>NC_092387.1:38499087-43499087 GCF_030028105.1 Mobula birostris
GGGAGGTGTGAAACCATGCTCCATCAAAGCTGAGATGAAATGTGGTCGACTAAGGCCTAAAATGAACATAAACATAATGAAGTTGATTGTAGTTAATTTAGGCAAGGAGATTAAAAAGTATATTCAGTTCAAATGGGTAAGGTTGTTTTAACTGTGGCGTACAAGCTGTAATTTTTAAATTATTTTAGAGTCTAAATGTGAGTAAGAATCTTAAAATAATTTTTGAGGCAAGGAGAGAGATGAGTTGTTTTTTTTCTTTAGACATTGAGTCACTAGGATTTGGTCTTAAAATAGTTTTGTCAAACACATATTTGCGGAATCAAACTAAAGTCAGTCTTAATGTGTGGAGTAAATACTGTTAGTATTCTACTGCCTTTTGAAGGAATATATGCAGACAGACAAAGGTCTGGCTAATTTCATCATGTTCTTTAACTGCTTAGTTTTCATGGTTAAAACATCCAGTAAGATTGGTTTAATACAAATGTGTACAAATTAGAAAAACATGTTAAATAATTCTAATAGCTGTTGAGACTATGGTTATAGCTGCAAAGCAGTTACAGCAATAACATTTATTCCACTATTAAGATTCAGATTTGAAAGAACAAGCTAGTTTATTTAATCCAGAGATAATGTTACTCATTGACAAAAAAGTTGGGGGAATAAAAAGGCATGATGCAGTAGGAGCTTGTCAGTGACACAGTCCATTCTGGAAATAGCCTGGATAAACTGCTCAAAAACAAGTAGCTTCTGTCCTAGACAATACAATGCCACTGCTATTTATAATGTGAATTATTGTTTACCTTCAGTTTAAAACTTGAAAATATCGCAAAAGGTTATTTCTTTACCTCGTAGCACTTTACTTCAGGGTACAGAATGTCATAGGACACTTGTATTATAGCAAATTTATATGCCCAACTGTTTAAGTAACCGTTCACAGATTTAATGCACATAAATCTTCAGTTTATTTACAAAAAAAAACTAAGTGAGACCAGTTTAAATCCAAATTAAACCTCGCTTCAAAGCTTGGTTCCCCAGGTTTTGGGTAATATAAACTGGACTAATGGTATGACCAACAAACCTGCAACTGGTTTTAAGATCACCACCAGTCCAATTTTCTATCACAAACGAGAAAATCTGCAGATGAGGGAAATCTGAACAACACACACAAAATGCTGGAGGAACTCAGAGGGCCAGGCAGCATCTATAGGGGAAAAAACTGTACAGTTGACTGTACTTTTTCCATAGATAGTCATAGTCATACTTTATTAATCCTGGGGGAAATTGGTTTTCGTTACAGTTGCTCCATAAATAATAAATAGTAACAGAACCATGAATAGTTAAATAGTAATATGTAAATTATGCCAGTAAATTATGAAATAAGTCCAGGACCAGCCTATTGGCTGAGGATGTCTGACCCTCCAAGGGAGGAGTTGTAAAGTTTGATGGCCACAGGCAGGAATGACTTCCTATGACACTCAGTGCTGCATCTCGGTGGAATGAGTCTCTGGCTGAATGTACTCCTGTGCCCAACCAGTACATTATGTAGTGGATGGGAGACATTGACCAAGATGGCATGCAACTTAGACAGCATCCTCTTTTCAGACACCACCGTGAGAGAGTCCAGTTCCATCCCCACAACATCACTGGCCTTACGAATGAGTTTGTTGATTCTGTTGGTGTCTGCCACCCTCAGCCTGCTGCCACAGCACACAACAGCAAACACGATAGCACTGGCCACCACAGATTCATAGAACATCCTCAGCATCGTCCGGCAGATGTTAAAGGACCTCAGTCTCCTCAGGAAATAGAGACGGCTCTGGCCCTTCTTGTAGACAGCCTCAGTGTTCTTTGACCAGTCCAGTTTATTGTCAATTCGTATCCCCAGGTATTTGTAATCCTCCACCATGTCCACACTGACCCCCTGGATGGAAACAGGGGTCACCAGTACCTTAGCTCTCCTCAGGTCTACCACCAGCTCCTTAGTCTTTTTCACATTAAGCTGCAGATAATTCTGCTCATACCATGTGACAAAGTTTCCTACAGTAGCCCTGTACTCAGCCTCATCTCCCTTGCTGATGCATCCAACTATGGCAGAGTCATCCAAAAACTTCTGAAGATGACAAGACTCTGTGCAGTAGTTGAAGTCCGAGGTGTAAATGGTGAAGAGAAAGGGAAACAAGGCAGTCCCTTGTGGAGCCCCAGTGCTGCTGATCACACTGTCGGGCACACAGTGTTGCAAGCACACGTACTGTGGTCTGCCAGTCAGGTAATCAAGAATCCATGATACCAGGGAAGCATCCACTTGCATCGCTGTCAGCTTCTCCCCCTGCAGAGTAGGGTGGATGGTGTTGAACGCACTGGAGAAGTCAAAAAACATGACCCTCACAGTGCTCGCTGACTTGTCCAGGTGGCCGTAGACACGGTTCAGCAGGAAGACGATGGCATCCTCAACTCGTAGTCGGGGCTGATAGCGAACTGGAGGGGACCTAAGTGTAGCCTGACCATAGGCCGGAGCAGCTCCAGAACAAGTCTCTCCAGGGTCTTCATGATGTGGGAGGTCAATGCCACCGGTCTGTAGTCATTGAGGCCGCTGGGGCACGGCGTCTTCCACACAGGGACGAGGCAGGACGTCTTCCACAATACAGGAACCCTCTGGAGCCTCAGGCTCAGATTGAATACATGGCGAAGTACTCCACATAGCTGAGGGGCACCGGCTTTGAGCACCCTGGTACTGACACCATCTGGTCCCGCAGCCTTGCTTGGGTTGAGACGTTTCAGCTGTCTTCTCACCTGTAGAGCTGTGAAGCCCACCGTGGTGGTTTCGTGTGGGGAAGTGGTATACTCATGAGAGCAGGGTGGGGGACTGTGAGGAGGGGTGGGAGGGGAGAGTGGAATATGTGTTGGTTGGGAGCCGACAACAGATGGCTCATGTGTGGGATGGGCAGAGGCCACACTGTCAAATCTGTTAAAGAACCTGTTAAGTTCATTGTCCCTGTCCACACTGCCTTCCGCTCCTCTGTTGCTAGTTTGCCGGAACCCAGTGATGGTCTTCATCCCCCTCCAGACGTCTCTCATGTTGTTCTGCTGGAGTTTCCACTCAAGCTTCCTCCTGTACCTGTCTTTAGCCTCCCTGACCTGGCTTTCAGGTCACTGTGTATTTACCTCAGCTCCTCCCTATTTCCATCTCTAAATGCCCTCTTTTTAGCGTTCAGGATGTCCTTAATATCCTTTGTTACCCATGGCTTGTTATTTGAATAACAAAGGACGGTTCTTGTCGGAACATTGCAGTCCACACAGAAGTTGATGTAATCAGTGATGCACTCTGTGAGCCCATCAATATCCTCTCCATGTGGCTCACAGACTGCCTGCCAGTCTGTCACCTCAAAACAACCCTGGAGCACCTCATAAGCCTTCTCCGACCTTTTTCTCACTGTCCTCGAGGTTGCAGGTTTACTCTTCACCAGAGGCACGTAGCAGTGTTTTAGATGCACCAGGTTGTGATCTGACCTTCCCAGTAGGGGGAGGGGAGAGGAGCTGTATGCATCCTTAACGTTAGCATACATCAAATCCAGAGTCCTCTCCCCTCTGATTGTACAGCTCACATACTGCGTGAAGTTGGGCAGTGTTCTAGCCATGGTAACCTAGTTGAAGTCACCCGGGATGGTAATGAGGGCACTCGGGTGCTGGGTTTGTAGTCTGGCTACGACAGTGTAAATGATGTTACACGCCGACGTCGGGTTGGCAGAGGGAGGGATGTACACAACAACCACAATTGCATGCGAGATTTCCCTTGGCAAATAATATGGCCAGAGTCCAACGGCAAAAAGTTCAATATCCAGGCTACAGACCCGTTCCTTGATCGTAATATGCCCAGGATTGCACCATCTGTTATTTACCAGAACCGCCAGCCCCCGTCCTTTACGCTTACTGCTCTCAGTGCAATTCCGGTCAGCTCGAACGGTCTGGAAGCCCTCTATGGAAAGGCTTTGATCGGGTATGTCCTCGTGCAGCCACGTCTCAGTGAAGCACATGACACTGCTCTCCCAAAATGTTCACTGACTCCTGACAAGCGCAGTCAGTTCGTCCATTTTATTCCCCAGCGATCTCACGTTTCCCATGATAAGAGAGGGGAGACACGGCTTATAACTTCTCTTCTCCAAAAGCCTCTGTTGTCTCAACCCGGTCCTCTTCCCTCGCCTTTTTGATCCCCCTCTGCATTCTGTGTGTTTTCCTCCAGATTTCAGCCGGTATGTCTGCTACTCTGTTTGCTAAACCGGCGGGCATGAGCGTAATCAATTGGTCTCTGGAATACGCAATGCGGCCATCCTGCTGCCACGCTAACGAGACGTGTCTGAATGCAACTAATTCCAGCGCTAAAAAAACAAGTAAAACTCTCTCCACCAGCATGTTAGAGAGGGTGCAGCTTCAACGTGTTACTGTGAGAAAAAAAAATACAACAAATAGCTAAGTTAAAAAGTTTGAAAGTAAGAAACTGCGGAGCAACTGTAACCGGCTGCATGCACGACCGGCGCATGTGCACAATAGATGCTGCCTGGCCTGCTGAGCTCCTCCAGCATTTTTTGGGTGTTGTTTCAAATTCCTAATATGTGTTTTGTACAGAAGCTTTGTTTCATGCTGGCCACTTTTCTGATCATAGTTCTATCAATGGTGTGGGCTTTTAATTGGAAACTTCACAAGATTTTCTAGTAGGTGGATCAGCTCAGTGGTAAGTCTTCTGGTTTTTAAGTGCATATTATACATGACTGGTTATCTTTGTCACAACACGAGAAATCTGCAGATGCTGGAAATCCAAGGCAACACACACAAAAGTGGTTATTTTTGTATTTAGATTCCAATGAAAGACTCAGTTGTTGAACTTGGCTCATTAGAAAACACAACTGAAAATTAGTAGAACTGAGAATATAGAAAGTCAGGAATTGAATGATGAGCAATACTGACAAATACACAAAATCAAAGCTAACACAACTAAAGGAAGTAAAATAATGCCTTCATGAATGTTATTGTTGACAAATTGCCTTTATTGCTGAGGGCCTTTTAGTGAAAAAGCTTTGACCACTGTTAACTAATTATAAAGTTGATTGCCTGTGGTGTAGTTAGATTTTTTAAATCTACAGTGTGCTTGGGGAAAATTGTGGATAATAATTGTGAAGGAAAAGCTTGGAACATGTACCATACCTATCTAGTTATCTTGTAAGAAGGCAATTGACATGGTTGCTATGCTCATGACACATGAAATATTCTGTATTGCAGTTTTGATAGCCTTGCATTAGACTTGAATATTCTTTTTAATCTCAGCAAAGTAGTTTCAAATCAGCAAATCTGCCTTACTAAGCAAGAATTAAGCACACTTGAGCGTCACAACTTTTCTCAGAAATTTATCCTTATGATCTCTGAAAGATTCAACCCAGCAGCATATTAATACATTTTATTTTCATTGTAGTTAATATAACATGTGATTTGCATGAGTCATACCTTTGCATCCATACTAATAAATGACTATGCACTTAACTGTTACTGAACTCTTTAATGAAACTTATCTCTGGACTCCTAGACCTACGACTCAGTACCTACATTTGGAACTCAGTGCTTCATTTGGAAGCTGGGCAAAACAGCTGCATTGTTTTGATTTGCATCATGATCTTTATTCTTTAAACTAGTATTAAATGGTCTTTTTCACTGTTGCTAAAAGTATTTCACATTTCCTTTTTTTTTTGAACAGAAAGATCTTTGTGGGCATAAAAATATTGTTAACTACCTTGACTCCAGTATTACTTCGATGAATGTTAGTGATGTATGGGAGGTCCTTATTCTAATGGAATACTGCAGAGGTTTGTTGACTTTACATAATTTTTATATTTCTATGTACATGTATATGTAACAATGTATGGAAGCAGTATGACAGCGGCAACTCCTACTGATTATTTTGTGGAAAGTTTAATGTTTAGCATATTTAATAAATGTTCAGCAAAATAATCAATTTGAAATGTAATATTCAGATAAACTTGGCTGTTGTTTTCTTTTCCATGACTTCAGTTATAATCAAGGCATCACGAAGATTTGTAGAAAATTAGCTATTTTGCAAAAGCAATTAAATTACCAGGTATCTCCTTGTGTGTTAGAACATTCTTTATTTAATATTGTTGAAGCCTTTCTAATTTCAACATTGGGAATAGAATAAATATAATTTAAAGAACTGTAGCTGAAGATGGATGCTAGAAGCTGAAATGAGAATAAAAAGGATCATAAGACCTAGGAGCAGAATTAAGCCATTTGGCCCATCAAGTCTGCTTGCCATTCTATCGTGGCTGGTGTATTATCTCTCTCAACCCCATTCTACTGCTTTCATCCCATAACCTTTGACACTCTGATTAATCAAAGACCTATCAACCTCCGCCTTAAATATACCCAATAACTTGCCCTGCGTTTCCGTCTGTGACAATGAATTCCACAGATTCACCACCCTCAGGCTAAAAAACATCCTTATCTGTTCTAGATGTCCTTCAATGCTGAGGCTGTGCCCTGTGGTCCTAGACTCCTCACACTATAGGAAATATCCTCTCCACATCCACATTATCCAGACCTTTCAATATTCGATAGATTGCAATGAGATTTGCCTCATTCTTCTAAACTCCAGCAAATACAGGCCCAGAGTTATTAAACACTCTTCATTTGTTAAACTTTTCATTCCTAGGATAATTCTTGAGAACCTTATCTGGACCTTCTCCAATGCCAGCAGTCTTAGTATTATAATGCTTGCTTTTGTATTCTAGTCCCCTCAAAATGAATGCTAACATTCCATTTGCATGCCTTGCCACCAACTCAACCTGCAAATTAACCTTTAGGGAATCCTGTACAAGGATTACCAAATCTCTCTGCACCTTTAATTTTTAAATTTTCTTCCCATTTAGAAATTCCTTCTGCCAGCGTGCATGACCATGCACTTTCCTACATTATATTCAATCTGCCATTTCATTCCCCCAATCTGCAGACAGCCTGCTTCCTCAACACTACCTGCCCTTCCACCTATCTTCATATCATCTGTAAACTTAGCTACAATGCCATCAATTCCTTCATTGACATACAACATGAAAAGAAGGGGTCCCAACACCAACCCCTGTGGCACACCACTAGTCACCAGCAGCCAATCAGAAAAGGCCCCCTTTATTCCCACTCTTTGCCTCCTGCTTATCATCCAATCGTCTGTTCATGCTAGTACCTTTCCTGTAATACCATGGGCTGTTATCTTGTTAACCAGCTTTGTGTGCAGCACTTTGTCAAAGGCTTTCAGAAAATCCAAATAAGCAGCATCCACTGACTCTCCTTTGTCTATTCTTCCTGTTATTTCCCCAAAGAATTGTAACAAGTTTGTCAGGCAAGGTTTCCTCTTCGGAAAACCCTTCTAAAGTTGGCCTATTTTATTATGTGCCTCCAAGTAAACTGAAACTTCATCCTTAATAATAGACTCCCAACATATTCCCAACCACTGAGGTCAAACTAACTGACCTGTAATTTCCTTCTTTCTGCATCCTTCCCTTCTTATTTGCAATTTTCCAATCCTCCAGAAACATTCCAGAATCTAGCGATTCTTGAAAGATCATTACTAATGTTTCCACAATCTCTTCAGCTGCCTCTTTCAGAACCCTGGGGTAGTCCATCTGGTCATGTGACTTACCTACCTACAGGCCTTTCAGCTTCGCAAGCACCTTTTTAGCAATAGCAACACAACTCACTTCTGCCTTGTGGCACTCGCATTTCTGGCATTCTGCTAGTGTCTTTCACAGTGAAGACTGATCCAAAGTACTTATTAAAATCCTCCACCATTCCTTTGTTCCCTATTACTATCTCTCCAACAACATTTTGCAGTGGTCCAATATCCACTCTTGTTTCTCTTTTATTCTTTATGTATCTTTAAAAAACTTCCTGTATCCAATTTTATATTATTTGCTGGCTTACCTTCATATTTCATCTTTCCCCTGATTATGGCTTTTTAATTGCCTTTTTGTTGGTTTTTAAAAGCTTCCCAATCCTCTACCTATATTTTTGCTATATTTAATGCCCTCTCTTTTGCTTTTATGCTGTCTTTGATTTCCCTTATCAGCCATGGTTGTTTCATCCTCCCATTAGAATACTTCTTCATCTTTGAATATATCCTTCCTGTGCCTTCCAAATTTCCCCCATAAATGCCTGCCATTTCTGTTCTGCTGTTAGTTCTGTTTGTGTTCCCTTTCAGTCAACTTTGGCCAGCTCCTCTCTCATGTCTCATATCTCTCATTCATTGTAATTCACATATTCAGTTTCTTAAAACTGCAGGGTGAATTCTGTCACATTATGATCACTGCCTCCTGAAGGTTCCTTTACCTTAAACTTCCTAATCAAATCTGGGTCATTACATAACACCCAACTGAGAATTTCTGTACCCCTAGTGGGCTCAATCACAAGCTGCTCTAAAAAGCCATCTCGTAGACATTCTATAAATCTACAAATTTCCTCTTTTGGGATTCAGCCTCAGCTGGATTTTCTTAGTCTACTTGCATATTGAAACCCCCCATGATTATTGCAACATTGCTTTTTTACATGCCTTTTCTATCTCCCATTGTAGTTTGTAGCCCGCATCCTGCCCACAACATCATACCTGCCAATCTACAACTGTGTACAAGAGCATCTACCTTATTCTATTTACTGAATGAATTCAAATATAACACCTTCAGTCTTGTCTTCTTCATCCTTTTTGATTTGGTCTCCGGTTACACTTTAACTCATCCTACTGACTGCAATTTTGCCTTACATCTGCCTGTCCTTCCTCACAGCCTGATTACACACTGCATCTAATTGTACACCAACTGCCCTGTCCTCAACCCTATCACTCTAGTTCCCGTTCACCTGCCATTCCCCAACAGCTCTAGCAAACCTGCCAGCAAGAATATTGGTCCCCCTCAGGTTTAGGTGTAACTGTTCTTCCCCAGAAGAGATCCAGAAATCTGAAACCCTGCCCTCTGCACCAATACACAGCCACACATGCATCTGCCAAATTATCCTATTCTTGCCCTCACTAGCACCTGGCACAAGTGCAATACAGAAATTGCTGCCTGTACCACATGCCTTAGTACCCTGCATTACTACTGTGGAGGGCCTGCTTTTCAGCTTTCTACCTAATTCCCTATATTGTCTCTTCAGAATCTCTTCCCTATATGTACCATGGCTTACAGTTGTTTACCCTCCCCCTTTAGAATGCTATGGATCTGATCCGAAACATCTCTGACCCTGGCACCTGGGAGACAAAATACCATCCAGCTATCGCTCTCATGTCCACAGGATCTGCCTTTTGCTCCTCTAATTATGGAATATTCTATCACTACTGCATTTCTCTTCTCCTCCTTCCCTTCTAAGCCACAGAGACGGACTCAGTGCCAGAGATCTGGTTGCTGTGGCTTCCCTGGTAGGTCATTCCACGCCCCCCCCCCCCCCCCAACAGTATCCAAAGCGGGACACTTATTATCGAGGGGAATGGCCGCAGGGTTACTCTGTACTAGCTGCCTATTCCTTCTCCTGATAGACACTCAGGTACCTGCCTACTGCAATTTAGGGGTGAATACTTCCCTGTAGCTCCTATCTATCACCACCTCATTTTTAAGTTTGAGCCGAAGGTCATCCAGCTCCAGCTGCAGCTTCAGTTCCTTAAATGGGGAAAGAATTCGAAGTTCTGAGATGCAACAGGACTTGGGAGTCCTTGTACAGGATTCCCTTAAAGTTAACCTCCAGGTTGAGTCGGCAGTGAAGAAGGCGAATGCAATGTTGGCATTCATTTCTAGAGGAATGAGTATAGGAGCAGGGATGTGATGTTGAGGCTCTATAAGGCGCTGGTGAGACCTCACTTGGAGTACTGTGGGCAGTTTTGGTCTCCTTACTTAAGAAAGGATGTGCTGACGTTGGAGAGGGTACAGAGAAGATTCACTAGAATGATTCTGGGAATGAGAGGGTTAACATATGAGGAACGTTTGTCCGCTCTTGGACTGTATTCCTTGGAGTTTAGAAGAATGAGGGGAGACCTCATAGAAACATTTCGAATGTTAAAAGGCATGGACAGAGTGGATGTGGCAAAGTTGTTTCCCATGATGGGGGAGTCTAGTACGAGAGGGCATGACTTCAGGATTGAAGGGCGCCCTTTCAGAACAGAAATGCGAAGAAATTTTTTTAGTCAGAGGGTGGTGAATCTATGGAATTTGTTGCCACGGGCAGCAGTGGAGGCCAAGTCATTGGGTGTCTTTAAGGCAGAGATTGATAGGTATCTGAGTAGCCAGGGCATCAAAGGTTATGGTGAGAAGGCGGGGCAGTGGGACTAAATAGGATAAAATGGATCAGCTCATGATAAAATGGTGGAGCAGACTCGATGGGCTGAATGGCCTACTTCTGCTCCTTTGTCTTATGGTCTTAACGTAGTCTCTAAGGGGCTGTAGCTCGCTTCACTTTGTGCAAGTGCAAGACTGAAGATCTCCCAAATTATTCACATTTCACACAAGGAACGTACCACTACTTCGGATCCTGTCTTAGTGCGCTAGCTATGTACTAACTGAGAAAAAAAATCAAAAGCTTACTAGAAACTTTCTTTCTTATTTACTTAGAACCTCCCCTTGTTCTTGCCCAAGCTTGTTGAACCAGAGCCAGACCACTTTGACACTGGTCCACTCCAACAATGGCCACTCTGTTTTCACGTTTCTTTTTATTGGCCCCATGCTGATTTCAGCCCAATAAAAGAAAGCTGAAAATTCCTGACTTTTTAAACTTCCACACTGCATCACCAATGAGCAATGTCTCAAGCTAGTACAAAAAAATAGAACGCATATTGCTGTCTGCTGGTGTATGCTACAAAAGGTAGTTTTCTTATTTTTGATTCTTTAAGGATTTGCATTGAATGTAGAATGAGGATGAAGATGACCCTTGAATAGCCTGCCTGTGCAAACATCAGACCCTCTTTTGGGGTGATCACTACCTCCATGGTTAGGCACTTATTAGAATTGACCCTTGGAAAATGTTTTGGTTTATTTAAAATTCTGTTACTGCTTTGTCTCCATTACACTAAACGGTTTAATTTCCTGGTGTTGGTAGATGATATTTGTTAATCTTGTGTCTATCACTAGTGTTCTCACATTCTGCAACTAACCTTGCTAGAAATTGTCCAGTTCTGTACTCCCTCCTGTGCTTATGGTACTATATCAAAGCATAGGTAAAGTATCCAGTGGTGATTTTATGTTTATTCCTCAAATTTCAGAATTCAGAATGTACTAATTAAAATAGTTCACATATTTTCACATTCGTTTTGGATGTTGTGGAAAAATGTTGGTATAATTTTGCCATCTGTTATTTCTCTTTAATCTATAGATTGTATGATATACATGTATATGTATTCTATGACCCCAGGTTCATCACGGAAGATGTGTCCAAGTAGCACCAGAAGGTGTATTCTACAACTATTTGTATTTGATATGCTACCCTGCTCATGGACATTAATAGTCAGCATACGTAGAGAGCTCATTCAGAAGATTAAGATGCAGTGACTTGGCCATTTGGTTTCAGAACTGGCCTGCCAATAGAAGGCAAAGGGTAGTGATTGATGAGGCTTATCGCTGGAGGTCTCTGACTAGTGGTGTTCCACGGTGATCTGTACTGGGATCTCTGCTTTTTGTGATATATAGATATCTTAAGTAACTTGAATGAAAATATAAATTGCTGGTTTAGTAAGTTTGCAGATGATACGAAGAATGGTGGTGTTGTACATTGTGTAGAGGATTGTTCAAGGGCACAATAGGATATAGATCAATTACAGATATGGGTGGAGTAATGTCAGATGGAGTTTAATCCAGCCAATGTGAGGTACTGCACTTTGAGAGATCAAATGTAAAAGGAAGTAACTGTTAATATCAAGATTCTTTAACAGTGTTGATGAACAAGGGGGTCTTGGGGTCCAAGTCAATACCTTTCTGAAAATAGCTGCACAGTTTGATGGCATGGTTAAGAAAGCTTACCTTTAATAGTGAACGGATTGAGTTTAAGAATCAGAAAGTTATGTTGCATCTTTTTAAAACTCTGATCAGGCCATATCTGGAGTACTAAATTCAATTCTAGTCTCCCCATTTTAGGAAAAGTGTTGAGGCTTTGGAGAGGGTGCAGATGAGGTTTACTAGAATGCTGCCTGGATTAGAGGGCATGTATGTAAAGAGAGGTGGGTCAAACTTGGGTTGTTTTCTCTGGAGTAGTGGAGGCTGAGAGGAAACCTGATAGAAGTTTAAGATTATAAGAGGCATTGACAGAGTATAGAGGCAGTATCTTTCCCCAAGGTTGAAAGCCTAATACTAGAGGGCATGCATTTAAGGAGAAAGGGTCTAATTTCAAAGGAAATATGCAGGGCAAGGTTTTGTTTTGCGCAGAGTGGTAGGTATCTGGAATGCGCTGCCAGGGGTGGTGGTAGGGATAAATATAGTACAATTATTTAACAGGTTCTTAGATAGGTACATGAATGTGCAGGGAATGAAGGGATATGGGCCATGTGAAGGCAGAAGAGATTACTTTAATTAGGTATTATTGGAGTAATAGTTCAGCACAACATTGTGGGCCAAAGAGTCTATTCCTGTGCTGTAATGTTCTATGCCAGAAAGATAAACTGTGTGGCATATTTGTATCATTGTTGTGCCTTAAAAGTTTCTTTTGTGACAATGACCAAAATTCAACTATATTATTAGATTTGTTTGCAAGGATGTTGCAGTTCAATTTGTTTCAACTGAATGGACAGTATTTGGCTGTTAATTCAATGATGTAACAATTTGTAGAGTACATAGTCTGGATTGTGGTCTGCTGTGTCTCATTTTTTACCTATTTATCATCCATTGTTTAGTGCATTATATTATTCATTCATCTTTATTAAATTGTATCTGTCATTAATATATCAGTTGAACAGGTACATCAAATCTTTTTGAAATAGCTATTTCTCAACTGTTGTGGTGTTTAATATTATCTGTGAATGTGATTTTTATTTCAAGTAATTTCCAAGTAATCTTAAACTAGAAACCAGCTGTGATCTATGGATCTTGTTCCCTAGCTTTTACTTTACTCCAATCATTGTTTATTAATATTGGTACTTTCTATATTAAAACCTATTCCTTATTAGACTAAATGTGGTAAAGTAATTATTGAACTAGTAATTCAGGGATCTGGATAATGATCTGAAGTTACTCAAATTCCAGTATATCAGTCAGAGCATATAAATCTGAAATCGAAAGCTGGTAACAGTTGTGATATATTCCAAAAGCTATCAAAATCCCAATGCGAGGAATCGTACAGTCCCATGAAAGTTTGACAATAAATTTGCAGGTATTTTTGTTAGCTAGCTTTTTAGGTTATATACGTATTTAAGCATTTTAGGGCTGAGATGTGCCATTGTTTTGCTATCCTGTGACAAAGCAGTTGACAATGAAAGAGGTTCACTTTTCTGACTTTATCAGCTGTTTACACCTTTGTTAATCTAATGCATACTTGTTCCTGCTGTGTATCAATATTTATCTCCTTTCCTCAGAAATATTACAATATTTGCTTCTAATTTAATAATGTCTCCAATACTGCATAATTTCTTCATGATTTTTTTTGGAGTTTAACAAATGTTGTCAATACAATGTCTAGGACTCTGGAATGGATAACATTTACGTGAAGGAATTTAGTCCTATCTAAACGAGGCTAGGATAATTTGTTCATCTGGGAGCACATACATTTATAGAGATTATTTTGGTTAGTGCAGGATATTTTGAAGAAACCAGTGAATAATTAATAATTCATCATTTTCTGCCCATCAGTTTCATCAATATTTAACATCTTATCATTTTTCTGGTGTAGTGCTGAAATTCTTTTACTGTTCTTTTTTTTGCACAAGATGAGTCTCAAGTTACATTTTAGCTCTCCTAAAACAAACTTTAGAAATTTGCAATGGCAACATAGTCTGAAGCTGAGGTGCAAAAACCCTTGGACTGTAGAGAACTGTACTTTCATGGTTGAATTTCAGTGGATAAATCAAAAGTGTTTTAAAACATCAGATTTGTATGTTCTCTAGGTGGTCAGGTTGTTAATTTGATGAACCAACGGTTGCATTCTGGCTTCAGTGAAGCGGAAGTGCTGCAAATATTCTGTGACACTTGTGAAGCGGTGGCCAGGCTACATCAATGCAAACCTGCAATCATTCATAGAGATCTTAAGGTGAGAATTACTCAAAGCATCAAGCCAAAACTTCTCGCACATGAATGAATTGTGTATTCAGTCCACTTTCTGTTCTGTGCTAGGTTGAAAACCTTTTACTTCACAATAGTGGAAACTATGTCCTCTGTGATTTTGGAAGTGCTACAAACAAATTTATATGTCCTCAGATTGAAAGGGTTGATGTAGTTGAGGAGGAAATAAAAAAGTAAGTTTTAATAGTAAGTTTTAATTAAAATCCTATCTGTTGGCGTGAAAAAGCTTTAGATTTGAAATGGCATTAGAATTTGCAAGAAATTATGGTGGCGGCTGCTGATCTAGTTGTGACTTCTAAACTGCATGCTAGTTTACAGCTTTTTCTAAACAATCTCTCTGTGCAGATATTTTCATGAGTTTTATTTTTAATTTCTTCTGTACATCCGTAAATATTTCAGAAATCTGTTAATTTTAAACCAAAGAACTTTGGTGGCTAAGTATTATTCTTAAATAAGTTTAATATGTACTTTTTCAAATTAGTTGTTCCCTTTTTCGATTAAAATGCAGATGTTCTGTCATTTGCTTTGGAGAAAATTTATGTGATGAGCATAATATATTTAGCTTGCAAAGCTCAAGGGATACACTAGAATGTGGTGGACAGCTGGTTTAGTCATTTAACACCAGATATTGCTGATTTGCATTAGTCATTACTCAATCTATGTCTGCTAAAACTATTCGCTACCTCAGGATCGACCTGAAATCCCAGGTAAACTGGACTGCTTATCTTCGCCATGAACTGCCTTTCAAACCATCCACTGCCAACCAGATCATTATTGCATTGCTATTTGTGAGAGCTTGCTGTGCACAAATTGGATGCTGGATTATGTACATTATACCATTGACTTTCTTTAAACTTATTATAATTGGCTGTGGAACAATTTTGGATTTTTTTTCAACAATGAAGGAAAACAGGCATCTGTTAGTCTCGTGAGACCATGGGTTTCAAACTTGGAAGGTTTCCAGGGCGCAGGCCTGGGCAAGGTTGTATGGAAGATCGGCAGTTGCCCATGGTCTAAGTCTCCCCTCTCCACGCCACCAATGTTATCCAAAAGAGGCGGTGGAAATGCAAGACTTCCACTTGTTTCTCCACCCCTGACTCCAACAAGTGCCAGGAACTCATGGGCAAATTTGTTGTCGAGCTAGATCTTCACATCAATTGCCATTTCTTTTCCTGGTGCAACCTCTAAAGTTTCTCATGGATTCCTCCAGGCTTTTTCTCTGGTTTCTCTCCTGTCACCTCTCATGCTTGTTTCAAAATCATCATCGTGTTTGAGTCTTGATGTGTTCTCTGTAAGACCATAACATATAGGAGCAGAAGTAGGCCATTCGGCCATCGAGTCTGCTCCGCGATTCAATCTTGGGCTGATCCAATTCTTCCAGTCATCCCCACTCCCCTGCCTTCTCTCCATACCCTTTGATGCCCTGGCTGATCAAGAACCTATCTATCTCTGCCTTAAATACACCCAATGACTTGGCCTCCACAGACTCTCGTGGCAACAAATTCCACAGATTTACCACCCTCTGACTAAAGTAATTTCTCCACATCTCTGTTCTAAATGGACATCTTTCAATCCTGAAATTGTGCGCTCTTCTCCTAGACTTCCCTACCATGGGAAATAACTTTGCCATATCTAATCTGTTCAGGCCTTTTAACATTTGGAATGTTTCTATGAGATCCCCTCCCCCCCCCTTCTCCTGAACTCCAAGGAATACAGCCCAATATGGTAACCCTTTCATTCCTGGAATCATTCTTGTGAATCTTCTCTGAACCCTCTCCAATGTCAGTATATTCTTTCTAAAATAAGGAGCCCAAAACTGCACACAATACTCCAAGTGTGGTCTCTTTCTTTTTCCTTTTCAATCTTTTTATAAAGTGTGGTCTCACGAGTGCCTTATAGAGCCTCAACATCACATCCCTGCTCTTACATTCTATACCTTTAGAAATGAATGCCAACATTGCATTCGCCACCTTCACCATCAACTCAGCCTGAAGGTTAACCTTTAGGGTATCTTGCACAAGGACTCACAAGACCCTTTGCATCTCTGCATTTTGAATCTCTCCCCATCTAAATAATAGTCTCCTCATTTATTTCTTCCACCAAAGTACATGACCATACACTTTCTAACATTGTATTTCATTTACCACCTCTTTGCCCATTCCCCTAAACTACCTAGGTCTCTCTGCAGGCTCTCTGTTTCCTCAACACTGTCCGCTCCTCCACCTATTTTTTTTTTAATCACTTGGCCACAAAACTGTTAACCATTTAACTTTCTTTCCTGGCCCTCATGTTAGCTGATTACTTTATTGGGTCTGTCCCTTTGAACAATTGTATGTTCTGCTTGCAGGACCTTTGGAGGCATGAATGTACAGAGGGACATTGGGGTGTAAGTCCCTGAAAGAAGCAGCAAATGTAGATACGGCAGTAAAGAAGATGTATCGCGTATTTGCTTTCATCACTCGGATCATTGAGAATAAAAGTGGGGAAATCTTGTTGCTGCTATATAGAACTGCTTGGATGACATTTAGAGTATTGTGTACACTATGTTCTCCATTAAAGGGTATATGTGGAGGCTTTAGAGAGGGTGCCGAAGACGTTCAATAGTAACATTACCTTGCTTAGAGAGTATTAGCCATAAGGGGAGTTTGGTCAGGTTTGGACGTTTTCTCTGAAGTGCTTCAGAGTGAGAGGTGCCTTGATAGAAATGTATAAAGTTATGAGAGGCATAGATTGGGTAGATAGTCTCTTTCCCAGGGTTGAAATGTCAAATACTAGATGGTGTCTGATGTCCTCTATTGG
Organism: Mobula birostris; assembly: GCF_030028105.1. Lineage (NCBI taxonomy): Eukaryota > Metazoa > Chordata > Chondrichthyes > Myliobatiformes > Myliobatidae > Mobula > Mobula birostris. The sequence goes on from NC_092387.1 coordinate 38,516,175, forward strand.
AGAAACAGAACATTTCTTTAAATAGTTGTCTTTGGATCTTGTTTTAAAAACTGATTCCCAGCCACTGTTTCCATCTCTTGCCGAAGCCATTAGGGGTGATACAATCCACTTGTAAACGTCCTGTTCTGTTTAAATCATGGGCTGAGTTTCCAAGTACACAGTCCTCTCCAGGATCTACTTCTTCTTCTATAATATTACCACTTTGTTTCTGCTTTCCTTATTTGCTTTGGAAGCCCTTGTCCATGGCTTGCAACAGCTTGGCAATCAATAAACACAAAATGCTGGAGGTACTCAGATCAGGTAGCCTCTTTGGAAATGAATAAACAGTTGATGTTTTGGGCTAAGACCCTTCTTTAGGACTGGAAAGGAAGGGGGAAGATGCTAGAATAAAAAGGTGGGGGGGGAGGGGAAGCCAGCTGGGTAGGAAAGGTAAAGGGCTGCAAAGGAAGGAATCTCATAGGAGAGGAGAGTGGACCATGGAAGAAAGAGAAGGAGGAGAAGACCCAGGGAAGGTGATAGGCAGGTGTGAAGAGGTAAGAGGCCAGAGTGGGGACTAGAAGAAGAAGGTAGGGAGAGAGATTTTTTTTTTTTTTTTTTTACCAGGAAGAGAAATCTATATTCATCCCATCAGGTTGGAGGCTACCTAGACGGAATATTAGGTGTTGCTCCTCATGGCACAAGAGGAGATAACGGATTGACATGTCTGAATGATAATCGCAAATAAAATCTTTGGTCACCGGGATGTTCTGCTTTTGGTGGATGGAGCGGAGATGCTGGATGAAGTTGTCCCCCAGGTGATGATGGGTTTCACCAGTGTAGAGGAGGCCGCATTGGGAGCACTGGACACAATAGATGACCCCAGCAGATTCATGGGTAAAGTGCTATCTCATCTGGAAGGAATGCTTGGGGCCCTGAATAGAGGAGGTGAATGTCATGAGGGAGATTAGTGAGGAGAGTTGAATGGTCGAATGGAGATTCTGCAGAAAACAGAAGGTGGGTGAGGTAAAGATATGTTTGGTTGAAAAATCTCTTTAGAGATGGCAGAAGTTGCAGAGAATGATGTGCTGGATGCTGAGGCTCATGGGGTGGCAGGTAAGTTCGAGAGGAATTCTTATCACAATTAAAGTGGCAGGAAGATAGGGTGAGCATGGATGTTTGGGAATTAGGCGTCAGGTGAGGGCAGCATCAGTGGTGAAGGAAGTGAAATTCCATTCTTTGAAGAAGGAGGCCACGTCTGATGTCCTAGAAAGGAAAGCTACACCTTGGGAACGGATGCGGAATCGAAACAACTTAGAAAAGGGTATAGCATTTTTACAGGAGACAGGGCAGGAAGAGGTATAGTCAAGATAACTGGGAATTGGTAGGCTTATGAAAGATGTCAGTCAGCAGTTTGTCTCCAGAGAAACTAGGCAGTACAGTAGTACAGCAGATTGATCTGCTGCCTTACAGCTCCACCTCAGGTGCTGTCTGTGGCGTTTACACATTATTCTTTAGACTGCATGGGTTTCCTTCAGTTGGTCTGGTTTCCTTCCACATTCCAAACATAAGAGGATTGTTTGATTAATTGGCTACTTTAATTTGTCCTTGGTGTATAGATGAATGCTAGAGGTTGAAAGAAGAATAAAAAGGATCAAAAGACCATAAAGACAAAGGAGCAAAATTAGACCGGCCCATTGAGTCCGTTCTGCTATTCCATCATGGCTGATTTATTATCCCCCTCCTCCCCATTCTCCACCCCCCCCCCCCAGAGGTTTTCATGTTTTATTGTTTTACAATACTGAATGGCTGAATGGGAGTCAGCATTTTAGCTTTTTTTTTGACACTGATCAACAGAAAAAGACATTTTTGTGTCAAAATGAAAATGGGTCTCTACAAAATTAATTACAAATATAAAACACAAAATATTTACGTAAGTATTCACCCCCTCTGATATGACACACCAAATCATCACTGGTGCAGCCAATTGTTTTTGGAAGTCACATAATTAGTTAAATGGAGATTTGTGTGCAGTCAAGGTGTTTCAATGGATTGAAGTAAAAATACACCTACATCTGGAAGATCCAACTGTTGGTGAGTAAGTGTCCTGGCAAAAATTACACCATGGAGACAAAAGAACACTCCAAGCAACTCTGTAAAAAGGTTATTGAAAAGCACAAGTCTGGAGATAGATGCAAGAAAATTTCCAAGTCACTGAATATCCCATGAAGTACAGTTAATTCAATCATCAAGAAATGGAAAGAATAGGGCACAGCTGTAAATCTGCCTAGAGCAGGCCATCCTCAAAAACTGGGTAACCGTGCAAGAAGGGATCTAGTGAGGGAGGCCACCAAGAGACCGATGACAACTCTGGAGGAGTTACAAGCTTCAGTGGCTGAGAGGGGAGAGACTGTGCAAACAACAATTGTAGCCCGGATGCTTCACCAGTTGCAGCTTTATGGGAGAGTGGCAAAGAGAAAGACACTTCGGGAAAAAAACTCACATGAAATCTTGGCTAGAGTTTGTGGGAGACTCTGAAGTCAGCTGGAAGAAGGTTCTACGGTGTGATGAAACCAAAATTGAGCTTCTTGGCCATCAGACTAAATGCTATGTTTGGTGTAAGCCCAACACTGCACATCAAAAACACACCATCGCTACTGTGAAGTGTGGCGGTGGGTGCATCATGCTGTGGGGATGCTCCACTATAGCAGGCCCTGGAAGGCTTGTGAAGGTAAAGGGTAAAATGAATGCAGCAAAATACAGGGAAATCCTGGAAGAAAACCTGATGCCGTCTGCAAGAGAACTGTGACTTGGGAGAAGATTTGTATTCCAGCAAGACAATGACCCCAAGCATAAAGCCAAAGCTACACAGGAATCGCTTAAGACAACAAAGCTAATGTTCTGGAGTGACCAGGTCAGAGTCCAGACCTCAATCCAATTGAGAATTTGTGGCCGGATTGAAAAGGGCTGTTCACTCATGATCCCCCTGCAGAGTTTGAGCAGTTTTGTAAAGAAGAATGGAGAATAATTGCAGTTTCCAGATGGGCAAAGCTGATGGAGACCTAATCCACACAGACTCAAGGCTATAATTGTTACCAAAGGTGTATCTATTAAGTACTGACTTGAAGGAGGTGAATAATTATGAAATGAATTATTTTGTGTTTAATAATTGTAATAAATTTAGACCAATTTTTAGAAATTTATTTTCATTTTGACACGGAAGAGTCTTTTCTGTTGATTGGTGTCAAAAAAGCCAAATTAAACCTACTGAGATTCAATGTTGTAAAACAATAAATCATGAAAGCTTTCAGGGGGGAGTTGAATACTTTTTAATAGGCACTGCATATTCTAGTTCTCTTGAAATGAATGCTAACATTGCATTTGCCTTACCACTGACACAACCTGCAAGTTAACCTTGAGGGAATCTTGCATGAGGACTTTCAAGTCCCTTTGCACTTCTGATTTTTGAATTTTCTCTTCATTTAGAAAATAGTCTGTACCTTTATTCCTTCTACCAAAGTGCATGACCATAGACTTTCCTACACAAGGTTCCATCTGTCACTTCCTTGCCCATTCCTCCAATCTGTCCAAGTCCTTCTGCAGACACTGCTTCCTCAATATTCCCTGCCCCATTGCCTCTCTTTGGCCACACAGCCTTCAATTCTGTTATCAAAATTATTGACATATAATGTGAAAAGAAACGGTCCCAATACTGACCCCTGTGGAACACCACTTGTCACCCGCAGCCAACCAGAATAGGCCTCTTTTATTCTGACACTTTGCCTCCTTCCAGTCAGCCAGTCTTCTATCCATGCTAGTATCTTTCCTATAATACTGTGGGCTCTTGTTAAGCAGCCTCATGTGCATTACTTTGACAGTGGCCTTCTGAGAATCCAAGTAAACAACATCTGCTGACTCTCTTTTGCCTATCCTGCTTGTTATTTCCTTAAAGAATTGAAACAGATTTGTTATACAAGATTTATCCTTGAAAAAACCATGCTGGCTTTGGCCTATTTTATCATGTTTACCCTAGTATTCTAAAATTTCATTCTTAATAATGGACTCTCGACTTCTTCCCCTGAGGTCAGGCTAACTGGCCTATAATTTCCTTTCTTCCTCCATCCCTCCTTGAAGAGTGGAGTGACATTCACAATTTTCCAGTCCTCTGGAACCATGCCAGAATCCAGTGATTCTTGAAAGATCATTACTTACACCTCCACGATCTCTTCAGCTACCTCTTTCAGAATTCTGGGGTGTAGTCCATCTGCCCCTGACACTCTCGAATTTCTGTCATACTGCTAGTGTGTTTCACAGTGAAGACTGACGCAAAGTACTTATTGAGTTCGTCTGCCATTTCTTTGTCCCCCATTACTACCTGTCCAGTGTCATTTTCCAGCGGTCTGATATCCATTATCACCTCTCTTTTACTCTTCATATATCTGTAAAAACTTTTGGTATCTTCTTTGTATTTCATCTTTTCTCCCTGTATGGATTTTCAGTTGCCTTCTTTTGGTTTTTAAAAGCTTCCTAATTCTCTATCTCCCTTCCATTTTTTGTTATGCCCTCTCATTTGCTTTTATGCTGTCCTTGAGTTCCCTTGTCAGCCATGGTTGTGTCATCCTTCCTTTAGAACACTTCTTCATCTCTGGATTGTATCTTTCCTGCACCTTCCAAATTTCCCCCATAAACACCAGCCTTTGCTGGTCGGCCATCTTCCCTGCTAGTGTCCCCTTCCAATCAACTTTGGCCAGCTCCTTTCTCATACCTTTATTTCCTTTATTCCATTGTAATACTGATACATCTGACTTTAGCTTCTCCCTCTCAAACTGCAGTGTGAATTCTTTTATACCGTGATGACTATCTCCTAAGGGTGCCTTTACCTTAAGCTCCCTAACCCAATCTGGTTCATTAGTATGGCTCACCCCTGACCACCATGGGCATAGCCTGTGACCACAATTCCTGCATTACCCCCACCTCCGCTCTTGTCCCCTTCTGGACAGTGCACAGAGTGCTGCTGGTGTTCGCATTACAAGTCAGAAGCTGCATTCAACAGGTCATCCTTCACAATTCATGGTAGCTCTAACAGATCTTCTGTACTGGACACCAATCTTCTCCCGCGCCCCTTCGAGAATTTCAAAAGGGTCACTCCTTTAGTGACTCCTCTGCTTGTCCACTCCTATATCCACTTTCCATCATATGGCACTTTCCTAGGTAATTGCAAGATTTTGTAGGATTAGTATAAATGAAGCTTGATAGGTGGACTCAGACCAAAAAATCTGTTTGTTTTGATAATTCTGACTCTAACTAACTTGACTTCATTGTACACTGCTGCCTTAATCCTATGAACACAAAGTCCTGTAGTTCCTCATTGGCATAGTCTTCCAAGGTTTCTGGCCTCTTGTCTATCACTAATTTTTATGGCACTATGCAAATACTGAGTCTCTGAACATCTCTGTTTCCCTTGGCTGTTAAAAAAAATCCGCTTCAAATATATTCTTTGATTGGAAGGCACTTGAATTCCTTGGTCTGAAACTTGGCTTAATTACTATGGAGTGTCCTGAGACATTAAAGTTATTATTTAAGTGCAGGTTTTAATTAAATTTTAAATGTATGTACAAGCTGATGTATTGCAAAGCCATACAAATATAATAAAATGAGTCATTTTCATAGGCTATCTTCACATTGCATAACGAATTTCCTGCTCTTAATTTTCAGATACACAACACTGTCATACAGAGCACCAGAAATGGTTAACCTTTACAGTGGAAAGTCTATTACAACTAAAGCTGACGTATGGGTACGTGAGAGTTGATCTGTTTCTAACCATAGAGACAAGAGGACTATATGTTTTCCTTAATGCTCTTTGATCTTTAGCTTGATTATTTGACATTTATTTTACTTTCCTGTAATATCTTTAGGCACTTGGATGTTTACTTTACAAACTTTGCTTCTTCACTTTACCATTTGGAGAAAGCCAAGTAGCCATTTGTGATGGAAGTTTTACAATTCCAGATAATTCTAGGTACTCTGATGAAATACACAGTTTAATACGTAAGTAGACAAGTTTTGTGAATTTTAAGTTTTCAGATTAGTTATTTGTGTTTTCTTTATTTACATAAATGTTAAACCTTGTTTTTGTAGGATACATGCTTGAGGCTGACCCTGACAAAAGACCTGATATTTATCAGGTTTCTTTCTTTGCATTTAAGCTGGCAAAGAAAGTGTGTCCTGTTAAGAATGTCAATGTAAGTATGTTTTGTTGTTGAGTTCATTACCAGCTTCAAAACAATTCTGTATGGAGCCCATTTTTGACTACCTTGAGCAAGTGATGCAAAGTGATGAATGCAGATGTAAAAGTTTTACAGATGTAAAACTTTTAATATTAATGCAAATAGTGTTCAAATTAGGTTTTGGATTCTTGAGATTTAGTTACATGCACTTGGTATTTTTGTGAAGCTGAAATAACCATACCATTTTGGCAGATCCATTGCTGTGCTAAATAGATTCCCATTAGAGCACTGGTACATGATAAGGTTTGATGTCACTATTATATCTCATATTAACTAGCAATTTTTGTAATGTCATTGAATTTGACGATTGGAATGGCTTATGTACCACCAGACTCAAACACCACTTCTATCCCGCTTTTTAAGAACCTTGAATGGACTTTGATGTATGATAAATTGTGAAATTGCAGTTAATTTTATCTTGTCTTGATCATTGGACTTGTCTTAAACGCAAGAGATTCTGCAGATCCTAAAATCTCGAGGAAGGCACGCAAAATACTGGAGGAACTCTGCAACTCAGGCAGCATCTGTGGAAGGGAATAAACAGTCAATGCTTTGGGACAAAACCCTACTTCAAGCCTGAAATTGAAGAGAACAAGCTAGAATAAGAAGTTGGAGAAAGGGAGATGAGTATGAGCTGGCAGCTGATGGGTGAGACCAGGTGAAGGGGAAGGTGGGTAGGTGGTGGGGGTGAAGGGATGAAGTAGAAACTGGAAGGTGATAGTGGAAGATGGTCTGAAGAAGAAGAAATCTAATAGGAGTGGACAGTGTACTGTAGAAGAAGAAGAAAGAGAAGGGGAACCAGAGGGAGGAGATGGGCAGGTGAGAATAGGTGAAAGGATAACTGGAATGCAGAGTGGAACAGACATGGACAGAGATGTTAGAATGGGAATGGGAAGTCAAACTGAAATGGGAGCTACTGGGTGATCCTGCCTTTTGTGGCAGACAGAGAAATTGCGATCAGGTTTCATTGATGTAGAAGAGGCTGCACCGGTTACAATAGGTGATCTCGACTGACTCACAGGTGGTGTTCCCTCACAATACTCCTCCCTGCTTAGAGCTATAAACTCCAATCAATAGAGAATGCATCTCAACTATATTAACTGTATATTATATAATACAACTGCTATGTACAGCCATACACAGCATAGTAAATTTTAAATTGTCCCATTCAGGCTTAAAGATTTAATCACTGAGGAGGCTTTCTTATTCTTGAGGGATAACTGAGGCTTGTGGCTGTGAAACAATCTCAGGTCCTGGGGCCTCCTCCATGGTGGTTGTAGGAGTTCATTCTGAGACTGCAGTAAATGGTCCTGACAGCTCTGGATGCCTTTCCTCGTCTTTTCTCTCTTTGGATCTACTTCAATCCCTTTCTTTTTCTTTCTCATGTTCCTTCTCTCCTTCATACCTTTCTCATTCTTGTTAACATTCTTTCTGTCTTTTCCCTCTTATCATTTCTTTTAGTTTGTGCATCTTGATGTTGGGAAGGTACATTTGATTCACTGGAGTATTCTCTTATTAATCCTTCTATTGCTCTCTTTATGATCTGATCTCTCTTCTTGTTTTCTGCATCCATAACATCATCTGACAAATCCTCTTGTTTTTGTATCTCCATTGACTCCTTTCTTTACCGCCTTCCATTTATCCAGCTGGGCTTTGGTTTTTGCATTTACTCTTACAAGCAGCTTTTTGTCTCCCACTTAAAGTTCATGCAGTAATCTTAATGCACACAGAATAGATTCTGGTTCTTTATACTTAGAAAAGCTGAATGCCCGCAACTTTCCAGAGGCTTGTTGAAATCTCTTACAGCTTAAAACCAAACCACATTTTGCAAGTAACTGCCTAATGAACATATCAGAAGCTTTCTCAGATATGTTGCCTACAAAAACTGCTGTAGCTGGACTGCGGCTTTTTATTACTTTCATGATTCCTCTGAGCAGCATGGTCCTTTATTGGTCCAATATGCTTTCCAACCAGAGGCACAGAGGTTGGCACTAACACCTGTTCTCTGTGCAATGGTTCATGGTGTTCAGCATGGGGACACTTATGGTATCATCTAGTACCTTTCTTAATTTGCTTTCGGTTAGTTTAATTGCAGGGGATGTGGCATGCAATTGGAGGATGGATCTCCAATCAAAGTTGGAGTTATCTCAGCCAATCATGCCCCATAATGCTCATTCTTCTGATGTTATCACATACAAGCTCAATTATGGCTTGTTTGTTGTTTACAGATGTCATTCCCACAGGAGTTACTGTATCTTTTCTGTAGCATAAATTCTTGGATATCTGTAGGCTTCAGTTTGGCATCTTTGAAATGCCATTCAAACTCATTTTGTGGAATGACAAACCAGTTGGACCAGTGTCCAATTCTATTTTAATGAATTTTCCCGTTCACTTCTGGGATAAACCACAATGCATGTCTATGGTTAATTTTCACACAAATTTCAAGGCTACACAATTCTCTGTTAGTCTCATCATTTTATCAACAGCTCTTTTTGAAACTACAACTTGACATTTTAGCTTTCTCCCTTCCCTTAGCAGTTCATTTATTTCTGTCTGCCTGACATTCTCTTTGTGTCTTACCTTGTTGCATTTTCTGTAAGTTTCACCTTTAAATCTGCATTTATTTGGTGTACATGAGGTCCTGCCACAATGGTAACAGAATTTGATTGGCCAGACTGGTTTCTCTTTAGACGCTACAATTTTATTCATGCTCACTTTCATTCATGACTGGAACTCAATTGCGTCTCTGTTGTTTTCATTGAAACAGCGATTTCCACTGCTCATTTGAATGTAAGCTGTGCTTCAGTTAGATGCCATTTTTGAATCCTTTCTTTTAAGATTCCATAAATTAAACAATCTCTCAGTGTGTCATTAAGCCAATTTTCATACTGTCAATGCTCAGACATCTTTACTTCAGCTACATACACTGAAATGGACCCCCCCCCCCCCCCGTTTTTTTGAATCCACTCATGAAACTGAAGCATTCTGCAATCTACAATGGCTTTGGTTCCTGCATCAATTTGACGATAGTAGCAAAGCTAATTTCTGATGTTTTGGTTGGAGCAGTCAAACTTCAAAGCAAACTATACCGTTAAAGCTAATGCACTTAGCAAAATTGGCACTCTCTTCTCACTGGCTGTTTCATTCCTTTCAAAATACTATTCCAATAGTTCAGTATACATGAGCCAATTACTTGTTGTGTAATCAAACTCGTCAATCTTTACAATGTAGCCAGTCATTTCTGATATTTTTTTTTAATGATTATTATCACCCAGTCTGGTACTCACTCTTTATGAACCCTGAATTGTTACATTTATGGCCTTTTTTTAAAAAAAACACTCGATTGTGTCTTACCTTCCCAAAAAAAACACGTGCTTTTTGTAACTCGACAATCTCACTGCATGTGCTGGACTGTGCTTTTACTTGCCATTTCCTTCTGTGTTTTATTTCGGATATCTCGCTGCATTGTAACGGGTCAATAGCCGTGTCGGGTTCGTTTTAAAAATATCTTGTCATCAATTTTATGTTTTATAACTTCGAAACATTAAACAATTTCAAAGGAAGATGTAGGGGGTCTGAAATACGGGTCTAACTTGGTCTTTTACTTTTCAGCAAGGTGCGCATGTATCACATAGCGTGATGTCATACAATTAATGTATTTTTGCATATAATTTGTAATTATTTAAACAAGAATGCTTAATTAAACTATATATATATATATATATATATATATACACATACACACACACACACGCACACATACGCGCGCGTGCACACACACGATTACTCATTATTGAAATATTAAATACACAACAGATGACATCTGTTGTAGGCTTTCCATTCTAGAAAGCCTCATCTTGAGAGCAGATGTGGCAGAGAAAGAAGGGAATAGCATTCTTACAAGTGACAGGGTAGGAAGAGGTATAGCCAAAATAACGAGAGTCAGTAGGTTTGTAAAAGATGTCAGTAGATAGTCTTCCTCCAAAGAGAGAGAGAGAAAGATCCAAAAAGGGAAGAGAGGTACCAGAGATGGACAGAAGGTAGGGTGGAAGTTAGAAGCAAAGTTGATGAAATTGAGCTCAGCATGGGCTCACTGAGTTCCCAGCAAGGAAATTTGCTGAGTTTCTTGGCATTTTGTGTGTGTTACCTTGCACTTTCTCTGTAACTGCTTTCTGTTCTTTCTTTCCTTTTGTACCAATTTGATGTATTAATGTATGGAATGATCTATCTGGATGGCATGCAAACAAAACCTTTTCACTCTATCTCTGTACTTTAAGTAATAATAATAGACGGGTTACTGAATTTGGCTCAATTAAAAGTATCATAAGGAATCCCAAAATTAGAATTTGCAGTGATAAGGATTCCAAAATGATTAGTTCTTATGTATGTAATGACTGTGAACGATAATAGGAGTGGCACAGTAGCATGGTGGTTAGCACAATGCTTTATAGTGCAGGCCACGTAGGTTCAACATCTGCTGTTGCCTGTAAGGAGTGGTCTGTTTTCCTCATGACCATTTGGATTTCCTCTGGGTGCTCCAGTTTCCACCCACAGTCCAAAGACATACTGGTTCAAAGGTTCACTTTATTGTCGAAAGTATGCATGTACAACGCAACTCTGATATTTGACTTCTCCAGATGGTCATGTACAGAAAAACAATGGAAATTGTTGAAAGAAAAGTCAGCACGAAAAAGAAACAAAACTTGCAAACCCCAAACCCCCTCCCTCGCAAAAAAACGGCGACAATAACATAAACACAAAATAATCTGCAGATGCTGGGGTCAAAGCAACACTCACAACACGCTGGAGGAACTCAGCAGGTCGGGCAGCATCCGTGGAAAAGATCGATTGACATTTCGGGCCGGAACCCTTCGTCAGGACCAAGGGTTCCGGCCCGAAACGTCAACTGATCTTTTCCACGGATGCTGCCCGACCTGCTGAGTTCCTCCAGTGTGCTGTGGGTGACAATAACATCAAGCCCCCAGCCCTCTCCCTCACAAAAACTAACTGCAATAATAGTATCAAACCCCCAACCCCTCTCACACACAAAAAACTAATAGATCACCCACACAGAAAAGCACCAACAAGAACATCAGACCACAAATCCCCAACCACCTCCCTTGCAAAAGAATGCCAATAACTTCAAACACCCAGTTCCCTCTCTCGCAAAAATGACAGCAATAGCATCAAACCCCAACCCCTCCCTTGCAAAAAAGAACAGTGACAATAGCATCAAACCCCCAACCCCTTTCTCACACACAAAAATGAACAGATCACCCACACTGAAAAACACTCCAACGAAAACATCAGACCCCAAACCCCCAACCTCTTCCTCGCACAAAAAGTAATATATCACCCACCTGCCAATCAGCAACAAGAAAGAAAACACAGAAAACTGAAGGAGACCGATTGGAAGGTTATTTGGTTATTGTAAATTGTCCAGTGATTAAGCTAGGATTATATCAGGGGATTGCTGGACTGGGTGGCTTGAAGGGCCTATTCTATGCTGTATCGCAATAACATTTGTTTTTAAACATATAAATTCTGAAGTGTCCCAAATGTTTACAGTTTGGGATGGGAATTAGAAGTTTAGAAAATCTCCTTACATTGTAAATTCTAGCAAAATGTAAAGTTTAGTTTTGATCTGATAACCATTTTACATATTGTGAACATGAACACATATTTATCATGTGCTTTTGTTTCCAGAATGTTCAGATTCCTGTGAAAATGCCAGTGCCAGTAAAAGCTAGTGAAGTTGCTGTTAAAAAGTCTCAAACACGAACAAGGTAAATTGGTATTCCAGAAATGTTAATTTCATTCCAGATATATGTTATTATATGATAAATGTTAATTCCAGAAATAATTTGAAAGCTAACTTCCTGTTGCTTTTTAAATTGTAGTTCAAAGTTGTATGTTGCAATGTTACATTGTTACTTAAGCAGCTCTGTTTTTCTTGTGTCTATTTTCAAATGAACCTTTATAGACTTACAGATCCAGTACCAACTACAGAGACTTCGATAGCACCTCGCCAGAGGCCTAAAGCAGGTCAGCCAACTTCTGCTTCAAGTGTTCTGACAATTCAACCTGCTGTGACTCCAAGGAGGAGATCTACCACACAGTTAGTTTCACAGACAACAACCTCACAGTTGGTCTCACAGCCAGTAACCACACAATTGGTTTCACACCCAGCAGGTGTGTATTTGCACAGATAATCAAATAAAAGTAATATTTTTTCCCCAATAGGTTTTAACTTGTCTCTTTTTCTATTTCCTTCCTTAAATCTACCAGTTAGAAACTGACCTATTTTTTAACATATTTTGAATTAGTAGCATTGAAACAACAATGTTAAAATAAGTAATTTGTCTGAGCCGCAGCTACAGATGTTTCCTCAAATCACAGATGACTTCCTGAGGTTTTGGTAACCTTCTAATGTCACTCAGCGACTTGTGCTGATATTATTTTGACTGTATGTGCTGGATCATAACTATATGTGCTGCGTGTGACTGTACAGTATGCACTGTGTTTTGCACCTTGGCGCCAGAGGAACAGGGTTTATTTAGCTGTATTCATGTTTATGATTGAATGCCAGTAAACTTGAACTTGAGCTTGAACAATGAACATTAAGCCGAAGGGTATCACATGAACAATTTGTATAAATTGAATTTTAAGTACATTTATGACTTTGGGGGGGGGGGATGATATTTTGGAACAGCTTACATTTATACTGCTTAATAAATTGTGGCCATTAATTAGAAGCTAGTTGAATGAGAGGTCACCGAGAAATTATTCCTTGGGCAAGATCCTCTTGCGTGATCTGCAGAATCCAAGAAGTAATCGTTATGTTAAGCAAAGATAAAAGCAGAGTCCATTCCCATTTCTTTTTCCACAATTTGCTGTACCCAAGAATGTTTGAATAATTTAAAATTATTTCACTGGCATTTACGATATGATTGACCACTTTACCATGATTGCAACACAATTGCAGGCTATTTAAGCCAAAGATAAAGTTTATTAACTTAAGTATATACCTGTAAATCTAATATAAATTGTTTGCTACTTTTTTTTGCAAATACAGTTAAGTATACAATTTAATTCGTAGTCTCTGGGAAAACAATGTGCAAAGCCATTTGGCTGATACTGTACAATGTAGTAATTTATCTTGCTGCTCTGAACTTCTGGAAAAGGATTGAAACAAAGCTGTATTCTAAAATTTTGCACAGCTCTAATGAAATTATAGTAGCCTTTGCAATTATAGCTTTCTCCAGATTATATTCCTTGCGTGTTAGTACCCAAGAATTCTTTTGAATAATCATTTGAAGTCAGTGCAGGATCCAGCTTGAAGGAAATATGACATGCAGTTGTGTAATACTAGTTCTTTAACCTACACTCCCTGGGAGTGCAGGATCAGTAAGTGGATTTTGCAAGTTATTCTGTAATGGTTTCTATGCTTTGATTTTTAAGTATGTTTATTTCTCAAATATTTTAGGATTATAGTCTTTCTGCCATTCCTTCAACATGTTGAGCACAAAAATGTGAAATTTTGAATTGTTAGGGGTGCTGGGGAGTGAGGTTGCACAGTTTAATGGTACACAACAAGTAACAGCAAAAGCTGGAGGAGTTTAAATTAGACTTCCAGTTTGCTAGTTTGCTGCCCTATCATTGATACTTCTATCTTGTCCCTCCTCTAGGGAGGTCACTTGCAATTTACAAACAGGGATACAGGTTTCCTCTGCCATCCAAAGGTAGAGTGTACCTATGAAACGGTTCGCAACCCGGAATGTCATAAAGCGAAGAAGCAATTACCATTTATTTATATGGGAAAAACTGATGAGCGATCGCAGACCCAAAAATAACCTACCAAATCATGCCAAATAACACATAAAACCTAAAATAACAGTAACATATAGTAAAAGCAGGAATGATGTGATAAATACACTGCCTATATAAAGTAGAAATACTTCTCTACAATCATTGCGGCACTGTTCTCCGTAGCGAAAATCTCACGCAAGCGCTCTCGGCCAAAACACGGCGCAAGCGCTCTTGGCAAAAGCACTCTCCAGTAACCTTTAGGTTATGAAGCTGCCAAATCATACCAAATAACGCATAAAAATACACAGCCTATATAAAATAGAAATAATGTACGTACGGTGTAGTATCACTTACCGGAATCGGGAAGACAGCGCCGAGCACACTGATGATGGTGTGTTAGGCTGAGTCATTGGAGGTTGAGGTCGATACCGATCCGCCAAGCATGCAGGGGTACAGCAGTGGCCGGGACGTACCCAGCACATCTTTAAGGAAAAAGCTGAAATAAACAAGCTAATTAATTAGGTGCCACCCGGCACGTAAATGTCGGCCCAGATCAGAGGCGACGCAATGGGCAATCGCCTCTGATCTGGGCCGATACGTGCCCGGCAGCACCTAATTAATCAGCTTGTTTATTTCGGCTTTTTTCTTGAAGATGTGCTGGGTGCATCCTGGCTACCGCTGCATTCTCCACGGCAATGTATCGGTCCGGGGGTTGGGGTGGTGGGACACTGGGGTGTCATCTCGTCGTCTGTTTCCATCAGGGCAGGCAGGTCATCTTCTATGTCTGCCTGCCTGGATGTCGAAGGCCGAGGTTTGTCGTCTGCTGTGGCTGATGTGGAAGGCTTGCTTGACTGCTTAGCCTCGTGCATTTTTCTATCATACAGTTCTTTGTAAGCACTCAAACCAGCTTGCAAATATATGCCCTAAACCGATGTACCCTTTCAAAGTTAAAAGTCATACTTTATCATTGTAGCGAAAATCTCACGCAGTTGCTTCACGTTCAGTTCCTGAACGACTTCACTTTCGCTACTGCATTCAGTTTCGATTGTTATCCTTTTTTCTTCCAATTGTATCAGCTCTTCATCTATCAGTTCTTGGTCATGGGATGCCAAAACCTCTTCAACATCATCTTCGTCAACTTCCACAAGCCAAACTCACTTTGTCCTTACTTCGTTCACCACGATCGAAATGCTTAATTATGTCTAGTTTTACGCTAAGTGTAACACCCTTACGAGCTCTTTTAGGCTTTTCCGATACCTTAGAACTCATCTTGCAAATGGATGCTCACAGGCATGTGTTTAAGCAATGCCGGCTAGAATGCAGTTTGGAATCTGGGGGAGGAGCAGCTGCCTTTTATTGCGCGCTGCTTTTTTCGCAACAGTGAAAACACCTTCTGTTAGCGAAAACAGGTAACTACTGTAGGTCTGTCTTAACAGTGAGGTTTCGTTAAGTGAACGTTCGAAAAGCGGGGGACACCTGTAATATCACAGGTTGCTCAGTCTGTCTTGGTCTTTACCTTATCACACACATTCTCCATGCTTTCTTGACCCTAGTTCTTTTGTGGTTGAAAGCATACTTGTTCCTTAACGTTGCCAAACCATTAACTCTTTTGGATGTTGCTTGACTGGAGTATTTCCAATGTTTCATTAAAATTTTATTTAAAATTTACAACACATGGAGTTCGGTGCACCGTTCTTTTTGAAATAATTGCTCTGTTGAAGAGAGCTAAAAATGCACTATGTGAATATATACTGTGCAAATAGTTGCTTTATCAAACATAATCAACCTTTCTCTCCCCACACTGGTCAATGACAAAACCCTTAAACTGATGCAACATAATTGAAAGCCATTTCAAATTAGGTAGTTTATTAGATTAAAGTTTATTAAATTATGATTAAATTATTTATTCAAGGTCCCTGGATTTTCAGCTAACACATTTAATTATTCAATTTAAAGCTTTGTAGAGGAGGGGAGATGATTTCTGGCAGCCTGATTATATATTTTTTTTTAGCTTGAAGCTCATGCCATCATAACCTGGATAAAATCAGAGGAGCTATAAAAATGAGATCCTAAATATTAATGCATTACCTGCTGAATCCAAAAAAAAAACGTGTAAGCTTGAGTAATGCAGTGAAGTTGTGTTTCATTTGATGTTTGTAAATCGATCCTGACTACTACACAAAAAAAAATTCACTGAATTTCAACAGGCTGGAGTTTTGTACAACTGTTCTATTCATGGTTTTTATGCTGAATGATGAAATCTCCAAGAACAGCCATCAGAATGTAAAATGTTTTTTGAAACTTTTGGTTTACGCAGGAACCACAGCTGCAAGTAATGGGCGCATTGGTCAGTTACATGGTCAGCAAGCACAAATCCCATCAGCATATACTCAGCATCTACAACTGAAACCACAGGCACATCCGTTACTTCAACAGCAATGTTTGCTGCACCAACAAACCTATTTACAGCAGCAGCAAATGCTTCAGACAGCACAGGTATGCTCACTTGCAATTTTTTTCTTTCCATACGATCGCAGAAAACCATGGCTGCACTGTAAGTCTCCATCAGCTTGAACTCATTTCTCTTGACTGATACTGTATTTTCCAAAAGAATCCATAAACACACTATTTCTTGTTGCCAGGTTTTGATCAAGTTTATCGAAATTGTTGAATTAATACACAAGTCCAAAAGAAGGGTTTCAGCCAGAAATGATGATTTCCCATTTCCCTCCAGAGATACTGCCTGACCTGCTGAATTCCTGTGTTTTGTATGTTGTCCATTAAATTTATCCTCCAGCAGTGGTTCCTTTAGCGACTAACCATATGTTGAAGAACCTGCATGTCTTACTCCCAGATAAATAAATAAATATACACGAATAAATGTACAATCAGCATGCATTCCTTAAATATGCTTTGAAATCACAACTGCTTATCAATTTTCCAGGGAAGAATAGGATTTCCTTTTCTCTAAGAGAGCGATTCCATTTTTATGCTTCGCAAAATGTACTTATGTGGTTTCATTGTTTCTCACTTTGCATCTTCAATAGTGTTCTTCTGATCTTGTTTGTTCAATGGAACTTTGTAGCATTTTATACTTTGCTTAATTCAGCATATGTTTCTGCGGAAACTTGTTTCTTTGCATTTCTTTCCTCTTCAAGTCCTGTCATGCTATGTTTCATGCTGAGTTTTACTGCATTAAATCTTTAAAATATGTTTGAAACTTGTTTTGATCAATCCTTGTGCCAAAAACTGCATCTGATAAAGACGTTACACACAGGTGTAATCTGTGTGTACATTAACAAAGGTTGGTGCACAAATTTATCTGTTGTTAGCAGTCAATATTCTGCGAAAATTGAGCATCTTATAATTAAATGCTATCCACATTACCTGTTCAGGGAGCTTACTGTTCTAATCATCGCTGTCTACTTTTCACCCCCACACCCCCCGCTCCAGAGTGTGAACGCCAAGGACCCACTGAAAGAAATTTATGGTATCATTAGCTCTCCACAAAAACAGACATCTGGACAGTCTCTTCATAATTGCAGGAGATTTAAATCATCCTAACCTGCAGAACATTTTATCCAAAATTCCACAAACATGTCGGATGCTAATCTTTATCACAGAATCGCTTGATCAGGACAGGAGATTCTGTGGGCAAGAACGAGATTCCCAGATGGTATGATGATTCCTGGGTGCCAGAGTCCGGAATATTTCGGATCAAGTCCTCAGCATTCTTAAGTGGGAGGGTGAACAGCCAGAAGTCGTGGTCCATGTACGTACCAATGACATGGATTGGACGAGTGACGAGATGAGTTAGGTGCTAAGTTAAAAGGCAGGACCTTCAAGGTTGTGATCTCAGGATTGCTACCCATGCCACATGCTAATGGGGCCAGAACTAGGAAGATTATACAGTTTAATACATGGCCAAGTAGTTAGTGTAGGAGGGAGGGCAGAAGATTTTTGGATCATTGGGTGCCCTTCCAGGGAAGGTGGGACCTGCACAGAAGGGAAGGTTTGCACCTGAACTGGAGGGGGACTAATGTCCTAGCGGGACAGTTTGTTAATGCTGCGTGTTGGAGTATAAACTTGAGTAGCAGGGGATGGGAACTGGAATGCCAGAACAGTCTGGAGAAGTTGTGAAGGTAGATGTTGGGAAGACCTCAGACAAAGTTAAGAATCAAAAGGCTGAGTGACTAGTGTCCTGAGCTGCATATATTTCATTGCAAGAAGTATCGTAGGAAAGGTGGATAATAATGTTGAAGATGAGGCAGCTGGTTTACAAACAAAGGCAATGTGTAGTGAGGAGAGGCTGTTGATAGGGCAAAATTGCAATCAACAAAATGAGTTGCAATGTAAAAGGCAGACAGAATCGATAAGGTTACATATAGGACTGAAGGTGTGGTATCTGAATGCGCGCAGTATACGGAATAATGAACATGCAGAACAGTTGCAGATTGGCAAGTATGATGTAGGTGTCACTGAATTATGGGTAAAAGAAGATTATAGCTGGGAGCTTAATGCCCGAGAACACACATGGGGGTGGTGTTGCTCTGTTGGTAAAAAATGAAATCAAATCATTAGAAAGAGGTGACATAGTGCAAAGGAACTGCAAGGATAAAAAGACCTTGATGTAAACTGTATACAGACCCCCAAACAGTAGTAAGGATGTGGCCCACAAATTACAATGGGAGATTTTAAAAAAATGTATGCTAAAAGGGCTATGTTACAATAGTCCTGAGGGCCTTCAATATGCAGATAGGTTGGGAAAATCAGGTTGGTGTTGGATTCCAGAAGGTGGAATTTTCAGAATGCCTCCAAGATGGCTTTTTAGAGCAGTTCAAATTTAATCCCAATGGGGGATTAGCTATTCTTGATTGGGTGTTGAGCAATAAATCAGAATTGATTAGAGAGCTTAAGGTAAAAGAACCCTTAGGAGACGGTGATTATAATATGATTGAATTCACCCTGAAATTTGAGATGAAGCTAATGTCACACGTATCAGTATTACAGTGGAGTAAAGGGAATTACAGAGGCATGAGAGAGAAGTTGGCCAGAATTAATTGGATAAGAATACTGGCAGGGATGATGGCAGAGCAGCAATGACTGGAATTTCTGGAAGCAATTTGGAAGGTACAGGATGTACACAAAAAAGTCAAAGCCAAAAAGAAGGCATATAATAATAAAAATAGGAAGTTAGAGGATCGGGATGCTTTTAAAAACCAACAGAAGGCAACTAAAGAGGTCATTAAGAAGGTAAAGCTGGAATACAAAACTAAGCTCACCAATAATATTAAAGAGGATACCAAAGATTTCTTCAGATAGTGTAAAAGGGAGACATGAGTGAATATCGGACGGCTGGAAAACAATGTTGGAATGGTCGTAGTGGGGGACAACAAAATGGCGGATGAACTGAATAAGTATTTTGCATCAGTCTTCACTCTGGAAGATATTTAACAGTGTGGTGGAAATTCTAGGTGTCAGGGTTATGAAGGGTGTGAAGTTACAATAACTAAAGAGGAGATTCTTGGGAAACCGAAAGGTCTGAAGTTAGATAAGTCACCTGGATCAGATGGTGTACACCTCAGGGTTCTAAAAGAGGTGGCTGAAGAGATTGTGGAGACTTTAGTAATCTTTCAATATCACTAGATTCTGGAAGACTGGAAAATTGCAAATGTCTCCACTTCTCAATAAGGGAGAGAAGCAGAAGAAAAGAAACTGTAAGACAGTTAGTCCGACATTAGTTGTTGGGAAGAAGTTGGAGTTGATTATTAAGGATGAGGTCTCAGGGTAGAGGCACATGATAAAATAAGCCGTAGTCGTCATGGTTTCTCAAGGGAAAATCTTCTCTGACAAATCTGTTGGAATTCTTTGAAGAAATAACAGGTAGAATAGACAAAGGAGAACTGGTTGATGTTGTATACTTGGATTTTCAGAAGGCTTTTGACAAGGTGTCACACATGAGGCTGCTTAACAAGCTACAAGCCCATGGTATTACGGGAAAGATTCTAGTTTAGATAAGGCAGTGGTTGATTAGCAGGAGGCAAAAAATGAGAATAAAGGGAGCATTTTCTGGTTAGCTGCCGTTGACTAGTGGTGTTCCGTAGGGGTCTGAGTTAGGACCGATTCTCTTTACGTTATATGTCGATGATTTGGATGATGGAATTGATGGCTTTGTTGCAAAGTTTGTAGATGATACTTAAGATAGTAGGAGGGTAGGGTAGGTTTGAGGAAGTAGAGAGGCTACTGAAAGACTTGGACAGATTAGGAGAATGGGAAAAGAAGTGGCAGATGGAATGCATTGTTGGGAAAATGTATAGTCATGCACTTTGATAGAAGAAATTAAAGGGTTGACTATTTTCTAAATGGAGAGAAAATACAAAAGGATTTTGGGAGTCCTTGTGCAGGATTCCTTAAAGGTTAATTTGAGAGTTGAGTCCGTGGTGAGGAAGACATGCGATATTAGATTTCATTTCAAGAGCACTAGAATATAAATGCAAGGATGTACTGTTGACACTTGGTGAGTCCTCACTTGGAGTGTTGTAAGCAGTTTTGGGCCCCTTATCTTCGAAAGGATGTGCTGAAACTGGAAGGGTTCAAAAGAGGTTCACAAAAATTCCAGGATTGAATGGCTTGTCATATGAAGAGTATCCGATGTCTCTGGACCTGTATTCGCTACAGTTTAGATGAATGTAGGGTCTCATTGAAACCTATAGATTGGTGAAAGAGTGAATGTGGCAAATATGCTTCCTGTGGTGGGAGAGTCTAAGACCAGAGGGCACAGCCTCAGAATAAAGGGGCATCTTTTTACAATAGAGATGAGCAGGAATTTCTTTAGCCAGAGAATGGTGAATCTGTAGAATTCTTTGCCACAGACAGTTGTGGATGCCAAGTCTTTATGTATATTTAAGGCAAAGGATTATAGATTCTTGATTGGTGGGCATGAAGGGATACAGGGAGAAGGCAGGGGACTGGGACTGAGAGGGAGATGGATCAGCCCCAAAGAAATGACAGAGAAGACTTGATAGGCCAAATGGCCAAATTCTGCTCCTATATCTTATGATATTATGAAAAGATGACCTTCATAGAGTTATCTGATGCTATTTTCTCAAACTGCACTGTTTTTTTTAAAGAAACCATATACCAGAGGCCATTCTAGACTTAGTATTGGGAAATAAGCCTGGTCATGTGACTGGAGTTTTATTAAGAGTGTTGTGGGCTTGGTCATAGAAAACTAAGGGTAATGATGAAGTGGTGTTTCACATGAAAATGTTGGTGGCCAATTAGTAAGTTTGCAAGTAGTGCAGAAATTGGACTTGCCGATTATGAAGAAGGTTCTCTAAGAATACTGCAGGATATAGGCCAGCGGGAAATATGGACAGAGAAATTGCAAATGGAGCTTAATCTGGACATGTATGAAGTGTTGCACTTTGGGAGGTCAAATATAAGAGGAGAATATACCATAACTGGCAGGATCCTTAAGATGTAACAGAACCTTGGGGTGCAAGTCCATAGCTTCTTGTAAGTGGCAACACAAGTAAATAGGGTGGTAAAGAAGTCACGTGGCATACTTGCCTTTATCAGTCAGGGGACTGAATATAAAAATTGGCTTATGTTGCAGCTATATTAAAAAATATTAAGAATTGGTTAAGCCACGTGGATTATTGTATGCATTTTTGGTCATCGTATTACAGGATGGATGTGGAGGTTTTTGAAAAAGCACACTAGGGGTTTATCAACATGTTGCCTGGTTTAGTTTTGGAAGAAAGGTTTGGCAGACTAGAATTGCTCCCTCTGGAGCTTTGGAAACTGAGAGGCATTGATACGGTCAGGTTTTTTCTCTCATGGTGGAGATGTCACACACTAGGGGGCTTGGGTTTAAGGTAAGAGTAGGGGTTTAAAGAAGATAATGCGAGTCAAGTTTTCTTTTACAGAATTGGAATGTACTGCCAAGGGTAGTGGGGGAAAGCAGCTATGTTAGAACTGTTAAAATGGAGTTTAGCCATATGTGGAATGGAGAGATAAAGACCATGTGCAGGTAGTTGTGCAGTTTAAATTGTCATGGCTGGCATAGAAATCATAAAACTGAAGGACCTATTCCTTTATAAAATGCTTTTAGCTTTCATGAGAAAGGATTTGAATATTGAGAAGTGAACTGCTTGTAGAATATCTAATTACTGACCTGCTATTGTAGCAAGAGTATTTCTGTGACTGATCCTAGGTGTTTCTAACCAATGACAACCTATGGAATACAGATGCTGAGGGGTTGAACAATGGTAATGCATTTAATGTTATGCATAGGTCATTAGATGCTGTTAATTTGAAGATAGCATTATCTGGGTCTCACATAACTTGGAATTTGCTTGCCACTTAACATCTTGAGACTGAAAGTGGTTTAGGTCTTGCTGCATAGAAATGTGGATTGTTTTATTTTCTAAAGAGCTGTCATTGTAACTTTCTTATAAGTGCACGTGGAGCTAATGGTATCAAATGATGAGACCTCTGACAGAGGATGCTGTAAATGTGATTGGAAGTGTGAGAAGACATAGCTCACTCAGGTTCACCAGTTGAGTAGAAAAGACATTGACTCACATCAGTTTGGTATTTTGAACAGCAGTCAATTGGCGATTGGGATTGATTGACAGGAACAAATTAAAATGAAGCAGGGACAGTAAAAGGACAATTGTCAGAATGGACAGAGTTAGAGTGGGGATTTTGAGGCTTTAGCTTTTTGAGTCTTCTGCAAGTGAGAGGCTAGTGTGAGAGAAGGAGTAAAAGCTGTAGGTAGATTTCCTACCCCCCCCCCGCCCCCATCCCTTCCTGGCTTATCTTTATCTTTTCTAGGTTAGAACACTAGGCATCAGGCAGGATAGTTGAATGCTCCTCTTGTGGGATGTGGGAAGGCAGGGAGACTACACCTGATGATTACACCTGTGAGAAGTGCATCCAGTTGCAGCTTCTAACAATCTGTGGAGGTTGAACTGGCTGAACTCTCGATCATTTGGAAGGTTGAGGGGTGATAGATAGGACTTTTAGGGAAGTAGCTACATGCAAGGTGCAGGACACAGGAATCTGCATGTCAGTCAGGAAAGGGAAAGGGGTTTAACAGCCAGTGCAGAGTACCCCTGTGGCTTAATCTTTCAACAATAGGTATACCACTTTGGATACTGCTGGGTGAGGGGTGAAATGACCTAGCAGAGGAAAGTCACAGTGGTCAGGTCTTTGGCACTGAATCCGGCTCTATGACTCAGAAAGGAAGGGGGTGAAGAAGCGAGCTGTGTTGATGGTTGATTTGTTAGGAGAATAGAAAGGAAGTTCTGTGAATGAGATTACTGGATGGTATGTGGCAGAGTCCAGGACATTTTGGGTTGAGTCCTCAGCATTCGTAAGTGTGAGGATGAGTAGCCAGAGGCAGTGATCCATGTATGTACCAGTACATGGATAGGAAGAGTAATGACATTCTGCAAAGTGCTTTCAGGGAGTTGGGTGCCAAGTTAAAGGACAAGGACCTTCAGGATTGTAATCTCAGGATTACTACCCATGCCTTCTGCTAGTGAGGCCAGAAATGAGAAGATTATGTAATTCAGCATGTGGTGAAGAGTTGGTGTAGGAGGGAGGGAGTCAGATTTTTGGATCATTGGACTCTCTTCTGGGGGAGGTGGGACCTGTACAGAAGGGCTGGTTTGCACCTGAACTTGAAAGGGGCTAATACCCTAACTGGAAAGTTTGCTGGTGCTGAACGCAGGGATTTAAACTAGAGTTGCAGGGGGATGGGAACTAGAATGCCAGAACAGGTAATGGAGACAGATATTAAGACCTCAGACAAAGTTAAGAATCAAAAGGTTGAGCACAGTGCAACTAATGTCCTGAGCTGTGTATACTTAAATGCAAGAAGTATCGTAGGACAGGCAGATGAGCTCAGGGCATGGATTAACACATGGAATTATGATATTGAAAGCATTAGTGTGACTTGGTTGCAGGAAGGACAACATTCTGGGGTTCTGTTGCTTTAGACGCAACAGAACAGCAGGGATTGAAGGAGGAGGTGTCACGTTACTAATCGGAAAATGTCATGGCACTGCTCAGTCAGGACTGACTAGAGAACTTTCTATTAAGGAGAGAACTGAAGAATAAGAAAGGTATTAACACATTAATGGGACTAAGTTATAGAAGTTATAGACCACCCTACAGTCCGAGGGACTTAGAGGAACAAATTTGTGGAGAGATCACAGACTGTTGCAAGAAACAGGGTTGTTATAGTAGGTGATTTTAACTTTCCACATATTGATTGGGACTTCCATATTGTAAAGGGACAAGATGGGATAGAGTTTGTGAAGTATGTTCAGGGAAGTTTCCTTGCGTAGAAGTCCCAACAAGAGTGTGTGATACTTGATCTGCTATTAGGAAATGAGACAGGGCAGGTGGACAGAACTTTATGTAGGGAAACACTGCATCTAGTGATCATAATCTCATAAGTTTCAAAGTAATTATGCAAAAAGACGTCTGGCTCACAGGTTGAGATCCTAAGAGAAAGGCCAATTTTGATGGTATCAGTAAGGATCTGGCAGGTGTGGATTGGGACAGGCTGTTTTCTGGCAAAGGTGTACTTGGTAAGTGGGAGGCCTTCAAAGATAAAATTTTTAGAGTACACAGCTTGTATATGCCAGTCAGAATAAAATATTGAGGGAACCTTGGTTTTCAAGCAATATTGAGATCCTGGTTAAGGAAAAGGGGGAGAAGTGTAACAGGTGTAGGCAGGTAGGAACAAATTAGATGCTTATGGAGTATAGGAAACGCAAGTGAGCACTTAAGAAAAAAATCAGGAGGGTTAAAAGAAGGCATCAGGTTGCCCTAGCAGACAAGGTGAAGGAGAATCCTAAGGGATTCTATTGATATATTAAGAACAAAAGGATAGCAAGGGAGAAAATTGGTCCTCAAGAAGATCAAAATAGTATCCATGCATGGAGCCAAAAGAGATGGGGGGGGAAATCTTAAATGACTTATTGACATCTGTATTTACTCAGGACAGTCTGGAAGTGAGGCAAAGCAGCATCAACTTCATGGACCTTATACAGATTACAGAGGAGGAGGTGCTTGCTGTCTTGAGGCAAATTAGAGTGGATAAACCCCCAGGGCCTGACGAGGTGTTCTTCAGATCCTGTGGGAGGCACGTTAAGAAATTGCCGGGGCCCTAGCAGAGATACTTAAATATCCTTAGTGACAGGTGAGGTACCAGAGGATTGGAGGATAGATATTATCTGACTAATCTTAGAGTTTTTCAAGGAAATTACGAAGAAAATTAATGAAGGTAAGACAGTGGATGTTGTCTACATGGACTTTAGCAAGGCATTTCACAAGGTCCCACATGGGAGATTGGTCAAGAATGTTCAGTCACTCAACATTCAGGATGAGGTAGTAAATTGGATTAAATATTCGCTTTGTGGGGGAAGCCAGAGAGTGGTAGTAGATGGTTGTCTCTCTGACTAGAGGCCTGCGACCAATAGAGTGCTGCAGGAATTGGTGCTGGGTCTTTAGTTGTTTGGCATCTCTATCAACAATCTGGATGATAATGTGGCTAATTGAATCATAGCTTTCGGGATCTGGACCAGCTGGAAAAATGGGTTGAAAAATAGCAGATGGAATTTGCCAAGTGTTGTTCAAGGTAGGTCTTAAACAATGAACAGCAGGGCACTGAGGAGTGGTGTAGAACAAAGGGATACTGGGAATACAGGTCCATAATTCATTGAAGATGGAGTCGTAGGGAGATAGGGTCATAAAGCTTTTGGTACATTGGCCTTCCTAAATCAGAGGCACTATAGGAGTAGACTATAGCAGACATCCCACCTCTTCCGGAAGTTCCGGGAGTCTCCCGCGTATGAATAGTGGCTCCCTGATGCCCGCAGATTATATACAATATCACAGAAATCAATTTTTTTGAGAGCGAGCGAACGAGAGAAAGCAAGAGAGAGCATGGGAGCGACCACGAGTGAGAGCGCACGCGAAAGAGAGCGAGAGCAAGCAAGTGAGAGCGCGCGAGCAAGAGAGCACCATGGCAGTGTTCCAAAAAAAAACATAAAATGTACGTCACCGCATACTACACTATAGTGCACCCCTACCTAATAGGGGTCAAAAATAATGACAGTGTTGCTCGCTGCGCTGTTTGCAACAGTAACTTTTCTATTGCCCATGGTGGGTTAAGACTGTAAAAGACATGTTGAGGTGAGTTTAACAGGTGTCATTTGTTCATTAGCATAGCTAACATTATTTAAACTAGCTGGCTAGCTGCTAATGAGCTACTCTATTGTAGACATCCCACCTCTCCCGGAAGTTCCAGGAGTCTCCTGCAAATTGATGGTGCTACCTCCCTGAAGTGAGTTTTTGCAGGGTGGGATGTCTGCTATAGTGATTCAATTTTTTCATAGCAATCAGGAAATAGCAGCATATTTTAGCCCATATTGATTGTACAAGCATATTCATAGCATAAACTTCTCATACAAATGTTGGGGATCATATAGCCTTACAGCTTCTTGAGCTGTTCCTGCAGAGGAAAGTCTGATTCAACTGACCACTGCTCAAAAGATATAAATTTCCCTATTGTTGAATGTAAATACTAAATCTAATAGTTTATGGGGAAAAAGATACATTATATTATTTTAAAAATGGGACTGAATTAAATTGGTTTTACAGTTTGCGTTGCCCTCCGAAACATTTGGTCAAGTAATGCAGAATTTCCTTGTATAATTTCTCAAACAAATTTAGTTCCCCCAACTAAGAAGTTGTCTTTTGCTGTCATGTATATATTAAATTGATCTTTGTCTTCCAATGTTTGATTTGGTGTATCTGGGTTAGGTGTCTCAACTCAATTTTAGCTCCATTTGTCTAAGATAAATTATATTTTTGGGCCCTATGTTTAGATTAGCCTAGTTCTAGTCAGTTATTTGTGTTTGAAAATAAACTTATGATGATATTGTTTCAAAATGTGTATCAAGTACGGAAATTTTCTTTGAGCTGACACTCTGAAATCTAACTATTTAGAGGCGAGAGAAACAAGATTTAAATGTGTACAGCAATTTGACATAAAGTCCTCCATTTATTGCTCTTGTTTTACATTGGTACAAAATGATTAAATTAGATCCCCTGCTGGATGCAAGGCTTCTAAATTAAATTGTAATTGTCCCCCAAGCTAAACTTACAAGCACATTGAATCTAAAAAGCATCTGCCTGTAAACTAGAATCTTCAGAAAAAAGTCCATGCTGGTTGTGGAGATTCTGCATCTTTAGGCCCATTTCTTTCATTGGATCGTCAATGAAACTTCACCTGTTATAACAAAAATGGAGAGATTTGATACAAGACACCCCTTAAGGTTGAATATTATGATGAGTGAACTTCTGAGCATAGACCACACTAAAAATGGGTAATTACTCTTTACATAAAGGATAATAAGTCAGACTGCTCTTCATGTTACTTTTGAGCATTATCTTGCTGCCACATACTTTAAATTGCAAAAGTAAATGTGACTTATCTGTCAGTTTGAACTCAGTCTTGATTATTAGCTGAAATTCTGGCCTTAATTATTGACATACTATCGAAAGTAATTTATAACTCTTCAAAAATGTTGATGGGATTTTTTTTTAAATAATGCTTGACTCAATACTCATCTTTGTTGGCTTAGGCTCCAAGCCACATTTAATGCACATGGTCATTTGAAATAGTAAAAAGTTGAGATTTCTTGTGAGATAATTCCATAAATAGTAAGTTGGGCAGCACTATTGGTGTTAATTCAGTTTTGAAATAATTGAGTTTTTTCATTTAATGTAATGTATTGGTACAACAGTCATCTTTGAAGTTTAGGATAATAGCTTTTAAATTAGTTTTAAAAAAATTAGATGATTATTAACCCTATTTTCCCAATATAAGCTATGCTGGAAAACACCTAAAATTAATGATGGCTTACTTGAAAATATTTCCATGTTGTACTTGTCAACTTAAATTTTAACTTTCTTATCTTAATGGGTGAGAGAGTTACTCGCCTAACCTCATACAATTTTGTTGTTTATATTTGCCATTTCCGTAAGAACTTACTGATAATGATCAAGGTTGGGAGAAGGTAACATCTTTATGGTCTCAGACCAAAACATTGACTGTTTATTCATTCCCATAAATACTGCTTGATCTGCTGAGTTCCTCCAACATTTTGCGTGTGTTACTTTGGATTTCCAGCATCTGCAGAATTTCTCAGGTTTAACCTTTATAATTTGTTACTCTTTTTCTACTAGTGCCCTCAGTTCCTTTGACAGACCACGTGATATTGTAAACACTGCAGCACCACCAATAATATACGTTTGCTGCTTTTTTATTCCAAACTTAGGCTGGCAGCAATGTGTTCAAAATTAACCATGATAGCTTTGCAGAGTTTGCAACAAAGATCCAGGTATTCTGATTAAGTGCAATTGTGAATAAAAAACATAATACAAGAAATGCTATTTTTGAAACATGGAGAATATTTTGTTATTGCTGCAGTTGAGGAAGCCACTTTGTAAAAAATAGTTATTGATGAAACTTGTTATTTTTTAAGTCTAAATGTTATCAAATTTGTGCTGTGTATTGAAACAGCGTTACCAAATAATCCAGCAAGCTCAGCAGCAGATGATGCAGAATTACTACCTACAACAACAGTATGCAACAGTCATGCAACAGCAAGCAGCTTTGCGGCAGATGATGGCACAAGGATGCATTCAGCAGCAGATGATACTGCAACAACACCCACAAACTCTTGTAAGTACTTCAATTTAATTTTGATTGCTTCCTTAAATGTTCCCTCAATTTTTTTTTTTACAAACCTTTTACACCAATTTGAAAAGTGAGCAATGAAAGCTGAAAATTGCATCACTTTATTTTTCCACATTTCAACAACTGCATCAAGATATAATTGTAACAATATAGTATTATAAAATATTGAGTTGTAGTCAGAAATGATGGAGCCAAACTGTGAGATATTAGGCATAGTGAGCAAAATATGTCTAGTAAGTGGGTTAGAAGGAGGATTTGAGGAAGAATCAAATTGGAAAAGTCTTGCTGACTGAAGGTATGGCTGCCAATGGTGGGGAAAAGAGAGAGAGGAAAAGTACGTGAAAGTCCATAGAGGAATAGTTGGAGGAATCAGTGCAGGAGTAGGTTTCATAATTTAATTATTGAGTAAATATACACTGCCCAAGATGAAAATTATGAATGTTATTTCACCTGAATCTGCACTATTTTCCTTCCAAAATTGAAATAAAGGTGATAGTTGATCACTTCAAACAGCTGACTCTAATTAATAGTTTTAAAAACTCCCATGATGTGCAATTAGAATCTCACTGTTCAGGCTGATTAAATTCAGTCTCTTTTCTAGTTGTGTTTTGGGGTCATTGTATTACCTTGTTTAAATTTTAGCATATATCTAAAGTTGATTGTCACTGCTATGGTGAGATTTGAACTAATGCCCTCTGGATATCAGCTGCTAATGCAGACCAGGTTTAAAGGGATGGTGGAGAGGCTAACGTTTAAGAGTAGAGATCTTGATGATACAGCTGTTAAGTAGTTTTGATTAGGCTGTAGGTGAGTTGCATGTTTTTTTTGTTTGTAATGATCAGTGTTCTAACACATTAATTATGAAAGATTTTTGCCTTGTAGTTGAACTTGTACAAAGATGTTTAAATAGCACTTTTCACATGATTTCTGAATTGTTCAAAAGCACATTGGAGCCAATAAAATGCTTATGAAGTGTAATATCTGTTCCAATGTAGGAATGCATACTCCTTCAAAGTTCTTTTAGTAGAATTGAACATGAACTGAAAATGAACAGAAAGAAATTGGGGGGGGGGAATGCAGTAAGGCTTCTGGATCTCTCGTTTAAAATATTAACTAAGATTTAGCTTGGAATTCTGTTTTGAATATAAAACATTTGGTAGATAAAGCATAAATAGGCATAAATGCTAACCTTGAAACTGATGTCCACTTCACACATAATAAATTCTTGACTCATACAAAGGAAAATTTCAGGATGTGGAGATGGACATCATGCCCTGCTTCCCGGTTTCTAAACACTTGAATACTTTTTCCTTATCAGTCTTGGAGTACAGTAGTGATGGTGTTGAAAACACTAAGTGATCAGTCCTGCATTTATATCTGGTGCTCTATGGTAAGCTGTGACCTTTATGTGTAAGAAATGATCTGCTTCAAGTTGATTTTTAACTATATTTTGACTGGTTCACTGCAGTCTTATTAGAGATTAGATGTATAATGAAGTATTTTTAAACAAGCATAAATGTATTCTTGTTCTGTGGGAGATTCAAACCATTTGTCCTCAATAATACACCAATATAAGACTTTGATTACAAAAGATTTATTAGTACATCAAGTAAACAAAATCTGGATGCTTCCTGTAACGCTGCATTTCATATTTTTCTACATTTCATGCTACTGTGGTAAAGCAGACAACGTAATCAAGGATCCCACCCACCCCAGACATTCTCTCAGACTGTATCAAATTTTTTGGCAGCAATACATTACAACACATAGGAAAAAGCTATAAATTTCAATAACAAATGTACTTATACTTCCTCAAAGCACTGATGTGATGATATGATTTGTATGCATGGCATGCAAAATAGTTATTCATTGTATTTCAGTACATGTGACAACAATAAAACAATTTATGAATTTACTTTGACGTGCCTTTGAGCTTCTTTCTTCTCTCCCCCTCCCCATCCATTGATGATTTTGTCTACAGGTTAACTCCTTGTTGACCCGGTCCTTTCCTTGCTCTATCTGAGATATTCCCTTTCTCCTATCCAGGCCTACTGAATCCTTCAGAGCTTAGGCCTCATGTTGTCTTCTTCCTTAGTTCCGATAAAGGGTTTTTGACCTGAAACTTTAATTCTGTTTCTCCTTTTACAGATGCAGCCTGATTCAACTGGCTGAGTATCTCCAACATACTTTCAGATTTCCACATTAATTTTCCATAATAATTTGTGCTACAGAGCCCTCTAGTGGATAGCCAGTGTAATGTAATTACATAGTTATGCAAAAGCAGCGGTCCCTAACCACCGGGCCGTGGACTGGTACCAGGCCGCAGAGCATGCGCTACCGGGCTGCGAGGAAGTGATATGATTTGGCGGTATGAGTCAGCTGCACCTGTCCTCATTCCCTGTCACGGCCACTGATCAGCCATTACGCATGCGAGGTCGTGACCCACGCGTCATCCGTGTCAGGGTGGGAAGGAGATCAACTCCCCGAGCTTGCAAATGACGACGGGCTGAAAAGTATGTTTGACATAACATCTCTGTCGGCATTTTGGATCAAAGTCAAGGCTAAATATCCTGAGATTGCCATGAAAGCACTGAAAAAGTTGCTTTCAGTTCTAACATTTTTCTGCGAAGCGGAGTTTTCTGCAATGAATGCAATGAAAACTAAACTGCGGAATAGACTGGACATAAGGAACCCCCTTCGAGTATCGCTGTCTCCCATCACCCCTCAATAGGACCGTGTTGTTGCAGGGAAACAAGCCCAGGGCTCCCACTGATTCAGCGATATTGGTGTGTTGCAATGATTTTATATGTTCATACGGGGGAAGTATGTGCTGTGTGTTTAGTATCCAAATGTTACTTAAAATGTTATGATGCTATTGACTTATAAGTGACCCTATAACAATTACAGCATGGAAACAGGCCTTCTCGGCCCTTCTAGTCCGTGCCGAACGCTACTCTCACCTAGTCCCGCCGACTTGCACACAGCTCATAACCTTCCATTCCTTTACTGTCCATATACCTATCCAATTTTTCTTTAAATGATAATATCGAAACTGCCTCTACCACTTCTACTGGAAGTTCGTTCAACATTTCAAGCTCCCCTGTCCTCCCCTGATAATTGACTTATCACTGTATTCATGCGAGGAAAATATGCGCTGTGTTTAATATTAAATATGTTAGATAAACCCTTTTAGAAACAAAATTGAGTGTATTACCCACTTATCGCCTATATTCCAGTAGTGATTAACACCCACCCCCACGAACAGAATCGCCAAAAAGGATTTGCTGGGGGGGGGGGCAGGCGGGGCGGGAATCGGCAGGTCACGACACGCTTGCGCACTGGTGCCCACGCAAGGCTGCATGGCCATTGTAGTCTTTCTGGGTAAACAACGCATTTGACTGCTACTCTTGTCCGTTGGCAACCCTACCCCCACCCCCCCGGTCGGCCGGTCCGCAAGAATATTGTCAGTATTAAACCGGTCCACAATGCAAAAAAGGTTGGGGACCCCTGTGCAAAAGGCTGTCAATATGATATATTTGACTGTCTTTTACATTTCATTCTATGTTTTGTGTTTTTGGCATGATGTATTTTAAAATTATTTTATTTTCATTTACATTTATGCTATTATTGTAATCATGGAAGTGGGAGAAGGCAAGACTGGTAGTGTAACACAGTGCACTGAATTTTAGACATGATGGAGGGGGAAGTTCCATTACTTTTTATTGAGAGCATCATGGCAATACTTCGAGAGGATATCCTGGAGGGATTGCCCATTAAGGCCACTTGGGTAGAATTTGGGAATAAGAGAGCAGCGATCACATTTCTGGGATTATAATATAGGCCAACCAGTAGTCAGTGGGAACAGTTAAGTAAGCAGAAAGCTTTAAGAGAAATACAGTTGTGGTCATGGGGCATTTCAACTTTACCAACATTGACTGGAATTGACTCAGTACAGGGGCCTAAATGGGCTGGTATTTGTTAAGGTCAAGGTTGTTTTGTGTTTTGCTGCAATATGTAGAGGTCATGTTTGAGATGGGGCTGTACTCAGCCTTAGGAAGTGAAACTAGGCAGATAATGCAATGTTGCACAGATAGGGTAACCGCTCAGTATCAAAGACCAAATGGCAGAGGCTTAAGGTGAAGGGGAAAAGTGTTTTACAAAGTGGTTGATATCTAGAATGCTGCCAAAGGACGTGTGGCATCAGATCCAAAAACTATGTTTCAGGTGTGGCAGCTCGCCCACGCGGCAAGCGAACCGGCTCCAGCGGTTGCAGGCGAGTCCGCAGCCAGCAGCAACCGAGAGGGCTCTGAGTGTGGGGCAGACCTTGGCCCGGAAGCCGACGTCACTTCTGCCCTGCAAAGGGCGGGAGATGCTGGGAGCGGGCACTTAAGTGCGCGCAGATTGAAACTGTAAACAGTTCAACCAGGCACTGCTCGACTCAGTGTGTTGCTTTCACTTGTTGCGTATCAGCGCAACTACTTTGGTGACCCCGATGGTCCAACGGCATTTAGACCCAGCATGAACGACTCGGCGCTGCAGAATGCAGTTTCCCTTAAACCCCAACCTTCTGGACCACTCAACCCCTGGTCTGGTTCGAGCAAGCAGAGGCCCAGTTCCAGGTCAGGCAAATTGTCTCAGGCACCACCAGGTATTACTACGTGGTGGGCGCCCTCGACCAGGAGACAATGAGCTGTGTTATCAACTTTCTGCATCAGCCCCCGGCAACAGACAGGTATAAGGCACTCAAAGCCCTGTTAATCCGCACATTTGGCCTCTCCCGCTGCGAACGGGCTGCGCGGTTACTGCATATGGACGGCCTGGGCGACCGCGTGCCATCAGCTCTGATAAGCAACATGCTAGCACTGGCAGAGGGCCATAAGCCTTGCCTGCTTTTTGAACAGATCTTCTTGGAGCAAATGCCAGAAGACATCTGCCTCCTGCTAGCAGATGAAGACTTCAGAGACCCGCGCAGGGTGGCTGCCCGCACGGATGTGCTTTGACGCGCCAAACAAAATGGCAGAACCACCATCGAAATTAGTGCTGCGGCACGACCGAAAGCCCAGCCCTCCCACACCCCAGCAGCGGAGCACGTAACACCCACACCAAGGGACGGCATCATTTCTGAGTCTTGGTGTTTTTATCATCAAAGGTGGGGTTCCGGGGCCTGCCACTGCCAACCGCCATGCTCGTTCCAGGGAAACGCCAGGACTAGCTGCCGCTGATGGTTACAGCGGCTGGTCACTGTGATAGCCTCCTCTGCGTTTGGGACAAGCACTCTGGGCGTAGATTCCTGGTGGACACGGGGGCAGAAATCAGTGTCCTACCCCCCTCGAACCACGATACCTGAACTAGAAGAACAGGACCGGAACTTACGGCAGCCAACAGCAGCACCATCCGCACCTATGGCCCAAGAACCATCCCCTTGCAGTTCAGTTCCAGCGCTTTACATGGACATTTACGCTGGCTGCAGTATCACAGCCATTGCTGGGTGCGGACTTCCTCCGCGTGCACTGTCTGCTCGTGGATTTGAAGGAACGATGATTGGTCAATGCGAAGATGTTCCAGACTTTCTCCCTCGGTGAGGCCAGGTTACCGACACCGCACCTGGGCTCCGTCACTTATTCTGACAATGAGTTCGCCAGAATGTTATCAGAGTTCCCATCTATCATCACGCTGCAGTTTCCCTCAACAGACCCCAAGCACGGTGTGATGCACCACATCTCTACACAGGGACCTTCATGCCCGGGCCTGCAGACTACTGCCCGACAAGCTCCGCCTCACGATAGAGGAATTCAAGAAGATGGAGGAGGTGGGGATTGTGCGGCGTTCCGACAGCCCGTAGGCCTCCCCACTCCATATGGTGCCCAAGTCCACGGGAGGGTCGAGACCGTGTGGCGACTGTAGGAGGCTGAACGACGCAACCACGTCCGATCACTATCTGGTACCACACATCTAGGACTTTACAGCCAACCTGCACGGGGCGCACATCTTTTCGAAGATTAACCTGGTCTGAGGATATCATCAGATCCCAGTCCACCCGGACGATGTACCCAAGACGGCCCTCATTACCCCCTTTGGCCTGTTGGAGCTCCTCAGGATGCCGTTCGGGTTCAAAAACACGGCACAGACGTTCTAGCGCCTGATGGACGCAGTAGGGCGAGATCTGGACTTTCTGTTCATCTACCTGGATGACATACTTATCGCCAGCCGCTCCCGCCAGGAACATCTAGCACATTTACGCCTGCTCTGCCGCCGCCTAAGTGACTGTGGCCTGGCTATCAACCCCGCCAAGTGCCAGTTTGGCCTATCCGCCATCGACTTCTTGGGACACCGGATTGACTGCCATGGAGCTGTGCCCCTGCCGGCAAAAGTTGAAGCCATCCGCCAATTCGCCAGACCCAGTTCTGTTAAAGGCCTGCAGGAATTTGTTGGGATAGTTAACTTTTACCACCGTTTCCTGCCCTCAGCGGCCCAGATCATGCGGCCCCTTTTCGGCTTGATGTCCGGCAAGGTCAGAGAGGTCACCTGGGCAGAGGAGGTGACAGTGGCGTTTGAACAAGCCAAGAGCATACTAGGAAATGCCACGCTCCTGGTCCACCCCCGAGTCGACGTCCCCACTGCCCTCACTGTGGATGCCTCCGATGCGGCAGCTGGCGGCGTGCTCGAGCAGCTCATCGAAGACTGGTGGAAGCTGCTCACTTTTTTCAGCCGGCACCTACGATCCCCGGAACTTAAGTACAGCGCTTTCACCAGGGAGCTGCTGGCCCTGTACCTTGCCATCCGGCACTTCAGGTATTTCCTGGAAGGGAGGGAGTTCAAGGTCTTCACAGACCACAAGCCCCTCACTTTCGCGTTTGCCACAGTGTCGGACCCGTGGTCGGGCCGCCAACAGTGCCACCTGTCGTACATCTTGGAGTTTACCACTACGATCAAGCACATCTCTGGGAAGAACAACGTGGTGGCAGATGTGCTGTCACGAACCTTCGTCCAATCAATGCACTCTCTGTCTCCGGGGGTGGATTATGCAGCGTTAGCTGAGGTGCAACGGCTGGGCGGTGAGATGCCAGTGTACCAAACTGCAGTCTCAGGACTCCGCCTCGAAGACATACCCATTGGGCCTGAAGGTAATGAGCTCCTTTGCGATGTGTCCACCGGGTAACCTCGGCCCATTGTCCGGACCGCTTGGAGGCGCGGCGTTTTTGACACCTTGCACGGTTTAGCCCACCCTTCCATCCGGGCGACCATCTGGCTGATCACAGACAGGTTTGTGTGGCACAGCCTACGCAAGCAGGTCGGGCAGCGGGCCAGGACATGGACGCACTGTCAAACCTCCAAAATCCAGAGGCACGTGAGGGCCCCACTGCAACCCCTCCAGCCGACACATAGGAAGTCTCAACATGTCCACTGCTGGTTTCCAGAGGAGCGAGATACCTGTTCACCATGGTGGACAGGTTCACGAGGTGGCCGGAAGCTATCCTACTCGCTGACACAGCCACAGAGACATACACCAGAGTCCTGATTACCATCCGGGTGGCATGGTTCGGACTCCCAGCCCACGTCACTTCCGACAGGGGTGTGCAGTTCACATTGGCTTTGTGGTCTGCACTGGCACAACTCCTCGGAACACAGCTCCACCAAATAACTGCTTACCACCCGCAGTCCAATGGCCTGGTGGAACATTTCCACAGGCACTTGAAGTCAGCCCTGATGACACACCTCCGAGGGCCAGACTGGGTTGATGATCTCCCCTGGGTGCTGCTTGGTATCCGCACGGCACCCAAGGAGGACCTGGCCACATCATTGGCCGAACTTGTTTATGGTGCCCCGCTCACAGTTCCTGGTGAGTTTGTGCTGGCACCCCGTGGCCAGGAGGACACACCTACGGCGGTCCTAACTAAACTCTGGGACCGGCTTGGAACACTTGCCCCAATCCCAACGTCCCATCACGGAACAACACCCTTTTTTGTGCCCAAGGACCTACAACAGAGCAAGTATGTTTTCATTTGCCAAGGTGTGCACAGGCCACCCTTACAGCGACCATACAAAGGGCCCTACAAGGTGGTGCGCTATAATGGGTGGACCTGCATTCTCGACATCGGTGGTCGTGAAGAGACTTTTACCATTGACCGTCTCAAACCGGTGCATCTAGATCTTGAACGCCTGGTTGCAGTGCCACCCCCACGACGACAAGGCTGGCCACCTAAAAGAACTGATGGTGTGCAGGCTGTGGACTCTGCAACTCCTAGCGCCGGTTCTGGGGTGGGGGGGGGGGTCATGTGGCGGCTCGCCCACGCAGCAAGCAAACTGGCTCCAGCAGTCGTGGGTGAGTCCACAGCCAGCGGTAACCAGGAGGACTCTGAGTGCGGGGCAGACCTTGGCCCGGAAGCCGGCGTCACTTCTGCCCCGCGAAGAGTAGGGGATGCTGGGAGCGGGCGCTTAAGCACGAACGGATTGAAACAGTGAACAGTTCAACCAGACCCTACAGTGTGTTGCTTTCACTGGTTGCATATCAGCGTGACTACACAAGGCAGTTTACGTAGGCGCTCGGATAGGCAAAGCACAGCAGGATACGGACCTAATGCAGGTTAATGGGAGTAGTAGAAGGGCAAGTCGGTTGGCAAGGATATGTTGGGCCAGAAGGCCTGTTCCTGTTTTATGACTCTTGTATTTTCATTTAGGTTATGTATTCTCTTTGAATTAGAAAGAATGTTGTGCCTGTCTTTGGTATTGCCATTGGTTCTTAATTGGCTAGATGTTGAAATCAAAAGATGTATAGATTCTACCATCTAAAATTAATTATGACATTAAATGTAATTCAGATTGTCTGCAGTTTGAATCACAGTTTTGAATTTCTGTCAAGCCAGTTTGATTGTAATTTGATAGTGAATTTAATAGTGTAATTATATTCCTAATGTTATATTATAATTCAAAACAAGAAATTTACCTTTTCACAAATGTTTTTGTGTTAGTAACATGGATTAAGATGTTAAAAACCCAAAACTGGGCAATGCTGCATCATAGCTTGAATATTCACTCCTTTCTGGGCCAATGTATTGTTTTAAGATACCATTCAATTACAGTGGTTACCACAAACTTGCTTTTCTTGGCCAGAAGGCTATTTAAAATCAGCTCTCTGGTAACGTACAAGCTGTCCCATTCTTTTTTAAATGCAGTTTATCACATTACACTCCGCAGACTAGTAGTACTAATTAGTTTGCTAATAATATAAATCCCGGAACATTGCTGATTTAAACGATTCAAATTCGTTCAGATACTATGCTTCAACTGTACAATTCCATTCCTTTTGAATTAGTCAAAATAAGTTGATAGGAAATTATAAAAATAGATTGGAAGTAGCTTCAATAAACTTTGACCTTTTTAATTGCCACATAATAAGCACGTTGGCAAATAGTAATTACTTTTTTTGATATATCCCAACATGCCATTATAATCTTTAAATATATGTAATACTATGCATATTTATTTATTTACAGCAACTTTATTACTGTATCACCCAATTTAAAAAAGCTTCATATATGATTGCTTAATTGCATTCTCCCAATGTTTACACTATAATACAGTAGATTTTAGATGCTGTAAATTTAGCAAAATTTTAATGGATTTCAAAACTGCCCATTGTGTTTTAGAACTCATTTCTTAAATTAAAAATTTCATTACGTAGGTACTTTCATGCTGTAAGATTTGTCCTTTACATCTCTCCATTTTCCACTTCCTCTCTG
This sequence comes from Mobula birostris, assembly GCF_030028105.1. Classification (NCBI taxonomy): domain Eukaryota; kingdom Metazoa; phylum Chordata; class Chondrichthyes; order Myliobatiformes; family Myliobatidae; genus Mobula; species Mobula birostris. Next base: position 38,554,778 of record NC_092387.1, read on the forward strand.
CTGATAATCTGCAGTCATGGTTTCTAGTTAACCCTCTTGCATGGAACTAAATTAAATTGTAAAGTCAGAACCTGGTTCATTTATACCCAATTATTTAAAATTGTATTTTGGAAAAATGGTATTCATACTGTCTCCTTGGTGTTCATTTGATATTGTCCTAACTTAGGACTTTTTAAACTATTTAATAGTAAGTAGTAAAACCTCTGGTAGCAAAATAGTGGAGCTAGTAAAGCTGTTGCCTGATGGTTTAGCAAGTCAGGTTTCCTCTTGAATTTTGTCATTTTGTGGAGTTTTCATGTTCTTCCAGTGATGATATGAGTTTTCTCTGGGTACTCTAGTTTCCTCTCTTATCCCTAAAATGTACTGGTTGTAAGTGGCCATCATAGGCAAGTGACGAGTCTTGGACAGTTTATTGGTATATGGGAATAATAGGTTGAAGGAGTTGGGAAATGGGATTGCTCTGAGAATTGGCATAAGCTTGATGGGCTGAATGGCCACATTCTCTATTGTGATTAAAACATAAATATATTACTGTCAATGACATTATAATTGCAAACTGAGATTTTTGACATTTCAGAGGTTTTGTTGGTTGTTCTCTTGTTCAAGATGTACATACTACTTATTATAAATTACTATAAATTGCACATTGAACATTTAGATGGAGACGTAACATTTTACTCGTTTATGAAGGATGTAAGAAATAAATTCAATTCAATTGGGTTATTTCTTCAGCAGTTTGAACGGGGCACGACTGCGCAAGTGCGTGGAGGTCGGCCAGTGAGAACAGCAGGAAGAGTTTAAAAAGAAGGCAGATTTACAGAACGGGCGATGGAGTAGTGGGAGACAGAGTAGGAAGGCTTTGGCTCAATGGGGCTTAGGTGATAAGGGGTCGAGGGGAAAGAAGTTGAGAAGCATGACCTCAAAGGTAGTCACCTCAGGATTACTGCCTGTGCCACGTGACAGTGAATATAGGAATAAAGTGAGGTGGAGGATAAATGCGTGGCTGAGGGATTGGAGCAGGGGGCAGGGATTCAGATTTCTGGATCATTAGGACCTCTTCTGGGGCAGGTGTGACCTGTACAAAAAGGACGGATTGCACTTGAATCCGAGGGGGGCCAATATCCTAACGGGAAGGTTTGCTAAGGCTATTGGTGAGAGTTTAAACTAGAATTGCTGGGGGGTGGGAGCCGAACTGAAGTGTTGGAGGAAAGGGAGGTTCGCTCACAAATAGAGAGAGCTTGGAAAGGGAGGATAGCCAGGTGATAGAGAAGGAACGCGCTCAGACCGAGGGTTTGAGATGTGTCTATTTTAATGCAAGGAGTATTATGAAAAAAGCGGATGAGCTTAGAGCGTGGATCAGCACTTGGAGCTATGAAGTTGTGGCCATTACAGAGACTTGGATGGTGCAGGGGCAGGAATGGCTACTTCAACTGCCAGGCTTTAGGTGTTTCAGAAAGGATAGGGAAGGAGGCAAAAGAGGTGGGGATGTGGCACTGTTGATCAGAGATGGTGTCATGGCTGCAGAAAAGGAGGAAGTCATGGAGAGGTTGTCTCCGGAGTCTATGGGTGGAAGTTAGGAACAGGAAGGGGTCAGTAACTCTACTGGGTGTTTTTTATAGATCACCCAATAGTAACAAGGACATCGAGGAGCAGATAGAGAAGCAGATTCTGAAAAGGAGTAATAATAACAGGGTTGGTGTGGTGGGATATTTTAATTTCTCAAATATTGATTGGCATCTCCCTAGAGTGAGGGGTTTAGATGGGGTGGAGTTTGTTAGGTGTGTTCAGGAAGGTTTCTTGACACAATATGTAGATAAGCCTACAAGAGGCGAGGCTGTACTTGATCTGGTATTGGGAAATGAACCTGGTCAGGTGTCAGGTCTCTCAGTGGGAGAGCATTTTGGAGATAGTGATCACAATTTTATCTCCTTTACCATAACATTGGAGAAGGATAGGAATAGACAAGTTAGGGAAATGTTTAAATGGAGTAAGGGGAAATATGAGGCTAACAGGCAGGAACTTGGAAGCATAAATTGGAAACAGATGTTGTCAGGGAAACATACGGAAGAAATGTGGCAAATGTTCAGGGGATATTTGCGCGGGATTCTGAGTAGGTACATTCCAATGAGACATGGAAAGGATGGTAGGGTACAGGAACCGTGGTGTACAAAGGCTGTTGTAAGTCTACGCAAGAAGAAAAGAGCTTGTGAAAGGTTCAAAAAAACTATGTAATGATAGGAATCTAGAAGATTATAAGGCTAGCAGGAAGGAGTTTAAGAATAAAATTAGGAGAGCCAGGAGGGGCCATGAGAAGGCCTTGGCGGACAGAATTAAGGAAGACCCCAGGGCATTCCACAAGTATGTGAAGAGCAAGAGGATAAGACGTGAGAGAATAGGACCAATCAAGTATGACAGTGGAAAAGTGTGTATGGAAATAGTGGAGGTACTTAATAAATACTTTGAATACTTAGCTTCAGTATTCACTACGGCAGGGGTCCCCAACCTTTTTAGCACCGCAGACCGGTTTATTATTGATAATATTCTTGTGGGGCGGGTGGGGTGGGTGGGTAGGGTTGCCAACGGACAAGAGTAGTAGTCAAATACGTTGTGTTTACCTGGAGGAAGACTACCATGACCATGAAGCCTTGCGCGGGCACCAGTGCGCATGCGTGTACGTGCCAGTTTTTTTCTACAAATCGTTTTTGGCGATTCTGTTCGGGGGAGGCGGGGTTAATCACAACCGGAATATAGGTGATAAGTGGCTAATACACTCAATTTCCTTTCTAAAAGGGATTATCTAACGAATTTAATATTAAATACACAGCGCATATTTCCCTCGCATGAATATAGTGATAAATCAATTATCAGGGAGGACAAGGGAGCTTGAAGTAAGTATTGAACGAACTTCCAGTAGAAGTTGTAGAGACAGGTTCAATATTATCATTTAAAGAAAAATTGGATAGGTATATGGACAGGAAAGGAATGGAGGGTTATGGGCTGAGTGCAGGTTGGTGGGATTGGGCGAGAGTAAGTGTTCAGCACGGACTAGAAGGGCCGAGAGCACCCGTCTCCGTGCTGTAATTGTTATATGGTTATATAAGTCACTTATAAGTCAATAGCATCATAACATTTTAAGCAACGTTTGGATATTAAACACACAGCACATATTTTCCCTGTATTAACACATAAAATCATTGCAACACACTAATATCGCTGAATCAGTGGGAGCCCTGGGCTTGTTTCCCTGCAACAAGACAGTGCCCTCGAAGGGTAATGGGAGACAGCGACACTTGAAGGGGGTTCCTTATGTCCATTCTATTCCGCAATTTAGTTTTCATTGCATTCATTGCAGAGATATGTTGGAAATGGAAGCAACGTTTTCAGCGCTTTCATGGCTATCTCAGGATATTTAGCCTTGGCTTTGATCCAGAATGCCGGCAGAGATGTTATGTCAAACATACTTTTCAGCCCGCCGTCATTTGATCTCCTTCCCGCGCTGACATGGATAACGCGTGGGTAATGACCTCGCGTGCGTTCAAGCGCCAACAGTGGGCGTGACAGGGAATGAGGAAAGGTGCAGCTGACTCATCGCCAAATCATATCGTTTCCTCGCGGCCCGGTAGCACACGCTTTGTGGCCTGGTGGTTGGGGACCGCTGCACTATGGAAACGGATCTTGGCGATTGTAGGGATGATTTGCAGTGGACTGAAAAGCCTGAGCATGTAGATATTAAGAAAGAGAATGTGCTGGAGCTTTTTGAAAGCATCAAGACCGGATGGGATGTACCCCAGGCTACTGTGGGAAGCGAGGGAGGAGATTGCTGAGCCTCTGGCAATGATCTTTGCATCATCAATGAGGACGGGAGTGGTTGCGGATATTGTTCCCTTATTTCAAGAAAGGGAGTAGGCATAGCCCAGGAAATTATAGGCCATTGAGTCTTCCTTCGGTGGTTGGTAAGTTGATGGAGAAGATCCTGAGAGGCAGGACTTATGGACATTTGGAGAGGCGTAATATGATTAGGAATAGTCAGCATAGCTTTGTCAAAGGCAGGTCGTGCCTTACGAGCCTGATTGAATTTTTTGAGGATATGACTAAACACATTAATGAAGGTAGAGCCCTAGATGTAGTGTATATGGATTTTAGCAAGGCATTTGATAAGGTACCCCATGCAAAGCTTATTGAGAAAGTAGGGAGGCATGGGGACATTGCTTTGTGGATCCAGAACTAGCTTGCCCACAGAAGGCAAAGAATGGTTTTGGACGGGTCATATTCTGCATGGAGGCCGGTGACCAGTGGTGTGCCTCAGGAATCTGTTCTGGGACCCTTACTCTTTGTGATTTTTATAATTGACCTGGATGAGGAAGTGGAGAATAAGGTTAGTAAATTTGCTGATGACCCATAGGTTGGGGGTGTTGTGGATAGTGTGGAGGGCTGTCAGAGGTTACAATGGGACATTGATAGGATGCAGAACTGGGCTGAGAAGTGGCAGATGGAGGTCAACCCAGGTAAGTGTGAGGTGGTTCATTTTGGTAGGTCAAATTTGATGGCAGAATATAGCATTAATGATAAGACTCTCGCCAGTGTGGAGGATCAGAGGGATCTTGGGGTCTGAGTTCATAGGACACTCAAAGCTGCTACGCAGGTTGACTTTGTTGTTAAGAAGGCATACAGTGTATTGATCTTCATTAATCGTGGGATTGAGTTTAAGAGCTGAGAGGTAATGTTGCAGCTATATAGGACCCCTGGTCAGACACCACTTGGGAGTACTGTGCTCAGTCCTGGTTGCCTCACTACAGGAAGGACGTGCAAACCATAGAAAGGGTGCAGGGGAGATTTACAAGGATGTTGCCTGGATTAGGGAGCATGCCTTATGAGAATAGATTGAGTGAACTCGGCCTTTTCTCCTTGGAGCGACGGAGGATGAGAGATGACCTGATAGAGATGTACAAGATGAATGAGAGGCATTGATCATGTGTATAGTCAGAGGTTTTTCCCCGGGGCTGAAATGGCTAACACAAGAGGACATAGTTTTAAGGTGCTTGGAAGTATGTACAGGGAAGATGTCAGGGGTAAGTTTTTTTACACAGAGAGTGGTGAGTGCGTGGAATGGGGTGGCGGTGGTGGAGGTGAAAACGATAGGGTCTTTTAAGAGACTCCTGAATGGCTACATGGAGCTTAGAAAAATAGAGGGCTATGGGTAAAGCCTAGGTAGTTCTAAGGTATGGACATGTTCCGCACAGCTTTGTGGGCCGAAGGGCCTGTGTTGTGCTGTAGGATTTCTTTGTTATTGGTGTTTTATCTGCAGTTCTAATATTTAAAAGTTAATTTTACCTTTGTTTTAGTATTTTTAAAGCAACCTTGAATCCAGCATTCATTTTACAAGTTAATCAATAAAAATTTTGGAATACTGTGCAGCATTAGATCAATCCTAATGGTTTTCCTTTGGTTTAATCACAGACCTGTCCAATTCTAAATGACAAACTCTGCCATTGGATATCTATTATAGTTGACCTGTTTCTTCTCTCTCTCCCCCGGCTTATCTATTTCTTTTAAGGATGTCATTCAGATAAAATTTTTTGAGGCTGCTAACTTACAAAATAAAGTACTAAATAACATAAAATTAACTTTTGAAATTAAAGCCAAAATACATAAAGTTTAACAACAGTAAAATGATATGACTAAATCAAATTATAATTGCTATTCTCACATTTCACTCCATTGAAATCAACCTACTAGATTTGTAGAGACTTGATGTATATTCATTTGTCAGGATGATCAAATCATTTCCAATTGCAAAGCTGCCATGGTAGCACTTTATTGTCCCTCCTTCCTTACTCACAGACCTAATATTGCCGTAGTAGTTTGCCAAGCTGTTTTAAGAGTCAAGCCCTTTGTTGTGGTTATGGAGTTGAATATAGATGAGGTAAATTTTTGCCCCTGAGCAGCATTAATGAACCAAGTGTGACTATATGATTGATTTTTATTTTAAATATTAAATTTCAGATGATCAACTGACTTGAGGTTCTGCTGCTGCCATGGTAGCACCTTAGACCATAAGACATTCTGCTCCATGTCTTATTAGGCCGCTGGCTGATTATGGTCGAAAGCTGCTTGATCTGAGTTCCTCTAGCACACTGTTTGTTGTTCCACATTCCAGCAACTGCATTCTCTTTTGTCTTCAGTGCCTTAACTACTGCTTAGTTGAAAGTCTATATTTATTTGCTGGATGTCCTGTGCTAGGCTACGGAACTCCCCAAAGTAAACTGATTGCTTTCCAGTTATATGGGTAAAAGTGGCAGCACAGAGTGGAATTGTCAGCTGTCAAGCAAAAAGTGGTTCCCTGTAAATTGGAATTAAAACAACCTTTTAAGTATAGATTCTAGTTGATCCTAATTTCCAAAGCTTACCTGCTGAAGGGTAACATCAGACCTGTGGTTAAGCAAGCCAAGACTGGGTGAAGAAATAAAAGTGCATTTTTTGGTGTATGGGGATGGTGATGATAGGAATTTTTTGATAAACTTGCTCTGGATTTCAGAATGGTGTACTGGTATGACAAAACCATCTAGTTCTTCGCTTAGTATGATGTCAGCTTTTTTTTTCAGAATTCATTGTTGCCTTGGACACAAATAAATAAGTAAAATTTGACTTGTGTACAATTGCAGACGCATATGCAGGAAAAGACTGAAATTCCCCAAGCTCCACTTCCATCCCAGCAGACAGCCAAACTGTTGTCACTGACGCCGCCATCTTCACCGAAAGTACAACGAGCTGGCCATAGGAGAATTGTCAGTGATGTTCCTTTCAGCAGTGTTTTTGGAGTGCCTGCCAGTCATTCCTCTCAACAACTGGCAGCAGCTGCTGCTGAGGCAAATCTTTATAAATCTAAGTGAGTTCATTGCTGTAGCTGTACTGGTTTTAGTACTTCGTGACATTTGGGGGATTTGTCACTTCCTGTGCATGATTACATGCCTCTATCTTTCAGAACAGAATTAAATAATGTTTAAGATTTTCCAAGCTAACAATATCTCTATAATGGTACTTGTATTAATTAATTGGAACCAAATACTGAAACTAAAATGATTCATACTACTAGATTGTCCCTTTTAAAATTTGATAATCTCAGATATTGAAACACAGATTTACAAAACAATAATAATTGAAATAGATTTTGTTTGCTGCAAAGTAAGACAATTTTGGGTGCATTGCTGAGGATTTAGAGTAGAATAGCCCAGAATTTGTGGTGACCTATAAGGTCCTATCACTTCCTGATGACCTGGAAAAATCCTTAAGTGTTCAGGATGGTTCAGCAATAATTAGTGATTCTTAAGGTGTCCGTTGGTTAGTCAACCATGGATGTGGCATTCCAGCTGTCTATGTGAATGCAAGCCCAGGGCAGTACAATATGGAGAGCAAGCTGTTGCCCATGTAGCAGGCTTCCCCCACCCCCCCACGCAGCTGATGAATCCAAAGGAATGGCAGAGACCAATACAGCTTAACTCCAGTGGTGTTACAGAAGTTGTCAGTCAGTGTTGAACTCAACGTAGGACTGCCTTACGGACCCCAGCTCTGGATTTTTCCTCAGGATTTACTCCCAAAGCCTTCCCCATGAGTAGGCATAGCTGCAATGCAGTGGAGGTTTGAGATCAGGGCTTTCCTTCTAGATGAGTTGCCAACCGTGGCTGACGAGCCCTGTTGGCCCAAAGCGACTGGTTTTACGGTGCCAGTAACCTGTCTTTGACCCTTCTCCTGTCAGTAGAAACGGTCCTGCAGGCTTAGTAGCTAAGCCATATATGAAGGCCAGGAGCTGAACTTGGTTGTCAGAGGCAATTAGAGAAGTATGCCGTTGGGAGCATTTAATAGATAGTGGGTGTTTATACTCACTAGCACCCCCAACTTTAAGGAACTAATTATTAATTAGTAAGCCATTAAAACCTAAGCTTTGTGTAACTAAATGAAAAACTTTTTAGGACATCTTACACATTTGTAAGAATGCCTAAATTTATGTACTTTCAAATGAATTCTGTGGTACAATGGTGCCCATATAGTGTCACTTACTCTGTGGCACAAATTTGAAAGTTCTTGAGCTCTAGTGCTGTCTGTCTGAAGCTTGTACATTCCTGCCAAGATTGCATGAATTTCCCTGAGGTACTTGAATTTCTTCCCGAATTTATATGCTATATTGGTTAATAAATTAGTTGGCTACTACAAGTTGTCCTTGGTGTAGGCTGTGATAGACAACCAAGGGTAGTTGTTGGGAAGAGAGACAAAGTTAAGGGAAATAAGTTGGGGAAAGGATTAGAACTGCTCTCAAATATATTGTGAGCTGGCAGATGGGCTAAATGTTGACCTGTGGCCTAGTGGAACATGACCACAGCTGAAATATGAAGGCTGCCTATAGCTTATCCTTTATGGTTTGCTGGATCATGGGTAGATATTTGGGATTTCTTCATCAAGCTGTACATGTGTAAAATAGCCAGTTTTGTTGTTGGTTGCAAGGATTGGATGCCTGCAGGCATTGGTAGTTTACCCTTATTTACTACAAAATTATGGCCAATATTTCATTTTGTTTCTGGTATTGAGAAAAATCAGTGAGTGATTTTCAGCGTTAGCTTCCACTCCCAGATTCCAGCTTGTGAGAGTTTTACATTTAAGACATTGCCTTTGTTTTTGAAGTATTTATTAGTTGCACTTAATTTATGAAAGGAATATGTTCCTGGAAAACATTTTGCTGAGCAAAATTTTGTAACTCAGGAAAGTTAGGAAAAATACATATAATAATTTTGGTCTTGTTCGCACCTCACACAAAGAACAATGTGCCAATTGTTATGGCGAAACATATCTTGTAAATGGAGCGTTCGTAAATTAAGGAATACTTGTTTAGGCAAACTTCTTATTAGTGAGTGATTGAATACTGCATTTTCTATTGTTGTAATATGGACTTGTCTATTCTAGGTCAGCCTCAACAAGTCCTGCAGTTTCCCCCAAAACATCACAGCAAAATATTTATAATCCACCAGATATTTCCACATGGAATCCATTTGGAGATGACAATTTTTCCAAGTTAACAGCAGAGGAACTTCTCGATAAGGAGTTTGCTGAGCTACGAAAAGGCAAGTGTGTTTTCCCATTCTGAGATGGCGCATTCAGCCCAATCTTCAGAAATTGCATCATTTGGCACTTGTACTCTGCATATCACAGAACAGGTGATTTGCGAGTGTCCTAACTTTGGAAATTGTGGAACCATTCATATTTTATGTTTTGTTTTATATAAGTTTCATTTGGTAGCTTGCCATGTTGGGTGGGAAGTTTGAGAGTGGATATACTGTAAGTATTAAAAATCCACTATACACAGAACTCAATGCTACTGCACAGGAATATGCTCTTCAGCCCACTTTGTTGGCGCTAGTCATAATGTTTAACTAATCCCATCTACGTGCACGTGGTCTATAACCCTCTATTTCCTGTCTGTTCAAACTTGCCTCAAATATTGTTAATGTTTGCTTCTGTCACCTCCCCTGACAGCATGTTCCAAATATCTAATACTGCAATCTCTCACCACTCTGTTTAAAAGAAACTGCCTCATAGCTCCTTTAAACTTTGCCCCTCCCAACTTAAGCCTATGCCCTCTAGTATTTGATATCCCCCTCCAGGAAAAGGACTACTATCTACCTTATATATACTAGTTCTCATAATAATATATACTACTAAACAGTTTTCTCCATGGCCTCCAAACTTATTAGTTATAAGGAGAGGATAAGGAAAACAATCCAAATTTATCCAATCTCTCCTTGTAGCTAAAAACTCCAATCTAGGTAATGTCCAAATCAATCTCTTCTGCATGTTCTCCAAAACATCCATAACTTTCCTGAAATGTGGCAATGAATATCCAAATTTTATACAACTGCAACCTGACTTCTCAATTTATATGTTGCTTGCCCTGACTAATGAAGGTATGCATTCTGTAGCTTTTTCTACAAACTCCATTTCCAGAAAAGTTGGGATATTTTCCAAAATGCAATAAAAACAAAAATCTGTGATATGTTAATTCACGTGAACCTTTATTTAACTGACAAAAGTACAAAGAAAAGTTTTTCAATAGTTTTACGGACCAACTTAATTGTATTTTGTAAATATACACAAATTTAGAATTTGATGGCTGTAACACACTCAACAAAAGTTGGGACAGAGTTAAAATAAGATTGAAAAGTGCACAGAATATTCAAGTAACACCGGTTTGGAAGACTCCACATTAAGCAGGCTAATTGGTAGCAGGTGAGGTATCATGACTGGGTATAAAAGTAGCGTCCATCAAAAGCTCAGTCTTTGCAAGCAAGGATGGGTCGTGGCTCACCCCTTTGTGCCAAAATTCGTGAGAGAATTGTTAGTCATTTCAAAAGGAACATTTCTCAATGCAAGATTGCAGAGAATTTACTTCTTTCAACACCTACAGTACATAATATTGTGAAAAGATTCAGAGAATTTAGAGACATCTCAGTGTGTAAAGGCAAACAACAGGAATTCTGCAGATGCTGGAAATTCAAGCAACACACATCAAAGTTGCTGGTGAACGCAGCAGGCCAGGCAGCATCTGCAGGAAGAGGTGCAGGCGACGTTTCAGGCCGAGACCCTTCGTCAGGACTAACTGAAGGAAGAGTGAGTAAGGGATTTGAAAGTTGGAGGGGGAGGGGGAGATCCAAAATGATAGGAGAAGACAGGAGGGGGAGGGATGGAGCCAAGAGCTGGACAGGTGATAGGCAAAAGGGGATACGAGAGGATCATGGGACAGGAGGTACGGGAAGAAAGACAAGGGGGGTGGGGACCCAGAGGATGGGCAAGAGGTATATTCAGAGGGACAGAGGGAGAAAAAGGAGAGTGAGAGAAAGAATGTGTGCATAAAAATAAGTAACAGATGGGGTACGAGGGGGAGGTGGGGCCTTAGTGGAAAGTGGGGCACCACCTCCCCCTCGTACCCCATCTGTTACTTATTTTTATGCACACATTCTTTCTCTCACTCTCCTTTTTCTCCCTCTGTCCCTCTGAATATACCTCTTGCCCATCCTCTGGGTCCCCCCCCCCGTCTTTCTTCCCGTACCTCCTGTCCCATGATCCTCTCGTATCCCCTTTTGCCTATCACCTGTCCAGCTCTTGGCTCCATCCCTCCCCCTCCTGTCTTCTCCTATCATTTTGGATCTCCCCCTCCCCCTCCAACTTTCAAATCCCTTACTCACTCTTCCTTCAGTTAGTCCTGACGAAGGGTCTCGGCCTGAAACGTCGACTGCACCTCTTCCTACAGATGCTGCCTGGCCTGCTGCGTTCACCAGCAACTTTGATGTGTGTTGCTCAGTGTGTAAAGGGCAAGGTTGGAAACCACTGTTGAATGCGCGTGATCTTCGAGCCCTCAGGTGGCACTGCCTAAGAAACCGTCATGCTACTGTGACAATTATAGCCACCTGGGCTCGGGAGTACTTCAGAAAACCATTGTCACTCAACACAGTCCGTCGCTGCATCCAGAAATGCAACCTGAAACTGTATTACGCAAGGTGGAAGCCATACATCAACTCTATGCAGAAACGCCGGTGAGTTCTCTGGGCCCGAGCTCATCTCAGATGGACCAAAAGACTGTGGAACCGTGGGCTGTGGTCAGATGAGTCCACATTTCAGCTAGTTTTTGGAAAAAACGGGCGTCAAGTTCTCTGTGCCAAAGATGAAAACAACCATCCAGATTGTTATCAGCGAAAGGTGCAAAAGCCAGCGTCTGTGATGGTATGGGGGTGCATCAATGCCCACGGCATGGGTGAGTTGCATGTATGTGAAGGTACCATTGACTCTGAGGCGTATATTAGGATTTTAGACATATGTTGCCATCAAGGCGACGTCTCTTCCCAGGACGTCCATGCTTATTTCAGCAGGACAATGCCAGACCACATTCTGCACGGGCTACAACAGCATGGCTTTGTAGACACAGAGTGCGTGTGCTTGACTGGCCTACTGCCAGTCCAGGTCTATCTCCTATTGAAAATGTGTGGTGCATCATGAAGAGGAGAATCAGACAACGGAGACCACGAACTGTTGAGCAGCTGAAGTCTTATATCAAGCAAGAATGGACAAAATTTCCAATTGCAAATCTTTTATAATTAGTATCCTCAGTTCCAAAATGATTAAAAAGTGTTATTAAAAGGAAAGGTGATGTAACACAATGGTAAACATGCCTCTGCCCCAACTTTTGTTGAGTGTGTTGCAGCCATCAAATTCTAAATTTGTGTATGTTTACAAAATACAATTAAGTTGGTCAGTTAAACTATTGAAAATCTTTTCTTTGTACTTTTGTCAGTTAAGTAAAGGTTCACGTGAATTAACATATCATAGATTTTTGTTTTTATTGCATTTTGGAAAATATCCCAACTTTTCTGGAAATGGGGTTTGTACTTGCAGCAGTTTGTGGTCCTATTATCAGTTTTGGTTTCCTGATTTGAAAGTTTCTCAGTTTATTCATTCAGGATATCTTCACTGCTTTGAAAAGCACATTGCTTTGTTTGATAAGGAGAAATGACTGACCCAAAAGAGTCCATACTGCAAATATAAAGTCTTGGCATTCTACAAAGATGTAACTTGACCACATCAGCAATAAGGTGGGGGTGGAGAATTATCACTTAGCAATGTTACCACTTCACTGAAATCTCTGACCACACTCACTGTTAATGGAAGTGGTTACTGTGGATAACTGGATTCCCACTTTAAAATTCTTCCAACAGATAAATGTGCGGAACAGAAGAAAGTACCAACTGAAAATGTAGCTCAAGGGTTTCCTTCTGGCATGACTGTACCCCAGACAGACATTTTTGGAGCATCACCTTTCACATCAGGGACAGGTTTGTATTAATATTTGAATTATTAATTAGCAGGAATAGACTCCCTACAATTTTGTCATTGGTTGAAAATAGTCTTTATTTGGCAAATCTGTATCAAATGTGTAATGTAAAATTATTGGGAACTTTCACTTTGTCAAGTGAATTTGATAAGAGAATTGAGCCTGTTGTGAAAGCTTTTGAATTAACCTTTCAGACCTTTGTAATATAGCAATATACTTTTAACTCTTGAGCACATGCAGCTTACCAGCGAATATCGCATGAAATTCTCTCTTCTGTTTAAACTACTTTCTTAATTCCTATGTTTCTCTTTATAAGAAGCTAAAATATCAATGGAAACATTAGAATCTAGTTCATCGGCAACTGTTTCTAATCCTTTAATACATGGGCCACTATCTGACTTCCCAGGTAAGGATCAATAAATAACAAGGAATTTTTTATTTTCTTGTGAGTATCAAGAATTCACAATTGTTACATAAATGCAGATGTGGAAGTGTGACTATTTAATTAGTGAAGTATATTCATTGAATGCTTCAATGGGTTCGTGTTACAAAACAAAAGGTACCTGTAAATTTTCCATAAGATTTGAAAATGTAATTGAAATCACCATAACTATCTGATCAGGTTTTATAGAAATTTTGATGCACAAAGAAGCACAATCACTTCGTAGTATAACAAAAATCTTCAATTTAGTTTGGTTTCCAAACACATGATAGTACAGCACTGGAACAGGCTGTTCAGCCCATGATGTTGTGCCAAACTAATTAAGCTGATTGTACCTTTTTTTAATTCCTTCCACCTGCACATGGTCCATTTCACTTCATTCTTTATATATTCATGTCCCTTTTCAAGAGCTTCTTAAATGCATCTATTATATAATATAGCAAAACTTTGGCACCCCAGGGGCTTGGTAGTGAGCCAACAGCGTTTCTGGACTTTTGATATTACCCCTATTAACATTACAAACACTTTCAGTTTGCCCTTTCTTTAGGTGTCATATAAGAATATGTTTTCAGGAGAACTGGTGAGTTTGAAGTGAATGCAGGAAACAGGGACCTGGTAGGTTTGGAAGGAACTGGAGAAATAGGGCCCTGGATGCTGGGTTCTGCATTTTTAAAGGAAGAACAGGAACTGGGGCCTTGTTGAGTTTAAAATGAATGTTGATACTGAATTATCAGTTTTATTGTACCTCAAGACAACAGAGTAACAGCTTAATAACTTGTATGTAGTAAGGTGAATGAAGAGCAGGACTTCAGTAAAGTTTAGATGATGCTATACTAAAAGACTGAGAAAAGTCCTGAGAGTTGTCTTTGCATATATTGGAATGGAATAACATAAGACATAGAAGCAGCATTAGGCTATTTGGCTCAATGAGTCTGTACAACTATTGCATCATAGCTAATTTATTATTTCTCCCAACCCCATTTTCCTGCCTTCTTCCCATAACCTTTGACACTATTACTAATCAAGGACTTATCAACCTCTGCTTTAAATATACCCAATGACTTGGTTTCCACAGGTTCACTGTCCTCTGGCTACAGAAATTCCTCCTCATCTCTGTTTTAAATGAACATCTCTCTATTTTAAGGCTGTGTCTTCTGGTCCTGGACTCCTCCACTATACGAAACATCATCTTCACATCCACTTTATCTAGGGCTTTGAATAATCGATAGATTTCAAGGAGACTTCCCCTCCCCCCACTCCAATCTTCTAAACTCCCAGCGAGTACTGGCCCAGAACCATCAAATATTCTATGTACATAAATCCTTTCATTCCCAGATTCATTCTCATTAACCTCCTCTAGATACATGCCAGTGAAAGCATATGCTTTCTTAGATTAGGGATCCAAAACTGCTTAGAGTACTCCGAATGCAGTCTGACCAGTGCCTTATAAAGCCTTAGCATTATATCCTTGCTTTTATATTCTAGTCCTCTCAAAATTAATGCCAGTGTTGCTTTTGCATTCTTCGCATGATAACAAGTGAGTACTCGTGATGTACAGGTGATTTTGTGTATCATATTGAAGGTAAAATAAGTTTTTGTTTAATTTTCTTTATGCTGTCAACAGTTGACCTCCTGATTTGTTTGGGAAATGGTAAGGAGATCATTTGCCTTGTTGTGTAAAATGTAACAAAGATGGATGATCAGCATGATTTAAAGTTACCAGCAGTTTTTATTAATCTGTGCTAGACACACGCCACAGTATTCATTCCAAAGATTGCTTAATGCATGCAGAATAATACTCTGCTATGTCTATAGCCAAAGTTAGAATTTTCAATATTGTGTTCGCTCAAATTACACTTTTTCAAATATCATTTGAGGGGGAAAAGTAATCCTTTTCTTTTATTCTGCAATTATGAGTTTATTGGAGTCTTTTTTTTGTAAAGACAATTAATATTGGTAGATTATTTAAGAGAACTAAGACCATATGGTATATTAGCAAAATTAGGGCATTTGTCTCATCAAGTCTGCTCTGCCATTTCATCATGGCTGATCCATTTTCCCTCCCAGCCCCAATCTCCTGCCTTCTCCCCGTATCCCTTCAATGCCCTGACTGATTGAGAATCTATCAACCTCTGCCTTAAATATACCAAATTATTTGGCCTCCACAGCCACCTGTGGCACGGATTCCACAGATTCACCGCTCTCCGGCTAAAGTGATTCCTTCCCATCTCTGTTGTAAAAGGACATCCCTCTATTCTGATTTGATCAGGGACCTTGAGGTAAAGGAGCCATTGGGAGGTACTGACTATAATATGATAAGTTTTAATCTACAATTTGAGAGGGAGAAGGGAAACTCGGAAGTGTCAGTATTACAGTTAAACAAAGGGAACTGTGGTGCTATGAGGGAGGAGCTGGCCAAAGTTCAATGGAACAATACCCTAGCAGGGATGACAGTGGAACAGCAATGGCAAGTGTTTCTGGGAATAATGCAGAAGGTGCAGGATCAGTTCATTCCAAAGAGGAAGAAAGATCCTAAGGGGAGTAAGGGGAGGCCGTGGCTGACAAGGGAAGTAATGGACAGTATAAAAATAAAAGAGAAGAAGTATAACATAGCAAAGACGAGTGGGAAGCTGGAGGATTGGGAAGAGCAACAGAAGGTAACTAAAAAGGCAATACGCGGAGAAAAAATGAGGTACGAAGGTAAACTAGCCGAGAATATAAAGGAGGATAGTAAAAGCTTCTTTAGGTATGTGAAAAGGTAAAAAAAATAGTTAAGACCAAAACTGGGCTCTTCAAGACAGAAATGGGTGAATTTATTATGGGGAATAAGGAAATGGCAGACGAGTTGAACAGGTACTTTGGATCTGTCTTCACTAGGGAAGACACAAATAATCTCCCAGACATAATAGTGGCCAAAGGACCTAGGGTAAAGGATGAACTGAAGGAAATTTATATTAGGCAGGAAATGGTGTTGGATAGACTGTTGGGTCTGAAGGCTGATAAGTCCCCGGGACCTGATGGCCTGCATCCCAGGGTACTTAAGGAGGTGGCTTTAGAAATCGTGGATGCATTGGTAATCATTTTCCAATATTCTATAGATTCAGGATCAGTTCCTGTGGATTGGAGGGTGGCTAATGTTGTCCCTCTCTTCAAGAAGGGAGGAAGAGAGAAAACAGGGAATTACAGACCGGTTAGCCTGACGTCAGTGGTGGGAAAGATGCTGGAGTCAATTATAAAAGAAGAAATTACGACACATCTGGATAGCAGTAACAGTATCGGTCTGAGTCAGCATGGATTTATGAAGGGGAAATCGTGCTTGACTGATCTTCTGGAATTTTTTGAGGATGTAACTATGAAAATGGATAAGGGAGAGCCAGTGGATGTAGTGTACCTGGACTTTCAGAAAGCCTTTGATAAAGTCCAACATAGGAGATTAGTGGGCAAAATTAGGGCACATGGTATTGGGGGCAGAGTACTGACATGGATTGAAAATTGACTGGCTAACAGAAAACAACGAGTAGCGAGTAACAGGTCCCTTTCGGAATGGCAGGTGGTGACCAGTGGGGTATACTGCATGGTTCAGTGCTGGGACTGCGGCTGTTTACAATATATATTAATGATTTAGATGAGGGAATTAAAAGTAACATTAGCAGATTTGCTGATGACACAAAGCTGGGTGGCAGTGTGGAATGTGAGGAGAATGTTATGAGAATGCAGGGTGACTTGGACAGGTTGGGTGAGTGGACAGATGCAGTTTAATGTGAATAAATGTGAGGTTATCCACTTTGGTGGTAAGAACAAGAAGGCAGATTATTATCTAAATGGAGTCAAGTTAGGAAAAGGGGAAGTACAACGAGATCTAGGTGTTCTTGTACATCAGTCACCGAAAGCAAGCATGTAAGTACAGCAGGCAGTGAAGAAAGCTAATCGCATGCTGGCCTTCATAACAAGGGGAATTGAGTATAAGAGCAAAGAGGTCCTTCTGCAGCTGTACAGGGCCCTGGTGAGATCACGCCTGGAGTACTGTGTGCAGTTTTGGTCTCAATTTGAGGAAGGACATTCTTGCTATTGAGGGAGTGCAGCGTAGGTTCACAAGGTTAATTCCCGGGATGGCAGGACTGTCATATGTTGAAAGATTGGAGCGACTGGGCTTGTATACTCTGGAATTTAGAAGGCTGAGAGGGGATCTTATTGAAACATATAAGATTATTAAGGGATTGGACACGCTGGAGGCAGGAAGCATGTTCCCGCTGATGAGTGAGTCCAGAACCAGAGGCCACAGTTTAAGAATAAGGGGTAGGCCATTTAGAATGGAGTTGAGGCTAAACTTTTTCACCCAGAGAGTGGTGGATATATGGAATGCTCTGCCCCAGAAGGCTGTGGAGGCCAAGTCTCTGGATGCTTTCAAGAAAGAGATGGATAGAGCTCTTAAAGATAGCGGAATCAAAGGTTATGGGGATAAGGCAGGAACTGGATACTGATTGTGGATGATCAGCCACGATCACAGTGAATGGTGGTGCTGGCTCGAAGGGCTGAATGGCCTACTCCTGCACCTATTGTCTATTCTGAGACTGTGTCTCTTGGTTTTAGACTCACCCACAATAGGAAACATCCCCTCCGTCAAGGCCTTTCAACATTCGATAGGTTTCAATGAGGTCTCCCTCACTCTTCTGAAGTCCAGTGAGTACAGGCTTAGAGCAATCAAATGCTCTTTTTAAGACAAGAGTTTCAATCCCGGAATCACTTCCGTGAACTTCCTTTGAACCCTCTCCAATGTCAGCGCATCCTTCCTTAGATAAGTGGCTCAAAACTGCTCACAGTAGTCCAAGTGAGGCCTCACTAGTGCTTTATAAAGCCTCAACATTACATCCTTGGTTTTATATTCTACTCCTCTTGAAATGAATACTAGTGTCGCTTTTGCCTTCCTCACCACTGGCTCAACCTGCAAATCAACCTTTAGGGAATCCTGCACAAGGACTCCCAAATCCCTCTCCACCTCAGTTTTTTGTATTTTGTCTCCATTTGGAAAATAGTCAACTGTTTCATTTCTTCCATCGAAGTATTCTTTGCCCATTCTCCTAATCTAAGTCCTTTTGTAACCTCTCTATTTCCTCAAAACTACCTGCCTCTCCACTCATCTTCATATCGTCCGCTAACTTTTCCACAATGCCATCAATTCTGGCATCCAAGATATTGACATACAACGTAAGAAGAAGCGGTCCCAACACAGACCCCAGTGGAATACCACTGGTCACTGGCAGTCAACCAGAAAAGGCTCCTTTTATTTCCACTCTTTGCCGCCTGGCAATCAGCCACTGCTTTATCCATGCTATTATCTTTCCAATAATATCATGGGCTTTCATCTTGCTAAGCAGCCTCATGTGGCACCTTGTCAAAAGCCTACAGAAAATCCAAGTACACAACATTTTCCGATTCTCCTTTGTTTAGCCTGCTTGTTATTTCTTCAAAGGATTTCAACAGATTTATCAGGCAAGATTTTCCCTTTAGGAAACAATGCTGACTATGGCCTATTACATCATGTGCCTCCAAGTATCCCAAAACTGCATCCTTAATAATAGAGTCCGACATCTTCCCAATCACTGAGATCAGACTAACTGGCCTTTAATTTTCTTTCTTCTAACTCTCCCCCTTCTGGAAGAGTGGAGTGACATTTGCAATTTTCCATTCCTTTGGAACAATGTGAGGATGATGTGGTTCTTGAAAGATCATTACTAATGCTCCCATAATATCTTCAGCCATCTCTTTCAGAACCCTGGTATGTATACAATCTGGTCCAGGTAGCTCATCTACATTCAGACCTTTCAGTTTCCTAAGGACCTTCTCCTGAGTAATGTCAACTTCATGCACTTCTGCCCGAACACCCTCCAACTTTCAGCATACTACCAGTGTCTTCCACAGTGAAGACTAAAGCAAAATATTCATTCAGTTCGTCCACCATTTCCTTTTCAAGAAATTACTATCTTTCCAGCAGTCCGATATCCAGTCTCGCCTCTCTTTTACACTTTATTTGAAGAAACTTTTGGTATCCTCTTTAATATTATTGGCAAGCTTACATTTGTATTCCATCTTTTCTTTAATGACATTTAGTTGCCTTCTGTTGGTTTTTAAAAGCTTCCCAATCTTCTAACTTCCCTCTGTTTTTTTCTCTATTATATGGCCTCTCTTTGACTTTTATGTTGGCTTTGACTTCTCTTCTCAGCCATGGTTGTGTCATCATGCCTTTAGAACACTACTTCCTCTTTGGGATGTATATATCTTGCAACTTCTAAATTGCTTCCAGAAATTCCAGCCATTGCTGCTCTACTGTCATCTTTGCCAGTATTCTTTTCCGATCAATTTTGGTCAGTTCCTCTCATGCCTCTGTAATTCCCTTTATCCCTTTTTAACATTGATACATCTGACTTTGGCTTCACCTTCTCAAATTGCAAAGTGAATTTATCAGATTATGATCACTTGCCCTTAAGGGTTCTTTTACCTTAAGCTTTCTAATCAATTTGTTTCATTGCACATTACCCAGTCCAGAAAGCTGATCCCCTAATGGGCTCAACCATGAGCTGCTCAAAAAAGGCATCTCGTAGACATTTTGGAAATACCCCCGTTAGGGTCCAGCACCAACCTGATTTTCCCAACCTACCTGCATATTGAAATCTCCCATAACTATTGTAACATTGCCCTTTTGGCATGCATTTTCTATCTCCTATTGTAAATTGTAGACCACATCCTTACTACTGTTTGGGGGTCTGTATATAATTCCCATCAGGGTCTTTTTATCCTTGCAGTTCTTTAGCTCTACTCACAAAAATTCAGCAACTTCTTATGCTTTGTTACCTCTTTCTAATGGTTTGATTTCATTTTTTATCAACAGAGCCATGCCACCCCCTCTGTCTACCTGCCTGTCCTTTCCATACAATATGTATCCTCCAACGTTAAGCTCCAAGCTATAATCTTTCAGCCTTGATTCAGTGATGCCCACATCATATATGCCAATCTGTAACTGTGCTACATTCATCTACCTTATTCTTTATACTGTGCAAATTCAGAGATTCAAATATAATACCTGTATTTACCCTTTTCGATTTTGACCGCCTTTTACATTGCCGCTCTTCCTGTTGATTGCCATTTTGTCCCATCATCAGCCTTTCCTTGCTAGCAATGTCACTACACACTGCTTCTATTTGTAAACTAACTACCTCATCCTCCACATTGTCACACCGGTTCCTATCCCTCTGCCAATTTAGTATAAACCCCCCTGAATAACTCTTGTAAACCAGCCTACAAGGTTATTGGTCCCCCTCGGGTTCAGGTGTAACCCGTCCTTTTTGTACCTTCCCTAGAAGAGATCCAAATGATCTGTAAATCTGAACCCCTGCCCTCTGCACCAGTTCCTCAGCTATGCATTCACCTGCCAAATCATCCTATTTTTACCCTTACTGGTGCGTGGTACAGACAGTAATTCAGATTACTACCCCGGAGCTCCTGTTTTTCAACTTTCTCCCTAGCTCCCTAAAATCTCTCTTTGGGCCCTCCTCACCTTTTCTTCCTGTCATTGGTGCCAATATGTACCAAGACTTCTGGCTGCTCAGCCTCCTCCTTTAGAATATCATGGACCCAGTCTGAGAGAGCCCAGATTCTAACACCTGGGGGCATCGTACCATCCGGTGTCTCTAATGTGCCCACAGAATCTCATCTTTAATCCTCTGACTATAGAATCTCCCATCACCACTGCAGTCTTCACATTTCTTCTGTTCTGAGCCACAGCATCAGAAACACAGTCACTGGCTCCACCCCACCCCTCCCCCACCGGGTAGGTCATTCCACTCAACAGTATCTAAAGTGGTATACATATTATTGAGGATAACAGCCAGAGGGATACTCTGCACTGTGCATTTCCCTTCCTTCTCCTGACAGTCACCCAGTTACTTGTCTCGTTCAACCTCTACCTACCTCCTACAACCTAGGGGTGACCATCTCCCTGTAGCTCCTGTCCATCATCACCTCATTCTCCTGTATGAGCTGAAGGTCATCGAGCTGCAGCTCCAATTCCTTAATACGTCTGAGGAACTGCAGCTCAGTGCACCTAGTGCAAATGTCTTTATCTGGGAGTCTGGAGGTCTCCCAGAATTCCCAGATCTCACACAGTGCAAAAGACTGCCCCGGAGCCATTCTCACTAGGCTGCTATGCCCTAATAGATGAGGAATGAAAAAAAAAGAGAAACTTGCCACGTACTTTACCTGCCCAAGCCTGATGAACTCCATGATTTATGGATACATACGCATTCTCCGGATCAACTGTTCTGGACAGTTTCTCATGCTGTCCAGATTATCAATCATAGAAAAGTTGCTCTTCGCTATGTCACAAGCCAGAAATGATCCTGTGGTATTCCATCTATCTGAGTCAGTTTCTCATTAATTAAATTCCCTGTGTCATTAGGGCTACTGCATGTTCTCTGCAGAAGCAAAGCCCATTACTTTTTAAATCAGATGTATTTTGTATGAATTGATATTAAATTTTTTTCATCTTTTTTTCTTTTCAATATTTTTATTACTTGCATAGACGAATACAAAATACATTATGATATTATGGAAACAAAAACAAGGTTGAAATGCTCCATAGCTGTGTATAGTAAATTAACCATAATATTGAAAAGGTATATTTTATTCTAATCTAAAGCAAAATCAAAACCCCATACTAAAAAAAAGAGAAAAAACAGCTGTTTGGTTAAAAGAAAAGAAAAAAAATCTTGGACATGTAGTCGTAGATTCAAACATATAATAACCATCATTGTTGCTGAACGAGTCAGAAATTGTGAAAGTAGTTCCAAAAAGGTCCCCATAATATGAAAAAGTCTTATCTAGATATAGAACTGGAACACCTAATCTTCTGTAGATTTAAACATGACAAAACATCAATCAACCAATGGGCATGAGCAGGCGGAGCAGCATCTTTCCATTTAAGCAACAAAACTCTTCTGGCTAAAGGAGAAATAAAAGCCAAAATATGCAAATCATTTGGCTTAAGAGTAAAATCATTTCCTTCAACAATGCCAAACAAGGCAGTCAGAGGGTTGAGTTTAAAGTTTACTTTAAAAAGCTCTGAGAAAGTTTGAAATACTTCTTTCCAAAATTTATCAAGCCGTGGGCAGGACCAAAACATATGAATTAGAGTGTTTTTTTTTATCTTTACTGGAGGAATTACCCTTGTTTGTGTTCTTTTAAATTTTACTGAAATTTGATCTGTTGGTTATCAATGGCTAACTTTGCTGGATGTTATAACACATTTTCAATTAAATTGTTTACATGTATTTAATACAGAAATTTCAAACATAAAAGTAAAATATAGTAATTCATCATGCTTTGAGCTTCTTTCCCACAGAAGACTTAGATAACTAGATGTGATTTAAATTTTGTTATCTAGATTTATGTCAAGTTTTTTTGTTATATAAAGGAAATTCTTATTTTGCATGTACTCTTGCTGTACTTTTGCTGACGTTTCTATCCTGCAGCCTCTCCTGAATCATGTTTTTTTCCCGTTATTCCTATGCACCTTCTCAGATAACTCTGGGCGTAATTCAGTTTCAAATCCCAGAATTCTTCCTGCTTCAGCTGACAGCACTGACCCTTTTACTCCTGCTATGTCTTCTAATCTGACTGGTAAGAGGAAGAGGCAGATGACTGGATATTATACTGTATGTAGTGCATACAATAAACACATGATGCAAATCATTTTGATAGAATTTGCAAAAATGTGCATTTGAAACTCAGAATATGATTGGACAGAAGCTTAGAAAATTAAGTACAACCAACACAGAAAATAAGATCTGAATTATTGAAAGCAACTGAAGTGTTAATTATATAGGTTGACTGAAGGTTATTGCATCTTGTTACAGAACTGTTGTCAAAGAATTTACCACAGTATTTTTTTAAATTCAGTGGCGCTGTTCATTTTCTCATTCCAGCTTTCAGTCCAGTTTGTGCCATTTCTTTCTCCATTCTTCCCCCTCCCCCTCTCAGCAAGTTTTACATTTTAACCTTTTTAACTACTTGACCATTGTCCCTCTAATCAACTAAAGTTTCAATTACCAGTGGTGTGAGTAGAGTTAGATGTTATAAAATCATTCACAAAATCCATCCATGTATTAGAATAACTTAGTAAAGTGATATTTTTTACTTTCTAGGTGGTCATTCAAAGAACCGCAGTGGGAATTCAGAGAACGGTCTTCCTGGTTTAGCTAGATCTTTACTGCTTGTGGATCAACTTATAGACCTTTAATGACACTTCTAACAAATCACATATGTTAAAATTATCTGAACCCTGCAGTAGAAATCTCAATCCAAAGAAAGCATGGTAAAATCAGTAGCATACCTCAGTTGAATGCAGCAGCACCAAGACTTGATTGTAACAAGATGCAATGGAGATGCTACTAAAAATAAAAGACTGTTCTATCAGGCTTTTCCCCACCTTCTATTTGCCTGTGCACCATTAATATGCATTAACAAGAAAAACTGCTTGGACTTCCCTCGAATTTTCAAAACCTGCTGAAATCCTTGTGTTGAAATGTTACCCTGCAGGACCTTGGCTCGATATACCTCAGCATTTTTGACCTTTTGTATGGTATAACTGCACTGCTGCAATGCCCTGTACTTTTGCAAGTGATCAGCTGATCTAGAAATGAGCTTTAGCTTCTAGAATGTTTATTTTTACATTTGGTTTTGTAGCTTTGTAACAATTTAACAGTGCCTGGATTCTAGTACTAAGTTTTCATGGCATTGAGTTCAGATTGTTTTATCTTCTGTGACAACTACATATCTAATGTGGAAACGTGCTGCTCATTTTGCAATGTAATGCTTTGCCTTAGTTTATGATGAGTTATTTGACCAATTTTGTTTTGGATCTTTTTCTGTTGAGGTACTTCATTTTCATTTTCCCTTTGAAAATCATACAAGTTGAATGTGGATAGCAATAGTAGTACATAATCTATTTGGCCAGTTTACTTTAATTATTTTTTGTGTTAACGTGAAAGGCCTGTTTTCAGTGGTGTTCAGACACAAGGGTGAAATGTCATCCAATATCATAGGGCTAGGCAGCAGAGTATAAAACCTCAGTGTTGTGCACTAGTAATCTGTAATATGATTTAAAATTTGCCTTTTATTTGAACTATATCATTGTTTTCTATACCGTATTTAACTAGTCAGTTAAATTTTTGAAATGTATCACATTTTAACATGCTCACATTATCTAATTCGGTCTTGTATTCTCTTTGTAATCACTTTAATGAAGGGCTTAGGATTTTTTTTAATCTTGGGTGCTTCTAAACCCTGAATTTATTGCACAACTGTTTAAGGAAGGAAATTGCTTTTCCTCTAGTTTGGTGTGGAATCTGGCTTCTAATTTAGTCCAGTAGGTTTAGAAGAGGTCACATTTTTCAATAAAGTTTGTTTTTAAATTTAAGAAAGAATCAATTACAATTACCTTCTCATAGACATTAACCAATGCAGTTGTAAGCAAGTATCAAAATAGAAAATTAATTATCTAAATGACAGGTTTTGTGTATCTAAATCAGGTGGTGAGTTGTTATCCTTAAGCATTTTCAGCAGGATTAAGATAATGATGGAATAGTTACTTTCCAGATGTCTCTAATGCCTAATATAAGGACTGTTATTATGTGTCTCCATGCACAATGTTGACTGTTTAATAGATTGCTTTGTTTTGAAAGGGATTTCAGAATGTTAACTTGCACACTATATTTTTCATCATGTGTTGAAATTTAGGGAAGTAACCTGCTTCCCTGTGTATCTCACAGCCATTACTGGAATAGTTGCATTGTTTCTATTAATTTTGAATGTCCTACCTTTTAGTGTTGAATGACTGCAACCAATAATTATAACATGATTATTTAAAACAATATAAATAAATTTTAAAACATTTTCATGTTTACACTAAATTGTTTTATCCTTTTATGTTCAAAATACCTTCATTACAGAATATTTATTTGTAACAAATGTGATTGCAAAGTATGCACTGTCAGTGATTTTGTTTTGAGTACAGTGACTAATTGAAGAATGTCTTTTGGAATGGCATTTTGGCTTTAAATTTATTCTCCAGAAATGGGGTTTGCTAATGAAACAACATTTATTGTTGTCATTGATGATGAGCTACCGTTTTATGAAGTAATATTCATGTAGAGAGTGCACTCTAACCAATGTTGGTGTGTGAAGAATTCCAGGACTTTTAACTAAATAGCTGTGGAACATTGGCAACGGTTCAAATTGGAATAGTGTGCGTGAAATGGAAAAGTTGTGTTTGGCAGTTAACAGATGTTCCAACAGACATTTAGTGCTCAACAGTCAAACTACCATTTTATCTCAATAGAAAAACATGCTTTTCTGAAAACCTGTGTGTACAGAGTGCAAGTAATTTATTTAGATTAGGGGTTCACAACCTGAGATCCACTGACTCCTCTGTTAATGGTAGGGTCGATGGCATAAAAAAGGTTGGGAATCCCTGATTTAGATTCAGAGAAAATGTTCAATGTTGAATCTTTCAATTAAGGGACTGAAGTAAGATGGGAAATGGTACAGATATTTTAAAATTGTGATAGGGGCAATTTTAAGCTAACCCAAATGTTACCTTGTAGAAAATGGTTTCATCAGTAACTTGGGACGACCTTGAAAATAAAAAGTCCTTGTAATTTGTCAACAATGCTTCTACAAAAGACTGCAGATTGCCAGTGCTGAGTAGATAAAATGTTGTAAAGTAAAAGTAATATGCAATATACAGTGAAACCCTGATTTTACACGCCCCAAGTTAACACAAATTCGGATATAATGCGGTGAGTCATTGGACTCCATGTCCATGTCAATTCATACTCCCCCCCTTCTCCAGCCTTGTATCCCTTTTGCCAATCAACTTCCCAGCTCTTGGCTTCATCCCTCCCCCTCCTGTCTTCTCCTATCATTTCGGGTCTCTCCCTCCCCCTCCCACTTTCAAATTTCTTACTATCTCTTTTTTCCGTTAGTCCTGACGAAGTGTCTTGACCAGATGCTGCCTGGCCTGCTGCGTTCCACCAGCATTTTGTGTGAGTCATTGGACCTTTTTTTTTGCTCAAAATGGAACAAACTGCTAGAAAAAGAAAATCATTTTCTGTGAAAGATAAGCTTCACGCACTTGACACGATCAAAACTAAAAGTCAAACTCAGGTTGCACGAGACCTTGGGATACTGGAATCAACACTTCGTGGCTGGAAATCTCACGAAGAAAAGTTACACGTGTCACTTTGCAAAGCTGAAGAAGCAGGACTAAAAGCCAAATACCTGAAGACAGCCAAAGATGTCCCTGTACGAGTGGTTCGTTCAGACTCGCTCAGAAGGCCTTCCAGTTTCTGGTTCTATTCTCAAAGCTCAAGACGAGAAGTTTGACAAGTAGATCAATGAAGAAACCTCACAGTTCAAAGCTAGCAATGGATGGCTAGATTGGTCACAGGATTTCTCAAGTGTTAGTGTCAGGAGAAATTTGCTCAGCTGACCACATAAAAAACCTCCAACTCAGAAGCATTCTAGATTTCGCTCGCAGCCAGCGACATGCTACGTTCAAGCAAGGAACACAATCACTTTTTTAAGAAATAAACTAAATGATGATTGCTAATATTGAATTTTTTTATTGTTTTGTGTATTAAAAAGCTTTACTGAAAATTAATTTTTTAATTTCTACAGTAACAACCCTGATTTAGCACGATCCCGCTTTTATCGCGATGACATTTTATGGACCCAAACAACTACGTTATAATGGGGTTTCACTGTAGCATGTCAAGTTTTCCAAAATGGCCCACTCATTTTGATCAATCCATTGAGGCTTTTCCCAAGTGGCATTCATTTGATAATTTTGATTGTATTCAATGACCTGATTTGATTTCTCGTGGATTTAGGTGTTAGATGTTACATTGTAATTCAAAAATGAAATTAAGGCCTAACCAATGTTCTACCACAGCTACCAAAGATGATGATTAAGAGATCTTTCCTTGTGGAAAATTACTGCCCTAGGCAATGCACTTAAATGTAATTTAGTGAATATAAATAATTAGTAAAGTTCAAGAAATTAAAATACACTATAAAAGATTTTTATTCCACCTCTTGGTTAATTGCTTTCTCTCCAGGGATTATTATTTACCACAGAATCTGACTACAGCACCAGCAATAGAAAAATCTATACTGCAGCACTGTTGCCTGGTGACGAATTAGCTGATAATCAGATATCATAGAACATTACAGCGCAGAAACAGGCCCTTTGGCCACCTAGTCTGTGCCAAACCATTTATCTGCCTGGTCCTATTGACCTGCACAGACTACAGCCCTCCATACCTCTCCCATTCATGTATCTATTTTTTTTTAAAATGGTGATATCGAACCAGAATCCACCACTTCCACTGGCAGCTCGTTCCACACTCATCACCTTCTGCGTGAAGAGATTCTCCTTCATCTTGCCCTTAAATGTTTCACCTTTCACCCTTATTTAACCCATGACCTCTATATCTGTACCATTTCTCATCCAACCTCAGTGGAAAAAGCCTGTTTCCACTTACCCTATCTATATCGTGGCAACATCCTTCTAAATTTTCTCTGCACTCTTTCAATCTTATTGCTATCCTGTGGAATTGGTGTAATGAGTTATTGGAGTGCAAGCACCTAGTGAGTATGAAGTCACAGCTCCGTTTGTACTTAGTGGATGATGGAAGTGCCTTGGGAGTTGTAAAGTCAGATCATGTCACTAAATAGTGACTGATCTTTCCTACTGAGCCTCTGCTTGATGATGTGGGAATTGTGCTGTGCCTATTACCTATCACATTAGCCAATAACTGAATTTTTAGGCCTTTTCTATTTTTAGTTTTCAGGTCAGTACATGGAGATAGACTGCTTTGTTTTCTGAAACGTGAAGAATTGAAAAAATTGTACTATTATCAATTGTATCCAGATCCAATATATTGAACAGCTTCCATTTTTTTCCCTCTCTAACACGTTCAATTACTCAATGTCCTTTTCCCAATTTTTGATTGTGTTTTCAGGCTGTGGCAGTATTGTCTCAATGAAACACACAAAGCAAAACATTCCACCTGTTGTAGGAGGCATGGCACAGGATAAAACTGAACTGAGCTGTGGTGAAATGGTCCATTTTATAGGACGTTGTTTATCAACATCCCTTACTCAGGAGCATTCAAGTGACCTTGCTCCATCGACTGAGACTCTTCACAGTAGTGAGGATGATGAAGCGAATGAGATAAACAAGTTTGAAGATTGTGAAGATGCCACACCTATACTCACAGACAAACTAGATTCTGATCTAGTTGTAAAAAGTTATCCAAGTCTACCTGAGTGGCAAGGAGAGGATGCCACCCAAGATATTTCTGTAGGTAATCACAAATTGGGTAAAATGGGATTATCCGATTCTATTTCCAACATTCAAGTAGCTGAAGATTTCCAAAATTGCACTTTAGATTTCTTGGAAACCAAGTCTCAGCCTTTTACATCACCTGATTTGCCTGATGGAACATACAATGGAGCTGACAACGAAGAAACAGATATATTTAAAAATGCCCCATTTACACTTAAGGTAAATTTTGACGGTGATCTCCAGCTTTCTACAAATCTGCCCTCTGGAAGCAAAGTAGCGTTAGCTCAGCTTGATCCACACATGCAACCCTTTGATTTAGTACAAACAGATGCATTTGGCCACATCCCATCAGGAAAGACTCCTGTTTCAAGCAGAAGATCCTCTGCAGAAACCTGCCACTTGAAGTTAAATGAAACCAATACAAGCAAAAATGTGCAGTCATTTGTGGGAAGAATGACTTGTGCTTTAAGCAAAGCAGGACAGAACAGGAATCAGAAAAAACTGTCAGAGGATTACAAAGCAGAAGCCCCATGTCATTTAGGGAATCCTACACATCAGTTGTTCTCAAAAGCTTCTGAGTTAAATCCTTTTCATCAATATTACTATCCTGAAAACTTGAGTTACAATGCCGAAGTACACACAGCCAGACAAAATTGGACCTTGGGGCAACTGCAGTCTGATGGACTGTCCAATGCACACCACCATGCACCTTCAAGTTCATCACACCACACAGATGATGATCCATTTTCTGCGGCACCTTTCCCAATGAAAGGATCCTATAGGAATTCAAACAAATGTCTCAAAGAATAAAAATGTCACTGCCTATCAGTGACATTCTGTAATTTGACTAAACCTGGAAAGAAATAAAGAGAAATAGCTGCAAGTAAACTAGTATAAGACAGCAACTTAAATAGTGTGGGCAGATTCAAAACTTTGTTAATTTTCATGTATTTCATCTTTACTGCTAGCCATTACAAAAAAAAATCAGTCAGTCCTGCTCATCTCTGCCAGCACCTCAGCCCATTTATTAACACTTTATTCTTAGTATATTCAGATTCAACTTCCCAATGTAGTGATTACCCTGTGCTAGCTGTGCTATAAAGATCTTGCATTGATTGGTAGTGAAATATTGATCCATAAATCACTGACTATACTGTGAAATTTAGCATTGGTCAAAATCAATATTGTTTTATAATAGAGAAAATTAAAAATGTATTTTAATAGAATGTCAGTTTCCAAATTAAATCACAACTTTGATCACAGAATGACAAATAATCATGTTAGTTCTCCCTGCTGAATTAACACAAGCCTACAATTCAATCATGGTAAATATTCTAAAATTTGTTCCTACAAAACAGCATTAAAAAAAAACAAATTTACCACACAATGCTAATGTCAAAATTTTTTTTATTGCAGATGCAACATTCTGGATTATAAACACTTTCAAAATAATGTTCAATTGTCAAAAGGCAAAAATGATTTAAATTGCAAAAAAAAAACACAAAAACCATGTTCTATTAGCAGATATCCTAGGGCAGAGGAGCAAATGTTTTTTGAGAGCCTGTGCCCAAATTGACACAGGCTCTCAAAATCTTCTGAAAATAATTCTCTCACATGCCATAATTTGGAGCAGAGATTATCATTGGTTCATGAATATGACAATAATTATTGATGTCTTTAAGGAAATACGATAAGTCTCATTGCTTATTTATGTCAAGTATTTTAGAAAACCTATTCAAAAATATTCTTTTAAAAGGACAATTGAAAAATATCACTGAAAATGGTATTGTTATAACAGTTTACTATCCAAATACTGATGTGTATTCCAGGTCTGTGAAGATTTCAAAATGTGCCATCCAATGTCACATGTTCTTCCAAATGCCTGGCTGGCACGAAGCTTGCATGAGATGTTTCCTCTCAAAGCATCTCACTGCTCTCGGATTGTAAAAACACCGTCATCTGCTTCATTCGTAGTAAAGATAATCACAGTTATGTATGACTTTATTATAGATGGTTTTAAAGAACTGCTTGCTGCGAACCAACAACATTTCTGACCATGCCATCTTGAGCACATGTGCCATATGGTTTACCACCCCTGTCTACGGCAACTTTAGTTGGAGGAAACAGGTGACTTTAACAAACCAATCGCAATAGCTGGATAAATGTGGCACTGGGAGTATTGCAATGAAACACTGATCCAAATGAAAAGATAATGTGGCACATCTATCCATACACATTCAATGTCAAAATCTCAGTACCACAAGAAAATATACAAAGATTTCTTTGTGAAAAACGAGCTTTTGGGAAAGTGGGAAGAGAGTTTAAAAATAATAAGAGGTGAATGGCCTCTTGTAAGAACATAGACAATAAATGTACCCATTCACTTAAAGATCAGTTCAGAAAAAAGATGAACATCAAATTTAACATTCAGGCACAATACTGTAATCAAAGTGATTACATCTTGGTAGCTGTGTTGACAAAATGAGTGTGCTATACTGAAGCTTCATGATGATTAAAAAAAAAATTGATCTTATCCATCTCTACAATTTCTACTGCTGGAATCTTCAAATCAATGGGTAACTAGATCTTGTTATTTAGGAAATGGTTAGCTATGTCTGAACAGTTTAATCACAAATTCAATTAATTTTTCAGAATACTGTAAATTTTCTAGAAAATAATTTTGCATAGCATTTTAGATTTAATTTGCACCACCTTTACAGTAAATTGGCACGATAATGTAATGGAAAAATGATATGTAGTGCTTATAGGCCAATCAGTTAATCATTGAAGTACTGTCCTGCGTCAGAACTGGATCACTGAGAAAAATCAGTCCTCCATTGCACAAGACCAAAGCATTAAATTTCCAGATGTACAAGTTACATTCCTACTTTATATTAGACTTTTAAAAAATTCACATAATTTCTACCCTATATCAAGGGATTAAAATAAGTCCGAAGTTTTACAGCAATCCTTTCATAATTTAAGCTTCTTGTTCACTTGCTCTGAATGTAAATGGAAAATGGTTCCTTAAAATGCATTCAACGGTTCCTTAAATTAAAATTTCTGATACTTACCACACATTGTCCAGGGCAATATTTCAGATAACTGCTTTACATCAATGGTGTTAGGTGTAGATTATCTAAAGATTGACATGGGATTTTCACATTTAAAAAAATAAAGTTTACTAGGTTTGCTCTCCCTAAAATGTGTTATATTACATTCTAAATACTATATCTTTAAGTTATGAAGCTGTCTTCTGATTTATAACAGCTTGTGTACCTTTTTCTGAATTAGTTGATTACTTCACAACAAATCAGATTTAATTATTTGAACTTATAATCATAGGTTATTATTTGGGAGGGGCATGAGTTAGGTATTGTAAACATGTTATTTTGCATGCAATACAATTGCTTTTCTGTCCTCTGGTTATATTAAATTTGCAGCATACATGTTACAGTACATATTAAATAATTTCTATAAAATGTTGACCAACTTACATCGCAGGCATTATAATGCACTAAAGACAATTGCACTTAACAAATACATGCACTGACATTGTTAAAAGGCATTTTAACATAGCTGCCTTTACAGCACCTTGAGTTTGTGATATCTGTTAGTTACTGGCACAATCTGAATGTTAGAAAAGTGGCCAAAGATTTGGCTGATTAGAAAGACTTCGTCATGCAACAGTAAGTCCGAGGAATCGTTGAGTAGGCGTCATGGTACCAGTATTTACCACAGTACAAATCTCCAAACTTACAGCACGAGTTCAGTTTTAGAAGGCAATCATGCAGTTGGTTAGAAGACTCAGCTGTCATGTAGTCAAGATTGCTGATTTTTCTAAATTGGAAAGCAGTCCTCTTCAGGTAATGTTGGAAAACTTGTAAATTAAAAGTTTACTTTATTTTTAGACATGGCTGCTCATGTCTATAATGCATTATATGTACAGCAGTCTGGTGCCACCAATAGAACATTAAAACTACCAAGAAATGCCACCACTGGTGACTACAGCCAAAGTAATTCAAGTATCCACCTAGAAAACAAGAAACTTTATTAGAATGCAACAGCGAAAAGGGAAGGAGTAACCTACTATATTTACTTTGTTTTAGTTTCAAAGCTACATTCACCCCTTAAACAAATAATTACACCCTGTTGTGACATAATCAAATATTGTTACTACTGGTAAAATACAAAATACTGCAATATTTCTCATAATATCCAAAAATAAATCCTACTGGATAACAAATCTCGGAGTTAGTGAATATATTTACCACGAATAGTATTTCAACAGGAGATGTTGCAAGTTTCTTTTTTTTAAACCTTTACCGCTACTTTTCTCAGACACTAGTTTATCATCAGGGTATAACTTTACAAGCAAAAGACCTCCAGCTTTACCCTTTATGAGCAAGTTCTTGGGTTTGTTAAGTTTTTTCCCCCCACTATTTTCCCTTTGATATGAACATCAACTCTACTGGAGTCTCCACTGCTGACCTAGCAGAAATTAGTTAATTCATAACATCAAATATATCAATCACAATTGATCGTACCTCAATCACGTAATCATTTGCACCATTTTTCCTTCAGTCAGTACAATTTTTCAATAGCCTACTTAGTAGGTATAAAGTTCATGTCTCCCTAATCACATACACCTGCATTATGTCCGCACTGTTATGTTGAACAACTTATTGTATTGGTTGGACTGTTTGGATAAAGCCAAAGTGGAACCCCTTGTTTGAACCCTTTTCTAAGAAGCCTGCACACTATCCTCAACAGAAAAGAGGACATAACATCAACTGAACCTAACATTCACATATGCAACCTTGTTCCAGTCATCACACTGAAAGGACTAAATGATTTTGAAGAACAGTGGGAGACCCATAGGCTCCATGTCAGTAAGTTGTATGAATTCCACAAATCTCACAGTTCACCCAAAGTCCCGCAGTTCAACATCCTCCTTGCTGCTTCTTCACTCTCAATAAGCATTGTTCATTTCTCATTATAAATTCCCCACATGGACTCTTCATTATTCACAGGATGGTGGTGCCATTGGATCACCATTTCTTCCCCATGTCCAATTATTGCTGGATTGAGTGGCAACTGGAAATGGGCCACACCTGGCAAATGAATTTTATCAGCTAAACAGGTTTCAGTGTAACATTAAGGAGCACAATGGTGCAGCAGTAAGCAGTGCTTCCTCATAGCTCCAGCAAGCCAGAAATTACTGTTATGTGTTATTTACATGTTCTTCAAGTTCTCTGCTTTTCTCTTACGCAAATTAGCTACTGTTATCCAAGTTTAGGTGGGAGGCAAGTGAATTGGAGAGAATTGATGGACATGTGAGAAAGAATAGATTACATGGAAGTGCATGGGTCAAGGACTTGGTAGGAATGTTCTGTAAAAACAGTGAGTCAAACGACTAGGTAGGTTGCAAGAAACTTAAAAACGAAGTCTCACGGTGATCTTTACTGATACGAGCTTTTATTGTAGATTTCAATTCCCAATATCAACAGTCTAGATCTCTGAATATAATACTAGTCAAATATAGTACAGTGCTCCTCTACCCAGAAGGGAATTTTTCTTTTAACTAACCTAAACACTAAACCAATCTAAAATCCAATCAAATATAGTCTGTTTTGAGAGAACATCCACAAGACTTAGAAGAAGAATTAGGCCATTCGGCCCATCAAGTCTATTCCATCACGGCTGACTTATTATCCCCCTCGACTCCATTCTTCTGCCTTCTGCCATAACCTTTGACACCCTGACTAATTAAGAACCTATCAACTTCTATTCTAAATATATTCAATGACTTGGCCTCCCTAGCCGTCCGTGGCAATGGATTCCACAAATTCACCACCCCCTGGCTGAATAAATTCCTTTTAATCTCTGTTTTAAATGAACATCCCTTTATTCTAAGGCTGTGGCTTCTGGTCCTAGACTCACCCACTATAGGAAACATCCTCTCCACATCCACTCTATCCAGGCCTTTCAATCTAGGCCCCCCATTCTTCTAAGTTCAAATGAATACAGACCCAAAGTTTTTAGAAAATAGTCTACATCTTCCGCAGACTTCCTGCTTCATCATAACCTGCCCCTCCATCTGTCTTTGTATTGGATGCAAACTTGGCCACAAAGTCATCAATTCCATCATCCAAATTATTGACATACAATATGAAGAGAAACAGTCCCAATATCAACCCCTGCTGAACACCACTTGTCACCAGCAGCCAACCAGAATCAGCCCATCTAATTCCACTCTTTGCCTCCTGCCAGTCAGCCAATCTTCTATCCATGCTAGTATCTTTCCTGTAATACGTTGGGCTCTTACCTTGCTAAGCAGCTTCATGTGTGACACCTTGACAAAAGGCTTCTAAAAATCTAAGTATACTACATCCACTGACTCTCCTTTGTCTATCCTGCCTGTCATTTCCTCAAAAGATTCCAACAGATTTGTCAGGCAAGATTTCCCCTAAAGCAAACCATGCTGACTTCAGCCAACTTCATCATGTGCCTCCAAGTAAATGAAACCTCATCCTTAATAATGGACTCCAACATCTTCCCAACCACTGAAGTTGGGCTAACTGGCCTACTTTCTTCTGCATCCCTCCCTTTTTAAGGTGTGGAGTGACAGTTACAATTTCCCAGTCCTCCTCAACCATTCCAAAATCTAATGATTGACGAAAGATGCCTCCAATCTCTTCAGCTACCTCTTTCAGAATCCTGAGGTGTTAGACCATCTGTTACAGGTGACTTATCTACCTTCAGACCTTTCAGTTTTCCAAACCCCTTCTCGTTAGTAATAGCAATGACACTCATTTCTTCCCCCGACATAATTGAATTTCTAGTATATGCCTAATGTCTTCTACAGTAAAGACTGAGCAAAATACTTATCAAGTTCATCTGCTATTTCTTTGTCCCCCATCACTACCTCGCCAGCATCATTTTTCCAGTGGTCTGATATCAACTCGCACCCCCCCCCTTTTACTCTTTATATATCTGAAAAAACTTCTGGTATCCTCGTTTATATTATTGGCTAGTTTCCCTTCAGATATCATCTGTTCTCTCCTTGTGGCTTTTAGTTGCCTTCTATTGGCTTTTAAAAGTTCTCTAATCCTCTAACTTCTCACTAAATTTTGTTATATTTTATGCCCTCTTTTTTGCTTTTATGTTGTCTTTTAACTTCCCTTGACAGCTATGGTTGCCTCATTCTCCCTTCAGAATACTACTTCATCTTTGGGATGTATTTATTTTGTGCCTTCTGGGAAATGCTGCATTTTGAAAATGTAACTAGACAGTCCACTGTTTATGGCAGGACTCTTAATGGTATTAATAGGCAGAGGGATCTTGGACAGCAAAATCCATAGCTCTCTGAAAGTGACTACACAGTTTGTAAGAGCAGTAAAGAAGGCATATAGCATGCCTGTATTTATTAGGCAGGGAATGTTTCAAAGTTCAGAAGTGTAAAACACTAATTAGGTCAAATCTGGAGTATTGCATTCAGTTCCGATCACCCCATTATAGGAAGGAGGAGACTTGACAGGGTACACAAGAGGTTTACTAGATGATGCCTAGATTAGAGGACATGTGCTGACGGAGAGTTTGGACAAATGTGGGTTGTTTTCTCTGAAGTGGCGGAGGCTGAGGTGAGATCTGATAGAGGTTTATAAGATTATGAGAGGCATAGATAGACTAGACAGCTGGTATCTTTTTCCAGGGTTGAATTGTCCAATACTAGAGGGCATGCATTTAAGGAGAGAGGAGGTGAGTTCAAAGGAGATGTACATGGCAATTTCCTGCCTCCCCTCCTCCTCCCCCCCAACAGAGTGGTGAATGCCTAGAATGCACTGTCTGGGCTGGTGGTGGAGACGAACAGGCACATTAATGTGCAGGAAGTGGAGGGGTATGGGCAGTGTGTAGGGAGAAGGAAGTAGTTTGTTTGGACATTTGACTACTAATTGTGGGCCAAAGGCCCAGCTGCTCTGCTACACTTTGTTCTCAGCTTCAGCCTGATATTACATCTTTGCTCCAACTTGGATGCACTGGACATCCAACAGAATCCGTCAATAAAAAAAAGAAACTGTAAGGGAACCAATAAAATCTGTGTAGAAGAAAAAGCTAAATTAGTATTGCACAACCTTTTTTTGGTCTCACCATGATTTGGTTGGAAGAGGGTAGTAGTTTCAGTTTCAGGAATATTCTTATTCATACTAAGAAAATGTAGAGTAAAACCCCAGCTTAATGATAAATTTAAGGTATGTGCTCACTGGTAAGGCCAACATTTATCATTCACTTCCCCACCTGGAACACTGCCAGAAAAAAAGCACAAGCCCGAGTTAAGCATCAACTGGAAAGGAAGAACCCTGGAATACTGAAAGGAGAACAAATGGGAGAGAACGAATGGGGGAAAAAAGTCAGAGAAAAGAATGGCGGAGGGAGGGAGGGAGAAAGAGAGGGATAGGCACATCTTGCATCATCTGAACGTACACCTGCTAATTCAACACTTCTGAACAAGGAGCATTGTTTCAGTGGATGTGCATACATTTCTGGTAAGGAGGAGAGTTTCTGCTGCTTATTTCTGTAAAGGATGTGTACTCTGTTTGGGAAAGTGTAAAATCATAATACAATGCATAAATAAATCTTTCCGATACAACCTGACGTACTTGCCTCCATTGGATACACAGATGGATGTTTAAATATTACACTAATTTGCAGCATGACAGGTGGATTACAAATTCTGTGATGAGTCCCATCCAGCACTTCATCTTTAGGAACTACTATGGCACAATCAGCTGGTAGGTAGAGTAGTGAAATACTGATAACTCAAATAGTCACGGCAAATTACAGCTTTCCCATTGGACAACAAAACTATGATATCCTGTGGCAAAGGCAATTTCTACGGAGGAAAGATTATGAGTTCTTTCTGGGAATTCTGACTGTCTTGATACTAAGTAATGATGGCCTATACTATATTCTATGGTGTACATAGGAACTTACTCAAAATGAACATGAAAAGGCAGAAGATGGAGTGAATTTAAGGCAATAATGTAACAAATATTGTGCATAGGCATACTGTATAGGAGTGAGATAGATCAGCTGATAGAGTGGTATCGCATCAATGACCTTGCACTCAACGCCAGTAAGACCAAGGAATTGACTGTGAGCTTCAGGAAGTGAAAGTTGGGAGAACATGCACCAGGAGTCAGCAGTGGAAAGGGTGTCAACATCTCCAAAGATCTATCCTGAGATGAACATGTTGATACAATTAGTTAGAAGGCATACCAGCGGCTATATTTCATTTGAAATTTGAGATTTGGTATGGGGAGGGTGGCGGCGGGAGCAGAGGGCAGAGGGACGGGGAGGGAGGAAAAGAAATGAGTGAAAAGAGGAAGAGAAAAAAATTTGAATGACTTACCAGGAAAATACCTCTCAGGTACTTTACTGTAATAAAACAGAAACGCCAAACTTGCTAGAAGATACATAATACCCACTCTGGGTGCAAACACCTAGGAAAAAAGGACTAAGCTTCAGAAAAAATAGAAATACTCAAGAATGATTGGATTAATTCAATACTACCATTTTTTGATTTTCATGGTTTTAACTTAAGAGTCAGTATAATTAGTAGAGAAGAGAAAATCTGCAGATACTGGAAATCCAAGCAACAGACACACAAAATGCTGGAATAACTCAGTAGTCCTCTTTCTTCAAAGAAGGG
The DNA here is from genome assembly GCF_030028105.1 of Mobula birostris. Taxonomy (NCBI): domain Eukaryota; kingdom Metazoa; phylum Chordata; class Chondrichthyes; order Myliobatiformes; family Myliobatidae; genus Mobula; species Mobula birostris. The sequence goes on from NC_092387.1 coordinate 38,593,203, forward strand.
GCTTCCCTTCCTCCACCATCAACACTGCCCTCAACTGCAACTCTTCCATTTCACACACATCTGCCCTCACCCCATCCTTTCGCCACCCCACCCATGATAGTATTCCTCTTGTCCTCACCTACCACTACACCAGCCTCTGCATCCAGCACATTATTCTCCGTAACTTCCACCATCTCCAATGGGATCCCATCACCAAACAGATCATTCCCTCCCTTCTGCTTTCTGCTTTCCACAGGGATCGCTCCCTATGTGACCATTCGTCCCTTCCCATTGATCTCCCTCCTGGCACTTATCCTTGCAAGCGGAACAAATGTGACACCTGCCCCTACACCTCCTCCCTCACTACCATTCAGGGAGAGGTGATACTTCACCTGTGCATCTGTTGAGGTCATCTACAGTATCGGATGCACCCGATGTGGCCTCCTGTATACTAGTGAGACACGACGTAGATCGGGAGACTGCTTTTCCAAGCACCTACTAGTCTGCCAGAAAAAGCAGGATCTCCTCGTGGTCACCCATTTTAATTCCACTTCCCATTCCCATTCTGACATGTCAATCCATGACCTCCTCTACTGTCATGATGAGGCCACACTCAGGTTGGAGGAGCAACACCTTGTATTCCATCTGGGTAGCCTCCAACCTGATGGCATGAACAATGATTTCTCAAACTTCTGGTAATGGCCATTCCCCCCCCCCCACTTCACCATTCCCCATTTCCCTCCCTCACTTCATCTCCTTGCCTGAACTCTGATGCTCCTCTCCCTTTTCTTATGGCCTTCTGTCCTCTCCTATTAGATTCCCCCTTCTGCAGCCCTGTATCTCTTTCACCAGTCAACTTCCCAGACTCTTTACTTCACCCCTCCCACCTCCCAGTTCACCTATCGCCTTGTGCTTCTTCCTGCTCTCCCTCCACCTTCTAACACTGATTCCTCATCTTTTTTTCTCAGGTCCTGAGGAAGGGTCTCGGCCTGAAACTGTACTCCTTTCCATTAGATGCTGCACAGACTGCTGAGTTCCCCCAGCATTTTGTGTGTGTTGCTCAATGTAATTAAGTTCCAGAATGTCAACAATGCAATCCCTGCCCTGGAGCACACCAATCCATAACCACTAGTAAATGATTGACAGCAAACAACATTATTCCTCTTCTGCTGACAAAAACTTTCTAATATACAAAACAATACCCAGAAGCTGAGTTTCTTCAATGACTTGTCCAAATTAGCTGTAGCTACAGTTAATTTTTGTTTAAAACTTGATTTAGTAGATTAGACATTAAAGGTGGTTAGCACGGGAGTTACTTATTTCACTGGCAATACTGAAATTATAAAAATATATATGAAATATCAAAATTTTTGAAAAGTGCAAATAGAGGCACTTTCTTAAACATTTATCACACACAAGAATGGATTAGTACCGACCGATTTAATTGTAAATTCCTGGAGGAACTCAGCAGGTCAGGCAGCATCTATGGGGTGGAATAAACAATCAACATTTCAGGCCAAGACGCTTCGTCAGGCCCAGGGATAGATGCTGCCTGACCTGTTGAGTTCCTCTAGCATTTTGTGTTCATTTCTCTGGATTTCCAGCATCTGCAGACTCCTTTGTGTTTATTGTAAATCATTGCTTAAAGCTTTAAATCAGGGCCTCAATACCTTCTGGCTAGCTGCACATGCACAAGGCTGATTCAAATATTTCTCTGCTCCAAGGATTAGCTTGTCCCTTCACGTTCCATTGACTAATCAAAGTCAATATAATGTTATCAGAGCTTTCAATCAAAAGTTCACATTCAAAGTTGGAAGTACATTTTATATCAAAATACAGACATTAATCAACCTTGAGATTTGTCTCCAAACAGGCAGCCACAAAACAAAGAAACCTAAAAGAACCCATTTAAAACATAAGACCAACAAACACCCAATGTGCAGAGAGAGATATAGTAGCATCTAAAGTGAAAGTGGATTCTCAGTCACGAACCCTGGAACAGCCCGAGCAGGCCACAACCTCAGTTCAGCACGGAGTGGAGTAAATGTCGTGGAGCAGTGAGCAGAAATGGCCCGACCCTCACCTCTGGTCCTGACAGCCTGACTTTTCAATCCATCTGGCCTCGTTTAAATCATCCAAATATCAGGTCATTCCTCAGCAACAGGACCCAGGTCCTGTTGCATTGATATGCTCTGGGCCTGGACTCCGCTGCCACACTTTGGCCTGTGCCTGACCTTTCCAAATTGGCCCAGCACATAGATCGATCAAACCTTGCTCTCAGTTTAGGTGGGCGGGCCTTGAATCTGCCTCTCCTCCACTCCGCTCTGATTTCACCTCGAACATGCCTGGATCTCGCTCCATCAGGAGAGATTTGGTTTGTTCTTCTTGCACAGAGTATGGATTACTTGTTAAGTACTACCATACTAAATGTTGGTTGCTGAAAGCACAATTCCCAATATAGCTTAACTTAGTTAGCCATCTAAAAATCTTAAATAACTAAAATTATGAATATGTACAGAAGAGTACCACTCATTTGTCTTTATATACACGTGATTTCTCTGTGCATTTGTTTACTTAAGCAACGTTGCTACGTTTTCTGGGAAACAGCAATCATACTATCATAAAGCTTGCATTAATTAGGAAGAAGGATAATGAGCAAACTAGAAATTGCCCCCAAGAGGAGGGCTAGTTTCATTAAGTTGAGGAGGGACAGGATCTAAGTAAATTAAAGTCAAAGACTGGTAGGTGGTAATATAATGAGGAAAATTAGTCGGAGTGGGTGTGTGATGACAACATTTGGACCCCATAATGGGATATAGAGATACAGAGCAGAAACAAGTCCTTAGGCCCATCAAATCCATGTCAACTATCAACCAGCCATTTACCCTAAATCCCATTGTCAAACATCCTATCAACTTGCCCTAGTTTCTAACATTCACCTACACACTATGGGAAATTGACTGTGGCTGTCGACACACATCTCTGTAACGTGGGTAGAAACCAGCATGATCACAGGGAAGATATGCAAATTCCACACAGAGGTTAGGATTGAACCCAGGTCACTGGGGCTGTGAGGCAGTGGCCCCACCAGCTGCACATGAACTTTAATGTTAGAAACTGTGCACTCGTGCACCTCAGTACGAAGAATCAAAAGGCAGATGGGGGAGAGGCTGCAGCCCACAGTGGTCCGGGTGTTGATGGGCATACTGGCTCAACATGGATTTAAGAAGCCACATGGTTTATTGCTGTTTATTGTCATGGAATTCGAGTAACAAAATAGACAGGTATTGTTAAAGTTGTTCAAAATGGTGGCAAGCCCACACCTGGTGTCATGTATGGTTTGTTTGCCTCATTTAAGAACGGACGTACCAATATTGGAGGCAGTCCAGAAGGGATTCACTAGATAAATTTCTGGGATGAATGGGTTCAAAAAAAATTTGGATGTTTTCTTTGCAGTTTTATAGGATAAGAGGTGATCTTATTGAAACATACAGGACCCTAAGTGGGCACAACAGGATAGATGATAAGATATTGTCATTAGTGAAAGACTCTCGACCAAGGGGACACAATGGCAAGATGGGAGTCACTTAAAACTAAGGAAATTCTTCTCACAGAAGGTGATGAATCCCTGGTGTTCTCAAGCATAAGTTATGGAGCCCCAGATCACTGGTGATATTTAAAGAGACATACATTTTTGGAAGAGGTTACGTATTGAAGAAGAGCATACGCAATTTATCACAATGAATGGCAGGGCAGGCCTGTGAGCCGGCTTCTACTCTCTAATGTCTATACAACAATGATCTGCAGTAGCTTGACGGTTCAGGTTTGTTTCCACAAAGAGCATTAGGAGCACGCACAAAACTGGAGGGCCCTGGACTATGAAGGAGTTAGAGAGTGAAATGAAGAAAACAAACAAAAATAGGTAGACATATCAAAGTTGCTGGTGAGCACAGCAGGCCAGGCAGCATCCTTAGGAAGAGGTACCTTCGGGTCTCGGCCTGAAACGTCGACGGTACCTCTTCCTAGAGATGCTGCCTGGCCTGCTGCGTTCACCAGCAACTTTGATGTGTGTTGCTTGAATTTCCAGCATCCGCAGAATTCCTCGTGTTTGCGTTTTTAAGAACAGGCAGACATCAACTTGATTATATAACAGAGGGCATCAGGGTGAAGAAAGAGAAAAATGTAAACTGAGAGCAGTTAAAAGGAACCAAGTAGGAGTAAGAACAAAAAAAGTAGCAGACAAAACACATATCTAATTATACTGAAAGAATAATCGGACGGAAGGACCATGGGCCAATTAGAAGACAAAAGATAGGGCACTAACTCTCAATAGGTACTCTGAAATTGTGTTTAGTAAGGAAGATGACTTGTCAAAATTAAGCAAGTAAATTGCTTGGATATTACTGGATGAGATAAAATTAGATAAATAGAAGGTACTGAAATGGCAGGTATCACTTAAACTGGATGGCATCCGATCTGTTGCTGGTGGAAACAAGAACAAAAATTACAGAGGATCTGGTGCAGCCCACTAATCCTCCTGGAACAGACACAGATGTGGCATGAAAGAGCTGGGGAATTCAGAAGTTTCCATTTTAATTATGAACAGTGATTACTAAAAACAATGTTGGATAAAATTATGCCTTGGAAAAGCCTCTTCTAATTAAGGAAAGGTAGCGAGTATTATCAAGGGGAAATTTTGCTGACTAACTGGGCTTTTTCTTTTAATGAGATAGCTAAAGAGGAATGGATGAGAACTGAGCATTTTGAGATTCTGCATGTAGGCTTCCCAAAAAATATTTTTATAAAATGTTATCCATTAGATCCGCACATAAAACTGAAACTCATAGAACAAAAGAGCCAATGAATGTAAAATCAGCTAATTGGTCAAATATGAAAAGTTGTATGGAAGGTTACTTTTTTGCATTGGTATAAGGTCCAGGATATAGTTTTAAGGTAGGTACTGCTCTGAAATATCTTCAGGACCTGGATCTGAAGTATGAGGTATTGTACAATTTCAAAATCTGCTAATTAGAGAAGGGTAATTAAATGCTGGTTCAGTGTATTTGAAACTTGCTGATTTTTACAAACAGCACAAACCCTAACAATTTTCCATCTAATGGGGGGAAAGCTACTGTTATAACACAAAGGACTAGCCAGGCTAGAGGCAAGACAAGTTATAAAATGTGTTTTCAGCATCTCAACTGGGTAATTACCTGGTCTCTTTGTCTTAACTTGCTGTTGTTTCTTACGGACAGAATTGAAAAGGCTGGACTGACTTGTGTGGCAGCAGGGGACTCACAAGAAAGAGAAGATGAATTGCCCACTCAGCACTTCTGGCTGAAGGTAGGTCCACATGATTTAGTGGAGATACAGGAAAGTGCAGTGCTGGAATCTGGAGTGACGCACAAGGCACTGGAGGAAGAGAGCAAGTCAGGTAGCATCTGTGGAGAGAAATAAACAGTCAAGGTTTCAGGTCCTGAAACATTAACTGTCCATTTCTCTCCGCAGATGCTGCTTGACCCGATGAGTTTCTCAAGCTCTTTGTGTTGTTCCACATGATTAAGTTTTGCTTTTGACACACATAACCTAGATTCTTCCATCTCTGAAGATGGGGATGTTCTTGAATTATTTACTAAATAAAAAACAGTATCAATGAGATCAAAAACATTTTTTGTAAACAATATGAAAGGTAGGATGTTGGATGCACTGCTTGACAGAAGGGTGAAGACAGATTCGAAGTAGCATTGGTTAAATAATTCTAAGACAAGTGACAGAGAAATTAGGAAAGTGCAGGGTGCATAGAATCAAATGGACTACTCTTCCAACAACCTGGTACTAAATTAATACGCCAAGTGGGCTCCTTCTTTGCTGCACCACTTGATTTTACAGAGGGTGACCTTTATTTATACTCAGTAGAAGAACAGTAATGTTTATACAAGAGAAGCTGCAGTAACAAACAAGCTGCTGGAGGAACTCACTAGTTTGAGCAGTATCTCTGGAAGGAAAAGAATTGTTGACATTTCGGATAAACAGTAAACTGTATTGTTTACCCGTGAACTTTGCTCATCCTAAAACTACAATTCTTGAATCATGATCCTGTAACGCATTGCCTAAGGTTTTGACGGTTGCAGACATGATAGTGCATTTAGTCAAGCACATGAAATGCATGGAAAAGAGGGACATGGATCACATGCAGGCAGATAAGCACCATGGACAGCACAAACATTCTGGGCTGAAGGGCCTTTTCCTGTGCTATACTGTTCTATGTTCATACATCTGGTGAGATGCTGTCTACAAAGAGCCTGAGTTCAATTACTGCTTTCGGTTCATCTGGTTTCAATCACAAAAAAATACCAAAACTTTGTTTCCATTCTTTAATATTCCTAATGCAATTTCTGCACACCCTCATTGTCTTCACAAATTCACAAGGTTGTGTGCAATGCAGAATGCACCTTCTTACAGGAACACAAGAGTCCAGTGACAAATAAGACTGTGCAAAACAGAAAAAGAATCTTCCTGCGCAACTCTTTTTTGGAAGGTCCCATAAACAAGATGCAGAAAATAAACACAATGATTCGGATTTTGCAGCCTCCCTTGAAGAAGGCTGTGTGCCAAGATTTAGTGATCATCCTGGGGTGGATTTTCCTGACATTATTTTCACTTTGTCATTAAATTGAATGCATCCACAGCAGTAATGCCTTTGAGAAATTTGAGCAGCAAACCAGACTGAGGATAGATTCTTCCCAAGAAACCAAGCATAAACTCTAATGTTCAGCTAACTTTTAAGCATTTTACATATTACAATTTTAAGACTTATTACATGAATGAGTAAAGCAGAAATTTAAATATAAATTATAAAAATTAATTTCTAATTCTTTAGAGTTTACAGGATAAAATCATTTTTGAGGGAATTAAAGAGATGGTCAACATGGCTTAATAATCCCTTAAAAACTGGATATGATTCAAATTTTAACAAGGTTTTTTTAAGAATGAAAATGTTGCATAAAAAATTTAATTCTTTTGTTTGTGAAGTGAAGTCAAACAGATTTCAATCTACAAGAACTTAAAAGCCATACCTCTGTTTGCGCAGGGCAATACCATCAGCAATTTATGAAATACAGCTCTTAACTATGCATCTATTGCTCTGAAATTGCTGACAGTGCCATCATCGTTACAACTGTAAAAACCGGAGCTCAGCTTGTAAAGACAATGCACAGAGCAACAACAGTTGGCACTGCCATAGAATCCTTCCTACCTTAACAACTGGTTCCCCAATGCCACCATTCTGAAATATCCAGTGAATTGTGGGGATTACTCCATAGGCGGCAATGAAGCAGAAGAGCAGAATGCGTAGCTTGTGGCAATGTTGCGAGGCATACTGCGGATGGATTTGTGTGAGGAACATCACAAAAATCATGGCCAGCACGGTTATCAGGTACACTTGTCTCCAATACTGCTTTGAGGAGGAAGGAAAAGCATATAATTACAGAGCCAAATGGCTTTTTCATTTTAATAAACTCTTTGGCCATTTAAAAGTGACAACGTTTACACATTACTAACCTGTCATCAACAGGAAAAAAAACTATGTATTTAGTAAACAATAATTATAATTTTCAAATCCATGATTACAAAACAAAATCTGATCAGAACTCATTTATCCATGACAGAAATTTAACCAAGTTTCACAGATTTAGCACTTAATTAACTTAGAGTAATTCTCTGGTTGATGAGAACCAAATACAATTACTATTGCATTATTTTAAGAGCCTCTTAGATAGGTACGTGGAGCTTAGAAAAATAGAGGGTTATGCACTGGGGAAATTCTAGGTTACATGGTTGGGCCAACATTGTGGGCCGAAGGGCCTGTAATGTGCTGTAAATTTCTTTGTTCTATATCCTAAAGATTAACTTCAATTGATAGACATCTAGTGCTTAGCCAACCCTGGATCAATTGTTCTGTTCAGTACCTACGCCCTTTACCTGAATAGCACTCTGAAAGAGGGACTAATGCTGGTGAGATAGTAATGGGGGACAAAGAAATAGCAGATGAACTTAATGGGTACTTTGCACCTGTCTTCACAGTGGAAGACAATAGCAGTGTGCCAGAGATCTGTGAGTGTCAGGGAGCAGGAGTGAGTGCCATTACTATTACAAAGTGTTAGGCAAACTCAAAGGTCTTATGGTGGATAAGTCACCTGGGCCAGGTGGACTACATCCCAGAGTCCTGAGAGAGGTTGCTGAAGAGATAACAGATGCATTGGTCATGATCTTTCAAGAATCACTTGATCCTGGCATGGTCCCAGAGGACTAGAAGCTTGCAAATGTCACTCCACTCTTTCAGAAGGGAGGAAGGCAAAAGAAAGGAAATTATAGGCCAGTTAGCCTAACCTCAGTGGTTGGGAAAGTGTTGGATCTATTAAGGATGAGGTTTCCAGGTATTTTGAAACTAATGATAAAATAAATCGAAGTCGCCATGGTTTCTGTAAAGGGGAGAAATCTTGTCTGACAAATCTGTTAAGAGTACTTCGAAGGAATAACAAGCAGAGTGGACAAAGTAGAGGCAATGGATGTCATTTTCTTGTATTTTTAGAAGGCATTTGATAAGGTGCCTCACAAGATAAAATCCTGTGGTGTTACAGGAAAGATACTGGCATGGATAGTGGAATGACTGACAGGCAGGAGGCAGTGAGTGGGAATAAAAGGGGCCTTTTCTGGTTGGCTGCTGGTGACTAGTGGTGTTCCTCAGGGTCAGTATTGGGACCACTACTTTTCACATTGTTTGTCAATGATTTAGATAATGGAATTGGTGGCTTTGTGGCAAAGTTTGCGGATGATACAAAGATAGGTGGAGGAAGCAATGCAATTGCAGCAGGACTTAAACAAGTTGGAAGAACGGGCAAAAAAGTGGCAGATGGAATACAGTGTTGGGAAATGTATGATAACGCATTTTGGTAAAAGGAACAATAGTGTGGACTATTATCTAAATGGGGAGAAGGTTCAAACGTCAGAGGTGCAGGGGGACTTGGGAGTCCTTGTGCAAAACTCCCAGAAGGTTAATTTACAGGTTGAGACTGTGGTGAAGGCGGCAAATGCAATGTTGCATTTAATTCAAGGGGGAATAGAATATAAATGCAAGACTCTAGTTAAGCTGCACTTAAGAGTATTGTCAACAGTTTTGGGCCCCATATCACAGAAAGCATGTGCTCTCATTGGAGAGAGTCCAGAGGAGGTTCACACAGATGATTCCAGGAATGAAGGGGTTAACACATGAGGAACATCTGGCAGCTTTGGGCCTGTACTCACTGGGATTTAGAAGAATGCAGGGGGATCTCACTGAAACCTACTGAATGTTGAAAGGACTAGATAGGGTGGATATGGAGAAAATGTTTCCTTTGATGGGGTTATCTGGAACTAGGAGGCATAACTTCAAAATTGAGGGGCAGCCCTTTAGAACAGAGGTAAGGAGGACTTTTTTTTAGCCAGTAACTGCTCTGCCACAGACTGCAGTGGAGGCCAAGTCTGCACATATATTTAAGGCAGAAGTTGATTGTTTCCTGATCAGTCAGTGCTTCAAGGTATATGGTGAGAAGACAGGTAAGTGGGGTTGAGTGGGATCAGGATCAGCCAAGATGGAATGGTGGAGCAGACTCAATGGGCTGATTGGCCTAGTTCTGCTCCTTTTTAAATAGATTAATTCATTTCAAGCATTGATTAATACTCAGAGAAATCATAAAAGTGTTAGTAGAGGTAGGTACTTGAATCATTTGATCAGTAGTTCTGGATATTTCAGATCTGCACTCCTCTGTATTGTGTACAGAAGTTTGTTTCCCCTTTCTTTCTTTACTCCTGTTACTAATCTGACCTCAAAATCAAGCACTCTATAAAGGATCCAATCACAAACAAGATCTGCAGGAAATCCAGCAACACACACACACACACACACACACACACACACACACACAATATGCTGGAGGAACTCAGCAGGCCAGGCAGCATCTATGGAAAAGAGTACACAGTCGATGTTTCAGGCTGAGGCCCTTCATCAGGACTGGAGAAAAAAAGATGAGAAGTCAGAGTAAGAAGGTGGGGGGAGGCGAGGAAGAAACAGGGAGGGGAGAGGGGTGAAGTAAAGAGCTGGGAAGTTGATTGGTGAAAGAGATATAGGGCTGGAGAAGAGGGAGCCTGATATTGAGTTTGTGCCAATGAATTATATGAAAGTAATTTCATGCTGAACTTTTACAGTAATTGTGTTCTTCACCTCACCAGTCTGAGTGGGGAAGGGTCTGCATATCATTAGGCATGCGGAGGTCTAATTTCTCTATATTTATATACAGTATCTCATTTAGTACAGAATGTTTACTTACAGTGTGCACATTTTTAAATACACCAAGTTACTCATTTCTTATTGAAAAAGGACAGGTACTTACCTCAGCACAATAAAAAGCATAAAAAACTCCTGGGACGTAACATCCCAACATCCCTACTGAGACACCCGCATAGTCGAGGGCAAGCCACTGCTGGCTGGTTTTCTCAGAGTGGTGGCAGCAAAATAGATGATATCCTGCTGAGCAGAGCATGCAGAACTGTGGATGCAACAAAACCAATTCACAGTAAACCTCAGAGAGGCAAAAGGCACAGAAACAGGAAGCTCCTCATCGTACACGTCCATTCCGGTCATACAATACTAATCCATATTCATTCCATTTCCTCGCCCTTCGCTCAGAGCTGCCTTTTGATCACATACAACTCTACCAAATGACAATCTTAATACAAAATAACTTGTAATCCGTAAAACAATCATCTCAGCTTTGGTCAGTTTTAAAGACATGTTGATTATTTAAGTATGAAGTGCGAATCAAAGCTTAGCGGAGCGCCACGTGTGCCCTGCACTTCCTTGTTTATTCAGTCGTCTTTTGAGCAACTCTTGGGTTTGCTACTTTGTCTAGATCAAGAAATGGAATTTCAATGCTCTAGAACGCACCTATTTTATTAGGCAAAGAGTACAACTGAAAGTAAAAGTAAATAATTAGTTCAAAAATATTACTCTGTGAATTTTGGGTCAGTCCAATAGAGTCTCACTCCACAACCTGATCATTACTCTTCCCCAGTACTGGTCTCTATCTACATAACCCATAAACATTAAATATAAGTTTAGTACGTATACAATGAATGAATAACATCTACTGGGGCTCCATGCTTCATCGTCCTTCAACCTCAGCAACACTAGTTCTAGTGTTTTCATGGGATTAGCTACACCGGAATCATGCTGGGACCAGAGCCCTGGCAAATCGCATAACTAGGGCTGTGGACATGGCTTTAAACTAAATAGTGTGGGGGGGGGTGGAGTGGCATGGAAAATTGTGGAAAAAGTTAGTGTCCAGAATTTAAAGGAAAGAACATAGTTTAGAATGGGCTAGAAATACAATTTCAAGCAACATGGGGTCAAATTTGAAAAGGGATGCAGTAAATGCAGGACAGAGGATATTGTGTTTGAATGCATGCAGCAAACAAAACAAGATAAATGAGTTTCCAGTACAGATCAGAATTGGTTGGTAAAATGTTATGGGCATTACAGAGGCGTGGTCACAAGAGGATCACAGCAACTCCCTAAATATTCACTTCCAATTTTTTTTATTGATTTAAAAGAATAAGGGTAAATACAAACCAGAGGAGAGGTTATCTCAAATACATTGTTCAATAATAATACAAACAGAAAGGAGTATACACTGTCAAAATCATGTATAGTATTAAGCTATAATACTATAGCTTAATATAAAGAGAAAAGAGAACCACCTCTCCTCTTAATAGTTCATTAAAAAAATTCAAAATTTTCTATTATTGGAGGGGAAAAAACCCCAATTTTGTTTTAACGTAAAAAAAAGGGGACTGGGCAGTCCACTTTGAGGATACAGTTAAAAAAACGGGAAATCCTTCTGATCAAATCTAAAAATTTGCGGAGAAAAAAGAATAATTAACTATAAAAGTAATAAAAATTAGATCATAAGAAAATATTGAATAAAAGGTCGCCAAGTTTGCTCAAACTTGAAAGGTGTATCAAACATCCGACTTCTTATTTTCTCCAAACTTAAACAAGACATAATGGAGAAGAGCCAAAAAAATACAGGAGGTGGATTGAGATCCTGTCCCTGAATATTCAAGGATACAGTACACACCATATTGAAAAGACAGGCAGGCGGGCAGATGGGAGGTGTGGCCATATTGGTAAAAAAAAAATTAAATTAAATTGATAGCAAGAATAGATATAGGATTAGAAAATCTAGAATCTTTGTGAGTGGAGTTGAGGAACGCAAAGATAAGATCATAATAGGAGATATGTGCAGGCCTCCAAATAGCAGTCAGGATGTGTGGTGCAAACTACATTTGGAGATTTTTTTAAAAAATAGGTGGGTAAGAAAGGCAATATTACAATGATCATGAGGGTTCGATATGCAAGTACACTGGGAAAACCAGGTTGGTAATGGATCCCAAGAAAAGGAATGTGTGGAATGTCTATGAGATGCCTTTTAGAGCAGCTTGTAGTAGGCAATTCTGGGCTTGGTGCTGTGTCATGAGACAGGCTTGATCAGAAAGCTAAAAGGAGAAGGGAGGCAGTAACCATAATATGATAGAATTCACCCTGCAGCTGAGGAGTGAGAACCTGAAATCAGATGCAACAGTATTACAATTGAGTAAACTACAAAGGTGTGAGGGAGGAACTGGCTGAAGCTTATTGGAAGAGGACTTGCAGGGAAGACAGTGGAGTTTCTCAGAGTAATTTGGGACACAATAGAATTTTATTCCAAGGTAAAAATAGCATACCAAGAAGAGAACAAGGCAACCTTGACGGACAAGGGAAGTTAGGGATAACATAAAAACAAGAGAGAAGGCACATAATATGGTGAAGAATTGTGGGAAGATGATTGGGAACCCTTTAAAAACCACATAGGATAACAAAAAAGGCTATGAGAAGATGAAATAAAAGGGTAAACTAGCCAATAATATAACAAAAAACTTACGCAATCTTTCTTTAAAATATGTAAAGGTTAAGAGAGGCAAAAGTGGGCATTGGACCACTGGAAAATTATGCTGGAGAAGTAATAATGGGGAACAGAAAAATGGCAGAGGAACTAAGTTGGTATTTTGCATCAGTATTCACAATGGAAGATACCAGTGACAGGCCAGAAATTCAAGAGAGTCAGGGGACAGGGATGAGTACCATTGCTAAGGAGAATGTGCTGGGGAAGCTGAGAGGCCTGAAGGTAAATAAAACACCTGGCCCAGACAGATTACACCCCGGAGTTATGAAAGAGGATCTGAAGATAGTGGAGTAACTTGTAGTGAACTTTCAAAGGCTCATTTTATTGTCAAAGTATGCATGTATAATACAACTCTGATTTTTGTCTTTCAGGAATCGCTGGAGTCAGGCAGGGGTCCAGAGGACAGGAAAATAATCAGGATGAAGGAACTGATGGACTGCTGGTATTGTGGCTAAGCTTTCAGACAATACAAGGATAGGTAGAGGTAAGGGTGGTGTTGCTGAAGCAAGAAGTTTGCACAAGGACTTGTACATATTAGGAGAATGGGCAAAGAAATGGCAAGTGAAATACAGTGTATGGAAGTGTGGGGTCATGCACTCTGGTAGAAAGAATAAAGGTGTCAACTATTTTTTAAATAGAAGGGAATTCAGAAATCCAATGTGCAAGGGGACTTGAGAGTCCTAGTGCAGGATTCCCAAAAGGTTAATTTACAGATTGAGTTGGTAATAAGGAAGGCAAATGTTGAGGATTTATCAGGCATTGGTCAGACCACATTTGGAGTACTGTGAGCACACCCAAGGATGGATATGCAGGCATTGGACAGGGTCCAGAGGAGATTTACAAGTATGATCCGACAGATGAAAGATGAAAGAATATGAGGAGTGTTTGACAGCTCTGGACCAGTACTCATGGGTTTATAGAAGTAGGAGGGAGATTCTCATTGAAACCTATTGAATATTGAGAGGCCTGGATAGAGTGGACACAGAGATGATGTTTCAAATAGTGGGCGAGTCTAGGACCAGAAGAGGAGGAACTTCTTTTGCCAGAAGGTGATGAAACTGTGGAACTCATTAGCACAAATAGCTGTGGATGCCAAGTCATTGCGTATAGCTCAAGTGGAAACTGATAAGTTGATTATTAAAGGTGTCAAGGATTATGGAGAGAGGCAAAACTCAGCCATGACTGAGTGGCAGAACAGGCTTGGTGGACCAAAGGACCTAATTCCACTTCTACATCTTACGACCTTGTAGTCTACTACAAAAGGAAGATGAATGCAAGTCAGTGCACAGATGGACACACTCAACCTATGCCGCTAGCTCACTGAACAGTTTGTAACTACGTATAACTCACATCACTCACTCCCATGAAGCCTCCCCTTAAAATGTATTTACAGTTGATTTTTCCAGAAGTAACAACTCTTTCCAAAATCATTTTATTTCCATGTTTTTAAACCAACTATCTCAATTGTCTCCTTTTATTACTGGGTTTTCTCCCCATTTGCTTTACCACTGTTTTGAATACCACAATCAATTCTCCTCTTAACCTACGTACTCTGAGAACAGAAATCATAGACGCACTACTGAACTCTGACCACCGTATCATAGTCATAGTCGTACTTTATTGATCCCGGGGGAAATTGGTTTTCGTTACAGTTGCACCATAAATAATTAAATAGTAATAAAACCATAAATAGTTAAATAGTAATATGTAAATTATGCCAGGAAATAAGCCCAGGACCAGCCTATTGGCTCAGGGTGTCTGACCCTCCAAGGGAAGAGTTGTGAAGTTTGATGGCCACAGGCAGAAATGACTTCCTATGATGCTCAGTGTTGCATCTCGGTGGAATGAGTCTCTGGCTGAATGTACTCCTGTGCCCACCCAGTACATTATGTAGTGGATGGGAGACATTGCCCAAGATGGCATGCAACTTGGACTGCATCCTCTTTTCAGACACCACCGTCAGAGAGTCCAGTTCCATCCCCACAACATCACTGGCCTTACGAATGAGTTTGTTGATTCTGCTGGTGTCTGCTACCTTCAGCCTGCTGCCCCAGCACACAACAGCAAACATGATCGCACTGGCCACCACATACTCGTAGAACATCCTCAGCATCGTCCGGCAGATGTTAAAGGACCTCAGTCTCCTCAGGAAATAGAGACGGCTCTGACCCTTCTTGTAGACAGCCTCAGTGTTCTTAGACCAGTCCAGTTTATTGTCAATTCATATCCCCAGATATTTGTAACCCTCCACCATGTCCACACTGACCCCCTGGATGGAAACAGGGGTCACCGGTACCTTAGCTCTCCTCAGGTCTACCACCAGCTCCTTAGTCTTTTTCACATTAAGCTGCAGATAATTCTGCTCACAGCTGGTAATTCTCCTCTTCACCTATATTCTTCCAAGGTCAGCTACCCAGAAACAGATCAGTACATTGACACTAGATGCAGTTTTGCACATCAGCATTAATAGTGAATCAGTACAGTAACATCACAGGGGTGCAGTGTCAGGGCTAGGAAAATGACCCATTTTCCCCTCATACCATCTGCACCCACTATTTAGTATGCTAGAGTTGTGAACTCAAAATTGGGGATTGTCAGGTGGACATACGATGTAGAAATCTGCAATTACTTTCACCCCGACTGCCCCTTTTACGTTTTTAATCGACCTACCTGGAAACAGAAGCCAAAAATAATAAAAACGACGTAGTCATCCCGGGTGCTGTTTGATGATGGCAACAGGAAGCAAGTGTCATGGAGACCCATGAGGAAGAACAACAGGAACCCCAGCAAGTGGCTCCATATATTCACACTCTCGTTGGACAAAACAAACAGGCTATATTTTCAATAGGAGCAGAATGAAAACACAGTGTAAGTGAAATACAAGCCTGTTACATTTCAATGTTACAAAATTTAGACAAGATAGATGCAAAATGTGAACATGAGTGATACTTTGTATTCAAAACACCCACATTCTCAAATAAACGACATTTGGGAGAACAAATAATTGTTTAGACTCCTTTACACCGATACTAAGTGAAACATTAGCCTCACAGAAGCTAAAAATCCCTGCAAATTGCTGTTAAAGTGCATTTCATTTTGGGAGAGCACAAAACGTGGATGGGGCTGGACAAGTGTTGCAGCAGTTACCATGCTCAGACTTGAGCACCAGAGCTGAACCTCACTGATAAGCAGAAGAGAAATGTAGCTTTATTTTGAAACAGTCTAGATCTTAATCACTGCAACCCCATCCCTATTTAAAATCTATTCTTGGAAAAACAATAATGGGGTGTCAATTTCTGCAAATTCATCTTCAGAACACGAAATAGTTTGCTTTGGGGATTGCCAAAGTTCACCTGCAAGATAAACTGAAAAGCTTCCAGAACAAAGCAGCCAACGAGACTGATAATCCATTCACCCCTTAGAGATACATATAGCACAGTGACTCTGTGTGTATCATCTACAAAGTGTACTGTAGTTACTTGGACAGGCTAGTCTAACAGCACCTTTGCCATTAAAGGATTAGGGCTCCAGGCTCATGGGAAGGCCACAGACTGCCACACGCTATGCTGATTTCGAAATGCGCCACAAAAAAATTCTTTGTCATGGGATCTAAGTTCTGGAATTCAAGTTCAAGATGGGAGTTCCCCACCCACTTCTCCAAGGCAATTAATCTTAACCTTGCCAGCACCCTTAAAAATGTATTTAAAATCAACAAAAACAGTCATTGTTTCACCGCTGAATAAAAAGTTAAATTAGCAGGCCTCGCTGCCTCAGAGGTCCAAGAAAGGGATAAAATAAAATGAAATAAAGATCACCAAGGACTAAAATTGCTCCTTAAACCATTCCACAGACTTATTCACTTCATAGTCATAGTCATACTTTATTGATCCTGGGGGAAATTGGTTTTCATTACAGTTGCACCATAAATAATAAATAGTAATAGAACCATAAATAGTTAAATAGTAATATGTAAATTATGCCAGTAACTTATGAAATAAGTCCAGGACCAGCCTATTGGCTCAGGGTGTCTGACCCTCCAAGGGAGGAGTTGTAAACTTTGATGGCCACAGGCAGGAATGACTTCCTATGACGCTCTGTGCTGCATCTCGGTGGAATGAGTCTCTGGCTGAATGTACTCCTGTGACCATCCAGTATATTATGTAGTGGATGGGAGACATTGACCAAGATGGCATGCAACTTAGACAGCATCTTCTTTTCAGACACCACCGTGAGAGAGTCCAGTTCCATCCCCACAACATCACTGGCCTTACGAATGAGTTTGTTGATTCTGTTGGTGTCTGTCCCAGCACACAACAGCAAACATGATAGCACTGGCCACCACCGACTCGTAGAACTTCAACGCAGATTAAATGTCTTGACCTGAAACTGACTCCTTTTTTCCCAGCTGCCTAACCCGACAACGTTTTCCAGCAATTTACTTTCAGTTCAGATTTCAACAGCTGCAATACTTTGCTTCATTATGCAGAAAAAAAAACTTTGCTTCCTGGCATGTTCTGGACTTGTCATAGATTCCAGTTAGTGAAGTATGGCAATTAATCAGGCATTAGCCTGGCCAGTCGCACAGCTCTGCTCCCAACACCCTGTCCCCTCCCTGTGAAATACTGGTTTCAGGAGTGTGCTAGTTTGTAAAGTGACGGATGACTGAACTATCACTGTTTTAATTTCATCTATTTATCCAGTCTCATGATATTCAATACATAATCTTGTCTACATAAGGCAATGCATTTTAAATTATTCAGTTATACAGAGTTATGCAGCATGAAAACAAGCCCGTCAGCCACTGCGTCAACCATCAAGTATCCTTTTACACTAATCCTAATCACATTTTATTCTCCACACATTTCTATCAATTCCTCCCACTCTCCTGACCAAGAGAGAATCTGCAGGTGCTGGAAATCCAAGCAACACATGCAAAATGCTGGAGGAACTCAGCACGCTAGGCAGCTTCTATGGAACAAAGTACAGTTGATGTTTTGGGCCAACACACTTCAGCAAGGACTGGAGGAAAAAAAAACTGAGGATTAGATCTGAAAGGCGGGAGGAGGGGAGGGAGAACCTACGTGGAGGGGGATGGGTGAAGCAAGGTGCTAGGAAGTTAATTGGTGAAAGAGACAGAACACCATGGAAGAATGAAAAAGGGGGGGGGATTGAGAGGAGCACCAGAGGCGGGAGTCATCGAAACATAGAAAATCTACAGCACAATACAGGCCCGTCGGCCCACAAAGCTGTGCCGAACATGTCCTTACCTTAGAACTACCTAGGCTTACCCACAGCCCTCTATTTTTCTAAGCTCCATGTACCTATCCAGGAGTCTCTTAAATGACCCTATCGTTTCTGCCTCCACCACCGCTGCTTGCAGCCTATTCCACGCACTCACCACTCTGCGTAAAAATCTTACCCCTGACATCTCCTCTGTACCTACTTCCAAGCAGCTGAAAACTGTGCCCTCTCGTGCTAGCCATTTCAGCCCTGGAAAAAAACCTCTAACTATCGACATGATCAATGCCTCTCATTATCTTACACACTTCTATCAGGTCACCTCTCATCCTCTGATGAGGTGATGGTTGGGCAAGGAGATACATGAGAGAGGGACAAGGCGTTTTGATACAGTGAAGTGGGGTGGGGGGCATTACTGGGAGTTTGAGAAATCGATGTTCATGCCATCAGGTTGGAGGCTACCCAAATGGAATACAAGGTGTTGTTTCTCCAACCTAAATGTGGCCTTATCTCGACAGTGGAGGAGGACATGGATGGACATCTCGGTATGAGAATGGGAAGTGGAATTAAAATGGGTGGCCACTGGGAGATCCCGCTTGTTCTGGCTTACAGAGCGTAGATGCTCGGTGAAGTCATTTCCCAATCTACGTCGGGCCTCACCGAAATACAAGAGGCCACACTGGGAGCACCGACACAGCATATGACCCCAAGGGAGGATGGGGTAAGAGCAGATGTGTGTGAAATGGAAGAGATGCGGTTGAGAGCAGCGTTGATGGTGAAGGACGGGAAGCCCCTTTCTTTGAAAAAGGAGGACATCTCCTTCGTTCCAGAATGAAAAACTTCATCCTGAGAGCAGATGTGGCAGGGGCGGAGAAATTGACAGAAGGGGATGGCATTTTTACAAGTAGCAGGGTGGGACGAGATATAGTCCAGGTAGCTGTGAGAATCCATTGACTTACAATGAGCCACCTTCCCACCACGTTACCAGGGATACGGTTCCTCTTGTCCTCACCTACCACCCCACCAGCCTCCGCATCCAGCACATAATTCTCTGAAACTTTTGCCACCTCCAGCTGGATCCCCCCACCTAACACATCTTTCACTCCCCCCGCCCCACTTTCTGCTTTCCGCAGGGATCACTCCCTATGTGACCCCCTTGTCCATTCGTCCCTCCCCACTGATCTCCCTCCTGGCACTTATCCTGGCAGGCGGAACAAGTGCTACCCCTACTCCTACACCTCTACCCTCACTACCGTTCAGGGCCCCAAACAGTCCTCCCAGGTGAGGTGACACTTCAACTGTGAGTCTGTTAGGGTCATATACTGTGTTCGGTGCTCCTGGTGTGGCCTCTTGTATATCGGCGAGCCCCGACATAGATTGGCAGACTGCTTTGCCGAGCATCTATGCTCCGTCCGCCAGAACAAGTGGGATCTCCCAGCGGCCACCCATTTTAATTCCATTTCCCATTCCCATTCTGATATATAAAGCCACACTTAGGCTGGAGGAACAACACCTTAAATTCCGTTTGGGTAGCCTCCAACCTGATGGCACGAACATAGATTTCTCAGACTTCCAGTAATGCCCCCCCTTCACCATTTCCCATCCCCTTTTCCCTCTCTCATATTATCTCCTTGCCCACCTATCACCTCCCTCTGGTTCTCCTCTCCACCCCCCTTTTTCTCTTTCTTCCATAGCCTTCTGTCCCTTTCACCAATCAACTTCCCAGCTCTCAGCTTCATCCCTGCCCCTCCACGTTTCACCTATCGCCTGGCGCTCCTCTCTCCCTCCCCTCACCTTTCACATCTACTCCTCAGCTTTTTCTCTCCAGTCCTGCCAAAGGGTTTCGGCCCAAAACGTCAACTGTACTTTTTTTCCCATTGATGCTGCCAGCTTGCTGAGTTCCTCCAGCATTTTGTGTGTGTTCCTTCCACTCTGCTACACACTCGGGCAATTGCCGATGGGGCAGTAATCTACCAACCCATACAACCGCAGGCTGTGAGAGGAAAGCACAGCCCTGAGGAAACCCACGTGGCCACAGGGAGAATGAACCATCTCCACGTGGCCAGAACCCGGGTCAGGACTGAACCTGGGGTCGAGGTGCCAGCTCTATTAGCTGTGCCACACTGTTCCCGTGTTTTCAACAGCTGTGTAAAAGAGCTACTTTGATGAAAACCCCACAGCATGTCCCCATCCAGAGGCTGATGAAACAGATTTTGTTTAAGAGGCAAAGAACAATTTGTACAGCAGGAAGGGCAAATGTTAGCACCCAAAAACTTGCTAATAGGATGTGGCTGGGTAGGGTGGGATATGTCAAAGATTAAAAAATTTGATCTCAAAATAACTGTATACATTGAGAGGCAGGGGACAAAGCCAACCTACATTAGTTTATTTAGGAGATAAAGGTACAGATGTAGACAACAAATAAGAGTAGGGATTAAAGAGACTTAGTTACATTACTTAACTTTTTGTTCTGTGAATTTCTCATCAATGTCAACTCCCTCAAGTTAAACCTATACTTTCATATCAATATTTCTGAAACTTATGACTACTTAAACATACCTTCTGATACACAAACTTGATGGCAAGTAAGCCCTATATCCATCAGTAATGTACGGATTGCCTTTTAAAAAAGTTGGGATTTCTTCATAACTGTAAAGACGGATTCCAATTTGTGAAAATAGCGGCCAGTAGTTGTATCCACCAAGTTCAACTCGATGTAAACTTTTCAGGATATTGTGAGTCATCTTGTGTGAACAACCTAAATCTAAGAAAAGAAAGCCAGATTATTTTATTGGATTTAATATCAAACCCAACCATACAAATCTGCAAGATCAAATTGGAGCATGAAAATATTTTCACTGGGTTGGGCGACATCTGTGGAACAAGAAGCAGAGTTAACATTTCAATTACAGTCACTCAATCTGAACTGGAAAATTAATGAAAACAAGCAAGTCTAGTGCTGCATAAGGAAGAGTGGAGAGTTAAAGGAATATCTGATAAAGGAGGGACAAAGAATGTCTGAGTGAAATAAGTGCTGTTGGCCCGATACAAAATAGTCATAGTCATACTTTATTGATCCTGGGGGAAATTGGTTTTCGTTACAGTTGCACTATAAATAATTAAATAGTAATAAAACCATAAATAGTTAAATAGTAATATGTAAATTATGCCAGGAAATAAATCCAGGACCAGCCTATTGGCTCAGGGTGTCTGACCCTCCAAGGGAGGAGTTGTAAAGTTTGATGGCCACAGGCAGGAATGACTTCCTATGACGCTCTGTGTTGCATCTCGGCGGAAGTCATGTAGGAGGTCTACAAGAGGCTGTAGAATGGTCTCAGGTGGACTACAAGTTTAGAGGAAGGTGAGTTAAAGCATCAGTGGAGGTACAAGTAAATGCTGGAACTGTGAGAAAACTGGGAAAACTCCCAATTGACCAGGTAACATCTGTGATGAGAGAAATTAACTTACTGAAACATACAGGAGAATGACCTTGTACCAAAACTGGCAACTCTGGATCTGAGTGGTTATCTGATTTTTTTTAAATTCAAGATCGAATGCTGAGGCCTACATGACATACTACATCTCATGACTGACTTGCACCATTCACAGCTGGTCAAGGAACAGAACACATCTTCCATCAAAACACATGGTAGCGCGGGGGACTCAATACAGAAGTTAACTATTTCAGATCACCAGCTTTTAGGTCAGAGCTGTCGAGTTCCTACCTGGAACTAACTCAGCCTTTCTCTCACCAGATGCTGACTACTTCCAACACTCCCTCATTTACAAAAGTTGCTGGGTTCGGCATCTCACAGTTCCAGAATTTATTTTTGCCTCCAAATAAAATTCATTCATCTCCCTACATTTGCATTTCTCCACACCGAGAAGCCACGATTAACAAAGTTCAAAGTAACTTTATCACAGTTTACATATGTCACCATATACAACCCTGAGGGCGTACTCAACAGATCCAAAATAGAATAATAACTATGGTAGAATCAATGAAAGACTGTGCCACTTGGGTGTTCAACCCGTTTGCAAAAGAGAACAAACTGTGCAAATACAAAAAGAAAAACACAATAATAAATAAATGATTAAATAAGTCATAAATATCGAGAACATAAGATTAAAACTCTTCTTAGTATCCTCAAAGGCATATGTCACCTGGACAATCTTGGCTTTAGTGATTTTTCTGTTCTTTCCACCCTTCCCCTCTTTATAATTCAAAAGATGTTTGTTTTCTCACTTTTCCAGTGCTGCTGAGACACCATGGACCTGGACAGCACATCTCCTTCCACAGATGCTGCCTCCCCTGATGAGCATCTCCAGCATTTACTGCTTTTATTTCAGTTCTAGCAACAGCAGGTTTTTGCTTTTTGAACATTATCTTTCTGCTCAGTTAACATTTTGATGCAAAATGAAGATACAAATATGTGCAACAGAAATCTTCCAGAATATTCTTTATTAGACCTGAATTTTTTCCAATCTCCTGCATTTACTTGTGCATTAATTCAGTCTTGGCATTAATATATAATTCATAAAGCTCTAATAAGACACTGCTGGAATTTTGAATGACAAAATGTTAACCATTAGAACTGCAGTAGTACTAGCCTCAGCCACAACTGTACAATTATTTAAGACATGAAATACCATTTGCAATATTTCACAAAACCAATACTGATACAGGATGGGCATCCATTTGCAAACCAAGGACTTTGGCCATCTATTGATTGTATAGAACAGATTTCAAGGTCTCTGGTGCATTTATACCAATGCAAAAGAAAACGGTACTCCATGAAAAAGGTGAACCATCCTGATGGAAACAAAGGAGATCAATTAAAACATGACATTAAAAATTACAGCATACAAAGTAGAAAGGGCAAGTGGTAGACCTGAGTACTAGCAGTTATACTGGAATGAGAAGCATGGGACTAAAAAGTTAATAAGAAGAAAGTTGATGCAAGAACAATGGCTAGCAGTATTCGAACAAACAGTAATATCACAACAATACAGTACACTGGGTACTTTCTCCTTATTTATATATACCTAGTATATACAAATAGAGAGAAAATACATGAAGTATGAGTTAGCCTGCTAAAAGCTAAGACAGGGAAATTAAAAGTAAACAGAAACAGCAGACAATTTAAATCAATACTTTGCACGTCTTTATGAACGGTGACACTACAAATATCCCAAAGGCATTCAATGGCTAGTTTTATATACAGTAGATTCTGGTTAATTGGGACCAGTATGTTTTGGCCCAATTGGCCCAATTAGCCCAATGTTTAGAGATCTGTACTACTGCCGTAAAATAACAGATTTCACAACATATTCTGGTGATATTAAACCTGATTCTGATTTTTTCAAAAAATAGTTCTGTGAAGACATCAGAGGATTAATAAAACACAGATGTTGAAGAGTGGCGAAAGATAAAAGTTGGGAAAATATAGGCCTGTTAGCTTAACGTCCATCATTGGCAAGTTTCTAGAGTCTACAGTCAAGAAATGGTAATACAGAAGCTTAATGCAAAGTTAACACAGTTTTATAAAAGGTAAATCATGTTTAACAACTCTGCTAGAGTTCTTTGAAGAGTGTAACAAGCAGAGTTGATATATAGTTAGAATTGGATTTCCAGAAGGCGTTTCCCATAAAAGGCTGGTGAACAAGAGCTCATCATATTGGGGAAGCATATCAGCATGGATTAAATACAGAGCTGGAATAAACAACTAGCTCTTTTTCAGATTCGAACCAGGTTACTGGTGGGAAACATCAGGAATCAGTTGTTAACCTTCAATTATATTAATGACCTGGAGGGTGCAACATTCCCAAATCTGCCATATAGTGTAGATGGGTTAGTGAGTTGGTGAAAAGTAGCCAAATGAAGTTTAATGTGGGGAAAATGTGAAGTCATGCATCAAAGGAACGTAAAGACAGATTGTTATGGACTGCACAACCCCATTTACATCGGTGGTATGCAAGTGGAATAGGTCAAAAGCTTTAAGTTCCTCGGGGTCAATATCACAAATGACCTGACTTGGTCCAACCAAGCAGAGTTCACTGCCAAGAAGGCCCACCAGCGCCTTTACTTCCTAAGAAAACTAAAGAAATTTGGCCTGTCCCCTAAAACCCTCACTAATTTTTATAGATGCACCGTACAAGGCATTCTTCTAGAGTGCACCACAACCTGGTATGGAGGTTGCCCTGTCCAAGATTGAAAGAAGCTGCAGAAGATCATGAACATGGCGCAGCACATCACACAAACCAATCTTCCGTCCGTGGACTCACTTTACACCGCATGCTGTCGGAGCAGTGCTGCCAGGATAATCAAGGACACGACCCACCCAGCTAACACACTTTTTGTCCCTCTTCCCTCTGGGAGAAGGCTCAGGAGCTTGAAGACTCGTACGGCCAGATTTGGGAACAGCTTCTTTCCAACTGTGATAAGACTGCTGAACGAATCCTGACCCAGATCTGACCCTCCAAATATCCGGACCTGCCTCTCAGTTTTTTTTTGCACTACCTTACTTACACTTTTCTATTTATGATTTATAATTTAAACTTTTACTATTTACTATCAATTGGTACTCCAGGGAGCGCGAAGTGCAGAATCAAATATCGCTGTGATGATTGTATGCTCCAGTATCAATTGTTTGGAGACAGTAAAGTAAGTGGTAGGAAGGATGAATGAAGTGCAAAAGGCTAAATTCTCCAATTTAACAGTAATTCCCTCCCCCTCCTATCCTCTATCCCTATTTCACTCTGCCTCCTCCCCCAGCTGTCTATCACCTCCCTCATGGTTCCGCCTCCTTCTTCTACTACCCATTGTTTTCCTGCCTATGACGTCCCTGCTTCCCCTCCCCCACTCCTTTGTCTTTCAAATTACTGTTTTTTCAACTGAAACTACCAGCCTTCTTCAAACCCTCCCCCACCTTGTTTCTTCAGTCCTGATGAAGGGTTCCGGCCCAAAACGTTGACTCATCGTTTCCACTGATGCTGCCTGACCTGCTGAGTTCCTCCAGCGTATTGTGAGTGTTGCAAAGAATTAGCAGGCCAGGTGTAGCAAAATGAACGAGAATATGTAGTAAACAAAGAAATTCTGTGGATGCTGAAAATCCAAAGCAACACGTGTTAAGTGGTGGAAGAACTCAACAGGTCAGGCAGCATCTACGGAAATGAATGAACAATGAACGTTTGGGCCAAGACCCTTCAACAGGACTGTGAGGGAAAGGGGGAAACACCAGAATAAAAAAGTCGGTAGGAGGGGAAGGAGTACTAGCTGAAAGGTGATAGGTGAAGCCAGATGGGTTGGAAAGATAAAGAGCTGGAGGGGAAGGAATCTGATAGGAGAGGACAGTGGACCATAGGATAAAGGGAAGGAGGAAGAGCACCAGGAGGAGGTGATAGGCTGGTGAGAAGAGATAAGAGACCAAAGTGGGGAATAAAAGAAGAGGAGAGGTAGAGGGAGAAGGAATTTTTTTTTCCACTGGAAGGAGGAATTGATGCTCATGCCATCAGGTCGGAGGTTACCCAGACTGAATATAAGGTCTTGCTCCTCCACATGCCAGAATGCGAATGGGCATTGGAATTAAAATGTTCGGCCACTGGGAAGTTCCACTTTTGGCGGATGGAGCGGAGGTGCCCAATGAAGCAGTCCCACAATTTACGACAGATCTCACCAATGTAGAGAAGACTGCAACGGGAGCACCGGACACAACAGAAGACCCCAGCAGATGAAGTGTTACTTCAACTGGTATATAGCTACAAGGTAAGGGGATTCTCTACTCTGAAAGGCTGAAGAGGCTACTTCATTGATGGTTTTTAAAGAGGAGCTAGATAAACTGGATTTAAACAATTCAGGGCATTTAGGATTGGGAAACTGGCACAGATTAGGGGTTCTAATCAGCCACGATCACAATGAGTATCTTGGCGGGTTCAAGTGGCTGCTTCTATTTTCTTGTGCTCTATCAGGAAATACAAAACCTGTATTTATCTGATGACAATACGTAATGGAAACCTTCACACAGCAGTAAACCATCTGTGAACTAGTCTGATAAAGCCTGAAGTATTCTTCATGGCTCTACAATGAAACAAACACTTTCAGAACTAAATATTGCACTAATCATAATTCTTGGAAGATTTTCATGCTATTGCACATACATAATTTGAATATATCCTACAGCATATATCAATCTGTATACATGAAACAAAAATGTTGTTTCAATTAAAAAAAATTGTGGTTAAAAGCGCATTAAAGGTTACAGCTTTGAGCAAGATGGGAAGTTTTGCAGCAGTATAAATCGATGAATTTTATTAGGCATACAAGCCATCTGGCACAACACATCCATTCTAGGATTTGTAATTTACCATAGTCTCCTCCCAGCAATCAATTCTCTGAAAATTACCCCATCAAAATATCCTTCAGTTCCTTTTTATGATCTATCTGCACCTTAAATGCGTCCACATGGTTCAGCTTAAAAACTCCTATGAGAGTGAAATCTATATTGATGTTGTTTTATTATTGTCATCTCTACCAAGATACAGTGAAAAGCTTGTCCTGCATACTGTTTATACAGATCAGATCATTACACAGTGCATTCAGCTAGAATAAGGTAAAACAATAACAATGCAGAATAAAGTGTAAAAACCACCAAAAGAGTGCAGTGCAGGTAAGCGATAAAGTGCAAGGTCATAATGAGGTAGATTGTGAGGCCAAGTCCATCTTATCGTATCATAGATCCATTCAAGAGTTTGATAACAGTAGGGCAGAAACTGTCCTTGAACTTCTGGGCTAGGTGGGGTCTTTTATGTTGGCTTCTTTGCAGAGGTAGCAAGAAGTATAGAGCATCCACAGAGGAGGTTGGTTGCTATGATATGCTGAGCTGTCTCCACAATTCTCTGCTGCTTCTTGCAGCTACACGTAGAGCAGTTGCCATACCAAGTCAGTATGTATCCAGACAGTATGCTTTCATGGCGCATCGATAAAAATTGGTAAGGGTTTACAGGGACGTGCCAAATTTCTTAAGCCTCCTAAGGAATTCGAGGTGTTGGTCAGTTTTCTTGGTTGGAGCAGGACAGGCTATTGGTAATGTTCACACCTCGGAACTTAAAAGCAATCATCCATCTCAGTCTCAGCACTGTTCATATAGTCAGGAGAACTTTCTGAAGTTAATGACCAGCTCTTTTGTTTTGCTGACGTTCCTCTCTGTCACTTCCCTGTACTCCAACCCATTGTTTCTTGAGGTGCAGCTGCCAGAGGTGGTATTACCGGCAAGCTTGTAGGTGGAGTTAGCCACGGAGTCATGAGTGTACAGGAGGTAGAGTAGTGGGCTGAGGACACAACCTTGTGGAGCACCAGTGTTTAGAATAATCAGGGCAGGTGTTGCTGCCTATCCTTACCGATTACATCTGTTAGTCAGAAAGACATGGATCCAACTGCACAGGGAAGCATTATCTCCCAGGGTCCTAGGGTATATTCAAAACTTTCTTTCAGAAAGAATTTTTCCCTTGGATTTTTTGTAAAAATCCTTATCCAGAAGGACTATTCAGTAACAAAGTGACAACATACATGACTGACCTGGAAGAAAACTGCATATAGGCCCAAGTGATTCATCTACAAGGAATTTTGTTTACCTGCTATGGGTTACGGTCAGACGCAAGACCTAAATAATGTCTTGTGCTTTGGTGGTGTTGAGTTGGCGAAGCAACCAGACCCAGTGAAGATTTTTTTTTTCAGACAACAAACAGGAAGTAGAAAGCATTACATATTTTAAAAGACCAAAATAGAAATTTTAAAAAACTCAGTACAATTTTTGGTCCAACAGGTTTTACTGTGCACGTGTGTGCCTTTGTAATGGTGGCAAACACTAACACTTGTTATCATTACAAATGTACAACCTGAATATTATATTTGTGGCCTCTGTTCCTGAACCCCTCACTCCTCCCTCTAGAAACAATCAGGTCCTCCAATTTTTTTTTGTCAACTGTTTTGCATTCTTTAATTCACCTCCCCCCCCCCCAAAAAAAAGTTCTAGCTGGTAATATTTTGCAAACACAAGATATTCTGCAGGTGCTGAAAATCCAGAGTATCATATTTAAAATGCCTGGAGTAACTCAGCAGGTCAGGCAGCAGCTATGAAAAAAAATAAAGTGTCAACAACTCAGGCTGAGATCCTTCATCAGGACTGGAAAGGAAAGGGGAAGAAGGCAGAACAACGAGGTGGGGGGGGGGGGGAAACAGCACAAACTGGCAGGTGATAGATGAAGCCAGGTGAGGGGGGGGAGGTAGGTGAGTGCAGGAGGAGGGGGAATGAAGTGAGAAGCTGTGAGGTAATAGGTGGAAATAGTAAAGAGCTGAAGAAGGAGTTATCTGATAGGAGAGGAGAGTGGACCGTGGGAGAAAAGGAAGGAGGAGCACCAGGGGAGGTGCTAGGCAAGTGAGTAGAAAAGGTAAGAGGGGAGTCAGAATTGGGAATAGAAGAGGAGGGAAGGGGGAGAGGAAAAATTACCAGGTTAGGAGAAATCAATGTTCATGTTATCAGATTGGAGGCTACACAAACAGAATATGAGGTGTTACTCGTCCACCCCGAGGAGGCTATGAACCAACATGTCGAATGGGAATGGGGATTGGAAATCCTGCTTGTTGCGGATGGGGAGAAGGTGCTCGATAAAGCATTCCCGATCTACATCGGATCTCACCAATGTACAGGCCAAATCAGGAGCACCCAATACACTAGATGACCCCGACCCCAAAGTGTTGCCTCACCTGGAAAGACTATTTGTTGCCCTGAATGGAGGAAAGGGAGGAGGTGAATGGACAGGAGTAGAACTTCTTCCACTTGCAAGGTTTAAGTGCCAGGAGGGAGATTAATTGGAAGGAACAAGTGGACAAAGGAATCACAGAGAGTGTGGGGTAGGGGAGGGAAGGGAAAGATGTGTTTGATGGTAGGATCCTGGTGAAGATGGCGGAAGTTACAAAGAATGATGAGTTGGATGCCCAGGCTCATGGGGTGTTAGGTAAAGGCAAGAGGAACTCTATTTCTATTAAGGTGGTGGGAAGTTGAGAAAAGGGTGCATATCTAGGAAATGGAGGAGATGAGGGTAATTCTGGTGTAAGGATGAGAGGTTGGTAATATTTTACAACTTCTTCTGCCTTCTCCCCACAATCTTTGCATTCTTTAACCTGTACTTTAAATACACCCAATGACTTGTCCTCCACAACTGTCGATGGCAATGAATTCCATAGATTCACCACCCTGGCTAAGAGAAAAATTCTCACTCATGTCCTCACCACCTTTTATTCTGAGGCTGTGCCTTCTTGTCTTCGACTCTCCCACTACTGGAACATAATCTCCATGTTTACTCCAACCAGGCCTTTCAATATTCAGTAGATTTCATGCTTCTAAATTCCCCTCATCCTTCTAGACTTTAGTGAGTACAGGCCCAGTCATTGTATACTCCTCATACGTTAACTCTTTCATCCCTGGAATCATTCTTGTCAATCTCCTCGGAACCCTCTCCAAAGCCTGTACCTCTTTTTCTCAAATAGGGAGCTCACAATATTCCAAATATGGTTTGACCAATCCTCAGCATTGCATCCTTGCTTTTATATTCTAGTCCTCTCAAAATGAATCTGATGTTGCATTTGCCTTCCTTGCTACTGACTCAACCTGCAAGTTTATTTTCGGGAATCCTGCATTGGAACTCCCTCCTCTCTTTTTTAACCTCTCATTTCTGAGTTCTCTCCCCTTTTAGAAAACAATTTACACCTTTATTCTTTCCAATACAGTGCATGACCATACACTTCTCATTTCCAATTCTAATATATCAACCTACACCTTCATCAATGCCTCAATATCCTTTTTATAACACCAGCCTAGAGTTGGTATTAACCCAAAGGTGTTTTCCAATCAAGATTTGAAGCGATCTAAATCACATCTGGAGAGAGTGGGATTCTCTGCAACAACTCCTACCTGGAGTTGGCACTCATTATTTTATTAAGATACCAAAAAGGAAGTCTACAGAAAGTTAGAGTCCACTGAACCTAATGGAGCTCTATCTGCAGCTAATCTAAATGCTTAAGTAGTTATGAGCCTATGCTCGTCAAATATTTATGTATTCATTTCACAGGGAATCTCTTGTGAACAGAACTAAACATGTGCAGCACTCCGATTGTCCAGTGTAAAAGGAACAGAATTGGCAGATCCTGTTCCAGGTGAATTAGCCAGAATACAGTTTAACTTTGAAAATAATTGCCATTTATTCCTGACTTTATTCCCTGTCTAATTATGTTCTTCCTCCTCCAGCTACTCACTTCCTGACATTAGTTGGTAAATTCCTATCAAAAATCTTTCCTGTTCAACAGCTCCTGCACAACACGAAAATTCTCTTGCACAGAAAATCTCAAGTAGTGAACTTTGCACCTTTCTGCGCTTACATTACATTCACAAAGATCATTCAGATTTTGAACTCTACTCACTGTTGCAATAACAGTCCTCCATTATTCAGTCTCTGCTTGAAGCACAGAAGAATGACGTGTCAACTTTTGTCCAATTATGTTTTGATGCAGCATCTCAGACAACTTGCTATGTTAAAAATATACAATTGCATTTTGTTGTTCAAGACACTAGTTGAGAATTGTAAGATCTGTATTCTGATTCTTAGGAGTCACAATTCTTGCAAACTGTTCTCTCTATAGGATTTTACCCAAGTCTTGTATGAAATTTTTCTTTGGATTTTGGTGAAGCCACAAAATGAGGTCAGCACAAATCAGAAAGCAATATCTGCTTTCAAAAAATAAATACTGATTACAACAGTGAAAACTTAAAATGAAACTGGATTTGCCTATACTTAATGTCTGCTTCAACACCTAAAATTAAATACTATTTGTAAAATAAAAGGAAGCAGCCACGATCCCAGCAGTGAAGTAGGAGATGTCCTTACCTGTAGACTTGTTTAGCCATGACTACGTTTGTTCATTTGCTTCAATCTAAGCGAGATCTAAATCTGCATTCTTTGCACAAAGGATTCTGGGCTTGGCTTGATTTTTCTGCATTGAATTACACAGCAAATTGAAAATCCAACAATTCTATTCTGTGTGTACCTGATGAATGGTAAGAACATTGGCAGTAATTGTACAGGACAGCCATTTTCTTGAGGCTTCTACATCGCAATTTTATTAACCCTTAGCTTAATTAGAGAGCAAGGAGAAAAGGGAATCTGGGCCTGATAGGTTGATGTTAGAGCAGCAGAATGGAGAGGTAGTTACAGCACCTGAGTGAAAACTCAAGTTTCAAAACCTCGAAACAATGGGAAGAAAGAGAGTTAAAATAACAGCCCACATCAGCACAATGCCGTCATAGGGAGATAAGCACAGAAACAAGCCCATACTATCCGCATTGACCATCAACTACACTTTTTTTTAAAAAAACACTCATTCATTCAATATTCCCCCACATTCCCATCAACATAGATCCAGATCTCAACTCTCACCCACACTGTAGAGATAGTTATATATAGTTATTATAGAGATAGTTTGTGGGCCATATAACCCACAAACTTGAACATTTTGGGGAAATGGAAGGAAACAGGAGCACCGGAAGAACATCGAACTCCACACAGATAGTACTAGAAGAGAAAATGAGCAGAATGGTTTGGAAGTGGTGACTGCTTGACTCTGTCAAGATCAGGGCAAATCTTTAGTTTCTGGTAAACTCAGTTGACACTTTAGCTGATAATCTACCTTGTCATGGTATGACACTCAGTCGCCTGCCTCTGTAACTACAGAATTATATTCTGCATTCCGGTGCTGCTTCTCCCTTGAACTACCTCAGCTTTCTGAACCGATGAAATTAGTTGTATGGGTAGCAAAGCAAAACACATTTTTCCACTGTATCTCGGAACACAAGATAATGAGAAGCCAATTGATTAAGTAGAAGCATGACAGTACTTCTGGTTTGATGAAGACACATTAAGTCTCAAATGATAGCAACGTACACTAATTGCTGGAGGAACTCAGCAGGCCAGGCACCATCTACGGAGAAGAGTACAGTTGCTGTTTTGGGCCGAGACCCTTCAACAGCACTGGAAAAAATGATGAAGAATGAGGAGTCAGAGTCAGAAAGTGGGAGGGAGGGGGAGGAAAAAAACACAAGGTGATAGGTGAAACTGGGAGGGGGGATGTGGTGAAGTAAGGAGCTGGGAAGTTGATTGGTGAAAGAGATGCAGGACTGGAGAAGGGGAAATTAGATAGGAGAGGACAGAAGGCCATGGAATAAAGTGAAGGGGGAGGAGCACCAATGTGAGGGAGGTGATAGGCTGATAGAGAGATAAGGTGATGGGCTGATAAAGGGGTGAGGTGATGGGCTGATAAAGGGGTGAGGTGAGAGGGAAATGGGAGTGGGGAATGGTGGGGGGGGGCATTACCAGAAGTTCAAGGAATTGATGTTCATGCCATCAGGCGGAGGCGACCGAGATGAAATGTACGTTGTTGTTCCCCTACTCACCCCTATCATTGCAAAGTGCTTTGAGGGACTGGTTCTATCACATCTGAAATCCTGTCTGCCCACTACCCTGGACCCCCATCAATTTGCCTATCGCACCAACAGGTCAACAGAGAACCGCCATCTCCACGGCACTTCACTCTGCCCTGACCCACCTGGATAGCCCCAACTCTGATGTCAAAATGCTGTTCATTGACTTTAGTTCGGCATTCAATACTGTGATCCCCTCCAAGCTGATTGCCAAACTTTGCCAGCTTGGTATCAGCTCATCCTTCTGCAATTGGACCTTGGACTTTCTGACTGACAGACCCCAATCAGTTAAGTTGGGCAACCTCTCCTCCTCCACTCTCACCCTGAACACCGGCCTGCCTCAAGGCTGTGTGCAGAGCCCTCTTCTGTACTCCCTTTTCACCTATGACTGTGTTCCTATACATGGTTCTAACTCCATCATCAAGTTTGCAGATGACACCACAGTGGTTGGTCTGATCAGACAGGATGACGAGACAGCCTACAGGGACAAGGTCCAGCACCTGGCCGCGTGGTGTGCCGACAACAACCTGGCCCTTAACACCCAGAAGACCAAGGAGATCATTGTGGACTTCAGGCATGCTGGGAGCTACACTCACATCCCCATCTATCAATGGAGCTGTACTGGAGCGTGTATCAAGCTTCAAATTCCTTGGTGTCCACATTTCCGAGGATCTCACCTGGTCCCTGAACTCCTCCACCCTGATCAAAAAGGCGCAACAGCACCTTTATTTCCTGCAGAGCACGAAGAAAGCTCACCTCTGTCCCAGGATACTGACAGACTTTTACCGCTGTACCATTGAGAGCATACTCACCAACTACATCTCAGTATGGTATGGCAATTGTCCCGTATCGGACCCCAAAGCACTCCAGTGTGTGGTGAAAACTGTCCAGCAGATTATCGGCACCCAATTGCCCATCATTGAGAACATCTACCATAAACGCTGCCTGGGCAGGGCGAAAAGCATTATCAGGGATGCACCTCACCCTAACCATGGACTTTTTACTCTCCTCCCATCTGGTAGGCGCTACAGGAGCCGCCACTCCCGCACCAGCAGACACAGGAAGAGCTTCTTCCCTGAGGCTGTGACCCTGCTGAACCTCACATCACAGCACTAAGCAGTATTGCACCCATATTTACTGTCTCAGTACTTTTATATTTGTGTGCTGTAGCACTTACTTTCTATTCACAGTTATTTTGTAAATAACACTATTCTTTGCATTTCTGGTCAAATGCTAACTGCATTTCATTGGCTTTGTATCTATACTCGGCACAATGACAATAAAGTTGAATCTAATCTAATCTGATCTAAGAGTGGCCTCATCATAACAGTAGAGAAGGCCACAGATAGACATATCGGAATGGAAATGGGAAGTGGAGATAAAATGGGTGACCGCTGGGAGATCCTGCTTTTTCTGGTAGACAGAGCGTAGCTGCTCAGTGAAGTGGTTTCCCAATCTGCATTGGGTCTCACTGATATAGAGGAGGCCACACTGGATACAGGAGATGACCCCAACAGACTCACAGGTGAAGTGTAGCCTCACATGGAAGAATTGTCTAAGGCCTGAATGGTAGTGAGGGAGGAGCTGAGGACAATTCTCATGATTAAGGCAACCACGTCAAGGATGTGGCACTTCAGTTGGAAACATGTTTTATTGTAGAGGTCTGAGTTTTTCAGTGGCATAACCAGTGCTTGGCAAACATTATAGCCAAACAAGTAATTTCATAAAATGTAATTTTACATCACTGAAAATTTTTGAACTCTAATAGATTTAAAACATTTAAACTATTTTTCAATTTCTACATCTGTCATATTTATATGTTCACTTTTTAACATAATACTGTGCAAAATTCTCAAAAAGCATTCCACCCTCCACCCCGCCACTCCCACATGTCTTGTAGTCCAGAGATCTTTGAATTGAGTGTAAACCTTAAAAGCAATTTGTTAGAATGGGAAGAAACGCTGCACTGTATTTGAGTACTGGTTGTGGGACAATATGATTTGCGAGCATAAAGGTCTCCATAATTCAACTGCATTGCCATTGACATTATGCCCTTCATGTTTCAAATTAAGCAGACTGAATGAATATAAATCACCCAAACCAAAAAAAAGTCAAGAGAAAGTAATCAAGTCTTGCTTCCCTAAAATGACATACCTGACCAAATTGTTGAAAAGCCCAGAGGTCAAATAATAATGCCAATGCAAATAAGCTTCTAATGTTTGTCACATTTTCTGACTTTCTAAATGATACACAAGCAGAAACTTTGAGGGAAACTATCTAAAAATTCCAACAATGATTGAGACTAAAAGCAATTAAACAGCACTGCATCCACAATTTGCAGCATTTACAACAAGTCTACATAGTAAGTAAACCAATCAAAAAACACAAGCAATAGCTATATTTTAATCTTATCAAACTGTTTTTTTTAAACAGCATCTTCCTGTTTCTTATCTCACAGATATTTTGCTGTACAGTTGCATAATTATTTGCAATGTGTAGGCCTAAATAATACTAAAACAGCTTGGGAAATTTATTGTTTGGGTCTGTGGAAATCAAGTTTTGTCAACTGTATTTACCCAGACACGTAATGTTGTAAATAAATCACTTGGATTTTTAATTTCCATAATATTGCACACAAGTCATTGCAATGTCATGGAAAGACCGTTCACTTGTAGATTATATTTCACAGTAGAAATTAGATGTCAGAGTTACTGTACAGTATATTGCATGGAAACGGGCCCGTCGGTCCTCAAGTCCACGCTGACCATCGAGCTCCCATTTACACAAATCCCATTCCCATCAACTGCCCCATACCGTTTGCCAACACCGAGGGATAATATCTGGCCAATTAATACGCCAAACTCCACGTCTTTGGGAAGTGGGAAGAAGTGCAAACGGTCCAGGGAGAACATACAATTACAAGACAGTACCAGGAGTCAAGGTTGAATCCCGACTCACCAGTCATGAGACCAGTTGCGCCCCTGTATCACTCACATTCTGTTCTCAGGTTTTATAAAGACAAGATGATTGTCCGCAAAACATAATTTCACATTACAAATTCACTTTATCTGGCTGATGCACTGCAGATTTGACACTGACAGCACAGAAAATGCAATATTCCAACTGTTTAAAGTACTGTACTCGAAAAGGATAACGTTTCTATAAAATGCTACGTTACAAGAAGCTGTAAAGATACAGCTGTATTTACTACTTACTGAAATTAATGAAAAAATCATGAATTCCATATTGAGACGCCCAGTTCAATCTCTGTTTAAAAGCATGCTGCTAAAATAAAAGGCAATAGCACAGATTTCCACATTTCATCTGTTCAAGTAGCAAATGCTTTCGCCATTCAACCAAAGATCTGAATGAACATGACATGCGACCGGCCGCCGTGTATGCGCATGCGTAGTACGACCCGCATGCACGTTTGCCGGAACTATCAACGCGATGGCTACCCGCGTGGTGCCCACGCATCAACTCAGCATTTCTGCAGCCTATTGCAATCTCACTATGGCCAACGTCTATTTTTCTGCTTGCTTAATAAAAATTCCAACAGAAGAAACTCAAGGGTGCTAAATAATCTAGATTTACCCAGTGTATTTTGCATATTTCTATTCACGGTGCCATTCTGCAACACCGCTCTCGCGCTATCCCGCACTGACAGGAATCAAACGGGCCTGGGGGCCTCACAGCTCTCAAAGTCGGCCCCGCTGTGCGTGCTTATTTTTAATTTAATATTTTTGTTTTTCCCCCCAAATCTTTCCTTTAGATCTATGAACTCCCCAAACTGGAATGAAAGGCGGTGGTTGTGATTCCGAGATGTTCCTCGGGTGGGGAAGCAGGCAGTATGCGAGGAGGAGGTGGGGTCCTTGCAGCAGTCAGCGATGGCGTCGCTGGGTGGCCGGAGGTTGTGGTTGCTGTTCGGGCGATGGCTGCCAGCAAGCAGGTCTGGAGCTGCACCTTCCCTACTCCCCAGCATCACCTCCGACCGGGGACACTCTGGCTGTGGCTTTGCCTCGTCACGTAGATCTGGCGGCGGGATATTGAAAACCCGCGCCGCTCAGCTTCCTGAATCACTTGGGCCGAAGTCCCGCCTGTGGTCTGAACTCCCCTGGGTTGGTGATTTATGTCTGGGAACTGAAACCTTTTGGAAAACATTCATCCTGCACTTGGCCCGGTCTCTGTTACTGTGTGACCGGTTTGGTGATCAGTCTGTAATTTGTTTACTGGCAGGGCTTTAGTCCCAAATGCAAAAACTTGAGTTTCCAGTTGTGGGTTTTGTTTTTAAATTTATTATTCACTTTTTTTTTGGGGGGGGGGAACTGTAATACCTATGAACAGGAACAACTACTTTCCTACAACCCTTAGGCTCTTGAAACTACCTGCACAATCCTAACCCCATCTCAACGAAAGAACACTACAGTCCACCAAACAGATTGTTTCTTTTTGTTGTTGCACCATGGTCTTGCTTTCGTACAGTTTTTACACTGTATGGCATAACGGGGTGTAGTTTATGTGCAGTATATTTTATGTTCTCTGTGTTGCTGCTGCAAGTTTTTCATTGTATCTACGTCACTGTACT
The DNA here is from genome assembly GCF_030028105.1 of Mobula birostris. NCBI lineage: Eukaryota > Metazoa > Chordata > Chondrichthyes > Myliobatiformes > Myliobatidae > Mobula > Mobula birostris. Next base: position 38,630,570 of record NC_092387.1, read on the forward strand.
TGTGCACATGACAATAGACTTGACAGAGCTACCCAGTGGTGTGGACTCAAGAACCTGCAGGTGGTGAAATCTGAAGCACAAAACACACTTCTGGAGGAACTTACTGTATCAAATGAGTCCTGTTGAAGGGTCTCCATCCAACACATTGATCATTCCTTTGAGTCCACAGATGCTGTTTAATATGTCAAATTGCTCTGGCAGTTTGTTCTATGTGTCTGTGGATATGTTATTTTTTTAAATAAAAGGTGCATTCAATCTAGCCAACATTGTCTGTATTCCAAACATTGAACCACAACATCTAGTCTCCTAAGATTCAGTCTCTTTCAGAAGGGCCATGGTCCTGAAACATTTTCACAGATGCTAACTGACCTGTTAATTTTTCTGAGCATTTTCTGTTTTTGACGTTAATGATCAATTCCTACTTATTGAATATAACCTTCATTTATTTAGTGCCAATATTATAATACAAATTGTCTACACAGTAATTCCATTAATTAACTTAATTGTTTGCACTGTTTCTTATTCTGGCTGATTGTACATAGGTATAGAAGGAATAAGGGAAGCTACAGTAATTAGGCAAGTTAAATATAAGTAACTCAAAAGTTAGGTACTAGTTGGTTATTTTTGTGAAAATTACAGCTTGGTGCATGTCTCCATATTCAGATCCATTGAGTGTCAAAAGCAGATATAACTAAATTTGCCGCAAATTGTAAGGATTAGATTTTAGTTACACAAGGACACAGTCATTTCAAATTTGGTTATTAAGGTGGATTTGGGGAAAAGTTATCTACTATTTGACGGTCATATTCTTTTAACTTGCTTAATCTTACTTAATTGTAACTATGAAAATACGAGATTGTAAAATCAAAATCTTGTTCAATCATGTCCTTTAGAAAAGGAAAACTAACAGTCTTGCATGGTGGTTATGTGACTTCAGAGTCTGAAGTTCAGATCCACTAAAATAGTCCACCTAAGTCACTCATTTTAGAATAATCAGAAATGCATTCCAATTACCATCATCTCATCAAATAAATGTACGGCTATTACCTTTGGTAATATTGCTGTTGTGCACAGCAGTTTCTGCACATTAAATGTAATAACTTTTATGCTTTTGTTTCTAGAAAGTCGCACAAACTCATTCCAGGTCTTTTAAGTATGCTCGTAAAAGGTTCATAGTATTTTTCTGCTTCCATTTCTAATCTACGCAGATAGAAAAAATAAACTAAGAAATATCATTTGTTAATTAGATAAACTAATTTTAAAAATGAATTGTTTCCTTTTTTGCCCTCCCTGTTCTTCCCTTCTTATCACCACAGCCTTAGATGTCCTTTACTAAAACACCTTTAAGGCAGTATTTTGACATAATATTTGTAATGCGAAAGTGTAATTCTTAAACTTATGTAAGCAATTTCATTCTGTTTGTTTTAAATTTTAGCCTGGTCTTCAGAAGTAATCTAAGAAATGTTCATTCTGCTTTGAGTTCAACTTCAAGATACCTAAAGGGACCAATGTTTCTGATTCCATCTGGAACTGAATTTGCCACTGGTATGTTTGTTGTATCATCTTGAAGTACTTCTGTCATGCATGAGAAAGGTATGCTTGATATAGTGCTGTAAATTCTGGTTGAACTGCCCCTGAATCTGTTGTGTTGGTATAAGTTGTCCTCCATTCCATTATCAGCTCTACAAGGCATCAAGAAGAGGCTTAAGCATCACACACACAAATTGCTGGAGGAGCTCAGCAAGACAGGTAGTATCTGTGGAGGGGAATAAACAGTTGATGTTTCAGGGTATGACCCTTCATCAGGAATGGAAAAGAAGGGAGCAGAAGCCAGAATAAGAACACGAGGGGGAGGAATACAAGCTGACTGATAATAGGTAAGACCTCACCCCTTGTCCCTTCTGATCCCCTCCCTGTGGTTCCACTTTGTCTTCCCATTCCCATTGTCCTTTCCATTCCTGGTGAAGGGCCTTGGCTCAAATGTTTATTCTCCTCCATTGATGCTACCCAACTTGCTGAGTTCTTCCAGCATTTTGTGTACGTTGTTCGGGATTCCCAGCCCCTGCAAAATCTCATGTATTGACAAGTAATTTGTTTTTCTTGAGAGCTATTAATGGACACAAGAACAAAATATATTTGTGTTTTTGCATCTCTTAAATCTTTTTTTCAGAGTATTCCTTAAAACAGTGCTTAAGTTTTAATTGCAGCCAGGTATCTTTACTTACCATTTCCAATAAGATTCTAAGCTTGTTCCTTTTCATGTTTTTGCAGTTAAGAAATCTTCCCTTGGTGTTAAATTAGGTTGTTAGATTTTGCTTTCTATCTTAACCAATCTGCAAATTCAGAAAGACTATTCAAAAATCTGGCTAGACAGGTTAAGGACCCCTTACCTGAAATTCCAAAATCTGAAAACCTGCAAAATCCGAATAACCAGAGTGGATATATGCCAATTAATGGTATGTTGATCATGAAACAAGCAAGTATATATCTCGATGAACTGACATTTGGTAATTGAATATTCAGCAGCCTGTTTGCAGAAATTTAAGAAAAGGCATGGCATTGAATTTTTAAAGCATTTGCAAATAATGAAAATCTAGCGGCAGAATAAGTCTATGTTGCTGATTGTTTTTATACGTTACATTACAGCATTAAATTTTTAAAGAGTCGCCAATGAAAATCTAACACCAGAACAAGTATGCAATCCTGATTGTGTTTATACCTTACCGAAAACTTAATAAAAAGGAAAATACAAATACAGTGTACTGTAACCTTTTAATCAAAACATGGCATTGTAGGTGGAGGCTGAAAGCCTGCCGTTGTTTGTTTTTCAGCAGCTGATTCAGGTATTCTCCCGATGCTGAATGCTGGGGAATTGGAAGTCCTTTGCATTTCATCTGGAAGAAGCTCTTTCTCCATATGTTTGAAGATAACTTTCAGGATGGTAATTGTGAACCATAATAGTGTAGGGTACCTGCAGAGATCAGATGCTCCTTAAAGACCAAAGAAATGTGTGTTGGGGAATTTTAACCTGCAAATGAATTCTAGCAAACTATATCAGTAGTAAAGTTCATTCAGTGATATTGTATAGAGTACAAAGCCAAGGAGGTTGTAGCTGAACATTTATAAATTGCGTTAATAAGTCAGTTATTTCTAGGCATCACAAATTTATATAGTTTAAGTAAGATGTCAAGACCTTTTAAGAGAGGTTGCAGGGGAGTAGTACAACACCAGCACCAGAGATGTGTATATAGAGAGGTCAGAAAAATTGGAATAGTTTGCTTTACAACAGTGTCAGTATTACCAGATGAGTAAATTAGTAGAGAAGATGTCTGGTCATCGTGGACACATTGAGGTACAGAGCTAAAGAATGGGGAGAATTTAGATGATGATGTTGATAATGAGTACAGTTTTTGTAGATTACAGGGGTCTCTTGATCAGTTGGGGAAGTGGGTTGAGGAGTGGCAAATGGATTTCAATACAGAAACAGTGTTATAAAAAGTATTCTTCCCTCCCCCCCCACCCCGGAAGCTTTCATGTTTTATTGTTTTATAACATTGAATCACAGTGGATTTAATTTCGCTTTTTTGATACTGAACAGTAGAAAAGACTCTTTCCTGTCAAGGTGAAAACAACTTTCTACAAATTGGTCTAAATTTATAATAATTATTAAACATAAAATATTTGATTGCATACTTATTCACCCCCTTCAAGTCGGTATTTAGTAGATGCACCTTTGGCAGCAATCATAGTCTTGAATCTGGGTGATAGGTCTCTACCAGCTTTGTACATCTGGACTCTGCAATTTTTCCCCATTCTTTACAAAACTGCTCAAGCTCTGTCAGATTGCACGGGGATCTTGAGTGAACAGACCTTTTCAAGTCCATCCACAAATTCTCAATTGCATTGAGGTCTTGACTCTGACTTGGTCACTCTAGGACATTAACTTTGTTGTTTTTAAGCCATTCCTGTGTAGCTTTGGCTTTAAGCTTGAGGGTCATTGCCTTCCTGGAAAATAAAACCCCTCCCAAGTTGCAGTTCTCTTGCAGTCTGCATCAGGTTTTACTCCAAGATTTCCCTGTATTTTGCTTCATTCAATTTAACCTCTACCTTCACAAGCCTTCCAGGGCCTGCTGCATTGAAGCATCCCCACAGAATGATGCAGCCACCACTATGCTTCATGGTGGAAATGGTGTATTTTTGATGATGTGCAGTGTTAGGCAAACACCAAACATAACAATTAGTCTGATTCCCAAAAAGGTCAATTTTGGTTTCATCAGACCATAGAACCTTCTTCCAGCTGACTTTAGAGTTTCCCACATGCCTTCTCGCAAACTCTAGCCAAGATTTCGTGTGAGTTTTTTCAACAGTGGTTTTCTGTTTGCCACTCTCCCATAAAGCTGCGACTGGTGAAGCACTCAGACAACAGTTGTTGTATGTGCAGTCTCTCCCATCTCAGCCACTCAAGCTTGTAACTCCTCCAGAGTTGTCATAGGTCTCACTTAGCCCCTTGCTTGCACGGTCACTCAGTTTTTGAGGACAGCCTACTCCAGGCAGATTTACACCTGTGCCATGTTCTTTCCATTTCTTGATGATTGACTTAACAGTACTCCAAAGGATTTTCAGTGATTATCTTGTATCCCTCTTCTGACTTGTGCTTTTCAATAACCTTTTCGTGGAATTGCTTGGAGTGTTCTTTTGTCTTCATGGTGTAGTTTTTGCTAAGATACTGACTCACCAGCAGTTGGACTTTCCAGATACAGGTGTATTTTTACTACAATCAATTGAATCACCTTGGCTGCGCCAGTGATGATTTGATGTGTCATATTAAAGCGGGGGGGGGGTGGTGAATACTTATGCAATCAATTATTTTGTGTTTTATATTTGTAGTTACCTTGGATCACTTTGAAGAGATTTATTTTCACTTTGACACGAAAGTGTCTTTTTCTGTTGATCAGTGTCAAAAAAGGCAAATTAAATCCACTGTGATTCAATGTTATAAAACAATAAAACATGAAAACTTCCAAAAGAGGTGAATACGTTTCATAGGCACTGTAAGTGTAAGGTCAAGCAGTTAAGAAAGTCAAACCAGCGGATCAATTCAGTGCGAGATTACGGTAGAATAAAATAAAACAGTGTGCAGAATAAAATGTTACAGTTACAGAGAAAATGTACTGCAGGTAGACAATAAGGTGCAAGGCCATTACAAAGTAGCCGACTGGTGCTGTAGTGACATCTGCACAGGACTTTTAGGCAACTGGTGCCGGGTTCGAATCCAGCCAGCTCCTTGCATGCTTTCCATCCGTGTTGGGTTGAGTGAAGAGCTAGCCACTTGGCCTCGTAAAAAACAATAAGTGCTAAAGAAATGGCCCAATGTGCCACAAGGCACAGAGAGGAACTCCAGCCATAACAAAGTAGATTGTGAGGTCAAGAGTCCATCTTATTGTACTAGCAGGTTGTTCAATAGTCTTATAAGAATGCTATAGAAGCTGCCTTGAAGCTGGTGGTATGTGCTTCCAGGCATTTATATCTTTGGCCTGACGAAAGAGAGAGAAGAGAAAATGTCCACAGTTTGTGGGTTTTTGTCCAGCCCTAATGCAAATTCATGGCTGTCAATAAAGGCAAAAACCTCTTAAATTAACTTAAGCCCACAAAACATTGTGCCTCCTCCCACTCTCTTGCTGCCATCCCCACTATGATTGAAATGCAGAGGCTTCAGACCCCCACTCCTGACAATCCTGCTAGGAATGTACAGTCTCTTGAAAATAAAATTGCAGACCTCAGAGCAAGGTTGCTATACCGCAGGGACACCAAGGACTGCTTTATACTTTGTTTCACAGAAACATGGCTATCTCCCACTATTTTGGACACGAGGCTGCAGTTAGATGGTTTCACGATTCTCTGCAAAGACAACAGCTGAGTCTTTTAAAGGCAGAGGAGGTGGAGTATGCTTTATGATTAACTCATTGTGGTACACAAACTTGGCAGTTCTGTTTCAGTCCCGCTCACCTGACCTGGAACGTCTAGCGATCATATGCCGTCCATTTTATCTGCCAAGAGTTTTCTGTCATCATCCTGGCGTACATTCCACCTCAGGCCAATATCAGGCAGGCATTGGAAGAACTGAGCAACTTAGTCAGCGGGCATGGAACCACACACTCTGATGTCTTCCCTATCATTGCAAGAGATTCCAACAAGGCCATATTGAGGAAATTCCTGAACAACTTCCACCAGTGTACCACCTGTAGACCCAGAGGAGCCTACGCACTTGACTACTGTTATACCACCATCAAGAATGCTTATGATGCCATCCCATGCCTACATTTTGGAAAGTCCGACCATCCGGCTGTAGTCCACTCCCAGCATATAGGCAGAGACTAAAGAACGCAGGAACAGTGGTGAGGACCAAGAAGATGCGTTCAAGGGAGGTGGAGTAGCACTTATAAGGATTGCTTTGAGTCAGTGGGCGGGGACCATGTTCAGGGATTCATCTTCTAGTATGAATGAATATACCACAGTTGTCACCGACTTCATCAAGACCTGTATGGATGAGTGTGTGCCTTTGAGAACATACTGGACATAACCAAACGAAAAGCCATGGATGAACCAAGAGATTTGTAATCTGCTGAAGGCTAGGTCTGTGACATTCAAGGCCTGTGATCCCGAAGTCTACAAGAAGTCTGGGTATGATCTATGGAAGACTATTTTAAGGGTGAGAAAACAATTCCGATTGAGGTTAGAGACAGAATCAGATGCATGCCAGCTCTAGCAGGGTTTGCAGGCCACTACTTCTGACAGAGTGAAACCTAACATCGTGAATGGCTGTGATGATTCACTCCCAGATGAACTGAATGCCTTTTATGCACACTTTGAAAGGGAGAATAAAACTACACCTGAGTGAATCCCTGCTGCATTCGGTGATCCTGTGATCTCTGTCTTGGAGGCCAACGTCAGAACGTCTTTCAAGAGGGTGAATCCTCGCGAGGTGTTAGGCCCTGATGGTGGGGCTCTGAAAACTTGCACCAACCAGCTGGCATGAGTGTTCAAGGACATCTTCAGTCTCTCGCTGCTGCTGTCGGAGGTTCACACCTGCTTCAAAACAGTGACTATCATACCAGTGCCCAAGAAGAGCAGGGTGATCTGCCTCAATGACTGTCGCCCAAATGCATTCATATCTACTGTGATGAAGTTCTTTGAGAGGTTGGTCATGGCTAGAATCAACTCCTGCCTAAGCAAGGACCTGGATCCGCTGCGATTTGCCCATTGCCACAGTAGGTCTATAACAGATGAATTCTCACTGGCTGTTTGCTGGAGCTTGGATCACCTGGACAATAGTCTGTCAGTCTGTTGTTTATTGACTACAGCTCAGCATTCAACACAATCATACCATCAGTTCTAAACAACAAGCTCAAAAGCCTGGGCCTCTGCAACTGGATCCTTGACTTTGCTGGGAGACCACAGTCTGTGCAGTTCAGAAATAACATATCTTCCCTGCTGACAATCAACACTGGTACCTCAAGGATGTGTGCTTAGCCCTCTGCTGTATCCTCTCTGTGTGGCTAGACACAGCTTAAATGGCATCTACAAATTTGCTGATGACAAAACTGTTTTTGGCAGAATTCCCGATGGTGATGAGAAGGCATACACGAGCGAGATAGATCACCTGGTTGAGTGGTTCGCAGCAACAATCTTGCACCCAACGTCAGTGAGATCAAGGATTGATAATGGACTTCAGGAAGGGGCTGTTGAGGGAACACACAGCAATTATCATCAAGGGATCAGAGGTGGAAAGGGTGACCATCTCCAAATCCCTGAGTGTCAGCATCTCTAAGATTCTATCCTGGGCCCAGCATATAATATTGATGCAATCAATTACAAAGGAGGCATGACGGCGGCTATATTTCATTAGAGGTTGGGGGAGAGTTAGTACAATATGTCATCAAAGGCATTCACAAATTTCTGCAGATGTACTGGATGCACCACCATCTGGTATAGAGGGGCCACTTTACTGGATTGGAAAAGGTTGTAGAAAGTTGTGAGCTCTGCCAGCTCCATCCTGGGTGCTGGCCTGCCCAGCATTTAAAACATGATGCCTCAAAAAGGCAGCATCCATCATTAAGGACCCCCAACACCCAGGACAAGCCCTGATCACATTGCTACCATCAGGGAAGAGGTACAGGAGCCTGAAGACACACACTCAATATCTCAGGAACAGCTTCTTCCAGTCCGCCATCAGATTTCTGAATGGACAATGAACCTATGAACACTACCTCAGTCTATTTTTTCTCTCTTTTTGCACTACTTAATTAATTCAACTTCCTTTTTTATATATGCTATTGTAATATATAATTTTTGTTACTGTGTGTTGCAATGTACTGCTTTGCAAAACCACCAATTTTGCGACAATTGCCAATTCTGATTCTAGTAATTACTTTGCTATCGTCATGTACTCTTGAGTAATGTTATTCTATAGAGCATGGACAAAAATTACCAATGCTTTTTCCTTGCACATAAATTGTCAAATAGAACACTTCCTCTCTATGGTTGCTGTGAAATAGTTTGTCTCTGAATTTCACAGGAGAAAGATGAGAATAATAACCACTTAATTCTGAAAATATGACCCCTTCCTATGGAAATGCATTCATTCTTTTTGCTTTCCTTTAAGATTCCCGTATAATACTTCAAACCATCCTTTGACTCTTAGTGACACATGAATGTCAGAGGAAGTATGACATTCTTACAATCACATGTAATTTCCACTGTCAGTGCCATACTCCCTGAGTAATACCACAAAAGTAAACAAGTTAGCTTTTCTACTTTCTTTATATTTTCCTCCTGTCTTAAATGTTACTCTTTCCAGTTGCATCTTCAGAATCCATTTTTTTCTTACTAGTGCTTTACTTGAATTTTATTTTCCAACATTCGTTTTCTCATTTTTTTTTTCCGGTTTTTGAGACTTCAAACCTGGAATATTAACCTATATTATTTTCTGTCCAAGTATTTACAGATACAAACAGACAGATTCCTCTATGTTTTACCTCTGTAGATTGCTATCTTTCCTTGGAAGTGACATCTTCAAATCTATAAATCCAAGTTCCAGCCAGTGGTTGCCTTCTGCGGTTAAATAAGGACGTATATTTTTATAGGAACCCCTGCAGTTCCAATTTCTTTCCCAGTATCTTCCGTCAATATCACTTTCATCCATTTCCTGACGTCCCCCACTCCTTTGCCTCTCTCTTCAGTTGTAGTCCAGTTTCTACCCCAATCCTGCTTGCTACTGTGTCTTTGTCCATGACTTCCCTTTATACACCTGTTTAATCCTCTAGCGCTTCTTTGTTGCTGCTTCCTGGTCCTGAGTCCATTGATGAATTTCCTTATTTCTCACACCACATTAGTTCTCAAACTATCAGTGCATGATAGTTTTATTATAAAATTAAATATCGGAAGGTAAGTTTGGAGCTGGAGTGGGACTGAGGGAGGTGTGCGTTGGGAGGATTATGGTGGCAGTGGTAGTTAATGCACAGGAGTACATTCAGCCAGAGACTCATTCCACCGAGATGCAGCACTGAGCATCATAGGAAGTCATTCCTGCCTGTGGCCATCAAACTTTACAACTCCTCCCTTGGAGGGTCAGACACCCTGAGCCAATAGGCTGGTCCTGGACATTTCCTGGCATAATTTACATATTATTATTTAATTATTTATGGTTTTATTACTATTTAATTATTTATGGTGCAACTGTAACGAAAACCAATTTCTCCCGGGATCAATAAAGTATGACTTTGACAATGGCTTGTCAGGAACTAGGAGGAGATGATAATAAAGAGGGGTGCAGTGGACAGAATGCTGGGGAGAATGTGGGTGAGAGGGGTGCTTGTGTCACATCGCTTGTTTTGCTCGTGAAAAAAGTTGTAGTTACAAATTGCGAATAATCATCTTAAGATTGATCTGTATTTGTAAATAAAAGAGCTTATTTTTGTTGCTGTGCTACTTTAATACAGCAGTTGCAAATCTCCTTGCTAAGTGATACAAAATAGTTTTTGTTCTAAATGTAATATCAATGTTGAGAGAGAACCGTGCTGAATCAGTTTCTATAAAAGGCTGTAAATCTGGCTTTATATTTTATGTCTCTAAATGTTATGTTTATTTCATTTCAAAAATTATATCTGCTTGTGGCACCAGAGATGTTCTTTGTGTATAGGTAAGGTCAACTCTTGTATAACTGAATACATTAAATTACTCGACAATAGCAAAGATTATATTGTAACCTGCCATTGTGAGGTATATTTTAAGAAGAACACCATCCTGTTGGTTTTAAACAAGCAACTTTAGTTGAAAACCTCATTTATCTTTGTAAGCATCAAGCCTTAATGAAAACTTCCAAAGAGAGTTAAAATACTGGTGAGGTTTATTGACAATCTGTCATGGGATCTGACATCCATGTTAGTCAGCACACAGCCTTTGCTATTGAGCTGTCATGTGCATGTTACCATATTGGTTCAAATAGCAGCAAAATGCCAGCAGACATTTAAAAGAACATTATTTTTCATTTATATGTTCATTAGTTGGCATTTACCCTTTGAAAGCATGAATGATGCCCTTGGTTAAGATTCAATGAGAGCCTCTGCATAACACTCAAGTGTGTTAGATTTAATTGATTTTGACTGATTTTATTGTTCCACTGCACCGTGGCAATCCTGTGTCTGTATGAGATGATATCCTGACTAATCATCAACATGCTTTCTTCTTATTACTTTTTCAGTGGTGTGTGTTATTTCTGTCAATGTGTTAAGGGACTTGTCTCTCCTAAAGCAACTTATCATACATCACAGAAGTATTCGTTGATGAAGTAAATCTCTTTTCAGTACAGGGCTGTCAATTTGCATCAGAGAGGCTTCAGATCTTAAATACAACTTAATTCTTTTACCATTTCCAGTGTACTGTGTTTGGTGTTAGTGTGTCTAAAGCAATCGGGTAAAATTGCAAGATCAAGTGTTTTGCTGTATAGAATGTTTAGTTTCTGATTGGTCCATATAAAAGCAATTGCAGCTTTTTCATTTTTATACATAAATCAAAAGTAGATCTTACCAATGTTTTTTCCTGCACTTTCTATTCTCTATACAGTTCAATGAAATGTCTGCATACCAAGTAATAATCTGTTAGGTATGGTTTCAGCCACTAGGTGGGAGACAAAGCTCACCTTGTTAATGCATTACATTTATCTGCAATGCTGGCTACTTTTACTCCAGTAGTTTTATCTTATTCCTGGAATCTCACAATGAAATTGCCAGTGTTTTGAATACATATTGCTTATCTAAAAGGGCAAACTTTACCTTTTAAGTATAGCTTGTGAATATTATTAGGACAAGGAACAAAAGGTTTGGTTAAAATATAGCCAGAAAAATTTACATTAAAAAGTTGTACATGAGGCAGAGACAATGCACATCTGCTTTATCAACTCCAAAGATTAGATTTTAATGTATAAACAGACTTAGTTGCCATTAGTATTTATAATTGTTTTCAACACTGCTTGAGTGAGCTGAAAAACTTCAAATACTCCAATATAAAATTTTAAAGTGCTTTGGACACTTTATAGCAGAAGAGTTATTGCTTGGACTTACTGTTCTATGAAGTAATTTTTAACATAATTTAAACATGGAAGAATTGTTTAACCCTTTCCTATCGTACTTACTTGCAAGCAAAGAGCAAGGTGAAACATGAGTTGGTTTTTTTCACTTGTTTAGTACGCACAGAAATGTATATATATTGAGTGTGAATGATTTGAATGAAAGATTGAATTTATGGAACAATATAATACCCTTTAAAACTGTCTCCAGCACAATAAGAGAGAAAAGACAGGATGACCTTGCAGATCAAACAGCCTAAGGCAGGATGAAAATAACTGAGGCTACGTCCACACTACGCCGGATAATTTTGAAAACGCCGGTTTCGAGTAAAAACGACAGGCATCTACACTAAGCGTTTTTCAAAATATCTCCGTCCACATTAGGCGGATATTTGGGCAAATCTCCTCCTACTGGGCATGCGCAGGACACGCAGAAAACAAGCGAAGGAGAAACTGTATACTTCGTGCGCGTTTGTCCGGTTACAGAGTAGGAAAACTTTAAAGGAATTGCTCTTGGCGCTCGCGCAGGAGGACTTAAAACTTAAAAAAAACAAATACTGGAGCGTATGGAGGCAACCGACAGAGAGTTCACAGACAGTATGACCCAGCTGACGACGAACATTGAAAAACTGACTAACTCTGTTGCATTAATAAAGCACCTTGTTAAATGTATAAAACGTCTGCATCAGCGTTATCTTGTATTTCCATACAATGTTACATTAGGCTGTTACACATCTATTGTCAGAGAAGTACTTGCATAAATAGGTAAACCACCTTCATACAAGCAAGGACAGAAAACAGGGCAAAGTGAGTATACTTATTTATTCAGTAAGCTATGGGTCAAAGTATTTGGTGAGTACATAACTCTTCTGGCTTCAGTCTCGTTGCCGTCTGTTCTGAAATTGTTAGCTGGTGGCGTTCAAGAAAACAACGAACATCTGTTCCGGCACGTCATGACAGCGTTTTTAAATAGTCAAAAAAACTCACTTTACAATTTAACTCTCACGCCGTTCACACCGACTGCATGTTATAACAGCTTGCGCAGTACCGAGCAGAAATAGAAAAAAGCATTGTTGTTGTGGTGTTGTTATGACAACGTTTTTAAATCTCTCCGTTTACCCTGTACACACTATGCCCGATATTAAGCGTTTTCAGATTTATTCACTCTGGAGAGTGTTTTCCAAAATCTCTGTTTTTGGGGGCTGAAAACGCCAGCTCAGTGTGGACGGGAAGGCAAAACGAAGAGAAAAAGCTTTGTTTTCAAAATTATCCTGCGTAGTGTGGATGTACCCTAAGGTTTTTAAAAGCTGCTACTGGTGGCTTAGAATCAATTGTATTTCCATTTGTATAGGGCCTTGTTGGACTGCAGCATGGTGGAATCACTCTTCAGCTGCAGGTAAACAATCATGACCTCTTTTTCATCAGTGAGGTAGGTAGCCAGATTTACAATGGGTGGCATTGGTAAAATGGTATTGATGACTTCCAGGAATACATGATTTTATTGAAGGCAGTACAATCTCATGGGATGTTATATTAAGCTGAGACTGTTTTCGGGTGCATGTTAAAAGTTACACAATACAATTGGAGGAAATGTGGTTCTGCTCATCTCCTTAAATTAGGGTAATCTAAAATATGTTATCATTCTAGAGTACCACCTAAGCAGGCAATGTTCCAGACTGACTGCTAAATTCATCTATATTGTGGGTGCATTTTACAGGGCAGTGCCTGCAGTTCCCCATGACTACCAGCATTTGCTCATGTACATCCATAAACACAGGAGTCCTGAACTTGCTCTCAGCAGTGACTGGCAATTACATGACTCCACAATGAGGCAGGGTTCTTCATCGAATCTGATGTTGCATTTCCCTGCACTTACACTCAACAAACCTCCAGCAATTTAGAGCTGGTATCTGGAGTTCAAGGGGGTAGAATTGTTGCAAGAAATTAATGAAAATATTTTACAGTGTGTTCAATAGTTCAAATTATTTTTAATTTATTGTTGGCTTTTTAAAAAGATGTTTTAGTTTGATTAATTATTTAAACAATAGATAGTGTTTATTGTTTCCGAATGTTGGAAACATTAGGCATTTGGCAGCTTTGATAGACAGCTAAGTTAATCAATTAACAATTCCATTGGCGATGCTTGTTCTGCCATCTTCTTATTTCATTTGACAGGATTTACAGGTGGATAACTGTGGCGCTGTGTGTAAACTTGCTGCTGAGCTTTGACTAAGTCCTCAATTGGGGATGGGACAAAGATAATTGTTCTTTTCCCCCTCTCATAGGGCAGCAATAAACATGGGTGGCTCACTGCAAATTCAAAGTAAAAAGTAATGTCATAGTTCTGTTAGTTACTTTGCTGAGCTTGATTTCAAATGTGAACTTGAAACCAAAAGTAATGAAGAGTTAACAAGCCTTGTTCCGAGTTTGATTTTATAACCTTGACATTGATTTTTGTGAACTGAATAGGTGATGTAACAATATCTGGACTTCCAATTCTAATATTATGGTAGAAATTATGTCTTTTAGAAATGAGTACACCATTTTGAGACAGTAGCAGTGTTGAGCAACACACACGCACAAACAAACACAAAATACTGGAGGAACTCAGCAGGAATGTTGTCAATTTTATGGGTTGTTTAATAATATATTATGGATCCCGCTAAGGCACACTAGCTCCTCGAATTTGCATGAGAAATCACAGTCCTTAAAAAAACAGAAATAGTATCATGCATATGCGTATAACCAGCCTCACCAACCCACCACCACATTTCCATCCAGTTGACTCTGCAATTCAGTAAGACTGTGGCTGACAATGTACCTAGTCCACATTGCCACTTCTTTACCAAATCCTCAAAATCCCTTGGAATCCTAAAATCCACTGATTCTCAGATTTGAATGTGCACAATTTCTGAGCAATTGCCCTACCGTCTTAGTGAATAGATCTCATAGAATAGTCCAGCAAAGTAGAAATTACTAATGTCATGTGTTCCTTGTTCACTTTCTGTGAGTAAGATAAGAAAATATGCAGTTGTTGCCACAACTTACATTTATACAGTTAAGAAATGTAGAACTCTGAGTTGTGTATGGAATATTGTCCACGTTTTAGGTACTATTGTTTGCATTAGTTTATCTATCCGCATCATCTGGATCAGGAACAAAATAAAGGGACCTTATATATTGTCTCGAACAAGAGAAAATCTGCAGATGCTGGAAATCCAAGCAACACACACAAAATGCTGGAGGAACTCAGCAGGTTAGGCAGCATCGATGGTAAAGAATACAGTCCTGCGGAAGGGTCTCAGCCCATAAGGTTGACTATACTCTTTTCCATAGATGCTGCCTGACCTGCTGAGTTCCTCCAGCATTTTGTGTTTGTTGCTTATATTTTGTCTACCAACCTTTACTCAACATGAAATCTGATTGCGGCTTTTTTGATTTGCTGGGTTAGAGCATTGAAATGTTGGCAGATTCCATGAACATCAGAAATTCTGTGGATTTTCGAGTTGATAAGGGCTAATTTGCAACAAACATATAGTTTAGGAACTGGAGCAGACTACTTGGCTCCTCAAGCCTGCTCCACCATTTTATAACGTAATGGTTGTTCTGACTAACTGTAGCTTTGTATTGCTGTCCTCAGGGTATCATTTTACCACTTGTTTAACAGGAATCTGTCTCAGAAATACTCAAAGATTTGGTGTCTACTGCCATTTGAGTGAGAGAAATATTCAAAGGCTTGGTATCCACCGCCTTTTACCTTATCTCTGTCTGAAATGGATTTTCATACAATGACTGGACTGTCCCTTAGGAAAGAACATTTTCTCCATATCCACCCTGTCGAGATCCTCAGTTTCAATTAAGATCCCCACCCGCCCCTCCCCCCCCCCAAGCTCCTGTCCGTGCTTTTTTCATAAGGCAACATATCAGTTTCAGAGATTGGACTAGTAAGGTTACTCAGATTTCCTTCAATTCATTAACAACCTTCCTTCAATAAGGAAAGCATTAGATCTCATCAGTACCCTATATAATGGAGCATAACTTTCCTGCTTGAAATTTGTTAATTTATTTTGAGGAGGAGAGGTTAGATTAACCTGTTCCCATTAGTAGAAAGAAGACAGAACAGGCTTTAGATGCTGGAAATCTGGAGCAACAGACAAGGGAGCTGGAGGAACTTAGTCAGGCAGGCAGCATCTATAGAAAGAAATGAAAAGTCGATGTTTCAGGTTAAGACCCTTTATCAGGCCCGGAAAGAAATAAGGAAGATAGCAGCTATAATAAAGGTGGGAGGAAGGGTGGAGTAAGAATTGGCAGGTGATAGGTGGATTCAGGTGAGGGATTGATAGGCGGATGTGGGAGGGAAGGAAGTGGAAATGATGTAAGAAGTTGGGACGAGACAGGTGAAAGTGACAAAGGGCTAAAGGAGATGGAATTTAATAGGAGAGAACAGTAGACCATTAAATAAAGGGAAGGAGGTGGATGAGGTGAGGAAACCAATGGGAGGAATGTACGGGTGATGGGCAATTGGAGAGGGTATGGGAGGGAAGGAGATAAGGTGAGGGGAACAGTGTGACAGGGTTACTTTACAAAGGCAGAAGAGAGTGGTTAATGGAAGGTAGGTAATCAATGTTTAACAGCACCTCATATTCCAAACATGAGAGTCTGCAAACACTGGAAATCTTGAGCAACACACAAAATGTGGAGGAACTCAGCAAGTCAGGCAGCACCTACGGAGGAGAATAAACAGGCGATGTTTTGGGCTGAGACTCTTCATCAAGACTGGAAAGGAAAGGGGCAGAAACCAGAATAAGAAGGTGCGGGGAGGGGAAGGAGTAAAAACTGGCTGGTGATAGGTGAGTATTTTTTTCCATATTCATTACAGGATGTCAATGAACCTAGCATTTATGCCCATCCCTAATTGCCTTCTCAAATCTTTGAAGTTGGTATGATAAAAGTACTGTACATCTAAGACGTTATTCGGAAGGGAGATCCAGAACTCGTACCTGTGATAAAGAAGGAGCAGCAACATATTTAAAATTGCAGAGTACATAACTTCAATGTCTGTGTGTGGTGATATTTAGAAACATCTGTTGTCCATGACGGTTTCACTTACAGAAGTTGTGAATTTGTGTGAGCTCCTAAGGAGCATTGTTGAGCTTTATAATTCTGATTCTGGATGTTTAGGATGGTGCAATAGATTTGCTATTCAAGTGGGCTTGCTTTGGGATCGTACAAATCAACTTGAGAATTGTATGAAGCTTCGTGAGTGTTGTCCTGGCAAGTGGAAATTATTCTTTCAAAGTCCTCACATGCCTGACAAGTGGTTGAAAAGCTTTAAGGAATTAAATGATGATTCTCTTGCTAGAATTATCACTGAGTAGGTTATTGGAGAGCAGGTGTCAGTTGATGTCATTGTTGACAATATCTTCTGTTTTGTGTTGCTCACGATTGAGTTTAAAGTTTAATAATAGTGATTGAGTAGATTAGTAATTATATACTTAGTTTAGAATTAATTGTAGACATAACGTAGTTTTAATTAACAATAAACATCTTGGCACATTGAATCTCTGACTTGTATATAGGAAGCAGCAGAGTAGACCCTGTAATAGATATGGCATTTACTGCAGATGTTGTTTCCAAAAAGATAGTATCCTCATCATTACTCATCATTACTTTCCCAGTAGCTTCAGGAATGAATTCTTAATCTTGATCTTTTTCATGTTTTTGTGCTTGCACCTGCTCAACTGAAGGTGGTGACCACAGCTGAGGACTCAAATGCATTTGCCAAATCAATGTGGAGTCTGAAGAAAGAAACAGTCACTTTAAATGTTCTGACATGAAAGGTCTACTGAGTGACTTATCTGACTCCAATCTCTGGCTTGTTCAATCATCAATTTACCTTATTTAGCTGATTTAACATCTTGGGTTTGAGGCAAATCCTAAGATCTGGGCCTGTAATTCAGGGTGACAATCTGGGCTGGAGAAACCTTTATATCATTAAATCTTGAAGATTTAATGACTCTAAAAAATAGAGAATTCACTTGGTGTCTTGCTTGTAGGGCTTGCTCAACAGCAAGTGACTGTTGTGTTCGTAAAATTTCAATAATAACAGTGGCTTAAAAATGCTCTTTATCAGTCAATGCGATGTTTTGAAAAAAGATGCTAAATGTGAACTGCTTAGTTCATCCGAAAGTTAAAATACGATAGTTCTCTTGTTTTGCGGTGACTTCATCAACGGGTCATTCAAATTTTATGGCTAAAAGAGCAGGCTTTAAGAGCAATACTCTTGACTCATGCTTGTTCTGTATATTAGAAAATGGTGATTACAGCAATTAATATGAAGCATAATTTAAAACCCAGTTTGTAGGAAATATTCTGAAATATAACATTTTTCTCTTATAGGTCGATTCATGGCATTACAGACCCTGGACACACCAAATCCTAACAGCTTAAAGTTTCTCATTGGTCGTCAAATAGTTGAATCAGGGAGCATTGATTTTCCAAATGTCGATTCAGCTCACAGCTCACCTCTAGCCAAGTAAGTTAACAGATTTACATGTAAACATGCACATTTGATAAGGTCATGGCTGGTCTGATTTTATCCTCGTTTCTGATTTCCCAAGTATCCCTCGCAACTTTTCCTCCTATTGTTAAGAAAGAATCTGTCTATCTCTGTCTTAAGACTACTGTCCCTGTTTATAAACCTACCTCATAATCATCTTCAGTGGGCAGCCCCACACATTTAAGTACTAATTCTAGATTCTCCCACAAGAGAAAATATCCTCTTACATCCACTCTTATCAAAATTCCTCAGGGTGCTATACATTTCAGTCATGCCCTCCTTCACTTTTTGAAGCTCCAGGTGAAACACCTAAATCATCCAGCATTTTCTCATAAGACACCTCACTTGCTATTGCAGCTATTAGTCAATTTAACTAAGTAGCTCTTTAAGATGCTGGTCTTGAGGTGCTATAGTGAATAGAAAGATGAGCATTGGTAAATTGTCTCTCAAACCATCTCACAATAATCTGATATTTTTTACAGCTACTGATTTGACTGCCAGTCAATTTTGCAGACAGAAAACTCTCCATTTAAAAAAATTACCAGATATTGGTTGAGGATCGATATAGACTGGAACTCCAGAAGTGTTGTCTGCCACACTGAGGAAATCAGTAGCTTCTCCATATGAGATCTTAATGAACACTGTTTAACTTCTGTCCTGAAAGATAGCATCTCTAATAGCGTGGCACTTCCTTGGTACAGGGTTAAAGTGCCAAACTAAATTACCTGCTTGAGTCTCTGTAGTGGGATCTTTTGAATCTGAAATTAGAGTATCATAGAGATCCACAGTTCACATGTACTGATAACTCCTGTTTGGAACATCAGCTGTAGACCTTTACGCTGAAAAGTACCTGAATACATAGGTGGTTTTTAAAAATTATTTTATTTATGATTTTCTACAAACTACAACACAGAAGAAAAAAATCAGTAGTATAAATAGAAAGATCATTGCAATACAGACAAAAATAGAAATAATACATATTTTAACAAATGAGCAAGTCACCCATATTAAAAACGAAAAATTAGAAAGGAAAGCACCCAATCCACCCACTATCCAACTCCAAGCCAACCGTTATATTTTAAGTATAAATATTTGAAAGGACATTTGAGATAAACTTTTATCACCCAGAACTATATATTGTAGTAAAAAGAGTAGTGAATAATAATCAAAAAAAAAAGCAGCCTGCTACCTAATCAAAGAATCAGAGAAAGCTGGAAATGCAGGATCTGATTATCAAGGGAAGAAAAAAATATACCAATCAATCTAGGTGAGAATTATGAAAATATTCAAGAAAAGGTCCCCACACCGTATGGAACTTCATGTCCGAATTAAAAAGTGAATAGTAAATCTTTTCAAGATCTAAACAAGACATAATATCCCCAAACCATTGAGCATGGGTAGGGGGAACTACATCTCCCCACTTAAGGAGTACTGCACGTCAAGCTAAAAGAGAGGCAAAAGACAATATTCGTCGTTTAGCCGGGATCAAATGCTTGTCAGAGTCTTGAGAAATACTGAAAAGAACGATCAAAGGATCAGGTTCCAAGTGACAATTTAATATAGAAGATAAAATTTAGAAAACATCTTTCCAAAATTTTTCCAAAGTAGGGCAGGCCCTATACATATGAATAAGGGAAGCCTCACCTCCTTTGCATTTGTCACACCAAGGACTAATATCAGGAGAGAACTTTGCCAATTTGGTTTTAGACATATGAGCCCTGTGGACAACTTTAAACTGCAAAAGACAATGACGAGCACATAAAGAAATTGAATTAACTGACTTAAGAATTGAATCCCAAACCTCGTCGGACAAAGAAAAACCTGTCATGCTCCCAAGCAGTTTTAATTTTATCACAAGGGGCTCGCCTGAGATTCATAAATTTGACATGAATAGTAGAAATTAAACTTTTACTCAAAGGGTTCATTTGAAGAAACAAGTCTACGACATTTTTATCAGGTTGTTCAGGAAAATGTGGTATTAAGGGGCTAATGAAATGTCTAATTTGAAGATATCTAAAAAAAATGAGTATTTGGTAAATTAAACTTCGTAGACAACTGTTCAAAAGTCGCAAACTGATTGTCTATAAAAAGATCTTCAAAACACCTGATACCTCTCCTACACCAGTCTTGGAATATGGAATCCTGCATAGAAGGTTGAAATAAATGATTGTATAGAATAGGACTAGAAAGGGAAAAACTATAAAGGCCATGATATTTTCTAAATTGAGCCCATATTCTCAGAGTATGCCTGATTACAGGATTAGTAATAAATTTTGGCAAGTGGCAAGCAAATATAAATCCAAGTAAAGCTGGAATTGATAATTTCTTATAAGAGTTCAATTCCATTGCCACCCATGTTGGACAAATAAACTGATTATAAAAGTAGGGCCAAAAGATAATATTGCGAATATTGGCTGCCCAATAATATGAACAAAAATTAGGCAACGCCAAGCCACCTTCCCTTTGAGGCTTTTGAAGATGAGCTTTATTAAGTCTAGGCTGTTCACCCTTCCATAGGTATGATGAGCTAACTGAATCTAAAGAATCAAAAAAAACTTTAGGAATAAATATAGGTAGAGATTGAAATAAGTATAAAAATTTAGGAAGAATATACATTTTAATTACATTAATTTGCCCTATTAAAGACATAGACTGAGGTGACCACTGTGCTAGACTCTGTAAAATTGAAAAGATTATTGAAATTCTCATCAAAAAGGCGATTATAATTCCTTGTTACTATAATACCAAAATAAGTAAAACAATTGTTTACTACTTTAAAAGGGAGATTTTGAAATTCTAATGCTTGTGCTTCCTTATTTATCAGAAAAAGTTCACTCTTATGTAGATTAAGTTTGTATTCCGGATAACTGACTAAATTTATTAAGAAGTGAAAACATCAAAGGTAAGGAGGTGGTCGGGTTTAATATAAAAAGTAACAAACCATCAGTGTATAGAGAGACTTTATGTTCAAGACCGCCCCTCCAGATCCCAGTCAATTCAGTACAACTTCGAAACGCAATTGCCAGTGGCTTGATAGCCAGATCAAATAGCAGAGGACTTAAAGGGCATCCTTGCTGAGTGCCATGTTTATGGTCAAATGATTGGGATTGCTGAGAATTAGACAAAACTGATGCAATTGGATGAGAATATAGTATCTTAATCCACTTAATAAAATTATATCCAAAATCAAATTTTTCTAAAACCGCAAATAAATAGTGCCACTCCACCCGGTCAAACGCCTTTTCAGCATCAAAAGAAATAACACATTCAGGAATCCCGATGAAGATGAATATAGGATATTAAAAAGATGCCTAATATTAAAAAAAGGAAGGCAATTTTTAATAAAACCAGATTGATCTTCAGAGATAATTAAGGATAAAATAGTCGCCAGCCTACGGGCCAAAACTTTAGTTAAGATTTTAACATCTACATTTAATAGAGAAATTGGCCTGTATGAAGCACATTCTAATGGGTCCTTGCCTTTTTTCGCTAAAAGAATAATACAAGCCTCATCAAATGGTGCAGGCAGTTTATTTGGTTTAAAAGAGTCAGAAGAAACTAAACTAAGTTAGATTAAGAACAGTGAGGAAAATAATTTATAAAATTCTGCAGAGAACCCATCAGGATCAGGAGATTTACCAGGCTGCAAAGCAGAAATAGCAGAGGATATTTCCTCTAAGGATAATAGCTCATTCAATTTATGTTTGAGATCAGAAGAAAGTTTAGGGATATTTAAACTATTTAAAAATTGCGTAACAGTAGAATTATCATTAAAGGATTCAGAGGTATAAAGTTGAGAATAAAAATTCCTGAATGTATTATTAATTTCAAAATGGTCCATAGTAATATTCCCATTACTCATTTGAATTTTAGTGATGTGTTGTTTTGCTTTAGAACGTCTAAGTTGGTTAAACTAAGGATTTACCAGATTTATCCCCGTGAATATAGAACTTACTCTTACTGCCCAAAAGTTGGCGTTCAACTGGGTAAGTAGAAATAAGATTAAATTTAGTTTGAAGTTCCATTCTTTTCTTATACATCTCTGGATCCTTGACCTGGGCATATAATTGGTCTATAGCTTTAATCTGATTGATCAATTCTAAACGTTCTTTTTGAGTCTTTCTTTTCAAATTTGCTGTATAAGAAATTAATTGACCTCTTAGATATGCTTTCATTGCATCCCAAACAACCTGACTTGAGGTTTTAGGTAATATATAGTATTTAAGAAGAAAGTTATCTGATCCTTCATAAATTTTACAAAGTCATTATCTGACAACAAGGTCGGATTAAAACGCCAGTGTTTGTTTACTTGAGGGAGACCAGGAAAAGCTATAGACAACGTAAGTGGGGCATGATCTGAAATCAGTATACTCTTATAGTCACAGGGACGGAGGAATGGAATCAACTGATTATCAATTTAAAAATAATCGATTCCTGTAAATGTACGGTGTACTTGTGAGAAAAAAGAGTAATTTCTTTCATATGGATGAAAAAAACGCCAAATATCAGATCTTCCATAATTGGAAAGAAAAGATTGAATTGATAAAGCAGATTTACTTAATTGCCTAGTGATAGAAGAAGATCTGTCCAAGACTGGATCCAACCAACAATTAAAGTCACCACCCAGTATAAGAGAGTATGAGCTTCGTTCTGGCAACAAGAAAAAAAAGGTCAAAAAACTCTACATCATCTGAGTTGGGAGCATAAAGGTTGGCTAAAACTACCCGTATATTATAAAGTTTCCCCGAAACAATAATAAAACAACCATTAGGATCAGATATCTTATTATGAAGCTCAAAAGGAACATTTTTGTTTATAAGAATTAAAATGCCCCTTGTCTTGGCTTGAAAAGTTGAATGAAAATGTTGTCCTGCCCATCGTGCCATAAGACGAGAATTATCTGAGTAACGAATATGTGTTTCTTGTAAAAAAAAACTGCCTCTGCTCTAAGCTGTTTAAGATGTGCGAACACCCTCCCCCTTTTAACCGGATGGTTCAAACCCCTAACATTCCAGCTTACAAAGTTCAACGGACTAACCACTGAACATGAAAAAAAGGATAGCAGGCATTAAACCACATCTGAAATGTATATGTCAACTCTGGGGCAAAGGTATAGAAGAAAAAAAACAGGGTGAAATTACGTCCTGTATAGTGCAAATATGCCAAAATTCCATATATAATATTAGCATTGGAGTTCCCACCCACACCCTCAAAGCCTGCAGCAAGAAAGCTGCAAATATAAAGCAGCAAGTTCTCCCCTAGAAAAACTAACCCTCTACTGAACTTCCAGTTAGGTAACATCTTAGTTATCTCCACTCCAACAGTTAATACAATAATGAAAAAAACACCAAAAAGCTTTAAGAATTGCAAACTAAAATTAATCTTAATAAGAAAAAACAATACAAAGTTTATAAATCTTAAAATATGATAATTATCTAAAAAGAACTTTACCCCAACCTACCTGCTAGAATTGATAAACAAAAATAGATAATTTGTGAACCCAATTATATGAAAAAAGCTTTAACATCCAAGTAAGTAATCCATCCAAATCATAAAAATAAGAAAAACATAAGTAGCATCTTGAAACACAGGGGGAAGAAAAACGCCAAAGGAAGATCCATTCAAAAGGATTTTTGTTCCAAACCCAAAACTGAATATTAAAGTTACAGCATCAGCTGCTGTTTAAAGTTAAAATAATCTAATTGGAGAGAAAAAAAACTTTTGAAGAACTAAAACTATTAAAGATAGAAACTAATATTGAGAAAATGGAGAAAAAAACACCTCAATAGGACAATGCAACATAATTAAGCTACTAATTAATTAAATGTGACATCAGCTTCATTTTAAATTTTTTTAAAATCTAGATTTGTAGAAAATGGAGACTGAAGTCTGGAAAAAAAACAGGAAACAATTCAAAGAAGACATCACTTCATGAATCGATAACAATTTCTTAATGTGACACCGACTCCATTTTGAAATGAAATCTGCAAAGACCTTTAAAAGGTGTCTAATTACATAATTTCACAATCAGCTCTAATTAAGAAAAGTGAAAGTGTCCGTACTGAAAAATAGAAATCCATCATATCAAAATATATTGAATTAAATGGATAATAAAACAGATAAAGTTAAAGATTAGAATATTAGAAAAAAAAATAAAGGAAATAACCGTTATCTAAGAAAAAACAAAAGAGCCTGAAAAAAAAATCATATCATATCTGAGGAACTCAAAGTAGCAGATAGGCTATCAATGAAGGTCTGCGCCTCTGCAACCGAATCGAAATGTTTAAAATCGCCGTTCTCAAGCTTGATTCAGAGCCGGGCTGAGTAGGCAAGAGAGGGATGAAGTCCACGATTGTAAAAAAAACTTTCATTACTCCTCTGTATTCCCACGTTGACTCAACTTGAGGTGCATAGTCTTCTACTAAACGGATAGCTTAACCTTTATATTGAAGCGTTTTACGTCGGCGAGCTTCTTTAATTAGTAAATCCCTGATTTGATAATGATGGAGGTGAATTATCACTGGATGTGGTCTCTGGCCATCCACTGGGCGAAATGTAAAGATACGATGCGCTCGACCAATCTCTGGAGGACTGTAAAGTATTTCACTTCCAAAAATCTCACATAGAAAGTTTGAGAAAAATTTGACAGGAGATCCACTTTCAACAGCCTCCGGCAAACCGAAAATTCGAAGATTTTTGTGTCTACTCCTGCTTTCAAGATCCATAACTTTAAGAGTTAATTTGCTATTGTGCTCCTTTAGGCTAGAGCAAACTTTTTCCAGCTCTTTACGACAACAATCTACCTTCTCCGTAATTTCTTCAACATGTGATAAATGTTGAGCGTGATTCTCCAGTGTAGAGTTAAGTTTATCCAGTTTCAATTCCAACGAACCAAATTGGAAAAACATATCCTGTCGGGTTTGTTTTAACGGCGACACAATTTCACTCAAGGTGGCTCCCGATGGAATGTCTTTTTTTGTCGATTTAGTAGTCTTAGGTATACTTATTGTGCAGCCAGCAGATTCAATAGCGGGAGGAAGAGAAAGAAGTAAAATTTATAAAAAGCAGGTATATGAAACGAAGCGGAGCAATAGTTTTAGCGACCTAAGCCATCGCCGTCTTAACCGGAAGTCCCGGTGGGTTTTTGTATATGCAGGTATATACTGTATGTTTTGAAGAATGTTCAGCAATTTTCTGAAAATTTGTGCATCACTGTCCAGAAAATGTGGGTTCTTTGATGCTTTCTCATAATCTTTTGAAGTACATTATTTCTGGCACATTATTTAAAATTGTTACAATAATAATATTTAAAAGACACTTGGCTAGGAAAAATTTGCAGGTGTTCCCAACCTGGGATCCACAGATCCCTTGCTTAATGGTATTGGTCCATGGCATAAAAAAGGTTGGGAACCCCCTGTTTAGAGGGATATTGGCCAAACATAAGCAAATGGGACTTTTTTAGATGGGCATCGTGGTTGGTATGATTTAGACCAAAGGCCTGTTTCCATTCTGTATTACTTTGTGACTAATTCTATAAATATGTTCTAAACTGTTTGGCATCTAAACATTCTTTGTTACCTTTGTTGCAGCCTTTAAAATACACCTACAATGCAGACACAGTTTCAATAGATTACAGTTCTGAAATTTTTCCATTTTTTCAATTCTTTCAACTGTGTATTTCAGATAAAACATGGGATTCCAGCATTTTGCATGCTAAGTGGTCAGAGATGCAGCTGGGTCAGAGTTAATAATTATAATAATGTGAGTTAATAAGCAGAATCTGGCACTTGTACAAAAAAGAATTTAATATTGATAAGGAAGACAAGCTGTCCAGGAACGAACTCTCATTTGGCTTTCTTTTTCAGGCAGCTGTTCCAAATAGAAGGGGTTAAAAGTGTGTTCTTTGGGCCTGATTTCATTACAATAACTAGGGTAAGAATGACCATAATCCCTATTTGTATTTGTATGATCATAGTGCAGGAGAATAATTCAAATATTCAATACCCACAGGAAAGTCAAGTGGAATGGAATGTCCTTAAGCCTCAGGTTTCTGCTGTCCTTGTGGATTTCTTTGCTAGTGGTGTTCCTTTAATCACAGATGTGCTGCAACCAGATTCTGGTAAGGACTTCATGGTTGTAGTTGAGATTAGACTGAATAATACAAAAGAAAGTGAGATCGATAGCAAACCAACTCAGAGGATTTGTCTAGTACTCCACTTAGTCTTATCTCAAACACATTATTAGAGCTACATAACAGAGATCAGAGTAAATTTTTAAGCATGTCAGTTTTTTCCAACAAAGATACTTGTATAGTTTGGGAGTTTTCTATGGGTATTTATAAGGAGACTACTATTAAAGATAGTCATTTTCATTGTTTTAGTTGTTGTTCCTTTCTCTTAAATGTTCTCTTTTATGTGGTAATCTCTCACTATTACTCATCAAAAAAAACCCAAAATATGAATGCAGAGTTTCTGTTTATTAAGAACAGTAAATTATTTAAGGAACAATGGTTGAAGTGAAAACATCCTGGTTAGTTGTTCTAGCTGTTAAATCCTGCCATATCATCAAGGAGGCTAGATGGTCCAGCAAGTCGTACAGTAAACTGGGGCAGTTTCTTCAGAATTCTGATGGAAGCAGTAAGGATGCCAAGCTGTGAACTGTTTGTGGGTGGAGGCTGGTGGCAATCCACTAATTAAGATCAAATAGGTCACTCTAGTCTAGAAAGATTTCCTGTTTGTGTCCCAAGCACTCTGGTCAGATTCACACTGATGTCATGCCTGTATTCTCTGACCTCTGCCCCCTGCTAGCTGACTGTCACCACTGGTAGACAGTCAGCCAGCAGGATTGACTGAGGATGGTGAAGCTGAATGCCATATTGTTGACTCCAAAAAGCATCAAGGAATTTAAAAGGCATGACACAAATTGGAGAACTATAAATCACCCCTTTCACTTCCTGATGTGCTGCTGAACATTAATAGGATTTTCATCTCTGAGGTAACAGAATGTAAGAGGAAGAGAGAATTTCTAACTCCAGTAAAGCATGCAGCATTTGATCCTGCTGTAGTTCCTGTGGTGGATGTGGATAAACAACTTTACTAAATTCTAAACAAGCCTCATTCTTCCTCTCCAGATTGTCCAAGAATGTTTTCCATTCTAGGGTCAGTTATGTAGAACAGGTTACATTCACATTTCTTCCAGAGGGTTCTCAGAGGAGCTTTGTGATCAGCAGCCTTTAGGAAGAGGACTGCTCAGTAATTATTTTCAGAGCTGGACGTACTGAGAATTAGTCAATCCTTCAAAGCCAGCCTCTACAATTGGAAGGCAGAGACAGCGCCAAGTAGAGTGGAACTTCCTGTCCTCTATCATAGAGACTTTAGATGACAGCAATTGGGGAAAGTCTGTACCCAGCCATTGATCCTGAAGGAGCTGATAAGCTCAACCCCTTCTTTTGAGACAAATAAAACTTCCAGCTGATTGATGACTTCTTACATGGTATGTTATGTTGGATGGACCTAGTACTTCTGAATTGTACTGCTTTCTGCTTCTGATGGCAGTACGTATATCAGGATCCATGTGGAAAAGTGTCATCACCCTATCTAAATGCAGAAGGGAGAGAAGGAAGAATTTCAACGTTGGCGATCTTTCACACAGTTGAATGTGAGTTACAAGATTCTCTCCAAGTCTGTCATCAATGAAGTCATTTGCTCTGGGGCAGGTGATCAATTTGTGCCAGGTCTGCACCACACCCAGGAGGAAGAGCTCTGAAAGCCTTTGTCTCGCTACGTAGAGAGGACAGGTGAACAGAAGGTGAAGTCTGTTGATGAAACACCCAATGTACTTGATTGAGAGTCTCTAAAATGGCCTTTGAATTAATCTGTAATCAGTGGCGCCACAGAGGCAACAGTAGCACAGTCTGAGTCAATTACTAGGAAACGAAAACCGTCTGCATCAGATCTAGCCAGCAAGGCTGCCCTCTCTGCTGTGTCTTGTTTGTGTTGTATTGACCCTTTTGCCAAATCTATCAAAAACGATACAATTCCAGGCATCAGGAAAATAGTCATAGAAATGTACAGCAAGGAAACAAGCACTGTGGTGCACTGATGAATTAATGAATGTTTATACTAATACCAATTTCAAGTCAAGTCTCTGTGTATATGGACAATGTTGCCATTTTGCACACACAAAGGTTTCTTAAACCCCAAAGTGATAATGGAGTTCACAGGAAATTCACCGGAAAATCTCTGCTTCTTTTACATCCATTTTAGTGGGTAGATAAAGGCCTCCATCTATCTTACCCAAAAGTTAGTGCTCTGACTGCCCTCAATGCTGTATTGAGGGATGAAAATACTGGATTGAGGGGGTTGTTATTGCTGTGGTAGTGTTAACACATGATACAAATATAACCTGGCCAGCATATACCAGGTAAGCTGTGGCTCCATGTACAATACAGCTCCAGATCTGTGTACTAATTTGATTCTTGTTAAATATTTGACTGCATTTATTATTTTAAATTTTCACTGCTTCATTGTATTTTTTTGTTTGACTTTGTAACTTGAAATTTTCTCTTAAACTGTTCTTGGTTTATGTTCAGGGTGAATTACAATTACTGAAAAGTACTTTTCGTATCATTGCTAGAAAAGTTCTTTAACTGATCGTATGCAATTGATTCCCATAAATTCAACATAGACAGGCAGCATCTATAGAAAGGAAAAACAAGTTTAAAATTGTAGAGAAATGGGAGGAATGAAGAGAACAAAGGGAATATCCGTGACAGTGTGGAGACCAAGACAGATTGAATGGCGCAATTATAGTGATGTCAAATGGGAGAGGCTTATTTGTCATGGATGATTGTCTGGGCAAGATGTGAATAGAAGATTAATTAGGACAGAGAAAAATAAGTGCTGAAATTGCAGTTGCTGTAAATACTTAGAAGTCAGGGGGAGAAAAAGACTGAATTACTGTTGCATCTGTCATCAGAATTAGGCAGTTGAGAAGCAAGCTGGAAAGGCTGGTTTGCTAAAGTTGCTGAGTCCACTGTTTTGTCTTGAATATGATGATATATCTGGTAGGAATATGTAATACTGTCTTTTAGACTTGGGTTAGGTTTCATTGGAATGGTGATAAAGGCCAAAGACGTGACGGTCAGAGTGGAATGAAAAATTAAAATGACAGGCAATTTGTAGCTTGTGATATTAAACAGAAATGTTCTGTGAATGAGTTAATCAATATGCGCTTGGTTTCTCCAGTGCAGAGGAGAGCACTAGATGTAGTTCATTAAAATGGGAAAAAAATACAAGTGATTTACTAATTTTCACCCGTACTGAATTTTGGGTCCCAGGATTGTAGAAAAGGAAGAGGTAAAAGAGTAAGTGTTACATCCCTCATCCTTCTACAGTTGCCATTTAGAAGGGGGGTTGGTGTTGTTTGAGAAGGAAGCATTAACTTACACTCATAAGAGGGAATGGTCCTTTTGGCATGCTGAATGGGGAAGGGGGAATAAGATGCATCTGGTGGTGGCATAATATTGAAGGTGGTTGAAATTACAGAGGATGATTCCTTGAATAGGGAGGCCAGTGGGGATAGGGTGCTCTATCCTACTTCTAGTTAAGAGGAGAGTAGTTCACAACAGAAAATGAACAAATGATTGTGACAGTCCAGTCGACTGTTGTGGAAAGATTGGGATGATTAGGGAAGGTCAAAAGCATCTTGGAAGATATGGGAAATATCACTGCTAGAGCAGGCTTGAAATTCATTGAGATGAGATTGCAAGTGGATGAAGCTGAGGTCTTTGCTGAGGAAAGATCATGGAACTATGGACCAGACACCTTTGAGGTACAGTGAATCAAGGCTGTTGGAGAAAAAGTTCAAGACCCTACATGGACTACTACATGGCATAAAGCAAGAATCTCATAATGTGATGAAAACAATGAATCAAAAAATGCAGAAAAGCCTGAATATATCTAATCATGGGTGGATCTGTAATGTGATGGGTGAAACTTCAGTTGGAATCAACATGAACTTAGTTGGAGCTGGAAGCATTTGGGGAAATAAAAGAACTGGACGTTAAAATGAGCTTTAGCCAGCATTTTATTAAAGCAGAAATGTAAATGTCTCTTCCTATTTACTTTTCCTCCATCTTCTCTCAGCCAGTATCATCATATTTTCTGTCAATACTTCTCTTATCATGGACATTTTTGTTCTCTCTCTCCTTTACAACATACAATTTGTAGCATTTGTTCTTGTATTTCAAGCATCTGCATTTTTTGTACTTCCATCATCAGAAATATTAGTTTGATTTTAGATGGGATCGTGTTTCCATGCTGAATAAAAGAATTTTTTGTTATAATTTTTGTCATAATCAAAAATAATAACTTTGTCTTAATTGGCATGATCTAATTGACTTTGACAATGTTGTTGGTGCCATATAGAGTGTTTTGAGTATCTCAGAAACTGCTAATCTCCTGGGATTTTCATGCACAACCGTCTCAAGAGTTTACAGTGAATGGTGCAATAAACAAAACATCCATTGAGCGGCAGTTATGTGGGCGTAAACGCCTTGAGAGTGGTCAGAGGAAAATGGTCAGACAGGTTCAATCTGATAGGAAGGCAACACTAACATAAATAACCATGTATTATAACAGTAGTGTGCAGAATAGCATCTCTGAATTCATAATACGTTGAACCTTGAAATGATGGGGTACAGCAGCAGTAGACCACAAACATGCAGTCAATGGCCACTTTATTAGATGCCTAATAAAATGATCACTGAGTGTACGTGGAGAGGTAGGAGGCGAGTCACTTACTACAAGACACCCAGCTTTTGTTTTGGTCTTGTGATATTTGCATTTATGTCACTAGTTTAGTTAAGAAGTTCTACATTCTAAAGAGAATAAAATAGTTAGAGCCTTAAACAGCTCTTGCATTCAAACAGCTTCAGCAACATTTCCTCTTAAAAATAAGAGGTCATGAACTTTCTTTAACTTTAAAGAACACAATCTTCCACTAAGTCACATATTGTTTTCTGGTACGTAACTAGCTCAGACAGAATTTGGAATTATTTGTAATTCTATCCCAGCTGAGGCTTAACAAATACCCAAAGGCTTTTTCACTTCTTTATGTGTTTACGTTCTCATTCATATTCTCCCTCTCCCTCCCCCCCATGTGAGTCAAAAGGAACCAAAACTTTGCCAAATCTTGTGCAAAGTTTAAAACTCAGTATCCACTTTAAGTCAGTTTAAAGACAAAATATGACTTACTGCTATTATGGGTTGAATAGGGAAGGCAGTTTAAAACATATTCCTTCACAGACTTATAAACTTTAAATCAAGTGCATTTTAGGTATCATAGAAACAAACGTATGTATTCAAACTCCTACACATTAAGCAAAGCTTGAATAATCTCCCAAGATTTCTCACTTCTCTGATCTGTGACAAAACTCTTAAGACCTGTTAGCCCTACAATTCTGGGCCACACATCCACAAGTAAAACTCTCCTGGGAGACCTTTATTCCTGATCACTTATGCTTCCATTTAAACAATGGTATATGTTAAAAGTTATGTGCTCTGTTCCTGTTAATCATTCCAGTCAGATGAACTTCCACTATCCATAACAATCTCTGATCCCTTATGGCTGTAGATGAGGACATTTCCTACTTCTCTTCCCTCCTCACCCTGGCATCTCGGACTTTGTTTGCTGTAGGGCTCTGTGAGGGCATGAAGGAGACCAAGTACTGCCGATCACTATGACGATTTTCAAATGCATCTGATTAATTATGTTCATCTGTACTGGCGCTGAGGCCTCAGGAGGATCAGTAGCTCTTGAATCATCATTGTAGCAGGCACCCTCTTCCCTGAAGCTTGACTAATCCACAGAATTTCTCGTATGCATCCCTGTCATAGTTGGATAAAGTCACGTATCATGCTGTAATCTGTTGTTTGTCCAGTCTCTCTATTTGTTCTGAAATCCTAGTTACAGAAAGATCGGTCACTGGGTTACTTGATGGCTTCACTGGTGAGAATATCTTTGAAGTCTGACCTGACCATTAATAAAACAACTTCACATCCAACATTAAGGAAACACACCTGTTTGCAACATAGGTGAAAGTCAACCTGAGTCATGTGCAGATCAAAAAATGGAATCTCCATTGTACACTGTATCTTGTATTCTTGATTATGTAAGGATGTTTCATTCCCATGAAAATGGTGTTAATGCTGGTTTCACTTCTACATAAGAACATGTAATGGTATAAGCCCTTTGGCCCATATTGTTGTGCTGACCTTTTAACCTACTTTAAGATCAATCTAACTTTCCGCTCTTAAACAGCCCTCCATTTTTCTAACAGCATCTGCCTGTTTAAGAGTTTCTTAAATGTCTCTTAATGTATCTGCCTCTCCCACCACCCCTGGCAGAGCATTTCATGCACTCTCTGTGTAAAAAATAAACTTATTTCTGACATCCCCCCTCCCCAGACTTTACTTGAATCACCTTAAAATGATGCCAGTTACACCCTGGGGAAAAAGTCACTGGCTGTCCACACGATCTATGCCTCTTATCCTGTCAAGTTAACTCTCAATCTCCTTTGCTCCAAAGAGAAAAAAAGTCCTAGTTCACTCACCCTATCCTCAAAAGACATGCAGACCAGGCAGCGTCCTGGTAAATCTCCTGTTCACCTCTCTAAATCTTCTACATCCTTCCTTTAATGAATAGACCAGAAATGAACACATTATTCCAAGTTTTGTCTAACCAAGATTTTCTAGAGCTTCATCATTACCATATGGCTCTTGAACTCAATTCCTTGACTAATGAAGGCCAACACAACATACACCGTCTTAATAACCCAATCAACTTGTATGGCAACTTTGAAGGATCTATGGACGTGGACTCCAAAATCTCTCAGTTCGATCCACTGTGCTAAGAATCCTGCCATTAACTCAGTAATTGGCCTTTAAATTCAACCTTCCAAAGTAAATCACTTTGAGGAATCTATGGACTTGGAACTCCACACCGCAAATAAACCTGCCATTAACTCCTTCTTCAAGTTTGGCCTTCCAAAGTTCACACTTTTCCACATTGAATTCCATCTCCACTTCTCAGCCCAGCTCTGCATTCTGTCAGTCCCATTGAAGCCTACTACAACCACCTTCTGCACTACCACAACACAAATGTTTGTGTCATCTGCTAATCCACTCTTCCAATTCCTCATTCAATAGGTTTAATAGGTACATTTAATGTCAGAAAATATGTACAATATACATCCTGAAATTCGTTTTCATTGGAAACATCCATAAAAACAGAGGAGTGCCCCAAAAATGAATGACAATTAAACGTTAGAACCCCAAAGCTCGCCCCTCCCACGCACAAGCAGCAGCAAGGCAACGAACCCCCATCAGAAGCCTCCACCGAGAACTCAAGTGTGCAGCAAAGCATCAGTAAAGACACAGACTTGCAGTATCTCAAAGACTACTTGTTCACCTGGTATTTTGACATACCGCAGGTTCTCTCTCTCCCTAATAAGGGAAAAAGAGGTGTCTCCATTTCACAGTGAGAAGGGAGACATAACAAACACTTCACTGATTTATGATGTTAAAAGTTTGCTGCATTGCTTTTTCCAAGCTCTGCATCCAGAGAATCGGCCCCAGAAAGGCTCAGGTCTCTGGACACACAGCCAGCAGCTAACCTGCTGCTCTCGATGTTCCATGTTCTCCCGCAATGCCTCAGGGGCACCAACCAGCCTAGGATCAGCCCGTCTCCAGAGCCACGATAATCCAGCACCCTGAAGGCACAGTAGTGTTCCAGACCACGTCCTTTGAATATCAAAAAGCAGCCGGTCGTGAAGCCCTGAGAGCGAGTCCCATTCCTGCAAAGAAGCTAAGTCAGAGTGTAACTCCAGGTCAGGGTCTTCAAAAGAACCTTGAAAAGGGAAAAAAGAGATATCAAAGATAGAAATAGAGCTGTTTCCGAAGACGCAAGCAAAGGAGTCACCGTTTAGCACCATCTCGACTTTGCTCTACCCTCCGAGTCATTTATAAAAATGACAAAGTGTTAACAATATTGTACTAACAATATGTAGCAAGTGACTGTTACTGCCAGAGTTCATTTTGCAGTTATTTTACATTATCACATTATGGAGTTGAAAGATGGTGGAATTATACTGTTTGAACTGCATTTTATCTTTGTGTTTTCATTTAGCCTCTACAGATAGTGAGGAGGATGATGAAGTGGTTGCAATGATCAAGGAACTGCTGGATACAAGGATAAGGTAGTTATTGATATCTAATTGATATGTGCACACCATATAGTACTTAACCCTAGTACCCCGAGAAGATGATAGCAGGACTTAACTAGCTGTGGTTGACCCGCTGTGCACATTGTGTCATCTGTGGAAATCCTGGATATTGGTGCAAAGGCATAGAATCTTTCTTCCACTCCATCAGACAGAGGCCCTCCATCAGTGTCCAATACAATGGCCAGTTCCTGTCCAGTAGAGTCTGTTTGATTCCATAGCACTAGAGGTCAAAATGCCATAGCCAATGAAACCTCCCACGTGACTTTTTTTTACTCAACCCAGGTAGTATCTCATTTGATCTGATGTATTATTAACAATTAGCAATGGTTGTTCTTATTGACAGTGAAAATTCTGTCAAAGTTGCCTTGATGATTATTTGTCATCCAGTGGGTATATAAACCATTCAGCCTCTTAAGTCTTATTCACCATTCAATGAGATCTATTATCCTCTCTCAATTTTCCACTCCATAGCCCTTGAAGATGCTACCTGGCAACGATCAGCTGAAACAAAATTTAAGATTATGCATTAAAACCTACAACTTTGTCTGGGAGTACTTTGCATTTCTATCATACTTTACATGAAGCATGTTTCTTCTGTCTCAAATCACCAGGACTTGATTCTTAAGGTTTTATAGAAATGGTTTTAGATGCTCTTTCAAAATGTACTGTGAATTATGTCACTCATTAACTACTTTTTTTTAACTTGCTTTTCATTTTAGCCTCAAAGTCTCTAGGAAGTAGAAATGAGGTATTTTTTATAGAAATGCACTCTTGAACCTGTGTTCAAGACACAAAATTTGCCGTTATAGAGTAATACTGCATAAAAACAGGCTCGTTGATCCACCATAATAACCATCAGTTACCCATCTACACTAATCCTATTTACCAGCATTTGGTCCATTCCCTCTGTACATCTTGACATTCACCTGTTTGTCTAGATGCCTAAATGTTGTGAGAGTGCCTGCTTCCATTGCCCAGATGTCTTTATGTATTGTGCTAGAAAAAATGAATCTTATTTCGAGTATTGTGCAAAGCTGAAATATTTTAAAAAGCAGTTTCCAACCAGTAGTACCTAAAGGAAGCATTGGGTGGATCAGAGAAGAAAGGGTGATGTTAAAAGGCCAAGCAGAGAAAGATGTAAGAAGACTCGATGGGCTGAATGGCCTACTTCTGCTCCTATATCTTATGGTCTCATCTAAGATGGCTTTTTAAAGCAGTTTGTCATTGAGCCTACTAGGGGATCAGCTGTACAGGATTGGGTGTTATGTAATGAACCGGAGGTGATTAGGGAGCTTAACGTAAAATAACCCTCAGGAACCAGTGATCACAATATGATTGAGTTCAACTTGAAATTTGATTGGGAGAAAGTAGAGTCTGACATAGCAGCATTTGAGTATTGTGTACAGGTTTGGCCTCCTCATCTTAGAAGAGATGTGCTGGCTGGCATTGGAGAGGGTCCAGAGGAGGTTCACAAGGATGATTCCAGGAATGAAAGGATTGTCAGACGAGGTATATTTGATGGCTCTGGGGCTGTACCCGCTGGAATTTAGAAGGATGTGGGGGGGGGGGGGTATGATCTCATTGAAACCTTTTGAATGTTGGAAGGATTAGACAGAGAAATTTCTTAGGCCAGAGGGTGGTGAATTTGTGGAATTTATTGCCACATTTAACTGTGGAGGTCAGGTCATTGGGTGTTTTTAAGGCAGAGGTTGATAGGTTCTTGATTGGACATGGCATCAAAGGTTATGGGGAGAAGGCCAAAAAATGAGGTTGAGGAGGAGAAAAAAAGGATCAGCCATGATTAAATGGTAGAGCAGACTCGATGGGCCAAATAGCCTAATTCTGCTCCTGTGTCTTAAGGTCTTATGAAATGTGTATTTTACAACATACAAAACGTTCATAGTGCTGAATTTTTTTGTTTAATTCAGCAGAACTACTGACAGATTATATTGCCCTTGAGTCTAATTTAATTTTTTGAAAGCATTGTCAATAACATTCAATAGTTGAGTGGCAGAACCTCAAGTTGTAATTCTTTTTGATTTTGTTTCATTCTGTATAATGTTCGAATAAGTCAACAATTGTAGTATCACATAAACATTAAGATGCCGTATTTTGTTTCACATTTACAGGCCTACTGTGCAGGAAGATGGAGGAGATGTCATTTTTAAAGGTTTTGAAAATGGTGTTGTGAAGCTAAAATTACTGGGCTCCTGCACTGGCTGTCCAAGCTCAGTCATTACTTTAAAAAGTGGAATACAAAATATGTTACAGTTTTACATTCCTGAAGTTGATGAGGTAGTACAGGTAAAGTATGAAGTAACACAAATAGAGAATTGTTAGAAATGAGTTGCTCAGAGTCTAAAGCAAGGATGGCACAAATAAATCTGCAAACATGTTGAATAATTTATTCAGTTCAGTGTTTAACATAGCTTCTCAGCTGAAACCCTCATTCCTGTCTTTGTTACATCCGGACTTAATTATTCCAGTGCACTACAGTGTGTCATTCCGCATACTACACTCCATGAGCATGAGGTCTTCCAAATATTTGTGTTATTACTCTGCTATTCATCACTCCCATTGACACTGATCTTCCACTATTTATATCTTGGACTACTCTGCACCAATCTGTCTTGTGCATTCCAACCAATTTTAAGCATTATTTTATGTTTTTTGGTTTAAACTTGAATTTAGCTTGGACCAGATCTGATTCTTTTCAACTTGTTGTTTTCTTCTGCATCAATGTTTTTAACTTTTCTATTTTTTAGATTGTGTGCGGGTGTGCTGAGAAGCTTTGCATCTTCACTTCTTTAATGTTGATTCTTAAGAACAATGTTAATGGTCTTGTTTTTTTATTATTCTTCTGTAAAATCTATAGAAAGCTGTGTAATGAAGTAATGGCTTTGGGGAAACTAGTTGTTTTGAAAATACTGAAAACTAAACTCTGCTCATATAAGTTAGCTATCTTTAGTTGCTTCCTTATTTCTTATCTTGCTTGTTTTTCTATTGGTACAGTTCTATCCTTCAGTCTTAGTAATACTGCCAGGTCTTTAACGTTTGTTCTTGTATGATATATTGCAAGTCCTCTTTTCCCATCTTCTGAGCTTGATGCTATTCAAGGCTCAGTTTACTTACTAGGAAGATGATTGTGAACCTTTTTCGAACTTTGGTGCAATTATAAAATATAATGAGAAGAAGAGTGGTATGGTAGTGTAGTGATTAGCGTAGTACTATTACAGCTCCAGCAACCTAGGTTTAATTCCCCCAATGTCTGTAAGGAGCTTATGTTCTCCCCATGACCACCTGGGTTTCATCCAGATGTTCTGTTTTCCTCCCGCCTTCTGAAGATATTCGGATTAGTAGGTTAATTGGTCACGTGGGTGTAATTTGGCAACACGGTCTTGTTGGGCAGAAAAGGCCTGTTACTGTGCTGTATCTCTAAATAAACGTCTTATCTAACATCTTCTATTACATTTTGCATTTATAGAAATTGTATATTTTCTAGAGTAAGTAGAGTTTATCCAGGATGTTTTAGGAAATCCATGGATTCTTTTGAAACTTTTCATTTTACGTTTACATTTGCAGGTCCAAGATGAAGTAGATGAAGTAAACATTAAAGCCTTTGAAGAGCTAGAGAAGAAATTAAAAGATACATAAATTATTTAACAGAAGTTTTATGAATTTATTGAGATCTGTTTTTCTTATAGTTCTCTTGTAAAAC
The DNA here is from genome assembly GCF_030028105.1 of Mobula birostris. Taxonomy (NCBI): domain Eukaryota; kingdom Metazoa; phylum Chordata; class Chondrichthyes; order Myliobatiformes; family Myliobatidae; genus Mobula; species Mobula birostris. The sequence continues at coordinate 38,668,755 of NC_092387.1, forward strand.
AAAGTTAAATTGATGCCATATTACCTGTCTCTTTATTTAAGTGCAGTTTTATTACTAGAAATGCTAACTGTATTATGAATTGTTGCTTTTTCCTTATCATCTGTATTTTCCTTTAAATGTCTGAATGGGAAAATCCAAGCTAATTCATCTCATTTCCCAATCTGGAACATAAATACTATTACCTGGATCAATGTTGATCATTGTGAAGGGAATAATATAATGGTATTTCACTCAGTTATCATTAGAATAGTTCCCTTTTTTAGGTCTTCATTTGTAGGACATCTCAACTCATAATCTCTTGAATTTAGTATGAAGCCTGTACCGTCTAAATAATGCTTCTTATTCTTAGTTAGCCTGAATTGCACACAACAAAAAATGATGAAGAACTTAAAATATTTTCATTAGCTACCACCTACCACGTGTATTCTAGGGTTATTCTAAACTGGCTTTAACGAGCATCATATAAAATGCCATGGAAGCAAGATATTCCTAAAGTGCAGTTTTCCAAGCTATTTAAGATAGACTACTTCTTATATTTGAGCTACAAGGGGAAAGGGAGAATATTTGAAGAATGTTGGAAGAAAAAAATAACTATTTGTGATGTTTAATGTAAGGTATTGTACATCCAGCCATTAATATTTAGCTGATGTACTTTGTCAAGTACACATTAAAGTGTGACAGTAAAAACTATTAAAAATATCTGTTATACTCCCACTAATTATTTATTTTTAAAGTGACTCCTAACTTTGTAGTCAATTAAAACAACTGCAATGATTCTGGCTGCTGTTTCCTCTTCAAACTAGAGTTTTTTTAAAACTTTGGTCATCAATCTTTATTTTGCCAGTTTGTATGTTTTTAAGTGAATTCTTTTCAGTATAGAATTTAACAGTTTGTTCTGTATAAAGTCTTAAATCTGCTTGACATCTGAATGGCAGTGCTTTAACTTGGTTATATTGAATATAGATTGTTGAATTCGAGCAAACTTGTATTGTTTTATTGTTGTTGAAGGTTTAAATTGTACAGTGTGCAAATGATTTCTACGTGGTGTATATTCATAATATCACTTTCACAAATATTATAATAAATGGGACAGTTTGTAAATAGCTTGTACAATGAAAGTAGATGTGTTAAAGCTATTAAAGCAACTACAATTTATTGGAAGGAAATTCTTCATTTCTATTGTGCTGAACACTTGGAGGGAACTTCATGAACTGAACTGGTAAACCTAGCATACTTTACTGTTAATTTCTGGATTTGACATCAGGTTTCTCTTTGATTAAACCATCAGTACAATTGTATGCAAAACAATTCAGAAGAACCATATCTGTTATGGAATGCACACATAATCGAACTTCACATCTCACTTTTTTGGAGTGGAGGTAATGACTGCCCATTACAAAGGCAAGGTAAAATACTTTCACATTAGGAAAGCTAATGAAGTTGTATTTTCAACACTAACTGATCTGGGCTCTTGTATTCATCTAAACAATAAACTTTGGAAAGTAATGTGACCATATGGGAAGATGTTGTGCTGAAAGATACATTTGCTGACCTCAGAAGAATATGTTATGGCAAACTATCAGTTACAGTGTAATAGAGTATAGAAACAGGCCCTTCAGCCCACAGAGTCCATGCTGACCTTTAACCACCCATGTACACTAAACTTACACCATCGGATTCAACAATCTGTAGGAGGATCTTTGAGTTGAGTAGCATCTGCAGGTGGAGCGGGGTGGGGAAGAAACCATTGATCTTTCAGGTTGAAACCTGCATCCAAACTGATGTGTCTCAATCGATCTCATTTTTTATTCTCATCAGTTCCCCCTAGATTTTCTAACTTACCAATCAGCACACCTTTGGGATGGTGGAAAGAAACCAAAGCACCAGGAGGAAACCCATGCAGAACATGCAAACCCCATACAGACAGAACCTAGTGTTGGGATTGAACCCAGGTCTCTGGTGCTGTGAGGCAACAGCTTGATTACACTCCTTCAGCAGTAATCTGCTGTGGTTTAACCATTCCTTTAAATCAAAGGTAATGACAATGAGGGGAAAACCATTTTTTAAATGCTATCAGGACTGAATAGGTTATATGAGTTTGATGGGATGGTTGCTGGTCAAAGTGAGCTCCATAGCTGTTATTGAGAGGGCTGAACTGTCCTACTCTTTTGTATCTCTGTTTAGTAATAAGGATAGAACTTTAATTGGCTACTAAATTGCCCCTTGTATGTAGGTAAGTGTAGAATCATTGGGTAGGGAGATGGTGATATGGGGAGAGTAAAATATGATTAGATGATTGAGGGTCTGTTTCCTTGCTATATGACTGCACTGGCAACCTTTGTGAGAGTTTGTATTGCGAGAGACTGGCGAAAATGCATAGGCAAACAGAAGAGTAAATTCTTTAATCGATGTCAAAAGGGGACTGAAGCCAGAGACTTGGTACATCAGGAAAATTAGTGAATATGACAGAAAATATTTAGCACCTATCTTAAACAATTGATTATGAAGTATCACCATAGCACCTGTAGAAGGTAAAGGCAAACATTCCTTCCTTCCTTTGTTCTTCCCCCAAAATACTTCATTTAATAAAATATTCAGTTATATGATAAGAACATGGTATTATCTGCATTCATTTACAACATTTTAACATGCCACTTGCATTTCATTTAGAATCTTCCAGCACTGGAAGAACTTAGTCTGTCAGTGGCCAGTGCTGGAAGGATGCTAGACCCTGGTCTATTCACACAGAGCTCTTGCAATAGCTGCACTGAGATTCAATACATCCTTTAGTATGTACCCCTGCACTATGTAATGTACCAGCTGGCAGAATTCAGTTGTGAATATCTCCTTTCAGCAACAGGTGATCTTTGACTCAGTCAGTGTCCCTAAAAACAGCCCATAGAGCACAGAATTCTGTGTTACATGGTCACTCGACCATGATATCCCTTTCCAGATCTTGGTAGAAACATAGACCACAAAGAAATAGATGGATGATTATCTCATTTACCTGGAGGGCAGCATGCAGTGGGCTGAGACATCAACTGCACACAAAGGATATGACAGAAGGCCTTCACAAACAAGAACCAAGTGAGCTCAACTGCCTTGCTCAGCCATACAAAAGAGGATAAGGGTGTTACAATACTTAAATGTTACTTTCAACATTGCAATACTTAACTGTGTGGAATTATCTCTTAAGACAAAAGTAATCCCACATAAATGAAACTACACATGACTTAGAACAATGCACATAGAGTCCAGGCATTATCAGCAAGCATTTTGACTTGATCAATGACCCTTATCAGAACTGTTGTGGTTGTTTTTAGAACATGGAACACCGTGGCTTAGTACAGGCCCTTTGGCTAACTATGGTGCGCCGACCTTATAACTCACTTTAATATCAATCTAATCCTTCCCTTCTACATAGCCCTCCATTTTTCTATCATCTATGTGCCTACCTAAGAATTTCTTAAATGTCCTTAATATATCTGTCTCTACCGTTGTCCCTGGCAGGGTGTTCCATGCACCCACCACTCTCTGTATAGAAAAGCTTAACTCTGACATCCTCCCTATACTTTGCATCAATTTCCTCCGTGTCAGCCATTTCTGCCCTGGGAAAAAGTCTGGCCAAACACTTTATCTATGCCTCTTATCATCTTGTACACCTCGGTCAAGTCACCTCTCATCATCTTTTGCTCCAAAGGGAAAAACCCTATCCCGCTCAACCTACCCTCATAAGACATGCTCTCCAACCTAGGCAGTATCCTGGTAAATCTCTGCATTCTCTCTAAAGCTTCCACTTACTTCCTTTAATGAATTGTCTAGAATAGAACACAATATTCTAAATGTGGTCTAACCAAGATTCTATAGAGGTGCAATATTACCTCACTCATGGCTCTTAAACTCAATCCGCTGACTAACAAAGGGCAACACAACGTATGAGTTCTTAGCAACTCTATGAACCTGTGTGGCAACTTTGATTTATAGAAATGGACCCCAAAATCCCTGTGATCCTCCACTAAGAATCCTGCCATTAATCTCATATTCTGCCTTCAAATACGATCTTCCAAAGTGAATCACTTCACGCTTTTCTGGGTTGAACTCAATCTGCCATTTCTCAGCCCAGCTCTGCCTCTTGACAATATACTGTTGTAACCTAAGGCAACCTACATTATCCACAATTCTACCAACCTTCCATGCCATCTGCAAACTTACTAACCCACCTTCCACTTCCTCTTCCAAGTCATTTATAAAAATCTCAAAGCACAGGGGTCCCAGAACATATCACTGCAGAATATCACTAATTACCGATCTCCAGGCAGAAAACAGTCAATTTACAAACACCCTCTGGATTCTAAGGGCAAACCAATTCTGAATCCACATGGCCATGTTTCCCTGGTCCCCATTCCTCCTGACTTTCTGAATGAATTTATCGTGGGGAACATTATCATAGATAAATAAAGGCATCCGTTAGTCTTGCGAGACCATGGATCTGCGCCTGGAAAGTCACTCTCCAGGGCGCAGGCCTGGGCAAGGTTGTATGGAAGACCAGCAGTTGCCCATGCTGCAAGGCTCCCCTCTCCATGACACCAATGTTGCCCAAGGGAAGGGCATTAGGACCCATACAGCTTGGCACCAGTGTCGTCGCAGAGCAATGTGTGATTAAGTGCCTCGCTCAAGGACACAACACATGTTACCTCGGCTGGGTCTCAATCTCACGACCTTCAGGTTACTAGTCTAATGCCTTAACCACTTGGCCACGTGCCCACGGACATTATCAAATACCTTAATAAAATTCATAAGAACCACATCCACTGTTCTATATTCATCAATATGCTTTGTTACATCCTCAAATAATTCAATCAGACTCATGAGGCATTACATACCCTTCACAAAACCACAATTTCTATCCCTAATCAGACATTTCCCTATATGTGCATAAATCCTGTCTCTAAAAATATTTTGCCCACCATTGAAGTAGGACTCATTGATATATAATTCCCAACATTTTCTCCCTGCTCTCTTTCTTGAACATTTGCCATCCTGCAATCATGTGGTACTACTATTGTGGCCAGTGATGATGCAAAGATCACCATATAAAGCACAGCAATCTTCACCCTCGTTTCGTGTAGTAACCTAAGATATATCCCGTCTAGCCCCAGGGACTTATAAATCCTAATATTTTTCAAAAGTTCCAGCTCATCTTCTTTCATAATGCCAACGTGTTCTAACATATCTAGGATGTCCCAGCACAGCCTTACACTGTCCTCACAAATGTCATGTCCCTCCCTCTGGTGAGTACTGAAGCAAAGTATTCATTAAGAACATCCCATACTTCCTCCCACTCCAGGCACCTGTTTCTTCTCCTATCCCTGACTGGTCCTACCCTCACTCTAGTCATCCTCCTGTTCTTCACTTATGTATAGGATACCTTAGGGTTTTCCTTAATCCTATTTGCTGAGGCCTTCTCATGCCCTCTTCTAATCTCATAAATCCTTTCTTAAGTTCCTTCATGGCTACCTTGGAACTCTCTATAGCCCTGTCTGATCCTTGCTTTCTAAACCTTAAGTAAGCTTCTTTCTTCCTCAAGGAGTTCCTTTGCTCCTTCCATCCTTTCCCTGTCTCAATGGGACAAACTCACTCAGAACCCCATGCTACTCTTCCCTAAACAACCTCCATGTTTCCAATGTATGCTCTCAAGTTCTTGCATAAGAGCATCATAATTCCCCCTCCTCCAATTACTTCCCGGTACTGTCTACTCCTATCCTTGTCCAAGGCTATGGTAAAGGTCAGGAGTTGTGGTCACTGTCTCTGCAATGTTCAAGATTTCTGCTGAGATTAGAGATTTCTTAGCAAATGTACACAGGAAGGTGCAAGACTATTGCAACAGTACTAAAGCCATCTCAAGGGTAGTATTTAATGGCATTCATTTTCACATACAGTATTTTAAAAATTTTGCTATTATTAGGCTAGTGATATATACAAAAAAAAACAGAAAATGCTGACAAAAGCCCATGTAAGACAACATCTTTGGAAATATGAATAAGCAATGCTTTAGGTTAGCTTTCATGCAAAATGTCTCAGTTCTGCTGAAGGTCGCTGACCCGAAACGTCGACTCTTTCTCTGCTCGTTTTGCAAGTTTTAAAACAACTTCCTGTTTTTATTCCAGTTTTCCGGCATCTGCATTTTTATTTTGATATTCGTAATTAGACCGGTGGTGTCGCAGCACAGAGACGTAGGTCAACGATGAGAGAGACGGACGAGCACTCACAACTTCATCCGACTACCACCGTTTCGCAAATTGATGGGAAGAAGGCTATGATGCAATCGGAGCTGATCACGGCGATTGGCCACGCCGTCGCAGATGTGTCGGGGGAGGTGGTGACGTGTTCGGCACGTAGAATGTTGTGACAGAAAGTTACCAGGTTGGGTAGTGGTAGTAACAAAGGAGTCAACGTTCGCAAAGAAAATGTGCGGTAAGTGTCAGCTGGGGGAGATTCTGTAGCTCCCTATATGTGGCGTCCCGGCTTCTCTTTTCATACAAGCTGCCTTAGCTGACTACGCATGGCTTTTTTTTCTTGTGCATGTGCTTTAATAAAACAGCTTGTAGCTTCTTAAGAGTATCAGAAGATTACTGCTTGTGTTAGGATTATGGTGAGATTGTATTTTTAATTAAAACCTGATAGTTCCAGGTCCCGTTTTCATTTCCTTCAATTGTACTAGGTATTTTTTAATTGCGTGTAGCTGTGGGGGTTGGGGCGGAGGGTCGACGGTAACATGAGCAATGTATCAGGATACGTTTTGGAGCAAGTATCTTGGTGGTTGTGTCCTGCCTTTGCACACGTTTGACAAACGTGGATGGGGAGAGAAGTGACTGATTTTCAGTGATGACAGAGTTGGATTGAGGTCGTCAGGGGTTCTGATAGAAAGGGTATTAAGCAGACGCTCAAAGAGGCACGTATTTCGGGTAACTATATACCGCGGAATTTGTGGTGTAATTGATGTATTCTACTGCTTTTTTAAAACTATATATATATATATAGTTTTATATATTGGAAAGATTGTGTTCTATGAGTGGTTTAGTGATCGAGTATAGCGACCTTAAATGATCGTATAAAATATATATATAAAATTCAATTTTCTTGCAGTTAGTACTTTTTCAGAAGTTCGTTTCAAATGCTGCAACAGAAAGAAACGTTAATTAGTGGTTATTGCGTTCTTGTGTGTTTAAGTCAGAGAACGCTACAGCACAGAAACAGAACCTTCGGCCCGTCGAGTCCGTGCGGAAACATCAATCTGCTTAGTCCCAACGATCTACACCCGGACCATAGCCCTCCATAACTCTCCCATCTGTGCACCTATCCAAATTTCTCTTAAATGTTGAAATCGAACCTATACCCACCACTTACACTGGCACCTCATTCCGTACGCTCACTCGCCCTCTGAGTGAAGAAATTCTCCCTCAACATTTCGCCTTTCACCTTTCACCCTTGACTCATGGATGGCCTCTTGTTCTAGTCTCACCCAACCTCAGAGGAAAAAGCTTGCTGGCATTAGCCCTATCTATACTCCTCAGAATTTTGTATACCTCTATCAAATCTTCCCTCAGTTTTCCACGTTCTAGGGAAAAAAGTCCTAACCTATTCAACCTTTCCCTATAACTTAGATCCTCAAGTCCTAGCAGCATCCTTGTAAATTTTCTCTGCACTTTTAATCTTATTTACATCTCTTCTGTAGGTAGAAGAGCAAAACTGTACACAATACTCCATGAAACACGGGAGCACCTCTGATCTTTGAACCTTCTCCCCATTTGGATAATAGTCCACACTATTGTTCCTTTTACCAAAACGCATTGTCATACATTTCCCAACACTGTATTCCATCTGCCACTTTTTTGCCCTTTCTTCCAACTTGTCTAAGTCCTCCTGCAATCACATTCCTTCCTCAGCACTACCTATCCCTCTACTTATCTTCAGATCATCTGCAAACTTTACCACAAAGCCATCAATTCCATTTTCTAAATCATTGACAAACAATGTGAAAAGTAGCAGTCCCAATACTGATCCCTGAGGAACACCACTTGTCACTGGCAGCCAACCAGAAAAGACCACTTTTATTCCCACACTGCTTCCTGCCTGTCAGCCATTCCACTATCCATGCTGGTATCTTTCCTGTAATGCCGTAGGATTTTATCTTGTTAAGCAGCCTCATGTGTGGCACCTTATCAAACAGGCAAGATTTCCCTTTACAGAAACCATGACTTATTTTATCATTAGTCTCAAGATACCTGGAAACCTCATCCTTAATAGTAGATCCAACACTTTCCCAACCACTGAGGTTAGGCTAACTGGCCTATAATTTCCTTTCTTTTGCCTTCCTCCCTTCTGAAAGAGTGGAGTGACATTTGCAAGCTTCTAGTCCTCTGGGACCATGCCAGGATCAAGTGATTCTTGAAAGATCATAACCAGTGCATCTGTTATCTCTTCAGCAACCTCTCTCAGGACTCTGGGATGTAGTCCATCTGGCCCAGGTGACTTATCCACCATAAGACCTTTGGGTTTGCCTAACACTTTGTAATAGTAATGGCACTCACTCCTGCTCCCTGACACTCACAGATCTCTGGCACACTGCTATTGTCTTCCACTGTGAAGACAGATGCAAAGTACCCATTAAGTCCATCTGCCTTTTCTTTGTCCCCCATTACTATCTCACCAGTATCATTTTCCAGTGGTCCAGTATCAACTTTAACCACCCTCTTTGCTCTTCATATAACTGAAAAAACTTTGGATATCCTGCTTTATATTATTGGCTAGTCTGCCCTCATATTTCATCTTTCCCTTTCTTACAACTTTTTTAGTTGCCTTTTTTTGGATTTTAAAAGCTTCCCACTCACTTTTGCTACCTTAAATGCCCTTTCCTTGGCTTTTATGCAGTCCTTAACTTCTTTGTCAGCTACAGTTGTCTACCCCTGCCATTTGAGAACTTCTTCCTCTGTGGAACATATCTATCCTGCGCCTTGTGAACTATTCTTAGAACGACAGCCATCTCCATTCTGCTGTCATCCCCGTCAGTATTCTCCTCCAGCCACCTGGACAAGCTCCTCTTTCATGTCTCTGTAATTCCCTTTATTCCGTTGCGATACTGATGCATATGAGTTATTATTCTCCCTTTCAAATTGCAGTAGGAATTCAATCATATTATGATCACTGCCTCCTAAGGGTTTCCTTCCGTTAAGCTCCCTAATACGATCTGGGTTATTACAGAACACCCAATCTAAGATTGCCTTTCCCTGAGAAGGCTCAAGCACTAGCTGTTGTAAAAAACCATCTTGTAGACATTCAACAAATTTCCTGTCTTGCAATCCGACATCAACCTGATTTTCCCAATTCCCTTACATATTGAAGTCCCCTATTACAATTGTGTCATTACCCTTATTACATGTCTTTTCCAGCTCCCTTTGCAATCTCGACCCCACATCTTGGCTACTATTTGGGGGCCTATATATGTTTCCCATAATTTTTTTTAACTGTTGCAGTTTTGTAACTCCACCCATAAAGCTTCAACATTCTCTGACCCTATGTCATCTCTTTCTAAAGTTGGAATTCCATCTCTTACCAAAAGAGCCACACCACCGCCTGCCTCCCTGCTTGTCCTTTCGATACAAAGTATATCCTTTGATGTTAAGCTCCCAACTGTGGCCTTCTTGCAGCCATGACTCAGTGATGCCCACGACGTCATACTGACCAATCTCTAATTGCACCATGAGTTTGTCCATCTTATTCCGAATGTGACACGCAGTCAACCAAGATCAATTTAACCCTTCCCTTCCACATAGTCCTCTATTTCCCTTTCATCTTTATGGTACTGTTTCTTTAATGTCTGTAATGTATCTGCCTCTGCTTAGCGCGCCATAATGTATACTGCCTCTACTGTCCACCTAAACTGAGAAGTGAGGTTTGATCGATCTCAGCACCAGGCTGATTTGGAAAGGGCAGATACAGGCCGAAATGAAGCAGCAGAGTCCAGGCCCAGAGCATATCGATGCGACGGAGCCTGGGTCCTAGTGCAAGGAATGATCTGAGGTTTGGCCGATTTAAACGCTGGGCCCAATAGATTGAAAAGGCAGGGTGTCAGAACAAGAGGTGAGGGTTGGGCCAGTTTCTGCTCACTGCTTCACAACGTTTATTCGGCTCTGCACTAAACTGATGCTGTAGCCTGCTCCAGTTGCTCTGGGCTTCATGTCCGAATGCTATTTGTTTATTTTTGTTGTTTGCACAATTTGTTTTTTTTTTTCTCTGTGCACATTGGGTGTTTGGCAGTCTTTTTTTTAATGGGTTCTTTTAGGTTTTTTTGTTTTGTGGCTACCTGCAAGGAGATGAATCTCAAGGTTGTATAATGTATAAGTACTTCGATAGTAAATGTATTTTGAACTTACAATATTCTACATTTCTGTTATTTATCCCTTCTACTATCTTGATGTTCAGATGCTTTGAAATTGTCTGTACAGATGGCATGCAAAACAAAGTTTTCAGATATTATCTTGGTGCATGTGACCATAATTAACCAATCACCAATTCCGGTTCCACTCCCTGCTCTCTTGTCTCCTCTGGCCCTTGTTTCAGCCTATTCAGTCCTGTCTCTGGTCACTTTGCCCTGGTCACCAGGTCAGACACTTGATTCAGCTTTCTATAGTACTCAGTCCATACACCTGCCCATATCTGGCCAGGCCCTGAACCCTGGCCCCCACTGTAGCTAGACATGGGGGTTGATGGGCACTATCACTGGCTAAACATGTCTTGCAATCAGGAACACTGAAAATAGACATTGGTGTTGACAGCTTGATCAATAAACTTGATAATACAAGCAGTTGGAGAATCCTCATAAAGTATAGGAGAACAATCAAATTCAAACAGCTTTTATATCTTTCAGTGCATTGGCAATTTTAGATAAATGTTATGCTATTTACAATCCTAAGACTTAGCCAAATGCACAGGGCTGTGAGTCACTAGAAATTCTAAAGGATCTCAAAAATCTAAAAACAGAGATTTTCAATGGTTTTAATGCAGAGATTGGTAACTTTTATTGATAAATACAGGGGGGGTGGCGATGGAAATGTGGAGCTGAGCTACAATCATATTAGCTGTCATCTTGATGAGTAACACATAGAAAATACTGGAGAAACTCAGCAAGTCGTGCAGTATCGATGGAGGAGGATGAACAGTCAACGTTTTGGGCCGACACCCTTCATCAGGACTGGAAAGGAAAGGGGCAGAAGCCAGAATAAGAAGGTTGGGAGTAGAGGAAGAAGTACAAGCTGGCAGGTGATAGGTGAGACCAGGTGAGGAGGGATGTGGGGAAGGGGGGTTGAAGTAAGAAGCTGGAAGGGATGGGTGGAAGAGGTAAAGAGCTGAAGAAGGAGAAAGTAATAGAGAGTTCAGTAGACCATGAAACAAAGGGAAGGAGAAACAGAAAACAGAGGGAGATGATGGGCAAGTGGGAAGAGAAGGGGTGAGAGGGTAACTAGAATTTGGAATGGTTAAAGAGAGAAGGAGAGGGGTGAGAGATTACCAGAATCTGGAGAAATCGGGTTGGAGACTACCCAGACAGGATATTTTTGGCAGAAAATGTCAACTGTTTATTCTCCTCCATAATTTTTGCCTGACTTACTGAGTTCCTTCAGCATTTGCGCTCCGTTGTGTGTTTATGTGGTCTTGTTAAATAGGCCTGAGTGCCTGAATGCTGTATAGCTACTCTTGGCTCCTAAGACTACAGTTAGCAGAGAACAAAGTTAAAAAGAAAATACTCAGGATTACAGATTATGTTTCTCTTGGAGTCTAAGGTAGCAAAATTTAGGAAAACAAAGAAAGCATTATTCCATCTCTATAGAACCACACGGTGCATATTAAACGAGTAGATTTTGTAGCGTTGGATAATGTTCAAAGAAACACCCTGGATTTTATTATCTGGGTCTGTTTATGTTTAAGCACCAAAGAATTACATGTGACCTGGCTGGTTATTGTAATTTTGGGGTTTGCATATTATCAAAGTACCTGAATATAAATTATGCTGGAATGATCTTTTTCTTGTTTATTCTCTTGGGATTAAGAATTACTTTCCTCCACACTACTTTTGTGGTTTCCAAACTGGCTAATAAGGCCAATGTGGGAACCACAGCTTCTTCCACAGACATAGGACATATCTGTTGGGAAGGATGATGCCCTCCCTCCATGCCTATTCAATTCAAAATAAATTTTATTATCAAAGTACGTATATGTCACCAAATACTACCTTGTAGTTCATTTTCTTGAAGGCATTCACAGTAGAACAAAGAAGTCCAATAGAATCAATGAAAAGCTACACCCAAGACTGACAAATTGTGCAAAAGAAACAAGTGATTAAAAATAATAAGTAATTACTGAGGATATGAGTTGTAGAGTCTGAAAGTGGGTCCAAGGGTTGTATTCAATGATCAGTTCTGTGCTTCGGTGAGTGAAGATCTCCACACTGGTTCAGAAGCCTGATGGTATACATGGCTTTTCTGTTCCCAAAGTACAGGATCGAGGTTTTCAAATCACAGCTGCTTCTTCAAGTTGAGCAGTCATGGATTGGAGATTCCCTATCATCGGTGGAGATGTTGCACTTCATCAAAGAGGCTTTGAGCACATCCTCTATCCACATGCTGATCGCCAGAGCTTAGGAAAGAGTGTCCGTTTCAGGAGTATTCCATCTCCACAAGGCCTTTAATGTCATTGACAGACCTCTGTACTTGGGACATTTGCCTTGAAGAGAGCACTGACTTTAGTTCACCTATCCTTCCAGTGAATTTGACAGATCTGTGGATCGTTGGCTAGTTCTTTTCCCAGGGAGCCGTGAGCTGTGGGAATGACTTGCTGTATGATGTGACTGTCATCTCAAAAGGGCTAAACCAGTTCTTCACCAGGGCAAGGGCCTGAGTGCATATTGAAACACAAAAAACAGCATAGTAAATCCAAAATAATAGCAGAAGATGTCGGAATTATTTAGCAGGTCCCATTTTATTTCATACATCTGTAAGTGGTTTACAGAGCATATTTTGTCCCATATTAATTTCTATTATCCTTACCGATCTTTATACTTTTCCTAAGAGATTTAATTGCTGCATGTCTCTTTGATTGCATTACAACTGCATGGATGTTTGTTTTCTCAGTAGAGTTATTTAATGGAATCACACTGTTGGCCCCACACTGCTCTTGGACTCTATACTCACTGGTTTTAGAGGAAGGGGTGGAGTGGGATATTTCGGGCTGAGAGCTTCCTGATGAAGGGTCTCAGCCCAAAATGTCGACTCTTTATTCCTTTCCATAGATGCTGTGTAGCTCTGAAATTGTGTGTGTGTTACTTGGGAACAGGTCAGTGGATCAGTCCTGTAAGGACAGTTTGGTCTAACAAAACTGTTGCCATAACGCTGATCAAAGCCATCAATGTGCGGACTGGCCATACATTCCCTGCTCAGGAATCTTAATACTGATCATACCAATTTTTTAATGATAGGTCAACAAGTGTTGGTGAGGCACGATTTAACTTCCTTCCTCCACCGGACTTCAGTTAATAATGCGTGGGGAATTGATGATGTAGCCAGGTCAAAATAGTTAATGTTTCTGGAAAAGTGAGGTTGACACAGAGGCGTGGTAGGTAATAGTCCAATGATCCAGGTTCGATCCTGACCTCTGGTGCCATCTGTGTGAAGTTTTTACATTCTGCCTGTGTTTCCTCTACGTACTCTGGTTCCTTCACATGTTTCAAAGACGTGAGGGTTGGTAGGTTACTTGGCAGCTGTAGATTGCCCCTAGTATAGGTGGGTGGTAAAAGGATCAGGGTGGAATTGATGGGGCGTGTGAAAAAGAATCAGTTATTGAGAAACTCTTTGGGAAATGAGAGTAATGGAATTGTTCTAAAAGTTGGCACAACTTGATGGGCTAAATTGCAGTCTTATATGCCATTGGAAATATATAAACTAAATGATTTACGGTAGCAGGATTCCCAAACATGCAAAAAAACTTTAATCTAGCCCTTTCCTTTCATTCCTCATAAATGTGTTTAACGAGGCTACTTTGCAGATAGTAACAATGAGACGACTAGACTATTGCCTCTATATCACTGAATGAACCTTTGATGACGTGCCACCTCCGGTGCAGGTTCCCACTGAGGGTCACTTGGTACAGGTCTGCACAGGGAACCCTCTACCTTCTGGGAATCCCATTGACTGCTGGTAATGTCCCGTCCTTGGATGGTGGTGTACAGGGACATGTGGTGGGGGCACTGAATATTTGTTAACATCTTCACCATTCATGTTCAGTAATATTTGGATACAGTTCCAAAGAATTATTCCAATTATTAATTTCATTTCTAAAGTTAAGAGGTATACCTACATACTGAGAAATTAACTTGAAACCATTTAAAGCATCTTGATCGATAGAAACTTGTACTTCTCCGCAGAGCAAATGCCTTGCGTTTATCTGGTTGCATTGGGTTTAATGTAATATAGGATCTGAGCTGGCAGACCTGTTGGCTCCATAAGAATCCCAGCAGAACAGCATAGGCAGCATGTGGTGATACCAGTGTCAAATCTGGCTTGTGTGCCAGGCAGCTGGCACTTCCACAGTGGTCCACTGTAATCTCCAACATCAGCAGTGGCTTTAACCAGCCCCAGTATTTTCCAGGTGCACTTCTACATGAAATGCATTAAGTTATTGCCCAAGTACTTCCAAGGGACCGGAAAGACAATAGACAATAGGTGCAGGGTTAGGCCATTCGGCCCTTTGAACCAGCACCGCCATTCACTGTGATCATGGCTGATCATCCACAATCAGTATCCAGTTCCTGCCTTATCCCCATAACCTTTGATTCCGCTATATTTCAGAACTCTATCCATCTCTTTCTTGAAAACATCCAGAGACTTGGCCTCCACTGCCTTCTGGGGCAGAGCATTCCACATATCCACCCCTCTCTGGGTGAAAAAGCTTTTCCTCAACTCCGTTCTAAATGGCCTACCCCTTATTCTTAAACTGTGACCTATGGTTCTGGACCCATCAGCAGGAACATGCTTCCTGCCTCCAGCGTGTCCAATCCCTTAATAATCTTATATGTTTCAATCAGATCCCCTCTCATCCTTCTAAATTCCAGTGTATACAAGCCCAGTCGCTCCAATCTTTCAACATATGACAGTCCCGCCATCCCGGGAATTAACCTTATGAACCTACCTCAATAGCAAGAATGTCCTTCCTCAAATTTGGAGACCAAAACAGCACACAATACTCCAGGTGGGGCCTCTCCAGGGCCCTGTACAGCTGCAGAAGGACTTCTTTGCTCCTATACTCAATTCTCCTTGTTATGAAGGCCAGCATGCCATTAGCTTTCTTTACTGCCTGCTGTACCTGGATGCTTGCTTTCAATGACTGATGTACAAGAACACCAAGAAAATAGACTATTAAACATGGATGGGGTCTGTACAGGTAAGGGTTGTCTGTGCTTGTTTTGGTGCGCCTGCACCCTGAATACGGTGCTCAGTTTTAGTCTGCATATCCAAGAGGTGTTTTATTTGCCTTGGGCACAGTGTAATGAAGAATTAGTAGATTGATTACTGAAAGGAGGGTTTGTTCTTTGAGGTAAGATTGTATAATTGGGCCTTTGTGTTCTAGAGTTTGGAAGAATGAGAGGCAAGCATGTTGAATTACTTAAGAATGTATGGTGGGTTGACAGTGCGGTTAGTGAGAGGTCTTTTATTTTTCCTGGCTGGAAAGTTTAGGCCTCAGAGTAAGGGGTTGGTGATTGAGGATGGAGAATTGCCATCAGATAGTGGGTTGTAAATGACAAACTCAAGACAAGAGACTGGATACACATTTGGTATGAATGTACAAGACTTTAGTCAATAGACTTTTGAGTGCTTCACTTTCATTGAGGACAGATGAATAATTTTTCTTCCACATATCACTTCCCAGCTTTGTATTTCATCCTACCTTCCCCCTCATCAGGTCTCACCTATCACATATCAGCTCGTACTCCTCCTGCCCCCACCCACCTTAGTCTGACTTCTGCCCCCTTCCCTTTCCAGTCCTGAAGAAGGGTCTCAGCCAGAAACATCGACTGTTTATTCCTCTCCACTGAGTTCCTCCAGCATTTTGTGTGCATCCTCAAGATTTCCAGCATCTCCAGAATTCTTTGTGTTTTTGACTTGATGTATGACAATCAGAGGGAAAATGGATGAGGTTGGCATTTGGCCATCATCTTATTGTACAATTGGGTGAGATGGCATACAGCCATCCTTAATGGGACTGGGGCTACGATCAATGAAACATGGGTGGGCAGTGTTACATGAAGTCTGTCAGAAGTAGGAAGTGCTTGCAATTTGATAGTTCAAAAGAATCGTTACTCATATTGTATAGTTACCGAAACTTGACACCCAATCACTTATTTTGTTTTCAAGGAATTTTTGCCTACCTGAATCACCTTGTTCCCCGGACAAGAAGAGAAATTGTTGAAATCTTATTCAAAGGGCTTCAAAGACTTGAATACAGAGGTTATGATTCTGCAGGTAAGGTGATTTAATTTTTGCATGAGAGATGGAAGTTGCATTTACATTGCAACTCTCTCTTCCTCTGGTTATCTTGAAGTGTTTTGCAGGGAAGTGCAGCATCCACTCTCCACGTGTCAGGCAAGGCAGGCTGAGGGATAAACGAAACCGGCATTTTGAAAAGGGAGCCGATCCCCGCAGGCTTTGATATGTTGAGTGTATGATGTATGTTATGGGCAACTTGGTTACATTACTTTGAATAACTTATGGGAGTCCTGCTCTTTGTGCCCCTCTCCCTGTGTTGTATTTACTAAACTGGGAATGTTTATGGAGAGGAGCGTGTTCAACTTGTGGTTTTCTACCGTCTGGCACATTGTAGGCAAAGTTTCAGTGTTGGATATTGGGAGTAAGGGGAAAGATTATGGTTTAACCTGCAACTTTAGAAGAACCTTCCATATTGTACCAACCACTGCGTACCCATTTTTAGTTTCAGCCTCCTCTGAGGGGCATGTGTCGACTGCATCAGATTTTGGGCACTTAGGTTCTGAGTAGGACATTCTTGACTATTCAACTTCATTTTCCGTGAAATTTGTGGGAGTAGGGGAGGTGGTTGACTTTAATCCGGGGCTGGATTCGCGACTCCCTCCTAGGCAACAGCACCCCATGCACGTACATTGTACAGTACAGTAGAAACGTGCACTCGTGTCACAGGACAAGAGTCACCTTATTATTAATCTAACCTGGCCCGGCAAATTCATTAACCCATTGGGTTTTGGCGGTTCATGCACTAAGTCTGTCCCCGACATTTTGGCAGCCAACTCTGCTCGTCTGACTCCTCCGGGGGCCTGGCTGTGGTCTTGCATGCACTGTGTGCACCCCCAACAGCTGGCAAAAACACTTAAGATCTGAGTAACGTATTCTGCTGCCAAAGTGTCTAATTGACAACTAGTGCTTGACTTCAGCGGCATCTGGTAAATATTACAAGTCTAATTGTTTTTAAAGATTAGATTAGCTTTATTTGTCAATAGTACATCAAAAGATAAGTAGAATGCTAGACATAAAAAGATTAATATGTTACAATTGTGATGCCAAACCAAGCTATCGGACGATTGATGCTAATTGGAGAGATAAGAGAGACAATGGAGAAACATTCAAAATGCTAATAAGAGAGGAGAGAGGGATTAACGGAAAAGAAACACAATTCAGAATATTGACAGACCGGTTACTTTGAACCTGAACTGTTTGAAGTTTGATGGATAGGTGATACCCCAGCAGGGGGATAAAAAGAGCAGGTTCGCTAAGGCACGCGACACACCACGAGACGAGATAACGAGACCCCGGAAAGAGCAGTGTGCCTCCATAAGTTGGTGGGAGTTTGGAGGTCCGGTTCGCGGGAACCGACCATAGGCTCACAGGGTGTAAAAGGTACGGTTAGTGGGAACCCGGTGTGTGTGTCCACCCTTGCCTGGGTGCCGGGTTCACTGCGGAAGAACGATCATATCCAGAACGGAGGGGTCACAGTCGGTGACCACAGCGGGATAGAAGACATAAAAGGGTCCGCCTGAAACCAACTGCGAAGACATCAAAGGTCTGCCTGAATCAAATTGCATCTCTCTCTCTCTCTCCCCCCCCTCTCCCCTCTCCCCTCTCCCCTCTCCCCTCTCCCCTCTCCCCCTCTCCCCCTCTCCCCCTCTCCCCCTCTCCCCCTCTCCCCCTCTCCCCCTCTCCCCCTCTCCCCCTCTCCCCCTCTCCCCCTCTCCCCCTCTCCCCCTCTCCCCCTCTCCCCTCTCCCCCTCTCCCCTCTCCCCCTCTCCCCCTCTCCCCCTCTCCCCCTCTCCCCCTCTCCCCTCTCCCCTCTCCCCTCTCCCCTCTCTCCTCTCTCCTCTCCCCTCTCTCCTCTCCCCTCTCTCCTCTCCCCTCTCCCCTCTCCCCTCTCCCCCTCTCTCCCCCTCCCTCCCTCCCCCAACGGCACAACAGCGATTACTGCGAACTGCACTAAGCTGAAATGAACTCTGCATCACTTGAGACTGATCATTTTACCCCTAGACTGCGATAGAGCTTGGTTGATCCCTATTGCCCTAGTTCTGTGTACATGTGTGTATTATCATTGCTAACCTGTTGCATTTATATCCTTACGATTAGATTACTGTGTTACTTATTTCTTTAATAAAACTTTATTAGTTCCTAGTAATCCAGACTCCAGCGAGTGGTCCATTTCTGCTGGTTTGGCAACCCAGTTACTGGGTACGTAACACAATAAATAGTGCAATAATACATCGAAACATACAGAGAAACACATCATTTGAGTCAAATCAAATCAGTGAGGGTTGTGCTGGGCAGTCCACAAGTGATGCCACACTTCTGGCACCAATGTAGCATGCCCACAATTCACTAACCCGAACTGTATGCCTTTGGAATGTGGGAAGAAACCGGAGAACTGGAGGAAAGCCACGTAGTCACCCGGGGAAAGTACAAACTCCTTGCAGTCAACAACAAGGAATTAAACACCTCTAAAGCATTGAACTGACTGTTCCATTACTCTGCTACCTGGCAGTCATTAACAAGAATCACCAGCACCATCAGACACTGTCCCGTCCATTTTATCAACCACTCTGGCCCAGTCTTCCATTCCAATTCATACGGTATTTATCCACTCAAACAAAGGGGGTGCAGCATCTGTCCTTTTCACCTGTCCCCTTCCCACCATCCAGGGGCTGAAATGGCCACTCCCAATGAAGCAACGATTCATTTGCACTTCTTCCAATCCAGTATACCTCATTTGATCTTCATAAAGGGTCTTTGAGTTAGAGAAACCAACCATGAGTGATGGTTTTGCCGGGCACCTGCGCTCAGTGGGCAAAGATGGTCCTGAATTCCTGCCGCTTTAGTTCCTCGTCCCGCTCTCACTCTCACCTATCCATATGTGTGATCTGCTGTACTGATAATTTCAGACTCCACACAGACTTGAGAAGCAATGCCTTATCTTCTAAACACACTGCAGCTTTCAGGACTTCTACGTTTAACTTCTCTAACTTTAGTTAGAAACATAGAAAACCTACAGCATGATACAGGCCCTTCGGCCCACAAAACTGTGCCGAACATGTCCTTACCTTAGAAATTACCTAGGGTTACCCACAGCCCTCTATTTTTCTAAGCTCCATGTACCTGTCCAGGAGTCTCTTAAAAGACCCTATTGTATCCGCCTCCACCACAGTCGCTGGCAGCCCATTCCACGCACTCTCCACTCTCTGCATAAAAAAAACTTACCCTGACATTCCTCTGTACCTACTTCCAAGCACCTTAAAACTGTGCGCTCTTGTGTTAGCCATTTCAGTCCTGGGTAAAAGCATCTGACTATCCACACAATCAATGCTTCTCATCATCTTACACATCTCTATCAGGTCACCTTTCATCCTTTGTCGCTTCAAGGAAAAAAGGCCGAGTTCACTCAACCTGTTTTCATAAGGCATGCTCCCCAATCCAGGCAACATCCTTGTAAATCTCCTCTGCATCCTTTCTGTGGTTTCCACATCCTTCTTGTAGTGAGGCGAACAGAACTGAGCACAGTACTCCAAGTGGGGTCTGACCAGGGTCCTATATAGCTGCAACATTACCTCTCGGCTCCTAAATTCAATTCCACGATTGATGAAGGCCAATACGCCGTATGCCTTCTTAACCACAGAGTCAACCTGTGCGGCTGCTTTGAGCGTCCTATGGACTTGGACCCCAAGATCCCCCTGATCCTCCACACTGCCAAGAGTCTTGCCATTAGTACTATACTCTGCCATCATATTTGACCTACCAGAGTGAATCACCTCACACTTATCTGGCTTGATCTCCATCTGCCACTATTTCTGTTCTTCAGCTCTTCCTGTCTGTACATAACTGGCCTTTTTGGCTAGTCATCATTTTGGCTCAGTTTTCTTTTTCTAGTCATGTATACTGGCCTGCTGTACTTGTCTGCAGCCTTGGTATTAGCAACGTGTTATGCAAACAGGAGGCATGGGGTTACACGGTAGTATAGCGGTTAGCGGAACACTTTACAGCGATTAGTGCGAATGCTTTATGGGTTCGTCTTCTGCAGCTCTCTGTAACGAGTTTGTACATTCTTCCCGTGACAACATGGATTTCCTCTGAATGCTCCAGCTTCCCCTCTTATTCCACAGATGGACGGATTATTGGGTTAATTGGACACTTGGGTGTAATTGGACAGTGCGGGTTCATTGGACTAGAATGACCTGTTTCCGTGCTGTATCTCTAAATAAAATAAATAAAAATAAATTTGCTTCAAGCTGCTAGATTAACTTGTTCGGTCTTACCCTTTTATAAATAATACCTTTGTTTTAACAATCTCCACCTCCCCACCTTAAGCGTTATTGAAAACTGGCTTTCTGTCTGTCCTGGTTCTAATGAAGGGTCTCTGACATGAAATATTGACTCTTTTTCCTTGAATTGATTAGGGTTTCTAGCAATTCTTGTTTTTCAGATTTCTGTTGTGCAGTTTAAAAAAAAATTTAGATGTGAGTTACCTTCTTGAAGTGTTGCATCCTACTGGGGCTCGAGCTCCCACAGTGCTGGGGTGAGCTGTTCCAGGAATTAGACCCAGTGGTAGCCATGAAGGACCAAAAAGAGATTTCCAAATCGGAATGGTGTGTGAGTTGGAAGGAACTCCCATGCTCTCTTGTGCTCCATGGTGGTAGAGGGTATGGTTTTGTGTGCTGTCCAAGTAGCCTTGCTGAGTAACTGCAGTCTGCTTTGTAGATGGTACACACTGCAGCTCACTCACTGCGTATTGGTGGTGGGGAAAAATGAATCAAATCAGCTGTCCAGATGGTACTGGGTTTCTTGACAGTTGGAAGAGTTTCACTTCTCCGGGTATTCCATCACACTCTTGACTTGTGCTTCAAACATGCTGAAAGACTTGTGGATGTCAACAGGTGAGGCACTTGTCACAGAATTCATACAGTAGTCTCTGGCCTCTTATCTGTCCAGCTTCTGGTCAATGGTGATGCTCCCAGGATGTTGATAGAGGTGACTTGGCGGCGATGATGACATTGAGAGCAAAGGGTAGATGGTTTGACTCTTGCTGGAGATGGTCACTGCCTGGCACTTTTCTGGCATGTTACTTGTCAAAGTGTCACATTTGCAAGTACACAAATGCATAGGTGCAATGAAAAACACATTTGCAGCAGCATCACTGGCGCATTGCATCATAGCTGTTACAGAAGGCCAATAGGTGCTGGCTTTGTCTGTGATGGCCAGTGTGCGTAATACATAAAAACGTATAAACAATGTAACTCAGTGGCCATTTTATTTGGTACTTCCTGTACCTAATAAAATGGACACTGGGTGTATGTTTGTGATCTTCCACTGCTGTAGCCCATTCACTTCAAGGTTCAATATGTAGTGTGTTCAGAGGTGCTGTTCTGCACACCAGTGTTGTAATGCTTGGTTTGGTTATTTGAGTTGACTGATTTATTTAGAGATGATGGCATCACCATCACTGACTCTCCTACCATCAATATCCTGTGGGTTACCGTTGACAGGAAACTGAACTGGTCTAGCCATATGAACACTGTGGCTACCAGAGCAGATCAAAGGCTAGAAATCCTGTGGGGTGTAACTCACCTCCTGACTCCCCAAAGCCTGTCCACCATCGACAAGGCTCAGGTCAGGAGTGTAATGGAATACTACCCACTCGCCTGGATGAGTGCAGCTCCATCAACACTCAAGAAGCTCGACACCATCCAGTACAAGGCAGCCCACTTGACTGGTACCTCTTCTATAAGCATCCATTCCCTCCACCATCGACGAACAGTTACAGCAGTGTGTACTATCTACAAGATGCACTGCAACAACACACCACAGTTCTTAAGGCAGCACCTTCCAGATGCACGACCACTACCATCTAGAAGGACGAGAACAGCAGATACCTGGGAACACCACCAGTTGGAAATCCCCTCCTAGTCACTCACAATCCTGACTTGGAAACATATCGCCATTCCTTCATTGCTGCTGGGTCAAAAACATGGAATTCCCTCCCTAAAAGCGCTGTGGGTATGCCTACACCTCAGGGACTGCAGCAGTACGAGAAGGCAGCTCAGCACCACCTTCTCAAGGGCAACTAGGGATGGGCAATAAACGCTGGCTTAGCTGGCAACGTCCACATAAATAAAAAATGCAGTGCAGAATAGGCCCTTCTGGCCCTTCAAGCTTCATGACCCAGCAACCCCTGACAACCCTTGGATTTAACCCTAACCCAATCATGGGACATAGAAACATAGAAAATAGGTGCAGGAGTAGGCCATTCGGCCCTTCGAGCCTGCACCGCCATTTATTATGATCATGGCTGGTCATCCAACTCAGAACCCCGCCCCAGCCTTCCCTCCATACCCCCTGATCCCCGTAGCCACAAGGGCCATATCTAACCCCCCCTTAAATATAGCCAATGTACTGGCCTCAACTGCTTCCTGTGGCAGAGAATTCCACAGATTCACCACTCTCTGAGTGAAGAAGTTTTTCCTAATCTCGGTCCTAAAAGGCTTCCCCTTTATCCTCAAACTGTGACCCCTTGTTCTGGACTTCCCGAACATCGGGAACAATCTTCCTGCATCTAGCCTGTCCAATCCCTTTAGGATTTTATACGTTTCAATCAGATCCCCCCTCAATCTTCTAAATTCCAACGAGTACAAGCCCAGTTCATCCAGTCTTTCTTCATATGAAAGTCCTGCCATCCCAGGAATCAATCTGGTGAACCTTCTTTGTACTCCCTCTATGGCAAGGATGTCTTTCCTCAGATTAGGAGACCAAAACTGCACACAATACTCCAGGTGTGGTCTCACCAAGGCCTTGTACAACTGCAGTAGTGCCTCGCTGCTCCTGTACTCAAATCCTCTTGCTATAAATGCCAGCATACCATTCACCTTTTTCACCGCCTGCTGTACCTGCATGCCCACTTTCAATGACTGGTGTATAATGACACCCAGGTCTCATTGCACCTCCCCTTTTCCTAATCGGCCACCATTCAGATAATAATCTGTTTTCCTATTTTTGCCACCAAAGTGGATAACTTCACATTTATCCACATTAAATTGCATCTGCTATGAATTTGCCCACTCACCCAACCTATCCAAGTCACTCTGCATCCTCTTAGCATCCTCCTCACAACTAACGCTGCCACCCAGCTTCGTGTCATCCGCAAACTTGGAGATGCTGCATTTAATTCCCTCATCCAAGTCATTAATATATATTGTAAACAACTGGGGTCCCAGCACTGAGCCTTGCGGTACCCAACTAGTCACCGCCTGCCATTCTGAAAAGGTCCCGTTTATTCCCACTCTTTGCTTCCTGTCTGCTAACCAATTCTCCATCCACATCAATACCTTACCCCCAATACCATGTGCTTTAAGTTTGCACACTAATCTCCTGTGTGGGACCTTGTCAAAAGCCTTTTGAAAATCCAAATATACCACATCCACTGGTTCTCCCCTATCCACTCTACTAGTTACATCCTCAAAAAATTCAATGAGATTCGTCAGACATGATTTTCCTTTCACAAATCCATGCTGACTTTGTCCGATGATTTCACCACTTTCCAAATGTGCTGTTATCACATCTTTGATAACTGACTCCAGCAGTTTCCCCACCACCGACGTTAGGCTAACCGGTCTATAATTCCCCGGTTTCTCTCTCCCTCCTTTTTTAAAAAGTGGGGTTACATTAGCCACCCTCCAATCCTCAGGAACTAGTCCAGAATCTAACGAGTTTTGAAAAATTATCACTAATGCATCCACTATTCCTTGGGCTACTTCCTTAAGCACTCTAGGATGCAGACCATCTGGCCCTGGGGATTTATCTGCCTTCAATCCCTTCAATTTACCTAACACCACTTCCCTACTGACAAGTATTTCGCTCAGTTCCTCCATCTCACTGGACCCTCTGTCCCCTACTATTTCTGGAAGATTATTTATGTCCTCCTTAGTGAAGACAGAACCAAAGTAATTATTCAATTGGTCTGCCATGTCCTTGCTCCCCATAATCAATTCACCTGTTTCTGTCTGTAGGGGACCTACATTTGTCTTTACCAGTCTTTTCCTTTTTACATATCTATAAAAGCTGTACAATTTACAATGACCATTTAACATGTGGGAGGAAACAAGAGCACTCCATGCATTCCACAGATAGAATGTACAATCTCCTTACAGAGGATGCTGGGTTTGAATTCTGAACTCCAACGCTACTGTGTTGCCCTTCCAGTTACTGCCACCTTTCTCTCAGCTTGAACCGGTCTGGCATTTTCTCTTCTGACCTCTCTCATTAACAAGGTGTTTTTGCCAACAGGACTGCTGCTCACTGGATTTTTATTTTGTTTCTCGCACTATTCTCTGTAAACTCTAGAGACTGTTGTCTGTGAAAATCTCAGTTTCTGAGATACTCAAACCACTCCATCTGGCACCAACAATCAAAGTCACTTTGATCATATTTCTTCCCCGTTCTGATGTTTGGTCAGCAACTGAAGCTCTTGACCATGTCTGCATGCTTTTATGCATTGAGTTGTTACCATGCGATTGGATGGTTATATATTTGTGCTAAGGAGCAGGTGTCCCTAATAAAGCGGCCACTGTGTGTAGGCAGTATGCCTAAGAAAAACACTAATTAGATATAAATTGAGGAGGTATGATTGTGTGGTGGTTAGCGCAACGCTTTACAGTACAGATAACCCGGCTTTAATTCCCACTGCCGAGTTTGTACATTCTCCCTGTGACCACGTAGGTTTACTCCGGGTGCTCTGGTTTCCTCCTACAATCCAAAGATGTACCACTTTGTAGGTTAATTGGTCATTGTAAATTGTCCCGTGATTAGGCTAGGATGAAACTGGGGAATTGCTGGGCAGTGCGGTTTGAAGGGCCGGAAGAGCCTATTCTGCGCAGCTTCTCAAAATAAATAAATATACAATTTTTTCAAGGAAACAGAATTAGAACAAAAAAATCTATTTGACTAAGAAGTGGGCAAAGTGGTCACCGTGTTCCTAAACTGCAGTGATTAGGGTTTTAGCAGTTGGTTCAAGGGCAGAATGGTTGAAGGGAAGTAACTGCTCCTGAACGTGGTGGTGTGGGACTGCAAGCTCTGTACCTCCTGTCTGAAGGAGGCTGCAAAAGGAGGGTATGGCCCAGATGGTGGCCTACGCCTAAATGTTGAGTAGGCCCACCTGTAGGCAGTTGACTCAGTGTTAGCCGTTTCATTGTTTATGTTCCCAGTGTGTTTGGAATGTGATGCTTCAACCTGAGCTACTGTTGCATGAGATTGGTTAGCTCTGTCTCTGCCGCGTATATTTTGCTGTTCAGGCCTGGATTGGCAGTTGCATCCAGGTTAGCACCTCAGTATCTCTAGTTAGGCTCCCAGCATGCCCTCCTGCACTGCTTGTTGAGCCCAGATGATAGTCGTGGGCAGAACGGGGGCCATGAGGTTTCACAATGAGCTGCTGTACATTTCTGGAGAGACGAAAGAGTGCGGATGCTGACATCTGGAGCAGCACACGGAGGGAAATGGACAGCCGATGTTTCAGGTCAAGATCCCTCATCTGGACTGATTCGGCTAGATCCCCATCTCCAGGTGAAGTGTCTCGACCCGAAACATCGACTGTCGATATTTCCATTCATGGATGGTGCTTGACTTACTGAGCTCCTCAGAGTTTTATACAGTCTACGTTTCTGCTGCTGACATTGGTGCTTAGCACTTCATGGGTACCCAGCTGGAACTTCCAAATCTCTTGAATCTATCCCATCTTACACAGAGATGTCCTCAGTCCTTGTGGAGGCAAAGTTCTGTCTCCACATGATGTGGTCGGTGGTTACTACAACCCTGGATAAATGTGTCTGCTACAGGAAAATTGCTGGCACAAGGTGAAGAATATTTATCCCTCATTTTGATGCAAGAGACTGCAGATGCTGGAGTGTGGAGCAACAGAGGAAATCAGTAGATCAAGCAACATCTATGGGGTGAAATGTCAACAATCCCCTCCAGAGATGCTGAGTTTCTCCAGTAGATTGATATTCCTCGTGTTGGTTCCTGCACCATCTACCACAGACACAGTCCGGCTGCTGCATCCTTCAGGACTTGGCTAGTCTTCCCACCCACAGGACATTGTGTATTCTTGCAACTTCCAGTGCTTCTTCCAAGTGTTCAACATCAAAGGAGCACTGATTCAGCAGTTTAGGAAGGGCAATCGATGGTAATCAGGAGGAGGATCTGCAGATTTGCGTCATTTTGGATAGTTATAACAAACGAGTTACACAGCAGGGAAACAGGTCTTTAGGCCTAACTTAGAAATGCTAAGCTAAGCTAGTTCGATTTGCCTGTGCTTGGCCCATATCCCTGTAAGCCTCTGCTATCCATGTACTTGCCTAAATTGTTTTAAAAGTATTTGTGCCCACTTTTACTATATCCTCTGGCAGCTTGTTCCATGCATGCACCACTCGTGTGTATACGTGTGTAAAAGCATTCCTCTCAAGTCCCCTTTAAGGCTATGCCCTCTTCCCGTAGACTTCTCTACTCTGGGAATTGGTGGTGGGGTGGAGATACCAAAGGAGGTGTAAGTCACTTCTTCCCTCCGCTAGCCTGTAGGTCACCTGCTTAGCCCCCTGATCAGGGTCACATGAAGCCATGGGAGCAGGTGGTGGACGGTCACGTGAGCAGATCCTGGTTATGCGACCACTGACGCCAGGCAGACAATCTCTGAAGTGTATTGATAATGGCTGAGGTTACCTGTCTTGTAAAGATACTGCCCAGAAGAAGGCAATGGCAAACTTCTGTAGAAAACTTGCCAAGAACAATAATGGCTATAGACCATGATTGCCCACATCGTGCAACATGGCATATAATGATGATGATGACTCTGTGACAATTTGTCCTATCTGTTCCCC
This sequence comes from Mobula birostris, assembly GCF_030028105.1. Classification (NCBI taxonomy): domain Eukaryota; kingdom Metazoa; phylum Chordata; class Chondrichthyes; order Myliobatiformes; family Myliobatidae; genus Mobula; species Mobula birostris. The sequence goes on from NC_092387.1 coordinate 38,696,224, forward strand.
TCCAGATCTTATAAAGCACAACGATGTTACCCTCTCAGCCTCTGCTCCAGGGAACACAGTTACAGCTCATCTAGTCTCTCCTTATAACTCAAGCTTTCCAGCCCCAGCAACATCTTTGTGAATATTTTCTGCACCCTCTTCAGTTTAATCACACCTTTCCTATGAAATTGCGACCAGAGCTACACACAATATTTTAATGCAGTCTCACTAACTCTTGTTCTCAGTGCCCAACTGATAAGAGCATGCATGCCCTAATCCAGGGGTTTCCAACTTGGGGTCCACGGACCCCTTGCTTAATGGTATTGGTCCACGGCATAAATAAAGGTTGGGGAGCCCTGCCCTCTGCCAACTTTGCCACCTTGCCTACCCGGTGTCTCCGCTTCCAGGGCCTTTTGCCATTTTGATTTGACTTATGGTCTTGTGTCCTCTGTCCTACTGGTGTTGAGGAAGTACAGGGATGTGTCCGACCAGTATCTGAAAGGAGTCATGGTTGGCTTTCTGGATGAATTGACTGTATCATTTATTGGGCTGATTCATCATAGCCAAAGGGAATTATTTGAATTTGAAAGCACCTTATTTCTTAAATTCCTGTCCAGCAACTAACAGTAACTTATTTGATTTTTGCACAACGTAGGGAGAAAGATTTGCATTTCAGTAACTGTCCGTGATCTCCTGACATCCATAAACACCCTTGAGTCATTACGAATTATGGAAATGCTGCAGCAAGGTGACTGAACTAACTAAGACGCAACCTGCTGACTTCTGGCATCGAGCTGTTGCTGATATGGCAAATATTTATTGCACATTATTAACTGCTCTTGACAAGCTGGTGATTAGCTACCGTTTGAACTGTCACAGTGTATTTTGTAAAGGTGTTCTTGCAGAAGGAGTACCAACATTCAGATGAAATAATGATGAAGGGCCAGTGATGGATTGTTGTGTTGGGGAGGAGGGTGTACGGTTTGGAGGGGAGCTTGGAGCTAATGGTGCAGTCATAGACACAGAGCTATTTTTCTTCTTGGTAGAGGTCCCATGTGTGGGAGATGCTGTAAGAGTAGCCTGGGTGCACAACTGCTTGTAGCAGATACACTTTGCGGGCATTGTGTGCCAGTAGTGGAGAACACATTCACTGCAAGACGTGTGTGTGTCTAGGACATGAAGTAGGCAAGAAAAAATCATGTGGACATTACCCACCGAGCAAACTGCCTTTTCCTGCTGGAAAAAGCTATAGGGCTATTAAAACAAAACCTTCACACCATCTTAAAAGTTTCTTACCCCAGGGAGATAGTCTGATCAACCATTTTAATTAGCCCCCCCCCCATTCCCCCCTAGTGTATTACCTCAATTACTGCACTGCACTGTAAACACTTTAAACCACTGCTTATATTGCCATTTACAGTGTATGTACATGCTGATATTTGTGCACATTTTATTCTATATCTGTACTGACATTTTTATATATTTTTTTAATTTGTGTAGTTGTTGAATGTTGTCATTTTCTGTTGCATTTAGCAGCAGCACACCACGGCAATTTTCGAATATATGTAAATGTATATGGCGAATAAAGTTAATCCTCTTCCTCCAGGGCTCGCAGCTCAATATTCCAGGGTTCTGTTGTTTTAGACATGACAGAGGGGGAGAAATTAAAGGAGGAGAGGTAAGGAAAATGTCACTGCAGTGCTCAGTCAGGACAGACTGGAGAGCTCACCTAGTGAGGCATTATGGGTGGAACTGAGTAATGAGAAAGGTATGTCCATGTTAATGGACCATAAGACATAGGAGCAGAATTAGGCTATTTGGCCCATCGAATCATGGCTGACCCTTTTTTCATCTTATAACCATATAACAATCACAGCACGGAAACAGGCCATCTCGGCCCTTCTAGTCCGTGCCGAACTCTTACTCTCACCTAGTCCCACCGACCTGCACTCAGCCCATAACCCTCCATTCCTTTCCTGTCCATATATTTATCCAATTTAACTTTAAACAACAACATCAAACCTGCCTCAACCACTTCCGGAAGAGTAGTAAGAAAGGTATGACGACATTAATGGAGCCACATTACAGACCACCCAACAGTCTGAGGGGTTTAGAGGAACAAATTTGTAGAGAGATCACAGACTGTTGCGAGACATATTAGATCTTTTACTAGGTGATTTTAACTTTACACGTATTGACTGCAACTCCCATACTGTAAAAGGACTAGATGGGACAGTGTTTGTCAAATGTGTTCAGCAGTGTTTCCTTAATCAGTACATGGAAGTCCCATGAGAGGGTGCGATACTTGCTATGCTATTTTAGCACCTTTAGTAACAGACTGATGCCACTGAGATGCACCACTGAACCCCACAGGAGATCCTTTCTCCCTGTGGCTGTATGACTCTATGTCTCCTCTTCCTGAAGTATATAAGTATATGGTTTTATTGCACACCTGTATTTTGCACTATTACTTTTTAATGCACATTTTGTATTCTTTTTTTCTTCCTCAATGCTTACATTTTGTATTTTAAAGTATATGTTTCTGACTGAGCAACCTTTCAACAATAACTTCCTTCGGGATAAGTAAAGTTTTATCAGAGAATGAGACAGGGCAGGTGACAGAAGTTAGCGTAGGTGAACACTTTGCATCCAGTGATCACAATGCCATTAGTTTCAAAGTAAATATATAAAGAGCTGCGTCTGGTCTGCAGGCTGAAATTCTAAATTGGAGAAAGGCCAATTTTGATGATAACAGAAAGGATCTGGCAAGTGTAGATTGTGTTTGTTGTAAGTGGGAGGCCTTCCAAAGTGGAAATTTTGAGAGTACAAAGCGTATATGTGCCTGTCAGAATGAAAGGTAAAGATAACAGGTATAGAGAACCTCGGTTTTCAAACAGAGGCGCTGGTTAAGAACAAAAGGGAGGTGCGCTGCAGGTATAGACAAGTAGTTGCTTATGGAGTGTAAGAAATGCAAGAGAACATTGAAGAGAGTAATATGGAGAGCTAAAAAAAAAAGGCATGAGGTTGCCTTCGCTGAAAAGGTGAAGAAGTATCTTAAGGGATTCTAGAGATATGCTGAAAACAAAAGGATTGCAAGGGACAGAAATGGTGCTCTGGAACCAAAAGAGATGGGGGAGATCTTAAATACATTTTCTGCATCTGCATTTACTCAGGAGACTGACACAGACTATAGAAGTGAGGCAAAACGGCATCTACTTCATGTACTCTATATAGATTACAGAGATGTTTGCTGTCTTGAGGCAAATTTGGGTGGATAAATCCTCAGGGCCTGACAAGGTGTCCCCTCAGACCCTGTGGAAGGCAAGTGCAGAAACTGCCAGGGCTCTAGCATCCTTAGTGACAGGTGAGGTGCTGGAGGATTGGAGGATAGCCAATGTTGTTCCTCTTTTTAAGAAGGGCTTGAAAAAATAAAGCAGGAAATTATAGGCAAACAATCTGGATAATAATGTGATTAAATGAATTAGCAGATTTGTGGATAACACCAAGATAGGGGGTCTAGTGGGCAGCGAGGAAGGCTATCATGGCTTGTAGAAGGATCTGGACCAGCTGAAAAAATGGGCTAAAAAATGGCAGATGGAATTTAATGTAGACAAGTATGAGGGGTTGCACTTCAGTAGGATCAACCAGGGTAGGTCTTACACAGTAAATGGTAGGGCAACCAGGAGTGCAGTAGAACAAAGGAAGCAGGGAATATACGTCCATAATTCATCAAAAGTGGCCCACATGTTAATAGGGTTGTGAAGAAAGCTTTTGGCACATGTTATGCTAAAGTTATATAAGACTTTGGTGAGGCCTGATGTTGAGTATTCTGAGCAGTTTTGGTCACCTACCTACAGGAAAGATGTAAATAAGGTTGAAAAAATGCAAAGAAATTTTTCAAGGATGTTGCCGGGTCTGGAGGACCAGAGTTACATGAAAAACCTGAATAGGTTGGGGCTTTATTTCTTGGAACATAGAAGATTGAGAGGAGATTTGATAGAGGTATATACAATTGAAGGGTATAGATAGGGTAAATGCAAGAAGGCTTTTTCCACTGAGCTTGGGTGGGTCTGCAACTGAAGGTCATGGGTTAAGGGTGAAATGTGAAAAGCTTAAGAACATGAGGAGAAATGTCTTTGCTCAGAGGGTCGTGAGTGTGGAGTGAACTGCCAGTGCAAATGGTGCATGCTGGCTCAATTTCACTGTTTCGGAAAGTTTGGATAGGTACATAGATGGTAGGGGTATGGAGAGCTATGGTCCTGATGCAGGTTGATGGGAGTGGGCTGTTTTGATGGCTGCATAGATAGGCCAAAGAGCCAGTCTCTGTGCTGTATTTTTCTGTGACTCCTCTTGCGGTAGCTGAGCAGGTGCCACCAATGTGACAAGCTCACTTGAATTAGATGCCGAGTTTCTTGGGAGTTCCTTAAACTTCAGACTTTTGCCTTGTAGGTACTTTGAGGTGTCAAGAGTTGAATAATTCGCTGCAGGATATCCACTTTTGGACCTGCTGTTGTAGCTACAATCTTTATGGTGCTGGTCCTTTTGAGTTTCTGGTCAGTGAGTCTTGGTGATGGAAATGCCATTATATATCAAGGGCAAGTGGTAGATATAATGGGGAGGATCATTGCTCAGTAGTCCTGAGGTGTAGATCTTGCCAAGAGGGGTGAAATGAAAGGTAATGGTCAGGACACATGGAATCACTGACATGTCAGTCCAGGACTTGACTCAAATTCTGGAGTAGAACAAAATCACAAGTCCAAGATGAAGGGTGCCGATCCATAACGTTGACTGTCCACTTCCCTCCATGGATGCCGCCAGTTCATCCAGCATCTTGTGTTTTCCTCAGCAAAATAGCCAACATTGGACTGTGGGTGAGGGGCTGCAGGGAATGGTGGTTAGGGGGATGCAGTAAGGTTATTTGAAAATGTAACTCTTGGGTACATGTTAAATGGGTCCCACACCACCAGGCTCAGGTACAGTTATTACCTCTGAACCAGCAGGCACTTAAATCAGAGAGTACAATTTCACTCATCCCCACAACGAACTAGTTCCACAACCTACGGGCTCTCTTTCAAGGTCTCTACAACTCATGTTCTCCATATTTATTATTTATTTACAATTTTTTTGTTTTTGCACATTAGTTGTTTGTCCTTCCTTGTTATGTGCAGTTTTTCATTGATTCTATTGCATTTCTTTGTATTTACCGTGAATGCCCACAAGGAAACAAATCTCAGGATAGTTTATGGTGACATATACAGTGGCATGCAAAAGTTTGGGCACCCCCAGTCAAAATTTCTGTTACTGTGAATAGTTAAAGTGAGTAGAAGATGAACTGATCTCCAAAAGGCATAAAGTTAAAGATGAAACATTATTTTCAACATTTTAAGCAAGATTACTGTATTATTTTTGTCTTGTACAATTTTAGAGTGAAAAAAGGAAAGGAGCACCATGCAAAAGTTTGGGTACCCCAAGAGATTTGAGCTCTCAGATAACCTTTACCAAGGTCTCAGACCTTAATTAGCTTGTTAGGGCTATGGCTTCTTCACAGTCATCATTAGGAAAGGCCAGGTGATGCAAATTTCAAAGCTTCATAAACACCCTGACTCCTCAAACCTTGTCCCAACAATCAGCAGCCATGGGCTCATCTAAGCAGCTGCCTAGCACACTGAAAATTAAAATAAATGATGCCCACAAAGCAGGAGAAGGCTAAAGAAGATAGCAAAGCGTTTTCAGGTAGCCGTTTCCTCAGTTTGTAATGTAATTAAGAAATGGCAGTTAACAGGAACAATGGAGGTCAAGTTGAGGTCTGGAAGGCTAAGAAAACTTTCTGAGAGAACTGCTCGTAGGACTGCTAGAAAAGCAAATCAAAACCCCTGTTTGACTGCAAAGGATCTTCAGGAAGATTTAGCAGACTCTGGAGTGGTGGTGCACTGTTCTACTGTGCAGTGACACCTGCACAAATATGACCTTCATGGAAGAATCATCAGAAGAAAACCCTTTCATGTATCCTCACCACAAAATTCAGCATCGGAAGTTTGCAAAGGAACATCTAAACAAGCCTGATGCATTTTGGAAGCAAGTCCTGTGGACTGATGAAGTTAAAATAGAACTTTTTGGCTGCAATGAGCAAAGGTATGTTTGGAGAAAAAGGGGTGCAAAATTTCATGAAAAAAACACCTCTCCAACTGTTAAGCACAGGGGTGGATCGATCATGCTTTGGGTTTGTGTTGCAGCCAGTGGCATGGGGAACATTTCACTGGTAGAGGGAAGAATGACTTCAATTAAATACTAGCAAATTCTGGAAGCAAACATCACACTGTCTGTAAAATAGCTGAAGATGAAAAGAGGATGGCTTCTACAACAGGATAATGGTCCTAAACACACCTCAAAATCCACAATGGGCTACGTCAGGAGGCGCAAGCTGAAGGTTTTGCCATGGCCCTCACAGTCCCCCGACCTAAACATCATCGAGAATCTGTGGATAGACCTCAAAAGAGCAGTGCATGCAAGACGGCCCAAGAATCTCCCAGAACTAGAAGCGTTTTGCAAGGAAGAATGAGCCAAAATCCCTCAAACAAGAATTGAAAGACTCTTAGCTGGCTACAGAAAGCATTTACAAGCTGTGATACTTGCCAAAGGGGGTGTTCCTAAGTACTGACCATACAGGGTGCCCAAACTTTTGCTTCAGGCCCTCTTCTTTTTTTGTTATTTTGAAACTGTAAAAGATGGAAATAAAAAGTAATCTTGCTTAAAATATTAAAGAAATGTGTCATCTTTAACTTTATGCCTTTTGGAAATCAGGTCATCTTTTACTCACTTAGCTATTCACAGTAACAGAAACTTTGAAATGGGGTGCCCAAACTTTTGCATACCACTGTATGTACTTTACACTCTGAAAGATTACATCCTTGATTACTTTGCTAAGGCACACCTATACCTGTGGAACAGGTTCACTAGACAGAACTGGTTTTTGAATCAACAAAGTACTCTATCAAGAAATTAATAGCACATCTTCAGAGTAGATAACGCAGTGCTGAAGTACTGTGATAATCATTGTTTTGTTCTTTTAAGCATCTACCTTCATTGCATGGAACAAATGGTTTTAATTGTAATGGCTGGACCTCACTTTTTAGGACTTGAGTTTAGGGCATCAGTCATGGCCTTTTTTGGCTTGGAAGGTGGGGGGAGTGGGTCAGAGGAGTAGAATTGTTGTTAGAGCCTTGTTGATGGTGTGGGGGTGTTGGAAAAGGTTGGGGACAGGGCCAGAGTGCACAGCTGTTGGTCTGAAGCTGCGATGTTGGAATTCTGAGATGTTGAAGGTGGTAAATTGTGGGATGTTGGGGGGCGGGGGGCAGTTGTAATGGATATAGCAGTAAGATTAAGAACAAAAGAACATGTGAAATGAAAGGTTTTCCAAGCAAAAGTGAAATTCCCAAAGTGCAGATGCTGGAAATCTGGAATGAAAGCAGCAAAAGTTGAAAGTGTTCATTAGATTGGCCATGGACACAAGGGAGATTGGTTTTTGTGTTTCTTTTTAAACCTCCCTCCTGTGTACAGCTGAAGACAGAAACTTGACCACCATCGCTGAGCCAACACCCCCACCTCATGTGCTCTGCCTGATTCCACTCTTTGGCAGACATTGCCTTGTTCTCACCACCCTTCCTTACTTGGCTACAGCTTGCTGTACGCCTGATTCCTCATGTTTCCTCATTCTGATGAGAGATTCTGAGCCTGAAACATTAATTCTTTCTCTTTTTCGCGAGTGCCTGAGGATTTTAAACACGAGATTCTGCAGATGCTGGAAATCCAGAGCAGCACACACAAAATGCTGGAGGAACTCAGCAGGTCAGGCAGCATCTATGGAAATAAATGAACAGTTGATATTTCTGGTTGAGATCCTTCATCAGGGCTGGAAAGGAATAGGGAAGAAAATGGCAGATTAGTAAGGTGGGGTGAGGGGAAATAGGCAAGCTAGAAGGTGATGAGTGAAGCCAGGTAGGTGGGAAAGGTAAAGGGTTGGAGAAGAAATCTACTCTGCTATTGGAGTAGGGTGGATCATGGGAGAAAGTGAATTAGGAGGGGCATTAGAGGGAAGTGATAGGCAGGCGAGGAGAAGAAGAGACTAGAGTGGGAAATAGGAGAAGAGGCGAAGAGGGCAGGAAAAAGTTTTTACTGGAAGGAGAAATTGATGTTCATGTCATCAGGTTGGAGGCTACTCAGCTGGAATATGAGGCGTTGCTCTTCCACCCTGAGGGTAGCCTCATCGTGGCAGAAGAGGAGGCCATGGACCAACATGTTGGAACGGGAATGAGGAGAGGAATTGAAATGGTTGGCCATCAGGAAATTCCACTTTTGGGTGCGGAGCTGCTCAACAAAGTGGTCTCCCCAGTTTACGTAGAGGAGGCCACATCAGGAGCACCAGATACAATAGACAACCTTCTGGTGCTCCCACCTTTTTATTCTGGCTTTTTCCCCTTCCTTTCCAATTCTGTTGAAGGGTCTCAGCCTGAAACGTCAACTGTTTATTCATTTCACAGCCTGACCAACTGAATTCCTCCAGCATTTTGTGTGTGCTGCTTTGGATTTCCAGCATTGGTATTCACAATATTTTCTGTTTTTATTTTAGATTTCCAGCATCTGCAGTTATTTGCTCCACAGTGATGTCATCCCATAGCATTGAAGTCACATCTAGGTCTGCAGAGTGACCCTCCACAGAAACGGCCCAGACAAATTTGGCAAATTGTATAGAGTGAACTGCTAATGATTGCTCTCACGCTTCACTGATGGACAGGGGTGGCAATGCTAGCATAGTGGTTAGCACAGTGCTTTCTGGTACGGGCGATCCCAGTTCAATTCCCACCAATGCCTGTAAGGAGCTTGTATGTTCTCCCCGTGACATGTGAATTTCCTCTGGTTTCTCCCCACAATCCAAAGATGCAGCAGTTGGTAGGTTAATTGGTCATTGTAAATTTTCTCGTGATTAGTCTAGCATTAAATCAGGGGTTGCTGTGTGGCATGGCTTTCGAGCTGGAAAGAGCTATTCCGCGCTGTATCTCAATGAATAAAGGATTAATTTTTGATCGCATGATGTTGGGAGCAAAAGCTGTGGTGCGTACTTGAACTTCCAGACATGCTTCCTCAGTTGCCATAACCTGTGAGGCCAGTGCTACCTTGTGATCCAGGAAATATAACCATTGCAAGTCAATGCATCCACCAACCTTTTTTACTTTTGGCTTTTCCATCCCAACAAGTTGATCAAAACTCCCCTCTTTCTCTGCCCCCGCCCCCCAACTGTTGTTCTTCTCTCCGCCCAGGCCCCATTAATGTGCTTGAACCTAGCTTTCCCTCCTCGCTGCTTGGCCTGCTGAGCACTTCCATCACCTTCCGTTTTCATACCCACAGCGGTGTGCTCTTGACTTTTGTCATGAGCCCTGTGTGTGCTTGTAAAGCTGCTGTCACTTCTCAGACCTCTATGATCTGTAGGGATGTGAAGTCAGATAGTTACGTGGTATGGAAGCAGACACCTCAGCGCAACACATCCATGTCAACTGAGATATCTATCCAAGTTAGTCTCATTTGCCTGCATTTTGGCCATATCCTAGTAATTTCCTATCCATGTACCTGCCTAAATGTTTTTAAAACATTGTAATTGTACCCATCTCCACGGCTTCCTCTGGTAGCTCGTTCCATATACCCACCATCCACTGTGTGAAAAAGTTTCCCCTCAGGTCTCTTTTAAATCTTACCCCTGTCACTTTAAATCTACTATCCGTACTGCAATTTTAGACTCCTCTATCCTGGGAAAAAGACCGTGACCACCCACCTTATCTACATCCCCTCATGATTCTAAAGACTCAAAGTTTTATATACCTCTATAAGATCACCACACAGTTTCCTGAGCTCCAGAGAAAAATAGTCCCAGCCTTTACTTATAACCCAAGCCCTCCAGTCCCAAAAACATCCTTATGAATCTTTTTTGCCCCCTTGCCAGCTTAATGGCATCTTTTCTATAGCTGGGTGACCAGAACTACATAAAATACTCACAAGTACGATCTCACCAACAACTTGTACAGTTGCAACCTGACGTCCGAGCTCTTGGACCCAGTGGCCTGGGCAATGAAAGCAAGCATGCCAAATGTTGCCTTTGCCAACCTCTTCACTTGTGTCACCACTTTCAGGGAATTATGTGCAGTAGCCCGTGGTATCTCTGATTTACAGCACTCTTCAGGACCCTAACATGTACTTTGTACCTCCTACCCTGGTTTAATTTAGCAAAACATAACACCTCACACTTGACCACATTAAATTCCATCTGCCATTCCTTGCCCACTTCTCCAATTACCAGTTGTAATCTTAGGTAACTTTCCTCATTGTCTACTACATGCTGAATTTTGCTGTTGTCTACAAACTTACTAAGTATACTGACAATGTTGTCATCCAAATGTTTCATGCAGATTTATTTAGCAATATAACACGGAGTAGGCCCTTTCGGTCCTTCGAGCCCCGCCCCGATTAACCCTAACCCAATCACAGGGCAATTTACAGTGATCAATTAATCTACCAGCTACGTCTTTGGACTGTGGGAGAAAACCAGAGCACCTGGGGAAAACCCATATCAAGGCTCCCTAAAGAACTGCACTAAAATTGAACTTCAAACTCTGGGATGCTCCGAGTTGTACTAGCATCATGCTAACCCACTACACTACCGCGATGCCTACTTAATATGTCGTTCACCTTATAATGGTCTTTGTGTTAACGCTTTGGCTGCTTCATAACTGGACAAGCTGACTAAACCCAACAGTGGGGAAGGGCTTTGCATGGACAAAGCAACTAAGTTTGCCGTACCTGAACTTACTTACCATTACTCTTTCCCAATGGGTGAGAATTGGCAATTAGCTAAGGGTTAGTAACAAGAGATCAGTGATAGGGGAGATGAGCGAATGGGTGTTGATGGTGTCAGCTGAAAAAAGGGGGGGTATATGTGAGTGAATCACACAAGATGCCACATAGAATTCGCAGGAATTGAACTAAACCTGAAATTCTCAGAAAGGATGGGGAGTTGAGAATTATTGCTCGAACTGAAATGTAAGATTAGACTGGCTGGTTATCTGATGTGATTAGTTTGTGTCCTGTTCCGTGAGCTTGCATCATACTTCATTGGAATGGTGCATATACCAGAAGGTAGTGAGGAAGTAGAATAACGAACCAAAAATGACAGGTAGCTGGAAACTCAAGTAATCCTCAGAGCACTCACTGCAGTACACTACACTGGAAAAAGAGCAAGAGAATTATCGCAATGGTTCCATTTAAGAGAATGTATACAGAATAAAGCCTGAAATTTTTACTCTCTGTAGACATCCTCAAAACAGAAAAACTCCAAAGAATGAATGACAGAAAAAAATATGAGAACCGTAAAGCCCCCTGCCCCCTCCCACGCGCTAACAGCATCAACCCTCCACACTCCTCCCTCCCTCCACATTCCATTGGAAAGCATCGGCATTCCTACCACCCACCATGCAAGCAACAGCGAAGCCCCAAAGGAGTGCATGGTCTACACTCCATCAAAAACCACTGTTCATCCCAACAGTCTGACATCCTACAGGCTTTCTCTGTCACTAACAAGGGGGAGAGAGGGAGATCACTCCTTCCACAGCAAGAGGTCCGCACAAGGCCACATCCTGAATGTGCCCTTCTTCCAGGCTGCTCCTGGGAGATATTGAAAATGCGCCTGCTCAGCGAGTTCCAAGAAGAGAAACACGCCGCAGTTTGAGTGCAGCTGTAGACCGTGCACTCCAACAGGACCCCAGCTGCCTTGAAAAGGGAAGAGGAGGCATTAGAAAGAAGATAAATTTAATCTGCTCCGCTGATGAGCTGGGAGAAGTTGCCCTCTGGTGCCGTCTTTACCTCCGTCCCCTGGAAGGGCAGTTTGTGTCCCTGGCAGGAGGGAAAGGATGCAGTTGAAAGACACTGTCTGACACCACCAAACAACTGCTGGGGATGCTAGTGTTGTGTCTCCAGCAGTTGTTTACTGGTGTCTTACAGATGGAAAAACTTGGTGGCAGGATAAGGGAAGGGTAGCGATCAATGTGGCTGGCATTGCATTGGAGGAATAGGTTTAAAGAGGTTGAGTGATCAGGCCCATGTGGACCAGGAATGCTGAAGACTGGAGAAAGGGTCTAGTCCTTGGTGAGGACTTCTCACCAACTAAATAGGAGCTGAGACAAAGGTGGCTAATGAGGAATGCAGCCCAGGAATCGATTCAGAAGCAGACATAAGGGATGAATTTAAAGTTCTACACAGGGCTGATTGTCCAGGACCAAGGAGGGAATGATCAAAAAGAAATAGGCAAGGGGTAAATCTCACGGGAGAATTGGGTTCAGCAGAAAGGTCTGAAAAAAAGTGCTTGCATTCAGTGGCTATTTGAAGCTTACAAAACTTTGGAGCCTGAAGAGAATGAAAAAGTCTTTTGCTGGGGCATTGAGTGAAGTGAAGGATGAGATAGTGAGTCAGAGCTGATGGATAGAGACTATGATGAGAGCAATGAGTAGAGAAATAATGAATAATCTAGATATGCCAGTAAATGTGATGGAGGGTAAGTGTGATGGGTGGGAAATTTAGTTGGAAACTATGTGGAATAAGTCAGAACTGTAACGAAAACCAATTTCGCGCGGGATCAATAAAGTATGACTATGACTATGAACTGTGACTCTTGCCTAAAAAAAATGAAGCAAGTTTCTGGGAAACATCAAAAATAAGGGCTAGTTTGATACCCCTAACTTACCACCTTTAATGACCTGGTCTGACTCTGAATACTGGCTTGTAATAGGGTTACTGTGGCACAGATCTGATTACTGAGGTGTTCTTCCCCGCACCCCCACCCCCGGACCTTGTGCTGTAAGAAAAGGATCTGGTTTTCATCTACTCCTCTCCCTCGCCTCCAGAGATGAGTAGCGCATAGTACAGGAAAACACTTTCTCTGAATCACAACTGCCCTGCTCATCATTACTGGTGAAAATTGATCAAGTGCACCGTGAAAGAAGATTTCCTCATTAAAATATTGTCATTCTACTCCAAACCCCGAAGGAAAACGTCTTAAATTACACAAGTAACTTATGTTCTGAGCATTCCAGAAGTATGAGCATCCTGTCTAGACTGACGCATCAGTTTCAGGCTCAGGGCTTGCTGTACATTCACTCAGGGAGCTAAGATCCCCAAAAAAATTGCCTGTGAGTGACCACTGTACTGGCTTCTTCAAAGAATGAGGGTGTTCCTTCTATGGCCTGGCCACCATTTCTCCCTCATCCATCATCATAGCCTTTGTTGGACTTCACTTGTGTGTGTGTATGCTGCCAAGTGTTCTAGGTATCTCCCCATGAGGAATACTCAGTTCTTTATAAAACACTCTGTGGCCAGGAAATGACACATGAATGTAACTGCCAATCTGCATCTTCTCATGCAGAGCAAAATATCTTCGGCTGTGAGATTTTCCCAGAGCTGAGATGAATAGTTTTATTGTTATGTTCATTGGGGGTGTACTTGCACATTTCTGAGCACAGCTGTTGCTCTTGGGGAAGATATGTTTGGATCCCTCGCGGTCTGGGAAGTGCACCGCCCTGTTTTAAGCTCAAGCGTGTGGTTTGAACTCTGACCCGTGTTGATTAGGTACAGGAGCTTTTGTGGAGGCTTTCAGAGCTTGGCGTGAAGTTGCACTTTCCTGGTTACTGGAATGTGGATGCGTGTGGGCACACAGTAAATGAAGACTAGAGGCAGGAAGGCAGGGGGGGGGTCCCTCAACCACTTCCAACCCATGCCTTTACTTCAATGTGCTTAATCCCACTCAATACAACTTCTCCTCTCTCACCCTATTGCACTGTTCTTTGTATCTTATTCCTAACATCTGGACATTTCCCTTTTTCCAACTCCGATTCCCATTTGCCAATCAATCTGTTCAACTCTAAAACATCCCAAGAAGGGATGGCCGGAGGTGGACCATATTAGATTATGTTAATTTGTTGACTCGTTATGTTAAATGGGGATACTGTTGACTATAAATTTCTCTCTTCCAAGGTATTGGAATCGATGGAGGAAATAACAAGGATTGTGAAAGCGAAGGGAAACATATCTGTATCATTAAAACAGACGGCAAAATAAAGTCGCTGGAAGAGGAAATAAACAGTAAGTACAATGTATTAGATACCTGTTGCAATGTGGGAAGGCTTTTTAAAAGCAGCATTAGATTTTTTGGGATTACGTCATATAAATTTGCTTTTATAAGATTAAATATGGTAGAATGATGTGGAGTTTGCAACACAAAATCTGACTATTCATTCAGCTATTTTAGGCCAGTATTTACGCTCCAGTGAAGGTTCCCTCTGTTTCTCCTGGAAGTTAACTTTATTGCTTTTAATCCATTCCTTCCTAACTATTTTGACATTTTATATTTAAAAGAAAACTGAGATCAAAGCAGTTCTTGGGAATTTTCTGTGTAAATGAAAACCTGCTTTCAATTATGGCAGCCCAGGCCCTGCAAATGAAGTGTGGGAACATTTCAAGCAAAGCCAGAAAACTGCAAGCAAAAGTTTTTGTTTCCTTCTGGACTTGCAGGTTACCACTATCAGCTGATTTTTGAAAAGTCTGTGGCTTCCAAGGGTTTCAGTTTCACCAATTAAAGGCCTTCCATCCTCTTCCAGTTGAAAGTTAGAGACAGGTGTAGAGTACAGCTGAGGACACTGGTGCATGGAGCTGTCTGCTTTGATATCAATGACCTATCAACATTGGAATGCAGTGCTTAGGATTTCACACATCTGTAATAAAATAAGACAAGAAAAATTACATGTGGACAAGAATAACAGAGCTCATCAATTTTTCAAAGTTGCACTCTCTTTTAGCCTGGAGGTGGGTAACTGTTGCCTCTGAGAGTCATTTGGGGAAGTGAGTGCAGAACTCCAGGTTAAGACACATCCTCACTAACCTATACATAGCCCACACGTACAGTTAAATATTTGGGAGATCGGTGGAATGGGTTTGCCAGCTGCTGGGGGGCAGTGGCCACCTTTAGCTGTGTGTGGGAGCTCGTTTCCTGATTTCTGACCTGTCTAGGTTACCAAAATAATTATCATTTGTAGCTTCACTGGGGTCCTGTGTGATTGTAGTAGGACCAAGCATTTTCATTTTCTTTCCTAATTGCCAGCTCCACTTGCCTGAAAGTTTTTTTTTATGTCTTGTGTACCTCCATGTCCCTTTGAATATCAACGTTTCCCAGTCTCACCACTTTAAAGTGAATAACCTCATACTCAACATCTTGGAAATAGCTTCTTCCTCCCCAGCACCAGATTTCTGAACGGTCCGTGAACCTGTCAACTCAATCTTGTTATTTCCATCTTGCACTTTATTTATATACTTTAACTTTTTATGTCTTGCACTATACTCCTGCCACAAAAGAACAAATTTCACAACATATGTCAGTGATAATAAATCTGATTCAGACTCGGTTCCATGCTCTACTCCAGCTGCTATGCTATTATACACTTGGTTTGATAGTTAGTTTCCTCTAGAAGCAGCTTTGTATTCAGAGACAGTTCCCAGGATGTAAAAATAGGGGACAAGCTCTCCTCTACAATCACTCTGAGCACCGGTGCCCCACAAGGCTGTGTACTCAGCCCCCTGCTGTACTCTCTGTACACCCATGATTGTGTAGCCAAGTTTCCATCGAACTCAATATATAAGTTTGCTGATGACACAACAACTGTAGGTCGTATCTCGGGTAATGATGAGTTTGAGTACAGAGAGGAAATTAAGAACCTGGTGGCATGGTGCGACGACAATAACCTATCCCTCAACGTCAGCAAGATGAAGGAATCGGTTGTTGAATTCAGAAGGAGTAGCGGACCTCACGACCCAATTTACATCGGTGGTGCGCAAGTGGAACAGGTCAAAAGCTTTAAGTTCCTCGGGGTCAATATCACAAATGACCTGACTTGGTCCAACCAAGCAGAGTTCACTGTCAAGAAGGCCCACCAGCGCCTTTACTTCCTGAGAAAACTAAAGAAATTTGGCCTGTCCCCTAAAACCCTCACTAATTTTTATAGATGCACCGTAGAAAGCGTTCTTCTAGGGTGCATCACAACCTGGTATGGAAGTTGTCCTGTCCAAGACCAAAAGAAGCTGCAGAAGATCGTGAACATGGTGTAACACATCACACAAACCAATCTTCTGTCCTTGGACTCACTTTACGCTGCACGCTGTCGGAGCAGTGCTGCCAGGATAATCAAGGACACGACCCACCCAGCCAACACACTTTTCGTCCCTCTTCCCTCCGGGAGAAGGCTCGGGAGCTTAAAGACGCATACGGCCAGATTTGTGAACAGCTTCTTTCCAACTGTGATAAGACTGCTGAACGGATCCTGACCCGGATCTGGGCCGTACCCTCCAAATATCCAGACCTGCCTCTCAGTTTTTTTGTACGACCTTACTTTCCATTCTTCTATTTTTTATTTATGATTTATAATTTAAAATTTTAATATTTACCAATTTTTACCATTTTTAATATTTAATATTTGTAATCCAGGGAGTGGGAAGCACAGAATCAAATATCGCTGTGATGATTGTATGTTCTAGTATTAATTGTTTTGGCGACAATAAAGTATAAAGTATTCTCATTGCCACTTAGTTTCATGTTGGAAGCCGAATTTGGAAATGTTCCATTTAGGACCCCTTGGACAAATTATTGATAACCCAGCTTTGAGATTACCCACTAGTTACTACCTACCAACTCAAGAAGAATCCATTTATTCCTCTTTTCTATCTGTTAACCAGCTTTAAATCATTGTTAATGTATAACTGTAAATTCCATGGGTTTTATACTTGTCCATCAAAAGTTCTATGTAGGACCATTTGAAAATACAAATACCCCACGATGCCCCCTCGTCTACTCTGTTCTTGAGGGTCTGCGTAGAAATGAAAATCATTTTATATATGCACCTTGGGTGATGTTGGCTATTTCTGAAAGGTATTCCAAGGTTGAAGCACTTTATTTGTATAAATATTTTCATCCGTAAGACAATTGGATTAGCAAGTTTTGTCACACTATTGTATGTTAAATATATTCTCATTTTCTTCTAGAACAAGAAGATATTGACTTTGATGTTGAACACAAAACACATTTTGCTATTGCTCATATTCGCTGGGCAACACATGGTGTTCCTAATTCTGTAAATGCTCATCCACAGAGGTCAGATAAAGACAGCGGTGAGTGTTTTGCAATGCAATCATACATATAAATAATATTACTGCCCCCTGCTGTGTTTCGTGTCTGTGAACTTTGCAGCAATTTGCCCCGCTAATATGCTGAACTAAATACTGAGGCTTTGGACTTGTTCCAGGCTGCTCCTGACTTGGATCTGGGGACTCAGTTTGGTTCAGAATGCTGTTGCATTTGCTTGCGTCTATTGTTTGCATGATTTGTGGTTTTTTTTCTCTTTCTCTGCGCATTGGGAACTGGTCTTTTTTTTAAAATTGGGGTCTTTCAGGGTTCTTGCTTTGCAGCTGCCTGTAAGTAGAATAATCTCAAGGTTGTATAATTTAAACATTCTTTGTTAATAAACGTACTTTGAATATAGTATCTCGAGATTCATTTGCTCGCCAGCACTTACAGAAGAAATAGAATAGAATTCATGAAAAACTGTACATAATCTGACAAAGACTGATAAGCAGCAATGTACTAATGAAGCCAAACTGTGCACAAATATAAAATAAAACTGAGAGCATGAATTGTAAAACCTCCTTGAAAATGAGTCTGCAGGTTGTAGAGTTGGTAATGGTGATTAAAATTATCCACACCATCAAGATCCTGATGGTTGTAGAGTAATAACTGTTCCTGAACTGGAACATTGAATAGTTCAATATTTAACGTCTTTGCTGTATTATAATGCAGTGTTCTTTTAATCCCTACTGCCCATTATAGTGCTGGCATTTAGGGCAGCAATGAAGGTCCTCTGTCTCTGGTGGTGTTCAGAGTTTCCTTCATTCTGCCAGTAGCTCAGTTTTCACTTCTATCAGTCAGCAAGTCTGACAGGAGACTTCGGATGTAGAAGGATTCTTCATTGTTGTTTCTGTAAGTTTTGTTTTACCAATCAGGGTTGTTAGCCCCAAGTCGAACCCCCGAACCTGGAGGACCGGTGGACTCCTCTTAGTTTGGCTTGTACCCTTTGACCTGTTTGGCATGGGTGACCCTGCCAAAAGCCAAAGCATAAAGCCCTGACTCCAGCATTGGGTCACTGAAGCCTCCAAACCACGACAAGGTTGTGCTCCTCTAGGAGGGTTCTTTTATATGTTAAATTCTTACATTAAAAAGATCTTTAAGTGCCTTGATACCTCATGGCTAACGTTGTCTCATTGTCTCTGATACAGTCTAATGTATTGTGCCTTTGAAAGGAAGGTTGATCATTCTTGCAACACTTTATTGACCATAGGGATTGATTAAAACTTTATAGTATAGTGAAGGGACATCTCTCCGGGCTTCTGCAAATAACCTTTGAGATAGTGGCAGAAGGTGGGTAACTATCTCTGAGTTGGGGAAAGGTGGGTTTGTGCTGGAGACCATCTTTGGTAATGGTTGCTAGAGGGAGAGTTTGTCCTGGAGCACATAAGACCATAGGACAGTAATATATAGGAGCAGAATTAGGCCATTTGGCCCATCAAATCTGCTCATCATGGTTGATTTATTATCCCTCTCAACCCGATTCTCCAGTCTTCTCCCCTTAACTTTTGATGCCCTTACTAGTCAAGAGCCAATCAACTTCTGCTTTAAATATACCTAATGACTTGGCCTCCACAGTCATCTGTGGCATTGAATCCCACAGGTTCGTCACCTTGTAGCTAAGTTCCTCATCCTCATCTCAGTTCTAAAGGGGCGTCCTTGTATTCTGAGGCTTGGAAATACACTAGACAGGGAGTGTGTAGCTTATGGACTATGTTTAGGAGTGGTTGATAGAGGAAGACTATGCCTTTGAGACCATCCTTGGGGGTAGATGGTAGTTCAGTTGGAAGTGTGCACATCCTGGCGAAAGTCCTTGGGAATAGGTGATAGAGCAGAAAGGAGATGAAATTTACACCCTGGAGATTATCCTGGGATATGGATGGTAGTGAGGGACGCTCTGTACATCCTAGAGAGCAACTTTGGAGATGGGGAAGGAGGTGTATAGCATGGGGGCCATCTTTGGAAATGAGTGATAGAGGGAAGTGCATCTAGAGCAGGGGTTCCCAGCATTTTTTATGCCATGGACCCCTACCATGGACTCCAGGTTGGGAACCCCTGACCTAGGCACTATTGAGGAATCCAAGGTGTTCTGTCCTGAAACAATGTTTGAAGGGTTTCCTTATGCCCTTGGCTATTTGAGCTGGAGTTGTCCTCTAGATGCAACACTCAACGAATAGGCTTGCTCCATCAGCCAGAGCCAGGGATGAGATGCATCTTAGAAATCAATTGTTTTTCGTAGTTTGGGATTGTTCCATCTTTACTCTTTGAACAGCCATTGCTGGGATTATGTTGTTCTTATTTTAGAAAAATAGATGTGAGCTTGCTTACAATCCATGAATCTCTTGACTTGATGTGACAAATGCAGCCTGGCAGCCAGCTCAGCGTCAGGTATGAATAAAAAGAGCCATGTCCTCCAACAAGAGCCACAGCAGCAAAAACGTGCCTTTGTGCAACACCTGCAGCGTCACAACGTGCACCAAAGTGCAGCATAGGACCTGATCATAGACTCTGATACTGAGTCACCTAAGGAGTCATTAGATGGGTGACTAAAGGCTTAGGAAAAGGTGTAGGTTTTAAAGATGGTCTTAAAGGAGGAAAGATTCCAGAGAATGAAAGAGTTAACATATGAGGAGTGTTTGATGGCTCTGGGCCTGTACTCACTGGAGTTTAGAAGATTGCGGGGGTGGGGGGGGAAGAGGGATTTCATTGAAACCTATTGAATATTGAAAAGCCTAGATAGAGTGGACGCGCAGAAGTTGTTTCTAATACATAGTGGGATAATCTAAAACCAGAGGGCAAAGCCCCAGTATAGTGGATAGAGGTGAGGAGGAATTTCTTTAGCCATATGGTGGTGAATGTGCGGACATTATTGTGCAGGGACTGTGAAGGCTAAGTGATTGGGCATATCTAAAGCGGAGGTTGATTGGTAGGATTATCAAAGTTTATGTGCGGAAGGCAGAAGAGTGGGGTTGAGAGGAAAAATAAATCAGCCATGATTGAATGGCAGAGCAGATTCAATCGGCCGAATGGCCTAATTCTGCTCCTATGCCTTGTGCTCTTTCGGAAAGAGAGATGGAGAGGCTTCTTTAGAGAAAGAATGGTTTGCATGGCTGCAGAAGCAGCTGCCAGTGTCGGTGTGCACGGTGTGGGGATTGTATTAACAGCAAACCTTGGGGTGGAATGGACGTGCAGAAAGTTCGGGGATAGGTGGTGGGGGGGGGGCCAAGGAATAGTCAGAGCACTAAGGTGAGAATGTGATAAGTGAGATATTGATGGATGGGGAGCATGAGAATGAGGGATGAACGAGGCTTGAAGTGAGATGGGAGATGGATGGCAGAGTTTACAGAGGGCACAGCATGGCAGGGGTGGGGAGAGAGGAGAGTTAAACCACCAGAACCTCAGTTCAGTCTGGAGGTCACAGGATTGCTGATGGTTTCAGTCACAGACAGGCTGGGGCAGATGGGTGCAATATTTCTGAGGTGAAAGCAGGAGATCGTTGTAATGAAGGTGGAGTCAGTTTGTGATGCATATTCTAAAGCTGTCTCCCACTCAGTCTAGGGGATTCACAGAGGTGAATGTAGAGAAAGGTCACCTCGTCAAGTATTTCATGTTCTTGTAGCCAGGAATGGGGTTATACCCCACTGAACCTGAACTGGGAGTGTGGGAAGCTGCCAAAGATATTTCGCCAGAAGAAATATCTTTTCAACTTGATGTGAAGGGGAGGTAATTGATTAGGGATGCTACATTTAAAAATCATCTAGGAGCAGGAAGTTTGTATAATGAAAAATAAAATACTGAAAATACCCTGGAGGTAAGGCAGTACCTATGGAGAGAGAATTGTTTTAGGTTGATAACGCTTCATCAGATTGATTTTATATGCTGTACAAACCTTCCCTACCTGTCCAGCATTTCCTTGATTGGTCTAGAGAGTTTTGTGATGCCCAGATCTGGCTTCCTGGATCCATTTCCCTCATCTGGCATCACGTGCAGTAATTAGGCCCCTTTTGCCAGTGTCTCCATGACAACTAGGACCCAGAGGAGGGGAGGCGATGGGGACGGAACAGGTCCTGATGTGGCGTTTCAATCCAAACCCTCAATAGTTATTTCTCACCCCGCCATCACAGATGCTGCTGCTTGACCTACTGAGTTCCTCCACAAGGTGATTTCTTGCAGGTGTGTGTGTGTGTGTGTGGATTAATGATTGGTGATGTGAACAGACAGATTTGTTGGATTGATGCTGGACTAATTGATGAGAATCAGGTTTCAAGTGAAAATTATTTTATAGTTATACAGTATGTAATCAGGCCATGTGGCGGAGCAGACTCGATGGGCCGAATGGCCGACTTCTGCTCCTTTGTCCTGTCTTGTTTTTGTGGCCCATTGAGTCTGTCCCGCACATCACCTGCCCATTTACACTAATCCCATTGTATCCGTGCTAATCCTATTTTATTTTTCTCCATATTCCCACTAACTGCACCCCTTTACATTGCCCACATTCTTCCACCCCTACAGAAAAAGGGTAAATTAGAGTAGCCAATTACCTTCCCACATATGAGGTTTTGGAACATGGGAGGCAACTGAAGTTTCTGGACGAATACTCATGGACATGTGGAAAACATGCAAACTCCACACAGACAGCACCAGTAATCTCTTGTCTATTGAAGATTGTTGTGGGGTCAACTAATATGTTTAAGGTGGTTAAAAGAGTATAATAGGAAATCTAGAACCTGGGGTTTAATCTTAAAATGAGGGCAAAGCTTCTTGATATTGTTTGTGAAGAACACCAATTCACACAAATAGATCCGGAACTCTTGCCCCAAAAGAAGCTGAAACTGGAAGCCAGGCGTCAGATTGAGATAGGATATTAGTTTACAGAATTAGTGTACATTTTGTCTGCTCAGTCACATTGCAAAGGCCTGCCCCCTGCTGGTGATCCCCAGTGCCCATACTTTTGTACAGATGGCTGCAGATTGCTGCCAGCCAGCAAAGAGCAGTTTGTCAAAAACAAGTCACCTTCACAATTACATCAGCAGTTTGATATTTGTGCTTGGAAACCACCTTAAGACAGGGAACATGATCAAAAGCCACTTAGAGACTTGGTGTGGTGAGAGTACAGTTGCCCGGCCTCAAGTGGAGGTTGACGTGCAATCAATCCAGTTAGAGACATGTACATGGTTGTTTTCTGCTTGCTGTGACCTGCATTAATATTTGTTTGCTGTTTACCTTCACTGTCACTGTTCAAACATTATCCCTGCAAATAGAACTGTACTTGTTTAAAAATAAGGCAACTGGAGTGCCTAGCTGGAGCACAGTAAATACGTTGTTTTAAATATTTATGATATATGTATCGTAAAAATTAGACCAGTAATGTTATTGTGGGTTGTGTTAAATTGGTCAGTGAAGACCTCTTCTGCTGGGGAAAGAAATTCTGATTTTTATAAACTTATGGCTTCTCTTAACAGCTTGCAGACAATAACGTTCTATAGAAATGGAGTGGCAAATTGGATTATTTTTATTTAAAACATAACTTATTTTTTGGAAGCAGTAAATCATGTACAGATTTGCTGTTGCTACGTGGATACAATGGCCTGCCAACAGCCATGTATTCTGAGGAACCTGTGGATGCTAAAGAAAGAATGACTAATCACAGGACTCAGTGAATGCTGGAAATCCCAAGTAACACACACAAAATGCCGGAGGAACTCAACAGGTCAGGCAGCATCTGTGGAGAGGGATAAACAATCAACATCTGGGGACGTGTCCTGTTGAAGGGTCTCGGCCCAAAACTTTGACTGTTTATTCCTCTCCATAGATGCTGGCTGACCTGCTGAGTTCCTCTGGCATTTTGTGTGTGTTACAGAAGGAATGATAACAACACATGGAATACCAGCAGTGAGTAATCCCCCGCCAAAATGAACCATTTAATCTGAAGGATCTTAAGGTGCAAGGCTGTAGCTCTCGGAATGTAGCACCGGAAGGTGATAGTGTGGTAAAGAGGGCGTACGGTGTTCTTGCCTTCCTTGTTTGGGGCACTGAACCCGGTTAGGCCACAGGTGGAATTCTGGTCATCATGTTACAGGAAGGAGGGAGAGGCTTTGGATTGGCTGCACAAGAGGTTCACTGGGATGTTGCCTGGTTTGGAGAGTATCAATTATAAGGAGAGGTTGGACAAACTGGGATTGTTCCCACTGGGGTGTCAAGAGGTTCAGGGGTAACCTGATGGAACTATATAAAATTATGAGAGGTATAGACTGAGCAGATGTTTACCTTCCTGAGGTGGCCATGCCAAATGTGTCGAATATCAATTGCATTTGTCGTATGAGACGATGTGTTGGTAGTAATGGGTGAGGTTAGACCTGTGGCTTTATCATTGGGTGCCTAAGAAAGGTGGTGTCCATCAGTAAGGACCCCCATCAGCCGGGACATGCCCTCTTCTTGTTGCTTGTATCAGGAAGGAGATACAGAAGCCTGAAGGCACACACTCAGTGATTCAGGAACAGCTTCTTCCCCTCTGCTATCTGATTTCTGAATGGACATTGAACCCATGGACACTACCTCACTACTTTATTTCTATTTTGCACTATTTAATTAATTTAACTATTCACTTTTCTCTCTCCATTATTATGCATTGCGTTGTACTGCTGCCTCAAAATTAACAAATTTCATGACATACATCGGTGATAATAAACCTGATTCTGATTCTCCTTGTCACATGTCTGGAACTGGTGTGAATTGTTATAAAAGCTGATTTACTAATATTGTATCACACAACTACAAGGATGATTAGAAGGCAGATGAATAGACCTTGATTTTCTGTTATCAACCACCTCTCCAACCCTGTTTCACTTAATCTTGAGACCAGGACAGGCATGAAATGTCTTGTATAATATAGGTGCACACAAACTCGGAGTGACAAGGACTGTCTTGCAAATAGAATGAAAGTCACTGGAAGGGTGTTGGGTGAGGCTGATGTACATTGCAGTCTGATGGGGTAATCTGAGGCATTCTGTATGGAAAGAGAGATGAGTTTGGTGGTGAAATGTTTGAGGTGCTGGGGTCGTGAGCCACACAGTTTTCTGCCTTGGGGTTGAGCAGCCTTCGGCATTTTCCTTCCATAAAAATAATTTGGGGAATGTTCCACATTGTCAAAAATATGAGCAGGCTTTCTCCCAACAGGATACAGTACTGCTCTCTTCCCACCCTGGAGACCAGTGACACTGAAGTAAATCCTTGCCTCTGCGATGACAGTTGATTTGTAATGTGAGTCAGTGAATGTGACCTAAGGAGGCAGTGGGAAGTTTATGGAACAAGGCTTTAACCTGGAATTTGAGGCTGTTGAAATAGGGCAAGTGTGTAATACCGGTGAAGCTATTTCCTCAGGCAGAGAAAATCCTGACCAACAGGATGTAAAATTCATACGAAGTGATGTGCTTATGAAAATCAATAAGTACAGTTAAAATCTTGAATGGTTCCAGAGAATCTTGAACCATGGAAGACTTGACACTTATTGTTCATGTCACATTGTTCATGAGTGATCAGAGAGAGGCATTGACCTATAGATAAGTACTGTTCCTAATAAATGGTAAAATATTAATGTTTGAAGTGAGACAAATTTCTGGGTTATTTGTCTTGTTTACATTTTCAACAACTCCCCGGTGTCTTTGATTTTCTGTTGCTGGGGTGTCTTCTGCCTCTTGTGGGTGGGAGGGCAGGGATGGTCGAGGTAGAAAATTGGTGGCTCTGAACTATACACGCCTGTTCAAGCACATGTTTGATATTTTTTAAACACTCCACACCATAATCATGCACATTATAATATCTGCAAAATTAGAAGAAAATTACATGCTGTGAACATTTTTGATCCTAATCTCCACCGGTGATTTGGATTGTAATATTTATTGAAATTAAAAAATAAACCAGTGAACACTATTTAGCAATATGCAAATGAAAATATCAGGGAAAATTCTAGTTAAGTGATTATCTTTGGATGAGTTATTGTATTTTAAAATTTATCAGTTATGGCCACAAAGATGAAACTACACATAAAATTTAGGCCCAGAACCATTAAATGCTCTGCATAAATTAACCCCTTTCATTCTCATTATCCTTCTCTGGACTCTCTCCAAAGACAGCACATCCTTCCTTGGATATGGGCCCAAAGCAGCTCTGGGTACTCTAAGCGTGGACTGACCAATGTCTTAAAGCCTCAGCAATACATTCTTGCTTTTATATTCTTGAAATGAATGCTGACTGTTGACAATGCATTAGCTTTACTTACTACAGAAGTCAACCTGCAAGTTAACCTCTAGAGAATCCTGAACCAGGACTCCCAATTACAAAGACGAGAAAATCTGGGATGCTGGAAATCCAAACAGCACACCCAAAGTGCTGGAGGAACTCAGCAGACCAGGCAGCATCTATGGTAAAGAGTAAACAGTCAACGTCATCAGAATGAAGGGTCTTGGCCAGAAATGTCGACCGTTTACTCTTTTCCATAGATGCTGCCTGGCCTGCTGAGTTCCTCCAGCACTTTGGGTGTGTTGCTTGGACTCCTGAGTCCCTTTGTACCTCTGATTTCTGAACTTGCTCCCCGTAAGGAGCCGTGATTCCTAGCACCATCACTGTTTGTCACACTGCCTTGTCCATTT
The DNA here is from genome assembly GCF_030028105.1 of Mobula birostris. Taxonomy (NCBI): domain Eukaryota; kingdom Metazoa; phylum Chordata; class Chondrichthyes; order Myliobatiformes; family Myliobatidae; genus Mobula; species Mobula birostris. Next base: position 38,722,108 of record NC_092387.1, read on the forward strand.
CATTGTCCCTTTCCTTCCTCATCCCACCTCTCCCTGCAGGTTTTCTTCCTCCTGCAGCACCTTGTGTGATACAGAGAGAATGGAGAGCTGCCTGGAGGTGCTGGAAAATTATGCTTGTTGCGTTCCTTTCTTTCTGCACCACCCCAACACTTCACTGCTGCCTACAGCTAAGCTGCTCTCGGCATGCTATATACAGAACAGAAACAGGTCTTTCCCAGGCTATGATTGCCTGATTTATATACAGTCCATACGTACAGACAAGTGTTGGTGAGAGGAGGGGTGGATTTACCAGCTGCTGTGGAGTTGCAGGCACCATCTGCCATATGGGAGCTCGGTCCATGATAAAATCTGAATGGTTTAGTTGAACACCCTGGCTTAACTAAACTTTGCCGCTAGTTGGCCTCTGCTTTTATTTAGATATGTTGCTGGGCGGCCAAGATCCCAATTTAACTGGTCAGATTACGGTTAGTTCTGAGGAAGAGAGGCCTGCCCGTAACCTGGGGAAGGACCTTCAGTGGTGCCACGTACCTGACAGGATTGAGGAATGTTTGCTTGCAGAATGTTTGTAGGCGGGAAAGCATTTTTTTTATTTTTAGAGGTAGAATTTAACTGGTAGCATGTCTTGAGATGTAGGATGTGAAATGTATTCTCATTATCCCCTGCCCCCTTTCTGGTTCAATGAAGGATTTTACCAGATGATCAGAGAGATTGATTGAACAAGGCAGTCAGACTTTTCAGAAGCTGGTTTTGGTACCTTGACAAATAGTTATTAATCTATCAGGTCTTGTCCACACCTGTCAGTGGATTGGCTGAAGGGCAATATTTCTCCTTTTCATTCCAACTCAATTACTCAATGCCTTCAAGCATCATTTTGTGCTGATTGTTAAGCTTAATGTCACCAAGGGAAAGTTGGGTTTTAGAGTTCATGAAAAGTACTTACGACTCACCTGCCCATTGATTCTGTTATCAGTGGTTCCCTTCTGATCTCACCAAGGAATTTGGGTATAAAAATTACTAATAACTCCCAGTCAGCATCCTGGAGCCATTTCGCCCAACCTTGTTATTCCTTTCTGTGCCTTGTAGCTCATCAAATGGCAACCTTGCCGTTTCTTTATCAATTTGTCTGTTTTTTATGAGGCCAGGTTGCTACCTCGACGCTGAACCCAGCACAGATGGAAAGCGTGCAAGGAGCCGGCCGGATTCGAACCCTGTGCCACTTGCCTCGGAAGTCCAGTGCTAATGCCATTACACCACTGGCCAGCAAACACCCAATGTGTTTCTAATGTCTCCTGCTTTTTGGAGTGCACGAGAAACCTTTGCTTATGGACCTATGAAAAGGCTGATGAAGGGTAGTATGAAGAAGCCAGGAGCTTAAAAATAGGGCTGTAAACTGCCTCTCCTCTGCCAGACATGGGAGAAGAGCCTGGGCAGGAGTAATCATTGAACAGACTGGGCAGCAAATTTTCATGCTTGTATCATTTAATGCAACTGGTTTTGTGATGCGGGCTATAGGAAACAGATTGAAAGTCGGCCTTGGCAAAGTATGATGGTCCTTTGCTGTCAGGTGTCAGCTTGCCTGGTAGCTCTCCTGGCTACAATTTAGAGGTTATGGTGGGAGGTCTTTCACCCCCTTGGAACCTGCTCCAGTATACATTTGAATTAGCGGTGATCTGCAACGTTGTCTCCATTTAACTATAAGACCATAAAACATAAGAGCAGATTTTGTCCATTTGTCCCGTTGAGTCTGTTCCATCATTTGATCACTCTGGATTTATTTTCCCTCTCAACCTCATTCTCCTGTCTTCTCCACGTAAACCTTTGATGCTCTTACTAATCAAGAACCTACTAACCTCTGCTTTAAATATACCCAATGACTTGGCCTCCACAGCCATCTCTGGCAATGAATTGCACAGATTCACCACCCTCTGGCTAAAGAAATTCCTCCTCTTCGCTGTTCTAAGGCGACTGAAGCTGTGCCCTTTGGTCCTGGACTCTCACACTATTGTTAACGTCCTCTCCATGTCCACTTTATCCAGACATTTCAGTATTTGGTAGGCTTCAGTGAGATCCCACTCCCCCCACCCCACTTTCTTCTAAGCTCCAACAATTACAGCACAGAGCTATCAAATGCTTCTCATCCAGTAACCCTTTCAATCCCAGATCCCCAGGATCATTCTTGTAAACTACCCCGGACCCTTTCAAATGTCAGCATATCCTTACGGGACCCAAAACAGCTCACAATACTTCAAATGTTGTCTGACCAATGCTTTATGGCGTCTCAGTCATAGTTGGCTGTTAAAACTGCCATAGTGGGTTATGTTTTCCTTGGGTTTGATCCTCGGGGAGCACATCACCTAAATGGGCACTTTATTGCTGCATTGAGCGTCCATTGCATGGTCTAAGGTATCATCTTTCAGCTGAATCATCATACTGTGTCTCAGCAGCTCTTTCAGAGGGACATAGACTGTTATGCAAATACAAACACAAGACATTCTGCAGATGCTGGGAATCCAGAGTAACACACACAAAATACTGGAGGAACATAGAGCAGAAAAGAGTACAGCACAGGTACAGGCCATTCAGCCCACAGTGTTGTGCCAAACCGTTAAAAAGCAAATCAAGCACACTAATCCCTCCTACCTACACAATGACCATATCCCTCCATTTTTCTTACATCCATGTGCCTATCCAAGCGTCTGTTAAGAGCCTCTAATGTTTTTGCCACTACCACCACACCAGGCAGCACATTCCAGGCATCCACCACTCTCTGAGTTTAAAAAAAAAAGGCTTGCCCCTCCCAGGCTTACCCTTCAAGGTAGCCCCCTTGAACCTACCCCTCCCCCACCACCCACCTTCAGTGCATGCCCTCTGGTATTCGACATCTCAACCCTGGGAAACACATATTCCCTGTCTGCTCTATCTATGCCTCTCATAATCTTACAAATCTCTATCAGATCTTCCCTCCATCTCAGCTCCTCCACAGAAAACAACCCAAGATTATCCAGCCTCTCGTGATAGCACATGTCCTCCAAACCAGGCAGCATCCTGGTAAGCTACTTCTGGACCCTCTCTAAAGCCTCAACTTCCTTCCTGTAGTGGAATAACCAACTCAACAGGTCAAGTTTCAGGCTGAGATCCTTCATCAGGGTGGAAGAGGAAGGGGGAAGGAGGAGGTTAGGGGAGGGGAAGGAGTGCAAGCCAAAAGGTATAGCTGTAGCCAGATGAGGGGAAAGATGGGTGGTGGAGGAGGAGAGATGAAGTAAGAAGCTGGGAGGTGATACTTGGAGAAGGTAAAGGGTTGAAGACAAGTTCCCAGAAAGGACACAGGACTGTGGGCATGAATCTGGGTGATCACATGGTTGAAGAGTCGGTGAGCAGGAGTTATCAACAAGGGGAAGCAGTGAGGCAGAACTCCCATCAAAGATTTAAACTTACCTCAGAGAGACTTTACAGTGGAGCAGCACATTAAAAACACAAGGACTTCTACAGATGTTAGAAATCCAGAGAAATTCACACAAAAAAATTGCTGGAGGAACTCAAATGGCCAGGCAGCATCTAAGGAAAAGAACAGAGACAACGTTTCAGGTCAAGACCCTTCATCTGGACTGGAAAGGAAGAAGGCCAGTGGAAATCTGTGCACTGTATAATCTTAGAATGAACTGGTTGGACTGATTAGAATGATTCCTTTGAGTATGTTCAAAGTAAGAGTGTTGCTGGAAAACTGGCACTCCTGGGAAGGACACTCTTTATTCTTCCAGTACAAAAGATATTCATAAGTAATTGGTGCCACTTGGCTACAGGAATGCGTGCTGAGGGATCCGAGATTCAAATTTCAAGTTTATTTATGACGTGTATATCGAAGCATATAGTGAGATGCATTGCTCAGTATTGTGAGGAAGGACTACAGTCTCAGGCCCTGCTGTCACTGGACACTGGGAGGCTGGGTCCTGAGTCTCAGATACTTTGAGGTTGTACTGTTCACATGACTGACACTGGCCTAAGTCAAAGTCAAAGTACACTTATTATCGAAGTGTGTAACCACATACAACAGTGATCCCTAACCTCCAGGCTGCGGACCGATACATTGCCGCAAAGAATACAGTGGTGCAATGGTAGTCGGGACGCACCCAGCACATCTTTAAGAAAAAAGCCGAAATAAACAACTAATTAATTAGGTGCTGCCCCACACATAAATGGCCGACATTTACATGCTAGGCGGCACCTAATTAATTAGCTTGTTTATTTCGGTTTTTTTCTTAAAAATGTGCTGGGTGCGTCCTGACTACTGCTGCACCACTGTATTCTTCGCGGCAATGTATCGGTCTGCAGCCCGGAGGTTAGGGATCACTGCCATACAACCTTGAGATTCTTCTCCTTACAGTCAGCCACAAAACAAAGAGCTCCAACAGAACCCATTTTTTTTAAAAAAAGACTGTCAAACTGCCAATGTGCAGAAAAAGAAACAAATTGTGCAAATAACAAAAGCAAGCAAGCAACTGAAGTTCACAACAGAGAGTCCATAGTGTCAAACTCAGTCATCACTGCAGCAGATCCAGTAGCCGGTTAGTTGTGGATGACAGCCTCAGTTCAGCGCAGAGATGGGTAAACTCCGCAAAGCAGTGAATTGAACTAGCCCATCCCTCACCTCTGGCTCCAACACTATGACCTTTTCAGCGTCACCTTGTGCTTAAATTGTCCAAGTCTCAGGCTGTTCCTCACTCTCACACCTGGGCCCTGCCACTTTGAGTCACTCTTCGACCCATACCTGACTGTTGTCAAACCTGGGGTGATTCCTTACTCTCGAACTCAGGCCCTGCTGCTTTGATATGCTCTCAGGCCTGGGCCCGTCACCTCGATTTGACCCATACCTGACCGTTCCAGTTTGCCCAGTGGGACTTTCTTTGTTCTCTGGCCCTGCTTCACCTCAGCTCGCCTTACCTTGGTTCTGCCACACCGAGTCACCTCCAGGTCCGCTCCAGCAATGGCCAAGCATTGGCTCATTCTCCGCTCTCGGGCCTGGGCCCCACTGCCTTGAGTCAGCCCTCACATGCTTCTCTGCAACTGTCCCGCTCCTTCGACACTTCAGTTCACACCTCAAAAATGCCAGGTCATACAGGCAGTTCAAAAGCTCAACTCCAAAAAGGAAGTTGCAGGGTATCGATTGCAGTGATTGTTTTCCAGAAAAAGTGTGATTAATAAAGTAATTAGTAGTTTTCTTTATTTTGTTTGCTATAGGCAAATAGTCACTGTGCTTCACCAGTACCATCTTAAACCAGTGCTTTGTACATAGAATGTATTAATGATGACAATCTTTAGAGTCATAAAGTAGTACTGCACAGAAGCAGGCCTTTCAGCCCATCGAGTCTGTGCCAATCCATTAACTGCTCCATTGACCCGCACCCAGACCATAGCACTCCATACCCTTTCCATCCATGTACCTACCCAGATTTCTCTTAAATGTTGAAATCGACCCTGCATCCACCACTTGGGCTGGCAACTCGTTCCACACTCTCACCACCCTCTGAGTGAAGAAGTTCTCCCTCATGTTGCCCTTAAAACATTTCACCTTTCACAGTAACCCATGAGCTCTAGATCTAGTTTCACCCAATCTCAGTGGAAAAAGCCTGCTTGCATTTACCCCATCTATACCTCTCAGGATATTTATACATTTATCAAATCTGTGTTCTAGGGTATAAAGTCCTAACCTATTTAAACTTACTCAATATCTCAGGTCCTCTGGTCCTGGCAACATCCTTGTAAATTTTTTTTCTGCACTCTTTCAATCTTATTTACATCTCTCCTGTAGGTAGATGACCAAAGCAACACACAATACTCCAAGTTATTGATTTATGAAGGCTAATATGCCAAAAGCTTTCTTTACGACCCTATTTACCTATGATGCCACTTCTGTGATTTCTGTGGGGTCCATGATCTCACTGCTGCATTACCTTGCATCTGAAGACTGTGTGTCCATCTCCTGAGTAATGCAGATGCAAAAAAATTCCATTTAGTACTTCACCCATCTCTTTCAGTTGCACACAAACATTATTACTCTGATCTTCTAGAGGACCAATTCTATCTGTTGCTAACCTTTTGCTCTTAATATATCTGTAGAAACCCTTAGGATTTTCCTTTACTTTTTCTGCTAGGGCAATCTCATGTCTTAGCCTCCCTGATTTCCTTCTTAACTGTTTTCTTGCATTTCTTATGTGTTTTCTGGCATGGTTCCGGAGCACTAGAAAATTTGAAATGCCACTCCACTCTTTAAGAAAGGAGGGAGGCAGCAAAAAAGTAAATTGTAGACCAGTTAGCCTTGACCTTAGTGGTTGGGAAGATGTTAGAGTCAGTTGTTAAGGATGAGGTTATGGAGTACTTGGTGGCACAGGACAAGATAGAACAGAGTCAGCAGGGCTCCCTTAAGGAAAAGTCTTGTCTGACAAACCTGTTGGAACTATTTGAGGAGATTACAAATAGGATGGATAAAGGGGATGCAGGGGATGTCGTATATTTGGATTTTCAAAACCCTCTTGACAAGGTGCCATACACGAGGCTGCTTACCAAGTTAAGAGCCCATGGTATTGCAGGAAAGTTACTGGCATGGTTATAGCATTGGCTGATTGGTAGGAGCCGGCGAGTGGGGGAAAAAATGATCCTTTTCTGGTTGGCTGCCTATGACTTGTGATGTTCAGCAGGGGTCACTGTTGGGACCACTTTTTTTATATGCTGTTTATCAATGATTTAGATGATGAAATAGATGGTTTTGTTGCCAAGTTTGCTGATGATTTGAAAATTGTTGGGAGTGTTGAGGAAACAGGAAGGCTGCAGCAGGACTTGGACAGATTAGAGAATAGGCAAGAAAGTGGCAAATAAAACACAATATTGGAAAGTGCATGGTCCATGGAAACCATAGAAAAACTACAGCACAGAAACAGGCCTTTTGGCCCTTCTTGGCTGTGCCGAACCATTTTCTGCCTAGACATGCACTTTGGTAGAAGAAATATATGTGCAGACTATCTGCTAGACAGGGAAAAATCCAAAAATCTGAGATGCGAATGGACTTGGGAGTCCTTGTGCAGAACACCCTAAAGTGGGGCTGAGGAGGCATAAAAAGGATCAGCCATGATTGAATGGCAGAAGAGACTTGATGGGACAAATGGCTTAATTCTGCTCCTATGACTTATAGCCTTGTACTCAAGCATCTTTTTTGTTCTTGCCTGCCTATATCTGCTGTGCACCTCAGGTTTTTTTCTTAACCAAGGCCTCAATATTTCTTGAAACCAAGGTTCCCTAAACCTGTTATCCTTGCCTTTTATTCTGACAGGAACATACAAACTCTGTACTCTCAAGATTTCCCTTTTGAGGACCGCCCACTCACCATGTATACCCTTTCCAGGAAATAGCCAGTCTCAATCCACGCTTACCAGATCCTTTCTGATGCTATCAAAATTGGTCTTTCTCCAATTTAGAATCTTAACCCGTGGACCAGACCTATCTTTTTGCATATTTACTTTGGAATTAATGACATTGTGATCACTAAATGCAAAGTGTTCACCTACACAATGGACTGTTATCTGCCTTGTCTCGTTCCCTATTAGGAGCTCAAGTATCGCACTCACTAGTTGGGACTTCTGTGTATTGATGAAGGAAACTTTGCTGAACACATTTGACAAACTTTCTGAACTATCCCTTTTACAGTATGGGAGTCGAGTCATTTTGAGGAAATTTAAAATTACCTACTATCACAAACTTGTGTTTCCTGCAATAGTCTGTGATCTCTCTACAAATTTGCTCCTCTAAATATTGCGGACTGTTGGCTGGTCTATAATATAATCCCTTTCTTGTTCCTCAGTTCTACCCATAAAGCCTTTCTAGATGAGCTCTCTGTCTAAGCATTGCTATGACATTTTCCCAGACTAGTAATGCCACCCCTCCCCATTTAACCCCTCCTGCTCTATCACATCTAGAACGACAGAACCCTGGAACATCGAGCTGCCAGTCCTACCCCTCCTGCAACCAAGTCTCACGATTGGCTACAAAGTCATAATTCCATGTGCTGATCCCGAGCTCATCTCCCTCTCCTACGATACCCCTTGCACTGAATTATACAAAGCTCAGAACATTAGTTCCACACGCTCAACGTTTTGCTTCCTGACTTTGTCTGAAGTATTAATAACATGTCTCCACAACCTCTCCACTATCTACTCTGGCATTCTTGCTCCCATTCCCCTGCAACATTCAGGTGCAAACAGTCTCTTCTGTACAGGTCCCAGATTCCCTGGAAGAAAGCCCAATGATCCAAAAATCTGAAGCCCTCCCTGCTATAGCAACACCTGAGCCACGTGTTAAACTGTATGATCTTCCTATTTCTGACCTCACAAGCTGCCAGTCCTGCCCCCTCCAGCAACCAAGTCTCACTAATGGCTACAATGTGATAATCCCATGTGCTTATCCATGCCCTGAGCTCATCTGCCTTTCCTACAATACATGTTGCATTGAAACTCAGAACATTAGTCTCTCCATGCTCAATGTTTCAATTCCTGACTTTGTACGTAGGCTTGTCAGCACCTCTCTCCATTATCTGTTGTGACGCTCTGGTTCCCATTCCCCTGCAACTCTAAACTAACCTCCCCCCCCCCCCACCACCCCATGCAACACTAGCAAACCTTCCCTCTTGGATATTAGTCCCCCTCTAGTTCAAGTGCAAACCATTCCCTCTGTACAGGTCCCACCTTCTCTGGAAGAGAGCCCATTGATGTGTATATGTAAAGAAATTCAGCAACTGTTTCGTATTTCTAGTATGTTAGTTTTATGAATGTTTTGTTTTTGAATTCAAATTAAATCTTGTAATCAAGGGCACCGACACTTGTGAAATATGTCAGTAATTTGACTTAGATTTCAGTGGAAAAATTAAGCATTCCTTGTCTCTTCCTTGTACTAACATTTTTGTTTTTAAATTGCAGAGTTTGTTGTTATTCATAATGGCATAATTACAAACCACATGAATCTAAAGAGGTTCCTGGTAAGTACTCAGCAATGCTTAGCATTGCTTAACATTGGCTTCCACAGCATTTTCGTGCAGTGCCCAGTAATTCCTTCACATGGAAATTCTCTCAATTAACTTGATGTAAAGGTTCTCTAATAACAGCATGTTTTAGTAAATTATATTTTGCACGGTTACCTGATGATTCTTTCCTCCAGTTTTTCCCTGTCTCCTGAAGCAACATTCTGGCAAAGGGGTGTTTGTGTTTGTGTGTGTGTGTGTGTGTGTGTGTGTGTGTGTGTGTGTGTGTGTGTGTTCACTCTCTTGGTCACTGAAAGTCATGAGCTGAGACTTCCCATATTCCTCATCAGAATCTATGAATATTTGTAGCCTTCCTTCAAAATTCTTAGATCTGTATGATCCTCCATTCTGTGTTTGTGTTTCTGTTTGAGAAATGTGGGAGGGACTGATTCGTTATGATCAAGACATATCCTTCAAGATTGAGGATGGTTTCCCTCTGTGGGGTCCGAACTGACTCTAATATGGACTAGGTAGGAGCTGGCTGAAGGGGTTGGGGTCTGGGTAGTTTGTGAGCTGCTGCACTCCCGCCATTTACACTCTGTTTCTGTGTGCTCTCAGTATGTGTCCTTGAGCTTCTGACTGCCAGTCTTTCTCCGCCTTTCACCAGGGGGCTCCACGAGTTGCTGGGGATATTGCATTTCTGCAGAGAAACATTGAGCACATCTTTGAATCTTTTTTACCTTTGCCTGGTTATCTTCTCGTATGACTTGAGCTGTGAAGAAACACGTAACAGTGCTTGCATGTCAGAAAAAAATCACTAGTTCAGACTGCATTCCTGCAACTAAAATGCATAATCTTCCTGCATAATCTAGCTGCCATTGGAAAGGTCCAGAGGAGGTTTACGGGAATGATCCCAGGAATGAGAGGTTTAACGTACGAGGACAGTTTGATGTCTCTTGGTCTGTATTTGCTATTGTTTAGAAGAATGAGGTGGAATCTTTGAAATCTATCGAATCTTGAAAGGCCTGGACAAAGTCCATGTGCAGAAAATTGTTCCAGTAATGGGAGAGTCTAGGACAAGAGGAGGCAGCCTCAAAATAGAAGGACATCCATTTAGAACAGAGATGAAGGGGGATTTCTTTAGCCAGGGGGTAGTGAATCTGTGGAATTCATTGCCATAGAAAGCCATGGAGTTTAGGTCATTGTGTATATGACCTGGAGGTTGACAAGTACTTAATTAGGACATCAAAGGTTACGGGAAGAAGGCAGGAGAATGGGTTTGAGAGCAAAAATAATCACCCATGATCAAATGGTGAGCAGATTCAGTGGGCCAGATGGCTTAATGCTATACTGGAATAGCATTACTTTCAGGTTAAGGCATTAACTGTGCAATTTCTTTGGTATCTTCCGGGCAAATTCCATCAGCAATAACTAGTGTTGAAAGTAAAGAAATGGTCTTAAACTGCACTGGCATTTCACGTAGGCAGAAAAAGAAAACAGCCTTATGAAACCTGACTGTTCATGCCTTCGTACATTGAAGATTATGTGGATTATACCTCTGAACCAAGTAATTGTAGCTTCATATATCACAAACTCCAGATAATTTGTTCCTTGCCTATACCACTAACAAATGGAAACACAGTAAGGCTCAGTGGATGAGTGGCAGTGAAGGAGGAGGTACATTGGGGTTCATAGTTTGTGTTTTGATGGTAATTGCCACAATGTTGAATTTTGATGAATTGTCTCTCCATTTTACCTGTTTTTTTGTCCCCCTTTCTTCTGTCTTTGTGTTGATGTCTGAGCTTTCAATTACCTTGAAATTCCTATCCTCTATTTTCAAAGCCTATCCCCCTCAGCCAAATTTGCTGATGCCCTTTGACCTCCCCAGGTAAATTCCCATTTCACTACACCCTCCCAACAATGCAACTTTGGGGCACCTTAGTGCGAACCCCAAGTTGCTGCTGTCATTGTGAGCAATTGTTTCACGTGAATTTTGTTTCCCTTTTAGGAAAGCAAAGGTTACAAGTTTGAGTCAGAGACTGATACGGAATCTATTGCCAAACTGATCAAGTACGTGTACGATAACAGCGAGAATGAGAACATCAGCTTTGCTACTTTGGTGGAGAGAGTCATCCAGCAACTGGTGAGTGAGAAGTGCAAGCATTGTGCCAGCCTGGAGGTCTTTATATCATGTGCATGTTATATCATTTCACAGTTGATAACCTTGAGGCCATTCAGCCCACTGAGTCAGTGTCAGCTCTCAGTCCCATCCCATTGTCTTGCTTATTTCCTTGTAACCTATTTTCTGTCCCAAGCCCATCATCCCCTCCGGAATCTCCTGCCACCCACCCACACTTGGGGTAAATTACAGAGCTCAAGTAGCCCACTAACTGGGAGGAAACGTGAGCACCCAGGGGTGTCTCGCACAGTCACAGAGGAAGTAGAAGCTCGACACAGGCAGCACTTGAGGTCAAGATTGAACCCAGGTCACGAGAGGAATCATATCCCTCAATCAATGGGGACATTGACCAAGAGGTTGCACTAATGAGATTGCATTTGAAATTGGATGTTAGCCAAATTGTTATTTTTGCAGGGGGTGTGCAAATTTTGTGTCATCGTTGAAGTAACAGTGAACTAACATGGCTGTGACCAGGAGAGCTGGGGGGTGGGGGGGGGGGTGTGGGGATCTCTCGCCTTCTTCTAGAGCCTTGCATGAAATCTTACTGAAACAATGGCTAACCAGCAGTGCAATGATTGAGAATGGTTTGGGTCATCACATTCCCCCTACTGAAACTCCTAGTCGAAGGCGCTGGACTTTTCATACGTTTAGAAAAGTGATGGTTCTCTGTGCAGCCGACTTCAAACTCTTTCCGTGAATATTTCACCTTTGAATTTTTTTTCACCAAATTTCACTGTCTCATTATAATCAATCCATTTGTTCTTGCTCTTGTACTTTCATGTTCTCGCATGCTCTCTATTTTATGACATAGTTTGATTATCATAAGGTGATAAAATGTAGGAGCAAGATCAGGCCATTTGTCCCGTCGAGTCTGCCATACCATTTGATCATGGATGATTTATCATGGGAAGGAACAGAAATGCAAGAGCAAGAATTTATTTTAAAACAAATTAAAAGAATATCTATTAATTGCAGGGTGACGAAAGTACTTTCTTACTGAATTTAAGCTCAGACCCCAAATGGGAAGAAAAGGAGAAATGTGTCAGTAAATAAATTTATTCCCTATGTAGGCAACACTATGGCAGCTATTAATCTCCTTACAGATTAGTTGATGTGGTTTCAAATGGGTTTCACCTTTCCATCATTCTGGCTCGAGCAGATTATTCTTGTGCAATATTGCACCTCAGTAAAGCCGCAGGAAGCATCTCGAATCATCTATCTCCTTCACACAGGCAGATTATGATTATCACTGCTTATGTGGTAAAATTTGTTATTTTGCAGTAGTAGCACAGTGCAAAGACTTAAAAATTACTATAAATTACCAAAATACATAAACCTTGCATAAAAAGGAATAATGAGATTTGTTCATGGACCATTCAGAAACCTGATGGTAGAGGGGAAGAAGCTGTTTCTGAATCACTGAGTTTGGGTCTTCAGGCTCCTTTCCCAGATGGTGAGGGTCTTCAGTGATGGATGCCACCTTATTAAGGCACCAAGATATGTATGTGATGGAGCTGGCTAAGTCTACAACTCTCTTGCAATCCTCTACTTTGGAGCCTCTATACTAGGCTGCAGTGCAGCCAAGCAGAATGCTCTCCACCATACTTCTGCTGAAATTTGCTGGAGTTTTTGATGATGTACAAAATCTCCTCAAAATCTTAGTGAAGTATAGTCACTGGTGTGCATTCTTCGTGATTGCATCAATGTGTTGGGCACAGGATAGATCGTCTCAAATGTTGATGCCCAAGGCCTTGAAGCTGCTCACCCTTTCCACTCCGACACCTCCATGAGAACTGGTGTGGCCCCCCTCGGAGGAAAGGCACGTGCCAGTTTGTCAACAGACCTACGCAAATGATCCTGAGATCTTGTTCCTTCCTCATCTTTCATTGGAATGATGCTGGTGCAGTTGGTGGAGTCACTGTCTCAAGTCTCGGTGAGATGGATTCAGTCCTGGCCTTGGGTACTGTCTGTGTGGAATTTGCACATTCTCCTTGTGACTGTGTGGGTTTACCCCACAGTGCTTCAGTTTCATTCCATAGACCAGGCAAATGGCAGTGGGTTAATTATACATGTAAATTGCCCCTAGAGTATGTGATGTTAGAATCCGGGCAGTGGGGAGGGCAATGGGAATGGGAGGAGAATAAAAAATTGGTTTAAATGAGTTTTTGATGGTGGGCCAGGACTTGGTGGGATGAAGGGCCAGTTTGCATGCTGTTACAACTCTGATTCTGTCTGCTGGAATCTGACCTGCAACCAACTTCTGTTGTGTGTATGATATTGCCTTTGGCCAAAGACCCAAACTTGAGTGGCCTGGGCTTGTTTTAATTACCATGTTGAGCAACACTAATCATCAGTGCACAGGAGTACCCATCTGAGCTGGTGGCAGGTGATCAGACAAGATCTGACAAAAGATTGCTTCAGCTGCTGTAATTGATGTTATATAAGCTGATATTGAAAGGAAACTTAGTCCCTCTTATATAATTACTAAAAATAGCTACTTTAAGGATGAAAACATTGTTTTCAGATTTTTGATAAAAATTGCTTTGTGTTGTACACTAGTGACTATGCTGATTTTACAGGAAGGTGCCTTTGCGTTGGTGTTCAAGAGCGTTCACTTCCCTGGGCAAGCTGTCTGCACCAGGTAATCTATCCTAGCTCTGGATTTTAGAGAGAGATTTTCATGCATTTTATATACAGCTTACTAAATGGTAGCCTACCCAGTAATGGCATTGGAAAAACTATTTTTGTCTGCATTCAGCAATAGATTGAAATATCTCTCAACCTGGAGTTCCATTAACCTATACAGAAAACATCACTATATACTAAAAGCAATTTGTCTCATTGGTCCAACACATCCTTGGCAACCAAGGTACTATCCTGAGCTGGTGCAGTTTGCCTGCATTTAGTCCATATTCCACAAAACCTTTCCTATCCATGAATCTGTCTCTCAAGTGTCTTTCAAATATGGTACATGACGTCTTTGATAGCTTATTCCATGTACCCACCACCCTCCATGTGACAAAACCTGTCCCACAGCACCCTTCTAAATCTTTCCCCTCTCACCCTAAACTTGTGCCTTCTAATTTTAGACTCCCCTATCCTGGAGAAGAAGGTCTGTAACTACTCACCTTATCTGCTACCCTCATGATTTTGAAAACATTTCTAAGGTCAACTCTCAGTCTCCCGTGCTCCAGAGAGCAAAAGGCCCAGCCTCTCCTGATAAGTCCTTCAGACCTGTCAGCATCCTTGTGGAATTTTTCTGCACTCTCTCTAGCTTAATTGAATCCTTCCTGTAACATTGCAACTAAATCTGCACAGCATATTCCAGGTAGGGTCTCACCAATGTCTCTTGCAGCTATAGCATGATGTCCTAACTCCCTGGTACGCAGAAGGCACAGTCTTCTGATGGGAATATTGATCAGCCAGGAGTGAAGGGCATCTAAGGCAACACACACAAAATACGGAAGGAATATGGCAAGTCAGGCAGCATCTATGGAGGGGAATAAACAGTTGACACTTCAGGCTGAGAAAAGTATCGGCCAGAAAAGCTGACTTGTTTATTTCCCTCCAAAGATGCTGCCTGACTTACTGAGTTCCTTTAGTGTGTATTGCTTAAGATTTTCATCATCTGCAGAATCTCTTGTGTCTATGAAGAGCATCTAGGGGTTGGACTGGCATGAGAATGGGAAGTTAATGCTGGGTTGTTGAGCACTTTGGAAGACTCAGTCTCACAGTGCAGGAAGGTCAGGAACTGGAAGGCCAGCAATCTGGGAATAGAATGCAGGGAGTTTCAATGTTGGTTCTGCATGGGAGTTTGGTACTTGCCTGTTCAGAATCGGCGAGCTTCAAAATACTCAAGCTGCAATGCTGGGCTTTTGGGGGATTGTTCTCGGTGGTGACCATGGTTATGGCCATAACTGTTAGCTGGGCACCAGAAATGCTGCCCTATCAGATGAAATGACAGGAATGGCACACAGAGTTAAGTCTTGGTGTCCATGAACTCTATTCTAATGGACAGGAAGGAAGTTCTGGCAGGGATGAGACTCCAATTCTACTTCCATCACCCCTGACGAACACTGTCTGTTGGTCAGCCTCCCTCCATAGCCTGTAGCTCTTCCAAATCTCCTGGTTTAGTTCCTTGTGTGCAGTCCTATTCACAGTTCTGCATTACCTCCCAGCCCAGTAGCACACATTTTCAAAAAAAAACCTCTCCCTCATGTTCCCATATCTCCGTCTTTCAAAACACTTCCCCTATACCCTACAACCATCTGAAAAATTTCTCCAACCCTGGGCTTGTGTACCCTTTGTGCTCCCTCCCTATTCCCTCTCTCACCTCCTCTGTTGAAAGTTTCACTCGTCAGACATTTCAAGATTGCAATCATCTGACCCTATACTAGGAAATAGCTACCACACTCAGCCTTCCTCCTCCCCCCCCCCAAAGAAATTCTCCTTAACCCCAAAAGATTGCAGTTTACATCAGGCAAAATAAAGGCTTAATGATAAATTAAACCTTCATGGCTGCATGTGGATAGTGCACCGCCTTGTAAAAGGCAGCCAGGTCTGATGCCAATGGAAGTTCTCTGGACAGGTTTTTAGGTCAGCGTTCTCACAGATCCAAGAACCAATTCAGTTCCCAGGTGATGAAGTCTTCTAGTTTCTTGTGAAAGTATAAGCTGTGCATTGCTTTCATAGATGCTATTCCTTGGGATTAAGACACCGACAAGAATGTCAGGAATTCATTCACAATAGCTATGAGGTACCAGTTTTGTGACCTCAGACTCCAGGACACATCACCTCCCAGTCAAAACTGCAAGAAGGTTGGATGGAGAAATATATTAAAAGATGACTATTCCTGGCAAATGAGTACATCTGTCAGCAAATCCACAGGAATTTTAGCAGAGTTGCCATCCTACAAATCTCACTAAACTAGTGATTCTCTGTTTACTCTGTAGTTGATGTGTATATTTATGCTGGGTGGGAATGGGTAAAATAAACTGGTCTCCAAAAGCCACTCCACTGAAATCTGCAGGCTTTGCTCAATGAAGCTTCAGAGTAATGTGATCACTAACAGGAAGCTGTTGAGTTATTTTTATAATTTTACTCAGCTTTCAATGTAAACCTTTTAGCAACCTGAAGTTCCCCATCCCTCCAGTGTGTGCTTCATATCTTAGCTCTTCAACCAAAGTGTTCCAAAGATTTTGCCTTTATTTCACAACCAGCATCTAGAATTAAAAAGATAGTTTAAATTTTTAAATAACTGTGCATGGTGAATTCTAGTTAATTGGTCCATCGGTTGATCAGGGCAGCTGCTTATTTGGAAGAACAAAACTAATGGAGAAAATAGTGGGAATTCTCTTTGTTTACTTGGGACACTGTGCCACCTAATCGAGACAGGAGACTGTTGCTGAATAGTTTCTAACTAGCGTAGGTCAGGTGAACTTGTGTGGCTGTCAGACACTACACCGTGCTTAGAGGGAACTGAATTTAAATAGCATAATTTGCATGTGCTTGTGTTCAAATATCAGCATTTTTTTTGTCACAGATAGTTGGTGAGAAATAAGCAATATAAGACAATTTAGAATTGTCTTGCTCACGGCGGTTTCAAGCATTCAGGCTTGGAGATGCCAGAAACATCTGGGAGAGCAAATGAAACGATTTCAGTATTTCAGCAAGTTAGGAGCTAGTAAGAATTTGAAGGTATCGGCAATCATCTTGAATGTTACAATGAAAATGAAGATGTGGGGGATGCAGTCATTGAAAGCAATCTATTATCTGCATTAGGTGCCTGGGCCAATTTTATTCAGTTGCAGTGAACCAAAAGAGCACAGCAGTGTGTTGGTTGTCCATTGTATCCAATGATGACAGTGAAACATGTGTGGGAGAGTTTTTAAAATGGAAAAGCCATTGTACTGGGACAGCAAACACGAGGAATTTTGCAGATACTGGAAATTCAAGCAACACCCATCAAAGTTGCTGGTGAACGCAGCAGTCCTGACGAAGAGTCTCGGCCTGAAATGTCAACTGTGCCCCTTCCTAGAGATGCTGCCTGGCCTGTTGCATTCACCAGCAACTTTGATGTATGTACTGGGACAGTTCCACTCTCTCGACCTCAGAAGTCTGGATCCTGTTTTAGTCGTCACAAATTAGGATCTTCCTATGTTACAATGGATAACCATGAATTCTTCTGTGCCTTATTATGCCGTTTGTTCTCCATGATGCGCTACAGAACCACCTTCCTGGCTGCTGGATCACGCTGCTGATCTCGGTCCGCCAGAGCTGACTTCACGTGCTCGGACAGGTATGTCCCTATTTCACAGGAATATGAGGCCCTGCCAGCTGCCTTTATCTGGTTTAGCCCACCTGTCGAAGCGGTGTATCGGGGTGTGGCAAACATCTACTTGAAGCCACAGCTGAGAGCTGAGTGTCTGGTGGGAACCAAAGTTGAGTGAGTTGCCCCAGAATGACTTGACAAGCCCCTTCACCAGAGTTGCTATACTTCCTTGGACACCCCATACACGGCAGCGTACATTGAGTAAATACTCCACCAATAACTATTAGGAACTACAATAGAATTAAAACTACTGTTTTATAGTACTATAGTAATGTTCTAATTTGTACTGTATTTCATTTGAATACATAATTTTTACTCAGTTAAACAGTAGTCTGTCTTTTTTTATACCTTTATAACTATTTTCATGAAACTTCGGCTATTTGGTACAGCCACTTAATGGAATTCACAATGTTTTCTCCTTGGCATGCCGAGACCAGCACTTCCTTGCCTTTCAAAAGAAAGTGGTGAATCTGTTTGAACATCTGCAGCCCATGTGGTGAATTTGCTTGCACAGGGCTGGAAGGTTGGCATGTGTTCATGGTTTCACCAGGGTTGAGACAGGAATGGAGGTTCAGTGTCCAAACTGTCTGCTGAACAGGTCAGAGAAACGACGCAGTTGGTGGTGCTCCCTTGCACCTCTGTCCTTGTCTCTCTGGGTGGCAGGGGTTGTTAACTGGAAAATTTCCATCAAAGTTGAGTTTATTAGCATATGCACAACTGCATCTATGCATAGCTGTGATGTATAGCTTACTTGCAGCGCGTAGCATTAGGTAAGTAGTATTCATAAGAAAAACAAGTTAAGCATAATTGAATATGATTTTTACAAGAAAGAACACGACTAGAACAAAACAAAGCTATAGGAGTTCATCATAGGACATAGAACTTTGAACAATCCTGTATAGGAACAGACCCTTCAGCCAATGGTGTATGTCAACCATGATCGCAATGTTAAACTGCACATGGTCTACATCCCTTAATTCTTCTGTCCTCACCTGTCTGTCTCTGAAACAATGCTGTTATATCTGTCCTGCTATCTCCCTTGGCAGCATATTATGGGCACCTACTGCTCCGGGCTTTTAATTATGTTCTGTTTCACACAGAGTGGTGGGTGCATGGAATGCCCTTCCAGGGGTGGTGGTGGAGGCAAATACATTAGGGGTATTGAAGAAACTCTTAGGAAGGCACATGGATGATAGAAAAACGGGGGGCTGTGTGGGAGGGAAGGGTTAGTTTCATTTTAGAGTACGTTAAAAGGTTGGCATTACATCGTAGGCCAAAGGACTTGTATTGTGCTGTAACGTTTATGTTCTATAAACCTCCTTTAGATGTACACAGTAGATGGTGGTTGGTTACAGCAGTGGAAGAGATTTCCACATACTGGTGGCCTTCGGGGTGCTGAGAGTCAGGTACATGGCAGTGGTAGTTCCGCTGAATGGTGGCCTTTGTTCTGGAGATGGCCGACGTCTGACATTGAACTTATCACACTGGAAACTGGCAGAAATTGCTTCTACATCTGAGACATGAGGAAGCTAATTATACATCACTATTGTCGGCAAGAGGGCTGCTTCTGACTTCGTAGTTGGGAGAAAAGATGAGTTTTAACTGGGATATTGAGAAATTTTTGCAACAGCACTGTTGAGTTGACTAGACTTCAGTACCACAAGCATTTGAAAATTGGCCAGTTGGAAGCTTATAGCTGTGTACATACATCTATTGATGCTTCGGGACACATCTTCAGTGATGTTCCTGGAATCATCGGGTGTTTCGGGTCTTTCAACATCATACAACCTCCTCCAGGTGACCCAGCCGGGGCTGATCAGACCCCAGCTTGTGTCCAGATGGCTAGCTACTTATGACTCCATGGCTCCCCTGTTTTGAGCCACAGCCATCTTGAGGCCCTCTCTGCTGCATAAAACTACTTGTTTAGTGGATTTTGTATTGGGGCTGACTGCCAGAAATGAAAATTTAAATATACAGAGAATTGTGGACAGTGCAAACTGCCTTTACTAAAAGCATGCTTCTGGAAAGTGCTATCAAGCTCTTCAGACAAAAATTTAACACCATCTTCAAAGTTTCTTCCCCTAGGCGGTTAATCTGATCAACCATTCTAGGTATCATTCCCGCCCCTCTCTAGTCACTGCACTGTACTGTAAACACTTTAGAGCTTATAATGTTTACATTGTAAATACTTGCTAGTATTTAAGGATTTATGCATATTTTATTCCATATCTGTACTTTAACCTCTAATTTTTTTTTATTCTTTATTTGTTATACTTGTTGAATGTTGTTATTTTTCTATTGCAAGTCACACCCTTTTAACACACTACAGCAAATTCTGAATGTGGGTGAATGTATACAGTGAATAAAGTTGATCCGTGGTCCCATAATCCTTGTGCTCCAAGTGAAACATCCAGGATCAGCCCCATCCTTTGAATCTATACTCTGTCAACACCTCGTTCCATATCTAATGCATTCTAATCTGGTCCAGTTTTGCTTTGTGGCAGGAGTCACACATAGTTCACACCAAGTTAGGAAGTGAATGGGCCAGGTGATGAGGGTATGAATTTCAAAGGAGCCTGTGGTGAAGTGGATCATAATAGTGCAGTCACTATTGTAAACAGTAACATCCCATGAATAGTGTTGGATTAATGACCCGATAATCTTCTTCAATGTATTGACTGGGGGATATTTTGACACAGAGTGGGAGCAATTCTCCTGTTTATTTTCAAAATAGTACCACAGAACCTTGTGCAAATCCAAGTGGATACTGAACATCTTAATGTCTTATCCAAAACACGCACTACTGACACTGGAGCAACCTCTGGTAGTCAAGTTTTTAACTGTGGCTTGAGCCTGCAACTTCCGTAAAGAAGTAGGTACCAACTGAGCCATGACTGACAGCCATATTTGTCTGTGTCCTCTTTATTGCTGAAATGGTCCGCTCTCTGGCAGGACCACATTGTTAGGAATTGTTATCAAAAACGACTGCTCTTCTTCAACAGTCCACTCAGTAACTGCATTGCCCGAAGTTTGGCCAACTAGAATTGATGTAATTATGCTAAATGTACAAGAGGATGAGTAGAATCATAAGACATAAGAGCAGAATTAGGCCACTGACAATCGAGTCTGCTACACCATTCTATTGTGGCTGATGTATTATCCCTCTCAACCCCATTCAACTGCCTTCTCTCTCTTGACATCTGGATCTGGAATCTTGACTCTTTGTTCCCATCCAAAGTAGACTCTGCCAACTCTTCACAAAATGCCCAAAGGTAAACACAAACGTTGACTTGCAGATTAATTTTGATATCTCATTTGGGCAATCTCACTGAAACCTACCGAATAGTGGAAGACCTAGATAGAGTGGATGTGGAGAGGATGTTTCCAATACTGGAAGATCCTAGGACCAGAGGGGACAACTTCAGAATAGGACGCCCCTTTGGAACAGAGAAGAGGGTGAATTTCTTTAGCCCGAGGGTGGTGAACCTGTGGAATTCATTGCCACCGATGGCTGTGGAGGACAAGTCCATATTTAAAGCAGAGGTTGATAGGTTCTTGATTAGATCAAAGGTTATGGGGAGAAAGGGGTTGAGACAGAAAATAAATCTGCCATGATCAAATGATGGACCAGACACAATCGGCTGAATGGCCTAGTTCTGCCCCAGTGTCTTTTAGTCTTAGGGAAATAATTGGATGTGGAGTTGAGTGACCCGCAAGTCTGACAGTCATGTTATTTGTTTTCGGTCTTTCTCAAGTAGACACAAATAAATTCATTCAATAGAGATGCCATATAATACTTGTTTGAATTTTGTGATCTGCTGTGATTGTATCCAAAGAAATATGAAAACTATAGCACTTGAGACAATTCTGCCAATCCCAACCAGGCAGGTATGAAATTCCCTGCGCACAGACCATCCAGCACCAACATTGGAACTCCCTGCATTCTATTCCCACATTGCTGGCCTTCCAGTTTCTGACGTTCCTGCACTGTGAGACCGTGTCTTCCAAAGATTTCAAAAACCCAGCATTAACTCCCCTATTTCATGCCATTCCAGCCCCTTAGACGCCCTTTATAGGATCAAGAGATTCTGCAGATGATGAAAATCTTAAGCGATACACAAAAATTGCTGGAGGAACACAGTAAGTCAGACAGCATCTTTAGAGGGGAATAAGCATCGATATTTTTAGCCGATACTCTTCTCGGCCTGAAATATCAACTGTTTATTCCCCTCCATAGATGTTGCCTGAATTGTCACATTCCTCCAGTATTTTGTGTATGTTGCTCTCGATGCCCTTCATTCCTGGCTGATCAATATTGCCATCAGAAGACTGAGGGCCTTTTGAGAACAAGGGAGTTAGGGCATCATGTTATAGCTGTATGAGACATTGGTGAGACCCTTCCTGGAATATTGTGCAGTTTATTTAATATTGGATATTTAATTTTTGAGTTGCTTTTTTTTGCAAGGGAGGGGCTTGGGGGTTAGGGATTTGATTTTTTAGCTGCCATGTCCAGGTGGGTGATGTGTGAGGGAGGGGTTGGGGGGTTTGGGTTTTGCAAGTTTTGTTTCTTTTTCTTTTTCATGCGGTGGGGGGGGGGGTGGCATTGACGTTGTTTCTTTCAATGAATTTCATGAATTTCATGACTTTCCTGCATTTCATGGCTATCTGGAGAAGACAAATCTCAGAGTTGTATTCTGCGTACATACTTTGATAATAAAATGAACCTTTGTACCTTTGAATTGTGTCCTAGTTATAATGTTTCTAAGTAAGTCGAGGAGAACAGAAATCAAAGCTCTTTCACCATATTGGAACATGTTGGAGCTGTGGAAGAAGATTGCAGCTTCAAATTTTCCTGCAGACTTTGAATAAAGGATAATGGTTTTGTGATATCCAGAAAATGCTCCTCCACCTCCAACTCTACCCTCTAGTTGCTAACCCTACAGGAAGGTGTCATAATCCTAAGAAGACTTAGGAGTTTGTCCAATGTCATAGTCCACATTTTTCTTTGAGAATCTCATAAAAACAAATTACTTGATCAGCTCTCTCTTTGCTATGCAGGAATTGGGTTCTCCGTGTCCCTGCATTGTAAGGGAGAGAACTGGTCATCGTCCTTCCTTTACAATGTAATTTGGAGCAGTGTCATTTCCCAGGTTTATGAAGTATATTTTCCCTTTCTTAACATCAACATCTTTGAAAGTGTTTTTAAATACTGATTAAATACATAGTGCTGATTTTTTAAAAAATATCTAGACGGGGAAGTCCTCTGATGATCGGTGTGAGAAGTAACCATAAACTTTCGACAGATCACATACCAGTTCTGTATCGGACATGTAAGTAACACTGGATCTAAGGGTAAAGGAGTTCATTCATTGTGTGAAATGAGACACGAATTATCTACAAAGACTGTATTTCTCATCATAATACTGCAAGGCTTTATTTAATATACTATGCTCAAACCTATTAGATCCTGGGGGCCAGGGATACAATTTTATCATGAATTGTCTCACCAACTTGGTTCGGATGGGCAAAGTAAAATAGTTTACACTGGGAATATCAACCAAATGCGTTTCAGTGAATGTATTTTTAATGGTGATCTGAGGCACAAATTGAATTCAGAATATGAATAAAATGGTCACAGAGGCTGTTTGGTGTTGGCTAAATAGCTGATTAGGACTACTGTAGGATCTCCCCATCTTGTTTTTATTGGGTCTAAATAAAGACTTCTTGCTGTACATCAATCCAGTGCCCATCAATCTGTGTTTGTCCTTTGGTTCAGAGCTTCCATTGGCAAGGGGCTGGTGGGGATGATACAAATGCCAGTCTCTCCTGAGTAATTAGATTTTTGAATGCTTTTAGCAGGTAAAGAATTAAAGATGAGCTGTCCACTGCCTCGCATCGATGCTTCTACCTCTTTGTACCCTGTTGGGGAAGAAAAGTCAGTGGAGTACTACTTTGCGTCAGATGCCAGGTGAATAGTTACATTTTATTATGCTAATTCTCTTGTGTCCATTGTATGGGAGTGAAGTCTGTAAAATCAGAGGTAACATATATTTTCTTGTAGGTGAAATGTTTCAGCTCATTCTTGTAGATTTCCATTTGAACTTAAACATTTGCCAACTCTTTGAGCATTGCTCACATATCCCATTTTTGTGTCACCAGAATAACGTAGTTAGTGAGGCATGTCCTTTCTGACTGCTTTAAGATGGCAAACTTGTAAAACTGAAGTTCCACTAGAAGTCAGCAAAGGAAAGAAATCACTGGGTATTTTATTAATTTACATTTGTGGCAAAGTGCAGAGTGAGTGACTTGTGGCAGCTGGAAATTGAATACAGTAAAAGTTAGATAATCTGACATCTAGTTATTCCTTTGATTCACCACCTGGCTCCCTGGTGTCCTGTTCCCCACATTTCCTGCACTCAACTCTGTGCTGGTCGAGGCTGTGCCCTGCACCGGCTGCTTCAGGCTTCGTGTCTACAGACTCACTTTTGTTCTAATTGCTATTTGCTTACTTTCATTGTTTGCACGGTTTATTTTAGGTTTCTTTGTTTTGTGGCTGCCTATAAGGAGGTGAATCTCAAAGTTGTATAACGTTAACATACTTCGATGATAAATGTACTTTGAATTTTAAACTCACAGGGTTTATTGAAAAGTTTTATATGCTACTGTGTAACATCTTATTAAACGTGAGTACAAACTGAGTAATGATGTTCATTAATTCAGAAAGTCTCCTAAGTGTTACGGAGTTGGATAACTTTTAGTACAACTTTGTCCATCATTTCTCATTCCATTCACTAGGGTAGGAATATCTCAGCCTTACATGTGTATTGTAATCTGCCAAAGTAAAGATTGGCCTGCTAACGTTACAAAAACAACATATGAGGAACATTAGAGTTCAGCTGCTGTTCAGCTAAAGGTATTTGTAGTTATGAGGCTTCTGTCTAATTTTGGACTGAAGGCTTGGGTTCCTTTGTAGTTGATGGATGGTTAAATAGCTCAGAGACTCCAGTATTTCCAACTGGAGATTGGCTTTATTTACAGTATGTGTTGGCAGTACTTGAAATATAGCTTGAAATTAGATTGTCTTCCTTTTAGCTTTCAGATAAGGATGTTTTGAGTATCCCTGTCTGACATCTAAGACTGATTCTAACATGGGATCAACAAATGGTTGTTAGGAAAGGCAGCTAAATTGGGCTCAGTTAATGATTTGCATGGATATCTACCGGCAATTGGTATGTGGTTAACAAAGTCTTCATTAGGATGGTGAAGCTTAAATGTAACAGGGATGTCAATTGGTCAACCTGAGAATATTGCTTTTAGATGAATCACAGAAATGGTGAGGGATCTTAGAAAAGGGAGAGTAGGGTACAGATGGGATTGGGACACCTAGAGTGAGTATGGGATTGCGATGAACAGTTGAGAGGAGATATTTCGGAATCCTGGAGCACTAGAAGGGAGCATAGTGAGTACAGGATACTGGGAGGGAAGATAGCAGGAGTGGGATAGGGATAGTGGGCAGGAGCCGCGCAGTCATTACTGAAAAGTATCGGGAACTGTGGGATTGGAATTCCTGAACTAATTGTATCTGGATACTAGTAGCTGACCAGCAGCAAATAATTAAAAAGTTGTTCCTCTTCCTTTTTTTTTTGCGTATCCCTGACTGAAATTTAAGACTGGTTGTACCAATGCTCCTTATTCTCATTGAGATATCATAACCAGTGTTAGTTCAGCTCCCAGGAATGGAACTCACAATTCTGGAACCACGCTGAAACCAACACCATGAAAGCAGAGTGTCTGTAAGTGGTGATAATGTTAAAGAGGGCACACAAGAAGTGATACTGTAAATAATAAGATTAGCTTTTTGTTAATAAAGAGGATTAAAACCAAATACTACAGACATTAATATATTGAATGTAATTATTTACAGTTGTTTTATCAGTGCTAGAAGTTGGGAGTGCTCGTGATAGTGAGAAGTGGAGAGGAAAGTCTGTGGTATCACAGACTTTCTGAGCAAATGATCCATGTTTTTTAGTGGCCTCATTTATATGTTTCTTAGATGACGGTGGTGATTTTTTTTGGCGGGACATCATTATTTTGATTCATTTTGCAGTGCGATCGTCGAACACACGAACCGAGCGATTTTCCTGGAGGATGATGATGTGGCGGCAGTGGTGGATGGCTGTCTCTCGATTCACCGGGTCGAGCGCACCGCAAGCGACCACCCGGCACGTGGTATTCAGATACTGCAGGTGGAGCTGCAACAGATGATGAAGGGTAAGGACGCATGTGAACGCACCGTCTTAAAGTGGGGAAGTCATCTATTCAGCCCATTGTGTGTGTGGAGGCCATAAGTAAAGCTGGTTGGTACTGCGACATCCAACTCTATCTATATGGTTGGTTAGCACTCTCAAAGAGCTTGTTCAGATATCTTTAATTGTGAGAGTTAAGGTGGGGTTTTGGGTTCAGAGTCCCACCTCTAGAGGGTTAGAAAAATATTGCCTCAACTCCTCGACAGCTGCAGATGCTGTAAATCTGAAACAGAAACAGAAAATACCAGAAATACTCAGCAGGTCAGGCTGTATCGAGGGAAAGAGTCAATGTTTCAGGTTGGAGACCCTTTGTCAGTTCAGATGTGAGCCTGGGGTTTGTCTTCCCATAGAAATGGCCTGACCCATTGAATTCTCTGTTTCTGTTGCACCAGTTAAGTTTTTACATCTTTTTACATTTTTTTTTTACAGCTTTTTACATCTTTTTTTGCAGTGTAGTGATCGGAAATGTCCACAGTCCTGTAACTGTGACCTAACAAGTGTTTTGTGCAGTTTTAACATGATCTGTCTACTCTTTCAAGCCCTGCGTCGGCTGAAATTGGCAGGTGTTCTATGTGCCAACTTAACCAGCATATCTACCTGTCTGGCTCGTTTTAAGAGATTCCTGGGCACAAGGTTAATGGCATCCAACTATCATCACTTCATCTTGCTTACCTCCCCAAAATACATCACCTCACATTCCTCTGGACTCAGTTCCATCTGCCACTTTTGTGCCACCCTACCGGTCGGTAGTTATCTTCCTGTGTTTGAAACCTTGAGCCCCGCTCTGGATCACAGTCCACATCCCCGTCTATGGCTGTACACTGTGGATCTCTGGCTTGTGTTCTGGATGAGTGAATGCACCAAAAGCCAGATTATCAGAATTTCTGAACAATTGGATGCCGAATGATCAGAATTTTACCGTATTGTGAGATTTGGTGAGCTTTAGTTCCCTACCACAATCAACTGTAGGTTGCCTTGCCCTGAAGCTGAACTTGTAAGTGTACCTTAAAATGGGTAAACAATAATGTTAAAACTATTTTTACAGCAAAAATTCATGTTAGGTACTGATTAGCTATTAGCTAACATGAACCTTTGTGAATGTTTGATGAATTATTACAAGCATAGCTCTAGGACTTTTTTACCTTCTTGACAGAAACATCTGATCTTTTCTGTATGAAATGATGCTCATGTTATGATTCTGCCTGACCTTTCCACAGGAAGCTACAGTTCCTTTATGCAGAAAGAAATCTTTGAGCAGCCAGAATCAGTGGTGAACACAATGAGAGGGCGAGTCAATTTCGAACACAACACCGGTATTAACTCTGTTCTATGAACTCATCTTTTCAATATCCAACTCTTTGGAAATGCTGCCATTTATTGCCTCGATAAAGCCTGGAAATTCCTGGGAATTAGTCGGGATGTGAAGAGGGGGAGCTGCATGGATAGGTAGGGTCAGTTGAACTAATACCTTGCCCAAGAGGGGTCTTGTGAGGTGGGACACATTCTGGGAGCTGTCTCCAGAATATCCTTATGATCTTTAACAGATTACTGCCTGTCAAAGGCCTTCAAACTAGATGTAAGCTGGGGGGGGCGGGGTGCGGGTGCGGGGTTGATTCCATCTCCCAAATGAGTGGTGAGGGAATTAATTGGAAGCATCTGGTTGGAGCTGGCTATGTCAGCAAGCCACTCCACCAATCAGGCCACCTTCCAGTGGAGGGGGGAGGGGGAGGCATGTACCACACTTCGGCCCATTACTGCTGGGCTATTGGTTGGGGACAGTCCAACCCAATTCCCAGACTAACACCATTATTTGTATTCGGGGTTGTACTGCAGACCAGGTCAGTTCACAGTTGTGTTTAGTTGGTGGCAATATGATCTTTTAATTCCCAGATAACAGGTATTTCTGGGTGTGAAGTCTGAGAAAGTTCCATGATTTTCGTGACGCAGCAGTTAATTCTCCTATTGCTGTGATCTAGATTCGTAGAGTATTAATACAGAGGCAGGCCCTTTGGACAAACTCTTCCATGCTGATCAAGACTTGCCTTGTAAGGATGTCTAGTGAAGTGTAGGCATGGTATTAGATTACTTTCTTCCTGAAGATGATCGGAAACATAGAATAGTACAGCACAGTACAGGCCCTTCGGCCCACTATGCTCTGCCGACCCTTGAACCCCCGCCTTCCATAAAATCCCCCACCTTAAATTCCTCCATATACCTGTCTAGTAGTCTCTTAAATTTCACTATTGTATCTGCCTTCACCACTGACTCAGGCAATATATTCCATGCACCAACCACTTTCTGAGTAAAAAACCTTCCTCTAATATCCCCCTTGAACTTCCCACCCCTTAACTTAAAGCCATGTCCTCTTGTATTGAGCAGTGGTGCCCTGGGGAAGAGGCACTGGCTGCCCACTCTATCTATTCCTCTTATTATCTTGTACACCTCTATCATGTCTTCTCTCATCCTCCTTCTCTCCAAAGAGTAAAGCCCTAGCCAGCTCCACCTGTCGTACTCGATCGGACCCGATGCAATAGCAATTGTACCACAAATACACTGACACACGTAATTCTTTTCAAACCTTTATTCTCTACTCATAGCATGCTATGGGGGAAGTTACAGACTGATCTCCCAAAAGAGCCAGTCCAGAAACTGCCCCTGAATTACACAGTTATCCACTATCTATAACATTGATCAGGTAGTAGGAAATCTTACGATTACAAGTTTAGACAATATTAGAATCATTTCAGTCACATGCTAAGATACAATTAGATGTAAGATAATCATTGGTCAGTTAGTTATAATTATTTTAAGCCAAAGCTAGCCCATCAGGTCCTCTTCCCCTTTTCTCCAGAACATTCTAGCTGTTATCTCATCCCTCCCATATTTAGCTATACCTTGAGCTGCTTCTGCAAGATCAGATAGTTCCTTATTTGAGCCTTTGCCTGTCTTTAGAGAACAATGACCAGTACGTCACCAGTTGCTGGGTAAAGCTTCTTACTGACTTGTCCAAACTTGTCCAAAGCAGTAAGCTAAGGCGCTTACAAGGTGATTGATTATAAGTTAATCATTGTCCTCTGTTTTTCCCCCTATTTACCTATCCCTTCATTCCATCATTCCCCCCTTTTTATCACTTTATGATAAACAATCAAACAGGGACTGAGCAAAGCAGCATCAGTCTCTCCATGCAAAGTCGGCAGCCACCATTCAGGCAGGTCATTATCACACAGCAAGCAATAATTATAACAATGAGAATTATCAGCCCATGCAGCAAATAAGACCCCCATGATCCTCCCTGCAACCATCCTAACCAGCCATCCCCCTTCCCTGAACGCTGCCTGAAATCATCCAATTGTTTCTTAATAGACTGAATGGCATGGGTCACGTATGATTCGTCAGTGACATGGTGATACATTTGTCTCCGACTATTGCGCACACCCCTTCCTGTTGGGCCAACTGATAATCCACAGCATACCTGGTCTGCTGTGCGTAAAGTTGCAACTCCACCAATTCTCTGTTAACAGCCTCCAGACCTTCCATCGTACTGTTCCCCAGTGCCGCCAGCCTACAAATGATGTAGTTGCGGTTCATCGTGGCCATGGTTCCTGCCGAACTCCCTAGAGAGAGAGCACTCAGGAACCCATAGCCCAGAGTAACGGGACTCCTCCAGTCAGCACAGGATTCTTTACTCGCGGCTCGAGCTGTCAGTCGCCGTTGAACGTGGGCAGCCTGGGGGCAGGGAACAGAAAGTGGTCCGATCGTTCCTACTGCAAAGAGGTTAGGCAGAGTGTTGGTAGCTGTAGTATAGGTGCCACTAAACAATAACACATATCCTCTCTTGGCCCTGTAGCAAGTATTTGTGTAACTCACTATTTTATTACCACAAGTGCTTCTGTAGATATAGGGAGGAGTACTCAAAAGTCTCTGAACCTGCCGACACATAAGTCCCATTGCAATATCCACACACATACTGAGTTCCCTTAGAGAGGGGCACGCATAGTTCGTGGATACATTCGCGAGAGAATATTCCCTGGCTTATCTTACATCGGCGGTCCAGGCAAGTTTTCTGAAGGCAAGGTATCTCCTGGGGTACCCTGGCAAGGACGCACCCCTCCCCTTCACCCACAAAACAGAAGGGATAATTCCCAATGCACCCACATTCTCATCCCCTACTCTCCAAAGACACTTACCCCTGACCCCCCCTTTTAAACTTTCCCCTGGTCCCTTTACATCCTGCCCCTGATCTATCCACCAGTATTAAGTCATTTTCTGCCCAATTTAGCCCTGATGGGTTAGCGACAAACAATGCATCTACAGATTTTACCAAAGGATAACATGCAGTACGGTTACCATGCAGACGCATGTGAGCTTTATAAAGTAAATTGTCCTTCAGGCTTAGTGCCATGGGGGCAATCATAATAGCAAAAAGTTCAATAACAGTCTTTAGTCCACCTGCGGAGCCCATTGTTTGCAATCACTCGGGTGGATCCAGCGGCTGTGCCCTTGAACCCTAAAGGCTGTTGGTGTTTGCAGGAGTATCTGGAATGGCCCTTTCCACTGGGGTCTAAGCTTGGGACGCTCCCCAACCCGGATCAGTACTGAATCTCCAATTTTCAACTCTGGCCACACCTTTTCCTGGTCTCCAGGTTCCTTCAGGGTATTCTGCACCTGGGAGTGAAGAAACTTTAGAGAGGATGTTAGTTGGCGAAAGTAATTCTGCAATTCGTCCCCCATAACATTTAGATCAATTTGGGTGGGAAGCTGCATGTCAGCGTCCCACGGGGTCATTCCAGGACGCCCATAAACAATTTCAGCTGCAGATACCGCTGTAGTGGAATGTGGGGTAATTCTCATATGGTATAAAGCCAGCGGAAGGACCTTCAGCCAACTCAGTCCGGTTTTGGACATTAACTTAGACAGCTCGTTTTTCAGGGTGCCGTTGGCCCGTTCCCCTCCTCCTGCAGCCTTCGGGCGGTAAGTGGAATGAAACTGCTGTTCGATGTGCAGCACCTCACATAGTTCTTTATTTATATTTCCTACAAAGTGGGGGCCATTATCCAAACTTATTTGTCTGGGTACTCCGAATCTTGGTGTAATTTCTGTAAGCAACAACCTTACCACCGTAGAAGCTTTATTATTGGTGGTCGGAAAGGCTTCAATCCATTTTCTGAACACATCCACAATCACTAAACAATACTTATAACATTTTACGCGCGGTAGTTCGATAAAATCAAGCTGAATACATTCAAAAGGACCACTTGGCAAGGGGGTTTTCCCTGGGGCACACTTTACTCCCTTTCCCGCGCTTGTCTTTTGGCAAATCAAACAGGCTTGTATTTTTTGCTGCAGCAGCTTCCTCCAGCCTGGGGTGCCACCATGTTCAGAGCAAAATATTACTCATTCTCCCCTTGCCAAAGTGGGTGTCCGTATGCAAGCAATCGAGCAACGTAGGCAGCAATGTATTAGGAATGCAAAGTTGGTCAACTGGAGTATGCCAGAGGCCCGTGGACACCGAATGCATACATCTGTGTGTCTTCCAAAGTTGTTTCTCTGAATCAGGGGTGTCCCCCTGAAGCTTTTGAACTGTAGCCCTGTCTGGAGTGCCCGACGCTCGTGGTGTTTTAGTCAGGGTGAAGGCCAATCGTCCTGCAGTTAAAACTATAGGAGTCCCTTCTTGCGCAGCCTGTTTAGCTGCCAAATCGGCCCTGTTATTGCTTTTATTCACTACAGATTCATCCTTTAGATGAGCCAAACATTTAATAATGGCTAATTTTTCGGGGAGGAGTATGGCCTGTAGGAGGTTTAACGGGGATATGCCATACCTCCTCCTCCTCAATCTCATTATCATTAAAGAGCATGGGCAGTCCAGACAGGTCAAGAGCTACCTCAGTTTTACTTTTGCTGGCTTCATCATCATTCTTCCGTCTATCCTTAGCCCACCTATCTCCTTTTTTTTATATATCCTGTTCTTCCTTATTCTTATCGTGATCCTCACACAATCCTTTTAATACCTCCCACGGTTTCGAATTTCCTTCACTGTCACATACACTAATTCCTCAGCGACGTGCGTTATGCTCCCAACTAATTTGTTAGATTTGTTACTTAATTCCTTGGCCATTTTTTTCTCCAATTGGACATTAAAACCTTCCATTTTTGTCTGGTATTACGCTTCCAGATTGCTTCTTCTGCCTTTAGACAGTTATCTAAATCCCATGTCCCACCCAGAGGCCAAATTTCACTCCCCAATTTCTTATTTAGGCATGCCGATAACGTTCGGTAATCATTCTCTCTCTCTGGGTCATCTTTACAAAGTTTAAACAATGGCCTGTTATTTACAGACTTATCTAACGTTTGCCCCGTGCTCCCTAATCGGGTGGGTCAGCTGCCTCCTTTTCTCACTCCCACTTCAGGGTCCTGACCTTCGCGTGGGGGATTTCCCCTCTTAACAACCAGTCTAAGGCTGGGTGCTGATACTCCAGAGTGCGGCTTTACCACCTTATAATCTATAACCCCTACTTCCCGTTAATTTTGTGCCGTGTCTCTCTGCACCCACTTCAAAATCCTGATCTTCGCCTGTGGGATTTCCCCTCTTAACAACCAGTCTAAGGCAGGGTGCTGATTGTCACAAGTATACCACAAAACGTATTTACAGCATCCGGATAAATTGCAGGGGAAAGCCACTTCCCCTGTGTTTGGCCAAACATCTGCTCTGCCCTGTGCTGATTAATTTACTGCGTCTGCATGCCCCGGCCCCCCCACGCCAATGGAATGGTCACCAGCTCCAAATGTAATAGGTTACTGCCACTAACCTGCTGACCAATTTGCTGTAACACACTCAAAAGAAAAATGTAATAGACTACTACCAGTGATCCGCTGCCCAATTTGTTTAGCACCGGCAGGCTTTGAGAATCTCAATACCTCATTGGGGACTCCTGCCCCTTACCTCACCATATACTTCATTGGGAACTCTAACCCCTTACCTTTGTCGGGGACTCTAACCCCTTACCTTACCTTTGTTGGGGACTCTAACCCCTTACCTTACCTTGTTGGGGACTCTAACCCCTCTTTTAAACTGTGGTGCTCGGGCTTTCGAAGGGGGTCCGTCAGAGGATTACCCGCCAGACGAGGGGATTGTCAAGGTGGACAATTAATGAGAGAGGTTCAAGGTGACTCTTACCTTGTGAGCCCATCTGCCTCAGGTCACCGCCACCGATTCGACCTCTGACACCATCTAACGAGGCCCTCGATTTGGACCTCCGGGCTTGGCTCGCCAAATTGTCGTATTCGATCGGACCCGATGCAATAGCAATTGTACCATAAATGCACTGACACACGTAATTGTTTTCAAAACTTTATTCTCTACTCATAGCATGCTATGGGGGAAGTTACAGACTGATCTCCCAAAAGAGCCAGTCCAGAAACTGCCCCCGAATTACACAGTTCTCCACAATCTATAACATTGATCCTTTTCTCACTCCCACTTCAGGGTCCTGACCTTCGCGTGGGGGATTTCCCCTCTTAACAACCGGTCTTACAATTACAAGTTTAGACAATATTAGAATTATTTCAATCACATGCTAAGATACAATTAGATGTAAGATAATCATTGGTCAGTTAGTTATAATTATTTTAAGCCAAAGCTAGCCCACCAGTTCCTCATTAGGACCTTTCCCCTTTTCTCCAGAACATCCTAGCTGTTACCTTATCCCTCCCATATTTAGCTATACGTTGAGCTGCTTCTGCAAGATCAGATAGTTCCTTATTTGAGCCTTTGCCTGTCTTTAGAGAACAGTGACTACTACGTCACCAGTTGCTGGGTAAAGCTTCTTTCTGACTTGTCCAAACTCATACAAGGTGACTGATTACAAGTTAATCATTGTCCTCTGTTTTTCCCCCCTATTTACCTATCCCTTCATTCCATCACAACTAGATCCCTAACAACCTAGTTCCCTGGTAACAATAATGTGATGAAATCTGCTGTTGCTGGAAATCTGGAGTAACACACACACCGATGGAAACGAGTAAACAGTTGACATTTCGGGCTGAGAACCTTCTTCGAGACTGGAAAGGAAGGGGAGAAGTCAGAGTAAAATGGTGGCGGGAGGGGAGGAAGAAGTACAAGGTGGCAGGTGATAGGTGAAACCAGGAGAGGGGGAGAAGTACCAGAGGGAGGTGATGGGCAGGTAAGGAGATGAGGTGAGAGAGGGAAACAGGAATATGGAATGGTGAAGAAGGTGGACGGGGAGGGTAACTACTGGAAGTTCGAGAAATCAATGTTCACGCCAACAGGTTGGAGGCTAATCAGACAGAATATAAGGTGTTGCTCCTCCAACCTGAGCATGGCTTCATCGCGGCAGTAAAGGAGGCCATGGGCTGACATGCTGGAATAGGAAGAAGAATTGAAATGGGTGGCTGCAGGGTGATGCCACTTTTTGTCGTGGACTCGGCACTAGCACCCATAGGTGCTTGGTGAAGTGGTCTCCCAATCTACATCAGGTCTCACCAATATACCGGCCCTGGTAAACTTGGCTGACTTTATGTAGCCTCAGGCAAATTGATCAGCCGTGATGTTTGGCTCAACCTTATTATTGTAAATTTTTTGTCTGTTTTTTTAAGTGATCCTTGGTGGATTAAAGGATTCAATTAAAGAAATCAGAAGATGCAGACGTTTGCTAATTATTGCCTGTGGAACGAGTTATCATTCTGGACTGGCGGTATGTTTTCATTATTGTCTAACATTCTTAAACTTAGAGCAAGTATCAAAAGATCTGATTCAAGTTTTACTATGACCATCCCATGAAGTCACAGCATTATTTTCAGGACAGCACATTTTCTGTTTGATCTGTGCGTGTCTTGCATGTATTTTGTGGATGTTGCTTTGGAGCCACAATTGACTGCCCATTTCCCAGGTGCCCAGGGATGTGTAGCCTTCTTGCTCCGTGCCCTCGTAGTGTAGAGTTAGTTGATGAAGTGTGACTGGTGTTAGTGATGGGCTGGTTCAAGTCTGAAGTGTATACACAGCTGATGATGTGTGACTGGTGTTGGAAGTGTGCTGGTTAAAGTGTGAAGCAAACAAAAGCAGTATGAAGTAAAAACAGTAAATTCTCAAGTACTCTGCAGGTCAGGCAGCATCTGTGGGGAGGGAATCAATGTTAGCATTTCACATGGCTGACATTCAAATATTAGACGCATCTCCTTATTTTCCCTTTCCTAATAATACATGAAGCTTACTTGGACTCTTGAGAGATGGGAGATCATCAGTTTAGAACATAGAATAATATAGCGCAATACAGGCCCTTCAGCCCATCAACAATCCAACCATTCTTTCCTGCAAGGCCCTCCATTCTTCTATCAGCTACGTACCTTTCTAAGAGTTTCTTAAATGTCCTAATGTATCTGCCTCCACCACCACCCCTGACAGGGCGTTCCATGCACCTACCACTTTCTGTGTAAAGAGCTTACCTCTGACATCCTCCCTATACTTTCCTCCAACCAGCTTAAAGAAATGCCCCTCTTGTCTGAGCCGTTTCTTCCCGGGGAAAAAGTTTCTGGCTATCCAGTCAATCTATGCCTCTTAATCATCCTGTACGCCTCTAGTAAGTCACCTCTCATCCTCCATCTCTTTTGCTCCAAAGAGAAAAGCCCTAGCTTGCTTAATTTATCTTTGTAAGAGATGGCCCTAGTCAAGCAGCATCCTGGTGTATCTCCACTGCACTCTCTAGCACATCCTTTCTATAATGAGGCGACCAGAACTGAACACACAATATTCCAAGTGTGGTCTAACCAGGGTTTTACAGAGTTGCAACATTACCTCGTGGTTCTTGAACTCAATGCCCCGATTAACAAAGGCCAATACAGCATATGTCTTCTTAACAGCTCTATCAACTTGTGCAGCAAATTTGTGGAACCCCAAGATCCCTCTGTTCCTCTGCCAAGAATCCTGCCATTACCCTATATTCTGCCCTCAAATTTGACCTTCCAAAGTAAATTACTGCACACTTTGCTGGGTTGAATTCCATCTGCTATATCTCAGCTCAACTCTGCATTCTGTCAACATCCCATTGCAACCTATAACAACCCTCCACACTATCCACTACTCCATCATCTTTCCCATCATCTACAAACTTGCTAACCCACCGTTCCACTTCCTCATCTATGTCATTTGTAAAAAAATCATAAAGAACAGTGGTCCTAGAACAGATCTCTGTGGAACACCACTGGTCACCGATCTCCAGACAGATTACACTCCATCTACTACCACCCTCCGCCTTCTAAATGTAAGCCAACTCTGCATCCACACAATCAATTATCCCGGGATCTCATGCCTCCTGACTTTCTGAACGAGCCTATCATGGGGAATCTGATCAAGTACCTTACTAAAATCCATATACTCCACATCCACCGCACTTTATCAATGTCCTTTGTCACATCCTCAAAGAATTCTGTCAGGCTCGTGAGGCATGACCTGTACCTCACAAAGCCATGCAGATTATCCCTAACCAGGCTATACTTCTTCAAATACTCATCAATCCTGCCTTTGAGAATCTTCCTCAACAATTTGCCCACCACTAAGTAAGGCTCACTGGTCTATAATTCTCGTAGTTGTCCCTTCTCTCTTTTGTGAACGAAAGAAAAACATTTGCCATCCTCCAATCATCTGATACTTCTGTTGTGCCCAGTGAGGATTCAAATATCTTCGCCAAAGTTGCAGCAATCTCTTCCCTCGCTTTCTGTAGTAACCTGTGATATATCCTATCTTGCCCCAGGGACTTGTCTATCCTAATGTTTTTCTAAAGTTCCAGCACATCCTCTTTCTTAACATGGTAATGTTCAAGCATATCAGCCTGTTTTACACTGTGCTCATAAACATCAAGGTCCCTCTCACTGGTGATGTATTCATTAAGGAACTCCCCTTTACATAAAGCACAAAAATATTCCACACGAATTGGTCCTTTGGCCTATCTTGTGGGCAATAACCATGAAGCCAATCTTAACTAGTCCTATCCATGTATTCATGGTCTGCATCCCTCTGTTCCCTGCCTGTTCTGAAATCTCTCTCAATGTCTCTTAAATATTGCAATCGTATCTGTTTGTACCACCACCCCTGGCAGCGTGTTCCAGGAACCAAAATCAGAAAAATTTGGGCCACAAATCTCCTAAAACATTCCCCCTCCCCTTTTAAATCAGTGCCCTCTCATATTTGCCATTTCCACCTTGGGAAAAATACACTGACTACCTACTCTTTCACTGCCTCTCTTACTTTTATAAAGTTCTGTCAGGTCACCACTCAGAGAATGCCCAGAGAAAGCAACCCAAGTTTGTCCAGCCTCTCTTTTCAGTTAATACTCTCTAATACTGCTTCTGCACCCAGTCCAAAGCCTCTATATTCTTCATACAATTTGATGGCAGGAACTGACACAATACTCCAAATGTGGCCTAACCAGAGTTCTACATGACTTCCCAACTTTTATTCCCAAAGCCTGGACTGACGAATGTAAGCACATTGTACACCTTCTTCACCTTCTTACCCATTTGTGTTGCCACTTTTGGACGGCTACGGACTTGCACTCCAAGACCTATTCAATGTTAATGTTCCTAGGTGCTTAACATTCATTGTACACACCCATCTTGTGGTTGGCCCTTGAAGCGCAAGACCTTACACTTGTCTGGATTAACTATCATCTGCCCTTTTGCTCC
Organism: Mobula birostris; assembly: GCF_030028105.1. Lineage (NCBI taxonomy): Eukaryota > Metazoa > Chordata > Chondrichthyes > Myliobatiformes > Myliobatidae > Mobula > Mobula birostris. Next base: position 38,759,619 of record NC_092387.1, read on the forward strand.
CAAACTTCCAACTGATCTATGACCCACTGCATCCTTTGACAACTGTCCTTTCTGTACACAACTCCTCCAATTTGAGACAGTAATTTTGTTTCTTTCTCTACAGATACAGACTAACCTACTGAATATTCAACCATTTTCTGTTTTTATTTCTGTCATGATAAGTTCACTTTGTGTGTGTGTGTGTGTGTGTGTGTGTGTGAGAGAGAGAGAGAGAGAGAGAGAAAGAGAACACTTCATCAATATAACCATTGAACATTGAAAAAATATCAATCCATTTTGAGAAATTTAATGCACTGATGAACTGCCTGGACCAAACCAAAAAAAAGCCATCAAAAACCTTTTTTGAAGGGCTGTATTCACATTCAGGGAGTTATAGACTTGGTGTTACAGGTAGATAGAGCAGTGATAAAGCCTTCATTGTGCAAGGCACTGGGTATATGAGTTGGGACCTCATTGCAGTTGCACAAGTTGTTGGTTAGACTGCTCCTGGTTGTCACACTACAGGAAGGATGTGGTAGCTGCAGAGAGAGTGCAGAAGAGATTTGCCTGGAATGGAGAGATTGCATAGGCAGGAGTTGTACTACTTGGAATGCAGGAAGTTGAGAGGTGACCTTACGGAGATTTACCAAATTACGAAAGATGAAGATAGTCAAAGTCGTTTCCCCTGGACAGTGGTATCTAAAACTAAAGGGCACTAGTTTAAAGAAAGAGGCAAGATCTGAGAGGTAAATTTTTTCCACACAGAGTGTGGTGAATATTTGGAATGAGCTGTCAGAGAAGGAAATGGAGGCAGATACTATTACAACATTTATAAGACACTTGGTCAGGTACTCGCATACACAAGGAGCAGAAGGGTAAGAACATAATACGTTTCTGTGCTGTACAATTCTATGATTGTATGAAACCTGCTGCGTCTCACAGGAGGTGTATATCTGCAGTTTACTAAGGAGGGGTGAGCCACATATACAACGACCCAGGGATCCCATTAGGAGCCTATCAGAACCTATTGTGATAAATTGCAAGTCAAGAGTGCCTTTGACCATCACACTGCATCTTTGACTGAGTAATGTCAGCAGAGGCCAAGATTATAAATTTGGACAGTGTTGCTAGACCTATTCTTGAAAGCTTTTTTTTTAACGTGACCCAGCTCTCCTCTGTTATTGGCTAACTATGCTACATCCTGCCCTTCCTGTGCCAATTGAGAAGGAGATTCTTCCATGCCTGACTGGGTAATTCATCAACTTCCAGTCTTGCCGTCCTTCTTCAACCATCCTTTTATAATTTATAAATGAACATGTCTAGTCATATTATTTGCAAGCACAAAGTATTTTTAAACCTGAATGATTTCCTGCAAGTCTGTGCAGGAGATCAGCCATCAATACCAGATTTAAGGTTAGGAACCCCAACCTCGGGTTGAGCAGAGTAGTGACTGGGTGAGCGAGGGAAGATAAGAGCAGAATCGGGCCATTCGGCCCATTGAGTCTGCTCTCCCATTTGATCAAGGCTAATTTATTTTCCCTCCCAACCCCATTCTCCCTGTAGCATTTGATGCCCTTACAAAGCAAGAACCTATCAACCTTCACTTTAAAATTACCTAAAGGCTTGGCCTTCAGAGCTGTCTGTGGCAATGAATTCCACTGATACACCCTCATCTAGCCAGAGTGGGTGGTGAAAGGGTTGGGAGGGTGGGTGCAGAAAGGATTAGATGGGGTTTGTGCAAATGGGTTGGGGTTTTTGAGTTGGTGGGTGGAGAAGGGATTGAGTCCGGCTTGAGTAAAGGTGATGGTTAGTAGGAGGGGAAGGAATTGTGGGGGGTGGGCAGGTTTCTGTAGATTTCTGAGGATGGCAAAGTGGGGTGGTGTCGAGACGCGGAACAGGGGAGAAGGGAGAGGAGGACGAGTGCTTGGTATTCGGAGGGGCGTGCGCGGTGCTGACTGAAGGGACGTGTTAGCAGTAATTTATTGCAGTTCTCTATCTGGAGTCTGTCTCACACAGCTGGCATCCCCTGTTGTCTAATGGTGACAAATTGTCTCCTGACTGAAAAAGGCTGGGCGGGGAGGTGTTTAACGCAGAACTGTGCCGCATATTGACAGGCTGCACGCCTCATTAATCCTGTTTGATTCTAATGAGGCAATTATCTCTCCAGAAATTGAATTCATATGTAAATTGTAGCACTGTCAAGCCCTGCGCCATTGCTGCTCCCCCACAAACCAGCACCTCCCCAGACACTCAGTTATTGCCCCAAGCAGAGCAGAGTTTGCTGTGTGATAATTGTGCGACTGTACTCCTGATGTTGGCCTTTTGGTTGCTTATTTACACCACAAGTTGCCCAGCAGAAGTGAAGTCGGCCATTTGCTCTTTAGTCATGTTCCCTGATGTAATCAACTCCTGTCTGCATTTGGAAGCTTTCTTGGAACATGTGAAACCACTCAGTGAATGAGGAGGTGGCTTGACTTGGCTAAAACTGCGGTGAATTTTGAGAACTAACATTTGCTGGCACAGATCCAGTTTCCTTCTCTAGTGCTTCCCTGAGGGTCCCTGTTCAGCTCCCTTTCCCAAGGGGCACTCTGCCAGTTTCCCAGACAGTCCGAAACAGAACCATGATCCGTCCCCAAGGACTTATTAGGCCCAAAGCAGAGTCAATGGGTAATGCATCACAGAAACACGGTCCAGGCCATGCTCTCTTCTTGCTGCTGCCATCGCGAAGGAGATACAGGAGCCATAGATCGCGCACCACCAGGTTCAGGAACAGTTATTACCATTACACCATCAAGCTCCTGAACTAGTGTGGATAACTTCACTCACCTCAACACTAAACTGATTACACAACCTATGGATGCACTTTCCAGGTCTTTTCAACTCGTTCTCGGTATTATTGATTTATTATTTTTTTTTTAAATAGAACTGATTTATTTGTCTCAGATACAGAATATTAAACTCCAGTCCTATTAAAGGATTTTTGATTTATTATGATTTTTTTTGTATTTGCACAGTTTGCCTTTTTCACATTGGTTGTTTGTCAGACTTTATGTGCAATTTTTCATTGATTCTGTTGTATTTATTTATTCTACTGTAAATTCCTGCATAAAAATTTCAAACCGGTATATGGCATCATAAATGTACTTTGATAATTTTGCTTTGAACTTTGAAAAAGGCTATTCAGCCCAACTTGCCCATGCTGACCAAGATGCCCTGCGTAAGCCAGTCCTGCTTGTCAGCGGTTGGTCTATATATGTACCTGACCAAGTGTCTCTTAAACGTTATTGTTGTACCTGCCTCATCCACCTCCTCTGGCAGCTCAATCTACATAGATGCCCACACTGCATGAAAGAAATCTTCCCCTCTCACATTAAATTATGTCCTCTAGTGTTTTGTACCCCTTTCCTGAGGAAAAAGACTGTGTGAATTCAACCGATCTATACCCCTCATGAGTTTAGAGTGTGACAAGAATACACATAGATAAGATGTTAGCTGTCCTGTGTGATCAGCAGTTGGTCTGTCACCTGTCTTCAAGAGAGAGATAAGGAAGACAATGGAGCAGCATTTGGAGATATGTAATGAAGAGATGGGAGAGAGAGCTGTCTGGAGTGGCTCCCCCTTTGAACCCTGAACTGTTTGAAGTGATGGACAGGCGATACCCCAGCAGGGGGATAAAAAGGGACAGGTTCACTAAGGCAGGACACACACGACACCACGAGGTGACGAGACCCTGGAAGCGGTGCCCCCCCGCAAGTCGGCGGGAGTCGTTTTGGAAGGCTGGTTGCGGAACCAAGCCATAGACGCACAGGGTGGAAGGGTACGATCAGTGGGAACTCGGTGTGTGTCCACCCTTGCTTGGGTGCCAGGTTCACTGCAGAGGATCGAGCGCATCTGGAGGAGGAGTCACAGTCGGTGACCTCAGGTGACATCACAAAGGACCCGCCCGAAAGCTGCTTGTGAGCAATATCGCAGGTCTGTGTGTGGAAGCCGTTTAGAATGATCATTCGTTCTTGTTCTCTCTCTCCTTCCCCCAACATTGTCCATCGCCATGGCAACGATTACTGCGAACTGAACTAAATTGAACTGGACTTTGTGTCACTTTGAAATTGGTCATTTACCCCTAGACAACGATAGAGCTTGATTGATCCTGTTATCTTAATTCTGTGCACATGTGTGTTTATCATTGCTGAACTGTTGCATTTATTATCCTTTCAATTACTGTGTTGCTTGTTTCTTTAATAAAACTTTCTTAGATCTAGTAATCCAGACTCCAACTGAGTGATCCATTTCTGCTGGTTTGGCAACCCAGTTACGGGGTACGTAACAAGAGTCACTGAGAGTGGGGGGGGGGGATGTGCAGATGTTGCAAACCTGACACAAAAACTGATTGCTGTGAACACTCAACAAGTTCAGCAGCATCTGTGGATACAGAAATGGAGCTAACGTTTCAGATCAATGAACTGAAGAAGGGTCAGTGACCTGAAAAGTTAACTCTGTTTCTCCCTTCACGGATACTTTCCACCTGGCTGAGTGCTGTCTGCAACATGGTTAAGGTGACAACAGTTCGTGGTTCAGGACGGTTGTCTTTCCTCAGGATAAAATAAAAATTACAGTTTATAAGTAAGTACTAAAACAGGGTAAAGCGACTGGTATGGGTGGAATGGGGAAGGCTTTTGGTGGATGGGATGATGGGGGTGAGGAAGAGTGTTGGTGGATGGGATGGTGGGGTGGGGAAGGGTGTTTGTTGGTGGATGAGATGGTGGGGTGGGGAAGGGTGTTTGTTGGTGGATGGGATGGTGGGGTGGGGAAGGGATTTAGTGGATGGGATGGTGGGGCGGGGAAGGGATTTGGTGGATGAGATGGTGGGGTGGGGAAGGGTGTTTGTTGGTGGATGGGATGGTGGGGCGGAGAAGGGATTTGGTGGATGGGATGGTGGGATGGGGAAGGGTGTTTGTTGGTGGATGGGATGGTGGGGGTGAGGAAAGGTGTTGGATGGGATGGTGGGGGTGAGGAAGGGTGTTGGTGGATGGGATGGTGGTGGGGAAGGGTGTTTGTTGGTGGATGGGATGGTGGGGCAGGGAAGGGATTTGGTGGATGGGATGGTGGGGTGGGGTAGGGTGTTTGTTGGTGGATGGGATGGTGGGGCAGGGAAGGGATTTGGTGGATGGGATGGTGGGGTGGGGTAGGGTGTTTGTTGGTGGATGGGATGGTGGGGGTGAGGAAGGGTGTTGGTGGATGGGATGGTGGGGTGGGGAAGGGTGTTGGTGGATGAGATGGTGGGGTGGGGAAGGGTGTTTGTTGGTGGATGGGATGGTGGGGTGGGGAAGGGATTTGGTGGGTGGGATGGTGGACGGAAGGGATTTGGTGGATGGGATGGTGGGGTGGGGAAGGGTGTTTGTTGGTGGATGGGATAGTGGGGGTGAGGAAGGGTGTTGGTGGATGGGATGGTGGGGGTGAGGAAGGGTGTTGGTGGATGGGATGGTGGGGTGGGGAAGGGTGTTTGTTGGTGGATGAGATGGTGGGGTGGGGAAGGGTGTTGGTGGATGGGATGGTGGGGGGTGAGGAAGGGTGTTGGTGGATGGGATGGTGGGGTGGGGAAGGGTGTTTGGTGGATGAGATGGTGGGGGTGAGGAAGGGTGTTGGTGGATGGGATGGTGGGGGTGAGGAAGGGTGTTGGTGGATGGGATGGTGGGGGGTGAGGAAGGGTGTTGGTGGATGGGATGGTGGGGTGGGGAAGGGTGTTTGTTGGTGGATGAGATGGTGGGGTGGGGAAAGGTGTTTGTTGGTGGATGGGATGGTGGGATGGGGAAGGGATTTGGTGGATGGGATGGTGGGGTGGGAAAGGGATTTGGTGGATGGGATGGTGGGGGTGGGGAAGGGTGTTTGTTGGTGGATGAGATGGTGGGGTGGGGAAGGGTGTTTGTTGGTGGATGAGATGGTGGGGTGGGGAAAGGTGTTTGTTGGTGGATGGGATGGTGGGGTGGGGAAGGGATTTGGTGGATGGGATGGTGGGGTGGGAAAGGGATTTGGTGGATGGGATGGTGGGGGTGGGGAAGGGTGTTTGTTGGTGGATGGGATGGTGGGGTGGGGAAGGGTGTTTGTTGGTGGATGAGATGGTGGGGTGGGGAAAGGGATTTGGTGGATGGGATGGTGGGGGTGGGGAAGGGTGTTTGTTGGTGGATGGGATGGTGGGGTGGGGAAGGGTGTTTGTTGGTGGATGAGATGGTGGGGTGGGGAAAGGGATTTGGTGGATGGGATGGTGGGGGTGGGGAAGGGTGTTTGTTGGTGGATGGGATGGTGGGGTGGGAAAGGGATTTGGTGGATGGGATGGTGGGGGTGGGGAAGGGTGTTTGTTGGTGGATGGGATGGTGGGGTGGGGAAGGGTTTTGGTGGATGAGATGGTGGTGGTGGGGAAGGGTGTTTGTTGGTGGATGGGATGGTGGAGTGGGGAAGTGTAGTGCCTTTTACAATCCTAGGATATCCTAAAGTATTTAGGAACTTTTTGAAATGTAGTGACTGCCGTAGTGTAGCAAAATGTTGTTCATAGCTAAAGTCCTACAAAAAATTAATGCGGCAAACAGTTTTAGTGATGATATTTAAGAAGACGTAGGAGAGCTTGACTACTCCGTCCGGGGGGGGGGGGGGGGGGCGGGGCGGGGTACGGGGCTTGGCTTTATTGTCACTTACGAAGGCACTTCTGACAAAGTAGCTCTCTCTTAGTATTTTCCTGACAATTATATCTGTGTTGTATGCTCCACTCTCTGGGGCAGAGTTTCGGATGAGTTATGAAGGCACCAGATTGGAACACCCAGCTGAGGTGTGGAAGGTGCCATCCTGAGATTGGGTGGCAAGGGGACATGGTTCCTATTCTTGATCGCTTGTCCAGAATATGCCCTTGTTTGGGAGTCACTTTGTAGGACGGAAGGAAAAGGCTGCAAATTGTATTGGATGTGACGCCAATGGTTCAATAGTTCAGCAACAAATAGAAATCTGAGTTGAACAAATTTACATGAAAACTACAATACAACTACATCTTCAGCAGTCAAACATGTTTCTTGCAATTTTGAAATAGTATTGTCTTAACAAAAAGGCACTTCCATGGGACTTGTATGAGAAGTAGTTATTAAGTCACAAAGTCAGTGATACAGCACAGAAGCTACCACGTCAGCACAGAGTATAAAGCAAACATTTACATGAATCCTTTTTCCATTTCTTCACCACACATTCCATCACCTGCCACTCGTTCACACGCTGCGGACGCAAGGCAGATTAACCCCGAGCAGCCCGCAGATTGTTGGGGTGTGGGAGGAAAGCAAAGTACCTGCAGAGGAAATCCACAGGGGGAGCATGCAGACTCCACACAGACATTGACCTAAGTCACGGAAGCTATGGGGCAGTGGCTCTTCAAAAATCCTCTGTGTGAAATGTACTCCCTTGGGCAAGTATATCCCAGGATGAAAGTTGCAGGCATTGTTCTGGGGATGGTCTTGCTATAACTCTGTAAATTATGGCAATATTTTTTCTTTATTGCCAACATAACATTTGCCTTTTAATTGCTTGATATTGGCGTGCAAGACGCCTTTGCACATCCACTCTTGATATTTGCTTTTAGAAGCGATTCCTTTTCCTGTTTTTTCCCACACGATTGCCATTGACTTGACATCTTCCTGTTCCCTGATTCCTCTTTCAGACACGACAGATCCTAGAGGAGCTGACGGAGCTGCCAGTTATGGTGGAACTTTCCAGCGATTTCCTGGATCGCAGTACACCTGTTTTCCGGGACGACGTCTGCTTTTTCCTCAGCCAGTCAGGTACGACGCAGCATTTGTGAAATGTGTTTCTGAATGTACTGTTATTTGTTGGACTGCTGAACAAAGTCAGCATTCACTGACCAAGTTTTGGTTCTCCCTGAGGAAATGGTGGCAAGTCAACCGGACCTGCCTCACCTCATTCTTCCTTGTGATCTGATGTCAGTGTGGGGGCTTGCCAAGTCACTTCACAGGGCAGTTAGGAGCTTGGATTGGAATCCCATATGGATCCAATAGGCATGTTCACCTCACCTCTGCTTCATTTTGCCAGATTATTGCAGAGACGTCAAAGAGGGTTCAGAGGAACTTCACGAGAATGATTCCAGGAATGAAAGGCTTGTCATATGAGCAGCAATTCATGGCTCTAGGCCTTTACTCATTAGGTTTTGAAGAATGAGGAGGGTTCTCATTGAAACCTATTGAGTGTTGAAAGACCTAGATAGAATGGATGTTTCATATGGTTGGGGAGTTTAGGACCAGAGGGCAGAGCCTCAGAATAGAGGGATGTCCATTTGGAATGGAGATGTGGAGGAATTTCTTTAGGCATCGGGTGGTGAATCTGGAATTTGTTGTCACAGGTGCTGTAGAGGCTTGGTCATGGGGTGAATTTAAGGCGGAGGTTGTTTCTTAATTAGTCAGGGCATTGGGAGAAGGCAGGAGAAGGTTGAGAGGGAAAATGGATCAGCCACAATGAAACAGCAGAGCAGACACGATTGGCCGAGTGGCCTAAAGTTGTCCCTGTGTCTTACAGTCTTATGCTCAAACTGAGTCCAACTCCCCAAACTCTCCTGTGGGATTTGAACCCGTCTCCTGTATTTGGCTCTGGCTTGGGAAAAGCTCCAACAACAAGCAGGTATGTTGCTGGGCTGGGATGGCAGAGGGCCAAACTTCAGGAGTCGAGAGGATAAGTAGCTGTCTGATGCCCACCCACTGGGTGAAGGGTTTGCTCTTGGAGTATGTCACTGCCCTGGACAAAGTGGATTAAACTGGAGGCATTGTGAAGTGTTCCCCAGGACCTTGCTGGTGAATTAAACTCCATTTTCTTCTGAGTTAGTTTACATTCTGTTGAAATTCTTTTAGCTTGTTGAAAATAAAAACTGCCTTTGAATTTGTTAAATAACAGACTGAACAACGTGTGTTTTGCTGGAGACAGTCACCCACAAAGATCCACGTATTGTATCGCACTAGTTCCCAGCTTCATTTAGAAGCCGTAGTTACTTCCATTCTTATACATGCTGTTTTCTTTATCGTAAGATGTCGTGCACTACCGTGACACTTTTTCTCTTAGTTTTGAAATATTTGGTGAGGCCAGATTTAATGTGAGATGGCACAGCTTGTTGAGTTTTGCAGCTTCAGTCACTGATATGTAATCCCAATCTCTGGTGCTAATGTGTGGAGTTTGTGTGTCTTTGTGGGTTCCCCCTCCCCTTATCATTTACCAAACTTGTATGTTAAAATCTCTTTGTAAATTGTGCCCAGTGTGAATGTGATTGATAAAATTCACTAAAAGTGAAGAGAGAGTAAGCAGTGGATTAGTGTAGGATGCCTGAATTGTAGGTATGGGTGGGCAGGGAGATACGTTGAATGGTATTTTTCCATGCTGTGTGACACTCCACGACATTAACGTCAGTCACCCAGAGAAAGTGGTGGTGATTCAATCTGAATAGTCGTGGAGTCCCAACATATCTTCCAGCAGAGTGGCCAGGTAGTTTGGGCCTTGGCACCTTACTTTATTGAAGGCAGTTCCAAAATTGTCATTACAACCCCCTTCAGTGTCTGTTGGAGTACATGGAATATAGAACAGTTCAGTGGAGTTATCTTGAAGGACTTTAAAGCACCACCTGGATTTTTATGACGATCAAGTAGCTTTCCAGTATGAGAAGATGTGTTCCCAATGGTCTGGCTGGTTAGTAATCAGAAGGTTCTTGATTGGTCCCAGGACAAGTACACGCTAGTCAATTCTTCTAAGGTGACTGTGGATTTCCCACTATTAGCTTGCCACAGTTGCTTTAAAGCTTGGGACATGGAGCATTAGAGTATAGGAACAAGCCCTTAGTCTGATTGTACTGAACATGCTGTCAAATTAAATCTCTTCTGCATGCATACGATCCATATTGCTGCCTATCCACACACCCTTCTAATAGTCTCTTAAACACCACTGATGTATCTGCGTCCGCCATACCCCTGGCTGGCCATTCCAGGCACCTACCACTCTCTCTAAAAATTGTCCCACACATCTCTTAAACTTTCCCCTGCCTCACCTTAAATACATATCCACCAGTCTTCAATGTGTAGTTACTGTAATGGCTGATTTGGTAGAAGACAGTGGGCCCTCACATCCACTGGAGTTGGGTGTGGACTCCAGCTCTCAATGTAGCTTACAGTATAGAAAAAGACGATTGACGTGATGATGCCTCTCATAGCAATTCCATTCTGCCACTCATTTTCCTCTCTCAACTATGCACCAAGTTCTCCCTCATTTTCCTAGCACCCCATGCATTAGGGCCAGTTTACAGTGACCAGTTAACTTACCAATTTATGACTAGGATGAGCTATTAAACATGTAGATCTTAAACATGCCGCTGGATTACTTACCAACCTCATCAAAACCTGTTATAATTTAATTATTGCCGTCAGATCTCTCTCTCTTGACTTAACAGGCACAAAATGCTGGAGGAACTCGGCAGGTCAGGCACCAACTATGGAAATGAATAAACGGTCGACGTTTCAGGCCGTGACCCTTCTTCAGTCCTGAGAAGGAAGAGGGAAGATGCCTGAATAAAAAAAGGTGGGGGGGAGGGGGGAAGAAGGCTAGCTGGTGATGGGCGAAGCTAGGTGGGTGGGAAAGTTCAAGGATTAGAGAAGAAAGAATCTGATAGGGGAGGAGAGTGGACCATAGGAGAAGAGGAAGGAGGAGGGGACCAGGGGGAAGTAATAGGCAGATGAGAAGTAAAATGTCAGAATGGGGAATAGAGGAAAGGGAGAGGAGGAGTTTTGTTCACCGGAAGGAGAAATTGATATTCATACTATCGAGTTGGAGGATACCCAGACAGAATATCGTCTGTTTCAATAAAAAGGAGCTTACCTTCACTGACCTGGCAACCACTCTCTGTTTGGTTTAACTTGAGTGGCATTGGAATATGTGCATGTCTTCCCATCATATGCGGGTGCGGAAATGCACTGGTAGTTTATAAGTTGCCGTATCTGTCGAGCGTGTTGTCAGGGTTGGTGAACTGTGAGACATTTAGTCTCCACAAACCAGATGCAGATTTGGATCCTGATACAAACCACTCCAATGCAGAAATATTTAGGACGTAGTTGCTGTAGTCTTGTACTGCTGAGAGCAATCTGGTACATTAAATGTCACTGCTCTGATACAAAGGCAGAAACCTAGTTTATGTTTATGTGCCTTGGGCTTCAGTAACTTGAACCCAACTGTTAAAAGGTTAACTGCTAGTCAACCTGTCGAATGAAACCTCAGTTACCAATGCTCTGTGGAGCACAACAGGATTATTTAATTATTTGAATTGAAAGGAGATAAAACATATCAGATCGATTACAACACTGTGGAATGTGAATACGGCTGATCAATCGTGTGGTAAATCAATTGGGCTTCTCTGTCCAGGAGGCGCTCTCTTTTGGCGCGGGCTTCCAAGAGTGTATATTTTGTATCTCTGTGGGCCCATTTCCTCACTCCCACGCCGTGTTGCCCAGAGTGTGCTAATGCTAACATGACTCAGTAAAAATATTTAATTGTACTTCTCAGTTGTTGTTCTTGCTCCACACAATATGTAACAGTAAGGGGATGTAGAATCACCCTGTCTTCCCAACAGACGCTGGCTAAAGGCTGATTTATACTTGTGCGTCAAATCAACGCCGACCTACGGCGTAGCCGCGAAGCCTACGCAGTGCCTACGCGGATCCCTACGCCGTAGCCTGACACGCACCTCTCCCAAAACGTAACTATGCATCACGGCAACGCAGACTGCAACAGCTGTGATTGGTGTGCTTGGTAGCATCGCATTTCCTCCTATGCTGCAACAGCTGTGATTGGTGTGCTTGGTAGCATCGCATTTCCTCCTATGCTGCAACAGCTTGCCACTGGGCGACTGAAGGGCAGGGAAGGAACTCTGGCTGCAGTGCTTTCCATAAAGCTTTACAGACCTCCAAAATTATGGAGGACACATTTCGCTTTTACGAAAAAGGACGCTCGCTTAAAACTTGTTTACCCCGAGAAAGACTACCATAACCATGAAGCCTTGCACGGGCAGGTGTGTGCGCATGCGTGACGTGCGCGAATTGCAGAGCAACGCAGACACACCAACGCACAAGTATAAATGCTCGCAACGCACGTAGGCCACTTGTGTAGGTTATGACGTTGATTTGACGCAGAAGTATAAATCAGCCTTTACTGTGTGACCTACTGGATGTCAGCCCTGTTGTCAGAATTGGACATAATTTCTCTTCCATTTTATGCCAATTTATTCTTGCACCTTTCTGTTTTGTTTGGATACATTTCTGTGTAGTGAGTGTATTGGTGAAAGTGATGTGCCAGCCACTATCACTTGTCAACATAACCATTGAATTTAAGATGTCTATTCTATAAATCGGACTGCCTTAAAGATTCTTGATATTAAACCTTAAGACATAGGAGCAGAATTAAGGGTCTCAGCCCTTCAAGTCTGCACTGCCATTCGATCATGGCTGATTATCCCTCTCAACCCCTTTCACCTGCCTTCTCCCCATAACGTTTGATACCCTGACTAATCGAGAACCTATCAACCTTCGCTTTAAACATACTCAATGACTTGGCCTCCACAACTGTCCGTGGCAATGAATTGCCCAGATTCACCAACTTCTTTCTAAAGAAATTCCTCCTCATCTCTGTTCTACAGGGATGTTCTACTGTTCTGAGGCTGTGTTGTCCGTTCCTGGACTCACCGGCTATAGGAAACATCAGCTCTACATCCACTCTGTCTATGCCTTTCAATATTCAAACAAATCTGTCTTGTCATAAATTGGAAATATCATTAGCATTTTTATGAGGATGTTCTATTGGCTTTTTCGGAATCAGCATCTTAGCCAGTCCCTTGGGGTTGAGGTTGAATTATTGCTTCAATTCTGTGGGTTTAAAGGTAACTAAGTCCAGTGAGAGAGAGAGTCTCCCCCGCAGATGGGGCAGGAGGTGTCTGATGGTTTAGGCAGGTGGAGAGCTTGTGAAAGGGTCACAGAAAATTGAACAAAGACATTGATGCCGTTATTTACTTCAGATAATATATATTAGATTATTGGATGTTAATTCAAAAAGGTTTAAGCTTTCATTTTAAAGTTGCCTAATCATTTCACTTTATTCCTGAATCTAATCTTTACAGAGCTAAATTATATATATGTGCATATATATGTGTGTGTATGTGTATATATATTTTTGCAAATCAAATGACAGATTATTCAAGATATTTCATACAAAATAGTTTATATTGATTCATGAAATTGGGCTCGTGCTTCCTAAGTTCTTACTGCATATCCAAGTCTGTCTTTTTACTGATTTTAGGCTCGGAAATATACTGTCCCATCTAAAAAAAACTTATGGATTTTCTTGAATGAATCCCTCTACCAGTTCTACTGTGGGGGATTCCTTAAAATCTATTGCCTACTTTATTCCCTTCCCCTTTATTGTTCCTGGTGTCACATGTTTTTGATGACGTTCCTTTCAACATGGAATGCTAAGGGTCCGAGTTGTTGGTGTGGTGTGGTTTCTCTATTGGTTGATTATTTGGTTTGCATCCTGCACCAATGCTGAATGTATTGCATCATGGATTGGGATTCAGTGGCTGATGAAATACCCCAGCAGTGCGTTTTGATCTCAGTCACATATCCATTCTTTGTTCTGCAGGTGAAACTGCTGACACTTTAATGGCCTTGAGGTATTGCAAAGGGAGACGAGCCCTAACTGTTGGCATCACCAACACAGTGGGCAGCTCAATCTCCCGCGAAACCGACTGCGGCGTTCATGTCAACGCTGGACCAGAAATTGGTGTGGCCAGCACAAAGGTAGGTCGTTAGACCAGCTCCAAGCTGTGTGGATATCCTATGATAGTTTTGAAGCAAAATGCACAGGGCAGAACCCAGTTAATTTGGGAGCTCTTTAGAAGAATTGAGAGGGGATTTAGTTTAGACTGGTAGTGTGGTGGGTGCTTTTACTGACTGGGGGTGAGGGAGCTGGAGTATTGTGTTACAAGGCAAGACATTTGGGACTGAGATACTGTGGGGAGGTATTTATGTACTGAAGATGAAAGTTGTAAAACCCAGATTGCTGAATATATTTAAGAGGATTCATAAATTCCTGAAGGGACATGGAATCCAGGAGCATAGGGAGGGTAAGAGAACTTGGTGATGAGATGGCTCATTCTGAAGAAGGAGTGTAAGCTCAACAGGCTGAATGGCCTACTCCTGGCATTTTCCGTGTATGTTAAACCAGGAGATCCAGCTGTGTATGATCATTGGGTTTGTGCTTTATGTACAGTTAGATTGTGAAGATTGTTGAATAGAATCCATAATCTGCCAATTAAAACATCGTCTCTTTACCAGCCTCAACCATACTCTATATAATTATGCACACCTTTATTTTATCTCCCAATAGCCTCTCTCACAAGAGAACAATCCTAGTACTTCCACACGCTCCTCATGAATGAGGCCCTTTGTAGACACAGCTCCAACATGTCCTCTCGGTGGCCTCCCAATGCCAGAGGTGCTTCTTAGAATGTGACGTGCTAAATCGGATGCAATATTCTACCAGATTCCTAATTTCTATACCTCACTAGCTTGCTTTTGCATTCCAACTCTCTATAAAATCTTGGATTCTGTTCATTTTCAAAGCAAGTAGGGGATTTAAATTCAGGTTATTAAATATGATCTGGAATTCAGCGTGGCGAAAGTACTAGGTGATCGTTAAATTACCAGACCGCTGTTAAAAACACATCTGCTTCATTGCTGCCTTTACTTGGATTGTCCATAAAAGGCTGCAAATACTCAGTGTGTTTAACCCTTAATTGCTCCCTGAAGTAATAAAACACGTCTGTTTCGTTGCTGCCCGTACCTGGTTTGTCTATAAGTGGCTGCAAATACCCAGTGTGTTTAACCCTTAATTGTCCCCTGAAGTAGTTGAGCACAATTCCAGCTTTACTCACAACCTGCGAACAAATTAAACAAAATTGTTCAGAACGTGCAGACTCCACATGGATGAGGCAGTCTCTGAACCTATGAGGCAGTGGTTCCAGTACTTGCTCCACTTTGCTGCATTGGTTGATCTATCCATTGTCATTGTGTGAGATAACATTTGAGGTGGAAATGAGGCTGCAGCACTGAGGAAAAGGTAACCTCATGCCTCACACCGGGCTGAAGGGCTGAGCAGATTCTTTAAACAACCATCCCTAAGGTGGTTGTATCACTCCTGTTCTGTCAACTTACAGATCCATTGTGATGGGCACACTGACTCATACCACTCTCCTAACATGGCGCTCTGCACATCTCTGGCGTTGGATGTTTACCTGTTCATACACTTCCTTCCTGTTGCCAAAAGATTATTAGAGCGCAAGTATTCTGAAGTAAACAAATCCTGACAGGGTCCACATTGAGAGGTCCAAACTTCAGAAATGTGCCTGGATGTGCTGAGTGCAAGTGGCCCTGCCGATTCATGGGAGACAAGCCTTGTACACAACACAACTCGGAAACCTAAAGAACTTTGCAGTCACAACTCTCCACCCACAAAAAGATCTCGCAGGCAACTTATTTCTTTAAAGGTAGCTACTAGTATTGTTGATAAGTGCAGCAGCCAAATTGGTGCCTGTTCCAAGATAGTTGTAAAATGATTTTGGATAGCAGTCGATAAAGGCCAGGGGCCGCAGCGATGTCTGGCAGTGGGAAGATTGTTCATGACCTCATTTGGATGTACCATTCCCTCAGAGCTACTCTGGGACGGTCTGAATTGCATACTTGGATTGTGGCTTACCACAACATCCTGATGCAGAAGGGAAGTACAGTGATGTAATTGCTGCAAGATCAGTTTTTGGCTTTTTATCCTTTAGCTGGGCACAATATTCCTATTATTGTCATATTCCATTTAAAAAAAAAAGATCAGAGTTGGCTTTAAGGTTCTGCGTTGCCTCTGAATGATAAAGGAAATGGAAAACTGCTGAAAATAACGTCAGGCTAATGTAAAGGATTAAAATTTGCACTGAAGATTACGGTAAACAGGTGGTCTAGTAAGTTTTGGCATCCAACGGAAGGGAGGCGTATTGGAAACTTTCTGGGAGGAATTTAACCTCTTGGAGTTTGTTGTGGTGGTATCCCATATTTTACCATGTATCCTGTGCCTAAGGGACCCGATATGTAAGTATTATGATGGATGTGGACTGAGTAAGGTTAGTCAGCATGGCTTTGTGCGTGATAGGTCATGACTAACCAATCTCCTAGAGTTTTTCGAGAAAGTTACTAGGAACGTGGATGAAGGCAAAGGCAGTGGATGGTGTCGACATTGAACTTAGTAAAGCGTTTGACAGGGTCCCACATAGGAGGCTGGTCAAGAGGGTTCAGTCATTCAGGACAAGATAGTAAATTGGATGAGACATTGTGGGAGAACCCAGAGAGAGGTAGTAGAAGGTTGCCTCTCTAACTGGAGGCCTGTGACTAGTAGTGTGCTGCAGGGATCAGTGCTGGGTCCGTCATTGTTTGTCATGTATATCAGTGATCTGGATGATAACGTGGTTAACTGGATCAGCAAATTTGCGGATGACACCAAGATTGGGGGTGTGGTGGACAGTGAGGAAGGCTATCATGGCTTGCAGAGGGATCTGCATCAGCTGGAAAAAGTGGCTGAAAAATGGCAGTGGAATTTAATGCAGACAAGTGTCAGTATTGTACTTCGGTAGGACCAACTAGGCCTTACAGCGAATGCTTGGGCACTGAGGAGTGTGATAAAAGAAAGGGATCTGGAAATATAGGTCCATAATTTGTTGAAAGTGGCGTTAGGGGTAGGTAGGGTCATAAAGAAAGGTTTTGGCACATTGGCCTTCATAAATCAATGTATTGAGTACAGGAGATAAGGTTGTTATGCTGAAGTTGTATAAGACGTTGATGAGGCCTAATTTGGTATATTGTGTGCAGTTTTGGTCATCTACCTACAGACAAGATGTAAACCAGGTTGAACGAGTACTGAGAAAATTCACAAGCTTTTGTCGGGTCTGAAGGACCTGAGCTATAAGGAAAGATTGAAGAGGTTAGCACTGTATTTTTTAGAAAGTAGAAGATTGAGAGGAAATTTGATAGATCTATACAAAATTATGAGGGGTATAGGTAGCGTAAATTCAAGCAGGCTTTTTCCACTGAGGGTGGGTGGGACTACAACCCGAAGTCATGGGTTAAGGGTGAAAGGTGAGAAGTACAAGGGAAACATGAAGAAAAACTTATACACTCAGAGGGTTGTGAGAGTGTGGAATGAGCTGCCAGCATAAGTGGTGCATGCGAGCTCGATTTCAATGTTTAAGAGCAGTTTGGATAGTTCATGGATGATAGGGGTATGGAGGATTATGGTTCTGGAGCAGGTCGATGAGAGTAGGCAGTGTAAATGGTTTTGGCATGGACTAGATGGGCCAAAGGGTGTTTCAGTGCTGTACTTCTCTATGATTCTAATCAGTAATCTTCCTAATAGAACATGGTAGGTTAGTATTCCCATTGAATCTGGAGGAAACCAGTTGGGCCTTACTCTGTAATTCTTGTCCAGTTGCTCTATAGTCTTTGTGGCTAGATTGTACTCATTCAGCAAAATTGCCAGGAAGTGGTCAGATGATCTTCTGGGGAAAATGTTCTCTGAACCAAGATTTGAAGTCGTAAAATAAAACACGTGAACGGGTCACTATTCTTTCTTCTGAGAAAATGATTGCTAAAGCTTAAATGAAAAATAGCTGCCACTCGGGGACATTTTGAGGACTTGTATGCAGACAATACTGCAGCTGGAGTCTTTCTCTGTAAATTGCCGTATCACTGTGGAATTATAATGAGCAGTGATGAGTGTCCTCCATTTATTATTGCCCTTTTCTAGTTCTTCTATACTCCTCTGATTCTGAGCCTTTTGAAACAAGCTCCACTTAGGATCAGAATCAGAATCAGGTTTAGTATCACCTGCATATGTTGTGATATTTGTTAACTTAGTGAGAGCACTACAATGCAATACATGATAATATAGAAAGAACATAAATAAGTAAATCAATTACAGTAAGTATATATGTACATTAAATTGTTAAATTAAAAATAGTGCAAAAACAGAAATAATAAAAATAACAAAATGCTGGAGGAACTCAGCAGGCCAGCAGCTTCTATAATAAAAGTAAGGCGTGTTCGTTCATGGGTTCAATGTCCATTCAGGAGTCTGTCCGTGTTCTAAGTCTGTGCAGATTTCTGAAATATTGCCATACATTTGATATCTCTGTAGCCAGTGATCAGCCGGAAGGTATGAAGACAGCAGAATGAGAGATCAACTTGGGTTTTAATTACATTCCAAATAATGGTTTTTGCTGTTTTATGGGGAAATGCTTTAACCAGATGGAGGGTTTTATGGATTCTATTTACTGGCCAGCCACCTTATTTTCCCTGATAAACTCTGACATTGGACTTGGTGCAGGGGATCAGACCAGTCTCAATTATTCATCTGCTCTGCAGGTCTACACAAGCCAGTTTGTGGCCCTGGTAATGTTTGCTCTCATGATATCAGAAGACCGAATATCTATGCAGAAAAGACGGAGGGAGATCATTCAGGGTCTCCAGACTCTACCAGGTAATCTGAGCTGGAAAGGGAATCCACCCCTGTAAAATCACAAGGGTGTATATTGGGAGGGGATGTAGTTTCGGTTGCCTGCGCTACAGTGTTGTAAAGAAGTGCAGTTACGAGGGGTGATTGATAAGTTTCTGGCCTAAGGTAGAAGGAGTCAATTTTAGAAAACCTAGTACATTTATTTTTCAACATAGTCCCCTCCTACATTTACAGACTTGTCCAGCGGTCGTGGAGCATACGGATCTTGGACCTCCAGAAAGTGTCCACTGATGGGTGATTGATAAGTTTGTGGCCTAAGGTAGAAGGAGATGAGTTATACAGCTCTCGTTACAGGCACATGCAGGTCAACTCTTTGAGTGATTATGCAGAAAGTTTGAAGTTAATAACGCATCTCCTTCTACCTTAGGCCACAAACTTATCAATCACCCCGATGAGTTATTAACTCCAGACTTTCTGCATAATCACTCAAAGAGTTGAACTGCACGTGCATGTAAGGAGAGCTGTATAACTCATCTCCTTCTACCTTAGGCCACAAACTTATCAATTGCCCCTCATATGTTTGGGTTAAATTTTTCAAAAGTAAGCCAGGCTGTGTTGAAGTTCCTGGGTAAAATTTATGCTGCTTTGTATTCTTATATGTCCACATTCAAACATCTGCAGACTAAGATTGTTGAAGCAATATCTTTGACTGTGGGAGAGAATGATTGTGGAAAGAAAGAAGCCACATTTGTTTTGCACTTTTGGACATCCCAAAATGCTTTGAAACCAGTGCAGTATTTTTGATATGGTCCAGGTTGTAGGAAATTAGTTACGACCTCAGGTTTAGTAATTCAACATACAGTGGGTTATACATGCTTATGATTTTGTTGTCATTGTACTTTGTCATAATTGTAGTTGGTCACTTTTCTGATACTTCACCCACCTTATCTTTTACAATTCTTGTATTCAAAACTTCTTCTGTGGCCTCTTTAAGACCTTTCAGTCACTCCCTTCAAAGCTCATGCACTTGTCCCTCAAAGACAACCCCGGATTCCGTCCCCCCACAGGTGTCAGTGCCTTCACCCTAATCTTTGGAAATAGCCTCTGTAAGATTCTTGGGCCCTCAGCTCCCTGATTGCTCCTGGAAGCCCACCTTTTTGGCCAGCCTGCCAACCAGAAGCTCGTTTGTGTAGTTCACTTCCAAATCTTGTTTGAAAAAGTTCAACTTGGAACTTTTCGCTGCATTAAGTGGAAATTGTCATAGCAATTCCAGTTGCACCAGCGTACTCATATCAATACTCTGTATTACTGGTAAATTGTAGCTATAATGAACATACAAATATTGTTTGTTCATGCACTGCCATATCTTAGAATACCAAGACCATGTAGTTCAAGTGGCTCAAAAAGTAAGCTTTATCTGTTTTCCATTTCCACCTGCCAACTTCTCCACACCATTTTTTTTGTTTTCTCTTCTAGACCAAATAAAGGAAGTTCTAAACTTGGACGAGGAAATCCAGAAGTTAGCCAGCGAGTTGTATCAGCAGAAGTCTGTGCTTATTATGGGTCGTGGCTATCATTATGCCACATGCCTGGAGGGAGCGCTGGTGAGTAACACACATGCTTCTGGGCAAAAGGGGAAGTTTGTGTCTCCCAATTAACTGAGACCAGATTCCAATGATCTATTAAGTGGCTAATAATTTCAATATTACCAAAATCTTTACTAGTCAGTCAGGGGATGCTGTGGGGTCCACAGCCAATGGGCACTGCTTAAATGGTTAATTATCCTGCTTAACACATCCCTAATTTAGTAAATGCCATGTTAAGTCACACAGTGATTGCTTTTGTGGACTAAGTAATGGACTTTGTGCTCATAGTCTTGGTATCAGTTTATTATTGTCAAATGTACCGAGGTGCAGTGAAGAGTTTGCCTTTAAATATTGATCTTACAGATTAAGTTACTACACAGTGCATTGAGGTAGAGCAATAACAATGCAGATTAAAATGTAAAAGCTTCAGAGAAAGTGCAGTGCAGGATCTAAAGATCATAAAGTGCAAGATTGTAACGGGGTAGATCATGAGGTCAAGAGTTCATCTTATCATACCAGGGAGTGATTTAATAGTCCTATTACATCAGGGTAGAAGCTGTCCTTGAGCCTGGTGGTACATGCTTTCAGGTTATTGTATCTTCTGCCCAGTGGAAGAGGGGAGAGGAGAGAAAATCTCGGGTGGGTAGAGATTTTGATTGCGCTGGTGGCTTCACTGAGGCAGCAGGAAGTGTAGACAGAGTCTGCTGGTTTCGGTGATTTGCTGACTTTCTGTACAGTTTCTTCTGGTCATGTTCAGAGCAGTTGCTTTCAATGAAGTTTTCTTAGGGTCCTCTGTCTCTGCTACCACAATGTAAGTGACGTTTGCCCCTTTTAAATTGCAGAAAATTAAGGAGATAACCTTCATGCATTCAGAGGGAATCTTGGCAGGAGAGCTGAAACATGGACCTTTGGCCCTGGTGGATAATCGAATGCCAGTCATCATGATTGTCATGCGGGATCCCACCTTTACCAAGTGCCAGAACGCACTGCAACAGGTGGTGGCTCGCCAGGTAAACACTGACAGCTTTGGAGGTGTCCTTTGGATCTGGTACCGGTGGGGGAGCCCATGCTATGCTGCTGCAGGGAATAGGCCATTCAGCCCGACAAAGTGCATGCTAGTAGCCCACGTCAGCTCCAAAACCCATCCACTGCCTCTTCTCGGCAAATAAGTGGATTGGCGAATCGGTTTGCAGAGATGTGAAAGCTTAAAATCCCTAAACTCTGGGCAACTACAAGAAGGACCAATGAGCTCACTTCCCTGTGACAGTCTTTGAGAGGGGGGATAACCGGAGGGGGACATAACACTCACAATTGTGTGTGCCAGCCAGTCACGTTCAAAGACATTTGGATGAGTCATATGGATAAGCAAGGTTTAGGAGGACACAGGCCAAATGCTTAGTGGGCAACTTGGTCAGCATAGACAAATTGGGCTGAAGGGTCTGTTTCCATATTGTATGACTTTATCACTGTTACGTACTGAAAAATAAGCTCAGTAGAAATAGTACCTGATCAATTGGGTCAGTAGACTGACAGACTTTTTCCATGCTGTAAGACTCTAATCCCGTCTTCCTGGACTCGTCCTCCCCATTTTAAAATTGCAACTGCGAGAACGTGTAAAATATTTTCTTTTTTTTTAAATTCTTCCTTTGATGCCATCTTGTTTACGGATTGTAAGCCTATGCCAGGTGACAGTGGGGCCACGGATTGCTGGAACCATTTGAGATGCTGTGAGCCTCGGTGTTCTGAGTGAAAATGTGGCCTTCGTGTTTCAACGGCTTTTGAAATGGTGATATTTGTTTTGGCTCGTGCACAGTTCTGCCTGCCAGCCTTAAGAAAGGAAGCTCTGAGCTGGTTTAATGACTGTAGCTGTCTAGATATTTGCAATGTTTACCTTTTAGATTTCTTTTAGAAAAATGGGTTTATGTGTGACTCTGCCTAATCATAGGAAGACGTTGAAGTGTGCTGTTGTTCCATGAAGGCTCCACAGTTCTAGACCTTTCTCATCTGGGTCTGCATCTGTAGTCGCTTGCCTCTCCCTTGCGACACACACATGGGCTGCTGAGCGCTCAGGGAGACGCAAGAGATCGCGGAAATCTGGAGCAAAGAGCAAAATGCTGGAGGAACTCGGCAGGTCAGGCAGCAGCTGAGGTGAGAAATGGGCAGGCAACGTCTTGCCCCAAAATTTCCCTCCGTAGATCCTGCCTGACTGCTGAGTATTCCTCCTTTGCTTGTCTGCTCATGACTGTTGCTACACAGGAGTAAGGAGCCGGTGAGGTTAATGGTCCTCCCGTGTGTGCTTCGTGAGCTGGTGACAACTGCTTGTGTTAGAAAGATGGCAGGACTGCCTTTCCTGCACTTCTGTCACTGAAGGTAGAGGTACCTGAATTCCTCCTTAATTGGATTGGTATCAAACTCAGCCCTCCTTGGAGACCAGGTAAGGGTGACACTGCCAGCGACCCAGGTGGAACTTTTCATGTTCTCCCTGTGACTGCTAGTGTTTCCTTCCATATGCCAAAGGTGTGTGGGTTGCTGGGTTGATTGGCCACTGTTAATTATGTACCTTGAGTACATTAGTGGATGGTTAATGCAAATGAGTGGCGGGGGTGGGGAGAGAAAATAAAAGGTTGGGCTGAATGTGAATGGGTGGTTGGTGGTCGCACAGTCTCACCAAGTGGAAGAGCCGTTTCTGTACTAAATTGCTCCACGTCCCGATATATTTGAATTCTTTGCTCCATTGTAGTGCTTGGGCCACAGTCCTGGAGCCCATCGGTTTATTTTTAAACCCTGTTCCAACGCCGTGGTTTTACATAGTCTAGAAGCAGGTTTTATTCTCCTAGCACCAGGGATACAGAATGTCGGGGACGAATTTGGAACAGTGTAGCTGGTCCAGGAGCTGTTATTCAATGTGCAGGCACCAAGTCCAGTCACCTGGCTGTTTTCTGTTTTGCAGGGACAGCCCATTCTGATCTGCGAGAAGGGCGACGAAGAGACGGTGAAAAATGCCTACCGGGCCATCAGGGTCCCTCACACAGTCGACTGTCTGCAAGGCATCCTCAGCGTTATTCCACTCCAGCTCCTGGCTTTCCACCTTGCTGTCCTTCGGGGCTACGATGTGAGTAGTTGCTTTATATTAAACACCAGAAATGTGATGACTGGTCCTAGACTCTCCCACTATTGAGAATATCCTCTCCTCTATCTAGGCCTTTGAATATATGCTAAATTGCAATGAGATCCGCCCCGCCCCCCAACCTTTCATCTAAACTCCAGCGAGTACAGGCCCAGACCCGTCAAACACTTGTATCCTTATGGAAGCCAAGTTGCAGTTTTTCATAAGGATACAAGTAATTGGAACAACTGAACTACAAGTCCAATATGCTTGTTCCACTGTTGAGCCAGGCCTTCACACTGTAAGTTTCACAAAACCCTCAATTCTCCTGTAAACCAAGATTTGGACCAGTTTGGACTTGGATGCATTCAGTGAGATTGCCAAAGATCCACAAAAGCATTCCTCCTCCTCATCTAAATCCTGAAGCTGTCTCTCCACCCACCCCCTACCTCGGTTTTAGATTACCCCTTACTTCAGAAGAAACATCTGCTCAGCATCCACTTTTTTACACTCCTTTAGAATATCACATTTTGCAGTGATGTTTCATTTTACTGCTTTAATTTTTTTTTAAATTAAACTTCTTTCTAATTAAATTTCTTGGAACTCTTTGTAATTTGTAGTATAAACAGTCCCAGCTGCTGTAAACAATTCAGACTGCTCCTCACTCTGTTCGCAAAAGATTTTTTTGAGATAGAGGATTCTTGGAAGATGGCAGTTGAGTCGAATATGCAGGAACTTACATTCTCTTTTTTTTCAATCTTTGAACCTCCTCGCCCTTGCACCCTCTGCTGTGGCCGATTGTGCAAACACTGACTCTTCCTGCTTGCTGGACGATAACACAACTTGCTCCAACTCAAGGTGGATGACAACAAGCGGCTGAGGAAAATTGAGGCGGATTACGTGCCTATGTGAGGTGTCGCATTTATCGCGACAGAGGCTGACAACTTCTTGGGAGCTTCTCTTCTCCATTTGAGGCCAGTGGTGGTTGAACTATGTAAAGTGTAGCATGCAAAGTCTACCCTTAATTGGCATTATTAGGTAACAGAAGATCTTGACAAGGGAGACTGATGGATTTATCAAGAGTAACCTACCCTTGGAATTACTTGGGACACTTCGCCCCATCTTATGTTTGGGCTGAGGGAAACAGAATCCAGCTCCAGGAGTATGTCCCACTGACTGACTCTCCCTCTCACTCTGACTCCTTCACCTTCTCTTATCTTGTCTTTCTCAGATGTTGAGGGGGTGAATAAGTCTGTAGTTGGCACTTTGACCCAATTCTGCAATATTGTAATTTAGGTAGGGCCTTAGTTGCTATTGAGTTTGGTGAATTTTTCAACTACCTCCTGTAGGTATCACATACTTAAGCCCTATTTTGGTACGTCTGTGCAATGTGATACCTGTTGCTGGCTACTGTATTGTGGCCCAGAATGTGGGACAATCATCTTTCTCCCCAGCACACTTCCCTCCATTGCCCCAACAGTTGAGGCAGACATTTCAAGGTATGGAACCTTGAAACTGCTTGGGAATAGTTGAATTTACTGCCTGACCGAAGCAAGAATGTTGTGGCTGTGCACTGTGAATGCAAACAAACATAGATGTATCATTGCGCTCAGAGTTCAGTTTGAGGTTCTTGAGATAATGCTGCACAGCCGTTTTCTCTCAGCCATTTGTCCAAGCTCTGTGTAAGTCTCGATTTATAAGGACTCTTAATACTCCAAACGAAACTTTAGGAAATCAGGGCAGATTTTATTAAAACTTTTACTCATTTCGGTTGAGTTTACTTTGTATTCTCTGTTCATGACTGGGATAACTTGATCAAAACTCACATAGCTCCACCTGCTGAGAGTAGTCATCTTACTGTAAGGAAATGTAGCTACAAAGCTCTCAAGTTGTATTGCATGTATTTTCATAAAGGATTTTGTAAAAGATGTTAATGTACTTGCACTCCACTTATCTCATCTCTTCCCCCTCCCCATCCTTCCCCTTCCCCCCTCAACACTATTGACTTTTTAAATCCAATTAAACAAAATGTTCTGACAACATGTGGTGTATTGTTTTCTTTTAAAAGAACCTGAAGCTTGAAGTTATTCAATGGAGTATAATCCTGACAATAGTAGACACACGATCCACATAATGCCAAGAATTCTGAACCAGCACCTTCTAAGTCCATGACCATGACTGATGAGGACAAAGGCAGTACGTAGACAACCCAACATGGAGATGCATTGCTGTTGTTTTATCTCTGGGTCCGTATCCTGAGATTCCTCGCTGAGGATGCCTGCAGACTGTGCCTTGCAGTGGCTTTGAGGGAGGGGCCCTCACAGTAGCTGGCAAATTCCAGCTGTGGCAGTAACGCCTAGTGTCCCAAGAATGAGACTGTAAGAGGCCTCTGACCAGAAGGTGCTGCGTGTTCAGTCCAGGCCACTTTCCCAGTAGCTTCATGGGAACGTTCTGTGGTGATCACTGGCTGGTAACCCAGGGTGGGGGTTGTGTTTGAATGCAGCGTCAGTATTGGTTCGGAGCTGTAAGAACTCAGAACTGACTCCCCACTGAGCTGGTTTGAAGTGAACCAAACTTGAATTATGAGTGTCATATAAAATGAAACTTTTAAAACCCAGAGGCAGCAGCAAGTACTGAGCTTCAAAGTTACTGATTTCATTAAAATTCAGTCTGCGTCTGGAAGGAACTGGACCTTCACAGACTAACGTTGTGGGCTTCTGTCCAATGGCCAGTGGCCAAGAGTTCATCATTGTAAGGTAGATCTGATGGGTCTTGCTGCTTCCAGTAATATGTGTTCTCTGTCCGAAATGAGAGACATAGCAAATTGGAACAAGAGTCATCCATTTAGCACCTCTCGCCTGTGGCTGTCCCTATCCAGTTTCTTGCTTGTTGTCCAAAAAGCAATTGATCATGGCTGTCGAACAGCCTGATGAGTCAGCGTTCCGAGCCCTCTGAGAAAGATTTGTTTAGTGCAGAAAAATTGTCCCTGGTCCCTGGCCCAAATTGCAGACTGTTAGGCCTGACATGCCACAGACTGTCTGTGCTCCAGTGATCGGAGCAGATTAGCATCTGTTTCCTCATCTTGTGCCATCGTGAAGAGTGATCTCTCTTCTGAGGCTACAGTGTAGTTGTCCCGGGCCATGGCCAGCCCGAAAGAGTGCTCAGTCCTTTGGCAACTACCTCAATTACCAGCCAGAGATTTGCAAACATCTCTCATGTTTACTCTTAGCAGATGAGGACATCTCAGAGAGAGGTCCTGTTTCTCTCTTGTCTTAAACTAGGCACTGTATTCATTGTGATAAAGCATCAGATTTTGAACAGGCAAACTTGGGAGAATCAAATGGTTGTGGAAAGACCCAAAGTAGAACTATCTTATCTAGGAAAGGAAGGAGTGAGAGGGGAGGTGATGGATTGGCTGGACATGTGTTTCCACATGTGAAGGAATCCAAAATACAGGGCCTAGAAATATCAGATATTCAACTAAATCCAATAATGAATTCATTCCTTTACTCAAATCCTTTCATTGCAAAGGACAACATACAATTTGTCCTGAATGCTTTTGGCTTTCGGTAGCCCATGTACAAAGACAGTTAAATCTCTTTGAATTGAGGAGAAATTTCCTAATTTCGTGGTGAGGGTTTGGATCTTGTCGTCAAGAAGGTAGGTGGTGGAGATTTTTATAGGGAAGCGGATGAACTAACTGTGGACCAATTTATTGATGGGATGAGTTAATGTAAGAGAAGCTGCTGACTACACCAATGCACTATGCATGTGGCAACCTACATACTGTAATGAACTGAGGTGATGAGGCACCAAGGTATCATCATACGAGGTGTGCAGTATTCTGCATTTAATAATTAGATGGGCAAGGGTTTAATGGAGATGTGTTAATTAGGTCCTTTTCGAAAAGGACAGTTCAATGGGCCATCATCCCAAGATTGTCTCACTTCCTCCACCATATCTCAGTAGACTATGGAAATAGAGATGTGGAAGAAAAAATTAGGAGGGCAGGTCATTAAATCCTAAAAAAGGGGAGCAGGATGGTCAGTCCTTGGAGGCTGCTTTGGTATTCATCAAAATCACTGCTGTTCCATCTCAACACTTCCCTGCACTATCCCCATATCCCTTAGTGTCTAGAAATCTCTTTTGAATAATAATGATCGAACCTCCACCAACATCTAGGGTATATAATTCAAAAAAATTGTTCGCTCTTTGAGTGAAGAAGTTTCTCCTCTCTGTCCTAAATAGCATAATAATAATAATAAAAAAACAATTTATTACATTTATTGTCACATGCTCTAAGATACAGTTGAAATGTTTTGGGTATCATCCAATTACAACAATGTATTGAGGTTGTACAAGGGAAAACAATTACAGAAAGCAGAATAAGGTGTTATAGGGAAAGTGTAACGCAGGCAGGTAATAAGGTACAAGGCCGTAATGAGGTTGATTATGAGGCTGAATCCATTTTATTGTACTTGGGGTCTGTTCAATAGTCTAATAACGGCAGGGTAGAAGCTATTCTTAAGCCTGATGCTACGTGCTTTCAGGTGTTTGTATATTCTACCCGATGGGAGGGAGAAGAGAACGTTTCTGGGGTAGTTGTCTTTACCGAGACAAGTGTAGACATGGTCCAGGGAGGGGAGGCTGCACAACTCCCTTATTATGATCCTCTCCCTGGTTCCAGACCATCTTCTCTGCATCAGCCAGTTGATTTCTGTAGGAATATAACAAGTTCCAATGAAGTCTCTGCTTTGTCTTTCAAACCTAGGGAATATAGCCCTAGTCTGCTCAATCACTCCTCCTATGATAAACCTGCTACACTTGGAACCAGCCTGGTAAGTGTTCACTGCACTTAGCCCTTTTCTTAAGTACGCAATTCTCCAGGCAGTCTCACCAAATGTCCTGTATAATCACATTAACACATCTTTATTTCTTTACCTAAATCCCCTCTTTGCAAAGGATAACATTTAATGTATCCTGATTTCTTATTGGCTTTCAGTGGCCTATGTATAAGGACAGTTAACTATCTCTCTGAAAGCCAACTTTGCCCAAATAACTCACCATTAAAAAAGAATCAGATTTTCTGTCTATGTGCTAATGTGGAGTATGCCACATTTTTCTATATTATGAGGCATCTGCCACTCTGTTGCCCACTCAGTGATAGAACCTAGAACAATACAACACAGGACCATGTCATTCGGCCCATGATATCTGGGCTGAACACGATGCCAAGTTAATCTATTCCATCTGTAGAGAATCCATGTCTCCATCCACTGCATTTACATTACAATACCTAACAACCTCTGAAACGCCACATATCTGCTTCCAGCACAGCCCTCAGCAGCCTGTCCCAGGCATCCTCCACTCTCTGTTAAAATAAAATTTGCCTAGCATATCTTCAAATTTACACCTTCCCACCAGAAACATATGTCCTCTAGTACTTGATATTTCCACCCTGGGGAAAAGACTCTATGTACCCTATCTCATAATCATAAAAACCTCATCTTGTCTATTTTTCTTTGAACCCTTCTCTCATTGATTTTGTATAATATTCAAAGTTGAAAATGTGAACCCTCCATCACCCAAATTGATCCAGATCATGTATAGCGGGGGCCCAACTACCTATCCTCATTGCCCCCTGCAAGTCTTAATCTGCCTCCCTGAGAAAGGTCCATTTATTCCACTCACTGCTTTCTGTCTCATAACCAATTACTGTCTACTTTAACATTGTGGCAAACCTCCCATTTGGAACTTGAATGTTCAGCACTCTGAATATCCAAATTCACCACATCAAGTGATCCGCCTTGTCTGTTCTACTGGTCATGTCCTCAAAGGTCAGTCAAACTCTATTTCCTTTACTTTAATCTGTACCTCACTCTGACCTGAATCTCCACCACCTACCTTCTTGAGGACAAGATCCAAACCCTCACCACTGAATTAGTGTTTGTTTATGGTCATACAAGGCAGAAGCAGGCTATTTGGCCCACCCTACCCTTGTTGACCACCAAGCACCCATCTACACTCATCCCATTCACCAACATTTAGTCTGTAGCCCTCCATGTCTTCATGATTCAAGTGCTCACCCAGATATTGTGAGGGTTTCTGCCTTTACCACAAACGTGAGCAGTACATTCCAAACTCCCAAGATTCTCTGGATGAAAAGATCTTCCTTGTATCTCCTCTAGTTCTGTTCCTCCTTGCCTCATATCTCCCCTGTTACACTCTTGATCACAGATACCAGCATCATTCTGGCTCTCAACATTAGGCCGACATGTCAGTAGTTCCCCGTTTTCTCTCATCCTCCTTTCTTATATAGTGGGGTCATGTAAGGCAACCTCTTAAAAAAAATTGCAGTCCTTCTAGTAAAGGCACTCCTGCATTCCTGTTGGATAGGTTGTTCCAGGATTTACAAAGAGAGAGGTTAAGGAATGACAATATATTTCTAAACCAGGTGAATGCATGACTCAGAGAGAAGCCTGTAGGTGGGAGTGTTTACATACACCTGAGGCCTTTCTCCTCTTGCTGCTAGAGGTTGCAGGTTTGTGTGGTGCTGTCAGAGTGGCTGCCATGTGTTTTAGAAATGGAACACCTCTGCCCCAGTGGTGGTAAAAGGCAAACGCCTCGAGTTACAGTGTGATACTAGTCAATGCTGATGTATTGCTTTGGATGGTGTTGAGTTGCTTAAGTGATGGAGAAGCTCAACTCAACTACCCGTGCAGAGAGTGTTCCTTTGTAGTCCTGATGTCCATCTCATACACTACGGAAAGTTTTTGGGGTGAGTGAGGGTTCGGCACTCAATTCAGAACACCCATCTCTGAGTAGCTCTTGTCACGGTCTTTTAAGCTGAGCTCTGATTAACGGTCACCTTCGTGATGTTGATGGTGGTTGACTAGGCACTGCTCATGCCACTGAATGATTACACTGCCTGTCAGCTGTGGCCATTGATTGGCACTTCTCTGCCACCAATATTACCAGCCTCCATCCGAATGTTGCTTCAGTCTTCTTGTACACCGGTAGGGACTGCTTCATTTGTTGAGGAAATTGAACATTTTGCACAATTATTAGTGAACATCCAAACATCTGACTTTACGATGGAAGGAAGATGTTTGATGAGGCAGCTGAAGACTGTTGGGCCCAGGATACCATCATGAGGAATGCCTGCAAGATATTCTGGGTCTGCGATACTGTTTGTCAACAATTACAACCGAAGTCTAATCATATACATAAGTGCAACAAAAAACTGACATGCAACAGCATCACAGGGACAGGGGATCAGATATATAATACAGTAAGGAAAAAAAAACATTATACAATAAAGAACACAATTAGAACAAAAAAAAATCAATTGTATTGCAAAATGGTCATAGTGATACTATACCAAAGTAGTGATGAGGATTGTGAAGGTTGGCCCAAGAATCAAATGGTTGTAGCAAAGAGGCTGTTCATGAACGTGATGGTGTGGGACTTCAGACTACTGTACCTCCTGACCAAGAGTAGCTGCAAGAAGGTAGTGAAGCCTGTATGGTAGATATTCATTTCTTGAGGCAGCACCACCTATAGATACCTCCAATGGTGGGGAGGGACTTTCTGGTGATGTATTGGGCAGAATCCATTACATTCTCCAGCTCCTTGTGTTCCTGTGTATTCAAGTTGCTGTGCCAGACCACGATGCTTTCAGCAATCTACCTGCGGAAGTTTGACATGCCGAACCTTGCGTGAGAGCTGAGTTGGAGGGTTTCTGCTTGATGCCCACTGACTTCAGCCAAGGGCACTCATGCTCACATCCCTGTTTGAGACCAAGGCAGTGATGAGTTTTAATGCTGGCAAAACTCAAATGTGTGTGTGAGAAGGTAAATAGTACGTACATGTCACTATACACTACCGTGAGGTTCATTTTCTTCTAGGGCTACTGAGATACTTAAACAAAAGGGTAAGAATTTTCATATTTTTTGCAGTTTTGAGGGATTGGCAGCTGATGTAGCAAGAACAGCAAAGGTGGGGAGGAATAGTTTGAAGGTAGGAAGGTCAAATGATCTGCTGGAGGACTTCAAAGGGTTGAGCAGTGTCAGTGAGAGACAGGGATTATCGATGTTTTGGATGGAAACCCTGAATCAGGACCTGGTGTTGCTCAATCTGCTGAGTTCCTTCAGCAGATTCTTGCTTCAGATTCCAGAATCAGCAGACTTTTGTGCCTTCATGTAGGGCAATTCTGGGTTAGCTAAAGATGCCAAGAGTTGATCTTGAGAGCCTGGCAAAGGGAGCACCAGAGTAATTTAACTCTGAAGGAGAGCTCTAAGGACTGACAGATTTCACTGTTTGTTTTAATGTACACTTGACAAATAAGCTTGAAACTTGACCCTTGATTTGAGTGGTGGACAGAGTTGAGCGTATTGTGACCAAGCCAGAAGCAGTGATCTGTGAAGAGAGGGGTTGGAGTCAAGACCTGGCTTGGGGAAGAGGTAGGATGCCAAAACTGCAAAACAGTCTGGGTCAGCCTGAGACAGTACCAATTCCCAGAAAATTACTACATTATGAGAGGAAATACAAGCTCCCCCAATGATGAAATGATTATGTATCCGCTGAATCAAATTGGATGAGATCCATATGGTGTATATATTTGCGAAATCTAACTGTCCTAGCAGTGCTCATAAAGCTTTCTGTTAAAACTTCGATCAGAAACCTTGCTATAGAATTATTGAAAAGGGATTGCTCATAATTCACTTTACTTTAGCATGACTTAAATCCTTTCAAAGCTCTGTTACTGTTTCCACTCTCCTGAATCCTCCTTCCTGCTCTATATCAATGCTTTAGGAACAGCTTCTTCCCCTCTGCCATTGAGAGACTGAGTCGCCTGCAATTGTACTCGCTGGAATTCAGAAGAATGAGAGGCGATCTTATAGAAACATATAAAATTATGAAAGGGATAGATAGAATAGTGGCTGGTTGTTTCCACTGTTAGATGAGACTAGAACTAGGGGACATAGCCTCAGGATTTGGGGGAGTAGGTTTAGGACAGAGATGAGGAGGAACTGCTTTTCCCAGAGAGTGGTGAATCGGTGGAATTCTCTCCTCAATCAAGCAGTGGAGACTACCTCAGTAAATATGGTAAAGGGTGGATAGATTTTTGCATAGTAGGGGAATTAAGCATATTGGGAAAAGGCAGGTTGGTGGAGATGAGCCCATGGCCAGATTGGCCATGATCTTATTGAATGGCAGAGCAGACTCAATGGGCCAGATGGCCTACTCTTGCCCCTGTTTCTTATGTTCACATTTGTGAATGGTCCATGAACCCTTAAATACTACCTCATTATTCCCCTTTCGCACTATGTATTTATTTTGTAAGTTACGGTATTGTTATATCTTGCACTGGACTGCTGCTGTAAAACAATTCATTTCATGGCATGCCAGTGATAATAAACCTGGTTCTGATTTGGAGTCATGCCAGAGCTTCATTCTCTCAGGACTTCGTTCCTGCCCTTCAGAATCGTTATTAAGGGGCTGCACTCCCCCTTTTTGTCCAGATTCTCATTCCTTGTCTGGTAATCCCTCCCTTTAAATGTTGTGCAGGTCAGTCCTGGAAGTTGGAAGCAAAGAGGGAAAATAGTGAGACCTGAGATGAAAAGAGGAACATGGTGGAAGGTGTAATTGACTGGAAGGCGTAGGGGGGATTGGGGAAGAGTAGTGAAGGAATCTCGGCAAGTAGCCTAGTAGAAAGAACGGCACTGAGATTAAAGATCAGGCATGATTTTATGAAACCACAGAACAGGAATGATGGGCTGAATGGCCTACCATTTTTATTTTCTTTGATTCTGCACTGAAAACCATACACAACAAATTCTCTGGTCATTTCATTTACATTCTCCATTCTCCTTAAGTCATTAGAAGACGTTTTAATTCAGTGTTAATATAAATTGAAAAGTTTCTCCAGATTCAGATGTATTTGTGTATCACATGTACTTTGCAACACGCAGTGAAATGTGTCATTTGCATTAGTGATGAGCTGGGGGCAGCCTGCAAGCATCGTCACACATTCCGGTGCCCAAGTAGCATGCCCGCAGTGTTTCACAGAGCAATTCAAACAGCAGCAGTAACAATAGCAACAAACACCAACAGCAAAACAAGCCCCTTTCCCACCCCCTCCCACCCATCCACCTACTCACATGTCCTCTCAGTCCTCCAACGCCAGGACCGACTGCCTCTGGGTCCCCAGTCCTTGTCCCTTGGTTCCCAGACTCACAGACATCGGACCTCCAACTTCAGACTTTACCCCAGGACACCAATTTTGGGTCTGACCTTCAGGCTTTTTCTTCCAGATTCACACTGACCTCTGACCCAGGTCACCTGGGCCCTTGTGACTCCTTCAGGCCTGTTCCTTCATGAGGGTCTGCAATGGTGTCTTTATGCAGAATATAACTTTAAGTCCTCCTCCCTTTTTAATCTTATGGTCAAATTACAGTTGAAATCTTTAACAGTCCAGAGGAAAGCTGACCCACTGTAAAATAAGGTCAGGGAAGCTGGTGATGCTCCAGCTGATGTTGCCACAATAATGACGTCTTATGTAGAACCAGCACAGCTTTCAGGAATGTTAGGTGACAGTGGTTTATATATCAGGTGAGCTTAATGAACCACAGTGAACTGTGATTCAATTCCCAAAGGTGGTACCAAAGAATGATCAATTGGGAAAATGCAGGGTTCGTGAAACGTCCCAATGATGGGTCTGTGATGTTACACAACTCGAGGAGTCCATGGCCTTGTGTGGCATGCACAAACTGTGTGAGGATTGTGGAAGGTGTGTCCTAGGGCAAACAACAGGGTGGGGTGAGATTTGTGGGGTTCTCAAGGATGGTGCGTTGGTGTTGTACTTTGACAAGTGATAAAGTTACCTGGAGGGAAAAAAGAGGATCTGACCCTCCAGTAGCAGCCATGTGGGTAACAGCAAAGGAGGCCTCCAACCTCCCCCCACACCTCTTGCTCTCCAAAAGAAAGCTGGACTTCTTGTGGAGACCAGCCCCACAAGCCCACAAGGCCAACTGGCCATCACTGGGCAAGCCCAGTGGGACTCGAACACCACCACACTGGAGATTTTGACACGCCTGATCCAGAAGTTGGCGCTAGAAAACTCCTGACAAGGAAAGAGGTTATTTTGGCCACCTGTAGTAGATTTTAAAAAAAGAACCCAATCTAACCTCATCTTCATGTCCCAGATCTGTAGCCTGCAAGTCACTGACTTCACATTCAGTTCCATACATTGTATAGTGAGCGCCTATCTCCTCCATTCTTCCAGGCAGTAACCCCCAAAATGATGGGTAAAAACATTTTATCCTTCTGACCTTTCTACCAATTTCTTTAAATCCACACCCTTTCTTTTCAACCCCTCTGCTGAGAGAAGTGTGTCCTTCCTACCAACTCCAGCTGGAGTTAGTTATCCTGTCAGCCTTTATGTCAAAGAAAACAAACTCAATTTATCAAATCGTTCTTCATAGCTAAAGTGTTCCTGTTCTTACAACACCCATGTCATCCTTTGCAGTGTTGCACTGTGGTAGCCAGTGCTCAAACAGTGGTCCATCTGGTATTGGATGCAGCGTAACACACACACACACGCACACTTATTCTTAAGCCTTGGCTAATATGGAAAAGTATCCATCCAACTACTTAATCACAAACAAGAGAAAATCTGCAGATGCTGGAAATCCAAGCAACACACACAAAATGCTGGAGGAACTCAGCAGGCCAGGAAGCCCCCACGGAAAAGAGTACAGTTGACGTTTCAGGCCAAAACCCTTCGGCAGGACTTATATTTAATCACCTTAATATGTTCTGTTAACTTCAGACCTCTCAGTGTTCACTACACTGCCAGTCTTTCAATCACCTGCAAACTTCTTTTTTTTAGG
The DNA here is from genome assembly GCF_030028105.1 of Mobula birostris. Lineage (NCBI taxonomy): Eukaryota > Metazoa > Chordata > Chondrichthyes > Myliobatiformes > Myliobatidae > Mobula > Mobula birostris. The sequence continues at coordinate 38,794,796 of NC_092387.1, forward strand.
TCTAAATTATTAACCTATACGTCATAAAGCAGGAGATAGAGGATTGAACCCTGTGGAACCCCAATGGTAGGAAACTTTCAGTTACAAATATTACTTTTCCATATCAAGAATTACTTTTAGCTTCCTGTTAGTAAAATAATCTTGGATACAATTTGCCCCTCTCACTAAAATCTCAAATCCTTCCTACACTGGTTAATCTGTTTTGTACATGACGATATTTAATTTATGTACTTTATTTTGTTTATTTATGTGTAGTTCATCTGTACATTTATCCTTATTTTCCTAAGTTGTTGTTCCTTTTCATGCCTTGAGGTGCATTGGGCAGCATTTTTATAGCATTTGTGGCATTTGCCTGTTTTTTATGAGGCTGAGTTGCTAATTCGACTGAACCCAATATGGATGGAAAGAATGCAAGGAGCCGGCTGGATTCGAACCCAGGACCATTCACCTTGAAATCCGGTGCTGATGTCACTCCTAAGTTATTGTATGTTATACGTGTGTTATGTTAACATTGTCCTTTACACCCTGGTTCAGAGAAATGTTGTCTCATTTGATGGTATACATGTATATAGTTAAATGACAATAAACTTATTTGACTTCACTTGACTTGTGACCAGCTTGCCATTTGCAACCTTGTCAACAGCCCTGATAAAACTCTGTGTAGACTACGTCAGCTGCATTGTCCTCAATGACCATCCTGGTTATCTGCTTGAAAAAAAGCTATTTACTATTACGTACCTTTCCTCAAGAAATCCAAACTGTGCCTTTCTTGAAGAAGGTTTATATGATCCTGAAGATTCAATTCTATAATTGTCGAATTGTTAAAGCTATACTATCTGCTCCTCAATTGGGCAGTTCGTCCTTTGTTTTCTTTTTAAATTCTGTTTTAGCTGGTCTTCAGTCCTGCGGCACTGTAGCCAGGGGCCGACAGTAAAATGACAAACAGAGCCTCTGCAGTTTGTTCTCTTCCTCCTTTCAGCTGCTTGGCATATATCTCATTTGTGCCTGGTCGTTTATTCCCAAAAATATTGAAGCTCCCTTGCTGTATTTATCTCAACCAGTATTTCACAGCCTTTCTCTGTAACTATCCTTCAGCAAATTGATTGAGCCCAAACATATTCTGAATGGCTTTCCTTGTTTTATTGTGAATTGAGATTGTCTGGAAGCAAGAGAAAGCGAGGGTGAATTTGAATAAACATTAGATGACCTTTGGGGAGTAGGCATTAGACTTACAGATAGCTGCTTGGATTTTACATGACCGGTCTCATGAGATTGATTGGGGAGATTGCACAAGGTCTGCGGAAGGAACAGAAATTAGAGGCCTGCATTTTGGTGGTTTTGCATTCATGGCTTTTCCAGGGTTGGTCCAAAGTCCAACTTCCATCCTTTTCTTACATGATAATATCCAAATAATTATTTCCTGGAATTGCAACATTAAATGTAGTTACAGCTGGAAGCTATTTGCAAGTCATCTGTCATTGTTTTTATCACAGCTTATGATCTATTTACTAAATGTGATCAAAATTAATTAATCTACAACAGTTCCTCATAACTGTTTACAAAGGAGGATTGAACCACTTAATCTGTTCAAATATACAACGGGATTTACTGAGATCAGTATGTGTTATGATTCCGTTTTGGGGGCCTTTTCTATATTGTATAGCTTTCATGTCCTTTGCACTGGCAAGTGAAGTGGAAGTAGCCCCTGAGTGGAACTACTAGAACATTTACCGTGTTCTACTGCAAGAAGTAGCATGCCAACGAAGTGCATGTGAGATTACTAAGGACCATTAGTCAGTAAGTGAACTATAATTAACGTCATGTAAATAACAGCAGAATAAGATTGTGCAGCCTCCTAATTGGATTTGGGTTTGCAGTGAGAAATAAACATCTTAACACACTTGGGAAATTGTGTCTTGTGTTCAGAAAACTGTCCTCTTTGTGTACCCTGGTGTACATCACAACGCTGCTGATTGGCTAGAGTGGTCCCATGGATGTTCTTGGACAGAATAGCAACAGGCCTTTTGGCCCATTTGTTCCATGCCGGCCTGGTCTTTTACTTAATCCCGTTGACCTACACCCGAACCACAGCCCTCAATACCTCTGTCACCATGTCCCGATCCAAACTTCTCTTCGGTGTGATAATTAAATGTGCAATAACCACTTCTATTAGCAGTTCCTTCCACGCTTGCCCCGCCCTCTGAGTGAAAAAGTTTCCCCTCAGATTCCCCTTAAATGTTTCACCTTGCTCCCTAAACCTATGATTTCTCCTTCTAGTCTCTGGACTTGCTATAAGGACTTATGAAAATAATTTTAAGGTGCAGTTAGATAACTATTTGAAAGAATGAGGAATTAAAGGTGATAAGGAACTCATGCAGAAGAGTAGTTGAGGCCAGCATAGGTCAGCCATGATCATACTGAATGGTGGAGCAGACTCGAGGGGTTTGGCGGCCTACTCTTCCTCTTGTTTTCTTGTGTGCACTCAATTTAAACTTCAGTGAAAGGAACATATTGGGGATCTGGGGATTCTGACTGAATTTTCCCTCGAACATTCAGCAATCCCATTCTCTTCACTCATCATTCAAGCTGAGATTGACTGGCATCTTCTTAGGGAGCGTGTCTCCCCGTCAGATTATGTGATGGGCCATGTGGATAATAGTGATAAGTGAAAACTTCACACCTCCACAGTCATTCAGTCACACAGCATGGAAACGTGCCAATTAGGATTCCCATCTGAATTAAACCTACTTACAGACATTTGATACATATCCCCCTATACCAGGGCTTCCCAACCTTTTTTATGCCAATAGACCAATACCACTGAGCAAGGGGTCCTTGGATCCCATGTTGGGAACCGATGCCTTAAACCTTCCCTATCCATGTACTTGCCCAAGTACCTTTTAAATGCTATTGACCCAAGTACCTCCCTCAACCATTTCTTCTGCCAGCTTATTCCGTATATAAACCACTGGTTGATGAAGAAGTTACTCCTTAGGCTTGTTAAATTTCACCTCTCACCTTAAAGCTATGCCTTCTAGTTCATGGTTCCTCAACCTTGGGAAACAAGGCTGTGACTATCTATGCCTCAACCTGCTCAACCTCTCTCTCTAAATCAGTTATTTATGTCCCGGCCTTGTAAATCTTCTCTGTAATCTTTCCAATTTAATAGCATTTTTCCTATAGCAGGATGACCACACTTCTGGAATTCTATAAATAGCTTTAAGTCACTTTAAAAGCTATTCTTTTGTCAGGCATCTGACATGTCAATAGCCTTGTTACACTTGGACTGTTCAGAGCCGGTTCCAAACATTAAGGCTTTATAATCCACCCACAAGGTTGCAGATCAATGGTGCATGTGAGCCCTACATGTGAGTATACTGAAATTGAAGTCTTTCTCTAGATAACATTATGTCTAGAATCAAGACAGTCTGAGCGTGAAATTTTCTTTGTGGTACAACAGGGCTAGCAATGCTTCTAAGGAAACTGATTTGCCACAGGCTCATATGTCAGTGCTAATTAAAAGTTACAAATGGAAATTCTAGTAATTTTGAAATTTTATGTGAAATTTTTATTTATAAGTTTACCTTTGAAAGAAAAATGTCTGGTTCCCAGCTCAGATAAGAAGATCATTAAATATTTTGTATTTAATAGTGTCTGGAGATTAAGCACCTGCTTTATGATGGAAAGGAGGCCCATTAACTGAATCAGCGATCCAGGAACAGAAAACTATCATAACAGAGTCTGTCCAGATACAGGTGGCTGGTCTGTAGTGTAATCTTGGGGGAACAGCATAGTAGCATAGAGCAGTTAGCACAATGCCTTTCAGCACCAGCTGTAAGATCAGGGTGTGATTCCTGCCATTCTCTATAGGAGTTTGTAGGTTCTCCCCATGACCATGTGGATTTCCTCAGGGTGCTCTGGCTTCCTCCAACATTCTAAACACGTATGGTTAGGGTTATATCAAGTTGTGGGCATGCTTTGTTGGCGCTAGAAGCATGGTGAGACTTGTGGGCTGCCCAGCACATGCCTTGCTGATTTGATTTAATGGAAACAATTTCAATGTAAATATAACAAAGAAACCTTATCTTTAAATCCTCCTTTTAAATCTTTTATTCACATAAAAATCAATTGTCACTCATTTAAAATCTTCAGTGAAGCTTAGTACCTTGTTTTTTTTCAGAGTGGGGTCAGGGAAGTGTTATCACTACTTACAGGTTGGGGTTTCTCTTTATAGACCTTAGGGCCATAAGACATAGGAGCAGAATCAGGCCATTCAGCCCATCGAGTCTGCTTCGCCATTCCATCATGGCTGATCCCGGATTCCACTCAACCCCATATATCTGCCTTTTTACCATATCGTTTGATGCTCTGACCAGTCAGGAAACGATCAATTTCCACTTTAAATATACCCATGGACTTGGACTTGGACTCCAGCACAGTCTGTGGAAAAGCATTCCACAGATTCACTACTCTCTGGCTAAAAAAATTCCTCCTCACCTCTGTTCTAAAAGGTCACCCCTCAATTTGAGGCTGTGCCCTCTAGTTCTGGATACCTCCGCCATAGGAAACGTCCTCTCCACATCCACCCTATCTAGTCCTTTTGACATTTGGTAGGTTTCAATGGTACCCCCCGCATTCTTCTAAATTCCAGCGTGTGAAGGCCCAAAGCTGACAAATACTCCTCATATGTTAACCCCTTCATTCCCAGAATCAACCTCGTGAACATCCTCTGGACTCTCTCCAATGACAATACATCCTTTCTGAGATATGGGGCCCAAAGCTGTTGGCAATACTCCAAGTGCGACCTGACTAATGTCTTATAAAGGCTCATCATTATCTCCTTGCTTTTATATTCTATTCCCCTTGAAATAAATGCCAACATTGCATTTGTCTTCTTTACCACAGACTCAACCTGTAAATTAACCTTTGGGGAGTCTGGCACAAGCATGCCCAAGTCCCTCGGCACCTGTTGTTTGAATTCTCTCCCTACTTAGATAATAGTCTGCACTATTGGCCCTTTTACCAAAACGCATTATCATACATTTCCCAACACTGTATTCCATCTGCCACCTTATTGCCCATTCTTCCAATTTGTCTAAGTCCTGCTGCAATCGCATTGCATCCTCAGTACAACCTTCCCCTCCACCTATTTTCGTATCAGCCACAAGCTTTGCCACAAAGATATTAATTCCATTGACAAGCAATGTGAAAAGTAGTGGCCCCAATACTGACCCCTGAGGAACATGACTAGTCACTGGCTACCAACCATAGTAGGCCCCCTTTATTCCCTTGGGACGTAGCCTCAAGATTTAGGGGAGTAAATTTAGGATGGAGATAAGGGGGAACTGCTTTTCCCCAAGAGTGGTAAATCTGTGGAATTCTCTGCTCAATGGAATAGTGGAGGCTACCTCAGTAAATATATTTAAGATAAAGTTGGATAGATTTTTGCATAGTAGGGGAATTAAGGGTTATGGGGAAAAGGCAGGTAGGTGGAGATGAGCCCATGATCTTATTGAATGGCAGAACAGGCTCGATGGGCCAGATGGCCTACTCCTATTTCTTATGTTCATTCGCTGCCTCCTGCTTGTCAGCCATTCCTCCATCCATGCCAGTATCTTACATGTAACACCATAGGATTTTATCTTGTTATGCAGCCTCATGTGTGGCACCTTATAAAGTGCCTTGTGAAGATCCAAGTAAACTGGAAAAATATAATAAATAACTGAAAAAACTTTTAGTATTCTGCTTTATATTATTGGCAAGATTGCCCTCATATTTCATCTTTTCCCTTCTTATACTTTCAAATCTCTTACTAGCTCTTTCTTCAGTTAGTCCTGACGAAGGATCTCGGCCTGAAACGTCGACTGTACCTCTTCCTAGAGATGCTGCCTGGCCTGCTGCGTTCACCGGCAACTTTGATGTGTGTTGCTTGAATTTCCAGCATCTGCAGAATTCCCCGTGTTTGCGTTATAGTTTTTTTTAGTTGCCTTTTGTTAGATTTTAAAAGCTTCCCAATCATTCAACTTCCCACTCAATTTTGCTACATTATATGCCCTTTCCTTGGCTTTTATGCAGTTCTTAGCTTCCCTTGACAGGGGTTGCCTCCACCTGCCATTTGAGAATAACTTGTTCTGTGCGACATATCTATCTTGCGCTTTGTGAACTATTCACTAAACCTTCAGCTACCTCTGCTCTGCCATCATCCCTGCCAGTATCCTCCTCCAATCCACTTGGGCAAGATCCTCTCTCATGTCTCTGTAATTCCCTTTATTCCCTTGCAATACTGATACACATGACCTTTGCTTCTCCCTCTCAAATTGCAGTATGAATTCAGTCATATTATGATCACTGCCTCCTAAAGGTTCCTTTATGTTAAGCTCCTTAATGAGATCTGGGTTATTACACAACACCCAATCTAAGATAGCCTTTCCTCTCATAGAGTCCAGCACAAGCTGCCCTAAGAAGCCATTTTGTAGGCATTCAACAAATTTTCTTTCTTGCAATCTGACACCAACCTGATTTTCCCAATTCCCTTGCCTATTGAAGTCCCCCATTACAATTGTGACATTATTCTTATTACATGCCTTTTCTAGCTCCCTTTACAATCTCAACCCCACATCTTGGCTACTATTTGGCCTATATGTGATTCCCATAATGTTTTTTTTACCCTTGCAGTTTCTTAACTCCATCCACAAACATCTCTGACCCTATGTCACCTCTTTCTAAAGATGTAATTCCATCTTTTACCAACAAAGCCACACCACAGCTTACGCCTTCCTGCCTGTCCTTTCAATACAAAATATGTCCTTTGATGTTAAGCTCCCAAATATGACCTTCTTTCAGCCACGGCTCAGTGACGCCCACAACGTCTTACTGTCAAATCTCTAACTGCACCTATTCTGAATGTTACATGCATTTAAATGCAGCACCTTCAGTCCTGCAGTCTTTGCCCTTTTGTATTTGCCTCTGTGGTACAACTTAACTCTTTGCTCTGTCTGCATTTGTACCCAATCATTGGTTTGTCCTTCCTTAAGTTCATGTTCCACCCATCATCTACTTGTAAATCTGCTGGTTCATCCTCAGCTCTATCATACTGGTTTCCATCTCCCTGCCATATTAGTTTAAACCACTCCCAACAGCTCTAGTAAACCTACCACAAGAATATTGGTCCCTGTTGGATTCAAGTGCAACCTGTCTCTTTTGTACAGGTCTCACCTGCCCTAGGAGAGGTCCCAATTCTGCAGAAATCTGAATCCCTAACCCCGGCTCCAATTCTTCAGCCACACATTTATCTGCCACCTCATCCTATTCTTATCTGCACCGTCATGTGGCAAAGGCAGCAATCCTGAGATTATTACCCTTGAGGTTCTGCTCTCAGCTTCCTTCTTAACTTCTTATGTTCTGTTTTCAGGACCTCCTTCCTTTTCACTCCCTATGTTGTTGGTACCAATATGTACCACGACTTCTGGCTGCTCACCCTCCCTTTTCAGGATATTGTGGATGCATTCAGAAACACCTTGGACCCTGGCACCTGGGAGGCAAACTACCATCCGTGTTTCTTTTCTTTGTCAGAAAAATTCTCCCACTTAACAACACAGGTCTGAAATTAACGTTCTACCTTTTCCTCTGCATCCCCGCCCAACCCACTTGTGGAATTATCCTTGTATAAGCTACCAAAATAGCCTCTCCTCTTAATACCTGCATTGGCCAGTCCAGTCATCTTTGTACACAAGTAAGGTCAGCCTCAATCTGTACACATGCCCTCAGTGGCCACTTTATTAGGAACCTCCTGTACCTAATAACATGGCTACTGAGTGTATATTCATGGTCTTCTGCAGCAGTAGCCCATCCACTTCAAAGTTCGATGAGTTGGGCAGTCAGAGATACTCTTCTGCACGCCACTGTTGTGATGAGTGGTTATCTGAGTCACTTTCACCTTCCTGTCAGCTTGAACCAGTCTCATTATTCTCTTCTCACCTCTCTCATTAACAAGATATTTTTGCCCACAGAACTGCTGCTCAGAACTGCTTTTTGTTTCTAGCACCGTTCTCTGTAAACTCTAGAGACTGTTGTGCTTAAAAATCACAGGAGATCAGCAGTTTCTGAGATTCTCAAACTACACTGTCTGGCACCAATAATCATTCCACAGTCAAAGTCACTTAGATCATATTTCTTCCCCATTATGATTTCTGGTCTGAACAACACTGACCTTCTGACCATGTCTGCATGCTTTTATGCATTGTGTTTCTGCCACATGATTGGCTGATTAGAAATTTACATTAACAAGCAGGTGTACCTAATAAAGTGGCTTCTGAATGTAGATGATTTGCAGAAGACCCGAATCTGTCGCAGAAACTTGTCTCTGATATAAATTCGATAATACAACAAAATTACACGAGGGACTTGAGAGTCATTGTGACCCCAGGGATCAAGATTGAGCAGATAGAAAATATTGATATGTCTGTTCTGCTGTTTCCTGCACTTAGTACTGACGCCAGAATGTTGAATCATTGTACCATTGTTTCAAACACAAAAACCTAAGGTCATATGAATCTTGTTTCGTAAGCTATTGAGGTTGCAGTCAATTAATAATTCATTCCTCTATTATTGGGAAGCTGTGGATAACAGGAATGATTGCATTGCATTAGTAACCTGAATCTTCCACAGATGTGCCTGTAGTTCATGCACTTAATTCCAAGTATGAGGATGCCCAAGTCTCTCTGACACATGGCTTAGTGTTTCCCGGGAAAATCTACCCACAATCCTTGTCCCAGGCTGGACATATAAGTTGAATCTGTTCATTTGTATAGAAACAATAACCTGGGAAAGGGAATGGGAAGTGGAAACTTCTCTGAATTTTGTTTTAATTCAGTTACTTTTCATGTATTTGGATGGTTATGCTTTGTTTTTATTATACAGTAGTTTGCTAGAGTTTCAACATTTGTAATTGTATATTCAAATTGTAAGAGTTTCTGAGTATTTTTGAGTGACTATGAATGTCAGATGTCAATCTTTCTGACATCCTTGACAGTCTATCAGCTTGGGGCAAGATGACAAAGTCCAGAATCGCTTCTGTTCAGAGGCAATGTATGACAGGGCACCTACTGTGGTTAAGATCAGGTTTAGTGGCCAGATGGCCGCTGGACATGGATGGTGAGTTGGTGAGTCTGTCTCACATGGAACTGGACAATATCTTTAATATGAAAAACAAATATTCTGGAAAACACTCATCCATGGGGTGAAACAAGGTTAATATTTCAGGTTCATACAGTCCCTAAAAACTGGGAGGGTTTGAGCTAAAGCTGCTGAGGAAACGGTCTGTAGCTCCAAAGGTGTGATAGTTAATGGAGGTCCAACCTGTTGATCTCCTGAACATGCTGGACCAGAAGAGACTCTGTCACTGATCACACCTTGGAGGGGTTGGGCACATGTTGGGTGTCATTGATGAATGCAAAGAGGATTGGAAACTAGGGGGTAGAATTATTAGTTCGGGGGGGGGTATCAGACTTATAGTTGGTTGGCGGGGTTGATATTTGAGTGTTGGATCAGTGGTCAGGATTTAGGATTTGTAGTCAGGGGAGTGGAATTGGTAGTGGGGAGGGGTTCATTGTCAGGAGATGAGACTAGTAATTAGTGGTTAAAACTGATAGTTAAGGGCTAGTATAATTTGTTTTGGGCTGCATTCGGTGAAGGTGGGGTAGGATTTGTGGTTGATAAGTGTAATTGATTGGGAATGGGATTGCTCGGAGCGGACAATGAGTATTTGGGTGCTGCTGATGGTTGGTAAGGGGGTTGGTAGTTTACAGGTTGTGATTATTAACTTAGATGAAGAAAGTGTGTGGGCAAGATTCCTGAGCTTGGGCTGGCAGAGGCTGCAACAGGAGTGAACCTGCTAAATTGAGTTAGCAGTTCCTTGAAAGATATACTGTACATTGCATGAGTGACTTTAGTTATCATAGACCGTGTAGGAATACAAACAGAAAATGCTGGAAATACTCAACAGGATTTAATAGCATCTGTGGAAAGAGGAGCAGTTAATGGGCCCTTCGTCAGAATTTGAAAAGAAAGAAATAAGAGACCTTGGATTACAAGTACATGGTTTCCTGAAAGTGGTGTTGCAGGTAGGCAGGATGGTGAAGAAGGATTTTGGAACACTGGCCCCTATTAAATATGGAAGTTGGGATGTTATGTTGCAGTTATCCAAGACTTTGCTGAGGCTGCATTTGGAATAATGTGTTAAGTTTTGATCACCCAGCTAAAGGAAAGATGTTAGTAAATTAGAAAGGGTTCAGAAAAGATTTACAAATATGTTGCCAGAACTTAAGGGACTGAGTTATAGGGAGAGGTTAGACAGGCTAGAAATTGTTTTTCTTGAACCACAGGAGACTGAAAGGTCAACGTCAAAGTTGAGTTTATTGTCATATGCACTAGTACATGTAAGCACAGGTGCAATGAAAAACAATCATAAATTACACACATTTTTACAAGAAAGAACACAATTAGAACAAAAAGGTCTTCTAGAGGTGTATAAAATTATACAGTCTTAGGGTGAATGATTACATTCTTTTTCCCAAGGATGGGAAATCAAGAATTAGAGGGTGTAGGGTTAAGGTGAAATTTAATAGAAACCTAAGAGGCAACATTTTCACTCGGAGAATGAGCGAACAATTTAAACACCAGGCCATATTGAAGAGGTTAGGGTGTCAAGGCCAGAGACGAGGGATGGGTTGGTGTTCAGCTCGCTGGTTAGCGAGGTTTACTCGTCCCTACACTGAACTTAGGCTGTGGCCTGCAACTAACAGGCTCCTGGACCGGCTGCAGTGATGACTGGCTTCATGGCTGTGAATATACTTTAGTGAATGTAAGTTCTGAATGTTATTTGATTACTTGTTATTGTTTACACAATTCGGGTTTTCTTTGCACATTGGGTGTTTGATGTTCTTTTTTTTAATGGGTTCTATTGTTTTGTGGCTGCCTGTAAGGAGACAAATTTCAAGGTTGTATACACATATTTTGATAGTAAAAGTACTTTCGTTGGCCATGAAGTAATTAAAATTTGTAAGAAAACATTGAACTCAAATGGGTCAAGGTTAGTGAAAGTAGACAAATCAGATGTCTTTGTTCTTGCCATGTGCTTAAAGAAATGGAGGCACCCATTTTGTAAAGCTGCTCTGCAACCTCCATTTTGTGAACTATTTGACGAACTGATTTTTACTCTGGGACAACCTAATCAGAGCAATTGAATGTGAACAAAGGATTTTCTGCTGATGATCTCTTAAACTTGAGACCATTCTCAGATGAACTGTTTATTGTGTACAATGGCAAGTTTGCAGAAGTAATTTCATTATGTCGGCTTAAAGTCTGGGTGACCCAGCTTGACTGGTTTGAACAGAGACAAATTGACCAACAGAAGTCACCTAAGGCATGAAGTTGTGTAGCCCTTGGCTATAACCTATGGAAGTCTGACACAAATCAGTCAGATTACTTCGAGGCAATGAGATTGAAATGCGATATTTGACCTGATGAAGAAAGAGTACAAGAATGAAAGGCTTCAAAGGTAAAATGGCGAGAACACTGGAGACTAACTATTGCAAAAAGAACCCTATGCCAGGAGCTGAGAGAAAAAGGATTAATCGTCTGGCCAACAGGAGATCGTCTACATCATTATTATAAACTGGAGAAGTGGTCTGAGTGAGTATTGGAAAGGAGGGAACATAGAATTCATGTTTTAAGTTGTTGGCCTGGTGTCAACATAGTTACATTGGTGTTTGTGCAGAGATAATAAAATGCAAGTTTTAATTAATTGAGTTGCTTAGTGAATTGCCTAACCTAGATCAGTTGATGATTCACCAACACTTTGAACTTTGAACCTGGGGAAGTGGTGGAGGCAGGTACATTATCAACATTTCAAAGCTGATTGGACTAATACACGGATAGGAAAGGCTTAGGAGTATATGGGCCTAATGCTGGCATATGGGTCTAGTTTAGATGTGAATCATTGTCGGCATGGGCCAGTTGGGCTGTAGGGCCTATTTATGTACCATAAGACTCTATAAATTACATTAGGTAGCAGAAAAATTAGAGGAAGGGAAATGGGTGGAATATTTTGGTGATAGTGTGACTGTGGAACCATTTGCAGGACAGACTGTACAAACAACGTGTCATGGAACAATTGAACCAAGATGAAGTCAAAGTGGGAAGAAGTAAGTTTGGTGGGGTAAAAGTAGTGTGTTTGCCCTTGCTACAGCCCTACCTGTGGACCTCGGGATGAAGGTAGAATTGGGTTGTGTGAGGGTGGAGCATGTCAAGTTTGGAGCTTAAGAATAACATCTAAAACTTCAGAGTGTTTTAAAGATCTCGGAACTATCCAGAGTTAACATAACAGGTTTAAAGTTTCATACAAGGTTTAAAATTTTAGATTGGGAAATATTTTTCTCATTTTGTGGATGACAGTAATTTGCAATACAGGAGGATCACTAAAGGAACGTCCTTTTCTTTACCAAAATCAGTGACTGATGCCACTAACTCACGTCAAGACTTGACCCAGTCATTCCTCCCTCAACTTCACTGATCGTACTGCTACAAGGATGGGTCTAAGATGGTGTTGAACTTGGCACTGTGACCTATCTATCTCTTTTATCCTAAACCCTAAGGGCTGAATTATCTTGACATACTGGAAACACTTAGCAGATCAGGCCAATGTTTCTCTTCCCATAGATGTGACTTGACCTGCTAAGGATTTCCACTATTTTCTCTGGAGATGTGCAATTCTTTCAGTCGATGCATTTAATGGGTGCCATTCAGTATAGATTTCTGCGCTTTATTTAGCAATGCTCAACTAACCTGACTAATCCTCCCAAGTAGCAATTATGCTTATGCAAAATATCACAACCACTTTCTAATTGGATGGGTGGCTGACTGGGAAGACCATTACACCAAATGTTCAGAGGAGTATTATGACATATCCAAATACTTGAAAAGTAAATTTTGTCCAAATAAAGATCTACTGGAATGAAAAAAAAGTTGTAAAAAGATCTACTGGAACGAAAAAAAAGTGCAAAGAAACAGTGGTGTGACAAAAACTGATTAGCCTGCATGTGGTTTGTACTGCTTTAGTGGCCTGAAAATATTTTTCTTGTGAGCGCAGCAGCTAAAAATCTGCCATGACTCAGATACAAGGAAAACAAGTGGCTGACTCTGAAATATTACTGTACCACAGACAAGGCGAGACATAAACCGCACCGTGCTGCTTCAAAGCTCCACGTCTGAAGTCCTGTGTAGCCAACGGTTGCTCTAATGTCTCGTTTGGTTAGATCAGCAGAACTTGCATTGCAGACTGTAGGCAGGTAAATCGCCTCCTTGATGTCTGCTCGTTACAGAATCTGCATTTGATCCCCAGAGCCGAGCTTTAAACCTTACTTCCTATTTATTAACTAAACTCAATACTCCTACAGTGATTTGTTGTCACAATACAGCTTAGATGGGAGGTCTTGAATGAGATTTAGAATTTGTGTTCAAGGGAATTTTCAAAGCACTTCCGGTTTACATCATCAAATGGAATGAATTTACTGAACGTTTACTTTGCTAAATAAATCAAAGCTTTGTGCAGCTGGAGTAACATTGGATGCTGATTCTTTTGCAGTCCAAGGGTTGTTCAGAAGTTAAGTATGAGGCATAAAACTAGTTGCTTACGCTTGATTTTTAAACATTGCAGGAACAAAGGAAATGAGGGAAGAAGTGAGAAATGAAGAGAGAGAGGAAAAGCAGGGAAAGGGCAGAGGAAGAGAGTATAAGGAAAAGAGAGAAAAAGAAAGGGTGCCATCAGAGGTGCTCATGTTTTCATATACCAGACCACTAATTCCACTGAAGTTCCAACAGATAACAGTTAACCAATTAAATAGCCAGATTCAAGCAATACAACACCCACCACTGAAAACAAGAAGTTTCCAGAAAAATACAGAGGCAACTGTAACCACTGGAAATCTCACTGAAAAATCACGTGGATATAGGTGATTGTATAAAAATACAAGTAAGCATAAGAAAGTTAACTGCAAGAAAAATAACAAAATGCAGAGGAAACTCAGCAGGTTGGGCAGCATCTAGGGAAATGAATAAACCGTTGATGTTTCGGGTCGAGACTCTTCTTCAGGACTGAGGGCGAAGGGGGAAGATACTAGAATGAAAAGGTAGGGGGACAGAAAAGAGGGCAGCTGGAAGGTGACAGGTGAAGCCAGGTGGGTGGGAAGGGTAAAGGGCTGGAGAGGAAGGAATCTGATAGGAGAGGAGAGTGGACCATAGGAGAAAGAGAAGGAGGAAGGGACCCAGGGAGAAGTGATAGGTGAGAAGAGGTAAAGGCCAGAGTGGGGACGAGAGGGGAGGGGAAGGGAATTTTTTTTTATCTGAAGCAGTAATCGATATTCCTGCCATCAGGTTGGATGCTACCCGGACAGAATATAATCTGTTGCTCCTCCACCATGCCTCATCATGGCACGAGGAGACCATAGACCGACATGTTGGAATGGGAAAAATAACAAGAGTACAGCCCATTCCAATAGTAACAAAAGGCTGTGAGTGGACTTTCAGTGAATAATTAGATGGTCCTTTTAATTTCCTGGCTCTTAATATCCTACAAACCCAATTATTCCTTTGTAGTGTTGACTGTTCAATGATTCTTGAACTGAGCTCAGCTTACACACTCCTTAAAGGAACAATTTGCCAGAAGTCATTAGATCCTGCGAATAGAAGGGTTAACATATGAGGAGCACTTGATGGCTCTGGGACTGTACTCGCTAGAGTTTAAAAGAATGAGGGGGATCTCATTGAAACCTATTGAATATTGAAAGGCCTAGATAGATTGGATATGAGAGGACGTTTCCAATGGGGGGGGGGGGTCTAGGACCAGAGCGCAGAGTGTCAGAATACAAAGATACCCCTTTAGAATGGAGATGAGCAGGAATTTCTTTATCCAGAGGGTGGTGAATATGTGGAATTCATTGCTCAGACAGCTGTGGAGGCCAAGTTGTGGAGAGGTTGCTTTCCACAAATAAAACAAAGTGAGGCATTATATTTTTAACGAAACCCGTAACACAAAATGTACACAACACAAGCACGCTGAAATCCTTTTATGTAATCATGTCATCATGTCAGAACAGCTCCTTATAGCGAAACCCCAACTCAATGTTGGTAGTTGTGAATTATGTACATTTCTCCCAACTGCATTACCCTACACGGGCCCCCGACCCCAGAATTCACTAAGACCGGCACTGTGAGCCTGTCCGGAGCTGGGACAAGCCGCCCGGCTCGGGTCCTGTGTTTCATGGGTGGTGGAACAGGAGTGCCTCTGGCTCGTCCAGAGGTGTGTTGACACACTCATGGTCATGTTGTGACACCAGAGCCATGGTCGCAGAATACTCCAAATCTTGGTGGGCTGGCTTAAGGTGATCTACTGAAATACATTCAAGTTTACCCCTCTTATCTATGATAAAAATCTTTTCTCCTCATTCCAAACTGCAGAATGGGCCATCATAAGGGGGCCTAAGTGGACGTTGGTGTGCACCATGGCAGAAGAAATCAAGCGAGGTGGAATGGCAGAACTCAAGACTGCTGTACACCATGATGGGAGGTAGGAGTAGGTGAAAATTGGATTTACTGGGAAGGGTGGAAGGCTGTTGAGAGGCCGAGCAGGTGTTGTGGCATCAGGAATGATATCACCTGGCACTTGTAATGGTTGCCCGTATACCAACTCTGCCACGGACGACTGCAGGTCTTCTTTTGAAGCTGTTCTGAGCCTCAGCAGGACCCATGGGGACCAGTTATGCCAGCTCTCATTGGTCAGGGAAGCCCTCAGAGCAGCCTTTAAGGAGCGGTGAAGCTGCTCCCATAGGCCCTTGGACTGCGGGTGATACACCATGGTGCGATGTATCCTAACACTGTAGCCCAGAGGTCTGAAATGAATTGGGGACCGCAGTCAGAGAAAATATCAGATGAGGTGCCAAAATGAGCAACCTAGGTTCTGATAATCACCCAATCCCCCGCCTGTGGCTGTCATCGATGCTAGAGGGATGTCCTCTGGTCTCCTAGTGGTACGGTCCACCATGATAAGGTGGTATGTAAAACCATGTAAGGGGAGAAGAGGGCCAACAAGGCCCACAATTATATGGTCAAACTGTCGGTCAGGGACATCAAAAGGTACCAATGGCACCTGAACATGACAGTTAATTTTTGCCTGCTAGCACTCCACACAAGCTGCAGCCCAATCATGCCAGTCCCTTCTGAGGCCGTGCCAGGCAAACTTTAGTGCAAGCAGTTTCCGTGAGGCCTTCTGGCCTGGATGCGAGAGGCCATGTGTGGAGTTGAAAACAGTCCATCTCCAGTTTGCAGGCATGATGGGGCGAGGGCGACTGGTTAAGACATCGCATAGGAGAGAAACCCCAACTTCCCAAAGCTTAATGGCAGCCAACCACAGGACCGTGAGAACTGCTCAGTAAGCCTGGACCTCTGGGTCAGTAGCTTTGTTGGCTGCCATGCTGGCATAATCAACTCCTATGAGTACAGCCTCAATGGCTGGCCATGACAGGCAATCAGGCAATTTTTCCCCTTGATATGGCGTTTATCCATCGTGAACTTGCATATGTAGGACAGGTGGCATTGTTGCCGTACAGACCAAAGGACTGATATTTTGGCCATCGCGTGCACAAGGGGCTTGTACTTAACGAATGGTGTGAAATAGTGACCCTCTGGAAGAAAACGAAAATGGTGGACAGCCAAATAAAGACTGAGAAGCTCATGGTCAAACGTGCTATACTTCCATTCAGGGGAACGGAGCTGCCAGCTGAAGAAGGCAAGTGGCTGCCACACACCTCCAACCAGCACAGTACCCACAGCATAGTCTGAGGCATCAGCTGTAGTGGCTATGGGTGCACTGGGGAGTGGGTGCACTAGTAGGGTCATGTCAGAAAGAGCTCGTTTTGTATCATCAAATGCCCTGGTCACGTCCGCTGGTCAGTGATTAGGGGTGATGCCTTTAAGCACACTATACAGGGGAGCATAAGTTCAGCAGCTCACAGAATGAAACGATGGTAGAAATTCACCATGCCTAAAAACTCCTGTCATTTTGTAAAGGTGGGAAATCCATAATAGCGGCTACTTTTGATGGGAAGTGTTTCACACCCTCTGCAGAGATGTGATGGCCGAGAAAGTCAATGGTTGACCACCCAACTGGCATTTAGCAGTGTTATTAATCAACCCATTTTGGTTTAATCGCTCGAAAAATGTGTGGAGATGATGTGTGCAGAGAAGTCATCTCTCTGACACAGTGGTGTCAAGAAAGCAACCTCTCCCTCAATGTCACAAAAACAAAGGAGCTGGTTGTGGATTACGGGAGGAATGGAGACGGGCTAACCCCTATTGACATAATGGATCTGGGGTTGAGAGGGTAAACAGCTTTAAGTTCCTCGGCATCCACATCACCGAGGACCTCACGTGGTCTGTACACACCAGCTGTGTGGTGAAAAAGGCACAACAGCACCTCTTTCATCTCAGCCGGTTGAGGAAGTTTGGTATGGGCCCCCAGTTCCCAAGAATTTTCTACATGGGCACGATTGAGAGCATCCTGACCGGCTGCATCACTGCCTGGTAATGGGAACTGTACTTCCCTCAATCGCAGGACTCTACAGGGAGTGGTGCGGACAGCCCAGCGCATCTGTAGTTGTGAACTTCCCATGATTCAGGACATTTACAAAGACAGTATGAAAAAAGAAGGATCATCAGGAATCTGAGTCACCCAAACCACAATCTATTCCAGTTGCTACTATCCGGGCAATGGTACTGCAGAATAAAAGCCAGGACCAACAGGCTCCGGAACAGCTTCTTCCTCCAGGCCATCAGACTGATTAACTCACGCTGGTTTGAGTGTATTTCTGTGTTACATTGACTGTTCTATTTATTATAAATTATTATAAATTACTATGACTGCTCATTGCATCTTTAGACAGAAACATAGTGTAAAATTTTACTCCTCATATATGTGAAGGATGTAAGAAATAAACTCAATTCAATTCAATGTGTTCAGATTTGGATGCACTGGTGACAAGTATGTCAAAGAGAATCTAAGTCTTTTAACACAGAGTCTATCAGCCATTGGACAGACCGTGCTGCATTCTTCAAACAGCATGTGCAGAAACTCAAAAAGGCCAAACGGGGTTATCACAGCAGTTTTAGGAATGTCTGCTGAGCACACAGGCACCTGATAGTAACCGCTAACTAGATCAACTTGGAAAAGATTAATTTTCTGGCCAAGCATATTGAAAAGCCTTGAATGTGGGGGACCGGGTAACAATCGGCGGGTGATGGCCTTGTTAAAGCATTGGTAATCATCACATGGGCAGCAACCACCATCAGACTTATGGACCATATGGATCGGTGAAGCCCAGGGTCTATTTGACCAGCGTACAATTCTGAGTCTTTTCTGTTGGGAAACTCAGCCTTCACAGTTGCTAGCTTTTCTGGGTCCAGTCTATGCATGCAGGCACGGACTAGCCAGTTGGGGGAATGTGGTGTTCATTCCCATGTTTTGCGACTGTAGTGAAGAATTATGTAAATTTCTCCCAAATATGTTACCCTACAGACTATATTTAAAATGGTGGTTGATAGGTTCTTGATTGGTAAGGTCATCAATGGTTAGGGTTGAAGGCAGTAGGATGTGGTTGAGAGAGTTAATCAGTCATGATGGAATAGTGGAGCAGAGTCAATGGGCTGAATGGCTTGATTCTGCTCCAATATCTTCTGGCTTTATGACATTAGGAGTGACTGACAGCTGAAAACTCAGAGCTGTTCAGCACTGAAAGCCTTTAATCCCTGAGCTGTGATCTGGCAGAGGGATTATTTACTGAAGGAAGTGCTCTTTCTGTATTAGTGACACATTTCCAGCAGAAGTGGTTAGTTGTTTTTAGTCATTTTTCATCAACCATTGTGTTTATTAAAATTTCGGGAAACTGAATAGGATGAGAAATTGCCCATTCAACAATTGCTAACTCTGTAAGCAGTTTTATTTAGCGAGCAGCTGCTTGCAACAGGAACGAAGGTAATTTTGGATGTTATATGACGTGACCAAAGGAAGAGGCCATGCCTGTTCATTTATCTGCCACATGCAGCAATCTGCCTTATGGGGCACCACCCACCGTACAAATAGGATATGGTTCTAGCTGCTCTTTTTTCACTTGGTCTAGAAATGCTCCTACTGTCCTCCAGGACTAACTGAGCCCTCTGCAGTGTCCCCGACTCTGAGGTTATTCAAAGTTCGAAGTTCAAAGTACGAGGGGTGATTGATAAGTTCGTGGCCTAAGGTACAAGGAGTCAATTTTAGAAAACCTAGCACATTTATTTTTCATCATAGTCCCCTCCTACATTTACACACTTAGTCCAGCGGTTGTGGAGCACATGGATCCCTTCTTTGTTGAAGTCGGCATCTTGGACCTCCAGAAAGTGGTCCACAGCAGGGGGTGATTGATAAGTTTGTGGCCCATGGTAGAAGGAGATGGGTTACACAGCCCTTGTTGCATGCACGTGCAGTTCAACTCTTTCAGTGATTATGCAGAAAGTTTGAAGTTAATAACTCATCTCCTTCTACCTTAGACCACGAACTTACCAATCACCCCTAGTAAAATGTATTATCAGAGTACAGACATGTGACCCCATACAACCCTGAGATTCTTTCTCCTGCGGGCATACTTAGCAAATCTATGGAACAGTAACTGTAAACAGGATCAATGAACAACAAACCGTGCCAATGCAAATATAAATAAATAACAAGAGCATGAAATAACACAATAAAGAGTCCTTAAAGTGAGGTCATTGGTTGTGGGAAAGCAGAAATGGAATGAGTGTAGTTAACCCCTTTTGTTCACGAGCCTGATGGTTGAGGAGTAGTAACTGTCCTTGAACCTGGTGGTGTGAGTCCTGAGGCTCTTTTACCTTCCACCTGATGGTAATAGTGAGAAAAGATCATGGCCTGGGTGGTGAAAATCTTTCATGATGGATACTGCTTTTCTATGACAATATTTCCTGTGGATGTGCTCAATGGTTGGAAGGGCTTTGACACAGGAAGGAATTGATTGATATAAGTTAACTTGACACCCTTGAAGCCTAAAGGAAATCCATTAACAAGTAACAATAAGAAGAAGATTTTCTCCTTCAACCCCAGTAATGCTGGTCAACTTTACAAGTATACCATTTATCCTCAGGTTATCAAGGTACAAACAATGAACCCCAGGACCACAGTCCTTGTGAAAAAACATTTAGTACTTAGAAGGAGGATCAATATCACGTGGTACAATCAGACCCCAGTATTATTGTAAAACATACAAACAAAATGTTTGCCTCTGATGCAAAGAGATTTTTCCACTGTTTGTTATCATTCATCAATACACAAGTGCAAATGAGAATGAAATAATTGTTACTTCTGTGGATTAGATTTCAGATGCTTTGCTCTTCCTCATTCAGTAGATCAGATCATTTAGCCGTACAAGGTCACACAGATGAAAAAGAACAGAGCTGGGAAATGTAGGCAGAATTCCCCTCTCGTCCTCGTCTGGGGATCACTTAATCAAGCATTCTCCGCAGGTACATAGTTCCAGCTAAAGGAGTGATCCGTGACACGTCCACACCAAGCAGCAGGTGGAAATTTTGCACAGTGATCCCGTAGCTTTAACCTCCTCAAGGACTGGGCTGCGCAGTTTGTTATTTCCTGTCGCATCGTGTTTCCAGCTGAACCTGGAGAGAGGATGGAAACAGGAAGCAAGTCTGCATTTGGTTGCAGCCTTTTGAAAATACTTCAGCTCTTTTCACAGTCATTGAATGATTTCCTTTGAAGCCTTGCTCAGTTATAATGTAAGGGACTGTTGCAGCTCGTTTCACAAACAGAATTTGGCCAGATACCAAGGCCTACTCTCTTGGCTTGGTATCAACCAGACACTGGAAGAATGGCTTTGCTCTTAAGTGCAGTGAGATATTCAACTCCCACCTAAAGACTGTAGCTCCCATAGAATCATGTTCCCTCTGTATTGTGCTCAACTATAAACCTGGATAAATAAGGTGTTAAAAATGTCATACGGGACATTTATAGGCTCTTTGGTTCACCCTGGCAATTAGTCACCTACATCTTTTTTATTTTTCACCCCACCAACCACCACATCCTAAATATCCAGCATTTCATCCTGTGATATTTCCATCAGCTCCAACAGGATCCCAACATATTCCGTCTCTCCGCCCTTTCTGTTTTCCATAGGGATCACTCTCTCCATAACTCCTTGGTCCACTCACCCTCCCTGCCCCTCTGATTTCTCCCTGCAACCACAACACACACAATACTTGCCCCTGTACCTCCTCCCTCACACCATCCAGGGACCTAAATAGCCCTTCCAATATCAGGCAGAGATTCACCTCCTCCTCCATGTTGGTTCTCATGGTGTGGCTTTCTCTATATTGGAAAGATAAAGTGTAGACTAGCCAGCTGTGCTCTGCCTACAACACTTACTTGGATCCTGTGGATGCACGTCATGTCAACGGCTGTCCATATTCCCACCTCAAACTCTCTGTCCTTGGCTTTCTCCTCTACCACAGTGTGGCCAAGAGCAAACTAGAACACATGGAAAGACTCCAACACACTGATATGAACATTATTTTTCCAGTTTTATGTAACCCATACTGTTGTGTATTTAATATTTAAGTAATATTTGAGTGGTCTTGCCTACAAAAAATATTCACCCCCCTCCTCCCGGAAGTTTTCATGTTTTGTTGTTTTACAACATTGCATCACAGAGGATTTAATTTGGCTCTTTTGACACTGATCATCTGAAAAACACTCTTGTGTGCCAAAGTGAAAACAGTTCTCCACAGTGATCTACATTAATTACAGATATAAAACACAAAATTATTGATTGCATAAGTATTCTATTCACCCCTCTTTAAATATGACACACCAAACCATCATTTGGTGCAGCCAAATGGTTTTAGAGGTCACATAATTAGTTAAATGGAGATTACCATGTGCAATCAAGGTGTCCCAATTGACTGTAGTAAAAATATACCCGTATCTGGAAGGTCCAACTGCTGGTGAGTCAGTATCCTGGCAAAAACTACATCACGAGACAAAAGAACACTCCAAGCGACTCCATGAAAAGGTTATTGAAAAGCACAAGTCAGGAGATGGATGCGAGAAAATTTCCAAGTCACTGAACATCCCTTGGAGTACAGTTAAGTCAATCCTCAAGAAACGGAAAGAATATGGCACAGCTGTAAATCTGCCCAGAGCTGGTCGTTCTCCAAAACCACGTGACCATGCAAGAAGTGGACTTGTGAGGGATGGTACCAAGGGACCTATGACAACTCTGAAGGAGTTACAAGCTTCAGTGGCTGAGATGGGAGAGACTGTGGAAACAACTGTTGCCTAGGTGCTTCACCAGTCACAGCTTTATGGGAGAATGGCAAAGAGAAGGTCACTGTTGAAAAAAACTCACATGAAATCTCAGCTAGAGTTTGCCAGAAGGCATGTGGGAGACTCTGAAGTCAGCTGGAAGAAGGTTCTATGGTGTGATGAAACCAAAATTGAGCTTTTTGGTCATCAGACTAAATGCAAACACACACCATCCCTACCGTGAAGCATGGTGGTGGCTGCATCATGCTGTGGGTATGTTTCACTGCAGCAGGCCCTGGAAGGCTTGTGAAGGTGGAGGGTAAAATGAATGCAGTAAAATACAGGCAAGTCCGGGAGAAAAACCTCATGCAGTCTGAAAGAGAACTGTGACTTGGGAGAAGATTTGTTTACCAGCAAGATACTGACCCCAAGCATAAAGCGAATGCTACAAAGGAATGGCTTTAAAACAACAAAGTTAATGTCCTGAAGTGGCCAAGTCAGAGTCCAGACCTCAATCCAACTGAGAATTTGTGGCTGTACTTGAAAAGGGCTGTTCACTCACGATCCCCATACCATCTGACAGAGCTTGAGCAGTTTTGTAAAGAAGAATAGGGAAAAATTGCAGTGTCCAGATGTGCCAAATTAAATCCACTGTGATTCAATGTTGTAAAACAATAAATCATGAAAACTTCCAAGGGGGATGAATACTTTTGATAGGCACTCTGTATATATTGATTAATTACATTCTGAATTTTTACTCGTAGTAGTCATAGTCATACTTTATTGATCCCGGGGGAAATTGTTTTTTGTTACAGTTGCACCATAAATAATTAAATAGTAATAAAACCATAAATAGTTAAATAGTAATATGTAAATTATGCCAGGAAATAAGTCCAGGACCAGCCTATTGGCTCAGGGTGTCTGACCCTCCAAGGGAGGAGTTGTAAAGTTTGATGGCCACAGGCAGGAATGACTTCCTATGACGCTCTGTGTTGCATCTCGGTAGAATGAGTCTCTGGCTGAATGTACTTCTGTGCCCAACCAGTACATTATGTAGTGGATGGGAGACATTGACCAAGATGGCATGCAACTTGGACAGCATCCTCTTTTCAGACACCACCGTCAGAGAGCCCAGTTCTGTCCCCACAACATCACTGGCATTACGAATAAGTTTTTGATTCTGTTGGTGTCTGCTACCCTCAGCCTGCTGCCCCAGCACACAACAGCAAACATGATCGCACTGGCCACCACAGACTCGTAGAACATCCTCAGCATCGTCCGGCAGATGTTAAAAGACCTCAGTCTCCTCAGGAAATAGAGACGGCTCAGACCCTTCTTGTCGACAGCCTCAGTGTTCTTTGACCAGTCCAGTTTATTGTCAATTCGTATCCCCAGGTATTTGTAATCCTCCACCCATGTCCACACTGACCTCCTGGATGGAAACAGGGGTCACAGGTACCTTAGCTCTCCTCAGGTCTACCACCAGCTCCTTAGTCTTTTTCACATTAAGCTGCAGATAATTCTGCTCACACCATGTGACAAAGTTTCCTACCGTAGCCCTGTACTCAACCTCATCTCCCTTGCTGATGCATCCAACTATGGCAGGGTCATCCGAAAACTTCTGAAGATGACAAGGCTCTGTGCAGTAGTTGAAGTCCGAGGTGCCAGAGTCGTGGATGCCCGGAATGTGCTGCCTGGTATGGTTGTAGAGGCAAATACATAAGAGCCTTTTAAGAGACGTTTAGATAGGCATATGAATATGAGGAAGGTGGGTGGATATGGTCATTGTGTAGGCAGGAAGGGATAGTTTTGACTTATTTTTTAGCTGGTTCGGCGCAACATTGTGGGTCAAAGGCCCTGTTCCTGTGCTGTACAATTCTACGTTGATTAAGAATTCTTTTGTTCATTTAAATAATTCATTATGAGTTGTATGCATGAAAACATGAATTCCATACATCATCACGCTACCACATGATGAGTGCGCGCCTTGCTTAAAGTAAACATGAAGTTAGACTCACATTTCGGATTCCTGTATCGTCCTTTGAATTAGTTTAATATTTTGAAGTTACAAATCAATTACACCCAACGTTCCTTTCCCACTCCTACCGGTGGGCCAGGGTCTCACCTCCTTAGTTCACTTTCCCCATTCTTCCCTCCCCCCTCACCACTCCCCCCCCCCCCCCCCGTTAGTGTGCCATCCAGACAAAACATTCTGTACATTAGTACACTGGGGTAGTACAGTAGAGAGACAAAACAGCATACAGAATACGGTATAGTGTTACAGTTTAAATAGTTTTAAAAGTGATTAATCATCTAACATTTTTTGTTCTAGCTTATATTTTGTTTAAAAGTCTCAAAAGTCATATCCGCTTTGAAGCATCATTTCTCGAACTAGTTTATTTATATCACAGGGCTGAAGTGTCTCATCTTGTTTAAACATTGGATTATTTCATGTCAATAAGAAATCATAATGCTTTACTTATAGGGAGTCAGATAGGGGTGCAGGGTGCCTATGCTGATGGACAGAGATATCCTGGGGTTTAACGTCATAATTCTCTGAAAGTAACAATACAGGTAGATATAGTGGGAAAGGCAGCATATAGCATGTCTGCTTTCATTGGCTGGGCACAGAATTAAAAGCTGGGATGTTCTGTTACAGCATTACAAAACACTGGTTATTCCTCATTGAGTATTTTGTGTAAGTTTGGTCACAACACTGCAGGAAGGATGTGGTTGCACTGGAGACAGTACTGAGGATGTTCACCAGCATGCTGCCTGAATTGGAGGGCTTCAGTGATGGGGACAGGTTGGACTGGCTGGGTTTGCTTTACCTAGAGTGCAGGAGACTGAGGGGTGACGCAGAGGTACGTAACATTTTCAGAGTGTCAGATAAGATAGAGAGTCCAAATCCTCTTTCCAATTGTAGGGTTATTAAAAACAAAAGGGAATTGATTGAGAGAAGGGAGCTTTAAAGGGGATCTGAGGAGAAAGATTTTCACACAGATATTTGGCACACTCTAAAACAGGCAAGTGATAAAAGGATATGGACTGAATGCGGCCAAGTGGGATTAGTGTAGAGGTACAAAAAGATTGGAAAGGCCTACTTCTATGTTGTATGACCCTATAACCCTCTGACTCCCATGATTTTTAAAAAATCTGCCGTGGCTCTGGCAGAAATCCACTGACCTTTGTGGAAGAAATGCAAATTAATCAGCAAATCCAAAACCAAACTATTTTTTTCCCTCTAATGTTGCTTTGTATTTGTAGAAAAGAATGTCTGGAGTTCACTTTAGTCTTTGATGATCTTATCCCCAAGGGCTCCTCTGCTTTTAACTTTTAGAACAAGACTTGGGTAGCTTTCAATCTCAAATCCTTTGTCCAAAGTAAACTAAACGTCCCAGGGTGTGGATGATGCCCGTTGGTGAAAATTGCCTCACACTCTCTGAGATTTTAATAGGCACTGGCAGCAGTTTCAAAGACATAGCATAGCATGAAAAGCAAGAGTAGTTCTATTGCACAGGTGTGTTCATGCATTTTCCATGCCTGACATTGAGGGTTAATATAGTTTAACTTGTCTTCTGCTGTAAAACATAATCATATTTTCACTATACTTATACCCATTTTCCAAACAACTAATTTGAGGTTTGCACTCCTCCTTCCTCTGTTTGAACTACATAGAAGCCAATTTGCTCAAAGTTTTATTACAACCACATCAAAACACCGCCCCCCCCCCCCCCCAGTGCTGGAACAGCCAAGCTATTAAATTAACAGCACCTTCCTTTAGCTTACACTAAATGTTGTGTACATAAGACATCCAAACTGCACAGATTAAATACAAAAACATGAAAATGATAAAGAACTCATAACCAGTGGGGGAAAAGATAGAATGACAAGATAAGCCTGGAACACAAAACTTGGTGGAGACTGTGACCAGCGAACTTGGACTGCAATTCCCTTGGCCCAGGCACATGACCTCCCCCGCTCCTCTCTGTTTATTTACAGTAATAGAATATTGTTTCTGCCACATCGTCATCTCCTGCCACTTACCATGAAACAAATGGACTTGAACAGCTGGTCGACATTTGAGCCACAACGGAATTCACACAAGTAGCTCACTCTCGTAAAACTGACCTTGAACTAAAGATAACTGCCAGTGTGAGACGGCAATTAAGAGAAAGTCAGGTTTCCAAACAGGATTTTAATTTGCATGCTCCTTTGTCAATTACACACAGCTGTATTTTTGCATGAATATTTAATTAGTTGCATAGTTTTGATTTCAGTCTAAAAGTTGCCTAGCTTTCTCAAAGGAAATGCAGTAAACGTCACAGGGACATCATTATGTTCACAGTCCAAGAATGTATTTTTTTTTACAAAACAAAGCTGCTAGCAGTCTTAGATGGCAAAAAGCAATATTTTGTTTCTTATCTCCATAGCTGAGAATTCTCTAAATGCCCTGAGTTAAATTTGTGCTTTGACCCTTCACCCTGTGGGGAGACTGTCCGAGGGATAATGGCAAAGTCAGTGACTGCAGAATGATCAGCATTGCTTTAAGCTAGTGAAACCTGACTACTCAACTGGAAGTAACATTGGAATATGTTGGGGAACATGATTTAGTTCCAGGGACTCATGTTGCCTCATGGTTTATGTAGAATGGTAAGTTATTTAGATAAATTAGGGTACAGCAGTGCTACTGCGACTACACTTAAATGATTAAACGCATATAATTGCCCTTGAAAACAAAATTTACAGCTGATATTGTAAATGCAATCAGATATTATTTCAAAATAAAGTTACTTTAATTGTGATAGTTATGGTTTTTATAGTTGCATATTTAATTGTTTAAATCCCTTATCTTTTTATGAGTGGTCGCACAATTTTGAACAGGTTTACATTTAAATACAAGTTGCTGCTGGATGGATGAAGTGTTGAGTATCAGTCCCGTCCATCACAGCAGTGCCCTCCCCACCATCTACTGGATCGCTGCCACAAGGAAGCCCAGCCCCCATCCTCAAGGACCTCCGCTATTTGGGCCAAGTTCTCACCTCACTGCTGCCTTTGGGAAGGAGGTACAGGAACCTTAGGTCCCACACCACCAGGTTCAGGAACAGTTACATTTACTTTGAACTTTGAAATCCATCTTGCTATCTCTATGTTACAGAGGCAATAAAATGAAAAGAATTCACTGGATGTTAAACACTTTAAATATTTATATAGAATGGAAACAGACTATATAAATGCACAATTCAACCCCGTCTTCCACCGTCATTGTTACAGTACTATTGAATGGTTCTCTTGTACGATAAGGTAGAGCCTGGATCTCATACAATCTATCTCATTATGCCTTAAACCTTGTTATCTACCTGCACTCCACTTGCTCGGTAGCTGTGCACTTTTTTTCTGCATTCTGTTATTGTTTTACTATACATCCTTTCACTGTAGCTCAGGACATATGACAATAATATTCCAATTCCACTTCCAAGTGGAATTAGTTTATTGTTGTCACATGTACTGAGGTACAGTGAAGAGCTTCCCTTGCACGCTCGTCATACAGATCAATACTCAGTGTATTGAGATACTCGTGCTTCCTTGTTACACGATGTAATGAATTGATCTCTATGAACGGGCATTTCATTTTATCTCATACAGGTAACAATAATAAACCAATTCAAATTCCAATTCCAATTTCATCCTCTTCTTTGCTTCATTGTCTCAAATGCTACCGTGGAAGTTATTTCTAACCAAAAATACCTGACTTAACCCTGCACTGAAATTTTTTGGATCTTAGCCCAGATACATTACTTCGTTCTGAAGACAGATTAAAGACCTCAAAACTAACAATAAAATTAATTTAAATAGAGTTATAAAGATGTGCACAAGGCCCTTCGACTCATCAAGTCTGTGCTGACAATCACCACCCATTTATATTCATCCTACATTCGTTCTTTTGTTCCCATCATCTTCACCCCACCACCAGATTCTACCACTCGCATTTATCTTAGTAACAACTTACATTTTGCTTACCAACTCACATGTCGTTGGGATGGGGGGGTGGAATCCAGAGCACCCAGAGGAAACCCCTGTGGTAACACGGAGAAAGCACAAGTTCCACACAGAGGTCAGGATTGAACCCAAGTGTCTGGCAAAGTGAGGCAACCGCTCTACCAGTTGAGCCACACATTTAAATTCAATATATCTTGTATTATTTGGCCTGAGATTTGGTGAGAGTGGTGAAGCAACATTGCCTGCGTTAACCTCACCTGTAACTCTCACGATTTTTATATGAAGGCCTTCTGTCGCCCACGCTGGATGCTCTTGGACACCATCTCATGGAACCTTCAGTGTCCACTGTCAGTGATGTCATCAGGCTGGCTGAGGAACCAATTTTATTGAATAATTCTCACAGACTGCAAATTGGAAGGATAAATCACATTGTTAGCAAATATTTTAATCATTTTACAGATCATCTTGGTATTATATGCCAAGATGTAAAATCTAAAATATTTGAAAGATTTGTTTTAAAAGTTTATAGATAGTAATATATTTATTAAGAGAATTAAAGCCACATAAATTCATTTTAAGTGGCTGAGAATTTGCCAAGTAACAGTTGTTTAACAGTCATTAAATCTACTTGCACCTCCAATGCAATGTATAATTTTCAGGTAATGTTACAGAGGGGCTAATTCAGACACACCTAAAGCACGGGTCAAATCACTGATTACGATGGAGAACCCATTAAATGCAGGCTGTGGAGGAATATTGAATCACCGAATGGATATCTGCTTTCAGTAACACCTGCAGAGAAGTTCACACTTAATGATGGTTCTTGGTAAGAGTTTCACCATCATTACAACAACAGACAGCGGAAACCTTTCTGGTCAAATTCATAAGTCTAGGTTCTTCAACACATCCATTAAGCATTGGGAGAGTGAACAGTGAAATCAACATTGGGAAATAATTATTTTGCATTATGTGTGAGGCCACCTTGTTGGTGCATGCTTCTTGTGGTCAATGTCATTGTGTCCTGACATCTTTGAATTGCACTTCTGTCAACATTCATTACGTAAGAACATAAAAAATGGAAGTTTCTTACCGAAATGCCAAAATTGTTCAATAAGATCTTTTACCACAGTGCCATTTTCCTTTGTAGCCTCCTATTCCTTGATTCCTTCAATGCACTAAAATGTACTTTTAAAGTCAGCTATACTCTACACTCTTCCTGAGCAGAGAGTTCAGACCACAAGAAATTGCAGAGAGTTATGAACACAGCCCCGTCCGTTACATAAACCAATCTCCCCTTCATTGACTTTGTCTAAACTTCATACTGCCTCAGAAATGCAACCAACATTATCAAGGACTGGTTACTCTCTCTCCTCCCCACATCCTGTTGAACAGAAGGTTAAAAAAAAGCTTGAAAGCACCTACCACCAAACTCAATGACAGCTTCAATACCACCACTAGCAGATATTTGAATAGACCTCTCATATGCTGCATGATGAACTCTTGAACTCTGGATCTTCCAATCTACCCTTTCGTGGCCCTTGCACTTTACTTATGTCCCTGCACTGTAAATGCAACCCTGCATCCTGCATCGTGCTCTGTTTTGAGAACCTCCATGTAATTATGCATGGCATGATCCATTGGCACAGCATGCAAAACAAAACCTTTTCACGACCTCTTGGTACCAGTGACAACAATCAACCAGCGAACCAGTGCTCTCTGGATGAAGAATTTGCTTCTCATTTCAGTATGGATTAGCCAACCCTTTATTCTGAGACACTAATCCTGATTTTAGACACTCCAATCGAGGGAATCATCATCCTTGCATTTAAGCAACACACATCAAAGTTGCTGGTGAATGCAGCAGGCCAGGCAGCATCTCTAGGAAGAGGTGCAGTCGACGTTTCAGGCTGAGACCCTTCGTCAGGACTAACTGAAGGAAGAGCTAGTAAGAGATTTGAAAGTGGGAGGGGGAGGGGTAATTTCTTCGGCTCTTCAACTTTTCGACTCTGCGAAGCCTCTTCCAGTGATGCCTACACTGAAGAAGTTTAAATCTTCTCTTCGACGGGAGTTCAGTGAAACCATCTCTCACTGCTCCCCATCAGTAATTTCTTCGGCTCTTCAACTTTTCGACATCTCCCCCCCAACCCCACATTCAAATCTCTTACTAGCTCTTCCTTCAGTTAGTCCTGACGAAGGGTCTCGGTCCGAAATGTTGACTGTTCCTCTTCCTAGAGATGCTGCCTGGCCTGCTGCGTTCACCAGCAACTTTGATGTGTGTTGCTTGAATTTCCAGCATCTGCGGAATTCCTCGTGTTTACCCTTGCATTTATCTTGTCAAGTTTTAAAGGAGTTTCATTAATTTCGATCTCTTACATTTCAAGGTATATAGACCCAGCCTGTATAATCTCTCCAAATGCACCATCCCAGGAATCAATCTAGTGAACCTTTCCAACTATCCTTCTATTGCAAGTAGGTAGGAAACCAATATACAATATTTCAGATGCAGTCACATATGTTACATATGTCATATATGATCCATATGTCACATATGATCAGACCCATATGTTACTGTAGCAAGATATCATGTACTCAAATCTTCTTACGTTAAAGACCAACATACCATTTACTGGTACCTTCATCATTGCTTACTGTACCCACACGTTATTTGTGTACAAGGAGATGCAGCTCCCTCTGAGCAGACACACATACCCACTCATTTCAATCCTTTACAACTTAAAGAATACTCTGCTTCTCTCTTTACTTCTACCTTTGTAGGTTTGCATTGAAGGCCTGTCCCAAAAATGAGCCATCCAGTTCTCCTTGCTTCTGCAGGAGTTTATACTTCGTTAAGCAATGTACCTGAACTCAGGGAACATGCAGACTGGAGAACTGGATTGGTTTCCTTTACTGGGAATATCACACACTAACAATCAGAATCAGAGACATTCTGCAAAGCTGACTCTTAGCAGCATGAAGTGTTGAGTTTATATTGATCAGCATGGAGACCTTGGCTGAAAATTACACTCAAGATTTAATTTAGAGTAGCACCACTTAGATAATCATTTTCATTGCAGACTCATTTGCAGCAACTTGACCATACGTTCATGAAGGTTGACTTGAAATATTAACTTCAGCATTCTTTTTATGTATTTTAGTTTAAGAAGTGCCTTAAATTGATCCCGTTCCGTTCAAAATTAATTCATCCATTTACTAATCCATTGAAAGTTTTTAATAAATAAAAACATTTTAGATCACAGTGAGAATTTGAAAACTTGGATGAGTGATGTAATAACAACAGCCTCTCATTCAATGTCAATAAGACCAAGGAACTAATAGACTTCAGGAGAGGGAAACCAGAGGTCCATGAGCCAGTAATCATTGGAGATTCAGAGGTGGAGAGGGGCAGTAACTTTAAATTCCTGGGTGTCATTACCTCAAAGGACTTGTCCTGGACCCATCATATAAATATAGTTGTGAAGAAAGCATGACAGCGCCTCCAATTCCTCAGGAGTCTGCAGAGGTTCGGCAAGTCATCAAAAACGTTGGCAAACTTCTATAGATGTGTGGTGGAAAGTGTGCTGACTGGCTGCATTACGGCCTGGTATGGGAACACCAATGCCTTTGAGTAGGAAATCCTGCATGAGGTAGTGGATTCAGCCCAGAACATCACAGGTAAAACCCTTCCGATCACTGAGCACATCTACATGAAATGTTGCCGTAGCAAGGCACCATACATCATCAGAGATCCTCAGCATCCAGGCCATGCTCCTTTCTTGGGCTGCCATCAGTTAGAAGGTATAAGTGCTTCAGGACTCACACCACCAGGTTCGAGAACAGTTACTATCCCTCAACCATCAGGCTCTTGAACAAAAGGGGATAACTACACCCATTTAAGGACTATGTTATCTTGTTATTTCATGCTCGTTATTTATTGTTATTTATTTATATCTGCATTTGCACAGTTTGTTTACAGTTTATGGTTCATGATGTTTACAGTTTATAGATCCTAATTACCGTTACTGTTCTATAGAGCTGCTAATTATTCCCACGGAAAAAGAATCTCTGGGTTATATGTGGTGATATGTATGTACCCTGATAACAAATTTTACAAATTTTATTTTGAACTTTGAATTTCATCACCCATCAGAAACATGAAAACTTCTCATGAAATAATCTTGTCACATTTCCAGTGAGTTACAGTAGCCAACTTTTAAGTGGAAGAACTGTATTCAAAAAAAAATTAAAACATTTCTATTTGTGGCTCTGCCCCCAAAGAAGCTCAAGCTTTGGCGTCTCCTCAAAGACCTGGAAGCAAATGGATTTAGTCATTGGGCCTAGATTCATGCTGTCATATAGGAACAGCACAGAAAAAGGCCCTTCAGCCCAACTCATCCAAGCTAACCAAGTTGTCTGTCTGAGCTCCTGCTATTTGCCGTGTTTGGCCCATAACCTTCTAAACCTTTCCTGTCCACAGAATTGTCCAAATGTTGAATTAAACTGGTCTCTGCCACTTCCTGTAATCACCACCTCTGTGTGGGAGAACTTGCCCTTCATGCCCCCCTCCCTCCCTAAATCATTCCCCCTCTCAGTTTAAAGGTGTGCCCTCTCGTTTTAGGCCCTCCTATTTTGGGAAAATGACTGTGACAATTCACCTTATCTATGTCCCTTATAATTTTAACCAGTCACCCTCAGTCTCCAATGCTGCAGAGGGAATAGAATACAGCGTATTCAATCTCTATCCATAGCTAACTGTGACAAACCCATTCTGAATGTGTCCAGTTCTGAATGGGACTTACCTGTGTGCAAACTCCAGATGCACAGAACAAAACACCATGACCCTTTCTGATGGTTAAGATCCTGGTAATTGTACAAAAAGGGACACTGCAACTGAAATGAAATTCCAAGCCCTAATTTTAGTATTTCTCCAGAGCACAAAGGCCTGATAGAGGAGAAATTTATTCACAGTGAATGCAGAACTTGTTCTCATTTAAGAGTCAGATTCATACAGCACAGAAGCACGCCTTTCATCCTGTTAAATCAAGACTAACCTTCAGGCATCTATCTATGCTCATTACATTTAACTCTTTCCATTAACCTCCTGCCTCTCCCTTACAGATTTTAAGACTCACCTACACATGTGGAGAAATTTACATACCAAATCTGTGCATCTTTAGGCTATGGGGGGAAGCTGGAGTACCCAGAGGAAACCGGCATTGTCATAGGGAGAGCATGCAAACCCCACTCAGACAGCAATGGCGGTTAGGACTGAACTTGGCCCACTAGGGTTGAGAGGCAATGGCTACGCTGGCTCTGCCACTGGGATTTCAGTGAGAATCTGTTCCCTACTCTCCCTTCAAGCTTACATTCAAGCTACAGTTCCTTGAAAGTCGCCGGGGCCTTGTTTCCTGCAATCCTTTTAAATTCACAAGATTCCCATTTTCCACACGCCCTTTAAACTCACTGGGACCCCGTTCTCACACTCTTTAAACTCAACTGCTTTACTGAAAAGTTTGTTGTGCCATTGTGTTTCATCAAAAATAAGAATCCGGGGTATTAATTGGAGTAGTGTCCTATAGTCCAGAAAACTTGCTTTTCTGGCACCTCCAAAATCCATGGGGTTCCAGATTGTGGGAGTTTATCTGCAGACTTCAATTGGTTTTAAACTTCACTTCAGTCTGATCTCTGCAGAAGCATACCATTCGACTCCTAACTAGGAGTCTGAGTTCCTGGCAACACACAGAAGATGCTGGAGGAACTCAGCAGACCAGGCAGCATCTATGGAAAAAAGTACAGTTCAAGTTTCAGCCCAAAACCTGGATTTCCAGCATCTGCAGACTTTCTCTTGTTTGTGGTTTGAGTTCCTGGCTCAGCTACAGTCAGAGAGCAAATCATCTCTGAGTGTTTCTTGTCCTGATGAAAGACTGGTGAATGAGCAGTTGTTTGTACTGCTGCTGAACGCCTTTAACAAAGCATATAGAGGAGTGCAAGGCTTGACCAATCCCCACCCCCTCACTTCAAGCGGAGAAGAGGGCATTGGGAGAGTTAATGGAGACAGCGACGAGGGACAAACTATTTACCTGACAAAGAAAACTGGTGCATACTCCATAAGACCATAAGACATAGGAGCAGAATTAGGCCACTCAGCCCATCGAGTCTGCTCCGACATTCCTTCATGGCTAATCCCGGATCCCACTCAACCCCAGACATGTGCCTTCTCACCATGTCCTTTGATGCTCTGAACAATCAGGAAAGGATCAACTACCTTAAATATACCCATGGACTTGGCCTCCTCCACAGTCTGTGGTGGAGCATTCCACAGATTTGCCACTCCCTGGTCAAAAAAAAATTCTGCTTACCTCTGTTCTAAAAGATCACCCCTCAATTTTGAGGCTGTTCCCTTTAGTTCTGGATACTCCCACCATAGGAAATATCCTCTCCACATGCAACCTATCTAGTCCTTTCAACATTTAATAAGTTTCAATCAGATCCTCCTGCGGTCTTCTAAATTCCAGGAAGTACAGGCCCAAAGATGCCAAAGGCTCCTGATATCTTAACCCGTTCGTTCCCGGAGTCATCCCCATGAACCTCCTTTGGACTCTCTCCAATGAGAACGCATCCCTTCTGAGATATGGGACCCAAAACTGTTGACAATACTCCAAGTGTGGCCTAACTTGTGCCTTATAAGGGCTCAGCATTATCTCCTTGCTGTTATGTTCTATTCTGCTTGAAATAAATGCCAACATTGCATTTGCCTTCTTTACCACAGACTCAACCGGTAAATTAACCTTCCGGGAGTCATGCATGAGGACTCCTAAGTCCCTTTGCACCTCTGATGTTTGAACTGTCTCCCCATTTAGATTATAGTCCACACTATTGTTCCTTTTACCAAAATGCATTATCATACATTTTCCAACACTATATTCTATTTGCTATTTTTTTTTACCCATTCTTCCAATTTGGCTAAGTCCTGCTGCAATTGCATTGCTTCCTCAGTAATATCTACCCCTTCACCTATCTTCGTATCATCTACAAACTTTGCTACAAAGCCATTAATTCCATTAACCAAATTATTGACACACAACGTGAAAAGTAGCAGTCCCAATACTGACCCCTGAGGAACACTACTAGTCACAGGCAGCCAACCAGAAAAGACCTCCTTTATTCCCATTCACTACCTTCTGCTTGTCCGCCATTCCTCTATCCATGCCAGTATCTTTCCTGTAACGCAGTAGGATTTTATCTTGTTAAGCAGCCTCATGTATGCCTCCCTATCAAATGCCTTCTGAAAATCCCAGTAAGTGACATCCACTGCCTCTCCTTTGTCCCCCCTGCTTGTTACTTTCTCAAAGAACTCCAACAGATTTGTCAAACCATGCTGACTTTGACTTATTTTATCGTTAGTCTCCAATACTCCGAAACCTTATCCTTAAAAATCGACTCCAGCACTTTCCCAATCACTGAAGTTAGGCTAACTGGCCTATAACGTCCCTTCTTTTGCCTTCCTCCCTTCTTAAAGAGTGGAGTAACATTTTTAATCTTCAAGTCCTCTGGAACCATGCCAGAATCAAGTGATTCTTGAAAGATCGAGACCAATGCATCCATTATCTCTTCAGCAACCTCTCTCAGGACTCTGGGATGTAGTTCATCTGGTCCAGGTGACTTATCCACCTTAAGACCTTTGTGCTCGTCTAGGACTTTTTTCTTTGTAATAGCAATGGTACTCTCTCCTGCTTTCTGACATACATGGACCTCTGGCATACTGCTAGTGTCTTCCACAGTAAAAAACTGATGCAAAGTGCCCATTAAGTTCATCTGCCATTTCTTTGTCCCCCATTACTACCTCACCAGCATCATTTTCCAGTGGTCCAATATTAACTTTCACCTCCCTTTTACTCTTTATATAACTGAAAAAACTTTTGGTATCTTCCTTTATATTACTGGCTAGTTTACCCTCATATTTCACCTTTTCCCTTCTTATAGCTTGTTTTAT
The DNA here is from genome assembly GCF_030028105.1 of Mobula birostris. Lineage (NCBI taxonomy): Eukaryota > Metazoa > Chordata > Chondrichthyes > Myliobatiformes > Myliobatidae > Mobula > Mobula birostris. Next base: position 38,831,197 of record NC_092387.1, read on the forward strand.
TTGCCTTTTGTAGGATTTTAAAAGCTTCCCAATCATCCAACATCCCACTCACTTTTGCTACCTTATATGCCCTTTCCTTGGCTTTTATGGCAAGTTCCTTTGTAAGCCACGGTCACCTACACCTGCCATTTGAGAACAACTTCTTCTGTGGGACATATCTATCCTGTGCCTTGTGAACTATTCCCAGAAACTTCAGCCATCTCTGCTCTGCCATCATCCCCAGCAGAATCCTTCTCCAATCCACTTGGGCAAGCTCCACTCTCTTGCCTCTGTAACTCCTTTTATTCCATTGTGATACTGATACATGTGACTTATGCTTACTCAGAACAAAATCACTGGGCATCACTAACTACTGGACATTCAATTAATTGAAACTTATTCCAATAGAAATCTGCTTATCATTATTTTCCCTAGTGATGCGATATTCTAAGTGATTGGTTCACATTTGATTTTCAAATCATAGTTATTAAAGCAGGTGAGGTGTGTGTGTGATTTAGGAAAGCTCCGTTAGTGATGACCATTTGTAGCCATGTAGTCACGTCCATAGTGACTATTCACTTTTTGAATGTAGTGATAAGTCCACAGCAACCTTTTATCTGCAGTTTATACATTACAAGACATTAAAATGCAAAAAGACTGGTCTAGAACTTCAATCACATATTGCCTGTTTCCACTGTGTTGTATATAGTGCACAACTGAGGAGATTTCTGTGTTCAGTGCTGATATGAGGGTGTTTCTGGTGCCTCCCTTTCTTAAAGTGTTGCTGGAACACAAGGATTTTAAAGATTAAAGAATAGCTTCACTTGTCTCACGTTCACCGAAACCAGGAAACATGCAGTGAATGCATTGTTTGCGTCATCGACCATCACAGTCCAACGACGTTCTGGGGGCAGCCGTCAAGTGTCATTGCGCTTCCGGCGCCAACATAGCATGCCCGTAATTTACTAACCCCAACCTGTACCCCTTTGGAATGTGGAAGGAAAATGAGCACCCAGAGGAAATCCACACAGACCCAGGGGAACGCACAAACTCCTCAGAGGCAGCATCGGCAGGATTGAACTCTGGTACTGTAAAGTATCTGCGAACTGCTGGGTTATCCTGCTGCCCAAGGCTCCATGTTGATTCATCTACCATTGGGTCCTCTCAGCCCTACCAAGCAGAGCCTCACTTACTTTCCTGCCGTGCCACATAAAGGACATCTCAGGGTCCCGGCAGTCTGCGGTAGGTCACTGAGGAGGGCCAACTTCGATCCTGAAAGCCCCTATTAGTAACCACAAAGGCATTGGCTGTGGGACACTGCCATTTCAATACTGAAAATCTCGGTGCTGTCTGGGTGAGCTGGATGACTTGGTGCTTCACATTCACTGAGGGAAGCTGTCACGGAGGCTCATGCTCATCCCACGTACCATCTTCAGCCCGGCATGACTTGAGGGCGGAGGGAGTGTTAGCTGTTTTACTGGAGTGCTCAGGGTTCTGAAGAGGGACCTCGATCTCCACTCTAGTGCTGTGCTCATTAACTAAGGTGTCCACTCATGGGTGTAGGCGGTGGGCAGTCGAGGATTCTGCCCAAGCTGTTTGCCTGCCCCTCTGCCAGGGTTACATCCATGCCCATATGTCCCTGAAGAAGGAGCAGGCAGTATCCATGGGAACGTGGGAGGGTTTTCTGGGACAAAAGGGCACCACAGCATCTCAAGTGTGTTCTGGATAGAGATGGCTGTGCTATAATTTTAAACAGTTTGCTGTAATTAATGAGAATTGTGGAATATTGTGATTTGACAATAAACCTGATTTGGAGAAGGAACAACAAATTGTTCATCTTCAAAAGCCAGTGCATCAACATGCTGAGGATTTTGATCTGTGGGTTGACCCTGAGTTCCATTCCTTTGGAAAGATTCGTTTTATTTGTCACATGTGCACTGAAACATCGATACAGTGAAATGCATCACTTACGTCACAGCTGGAGGACATGCTGGGGGCAGTCTGCAAGTGCAGCCATGCTTCCAGCACCAAGGTTGCATGACCACAGTTTACTAACCCGTATGTCTTTGGAATGTGAGAGAAAACCAGAGCATCGGGAGGAAACCCATGTGGTCACGGCGAATATACAAACGCCTTACAGCGACTGTCTGCAATGGAACCCTGGTCACTGGCACAGTAAAGTGTTACACTAACTGCTATGCTGGTGTGTTGCCCGCTGAGCCCCTGTGTCCCGACTGCTCTGCTTTTTGAGGACCAAGTCACCATTACTCTCAGCTTCCCTGCCCACGACACCTGAACAGGTTTGCTGCTGATGGCAGCATTAGGGTGATTGTTGGTGCTTGGTTCCCAAGTTAAGGAAGTGCCTCTGCTGAAACATGCGGCTCGGCAGGGACTGTGATGCCCTGAGCTCCTGGAGGCTCGGCAGGCTCTGTACACGTGGCAGATCAGAAGTCTGAGCTCTTCAGTCAAAGAGATACCACTCTCTCATCACCGCAGTAATACTGGGCCTGATGCCCGCAGGCCTTGTTCCTTCTTGGGCCGCCAATACTCTTTAGGGATATCGCAGGGGTAAGGGCTGAATTTTGAACTTTGTTCCCCTACTGCAATTAAATGCGTAGGACCTCTGGAGGTGTTACAGTCCTCCCCAAGATGTGATTCTGCTGCCTGCACCATGGGATTCCTCCAAGTTGTCAAAGCTGATTATGGACATCAAATGAAGCGAGGATGGTGCTTCCAACCATCTACAGGTAACTTCCTAATGTTTGAATCAAAGGGGCTTAATTACAGCGTAGACTTCAACAATGAGTCAAAATGAAACACTATTCTGAAATCAGTCTCTTTCCCAGTAGCCCCATTATTTTGTCCCCTCCCTCACCTCTCCATCTGCTCATCACCCACACACTCCTCCCACTGGTTCCCCTCACCAGCTCCCTCATTTTATTCCATGCTCAGCATCCTCTCTTATGAAGATTCCATCACTTCAGCCCTTTGCATTTCCACCCATCACCACCCAGCTCCCCTTTATTCACCTACCTATCACCCCTCCTCACCCGGTTCCACCTATCAATTGCCAGCTCTTGCTGTGCCCCTTCCCTCCACCTCTAAATATTGGCTCTCTTCCCTTTTCGTTCCAATCCAGATGAAGGGCCTTGGCCCGAAATGATGACTGTCCATTTCCCTCCATAAGTGCCTTCCGACCCATTCATTGAGTTATTCCATCGTTATGTGTGTTGCACTGGAACCAATAGTTAATGTTACTCCAGAGTGGTCTCTTCGTGAGTGCTGTCCTACTTGGGTTGTCTTACGATGATATCTCTCTCTCTGTCTCTGGAGGCTGCCTGTCCTCTTCCTGGTGAAACAGGAGGTGTACAACTCAATTCCAGAGATTGCTCACTCCCTGGGAGGCATTGGCTTTCAGCAATGTTGTGGCTCCACTGGGGGGCAATGGTCTGGTGCAACTCACTCGAAGACAATGCCCAGGATCATCAGAGGTGAAATCTTCACATATGGGGGAAGGAAAGGAAACTGTGGAAGGAAATGGACAGTCAATTTTTCTGAATTGGGCTCTAATGGGACTCAACAGACTTTTGATGTGGATCTGCTGTGACCCAGATTGCATTATCACCATCAAAGGTTCAGGATCAATGCTTACACCAATGATCTATAAAACTGCTTGGTCCTCAAGGACCATTTTGTTCTGTTAGCTTTCATTCTGCTTTGGTGACAACATTGTCCCAACATGGATGGTTCTGTTCCTGGTGAACAACAATCTGTTTCTGGGGGCATCTCTCTGTTGTCTCATGGCATGATCTACTCCTGGGTGGAAGTTATCAGAGCCCTGATGGGATCTTCCTGGTATCTGTATGGGCACAACAACTTTGAATGCCCTCAAACTGTATCTTCACAGAAGCTAAAATCTGGTCCATCAACCATTACAATATGGAAGTGTTGACATAGAAGCATCACATCCGAGGTGGATACAATAATCTCCCGGCTTTGGAGGATTGTTCGGTGAGGATGGGGGATCTCCCATATTCCTAGCCACTTCATGTTTTCTCTCTGATAATGAGCCACCTTCACCTTTCTCTTTACAGTTCATGTCACGGTCCTCATCTGGGCAATGCTGGGCTGTACTCATGTGTTGCCCAGTGTGCCAGTACACTGGGTTTCTTTTCCTCACAACTGACTACAGCCCACTTGTGGCAAGTTCCCCCTTTAACTCTCTGCGCTCAGAGTGTAAGCAGCTGAGCTGGTGTTGATTGAAACCACAGCTTCCTTCTCTCTCTACACCTAACTTACCCTCTTTTATTCTTTCTTTCTGGGCAGAGGAAGGTTCTCTTCTGATCTGATAAAAGGAAAATAGAGCATAGTTTCACTGCAAAAAAATTCCTGTGTTGGAAAGTAGACTGTGTATTCATTGATACCTAGAGAATTCGTTTTGTTATGGGAGCATGAGATAATGAGAGCCTTAAGAATTACTAGACTTCTCAGCCCCTGAACACTTCCCTGCCATTCAGTCTGATTATGGCTCATCTGCCCTGGCCTCATCTCCCTTTCTGTGCCAGTTTACTCTACCCCCTCACCCCCAATTCCCTGGTCTTTCAAAAAATATATCTATGGAATTTTGATTGATTTTGGCAGATTTGATGGCTTTGTGGCCAAAGACAGGGAAAAGGGCAGATAGTACAATTGTGTCATGCTTATTTATTTCTGAACTCCAACCCTCTTACGACAAAGGCCAATATGTATCTATCTTCCAAATGATTTGCTTGCATTTGCCTGCTAACTTTTTGGAGAACATCCAGATATCTCTGACCTTTGCTCACCTGCAAACTTTATTCATTCAGATAATAATCTGCCTTTAGATTCCTCTTACTGAACTGCACGACTTCCCCACACTAAATTGCTTTTGCCAAGTATTTGCCCACTCTCTCAACCTGTCTAAATCCATTTATAATCACGGCATCCTCATTTCAACATGACTTTCCAACTACTATTTTGGCCCTTCCTCCAGGTCGTTAATATGAACTTTAAGTACTCAGGGGGAAAGATCCAAATGGCGGGGTATTCCTCTGACATATCCTTCTAGCCTAAAAGAGACCTTCATTCTGATTCTCTGTCCTCAGTGTGATAATTTTCAGTCGATGCTAACACACTTCCTTAGTGCCATATCCTCTTATTCTTTTATGTAGTACTTTGTCAATGTTTTCTGAAATTCCAAATGCATTGCATTTTAGAAGGGTGAATAGGATCAGAAATACACAATGAATGGTATGCCGCAAGGGAGTATTGAGAAACAGAGGGAACCCTTTGTTATATATCCAAAGATCTCTGAAGATGATGATACAGGCAGGTAGAGTGGTAAAGAAGGCACATAGGAAACTAGCTTTCATTATCTAGGCCAGAGAGTTTAAGAGTGGGATGGTATAGAACCATTTTATAGAACATTGGGCACTTCTGAATCATTGAATGCACTTTTGATCATCTCAGTCTCTCTCTCTCTCTGGCTATCCATCCCATAGGATGATGATGGTTCCTTTCAGTCAGTTAGTGGGGTTGACCCCACTCCTCAGAAAGGAACAATGCGTGCGTGAGTGGATTTTAGGTGAGTAGGGGGTTGCACAGGTCCAGACCCACCCTCTCGACATCCTGTCCTGGATCCAGCGGCATGGTGGGGTCCAAGACAGCTGGGGGAAGTTCTGTTGCAGTGAATGGCCAGCCCAAGCTTCAATGCAAAGGATGCCTTTTCCGCGCTTCACGGCACGTGCTTGCTAGATAGCCGTTGACCCTACGATAGGGTTTATCCGCCCTTTGATAGGTCTTGTTTCTCGTCCTGCAGGATGTCTAGCCACCCTCCTCACCAGGCAAGCCTGGTGGGGGAGCCGGTTTAGTCGCCGACCACCCGACCATGCGACAGGTAGTACTGGGTTACATGGTACCAGTAGCACTCAGACGAGTGACCTGACCTCAGTATAGACAAGATACAATTCCAGTGGAGAGGAGCAGAGGAAATTCACCAAGACGGAGTGACTCAGTTATGACAAGAGCCTGGACAAGATAAGTCTGTTTTCCCAGAAGTGGAGGAAGCTGAAGGAGGACATGGTTGAAGCATACGAAATGAAGGGTACAGACAGCAGTAAACTATTTCCCATTGAAGAGGTGCCTACGGTAAAATCTTCACAGGCGACACAAGGAAGATTTCTTTTCACCCAAAGGGTGGTCAGAGTCTGGAATTTACTGGCTGAGAGGGAGGTGGAGCCAGAGACATTGAAGAAGAATTTAAATGAGAACTGGAGTCTAGTTTGATGAAGGGCCTTGGTACGAAATGTCGACTGTTTATTCATTTCCATGTTTGTTGAGTCTATTTGAGTTAGTTTATTATTGTCATAGTCATAAACACAGTATTAATTCCATGATGGAATTTTGCTAGCAGCAGCTCAGTACCTAGCAAGATGGGGAGAAAAATAATTAACGTAAGCTTTAATTAATGTAAATTGTAAATGAGTAAATTGGCTTATTATTTTCACACACACAAAAAATGCTGGAACTCAGCAGGTCAGGCAGCATCTATGGAAATGATTTCCACAGATTTGCCAGACCTGCAGAGTTCCTCCAAAATTTTGTGTGTGTTGCTCTGGATTTCCAGCATCTGCAGAATCTCTTGTGTTTAATATTTAATATAATATCTCTTATGTTTAATACATGTGTATTGGGGTACAGTGAAAAGATTTATTTTTTATGCCATCCATACAGATTATTTCATCACAGGAGTGCATTGAGGGAGTACAAGGAAATAGTAACAGAATGCAGAGGAAATGTAGAGCAGGCAGACAGTAAGGTAGATTGTGAGGTCCAGTGTTCGTATTAATGTAACAATGGCACATGCTTTCAAGCTTTTATATCTTCTGTCTGATGAGAAGTGGGAAGAAGGGAGAGTGTTCGGGACGGGTGTGGTCTTTGATTAAGTTGCTTGCTTTACTGAGGTAGCGAGAAGTGTACACAGAGCCTATTGCTGGTTTCCAATGATGTGTTGGGCTCTATCACAACTTTCTGCATTTCCCTGAGGTCATGGCAGAGCAGTTGCCATACCAAGCTATGATGCATCCAGATTGGACTCTTTCTATGGTGTATGGATAAAAATTGGTGAGGATCAAAATAGGGAGATGCCAATTTTTTTTTAGCCTACTGAGAAAGTAGAGGACCTGGTATTTTTTCTTCACCATCATGCCTAAATAGTTGAACCAGGACTGGCTACTGGTAATGTGAAGCTTTCAACCTCAATGCTATTGATATAAACAGGAGGAGGTGCATTGCCTCCCTTCCTGAAGTCAAGGACTAGCCTTTTGTTTTACTGACACTGAGAGAAAGGTTGTTGCCATGACACCATATCAATAGGGTCTCTGTCTTCTTTCTGTACTCCAAGTCATCATTATTTGAGCTTTGTCCCACTACGGTGGCACCTTCTGAAGTCAGAGCCGAATCAGACCACATAGTCATACATATGCAGGGTGTAGAGTAGGGGCTGATGACACAGTCTTGCAGGGCTCCAGTGTTGAGGATAATAGAAGTATGTAGGATAGCTGCCTATCCTTACTAATTGTGGTCAGTTGATCAGGAAGTCAAATTATACATAAAGTATACAAGTGAGTGTTGGCACATGGCCAAGTGGTTAAGATGTTCGTCTAGTGATTTGAAGGTCGCTAGTTCGAGCCTTGGCTGGGGCAAGGCACTTGAGCAAGGCACTTAACCACACATTGCTCTGCGACGACACCGGTGCCAAGCTATATGGGTCCTAATGCCCTTCCCTTGGACAACATCGGTGGCGTGGAGAGGGAAGACTTGCAGCATAGGCAACTGCTGGTCTTCCATACAACCTTGCCCAGGCCTGTGCCCTGGAAACCTTCCAAGGTGCAAATCCATGGTCTCATGAGACTAACGGATGCCTATAATACAAGTGCAAAATAAACAACAGAATTGCAAGGTTGATAGAGTTAAAAGAATAATGTTAAGATTGGTTCAAGAATCTGAAGGCAGTGGAGAAGAAGCTGTTGTTGAGCCTTGAGGTGTGGGTGTCAGATTCATGGAAACATGGAAAACCTACAGCACAATACAAGCCCTTAGGCCCACAAAGTTGTGCCGAACATGTCCCTACCTTAGAAATTACTAGGCTTATCTATAGTCCTCTATTTTTCTAAGCTCCATGTACCTATCCAAAAGTCTCTTAAAAGACCCTATCATATCTGCCTCCACCACTGTTGCTGGCAGTCTATTCCACGTACTCACCACTCTCTGTGTAAAAAACTTACCCCTGACACCTCCTCTGTATCTACTCCCAAGCACCCTAACCTGTGTCCTCTTGTAGCAACCATTTCAGCCCTGGGAAAAAGCCTCTGACTATCCACATGATCAATGCCTCTCATCATCTTATACACCTCTATCAGGTCACCTCTCATCCTCCGTCGCTCCAAGGAGAAAAGGCTGAGTTCACTTAACCTATTCTCATAAGGCATGCTCCCCAATCCAGGCAACGTCCTTGTAAATCTCCTCTGCATCCTTTCTATGTCTTCCACATCCTTCCTGTAGTGAGGTGACCAGAACTGAGCACAGTACCCCAAATGGGGTCTGACCAGGGTCCTATATAGCTGCAACATTACCTCTCAGCTCCTAAATTCAATTCCAGGATTGATGAAGGCCAATACACCATACGCCTTCTTAACCACAGAGTCAACCTGCGCAGCTGCATTGAGCGTCCTATGGACTTGGACCCCAAGATTCCTCTGGTCCTCCACACTGCCAAGAGTCTTAGCATTAATACTATATTCTGCCATCATATTTGACCTACCAAAATTAACCACTTCACACTTATCTGGGTTGAACTCCATCTGCCACTTCTCAGCCCAGTTTTGCACCCTATCAATGTCCTGCTGTAACCTCTGACAGCCCTCCACACTATCCACACCACCTCCAACCTTTGTGTCATCAGCAAACTTGCTAACCCATCCCTCCACTTCCTCATCCAGGTCACTTATAAACATCACGAAGAGTAAGGGTCCCAGAACAGATCCCTGAGGCTGGTGACGGACTTCCATTCAGAATATAACCTGTCTACAACCACTCTTTGCCTTCTGTGGTTAAGCCAGTTCTGGATCCACAAAGCAATGTCCCCTTGGATCCCATGCCTCCTTACTTTCTCAATAAGCCTTGCATGGGTTACCTTATCAAATGCCTTGCTGAAATTCATATACACTACATCTAACACGAGGAATTCTGCAGATGCTGGAAATTCAAGCAACACACATCAAAGTTGCTGGTGAACGCAGCAGGCCAGGCAGCATCTCTAGGAAGAGGTACAGTCGACGTTTTGGGCCGAGACCCTTTGTCAGGACTAACAGTTAGTGTTAATCCTGACGAAGGGTCTCGGCCTGAAACGTCGACTGTACCTCTTCCTAGAGATGCTGCCTGGCCTGCTGCGTTCATCAGCAACTTTGATGTGTGTTACACTACATCTACTGCTCTTCCTTCATCAATGTGTTTAGTCACATCCTCAAAAAATTCAATCAGGCTCGTAAGGCACGACCTGCCCTTGACAAAGCCATGCTGACTATTCCTAATCATATTATACCTCTCCAAACATTCATAAATCCTGCCTCTCAGGATCTTCTCCATCAGCTTACCAACCACTGAGTTAAGACTCACTGGTCTATAATTTCCTGGGCTATCTCTACTCCCTTTCTTGAATAAAAGAACAACATCTGCAACCCTCCAATCCTCCAGAACCTCTCCTGTCCCCATTGATGATGCAAGGGTCATTGTCAGAGGCTCAGCAATCTCCTCCCTCACCTCCCACAGTAGCCTGGGGTACATCTCATCCTGTCCCAGCGACTTATCCAACTTGATGCCTTCCAAAAGCTCCAGCACATCATCGTTCTTAATATCTACATGCTCAAGCTTTTTAGTCTGCTGCAAGTCATCACTACAATCACCAAGATCCTTTTCCATAGTGAATACTGAAGTAAAGTATTCATTAATTACTTCTGCTATTTCCTCTGGTTCCATACATACTTTACCATTGTCACAGTTGATAGGTCCCATTCTTTCATGTCTTATCCTCTAGCTCTTCACGTATTTGTAGGATGCCCTGGAGTTTTCCTTAATCCTGCCCGACAAGGCCTTCTCATGGCCCCTTCTGGCTCTCCTAATTTCCTTCTTAAGATCGTTCTTATTAGTCTTATAATCTTCCAAGATCTCTAACATTACCTAGCTCTCTGAACCTTTTGTAAGCTTTTCTTTTCCTCTTGACTAGATTTATTACAGCCTTTGTATACCATGGTTCCTGTCCTACCATAAATTCCTTGTCTCATTGGAAAGTACCTATGCAGAACTCCACACAAATATCCCCTGAGCATTTGCCACATTTCTTCTGTACTCTTCTCTGAGAACATCTGTTTCCAATTTAAGCTTCTGCCTGATAGCCCCATAATTCCCTTTACTCCATTTCAACGCTTTTCTAACTTGTCTGTTCCTATCTCTCTCCAATGCTATTGTAAAGGAGATAGAATTATGATCGCTATCTCCAAAATGCTCTCCCACTGAAAGATCTGACACCTGACCAGGCTCATTTTCCAATGCCAAATCAAGTATAGCCTCTCCTCTTGTAGGCTTATCTACATATTGTGTCAAGAAACCTTCCTGAACACACCTAACAAATTCTACCCCATCTAAACCCCTTGCTCTAGGGAGATGTCAATTGATATTTCACCTTTCCAGGATCTGTTTCCCTATCTGCTCCTCAATATCCCTGTTACTATTGGGCAGCCTATAAAAAGTAGCCAGTAAAGTTACTGACCCCTTCCTGTTCCTAACCTCCACTCACAGAGACTCCGTAGACAATCCCTCCATGGGGTCCACCTTTTCTGCAGCCGTGACACTATCTCTGATCAACAGTGCCACGCCCCCAACTGTTTTGCCTCCTCCCTGTCCTTTCTGAAACGTCTAAAACCCGGCACTTGAAGTAACCATTCCTGTCCCTGGGCCATCCAAGTCTCTGTATTGGCCACCACATCATAGCTCCAAGTACTGATCCACGCTCTAAGCTCATCCGCTTTGTTCACAATACTCCTTGCGTTAAAATAGACACATCTCAACCCGTCGGTCTGAGTGCGTCCCTTCTCCATCACCTGCCTATCCTCCCTCACACACTGTCTACAAGCTTTCCCTATTTGTGAGCCAACCGCCTCTTCCCCAGTCTCTTCAGTTCGGTTCCCACCCCCCAACAATTCTAGTTTAAACTCTCCCCAGTAGCCTTCGCAAACGTCCCCGCCAGGATATCGGTCCCCCTGGGATTCACGTGTAACCCGTCCTTTTTGTACAGGTTACTCCTGCCCCGAAAGAGGTCCCAATGATCCAGAAATCTGAATCCCTGCCCCCTGCTTCAATCCCTCAGCCACACATTTATCCTCCACCTCATTCTATTCCTATTCTCACTGTCGCGTGGCACAGACAGTAATCCCGAGATTACTACTTTTGCAGTCCTGCTTCTCAACTTCCTTCCTAACTCCCTATATTCTCCTTTCAGGACCTCTTCCCTTTTCCTACCTACTCCTGTACCTCCTGCTTGATAGATGATTGAAGAAGATGGGAGAAGGGCATGGTGTGGATGGTGGAGATGCCTGACGATGGGTATCACTTTCTGAAGTATTACCTCTTATATTTGTCCTTGCTGGTGGTGAGAACTGTACCTGGAATGGAACTGACTGAGTCCAATGCTCTCTGTAGCCTCTGGCATTTCCATGCATTGAAATGTTGACACCCAGAAACCTAAAGCTGCTCACCTATTCCACTGCTGATCCTTCAATGTGGACTGGCGCCTCTCTGCCTGGCTTCCATTTCCTAAAGTCCACAACAGGTTTTCATTCAGCGCAAGGTCATCGTTACACCATCGCTTAACCAGCTAAGCTATCTGACTCCTGTAAACTACCTCGTCACCATCTATGATTCTTCTAATAAGAGTGGTGTCTTATTGAATTTGTAGATCGAGCTGGAGCTATGCTTAGCCACACAGTTGTATAGAGGGAAAAGATCAGAAGGCTAAGCACCCAAGTCTGAGGGGTTCTTGTGTTGATGGTTAATGCAAAGGAGATGACTGAATGTTGGAAAGAGTATAGGTGGATAGTTGATGATCAGCATGGATGTGATGGCCTGAAGGGCCTGTTTCTAAGCTGTATAACCTAATGACACTACAACTATATATCTACAGTGCCCCCGACATCAGCTCTGCTGTTACGTCCTCCAAGAAGTCTAGTAAATTTGTCAAATGTGATTTACCTTTCATAAAACCACATTGATTTGGTTGAATCATAGGTTCCTTCTAAATTATCTGCTATTTCTTCTTTGAAAATAAACTGCAGCATTTTCTATAAGATGTAGGAGCAGAATTAAGCCATTCAGCCTTTTGAGATTGCTCCTCCCATCAATCATGGCTGATTTATGTTCCCTCTCAACCCCATTCTCTTGCCTTCTCCCCGTAACCTTTGATGCCCTTACTAATCGAGAACCTGTCAACCTCTGCTTTAAATATACCCAATGACATGGCCTCCATAGCTATCTGTGGCAATGAATTCCACAGATTCATCACTCTCTGACTAAAGATATTCCTCCTCACCTCGGTTCTAAAGTAACATCCTTTTGTTTTGAGGCTGTGCCCTCTGGTCCTAGACTCCCCCATTATTGGAAACATCTTCTCCATATCCACTCTATCGAGGACTTTCAATATTGAGGAGGTTTCAATAAAGTCCACTCTTATTTCTCTACACTCCAGTGAGTACAGGCTCAGCGTCATCAAACGTTCTTCATACGTTAATCCTTCCATTCCCGGGATCATTGTCATGAATCTCCTCTGGTCCGTCTCCAATGCCAGAATATCTTTCTTAGATAAAGGGCCCAAAACTGCTTACTATACTCTAAGAATATCTTGACCAAAGTCTTATAAAGCCTCACCGTAAAATTCTTTCTTTTATTTTCCAGTCCTCTAGAAATTAATGCTAACACAAACTTGTTGTTGGACAGCAAATGCAAAGTGGACTGGCCTGTGGAGTTATATGCTATTTGCCTCTTCCCATCTTGAACAAGGGAGTCAGCTCTGCATTTTCCCCATTGTCTGCCGTTCCCCAGTACTCAGTGAGCTTTTGAACATTACCAATAGCTCTGCTAGCTCTGCAGCTATCTGCTTCAAAACCATTGTATTCAAGTCATCAGGAGCTGGTAGCTTTTCTGCCTTTAGTCCTCTTAGTTTTCTGTATAACAGATCGAACCATAGATTCATTGAGTCCTATAGCACAGAAACAGGCCCTTCAGCCCACCTTGTCTATACTGTTCATTGTACCCAATTACCCACATTAGCTCCATCACCTTCTACGTCGAGTGATTCAAGCATTTGTGAAGTATTTTAGATATTGTCAGAGTATCTGCCTCTACTACCTCTTCAGGCACCATGTTGCACATTCCAGCTGTGTGTGTATATATATGTGTGTGTGTTTGTGTCTGTGTGTACCTATTTGTATAGAAACATAGAAACATAGAAAATAGGTGCAGAAGTAGGCCATTCGGCCCTTCGAGCCTGCACCGCCATTTATTATGATCATGGCTGATCATCCAAATCAGAACACCGCCCCAGCCTTCCCTCCATACCCCCTGATCCCCGTAGCCACAAGGGCCATATCTAACTCCCTCTTAAATATAGCCAATGAACTGGCCTCAACTGTTTCCTATGGCAGAGAATTCCACAGATTCACCACTCTCTGTGTGAAGAAGTTTTTCCTAATCTCGGTCCTAAAAGGCTTCCCCTTTATCCTCAAACTGTGACCCCTTGTTCTGGACCTCCCCAACATCAGGAACAATCTTCCTGCATCTAGCCTGTCCAATCACTTCAGGATTTTATACGTTTCAATCAGATCCCCCCTCAATCTTCTAAATTCCAATGAGTACAAGCCCAGTTCATCCAGTCTTTCTTCATATGAAAGTCCTGCCATCCCAGGAATCAATCTGGTGAACCTTCTTTGTACTCCCTCTATGGCAAGGATGTCTTTCCTCAGATTAGGGGACCAAAACTGTACACAATACTCCAGGTGTGGTCTCACCAAGGCCTTGTACAACTGCAGTAGTACCTCCCTGCTCCTGTACTCGAATCCTCTCGCTATAAATGCCAGCATATCATTTGCCTTTTTCACCGCCTGCTGTACCCGCATGCCCACTTTCAATGACTGGTGTATAATGACACCCAGGTCTCGTTGCACCTCCCCTTTTCCTAATCAGCCACCATTCAGATAATAATCTGTTTTCCTGTTTTTGCCACCAAAGTGGATAACTTCACATTTATCCACATTAAATTGCATCTGCCATGAATTTGTCCACTCACCCAACCTATCCAAGTTACTCTGCATCCTCTTAGCATCCTCCTCACAGCTAACACTGCCACCCAGCTCCGTGTCATCCGCAAACTTGGAGATGCTGCATTTAATTCCCTCATCCAAGTCATTAATATATATTGTAAACAACTGGGGTCCCAGCACTGAGCCTTGCAGTACCCCACTAGTCACCGCCTGCCATTCTGAAAGGTCCCGTTTATTCCCACTCTTTGCTTCCTGTCTGCTAACCAATTCTCTACCCACATCAATACCTTACCCCCAATACCGTGTGCTTTAAGTTTGCACACGAATCTCCTGTGTGGGACCTTGTCAAAAGCCTTTTGAAAATCCAAATATACCACATCCACTGGTTCTCCCTATCCACTCTACTAGTTACATCCTCAAAAAATTCTATGAGATTCGTCAGACATGATTTTCCTTTCACAAATCCATGCTGACTTTGTCCGATGATTTCACCGCTTTCCAAATGTGCTGTTATCACATCTTTGATAACTGACTCCAGCAGTTTCCCCACCACCGACGTTAGGCTAACCGGTCTATAATTCGCCGGTTTCTCTCTCCCTCCTTTTTTAAAAAGTGGGGTTACATTAGCCACCCTCCAATCCTCAGGAACTAGTGCAGAATCTAACGAGTTTTGAAAAATTATCACTAATGCATCCACTATTTCTTGGGCTACTTCCTTAAGCACTCTAGGATGCAGATCATCTGGCCCTGGGGATTTATCTGCCTTCAATCCCTTCAATTTACCTAACACCACTTCCCTACTAACATGTATTTCGCTCAGTTCCTCCATCTCACTGGACCCTCTGTCCCCTACTATTTCTGGAAGATTATTTATGTCCTCCTTAGTGAAGACAGAACCAAAGTAATTATTCAATTGGTCTGCCATGTCCTTGCTCCCCATAATCAATTCACCTGTTTCTGTCTGTAGGGGACCTACATTTGTCTTTACCAGTCTTTTCCTTTTTACATATCTATAAAAGCTTTTACAGTCAGTTTTTATGTTCCCTGCCAGTTTTCTCTCATAATCTTTTTTCCCCTTCCTAATTAAGCCCTTTGTCCTCCTCTGCTGAACTCTGAATTTCTCCCAGTCCTCAGGTGAGCCACTTTCTCTGGCTAATTTGTATGCTTCTTCTTTGGAATTGATACTATCCCTAATTTCTCTTGTCAGCCACGGGTGCACTACCTTCCTTGATTTATTCTTTTGCCAAACTGGGATGAACAATTGTTGTAGTTCATCCATGCAACCTTTAAATGCTTGCCATTGCATATCCACCGTCAATCCTTTAAGTGTCGTTTGCCAGTCTATCTTAGCTAATTCACGTCTCATACCTTCAAAGTTACCCCTCTTTAAGTTCAGAACCTTTGTTTCTGAATTAACTATGTCAGTCTCCATCTTAATGAAGAATTCCACCATATTATGGTCACTCTTACCCAAGGGGCCTCTCACGACAAGATTGCTAATTAACCCTTCCTCATTGCTCAAAACCCAGTCCAGGATAGCCTGCTCTCTAGTTGGTTCCTCGACATGTTGGTTCAAAAAACCATCCCGCATACATTCCAAGAAATCCTCTTCCTCAGCACCTTTACCAATTTGGTTCACCCAATCTACATGTAGATTGAAGTCACCCATTATAACTGCTGTTCCTTTATTGCACACATTTCTAATTTCCTGTTTAATACCATCTCCGACCTCACTACTACTGTTAGGTGGCCTGTACACAACTCCCACCAGCGTCTTCTGCCCCTTAGTGTTACGCAGCTCTACCCATATCGATTCCACATCTTCCCGGCTTATGTCCTTCCTTTCTATTGCAGAGTGTGCAATATTGTATGTAGAGTGTTTGTGTGTGTTGAGGAAAGAGGGGGACAGTGGCAGGGGCTTCTCTCGGGAATGGACAGATCATCTGTCCACATAGCAAGGTACCTCCTGCCCATCTCTGTGATCCCCTCCTAACTGGCCTCATTAAATCATCGAACATGGAACAGTACAGCACAGGAACAGGCTCCGTGGCCCACATGACTCAAACAGGTGGCATCCATTAAAGACCCCCATCACCCAGGACATGCCCTCTTCTCACTGCTACCATCTAGGAGGAGCGACAGGATTCAATCCAGGGCACACACTCAACATTTTAGGAACAGCTTCTTCCCCTCCGCCATCAGATTTATGAATGGACAACGAGCCCACAAATACGACTTCAGTATATCTTCCTCTCTTCCTGCACTACTTATTTCATTAATTTTTTTATACTTTACATTTAGATTCTGACTATATGTTTTATCAATGCCTCTCATAATTTTATAAATTTGCATCAGGTTGCCCCTCAGTCTCCAATACTCCAAAGAATCCAAGTTTATCCAAACTCTCCTGATAGCTAATACATTCCGATAGGCAACACAGGACCATAGACATAGGAGCAGAATTAGGCCATTTGGCTCAACGAGTCTGCTCTGCCATTTTATCATGGCTGATCTAATTGACCTCTCAGCCCTGAACTCCTGCCTTCGCCCTGTATCCCTTCATGCCCTGACCAATCAAAAATCTATCAACTTCTGCCTTAAATATACATAAATACTTGGTCTCCACAGCTACCAGAGGCAAAGAATTCCATAGGTTTACCACTCTCTGGTTAAAGAGATTCCTCCTCATCTCCTTTTTAAAAGGATGCCCCTCAATTCTGAGGCTGTGTCCTCGGCTCTTAGACTTTCTCACCACAGAAAGCATCCCCCCCACATCCAGTCTATCAAGGCCTTTCATCATTCGATAGGTTTCAATGAGGTCACCCCTCATTCTTCTAAATTCAAGCAAAATCAGGTCCATCAAACGTTCTTCATATGAATAACTATTCAATCCTGGAATTATTTTTTTGAACCTCCTTTGACTCTTCTCCAGTTTCAGCACATCCTTTCTAAGGACCTAAAACTGCTCACAATACTTCAAGTGAGGCCTCACCAGTGTTTTATAAAACCTCAACATTACATCCTTGCTTTTATATTCAGAGTGCCAGAGACCTGACCACTAGGGCTTCCCTCTGTTAGGTCATTCCCCCCTGCCCCGACAGTATTCAAAGTGATACACCTGGTGTTGAGGGGGATGGACACAGGGGTACTCTGCACTGGCTCCTTAGCCCCTTTCCCCTTCCTGACTGTCATCCATTCTCCTGTGTCCCACACCTTGGGTGTAACTACCTCTCGATATATCTTTCTATCATCCCTTCAGCCTCCTAAATTATCTAGTGGTCATCCAATTCCAGCTCTGGACTCCTTAACGTGAAGTGTTAGAAGCTGCAGCCGGATGCACCTCACAGTTGTAGTCGTCAGGTTCACTGGAGTTCTCCCTGCTTTCCCACATCCCGCAGGAGGAGCATTCCACTCTCCTGCCTGGCATTTCCACTATCCTAACTGCGCAGATCCAAAGTAGGGAAGGAAAAGAACTTAACCTGGAGCTTTATTTTCCTTTTGACTTCTCTGACTGAAGCTTCGAAGAGCTAAAGCCTCAATATTACCACTCTGACTCTGTCCACTCAGATGATGGCCGCTGCACTTGCCCCTGCCTTCCCTTAATTTGCTCAATCACAAACACATATTGATCACTGGTCAATGCTCTATTATGCTGCTGTGAGCTGCTTGCTGCTGCCGTTTCTACTACAGGCAGTGGACCTGTTTGAAGTCCCCTCCTCTCAATCTTCCGATGTCTGGATTGGTTACTGGTCTCAATGCTCTATCACATCTTGGTGAACATCCTCTGAACCCTCTCCACAGCTTCCACATCCTTCCTATAATGTGACAATCAGAAACATAATGCAGATGCAACATGACTTGCCAATTTTTATACCCGAAACCCCAAGCAATGCAGGTAAGTATACTGTATATGCCTTCTTTCACACACTATCCATTAGTGTTGCCACTTTTGGAGAGTGGGGTATATGGGGTGACTAGGGAGGGGTTGCACCTCTGATGAAGGGGCTTATCATGCCCGTCCTGGAGCAGCTCACTCATCTTCAGTCCCCACCAGCTCACCCTTCTTTGGTCTCACCTGTTGCTCCAAAATAGCTGTTTGCATGTTGTAGTGGCTACACCCCGATACACCGCTTCAACAAGCAGATTAACCCAGGAGAGGGTAACCGGAGGAGATCCTGCCCCAGTGAGATAGGCACATGCCTGTCCTAGCATGTGAAGTCAGCTCTAGTGGACTGGGTGGAAGATATCAAGAGTAAGATCCTATGGCCAGGAAAGCAGTTCTACAATGCTGCGTGTAGAGTGAAGAGCATGACGAGGCGCAGAAGAAGTCATGGTCATCCACTGCAACCAAAGAAAACCCCATTTATGAATTCTACTTGTATCACTGGACCCAGACTTCAGAGACCGAGAGAATGGAACTACCCCAGTGCAAGGGCTATTCTGCCACACAGGCTTCCTGTCATCATCGGATATGACGGACAACCACCATTTAGAAAGCTATGGACTTGCACCCCAAGATCCTTCTGCACACCAAAGCTTCTAAAGGTCCTGATGTTTACTGTATACATTTCCCTTGCATACACTCCCAAAATCCACCATCTTACACTTGTCCAGATCACGCTTCATGTATCATTTCTCCACCCAAATTTCCAGCTGATCTACATCCTCCTCTATCCTTTGACTTCCTCGCTATCCACAACTGCCATTTTTTGTGTCATCTGCAGACTTACATATGTGTGTGTGTGTGTGTATGTGTGTGTGTGTGTGTGTGTGTGTGTGTGTACGTTGAGGAGGGTGTGGTGTGCGCAGATGTCGATTGGTGTGGGTTGTAATATGGCCGTTATGGGTATTTTGTACTTTGTCGGCTGCTGGGACCTCTTGCTGCACCAGTTCAGATTCTTTAGGCCTGGAGTTCTGCTACCACCTCTCGTTACCTGTCAGGGTGTGGTTCTGTCAGGCCTGGTCCCCATTGAACAACATCTTGCTTTGACCTGGGATTGATCAACTAATATCTCCAGATCTGTAACGTAGGGGACAAGATCTCCCCCCTCCTTCACCTCTCTGTACTCTGAGGTCTAGTTTCTGCAGTGATGGGGAGACCACGGTGTGAGCTGTGAAGGGTGGATTCCCGATGTGTGACTACACGCTGGAGGATGGTGAAGCTCAGTGACAAAGTATCATCAGGGTGCTGCTTCACGTGTGAGGAAGTCATGCTTGGTGGCAATTCACCAACCCCCTGATCCAAGTCTGTAACCCAATACTCCAAAGTGTTCCTGTCACAGTTAAATTGTGCGGCACTTTTCACACTTCCATAAGCGTTTAATGAATTTCTGGAGTGATGTGAGCTCACAGAGGCTTTTACTGGTTTTCTATTTCAGAAATAAGTTATTAAACAGAATGTAAATTATAAGAATAAAAATATTTTTCCATGAATCAGGAGCTTTTAAATCAATCTGTTCTACAGCTCAGCTTTCAATAAAGTCATCCCCTACAAACTGGTGCAGAAATTGAGCAACTTGGGCCTTGGCAGTTCACTGCGCTCATGGATACTGGATTTTCTGAGTAACAGACCCCAAAGTGTCAGGATGGGAGAACACACATCATCTACTCTCATCCTGAACACCGGTACACCACAGGGGTGTGTTCTCAGCCCCATCCTCTATTCTCTTTTCACCCATGGCTGCTCTACCATTCAATCCACCAACACCATTGTCAAATTTGCTGACGATACCACCCTAATAGGTATCATATCAGACTGTGATGAGACAGCCTATAGGGAGGAGGTACAGCATTTGACAGAATGGTGTTGTCATAATAACCTGGACTTGAACATCACAAAAACCAAGGAGCTGATAGTAGACTTCAGGAAATCAAAGCGCGTCGAGCACTCTGCTCTGCACATATACGGGAAAGAGGTGGAGAGAGTAGAGAGTTTCAAGTTCCTCGGCATCCACATCTCAGCTGACCTCAGCTGGACTGCCCATATCTCTTATCAGGTGGGGAAGGCCCAACAGAGGCTCTACTTCCTAAGGAAGCTAAAGCACACTCTCCTCCCTCATCACCTGCTGATCAACTTCTATCGGACAACTATAGAGAGCTTCCTGACGTATTGCTGTGCAGTGTGGTTTGCCAGCTGCACAGGACAGAACAGGAAGGACTTGCAGTGGGTGGTGAGGGTAGCAGAGCGGGTTATTGGCACAACATTACCCTCCCTCCCTCAGAGACATTTATACTGACAGATTTCAAAAGAAAGCTACTTGTATTTCAAAGGATCCCACTCATCCTGGACATCACCTGTTTTCCCCTCTACCTTCTGGGAAGAGATACAGAGCATTAAGGACGAAAACAAAGAGACTCCTTAATGGCTTCTACCCACAAGCAGCGAAATGTATAACACCCCCTTCCCTTCTCCTGCCCCCCTCCTAAGACGGCGGCAGCTAAATGCATCACACTCCCAGGAATGGCAGGTGTGCAATAGTCCTACCCCACCCATCCATATATTATTAATTTTGGACTGCACTCCTGAGGTTTTAGAGTTTCTTTTATGTATATATTCTTTGTCATGCTGCAAAACATTGAGCTGCTAAACTGTGTTTCATTGCTCCACAACGATGACAATAAAGATAAGGATAGTCTTCTTCTTCTTCTTCCATTTCTCCCTCAATCCATGTGTAATTTTATCTCTTAAAACTTAGTTGTCACCTGATGTGTAGTGAGCTATCAATCTCCTGCTGCTGGTTAATGTTAACTCTGTTGATGCAGCTGGCGTGCAGACGTGTGACTGCATGACAAATATTTCCATTTACAAATGCAGCCGACTTGTCCAAGAGACACCGTTCAGGTGGCCACATGCTATTTCTTGTCTGCTGAAGAATCCTCAGCAATTGAAAAGTTTTGGCTGTATAATATGTATTGTAAGTTCCCTTACTACCAACAGCTTTGGAGTTCCACTGTTGATGGGCGTGCTGTGATAGAACTTCATCTGAAACATCACCAGGTATTTACTGAATGTTTTGCAGGGGTCACTCAGTTGTCATTCATCTTCCTGGAATGGTTCCAAAATGTAGAATTGTTCCAAAGCGACAGGTCTGGGGGGCCATTTCAGCCAAATTCACTGCGTTGTAAATAGTGTGGGCCACACATTTTCTACCTGCTCGATGAAGGTAGACCACGTCTCAGCAAGATGTAAAGCTTGAGTCTGAGTCATCACCTTCTTTGTCAGGTGATTCAACACTTGTGAAGTATTTTAGATATTGTCAGAGTATCTGCCTCTACTAACTCTTCAGGCACCATGTTCCAGATTCCAGCTGTGTGGGTTCTTGTGTGTGTGTCTCTGAGTGTCTGTGTGTACCTATTTCTATGTAGGGTGTTTGTGTGTGTTGAGGGAAGACGGGGACAGTGGCAGGGGCTTCTCTTGGGAACGGACAGTTCATTTGCCCACATAGCAAGGTACCTCCTGCTCATCTCTGTGATCCCCTCCTAACTGGCCTCATTAAATCATCGAACATAGAACAGTACAGCACAGGAACAGGCTCCGTGGCCGACATGACTCAAACAGGTGGCATCCATAAAAGACACCCATCACCCAGGACATGCCCTCTTCTCACTGCTACCATCGAGGAGGAGTGACAGAAGTCTGAAGACACACACTCAATGTTTTAGGAACAGCTTCTTCCCCTGCGCCATCAAATTTATGAGTGGACAACGAGCCCACAAATACGACCTCAGTATATTTTCCTCTCTTTCTGCACTACTTAATTAATTTATTTTTATACTGAATATATACCTCTTATTGTAATTTATAGTTTTTATTATTGTGCATCATAATGTATTCTGTCACAAAACAGCAAATTTCATGATATGCGCCAGTTACCACACACTTTGGGTCCCATCCACTAGACTCTGGCCACGTATATCTCAAGATTCTGACATACTACACCTCCTACCAGCTACTCCAACCCCAGTCCCCAAAACAGAATCACAGCCTTTGTGTATTTGATACACAGGTCCAATCCTATGCTGCATGCAGCTGCTCTCTTCTACAGTCCCGCTCAGAGTGACCTTAATCCTACTTGAATTCTCTTACCCATTCCATCACTCTGGGATAAATGGAGGAAAGACCATTGAGTGAAGCCTGTTCATTTGCATTTATTGCCAGAGTCCTTGTGTGCAAAATCATTCTTGTGCAAATATTCAGAGTTTCCATTTCATGAATAGAAAGGATGATTTTATTTCAGGGCCATCTGTATTTGGACATGACACATTCACATCCTTTCCAGGAAGTCCTGATGCTTTAATCATTACGGCTTTTTTGAAATGAGGTCAATCCTTTCATTTAGAAATGAAAAGCAAATATATCAGCCAAAATGGAATGGCAGAGAGATTCGCTGAACTAAATGGCCTAAAATATGCTTGTATGTCTTATGGTCTCATGGTCTTATTTCATCAGGAAGCCCTCATATCCAACAAGCTTATAGTTAGCAGCTATTTTTCAAACTGATGAAGATTGGCCAAGACACTATAGAGACCTCCTCAGGCTTCTTGAACTTTTAAATCCACCTCAGAAAGTAGATAGAATCTCAGTTTAATGTTTCATCGAAAACCTCTTTCTGTGACAATGCATCACTCACTTGGAATTTCATGTGAGTGTCCACCCAAGTTTCAGCCCTGAGGTCATGGATTTGGAATTAAGAAGGAAAGGGAGAATGGCTGCCAGCTAAGGTAGATGGAATGAATATAGAATCCATTCACTATTCACAATAACAATTTATAAAAATGGTTGTTGGGACTGGGAAATTGCAGTTCTGGGGAAAGACTGGATAACCCAGGGTTGCTTTCTTTGGAACACAGTAGGCTCACAGGATACTTAATTGAGTTTTCCTAACTTCATATATAATTGAGGGTGTGAAATAGAGCAAATTGGAAGGGCTATTTCTCTTATCAGAGGAATCAAAATCCAGATTTCAGATTCAGAGTAATTATTTGAAGGGTTCGAGGGAGGTTGAGTTAACATTTTCTTCCTTCAGAGGATGCTAGGGACTAGAGATCACTGTCTCTAAGGGTGTGTTTATCAAGAGCTGGGACCCACAGGGCAATAGGTTGGGCAACTCATCCTCTATCAGCATGAATACAATGGGCCAAATGGCCTCATAAATATCCTGCAAGTGGCCTCTGCTGCAAGTTTCTAGCAAAACCTGCATTGCAGAACTAGTGCACAGAGCCATCATTAGCACCACTCGGTTGATTGGGACAGAGCCCAACAGCTCATTAAGTGCATCTACAACAGTTCACAAAACCAAATAAAGCTGAGTTCTGCAGTTAGTCTGTCTTGCAGGTTGCTTTAGCAGGATGATGAATTGACTTATGCAACCTTAACATGAAAATGTGAGCAGTGCTACACACCTCCTCTCTTCTCCTGTTAGCCCAGCTGGTTCAAGCTCTCAATGGAAAAAAAACCTTACAACTTCCTTTAAATCTTCAGAGCTGCACTGTTCTATGTTCAATATGTTACATTCTATGTTGTACTTTAAAAGTCAAACTTCACGCCATACAATTCCACTGCTTCACATAAAGCAGAGACTCGATTTTAAATAATGTTAGCAAATTACAATTAAATAAAATAATCATAGAATCATAGATTCACACAGCACGGAAACAATCCTTCTCCCCAAATCTTACATGTTGAACAAAATTCTCATCTAAGCTACTCCCATCTGCCCACCACTCTGGACTTTATCAGTTACTTCCTGCTTTTAGAAGCAGGAAACCAGGATCAACTTAGCCATCAGTGCAGTTAAAAACATGCTCTACAGTGTAAACAACAATTTCAGATGTTGTTTGCTCTTTTCGAATGAAAATAACACATAGATAGTGTTTTAAACAACTTTTAATTAACATATTTTAAAATGGAGAAGTAAATGTGGATAGGGTAAAAAAAGCAGAATTCAAACATCTATTATTTTTCATGTATTTATGGTTCAGCCTCAAATTATTGCAGTTTTGAATTTAAATTATTATTTGGATATGTCTTTGAAGAAGTACATGTACTGTGGATAAAGGGAACAGGCAGAAGGACTACGATTGCCAGTAGGCATTCGATAAGGTAAATTTAGAGCAGAGGTTGATGGGTTCTTGATTAGTCAGGTCACAGGAGGAAAGCAGGAGAATGAGGCTGAGAGGGAAAATAAATTAGCCATGGTGAAATGGCAGAGAGATTCGATGGGCCAAGTGGTCCAATTGTGCTCCTATTTCGTATGGGCTAAGGTACCTCATCAATGGCAAATGCAGAAAGTAAAAGCTGATCATGTAGGTAGCCTTTTGACAAGAATACAAGTTTAGTCGGCTAACAGGAGACAGAAATGCAGCATAGACGTCACTTTTTCTATTTGGCAATACTTGTAGAGTGGTATGCCATACTGATTAATGCTGGGGCCTCTATATTTTACAATGTAAATGACTTTGATGAAGGTATCTAACTTTGCTGATGAAACAAACATAGGTAGAAAGATAGTGGAGAACTAGGGATATAGTTGGTTTAGTGAATAGTCAAAGATCTGGCAAATGGAGTATAAAGTGGAGGAAGTGTAAAACACTCATTTTGGCAGGAAAAGTCTAAAATGAGCACAATATCTTAATTGTGAGAGTTTTTGGAGCTTTCAGATGCAGAGGAATTAGGATCATTCACAACTGGTTAGTGTGCCGTGCATCAAATCAGTGTAAAAGCTAACAGAATATTATTGAGACAAACATAAAAAATAAGCCAGCCAGTGGTGTTGTGGCACCAGCACCAGACTTCAAGGCGAATGGTCCCAAGTTCGAATCCAGCCAGCTCCTTGCATACTTTCCATCCGTGCTGGGTTGAGCGTCAAGTAGCAACTCAGCCTGGTAAAAAAAAAAGTCAACTACAATGGAAACGGCAAAAATGCCACCCGGTGTGCCATAAGAGTGAAAAGGAACAACAATAACAACAATCATGAAAATAGACAACGTTTCAGTGAAAAAATATCTGCAATATCGGCCCTCTTATTTAAGGATGTTAGTGCACTGGAAGCAATTCAGAAAGGTTTATTAGACTAAAATTTTGAGAGTATAGAGTTTGTATGTTCCTGTCACAATACAAGGCAAGTCTCACAGGTTCAGGGAACCTTGGTTTTCGAAAGGTAAGAAGAAAGAAATGCATAGCAGGTATATGTAGCAAGGAACAAATGAGGTACCTGAGGGGTTTAAGAAATGCAAGGAAACACTTAAGAGGAAAATCAGGAGGGCTAAAAGAAAGCATGAGGTTGTTCTAGCAGACAAGTTGAAGGAGAATCCCAAGGGGATATATCAAAAGAATAGCAAAGGGCAAAATTGATCCACTTGAAGATCAGCATGGTCATCTAGGCATGGAGCAAAATGAGATGGGTGAGGGCCTAATTCTGCTCCTATATCTTGTGGTCTTATATAAAAGTATTTGGACAAACCTGATTAAGGATAGTCAATATGGCTTTGTGCAAGATAGGTCATGTCTAAGCAATCTTAGAGCTTTTTAAACAGGTTACCAGGAATGTTTATGAAGGAAAGGCAGGGAATGTTGTCTACATGAACTTTAGCAAGCCCTTTGACAATTTCCTACATGGGAACTTGATCAAAGGTTCAGTGGCTTGGTATACAGAATGAGGTAGTAAAGTGGATTCAACATTTGCTTTCTGAGAGAAGGCAGTGAGTGGTAGTATACAGTTGCTTCTCTGTTTATAGGCCTGTGACTAGTGGTGTGCCACAGGGATCAGTGCTGGGTCTGTTGTTGTTTGTAATCTATATCAATGATCTGAATGACAGTGTGGGAAACAGGATCTGCAAAGTAGCAGATGACAGCCAGGTTGGGGGCATAGTAGACAGTGAGGAAGGCTATCAAAATCTGTAGTTGAATCTGGACCAGCTGGAAAAATGAGCTGAAAATGATATATGTAATTTAATGCAGACAACTGTGAGGTCTTGCACTTTCAGAGGATAAATCAGGGTAAGACTTTTATGGTGAGCAGTAGGGCACTGAGGAGTTCAGTAGAACAGAGGAATACAGATCTATAAATCCTTGAAAATATTGTCACAGATACAGTGCCTACAAAAAGTATTCACACCCCATCCCCAGAAGATTTCACATTTTATAACATTGAATCATAGTGGATTTAATTTGGCTTATTTTTAAAAAACACTGATCAACAAAAAAAAAACTCTTTCGTGTCAAAGTGAAAACAAATTTCTACAAATTGGTCTAAATTTATTACAATTATTAAACACAAAATAACAGATTGCATACCCTTCAAGTCAGTATTTAGTAGATAACCTTTGGCAGCAATTACAGCCTTGAGTCTGTGTGGATAAGTCTCTATCAGCTTTGCACATCTGGACACTGCAATTTTCCCCCATTCTTCTTTACAGAACTGCCCAAGCTCTGTCAGATTTCATGGAGACTGTGAGTGGATACACCTTTTCAAGCCCGGCCACAAATTCTCAATTGGATTGAGATCTAGACTCTGATTTGACCACTCAAGAACATTAACTTTGTTGTTTTTAAGCCATTCCTGTGTCGCTTTGGCTTTATGCTTGGGGGTCATTGTCTTGCTAGAAAACAAATCTTCTCCCAAATTGCAGTTCTGTTGCAGACTGCATCAGGTTTTCCTCCAGGATTTCCCTGTATTTTGCTGCATTCATTTTACCCTCTACCTTCACAAGCCTTCCAGGGCCTGCTGCAATGAAGCATCCCCCAGCATAATGCAGCCATCACCATACTTCATGGTAGAGATGGTCTGTTCTTGCATTTAGTCTGATGGTCAAAAAGCTCAATTTTGGTTTCAACAGACCACAGAACCTTCTTTAAGCTGACTTCAGAGTCTCCCACATCCCATCTGGCAAATTCTAGCCGAGATTTCGGTGAGTTTCCCCCCCAACATTGGCTTTCTCTTTGCCACTCTCCCATAAAGCTGCAACTGGTAAAGCACCCAGGCAACAACTGATGCATGCACAATCTCTCCCATCTCATCCACTGAAGCTTGTAACTCCTCCAGAGTTGTCATAGGTCTCTTCATTGCCTCTGTCACTAGTCCACTTCTTACACAGCCACTCAGTTTTTGAGGACAGCCTGCTCTAGGCACGTTTACAGCTGTACCATATTATTTCCATTTCTTGATGATTGACTTAACAGATCCAAGAGCTATTTAGTGACTTGGAAATTTTCTTGCTTTCATCTCCTGACTTGTGCTTTCCAATAATCTTTTTGCAGATTTGCTTGGAGTGTTCATTTATCTTCATGGTGTAGATTTTGGCAGGATACTGACTCACCAGCATTCAGACCTGTCTGTCTGTATCTTGTTTTACGGCGGTTGGCATCCAGCTTAATGGTGCATTACCGCCACCCTCTGCTCCAGAATGTGCACTAGACATATATTCTAAATTCCTTCACCCAATCGTGCGCACGTGCACACACATATGTATATATCAAAGATGGGAGGGTGAAATGTAGATTATATATTATATATACACACACACACACACAAACCTACATTTCACCCTCCCATCTTTGACCATCCTAGTATCCTATTCCTGTTTATTCGTCATATTCAATAAAAAACCCCTGTACCCCTTAAAAACGCTAAAAATACCCGGACTTGTGCTCTCTCACTCATGCCCAGCAACCCTTTTAATGTGAATTCCTGCATCCCCAACTCCCTTAATTTATTTCTCATCATCTCTGTATCCCATACTTCCTGCAACTCAAAACTACATGTTCTACTGACTCCTCTTCCTGACATTCCTCACACAATCCTGTCTGGTGTTTCCCTATCATTTTCAATGTTTGTTTAATGCACAATGCCCCAGCCTTAACCTAGTCCACACAATTTCCTCTCTTCTGTTTCCATTACCTACCCTAGTAACTGCAACACTCTTTTGTATTTGATATAAATGCCTCCCTTTCCCCTCCCTGTCCCATCTTTCTTGCCACATTTGGTTGACTTTTTCCCCAGATTACACACTTAACCTCTGCTTTACTGATACTAATGTGCATTTCTACATTCTCTTTCTTTAATGCCCTCTTTGCCAACTCATCCACCCTCTCATTCCCCTTCACCCCTACATGTGCTGGAACCCATAGAAATTTTACCTGACCTCCCTGATTTGCAATTCTTGTAACTAACTGAAGAACTTCATAAAGTACATCTTGCCGACTGTTTGTGTGAAAAGACCTTAAACTTGCTAGATCTGAGGATGAATCTGAACATATCAATGCTTTGGCTTGTCTGGCTTTCTGCACCCATTGCAACGCAACCAACACCGGCAGCATCTCCACTGTAAACACTCCTAACTTATTAGATGTTCTTCTGCTGATTCCAATTTCTTTTGCTGGTATTACCACCCCAAACCCTGGCACTCCTGTTTCAGGTTCCTTCGCACCATCTGTATAAATGTGAGTATAATCACTATACTTTTCCATCATATGACAGTTAAATGCATTTACCAAATCTGTTTTATATCTTTCTTTCCTTTTTACCTCTAACAAATGCCAGTCTATGTCAGGCCATACAAGCTTCCATGGAGCTACAACCGGATAAACTACTGAAGGACTTATCCTCAGATCAAACACTCCACATTCTTTCGCGATATCATTCCCTACCCGACTAAAGGTATCCCTCTGAAACCTCCAATTTTCCCAGCACTCCTGCAACACTCCTTTAGCAGGGTGAGAATCATTGTGCCCCTGCAAGTTAGCCCAGTAGTTTGCCATCAGTTGCATCCTTCTTAGTTCCAAAGGCATTATTCCCATTTCTACCTGTAGTGCTGACACTGGTGACATTTTAAAAGCCCCACTGCACACTCTCAAGGCCTGAGCCTGAATCACATCCAGTTTCCTTATAAGAGACCAAGCTGCTGATCCATATACTATATTTCCATAATCCAATACAGATCTTACTAAAGCCACATACATTCTCTTCAAAGCTGAACAACTTGCTCCCCATTCCCTACCAGTCAAACATCTCATCACACTTATTACTTTTTTACATTTCTCCTCAACTTTCCTGATATGGTCTGCCCATGTTAATCGTGAATCAAATATAACTCCCAGAAATTTAAATGATGCAACCCTTTCTAATTCAACCCCATACATCCTTAACTTCTTCCCTACCTCAACCCTTTTCCTGGTAAAAAATGCAGTTTGAGTTTTGTCTACTGAAAATCTACATCCCCAATCATAACCCCACTCCACCACTTCATCAATTGCTTCTTTTAGTTTCCTGATTATATGGTCCATGTTCCTGCCTCTTTTCCACAAGGCCCCATCATCCGCGAGCAGTGACCTACCTATATCCACTGGTACCTTTGTGAAGACATCATTGATCATAATGATGAAAAGTAACGGGCTAATCACACTACCTTGAGGTGTGCCATTTTCCACTATGTACTGTTTTGATAATTCTGATCCAATCCGAACTTGAATTTTTCTACCAAACAAAAAATCTTTAATCCAATTAAAAACTCTCCCACCAACCCCCATCTTGTGCAGTTTAATTAATAATCCTTCCTTCCATATCATATCATAGGCTTTTTCAATGTCAAAGAACACTGCCACTACTAACTCTCTATTTGCCTGGGCTTTCCTTATTTCAGTCTCTAACATAATCACTGAGTCCATGGAATTCCTTCCCTTTCTAAAACCACTCTGATAACTTGCCAGCATTCCCCTTTTCTCAAGCTCATATGATAACCTTTCTGTTATCATCCTTTCCATTATCTTACATATACTTGATGTTAATGCAATTGGTCTGTAGCTAGTGGGTTTTGACAGATCCTTGCCAGGCTTCCTTATTGGAATTACTACTGCTTCTTTCCATGCACTTGGTAATCTTCCCTCCTCCCACACTCTGTTATAAAAATGCAGCAACTTCAAGAGCGCTCCTTCTCCTAGATTTTTTAGCATCACAGAGCACATCAGATCTTTCCCTGGGGAGGTTGGTCTCGATCTCTTTCTTGCTCTCACCATTTCTGCTAATGTAAATGGATCATCAATTATATCATCTGTTCCTTCCCTCCTGCTTAATACACCTGGGTGTTGGCTCATTACTCTTTCCCTTCTTCAGACAAATTTTCTGAACTGTGTATCAGTACAAATGACTTGGCCATGACCTCAGCCTTATCCCTACTGGAGACTGCAGTTTCCTCCTCAGATATCATTACTGGATATTCCCATTCCCTTCTATCTCCTCCCATCCTCTTAATCATTCCCCATCTCTCTCCCACAGGTGTTGTTCTTCCTACCTTGTCGCAAAAACTCCTCCAACTTGCCCTTTTAGCTTGACGTATAGTTCTTCTCACCACTGCCTGTGCTTTCTTATATTGAACCAAATGCTGCATATTATGGGTTCTTTTAACTAGCCTGAATGCTCTATTTCTGTTTTTTACAGCCTGACAACATTCCTCTGTCCACCATGGTACCAGTTTTCTATTCATCCTATTTTTACTCCTAGGTATAGATCCTTCTGCTGCCATGATAATTGCTGAAGTCACCTGACTGTTTAATTCATCTACATTTCCAGAAATACCAATCTTTGTCAACCCTTCTTCACTCAACTTCTGGAACTTGCCCCAATCAGCTTTTTCAAACACCCACTTTGGGGTTCCACCACCTGGTCTTACTTCAACTCTTTCACCCGCTGAACATAAAACTGGGTAGTGATCACTGCCTACTGTTGAAGCAGTCCAAACTCCCCAGTTACTAACTCCAGCCAAGGTATTAGACACTAACGTAATATCTAACACTGACTCAGTTCCTGTTGTTATATCTATCCTTGTGCCGCTACCATCATTCATACACACCAAATCCCTTTCTTCCATCAAATCTTCAATTACCTTTCCATTTGGATCTGTAATCTGATCCCCCCATATTGTGCTATGAGCATTGAAATCTGCACACCACACTACTTCATGTCTGTTTTGTCCTTGTATCTTTAATAGGCTGTCCAAATCCAACCTTTTACATGGATTGTAGTAGTTAATTATAACCACTCCCTCCCCTCTCTCCCACACTTCCACCACTATGTATTCCTGATCATCTCCTTTTTCCAGTACCCTATATGGTATACCTTGCTTGATTAACATAGCACAACCCCCTCCTCCCTCTAGATTTCTATCTTTCCTTATCATTGTATACCCATATACCACAAAGTCTAAAGTTGGTTTCAACCAAGTTTCCTGAATACATACTACATCCGGTTTTACAACCATTTCTTTAATAAAGTGCTTGAATTCCTGGCTATTGGCCAGTAAGCTCCTTGCATTCCATTGTAAAAGAATCACCGTAATTAGTATTAACCAACACATGACACTTCCTGGCTTGAATGATTACTGAGGTTCTCCCTCACTTCCTCCCATATCAGTCCTACTAACCCTAAATGGTTTACTGCTGCTTTTACCACCAACTGAATTTTGTCACTTTTTGACTTCACCTCAGCCGTACTATTAATCACTCCTGCAATGAATGTTACTGGAGCCTTTTTGTCTACATAAATCCTGTCATTTGTTCTTTGTTGCATCTCTCGTATCCCTATTGCTCCCTGTTCATTAGGAACATTATTCTGTTCTCTTGACATTCTTACAGCTTCTGCATAAGTGATCTTTCTTTTCACTCTTATTTCTTGAATTTTAGTCTCCCGTCTCACAACCTCACACCCACTATATGCAACATTATGAGCTCCTCCACAATTGCAGCATTTTGATTGAACTCCTGTTCCGCACTTCCCATATTCATGATCACCCCCACATCTAGCACATCTCCTCTGCCTTTTACAGTTCTTAGCCACATGTACAAACCTTTGACAATTATAGCACCTCAGTGGCTTTGGCACATACACCCTTACTGGGTAACTCATGAAACCCAGGAACACCTTCCTTGGCACTTTCTTCTTCAAATTCAATCAATACTGATTCACTTTCCATTTTCACTCCCTCCTTTGTTGTTTTCAGTCTTTGAACATTCATTACTTTCCCTCCTTTGATATTCCTCTTTATCTCCTCCATATTTATACTCATTGGTATCCCCATGATCACTCCTTTACAACCACTGTTTTGTGCTCCCACCCTCCCAGTGTATTCCACCTTGTATTTTCCTATCTCTTTTAGCTTGAGTGCTTTCTCAAGTTGTTCCTCATTCACACATCTTACCAATAAGTTGCCATCATTAAGGACTTTGCAAATACTATTTCCCCTACCTTATTTGTCAGAGTTGTTGTTAGCACAAACAGGTTAATTTTCTTCATGTGTCCCTGAGCCTTCTCATTAAACCTAATTATGAGAACACCTCCTCTCTGAGCTTGTTCATCTTCCTCACTTTCAGAGCTTTCTCCACTATCATTTCTTATTCTTTTATTCCCTTTGTCTTGGTTTTTATTCATCCAACCCCTCACTACCTCCTCATTCCCTTTATTTCTCCCTTCACAATAATCCACCTCTCCCCAGCTGCCTACCTCTGGTCTCAAGTCTCTATCCCACTCCTTCTCCACTTTCTTTCCCTCAACCCCATCTCTTATCTTGTCCACCATTACCAGACCCACACAACCCCCTCCCAGCAATTTCCATTCCTTCCCCACTCTCTTTCCCTCAACAGGTTCCAAACCACATTCACACATCAAGCAAAACACAGCCAGCTTCCAGTCAAGCCAACTCAGCCGGCCTCCTCCTCCCCCCTTCTCACTCCAAGCCCAGGACTCAGCATTCAGACCTTCTACATACGGGTGTATTTTTACTACAATCAATTGAAACACCATGACTGTGCACAGGTGATCTCCATTTAATTAATTATGTGACTTTTAAAACCAATTGACTGCAATAGTAATGAGTTGGTGCATCATATTAAAGGGGATGAATACTTACAAAATCAATTATTTTGTGTTTTATGTTTGTAATTAATTTAGATCACTTTGGAGATATCTGTTTTCATTTTGACACAAAAGAGTCTTTTTCTGTTGATCAGTGTCAAAAAAAAAGCCAAATTAATCCACTGTGATTCACTGTTGTAAAACATGGAAATTTCCAAAGGGCGGGGTGAATACTTTTTATAGGCACAGTAGATAGTGTCATAAAGAGAGCTTTTGGCACATTGTTCTTCATAAGTCAAAGTACTGAATACAGGATGGGATGTAATGTTGAAGTTGTACAAGACATTGGTGAGGGCTAATTTGGAGTGTTGAATGCAGTTCTGATCACCTACCTACAGGAAGATTGAAAGTGTACAGAGAAAGTGTACAAAGTGTACAAAGTTGCCAGGACTTGAAGACCTAAGTGTACAAAGTGTACAAAGTTGCCAGGACTTGAAGACCTAAGTTATAGGGAAAGGTTGAATACGTTAGGAGCAGAGGAGATTGAGGGAGATTTGATTGTTATATACAAAATTATGAAGGGTACAGATAGGGTTAAAGCAAGCAGGCTTTTTCCACTGAGGCTGGGTGAGACTGGAACTAGTTCATAGGTTAAGGGTGGAAGATGAAATATTTAAGGGGAATATCAAGGGTAACTTCTTTACTCAAAAGATGGTGAGAGTGTGGAATGAGTATAAGTGGTGTATGTGGATTTGATTTCAGCATTCAGGAGAAATTTGGGGAAGTACATGGAAGGGAGCTGCATGGAGAGCTGTGGAGGTTGATGGTATTAGGCAGAATAATATTTCAGCACGACTAGATGGGCCAAAGGGCCCGTTTCTGCGCTTTAGTGCTCTACAGTTATAATTCATGACCTGCAAGGAAAGGTTAGGCAAGTTAAGCTTGTAGAACAGAGCTGATTTAAACAAATATATTCTCGTTCGGTCTTTACAGGGCGGATGCAGAGAGGATGCTTTCTCATGTAAAAAAATCTGGAGTTAGACTTCTCTGGTACAACACAAAGGTCTGCATGTTTAACGAAGAGAAGAGGTGAATTTTGGTTTTGCTCAGCGGGCTCTCTTCCTCAAAGGGCAGTAGAAGAAAAATCTTTAAATATTTTGTAAGACAGTTAGAGACTATAGAGACAAGGAGGTGAGAATTTACAACAGATCAATCGAAATGCAGAGTTGCAGTTGTAGTTAATAAATGGTGAAGCAGACTTGAAGGACTGGGTGGTTTATTCCTGCTCCTAATTTGTACGCTTATAGTTTTATGAACTTGCAAGACTATTCTTGTCTGTAATCAGATTTATATGTTAATTATCATCAGTCCTTATGAAGAGTCTTGGCTTGAAACATCGACTGTTTATTCCTTTCCATTAATACTGCGTGAACTGCTGAGTTCCTCAAGCATTTTGTGTGTGTTACTCTGGAATTCCAGCATCTGCAGAATCTCTTGTGTTTATAAGTTAATTATAATCTTTTTATCCAAACAAAAAGCAATGTGTAATTTTACATAAAAGATTTGTAGTTTATTAGTGATTACAGACATTACAGACAAAAGGAAAAAAAGTACAAACTTATCATCACTGATACACAATTACAACTATTTGATGTCAATGCAAGTATGAAACATTATTTTGCTACTTCACTATTAACAGAATACTTTTGTATGATGTCAAACTATCTGTTTATGTAATAGACATTCTTATTATTGGTGAGGATCCCACAGGTTGGAAGTACAAAATTATGTATTTTTGATACGTTTGCAATTAGATGTTGTTTCACTTAAACCCAGCTTTGTCGTGGAGATTAAATGAAACAATTGATACATGCTATTTTGATCAGTTGCTGCATTTTCAAGCAGTAAGACAAAAATCAGAAAATGTTTGAAATACGTAACAGATCAGAAATTGAAAGATCCACTCAAAATATTTACACATCAGTCCTGGTCTGCCATGTGTTTCTAACCTTCTCCAGCTACAGTTCTGTTTCTCAATTCTTTTATCATTTTGTTTGCTCAGATAAAAATTATAAAATACAATGGCGATCAAGCGAGCTCTTTTGAATATGGATTTGAATTTGCAATTCTGACATTAATCAGGCAATCACAGACATTAAAAACATAAAGAATCACAACAAATGTCATAAAACTGGTCTATTAGAACACAGAAGATTACAGTGCAGTAGAGGCTCTTTGACCCACGATGCTGCGCTGATCTTTTAACTTACTCTGGGATCAATCTAACCTCTCTCTCCCACATAGCCCTCCATCTCTCTATCACCCTTGTGCCTGTCTTAGAGTCTCTGAAATGTTCCTAATGTATCTGTCTTTACCACCACTCCAGGCAGCATTTTCCATGTAACCAAGTAATAGCCCAAATGGCACACTACCAGTGCTAAGGATATTTAATCCCTTTGCTCTATGTTCCACAAACTGCCCGAACCTGGGCATCAGCTTAGTGATTTGTCAGCCTCGTAGTGAATCCTATTTTCTTTGTGATGATTCTATTAAACTGAGCAATCATACTACTGAAATGTGAATGCAATCCTTTCTAGAGGTGTTGTTCAATTTATGACCACCTGACCTATTCACCTGCTCACTAAATTGTTCCATGAAATAATCAATGTCAAACAAGATCACAAGTTTCGGTTAACAATTAAGAATTAACGAAGTCTATGTACTAAATGGAAAAGTAAAATATTCATGTCCTAGTCAAGCTCAATGATGCTTGCTCTACTAACTACTATATGCATCTAGCATCTTGACGATTTAGTGGCCAACTTAGATTCGAGTACCTACACCTAGACCACAGTTTGGTAAATTAATACATTTAACTGCCCTGCAGTAAAACTTGATTTTTTTTCTCTATTAGCACAAAAGCTTACAATATTTTCTTTACCAGGATGGGTTTCACTATTTCATCTGTTTATAAAACACTACAATAGATATTGTTACATGTTGCCAAAATATAACTGTACCCTGAAAGAAATAAAATAATGGTATTTGTAAGGAAGGGAATAAGTAATCAGAATTATACAATTGAATGTGGTCAGAAAAAGGGCCTGGCCTCTTAGAATTAACATTGAAATAACTATAAAGTGTTTACCAACCAGCAGATAAGCATTTCCAAAATTCTAATTAATTTTTAAATGTTTTCTATGAGCTATTACCCATGGTTAAAATTGTTATGTATATCTTGGTATAGGACAATCCTGCTATTTAGTAATTGGCTAATAAATTCTATGAGAAGAGCATGTTCAAAATTATTCATCAGAAGAAAAGAAAATCTTAGGTCACAACCTGCACACATTTCTTCATCGTCCATCTGCAACATTTTAAATTCAAGGACAGCAAGAATACTCCCTAGATTAGGACTATTGTTCAGACAGAGCAATGTTTAGGGTCACTTCCTATGTACAAATGAAGTCAAGTATAAGCGAAATTGCAGTTGAGAGTTCAGTGAATTAATCAGTTAAGAGGTCAATCTTTGTTATATTGCATCGCCAGCAACTTTAGAACCTTTCTACTGGTCAACCAACCTATCGCTTTCATTACATTAATTATGCTTGAGAACCTTCACACTCACCATGGCTTCACTTTCTCAGAACATTTATCTTTAAATGTAAATAATAAACAAGGGCCTAGTTACCCAATGCTCATTGACCATGAAATCACACACTTAGGTCAATGTAATCATATTAACCAATTAAATAACTTTGTCAAGGCTTGGAATTTCTTGTTTTCACCCAGCAATTCAGTAATGAGTGTGTGAAGCCAATACACAACCGTAAGGATTGTGGGTATGTGAGCAACGCTGAAACATGCATGCAAGCATTAATACACACCAAATTTATATTATTACATAATAATAGTTACAAAACCTCACAACTGAGTTTCTATATTCAGATGGTAACTTCCAATTATAAGTAGGGCACAGCTCTCATGTAGTTTCTTAAGCTTTTCAAAAATCATATTATTTCTTTGAACACACTTTTATGGAAGTAAATTTTAAATTTTAAATTTTAAATTCTAAATTAAAATTCTAAATTTTAAACTAAGTGTTAAGAACTTAAACAATCCCTTGAGCAAAAGCTCTTAACAATGCTGTTGTTAAATGTGCTGCTTGTGCGCAAATTGTTGGTGTTAATTTAGAGCCATTTTTTGTTTCATCATTCGCTATTAATATTGACTGGAAATTTGAATGCTATATGAACATTGGCATAACAGTGCAGAAAAGGGCATAATTCTTCCACATTTTCTAATATTTTTCCATGACCAATGTTCTGGATTCGGTCTATGCGGAAATTTGAAGGTCTTTATAATTTTATAGCAGATGATACATATGGTCACTAAGAGAGTTCAAGAAAAGTGTCTACTTGAATATGAAATTAATAAGGTATTTGTTAATGATTTTTTTTAAACCATTGATCTTTAATCAATGTTAACTTTCAAAAATAATGAAAATTCTGCTTGGTTATAAACATTTGCAGAAGGTAAAAATGCAAGACTTATAAAATAAAATGAATTTTATAACAGAACAGGAACTCACTAACTCATTCAAATAAAAAGCACATTAATGAACACAATGTTATCATTATCTCCAGAGTGATGTTTTACTCATTAGGGTTCTCCAGATGGAAACTTGCTGCACAGCAACAGATTTAACATTTTGTAAGAAGCCTATAAATTTAATAAATATTTGGCTTGAAGTTCAGTAGTACTTATCCATTTAGCCATGCCTTTCAATCTCAATGATATTCTTTTTGTACCAGCAGAAACTTTGTGAGGTCAGGCTCTTACTGCAGGGCGAGGGGGAGGTCGCGAAGGAGGAGGTGCACGAGATGGTGGTGGTCCAGGAGGTGGGCTCCTCACAGATGACCTGGCTGATGTAGCAGGAGGGCTAGGAGGTTCACGGGTTAAAGGAACACATTCATTGTACGGAGGTGGCACGTGAGCAGCTGCAACATTGTGCGAAGGAGAAGGGGTTGCATTTTCTTTTACTCTGGTAAAGTTAATGCAGCGACCCTAATTGGAAAAGAGTAACAACATAATTACAATCCACTTAAACTCACTCCTGCAATTCAGATAAAGATACATTTGCAAAGTACATTACACAGCAGAGGAACCTGCATCTTCTTTTACAAGACAACATGTTGCAAAGAAATGCAGTATAGAGTACACAGTTTGAATGCGCATTTGAATCAGTGAAATTAATGTTGCAGTTATTCTTACTGAACCCTATGCATGACCATTGTCATCATTTATTAGCTCATTATTAAAGCAAATTTCCTTGTATTTGTTTGTTATTTTTGTAGGAATGCATACCAACATACCATGCTTGGACGCTACCAACATACAAGAAGGATAAGCATTAGTTCAATTCAAAAGTTTGAATAATGTGACAAAGTCAAATCTGGAATTATTTCTAACTGGTCTTAACAGAGGTTAACATGTTGAGGATGCACTCAGTTCACTACTTCTAATAAATAGATGACTGCAATATTGTGTGAGAATATTTTTCCCTTCAATGCAATCACAATTTGACGAGGTGCTCCATGACCTTAATTATACCTGCACAATGGGACTAAAAATTTATGATAGCTAGGAAAGGTTCTGTAATATCTCCTTCAGATTTACTTGCTTGCATTTTCCACTGATTATTGCTCCTTGAAGCTGCTTAAAAGATCCATTTACCCTCCCACATCTCCCCCTCCTTCACTTTGCACCACAAAGCTTTTATTTTAGTGCATGGATGAAGCACTTAATGGTTTCTTTAAATATCCAAGGTCAGGGATTTTCTGTGTGTCACCTTTCTTGTTTTGGAAGCCGATCTTATGACTCTAAAGGATGCCTATGTAAACTTTTTTTGCCTTTTGCTGCCAAAAGTGCTAATATTTTATAATAAAAAAGAAGTACAGTACCACAGTTCTCAAGGAGATGTTGGATAGTGCATAATTAATCACTGCGCAAGGGACGATGAAAGAAGTTATAGATATATGAAGAGTGGCCGTTGTGTGAGTGGTCATAGTGTGAGCTGGCCAGTGTTAGAGTGGGGAATTCAGCCTTTGGCTCTCAGAGGCTTCGGTGAGGAGAGGTGGAGGCTATTGGTAGATTTATTTTGTGTAACTTTTCTTTCTTTCTTTCTTATTGCAGTTAGAGCATTGTGGATGCTAAACAGGAGAGTGGAATAAGACCATAAAGTATAGGAGCATCCGTTAGTCTTGCAAGACCATGGATCTGCGCCTGGAAAGTCACTCTCCAGGGCGCAGGCCTGGGCAAGGTTGTATGGAAGACCAGCAGTTGCCCATGCCGCACGTCCCCCCTCTCCACGACACCAATGTTGTCCAAGGGAAGGGCATTAGGACCCATACAGCTTGGCACCAGTGTCGTCACAGAGCAATGTGTGATTAAGTGCCTTGCTCAAGGACACAACACGTTGCCTCAGCTGGGTCTCGAACTCACGACCTTCAGGTCGCTAGTCCAGTGCCTTAACCACTTGGCCACATGCCCACACAAAATATAGGAGCACAATTATGCCATTTGGCCCATCAAGTACGTTCTGCCATTTCATCATGGCTGATTCAATTTTCCTCTCAGCCCTAACCAATTATGAATCTATCAACCTCTGCCTTAAATATACATAAAGACTTGGCTTCCACAGCTGCTTGTGGCAAAGATTCACCTCCCTCTGGCTAAAGAAATTGCTCCACATCTCCATTCTAAAAGGACGTCCCTCTATTCCGAGGCTGTGTCCTCTGGTCTTAAGACTCTCCCACCACAGGAAACATCCTCTCCACATCCACTCTATCAAGGCTTTTCATCATTCAATAGGCTTCAGTGAGGTCACCCCTCATTCTTCTGAATTCTAGTCAATACATGCCCACAGCTTTTCAAACGACAAACCATTCAATCCTGGAATCATTTTCGTGAACTTCCTTTGAACATTCTCCAGTTTCAGCACATCCTTTCTAAGATAAGGGACCCAAAACTGCTTGCAGTACTCCAAATGAGGCCTCACCAGTGCTTTATAAAGTCTTAAAATTACATCCTTGCTTTTATATTCTAATCCTCATGAAATGAATGCATTTCAACATTGCATTTGCCTTCCTCACCACAGACTCAACCTGTAAATTAACCTTTAGGGAATCTTGCATAAGGACTCCCAAGCCCCTTTGCACTTCATTTTTTTGTATTTTCTCTACATTTAGAAAATAGTCAACCCTTTCATTTCTTCTACCAAAATGCATGACCATATACTTCCCGACACTGTATTCCACCTTCCACTCCTTTGCCCATTCTTCTAATCTAAGCTCTTCTGTAGCTTCTCTACTTCCTCAAAACTACTTGCCTCTCCAACTGTCTTCATATCGTCTGCAAACCTTGCAACAAAGCCATTAATTCCATCATCTAAATCACTGCCATATGACGTAAAAAGAATCGGACTCAAAACAGACCCACGTGGAACACTACTAGTCACCGAAAACCAACCAGGAAAGGCTCCCTTTATCCCCAGTCTTTGCCTCTTGCCAATCAGCCACTGCTTTATCCATTCTATAATCATTTCTGTAATACCATAGGCTCATAGCTTGTTAAGCAGCCTCATGTGTGGCACCTTGTCAAAGGCTTTCAGAAAACCTAAGTACACAACATCAACTGATTGTCCTTTGTCTATACTGCAAATGTTCCTCTTGCAAGATGTGGGAAGTATCAGAGTGGAGTAAGCACAATTACAGAGGCATGACAGAGAAGCTGGCCAAAGTTGATTGGAAGGGGGCACTAGCAAGGATGATGGGAGATCAGCAATGGCCAGAGTTTCTGGGAACAATTTGGAAGATGCAGGATAGAGGTATGCCAAAGATGAAGAAGTATTCTAAAGAGAGGATGGCCCAATGGTGGATGACAAAGGAAGACAAAGACAGCATAAAAATAAATGAAAAGGCATAAAATATAGCAAAAATTAGTGGGAAGTTAGAGGCTTGGAAAGCTTTTAAAAAAACAACAGAAGAGAACTAAAATGCCATAAGTAGTGAAAAAATGAAATCCGAAGGAAAGCTAGCCAATAATATAAAAGAGGATACTAGAAGTTTTCTTTAGATATATAAAGAGTAAAAGAGGTGAGAGGGGATATTAGACTGCTGGAATATATTGCTGTGGGAGTAATGGGGGATAAAGGAGTGGTGGATAAACTTAATATGTCTTTTGCATCAGTCTTCACAGTTGGAGACGCCAGAATTTGAGAGTGTCAGGAGCAGAAATTAGTGATGTTACTATTATTAGCAAAAAGGTGCTTGGGAAGCTGGAAGGTCCAGACGGACTAAACCCCAGGATCCTGAAAGAGGTAGCTGAAGGGATTATGGAGTCATTCGTAATGATCTTTCAAGAATCAATGATTCTGGAATGGTTCCAGGGGACTGGATATTTGCAGATGTGACTCCACTCTTTAAGAAGGGAGGGAGGCAGAAGAAAGGGAGTTATAGGCCAGTTAGCTTGACTTCAGTGTTTGATAAGATGTTGGAATTGATTATAAAAAGATGAGATTTCAGGGTACTTGGGGGCACATGATAAAATAGGCCAAAGCAAACATGGTTTTCTTAAGGAGAAATCTTGCCTGACAAATCTGTTGGAATTTGTTGAGGAAATAACAAGCAGAATAGATAAAGAAGAGTCAGTAGAAGTTGTATACTTGGATTTTTAGAAGGCCTTTGACAAGGTGCCACACACGAGGCAGTTTAACAAGATGAAAGCCCATGGTATTACAGGAAAGATACTAGCATGGATACAAGAATGGCTGACTGGCAGAAAGCAAATAGTGGGAATAAAGGGGACTTTTACTGGTTAGCTGCCTGTGACTAGTCGAGTTCCAGATTTTAGAGTTTTGGACCCTTTCCTTTTATGTTGTATGTCAATGATATGGATGATGGAATTGAAGGCTTTGTGGTCACGTTTGTGGAAGATACAAAGATAGGTGGAGGGGCAGGTAGTTTTGAGAAAGCAAGGAGTATGCAGGAAGACTTAGGCTGGTTGAAATAATAGGTAAAGAAATAGCAGATGGAATGTAGTGTAGGGAAGTTGTCATGCGCTTTGGTAGAAGGAATAAAGGCATAGACTATTTTCTAAAATGAAAAAAATTCAAAAATTAGAGGTGCAAAGGGATTTGGGAGTCCTCATGTAGGATTCCCTAAAAGTTAACTTGCAGTTGGAGTTGGTGCTAAGGAAGGCAAATGTGATATTAGCATTAGTTTCAAGAGGACTACAATATAAGATCAAGGCTTTATGAGGCATTGTTCAGACTGCATTTGAAGTATTTGAAGCAGTTTGGGGCCATTTATTTATTGATTTATGTATTTAGCAATATACCTTGGAGTAGGACCTTCCACCATCCCTTTGAGCCGTGCCACCCTAGCAACCCCAGAGACCTGATTCACCCTAAACGAACCACGGAACAATTTACAATGACCAGTTAAGGTATGTTTTTGGACTGCATTGAGGAAACTGAAGAACCCAGTGAAAACCCACGCATTCCGCAGGGAGGACACACAAAGGCTCCTTACAGAACAGCGCCAGAACTGAACTGCAAACTCCAGAATGTCCCACACTGTATTAGCATTGCATTAACCTCTATGCTACCATGGCATTATCTAAGAAAAGATGAGCCAGCATTGGAGAGGGTCTAGAGGAGTTCATGAGAATGACTCTGGGAACAAAAGGGTTAATCTATGTGCAGCATTTGATGGCTCTGGGGCTGTACTCACTGGAGTATGGAAGAAAGCAGGGAGAACTCATTGAAATGTATTGAATATTGAAAGACCTAGATAGAGTGGATGTTGAGAGGATGCTTCCTACGGGGGTGGGGGGTGGTGGTGAGGTAGGACCTGAGGGTATAGCCTCAAAATAGAGGGATATCCATTTAAAACAGAGAATAGGAGGAATTTCTATTGCCAGAAGATAGTTAATCTGTGGAATTCATTGCCACATATGACTGTGGAGGCCAAGTCATTGGGAATATTTAAAACAGAGGTAAGTTGATAGGCTCTTGATTAGTGAATGCATCAAAGGCTACAGGGAGAAGGCAGGAAAATGGGGTTGAGAGTGATAATAAATCAGCCATGGTGGAACAGCGGAGCTGACTCGATTAGCAGAATGGCCTAACTCTACTATTGTACTATGTCTTATGGTCAGTTTGTATATGAAAGATTGTGAGTAATTTTGAGCCTAGTATCTAATGAGGGATGTGCTGGCAATGAAGAGTATCTGGAGGGGGTTTATTGCAGCATTGAAAAGCTTGACATATGAGGAGTGTTTGATAGGCCTGGATCTGTACTCAATGGATTTTTGAAGGATGAGGAAAGTCCTGGTCAGAGATGTGGAGAGGATGTTTCTATTAGTATTAGAGTTTAGGAGCCAAGACACAGCCTCAGACTGGAGGGACATCCCTTTAAATCTGAATTGAAAAGAACTTTATTCAGCTAGAGGGTGGTGAATTTGTAAAATTTGTTGTCGCAGTGTGCTGTGGAGGCCAAGTCATGATGTTTATTTAAAGGCTCTTGTTTGGTTAATGGGTTAATGGTTACAGGGAGAAGGCAGGAGAAATTTGGGGTGAAGACAGGAAAATGGAACTGAGAAAGCAATTAGCCGTTATTGAATTGTGAAGCAGGTTCAATGGGCCAAATGACTTAATTCTGCTCCCATATCTTACAGTCTTATTCTCTTAATTACCTATGGCAGGATTAAGGAAATGATGCTGTGAGAAGTGAGCTGAGAATCAAATAACCTTTCCTCTAACAATCACATTTACATCTGAGGAGAGATGCAGTATTGCCTTGTTAGGGCTCCCTCTTCCCAAGGGAACTGGAACAGTGGATCTGAAGGCATCTTTGAGTTATGGGCTAATAATAAGGGTGGCTATGAGGAGAGAATTGTGCAGTATCTATTGTGGTGCCATTTTCCAATTATATTCTTTCTCAGAAATGTTACCAATCACCAGGTATTACACTTGCA
Source organism: Mobula birostris (assembly GCF_030028105.1). Taxonomy (NCBI): domain Eukaryota; kingdom Metazoa; phylum Chordata; class Chondrichthyes; order Myliobatiformes; family Myliobatidae; genus Mobula; species Mobula birostris. Next base: position 38,875,445 of record NC_092387.1, read on the forward strand.
GTGGCACTGCATGAATGATTACTTGTGATGAGGGCAGAATCTGACCATTATTTCTTCCTAATATTTCAATGGGTAAATGCATTTGGTATTGAGTAGAAAGTTCAGAAAAAGCTCAACACCTCTGATCTAAGACTAGATAGCAAGGTAGCTGGTTCCCAATAATTGACTCTGCTGAGCAGAAATAAGTTGTTTTTACAAAATGATCAAGAGCATTTTCACTGCTGGAATAGTTTATTTGAATAGTCCAGTAAGGTGTTCATTTGAATTAAACTGCATAAAGGAAAACACTTTGGTTGGCAGAGCAAAACCACAATAAATACAGAAAACAGTGGAAACCTTCAGCAGGTTAGCCACTATCCGTGGTATGAAAAAAAATTAATGCATCAGATATGTGATGCTTTCTTGGAACTGGGAATGTAAATTGTTCAGATTTTGGCATCTCCACTTTTTTGATTTTCTTTTATGATATGGGGCTTGTTGAGTTTTACAAAAAAAGAAAAAGGTAGTTTTAATCTACAATTTGCTCAGCAGATTAGTTAATAAATTGAACGTTTGACATGGATAGGTATTCAGAAAATCTCTGGTCTATTAACATGGAATGCCGAATCTGGAAATGGTATGTTGAGATGGTAGCACAATGTTAATGACCAGTTAACATTGAATTTTGCACAACAATAAATCACTACTTTTAATTCATTGTTGTCCAAAATCAACAATTCCCTAGATAGTTGGAGAAAAGGGGGCTGATTAATCTACATAATTCATTGCAAGTACTTATTCCCATACATAGAAATCTAGCAACGAAAAGTCAGGCCAATCTATTTTGAAGATCAGCTTCTACTCTTCAGAGTCCTTGTTTATTCATTGCATGAATAAATAAAGCTTTTGGCAGCAATCAACATTTTTCAAACTTAAACACATTCCACCTGATAATATCTAGAACTTAGAACTTATTCAGTCTGTTCAATGGCTTGATTCTCAGTTAACACATTGCTATCCTTATGGTGATTTATTTCCCTTTGGTCTTCATTTGCCAAGACATTATTACATTGCAACTTACAGAAGTAAGGATGCAATGTGCTGCCAATTTAAACGGTGCACACGTGTAAGAATTTGAGTATATGATATTAATTAGTCATATTCATTTCCTTGAATTTATTGAGTGTGCCCACCAGAAAATGAAGGGTTGTATATGGTACTTTGATAATAAACTTACTTTGAACTTGGTGATATTAATTATTCCTTTTATTAAGATGGTGTGAAGTTTTAAAAAATGCGAGTAACAGATTAGTAAGCATTTGCATAAAGAAAAACATTCTGATGTTTCAGGTGTTTCTCATTCGTCAGCTTCTACATAAGAACTAATACTCTCTTGTCCATATGTAGAGGTTGAATGATCTGCTGTACATATCCATATTTCAGACTTGTAACAATCACATATTTCCCATCTTATATTAGTTTGATGTGCACAAGTTTAATCATAGGAACTATAATCAATGAAATGCTTTTACAATATGTCTGTAAAGTAAATTGGTTTGCTTGTAATTGAACAGGTTACTATTATGCATATTTGTTTCTGATATGGAAGTATGGCATTATGTGTGTCAACAGCATTAACTGTAAACACAATTTCATTATATTATTATTACACAAACAAAACACACAGGAAGCACACACTGCCAAATGAAGCTGACTATAATGTTGGTACGCTTGGCCACATCCAATCTGAATAGAAAGGCAACCATATAAATGCTTGTGTTGGCTACATGTGCAACTGATAGTCAAGCAGCAAGAGTTTAATTTCAATAATTACACCTCACATTGTTTATATATTAATTAAAACACAGTTAAAAATAACTGCAGCAGGTTAAATGTTCCTTTGGGCAACATGCTGATGAAAAAATATAGCCACATTCTAAAGTGTCTCTGTTCATTTCATGCCACGTTAATCAAACACAAAAATACTCAGTAATAAAAAAAATCATAGCTAACCCATCACTAGTATACAATCAAGTAAGAAACCATGAATCTGTTCAAATTACTCTCACTTCAGTTAAAGTGAGAAGGGCCGTCAAAGTGCTGCCAGTTCCTGCCACATGCTTTGATTACTTGTCAAACAGATGGAGAGCCATATTGTGACAGAAAAGATTCCCTTCTTTGTTTGGCACACTCTTAGGTCTTTGCAAATGAGAAAGAAGAATGCCTTTCTTCTTTAACTGCAATCAACAGTTTTACAGCTTCTGTACTAGAACAAGTTATATCATGCTTATACAATGCAAAATATTTCTTCAAACTACCATACGACTAAATAAGATTAATGGTTAAACCTGGCTAACGTTAATTATTACCCTTTTCCAAAATTATATCATTTCCCTGAGAATATATTTTCTATCTATGAACGCCATCAGATCATTCCATCATCAGATGTGTCATGCTTTCACAGAAGTACAATAAATTCTTCCAACTGATTTATGCCTAAATATTTCTCTCTGTTAAAAAATGCCAGTTTCACAAATTTAAAATCCCCTTTAGACGATTCTCTAATATATAAAAATGTATGTTTATTTAAGCAAAAGGCAGTTTCTATATCAAAAAAAATCTTGGTCAAATAGTTAATTCTTAACTTGCCCGAAAGGCACCTAATTGGGTGACAAGCAACAAACTATGAATTGCAAGATTGCAGTTTCTTTGTTAGTTTCAAATGTGAGAGGCTGAATGGAATGCATGTAAGTAAATTCTTTGTCAGCATGAGATCTGCCTTATGTTGCTCAACAATGTCTGAATGTATTGTAATGTGGTTCAATAATGTATTGTGAAACACAAATAAGACAGCCACATTAGATTTAAGAAGGGATATATCAGGCTAATCTATACTCAGTAAGACATGCTGACTACAATCCCTTTTAAAGAATGCAGATCTTTCCAGATACCACATAATAATGCAAAATTCAACTTGTGCATGATAAGTTAAACAAAAAATATAAACAACTGCAAAAATTCCATTTAAGTCCAAATGTTATATTTTTCAATGGACTTTGAGTGCATCAATAGAAATCTTAGCTTAACAAATATCAAAATTCAAATGAAAATTATTTCTAGAACAATTTTAATTTTGAGTATTTGGTTCAATTTATTAAAAAACAATAAAACAAAACTTAATAGCCTCTTCCTATGTTTTCTGTACCAGCTTCTATCTAAATCTACATGAAACTGCATGAAGGACAAAATAATACAATTCATTATGTAGGAATAGATTACAAATAATTATCTCTTATTGCTCAGGATCATGGTAATGAGAAGTCATGGCATCCTATTAAATCCAAATAACATGCTTATTGCTTGCTCTATAAGACAATATTTTATGAATTACAACTGTTTGTTTAAAGTGTTCCTTTGAGTTTTCAGATGGATTTTTTTTGTTTTGTGGTTAGTTTAATTATATATAACTTCACTGATAATTGAATCAACTAAACAATTACCCCTCCCCCACTATGATTTTGTAAATAGATTAATTAGGTATGATGGATAATAATTACTATAATGCAATACCCCTGGCATATTGTTCTTTTGCAGTCTGGTATGCATTGAATCCTTAAACCAAGGTGTCAGAGATGCATTGTTGAAGCCTGGACTAATGATCCTAACCGTGACAGCTGTCCATTTCCCAGTTTGCAGTTAGTAGCTCAGCCTGTCGCCCCTATGAAGCAGATTATCAGTCTGCTAACATTCTGCTCTTCGTGCTTCCATCATTAGTTCTGACAGTAAATCTCTCTGCTGTCTTGAACTGAAGCTTGTTGCAATTCATGACCAACTGAAGACCAGTAAGGCACCATATGGAATGACTCCCTTACCTCCACTCACATCTGTGCAGTATTCATGCTGCACCATTCTGTTCTTTCCCATATGTTCATCCTTGTGTTTGGCTGTTGGCCGTACTGCACAGCAAATTGCCTTTTCTCTGCCCAAGTGCTGAGGCAGCAGGCGTTACCATCACCCTGACTTAAACCCAATCAATCACAGCAATTTGTTTAGTCCTTTCCTAAGGACATCACGCTTGAATGCCAGCCCCTAATTATCATCTTGTGAATGGCCTCATGTCCCTTTAGGTCTATCTATTGAAGTATTCAATTCATTAGACCACCTAGATGCTGACTTGTATTGTAAATTACCTCTAGCTCCATCTCAAAGCGACTTCTGGTAACAATATATGAAGCCATCTCATTCAGCAGTGCTAAAAAATGGTAATGTATGCCCAGTGTTTACTTCCCTGACTACTGTGTGTTCATTGATGCTATCATTTTGTCTGGCTGCTGCTGAACATTCCACTACAGAATATACTATGAAATGTCAATGAATTATGTGTATATAAAAATGTTTAAAAGTGATTTGCTCCGAGATCTGCACATTACATCTCTTTTTGTTCATTACTGATGTCACATTTTTATCTCAATACTGCAGGATTTATTTTGGTATTTTCCTTAAACTTAAGTGTAAACATCTCAACAAATAATTCTGCACTATAAATATAGCATGGAAAAGCAGAATAATTACATGAGACTTTCAAAGAAAACATTATTAATCAAAAAAATATTAAGATAGTTGCCAATGAAGGTGATCATTTGTTGTATCTTATTGTATTCATTATAAATGTTCACATTGCAACATGTATGGATCTATCTTCCACCACTCTGTTCAAGAGTTCGTTCATAAATCACTCTTTGTATTACATACTTGTAACTTTCTGAATAGAGTATTAACTTTGTCTCTTATTAATTTGGAAAGGCTTAGTTCTTGTGATTTATTCAATTTGAATTTATTTCATACAAATTACTACTCTCTTTTATAGCTGTGTAAGATTATCTCAAACATCCTCTTTCGGCGTGGGAAGTCTACAACTGTAAGTCAGCAGTATATGGGTGTGATCTGTCACAAATATGTGGTACAAATGCATGCTTAAGTGGTTATGGTGATCATTTTATTAGGAGGGGCACAACGATGATGTGACACTTACATGTAAATTGGCATATTATTGGTAGATCATGATGTACTGTGAATCACTATGTAATATTGATTTAAAGGAAACATTACCCAACTGGGACAATGATTATACAGCATCCACTGTCCACAGAAAACTAGGAAGGATCCCACACGTAGTAAAAGGGATCATTAATTTACTGTAGGGTGACTGATTCCTGCGGATACTTAAGTCGTGTTTCGTGCTTCTGTAGAGATTGTAAAGTTTGCGTATTGCAGTAGTCTGCTTGATTTGAGACAATTGACACTCCATGAATAGCCAAAGTGTGACTACAGAGTTTCATAAACGATCACTTAACCACAGGAGTGGGCAAAACTTACATTTGTAAGTTGTAAATGAGCTGTAAAATGCATATTTCAGAGTAAATCATTTTTAAACATTTTTGTATAGATACAACTCTGAATTTTGCAGTATATCTGCAGTGGAATGTTCAGCAACAACCAGGCAAAATGACAGCATTGATGAACACACAGAAGTTGTCAAGGAAGTAAACTGTGTGCCAAAAAGACATTCTAAAACTTGCAATGTGATAGAGCAGACCACCAGTGAAAACAAAGCATCCACCACCTTCATTGCCCTGGAGAATCAAGGGCTTGCCAAGATGGATAACAATGTCCTTTGCACCCTTTTGTATGCTGCACAATTTGGCTCAGATGTTGACACAGCTTAATTGTTAGCATTTGCAGAGTAACAAATGAAGGATGAAGGAAGAGGAGGAGGAGGTAGAGACTGAAGGAGGAGAATGTTTAGAGGAGGCTAGATAGACATCTTTTTAGAATGATTGTACATGAGTAGCAAACCTGATCACATTACCAATGATTGAAAAATTGCTCTCAACATTCCCCTTATTGCTGACTTAATACAAGAAGATTTAATTGCAAGAGACATTGTACAGACATTACTTTCCTGAGAGTACTGAGTCTTAGGAGTTCTCTGTGAAAGCTCAGTTATCAATTACATTCAAAACAGAGATTGACAGATTTATGAATATTAAAGGAATCAGATAAGGGGCAGAGAAGAACGGTAGTATTATTGATTTTGTTGAATGATGGAACAAGTTCAAGGAACCAAACAGCCTACTCCCACGCGGGGTCATAACCTCTGCCTGGCTACAATATATAAATAAAAGCCACTAAAAAAAAGCTTCAAGTGAACAAACTAAATACATTCATACCTTAATCAACCACAGCTTTGTAATTTCATGCAGCTAATCTTGTGTGTATGGCTTTCCCGGATCTTGTGCTCTTACAATGGTGATTGCAGATTTCAAATATGTGAATGACAAAGTTTGAATGTGTGGTAATCAGTAAGGACGATAGTAACAGACTGTAAAAAACCACAGAAAGAATGGCTGAGTGCACAGACAGTGGCAGGTGAAATTTAATGCTACTAAAAATATGAGAAAATATAGACAAAATAACAGTTTTAAAAGCTGTGCAATAAATAGGCCTGGGTTACATATGAAGAAATCCTTAGAAATTTAAGATCTTTAGAAAGTTGTTTGTAAAGTGTATGGGATCCTGGGATTTATGATTAGATATTTTAAGTAGAAAAGCTGAGAAATTAAATGGAACCTAAACAAAATTTCTGTTTCTACTTAGAAGATCATGAGAGGGAGCAAGAGGCAGTGAGAAGAATAAGTCTTGTTGAGTGTGCATTTCACTTTGGAGGATAGTGAGCAAAATTGAGAGCACAATCTCTGTGAGAGCAGGAGGAATTGAAAAGAGCAACACGCACAAAATGCTGGAGGAAGCAGGCCAGGGAGCAGCTATGGAAAAAAGTACAGTCAATGTTTTGGGACAAAACATCAACTGTACTTTTTTCCATAGCTGCTGCCTGGCCTGTTGAGTTCCTCCAACATTTTGTGTGTATTGCTTGGATCTCTAGCATCTGCAGATTTTCTCTTGTTTTTGAAAAGAGCAAATCTCTTTGCTTGTGAGTTTTACCGGGGCCAATAAAAAGGAAGTTAGGTTTAAGTGGAGTGGCCATTGTGTGAGTGGGTAGGGTTAGAGTGGAGAGCCGAGGCTTTGGTTCATGGAACTTCAGTGAGAAGTGGTGGAGGCTAAGGAGAGTTTCTGGTAATTTTCTCTTTTGTTCTTATTGCACAGGTAGAGTAGCAAGAATGGAACCAAGGGTTGTGGTGTGCTTCTCTTGCGTGATGTCGGAAGTCAGGATGACCTTCAGTGTCCTTGATGACTACACCTGTAGAGGTGTATTTGGCTACAATCCTTTGCAAACCGCATCACCGAACTGGAGATGGAACTGGATGACATATGGATGTTTACGGAGAATGTAGGGTTGATAGATAGGAGCTACAGGAAGGCAGTCACACCCAGGTTGCAGGAGGCAGATAGCTGGGAGACTGTCAAGAGAATAAAAAGGAATTACATACAGTGCAGAATACCCTTGTGCCCACTCCCCTCAACAACAAGTACACCACTTTAGATATTCCTGGGGGTGGCGGGTGGTGGAACAACCTACCAGTGGAAAGTGGCAGTGACCAGGTCTCTGACATTGAGTCTGGCCTCTCTGGCTCAGATGGTTGTGAGGGGTGGTGGGGGGAGGGAGAAGAATCAGAATCAGGTTTATTATCACTTACATACTGCATGTTGTGAAATGTATTGCTTTGCAGCAGTACAGTGCATTAAATTTTTAAAAATTATCGTGAGTTACAATAAGAAATATGTAACAAAATAAATAAAAAGTGCAAACAGAGAGCAAAATAGTGAGGTAGTGCTCATGGACTGTTCAGAAATCTGATGATGGAGGGGAAGAAGCTGGTGCTAAAATATTAAGTGCGTGTTCTCAGGCACCTGTACTTCATCACTGCTGATGGTAGTAGGGAATAGTGAGGTTCCTTAATGCTGGGTGCCACTTTCTTGAAGCACCTCCATAAGAGGATGTTGTCATGGGTGATTTCAACTTACCTCTTATGGATTGGTATCTCCTTAGTGCAAGAGGTTTAGATGGGGCAGAATTTGTTAGGAGTGTACAGAAAGGATTGCTGACACAATATGTGGACAAGGTGACTAGAAGAGAGGCCATAGTGCATCTAGTACTATGGCAATGAACTTGGTCAGCTGTCAGATCAATCTGTGGGTGACAGTGACCGCAATTGCCCAATCTCTACCATAGCCTGGAAGCGGACGTTATGGGAAGAATTTAAGTGGGGAGGGAGAATTATGATGCTATTAGGCACGAACTTGGGAAAATAAATTGGGAACAGATGTGCTTAGAGAAATGCACAACAAAAATGTGGGCTTTGTACTGGGAGCAATTGCATTGGGTTCTGGACGGGTTTGTCCCATTGAAAGGATGGTAGGGTGAAGGAACAATGGTTGACAAGAGATGTGGAAAATCTAGTCAAGAGGAAGAAACAAGTTTGCTTAAGATTTAGGAAGCAATGATCGGATAGGGCCCTAATGTGTTACAAGGTATTGAGGAATGGACTTAGGAGAGCAAGAAGGTTGCATGAGAAGGTCGTGGTGAGTATGATTTAGGAAGATCCCCAAATTTTTACATGTATGTGAAGAACAGGAGGAAGACTAGAGTGATAGAAGAGTAAACATATAGAGGTTAAAAAAGAAGCAGTGTTGAAAAACATTGGGATAGGTAAGTCTCTGGTGCTGTACAGGATATGCCCAGTTTACCACAGGAAATGAGGGAAGAGATCACTGTGGTATTGGCAACCATCTTAGTGTCTTCACAGCAAATATTATTCCTTTGTTCAAGAAAGGTAACCTGGATAATCCTGGGAATCATACACTTGTGAGTCTCACATCTGTGGTGGTAAAATATTGGAGAAGATTCTAAGAGACAGGATTTATAAACATTTGGAAAAGCTTAGTCCGATTAGGAATAGTCAGCATAGCTTTGTGAGGTGTAGGTCGTGCCTCACAAGCCTGATTGACTTGATGAAGTGACAAAACAAATAATGAAGTTAGAGTGGTGGATGTGGTGTATGTGGATTTTAGAAAGACATTCAACAAGTTTCCTCATGGTAGGATCATTCAGTAAGTTAGGCGTAGGCTCCAGTGAAACTTGACTACATAACTTCTGAATTAGCTTACCCACAGAAGGTTGTGGGTGGTAGTAGATGGAGTGTATTTTTCCTGGAGTTCAGTGACTAGTGATGCTCCACCACTTGACTCGTTACCTGTTGGCCCACTGTGGACTTGGAAGCATTTTGCATCTAGCCCTCTGCTTTATATCAGAGAGAAATGGCATACCTACTTATTTGGGCTAAATTTCCATATTTTACTTTATTTTAATATTCTTATTTGGTTCTTTATACATTTATATGCTTTCAATTAAATTTTCATATTGTTGAATGTTTAAATTATTTGTATTTCATTTCAATTACTTAATTCTATCTGAAGAGTTTCTGTAAGCAGTGCTTTAAAAATTCTTAAAAAGATGTTGACATCTGGCAAGTGATTAGAAAATTAATTACTGAAGTAATAAAACTGATAGTGCATGTGTTTATTAAAATGAATCAACAGGTTTTACCCATTGGATTAATTAGAAATGAAATAAATTCATAATTCCTGTTTTATAAAAACTGATTTTATGTCATGATAGTCTGGTGTTAGAATTCTACAGTTTTATTTTACCCAATGTTAGTACTTCTTCATGACTGAAAACATGCCGGCTCCTGATGGCACAATTACACATCCTGCTAGCTTAACATTATTTTCGGTATTTCTTTTCCAGTGAAAGATACTTTTAAGTCTGTCATTAAAAGAAACAAGAATGTTCTATTTTTGTACTCCTCCCCCTTGAGAGGCTCAAAAAGGCTCTGTGAGAAAAGTTGGAAAACTGAATTTCATTTGCACTGAGTGGCATGCCTAGCTACAAGCACAACCACATCATAAGCTGACTGTGTCATGACAGCTGAATCTCTTGTTTCATGAAAAGAAACTGTCTATGATTATCTTTACAGATATTTTTTGAATCGCTGATTTTAGATACACACAGCCGCATTGATTACTTGGTTACCATTTTGTAAATATTGGTTCACAGTCATACAGTATTCCTGAAAAGACTGCACATAATCTGCAGTTTCCAACCAGTTACTCTGGCTATTTTGATGTTTTATTTTCTTTCTGGATAAACACAATTTGTTACCATTGAAGGGCTTTCTACTTTAATTGAAGCTGTTTTTCTACAATGCTGTTTTTTTTGTATCTTTAAACAGGTTATGTCCAAACTGAAGCCCTAATATATTCATTGTAAGAAGCTGGCATGAAAAAGAAGTGGGCTTATTAACAAGAATTTGTATGTCAGACAGGATGTACATTGCAGGATACAGCTGTCCTGTACTGCCTATTCAGCAAGCTCAATGCAGCTATATTTTCAGGAGGAAGAAGCATATCCATACATTATGCAACAGTTGAATAAAACCAGGCACTAAGTTCCTTCACAAAAATTAACATGTGTGTTATCAGTAGCAATATATAATTTTGATTTCTTCATCACATTTCATTCTAAAATTCCAGGAAAAGGGATTTTTGCTGCAAATAATTACAGCTATCCAATCCCTCAAGTCACACTTCATGCTTAATCTGAACACATTTGTCAACTCTTTGAATGGTTGGCTAACTATGCTGCTTGTTTTCCCAAATTGTATCAAGCTACATACAGTCATCGCCTATCTTTTTACCATACTATATTGCTTCCTAGATAAACAATACCTGCACTTTGAAATTCTCAACCTGGTTTTTAATCACACTTCTCCATGTTTGGCTCTGCAATTCTCTGGTACGTTGCTGCTCCTCATATTTAGAGCATTGCCAATAGAAGTTGATCTACCATAGCAAGGAGGCAGAAACTTTGGAAACCAAGGTCTTAAGCTTCAGACTTCCACCTCTAAATATACCCATCTTTTAACTACCTTTTATGTTGATGCTTCTTAAAACCTAGTTCTTCAATATTGCATTTGTTTATTTACTCCAATATTTCCAAATGTTCCATAAGAAATATAAATTTTGTTTGATTTAATAATTATGAGGGAGTGATAATCTATGACAAACATGCAAGATATATATATAAACCGCACTGATGTTGTCATAGAACATGTTGATTTTAGTCAACAGAAATGAAGCTTATTTCAGTATTAGATTTTTGAAACAGAATTCAATTAATCATTTTTTCTAATACCAATACAAAATACCAATGTTCTTATACTCTATTGAAACAGGAATTCAGAGTATGAACAGAAAATATAGAAGGCACTCTGCAATCAAGCAGCACCAGTGGAAAGAGCATTACTATAAATGGTTCTGGGTGAAGACCTCTGATTAGATTAGAAAATTAGAGATGCTATAGATTTTTTTATTATTATGGTGAAAATAATGAGGAAGGTACAATTTCTACACTGCAATTCTGGGTATATGAGGATACAACATGAGAAATGAGAACACTTTACAATCTGGTTGTTTAATATGATGTTGAATTATCAGAATTGAAATGCTAAAAGATTACTGTTTTAAATCAATTCCTGGGTTGAGATCATTAGGTATTTACGGCAGGCTTTAAGAAAATTTCCAACAATATTGTTTGGGAATGCCATATCACTACTATAGCTCCCACAGGTCTGAGAAAACATCAGAGTGATAAAAGTGCCTATAGATTCAATCAGGAAGATTTTAGTCAAACTGTGACCTTTGGAGGTCTCCCATCATAAGGCAACTTTTACAGTTGGCCCACTCCACAAATTAGGTTCATTTCTTTCTCTGAGATCTTTGGATCAACAAATTTACAGATGACACAAAGGTTATTGGCATAGTGGACAGCGAGGAAGGCTACCAAAGCTTGCAGCAGGATCTAGACTAGATGGGAAAATGGGCTTAAAAATGACAGATGGGATTTAATGCTGACAATTGTGAGGTGTTACACTTTGGGAGGACAGACCAGTATATGACTTATACAGTGAATGGTGGGGCATTGTGGAGTGTGCCAGATCAGTAGGATCAGAGAATACGGATCAATAATTCCTTGAAAGTGGTGTTACAGGTAGATAGGGTCATAAAGAGAGCTTTTTATTATAGTTATACTTTATTCAAAAAAATCTCTAATTCTTTTAATAATAAATAAGTTGAAATTAACTATCTTTAATTACAATTAGTTACTCTTAGTTTACATTTATTTAAAGGAATTTAAGCTTGAATGCTTTCTTTAGAGAAATTTTAGAAAGCTGCCTTGGCAGAGTTATGGAGGTCAGTTCTGTGATGCATTTGAATGCCATCATACACAACCAAATAATTTGCATATGCTGGAAGCTTTAAAAAAGCACAGAAATGAGAAACATATAGCAGATCAGTCAGCATGTATGGAGAAAGTAAAAGAGCTAAGATTTCAAATGGATTACTTTTATTCAGAGTTTTCATTCATTCTGATGACAGGTTTGAAACATTATCTCTGAGTCTGTACAGATGTTGCCTGAGTAGTTGAGTATTTACTCTATTTTTTTTATATTTCATTAACCTGGGGCGCTGATTATCTCATTTCAAATTTCATTAGCAACACTTGCTCAAATCAATTAGCCATTAACTTTTAGCAGCTCTTCATTGTGCAAAAATATTTAAAGTCATTACAATTTTTTTTGATTTAACTGTCAAATTTGTTATCCCAACTTAGGCATTTTTTGACATGAAATTAAATAATTTGGATTCCAACAGAGCTCATTGATTTGGGCCTATTTGTTGTATACATGATGTATTGTTAAATTTAGGAACTGTAATAATTTTCAAACAGCCAGCAGAAACTATAGCTACATTCGTTTCCATGATATCTATTGTTTGGATGTTGTAGATTTCAGCTGACTTCATACTTGTTGTGATTCTTGAAATAAAATTACAATATTAAGAATAAAATAAAATCAAAGAATGTTAGGGCTTCTTATAACACAGTGCCATCTGAAAAGATGTAAAGGCACTATTGACTTAAAATGTAATTCAATTGATAGGGAATGATATTTAAATTTGAAAATCAATATTTCTCATAAAATAGACATAATGATCTTATCCTTTCAAGATGCACGTTTCAGGTTCATGTCCTTTTGAGGTAACCACAGCCAAGAGCTGCACAACAATGTAGTGAGGCAGATATGCTTGACAGGATCATTGGACTGCAAATTGAAATATTCAGATATCATAAAAATTAGCAGTGTAGAGTTTCAGGGTTTGTTTGGGAAGAAGAGGACATACCCGGAGGACGGCAGTGTAGTGAATATTCTAGTAAATCCCTGTGAATGGTTGGAAGATCATTATAATATGTTTGCCCGCTAATTATCCTTCTTCCACAAGCCCATTGAATACATTAAATAATTCTCTGGCATTCTATTTAAATTTTCAAGATATATTAAGTATTTTACTTTTCCAGAAGTGAGTAAATTTTTTTGCAATTAGTTGGATAAACATTTTATCATTACCACCTAAGGAAGAATCCAAAAAGTGAAGACTGAATGGAGAGGATTGCATGTCTCCGTAACAATCTGCCAGAATTTTTTCCATTAAAACACACCCCATCTCTAATTTTTGTGCAACTTCTTTGACATTGACTATTTAGCTACTATGTAATCCAAAGGAAGAAGGGAATATTATGCTGAGATGGCTGTCAGATCCTGCTGAATCTGAGATTACACTTCAATCAGTGGTAGTTGATTTAATTGTTTTTGACTGCTTCATCCTTACCTGACTTATTGAGTGCACAGACGGTTAGAATCTTTATGGAGATACACAGACCAACAATGATATACCGGTGCAGGAGTCACTAGCAATAGATTAGGTGATGTAGTATGAGGCTTAAAAAACACAGCAACACTTAACATTATTGAAGATTTACATAATATTCACTCAATCTGGTCCATAAGCAAATTAAAACCTGACACTAAATTTTGACACTGATATTTAACCTGACACACAGGAATACTGTCGCACTCAGATGTAGAAGGATTCTTCATTGTTGTGTCCGTAACAATTTTGTTTTACCAATCAGGATTGTTAGCCCTGAACTGAACCCCCGAACATGAAGGTCCAGTTGACTACTCTTAGTCTGTCCTCTACCCTTTGACCTGTGAACAGTTTAGCAGTAGAACAGGAAGAAAACTATCAACCAGGCTATGCGAGCGTCAGCTAGCGAGCAGAAGGCATGACCCACTCTTGCTAGTATCAGCTCATGAAGATGAAGAAGGACATCATTTGATCTGGACAACAGCATGGTCTTGACTTAAAGCAAGAACGAGAGAAGAATGGGAATTTCTTGAAGCATGGTTCTCTACAGAAGGATCCATCAGCAAACACATCAACATAGATGTGGCATATGATCCCTTGCAGAAAAAAGGAAACAACAATGTCAACAATCAACAAATTGCCAGTAATCTTGGGATCTGGCAGCAAAGCCAAAACTTCCAATGAACCTCCCTCGAAACCAGCCAATCAGAATCTTCTACTGCTAAATTGTTCACAGTGTGTTGAACCAGCCAATCAGATCACAACATCTAACCAATATCCATTTGGACCCCGGAGGAGTATATAAGCCGGCATTCGGAAGAGACAACGCCCTCAACTGTGCACTGATGATGGCTTCTCGATTGGAGCCAAAACAGCTGTAAACATTTTGCCAAGCTCGGTGATCAACCAAACTTCCAAATAGCCAAGCTGAGCTATCTATATTCCGCACTATTTCAGACCATTCTACTACCTGCATTAACAATTCCAGTTTCTTCAGATCTATTCAGAATTCTTCCAGTAAAGAAGACCTTAAAATATCAATAAAAATAGATTTCACATACAGGTTACAAGTAATATTATGTCACTCAAGTGCCAGATATGGGCTCTTCTTAAACAGAATAACCATCCCTGAACTTAAAAGACAGGATTAATAATCTGGGTGTCACCAATGACCAGAAACAGAAAGAGATCCGAAATTTCAACAATGTAACTAGAAAATCAGGGCAGAAGCTAGATAGCTTGCAAAAGTGGCTCTTTTTCTGACCTCTCAGTTCTACTATTTTATCTATGAGGTTCAAGGTAATAATGTTGGACTGCACAACATCTAACTGGATTTATGTAGCCACAACGAGATGTAGGAAGCTTGATGATATGAAGGTTAGAGCAATTCACTTTATTAGCACCTACCACTCTGCTTTATTTACCCATTTTATCACCTATACACCTAACTTGGGTGTGAATTATCCATGCATAAACTCAGCAAGTGGGGCAGGTGGACTCGTCAGCCTTGGATGCCAGCCTGCCCAGGAGAAGGAAAACTCTGATTTTAAACCTCCGCTGCCTTGTGGCCATACCCACCCATGGGAAAGGCTTCGGGAGTAAACCCTGGGGAAGAAATCCGGAGCTGGGGTTCATAAGGCAGTTTGATGTTGTTTACAACTTCACTCTGGCAACCTCTGCGATGACACTGGTGCCAAGCTGTGTTGGTGCTTGCCTTTCCCTTGGACTACATTGGTGACGTGGAGAGGGAGAACCCGCTGCATAGGCAACAGCCGGTTCTTCAAATTTTCCCGCCCAGGCTTGCACCCTGGAGAGGACACAGAGGTGTAAACCCATGATCCCCTGGGATCGACGGCTGCCTACCAGGAAAACTCAGCCAAGTTAGTCTGTTACCAGGTTCCTTTTCTGACAACCACCAGCACCAAGAGGAGAAAAACAACATTATGTAAGTCTATCTTTCTAAGTTGCTCCCAAGTTATTCATTATACTGACTTCAACAAAAACACGTTTCTTTAGTTTTCTACAGTACCTTACAATTCCCTATGTATTATAAATGTCCAGGTACCTAATGGCTGATGTTTTTAAACTTACTGGGACCCTGTTTCCTGCACTCCCCTTATACTAATCCAGTTAACTATAAAGTTTATTATTCTACTGCTTAACCTCTAAAAATAACATAAGTTGAAAATGTGCTCGGGAGTTAAGAAGTGTAGCATCCACTACTGAAATGCCAAGGGTGCCAGATTATCGGAGTATTATCGGTAGGTGACAGAAAGGCTTTGGGTTGTGAGGGGGTGAATTGTTCACTATGAAGTTATCTGCTTGTAGTCATAAATATGATGGTCCAGTTGAATTTATAAAGACAGGAAGGGGTGTAGCGGTGGGGATGTTAACATAATGATACTATTTTGTCAAGTTGTCTAAGATGCTAGAAATACTCAGTAGACGAAACAGCAACATGGTTAATGTTTCAGATCAATTACCTTTCA
The DNA here is from genome assembly GCF_030028105.1 of Mobula birostris. NCBI lineage: Eukaryota > Metazoa > Chordata > Chondrichthyes > Myliobatiformes > Myliobatidae > Mobula > Mobula birostris. The sequence goes on from NC_092387.1 coordinate 38,891,701, forward strand.
TCAAAAATATTAGGGATTCAGGAATATTCAATATTCAGGAGGGATAGACATGAAAGAAAAGGAGGTGGGGTGGTATTGCTGGTTAAAGAGGAGATTAACGCAATAGAAAGGAAGGGCATAAGCCGGGAAGATATGGAATCGATATGGGTAGAGCTGCATAACACTAATGGGCAGAAAACGCTGGTGGGAGTTGGGTACAGGCCACCTAACAGTAGTAGTGAGGTCGGGGATGGTATTAAACGGGAAATTAGAAATGTGTGCAATAAAGGAAGAGTAGTTATAATGGGTGACTTCAATCTACATGTAGATTGGGTGAACCAAATTGGTAAAGGTGCTGAGGAAGAGGATTTCTTGAAATGTATGCGGGATGGTTTTTTGAACCAACATGTTGAGGAACCAACTAGAGAGCAGGCTATTCTAGACTTGGTTTTGAGCAATGAGGAAGGGTTAATTAGCAATCTTGTCGTGAGAGGCCCCTTGGGTAAGAGTGACCATAATATGGTGGAATTCTTCATTAAGATGGAGAGTGACATAGTTAATTCAGAAACAAAGGTTCTGAACTTAAAGAGGGGTAACTTTGAAGGTATGAGACGTGAATTAGCTAAGATAGACTGGCAAATGACACTTAAAGGATTGACGGTGGATATGCAATGGCAAGCATTTAAAGACTGCATGGATGAACTACAACAATTGTTCATCCCAGTTTGGCAAAAGAATAAATCAAGGAAGGTAGTGCACCCGTGGCTGACAAGAGAAATTAGGGATAGTATCAATTCCAAAGAAGAAGCATACAAATTAGCCAGAAAAAGTGGCTCACCTGAGGACTGGGAGAAATTCAGAGTTCAGCAGAGGAGGACAAAGGGCTTAATTAGGAAGGGGAAAAAAGATTATGAGAGAAAACTGGCAGGGAACATAAAAACTGACTGTAAAAGCTTTTATAGATATGTAAAAAGGAAAAGACTGGTAAAGACAAATGTAGGTCCCCTACAGACAGAAACAGGTGAATTGATTATGGGGAGCAAGGACATGGCAGACCAATTGAATAATTACTTTGGTTCTGTCTTCACTAAGGAGGACATAAATAATCTTCCAGAAATAGTAGGGGACAGAGGGTCCAGTGAGATGGAGGAACTGAGCGAAATACATGTTAGTAGGGAAGTGGTGTTAGGTAAATTTAAGGGATTAAAGGCAGATAAATCCCCAGGGCCAGATGGTCTGCATCCCAGAGTGCTTAAGGAAGTAGCCCAAGAAATAGTGGATGCATTAGTGATAATTTTTCAAAACTCGTTAGATTCTGGACTAGTTCCTGAGGATTGGAGGGTGGCTAATGTAACCCCACTTTTTAAAAAAGGAGGGAGAGAGAAACCGGGGAATTATAGACCGGTTAGCCTAACGTCGGTGGTGGGGAAACTGCTGGAGTCAGTTATCAAAGATGTGATAACAGCACATTTGGAAAGCGGTGAAATCATCGGACAAAGTCAGCATGGATTTGTGAAAGGAAAATCATGTCTGACGAATCTCATAGAATTTTTTGGGGATGTAACTAGTAGAGTGGATAGGGGAGAACCAGTGGATGTGGTATATTTGGATTTTCAAAAGGCTTTTGACAAAGTCCCACACAGGAGATTAGTGTGCAAACTTAAAGCACACGGTATTGGGGGTAAGGTATTGATGTGGGTAGAGAATTGGTTAGCAGACAGGAAGCAAAGAGTGGGAATAAACGGGACCTTTTCAGAATGGCAGGCAGTGACTAGTGGCGTACCGCAAGGCTCAGTGCTGGGACCCCAGTTGTTTACAATATATATTAATGACTTGGATGAGGGAATTAAATGCAGCATCTCCAAGTTTGCGGATGACACGAAGCTGGGCGGCAGTGTTAGCTGTGAGGAGGATGCTAAGAGGATGCAGGGTGACTTGGATAGGTTGGGTGAGTGGGCAAATTCATGGCAGATGCAATTTAATGTGGATAAATGTGAAGTTATCCACTTTGGTGGCAAAAATAGGAAAACAGATTATTATCTGAATGGTGGCCGATTAGGAAAAGGGGAGGTGCAACGAGACCTGGGTGTCATTATACACCAGTCATTGAAAGTGGGCATGCAGGTACAGCAGGCGGTGAAAAAGGTGAATGGTATGCTGGCATTTATAGCGAGAGGATTCGAGTACAGGAGCAGGGAGGTACTACTGCAGTTGTACAAGGCCTTGGTGAGACCACACCTGGAGTATTGTGTGCAGTTTTGGTCCCCTAATCTGAGGAAAGACATCCTTGCCATAGAGGGAGTACCAAGAAGGTTCACCAGATTGATTCCTGGGATGGCAGGACTTTCATATGAAGAAAGACTGGATGAACTAGGCTTGTACTCGTTGGAATTTAGAAGATTGAAGGGGGATCTCATTGAAACGTATAAAATCCTAAAGGGATTGGACAGGCTAGATGCAGGAAGATTGTTCCCGATGTTGGGGAAGTCCAGAACGAGGGGTCACTGTTTGAGGATAAAGGCGAAGCCTTTTAGGACTGAGATTAGGAAAAACTTCTTCACACAGAGAGTGGTGAATCTGTGGAATTCTTTGCCACAGGAAACAGTTGAGGCCAGTTCATTGGCTACATTTAAGAGGGAGTTAGATATGGCCCTTGTGGCTAGGGGGATCAGAGGGTATGGAGGGAAGGCTGGTGCAGGGTTCTGAGTTGGATGATCAGCCATGATCATAATAAATGGCGGTGCAGGCTCAAAGGGCTGAATGGCCTACTCCTGCACCTATTTTCTATGTTTTCTATGTTTTCTATTATCAGGTGTTCCAGTGAAAGGTCATCTATCTTACACTTTGACCCTGCTCTCTCTCTCTCTCTCACTCTCTCTTGGTTCTGCCTGATGCTTACTTAACTCTGTAGTTTAAGAAAAGCAGGGATCATATTTTTCCTGATGTTTATCACTGCTTCAAGACATTAGTTTCAATATTCATCTTCATTTAAACCGAAAGACAAGTATTATATAAAACCCTTTTAACTTAGATATATGTTATGTTAAGAAACTGAATACTTTCATAGGTCTGCACATCAGTACACCATTGGTCAATCACCCAAAAATGTCTGTTGACAAGAATGTAGTGCTCTGTCCTTTATAAAGACACAGGCAAGTGCTGACAACTACTGTATTTACCCTATTTCTGAAACAATATAAATCAGCATTTGATCTGAAGCCAATTTGGCAACCAGAGAATGACTGTATGAAACTTATTTTCTCACCCTGAGTTCGTAAATTGAATTCCAGTCAGAATACACAAAGGCAAAAATACCTTGTTTATGTGAAAATCTATTTAAAATGTGTCTAGAGTTATCATTGGCAGTAAAATATCAGAAGATACTCTGCCTTCCAATTTACTAAAAACAAAGTGGCACCTAAATAGAATTGCATTTTATGTAAATATAACATTAGCATTAATATATAGCTCTGATTGTAATTTAGAATTTTTGTCACCTGTCATATGCATTGAGCTTTAATTCAACTCAAACTCAGAAGAGCCAAAACGTGCAATTACACAAAATGTTCTCCAGAATGTCTAGTACACCAATCAGAATGACACAGCAGTGGGTGGGGGCAGGAGGGGGATGGATGGAGTATAGAATTGTTGTTGTTTTGTTGAACCAGTACTGCAAACTTCACTTGCCCCCAGAATAGCCGGACCCCAGCTTCTTCAGCTCTAAACTGCAGACTACTTTTACTGCATTAATTTGATTAACTTTCTGGGCCATTTAAACATATTTAATTGAGTTAGTTAAAGACAAAATTTTTATCAAAGTATTTCCAAATGGAAGTCTACTTTATCCATGAATACTGATGTTGTAATCATCTAAATAATTATCCTTTATAATCTAAATATTAGGAATGCATATCATGCCTAGGATTGTTTTAAAGTTTCTGTAAAATAGTTGCTCTGATATTCACCAAACTGATAAAAGAATTTTTAATCTCTCCTATCTGATTTCCAACTAACAGATTCATTCCACATTTTTTAACTGGTAAATTTAGTGTGGATAACTTACTTAGGTGGTTTTGCTTAAAAAAAACAAGTTCAAATTACACAGAGTATGGAAGTTCATTCCATTATTGGCATCATTCTGCTTGTGAATATGATGCAGAATTTACCCTTTGTTTCCTTGAGAAGCACCAAACTATTCGACACTGTCTATTTAATTAGCATAACATTAGAAGCACTTTTATAAACACTTACAAATGATTAACAGAACAGAAAAAGATGCCAATAAATTACCACTAAAAATACTTGGCACCATATTACATACATATTTTTGTTCCCAGATAAATATATTTATGTTAGGTATGTGCAAAAATAAAACACTGAAATAAAACTCTTAGTTCAGTGAACAATGCTTCCACAATTCAGTAGTGCCAAGCTTTGGGAAGTAAACCACTACAGCAAAATGGCACACTGCAGTATTCACTTCATTGTTAAAGCATATGCCAATTGCTTTAAATACCATACATGTCCCAAAACGGTTTAGTTTGTACATAAATTTATAATTGTATTTATGATTTTGTTAAGCCAAATTAATGTGGGTATTATATTCCTGAAACAAATCATAATAATGAGATCAGCTGGTAGAAAGAGCAAAAATCAATAAATATATCAATGCTGGATATCTGAGACATTAATTCTGTTTCTTTTTCCATAGATAACTGCTTGACCTGCTGATTGTTTCCAGCATTTTCAGTTTCTGTTGGTGCAAAGGTATGAACACAGTCTGAAAGAAGGATAGCAATTCTACATTTAGCAATAGGCAGTGAGGAAGCAAGGTTCATTTATGTGGTTTGGGTGAGCACCCAGTATTCTGCAACGCATAAGCCCAATGCTCTAGGGTCTACATGTGCAGATGTGCACAATACTTTTTCTTCAGTCTCCCTTCTCATTGTGGAGAGAGAGGTTTTATTATGGTTTACTTATTGTTCATGGTCTGAATATTTCTGGAAGGTCATTATTTATATTTATTTGCCAACTGTTGCTGAAAAGGTGGTGTTGACCCCCAGAGTCCTGTGTTTTCATACTCCTTTAAATGCATCAGGGTCCTTTTTTCAGCAGTCCCTTTCAACTCACAGGACCTTGTTTCCATTGAACCCACTTGGGATCTTCCCATGCTCTCTTTAAACACACTGGACCCGTGTTTACAGCATTTCCTTTAAACTCACTGGAGTTCTGTTTTCCACACTCACAAGGGTCCTATTTCCCATGCACCTTTAAACCCACCGGAATTTTTCTTCCCACAGCCCCTTTAAGCTCAGCAGGACCCTGTTACCCCAGCTATCTTCAAACTCACTAGAATCCTTTTTCTTGTACTCCCTTTGCACTCACCTAGTTTAATGTAAAAATTATTATCCTCTGTATAATATCTAACAACAATGATTTGAAAGTGTATGAAGGCATGAAAAGGAACAACTTCCAAGGGTCTGGAAAATCTCCGAGTCTGGCACTACTAAAATCTCCAGGGTGCTGGATTATCAGAGCTTTATTACAGATGGTGATAAGACTTTATGGTATAAAGTCAGAGTTACTCACTGCAACATGCCCAACCTCTGAACTGCTCTTACAGACACTGTATGGGTTTAGTCCAATTTAGATTGCGATCAGCTGTTACTTGGAGGATGTAGGTAACTTGATAATAGTAAAGCAATTTGTCAAGAGAGGTTGAGAAATAAAGAAATTTGCAGGAATTGGAAATCTGAAATAAAAGTGTGCTAAAAATACTCAGTTGATCAGACAGCATGGAAAGAGAATCAAGTGATAATATCTCAGGTCAATGACCCTTCATCACAACTGAAAAAGTCAGCAAACACGTTTTAAGTTGCAGGAGGGGGGAGGAATGGAAAAAAGAAAAAGGATATCAGCTAATTGGCATTCTATTGCCCATCTAGTAACCAGATGTCTCCAAAAGTATTAAGTCACCTGGGCATCCTTGGTCCCACCCTATCACTGACTTTCCCTTTGTTCTCTCCATCCCTTCCCCCTCTCTGTAACCTCAAACACATATTTTTCTTACTTCTCCAGTTTTGTTGAGAGGGTTTTGATGTGAACTGTTAACTATGTTTCTCACTCCATAGATGCTGACTGATTGGCTTGGGATTTTTTTTTACTGTCAGTATAGGTGGTTGGAAATTGGCATTGTAGAACATTTCTCTGGTCAGAATGTTAATTGCTACTTATCAGTCCATTCTTTTGTAGTTCTTGTTGTGTAGAGCCAAGGACTGATTCATTTGATCAGGAGTTGTGAATGGAAGTAAACTCTGTGTAGACATTTTGGGGATGTCTGCATCAGCAAACATCCCCACCACATAGGAAGCTCATTGATAAAGTAAATATACATGGTTGGAAGGAGGATATTCCCTCTAGGAACTCCTACATTGATGTCTGGGCCTGGGCCAACTATGAATAGGGCATAGCTGGACAATTTTCCATTTGGTCACACATATTTGGAGAAGCAAGTGATTGACTAACAGCACGGGGATAACTAACAGCATGTGGAAAAGGATTAAGGAGAGAGCCAGTGTGTGCCACTTGTGGAGCCACTGAATTTTTCATGTTGTAGAGGGAGAGGCAACAAACAGCTGCTTTTATGGAATGGTGTTGACCTTCTTGAAGGTTGCTAGCTACATTCATGCAGGGAAATTCAGATTTTATATATATCATCATATCTTGAGTTTTGTAGATGGTGTAAAGCTTTGTAAGTCATTTGGTGAATTACTCACCACAGAATCTAACTTGCTTTTCCAGTCACTATTTATTTATCTGGTCCATTTACTTTTTTGATTAGTGATGTAACCTAGGAAATTAAGATGGTAATTCAATGACTTAAACATATGTAGTTAATCATTCTATTCTTGGAAATCTCCACTGCTTGCTATTTGTATGCAATGTTCCCTTTAATTTGCAATGACTAGTGTGCACAAAAATCTTGTGGTGTGAAATATTTTGCCCAGAGGCAACGACATGTGCACATTGAATTTTATATATAGAGGTATTCATTTTTTCAGCTAGCAAAACACTGTCAATAAGAACTTTGATCTCTTCTGGGTTTGATTGTTTTCACTCTCATTCATCTGCACCCTCACAAAACATGCATAGCAGGCTTGTAGTAGGTAATGAAATATTTTCTTGCCAGAGCTTTTGCACACTGTCCATATGTGATTTGCTTGCTAAGTAACGCTTTAAAAAGTAAAGTTTCCAGATATCACTCCACTTCTTCTCCACGTACAAATTTTCCAGCAACTTTTGCATCGCAATACACACAGATAACACCAGTTTCTGTATTGTACATAAATATTTCTCGTAGCTGCATGTTCCTGACCTCATGAGCTTTTGGTGTAGCAGTTTCTACTGTTTCATTAAGAATTCCACTTTAAATGAACTAAATTTGCGCTTCATGCCCTTTGCTTCTTTGGAACTTGACATGGTGAATCAATCATTTCTTCAATAAAAACAGTATAAACCAGCTCTAAAACCTGCAGACAAATCATTGCAAATTTCACGTTGGCAACACTGTCCGGATCAGAAACTGGAGAAAGAAGTGTGCTTGTGTACGGTTGTGAAATATACTTAACATGCAAATGAGGTAGAGGGTGACAACCTTTTGTGCGCAGTTTAAATTCCTTTGTGCACTAGTAGCAAAGGATGTGTGTGCACGCATTGGAGGGAACATTGCTTGTATGGTATTAAGTTACATAATACATATCAGTCCAAGCCTGAATGTTGTCCAAGTCCTGCTTCAATATCTGAGGAGTTATCAATGCAAATGACTTATGCAATCACCTTCCTCTATGTGATGTATGACTCCCGTAAACGGAATGTTTCCTCTGGGTTCCCACTGACTGTCTTGCCTACTGTGAACTCCACTTAATCAGGCTTGGTTATCAGGCTTAACGGTAATGTTAGAAAGAGAGATATGTCCAAGCAAAAGGATACAGATTATATAATTCTACTTTTTTATGACTTATCAGTGTTTGGTTATTTAACATAGTGGGATTCTCTATGAAAGTTAAGCTCTCTTTTTATATCAACTGCCGATGTCACTTCCTTCATAAATGTAAATTGGTAACAGGTCAAGTAGATTGCTCCCTCATGTTGAAATTCCCATCACTTGCCATGTCTTTCAGAGCTAGGATGTGACCAGAATGCAATGGTACTAATAAGTTTACTCTTGGTTTGAATACTGACAGATTATAATTTGTGTCCGTGCTTCTCCCAATGCTTCCACCAAGAGATACCATCGTGGCAAAATGCTGATTCATATGCTAAGGGAAAGTAATGGGTGGTAATCACAGGAGGTTTCAATGCCTATTATCAATGTCATGAGACTGCAAGAGGTCTGTAGTCAATTTGAGTTTTCTTAGGAATACATCCAGAGGAATACTGTGCTGTCACCTCACTGGTCTAAATTTCTGGTGCAATAGTGCACTCAGCAATTTTAATGAAAGAGCCTGGACTATTAGTTGAAATATGCATTTATGTGAATACAGCTATGGAATATTGTTGCTTGACTTTGTGGAGGATAGCTCTGAATGATATGAGGAAGAAAATGTAGTGTCCGTCGGACTGAGTGTGCGTTAGGTTGAGACTAAATAGATTAGGCTGCTTTGTTTTTATCACACTGTGTTGTAGAAGGTTGTTTTAATGAACCGCTTGGCTACTTAAGATAGCAACCACATATCAGTGAGACTGGGTACATAAAGCAGATTTCCTTCTCTGAACTGTCCAAATGATCCCATGTAAAATAGAAAAGTTGCCCAAGGTGATCTGTTCTCAAATTAGGATATTAAGAAAATGGTTAATCCAAAGGTAGAACAACAAAGATTTGTTACCATGAAATAATTAAAAATCATTAAATTTTATGCATTTTTAATCCTATGAAAGATTGATTTGATTTTGATAAATCAGATAAAATTAAAATGAAAATAAGGATTTTTTTTGAACAAAATGGGTGAAGTCAGATTACACTGAAAACTAATCTGACTTGAATATAATTAGCATTGTGGCCCAGATACAGATACTGCACTATTAAGAATTTGAGTTTGCCCTCTGTCCATACATCTGCCTACTGTACATATTAACAATGCATGTTTCAAAAGTTGCTTATAGTCAGATATTAAAAGGAAGTTAATTAGAGATTTCTTTCGATATTCAATAACAGAATACTTTGCTCTAGAGTCTGCTACTGGGTATTATTTAATACTTATTCAGATTGTTTACCATTGGCCATGTGCGAATGTCAACAAGTCATTTTAAACAGGATGAAGAAGTGCATATTTAGTCTGACTACCTTCAGAAACCAAAATTCAAATATATAATATCAAATTATTTGAATGTGATGGAAAATACAAAGGTTCATACACACAATTATCCTAATGAAAAAAAAATTGAATTCTAGCAGTAATGGAATTAGATATTGTCACAGCTGATCTTACCTTGTCTCCAGGCTGTGGCCTCATCAATGATACTTGATCATATCCTCTGCGAAAAAGAGCCCACAAGGCATCCAATTTCCCCTGGATAAATTATTATTAACTATTATTAATTATTTCCCAAGATATATGCTGAAAATACTTGCTGTTGGTTATCAACGAGCTGCATTTATATCAATTTAGGGACAATAGGGGGAAGAGGGCAAGGGAATTCTATTTCCAAAGTTAACAAAAAACTAATTGTAGCAAATTGCCCATTAAGATTGGAGACAAAACTTAAAATTATTGCCATTAATTTAAAAGTTGCCCATAAAAATCTTATGTGGTACTGATCAATGATACACTTGACAATGTATTATTCTGTTAGTGCCTTTTAAAATGGTATTCATGTGTCACATGGTCAATGTAGTACTAAGTGCCATATTGTGTCAAAAGCAAATTAAATGGTAGCTAAGAAAAAAATGTAGTAAGCACATTTTGAAAGTTATCTAAAATATATATTTCAAAATGCATACATATATCAATTTTATTTTACATGTGTTATATGTTGAAAGGTTTGCAGGTTGGAGAGAACCTCACCAGGGATGAAAATTCTGATACTAAAATATCCTAAATGACTTAAGAGGAGAGGAGAAGACGGCGGCGCGACACAGCGCACGCGGCCACTCCGGTGATGAATATCTGTTATTTGTCAATTAGGGTGCCTTGTACAATTCTGATTTGATGGAGGCAGACGTAGAGCACGGAGGAACATCTGGTGAAACCTCTGAAATGCCTGTTTTGCTGCTGCTACTACTGTGCGATCCAAAATCTCTGGAGGGGAAGGCCCCGATTCCTCGGCTTTGCCTGTCGCTCAGCGGCTGGGGCAGGGTTGAAGCACTCGGCAGAGATGGTGCTCGGTGCTCGGTTTCGGAGGACTGGTCGGAGGCTCGAAGTTTTTGGACGGACTCAGAGTCCGCTGTGGTCGGGTGCTTCCAGGATGCTGCATCGGCAAGTTTGCAGCGCTGGAGGTTCATGGCAGGGAGAGTTTCTCCCTTCTACCGTCTGCGTGAGATGTTGGGGCTATTGGGACTTTGAGACATTTTTTTACTGTGCCCATGGTCTGCTCTTATCAAATTATAGTATTGCTTTGCACTGTTGTAACTATATGTTATAATTATGTGGTTTTTGTCAGTTTTAGTCTTGGTCTGTCTTGTGTTTCTGTGATATCATACTGGAGGAACATTGTATCATTTTTTAATGCATGCATTTCTACATGACAATAAACGAGGACTGAATGTCCTCATAATTTAAATTATTGAATCCTTGTATATATGCAGAATCTGTGATGGTTTACCAGCTTTTTACACTATAAAATCCTCTTTGACACAGCTACCCTTCAGTGGTAACATATTTTCAGGTCAATGGCCAGACATTACTGATGTCCCCTGTTGCCACAATGCATTCCCCATGGAACAACAATTAAGATGAATCTAAATCATTGCAGGTTAGTGCAAAATTATCTCATGTATTTTGTGTCAAATATCAGGAACAATTTGTGCTATGACCAGCAAAATTCATGTGTCTGCACTATTTGGGTGGTTCAAAAGTTACAGTCAAGCTCAATCATAATGTCATTTTGACAGCTGGGCTATTTTGGATGCTGAATCACACAGAAAATGATTATTGGTTCGAATGATCTCCACCACAACTACCCCTAGGCTGTCTTCCATCCATTCTGAGTCTGCTTTGCTGTTAAGACCAACACTACTGGCTATTTGAGAGCATATATGGCAAAAGTTACCTGGTGTTCATTTCCATACCATCAGTTATAATATCACGTTAATAATTACCTTAACTGGTGTATACCATTTTCTCTGCTGTGGTGGTCTGTAAGGCCGAGGTTTGTAAGGCTTTGGATCCAACAGTTCAAACTCTTGATCTGGCATCTTGATGACTGCATTTTTTGGTTTTTCTAATTTTGCACCTTCTTCTGTTGAACCCTTATCACCCCATCGCACCTGAACAAAAGAAATGAACAAATTTGGTGTAATAAAGAAGTAATGAAACTATAAAATCTTGAAAAAGAGAAATAATTAATTCCTTTAAAGAAAAATGTCAGAATAACTGTTTCTCTCTCAAGAACCGGCAGCCTAGAAATAGATTATTTCTGAAAATGCACTATTGTTAAATTGTCATAATATTATTTATTTCAGGTTGGCATTTGGTATCCTGCCTCTGTGACAAAAAGGAATTGCAGGATTATTTCTGACAGCAGGTAAGAGCCAACTACAATAATAGGTTTGAGGTTACACATAGCCACAGCATCTAAGGATAGTATTGTACCTTCAATATATGGCATAAAGGGTATCGCCAACAGGATTCTACCACTAATGACATTTTTCCCACCCCACCTCTCCACTTTCTGTAGGGATCACTCTCTATGTGACTCCCTTGTCCAGTCGTTCCTCCCCACTTATCTCCCTTCTGGCACTTATCCTTGCAGGGGTGACAAGTGCTACACCTCCTCCCTCACCATCATCCCAGGCCCCAAACAGTCCTTCCAGGTGAAGCAACACTTCACCTGCAAGTCTGCTGGGGTCATCGATTGTATCCAGTGCTCCAGCTGTGGCTTCCTCTACATCGGGGAGACTGCTTTGTTTAGCACCTTCGCTCTGTCTTGAAAGACAAGATCTGCTGGTGACTACCCATTTCAATTTGATCTCCTATTCTCATCCTGATATGATTGTCCATGGCCTCTTCTACTGCTTTGATGAGGCCAAGTGCAGGATAGAGGCGCAACACTTCATATTCCATCTGGGTAGTCTGCAACCTAATGACATGAACATTGATTTCTCTAACTTTCAATAATCACTCCCCTCTCTCTGCCCTTCTGATCATCATTTCTTCCCTCTCTACTCATCTGCCCACCAGCTCCCTCTCCTTCCCCCCCCTTCCCTTCCTTCCATAGTCTACTTTCCTCTCTTACTAGAGTCCTTCTTCTTCAGCCCTTTACCTCTTCCACCTATCATCAAGTTTCTTCATCCTCCCCCTCACCTGAGCTCACCTGCCAGCTTTACTCCTCTCCTCCCCCCCATCTTCTTATTCTGGCTTCTGTCTCCTTCTTTTCCAAATATGATGAAGGACTTCAGCCCAAAACAGTGATGTTGCCTGATTTGCTGAGTTCTTCCAGCATGTTGTGTGTGTGTTTGCTCAAGATTTCCAGCATCTGCAGAATCTCCTGTGTTTATAATTTCCTGTTATTGACAGTAGTTGTAATAACATAGAGAGGAATCTTGTCAAATTAGAAGCTTACTGAAAGTGATGTTGCAGGCAAGTTTGTGCTTTGATTAAGGTAGACATTAAATTGTAAACCATTGCGTTTATGTGGCGGACACAGGAGAATGATGGCAGAATCCCTAGCAATGGCAATGCAGTTGCATATTAATGACAGACAGATTCTCTTCTCTGGAGATGGTCATTAACCCTTCACACTAAATTGATTATCATCTAGCTTTGGTAGCACAAAGGAATAGCTGAGGATTTGGGGAATGGAATTAAATATTGTGCAACCATCAGCAAACATCCTCACTTCTGGCATCTTCGTGGAAGAAAGGTCATTGATGAAGCAGCTGAAGATGGTTGAGATAACAAGATAGCACTGAGGACTTCCTGTGGTGATGTCCAGGAACAGGGATGATTGATCTCCAACAACTTGCCTGGGATTTTAATGGATATACTGGTTTCCTGCCTTAACTCAGACAAGCCAGTAGGTTAAATGCCTACTTTAAATTGTCCCTTGGTAAACTGTGTGCAAGATAATCAGGTGAGTCAATGGGCTAATGATCAAGAATAGATTACAGGGAGAATGGGACTGATTGGTGTGCTCTTAGAGCTGGTGTAGATTCAAAGGGCTAAATAGATCCTTCCTAAGTCATAAGGAATATGAGAGTGCTGATTTCTTTAGTTGTACAGTATCTGCAAATCTTTTTTGGAAATATAAAGCATTTTTGAAAACAATGGAATGAATCTCTGCAATTAGGAAAGTGCTGCAACTTCTGAAGACCAACCTTAAAACATGTGATTTTTAATCATAGAAGTGAAAAGTTTTTGGATGTAGAATACTGCATTCAAATAATATACTGTGGATTCCGGTTAATTGAGACACATCAGGTCCAAACACATTTTGGCCCAATTAAGTGGCTGCTCCAATTAGCCGAAGTTTCATGGAAATAGTTAAAAAGGTATATAAAAAAAGACAAACTGAGTAACAAATTATGTATTTAAATAAAATACAGAACAAATTACAGAATGCAGAACAACTGTAGTACCATAAAACTGTGTTTTTGTTCCTAATACTTATTAATGGAGGAATTCATCTGAGTTGCATTCTTTTGACTGCAAATGAACAAAATCAGTGCAGATAATGAACTGCATTCATAAGATGCTGTTGAACATTGCAACCTCCAAACCTTCATTTTCTTTGTAACATTCAAGATGATTGCCGATGCCTTTAAATTCTTTGTACTTTCTAACTTATTGAAGTAGTAAAATCGTTTCATTTTCACTACTGGCCGTTTCTGGCCTAAGTGCTTGAAACTGCAGTGATCAAAACAATTCTGAATCATCTTACTGCTTAATTCTAGCCAGCTAACAGTGACAAAAATCGCTGATTTTTTTTAGCATAAACACACGAAATTACAACTTCTTAAAAACAGTGTGCTCGAAGCATGTTGTTCAGTCTAACGGCCATACAAGTGCATGCGACTGACACTAGTTAGAAACTGCTTAGCAACAGTCTCCTGACCCAACTAAGCAGCAGTGTCCTAAATAAATGAAGGGAATCCGGCTAATTTCCTGATTAGTTTTTGTTCTTGTCCAAAATAACCGATTGCCCTGATTAACAGATGACCCAAATAACTGGAATCCACTGTATATGTATTAGAAGAATAACTTCTTCTTCTTGTATATGTATTAGAAGAATAACTAAGATGCTCTAAATAATATCTACGGTTAAGCTCATTTGTTAATTTAGAGTTCTTTAAAAAAGCAAATACAAATTAGCAATGCACAATTAGCCCGCATCCATTTAATCCAATGAAGGCACCACACCAATTAATTCTGGCTTCAGACTCTAATGATTTCATGGTACACAGTGGCTCCAGAATCTGTTGGTGGGTCATCTGAACAGAATGTATTTACCAGACAGGGAAAAGTGGGATCTATGGATCTCAGATGCTTTGCTGAAGGCTTTGGTGCATGAGAAGATGTGAAGAGATGACATGTTTCCAAAATGCCACACTCAGAAGGAAGTACAAGGAAGTAACAATGCTCAAGATTAGGCATCAGGCCACAATGACATGGTCAAGTTCATGAATATATTTTCAACTACCATCAACCAGATCACTTGCGGCAGGCAATGCATTAAATTGGATGATTCACTTATTAATAATCCCTATCAATCAGCAACTGTCCACAATACTGTATATGGCCTTATACTGTACACATCCTTATATGCATTATCACTGTTACAAGCCTCATGCCAACATCTCACAACATATACAGAATGGAAGCTATTCAGCCATGAGAGCACTTCACCCAAAACATGAAATTTCAATGGCATTTAGAGATGTTATGTTCAAATAAATGCTGGATTAACTGTTAGCTTTGGACCCTTGTACAGTCAACAATGTACATGGGTCAGCATCTATAACAGCAACTTTGAAGTTTATGAATCCCAAGATCAGTTTTAACATACGACTCTGTTAATGTACTGCAACTCAAGGATGTAGGCTTAGCTCACTATTCACTCTTCCTACACCACGATTGTATGGTTAAGCACAGCTCAAATGCATCCTATAAATTTGCAGATGGTATCTCTGTTGTTGGTAAAATACCAGGTGGCAACGAGGAGGCATAAAGGAATGACATACATTGGCTAGTTGCATTGTATTGCCACAACAACCTCACAGCAAGACCAAAGAATTGATTGTGGACTTCAGGAAGGGAAGGTTGGGAGAGCATGCACATGTCCTCATTGAGGAGCCAGTGGGTGTCAATACCTCAGAGATTCTATCATGGGCCGAGAACATGGATACAATCATGAAGGAGGCAATGTCAGTAGGAGTTTGAAGAGATGGGTATGTTACCATAGACTTTTGCAAATGCTTATAAATGTAGAGTGGAAAGCAATCTGACTGGTTGAATCACAGCCTGGTATGGAAGCTCCAGTGCACAAAATCACAGGAGGTTGCAAAGGGTTGCAGACTCAGTCATCTTCATCATGGCTCAATCCATTCCACCATCCAGGACTTCAAGAGGGATCATCAAGAAGGCAGCATCCATCACTAAAGGCCCTCACATTTCGAGACATGTCCTCTTTTCTTATCTGCTATCAGACAGGAGGTACAGAACCATACTCAATAATTCAGAAACAGCACCTTCCCCTCCACTATTAGATCTCTGAATGGTCCTTGAACTCATGAACACTAACTCATTATTACTTTTTCTCTGCAGTGTTATTTCTTCTGTAACTTATAGTAATTTTCTGTGTTTGCACTATACTGCTGCCGCAAGACAACAAATATCATGTCATATAAGATAGTGATAATAAACCCGATTCCAATTCTGCAGAGGCAATGGTAGCAGTAGAAGTAGCAAGATGAAAATTTGTTCTGATCATATTAGATCAAACAAGGTGTTGCTAAGTTGAGAGAATGCTCTCAAGACCTGATTTTGCTGATGATATTTTCCAGTGCTGCACTGCTTTATATTTTGCTCAGATAGTTGTAACATCCTAACTGTCAGTCTGTACAGTAGGTCTGAGGAGCAATGACAGCTTACTTCACTGCAGGAGTCGGCTAGTTCTCAACTTCCACAACTGTGCATTGTAAAGAACAAGTCAGAGATAAGTTAGTCAGATCCTAGGACATCTGACCTCTTGCTCCAGTGCTAGACTGTATAAACTCCAGGGCTAGAGCATTGATGTGTTGAGCAGAGGGATCCTTATCTTCTCATCCACCATGGCTGACACAAGCAGAATGAGTCCATTAATTTGAATGGTTTCCAACGTAATATGGGGGTCATTGGAGGTGAGACATCTGTACTGCATTTGAGGACCCTGGAAAAGACCATGATTGGGAGGTTTTCATGACCAGGCAGATGTGGATGCATAATGAGGTGGCTAGCAAAATAGGACAGCCTGAATGAATGCAGGAGATGACAAAGAAATTACTGAAGTCTGCAAAACATTGCATAGGCCAGGTAACCAGAGACTCCACTCTGGAGGTTCTGTGTATATCTTTGCAAGGACTTGAAAGACTTGTTTACAATCCCATTAACAGTGCCTACTGGTTCAGGTGACAATTGCAGAAACACTAATGGAAGCTACATGACATCCTCCAGTTTCTCAGCAGTCAGACTGATCATTTAGAGGTTTGCTGTATCGAAGTAGTTTGAAGGTGCTCAGGAAGAGTGATGTGCCACTAGGGAGCAGCTTGATATCCCATTAAGTTGACACCACCCATGACCAGACAGCTGACTCCACAAATAAGTGAATTTAATAGCGTCCAGATTCCTACAATTTCGGGGGGGGGGTGTGAGGGGGTGAGGTGGGGTCTGTCAGACAGACCATCTCCAAGCTGAGATAACAAAAGGAAAGTTAAAACCTAATTGCTAAATGCAATTAAACTCTTCATGTGCACATACCCACTTCCACTCATTCACTTGAGAGCTCTGTTTCACTGATATTCAGTTGCGTTGAACCTCTACAGTAAAAACATTCAGTCAAATGATGTGCAGTGCACTTTCTGACATCACATACAAAATTCTTACTTGCACTTAAAGACATCAAGGAAGGAGTTAACTGAGGAGCTGGGACTTACTTTGACAGGGCTTGTTTAGGGAACCTGACACTAAATGAGGCGATAGTGTGTGCCAATGGTATTTTTAGGTCTCTTGATCTGTCAGGTCAGTTGGTATCTCTTGCAACATTTGCCATGTTCTATCCAGTGTCATTGTACCACCAACTCACCCATACCCACTGCTCACAGACCAACCCCACTGGCTGGTCATTTGCAAAATCTTTCTAATCACCAACGTTCCTGTCCTCTGAAGCTGCGGAAGTCAAAAATTCCAAGGCCTCTTCTCTCATAAGGAGACTGCTATTCTTATAAATGATAAAATATCATAGACAGGAACCTTGTCCATCATCATTCCTCCATTGTGCTTAACTTAGCTTACATACAAAATTGTATGGAATAAACTCAGCTGTGAGGAAGGTATCAAGATCAAACATAGAAGTAGCATAAAAGAACTACAGACATGTCATGTACATACAATATATATGATGCAAGTAAGGAAGTATTTTCATGACTGTTTGTAATTTTCCAAAAAGTAATATCCTGTGTACGTTCCAAACTTAATCACAATAAGAAGCGTGATAAATAACCTCCATTCTTTTAATGCCACCCACTCCTCTTCCTCCGTAGTATGATGCATCGACTGTTGGCCACTTTTTCTTTGCCATGGATTCATCATCAGAGTCCTGCAAAGAACAAAAGACAGTTGCCAGATGGTGTAAAATCTCATTGGATATTCTGCCAAACACTGAATTAGTTCAAGCAAATATCAAATAGCAAGTGTTCCTCAATTTTGAATCCAAGTTACCATAAGCGTTAACTAAAAACTAAGAGCATGTTCATACTGAAGTAAAACAAAGGAATCCTGTGTCCTGTTTGGAACTTTCTAATTAAAGAAAAAGCTAGAAAAAGCTAATACTTGGCATTTAACATCAGCATTAATTCATGCTCTATTCACAGAGCAACAAATTCTGATAATTCATGCCAAGAGAGTCATTATGTGGGGACAAATGCTTTATTATGCTTCTGTCTACTGTATCTCAATGTAATCAACACTGAAACACAGACCTCCCTGTAACTGTTCAGCTCTTCAGTCCAAAAGATTTGCAACACTACACAGAGGTACACTTCAGCAGAACTGTGACAAAGATCTATTGCTAGTTCAGTGTTAAAATCTTGACCCTTGACTTTAAGTAACCCAGTTAGCACAAGAAGGCGATTCTTTTATCTAACTTGAACTCCTCCTGTTTTAGCTTTCCTGAAACTAAGGCATATTATTTTATTGAAATTTAGGGACTTAATTATACTATACTGACTAAACTGAAGTCTAACAGTGCTATTATGACTAAAAATGACACACATACAGCACTGTGCAAAAACCTTAGCCACATATATATAGCTAAGGAGCCTCAGATGTTTTCACAGAATTGTAATAATTTTATGTATTGCACTGTACTGCTGCTGCAAAAATAAATTCATGACATATATGAGTAATGATAAACCTGATTCTGATATGAGTGTCTATGGTGGACTGAGAGTGGGGAGGAGGCAGGGATAGGGGAGGGAACAGGAGTACCAGAGAGACATCCTGTAATGATCAATAAACCAATTGTTTGGAAGGAAATGACCTTGTCTGGTGTCTCAGGGCTGGATTTGTCTGCACCTGCACCACACCCCTCGTACCTGCTTCTCATTTTTCATTTCTAAAATCTTTTTATTGATACATAATCTTCTATAGCTATAAAATGATACAAGACTTCAACAAGTTGATATCTACAGTTAATAATTATATGATAATGAAAAAAAATTATAAAGAAAAGGAAAAAAGAGAACCCCAACTAACTAAAAGAAAAAAACCACTAACTACAAGAGAAAGAAAAACAGAAAAAAAGGAAAAAAGAAAAAAAAACACCATTAGGGACCAACTCCCGGAGCAATACATCTTACAATCATCTACAAATGGTATATATATAAAGAAGAAAAATCATCAACCGCCAATTCACATTTATATAAAATAAGATCGGAAGGAAACCATATATTTGGCAAAAAAGCCCCATCTTCTCTCAAAATCGAATCGAGGATCAAAAGTTCTATTTCTGATTTTTTCCAAACTAAGACATAACAGTACTTGGGAAAACCATTGAATTAACGTAGGGACAGAGGTATCTTTCCATTTCAATAAAATAGCCCTTCTTGCCAACAACGTAACAAGTGCAATTACATGTTGGTCTGAAAATGAAATACCCTGAATATGATGTGGAACTATTCCAAATAGAACAGTCAATGTATTAGGTTGTAAATTAATTTTCAGAGCTTTAGAAATTGTAGAAAATAAAGATTTCCAAAAAAGTTTTAATGAAGAACATGACCAGAACATGTGTGACAAAGTGGCTACTTCAGTTTTACACTGATCACAATAGTTATCTATGTTAGGAAATATTTTGGATAGTCTCTCCTTTGTTAAATAATAACGGTGAACAATTTTAAATTGAATTAAACAGTGATCGGCACATATTGAAGAAGAATTGACCATTTTCAGAACTCGCAACCAATCTTCATTAACAAAGGTCATATTAAGTTCTCTCTCCCAATCTTGTTTAATCTTTAGTGAGAGGTTATCTTTTTGTAGTAAAAATAAATTATAAGTTCTACCAATGGAACCTCTCACTAAAAGATTCATATTCAAAATAGAATCCAACAAATCAAATTCTTGCATATATGGAACTTAGATAAGTATTTTTGTAAAAAACATCTAAAGTGAAGATATTGCAGGAAGTGCGTATGAGAGAGAGAATATTTGCTAATTAACTCTTCAAAAGTCATCTATCGACCATCACAAAATAAATCTGCAATAAAACCAATCCCCTTATTTCTCCATAAGGGAAAAATGGGATCGGTTATTGAAGGTTTAAATAGAAAATTTCAATATAAAGAGCTAGACAATTTAAATTGTTTAAAATTAAAAGAGTTGCGAAGCTGAAACCAAATCCGTAAGGACTGTTTAATAACAGAGTAGAGATTTAAATTTGGAATTTTAGCAAGTTGTAAAGGTAATGGAGCTCCTAATAATGAGGTTAAATGAAATTGTTTGATAGCTTTTAATTCCAAATCAATCCAAGCTGGTTTTGGCTTTTGTCGAGCCAATATAGCCAAAAACATAATTGTCGAATATTAACAGCCCAATAATACAATCTTAAATTAGGTAGTGCAAGTTCACCATCTTTTTTAGATTTTTGTAAATGATACTTATTAATTCTTGGTTTTCTATTATTCCAAATAAAGGACGAAATAATAGAATCAATTTGATCAAAAAGTTTTTTAGTTTAAAAGATAGATATATTTTGAAAAATATATAAAAACCTAGGTAAAATCATCATTTTCACCGCATGAATACGACCTATTAAAGAAAGTGTAAGTGGGTTCCATCTAGAAAATAATTATTTCATAGAGTCCATTAAAGGAACTAAATTAGCTCTATAAAGATCTTTATTTTTTAGTAATGATAGTACCTAAATATTTAAAAGAATTCACAATTCTAAATGGAATATTGTTATATATAAAAACAAGAGCACTTAATGGGAACAATTCGCTTTTATTTAGGTTAAGTTTATAACCTGAAAATTTTCCAAGATCATTTAATATTTCCAAACGATTAGGAATAGATTCTTCAAGGTTCGAAATATAAGCCAAAATCATCTGTGTAAAGAGAAATCTTATCTATGGTCCCATTTATAGAGATACCATGAATGTTTTTAGCTTCACAGAGTATTATAGCCAAAGGCTCCAGTACAAGATTAAATAATAAAGGACTTAATGGACATCCCTGTCTAGTACCTCGTGAGAGCGAAAAAAAGGGGACCTGAAATATATTAGTAATAACAGTAGCAATAGGATTCTTATAGATCATTCGAATCCACTTATTAAAATTATTACCAAAGCCAAATTTTTCTAATACATTAAACAGACATGCCCATTCAACTCTATCAAATGCCTTTTCTGCGTCAAGAGAAATAACACATTGGGGTATCTTGGATAGTGATGAGTATATAATGTACCTGCTTCTCTACCATCTGTCGCACACCTCTCCTGCAGCACTCCACCCTCACCATTCCCAATATCCTTTCCTCCTGCCAGATTTACAAACCTCCATTCCACGTTAACAGAAGCAGTACTGTGCAAAAGTCTTAGGCACCCTATCTCCAGAGCTGGAGTCCCTAAGGCAGTCCGACATTGCCTTCAACCTCATTCTGGCAACTCCTGTGACGACACTGGTGCCAAGCTGTATCGGCCCTTGCCCTTCCCTTGGACAACATCGGTGTCATGGAGAGGAGAGACTTGCTGCTTGAGCAACTGCCGGTCTTCCATACAACCTTGCCCAGGCCTGCACCCTGGAGAGGACACAGACTTTCCAGGTGCAGGTCCATGGTCTTGTGAGACTAACAGACTAACAGATGCCACCACCACCACTATATAAAAAAGTGGAGGAGGGGAAGGAGGATAGTTAGAAGATGATAGGTGAGGCCAGGTGAGTAGGAAAGATAAAGAGCTGGAGATGAAGGTATCTGATAGGAGAGGAAAGTGGACCACAGGAGAAAGGAAAGGAGGAGGGGACCCAGGGGGAGATGATAGGCAGGTGAGAGGAGGTAAGAGACCATAGTAGGGAATAGAGGGAGGGTGGAACAGGAGAGATTTTTTTACCAAAAGGAGAAATCATGCCATCAGGTTGGAAGCTACGCAGACGAAATATAAGGGGCTGCTCCTCCACCCTGAGGGTGGCCTCATGTTGGCACAAGAATGGGAATGGAAGTTAAAAGGTTGGAAGGTTCTGCATTGGTGGTTGGAGTGGAGGTGTTCAACGAAGCAGTTCCCCAATTCACAACGGGTCTCATCAATGTAGAGGAGGCTGTATCGGGAGCACCGGACACAATAGACAACCCCAACACATTTGCAGGTGAAGTGATGCCTCACCTTGAAGGACTTTTGGGGGCCCGGAATGGAGGTGAATGGGCAGGTTGCAGCATTAAGTGAAGTGCCAGAAGGGAGATTAGTGTGGAGAAATAAATGGACAAGAGAATCATGGAGAGGGTAACCCCTGTGGAAAAATAGGGGTCAGGGGGGGAAGGTAATGATATGGTTAGTGGTAGGATCTCTTTGGAGATGGCAGAAATTGCAGAGGATGATGTGTTGGATGTGGAGACTCATGCAGTGGTAGGTAAGGACGACAGGAACTCTATCACTGTTAAGGTGGCAGGATGATGGGCTGAGTACGGATACTGTATTTGGAAAATGGAGGAGATGTGGGCGAGGGCAGCATCTATGGTGGAGGAAGGGAAGCCCCGTTCTTTAAGAAGGAGAACATCTCTGATGTTCTGGAATGGAAAGCCGCATCCTGGGAACAGATTCAGATACTAGCAGTTGCCACTAAAATAAAAATTTTAATAAAAGAAAGAAGCAAAATAAAGATCATTTACTTACATCTTGATAGACTGGCGGAGGTGGTGGTTCCTTAATTACCTATTTGGAAAGAAAGATTATTTACAAAACAAAGTATCATTTTTTGTACACTTGTAAAGTTGAATAGCAATTGTTTTAATTGAATATATTTTTATTAAGAAACATGTCATTTCATTTCAAATGAGGCATGCTACCCCTCTTTTTAAAAGACACATGTTTTCAAATTATAATGAAAATATTGAAGTAAACAGTATCCTGCTAGCTTAGATTATTTTCATTATTAGACAGAAGGGCACTTTAACGTGGATCTTCTGCTCAGATAAATCATACACAGCACTGTGGCATTGTCCTATCAGTAGCAAAATGCCTTTCAGCTATGGAACCCACTAATCTAGCTCAAAGGAATGCTCACACGTTTACCGTCTGAAAGAAGACAATATGCCTTTTGGAGTGTTGATGCAAAATTTTGGAAATCCAGATTTCACCAGAGGTGGTGAATGCTGAATTTTTGTACTTGACCACTGTTTAAATTTACAGCAAGGGACTACACCCCTTGAGTCACCTGTGAGGAAATGTGTTGAAGCTAGGGACAACTCTAGGATTCTACGTTATTGGTCTGAAACTGTGACTACAATAGTACTGCAACTCACTTCTTTCAGAAAATTTAGCTCATTCCATTTTCTGTTTTTAAGAATTAGGGAAGAAAATAACAACAGATCAATTGAAGGATGTATCAAAAGAGCCAGTTTTGTGGTATAAGGGCTTAATATACCAAAGATTGCAATTATCCAAAATAATCAAATGAGTTTGAAACAAATAATCAAACAACCACCAAACCTTAATTACAGAAGCAGAAAGGAGATATGGGAGAAATGTAACTCTATCTACAAGCAGTATAGAATAGGGCTTAGAAATACTTATGCATAGAAAATATGTTATAAGTTCTACTGGACTGAATTGTAGCACGTAATTGATCACTTTGATGCATATTAAATCAATGCTTTTGATTATGTAGCTTTGTGACATCTAAACCTTTGAGCAATGACACTCGGTGGCCACTGTATTAGGTACACCTGTACACCTGCTTGTTAATGCAGATATCTAATCAACTAATCACGTGGCAGCAACTCAGTGCATAAAAGCTTGCAGACATGGTCAGAGGTTCATTTGCAGATCAGACTAAACATCAGAATGGGGAAGAAATTTGATTTAAGTGACTGTTGGTGCCAGACAGGGTGATTTGAGGATCTCAGAAGCTGCTGATCTCTTGAGAATTTCATGCACAACAGACTCTAGAGTTTATAGAGAAATCGAAAGACGTCCAGTGAGAGGCAGTTCTGTGGACGAAAACACCTTGTTAATGAAAGAGGCCAGACTGGTTCAAGCTGACAGAAAGGTGATAATAACTCAAATAACCACATGCTACAATAGAGGTGTACAGAGGGGCATCTCTGAACGCACAACACATTGAACCTTGAAGTGGATGGGCTACAGCAGCAAAAGGCCACAAACGGTACACTCAGTGGCCACTTTATTAAGTACAGGAGGTACCTAATAAAATGGCCACTAAGTGTATATTTAATACAAGTGTTAAGCTCTTAATATGGACTTTGCAATGATAAGTAAATGCAAACACTAAGACCATATTGTGCCACACTTAAAATATATACCATTACTAATAGCTTAGGGAGATATATTGTAGCATCATCCATAGGGTCAACTGAAGATCTCTGTTTGTAACTCAGGTGGACATTTTTGGCTTCCTGGCATCTCACCTCACCAATATCGATCCAGAGAATGTCAAACCTCTAGACATGTGTCCACCTTGGCTACTACAATCTCATTATCACTGTTGAAGAAATGGGGACCTGTTCATGTTTGATCAGTTCATCTCAAACACGGTCACTTTGACGTCCAATCATGATGGCACATTGACCAGGATGTACCTTACCTCTAATTTACACTTCGCTATAATGTATGTAACAGCACAAAAATTACATGTACAAAACCTTGTATGACATGTGCTCATCCAAAACTTCTGCTGGCCGGCACCAGAAAGTTGTTGAGGGTCATGCAAGCAATGCCACTTCAAAACATTTTCATGTGCAAATGTATTTCTATGGTTTTGCAAAATTTAAGGTTCTCAACAATAAAAGTAAAAGCATTATCAATGATACCTAAAGATTATCAGCCCTTTCTCTGATCAAGTGAACTTGGACTGTTTTGAAATTCACTTTACACTTTCTATTAGATCATAGCTAATATGTGCCTGGCATCCACTGATTCACCTTTTGCTCTTTTATGACTGTTTTGGATACCATTTTAACCAGACCGATGATGAAGAACAGGCAAGGTAGCTCCACGTCTTGCATACGTTCAAGATGGTGACTTGGTAATATCAGTCCAAGTGTTCCTTCCTTCTTGTATGTTTGAAATTTCTAATCAGAACATTTATTTCCTCTCTATATTGAATTGAATTGACTTTATTACTTACATCCTTCATATACATGAGGAGTAAAAATCTTTACGTTATGTCTCCGTCTAAATGTGCAATGTGCAATTTATAGTAAATAGTATGTACAACAGGACAGTCAATATAAAATAGAAATACAATTGTATCAGCATGAATTAATCAGTCTGATGGCCTGTTGGAAAAAGATGTCCAGGAGCCTGCTGGCTCTGGCTTTTATGCTGTGGTACCGTTTCCCAGATGATAGCAGCTGGAACAGTTTGTGGTTGGGGTGACTCAGCTCCCCAGTGATCCTTTGGGCCTTTTTTTACATACCTGTCTTTCTAAATGTCCTGAATAGTGGGAAGCTCACATCTACAGATATGCTGGGCTGTCCACACCACTCTCTGCAGGGTCCTGCGATTGAGGGAAGTACAGTTTCCATACCAGGCAGTGAGGCAACCAGTCAGGATGCTCTCAGTTGTGCCTCTGTAGAAAGTTCTTCGGGTTTGGGAACCCATACTAAACTTCTTCAACCGTCTGAGGTGAAAGAGGCACTGTAGTGCCTTTTTTAACCACACAGCCAGTATGTACAGACCATGTGAGATCCTTGGTGATGTGGTGTGTGCCTAGGAACTTAAAGCTGTTCACCCTCTCAACCCCATATCAAATTGATGTCGATACGGGTTAGCCTAGCTCCATTCCTCCTATAGTCTGCAACCAGCTCCTTTGTTTTTGCGACATGGAGGGAGAGGTTATTTTCTTGACACCACTGTGTCGGGGTGATGACTTCTGCTCTGTAGACTGCTTCATTATTATTTGACATTAGTCCAATTAGTGTAGTGTTGTCAGCAAATTTAATTAGCAGATTGGAGCTGTGGGTGACAACATAGTCATAGGTATACAGAGAGTAAAGGAGGGGGACACACATCAAAATTGCTGGTGAACACAGCAGGCCAGGCAGCATCTCTAGGAAGAGGTGCAGTCGACGTTTCAGGCCGAGACCCTTCGTCAGGACTGGAGGGTAAAGGAGGACAGTAAAGGAGGGGGCTTAGGACACAGCCCTGAGGGGCACCTGTGTTGAGGGTCAGAGGGACAGAGGTGAAGGAGCCCATTCCTACCACCTGCCGGCGATCTGACAGGAAGTCCAGGATCCAGCTACACAAGGCAGGTTGAAGGCCGAAGTCTCTGAGCTTCTTGTCGAGCCTGGAGGGAATTATGGTGCTGAATGCTGAACTATAGTCCAAGAACAGCATTCTCACATAAACATCCTTCTCCAGATGTCTAAGGACAGTGTGTAGACCTGAGGCTATTACGTCATCTGTCGATTGGTTGTATCGGTAGGTGAATTGTAGGGGGTTCCATGTGGGTGGTAGCAAGCTGCAGATGTAGTCCTTGACCAGCCTCTCAAAGCATTTGCTTATTATTGAGATGAGTGCGACAGGACTCCATATGTGAAAAATGAGCAATGTCAAGCTGCTAACTTCAGTGGAAACAGCAGACATTGGCCTACTATTTGCTGCTATAGTACAATAGGTGCAAGCAATATCAGATATTTTTTAGCTCTTCAAAAAAAAACCTCTGCCTCTGAAGGGATCCTATTGAATATTGACTGAGATGAAATTGGAGTTAGAGGTGGGAAGCTGATTAAAATATTAGCTCTGGATACATAAACAACAAGGGGTGGGATGAAGGAAATCAGCAACTATAAAAACTTAAAGAATTTACATAGAGAAAAAAATGTGCCTCAGTCTCCCAGCCCAGAAAGTCTGAGCTCTTTAACTAACATCCAAAAAAGTTTCAACCCTCTATGAACTAATTAGTGCTGTCTGGCATCTGTGAAGATCATTTGTACAGTGCAATTTTACATTTTTATAGCTGTTGCTGCATGTTAGCTGCCTTTGTATATTGCACGTATATTTGGCGGTTCTGATAGAAATGTGCTGCTAATACAGTAACATGTTATACAGCCGCAGCACCCAGCCTCCAAAATTCAGTTGCATAAGGGGACAAAATACAATGCCTGTCACTATGCTGTTAGTACATTGTGCATTTACCTACTTGCCTGTGTTTTAGGATGTTTATCAATGAGATGTGATGACTTGTTTCATTTTCATCACTCCAAGGCAACCTGGGGTCCACAGACCTCTTGGTTAATGGTAAGGCTCCATGGCAACTTGTTGTCCAGGTTGGGAACCCCTGCTCTACGGAGAACCACCAGGAAAGTGCGTGAGTGTGCCCTAGGGTGAACTAATTTCCCTTACCCTACCACGGGGAGAGACTTAGCTTGAACTGGCATCTGTCTCCGGTGGCATTTCTTACACTATTGTGGTAGAGATTAAATATTCCATCATATATGTTGCTGCTTGATTGGCATTATGACTGGCATGAATATCTTTAAGATTAGCTTTATTTGTCACAGATATGTTGAAACATAATGAAATGCGTTGTTTGAATTCGTTTGCATCAGCGACCAACACAATTCAAGGATGTGCTGTGGGCAGCCGACATGTGTCAGCATGCTCACAACTTACTAGCCCTAACCCATATGTCTTTGGAATGTGGGAGGAAACCAAAGTACCTGGAGGAAACCTATGTACTCATGTGGAGAGCGTATGAACTCCTTACAGACAGCAGTGGAAATTGAACCCGGTTCATTGGCAATGTAATAGCATTATGCTAACCGCAATGCTACTGTGGTACTCCAAGTCATGGTCCAAAGGGCCTGCTCCTATACTGTCCTATGTTGTATGCTGAAATCTACTGTGAAAAGTAATGCTACATTTATGGAAATAAAATTATTTTATAATTATGTAATAAGGATGGCTGAAATTTCCAGTTTTCAGAATATGCAATCATTGCTAAATATCAATGACAGGAATAGCTAATAAATTCAGAACAGATTGGGAGCTTACCACAGTGCAGCATAATGGCCAAAACCACCACAGCAGGACCAAAGCCAACAGAAGGAACAAAACTAATAGTGCAATTAGAAGGATTGTTCCATCAGACTATAAATAAAAACATAATAATTAGCAAATATCTGGCAGAAAATGTTGTGAAGTAGAATATAATATTAATTGCAATGCAATAAAACTTGCACAAGTCAAAATCAATCACAGAACTTAGAAATACTTGGTCAGAATAAATGGTGAAAATATAGTAATAGGTATTAGGTCCACGAGAGTGGGAAGAGGTAAAGAAACTTACTCTATGAAAATAAGATAATGAGAGAAAATAGTCGAAGATGCCTCAGAGAAGTGCAAATAGTTTTGTAAGATGAACAAGGATCTCTTCCAGCTAAAAAGATTAAAAGAAAAACAGGCTGAAATAAGATCAAAAGAGAAAAACACTCCACTTTAAACAAATGATAGAAGAAAGAAACAATGTAGTTTTAAGTAAAAAAAAACAATGTGCTCTGTGTGGCAGATACTGGAAATCTGAAATTTAAAATAAAACAGAAATTGCCAGGGATATTTAGCAGGTTAGGCAGTCTGTGTGGAAAGGGAAATTGTTAACATTCCAGGCCAATTGCCCTTGATTAGTTCTGAAATGTTAATTGCTTTTATCTCCACAGATGCTGATTGACCTGCTAAGTACCCCTGACATTTTCTGCTTTTCATTGAAATTTGTTTTCATTGGACAGTTACAGAAAACAAAGAGAAATTACCCATTATATTTCAATGCAATTCATTGATTACACTTTATTCTACTAATTATAAATATTAATTTGCCTTCTCTCAATACTTCTAATGGGAAGTCAAAACCTATAAAAAATAATTCCAGTGTTGCTAGGAAATATTTAACCATATATTAATTTTCTCGAAGCATGATGTCCCCAAATATGTGAAATCTTCTACAAATTACAATTCATCTAAAATGATGCAGCCACTCCTTCATCTAGATGGCCTGCACCACCATTCATGCCAAGAATAAGCTTTATGCCTTCCAGAAATAACTTTAAAATTTTGCCTCAGCTTTCAAATCCTTTTATTGTGTGTTTTTTCTGAATTTTCATCATGCCCTTCAGCCTTATATCCCAGTCATCACTTCCTGTTCATTTAACATTGAATTCTTTTTGCTTTCATTTTCCATTTCCATATTAAAACCAATTCTTCCTCTCAGCTCCACCTGGTTTCCCTTCCTCAGTCTCAAGCTGAACCTTCAGAAGTTCTCAAGACTACTCTTGTGGAATGTAGAGCCGTTAAAGTTACACAGCCTTATTTTGTGAAGCCTTTTTCCCGTAGATCCAAGATCATTCTTTTTTCAGAAGATTTGCAACAAGTGCATGTTGTTATTCATTGCAAGAATACTTATATAATGAGTGAAATATAATTTTCATTTCATTTCCCTCTGAGTATATTATTTTCTTCCCAAATTACTTTGATGACAGTGTAAATAATCTCTTTTTTCAGTTGCATGATCTAATGCATACTTACACAATGTGTGCTGGTGATACTGACAGAACTGGAGATGAATGTTAACCCCTGGTTCATGCTCACTTGCAGGTAAACCACCCTAAAAGGAAAGTATCAATATTGATATTAAACACAAGAGATACTGCTGATGCTGGAAATTCAGAACAAAACACACAAAATGTTGGAGTAATTTAGCAGATCAAGCAGCATCTACGGAAATGAATAAACAGTCAACATTTCACGCCGAAGCCCTTCTTCAGGACTGGACACCAGAATAAAAAGGTGGGGAGAGGGGAAGGAGGACTAGTTAGAAGATGACAGGTGAAGCCAGGTGGGTGGGAAAGGTAAAGGGCAGGAGAAGGAATCTGATATGAGAGGAGAGTGGAGTATAGGAGAAAGAGAAGAAGGAGGGGTACCTGGGGGAGATGATAGGTAGGTGAGGAGAAAAGTAAGAGGCCAGAGTGAGGTAGAGAAGAAGAGGGAAGGAAGAAAGAAATTTTTACCGTAAGGATAAATCAATGTTCATTCCATCAGGTTGCAGGCTACCAAGACAAAATATGAGGTCTTGCTCCTCCACCCTGAGAGTGGTCTCTTCAGTCAGAATGGGAACAGGGATAGGAACTAAAATAATTGGCCACCAGGAAGCTCCCCCCCTCACGGATGGAGTGGAGGCACGCAACCTCCACAAGTGTTAATTTGTAGAATATCCCTCTTTCAATAGATGCAAATTATATTCAATTTGTACCTATTCAATGGTATTATATTCAATAAAATACCATTATATATATATAGTATTTAGATGTAATAAAAATATTGAAGCATTCCAATACCCTTCTGGGAGCATACTTACACAAGATTCAGTGGCTTAAATTACAAATTAAACTGACAACATGCTCTTATTCTACAAACATACAATCAGTCAATCAACTCAAACAAAAACTTCAACTTGTATTGTACTTTTATTTTATTTAAATATCTGGTTAACCAGAGACTGCACGTAAAGCTGAATCTATCTAATTTTTAGCTGCTTTCACTGTGATATTATTTCCCTACAAATATTTTTCAATAATTCTGTTTTGGATTAATATTGTCACATGGAAATGCATGTGGTTTTGATCTGCCGAAGCTTTCACTGCATAAGATTTTTTCAGTTTAGCAGAAAGGACATTCGGCAAAACTTTAACTACTATTGAAGAATGAATCTCTAAAATACTGAAATTTACATTGCAGATGCCATTCAGCTGGTTATGTCCATGCCACTAATCTGACAGCACTATTCTTTTACCATTATCATGCATTTCTTTTCTAATCTATTTTGTACTTTTCCAATTAAAGATACAATGAAGCTTGCCTTATCTGCTCCCTGGATAAACAATCCTTGCTCCAGTAAATCTCCATATAAAAGCACTTCCCCAAAATTCTTTTGTTACCCCCTTAATGACATTTTTGGACATGTGAGAGAAAGTTCTTTCACCACTCATGCTGTCACAATCCTTCATGGCTTTAAAAAAACCTTATTAACTTTATGTTTAGAATTCCTTGGACTGGTGGAAATAACTGCAATTTTAAGTCTCTTTTTTATTCTTTACAGTTTCAATGCAACTTTCTTTACTGACTTTCTTTGAATATCCAAATTATCAATATACAGTATATCTGAACTCAAGTCAGCAACTAATGCATGCCTAAAAAGTCAATTCATCGTAATCTTATATCCAGTCATTAAAACGTTTTCTACTATTATATAACTGAGATACTACTGCTGTAGACCTATTGTGGCAAATGGCAAATTGCAGTGGGTTCAGGTCCTTGCTTAGGCAGGAGTTGATTCTAACCATGGCCAAACTCTCAAAGCATTTCAACGTAACTATGAGTGCAACAGGACAATAGTCATTAAGTCAGTTCACCCTGCTCTTCCTGGGCACTGGTATGATTGTTGCCCTTTTGAAACACGTGCTTCTGACTGTAGCAATGAGAGAGTGACAATGTCTTTGAAAAGAGAGTGAAAAGTCGGTTGGCACAGGTTTTCAGAGCCCTACCAGGTACACCATCAGGGCCTGTCACCTTGCAAGGGTTCACCCTCTTGAAAGACTTTCTGACATTGGCCTCTGAGACAGAGATCACAGGTTCACCAGATAGTCATACTTTATTGATCCCGGTGAAAATTGGTTTTCGTTACAGTTGCACCATAAATAATTAAATAGTAATAAAACCATAAATAGTTAAATAGTAATATATAAATTATACCAGGAAATGTCCACGACCAGCCTATTGGCTCAGGGTGTCTGACCCTCCAAGGGAGGAGTTGTAAAGTTTGATGGCCACAGGCAGGAATGACTTCCTATGACGCTCAGTGTTGCATCTCAGTGGAATGAGTCTCTGGCTGAATGTACTCCTGTGCACAACCAGTACATTATGTAGTGGATGGGAGACATTGTCCAAGATGGCATGCAACTTAGACAGCATCCTCTTTTCAGACACCACCGTCAGAGAGTCCAGTTCCACCCCCACAACATCACTGACCTTACGAATGAGTTTGTTGATTCTGTTGGTGTCTGCTACCCTCAGCCTGCTGCCCCAGCACACAACAGCAAACATGATCGCACTGACCACCACAGACTCGTAGAACATCCTCAGCATCATCCGGCAGATGTTAAAGGAGCTCAGTCTCCTCAGGAAATAGAGACGGCTCTGACCCTTCTTGCAGACAGCCACAGTGTTCTTTGACCAGTCCAGTTTATTGTCAATTCGTATCCCCAGGTATTTGTAATCCTCCACCATGTCCACACTAACCCCCTGGATGGAAACAGGGGTCACCGGTACCTTGGCTCTCCTCAGGTCTACCACCAGCTCCTTAGTCTTTTTCACATTAAGCTGCAGATAATTCTGCTCACACCATATGACAAAGTTTCCTACTGTAGCCCTGTACTCAGCCTCATCTCCCTTGCTGATGCATCCAACTATGGCAGAGTCACCAGAAAACTTCTGAAGATGACAAGACTCTGTGCAGTAGTTGAAGTCTGAGGTGTAAATGGTGAAGAGAAAGGGAGACAAGACAGTCCCCTGTGGAGCCCCAGTGCTGTTGATCACTCTGTCGGACACACAATGTTGCAAGCACACGTACTGTGGTCTGCCAGACAGGTAATCAAGAATCGATGACACCAGGAAAGCATCCACCTGCATTGCTGTCAGCTTCTTCCCCAGCAGAGCAGGGCGGATGGTGTTGAACGCACTGGAGAGGTCAAAAAACATGACCCTCACAGTGCTCGCTGGCTTGTCCAGGTGGGCTGTAGATGCTGCAGGGATCCTCATAGATATATATTTTTATTCTCACTTTCAAAGTTTACATAAAAGGGATTGAGCTAATCTGGGAGTGAAGCATCACTGCCATTCATGTTAGGTTTCGCTTTGTAAGAAATAATTGGCCTGCAAACCCAGCCAAGGTTGACGTGCTTCCGATTCCATTTCTAACCTCAATCAAAACTATTCTTTTGCTCTTGAGATAGCCCTCAGTAAGTTGTACCTGGCTTTCTTGTACAGTTCTGGATCACCAGATTCGAATGCCACAGATCTAGTCCTCAGCAAACTACAAATCTCTTGGCCGTAGTCGACGGCTTTTGATTCAGGCATGTACAGCATTTTTTTTGTAGGCACACACTCATCCACACAGGTTTTCATGAAGTCAGTGACAACTGTGGCATATTCATTCAGACTCCAAGATGAATCCCTGAATACTGTCCAGTCCACTGACTCAAAGCCGTCCTGTAAGCATGTTTTTGTATGCTTACAAAAAACTTTGCCATTGATATTTACTACCTCTGAAATGATTTCAGCCCATCTTAACTCTTTAACAATGATCATTCATATTTGTTAAGTCTAGTTTATTATATAATTCCATTTATTCAATGAACTCTATAAGATCTTCGCAAGTTTTGCTGTCCGTTCATTTCATCATTCCTTCTCGAAATGATTAACAGGATCTAATCTCATTACTTGCAGAACACAGTACACATAGAGTTCTAGTGTAGAGGACCCAGGTAAGGACTTCAACGTAAAATATTATAATTTGCTGGAGGAGATTTAATTACATGCACTTTGACATTGTTAGTGCCTTAGACAGACTGCAGAAAACCTGCATTCACGAACAAAGAACATGGAAAGGTCCTATAGAGGTTTGTGCAAAGCCATTGCCATATTTTGGACCTAATCACAATATCGTCTCCACAGAATGGGCAGCTATCCAATATCTGAATGTTGCAGCTGAATACCAAACTGCAGCAATGTAAGTTTTTTTTCTGCTGTCATCACAGCTTTGCACTAGTATCATGTGTTCAGTAAGTTAATAATAGTGAACATAAACATGACCTTTTAGGATAACTCTGACGTGGATTGCTGAACAGGAATCATTTTATTATTCTTATTTGCTGGAGAAGATTTAACTGCATGCACCATTACTTCAGAAAAGAGCAGGCATTCATTCTAGTAAGAATTACATTTCAACCAGTTAGCATGTACAAAAATCACAATGCATTACTCACATGCCAACTTCATCTATTACTGGAGCAGGGCAGAGTAAATAATCATCGGTCACAGCATGAGGCTTCTCAGCTGAAACAGGTAAATATTTGTGAATGCTAGAACTTTGTTAATTGTGAATATTTCAAAACAATGATATATTCAGAATGGTATAATATGTTTAGTATAAATCTTTGTTTAATATCTTGAAATATTTTACTGAGTTAAGGACAGCAGTTATTAATGTCATATTAATAAAACATTTAGTGCGGTACAAAAAACAAGTTATCTCCATTATTCATTAAGTAATTATTTTTGGATGTACAGAATGTGTTGATAATGCTATTAGGGTTTTTCAGGCTATTGACCAGAAATGTATATCTAGGGCATTCCTGATTTTAGCCAAGGAGGCCACAAGTGCACAGTACTCAACATTAGTCTTTTACAACCTTAGCAAAGTTTCCTTGCCATTGTACTTCAAGCCCATTGCAATAAATCAGAAAATACCATTTATTGTCCTAATTATTTGGTGTATCTTTTATGTTTACTTCTTGTATTTCATGAATCCACATACAAAAAGTCCTCTGTTGCACCAACGTTTATCAGTATCTTCAATAAATTTTGTTTTTCTAATTTTTCTACCAAAGTGCATAAATAATATTTTCTCACGTTATATTTCATCTATCACCATTCTTGCTCACCCATAACTTCTTGTAACTTTTTTGGCCTTCTCAAAACTAACTGGTTCACAAAATTTTGCTTCATTAGCAAACTTGGATACATTATATGTTGCCCTTTGGTCTATCATTAATATATATTGTAAATAACACGTCCCCATTTGTTTTCAACTTAAGCTATAAAAACTAAATTGTTAACACAAGAATCTCCTGGGCCTGCACTTATTCACATATTCATGCAGATGATCTTGACATTTTTGCGCTCCTGTTGAATTTCTTGGCAAGCCAGTTGCTATTTTTTCATTCAGGGTTTGCAAACATTCATTTCCAAGGGTCCTATGCAGGTGACTAAATAGGTGAACAAATAGATATTTGTCTATCTTCTTCCACTGTTCAGAGCAATCATTCAACTCTCATTCAGATCTTTGCAAGGTTAGTTCTTGAGTAGAAGGCTTGCCACTAAAGGAAACCTCAGCCCTTCATTAAGTGCTGCTGCCAAGACTTAATAGCAGCACACATTGATAGTGCTGAAGGATGCAGAGGAAATTCAATCAGTTATGGGAAAAATTGGAGGTGGTTAAGAAGGAACATAACTGCAGTGCTTAAGTTATGAGAGGTTTAGATTGCATAGACTGCAGGGGACTTTCCTCCTTATCAGAGGTACATAATACTTGAGAGTATAAATTTAGAGTAAGGGTTAAGCGACGTAGAGGATGTTGGATTCTGTGGAGGACTTTTCTCACCCAGAGAGTGGTGACTGCCTGGAATGCACTGCCAGAAAGAAGCAGAGTCATTGACAGCATTTTTGAGGAGTCTACACAAATATTTAAATTGCCTGGACATAGAAGACTACGGGCCCTGTGCTGGAAGATATGTTAATGCAGATGGGTGCCCACTATTTAGCATGTCCATGGTGGTCTTGATGGCCTGTTTTCATTCTGTATGATTATGATTCTATAACAAAACGCTAAGACAAACTGCACTGAATAAACTGTATAATAAATTTTATACAGCTCTCCCCTACTGTGTCTGTCTGTTAAGTCATGAGAATGTACAAGTGATTGTCAATTAAGTTGGATAAAGAGACATTTTGTTAATAAAGGGAAGACATCATGGCAGCTGGATCAAGAGGAGGTGGATAAGATATTTAGCTTACTCAATAATTCCACAGAAATGAGGAAAAATATAACGATCTTATAATGGTTGGTAAAGTAAATGGAAGCAGTTATGCTTCCTAAGAGTGTAAACAACTGAGCATGGTCGCACGAGGTAACATCAGAACTGACCCTGCATTGCTAATGCTAAATAGCATTAAGCTACTGTGCTGCCACATATATGATATTCAATTCCATTGATAACTTTTCAGAAACTGAAGTAGTCCATGCCTGCAATCAATGAGATCTAAACCACATTCGGCAATAGGCTGATAATTGGAAAGTAAGTTTTGTGCCACAAGAATTAGGTGATGACCATATCTTCAATGAGGGAGCATTTAACTACCTGATTTTGACTTAAAAATGACACTACCACTGCAGAATCCCCCTCTGTCAATATCCTGGAGTCATCATTGACCAGTGAAAAAGGTGTTCCAGTCAGGACATTGAGTATAGGACTTGGGACATTATGTTGAGTTGTATAAATCATTGGTGAGGCCATACTTGGAGTACTGTCTTATAAGAAAGAAATGATTAAACTGGAAAGAGAGCAAAACAGATTTTACCAGGATGTTACCAGGACTAGAGAGCCTGAGTTAATTGAAGAGTTTGGCCATGCTAGATCTTTATTCCTCCGACTGCAGGGGAATGAGGGTCTACCTTTTAGAAATGCTGAAAGTTATGAGAGGCATAGACAAGATGGATGGTAACATTCTTTTCCCCAGGCTAGAGGAATCCAAAACTAGAGGGCATATTGTACAGTGTGAGGGAAAAGATTTAAAAGGGACCTGTGGGGCAACATTTTCATGCAGAGCACTGTGGAATGAGCTGACAGAGGAAGTGGTTGAAGCACAGTTAATAGTATTATTTATGAGGTACTTGGATAGGTACATGGATAGGTACATAGAGGGATGGGTTTTAAATGGATATGGGCTGAATTCAAGAATATTTGGATAGCTGGATGGGTCAGTATGCACCAGCTGGGCAAAAAGGCCTGTATCTGTGCTGTATTGCTTCATGACTCCATGACCAGTACTGAAATGGACTGGCCACAAAAATAATGTGGCTATAGAGTAGGTCACAGGCTGGGTGTCCTGCAGTGAATGGCTCACCTTCTGATACCCAGAAATCATTCCACAATCTAGAAAACACATTTCAGGAGTGTGATTGAATGCCATTCAGTTCCCTAGAGGATGATGATAATTCTTATGGATTTTCTTGAGATCAAGGGCAGCCAACTTCTACTCCAGTTTTATGGGTGAATCCCAGAATTCACTACTCAACTGCATATTGATGTACTTTTAGAAGAACTGCAGCAATCCAAAAAGGTCATTCACCACTATGTGTATTTAGCAATGGGCAATAGATGCTGGCCATGTCAGCAACAACCAGATCCTGAAAAATGAATAAAATTCATACACAGTTCAGTTTTGGAAATGTATCACAACTTTTTCATTGTGACTGCATCAGAATCCCGTCAAGAAAACAACCTCTCCCTCAATGTCGCAAAAACAAAGGAGCTGGTTGTGGACTACAGGGGAAATGGAGACAGGCTAACCCCTATTGACATCAATGGATCTGGGGTTGAGAGGGTGAACAGCTTTAAGTTCCTCAGCATACACATCACCGAGGATCTCATATGGTCTGTACATATCAGTTGTGTGGTGAAAAGGGCACAACGGCACCTCTTTCACCTCAGACGGTTCAAGAAGTTTGGTATGAGCCCCAAATTCCCAAGAACATTCTATAGGGGCACAATTGAGAGCATCTTGACTGGCTGCATCACTGCCTGGTATGGAAACTGTACTTCCCTCAATCGTAGAACTCTGCAGAGAGTGGTATGGACAGCCCAATGCATCTGTAAGATTTGAACTTCCCACATTTACAAAGACAGGTGTGTAAAAAATGCCCGGAGGATCATTGGGGACCCAAGTCACCCCAACCACAAACTGTTCCAGCTGCTACCATCCAGGAAATGGTACCACAGCATAAAAGCTAGGAACAATAGGTTCCGGGACAGCTTCTTCCACCAGGCCATCAAACTGATTAATTCATGCTGATACAATTGTATTTCTATGTTATATTGACTGTCCTGTTGCACATACTACTTATTATAAATTACTATAAATTGCACATTGCACATTTAGACACAGATGTAATGTAAAGATTTTAACTCCTCATGTATATGAAGGATGTAAATAATAAAGTCAATTCAATTCAGTCCTGGAAGTCTTTCCCCTTTGAATGCATATGTTCACCAAAAGGCCTGCAGCAGTTCAGGAACACGACTCAGCACTAGCATTTTGTCATGGACGTCTAAGAATGGGCGATAAATACTGATATTGCATGTGATGCTAGATACTGAAGAATAAATAAGTGCTGTAAGTAACAATGCTAGTTTCAACTAGTTTGGGCAGCAACTTATCCTTGATATTGAAGCTAATGAATCTGAAGTCCATCATGCAAATGTTAATGAAGACACAGAGATTGCAAGTGCTGGAAGTAGGGCAAACCGAAAAGCAAACTACAGGTTGACCTGCAACTTTTGCGGTAAGGAAGCGTTGACATTTCAGGTCATGATCTAGCATCAGGACTGTGAGTGGAGATAATTTCATCTTTGCTGAAATGTCCATATCTGAATTTCAACCGTTATATTTCTTCTCAGTTACAGAACATTTTTTTGTATTTTCTTCTCTAGATCACTGGTCAACAATTTTAGTGATAAGGTTTGTAGTGTGGAGAGGGTTATTAGATTTACACTGGTGAACTTTTTGACCCCATACTGAAATCAATTTTCTTTTAGGGAGTTCCTTTTGTGACCTGCTTCCTCTGTTCAACAGATGATGAATGCCCCTCTGGAAGCTTTTTGCTTCCTCCTGTTCCTCTTGTTTTGCCTGTTCTTCATGCTCTGTGTCATAGTTTGTCCATTCCAGATTTATTTTCTCTTCTTCCTTCAGCACTGGCTGGTAACTTTCATTGGCAGACTTGTGCAGGCAACAATATCTCATCTTCGGGTGACCAACTTAAAATTTTCACCATGATTCCAAAACTAGCACCGCTCTGATATCTGCACTTAGCTGCTGCAGTGGAGTGTGTTTTGGTGTATTGAGAAAAAGAAAAAGAAAAAAAAGCTCTCGCCTCCTTCTTTCTGACCAACAGTGTGGTATCAAATTACAATGGAGGAATCATGCATGCTTCCTGAAACACGGAGGAAGGTTTTATGGTAATCCACAATGAGTGGATATTGATTGAGGAAAACCTTTTCTATTCAGAGTTTTATTGAGTTCTTGGTGGGGGTGCGCTTGCTTATGGTGCATGA
Source organism: Mobula birostris (assembly GCF_030028105.1). Taxonomy (NCBI): domain Eukaryota; kingdom Metazoa; phylum Chordata; class Chondrichthyes; order Myliobatiformes; family Myliobatidae; genus Mobula; species Mobula birostris. Next base: position 38,930,986 of record NC_092387.1, read on the forward strand.
GTGCAGTCAATGGATGTCTATACTTGTGAAATACCTGCACTTATGGCAAATACTGGCAAATCACAGTGTCTAAGATATCACTTCACTAAAATCAAAGTAGATGAACACATTGCTTGGGAGACTTCAAAATAGAATAGATAATTGGGAGAAATCTTAAAAGAAATCTGAAGTGAGGAAGATGACAATAAATGTAAACTGGAAAGAGCTTGCCAGTCACAAGACTATGATTGATGTCCTCCTGCATAATGTCATAAAACAGAGACTGTGGCTATATTCTCCGTTAAAGAGGTCCAGTTAGGATATGGTGTCTCTTAGGATTCTCTGGTAGGAGATTCTTTACTGATGGGTATGTCTTTACCTCTTGCTTTAAATCCTTTAGCCATACTCAGTGGTCAGCCATGGCCAAAAAAAAATATCCCCAGGTAATCCATCATTGCCAACAATGTCACTGCTAAGATGCTCACTGAACATGTATCCCAGCAGCTAAATTCTGGAAAAAAACACTTCCCATTCATTTCAGCACAGTCTGTTCAAAATTATTGTGTTAAAATAATCATTGATTAGAAGTGGCAGAATTGTGGCAATCAAAGGATAATGAATAAAGGTATGTGACAAAATATATGGAGGAGGCATGCGGTAAAAGTTTTTATGTATTTTGTGATGGTGTGCATTGCAGTTCTGGAAATGATAGTGTAAGGAGGCTCAAAAATAAATTTTTGAAAGGAATTACCTAAATTTTTGGAGAAAAAAATGCACACCATCATTAGGGCATAGGACAATTCAATATCTCTTTCAAAGGGTCAGCACTGCTGTAAGAGACTGAATACCCTTTTTCTGTGCTGTACTTTCCCATGATATAACATTTATTTCTTATTATGCAGCTTCAATCAAAGCCAGACTTTAAGTAATTTATGACTATTGTTTATAAAACCCAAACCTCTATCTGAAAACAAGCTTAAGTTTCAGAGTAAAATTTTATAGTGTGTTGAGGAAACGGAGAGTCTACAGATAAACTTGGATAGATTGGAAGAATGGGCAGAGAAGTGGCAAATGAAGTACAATGTTGGAAAGTGTATGGTTATGCACTTTGGCAGAAAAAATAAACGGGCAGACTATTATTTAAATGGGAAAAGACTTCAAAGTTCTGAGATGCAACAGGACTTGGGAGTCCTCGTGCAGGGTACCCTTAAAGTTAACCTCCAGGTTGAGTCAGTAGTGAAAAAGGCGAATGCAATGTTGGCATTCATTTCCAGAGGAATAGAGTATAGGAGCAGGGATATGATGTTGAGGCTCTATAAGGCGATGGTGAGACCTCACTTGGAGTACTGGGGGCAGTTTTGGTCTCCTTATTTAAGAAAGGATGTGCTGACGTTGGAGAAGGTACAGAGAAGATTCACTAGAATGATTCCGGGAATGAGAAGGTTAACATATGAGGAACGTTTGTCCACTCTTGGACTGTATTCCTTGGAGTTTAGAAGAATGAGGGGAGCCCTCATAGAAACATTTCGAATGTTGAAAGGCATGGACAGAGTGGATGTGGCAAAGTTGTTTCCCATGATAGGGGAGTCTAGTACAAGAGGGCATGACTTATGGATTGAAGGGCGCCCATTCAGAACAGAGATGCGAAGAAATTTGTTTAGTCAGAGGGGGTGAATCTATGGAATTTGTTGCCAAGGGCAGCAGTGGAGGCCAAGTCATTGGGTGTATTTAAGGCAGAGATTGATAGGTATCTGAGTAGCCAGGGCATCAAAGGTTATGGTGAGAAGGTGGGGAGTGGGACTAAATAGGAGAATGGATCAGCTCATGATAAAATGGCAGAGCAGACTCGATGGGCCGAATGGCCTACTTCTGCTCCTTTGTCTTATGGTCTTATGGTCTTATGGATATATGAACGCTGTTGTTGAATTCTTTGTAACTCATAACATAAACTCTGGGACAATTACAAAATATGTGGGAAAATAGATTGCCAATAAATGGGCTGTATGAAGACTTTATTTTCCTTACTCATTCATTTTCTGTTCAATGGAAAGCAAGGAAAGGTTAATCTCACTAGTATTTCCATAGATTATATCAATATAGCTCTTCAGCAGACTTGCCAAGAAGTATGCTTGAATGGAAGAAAGGAAGTCCCTCAAGAAATTTTTCTCCTACCTTCAGGTGACCTTGCCAAGATGAGCAAACTTGACTTCTGGAGGGTTTCTCAGTGGAAATGTAGGCCAAAACTGGACTTTGAATGCAGGCTTTCAAGATGAAAGTCAGTACTTAGGTGATAGAGTCTGAGATTATTCTTTTAGTTTAATGGTATTCAGACTGACATCAAAATGAAATGGGATCTACTGTAGTTACCAAATCCAGTATGCAAAGAGATAAATAATCATTGTCCGTATGGCAGCTATTGATGAAGTACCTGGTTATGCATAAAGCAGCAACAATCCGCAAACCAGATTCTAAATATATTTGGGAATCATTAATAGTCATTTTTGGTAATATGAATTATAAATTAGACTTAGTCAAATGTACTGTAAATTTGTGAAATCTGGAATACCAAATGTTGTTTGCTGTCAGATAACAAAAGGTATTTGCTATCCTGTCTGAAGAAATTCAAACAAGATGACTTGTTCCTAAATTCAGCAATAATCAGGTTTGAGATAAAATGAGATAAAATGCAGACATTCTTATAAAAATTGTTTTGATGGAAAAAAAATCACAGGACTCAAACTGGTAATTTATAAATTCAGAACTGTACTTACTTATCACATTTGTGTTATTTATCTTAAAGCTACAAAGAACTTGATCAATATCTCGTGCATGGGAGAATCCATTTCCTCTTACCACAACCTGATAAGATTCTGTAACAACAGTAAAGTAGCATGAACATTACAAATATTCATCAACACGATAGAAAACTACATTCTTTTTTAGTTCCTTAAGTTTGTAACATGCAAACATTTGTATTGAGGCATGGTGGAAATTGCATTAAATTTGAGGATGAACGATGAAGTTAAAAAGTACATATACCCAAGCTTGAACACACCATAAACACAAGGGATTCTGCAGATGCTGGCAGTATTAAGCACATACGCAAAACGCTGGAAGAACTTAGCAAGTTAGGCAGCATCTACGGAGGGGAATAAGCAGAGTTCTGATGAAGGGTCTCGGCCTGAAATGTTGATTGTTTATACCCCTCCATAGATGCTGCCTGACTTGTTGAGTTTCTCCAGCATTTTGTATGCTTTGACGGCGCTCCTCTGTGCTTCTTTATACTCTAATCCTGAATGTTTTAAGCAAGTAAGGTAATGTGAATTATTCCATTTTTTCATACATGTGATGCATTTTTGTATTTCTTCTTGATGTAAGGAAATCTGTTTTTAATATAAAATTGCCTGGCACTTATTCAATGATCTTTAATTTCAGTGCTGCATTAATTTCAAAAATTATTTTATTTATTTGAATGATAAATCAAGTACACATTTTAATTGATTTGATTTAATCTCATTACTGTAGGGTTCAACATTTCATGTTGCTTGAAAATAGGATGACCAAAGCTATTCAACATCATGGATCAACTCATTAAATGCATCAGGGAAAGAATTACATGAGAAAGTACAGTACAAAGTTTGGCATTTAAGTAACATCTTTCTTGATTTAGGTCATCCTAAACACCTTACATCCAACTAAGCTCTATGATGAGTAATCACTATAGTAATCACTATCAAAAATTCTAAAATTGCAGTCAAATTCTACAAATCTCACAAACAGCAAGATCATATTACTTTTTAATGATTTTAACATATTAATATTGGCCAAGAAAGGGGACCTAGTTCACTTCAAACTTGTGCCAAGAGATCATTACTAATACTTAAGGTGTCATGGGGTGTTTTTATTAACATTTGTCCATTCAGTATATCAGGACTCCCACAGTATTTCACGAGAGTCATACAATCTTTTGACTTAAAGATTCAGATTCAAGATAGTTTATTTTTGTTCTTCAGTACACAAGTGCTGAGAATGAAATGATTGTTGCTCCAGATCTGATGCAACATAAAAAAAACAATAAGCATGAAGAACACAATAAAAACACATATAGATAGACTGATTGTAGGAACATAAAATGATGCTAGGTACAGAAGGATCTGTACAAAAGGTGACTGGCAGGAAATGATAAAGCAGTGGTGGGGGGGTTGTGTGGATGGGTGGGTTAATGGATGAAGGAGTTGATCAACCTGATGGCTTGGGAGATGGCACTGTTTTTGAGCCTGGTGGTCTTGACGTGGATGCTGTGTAGCTTCAGCCCTGATGGGAGTGGGAGAAACACTCTGTAAGCAAGGTGAATGGGATCCTTTATGGTATTGTGGGCCCTTTTCTGGCACCTTTCTGTGTATATATGGATGCATTAAAAGCAAAAGCCATGGCTAACTTTATACAAACTAAGCCTGGTACCTCTTTCTTTCCTTGAAAAAATATATCATATTTATAAATGGAAAAATATGTTCATAATAAATCCAACCAAACAACTCATCATTATACTAGGTTTAAAGATTTCAGAAGCCAATCTAACAGTTTGAGCATAATCTGTCAGTTCAGTTCATTAGCTAAATGTTTTAATGTTTTAAGAAAAAAAGGCACAAAGCATATCCTGCAGCTAGCTTCATGCAGTAATTGAACATGACAATATACTGAAAGGTGGTTTATTCATACCCTCATTAAAAGGCAAAGATTACCTAAAGTGAATTGGCTGTGAGGGTGTCTGGATTTGACATTCGTTATTGCATTGATTGCTTGGTCTGATTAGGCTGATCGATTTTACACTTCCATTAGAGCTCCATGTTCATCCTACCTGTAGCTTAGTGCTTATTCGCAGAGAATCACCCTCTGGAAGAGGTGTTTCACTGGTCAACGATCTATGATGTTACTGCTCACTGGAGTTCAGCACAGTAGTACAGCTGGTAGCACACTACCTCGCAGTACCAAGACCCAAGTTCAGTCCTGATGTTTGTCTGTGTGGCATTTACATGTTTTCCATGTGACCACATTTCCTTTGGGAACTGAAGTTTTATCCCACATCTGCAAATTTCCAGATGACACCAAGATTGGGGGTGTAGTGGACAGTGAGGAAGGCTCTCATAGCTTGCAGTGGGACCTGCACCGACTAGAAAAACTGGCTGAAAAATGTCAGATCGAATTTAATGCAGACCAGTGTGAGGTATTTATTACACTTTAGTAGGACCTACCAGGGTCGGTCTTACACAGTGGATGGTAGGGCACTGAGGAGTGCAGTACAGCAAAGGGATCTGGGAATACAGGTCCATAATTTGTCGAAAGGGTCGTCACATGTAGACAGGGTTGTAAAGAAAGCTTTTGGCACATTAGCCTTCATAAACCAAAGTACTGAATACAGGAAATGGGATGTTATGTTGAAGTTGTATGAGACATTGGTGAGGTCTAACTTGGAGTATTGCATGCAGTTTTGGTCACCTACCTACAGTAAAGAAGTAAATAAGATTGAAAGGGTACGGAGAAAACTTACAAGGATGCTGCCAGGTCTGATGGACCTGAGTTATAAGGAAAGATTAAATAGGTTAGGACTTAACTCCTTGGAATGTAGAAGATTGAGAGGAGATTTTATAGAGATATACAAAATTATGCAGGGGATAGATAAGGTGAATGCAAGCAGGCTTTCTCCACTGAGGTTGAATAGTTCAACAACCAGAGGACATGAGTTCAGGGTGAAGGCAAAAAGTTTAAGGAGAACATGAGGGGAAACATTCTTCATTCAGAGGATGGTGAGAGTGTGGAACGAGATGCCAGCTCAAGTGGTGCATGGAAGCTTGATTTCAATGCTTAAAAGGAGTTTGGATGGGTACTTGGATGGTAGGGGAAAGGTCCCATTGCAGGGCGATGGGAGTAAGCAGTTTAAACGGTTTGGTGTGGACTAGATGGGCTGAAGGGTCTGTTTGAGTGCTGTGCTTTTCTACGACTCTTGACTCCATCCCTAAGATTGGCAGGTTAATTGTGCACTGCAAATCGCCTCCAGTGTGTAGGTGGGTAGTAGAAACTGGGGACAGTAGATGAGAATGTGAGGAGATAAAATGAGATTAGTGTAGGATTAGATAAAGTACGTGGTTGATAGTTGGCACAACTCAGTGGGCTGAAAGGCCTGTTTTGTTGCTGTATTCCTCCATGCTCAACTCTATGAACATGGATCTTTACAGACTAATGCAGGAAAATAAAGAAATTCAACAGAAAGTCAACAAATATTGTACGTCTGTCATTATGGAAGATGCTCCCAAGAACCTCTGAGGATATAATGGGGGGCTACAGATTGAGAATAAAACTTTAAAACATCAACAGAAGGAAAAAAAACAAGTACTGGAGAAATTAATGGAACTTAAAGATAATAAGTCTTGGGGACTGATGAACTGCATTCCTAAGGTTTTGGAAGAGATGGCTATCTATGTTTGTAAACTTCCAAAATTCCAAACATTTCAGAAAGTTTCTACATTCACAGACAATTCCCTTTATTCACTGTGGTTTATCCTTGCCTTTTAATGAAGACATGGAGAAACTACTTTTCAGCATACTGCCACGTTCAATCACCGCATCAAGGTGGCAAGTGTAACCCCAGAATCTAAGAAAGGAGGGAAAGACAAAATGCGGAACCACAGATCCACTTAAATGGTAGTGTGCGCTGTGAAGAGGATTCAGAGAGGGTGCAGAGGATGTGGACAGACTGAAAGGGTAACGAAAAGAGGAAATGGAATGCAATAAAGTATGAGGTCATCCACTTTGGCAGAAAAAATGAGAAAGCTGGTAATACTTTTAATATCAAAGCATATTGTTGTTAAGAAGGACCAGGATGTCCCTGAACATGTCCTTGAAGGTTAACATGAAAGTCCAGAACGCAATTAATAAGGACAGTTGCATGTTGGTCTAAATTATCTTTAAAGAGTACAAGAGCAGGCCTATTGTATAGAGCCCTGTACTGCATTTGAAATATTGAGTACAAGTCAGGTCATGCTTCTTTAAGATATAACTGGGATGGAAGTAGTGGAGCAAAAGATTACCAATTGTTTCACAGATTCCTGGACAAAGAGTTTATTGTAGGAGGAGAGGTTACTGATCAGGCCTGCACTCTTGTGTATTTGTAAGAATGACAGTAATCTTGTTGAAAATCACAAAACTCATATGAGATTTGACAGTTGATATGGAGTTGAAATTTTTCTTTTAAAATCAGAGGTCACAGTCTGAAACAAAAAGGATAATCATTCAGGGTGACGATAAGAAGAGATTTCTTCACTGAGTGGGTGGTGAATCTTTGGAATCACAAGGTAGTAAGCCCAATTACTAAGAATATTCAAGACTGACTGATAGATTCTAGATATTGAGAGAATTAAGGGAAGAGGGGTCAATGTAGGAAAGTGACAGAGTTAAGAGATCAGACATGATCTTAGTGAATGGTGGAGCAGACACAAGGGCCATATAACATAGCTTACTCTTGCTTCTATTTCCAGTGTATTTAATTTCCAACCCAATAACTTAACCAAAGGTTTTGAAGGTAGAAGATGTTTACTCACTATACACCGTTTATTTGTGTTTCTTCTCACTTGCTCAATTAATTAAAATACCTATATTTTATTTTATACGTGTAATGTTTTCCTTATTTTACAGTTGGGATAATGTTAGAAAATGTATGTGTAACACTGACAAACAGATACCCAATTTTCTGGTAATTTCCATTATCTGCTCACAAGGTGCTATAATATAGTGAATACATTCTTTGGTGACTCTTTGGCAAGGAACATTTATAGGTCACTTGATTGTATATGTTTAAATTATATTTTACTTTCTGTCTATCAATGGGTTAATTTCAATACAAAAAGAATATTTTTAATTAAGCTTGCCATAATGTAGCATATTATATAGTATTAATCTTAATTCTTCTCAGCCAAATGAATCTATTATTCCATAATTAAAACTGTTGTTATATCTTGAGATGATTGCAATTAGCAGTATTAGTCAGTTTTTATTTAGAAAATTTAAGCAATAATGGTAAATCAGGTTGGTGATGTTTATGATGTAAAATAGAGAGGATCAAGAAAACAAATGAAAAATGGTTGGCACAAGAAGAACAAAGCTATGAATATAAAAACTGTGAATTGCCCTCTTGTTAATGTCACAGGGTTTAATCACGTCATTATAGCTTACATCTACTGCTCTTCTGATGTCTCACTTGCCATGTCAACTGAGGTATAACACAAATCCTCCATTCTGTCAGCTAGCAACCACCTCGAATCTCCAATAACAAATGATAGCGATAAAGTATTCCAGTTTAATTTTACATGAATTCCTTCTCTTTATCAAAGTTATAGACAAGCTCACAAATCAAATTCTTACTCGTGTCCACTATATGTGATTATTATGAAAGCTGAATGCTGAAATGGCTAATTCTATTTAATTTCAGTTTCTGACTGTGACCGAGTCCTTTTCTTCCTTAGTTACTGTCAGATTGTACATTTGTCGATTTTGACAAGATAGCGAAGGGAAAAAGGTCAGCTCTGAAATAATCAGGCAGCGCTGGCAGCGAGATGGTGGGTTGAAGCTGGTGCGCGCTGGCTGTGCTGTCGGCTTTGCTTTTGTGACTCTGATGAGAAGCTGACTGTTTGCATCCACACCTGGTAGTTGACGTGGCCAGTAAGATGCCACATCCAGCAAAACCTTTCAATCATGTCTATGTACCATGAATATAATCAAAGCAATGATGCTGTCAGCTTATATACAATGCACCTCCAACTCCAAATTGATGGCCTGTTTACAGGCTGCACGTCCTAGTCATTTTAAATCAGCCTTATTACCGAGATATCAGTGTGTTGCTCTATATCAGGAACTGCAGGATGCAAATTTTGACCATGAATCCATCAGTGTGGAGGCAGGAAGCATGAAGTGGCATGTTAGAAAACCAGTGATATCTTCACACATGCCTGTCACAATTCAGAAATGACAATTTTTGTTATTTTTCAACTCTCTCGCTTCATGCTCTACATTAATATTTAGCAACTACTTTGTAGCAGAATCTTAAGGACACGGCAAAGTGTGCATCTCAAGGTGTTTACATATTTAAATATGATTCACATAAATGGATAATATTAATTAAGCAGTCATTTATACATCAAATTTTGCTGAATCTTTCCTAACGCTTTCAATATCCATGTCCATTCAATTCTATAACCGAATGCAGAGAAAACAATGAATGTTTAATTTGAGTTGTTGGATTCATATTGGTTTCATGGATTTGAAAATGTTTGATTAAGCATATATTCCTTGAACAGTGAAAAGTATACAGGCAACAAAACTGCAAAATGTTTCATGAAAACAATTGCTGATCTTTGAAAATATTTGATTTATCATGTATAACTAATCACAGACTTCAAACGTTATTGATTTTATATGGTAATTTTAGCCTAAGGGAGCAGTTGGAATGTCGATTAAATAAATGAGGAGAAAAAAAGGTAGAATGAAAAACCAAATATTATACTCAGTTTTGTCACTTTCCCAATGGTTGGCCTGGGTTAATATTTTCCCCTAAATATTTATAACCATTATTTATTCAATAACATCATTTAGAGCCTGCACATAAATCACATTTTGCCTATACATAATTTTCATTCACATGAATATTTATTATGTCTAACCTACCAAAACAATATTAATTTTTTTAGTGTAAATGCTTAGAAGCAATTATTGTTTTTTTTATCCATTTATTCTTAACTGTGCAATTAAATTATCATTTTCATTGACTAAATTATAGGAATATTTCTGGCAAATGTTGATGAAGTTTTTTCCATTTACATAAGGGAATAAGTATCTGCACAGGAACAGAGATAGATAGAAGTGAAATACAGCGATATTAAAAGGAATTGCTGGTATCATGCCGAGGAAAGACTTGGATTACACATAATGAATTTACAGTTACTTTCTTTGGAGGAAGAAAGTAAAATCCTCTAAGAGTTTGTCTCAAATGATTTACATAGAATATATCTTAAAGTTTGACTTGTTTAATTGCATAAAGCAATTGATTATAATTTGGCAACTGTATATGATTTCTTATCTATTTTATGCCAAAGACCAACTTTTTCTGAGCAGTTGGGGAAATTACATAATAGCTTTGATTGTCTATAAGATCAACATGAAGATTGTAATTCATGGCATTACATTTTGACCTTTTGGACATCATACTTTGTTTATTGTGACTAATAACTTGGTAAAAGCTGTGGTGAAAAAGTTCCTAACATAAAATGTAGCACACTTTAGTTTATTAATTTATGATTACCTTGCTGTCAATTTAATCACAACTGCAAAATAAAATGTGTAGGCATGTGAGGTAAATCATAGTATGATATTTCCAGGAATCATCTCAAAAATAAGCTGTTGACATGTTGACATATACACGAATAACAATATTGGCTTGGCCTCATCAGCTGAATGCCATTTTATAGTTTTGGATTCCTGATGTTTAAGCCTATATTTCCTATATACTTAATGCTTATATTTCTTTATGCTTATGATACTTATTTGTGCTTATGGTATGATGGATCAAAAAGGTGATGCTATAATGTTTTGAAAAGTTAAAAAACCCTCAGGTTGCTACTCATAGGAAATTAGGAAATTATGACCTTTATTCAGTGGATAAGAACACAAGCCTTAATGCAAACAAGGCATGTAACTGAAGATCAGTTCTGTTCATCTGAATCCTTATTTGTTCCTTTAAACAAAATATTATATACTTGATATTAAATATGCTACCTAGTTAGGCACATATCAGATTCCTTTAACTGTGTGCTTCATGCAATCTATTCCTCTCTTCAAACATGACCCAATGTATGTCTTTTTTTAAAAATTTATTGCTGAAGCCAAAATGATCAGAATGATCATAAAATTAATGTTTAATGGTTAAGCACAGCTTGGGTGTGATCCTGAGAAACTACAAAAGTGCGAAAATTACACTCATTCTTAATATTATTACAGTTAAGAACTCAATATTGAAATATGATGATATGAATAATGCAAAGCTTGTTGACAAATTATACAGAGATATCTGTATTATTGAATCACCTCATCTTAACTGTACTATTGTTAAGAAACTGTAATTTTCACACTTCTGTCATTTCTCATTACTCTTTTAATCTTGTATATCTTAACAATGCTTTTGCTTATATTAAAACCTACCTCCTGCACAGACACTTGATGGTTCAACTGCTAGAATTTCAATGCAAGATTTTTTAAGAATCTGTTAACACAGAAAATATGAAAAAATTTCAGTGCTTATCAAAATTTTAAACTACAGTTTAAAAAAAGCAGTTTATTACAGAAAGTGTACTTCCTTAATAACTAATTAAACTGCAGAGGAATATTTTTAATAAACTCCACTGGTAGAAAAGCTACTATGAATTGCTGAATTGGACCTACCGAATCAATAATGCTTCCTAATGCTTCAAATCCACCCGTTACTGGAAACACGTGATCGATGCTATCAGCAATTTTGGCTAACTAGAAAAGAAATTCATTGATTATAAAGTTATCAGGTTGAGACACACTGACAGTTATTTTCCCTTTATTCTGTGGAGTTTACAATTGATAGTAGCAAACAAACCATAGTAATAAAATGCATATATTATTAAGTTGTGTCTCAGCACAAAATCCCAAGGAAAATATGGGGTAAATAGGTTTTCATGCAATGTATTTCCTGAGACATTGGAATTGCATTGCAAAAACTGCTGTCAAGACTTCCTATAGTTTATTAGCATAGCATCATACCATTCAAGACATTTGCAAATGTTATATTTTTAATTTTAACTTGTTTTCCTGTGGCATCTAGGATACTTAGGTGAGACAAAAATAATTTATATCTTTCTCATAAATGTCAACTTGGAAAAAGTACTCAACTTTGCAGCATTATCCTTACAAAATGGAAAAGGTTTCCTTATAATATCACACAAAATGCTGAACAATCATCCCATAGGGAACTTCCATATTGGGCCTTTAAGAATACAAATTGAAGAACATGGTGGTGAAAGCACCAAAGTAGGAAAGAGCAGAGAAAACGTGAATAACTACCATCACAATTCTGTGTTCATCAGCTATTGTTTTTGCCATTAGTGTGTCATTTGTGAGCTTTGGAAAAACATAGTATAAGTTTTATTTTACATAAAAATATTTTTAAATGTATACTGTACCTGCGTTTGATTGAAATCTTTCACACCAACACAATAAATTGTAGCTCCAAAGCTTCTAGCTCTTTCAGCCTATACAATGAAAAGATATTTGTCAAACATTGTTGGTGTTAAAGGTAAAATTGAGACTTTCTTTTCGTTCTATTGCAATGAACACTTACTTCTGCTTGTGCACGGTCATACAACTTGTCAATCAATTCCCCATCTGTCAATGCAATGATGACACTAGCAGCTCGAACCCCTGTGGTTGTGGAATCAAAGTTAATACTTTTCCTAATATTTACCTTTTCAACGACCCACATATAAGATATGAGTCAATATTATCATTAGTACCCAAAGGTCCTATCTCTCCAGTTTTGTGTATGATTCTCCCTCCTTTTCAGAATTCCTGAGTTATTCTTGATGTCTCAAAGAATGATACTCAGGCACTGATGCTCCTCTAATTATCAAAGATATTTAAAATGCTATCTGTTTTACTCATGAAGCCCTCTAAAGGAAAGTTTCTGATTTAATTCTGTAAATTAAAATAAAATAATTTCCGATACTGGCTTTTTGGTCTCCAGTTGTATTAATGTGCGGTGGCAGTATCGTGTACAAAAGTCAACGCGCATTAAAATCAAATTTCCCGCTCTCTGGGGAGCTGCAGTGACTTATGGGTGATATTACAAGAAGCAGAAAATATGATTGTAATGTGTACTGACTTTTTCATGCGCTGCCACCACTGCACACTACAGTAATCATGTAGCGGGAGACTGAGAATTAAATTATTTTAATTAGGCTTTGCAATAAAAATCAGAATTTTTTTTGAAACAAAGCAAATTCTAAGTAAGGATAATGGTCCCAGTTTTAAAAAAATCTGTGTATAAGAAAAAGGAAGGGAGCAGGTTTAAATTATGAGAAAATTCAGTTAAAAGTGCAAGTGAATCAAAAATTACATTTTCATTTTAGCTGCACTTGTCTGTATTAGACAATGGGTTCTGCTTGGGTGAATTGCATGTGACAACTGTCATTTCTAATAGTGTGGTTGAATATTGGGTTGTAAGTTGACTAAAAAGGTACTGATCGCATAGCTAAAGAGTATCCTAAGCACAGTATTAGAAGTGGAGATACTCAATTTTTTGCTCCATCGGCTTAAGCTGGTTAATGGAACATACTATTGCCTATAAGTCCTGTGTCCAGAGACAAACAGGGGCAAGTCCTGATAACACCTTATTGTGTGTAAAGGGTCCTGATATCATACTTCAAATAAGGTCAAGTATTTTCCACAGAGTATACAGTACATATAATAAGCTGTTAAACCAATGGCTTTCATTCCTTGAGTAATTTGCCAATTTCAACTGCATTCTTTGTAAGGTTCCAGTTAAAGCCAATTACTGTGTTGAGGAAGGGAGGGGGGGGGAAATAAATAATGGTCTGTAACTTAGTTATTTTCATTCCTTCTGGTAAGCACAGAATACTGGCAGAGATCCGAGATCTGGCATTGTTTACTTTATTGGCTATGTCTCATGGTCTACTGAAACCAGGGAGAAGAGAGACAGACAATAACATGGATATTTGAGTATGTGTACTCATAATCAGAAATATTACATTTTTAAATCAAAACTGTACAGAATAAGATCTTTCTAAGAATGAAGAATTGTAACTCACAAGCCTTAACAAGCATAATAAAGTAGGTCAAAAACATCAACACAAACAACGGCAACAATTTGCATTTACTGTGTATTGCACTTTTAAAACTGTACTTCAGATTGATAATGAAATAAAAGTAGTCGGTGAGCTACAGATGGTGATCAAAACATGGCCATAGATGCGTTTTGAGAATGGCCTTGAAGATGGAGAGGGAAAGAGATTTAGGAAAGACATTTCAAAGCTGCATGCATCTTACAGAGATAGGCTGCGGGAGAATAAACAGGATGCCTGAGTTAGAATATTCGAGATGGTGTGAGGGTCAAGATTGAAGCAGAGGTTATAGAAGTAGTGATGCCATGGAAGCATTTAAGCACAACTATGGTCACTAACATAAAAACCTAATGCAGGGGTTCCCAACCCTGTTTTATGCCGTGGACCATTAAGCAAGTTGGGAACACCAGGCTAATGTTTACCTGAGTAGTTTTCATGGTAAATCTGTTCAGTAGCCTGTAAAATGAAAAAGAATAATATACTGTAATATGAAAGTAAACTAATAGCAATCTATTTTAATGATAGAAGTGATGGATATTTTAATGATAGAAGTGATGGATTTTTAATGATAGAAGTGATGGATTTTTTAATGATAGAAAACAGATCTTGATGTATGAATTTTACCTTTATGATACCCTCATGCATGAATGTATCCCCCCCAGGCATTTCCTTTCGTAGAGTAGTAAGACCTTTGCGTATAGTTTCCCTTAAAATAAAATAAAACTATTTAGCAATGACTTTAATATAGCAAAATGTCATTAGACCTTTCACAGAAGGCTTATCCAACAAGATTTACAAGGAAGCATTAAAAAAATTCCAAAGTTTAAAACTTAGGCAACTGAAAGCATGTCCATTACTGTTGCTGCAATTATATTAACAAATAACAGAAATGCAAAATCAAGTAATATATTGGTCATTTCATCCAGAATGAACACTTAAAAATTGCAGATGTTTGAATTCTGAAATAAAATTGGAAAATGATGGAAACATTCAGCAATTCAGGAAGCATGTGTAGATAGATATTTAATGCTTCATGTCAAAATATATTCATTGGAATTGAGAAAGAGAGACAATATTTTTGTCAAGTTGCACAGAGGGTGGGGGAGAAATGCATATTTCAAAAGGAATACTTCTAATAGGGCAAGGCCAGGTTTGCTATGGCAATAAGCAACAATTGATAGGTTAAACATGGAAGATAGAGAGAAAGAAAATAAACAAAGGAATATGCAAAAGATGTGAATTGAGGATCAGGGGTGTAGGATACTCCCAGCAGATCAGACAGTATTAGAAAGTAGAAATGAACTGAATTAATAATGGACAATAGAACTAATCAGGTATAGTACAGATAGAGAAAACGCGTTGTCTGGATTTTTTGAAGTTGATATTGAGTCCTAAGTAATGAAGGCTGCAAACTGCCCAGACTTTTGAAGAGTTTCTTTTCCTCAAAGTGATATTCAGCTTTGTTTGTACAGTAAAAGGAAGCAACAGAAAGATAGATCAGAGTGGGGGAGAGCAGACAGTCATATTATCTTCAGTATGTGCATGCTTCAACCTGTTAACCAGATAGCTTCACAAACATCCTTATCACCATTCAATTCTAGTACTTCCTCTACCAGAGATTTGTTTAGTCTTATCTATTTCTCTCTCACTTTCTTTGCAGTTTCCTTTCTGCAAAGAAAGTGAGAGAGAAAGTACTCACTTAATTAAGAGAGTCTTAATTAAGTGAGATTAAAGAGTCTCACTTTAAAGAGTCTTCAATCTGAAATTTGAAATCTGTTTCTCTTTCCACAGGTACTACCTGACTTGTTGAGTATTTTCTGCAATTTTAAAAATAATTTTGACCAGTTTTTTTATATTGCTATTCAGTCAAAGCAGTGGTTTGGCTGGATATTCCAATGGTATCTATTTCACAAGATCAGAAAGGAAGACTTTAGTAAAATAACTATTAATGGCGTAAGTGTTTGACAATTTATTATTTTTAAATACTTGGAACACTCGCTATTTAGTGACATGTTCTGTTTGAATACTTACCTATCTGCGGTCAGACTCATCAAGGTTCTACTTGCTGAAGAGAAAACAATAAAAGACATCCGCAGCTGGGGACTGAAAGAAGTTAATTGTTAGTTTAAGTATTTTAAATGTATTAATGACTATATTTGACAATAACAATTTTAAGATGACTTGATACCTCAAAAATTTTTCAGCAAGAGCTTCGACAAAAGAATATATTTCACTCCAGTGGTTCATAACACTTCCTGATCTGAAAAAGATATGATTTACTATTATTTACACAAATACTGAGAAAATCCTACACAGCTTGAGGAACTATTCTTTGAGACCTTAAATCTCTTAGTTGGATGTACCTTCAAAGAAACAAATAAATGTTGAATGGTGACTGCTCTTCACCTCAACTGAAATTATTTTTATTGTCTGAAATGGAATGAGATACATATGCAGAACTGAACACAACAAACAGCAAATAACATTATAATTGTTGGCATCTCATTATCTCCCTCAGCAACTGGTCATTATCTCAATGCTATTTGTAGGACATTTATTCACACCTGGAATATGGGCATAGTAAGTGATACAGATATTCATAATTGCTGGTTAATTCTTGGATTTTGATTTGGGCAAAATATGGTGGTAGATTTTGAAATCAGGATGCCGTGTAATTTGAAAAGGAACTTTCAGTGATGAGATCCCCATTTATTTGCTTGTCCTTTTTCTTCCAGGTGACAGAAGTCATAGGCTGTGAGGACCTATAGAAGCAGAACAGACAAGCTCTTGGGGTGCATTCTGTAAATGGTACATATTATTGTACTATATGCCGATGGTGGAGGAAGTGAATATTCAGCGTGGTGAGTAGACTGTCAGACAGGTAGGCTAACTTGCTCTGAATGGTGTCTAGCTTCTTGAATGCTCTTGGAATTGCACTTGGAGAATAAACAATCACAGTCAATGTATGACTTGCATTTGGTGGAAAGGCTTCAGGAAGACCAGAGGGAAACTTGTCACAAAATATCAAAGCCTTCTCATATTCTTCTAGTTGTTATTTATATGCTTCTCCATTTAGCTTTCTACACAATGGTGACACCAATGATGTTGACGATACAGATATCTGAAGATGAAATGTCACTGAAAGTCAAAGGGAGACGATTAAGCCATCTTCAAACTGAGAATAAATTTCCTCAAAACTGGACATTCATGCGATGCTGTTGGCCATCAGCAAAATGAAATACAGTCGGCCTTCCGTATCCGTAGGTTCCGCATCCGCGGATTCAACCAACCGCGGATCAGGATTGAAAAAAAATAAAGTTCTCTCTCCAGCACTCGTTGTTTGAGCACAGATCCTGGCGTTAGTATTATTGAGCCTCCTCCAAAGCGTCCTCATTCCCTAAACAATACAGTCTAACAACTATTTACATAGCATTTCCATTGTATTAGGTACTATAAGTACTGTAATCTAGAGATGATTAAAAGTATGAGTATTGTTCGCCTCGCACCTCGTTCATTTGCTACTTGTGTTGTGAGCGTGAGAAAGGAGTTCAAGGCTAGTCAGGGATGGCTGGCTAGCTAGGTAAAGTGCTACAGCCTCAAGAACCTAAAGACCACAGGAGAATCGGCGTCGGCTAATGCCGAGACAGCATCAGCGTTCCCAGAAAGAGCTATGACGGTTGCATCTGTACTGAACATGTACGGACATATTTTTCTTGTCATTATTCCCTAAACAATACAGTATAACAACTACTTACATTGTATTAGGTATTATAAGTAATCTAGAGATGTTTTAAAGTATACGGGAGAATGTGTGTAAGTTATATGCAAATACTACGCCATTTTATATACGGGACTTGAGCATCTGTGGAATTTGGTATCCGCGGGGCGTCCCGGAACCAAACCCCAGTGGATATGGAGGGCCGACTGTACTGTTTTTCATTGGTCCACATCCTCATGGCCTGGCATAACTCTCACAATTGTTGTTATCAAGTCAAGATATCAATCCTAAGTTAAATGAGGAATGTAGAAGAGCATGCCAAGAATAGCAACTGACATACTTAAAACTGAAGCAGCAATTTTGTGAAATAATTGCTTAAATAAAGCAATGATCAGTCAAGAATTATAAAGGATAATTAAAGAACTAAGGTGGTGACAGGGGAGGCGGCTCCCCGAACATTCATCTGACAGTGGAGTCATCAGTACTGTTCAAATGGAGAGGCTGGAACTGTATCTAGCCAAAATGGTTAAATGGATGACCCCTCTAGCCCTCGTTATGTTGTCCTCAGAAACAAAGAAGACAGTTTTCATGTAATTTGGTTTACTTCATAGGATAACAAAAAAGGATATTGGCTACAACAACATCTGTTATGATGAAAACCAGCTACAGAACCAACTTGGCTGGTTGAGCCATGTTGCAACAATAATCTTGCACTCAACATGAGCAAGACCAAGGAACATATTTATTTATTTATTTAATAGATCATACCTCAAAATGTATTTTAGAGATATAGAGCAGAACAGGCCCTTCCAGCCCAGCAACCCACCTGTTTAACCTCAGCCTTATCACAGGACAATGTAGAATAACCAATTAACCTCTGACTGGTACATCTTTGGAATGTGGGAGAAAACCAGAGCACACGGACGAAACACACATTTTAAAGAGGAGGACATACAAACCCCAAACTCCGACGTCCCAAGATTATGAAGTTCAGGAAGCGGAAGTCAGAAGAACATACACCTCTCCTCGCTGAGGGGTCAGTGGTGGAAAGAATGAGCACAACAGATCATAATAGACACTACGTATGTGTAAACGTTTTTGAAGAAGGACATGAATCATTGACTGTTTTTCTTTCCATAGCTGCTGCTTGATCTGCTGAGTATTTTCATAATATTCCACTATTATTTCAAACTTATAGCACCTGCAGTTTTTTGATTATCATTTACTGTTAAAATCTTTCTTCCATTAGTAGGAAAGCAAAAGAAACCAGAAATATAGACAGATTTACAATCCAAATGAATGTCTCCTCACAACAGCAAACACAATTAATTCCAAAAGAGAATCTGAAAAATACAAATACCATGTATGATTATTTTATTACATATCACCTATATGAAGAAGATAATGAATCTCTCCTAGTGTGATGGGTGGTATAACCACTGTAAACACTACAAAAACAGATTGATTGATTGATTGATTGATTGCTGTTCCATTAAGATTTTGCAATATCCAATGTGACAATCAAATTTGTCTACATAACAAATCACCACATTTCTAAATAGTTCATGATTGTTCAAAGTTCAAAGTAATTTTTATTATCTAAGTATGTACTGTATATATCACCATATACAACCCTGAGATTAATTTTCTTGTGGGCATACTCAGCAAATTTATAGAATAGTAAGAGTAATATGATCAATGTAAGATTAACCAGGGCACAGAAGTCAACAAACTGTGCAAATGCAAATCTAAACAAATAGGAATAAATAATGAGAACATGAAACAATGAGATGAATAGTCCTTAAAGTGAGATCATTGGCTGTAGGAACATTTCAATAATGAGGTATGTGAGCAACACACACAAAATGCTGATGGAACTCAGCAGGTCAGGCAGCATCTATGGAGAGGAATAAACAATTGATATTTTGGGTTGAGACCCTTCATCAGGACTGAAAAAGAAAGAGTAATATATGTGAACCAACTTGAGAAGTAGGCTTCCAAGTACAGCAATATAATTTTTTTCAAAAATATTTATTGCAAATGAAGAGAGTATTGGGTAATGGGATGATGAGTGAAAGATTCAACTGAAGAGTTGTCATGGGGTGCAGCACTTGAGAGACAATAGTGCTGAATTCTGGAATAGCATGTTTTCAGAGATTTTGAATCTAGAAATACATGACATTGTGGGCAACACACACAAAATGCTAGAGAAACTCAGCAGATCAGGCAGTATCTAAGGAAAGGAATAAAGAGTTGATGCTACAGGCCGAGATTGTTCATCAGGACTGGAAAGGAAGGGGAGGAAGACAGAATAAGAAGGGGGAGGAGTACAAGCTAGAAAGTGGCAGGTGAAGCCAGCTGAGGGGGAAGGTAGGTGGGTGAGGGAGGGGGGAGTAAGTGAAAAGCTGGGAGTTGATAGGTGGAAAAGATAAAGGGCTGACGAAGACAGAATCTGAAAAGAGATGAAAGTGGACCATGAGTAAAAGGGAAAGAGGAGGGACACCAGAGGGAGGTGTTAAGCAGGTGAGAAGAAACAAAGTGGTAACAGGGGAGCCAGAATAGGGAAAAAAAGAGAAGGGGGAGGGGAGAAATTACCAGAAGTTAGAGAAATCAATGTTCAAACCATCAAGTTGGAGGTTACCCAGGTGGAACATGAGGTGTTGCTCCAATCGTGGCATTACAGGAAGACAGGGACCGACATGTTGGAATGGAAATGAGGATTGGAATTAAAATGGTTGGCCACTGGGACATCCTGAGTGAAAGTGCTCAACAAAGCCATCCACAAATCTATGTCACGTCTCTCCAATACAGAGGAGACAGCACCGGGAGCACTGGATACAGTAGGTGAAATGTTGTGTCACTTGAAAGGACTGTTTGGGGTCCGGAATGGAGGTGAGGGAGGAGGTGAATGGGCAGGTGTAGCACTTTTTCCACTTGCTGGGATAAATGCCAGGAGTGAGATCAGTGGGGAGAGATGAATGGACAAGGGAATCTCAGAGAGAGCGATCCCTACAGAGAGTGGGGCAGTGGTGGGGGTTATAGATATGTTTGGTGGGATTGGCGTGCTGGAATCTGGAGCAAAAAGCAAACTACTGGAGGAACTCACTAGGTCAAGCCGCATCAATGGAGGCAAAGGGATGCCCTTACATCAGGGTCAGCTACCTCTTTGCTGCTATTGATGCTGCTGGACTTGCTGAGCTCATCTAGAAGTTTGATTTTGCTTTTGAAACCAGAGTTTTTTTTCCAGGTATGGATCTTAAAAATACTTGGAGAGAACGTAGGTGACTGAGAGGACTTCAGATTTCGTAAAACAGAAGTTGCTTTGAGATTAAGTTGTCAATGAGACTACGATTGAGGTTATTGAGAACTAGGAGGAAATCAGGACCATAAAGTGTCAGTGAGACTGAAGTCTAAACGTGCTTAGAGGTGATGTGCAAAGGAATTGCTTATCATCAAGAGATAATTCTGAGACTAGATTCTGGACAATATAGAACAGAAATCTACAGCACATTACAGGTCCTGCGGTCCACAACATTGCGCCGACTATGAAACCTACTCTAGAAGCTGCCTAGAATTTCCCTAATGCATAGCCCTCTACTTTCTCAAACTCCGTGTACCTATCTAAGAGTCTCTTAAAAGACTCTATTGTATTTGCCTCTGCCACCATTGCTGGTAGTGCATTCCATCATTAGATATCCAGTGTTGGAGAGTTAAATATTGGCAGCTAATACAGAGGGGAGAATTTGGGAGATGAATGCTAAAACATAGCTGACAAAACACGAATGGTTGGATAGCATCTTCTGTGCTTGAAGTCTATAGTGAAAGCTTTTGACAGATCTGTGCTCTTGGAGCACTTGGGAGATAAGGCAGCAGTATAATTTTCAAAAATCAAGGATATAGTTTTAAGGCAACATTCTTCAGATATGAGATCTTCAGTGATCTGGAGATTCAGGAAGAAGTAAGAACAAGGGATTGAGAGAATTTGTGAAATGTCATAATTAATCCATCAGTAGCAGTGGATCCTGATAGGAAGCATAGTTCTTTTTTGAGAAAGTGGTCAATTTAAAGCTGGAGATGGTATGGCCATCAGGAAGTGAGGCAGAGAGTACTAGTTTGGGATATTTGTAGCACTGCTACAAAAAGGATGAATTGCTATTAAGAATAAGATAATTTGCTCCAAGCATGTTAGAAGAGGTGAACATGTAACATGCAGAAATACAGAATGAGAAATGAAGTTCCCCGCATTCCCCAAAAGCCCAAAGGTACGTACAACTGGAAAGTGAGTCTTTTATGTGATGAAAATGAGAAGCTTGAAATAAATATTTTTAACCTTGGCGGCAAACTGGTGATTCTGGTGAAGGGCAGGCATTGACAAAGCTTTGGACATGTTTTAATGTATGCATAAGATTATAGATGGCTCCAAGCCTTTTTTTAAACAGGTATTTCAATCAGTTCATATCCTTATTCAGTTCAAGTGTCCATGAGATTAATCATTTTATTTTCAAGAAGGAGTCATGGTCAACAATATTTGTCTGAAATTTTTGCCTTTTCAGACTAACTGGATTTCAAGAATTGTTAGAATGTTGACTGCACCTATGTGGCCATCAGGGATTCATATGTGAACCACAAGATTTATGTGAAATAATTCATGCGGCAAAAATGAATACCGAAAGGATTTCTATGTTTTGTATACATTGCACATACATCAAAGGCTAAACCTCAAAGAGAGCTCCTGTTACAAATAACTACCAATGTATAATGAAGCTGGTGAATGCTCTGAAATTATGATCAGCTATTGTGACTCTCTACAGATGGTAAAACCCAATTTTGTCAGCAGGCAAGAGGAATGCCTTGGACCAGGTTTATCCAAACATGGTAAATCTATGTGGCATCAAATCTATAAAACTTTAATGTGCTAATAGAAGTTCAAAGGCTTATAGGTACATTTAATTATTCAGAGAAAATTTCAGAAAAGAAGTTGCAGAGGAAACATGACTTGGTAATCATGAACACATAAACTACTAGCAAATTTCAGAATACGTGGGCAGCCTTGGAAAACTGGCTCTATAACAAGAAATGGAAATAGTAATTTACAACCACCAAGAAAATACGGACTAATTGTAAACTTTGAACTAGAAGTATTTCTACCCCTCCCAAAATAAATAGCAAACAGAACACTATTTAATTGAGATTGTCCTCAAATGCCTGTCCTTGTGGGCATATGCTAATTCACTTACCACAAAACAGTAAATATTCTAACTTATTTCTCTCTACATTGCAAGGGATCTGCATGATTATCACTTAAAAGTTTGATTGTGAGAAGATTTGTATTCTGCTGAAATAGATTTAAAATATGGATGAGTCTTCTAGTGCTTGAAGTATAATGATTTTATGAAACCTGCTTTAGAACATTTTCAAACCCACTGTTTTGTTTAGTCACAGAATTATATACAACTGGTGGCTAAATCTGGCTTAGAAAGCCTTCCTAAATGATCTTTTAAATTTTTTTTTGTCTGTTCTGAGGTACTCGTGGTGGTACCTAGCTGTGTATACTTTGATTTTGTCAGCATTTTTGTTATTTTTATTTGAGGTTTTTCCCTCAAATATTTTTCACTTACTTTTAGTTCTTTTAGTTTTAACATGTCACCTTACAAAGAGGTGATCATGGGTATATAAACAGGAAATCATTGTACCTAACAAAAGCTAATTCTTCAAAGACAGCCAGGAAACAAAGAAAAACCATGGAACCTTTTCAAAGTAAAACATCAAACACCCAAAGTGCAAAAATAGAACAAATTGTGCAAACAGCAAAAAACTTAGTGTAAAGTACAGAACATAAAACATCAAACCGAAAAGTCATTGAAACAGACCTGAACTGTTCAGTTTAGTTCAGTCCAGTTCAATTTAGCACCCTGTTATTCGTTGACTGCAGGCCACAGAGCCAGCCTGCCCAATCAAAATCACACAATATATCAACAAAAGAAGAGCAACTAGAAACCAGGAACACATCACAATGTGAACTACAGAGTCTAGTCCACAAACCGCATCAATCAAACCTTGCCAAAGACCCAAGACTCCTGCACTCTCCTCCAGCAGCATCGAGCGAGAGAGAGAGAGAGCTCAATCAAAAGCAGGCACCTTCATCTGGCACCAGCAAGTGAGAGGGAGAGAAAGACCAGTCAAACACAGGCAGACAGCACTGAACACCCACTCGCCTTCTGCTCTCAACCTCATTTATTTTAATCTTCCTCAACGTTTTAATCTGCGAGATCTGGAGTCAATCACGGGCTTGTGTCCCGTCTCCAGGCCATGCACTTCGCTGGAAACCTCACTGAACTCCCTCTGAGACAGCAAAGTGCCAGCTCGGTCAATCGGCTCAAAAACACACAATCAAAATGTAGATCACAGGCTCCAACAATAGCAGACTCATATCTGGAAGAAGAAGAAGAAGTGAAAGAAGTAGTTTTGTGAACTGTCCGAAGATTCATGCTTTTGGTCGCGTTGTTTGTGGTGCTATCTTCTTCACAGTCTGTAGATGTGTTTTAGATAAATGGGAACTGATGGATGTACTAAAGGTATAAAGTTATTGGTGATAATACAATTCTATGTCTGAACATTTTACCATGGATAGAATTTTGACTAGCTAAAAGAAGACGGCATAAGCACAGCAGGGTGTTTTCTTGTTGGCAAGATGTGAAGGACACTGTGCCACAGGCATTGATGCTGATGTTTCAACTTTTTACAATTTTTATAAATTACTTTGATGAAAGCATCTCAGGCAATGTTATTATATTTCTGTTCACATAATGATCAGAAACAAAAGAGCACACAAAAAAATAGAGGACAAGTGCTCCTCTGATCTTTTCAAACCTCTTTTGCCATACATAGGACATTGAAGAATATAGCACAATACAGGCTTTTCATCCCACAATGTTGTGCCAAGTTCTTAACCTATTTCAAGATCAATCTAATGCTTTCCTCCCACAATTCCCTCCATCTTTCTTTCATCCATGTACCCATCTAAGAGTCTCTTAAATATCCCTAATATATCTGTCTCTATCACCATCCTTGCAGTGTGTTCCATGCACTTACCACTCTCTATGTAAAAAAAAATTACGTCTGACATTGTCCCTATACGTTCATCCAACAACATTAAAAGTATACCCTCTCGTTTTAGCCATTGTAACCTTGACGAAAAGGCACTGGCTGTACACTCTATCTAAGCCACTTACCATCTTATACAGTACACCTCTATTACCTACCACCTCTCATCATCCTTCATTCCAAAGAAAAAAGCCCTAGCTTCCTCAGAAGACATGCTCTCTAATCCAGGCAGCATCCTGGTAAATATCCTCTGCATCCTCTGTAAAGCTTCTACATCCTTCGTATAAAGAGGCAACCAGAACTGAACACAATATTTCAAGTGTGGCCTATCCAGGGTTTTATAGAGCTGCAACATTACCTTGTGGCTCTTTAACTCGATCCCCTGACTAATGAAGGCCAACACACCATACACCTTTTTAACAACCCTATCAACCTACATGGCAACTTTGAGGGATCTATGGATGTGGACCCCAAGATCCCACTGTTCCTCCACACTGCTAAGAATCCTACGGTGCCTTCAAGTTCAACGTTCCAAAGTATACCACTTCACACTTCTACAGACTGAACTCCATCTGCCACGTCTCAGCCCAGCTCTGCATTCTATCAATGTCCTTTCATAACCTATGACAACCTTTTACACTACCCACACCACCACCAATCTTGTATCATCTACAAATTACTAACTCACCCTTCCACTTCCTCACCTAACTCAATTGTAAAAATTATCAAGAGCAACAGGCCAAAGAACAATGCCTGCAGAATACCACTAATCATAGACCTTCAGGTAGAATATTCTCCATCTGCTACCATCCTCTGCTTTCTGTGGGCAATACTGTTGATCTGCCCAAAGACTCAACTCCTTCTCTGTGCTGATTCCACATTGTCCTTAATTCTTCAATTTACAAAAGCCTTTTCTTGAAATGCCTCTAATGATCTAGCCTTCAGAACTTTCTAAGTTCAAAAGTTCCAGAGATTCATCACCCTCTGTGAGAAAAAATTCCTGTACACTGGAGAGTAAAAGGACCATCCCTCATAATGTATTTACTTCCTCTCATTCAAGATTTGAGTGGAAACATCTCATCATCTAGCTTGTCAAGTATCCTTAGGATTATACAGTATATATATATATATATATATATATATATATATATAGTGCCTATCAAAAGTATTCACCCCTTTGGAAGTTTTCATGTTTCATTGCTTTACAACATTGAATCATAGTGGATTTAATTTGGCTTTTTTGACACTGATCAACAGAAAAAGATTCTTTCTGGTCAAAGTGAAAACAGATCTCTACAGAGTGATCTAAATTAATTACAAATATAAAACACTAAATATTTGATTTCATAAGTAAGTACCCCCTTTCACCAAAGCATCATTGGTGCAGCCAATTAGTTTTAGAAGTCACATAATCAGTTAAATGGAGATTACCATGTGCAGTCAAGGTGTTTCAATTGATTGTAGTAAAAATACACCTGTATGTAGAAGATCCAAATGCCGGTAAGTCAATATCCTGGCCAAAAACTCACCATGAAGGAAAAAGACCATACCAGACAAATCCACGAAAAGGTTACTGAAAAGCACAAGTCAGGAGATGGGTACAGGAAAATTTCCAAGTCCCTTGAAGTACAGTTAATTCAGTCACCAAGAAATGGAAAGAATATGGCACTGCTGTAAATCTGCCTAGCAGGCTATCCTCAAAAACTGAGAGACCGTACAAGAAGTGGACTATTGAAGGAGGCTACCAAGAGACCTATGAAAACTCTGGAGGAGTCACAAGCTTCAGTGGCTGAGATGGGAGAGACGCGCATACAACAGCTATTGTTCGGGTGCTTCACCAGTCGCATCTTTATGAGAGAGTGGCAAAGAGAAAGCCACTGCTAAAAAAAAACTCATGAAATCTTGGCTGGAGTTTACCAGAAGGCATGTGGGAAATTCTGAAGTCAGCTGGAAGAAATTTCTATGGTGTGACGAAACCAAAATTGAGCTTTTTGGCCACCAGACTAAATGCTACGTTTGGCATAAGCCAAACACTGCACATCATCAAAGACACAACATCCCTACCATCAAGCAAGGTGGTGGCTGCATCATGCTGTGGGTTGCTTTACTGCGGCAGGCTCTGGAAGGCTTGTGAAGGTAGAGTGAAGAACGAATGCAGCAAAATACAGAGAAATCCTGGAGGAAGAAACTTGATGCAGTCTGAAAGAGAACTGCAACTTGGGAGAAGATATGTTTTTCAGCAAGACAATGACCTCAAGCATAAAACCAAAGCTACACAGGAATGGCTTAAAAACAACAAAGTTAATGTTCTTGAGTTGTCAAGTCAGAGTCCAGACCTCAATCCAATAAAGAATGTGTGGCTGGACTTGAAAAGGGCCGTTCACTCACGATCCCCATGCAACCTGACAGAGCTTGAGCTGATTTGTAGATACCTATCCACACAGACTCAAGGCTGTAATTGCTGTCAAAGGTGCATCTAATAGATACTGACTTGAAGAGGGTGAATACTTATGCATTCAATTATTTTGTCTTTTATATCTGTGTAACACGCTGTAATGGTTTCTCTGTAATGTTCACTGCTGAGGTAACGGTTTCTCTGTAGCAGCAATGTTTGGGTTATGGCTGGAGATAACAGAACTATGGTATGCATGTTAGCCAATCAGAATTTTGTTGCTCTGTCTTGTGAATCTGGAAGGAGGTTTTTCACGGGCTTTTGCCGGGGAGAGATGAGGAGAGAAGATGATAATGGAGAGATTTGGTAGACCGCCGGATGGGGTGGACTCGGAGCGAGGGTCTGAAGGGCAGCAACGATTGGAGGAGATCGATGGTGAACAATTGACTTATCAGTGAGCTCCAACTTTGCGCAACAGGCTGTTTAATAAGATTAGGCCCTTTTTTTCCTTTTATTTCATTTCTCTACTACCTATATAGTCAAAGGAAGAATTATAAAGCTTAATCGTTTAATCGCATATTGTGTACCGTTTGTTATTTCGGGGTACTGAGTTGTAACAGGGGACACATCGCGCAGCATCCCCCCAGATGAGATTTCTTAAGTTTGGCCAGGCCAGGGATTATCACCCGCTATATTAAGCCGCTAGCCAAAGCGAGGGTTACATTTGTAATTAATTTGGGTCACTTTGTAGAAATCTGTTTTCACTTTGACATGAAAGAGTCTAATTCTGTTGATCAGTGTCAAAAAAGCCAAATTAAATCCACTGTGATTCAATGTTGTAAAACAATAAAACACAAACATTTCCAAGGGGTTTGAATACTTTTTATAGGCACTATAGCAATAAAGGCCACTATGCAATTTGCCTTCTTAATTACTATCCACATCTGCAAGCTAACATTTTATGTTTCAAGCACAGAAGATCTCCAAACTCCTACTATACATCACTGTTTGCAGTTTCCCTCCATTTAGATAATACCCTGTCTTCTGATTCCTGCTACCAAACTGCCTGACCTTACTTTATCTAAACTCTATTTCTAGGCTTTTGCCCAGTTGCTTAACCTACACCTATCCTGCAGAATCCAAATATCTTTATCACAGCATTCTCTCTCTCATCTATTTTCATGTCATCTAAGTCAAACTTGGATACCTACATTCCACCCTCTCATTCCAGTCTTTAATTTAAAAAATAAATAATTGATGGCTGAGGACTGATCTTTAGGACATTCCACGAGTTATGTTTTTCCAGTCTGAAATAGGTTCATTCATTTTGATTCTCAATTCCCAATACCATGAATGCTTCTATATTAGCTTTTTATACAGCATCTTATCAAATGCCTTCTGAAAATCTAAATACACTACAGCTACAGATTCCCTTATTACCTGTAAACAATTGCAGCAAATTTGTTAAGCATGGCTTCCCTTTCATAAAGCAATGTTTGATTGCATTAATCCATTTAAATAGCAGCAAACTTTTTCTTGATTCTAGACTCCAGAATCTTTCCAATGACTGATGTTAAGCTAACCACCCTTCTCTAATCGTACATTCACAATTTTCCACATTGGTGCCCTGCTGGAAGATGGTTAGTTGGTGAGGTACCATAAAACTTGAGGGAGGCTAATCTTATGCCTTAATTTAAGAAGGGCTGCCGGGATAAGCCAGGGAATTTCAGGCAGATGAGACTAACATCAGAAATGGTAGAGTGAACGGCAGGTTCTACCTGCATTTAGGACTAATTAGAGATATTCAGTATGACTTTGTGAGTGAAAAATCATGTCTTATGAATTTGATTTTGTTTTTTGAAGTGATGACCAACCAAGAGGACTGGCAAGGGCAGGGCAGTAGAGATTGTCTCCATGGACTTTAGAAAGGTGCTACAAAAACTCTTGACAAGGTTTTGCGTGGTAGGCTGGTCTGGAAGTTGAGATCACATTTGATTCAGGATGAGCTAGCTAATCAGTCAAAAAATTGGCTTGAGATTAGGAGTCAGAGGGCAGTAGTGGAGGCTTTTTATTCAGATTTGTGGTCTGTGACCACTGGGGTGCCACGGGTGTTGATGCTGGGCCACAGTTATTTGTCATCTACAGTATATTAACAATCTGGATAAGAATGTAGTAAACATAGTTAAAAAGTCTACGTACAGTATGATATTAAAATTGGTAGTATAGTGAAGAGGTTTGTTAAAGACTACAACAGAATCTAGATCAACTGGGACAGCAGGCCAGAAAATACCAGAAGGAATTTAACTTTCACACACAGGCTGGTAAGTTCAGTTAAGGTGAAGAGGGTTCCAGCTTCTACTACTATCTGTTCTGCTTGCAAATGTACAGTTTCAGGAAAATAAAACAAAAGACCTCAGAGCAATATTGCTGTAATGGACATCAAAATCGTTACATTCTTTGTTTCAGAATGTAAACATTCTGTCGCCTGCCATTCCAGATGCAGTGATACTGCTTGCAGGCTTCACAATTCACCACCAAAATAGGACTGATGTGTCTTTCAGAGACAGAGGAGGTGGAGTATGCTTTATGATTAACTCCTTGTGGTGCACAAATGTGGTGGTTCTGTCCCAGTCCTGCTCACCCATACCGGAACATCTAGTAATCAAGAGTCATCCATTTTATCTGCCACGGGAGTTTTCAGCCATCATCTTGGTAGCGGTGTACATTCCACCTCAGGCCCATGTCAAATTGGCTCGACGTAATCAACAGGCACATTGATGCTTTTCCTGTCATTTTGGGGGATTTTAACCAGGCACTTGAAAAAGTCCCTAAATAATTATCACCAGTGGAACCAACACATTGGACCACTGTTATACTACCATCAAAAATGCTTACCATGCCATCCTACACCCAAACTTTGGAAAGTCTGATCACCTGGCTACACTCCCTGACTATAGGCAGAGACTGAAGTTACAGCACCAGTAGAGAGGACCAAGATAGTATGGAAAAGGGAGGCAGAGGAACACTTACAGGACAGCTTTGAGTCGGTGGACTGGACAATATTCAGGGATTCATTTTTGAATCTGAATGAATACAGCACAGATGTCACTGACTTCATTAAAACCTGTGTGCATGACTGTTTACCTAAGAGAATATACTGTAGATACCCAAATGAAAAGCTGTGGATGATGCAGGAGATTTGTAGTTGGCTGAGGGCTAGATCTGTGGCATTCAAGACTTGTGAATCAGGGCTACACAAGTAGGCCAGGAACGACTTACAGGGGGCTATCTCGAGAGCAAAACGACAATTCCGATGGAGATTAGAGGCAGAATCGGAACCACATCAACTCTGGCAGGGTTTGCAGGCCATTACTTCCTACAAAACAAAGTGTAATATCATGAATGGTAGTGATGCTTCATTCCCAGATGAGCGCAATGCTTTTTATGCACGCTTTAAAAGGGAGAATAAAACTATAGCTATGAGGATACATTCAGTATCCAGTGACCCTGCGATCTCTGTCTCAGAGGCTGATGTCAGAACGTCTTTCAAGAGGGTGAACCCTCATAAGGTGACAGGCGATGATGCACCTGGTAGGACCCTGAAAACCTACCAACCAACTAGTGGGTGTGTTCAAATACAATTTCAATTTCTCTTTGGTACAGTTGGAAGTTCCCACCTGCTTCAAAAGAGCAACTTTCATACCAGTGCCCAAGAGGAGCAGGGGTAAGCTGCCTTAACATCTATCTTCTAGTAGCACTCACATCTATGGTGATGAAGTGCTTTGAGAGGTTGGTTATGGCTAGAATCAACTCCAGCCTAAGCAAAGATCTGGACCCACTGCAATTTGTCTACCACAACAATAGGTCTACCGTACATGAGATCTCATTGGCTCTTCACATGGCCTTGGATTACCTGGACACTACTAATACTTACGTCAGGCTGCTGTTTATTGGCCATAGTTCAGTGTTTAACACAATCACTCCTACAGTTCTGATCAAAAAGCACCAGAACCTGGGCCTCTGGATCCTCGACTTCCTCACCGGAAGACCACAGTCTGTGCGGATTGGAAATAACACCTCCACCTCACTGATAATCAACATTGGCACACCTCAAAGATGTGTTCTTAGCCCACTGCTCTACTCTCTCTACACTGATGATAGTGTATGCAGAGCCTAAATGCTATTTATAAATTTGCTGATGACACAACTGTTGTTGGCAGAATTTCAGATGGCGACAAGAAGGTGTATGGGATAGATCAGCTGGTTGAGTGGTGTCGCAGCCACAACCTTGCACTCAATGTTAGTAAGACTAAAGAATTGATTGTGGACTTCAGAAAGGGTAAGGCAAGGGAACACGCACTTGTCCTCATCAAGGGATCAGAAGTGGAAAGGGTGAGCAATTTCAGGTTCCTGGATGTCAATATCCCTGAGGATCTATCCTGGGCCCAACATATCGATGAAGTTACAAAGAAAGCACAACAGTGGCTATATTTTTTTATTTGGAGTTTGAGAAGATTGTATGCTACCAAAGGCACTCAGAAATTTCTACAGATGTACCATGGAGAGCATTCTGCATCACTGTCTGCTATGGGGAGAGGGGGGCACTGCACAGGATCAAAATAAGCTGCAGAAAGTTGTAAATTCAGACAGCTCCATCATGGGTACCAGCCTCACCAGCATCCTGAACAACTTAAGGAGTGATGCCTCAAAAATGCAGCATCTATCATTAAACCCATCTGCCAGGACATACCCTCTTCTCATTTGTACCATCAGGGAGGAGGTACGGGAGCCCGAACACACACACTCAATTATTTCAGGAACAGCTTCTTCCCCTCTACCATCAGATTTCTGAATGGACATTGAATCCATGAACACAATCTCACTATTTCTTTCTCTTTTTGAACTACATTTAACATTTATGTATGTGTGTATATATACATATATAACATAAAGTAATTGATTGCATAAGTATTCACCCCATACAAGTCAGTATTTAGTAGATGCACCTTTGGCAGCAATTACAGCTTTGAGTCTGTGTGGATAGGTCTCTAGCAGCTTTGAACATCTGGACACTGCAATTTTTCCCCCATTCTTCTTTACAACACTGATCAAGTTCTGTCAGATTGCATAGGGATCACGAGTGACCAGCCCTTTTCAAATCCAGCCACAAATTCTCAATTGGATTGAGGCCTGGACTCTGACTTGCCCAATTAAGAACATTAACTTTGTTGTTTTTAAGCCATTCCTGTGCAGCTTTGGCTTTATGCTTGGGGTCATTGTCTTGCTGGAAAACAAATCTCCCAAGTCGCAATTCTCTTGCAGACTGATTCAGGTTTTCCTCAATGATTTCCCTGTATTTTACTGCATTCATTTTATGCCCTACCTTGACAAACCTTCCAGGGTCTGCTGCAGTGAAGAATCCCCACAGCATGATGCAGCCACCACCATGCTTCATGTTAGACATGGTGTGTTTTTGATGATGTGAGGTGTTTGGCTTACGCCAGATGTAGTGTTTAGTCTGATGGCCAAAAAGTTCAATTTTGGTTTCATCAGACCACAGAACCTTCTTCCAGCTGACTTCAGAGTCTTCCACATGCCTTCTAGCAAACTCTAGCCAAGATGTCATGTGAGCTTTTTCCAACAGTGGCTT
Source organism: Mobula birostris (assembly GCF_030028105.1). Classification (NCBI taxonomy): domain Eukaryota; kingdom Metazoa; phylum Chordata; class Chondrichthyes; order Myliobatiformes; family Myliobatidae; genus Mobula; species Mobula birostris. The sequence continues at coordinate 38,963,757 of NC_092387.1, forward strand.
TCTCTTTGTCACTCTCCCATAAAGTTGCAACTGATGAAACACCGAGGCAACAGTTGTTGTATGTGCAGTCTCTCCCATCTCAGCCACTGAAGCTTGTGACTCCTCCAGAATTGTCATAGATCTCTTGGTGGCCTCCCTCACTAGTCCCCTTCTTGTACGGTCACTCAGTATTTGAGTACGGCCTGCTTTAGACAGATTTACAGCTGTGCCATATTATTTCCATTTCTAGTGTACTTTTACTACAACCAAATGAAACATCTTGACTGCACACAGGTCTCCAAAAACAGATCTCCATTTAACTAATTATGTGACTTCTAAAACCAGTTGGCTGCACCAGTCATGATTTGGTGTTTCATATTAAAGGGGGTGAATACTTATGCAATCAATTATTTTGTGTTTTATATTTGTAACTAATTTAGATCACTTCGTAGAGATCTGCTTATCACTTTGACATGAAGTAAACTTTTTTCTGTTGGTCAGTGTCAAAAAAGCCAAAATAAACCCATGGTGATTCAATATTGTAAAACAATAAAACCATGCAAACTTCTTACTGTAATTTACAGCTTTTATTATTATGTATTACAATGTTCTGCTGCCATATTACAACAAATTTCATGACACACGCCAGTGATATTAAACCTGATTCTTAATCTGGTGGGAGAGTACAGAGTTTATGAGAAACAGAGGGAAATGGGTATCTAATTCATAACTACAAAACACTAGTGCATAGGTATAGCAAATATTTCCAAAGTTGTCAATCTGCAACATCATATCTATTTTTTCTTTGAAAATTCTGCAGCATGTTTGCACAATTTCTACTAAAATTAACAAAGAACATTTGAATAATACAGTAATAAATTCACTTCAATAGTAACAATTTAAAAATCAAAAGAAAGAATATGACACACAGTGTGAATCTATTTCTGCAGAATGTGGCTTGTTAATTTTATTTTTATTTATTTAGAGATACAGTGAGCCGTGCTGCCCAGCAACCCCCGATTTAACCCTAGCCTAATCACAGGACAATTTACAATAACCAATTAACCTACTAAACTGTACACCTTTGAAATGTGTGAAGAAACTGGAGGAAACCCACGAGCACATGGGAAGAATGTACAAATTTTCCTAGAAGATGCTAGAACTGAACTCCAAACTCTGATGCCCAGAACTCAAAAGGTGCCACAGTAATAGGTGCTTAATAGTTCATACCGACTCCTTGTTACTACTTATGTTCCACAAAAGCCCCCTTCAATATCCATGATACTTTAGCTCATCTAACAGCAGACATATCTGTTCCTTTCACAGAAATCTTTTGAACTACTATTACAACTGCCCACCAAATTAATCACTTAATAATAACAACTGTAAAAAGCATGACATATTGACAAGAAAATTATTAAATATAGCCATAAAAAATTCCATGATATGTATTTGTGAAGGAGTTTCCATCTTATTCTTGGAAAGAATGAATGTTGTGAGGCTATCCTGTTGAAGAGTCTAGAACTAAGTACAATGCCTCAAGATAAGGGATCAGTCATTTAGGGCCAAGAAGCGGAGAACTTACTTTTTACAGAGGACTGTTAATCTTTGTAGTTCTCTAACTCAGGGAGCTGTGGATGCAATGATTATATTTGAAGCTGAAATTGTTGAATGTTTGTCCATGTTGAGGTTATGGAGATTTGACAGGAAAGTGGAAGAGGCCAAAAAGCAGCCTCGATCTAACTGACTGGGGATTTGGGCTTGAGCTGCTATGCAACTTAAAATTAATGTTCCTGTGATCTTACTTTATCATGGAACCCAGATTTCTCTGAGACATTTACAGTTGCAGTTCGTGCAATCTTCAGAACCATCTGCAGCTAAAGCAACAAGTACAGTTTCTAGCAAGCTTATATCTTCCCATATCTCTTAGTCTAAGCAAATACACATAAAACCTTCCTTTCCTGACAATATCTAACAAAGTTTATCTTTGTGTAGAAGATTTTGTTGAGTATGATACGTGCTTAATACTGAAGTCTAAGAACTGGTTTCCAAGAAACCAAGAAAAACTGAATTTTTAAAAAATCAATAATAGAAAAGTATTTGCACTTCAAAATACAAGCAGAGAGAAAAATGTCCCTTCACTGGAAATTCTGCATGCTTAAAAAATTTCTCCCTGTTTTTGCACTAAACCACTAATTTATTATTGCCTGTGTAACTTATTCACAAAATATGCTGTGCTTACATTGACAGTAAAATTATGCCTTTTTGTGACAATAAGTATTTTTTAGTCATAAAATGTTTAAAAGGTTTGACCTCTCATCATGGCAAGTATTGATGAATAATCGATTATTTACTTCACATATTTCATTGCTTCCATTTTGTTATTTTGCATACATAATTTGTAAGTTAATTTTTGTGATAAAATATCAACTAGATGAATAATCAATGATGTAACAGACTTAACAGCTTCAGGATCAGTATGAATTGCACTAACTACAGTAATATTATATTTCTACTGATTTCACTTGGGCTCAAGTACACTGCAAACGCATTCTAACAATTCAAAGATTCAAAGTACACTTATCATCAAAGTATGTATACAGAATACATATCTGAGATTTGTCCTCCTGTAGGCAGCCACGAAACAAAGAAACGCCATGGAACCCATTCAAAGAAAGCATAAAGCAGCCAACATGTAAAAAAGGAACAAATTGCACAAACGGCAAAAGGTGAGCTAACACCATGTAGAGTATCAATATCAATCCAGGAGTCCAGTAATATCCAGATTAATTCAGTTCAGCTTTGTGCCACTAGCCAACTGCAGGCTGCAGAGCCAAGTCTTCGCTGAGGCGCCCTAGTCCGTTCAAAACCACTCAAAAACAGCAGAAAGCGAAACCAAAATCCAGAAATACATGCAACATGAATCTAGAAGTCCCCTGAAATGAGTCCAGAGCCATGACCCTCACCAATTAATCCTTGCAATGTGGAACACAAGACTCCTGTGCTTTCCTCAAACAGCATCTATGCAAGAAGACTAGTCAAGCACATGCACACAGTGGCAAACTTCAGCCTGTCCTCCGCTCTAGTCTTTGTTGACTTCAGCCTTGCTTAGCGCCCCAACTGGAAAGAAGCAATGGAGTCAATGATGGGCTTACCTCCCACGTCCAGGCTGCCAGGCCGCACGCAACATTCCCAGCCTCACCAAAATCCTTCAGAGACAGCCAAGTGCCAGATTGCTCAATCGGCCCAAAAACACACCATCAAGATGTTAGTCACAGGTTCCAACTGCATGCAGGTTAGTAGTGGAATCATACTTGAAAGAAGAAAAAGAAGTAGTTCTGTGAACTGTCTGAGGAAATCGCCGTTAGTTGCGTTGTTCGCTGGCGCATTCTTGAACACAAAAAATGTTCTAATCTTGATTTCACCCAATATTTAGATACAGTATATGGGGGCAAATTTCCTCTGGACCTGTCTTTACCTATTGCTGTAACATTGCAAAAATTTCATCTCATCTCACTGGGGATTTCCAGCCAGCAATCAAAAATTTAACCTGATGTTTCCCATAAGCACTTAGGCCATTTAATCACCTTGATCTTGTTGCACTCACATAGCATATCTGCAGAAAAACAACACAAGGCATTTCACAGAACTACATGGAAAAAATGAACACAAACAAAGAAGGTACCGTTCGATGATTAGTCTGAGTTAGTCTTGAGGAGGGCCTGAAAGGAAGGTATTCTTTACGAAATATCAATTTACTAAGTCACATACAGGTTCATCAAAATACAAGAAGACCTATTTCCGTTTCAAAACATGGTGCTGAAGGACAGAAGTGTAACCTGAAGATTGGAGGAAGATACATCTAAGCAATCTGCCAGCGAATGCTGCTTATTTCCCTGTCATTCAATACACAGCTATCAGTGGCTGAGTAATATCTTTGCTGCAGGTGAATTCACCTCTGACTCCCACATCTGCCCACTTAAATTCTCAAGAAGTCAGGTATGAAAACCCCTCCTAAACCTGTGCAAAAGGACAGGCCTGAGAACTCATGTTGGAGATCTCATTTCATTCTAAGCTCTGGAGCCCAGTATTGTGACCCACTTTCAGCCATCTAGATTCTGCTGTCTCACCAACGTGAGCACACAGTCTTCGATAGATCTTCCCGGTTACAAGCGATTTTTAGTGAAGCAAACCCCTTCCACTCCCCAGTGACGTGTGCCTTGTAAAAGACAGGCAGGGACTCTGTGTCTTAATAGTTGCCAAAAGCACTGTAAAACTAGTAGTAAAATCACATTCTGATTAATTACTCAATTAATTGTTTCACTGAGTATAATTTCATGTATATTTAAAAGTGCAACAGCTAGGTTCTGGTACTTAATTAAAACTGATGTTTCTAAAATATCCAGTAACTAAGTAGGATACTTCTAGACAAATTGACCAGGCATGGGATATGCATGTCAGTTCAATGAATCCTTTCTTGACAGTTTACAAGGAACACAGGTTCAAAGTGACCAGATTTTCATACCCTGCTGTTGAACTCAGCCTAGTTTCTCGCTGGGGATTCATTGCCTCCACTATAAACCACATAAAAGGTTTAAATGTGCTATATTCTACTAAATAATTTGACATGTATAAAATTCCACAAGCAAAAACTGCTGGAAATACACAATGTCGCAAGTTGTTCAATTCTGAAAAAAAGGATAGATTAACATTTCAGAGAAAAGATGCTAACAAAGTCATTAATTGTTTCATTTAACAAACTACTGTACTTTCTTATACCTTGATCTGATACTTCATCAATTGTCCTCTATGAAATTTAAAACTGATAACATTTTTGCTTTTCTTTTAATCTTTAAGAATTAAATCTGAAATTTTGTGATGACAGAGTAAGCTATTCCAGAATCTCTCTGGCCTCCGTCCATGCTCAATGCCTCCTTCTCTACCACTCAGTACCAGGCCCACTCAGTACAATATTATACCGTTATTATCAGGAGCATCTATCTTCCTTAATGTCAGTTCCAGTAGCAGAATGTGCCACTCATATATTATCAGTAACCCTTTCTTAATTTTACTGCAGCTTCACCTTCTCTCACACTGTGCCATTGCCAGGGTTTGTTCCTTGTTGATGCATTACAATACCATAGTCAGTCTCATTTCCAACTCTTTCATACAGTATATTCACTGAATGTCATAGTAGCTTTGTCTATACCAATAATACCTCACAGTTACAGTGGGTGTCAGATTCCACTCCAGAACCAGGATGCATAATCTCCACAACAATCCAGGGCAACACTGCTACTTCATCAATTTAAACTTGTGGAGTAGACTGTTAGCTAAAACACAATCAAATAGTTCAGAAACACGTCAAATTGCCTTGATACAATCCTAAAAAGAATTGGATGTTGTTTTATTTTCCATACTTGCTAGCTGAGAACAATTACTATTTTGCAAGGTAATTAAATGCAAAGCACTTTGAGATGCTTCTGACAGATGTAATAATATGCTATTTAAATTCATACCTTTTATCTTTTCAGTGCCATGGATTCTTCTATTCAATGTTAGATTACAACACTCTGTCCCGCTCCACCCACACCATTAGGACTACTCATATAGAGCATCTTCCACTCAGTATTTCAACAAGTCCCAGTTCTCTCCTATCTAGTGTTACCTTCATTCTTCACTCAGTCATTTCCACCTTCGGAGACAAAAATATTTCAACCTTGCTATAGATTCACTAGGTTTACTTTTGTTATTTACATACTGTATGTGGAGATCACCGGCAAATTTAGAGCATTTATTTGCTTTTGAGAAAGTGATGGTAAAGCACCATTTTAACTGCTGCAATCTGTTTAATTATAGTCTCCCAAAATGTTGTAGGATTGAAAGTTTGAGTATTTAGACTCAGCAACAATAAAGAATAAGAGTATATGATTAAGTCAGAATCACGCCCGTCTTGGAGGGGAATATGATGGCATTCCAATATACCTGTGGCCCTTGCCCCTTCCCCCAGATATAAAGGTTGTGAGTTTGTGAGATTGTCAAAGAATCAGGGCCACACTTTACTGCTCAGATAAAAAGATACACCAGATACAGATTCATAGTCTTGGCTGGGTAATTTACTTGCTGTCTTCCTTACTCAGCCAAGTGTTCCTTAATAGTACTGCCTTTCTTATTCAATGCCAGTACCGATATTTCCCATCCATTGCTGTTAGTAAGGTTGCTTATTCAATAGCACCATCTGAATTTTTCCCCACACAGCTCCACTTAGAAGACTTTGTTTGAGCGAGAAACATACTCTGATTTTACATACCGTAACTATACTTTCAATATCACCAAAATCTAAGGTCTTTCATGCAGTTGTCTTTCCTCAGGTTAATGATTTTGTCCTTGTGGTATTTAGGGCTCTTACCTAATGACTGTGCTAATCATGTTCCATGATTTTTCAATCAGTAAAAGTGAAACTTATCCTATGCTATTACCCAAAGTCACTGTCTTTCTACTTATCTTCTATACTGCCTAACAGCTCTCACCAAATTCACAGATAATGAAGAATGACGACTATCCGAGTCATTCACAGAATACTAATATTTTGCCTCACTTATCAAATATAGGTCTCTCACAATTATTTTCTTACATAATTTCTTTCTTCCAATATCACATGATCTACCTGAGTTTGCTAGTTGCATATATTTGTACTACATTGTTTCTTACAACATCGTTCCAGGCTCAGACTTATATTGGGAAGTCAAAACTCAGCTGATTGACAAAGCCCTGCACAGCAAAGGAACTTTCTGTCCATGTGGCAAACTTTGCCCTTAAATGGCTCATACAGCCGGTAATAGTCTGTTCTCAGCCTCATCAGCTGTCAAAACTTTCCAGTGACCAACAGCATCACAGAATGCTGTGTAGTTATTTTAACAGTATTATATTTATAGTCTGTATGTGAAATCAAAGTGCTATATTTTCATTACTTTCTTCCTTGCTTTTGCTTGTCCTTTAAGCATATTTCTTTTTATTTTTACAGGTGAAACAACATGTAACAGCATTGACATTTTCCTATTTTTAAAAAAATTTGATGTCTGTTTAATGCACATACAAGATTCAAGTTTATTTGTCACCTGTACATTGAATCATACAGTGAAATATGTGGTTTTCATTGACAACCTTTGTCTTGCTTAAATAAAACTGTTAACTAAGCTTCAACAGTCTTACAAGTTTTGTGGCTGTATTTGAGTTGGTGTTAGGAGTAGTGTCATCATCCTCTAGCAGAATGATTATGTTAAGGTTGCCACTGTCCGTGCAATGACCCTCAGAAACTGAGCCTGCGGTGAGTGAACTTATCCCTGTGATTCGTGTCCAGCAACTGAGGCAAAAATGATCCTGCAGGACAAATGAATGAGGAGCAGTGGAGACCAGATGACTGATGGTAAATGTAAAAACAATATGAAAGCAATTGTCATTAACTTACTCAATTACTGCCTCAGTAAAACACCAACAGAAGTGAGCAGAAGCAAGCAGAAAAAAAGAGTGCCCATGACCAGGTGCCAGTTTTCAGAAGCCTACATTATTTAAATGTGAGATTAGGAGAAGATTGGGCTTGATCAGATGAGTGATAAAATCTGATTAAAGAGAAGAATTGAGCCCTATCAAAAATCTGTGTGTAAATTTGACAGATGTTAAGGAAGAATAAGGCACCTGTCTACCTTCCAGCACTCCAGGTGAACTGATTTAAGACAACTCTGCTTGGAGTTATAGGATCGGGAAAGGGGGTTCTTGGAACAATACAAAAGAAGTGAGTTAGTGCTGGAATACTACTCTCTGTAGAGTCCTTACTATACCAGTTTGCTTTACTAACCAAAATGCTTGTACTAACCAAAGGTTATTATTCTAACACAGGTGCATACCAAAATTTAATTGTAGACTTTCTGAAGAGAAAAGCAAGTAAGTTCCTTGTAATGCTGTAACTAGTGGTATAACTCCAGGCGGTCTGTGCTAGTGTGATTTATTGTTAGTTTCTCAGCCTTAGATTATTGCAACTTGTATTGAATTCCAGAAATTCTGACTCTTGTACTAATATGCTTTGTACCAGTGCCAATGTTTTCTTTGCATGTCAGTGGTCCTCACTCAGGACAGAAAATTTCTTACCCTAAAACAGGATTTCATTATTAGTGCATATTTCCTTGTGTGACTCTCATCTAAGACAACCTTTCATTGTATTTCAGTGACCTCTAATGCATCTCACTCTTGGTAAGATTTGCTTAACTAATGGCAGAATCCATTAAGAGGTAAGTGTCACTCATCCAGTCCTTTCTCGGTCAATAGCATTCCTTGTTCAGTCCTATGTTTTTCTATCAGGTGTAATTGTATCATAAACTCAATGTGAATCTCATTTGATTTTTTTCTTGTCCAACACCTTAAATGACAATTATTGCAAATCAATACCACAACCGTTTCTTATTCATTTCCAATGCCTTTGGCAGCAAATGCTATTCCTTTTCTCCTTAAAGATCACACCTCTCTTCTTCAGCACTACTTTCCAAGTCAGGATTTCTCACTCAAGTACCAGTACATTTTTTACCTTGTGAGATCATGTCCTGCTCAGTAACTGTCCTCCCGGGGTGAGCTCTCCCATTCTGCCCCTGTTCCCATTATGCCTATGTGTCAGGCACTAACAATAGACTTCCAATACCTCTCATCGGTGCCAGAATCTCTCCTCCAGGATCCTGTATCATTCACACATCTCTCATGCAAATGCAGCATTTCTCACCCAGTGTAATAGTTCTCATGCAATACCGGTGTTTCTCACTCAGTCCTTCTGCAAGTTAGAAACAATGAATGAATGAAGGATACTTAGGCTTGGGTGAAAAATACTTCCCTTGGGCAAGCTAGGGCTTTTCTCTTTGGAGCAAAGGAGGAAGAAAGGTAATTTGATAGATGAGTATAAGATTATAAGAGGATAGCCAGCACCGTACACCCAGGGCGGCAATGGCTACTGGCAGGGGATGTATTTTTAAGGTGATTGGAAGAAAATGTTGAGAGGATATCAGAGGAACTATTCTTTTCACACAGTATGGTAAGTGCATGGAATGCACAGCCAGGGGTGGTGGTAGAGGCAGATATATAACAGACATTTAAGAGACTGTTAGAGAGGCACATTGATAAAAGGAAAATAAAAGGGCTATGTGGGAAGGAAGAGTTAGATTGATCATGGAGTGATTCAAAAATCAGCACAACATCATGGGCTGAAGACCCTGTACTGTGTTCTACATTCGATGTTCTAAATACAGGCAGTGAATGAGAAATACCAGTTGTGGCAGAGATATTGGCATTGAGTGAGAAGCGCTGGTACTAGATGGTTGAGAATCCCATCAACAGACAAGAAGTACAGATAGTGACTGTGAAACATTTCAGTGGCTGAAAGATGCTAATACCAGGTGTGAAAAAACTCCAATGGCTGAGAGAAACTATATGAGAAATACCATCAGTAGAGAAGGATTCCCAGTGAGTGAATACTACCGTTAGTATTGCGAGTCAACAGGAGTGCTAAGGAAGACTGCAAGTGAATGAGAGATAGAGGCACCGGCATAACAGTCAAAGTTGAATGTAATGGTAATGGACTTGCTCTGCTCCTGGCCCTATGCCATCAGTAGATTGTCATCAGCAGACCATCTTTTTCACCTAGTATCTCATAGTAAATAGTAGTGTCTCTTATTTACTGTTAGATCTCATCCAGTCATCATTTTTCACGCAGTGATAGGATCTCAGCATCTATCAACATTTCTCATTCAATGGCAGTACCACTCGATCTTTATCCTTCAACTCTCACCAGTGCAAGTCCCAGCTACCTTTTACACATTGCTAGTATCTCTCAGTCACCGGTGATATTTTCTCACATTACCACAATCTCATTTTTTGATGATGTTTCTCAGCCAGAATTAGTAACTCATCAGTTGTAAATATTCGCACTCAGCCGTTTATCTCAGCAACCGATGTTGCCTCTCAATTGAAGGCATGAACTCTACATTTGTTATTGGTTCTCATATAGCGCCAGCAGCTCAGGCAATGAATGTATTCTTCATTCACCACAAGAATCTCTGTGTTTTTTACTGTTAAAAACTTTGTCACTGATTGCATTTCTCATTAGTGTCACTATGTCAACTGTTATCACTTAGTGCTACGATCTCTCATCAATAAATGTTTCTTCTCACACAATCAGTAGCTCAACCAATGTCAGTATATCTCACCCAATACCAGTATCTCCACAAAGGCAGATTTTCTCACCCAATATTAGAATCCCAAAAGCTAGCAATGACTCTCACCCAGTGCCAGCACCTACACTAAATGACAGTATTTCCAACAGTGCCAGAGATTTTCACCCAAAAATGATAGTGTCATATCCAGTGAAATTGTTGCATACCCCTGCCAGCAACCCCATCAGCACCAATGTTTCTCACTGGTTGTTAGTACCCAGTGCCAGTATGTCCAGTCAGTGTTCAGATTCATGTACCATATGTGCATTGAAACACACAGTGAAATGTGTCATTTGTATTAACAACTGACACACCTAGGGTTGTGCTGGGCGCACCCCCACAAGTGTCACCACACATTCTGGCATCGACAGAGCAAGCCCACAATGCTGGGCAGAACAACACAGGACACAACAAAACACAACAGTGTTCCCTGTCTAGTGCCAGTGAATCTCACCCACTGCCAGCATCTCCACCAGTGTCCGTTTTCTTTACCTAGTGCCAGAGCTCCTTACCCACTGCCAGTGTTCCTTGCCCAGTGCCAGTATCTCAACTAACGGCAGTGGCTCCTACAGGGAACAAGAACTTTGCCCAAAACTAGAGTCGCGGCAGCGCCAGTCGCCCTCTCCCCTCCCCCCCCACAAACACAAACAAACACACACTCACTCTCTCTCTCTCACACACACACTCACTCTCTCTCACACACACACTCGCTCTCTCTCTCACACACACACTCACTCTCTCACACACACACACACTCACTCTCTCACACTCTCTCTCACACACACACACTCACACACACACACTTGCTCTCTCACAGACACACTCTCACACACACACTCACTCTCTCTCTCACACACACACTCACTCTCTCTCACACACACACTCGCTCTCTCTCTCACACACACACTCACTCTCTCACACACACACACACTCACTCTCTCACACACACACACACTCACTCTCTCACACTCTCTCTCACACACACACACACTCACTCTCTCACACTCTCTCTCACACACACACACTCACACACACACACTTGCTCTCTCACAGACACACTCTCACACACACACTCACTCTCTCTCTCACACACACACTCACTCTCTCTCTCACACTCACTCTCTCTCTCACACACACACTCACTCTCTCTCACACACACACTCACTCTCTCACACTTTCTCTCTCACACACACACACTCACTCTCTCTCTCACTCTCACACACACACAGACAGATCCCTACCGCTCCTGTACAAGAGAACTGCTCACCGCCTCCCCCCCCCCCCCCCCCGCCACCACCATCCACCACCATCCACCACCATCCACCACAGCCGCTGCGCGAGCCCAGCCCGGGGGTGGCGGTGGGGTTGGCGCGCGCGCGCGCGCACTGGGGGCTTTTGCGCCCACTCAGGGAGTACGGGAGCCGAGCCCTGGCAAGGAGGTGGGGGGGGGCACACCCATACCAACTCTCGCTGCCTCCCACCACCCCGCTGCTACACTCGCCTGCACATCTCCGCCGCTAAACACCAAGCACAAAGCCAATCAGCCTTGTTTGCATCTCGCTCCTCGGGAGGGCGGAGAGAGAGATATATATAAAAATAAAAGCAAACCAACACCGCTCCACTTACTTATCCAAGACAAAGTACAGATCGAAAGCTCCGTGACAGGACGTTTTGTCATCGGCTTTGTTCTTCGGGCCAGGAGTCGAGGAGCAGCGGGCGCTAAGAAGAAGCAGCGCGCTCAGCGCCGCTCCGCAGACGCCGCTTGTACACCTCGCCATTCTCAGCACATGAACTATTAACCCCCCACCCCCCAAATATAGCCCCACTCAGACGTATGTACGACAGCAGCCGGAGCCTGGGGCTTTGCTATTGCTGTGCACAAAATTCCAACGAATGATTTTGCTTCTCCGCAAATTGGCGTTTGCGGAGTACGTCAGCCTGAGATTCCCCTGCGGTCAGACTGACGTTTGCTCAGCCCACTGTAGAGGCGCCAACTGCTCACTGCAGCTTGGGTTCAACCCCGTCCCACGAATAACACTGGCAGCCAGTGCAGTCCAGCATTGGATTATCCTCTGTCCCCCGTCCCTGCACTGCACTGCAGCCAGTGCACTCTGGTCAGAGACTAGTTCACGTCCTGCTCCCGGCACTGGCAATATTGCACTTCTGCCTGGGATCACCCCACATCTTGATCCCTGAACTGCAACCAGTGCACTCTTGTCTGGGATGGGCCCCATCCCGATTTCTGTAGCCTGGGTACAGCCAGTTCCTTTTCATTGACTCTGTTGGTTTTTTTCTATTTACTGTGAATGCCCGCAAGAAATGAATTTCAGGGTTCTATATGGTGGCATATACAAATAATGCATATGCCATAATAAATTTATGATAATTTACTTCGAACTTTTGAACTTTGCCCTGACAATCAATGCACTCCCACTTGGTACCCATCCTGTCTCCTTCCTGCAATGACAACTAGTTGCAATATGGTCTGCGAACAATGCCCGTTCAGTTTCCAGCCCTGGCAATCAGAACATTGCAGTCTGGGATCTATCCCCGGCGCCCTCCACACACTGGCGACAAGTGGATTTCATTCTGGGATCACCCTCTTCCGCTCTCTACAACTTGCGGTATCGTCCCCTGCTATTGCTATTGACAGTGCTTCTAATTCCAGTCCAGTTTATTGAACTGACAGCCGGTGCACCGCTCATTGCAACTTGAGACCAGTCTGTACCCCTCCTGGCACTGCCAACCAGCTCACAGAGAGTGCTATGCTGGTTGTCAGTTCAATAAATTGAACTGGAATTAGAATCCTTGTCAATAGCAATTTTGAAAGATATAATTGGGGCCGGAAAATGTGGCAGGATTGTGAAGAAGTGCTCCAGAATTGTGTTGTTGGTCATAAAGAAAGCACGACCACGATGGGCCGAATTACGTTATTTGCTGCGATGTGTTTTTGTACATTCAATCCATAAAGTGCTTTTAATTAGCCTGCATGAGCAAACCTTAATATGTATCACAATAAGGTTTGTAACTGTTCTTTCTAATTTTATCATGTCCCCGCTTCCCCAAAGCTTCTCACTCACATCAATAACAGAATCCTTTAAAACGATTACACAAATTACTCAAAAAACTCAAATATTTTAAATGATTATTTTATTTTACGAAATTATCATATTTAATGTTCACGTTCATTAATTGAGTAAGGCGCTGAGGTTTTTTTGTAAAGCTGGAGTTGCAGGGTTGTTACTGCGACATTCCATGGTTAATCATGAGTTTGGGTTTCTGACCTGAAAGACGCTGGAGGTTTCCAAAATACCATGCAATATATAATTATTAGTAAGAGGGCGCTTGAGAGATAAAGTGCAAACGATAGGAAATGTTATCGTGAAATAATATTGTTATGTTCAATTACGTCCAATATAAGTATTCTTTCATCAGTCTGAACAATATAGGCGCTGTGTTTCCGCGTCTTGTTGTTGAGAAATGTTTCTCCTGCTGCGACTCCTAAAGCTGAATAATAATTCATATTTGTCCTCAAGTAAGTAGATCGTCTTTCAAAATGTTATCAGATCAGCCCATTTCTAGGGCATCTTGATAAATTCTGCAAACGGACTTATATTATTTAATTATGTCCTCAAAGTCATCAATGAAGTGTTACTTTTGAAACATTTGTTATTGTTGTCACCGAAGTTGAAACACCACAGATTTGTATTTAAAAGGCTGAAAGAGTACACCGCAGTTCACGATATCCAATCAGTCTGTTGCTCGATTCCCAGCTTAAACATGTAAATAAACATGTGGTAACATAAATCATATTTTCGCATTTTCAATCACAAGCAAATTTGTACATTGCTTGGCATTATTAATACCTAGGAATTTTGAACTTCCGAACGCAAAGTGCCCTGTCGTTTTAATTTAGAATATGCCAAGCAGGACGTACATGGGAATAAACTTAAACGAAGTTAATATTGTTATTTCGGTAATTGTCAGAATGGAGACAGAATATTATAGTTGAAAATGCAGTCGCGTATCTTTGCGTTCATGTATGAAAATGTTAAGATAGTACAAATACAAACAGATCCTGATGTAAACAAACAAATTTCAGCAGAGATTTTGTTAAAGAACAACTGTGAAATGCTTACTTAAAATCACACTGAAAGATTGAAAATGGGACAGTGAACTAAGAGACTGAAGGTAAATTGTAGTATTTTACTAAGCACCCCTCTTTTAAATCTAATTCACAGCTCCCATCGTATAATCAGTGCATTGAAATTCCGTTCTATAGAAGACTTGATTTACTTCATTGTCAAATTATTCATTTTAGCTTTATTAATGGTGAACATTTCTCCACAATACCGCTCTTAAATGTAAAAGCAGCTCTTAAAATTTGACTTTTTGTCGTATAAGCAGGCATTTTTTCAGCGATGGGGTGCATCTTCATTCACGGCTACACAACTACCCTATAAACATTAATCAAAAGGGCTGGTTATTTCAGATGTCAAGATGTTCATAGGAATTTTCTGTCAGGCGTTGACGCGCCTTTATTTGGAACGACGTCTTTCAAAAGTGATGTTGCTCTTTGAACTGTAGGCATATTTGATTGTGACAAGATATTTGACCATTATAGAAGCATTTTTACATAAGCAATTCGCAGATGACTTTTACATGGAACGAGTTAGACAACTGACCAGGAGCAGTCTGTCACGCAATTGCGATTTCGCGCATTTACCAATTAGATGCAACTTGTTTATCCAGCAACATTATATGACTAATTCTAGGACAGGAAGAAATAAGAATACAGTGTTCATAATGG
Organism: Mobula birostris; assembly: GCF_030028105.1. NCBI lineage: Eukaryota > Metazoa > Chordata > Chondrichthyes > Myliobatiformes > Myliobatidae > Mobula > Mobula birostris. The sequence continues at coordinate 38,978,796 of NC_092387.1, forward strand.
CCAGCTGCATTAGAAACCGTTTTCTAGAAATATATTATGGAATATTTTAACGAAAGTTAGAAGTTACCCACAGCGCTTCGTTTAACCAACGATAAATGGCACACCGTCGCAATTTATTTCCAGGTGAGCTGGTAAATATTCTATAGCACTTTGTACATCATTCCGAAGGGATGAAGATGGAAATTAATTGTTCGTCTTCTTTATGAAATGTTTACAGGAAAAAGTCTTGTTTAGATTGATACGGCTGATTCCTGGAAGACTCTGTACTTTTTGACAAAATGTTCTTATTCTTATACACATAAAATGGTTACAAACGTAATCCCATTTCGGGAACTGCTTGAACAAGAATTATAGCAATTATTAGAATAACGAATAAAATAGTTTTTAAAATGCAACGTTTTCCCTCAAACAAGTGGCGTATTTCGGATGTAATTATCTCGCTGCGTGGAATTGTAACTTGTGCAACGAAAGTTCCTTTTAAATTCTCCTGAATCCAAAAGACTTCTGAATGTCAAGTAGCTGCGCCATTTTATAATGAGCATTAACTGAATTAGACCAGTGTTTTTATCTGGCAGAATTAGTCATAAATAATGCAGTAACCCGCTGGTTTATAAATATTAGTACAGAAGACCGTCCTTGTGAATCAACCCGCCGTCATCGCTTGTCACGCTCTTGTTAAATATGCACAACAGACTCGAAAGTGGTTATCCTTTCTTAAAATACATTTTGTAAAATTCACATCTTCCAAAAAACAGTGGTACAAATTAGTTACACCGACGTTTTCTTCCAGCAGAATTATATGATAATCTTGCGAACTTTCGTATTCAGTAAGTTTTTTTTAAAGATCTGCGACTCTTCTCTTTCATTGCTTAGCAGATTTAGGATCGGCTAGAATGTCGAACAAAAAAATAAAGACATGAAGTTAATGTTTAGATCGCATAATGTGTAAGCGAAGAAATTCGGAATTTGTGAATCTTTACAGAAACAAGATCATTTCACACTGCTTTTGCGCTTATACTGGAAAAAGGCTGGTGCGCGATTATCTTCAAATGAGTTAAATATTATTGCTATTGTTCTTAAGGAGTAATCACTATCATTGTTTACAGCTTCATAAAATTCAATGTACTCTAAGATAACGGTTCGACATAAATATGTAATATTTAGTATTTGACCTTAGACTAGGTGGTTTAAATAACCTAAATAGATAATATTACTTTTAATCATTATAAACAGTATGCATCAGATTCCATATGTTATAGAAAATATTTTAGAAGGTATTAAATATTTCTTTAATGCACTACAATTGTTGGTTTCCATGTTTTCATTAATAGGGTTGCTCCATATAACCACCAATGAAAGTGCCAATTGAGAGTGCATGCAAGCGGAAGAGCCCAGGGATTGCTTGGCACGCTTCACTGAACAAATGATCTTGCAAAGGAAAGTGTCTTTTACAGCGGGACAAACTGTCATTTCCACGCAGCGCTCGCCAGCGTCACTCTCACTTTCAGGAATCAATAGACATCGCAGAGCCCAAAGAAGGTTCTACCTGAGGGAGAAATAGAAGAAATCAATTCCAAAGAGCCATCGACTGGCACTGGTAAATGCAAGCTGGGTTTGTCTCTGTCTGTAGATGCCGACTGTCTGTGGGTATTTTATACGAGTATATGTTGTAGACTTGTGATAAATCTTCTTTCCGTTCTGGCCAACAGTCACGTTTTAAATACCGAGACTGGAATCTGAGAGCAATCTACATAATGTTAACTATCGCAAATCAAGAAGGTGCTTTTATTTGTAACCTTTTAGATGCTAGCTTATTTGTTTAATCAAATACATTTAATAAATCAGATACCGTTATGATAATGTAGAGCTTGATATGGTTAAATCGCGATTATTCAGCCAGGATTAAGAACTACGCTCATCTTGAATATAAATTCATAATACGCTATTGCTAAGACTATATTTTTAAATATATATTTTAAATTACTTAAAACAATCCGAGCGGTAACTAGTAACAATCTTTGATTACGCGCAAAGTGGCGATTTTAAACATGATCATTACTGGTGATGGTGGATAAGAAAGGCCGGAACTAACAGGCAGACAGATGGACAGACAATGGGGATCAGACTCAGTGAGCTGATATGCATCAAATGAACAATCCTCTGACTTTCCTCTCAAGCACAATGGAAGGGAGAGAGAGCGAGGGATGGAAAGAGGGAGGGAGAGAGAGAGGGGAGAGAGAAACGCATTCACCCACATCGCTTATACTTTTGTGAGCGTTTAGACCAGTCGGTATGCCAGGTTCAATCAGATCACTATGAATAGGCACCAAACAACGCATCTATAACACGGCTTAAATGTTGAAAGCAATCTAATAACGTTGCAACTTAGCAATAAGTTCTCCATCTCTGCAGTGGGCTGTGAAAAACGGCGGCCGCTATTCAGTGGGAAATATTTATATTGAGATTACTTCCAACAGTCTGAAGTATTCTCTGAAGTATACTAAAAATAATTATGTTGATGTTGGCATCTTTGTGTCAAATTGATTTTGCACGCGTGTCACTTGGTATTGTGGAACAAAAGACAAGCTGCGGGGAAAGGAGAGGATTGAATGAACAGTAAAATACGGTATCATGCTTCCAAGTGTCACTTGACTCAGTAAGACCCGAGAAGTTTTTTTTCACACTGTGCGGAGAGAGCAGAGGTGCGAACCGGGTTGAATAGACCTGCTTTGTACTGTTGAGAGTCATCAGCAAAGCACGTTAATGCTACAGTCCGTTAGCTTCTAACCGAAGCGACAGCCACGAGAACACGGCAAATCCTGATAAATACAATTAACCGCAAGGGATGAAATAGTCTTTGTTTGATTTTATATAATATATATTATATCTTTACTAATTTATGCCACTAGCCTTAATGAATACCATGGAAGTAGTCATCCAGCACCATCTCTCACTTTATTAGTTTTCGCATTTAATTTAGGTCTCGGCTCCATTCAATACTGATGATAAAAACGCTCGATATAATAAAAGGTGGCTCGGAATTGTCACAAATTATCAATATCGCTTCGCCTGATAAGCATAATAGCATCAATTTCGAGGAAGGTTAGGTAAAATCTTATAGTCTCAATTACAGTAACAAGAATGAAAAATGATTGATAACTTTATTATGCTTGCACTGCGCCGGGGTGTCTTTTTTCGTAAGCTGTGTTTCAGGCACATTGTCAGAAGCACAAAGTATACTCAACAAATGCAATGGTTTTGTTTCCCGGATTTACAAGATGATGAATATTCTTGAACGGTCAATACATTTAGTTTCAATTGTATTTAATGTTTATCATGTCAATATATATATCACATGTTGACCTCTGGTTCTTATAACTACTCTCAATTCATGAAATTAACTCATTTTAAAATCTTAATCCGCACAATTATGCATATACAGTAGCGAACATATCATTTGTAACTTTTATCTTTTTTTTAAAAATACTACATTTATGCTTTGATATATCATAATTATACTAAACAATTTAGACTATGAGTTATTTTATTCTGTAGCCCACAACTTGAACTTATTTCTTAACAGTAGTTTTGCACCAACGATTCACTTATGGTTAAATTTCTGCGGTAATGATTGATGGAGATTAGGAACGGAATAAATTAAGATGAATTAGTAAATGGGCCAACACAATAAGCGTTATTGATAAAAAAAATAACATTTTATAAACGGATTTTGGGAAGTTCGGATTTCAGCTGTCATGGCTTGAATAGTTGTATAAACTTGTTTTTTTGAACCAAGAATGAAATATGTAGCATCCTGTTCTTTCGCAGGTTACAAGCTCGGTAATCATCTGTTGTAAAATAGGAGTACACCGCATAATAAAACTTACGGATGCGATATTTCGAAAAGATGCTGGTTCTAATTAATCGTTTCATGTGAATAAGTTGAAGTTCTTATTTGGGCGAAGTAGATATTTCTTACTCCTACCCACCTAAACGTCTTAAGTGACAAGTATAATCCCACATGCACCACGAAATTAGAGGAATTAACCCGTTTTATCTTGTATGTCACAGGTAAATTATGGAACTTACCCCTTTCTCTAAGGGGCTATGGACAGGTGACAATAAATTTCTGCAACATCACTTCACTGACATATTAACAAGTGTGCACATAACCCGGGAGATCCCTGAAGATGCTGTTTTCGGTCCCTGCATCCTCCAGAACAACTTTTACGACACAATCGCGTTCATTGCCTTGAAGTCTTCAGATCGGAGATGTGTACCCTATGTGTTCCGGGTAAGTGCCCTCTAATCCAACACGACTCGAATCTTAAAAAATTCACGTTGGGAGCTAATTGTCTATGACACTAGAAGGAACGTCAAACCACAGCCCAACTATACGAATTAACTGTCTTGCCAAAGTTTAAGATTAAAAAATCTATTTTTATAATTATTACAATATTGTTAAATCAAAATTTGGAAGAGATTTATGTAAAAGTCAAAATCATAGTGGTTGTCTCCAAATGAAAATTGGATGGCATATCAGAAGAATGTCAAAATAAAGTGAAAGATATTTTGTATTAAATTGACACCTTCATGAATTTGGATCATGGAAAATTGATAATGTATTTACAGAGTCTGACCTGAATTTTTCAGTGATTGATTGAAAGCTTTCTTCCGTGCAGGTGGATGTAACTGCGTTGAATAGCTCCACGGATGGGTTGTCTTGGTTGCGGCTGGTACAAGCGGCGAACAACACCAAGGAGCAGAACCTGGAGGCTTATCTGAAGAGCGGACAACTATATTATCGCTCTACGCGGAGGATTAGAAAGGACGAGGAGCTCTTCGTGTGGTACGACAACGAACTCTCCACGCTCCTCGGCTTCACTGATATCAAAACTCGTACTGGCTCAAACAGTGAGTAACCCGGACACCACGCAAAGCTTTAGGTTAACGGCAGCCAAAGTGAAAGAAAGAATAATGCAGTTTACCGTCATCAGTTTGAGTTCAGATAAAAGCCAAAAGCGACTTTGTTCAGATTGACTTCCATAAGTAGGGCCCCAAAATGAAAAGCGAAATTAAATAACCCATAATCGTTAGAAAGGCCTATAACTTGAAATCAGACTTTTAAATTTTTTTTTTGGAAAATACTCTCAAAACGGATTTTTAGAGCAACATAATGAAATTAAGTATCCTACATCCCAACTACATACGATTGCTACAATAAATCAGGAGGAGATCTGGCAAATCTCACATCAGATTACAAGGAGAACTGACACAAACCAAAATCGAACAATTTAGCACCGATTGGTCTCTGCAAATCACGCGAGAATGGATAAGCCACACTTTATAGAATTAGATACACTGATATTTGGGTTGAAGGGCATGGCTGGAGAGTTTAAAAGAAGTCTTCCTCATAAGTAGATGCCACCTTGCTTACGTCATTGAGTTAAACATGGCAATACGTCACACTATTTCAAGGAACTTTCTTTCGTATCATATTATTTAATGCAACTTCTCGATTATGAATTTGTCTGTTAGGATAGCATTGTTAACGTGACGGTGCTGCCAGAAAAATGAGATCATCTTAGGTGGGCTTGGTGTTAGATTTGAGTACTTGTAATTGCCCCATTTTCTCCCATTTCGCGGAGGACTTGCCGCTCCTAGATAGCTATCCATTAAACCACAATCATATTAAAGTCCTACGTAAAATGCACCATAACGTTATTATCAGTTCGTGTCCACGTGCGAGGATTAGCAGGAAATATTTATCCCGAATACCTCAGAGTTAACAATGCTCTTAAATTACTTTATTTCTACCCCCACTGTGTATTTTAATTGTTCTTTGATTTACATGTCAACAGCCTAGAAATGAAGACCTAGAATAATAAATACTTGGATCTCAAATATAGCAACTAAACCCATATTGTGGCCGCCACCTGTTTTGACAGAATTCCCTGTTTTTGACAGAACAGCAAAAATCGAACAAAAATAGAAAAGATCGCATATTTTTGCAAAATAGAACAAAATAGAAAAAGTATCTCATATTTTATTGAGCTGTAACCAAGAACATTGAATTTGTTGATCTTTTCTAAGTCAGAAGGGAGGGGGTTCGTATCATCTCTCCAGAGACTTGAAAACATGACTTGACCCCGATAATTTAGTGCTCTATTTATGATCGCCTTTAAAAAGTCATGGAATTATTTTGTAGGAGTTTGCCGTTCTTCCTGAAGGGCTAGTGATTAGATTAGACTAGATTAGATTATGAGGACACGCAGTCCTCTTTTATTGTCATTTAGTATTGCATGCATTAAGAAATGATACAATAGTGATGTTTACTCATTAAGCAATGCCACTAAAATGTACTCGTATCTGCTGTTTTCGTTATTCGTATTTGCAGGATTGTGCAAACTGGCTGCTGGAATTCCCATACTGGAACAGTGGCTGTACTTCAATATTAGCCATAAAGCTGTTCTTGGGGTCTGAAAAGCGGAATATGCATGCAAGGAATGGGGCACGGTGGTCTCGCGGTTAGAGAAACGCTTTACAGATCCAGTTGTCGGGAGATGTGGGTTCAGTTCCCGCTGCAATATGTAAGGGGTTTTCCCCCTGACCGGGTGGGTTTCCACCAGGTGCTCCATTTCCACCCCCCCCCCATATTCAAAAGACCTCCGGTTTGGCTTAGTGGGCATGTGACGTTATCGCAGGAAACCTTGGCCACACTTGTGGGTTGCCCGAGCATATCCTCGGACTGTATTGGCCGTTAGCGCAAATGATCATTTCGATGTATCTTTTTATATACATGTGACAAATCTTAAAGAACAGATTTTATTTCATTCGGTAAATGAATATTACTGCAGTAGCACATTCAAAATGAGATGTTAATTTGTTTTTATTATTTTCGGCAGCATTCAGATGCACGGACTGTGGCCAGGAACTGAAGTATGAAAATCCATATCTGGCCCACGTTCGATTCTTTTGCGGGAAGAGGAAGGATTATCTCTGGCGAGATTTTCAGACCCTTGGCTTTGGTCACAGTGGCCTTTTTAAAGATCCTTCCAAGAATGCTGAGCTCAAAGATAAGAGCAAAGTGACCAACTTTCATAGGATCGCCCATGACTTGGAACATTCTAAGAAGAAATCAATGGCACAGGACGAGGAACGGCCGCCCTCCGAAAAGCACCCCAACAAGCGGAAACTAGAAGGTGTAGAGGACAACAAAAGCAGGAAAACGGTCTTATTGGAGAAAACAAATAACCTGGTGTGCGTCCAGAACGGAATTTCTAAAGATGAGCCAAGTGTTTTCCCGACGCTTGCGGTTTCTGTTTGGAAACTTAGTTCTGATAAGTATTTATTGAAGAAGGATTCATCGGAGCATAAAGCAAGTGCATTTACTGAGGTTCGTCGACAGCGTGAAAAGGCCAAAGCTGAAAAATTAGAAGGCAGTGCTAAAGATGAAACCCCTGACCTGACCAGGAAGGTGGGTGCAAGAACAGAGGTGGTTATCAGTTCCCATGGCAGCGCCTTCTCCTCAGTTTTACCGTCTGGTGTTAGAGCAGATGAGCAGAAGAGTGCATTCTGTCAGCCCTGCAGACGAACCGGGGAAGGGAACGCTTTGCTTCTGAGCCATGCTACTGCTGAGGTCACCGGGGATTTATCTGATTCTACCGCTACCAGTCATCTCCTGGGTCCCACTAATTTGCTAAACTCTAAATCTGTTAGCACGGATCTTGGCAATTCTCACATATTACACGCAAGTGTTGCAACCGGCAGCCCGCTTTTATACCCCTCTGACATGTGGCCAAAACCGCTCGGCGTTCAACTCCAATCCACGTCCTCGCTGACGCTGCTCCCGCCGTCCTACACGTCCTTTGGGGTTTCTGCTCAGAACTGGTGCGCCAAGTGCAACGCGTCCTTTCGAATGACTTCAGACCTGGTGTTTCACATGAGGTCTCACCACAAAAAAGAGTACGCAACCGACTACTTGAACAAGAGAAGGCGAGAGGAAAAGTTGACGTGCCCGATATGTAACGAGTTTTTTAGAGAGCGCCATCATCTATCCCGACACATGACATCTCACAATTGAGTTGTGGATTAAAACTGAAGGGAGTGAATTTTAAAGGCTTCCTGACAGTATGACCAGAAGAAGCTGGGATGGAATTCCTTAAGAAACTGTTTTCACTGCAGAAGAGAGTGAGCTCGTCTCACGGGCAATATTACAGCAGGAGGGAGAAGCAGTCTTAAATATAAAAAAATAAACAAATTTGCAATCTATTTAGGCAATAAGATATATTAGAGTTATGTAAAGGTACCATTGACATTAAAGGTTGTACTTGTAGGATAATCGGTTTGATCTGGCAATGAATTAACTGTGCACCCCATGGACCATCCATGATAACAAATTCCTGCTTTTGAATCTTTGTAAACTTAGAGTAACGAACATGGATTCTTGCAGTTGATACAACGACCTTCAACCTGTATAATTATTTCTGTTTGATAATTAATTTTGCGGAAAATCTGTGCCGAACTTCAATTAACTTGTCACAATGCATTTTTTGTCTCGAATTATAGTTTCATATCATGTAAGCGCAAGTTGGAGAGATTTAAAAAAAACTATTGCTACACCAGACTAATGTGCATCTATTTGAAAAGATTCATGATTGCGTTCAAAGCATGACTTGAAAAATAATCTAATTCATACACTACTCCACGACGGGTGAATAAAACAAAATGTTTGGGTAGCTAGTTAAAAATGCTAGCAGCAAACAATCTGCCGAAGGTACTCCAAGGGTCGAGCAGCATCTGTGAGGGAAGGAACTGTTGACGTTTCGGGTGGAAACTCTGCGTCAGGACAAAGTACTTCTGTACAGTAAAGGCTACGCTACCGATGTGTCTGAATTAAGATAAGCATGAGTGACAGGACCATCAGACAGTCCGTCCATGCATTAATTAAAGACAACTCTATATCTGTCAATCATACCAAAGGCGAGCGGAGCAGCAAAACTATTGGCGTTTGGTGTTGTGAGCTTTTTTGTTTTGCAGATTAAGTTAAAGTTTTTTTTTCCAGGATATTTGCATATCTGACGTGTTCAAGTATCAGATATGAATGACAGTCTGAATGTGATTCATTAGTTCTCGTTATATATTTTCCAGATTTCAGTAATAAGGAGCTCCATATTAAACTGAGATTTTTTTTTACCCCGTAGTACTGTATGAATGTTAACTCTGTTAACAAGTTACGGCTGTAACCGTTTTAGAAGTAGTATGTTCTCCCAGAATTTGAAATTATTTCTAGGTTTGAGGAGATTTCTTGTGATCTGCTGTTCAGTTATTCACAGATGTTGCTGTTCTATATTTTGTGTAGCTACATGAACCACAGTTCAAGGAACAAGTATTGAGAGATTTCTATTTGGAAAAAAAATCAAATTATAGCTTTATATTCCCGTAGCTAGTATAAATGGCGAGAGCTCACACCGCTGAACATCGGAACATGTGAAGCGGTCGATAGCCTGTATCACACACGACTATACGAATTTGAGGCAGGACACGGCCACTTGTCCCTTCCGACCTGTTCCTCCATTTAGTAAGGAACTGCTGATTTGTTTCCATTCCAGTCTACTGGGGTAATCATCAAACAGCGTTAGAAGCGCTGAAATGGTGGAATAGATTAGCTAGAAATGGTGAGAGTGGCTTCGGACTCAGAGGGTTCGCAGCTTCAAATCAGCACCTTTGAATTAAAGATTAATCGAAAAGTCAAGACTGAAAAAAAAAGTTATATCAATTGTTACACCCAAGAGTCAATTCAACATTGGGTAACCAGACCAGAATTCAAACTGGACCTATCAAAAGGTAATAAACTGCATTTATATGGTGCTTTTCACATCCCATGTCAATGCATTTAGGAAAGTTAGTAAGTGACAAAAAGACAAAACGGTGACGATGTCCAGTTTTTTCCACCCCAAAATTAGTTACATACACAAAATGATGGTGGAACTCAACGTGTCAGGCAGCATCTATGGGAAAGGGTAAACAGTCGACGTAAGCGTAATTATCTGGTCAACTACTTCGCACAAATAATTGACGCTCACTCTGAGATTATACTAACTGCTTGAAATCTTTCCTTGTTGAAAGAAGCCATTCGCTTCATTGCGACGCTGTCTGGTAGCGAGTGAACTGCGATATTGTTTAGCAGTGAAATGCGAAATGGTACAGCACGTCACTATTAGCCGGCAGAAGGTGAGCGGACAGTGATCTGTTTCCGGATGCACAGCATACATTGGTTTAGTCGATAGGATTCAACAATAGCTACACCTAACGGTACGGCTTCCAAATCGATTTCTGCGCTATATTTTACAGTATTAAGTTCACGGAGGTTTACTGTGGTTTGGGGAGAAGATGGTGTCCGAGAGTGTGCTGAGGGCATCTAACCCAGATAAAACTGATTTAGATTGTTAGCATTTTAGGGGCTGAGGAGCAAACTCCACCGGTTTAGCAGAGACTAACGTCGATCTGGGGAAGTTGAGCAGAACAGAATTTAAGCAGAGTGGTGATTCTTCAGCTAAAGTATCCTGCTACCCGCCTGCGAATGCTAGAAGTTATTCCCCCTAACACGAAATAACGCACGGTGTTTAAAGTGGCGCCTGTTAGAATGGAAATCAATATGCGAGGTGGAAGGAGGATAAGGGAGACGCGAATATGAAGAAATCATCAGGGCGGTGGTTGGATTCGGGAGCACCCCGTCCGGATGGATGCCAGAGGCAAATATCTCATAACATTTTAAAAGTGTCTGGACGAGCGAGAGAGTCACAAGGCTCAGAAGGCTGCGAACGCGATGATGGTAAATAGGATTAATGTATATGGTCAATTGCCATGGGATCGGTTCTTCTGCTGTTTGTCTCAGCGAACCTATAACTATATTGCGAAATGATAGAAAATAGAATTCCGAATTGTTGAACAGTCAAAACTTGAAACCAAAGATCACCGATTTGAAACGTGTATTGTTCCTTCTATACAGTATTTGTTAAAACGTCACTTACACCCACCTTGAGGAAAGACCGCTGTGAATATTGCAAACTGATTGACGAATGCTTTAATGTTACTGGTTTGAGAAGTTTATCGGGAAAGATTTTTCCGACAAAAAAAAACTTAATTCGAAAGGAAGAAAATAGATTTAACAAATGCAATTTTCGCCACTAAATAAGAAGACAAGTGCAATTAAATAATATTTACACAAGCATACGATTATTTGGATACTCGAAGCCCCATCTTAAATTCCAAATGTCAGAGTCGCGCTGTTCAGTTCTATGCACACCTTCTCATATAAGAAGTCAGCCGTCAGTCAGGCCGGAGGTGTTAACTATTTGGTTAATAATTTATTACTGAGGGGATTAATTATGCCAACCTTCAGATGCATATTATTATTTTATTCATTTTGGTCCACTTGTACGTAGTTTCCCGCATTGTTTTATGTGTGAGGTTATTGTCTATAGATTGTTACCCGGAGTACTCTTTGCAGTGTTCTGGCACAAAAATGTTGGACTTACTGACCCATGTTGCTTGTGTGGAATTTGCACGTTTTCCCTGTAACTGCATGTCCCCTCCCTCCACCCGCCCCCCCGCATCTCAAAAGACCTGCTGATTGGTGGGATGATTAACTACAGCTAGTGTGGGTGGGGTCAGAAAGGGGCAATGGGATTCATATTGAACTGAGAGCCGGCAAGGACTTGACAGACCGAAAGGCTTCATTCTCTGCCGTAGGACAATATGTAAAGATGATAATGCTTTTTTTTCTAGTTGTTTCTCAAATGGACGATAAAAATACCAGCAGGCCACATTCTAAGAGCAGTGAGGTTACGGTAAAACGGTGCCAACCCCGGTCAGGCTTCTGTTTACCGCGCACAGTTGCGGTCACCATATTGAAGGAAGGGTGTGATTATACAGAAGGTGCAATTAATGCCACTTACATTTTAGTCAAACTATTCTTTCTCTACAATTTTTAAAACAAATAAATAGTTTTGATATTACTTATATACCGAGACAATTAGAAGTGTTTCCTCTCACACCCCTACAAATCGTTTTGGATATGTATTAAGGATTTTATTTTAGGCTCCTCTTTGTAGAATACCACTTTACTTTAGCATAATCATGTGCAACGATCTGAAAGTAGCAATCCTTAGTTACAAATCACTTCATTTAATTCCACAGGGAAGTCTTGAAGCGTCAGTCTTCCTTCTCAGGGACTACACACATTGAGTTTGAGTTGGTACCAGAAGTAATATAATTTCAGTTCATTTCTGCCAGAATTCATTTCAAAAGAGTGCAATTTACTCTCAAACCAAATTCAGGGTCACCTGCCTTAGATGAAATAGTGATATACAGTATACCTAAACAGGCCGGGGGAGTTCTCCATCACATCCCACCAAAGGGATCAATTGTGCCAATGTTTTCTCAAACCTTAAGGTTATTAAAGCGATTTTTTTTGGCTCGTTCATGTCTTACCTGAAATTATGGGTAATATAATTTACTTTAGGCCTCGGTATACAAGGAGATTTCCAGAGTTAAATAGCAAGTTGCTTAGACCTATAACTGATATCCATATAGCCAATAAAATGAACCACAGACAGTAGTCTAAAATCGATCAAAGTTGTATTGAAAGAGACAGCGGTGACTTCCGAGAGCCTTGCTTTCGGAAAACGTTCTGCTATTTTTTTCGTAATTGGAAGCCGGTTGGCAGAGTGCCCTTGAAGTAAGGTTACTCCGTTTATCTGAAGCATTGTCCTATATTTCAGATAATGGGCGTTGGAGCAAACTATGAAAAAGTAAATAGAGACCAATCTAAAAACAATTACATAAAATGCAAGAAAATAAGTGTCTTAGACAAGTGCAAACAAGGCAAACAAAACGAGGGCAACTAACGGTGCCAAAAATGTCCAAAATGTCACACAACCAGACAGGCAGTGGAGACCCGTTATTTCACTCCGAGCGACATCAACTGAGACATGAGAATACACTCCTATTTAAAGCGCGCTTGTAGTCTCTACACTGAGATTTTACTCCTTCTACTCCCAACTCTAGGCATTCTATTCAGGAAGCAATTAGCAACAATTATACGCTGTGAATCTCCAGAGGAGTAAGTCAGGTACGTCCGTGCAAATGGCTTCTCAGGATCTCCTTGGCTGTCTCCAGCGCTGTGGAAGCGGGGACGTTGATGTGAGGTACGACTCCGGCTCCTTCCCAGGAGGTTCCACCGAGACTGGACGACCTGATGGTCGGCATAGTCAGGTAGAGGTCGGTGTCGTCTACATGGTAGGTTTGTGGAGGGTGACATCCGCCACTCGTCAACTCGCCGACGATGAGAGCTCTTCCCACTCTTTTCATCACGAAGGCGAATTGTTCCGCTGCTCCCGAAGTGACGTTGCTTGTGAGGACAATTAGCTCCCGGTTAGAACCATATCGCTTCCCTTGACAAAATGAATAACACCGTAATCAGGCGGGATTATGACTGAGAATGTACAATGAAGCAGATGCTGTCTTCTATTCTTACCTGCTGACCAAGGAACAGTCCATATTTCGTAGGTTGTGTCAATAGGTCTATTGTAAACAGTATCTAGGAGCACCGGGTTCCCATCGTCAAAGAAATAGGAGCACAGGGTTGGGATAGAAGAGGTGGGCCCTCCAATGTTGTTCCTAGGCCAAACATAACGTGTTTGCATTCGTTAAGCTTGTAAACAACTATACACTAAGGTGGGGGGGGGCAGAGGGGACACGAGCAAATTAGGCAAGACCCAGAATTAATTTAAACACGTGTGAAGAACTAATCTGTTACTTACCATCGCAGTATAGTTCTAGGAGGCTTTGACATTCGTGTTGCTCCAATGTCAAGACCCATCCATTCACTCAATGGAGCATTAAAATCTACTACAACGAACACGACGCCGAAGGAGTTTAGCGGGTCAGGCAGCAACGACGGAGAGAAATGGACATTCGTCGTTCTGGGGCGAGAATTTTCATCTGGACTGAAGCCATCCAGATGTTGCCTGACCCGTTGAGTTCCTCCGGCATTTTATTGTTCCGGCGGTCCATCTGAACATCAGTTCTCCACTCTTCCATCTCCATCAACAAGCCACCACTCTTCTGTCCTCACGGTGGTTTTTTTTAACTGGTTTTCAATAACAAAATTGTTTTGCCGAGTATCTTTGCACTATCCGCCGTAGAAAGACAGGAACTCCCCGTGGCTATCCATTTCAATTTGACTTCCTGTTCTATTCTGATATGTCTGTCCATGGCCTAATTCAACCACAATGACGAGGCCAAACTCAGGTTGGAGGAGCAACACCTCATATTACAACCTGATAGCATGAACATCGATTTCTCTAACTTCCGCCCATTTCTTCCCATTCCCCTCTCTTTTCTTTCATCGTTCTGGTTCCTCTTCCCCCTCCCCCATCTTCTCCTCGCCTGACCACCACCTTCCTCTGGTTCCCCTCCATCTTCCCTTTCTTCCATGGTCCACTGACATCTCCTGTTAGCTACCTTCTTCTTCAGCCCTTTAATCTTCCATCTATCTTGCCCCGCTTCTTACTTCAATTTTCCTTCTCCCACTCACATTCCCCTCATCTACCACCTGCTAGTTTATACGCTTCCCCCTCCCCGCACCTTCTCATACTGGCTTCTGCTCCCTTCCTTTCTAGTCCAGATGAAGATCTCGGCCCGAAACGTCGAATATTTATTCTTCTCCATAAATGCTGCCCGAACCCAGAATTCCTCCAGTATTTTGTGGATGTTCAAAATCAGAACTTATTTGTTGTCTTTCAAGAGCTACGACTACCTCAACCCCGCCTTCCCAATGTTTTAACGGATCAAGAATTAGAATTATTACGTCATTCTATTGGATAATTAGGGAAAAATTAGTTGAATTCTGCACACTTGCTCCAGTTCACTATTAGTAGTAAATACTCCCCCCCCCCCCCAAAGGAAATAAGACGTAGCGTCTCAGTAGCGTACGGGGCATCGGAAATGGGAGTTCAATCCCGGCGTCCTCTGTAAAGCGTCTCCGTACGTGCCTCCGTGGAATGCGTGGATTTTCACCGGCTCATCCGGTTTCCTCCCACAGTGCAAAGACCTACCGGGTAGGTTAAGTGGTCATTGTAAATTGTACAGTGAGTAGGTTAGGGTAAAATCGGGCATGTCGGGGGTTGCTGGGCGGTGCATCTCGAAGGACCTATTGCGGTCTGTATCTCTAAATAAAAAACAAAACTTGAGCAGATGACGTGATAACCCAAAGATTCGGCCTGATTGTATAGAATTGGCTTGCTTATGTCGTTCGTCAAAATTTGGACTCATTGTCGTAATAGGAAAACGGTAATATATGGCTTTAGGAAATTCATGGATTTGCCCTTTTTTCCAAACATCGGGATAATTCCTAAGCATTAAAAGTGAAATACCAGCGTTTGATAACATAGTCTTGATCGGAAATGAAATGAAATCCCGGAGATCTATAACAAGCCTGATTCGTTATCTTCAGTAACTGAATTTGATAGTTCGGATTCTACACGCAGAATCAGGTTTTAGACCCCTCGCAGCAGTTTCTAAAATCAGGGCGATACACGTTGCTAATAAATAATGCAACAACTTGCCGTGTGGGGTATAAGCACGCCAGCAGTCATACTCGGCGACTGTAGCTTTGCGGGAGACGGACTGAAGGTTTTCTCAGTCTTGTCTAAGTCTGTGATGGCAATGATGCAAATCTGCCTCTGCCTCAATGATCTGCTGCTGTTCTAACCTCAACAGCGCCCTCCATTGTTTTTAAATCGACATTGCTATCTCCCACTTACTACATTAGCCAACCATAAGGGAACGTGGATAAATTGCCAAGAAACTGCCAAACTAGGCGTAGTTGGTGGATTTTGCCTAATCTCTTGGGAAAGATGGTGACCGTCTCAAAGCCATTTTATGCTGCTCAATCACAGGTACCCAATGGAGAATGCTTTCATCCAGTTGGAAAACAAAGATACTCTGAGAAAAAAAAACACCGAAACCCAGTCAGGAGCCCTGGAATGCTTTGATTCACCTCGATCGGATATTGCAATAAATATTTATTATCTCAGTTTCCTTATACAGTAATTATTGAAGCTGAATATCAAGACGAATTAAAATTGTTATTTTAATTCAGAGCATAGATTTTTGTCAGTCGCTGTTGGAGTTGTTTCCTCAATGATAAGCAAACAAAAACAAACTTTCTACGATCACTAGGCACACGTGACAGTAATAAATCAGTCCCAATTCCAGTTCTGACATTTACGACCCGAGATGGCTTCCGTTCAACTCCGCCATAGACAGTACCAAGCCCGGCTGCGAAAGGAGAAGGGTTGGGAATGGGGTTAGAAACGTCAGTCTGTGAAAAATCACAGAGAACGCCAAGACTAAGTCCTCATTCCTGGGAGAGGAAGGATCGTAGCCTAGAAGACTCCTGGGCACAATTTGAAAGTCTGACCCAGGATAGAGGACTCTGGCGAGCTTCTGTATGCCCCAGTAGAGGTGATGGGCTTAAGTGACTAAGCAGGTACGGTTTCCATTCAATTCAGGATATAGATCTTCACAGGTTGGGATGTAAATCCAACTGTTGATGTGCGACCTCTCCTTATTTGTCCCCTATCAGTTCTTGTACAGGAACTCTCCAAAAAAGCTTAGCTGTGTACCTTGCATTTGGAAGCATTGGAATAAAACTCATTGCAGCTATTGGATCTTAACATAGAAACATAGAAACATAGAAAATAGGTGCAGGAGTAGGCCATTTGGCCCTTCGAGCCTGTACCGTCATTTATTATGATCATGGCTGATCATCCAACTCAGAACCCAGCCCCAGCCTTCCCTCCATACCCCCTGACCCCCGTAGCCACAAGGGCCATATCTAACTCCCTCTTAAATACAGCCAATGAACTGGCCTCAACTGTTTCCTGTGGCAGAGAATTCCACAGATTCACCACTCTCTGTGTGAAGAAGTTTTTCCTAATCTCAGTCCTAAAAGGCTTCCCCTCTATCCTCAAACTGTGGCCCCTCGTTCTGGACTTCCCCAACATCGGGAACAATCGTCCTGCATCTAGCCTGTCCAATCCCTTTAGGATCTTATACGTTTCAATCAGATCCCCCCTCAATCTTCTAAATTCCAACCGGCACAAGCCTAGTTCATCCAGTCTTTCTTCATATGAAAGTCCTGCCATCCCAGGAATCAACCTGGTGAACCTTCTTTGTACTCCCTCTATGGCAAGGATGTCTTTCCTCAGATTAGGGGACCAAAACTGCACACAATACTCCAGGTGTGGTCTCACCAAGGCCTTGTACAACTGCAGTAGTACCTCCCTGCTCCTGTACTCGAATCCTCTCGCTATAAATGCCAGCATACCATTTGCCTTTTTCACCGCCTGCTTTTTCACATGCCCACTTTCAATGACTGGTGTATAATGACACCCAGGTCTCATTGCACCTCCCCTTTTCCTAATCGGCCACCATTCAGATAATAATCTGTTTTCCTATTTTTGCCACCAAAGTGGATAACTTCACATTTATCCACATTAAATTGCATCTGCCATGAATTTGCCCACTCACCCAACTTATCCAAGTCACCCTGCATCCTCTTAGCATCCTCCTCACAGCTAACACTGCCACCCAGCTTCGTGTCATCCGCAAACTTGGAGATGCTGCATTTAATTCCCTCATCCAAGTCATTAATATATATTGTAAACAACTGGGGTCCCAGCACTGAGCCTTGCGGTACCCCACTAGTCACTGCCTGCCATTCTGAAAAGGTCCCGTTTATTCCCACTCTTTGCTTCCTGTCTGCTAGCCAACTCTCCACCCACACCAATACCTTACCCCCAATACCGTGTGCTTTAAGTTTGCACACTAATCTCCTGTGTGGGACCTTGTCAAAAGCCTTCTGAAAATCCAAATATACCACATCCACTGGTTCTCCCCTATCCACTCTACTAGTTACATCCTCAAAAAATTCTATGAGATTCGTCAGACATGATTTTCCTTTCACAAATCCATGCTGACTTTGTCCGATGATTTCACCGCTTTCCAAATGTGCTGTTATCACATCCTTGATAACTGACTCCAGCAGTTTCCCCACCACCGACGTTAGGCTAACCGGTCTATAATTCCCCGGTTTCTCTCTCCCTCCTTTTTTAAAAAGTGGAGTTATATTAGCCACCCTCCAATCCTCAGGAACTAGTCCAGAATCTAACGAGTTTTGAAAAATTATCACTAATGCATCCACTATTTCTTGGGCTACTTCCTTAAGCACCCTGGGATGCAGACCATCTGGCCCTGGGGATTTATCTGCCTTCAATCCCTTCAATTTACCTAACACCACTTCCCTACTAACATGTATTTCGCTCAGTTCCTCCATCTCACTGGACCCTCTGTCCCCTACTATTTCTGGAAGATTATTTATGTCCTCCTTAGTGAAGACAGAACCAAAGTAATTATTCAATTGGTCTGCCATGTCCTTGCTCCCCATAATCAATTCGCCTGTTTCTGTCTGCAGGGGACCTACATTTGTCTTTACCAGTCTTTTCCTTTTTACATATCTATAAAAGCTTTTACAGTCCGTTTTTATGTTTCCTGCCAGTTTTCTCTCATAATCTTTTTTCCCCTTCCTAATTAAGCCCTTTGTCCTCCGCTGCTGAACTCTGAATTTCTCCCAGTCCTCAGGTGAGCCACTTTCTCTGGCTAATTTGTATGCTTCTTCTTTGGAATTGATACTGTCCCTAATTTCTCTTGTCAGCCATGGGTGC
This sequence comes from Mobula birostris, assembly GCF_030028105.1. Classification (NCBI taxonomy): domain Eukaryota; kingdom Metazoa; phylum Chordata; class Chondrichthyes; order Myliobatiformes; family Myliobatidae; genus Mobula; species Mobula birostris. Next base: position 38,997,590 of record NC_092387.1, read on the forward strand.
ACTACCTTCCTTGATTTATTCTTTTGCCAAACTGGGATGAACAATTGTTGTAGTTCATCCATGCAACCTTTAAATGCTTGCCATTGCATATCCACCGTCAATCCTTTAAGTGTCATTTGCCAGTCTATCTTAGCTAATTCACGTCTCATACCTTCAAAGTTACCCCTCTTTAAGTTCAGAACCTTTGTTTTTGAATTAACTAAGTCACTCTCCATCTTAATGAAGAATTCCACCATATTATGGTCACTCTTACCGAAGGGGCCTCTCACGACAAGATTGCTAATTAACCCTTCCTCATTGCTCAAAACCCAGTCCAGAATAGCCTGCTCTCTAGTTGGTTCCTCGACATGTTGGTTCAAAAAACCATCCCGCATATATTCCAAGAAATCCTCTTCCTCAGCACCTTTACCAATTTGGTTCACCCAATCTACATGTAGATTGAAGTCACCCATTATAACTGCTGTTAACATGACTCTGGTTACTTACAGGGCCTTTCAGTGCTTAGAATGCTGTCAGGAGACAGTCTACCTGAGATACATGCTTCCACCACAAGACAGAGGAAACCTTCAGTTCGTCTCCCGCATACAAGCTTTTGAAAGACTAACTAGTCTCAGTGATCATTTTAACTGGTTTGTTTGGAATTAATGCGTACTACATTACACATCTTAATGAGATTCTCTCGGGAAACTGAAGTTTGGCAAAGTATTTTGATTAGTTTTAAATACTTTTGAGACCCGGAAATTGATCAGGGATTGAAACACACACTGCACTACGAAGGAAACATGAGTTGTCGAATTAACTTGCATAGTCAACAGTTGAAAACCATTTGAACGCTGATCCACATAGAACCGTCATCAAATGTTGACAGTGAACAATGATATGCGGGTTGGTAGGTTAACTGACCACGTTAACTTTCCCCGAGTGTGCAGGTGAGTGTCAGAAGTTAGGAGAGTTAATGGGGATGTGGGAAGAATAAACTGGAATTTTGCAGGAATAGTGCAAATGGGCGCTTGATATCCAGCGCGACTTCAGTGGGTGGAAGGGACACTGTCCCAAACAACAGGAATTCTGCAGATGCTGGAAATTCAAGCAACACACATCAAAGTTGCTGGTGAACGCAGCAGGCCAGGCAGCAACTTTGATGTGTGGGACACTGTCCCTATTGTTTGACTCTACGAGCGCACCATCTTGCGCATAATTTCCACTGCCAGACCATTCAGGTTTGAATTGAAGATAACACTGCACACGACCAATTAATGTTACCAAGTGCAAAGAAAACGAATCTCAAGGTGATATATACGTAGACTGATAATACATTTACTTTAAACTTTGCATTACCTCAGATCCACAATTAGTGCAATCGTGTGCGCGATCTTATTCCATACGTGAACTGCCATTAGATCGGACACTTGGGTAATCAAATCAATGTCGCCGAACATGTCGAAACGGAGGTAGCCGACACCATTCTCAAACACTTTCGTCTGGAAGGAAAATTTAATCAAGTCTTCAAACATCTCAGGAGGTGGAATCTGGGGGAAAGGGAATAGGAGGAATTAATGGACACAAATGCCGAAAACAGTAGATTGTTTCTCAATGTCCTGGGATTTCGGGTTAGAAAATTTCTGTTATCCTACCGGCATGGGGACCACACTGGGGATATGGTCCTTCAGATCGTCTGGGATATAAGCTACCCTGAGATGTTTATCTCCGGAGAGTTTCTGCAGGTCCTCCGACAACTTCTGAGCCAACTCCACCTCGGAATTAATGACATCGTACTTCCCGTCTTGAATCAAGTCGGCGATCAGCCTCGCTACCTTGGCACCGGTTTCAGCAAATGCATAATTATCTGCCACCAACTTCCCGGCCGTGCGCACAATCCCTGGGACCTTGGCTCGAAGATCTATGATGCCAAGGGCCACACCCATAGCTTCGCTGGCTTGGACCAAAATATGCGGTTCAGTGCCAGAGAGGCTCCAAGCCTTTCCTGTCACAGCACTTACAGCCACCTGATTTGGAATCGAAACATAAAGGTTGCTGTCTCCTATCCGGTAAGTAGATACGGACAGGACGCCTCCAATGGTTGGCTCCCCGACCACTGTTGCCCTGTTCTGGTCTTTCATTACTCTGGTGAACGCCTCTGCGGCAGAACCTGTGATATGACTCGTTAGGATGTAAATGTCCTTATTGGAGGCGTATCTTTGGCCAAGTACCTCGGGTAGTGTCCATACTTCCAAAGTGGACGAGGTGGAGCGGGTAAACACAGTATAAAGGTGACGGAGAGGTTCGGAGTCAAAGAAGTAAGAACATAAAATCGGAATTGCAGTTGAATAGCCACCGACGTTGTATCTCATGTCAATAATCAGAACGTCTGTATTGACCAGTTTGTTCCAAACTTGGTCGAGTAACTGTGGGACAATAGCGTCGATGATTTCTGCGTCGGCCATCATATCAAACCGTAGATACCCAATATTTTTTGGCAACACTTCAACCTTGAAGAGGGCTTGAATTGTGTGGTCGAGCTCCTCGGGGGAAGGGATTTTGCCAATGGGGCTGTCTAGGACCTCAGGCGCGCTCTCGCTATAGAAGACGTGGAAGTGGTGGTCACCAGAGGTCTCCTTCAGGTCGGAGGTCAACTGAGCAGCCAGTGACTCGTAGTCTACAACAGAGCGGTATAAACCATCCAACCATTTTGATCTGAGCAGCGAACTGACCTTGGCGGCCACTTCTGGAATGGCATAGTGGACATTCAGGAGATGCCCAGTGTCTTCCACTAACTTGAACACTTTAGCATGGAACTTTAGAACATCCTTCGCCTTGTCTATCGCCTCTTCTGCCAACACTATGGCATCGGGTACAACTCCACCGCCCAGCCAACTCTCCCCATTATTATCTATAAAGTTTATGAAAGGGACAGTAATAAACAAATTGGTGTTTTCTATGTGAAAAGATTGGGAATGAAGAAGAGTGCCGGATGTGATCTCCCCAATCACGGTGGCCCTGCTTAGAGACTGCATCAGGTAGGCGAGCTCCTCGGCCGCTGTGGCAGTGCGGTGGCTGGTCAGCACGTAGACGCCCTTTTTTGATCCATAGAAGTTGCCATCCAAATCAGGAAGCGTAAAATATTCTTTGGTGGAGTTGTCCAGCCTGTTGAAAACGGTGTACAGACGAACGGGTGGGTGTCGGTCTTGGAAGTATGACAGCAACACGGGCACAGCGGCCGAAGTGCCACCTACGTTGTGCCTAAGATCTATTATTAAATTGTCCGTGTCCTGAATTGGGCCCCACACTTTCTCAACTATGTAAGGCTTCAGTTTCGTCAATGCCGACTCAGTAGGAAACACATCAAATTTCAAGTACCCCGTATTGCCAGGTAGGATTTGCACCTGAAACACAGCGTCTACAATTTGCCGGAGGTAATTGGCATCTGTTGGTAAGACCTCGGATGGGCTCTGTTCTGTGGTGACCAGAGGTTCTGACTTTACGCTAATCATTAGACGAGGATCTTCGGAGATGGTCTGAAGCTCGTAGTTAAGTTTTGCTGCCAGGTCTTGTTCTGAAGTTACAGCCGAGCGAGCAACTTTAGCAATTTGCAGGGCCAGGGATGGTACCTGATCTACAAAGCAATAGTGGGCGCCCAACAGCTCGTTGACTTTCCGGATTACATTGGGCATTTCTTTCCTTACAGCCAGAATGGAGGTGGCTTTCTCAAGGGCTCTGTCTGCATTTACCGGTACACAGGGGAACACACCGTTCACTTCCCAGCTCTGGCCGGTGATGGGGCTGACCGACCTGGAGAGGGGAACAGTGATGAAGAAGTCAGACGAGCCAATGCGCAGCTTTTGAACGTTGAGCGAGCCTCCCGCCGTCCGCTCCCCCACCAAAAGGCCGCGGTCTAACTGCTTCAGGATGTACGCTACGTCCTCGGCTACCCCATTGGTGTTCTTGCTAATAAGCACCAGGACGTCTTTATGCTTGTCGTATCTTTCACCCAACAGAACGGGTAGGGTCCATATATCCTTTGTGGTATTGGACGGGCGGTCATAGATAGAGTCGATATGTATCGCAGGGTTTGCATCGCAGAAGTAAGATATAATGAAAGGAATACCGGAGACCTTTCCGCTGCTGCTGTAGCGGAGATCCAGGATCATCGCGCTGGTGCTAACCATGGATTTCCAAATCGTGTTCACTAGAATCGGGCCAACTACTTTGACGATGTCCTCCTCGATAATATGATCAATTCTCAAGTAGCCAATGTTATTTTCCAAGATTTCGAATTTGATTGAATTTTGGACCAAGACCATGAGTATCTCAGGGCTCGGGGGAGGGAGGTTGACCGGTTCAGGGAGAGTCGTCCCGGGTTCGTACGTGACTAGTAGTCGGGGGTCGCTCAAGGCCCCCTGGACACCAGAGGTCAACATTGCCGCAAGACTTTGCGGATCATTCACACGCAATATGTCGCCACTCTGATTGACTTGCCTGATGGCCTCTTTCATCCCAACTAAATTCTCTGGGAAGCAGTAGTTATCCAGCAGGATCTTAGCCATGTCCAGCATCAGCGTGGATTGAAACGTCCCGTTGGTGGGCACATGCTGCAATAACAAAAGCGCCAGGCAAATGATCGTCCTTGTCGTCATTTTTCACAAAGCTCCAGTGCATCGGGGAAACCGACCTGGCGCAACACCCTTCAATTCGGACTGAAATGAAAGCTGTCTCTTAAACCTCTGTGCTCCGGTTGAGAGAGATTAAAGTACTCATTTCTGTTGAGCGTATAATCTCATTAGAGTGCAGACTCCCGAACCGTTGCCTATAAATAACATTAAAAAAGCGCCGTGCATAAATAAACTTAGTTTCCCAGCGTTAGGTGGTTCCAATTCCAGCTATGAATCTCAAATTTGCACAGAATGGTAGATCTGGCAGAATAGCCAAAAGTGAAGTTTGCTTATTGCCGGCTAAGCAAAGGTTGTAGTTAATATTGCATGGAGAATTTCTTTACGAATAGGAAAGAAAAAAATCAGAATACATCTGGCTGCTAATTAGTGATCAATAAATGGCCTATCAAATACTCTACTATCCCGATAATTTTCTTTCAATTCTACTTTCTATTTTTGGAGAGATTGATTTCTTCCTCCCCTCCGGTTTTTCTATCTTCTTTTATAAGAACAGCATTAAAACCCAAGTTTCCCACTGCATCACATAAATGGAATCTGTTGTGACACTAATCTCCACGCAATATATGATTAACTTTTTAACACCGCTGAGGAACATATGGCCGTGTCTTATCAACGGTCTCAGCCAATGAAGGCGCTTGTTCTGAGGCTACTTATCACCTTAGTTTCCTGCATTTGGGGTCAGTGTGATGACGAAGACGACGGGTTGCCCTTTGGCAACTGAATGTGTTCCCACCTTAGCTTTCGGGCATTTATCCGAATATTTTGATATTCTAAGTGGGAGAAAGATTGGTAAGCCAATATGATAGAAATTTTTGAAAAAAACTGATTTAATAAAATAGACTTTCGCTTTAATGGAATGATTGTAACCAAAATCAACATTAATGGTATTTATCATTTCAAAATAGTCATGTGAACAAGAGCTGCAGAACGGAAAGAGATAGCGTGAGGTTGAAATAAAAATAAATGAATACACTGTAATTTCTTTGCTAATATCAGATCCGCCCGGAGCTTTGGAAGGAAATGAGCGAGAGTAATCCAAGCTTGAATTTCCAGCATCTGCAGATTTCCTCGTGTTTGAGTCGTAATCCAAAACGGGCGAAGACTGGGTGGGTGGTTACACGACCAGATGCTTTTGTTCACGGCGTGTTACTACCGACAATGCATTTGAAATGCCGCACAGCCTAACTATAGCTGTTAGATAACAATGAGCTTCAAATTCCTTTTAATTATTTAGAAAAAACACAATCAACATTAGATCTAGTGATGATCGAATCTCAGTACCCGTTACTAAGTATTCAGCTTCCAGAGCAGATGGGAAACCATCTCGATCTTGGTTGATCCTGTGCTTGGTCCTGTGCTGTTTTGATGTGTGTCTATGATCCGAAGTTAGCACAAGCTGTAAAGGAAATGCTCTAGGGGAATTATTGGTGATTCGGATGATCTTTTATGGAAACCCTATTTTCTCTCTCCTTTCTTTGGGATGACATTTGGAAAATGAAGTTAATAGACTTAAAGCCAATATGTTACCTCTACATAATCCATATGTATCTTCCAACTTAAATCGACAGTGTAGGATATTAAAAAACATAAATTTGTGTCACATCAGCACTCTAGAAAGAATCCGCCGCCTCAGTCAGTTAAGCTGGAAGTGTAATTTGCTGACATGATACCAGGGAGATTATCAAACTGGTCTCGTAGAATGTACGATGTTTTAAACTTTCAAATAAAAAACTCGATTTCAACAGTAGATCTCAATTTCAATATTTTCCGTGCTCATTGAACGTCTAATGAATATATTATATTATTCTTAGTTAATCACTATAGAAGTACTTTAATTTGATTCCTCTTCGGATTAGTTAATCCAACTATTCCAAAAGAGAAAACATTTTACACCGACCCATATCTTTACTAGGTTTAAGACATGAAATTTCTCATTGTATTAAAACTGTTGTTAACATGTCTGCGTTTGTATATTTAATCAATTCAGATTGTATCACCGTTACGTACGTCGTTACATAAATATATATTTATTGGACATGAGATTGCGTTGAGAACGGTGATCTGACTGTGGCCGGTCTGAATCCCTCCCGGATCACCACGAGATGGCGCTGGCGCCGCTATTTTGGAGTTGCTGATCTGGGCCTTGAGTTTTCAATTCAAACCAGGAACAAGGAGACTTCAGAAATCCTCTTACTACTTTTCCAGTAGAAAGTTAAATGTAAGTCGTAACTGAACATATGTAATATACAACGATTGTATATTATGCGTGCATTAAAGGCCATAAGATGTAGGAATAGAATTGGTTACATATGTAGAAATTCCACAACATATTTACAAATTTAATTGGTTACAGAACCATAACAGCGCTTTTGTGCTTTAGATCCCGACAAACTACTTACTAAAAAAACTTTAGTCATTTGTACATAGCTTCGCCTGGTATTTTCCTTTTTTTTTGGTTCTTTAATTAATTGATTTCACCTGGGCTACAGCTACTTCAGTTCTTGTTGCTTTACAAGTTTCTCTAAGATGACTTGTCTGTCAGTCAAAGCCAGGAGCCTTTTAGCTCCCCGTTCGTCACATGTTTCAACCCCTTCTCCAGCGCGCGCACACCTGAGTTATTTCGGCACCGGCAGCTCGTGTGAATTTTTGTCAGGGAGAATATTTGGAAGCAGTTTTAATTTAGCAGTTACCGAATTAAATTTAAGTTAGCTAAAGTCTATAAGATCGATCTAGAGCTAAATTTGCATTTGCGGGAAAAATTATTGGCGATTTCTAGAGAATATGTAAGTATTATTTAAGAATGGATGGCAAAAACGATGATCGCGGGAACCTTCTTGAATATAATTTCCTTTGTTCGAACTTCCCAATTGTGGCTGCAGCCAGAAACTTGTTTCCGTAAGAAAAGCAACACAACTTCCGTGACATGGAAATGAATATAAACAGCTGTGCTCCACTTCGGCCAAACTTAACAGGGCATAATCGTTTGTGTGGAAATATTTTCATGAAGGTCATGTTATAAACTTTGGTTAGACCACACTTGGCGGACTGAGCTCAGTTCTGGTGACAAAGTAAGAACGACCGAGGCACGGAGCAAAGTATAATTGGCATGAAAATCTGAATTGACTCATCTCTGGAGAAGGCTGAGGTAAAATGATGAAAGATCTCCGTAAGGTAGAGAAGTCAAGAATGTTTCTAATAATTCCATTAAGGAATTAGGAAGAAAATTTTTACTCAAGGGATACTTACATGTAAGTAATAAGCAGCCAACACGGAAGACATATTGAGGCATCTGACTCGAAATGACAAACTCTGGATGGCAAAAGATGTGAGGCATGGTTACTGTAGATGTAGAAGAGGTCACATGTCGAAGCTAAACATTGCGGTGATCTATCGGGCAACAGTAATTCCTGGCCTCCTATATGCTTCTAAGACCTGGACTACCTCTAGCAGGTATCTGAAGGCACTGGGGAGATACTGTCTCCAAAATGTCCACATAACTTACTGGAACTGAGCCGTGAAGCGACATTAGTGACCTTTCCCAGCCTAACGCCCCCAGCATTGAGACTTTTGCTACGCTCAGTTGGGTAGGCCAGGTTGTTTGCTTGACACCGGGCACTGAAAAGATAAGGATAAACTCAAACCCTCGCTCCTGCGATGCGCCACCCTCACTAACCCCTGACCCGATGAAGCTTCTCGGCCCGAAACGTCATTTGTTTATGCTCCTCTATAGATGCTGCCTAACTTGCCGAGTTTCTCCAGCAATGTGCGTGTGTTACTCTAGATTCCCAACAGCTGCAGAATCTCTTGAGTGTTGACAATCCCCGGTAAATACAGAACAGGAGCACTGGAGAGCACTGGGTCTTTACATCGGGAGTAAGTGCTGTGTATAAGCTGCGGAAGGAATTAACCCCTTTACTAACTATTCACTTCTTCGTCGGCCATCTCCTGCTGTCTGTGGAAGAGCCCAGCGTCCTCATATTGTTCCCATCAGACACGCTGGGGACCGTTAAAGTAAAAATAAGGTATCCTCCATCCCGAGGGATGCACAAGAAGACTAGAGGCAGAATGGGCCCACATATCAGTTCCTGTATACACGCTATTTTTCTAGGTAGTTAATCAGGAAGGGTCGATGCATTTCCCTCGCAATCTCTGGAATTAACAAGATTACCACGCACAGTCCTGAAGTAACTCACAAAGGCATAACACCATACGATCATAGGGCATAGGAGCAGAATTAGGCTATTCAGCCCATCGAGTATGCTCTGCTATTTCATTCCATCCCTCTCAACGCCATTCTCCTGCCTTCCCTCCGTAACATTTGACGCCCTAGCAAATCAAGAACCTATCAATCTTCGCTTTTAATATACCCAATTATTTTGGCCTCCACAACCCATCCTTAGAAATCCATAGATTCACCATCCTTTCGCTAAAGAAATTCATCCTAAACTCGGCTCAACGCACTTCTGAGCAGGTACCCTCTGGTCTCAGACAACCCCACTATAGGAAATGTCAGCGGTTTAGGCAAATAGAGAGTCGACGTTTGGAGTCGAGGCTCTCCATTCCCCTAGACAGATGCTCCAGCGCTTTGTGTGTTGTTCCGGTTTTCATCAGCTGCCATCTCTGTGTCTGCACATTCCCGTCACACAGCCTCCATGGGTTACTCCGGGAGCACTTGGACCCGTCGCTTTGGCAGGCACTTCGCCTGGCTTCAAGCGGCGGTATCAAGTGGAACTCCGCACTATCCTTGCACAGAACCGAAGAGCGGAACTCGTAAATCAGTTGCATCATCCAGCAGCAAGCAGCTTCCAGCATCGACATTTTAAATTAATGTAGAAAGAGAACACCACATTAACGCAAGATACAATGCCATTAAAATAATTGCATTATTTACTTTATAATAGTGTTTTGGCCCAGGAAGAAAAAAGTGGAAACAGATAACCAATGTCGAGGCTGTTTTACTTCCCTGCAGTTATCTTACAGTTTTAAAGCGCTGTTCCTTGCAGAGGCTCTTAGCTAATGCAGCTCTTTGATCTGAGCCAAACTAATGGGCAATTTCTGCACTAAATAGGAAGCCGGGATTGTTGTCACATTCCTAATTTCTCCCAGAGAAAACCTACAGCACAATACAGGCCCTTCGGCCCACAAAGCTGTGCCGAACATGTCCTTACCTTAGAAATTACCTGGGCTACCCATAGCCCTCTATATTTCTAAGCTCCATATACAAACCTGCACCCACAAACAAATTTCACCTTAATTTCAACAGGAGCTTGGTTTTAATATTTATTGGTCCTTCTGCAACGCACTAAGTATTGCTGAGTGAGCTTCTCAGTGTGGCCGGGTCGTCCATGTCCAGAAACAGAGCGGTTCTCCGGTATACCCGGGCAAGAGTAAGTCAGTATTTAAAGTTAACTACGGGTTGCGTTGCATATTTAAATCTACCAAGCAGTTAAGTGATGTTAATCTGAAGTGGACCGATTTAGTTTGCCTGAAGCATTTGCCTTCAAAGCCAACACCCAATTGCCCTTAAGGAGGTCGAGGTTGGACATTTTCCTAAACTGGTCCATGGTGAAAATGATCGATTCGAGGTCCTGAAAAGAACCAAGATTATCGCCTGAATAAGGGAGGAAACCTGGTTGTGTCTGTGTTCCCATGCATCTACTTGCTCTTCCCCTTCTAGTTTCTTAGCAAGTGCTACCTGAGATCAACAGATACTGCCATGGCGGATCAGATAGTCACTGTTGTGGATGGCAAACCGATCAAACCTGTTCCGTTCAACCCGTCTCTCCGCTGCTAGCCTCTGAGTTGCCGCCCGTGCCCCTGTGGTGATCATTGGTGTGCAGGGAGAGTCACGTGACCGCCCCCCCTCTATGTTCTGGTGAAGCCGCAGCCACATAGTGGATAGAACCATACCGTGGCTAGGTTGTTGCGCGGTTACAATGGAGATTTGACTGAGGTATGAGGTAAAGAACGATGCTTTTACAAATGCAACTTCACTTAAAGCCTTCTACCATAAAGTCACTTTGGATGTTATATCACGTAAAAATTATATTTTATTTGGTTTAAAAAAGTAGACGGTGTTACTGGATCAGTTAATCGAGAAAATGCGAGATTAGATCCCATTTCGAGATTCAGCTGAAAAAGAACTGGTTCAGGTAGCTGATTTTTTTTTCACTAAAGTTCTTGTTAAAGGATTGGAAACTACTGCTACTTCAACTTCGACTGGAGGCATTCTCGGTGTTTCCCATCTGGAGCACGTTGTTGCCTACCTGGCAGCAGGCGGCTGAAGCGATCAACATGTTCCAGGCTGTGTCTCGGGAAATGGCCACTAGGTGGAGAGAAGGGAAGATCAACAGAGATCGTCGAAACTTCGTGCACAGGTCTTACTTTCCGCGACTTGGCCCATGACTGTGGTTGAGGTGATAGAGTTCATGCATTGGGGCGGAGGGTCTTCTGAAACGGTGCAAGAAACAGACCAACTCCCAAACTACCCTGCAGTTCACCCCTCCCTTCCCAGTAATAAAATCTGTAAGTCCCACATTGATCTCATCAGTTGCCTCAAAACCTAAAAAGTGTCGAAGCAAGCCATCTCTAAATAATGATGTATAAGCTGCAACGATTACAGCAATTCACTATTTTGTATCTAATGCTTGGGTGGTTCAACACTGATGTTGCTCTTTCAAATATTTCTAGTGCCTCTGCTGCCAGGTTTATCCTCAGAAGCAACGTGGATTTCTATACCACTGATAAAAAAAAACTGCAGCTGCTTTAAGTCTGAAGTAAAAACATAATGTGCTGGGAACATCACCTTGTCAGGCAGTATCTGTGGAAGCATAATTAACTTTTCAGACTCTAGGGCCCTTCATCAGGCTCAATCGGAGTACTGAGTGTTTCCAGTACTTTCTGCTTTCGGTACTGCACCCTGCACTGAGTTAATGTTCCACTAAGGCAGTGTAGGTCACCAGTAATGAAATGTGCTGCAAGTGGGAAGGCTGCTTTATACCAGGAATGGTCCATAAATGCATCTTGCACATCCTGAAGGGAAAAAAATAATTATAATCCCAGCAAATGTTCATTGAACTCTACTTATCTTATTGAGTTTAGTTTCTATTTCTGAACTATTTCCATATTGTAGAGAATGAAACAGCAAATGCAAAGAGTTTGAACAAATACCATTCTGCCTATGCTTGTGGGCAGGTGGGTGGGCAGGAGGCAGGAAAGGGGCATGTTTTGCTGTTATTTTTGTTGTTGCTTGTTGTGTCCTGTGTTGGTCATGAGCCCTGCTGGCCTTGCACCAGCATTTGTTAATTGTTGTCTCATCTAGAGTCATTAAGCCCTTGTGCTTTCTGTTTAATCTTGTCAAGTTAATTGTAACTGGTATGGGTTTTCTGCATTCTGTGAGTATTTAAAGCGAGCTCCTAAGTAGCACTGATTGCAGTGTCCTTGCGTGTGTGTTTCAAGAATGATTAGTCTCGCGGTGTCACTTAGTCAAGCCACTGAAGTTCAGTTGGACTTTTGATGAGTACACTCTCACTTCTTGCTCAATGTGGAAGTTTGCTGTTTCTCCGCACCTGGGTTCAGTCATCTGTTAGCGCACATTGTGACAGCGTTGCTCTGCCAAGCAAAGCGGGCATGCTATGTTGGTGCCAAAATGTGCAGCAACACTTGCAGGCTGGCCTCATACATCCTTAGATGTGTTGGTTGTTAACATAAGCAACACATTTTACTGTATCTTTCAATGTACGTGTGCTAAATAAATCATTTTTTTCTCCAGCATTTGGAGCAATTCAATGGCCAACACACTCCGTGAACATAATAGTGGTTTGGACTGAATAACTACACAAGGGATTGCAGAGGCTGGAATCTGAAGTGACAAACAGAATGCTGAAGAATTCGAAGGGTCAGGCAGCATGTGAGGAAGCAAATGAGCAATTGTTGCTTTGGACTGAGAACCTTAAATATTTGACTGAATGATAGAGGGGGAGATAGCCAGTATAAAGGTGTGGGGAGAAAGAGGTGGAGCGAGAGCTGGCAAATGACAGGCGATTCCAGATGAGGAGTGGTGTTGGCCAGATGGAGGGATGAAGAGTGGATATGGTGACAGACACTGAGAGGTGGTAGGTGAGTCAACAAAGGGTTGTAGATGATGGAATCTGATAGGAAGGGAAGCTGGAGCATGGAACTGCACAGGAAGGTGGGGTGGGCAGAGGGGAACAGTAGGGTACTATATATATATATATATATATATATATATATATATATATATATATATATATATATATATATATATATATATACACACACACACACACACACACATATACATACATACACAGGGATCTGAGGGACGCCCCTTCACATTCCCAGCTAGTCCTGAGTGGTGTCTCTGTTCCCCTCCATGTCCCTGACTAGCATTTTCTAATTTCGCTGTATCAGATTCCTGGACCATTTGAAAGAACAAAAATGTCAGAGTGCTGAGGTTTACCTTGTCATTGGATGTCTTGTTGACATTTTACTTGGGTAATGAACCAAAAGTGAATACTTTGATCTGTAAATAGGAACAGGAGTTAGCCACTCAATGCATTCAATGCAACCATCACTGATACCACCAAGCCTCAACTCTTCTTCTGTGCCAGTTTCTTACAACCCTCCTGTTCTTGGTCATCCAAACACTTACCAACCTCCTCAAGTACCTCCAGTTATCTAGCTTGCTCAAGTCTCCAAGGCTGAGAACTCAAGATATTCACCAACTTCAGTTTTAAATTAATACGTTTCAGGCTGTTGTTTTGCTCAGACAGGATTTGCCTTTTTAAGGGATATAATAAAGCAAACTAAAATAATAAAAAGAATGATTGGCAGCTTGTGTATTGAAGGAAAAATTAAAATTCAGCTTGTGCAATAAGAGACCCCTCCATGTTGACTGACAAAGAGAGGAGGAAAGATGAAAAAAAACTTTGGAAAAGAAATCAGCCAAGTTTGGTAAGAGTTTGCTGGGATTGGATTTGATCCAGTATTCCTGCAGGAACATTTATTAGAAAAACATTTCCAAACACTTATGGTCAAATATACTGATATAAAGTTCATACCTAATAAAAGTATTCAGTGTACTTATTCATTACAGAAACCATTCAGTTCTTGTATTTTATTTTAAATGCAGCCTTTCTCTGCTAACTATCTCATAACAGGGGTGTTATCAGTGTGATCTGGTATCAGGCAGTAAACATCACACCCATGTAATTTTTCCGGTTATGTCATACATAATCTTGTGATGAAGCACAGTTTTTATAATGAAAAGTAGCTTCTGCTTAGTTGGTATAAGCAAAATGATTATATCTTAGTTTATCTTTATATATTTAGTTCCACTTTCTTAGTGTTTAGCTCTGAGTACTGTTACGTAACCGGCAACAATGAATATTAATCGAGACTGGATTTATAAAAACAACCGAACATTTATTAAACACATATAAGCGATAAGGGAAAAAAAAACAAAGGAAAACTTCAACTGGAGGTTAAACAGGTACACAGCCGTTCATCAACTCCACTCGGCTCTGGCTCTTAAAGAGTTAAATGTGGAACCAGTCCTTAAAGCGATACAGTCAGATATAGTTCTTAAAGCGATAACTTCAAAAGTCCAACAGTTTCACACATTCTATTGGGAGAGATTTCTCTGGAGAACGATTTCTTCACCGACGCACCTTTACTGCCGGTTCTGTCCACAGGATTCCTGATGCCGAAAATAAACAGTTTAAATCGACTGACCTTAAATTCCTTTTAGAGAGAGGGCCTTTTTGCATGAACTCATTGCGCTTTTACAAGAGTTATCTCAATGCAGGTTCTCTTCAACGAAGACTCAATGAGGTTGATCCTTTATTAAACTGCCAGACCGATGCCAACTTCTCTCGATCCTTCACTTTGATGAATTCTTCACTCTCCCTCCAAAACTGTCGGAACTGAGTAAATTGGCACTTCCAGCCACAAATTTCCAGTTCAATAATACAAATCTTTTAAGAGAACGCACCTTCCATTTTAAAAATGAAACTGCGTCACAAAAACAAACACGCAAGAGAAACAGAGGCACAACACATTCCACCCGAAAATGTACAAACTCAAAATCTCTACTGTGTCACCTGAGTCGACCCTTATATAGGCACATGTCATCACGTGACCGCACAACAGCGGGAAAATCACATCAGGTGACCTCCAAAAGACCATTACAGCATTCTCAAAAAAAAAACAAACCTCCTTGAGCATGTAACAGTACATTTTAATACGCTGTACACTTGCATTTTCAGTGTATCTAACATCATGTACGTAAACTTACTTTTCTTCAAGGATCAAGAGTGAACATTATTTGCCATATACATTTACATGTATTAGGAGTTTGCTGTGGTGTGATGTGTAACATGCAATAAAACAACATTAAAAATGGTCATGAATAAAGAATTACATTAGTAGATTATGTAATGCCAATCTCAGGAATTTACAGCAGATCGAGGGCCTGATTCTGTACCTCAGCAGGCGAACGTATGGCTGTTAAATACAGTATTAGCTTACAGGTTTTTGACTAAAAAAGTCATTGATAGTGGGAGAATTCAAACACAGCATTCAGGTGAATGGAAAGACGAGGAAATGAAAGCATGAAAACCAGATGATGGGTAACAGGACACAAGAGAAGATAATCCTGGACTGCACTTTGATCGAACATACTGTTCAAATTTGAACATTTCTGTAAACAGAAACCACTGCCCTTTGGCAATTAGTGTATATTAGTAGATTATGTAATGCCAGTCTCAGGAACATACAGTAGATTGAGGGCCTGATTCTGTACCTCAGCAGGAGAACGTAGGGCTGATAAATACAGTATTAGCTTACAGGTTTTTGACTAATAGAGGCATTGATAGTGGGAGAATTCAAACACAGCATTCAGGTGATTGGAAAGACGAGGAAATGACAGCATGAAAACCAGATGATGGGTAACAGGACACAAGAGTAGATAATCCTGGACTGAACTTTGATCGAACATACTGTTCAAATTTCAACATTTCTGTGAACAGGAACCACTGCCCTTTGGCAATTAATGTATATTGTTAAAATAGTATTAATTTCCCAGAATTGGGGTGAATCATTTCAGGGCACTGGAGTATTAAGGGCACAGCTTAAAAGAAACATTGAAATTCTCCCTTCTTGACTCAATCCTTGGCAGTACTTGGACCTTAGTGCTATACCATCATTAATATCCTGCCAGATATGTCTATATGTTCATCACTAGGCTGACTGTGGGCACATTCACAGTGGAATAGGGTCTTGACTGCACCTCTCCATTTTTACCATAACTATATGAAGGAAAATTTCACAGAATTCAACTGTTCTATTGTTAAGTTAACCAGTCAGCGCGAGTTCATTCCTGAAAGGTTGTTTAATTTTCCACCGTGGAAAGTTTCTACATACTTTCATGCTTATTAATAAATATTACATTAATGAAAAACAATACATTCTTTTTGACGCAATACTTAGTGATTCCATCTCCTTTTCATTGATTAGTAAAGAGTTGGCTTGACAATTTGTTATGGAATTACTGTTAAGCAGCATTGCAAAACATCTTTCCGCTAAATGATTCCTTACATTCTTATGCACTTTATCTGAGGGCGTTCCCTAAGGTCATGTTTTTTATATAGGCAAAATGGGAATAGAGTTGGAAAACTTAAGAAGCTCACTCTATAGTTACTGAAATGTTTTACTACATTGCTACAGTTAACTATTTACGTATAGGATTTGTATGTGTAGTATCAATGATGACCAGAAGTGTGAACACTGATGAAGTTGGACAGGAGATTATGTAGTTGGTATGCAACTTCATTGATAAAGATTTACCTCAATGCAGCATTAAGCCATCTGAAGATACATTTGACCAATCAAGTTTCATAAACCAAGGGGAATTGTAACATTGAAGAAAATATTTGGCTTAAACGAGGTACGTAATTTAAGGGTCCCACATACTGTTTTAAACTTTATAAAATGCGGGGAAAGAAACTGGTACACCCATTGGCATCACAGCATACACCCTTCTCCTCACTGCACAACCACACTCGTGCCGATCATGATGAGGGAGCTTAGACCAGGGGCTACTTAAGACTGAAATGTTGAAAAATTTCTTCTCTCAGAGAATTGTGACCTTTGGAATTCTCCACTCCAGGCACCTGTGATGTTGCGTCATTAAAATATATTCACAGCTGAAACTAATAGGTTTATGCACTGGAGGAGAATCCAATAAGATGTGATCAGGTAGGTGAATGGAGTTGGGTCATAGATCAAATCAGTGAGTGATGGAACAGGTTGACAGTCCTTATTCCCCCCTTGGTCTATCCCTTTTGCTCCTCTGGAAGTATTCAGTGACTAAATGGCCTGGAGTAGACCTCTTTGCAGTATAGTGTGTGGAAGCTGGTTTCATAGTGGATTGAACTGGATCAGAAGAGTGACAAACACAAATTGTCTCAAATACAGAGATTTACAAGAGAGCTGCCTCAGTTTGTTACCTTGGTTCCCATGAGATTTTGAAAAAAGCCATCAGGTGGTGACATCATGTAGTCTCAAGATTGTGGTAGGACTAGATTCATTGCATTGCATATCCCATCCTTGTGCCAAAAGGCAGTGTATGTGGGAAGAGAGATTCACCTGAAGGGCTATCTGGTCTCTGAGTAACTTTCAGACTTTTCAGTGCCCCAGTTGGCTAACCTCTCCATAGAGACCATGCTTCACTGTTTGTTATGTCTCTTGAAACATATTTCATTATTTATTAGTTTACAGTCAGTCATTCTTTGCACCACTTTCTGGTTCTTCTAATTATCATTCCACTGCTCTTTGGGGTTCTTCCTCTGGAAGAAGGCATCAGACATGCAGCATTTTAGATGGGAAACTCTTAATCCAATTCAAATAGTCTGCTTTATATTGACTCTAATGACAGAATAGACCTTGTAATAGCAGTTCACCTGGCATCTCAGGAAAGCCCATGGATATAACTATGCAAGGGCCTTGAAACCACACAAGACTTGGCTTTCTCATTGAAAGGGTACTCATGCAGTAGATTGCAATTTAAAACAGTCTTATTGTAATTACAAGCTTGCTGGTCAAATTTTCCCTTCTTCATAAGTACTATCCTTGCTTGTTAATAGACATGCAGGGATTAATGGAGGAGAAGCATACACAGTAGATAACCCATCCTAGTGTCCCTCTTAAACCTGCGCCACCCCTAGATTCCCACCACAACAGCACTGCCCTCTGAATACAGCCTGGGCTTTAGGCTTCAGCAAGATACCGCAATGCTGAATCTTTAAGCTTGAAAATGAGCTGTCCCTATAGGTATCAAGTTGCTCAAGTACAACACTAACTTCTGTTTGACACTGTGGGAAGTTCCCTGGCATGCCTGTCCATAAAAGACAGAATAAATTCAATCCAATTAATTAAAGACCTCCCCCCCACCCACCATCAAATAGGAGATCATTGGCAGCTATTGATCCCAGGGGATCATGGATTTGTGTCCTCTCCAGGGCGCAAGCCTGGGCGGGAAGTCTGGGAGGCTCCCCCTCTCCAGATCACTGATGTAGTCCAAGGGAAAGGCAAGGATTGATACAGTGTCATCACAGAGGTTGCCAGAGTGAAGTTGTAAACACCACCAAACTGCTTCAGACTTCTTCCTCGGGGTTTACTCTCGAAGCCTTTCCCATGGGTGGGTATGGCTGAAAAGCAGTGGAGGTTTAAAATCAGAATTTTCCTTCTCCTGGGCAGGCTGCTGTCCAAGGCTGACGAGCCTCACCTGCCCAAAAATAGAAGAAACAAAAGCCTAAAAACACGTAAAACCATGCTCAAGGACAGCTTCTATCCTACTGTTATCAGACTCTTGAATGAACCTCTTGTACAATAAGATGGACTATTGGCCTCCCAGTCTACCTCATTGTGATCTTGCACTTTATCACTTACCGGCAATGCACTCTTTCAGTAGCTTTTACACTTCATTCAGCATTGTTATTGTTTTACCTTATTCTAGCTCAATGTACTATGTAATGATCTGATCTGTATAAGCTGTATGCAAGGCAAAGTTTTCACTGTATCTTGGTACTTCTGACAATAATAAAGCAGTAAACCAAGAATAATCACTCTTCAGTCTGCCTGCAATGATAGATGTCATCATTGACAGTGTGAACAGGTGGCACTTACCAATAACCTGCTCAATTACATTTGGTGTCATTAAGATAAGACTTAATAGAATATGGCATCAAAGAGCCCTGGTGAATCTGATTAATTAGAACCTTGAAGGTTGGGGTTGAGAATAGTGAAGGCAGGGATGGAGAAATGTGCAGGTAGTGAAAGCTTAAGTCCTGCTAAAGGGTCTTGGCCCAAAACGTTGACTGTACTCTTTTCCATAGATGCTGCCTGGCCTGCTGAGTTCCTGCAGCATCTTGTGTGTTGCTCGGATTTCCAGCATCTGCAGAATTTCTCTTCTTTGTGGTAGTGGAATCTCCTCACCGGCCACACCCTATCCAGATCATCTAAGATCTCTGGGTGATCTGGAAATCTCTTTGATCAAACCCCTAAGACATCAGTGCCCAATGAGATAATTATCATCGCCAACCCCAGTTTCCTCCCTTCATCGCTGTTCCTGGGGCCTATCAACATCGGAGCAGGCAGCGATTCAGTCACCTCTTTGGTACCCAAAATGGTTCCACCATCTACAGCCATGTTATGATGAGTTCACCTCCAATAACCCACAAAAACTTAATACTATCCACAGCAAAACAGACTGCTCAATTTAATCTCAATGGCACCTTCATATCCATTCCCACGGCTACCATTTTACTAGGGCTGCACTGTGTCTCCTCCACAAAATGGACAGAGGCTCCTCACCAAGGCCACTTTATAGCATCTCCTACTCCCAGAACTTTACCAACAAGAATGACAATGCTACCACTTACATGTTCCTTGAGAGCAGCCTGAAAGTACCTATCAAGAACAACTAAGGAAAAAACAGAAGCCCACCACCTACCGTGTTAAGGACAATTAGGCACAAACAATAAATGTTGGCCTTTCTAGTGATACCCCCATCCTGTGAGTTAACTAAACAAAATGTTTTGTACTTCAGTGAAAAGTGAAAATATCTTGAACAATTCTTCTGACGAGGCTGTAAAGTTTGATAGGTCCTGTGCAGCTGAGGGAAACCTTAGATCAATTTAGACTGCCCCGTAACAAAAAAGTTCAGATTGACACTGTTCCTTGCAATATCTATGACCCAAGATGTAGCATGTAACAGAGTCTATTGATGACTTTCCTTAAGAAGTGTTGCCTGAACGTAGAACTGTTCCTGGGCTGGAGTTCCATGTCATGGTTTGCAATAATTCCAATTGATCTGTTTCTCAGCATGAACACTAAGTTTGTACTGTGCCTGGAATATTCATTCTGACATCCTTGGCAATGGAGGAAAGAGGGAAAATAGGAATTTCGCTGTGGAGGCAAGAAATTAATGGAAACTTGTTAACAGTGAGAAATAAAACTTAGAAGTATAGTTTATGTATGGAAATCTTGTCAGACTGTTATAGTGTGCCCAATTCCCAACTAGGTTCGTGAACCAGCGCGGTTCACTCACAACAACACTGAAGTGATTCCACAACTTCTGGACTCCCTTTCAAGTACTTTACAACTCATGTTCTCAGTATTATTTATTTACTTTTTTATTATTATTATGATTAATTGTTTTTCTTGTATCTGCACAGAAGTAATTTATCTTTTTGTTATATTGGTTGTTTGTCAGTTTTTGTTTGTGTGTAGTTTTTCAGTGATTGTTCTTTATACTACTCTGAATGCCAGCAAGAAAGTGAATCTCAGAGTAGTATATGGTGACATATACTGTACATACTGTGATTTAACTTTGAATTAAAATTGCTAGAGACTATAATGTCATGCCCGATAATACTAGACATGCAATAAAAGAAATGATAATGAAAATAAATTATGGCAAGGCATCACCATGTCCTTTAGAGCTGTTTGAAATAGAAACCCACTCATACTTGGAAAGGCTTATCAATGTCCAAGCATGTGCTGACAGAAAGTTGGGCAGCCTGATAGTTTAAAGCATTGCTGGTCTATGTTCCTCTTAGTAAAGTCCAAGGAAGAGTTAGGATATTTGAAAAGCTTCTTCTCTTGGGTGGCCAAATCTGAACAATAGCAACCAAAGATAGTGCTTACATGCTGGAAAGGCGAAAATAAAAAAACATTCTTGACATTTTTTTCTTTTGGACAATATTAAACCAGTGGAATGGTGGAATAGGGCCTTTTTTAGTTGTTTTATGTTTTAATATCATACCGTCATATATTCTGTGCAGGCAAGAAATTTGATAATGAAATTACGAAAGGTGTGTCCTGGTTTCAAGAGCGTCTAGCATTTTCCTCATATTCTTATGGATGCTACTTCCAGTATTTTATTTTTTTAATTCATTTGCTTATTGGCTGGAGCCAGTGTTTACAGGAAGTCCCTGACTTATATAAGAACTCCATTCCAATAACTGTTCCATCAGGCAAATTTTACATTAAGGTCAGATTTCATTGGATCCATATGCAGTGGTTAATATTTTATACTTTGATTATGGTAAGTTCCTATCTATCAGGTTTGATACAGTGCATGCTTACACTCTGTTCCACAATAAAATAATAAAGGGTAATTCATGGATTAAATTAAGTTTTAAGAAATAATAATGATAAATTATGGATTAATTTATAAGTAATTCCTGCCTAATTTAATTCCCAGTGCTGCCTTTTTGTGTGAATGGACGGCACTGGTGGTAAATGCTGGCTAGCTAATCAAATAAGGTGGAAAAGGAGGAAGCTGAGCTACTGTTGATTGCCTCGATGTTGCTGAGGTTAAGTTTAAGAAGCTGGTGGCTGCTCACCTTTCATTGAGCTTGTCCAGAGTATTGCACAGTGGCCTTTTATCTCTTTATAGATGAACTTGTATTAAGATGATCTGTTGACTTTCATGATACTGGTGGCTTTGGAATCCATCTTCTCAAGGCCTTGCAGATGTGCATTGAAATACCCTAATAGCTTCGTCGTTAGGGCACATCTGGAATTTCCAGTTGGTGGACGATTTCCCTCCATGCTGCTCTGTTCCGACACTTGTCCACAACATCCCTAGTCTTGTCCAGCTTGGCCCAATCCTTGATGTTTTCCAGCCACGTTGTTCTTTGCCTTCCTCTTCCTTTCTTTCCCTCCACCATTCCATATAGGAAGTCCAACAAGATGTTATCTCTCCTCGTAACGTGTCCACAATAAGCAACTTTTAACTTCATGATCTTCTCCAGCAGTATTTGTGGTCTATCAACTTCGGACAAAACCCTCTCATTTGAAACTTTCTCTACCCAGCTGATCTTCAACATTCGTCGATAGCACCACATTTCAAAAGCATTAATTCGTTTCATGTCATCCTTCTTCAGGGTCCATGTTTCTGACCCATAACACAGTACTGACCATATGTAACACTCGAGGAAGCAGATTCTACCTTGGATGTCTACCTTCCGATTGCTTAGCCAAGTTTTATTTGCTATGAACCTTTTGATCTTTCAGCCTGTACTTATGTGGTCACAAGTAATTCTTGCTTACATACTTATAGCCATGAAAGTCAGAATCAGAATCAGGTTTATTAGCACCAGCATGTGACGTGAAATTTGTTAACTTAGTAGCAGCTGTACAATGTAATACATAATCTAGCAGAGAGAGAAAAAATAATAATGATAAATAAAATAAAACATAATAAATATACAAGTAAATCAATTATGTATATTGAATAGATTATTTAAAAATGTGCAAAAACAGAAATACTGTATATTAAAAAAAGTGAGGTAGTATCCAAAACTGCAAAGCCCATTTAGGAATCGGATGGCAGAGGGGAAGAAGCTGTTCCTGAATCGCTGAGTGTATGCCTTCAGGCTTCTGTATCTCCTACCTGATGGTAACGGTGAGAAAAGGGCATGCCTTGGTGCTAGAGGTCTTTAATAATGGATGCTGCCTTTCTGAGACACCACTCCCTAAAGATGTCCTGGGTATTTTGTAGGCTAGTGCCCAAGATGGAGCTGACTAAATTTACAACCTTCTGCAGCTTCTTTTGGTCCTGTGCAGTAGCCCCTCCATACCAGACAGTGATGCAGCCTGTCAGAATGCTTTCCACAGTACAACTATAGAAGTCTTTGAGTGTATTTGTTGACATGCCAAATCTCTTCAAACTCCTAATAAAGTATAATCACCATCTTGCCTTCTTTATGACTACATCAATATGTTGGGACCAGGTTAGATCCTCAGAGATCTTGACACCCAGAAACTTGAAACTGCTCACTCCCTCCATTTCTGATCCCTCTATGAGGATTGGTATGTGTTCCTTCATCTTACCCTTCCTGAAGTTCACAATCAACTCTTCCGTCTTACTGACATTGAGTGCCAGGTTGTTGCTGCGGCATCATTCCACTAGTTGGCATATCTCACTCCTGTATGCCCTCTTGTCACCACCTGAGATTCTACCAAAGTTAGGCAAATGACATTTTTTTACATAAGATTCAATATGTGTGAACTGGGTGTTACATAAGTTGTGAAGAACGCACATTGCCATCTCAAATTTCCTCCTGAACTGTCCAGTTAATGGTCATCCACACTGGAGTCACATAGGCTTCTTACAGACTGGAAGGTTTCCTTCATGTTTCAATCTTTGTTTCGATCTAGTGGGTTCAGTCAGCATTACTGAAAGTAATGTCATACGGCACAGAAATTCACCCTTTGGCCCATCACATCCATGCTGTCCAATTTGCCCACCCACACTAATCTTACTTGCTCACATTAGATCCCTTTCCTTCTCCATCTTGCCTATTCAGTTGCCTTCACAAAAGTCTCTTCAATATTGTCATTGTATCTGACTCCACCGCCTCTTCTGGCGGTGATTTTAGATATTTTTCCTCATAAATCCCCTTTAAAAATCTTTCTTTGACCTTGAACATATACCGTCCTGTTTTTGATACCTCTACCACAGAAAGAAAGATATGTCTATGTCCCATATCTATGCCTTGGATATACATCTATCTGGTCATCTTCACTCTAGGATAAACAAACTGAGCCTCTCCATTCTCTGCCCCTAACTAAAGTCCTCTATTTCAAATGGCATTCTGGTGATCCTGTCTAAACCTTCTCCAGCACATACATATCCTTCCTATGGTGTGGTGACCAGAACTGTACACAATGAAGTTCAGTGAGATGTGAAATCATGTTTAGATTGGTAGCCCAGGGCTGCGAACACTAATCCTGTAAGTTCACCACTATCGCACCATACTCCTTGTCTCTGTGGAATTCTAAAGACTTGCAATTTCAGTAAAATCAGAAAGTTGATTAAAATCACAGTTCAACAGTCTGAAAATGACACATTACTTTTCCTGGCTCCCGAAGATACTGACAGACTGGACTATCATTGTACAGAACTGGGTGCCCATGTACTTTACCCAGCAGGTCGTACCTCAGGCACTAGTCTTCGCTATACTTATCAACAAGGTGTTTAAGCACCTCACTATTTTATGCTTTATGCTCCAAATCCACACATAAGTATACTTTTCAGCACTGCCATTGGATGGGAACCATGAATCAGATCCTTGTCTAGTAGCTACCCCATCATTAGCATAGGAGTGCAAAGTCAAATAGTGGCAGTTCCCCATGAGGAAAGGTCATTTAGAGTACAGACCTGGATTTTTTTTAGCTTGTACATACTGTACATTCAAAACTTAACATTCAATTCATTAAGGGGGGAAATCATTAAAGGGAAATGTTCTGAACCTTCTTTTACTTTGATCTAATTTCCAAGATTTTTAAGCTATCTCTTTTGGGATATATCCAGGATTTATTTTCAGCACTATGTTTATTAATCTAGCTATTTTTAGTTTTCCAGATATTTAAAATTCTGCTGGAACAAGCATTAGTTTCATTTCATACTCACATTCCATGCATTTTCCAAGGAAATTCAGAACTATCTCAAAATGTCAAATAGTAAGTCAAAAATAAACTGGGCCTATTTATTCAAATGTTGTGTGCATTGAGTGCTATAATTGTTTTTCAGTCTTTGGAACCCTAATGTGGATGTCTGTTGGACATGTGTAAATTTCTTTAGAAGGCATTAAATGAAACTGCTATGAAAGATACATAAATAGCTTGATATTTACTCAATGTAGTGAGCCCATCCTGGTGGCAACAAACACAGTCTCATACTTAAAATGTGAGAACATAGTCAAAATTCAGTAGGAGCCAGAAGGTAAAGATTTCCAGGTGTGTGAAGAGATGCCAGTAGGTTCCAACCAGCTAACACCACTCAGCACTTTGCCCTTTTTGAATCTCAGCATGTTGCACTTTTGCTGAAAGATGTGAAATACAGTATTTGTCTCTGCACATTGAGCTGGAAGGAGTGAATAATTACTCAAACGTCCGAGAGTACAGCTCACTAATTCCGCAACAGAGTCCATATCTACCATAGAAGGAGTAAATAATTACTCACACCTCTGGGATTACAGCTCACTAATATCTACCAATGCTGGGTGTGTCATCCTGTAAGTGCCTTCAACACAAAGAGACTCTTCTCTCTATTTCTTTGTTGCTTAAATGGAGGCGAGTCACTGTTTTGCCAGAGACAGTATGAACACTATGGCAAGATGGCGCCAGCGAACAGCATGACCAATGGTGACATCCTGTAGACAGCTCATGATTCTATTTCTCTGACTTCTTCTTTCAAATATGATTCTACTGCTCTGATTGGAACCTGTGATTTACATGTTTTTGGGCGATCTGGTGCTTTGCTGTCTCCGAGGGAGTTCAGTGAGGTTTTGAGAGGAGTTTGCGGCCGAGAGGCCTGGAAGCCTGAAGACGGCCTGGACCCATGAGGCTTCCATGATCAACTCCATTGCTTCTCTCTGATTGAGGTGTCGAGCAAGGTTGAAGTCTGTGAGATGAGAGTGGAAAATAGGCCGGTGTTCAGTTCTGTCTGCTGCCGTTTGACCAGTATTCCTCTCCCTATTGCTAGCTGCTGTAAGAGTAAAGTGCAGTAGTCTTGGGATCCACGTCGGAAGGATTGATCAGCAAGGCTGTGGACTCAACTTGGGGGACTTCTGAGTTTCATGTTGCATGTATTTCTGGATTCTGGTTGTTCTATTTTTGCTGTCTTTGGGCAGTTTGATCAGGATGATCGATGTGGACTGGGGCGCTTCTGCGAATAATGCACCTGTGTGGCCTGCGGTGGATAGTGGTGCGGCTCTGAACTAAACTGACTCTGTATACTACTGGTCTCCTCGTTTGACGTTTGATTCTCTATGTGTTGTTCGCTTGCTTTTTGCTGTTTGTGCAATTTGTTCTTTTTTTGCGCGTTGGGTGTTTGACCTTTTCTTGAATGGATTCCATGGTGTTTCTTTGTTTCATGGCTGTGTGTGGGAAGAAAATCTCAGATATGTATACTTTGATAATAAATCTACTTTGAATCTTTGAACCTTTTGAATGTAGGAAGGTAGTGTGGGTGGGTCGGGATAAGAAAGTAGGGAGGGATTCCATATGCTGTCTGACTGGCTCATCCACACTTGGGATATTCAACACCTGGCTGAAGGTGGGAGTTGGTATCTTCTCACAGAAGTCTAACTACTAATGTATTTCCTTTAATTATCATCCTGGTGTCACAATTTCAGGAACTTCATAAACTTGCCACGCTGGGGTGAATGTTATTAAATAAACTCTCCCCCCACAATACCAGCTTCATGGAATTGATTGCATTTGGTACTGAAATGACTCTATTGTAGCCAGCTATGAGCTTGGTACAGATAATTGCACCAAGCTGTGAAACTCAGCTGCCATAGGAAGATCACCAATCTGCACAAACAAAGCTTCAAGTGAACTGTGGGACTTCAGGGGGCTCATTAGGGTCATCACTCATGACCAGGTAGATACAAATCATGCTGCAGTCTTTGATCTGGTGGTACCCTCACTAGATTGGAAAATGAAATCCAGCCTGGTGTCCACTTTTTCACTATTTTAAAATGCATTAAACACTCACTTGGTTGTTTCAAAATTGGGCTTTTCAAATGTTTGAAAGTTAAATACAACAAGCATACTATTACTGACTTTTAAAATATCTTATTCCTATTTCTTGAAAGAAAGTTAACCATCATTTAACATATTTAAAACAAAACCATTCAGGCATAATGGTATGCAAAAATCTAATACTCCAATGAGTAAAGTAAGTTACTAAGAATGCTGCAGATATATTGTGCAAATCCTTTCAGCCACCTGCCATTGTTCACCATTAATTTTGATATGTGCTCTAGTTAACATATGTGACCTGGGTTAAAAATAATTCCAGGAAGTCACAGATGGTATCCACATAAAAGCATTTTCTTTTGTTTAAAATCCATTAAATCCTTCTCTGAGGCCCGTGGCTACATATAATCATAGTCCTTAAACGAGGTTGACCAATCATTGAGTGTGCGAGGACTTGCACTTTGACAATCCTATGCTTTCTGCATGTAAGTAATGATTGAAAGTCAGATTGTAAGCACCAATCAAGTCCTTGTCAAAACAATTAAAGAACTGTAAGTTTGCAGAAGTAATCAGAAGGGTAAGTTATGAACTCCAAGATTTTAAAAAAGCTTCCTTAATAGTGTGCAGCAGCTCACCCTGCTATATAGAAAGTGAAACAACTCAATATAATTCAAGAAATTAGGGCATAAATGTTTCTGGGTGGAACTTTGTAATTGATAAAATCTATTCAAAATGCCAATGTTGAGCACTTCATAGTGTTTGTGTTTATTTCTGAGTATTACAATTAAATTACTTGCTGTGAATGTCCTGTCTTTAACTCAAGTGGGTGGGGAATATAGTTCTTTATTTTCCTGCCTCAGTTTTACTGTCATTGGGCCAGATCTCTTGGGATGGGTATGGATTTAGAGGCTCTGCTTTCATCCCCAGCTGGGACCATCCAGTATTCATTCTGCAATATGATCAGTGTTGTGAGACTGCAGATGCTGGAATCTGAAGCAACAATGAAAGTGTAGGAAGAAATTTGCAGGTCGAGCAGCAGCTGTGGGAGGAAGGGAATCCCAGACACAGGATTTCCACCCGAAATATTGACAATGCCTTCTCCCTCACAGAAGCATCTTCTCCCCCTGTGATAGACAATAGACAATAGGTGCAGGAGTAGGCCATTCTGCTCTTCAAGTCAGCACTGCCATTCACTGTGGTCATGGCTGATCATCCGCTATCAGAATCCAGTTCCTGCCTTATCCCCATCACCTTTGATTCCACTATTTTTAAGAGCTCTATCCATCTCTTTTTTGAAAGCATCCAGAGACTTGGCCTCTGGGGCAGAGCATTCCATATACCCACCACTCTCTGGGTGAAAAAGTTTTTCCTCAACTCCATTCTAAACGGCCTACCCCTAATTCTTAAACTGTGGCCTCTGGTTCTGGACTCACCCATCTGCAGGAACATGCTTCCTGCCTGCAACATGTCCAATCCCTTAATAATCTTATATGTTTCAATAAGATCCCCTCTCAGCCCTCTAAATTCCAGAGTATACAAGCCCAGTCGCTCCAATCTTTCGACATATGACAGTCCCACCATCCCGGGAATTAACCTTGCGAACCTACGCTGCACTCCCTCGATAGCAAGAATGTCCTTCCTCAAATTTGGAGACCAAAACTGTACACAGTACTCCAGGTGTGGCCTCACCAAGGCCCTGTACAGCTGCAGAAGGACCTCTTTGCTCTTATACTCAATTCTCCATGACTGATGTACAAGAACACCTGGATCTCGTTGTGCTTCCCCTTTTCCTAACTTGACTCCATTTAGATAATAATCTGCCTTCCCGTTCTTACCACCAAAGTGGATAACCTCACATTTATCCACATTAAACTGCATCTGCCATGCATCTGCCCACTCACCCAGCCTGTCCAAGTCACCCTGCGTTCTCATAACATCCTCCTTACATTTCACACTGCCACCCAGCTTTGTGTCATCAGCAAATTTGCTAATGTTACTTTTAATTCCCTCATCTAAATCATTAATATATATTGTAAACAGCTGCGGTCCCAGCACTGAACCCTGCGGTACCCCACTGGTCACTGCCTACCATTCCGAAAGGGACCCGTTCATCGCTACTCTTTGTTTTCTGTCAGCCAGCCAATTTTCAATCCATGTCAGTACTCTGCCCCCAATACCATGTGCCCTAATTTTGCCCACTAATCTCCTATGTGGGACTCCATCAAAGGCTTTCTGAAAGTCCAGGTACACTACATCCACTGGCTCTCCCTTGTCCATTTTCATAGTTACATCCTCAAAAAATTCCAGAAGATCAGTCAAGCACGATTTCCCCTTCGTAAATCCATGCTGACTCAGACCAATCTTGTTACTGCTATCCAGATGTGTCATAATTTCATCTTTTATAATTGACTCCAGCATCTTTCCTACCACCGACGTCAGACTAACCGGTCTATAATTCCCTGTTTTCTATCTTCCTCCCTTCTTGAAGAGAGGGACAACATTAGCCACCCTCCAATCCACAGGAACTGATCCTGAATCTATAGAACATTGGAAAATGATTACCAATGCATCCACAATTTCTAAAGCCACCTCCTTAAGTACCCTGGGATGCAGACCATCAGGTCCCAGGGGCTTATCAGCCTTCAGACCCAACAGCCTATCCAACATCATTTCCTGCCTAATATAAATTTCCTTCAATTCATCCATTACCCTATGGTCACTATTACATCTGGGAGATAGCAGGGTGAGCTGCTGCACACTATTAAGGAAGCATTTTTTAAATCTTGGAGTTCATAACTTACCCTTCTGATTACTTCTGCAAACTTACAGTTCTTTAATTGTTTTGACAAGGACTTGATTGGTGCTTACAACCTGCCAGTTGATTGTTAATTGTTAAGTCCCATACATATTACTGTGCCAAAGTTACCGCAGTTTAATGCCAAAGCAACACACACAAAATGCTGCAGGAACTCAGCAGGTCAGGCAGCATCTGTGGAAATGAATAACCAGTCGATGTTTAGGGCTGAGATCCTTATTAGGGACTGGAGAGGAAAGGGGAGGACGCCAGAATAAAAAGGAGCGGGGGAAGGGAAGGAGGAAAGCTAGAAGGTGATCGGTGAAGTCAGGCGGTTAGGAAAGGTAAAGCAAAGAATCTGATAGGAGAGGAGTGGACCGTGGAGAAAGGGAAGTCGGAGCAGATCCAGGGGGAGGTGATAGGCAGGTGGGGAGAGGTAAGAGGCCAGAGAAGGAAATAGAAGAGGAGAGGGGAGGGATTTTTTTTTACCGGAATCGATATTCCTGCTGTCAGATTGGAAGCTACCCAGCCGAATATAAGGCGTTGCTTCTCCACCCTAAGGGTGGCCTCATCGTGGCACAAGAGGAGGCCGTTGACCTACATGTCAGAACAGGAACAGGATGGGAATTAAAATGTTTGGCTATTGGAAAGTCATGCTTGTGGCGAATGGAGCGGAGGTGATCGACGAAGATGTCCCCCAGTTTACGATATGTCTCACCAATGTAGAGAAGGCCGCATCAGGAGCACCGGACACGATAGACAGCGCCAGCAAGTTCGCAGGTGAGGTGTTGCCTCACCAGGAAGGGCTGTTTGTGGCCCTGAAATCAGGCGATGGAAGAGGTGAATGGGCAGGTGCAGTACTGGTCCGCTTGCAGGGATAAGTGCCTGGAGCGAGATTAGTGGGGAGGGACGAATGGATGAGCGATTCCCGGAGGGGTGAAGGTAAAGTTATGTTTGGAAGCAGGATCCCTTTTGGAGACGGCGGAAGTTGTAGAGAATGATGTGTTGGATGTGGCGGCTCAAGCGGTGGTTTGGTAAGGACAAGAGGAACTCTATCACTGCTAAGGCTGCGGGAAGATAGGGTGAGCGCGGATGTTCGGGAAGCGGATGAGATGCGGCTGAGGGCAGCATCAATGGCGTTAATATCTGACCGCTTCAATTAATCTTAGAAATTGGGAAACGTTAGATATTATCCCTATTTTGAGGCTTCATGATTCTGTTCTTTCGGGTGAACAGGTAAAATCTGAAAGGCCACGTGAAAGACAGCCAGGGGATCTCCGCTGATGCGCACAATTTCCCCCTTTGAGTGGAACATGTTCGGAAAGGAATGCGGGAGTGCGGTGCGCGCAAATAACATCTGCGTTTCTTACAGTCGTGACTACTTCATGCAGTGGTTGTCCGACTGTCGAAGTGTCTTGAGGTTCTTTATCAACGCGCTTTGCCTTCTTACACCGTGCGGGAGCAATATTCCCCCCTGTTCCCGCTGTTTGGGGGCAATCTCACGACCGTCCCCAACCCCTCACTCCCACCGTGAGCAAAGAATGGGCAGTCGGTACCCTGAAGGGCGCTTCCACTAGTGGCAGAACAAGGTGCAACTCCGCCGCAGTTGGCCCAAGGCTCCACAGTCTGTGCCTGCAGCGCGGCTGATTTACAACTGCCCAAGCTTTGACAAGCAGTTACGTCAACCAACAATATACAAATAGTATAATACTGTATACTGGAAAATACACATTGTTTCCCATACTGGAGCAATAACTTTTGTACATGGACTATACGTTTAGTCAGCGGGTACTGGGCAGGGGAATCCAGACTACCCGCAGAAGAAATGCAGATAGATAGGACTGCTATATATATCAAGGTCGGCACTGACGTGGTGGGCCGAAGGACCTGCGCCAGCGCTATATACCTCTATGACACTTTGAAAATTAACCCCCTTATTGAATTTAACTGATCCAATTCATTTGGAACTATTTGATTCCCGTTAATAAAATGACATGAAATTGATTAATGGTGTCTCCTGCCATATTCACCCAAATCTTACGCATTGGCAATCTACCGATGCTAAACTAATCAAAGATGTATTTTCTTCGGAGTGTCATTTACAAACACATCTTGGAATCTGGGGCCTCCAGCGGGTAAAGACACAACATAACGTGCAATCTGTCCTTGGCCAAGATTTCGTTGTCCTGGTGTGTTCTGACCTCTTCTCTCTGTAACAGTGAGCGCGTACTGCAAAAAGGCCATTTTATCTCTAGGGTTTTTTGATAAACTATTTGTTCGGTCGCAGGATGTGATCGCCCGCAGGTCTGTTTAGCTGGTGGAAAACATGTGAGTTTATCTGTGAAGTCTACCCTGCAGAAGCGGACACCAGAGTGGAGTGTTGCCGGATAAGACTATGCCGGCAATGCGATTTACTGTCATTTAACACGTTCTCGGCAGCATCAAAAATCCAGGGCAGAATAAACTTTAATTTCTCTGTGTCACTCTGTGCGTGACTGCCAGTCCGTTCTGTCTGAACTGCCGCGTCTACAATTAATGTCTACATTCGCGAATTCAAAAGAGGACGTAGATTTCGGAGAAAACGCGACATTTATTATGCACGGAGCGATTACATTTAGATCATAATCATGTACTGTGTATGTATTTACAATCAAATGCTTCCCAAGATGTAAGGTTTAACCATGTATACTGGCCAGCTGTACATAACTCATTAAATAAACAAATATATAAATTTGCATCCCAAATGTACAGATTTACAAAAATCAGTGTGTATGCGGTGCGTGTGATGTGGCGTATGTACGTGTACTGTATTATGGTGTACGTATATTTGCATGTGGCGTGTGTGGACAGTGTATATGAAGTGTGTGTGCGTGTGTGTGTATGTGCTGTGCGTCGTGGAGTGTAGGGTGTATGCGTTGCATTTATGTGTGTTGTACTGTGTATACAAGTAGGCTTGTATATGTATTGTGCGTACATGTGGGGTGTGTATGTGTTCTGTGCATTGTGTATACATGTGTCGGTGTCTGTGTATGTGTGTGTGTGTACACACACATTTCTCACTATCTGCAGCCACATTCCGCCACCACCATCCCCTCGTACTTATACTTGTAGGTAGTCACGCCGGCATTGTTCTTGTACAATATGGAGATGGGTTCCAGCTTGGTGGGGACACAACACGCCTTGGAAGCTTTCTCGGGGTTCCAATGGTTCACCAAGGTCTGGATCCTGGCGTGGTTTGTGGGCGTGACGTGGTCGCTGAGTGGAATGTAGCAGATCCCTCTACACTCGTAGGCCTCGTAACTCTTGGGGGCGATGATCCAGGAGTTCCAGCCGATCTCGGTGAAGTCCACATGCAGAGGAGAGCGCTTGCAGTAGTTCCCTTTGGAACTCCTGCGGGTTCGTGACGAGGAGTCCCGCGAGAGCTTGGCCTGGGGTTTGAATAGGTCTAGGTTTGGGCCGCGGGCCGGCGACTTCCCAGCCAGCTCTTCCAGCGCGACTTCCTGTTCATGCACCAGCATTTCCTTCATCTCGTCTCCTTGCCCGTGCCTCGGGTCGTCGGAGAAGACCACCAGTAACGGCTCGTTCTGTAGCACCGCCGCCCCCGGAACCACCTCCTCGGCACTCTCGATATGAACTTCAAGTTTATGGGTCGTTTTGTTGGATTGTACCCACCGTTTGACAGCATCTGTCACATCAAACGTTTCCCATCCGCTGGCTTTGTCATCGATCTGTTTGGAGACTAGTAGAGATATCGGAGGCTGCATAGAAATCACACTCGAGTTTTCCCCTGGCTCTTCCATGTCATAAACACGGACTATCCTGTTCACTCCTTCATGCACCCTCCTGTCTCTGTTAACGAAGGCATACAGTCTCAGCTCGGCCGTGATGATCTCTTCATGCTGAGGGATAGTTATGTTAAAGACTAGCATGTGCCTCCTCGTCCCCCGCTCCCCTACTGCGAGCACCGTTGTTGTATCTGAGGACAGAGAGAGAGAGAGAGGAACAATTAGAAACACCGGAATATCCAAAGGACATTTCCCAACTAAAAGTAACACCGAGCTCCTCAAAATCAGATAAAAGTGTGAGAGGCATTCGCGGAGCAGACAACCGGTGTCTTTCCCCCAGGTTTGAAGTGTATACTAGAGGGCACACATTTAAAGAGAGATGGAAAAAGTTCTAAGGAGATATGCAGGGCAAGTATTTTATAGAGAGAGTACAGTAATAAGTTCCAGGAATGTGCTGACAGTGGTGGCGGTGGAGATAGGAGCGTTTCGTGAATATGCAGAGAATGGAGGGATATGGACTATGTGCAAACATAAGAGAATTAGGAGTCATTAGCTTAATTAGTTCGGCAGAATATTGTGGGCCGAAGGCTTGTTCCTGCGCTGTACTGTTCTATGTTCTAATATCAGATTAGCCAAACATTCAAAGTTATTGAACGTACACGCTTTGTACCGGCATTCTATGGAATAAGGAGCGGGCGAAGAGCAACGTTCTTGTAATTTCGCGGTGGATTTTAAGCAAAGTTTGAAACAAAATCATTCGTCCAAAGTAATTATTTTTAAAACTTGCCCCCATTCCTTCATCTTGCCTATTCACTACCTGGTGAAGCTGTGGTTACGCATTTCAGACACAGAGAGTAACACATACTAAATGCTGGAGGAGCTCTGCAGTTTAGGCACCACCAATGGAAATGAATAAACAGTTGATATATCGGGCCGAAACCCTTCTTCATCAGGACGATTCAGAAACAAAATCTGCTAAAAGCTGAGCACGAAATGTCAGAGGACGAGTGCTTCTCTCTTGGGAGAAGATTGACGGGTGGACCGTTAAATGCATTTACCTTCATTTCTGAAGCTTCTTACAATGTTTGAAGAGGGCATGGACGATCTGTCGGTGGCAAACTTGTTGTACAGATCGATCATGTACTGTGGTGGATCTTCTTGCAACGGGTCTTGCAAAGGGATTTCCGACAAGTTTACACTCCGGAAGAACTCATCCTTTACGCTTTCCAAAAATG
The DNA here is from genome assembly GCF_030028105.1 of Mobula birostris. Taxonomy (NCBI): domain Eukaryota; kingdom Metazoa; phylum Chordata; class Chondrichthyes; order Myliobatiformes; family Myliobatidae; genus Mobula; species Mobula birostris. The sequence goes on from NC_092387.1 coordinate 39,032,154, forward strand.
CGTTGAAAACAAACCCAGAATCGTCCTCCAGAAAGACTTCATTGCCGTAATTGTCTAATCCATCTTCATCGACTGACTGGTCCCAACCATGAATTGGCTTACATGTTGTGACTTGCAATAGGAAAGTGAGGGAGAACGTGATAGCGAGGCAGGTAACGTAAGTCATTGCTTCTCACCTTCTCGGAGGCCTTTGGTTCTTGTGGTATCCTTGTAGTGGTATTATATGGCTGTGCACCGAAGGAGGAATGAAGACAAGCGAAAGCTCTTCAATACATTGACTCCCCTTGGCTTGCGCGTTCTGCTCTGTCTTGCCGCAGCTCACTTTCCACCAATATCATTGCACAGATGGACCGTCTTATCTAGGTTATTGATACCCTGTTTGAGTTTCCCGTATTTCGTAACCATCTCAGTTAATGAAGATTCTGTAAACAGTTGACCAACACATTGGACTAATGGGAAGTACAATATACACCACGGCCAGTTAGAATCTGGGCTCTCGAGGTCAGTGTCTAATTACTTGCACCACATCGCTGCCAATTCTCTGCAAACATCACAAGAACTTTCAACAGATCGCAGCCTTCAGGACTACAGATTACTCTTGCATTTGCAGAGTATTTGTGAAACAGTCCTTCAGTAAACAAGAGCCAAGTCAACCAGTTTTCAAAGCTTTGGGTGCTGAACAAAAGGCCCCCAACTAATAGGGATTTAATTATAGTCTTAACCTCATTCAAATTATCAGTTAACCGATACAATTTTGACAGCCTGTGCAGCATCCCGCCTGTTTTGTGTCAAAAGTGTTTTCCCACCACTGGCTTAAGTAGACCGACAGGAAAAGTGTAGGCAGCCCTGCCTTCCCTTTACAGTTTTATCACTAAGGGTAGCGGGCAGAAAAAGTTCCACAGATGTACTAATGAGTAACAATAAGAAAAGAATGCATCATTCTGGATTTACTTTCAATATGCTGTCGCTGAAGAATTAAAAAATGACTAACCTGTAATGAATCTGAATTAGTTTTTAAAAAACTAAATTGTGTAGAGATGATTATAAAGCAGGGGTTCCCAACCTTTTTTTTATGCCATGGATCATTACCATTAAGCAAGGAGTCTGTAGACCACAGTTTGGGAACTCCTGTTATAAAGTAACGTTAGGTATTTTTGCTGGCATTTGCTGGCTTGTTCAATACAGTATTCCTCTGTGTGTTAATTCAGCACAGCTATTAATCCATTTGCTCCAAAGCATTCACACTTAAACAGCAGTTGAAAGATGTTGTATCAGATTATTGTGTGTGGCATGGCAAAACTGGTGGTTTCACAGCATTGTGTGTTTGGCCTTATTCAGTTGCTTTGACTTTAGTGGAACTACATATCAGCTAGGACATGCTATATATGACAGAACCAACTCTTAACTCTTTTTTGAGACTCTGCACACCTAATTTCACTCCTAGAAGATATTACCTCCCTCTCTCTCCCTGGCTCAGAATATGCATTGTATTAGTAATCAATGTACTCTGTGAATTATTTATGCAAAACAAAAATAATTTTGAATAAAACTAAAATAACTTGAACTTTCAGCACAACAACACTTGTGTTGATGGTGATAAGTGAAGTATTCAAGAATGCAATTAACTCATAACACAATAGTGTATCTTATGGATATCAATTTGAGAAATAACAGCATAAAATTTGCATGGTGCTTTCCACAAACAAATTGCTTTATATTAATAACTTCGTTATTTGTGTTAGAAGGTATTGAAAGTAGAAATTTAATTTGAAATTTCCAAAACTGAAGCCCTTATATGGTTATATCAAATGTTTTGGCCTGGAACATAGACAGACATGCCTTTTGCTTTAAATATGCTGAAAATCCTCTTTACCATCACAAAGCAGACTGGAATTTTTGTTTTAACCCTTAAGTAGAGCAGATAAGACAATATTTGCAATGCATTTAGAATAAAGCAAGCACATTCTTGAGATGTCATAATCATTTCTGCATTAGTTTTTTAGTGAAAGGAATGCAGACAGTCACCATACAACAACTGGAATTGTTAATTCAATCTACTATCGAACTCCGTACACTCCATTCGACTTTTAGATCTCTCTGAACACTTTGCCCATGACAGCTTAAGTAGCAGAAGAGAGTTACATGCAAAAGCTTCAGATGAAGCTGTATGCAAAGATATTACTAGCAACGTATCATTCAGTACAGAAATTCATAAGGGGAGCTGTAGCCACACCCACATCTTTTCTTTCTCCCTAATTTTATACATGTCTAGCAATAAAGGGATGAGGAATAGGAACAGGAGGTGGCCATAAGTCCCCTTGGGTCGGTTCTGGCGTTCAATAAGATCATGGCCGACCGTTTCTGCAGTTTCCTCATTAACCTCTTGTCTGTCTTGTTCATAAAAATATTATTTATTTATTTATTATTTTTTTCTCTCTCTGTTAGATTATGTATTGCATTGAATTGCTTTTGCTAAATTAATAAATTTCACATCACATGCCAGGAGTGACATGTTGTATCTCCATCCTCTCACTTGTTTTCCTTTTAGAGATGGAAAAACTTGCCTTGATCTACATCATCTAGCATGTTCATTGTATCATCTTCAAACTATTATTTTTCAATAAATATTTAAATACTTATAATAAATCAGGTTTTTGAAATTGTTCCTGAAAATCCATTCTAACCATTTTTTTTTGCTTTACTAGCTACCTGAATCCAGGGACTGTATTCTGAATATAGAGAGAATTCCAAGGAAGCCAAGTTTTAAAGAAAGTCTATAAGTATAGAACAGAAAACTTCTAGTGAGAGAGAATAATGATATGTTTTCAGCTGTATCTGTATCTGCAGACAGGCTGCATCACTATCTGATCTGGCAAGGGGGAGGGTCTTCGGAGCACAAGATCAAAAGAAGCTACAGAAAGTCGTAAAATTAGTCAGCTCCGTCTTGGGTACTAGCCTCCATAGCATCCAAGACATCTTCAAGGAGTGATGCCTCAGAAAAGCAGCACCCATTATTAAGGAACCGATCACCCAGGACATGTTATAGTCAGGAAGGTGGTGCAGAAGCCTGAAGACCCATGCTCAACAATTCCGGAACAGCTTCTCCCCCTCTGTCATCTGAATGTCTAAATGGACATTGAACCCATGATTTTTAAAAAAATATTATTTCTGTTTTTGCACTGTTTTAAATTTAACTATTTAATATACCTATTGATTTACTTATTTTTCTATATTATCACGTATTGCACTGTGCTACTACTGCTACGTTAACAAATTTCATGACATACGCTGGTAGTATTAAACCTGATTCTGATTCACTATTGTGAAACTTTGCAGCAGATCCCTCCTCTCTAGTGTTCTACCACTTAAACATAATATTTAAGTTCTTTTAAGTTCAAAATGGTCAGCTTGTAGTGAATAAAAATCTCCGAGTTTTAGACCTTGTAATCAATGAAGGGCTGCTTATAACTGCAGTTCAGAACGAGCTGTTGAGACGACACATATCAAATGGAAATAGAAGACATGCTAGTGTGTGTGTGTGTGTGTGAGAGAGACAGGGACATGGTTCGATTCAGTACTGATGGTGCATGTTCTCTGTCTGAGTTCAAAGATATCGCTGGCATGACTGCCTCTTCCTAACTGACCTTCAACTGAATGGCTTACCAAGCCTTTTTCTCAGAGAGCTGTGAAGTCTGACGTCTCAGTCACATTGGTGGGTCTGTACACTGTAATGGGAAACAATTTTTTAAACAAATGACATCACTGAGCAAAATAGGGTTTTCATGGCAATCAGAATTGTATAATTTATACTCTGAGTCAACATGCCCGTGATATGGATGCAAGTAAGTTTTTCATTGAACCTGCACCTCACTGTACTTGTGCATACATCAGCTCACTCGACTTGATATGGATATTTTTGGAGCAACCTGTCCATTCTGAGATAACTTTGAGAAAACACCAGAGTCACTTCCTCGAATCATTTCAGTTCTTCTGTAGAAAGTTCCCCCTAAAGTGCCGCTAGGTAGGAATTTGAGGATTTACAGGCTGAGGCTGTGAAGGAACAGCCAGAGTTTTCCATGCCAGAATGCTGTACAGGTTGAAGAGAAATCTTCAGGGAGCAATACTTCCATGCCACCTTCTGCCTTTGTCCTTCTTGATACTAGAGGTTATGCATTTGTGAGTTTTGCAGAGCAACAGTGCACTAGACGAGTGAATGCAGTGTATGTTGTAGATGCCGCATATTGTAGGCGTGGTGCTCCAGTAGTGGAGAAAATAATGGTTTAGGGCCAGTGTTCTCCCAACATCCCATCATGCCTTGCTTAAATTATTTTTGTATCTTGACAAACTATTAATAATGGTAGCATGCTCCTGTTCTGCTCACCTCACTACAGGAAGGATGTGGAAACCATAGAAAGGGCACAGAGGAGATTTACAAGGATGTTGCCTGGATTGGAGAGCATGCCTTACAGGAATAGGTTGACTGAACTCAGCCTTTTCTCCCTGGAGTGACGGAGGATAAGAGGTGACCTGATAGAGGTGTGTAAGATGATGAGAGGCATTGATCATGTGGAGAATCCGAGGCTTTTTCCCAGGGCTGAAATGCAACGCGAGAAGGAACAGTTTTAAGGTGCTTGGAAGCAGGTACAGAGGGAATGTCAGGGATAATTTTTTTACGCAGAGAGTGGTGAGTGCATGGAATGGGCTGCCGGCGACTATGGTGGAAGCAGATATGATAGGGTCTTTTAAGAGACTCCTGGATAGGTACATGGAGCTCAGAAAAACAGAGGGCTATGGGTAACCTTAGGTAATTTCTAAAGTAAGTACATGTTCAGCACAGCATTGTGGGCTGAAGGGGCTGTATTGTGCTGTAGGTTTTCTGTGTTTTTTTCTATGTTTCTATAACACTTTTACTGTGGCAGCGACCTGGGTTCAATTTTGCCACTGCCAGTAAGGAACTTGTACGGTCTTCCTGTGACCACATGGGCTTCTTCTCTGTGCTCTGATTTCCTCCTAAGTTCCAAAGATATACAGGTTAGTAGGCCAATTGGCCACATGGCTGAATTAACTTGTTGTTCTAGGGGTATTAGGGTGTGACAGGCTCCGGGTTCGAATCCCAGATGTGTTCCTAGTTAAGGATGTAACAGTCAGTGTAACAGTGCACTGATCTGGGTTCAATTACTGCCACCGTCTGTACATTCTCCCTGTGAGTGCATGAGTTTCCGCTGGGTACTCCTGTTTCCTCCCACGTTCCCAAGATGTATGGGTTAGGGTTGGTGAATTCTGGGCATGCTGTGTTGGTGCCAGATGTATGGTGACACTTTCTGGCTGCCCCCAAGACATCCTTGGACTGTGTTGGCTGCTGAACCAAGTTGTGCATGTCACTGTACGTTTTGATGTTTTGATGTACACGTGACAAATAAAGGTAATGAAAATAAATAAATCGGGCAGTGCTTGCTCATTGGGCTATAAGAGCTTGTTATTGTGAAGTATGTCTGAATAAACAAAATAAAATAAAATAAAACATAATCCTTTATTGAAACTGTTCCAAGGATTACTCCTCAATAATAATGACCAGTTAGGCACAGAGAGAATCTGTATTTCCTAACAAGTGCCTCTATCGGCTCAGGTCACAATCACCTGTGTGGCCCAAGGCTACAAGCAGTATTGCATTATGGCTGTCCCTTCAGCCTTGTGCCTTAGGTCATTTCTTTTGCTCTGTCCAACTCAGACTGGTTCAAATCGGTCCAACCAGGTCACCCAACAAGCAGGCCCAGCTAATGAGATCACAGGCTATTCCTTCTGTAAACCTGTCATTTTACCTAATAAATAGTTTCCTATCTGAGGCCTCAGGTTTAGCAGATTATTTGCAGAACCTCCTTGTGTCCACGTTCAACTGCTCTGATTGAGTTATCCCGGAGCAATAATCAATTCATCAAACTGTTCATAAAATGGCAGCTACAAGGACAGTCTCAGAATATGGCTGCCTCCATCCCTGTTCACTGGTTTGTAGATTATAGTTCTTTCCAGCCAACAAAGGCTTCAACCAAATGAAATATGTTTTGCTACCTTGACATCACACAGAAATCCTATCTACCACTTCTTCTACTGGATGGCAATTTGATCCACAACATCAAAGAATTTTGAAGCCATTTTACTCCTATTCTAAATCATTCAAGGAAAAGTGTGGCAACCTTTATTAATATGGATCTTAAAGACATTGCTGAATTCAATCTATATACTGTACCCAAAGCTGAAAATCAATGAAGATATGTTGCAACAGGAAAAAATCACTAAGCCTCTTCTACTTGTCCTTCTATAATGGGAGATCCTTAACTTTATTCATTTACTCAGTAGCGTTAACAGCCTTACCAAAGATTAAGATTAGCTTTATTTGTCCCATGTACATCAAAACATCAGAACATATAGTGCAATGTGTCATCTGCTTCAAATCAAATCAGCGAGGATTGTTCAGGCAGCCCCGCAAGCAGAGCCAACTCCAACATAGTATTTCAACAGCAACATACCTTACCACCACTCACTACCCCTCTGGGGAAACTGAAGCACATGGTGGCATGGAGAACATCCAAACTTCCTACAGGCAGAGATGAAATTGATCCCAATCGATGATTGCTGGTGCTGAAACAACGTTATGCAAACCACTAAGCCTCTGGACCAAAAGTTCATCAAGCTCATCGCTCAGATTTTTGATTGACTCCTTTCAAGCAGTAGCAGAACTCCACTGTGACATCTTCCTTGAGTGTGGAAGAAATAGCTTGCTGGGGAACAGAGATGAACAGGAGAGCAGCTGGAAATAATTTCACAAATAGATGGTGCAATTACTATACTGAAGAAGGCAGAACATTTAAGCCCAGTCCTCCTGACTCCATTGTGCAATCAAGTTGAAAGTTATCTGTTAGGTTTTCATGTGTATTTATAAGGATCAGTGTGTAGTTTTGATTATTAAGAAATAGATTAAGTAACAATCGGAAGTAATTTTACCACAAAAACTGATACCCATTTGTAATACTTGCATTCTACAGCTACCTGACAAAATGTCTTCTTATTTGTTTGCATTTTTCTTTCTTATGTAACACGTTGTAATGTTTCACTGCTGAGGCTAAGGTAATGGTTTCTCTGTGGCAGCAATGTTTGGGTTATGACCAGAGATAACGGGGACTTCGGAACGTATGTTAGCCGATGAGACGGGTGTTGTTCTTTCTTGTGGGTCTGGAAGAGGGATTTTCGTGGTCTTTTGTCAGTGAGAGATGAAGAAGGAAAACATGTGTGAAGAGAGCTGGTAGACCACCGGACAGATTGGACTGGAAGCGAGGGTCCGAAGGTCAGCGACGCTCGGAGGAGGTTGATGGTGGACGAATGGCCGTATTGGTGAGCTCCAACGTGCACTTTTGACTTTTTCCTTAAAGTGGGCCTGTTTTCTTTTTATTTTCTTTACTAACTATATTCAGATTAAGAGTTATGAAGTTCAATCATTTAATTGCATGTGGTGTACTATCTGATATTTTGCGGTGCAGGTTTGTAACCAGGCAACACATCACACAGCATCCACACAAACGAGATTTCTCAGTTTGGCTGGGCCAGAGGCTGTCTTCCCCTAGACAAACACGTGCTGGCTAAGCCTGAGGGTCACACTTACTTCCAAATGTATTGGATCATTCTTCAGTAACTATTCCTTACAGTGGAGTGATATTGGATTCCTGACAAAGATCATGTCCCAAGCTCAGCACCAATTCTCATCATGTAATTTAAGAGCTAGCTATAAACTACTACAGTATCTTGTTTAAATTAGTGCAGGAATATTAAAATAGACCAGAAAATAATATATAATTATATGTGTTACATTTTTCAATAAGTTTGATGTGGTAAAATGTCTGTATTTCAACATCTGTTGGGGTAATATAGTTGGGTAATGTAATTGGTGGAAATGTACATAATTCACAACCAGCGACATTGAGTTGGGCTTCACTTTAAGAGACAGGTCTGACATGACGATGTACTTTTGGAAAGAACTTTCAATGTGCTTTGTGTTCAGGTTTTGGAGTTCAATAAATGTGTTCAAGAAAAAGTTTTCTTAAATTTAAAACGCCTCACATTGTTTTATTTGTGAAAATCTACAGTGTGTGTTTATTTGGAGAAAATCTTTTGATGTTCATCTTTCTCAAGAGTGGAAGAATTGGAAGCTAAGAAGTCTTTTGAGCCCTCAGTAAATGATGTAGAGTGACATCAAAAAATCTATAATAGTTGATGAGTGGATTAATGCACTGGGGAAGAGATAAGAGAAGCTGATAGAATGTTAACTGAAGTCAGAAAGTACCGAATCAATTGTACAGTGGGCCCTGGAGAAATTAGTATCTTTTTGAAATTTGAGCATGGAATTAATCTTAAATGTGAACATTCTCTGTATGAATGGCATCAGATTAAAGCAACTCATAGACATAATGATTTTTCCTATTGTAGAGCTTTCAAACTGAGAGCCTTTATTTTTAAATGATACAGGATCAGATGCTGAAAGAACTCATTGTATGAGAGTATAAAATGAATATAAAATACTCATAAAATGAACATAGATCCTCCAGGCATACGCTGAAGGAAGCTGTAGATAAGCTTACAGTTTTAAATGAAACTAATTGATGTCTGTTGTTGTTTTGAATATGAACCAGAAGTCTTCTGTTGCTGAGCTTACTGTTGGTCGCTGCTAAAATTTCCGGAAGTTAACTTACTAATTTTATGACTCCTCACCTAAAAGCTTTCAACTTACAGTTCCAAAGAAAGCCCTGAAATTTTATTCTTATTGTGGCATCTTATGCTAACAAGGGGAAAGAAGAAATGTTTGAAAAAATGATTGAGAAGGCCCAAGGCTGAACTAGTTGATCATTCGCACAACGGATCTGAGATGGTTGCCCTGCGATGTTTCTCCCTTTCCAGATTGATCAAGTCTGATTCCATTTTTGAGAATCCTAGACTTTCTATTCTCTTCAAAGACCTGAAGTCTTATATATTTGTTCTATGAATTTTCTGTGTACCCTTGGGCCTCAACATTCTTCCACAAGACCCAAAATTGGTCCTAATACTCCAGCTGGGGCATAACTAGTGATTTGCAAAAGTTTAGCACAACTTTCTTATTCTGATTTGACATTAACAAATCAAGAAAAGTGTTAATAGGTAAAAGAAGGAGAAGGTATTTACATGGGTGAAAGAGTTAAGGGTTGATAATTATAAATCAAGTGTCAAATTGCAAAAGGACCAGATGTGACAAAAAAGCATTTCTTTCTGTACGTTCTGGAGGATTAATGAAAACAAATTCAGAAAGGAAATGATTGGATGATTATTTAAAGAGTGCAAAAAAGGGAATGAGCAGGATCTGGAATGAATTGCCCAGCTTCTGGGAGTCCAGTAGACCTTGGAGATAGATAATAAACTATCTTGTAGACAAAAGTTCAACTTTTATAAATCTCTTTCCCATTCTCCCTTTAACTTTGTCTTTCTCTCATTCCCACGAACCCCTCACTGATTCTTGAGCACCTCTACCCCACGAACCCTGAGGGTAACCTACCAGCACATTTTTCAGATGCGAAGGAAACCAGAGTATCTGAGGAAACACATGTAATCACAAGGAGAACGTGCAAACCCCACACAGACCAGAGGTTGGCATCAAAAGCAGAAGACTTGTTGAAGTGATGAGGCAGCAGTACTGCCTGCTGCATCACTGTGTTGTTCTTATGACTATCACCTTGCAGCTTGCAACCTGAGAGGCCTTCTGGTCCACATCAATTTGGCGTAAGAATGTGGATGGATCTTAACTGCAATGAACTGGTGTGGCTTTCCAAATATCTGAGATTCTTTCTTTCCTTAAGAATAATTACCAACCTAAATGAGTTTCCTGAAATCCCTCCCAAGATCTGCAACCGCAATGAACCAATGAAACAGATCTGCTGGCCTCTCTGAAACCCATGTAACGGAAGAATGTTTCCATTTGTTATTTGAACATAACAGCTGAATATGTGCAAAGAATTAACTGTCAGGGATAGTTTACCAGACTCTAGTTGATTTAGGAACACCCAACAAATTTTGCTCCATGTAAATGAAATTTTATCTGTGGTCTTTTGTTATCAGAGTAATTAATGGTTTTCTAGACAAACCCTATTCAACATTAATCCCCTTTAGTAGCATACAGTTTCAACCAGTAACCCAAGTATATTCTGCAGAAATCAGCAACAGGAAAGATTTAACGGGCATCCATATTTAAGGACAAAGAACTGTCAGAGTAAATGTGATCATTGCAATGTCCTCTGGCCAAGAATTCTACATTTTGATGGGATAGTTTCAAACTGAAAGGTGGGGAGGTTTATCTGAGACCATAGTCTGCATAGAATTTGCCAAATCTGAATCACTACTAGATTTCTTTCTACTTTCCCTTCCATGTTACTGTAGTGCTCTTTCTCTGGATGAAGTGTGTCATCTAAGCAAAGATGTATCCTTCTGTGGCTGAGGTACGACTGTAGGCGGCAGATGTTAGGTATGGCAGTGCTGTAGATGGACAGCTGCTCCCTTAAGTGTCTGTCCGTCGGTTGTCACTTGCCTTCTTTTCATTCACTCTTCCTCTTTCTACTTGTCCCTTTTCTGCCACTCGGCAGGTCAATGCTTTTTCTTCCTTTTCTCCTTTTTCTTACCGTACTTTCCCAGAGTGCTTGATTTGTCTCTTCCTTTTCTTTCTGTCCCCTGTTGCCAGAATCCAAGAGGAGCTCTGCAGCCTGGAAATGGGACACCTGTTCTTCTATAACAGAGCGAATGAGCTAAATAGTGAATGAACTGCAATAAATCGGCATAACATTGTGGGCTGAAAGATCTGTTCTGTGCTATACTGTTTTATGTTCTGAGTCACAAAGAGATGAAGCCAGTCAGTCCATCTTATTCATTTCATTGTGAAATCAATAAAACTTAATCACCTTTATGTTTCCTCCTTTATTTCCTCTATCTTACAGGATTTTTTTTCCTAGAAATTATTACTCTTTGATGAAGTTCCTCCTCTCACTCATCCATTTACAAAACAAAAATGCACCTTTGTAGCATCCTTCCTGTCTCCTGCCTGAGAAGTGACTGGGATCTGCCCCAATTTACCTACCAGCACACCAGGTCCACAGCAGATGGCATTTCATTGGCTCTACACTCAACCCTAGAATATCTGGGTGCTCTTTATCGACTACAACTTGGCATTCTATACTATTATCCCCTCAAAACTAATCAATAAGCTTCAAGATCTTGACCTCAATACCTCCTCGTGCAATTGGATCCTGGATTTCCTCACTCGTAGACCCCGGTATTTTTGGATTTGCAACAACATCTCCTCCACAGTATCCATCAGCACAGGTGCACTGCAAGGCTGTGTCCTCTACTTACTTTACATTTATAACTGTGTGGCTAAACACAGCTCCAATGCCATATTTAAGTTTGTTGATGTCACCACGTTTGTTGATCAAATCAAAGGTATTGATGATCAGCATATAGGAAGGAGAATGAAAATCTGGCTGAGTGGTGCCATAGCAACAACCTCCCGCTCAATGTTAGCAAGACTAAGGAGCTGATTACTGAGTTCAGGAGGAGGAAACCGGAGGTCTATGACCCATTTCTCATCAGGAGATCAAAGGCGGAGAGGATCAGCAACTTCAAATTCCTTTGTGTTATCATTTCAGAGGACGTGTCCTGGGCCTAAAACTTAAGGGCAATAATGAAGAAAGCATAGCAACACCTCTGTTTTCTTAGAAGTTTGTGAAAATTTGGCATGTCATGTAAGACTTTGACAAACCTCTATAGATGTGTGGTGGAGAGTATATTGAGGTGGTTGCAGCACAGCCTGGTATGGAAATACCAAAATCCTACAAAAAGTAGTGGATATGGCCCAGTTCATCACGGGTAAAGCGCACCCCTCCATTGAGCACATCTACACAGAGTGGTGTCACAGGAAAGCGGTGTCCATTATCAGGGACTATCACCATCCTGGTCATGCTCTCGTCTTGCTGCTGCCATCATGAGGAAGGCACAAGAGCCTCAGGACTCACACTAACTGGTTCAGGAACAGTTACTATCCTTCAACCATTAGGCTCCTGAATGAGTGGGAATAACTTCATTCAACTTCACTTGCCCCATTACTGAGTTGTTCCTACAACCTATGGACTCATTTTCAAGGATTTTTCTCATGTCTTCAGTATTTATTTATTATTATTAATTTTTCCTCTTCCTTTTGTATTTGCACAGTTTATTGTCGTTTGCATATTGGTTGTTTGCCTGCTGTGTTGGGTGTGCTGTTTCAGAGGTTCTATTATGCTTCTTGGATATACTGAGAATGCACGCAAGAAAATGGATCTCCGAGTTATTTGTGAATGGTGATATATATGTACTTTGATAATGCATATACTTTGAACATTGAATAAAGTAAAATGCTCCGGAAAGAGCAATCCAAAATTGAATATTGAGACACATAAGGAGGTATTAATTTATAACATGTATTTTGAACCATCAAAACATACAATGAATTGCATTATTTGTGTTGAGTCAAATCGGTGAGGATTGTGCTGGGCGGCCTAAAAGTGTCGGTGCACTTTTGACACCAACATAGAATGCCCACAACTCATTAACCCTAACTGTACAGTTTTGGAATGTGAGAGGAAACTGGAGCACCCAAAGAAAACCCACTCAGACATAGGGAGAATGTACAAACTCCTTAACGACAGCAGTGGCGGAAACTGAAACCAAAGAAGTACTCGCTGGTGCTGTAATATCATCATTCTAACTGCCATGCTAAAGAAACTTCTAAATGACTGCCATAAGAAAAGAGGGAAAAGGGTATTTATTGGGTGAAATTCCAGGATTCCGTCCTAATGATGCAGAAGGTATGGTTGTTATTTGTGGACAGCTGAAAAAAAGGGGATTGCTTAAGAGGAAGGAATTGCAAAAATGCAGAAATGCATTTAACAGATGGGGAGGAATGGGAAAGGCCACAAAGAGATTCGTTCCTTGTGGTTAGAGGTTTAAGCTGGGGTCAACAATGACACTAAGGCGTTGAAGGACAGATTGCACCTCAAGCAGTTGCCAGGAAGGAGGATGGATTTAGTGACTATGGATCAGGATTTTGTTTTGGGGTGAACGGCAATTGTTCTCATGATCCCAGCCTTTGGTGAGAAGAAATCGAGGTGGCAGGTAAGCACAACAAGGCACTGGTAGAGTTGACGAGATAACTGAAGTGGGATGCTGGATATCATCCCTGTACATACACCGCCTTATCTTTGCTCCTCAGTCATAGATTCAAAATTCAGATGCTTTCCATTACTCCTGACGTCTCCCACATTTCCAAAGGATCCTTTCCAATTGTTTGCTTTTGTCAGACATTTTTTGACCTTTCCTCAAAAGTACCAAGGCTCAGATGGTTGTCTTATGTTTCAGTAACTCAAAATGACTGCAGTGATAAACATGCTAAGTGGATTAGGTTAGCGTTCCATAACAGAGACTTTTCATCAGTTCCAAGGGAGAGTCTGAGAGCTGAAACATTAAATCTGTCTCTCTAGGCACAGACATTGTCTAACCTACTGAGTGCTTCCAGCATCTTCTATTTTTATTTTAGATCTCCAGTGTCAGGAGTTTTTGTTTGTTCTCCTGATAAGAAGACTTATCAGGAAATGTTTGTAAATATTTGTAAACCAAGGGCTCTGAACCACTTGGAAACACTTACATCATTGGAAGATTTATCTCTCAGTTAGATGACACCGTAGGCACAGTACTCTATTTTGTTCAAAGGCGTCCAATAATGTTTCACAGTGTTTGCAATGTTCAGTTCAAGGTTTGAGTTAGCTTCCACTTACCTGAATTGAAAGGTTGTGTACAGGTCTGTAAATTGCTTTACTTTGTGCATAGTGCAGCCCTGAAGCACTTGGAAGCATTTATCTCATCATAAGATCCACCTCATGATGAGCTGACAGCTTCACATATGGGTTACATTTCATGCAGCAAATGAGAGTTTAACGTGAATCAAAAGGGGTGATGCAGATTCTGACCATGTGCTCCTGCTAAGCTCTGTCAGTGATGAAATCTTAACTGCTCTCCATTGGTTTAGGAATATGAACGGCTGTGATTTGCTTTTGTTGTATTGTTATGAACAAAATTTGGGTAAAACTATAATCTATCTCCAACCCTTTCTAGCTACAGGTTAGTGTTTCACAAGATATCCATCTCATACAATGTTGATGGATGATCTGTCCCAGCTAATCTCCAAACTAATAAAACTGAGTAGTAATTTCCTATCTGTCCTAGAACAGACCAAACTTAACAGCAGTTACAATATAGCATGGTGTCAATGGACAGCAGACAAATACCACAGCAGTTTAACAAGGAATGTGGTAAGTTCAGGAAATAGTTCACAAAGTATTCTATTATTCATGCTTGGTCATAACTGGAGATGCCCCATGCATAATTAGATGCAATCTCTCAGAAAGCAGTGTCATAATGTTTCCCATTTCTCTGCCAATGTGTAAACATTAATGTTAAATGGCAGTAATGGTCTTTGCAAAGTCTATTCTGAGATATACATTCTCTTGTGACCTTTCCACCTCCACCAGCACCCTCTCAGAGCCTTCAGCATCGTTACCTTCCAGAGAGGGTATTATGTACAGAATCTGTATCGATGAGAGATCAGTAGAGAGAGGAACAGAGTTAATATTTCAGGATGGAGACCCTTCACTAGAATTGGGGAAGAGAGAGAGAGGGAGAGAGAGAGAGAGAAAGGTAGGTTTATGTTGCTGAGAAGCTGGGAAAGGGAAAGGATGAAAGTAAAACCTCTGGAGTCAGGTTTATAGTGAAGTTGGCGAAATGATATAGTTGATGGATTAATGAGATATGTTAGAGGAGGGGTGATGCAAACAAAGAAACACAATTAATATCTTTCTTTAACTGCATTCGTTAATCCATCAACCAGGTTATTTCACTAAATCCACAAGGGCAGACAGTGATATGATCCAGAACAGCCCCCTCTTCCAAGTTATAGCACTTAATGTGCCCTGGACAACTCCATTAAACCACGTGGGTATGGATGCGACTAGATGTAAAGAGAATTCTTTGAAAACCATTGTTTGAACTCATTGCATTCTGTGGTATATGCCTGTCGTACATTTGCACTGAGCTAAGCTATAATTGGTATTATCACTGAGGAGCTTCAGGCAGGTGAGAATATGCATTGTGGTATATGAGGTTTGAGGCTAGCAGGGAGAAGATTACAGCATATGAGAGGTAACCCACTTGTAGCATAAGTGCTCCCTGCCTACAGCGCCTCCCTGTGGTACATGGGTCAGAGAAAAAAATTAACCAACAAAAATCAAAATTGCGGATGCTGGAAATCTGAAATAAGAACAGGAAGTCTTGGAAACAGGCAGCATTTTTGGAATAAGGAAGAGATTTAATATTTCAGATCCAAGATCCTTCATCAGAGCCAGTAAAAAAAATAACAAGGGCGACCTGAATTTTGACCGAGTATTTCCCTCTACTACTGCAAATACCAGCATGAAACAAAACTCGAGGTAGTATACAGTGAAATATACATATTTTGGTAATAAATTTACATTGAACTTTGAACTTTGACTGGGTTGCCAGGGATCACCAGAATCTGGGATGAGGAAGATTACTCATTTTATGGAGGACTCTGAAGATGGGGTAGGACACAGACTTGTTATGATTGAGGGGTGGATTCAGGGACTGAATGGAAAACATACTTTTCTTCTCATGAACATTGTATCCTCAAACTAAATGTAAAACCGAATGTTAAAGAAAATTAAATTGTTTCCCTCAGTATCCATTACCAAAGGAAAGTTCTTGAGATCTGATTGATTGGGAGAGGAAATTATCTGCCAGAGGGGCACCTGAACAGTGACAAGCTTATCTGAGGCCCCCTTACACACTTGCAGTGCTGCATAAGGAGCGAGGCCATTGGAAATCAGTTTTGTCTTTCTCAATTAACCGAATGCTGCTGAATTAGCCAAGTATTTCAGGCCGCTCTTTGGGGAAGTGATTAGCGAGTAAGTAATATATCCCTGGGAGGTAGTTAAGAGAGATAGGCAAGTCTTTAGAGAGATCTCGTTTATTTTGTAATCTGATATTTGACTACATTTTCCAAATTAGCCTCCCATCAGAAACCATGGCTAAGACGTTTCTTTGTGCTGCTGTTCACAGCAGAAGAACAGAGCAAAAGCAAAACAGGTTTGTAGAAAGTGCTGAAATTTCCCAGTATTTCCACATCACACATAATGTACTAAACTGAGCAGTGGAGTTTAATGTTTCTGACATAGCTGACGGACCTAACAGATTTACAGCTCTGATCCTAATGTGTTACTTGATTGAGAGTCAATGGTATGAGAACGTTTTATTACCTCTAGCCCCAATGACTATTCCATTGTATTAGGCATTTTATATGGATCTCACAGCTCTATGTTTAAGGTTCTGCCTTGCTTGTCATATGATATGCACTTCAGCAGATTCAGCTATTGCAAAATAATTCTCTGTTATTCCATGGATGTAGAATTATGCATTAATTCATTCAATATTGACACTGCCATTAAAGCTGAAATTATCTCAGTGAAGAAATGACTTCATTGACGAGGGATTTGAAACCAGTAAAGCCTCAGGAAAGAGTGAACTGCAGCTCTTATATACTCAGAGATGTGGGCAGACAGTTGTGAAGGCACTAATCATGGGGAATGGGTGGCACAACTCACCCAAAATGCTGGAGGAACTCAGGCAGCATCTATTAAAGATTAAAGTCTGTCATGAGCCTTGTGGCCCATCAGGCCGGTGCTTATGCAGGTTTCCATGACGTGAAGTGACTGAGAGTATGAGATTCCACCCTGATAGGACGCCAGTCTATCGCAAGGTTAACCCCCAGCATTTTTGCCGGCACCCATTCTCAGCTGGGTAGACTGGAACATTGTGTGATTAAGTGCCTTGCTCAAGGACACACACGCTGCCTCGGCCGAGGCTCAAACCCACGACCTGCAGATCGCTAGTCCAACGCCCTAACCACTTGGCCACGCACACACAGGCAGCATCTACGGAAATGAATAAATAGTCGACATTTCAGGCTGAGACTCTTTATCAGGACCGTAAAAAGGAGAAGAAGCCAGAATAAGAAAGTGGGGGGAGGGGAATAAGCAAAAGCTAGAAGGTGATAGGTGGAAAAAGTAAAGGGCTGGAGAATGAGAATCAGGTTTAGTATCACTGTCATATGTTGTGAAATTTGTTATTTTGTGACAGCAGTACATTGCAATACATAATAATAAAAAAACCTATAAATAACAATAAGAGATATATTTTAAAAATTAAACAAGTAGTGCAAAAAAAGAGCAAAAATATTGAAGTAGTGTACGTGGATTCATTGTTCGTTCATAAATCTGATGTTGGAGGGGAAGAAGCTGTCCCTAAAGTGTTGATATGTGTCTTCAGGCTCCTGTACCTCTTCTTTGATGGTAGCAATGAGAACACAGCATGGGGGTACTAAATGATGGATGCTGTCTTTTTAAGGTATTGCCTTTTAAAGATGTCCTCGATGCTGGGAAGGCCAGGCCCATGATGGAGCTGGTTGAGTATACAACTTCCTGCAGCTTTTTCCAATCCTGTCCAGTCATCCCATCATACCAGGTGTTGATACAATCAGTTAGAATACTCGCCACAGTGCATCTGTAGAAATTTGTGAGTCTTTGGTATCATACCAAGATTCCTCAGACTCCTGATGAAACATAACCACTGTCATGCCTTCTTTGTAATTGCATCAATTTGTTGGGAAAAGAATGCTTTTGACCTTCTGAGATTTTTAAACTCAGGAATTTGCAACCGCTCACCCTTTCCACCGCTGATCCCTCAATGAGGAGAGTTAACTGTGGGAGAAAGGGAAGGAGGAGGGGCACTAGCAGGAGGAGATAGGCAGGTGAGGAGAAAAGAGGGGTCCAGATTTCGATATTGAAGAAGAGGGAAGGGGGAGGGGGAAAATTACCAGAAGATGGAGAAATTGATGTTCGTGCCACTAGGTTGGAGGTTACTGTGTCAGAATATGATGAGGTTTTGCTTCTCCAACCTTGGAGAGGCCTCATAGTGGCTGTAAAGGAGGCCATGGACCAGCATGTTGGTATGGGAATGGGAAATGGAATTAAAATGTTTGGGCACTGGGTAATCCTGCTTTTTCGTGGATGGAACAAAAGAGCACAACAAAGCCATCCCACAATCTATGATGCGTCTCACCGATGTGGAGGAGGTCACATTGGGAGCACCGGATACAATACTACAAAATATATGTGACCTAACAGGTTTGCGGGTGAAGTGTTGCCTCATCTGGAAGGACTGTTTGGGGCCTTGTATGGGGGTGATGGAGGAGATGAATGGGCAGGTGTAGCACTTCTTCTACATGCAGGGATAAGTGCCAGGAGAGAGATTAGTGGGGAGGAATGAATGGACAAGGGAATGATGGAGAGATTTATCCCTGTGACAACTGAGCAATTGTGCTAAACAAGTCTTTAAGAACTGAGGTAATCTGTCACATGCTGGGACCTGGAATGCCTTCACTGGGAGAAACTGATGTAATATACATTAAAAGCAGGGCTGATGGGAGCTGATTAATCACAGAGATGGTGCATGATGTGTTACCTGGGTATTTTAGTGATACTTTGCATATTCTAGTTGATATGATTTGATTAATTTGAACTAATCAGAGGTGGTCATCATAACATTTTGGTAAGTCCCTGCTTTCTGAAGCTGAAGCTTAATGAACAGGTAAACAGGTAATGCCGGTATGGTCTAACACATGCAAAGGGAAGACAGAACTTGTTTGAAACCAACAATTTCAATACAGTGTGTTGGCTTCCAAACTGTAGCTATCTCAGAAATGAAAACAGAGCATATCTTGTTCCTTTTTGAAATTGTGTAAATGGCTTCTGATGTTTTGACTTGTTATGAGCTTTTAGTTACAAGAAGAAAACTTGAAATTACCACTTTTATGATGTGCCTTCTTTGATATGATATTTTGTTTCTTTACAAGATAGAGGAAGATAAATTTAGCCCATGAGTCAATGCTGGCTCACAGAACAACTTCACTTCACCCATTATATTCTCTATATCCTCCCCACATTTCCATTAACTGCCCCCTAGGATTACCACTCACCTATATACCAGACGCAACTTGCAGTGGCCAATTAATGTACCAACCCACACGTCTTTGGGATGTGAGAAGAAAGTAGGATACCTGAGGTATACCTACATGGTCACAGGGAGAACATGCAAACTCCATGTAGATAACAACCAAGGTCATGAATGAACTCAGCTCACTGATGCTGTGAGACAGCATCTCTAGTGGCTGTGCCATCTTGTCACTCGGCTTGTGGCTCATGTTTTCAAATCCTTCAATAGCTTTACTGACTTTGAAATCTCCTCTGGCTCTGCACCCCTTCATGATGCTGGATCTTGTTTGGCCTCTTGATCTTCCCTATTTCATCTACCCCGTACTTTACAGCTGACCCTTCAGTGACCAAGACCCAGATTCTGGAATTGCTTCTTGAAACCTCTTCAACTCTTCTATCTTTCCTCCAAGGTGAGTCTTTTTATTCCATATTTGTTATTGACCTTGTCTTGCCAGAGTATTCCGTGAAAGACTGTGGAATTATCATAGCCAAATCACATAGTATGGGTGGAGGAAATGGAAAGTTCCACTAAGTTACGCTGTTGACAATGGAAACATGGGGCAAAGTTGTAGATTATGCACTTGCTATCTTATATGTGCCATGTGCTGTGTATGACTATTGGTACTCTGTTTTGCCCCTTGACCCTGGATGAACGCTGTTGTTTGGCTGTATTCATGGGAGTTCATGTATGGTTGAATGACAATTAAACTTGAACTTAAACATTGTGGAAATTGAGGAACACGAGGATTGAAGAAGTACCGTAAAAAAATAAAGGAATTAAGTAATAAACCCTTTGCAACTGCAAGACAGCAGAGAATTGGAGGTAAGGATTGTAAAGGGAGAATATTGCCACAATTTAAAGGGAATTCATTGCCACAGATGGCTGCTGAGGTCAAGTCATTGTGTATATTTAAAGCAGAGGTTGATAGATTCTTGGTTAGTAGGGGTGTCAAAGGTTACAAGGAGGAGCCAAGAGAATGGGGTTGAGAGGGATAATGAATCAGTCATGATGGAATGGCGGAGCAGACTTGATCCTGCTTATATGTCTTATAGTCAAATATCCCTTCCAAATTCTTACCTTATTCTGAGGTGGATATGGTTCAGTGCCTCACAGGCAAAGCACTCCCCACCATAGACAACACTTACATGGAGAGCTGCAGGAAGAAAGCAGCATCCATCATCAAATACCCCCACCATCCAGGCCATGTCTTCTTCTCGCTACGACCACTGGGCAGGCAGTAAAATATCCTTACGTCACACGCCACCATATACAGGGACAGTTATTACCTCACAAATGTCAAGCTCTACCAGGTGTGGATAACTTCATTCCCCACTACTCTGAACTGATTCTACAACCTACAGACTCACTTTCAATGACTCTTTATAACTCATGTTCTTGGAGTTGTTTTTCATTTGCACAGTTTGTCTTCTTTAGCTTATTGGTTGTTTATCAGTCTTTTTTATGTTAAGTTTTTCGTAAAATTTTATTGTGTTTCTTTTTTTCCCTTAAATGCCGGCAATAAATCTCAAATTAGCATATGCTAATATAAATGAATCTTGATAATAAATTTAGTTTCAAATTTGAATATTGGGCAAGGTGGCTCTGGCTGCAATAAAAGGAGTGGAATAGCAAAGAAGAAATAGAGCAAAAGAATGAATCAATGAAGTAGGGGCAATGGAAGTCTCCAAAGCAGAGGAACAAGTAATGAGGGCATTCAAACATTCTTGGGAGTCATTGCGCCAAAAAAAGGTGGAGGTGTGGGGCTTTGAGCGGCTAAGGAAATGGGTTAAAAGGATATGAGGCCACCCTCAGGGTGGAGAAGCAACGCCTCATATTCTGTTTGGGTAGTCTCCAACCTGATGACATAAGTTTTGATTTTTCCTTCCGGTAAGAAAAATTCCTTCCCCTCCCCTCTTCTTCTATTCCTGCTCTCCACTTCTTCTATTCCCCACTCTGTCCTCTTAACACTTCTCCCCTGCTTATCACCTCCTCCTGCATCCCATCCTCTTTCCCTTTCTCCTATGATCCACTCTACTCTCCTATCAGAATCCCTTCATCTTTCCAACCCAATTGGTTTAACCAATCACTTTCTAGCTCTCCTCCTTCCCCTTCCCCACTTTTTTATTCTGGTGTCTTCCCCCTTCTCTGGGTGGGGGGGTGGTGTTGCAAGAGGGTTTGGCAATGATTCACTGTAAGGTGAAGAATGTTCTTGGTGTTCCAGCCACTGTAGATTAGAAAGCTCCACTTGAAATCCAGTTTCCATAACACCGGACAGAACCTGAATGGGCAGTTAGTGTCAGGCAGTAGGTGCTGATATGATTGCTGACTCTGCCTCTCATGATGAAGTGAAGCCGAATTAGGGAATAAAATAAAAAATATATATTTAATGCCAAAAGCAAGACTGGCTTTAGACAGAATACATTTGAGCTATCCTAATGCTAGTCATAAACCTGGAAGTTTTAAACAAAATAGTTTGAAATCCAGTTATGAAGTTTAGGGTGATCAGCACATTTTTCTGTAGGTTGCCCGGGTCTTCCCTCCTCACTTTGCAAAATTTTCAAATTTAATTTTGTGAAACTTTTTAGCCTTTAGAAATTACCAACTACACGTAAAACAGTAAAGTTTGCAGGCTTGACACAGTGAAACGGCGTTGCTGTTTAGTTGGGACAGGTTGTGATTGGTACCTACAGGTAGACAGTAGAGAGTCAGACTGACCCATTCTGCGCCACACTGTGGCTTAAGATACAGCTTGGATTCCTGACAAAAGTTCCAACATTAGGAGTTAAAGGGATTGGAGTTTCTACTCTAAGCTATGAAATTCCAGAGCCGAAGCTAATTTGTAGCAGTTGTAGGAACTACAGCATGACCGGCCTTAGAAAGTGCCGGCTTCAACTGCATACGTTTGATTCTAAGATTAGCACGAGTGTAGATTCCAAAAAAGATCAATTAAATGAAGTCCAAGTTTAAATAACAAAAAAACAAGAGGGCTTTATATAAATAGAACTCTCAGTAAATTTATTGCAGAATTAGTAAGAAACATAATGCCAGAATTGCTCTGGTTTTCTTAAGCAATGCATAAAATAAATCATGTGCCAAGCAAAGGCAAATAATCAGAGAAGCTCCTTGAGGGATATGTTTCAAATGTACTGAAGTCATTACACTTGCCACGGCATAACAGCACCAAATAAAAAACTTAATAATAAATTCTCACCAAAATCTCTTGTATAATAGCTGCTGACTTTCCAATAGTAATGTTAGATCTGATTCTCAGGGACTGTTATACAGCTTTAACTGCACTAAAGGTTTCAGGTGGAAAGGGGACAGAAGTAATACAGCTATTTTGACTGGCAGCAAGCAAATCATGAACACTAAAAAAATGCTGTATTTCCACCAAGACTATAATGACCATAATACATACATTTTAAAGATACGCAGCAAAATCGCATAAGACTGTGCAGCTCTCACTTCCCACGGTGTATCCATCAGTCATCTCTCATAGCCAAATAAAAGGGGTAGCTAAAAGGAAAGCATGGTCCAGGTTGACCTTAAACCATGCTTGTAGTTAAGCAGAAGAGAGACATTTGTAGAACCTGAAAACTAGCCAACTGCACATTATCTTAGAAGTGAGGGTAAACGTAATACCTAGAAGTAAAAATAGATTTTAATAGGAGCAACATTTTCAGGATACTGAATAGCTTTGTTGAATAACATCCTGACAAAAGGCAACTTCATATCAATTTCACCTTTAATTTCTCAAGTACTTTGAACATACACTGCAGATTATTAAATGCAAGCTCTGGGCATTGGGCACATACTTATGCATTACGGAAAACACATTTGTGAATATTTTACCTTTGAATATCACATATGGCCAGAAAGCATTTTTGTATTTGTCATTGAAGTTAGAATGTTAACAAATCCAGACAAAATGTATAAAATTTAATACCTTCATAGAAGATTGTCTAAATAAATTTTCAGCATTTTCCCTCAAATGTTTCATTAGTTTTTATTTTGTGGATATTAAAATTAGTAACATATTTCAGGGCTTAATTAATTTTACATTGCCTGTAATATATCAGATATAGGTTAATTTAAAAAGATCTATTTTGCAATTAAGATTCTCTTTACAATTTACAAAAAGTTGGCAGCTAATCACATTTTTTGATTATCATAAAATCAATAGCCTTTCTCTTTCCAAAAAATTATGACAATGCTTTAATTGCTGGGATTTAAGATTAAAAAGCAACATGCTTCTGGCAGCTGCCCTACAATTATTTAACTGCTTTCGCTCTTTAAAAAAAAAAGCACAAACATTTTTTTGCTACCAGGAATACAAATATTAAATAAGTGAAAAGACGATAAAGATTTGAACTGACACACAACACACCAAGATCAGGAATATAGTATAATCTACACTTAAATAGACTGCCATTGCTGGTATTATTATTAATTTACATATAAGAGCACAAAAGATCTTAGGTACCTCAATCTGTCCTGTTAATTTCAGATTAAAGGAATATTGTGGAATAGCAAATACTGCTTTATCTGATGATAGATACATTTGTGTGCTGTAAACAGAATACATGGGTTTTCTGTGTTCTATACATATTGACATTTGGTGTTAACCCCAAATACACTTCGCTACTCAACACCATAAAACAGCATGTTGATCTTTGCAGGCGGAAAGGGGACAGAACTGGTATCAAGTTCTTAATTTGAAAGAGACACAATGCAGCTTTTATTCATGATGTAGCAATACAGCATGCTGTATTTAGCAGTTCATGTTCTATATCTTTGTGCTTCTATCTGCAGGCACAGGTCTCCACTGACATATTAGGGTACACCTTTAACACCACATTTTTGTTCTCATCAAAGAAGAGAACGCTCAAAGCGTTCATTTTGTCGGGTACACAGCAGGGCTCCGGAATTCCAGGGATAATCCCAACAGCCTTGACAATGCTCTGGATCGTTGCATGATTGGACGGGCGAACCACCTGTGACAAAATAAATTCATCAATTACTCAATGTCCCCGTTCGTAGTAGCTAGACTGATTTATGTTTCAAGTTTGTGGATTCACATTCATAATCCTCTTTTGCAACAGACTGCCCAGATAGAATTAATCTTATTAATCAGTGCTAGACAGAAATGTTCAGAATATTGCATTTTGACTAATTCTATGCATCCCAGTATGTTCAATAAACAGTTATAACTGGGATGTGCCTCCTAAGAGTTACTGAAACCACACATTTAACCATTTAAATCTGAGTTATTGTACAGTCATAAAATAAAATGACTAATACTAAAGTTCATTTTAGAATTTTTCCAGAAATCAGTTCTGGGCAATGTGACTGAGGTATTCAATTTACAAATTTCACTCATGAAAGCCTATAACTCATAATCTTTGTTCCCTGCACTGTTTAGTTATTAAAAATAGATTAGGTCTGTTGGTTAAAGAAGGCATTAATAAATTAATGTACATCATTACATCACAATGATGACAGAAGGAAAGTACATCAACAGCTAACCAGCAATGGACAGGTGTAAAAATAAATTATATTCTTATTGAGGGCAATTATTGCTTTTAGAAATTATGGAATATTTTGTATGAAATTATATTTTACCCTATTATAGTCATGCTGAGGGAAGGACAATGCTAATTTTGTTTTCTGATATACCTGTAAAACATTTTGAAAGAAAAAAGAAACCTCAAGTACTAAAACATTTAATGTTCTCAGGAACTAAATATGCCTTATGCATATTTATATCTGAATAAAAAAGAAAGAATATGTTTGTCACAAAATGACTAAGATCCTTGCATTCTTTAAGAGGGCAGTTTTTAAGACAACGCATTTTCACATTTCCACTGAAGCAATTATGGATGATGAAAATACTTTTACATTATTATGTGAGTTTTATTTTATATAATTTGATTGATATATACATTGACTAGCCTTATTCTTCCTTTGTAATTCTGTGTTTGTTATGCATCTGTGTTCATTCCCATGAAACAATGTAGACAACCGTGTCCAATCAAGGCAATGGGCGGCCTCAATATTTAATTTGCAGCTTCGCAAAATAAAAGAGTTTTGTCTGCAGCAAGAAGACTACATCCTTCGACTCTTTCATCAGGCCTTAAATTAAATCCTTTGTCTATTATTTTTATAATACCTATGGTGCTATTCCTCTGCATTTTGCTGGCTGCTAAACTTTGCTTGCAAATACTTAAGTCACACTCTCAGCGATTCAGGAATAGCTTCTTGACCTATTTTAATCTATTCAATATACATAGTTGATTTACTTGTTTATTTATCATTATTATTATTTTTTCTCTCTCTGCTAGATTATGTATTGCATTGAACTGCTGCTGCTAAGTTAACAAATTTCATGTCACATGCCGGTGATAATAAACTTGATTCTGATATTTGTAGAAAATTGTCCCTTTGGACGTAGCTCCACTGGTAATGTAGGTGTTCATTGCTTATCCCCTGTTGTGTTAAGAAGTTGGTAGTGAACCAACTGCCTTCTTAAATCTCTGTTTATTTGGAGTGGTTTGAGAAGTTGCTTGCCTGGTCACAATAGAGGGTTGTTACGAGCCACCCTTATTGTTCTGAGGCCATAGTTACTGTTAGACCAATTTGGGCAAGGATGGCAGGTTTCCTCCTTAGAAAGAACTTTCTCACTAAGAGCTTTTCAGCCTTCATGTTGGGAGTTTGTATAACACCAAAGCTTCATCACAGGTAAGGTGTTAAATCACCTTAAGAACCTGGAGGTTTCTTGTAAAGAGTATTTCTGCAAACACTGAATAAGTTATTGTACTTTCTAATGACAGACATTATTATTATTGTTCTCTGTTTTTTGTACCATATTCCCAATTGTCACTAAATAAGAGTTCATAAATATTATATGCCTTTAACCATAACATTGACATATGAACAGAATTAGGCTATTCAGCCAATTACGTCTGCTCCACCATTTAATCATGCCTGATTTATTTTCCCTCTCAACCCCATTCTCTTGCCTTCTCCCAGGGTAGCTTAAATACTACTGTAAAATGGTATAAGACAAATTCAAGCTTGGTTCTTGTCTCACCTACTCTTGTAAGAAGGATCACATACACAAATGTAAATTTGACTGCTTCTGGAGGGGCTGTCAAGCATGCACAAATTACACTTCTCACTGCCTTTTCCAAAAGCTCCCTTCTAGAAAATGCAGTAGGACGATTAAAACAAAAACTTCACATCATCTTAAAAGTTCCTTACCCTGGTCAGTTAATCTGATTCTCGTCAGCTCCCCTCCCACCCCTCTATCTATTACCTCAATCACTGCACTGCAAACCCTTTAAAACAATTTTTATAATGCTGTTTACATTGTAAGTACATTACATGCTGCTATTTATGTATTTATGCACATTTTATTCCATATCCCTAGCTCTAACATTATTTTTATATCATTGTTTATTCTTTATAATTGTTGAATGTTGTTGTTTTTGTTGCATGTCCGCCAACACACCACAGCAAATTCCTAATACAGTACATGCAAATGTATGTGAATAAAGTTGATCCTTGTTTACATATATATGCACCACTAATGGATAGTGCGAGGTGGCGGGAGGTTACTAGCATTACCCCTACTGCCAGTATGGCCCACTCTTAATTATGTATGTTCTACACGATGTTCAGAATGAGCCCTGCTACAGTGGGTTTTATATTCTCAACCTGGCACAAGTGTTGTTAATTATAGTTTTCATCAGCATGCCACATTGTCCATGCTGAGTACAATTATTTACTAATTGCTTTTCCTTAATTATTTACAGCTGCCTTTTCTTTGCAGCGTCCGAGACCCACCAACAAAATGTTATGATGGTGTGAAGTCACTGAAATATTCATTTACTTGGATTAATTAAGGGCAGACTTCTCTCGAACACCCGAACAGCACAGGACATCCCTGTATCAAGTTGTAGCAGAAGTAATAATTACAAGGTGGCTTCTAATGCAACGTGTGTACTGTAGTTGATAAAGGAGGAAAGCAGGCATGGGCTTCCTTGACTTCCCTTGCTGTTCTGTTTCAGTACAGGGACCAAATAGTGACAGTTCACTACAAATGGCATCTTGGTTCCATCGTACTACTCTGCCCACGATATTGAGTAACGAACAACCCTCAAGAGGACTCTGAAACACACAGTTTATCGGAAACATTCTTCCTGATTTTCTTTGCAATGTCTTTCAATAGCCTTTAGTGATCCAGGGAGCCCACTGCGCATCCTGTGGAGAGGTGGGCTTTACTGGGCATTATTCTCCATAGACAGTGGTACAACCTCCCTTGTTGTCTTCCAGTTAATTCTCCAAAGAGTCCTCTGATCTCAGGGATACTCTTTATGGAGCTGGCATGAGCTCTTTTGTTACCTGGAGAGAGCAGACTCTGACATCAACCATCCAGGAAACTGAATCATCTAAAAAGGGACCATATCTACCTAACCTTTGTGACAGAATCCCAGCAGATTCCTGTACTAACCAAGAGACAGGCTGTTAAATTATATTGTCCTAGAATTACTGGTACACAGACCTACATGTGCATCGTCATGGCTGTATATGGAAGAAAATGAAAATGATAGTTTTCCTTTTAATGATTCACTCAAATAGCGACTCCTCCTCAGTGCATTCCTTAACGAATATGAAAGTGCGGAAAATGTATTTTCAGCTGTTTCCGTGTAATGAAACGTTAATTTAGATTATACATGGACTTTCCTCCATAATTTACAGTGGGAAGTCTCCATAGATATTTCTTAAAATTGGAGCTCAAAGGTAGAAAAGGGAGCTGAGAGTATAATATAAAGACGTAAGTGTTTTTCTTAGACTGTTCGGAGTCCGCATCTCATTAGGCATAGCGCGATCTTTTAAAGAAGTACGTAATTTCCTTAGCATTTCACCTTAAATACATGTCAAAATAACTTTAAAAGTGCAGAAATGTGTGTACGGAGGTTATCCACTCGTTGTGTGTTACTTGGCACAGTAAAATCACTGGGTCATTATGACGACCTAAAGAAAAGAACAGTGAGGGTTGTGTGGATGAGACCCTTGAATTAACCTTTTCGAGGTTATGAAGAACTCAGGCTGGTTAAGCAGAAGTTAATTAATACCAGACTGCCTGCAACCCCCCGAAAATTTCGCACATAACTCAACCGGGATCTAGTTATCTTACCTTGGGCATGGGGAATACACAGGCCCCTGCGCAATAAAAGGCGTCGAATGACTTGGGGGATATAATCCATTCGCTCCAGCCAATATCAGCAAAATCTACCTTCAGGTACCTCCGAGAACAAGTCCTCGGCTCGTTCCACTGCCGTCTCCTCGCCTTCCGCATGGTCTTCTCATCAAAGCTTAAGACTTGCGACCTGACAAGTTGCTTGCCGTGATTGGGGTCCTTTCTTCTCCTCTCCTTGCGAGGCACCTTGGGTTTGAGGGGCCGGTAGGTTTCGCCCCAGAGATGATGCTTATTATAATGGTGGTACTCTACCTCGGGGAGCTCGTTGTTCTCGAGGGAGGGGGAGGAGAAGTAGGTTTCTCTTCTTACTCGGGAGTCCCGGGAGGCGTTAGGAGACTGTGTCGACTCTTCCTCGCTGGGCGGGAAGGGCCCGTACCGTTGCAAAGTGAGCCCCACACTGTTGGGCTCGGAAATGGCCAAATCGTTGGCGTAAACCAAGATGTAGGGTAGATTGCTGGATGAGGTTGGGTTGGGAATTTTGTCTGCAGAGTCCATTTGGGCGGTGACTATTAATCCGTCTGCTCTTCTAGCTTCCTTTACAATGTGAGTAATGTCATTCAGGCACCAAGTACCCCGGCGGTGGGGCGTGACGCTCAGGTTCCCAAGTAACTTCCCGAAAGGTGAGGTGGGGGAGCGGCTTCTGAAGGTCAAGTGGACCGGGTGCGCCTTGTAAGGATGGAGGAAGGGGCACGGGGAGTCTTTGGAGCGTTTGCAAAATACGGGCCTGTTTCTCCAACGTTTCTGCGTGAAAATGTGAAAAGTCGCCGCCAAAATCAACTCGGAATCTTGGATGGAGGACAGATTGAAATGGTAGAGAATTTTATGATCGATGATCTCTGCGGGAAAAAAAAACGTTAATCATGTTAGCACACAACTATCTGGAGACACTGCATGCGTTTTCTTAATTCATAACTAAAGATCATCTAATTGTGGAAACAAAATACCGCGAATGCGATGTACTTGGAGAAATGACAATTTAAGAAAAACGGGGCGTGATTCACTCTGAAAAGGAACCTGAAAGTAATTCTGCAAGGACATTTAACTAAAAAATGATTCTACAGGGTAAACCTTCCATCTCATATACCATACAGAAGGCGAGGCATTTAAACGTGATGTTCAATTTTGTGAATATTAATATGAGCGTGCGAGTATCAGACTTAATATTCAACTAGGCGAGAGTATAATTCAGATACATTTTAGAATATGACCTTGCTTTGACATCGGGTGGGTTCCACGGAACATTTTTTTTCACGGTACGGTAGTTTCCAAGACTACCGAATTAGCACCAGAGGAATGGAATGATTTAAACCAAATACACTAAAACACGTATGAATTGAAGTCAGAATTTCCAACACTACGTCCATTATTTTCGCTTTGGGGATTTTTATTGCATCGAAATCGCTGTGCAAATATCTTGCTGTTATCTGCATTTGTACGTATCTGAACACATTCATTTACATTGTCACTCAATAAACAATTGTTCACATTTCATCTGCTATGTCTCCTGTGTTTTTACTTGCTTGGCACCTTTCATTCCTGCTTTATGGGTCCTTAACAAAATATTTGAGATAAAAAAATACTTTATGGGCAATCTATTTAAATGACTGCGAACTCGTAAAGCGAGCTGCAATACGTTAAATGAAAGGAGTATTGTTTCCGAGCTTAGTGAGGGCACGGCTTTAGCTGACGAGTCTTTCAGACCTCTGGGCATTAACTTTTGTATTCTAGCTCAGGCGAACGATTGGGCAGTGATAGTTTCTTGTGATCTAATTGCAGAAACCTAACAGATCCGAGCATTTTCCCCAGTATTAGATGGAACAAGATTTCATACAGTGGAAATGGTTTTATTTCGGTCCAGATGGGCAGACCCTAGCGTTGGGCTATTGGGTGACAGTTCCCCACATCTCCACTCTCACTCTTCCACTATTTAAGGAAAACACAGCAAGACCATTTTCCTTCCAGGAAATAATGAGCAAAGGTAGGCAGCGCGTGATAAAAGTACGGCGAAATTTTAGGAGTATTTTAAACTGAAATTGATTCTGGGGGGACAGTAAGGTGCGGAGAGACCGGGGAACACAGTGAGAAGGGGGAGAGACATTGCAGAGCCGTGCAGATGGCGCTGTGCTGGGTCCTGCACACTGGGTGCCAGTAGCTACATTTAACGCTCGCATCTACACACGCACTCACATCGAGATACCTTAACCTGCACTTTATTGGTTCACTGGGATCTCCGAATCCTTTCAACCGCTTTCATCAACAACACTCAACGCTCGAATTGCCCTTTAACTTGCCTATGTATAGTGGACATCTCTCATGTTAATCCAAACTCTTATTCTATACTCGCGTCTATAAACCAAAGCAACCACAATGATTAGGGGACAGTTTCAGCCCTGCTGGAGTTCACGGGCTGTCACTGATGAATTTCTCCTTACCCTCTGTCGCTTTAAAGCTGCGGACAGTGTTACCGTCCCTCGGCCGGTTGCCCTCACGGTTGTACTTGTCATACAGTTTCAACATATGCACAGCCACCATGTCCTGGCTGGCTCGTCCCAGCGCCGAGATGTGACTGGGGTGAGACGGATGCAACTTGGAGGCGCCGAGCGAAGTATCTCCTGCGCCCTCACCTCTAGCCCGGACACTGGCAAAGGCGAGAGAGGCGAGCACCTGGAACAGGAAGCCGTGCTCCGGCCAGAAACAAGCCATGGTGCTGATCACAGCTCCTTCCAGCTCAGGCTCGGGCGATGTTGCTGCTGTTTTTTTCACGCCGCCTCCCGTATCTGAGAGAATGAAGGGGTCAGGATCGGGCACTGAAGCTGCAATCGACTTATTGCAACGTTACTACTGGTGCTCTGTGATGTCAGTTGAGAGGAGTCGCAGATAGAGAAAGAAAGAGAGAGAGAGAGAGAGAGAGAGAGAGAGAGAGAGAGAGAGAAAGAGAGAGAGTATGTTTGTGTTAAAGAGAGAGTGAGTGAGAAAGAGAGAGAGAGAGAGAGAGAGAATTTCCTGTTGGTTCTCGGTGAAGCCTCTTATCTCCTTCTTGACGCCCGATGTCACTGGGGTTGTAACTCCCAATACTTCTTGATGCCGTCTGAAAATGTGAAACTTTTCTCCCCCCAAAAAACTTTTTTAGGTTAAGATATCGGTGACGAAATTCATCCTCAAGCCAATCAGAGGTAAGGACTTCCTTAAGGCAGCCAATGGGTAGGCAGGTGCGCGAGGTTCCCGGAGAGGATGTCCCCCTTAACTCGCGCAGTGAGATGGAGCCTTTAGAGACGAGCGGTCCCTTTAAATCTCCAGGGGAGAAAGTCTGCAGTCCCAAAGGATCAAGGAGACGAAAACTTCCTTACATCGCTGCAATTTACATGGCCGAATATGGCTTTATGAAAAATACACAGTTATTAAGCAGGGAGCTTCCTCGAAAATGCATCTGTTTAATTTTGCGGCATCAAGGAGGGCACAGGGGTACAGGAAACAACTTCCCGTAAACAAGTACATTCTTATCAAGGTGTCAACTTCGCTTTAAGATAGCAAAGGAAAATTTCCATCTGAAATTGCTTGAACGTTGCTCGGTTCTCAAAACCTACGACAGCGGCTATAGCGCAACCTCTCCGCTTTTCGCATCGGTAGCACTTCCAGCTTGTATACCAAGGCACCACACCGGCCCTTGCATTTTCCCTAGCTTGACTTTACCATAATATTTTAAACTCTGGGTGATCAGGATACTGAGCATAGATTTTGCCAGAGATACGTGACAATGCGTGACAAGGATGAGTAATGTTTCATCCAATTGTTTCTTTTTAGTGTTTTTTAGACAGTAGGATGGTCTAAGAGGCTTCGAACAGCTAATCCGACAAAGTAGCCAACGGCTTGGCAGCAAAATTGATGGAAAATTAGCAACGTCGTTGATAAAACAACTTTAATTTCTTTGATTTCCATGTTGGGCAAAATTATCATCCCTGGATTTGTGGCGTTAATACAATGAGCTGTTCAAACTTGTAATAGTGTTAAAGATGCCCCAAAGATCTATCCAAATAGTTTTAAGTTTCAGAACTTAATCCCCGAGTCAGATTCTGTGCCCGGACTCAGCCTACAGCTCCTACATCTGGCGCCTATCTAACATCTCCTGCTCACGGTTTTGTTTGCCTTGGCTATATCTGTGCTTCCCTGGCTAATTGCTATTTTAATCCAAGCTCTTGAAGATTCACTTCCCCGGAGGCATAAGATTTTGAAGCCAAAACTTTTGCGATGTGCGGACAGAATTGGCAAAAAGCATGGAATCCTGAAACCATCACCCATTTCTGCCTGATATGTAGACTTGCATCAGCTGACCAATCACCTCAGATCAGGTGCTGTCTACCTGAATTAATCTTCCAGTAGGATTTCAACTTCCACATTTAATCGAAATACATGAAATTGATAAAATCCACCATTTATGTATTTGGGTCTTCAGTAGGATGGCGAATGCGAATGTAAATAGTGTTCGTTTTGGGTACTGAAGTCTTGAATCATCAGGCTCCTGAACCAGCGTCACTCGCCTCAACACTGAACAAATTCCATAACTTATAAACTCACTTTCAAGGACTCTACAACTCTTATTCTCAGATTTAGATCTATTTATCTATCTAACTGTAGATCTCTCTCTCCTCTCTCTATATATCTATCTATCTATCTCTTTAACTAACTATTTTTGCGTTTGTACAATATGTCTTCTTTTGCACATTGGTTATCAATCTTTGTGCGTAGCTCTTCAGTCATTATATTGTACTTCTTTGTTCTACTGTTAATGCCTGCAAAAAATGTCAGGGTAATATATAGTGACATGCAGTATAGAACTTTGATAAAAAAATTACTTTGAACTTTGAAGATTTAGTGGGTAACTTTACTTATGATTTCTGAGCCCTTGCTTGGTGGGCAACTGGCTGCAGGTATCCAACCAGAGGTTCCTCCGGGGTTCCATCTCAGATCTTAGGTCAGAAGTTCAGAGAACAAATCACACTTGAACTGGTTACACAAGAGTCTGTAGGTGCTGGAGTCTACAGCAATAAATATCTGCTGGAGGAACTTAACGGGTCCTGCAGCATCTGTGTGAGGAAAGGAATTGCTGGCCTTTCAGGTCAAAATCCTTACAACACACACAAAATGCTGGTGGAACGCAGCAGGCCAGGCAGCATCTATAGGAAGAAGTATTTAGTCCTGACGAAGGGCCTCGGCCGACACGTCAACTGCACTTCTTCCTATAGATGCTGCCTGGCCTGCTGCGATCACCAGCATTTTGTGTGTGTTGCTTGAATTTCCAGCATTTGCAGATTTTCTTGTGTTTGTGTTTTTAAACACACACAAAATGCTGGTTTTGAAGGATTTCGGCCAGAAACGTTGACTGTACTCTTTTCCTAGATGCTGCCTGGCCTGCTGAGTCCCTCCAGCAGCTAGTGTGGGTTGCTTGGATTTCAGCATCTGCAGATTTTCTCTTGTTTGTGGTTGAAATCCCTCAACAGGACTGAGAGTGGGGAAGTGAGATGGTCAGTACAAAAAAGAGAAGAGGAGCCACCAGCCCCTTCTGGTTCTATTCACCTACTTCACATATAGGTCCACCCCTCTTACTCACCATCTAGTTCTAACTGCGGTTAACCTCTCCTCCCATTCTCACCTCCTTTACTTATCAGAATTGAGCACTGATAGTAGTTTGTGTTCCTGCTTATCTCTCTCCAGCCTTCACAGTTTCCTCTCTCCCTATTCAGCATTGTTTCCTCTGTATTTCATTCCTCTCTCTTTGTCTGCCTCCATCTATCATTCACCTGTCATTATCTTTTAAACCCAGACACAAGCACCTCCCCTCCCTGGCACTATCTGCCTGTTATCAAACACCCTTCCTCAGTCCACCTCAAACTCCCGCCTCACCACTCCCCTTCTCCCCTTTATACCGACCATCTCACCTCTCCACTCTCAGACCGGATGCAGGGTTTCAGCCTGAAACATTGACAATTCCTTTCCTCCTGACCCGTTGAGTTCTTTCATTAAGTTACCTGTTACACCTGAGTTGGTACTGGGTTGTGATGTGGTAGCAAACATTAGAGAATTAAACTCTTTTTTATGCTTAGATTTGTGCATGCTGTGGAGGTAAAGGCATGAGAATATTTCTTAAAATATTTGTTCTATTGGAATTAAGTGAATCATTTTACTGTTTTACTTTAATTTATGTCTTAAAAAGACATAGGCCTGAAATATAAACTCTGCTTTTCTCTAATGCAATTGCTGTCTGACCTTTTGGGTATTCTCAACATTTTCTGCTTTATTTTAGACTCCAGGAAGTATTTGTGTGGTTTTGGATTCTTTCACCATTTTGACGATGAGCACATGGAAATGTCGGAGGGACAGGTTATATTTATCTTGGAGTAAGATAAAGGATTGACACAACGCCGTGGATCAAAGGGCCTGTGTTGTGCTTGTTCTGTGTTCACTCACATGCTTTTACACCACCGAATCTTAATGTGCTGTGATTGCGGTAAATATCTGAATCCAACAAAATGATAAAATATTTCACTGATAGAGACTGAAGCAGGGTGCCACAAATGACAAGTCCAAAGGCAGACCTGCCTCAAGAATTTTTGAGAGAGAATAACTCCCTGGTGTATCATTAGAGGTAATAACCTTTTGGGCATTGGTTTGCTGATCTTTTCATAGACATTTGACCTAATATTCACCACCATAATGACCTCTTGTAAACAGCTTAATGGTGTTCGCCTCTCTCCCCTCAGAGAATAATTGTTGGTTGGCTATTAAGTGACACACAGGCATAATTTTGAGGTTTCATTAGTTAGACAGTAGTTACTAGAAGCTGACGAGTGTGACAGAGTTAGATAGATGGATAGATAGAGTGACAGAAAGAGAAAGTGAAAGGGAGATATATATATATATATATATATATATATATATATATATATATATATATCTTAAGACTGACAAAAGCATCCCAGACTTAAGGAACTATACAAATCAAAAGGAGCACATTTTCCCCAAAGTATCTACACCAGACAGTAAAGAGATATCTAACCTAATCCCATTTCCAATCTCTAAGTTTGTAGTTTATAGGTTATGACATTTCAAGTGCTAACCCAATTTCCTTTGAATGCCATGTAATCAAGATGAATGTGCCTCAACTTTAGTCGTATTCACCAGCTCTGGAAGGCTTCAGGAAGCTAAGTTGATTGATCCTGGCACCTTTAGCTAGGATTCATGCTGTTCTCCCTGCCCTTTCAGTAAGATAGGATGAATGCAATGGATGTCTTGTGTCTCTGGTATAGGTGTGTGAACATATGAACATACAAAAATGACAGGTGTGAAAAGATCTGTTTGTCCTTAATAGCTTGTCCCACTGGCCTGCTGGGTGGAATATTGTGTGTGGACATTTTCCATCCTTCCAGGAGCAATATGATTTGCTAGGATAAATAAAAAAGCTCAGACAAAAGCCCAGGACAGTTAAGGGAAAATACCATGGAGGATTCTTCTCCAATTGCTCAGGTTTTCAAAATTGCTTATCTGTAAAATCATCAATATTCTCTGACACAGATTCTTCTTGAAGACAAAGGGTCAGTATCCAGTACCCTTGCTGGCATGTATTGAAGATGCTTACAACTGTTTAGGTGGTGAAAGGTGTATCCTCTTACTCCAGGGTGTAAACATATATCCCCTGGTTTCCTGCTGTCTGTTCATCTATGATTGCATCCCACATCTGATGTGGAGCCACATCTCTGGACCTGAATCCAAAACACAGCTAGCTGTCGTCCTATCCTCCACCCATCCCAAATTCAAGGTCATATAAAAGTCTGCAGAAGCCTTGGTCTGCAAGTTTCTGTGAGTCATCTGTGGAAGTTAAAGCCCAATGTCTGATAATTCACATGCCCTTGGGGGCTGAAGATAGCCTTTCCTGGGGTTGGAGGACTGTGTAGGTCGGTGGGAGCGAGGATTAGGACTTGCTTGGCTGTTTTTGTTTTGTTGCTAGTTGTGTTTTATGTTGGTCTGCTGAGAATTGTGGGCATGCTGTGTTAATGCCAGAATACATGGTGACATTTGTGGGCTGCCCACAGCACATCATTAGCTTGTGTTGGTTGTTTATGCAAATGAAACATTTCACTGCATTTTTTAAGGTACATGTGATAAATAAATGAATCTGAATCTGTATCTGTACTTGTTAATCTACACTTGCTTAAGGGTAAGCAATGTAGCTATTTTAATAATATTCTTGTTCCTGAATCTTTCATGATCTTGCCCTCTCTGATTTTGTACATTCCATTATAGTACTAGGCCTTCAAATGCTGAAGCATTAGACATGAGAATTGTCTCCCTAAAGCATTTAGCTACTCTCCCCCTTTTCCCTCCTGTGTGAAACTCCTTACAATCAACCTCATTGGCCAAGTTCCTTATCATATGTCTTTTAATCTATCTTCATGCTTGGTGTTAAAAAATGCTAATCATCTGTACAGCAAATGTTTCATCCAACTGTTTGTACTTGATGAATCCAATTTACCATTCTAAAAGCTCTCGAGGGATTCAACAGGCCAGGCAACATCTATGGAGGGAAATGGACAGCTGATGATTCCTCAGAACTCAAAAAAAGAGGGGAGAATGCCAGTATCAGCAAGGTGGAGGTAAAGGTGGAGAAAGAACAGGCAGATGATATTTGGATCCAGGTGAAGGAGGTGACAGGCAGATGAGAGAGGAACCAATTCGCTATTAGTTCCTCACATAATACTGCTGTTCTCTTAAGAAAAATAAAATAAATACTGAGAATTAAATGATTAAAAATGCTTTTCCTTGCTCCTTTTTTTTAGCAAACTCTGCAGTCTGTGTGAATAGAAGGTCATCAGCATTGAGTTAAGGTACCAAGGAGGGGAAGGCAGAATTAATATTAACCCTGTGCTGAGATGAGCTGCTGAGACAATATAAAATTACCGTTATTCGGCATGCTCTGTTTACACATTCCCAGCTGTCACAGGGAATGCTTTATACTCACTCTAGGTACCGGAGATGAAAATAATGTTCCATCCTTGACCTGGATAAACACTGAATAAAATATCTTTTTAACTTGTTCATGAGCATACCCATAACAGTTTAGTATAAATAGATCAGTAAAGAACATAGAGAATGCAAAAACTCACCTGCAAAATGCTTCAGATGGAAATCTCCCCATCTCCTTCATTCCGGACCATAAGGATAACAGGTGCAGTGTCTTCTGGTGGGTTTATTTTTAACTACTACTCTTTGCAAAAAGGGTTCGACCAAAATTTTCTCATTAGCCTAGCACGTGGTTAGTTCAAGTACTCCTGAGCAACAATAAAGTTTATGATTTCACAAGTACTTTTAGGGAAAGTTTGCTAACATAAGGAGCTTCAGTCCGGAATATCATATTTATATTTTTATTCTATTTAGCTGCTCAT
Organism: Mobula birostris; assembly: GCF_030028105.1. NCBI lineage: Eukaryota > Metazoa > Chordata > Chondrichthyes > Myliobatiformes > Myliobatidae > Mobula > Mobula birostris. Next base: position 39,070,068 of record NC_092387.1, read on the forward strand.
CTGTTTTGAAACGTTCTGTATCCTGAGATACAACATGATTGCTGGTGAAACATTTACCGTCTGAAAGGTAACCCAAGTTTCTTCATGTCTCAAGGATTTTAAAGATTTACCAGAACCCCGAGCCTTGTGCTTAATTTCTAGTTCAGCTAACCACATTGTTGCGTCATTTATTGTTTATCCTTGCTTATGGAGAAGCATTCCATTTTATCTAGTGTCCCTCAAGTTATCTTTACCTATGAAGAATAGTGTAACAACTTTATAATTCTGTTATTACGTTACCTTAGTTACCTGCTTCTCAGAGTGATTTCCCTTCTGTACTTCTTACACTGATGGGCCAATAGGGGGAGGTCTTTGAATTTTGCATTTGAATGTCTTAGGCAAGGTGTTGGAATGTAGCCCTGTTGATTTAATACTGATAAAACTTGTGTTTTCTTCGGCAGCTGGTGATTTTGTGGTTGTGGCTTGTGGAACATAGATCTGATTTCCCCTTGATGATTGCTTCAGTTTGCAATTTGTTTCACTTAACTGATGTCAACATGGGTCAGTCATTCAGGAGAATTCTGTCATCACAGGTCCTCATCTCACTTCCGAAATTTGACCACAGCGCTCACATTGACACACCGGTGATAATGGAGTGATGCGTTTTTGTAGGTGGAGTTTTGCAGCTGAAATATTGAGCCAACCCCCAGTTGCCTTTTCAGATAGGTGTGAAAGGACTCTTGGGTCTGATATGAAAAGGAGAGGCAGCTAATAGTCATAGTCATAGTCATAGTCATAGTCATACTTTATTGATCCTGGGGGAAATTGGTTTTCATTACAGTTGCACCATAAATAATAAATAGTAATAAAACCATAATAAAACCAGTATTAATACTTACTCGTTCAGCAGTCTGCAATAACTCATATCGCTTGATATGAAATTTCATTGAAATTTTATTGGATCATGTTGCGTATACAAAAGTGAATACATTTCTATATGCACTGGGAGATGCTGAGGTCATGAAACTTTTGGACATTACGCTCACCTGAGAAGATGATAAGGAACCTAACACTGTCTCACTGGGACAGGTGGGGAACATGTCCTGTGACTATTGTGGTTTATGTTATCCATACCTGCGGCCAGCTCTGCCTTACCTGTAAAACACCATCGATGTTATTTATAACAAAAAAGTGCAGATGATCAGTACTGTGCTCAGTTCTGGTCGCCTCACTACAGGAAGGATGTAGACACCATAGAAAGGGTGCAGAGGAGATTTACAAGGAGGTTGCCTGGATTAGGGAGCATGCCTAATGAGAATAGGTTGAGTGAACTCGGCCTTTTCTCCTTGGAGCGATGGAGGATGAGAGGTGACCTGATAGAGGTGTATAAGATGATGAGAGGCATTGATCGTGTGGATAGTCAGAGGCTTTTTCCCAGGGCTGAAATGGTTGCCACAAGAGGACACAGGTTTAAAGTGCTAGGCAGTAGGTACAGAGGAGATGTCAGGGGTAAGTTTTTTACACAGAGAGTGGTGAGTGTGTGGAATGGGCTGCCGGCAACGGTGGTGGAGGCGGATACGATAGGGTCTTTTAAGAGTCTTTTAGATAGGTACATGGAGCTTAGAGGGCTATAAGTAAGCCTAGTAATTTTTAAGGTAGGGACATGTTCGGCCCAACTCTGTGGGCCGAAGGGCCTGTATTGTGCTGTAGGTTTTTCCATGTTTCTATGTTCCTATGATCAGTTCAATATTTTGCTAAAAGAGCAGATTAAAACAAATGCAGTTCAGCATAACTCAAGCGTGTTCCTGTCCTACACATGTAAACGATGTACAGTGAGTTTAAATGTTGACCTTCACAAACAATGAGAATACATTTTGCTATTATTTATAAACAGGCGAAATTCTGCAGATGCTGGAAATCCAAAGCAACACATACAAAATGCTGGAGGAACTCAGCAGGTCAGGCAGCATCTATGGAAATGAATAAACAGTTGATGTTTTGGGCCGAGACCTTTCTTCAGGACTGAGCAGGAAGGGGGAAGTCGCCAGAAGAATTAGATGGGGGAGGGAAGGAGGCTAGCTCGAAGGTGATAGGTGAGGACAGGTGGGTGGGAAAGCTCATGGCTGGAGAAGAAGGAATCTGATAGGAGAAAAGAGCGGACCGTAGGAGAAAGGGAAGGAGGAGGGGACATAAAGGGAAGTGGTAGGCAGTTGAGAAGAGGTAAAAGGTCAGAGTGGGAAATAGATGGAGTGAGGGGGGTGGGGGGATTTTTTTATTGGAAGGAGAAATTGATATTCATGCCATCTGGTTGGAGGCTACCCAGGCAGAATATAAGGTGTTGCTCCTCCATCCTGAGGGTGGCCTCATCTTGGCACAAGAGGAGGCTGTGGACCGACATGTTGGAATGGGAATTAAAGTGCTCGGCCACTGAGAAGTTCCTCGCGGCGGATGGAATGGAGGTGCTCGACGAAGCAGTCCCCCAATTTATGATGGGTCTCAGCAAAGTAGAGGAGGCATATCGGGAACACTGGACACAACAGAGGACCCCAGCAGATTTGCAGGAGAAATTCTGAAATTATTTATCTTTCCATGCCCAAAGAAGCCATTCAGCCAATTGAATTGGTGCTAGCTGTCAGAGCATTCCAATTGTTCCCATTCTGTCCCTCCTATTCCTGTTACATATTCTTTCTCACATGTCCAACAACTTCAGCCTGAATCTCCTACTGCTGACTTGCCAGCACCAAGGATTATGTTCAGGTAGGCAACTAACCAGCAAGTCTTCAGGATGTGGGAGGAAATCAGAGCACCCAGGGAAAACCCACAGGGTCACAGGGAGAACGTTCACATTTCACATTGACAGCCCCCAACGTCAGGTCTGGAGCCAGGACACTGGAACTGTGAGGCAGCAGCACTACTTAGAGAGTTCCTTACACAACACGGAGACTTTAGATATAAACCATCATAGGTATGTTAATGCGGAAAAGTCAGCCCTGAGCCCCATGAGTATTTGGAGAAATGAGCAAAAGCTTGGAAGAGGCATGGATTTTTAACGTGGGAGATTAGGTCTGGATTCTGGAATGAGCTGACAGTGGAGGTGGAAGAAGCAGATACAATTGCAATATTTGAAGGCACTCGGTCAGGTACCTGGAAAGCAAAGCTTTTGCGGGATATGGGCCTGATGCAGTCAACCGGGATTGATGTATGATGGCCTGGAAGCAGCTGTTTCTGTGCTGTACGATTCTCTGATTTGGAAAAGCTTAAGGTCTAGTGAGGTGGAAGTAAGATGCAAATATACAGAGTGCAAGGACAGAGCAGGTACCGGAGAGTTACTGGAGTGGATGAGGTAGGCAGGATTGGACAAGGATGGGGGAGATATGAGTACAAGAATGAGATTTTCAGCACATTTTGATATTGGTGAATCTAGGCAGGATTTATTTAATTGAAGACTAAAAAAATTAGTTGTAATCAGACAACGACAGATATGTTCATACATTTCCTAGCTGAAAATTCAAATCTACAAATTGGTGGGTTATAGATTATTTTCATTTCCTAAGCTCTGGGTAAACCTCAGATGATCATTTTACATTAAAGAAACTTTTACTTAAGTGCGTTTTGTAGTGGAACACACTATGATTCCAAGCTTATGTGGTCTGCATAGCCTAAAATTCCATACAGGCAAGTATTGTAAACTTCCAGTGTATACAATGTTCTTAAAGTATGTGTTGCATTACAGACCTTATCCTTTAGCACACATAATGACTGGTGGTATTTACAATTGGATAAGTGTCATAATTGTATGTGGCTTATGAAGTATTTTGGCATTGGCAAAGTAAAATAGCTTTTGTGGCTATTTAGGAATATTGTTGTACTAACTGATGTAACCCAGATGGATGGCAAATCATGCCAGCTTCATGTAGTACTGCGTATAACTGTGGTTTAGCTTACTGCAGAGGTTTAGCTAAGTCATTAACAGTACCAGCAGTGGTTGCAACTACGTCAATTAACACGAGGGGGATTAAATTCAATATTAATACACGCAAGGCCTTTTTATCATTTGCTTTTTCCCTCAGTTTTACAGCAGGCAAGAAACAAGAAGAGTCGACCCTGTTGTCTGCTGTTGCAGCCTCTGGTTTCAATGAAAAAAGTGCTTCTTAATTAAAGTTTTGGTAAACTTCTCTTTGGGAATTATCCAGGGCGCCTTTTGTTTGATGCTTTGATTTTATTCACAGCTTTATATACATGACCTCCACGAGAGCAGTGTGTTGACCTCGCCTATTTTTGTTTTCTTGTCTGCAGTACTTCGACACAATGCTGCTCCTGTGATAAGAAGGCAGCTAACAGCAGGAGATAGCAACAAGCTGGGCTGCTTAGGTCACCATCCATTTACTGCTTTCTCTCCTACAATTCGGTTGAAACCACCATTCACATAATGTACTTGTCTTAGCCTTAAACCAGTGCAGTAAACTCCGGGCCCTTGATACTTTGACATTGTTACCGGAGAATTGAGGAATAAATCAAGGATAGCTAATATTTCTTGCTCTATTTTATTGCTGAGCAGCAGGAAAGCAAAGTCATTAAGCTGTATTGCTTTGATTCTTTTATGCTACTGAGATGATGAAATAATAAGTGGGTAGAGAAGGAATTCAAATTAGCTCTGGGTCACATAATTCCTCCATTCTGTATATGGTTAATCAACAGCATTTCTTCTGTACCTTAAATAAAGAGCTATGCAATTGCTGTTCATGTAGAATATCATTGGTATTCAAAAAACATTCCACTGGTCGTGAAGGTTTCTGTGGTCTTCTTAGCTCCTCCTTTTCAATCTTTATGGAGTTCCGTGCTGTGAGTTTTATAAGCCAAGAGCTTGCGCTAAATTGGGAAAGTATATTTTCCCCTCTGCAAGAATTCTAAAGCTGCTGCTCTCACTTAGGTACTTTTGTATTGTAGGAAGAATGAGCTCAATGGAGCCATAAGGCTGCATAGAATAGAAGACCATTCAGTCCACTCTACCTGTGCCAGCTCCTTGGAAGAGCTGTGAAAATAGTTCCTATTCCTTCACTGTGGATGCAACCTAGTCCATCACGCAAACCAGCCAACCAGCAATTGACTCTGTCCTTTCACCAGTCTTGAGACTACCACCGAGATAATCACTGACCTTTTCCACTCTGATTATTCTCTCTTCTCCTCCCTTCCTCTGGGCAGAAGATACAAGAGAGTGAGCCATGGCAGTGTAGCAGTTAGCGCAACGCTGTTATAGCCTGGTGCTTCAGAGTTCTGAGTTCAGTCCCAGTGTGCTCTGTCACCAGTCTCCGTATGTCCTCCCCGTGGAATGCAAGGCTTCCTCTCACTGTTCAAAGAGGTACCAGCTAGGTTAATTGGTCATTGTAAGTTACATAGAACATATTGTCCTGTGATATAAGCCAAGAACTTGCACTAAATTGGAAGTGTATATTTTATTTTCCCCTCTGCAAGAATTCTAAAGCTGCTGCTCTCATTTAGGTACTTTTGTATTGTAGGAAGAATGATTGTTGGGGACTGCTGGGCACTGTGGCTCAACGGGCCGGAAGGTCCTGTTCTATAAGAAACATAGAAACATAGAAAACCTACAGCACAATACAGGCCCTTTAGCCACAAAGCTGTGCCGAACATGTCCTTACCTTATAACTACCTAGGCTTACCCATAGTCCTCTATTTTTCTAAGCTCCATGTATTCATCCAGGAGTCTCTTAAAAGACCCTATCCATTCTGCCTCCACCGCCATCGCCGGCAGCCCATTCCACGCACTCACCGCTCTCTGTGTAAAAAACTTACCCCTGACATCTCCTCTGTATCTACTTCCAAGCACTCTCGTGCTAGCCATTTCTGCCCTGGGAAAAAGCCTCTGACTATCCTCTCAATGCCTCTCATTATCTCGTACACCTCTATCAGGTCACCTTTCATCCTCTGTCCAAGAGGAAAAGGTCGAGTTCACTCAACCTGTTCTCATAAGGCATGCTCCTCAATCTAGGCAACATCCTTGTAAATCTCCTCTACACCCTTTCTATGGTTTGCACATCCTTCCTGTAGTGAGGCGACCAGAACTGAGCACAGTACTCCAAGTGGGGTCTGACCAGGGTCCTACATACCTGCAACATTACCATAAGATATAGGAGCAGAATTAGGCCATTTGGCTGATCGTGGCTGATCCATTTCCCTCTCCGCCCCAATCTCCTGCCTTCTTCCCGTATCCCTTCATGCCTTGACTAATCTATTGGTCTCTGCCTTAAATATACCCAATCACCTGGGCTCCACAGCCACTAGTGGAAACAAATTCTACAGATTCATCACTCTCTAGGTAAAGAAATACCTCCTCATCTGCATTCTAAATGAGTGTGCCACTATTCTGAGGCTGTGTCCTCTGGTCATAGACTCCCTCACCATAGGAAACATCCTCTCAAAATCTACTCTAGCAATGCCTTTCAACTTTTGAAAGGTTTCAATGAGATTCTCTCTCATTCTTCTGAATTCCAGTGAGTACAGGCCCAGAGCCATCAAATACTCCTCACATGGTAAGCCTTTCATTCCCGGAATCATTTTCGTGTACCTCCTTTGAACTTCCTCCAATGTCAGCGTCAGCACATCCTTTCTTGGATAAAAGGGGCCCAAAACTGCTCAAAATACTCCAAATGAAGACTCACCAGTGCCTTACAAAGCTCCAACATTACATCTTGCTTTTATATTCTAGACCTCTTGAAATGAATGCCAACATTGAATTTGCTTTCCTTACCACCAGCTCAACTTGCAAATTAACCTTTAGGGAATCCTGAAAAAGGACTCCTAAGTCCCTTTGCACCAGAGAGTTTTGAATTTTATCTCCATTTAGAAAATAGTCTATACTTTTATTTCTTCTCCAAAGTGCATGACCATAGACTGCCTGACACTGTCACTTTGCCTATTCTCCTAATCTGTTCAAGTCCTTCTGTATCCTGTCTTCTTCCTCAACACGACCTGCTCCTCCACTTATCTTCATAGTCTGCTTACTTGGCCACAAATCCATCAATTCCATCATCCAAATCATTGACATATAGTGAAAAAAAGAAGCGGTCCCAACACAGACCCATGTGGAATACCACTAGTCACTGGCAGCCAACCAAAAAAAAAGGCTTAATTTATTTCCAGTTATTGCCTCCTGCCAATCAGCCAATGTTCTATCCATGCTGGTATCTTTCCTGTAATGCCATGGCCTCTTAACTTATTAAGCAGCCTCATGCGTGGCTCCTTGTCAAAGGCCTTTTGAAAATTCAAGTACACATCATCAACTGATTTACCTTTGTCTATCCTGCATGTTATTTCTTCAAAGAGATTTGTATTGCAAAATTTTCCCTTAAGGAAACCATGCTGACTCAGGCCTATTTTATCATGTGCCTCCAAGTACTCCAAAAGCACATCCTCAACAAGTGACTCCAACACCTTCCCAACCACTGAGGTTAGACTAACTGGCTTATTATTTCCTCTGAAACCATGCCAGACTCCATTGATTCTTGAAAGGCCTTTACTAATGCCTCCACAATCTCACCAACCATCTCCTTCAGAACCCTGGGGTGCAGACCATCTGATCCATGTGATCTATCTACCATCAGACCTTTCAGTTTCTCAAAAGCCCTTTCCCTAGTAATGGCAACCACTCACTTCTGCCCCCCGACACCCTTGATACTGCTAGCATCTTCCACAGTGAAGATCTAAACTGATGCAAAATACTTATTCAGTCTATCTGCCATTTCCTTGTTCCCCATTACTACCTCTCCAGCATCATTTTCCAGTGGTCTGATATCTACTCTCACCTCTCTTTTATGCTTTATGTATCTGAAGAAACTTTTGGTATTCCCTTTAATATTATTCACCAGTTTACCTTTGTATACCATCTTTTCCTTCTTTATGCCTTTTTAGTTGCCTTCTATTGGTTTTTAAAAGCTTCTCAATCAGCTAACTTCCTACTAATGTTTGCTGTATTATATGACCTCTCTTTGGTACTTACGATGGCTTTGACTTCTCTTGTCAGCCACAGTTGTGTCATCCTGTCTTTGGAATACTTCCTCCTATTTGGGGAAGAACCCTGCACCTTCCGAATTGCACCCAGGAACTCCAGCCATTGCTGCTCTGCCGTCATCCCTGCTAGTGTTCCTTTACCATCAACTTTGGCCACCTCCTCTCTCATGCCTCTGTAATTCATTTTACTCCACTGTAACACTGATATATCTGCCTTTAGCTTCTTCTTCTCAAACTGCAGAGTGAATTCTATCATATTATGATCACTATCTCCTGAGGGTTCCTTTACCTTAAGCTCTCCATTCTATTTCAGTTCATTGCACAACACCCAGTACAAAATAGCTGATCCCCTAGTGGATTCTACCAGGAACTGCCCTAAAAAGGAACATCATAGACATTCTACAAATTCCCCCTCTTGGGATCCAAAACCAACCTAATTTTTCCAGTTGCCAGCATATTGAAATCCCCCATGACTATCATAACATTGCCCTTCTGAAATTCATTTTCTATCTGCCATTGTAACTTGTAAACCACATCTTTGCCATTGTTTGAAGGTCCATATTTAACACCCTTCTAAGGGTCTTCTATTCCTTGCAGTTTCTTAGCTTGACCCACAATGATTCTACACCTTCTGATCCTGTGGCACTTCTTTCTTATGACTTAATTTAATTTTTTACCAACACAGTACCCCCATCTGCCTATCTGCCTCTGCTTGCGATACAGTGTGTATCCTTGGGCATTAAGCTTCCAGTTATAATCTTCTTTTAGCCACCATTCAGTGATGCTTGTAACATCATACGTGCCAATCTATAACTCTGCTTCAAGTTCTTTTGTATACTGCACACACTTATTCCATGCTATACCTCAAAATAAATAAATAAATAGCTTGAGGGCATGCACACTAAACTCAGGGGTAGCTTCTGTTCTGCTAATGTAAGACTCTTGAGCAACCTCTTATATGATAAAAATAAACCTGATCTGTCACGTTACCTCGTCTTGGCCCTTGCTCTTTATTTGTCTCCCTGCATCACACTTTCTCTGTAACTGTAGCACTATATTCTGCATTCTATTATTGTTTTCTTTTTGTAATACTTTGAAATACTTACGTATGGAATGATAAGTGCTGGCTGGAGTGTTCACTGAGATCTTCAACCTCTCGCTTCATTTGTCTGAGGTACCCACCTGCTTCAAGTAGTGCATAAGAAGAATGTGATAACCTGCCTCAATAACTATGGTCCAGTAGCACTTACAGTACTTCCACAGTGACAAAGTGTTTTGAGAAGTTAGCGATGAAACATATCAATTCCTGCCTGAGAGGTGACTTGGATCCGCTCCAATTTGCTTAGCAAAGGAACAGGTCTACAGCAGGTGCCATTCACTGGTTCCCTACTCAACCCTGAAACATCTAGGTCACAAAGGTACATATGTCAGGAGGCACTTTATTGACTACAGCTCAGAATTCGATACCATCACCTCCTCAAAACTAATCGATAAGCTTCAAGACCTTAGTTTCAATACCTCCTTGTGCAATTGGATCCTCAAATTTCTCACTTGTCGACCCCAGTCAGTTCAGATTAGCAACAACATCTCTTCCATCGTCTCTAACAGCACAGGTGCACCACCAGGCTGTGTGCTTAGCCCCTGCTCTATTCGCTTTACACTTATGACTCTGTGGCTAAGCATAATTCCAATACCATACTCAAGTTTGCTGATGACACCACTGTCGCAGGATGAATCAAAGATGGTGATGAATCAAAGTTGGTGATGAATCAGCAAATGGGGGGGGGGCGCGATTGAAAATCCGGCTGAGTGGTGCCATAACAATCTCTTACTCAATGCCTGCAAGATCAAGGAGCTAATTATTGTCTTCATGAGGGGGGCAACCTGAGGTCCATGAGCCTGTCCTTATTGGAGGATTAGAGTTAGAGACAGTCAGCAACTTTAAATTCCTCAGTGTTACTATTTCTGAGGACCTGTCCAAGCCTCAGTATGAAAGTGCAATTACGAATAAAGCATCGCAATGCCTCTACTTCCTTAGGGTTTTGCGAAGATTCGGCATGACATCTAAAACTTCGACAAACTGCTATAAATGTGCAGTGGAGAGTACATTGACTGGTTGCATCACAGCCTGGTATGGAAACACCTGTGTCCATGAATGGAAAATCCTGCAAAATGTAGTGGATATGGCCCAGTCTGTCATGGGTAAAGCCTCCCCACCATTGAGCACACCTACGTGGAGTGCTGTTGCAGGAAAGTAGCATCTATTGTTAGGGACCCCCAGTTCCCAGAAAATGCTCTCTTCTTGCTGCTACCATCGGGAAGAAGATACAGGAGTCTCAGGACTCACTCCACCAGGTTCAGGAACAGTTATTACCTCTCAACCATCAGGCTCCTGAACCAAAGGGGATAACTTCACTCAACTTCACTTGCCTCATCATTGAACTGTTGCCACAACTTATGGAATTACTTTGAAGGCCTCTTCATCTCATGTTCTCGATATTTATTGTGTAGTTATTTATTATTATTATTATTATTTCTTTCTTTTTGTATTTGCACACTTTGTATCTTTTGCACACTGGTTGAATACCCAAGTTGTTACAGTCTGTCATTGATTCTATAATGGTTACTGGATTTATTGAGCATGCCCACAAGAAAGAGACCCTCAGGGTTGTATATGGTGACATATATGTACTTTGATAATAAATTTATTTTGAACTTTGAACTTTTATCTGTCTGTATGGTGTGCAAACAAGAGCTCTTCACTGTAGTAACACGTACAAAATGCTGGAGGAACTCTGCAGCATCTATGGAAGGGAATAGACAGTTGACTTTTCACTGTACCTTTGTACATGTTACACCAATTACCAATTACCATTCAATGTAGTTCTGGTTTTGTTTCTTACAGTCCTCATATATATCCACTAATATACTAATATGCTAATATACTTATATAGAACCTCCTGTGACACAAAACAAAACAACCTGGTAGCATTTAAATTAAATTTCTTTTGTAATGTAAGAAATACAGTAGGGAATGTGGACATAGAGGATCTAAATGGCCAAAGTTCAAAGGTAAAAAGTTCAAAGTAAATTTATGATCAAAGTACATATATGTCACCATATACTGCTCTGAGATTAATTTTCTTGCAGGCATTCACAGTAGATCAAAGAAATGCAATAGAATACACACAAATAACCGACAATGAATATGCAAAAGAAGATGAATTGTGCATATGCAACATAAATGCATGAATAAATAAGTAAATAAATAAACAAACAATACTGAGAACATGAATTGTGCATTCCTTGAATGTAGAACCACTTTACTGTTGAGGTGAGTGAAGTTATCTGTGTTGTTTCTGGAGCCTGATGGTTGAACTGCTCCTGTAACTGGTGGCGTGGGACCTAAGGCTCCAACACCTCTTTCTGGATGGCAGTAGTGAGAAGAGAGCATGACCTGTATGGTGGGGGCCCTTGATGATGGATGCTGCTTTCCTACAACAGCGTTTCTTGTAGATGAGTTTCTTTTACATGTGCTTCAGGATTGGCTGCCACCCCACTACGCAAGAGCTTTGCAAACACATAGAGCAGCTTTTCAACCAGCAACTTTCTAAATGCAGGAGGTTCTATCCAGACAGGCAGAGGTCTGTGTAATAAATTCAATTAAATGGTGCTGACTAAAGACATCAAGTCATAGTGACCATGGAAACAGACTCGTTGGCTCACTGAGCCCACACTGACAGTGAAAACCCTGTTTTTACATTAATCCTACACCATTCTCAATTTATTCTCCCCACGTCCCCTTGAATCTAATTACTAGGCTCGAAGCCCTAGGCCTCAATAACTCCCTGTGCAACTGGATCCTCGATTTCCTCACTTCTAGACCCCATTCAGTATGGATTGGTAACAACATCTCCTCCACAATCATCATCAGCACAGGTGCACTGCAAGGCTGTGTGCTTAGCCCCCTGCTCCACTCACTTTATACCAATGTGGGTGTTACCAAGTACAGTTCCAATGCCACACTTACGTTTGCTGATGGCACCACTGTTGTTGGCTGAATCAAAGGTGGTGATGAGTCAGCAAATAACTTAGGTGATTACAGGGGGAATATGCAAACAGCAGTGGAAGTCAGGATTGAAGCCCTGGTCATTGGTGCTGTGAGATGTCAGATTTACCAACTAAACTTCTGTGACACAAGGATCTGGGGGCAGGAAGGAAAATGGCAAACTGAGCACCTTTCAATTAGTTCAGATTGAAAGAGTTGCTTTGAGGTAAATTTAACATATAAATTTCTCAAATGTGTCTGTCCCCATAAATTTGTTACCACTCTGCAATAGCTTCTTGACAATATGTATTTGATTATTCTAACAGGTCCGCCACACACTCATACCCAGTGCAGATTATGTTCAACAGGGTGTTATCACTGCACCAATGCTCTTTGCAATCTTTCGCTCTGTAAGATGGTATCTCTCTTATCACAAGGCTCCACCGGAGCCAAACTAAACCAAATTACAAATCCGAGACTGTTCATCACCTCTTCTCGTGAGCTAAAATTGTACTAACTTCAGTATATAGACTCGACTTGCTTAGGTACATACTCTGAGACTTAACTACAAGTCTTCACTGATTCCTTTATTGATGCTGTTGTGAGTTGGGCTGAATTTCCTGAACTCCCATTAACCTGCACCAATCACAAACAAGATTCCTCAGCAACCATACCCACTTTCAACATCTTTGGTGCCATTTCTCAATAAAGTTGGGCTGATTATGAAAGTCACCATCACTGTCAGTGCATCAGCACAAGCCTTTGACCAACTGAGGAAAAAAATCATAAATTCAACTCTGACTGCAAGATCATGGGCCACTGAGCAGCTGTGTTTCCTGTCCTGGACAACCAAGGCAGTCTCCATAAAGTCCTCCAAAAGCATTGAATGCATTGACAAAGCACTGCCAGTGTTCTCTTCCAGATCAACGTCATCAGTATAAAAGACTCTGATCATCACAGTGAGTCTATCTGAGGGGGTTATATCATCCATCTCCTAAAAAAACATTCCATCTCAGGCACTCTCACAGAAGGGATGGGTAATGCAGTCTATCCTGACATTGTTTTGCCTACTCAGTGGTGTTGGAGGACTCAGTGGAAATGGCTTTGGTTGTCCTTGACTCTGAATCATTGAGGAGATAATGGCTCATGTTGATTGTTCATCTCAGTTGTGTTACTCATGAATAGGTGATCGGGCTAAATGGCCTATTTCAATATCTTGTGGTTTATTGATTTTATTAGCCATCACAAGAGTGCGCAAAACTGGAGTGGAAACAAATCAAACTTGACACTGAGGCACTGTATAGAGAGAGCTCTGATTTCAAATTTTTCCAGTTTACCAATTTTTCTTAGCTATATAAGTAGCTAAGTAGGTAAGTAGGTACCGTGCACAATCCTAATTTGATGGAGACAGACGTGAGAAGCACGGAGAAACATCTGGAGAAACTTCTGAAATGCCTGTTTCACTGCTGCTGCTACTGTACGATCGAGAATCTCCGGAGCGGATGGCCCCAAATCCTCGGCTTTGCCTATTTCCTGTTGCCAGGGCTGGGGTCGAAGTGCTCGGCAGAGATGGTGCTCAGTGCTTGGTGTCGGAGGGCTGGTCGGAGGCTCGAAGTTTTTGGACGGACTCAAGAGTCGGCTGTGGTCAGGTGCTTCCAGGGTGCTGCATCGGCAAGTTTGCGGCGCTGGAGGTCCATGGCAGGGAGAGTTTTTCTTCCTTCTACCGTCTGCGTGAGATGACGGGACTTTCAAGAGACTTTGAGACTTTTTTTTTTACCATGCCCATGGTCTTGTTCTTTATCAAATTACGGTATTGCTTTGCACTGTTGTAACTATATGTTATAATTATATGGGTTTTGTCAGTTTTTTAGTCTTGGTTTGTCTTGTGTTTCTGTGATATTATTCTGGAGGAACATTGTATCATTTCTTAATGCATGCATTACTAAATGACTATAAAAGAGGACTGTGTGTCCTCATAATCTAATCTATATTACTCCTTGCGATGTATCAACTCATTATACATGTCAATAGACTAACAATAGACAAGGTGGCGTCAGATAAATCAATACACTAAGTTCAGGTGAATGTAGCTTTTACCTTCAAAAGGAGATGTCACATTACTGAATAAATGCTCCATAGCACGTAAAAACAGAAGATAAAAATGAAGCCAACTGATGAGGACTTGAATAGTAATGATAAAAAACTATAGTAGTAATGAAAGGTTTTGATGGAAAAAAGGACTATACACCATTAAGGAGAGAGGGATTATTAGGCCTTTGTTCCAGTATTCTTCTTTCATGCTCCCACTGTCAGTGACATTATTCGCTTTATTTTTTTGAAACCTCACCAAATTTCTTATCCCTCCTGGAATTATTAATTTGAGACTCTATTGAGACCCCGTCTCTTCAAATCTGTAATTTCACCACTCCCCTAAATGCCACTTTGCCTTCTCTGTCCTCGCTACCTCCATGTCTCCAATGTCACATTCCATTCTAAAGACCTTGAAGTCATTATTCCCTTTCTAAATCATGTCCACCTTCCTGACACCTGCATCTTTGAATCCCTCGAATCAAGTTTCTATATGTCACATTTATTTCAAGCTGAAATTAAATCCTTTATGATGTGACTGCAGTCCTCTCCTTTCTTAGTTTTTGATATCACTGACAACACCAGTCTCTACCATTGCTTTACACACACAAAATGCTGGAGGACCTCAGCAGATCAGGCAGTATCTATGGAAAAGAGTAAACAGTTGACGTAACACACATCAAGGTTGCTGGTGAATGCAGCAGGCCAGGCAGCATCTCTAGGAAGAGGTACAGTCGACGTTTCAGGCCAAGACCCTGCATCAGGACTAACTAAAGGAAGAGCTAGTAAGAGATTTAAAAGTGCGAGGAGGAGGGGGAGATCCAAAATGATAGGAGAAGACAGGAGGGGGAGGGATAGAGCCAAGAGCTGGACAGGTGATTGGCAAAAGGGATATGAGAGGATCATGGGACAGGAGGCCCAGGGAGAAAGAAAATGGGGGTGGGAAGCCCAGAGGATGGGCAAGGGATATAGTCAGAGGGACAGAGGGAGAAAAAGGAGAGTGAGAGAAAGAATGTGTGTATATAAATAACGGATGGGGTACGGGGGGGAGGTGGGGCATTAACAGAAGTTAGAGAAGTCAATGTTAATGCCATCAGGTTGGAGGCTGCCCAGACGGAATATAAGGTGTTGTTCCTCCAACCTGAGTGTGGCTTCATCTTTACAATAGAGGAGACCATGGATAGACATGTCAGAATGGGAATTAAAATGTGTGGCCACTGGGAGATCCTGCTTTCTCTGGCGGACAGAGCGTAGGTGTTCAGCAAAATGATCTCCTAGTCTGTGTCGGGTCTCGCCAATATATAGAAGGCCACATCGGGAGCACCGGACGCAGTATATCACCCCAGTCGACTCACAGGTGAAGTTTCACCTCACCTGGAAGGACTGTCTGTTGCCCTGAATGGTGATGAGGGAGGAAGTGTAAGGGCATGTGTAGCACTTGTCCGCTTACAAGGATAAGTGCCAGGAGGGAGATCAGTGGGGAGGGATGGGGAGGGGACAAATGGAAAGGGAGTCGCGTAGGGAGCGATCCTTGCAGAAAACAGAGCGGGGGGGGGGGAGGGAAAGATGTGCTTAGTGGTGGGATCCAGTTGGAGGTGGTGGAAGTTACGGAGAATAATATGTTGGACCCAGAGGCTGGTGGGGTGGTAGGTGAGGACCAGGGGAACCCTATTCCTGGTGGGGTGGCGGGAGGATGGAGTGAGAGCAGATGTACGTGAAATGGGGGAGATGCATTTGAGAGCAGAGTTGACGGTGGAGGAAGGGAAGCCCCTTTCTTTAAAAAAGGAAGACATCTCCCTCGTCCTGGAATGAAAAGCCTCATTCTGAGAGCAGATGCGGCGGAGACGGAGGAATTGCGAGAAGGGGATGGCATTTTTGCAAGAGACAGGGTGAGAAGAGGAATAGTCCAGATAGCTGTGAGAGTCAGTAGGCTTAATGTAGACATCAGTGGATAAGCTGTCTCCAGAGATAGAGACAGAAAGATCTAGAAAGGGGAGGGAGGTGTCGGAAATGGACTAGGTAAACTTGAGGGCAGGGTGAAAGTTGGAGGCAAAGTTAATAAAGTCAACGAGCTCAGCATGTGTGCAGGAAGCAGTGCCAATGCAGTTGTCGACGTAGCGAAGGAAAAGTGATGGACAGATACCAGAACAGGTACGGAACATAGATTGTTCCACAAAGCCAACAAGATGGCAGGCATAGCTAGGACTCATACGGGTGCCCATAGCTACACCTTTAGTTTGGAGGAAGTGGGAGGAGCCAAAGGAGAAATTATTAAGGGTAAGGACTAATTCCGCTAGACGGAGCAGAGTGGTGGTAGAGGGGAACTGATTAGGTCTGGAATCCAAAAAGAAGCGGAGAGCTTCGAGACCTTCCTGATGGGGGATGGAAGTATATAGGGACTGGACATCCATGGTGAAAATAAAGCAGTGGGTGCGAGGGAACTTAAAATCATGGAAAAGTTTAAGAGTGTGAGAAGTGTCACGAACATAGGTAGGAAGGGATTGAACAAGGGGGGATAAAACCGTGTCAATGTATGCAGAAACGAGTTCGGTGGGGAAGGAGCAGTTGGGAGTTGACGTTTTGGGCAGAGACCCTTCTTGCCTCATTGCTGTCTTTGAAGGGTGCTGAGATCTCAATCATGGTCTCCACACCTAACATCATAGCCGGAGATCCTCCTTGTCTCTCTACATCATTACCTCTAGACCTTGCTAGAATATAAACTTGGCTATCTCCTATCCTCAAATACTGCCTGTAGTTATCTAGAAATAAATTGATTTTCACCAGTAGCTGATATCTAAATTTTTGTTGCATTAGTAGCTACCTTTTGTCTGCCTGTGCTGCACCTTCTCCATAACCATAAAACTAAATATTGTATTCACTCACAACACACTGGAGGAACTCAGCAGGCCGGGCAGCATCCGTGGAAATGATGAGTCAACGTTTCGAGCCAGATCCCTTCGTCAGGACTGTAGAGGGAAGGGGCAGAGGCCTCTTAATAAATATAGGGCCTCTGCCCCTTCCCTCTACAGTCCTGATGAAGGATTTCGGCCCAAAACGTCGACTCATCATTTCCACGGATGCTGCTCGACCTGCTGAGTTCCTCCAGTGTATTGTGAGTGTTGCTTTGACCCCAGCATCTGCAGAATATTTTGTGTCTATATTGCATTCTGTTATTGCTTTTCCCTTCTATTACTTTGATATATTGATATAGCAAAATGATCTGTATCTATGCTGTGCAAGACAAGATTTTTCACTCTCCCAACAATCAACCAATTAACAATTAACTCTGAGTCAAATCCCATGGGTAAAATCATGAAGTAAGTGAAGCAAATGTGGAACAGTGTCAGGACAGTTCACACACATTGCACCTGGTTTGCCCAACATTCATTAATAGATAAGTAGAAGTTTCTTCCAACTTTATGTTGGAAGTCCATACTCATTGTCTTCAGTCTCATTACAAACTGGATTCTGTAGCCACTAATTTAGTCACTTCTTGTTCACTGTCTAAGATGGAACAAGACTATTTGACCCTGAGAGGAGCTTCCAACTTAATGTTTGCCTCAAATTCTCAATGTTCCACAGAGTGAAGTTGTGCAATTGGGAAAGGAGTTGCCCACAGTTCTTCCAGCCTAAAAACTACAATGATTGTTCTTGACCGCAAGTATGCGTGTCCATATAAGTTACAAAATTAATGCCATCACTAACACTGCCAACTTGTAGAATGGTGCGAGCACAACAATTGATTCTCAACGTGGACAAGACTGAAAAGATGATTGTGGACTTTAGGAAGGTGCAGGCTGACCACTCCTCACAGCACATAAACGGCTCCTCCATGGACAAAGTTAGGAGCATCAAGTTTCTTGGAGTGCGCATAATGGACAATCTCACTGGTCCCTCATCACAACCTCTTTCGTCATGAAAGCGCAGCCACGACTCCACTTCCTGAGGAGATTGAAGTGAGACACCCCACCCCACATTTCTAACCAATTTTTACAGGAGTACCACTGGGTCTCCTGACCAACCGCATCACCGTTTGGTATGGGAATTGCAAGGCATCTGACTGCAAGACCCCTATAAGGGATTATAAAGACTGCTGAGAGGATAATCAGGGTCTTTGTTCCACCCATCTGAGATATTTATTAGGAGGGCTGCCTACACAGGGCCCTCAGCATTGACAAGATCCCTTGCATCCATCCCACATTCTCTTTTACCATTAGGCGGGGGATACCAAAGCATTAGAACAAAGACTGTTAGGATGGGAAACAGCTTCTTCCCCAAGGCCGCGCCAAAACCCAGCTCTCATTGTTTATGAAGTGCCAGTAGTGTTATACTGTTCACTTTTTAACTTGTTTTGTAAATACATCTTAAGCTAACTATCAGTTTTCTGGAATAGATTTTATTATTTGTTAACTTAATTATGTTAACGTTACCTTATGTGTTGTGTGTGAGTTACTGTACCGTGTGGTTCACTTTGGTCTTCAGGAGGAACTTTGCTATATTTGGTGGTACACACTTGTACAGTTGAATGACAATAAACATAAGCTTGAACTGGAACTTGAATCTAATTGCGGTGCTAAGGTGATAAAAGGATTTTGTAAGGGAGAGAAAATTAATTGTGTTGGTGGGTGCTAGTTCAGAATAATTAGAATTATTCGGGGTGAGGTTTGGATTGGGACGGTCCTACCACAGCTAAACAGAGCGCATCTGTGGGGTAGGAAATGAGGAAGATGAGGATGTGGCGAATGAAGAATGCTGGAATCAACCTACCCAATCACTGTCTGTCTAAGTGTCCTTGAAGGACTCATTCAAGGGCAACAATTTGAACAGAAACCCCAGTTCATCATTAACAGACTCACACTTTGTTTACACCCTGTCACTAATTATAACATCAATTATGAAAGCCATAACTTAATAAACATCAGAAAACAACCTTACACATAGAATCATGCCACGTTGCATACAAAAATAGATTAACCACTCTTGTGTATGTCCTAAGTCTGCTCTGTGTGTCTTTTGCTTATGCAGAAGCTCCTGGGCAGTGTTACTGCAATGGTGCTACACGTGTGGTGAAGGGCGCTGAAGATGGCAGATGCTAAATGGCAGCCATGGAAGATGATCGTGGAGGCTTCCATCTGAATTCTCCACCATCTCAGCAAGAGCATCATCATTCTTGGCCGGCAAAGGTACCAGCTTGGCATCTGCAGTGAATACACTCCAGGAACCCTAGGGGGCAGCACCTCAGCAATCTCTGTGCATCATGCTTCATTCTACATCCATGATAGCAGTAGGCTTAGCTTCCACCGTGGCTGTTAGGGAAGAGGTTTGTGCTGGAAATTACAACAGTGATATCAGACACTGCCTCGTGGTTAAGCCCACAAATATGCAGGCAAAACTGACCATCATTTCCTTGCTGGCCAGGATCTGTTGGATTGGGGTATAGAATTGTTATTTTTCTTGAAGTTTAACTTTCCTATGCTTGCTTGTAGTTTTAAATTTTTCAGTGAATTTTCCAGAAATTACTGTATAGCTGTTTCTCTATTTTTCTACAACTTCTTAGTTTTCAGTAGCAGGTATCATGCCACTTGGATTTCGTAATCTTACAGGTTAATTGTTATCACTCAATAAAATGATCATAAGCAATAAGTTTTATGCTACATTTTTGAATTTGAAAGAACCCTTGGATCAGGAAAGTATCAGGATCCAACAGGTCATGAGGACCCATGAAATGGAAGCAATTAGTACAGGATGCTACTCTGCTCCTTGCCGATGGCAGACTTTCTGCGAGGCTGCCAGATTGTCAGCCATTTCTTCTTGTAAACCCATTTGCCTTCTGTCCATTAAAGTCCTTACTTATCCTGGCCTTAGCCTCTGCAGAACTGGCAGCCATGTAAACTTTTCTCTTGCCCTAGTTGCCTGCCACCTTTGCCTGCATCCCACCATCCCACCACTGTGCCAGGATTTTAGTGAAGATCAATTTTCCGTACTAACTCCCAGGGCAGAAATGGCTAATATGAGGGGGCATTATTTTAGATTAGATTATGAGGACACACAGTCCTCTTTTATTGTCATTTAGTAATGCATGCATTAAGAAATGATACAATGTTTCTCCAGAATGATATTATAGAAACACAAGACAAACCGACTGAAAAACTGACAAAAACCACATAATTATAACATATAGTTACAACTGTGCAAAGCAATACCGTAATTTGATGAAGAACAGACAATGGGCACGGTAAAAAAGAAGTCTCAAAGTCCCATCATCTCACGCAGATGGTAAAGGAAGAAAAAAAAGCTCTTCCTGCCATGAGCTTCCAGCGCCGCAAACTTGCCAATGCAGCATCCTGGAAGCACCCCACCACAGTTGACTCTTGAGTCTGTCCAAAAACTTCCAGCCTCCGACCAGCCCTCCAACACCGAGCACCGAGCAACATCTCTGCCGAGTGCTTTGACCCTGGCCCCAGCAACAGGTAATAGGCAAAGTCGAGGATTTGGGGCCTTCCCCACCGGAGATTCTCGATCGCACAGTAGCAGCGGCAGCGAAGCAGGCATTTCAGAAGTTTCTCTAGATGTTCCTCTGTACTTCTCACATCTACCTCCATCAAATCAGGATTGTGCACGGTCCCTAGTTAACACATACGATATCATTTCGGAGTGGCCCCGCGCGCTGCGTCGTGCCGCCATCTTCTCCTCCCCCATCCTTTTAAGGTGATTGGGTGAACATATTGAGGGGGGGAAGGATATCAGAAGTAAGTTTTTTACACAGAAAGTAGTGGGTGCATGAAATAAACTGTGGGGGGGGGTAATGGTAGAGGCGGATACAGTAGGGACAATTTAAAAAAAACTCTTAGCTAGGCTACTTAGGAGAGAAGGGTTAGAGTAGGTTAAAAGGTTGACACAACATAGTGGACTGAATTGAACTGTACTGTTCTATGTTCTTAAAGTCAGATGTATCAGTATTACAGAAGCATGAGAGGGCAGCTGGCCAAAGTTGATTGGAAAGGGTCACTAGCAGGGAACAGCAATGGCTGGAGTTTCTGGGGAGGAATTCGGAAGGCACAGGATAGATACATTCCAAAGATGAAGAAGTATTCTAGAGGGAGGATGATGCAACAAAGGAAGTCAAAGAGAACATAAAAGCAAAAGAGAGACATATAATAGAACAAAGTTAGTGGGAAGTTAGAGGATTGGAAAGCATTTAAAAACCAACAGAAGGCAACTAAAAAGCCATAAGGAAAGAATAGAAGAAATATGAAGGAAAGCTAGTCAGTAATGTAAAAGAGAACAAAGAAATGGGGGACAAATTTATTAAGTATTTTCTATCAGTCTACACATTGGAAGATACTAGCAGTATGCTAGAAATTTGATTGTGTTAGGGGCAGAGGTGAGTGCAGTTGCTGTTACTAAGGAGAAGGAATTTGGGAAGCTGCAGGGTCTGAAGGTACAGCCACCCGGACCAGATGAACTATACCCCAGCTTTCTAAAAGAGACAGCTGAAGACAATGTGGTGATCTTTCAAGAAACGCTAGATTCTGGAATAGTTCTGGAGGACTGGAAAATTGAAAATGTCACTCCACACCTTAAGAAGAGAGGGAGGCAGAAGAAAGGAAATTATAGGCCAATCAGCTGACTTCAGTGGTTGAGAAAATGTTGGAGTCCATTATTAAGGATGAGGTTTCAGGGTACTTGGAGGCACATGATGAAATAGGCCAAAGTCAGCATGGTTTTGTCGGGGGAAATCTTGTCTGAGAACAGGTGTTCTACAGGAATCAGTATTAGGACTACGTCTTTTCACATTATACAGTATGTCTTTGATTTAGGTGATGGAATTAATGGCTCTGTGGCCAAGTTTGTGGACAATATGAAGATAGGTTAAAGGGCAGGTAGTTTTGAGGAAGCAGAGAATCTACAGAAGATTTAGAGAATGGCAAAGAAGTGGCAGATGGAATATAGTATAGAGAAATGCATAGTTATGCACTTTGGTAGGAATAAAGGCAGAGACTATTTTTTACATGGGAAGAAAATTCAAAAATCAGAGGTGCAGAGGGATTTGGGAATTCTTGTACTGGATTCAATGGTAATGAAGGAAAATGCAATGTTAGTGTTCATTTCAAGTGGACTAGAATGTGAAAGCAACACCCACAAAATACAGAAGGAACTCAGTAGGTCAGGTATCATCCATGGAAATGAATAGACAGTTCAGGAATCCTCTCAGAGACTGCCGAGAGCTGAAACATCCACATTTGCCTCAATGTCTCAATCTCTCTCTTCGCTTTAGTCGGCAAACAATAGAAGCTTTAATCTGCGAAATGGAGTTGAACATCGGCTCGTGGCCTTCTTGCTACGAGGTTCCCTCCCATTGTATCTGCCTCGTGGAATCCTCTAGGAGACTGCAGAGCACTGGAATACCCAAACTATCTCCAAACAGCAAACCACAGGTCCAACTGTTCCAGAATCACATCCAGGATGAAAAATAAATGTAAAAGACATAAAAGAAGTGAAATATATAGTTTCATGATCTGTCCAGAAGATGTTGACTGAAGAAGGATTGTACACAGGTGTCATCTTGACTGGAAGTTATTTCCTGCTTGTTATTCCCTCAAAAAGTTCCAACAGAATTCTCAGGTGAGATTTTTCCTTAGGCCCATTTTATCACGCTCCTCCAAGTACCCCAAAAATTCATCCTTAATAATCGACTTCAATGTCTTCTCAACCACTGAGGTCAAATGAACTGGCCTACAGTTCCTTTCAAAGGTTCAAAGGTCCAATTTAATGTCAGAGAAATGTATACAACATACATCCTGAAATGCTTTTTCTTCGCAAAACATCCACGAAAACAGAGAAGTGCCCCAAAGAATGAAGAACAGTTAACCATGAGAACGCCAAAGTCCCTCCCAGCTCCTCCCTCCCGCGCATAAGTGACAGCAAGCAACAATCCCCCCTTCCCCCACCGGCAAAACAAAACGGGCACCCTCTACCGAGCACAACCGTGAGCTAGGCTAGAGCAAAGACACAGACCTTGCAGTTACACAAAGACTATTGCATTTCATCCAGCATTCGACAACCCACAGGTTCTCTCTCTCCCTAATAAGGAAGAGGGAGGTGTCCCCCATTTTCACAGCGAGCGGGAGACATAACAACAACCCGTTGGTTTACGACGTCCATTTTGTCACTTTTTATGAGGTCTGTGCCTGAAGATCGCAAAGATCTCGGATCCTCGGCCACACAGTCAAAGATTTTCAGGCCTCCCCGATGATACATGAGTCTCCTGCCGTGACTCTGACCCTTGATCCACCCGTCTCCAGAGCCCTGAGATCTCAGGCTTTTGAACACGAGCTGAACTCTCAGTCCGAACCCTTGGCATGTTGAGCAACAATGGCTGGTCCTGAAGCCCCAACAACAGGTACCATTCCCGCAAAGAACCTAAGTCTGCGTGTAACTCCAGGTCAGGGTCTTCAAAAGAACCCTGAAAGGGAAAAATAAAGATATTAAAGATAGAAATAGAGCTGTTTCCGAAGATGCAACCAAAGGAGTCGCCGTTTAGCGCCAACTTACCTCTGCCTCTGTCTCCGTCTTCTGCTTCTCTCTTTTCTTGAAGAGTCGAGTGACATTTGCAATTTACCAACTTTCTTTAACCATGCTAGAATCTAGTGATTCTTGAAAAATCATTACTAACACCTTCACAATCTTTTCAGCCACCTTTCTCAGAACTCACAGATCAGTCCGTCTGGTTCACATGACTTATCTACCTTCAGACTACTCAGCTTCACAAGCGCATACACGAGGAATTCTGCAGATGCTGGAAATTCAAGCAACACACATCAAAGTTGCTGGTGAACACAGCAGGCCAGGCAGCATCTCTAGGAAGAGGTACAGTCGACGTTTCGGGCCGAGACCCTTCGTTCAGTCCTCGGTCCGAAACGTCGACTGCACCTGGCCTGCTGTGTTCACCAGCAACTTTGATGTGTGCAGCTTCACAAGCGTCTTCTCCCTAGTAATGGCAATTGCATTCACTTCTGCCCCTTGACAATCTCAAACATCCACCATACTGTTGGTGTCTTCCATTGTGAAGAGTGATTAAGTTCATCCGCCATGTCCTTGTTCCCCATTACTACCTCGCCAGTGTCATTTTTCACTGGCCAGGTATCAACTCTTGGCTCTCTTTCACTTTATATTTGGTATTCTCTTTGATATAGTTGGCTAGTTTACCTTCGTATTTTAGTCTTTTTGCTCATTATGGCTTTTTTAGTTGCCTCCGGTTGGTTTTTGAAAGTTTCCTAATTCTTTAGCCTCCCACTAGGTTTTGTTCTATTATATACCTTCTCTCCTGCCTTTATGTTGGCTTTGACTTCCCTTTTCAGTCACAATTCTGTCACCTTGCCTCTAGACTACTTCTTCTTTGGGTTGTATCTATCCTGTGCCTTCCAAATTGCTCCCAGACCCTCCAGCACTGGTGCTCTGCTATCATCCCTGTTAGTGCCCCCTTCCAATCAAGTTTTGTTTCCCTCTCATGCCTCTGTAATAACCTTTACTTCTCTGTAATATTGATACATTTGACTTTAGTTTTTCCCTCTCAAATTGCACGGTGAATTCTATTATATTATGATCACTAGTTCCTACAGGTTCCTCTACCTTAAGCTCCCTAATTAAATCTGGTTCATTTCACACCAGCCAATCCATAATAGCTGATCTCCTAGTGGGTTCAACCACAAGCTGCTCTAAACTGGGTCAACTGGAATATTTTATGAAATGTAATGGCTAATGATATGCGTTACACTAGCATCAGGTATTAGAAAATCTTGATGGACAAGGGATCATTATATTAAAATGAAAGTAAATGATGATGTTAAAGGCCATAAGGTATTAAATCTGATGGGATCCAATTATAAATCCTGAGCCATTCCTTACACAATAGTCAAAGCAGAATAGAAATTGGATAATTTAGAAATAAATGGAGCTTTGGTGAAGGTGGAAGTGATTGGGCCAGGTGGATGCTTAACGTTTGTATATGAGTTATGGATAGAGCAAGATCCTTTACTAATATTACAAGACCATAGCAAAATAAAATTCTTCAACTGTCCAAAATGTCATTGTCAGGAATCATTTGTTCTAATAGATCATAATTCTTATCATACGTCAGTAAAAATTTACATGTGCTTAACTTCCAACCACATGGAACAATTATCAATGACTCATAAATCTGCAGAAATCTCCCTGTATACATTAAAGAGATTTTTTTGTCTCAATCCCTATTTACTTTATGTGTTTGTAGTATTGGTGGAGGGGTTTGAAAGGCATTGACTATTGTTTGTGCAATCAGGATTTTGTGTTGATAGGGTAATATGCAGCAAAAAAGAGAACCTTCACATTTTAACCTAGACCGTCTGCACAGACCCAGTGTGAAATTAAAATGTGCTTTTGTACAGTGAGCAGCACACACAAAAGGCTGGAAGAACTCAGCAGGCTAGGCAGCATCTATGGAAAAGAGTACAATTGACGATTCGGGCCGAGACCCTTCAGCTTCGTACAGTGAGGTGATTTAGAAATGTAGAAACATAGAAACATAGAAAATAGGTGCAGGAGTAGGCCATTCAGCCTTTTGAGCCTGCACCGCCACTCAGTATGATCATGGCTGATCATCCAACTCAGAACCCTGTACCAGCCTTCTCTCCATACTCCTGATCCCTTTAGCCACAAGGGCCATATCTAACTCCCTCTTAAATATAGCCAATGAGCTGGCTTCAACTGTTTCCTGCAGCAGAGAATTCCACAGATTCACCACGCTCTGTGTGAAGAAGTTTTTCCTAACCTTGGTCCTAAAAGGCTTCCCCTTTATCCTCAAACTGTGACCCCTCATTCTGGATTTCCCCAACATCGGGAACAATCTTCCTACATCTAGCCTGTCCAATCCCTTTAGGATTTTATACGTTTCAATAAAATCCCCCCTCAATCTTCTAAATTCCAGCGAGTATAAGCCTAGTCGATCCAGTCTTTCATCATATGGAAGTCCTGCCATCCCAGGAATCAATCTGGTGAACCTTCTTTGTACTCCTTCTATGGCAAGAATGTCTTTCCTCAGATTAGGGGACCAAAACTGCACACAATACTCCAGGTGTGGTGTCACCAAGGCCTTGTACAACTGCAGTAGTACCTCCCTGCTCCTGTACTCAAATCCTCTTGCTATGAATGCCAGCATACCATTTGCCTTTTTCACCGCCTACTGTACCTGCATGCCCACTTTCAATGACTGGTGTATAATGACACCCAGGTCTCGTTGCACCTCCCCTTTTCCTAATCGGCCACCATTCAGATAATAATCTGTTTTCCTGATTTTGCCACCAAAGTGGATAACCTCACATTTGTCCACATTAAA
This sequence comes from Mobula birostris, assembly GCF_030028105.1. NCBI lineage: Eukaryota > Metazoa > Chordata > Chondrichthyes > Myliobatiformes > Myliobatidae > Mobula > Mobula birostris. The sequence continues at coordinate 39,096,581 of NC_092387.1, forward strand.
TTGCATCTGCCATGAATTTGCCCACTCACCTAACCTATCCAAGTCACCCTGCATCCTTTTAGCATCCTTCTCACAGCTAACACTGCCGCCCAGCTTCGTGTCATCCGCTAACTTGAAGATGCTGCATTTAATTCCCTCATCTAAATCATTAATATATATTGTAAACAACTGGGGTCCCAGCACTGAGCCTTACGGTACCCCACTAGTCACTGCCAGCCATTCTGAAAAGGTCCCGTTTATTCCCACTCTTTGCTTCCTGTCTGCCAACCAATTCTCTATCCACATCAATACCTTACCCCCAATACCGTGTGCTTTAAGTTTGCACACTAATCTCCTGTGTGGGACCTTGTCAAAAGACTTTTGAAGATCCAAATATACCACATCCACTGCTTCTCCCCTATCCACTCTACTAGTTACATCCTCAAAAAATTCTATGAGATTCGTCAGACATGATTTTCCTTTCACAAATCCATGCTGACTTTGTCCGATCATTTCACCGCTTTCCAAATGTGCTGTTATCACATCTTTGATAACTGACTCTAGCATTTCCCCACCACCGACGTTAGGCTAACTGGTCTATAATTCCCCAGTTTCTCTCTCTCTCCTTTTTTCAAAAAGCGGGGTTACATTAGCCACCCTCCAATCCTCAGGAACTAGTCCAGAATCTAAAAAGTTTTGAAAAATTAGCACTAACGCATCCACTATTTCTTGGGCTATTTCCTTAAGCACTCTGGGATGCAGACCATCTGGCCCTGGGGATTTATCTACCTTTAATCCCTTCAATTTACCTAACACCACTTCCCTACTAACATGTATTTCCCTCAGTTCCTCCATCTCACTAGACCCTCTGTCCCCTACTATTTCCGGAAGATATTTATGTCCTCAGTAGTGAAGACAGAACCAAAGTAGTTATTCAATTGGTCTGCCATGTCCTTGTTCCCCATAATCAATTCGCCTGTTTCTGTCTGTAGGGGACCTACATTTGTCTTAACCAATCTTTTTCTTTTCACATATCTATAAAAGCTTTTACAGTCAGTTTTTATGTTCCCTGCCAGTTTTCTCTCATAATCTTTTTTCCCTTTCCTAATTAAGCCCTTTGTCCTCCTCTGCTGGAATCTGAATTTCTCCCAGTCCTCAGGTGAGCCACTTTTTCTGGCTAATTTGTATGCTTCTTCTTTGGAATTGATACTATCCCTAATTTCCCTTGTCAGCCACGGGTGCACTACCTTCCCTGATTTATTCTTTTGCCAAACTGGGATGAACAATTGTTGTAGTTCATCCATGTGATCTTTAAATACTTGCCATTGCATATCCACTGTCAACCCTTTAAGTATCATTTGCCAGTCTATCTTAGCTAATTCACGTCTCATACCTTCAAAGTTACCCTTCTTTAAATTCAGAACCTTTGTTTCTGAATTAACTATGTCACTCTCCATCTTAATGAAGAATTCCACCATATTATGGTCACTTTTACCCAAGGGGCCTCTCACGACAAGATTGCTAATTAACCCTTCCTCATTGCTCAATATCCGGTCTAGAATAGCCTGCTCTCTAGTTGGTTCCTCGACATGTTGGTTCAAAAAACCATCCTGCATACATTCCAAGAAATCCTCTTCCTCAGCACCCTTACCAATTTGGTTCACCCAATCTATATGTAGATTGAAGTCACCCATTATAACTGCTGTTCCTTTACTGCACACATTTCTAATTTCCTGTTTAATGCCATCCCCAACCTCACTACTACTGTTAGGTGGCCTGTACACAACTCCCACCAGCGTTTTCTGCCCCTTAGTGTTATGCAGCTCTATCCATATCGATTCCACATCCTCCCGGCTAATGTCCTTCCTTTCTATTGCGTTAATCTCCTCTCTAACTAGCAATGCTACCCCAGCTCCTTTTCTTTCGTGTCTATCCCTCCTGGATATTGAATATCCCTGAATGTTGAGCTCCCATCTTTGGTCACCCTGGAGCCATGTCTCTGTCATCCCAACTATATCATATTCATTAATAATAATCTGCACTTTTAATTCATCCACCTTGTTACGAATGCTCCTTGCATTGACACACAAAGTCTTCAGGCTTGTTTTTACAACACTCCTAGCCCTTATACAATTATGTTGAAAAGTGGCCCTTTTTGATTTTTGCCCTGGATTTGCTGGCCTGCCACTATTACTTTTCACCTTACTACTTTTTGCTTCTACCCTCATTTTACACCCCTCTGTCTCTCTGCACTTGTTCCCATCCCCCTGTTGTGAACTAACCTCCTCTCTCCTAGTCACTTTAATTTGATTCCCACCCCCCAAGCATTCTAGTTTAAAGTCACCTCAGTAGCCCTCGCAAATCTCCCCGCCAGGGTATTGGTTCCCCCTAGGATTCAAGTGTAACCCGTCCTTTTTGTACAGGTCACGCCTGCGCCAAAAGAGGTCCCAATAATCCAAAAACTTGAATCCCTGCCCCCTGCTTCAATCCCTCAGCCACACATTTATCCTCCACCTCATTGCATTCCCACTCTCACTGTCGCGTAGCACAGGCAGTAATCCTGAGATTATTACCTTTGTAGTCCTTTTTCTCAACCTTCCTAGCTCCCTATATTCTCCTTTCAGGACCTTTTCCCTTTTTCTACCTATGTCATTGGTACCTATATGTACCACGACCTCTGGCTCCTCACCCTCCCACTTCAGGATATCTTGGACACGATCAGAAATACCCCGGACCTTGGCACCAGGGAGGCAAACTACCATCCGGGTCTCTGGACTACGCCCACAGAATCGCCTATCTGACCCCCTTACTACCAAGTCCCCTGTTACTACTGCCCTCCTCTTCCTTTCCCTACCCTTCTGAGCTACAGGGCCGGACTCAGTGCTGGAGGCATGGCCACTGTTGCTTCCCCCAGGTAAGCTGTCCCCCCCAACAGTACTCAAACAGGGTCTACATAAATATGCAGCCATCATAGGTGTTGTGAAATCTGAGAACATTGATCCACCTTGAGAATGGTACAGAATTAGCAATAGTATGCTTGCCTCTGCCTCACCTGTTGAAGAAGAATGTACAGGAGATATGGTTAAAATTGTCACCTGCCAGCATTCTGACCTGTACAAGAGTATGGACTGAACACAACTCTGATACAGCTTCACCTTGGTGTGGACGCTGTAAGCCTAGCATTTAACATGATGCTATTACAGCTTGGTGCTCTGGTTTCCTTCTACAGTCAAAAGATGCACTGGTTAGTAGGTTAATTGGTCATTGTAAATTGTCCTGTGATTACGCTAGGGATAAATCGGTGGGTTGCTGAGTGACGTGGCTTGGTAGACCAGATGAGCTTTTTCCGTGCTATACCTCTAAATAAATAGATCATCAGAACTGGATGTTAGGCAGGAGAAAGTTCTCTCCACAGCATCCAGCATACTGATGAAAATCAAAAATTTATACCTAAGTAAGAAAGGAAGTTCTCAGTGTTATATTCAGCATCAAGGAGTTTCCTCAGTTTATAGAAACCATAGAAAAACTACAGCACAGAAACAGGCCTTTTGGCCCTTCTTGGTTGTGCCAAACCATTTTCTGTCTAGTCCCACTGACCTGCACATGGACCATATCCCTCCATACACCTCCCCATCCATGTATCTGTCCAATTTATTCTTAAATGTTAAAAAAGAACCCGCATTTACCACCTCGTCTGGCAGCTCATTCCATACTCCCACCACTCTCTGTGTGAAGAAGCCCCCCCTAATGTTCCCTTTAAACTTTTCCCACTCACCCTTAACCCATGTCCTCTGGTTTTTTTCTCCCCTTGCCTCAGTAGAAAAAGCCTGCTTGCATTCACTCTATCTATACACATCATAATTTTATATACCTCTATCAAATCTCCCCTCATTCTTCTACGCTCCAGGGAATAAAGTCCAAACCTATTCAACCTTTCTCTGTAACTGAGTTTCTCAAGTCCCGGCAACATCCTTGTAAACCTTCTCTGCACTCTTTCAACCTTATTTATATCCTTCCTGTAATTTGGTGACCAAAACTGAACACAATACTCCAGATTCAGCCTCACCAATGCCTTATACAACCTCATCATAACATTCCAGCTCTTATACTCAATACTTTGATTAATAAAGGCCAATGTACCAAAAGCTCTCTTTACGACCCTATCTACCTGTGACGCCACTTTTAGGGAATTTTGTATCTGTATTCCCAGATCCCTCTGTTCTACTGCACTCCTCAGTACCTTACCATTAACCCTGTATGTTCTACCTTGGTTTATCTTTCCAACGTGCAATACCTCACAGTTGTCTGTACTAAACTCCATCTGCCATCTGTCAGCCCATTTTTCCAGCTGGTCCAAGTCCCCCTGCAGGCTCTGAAAACCTTCCTCACTGTCTACTACACCTCCAATCTTTGTATCATCAGCAAATTTGCTGATCCAATTTACCACATTATCATCCAGATCATTGATATAGATGACAAATAACAATGGACCCAGCACTGATCCCTGTGGCACACCACTAGTCACAGGCCTCCACTCGGAGAAGCAATTCTCTACTACCACTCTTCGGCTTCTTCCATTGAGCCAATCTAATCCAATTTACCACCTCTCCATGTATACCTAGCGACTGAATTTTCCTCACTCACCTCCCATGCGGGACCTTGTCAAAGGCCTTACTGAAGTCCATGTAGACAATATCCACTGCCTTCCCTTCATCCACTTTCCTGGTAACCTCCTTGAAAAACTCCAATAGATTGGTCAAACATGACCTACCACGCACAAAGCCATGTTGACTCTCCCTAATAAGTCCCTGTCTATCCAAATGCTTGTAGATTCTATCTTTTAGTACTCCCTCCAATAACTTACCTACTACCGACATTAAACTTACCGGCCTATAATTTCCCAGATTACTTTTTGATCCTTTTTTAAACAACGGAACAACATGAGCCACTCTCCAATCCTCCGGCACTTCACCCGTAGACAGCGACATTTTAAATATTTCTGCCAGGGCCCCCGCAATTTCAACACTAGTCTCCTTCAAGGTCCGAGGGAACACTCTGTCAGGTCCCGGGGATTTATTCACTTTAATTTTCCTCAAGACAGCAAGCACCTCCTCCTTTTCAATCTGTACAGTTTCCATGATCTCACTACTTGTTTCCCTTAATTCCATAGACTTCATGCCAGTTTCCTTAGTAAATACAGACGCAAAAAACCTATTTAAGATCTCCCCCATTTCCTTTGGTTCCGCACATAGCCGACCACTCTGATCTTCAAGAGGATCAATTTTATCCCTTACAATCCTTTTGCTCTTAATATACCTGTAAAAGCTCTTTGGATTATCCTTCACTTTGACTGCCAAGGAAGGCAGATCCTTGGAAGGCAAATTACATCAGCAACCAATCATGAAATTGGCAATTCTGGGACCAAGTAGATAGAAAACATACAGGGATAATTCAATGAAAACGATTATTTGGAACTATCTACATTGCCAAGGTTGGATTGTGTCCAGAAAATTGAATTGGCCAATGCACCATTTGTTAACAGGACCTATCAGCAACTGCAAAAATCATTTTGAAATCATTTGTTTGGGTAAAGAAACCTCTTCAGTGAGTACAGATTGATTTCTGTGGAAAAAAACGCGATGATTTATGTGTCTTCACCGATAATCATTCCAACTGATTGGAAACAAATAACATTACAACTTCTACTGCCTTGAGTCAAGAACTATGATATACTGGCAGAAACCACTACTATGGCTGGGTGACATGGTATCATAGTGGTTAGCACAACACTTTACAGTACATGTGACCTGGGTTCAATTTCTGCCGCTGCCTGAAATGAGTTTATACGTTCTCCCTGTGACCGCGTGAGTCTCCTCCCACAGTTCAAAGACACACCAGTTGGTAGGTTAATTGGTCACAGTAAATTGTCCCATGATTAGGCTAGGGTTAAATCAGGGGATTACTGGGAATCACGGCTCGAAGGGCCGGAAGGGCCCAATCCGCACTGTATCTCAATAAACAAATAAAAAGATAAATATTTCTGACAATGGACTCAAGTTTCATTTTTGACAATTTATGGATTTTCTGGAAGAAGCAGTACCCAAGCAAACATTATCATCTCTTACCATTCTGCATCTGTGGTACAGCTGTATGTTCCAGCAGAGTGGGTCAGATACTATAGAGCAACAAGCCCTCCAATCATTCTCATCTTTTAGCGTAAATAATCTTTGACAAGTTTCATATTGAAATATAGTACATTCATACTGAAATATAGTACAACTCCGCATAGTGGGACAGGATATACACTGGCAGATTTTCTTATTAAAAGAAGGGTAAGAACTGAGATTTAATCAGATTGGAGCAGAAAACTACAGAAAAACAATATTAAGTCCACTTTCTAGAAAGAGAAGACTTTTGGCCAACGAGCTTAAATCCACCCAACAACATGAATGGAGACTAAGGTAAAGTTGGCCAGTTTGTAGCTCCATATCGCATCTGGGCTACAGTGCTGATAAGATCTGGATTGTGCTCATGCATTTTGTAATTACAGCAAGAGATGGATACGATGGAGTGTGAAGGCAGTTGCTGCCTCAGTTCATTATTTAAAACTGTTTCCATGACATCTTCTCAAGCACGAGACACTTCAGAAAGGTCAACACCTGTAGTGCCACCTGTTCAATCTAGAGAAGACAGTGCGCCTTGGGAAGATGAGTCTGATGAAGGTAGGTGAGGAGTGAAGTTGTTTCTTCCAGAGGCAGGGGTGGAGGTGGAGAAAAGATTGGACCTGTGAGAAGATTGACCTGAATTTTCAAACCTTTGGAACAACTAAAGCTATAGCTTGCTGGTTGTTTTAACAATTAGGAGCAATTTAGTTTTGAAAGGGTTGCAGAATATAGCACATTTTATAGGTAAACATTCTGCCTTCGATTGGATAACAGGAAATAAATGTACACTATACTCTGCTTTCCTGTTTGAAAAGAGATATTTTTGAGGATATCACACTGTCATAGCGTCATCAGCAATGTCCCAGTAACACCAAGCACCATTAGCGCCGGGGTTTCAGTCAGAGAGGCCTTCCCCTCCCACCCCAGTTCTGCCTCTGTGGATTTGGATCAGATGCCTTCTTGTTCTGCCATAGTGAAAGGTTTGCCAGTGGCTACTATGTAATAGGTTGCTGAATTTTGTCTGTTGTGGTTGAACAGCTCGCAGAGCTGAGGTGACTGAATGTGCAGTGGTAAGTTCCAGTGGAACAGATAACCATAAAGTATGAGCTATAACTAATAATTTTTTTTGATATCTGAATGGTGGATTATGGTGAGGCTGTTTATAGAATGTAATACTTGAAGAACCATTCACTGACCTTGATTATCCCTGTCAGGTCATTAAATTTCTTGAGGCCTCAGCTTCAAGGGCTAAAGTCTTTGATTGCCCTCAGAACTTCGTTGGAGGGCTGCCTGCCCCTTAAGTATTTAGGATGTCACTTACTTTCCACCTTCTTCTGTCGTGAGGTCTCGAGTCCTTGGAATCCATTCATTCTTGTTCATTTCATTCTTCAGTGTGTCGCAAATTCACCTTCACTTGTGAAATGCATCCCAGTACTTGCCACAATCACATTGCAAGTTTTAAGGGATGCAGGCTGTTTTTAGCAGATGGAACTGGGGCTACTTGTGATGCATCCAGTCAGTTAAAAGTCTGGCAGGTTTGTACAACTATGTCAGTGAGAAAGCAACACCTTGTTACCATGTTTCCTGCATCAAACTCAACAGGTGCAGGTTAATTGTGCTTTGTGCTTCCTGAGCCTGTATTGGTGGGATTATCCAAATTAGCACCCAATTAGTTCCGGGTTTATGTCAGGCAGCATTTCTTCACACAAAGAGCAAAGGAAATCTGGAATTTACACCCCCTCCGCAGAAAAAATGTTGAGCTTTGGTTCAGTTGAAAATATCAAAGCTGAAGTTGAAAGGTTGTGATTAAGCATGGGCATTAAGGGATTTGGAACAAAGGTGGCTAAATTGATTCAGTACAGGTAGAATGGTAACCTCTTTCTGTTCCTATGTAAACAGGTGCAAGCATCTCCTGGCAAACTTGTCCTTGCCCAAAATTGCCACATAAACCATTTCATCATGCTGAAAAAACATTGATTTTATATCCAGCAATGGTGCACATGCTTCCTACTACAACTGGAGAAACCTTCAGAAAAAGAGTTCAGGTACAGTGCTTTGATTTTTTTCAAAAAAAAACTGCCTTATAATTAAAACAGATTAAGTATTAACACATAGCCTTCAGCTAGACTGTATGAAATTGATTAAATATTTGGAATGACTGAGTTTAAACCTTAAAATTGCAAAATTTAACATAAAGTTAAAAAACAGCATCTGTCAGATGTCCTTGTTCTGTTGCTTTTTTCAGTTATAATTTTCGGCTTAAATTTCTTGTCAGTATACAAAGCCATAATTATATGTTTTTTTTACAGCTAATCTCCAAAATACTATCCTTTTTAACATACCAGTGACAAATGCTACAATAATAGGGAGTAATTTTGCCACTGTGCCACAGCATAAAGCAGTTTGTAATAGTTTGATATTTCTCCAAGACTTTATTCCTAAACTATCAGGGATAAAACTCACACAGACACACCAGTAAGTGGATTTGTACAAGATAATATTGTTTTGCAAATCATGTCTTGCTTATCTCTGACATGAAAATTCCAGCTCTTCTATTTTTACAACATCTCATACTGTTAGTTGAAACATTAAATTTAATTCTTCATCATTAGAACAAGGATTTTAAACATATCATATTTGAAAGACTTGGTTTCAAAAGATACAATGGAGATTTCTTGATCCAAGGCTTCCAGCCAGAGCAAAGCTGACAGAGAGCACAATCTTGGGTAACAAGTTATCAGATCTATATGGGCAAAAATGGTTTGTGTCCTCTGTTCCCATTGATGATCAGAGCAAGCGTCTGGACTGTGAAGTCATTACAGAAGCAATTGTTTTGATACTCAAATCTTATCCAAACTTTATGAAGTAAATAATGAGTCAGTGGCCTGTACTTCTGGAGTGTTAATGGTTATGAGGAAATTTCACTTTAGTTTGCTGCAATTTAATTGTTGATATTGAAGGTTTGAATTTTAACTTTGGCATGTTTAGTTTCCTTGGCACAAGTTGAAGTCAATTTTTTACAGTCCGCAACTCATTGAGGGTGGCAAACACAGCGCACATCATAACTTAAAACTGAACAGTAGTTTAGAAAAATAGTCAGAAGTGCCTACTTTCAAAATAGGGGAATAAATACCAGCTTAAGTAAAACAAATATTAGGCTAGCTCTTTCTTGGAACTGAGTGAGGAATTTCCATCTCACTGATGAATTCTGACTGACTGGACTGTTCAGTCTGTAATTAAGACTATTTTAAATTTAAATAATCTGAATTTGATAACCAATTAATAAGGCCCCAAAATCATCAATTTTGCTCATCCCAGTGTGGAATATTTCATTATAACCTTCTGAAGAACTACTGGCACTGTCAACTGAGCCATCACTATCCTGGACTGTAGATTCCCAGTTAACAATTGATTGAGATGTAAATAACTTATTTTTCACTTAAGGTAGTAATGGTGGTAGAGGATAAGGGGAGACTTGATAGAGCTATACAAAATTATGAGGGATATAGACAGGATAAATGTATGCAGGCTTTTTCCATTGAGGATGACTAAGACTAGAAGTAGGCATTATACTTTAAGCGTGAATGGGGAAATATTTAAGGGGACCATGAGGGAAGCATCTTCACCCAGAGAATGGTGTGAGTGTGGAATGAGCTGCTAGTGGAAGTGATGGATGTAGATTCAATTATAGCATTTTAAGAGAAGCTTGGAAAGTACCTGGATGGCAGGGACATGCAGAGCAGAGGTTGATAGGCTCTCGATTAGTAAGGGTCTGCAAAATTACAGGAGAAGAAGGCAGGAGGATGAGCTTGAGAAGGATAATAAATCTGCCATGATGGAATGGCAGAGCAGACTTGGTAAGCTGAATGACCTAATTCTGCTCCTCTGTCTTAATGTCTTATGGTCTTATGCACTATGGTCCAGGTGCAGATCAATGGGACGAGGAAGAATACCAGTTTGGCACAGATCAAATGGGCTGAACAGTCTGTTTCCTTACTGTAACACTCTATGACTGTATGACTTCAACAGAGCAAACTTCGAAGTGCATTTCAGGATGACCTTATTAGCATATTACCAGTGCCAGCTTCAGCAGTGGGACAGGAATGAATACATCTCTGTGCAGGATACCACATCAACCTTCAGACAGTTGAGCTATTTTTATGATTCTTTAATCATTCTAAGCATTTGATGAGTCATTAATGATTAGTGGAATGTGAGAACAATAATTTCACACAAAATCAGAAACATTTTGAAATGTTGTTTAGCTTGTGCGCACAGTGGTAAAGCAAGATTTTCCTTAATTTATGACTTCCTGTTAGGGGAACAAAGTCAATGTTCCATGTATCCCAAGCTTCAAATGCTTGAGGAAATGTACTTTCCAAGGGACTGATCATTTCTTCCAGCTAATGGATGATTAATTGGTCATCAGAGCATGTTTCCTGGTCCCAGGACTGAAGCAATGGAGCCAGCTTACTGTGAGCTTGCTTTTGCCAAAAACATGAAGCCCACATAGAACAAACCTTCCAGTTATATAATGTAACATAAACTTCCTGAACGGAGTCTGACGATTGATCTTCATTGTAAGTGGGAAAGAAGGGAGCATGAAATGTTCCGTTATAGCTGCAGCTCTTTAATGAAGCTATCGTTGATTCTTTTGGCAGCAGAAACATACCTGACAGCAAATTTTATAGCAGGATTGAGATTAGTTCGCTATCAGGAGCTACAATATACTTGATGGATCAAATGGCTTACTTCTTGCAGGGGGTGGTGAATATCTACCCCTGAGGGATAGGAAAGCTAGGTTGTCTGAGGGGAAGGTAGGTACATTTTTGGATATTGAGGAACTGGGAGCTGTGGAGAACTGGCACACAGGAGGGATTGCGGCATGGGGTATATCAGATATGACCATATTGAATGACAGAGTAAGATTAAGAGGCCAGACAGCCTACTCCAGCTCCTATTCTGTTGTGTTGCTGTGCTGTAACCCCTCTATGATATTGCACGGTGGTGTAAGGGTATTGGGAAGGAATCCCAGCACTCAGTGGCAATAACATTGGAAGTGGATGGAAAGAAGGTTTGATGGATTTGGCCCCAGAGGACATGACCTCCACATTGTTACAGTGGAGAAGTGACTCCTGACCTACGGCCATTCCTCAATCAATATCACAGAACCAGAGTATCTGAGAATCATTACACAGCTCTTCACTGCAGCTCAGTGAACCTAAACTGGTCGCTGTGTTTGCTGTCTTACCTGGCTTCAGCCTACATCCCGATGATCAAAGCAAGGGTTTCTGGTCCACATGAGCCCTCTTTTCATCCAACTGTAAACCTTTCTCCTTTATGCATATCTCTAGCTTTCCTTCAGATGTCTTGGCCCTAAACATCTTAAAGTACAAAGCAGTCTGACTGATGACTGTCTTATATCATGGGCCTCTAGCTTTTAATCTCCTCATAAGGTAAAGATATTGTAATCAAAGACGCCTGAATGTGAGGGAAATGTTGCACAGTCAGGTCACTGTGTTTTCTTGCGCCCCTTCCATCATGGTCCAGCTTCACCTCAGTACAACACCAAGAATTTAGGTTCAACAATCTTACTGAACCTTCACATCCTCTCATCAGTGAGCTTGTGCCTGGCGCACCGACTCTGAGAAATTTCACCCAACACTGTGCAAGGTAAGGAAAAAGTAAAGACTCATATTGATATAGTGCCTTGCACATCCTGTCAGATATCCCAGTTGCTTGCAGTCAGTGAAATTTTTTTTATGTCTATTTACTGTTGTAATAATTGTAAGAAAGTGAACAATGTATAATTTAAAGGTCCCCAAAACTACTTCACATTGAAGTATTTCTTGAAGCTTGATCAATTGCTTTATTAGTTTTGTTATTGTTACATGTACCAAGATAGAGTGAGAAACTTTTGTTTATGTGCCATCCATTCCATACATCAATGAATCGAGGTAGTAGAAAGGGGGAAGATCAGGCAGAATATAACTATAGTGATACAGTTATAGAGTGCAGGTAGACAAATAAGGTACAAGGGCCGGAGGTAGATTGAGAGATCAAGTTAAAATGAAGGAAATGTAGCAGTCAAGGTCCCGCAAACAAATTGAGTGGAGAAATTATAGGGGCGGGGACTTCAGAGGCAGGTTTTTTTACACAGAGAGGGGCAGAATGTGTGGAATGCTCTGGCAAGGGTGGTGGCAGAGGCACATTACGGGCATGGATCATAGGTACATGAATGACGGAGAAATGGAGGGAAGGGTTAGATTGGTCTTAGAGTAGGTTAAAAGGTCGGCACAATATTGGGGGCTGAAGGGCCTGAACAGTGCTGTAATGTTCTGTGCTCTGTGAACGTGGATGTCCCAGATACTTGCTTGGTTGGATGGAGATTGCAGGGATAGAGACAAGTGGGTCTTGCAGCTGTATAGGACCCTGGTCAGACCCCACTTGGAGTACTGTGCTCAGTTCTGGTCGCCTCACTACAGGAAGGATGTGGAAACCATAGAAAGGTTGCAGAGGAGATTTACAAGGATGTTGCCTGGATTGGGGAGCATGCCTTATGAGAATAGGTTAAGTGAACTTGGCCTTTTCTCCTTGGAGTGACGGAGGATGAGAGGTGACCTGATAGAGGTGTATAAGATGATGTGAGGCATTGATCGTGTGGATAGTCAGAGGCTTTTTCCCAGGGCTGAAATGGTTGCCGCAAGAGGACACAGATTTAAGGTTCTGGGGAGTAGGTACAGAGGAGATGTCAGGGGTAAGTTTTTACGCAGAGTGGTGAGTTCGTGGAATGGGCTGCTGGCAACAGTGGTGGAGGCGGATACGATAGGGTCTTTTAAAAGACTTTTGGATAGGTACATGGAGCTTAGAAAAATAAGGGACTAGGGTAAGCCTTGTATTTTCTAAGGTAGGGACATGTTTGGCACAACTTTGTGGGCTGAAGGGCCTGTATTGTGCTGTAGGTTTTCTATGTTTCTATGTTTCTATTTTGAGTGCAAGGGTGGAAGCTGTTAAATGGAAGTGCTGATAAATCAGGAATTAATACAGGCCAGTAAACTCAGCCTGTCGGAGAGAATGTAATGGCAGGAGAAGGAATTGAATATTGTGTGATCAGAGCACAAGTTTCAAAATGCTTCCCTCGATCTGAACAGTTTGTTAAGGATATTCATTGAACGATGCATGTTATACATTCCCATTAGTGACAAAATGTTTGCTGGAAACTGCAGGACAATATCTTTATTTTCCCAAAAAATTAAGTCACTTTCTTTTTCATTTTCTTCTGGTTTGATCATAACAATTGTACATTTCCTTCCTTTGATAACTGCTACAATCTCTCTTTTTCTCTCTTTTATTCTGTTTCTCCCTCTCTCCCTTTCCCTCCCTCCCTCTCTCTTCCCCTCTCTCTCCTTCTCTCCCCCTCTCCCTATGTCTGTCTCTCCCTCTGACTGCCTGCCTGTCTCTCTCTTCCCATCTCTCCCTCTCCCGCTTCCCCCCCTCCATCTCCCTCTTCCCCTCTCTTTCTCTCTTTCTCTCTCTCGTCTCTGCTGCCTGGTAACAGGGCAGCCCAGCCTTGTATTATTCGCGAGGCCCTGAATTCCCTTTTGTTGTTACTTTACCATTAGTTGCAAACAAATCTCAATTGCTGAGATAATTATACGCTGGCCCAAGTGTCGTCCTCCCACTTCCAGTCAATAGCAGCAGTTTCATTGACACCAATAAAAAGGATTAAATTGTAAACATCAGCATATAATGCAGGATTAGTTACTGGATGCAGGTACATAAATTGTAGTGATCTTGTTACATTTTCTGAAAAAGATGAGCATGTTTGCTTGTTAGATTAGTGAGTATCTGTCTAATTTTGCCTTCTGAAACATAAATGTCACATTCAATTAACATCATTCACCAATGGTGAATTTCTTTCAATGTACAAATTGTGAGTTGTTCTTTGGGATCCAGGTAAGATCCCAAAGCCTTATGTAAACAATGTACTATGGCAGTGTCGAGTTCATATTATTTTACTAATAGCCTAGACAATAGGAACTCAAACCCCACAACAGGAGGCTGAGAATTTAAATTCAGTTTCAAAGTTCAAAGTAAAGTTATTATAAAAGTGTGTTATCATATTGAGATTCATATTCTTGTAGGCACTTACGTGGGAAAAAAGAAATGTAATAGAATTTACAATAAAAGATACTTTATACTTTATTGTCACCAAACAATTGGTACTAGAACGTACAATCATCACAGCGATATTTGATTCTGTGCTTCACACTCCCTGGATTACAAATATTAAATATTAAAAATATTAAAAGTAGTTAAAATTAGTAAAATTAAAAATTTAAAATTATAAATCATAAATAGAAAAATGGGAAGTAAGGTAGTGCAAAAAAACCGAGAGGCAGGTCCGGATATTTGGAGGGTACGGCCCAGATCTGGGTCAGGATCCGTTCAGCAGTCTTAACACAGTTGGAAAGAAGCTGTTCCCAAATCTGGCTGTACGAGTCTTCAAGCTCCTGAACCTTCTCCTGGTGGGAAGAAGGACAAAAAGTGTGTTGGCTGGGTGGGTCGTGTCCTTGATTATCCTGGCAGCACTGCTCCGACAGCGTGCGGTGTAAAGTGAGTCCACGGACGGAAGATTGGTTTGCGTGATGTGCTGCGCCGTGTTCACGATCTTCCGCAGCTTCTTCTGGTCTTGGACAGGACAACTTCCGTACCAGGTTGCGATGTACCCTAGAAGAATGCTTTCTACGGTGCATCTATAAAAGTTGGTGAGGGTTTTAGGGGACAGGCCAAATTTCTTTAGTTCTCTCAGGAAGTAAAGGCGCTGGTGGGCCTTCTTGGCAGTGAACTCTGCTTGGTTGGACCAAGTCAGGTCATTTGTGATATTGACCCAGAGGAACTTAAAAGCTTTTGACCTGTTCCACTTGCGCACCACCGATGTAAATGGGGTCGTGCGGTCCGCTACTCCTTCTGAAGTATATAAACAAAATCTGACAAACAACCAATGTGTAAAAGAAGAGAAACTGTGCAAATGAATAATGATACTAAGAACATGAGTTGCAATGAGTCCTTGAAAGTGAGTCTGTAGATCATTGAATTGGTTCAGTGTAATGATGAGTGAAGTTAGCCACATTGGTTCAGGAGCCTGATGGTTGCAGGGTAATAACAGTTCAAGAATTTAGTGGTTTGGGACCTAAAGTTTCTGTACTTCTTGTCCAATAGTAATAGTGAGAAGATTAGATTAGATTAGATTATGAGGACACGCAGTCCTCTTTTATTGTCATTTAGTAATGCATGCATTAAGAAATGATACAATATTCCTCCGGTGTGATATCACAAAAACACAGGACAGACCAAGACTGAAAAACTAACAAATTCACATAATTATAACATATAATTACAACAGTGCAACAATACCATAACTTAATGAAGAACAGTCCATGGCACAGTAAAAAAAGTTCAAAGTTTCTCGAAAGTCCCACATCTCACGCAGACGGGAGAAGGAAAAAAACTCTCCCTGCTATGACCGACCACAGTCTGACTCTGAGTCGTCCGAAAACTTCGAGCCCTGATCAACCATCCGACACCAAGTACCGAGCACCATCTCTATCCGAGCGCTTCGACCTCAGCCTTGGTCGCCAGCAGCAGGCAAAGCCGGGGATCTTGGGGCCTATCCTTCGGAGATTCTCGATCGCAAAGTAACAACAGCAGCGAACCAGGCATTTCAGAAATTTCTCTAGATGTTCCTCTGCTTCTCACTTCTGTCTCCATCAAATCAGAATTGTCCACGGCCCCGATTTAATAGATAGAATATCATTTCACCGGAGAGCTGCGCACGCTGCGTCGCGCTGCTATCTTCTCCTCCTGCCAGGGAAGAGGGCATAGTTTAGATGGTGGAGATCTTTGATGTACAATTTGGAAACATATCTAGCTTTAAAATAAACTAGTGGTTAAAGTGATTCTAAAACAGTTCATGCAACTGAATATAGCTAATTTGAAAATGTGATTGGCATGAATATTTTGTCGCAAGGTTTCTTTGTATGGGTTATAGAGTCAAATATACGAATACTTCACAGTTGAAAAAATGTGCCTTATCTTTATGAATTCTAATTTAATAGCAAGTTTGCAATTTCATTAAGATAAGGCACTTGTCAAAGCGAGAGGGACTGGCGCAGTCAGCGAATTGAAATTGCCAGCTGCAGCTTGTTTTTGAATACTAAGCAATGTTATTCAGGTCAGCCTTAGCTTAACTTTGTGACTCAGGATTGAATCAGATGCTGAGTTGAATTTAATTTACAGTGAATACTTGCTGCATATGGAATGAAAATCATTTGCATGTGGAAGGAAGTCGAGGAACACCATTTCACAAAATCGAGAAATGCTTGTTTAGAAGACGACTGCAGCCTTTGGAAGGGAGTTATTGGGACTCAGCGGGCAGCACACTTATTCCGAAGGAAATAGATTGTGGATTTATCCCACATCTGAGATTTAAGCACAAAGATGTAGGCTAATACTTCAGTGAGTTACTGGGGGAATTGGGTGGATCAGTTGGTGTTGCTGTCTCACTGCTTTAGGGACACATTTCGAGGCAATGCGGTCACAGTGTCAGAGCAATACAATACAGATACAAACAGCTTGCATCAACCAGTCCATACCAACTACAGCATTCAGCTCATGTCCCTCTAAGACCCACCTCATCAAGTCCCTATCCCAGTGCTTCTTAACTGATAGTATTGTACCTACCTCATCCACTTCCTCTGAAGGCTATTCCATGTATTCACAACCCTCTGCATGAAAAGGTTACCCCTCAGGTACCATTTAAATCTTTCCCCTCTCACCCTAAACCCCTAGTTTTGTACTCCTCTACCTGAGGTGAAGACCACTCCTATCAACCTTCTCTATGTTTCTCATGATTTAAAAAATTGGATACTTCCCTACATTCCAAGGGATAAAGGCCTAGCCTGGCCAATCATTCCCTATAACTCAGGCTCTCCGAAGTTCAATGTTCAACGTAAATTTATTATCAAAGTATATACATATGTATCACCATATACTACTCTGAGGTTTAGTTTTCTTGCAGGCATTCACCATTCCATCTCTCCATTGACATCATCCCTTACCTAAGGATTAGAGAGTTACAGCCACAATCTTTGCACACTTCACTGCTCCGAGTCTCTGTTTCTATGGTGATGCAACAGCCAGTGTTGCTGCCACAGAGTTTCAGGGACCCACATTCGATCCTGATCTCTGTTGCTGTCGGTGTGGAGTTTGCAGGCCCTCCCTGTAACCATCCCTCAGGGTACTTTGGTTTCCTCCCACATCCCAAAGGCATGCTGGCAAATTGATTGGCATTGTAAATAACTCTTCAATGTAGGTTGGCAGTCGAAGAATGAAAGGGAGCTGATGGCCAAATGAGAGAGGAAGAGAGTGAGTTGTAGGGCTGTGGGCAAACCAAGAGAGTAGGAGTAGGACTGATGGGATCCTCTGCCAGGAGCCAGCATTAAACTGATGGGCTAAGCGATGTCCTTCTCTGTTTCAATAGGTGAGAAAAGCTTCACTCCTTTTTGGGTGTGAATACAACACATGGTCTCTCTACGAGTGACGTAAGATAGCCTGTGCCATTCATTCCAAAACAAAATCTAAAGAAGTGATTACTGGCCTACATTAATCTCTCAATCAATTTCACCAAAATGGAACATTTGAGAATTATTATATTATTGTTCATTGCAGTTTAGTGTACACAAACTGGCTGCTGTGCTTGCTGCCTTACTTGTCTTCAGTTCCACCAGTGAATGGTCAAGGTCTGTTTATATTGTCTATAGGATCCCCTTTTTCATCCTTAAATCTTTCTCCCTAATGCATACCTCTAGCTTGCCCTCAAATGTCTCTACCATAAGCATCTTAAATTCAATTTGAGGCAAATAACACTCAGGAATAAAAACGTTTATTTTTCTTGATATACTCAATGATTCGACCAGTGACAACCTTAAATGTTTATTTTTTTTCCCTAGCTCTTATCTGCCCATAAATGGAAA
The DNA here is from genome assembly GCF_030028105.1 of Mobula birostris. Classification (NCBI taxonomy): domain Eukaryota; kingdom Metazoa; phylum Chordata; class Chondrichthyes; order Myliobatiformes; family Myliobatidae; genus Mobula; species Mobula birostris. The sequence goes on from NC_092387.1 coordinate 39,114,759, forward strand.
GATTCTATCTATATCCACCTTATCTTAGTCCTTCATATTTTTCTCTCCTACAAGTAGAAAGGTGCTATCTGTATTCACCTTACCATATTCCTTCATAATTTAAACGACTGTTAGATAAATCTCAGTCTTTCCCTTCCCCAGAGCAAAGAGCTCTTCCTGTTCAGTTTACTGGAATGCAGAAAGCAGAGGCAATCACAAACTTGAGACTAATTACCAGGAGTTCAACAGGTTTATGTCAAACAAGCCATTAACTCAAGTGGTTCACAATTTATTGCTTCTTTTAAATGTTTAATTTATTATTTCAGCAATATGTAATCTGATCTGATTAGTTGCAAAACCTTTATGTAATCACTAGGACAGTGTTGGAGGTCTCTGCTACATCAAGGCAACAGAGTAGATTTTTTCACAACTTATTTAGGCAAGGAGATTTAGCTGCACCCCCATTTAATTAACTTCACAGGGAATTTCAATGTACATTGTTAAGTGAAACACAAGCCAAGCTATCATATTAAACATCTACAAGAATATTCTGTGCATATTCGTTTTTTTTGTAACCAGAAGTTGATTTGCTAATCTTTTACAGTACCATGTGCATCTTTTCTGGATTTATATCCTCTGGATGGAATGCTTTGATCAAATGCTTTGGCGGACCTTAGGAGGAATGATGGCGCCTAACGGTGACATCTTTGCTTGTGTCTTCAGAAACAGCTCTATTTCTACCTTTAATATCTTTATTTTTCCCTCTCAGGGTTCTTTTGAAGACCCTGACCTGGAGTTACACACAGGCTTTGGTTCTTTGCGGGAATGGGACCTGTTCTCAGGGTTCCACAATTGGCCGCTATTCGACATGCCAAGGGTTTGGCCTGACAATCTCGATCGCGTTCGGAAGCCTAAATTCTCGGGGCTCTGGTGACGGGCGGATTGAGGGTCGGTGTCATGGCAGGAGACTCGTGTGTCATCGGGGAGGCTGGAAAATCTTTTCCTGTGGGCCCGAAGACCCGAGGTCTTTGCGATCTTTGGACACAGTGCTTGAAAAAAGCGGCGATACAGACTTTTAACATCATAAACCAGCGGGTTGTTGTTATGTCTCCTGCTCGCTGTGAAAATGGGGGGCACTTCCCTCTCCCTTGTCAGGGAGAAAGAGAACCTGTGGGTTGTTGAATTTTGGATGAAATACGAAGCCTTTAGGGTAACTTTGGTCTGTGTCTTTGCTATCGCCTAGCTCACGCTTATGCTCAGTAGTGGGTGCGCTTTTTTTGGTCAGTGGGGGGAGGGGGGATTGCTCTCGCCGCCACTTACGTGCGGGTGTGGGGAGCTGGGGAGGGATCTTTGGGGTTCTCATGTTTAACTGTTGTTCATTCTTTGGGGCGCCTCTCTGTTTTCGTGGATGTTTGTGAAGATGAAGTATTTCAGGATGTATAACATTTCTCTGACATTAAATTTGACCTTTGAACCTTTGAATAACATTTACTCACTGAGACAATTGCTTGATTTCAAAAACATAAACTAGTTAATGATTTTATTTTGAAGGTGAAATCTATAGTGTAATTCTGATAATCTGCCATTTGACTTGAAATCTCAATGGTTTGATATCTGGTTCACTGGATGATGTTGCTTATTCTCCTTAAAACTCTTCAGGGACCCATTTGCTGTGATCCTTCTAAAGTGCCCAGAGCCTAGTCCCATGCTCCCCGTTTTGCTGAAGGGTTTATTTTGTAACATGTGACTTCTAGAGAAAGGTGAATTAATAGTGTGTAGTTGGGAGTAGCATCCAATATTCTGGAAAATCTACCAGCAAGGCACTACCAAAATCCCAAACGTGCCATGCTATCAGAATATAAACTGGATTGCAATATTTTTTTTCTGCAACACATAATGAGCACTGCTGTGTGTTTGTCCTTGCAGAAATGTGTCTCCACGGCAACATTCAATGCACCATTAACCTGCGGGCCATGACACTCAGGGACTTGGGCTAATTTTATGCAACTGCATGTTTTTCTGTTATCGTAACTATATGTGCTACTTGTGATGTGTGCTGTTGGTACTGTGATTTGCACCTTGGCCCCAGAGGAACAGTGTTTTGTTTAACTGATTTCATGTGTACGGTTTAATGCCAATTAAACTTGAACTTGAACTTCAATTTTAACAACAAAAAAGTTTTGAGTGTCTTGAGAATAGTTGTTTTTTTTACTGGAGCAAACATAGATTTAGGGAATTATGATACAAATCAACAAATACATAAGTCCTTGATCATTTTTGCTCAATCAGTCTTACATATGCCCTCTGTTACTGAAGTAATCCCTTAGTCAGTGGTTCAAGTTGGCTGAGCAGAAAGCTTCTACTATCCAGGTCAGAAAATCATAGTTTCAAGTTCTTTTTCCAAAGGAGAGATTTGATTGCACTTTTCAAATATTAAAATGGAGTGCAGGTGTTAGGATTAGAAATCTTTAATATGTTGAGTATCAGGATTAGAAAGCATAGCCTAAAAATCAAGAGCCATTCAGGAGCAAAGCTAAGAAACTTGGAAGTACCTGCTGGACAGTGTTGCAGGAAAGCAGCATCCATTATTAGGGATCCCCACCATCCAGGACGTGCTCTCTTCTCACTGCTGCCATCAAGAATCAGCAACAGAATCAGGTGTTGCGAGATTTGTTAGTTTAGCAGTAGCAGCAGTTCAATGCAATAGGTAATGCGGAAGTAAGAAAGTGGCCACACATTTTAATTCCACGTCCCATTCCCATTCTGATATGTCTATCTACGGCCTCCTCTACTGTCAAGATGAAGCCACACTCAGGTTGGAGGAATAACACCTTATATTCCGTCTGGGTAGCCTCCAACCTGATGGCATGAACATCGACTTCTCTAACTTCCACTAATGCCCCACCTCCCCTTCATACCCCATCTGTTATTTATTTATTAATTATTTTTGTTTTTTTCTCTCTCTCCTTTTTCTCCCTCTGTCCCTCTCACTGTACTCCTTGCCCATCCTCTGGGCTTCCCCCCTCCCCCTTTCTTTCTCCCCTAGGCCTCCCGTCCCATGATCCTCTCATATTCCTTTTGCCAATCACCTGTCCAGCTCTTGGCTCCATCCCTCCCCCTCCTGTCTTCTCCTATCATTTCGGATCTCTCCCTCCCCCTCCCACTTTCAAATTTCTTACTTCCTCTTTCTTCAGTTAGTCCTGACGAAGGGTCTCGGCCTGAAACATTGACTGTATCTCTTCCTAGAGATGCTGCCTGGCCTGCTGCATTCACCAGCATTTTTTTGTGTGTGTTGCTAAGTAAGTAAGTAAATTGATTACAGTGTATGTACAGGAGCCTCAGGACTTACAGCACTAGGTTCTGGAACAGTTATTACCCCTCATCCATCAGGCTCTTGAACCAAGGAAATAACTTCACTCAACATCACTTGCTCCAGCATTGAAATGTTCCCACAACCTATGAACTCACTTTCAAGGACTCTTCATCTCATTTTCTTGATATTTACTGATTATTTATTTAATATTATTATTTCTTTCTTTTTGTATTTGCATATTTTTTTGTCGTTTGCACACTGGTTGAAATCCCAAGCTGGCGTGGTCTTTCATTGATTCCATTATGGTTATTATTCTATGATAGATTCATCGAGAAAGCCCGCAAGACAATGAACCTCAGGGTTGTATATGGTGACATAGATGTACTTTGATAATAAATTTACTTTGATCTTTGAAATTTACTTTGGACTTTGAACTTAGTAACTGTCTTACACAAACAGTATATGATTCTAGGGTGTTGTTAATTTTAACATGAAGACCTTAATATTTTTGATATTACTAAGAGTGCTACAACATGCACCCAACCACGCCAGCTTCTGGGTTTAGATGCTCTAACTCTCCGGAGTACGGATAACTGGCGCAGCTCCTTTAAAGATTCAGGACTGTCCCGCTAATTGGCAATCATGTTTTGGGCGCCGAGAATTGAGTATTTAATGAGCACCCGAAAAGAACCTCAGTGCTCAATCGTAAGTCCAACCAGAGACATAGTCTAGCGTTTTGTTTTGTGCTCAGTTCTCGATCCAGTTTTATTCAGTGTCTTGATCTTGGTCTCGGATACTCCAGCGTTTGGGTCAAAACCATCCTTTTCAAGGGCTGTCATCACAGAGGGAGAAAAGTAATCACTGCCTCCTTCCAGATTTTCCTATAAGAAGAAACGTCCTTTCAATAAACATTTTGTCAAGATCCTTCAGACCTCTTCAGTCAAGGAACCTCTCATTCTTTGAATATCCAGTAGATGCTAAAATAGCATTTCAAACCTTTCCTTAAATGACAGCCCATCCATTCCGGGTATTAGTTTAGTAAGCCTTGTTTGAAATTGCTTTCAATACATTAACACCCTTCTTTAAATGAGACCAGTACTGTACATAGAAGTTTAGACGTGGCCTTACCATCAGTCTATAGAATGGAAAAATGACTCCCTATTTTTCTATTCGTTTCCTCTCAAACAGATCATAACATGCTGCTACTTTTCCTATCTACTTAACTGCATCTGAGCCCTTTTGTGAATCATGCACAGTCATCCTGCATCTCAGAAGCAATCTCTCATCACATAGATGAAACTTTCCTTTTTTATGCTTTCTTCTCAAATAGGTAATTTTAAATCTTTCCACATGATGCTCCATTTATCAAACCTTGATCCACACACTGTCCTAGAGTTCGAAACTTAGTGAAGACTTTCTTATAACTTACTAGTGTCAAACAATGCCCTTATATTAGGGAGATTATACTGTATCAACTTATTAACTACTTTACTCTCTTTTCTGAAGGGGCCTCACTGTTAACAATCTTTATTTCAAGCAAGTACCCCCTCTCAACCAAATAGTAGGTACTTCCAACTAATGAGGCATATTAAAACAGTTAATTTGTTTTAAATGAAGCATGTTTATTTTTAGGAGTAAATTTTAACAGAGATGCTAATTCTACAAAGGATTTCTAAAACACAAGTACAATTTTTACAACATAGAAAAACATATCAATTAGTTGTAGATGAAAGATGGCTCTAGGAAAAGATTCTTGGATGAAAGCTGAGGAGTGGATTATATTTCTTCATCTTTGAAACTTCTAACAACTCTTATCACCTTTTAATATTTATAACATTTTTAACCAGTCATCTGGTAACAACCTCATCTGCATGTTATGTTATTTCTCTTGATTGAATGAACAGCATTAGCAAAGAGAACTTGTTAGGAATTTGAACTATTTAATGATTAACACCTTAATCCTTCAACAGTTTGTTTTGTGCTGAAAATCTGAGGTTAATGGTAAGCATCCTGGGCCTGGACTGTGAATATCCATCACACACTTAACTCCTGTCTGTATCCCTTTACAGCCTCCTTATATCATCTTCACCACCTCGGTCTTTCTGTCAACTTGGTCCCTTCATCTTTCTGTTGTCATTGCATTTAGCACCCATACCTTTCATTCTTTCATCCAATACAGTTGTGTCAATTGTAAAGTGGAAACCATAAGACCATAAGACAAAGGAGCAGAAGTCGGCCATTCGGCCCATCGAGTCTGCTCTGCCATTTTATCATGAACTGATCCATTCTCCCATTTAGTCCCACTCCCCCGCCTCCTCACCATAACCTTTGATGCCCTGGCTACTCAGATCCTATCAATCTCTGCCTTAAATACATCCAATGACTTGGCCTCCACTGCCACCTGTGGCAACAAATTCCATAGATTCACCACCCTCTGGCTAAAAAAACTTCTTCACATCTCTGTTCTGAATGGACGCCCTTCAATCCTTAAGTCATGCCCTCTCGTACTAGACTCCCCCATCATGGGAAACAACTTTGCCACATCCACTCTGTCCATGCCTTTCAACATTCGAAATATTTCTATGAGGTCCCCCCTCATTCTTCTAAACTCCAAAGAATACAGTCCAAGAGCGGACAAACGTTCCTCATATGCTAACCCCCTCATTCCCGGAATCATTCTAGTGAATCTTCTCTGTACCCTCTCCAACGTCAGCACATCCTTTTTCAAATAAGGAGACCAAAACTGCCCACAGTACTCCAAGTGAGGTCTCACCAGCGCCTTATAGAGCCTCAACATCACATCCCTGCTCCTATACTCTATTCCTCTAGAAATGAATGCCAACAATGCATTCGCCTTCTTCACCACTGACTCAACCTGGAGGTTAGCCTTAAGGGTATCCTGCACGAGGACTCCCAAGTACTGTTGCATCTCAGAAGTTTAAATTCTCTCCCCATTTAAATAATAGTCTGCCCGTTTATTTCTTCTGCCGTAAAACCCTAGCAGTGATCCTTGTGACCATCAACCAAATAAATACTCATTAATGCTAGATGATCCTCTAAATTTACCAAATGTAAATTTACCTAATGCCAGATGATCCTCTAAATGTACCAGGAGCCTTTATTTCCTGCAATAATGTTTGTTATGGCACTTATTAAATATTTCCTGGAATTCTTAATACATTCACAAACTCCACTGTAGCCATCAGCATCATCGTTATTATGTACTGTGTCATATGATGTAGGTGATCATGGTGATCATGACGGCTTTTGGCAAATTTTTCTACAGAAGTGGTTTGCCATTGCCTTCTTCTGGGCAGCACCTTCATAAGATGGGTGACCCGGACCATTATCAATTCTCTTCAGAGATCGTCTGCCTGTCATCAGTGGTCACATAACCAGGACTTGTGATATACACCGGCTGCTCATATAACCATCCACCATCTGCTCCCATGGCTTCACATGACCCTGATAGTGGAGCTAAGCAGGTGTTATGCCTTGCCCAAGGGTGACTCGCAGGCTAGCAGACGGAAGGAGCGCCTTACACCTCCTTTGGAAGAGATATATCTTCACTCTGCCACCCATTGTCGGCATAGAACTTGTTAATGCTTCAAGGAACTTCAATAAAATAGTCAAACAAATTTCTCTTTCACAAAACTGTGTTGACTTTGGCTGATTACCTTGAGATTTTCTGAGTACTCAGTTATAAGCTCTTTAGTATAAATTTTAAACTTTTGCAATGATAGTTGTTAAACTGCAGTTTCCTGCTTCTGGCTATCTTCCCTTTTGAATAAAGGATACATTCACTGGGGTAACTCAGGCATAAGAATCAACTTGTGTTTGTGTAACTTGCGTAACTGAGACGGAAGAAGTTACTTAGGCAGACAATGGGAGAAGTAATCAAGAGGTCAGCCAGCATCTGTGAAGAAATAGTTAATATTTCAGGTCAATGTCCTCTCACCGGTTTTGACCCATTCGTTACTTCCACAATTCTATCTCATTTTATTTTAGATTTCCAGCACCTGCACTTTTCTACTTTTTGAGAGAGAAATTAAAATTCGTTGGGTGCCACCATTTTCAAAGAAAGAGATAGATTTGATTTAGTGTTCCAAGTGTAACATGGCTTCAGATGACCCTCATTCTCTCTAACCTTGACAATGATCTTGGAAGGCAGAGGAAGGTGGAGTTTGTTCAAAATTAGTAAGGTATTCAACTTGGATAAAGTTCCAATATATCTGGAAATGGATCATTGTTACTTTACTCCTGCTGATCCATTTTCAATGCCTCTTTTTCAAAATCTTTTTTAAAAAAAATTTGCATTTTAAAACATATTGCACTGTTATCACATTTCCTTCCTCAATATTAAATTGCAGCAGGATAATGGTCTGGATGTCTTACCCAAAATCTGAGCTGGAGAAAGCACTACAAGGAAATATGACCTAGGACATTAAAACGTTGAAAGGTATGAATGGTAGAGTTGAGTGTGAATAAGACTCAAGTGGGATCTTAGCCTAGAAAAGTTATTAACGTCTTCAATGAATTGTCAGAAACTTTAGTTTCTTGACGTAATATGTTCATAATTGGAATCCATATTGTAACAGTGGAAGACAAAAATATAGGTGATGCTTTATGAGTCCTCCAGGAACAATAGAAAGCAACAGCATATAAATAATTTATTTTGGAATATTAACTATTGTTAAGCTTCATCATTTTTGAGCAGAAAGGGTAGATTTGAAGCATTAACAGGCTTAAAGAAAATCAGCATGAAGTATCTGATTCAATTTTATGTCTCTACCGCTCTGTATCCAGAGTCTTTTGTGTCTAAAGTCTTTATCTTGTATTGGTTCATACTCTTCTTTGGATACTCTTGTTCTGAGTCTATTTAATGTTAACAACTTGTAATTGGTAGGAAGTCTGCTAAAAATAATAAAACTCCTTTAATATTTTATTATTTATTTAATGGTTGGTGCTTGTAATTGCAGCTGGTCCTAACCAATAGTTCTCTTTTTCCAAGGAGGCTTCAAGGCAGCAGTATATTTGAGGGTCTGAACTCTAGTGTATTTGGAAGATGAAAAACAATATAAATTGGTGTTTGTATCACTTGACTGCTTAAGACTCTTTGGAGAATGAAATGCAAAGTAAATAATACTCCACCCAGGTGAGGACGGAGTTGGTAAATTCTTCCATTGGCTCCACTAACCTCAGCTGAGTCAATTGAAAGACAAAAGGGAAAAGTTTACCAGCCAGGCTGGTTAATAGATTAAACAATGAATCTCATTGTTCTTGACAACAGCCTCCTTAGGCTGGTTTACTCTGAAGACTCTCCATCTGTAATGTTATGACAACAGACTCCTGAGAAAAAATGACATCTGTGGCATTTTGGATAGGGTTGGTGTAAAGATCTTGTATTTTTTTGTTTTCAAAATGTACAGCACTGTCCATTTGGCCCATCAAATTTGTGGTGGCTGGCTTGCAACTCTAATGCATTGATGAGAACACTATGAATGTACAGAAACTTATGTACTGTTGGCATTGTACTTCCTATATATATTTCTATTAATAAAGTTACTGAAATAAAAAAAATACGTTCCCCCATTTATTCCCTCTCATGTACCCATCAACAGCACTCTGATTCTCCTATTGTCTATCAATGTCAGGGTTAATTTACAGAAGTTATGTTATCTACCAACATGCCTTTGGCACCCAGGGGAGCATGTGAACCCTCTGCAAGTACACTACAGGAGGTCCAGATCAATTCTGGTTGCTGGAGCTATAAAGCTGCAAGCTTATGAATGTGTAAAGTAAGAAATATAACAATACATTCATAAGAAATAAGAGTCCACAGTACTTATTTGTCCTAATCTATTTCACGGGCAATGAAGCACTTTTTGTAGTTGCACAGATAACCACAGCCCATTGGTTCATTGATAGATTGAGCTGAAGGGAAGTCACAAGGATACCAAGTAGACTGGTTCTGGTTGGTGAAGATGGCCAGTTTTTCTGGTCTACTCTGCAGAAGTAGGTGGACTCACCCCCATGTTCTCTGAGCTGACCATCTCCTGCCAGCCCCATGTCAGTCACAGTGGTAAAGTGCTCCAGCCCCAGGCTCTGGAAGCGAAGTGATGTACAGGTCTCCTGCTGTCTCTGGTGGCCTTGGTGTTTCAAGACTACTCGTAATTTTGAGAAATGGAGGATGCCTTTCAGTGGTTGTTACACAGTGGCTACCACACTGGTCCAGTAGTACGAGGTCCTGGCTCAACGATAACGTGTCCAAACTCTATCAAAGCGAGAGCCATAATGAACTTATTCCAAACCCAATCAAGCACTGCCTTAAGAACGAACTGGAGACAAGATGATTTTTCCTGGTGACACAAAGGGCATAAGAAAAATTAGGATTGTCAGGGGAGTAGCGAAATTATTTCTAATAGCACTGTCCTCCAAACAAAATAACCGTAACCAAAACCCTGTTTCATATAAGAGAAAGGTAAGAGGCTTCTGAGAATATCATTGATCTAGATACTAACTCTCATTAGATTATGAGAGTGAGTGACCATAGGAAGGTCTGCATCATTCTTGCCATGCTGGAGCTATTGACTTGTGTCCACTACCTCATCCAGCCTCTCATCTCCATCAGCCTGACCCTTATATGGTAACAGCCATAGCAGTCTGGTCACTGGAAAATCAATGTTACGCTGCACTGGCAAAGAAAATGCTGCTCAGTTGGTATCTCACTGACAATCTGGCAGTCACCACCCCCCCCCACACCCCGCAACACCAACCAACAGGTGCTGTAGAGTGTCAATGTGACCAGAAGTCCACCATGGGTGTAAAGGGAAACATGGTGCATCCTTTAGAAAATATCAAATCTCGGAATGACTAGAAGATACAGGAACTAATGAACTGTAAGTGCATGGTATTCTTAGGTGAAGCATCTTCACAGACGAAGGGGCAAATAACAGATCTTGAGGCATCTGAAGGTCAAGGCTCAATAAAATCTCACAAAGGACAGACAAGTGTGAAAAATAAAGGAAATCCAAAAAATAACCACTAACTATATTATGGGAATACCCCTCGATTCTGTCAAGACTAGAAGCTGCAGGAGCACTTTGAAGATTTCTTCAATGAAGATTCATTTTGATGGGAGCACTTCTGACTCCATCTCACTGTACAGTCCATAACCCCTGGCTGGTTGAATAGGTCATGCATCATCTGAGAAAGACCAAAACCTCTGAAGCACAGGATTCTCTGCTTGGTTATTAAAACATGGTGCTAAAGTATTTCTGGTGCAAATTCATGGCCACATCTTCTACATCTTGGAAGAGCAGAGTGTGCCAAGGCATTTTCAGGAGGAGAGAAAATTTTCAGGGATGTCATCAAAACCTCCTTAAAAAGAATGTAAGATGTTATTTTCACATGACAGTGAGGCCATTTGGCCCAGCTCAGACTATTCCCATTAGTCTCATTCTCCCATTTACCTCCCCTCACTATCTCCATCCCCTGATCATTCCCTACTCCTTGCTGCCCCTGCCAATAACCTACACTGGGTAGAAATTAGCAGTGGTCTATTAACCTGCCAATCAGCATGTATTTGGAATGGGGGCGGAAACTAGTGCTTCCAGAGGAAGCCACACACAGTCTTAGGAAGAATGTGCTAACTCTCAAGTTGAGAATCATGCCAATGTCTCTAGGGCAGTGTAGCAGTAGTTCTCACTGCATGCCACTGCGTTGCTCTTCAGTTCAACCATGCTCCCATGCATGGGAATCAGTGACCTAATCTGCACAAAGCCTGGAAGAAGTACCTGGGAAGGCACCAAGGATTTCACACCTTTCTGAATGACGCAGGTGGAAGTCAAGCAGTGGAGCTCGAGTGTATCCAACGAACATACCCAGCTTCCTCCACCTGTCCCTCCTGACCAGGTCTGTGGGACTCATGAGGACATTATTCACCCGGAGGGACTGTTGAAGATCACTTCTTTTGCAGCAGAGTCACCATTTTAATGCAGGAAATAAGGAAAAAGGTTCCCACGAATTTAATGTTATAGTCCAATATTTCATTATGTTTTGTGAGGAATAAAAATATGTCCAGGGTAATGCAAATATCTCCTTTAGTCATCTTGAAGTGGAACCATGGAACCTTTTTCATCCACCAGAGACAGCAGATTGAGGCATCATTTCCAAACCTTTCCCAAAAAGGTGGCATTCTTCCGAGTACCATACCTCTTCCCAATACTCAGCACTTTCTCATTTCATCACTGACAATGCCACCACAGTCCTTGTCCACTTACGTTCTTCCCTCTATAAATAGCAGGTCATTAAAACTCTGTTATTTGTTCCCAAACTTGCTCTCACTGGCCTATGCTGGTTTCACATCATGTCACAGCTCAGTTTCAAATTGTTCATTCTTATTTCAAATCCATCCTGACTGCTTTCTTAAAGAATCATAGAAACCTACTGTGCTGAGGGAAACTCGTTTTGCCCATTGTGCCTCTGCCAGCTTTAAAAAAGGCTTTATCTACCAGTAGGACAACTTTGGGACCATTTTTATGTTTTTGATAATGTGTCATTTGTGAAAGGATGAATGTATGTGATGTTAGTTGTGCATGTTTGTTAAGATGTTGTAGCTAATCACAAAGTGCAAATTGTGAGTGAAGCTCAATGCATCTCTGGAGTTGCCATCTGAGGAGTTACTTGAAGAATTGTGCCAGAGCTCCCAGAATACTCCCATAGGGGAACACCATCCTCCATTGTTCCTACAGTAACTCTGTCTCAGTTATTTGACACTGTCAAATGATCAGGTGTAATTTAACTAAAAACATAATATATTTGGAATATTTTATGGTTATTCATTGTATTCCCATTCTTGATATTAATGAGAATTATATCATTGTGCAATATATTTATCTATATTAGATGCTGATGATTAATTTAGTGAAGATGAATTAGTAAGGATTATTGCAATGGGGATTATGTTGATGTTGCTAACACTGATGAGGATTATTTAGATGAATTTTCCATTGGTGAACGTTTTATTGAATTGTTTATGTTAGTAAGGTTGAGTTTACTGAACATTAAAAGATGAAAGAAACATGGTGATGTTTACATCTGGGGATTGTGTTATTATGTTATAATACTTATATTGTTCATTCTGGTGAAGATTATGCTTATGAGGTTTGTACTGGTATGGTTTATATTGATGAAAATTGTATAGCAAAGACTGAATCAACGTAGATTATACTAGTGAGGATTATGCTGACAAGCAATAAGTTAAGCAGGATAATATTAATAAGAATTGGTATGAGTCACAGATGAAGTTAAATGAAATCCTGCATTCAGAGAGGTTTACAAAAGTAGGAAAACTAACAGATAAGAAAATAACAGGTGTCTCCTCAGGCTTGTCTTGCATAAAGACAGCTAAAGGCCATGGGCCTCAAGGTTCCAACCAACCAAACTAATTCATGGAAGAAACAAATTTACCGAGAAAATTTCCCTCACTGTGTCCTGTTCCCTCCCATGGGATAAGCAAGTTCCAGGGCCAACTTGCCTCCTGTACTGTCAACTCTTGAAGGTTCACATAGATAACTCCTTGTTCCCCTCAGCATTGGCACTAACAATACACAGCTCTGTTCCCCCAATACCATTCTAATAACTGTTGAAGTTAATTTGCTTATCCAGCATCCAACTTTGGAGTAGGTGCAAATTCCTTCAGTTAAAAATTGAGGTAAGTAAAGCTACCATCTTTATCTCTCCTCACAAACTCTGTACCTTATCACTGCTACCCCTCCTTTTGCATAGGTTATTGCCTTATGTAGAACCAGGCTGTTCACAAACTGGATGCTGCATTTAGACTTGGGCTTCAGATCATCTATATCAAAAAGAGAATATCTTCAACCTCCAAAACGATAACATCTGCTGACCTATCTGACAGCTTTGAGGACTTCCTGCATTTCTTAGGATTTACATTCACTATCTAATAAGGACCTCAAAAATCATTCTATAGTAGGTCTGTCCTGCCATTTGCAGAAACTACTGGGGAATGGAACATTTGTGGATAGTTTGTGAAGCATTCAGCACATTGCTGCTCCCACCTCTAATGGACCCATAACCTTCTGGGACCTGGGGAGAAGACTTATGGCGATGACTGTTTACAGGGTTAAATGTTTGATATTGAAATGCCTGTCCTGAAGGCATCAATATTCATCGGTTGGCTTGAAATAATATTTTCCAGATTCGGGTCTTGGGACCGGAGAGTGGAAAGACCGAAATTCCAGGCCAGTTATGCCCAAGTGATTGACAATGAGACTGGCAGCTGAAATGGCTCTGGAGTGTTTTCTGGCTAATGATGCGCAAGTAAAGCGTTACTGTGAGTTCTGTTCAATTCCCAAAATAACTCACAGTCCAGCTTCACTTCCACACGAAGGAAGCAAGTACCTTGATGTGCCTTGGGTGCCAGCAACAAACAAAATGTGCAATCGACAAATAAGTGCAATGAATGATTGGGCAATGTGACAGGTGGTTGTCAACAAGAACGAAGCCGATGAAGAAATGATCCTGAGTAAGTGACACTGCATAATGGAGTATTACTCTTTAGAAAGTGAGTTGGGCTACATCACTGAGTTTTTATTGTATAAATATAGTTTCAGTTTTAACTGACTGAAACAGTGAAGTATTTGAACTAATTTCATGCCTGTCACTTTAGTGAGGGCTCAGCTCATCTGGGAATCTAACTGTGGCCATAGTACGTGATAGGTAGCACAGCCAGCAGAAGCAGAACCAGCCTACAAGGCTGGCTCCTGGTCTCAAACCCAGTTAACTGGTGATCACCAAGTAACATCGCTTCATGGTACTGATTGCGGAGGCTCTAGAGAATTAGAGGCAAGGTGACAGAGGAGCCCTGTGGTCAGGAAGAGAGTCAGAGAGTGACTGTTAGGAAGTTCTAAAGAATCTCAGACTTCAACAGTGAGCAAACTCAGGGTGAGTCAAAAGGCTCTGGAGAGAACTTCAATGGCTCACCACCTCCTTCTCAAGCGCAACAAGGAATGGGCAACTAAATGTTGGCTCAGCTTGTGAATCCTGTATCCCTTGAAAGAATACCGAAAAAAGAGGAGTTAGATGTCATGCATCGCATAAGGGTTAATAAATCCCCAAGGGGTGGATGAGATCCACCTTAGGTTGTTACGGGAAGCTAGGGAGGAGATAGCTGGGGCACTGATGAAGATCTTTGCATCTTCATGAGCTGCATTTGAGGATCCAGAAGATTAGAATATATTTAATGCTGTCCTTTGTTTGAGAAGGGCAGCAGGGATAACTTAGGCAACTACAGGCTTGTGCATCTTACGTTAGTTGTAGGAAAATTATTGAAGAAAATACCAAGGGACAGGATTTGTATACATTTGGAAAGATAGAGACTATTCAGGGATGGTCAACATGGTTTTATGTGGGGGAAATCCTGTTTCAATAATTTGAATGAGTTTTTTTGCGGAAGTGACTTAGACGACTTATGAAAGCAGGGCGGTAGATGCTATCTACTTGGATTTCAGTAAAGTATTTGACAAGATTGTTGCCTCAAAGCAATAAATTTCACGTCCTATAACTCAGTGATGATAACCTGATTCTGACTCTAAGGTTCTGCATGGTTGTCTGGTCCAGGAAGTTAAGCCCAACGGGATTTTCCCTCACCATCTTCTCCTCCCTTGATCCTTTTCCTCCTGCAAGACACTCAATCTCCCTGATCCCTAATCCCCTTTCCATTGATCACCCGCATCCCAATCTCCATCGCCACTTCCAGCCCTCCCATGCTCCTGAACATTCTTTCAATGATTTCTGCTCTCTTTAATGGCCAGAGATTGTGGGGAGAAGAAATGTGTGGAGAATTGTGTATGGAAGTCTTTTCCTATCGTGGGGTTCATACACAGTCAGATAATGGAGCCCATACTGAATTGCTATAGTCCCCCATGTAACACCGAAGAATTTATAACCTAAAGTTTCCACAGGCTTCTTTAGTTCCAATGGAAGAGCATGCAGGATGCCTGCTTCCTGACATTGTGGACTGGGTGTACTGTATGTTATCAATAACATGAAATGAATAGAAGAAAGAGAAACCAATACAGTTGAACTCAGCCATTCTGTTGTAACTCCTTTTTACCCTGTTAGTTTTGCTACCAGAATTTTCCCTCCTCCTCCACCACTGGCCTGTTCATTTTCTGGGAGAAGCCCAGGAAGAAAACTCAGTCTCCAGCATGCTTCAGAACCATGACAATTTATATTTTATTATTTTCCAGCATGGTAGTCTAAGCTAGAAGTTAAGAGTACATGGGATCCACCTTGAGGTGGCTCGTTGTATCCAAACTGGCTGGTAATAGGGAGGCTGAGGGGGTGATGGAGTTATGTTTCTCAGTTGAAAATCTGTGACTTGTGGTGCATTAAGGATGTAAGGCTAAGAATGAGGGGTGATCTCATTGAAACCTATCGAATGGTGGAAGGCCTTGTTAGAGTGGATGTGGAGAGGATGTTTCCTATGATGGGAGAGTCCAAGACCAGAGGACACGGCCTCAGAATAGAGGGGCATCCTTTTAGAACGGAGATGAGGAGGATTTTATTCAGAGAGAGAGTGGTGAATCTGTGGAATTTATTGCCACAGGCAACTGTGGAGGCCAGTCTTTATGTATATTTAAGATTGATAGATTCTTGACTGGTCAGGGCATGAAGGGATATGGAGAGAAGGCAGGAGAGTGGGGCTGAAAGGAAAATTGGATCAGCTGTGATGAAATGGCAGGACAGACTCAATGGGTCAAATGGCCTAATTCTGCTCCTATATCTTATGGTCTTATGGTCTTAACACGGGGATTGGTGCTAGGGCCTTTGCTGTTCGAGATACAAGTATATTAACAACTTGGATTTGATTGTAGAAGGTAATATTAGTAAGTTTGCAGATGACATGGGAATTGGTGGTGGTGGGCTTTGCGACAAAGATTGTCAAAGGTTATAGATCAGGTAAGTGTGAAGTGAGCTATTATCATCCTAACAATGTGGGGTGATGTATTCTGGGAAATTAAATAGAGGACATGTGCATTAAATGGAAGGTCATCAAGGAATGTTGCTAATCAGAGAGATCTAGAGCTCTAAGTCCATCCTTCATTGAAAGTGGCAATGCAGTAGTTAGGGTGACAAAGATATAGCATGTTTGTCTTCATAAGTTGAGGCATAGAATATAAAATATAGACATAAGACCTGGAGACACAGGAGCAGAGTTAGGTCATGTGGCACTTTGAGTCTACTCCACCAATCAATCATGGCCGATTTATTATCCTCCTCAACTCCATTCTCCTGCCTTCTCCTCAGAACTTTTGGCACCCTTACTTATCAAGAACCTGGCAAACTTCACTTTAAATGTACCCAGTAATTTGGCCTTCACAGCTATCTGTAGCAATGAATTCATTACCTTCTGGCTAAAGAAATTCCTCCTTCTCTCTGTTCCGAAAGGACATATTGATCTGAGCAAAGCTATCAAGGTAGCAAAACAATGTTACAAGGACAAGACTGAGTCAAGATTCATAATGAATAGCACGCGTGACTTGTGGCGAGGGCTGCATACCATCGCAGACTTCAAAGCCAAACGTAGTGGTGCCGCCAACATTGCGGCCTCTCTCCCAGATGAGCTCAATTGCTTTTACGCTTGGTTCGATGTCGCTAACTCTGAGCCTCCGAGGAAAGCCACGGCTACAACCTGCAACCTGGTCGTCTCTGAGGCTGAGGTACGCAGATGTTTCCAGCGAGTGGACAGTCGCAAGGCTGCGGGACCGGACGGCATTCCAGGGCGAGTACTCAGGATGTGCACAGCACAACTGGCAGGTGTGTTTACAGACATTTTTAATCTCTCCCTCTCCCAGTGTAGAGTGCCTACTTGCTTCAAATTATCCACCATTGCCACTGTACCAAAAAAGACCAAGGTAGCATGCCTGAACGACTGGTGGACGATCACATTCAACTCAATAATACGCAAATGCTTTGAGAGGTTGGTCAAGGATTACATCTGCAGCATGCTACCACCCAAAATGGACCCCTTACAATTCACCTACCGACACAACCAATCGACAGACAACTCAATAGCCACTGCTCTACATACAGTCCTTACACATATGGAGAAGAAGGATGCCTATGTGAAAATGCTGTTCTTGGACTACAGTTCAGCACTCAACACCATAATTCCATCCAGGCTCAACAGGAAGCTCAGAGACCTTGTCCTTGTCCCTGCCTTGTGCATCTGGAGCCTGGACTTCCTGTCAGATAGCCAGCAGATGGTAAAAGTTGGCTTCCTCTCCTCTACCTCCCTGACTCTCAATGCAGGAGCCCCTCAGGGCTATGTACTAAGTCCCCTCCTTTACTCTCTGTATACCCATGACTGTGTCATCACCCACAGTTCTGACCTGCTAACTAAATTTGCTGGCGACATTACATTGATTGGCCTAATCTCAAACAAGAACAAGGTGGCCTACAGGGAAGAAGTCATCTCTCTGACACAGTGGTGTCAAGAAATCAACCTATCTCAATGTTGCAAAAACAAAGGAGCTGGTTGTGGATTACAGGAGGAATGGAAGTGGGATAACCCGTATTGACATCAATGGATCTGGGTTGAGAGGGTAAACAGCTTTAAGTTCCTTGGCATCCACTTCACTGAGGACCTCACATGATCTGTACACACCAGCTGTGTGGTGAAAAAGGCACAATAACACCTCTTTCACCTCAGACGGTTGAGGAAGTTTGGTATGGGTCCCCAAACCCGAAGAACTTACTACAGGGGCACAGTTGAGAGCATCCTGACTGGCTGCATCACTGACTGGTGTGGGAACTGCACCTCCCTTAACTGCAGGATTCTGCAGAGAGTGGTACGGACAGCCCAACACATCTGTAGTTGTGAACTTCCCATGATTCAGGACATTTACAAAGACAGGTGTGAGAAGAGGGCCGGAAGGATCATTGAGGACCCAAGTCACCCCAGCCACAATCTATTCGAGCTGCTACCATCCGGGAAATGGTACTGCAGCATAAAAACCAGGACCAACAGGCTCTGGGACAGCTTCTTCCACCGGGTCATCGGACCGATAAACTCGTGCAGATTTGAGTGTACTCTATATTACATTGACTGTTCTTTTTATTATAAATTATTATAAATTACTATGATTGCACATTGCACATTTAGACGGAGACGTAACGTAAAGATTTTTACTCCTCATTTATGTGAAGGAAGTAAGAAATAAAGTCAATTCAATTCAATTCAATATTCTGAGGCTAATGTTATGTTGCAACTTCATAAAACACTGGTTGAGCTGCACTTGGAGTATTGTGTGCAGTGCTGGTTGCCACGTTATGGATGACATGCACTGAAGGGTGCGCACAGGAGATTAACCATGCTGTTGCCTGGATTGTAGGATCTTAGTAATGGGGAGAGATTGGATAGGCTGGGCTGGTTTTCCTGTAGCAAAGTAGGCTGAAGTATAGGAGGTACAGACAGAATATATAGTTAGGGTCTTTGTTCCATGGTAGGGGTATCAAAAACAAAAGGACATAAACAAAAGGTGGGAGGAATGAGCTTTAAAGGAGATCTGAGGGGTAAACTTCCCACACAGAGCGGGGTTAATACCTGGAGCTCACCAGCAGAGCAGGTGATGGAATCATGTACAGTTGCTATGTTAGAGCAGATTCTTAAATAGGCAAGGCATAGAAGATAAAATGCAACTATTCTTAATTATCCAATTCCACTGTTTCAATAGGGGATAATCATTATGGACTGTTTTAATTTCTGTTTAATGATTAGTCATAGTCATAGAGTTGTATAGAAATGGCACAGAAAAGGATATGGAACTATTGTGGGAAAGTAGTATTAGTGCAGACGGGCAAACGCATAGATGTGCACATGTTGGCCAAAGGGGCGGTTTCTGTGATGGACAACTCTGTGAATAATCTTGGAACAGAAATGAAAACGAATTACAGTGACTTCTCTCATACACAACACTTCAGTATGATCTTTAAGAATAGCTCCTTTTTATCTTCTCATTCTGCTCTTCAACTGCTCAGATCTCTCTCCAAAACTATACAACCCTAAGAGAATGTACAAAAATTAAAAAAAAAGATCTTGAAACTCCAGAATTTTAACTTTGTTATTCTGGGAAATCTCAGTTGAACTAGAACCCCTCAGGACATTTTGTGGAGTCTTGTTTCTGAAAAGAAAGACCTCAGGATTGCCCCAAAACACTTCGAAATATAACCGCAATTGTCATGTAGGAAATGCAGCAACCACTTTGCACACAGGAAGATTCCACAAACAGGAATATGCGAATATCTCCATGTGACCACAAATGTCATTTGAGTTTTTGTATAAGAAAATATATATTGGGAAATCTGAAGCAGACAACGCCCTGAGCCAAGCAAATCATTTACCCTGGCTTAAGAAGCTGTGGTGTAATCTTCCTGTTAAAGTAAGGATAGTCTATACTCTATGTTTTAATGGTGTTCCTTCAGAAAGCACAATTCTGTGGTTAAAGATATAGCTTCAGTGCCATTTATAAATTTTCAGATGGCACCACTGATGTTGGTAAAATCTCAGACAGCAATGAGAAGGCGTATACAAGTGAGATAGATCAGCTGGCTGAGTGGTGTCACACTCAACGTCAACAAAAACAAGGAATTCATTGTAGAATTCAGGAAGGGGTAGTTGGGAGAATACTGCTCAATGAGAGGTTAGTAGTGGAAAGGGTAGTCGGCTTCAAATTTCAGGGCTTCAACAGCTCTTACCAATTTGTCCTGGGCCCAACACATTTATGTAACGATGAAGAAGGCATGCCAATAGTTCTGTTTTCCTAGGAGTTTGAAGAGATTAGGTATGCCACCGAAGAGCCTTGCAGGTTTCTATAGATGAACAGTAGAGAACATTCCGACTGGTTGCATCATAGCCTGGTACTGAGGCTCCAATGCACTGGATGGCAAGAGGCTGCAGAGGGTTGTTACTCGTCCAGCTCCATCATGGGCACAACTGTCCACGCCATCTGAATGTAGTGCCTGAAGAAGGTGGCATCCATCATTAAGCACCTCACCATCTAGGACAAGCCCTCGTCTCATTACCACCATTAAGGAGGAGGTATAGAATACCCACACCCACATCTTTCTTCTCTGCTATCAGATTTCTGAATGGTCCATGAACCAGTGAACACTAACTTATTATTCTTCTGTATTTGCACTTCATCTTGTAATTTGTCGTAATTTTACGGCTTTGCTCTGCATTATTGCCGCAAAACAACGAATTTCACACGATATAAGACAATGATACTAATTCTTTTTCTGTTTCTGAATTTGCCAATATAGAATCACTTTCTGAAACATGTTATTCCGAATCAATCTCTGTGACCACTTACAGAAATAAGGTCAAACTGATTCTATTCTCATCATAAAGAAGGCAGCTATTTGGCTCCTCAAGATCTATACTAGTCATTGGAGTGTTCCCATCAGCTCCTTTACTTGACATATTCCCTCCTACATACTTCTTAACCCCTCCACCTCTGACTATCTGTGCTGGCAGATGCAGTGGCAATAATACCTTAGAATTAAATCCATAAAAAAACAGAACGGTACTGCACAGAATCAGGCCATTCAGCCCATTGTATTGTGCTGAACTAATTAAGCTAATGAAATGAATGTTATCACTTCTAATATGCAGATAATGAGAGTCCACACCCCTCTGCATATTTAAGAGTTGCCTAAATGTCTCTATTGTATTTGCCTCCATCACCAACCCTAGCAGCGCATTCTGAGCACTGTCATCCCATCTTCTGGGGTTATGTCCATGCTGTGGTGTGCCTGGAGAAGGTGCACATGATGCCAATGATGGGTCATTTCTGACACCAGAGGGCACCATAGGGGCTCAAGAGCACCCAGGACAAAGATGAGTATGTTCTAATTTCATTTATTGCTATGTATTTAGTCTTGATATAAGATGAGCAATTACATTATGCTGATGCTCCTGGATGGACCAGGATTTTCCACCCTAGATCAGGGATTCCAAGACCTCAATGCACCTCACCTACACTACTCATGTAAGTGGAAAACTGGAGCTCAGAATTAAGCTCTGTATCCATTGTTGGTATTTTGGCATTAGTCTGAGGAGGAAGCAACCATCTCTGGCCCCTTTTAGGAGCCTTCCTTCAAACCCAGTCACTGAGCATTATATCTTGGCCTGTGGGTGAGTTTCCTGCTGATAGAAAAACACTGGATTCTGCCCTCTCAATGGAAGACAGTCTCTGCAAATAAAATACATCTCAGACATAACATGAGCAGGACCTGATTTCTTCAGTTTCTTTGTTAATGCATCTAAAGAGCAATGTATGAATAGTCCAACTCAACCTAAAGTGGGTGTCTGGTTTTCAGCTGTACATTCTTCTGAGGACTCTTAATGTAAGAACATTTCTTGAAGTGGTGCATTTAAATTTTCCATGTAATCTACAGCACCCGATGTTTCAGAAGGGAAGTAATATATTACAGATTATTCAGTGCATTGATTCTTTCCAGGGTTTAACTCTTACTGTTTTGTTCAACATTACAATCATTTTTAGGTGAATCCAAAAACAAAAAGAAATACACAGTTGATATCAAAACTAAGAAGAGTAGGGTCTCTGTACTCAGAGCAATGAATTAATGAAGCTCTTTAAAATTATGTAGAGGCTGAAAATCTAGATTTGAGGGAGAAAGGAATAGACGGATTTATTCACGGTAAATGAATGGAGCAGCAGCAACACTACTAGAGACTAGGCAGTCTTTATCTGCAACATTGGATAGGCCACTCTCAGGTTGGAGGAGCAACACCTCATATTCTGTCTGAATAGCCTCCAACCTCACGGCTTGTACATTAATTTCTCCTCCTTCTCTCTTCTTCCATTTCCCATCCTGGCTCCTCTCTTACCCCTTCTATTCCATTCACTTGTCCATCACCTCCCTCTGGTACCCCTCCTCCTTCCCTTTCTCCCATGGTCCACTCTCCTCATCTATCAGATTCCTTCTTCTTCAGTCCTTTACCTCTTCCACCTATCATCTCTTCCTCACTCACCTACCTTCCCCCTCACCAGGTGTCATCTAAGATCTTCCAGCTTGTACTCCTTCTCTTCCCCCCGCCTTTTTATTTTGACTTCTTCCCCCTACCTATCCAGTCCTGATGAAGGACTTCAGCATGAACTATTAACTGTTTATTCCCCTTCACAGGTGCTGCATCACCTGCTGATTTCCTCCTACATTTTGTGTGTGTTGCTCTGGAGTGCTATCTATTACAATGCACATTGTATGGGGTTCTGGATATACAGGCAACAGGCATTTGAAGAGTGCAGACTTTACCAGAACCTAATGCTTTCTCTACGCAGCACCCAAACACAGCTATGTTTGTTACTGTGTACCTGGGTAGCATCAGCACATTCCCAGTGTCTGGTTCAGCAGTCCCAGCTCTCTTTCAGTACTATGGCATAAAGCATTCTTTCTGAGTGTTGAGAAATTTGACAGTGGCATGCTTCATATCTCAGCTATTGTTCATGTCTATAAGCTTTCCACAGTAGCCAATAGCACAGGACTCCAATTCCTTGCATCCCAGGAACTCCGACAGTCCTTATAAATCCTCATGCTGGTTTGGCAGAGGCAGATCGACTTGACCTTGACATGAGTGTGATCCCAATTGAGGAACTATCAGGACACCCATAACCTATTATAACTCTGCTTAGTGGATGTGCATACAAAACCAAAGTGGTCTTTTACAGAGAGCAGCATGTGTTTATGCAGTAATAGCTGAATCCTGAGGGTTGACTTTCCTTTAGGTTTGACTGGTAACAGCGGAGGAGTAAAGACTGGCTTGCTCAGCCGTAGTCTGCTTTGGCATTCAGCTTTGTATTCAGGGGACCTTGGTGCCACTTGCAAGGCCAGGATTTGTTTCAAAGGGCATTGAGGTGGATTTGGAGTTGCAACCAGTTTTCCCTTCTCTGAAGAGTTGCATGGTAAATATTTTCAATATCAGCTTCCAACTCCAGATTCATTTATAGTTCCACTGCAGGGGTGGGATTTAAA
Organism: Mobula birostris; assembly: GCF_030028105.1. Classification (NCBI taxonomy): domain Eukaryota; kingdom Metazoa; phylum Chordata; class Chondrichthyes; order Myliobatiformes; family Myliobatidae; genus Mobula; species Mobula birostris. The sequence continues at coordinate 39,138,136 of NC_092387.1, forward strand.
CTCCTGTCTGCTGTTTATCAGGCCAGCTGCTTAGCCACCATGCTTATATTTCAATGCTCAGTTGTAGTCAATCTGTATCTTAACCACATCCACCTGCCACCTCCATCTATTTAAAATCCTTCATTCTCAGACCTTTAAGTTTCAATTTACTGTCGGCATCTATGAGGTTTTGAAGCCACAGGCTGAATTATCTTTTGTTTGATAAAACTTCATTAACATTAATTTATATTAAAAAAATGCAGAAAATGTAGAAACACTCAGTAAGTCAGACAGCATCTCTGGACAAAGAAACAGAATTAAACGCTTGCTCTGTTTCTTCTTCCACAGATGCTGCCTGACCTGCTCAGTATTTCCGACATTTTCTGTCTTTTTATTTCAAATTTCTAGCATTTTCTGGAAGGAATTGATGTGAATGTAGGGAGAATAAATAAAAATGGAATGCTGTATAATTAGTGTCAATAATTATATATTGATGACCAGCATGGCCTCAGAAGGGCCTTTTTCTGTGCAGCATCTCTCTATGACCCTGTGACCCTTTGCTAACTCTAGTCTCAAAGTTACTAAACAAGAAAGCCATCCTGATAAGTTTCATCACATTCCATGTAGAAGAAAATTACTGGTGTCAAAACTTTAAAATATTTTGCATTAAAAAACCAATGGAATGTTTTTATGTCTTATATTTAAATCAGTATCCTTAATACAACAAATGCAATTATAATTATGTATTTTTAAGTACAACAAACAAAACAACTGATTTAATTAAGTTCAGCAACTAAAGTGTATTATTTTAACATGTGATATCCCTCTGAAGTTAGTGAAATTGCTCCCCAACCCCCTTCATACCACACACCACACACAGACACATGAAAATCTATCTTTATCTCAATCACATTGCAGCCTTTAAGCTTCACTGTACTGAACAATTTGCCAAAACACATATTGACAATAGTGCTGATGTAATATTCCTGTGTCTGACGGTAAATGAAACTTTTGAGAATGCTTGTATAGGGTTTCTATTAACTCTTTGGGACTGCGAGCAGTTTGGCACCCAGAGGAACATAGCTTTTGATCTTTGGTTATCTGTCAATCATAATTAGCTTCCCACTAGCTGCATGTCTCTGTACTGCTGGCAATTTGAATTATCGCTCTCAGTGTGGGACTGCCTTTTGTGGTTATATCACTGGATAATGTACCATGTCTTAGAGAAGAGCCTTATAACTCTTTCGTCTTTGCATATTTATTACCAAGAACTGCTGATCATTCTTGTTTTTACAGGCTGCATAGTTCCCTGCCAACTCTCTTTTTCAGTGTGAACAAATCAAAGACAAAAGTTTTACATTGAAGCTCCTAACTAGGTTGGAACATGAAAAATTAAGACAACATATGCCTCATTTCTGATGGAATTGAAATTCATCAGAAATCTTTGTTGGGAAATGGATTAAAAATGTTTAATTTGATTACGCATTAGCTTGCTGAATTTGCTGTCATTGTGCTTAATATCAGCCACATCTGTAATAATTGGATGATTCCTTTATCCAGTGAGCAGGTAAATACTGAGCAAATTTATGCTTATTCCATGTTTACTCGTTCCCTTAATGAAGGAACCAGAACGCATAATGCTCTTAATCGGTTCCGAACTAGAAACAAGAAAATGACGAGTTCCTGCAAGGTCTCTAGGGACTTTGAAAAAAAGCTGAAGTATATTGCATATTGTCACGTCCCTTGATTGATGATGATGAAAGCTAGTCCAAACTGAGGGAGTCTATCTGATTGACTTGCTGTAACTGACTTCTTGCACCTAAGATGCATTTTACTCTATAGGTCAGGCTACTCAGTTGACCTTTGAACCTATATTGCAGTCTGCATCCTCCGTTTCTTAAACCACAGAGAAAAGAAGTCCCCCTTCCTAAGACAACACCCTTTGTGAATGAAAGGCTGCAGAAATAGGGTGTTGTCAGATCGTTAGAACTTCTCAGAAAAAAAAGCCTGACTCCTTCTTAGGGGCAACACTGTCATGTGTTGTGTATCATTGTAAGGAGGTGACTTTGAAATGCAAGAGCAAAAGGCCAGAGGTCTTCATCGTAAAGCCCTGGAGTTTGGCTGCAGGCTAAGAGTGCAACTTTGGTCCATCAATTACTGCGGGAGTGGTGTTAAAAAGCAGTGGCAGTTACTCTTTGCTCTCACAGCATTGAATCTCTGCCTCTGTGAAGCTAACTGGTACTGCAAACCTTTGAAAGAAAATAACCCTAATGAACCCTACAGAACTTCCCACCCAAAGTGGTTTTGGGCGACAATTTCTGCTACATAGCGAAAATATGACCGTTTCCATTTCCATTCACTGCTTTTATATCAGTTGCTTCTATTTAAATCAGACATTTCAGTTTATTAACTACCTAATTTTTCTCTGACCTGCAAAATCTCATTCTTTCAAGTTTATTAAACTGAACGAACTCAACAGGAAGCAGGAGAATGATGTGGCATATTTCCCTTGAAATTCAGTTGTGTGCTTGCATACAGTTTGGTCCTCTGTGTGTGTGTGTGCACTTGTAGCACAATTAATTTCAGAGCTGTGTTCAGTGACAATATTGGTCATCTTGGCATTGCACAGCTGGCATGTAGCTACCACCAACTGTGGCACAGATATCATGTTTAGCAGTAAGTTAGATTGCTTACCTACAGTACCTCAAGGAACTTGTAGGTTCATCCTTTTACAGAGTAAGTTGCCAGCATTTCCAGACTTTAGATCATAAGTCCATGGGGGCAGAATTAGGCCATTCAGCCCATTGAGTCTATCATGGCTGATTTATTATTCTTTCCAAACCTACCTCTCGCCTTTTCCCTGTATGCAGGATATCTGCAGGGAATGGTGTGTATAAGGAAGCCCCTTCTATTTTCACTTTGCCAAAGATTCTGTTGATGTTTCAGGAGTGCTAAGGCAATGAAAATAAGGAGAGAGGCATGCTAGCGAAATTTACTCAATGATGGCAGAGGTCAAGAGGTAAAATGTCTTTAGCACATCAGGGATTTTAGGAAGCCATTCTCTTCAGTGAGGGGTAATAACTCCAATTCCTTTTGCAGGGTCTCCTTTGCATTATTGGTATTGGTATTGGTTTATTACTGTCACAAGTGCAGTGAGAAAACTTGTATACTGTTCGTACAGATCAATTCACTGACAATGCATTGAGGTAGGACAAAGTAAATCAATATCGATACAGAGTAGAGTATAAAAGCTACTGAGAAGTTGCAGTGCAGGTAAACAATAAAGTGCAAATTCATAACAAGGGAAATTGTGAGATCAGGAGTCCATCTTATTGTACAAGACGTCCATTTAAGAGTCTGTTAGCAGAAGGATAGAGGCTGTCCTTGAGCCTGGTGGTATGTGCTTTCAGGCTTTTGTATCTTCTGCACGATGGGAGAGGAGGAGAAGAGTGAATGTCTAGGGTGGGTGCTGTCTTTGATTATGCTGACCAGTTTACTGAGACACTGAATAGTATAGACAGAGCCCATGTAGGGGAGCCTGATTTCTGTGATGTGCTGATGGTCACGTGCAGAGCAGTTGCCATACTGAGCCTTTATGCATATATGGTGCATCGATAAAAATAGGTAAGGACTGGTGGGAACGTGACAATTTCCTTTAGCTTCCTGAGGAGGTAGAAGCAATGTGAGCTTTCTTGGCCATGAATTTAAGATTGACCATTAGCCACCTTGCTAGACACAGATTTATGTCATCTTGGTTGTGACAGACTTCTACAGGGCTTGCTGAACCTTTCTAGAGATTCCAGAAATAATCATTCTGTGTTGGGCTCTAAGTTTGAGAGTCTGTTCATTTCTTCGTAGTTCTACTGATAGGGCACAGCATTGGCATCTACAAGCAAATCTTCCACAGCTTTGAACAACAGTGAGGGTTTCAAGATCCATGAAGCCACAGAAGTCTCAACCATCTACAATGATGTAATGAGGACTGGTTTGTTGGGTAGGAGATGAAGGGAGGAAGCAGAGTGGAGATTCAAGACGCTGGGATCTGAGCAACGAGCTATCTGCTGGAGGAACGCAGCAGGTCAGGCAGCATCCATGGAGGCAAGTAATCAGACCAGATGAAGGGTTTCAAGCTGAAATGTCGACTATCCTTTTCCCTATGCTGCCTAACCTCCTGGATTCCTCCAGCTCCTTTAATGTGTGGAAGAAAGGAGAGGTCTCTTTTCAACCCAATGATCACAATATGTCCCATTTCTTATCCCATGACAATTCATACCTTACCAGTCCTCCGCTGCTGGTCACCACAGTCTGTGTCTGACTAAAGTACCATGATAAAGAGAACAACCGAAAAATGAACAATAGCTGGAGTGCTGTTCTCCCACCGTGGCTGCAGAGAGTTGCTGGCAGGCTGCTGAAGGGGGCTACAGATGATGTGAAGGACTGTACAGAGTAACATAAAACTCGGTAAGTTGTGGTGATTGACTGCAGCTCCTCAGTGTGAGAACCAGCAGCCTGAGCTTGGCTGCTGACGAGCAACAGCAAGGACAGTGATCCGATCATTAGCCTTGGCTCATTTTGCACAGCCTCCCCTTGACCGACACCTCAATCACCTGAACAAGCTGTGGTAGGACTACTGGACTCCTGCGGTACCCTACAAGTCACTTTGGACAGTGGCATCTGGTCTGTGATGGGAGAAGCTGATTCCGTTGGCAGCAGCTTGTGTTATGTTGTGTTCTTTGGGAGCCATGTCACTGGCCACCAAACGCTGTATCATGCTACACTTGAAGGTACTGAAGGAGGTGGTCATAACTCTGACCCTGGAAGGATGGGTTCCAGCCTGCACAAAGTCCTGAGCAATCCTGGTACTGAGTTTCTCCATGTTTCTTGTCAATGCTCTGAGGCTGACTGGGAGGGCTGGACACAGTGTTCTGCTGTGCTTTCCAACAACCTTCTCCTGTTTGCTAGCTCAATGCGCCCTCAAGACCTGTGCAACGGAACTTGTCTATGCTCCCCTCCCCCCCAGAGATCTGATCCCTGCTGTCCTGACCCGGCTGTAGGCTACGAATGCCCTGTAGCTTATGACTTTGCCTCTGAGCTAATATATACGTAGTGTTGACATGGAATGTTACATCACTTGAGCTAAGAGTAAGTTCAGTCACAGTGTTCTATGAGAGGAGAAAGTAGTTTATATCTCTGATGGTTGGGTAATGTGCTTGGTGATATGCCTGTAGTGGTTGAGTTGCCGGCAGTGTTCAGATTGTGAGATGTGGGGGCTAAGGTCTGGAGAAGTGTTTATCAGCACTTGTGACCTGTGCTTGCCGGGAAGTGATTAGGGATCACTGCATTCGGCAAATGTTAGCGTTTACAGATGGTCTTGTGGGAAATGACATCTAAAGATATGAAGACTGACCATCATCACACTTGTGAGGTCATTGAAATTACAGTAATATGGCATTGCATCCACGCTCTAGGGTTGTACTTCTGGCATTCACCGCCATTACTGTGTCCTCTCACCGTCTTTTCCTCCTAACCCACAGGGTTTTCTGAGAACACCTCTTCTCTCTCTCTCTCTCCTCAAGGCTCCTTGTGCTGCATTGGAAAGTTGTGAAACCTTCTCTTAGGTAGCAAGCTGCAGTTGCCTCTGTAGTAACTCCATAACCAACTGTGGGCACATTGCTCACCCGCCCCTCAGTTAATGGGCACATGCTGTCTTGAAACAATGTGCTAGCTTGAAGCTGTGCTAGATACACAAAGCATTCCCTTAGGTAAAGCATTATGGCATTTAACAGAAATCGGGTTAAATATCAGTGACATATGTCGTGACACTTGTTGTCTTGCAGCAGTACAGTACATTGCAATACGTAATCAAAATATAAATTATAATAAGAAGGGAAGAAGGGGAAGAAGCTGTTTCTAAAATGTTGAGTGTGTGCCTTCAGGCTCCTGTACCTCCTCTTTGTTGATGGTACTGAGAAGAGGGCATGTCCTCGGTGATGGGGGTTCTTAATGTCGGATATTGCCTTTCTGAGGCATTGCCTTTTGAAGATGTCCTTGATGCTGTGGAGGCCAGTGCCCATGATGGAGCTGGCTGCGTTTACAACTTTCGGCAGCTTTTTCTGATCCTGTGTAGTGGCCCCTCCACACTGGACAGTGATGCGACTAGTTAGAATTTTGCTGGAGACTTTGGTGACATAGCACATCTCCTCAAACTCCTAATGAAATATAGCCACTGTTGCGCCTTCTTTGTACTTGCATCGATATGTTGGACCGAGAATAGATCCTCAGAGATGTTAACACCCAGGAACTTGAAACTGCTCCCTGTTTCAACTGCTGATCCCTCAATGAGGACCAGTCTGTGTTCCCTTGACTTTCCCTTGCTGAAATCTACAACGGAGGTTGTTGTTGTCATACCACTTAACCAGATGATCTACCTCACTCCTCTACCTCTTCTCGTTACCATCTAAAATCCGGCCAACAGTTGTTGTGTCATTGGCAAATTTATAGATGGCGTTTGAGCTGTGCCTAGCCTCACAGTCATGGGTATAGTGTGAGTACAGCAGTGGGCTAAACATCCTTTAGGTGCACCAGTAATCGTCAGTGAGGAGATGTTATTTCAAACCCAGTCAGACTGTATTCTTCTAATGAGGATGTCAAGACGGAGGTACTGAGGCCCAGGTTTTGGAACTTGCTGATTCTTGCTGAGGGTATGATGGTGTTGAACACTAAGCTGTAATCAATAAACAGCAGCCTGACACAGGTATTGCTACTTTCCAGGTGGTCCAAAGCCAAATGGAGAGTCAGTGAGAGTGCATCTGCTGTAGACCTATTGTGATAGTTGGAAAATTGCAGTGGGTCCAGGTTCTAGCTTAGACAGGAGTTGATTGTAGCCATGACCACTCTCTCAAAGAACTTCATCACAGTAGACATGAGTGCAACTGTGCGATAGTCAATGAGGCAGCTCACTCTGCTCTTCTTGGTCACTGGTATGACTGTCACACTTTTGAAGCAGGTGGGAACCTCCGACTGCGGCAGTGAGAGATTGAAGATGCCCTTGAACTCTCCCGCCAGACCACTGGCACAGTTTTTCAGTGCCTGGACAGGTACACCAACAGGGCCTGGTTCCTTGCAAGCAGTCACCCTCTTGAAAGATGTTCTGACGTCAGCTTCCGAGACAGAGGTCACAGGGTCCCAGAATGCTGCAGGGATTCACACAGGTGTAGTTTTATTCTCTCTTTCAAAGTGTGCATAAAAAGTGTTTAGCTCATCTGGGAGTGAAGCATCACAGCCATTCATGATGTTACGTTTTGCCCTGTAGGAAGTAATGGCCTGCAAATCCTGCCGGAACTGACATACATCCGATTCCACCTCTAACTTCAATCCAAATTGTTTCATCATTTTTAAAATAGCCTTTTGTAGGTCATATCTAGACTTCTTGTACAGTTCTGGATCATTGATCTTAAGTGCAACAGATATACTCTCAGCAGAGCATGGCATACACTCAGATTCATGTGCATCACATTCTGGGTTGACTACAACATTGGAGTTTTTGAATTATTGGACTCGTAACCAATAACTTGGACAATCCAGAGATAGGAGTTATAATACCTCTGTGGAAACGGGAATTTAAATTCATGTAATTAAACAAATCTACATGTTTTCAGAATATAATGTAATAATGTAAACCACTGATTTATTGTAAAGTCCCATCTGTTTCACTAATATCCCATGGGGTCACTGATGTGGTCAATGGTTAACTGTCTTCTCAGCTCAGAGTCTATTAGGGATGTGCAATGAATGCTGGCACTACCAGTTATGACCACATCCAGCACACTAAATAAAACAGAAACAAGCGCTCTTATTGCTCAACAGTGGTATTTCAGAAACCCAACTCACAGACTGAGGTTTTGGTCACTTGCCTCAATATCTCCTCATGGGGTTTGTGTCTTGGGAAGCTTGGCTATATTGATGGAGCTTTATAAACAGACTTCTGGTGCACTAAATGGTTGCCATAAATCCAAATTGCCAAAATATTTGGGGAAATGGGACATCTGTGAAAAAACATTATTGTTTTTATCTTTAAAGAACCGATTAAGCAGGCAGCTGCCATGGCATTTGCAGGTTAATTCATGAAAAACTAGCCAATGTTATTAATAGAGAACAGAAAGGTGGGGGTCATGTGCAAAGGCTTTCATTGTGTATTCTATGATAAAGTCAGGTTTTCATTATTCCACTATCAAGGTATGCAAACCTGAGAATGGAAACCCAAAAAACTAGACACCCAGGCCATGTCTGTGCAACATACAGAATCTCAGGGCTGCAAACAGAATCATAGAACTGTGGAAAATCAGAGCTTGCAAGGAGGCCATTTATCCCATCAAGACTATGCTACCACTTTTGAAATACAATCTTTTAGTTCAGCCCACCTCACGTTCCTGCTTATAGCTTCATGTTTCTCAAGAATTCCTTTTCCAGTACTGTATTGATTCTCCCTTGATCCTTTGGTAAAACAATTCCTTTCAAATTTCATCCATCTCTTGCACAAAGGTTTATCCTATACTGCCCCATTTCTTTACAAATTACCTCAAACACAACTTCCTTTGTTTCTTAGGACAAATTAAACTATTTCTCATAGAGTCATACAGCACAGTAGGAGGCTCGTTGGCCCACCAAGTCTGTGCTGACCATTGGCCATTCTTCTAGGCTAATCTTAATTCCACTGTCCCTACGTCCTTGACAGTTCCCCATCACATTCTACCCTTCACCTACACATTTTCAGCACTTTGTGGTGGCCCATTAACCTACTAAATTGATTATCTTTGAATTGTGGCAACTGGAGGAAATCTGCACAGCCATCCAGAACGTGCAAACTCCACACGGACAGCGCTGAAGGTCAGGTTGGAACTCGTGTTGCTGTAGCTCTGAGACAACAGCTGCATGTAATGCGCCGCCCTGCTACCACTTTACAAATTCCAACTCTGAGTCTTTCCCATAAGGAAAAATCCAACATGCCTGAAATCATTCCAGTAACTGCTTTCTGTACACTTTACTAATCTGTCCCATGTGAATAGATGATCAGTCCATGGCCCTACCCGCTGCCAGGAAACATTGTTACTTTCCTTTGGCTCTCCTCTTCAGTTTTCTTCCTACATTCCCCAGTAATCCAGTGCCTCCATGCCTGCTATCCTAATCAGAAGCCTGCTTGTTTAGAAATAAACTTAATGGCACAATATTTATGCGCATTCGTTGATAAGATTTCACAGCAAAGACAACCTTTGTGGAACTTCAGCAGCGATTTCCTTTCTGGAACTTCAGTCTGTGTGAGTTAATAATGCATGGAATTATAAAGTAACATCAAATGGTTTTCATCACAAACATTTCCTGACAAACTATGGGAGAACTACTTCAGCTCAACTTAAAAGAACCTGTCTGAGGAGCTTCCAAGCCTTGGGAGGTAGTTTCAGATTGGTTTGCCTTAAGTAGAAAAATTACCACTTGCAATCTGTGGCAATCACTCCAGTCATCTTTCATTTCATTTGGAGATCCAAAATGAGGGGTGTACTCAATATGGCCTTTGCCCTGACAGCAACCTTTTCTCATGACTGCATTAAGCTGTACTTAGATCTCCAGAAACCAAACACCAAGGGTCATTTTGTTGGGCTGTGACATATGACCTGCCACTTGGAGAAAAGTTTATGCAGTGAAACACATTTGTCCATAAGTTGATCAGGCAGTAATCTATATGGAAAGTTCTGAAGGCTCTGCAGGTGGACATGTGGGTCATGTGGAGTGGTTTTGTGGGCACAGCTCAACAGTCATTTAGCAGATGCTTTATTACCAGAACTCTAAAACAAGCATCAAGACCTCGCTTGGCTGGTGGTAAGAAGGACCCTCCTAGTCAGACTCTTCATGTACACTAGTTTCTCAATCCCAATACCTGCTGAGCCTCCCACATGGCTCAGGTGAAGATGATAAGATCATTCACTTCCATTTGTGCTCTGTGTGTGAGCCAAAAGAGTCTGGAAAAGCCTTGGTCAATGTTCATCCTCTACTCTGTAGACTGCTTCCACAGATGCACACAGAGGCAAACATTAGCTGCTGGAAAGTCTTCACATTTATAAATGATGCATTTTTGTCTAACTTTGGTGGAAGGTGATGTCTGCAAGTAAATGCTGGTGCAGGACTAGGTCCTGAGGAATGGAGTAAAGGTCTGTGCGGCCGCTCAAAGGCTTCACAGGGAAGCCCACAGTATGGACCCTTCTGCCAAATGGTAATGTGGGTTTGGAACTTGTATAAAAACCTTTTCAAAGGAATGTAGGAAAAGAAACAAGAGCAGGCCATTGAGCCTATTATTCCTGCTTCACCATTCAATACAGTCATTGCTGACCTTTTATCTCGCCAGCATTCTCCTGAATTAACCCATATCCCTTGATCCTGTAATGCCTAAGCATCAATGGTTCTCTGCCTAGAATGTATTCAGCAACAGAGCTCTTTGTAGTAAAAGCCAAACGTTCACCATCCTCTGGGTGAAGAGATTTATTTTCTTATCCCTATCCTTAATGGCCATTATGATTATCCGAGGCCTGGTTTTAGTCACTGGGGGATACATCTTCTCCAGCCAAGCCCAGTAAGAATTCTATGTATTTGAAAGAGTCTAACTCTCTTTCCCCAAAATTCAAGAGACTACCGAATTAAAATGCTTAAACTCTCCTCATAAAACATAACAAGCAAGCTATCCCAAGACACAAAATATTCTGCAGATGCTAGGGTCAAAGCAACACTCACAACATGCTGGAGGAACTCAGCAGGTCAGGCAGCATCCGTGGAAACGCTGACTGATTGTTTCCACGGATGCTGCCCGACCTGCTAAGCTATCCCAGGAATTGATCTGGTGACGAACTTCCTCTGACGTACACTTACCCTTTCTCAGACAGGGAGACCAAACCTATTCATAAAGTTCCAGGTGGTGTTTCACCAGAGGCTTAACGTAATTGCGACAAGATATCTTTTAGTCTTCCATTGAAATCTCTTTCTAATAAAAGGCCACCAGGCATATACCATCCCAATTGTTTTTCTGACTCTGCTTTGACTCATGTACAAGAACATTCAGGTCCCTCCGAGCATCAAATAAACTACTGGAAGAATTCACTGGGTCAGGCAGCATCTGTGGAGACAAAGCAATAGTTGACATTTTTCCCGTATCATGTCCACAGCATGTTTTATACAGCAGATTCCAGCATCTGCAATCTCTTGTGTTGTCCCTTTGACCTTAATCACATTCCAATCTCACACCATTTAAAAATATTCTGCATTTCTGTTTTATTTCCCTACAGTGGTTGACCTCACATTTTCTCCTCATTATGTCTCATCTGCACTACCCCTAGCCTTTCTTTATCCCACTGAAGCCTCTCTGCATCCTCTTGAAGGCTCAGACTGCCAACTAACTATTTACTTATTTAGCGATGCAGTGGAGAACAGACTAATCTGTCCCTTCGAGACCACGCTTCCTGCAGCCCACTGATTTAACCTTAGCCTAATCACGGGACAATTTACAATGACCAACTAGCCTACTAACCAGTACGTCTTTGGACTGCGGGAGGTACCAGAGCACCTGGAGGAAACCCATGCATTCACAGAGAGCACATACAAACTCCTTACAGATGACATTGGAATTGAGTTCTGAACTCCAACGCTCCGAGCTGTAATAGTGTTGCACTAAGAACTACACTACTGTGCCATGCACTGGCTTGGATACCTTGGATATATTATATTGGATAACTTGGATATGTTATATTTGATCCTGTTATATGATTTATTGTTGTCAATTGTGAAGAGTTGAGAACAGTTTCCCAATCTGCTAAGAAAGAAATATCATGTTTGACTAGCACCTCACAGGGTTCTGCTTAAAGCAGGGGAACATTCAGAACATTTGTGCCCCATCTATAACCTGCCATTATTAGTTGGAAGCTACTTCATTTGATATGCTTGACCACCAGAAAGAAATCTCACTCCAAAAGATGCAGACAAGGAAAACCAAATAGTTATGAAAAAGTATTCTCTGTTCTTGAAGGTACAAATCAGAACATCAAAATCATTCATCTTCAAGATAAGATTATGGAACTGAAGCTTTGCCTTCTTTCAGCTACTTACAAACTTGTAAAAGTTATTTCTATCACATTCAATTGATGTCAGCTTCTCTCCAGCATTATTGATGGAACTAATGGAGAACTCTTTCACCTGGCAGTTTGATAATTGTAGTGTATCAGTGATCTCAAATGTGTAAATGCATTTGTCAGACTTCAGATTGTTCTGTTACTGCACAAGACAGTTTCTTGGACTGAGGGCCTGTGACTAGTGGTTTGTCACAGAGGTTGGTGGGTGCTATGAAAATAGATGGTGTCATAGGGAGTGAAGATGTTTATAAAAATGTAGAGGGGAGTCTTAATCAGCTGGGTAAGTGGGCCAAGGACTGGGAAATAACTTTCAGTGTGGATAAGTGCTAAAGTGTTGCATCTTGGGAAGTCAAACCAAGGTAGTGTTGTGGAACAGAGAGCCTAGGAATATAAGAACATATTTGCAGAAGGTGGCGTCACATGTAGATGGGATGATGAAGAACCCATCTGGCATTCTGGCCTTTATCAGTTAGGGCACGGAGTACAAGGGATGGGGCATTTTGCTGCAGGTGTACAAGATGTTGGGGAGACCACATTTGGAATATTAGAGTCACAGGTTACATATAGCATGGAGACAAGCCATTTGGCCAATCTTGCCCATGCTGACTTGACTGCATTGCCCAGCCAGCTAGTCCCATCTGCCCACATTTGACCTGTAGTCCTCTAAACTTCTATCCACAGATGTAAATGCCCACCTCAACCACTGTTTCAGGCAGCTCATTATAAATACACACCACCACTTGCGTGAAGAAGCTGCCCTGATATCTCTTTTAAATCTCATCCATCTGGTCTTAAATGTATGTCCTCTTGTTTTTAGCATCTCCTCCTGGGGAAAATGACTATGTACATCTACCCTGTCTATGCCTCTCATTATTGTAGATACCTCTATCAGGTCACCCTTCAATCTCCTGCATTCTAGGGAATATAGTCTATGCAGCTTTTCCTTCTACCAAGTCCAGACAATATCCTGGTAAATCCTTCCTGTACCCTTTCTAGTTTAATAATGTCTCACCTACTTATAGGATGGCCAAAACTTTAAACAATGCTCCAAGTGCAGTATCACCAACATCTTACATAACTGCATAGTAACTTCTTCATACAGAGTGTGTTGCTGGAGGAAGTGGTGGAGACAGCTACAAAAATGGCATTTAAAAGATGTTTGGGTAAGAGAGGTCCAAATGTAGATACCTAGCTTGATGGGTACCACGGTCGTCAAGGATAAGTTGGGCTGAAGGACTTGTTTCCTATGCTGTGTTGGCGTGTGGCCAAGTGGTTAAGGCGTTTGTCTAGTGAAGGTCGCTATTTCGAGCCTTGGCTGAGGCAGCGTGTTGTGTCCTTGGGCAAGGCACTTAACCACACATTGCTCTGCGACAACACCGGTGCCAAGCTGTATGGGTCCTAATGCCCTTCCCTTGGACAACATCGGTGGCGTGGAGAGGGGAGACTTGCAGCATGGGCAACTACTGGTCTTCCATACAACCTTGCCCAGGCCTGCGCCCTGGAAACCTTCCAAGACGCAAATTCATGGTATCACGAGACTAACAAATGCCTATAAAAAATTATTGTCAATACAGTGTGTGGCATCAGGGCTCAGTCAGTAGAACTGCCTTTTCGCAACATTAGTAACCTGGGTTCAGTCCTGACCTTGGGTGCTGTTCCTGTGAAGTTTGCATCTCCTCCCTGTGACTCTGTGGGTTTTCTCCAGGTGCTCCAGTTCCTCCAACATCCCAAGGTCATGAGGATGGTAGGTTAATTGGCCACTGTATATTGCCCCTTGTGTGTAAGTGACCATAGAACTTGGGGAGAATAAAAAAAAGTCAGATTAATGTAGCACTAGTATAAATAGGTGGTTCATAGTCAGTATTGAATCAGTGGGTCGAGGAATCTGTTTCTGTGCTATATGACTCTGTGACAGCTTGATTAATCATTATTTAAAGCTTGATTATATCGACTCCACAGTCATTTCTACTGAATGTTTAATCACCCTCCTTTCTTTGCTAGTAGAAGAATTTCCTGCACATTCACACTAATCCAGCACAGAAAGAATATTGCAGTTGTGCTCATTTATCAAGGCACATTCTGAGCAATTGGCTCTGCTGATGCAGTTCAAAACAGGACATTCTTAAATCATAGCAGGTTTTGGAAATACTGAACATGACTGAGGGACACATTCCAGATGCACAAACTAAACCCAGCAAAGATTTTATACAATAGGGAAAAAAGAAACACAAAAGACACATTATTAAATAGCTGCAATCTTTTCTTCCCCCAGCAACGTATGTGAGTGAGTCAAACACTTATTAGCTGAGTGGAACAATGATCGGTGCCTCTGTTGTTGCTAATAAGAGTAACACCCTTGGCTTCTGGCTAAATCCCTCACTCGTTGTAAAAAAGCTACCTCTGATTAAAAGGTGGTGAGTTCTTCCTCCCCCTCTCTCTAAATGCTCATTTCTTGTCTCCAGCAGTTTGTGGCCACCTGCTCCCTTTATGCTGCCTCAATTCTTTGGCTGCTGTCTTGAAGTGATCTCACAAAGTTTGCCTTTAGGTACTGTCAGACCACACAGTCAATTCTTGCTTCAGGGTATCTCATTATCATGAAACATTTCTGCATTGCAGTAGTAGGAACCTTACCTATACAAGCCTTATTAACCTCAATACCTATTCTTCAAGACATTTTGCTCAAGATTTCTATGCATACGTAACTTTGCAAAAATCCTTTTTGAATCAAATTAACAGAATGAACCAGATTGATACAATCAGAGTGAATTTCCTGAATTGCCATTAATTTGTATTTATCTCTGGCATGAGAGTGGTTATATTTTTGTTATTTTGATCATTAGGAGTCATGTATCAATCCACTGGACAATTCCATTAAACTGGTTCATTGTTTGGTTGGAGCTGAGAGTCAATTTATTTCAATGCTTAAAGGCCAATGCCACAATTAAACTGTGGCTAGAAGAATCTAATACAGATCTGATGGTTGCAAAAAAAAAAATGCTTATTGTTAATGCAAAATCCAAAGTAATGAAAGAAATTAACATCATCCTCAATTTTTAGAATATAGTGATTAGGGAAGGATTTCTTGTTCACAGTGGTTTAGTGATTCATTCTGCAAAGGTGTAACACTTGGGAGGACTCCCTGTCTAAGTGAGAAATGGATGCACAGAAGCTTTCTTTGAGGTTAGGCAGAATAACTTTTTATCATTCTCTTAGTAAAGATAGTAAAGATCGTTTCGCAAACTCAGGTTCCCTCAAAGCAGTTCACAACCAGTGAAGTCAGTTGTAAAACAACAAACATGACAACAATTGTCACAAAGAAAACTCTCTCACATATCACTATGATATGATCTGATGATCCTTTTTGCCATATTGATTTATCAGTGACTATTTGCCAACACAGTGGCGTAGCTCACGGAGCAGATGCCTCACAGTCCCAGAGAACTGGATGCAATTGTGACCCCAGCCGCAGTCTGTGTGGAGTTTGCATGTTCTTTCTGGACTGCCTAGGTTTCCTCTTGGTGCTCTGGTTTCCTTCTAAGTCCCAAGGATGTGTGGGATTGTTTGTTGACCTGTTACTGTAGGTTGGCTCTAGTGTACAGGTGCATAGGAGAATCTGGAGTGAGTTGATAAAGATGCAAGGTGAATAGAAAAATGGGATCAGTGTGGTAATGGGCTCTTAATGGCTGGTGCATGCTGTGTGGGTTGATGGGCCTGCTTCTGTACTGTGACTCCAGCAACTCTTATCTATAACTCTACTGACTTGGACACTACAGATAAGCTGCCCTGCTCTCTCTGGGACTGGGGCCATTGGATCTTTTGTCTTCATCTGAGAATGCAGGGTGGGGCTTTGTTTATCACCCATCCAGTTAACAGCAGCTCTGGCTGTGCACAACAGCATCAGTAGAGAGTGGGGCTTAAAGGTAAGGTGTCACCTGATTTGGACAGTTGAGATGAACGTCTTTCAGAGAGGTGTGAGATTCTGGAAATCCTGAAAGGTAGTGGAAGCTGAACCTTTGAATAAATTTGAGGTTGCAGTAGACAGATTCTTGATAAGGAAGAGGAATGGCGGAGAGTAAACATTGCCATAGGCCGTTGCTCCTAATTTTGTGTGTTGTGTTTAACCTCCTAACCTCCTGCCTCAGAGCATAAGCCTGTGTAGACATTGGATATTGTAGTTAACTATATGCAAATCCTGAAAGGAAATATGCCATCCTGAAAGGCAAAATGACTCTGGAATATAGACATATTTTGTGAAATACCAACTGTGCACCCTAAGGGAAATAAAACAGAAAATGCTATAAACACCCAGGGAGTCAGAGAGGGAGAACCATGGAGAGAGAAACAGAGTTAACATGTTGGGTTCAAGATATTTTATCAGAATTGAGTCCCTTTATGACACTGGAGGAGATTAGATAGATAGGGGTGAGGTCATGGAGTATTTGAAACTAAGGATCAGAATCTTAAGAGTGACAAGTGCTTAACTGGGAGCCAGGATAGGATGGAGAACACAGGTGGACAGGTAAACTGGATGGTGAAAATTTGTGAAATGGCAACAAACACACCATAAGCTCATACAAGCCTAGCAAATAAACCCATATATAGCCCCGGTGTCCTTAACTATGGCAGGTAGATTCAATTCTTATGTTTCTGCAACAGTGGAGATAAATTGGTTGCATAAATGGGGTAATTAAGTCATCATTAAGTAAAATGAACCAGCAATGTCTTCTGGATGTGTGAGGAAAGAGGAGACCCAGGGGAAACCCACAGGGAGAGCATGCAAACTTCACATGGTATTCCACCATAGATTTTTGAAATACTAATCTTGCAGCCCTATCATAATTCAGTAATGATTTTATATTTTGTAGAAATAACCAGTTGCAGTAACAGATTCAAATAAGGTAAATTAATGAGAACCTGCAGGTGGTAGATGCAGGGATGGTCACTGCTCGTTTATTTTGACAAGCCCTCTTTCTCTCACTGATTCTGATTAAGAAAGGCAGTGTCGCTCGTTATCTAAGGAGCAAATCTGATCGTATCTGTGGCATTAAGATGCTCTGCAGACAATTGCAGTGGAAACGTGCGCTGGCAGCTAGACCTGGCTGGAAATAATATTAAGCAGGCTTTCACAGCCCAGCAGAAACAAATTAAACAAAACAAAAGTCAGAAGGAAATCAAACATGACTGACCATATCCAGACATCCTGCAAGGAAATGAAAGAAAAGTTGGTTGTTATAAAATGAGCTCAGAATTATTAAAAGGTTCTGTACCTAGTGCTGTACTAGAGCCAATGTGCTTAATTCTGATTAAGTCGTTGTTGGTGACAAGACATATTAGCGATGATGTGATTCTATTGGTAACCCAGTAGCTGTAACTTCAAGCTCCAAAATGCAACGTTATGCAACTGCATTCAATATACATGTTCATCAGAGGAACAGTACAAAAAAAATATGACCAGGAATTTGTCTAGATTTCATGAAAAGCCAACCGGGTACATCATAGGAATAACGATAGAGAGTCCCGAAAACACTCAGCATCTGTGGAGGGAGAAGCAGAGTTTACATTTTATGTTCATGGTCTTTCATCAGAGTTCAGTCCCCTCATAGCGTTGGAAGAGCTCAGAAGGTAGGAAGGAGGTGAGGCCAAGGAGGGATCTGAAAACAAAGGGTTTTCAAATTGAGCTACTGGTTAAGAAAAACCAATGTCAGTGAACTCAGGTCTTACGGATACACTGGGTGGCTCAAATTATGTTGGATTATACATAGGTTTGTGGGGCAGTCCATGATTTCCAAGGTCTGGTTTGTGGCAGTTTATTGTCTGATGTCATTGTTCAACAGCAGGGATGGGTTGGTAGAAGACCTCCATTTAGTGGGCATTAAATGTGATTCCCATTATCTCGTATATTTCAGTAAGTAAGTTGTCAGCAACTCAGTGACCAGCCTCTGAATGTGCACGTAAATGTTCATCTATGCACTGATGCTTGATCATTGAATTTGGGCATCTTTTATCTCAGCATGTTTTAAAGACCAAAGTCCAACAGAAAAGCAATGACCTGAAGAGCAGGTGGTAGTAGAAAAACCCAGGAAGCCCAACAGCGCATTGACAATCATGCAGCCACCAATTTTTCAGCCAGGTCAAACACCCAAGGGCTCACCTAATTAACACCCAAGAAACTTTCAGGATCATCAACCATGACTCTGCCCTTGCTGTCCTTGACTCCATCCCATAATAACTTAACCAGCAATCCATGACCAACGTGGCTGACAAAGCCGTATGCTAAATGAAAACCAAGAAGGCTCCAGCAGCAGATAGTACTGCTGCTGAAAATCCAAAACTTGACAAAACAAGAATTCTGTCACTAATCTAGAACATCTTCTCTCATCTGGGAAGAAGCAGACAGACAAAGAGACTGTGGTCACCATAGTCATGACCATCTTCAAGAAAGAAGCCTAACTGTGGTAAGCACAGAGGTGTCTTCCTTGTGGTCTGTCTCAGGAGTAGTCATTACCAGAGTTCTTCTCAACCACCTCTTCCCAAGAGATGGTCTCAGAATGGTAACATGGATTCCAATCTATATGCTGATTTTTGACATGGTGTCTATCATGCAACAATATAAGCACAGAGAGCCACATTAACCACTATACATGACTTTCCTTGATCTTGCAAAAGTCTTTGACTGAGTTAATCATGAGGAACTATAGAGAATCTTTTTCAAAATGTTTCCATGCAGAAGTTCATCTCCATGAGACGGAGGAGGAGGAGAAGATGGCAGCGCGATGCAGCGTGCAGCGGCCACTCCGGTGAATGATATCTGTAATCTGTCAAGTAGGGTGCCATGCACAATCCTGATTTGATGGAGACAGACGTGAGAGAATGGAGGAACATCTGGAGAAACTTCTGAAATGCCTTTTTTGCTGCTGCTGCTACTGTATGATCCAGAGTCCCCAGAGGAGAAGGCCCCGAGTCCTCAGTTTTGCTTGTTGCTCGGCGGCCAGGGCAGGGTTGAGGCGCTCGGCAGAGATGGTGCTCGGTGCTCGGTGCTGGAGGACTGGTCGGAGGCTCGAAGTTTTCAGACGGACTCAGATTCGGCTGTGTTTGGGTGCTTCCAGGCTGCTGCATTGGTAGTTGTCGGCGCCTGGGGGTTTATGGCACGGAGAGCTTCTCTCTTTTGCCGCCTGCTATCAGGGACTATCAGGAGTCGATCAGAACTTTGAGACTTTTTTTTTACCGTGCCCATGGTCTGCTCTTTTTCAAATTATGGTACTGTTTTGCACTGCTGTAACTGTATATTAAGAAAGCTCACCTCTGTCCCAAGATACTGATAGACTTTTACCGTTGTACTGTTGAGAGCATACTCACCAACTGCATCTCAGTGTGGTATGGAAATTGTCCTGTATCGGACCGCAAAGAACTCCAGCGTGTGGTGAAAACTGCCTAGCAGGTTATCGGCACCCAATTGCCCACCATTGAGAACATCTACCATAAACGCTGCCTGGGCAGGGTGAAAAGCATTATCAAGGATGCATCTCACCCTAACCATGGACTTTTTACTCTCCTCCCATCCGGTAGGTGCTACAGGAGCCTCTGCTCCCACACCAGCAGACACAGGAAGAGCTTATTCCCTGAGGTTGTGACCCTGCTGAACCTCTCATCACAGCGCTAAGCAGTATTGCATCCGTATTGTACTGTCTCAGTATTTTTATATTTGTGTGCTGTAGCACTTTTTTTATTCGCAGTTATTTTGTAACTAACATTATTCTTTGCCTTTCTGGTCAGAACCTAAATGCATTTCATTGGCTTTGTATCTGTACTCGGCACAATGACAATAAAGTTGAATCTAATCTAATAATTATGTGGTCTTGTCAGTGTTAGTCTTTGGTTTGTCCTTTTTTTGTGATATCACTCTGGAGGAACATTGTATCATTTCTTAATGCATACATTTCTAAATGACAGTAAACGAGGACTGAGGGTCCTCATAATCTATTATAGTCTTACATCTGCTATATAATGGCATGCAAACCTTGATCCAAACCATTAGGTCAACTACTGACCCAATCTCAATGTAAACTAGACTTAAGCAAGATTAGTCAATGCCCCAATCTTTCACCTCACCTCCAACAAGGCACACACTGGGATGGAACTCCTTGACAAACTCTAATGTGCTCAATAGGGACAGCAGCAGACCTACGCGTAAATGTGTTTAGGGATGGACACATACTGCACATCAGATCAGCAAAATAAATCACCCAACATGTTTCTTTCTACAGTTGTTGCATCAAGATTTTTCTCTCTGGAGCTTTGGTTTTCCACTCCATTACATCAATGGAAGTGCTGTAAGATACAGGAGTGCCCTTTGACCATCCTCCATCCACCCTTGCTACCTGTCCTGAGTCCTGCACATACAGTAGATGCAACCACAAGGAAAGCACTAGCGCCTATACTTTCTCAGAAGCTTAAGGAGGTTCAGCATGCCAATGAATGCTTTAACAGGCTTTTGAAGTTGTGCTGTTGAAAGTATTCTGATTGGTTATATTATGGCACTAATATGGTATGACAATTTGAATGTTCAGCCACGTAAGAAGCTGCAACAAATAGCGGACCCAGCCCCATAAATTATGGGTACATGCTCCATCATTAAGTATCTCTATGAAGTGTTGCATCAAGAAGCAACATCTATCCTCAAGGATCCCCACTTTCCAGTTCATGATGTTTTTTCACAGCTACTATTGGGTAGGAGGTTCAGAAGCCTGAAGTCCCAATCAAGAACAGTTACTTCCCTTCAACCACTTTGTTATTGAACCAACCTGCACAACCCTAATGACTACCTAAGTATAGCAAAATAATGTCTACTTTGCACGACAATGGACTTTAATTGTTTTTTTGTTATAATTGTGCTCTTTGTTGCATAATTTTGTATTAATTATGCTTAATTCTTTGCTTTCTTGTGAATTTTGTGTCTCCAATGATATGTGCAAATAACACCTCTGCAAGTAAGTTTTTAATTGTGCCTGTGCATATGACAATAAGCTGGAGTTTTAACTTTCAAAAGTGTAAAGTCTACTGACTCTTCTAAATCCCAAGCCCACCACTACTCAAGGTGTATTCTGCTTTGCGTCCATGCATCAGCGATGTTCAGAAGGCCAGTGCTGATGTTAGAACATTACACACCTATCACCCTGCCAGAGCCAGAGACAAATGATCCACCATTGGGCCCCTCAGCTGCTTCAGAACCTGCAGAACTGGAGTGGAAGCAGATCGTCCTCATCCTGTGGAAGTGCCCAAGGAGCTTTCGCTGTTGTAATAGTGAGCACAAACCACAGGGGGGAGATGGGACGTTGGCCTCCAGAAATCTCAGATCTCAGAGGGTTAGAGGAAGCCTTGGTGGTTAGGTAGCCAATGAAGATGGCGAGAGTAGGAGCTCTCTCAATTAATTCATTTAGAGAAAGAGCATGTCCAAAGAGCCAATGCTACCAATTAACCTTCTAAGCTGCATGTCTTTGGAATGTGATTGCAAACCGGAGTGCTGGAGGAATCCCACACGATCATGGAGAGAGTGTAGAAATTCCTTACAGACAGTGATGGAATTGAATGACAGAAATTCTGCAGATGCTGGAAATTAAAGCAACACACATCAAAGTTGCTGGTGAACGCAGCAGGCCAGGCAGCATCTCTAGGAAGAGGTACAGTCGACGTTTCAGGCCGAGACCCTTCATCAGGACGAACTGAAGGAAGAGTTAGTAAGAGATTTGAAAGTTGGAGGGGGAGGGGGAGATCCAAAATGATAGGAGAAGACAGGAGGGGGAGGGATGGAGCCAAGAGCTGGACAGGTGATTGGCAAAAGGGATACGAGAGGATTATGGGACAGAAGGTCCGGGGAGAAAGACAGTGGGGGGGAACCCAGAGGATGGGCAAGGGGTATAGACAGAGGGACAGAGGGAGAAAAAGGAGAGTGAGAGAAAGAGTATGTGTATAAAAATAAATAACGGATGGGGTACGAGGCGGAGGTGGGGCATTAGCGGAAGTTAGAGAAATCAATCTTCATGCCATCAGGTTGGAGGCTACCCAGACGGAATATAAGGGGTTGTTCCTCCAACCTGAGTGTGGCTCCATCTTTACAGTAGAGGAGGCCGTGGATAGACATGTCAGAATGGGAATGGGATGTGGAATTAAAATATGTGGCCACTGGGAGATCCTGCTTTCTCTGGCGGACAGAGCGTAGGTGTTCAGCAAAGTGGTCTCCCAGTCTGCGTCGGGTCTCGCCAATATATAGAAGGCCACATCAGGAGCACCGGATGCAGTATATTACCCCAGCCGACTCACAGGTGAAGTGTGGCCTCACCTGGAAGGACTGTCTGGGGCACTGAATGGTGGTAAGGGAGGAAGTGTAAGGGCATGTGTAGCACTTGTTCTGCTTACAAGGATAAGTGCCAGGAGGGAGATCAGTGGGGAGGGATGGGGGGGATGAATGGACAAGGGAGTCGTGTAGGGGGCGATCCCTGGGGAAAGCAGAGAGGGTGGGAGGGAAAGATGTGCTTAGTGGTGGGATCCTGTTGGAGGTGGCGGAAGTAACGGAGAGTAATATGTTGGACCCGGAGGCTGGTGGGGTGGTATGTGAGGACCGGGGGAACCCTATTCCTGGTGGGGTGGCGGGAGGATGGAGTGGGAGCAGATGTGCATGAAATGGGGGAGATGCATTTGAGAGCAGAGTTGATGGTTGAGGAAGGGAAGCCCCTTTCTTTAAAAAAGGAAGACATCTCCCTCGTCCTGGAATGAAAAGCCTCAACCTGAGGGCAGATGCGGTGGAGACAGAGGAATTGCGAGAAGGGGATGGCGTTTTTGCAAGAGACAGAGTGAGAAGAGGTATAGTCCAGATAGCTGTGAGAGTCAGTAGGCTTATAGTAGACATCAGTGGATAAGCTGTCTCCAGAGATAGAGACAGAAAGATCTAGAAAGGAGAGGGAGGTGTCGGAAATGGACCAGGTAAACTTGAGGGCAGGGTGAAAGTTGGAAGCAAAGTTAATAAAGTCAACGAGCTCAGCATGCGTGCAGGAAGCAGCGCCAATGCAGTTGTTGATGTAGCGAAGGAAAAGTGGGGGACGGATACCAGAATAGGTACAGAACATAGATTGTTCCACAAAGCCAACAAAAAGGCAGGCACAGCTAGGACCCATACGGGTGCCCATAGTTACACCTTTAGTTTGGACGAAGTGGGAGGTGCCAAAGGAGAAATTATTAAGAGTAAGGACTAATTCTGCTAGACGGAGCAGAGTGGTGGTAGAGGGGAACTGATTAGGTCCGTAATCCAAAAAGAAGTGGAGAGCTTCGAGACCTTCCTGATGGGGGATGGAAGTATATAGGGACTGGACATCCATGGTGAAAATGAAGCGGTGGGTGCGAGGGAACTTAAAATCATGGAAAAGTTTAAGAGCGTGAGAAGTGTCACGAACATAGGTAGGAAGGGATTGAACAAGGGGGGATAAAATGATGGCACTGAGTCTGGATTGCTGGCGCTCTAATAGCATTACACTAACAGATACCTCAATAAAGGGGGCTCCTGGATTTGAACTGTGGGCCTCTTGATCTGTAGTCAGATGCTCTGCCACTGAGCTATACCCTCAGCCACTTTGAACACTGTTTGGCTCGGAAATTCAACAATATGGTCAGTGGAAGTCATTTAAACTCCAATGGCGGGATTCACATGCGTTCTCACCGGCTGACAAACAGCTCTAAGCAGAGGCTTGGTGTCAAACCTCTCTTTCAATCCTTGTTGTAGATCCCTGTCCAACAGTTATTGGATTTATGGTTTAATTAGTAACAGCTGGTAAGCACTAGTGGTAATCCTGTCCCTCTTTCTTGATCTAACCACATGGAAGTATCAACAGCGGCACATCCTGAGGCTATGAAGGGCGCTAGATAATGCAAGTCTTCCTTACCTCAAAGTTAATCTGATTTTGTCAGTGATACTCTTCAAATTGACATTTTCTATGTCTTCTGGCACGCTATAATGAAAGGAACTGTTTTACCATCCAGATTACCAACTGTATCATTAAATTCAATCCAAACCACAGCAATGGCCTCATTTCAAGTAACAATTACTCCACAAAGCACAGTGTGTCAACCACAGTAACATGTGGAATAAATAGTCAACATGTTAGGATACATTGAAATTGAGAAGAATTTCTTGTGTTACGGCACATATGTGGCACTTCACTGGAGTTGCCTGAGAAATCCATTGGGACTTGTCCTGAATCACTTGCCTTCCTGATATTTATTCTCATTATGGGCCAGTTTTCCTGTGGTCTGTTTGTCATCCGTGAGGACAAACAAAACATAAATAATACAAGGAGAGAGAAGAGTGAGGAAAATTAAATTCAATGGCCTCTGATTTCACCCGGTAGATTAATGATAATCAGTTCAGGGTTCATGTGAGGACTGGATAATGAGTCGGGAGCTCAATAATTAGCTCCAGTCAAAGGTAAGCTGTAATGGGTAAAGTGAGCCAAGGCTGGCAGAACAGATATTGGCAAGTATTCTGATGTGCTATCTGAACAGGAAATATTTGAAAAATTGTAAAAGAGTGGACCTCGAGGTCTACTGGTGCCATAGTAGAGACTGTGTTGGAGGAAATGTGAAATGCAGAGATATCCTATATCTGCAGGGGCCAGGAACTCATACAGACATGCAAAGTGAAGGAGGCCACTCAGAAGCAGGACACTCACGTCCCCATCTACATCAACGGATCTGTAGTGGAGCATGTATCAAGCTTCAAATTCCTTGGTGTCCACATTTCTGAATATCTCACCTGGTCCCTGATCTCTTCCATACTGATCAAAAAGGCGCAACAGTGCCTTTATTTCCTGTGGAGCATCAAGAAAGCTTACCTTTGTCCCAGGATACTGACGGACTTTTACCGCTGTATCATTGAAAGCATACTCACCAACTGCATCTCACTGTGGTATGGCAATTATCCCGTATTGGACCGCAAAACACTCCAGCGGGTGGTGAAAACTGCCCAGCAGATTGTCGGCACCCAATTGCCCACTGTTGAGGACATCTACCATAAACACAGCCTGGGCAGGGCGGAAAGCATTATCAAGGATGCATCTCATCCTAACCGTGGACTTTTTACTTTCCTCTCATCCAGTAGGCGCTACAGGAGCCTCCGCTCCCGCACCAGCAGGCACAGGAAGAGATTCTTCTCTGAGGCTGTGACCCTGCTGAACCTCACATCACAGCGCTAAGCAGTATTGCAACCATATTGTACTGTCTCAGTACTTTTATATCTGTGTGCTGTAGCACTTACTTTTTATTCGCAGTTATTTTGTAAATGACACTATTCCTTGCATTTCTGGTCAGATGCTAACTGCATTTCATTGGCTTTGTATCTGTACTTGGCACAATGACAATAAAGTTGAATCTAATCTAATCTAATCAATTCCAAGCTTCTTATTGTAAGAGGGCTGAGAAAAGACTTGTGATCAGGAAAGGGGCATAGAGAAGTCTGTGACTAGATGAGATAGTTGGAAGCATGTGACATGGGAAGGAGTTGGAAAGAAGTTCATGATTGTGCTGGAGACTTGTGACTGGAGGTGGAATTAGGGAGGCTTGTCATTGGGAGAGAGATCCAGAGAGAAGTCAGATTAGCAGGAGGTTGAGGGGTGACATGATTGGAAGAGGGTGTGAGGAGCCTGATGATGGAGAAGGGTGGGTGGAAGTGAGACTGGGAGGGAAGGAGTGGGTATTGTGTTTGGGAAAACAGTTAGGGTTTCTGGATTGTCTGGGAGATGGTGGTGATTGGGTCTTGTTTGTGCATGGAGGAATAGGTGCTTGGTCAACGCAGGTCTTTTACATGGTACACTTTAATCTAGAAGTTTTTGAGACTTCGGAGAGCAGTTGCAGTAGGAAACCGACGGAACAATTAGAGAGAAAATAAATGTTAGCTGACTGGCGGTGTAGTGGCATCAGCACCAGACTGCGAGGCAAATGGTCCTGAGTTCGAATGCTGCTGGCTCCTTGCACGCTTTTGGGTTGAGCGTTGAACCTGGTTGTGCCAAAAACCAGTCAAATACTCCAGAAATGGTAAAATTGCTCCCCAGTGCACCAGAAGGCATGAAAAGGAACAACGAAACAAATTAGCCAAATATACTCCAGTGGCTATACTTCACTAGGAGTTTGAGGAGATTTGGTATACCACCAAAGGCTTAAGCAGATTTCTACAGAGGTACAGTACTATGGAGAGCATTTTGACTGATCGCACCTGACCCACAGTATGGAGTCACTACTGCACTGGATCTAAGAGGCCTCCGAGGTTTGTAGACTCAGCTGCATCATAGGTACAACCCTCCCCACCATCACGGACATCTGTCAAATGTAGTGCCTGAAGAAGGCGGCATCCATTATTAAGGACCCTCAATATCTGGTACGTGCCCTCCTTTCTATAAAAGCTACAGAGAAAGTGCAGTGCACGTAAACAGTGAAGAGCAAGATCATAATGAGGTACATTATGAGGTCAAGAGTGCATCTTATTGTACAAATTGTTGATTCAGGAGTCCGATAACAGTGGTGGTACGTGCTTTTTAGGCTTTTGTATCTTCTGGAGATGGGTGAAGAGAGAATGATGGGTGGAGTCTTTGGTTATGCTGGGTGCTCTATGGAGGCAGTGAGAAACGGAGACGGAGTCCATAGAGAGGAGGCTGGTGCCTGTGATGATCTGACCTGCGTCTGCAACTCTTTGCAATTTCATGTGGTCATGTGCAGAGCAGTGACCATACCAGGCTGTTGTCCATCCAGGCAGAATTAATGTCTATCTTATTTTTGTGTTACGATGACATTGTGGCTGTGATTCCACGTAACGGGCTCTTAATGGACTCATTCTCAGGGTAGTCTGATGTCAAGCTAGGCTATGTCCCTGTTCCAACACTTCCTTAACTCTTTCATGTAGAGATGCTGTACCTCACTTTCAACAGGTTCTTGCAGCAGAGGAGTCAGAGTTGTAAAACCCTCCAACTCTGCCATCTGCAGTCCATTGCTGAGGTCAGCTCATCCTCAGTAGACCAGTGTGGTGCGTAGCTCATGGTCTGAAACCAGTCACGAATTCACCCTTGATTCATTCACTGAAGCATTCGAGAGGATGGACCTTTTAGTTAACGTCTGTTCTACCAACCTAAACACAAGATATTCTGCAGATGCTGGAAATCTTGATCAACACAAACAAGAAGGACATGCCCTCTTCTCATTGCTACCACCAAGGAGTAGGTGGAGGAGCCTGAAGACACACACTACATTTTAGGAACAACTTCTTCCCCTCCACCATCAGATTTCTGAAAGGACAATGAACCCATGTGTGCTACCCCACTACTTTTTCTTTTCTTACTCTACTTATTTAATTTATTTTTTAATATACTGTACATATTTCAAAGCGCTCGGCAGAGGATGGTGCTCGGAGAGGCTGTGTTGGAGGGGCTGGTCAGAGGCTTGAAGTTTTCAGACTCAGAGTCCGCTGCGGTCAGGTGCTTCCAATGGTGCTGCATTGGCAAGTTGGTGGTGCTTGGAGGTTCATGGCAGGGAGAGTTCCTCCCTTCTGCCGCCCGCGTGAGTTTGATGATTACCGTGCCCATGGTCTGCTCTTTATCAAATTATGGTATTGCTTTGCACTGTTGTAACTATATGTTATAATTATGTGGTTTTGTCAGTTTTAATCTTGGTTTGTCCTGTGTTTTCTTGTGATATCATTCTGGAGGAACATTGTATCATTCTTTAATGCATGCATTTCTAAATGACAATAAATGAGGACTGAGTGCCCTCATAATCTAATCTAATCTAATATTTCTTGTTGTAATTTATAGTATTTTATTATTATGCATTGCAATGTACTGCTGCCACAAAACAATAAATTTTGTGACATATGCCAGTGATATTAAACCTGATTCTGATTCAGAAATGCAGGATAAAAGCAAAAGAAAGGGCATATAATGTAGCAAAAATAGTGGAAGCTAGACGATTAGGAAGCTTTCAAAACCAACAGAATCTAACAAAAAACCAGCAATAAAGAGAGAAAAGATGAAATACAAAGGTATGAAAGTCAATAACATAAAAGAGATACCAAAAGTGGTTTTTCAGGTATATAAAGACCAAAATAGAGGCAAGAGTGGCCAAGAGGCGCTGGGGACGTAATGATGAGGAACAATGACATAGCGGATGAACTGAATAAATGTTTTGCATCGGTCTTTACTGTGGGAGACACTAACAGTGTACCAGGAATTTGAGAGTGTCAGGGGGCAGAAGTGAAAGCAGATGTTATTACTCAGGAGGTGGTGGTTGGGAAGCTGAGAATCTGAAGGACTACACCCCAGGATTCTGAAAGATGTAGCTGAAGAGGTATTAGGATGATCTTTCAAGAATCATTAGATTCTGGAATGGTTAAGGAGGACTGGAAAATCACATATGTTACTCCACTCTTTGAGAAAGGAGGGAGGCAAAAGGCATGAAATTATAGGCCAATCACAAGCAACATGCTACACCTGCCCCTACACCTCCTCCCTCACTACCACTCAGGGCCCCAAACGGTCCTTCCAGGTGAGGCGACATGTCACCTATGGGTCTGTTGGGGTCACCTACTGTATCTGGTGCTCCTGGTGTGGCCTCTTGTATATCGGTGAGACCTGACATAAATTGGGAGACCGCTTCACCAAGCACCTAATCTCTGTCCGCCAGAAAAAGCAGGATCTCCCAGTGCCCACCCATTTTAATTCCATTTCCTATTTCCATTCTGCTATGTCAGTCCATGGCCCCATCTACCGTTGCGATGAGGCCACACTCAGGTTGGAGTAGCAGCCCCTTATATTCTGTCTGGGTAGCCTCCAACCTGATGGCATGAACATCGATTTCTTGAACTTCTGGTAATGTCCCCCCTTCTCTAGTCCCCATTCCCTTTTCCCTCTCTCACCTTACCTCCTTGCCTGCCCATCGCTATTGTCTGATGGTCCTCCCCCTTCCCTAGCTTTGTATCTCTTTCACCAATCAACTTCCCAGCTCCTTACTTCACCCCTCCCCCAACTTCATTTTACCTAGTGTTTCTCCCTCCCTTCCCCCCACCCTCTAACTCTGACTCCTCATCTTTTTTCCTCCAGTCCTGCTGAAGGGTCTTGGTCCAAAATGCCAACTGTGCTCTTTTCCATAGATGCTTCCTGGCCTGCCAAGTTCCTCCAGCATTTTGTGTGAGTTACTTGAAAATATAGGCCAGTTAGCCTGACCTCATTAGTTGGTAAGGTGTTAGACGTCAAAGATGTTAAAGGAAGCACATCACAAAATTAGGCCAAAGACGGCATGATTTCCCCAAAGGAAACGCTTATCAGAAAATCTGTTGGAATTCTTTGAAGATCTAACAGGCAGGATAAACAAGTGAAAGTTGTTTGCTTGGGTTTTCAAAAGGCATTAGACAAGGTTTCATGCATGAATCTGCTAAACAAGGTAGGAGCCCATGGTATTACAGGGAAGATACCAGCATGGATAGAAGATTGGCTGACAGGCAGAAGGTTAAGAGTGAGAATAAAGGGGTCTTTTCTAGCTTGCTGCTCGTGACTAAAGGTGTTAGACCATAAGACAAAGGAGCAGAAGTAGGCCATACGGCCCATCGAGTCTGCTCTGCCATTTTATCATGAGCTGATCCATTCTTCCATTTAGTCCCACTCCCCCGCCTTCTCACCATAACCTTTGATGCCCTGGCTACTCAGATACCTATCAATCTCTGCCTTAAATACACCCAATGACTTGGCCTCCACTGCTGACTGTGGCAACAAATTACCCATGTTCTACATGAGTCGGTGTTGGGCCAGCTACTTTGCACATTATATGTTAATGATCTAGATGATGGAATTGATAGATTTATGGTTAGGTTTGTGGATGATGTAAATATAGGTGGAGGGGCTGGTAGTGTTGAGGAAGGTCGCTTTGACCATAAAAACTTGGAGGAACCATTACAAACTCACACAGCCCCCGACCACACTGAGATTTCAGTTTCAACGGCCAAAGTAAGAGCGTCCTTCAGAAGGGTGAATCATGGAAAGCATCTGGCCCAGATGGGGTACCTAGCCAAGTACTAAAGACCTGTGTTTATCAACTAGCCATCGATATCTTTAACTTCTCACTTCTGCAGTCTAAAGAACCCACCTGCTTCAAGAAGGCTTCAATTGTATCAGTGCCTAAGAAAAGTGAGGTAAACTATCTCAATGACTATTGTCCAGTAGCATTTAAATCCATTGTGATAAAGTGTTTTGAGAGGTTGGTGATGAAACACATCAGTTTCTACCTGGGAAGCAACTTCAATCTGCTCCAATTTGCCTACTGGCACAACAGGTCCACAGCAGATGCTATTTCATCGGTTCTCCACCCAATCCTGGAATATAGGGACAGCAATGATGCATACATCAGGATGCTCCTTATCGACTACAGCTTGGCATTCAATATTGAATTGAATTGACTTTATTACTTACATCCTTCATATACATGAGGAGTAAAAATCTTTACATTACATCTCCGTCTAAATGTGCAATGTGCAAGTTATAGTAACTTATAATAAATATTATGTACAACAGGATAGTTAATATAACATAGAAATACAGTTGCATCAGCATGAATTAAGCATTCTGATGGCCTGGTGGAAGAAGCTGTCCTGGAGCCTGTTACCATCACCCTCTCAAAACTAATCAATAAGCCTCAAGGCCTTGGCCTCAATACCTCCTTGTACAATTGGATGCTGGAATCCCTCTCCTGCGGAGCCCAGTCAGTTGGGATTGGCAACAACATCTCCTCCACAATCACCATCAGCACAGGCGCACCACAAGGCTGTGTGCTTAGCCCCTGCTCTACTCACTTTACACTTATGACTGTGTAAACACAACTCCAATGTCAAATTTAAGTTTGCTGATGACACCATTTTCATTGACTGAATCAAAGGTGGTGAAGAATCAGCATACAGGAGGGAGACTGAAAATTTAGCTGAGTGATGCCACAACAACAACCCCTCACTGATTATCAGCAAGACAAGAAGCTGATTGTTGACTTTAGGAGGAGGAAACTAGGTGTTCATGAGCCAGTCTTCATCAGAGGATCAGAGGTGGAGAGGGTCAGCAACTTTAAATTCCTCGGTGTTATCATTTCCGAGGATGTTTCCTGGGCCCAGCATGTAAGTGCAATTACAAAGCAAGTAGAGCAGTGCCTCCACTTCCTTAGAAGCTTCTTCCAGGATTTGGCCTGACATCGAAAACTTTGACAAACTCTGATAGATGTGTGGTGGTGTGTATACTGGCTGGTTGCATCACAGCCTGGTATGGAAATACCAATGTCCTTGAACAGAAAATCCTACAAACATTGGTGGATACAGGTAAACATTCCAGTGGTGCATACATTGCATCACGGGTAAAGCCCTCTCCAAAACTGAGCACATCTACACGGAGTGCTATTGCAGGAAAGCAGCACCTATCATCTCTGCTGCCATCGTGAAGACTCACACCATCAAATTCAGGAACAGTTATTACCCCACAACCATCAGGCTCTTAAATTAGTGGGAATAACTACTCTTAATTTCACTTGCCTCATCACTGAACTGTTCCCAGAAACAATGGACTCACTTTCAAGGGCACTTCATTGCTTGTTCTTGATACTTATTGTTTATTTAATTATTATTAATATTTCTTCTTTTCTTTTGTATTTGCGCAGTTTGTTGTCTTTTACACACGGGTTGTTTGCTTGCCCTGTTTGGGTGAGGTCTTTCATTGATTCTTGTATGGTTCTTTGATTTACTGAGTATGCCTACAAGAAAATGAAGCTTGGGGTTGTATATGATGACATATATGTTCTTCGATAATAAATTTACTTTAAACTTTGAGTCTGCAGAAGGACTTTGACAAATGAGGAGATTGGAAGAGGAAGTGGCAGATGGATTAACCCGTACATACTGTTCGGGTCAAATTTGACCTGTTTTGATATTTGGCAGCAGTAAAAACACCCTAAATGCCATTTTTTTAGCTGAAATTTGATGACTTTTCCTAAAGTGACCCAAAATGCGCAAAAATGAAAGTATTTAAAAAATTTATACTTTTGTACAGGTGCTACAAATTTTTGTACATTGGGGCTGCTCCAGGTCAAATTTGACCCGTATCTATTGAAATGGATTTTAGATCTCTGAAACATTAGTTAAGGATTAATCACCCATTTATTAATTTCAGATAGGCTATTTATACATTCTAAATAGATTTGTGGTTCAAAGTTTAGTATTTATGAGGGGATTCAGGGGCGGGCTCAAAACTGACCCGGACCATACTGTGAAGATATAGAATATGAACAGTATGTAAGGGTTAAAGCATAGGGAAGTGTATGATCATGCACTTTGGTAGAAGACATAAAGTTGTAAACTATTCTTAAACGGGAAGCAAATTCAGAAATCAGAAGTTCAAAGGAACTTCGAAGTCCTATTGCAGGATTCCTTAAAGTTTACCTTGCAATATGAGTTGATAGTAATGATGCCAAATGCATTTTTGCATTCATTTCAAGAGGACTAGAATATAAAAGGAAGGATATAATCCTAAGGCTTTATACGGTACATTGGTCAGATCACATTTGGAATACCTTGAGCAGTTTTGGGACCCATATCTAAGAAAAGATATACTGGCATTGGGGAAATTCTGGAAGAGATTCATAACAATAATTACAGAAATGAAAGGGTTAACATACAAATTGCGTTTGATGCTCTTAGCCTGTTCTCACTGGGGTTCAGAAGAATGGTGGGGTGGAGTATCTCATTGAATCCTACTGAATATTGAAATGCCTGGATAGAGTGGACATGGAGAGGATGTTTCCAATAGTGGGAGAGTGCAGGACCAGATGGCACCAACTCAGGATAAATGGATGTCTCTTTACAACAGGGATGTGGAGGAATTTCTTTAGCTGGAAGGTAGTGAATCTGTGGATTTCATTGGCACTGATGGCTGTGGAGGCCAAGTCATTGAGTATATTTAAAATGGATGTTGATAGGTTCGTGATTAGCAAGTGTGTTAAAGGTTACAGGGATAAGGCAGAAAAATAGGATTGATAGGGATAAGAAATCAGCCATGATTGAATGGCAGAGTAGACCGGATGGACCGAATGGCCTAATTTGGCTCCTTTGTCTCATGGTTTATGTGGTGTGAGTTTTGATCTACTTTTGCCACTGCTATTAGCTGTGAGTCAACTCTTTAATAAGGATGTTTTGTCAGCAGTGCCACCTCTGTTACTTACCTCAGCAACACCAAGGAGTCGGCACTTGCCTGTAGCCTGAACTCTGCGTTGACATTTAAAGTGGGCTTGAATGAATGCAGATCAGGGTAAGAGCTGATAGATCTTGGCAATATATCTGGCACTTAGTCTCCTTCTCCATCAACTCTCCTTTACCTTTGGGTTGCGGTGATGTGGTGTGCAGAGGTGGAGGGCCAGTAATTACATTTGTGGGTCAGGGTAGTTTAAATCTCCTTAAATTATCTGGAAACTTTTCAGTCAGTGGTTATTTTTAGGCATGTTTTACTTCACTGTAAATGACAGGAAAAACCAGAGGCTCGGAGGGCAGATATTGTTTATGTGTGCCTTTAAAAATAAATACAAGCCTCTTGCAATCTTACAACTTGGGAAAGAACCAGCTGTAGAGTCAGCTCACTGCACACTTGTACATTTCAAATTGTTTAGAGCCTCTCAACAAATGGCAGAGTGTCGCTAGAACCACAACTCCAGACTGCTAGACTGCATCCTGTTCCAATCTTAATTAGAGGCCAGTGCTGGTGAAGAGGCCAAGTAGCCGCCCATAGTGACAGATAGGCCTTGAAATGATCAAAATAAAGAGCCAAGAATTGTTTACAAATGGAGCCAATTCTCGGACTGCAAACAACTGGGCCTCTTGTAGCGGGTCTCAGCTCAGCGACACAATATAGAGAGCTCCGCTGCTGTGAGCGTAGCCTCTGCAACGCTGCTGTGGTCAGCACTACTGGCATTGATTTGCTTCCAATTTTGATTGCAAAT
Organism: Mobula birostris; assembly: GCF_030028105.1. Taxonomy (NCBI): domain Eukaryota; kingdom Metazoa; phylum Chordata; class Chondrichthyes; order Myliobatiformes; family Myliobatidae; genus Mobula; species Mobula birostris. The sequence goes on from NC_092387.1 coordinate 39,172,323, forward strand.
CGTAACTTCAACCAGTGCCGAGTTAGAGAGCTCGGAGGCATGCGTGGGTGGAAAATCGGTGCAGGACCCTCTCCCTGTCCAGCCATCATTTTCCTAAATCCTTGGAATGGGTTCCACCAGCTGCTGAATGTAATGGATCTCTCCGCCTTCCAGAGGCAAAGGCACAACTTTCCAAGTTCAATGTTCGAAGTACATTTATTGTCAAATTACGTATATATCACCATATGGTCCCCTGAGATTCATTCTGTAGACATTCACAGTAGAAGAAAGAAATACAATAGAATCAATGAAAAATTACACACAAGGACAGCACACAGTCATGGTGCAAAAGAAAATAAACTGTGTAAGTACAAAGAAACAAATAATAATGATATTATTATTAATAATAAAAACAATAATAAATATATAAATGAATACATACATAATACTAAGATTACATTAGATTATGAGGACACGCAGTCCTCTTTTATTGTCATTTAGTAATGCATGCATTACGAAATGATATAATGTTCCTCCGGTGTGAGATCACAGAAACACAAGACAGACCAAGACTGAAAAACTGATAAAAACCACATAATTATAACATATATTTACAACTGTGCAAGCAATACTGTAACTTGATGAAGAACAGGACATGGGCACGGTAAAAAAAGTTCAAAGTCTCTCGAAGATCCCATCATCTCATGCAGATGGGAGAAGGAAGAAAACTCTCTTCCTGCCATGAACTTCCAGCGCCGCAAACTTGCCGATGCAGCATCCTGGAAGCACCTGACCACAGTCCAACTCTGAGTCGTCCGAAAACTTTGAGCCTCCGACCAGCCCTCCGACACCGAGCACCGACCACCATCTCCACCCAGCACTTCGACCCCAGCCCCGGCTGCCAGCAACAGGAAAAGCCAAGGATCTGGGGCCTTCCCTCCAGAGATGCTCGATCACACAGTAGCAGCGGCTGTGAACCGGGCATTTCAGAAGTTTCTCCAGATGTTCCTCCGTGCTTCTCACGTCTATCTCCATCAAATCAGAATTGTGCACGGCTCCTATTTAACAAATACGATACCATTTCACTGGAGAGGCCTCGCACGCTGCATCGCGCTGCCATCTTCTCCTCCCACCATGAGGAGTTCTTGAACCATGAGGTGTTGTTGAAAGTGTGTCTATAGGTTGTGGAATCAGTTCAGTGTGGAGTGGAAGAGAGTGAAGTTATCCATACTGGTTCAGGAGCCTGATGGCTGAAGTGTAAAACCTGTTGGTGTGCGACCTAAAGCTCTGTACCTCCTTCCCGATGGCAGCATAGCCTGGATAATGCGGGTCCATGCCGATGGATGTTGTGCTCTTGTGACTTCGATCCTTGCAGATGTGCTCAGTGGTGTGGAGGGGGGCTTCTTCCTGTGACACTGGGCAGCTTTAGCTGGATCTCCCCAACTGCAGCTGCTGATAATGGCTCATACCCTGAGTGGTGGGAAGAGTATGTGGTGCAGGTTGCCCCCTTTGCCATAAGAACGTGCAAGGTTTTGGAAAGCGTACGGAAGAGATTTTCCAAGGTGGTGCCTGGATTAATAGGTATGAGCTATAAGGAGAGGCTGGACAATCTAGGGTTGGTTTTGCTGGAGTAACAGAGGCGGAGGGAGAAGTTAATAATCTTAAGAGAGACATAGATAATGTAGACTGTCAGAGTCTTTATCCTAGAGTAGAAATAGCAAATACTGGAGGGCACACATTTAAGTGGGAGGAGTGAGAGTTTAAAGTACAAATGCCACGCAAGTATTTTTTTACATAGAGTGGTAGCTGACTGGAGCTGATTACTGGGGAAGCAGATATGCTAGTTTTTGTATATTTAGCATTTCAGTAATATTTAAGCAATATAGTATATATATTGTTTGATCAAGCACTCTGTTGTTTACATAATTCATTACGGGTTATATATAAAAGTACGTGAATGGTATACATCATTATGACACCATGTCATATGTGCATGCCTCACTAAAGAAAAAGAAAGTAAAAATTAAGTAGATCCATTTCCTGGCTCCTTTGCTTTTTCTATCAAATAGTTTCTGAAGTTATAAAACATAACAGTGGTGATGAATAGGTTTTTAAATGAATCAGGGATGACCACCTACCTGTTCAAGCACAGCATGTTTTTTTCTTTGAGAACAGAGAGAGGCATTTGAGTTTTAAAAAAAAGTAGAAAATGGATGAAATTCATGGGTTCATAACCAATGAGTACTGGATGATAATAATAATAACTAAAAACAGCAGAAATTGCTGGCTGCATCAAAAAGATAGATGTGTTAAATTGCACAACAGATAACTGGCTGACATGTACTGAACAGAATGAGCAGCATTTAAAAGTAAACGGAATAGTCAATAAGAGATGAGCGCCAGCTTTGCTGAGCAAAATTGGTAGAAAAGCAAACAGCTTGCTTTGAAGTTTAACTGCTCCAACCAAACTAGCCAATATAAACTTTGCTGCTGTTGTGAAAATAATGCAGGAACATTTTGAAACAAAACCATTGTTAATTGTAGAAAGTTTTAGGTTTCATAAGCAAAATCTAAAGGAAGTGGAGTCCATCTCAGCTTAGATGGCTGAATTGAAGAGATTGTCCGGGGTTTGTCAATTCAGTAATGAGCTTAATGATACACTGAGAAATTGTTTAGTTTGTGGAATCTTACAAGAAAGCTTTCAAAAACAGCTGAAACACAACTCAGATTTAAAAGTGCAGCTGAGTTGCAGTCAGGAATAAAAGTGTGCATGAACAAGACTGAATGCCTAAACTGAAACCTGCACGGCTGAACAAATTGTGTTACCGTTTTGGCAGTGGCTCACATACACCAGATCAATGCAGATTTAAAGACAAAACTTGCAGAAATTGCAACAAAGTAGGACACATACAAAGAGCAGGTTAGACAGACAAAAATAAATACAGGGAAGAATAAAAGATTAAAATCCAAGTTGCAGTTTCAAAAAGAGAACTAATTTGCATGCTGTTGAATAAAAGGTCTGATAATGATGAGACTGACACAAGGCTGGGTAGCCTTGAGATTTACAACGTGAAAGCTATCAAGAGACAAGCAATATAGCTTACACTAGAAATGAACAGCAAATTAATTAAAATGGAATTGGACACTGGTTTGGCTGCTTCAGTCATTTCACAAAATTAATTTGAAAAACATTTGAATTGAACTGAAGCCTGCAGATACAGTACCAACTAAGAACTTATACTGCAGAAAAGATAACTCCTGTGGGAATGACGTTCCTAACAGTGAAATGCAACACCAACAAGCCATTTTGGGATTGTATGTGGCAAAAACAGGGGACCAGCATTGTGGTGTCATGATTGGCTGAGACAATGACAGCTTGACTGGAGATCCATCCACCATTTGCATACCACATCTCCTGCAATAGATTGAACTGAAAGCAAATTAAGAAAGGTACTGGATAATAACACTTCAGGATGGTAATGGAAAAGTCAAACTTATCAAGGGTAAAATAGTGTTAAATGAAAATGCCACACCTAAGTTTCATAAAACTCATCTGGTTTCTTATACCATACATGATAAAGTAACCAGTGAGTTGGATCACATGGAGGCTGAAGGAATTCCCTCCCAGGTTGAGTGGAGCCCATGGGCAATGCTGGTTGTCCTAGTAAACAAGAAGGATGGGTGTGACAGGAACTGTGGTGATTTTATGGTCACTATAAACCCAGTACTGAAAATAGATCAATACCCTCTGTCCAGGATATAGGACATCTTTGTAAACCTTTCTGGAGGGAAACACTTCAGCAAAGTGGACTTAGCTGATGCCAACCTGCAGATGAAAATGGAAGAAGAGTCCAAAATGTTTTTCACCATAAACATTCACAAAGGGCTTTATCACTATAATAGGCTTGTTTTTGGAGTAGCATCTGCATCTGCATATTGACAGAAAGCTATGAACCAGGTGGTGCAAGGCTGCCCAGGCACTCAGTGTTACTGGTGAGGATGACAAGGAACACCTCAGAAATCTCAAGACAGTGTTAAAATGATTAGAACACCATGGCCTCAGAGCACGATGCAGAAGTGTGAATTCTTTAACCCAAACATCACTTGCTGTGGTCACACCATTGATGCACAAGAATTACACAAGTTTGCTAAGAAAATTCAAGCACCAAGGCTAAAGGACATGCCACAGTTGTGTTCCTTTATACGATTAGTCAGTTGCTATAACAGGTTCCTGTCAAACCTGGCTACTGTGCTCCACCCTTTCAACTTCTTATGACAGATCAGGAAGAAATGGGAATGGACAAAGCAGTGTGTGGTGCCTTTACAAAAGACAAAGGCAATAATGATGGGATATACTGTACTCACACATTATGATCCACATCATTCAGAAAAAACTTCGCTGTGATGCCTCGTGTTATGGTAAGGGTGTAGTCATGTCACATGTTGTGAGTGATGGAATTTAACGCCCCATAGCCATTGCATCACACTTATTTACTGCTGGAAAGAAAATTTTTGCACAGATTGAAAGAGAGTCTTTGAGTCTGATTTTGGATGTAAACATTTTCAACAATACATGTATGGGGGAGAGTTTGCCCCCATTATTGATCACCAACCACTGACATCCATTTCCAATCCACAGAAGGGTGTTCCACCATTAGCAGCAGTATGAATGCAGAGATGGGCTTCATCTCTTGGAGACAACAAGTACAAGATCGAATTCAAGAGGGCAACTAATCATGGAAATGCTGATGGAAAGGGTCCTGTTTACATTTGTAAAAGGAAATACCTGAAAAATTTACAAAAGAGGACACTTCTCTTGACGTATTCTCCATTGTACAAATCAAAAGTCTCCCTATTATGGCAGAGATGATCCAAAAGGAAACTTGAAAAGAGCCCTCACACTCTCAGGTCGACATGCAACCCAAAATGGCTGAAATGTGCAGCAGAAATTCCAGTTCCTCCATTTTTATCAGTGCTGGGATGAACCTGTCCTGGATGGGCGTTGCATTATATGTGGACTCACAGTTGTTACACCAGCCAAGTCGAAAGCTGAAGTGTTTTAGGAGCTACATGCAGGTCATCTGGGTGAGATTAAAATTAAAGTGTTGGCTCGAAGCTTTGTCTGGTGGCTCAATCAGCAGATTGAGCAGCCTGCCGTACATTTTGTTCAGCAAAAGCATGATGGGCCAAAGGGCCTGTTCCCCTGCTGCACTGCCCTATGCTCTCGGTCAGTTGCTTGAGCAGAAAAGCAATGTGGGATGTTATATGTAGCTCACACTGGATTACATAGGTCCCTGTTATTAGAGCACTGGGAACACAGCTACATCCAATGAAGGGAAGGCTACAGGCCAAATGCACGTGAATGGGATTAGTATACTGCAGATAATTACAGTTATATTTGGCGTGCACACAATGGTGGGCTGAAGGGCCTATTCTCAAGGGGTAGAACTCTCTGACTCTATTTTCCAAAGCATCTCAATATTTCTGCACCATATTGTAGCTCTGGAGAATCTGCACTTTCTTGGAATTATTTTTGATTTACTGACCGCTTGATTTTTCTTCCCTGCTTACCTGAAGGTGCCGTCTCTGCAACGTTCCCTCATTGATCTGTAAGCCCACGCAGTTCAATATTCATTAGAATAGTAGAGTATAGGCCTTTCGGCCCACGATGTTGTGCTGATCTTAGCGCCTACTCTAAGATCAATATGACCCTTCCCTCCTACTTTGCCCTCCATTTTTCTATCATCCATGTGCCTAGGAGTTTCTTGGGCGACTCTTAATGTATCTGCTTCCGCCACCTCCGCTGGTAGGGCATTCCAAGAGTACACCACCCTCTGTGTGAAAAAACTTAGCTCTGACAGCCCCCTCCATGCTTTCCTTCAATCACCTTCAAGTTATAGCCCCTCATATTACTTATTTCTACCCTGGGAGGTTAAGTTCCCAGCTGCCAGGCAGTGCATGTCCCCATATCTAAGTAAATGGCTCACTCGGTGATCAACTTAACCATGACATCCCTGTTTTCAGCTAGGTTAGGCTTACTTCCCACCTTGCCGTATTCCCTGAGTGAAGCCTCTCCTCTATTGTGAAGCCAACTGGGGTTAATTGGTAGACAGTCCAGTTAGAAGGCAGACTAAACAAAAAGAAAACACAGCAGGAATAAAGAGTAAACCACGGTTTTAATTCGAGCTGATGATCAAACAGGAAATTACTGTTCAGGACTGGAGAAGCAATGCCATTTAGGCCCACACAGTGGATTTATATTCTAATCCTGCAAGACAGGCACTGAAGTAATTCAGTGAATGAGCTCGGTCTGGTCCTGTAATTACTGTGCAGAGTGTGACAGGTGAACAAAGCTGAACCACACAATATATGCTCACAGGTGAGGTCTTCTGTGTATGGGGTTGAGACAGTGTCAGAGATATTAAATAATGATCTATTAACCCTGTGTTGCTTGCTTAATTTAATGAGTTTTGTGTTCTGTTCATTGGTTGTATGTATTGTAGGGGGCCCAGTATTGTTAGTAACTTACACTTCCACTAATCAACTAATGCTGTCTACTCAAAGATAGCCTGCAGCTCTTAAAGGGGAAGTGCACTGTTCAAGGAGCAGGTGCAGCCAGTCACTGCATAATTGAAATGGACTAGGGGATGAGGGAAGAATGGCTTTAAGTTCAAAGTAAAATTTATTATCACAGTACATACATATCGCCATGTACAATTCTTAGATTCTTTTTCCTGTGGGCATGCTTAGCAAATCTATAGAACAGTATCTGTAAACAGGATCAATGAACAACAAACTGTGCAAACGCAAATATAAATAAATAGAAATAAATAATGAGCATGAAATAACAAGATAAAGAGTCATTAAAGTGAGACCATTGGTTGTAGGAACGCGAGATAGAATGAGCATCGTTACCCCTTTTGTTCAAGAGCCTGATGGCTGAGGGGTAGTATCTGTTCTTGAATCTGGAGGTGCGAGAACTGACGGACTTCTACCTTCTACCTGATGGCAGCAGTGAGAAAGGAGCATGGCCTGGGTGGTGAGAATCTTTGGTGTTGGATGCTGCTTTTCTACGGCAACGTTTCATGGAGATGTGCTCAGTGGTTGCGAGGGCTTTGCCCATGATGTACTTGGACGATTCCACTACCTTTTGTAGGATATTCCACTCAAAGGCATTGGTGTTCCCATACCCGGCCATAACACAGCCGGTCAGCATGCTTTCTACCACACATCTATAGAAATTTGCCAATGTTTTTGATGACATACTGAATCTCCACAGACTCCTGGGGAAGTAGAGGTGCTGTCGTGCTCTTTGTGGGAGAGTGGATTTAAAAATATTGGCATTGGAAAGGTGTAGGTGCCCTGTAACCTTGGCGGGGTGTGGGTGTGTGGTGGTGTTGAGGGCTCCAGAGGGCGGCGTGCTGTGAAAGCAGTGGGGGCAGATAGACGTGGAGGGCAACGTCATGAATGCAGCACTGAGCAGCTGGACATCTTACTGCAAGAATCTCAATGATCTCACGGACAGTGAACACACGTTCCAAGGCCACCCCTCAACAGCTGGTCCATGGCCTCATCTGCACTTTATTTCTTTGGCAGCATTGCTCCTTTTCTGTAGTTGCTACACAGAGCACAGAACATAGAACAGTACAGCACAGTACAGACACCTCAGCCCTGGACCCTTTGATCCTTGCTGACCCTTTAACCTACACGAAGATCAATCTAACCCTTCCCTCCTACATAGCCCTCCATTTTTCTTTCATTCATGACTCATATAAGCTTCTCTTAAAAGTCCCTCATGTATCTGCCTCTACCACCACCCTGGTAGTGTGTACCATGCACCTACCACTGTCTGTATAAAAAAATCTGCCTCTGACATCCCTCCCCCATAACTTATTTCCAACATCTTAAAGTTCTGCTGCATTGTATAAACCATTTCCGCCTTGGGAACAAGTCTCTGGCTGTCCACCTGATCTGTATCTCTCTTCATGTTGCACACTTCTAGGAAGTCATCTCCCCTCCTCCTACTCTCCAGAAATCATTCTGGTAAATCTCCTCCGTACTCTTTCTGAAGCTTCCACATCCTTCCTATAATGAGGTGACCAGAACTGAAAACAGTATTTCAAATGTGGTCTAACCCGAGTTTAGTAGAACTGCAACATTACTTTATGGCTCTTGAACTGAGTCCCCAGACTAGTAAAGACCAAAGCAGCTTACAGCTTCATAACAACCTTACCAACCTGCATGGCTTCTTTGAGGATCTATGGATGTGGACCCGAGATCCCTGTTCCTCCACACCATGAAAAATTCTGCCACTCACTCTTTATTCTGTCTTCAAGTTTGATCTTACAATGTGAATCACTTCACACTTTATCCAATTGAACTCAACCTGCTATTTCTCAGCCCAGCTCTGCATCTTGTCAAAGTCCTGTTGAAAACCATGTCAACCTTCTACAATCCAAGATTCCACCAACCTTTTTGTTGTCTGTAAACTCATCCTTTCACTTCCTTATCTAAGTCTTTTATAAAAATCACAAAGAGCTGGGGTCCTAGAACAGGTCCATGCAAAATATCACTAGTCACCAATTTCCAGGCAGAATATGCTCCAACTACTACCATCCTCTCCCTTTTGTAGGCAAGCCAATTCTGAATTTTTCTTGGATACAATACCTCCTGAATTTCTGAATAAGTCTGCCATGGGAAACCTTGTTAAGTGCCTTACGAAAAATCCACATAAACCACATCCATTGCTCTGCCTTCATCGATATGTTTTATCTCTCTCACACAGTGGGGCCAAGAAAACAACCTCTCCCTCAATGTTGCAAAAACAGAGGAGCTGGTTGTGGATTACAGGAGGAATGGAGATGGTCTAGCCACTATTGACATCAATGGATCTGGGGTTGAGAGGGTAAACAGTTTCAAGTTTCTTGGCATCCACATCACTGAGGACCTCATGTAGTCTGTACACACCAGCTGTGTGCTGAAGAAGCCACAACAGCGCCTCTTTCACCTCAGACGGTTGAGGAAGTTTGGTATGGGCCCCCAAATCCTAAGGAATTTCTAAAGGAGCATAATTGAGAGCATCCTGACCGGCTGCATCACTGCCTGGTATGGGAATTGTACCTCCCTTAATCGCAGGACTCTGCAGAGAGTGGTGCGGACAGCCCAGCACATCTGTAGTTGTGAACTTCCCATGATTCGGGACATTTACAAGGACAGGTGGGTAAAAAGGGCCCACAGGATCATTGGGGACCCAAGTCATCCCAACCACAATCTATTCCAGCTGCTACCATCTGGGAAGCGGTACTGCAGCATGAAAACCAGGACTAACAGACTCTAAGACAGCTTCTTTCACCAGGCCATCAGACTGATGAACTCACGCTGATTTGAGTGTACTCTATATTACATTGACTGTTCTATTTATTATAAATTATTATAAATTACTATGATTGCACATGGTACATTTAGATAGAGACATACCGTAAAGATTTTTACTCCTCATGTATGTGACGGATGTAAGAAATAAAATCAATTCAATTCAATTCACTTTAATTTCTCACCGGTTGGTGGCTGAAGCTTCAGTTCTGAGGCTCCGAGCTCAGGAATTCTCCCTCACACATCCTCCTTCTTTATTAAGCTCCCGAAAATGTATTTTATTAGCAAAACTGTTGTTCACCCACCCAAATGTATGGCTTCAATTTTATTGTTTCATGAGATCCCTGTAGATCCTTCCTTCAAGACTCCCATCACCCAGATCATGGTTTCTTCTCACTGCTCATCAGGAAGAAGGTTCCTAAGCCAGAGGGGATAACTTCATTCAACCTCACTTGCCCCGTCACTAACCTGTTCCCACAACCTAAAGACTCACTTTCAAGAACTCTTATCTCATGTTCTTGAATTTTATTGCTTAGTTATTTACTACTATTATTATTTTTATTATTTCTTTTTTTTTTCCTTTTTTTGTATTTGCATAGTTTGCTGCCTTTTGCACACTGGTTTTCTGCCCAGCTGGAGCAGTTCTTCACTGATTCTATTATGGTTAGTGGATTTATTGAGTATGCCGGCAAGAGAATGAATCTCAGGGTTGTATATGATGACATGTATGTACTTTAATAATAAATTTACTTTGAATTTTGAAATATCTCTACATCTGACCTCTGTTAAAGACGGTGTATAAACCACTGTTGTTGGTAGAAATCTATGGTCTTTGGCTTTCAGTATGCTTTCTCCATAATTTTCAATAAAAACATTGCCCTTGGGGCTGTTTCTTTGGGTTTAGTCCTTAAGTAAAACAAAGAATCCAGCAAGTATCTGATCGTGGATTATCCTCCACATTCTTAAACTGGGACTGTGAGTCCCAGTGAATGGAAAAATACTGAGCAGATTGTTCGGTGGTCTAATATCTAATGATTGAGTTCAGAATATTCTTGTAATACAGGCAGTTTTTTCCTGGTTATCTCATTATCATTTTAACTGCAATAAAAGGCACAGATCTGAAACATTTCTCCTGGTCATTGGGTGCCTGCAACTTGAGCACCATCCATGATTACAGCAGTTAACTGAGAAAGAAAATTGCTATATTAAGACTTCCCAATTAATGAGCACTGCAGATAGAATTATCACAGACTATGACTGGCATCAGTAATTTTGTTTCATTCGCTGATTTCACATTCAGAACTGAGCCTTGGGGGCACTTGCAACGATCAATTCTATTACCTTTGAGTCATACATGGTTCTAATCACACTCTTGTCCCTGCAACCATCTGTTATTAGTGAAAGAGAAAGCTGACCCATTGTTAAATTGTTTAATGGTGTGTAACACCTGGATGGCTCATTGTTGCAGAGTCTATTATATTTCTCCTACACGAAGAAGCATGTGTGTCATTCTATCCCTTCAGGAGAATAACTGACCATTATCAAATTTTAAAATGTTAACATGGTATTATTCTAATGCTCTTTTCATTCCTTTTGAGGGAAGGTGTTGATACTTAGAGCATTGTGTGGGTAGATTAAGCATAAGGCATTAGTGTCCTTACCTCCCAGAATTCTTCTTTTCCATTTTAAGATTAATGGCTAAATGTGAGGTAAAATTCCACATGTGCAAACAACTTTATTTATTTATTTATTTATTTTAAAATTTTATTTATTGCAACACAGTGTGGAGTAGGCTGTTCTAGCCCTTCGAGTCACGCCACCTAGCAATCCCCCAATATAATGCTCTAGCCTAATCATGGAACAATTTACAGTGACAAACTAACCTACCATCCAGTACGCCTTTGGACTGTGGAAGAAAACTGGAGCAGCCAGAGGAAACTCACACGGCCAGGGGAAGAACGTACAGATTTCTTACAGGCAGGGGTGGGAATTGAACCTGGGTTGCCTGTATGGTAAAGCATTGGGCTAACCACTACACCACCATGCTGCACCAAGAAGCTCTACTTCATGCATTATTCACATCTTAAGAATGTGGGGTATGGAAATGGGAGAAGCCATTGAGCCCATTAAGGTTGTCCCCTGTTCTTTGGGATCTGTTCTGGGACCCCTCCTCTTTGTGATTTTTATAAATGACCTGGATGGGGAAAGGAAGGGTGGGTTATTGAGCTTGCTGGAGTTGGGGGTGCTGTGGATAGACTGGAGGGTTGTCAGAGGTCACAGCGTGACATCGAGAGGGCGCGGAACTGGGCTGAGAAGTGGCAGATGGAGTTCAACCCAGAAAAGTGTGAAGTAGTTCATTTCGGTAGGTCAAATTTAAAGACAGAATATAATTTTAATGGTAAGACTCTTGGCAGTGTGGAGGATCAGTGAGATCTTGGGGTCTGTGCCCATAGGACACTCAAAGAGGCTGCACAGGTTGACAGTGTTACTCAGAAGGCACATGGTGTGTTGGCCTTCATCAACTGTCGGATTGAGTTCAAGAGACATCAGGTAATGTACAGCTATATAAGACCTTAGTTCAACCCCACTTGGAGAGCTGTGTTCATTTCTGGTCACCTCACTACAGGAAGGATATCGATGCTGTGTAGAGAGTGATTTACAAGGGTCTTGCTGGGATTGGAGAGCATGCCTTATGAGAATAAATTGAGTGAACTTGGCCTTTTCTCTTTGGAGCGACAGAGGATGAGAGGTGACCTGATAGAGGTGTATAAGGTGATGAGATCCATTGATCTTGTGAATAGCCAGAGGCTTTTTCCTAGGGCTGAAATGGCTAACACAAGAGGGCATAGTTTTAAGTATTGGGAAGTAGGTACAAGGAGGATGTCAGAGGTAAATTTTTCACACAGAGAGTGGTGGGTGTGTGGAATGCACTGCCAGTGATGATGGTAGAGGCTGATACAATAGGGGCTTTTAAGAGATTCTTAGATAGGTACATGGAACTTAGAAAAATAGAGGGTTATGTGGTAGGGAAATTCGAGGCAGTTTACATGGTAGGTTACGTGGTTGGTACAACATTGTGGGCCGAAGGGCCTGTAAAGTGCTGTAGATTTCTATGTTCATCCAATTGGTCATTGTGAAACTCCAACTCAATGGCATCTTCCTCAGTGCCCATAATATGACTTACAGCGGATCCTCATGCTGATTCCAAGCCTGTACTAATTAGGTAAATAAAAACAAATATAGTTATACATATTTACAATAAACTTTAACACTGGAAATGTAAAAAAGACGGACACAAAAACAATGGGAGAGGATCTGGCAGAGTACTTCAAGAATGTGAAGGCACACACTCAGTGATTCAGGAACAGATTTTTCCCCTCTAACATCCAATTTCTAAATGGACATTGAAGCTTTGGCTGCTACCTCACTTTTTTTTTAATATACAGTATTTCTGTTCTTGCACATTTAAAAAAATCTTCTTTATATGTAATTGATTTACTTGTTTATTTATTATTATGTTTTATTTTATTTATTATTACTATTTCTCTCTCTGCTAGATTATGTATTGCATTGAACTGCTGCGGCTAAGTTGACAAATTTCACGTCACATGCCGGTGATAATAAACCTGATTCTGAGGTTATGAGGTGTTCGATAGGTTAGAAGCAGGCAAGATTGGGAACAAAAAAATTAAATGCAGGCACATCTTTAATAGATCTGATAAGAAATTCAGAAAAAAACTTCTTTACCTAGAGTGTTTAAAATGTGAGACTTGTAATGTGTGGATCCATATCTTTTAGGGCAATGACACCCCACCCCCCAGCACTACGTATTGATCTGATGTTTGTGCATGCGTGGTTGTCTATGCACGTGCATTGTTCTCTCTCCCGCTGCAATGTGAATACACCAGTTAAAGACAACTCCCGTGTGCGTGCTTTTACTTAATTGGTATGTAGTTGTGCACAGAGACAACAAAGTACCAACCTGAGTGATGGAGAATATCACCAACTGTACTGGGATGAAACCACAAGAGTTAAACAGCACGAGAAGGCCCTCACAGACGCTAACAAAGGACCACATGAGTAACAGTGAAAGATGCATTAAATTTAAAGTGAAAATAACGTGGTGATGGCTTCAGTGGGGAAAGTTGATCAATTTGATATTGCTAATGAAGGCTGGGAGTCATATATCGAGAGGGTTGAACTGTATTGTAACGCAAACAAGCTGGAGGAGTAAAAGAAAGCCCCTACACTTCTTTGCTTAATGGGCCGAAGAATGTTACAGTCTCTTACATGACCGAGTAACCCCTGAAATGCTAGCAAGCAAGACGTTTGACAAAATTGCTACAATTTTACAAATCACTTGAGCCCTAACCCGCTGATAGTAGATGAGAGGTTTAGATTTTACAATAGGAACCAGTCAAAAGCTGAAAGCCTTTCTGAATACATTGCAGAAATACTCAAACTTTCCCAGTACTGTAATCTTAGAGATGGACTTTCTGATGCATTAAGGGACAGGTTTGTATGTGGCATGCATAGTCAAAGCACTCAAATGAGGCTACTGGCAGAAAGAGAACTAAGCTTAGAACGGGCATTAACCATTACAATATCATTAGAGACTGCAGCAAAGGATGCAGCAGAACTACAGAAAAGGAGGTTAGAATGTGAAATGCACAAAATGTCCCGGAATGATGCAAAAAGCAGAAGATGTTATCAAAGTGGCAAATATCCCAAGAAGCAAATGACTGTTGGTTTAAAGAAAAAGTCTGCAAGTGTCACAAACAAGGTCACATAGAGAGAGTGTGCAAAGCAGATAAAAAGCACAACCAAGTGAAAAGTCTCAAACACAAAACTAAACAAATACATTGAGTTACCAAATGTAAAACAGAATCAGACAACAAAGTGTCTGACAAAGACGAGCTGTCATGCCTGGAACTGCATGGTATTACTGAAGCAGACTGCAATATAATATGGATCACAATAGATGTGTCTGGTGTAAAACTGAAAAAGGAGCTGTATAGAGGGCCAGCTTTGTCCTTAATTCCAGAGGCTGACTACGACAGACTGTTTTCTACGATACCATTACAGAAGACCTCAGTGATGCTAAAGACCTACACAGATAAAAAAAGTGTCTTCCAAAGGCAAACTGAAGGTGAAAGTGATATGGCGGCCCAATGCAACAGTTAGAATTTTATGTATTGTACTATTGGCCAGCACTTTTTGAATGTGAATGGCTGAGAAAAGTCCAACTAGACTGGCACTCAACTAAGGCTCTCGGTGTGGCATCAGCAGGCAAAGGCAGCCTAGCCAGAGACTGGCACAGCTGCTTAATGCTAATGAGAAGGGGATCAGTAAACTCAAAAGGCATGAAGACCAGAATTGAACTGAATGAAGCAGCAACATAGAACATAGAACATAGAATAGTAGAGCACAGTACAGGCCCTTCGGCCCACAATGTTGTGCCGACCCTCAAACCCTGCCTCCCATATAAGCCCCCAACTTAGATTCCTCCATATACCTGTCTAGTAGTCTCTTAAACTTCACTAGTGTATCTGCCTCCACCACTGACTCAGGCAGTGCATTCCATGCACCAACCACTCTCTGAGTAAAAAACCTTCCTCTAATATCCCCCTTGAACTTCCCACCCCTTACCTTAAAGCCATGTCCTCTTGTATTGAGCAGTGGTGCCCTGGGGAAGAGGCGCTGGCTATCCACTCTATCTATTCCTCTTATTATCTTGTACACCTCTATCATGCCTCCTCTCATCCTCCTTCTCTCCAAAGAGTAAAGCCCTAGCTCCCTAAATCTCTGATCATAATGCATGCTTTCTAAACCAGGCAGCATCCTGGTAAATCTCCTCTGTACCCTTTCCAATGCTTCCACATCCTTCCTATAGTGAGGTGACCAGAACTGGACACAATACTCCAAGTGTGGCCTAAACAGAGTTTTATAGAACTGCATCATTACACTGCGACTCTTAAACTCTATCCCTCGACTTATGAAAGCTAACACCCCATAAGCTTTCTTAACTACCCTATCCACCTGTGAGGCAACTTTCAGGGATCTGTGGACATGTACCCCGAGATCCCTCTGCTCCTCCACACTACCAAGTATCCTGCCATTTACTTTGTACTCTGTCTTGGAGTTTGTCCTTCCAAAGTGTACCACCTCACACTTCTCCGGGTTGAACTCCATCTGCCACTTCTCAGCCCACTTCTGCATCCTATCAATGTCTCTCTGCAATCTTTGACAATCCTCTACACTATCTACAACACCACCAACCTTTGTGTCGCCTGCAAACTTGCCAACCCACCCTTCTACCCCCACATCCAGGTCGTTAATAAAAATCACGAAAAGTAGAGGTCCCAGAACAGATCATCGTGGGACACCACTAGTCACAATCCTCCAATCTGAATGTACTCCCTCCACCACCACCCTCTGCCTTCTGCAGGCAAGCCAATTCTGAATCCACCTGGCCAAACTTCCCTGGATCCCATGCCTTCTAACTTTCTGAATAAGCCTACTGTGTGGAACCTTGTCAAATGCCTTACTAAAATCCATATAGATCACATCCACTACACTACCCTCATCTATATGCCTGGTCACCTCCTCAAAGAACTTTATCAGGCTTGTTAGACACGATCTGCCCTTCACAAAGTCATGCTGACTGTCCCTGATCAGACCATGATTCTCTAAATGCCTATAGATCCTATCTCTAAGAATCTTTTCCAACAGCTTTCCCACCAAGATTCCACAAAGCGCGTTTGGTGTCTTACATACCACGTCCTAAAATGGATTCTGAACTGCAGAGCTTGGAGCTGTCTGGAATTCTCTCCAAGGCTGAGTGGAGTGCTTGGGCCATGTCAATTGTCCCAGTGATCAAGAAAGGGAAAGCTGGACTGGCTCACATATGTGGGGATTTCAAGGTGAGCATCAACCTGGTGCTGTTATCTGCGTAGTATCCCCTGCATGAATAGAAGGCATTTTTTGCATCTTTGACGGGTGGGGAGAGGTTTTCAAAGATTGACTTGTCAGAAGCCTATCTGCAAATCGAGGGGTCAAGCAGGAAGTTCCTCATAATCAACACTCTGGACTGTTCCAGTATACCGTCTCGTCTTTGGTGTCGTTTCATCTTCAGCAATTTGGCAAAGAGCAATGGACCAAGTGCTCCAAGATACTTCAGAAACACAATGTTACCTTGATGACTTCATCAAGACTGACAAAAATGATGATGAGCACCTCCAGTGCCTTGATAAAATGCTAACCTGGCTGAGTGAATATGGCTTCTATGCAAAGAGAGAGAAATGTGAGGTTTTCAAGAATGAAATTTCATACTGTGGACATGTTATTGACAAGCATGGCTTTACGTAAGTCACAAGAGAAGATCGAAGCAGTGCTTCAGGCACTCAGACCAGAAAGTGTGTCACAACTCAGGTCATACTTGGGCATTGTAACCTACTTGCTTCCATTGTGCACACTGTTACAGACAGGAGCAAAGTGGGAATAGTCAGAAAGATGTGAAAAAGCATTCAAGGAAACAAAGAGACTAATAACATCCGATAAACTGCTCACCCATTATGGTATGTCCCTGCCCATCAGACAGGTGTGTGATGTGTCCTCTTATGGCATTGGAGCCATTTTGTCACACACTATAAAAGATGGATCTGAACACCCAATTGTGTTTGCTTCTAGATCACTGATGAGCACAGAATGCAACTACACACAGATTGACCAAGAGGCCCTCAGTCTAGTATAGGGAATAAAGAAGTTCCATCAGTATGTCTGTGAACAAACGTTTATGCTGGTGACAGATCACCAGCCTCTTGTGTTCATTTTCAGTCCCAGGAAGGGAATTCCAGTGATGACTGCTACTCGGTTACAACGTTGGGCACTATTCCAAGGAGCCCACTCTTATGACATAGAATTCAAGGATACTAAGCTGATAGCTTGTCATGTCTTCTACCATTGGCATCTTGTCACGTACCCCGTGACGGGTTAAAAGAACCAGCAGAAATGGAAAACACATTGGAGTCCGGTATTGCTATTAACTAATGATATTTATTAGTAACTACGCAATACAGTAATATAAATGCAGATAAATCAAACAGGTTAGCAATGATTATATATAAGTAAGTGTGGAAATATATGAAAACCAAGCTTCTTCAAGTCTAGGGGTAAATAGATAGTCTTACGATGATGAGTAAAGTTCAGTTCAGTTCGTGGTATTGAGTTGAGTAGTGATGGAGAGAAAGAGAGGGAGAGATTTGAGTCTTCAGATGAGCTGATGCCATCGATCTTCCCGTTGTCCTCCAAAATCCTTTAAAAGTCACCGACTGTGACTTCAATAAAGGGGACCATTCTTCTGTGGTGGAATTATCAACCTAGGCAAGGGTATCCAAAAACATGGACAACTTCCCACCGGTCACTCCTTTTTCTCACTGCAAGAGCCACTGACCGATCTGCCTGATCGATCCTCCAAAACCCACTTTTCTGTGGGCACAACAAAGCTCATTCAGTATCCAAAAACATGTGTTGCAGGTCTATCATCTGACCTCCTATTTATCTCACCGTACTGAGCACCAACTGTCATTCAAATAACTCCTACCTCCTCTGTCTGTGTAAGAATGCACTAGCAGGCCATGTCCTTGGGAAGTATAAACACCCCCCAAGGAAACCATAACAATATTGTCCATCAAATAACGCCGCCCACCATAGCAACTTACAAGCTGCTCGGTGCTCTCTCTCTCCGAACTCAGCAGAAATCCAAAAGTTAGTCTCAGTTCTTCCTCGTGCCTTAAAGTGATAGTCCACAAGAAATATGAACCTTAGGGGTTCATAACACCATATCAAAGCAGTCTTCGTCACTTTCTCTCTCTCTTTCTTTCTCTCGCTCTTAAAAACAAGATGTCGGTATTAAATAACACTCCTCTCTCTTTTTAAAAGCACAGTTCATGGGGGTAATTGAGCACAGTTCATAGGCGTAATTTAGGATCCCATCACAATCTGAAGAAGAAAGTCTTCATACTGTGAACACCGAATTGGTAGACCAGTTGCTGGTAACAACTTCCAAAATACAAAGGGAAACAAGGAATGACCCAACATTGTCAAAAGTCTGTGAAATCACCATGCAAGGATGGCCAGCTCATGATAACCCTATCTTTCCAGTGTTCTCAGCAAGATGAGACCAAATGTCGGTACTGCAAAGAAGGCTGATGTGTGGATCTCAAGTTGTGGTTCCCTCCAAACTGCTCACTAGGGTGTTAGAAAATCTGCACAAAGGACACTTGTGTACAGTCAAGATGAAGAGTCTTGCCCAGAACTATGTGTGGTGACCAGGAATAGATAAATGGATTGAAGACTTGGACAAAAGCTGTTCGGGATGCCAAAAAAATTCAAAATGCATCCCCCACAGGTTGCAATACACCTGTAGGAGTGCCCATCCTCACCATAGCAAAGAGTACATATTGACTTTGCTAGGCCATTCATGGACTCCATGTTTCTGATTGCCGTGGATGCTCATTCGAAACAGCTGGAGGTTATACCAATGAAGTCAACCACCTCAGCAAAGACTGTCTCTGCCCTGAGGACTATCTTCACCAGAAATGGCTTACCAGAACAAATTGTGAGTGACAACAGACCACAATATACATCAGAAGATTTCCAACTGTTCATGAAGAAAAATAGCATCAGACATTTCAAGTCAACTCTTCACTACCAGCAACAAATGGGTTAGCTGTAAGGTTTATCCAAACCTTCAAGAAGTCCATTAAAGAGAAGGACAAGGAGGACATTTCTCTACAGCACAAGGTGGACAACTTCCTTTTTGTATATCGTAACTTTGTTCATGTGATGACAAATCAAACACCTGTAATGCTGTTCATGAACAGGAATCTGAGATCTCACATAGACCTCCTGAAACTAGACCTCCGGAGCGAAGTGCAGAATAAACAGTTCAACCAGTTGCCAAGTGAAGCAGCAAGGAGCTTTGAGATTGGACAGGAAGTCCTAGCACGTAATTATCGAGAAGACAAGTGGACACCCGGTATGATAGCTATACATGAACTGGATCACTGATGTACACAGTGGATGTTGGAGATCATACATGGAGACGTCATGTGGACCAGATATTGGATGCTCAACTGAAGAACACACCTGAGTCGACTGCATCCAACAAGATGGACACATTACAGTCACCGGACTTAACTCTCAGTGATGATCATGTCACTGACAGCAAGGTGACACCAGACACTGAGAACTTTGTCTTAGACAAGACACTTACCAAATCTGATGCTACTTCACAGATCCAGAGTCGTGATGAGAATGTTGTCATTGACAAGACATCTGCCAAACCCGATGTCACTCCACAGGTCCAGAGGTGCTATCCAGAAAGAAACAGAGCACCACCCAAAAGCCAGAACCTTTAGAACAGTGAAGTTAGTTATGAACTGTTATTGTGAAAGCGTGTTTATTTGGAATATGGGTTTATGAAAGGGAAATTGAATGTTTCTCTTTTTCAGGGGTTTGTCTTTTCTTTAGACTCTGGACAAACCTTTCCACCAAGCCACTTATAGCTGGGTGACATGGTGCAGATGTAATGTGTCTTATTCCATTCATTTTCAGGAATAACTGAAACTATTTCACACCAAACTGTAGTCCGTTGTCACTGACTAAGTATTCTGGAACAAAAATCCTTGCGAAGAGGCTATAGTGAAGTCTATTGGGAACACTTCTGGCCACTTTGTAGCTTCATCCACTACTATCAAGAACTTTGAGCCCATGAATGGTCCAGAAAAATCCACACAAACTCTCTGCCAGGCAATGCAAGCCATTCCCAGAGAAGAAGAGGTGCTGCTCTTGGCATCTTCTGGATGTGTTGGCATCCCAAACACTGTATGGAAAGCTGCTCAATCTGCTGATCTATCCCAGGCCACCAGACAAAACTTTAGCCAACTTATAGAATTTGACCATGCCTAGATGAATGGCATGTAGCTTTTCTAATGCTTTATCTCTCAGCTTGAATGGTACAACAGCCTCAATCCCCATGTAAGACAAACCCCTGAAAAAGGACAAGTTCATCCTGGCGCTGGTAAAAATTGGGGAACTGGAATTTCTATTTCAGATTCCAGCCATTTTGGATGTCATGTAGACCTGAGACAGTGTTTTTCTTTTCTCTTTTTTTTTTCTTTTCTGGTTTCATTTTGGATAATCTCTGCTGTAATAGGGAGGCTTTTGATTGGCGTTAGGGAGAATATGACAAAAGGCATGTCCCTTTTTGCAAATTTTTCAGTTATTTCCTTTTCCAAAGGTAAATGGTACTATCAAACAGCTTTTCCCTGATTAGTTGTCCTCTTGAATTCTATCTTGTGATTATGTGCTCCAAGAAACAGAGCCCATCTTTGCACTCCTGCTGCTATTGTTAGTGGAACAGACTTCTGTGGATTGAAAATGGATACCTGTGCTTGATGATCAGTAATAAGGGCAAACTCTCTCCATTCAAGTACTGGTTGAAACGGTTTACAGCTCAATCCATTCTCAAGGCCTCTCTGCAAACCTCTGCATCGTTTTTCTCTGCAGCGGTAAAGAAACATGACACAAAGGGGCATTCAATTCTATCACTCATAACATGTGACTTGACCGCACCTATACCATAAGGGGAAGCGTCACAGGCAAGCTTCACTAGATGATTTGGATTATAATGTGTGCGTACAGTGTCTGACAGCACCCTATTCTTTGCCTTTTGGAAAGCCACCTCACACTGCTTTGCCCATTGCCATTTCTTCCTGATCTGTAGTAGTGAGTTGAAGGATTGGAGCACAGAAGCCAGGTTTGGCAGGAACCTATTAAAGTAATTGACAAATCCTAAAAAGGACTGCAACTACGACATATCCTTTGGCCTTGGCTTTTCTCAGCACCCTTGTGTAAATCTTGCGTGCCACTGGTGTGTCCGCAGTAAGTGATGCTTGGTTTAAAGAATTCACATTTCTTGCATCATGCTCTGAGCTCATAAACTTCTAATCTTTTTAACACTGTCTTGAGATTTTGGAGATCTTCCTTGTCATCTTCACCAGTAGCAACGATGTCATCCAGATTACACTGAGTGCCTGGGCAGCCTTGCAACAACTGGTCCAGCGCTTTCTGTCAGAGTGCAGATGCAGATGCTACTCCAAAAATAAGCCTATTATAGTGATAAAGGCCTTTGTGAGTGTTTATGGTGAGAAACTATTTGGACTTTTATTCTATCTCCAACTGTAGGTCGGCTTCAGCTTAATCCAATTTTCTGAAGTGTTTCCCTCCAGAAAAGTTTGCAAAAATATCCTCTATCTGGGAGGAGAAGATGGCAGCACGACGCAGCGCGCGCAGCTCTCCGGTGAAATTATATCGTATCTGTTAAATAGGGGCCATGGACAATTCTGATTTGATGGAGACAGACGTGAAAGCATAGAGGAACATCTGGAGAAATTTCTGAAATGCCGGTTCACTGCCGCGCTACTGTGCGATCAAGAATCTCCGGAGGGAAGGCACCAAAATCCCCGGCTTTGCCTGCTGCTGGCGACCGAGGCTGAGGTCGAAGCGTTCGGATAGAGATGGTGCTCGGTACTCGATGTCGGAGGGCTGATCAGAGCTCGAAGTTTTCGGACAGCTAGAGTTGGACTGTGGTCAGGCATGGAAGGGAGAGTTTTCTTCCTTCTCCCATCTGCGTGAGATGTGGGTCTTTCGAGAGACTTTGAACTTTTTTACAGTGCCATGGCCTGTTCTTCATCAAGTTATAGCATTGTTGCACTGTTGTAACTATACGTTATAATTATGCGGTTTTAGTTAGTTTTTCAGTCTTGGTCTGTACTGTGTTCCTGTGATATCACACCATGGGAATATTGTATCATTTCTTAATGCATGCATTACTAAATGACGATAGAAGAGGACTCTGTGTTCTCATAATCTAATCTATCCTTAGGGTATTGATCTACTTTCAGATGATAACCTTAAAATCAGCACTGCTCCTGACAAACTTGTCCTTGTTGACTACTGGAACCATTGGCATTGCCCATAGGCTCCATTCAACCTTGGAAAGAATTCCTACAGCCTCCAAGCAATCTAGTTCACTGGCTACTTTGTCACGTCTGGTATAAGAAAGCAGATGGGCTTTGTAAAACTTGGGTGTGTTATTTTCATTTAGCAGTATTTTAACTTTGATATGTTTGAGTTTTTAATTACCATCCTTGAACACTGCAGTGGCACCAACTAATACCGTTCTTAATTTGTTTTCAGTTGACTCTATTGCAGGGGACGTGACATGCATATGGTGAATGGAGCTCCAATGAAGTTATAGTTGCCAGTTCATTTTAAGACTTCCTTATCACCACTGTTACGTTTTGTAACAAGAGCTGTGAGGTGATGTTACGGCTATATAAGACCTTGGTTAGACCCCACTTGGAGTACTGTGTTCAGTACTGGTCACCTCACTGTAGGAAGGATGTGAATGCTAAAGAGAGGGTGCGGAGGAGATTTACAAAGATGTTGCTTGGATTGGAGAGCATGCCTTATGAGAACAGGTTGAGTAAAGTTGGCCTTTTCTCCTTGGAGCGACGGAGGATGAGAGGTAACCTGACAGAGGTATATAAGATGATGAGAAGCATTGATAGTGTGGATAGCCAGAGGCTTTTCCCCAAGGTTGAAGTTGCTAACACATTTTAAGGAGCTTGGAAGTAGGTATGGGTGGGGGGTGGGTGATGTCAGAGGTAAGTTTTTCCATACAGTGGGGTGAGTACGTGGAATGCACTGCCAGCAATGGTGGTAGAGGTGGATACAATAGGGTCTTTTTATAGACTCTTAGATAGGTAGATGAAGCTTAGAAAAATAGAGGGCTATGCACTAGGGAAATCCTAGGCAGTTTCAAGAGTAGGTTACATAGTCAGCACAACATTGGGGGCTGAAGGGCCTGTAATGTACTGTATGTTCTATGTTTTATGTAAGCTAATTGAAAAGAAAAACACAGGAGCCTGGGGATACATGCACTTAGTTCCTTTTTTAGTGAGGCAGTGATATAGTGTGTAATGACTTGTGCCATTCACATACTTCTTGCTTATAACTTGTAATGAATTAAAGCAAAGGAAGAATGCTTAATCAAACAATATATTTTCAATATTATTCAAATATTTCTGACATATTAAATACCTAGAACCCCCTATATAACAGCTTTAGTATTTGGCTGAGAAAGAACTTGGACGTGTTTGAGGTGGACCAAATGTTCAGCTTCACTTTGTATATAACTTTGTCTATTCTTCTCCACACAGCTGCCTCTCATTCCAAATTCTGTTAACTCTCATCTGTCTTGTTTTCACCCTGAAACTCGTGGTTACCTGCTATGGCCTCTGTAGACTATCTGGCTTCCCTTTATCGAGCAGCTGCCTGCTGATAACATCAGCTGCTTCTTACTTGCAGACATTATTCCCACACCTATCATATTCTTGAAAAACTTAACCTTCAACATCACCTGCTTCACAATACTGGGGGAACAAAGCTCAGAGGGTGCCATTCACTATTCAAAGTTCAAAGTTCTAAGTTAATTTTTTATCAAAGTAAATATATGTGATCATATTCTACCCAGTGATTCATTTTTGCAGGCATTCACAGCAGAACAAAGAAATACAATAGAAACAATGAAAAACTACGCACAAAGACTGACAAACTGCCAATGTGCAGAAGAAGACAAACTGAGCAAAATACATATTAATGATAGTAATACCTATGTTAATCTATTCTCTTGACATAATATCTTGGTCCAAAACTGATCTGGAACATTTACAAAGAAAAATAAGAACCAAAATGTCAAATTTCAGAATGCCTACTTTCCGGTAAGACGTAAGCCAATTGAAGGTGCTGTTTTCCTTGTTAGTTATGTTTTCATACATAGTAAGACTATGCTTTACTTTAATAACTACTTGTAGAGCAGGTCTATTGCATCAGTGAGCTGCTCACTTTTCAGAGTAGCCGGCTGGGATGTTGCAAGAGCTGGCCAATGGTTTGAGAAGGCAAGTCAGCTGGTCAGGCTAAGGAGGAGGTCAAAGTGGCCTGTAGGGTGGGGTCATTGAATCAGGCAGTTGGGCCGGGGATTCGAGTTGGCCCATCGGGCTGCGGGGATGCGGGATTAGGTCCAGCGGAGCTGGCCTGGGTGGATACTGTGCTGCTGCATGCTACTCAGAGGTGCCGGATTTGGTGTCTTCGAGTTGGCACGAAGGCAACATGCAGTGAAACCACGAGTGACTATCTTGGACGTTTCTGTTGCAATCGCAAGACCCTGTTGGACATTGATTGCCGCAGGTCTTCTTCCCTTGTTTGGTGGGGGTCAGGTGGTGAGGAGGCAGTGTTGCTGTGGTTGTAACTAGAACTAGGCCTCAGTACTTAGGCTTGCATTGTAGAGTGGCATCCGTGCTTGGTAGAGGGTGGCCTCTCGTGTCAGTGCTGCCCCCAGAGGCAGATCGGTGAAATTACAGGCTGGACTGACAGGAAACATTAATTTGCAGGACTTGGAACTTGGAACTCAGGAACTTGGTCTAAAATTTGTTTTCTTACGTCACTATGTTCTTTTTTTCCCTTTCTCATTGTTTTGAATGTGTGGGTATGTTTTTGCACCTTGGCCCCTGAGGAACACTGTCTTATGGCTGTATCCATGTATGGTTTGAATGACAAACTTGATTTGATTTTAAATGAGCTTAGATGAACACTACCTAGGACAGATGGGGGAAGAGAAATAACAGACATTCAAAATCTACATAACAATCAGATAAAATTTCTAAGGATATACTTTATTCAATAAAAACAGGAATCAGTACTCTATGCAAGCATATGCAATTCTGATAAGACTTAAGTGAGGCCACAACCCAGAAATATGAAGAACTTATTACTATTGAAGAAAAAGTTAACCAATGGAAGAGTACCTTCCTCCATAGGATGTACTCTTTGGTCCAATGGTCAAGAAGGCGGTCTCTGCAAACGTCGTGGAATGTGTAGAGCAGGACAAGACACAGAAGATGTCCTGGTCATCCACTGCACCTATTCCCATCTCTAGCCATCTCAACTCTGTTTTGCCACTGGATCCAGATGGGAATTAGGAAGAGAGAGTGAGGCAGATGCTGCTCAACTCTCCCTCACTTAAATCCAAATCACGCGCTAGTCTCAACACCATCATAATAGTGTCGAGGTTCTCATCGACGTCGATGATGGACAAACAATAATGTCCCTCCATGGAAGACATCCCCGTGATCTGAGCAGACTATATGCCAACAAGGAAGTGTCAAACGCCTGGCTTAGAGTTGGAGACCGCGTCCCAGAAACAAAAGGGTTCATTGTGGCAATACAGGACCAGGTGGTTAACACAATAAGTGATCAAAAATACATAATAAAAAACCAACAAGTTCAAAATGATAAATGTAGAAAATGCCTAGAAAAATCAGAAACAATGCAACAAATTACAGGGTCTTATAGCAGTTTAACACAATCTGATTACTTACACAGGCACAATCAAGTGGCAAACATCATTCATCAAAATCTTCCTTTAAAATACAAACTCATAAATGAAATCACACCTTACTATAAATACAAGCATGATTCAGTTTTAGAGACATAATACCAAAAATTATATTATGACTGATCAGTTATTACGGATAGCACAACCCATCATAACTGTCCGGATATACAGGATAAATAAGCAAGATATAGCCATTGCAAACACACATAGCTTACAGAAATCAAAGTGAAAAACACCAGAAATATGCTGAATTAAAGGAGGAAATTGAAAGACTTTGGAACATGAACAAGGTATACATTGTCCTAATAATACTAGCTACAACTGGCATCATCCCAAAGAACTACACAATAGCATTAAACAATAAGGGATACACGGTACTTTCTACAGTATGTAAATCTTCAGAAAGCCGCAATACTAAACACCACTAAAATAGACCAAAAGTTCCTAGCAATTGAGAAATCAATGTGTTTGGCTATGCTCGTACCTCAGGTTTAACCAGTTTAAGCTGAGAAATAATAAATAATAATAATAATAATTTAATCATCATTATTATTAAAACAGCAAATTCAAGATGATAAATGCAGAAAATTCCAAGAGAAATCGGAAACAATCCAACTTATTACAGGATCATGCAGCAATTTAACTCAATCTGTTTACTTACATAGGCACAATGAAGTAGCAAACATCATTCAGCAAAATCTTGCTTTAAAGTACAAACTCATAAGAGACACCATCACTTACTATAAATACAAGCTGGATCCAATTTTAGAGTCATAGAGCTACAAATCACATTATGACCTATCCACTATTACGGATAAGGCAATTGATAATAACCATCTGGACATAATATTACCAGATAAACAAGCAGGAACATATTTCTTCATAGACTTAGCCATTGCAAACAAACATATAGTCATACTGTATTGATCCTGAGGGAAATTGGTTTTCGTTACAGTTGCACCATAAATAATAAGTAGTAATAGAACCATAAACAGTTAAATAGTAATATGTAAATTATTTATGCAGGAAATAAGTCCAAGACCAGCCTATTGGCTCAGGGTGTCTGGCCCTCCAAGGGAAGAGTTGTAAAGTTTGATGGCCACAGGCAGGAATGACTTCCTATGACGCTCTGTGTTGCATCTCGGTGGAATGAGTCTCTGGCTGAATGTACTCCTGTGCCCAACCAATACATTATGTAGTGGATGGGAAACATTGACCAAGATGGCATGCAACTTAGACAGCATCCTCTTACCTATATATAGAAATCAGTAAGTGAAACATGTCAGAAATATGCTGAATTAAAAGAGGAGATTGAAAGATTATGGAACATGAACGGGGTATACATTGTCCCAATAGTAATATCTACAACTGGTACCATCCCAAAGTCACTACACAACAGCATTAAACAATTAGGCCAACACAGCAATATTTATGTAAATCTCCAGAAAGCCACAATACTAAACACCACTAGAATATTCTGAAAGTTCCTAACAATTGAGAAATGAATATGCTTGGCTATACCTGTACCTCAGGTTTTACAAGCTTGAGCTGAGAAAATAAATAAATAAATAAATAACACTGAGAACATGAGGTTTAGAGTCCTTGAAAGTGAGACCACAATTTGTGGAACCAGTTCAGTGTTGAGGTGAGTAAAGTTATCCATGCTGATTCATTATGGTCCATTAATGGAAGAACCTTGATTTATTTATACATCCACACTACTCTGGGATATTAACTCAAATGTAATAAACCCACAATACAGTTGTTGAAGTTGTTTTGTGGAAAATCACCTGGCATTACAGGGAGTAACCTGCACAACGTAATTCCAAAAAAGGAAACAGCCAGTGTTGCAACTAGTAATACTTTGTGCTTCTGTTGACAACCAAGGATCGCAAACTTGCCTGGTTTCAGTCATCTAACACTTGATGGGGCAACACATGCTCAACTGTCTGACCACAACTCATCCACTCTCCCTTTCACTATCTCAAGCTCCCACCACTTTCTGGTCTTTTATTCCCCCTACCAATAATAGCCCTTTCCCTTCCAGCCCCAACTTTCCTATCACCACGTTCCTCTTCCCACTCCAATATCTACCATGCTCTAACCCTTCTCATACTTTTAACCTCTCCCTCTTTGACACTGAGCAATCAACCCTAGGCAGAGAATATCTCTATTACTGCACCTCAAGAGTTCGGGGTCCAACACGATGTCGATCTCTTTTTCCTCCTCTGCCTCCATGCCCACTTGTTTGGACAGGAATCCTCAGCCTCAATACCCCAAATGATGACCCTTTCATCTCTAGCACTTCCCTTCCATTTGGACTCCATTTCTTGCTTGTTAGCCTCTCTTGAGTTTTTCACTTCCAACTGCAGATGACAAATTAACCACCTTGGCTTCTCCACTACTGATCTACTTCAGCTTCAGTCCCTCTACATTAGAAACCCTGCCACCAACCTCACAGGCGAGGTTGGTGTTGTTGTGGTCTGACATTTAGATCTCTCCTTGCAGAGGTCAGCCACCAACTTTTTGACACCTCTTCTTACCTCCTCCTGGAGCATAACTCCACTAATGATCACCAGGCTACAATTTCGCTGACGGTTAGATCCCATCACATTAGGAGATCCTTTCCTTCACAGCCTCCAATCTCATGATGCCCCAGTGTGGCAATGCCCCCCTCTAACTCCTGTCTGAGATCCATCAACAGGACTACACTGCTAGACCTATTGTTTCTATTTGCTCTTGCCCCACTGAACTAATTTCCTCACACCTGCACTACTTCCAGTCACTTTCCTCGTATGTCCACAACACCTCTCATGCCCTCTACCATTTTGATAACTCTCTATTCCCTGCCCTTCATCCAAGCTCATTTTCATCTTGAATGTCCAGTCTCTATACACCTCTATGGGCTGCTAGGAAGATCTTAGAGTCCTTCATTCCTTTCTCGAACAAAAATCCAACCAGTTCTCCTCCATCAGCTCTCTCATTGTTCTCCAGCACTTTGTTCAACCTGGTCTACTGCATTCAGTGCTCACTATGTGTCTTCCCCTATAGTGATCAATCCAAGAACAAACTCATAGCTCTTTCATTCTGTCTACAATGGCCCTCTGAGCTTCCGGTTGCATTTCATTTTAATTCTCCTTCCCAATCATGCATCAACATACAGTGCAGCACAGAAACAGACCCCTTGACCTATGATATTGAGCTCTTCCTTATGCATTGCTACAGAGAGGCCAAATGTAATCTGAAGAACAGTATCTCCTATTTCCTTGGGTTTCTTACAACCCGACAGTATGAACATTGAATTTTCTAACTTCAGGTAGCCACACTCCCAGTACTCTTGCCACATACACACTCACTGTCTCTTCATTTTCTTCTCAATCTGTTCACTGTTCCCATTCCCTCTTCCTACTGGGTTCCATCTGCCTATCAACCCCTCATCATCCAGCTCCACCTATCATCCACTGGTCTCTATACCACCTCTGGCACCCCCATCTACTATATACTGGCAATCTTTCCTCTTCCCTCTCAGTCCTTATGCAGGGTCTTAACCTGAAACATTATCTTGCACCTTTTGCCTCCACATAGACTGCTTGACCCACTGAGTTCTTCCAACGTTTGTATTTTATATTCCAGACTCTAGCATCCACAGTCTCTTGCATTTTCACAATTCTCCTGGGTAGAGAATTTTGTTGGCATGCAACGTTGGCTCAGGAATGTGTGGTGACACTTGAGGCTCCCCCGGCACATGGTTACGTTATATTGTTTGTTAATGCATATGACGCATTTCACTCTGTTTCGATGTACGCATGATAAAGAAATGAATCTGGTTCTGAATCTGAATCTGATTCACTATCATCTGGCAGAAGAAATGTCTCTTTGCTGAATATCTGATTCCTTATTTTGAGATTGTTAACCTTGGGAACCATCAATTCTCATCCACCCTGATTAGTCCCTCAAAAGGGTAAACATAGAATTTAGAGCAGTACAGTACAGGAACAGGCCCTTTGACACATGATGTTGAGTCAGATTAATAAAAGTAGTAATTAAATGCCTGAATAAACTAATCTCTTCTGCCTACACGATGGTCCTATTCCTCCAGCTTTTACACATTCATTGATCTATCTAAGAGCCTCTTGAATGTTTGTATTGTATTTACCTCCACTGCCACACTGGCAGCGCATCCTAGGCACCCTCGACTCCCCGTGTAAAAATCTTCATCACGTACTTCCTTTGAAATGATCCTTCTCACCTTAAATGTATGCCTTCTAATATTAAACATTTCAACCTTGGGAAAAAGATATTGTCTGTCTATGCTACACATAATATCAGGGACAGGGAGATTTAGGGCAATAGTTGTGAGCTCTGGGCAAAGATGTGCAAAGACTTGATGTTGTGAAGAGGATATCGTGACCCTTCATTGAGAACCTTGCAATGGAATTCAGTATAGGAAAATATGCTTTGCTTTGGTAAGAGTTTTAAAAAGTCATGGAGGCATAGAGGAATATGGTTGTATAGCAGAGAAACAGGATATTTGGCCCATCACATCTCTGCTGACCAGTGGGCACCTAACCCTATTTATCCTATCTTCCTGCACTTTGTCCAGTCCAGAAAGTTGCCTGCTGTGCTGGAATCCACCAGAGCATCCTGTGTACATAGAGCCGTTGGGTTGTGGAGGAGGACAGCTAGAGGGAGTCAGGCTATGGTGCTGGAACGAGAGGTTGGAGGGAACTTACCAGATAGAAAGTCCCTCGCCTCTACCTGGTGGTGCCGTATTCCCGGAAGAAGTAAGCATTTGATGAGTGGGTGATCAGCTGCTCCACAGTAAGCACACAAGGTGTCCCTCCATCAACATGAATGCTTTAGTGGGGGAGCATGGTTAAGAGAGTTTTTCCCAAATGTGTGGTTTCTGGAGGCGCTTTTGATGATGGTCCTGAGGACTGAAATGGTTCTGGGAACAGAGCTGTGGTTCTGGCTGTTGATCTGCAGGGTCATTCCATAAGCCACTTGTCAATTCGGAGGACCAGAGTGACGTGGCTTTCAAGGTCATTGGGCATCTCCCAGGAAGACAGCTCATCTTTCAAGCACTCCGAGGGGCTATGATGTTAATGGGCCAGCAGTGTTTCTGTATTCTTGCCGCACTCTGCCATTGAGGGTCTTGAATTCCATGGTGTAATCCAACACCGAGCATGAGCCTTGATGCAGGCAAAGCATTTGATCTGCTGTCTCTCATCCACTTCCTGGATGGTGTTTGATGGTCGATAACCTGGCACATCTCAGTGGTAAGATCTTCATATTGGTTGCAAATGCGGATTTTATTGCCCCAGTTAGCAATAGCCCAGATTTCTCACCCAGTCAAGAGAGAAATGATGAAGACAATCTTGGCTTGGTCCATAAAATGCAGAGGTAGCTGGAGCTCAAAGTACAAGATGCACTGGGACAGGAAGTTTCAGGATTGGGTTGGGGATACAGCAAAATGTTCGGGCAATGGAATCTGTGGGGTTGCTGTATCAAGACAGAGAGCTAGTTGAGAGTGGCAAGTAGATGGTCATTGGTTTCTAGCTGCTTTGAGGTTGTGTGTTCTTGTCAATGGAAGATTTCCTTTCAGCAACATATTCTACTGGGTCAATTGTCTGTTACCCCATTCTGCCAGGAAATGTAGAGGAGTCTTGACACAGAGCAGTGAAGATGATTTGGTAGTGAGTGATCTTTAGTGAATGAGTGAGGCTTCTGTTGGTCAGGGTCGACCATGAATGATGCATCCTCGCTGTCTAGATACGTAAAACTGGGCAGCAGGACATGGAGAGCAAACTGTTGTCCATGTAGCAAGCTCCCCCTCTCCATGCCTCTGATGAACCCAAGGGAATGGCAGAGCCCAGTACAGTTTGCTACCAGCAGTGTCACAGGAGTTGCCAGTCAACGTAGGTCTGCCCTAGGGACTCCAGCTCTGGATCTCTCTCAGTGTTTACTTCTGAAGTCTTCCTCATGAGTGGGTATAGCTGCAAGGCAGCGGAGGTTTGAGATCAGAGTTTTGCTTCTCCTGGTTGAGCCGCCAATTACGGCTGATGAGTCTCATCTACCCGAAGTGACTGGTTTTAAGGCACCAATAACCCGCCTTTGCCCCTTCTCCTGTCAGTAGGAATGGTTTCGCCGGGTTTAGTAGCTAAGCCACATGTGAAGGTCAGTCACTGGACTTGGTTGTCAGAGGCTATTTGAGACAAATTCAGTTGGGAGCATTTCATAGGTAGGGGGAGCTTGTGCCCATTGCCATCCCTGGCTTAGCAACCTTCAGGAACCAATCACTATAATAATAAATTGCAAATTAACAAACCACATGATGCCACAAAGCAAAAGAAAACAGATACTTAACACAACGAAGCAACAAGGTAACTGAAGGCTAGGAGCAACTAGTTGAGGCTGGCTGGTTCGATGGGTGAACAAAGGACTGTGGATGAAAGCTGGGTTTAAATAGGCTGCAGGTGATAAACTAGGAATGAGTAGCAAGTAACTCCTGTTAGTCTGGTGAAGACAGGGAGATGACAGCCTGTGCAGCCCTGATACCTCTTCCCTAATCCTCACTAAGATATTTGTTTTCCTTCAGGTCTGGCCTCTTGTTGACCAGTGAATTTAATTGCTCCATTATTGGTTGTGCCTTTAGTTAAGTAGTTCATGTATGCTCTGGATTCCCATTGTCAGTAAGCGCAAGAGATTCTTCAGATTCTGAGAATCCAGAGTTATTCAGTGGAACTCAGCAGGTCAGGCAGGAAAGGAATAAGTGGTCCTAGTGACAAAATGTGACTCTTTATTCCTTTCCATAGATGCAGACTAACCTGCTGAGTTCTTCCAGTTCTTGGTCAATATTTGTTTTTTGTTCTTGATCTTAACAATGAATATGGATGTTAGTTTCAAGGAAAATAAACAACTTCTCTGATGTTTTTTTGTCACTCATCCTAATGTTTCATGCAAAACGTTGCTTGGTAATACTCCCAATTATATTTTTGGACATTTTCTATGTTACTGCAAAGCATGTAGTGGTCTCCAAACGTGGGCTGAAAGTAGTCAATGTAAAGTAAAAGTGTGCTCGGAAATTAAATACATTCATTGCAGGCAGAAATATTGTTGGTCACGGCTCATTCAGCCAACAATGATGCTTTGCAGGATCAATCTTGACAGTTCCTTCTTCCATGGCCCGTGACATTGATTCTTCTTGCAATTAGATAGCGATATCTTTAAGACAATATTTAAAGGCTCCTTATTCTGGCTTCTTCCTTTCCAGTCATGATAAAGAGTCTTGGCCCAAAATGTGACTCTTTATTCTTTTCCATCGATACTGACTAACCTGTTGAATTCCTCCAGCATTCTGTGTGCATTACCTTGGATTTCCAGCATTTGCAGAACCTCTAGTATTTAAAGACGCTTGTGATGGGGTGGGATGAAGGTGAAGTCTACTTGCCGTACATACTATCCACAGAACAGCTCACAGTAGGGGGTTTGTGGAGGATGATCACAGACAGAGCCACACAGTAAGGCTAAGCATCTAATGGCACAGGGTCTATGCTGATGCTAACTGGGCAGGGTTTTGTTCAGACAAGAAGGAGAGTCAGAGGTGGAGAGCGTCAGCAACTTTAAATTCCTCAGTATTATTATTTGGAAGATTTGTTCTGGGCCCAGCATATGTGCAATTACAAAGAAAACTTGGCAGCGCCTCTACTTCCTTAGGAGTTTCCAAAGATTCGGCATGTCATCTAAAACTTTGACAAACTTCTATAGAGGTGTGGTGGAGAATATGTTGACTGGCTGTGTCATAGCCTGATATGGAAACACCAATGCCCATGAATGGAAAAATCTACAAAAAATATTGGATATGGCTCAGTCCATCACAGGTAAAGCCCTCCCCACCTTTGAGCACATCTATATGAAACGTTGTCACAGCAAGTGGCATCCTTTGTCAGATACCCTCACCCCCAGGACATGCTCTCTTCGCAATGGTGTCATTAGGAAGAAAGTATAGGAACCTTATGACTCACACTGGCAAATTCAGGAACAGTTTTTACCCATCAACCATCAGGCTCTTGATCCAATGGAGACCGAAGGGGATAACTTCACTCAACTTCACTTGCCCCGTAATCTATGGACTCACTTTTAAGGACTCTTCATCTCATGCTCTCTCTCTCTCTCTATATTTTTTTTTTTTATTCCTGCGGTTGCACAGTTTCTTGTCTTTTGCACACTGGTTGAATACCAAATTGATGTGGTCATTTATTGATTATATTATAATTGTTATTATTCTATTATGGATTTATTGAGTATGCCCACAAGAAAATGAATCTCAGGGTTGTATATGGTGACATATATGTATTTTTTGGGTGGTGAGGTGGGGATTCATCTCTACCAAAGGAGGTGTAATGTGCTCCTTCCCCCTGCTAGCCTGCCTTCTCCGTGGATTGTCACCTTGTCGCGGTGGAGAAGCTTGTGTGGTCCTGAGATCCCGAGAGCGATGCCGTCTAGAGCTAATCTCCTGGTAGGGTCACTTATGGCGGTAAGGTTGAGGGTGAGGTCCCTGACAAAGAACAATCCAACCAAGACCTCAATGGTGGAACAGGCGGACAAAGTTACTTCAAACTCAACGGCTGTGAAGGCGGATGAAGGCTGCAATAAATCCTCAGCTCCAATCGTCGTGGTTTCCATGCCATTTGGTTGATTTGTGAAGTATCGTGTGCTTCTTGGAGTGCAACATCAAGTACACGTTAAACAAATACACGCACAGGTGTCTTCACTCTGTGGATCAAGATTGGACTCATAATCCACTTGAGAGCCTATAAATAGATCAACAGAACAAAGACCATCATCCTCGACCTTGAGGGATAGGCGTGACGGCTAGCCTGCATGTCGCCCTTGAGCAAGGTGTAGTACCTGCTTAGCTCCCCGGTCAGGGTCACGTGAGGGCATGACAGCAGGTGGTGGATGGTCATATGACCAGCTAGTGCATATCTCAATTCCTGGTTATACAACCACTGATGCCAGGCAGACAATCTCTGAAGAGTATTGATGATGGCTGGGGTCACCCATCTTGTAAAGACTCTGCCCAGAAGAAGGCAAAGCAAACTACTTTTACAGAAAAAAAGGTGCTGGCTGATCGCTCTATCTTTGCCAGGAGGAACTTGTTCATATTGAGGGCCATGGTAATCTGCATGTCCTGAGAACTGGAGTTTGATAGAACTCTGCCAAATAATTAAAAAGGAAAGAAAATGATACCAAGATGAGGGTAATGGGGTTACATTTCAGCATGATTGGAGCCTATCTGAAAGTGGCAACAAGTTATGAGGTTACAGGCCCTTCTCTGCCACAAAAGGAGATCCTCATTGTAGTTTTGGCAATGGTTCATGTTTCCATTTGGGGAATGTTGAGGGCAGTGAGCGGTGGATGGGAAGGTGATCACAGGTGGCACTACACAATGTGTTAGCAGTTGAGCTGACACCTTGATAACATTGAAATGCACAGACATTTTTAGTCCTGACAGATTGATAGACCCATCTGCTAGAGCATGCAACGACACAGACACTTCAGGCTGTGTCATTGTTGTCTCCAAATAGTACCGAGCTCTGGAGTACGTCCTCGGACCGCAGTTAGGTAGATTAGGAGATCAAGAGTTCACCTTTAGTGTGTAAGAGGACCGTTCTAGAGTCTAATAACAGTGGCGTAGAGGCTGGCCTCGAGACTGGTGGTACATGCCCTCATTTTGTACTTTCTACCTGATGGGAGAGGGGAGGAGAATGATCAGGGTGTGAGAGATCCTTGATTATGCTGGCTGCAATTCTGAGGCAGCGGGAAGTGTAGCTGGAGTCGGGGAAAGAGAGGCTGGTTTGCATGATGTACTTGGCTTCTGAATAGTGTTACTGAAGCACACGTCTTTTTTCCTTTGAGAACTGTTGATTTCAAGTTGCTGATGAGGGTTCTGAGTGTAGTTTTTTTATGCTATACAATCCCTCTGCTCAAAGTTTGGAGCACAGTGTACTAGCATTGTAAAGACATCATCTTGCATAGGACCAAGTCATAATAATCAAAAAGCACGCAGACTGTGCTGATTTAGCTGTTCAGTCTGGTCACTGGGCCTTGGGTTGTCTCTGGATTAAGTGATTCTTAAGTGATTTGTTAAGTGATTTTTTTTTGTAGTCACTCAATGGCAATAAAGGGGAGAGAAAACAAATGAATCCTGTTTTGGGTAACCTGCTTACCCTCTGTCCTTTACTCTCTCCTGATCCACCTGTTCCTCTGACACCCACCCCACCAGCTCTCCATCAGCCTGATTCTTCCCCTTCTTCCATCTACTCCACCTGCCCATCACTCACACTCTCATGCCACTGGGTCACCTCTCCCTAATTTCCCATCTGCCCGCCCAACTTCCTATACTGGGTTTCGCGCTCCACCTTCCTTTCCTATCACGTTCCCAACATCTGCAGCCCTTTGTGCTTCCACCCATCACCTCCCAGCCTCTGTCACTATTTTCACTCTTCCCCCCTCCATCTGCCTATCACTTCCTCACTTGGTTCCAACTATTGCTTATATAGAACATAGAACACTATAGCAGACGAGGGGTGATTGATAAGTTCATGGCCTAAGGTAGAAGGAGATGACTTATTAACTTCAAACTTTTTGCCTAACCACTCAAAGAGTTGAACTGCATGTGCACGTAATGAGAGCTGTATAACTCATTTCCTTCTACCTTAGGCCACGGACTTATCAATCACCTCTTCTGTGGACACTCTCTGGAGGTCCAAGATCCCAATGCTTCACGACCACTGGACTAAGCATGTAAATGTGGGGGGGGGGGGGGACTATGTTGAAAAATAAATGTGCTAGGTTTTCTGAAATTGACTCCTTCTACCTTAGGCCACAAACTTATCAATCACCCCTCGTACTACAGATACTAAGGTTTATGATGTTGTGCTGACCTTCTGACGTACTCTAAGACCGATCTAACCCTTCTCTCCTACATAGCTCTCCAGTTTTCTATTGCCCATGTGCCCATATAAGAGTCTCTTAAATATCCCCAATGTATCTGCCTCTACCGACATCCTCTGCAGTGCATTCTCTTTGCTAGCCCTTCCCTCACTCCTCCCCCTCAGCTCTTTATGCTATTTTCCCTCTATCTTTCTGTCCAAATGAAGGGTTTTGATGTGAAACATCGATTGTCCATTTTATTCTGCAGATCCTGCTAGAGCAGTTGACCTCCTCCAGCAGTTTGTCTTATTTTGCTCCAGATTCCATCTTACCCTAGAGCTCCTGATTTGCCTTTGGTGATAAGTGAATTAGATAGTTGGAAAGTAAGATGTAAATTTGTTGAAGGACATGACCCAAACTGCAGCTCAAGTACCATGTCCAGATCCAGTGAGAGATGCAGGCAGCTGTGGTTCTCAGGCTTGCTCCTGGTATGTGCATTGTGGAGGAAGGCTGCACAGACTGGGAGGGGAGAAATTTCCCTTTGGCTGTTGGCAGTGAATGCCTGGGAGAGCATGGGCTGCCGTTTGTACGTTGTTCACTGAACTTCTCTGAGCATTGTCAGCTTGTTGAGGGGGAGAGACTTGTGAGTTCCTGAGATCCGAGTTTAGCCATCTGGCTCTCAACTCCTGCAAGGGTCACCCATGGCAGTAAGGTCAAGGGAGAGGTTCCAGACGAAGACTGATCCAACCAAGACGTCAGCAATGGAGCAGGTGGAAAATGATGACCCACCACAATGGCAGTGAAGGTGGAGGAAGGCTGTAGCAGTGATGGGTCCCCAGTCATCTTGTATCCCATGGTACTGAATCCTGACCCCGATCTGTCAAGGACTGTGTGGTGCCTGCCCATGCATCAGCCTTTCCATGTTAAACAAAGCCATGCGCAAGATTTCCATTTAGGGAATCTCTGTTCTGCAGTATGTTTGGTTCTCAGATTGGCCTCTGCAGTCACCTGACGACCCACCAAAAGACAACTGCTTAGGAGAACATGCAACTCAACTCGAGTGATTGCACTATAAGCTAAATTTCACTGAAGCCCACGGGAGTAAGTGTGCAGGAGCACAGTGTGTCTTCAGACGTATCCCACACTGTGGCCAGCAGTGGCCTCCAAGGACCAATTCTCCCAGATTTTCAACATGGACTGAAGAGTTGTGAGAAGATGTGGCAAAGCATACAAAGTACAATGGAACTGTACGAGGATCATCAGTATTTCAACCACAAGATACACAGCAGGCAGAAGATACAGGATCACGTTCAAGGGCATATTTAGCACTTTGAAATTGGTATCAAGCTAGTACTGATGTAGAATCTGAGCAAAACTTGGAGGTGGGCTCAAGGGGCTGATGAATGTGAAAATCATCTCAAGAGCCAGTTGATGGAATATGTTAGGAGTCTGGTTGGATGAATTAAGGTGGGTCAGCCAGCTTTTCTTATCAAAGTCAATGTCAAAGTAAATTTATTGTTAAAGTGTGTATATGTCATTTTCTTGCAGTCATTTACAGCAAAATAAATACATAAGAATTTATGAAAAGCTATACATAATGACAGACAAACAAACAGCGTGCTCTGTACGTACCTGCTGGTACACGCATTTAGAATCCTTGTATGAGATTAACAATGCCACCAATGATGCACTTAACTAATAGTAACACTGAACATCTCATCTCACCATACAAGTCATTGCATTTGTAATAGAAGTAAATCTTTTCCTCCCTTACGTCGGCTCCCAGGAGACTTATGTCTCCTTATTTCCTCCAGACAATTTATAGTAGTCAGGCAAAGTGGTTGCTAATACAGAGGTAGGATGCAGCCCTGCATGTAGTATCTGGGGGTTGGTTACACGTTGACAGTGCTTCCTTCAGAGTTGTCTGAGTCTTTCTAATGCAATTACACAGATGGGTAAGGGGTATACTTTGGAATAGGTTGAAGGATACATCGCTGAATTTATTGAGCAAGTTTTACTCTTCACTGTTTGGTATAGATACTCCTAAAGTCACACGCAGGAAACTTCACAGTGCTGCAAGACTACAACATCCATGAGAATCAGAGAGGAACTTAAAGTAATGAAATCTGAAAATAAAATATACTTTCAGTAGTAGAGACATAAAAGCTGATTGGGTTCATTGCTGTTCATCAGTGAAGGAAATCTGCTATCCTTCTCCAGTTGGGCTTGTGGATGACCCTAGACTTACAACATTATTGGTCTAGAGAGCCTTTTACATGGAAACATAGAAAACCTACAGCACAATACAGGCCCTTTGGCCAACAAAGCTGTGCCAAATATGTCCTTACCTTAGAAATTACCTGGGGTTACCCATAGCCCTCTATTTTTCTTAGCTCCATGTACCTATCCAGGAGTCTCTTAAAAGACCCTATCATATCCACCTCCACCACCACTGCCGGCAGCCCATTCCAAGCACTCACCACTCTCTGCGTAAAAAACTTACTCCTGACATCTCCTCTGTACCTACTTCCAAGCACCTTAAAACTGCGCCCTCTCATGCTAGCCATTTCAGCCCTGGGATAAAGTGTCTGACTATCCACATGATCAATGCCTCTCATCATCTTGTACACCTCTATCAGGTCACCTCCCATCCTCTGTCGCTCCAAGGAGAAAAGGCCAATTTCACTCAACCTATTCTCATAAGGCATGC
The DNA here is from genome assembly GCF_030028105.1 of Mobula birostris. Lineage (NCBI taxonomy): Eukaryota > Metazoa > Chordata > Chondrichthyes > Myliobatiformes > Myliobatidae > Mobula > Mobula birostris. Next base: position 39,211,844 of record NC_092387.1, read on the forward strand.
TCCTCAATCCAGGCAACATCCTTGTAAATCTCCTCTTCACCCTTTCTATGGTTTCTACATCCTTCCTCTAGTGAGGTGACCAGAACTGAGCACAGTACTCCAAGTGGGGTCTGATCAAGGTCCTATATATAGCTGCAACATTACCTCTCGGCTCTTAAGCTCCATCCCACGATTGATGAAGGCCAATGAACTGTATGCCTTCTTAACCACAGAGTCAACCTGCTCAGCAGCTTTGAGTGTCCTATGGACTCGGACCCCAAGATCCCTCTGATCCTCTACACTGCCAAGAGTCTTACCATTAATACTATATCCTGCCATCATATTTGACCTACCAAAATGAACCACCTCACACTTATCTGGGTTGAACTCCATCTGCCACTTCTCAGCCCAGTTTTCTATCCTATCAATGTCCCGCTCTAACCTCTGACAGCCCTCCACACTATACACACTACCCCCAAACTTTTTACAGTATATAATGTTCAAAAATGACTCTACAAAGTTCAAAATCACCATTAACAAAACATTTTTTCACACATTTCTTGGTCTCTTAGCAACAGTTGGGCAGCTTTATTTTTGGGAGAGTTTTTTCTGTTTGCCATTAAACCCAGTCAAATTTGCAACTGTTGTGGTGTGAAAAATGTCAATAACAGCCTATAACTTGCTTCACACACTCTCACAATGAAGGCAGACCTTTCACTGCTTCCCTCAAATATTTTACCTGAACCTGTCTTCCAATGCCCATTTGTCCAGACCTAACACTTTACTTTTTGTGTAACATGGAAGTGTTAATGATGTCTCCCAAGCTCCATAGCTGGTTACAGGGTCCATAACACAGGAGGTACACTGGGACTCAGCAAACCAGCCCCTTCTCCACTCTAGTTTCTCAGAGTCATTCACTTATCTGCATTACCCAAGGAGTCAACATGTGGTCCTTACACACATCTATGATGACATGAGGTCATAGTGATACAGCCTGGAAACAGGCTTGAGTCCATGCACACATCAGCCACCTGTTGACACTAACCTTAAATTAATCCCATATTGTATTCTCCCCATACTTTCATCAATCCCCCCCCCCACCCCCATATGGATTCCCCAGGAGCCACATGGTAGTGTCATGGTTAGCGTAATGCTTTACAATGCCAGTGATCAGAAGATTGGGGTTCAATTTCTACTACTGTCTGTGAGGAATTTATAAATTCTCCTCGTGACCATGTGCGTTTCCTTTGGGTGCTCTATTTTCCAAAAAAACATACAGGTTAGGGTTAGTAATAAGTGTACTTTGAACCTTTGAATAAGTTGTGGGCATGCTATGTTGGTGCTGGAAGCAGGGCAACACTTGTGGGCTACTCTCAGCTCATACTTGGACTGTGTTGGTTATTGGCACAGATGACACATTTTACTGTATATTTCAATGTTTCAATGTACACTCAATGGCTATATTATTAGGTACCTCCTGTACCTAATAAAGTGGCCACTGAATGTATGTTCATGGTCTCCTGCTGCTGAAGCCCATCCTCTTCAAGGTTCAACGCGCTGTGCATTCAGAGATGTTCTTCTGACACCACTGTAGTAATGTGTGATTATTTGAGTTGCTGTTGCCTTCCTGTTAGCTTGAACCAGTCTGGCCATTCTTCTCTGTCTCCTCTCATTAATAAGGCATTTTTGCCCAAGGAACTGACTCTCACTGGATTTTTTTTTTGTTTATCGCACCATTCTCTGTAAACTCTAGGGACTGTAATGTGTGAAAATCTCAGGAGATCAGCAGTTTCTGAGATACTCAAACCACCTCATCTGGCACCAACGATTATTCCACAGTCAAAGTCACTTAGATCACATTTCTTTCCCTTTCTGATGTATAGCCTGAACAACAACTGAACCTCTTGACAATGTTTGCATGTTTTTATGTATTGATTTGTTGCCACATGATTGGCTGATTAGATATTTTCATTTACAAGCAGGTGTATAGGTGTACGTAATAAAGTGGCCACTGAGTGTACACGTGACAAATAAAGCTAATCTTTAAAGATTGTATCATCGCCTACACACTAGGGGCAATTCTCAGCAGTCAATTAACCTACTAACATGCATGTCTTTGGAATATAACTGACAAGTTATCTCTTCCACTGTGACAGCTGGTCAAAGCATGCAGAGGAAACCCATGCACTCACACGGAGAATGTAGAAACTCCATACAGACAAGAGGGTCAGGATTGAACCTTGGTCTCTGGCTCAGCCGAGCAGAGACAGGGAAAGCTCCACCAGTGTGTTGCCCAAGTCACCAAGTATAAACAAACACCCTTGCATGCACTGTTCCCACCACACAAGTCAAGGTCACTCAGTACTCTTCCCCCTCCCACCACCTTCTTATTCTGGCTTCAGGCCCCTTCTTTCCAGTCCTGATGAAGGGTCACAGCCTGAAACATCTACACTGCACCAACTTAAATGTCAAGAAAGGTCAGCTTTATTTGTCACAAGATCATTGATACATGCAGTGAAATGTGTTGTTTGCATCAAATCAAATCAGGGAGAATTGTGTTGAATAGCTGACCAGTGCTTCTACGCTTCCATCACCAACACAGCATTCCCACAACTCACTAACCCTAACTGTACATACTGAGATTGAAGGAAGAAACCCATGCAGTCATAGGGAGAACATAGAAACAGTTACAAATGGTGGAGAGAGTTGAACCAGATCTTCCAGCTGGCTTGTAAAGTGATTGCACTGACCCCTATGCTGCCATGTCCCCATTTTGTGTGTGTCACTCAAGCTGTTTAACTTTCTAGTCTCACATCATTAGCTGGACCAGCCATAAAAGTATTGTGGCTTCAAGAGGAAAGCTGCTGTGAGAGTTTCATGATGTGACCTTTCAAAGTCTTTTTACAATCTACTGTTCCTAAAATGAAATATTCTCAAGTTAAGATTTATACTGCTATGCTGTAGGTATTTCATTTTAGCAGCTCTGCAAAAGCTGTGCGTTCTGCTTTTAGAATGCTTTGGTTTCGGCTAAAAGATAAGAGGCTACAATGTTCATTGTAGGAATATTGTGTCAGCCAATCAGGATGGTGGAACTGAGAGAAGGTTCTAGAGATAGCTGGGCAGAATAGGATTTGTGATGGACAGTGCGGTTCGTGGGTCTCTTTAGGTGGGAGCTGTGGAGAGGACACAAGGGAAGATACCCGAGGATGCTGTGGGAAGGAGCATCTGTGTGGCATGAAGTGCTTTGCGCAGATGAATGGCTCCAAGGAGGAAGGGCCAAAGAGAGTGCCCATTTGTTCCAGATGGATTTTCAATGATGTTCGGAATGCGGTGAGTACTTTCACATAGACTGTGGGTTCAGCCCTTGAATAAAAAGCCAACCTCAAGAGGAGCTCCAATTCCATGTGCACATTTGGACTGAATTAACTGTAATGGGCCTTTTTATTTATTTTTTCTTTTCTTTCTTTCCTACTAACTGTTTGATAAAGCAGGAATTTGTAAACAGACTTTCTTCATAACTTTATGTGGTGTACAATTTGTTATTTCTTGCTGGCTGACAATTGTGTGTGGGCAGTATTTACACTGCATTCGCTCATATCAAGGTTTCTTTGATTGGAACATCATGACATTCCTGTTTGGTTGATCCCAAATCATACTGACTCTGGGCGCCTATTGTTTATGAAAGTTGGCCTTCTCACTGCTGAGTCCTGTGGCTGTTAGCAGGAATGGCTAACGTGCCAAGTTGCATCTGAGCCCACTTGGATAAAAGGTGTTTCAGTTAAACCATGGACATTATCCTGGCTAATGCAGCCGACTAGATTGATGGGACATACAGTACCTTCCACCCATCACCAATGCACTGCTCCTGCAGTAAGTTCCATCTACAAAATCTGTCAAGGCTTCTGAGGCAGCACCTGGCAAGCTCTTGACGTTGACAGAATGGAAGGACTTGGGCAACAGCACCACCTGAAATTAATTCAGTCACAGACTATTCAGACTGGGAATATCTCACCATGCATTTGTTGTTGCTGGGTTATATTCCTGCAGCTCACTATCTGACAACAGTATGGGAGCATGTTCATCACATGGATGGCAGTGTTCCACCACAACCTTCTCCAAGACGTGGAGATGGTTGCTAAATTGTTGGCTACCAGGAAAGACCATACTTCCTCACTATAATTATCATCTTGATTTCCATGTTTTGGTAATTAGATCAAGTCTGCTCAAGCACAAATCACAATTATAAGCCCAAGTCATCATTCCAAACTGTATATGTACATCCAATTAAGGCAGAATGTATACAAATGCTTACCATTGACCATTGTGCCTACCCTTCAGTTTGCCTTTTACCCAGAACTGGTACAGACAGAGAGATTTTATATCTTCCCTGCTGTGACAGCTAGTCTCACCCATATGGGGGTTCCGGATTGCCTCAGGGAGCAAGAGCACAAGGGTCAGGATGATGGAGGTGACTGCATTCACCACCTGTGCCTTGCCAATTTGGAATTTGTAAGATAAGAGAAAAATTGGATTTGAGGAGGATAACCTCATCAATGATCTCAACATCATTGCTGGTCATGGGCTCAGTGGTGGGCACTGCAGTGATGGCCAGCCTTTTCCTGCTCCCTCCCTGGTATTCTGTAGATGACATTGGCCTTACGTCTCTTCCCCCACAAACAGAGTGGGTTGGTGACTATGCTGCACCGTGTCTAGGTGTTGTTCCTGAAACAGTTAAACAGCACATAATGTGTGGAATCTGAGAGTTGCAGTTTTTTTTTCCAAAAATACTTTATTCAGAAGTATTACAAAATAAAGTTATTTACATATAAGAAAAAAACATTCGTTGACTCTGAGTCCTTATTCAATAAAGTTATTTACAATAAAATTATGCGTTGACTCTCAAATGAAAGATGTTTACAATAAACTGTTCATTTACTCTCAACCCTTGGTCAAGAGTTAAGACTTATTAACAATAAAGTTATCAACAATAAAGGCAGGCGTTAGCTCTAATTCATTTCCCAAATTAACAATTCCACCCACTCCTTGGGCACTATGTTGATTATCTGTCCACACCGCTGATGAGGGTTAGTCTCCTCCCCACCCAACCCCTCACACTCCCACGGGTGATGAACCTTAAACTGTGGTCCTTCCCCACCGGGCCTTCGCGGTGGCCGCACCAAGCTTGAGTGCATCCCTCAGCATGTACTCCTGCAGGTGAGAGTGAGCCAGTCGGCAGCATTCAGTCACGGACATCTCTATGTGCTGGCAGACCATCAAGTTTCGGGCAGACCAAAGCGCGTCTTTCACCGAATTGATGATCTGCCAGCAGCACCGGATGTTTGTCTCCGTGTGCGTCCCCGGGAACAGCCCATAGATCACGGAGTCCTCGGTAACGCAGCTGCTGGGCATGAATCTCAGTACTGTCCCTTCCATTCTCTTCCACACCTTCTTTGCGAACCCACAGTGTACAAAGAGGTGAGCCACCGACTCCACCCCATTACATTCCTCCCGTGGGCAGTGGGGTGCGGAGACAACATTCCAGGCGTACAGGAGGGATCTGACTGGGAGGGCCCCTCTCACCGCCAGCCAGGTGAGGTCTTTGTGCCTGTTGGTGAGATCTGGTGCTGAGGCATTTCGTCCATCTCATAATTGTGTATGTGTGGTGGGACACTTGAATGATCATCACGTAGAGCTTGTTGCCAGCTGAGTTTGGGAGTGTCACATTAACAGTGTATGAGGTCAGTGGTGTTGTTTATGATCTAATCAAGCTTGATCTTGTGAGGCCAATAAACCTCCCATAGTACTATCCTTGGTGCACTCCTGATATCGGCCTTGAGCGTGCTCTCCCTCCACCACAGTTTCACTTGAGGAGTTACTGGATGCTTGTGGGTAAGGGGTTTCCCTCCTCACCTCCACTCTCATCCACCACTGTATCTAGAAATGGGCACATCTGTGTCTGCTGTGCTTTGCTAGGTTGGCCCAAGGATCCAACCTAGTTAAAAGATTTCCACTGGAGCTCACAGGAAATGAACAGCTTCCTGCTGAATTCAGAACATTTGTCCCACTATGCTCAATCTTTTGGTTCCTGACTTGGTACGTGGGCTTAACAACATCTTTCCCCACAACTACTCCACTATCTGCTCTGTCCCTCTGGTTCCCAACCCCCTGCAACTCTAGTTTTAAACCCCTCCCCTCCCTCCCCCACAGTACTGACAAACTTTCTTACAAGGATATTGGTCCCCCCACCAGTTCAGGTGCGAACTGTCCCATCTGTACAGGTCCCACCTTTCCTGAATGAGAGCCCAATCATTGAAAAATCTGAAGCTCTCCCTCCTGCACCATCTGCTACATGTTAAACTGTGTTAATTTCCTATTATGAACAACTGGCTGCTCATTCTTTCTCTTTGGAATGCTGTGGATTTGATCTGAGATGTCCCTGACCCTGGCACCCAGGAAGCAATATACTATCCGGGAATTTTGTTCTTGTCCACTGAGCCTCCTGTATGTTTCCTTAACCATTGAATCCATTATCACGGCAACTCACCTCTTTTCCCACCTTTCCTTCTGAACAACAAAACCAGACTTAATGCCAGACACCTGATTGCTGTGGGTTCCAACCCCTCCAACAGTATCCAAAGTAGAACATCTGCTATTGAGAGGAACGGTCACAGGCATATTTTGAACTGACTGCTATCACCTTAAGCCCTCCTGATGGTAATCCAGTTACCTGTGACCTGCACTTTGGGATAACTACTTCCCTGTGTGTCCTGTCAATCAACCACTCACCGTCCCGAATGGTCCGAAGTTCATGCAGCTCCAGCAACAATTCCTTAATACATAGACTGCAGCTCTATGCATTTCCTAGAGGCGTAGCTGTCAGAGATACTGGAGGTCTCCCTGCCTTCCCACATCTCACAAGAGGAGCATTCCACTATCCTGTCTGGCATCCTCACTGCTCCAATGGTGAAGAAAGAAAGAAAGAAAGAAAGAAAGAAAGAAAGAAAGAAAGAAAGAAAGAAAGAAAATTAAACAAAAAAAATCTATCTACAGTCTTCAACCTTTTTTGCCAAAGCCTCAACCCCCCATGCTAACACTAGCCCACTCACACAATGACCACTCCTATAATGTCTGCTCCATTTAAGCTTAACTTCATTTCATTTGCCCTTGCCAAGTGCATAATTAGGCACAATCCAACATCTCCCCGGGAACTGTCATAGGAACACAGATCATATGGATAATTTAATAATAAATCTACTTTGAACTTTGAAAGGACATGGAGACAGAAAGAGAAGTAGACAGTGAAAGGGGAATAGAAAAAGAGGGGCAAGATTATACAGGGAGACAAATAATGGAGGAATCAGGCACAGGGAGATGGCAGAATGAGTAACTGAATGGGGGGGGGTGGAATAACTGTGACAGAATGGAAAACACTGAAATTAAGAAAATAACAGATTTGGGGGAGAGAAGGAGAATATGATTGAGAGAAGAAGAGTAAGAGTGATGGATAGAAACAAGGAAAACATGACTGAGGGACAGAGTGAGTGGCGGAGTGAACAAAAGTGAGAGATGGTACTGTGACAGAGACAGGGATCCGGCAACCACTCATATACGTAAAGTGCACAAACCTTGGTGCTATCTCCCACATTGATGTTTGGCAAATGGAACATTATGAATGGATCGTACTTCACTGAGATACACAAACCAACCTTAAGCCTCTGCAGCACAATACAGTGCCCTTGCTGCAGCTGATCCTGCTACAGACACATCATTTTTCACCCAACAACCACCCATGTAAAATCCCTTCTGTGTTATGTAGAGAATCATTGACATTTATACAGGAGTCTGTTCAGTCCATGTTGTCCAAGCTGGCAAAAGCCAGACTTCCCTCTTAGTCCATAGGCCTGATGAACACAGCTCTTCAGGTACGCATTCAGGAGATGGTGGTTTCTCAATCTTTCAGTCCCACTTGCTCGCTACTCATTGGGTGCGTACTGTCCTCTGATCCTTCAACCTGTTACCTTAAATCCACGTCCTCTACTTATGAACCTCTCTGCTAAGGTGATAAGCGCTTTCTTGCTCATGCTGTTTAATCCACTCCATCAATGATCACATCATGATTAAGTACATGCATGGACTCCCTTATTCCAGTCCAGCAAATGGACTCCTCATAACTAACATTCATAGAGGCATAGAGTCATGTAGCACAGAAACAGGCCCTTTGGCCCATCATATCTATACTGACCATCAAGTATCCATCTATACCAATCTACTTACTAGCACTTGGTCCATAGCTTTCGTTGCCTGGGCAATTCAAGTGCTTGTCCATCTAGTCTTTAAACCTTGTTTGAGTTCCTCCTTCCATCACTTTCTTGGGAAGTACATTTCAGATTGAGAAGAAGGTTTTCCTCTAATCCCCTATAAACTCTGATTTCTCACCTTTACCCTATGCCCTCTGGCTTTAGATGTCTCCACGATGATTGAAGGGTATGAAAGGCTATGGTCCAAGTGCAGGTCAATGAGACTAGGCAGAATAAGTTTGATACAGCCTTTTTTTGTACTGTAATGCTTTATAACTCTATGAAATAGTTCTTCCACCTGCCCTATTATGCTCTTCATAATTTTATATATGTCTGTCAGGTTTTCCCTGTTGTTCTCTGTTCCTGGGAAAACAAGTGGAGCCTATTCAGACCCTCCTAAGAAATGAAACATTCCATCCTGGTAAATCTCCTCAAAGCAGCCCTCTTCTCCTTGGAAACTGGGACTCCCCTTCACTTGGTGTGCTGATTATATGTTAACTGGTGGCACAGGAGCCTAGCTAATGTAGTGCATAGCTTCAAAGGGTCAACGCAGACCTGTGATCTGTATGAAGTTTGCATGTTCCCTGTGTGTCTGTGTGGATTTTCTCTTGGTGCCCTGGTCTCCTCCCACATCCCAAGGGCATTCTGGGTAGGTAGATTAATTGGCTGCTGTAAATTATTTCCAGGACTGTATGTAAGTGAAGTGGGTTGGGGAGGGCAGGGGGTAGGTGTTTGATAGGAATGCGGTGAGGCATCAGAAAGAAACTTCAACTGTTCATTTCCCTCCATAGGTGCTACTTGGCCTGCTGTGTGTTGTTTGATGATAAAATGGTATTGTGTAGGATTAGCGTAAATGGGTGCTTAATGTCAGTATAGACACAGTGGGCCTGTTTCTGTGCTGTATCAGTTTATGATGTTATAACATCCATTAGGAACACTGGAAAAAGATGGTGAAATTGGTCACTCACTACACTCAACCTGTTGCACATAGAATCTTGTACTAACACAAGACCGGTGCAGTTCCCATGGACAGAGCTTGCAGGTGACACATCGCTATCGAACTCAACACTGGGAAGTGAGTCATTCCTTAAAGGTGCCCTCCCCATAGGTGCCACCCACCCACAGCAGAAATCTTAGCAGGGGAAGGTTCTTTAAGGCCTTTAAAACACAGGATCTAATGGTAGGGAAACAATGGGGAAGCGGATAGCACTTTCTTTGGTATCTGGCCTGGGACTGATACCTGAAAATGATTGTCCTGTGTCACTGGAACCTGCAGGCTGATGGTGCCATGGGTACATAGAACCGTAAAGAGAGCTTCTGACACATTGGCCGTCATAAATCAAAGTACTGACTACAGCAGCTGAGATGTTGAAGTTGTATAAGACTTTTTCGAGGCTACATTTGGAATATTGTGTCCATTTCTGGTTGCCTACCTACAGGAAAGATACCAATAAATTGAACAAGTGTGGAGAAAATTTACAAGGGTGTTGCCAAATTTTGAGGACCTGAGTTATAGGGAAAGGTTTATTCCCTGGAGCATAGGAAAACCTTTTCCACTGAGATTGGGTGAAACTAGAACTAAAGGTCATAGGTTAAGGTTGAAAGGTGAACTATTTAAGAAGAATCTGAGGGGGAACTTCTTCACTCAGAGGATGATACAAATGTGGAACAAACTGCCAGTGGAAATAGTGAATGCAGGTTCAATTGCAACATTTAAGAGAAGTTTGGATAGGTACATGGATGGGAGGGGTACGGTCCAAGTTCAGATGAATGGGGCTAGACGAAATAATAGTTCAGCACAGACTAGATGGCTGAAGGACCTGTTTCTGCACTATGGTGGCCTGTGACTCAATAACTCTATAATCAATAGTCCGATGATCACAGTGCTTTTTCTGAACTGGTATGCTCAACACACCCGCATTCAGTGAGGGAAGTTCCACTGATTTCCATATGCAGACTATTCAAAACTGAGTCTGTAGATGTTCTGTCCAAAACAGCAGTCATAGTGCTCTTACTGTCTCATTCCCCAACACTGTGTGACATGCCCCTTGTCTGTCTGTGACTGAAGAGTGCAGGTCGTAGTTTGCAAGCAGTTCCAAATTCTGCTGATGCTGGAGGAAGCACACGCTCTTTGATCCGTGAAATCATTCAGTGTATGGCCATTGCCAAACAATCACCATATGGTCTGCACAGTGGCACAGCAGTAAATGCTGTTATCTCACCACTCCTGTGACCCGGGTTTGACGCTGGCAATGTGGAGTTTGCATGTTCTCTCCATGATATATGAGGTTTGATCGGAAGCTCTGGTTTCCTCCTACTCTTAACAATGCACTGGTAGGTTAATTGCCCATTATAATTGCCCCTAGGGTAGGTAAGTATCAAAACAATAAAGAGGAGTTGATAGGAATGAGATTGAGAATAAGCTGCAGGCATACTGGGAACAAAAGGGGAATGGGACTGATGGAATTGGTCTGTTGGGAGCTGACATGCACCTGAAGGATTGATTGGTCATCTTCTTTGATGTAATGTGGAACTTAGGCTGATTGTGCTCATATTTATGCCAATTAACCAATGGGCACATTTTCAGCTGCAAGTGATTATGATGGCGCTCTTGCATCTATTGAAAAATGCACAATTTGATTCAGTTTCTCGGCTTTTGTGTTTCCCTTTCTGACAGTTTACAGCCCCATGTTACAGCCTAGTGAGCCTCTGAATTGTAAGAAGCTGCTTCGTGTCATTAGGTTTTGCAATAAATGCTAACCTTTCTGTCAAACCCAGCACTCTAAGACCAAACAATTAAAAGAGATGCTTAATCTGTCAGTTGTTGTTGAAGAGAGGACTCTCAGGACATGTGAGAATAATAAACCAATTCTATTTCCAATTCCAATTCTAATACACCATCCATCTTTGAGAAGAATAATGATATAGCACAAGTTCTTCATGGATAATTATGTACCTGAGCTATCATTAAACCAGCAGTGAAAATGAGGTCTACTCATGTTGAGGGCTGATTTAGATTCTGAGGTTGGAGTTAGGAGGTGTGGGTGTAATTTCCAGGGGGGGAGGGTAAAGCAGAATGTGAATCCTCTCTTGTGGTTAGCTCAATTCTCTCAAGGGCCGTCAGAGTCCTTGGTTTGCGATGCTTCTAGAAGAGTCCTGACCTGGAACAGTTTGGAATTACCCCAACCCTGATCTTCTATACTTCGGTTAATGGTTTATGTACTTTAGTTTTGTTTAACTACCATAAGCCTTCCAGTCAGAGCGGGCATCTTTGTTACATCAAATCTCTTGACCTTCCACCTTCTGTAGCTACATTTCATTGACAGTAGTGCACTTGGATTAGGTTTCCCTCACTCCGCCCCCCTTTTCGCCACAGCCTGATATGACCCAACGACGACCCCATCCCAAACAGGGCTATTTACAAACTATTTACATAAAGAGGACAGGTTCTATTAATGCTCCTGTCTGAAGGTCTGACAGGCAGGGTTAGGAATAAATGAGCAGCAGACTAAGGTGGGAACACTGCAAAAATGGCAGGGTAATTGGTTTAGTTATTGTCATGTGTGTACTGAGGCACAGTGAAAAATTTTGTTTTGCCTTCCACCCATACATATCGTTCCATTACATCAGTATACTGAGGTCGTACAAAGGGAATAGCAATAACAGAATGTACGATATAGTCATGTAGTACATAGAAAGTGCGGGTATAAGGTGCAAGATAATGCTGGATCCTTGATGTTTTTGTGATCCAAAGGTTCTTCAGAAGTCAAGAATAAGGAATAAAACTTATTGCTGTGATCGTTTTATTAAGTTCTACAAGAGTGGAAAATGAACAAGCAAGAGCTGGGAGAACAAAGGAAAAAGACAAAGTCGTGGTCACCTCATACTCAGACCAAAGATAACAAAAAATTGCGGTGATAATAATTAATATATAAAGTAGTCACATTCAAGTAGCTACTGAAAACTAAGACATTTCTAAAAAAATGCAATAGCAACTGCACTGTAATTACTGGAAATTCACAGAACAATTATATACACATACATGATTATATAAAAACTATAAGTCAGCACGTTAAACTACAAGAAAAATAACAATTCAACATTCCAATCCAACAATCATGATAAGATAAACTGTGAGATTTAAGTATTTAAAGAAGTAAACCAGAGATTTATAAGGAGCTGCTTTTTTTAACTTCAGTCTTTTATAAGCCCAGAATCACTTGATTCCAGCAATTCGTACCATTGAACTTGCCACCCAATACTGTTTTCTACACCTATGTGATTCCCTTCTTGTAGGGAGGTCAGCTACTTTCTTCATACCCTGCATCCTAATACCCATCCTGAGAGTTTCCGCTTCATTAGATGGTGCTGTTAAAAGGAAGTGTTTCTGGTCAGTGATGGACAACTAGATGTATCAAGAGACCTTGTCTCCTCTAGAGGTTCAGAACAGTTTAAGGAAAACAAGGGGGTCAGAGAAATGGATCCAAATCCAGATCATGCCCTTTTGTTCTCATTACAAATGCTTTCACACCAAGAATTCCATAGCTCAAATGAACATGCAGACATTCCCCACCGATAAATTTCCAGAAAAGAATAATGAACCTCTGTGAGGGGTTACACTGAAGCAATTTGAGAAATATTTGATCATTGCTACCCCAGAATGCCAAGAACAGGTGCTTCAGATATTCAATATAAAGTATCTTTTCCATAAACCAAATGTTTTCAGACAAATGCTTAAATCTGTGGCTCTTTCACTTCAATGCAGGAGCTAATTTCTCATCTTCTAATCCTAAATTATACAGAAAGGTCAAGAATTTCAGAAGCAACAGATTGAAGGGATTATTATCCGTGTTTTCCTGAAAGATTCCTTTAAGCAAAATTGGATGCAACCTGGTTAGTCCTAATTGCATCAACTTAATTAAGACCAAGCACATTACACAAAATTTAATTAAGACTCAAGTGGCATGTGGGCATATGGTTTGCACATGCAATGGGAGTTGAGAGTGACTTACAGTTTAAACAAAAAGAAAGAAAAACAACAAAAGAGCTTTATTTTCTTTGCTATTCAGAATGGCTTCCTGCAGCAGGGTGTAAGTCCAAGAGAAAACCTTCTTTGATATGCTTACGGAGGAACAAGAAGGAAAAGGGTATCCTCCTGTGTGTAACAGCAGGTGTATTGTGTGAACATCATAACCGTTTAACGCAGGTGTCGAGCATAAATATTCCTCGTGTAAAAATGGACTATTAAAACATTTTATTCGGAAATGATGCTGACATCTGTGGCATGGATTTTACTTTCCAAGAAAAAAATAAACAAATTTCCTAAACTGACTGGGAAGAAACACAAGGTAACAGAGATTAAAAATGTCCTGAAGCAGAAAACAGGCACAACACATTGACCATTCCCTTGAGCCTAGTTTAGCAAGTCACCGGAGAAAGAATCTTCATGGTGCATTACCTGACAGGGGGAAGTGTTCCATTTGAACACTGCATGTTGTACTTGGTCCGGCAGGCAGTTTTTTAGCAAGCTGATTTACAGGGCGCTAGATCTAATAAAATGTCGCCAGACGGACAAAAGCTGTGAAAAATTTATTCCCTTCCCCACTGATTAAGGAACTTTGTGTCTTTGTTTTGAGTTATCCAGTCAGCTTTGGGCACTCCTCTCCTTTTGGAAGGAGCAAAGAATTATGGTCGGTCAGGCTCCAATCACACAGTTACTGATCAAAGCTCAGGAGAGTTCATCATGGCACTGAGGAGATGAAGGACAATTCCCAAATAATTGACATTCCTTTAATTCTCTTGTGGTGCTGCCCCATAGCAACAACACCTTCACTGTAATGTATAGCTGCTAAAGTTCCTGACCTCTTCTAATAGTACATGTAGCCTGGGATTACACTGGTTGTTCAACTCCTAATGAGTACTGTTCATTTTCCCCCCAGCTTTCTCTGCAACTACACTTCAACAGTGACGCCTAGTCAAGATTCATCTCGTCCCTTGCACAGAGTATTTTATATTGAGAATATTTTTCATGAGCCACCATTCATCCACTTTTTTTAAATCTATGACAGCCCGCTTAAAATCCTGAAGCAATCAACATTCTTTTAAACTAGAAATGCAACAATTGTAAACTTATCAGCCAATATTTTAAAGAATCAGAATCAGAATTACTTTTATTGCCAGTTTGTGAAATATATCAGAAATGAACGTGGTTTGGTGCCAAGCATAAAATACAGGACAGTACAAGAAAAGACAACACAATATCAATCAACAATTTACAAGACAATAGTAGGAACAATCTGAACAATCAACAATTTCTAGAATGGTAACATGTGTAAATGTCAATCAAACGTAAGTAAATGTGAACATATGAACAGTTGGCATGTGGCCAAGTGGTTAAGGCGTTGGTCTAGTGATCTGAAGGTCATTAGTTCGAGCCTCAGTTGAGGTGGCGTGTTGTGTCCCTGAGCAAGGCACTTAACCACACACTGCTCTGCGATGACACCGGTGCCAAGTTGTACGGGTCCTAATGCCCTTCCCTTGGACAACATCGGTGGCGTGGAGAGGGGAGACTTGCAGCGTGGGCAACTGCCGGTCTTCCATACAACCTTGCCTAGGCCTGCGTCCTGGAAACCTTCCAAGGCGCAAATCCATGGTCTCACGAGACTAATGGATGCCTATAAATGAATTGACAATAATGAGCAGCAGAACAAGGAGAAGGCCATTTAACAGATGTTATGCAGGAGTAGTTAGGGTATTACACCTGAGTAGTTTTGCTGAGATGCTGGATGGCTACAGGACAGAAGTTTCAGAGATTAGGCTGAGCTGACTGAACATGAGATTCTTATCCTAAGGTTTGTCGTTAGGGCGGTGTGGTGGTGAGCTGCAAGATCTGCTTCCAGACGCCTATAGAGATTTGAGTTTGGATCTGACCTCAGCTGTGGTTTGGGGTTTGCACGTCTGCTCCAGGGTGCTCTCGTTTCCTGCCATGTCCCAAAGGCTTTTGAAGTTAATTAGCCATTGAAAATGACTCTGAATGTGCAGGTGAGTGTAGAACTGGGGGGAGTTAGTGGGAATATGGTTTACGTAGGAAGTTAATAGGAAATACTTCGATTGCCAGAATGGACTTGATGGGCCAAGATACCGCCTTTCTTTGTCACATGGAAATATGGGAAATTTGTATGTTCGAGAATCTGTCTGACAGAAAGTCCAAGTCAGATTTTGTTACAGAACAACAATGATTCAGGCCAATAAAGTAGTTGACTAATTCGCTGTGCATAAGTAATGCTGTTTATGGAGATTTTATCACCTCAGTGAGCCTTTTACATCCAGACTTGTTCCTTGGCAAGACCCTGCTCTGCAGCAATGCAGCAGGCTCCAACATATTGTTCCATGATATTGACTGAAATGAAGCTAAAGCCATTAAAGTCAGCACACATTTTGTGTTCACTGCTCAGCTCTACATTTAGGGTACTGGTGAGGCCACAGCTGGAGTATAGGATAGAGTTTTGTTCAATTTATTTATGAAAGATATATCAGCATTGGATGTAGTCCAAAAGAGATTAATTAAGTTAATTTCTGGGGTGAATGGGCTACCCTATCACAAGTGGCTGAAGGAATTAAATATTCTTTGGAGATTTAGGAAAATCTTTACTGAAATGTATAAAATCCTTAGGATCCTTTTAACATCCCTCCCTTAGTTCCTTAATACCATCATTTCCTTCCTCCAGCAATTCCATCTGCCCATCACCCACACACTCCTCCCATTGCGGTCCCCTCCTCCTTCTGTCTCTATTTGCCTTCCCACCTCCCTATTTGGTTCCATGCTCCACCTTTGTCTCCAATCAAATTCCATTATCTGCAGCCCTTTGTCATTTCCACCTACCACGTCCCAGCTTCTGTCACTATCTCCACTCCCCCTTCTGCATCTCCCTTTCACCTCTCCTCACCTGGATCTATTTAGAGGTTGCCAGCTCTTGCTCCACCTCTTCTCCTCAGCTCGTTATATTGACAATCTCCCCCAATACGCATTTGTCCAGATGATGGGACATTGACTGTCCATTTCCTTCCACAGATGCTGCCTGACCCACTGAGTTATTCCAGCAGTTTGTTTTTCACTAACAAGGTGGATGTCAGGATGTCTCTACCAGTGGGAGCATCTCCAATGAGGAAACTTGCTTGCAAGCTTGTGGTGGTCATTTCAGACTGAGTGGTGTAGGAACTTCTTGCAGAGACAGAGAACTACAGAACAGATACAGGTCCTTTTGCTCAACAAGTCTGTGCTGACCATACTCCCACTCAG
Source organism: Mobula birostris (assembly GCF_030028105.1). Classification (NCBI taxonomy): domain Eukaryota; kingdom Metazoa; phylum Chordata; class Chondrichthyes; order Myliobatiformes; family Myliobatidae; genus Mobula; species Mobula birostris. The sequence goes on from NC_092387.1 coordinate 39,228,419, forward strand.
CTAGTCCTAAATTCCTGCGTTTGGCAATATCCGCCTAAACACTACACCTCCTGGTACCCATCTGAGTGCTTCCTAAAAGACACTTTCGTACCTGCCTCAACCACCTCCTCCGGCAACTCATTCCATATACTCACCATACTCTGTTTGAAGAAGTTGCCCCTCAGTTCCCTATTAAATACTTTCCCCTCTCAGCCTAAATCTGTGCCCCCTAGTTTATTAGTGGGGCAAAGATTGCTGCCATCCATTTTCCCTATACTTCCTATAATTTTAAAACTTTCAATAAGGTCACCTCTCAGTTAGAACGCTGGTGAATATCGGTCGCTCGGGTTGAGGCATTTGATGTTGCGGTGTTTGCTGAGCTTGGCAATTAGCTTGCAAACGTTTCATCACCAGTCGAAGCTAATTGCCATGCTTGGGGAAAACGGCAACATCAAACGTCACCTCTCTTTCTCCAACATTCCAAGGAATAAAGACCTTGCCTGGCCAACCTTTTGTTATAACGCAGACCCTCTCGTCCTTGTAACATACTTGTAAATCCTTTCTCTCCTCTTTCCAGCGTAACTGTGTCTTTCCTTTAACAGCGTGGCCAGAACTGTACAGAGTACTTCAAGTGCAGCCTCATCAATGACCTAAACAACTACAACACAGTGTCCCAACTCCCCTGGCGGGTGAAGTCCAGCATGCTAAATGCCTTTTTCATCACTCTGTCTACCTGTGATGCCACTTTCAATGAACTATGCACTTATACCTAAGTCCCTCTGTTCCATTACACTTCCTAGTGGCCTACCATTCATAGTATGAGTCCTACACTGGTATGACTTACCAAAGTACATCACCTCACACCTACCTGCATTGAAATCCATTTGCCACTCCTTGGCTCACTTCCCTAAAGATGAATCTGTGATTCACTGGAGCCTTCTTCACTGTCTACAACATCTCTCAATTTCGCGTCATCTGCCAACTTACTGATCAAGACTTGTGCATTCTCGTCCAAATCGTTTATATGAATAATGAATAATGAGGGTCTCAACACTGACCTTTTCGGCACATCATTAGTCACTAGCCTCCACTCTGAGAAACAACCTTTAGTCACTACCCTCTGCTTCTCGTCTCCGAGCCAATGTTGAATCCACCTAACTAGCTCTCACTGGATTCCATGAGACCTAACTTACCAGAGCAGTCCACTGTGCAGGACCTTAAGCAGGGTTCAGAACTAGAATTAGCTTACTGCTGATACATGTACAGAGTACAGCTTGTCTTAAACACTGCTCCTGCAGATCAATTCATTCCACAGTGCATTGAGGCTGTGCAAGGTAAAACAATAAAGTGTAACAGCTACAGCAAAAATGACCCCTTCAAAAAACTCTAAAAAGATTTGTCAAATTTAACTTACTACCTACAAAGCCATTTTGACATCTTATCAGACTTTCTATCTAAATGTTCATAAATCCTGTTCCTTAGAATTTCCCCTCTACTGATGCCAGGCTAGGTTGTCTTTCCTACCCTTCTCATAGAGAGTGGTGAATCTACGAGGGGTGATTGATAAGTTTGTGGCCTAAGGTAGAAGGAGTTTAGAAAACCTGGCACATTTATTTTTCAACATAGTCCCCTCTTACACTTACACACTTAGTCCAGCGATCGTGGAGCATACGGATATTGGACCTCCAGAAAGTGTCCACAGCTGGGGTTCGTGGCCTAAGGTAGAAGGAGATGAATTATACAGCTCTCATTACATGCACATGCAGTTCAACTCTTTGAGTGATTATGCAGAAAGTTTGAAGTTAATAACTCATCAGTTAATAACTCATCTGGGGTGATTGATAGGTTCGTGGCCTAAGGTAGAAGGAGGTAAGTTATTACAAACTTTCTACATGATCACACAAAGGGTTGAAATACATGTGCATGTAATGAGAGCTGTATAACTCATCTGCTTCTACCTTAGGCCACGAACCCCTGCTGTGGACTCTTTCTGGAGGTCCAAGATCCGTATGCTCCATGACCGCTGGACTAAGTGTGTACATGTAGGAGGGGACTATGTTGAAAGATAAATGTGCTAGGTTTTCTAAGGTTGACTCCTTCTACCTTAGGCCACAAACTTATCAATCACCCCCCCTCCGCCCCCGTATGGAATTCTCTACGCCAGAGCATAGTGGAGGATAGTGAGGATGTTGTTAAAAATGAAATAGATAATTTTTTGAAAGATCTGTGAATTGGGGAACTGTCACAAAACAGGAGATGAGGCTTGGGAGGCAGATCAGCTGAGATTGAATGGCAGAACAGGATTAAAGGGCTGAGCAGCCCTCTCCTGCTCCAGATGGGATCTACTTGTGAAAAAGGTGGAACAGGGAATCAAATATGGAGGTGGGAGGGCAGATGGAGACAAAAGGAGGTGGGGGCCCAGTGGGAGGAATGTGTGGGTGATGGTCAGTGGAGTCAGTGGAGGAGGGGAAAGGTGCTATCAGGGGGTGTTAAGTTTTGTAAATTCAAAATATTAAAATAGTTTACAGAAGACCACGAGAGTCCGAAATATGGGTGTAACTTTGTCTTTACTTTTAGCGGGGCGCACACGTGGCAGCATGATGATGTATGCAATTAGCGTCTTTTTACATATAACCTGCAATTAATTATTTAAACAAACAAGAATGGTTGATCAAACAATATATATGCAAGATTACTCAAATATTGTTGAAATATTAAATATTCCACTGGGGGGCTAGGGAGGCGGTGTTATAAGAACCCTAAGGATTTTATACTCTTCAGTAAAGATTACTCTAAAATGTCTCTGACAGCAGTGAAAGAGTCTGTTTGGGCCATCAGCCTCATTCCAGTACTTTGAAAAAGCTTACACCCCACTTTCCCACTAATGTGTGCGATTTTCTGCTTTATAAATATACACCCAACTTTTTCTTGGTGACATATTGTTGAGTGTATTCCCTTCGAACTATACTGATGGAGCAGGTAGGATTGTTAAAAAACAACGAAACAAACCAGTAGCACTGGTGGTCTTATCATTCAGATTTTAAACAAAATGGCGCAACAACAGTGAACTTACAGAGAGTACGGTGCTCCTTTAAGAGTTGCCCGTCTCTTATATTAGGAGGTTTCCAGTTGGATAGCATGTCGGCTATAAAAATATAGTTGTTAGTGCAAGCTCTTGGACTTCAGCCACAAGAATGTAGCCTTTTTCATTCAAAGTGCTGAAGTGAGCTGCTTAAATGCAGCAGCACAGAAATTTATAGATATTTTCAAGATTCAATTGATTACACAATTAATATTTGTGCTCCATTCATAATACTCATTGTGGATGAAACAACAGCACCTTTGTTCACGTGTGTATCATTTTAAGACATTACCACAATTCCACAGTGCAATAAATTGGTTATTGTAAGTATTAATGGCTTCCAAGTAAATGAAACATATTACATCACTACCTCAAATTACTGGAGACTCTAAAGTGTGCCTCTGTAACCTTTGATCTGCTGCCAATTTTGTTTAAGAAGAAAACATCTTGAATAATGGGCGACATTGTGAATTCAGCTGAAATTCAATATCTAATATAATTTGATTGATTTTCAATATGTGTAAAAACTTATCTCAAAGGTTGGTCTCTTCCAGCTCACAAGTGATCCTTTATGAGGTGTTTTTCCTCATCCTTTTCCAGGTTAGGGTCCCAGCTTCCAATTTCCTCGATTGTCACTAGGCCCGGTGCCGGAGACTGCTCTAAAATAACTGCATGTTGCTTGCTCGTTTGAGTTAGCACATAATTATTCAGGTCTGTTCCATCTTCAGGTGCTGCCCCTTCCCCAATAAAAGTTGGAAAGTTTAGATTTAACTTTCTAAGAGGTGCAGCACTGAGTTTGCTGACTTTAGATAGAGCACAAACCAGGCTACAGCAGAGAGGTAAAACATTCAAGCTTTCTGCTAATCCCTTCCACTGAATCTCCTGTTTGGCATGATTGGATTCACTGAACACAGAACATATATCAGTACAGCACAGTCATAGGCGTTTTGGCCCAAAATGTTGAGCCAAACAAATTAAATGAGAAATTAAATGACTAACTAATCCCTGTTGTGTTCACAATGTCCATATCCCTCCATTCCTTGCACAGTCATGTGCGTCTCTAAGATAACCTTTATCATATTTGACTCCACTACCATCCTTGGCTGTACATTGTAGGCACCCAGCACTCTCTGTGTCATAAACCTGCCCATACATCTCCTTTGAACTTAACTCTCCTCACCTTCCTTGGAGAATGATACTGAATGTCTACTCTCTATGTGCCATTCATAATCTTATAACCTTTTATTATGTCTTCCCTCAGCTTCTGCTGCCTCCGAGTTTGTCCAATCTTTCCTTATAGCACTCGTCCTCTAATCCAGGCAACATCCTGGTAAACCTCTTCCATAACCTCTCTCTCTTTCCCTTCTTGCTCACAGACTTGGCAGTGGGAGTTCTGACGAATAGTTTGTTGCCGTGTGTGTAATGTACATGAAAAAGAACATTTGGTATCAGGAGTTAAGAAGGGGATAGTTGCTCAGGAGCTATATCTTGTTAAAAGGCCTATCTTCTTAAAGAGTCAGGCAGATAAGCAATCAATGCGAGCTGGAGACATGGGGTATGTTATCATTGGAGAAGCTTTAACTGTAAGTGTATTGGGAGGGGATGATGGTGCTGAGGCAATTTCCTGTGCTAACCATTGATTTCTGATGTCTTAATTTTAATGAATATAGGACACCCTGTGTTACAGAGGTGTTGCTTCCTGTCATGTAATTCCTTGAGAAAAATTAACAATATTTGTTGCATTCATCATATTTTGAGTTATTTGTTTTTTTTCACATAAGTACTTAAAAGTGAATTTTTAATCACACATTGTTGGTGGTGATTTCTGAACACCTAAAGGCAAATTTTTGTTACCTGAACTTCTGTAACTGTATTCCTTTCATCAGACAGTATTGGATCTTTAGTAATAGGATGGTACAATGGAAGAAATCCTGCTAATTAGGTACTTGACTTACATTGGCTCTATTCAGATGAATCTGCTGTTGAGCAGATCCCTTCTCACACACTCTTGCCTCTATCTTTCAGTCCACTTCCTCTATCTACCCCTCTAATATAATTTTTTTCTTCCTCTCCCTTCTTTATCTCTACCCACTACCAACACTTAATGGGCAACTTTATTCTGCATCAAACCAACAGATGCAACATCTCCAAGGAGCAGGTTCTCCTGGAGCCTTGCTGATCCCTCCACACTGGGTTCTTTCTGAAGCTAATGTTCCTGCCTTCCACTAATTCTCACCATCCTTTTCCCTTGGACTTTTATATCTGCTTATATACTGACAGCCATTCATCTAATCTTGTTCAAATCTATTACAGTACAGTGAATAGCGACAGAGAGAATGGCATTCCTCATATCTAGCGGCAATACGTTATTTTATGCTTATAACAACATCCAAGGAAGCCATTCAGCCTATCAATTCTGTGCCAACTCCCAAGGGGAACAACCCCCTTGATATCATTGCCTCTTATTTCCTTGTACCCTGCATCATTCTCTCTCACGCATTCTTTTTGTCATTAACCTAGACTATGGAATATTTTCCAGCAAATATCGAATCTAACAACCTGTCTTGTGGATACACATGTAAAGTCATTTGATCTGGGAGGAAACATACTACAGCAGAGGTTAGGATTGAACATGATTCTCTGGAGCAATGAGGCAGTGTCACTGACTGGTGTACCATTGTTGTTCCCTCCTCCTCTCTCAGTCAACAGAAGATACGTACATTTGCCTCTCACTGCCAAGAAACCGAAGTAAGATGCAGACTGAGACAATGGAAGAAAAGAGGTCTGACTTTATATAGCAACTTTTGGGATGCCTCAAAGCTCTTTACAGTCCAACACAATCTTTGCTTAGAGTACCATTGTACTTGTAATCGATGTTCCCTTTCAGGTATGCACCTGTGCGCATGCACACATCTTTTGCTACTAGCGCACAAAGGAATTTAAACTGTGCACAAAAGGTTCTCACTCTTTATCGCATTGTCATGTTAAGTATATTTCACAATCATACACCATCACATTTCCTTTTCCAGTTTCTGATGCAGATGGTGTTGACAATGTGGAGTTTGCAATGACTTGTCTGCAGGTTTTAGAACTGGCTTACTTATACCGTTTGTATTGAAGAAATTATTCTGTGCTCACATAACTGCTGTCACTGGGTAAAAATTGCACAGCACAAGATTTTTTGTGCATACTGGTCATTACAAATTAGAGGGAACATTGCTTGTAATGTGGAAGTAGAGCAGCCAACTTGTACACTGCAAGCTTCCCCAGATCACAACATAATAATTTAATAATGACATTGTTATAAGGATAAATATTAGTTCCACTAGACAAGACATAAGTTGCCTTTGCTGCAAAGTAATTGAGCAGTATGAAAATAATGGTATCATGGTCTTTTGTAGCTACCTGTGACGCAAGTTATGTAATTGGCTCTGGCGAGTGTATAAATGGGCAGCATCTTCAGGATAAATGTTTGGCAATTACTCTGTACTTAAGTAGCACATTGACCATATGACACAACTCATGCATTTCCCCACATCATCCGCATGATGAAATTTATCTTAGCCTACTCTGAAGAGTCATAGAGTCATACAGCTCTACAGTACAGAAAAAAGTCCTTCGGCTCACCTAGTCTGTGCCAAATTGGCTTTCTGCCTAGTCCCATCTACCCACACCTGGACCATAGCCCTCCACATTCCTCTCATCTGTGAACATATCCAAACTTTTCTATAAAGGCTACAATTGAACCAGCATCTACCACTTAAGCTGGCAATTCTTCTGAGTGAAGAGGGTCCCCACAGACTCGCCTTAAATATTTCACCTTTCACCCTAACCCTATGACCTCCAGTTCTAGTCTCACCCAACCCGAGGGGAAAAGCCTGCATACATTCACCCTGCCTATACCCCTCATAATTTTGTATACCTCCTTAAGATCTTCCCTCATTTTTCTGCACTCCAGGCAATAAAGTCCTAACTATTCAGCCTATCCTTGTAACACAGGTCATCATGTCCTGCAAAATCTGTGTAAATTTTCTCCACACTCTTTCAAATTTATTGATATCTTTCTTGTACAGAAGTGACCAGAACTGTACAGAATACTCTAAGTTTGGCCTCACCAACGTATTACAGTATACAACTTTAACCTAACATAAAAACTCCTGTACTCAGTACCCTGATTTATAAATGTAAATGTGTCAAAAGCTCTCTTTACAATTCTATCTACTGTGATGCCACTTTCAAGAAATGATGGATCTATTTTCCCAGGTCCCTTTGTTCTAGCGCACATCCTAGTGTCCTATCATTCGCTATATGTCTCCCTCCATTTTTTTTCTCTCAAGATGCAACGTCTCACACTTTGCATTAAATCCCATCTTTCATTTTCAGCATGTTCACCTAGCTGGCCCAGATCACCGTGCAAGCTTTGATAGCCTTCCTCATTGCCCACTACACCCCAATCTTTTGCCATTCATAAAGTTGCTGATTTAATTTACCACATTGTCATCTAAATCTTTAATATAGATAACGAACAGCAACAGACCCAGCACTGATTCCTGTGGCATACCACTAGTCACAGGCCTCCAGTCAGAGAGACAACTATCCAATCACCCCCTTTGTCTTCTTCCACTAAACCAACACGCAGTCTAATTGAGTACTTCATCCTGAATGCTAAGGCACTTAACCTCCTGGTCCAGCTTCCTGTGTGGGACTTTGTCAAAAGCCTTGCTAAATTCCATGTAGACGATTTGCACTGTCTCCCCGTCATCAGTCTTTGGGTGAGTGAGTGAGTGAGGCCTCTGTCAGTCAGAGTTGACCACAGTCAGAGTTGACCACAAGCCTGGGCAGTAAGATGTGGAGAGCAAGTTGTTGCCCATGTAGCAAGCTCCTTCTCACCACGCAACTGATCAACCCAAAGGAGCAGCAGGGATTGATACAGTTTGGTACCGCCAGCATCGCAGGTGTCCAGTCGGTATCGAACTCAATGTAGAACTGCATTAGAGACTCCAGCTCCAGATTTTTTCCATCTGGGCTTACTCCTGACACCTTCCCATTAGTGGTATAGCTGCAAGGCAGCAGAAGTTTCAGATCAGTGTTTTCCTTCTCCGAGATGAGCTGCCAACTACGGCTGATGAACCCCATTTGCTCGAAGTGACGGGTTTTAAAGCGCCAGTAACCCACCGTTACCCCTTCTCCTGACAGTAGAAACAGTTCTGCCGGGCTTAGTAGCTAAGCACACGTAAAGTCCAGGAGCTGGACTTGGTTGTCATGGGCTATTTGAGGAGTATTTAATAGGTAGTGGGAGCTTGTCCCCATTACCACCCCTAGCTATAACAACCTTAAGGAACCAACCTTTAGGTAACCTCCTTGAAATGCTCTATAATCCAGGAAATAACTTATCCCAATCCATGTCTGACAGATCCCTTCTGATGCTATCAAATTTGAGCTTTTCTTATTCAGATTCTTAACCTGAGGAATAATTAGAGAGGAAATAAGAAGCATTTTTTTCTTCCAGCTGTTAGTGGGGTCTTGAACTCCAGTAATTTCTCCTTCATTCCCCATTCTGGCTTCCCTCTTACTCATTCTCTTCTTCTCACTTGCCCATCACCTCCCTCTGGTTCCCCTCCTTCTTCCCTTTCTCCCACAATCCACTGTCCTCTCGTATCAGATTCCTTCTCTATCAGCTCTTTTCTTCTTCTGCCCATCACTAACCAGCTTCTCACTTCATCCCTTTACCCCGTTCCCCCTCATCTGGTTTCACCCATCACCAGCAAGCTCGTACTCCTTCCTCTCCCCCACTTTCTTATTCTGGCTTCGTCCCTCTTCTTTTCCAGTCCCAATGAAGAGTCTCAGCCTGAGACATTGACTGTTTATTCTTATCCATAAATGCTACCTGACCTGCTGAGTTCTTCTAGAATTTTGTGTGTGCTGCTCGAGCTTATTCAATCTCTTTCAGAACGATAGTTTCCCATTCCTGCCAACACCTTTGTTAATATCCGCTGCATTCTCTTCAGTGTAATGTGGTGAAGCAAGCTGGATGAAGAATTGGAACAGAGACCAAATGGGTCTCAAGCATGTATAATCCAAGCTGTGCAGGACTGAGAAAGGGTTACATTGTCAGAGGTGCCATTGCTTAGAAGCAACATTGAACTCAGACCCTCTCTGCTCCCTCAGGAAGACTGAAATTATCCTGTAGTACTAAGTTAAATGATTCCAAGTGCCCTGCCAACTACACATCCTTCAATCAACATGACCAAAAAAAAAACTAACTGCATAAAATTACTGGACCAGTTGTGGGATCTTGCTACTCATAATATATTGCCTGGTTTCTTCACTGGCCAGTGAAAACCAGCTTCCTTTCCATGGACTCCGTTTACATTTCTCGCTGCCAACATAATTAAAAACCTCATCCACCCCCATGATTCTCTCTTCGCTCCGCTGCACCGGGTAGAAGATACAAAAGCCTGGAAGTACTGTACGTACCACTGGGTTCAAGGGCTGCTTCTGTCCTGCTGTGTTATAAGACTATTGAACAGCCTCTGTCGGATAAGATGGACTTTTCGCATTAATATCTAACCTTGTCATGACCTTGCTCCATATCTTCTGATGGCATTGCACTTTTTCATTACTGTTACACTTCATTCCACATGATATTATTGTTTTCCTTTTACTGCCATAATATAATGCCATGAAATGATCAGTATGGATGGCCATGCAAAGGAAAATTTTTCACTGTACCTTGATACGTCTGATAAAAATGAACCACTTTACCAATTTACTGTATGATCCCAAAAGATTGAACATCCTGAGGAAATAAAAGGAGTTTATGATTGCAAATCTACCCACCATTCTCACAGCAGGCTGTAAGCAGAGCCCGTTCAGATTCGGATTCAATTTAATTCAATTCAAGTTTCAGTGTCATTCAGCCATACATGAATGCATCCAAACGAGACAGTGTTACTCCGGGGCCAACGTGCAAAACACAATACCAACAGTCATACACAGCACAAAGCACACATAGCACATACAAGATAGCAAGCACATATAAGATATCAGTAAAATACAGTCACGCAAAAAAAAATAGTCCAGATCTTGAGTCCATGAATGCTGCAGGACTCTGCAGTTGACCAGAATACAGCTTGACTTCTGCCAAGCGAACACTGGTGGGGGTGGCAGTACCAACTCCGGCCTAGGTGCTGTGACATACCACCCCCGGTCGAACGTATTGGCTCTGATGATAATTTATCTTGACAGTTTATTCTGAAATTACCAGAATGCAATGAAATTCCCTACTTGTGTAAAGCTCCCAGAGTAAATAGTATACATGGGATTAGTAAATACAGCTAAATGAGGACTAAGCAACAGAATGGTGCCAAGATAGTAGTGGAAAAAATGCTGAAGTTATACTAAAGGAATAACTGAGAGAGGTAGAATTAAGAGTCCAAGAAGATGGCAGTACCACTGGAAGGGGATATGAAAGAGGTTCAGAAGGTGAACAAGATGTTGTTAAGTCTGGTTGTCCTGGTGTTCAAGCTCCTATGTTTTTTCTAGACGACAGGAGTCCCTGTACTATTGTTTAGTTTCTCTCTCCCTCTCTCCCTTACACCCTGAGACTTCTTTTGGTGAACTCTTGGCCTCAGTTCCATTTTTCTATTGCCATATTCAGCAGGGTTGTGGAGGGCGGGGGTGGGGGAGGCTGGATGATAGTGTTTACTTATTCCATTTCCTCCAAAATCAATATTTTAATTTTATTTTAAAATGCCATGTTGCTGACTAATCCATCACCATGATAATTTGTGGGCGTACTTGCAGGATTTGACCCCTGACCTGGTAACACTTGCAACCTAGTGTTTCTGGAGATCAATTTCCTTTCTGAAGGTGGAGAAAATGTCATGGAGTTACATAATTTGTGGACTGTCAGGAGAGGTGTGAGCCTTGCGTGTACATGCCTGGCAATACTAATTGCTCTTGGTGTTGTACACTGTACATTTGTGAATACTCTGTGGTAATTTTTCTGTTACAAAATACAATGTACTCACCACAGAAACAGATCACTCACCCCAACAAATCTGAGCTTCTGTTTGTGTTCTACACAAGTCTTGCTGTCTAACTGTGTGACTGAACTGTGCTGGCCACTTTTCCCCTACCTACATGATAGACTCTCCAAGGCTGCCTCGTCTGACCTACATTATTTGCGCCTGGTTTACCTACAAGAGCTAAGATTTAGACACAGGTAACTTCTCCAAACAAAGCACTGATTCACTATTTTCTTATCACCATCACATTTTCTTGCTAATGTGCATTCCAGTTCTTCCTTTCTCTCTCAACAGTTAGAGCAGGTGTACACTTGACACTCACAACCATCCCACCAAATGCAATAAACTTTATTTACACCTGTTTCAAAGAATTAGCAGCTCCTCTTTTTAGCCCACCTTGTGGCAGTATCTGGTATATTCCTGGAATCCAGTCTCTCTAGTCCGTACTTTATCATCCGATATCTTCCTCAATAGTTTCTTAAAGGACTCCAGACATTCTTCCTGGAATTTCTCTTTTTAGAAATCTGTTTTAGGTGTTTGCAGTCAGCAGGGGGCTTCCTGCATTTAATCCTACACTCATTTGAATTTGTGTTCCCTTGGCATGATCCCACGAGAATTTGAAATGATAGGACATATTCTTCCCTGAGCCATGGACTGCTGGCTGCTTGGCTCCTGAGCCAGCAGTTCTTAATCTAGTTTAGTCCAGGGGTGATCATCCTTTGGGAGGCTGGCTCCCAGTGTAGAAAGGGGCATCTCCACAGGCAAGTGGCCAGCAGCACTTGTAGAATGACTGTGCTGGCTAATGGCTAAGCATTCCCACCCCCACACTCCCACACCCCAGTGTCAAATCATGGTAATGAAATAGATCTCTCTTTTAAAGTTTTTGATGTCCACATCTTGTCAGAAATGCTCAGAAGCCATTAACATTAAGAATAAAACAGACGACTGCTTAAAAATAAATAAAACACTAACACACACTCACTCACTCACACACACAATCACACATGCATACACATATGCACACTCACCCACATACATGCATATGCAACACACACACATACACAAACACACCGTACAGCAATGCCATAATGGCTTTGGGCCAAGTGCTGGCCAGTGGTATCAGGGCACTGGGACTAATATATTGGCAAGGATATGTTGGACTGAATGACCTGCTCCCGTGTTGTAGATTTTGATGATTCCACTTAAAAACAATTAAGTACATTTAAATGATCTGGATTAAGTCAGACAGAAAGATGTCTTGTGTCTCCAAATGGAAAGGTCTGTTTTCCACTCCTCACCTTTGAGTTTCTCCTCCTTGGTACCAATCCCCGTCAGATACTTTCTGCACAGTTGAAGCCTTGCCCTGCAGCACAATAACCTGAAGATAGCTGTGAACAGGATGAGACCATTGCCCTCTGCCCTGTAGACAGTGGGTTTGCCAATGAGGCCTGGAAAAGGATGCAGTTGTCCTCTCTGAGGCCCATCCCAAGTATCTGTGAACTCTGTGTTTTATGGGATGTTTCCAGCGACACACACTGAGACAGACATCAACTGCTGCCATAAGATCATCATCTCTGATAGAAGTTCTTAAGATTATGGGAGGCATAGACAGAGAACCAGTAGCTTTCTAATACTAGAGCACTTATTTTTCATGTGAGAGGGGGAACGTCGAAAAGAGATGTGCAGGGCAAATTTTTTACACAAAGAGTTGTGGGTGCCTGGAATGTACTGACAGGGGTGATGGCAGAGGCAGAGAGGATAAAGGCATTTGAGAGGCTCTTCAAACATGGCAGGAATAGGTGTCGAAAGCTTAATTAGTTTGGCTGAACATCAGCCTGTTCCTATGCTGTGGGTGTTCTATGTTATAAGTGAGTGCTGTGATTGGCACGTTCCAGTGTGGGAGTACGAGCTGAGGATGCACTGAAGCTTGGCACAGCCACCACAGCCACACAGTGGCACAAAGGCTTTGTATGGGAATTTGATGGCACATTGAATGAAGAGAAGGATGTGTGTTGACTGCATTTCCTGTATGTAGTATTATCATGAATGAAGCATATTTCTAAAAATCTCAATCATCCCTTTGCTTCAACAGATGGTGCTCGACCCACTGAGGCCATCCAGCAGTTTGTATTTTGCTTCAGATGCCAGCACCTTGTGTCTTGACTTACATAGCGCTGGTCATTCACGGACGATAATTTGCTCCCACATTGTTATAATAACTGCAGCGTTCAGTCAGAACCAAGCCTGTCTTTATATATTGAAGGACATTCACGGACCACAGTTCATTGGTATGGGCTGGGGCAATAAGTAGTAAACTTCTGGAACTTGTGGCTGCTGAGTCCTGTGGAGGACAAGTCATGAATAGATTTAAAAGGGATAAAAGGCATCAACAGTGGAATGGAAAGAGACCTGTCCTTGTCTCCTTTGCCCCACCTTCTTATTCTTTGGCTTGTCCCATAAAACCCTCACTAATTTTTATAGGTGCACCGTAGAAAGCATTCTTCTAGGGTGCATCACAACCTGGTATGGAAGTTGTCCTGTCCAAGACCGGAGGGAGTGCAGCATAGGTTCATAAGGTTAATTCCCGGGATGGCGGGACTGTCATATGTTGAAAGATTAGAGAGACTGGGCTTGTATACTCTGGAATTTAGAAGGCTGAGAGGGGATCTTATTGAAACATATAAGATTATTGAAGGATTGGACACACTGGAGGCAGGAAGCATGTTCCTGCTCATGGGTAAGTCCAGAACCAGAGGCCACAGTTTAAGAATAAGAGGTAGGCCATTTAGAGCGGAGTTGAGGAAAAACTTTTTCACCCTGAGAGTGGTGGATATATGGAATGCTCTGCCCCAGAAGGCTGTGGATGCCAAGTCTCTGGATGCTTTCAAGAAAGAGATGTATAGAGCTCTTAAAGATAGTGGAATCAAAGGTTATGGGGATAAGGCAGGAACTGGATACTGATTGTGGATGATCAGCCATGATCACAGTGAATGGCGGTGCTGGCTCGAAGGGCCGAATGGCCTACTCCTGCACCTATTGTCTATTGTCTATAAGACTGGAAGAAGCTGCAGAAGATCATAAACACAGCCCAGCACATCACACAAACCAATCTTCCAACCTTGGACTCACTTTACACCGCTCGCTGTCGGAGCAGTGCTTCCAGGATAATCAAGGACACGACTCACCCAGCCAACACACTTTTCGTCCCTCTTCCCTCCAGGAGAAGGCTCAGGAACTTGAAGACTCATATGGCCAGATTTGGGAACAGCTTCTTTCCAACTGTGATAAGACTGCTAAACGGATCCTGAACCATATCTGGACTGTACCCTCCAAATATCTGGACCTGCCTCTCGGTTTTTTTGCACTACCTTACTTTCCATTTTCTATTTTCTATTTATGATTTATAAATTAATTTAAAAAAAGTTTTAATATCGATTTGTACTCCAGGGAGCGAGAAGTGCAGAATCAAATATCACTGTGATGATTGTACGTTCTAGTATCAATTGTCTGGCGACAAGGAAGCATAAAGTATAAAGTAGTCTGTCTCCTGCTCCCTTCCTTTCAGTACTCTGTGTGTGTGTGTGTGTGTGTCTGTGTGTGTGTGTGTTGCTCCAGATTTCTGGCATCTGCAGAATCTCTTGTGTCTGTGAGATTTGGAACGTGGTTAGAGATAGGTGGTAAACCATGAATGTGTTGAATGGAGAAGCAGGGTGAATAGCATGGGTGAAATGCTCATTTTTTTGTTTCTATGTCATGCTTCTGCTACATCTGGGTGCTCATTGCTGGCAGGAGAGTTTCACTGGGGTCAGGGCCAGCAGAATTTCCCACCAGACCTGGATGCAGAACTGGGCAACATTCAATAACAGCCTTGCATCTCCTCTCTAAAGCCTGAATGGAGCACATCAACTCAGATGCCACATTCACACACAGTGCCCACTCTTCACTCCCTTCCTCATAACACACCCAACCTGCCTTTATCCCATTCCTATCCCCACACCTGCCCCATCTCCAGCCCCAACTCCATTCACAAGCATCCACCCACCCCTCCCATACCTACTCACTCCAACCTTACACTGATACTCACACCAACACCCACCCCGACAGGTTGTTAGTGAACCAAGCATTTTTGTTAGAAGACTGCTGTTTTGAAGTTGTCAATACCAACACTAACAGCTGGATCTTGTAAAAATCCAGATTATTAAGTGAACTTAAACTCCACAGTTACCACGGTGGGATTTGGACTCAGATCTCTGGATCCTTTAGTTCACATCTGCAGTGTTCAATAATTCAATAGTTACATTAATATCAGGGAAATGTATGCAATATACATCCTAAAATTTTTGTTCTTCACAGACATCCACAAAAACACAAGAATGTGCCAAAGAATGAAGACAGATAAAACATTAAAATCCTAAAGCCCCTCCTACTCCCCCTCCCACGCACAAGCAACAGCAAAGCAACAACCCTCTCCCACCCCCACCCACTTCTGCAAAAATGCCACTAAACCTGCAATAGCAAATCCTCCAATAAAGATCATGATCTACAGTACAACACAAACTAATTGACATACCACAGGCTGTCTATCTCTCCCTAATAAAGGGAAAAAGAGGTGTTCCCTTTCATAGTGAGAGGGAAGATGTAACAAAGCATCTCACTGATTTCTGATGTTAAATGTCTGTTTGTCACTTTTTTTTTCTGTGTGCTCCAACTGGAGAATCAGCAGCAAACTCTCCCCCTCCGACACGAGAGAAAAAGCACAATTTACTGAGTACCGAGCCTCCGGCAGCTGATCTACTGTTCCTGATGTTCCGTTTTCTCTCGGGACACTTCAGTCGGTCGCATTGGCTTAGAATCAATCTATCCACAGGACCGTGAAGCCTCAGAACCCCAAAAGTGCACTCGTCTTCTCGGCTGAGTCCTGGGAACATCAAAACGTGGCCGGCAATGAGCCCCCGAGAGCGGGTGTCACCACTGCAAAGAACCAAAGTCTGAGTGTAACTCCAGGTCGTGGTCTTCAACAGGACCCCATCCAAATTGAAAGAGAAGAGAGACATCAAAGGTAGAAATTAAGCTCTTTTCATAGATGAACTCAAAGGAATCACTATTGAGCGCCATCGTAACCCTGCCTTGCCTACATCACATAAATGTTATGTTCCCCTGAGAAGCTGAAAGTGAAATGCAGACATGTGTCACCAGTGCCCTTGTGAGGGGCTGCTTTTATCTCCAGGCTTAGTCGCCTGTTGCCTACTGCTTTTCTCCTGCCTTCAGCAAGGAAAACTTCAATGAAGCAGTGGGGCAGTTGATCTGGGCACTGTTCTAAACCAGCTCCAAGTAGTTAAAAACTAGAGCCAGTGATGCACGGTGTGCGAATAGAGCTTAATTCTCTAGGGTTGGCTATTTGCATAATTACTCACAGCATTGCCACTGTGCTTTGTGTGCTGCGTGGAGAATTATGAATCAACTGATAGCCTTTAACCTCTTGAGTACATTTGGAGTAGTGAGTGGATTTCCGGTGAGCTTCCAACGCTGCATTAAGACGGAAACCCTGGCTGGATGGTGCAAGCAGCCTTCACCGAACCATGACTTCTTCACCCCATCTGTCAATTGGAACGTCAGTGAACTGTGGAAGGACGGACTCATGTTCTCACTGCCATATGTTCAATAGTTTATGATAAATATCCTTGGTATTACATCTTAAGTTATAACGGTTATGATAGAAGAAGGTTCCAACCCCAGAATTCATGAATCCCTCATACAGCTCTCGTCTTTTCTCTGGTCTACATATTTAATAATCTCTCCCTTGTTTCATGGCCTTGCTTTGCTCCATCCCCAAAGTCCCTGCAATCCTATAGCCCTCAACTTCTGGTCCCAACCATGCAGACCGTGTGAGTTTCTCTGACGTTCATTAGCCTCCCATCTCAACCGATGCCCAAGAAAGGAGAAGTCTGCAAAAAGTGTTCCATCACGGGGAAAGCCCTCCCCACCATTGAGCACATGTACAAGGAGTGCTGTGGCGTCATCATCCAGGCCGTGCTCTCTCCCCATCACTGCCATTAGGAAGGAGGTGGATTGTGAGGTGGCACCCCACGTGGGGCAACTGTCCCAGTGAATACGGCTCTGCAGCAGCATGGTCAACATTTCTGACTGATTCAGATTCTGATACAGATTCAGTGAAATCCGTCGTTTGCATTACCAACCAACACAACCTGGGGATGTGCTGGGGGCAGCCCACAAGTGTCATCACACATTCCGGCACCAACATAGCAAGCCCCTAATGCTTCTCTGAACAACACAGAACAAGACAGAAACAGCATGGACAGGACAGACCTCCAGCCACCAGCCTCACATCTCCAAGCTTTGACCATCAGGCTTTGACTTCCTGACTTCTGATCGATCTTCGGGCTCCAATTTTTCGTGTCAACAACCAGAGCACCTGATTACAGGGCTCCAAACTCTAGGCTCGAACTCTGGGCATGCCGACTAACTGACCCTCATGCCTCCTGCTCGCAAGGACAGCCCAACATCCGTGGATGTCCTTCATTGCCCGTTCCCTTTGCTGGCTTTCGAGTGCAGTGCAGAGGCCCGGACTTTGGACGTCCTTCATCACCCATCCACATTGCCGGCCCTCAAGTGCAGAGTACAGGCCCGGATTTAGGCTGCCCTTCATCATCCGTCCACGTCACCTGACTTAGTGCGCGGAGGGGGGACTGGAGGCCGGACCTTTAACTCCTCCACATCACTGTGTCCAAACCCTAACCTGACCTCTAACTCCCCTCTCTGTCCCCAAAAGCTTCCCTACAATCAACTGAGTCTGAGCCATGATCTCGACAGAGACTACAGCTTGGCACCATTTGGGAGACATCTTGGATCATTGCATTTAAGTCAAGTTCAACTTTATTGTCATTCAACCTTACACATGTAAACCACCAAAGAAGACAACCTTTCTCTGAACCAAGGTGCCCAAGAAAGTACATATAACTCATACACATAACACATGAAGTAATATTACCACTAGTAAATTAACAAATAACAAGGTGCATTTGTGACACAAGTTAAAAAGTAAACAGTATAATGCTACTGATGCTTCATGCGTGATAAGACCTGGGTGGTGGCAGGGAGTTCAGTAGTCTAAGAGCCATGGGAACATTTAGTTACATTTGTGATTAATTGAAATTATTTGTAACAACATTTTGAGTATGTTGCTTGTAACTTTCTAACTGGTCATATGAAAGATATGTTTACCATCTGCCATCTATATAAACAATTTAACTCTCTCATTGCACACTTCCTATCAGCATTTGTTAACTTTGATCCATTTTAACATTGTCAATAATGTAACAAAAGTTTTAAAAATTTTGCAACTAACATCATTCTACGTAATTCGGAACATGGGTGGTTGATGGCTGGGTTGAGTTGTTCTCT
Source organism: Mobula birostris (assembly GCF_030028105.1). NCBI lineage: Eukaryota > Metazoa > Chordata > Chondrichthyes > Myliobatiformes > Myliobatidae > Mobula > Mobula birostris. The sequence goes on from NC_092387.1 coordinate 39,246,932, forward strand.
GATCTTGGCAATTTACTTGCAAATGTTCTGTCAGGATGCAAGATGGCCTCATCAGTGCGCTGTTGATTGTGGTGTGTCCTCCGAATGCTTGGCCTTTGTACACTTTTCAATCAGCTGGTTCAACTGCATTTCAGAAACTCACCTGTGATGTGGAGAGGAAATCCCGTCGATGATTGGCTGTTTGGCGAACTTCGTGTATCTGGAATTTTGCCCAGATCAGCTCATAAGTAGGATCGAGGTCTATGTGTTCGTTTACAGTCTTGTTTGCGGAAAAATTCTCTGATAAGAATTCTCTTACATGACGCACATTTGCTTGCGCGATGAATTTCACTGATGCCCAGTTGAATTTGTGCTCCTCTCGATCTTCATTGGTGGTGACCAACTCTCCCTAGTCTCTACACATGAAGACTGAGAGGGTACGAATTCGACTGGGCAAGTGTGAAAGTCATGGCACAAGTGAACCAAGTGTCATGCAAGAGAATTTCTAGAAGCGTGGTTGTCCACGAACAATAATGTAATGTAAACAAACACATGGGCCATGATCCTATTTAAGAGCCAACGCTGGCAAAATTCTAAACCACAATGCACGAAGTTTGCCACAGAGACAATCAGCGATGAGATTTCCTCCCCACATCACAACTGAGTTTCCGAAATGGTGACAAATCAGCCGATTGACAAATAAATAAAGGCCAAGCATTTGTAGGGCACACCACAATCAACGGCGCACTGACAATGTCCCCTTGAATGGTGCTGAAGTGTTTGCAAGTACGTTGCCAAGATTGGAGAGCAACTCAATCCAACCATCGTTCTACACTTCCTTCAGCACTTAGCTCTCTGTACCTAGAAACTCCAATATTACTTTCTGTGTAAGGCAACTATCAGTGCAAAGACACTATCAGTGCAAAGAATCATGCAGTCAGTGTGTACTTTGCTCACCTTTCCGAGTAGGTACATATAAGGTGTCTACTTTCTCCTTTTGTAGCATGTAGTGTGGGTCAGTATCCAGTTCAGGGACCACAAAGGAGGATTACTCTCACACCTTCTGCCTACCTCAGCCTGCTGACACTGGTACCACACCTACAAAGCCTTGCACACCAGCATCCTTTCATATGCTGCTGGTGGGTGGAGGAGCTCCCTCTATAAATAGTTTCAGGAGTCCTGAGTTACCCTAAGGAAGGCATATTGGTAGATCTTTCTGAATGCTTTACATTTGGAACTGGAAATGGAAATGTTGTATTATTGTCACTGGTACTAAGATACAGTGAAAAGCCTGTCCTGCATACTGTTCATACAGATCAATTTATTACATAGCACATTGAGGTAGAACAAGATTAACATATTCATTTTTAGGATCTGGTGCTGTTGCCATGGTCAATATTTATTTGCCATTCCTCATTGCCCTTGAGAAGATGATCGTGAGCTGCCTTCTTGAGCTGTTGCCATCCTTCAAGTGAAAGTGCTCTCACAGTGTTATTGGGCATAGTTCAGCATCTAGCTCCAGCAGCAAAGAAGAACTGACAATATATTTTCAAGTCAGGGTGGAATGTGACTTGGAGCTGTGGTGCTGCACTTTGATATAATCAAATAGCTTTCTTGGGCCAAGTTAAAATCAGGGTCTGGAGTCACGTATATGCCTGAAAAGGGTAGAAATGACAGACTTCCTTTCCTGAAGGACTGTAGTGAACCAGATGGATTCTTACATAAATTTTAAAAATGTATTCATTTATTTTTGGCATGGCCAGCATTTAGTGCCAATTCTCAGTAGCTCATGAATGAAGAGGCAGCTTATAGTCAACAAAGCTGGTGGATATGGATTCATAAGTAGGGTAGATTTAGGACAACAGATTTTGTTCGTTGAGGAACATTAATAGACCTAAAGTGTTATTATGACTGTCAAATAGGTGTCATTTCGGAAAGGGAATTTGTATTTCAAATTACATAACTTGAAATTCCACCCCCTTCTCCCCCACTAACCCTTTGGTCCTGAACTCTAATTACATAGAACATAGAATGGTTCAATACAGGAACAGGCCATTTGTCCCACATTGCTGTACTGAACCAGCTAAAAAGCAAATCAGAAAAACCCAAACGCTAACCCTCCTACCTACACCATGTCCAGATCCCTCCAACTTCCTTGAATCATGCGCGTACCCAAACATTTCTTAAAAGCCTCTAATGTATTTGCTTCTACCACCATACCAGGCAATGCATTCCAGGCATCCACCACTCTCTGAGCAAAAAACTTACCCCTCACACCCTCTTGAACCTCCCATTCTCACCTTCAATGCACTCCCTCTGTAATTAGACATTTCAACTCTGGGAAACAGTTACTCTATGTCCACCCTATCTATGCCTCTCATCACCTTGTCAACCTCTGTCAGATCTCCTCTCATCCTCCAGTGCTCCAGAGAAAACAATCTGAGTTTATCCTGCCCATGCCCTCTAATACCTAGCGGCATCCTGATGGTTGAAGATGTGGTGCGATTGCATAGGAAAGACTAAGATAGATTGTTTATGTTCATCAGCGTGGAACAAATAAGGTCTTCCACAGTCAATGTGCAATCAGTCCTCATCAACTTCTACCGCATATTATACTAAAATATATGGTGCCTTTGAGAGTGAAATGGTTATTGAGATTTACATAGGGATCTTGATCAACTGAGAGAGTGGGTCAAGGTACGGCAAATTGAGCTTAATTTGGATGAAGTGTTGAATTTTGGGAAGATAGTTGTGGGTATGACTTTCACACTGAATACTAGGACCCTGGGGAGTGTTTTTAAACAAAGAGACCTAGAAGTACAAGCACATGGTTCTCTGAAAGTAGCCATGCTGGTACACAGGGTAACGAAGAAGTCTCTTGACATGATGGCTTTCATTCTTAAGGCCATTAAGTAATTGTCCATGATGTTGTTGACGTCATATTTGGAATATTGCGTTCAGTTCTGGTCATCCTGCTATAGAAATCATCCCTTTAAGCTGATGAGGAGACTTACTAGGATGTTGCTGGGACTTCCGGAACTGAGTTATGGAGAGATATTGAGTACTTTGGGACTTTTTCATTTAAACAGAGAGAATTGTGGGGTGATCTTACAGAGGTGTACAAAATCATGAGTGGCATGGATATGGTCAATGGTCACAGTAATTTCCCCAGGGTTGGGAAATCAAGAACGAGAGGGCACAGGTTTAAGGAGAGAAGAGAGAGATTTAACAGGAACCTGGCGGACAACATTTTCACGCAGAGGGTGGTCAGGATAGAAGGAACTGCCAGAGAATGTGATTAAGGCAGGTACAGTGCAATAACCGCAGTTAAAAGGTACTTGGACAGGTACATGGGCAGAAGAGGTTTTGACAGATATGGGATAAACATGGGCAAATGGCACTCGTTTGGATGGTAATCCTGGTAGACATGAACCAGTTGTGCCATAGGGCCAGCTTCTGTGCTGTAGGACTCTGGTGTTTTTTTCTCTGGATTAAGATGGTCCAGTAATGTGCCCATTAGACAACCACTACCCTAAATTATATCATCTATTGCATGACTACTAATGACAAAATGTTGCGACAATCCAGAACACAACGTAGCATTAAACTTTAGTACTAGCTGATCTTTCCAAGAAGCAAATGAACACTTACAAATTTTTGTCTTCTGTGAACACATTACAAAATATGTACGCTTAGCTAATTCCACAGCTCTCCAAGGTCCATTGCAGAATATGCTAATTTACATGTATAAGAGGTGCAGGGTTTGAATTTTATTCAAGAGCTCTTCAGAGGCTGCATCTCCTAAGCACTCTGCAGGATGTTATTCTGACCCACTGATGACACAGTCCTTAACAGGGTGACAAACATTAAAATAATAATGGTTATTCAAACAGCTGTCCATGCATGACACATGTACATCAAAGCTCCTTCACTTTGCCCCTGTGGGAAAGAGTTGTCACTTGGAAATAGTGTAAATCCTACACTAGGTGGCAGCGAACCTGCTGTGAGGCATCTTGGATAAGTTCCATGTATGAAACAAGATTTCTTATAGCAATGCCACACTATGCCTGAACACAAAGAGTTTTATATTCACTCAGGGGTCAGATGTGTTACTACACTGATGGATATTGCCGTTATTCAGAAAGTGCTTTTAGTTTGCAGAATCTCTGCATTGTATGTAGAAGAACGTGTTGAAATTGTAATTGGATTCATATTTTTTTAGATTATGAGAACACTCAGTCCTCATTTACTGTCACTTAGAAATGCATGCATGCATTAGGAAATGATACAATGTTCCTCTGGAGTGATATCACAGAAAAACAGGACAAAACAAAGACTAACATTGACAGAACCACATAATTATAACGTATAGTTACAGCAGTGCAAGACAATACCATAATTTGATAAAGAACAGACCATGAGCAGGGTAAAAAAAATCTCAAAGTCCCGAGTAGATCGACTCCCGAGTCCCCGATAGCAGGCGGCAAAGGGAGAAACTCCCTGCCATAAACCTCCAGGCACTGACAAATGCTGATGTATTGGAAGCACCCGACCACAGCCGACACTGAGTCCTTCCGTCCGAAAACTTTGAGCCTCCGACCAGCCCCTCCATTACAGCCTCCCGAGCGCCATCCTCTGCCGAGCGCCTTCGACCCCGCCCCGGCCGCCGAAACAAGCAAAGCCGAGGATTTTGGGGCCTTCTTCTCCGGAGATTCCAGACCACACAGTAGCAGCAGCAGCGAAGCGGGCATTTCAGAAGTTTCTCCAGAAGTTCCTCCGTACTCTCATGTCTGTCTCCATCAAATCAGAATTGTGCACGGTCCCCTACTTGACAAATAACAGACATCACCACCGTACTGTCACATGTAATGAGAGTAAGTGAAAATATTTTGTTCTGGGTGCCACCTAGACTGATCATGCCAAAGATAATTATGTTGAGGGAGTAAAAAGAAAACAGAATGTAGAATATGGTGTTGCACTCTGTGGATTGTGAGCTTTTAGGAGATCAGGATTATCACAGCTCTCAGAGTGGATGACTCCATTGAAAACCCTTCAACAGGAGAGCAACTCAGTTTGTCTTTTATATTTGCCATGACTATCTTCCAGAAATGCTACTTCTTAGCTAATAACTTAGGTTTGAATACCTTTGTCATTTATCCCACAGGACACACATCCAGTATTGCCTTATTTGCCCTCTGCCCGATATAATCGATCTCTTCCTTTACATCCATTGTGACAGAGCTGTTGAATCATTTGAGCTTGTCAGAATGCAGTGCAGTCTATGCACGGTGGTGCTTGGTTTCTGACAGGTCTCCTCCCTTTTGGGGAAGCTCCTACAGCAGAGCTCATGGCTTTCCAGCACACAGGATGCACCGAGGAGCACATCTCAACCGTACCCCTGTAGCTATCTTGTCAAAAGCCACATTGTGGCCACGTTTGTCTGTGGCCCTTTTAAGAACAGCTCTCCTTGATGGAATTTTTGCAGCTCTCAGCCAAATGTGCTGCAGGCCAAGTTCCCAGGGCATGTTTTACATGTGTCAGTTGCCTAATAGAAATAATGAGAGATTGGTGCTGGTATGCCTGCAACATGAGCCTGCATGATCCCCAGTCGGAAATCCTTTTGAAAGACGTGCTCTGCCCAAGGGTGCTGGGCGCACGGATCCAATACAAGCTTGGATAAGTTGGCCAGCATTCCCTAACATACTGGATACAGAGCTGACAAAGAGATTTGGAGCATTTCGGAGCCGTGAGGTGTTTTTAATGACTAACATGTGTAGTTATGTTATCTAATTGAGAATATGTGATCTTTCCGCAACTTAGGACCTTGGCTCAATGGAAGCATTCTCACCTCTGAGTCAGAGGGTTGAAAGTTCAAACCCACTCTGGGGACCGAGCACACAACTTGGACACATCTCTATGTATTGTTTATTGCTTCCGTTGTATGACTTTCCCTGGCTGTCAAAAATGGTTCAGGAGTATGTTCCATTTCTCCAACTCAGGCCGTTAAGCTTGTCAAACCATCCTCACTGACCATTGGTTGCTCAGTTGTTCGTGTACACGGAGATTCGCGGAATGCCAATGAAAAATAAAGCAGCGTTACAACATTGTCATCCTTTGGGATTCTGTTCATGGCCAGGATTCTTCAGCTGGAAGTCATGCTGGTAATCTGGGATCAGGATTGACTGCCATGCATCCTACGCTTCCACCGTGACTACATCTCAGAAGTATTTCAATAGTTGTATAGAGCTTGGAATGTCCTGAAGTCATGGAAATGGCTGCTGTAAATGGAATTTCCAACGCTCCTTTTAGAGGTCAACATGGTGCCATTTCCCAGAGGAAGTCACAGCCCACACATGATTCAAGGTGCATTAAATGTGAAATCCAAGCTTTAATGGAGTCAGCAGTGGCTAGATGGGAGATGCCAGACAGTAGTGGTGGATAACTGTGTGTCAGATTGGAGGACAGTGTGTAGCGGTGTGCCTCAGGGATCTGTACTGGGTCCAATGTTGTTTGTCATATATATTAATGATCTGGATGATGGGGTGGTAAATTGGATTAGTAAGTATCAGATGATACTAAGATAGGTGGCGTTGTGGATGATGAGGTAGGTTTTCAAAGCTTGCAGAGAGATTTAGGACAGTTAGAAGGTGCTACATTTTGGTAGGACTAATCAAAATAGGACATACATGGTAAATGGTAGGACATGGAAGAATGCTGTAGAACAGAGGGATCTTGGAATAATGGTGCATAGTTCCCTGAAGGTGGAATCTCATGTGGATAGGGTGGTGAAGAAAGCTTTTGGTATGCTGGCCTTTATTAATCAGAGCATTGTGTATAGGAGTTGGGATGTAACGCTGAAATTGTATAGGGATTTGGTAAGGCCAAATTTGGAGTATTGTGTACAGTTCTGGTCACCGAATTATAGGAAAGATGTCAATAAAATTGAGAGAGTACAGAGGAAGTTTACTAAAATGTTGCCTGGGTTTCATCTCCTAAGTTACAGAGAAAGGTTGAACAAGTTAGGTCTTTATTCTTTGGAGCGTAGAAGGTTGAACGGGTCCTGATAGAGGTGTTTAAAATTATGAAGGGGATTGATAGAGTTGACGTGGATAGGCTTTTTCCATTGAGAGTGGGGAAGATTCAAACAAGAGGACATGAGTTGAGAGTTAAAGGACAAAAGTTTAGGGGTAACATGAGGGAGAACTTCTTTACTCAGAGAGTGGTAACTGTGTGGAACGAGCTTCCAGCGGAAATGGTTGAGGCAGGTTCGATGTGGTCATTTAAAGTTAAATTGGATAGATATATAGACAGGAAAGGTATGGAGGGTTATGGGCTGAGTGCAGGTCGGTGGGACTAGGTAAGAGTAAGAGTTCGGCATGGGCTAGAAGGGCCGAGATGATCTGTTTCCATGCTGTAATTGTTATATGGTTATATGGTTAAATGTAGTTAATGAATTATTTTGGGATATTTTGAGCTCCTTGTTTATAGAGGGGTACCGGAACTTTTGAGGGTCTTCTGCTATGAAATTCAGTGATACTTAAGTGCTGGCTGATATACTGGGTCATTAGTCAGAGTTCTAGACCTCCAATTCAGGGACATGAGTTCAAATCCCACCATGGCAACTGCAGAACTTAAATTCAAGGAACTAGAGATATCTAGTATAAATAGTTATTGTGAGAAATTACCATATTGTTCACCAATGTCTTACGGGTAAGGAAATCTGCCACCTTTACCTGGTCTGATTATCAATGTGGTTGATCTGCTGAAGGTTACGGGCAAATAGGGATAGAAAGCAAATATTGGGATTATTGGTGATGTTTTCATCTCTTTTGATGAAAATTGGTTGTGGAGGAGAGACTCTGTGGTGCTCCATATAATACTGCATCAGGTTCATGGAAAATCTGGACAAAAGTCATGAGCTGCCTCTTTTCTGCCATTTACACAGTACTTCATTTTCCATTGACCTTCTATTTCCTTAACTTGTTAAATCATATTTCTTGATCTGGGCACCACTGACTGACATTTATTGGTGTAACCCTCAGGCTCGCTCAGCTCGCGTTCATCTAAGGCAATCGGCCTTTGGCCCCACCAAACTGGGTAATCACGTTCGTGTGGATGCTGTGTAATGTACCTTCAGTTACAAACTCACAACGCAAAATATCAGACAGTACACCATATGCAATTAAATGATACAATTTTATGAATCTTAATCTGAATATAGGGTTAGTAATGAAAATAAATAAAAAAAAGGGCCCAAAGTCAAGTCAAAATTACGTTGGAGCTCACGTAGTCATTCTTTCACCATCGGTCTCCTCTGAACGTCGCCGACCTTCGGACCCTCAGATCCCAGTCCACTCCGTCCGGTGATCTACTAGCTCTCTCCACACACGTCTTCCCTCTTCATCTCTCCTCAACAAAGGACCGCGAGAAGAACATCTTTCCAGACTCACAAGACACAGCAACAATCTCTTTTTGGCTAACATGCATCCCGTTATCTCCAACCATAACCCAAACATTGCTGCCACAGGGAAACCGTTACCTCAGCAGGGAACATTACAAAGAAGCCATTACATTAGCAGTGAAACCTTACAGCATGTTACACTCTCCTCCCACCAAATTTAGTCATGTCCTCATGACGTTGAGATAATTCGCCAATCCTTCCTGCAAAACACAAAGCCGAATCCAGGTTCAAAAAGCAGTGACATAGCTCCTCAAAACAGTAGAGATCATGCCCTGTTCCCAAGGCGCTACATAGGCCAACCTATCTGGTGGTTTCCTAATTCTCTGAGACCTCCGTACCTCCTCACCTAACTCCTTAGGCTCAGACATTATTGGGGATACTTCGGGTCTACTTGGCAAATTCTCCCTTGATCTATCACTCATGCCCCCTGCAACTCAGAGCCCCCTGTCCCTTGTCCAGGCCCCGCTTGAAGGTGACCTCCCACTTTGTAGTGTTCCTGATGATCACTGCCATCCTGCTCGCCTGTACAACCGAGGGCTTCTGCAATTTGGGCCTCACCAGTACCCCAGCCGGAAATCCCGACTCCCCCTCATGGCCTTCTGGAGCGTCCACTAAGAGGGCTTCGCCCTCAGGCACTCCGGGAAATTTGGGGGTCCCCATCACTCTTGCTGTTTCCCCAGGTCGTACCACCATTGGCTTCGACTGGGTGAACCACACAGTCCTTCGGTTAAATCCGGTATCCGGCCCAGTGCTGCCACACACTTTCTCAAAAGCAGCTCAAAACACTTGGTGCATGGACAATGTCCCCAGAAAACTCTCACCCACCTTCTCTGTGCAGGCATCCACGAGCCTCCTCACAAGAAGGGTGTTGGTCCCCACCAGAATTGAAACGCCGCCCTTCTCAGCGAGGTCCGGACAAACCAGCACTAATGTATTAAGAACCTCAGACACTCCCACATCGGCCTCTGAGAACTCCAGTATCACTGACAAATAACCGTTGTATGGATAATCACTAGACTGAGACCTCAAATCTCCAGTGCACTGAATGGTGTCAAGGGTAAATGCTTCAGATACCGGATGTAAAACGAACAGTACAGTAACGTGACCTGCGACCCAGTGTCGAGTGTGGCTTCAGCGTATATTCCCCCTATCCGTAGCAACACACTGGAGCGTGGTCCCACTAAGCCTTCAGGAATAGGGTCTTTTGCTTTCGGGATTTCCTTGGTACATTGTTGGGAACGTGTTCCTCCAGAGACACCAGACCATTCCCCCACTGGGTCTCCGCTAAGTTTCCCGACACCTCTCCCTGCTTAGGTACCTGGGGGCTCGCTCTCCAAGGGGCCTCCTGCCGCTCACATTCTCACCTGAAGAGTTCATCTTCTCTACAGTTATAGCACACTCTACCGGCCACCCCACTTCTCGCGGAACCCCGGCCACCTGCAGCCCTCTGCGTGGTCCGTCTCTTTGGGGGGGCCCTCTCTACCAGTCCTATCATACGGAGGGTCCACACCCGCTGTTAACACCTGGGACATCTCAGTTCTCAGCTCTGCCACCATCTCCTTTACCATTTCCCGGGTTGGGCTGGCCGCAGTCACATCACCACAAGGGGCTACTGCTGAGGACTGTACCCTGCTACGGAGCCCGTCTGCGCCTACGGCGTGTTCTACTCCTCCCATACCTCTCTTATCAGCTCAACAAATGAGGGAGGAGGGGTGTGTTTTACGGGACTGTCGGAGATCCCAAGCAATCATGCCCTGGGGCTGAGTTCCTTTGGCTATCTGGTCCATCCTTAACTTATCCACCTCAGCCGCCTGAATGATCCCCCGACGCCGCAAACAACTTAGCTGCCTCTCTAGTCGAAAAAGATATGCGGAAAGCATCTCCCCTTTCTCCTGACGCATGTTTTGAAACACCCCCCCTCCCCCAGGAGTTCCAGTGTGCTCCCTGTCATACCAAAAGCTCTCTCTAATGTGTCTAGATACTCAGCAAGGGAAGCAGAGGGCTGGTTGACTGTCACGCCTCTTACTACAACAGCTGCCAACCCCTCAAACTTTCAACCAATCTCTGTCGTTTTTCATCACCAGAGCACTGCCACTCATCTAACAACTGAGAGGTCTTCTCCACCCACGTCTCATACTCCTCTTCCCCCTCGGGGGTGGGCGTTATTCCAGAGAAAATTCTTAGCTTCCGGCGGAGACCCTCTGCACTGGGCCACTTATTCGCCAGGGAGGTAAGAGCTGATGTCAACTCAGAACCCTCACTCTTCACTGGGGGACAGGGACAAATTAAACTTTCCAAATCTGACTACTCTTTCCCTTCATTCCTCAGAAATGATAGAACTCTGTCTCTGAAATCTGTACCCCCAACTGCAGGCAACTCAGCTTGTGACCCCAGCCTGTTGGGTTCCATTCTCCTCCTCCCTGACAGTATAGACAGACCATGGCCCTGCCTCACCTGGGGCACCGATAGACGCTGGCAGTCCCACTGCCGTTACGTCAGCGCTAGTCTGAACTAAAACGAGGTCTGAGCCTGCCATTTTATCAAGCTTTTGAGCTACGATTTCTACTTTGCCAGCAGTTTTAACCATACTCAAATGTTGAATTAACAATTCATCCGGGGTATGAATATCCACCCCACTCAACACACACGCATTAATTACCGGCAACCCCAAGGAGGCACACCACTGCTGTACCCAGCACCATCCATATCAGCACAGATTTAAACAGGACAATCACACAGCATTCAACAGAATCAATCCCGGACGAGCCCCCACAATTGTAACCCTCAGGCTCGTCCAGCTTGTGTTCGTCTAGGGGAAACAGCCTTCGGCCCCGCCAAACTGAGTAATCACGTTTGTGTGGATGCTGTGTATTGTACCCCCCAGTTACAAACTCACAATGCAAAGTATCAGACAGTACACCATATGCGATTAAATAATAGAATTTTATGAATCCTAATTTGAATATAGTGTTAGTAATGAAAATTAACAAAAAAAAGGGCCCAAAGTCAAGTCAAGATTACGTTGGAGCTCACGTAGTCATTCTTTCACCATCGGTCTCCTCTGAACGTCGCCGACCTTCGGACCCTCAGATCCCAGTCCACTCCGTCCGGTGATCTACTAGCTCTCTCCACACACGTCTTCCCTCTTCATCTCTCCTCAACAAAGGACCGCGAGAAGAACATCTTTCCAGACTCACAAGACACAGCAACAATCTCTTATTGGCTAACATGCATCCCGTTATCTCCAGCCATAACCCAAGCATTGCTGCTACAGAGAAACCGTTACCTCAGCAGGAAACATTACAAAGAAGCCTTAACATTAGCAGTGAAACCTTACAGCGCGTTACATTGGCATCACTAATTGTCCTTGGGAAGGTCATGAAGAGTTCCCTACAATAGGCTGATTAGATTTAGCGATCACATTGTGGAGGCTGAAGTCACACTTAGCCTAGTTTTGATAAAGATAGCAGATTTCTTTCTATGAGGGATATTATTAAACCAGAAGGATTTTTATAACAATCAACTACCACTATAATAATTTGATCAAAAGGCCATACGTCACAGGAGAAGAATTAGGCCATTTGACCGATCAGGTCTTCTCCACCATTTGGTCATGGCTGATTTATTTTCCCTGTCAACCCAATTCTCCTGTCTTCTCCCCATAACATTTGACTTCTTTCCAAATTGAATACCTGTCAACCTCCACTTTAAGTATACCCAATGACTTGGCCTGCATTGCTATCTGTGGCAATGAAACCCACAAATTTACCACCCTCTGGTTGAAGAAATTCTTCCTCACATCTATTACAAAGGGATTACCTCATTTTCTGAGGTTGTGCCAACTGAACATAGACTCCCCCACTATTGGAAGCATCGTCTAGACCAGTGATTCTTAATGGGGTGGTTACGTGTCCTAAGCGGGTGTTAGGAGAAATAGAAGTCGTCAGTGGGCATTAAGAATTTTTTTTGCGGGGGAGTAAACGGCACAGTAACTTGAGGCACGAGACCTGACCGGCCATTAGTAGAGTAGGCACTTACGAAATAAAAGGATGAGGCACTAGAACAAAGGAAGAACCATAGCTCTGGAGGCACAACACGTCTGAAACTCGACAATCTCATCTGACCTTATCAACCAAACAGACATGATTGAGGATGCATAACTTAGCATCCAGGGTGCCCAACAGATCCCCTTAACTTGTGGCATGGAACGAGTTCATGCAACTTAATAGCTGGTAAGTTAGGTGCATCCTCTCAACTTTCTCTACAGATCTATGGAAAATAGGTTGTGCATTGATACAGCGCTCACCAGAACCAAATATTGAAATAGAGCCAATCATCGAACCTGCCAACCCTGAGGATTCCTGCAGAAGTGTTCAAAGCGAACTTGGCTTCACATGTGCAGTGAGGAACCATCTTTGGGATTATGAGACCTTACATGATTGGTCAATCACACTAACTGGAATAGCATAAAGATAGCTTGAAAACACTAGCTTTAACCCCAACTAACATTCAGATTCCAATCTGAATTTTTGCTGTTGTGATCATTTTCATCTTCACCTCACCATTCCTTTGCATGTCGCTACCATTGTTCCATCCATGTCAAATTGCTGCTGCCATTAACATCCGATAGACATTCACAGTTTGTGTTTTTTTTAAATTTTAATTTAGCCCTGTTAACGATGGATAAATATATACGGCATGATAGCTATGAGTCTGAAGGCAGTGAAGCCTTGAATTCTAATCCTGCTAATAAACAGAAACTACAGAAAGTGTATCAACACAATGTGACATACATGGAGTATGGTTTTATTCTACTCCTGTCAGATCAGCGACGCCCATGTGTCTTACTTGTAATACTGACTTGTCTCATGAAGATACAAAACCATCAAGATTGCAGGAACACTTCCATAAATTAAACACCCTTTGAAAGGCTACTTATGGTATTGCTCTGTTCCAGAAGATGAAAGAGGCCATTTGAAAAGTGTTGAAACTTGAGTCTTTTGCTAAGAAAGCTAAAAATTACCTTGATAGTGGTTTCATTGCTTCTTATAACATTTCCAAGATGATAGTAAAGTGTGGAAAATCTCATACAATTGGTGAAAGATTCATAATGTCTCCTTTATCAGAGGTGCTCACCACTGTTTTCAAAATGGATACCAGTATTTTAAAATCAACCCCTCCGTGTAATAATTACAGGTTGTCATATTGATGAAATGAGTGAAGACATTGAGTATCAACTATGCACAGAAATACAAAAAAACAAAATATGGGATATGACTGGGTAAGTCAACTGTGACAATGAGGCAATGAGACAATGAAGCATTGCTGATGGCATATGTATGGTTTATCAAAAACTGAAAGGTTTATGAAGAAATTCTTTTTTGTAAAAAGTTAAAAACAAATATCCAGAGAGAATCAATCTATGATAAGCTAAAACGTATATTGAGGATAGAAGTATTCCAACTGGGAACATGATTTCTTGTGCAACAGATGGAGCACCATATATGACAAGTCGCCATGCTGGTTTAGTGGCATTTGTGAAAAAATAAGTTCAAAGTCTGTTTGCAATTCACTGTGTAATTCATTATCAACATCTTGCTGTCAAAAACCTCGGCCAGCAATTTCTTCTCAAGCAAAACTCTTGTAATATCTGCTAACAACAAAATTAAAGCTCATCCATTAAATAGCAGAATATTTCACCAGTTATGCCAAGATAATGATGAAGAGTTTGAACACTTGCTTCTTCACATTGAAGTGAACTGGCTATCAAAAGGCTGCTGCTTAAAATGTTTCTTCAATCTTTTTGACACTGTGGTTGAATTTTTGCTCAAAGTTGGCAAGAACTTTGGAAACAAGATTAAACTACTCTGTGGAGATATGGCATACCAAGTTGATCTGTATGACAAAATGAACGCTGTAAATAGGAAACTGCAGAGTGATAATTTCAATTTAATCCAGTGAAAAAATGTAGTGTCCACTTTTATTGGAAAATTGGATATATATAAGCAAAACATTGAGAAAAGAATGTTCTCATATTTTCCCTGCATGCCAAGTATGGCACTCTCTTTCACAAGAGTACTGCTTACACCTGAAATCACTGAAGAAGGATTTTCAGAATTAATTCAAGGATTTGAACAATCTGAAAATTCCGGACTGGGCAATTCACCCATTTCTTTACAAGGTGGAAGAACAGGAAGAGAACTTGCAAGAAGAAATTATCAAAACTCAGAACAATGAAGAAGCAATGATGGTTTTCAAAAATGTCGGCTTTTGTGGTGTATGGCTAGACTGTCATATGAAGTTTCCTGGTCTTTGGAGAGAGCCAAACTGCTCTTCATTACATTTCCATTCTCCTATCTTGTTCAAAGAGGCTTCAGTGCAGTGAACCACATACTCACAAAAAACAGAAACCGCTTGGATATTGTTATGCATGGAGACTTAAACCTTTTGCTGTCACAACTTGAACCAGGTATTTTCAACTCTTGTTAAAAACCATCAAGCTCAAGGTTCACATTGATATTGGAGCTGCTGTACAGCTGGAAGTATATTATACCTAATGGGGCATTGACAAGTATGAAGGGGAGCATTGACAAGTATGAAAGTGCTTTGGGAGGGCATTGGGCTAAATAAGGTTGGGAAACACTGATATAGACCTTTCAATATTTGGTAGCGTTCAGTAAGGTTCCCCCTGATCCTTCTAGATTTGTTGCTGTGTCACCAAATTATGAACTAAATAAAATTTCATAATCACATAATGGGGTTTTGAACTCTAGTTGTTAGTCCACCTCTTTGGGTCACAAGTTCACGGTTTAAGCACTGCATTAGCACCATGGTGTACTGCACAAAAATATGGCACAGCATGATCCAATATATAATTACAGTTCTCTCTCCCTTTTTCTGAGATGTTTGTATCATCTCTAGTGAATACTCATGGCCAGGAAGTGGTAAAATTAGAAGCAGCTAAACCTGAGAAATCTAGGCATTGTGCTTGACTAGAGCTGTTTTGATCTATCAAAGTAGGCACTCATCAAACAGTGATGAAAGAAGGAGCAGGGCTGTCTCTTTCCTTCTCCATTAGCAGATCAGTCCAGGAACAGACAGAAATCACACCAAACTCCTCTTCACCACAGAAGTGAAAGCAAGAGGGCAGAGAAGTAAAATACGGAACAAATGGTCCAAAAAACCTGGCAGAGCTACACTTTAATTATCCTGCTGTAAAACTGGTTCTAATTTTTATGATTCCTTACTTTCCACTTAGTGTTATTGAATCCCAAGAGGATCTTTTATTTACGTATTGGGTTTGGACAACTTGAAACTGCAAAGTTTAGAAGGCAAGATGATTATCTCTACTTCCACACCATAGTGAGTTGGCTTCTGATGGTGCATATTTAAGTAATACTTTCCAGGCCATGTTTTTACCTTTGTTGGCATTTATAAATATGTTAAATAAAGGCTTTGCCTTGGTGGCACAGAGCTCCAATTAGACTCGTTCTATCGCTGCTTTCATTTCTGGGCATTGTGTCTCAAGAAGGCTCTGAATTGTGGAGGACATGCAACACCAGGTCACCAGTATGCAATTAAGCTGAAAGCTTAAGTTATCCTGATTGCGTAGATTGAGATAGTGTCCCCCTGTAATTCCATTTACAATGTTGCCTAATTGAAGATTCAGAATGTTGGAAGTGCTTATACAGGGTGTGAAGGATAAAAAGTTATTTCCAATGATGGTGAACAAGGATGGCTGGAATTAGAACTTGTTTGTTCAGGGGTGTGCCAGGAAGTACCTCTAAAAATAAAGGCCGTAGAAATATGGAACGTTCCCCCACAAACCCATGCAGGGGCAATTTAAAATTCCAAAAATGAAGGCTTTTTTTGCTAAACAATGTCATTGATAGGAATGGAATCGAGAAGAGTTAATGGAATTGAGAACCAGAGCAGAACAGATTAAACTGCTCAATAGACTTGAAAACTTATTAATGTCAGGCTTATCTCTGACCCAATGGTTGGTGCCACTGTTAGGCAACCTAACAGCACCAAACTTGCTCCATCACCTTTGCTGGTCACGTTACACCAATGTGACCAGGAATGTCCCTTCTTCTCCTACACTCACCAACTTGTAAATGTTTTTCCAGTTTTGAAGAAAATGCATTAAATGACATGGACAGCAGATTGCAACGTTGATGGCTTTACTTCATCACAGTCCCGGATTCTTGCTTGCAATGTGAGCTCCACAGTGGCAGCTAGTGGAGCTCACACCTCCAGTGACCTGGTTTTAATCCTGTAAGAAGCTTGCCTCCTTTTTTCTCCAGGTGCTCCGGATTAGTCCAAAAGACATGTGGGTTGGTAAGTTAATTGAATATAGTAAATAGTCTCTTGTGTCCAGTGAGCAGTAACATCTGGGTGAATTGATGGGAATATAAAAAGAGTAAAGTGGGATTTATACAGCATGACTGTAAATAGATGGCTGATGATCAACATAGGCTGAGGACGTGTTTCCACATTGCTTGGCTCTATGACTATAACTTCCACTAAAGGCAAGGGCACAAGATACATGACAAGACAGCCAGGTCCAACTCATATAAAATCCCTGCTTGGATGTGTTTTACTTCATTGTTACTGGATCAAGATCTGGATCCTTCGATATCTTCATCAGGTCCTCAGTGGATGAAAATGGTAGAAGGCAACTCACCCCACCAGCTCAAGAGCAACCATAGAGGAACAATGAATGAGGGGAGATGGGCACTCAATGTTTTAGGAGCAGCTTCTTCCCCTCTGCCACCAGGTTGCTGAATGGTCCATGAACACATGACTGCTACCTCATTATTCATCTGTTTTTTTTATTGTAACCTACAGTAGTTTTTATGCCTGGCACAGAACAACAAATTTCATCACACATGCCGTGAGAATAAGCCTGATTCTGATTTTGGTTATTATATTTCAGAAACGAATGGAGAAAGAATGCATTACCAGAGCAAGCACATCAGAGGAGCTTCTGTAAGCAGCATTATGAACCATGTGAGTCCTTTGCAACCTAAACTCTCACCTGCAGAGCCACCAGGTCGCAACAATTGAAATTACATTTCTCATAGACAATCCACTGGCATGGAACACAAGAACAAAACTTGGATAGGTTGCCGCGACAGTGTTGTGGTTAGCGCGATGCTACTACAACTTGGGGTGTTCCATAGTTCAGAGGTTAATTCCGGTGCAGTTTTGTAAGGTGTCTCTGCACGTCTTCCCCACGGGTTTTCCCCAGGCCCTCCAGTTTCCTTCCTCAATCTAAAGACGTACCAGATAGTTTAATTGGTCATTGTAAATTGTCCCCCGATTAGGCTAGGGTTAATCAGATTTGTCAGCATTTGCTGGGGCAGTGTGGCTCGAAGGGCTGGAAAGCTCTTCTCTGCGCTGTATCATGTTTGGGTTCACTTAAGAAGTTAAGCAAATTATCTGGAGATCATGCATTCTGGGATTCTAGAAACCTAAAGTGCATGTGCTTATTCCAAAATCTGAAGTGGGAAATGTTTCATTTGGGACCATTGCCACTGTAAACAACTGAGTCTTTTTTTTTCCCTGTTTACAAAGTGATGCATGAGGTTTAGTTTTCCTGAATAACAAATAGCATGTAGTGAGGAGATTTGGCAACCAGCTTAATTTCATTCAAGATAAAAGGGTCACAGTGTCAAAAACATATATGAAAAATAGCTTGACCAATGTAAAGAACATATGTGGATTTAAAATAAAACCGCAGGATCTGATTGGGAACAATTAGGCTTTAATCGTGCATTACTCAGTCATGATTATGAATAACATGAATTCCTGATTATATGCCTAGCTGACCTTTGTTGACACTATGTGCTCAATTTTAGTGCAAATTAAAGAGACCGGATTTCAACTCCTGGATCTCTTTTGATTAATCTGCTCAATTACAGCTTTTGTTCTATTACAAGTGAAAGCACTGTCTGTGCTGGACTGAGGGAAGGGTGTTGGGAATGGAAGTAAAAACCAGAGGGCATGGGCTTAAGGTGAGAGGGGAGAGATTTAAAAGGGACCTGACGGGCAATGTCATCACTCAAAGGGTGTTGCTTATGAAACCATAAGACCAAAAGACCATTTGGCCCATCGAGTCTACTCCACCATTCAATCACGGCTGATTTATTATCCCTTGCAACCCAATTCTTCTGGCCTTTCCCTGTAACCTTTGGACACCCTTAGTGATGGCGAACCTATCAACCTCTGCTTTAAATATAGCAAATGACTTGGCCTGCACAGCCGTCTCTGGCAATGAATTCCACTGATTCACCACCCTCTAAGGCGGTGCCCTCTGCCTTGGCTCCCCCACTATAGGAAACATCCTCTCCATGTCCATATATGGAAGCGGCTGCCAGAGAAAGTAGCTGAGGCAAGTACAATAACAACATTTAAAAGACATTTGCTTAAGTATACAGATAGGAAGAGTTTAGACGGATATGGGCTAAACACGAATAAGTGGGGCTGCCTCTGGTTGGCATGGATTAGTTGATGAAGAGGCTGCTTCAGTGGTGTATAAATCTAAGACTCTATTTGTCCGGGTATTTTGGAGAAGAAGAATGCTGAAAATAATTAGAATAAGTTATTGTCAGGCAAAAAATGTACTGTAATAATATTAATGGAAATGACAAGATCAAATACTGCAAATGCCAGGAGAAAGCTTTGCCCAAGCAGTAAAGCCAAAAATGACATTTCACTGAGTGATTGCTGTCCTGACGTATTTTTTTTAGGATGTTGGAATCCTGCAGACATTGAGCCTTGCTTCAAATAACATCTATTTCCGTCTCCAGTGCCTCTTATGCGATAAAGCTGTAGCATTTGCATTGGGTTTATTATTGGCACATGTACAAAGAAACTGTAAAAACCTTTAGCTTGCGTGCCATCCAGACAGATCATGCCATACATAATTACATCATGTAGGAAGAAGAAACCAGAATGCAGAATATAGAGTTGCCATTTCACGAGAAGGTGCAGTGCAGGTAGACAAATAAAGTCAAAGTCAAGTTTATTGTCATTTGCATGTGTATATGCACGCACAGGTGCAATGAAAAACTTAATTGCAGCAACATCACAGACACATGGAATCTCATAAGCATTATACAAGGAAAGTATAAATTAAGCACACTTTTTACAGGAAAGATACAAATAGAACAAAAATACTCATTTCAGTGGAAAGTGACCAAAATGGTCATGGGCAAAGTCAAAGTGAGTTTACGTATATTTCACCATATACTACCTTGAGATTCATATTCTTGCAAGCATTTACAGGAAAATAAAGACATGCAATAGAATGTATAAAGAAAATCTGTACATAAACAAAGATTGACAAACAACCTGCTATGTTTTGTAACTCCAGAAACTAATCAAAAGAATAACACAGGAGCCAAGATACTTATCTACTCAGTTTCTTTTTTGTGACGCACTTGCATATGATGTGGTGGTGTGATGACGTATGCCATTCACATACTTCTTACATATGACCCATAATGAATTATGTAAACAAAGAATGCTTAATCAAACAATATAACGAGGAACGTTGTATCATTTTTTAATGCATGCATTTCTAAATGACAATAAACGAGGACTGAGTGTCCTCATAATCTAATATTGACAATATTACTCAAATATTACTCATATTGATGCAGCTACATAGAAGGCACGACAGCAGTTATATTCCTGAGGTATACACTAGTGAAATTTAAGAGACTACTAGACAGGTATATGGAGGAATTTAAGGTGGGGGGTTATATGGGAGGCAGGGTTTAAGGGTCGGCACAACATTGTGGGCCGAAGGGCCTGTACTGTGCTGTACTGTTCTATGTTCTATGTTCTATGTTCTATATTCCATTTGGAGTTTGAGAGGATATAGTATGTCTCCAAAAAACACTCGAAAATTTCTACAGATGCACCGTGGAAAGCAGTCTAACTGGCTGCATCACTATCTGGTATGGGCAGGGGGTGGGTGAGGGCTTCTGTACAGGATCGAAATAAGCTGCAGAGAGTTGTAAACTTAGTCAGCTCCATCACGTGCACTAACCTCCATAGCATCCAGGGCATCCTCAAGGAGCGATGCCTCACAAAGCTGGGGTCCAGCATTAAGGACCCTCATCACACGGGTCATGCCTTGTTCTCATTGCTACCATCAGGATGGAGGTACAGAAGCATGAACTCACACACTCAACAATTTAGGAGCAGCTTCTTCCCCTCTGCCATCTGATTTCTGAATGGACATTGAACCCATGAACACTACCTCATTACTTTTTAAAAATTTATATCTTTGCACTACTTATTTAACTATTTTATACTTACTGTAATTCATATTTTTCTTTATTATTATGTACAGTATTGCATTGTGCTGCTGCTACCAAGTCAACACATTTCACAACATATGCCGATGCTATTAAACCTGATTCTGAAATATTGAATACACAACCCTCCTCCCTGCTTAGTTATAAACTCCAACTCAATATTGAAAGCAACTCAACTCAAATATGTAACAGATTGCTCTCTATTCATCTTATTTATATAGTACGTAAATATACTATACACAGTATGCTATATAATACAGCTACTATACAAAACCGGTCGGGACCAGCCCACAACACAAACATTCGGGGTCAGCCGAGGTGTGACGAGTGAAACGAATGAGTCAAAGTATTAGCCAATATAATCAAGGTTTGCTCTGGGGAGCAGCCTGTCGGGTAGCAGCCTTGTTGAGGGAAGTGCCTTGTGAGGAAAGTGCGAGTCTTTGTCTGGAGAGTCTTCGGCGAGGAGGCTGAGGGAGGAGACTTCGCCACAGTTGGAGAGGATGAGAAGTGGTGAAGAAATGACAGGTCAACTGATTCAGTGTGCTGCTTGCATGATGTGGGAGGTCAGGGACGTTGATGGTGCCTTTGGCTGCTACAACTGTGAAAAGTGTGTCCAGGTTCAGCTCCTGAAGGACCGTGTTGAGGCACTGCAGAAGCAACTGGATGACCTCAGGTTCATCCAGGAAACCGAGAGTTTTCTGGACAGGTCCTACAACGAGATTGTTACACCGAAAATACTGGAAGAGGGAAGGGGGGGGGGCGACGATGAAGAAGGGATGGATGCTTGGAGTACAGGAGACCCCAGGGGATGTGCCTCTTGAAAACAGGTTCACCCTCTTGGAAGCTGTCGGGACAGAAGACAGTGCCAGTCTGAGAGGCCGACAGGTCTGCGAGTCAAAAATTGACGCTGAAACAAAGCTGAGGAGACAGAAGTCAGGCAGAGCCATGGTAGTAGGGGACTCCATAGTGAGAGGCACAGAAAGGGGTTTCTGCGGCAACAGGCGGGATTCAAGGATGGTGTGTTGCCTCCCTGGTGCCAGGATCCAGGACGTCATACACCGATTGCAGGGCATCCTCAAGGGAGAAGATGGACAGCCGGAAGTGGTGGTGCATGTCGGCACAAATGACCTTGGGAGGAACAGGAAAGAAATTCTGCAGCGTGACTTCAGAGAACTCGGAAGAAGGCTGAAAAGCAGGACCTCCAGGGTGGTTATCTCCAGTCTGCTTCCAGTTCCTTGTGCTGGTGAGGGCAGGAACAGGGAAATAGGGGATCTGAATGTGTGGCTGAGGAGCTGGTGCGGGAGGCGGGGATTTAGATTCTTGGACCACTGGGATCTGTTTTGGGGTAAGGATGAACTGTACAGAAGGGACGGGTTGCATCTTAACAGACGGGGGACCAGCGTTCTGGCAGGCCAGTTTGCCACTGTTACACGAGTGTGTTTAAACTAAGTAGTGGGGGCGGGGGGGAGGGAATGAACTGGAAATATAAGAATGGAGATAAAGAGAAAGAGAGAATAAGAAAAGTTAAGAAAGACAACAGAATTAACGGGACAGAAAGCTCAGGAAGGGATTGGAGAGTACGGCCAAGTGCAATAGGAATCGATGTGAAAGGTGAGGGGAGTAAAAGCATTACTTTCAGTGGATTAAAGGTATTATATATGAATGCACGGAGTATAAGAAATAAAGTGGAGGAGCTTGAGACTCAGTTGGAAATTGGCAAGTATGCTGTTGTGGGAATAGCAGAGGCACGGCTGCAAGAGGACTAGGGCTGGGAAATGAATATTCAGGAATATACATCCTATTGAAAGGACAGACAAGTTGGCAGAGGGGGTGGGGTGGCTTTGTTGGTGAGGAATGAAATTCAGTCACTTGCGAGGGGAGACATAGAATCAGGAGATGTAGAGTCAGTATGGATAGAACTGAGAGACTGTAAGGGCAAAAAGACCCTAATGGGAGTTACCTACAGACCCCCAAACAGTAGCCTGGATATAGGGTGCAAGTTAAATCAAGAGTTAAAATTGTCATGTCGCAAAGGTAATTCTACGGTTGTTATGGGGGATTTCAACATGAAGGTAGACTGGGAAAATCAGGTTGGTACTGGACCCCAAGAAAGTGAGTTTGTGGAATGCCTCAGAGATGGATTCTTAGAGCAGCTTGTATTAGAGCCTACCAGGGAGAAGGCAATTCTGGATTTAGTATTGTGTAATGAGCCAGATTTGGTAAGGGAACTCGAGGTAAAGGAGCCATTAGGAGGTAGTGACCATAATATGATAAGTTTTAATCTACAATTTGAGAGGGAGAAGGGAAAATCGGAAGTGTCAGTATTACAGTTGAACAAAGGGGACTATGGACCCATGAGGGAGGAGCTGGCCAAAGTTGACTGGAAAGATACCCTAGCAGGGATGACAGTGGAACAACAATGGCAGGTATTTCTGAGAATAATACAGAAGGTGCATGATCAGTTCATTCCAAAGAGGAAGAAAGATCCTAAGGGGAATAAGGGGTGACGCAACTGTGGATGACAAGGGAAGTCAAGGACAGTATAAAAATAAAAGAGAGGAAGTATAACATAGCAAGGATGAGCGGGAAGCCAGAGGATTGGGAGACTTTTAAGGAGCAACAGAAGATAACTAAAAAGGCAATACGGGGGGAAAAAGATGAGGTACGAAGGTAAGCTAGCCAAGAATATAAAGGAGGATAGTAAAAGCTTCTTTAGGTATGTGAAGAGGAAAAAAATTAGTTAAGACCAAAGTTGGGCCCTTGAAGACAGAACCGGGTGAAATTATTATGGGGAACAACGAAATGGCAGACGAGCTGAACAGATACTTTGGATCTGTCTTCACCACGAAAGACACAAACAATCTCCCAGGTGTAATAGTGGCCAGAGGACCTAGGGTAATGGAGGAACTGAAGGAAATTCGCATTAGGCAGAAAATGGTGTTGGGTAAACTGATGGGACTGAAGGCTGATAAATCCCCAGGGCCTGATGGTCTGCATCCCAGGGTACTTCAGGAGGTGGCTCTAGAAATCGTGGATGCATTGGTAATCATTTTCCAAAGTTATATAGGTTCAGGATCAGTTCCTGCGGATTGGAGGGTAGCTAATGTTATCCCATTTTTTAAGAAAGGAAGGAGAGAGAAAACAGGCAGTTAATAGTCCAGTTAGTCTGACATCAATGGCGGGGAAGAAGCTGGGGTCAATTATAAAAGATGAAATAGCGGCATATTTGGATAGCAGTAGCAGGATAGGTCCGAGTCAGCATGGATTTACGAAGGGGAAATCATGCTTGACTAATCTTCTGGAATTTTTTGAGGATGTAACTATGAAAATGGACATGGGAAATCCAGTGAATGTAGTCCACTGGACTTTCAGAAAGCCTTTGATAAGGTCCCACATAGGAGGTTAGTGGGCAAAATTAGAGCACATGGTATTGGGGCTAGGGTACTGACATGGATAGAAAATTGTTGGCAGACAGGAAACAAAGAGTAGGGATTAACGGGTCCTTTTCAGAATGGCAGGCAGTGACTAGTGGGGTACCGCAAGGCTCGGTGTTGGGACCGCAGCTATTTACAATATACATTAATGATTTAGATGAAGGGATTAAAAATAACATTAGCAAATTTGCAGATGACACAAAGCTGGGTGACAGTGTGAAATGTGAGGAGGAAGTTATGTGAATGCAGGGTGACTTGGACAGGTTGGGTGAGTGGGCAGATGTATGGCAGATGCAGTTTAATGTGGATAAATGTGGGGTTATCCACTTTGGTGGCGAGAACAGGAAGGCAAATTACTATCTGAATGGTGTCAAGTTAGGAAAAGGGGAAGTACGAGATCTGGGTGTCCTTGTTCATCAGTCACTGAAGGTAAGCATACAGGTACAGCAGACAGTGAAGAAAGCTAATGGCATGTTGGCCTTCATAACAAGGGGAGTTGAGTATAGGAGCAAAGAGGTCCTTCTGCAGTTGTATAAGGCCCTGGTGAGACCTCAGGGTGCAGTTTTGGTCTCCAAATTTAATGAAAGACATTCTTGCTATGGAGGGAGTGCAGCGTAGATTCACTGGGTTAATTCCAGGGATGGCGGGAATGTCATATGTTGAAAAATCAGAGCGACTGGGCTTGTATACACTGGAATTTAGAAGGATGAGAGGGAATCCGATTGAAACATATAAGATTATTAAGGGATTGGACACGCTAGAGGCAGGAAACATGTTCCAGATGTTGGGGGAGTCCAGAGCCAGAGGCCACAGTTTAAGAATAAGGGGTAGACCATTTAGAACGGAGTTGAGGAAAAACTTTTTCACAGAGAGGGTTGTGGATCTGTGGAATGCTCTGCCTCAGAAGGCAGTGGAGGGCAATTCTCTGGATTCTTTCAAGAAAGAGTTAGACAGAGCTCTTAAAGATAGCAGAGACAAGGGATATGGGGAGAAGGCAGGAACAGGGTACTGATTGTGGATGATCAGCCATGATCACAGTGAATGGTGGTGCTGGCTCGAAGGGCTGAATGGCCTACTCCTGCTGCTATTGTCTATTGTCTATTGTATAATCATCCACAGCATAGTAAATATTAAATTTTCCTATTCAGGCCTAAAGATTTAATTGCTGTGAATTTAATTGCTTGCTCTTGTGGGATAACAGAGGTGTGGTGGGGGGACTACCTGCTTGACAGGTGAGACTTTGGCCGTGAAACCATCTAAAGTTCTGGAGCCTCCTCTGAGTTAGTTGCAGGAAATGGTTCTGACATCTCTGGACACTCTAACAATTGACTCTTCTCTCCTCGACTAACTGACGTATCATCTCCAGATGATACCAGATGAAACCTCCGCTGTGTAGGAGAATGGTCCAGGTCTGTCCTTAATCTTTCCAAGTATCCACTTTTGATCACCTCTGTAGTCACTTGCCAGGATTGCTAGTCGAGGAGTGAAACATCGGACCTCTTTGTTTGACGAGCCCCCTATTTCTCTCAGTTGTTTGTCCTGCGTTCTCCATCTGAGATTTGGTTTGAGGAGATCCAAACTTGATCACTAAGGATGACCCTGGAATCAGCATTGCTTGTAAGTTGTTGGTTGTGAAGTGTGCTGCATTGAGATATACAAAGAGGAAATTGGTGAGTTTCTGATTCAGTGTACTGTATTCTCCGGACATTTCTCACAGTGCGTTCTTTAACTTCTGGACAAACCTTTCCAGCAAGCCATTTGTAGCTGGGTGGTACAGTACAGATGTAATATGTCTTACTCCATTCATTTTCAGGAATGACTGAAACTGTTCTGCAACAAACTGAGTTCCATTGTCACTGACTAAGTGTTCTGGAACACCAGTCCTTGAGGAGAGGCTTCTCAGCATATCAACAGTTTGCGAGGCTGCACTCGAGACTATTGAGAACTCAACTGACCACATTGTAACTACATCCTTTACTACCAAGAAATTTGTGTCCATGAATGGTCCAGCAAAATCCAAGTGAATCCTTTGCCAGGTCAATGCAGGCCATTCCCAGGGATGGAAAGGCAATGTTCATGGCATCTTGGACAGTACAAAGCAAGCTGTTTGATCTCAGGCCCTTGAGCCAATACATTCAATTAGACTGCACCTAGATGACCAGATGTAGCTCCTCCAACACTTCAGCTCTCAGCTTGGATGGTACAACAACTGTCAATCCCCACATAAGGCAACCTCTGTCAAAGGCAAGTTCATCCCGGTGCTGGTAAAAATCGGGAAGCTGGAATTTCTGTTGCATATTTCAGCCATTTTGGACTACCATGCAGACCTGAGAGAATGTGGGTCTGTTTTGGTTTTCCTTTGGATCATCTCTGTCATTATAGGGAGACATTCAATTTGCATTGGGGAGAATAGGTCAAGAAGAGTGTCCTGTTTTGTAAAATTTTCAGGTATTTCCTTTTCCAAGTGTAAACGGAACATCCATCAGCATTTCCATGATTATTGTCCTCCTGAATTGGATCTTGCAATTGTAATCTCCAAGAAACAGAGCCCATCTCTGCATTTGTGCTGCTGCTGTTAGGTGAACACCCTTCTGTGGATTGAAAATGGACACTGGTGGTGAATGATCAGTAACAAGGGCAAACTCTCTCCCATATAGGTGGTGGTTGACCCCAAACCAGACTCAAGGTTATTCTCCAATTTCTGGTAATTCCCTCCCCCCTCCCTTCCTCTATCACTATTTCACTCTGCCCCCTCCCCCAGCTGCCTATCACCTCCCTCATGGTTCTGCCTCCTTCTACAACACATTGTGTTTTGCCCTATTCCTTCTTCACCTTTCCTGCCTATCCCCTCCCTGCCTCCCCTCTCCCCTTTATCTTTCCCCTTACTGGTTTTTCACCCGGAACCTATCAGCCTTCTCCTTCCCACCCTCCCCCCACCTACTTTATAGGGCCTCTGCCCCTTCCCTCTTCAGTCCTGACGAAGGGTTCCGGCCCGAAACGTCGACTCATCATTTCCACGGATGCTACCCGAACTGCTGAGTTCTTCCAGCGTGTTGTGAGTGCAGACTCAAGGCCTGTCTGTCAATTTGTGCATACTCCTTCTCTGTACTGGTAACGGAACATGATGCAAAAGGCTATGGGGTGTTCACTTCCATCAGTCATAACCTGTAACATTACTGCACCTATACCGTAAGGCAAAGCATCGCAGGGAAGCTTCACTGGACGATATGGATCACAATGTGTGAGTACAGTGTCTGACATCACCATTTCCTCTTTCTTTTGGAAAGCTGACTCACACAGATTTGTCCATTGCTATTTCTTCCCGACCTGTAGTATTGAGTTCTTGGGGTGGAGCACAGTAGCCAGGTTGGGCAGGAACCTGTAATGGCAGATGTTTGGTTTAAAGAGTACACACTTGTTGCATCATGCTCTGAGCCCATAATCCTCTAACCTTAACACTGTTTTGAGATTTTGGAGACATTCCTTGTCATCCTCACCAGTAACAACGATATCATCCAGCTAACGCTGAGTGCCTGGGCAGCCTTGCAGCACCTGGTTCATAGCTTTCTGCCAGTGTTCAGGTGCAGATATACTCCAAAAATAAGTCTATTACAGCGATAAAGCTCTCTGCGAGTGCTTATGGTGAGAAACACTTTGAACTCTTCTCCCATCTCCATTTGTAGTAGGCCTCAGCCAAGTCCGCTTTGCTGAAATGTTTTCCTCCAGAAAGATTTGCAAAGATATTAGAACATTACAACACTGGAAAGTTTTTGACAAGAACAAGCCATTTGCTCCAATAAAGCTTGCCAAATTTCTATTCACATAGTGTATTGAAATAACTATTGAGTTTAGATTCGAAAGTCGTTAAGGTACTACTCTCAGCTACACATCTAGATAGTTTGTTCCATGTGAGGTATAAGGAACTGTGCAGGCTTTGTAAAACTTGGGCATGGCATTCTCATTTAACACTATTTTATCATTGATATACCCTTGGGAATGAGAGGAAAATTGGAGCAGCCATGATGAAATGGTGGAGCAGACTCAACGGGCCAAATGGACACATTCTGCTCCTATATCTTATAGTTTTATATGCTTGACTTTTCCAATGCCTTCATTCAACACTACTGTGGCATCATCCAGTACCTTTTGTAATTCATTTACGTTTGACTTTTGAGAGATCCAGTGATTTGCTGTCTCTGAGAAGATTCCAGGAAGCGAGCGCATACTTGGACGGGCTCGATGTGGGGAAACTTTGGAAGCTGCGTGAGCCGATGTTCGACTCCATTTCGCCGATTAAAGTGTCCATTAATCACCGATTGAAGTGTCGAGGAGGGTTGAGACATTGAGACGAATGGGAAGGCTTGTGAGAGTTCAGCGCTGACTGCCTTCCTTTGATTTGTCGAGAAGGAGTCTGTGTGGCTCACTGTGGCAGGCAGGTCGGCCAGTCTGCGTCATGTGGTGTCCCTCCCTTGCAATGAATGTTGGTGATATTAAAGGATGGTATCATGGTTCTGCATTTATGAATTGGACAATTGCGATTATGGACAGACTTTGTCAGATTTATATATTTTATGATCTCTGTTTTTTATTGCCTGCGCCTTTTCCACTTTGTTGAGTGAGGGGTTGATGTTATGTTGTGTTTTGTTAGTTTTTCTGTGTGGGGGAGAGGACATTTGGGGGTTGATGTTCTGTTTTTTGGGTGGGGGTTGGGTGGGTTTGATGTTCCTCTCTAAACAATTTTCATGATCTTTCTTTTTTTTTATGGCTATCTGGAGAAGATGAATTTCAGAGTTTATTATGGATACATGCTTTGATAATGAATGAACCTGTGAACTGTTGAACGTTTGAAGAGATGTGGCATGCAGATTGTGGATGGATCTCCAATCAAGTTGTAGTTGTCTCAGCCAATCACAGCTTCACAATTCTGACCCTCCTGTTTTTACCACATACAAGCCCAATGTGGCTTGTTAGTTGTTGTATTTCACTATTACTAATGTCATTCCCCACTGGAATGACATACCAGTATAAGTTCTTAGTTGGACATCTGCAACCTTCAGTTCAGTTTCTTTGAAATACCATTTAAACTCATTTTGTGAAATGACTGAAACAGCTGAGACAGTGTCCAATTCCGTTTTAATTAATTTGGCATTCTCTATTGCATAGGCCATATTGCTTGTCTAGTGTTAGTTTTCACACTGTAAATCTCAAGTCCTGTGTTACTCTCATCATTGTCAGATTTTTCATCAACAACTTGCAGATTAGTGCTCTTTTTGAAACTGCAGCTTGACTTTTTACCTTTTTCTATACCCTGCGCAGTCCATTCATTTTTATTTTTGTCTACCTGACATGCTCCTTGTATGTGACCCACTTTGTTGCATTTTCTGCCATTTTCTCCTTTAAACCTGCATTGGTCTGGTATCTGTGAGCCCCTGCCACAATAGTAACACAATTAGTTTGGCAGGTTCAGTTTTCAGTTTAAATGAGGGAGGAGAAGATGGCGGCGCGACGCTGCTCGCAGCAGCCACTCTTGTGGTGATGTCTGTTAATTGTCAAGTAGGGTGCCGTGCACAACCCTGATTTGATGGAGATGGACGTGAGAGCACGGAGAGACATCTGGTGAAACTTCTGAAATGCCTGTTTCGCTGCTGCTGCTACTGTGTGATCCAGAATCTCCGGAGGAGAAGGTCTCGAGTCCTTGGCTTTGCTTGTTGCTC
The DNA here is from genome assembly GCF_030028105.1 of Mobula birostris. Taxonomy (NCBI): domain Eukaryota; kingdom Metazoa; phylum Chordata; class Chondrichthyes; order Myliobatiformes; family Myliobatidae; genus Mobula; species Mobula birostris. The sequence goes on from NC_092387.1 coordinate 39,276,852, forward strand.
GGCGGCCGGGGCGGGGTCGAAGTGCTCAGCAGAGGATGGTGCTTGGAGAGGCTGTGTCGGAGGGCTGGTTGGAAGCTCGAAGCTTTTGGACGGACTCAGAGTCGTCTGCGGTCAGGTGCTTCCTATGGTGCTGCATTGGCAAGTTTGCGGCGCTTGGAGGTTCATGGCAGGGACAGTTTCTTCCTCCTACTGTCTGCGTGAGATGATGAGGCTATCGAGACTTTGAGACTTTTTTTTACCGTGCCCAGGGTCTGCTCTTTATCAACTTACGGTATTGCTTTGCACTGTTGTAACTATATGTTATAATTATGTGGTTTTGTCAGTTTTTGTTTTGGTTTGTCCTGTGTTTCTTGTGATATCATTCTGGAGGAACATTGTATCATTTTTTAATGCATGCATTTCTAAATGACAATAAACGAGGACTGAGCGTCTGCACATCCTGCTAGATGATATCAAAACGAAAATGGAATGGCCTGGATAGTGGGGATCTTTGTTGATGGATGGTGCTGCTCGAGGCAAAGCCTCGTGATAGTGGGGAGGGATGACCAAAGGTCACAGTGAGGTAGATGGGCAATGCCCAGGACTGGAATTGTTGAGGTTAATGTTACTGCTACTCCGTTACCCACTCTGTGGGCACTATATTAGATTGCCTGTGCTGATGCAGTGCCAGTTGCAAAAGCGAGTACTCAGTGATTCCTCTTTGCTCCCATATTTTCCAGGTCTGGATACAAAGGACCTATCTCATGAAACCCCACCAACTAACACCAAGTTCAGCCCCAGATCTCAGTCATCATAATGTAGAGGCTGGGAGGTAGGGGTCTACTTGTTTTTGACTCAGGAGGAAAGGTCAGTCTAACTCAATTTCACCCAATATTCTCATTTACGAGTTTTCTTTGAACAATCCTTTACAAAAGAAAATTCTACATTCCACCATCTTTGTCACATAGAACATACTTTCTCGACTTCCGGAAATGATTTTGTTGAGAAGTTGTATAAATATACTGGAATGAACTAGCTGCAGACACTTGCCATTCCTAACAATCCCTCTAGAGTTAAAAACTTCAAAGTTTAAAATAAAATTCATGTTGGAAACTAGTTTGGGAAAATTTGAGAGCCTTTTATAAAGGGGTAGCTGATGTGATCTTAAAAAGTCATGATGTGCATTACATTTATTAACTGCTGAGGTCAAACTGAAAATAAAGACATCAAGATTAACAATTGAAAAACAACATGATATTAATTTGCATTCAGATGGTTAGTTGAGCCCTGGAGGGTCATTATGGTAATCTCTTCATTGAGCCCAGTAATAAAAAGGGAGCCTGGATGTCTCAGTAAAACATGGTGACAATGCAATAATCAAAACTGTAGGCATTTTTCGTCCATTGAATTTCTGCTTGAAATGAGATAGTGCTGCTCATGACAAGGCATGAATGCAGTCTGTCAAACTGAATTGCATAGCATCAAAAGTTCCATCAAAGAATTAGCACTAAATGTAAAACCTTTAATTCAAGCTGAAATTGTTGGATGGGGAAGAGTAAGCAGCTTTTTTTTAATAGATTTCCCTGGTGTCCAATTGAGTGTCAGAGATGAGAACATATATTTGACTAACTGTTCTGACTTCTGAATAGTACAAATTCTACATTTTGTACAATAGTTTTTACCATCTGCATGACAGTGAAAGCACAAATTCCATAAACAAGGTAAATGGGTCTTTTGAACATCTCTCTCCGACTAAAGGGGGGGGGATACCAACAGTCAGATGATGATGGAAAAAGTCAGCAGATCAGGAAGTTCAAATAGGGAATAAAAAACAAGGTCAAGGACCAAACCTGAGCAGTGAGAAACTTTGGTAAACCTGCAGAGAAGGATAGAGTGAGCAAAGGCAATGCTTATGGCAGGATGGAGATCAAAAAGGAACTGGATGGCAACTTGTGGCATTAACTGGGAGCGGGTCCTGAAGGGTTGCCAATGGCAACAAACCTGTCTGTAGCAGGGGGAATTGGAGGGAGGATGGCAGAGAGGGAAGCAAGCAACCTGCCAGAACAAATTACAGACACAACAGCTGACAGAAAGACGAACTAAAGGAGCATGCTGAGAATGCCCAACATGACAGTCAGCATCAAGGGAGAAGAAACACTCAGTTACAACTAAACTATCCCTCTTCATCAAACAACCCACTATGGGTGTTGCTGCTGTTGTTTAATAGACTGACTTCTGCCATACTGAGGCTGATCACCAGGGTCTGATGAGAGATGGGAGGCACAGATACAATCAATAGTCAGTAAATATGCTCCTTAACAAGAGTGTTTATAACCAGAAGACAAAGGCTAATGCAGTGGTTCTCAATATGGGGTGCACGGACCCCTTGGTTAATGGTGAGTGTCCATGACATAAAAAAGATTGTGAACTCTTGGGCTAATGCAAGGATGGAGGACTTAGAAAGGAGTTGGGGAAGAATTGTTTTTCATGAAGGGGACCGTTGAAATCTGAAGTGCACTACAGGAAGGGTGGTGGGGGCAGAGACTTTCACAGCATCTAAGAAGAATTCAGGTGAACAGGTGAAACGGCATGCTATGGAAGGCTATGCACTGTGTGCTGGCTGATGGGATTGGTATAGATAGGTATGTGATGATCGGCAGGGACCTGGTGGGTTGAACGGCCAAATTCTGTGCTGTATGACTCTATGACATCTTCCTCCTCTTATCTCCCGGACAGTCATTCATCTCATTTCTTTGAGGAAGCTTCTCTCTGTTTTATTTAGAGATACAGCATGGAACAGGCCTTTCCGGCCAATGAGCGGCACCACTCAGCAACCCACCTATTTAACCTTAGCCTAATCACAGGACAATTTACAATGAACAATTAACTTACTAACTGGTATGTCTTTGGACTGTAGGAGGAAACCAGAGTATCTGAAGAAAACCCATGCGCATATGAGAAGTACATACAAACGTTCTTACAGAAGATGCTGAAATTGAACTCCAAACTCCAATGCCTCAGTAATAGCATTTCACTACCATGGTACTCCATATACTGGAGAAAATTTCCAAAACCTCAGCCCATAGTTTTCCAATCCCATATGGCTTGATTCTACGTGCTACCCAAGTCTCATAGGCAGAACTCTGCTGGAAGACATCTTGCTTCAACTCAACTGGTATTTCTTTCCTCCCGCATGTACCTATGATACCTTTGATGCCCTTTGCAACTGTAACAGTTCCCTGTCTCTGTGTACCAAACACCTCACTTTCCCCATGGGCATTCAATTCTTCTTTCACCTCATAGAAGGTCTTTTGCTTCTTTTCTGAACAGAGGCCTGAGCTGCCCTAACCACCATTTGCTTTGCCAGGCTGAACTTAGTCTTGCATCGAATAACATCTCTCTTAACTTCACTCACTTTCTGCAAATCAGCGATATGGCTCACATAAGTCCAAGCCCTGTTTTGTGGGACATCTAGAACAATGCTTGTTTCACCCTGCAGAAGTCTCTCTCCTCACTTACTTTTCCAGGATATTCACAACAGAATTAGTTCTGCTTCCTGATCACATCCAGAACTTAAAAATGTTGATATTTTAGTCGCCATTCCCCTCTCCCAAATCCACTTTCACATTGCCCACCTCTAAGTGCCCACCAGTTCTTTTTTCTTAACTTCTTTATGTCAATTTTTTTTGGGATATATTATCTCCTTTATAAGCCTACTGATGCCCAAAGATATGTTGACTACAACTCTTCCCATGCTACTTTCTGTAAGGACTTCATTCTATTCCCTTAGTTTCCCCATCTCCACTGTATATGTTCTAATGATGAGACTTCCTTTTTCTCAACAGTGGATCTCCTTTCACCTGACTGTACAAGGCACAACTGTGTCTGTTCCAATTCCTTCTCATCCTCTCCAATCCAGAGCAAAGATAAGGTACCCTTTTAACTTCTTCCCACCCATCATCTAGGGACCAGAAAGCTCCTTCCAGCTGAAACGAACTTGTAGTTACATTTTCCCCAATTTTCTGTATGCATTCAGTGCATTTAATGAGCTCTCCTCTACACTGCAGGAAGCTAATGTACATGTAGATTGGGCAATCATTCTGCCCCGGTCTGATCCTGAGCATTCAGTTACCCATCACATTAATTATCTATCCCAAATCCAATTCAGATCTCTCTTGTCTTTTGCCTCTTGCCCTGAAAGGTAAGTATAACTGTAGCTCACTCTAACAATGTCTGCATCTGTCTGATGGTCATTCCCTCAGGGCCTTTACTGCTCCTTCCCTGAAGATGGTGAACAACATTGGAGACCTAAAGATTTCTACTACCATTTTCTTCTCTACATAAATCCTGGCTGGAAGAGAATTCCGTAATTACCAGCCACCAAACGAGGCATGCCAGCATCTTTACGTTCTTATGAAGTTTGACTTGTTACCGAATACTCTAAGGAACTTCAATCGAAGCATGGTTGAAAGTATCCTGACTGGCTGTGTTATGGCCTGGTACAGCAATTCAAATGCACAGGAACTTAAGAAGCTTCAGGGAGTCGTGGACTCAACCCAATGCATCATTGTCACTTCGCTCTCTACCACTGGTAGCATCTACATGATGCACTGTCATCAAAGGTTTCCACCGTCTTCTCGCAGCTACCAATAAGTGGGAAGTACAAAAGCCTGAAGTCCCACACAGGTTCAGACACAGCTACTTTCCTTTAAAAATTTAATACTTCAATCTATTGGCACAGCCCTAATCAGTACAGTTTGACAACACCATGACTACTTTCAACACATTGGGCAAAAATGGACTTTTTGTTCTAATCATGTTCTTCCTTGTAAAAATTGTCTGTAGCTTTTGTTTGATTATTTTTTCTGGTGAATGTTGTTTATATGATGCTATATGCTGTGATACTGCTGCAAACTTTTCATCGCACCTGTGCACATATGTACTTGTGCATATGGTAAAAAACTTGAGTTAGAATTTTGGATCACAAAAGCCATGTTTACTTGCACCATGTGATCTTAGAGTCAGAGAATCATAGAAAATTAAAGTACAGGAACAGGCCCTTTCACTCATCTAGTCCAGGCCAAACTATTTAAAGTGCCTCGTCCCATTTACTTGCACTCAAACCATAGCCCTTCATGCCCCCACCATCCATGTACCTATCTATCTTTAAGCATTGAAATCGAGCTCACATGCTCCTCTTAGGTTGGCAGTTCATTCCATACTCTCATGACCCTCTGAGTGAAGTTTCCTTTCATGTTCCCCTTAAACCTTTCACCTTTCACCCATAACCCATCTAGTTGTAGTCCCACACAACAGTCTTCTTGACTGTTCATTGGATGGGGCTGGAGGGGAATACCCAATGTGTTATTTCCCCTATAGGTTTTGAAGGTTTCTTTTAAAATTTCACCCTTCCCAAGGGATTTACTCTTGTAGGAGGGGAAAGATATAGGGTAGTTCTAGCAGAGAAATATTTAGCAATGCTTTTGCCTCACGATCCTTCATTATTTATCGTTGCAGCAAACGATTTGGACAGTGGCTTCCCATCTAGATCAGAACTGAGCACCCAAAGAATCAGAACCAGATTTATTATCACTCACTTGGGTGAAGAGAAATTTGTTGTTTTGCACCAGCAAATCAAAGACATGAAACTACTACAAATCACAGAATAAATACTGTAAAATAAAGGAACAATGAGGTAGATTTCATGGGTTCATGGACTGTTCAGAATCTGATGGCAGAGGGGAAGAAGCTGTTCCTGAATCGTTGAGTGTGGGTCTTCAGATTCCTGTACCTCCTCTCCAATAATAGTAATGAGAGGAGGCATGTAGTGGATAGCAAGGGACCTTAGTAATGGATGCCACCTTCTTGAAGCACTAGCTCTTGAAAATGTCCTTGATAGTGGGTGGGGTTGTGTCTGTAGTGGATCTAACTAAGTTTATAACCATACCACCTTAAGATATAGGAGCAGAATTAGGCCATTTGGCCCATTGGTTCTGCTCTGCCATTTCATAATGGCTGATCCAATTTTTTCTCTCATCCCCAATCTCCTGCCTTCTCCCTGTATCCCCTCATGCCCTGACCAATCAAGAACCTAACAACCTCAGCCTTAAATATACATAAAGACGTGGCCTCCAGAGCTGCCTGTGGCAAAGAATTCCACAGATTCATCACTCTCTGGGTGAAGAAATTCCTCCTTTTCTCTGTTCTAAAAGGACACCCCTCTAAGGATAACCCTATGCATCCTCTTGCAATCCTGTGCATTAGAGGAGGAGGGAGGAGAAGATGGCGGCGCAACGCAGCGTGCACGGCCTCTCCGGTGAATGACATCTGTATTTGTCAAGTAGGATGCCGTGCACAATCCTGATTTGATGGAGACAGACGTGAGAAGCACGGAGGAACATCTGGAGAAACTTCTGAAATGCCCGCTTCGCTGCCGCTGCTACTGTGTGATCGAGAATCTCTGGAGGGGAAGGCCCAGAATCCTCAGCTTTGCCTGTTTCTTGGCGGCTGGGGCAGGGGTCGAAGCGCTCGGCAGAGATGGTGCTTGGTGCTCGGTGTTGAAGCGCTGGTCGGAGGCTCGAAGTTTTCAGAAGGACTATGGTCGGGTGCTTCCAGGGTGCTGCATCAGCAAGTTTGCGGTGCTGGAGGTTCATGGCAGGGAGAGTTTTCTTCCTTCTACCGTCTGCGTGAGATGATGTGACTTTCGAGACTTTTTTTTACCGTGCCCATGGTCTGTTCTTTATCAAATTACGGTATTGCTTTGCACTGTTGTAACTATATGTTATAATTATGTGGTTTTTGTCAGTTTTTTAGTCTTGGTCTGTCTTGTGTTTCTGTGATATCATACTAGAGGAACATTGTATCATTTCTTAATGCATGCATTACTAAATGACAATAAACGAGGACTGCGTGTCCTCATAATCTAATAATCTAGAGCCTCTATACCAGGCTATGATACAATTACCCATAAATATGTCTGTATAGTAGCATAAGAAGAGCATAATTGTCCACTGTGATGTTTTAAATATTTCTTGGTGGTTGTTTCATCATTACCAATTGATTGTCTGCACATTGCTTTTGGACTAAATGCTATTTCATTAAATTGTTCAAAATCTGAATGCTTCTATTGCTTTGATCGATAGTTCAGTTACTGACTTCTTAGAAATCTCTTTACGTGGCAGTGAAAAAGGAAGCAGGATGGTCAAGGTCGAGTTGATTGACAAATGCACATATGGAAAGCATTTACCACACAGGTACATTGCAATGAAAACATACTGTACATACCTGCAGCTCTATCACAGGCACGCAACATCATAAAAGCAACACTTAAAAGAAAAACACATAAATTGGTTACAATTTTTACAAGAAACCACACAATTAGGAAAATAGAAACGAAGTCCATTTTAGTGCAAAGTGACAAAAGTGGCCATAATATTACCAAACACCAGTGATTATGGTTTTGCCGGTTGTTTCAAGAACCAAATTACTTTGAATTGGATTTTCAAACTGCTCTTTTACAAGTCTTGTACAGAGTCACGTTTCAAATATTTGGGCATCAATAACCAATTGGCATAGGTTTAAAGTGAGAAAAGAAAGGTTTACTAGGAACATGAGGGGTGAATTTTTCACATTGAGGATGGTACAACAATGCAATCAGCTAGAGGAAGTGTTTGCAACATTCACAATGACAACATTTAAAAATAGAGAGGGCAGTGGATCAAATACAGGACCAGCTTAGATGGTTATCTTGGTCAGAATGGATGGGTTAGGCTGTAGCACCCATTTCTGGGCTGTAGAACTCCATGCTTCTTTAATGTCAAACCTCTATATAGATTTCTCTGTACCAGTCTTGGCTCTCCTCACACTCATTCTCAATTGAAAATCTTTGGTAGCAAACCACTTTCCTTTCACCCAGTGGTCTTGGATAGTCAACAGTGGCCATTACAATAAAAAGCACACACCATCCAGAAAACCTCCCCGTAGGACATCAGTCAGGAACCAGTTTGTTCATCTTGTTTACTTTCCAATCCATGCACTTCTGCAGCATGCTGGAGGATCCTGAAGGTCTCTTTAGACAATGGAGTATATTTCTTTCTTTTTTTTTAATCTTATTTTTATTTGGGTAAGGAATTCACAAGTATCATGTACTTTTTCCACACTTATAACCTTTTCCATTTTTTATATGTATAAAACTATAATTATTTATACATTCTTAAGTACACATTGAGATGATATAAAAGGAAATTAGACACTTAAATAGATAATTATGTACAGTGGTAATTCTAATCTATTAGGCTAAGTAATGGTATTAGTTGTTAAGAAACATAGTAACAATAGTTTCCATAAATCTCTTCTGGACCATTTCTTCTGGTCCAAAATGTTGTATGTAAGCCTATGTAACAACCATTGTAGGTGTTTATATCCTAACTTGTTCATGCTTGCTCCTGCCCCCAGACATAATTATCCAATCCCTATGTACTTATTTACTTAATTTTATCATTTTTTATCCCTTTCCCAAATCTTTTCCTTGTATTAATTCTCTATTTTCCAAAAGAAAACAAAAACAATAAACATTTAGACTAGGGGTGCTTACGTTAGCAAATTAAGTATATATTGGGAAAGTATTCATAGAACATTAGTTAAGGTACTTAGGTCCCAGATACCTCTGAACTTTGAGACGCTCTATTTGGGGCATGTATTGTTTCTTGAACAGAAGGAAGATATAAAGTTGCTGCAGGCCCTCTTAGCGGCAAGTAAGAAATCAATCACTAGAAAGTGGCTAAATCCAATACCACCTACATTAGAAGATTGGCACAAAATTATCTTGGAAATATTTAAAATGGAAAAGTTGACTTACTCCCTGAGAATTCAAAAAGAAAAATTTGATCAAATCTGGAATAAATGGATTAAACGTATAACCCCAATGCGAGCAGACTTTAGATGACTCTCCTAATGATTTATACTGCTCTTCTCATCAACACAGTAATATTGAAGTATGTTTCTTTCAATAGCAATTGCGAGATGTGAGTTTACAGACAGGTGCCTTGGGTTAATACCTCAACTGGAAGGCAGAGCAGCCCCACTGAAGCATTGCCTGGATGTTGTATCTAAGATGCTGGCTCAGAATTTATACCTATTACCTCCTGACTTAGAGAAGAGAATCCCAGCTGGTAACCATCATTGGCACCATTCCAGTCAACCGTAGCACACCAGCTGACTCAGCATGGACCAAAGCCCTTGATTCCATGGCTCAGTCCCACCCTACACATCGCACTTACTCATCAAGTCGTGATGGAAGGCCTCAAGCCTATTGAAATCATTCCAATGAAATGCTGCTCCATCAACTTTCAGCTTCACTCAATTCACAAGGGCTCTGCAAACCAACAACTGGGGATAAGAAGGAAGTGGAAAGAAAAATAAGACTCAGAAAGGAATGAGAATGGAAGGCCAAATTGGAAGACAACATAAATGATGGAAAAAGCTCCAAAGAAATCTAAAGTGTTGAGGAAGATTAACGTGTGTGGATATAGCAGGCTTCGTTAAATTACCCCCATGGTCACTGTAAGCCCAGGACTAAATCAAGGTCCTGTTAATATCTATGGCTCACTTACAGGAGATGTAATAATTACAAATCAAGCCTTTGGCTTTCACCTTCTCCTTCTGGAGTTGTAAAAGTTAACAAGCTTTGTTTCTCTGGCTCGGTATAAACTCCATCCACTCAATCAAGCGAATTCTTAATTCGTGGAGTGCAATAACCCAGTGACAGGTAAAGCTAAATAACCATTATTTTTTGGCCTGTTAACCCAAATGACTGGAATGGGTGACTTTGACTGAAATACCAGAGAAGTTTTGGAATGTATTGGAAAAGGTGTGGGGCGAGCTAATCGAAACCTCCAAGGACAAAAAGGCTCTAAGTGAAAGCCAGAATGTGAGTGTTTGGAGGTGAGGAGATTTGGGCCACAGGTAATGTCTGTGCAAAACATTAACTAAAGATTGCATTAAGTTATAGTAAATTAGACATGGAAAAATAGTCTAGACATTTGCTTGTTTACTTTTGGGAGATTAAGACTTATGAACGTTGAATAAAATACATGAAAATGCATGGGACTTTTACAGGAATACTTTTGGGAAACCAAGGAGGGAAAAATATTTTATAGGATGCTGATCTTACCAGTAATATAACAGCAAAATGCTAACACTGTTTGTGCAGTGATTAGTGGGGGACTGTAATCCACAACAGCAGAGGAAAATCCAAGGATAAGATATATGCTGATGAATCCATTTTGGAGAAACTAATTAACTTAGAGGTCTGAGACCAGATAATTCACAGTAATTCAGTACGGAGAAGTGAAAGTATCTGGTAATTAGCTTATTATTGTCACGTGTGCCAAGGCGCAGTGAAAACATTGTTTTGCATATGCTTACAAAACCCAAGTACATTGGGGTAGTACAAAGGGAAAAGCAATAACATAATGCAGAACAGTATTACCGTTACAGAGAATATACAGTGCAGGCAGACAATAGAATGAAAGATCCTCAGTGAGGTTGATTGTTAGGTTAAAGGAAAAGTGCTGAAGGTTTTAAGAGAAGACACATGAGGAGAAGGTGTGGAAGGGCAAGCAGAAGTGTTAATATAAAACTGGGAAGAATCTCACATGAAACCAAGTCAGCATTAATGGGTAAAAACAGTCGAGAAAATCTGCAGACACGGGAAATCCAAGCAACACTCACAAAATGCTGGAGGAACTCAGCAGGCCAGGCAGCAACTATGGAAAAGAGTACAGTCGACATTTTGGGCTGAGAGCCTTCAGCAACATTAATGGGCAGTTCTGAACTGTCAGTTCTGCAGCACTTGCACACTCCGTGGAGATCCCCAAGCTGATTCAGTATATGGAAATGGATGGAGAACTGACACCCGACTGAAGAAGAGTAGGTTCAAACAGAAAGTTCAAATGTTTGCTTGAGGGTGTAGGTTTAAATAAAGAGAAAGAAGTGTTGTAGAATTTATAAGGATTTGTGATACAAAGTTTGTGAAGGGGTATAATGCAGAAGGTGACATCTAATCCTACTGCCCAAAAGGAGGATTAGCTGCAGCAGTTACTAGGCCAATCATACTGAACCCCCTCTGCACACCATATTGTGTCTTCATCAGTGGCGAGTCATGCTTTCTCCACACCCTTCCCATCCACCACACTCCTCCCCTCCCCCTCCACTAGCGAGCTCCTCAATGATCTGTCAGCTAGAGCAAGCTGTGAGCAATGAGACTTCCTGATGCAGTACACCCCCAGGTCTTTTCCACCCACCACAGGTAACAACCATTCATCAGCTCGAGCCGCCGCTCATACTGTCCCTCCATCTCCCAGCAACTCAGACTATCCCTTGGCCTTCTGGTAGCTCATGCTGTCACCCTCCTAATACATCATGTAGTCACTCTTTCCAAACATTTTTGATTTGGAAGCAGTTGAAAAAGGTTTAAATAACTATGGTGGCAAAGACGACTTTAGGATTACAGGAGTGAGATAGCTTAGCTGGTTGAGTGGGGTCACAAAAACAACCTTACACTCATCATCAGTATGACCAAGGAAATGTGGGTGGACTTCTAGAAGGAGAAGTCAGGGGAACACACATCGGTCCTCACTGAGGGATCAGCAGTGTGAAAGGTGAGCATCTTCAAGTCCCTGGGAGCTCATATCTCAGAGCATTATCCTGGGTCCAACATATTGATACAATCATGAAGAAGGCATGCTAGTTGTTATACTTCATTAGGAGTTTGAGGAGATTTGATATGTCACCAAAGATTGCAGCAAATGTCGACAGATGTACCATGGAGAGCATTCTGAGTGGTTGCATTACTGCCTGGCATGGAGGCCGCAATGCACACAGGGTTGAAAAAAAGCTGCAGAGAGTTGTAGAGTCAGCTAGCTCCACCATGTGCTGTAGCCTCTCCACCACTGAAGACACCTTCACAAGGTTGTGCCTCAATTTTATGAAGAGATAGATTGTGAGGTCAAGAGTCCATCTATCATCCTAGGAAACAATTCAATGGTTTTATAACAGTGGGGTGGAAGCTGTCCTCGAGTTTGGTGGTCTATGCTTTTCAGATTTTGTATCTTTTGCCTGATGGGAGAGTGGAGAAGTGAGAATTTCTCGGGTGGGTGAGGTCTGTGATTATGCGGGCTGCTTTACTGAGGCAACAAGAATTGTAGACAGAGTCTGTGTTTCTGTGGTGTGCTGAGTTTTGTTCACAACCCTCTGTAGTTTCTTGTGGTTATGGCTTGATAAGCAGTTTACCTTATCAAGCCATGCTGCATCCAGATAGGATGTCTTCTATGGTACATTGATAAAAATTGTAAGGGTCAACAGGGATATGTCAGATTTCTTTAGCCTCCTGAGGAAATAGAGACATTGGTGAGCTTTCTTGTCTGTCACAACAATGTGGTTAGAGTATGATAGGCTTTTTAAAGGCAGGTTCTTCCTTTTACATTTGCCCAGCATGATGGGAGACCTGACTCAAGGTAATGACAATATTACAATCCACAAGTACAGTCATTGCAGTATCCCTTTTCTGCAGACATTACACTGACACCAATGCAATTTCTGCTCGGTTACTGCCTCAGCAATGCAGCAACAATGATTTAATGCCAGTTCGTTAACTGGAGGGGTCAGAGTGGGGTGGAGGTGTGAGATCATGGTGGGGGGAGCACATGGATTGTGTTGAATCTACAGCCCACCTGAGAATCCTCTTGGTATTTGAACAAATTTGTGACACTCATATTGTGGTACCTTCCAAAATGAATGGCTACTCCAGAACTTGACAACCCCAGAACAGGATGTACAATCCTTTCCCAAATTAATCCAAAGTAATTTCAGGTAGTTAAACCTGATGACAGGAAATACATCTTTTAATATTCTGTGTGCATCCTACAAATGTCCTGGGTATGACTAAACTGCAACTGGTGATGAGGCTCTGATTGGGGACTTTCAGAGCTTTGGGGAAAGTGGAGTTACCCCTTAGTCATTCATTGCTCCCAGGGCCGCTCTGACCTGGAACAGTAGCACCTGCAAAGGTTCCTGCTCAGGATACGAATGAAGGCCATCGGCAGATCCGGCAGGTTCAGTAACTGAATTTATGACGGAGAAGACGGATGAGCTAAGATCTCAAGTGTCAGTGGCTATAGTACAGGTGGATGAACATTTGGGAAGAGAAATGGCAATTTCTTTAGTTCGCTCAACAGAAGGCAATAGCAAACCACTGTTGCTAGATACTAGGTTTCCTAGAATCTATTTGCTAAGAAAATCATGGTCAAACTCACATAATGTATCACACAACAACAGCGTCAAGAGGATCTTCAAGACAATTCTGAAGATGCTTCGCTCGGTAGGGTTGATTCTGGGCAGCAGGGGATCCCCAAGCATCATCAAGCTACTGCTCATAAAATTCAAGTAACACAAAAGAAAATTATTGCCACTTGGAATGTAAGAACCCTATATCAAGCAGGAAGATTGGACAATGTGATAAATGAAATGGAAAGACTAAAGATTAACATCATGGGAATTAGCAAAGTTCATCGGATAGGTGCTGGAGCATGTCAGAATAGAAATAAAACACTAATTTATTCTTGTAGAGCATCCCATACTAATGGAATAGGAACTCTTATGGATGAAAACGTGGCAAAAAGTGTTTTAGGACATTGGGTAATATCAGAAAGAGCACTCCTTGTTAGATTCAGAGGACAACCATTTGATTTAGTAATTATGCAGGTATATGCACCAACAATAGATGGAATAAATAAGGATATAGATAAATTCTATGAAGAGCTTGAAGAAGCAAAGAATGGATGCAAATCTTAAGATATTGTTATTGTCATGGGAGATCTAAATGCTAAAGTAGGACAAGGTGCTGATGGAAATATCACAGGAAAATTTGGACTAGGGGAAAGAAATGAAAGAGCTGAGAAATGGGTAGAATGGTGCAAGATGAATAATCAGGTCATTATGAATACCTACTTTAAAAACCATCCAAGACACTTGAGGACCTGGAAAAGTCCAGGTGATAACACTAGAAATCAAATTGACTTTATTACCATAAACCAAAGATTTAGAAACTCAGAGACTCAATGCAAAACATATCCAGGTGCAGACTGTAATAGTGACCATAAACCAGTAGTATGTCATGTAAAAGTAAAACTTAAAAAAACTAAAGAAGCAAAAACCTGAACAATCCCTTGGCTACTCACAATTAATTAAAGAAGAAAACTTGAGAAAAAAAATTTACAATTGAAGTAAGGAATCGATTTCAAAGTCTAAAATAGAATCTGTTGAAGATGATAGCAATAGTCATAGTCATACTTCATTGATCCCGAGGGAAAATGGGTTTCATTACAGTTGCACCAACCAAGAATAATGTATAAATACAGCAATATAACCAAGAATAGATAATCATGTAGAAATGAAGTTTAACTCTCTAAAGGATGCCTTGCTAGAATCATCAAAGTCAGTGATTCCTAAAAAAGAAAAAAGCACAAAGAATAAATGGATGACAGATGAAATCAAAAATCTAATGGAAGAAAGGAGACAGAAGAAAGCAAATCCTGTAGAATATAAGTCCTTAGATAAAAAAGTTAAAAGCTTATGTCAAAAAGCCAAAGAAAAATGGTTAAACCAGGAATATGAGCAAATAGAAAGGCCCCCTATTACTGATCCAAAAAGGTTACATCATCAAATCAAGAATATCACCGGTAAAAAGCTCCTCTGTTCTTCATGTGGATGTTTGAAAGCAAAGAATGGTACCATTATCATGGATAAAGATGAGATTATGAACAGATGGACTGAGTATATTCAAGAATTGTTTGAAGACGATCGAGGCGAGAAGTCAGATATTAAGAAAAACATTGAGGGTCCAAGTATTTTAAAATCTGAAGTTTGTAATGCAATAAATAAACTGAAGAAAAGAAAGGCAGCAGGTCCTGATGAATTAGTAATAGAACAAATTATCGCCCTTGAAGATTATGGAATTGAAATACTTACTGATTTAATCAATGACATTTATAAGACTGGAATAATACCAGAAGAGACGAAAAAGTCAGCATTTATCTCTCTTGCTAGGAAACAATCAGTTTAATGAGTCATATCACCAAGATAATTCTAAGAATTTTGATGACAAGAGTTAAAAGTAAGATACAAGCTGAAATAAGTAAAGAACGATGTGGTTTTGTGAAAGACAAAGGTACAAGAAATGCAATATTGATGTTAAGGATACTATCAGAATGAGCTATTCAAGTGCAAAAAGATTGTTTGTTTTATCGACTATACAAAAGCATTTGATAAGGTGAAGCACAATAGGTTATTTGAAATATTACAGGAAACTCTAGATCTAGATTCGAAAGACCTCAGCCTAATCAGAAATCTGTACTGGGAACAAACTGCCACTGTTAGATGGAGAAGTGAGTCAGTTTACGAAAATCAAGAGAGACGTTAGACAAGGGTGTGTTTTCTCCCCTGATTTGTTAAATGTGTATAGTGAAACAGTATTACAAAAAATAAGAGACATCTTGGAAATCAAAGTTGGTGGTGAAAACATCAATAATTTCAGATATGTGGATGACACTGTCTTAATTGCAAGTACGGAGGAAGAACTACAAAACTTAGTTGATATGGTCGTTGAAGAAAGTGCAAAAATGGGTCTATCTATCAATTGCAAAAAGTCAGAATGTATGGTGATATCCAAAAAGAAGGAGAGTCCTATCTGCAGGCTGAGAATAAACGAAGAAGACATAAAATAAGTACTGTACAGAACTTTTGCTGCTTAGGAAGCTGGGTGATATCAGATGGCAGGTGCGACATAGACATCAAAAGAAGAATAGGGATGCCAAAAGACACCTTTACAAGAATGAAGAGTATACTGACCAATACTAAACTAGGCATGATAACCCACCTCAGAGTACTGAAATGTTACGTTTATCCAGTTATGTTATATGGCTTAGAATGTTGGACAATATCTACAAACGTAGTAACATGAGGAAACAAATTGAAGCAGCAGAGATGCTTTTTTTGAGGAAGATGCAAAGAATATCATGGATGAAACGAATATCTAACGAGGATGTCATGAACAGAGCAAACACAAAAAGAAAAATAATGTATGAGATTATGAAAAGGCAATGTAACTTCATTGGACATGTGATTAGGAAAGAGGAGTTAGAATGCACTGTAATTATGGGAAAGATTGAAGGGAAGAAAGCAAGAGGAAGGCAAAGACATATGATGATGGAGACAGCGGCCAGAGAACTGGAAATGAATATCAATGAATTGATCCACTTGACTCAAAACGGGAGTGTGTGGGCCATGGCAGTCAAAGCTCAAACTGGGCATGGCACCTGATGATGATGGTGATGATGATGCATCTGAGAAACATTACTTGATACTAGACTTGAGTGATGATGCCTTCTCTGGCACTCCTGTGATTATGTAAGTAACCACAAGCATACTGGTGTGGACACCGAGCTTCTTAAAGGAATTAATTTACTTACTTAAGCCCATCATCCCTACTGGGGTATAGGTCGCTGACAGCAGCTCACCAGAGTCGTCTGTCCTAGGCCAGTCTTTCAAGTTGTCCTCAGGTGTAGCCCATCTTTGAATGTACTTCCTTTGCCAGGGAAGGGGTTTTTGGAGCTTCTGTTGGTATTTCTGTAGCAAAGGACTTAAGGTTAATGGGTTTTACATAACATTATTTCTAGAAAAGAGCAGTAGCAATATACAATTTTAAAAAAATGGACCTTAGCTTAAGAGTAAATTTTCCAATTGTACTTTATGCTTTATCTATGGATTTAACTTCTAGTGACATGAGAAGAGATTCAATTTAATATTCTTTATGTTGTCCTTTGTTCACTTGGTCAGCTAAAGGCGACAGGTAAGAAGACGCCATAAGAATGGCTCTGCTGAATTGGTACCAAGTTTTTAATGCTCAATGTTTAGAAAGTTCACTCATAGTTAAACCTTCAAGCAGGAATACTGAATTATTCAGACATTACTATCCCTCTTCAGTTGAAGTGTGCCCTCCCTGGTCTAGATCCTCAGTTTGGGATTTTCTCCTGAAACCTTTAGGATTTTCTTCAGCATTAAGACTACTGATCTGATCTCACTCTTAGTCCTGTTTCCCAATAACTCCTGTGCATCTTGTCATCATCTGCTAATGCCCTTGATAACATGACCTTGAGGTCCTAAATATTTCCCTTGTTCTTAAGCAGTACTTCTGGATTGAGGACATGTTGCTTCCATTTAATTTGTGGGTTCTGTTGAGGCCGAAAAGAGAACCATATCAATTGGGGCAGGATGTACCCAACAGGGTGTAAGGTGATGCTCTCCTTCTGCAGTTCATAGAGGGTTGCTGCATGCTCAGTGTCACCTCTCTATTCTGAGAGGTCATGTGTCATGATGCCCCACCAGTTGGTGGAGAGGTTGCATGCTTCCAAAGAAAATTCAGCCAAATTACTAGATATTAGTAGATATGTTAGTGATGACTGGGAGTGAACCAGATTTGGCAAGCCAGTGCTTTCACTGCTGAAACAGGCTCTTTATTACTGTTTTCTTTAGTCCACTTCCAATTCCCATTCCAATATGCCCATCCATGGCTTCCTCCACTGTCGTGGTATATACTTTATACTTTATTGTCACCAAACAATTGATACTAGAATGTACAATCATCACAGCGATATTTGATTCTGCGCTTTGCGCTCCCTGGAGTACAAATCGATGGTAAATATTAAAAACTTAAATTATAAATCATAAATAGAAACTAGAAAAGGGAAAGTAAAGTAGTGCAAAAAAACCGAGAGGCTGGTCCGGATATTTGGAGGGTATGGCCTAGATCCGGTTCAGGATCCTTTCAGCGGTCTTATCACAGTTGGAAAGAAGCTGTTCCCAAATCTGGCTGTATGAGTCTTCAAGCTCCTGAGCCTTCTCCCGGAGGGAAGAGGGACGAAAAGTGTGCTGGCTGGGTGGGTCATGTCCTTGATTATCCTGGCAGCACTGCTCCAACAGCGAACAGTGTGAAGTGAGTCCACGGACGGAAGATTGGTTTGTGTGATGTGCTGGGCTGTGTTCACAATCTTCTGCAGCTTCTTCTGGTCAGACCAGACCACACTTAGGTTCCGCTTGGATAGCCTCCAACCTGATGGCGTGAACATCGATTTTTCAAACTTCCGGTAATGTCTCCTACCCCCACCCCTCTTCACCATTCTCCATCCCCCATTCCCTTTCTCACCTTTTCTCTTTGCCCGACCATCGCCTCCCTCTGGTGCTCCTCTCCACTTTTCTTTCTTTCTTGGCCTTCTGTCTCTTTCACCAATCAACTTCCCAGATGTTTACTTTATCCCTCCCCCTGCAGGTTTCTCCTGTCATCTGGTGTTTCTCTCTCCCCTCCCCCACCTTTAAAATCTCCTCAGCTTTTTTTCTCCAGTCTTGATGAAGGGTTTCGGCCCGAAACTTTGGCTGTACGTTTTTTTCCATAGATGCAACCTGGCCTGCTGAGTTCCTCCAGCATTTTGTGTGTTTTGCTCTTTATTCCTGATTTATTTTGTGGAGCTGGTGGAACGTAAACCAAAATGGTGGGCTGATAGAGTTCTAGCACACTATAAATGTCTATACTTTGTAGTTCCCCAGCTGTGGTGATGAGTTCACGTGACTGGATCATCAGTCATTGACTGAGGATCGTTAGTTCAATAATTTCACCACAGTGATACCCTGGCACAAGGCAAGGCAGAGGTGGAGATGTTTTGGGAGGGACTTTCCATTACTTTGTCACACAAAGCTCACTCCATCAAGCCAAGTGAAGATGAGGTTATTTTCACGTGTATAGGTCCGGTGAAGTACTGACACAATGAAGAACTTAAAGCATCTTTCTTTAAAATTGCTGGTGAACTCAGCAGGCCAGGCAGCATCTATAGGAAGAGGTACAGTTGACGTTTTGGGCCGAGACCCTTCGTCAGGACTAACTGAAAGAAGAGATAGTAAGAGATTTGAAAGGGGGAGGGGGAGATCCAAAATGATAGGAGAAGACAGGAGGGGGAGGGATGGAGCCAAGAGCTGGAAAGTTGATTGGCAAAAGGGATGTGAGAGGATCATGGGACGCCAGAGAAAGCAGGATCTCCCAGTGGCCACACATTTTAATTCCACGTTCCATTCCCATTTTGATATGTCTACCTATGGCCTCCTCAACTGTCAAGACAAGGCCACACTCAGGTTGGAGGAACAACACCTTATATTCCGTCTTGGTAGCCTCCAACCTGACGGCATGAATATTGACTTCTCTAATATCCGCTAATGCCCCACCTCCCCTTCGTACCCCATCCGTTATTTACTTATTTATTATTATTATTAATTTTTTTTCTCTCTCTCCTTTTTCTCCCTCAGTCCGTTTCACTATACTCCTTTCCCATCTTCTGGGCTTAACCTCCTCCCCCTTTCTTTCTCCTTAGGCCTCCCGTCTGTCCCATGATCCTCTCATATCCCTTTTGCCAATCAACTTTCCAACTCTTAGCTCCATCCCTCCCCCTCCTGTCTTCTCCTATCATTTCAGACCTCCCCCTCCCCCTCCCACTTTCAAATCTCTTACTATCTCTTCTTTCAGTTAGTCCTGACGAAGGGTCTCGGCCTGAAACGTCGACTGTACCTCTTCCTAGAGATGCTGCCTGGCCTGTCGTGTTCACCAGCAATTTTTATGTCTGTTGCTTGAAATTCCAGCATATGCAGATTTCCTTGTGTTAGCATCATTCTTTGTTTAATTAGAGCACAGCAAGAATCTTTTTCCAGAGTGAAAATGTCAAATACAGAATGCATAGTTTTAAGTTGAGAAGGGTGAGTTAAAGGAAATCTACAAGGAAAATATTTTACACAGAGAGTGGAGAGTGCCTGAAACACGCTGCCAGTGGAAGTAGTGAAAAACAGATATGGCAGTAATGTTTAAGAAGCATTTACAGGCACGTGAACAGACAGGGGATGGAGGGATATAAAGGTGGATGGGTTCAGTTTTGATCAGAATTATGGTTCACTCGGTCATCATGAGAGGAAGATCCTGTTTTGGCTGTACTGTTCTATGTTTTATGTTCGTTTGATAATAAGAGGTGGGCTCTTTGCCATTGGTAGGGAATACAGAAATATAGAGGCACCATTCAGAGCCGACCTTATTTGCCACATTCTCAACCTATAATGGCCAGTCTGACTTTCTCCTCTTAGCACCAGCTTACCAGAAGTATCAGCATAACACGAGTGATCAAGGCGCTGTTTGAGTTATTGCTGCCAGATGTCTGGCAACATCTGTTCCGCTGCTTTAACTGCCCTGTGATGTTTACTTCCGAACATCTGACAGCTCAGTGAGGCCGCGGAACCTGTGAGTGGATGGGCTGGGATGCAAACTTCCTGCTGCTGCAAGATATCTGGCTCTTCCAGCCCCAGCTCTCTCCTCACAGGTTAGACCTCCAGATTAATTTTCAAGTTCAAGTTTATTGTTGTCATGGGCGTACATACAGTAGGCTATGAAAAGTATATTTTTTTGCAGCAACACAACACAAGATGAGGATAAACATAAGTTAACATAAAGTTAACATGACTTTATATAAGTTATACATAAGTTACAGTTGTACAAAATAAAGTGCTGTGCAAAAGTCTCAGGCAACATATACTGTATATAGATAAGGTGCTTAAGACCTTTACACAACACTGCATTGGTCAAATCTGGCAGCTGCAAAAGATGTTGGGAATGATGAGGGTGGAGCAATGCAGGAGGGGTGTGGGACAAGTGGCAGAGAGGAGTGCCAGAGGTGGGAGGTGGTGTGCGTGTGGAAGCAGCCAGCCCTGAGACACTAGGCAAGGTCATTTGATTACAAACAATCGGTTTATTGATCATTACAGAATGTCTCTCTGGCGCTTCCTGCGCCCTCCACCGGCTCCATGCCCTTCTCCTACTCTCAGTCCACAATAGAGACCCATATCAGAATCAGGCTTATCATCACTCACATATGTTATGAAATTTGTTTTTTTTTTGTGGCAGCTGTACAGTGCAATACATAATATTACTACAGTACTGTGCGAAAGTCTTAAGCACTTTAACTAGATATATGTGCCTAAGACTTTTGCATAGTACCGTAAACAACAAAATAAATTATACCAATGCAGGATTGAGAGAGCGAGAAAAATAATATAGTCCATTGTAGTGTTAAGCTTTATTGGGCAGTGGGGAAGCTGTCATTGACCCTTGAGGGTGTGGGTCATCAGGCTCCTGTTTCTTTTACCTGATGGCAGCATCATGAAGAGGACATGGCCCGGATAGTTACATCCCTTAACTACCACCATTTTCCAATTCCCAAAGCTGTCTTTGATCACACATCCCGGAATTGGGGCCTCAACAAGAGCAATAAGATATTTTGGTGCCTCATTAACCCATGCTGTCTGAAAGGTCTCAACCCATAATGTCAACTGTTTATTCCCTTTCGCTGATGCTTTCTGACTTACAGCGTTTTATATGTATGGCTCAAGATTTCCAGCATTTGCTGAATCTCTTGTGTTTATGGTGTCCTAGATTCTGGAATGATTCTGCTATAACATTAACCTGCCTCACTAGGTACTACCTTTTCCTGTGACTTTGAAATTAAGTCCACAGGATTTATTTACTTGGTTAGCCTAAAACTTCCATTCAGTACTTTGGTAGTCCTATAAGGGAATCTACACTCCAAACTAGGCAAGACATTAATTGTCCTGTTCCATTGGGACTGAAGAATCCAAGCTAACCTCTAAATTAGCTTATTCTCTTGATTCCATGCTCTACGTTCCTTCTTCTATCAGATTCCATCATCTTGACCCCTTTGTCAGCTCCACCTATTGCCTCCCAGTTTCTGTTGCTATTCCACTTTATGAGGTAGAGTTGTCCTTCTCTCACTTATGCAGGCCTTCTTGGTTCTGAATACCATTTCCAATGTTCCTTATCCACTTCAAGCAGTCACGGGCCAGGGGTTTACCAGGAGACAGCTGAGTTTCTGCATTTTATCAAAGACGTTTCAAGCATATTTTTAAACCATTTCCGCTGACTGCTGTTCTCTCCTTGTGACAGAACTTAGATAAGAGTACCTGCTTCATGTGTCTTTGGTATGTAACATGGTGGCAAATTTTAAAAAATGGGATCCTGTGATCATGATCCAGGAAGTCAAAAAATTCTGTTCATAACCAACTCTCTGCACCTGACATTCCTTGAAGGTCAAGTTAGCACTTGAAGGAGATTTTCCAATTCTTGACGCAGCCTTTGATTTAATTACCTATCCCAGAGCTGGAATCTGAACGAGGACCATCCATAAGATATTTTAACACCTGATTAATTCATGCTGCCTGGAGGAATCAACTGTCAAAGCTGTGGTCAAAGTTAAATTTGACTTTTTTTGCCATATGCACAAGTACATGTATACACAGGTGCAATAAGAAGCTTGTAGCAACATTGCAATCACATAGCATTTGATGCACAGCAGTCACAAGAAAAACATAAATTAAACATAAGTTATGCAAAATTATACAAGAAAGAACACAATTAGACAAAGTGGACATTGTGGTCATAATGCTGTTATATTGAGGTAGTGACTAGAATTGTGCAGGCTTGTTTAAATCCCATCAATAGAGATGGGTCATTCCAAAGTAAGTGTGTAAATTGGAAAGGTGACCAAGAAGTTGATGTAATGCTGCTAAAGGACTACTTGCTCTATTATTGTCCATTAGGGAAGGAAGTCTTCCATCTTGCCCTACATGTAACTTCCTTCCTACTGTAATACGGTTGCATTTTAATTGGCTTCTGAGGGAGGGAATTGGCTGGAAGAATGCACACAACGTGTTGATGTAACTTAATACAGACAGGAGATTCATTTTGGCTGAACAACAAGGAGAGACAATAAGGAGGGATTAAATAGTGAAGTTATAAAGAATGAGCAGTGGCAATGTGTTCTCGATGTCAATGTATGTCCATCTTGTGAGGTGGCAAGTTGCTGGGAGAGCATTTAGTAATGCATTTATGTTCAAATATTGATGGCAAACAGGAAGGTTATGTTGACTCTTGAGAAGACATTGATTAGACATAACTAGAATTTTGATTCTATTTCTGGTCACTGCACTTCAGGAAGAATGTGAAGATCTGAGAGATAGTCCTGAGAGGATTTATCAGAAAGATTCTGCGACAAGGTTAGATATGATAAGCTGGGTTGGCTTCATTGATAGATCAATTCGGAAGAGGTGTTGATGACGGCTTCAGTCAGGGTAATAGAGGCTATTTCTTCCAATTAACAGATGGCTTAAAGTACAAGAGAAGTAGATTTAATATTTTGGAAACAAGGTATAAGAGAGATGTGAAGGAAATTCTACTCAGAACTGGGTTATGATCCAGAGTCCATTGCACGCAGGACTGGTTGCAACAACATTCATCAGAAAGGGGATTGGATAGACCTGTATATGGAGAACACGTAGGTAAGTGTAATTGATGCCATTGTTCTGCAAACAACTAGCATTTCCTGGCCTTGGAGACTTCCTTCTGTGCCATTGCAATACAATGATTCTCTTGTTCTGATTGGCTTTGCAAAGTATTCTGCTCAGAGGGGTTGTTAGTGATGAACAATAAGTGTTGGTCTTGCCAGTGACAGTCACACCTTGGGAAGAATATAGAAACGTGCCATTATTGGATTGCAATAGACAAAAATATAAACATTGAATAAAGTGATTATATAGAAATCTGTGTTTAAGACCATAGCAATGGTGTATCGAACCCCCATGTGCCCATGGAATTGTGTTCTTAGAGAAAGGAATAAATTCTACATTTAGTATGAAATTTAAAACAAACTGAGATACAAATTCAGTTTTGTGTAATTTGTTTTCCATTGGTTCACCCTCAGTCACAGCGAAGCACTCTGATTTTGATTCTTATCAACATTTATTTAGAGATTTTATTACTCCAACTTTCCAATAGTTGACAGTAGCCAAAGGAACTTGCGTCATCTCATTTTAAAATCTTTTGACTGTTTTTCTGTGGAAAGGCAAATGGAAGGAATTATGTTTTGGTGCTCTGCTTTGGAATGAACTGAATCTACTCCAATGTAAACCCTGCTTATGTGAGATGAAGATGGGTAGTCATTTTGTAAATCAGTTACATTGAGAGATTTCCAGAGTCCACATTGTTTTGTTTTGGCTTTGGGCAGACTGCCAGTATATCCAGGAGGTGAGATAACCTCCTTGGACATCCATGGGAAATCCTCTAATGGGAATGAAGCTCTCGAAAGAGAAGGCCCCTTCTGGTTACAAGCCTGCACGAATAATTGAATAGGAAAAGACTGGAGAAAGTTTGCATTCCTGTATCCTGAGTAGGTAGGTAGGAAAATGAGCAAGAGACAGATCAAAAGTCAGGGAATGCTATTAGTTTTGGGAAGAGTGCTTGTACTAGAAAATGAAAAGATTTCAGTTGCCTAGGTTCTAACCTAGAAGGCTTGACCAGTAAAAAAAATTAAACTAATGGGCTAAACTGGTACAGTGTGCTATGCCTGATCAAAATCCTACCCTGTACATGACGCAAGTGAGAATCAGTCAAAGTCAATGAAATTAGAAACTTAGGTGACACTTCAGTTTGTAGTTGATGCACTGCAGGGTGAAAGAGTTCACATCTGATCACCACAGCATCCAGTTCAGATCACAAGGGGGTGCTAATGTTACATGACTGGCTACATTATATAGATGAGATATTGGACAGTACAGATGCTCTCTGGAATCTTAGTGGGAAGGGTCATCTCTAGTAGAACCAATCAACCAGAGCGTATTAAAGGCAGGTGTTGAGAGTGTAACAGTGGCATAAATAGTTGTGGGGAATTCTCCATCAATCTATGAAGGAGGCGCGTGTGTCACCCAGTTTATAACAGAGAATGCCTGCATCCAGCACAGTGTTTAATCCATCAGAGCTCACTGCTGCTTTATTTATTTCTCACGATGTGGGGTTTGCTGGTAAGCTCAGTTTCCATTGACCTCTCCATGGTGAGAAAGTCATGGTGAACCACGATCTTAAACTGCTGCAGTAAATGTACCGAAGATGCTCCAACCTGTTTCTAGCTTGGGTGTTCCAGGATTTAGACCCAGCAACGACAAAGAGATATTTATATACAAACAGTGGGAGATGAGGAGGGGAACCTGCAGCTGATGTATGTGTCTGCTCTCATTGTCCCTTTGCCATTGTTAGGTCTGCTCCGTACTCTGGTCAGTAATAGCAGGCCATCTGTAGAAGATATGCACTGTAGCAGCCATGGGTCACCAGTAAGGAGAAAAATGGTTGAGGAAGGTTGATGGGTACCGATTATCTGAGATGGTGCTGAGCATCTTGAGTGTTGTTGGAGCCACACTCATTCAAACTAGTTGAAACTTATGCCCTGTAGCTAATGAAAAGAGTTTGCAACCTGAGGAGATCCGCCATTCGCTACTGGACTCTGATCTGCTCTTGTAGGCATGGTATTTATAAGAGTCCACATCAGTCTAGATGCAGGGTTTCGACCCAAAACGCTGACGATTCCTTCCATAGACACTGCTTAACCTGCAGTTTCTCCAGCTTTTTGCTTCAGGTTCCAGGGTCTACAGCGCCAATGTCTCCATGGTATTTATACAGCTAGTCTAGATCAGTTTCTGGTCAATGGTGACATCCCATCTCCCATTTCAAGTACTTTACTTAATGTGGAGATTTATATTTATCTACAAGAACATATGGTCACAGAGAGGGAAATGTGTCGATAGCCACATTTCAATGATGTCACTGCTCATTAGTCTGAACACTAGAGAATACAGATCTAGCCTTCTCTATATTTCTTAATGGATCCAGTTTGGTGAACATTTGTTGCACTCTCACTGTGGCAAATATATCCTCTTTCAGAAAATGCTTCAGAATTTACCGGCCAGCCCACCAATAAAGAAGGTTGTGGTGACCCTGACTTCATTTCATGTTTTCTTGTTTATCAGCTTGGATCTTTGGCTTCAATCCAGACAGTCCTCCTTGTCACTACTGCTTCACTGGCTTAATGTCCCTGGGCTCCTGAGCTAAGGCAGAACTCCCAGGCTTCCTCTGAGGCGACAGCTGAGGCGAAGACACCTGTGCTCTTCATGGAGTCCAGTGGGGGAATGCAAACTTACCCAGATTTCTCAGCATGTAAACTGGGAAAGCTGCCCATGGAGCCTGCTCCAAGATAAGCTGGCGCGAGCCCAGCACTGCTACCGACTTCAATGGAAAGAAATGACTTTGAGTGTGTGTGTGTGCGTAGGAGTGGTGTGGGCCCATGTGATGTCATTATGTGGCAGTTCCCATTTTTAAATTAAATTTGATAAATTTAAGCCTTTTATTGTTTTCCAGTGAATTTTAGCTTTTGTTAAATGTAACAAAATTAATAATTTAAAAAATTATGATGGGAAGCAAAGGAAAAGGTTTTTGCCCCACTGACCATGATCTTTGCATTCTCACTGGCCGTGGGAGAAGTACCAGAAGTTTGGAGGATGGCAAATGTTATTCCTTTGTTGAATAAACGTAATAGGATTAACCATGAGAATTATAGACCGACACATCTTACATCAGTGGTGGGCAAACAACTTGAGAGAATTCCTAGAGACAGGAATTATGAGCATTTGGAGAAGCATTGTTTGATTAGGGATAGTCAGTATGGCTTTGTGAGAGGCAACGCACATAAAATGCTGGATGAATTCAGCAGGCCAGGCAGCATCTATGAAAAAGAGTAAACATCTGATGTTTCGTGTTGAGACCCTTCGACGGGACTGGAAAGGAAGGGGAGAAGTCAGTGTAAGAAGGTAGGTGGAGGGGAGGAAGGTGTACAAGGTGGCAGGTGATAGGTGAAACTGGGAGGCAGAGTACAAGGTTAATGCTAAGATTCTTCACAGAGTGTAGGAATAGAGAGATCTTGGGGTCCAAGTACATATAGCCCTCAAAGTTGCCACACAAGTTGATACAGTGGTTAAGAAGGCATACGATATATTGACTTTCATTAGTCAGGGGGCTGAGTTCAAGTGCCATGAGGTAATGTGGATCTATAAAACCCTGGTTATCCTACACTAGGAATATTGTGTTTAGATCTGGTCATCTCATCATAAGAAGGATGTGGAAGATTTAGTGAAGGTGCAGTGGAGACTTGACTAGATGCTGCCTGGATTAGAAAGAATGTCTCATGAGGAAACACTGAGAAAGCTAGGGCTTTTCTCTTTGGACCAAAGGAGGATGAGAGGCGATTTGATAGAGGTGCACAAGATGATGAGATGCACAGATTGAGTGGACAGCCAATGCTTTTTCTCCAGGGCAGAAATGGCTAATACAGGGTGACATAAATTTCAGGTGCTTGGAGGAAAGTATAGGAGGAACGTAAGAGATAGTTTTTTAACACAGTGAGAAATACAAAAGTCATGGCACATATATATAGCTAGGGAGCCCAAGATTTTTGCACAGTGCTGTAGGTGGCTGAAATGCATTGCCAGAGATAGTGGTAGAGGCAGCTATATTAGGGACATTTAACAGACTCTTAGCTAGACACATGGATGGAAGAAAAATGGAGGGCAATGGGTGAGGGAAGGGTTAGATTGACTTGGAATAGGATCAAAGGGCCTGCACTGTACTGTGCTGTATTGTTCTATGCTCCATGAAGAACTTCATTATTGAGCAGATTCTGAAAGTCAGTCAATTTACAATTTCAAAGATTTGACAGCTAATGAGCTTGAAGGTGACATTTGGAGGTGAACAAGCATGGAGAGTGGAACTAAGAGAGGTCAGCTGGGAGCTGGTATCCCAGAGGTAGACGATGGAAAGCAGATACCCAGACAGGAACAAATGTAAAATGCTGGAGGAACTCAGCAGGCCAGGCAGCATCTATGGAAAAGAGTAAGTGGTCAACGTTTCGGGCTGAGACCCTTCATCATACCCAGATGGTATGTGCCTCCCAGCTGCCAGGGCCAGGGATGTCTCGGATCAGGCTCACAGCATTCTTAAATGGGAAGGCGGAAGCCAAAAGTTATGTTAGATATTGGTACCAACAACATAGGTAGGAAAAGGGAAGGGATCTTGAAGAGAGAATAAAAAGAGTTAGGTACAAAGCTGAAAAGCAGGACCTGCAGGGTAGTAATCTCTGGATTGCTGCCTGTGCCATGCGCCAGTGAGGGTAAGAATATGATGATTTGGTGGATGAATGTGTGGCTGAAGAATTTGTGCAGGGCAGACTTCTGGATCATGGGAATCTCTTCTGAGGAAGGTATGACCTGCAATAGGATGGGTTACACCTGAACATGTGGAGACCAATATCTTTGAGGGCAGGTTTTCTAGAGGTGTTGGGAGGGTTTAAACTACTTTGGCAGGGGGATGGGAACCATAGTGCTAGGGTTGAGAATGGGCCAGTTGGTATGCACGACTAAATGCAGTGTGTACAGAGACTATGAGGAAAAGTGGCAGATGATAGGACAAAATTGTAGTCAGTGGGATTAAAGTATAAAGTGTAAGTGTGAGTTAAAGGCCAAAATCTAATAGGGTAATGAATACAGGACTGAAGATATTACATTTGAATATATGTAGTATACAGAATAAGGCTGATAATCTTGTAGTTCAATTAGAGACTGACAAGTATGATGTTGTGGACATCACAGAATCGTGGCTGAAGGAAGATCATAGCTGGGAGCTTAACATCCAAGGATACACATTGTTTTGAAAGGATAGGCAGGGGGTGGAGTGGCCCTGTAGGTAAAAAATTGAATAAAATCCTTAGAAAGAAGCAACATAGGATCGGAAGATGTAGAATCCTTGTGGGCAAAACTCAGAAACTGCAAGGTTTAAAAGACCATGATAGGAGTGATATACAGGCCTCCAGATAGTAGCCAGGATGTGGGCTACAAATTACAAAGGAGATAGAGAAGGTATGTAAAATAGGCAATATTGCAATAGTCATGGGGTATTTCAATATGCAGGTATATTGGGAAAATTGGGTTGGTGCTGGATCCCAAGAATGGGAGCTTATAGAGTGCCTCCAAAGTGGCTTTTAGAGCATCTTGTGGTTGAGCTTACTAGGGGAATGGTAATTTTGGATTGGGTTATATGTAATGATCCAGATTTGATTAGGGAGCTTAAGGCAAGGGAAACCTGAGAAGACAGTCATGATAATATGATAGAATTCACCCTGCAGTTTGAGAAGGAAAAACTAAAATTGGATGTATCCATTTTATAGTTGAGTAAAGGGAATTACTGAGGCATGAGAGAGGAGCTGTCCAAAGTTGATTGGAAGGCGACACCAGCAGAACAACAATGGTTGGACTTTCTGGGAGCAATTTGAAAGGTGCAAGGAAGATACATCCCAAAGATGAAGAAGTATTCAAAAGGGTGAATGAGGCAGCCATGGCTGACAAGGGAAGTCAAAGACAGCAGAAAAGCAAAAAAGAGGGCATAAAATATAGCAAAAAAATAGTGAGTAGGTAGAGGATGGGAAGCTTTTAAAAACAAACAGAACACAACTAAAAAAGCCCTAAAGAGAGAAAAGATGGAATATGAAGCTAGCCAATAAATATAAAATAGGATACAGAAAGTTTTTTCAGATATATAGAAATAAAAGAGAGATGGGAGTGGATATTAGACCACGAGAAAATGATTCTAGAGGGGTAACAGTGGGTTAGAAAGAAAAGGCAGGGGTACTTAATAAGTACTTTGCATCAGTTTTCACTGTAAAAGACACCAGCAGAACTCCAGAAATGCAGGGGTGTCAGTGTTATTACTAAGGAGAAAATGCTTGGGAAGCTGAAAGGTCTGAAGGCAGACAAGTCATCTGGATCAGATGGACTACACCCCATGTCCTACAAAAAGGTAGCTAAAGAGATTGTGGAGGCATTAGTAATGATCTTTCAAGAATGCACTAGATTCTGGAATGGTTCCAGAGGACTGGAAAATTGCAAAAGTCACTCCACTATTTAAGCAGGGAGGGAGGCAGAAGAGAGGAAGTTATAGGCCAGTTAGCCTGGCATCAGTGGTTGGGAAGATGTTGGAGTCCATTATTAAATATAAGCTTTCGAGGTTCTTGGAGGCACATGATAAAATAGGCCAAAGTCAGTATGGTTCCCCTCAAGGGATGCTTTGCCTGACAAACCTGTTAGAATTCTTTGAGGAACTAACAGGCAAGATAGACAAAAGAGAGTTGGTGGATTTTGTTTACTTGGATTTTCAGAAGGCCTTTTGTTGAGGTGCTGCACATGAGGTTAATTAACAAGCTAAGACACCATGGTATTATAGGAGAATGGGCAAAGAAAGGCAGCTGGGATATAGAGTAGGGAAGTGTATGGTCATGCACTTTGGTAGAAGGAATAGAGGTGCAGACTATTTTCGAAACGGGGAAAATACTCAGAAATCAGAGATGTAAAGGGACTTGGGAGTCCTTGCGCAGGATTCACTGAAGCTTAACTTGCAGGCTGAGTTGATCTTAAGGAAGGCAAACAGTATTACCATTCATTTCAAGAGGACTAGAAAACAAAAGCAAGGATGTAATGCTGAGGTGTGTAAGGCATTGGTCAGACCACACTTGGAGCATAGTGAGGAATTTTGGGCTCCTTATCTAAGAAAAGATGTGCTGCCATTAGGAGGGTCCAGAGAAGGTTCATGCAAATAATCCCAAGAATGAAAGAACTGACATCTGAGGAGTGTTTAATGGCATGGAGTCTGTTCACAATGGAGCTTAGAAGAAAGTGGGGGTGGGCGGAGAAGGGGAGGGGTCTCATTGAAACCTGTTGAATATTGAAAGGCCGAGATAAAGCGGATGTTAGGAGTATATTTCTTATAGTTGGGGAGTCTCGGGAAAGAGTGCACAGCCTCAGATTAGAGGGGCATCCAGTTAGACCAGAGATGAGGAAAAATTGGTGAATGGTGAATTAGTCAGAGTGTGGTGAATCCGTGGAAATCATTGCTAGAGACAGGTGTGGAGGTTAAATCATTGGGTATAATGAAGGCCGAGTTTGATAGATTCTTAATTAATCAGGGCATCAAAGGTTACAGGGAGAAAGCAGGTGAATGGTGCTGTGAAGCATAATAAGTCAGTGATGACAGAATGGCAGAGCAGAGTCAATGGGTCAATATACCTGGTGTGAAGATTCAACTGGCTGGTTCCTGGGATGGTGGGTAGGTGATTAATGAGGGCATGAACATGTTAGGCCTCTATTTTATAAAAGAATGATAGGTGACCTCATTGAACTATATAAAAATATAGAGGATTTGACAAAATAGATGTAAGAAAGATGCTTCCCTGTTGAAGGATTCTAGAAAAAAGACCATAAGACCATAAGATATAGGAGCAGAACTAGGCCATTTGGCCCATCAAGTCTACTTGCCATTTCATCATGATTGATCCAATTTTCCTCTCAGCCCCTATTTCTTACCTTCGCCCCATATACCTACATACCCCAACCAGTCAAAAATCTATCAACTTCTGCCTTAAATATACATAAAGACTTGGCCTCCACGGCTGTATGTGGCAAAGAATTCCACTGAATCAACACTTTCTGGCTAAAGAAATTCCTCTGTATCTCCATTCTAACAGGACACCCTTCTATTCTGTGGTTGTGTCCTCTGGTCTCAGACTCTCCCACCATAGGAAACATTCTCTCTACTTCCACTCTATCAAGGCCCTTCACCATTTGATAGGTTTCAATAAGGTCACCCCTCATCCTTCTAAATTCCAGTGAATACAAGCCCAAAATCTATTCAATCCTGAAATCATTTTTGTGAACCTCCTTTGACCCCTCTTCAGTTTCAGTACATCCTTTCTAAGATAAGGGGCCCAAAAATGCTCAAAATAGTCACAATACTCCAAGTGAGGACTTACCCATGCTTTATAAAGTCTCAACATTACACTCTTGCTTTTATATTCTAGTCCTCTTGAAATGAATACTAACATTCCATTTGCCTTCCTCAT
Source organism: Mobula birostris (assembly GCF_030028105.1). Classification (NCBI taxonomy): domain Eukaryota; kingdom Metazoa; phylum Chordata; class Chondrichthyes; order Myliobatiformes; family Myliobatidae; genus Mobula; species Mobula birostris. The sequence goes on from NC_092387.1 coordinate 39,308,807, forward strand.
CACAGACTCAACCTGCAAATTAACCTTCAGGGAATCCTGCACAAAGACTCCTAAGTCCCTTTGCACCTCAATTTTTTGTATTTTCTCACTATTTACAAAATAGTCAGCCCTTTCATTTTTTCTACCAAAGTGCATGACCATGCACTACCGACACTGTATTCCACCTGCTATTTCTTTTCCCATTCTCCAAATCTATCCAAGTCCTTCTGTAGCCACTCTACTTCCTTGAAACTACCTGCCCCTCCACCTATTTTCATATCATCTGCAACCTTTGCAACAAAGCCATCAATTCCATCATCCAAATCATTGACATATAATGTAAAAAGTATCGGTCCCTGTGGAACACCACTAGTCACCAGCAGCCGGCCAGAAAATGCTCCCTTTATTCCCAATCTTTGCCTCCTGTCAATCAGCCACTGCTTTATCCCTGTTAAAATCTTTCTTGTAATATTGTGGGCTCGTACCTTGTTAAGCAGCCTCATGTGTGGCACCTTGTCAAAGGCCTTCCAAAAATCCAAATACACAACATCAACCGATTCTCTTTAATCTATCCTGCTTGTTATTTCAACAGATTTATCAGGCAAGATCTCCCCTTGAGGAACCCATGCTGACTATGGCCTATTTTGTCATCTGCCTCTAAGAACCCTGAAATCCCATTCTCAATAATTGACTCCAACAGCTTCCTAACCACTGAGGTCAAACTTATTGGCCTATAGTTTCTTTTCCTCTGCCTTTCTCCGTTCTTGAAGGTTGAATGATATTTGCAGCTTTCCAGTCTTCTGGAACCATTCCAGAATCCAGTGATTCTTGAAGGATCATTACTAATGACTCTATAATCTCTTTGGCCACCTCTTTCAGAACCCTTGGATGTACGCCATCTGCTCCAGGTGACTTATCTACCTTCAGACCTTTCAGTTTTCCAAGTACCTTCTCTCTTGTTATGGTAACTTCATAGACATCATGCCCCCGACACCTAGAATTTCCACCATACTGCTGGTGTCTTCCACAGTGAAGCCTGATGCAAAATACCTATTCAGTTTGTCTGCCATTTCATTGTCCCTATTAGTACCTCTCTAGCATCATTTTCCAGCAGTCCAATATCCACTCTTGCCTCTCATTTACACTTTATGTATCTGAAGAAACTTTTGGTATCCTCTTTAATATTATAAGGGTCACAGTCCCAGAATAAAGATAAAGTGGTGGCATGCCTGGATGCAACAGCCTCCCTGGGGTCATCTAAAGGTATTTTTGTCTTTTCTAAATGTCATTTTTATGATCGCAAGAGAATGCTGGACATTAGAATCTTCAAGTACTGCAGGTCTGTCCCATCAGCGAGTTACTTGTTGCTGGAGGACCTGGTCTTGGTACGGGGCATGTTGCTGCCTGCTACAGAAAGGCATCAGAGTCGATGCATGAAGGCTATGCACAATCTAACAGTGAGTGATTGTCTTGCATGTTTTTCTTGCGATCACAAGACCCTGCTGCACATTGGTAATGTAGAATTCTGTAGATCTGGTTGACTACTTTATTGGGCGGGACTGATGCATGGCCTCAGTCATTGCAAGTGCTAGGCTTCATGTCTCCTGGTTACCTGTTGCAACAGTCCGGGAGTGGACACACTGGAGGCAGTGCTGGATAGGAGCCTGCCCCCCACCCCACCGGTGCTGTTTTCTAGCGTTTGCTCAGTGGAAGACATGTGGATTGATGAGAAGTGCTTGTTTTTGCTGATAACGCCCATGCAACATCAATTTACAGGACATGTCACTCAGGGACTTGGGCTATATATTTATTTTGTGTGACTGTGTGTTCACTGCTCTCTTATATGTGCTACACGTGCCTTGTCCTGTGTATAATTGTTGGGGCTGTGTTTTACACCTTGTCCCTGAAAGAACACTGTTTTGCTTGGCCGTATTCATGGGTATTCATATATGGTTGAAGGATAATTAAACTTGAACTTGAACCTGAAATTGAGAAAGGTTAGGCTGTTTAAGACTAAAGACAAGGTGAAACTTCTTCGCTCTTTCACTGAATGACATGGTGGCTTAGTCATTGACTGTGGTCAATGTAGAGGCTGATAGATTTCAAAATGTTAGAGGAAACAAGTAATATCGGTATGGATGAAGAAAATGATGTTGAGCTAGAAGAATATTCATGGTCTAAACAATATTCCAGCTTATAGTATGTCTTGTATTCTTAAATATTGCTTGAAAGAAATGTCAACAAACAGGCCAAAACATTCCTCAGACTGCCCCCGGGCCTCTGCTAATTATAAAAATTAACCCTCATTATTACCACACGTCTGTTGAAAGCAATGTAATGAGTGCTTTGTGTCTGTAATCCTTGAATTTCCCAGCATGCACACACCATTTCTAGTGTACCATATTGCATGAATAAACTTTATGCATTGAACTGATGTCCCTTCTGTTCTCGTCTGGCTTGGAACATGATCTAATTCTTGGAGATCCCAGTGTTAACTGCTATGAATAGTTCTGTTGCCTTTGTCTGTGCATCTTAGCTGTATGTCCCTCAACTCCTTATGGAATTTAGAAATTAGCAGGCAGTATCTAAAGTAATGAATGAAGCTTCCATTTGTTCACACACAGTAAATACATCCTGACCCACTGAGTGCCCAAAGATGTCTCTGGGTGCTACTCTTTGAAGAGTTCATGAGTCTTGCAGTCAGGTTGCAGGCATAGGTAGTAAACTAAATCCATTTTTTTCTAATTGTCTTCTCCTCTTTTGAGAAATTTCTAACAAAATAATCTCAGTATTATCAAAAGGTTATTTAATCTCCCATAGCAGTTTGTACCTAAGATGTTACTGATTTAAAATGAGAGATTTTAGCAAATTCCATAAGTTGACAAATGGTTTCTCAGTTAGGTCTGAAAATTTCAAGGTTCAAAGTCTAAAGTCCAAAGTAAATTTATTATCAAAGTACACGTACTTCTCCATAAACAACCCTCAGATTAATTGTCTTGTGGGCTTACTCAATAAATCCATAGAATAGAATAACAGAATCAGTGAAAGTCCACTCCATCTTCAGCATTCAATAAGTATGCAAAAGATAACAAACTATGCAAATACTGAAAGAAAGAAATAATACATACCGCGAACATGAGATGAAAGGTTCTTGAAAGTTGTCAACTAGCTGGTCTATCTTGCTCCTGAATGCCCTCTCATCTCCATCTGAGATTCTGCCAGTAATGGTTGTCTCATCAGCAAATTTATAGATGGCATTTGAGCTGTGCCTAGCTGCACAGTATTGGGTATAGAGAGAGTAGAGCAGTGGGCTAAGCACACACCCCTGAGGTGCACCAGTGTTGATCATCAGCAAGGAAGAGATATTATCACCAATCCGCACAGACTGTGGTCTTCTGGTTAGGAAGTCAAGAATCCAGCTGCAGAAGGAGGTACAGAGGCCCAGGTTCTGTAGCTTATTGATCAGGACCAAGAAAATGATAGGGTTAAACACTGAGCTGCAGTCAATGAAGAGCATCCTGACATAGGTGTTTGCATTGTCTGGGTGATCTAAGGGCACGTGAAGAGCCATTGAGTTTGCATCTGCCATAGACCTATTGCGGTGATAGGCAGTGGGTCCAGGTCCTTGCTGAGGCAGGATTTCATTCTAGCCAAGACCAACCTCTCAAAGCATTTCATCACAGTAGATGTGCTACTCGGTGATAGTCATTAAAGCAGCTTGCACTGCTCTTCTTGGGCACTGGTACAATTGTTGTGTTTGTAAAACAGGTGGGAACTTCTGAGCGTAACAACGAGAAGTTGAAAATATCCTTGAATACTCATGCCAGTTTTTTGGCACAAGTTTCCAGAACCTTACCTGGTACTCCATCAGGGCTTGCTGCCTTTTGTGAGTTCATCCTCTTTAAGTGACTTGCTGACATTGAGTAAGACGTTGTTGCTGGGGCGACGCTCAGCTAGATTTTCAACCTCCCTCCTATATGCTGATTCATTACTATCTTTGATTTGGCCAGTGACAGTGGTATCGTTAGCAAACCTGAGTATGGAATTGGAGCTGTGCTTAGCCACAGTCATAAGTGTAAAGCAAGTAGAGCAGGGGGCTAAGCACACAGCCTTGTGGTGAGCTGTGCTGATGGAGATCGTGGAGGAGACGTTGTTTCCTATTCAAACTGACTGGGGTCTATAAGTGAGGAAATCAAGGATTCAATTGCACAAAGATATATTGAGGCCAGGGACTTGGAGCTTATTGATTAGTTTTGAGGGGATAATGGTATTGAATGCTGAGCTGCAGTCGATAAAGAACATCCTGATATATTCAGCTTTGCTGTCCAGATATTCCAGAGTTGAGTGAAGAGCCAATAAGATGGCTTCTGCTGTGGACCTGGTGCTCCAGCAGGCAAGTTGGAGAGGATCCAAGTCACTCTCAGGCAGGAGTTGATATATTTCATCACCAACCTCTCAAAATACTCACTGTGGATATAAGTGCTACTGGATGATAGTCACTCCACAGTTCACTCCACTCCATGCTCCACAGTTAAGATGCTTTCCTGACTGTGGGCGTACTCCCATCCTCTCTAAACCAGAGCTCATCTAAAGTTCTGCCTAGGCCAAGTCCCATTCTCCCTTTGTCTCATGCTCCCTGACCTGGCAGCTGGCCTGTCAATACCTTAATTTTGAATTCTTATTTTCAAATTCCTTCACGGCTTTGTCCCGCTGCAACCCGGCACCGCTTTCCAAATCAGGCCTCACGAATGCCCTTGAATTAATTGTTCCATCACTGGCCCTCTGCAACCCAACACCGCTTTCCAGTTCAGGCCTCAAGAATGCCCTTGAATTAATTGTTCCATCACTGGCAACCAGCCCTTCAGCTGCCATGGCCCGGAGCCCTGGAATGTCCTCTCTAAACCTTTCTGTCTCTCTACCCCTCTGCTCTTTGGAGGTTTTTCAAATAAGCTTTCAGGGCATCCGGCCAACTCCTGCTTTATGTGGCTCAATGTCAAACTTGTTTCCGTGAAACACCTTGGCTGGTTTCGCTGCATTCAAGGTGCTACACAAATGCAAGTTTATGTATATGCATCTACATAAATACATAGACATTGAAGAAAATAAATATAAAGGAAGTGGGAGATCAGAAGTGATTACATAAAACTAAAATCACAATGGGGAGAGCTGTCTGTAAATCCAGGAAGCTGTCATTGCTTGAGGGGGAACAATTTTTCAGTAAACATCTGCTTAACTTATAACAATATATTACTATTGCAAAGACATATTTTTAAAAGTCCTTGCTTTCACATTGTAGTGATAGAATTGAAAGCATGCGCCTCTTGGAATTTTTAACATACCAGTGTCTGCTTCAACACTTGGCTTTGCCCTTTGCCAAAACAATTGCAGCTTCGAGTTCTAATGTGGCGAATGTTCACGGATCTTTGCGTTCATTCGTGCTCACTGATACCTTTTGCAGTCCAGCAAATTATTGGATAATTATTTCAATGATCACCTTGTTTTTTTGTAAGGTAATCAGCTCCAACACTGGTCTATCCGGCGGCAACGATGAATGTTGGGGTTGAAATTCCATAAGATAAGCTTACAAAGAACACAAGGCAGAAACCTTTTCCACGAAGAAACCTCAGTGCAAGGAATTCGACTTGGCGATTTAAAGCCACAATGCATTTTGGCCTTGGCAGTTAAGAATACTTCATATATTGTATCAAGCTGGCTACACCATGATATACTTAATTGTAAATGCTGATGAAAGTGATAACAAGTGAAAGAAAGTGGAATTCCAGAAGTGATCTAGTAAATAAAGGGAACCCCTCGTGTAATCTGTGAGGGCAGTACAGTGGTGAAGAAGGTAATACTGCTACCTTATACCTCCCATGACCTGGTTTCAGTCCTGACCTCCAGTGTGCCTGCATGTAGCTGATAAGTTCTCCCAGTGACTGTGTGGGTATCCAGACTTTCCGGTTTGTTCCTCATTGAAGTGTCTTGGTTGTACTTTGATTGGGGTTTAGGTTGCTGGAGGTGGATGTCAAGAGAATGCAAGGAAGTTAGAGTCTTGAATTCCAAGATTTGTACAGAAAAGGGGCCTTCAGTTCATCTCATCCTGCCACTATGATGTCTATCTACAATAGCCAGAGTTGCCCTCAAGATTCAAGTATCATGCGTACATTGAAACCTGATCGAAACAGTGAGATCTGTCATTAGCATTAACAACTAACCCACTCAAAGGTGTGTTGGGGGTAGCTTGCAAGTGTCACCACACATTCTGACGCCAAGATAGCATGCCCACAATGCTTGGCAGAACAACACAGAATTCAACTAGCCACAAAACAACAACAGCAAAACAAGCCCTGTTCCTCCCTCCCACCCACACACATACAGGACAGGCCATCTTCTTCGGCCTCCGGCCTCCTGTCTCCAGTTGACTCGGAATCAGAACTGCAGATATTGGGCTTCGATTCCCCTACTGGAATCTTAGAGCTTCGCAGATTCAGCTGTAGCCAATGGGCCTCTCTACCACTTTCCTATCCAAGTACCTGTCCAAATGTCTTTTAAACCATGAAGTTTCTACCACGTCTTCAGGCAGCTCATTCCATATAGCCGCTATTCTTTGTGCAAGAAACCTGCCACAAAGATCCCCTTTGAACTTCCCTCCTCTCACTTGAAACCTATTCCCTCTAGTTTTAGACTTCTGCACCCAGGTAAAAAGCTACTTAGTCTACCCAAGCAGTTTTGTTGGGTCTCTAAGAGAGAGTAGTTTACTTGGGAATAAAAGGGAAAATGGAATGAGAATAATTTAAGAGCTGGAATAGTCTCAATGAGCTGAATGGCTTCCTTCTTCCTTCTTTAGTAGATGAAATTATGAGAAATAAAAGAAACTGAAGGTCCTTGACTTGATCCTTGGCCTTTCCAGACATTGCATGGGACATGGAATATAGAACTGCATTACACAGACATGTCCTTTCAACATATGATGTCTGTGCCGACTATAATACCAAACTAAACTAAACACACTTGTTGGCATATGTCTGCATTTCCTGTATGCCCACGTGCCTGTCTCAATGCCACCATCATGTCGGATTCCATCACCACCCCGGCAGCACATTCCAGGCAACTTCTTCTCTTTACATAAAAAAAACTAGATGGTTGTCTCGTAAATCTTCTTTGAACTTTCTCCCATTCACTTCGAAGCTATGCGCTCTGGTATTTGACATTTCTATCCCGGGAAAAGGACTCAGAGTGTCTACCCTATGTCTCTGATAATTGTATAACATTCTTACCAGGTCTCCCCTCAGCTTCTGATGCTCCAGAGAAAACAACTCAAGGTCATCCACCCTTTCCATACTGCTAATACTCTCTAATATAGGCTGCCTCCTGGTCAACCTCTTCTGCACCCTCTCCATACAGCTAATACTCTCTAATATAGGCTGCATCCCAGTCAGCCTCTTCTGTACCCTCTCCAAACCCTGCACATCCTCCTTGTATAGGAGTAAACAGAAGTGCACAAAATACTCCAAATAATTTCTGAACGGGCAATGAACCAACTCATGAACATTATCTCACTATTTTTGCACTACTTATTTAATTGTAATTTATTGTATTTTTTATGCATGCACTGTAATGCTGCTGGAAAACAATAAATTTCATGACTTATGTCAGTGATATTAAACCTGATTCTGATTTGGCCTAACTAAAGCTTTATACACCTGCAACGTGACTTCTTGACCCTTATATTCAGTGCCTTGACTAATGAAAGCAAGCACATCATATGTCTTCTTTACCACTTTATCCATTTGTGTTGCAAATTTCAGGAAGCTATAGTCTTGAACCCCTTTTAACCATTTATACATTACTACTCCTAAGGGTCCTGCATTTATCGTATACTTTCCCCTTACATTTGAACTCCCAAAATGCAACACCTAAACTTGTCTGGATTAAAATCTATCTGTAATTTCTCTGCTCATATCTGCCACTGATCTATACCAGGAAGTATCTTCTTGCAGCCTTCTTTACTATCCATAGCTCCACCAACTTTTGCATCATCTGCAAACTGAGACTGGCCTCAGTGATCCTGAGGCTGAGAGGTGAAGGGTCAGCAATGATTTGTTCTTCTCTTCACTGTAACTAAATGACGTCAGATGACTGCTTGGAATGAGCCTGAAATGTGACCTAGTAAGCAAGCTTCTGTAACCAGATTGCACTCTCGGGCCATTCATCATTTGACAGACCACTCCTTCAACAAGGTGGGAGTGAACCACACCAGTACTGTGATCCATCCGTGTTCAGGCACAAATATTCAGAGAGCAAGTAAAATGAAAACAGTTTTCACTTCCTTCCTTACCTGACTTTTACCATAATCCATGATCCACGACCTCCTCTTGTATCTAAGATGAGGCCTCCCTCAGGGTGGAGGAGATACACACTCTGTTCCATCTGGGTTCCTCCAACATGATAGCATGATACACCCTGGCGACCATTGGTTGTACAGATGCAGATAAGCCTTGAGTTCGAGCTATTTGAGTATGGGGACATTACAGCTGAACCCCAAGGTAAATGTCCATGCACACGTATAATTTCTCAAGGTTGTGTGGTGAGCGTGGTAAGCATTGGTTTAGATCTATGGGAGGCAAGTGGTTGGGAAAGTGTGGGTAGTGGAAGCAGAAGGGAGCAGAAGGTCACTGGGGCACATTGTTCAGGTTTGTACTGAGCCAACAGCAAACAATCTGTTGGAGGAAGTCAATGGGCCAAGCAGCATCTATAAGGGAAAGGAATTGTTGATATTATTGGTCGAAACCCTGCATCATGATTGGTGGAGAGTAGAAACAGTCAATCAACTCTTAAGCAACACACATCGAACACTGGAGGAGCTCAGCAGATCAGGAAACATCTATGGAGAAGAGTAAACTGCTGACGTTTTGGGCCGAGACCCTTCTTCAGGACTGAGAGTAAGGGGGAAGATGCCAGAATAAAAAGGTGGGTGGAGGGGCAAAGGCTAGTTGGAAGGTGAAGGTGAAACAAAGTGGGTGGGAAAGGTCAAGGGCTGGAGAAGAAAGAATCTGATAGGAGAGGAGAGTGAACAATAGGAGAAAGGGAAAGAAGAGGGGGCCCAGGGGGAAGTAATAGGCAGGTGAGAAGAAGTGAAAGGTCAGAATGGTGAATAGAGGAAGAGAGAGGGTAATTTGTTCACCGGGTAGAGAAATCAATATTCATGCTCTCAGGTTGACAGGACCCAGATGGAATATAAGGTGTATCTCCTCATCTTGGTGCAAGAGGAGGTCATGGATCAACACTTTGGAACAGGAATAGAATTGGAATTAAAATGTTTGGCCAGTGGGAAGTCCTGCTTGTGGTGCGGAGGTGCTCGACACGGTGGTCCCTCCAAGGTAGAGGGAGGCCGCATTGGGAGCAATGGACACGATAGATGACCCCAGCAGATTCACAGGTGAACTGTTGCCTCACCTGGAAAGACTGTTTGGGGTTCTGTATGGAGGTGAGGGAGGAGGTGTATGGGCAGGTGTAGAACTTGGGCTGCTTGCTGGGAGAAGTCAATTCTCAATATTGATGCAGGTTCTTGATCAAAAATGCTGACAATTCCTACCCCCACAGAGGCTGCTCACCCTCCCAGTTCTTCTAACAGATCGATATTTGCTCCACATTCCAGCGTCTGCAGCCTGTTGTGCCACCATTTTAACTCAATAACTGTTCTATTTTGTTCAGTTCTGTGTTGTTTTGCTGATCCATAATGTGTGGTGACACTTGTGGGCTGCCGCCAGCACACTCTCGGGTGTGTTGGTCGTTAATGCAAACAACATATTTCACTGCATATTTTAGTGTACACTTGATAAATTAACTTGAGTCTTGAATCTTGAACTATTGACACAGCATCAGAGCCCTGAGTTTAGGTAATACAACCAGCTCCTGAGCTAAACCTGTTCTGTACAATTCAGCACTCCACAAGGACAAGTACTCAGTAACCGGGCCACGGGGAGCTGTAAACACCATCATTCTAAATGGTGGTTGAGAAAAGTAACTGTAAGCTACATCAACCTCATGCTTACCACACTCCCCCGAAAAAAAACACACTTGGATATCATGAGAAACTATTTAAACCATATGTGACAGATTGGCACAAGCCAGCAAGCTGTAAAGCAGTAACTTCCATGCAAAGCTCCTTAGCAAGTCATGACAATCTGCTGACAACAACATTATAATTCACACGTTATTTCAATGTGGTACACCTTACCCCATTCAACACAAAAATATGTTTTCCTTTTAAATTCCAGGCTGCAGATTATATTTCTTGATTTTTATTGAATATAAAATATATTTTGAATGGTCAGTTCTATGGTGACAGCAGCAAGTTTGTGGAGATCTCAGCACTTGATCTTAAACATGGAGTGTTGTAACATAATGACTACATTACAGAAGGATCTTCAGGGGATTGAACTTAGTTGAAATTCAGTTTAAAAATTTGCTTAGGGAAGTGTTTCAAAAAAAGTGACTGTGTCAATTTTGGATGTTATAGGCTAACTGAAAACGCTAATGAAATCCTCCATTCATTACTGACCTCCTGATTTACCTAGCCTTTGGTCTTGCAATTTACTCTGCTTCTGCCTTCAAGAAGGCTTTCAGCATCATTAGCTGTAGATCAGAAGCATAATAATCCGAATGCAGGAAGTGTTGACTCAAGGTTCAAGATTGCTTAATGTCATTTCTTGTACACAAATGTAAAGGAGAACAAAATAATCATCACTCTGGGTCCGATGCAGCGTATAAAAAACACACTAAGATAAAGAACGCAATAATTAATGAGACGTTAAATATAAATACATAAGATAGCTGATATACATAGATTGATTGTATACCCATAAAGTGACACTAGGCACAGGAATGTCTGTACATAAGGTGATTCTGACAGGAAATGATAGATTAGAGATGTTGGGGGTTTGTGGTGGGGAAGGTTAGTGAGTGGAGGTTTTGATCAGCCTTATTGCTTGGGGAAATTAACTGTTTTTGAGTCTGGTAGTCCTGGCGTGGTTGTTATGTAGCCTCCTCCAAGTTGAGAATGGAACAAACAGTCCATGAGCAGAATGGGTGGGATCCTTCATGATATTGCCAGCATCGTTCTGTATATAAGTGCTTGATGGGGGTAGGCTGGTGCTGGTGATGCATTGGGCATTTTTGACTACCCGTTGTAAAACCTTCTTGTCCACTGCAGTGCAGTTTACATACCATGCAGTGATGTAACATGTTAGGATGCTCTCTACTGTGCATCTGCAGAAGGTCGTGAGTATTGCTATGGATAATCCAGTACTTTCAGTCTCCTCAGAAAGTAGAGGTGTTGGTGAGCCTTCTTGATTGTGCAGGCATGTGTTCTGGGACTAAGAGAGGTTGTCTGAGAATTGGACTCCTGGGAATTTGAAACTGCACTCAGTTTCTACTGCTCTGCCACCAAAGTAAAGAGGGGTGTGAGTGGTGTGAGTTCTTCTGAAGTCGATATAGTCTCCTTTGTTTTGTTGACATTGAGAAAGAGGCTATTTCCCTGGAACCAGGCCTGCCTTGAGCTCTTCCACTCCTCTCTATATGCTGTCTCATCATTGTTGGTGACGAGCCCCACCACTGTCATGTCATCAATGAACTGGACAATATGATTACCCGGATATTTGGCTATAGAGTTGTATGCGAACACATAGCCCTGGGGGGCTCCCATGTTGAGGATGATTGGGAAGGAGGAAGGGTTGTGCATCCTGACTATCTGAGGTCTGTTGGTTAGGAAGCCTAGCACCCAGTTCCACAATGGTGTATTTAGACCAAGGAGTAGGAGTTTGTACACTGAAGTCCAAGAGACAATAATGTTGAATGCTGAACTGAAATCCAGAAACAGCATTCTGACATAAGTGTCCTTGTTTTCTAGATGTGTCAGGGTCTGGTGCGTGACAGATGTCGAAGCATCTGTTGCAGAGCGGTTCTGTTGGTAAGTATATTGTTGAGTGTCCAGTGTGACAGGAATAGAGTTTTTGAGGTGTGGATTACCATCCTCTCAAAGCACTTGAGTGCCATTGGGCAGTAGTCATTTAGTTCTGAAGGTGTAGAGTTCTTTGGTACAGGGATGATGGTGGCTGATTTGAGGCGTGTGGGGACGGCAGCCTGGATGAGTGAAATGCTGTAGATGCCCGTGAAGACATCAGTGAGCTGGTGCGCACACTCCCTGAGTACTCGGCCTGGGATGTTGTCTAACCCGGCAGCCTCAGAGAGGTTGACTCTCTGCTGAGTCCTTCTCGAATCTGCAGCTGTTTCAGGATCACAGATCCGTGATGAGATTGATGGACCCAAAGCAGCCTTTGCAGCCTCTATGGAGGCTATTTGATATGCCAATTACTTTCAGTAGTTCCTGTGTTTATAACTTGTGTTTATATTGTACTCTATAAAGTAAGGTAGTCAGAGCACCTTGTCGGCCCATTACCTAAAGAAGTTTGACACTGAGAGACATTGCAGGACATTAGGACAGGTGAGATAATGTTCAGACACAGAAATAGATTTCAAGGATTGTCTTGGTGGAGAAGTAACAATGGAGAAAGGGTTGTTTATGGAAGGAATTCTAGAGATGAGGTCCAGACAGCTGTAAGAACAGATTCCATTGGTGGAAAGAATAAAATTAGAACTATTCAAGAACCCAGAATTGGAGGAGCTTAGTTATTTCACAGGGTAGTAATGTTGAGGGAGGTGGTGAAGTTTGAGAGTGATGAGATCTTGAGGGGGGTGCAGAAAGCTAGATAATAATTTTAAACTCATGGTGGTTCCACATGGAGCCAGTGATCATGGGGTTTTGGGTCAATGGAAGGGTGAAATCTAGAGTAAGGCCAGGATCCGCAATGCACTGGATGTAAGGAATCGGTGATGAGGGTGAAGTGCACTCCGAAACATGACAGGTTAGGCTGAATGGAGAGGTATACGAGTGGAAAGATCAGGCATGGGGTTTAGGAAGGTGGAGAGGTCTGGAACTGTGGAAGGACTTTGTGGTGTGAAGAGGACACAAATGTTTTAGAGGTATTAAACCATGACTGACTGTCGTCAGGGTCTTGTTGCACCTCGTTATGGGCTGCGCACTTGCTCAGCGGCTGCAAATGGAAATGAACATGGTGCAATTGTCAGTAATTATGTTGTCTGTCAACACTTCCACATCATTAATGATGTTGAAGTTGATTGTGACCCGGATATGGTCCTGAGAAATTCCTGCTGTGATATTCTGGGTCTAGGATCATGAACAACAACGACCACAGCAACAGCCACAAAGATATGACTCCAGCCATGTGCCCATTGACTTCAGTCTTACTAGGGTTCCTTGACACTACATTCAGAGAAAGGCTGCCTTAATGACAGTTATTGTCCACTCTCACCATACCTCTGAAATCAACTCTTAGTTCTTTGTCTGAGCCAAGTGTGTGATGAATTCTGAAGTTGAGTGCCCATGGCATAATGCACACTGACATTAATAAACAGGTAAGTAATGGATGAGTACCAATTGACAGCATCAAGAATGGTACCACCCATTGCATGCATTGCTGATAGTTGGGCAAAGAGAGATGGAGCAGCAATTATCTGTATTGGATTGGTCCTGCCTTAAACAAACAAAGCACTGGGCCATTTACCAGGCTGCCAGGTAGATGCCAATATTGTAATTTCACTAGAACTGTTTGAATGGAGGCACAGGTAGTTGAAGAGTTCAAGTCTTTGGTAGTACATCTGGGATCTTGTCTGCCCCCATAGCCTTTGCCATGTTTGGGTATTACACACCGTGAATCCAACTACTTTGCTTCTGTGATGGTGGAGGTCCCAAATGGAAGTTGAGGTGGATCATCTGCTGAACACGGCTGTAAGTGCTTCAGTTACTCACATGTTGGGTCCGATATGGTTGAATTTCTTTACTAGCTCCCTTCTTGTTCAAATTATGAACAAATTCAGCGGGTTGTTCCTCTTTGTACCCCTCAAGTCAACTGGACCTGATTTGACGTGAAGAATGCTCCTTTTTTCAATTTTCTCTTAACTCCTTTGATATCCATGGCTGATTTTGGAGGGTGTGGTTAGTCAACCCAAACTAAAGGTTTCTGGTTAAATTAATTCTTCAACAGCTCCCACTGATTTACAGAGCTCCATCCATTAAAAGATTTGCCCAATTTACTGCACATGGAACCCAGAACCAATGCTGGAGTTTTAGTAGCTGTTTCACAATGCTCCCTTAGCAACACAAAATTTTGAACACTGAGCACTGAATATTTTAAAGCTGACAAAGTATTTTAATGACTGTCTTGTTTCCTAACATATTGCCAATATAGGATAGCATTTAATATTCTCACACTGTTAAGCTGCTGACTAAATCTGCCACGTGACTCATTGCCAGATTTTAAATGGCTGGCCTCTTGTGGGTCATATTACTGTATACAATGATGCAGAAAAATACCCTGGATAACTCAAGAAATTAACTGCCACTTGGGCACGAATGAATCTACTTCCCAGTCTATAAGAAAGTTAAAATACTTTTTCCATATGCTTGCCTAATCTTTACATCATGTATCCAATGAACTCATGTGGGCCTCCACGTAAATTTCATTACATTCTGAAATTATTTTCTACTCTTTAATTTCCTGTTTGTTGTATCTCTCTTATCACTAAGGTGATTTCATTCTTATTTGTTAAGGTCAGTTTTCTCCTCTATAGTTTAACAACGCAATCAGTATCTTGCATGTATAAGCAATATAATGAAGGGACAGCAAAAATCTGTGATAGAGGATAGGACAAAGGTAGATTATTTGGGACTCAGTACATTGCAGAAGAAAAGGCTATGGGTTCAATTGGATCATTTCAGTAAAACCATGAAAATTCTGTACACAAAAGCTAGCCAAGAGAGGAAGGTGGAACAGTTTGCTGCAGTCCTAACTGAGAGAGTGGTGACTTCAAGATTTGAGAGCCTGAGTTGGTTAGGCTAGGCCTTTATTCCATGCAACATAGGAGACTGTGGGGTGACCTCACAGAAATGTAGGATATAGATAGGGTGAATGTATGCAAAGTCTTTACCCAGAAGAAGGGAATCAAAAACTCGATTGCATACATTTCAGGTGAGAAGACAAAGATTTTTCACACAGAGTTTGGTGAATTAGGTATAACAACAACATTTAAAAGACATTTGGACAGTACGTGGTTAGGAAAGGATGGATCTGGGCTAGATAGGACTAGATTAGATAGGAATCTTGCTTGGCATAGACCTGTTTTCATGATGTAAAACTTCATGCTCAAAGACTCTATGACTCAATGGTCACTGCCGCTGGGAGTATTTTCCATATAGATAATGGTTTTCTGGGTCATGGGAAGTATGAGTTCCTGATTAGATAGCTTCAGATGGGAGGAATCCAAGAAAATTATTAGTGATTTGCAGGCAATAGGAATACATTTTCAATGGCAGTGGTTTTTGAAGAAGTGGAAAAGACATTAGTTGATCAGATACTTGAAGTAAAATGAAATAGATATTTTTATTTATTATGGAAAATTAATTGGGAGAGGAAGTTGGTGGATTTGCAGTTTGGCATGCTGCCCTCAGACATTCTGAGGCAGCCACCTACCTCCTTATGCAATGTGTATTTGGTAAGAAGGTATGGAAATGGATGCAGTGGTCTTTGTTAAGGTTCATCCAATCCATTGCATAATGGAAGACAGAATTTGTCTGCCGGAAGCTAGTCTTTCAGTACATTAAGTTGCCTGCACTAGAATACTGCCATATGGCTTATTCCAGCAGGTGGAAGTACATGTTAAAGGCAGCATCCATCGTTAAGGAACCCCATCACCCAGAACATTCCCTCTCCTCACTGGTATCATCAGGAAGGAGGTACAGAAGCCTGAAGACACATATTCAACAATTCAGGAGCAGATTCTTCACCTCTGCCATCCGATTTCTGAGTGGACATTGAACTCATGAACACTACCTCACTACGTTTTTTATTTTTTATTTTTGCACTACTTTAACATACACACTTTCTGTAATTCACAGTTTTTTCTATTATTATGTATTGCATAGTACTGCTGCTGTAATGTTAACATATTTCATGACATATACCAGTGACATTAAACCTGATTCTGATTCATTGAAGCTTGTTACAGCTGCTGCAGAGGCTCTGTGGAGAACCAACAGATCTAGGGTCCTGTCACTACTTGACAGTGAGGAGCCGGCCCCTTTGTAATACCTCCCAAATATTTCATGACTGCAGTATTTGGAACTGAAAAATGAATGACATACTGACATGCTCAGTAAGGTGAATAAAGACAATGCATTGTCTGGCATTGTATAATAGTATCTAAAGTTACAGTTTATGAATAAAGCATATTTTTTGGAAACAAAACCTGGAGGGAGCATGGTCAGGGGAAGGTGAAGGTAATGAAGAAAGAAAAGAGTGCAAGACAGAGGGAGAGCTTATAAGAAAGAAATAAAGACAAACGAGAGATGGAAGCTGGGAAGATGTGGATTGTTGGGCAAATGGAGGTGCAGGAGGCTGTAAAGGCAGTCAAGAACAGAATCAGCTCTAACCACAGTGCTCAGTGTTGAATGGCCCACCAACACTCACTGCTGGCATTCAGACGTGAACCACTGCTGTCTGTCCCAGCGCAATTAAGCATGTCAACACCTCCAGGGTGGGAGTGGAGAGCTTGATTGATACAAATTCCCAGTGAGCGTGCCCACACTGTTACTGTATGGATTGGCAAGGCTCTGCGCCAAATCTCTCAGTGAATGACCTCCTTATCCTCATCCATCATGACTCTGAGAGGCATTGTTTCCTGCTGCTGCCACGAAAGGTTTGGACTGTGCTGACAGCCAATTTAATTTGTGTTCCCAGCCGACCACTTCATATTGGGCTGACTTTTCCAATGGTTCAGATGGATACTTCCCAATAATAAAAGCAATTAGCATCTGTAGTTTGAGCACCTCCACTGACATCCGGTTATTTGCTTGTTTGCAGTGGTTTGCAACTTACCAGGGTAATGCTGCTTTAGATTCCATCTACAGCCACAGCCAGGAAGTTCTAGATTGAAGGAAGGCAACACAGCACTGGATTGGGAAGTTGCACCCAGTAAATGGAGCATACGTGAAACACTCTGATTCCGTTGGTTCCGGAAGCATTCATACATATATCTTCAGCAGCACCTGCCCAATGGGAGGTATAGTAGCATCCATTTGTGAAACCCTGCTCTTTAAATTCAGCCTTGGTCCAACCAGGAGAATGGAATTCCGGAAGCTGGAAACTATTGCCTTTGGAGCAGGCAAAGTGGAGTTAAAGACTTTGAAAACGCCAACACAAGGAACTCTGCAGGTGCTGGAAATTCAAGCAACACACATCAAAGTTGCTGGTGGACGCAGCAGGCCAGGCAGCATCTCTAGGGTTACAAGTGCTACACATGCCCTTACACTTCCTCCCTCACCACCACTCAGGGCCCCAGACAGTCCTTCCAGGTGAGGCGTCACTTCACCTGTGAGTTGGCTGGGGTGATATACTGCGTCCGGTGCTCCCGATGTGGGCTTCTATATATTGGCGAGACCCGATGCAGACCGAGAGATCGTTTCGCTGAACACCTATGCTCTGTCCGCCAGAGAAAGCAGGATCTCCCAGTGGCCACACACTTTAATTTCATGTCTCATTCCCATTCTGATATGTCTATCCACAGCTTCCTCTACTGTAAAGATGAAGCCACACTCAGGTTGGAGGAACAACACCTTATATTCCGTCTGGGTAGCCTCCAACCTGATGGCATGAACATTGACTTCTCAAACTTCCGCTAATGCCCCACCGCCCCCTTGTAACCCATCCGTTATTTATTTATATGCACACATTCTCTCTCTCTCTCTCTCCTTTTTCTCCCTCTGTCCCTCTGACTATACCCCTTGCCCATCCTCTGGGTTTTCCCCCCTCACCCTTTTCTTTCTCCCTGGGCCTCCTGTCCCATGATCCTCTCATGTCCCTTTTGCCAATCAACGGTCCAGCTCTTGGCTCCATTCCTCCCTCTCCTGTCTTCTCCTATCATTTTGGATCTCCCCTCCCCCTCCTTCAAATCTCTTACTAGCTCTTCTTTCAGTTAGTCCTGACGAAGGGTCTCTGCCCGAAATGTCGACTATACCTCTTCCTAGAGATGCTGCCTGGCCTGCTGCATCCACCAGCAACTTTGATGGGTGTTGCTCAAAGACTTTGGGCAGCAGGCAGGAAGGTGAAGGTCAGATCAGCCATAATTTTATTGGATGACGGATGGCACGAGGGGCCCAGGGGCCAACTCCTGCTTCCATGTACTTCTAACTGAAAATTGGAGAACCAGGGCTAATCAGTTGTGTCATGGTGTCGTAGGAACAAGCTGGCCCTTAATGTCAGCAAGATGAAACAACTGGTTGTTGACCTAAGGATGTGGGCTGGTGAACGGAGCTGCTGTAGAGAATGCAGGCAGCTAGGTAGAAAGCTGAAAGCAGGATCTCCAGGGTAGTAATCTCTAGGTTGCTGACTGTGCCATGTGCCAGTGAGGGTAAGAGTAGGATCATATGGCAGATGTATGTGTGGCTGAGGAATTGGTGCAGGGGGCAAAGTTTCAGTTTTCTGGATCACTGGGATCTCTTCTGGGGAAGGTATGACCTATACAAAAAGCATAGGTTATACCTGGACCCAAGGGGGACCAATATCCTTGTGGGCAGGTTTGCTAGAGTTATTGGGGAAGGCTTAAATTAATTTCACACGGAGATGGGAACCAGAGTGATAGGACTGAGGATGGAGCAGTTGTTATACAAGTAGATGCAGTGAGATTGTGAGATGGTGAGGAAGGACAGGCAGGTGAAAGGGCAAAATTGCAGTCAGTGTGATGAGTTGAATTGCAATATGGGAGCAAAATCGAAAAGGGCTATGAATACAGGACTGAAGGTATATTTGAATGTGTGTAGTATATGGAATAAGGTAGATGATCTTGTAATGCAGATAGAGATTGGCAGGTATGATGAAATTTGTTGAACGCCTCTGAGATGGCTTCTTAGAGCAATTTGTGGTTGAGCCCACTGGGAAAGGCAATTCTGTATTGGGTGTTGTATAATGAACCAGATTTGAGTAGGGAGCTTAAGATAAAAGAACTCCAGAATATACCCTGAAGTTTGGGAGGAGAAGCTAAAGTCAGATGTATCTGTATTACAGTGGAGTAAAGGGAACTACAGAGGCAGAGCGAGGAGCTGTACAAAATTGATTGGAAATGGACACTAGCAGAACAGCAATGCCTAGAGTTTCTGGGAACAATTGGGAAGGTGTAGGATAGATGCATTCCAAGGATGAAGATGTATTCTAAAGGGGGAATGTCACCACTGTGTTTGACAAGGGAAGTTAACAGCAGCATAAATGCAAAAGAGAGGGCATAAAATACTGTATATAGCAAAAATTGGTGGGAAGGTAGAGGTTAAGGAAGCTTTTAAAAGCCAACAGAAGGCAAAAAGCCATAAGGAGAGGAAAGATGAAATATGAGGGTAAGCTAGCCAAAAATATCAAAGAGGATACCAAAAGTTTTTATCAGAAATATAAAAAGTGAAAGAGAACCAAGTGTAGATATCGGACTATTGGAAAATGATGCTGGAGAGGTAGCAATGCGAGGACAAAGTAATGGCTGACAAACTTAATAAGTATTTTGCGTTAGTCTTTACAGAGAAAGACATTAGCACTGTGCTAGAAATTTGAGAGCGTTGGGGACAAAAGTGAATGCAGTTGCTATTACTAAGGAGAAGGCACCTGGGAAGCTGAAAAATCTGAAAGTAGATAGTTCACCTAGACCAGATGGACTACACCCCATGGTTCTGAAAGAGGTAGATGAAAAGATTGTAGAGACATTAGTAATGATCTTTTGAGAATCACTAGATTCTGAAATATTAGACTAATTTCAGTGTTAGAGAAAATGTCAGTCTGTTTTTAAGGATGAGGTTTCAGGGTATTTGGTGACACGTGATAAAGTAGGCCACAATCAGCATGGTTTCCTGAAGGGGGAATCTTGTGTGACAAACCTGTTGGAGTCAGTGGATGTTATATACTTGGATTTTCAGAATACCTTTCATAAGGTGTCACACGTGAGGCTGCTTAACAATTTAAGAGCCCATGGTATTACAGGAAAGATACTAGCATGAATAGGAGATTGGCTGACAGGCAAGAGGCAAAGAGTAGAGATAAAGTGGGACTTTATTGGTGGGCTCCTGGTGACTAGTGGTATTTTGCAGGGGTCAGTGGTGGGACCACTTCTTTTCACGTTACGGTATTATGTCAATGATTTGGATAATGGAATCGATAGCTTTGTGGCCAAGTTTGCAGACAATATGAAAATAGGTGGAGGGGTAAGTAGTGTTAAGGAAGCGGGAAGTCTGCAGAAGGACTTAGATTAGGAAAATAGGCAAAGATGTAACAGATGGAATATAACGTAGGGAAGTGTTTGGTCATGCAGTTTGGTAGAAGGAATCAAGGCATAGACTATTTTCTAAACAGGGAGAAAATTCAACAATAAGAGCTGAAAAGGAATTTACTTGGGAGTCCTTGTGCAGGATTCCCTAAAGATTAACTTGCAAGTTAAGTTGGTGGTAAGGAAGGCAAAAATGATGTTTTTCAGAATCAGAATCAAGTTTAATATCAGCAGCATATGTCACGAAATTTGTTAACTCTGTGTCACCAGTACAATGCAATACATAATAATAGAGAATGAATGAGAGTGTGAATATATGGTATATATTAAATAGTTAAATTAATCAAGTAGTGTAAAAAAAAATAAAGAGGTAGTGTTCATGGGTTCAATGTCCATTCAGAAATCGATGGCAGAGGGGAAGAAACTGTTGCTGAATTGTTGAGTGTGCACTTCCAGGTTTCTGTACCTCCTTCCTGATGGTAGCAATGAGAAGAGGGTGGTGGGGTTCTAGATGGATGCTGTCCTTTTTAGGCATCGCTCCTTGAAGATGTCTTGGATACTACAGAGGCAAGTGCTTATGATGGAGCTGACTGATTTTATAACTCTCTGAAGCTTACTTCGATCCTGTGCAATAGTGACTCGCACCCCCTCTCATACTAGATGGTGATGTAGCCAGTTGGAATGCTCTCCATGGTACATCTGTAGAAATTTGCAAGTGCTTTTGGTGACATACCAAATCTCCTCAAACCCCTAATGAAATGTTGCCATTATCTTGCCTTCTTTATAGCTGCATTGATATGGTGGGTCCAGGTTAGATCCTCAGAGATATTGACACCCAGGAACTTGAAATTGCTCACTCTTTCCACTTCTGATCCCTCTATGAGGGTTGGTATGTGTTCCCTGAACCTACTGATATATCTCACCCTCTCATGACCATCTAAGATTTTGTCAAAATGATTGTATCATCAGCAAATTTATAGATGGCATTTGATCTGCACCTAGCCACACACATCCCTGCGGTGAACGAGCGTTGATTGTCAGCGAGGTGGAGATGGTATTTCCAATCTGAGCAGGTTGTGATCTTCTAGTTAGGAAGTCAAGGATCCAGTTGCAGTGGGAGGTACAGAGGCCCAGGTTTTGGAGCTTTTCCATCAGAACTGTAGGAATGATCGTGTTAAATGCAGAGCTGTACTCAATAAACAGCATCCTGACATGGATATTTATAATGCCCAGGTGATCCAAGGCCACATGGAGAGCCAATGTGATCGTGCCTACCATAGACCTATTGTGGCAATAGGCAAATTGCAGAGTCCAGGTCTTTGCTGAGGCAGGACTTGATTCTTGCCATGGCCAACCTCTCAAAGGAATTAATTGTTGTGGACGTGAGTGCTATTGAACGATAGTCGTTAAAGCAGCTCACCCTGCTCTTGGGCACTGATATAATTGTTGCCCTTTTGAAACAGTTGGGAACTTCGACAGTGGCAATGAGAGATTGAAAATGTCTTTGAACACCTCCATCAGTTGGTTGGCACAGGTTTTCAGAGCCTTACTAGGAATTCCATCTGGGCCTGTCACCTTACGAGAGTCGACCCTCTTAAGACAGCCTGACGTTAGCCTCCCAGACAGAGATCACAGGGTCACCGGGTGCCGCAGGTATCCTCACAGATGTAGTTTTATTCTCTCGTTCTAAGTGAGCATGAAAGGTGTTGAGCTGATCTGGGGCTGAAGCATCAATGCCATTCATCAAGTTAACATTCATTTTGAGACGACCAGAATATAAAAGCAAAAATGTAATGCTGAAGCTTTATAAGGCATTGGTCAGACTGACACTTGTGGTATTTTGAGCAGTTTTGGGCCTTTTATTTAAGAAAAGATGTGTTAGCATTGGAGAGGATCTGGAGGAAGTTCATGAAAATGATTCTGGGAATGAATGCATTAATGTAAGAGGAGTGTGTGATGGCTCTGGTCCTGTACTCTCGGGAGCTTAGAGGAATGAGGGAGGATCTCACTGAAACCTATCGAATACTGAAAGGCCTAGACAGAGTGGATATGGAGAGGATGTTTCCTTTAGTGAGTGATTCTAGGACCAGAGGGCACAGCCTCAAAACTGAGGGATGTCCATTTAGAACAGAGATGAGGAGGAACTTCTTTAGCGAGAGGGTAGTGAATCTGTGGAATTTATTGCCCCAGACGGCTGTGGACACCAGGTCATTTGGAGCGGAGGTTGATAGCTTTTGATTAGTCAGGGTATCAGGGGAGAAGGCAGGTGAATGGAGTTGAGAGGGTTAATGAATCTGCCGTGGTGGGTTGGCAAAGCATTCTCAATGGGCCAAATGGCCTAATTCAGCTTCTATGTCATATGGATTTTAGTCTCATGGTGGACAGCTTCAGGTTCCTAGGCATCCAAATCACCAGCAACCTCACCTGGTCCCTCCATTCCGATGTGGTGATCAGGATAGAGCATCAGCCGAGGTGTCTGAGTCAACATATTGAGGATTTTACTCAGGAATGTGCAGTACTGGGCCATCCCTTAGGGAATGAGGCAGGACAAGTAATTGAAGTGGCAGTCAGTGAGCACATTGGCTCTTGTAATCATAATGTTATTAGTTTTAAGATAGTGATAAAAAAGCATCAGATGTATCCACAGGCTAGGTTCCCAAAATGGAGCAAGGCTACTATTGTGAGAATTGGGCAGGATCTCGCAGAATTTGAATGGGTGATCCTGTTTGAAGGGAAAGCAATGAATAACAAGTGGGAGGCTTATAAGAGTGTGATATCAAGATTCCAGAGTTGCATGCTTCTGATAGGCTGAAAGGTAAACCTGAAAAGATTAGAGAACCTTGCTTGATGAGAGAAATCGAGGCTCTGATCAAGAAAAAGAAGGGTTTGGGAAATCAGGTTGAGTAAATCACTTGATGGTCATAAAAAGCTTAAGAATACACTTGAGAGGGAAACCAGGAGGACAAAGGAAGGGGATGAGGTGTATCTGGGAGGTGGGTGTTAAGGAAAATCTCAAGAGGTTCCCTTAGATTTCAGAAGGGTCATCTACAGTAGGTATTAAGCTGCAGGAAATGGGAGTGGTAGGTAAGGCCAGGTGAGGAGGAAGGGAGGTGTGTGGGCTGACTGGTTTCACCTATCATCCCTTCCCTCCACCTTTTGATTCTGGCTTCTCCCCACTTTCTCTCCAGTCCTGGTGAAGGGTCTCGGCTTGAAATGTCAACTGCTTATCCCTGTCCATAGAGCTGCCTGGCATGCTGAATTCCTCAAGTGCTTTGTGCGTGATGCCGTCTTATTCAAGTTCAAGTTCAATTGTCATTCAATCACATGACGACAGCCAAATGAAAGAGCATTCCTCTGGGGCTGAGGTGCAAACCACAGAACCAACAGTCGTGCACAGCACAAGCCACAAATAGCACGTATAATTATGATGGCAGTAAAGCAGACCGTTACAAGAATAATAATCTAGCCCAATTCCCCAAGTGTCATGGCCTGCAGATTGATGGTGCATGGATGTTGTACTGGAACCACATTTTACTGCAAGAACAAGCATCAGTTCTTCATTTCTTACTAGTGCAGCCACAGACGAGCACAATCCAGTTTGTCTTTCGCTGAGCGAACACTAGAGGACAGTGCTCATGGGAGGGGCCAACCACACCCCCCCCCAACCCAGCACAGACATCTGTTGTGCTACACTGCCTCCATATCTCCTCCCCTGGGTGGCTGCAACAGGCAACCTTGCGGCATGAAGACCTGGTCTAGGCAACAACTGAGGCAATGCAGCTCCTCCCTCCCGCCGTTGGTCAGAGCCAGTGAACTGGACTTGTAGTGTTCTATATCACCAATGTCCAACAGGGTCTTGCAATCACAAGAAAAATGTTCAAGACAATCACTTACATTGTTTGGTTGACTGCGCATTGCCTCTGATGCCTTCCTCCTTGGGTTGCTGTAGCAGGAAGCAGCACAATACACAACAAATCCAGCTCCACCACTACGGAGAAACTAGCCGATGGGGCAGACTTTCAGTACTTGATGTTCTTGATATCCAGCATTGTCTTGTGATCGTTAAGAAGGCATAAAGGATGAACATTTGCATCTTTAGCCATCTGGCACTTAGCTTCTGGTAGGGTCACCTGTGGCAGTAAGGTCAAGGGGGAGGTTCTAGACAAAGAGTGATCCAACTGAAACTCAGCAGAGGAGCTGGCGAAAGATGATGACACATCACAATGGCAGTGAAGGCGGAGGAAGTCTGCAGCAATGTAGGTTTCCCAGTAACCTTGCATCCCATGCCATTGGTCCCTGACCTAGCTCTTTCAAGGACTATCTGTGCATCAGCTTTCCCACACCAAAAAATATCAAACTCAGGCATTCTCTATTAAGGAAATCGGAATATGTGGCTCCTGGACTAGCTTCTGCAGCCAGCTGAGGACCCACCAATGGACAACTATTTAGGAGAACATCATATTTGACTCGAGTGAATAGTACACAGAATAAAATGTTAGATGACTGCATCGAATCCATATTTCTGTCCAATGTTGTTCCATATTTCTAGATGCTGGGAAATATCATTTTTCAAATTAATGATTAGTCCATTTGAAAGTTGAGTCCTAAGGTCACTTCTGCTGTCTTTTAGTCCAGTTTTGAATAGTTTTCATCTGCTTGGAGCTCAGTGTCTTTAAACTGATGTGACTGTCAAGTTGCCCTATGCACAGGGAACCCTGCCACTTTCCATCCCAATCAATTGATGCAATAAATCTCCCAGAGGAAATCCCAGCCCCAGCCACTAGTCAGTGAACTAATGGGATGGAGATCCATGCAGATTTACTTTCCAATGTGATTTGCTGCATTTTAAAAACAACAGAGGGTGAGGTATTTAACACACCTGCTTCTGTGAGTTTTCTGGCATTGCTTTAGGTTGGACTGAAATCTTTGTTATTTAATCTCCAAAGAGAAAATGCTTATCCATTTCATTCTATGTCTAGAAATGAATTCAGATGAATCAAAAGATTTCGCATAATTGCTGTCAACATCATGAACTTTGACTGAGTTATGGATCAATGAGGCTGCAAAAGATGCTCTAAACTGCAACAGGCTCAAACTATTTCCTCAGCAGATAATCCAAAGAAATTTATAGAACATAGAACATATAGCGCAGTAGGGGCGGCACGGTAGTGTAGTGGTTAGCGCAATGCTTTACAGTATAGGCGACCCAGGTTCAATTCCAGCTGCTGTCTGTAAGCAGTTTGTAGATTTCCCATGACCACAGGTGCTCCACCTGCCTCCCACAGTGCAAAGACTTATCAGTTAATAGGTCATTGTAAATTGTTCTGTGATTAGGCTAGGATTAAACTAAGGATTGCTGGGTGGTGTGGCTCAAAGGGCCAGAAGGGCCTATTCTGTGCTGTAACTCAATAAACAAGTAAAAAAAAAAGTGTGGGCCCTTCAGCCCATAATATTTTGTCAATCTCTTAACCTAATCCATGATCAACCCAACTCTTTCCTCTTAGAGAGCCCATAGCCCTCTATTTTTCCTATGTAAGGGTCTCTCAAATGTCCCTATTGTATCAGTCTCCATCCCCCCACCCCCAGCAGTGCTTTCCAGAGATTTACTACTTGCTGTGTTTAAAACTTCCCTCTGACATCTCTCCTGAACTTTCCTCCAATCACCTTAAAAGGATGTCCTCTAGTATTAGTCATTGCCAACCTGGGGGCGGGGGGGGTGGGGTCATTGGCTCTCCACAGTCTGTTATGCCTCTCGTAGCCTTATGCACAAATTGGGTGTGAATTGTACCAGGGATCCCTAAAGCTCCTGAGAAAACATCACCATTATAGTGAATTTGTGCAGACACTTTCTCTGCACACTAGAACAATGCCAACCTCTGTAATAATTCTACTCCACTGTCTCTGTTTTCTGTGGGTCCACTGGAATGATGGTGCAGACAAATGGAAACATTTTAGGATTAGCACTGAGGCACATTGTTTTGAGGATTTTCTAGTTAGCTGAACTTGGCCTGATTTTACCAGGGGTAATGCACCAAAGTGTGAAACATTTCTGTGCTCACTACCAATATTTCTCACCTTGACAAGTGTGGAAATCATTGCAACTAGAAAATCATCTTGTGGAATTCATGTTGGATTTACAATGGTTCTGACGCATAATCAACAATGGATATTTTAGATTCAGTAATAACAATTAATTAAAGTTTGGAAGTAAGGCAACATCTATCTTACAGATGTAAGATAGACTCCTCTCTAAGGCTGAAGTTTCCTTCATACTCTCTAATTTCTGTGTCCGGTTTCAAAAAGGTGAACCTTTACACAGTGATGGAGATTCTTGCATTTAGTTCAGGTAACTTTACCTGGATGGGATAGAGGCTGATGACAGCAAGCTGGACAAAACTGTAGTAGGAAATACTATAGATGGGAGGTGTTCAATAGAACAGCGTAGCTTAATACTGGACCAATAGATATCCATGACACAGGTCCTGTTTATAGTTTGATTCAACAGGAGAGCTGCAGAAATGTCAGGTACAGTACAGAGAGGATTCAGGAGATAGAAAGATATGGAACCGCAAAGGAAGGCAACAAAACATAGTAAGTGCTTCCAAGATTTGTTGTCAGTCTTCACACTTGAAGTATAAAATAATATACCTGATACTCCAGTGGAATGAGAAAATGAGTTGGGAATTGGAACCCACTACCATTAAGGAAACAGAACTGGAGTAATCAAAAACACAAGAAACTTCCCTAAGGATTGATGGTTTTAACTGCTAGATTTAAAAGGAAGTTGGTGAGGAAATTGCAGATGCTTTGGCCATAATCTTGGAAAGTTCTTTTTGATTTGGACATTATCGCTTTAGGTTGGAAAATTAAAGATGCACTTTCTTTAGTAAGGCGGTAGGTAGGTAGATAGATGGATAGGTATGTGAATAGGTAGATAAAGCAAGCAAGAGATAGCGAGTGAGAGAGAGGGCGAGAGAAAGCAAGTGTGTATGTTGTGAGAGAGAGGGAGAAAGCATGAGAGAGGGAAAGATAGAAAACAAGCATGTGTTAGAGAGAGGGAGAGAAAGTAAGAGAAGAGAGAGAGAGATAGAGAGAGAGAGAGAGAGAGAGAAGGAAACAAGAATATTATAAATCTGTAATCAAACATCTGTTGTGAAGAAAATGTTGAATTCCCTAACTTGGACAGAATGACTATACAGAAGGAAATTTGAGCTGGTGAAATTTTAGAAATAGCAGAGGTCCAAAGAGATTTAGGGGCTTGTGCATGCAAATCATTAAAATATGGTGGTCAGCTACAAAAGAAAACTTTATGAAGTCGAGTAGAATGTTGTCTTTAAGGCTGATGGGCTCGAACATGAAAGAAAGAAGTTTTGCCTCAGATTAACAAATCTCAAGTGTCTGATATTCCATTCAGTTCAATGCAACTTAAGTTGGTTTGTGCAAGTTCACACATATTAGCAGGGCTCCAAGGGTTAAGTGAAGAGCAGAGATCACATAAACAAGATAGATTCCTGTTAATATATTGGATTAAGGTGGAATGATTGCCATTCAAAGCATTTTCAATGGGATTGATAAGGTGGATAGATATATGTTTAAGCTCTTACTTCGGAGTCTGGGATAATGGGATATAATTTTTTAAAACTAGGCTAGAGAATTCTTCACACAAAGGATTGCAGATTTCAGCAATAAAACTTATTAATCCTGAATTCCAAGTGAATAGATTTTTGCTGATGCTGTCTATACGAAGCTAAACCAGATAGTTGGATGTAGTATTTAGGTCACAGCATGAAAGGAGGAGGTGACTTCAGGAGCTAACAAGCTCACCTCCTCATGTACCAGGACCTGGTTCGGCACTGTTGTCAAAGTAATGCAAATGCTAGTGTGAGGCGTGCCTGTGGTCCTTGCCTTCAGACTTAGAACTGATTCACTTGTGTTTAAGACCTGCTGCACACAAACTAGCAGCTCCATCTCCTACACGATACCTGTGCCGACAGTTCAAAAGCAATAACTGGCTATAAGGTGCTTAGAGACAACCAGAAGCTCCACATAAATGCAGGCCTTTCTTTGCGCACATCAGCACATCAAAGTAAAAGCACAAAACGGGATTCGAGAAGTCTTTGCTCTGTGTGACTTTGTAGCTTGTCGATGAGGAACAGAGTGGTGCTGTTACCTATTTACCCTGAACAGAATGTGTATTGATGTCTTTCCAAGGTACATAGAGTGAATGCATGAGACCAGATTGGGCAACGGACCAGGATAAATGCTGCTTGTAGAATATTCTGAGACATGCTGGCGTCCATTCCAATTATATGAATCAGATAAATATTGCTATTTATACTTGGATTGAACTTGAACCTCCTGCTGCAGCAGACAGGTTGCAATCCATCTTTCCTGTCCACTGAAGCAAGGGTCCTGTGGATGTAAACAAATCTTACAGCATCGTACACTTCCTTGTTTCTACTTGGTCTCATTCAGGGAAGTAAATAAAGACAAATATACTGCCTGGGGTGATAACCAGTGATAACCAGCTAATACAGCCCAGAGCAGTTACAGGATCAATTTCTTGCTCACACTGAACCAGCATGAGCAACTGTTGCAACAATTGATTTTGGATCCCTTGGAACAGGAGGGCGAAGGATCTGTATCAGCTCTTGCTTCAGATCGTTAATTTGTGTTCAGTCGATCAAGTGAGGGTCAGGTTAGGGTCAGATCTGATTCTATTCAACAGCCTGTCAAGGCTCATTGGCCAGACTCACAAATAAGGAATTGATAAGTACGCAGAAATCTGCCATGAAATTGTACCTTGCCTGAAGTTATAACATTGCTAATGGGAAAACTAAACATTGCTTGCCAACATTATGTAAAATTGAGAAGCATATTATAAGTTTTTAAAGAAGTCTGTCAGTGCTCAGAGGTATTCAAATACACAAGTAGTTAGCAATTAAGGTGCAGAAATATGATCTCTTGTGATGGGTTTGGAGACAGTTGTGTCACTGCTGAGCCAAGTTGGCAATGAAGATGCAAGCACGAGGAAATCTGCAGATGCTGGAATTTCAAGCAACACACATAAAAATTGCTGGTGAATGCAGCAGGCCAGGCAGCATCTATAGGAAGAGTGTACAGTCGACATTTCGGGCCGAGGCCCTTCGTCAGGACTAACGGAAAGAAGAGATAGTAAGAGATTTGGAAGTGGGAGGGGGAGGGGGAGATCTGAAATGGTAGGAGAAGACAGGAGGGGGAGGGATGGAGCTAAGAGCTGGAAAGTTTTGGCAAAAGGGATATGAGAGGATCATGGGACGGAAGGGAGGCCTAGGGAGAAAGAAAGGGGGAGGGGGGAAGCCCAGAGGATGGGCATGGAGTATAGTGACAGGCTCAGAAGGAGAAAAAGGAGAGAGAGAAAAAAATTAATAATAATAAAAGACAAATAAATAACAGATGGGGTAAGAAGGGGAGGTGGGGCATTAACCGAAGTTAGAGAAGTCAATGTTCATGCCACCAGGTTGGAGGCTACCCAGACGGAATATAAGGTGTTGTTCCTCCAACCTGAGTGTGGAACAAGTGCTACACATGCCCTTACACTTCCTCCCTCACCACCATTCAGGGCCACAGACAGTCCTTCCAGGTGAGGCGACACTTCACCTGTGAGTCAGTTGGGGTGATATACTGCATCTGGTGCTCCCAATGCGGCCTTCTATATATTGGCGAGACCCGACGTAGGCTGGGAGACCGTTTCACTGAACACCTGCGCTCTGTCCACCAGAGAAAGCAGAATCTCCCAGTGGCCACACATTTTAATTCCACGTCCCATTCCCATTCTGACATGTCTATCCACGGCCTCTTCTACTGTCAAGATAAGAAGCCACACTCCCACTTTCAAATCTCTTACTATCTCTTCTTTCCGTTAGTCCAGACGAAGGGTCTCGGCCCGAAATGTTGACTGTACCTCTTCCTATAGATGCTGCCTGGCCTGCTGCGTTCACCAGCAATTTTTATGTGTGTTGCTGGCAATGAAGATACAGAGTTCATTTGCAAATCTGTTTAGCTCTTGGTGCTAACTGTACGTGCTATAGTTGTCTCCAGGAATCATATTAGAAAGGGGATCTGAAATCTACTGTAAAAACCAGGGACTTTGCTGAATATGGAATTTTATACGTAATGCCTTGGCTATCTATTAGCATTATGTTTGAAAGGACAACAGGAGAATAGAGTAATTATTTTAAGGGTAAATGTAGCAAAGTTGTTTGGACAGACCTCAGGTTCTCTATGAGTACAAAGCTCTTTGCATCTAGAAGTTAACAGCTGAGCCTCTATCATATCCCAGCCTCTGCCTCAGTAACTCATGCTACCCAGTGGAGATTCGCATGGGGCAGGTCTGGTGTTTCTGTGTAAGTGTGAGCTCTTTGCTCTTTTGCGGAGCAGCATCTGTAATTCTGTAATAAATGGTTCATCACAGGGTTATCAGTCAGGGTTGACTGTCAATTCAAATGAACTCAATTTTTGCAGTTGTTGAAAATGTTACCTTTCGTGCCAATGTATGCAGAATCAGAAACAGAATCAGGTTGAATATCACTGGCATACAGCATGTCGTGAAATTTGCTGTTATGCAGCAGCAGTACATTACAATACGTAATAATAATAACAATAAAAAGTATATGTAAAAGAAGAAAATTAATAAAGAAGAAAATTAATAAAGAAGTGCAAAAAGAGCAGGAAAAAATACTGAGAAATCTTTCATGAATTCATTTTCCTTCAGAAATCTGATGATGCCCACACACCTGAAGTACTGTAACACATTTACACCTCAATCAACTAATGGATATGTACTTGGGGCCTTGATCCTTTTTCCAAAGTGTGATGCCACAATGGACAGAAAAAAAATGACACTCTCTTGCCATTGTTGGTTCTAATGATGAAATGCAACTTTATCGATCAAGCTGCATATGTTTCCAGTTAAGACAAATCTAATTAAGGTAACTATTGAAAATTAACTGAAGAAATATTGAACAGCAAAGCACAATCTAATGTTGCATTTATGACCCGCTATGCAATTCAAAATTGTAAAAGGAACGCATATCTTTCCACAACCATAAGTGAGTGTAAGTATTGTATTTCTATGTCCTGCACTTTAATGCTCCCAAATGATGTAACTATAAAGCTTTACTGGCCCACTGTTAACTGTAAGCCCTTCATGAAACAACTACAAATTGTATTCTCATAAAAAGTTCTGTGCAACCTATACACACTAAAGGTCATTTGCACAATGTGCAATCAAATCAATTACCTAATATTTCAGCCTTCTACTTTATATTGTTAACAAAATCCAGGTAACTGGACATTTTAGGCTCGAGGCTTTCATGTAAATTGAAGAGGCGCCATTGGCTCACCCTGTTATAAAGATGTCTCATTAGGAACCCCTTTCCTTCCACATTTTAGGTATCCAACAAAATTCCGCCATGGTCTAGTAACCTTTACGATCTCACCAACAATTTGCCAGTTATTTTAGGCACCTGAAACAATCTGGCTAGGAAAGGAAACCTTGTTTTCCATGAAACCTGATGAGCATAAATCACAAAATAAAAATTGGCATCAGGTTTTGAGGGAAAAACGTAGCAACATAAACACTGATAATCCGGCAAACATAGAGAGATGAATGGTGGAAGCCCCTGCCATTGGTGAGTCATGTGAATGGATGCCACCTCAGCCATAATGATGTACACCCACCATTAATATTGCAGATTGTATATTGTGCCAAGTGCTTTAATCTAATAGACAAAATGCTCAAGGAAATAGAAATCTGTTCAACCACCTCTTCCAGGAAGTTTTTTTTTCCAAGGGAAATTCTACAAAAAAGGCCTTTGTTGTTTTATTGGCTTCATTGCTTTCAGTACACAGCAGTGGAACATAATTAGGGTGTAATATTAAAATGTCACGTAGCAATTAACAAAATAAAGGGCTGCTGTGCTCCTTAGTGTGTTTTTCCACATGTGCAAGCCAGGGCAATCATTGGTGCAAATTAGTTCAGTCTCGTCACCAGTCTTGCCTATCGCAAACAAGATCCATTCCAGACTTCATGGCCACCTACACTTTGTGGCCAGAAACACTGGTCATGTGAAATCGGCAGTGGATTGTGGGGGGAGGTTGGTGGGGGGGGGGGGTTCAAGAAAGAAATGTATCTATTTATTGTGATAGCTTCTGGCAAGGAAGAAAAATATTTTATTAGCTTGCTAATGACTGGTTCGCACTGTTGGTTTAGTGCATGATAATATGAAATGAACAGCGATTCATTGTTCTGAACAGAACGAAGCTCTGTATGGAGTCACGACAGGACTCTGTGTATTACAGGTCCAAGAAACTATACCCTCCAATACTCATTGCTTCTCTTGCTGTTTAATTGCTTATGTGAGGAGCCCTGGAAGTGTAGTCCTATGCACGCATAGGGACATGGTCACCTCAGTCCCAAGGCTCACCATACTAAAGTCAATTCCAACGGGGCTAAAACAATGTCACATTTATAGCAGAAGTTGTAGTTTAAAACATATGGTTGTATCTGTGCTTTCTTATCCAATATTCGTTGCCACATTTAATTATCAAAGAAATCCTGGTGTTTAGTTCCAGGATGCTATTCAGTCTAAACCCATACTTTATGATTTATTTAGCTGCAATTCTCAATTACACATGTGTACATGCAAAAAAAAGCCATCGTAAATATTTCTGCACACTATTATGGATATGTAAATTGATTTTGTGTTGCACCCTATTGTTTCCTCAGCTAATCCATGTCTCAACCAGAAGGCTATGGCCATACTCCAGGCTTTCTCTGCTGCCATATTCCTTAAGATGTCAAAAGTGAATTGTTGATTCTCCAGCAAAGTACAATTGAGAAATATTGTTACATGGGCAAGAGCTTTAAATATAGAACCCCATATTTTTTCCTCTTGTAATTAATTTCAGATTTTTGCCAAGCATTATGAGCCAAGTGCACTTGGTTTTAGAAGAAGTGCACAACTTAAGTACTTTATCCCACATTGGCCTTTTTGTTTGCCTGCTTCAGAAATAATATGGCAGTAGTGACCAAGTGGAGGAGAGGTTGACCTTTCTTTACTTGTCAATGTTGCATTGACCATTGTTTTATCACCAGGCACTGCCATTTCTCCTCTGATTGCTGGTGCATTCTGGGCAGATCACACTCTCACTGTTTCACAAAAGCTTCCCCTCTTGAGTCATCCATAAGACCATAAGACACACGAGCAGAATTAGGTCATTTGGCCCATTGAGTCTACTCCGCCATTTCATCATGGCCAATCCAATTTTCCTCCCAGCCTCAGTCTCCTGCCTTCTCCCCATATCCCTTCATGCCCTGATCAATCAAGAATCTATCAATCTCTGCCTTAAATAGACCTAATGACTTGGCCTCCGCAGCTGCCTGTGGCAACGAATTCCACAGGTTCACCACTCTCTGGCTAAGGAAATTCCTCCTCATTTCTGTTCTAAAAGGATACCCCTCCATTCTGAGGCCTCTGGAAATATCCTCCCCACATTCACTCTATCAAGGCCTTTCACCATTCGATAGATTTCAATGAGGCCACCTCTCATTCTTTTGAATTCTAATGAATACAGGCCCAGAGCCATCAAACACTCTTTGTATGACAAGCCATTCAATCCTGGAATCCTCTTCGTGAAACTCCTCTGAATTCTCTCCAGTTTCAGCACATCATTTTTAAGACAAGCAGCCAAAAACTGCTCACCATATACCAAGTGAGGCCTCACCAGTGCTTTCTAAAGTCTCAACATTACATCCTCGTGCACTTGGAATGAATGTTAACATTACATTTGCCTTCCTCACCACAGATTCAACCTGAAAATTAACCTTTAGGGAATCCTGCACAAGGACCCTGAAGTCCCTTTGCGCCTCAGTTTTTTTTGTATTTTCTCTCCATTTAGGGGATAGCCAACCATTTCACTTATTCTACCAAAGTACATGAGCAGACACTTCCTGACACTGTATTCCATCTGCCATTTCTTGGCCCATTCTCCTAATCTAGCTAAGTCCTTCTGTAGCATCTCTACTTCCTCAAAACTACCTGCCCCCCCACCTAACTTCATGTCATCTGCAAACTTTGCACCATAGCCATCAATTGCATCATCCAAATCATTGACATGTAACATAAAAATAATCAGATCCAACTTAGACCCTTGTGGAATACCATTATTCACCAGCAGCCAAACAGAAAAGGCTCCCTTTATTCTCAACCTTTGTCTCCTGCCAATCAACCACTGTTTTCTCCATGCTAGAATCTTTCCTGTAATACAATAGGCATGTAGCTTGTTGAGCAGCCTCATGTGTGGCACCTTGTCAAAGGCCTTCTCAAAATCCAAGTACACAACATCAACCGTATCTCCTTTGTCTATCCTGCTTGTTACTTCTTCAAAGAATTCCAACAGATTTGTCAGGTAAGGTTTTCCCTTGAGGAAACCATGCTGACTATGGCCTATTTTATCAAGTGTTTCCAAGTACCCTGAGACCTCATACTTAATAATCGACTCCAACATCTTCCCAACTACTGACATCAGACTAATTGGCCTATAGTTTCCTTTCCTCTGCCTCTCTCCCTTCTTGGTGTGGAATGACATTTGCAATTTTCCAGTTTTCCGGAACCATGCCAGAACCTAGTGATTCTTGAAAGATCATTACTAATGACTCCACACTCTCTTCACCCACCACTTTCAAAACCCTGGGGTGCACACCATCCGGTCCAGGACGCTTAACTAACTTCAGACCTTTTAGTTTCCCAAGGACCTTTACTCTAGTTATAGTAACATCACACATTTCATGACCCCTGACACCTGGAACTTGCATCATACTGTTAGTGTCTTCCACATGAAGATTGTCACAAATACATATTCAGTTCGTCTGCTATTTTGTTATCTCCCTTACTATCTCTCAAGCATCATTTTCCAGCGGTCTGATATCTATTCTAACCTTTCTTTTACATTTTATATTATTGGCTAGCTTATTTTCATATTCCATCTTTACCTTCTTAATGACTTTTTTAGTTGTCTTCTGGTGGTTTTTTAAAGTTTCCCAACTCTCTAACTTCCCACTAATTTCTGCTCTATTATATGCCCTCTTTTTGGCTTTATGTTGGCCTTGACTTCTCTTGTTAGCCACAGTTTTGTCATCTTGCCTTTAGAATACTTCTTCCTCTTTGGGATGTATATATCCTGTACCTTCTGAATTCTTTACAGAAATTCCAGCCATTGCTGCTCTGCCATCATCCCTGCTGGTGTTCTTTTCCAATCAACTCTGGCCAACTCCTCTCTCATGCCTCTGTAATTCCCTTTGCCCCTTTACTGATACATCTAACTTTAGCTTCTCCTTCTCAAACTGCAAGGTGAATTCTATCATATTATGAACACTCGCCCCGAAGGATAATTTTACCTTAAGCTCTCTAATCAATTCCAGTTCATTGCACAACACCCAATCCCTAATAGCTGATCCCCTAGTGGGCTCAACTACAAGCTGCTCTAAGAAACCATCTCATAGGCACTCTATAAATTCCCCCTCCTGGAATCCAGCACCAACCTGATTTTCCCAATCTTCCTGCATATTGAACTCCCGCACTACCATTGTAACATTGCCCTTTTGACAAGCATTTTCTATCTCCTATTGTAAATTGTAGACCACATCCTTTCTACTGTTTGGGGGTCTGTATACAACTCCCATTAGGATCTTTTTACTCTTGTGGTTACCTTAGCTCTATCCACAATGATTCAACACTTTCTGACGCTATGTCATTTCTTTTTAATGATTGGGTTTCATTTATCACCAAAAGAGCAACACCACCCCTTCTGCCTTCCTGCCTGTCCTTTTGATACAATGTGTATCCTCCCAGTTACAATCTACTTTCAGCCATGATTCAGTGATGCCTACATCATACATGCCAATCTGCAACTATGCTTCAAGTTCATGTACCTTATTCCGCATACTGTGTGCATCCAAATATAACACCTCCAGTCCTAAATTCACCATTTTCTGATATTGTCCGCCTTTTAAAGTGCAACTGATCCTGTTGACTGCAATTTTGCTCTATCAATAGCCTCTCCTCACTACATATTGCCTCTGTTATCCAGCTAGCTCATCCTCAGCACTATCTTCTGCCTTTCCTATGATACTTCTTGCATTAAAATATATACAGCTCAGGACACTAGCTGCACCATGCTCAACCTTTTGATTCCTAACTTTGTCTGAAGTCTTACCAACATCTGCCTCCACAGCCTCTCCACTAACTGTTCTGGAACTCTGATTCCTATTCCCCTGAAACTCAAGTTTAAACTCCACTGTACAGCATTTAACAAAACTTCCCACCAGGATATTAGTTCCTCTCCAGCTTAAGTGCAAACCTTCCCATCTGTACAGATCCCATCTTCCCAGGAGGAGAGTCCAATGATCCAAAAATCTTATGCTCTCTGAGTTGTCTGTACAACTACATATCAATTAAATAAAAGCATGCAAGCAGAGATGAGATTAACTGGTATATTCACTTTGCAGAGAAAGAAAACAACAGATCAATTAGCATGGGTAAGTTATCAATCAATAAGTAATGCTAAGCGGAGTCATTGCACTAAAACAAATAGATCCATACATCCTACACCATCCTCCTACATACCTACATACATCCTCCCTCCTACACCAACCCCTTAGTCACATATTAAACTGTATAATCTTCCTAGTTCCGGCTTCACTAGAACATGGCACGGGTGGCAATCCTGAGATCACAACACTGGAGGTCCTGTCCTTTAACTTAGCACCTAACTCCCTGAACTCTCTATGCAGAACTTTGTCATTTGTCCTACCCGTGTCATTTGTACCTACATGGATACGACTTCTAGCTGTTGTCCCTCCCACTTAAAAATGCTGAGAACTCAATTTGATATATTTCAGACCTTGGCACCCAGGAGGCAACATATCATCCGGAAATCTTATTCTCGCCCACACAACCTTCTGTCCGTTTCCCTAACGAATCCCCTATCACTACAGCATGCCTCTTCTCCTCTCTTCCCTTCGGAGTCGTAGAGCCAAACTCGCTGCCAAAGACCAGACCACTGTGACTTTCTTCTGTTTGGTCAACCACCACCCTCCCCCCCGACAGTATCAAAAGAGATATACCTGTTGTAGAGGGGGGTGGACACAGGGGTACTCTGCACTGGCTCCTTAACCCCTTTTCCCTTCTGACTGTCACTCAGTTTCCTATGCCCTATATCTTGGGTGTAACTACCTCTCTGTATGTCCTATCTATCACCCCTCAGCCTCCCAGATGATCCAATGTTCATCCAGTTCCAGCTCCAACTCCCTAACAGACTAATGGTCCTATGCTCCTACGGTCCAAGTTCAAAGCTCAATGAAATTTGCCATGTGAGTATTTAGGATGGTATAGAATTCATATATCATAAGGCATTGGTCAGCCATTGCGTATGAAAGTACTGTTGCAGCTATATAAACTTTGGTTAGCCTACACTTAGAGTAGGTTGGATAGGTTGGGCAAATTTGGTGTGATTTTTGTGGAGCGTCCGAGGCTGAAGGGAGGTCTGATAGAATTCTATAAAATGATGATAGGCATAGGGAGGACAGACAGTCCGTCTTCTTCCCAGAATAGAAATGTCATACACTGGGGCATATGCTTTTAAGGTGAGAGGGAGGAAGATTAAAGTTGATGTGTGGGCCAACTTTTTTATGCGGAGAGTGGCAAGTCCCTGGAGTGAGTTCCCAGTGGTAGTTACGGAAGGACATATGAGAGGCTGGGAACGCAAGTATAAGGCCCAGGAGCAGGCCAAACAGATAGAGCTTCATTTGGCATTGTGTTCAGTGCAGCCATTGTGGGCTGAAAGGTGTGTTCTTGTGCTCTACTGTTTTAGGTTCTGTCAAAGAGGATCGGGAATGGCAGCCTCCTGCTCATGTAGAAATGTAAATTGCAAGCTAGACGCCTACTTGATTAGAACTCATTTTAAAACTGAATATTAAGAATTTAAAGTATAATATTTCCACAGTATTGTTTTAGAATGTTATCTTCCAACTATCCTTTATTTCCAACTAACAACATACTTAATGAATTGTGAAATTTACCTGCAGTAAATTTGGAATGCAAAATCATTATTTTTGCATTAAAAAGTAGCATATTTGGAAAGTCATACTGGGCTAAGTGGTTGGGTGCTAGGGAATGCTGATGTACAGATGGATTTCAGCAGAGGATCAAGTACTCTGTTCAATACAGTAACAATACAGGTTTGTTAGGGTGCTGAAGAAGGTATATGGTATAGGGTGCTGAAAAAGGCATCTTGGGTACTAGCCTACAAAGTACCCAGGATGTCTTCATGGAGCAGTGTCTCAGAAAGGCAGCGTCTGTTATTAAGGACCCCCAGCACCCAGGGCATGCTCTTTACTCATTGCTACCATAAGGGGAGGAGAAGATGGCGGTGCGATGCAGCGCCCGCGGCTGCTCTGAATTGATATTGTATTTGTTAAACAGGGGCCATGCACAATCCTGATTTGATGAAGATGGACGTGAGAAGCACGGAGAAACTTCTGAAATGCCTGCTTCGCTGCTGCTGCTACTGTGCGATCGAGAATCTCCGGAGGGGAAGGCCCCAAATCCTTGGCTTTGCCTATTGCCTGTCAGTGGGGCCAGGGTCGAAGTGCTCGGCAGAGATGGTGGTCGGTGCTCGGTGTCGGAGGGCTGGCCGGAGGCTCAAAGTTTTCAAATGGACTCAGAGTCGGACTGTGGTCGGGTGCTTCCAGGATGCTGCATTGGCAAGTTTTCAGCGCTGGAAGCTCATGGCAGGGAGAGTTTTTCCCTTCAACCGTCTGCGTGAGATGATGGGACCTTCGAGAGATTTTGAGACTTTTTTTACCGTGACCATGGTCTGTTCTTCATCAAATTGTGGTATTGCTTTGCACTGTTGTAACTATATGTTATAATTATGTGGCTTTTGTCAGTTTTTTTTAGTCTTGGCTTGTCTTGTGTTTCTGTGATATCATTCTGGAGGAACAGATTATATCATTTCTTAATGCATGCATTACTAAATGACAATAAAAGAGGACTGCATGTCCTTATAATCTAATCTATAAAAAAGGTTGGAGGTACAGAAGCCTGAAGGCAAACACTCAGTGACTTAGGACAGCTTCTTCCCCTCTGCCATCTGATTCCTAAATGGACATTGAACCCGTGAACACTACCTCACTTTTTTAGTATATATTATTGCTGGTTTTGCATGATTTTTAATCTATTCAACATACATGTACTGTAATTTATGTATTTATTCATTTATTCTCTTCTTCTATATTATGTATTGCATTGAACTGCTTCTGCTAAGTTAACAATTTCACGACACATGCCAGTGATAATAAACCTGATTCTGATTCTGACATGCTTGCCTTCGTTGGTTGAGGCATAGAGCTAGGATATTATGTTGCAACTTTACCAAATACTGATTAGGCCACATTTGGAGTATTGTGTGCGGTTTTGTGCACCACACTATAGGAAGGATGTGGCTGCACCAGAGGAGTTTCACCAGGATGCTGCCTGGAATGATGCACTGGATATGAAGAGAGATTGGATAGGCTGGGCTTATTGTCCCAAGTGTGTAAAAGACTGAGTGCTGACCCAGATATAAAATTATAAGAAACCAAACATACAGTACAGATGGAATCCTTTTATTTTCCAGTGGTAGAGATGATTAAAAGCAAGACAGCACTGGTTGCAAACCCTGTAACCTATTCTTTCTCACATGACCATCATCTTGTCATTCATCCATGAGGGGAAAATTACAGCGGCTAAGTAATGTACCATTCAGCATGACTTTGAGATCTGTGAGGAAATTGGATTATCTCAGAGTAAACCCACACAGAATTAATGTAATTATACCCAACTAAAGTAAGTAAATAAAGTGATAACCTGCTTGTCTTTGGAATGTGGGAGGAAACCAGAACTCCTGGAGGAAACCCACGTGGTCATAGGAAGAAAATACAAACTCCTACAGACAGTGGCAGAATTGAACCTGGGTTGCTGGTGTTGCAATAGCATAATGTTAACTGCACTGCAATCGCTAATGTTCAGACTTATGAATGGAGCTTAATTATTGCAGAACATCCATACCCGGCCTTGCAGACTCACTTTATTCTCCATCCACAGGGATTTCTCATCTGAACATTGCCTCGGTGTCAAGTTAAATGGCTCCCACCATTAATACTAATAAGATTAGAGATACAAGAGACTACAAGTGCCTGGGTTTAGAGCAATCATCGTACTGTTGGTGGAACTCAATGGATCAAGCAACATCTATAGGGAAAAGTGGACCAGATGAAAGGTCTTGACCCAAATTGTTGACTGTCTGCTTCCCACTGCAGATACTACCTGAGGGCTTCCAGCAGTAAATGCCTGTGATGCAATGCCCACATCTTGGTAGATCAGGCTGCTTCTTGCTTATCCCCAAGATCAGTTTTAAGAATGACTTATATGAGTTGGGCACATGGCCAAGTGGTTAGGGCATTCGTCTAGTGATCTGAAGGTCCCTAGTTCGAGCCTCAGCTGTGGCAGCGTGTTTGTGTCCTTGAGCAAGGCACTTAACCACACATTGCTCTAGTGTCTGTGCGAGGAGTGGCGCCCCACACAGACTTCCAATCTGCGCTTTGTAAGGCATGAAAATGCCCGACGTAGGCCTCTCATGGTCTAAGTCGATGTTCCCTCCCCCTATATGAGTTGGAGCAAAACGCAAAATACTGTAGATGGTGAAAAGCCACAATGAAACAGAGGATGCTGGAAATACTAAGTAGATTAGTATTTTCTGTTGGAATTTTCTCCGTCTTATAAAGGGAAGAGGTCACTGACTCCCACCACGGCTAGAAGTTATTCCAGAGCTTTAGACCATAGGGCATAGTAGGAGAACAAGGCCATTTAGCCTATTGAGTCTACTCCACCTTTCAATCATGGCCGATTCTTTTTTCTCTCCTTAGCCCCGCTCCCCAGCCTTCTCCCAGTAACCTTTGATGATGTGGCCAATCAAGAAGCTATCAATCTCCGCCTTAAATACACCCAATGACCTGGCCTCCACAGCCCCCTGTGGTAATAAATTCTGCAAATTCACCACCCTCCAGCTAAAGAAATTTCTCCGCATCTCTGTTTTAAATGGCCATCCCTCTATCCTGAGGCTGTGCCCTTTTGTCCTAGACTCCCCCACCATTCAACATTCAAAAGGTTTCAATGAGATCCCCTCTCATACTTCTAAATTCCAGCGAGAACAAACCCAGAGGTATCAAATATTCCCCATATGATGATCTTTTCACTCCTGGGATCATCCTTGTGAACCTCCTCTGGATCCTCTCCAATGCCAGCACAGCTTTTCTTAGATGAGGAACCCAGAACTGTTCACAATGCTCAAGGTGAGGCCTCACCAGTGCCTTATAAAGCCTCAGCATCACACCCCTGCTCTTGTATTCTAGACCTCTTAAAATGAATGCTAATATTGCATTTGCCTTCCTCACCACCAACTCTACCTGCAAGTTAGGCAACATATGCTGCAGACAGCACACATCTCTATTTCTGGTAGGGCTCGGGCTGATTTGGAGGACTCGAGGAGAGGAGCCACCATCCCTGTGAACATCCAAAATGAAACCCAGAGATCCATGGAATCATTGAACCACTCCCTTTGGCCCTCTGTCCGCATCAACCATCAAACTTCCACTTGCTAAGAAGTTAGAATAATCCTATGATTTTCCTCTCCATAGTCCATTGAGGATCCCGTTAAATAATATGCTTGTTTGGGTATCTCATGCATGATTAGCGCATGCCTTCAACTGTTCCATCACAGCCAGGCATTTCAGGGGAACTGATGCCTCCTCTACATGTGCTATTGATTACTAAATGACACATGCCTACAACAATACAGGTATTTTCCAATTCATAATTAAAGCTGAAGGCATACTGGCACCGGTAGCAGTGAGAAACCAACACCACAGGGTCCAAATTCACAGCCATAATGTCTGAAATCTGATACGTGTTACTGTGTTGGAAGGCAGTCTGCCGTGTGGTAAGTAATAAATTTCACTAATTTAGCTTCGGCTTCATTGTGATAGGTAACCCTTGTTTATATGCAACATTTTACTCCTCCTCCTGTACCTACTAAAGTGGCCTCCTGTTACCTCCTGTACCTAATAAAGTGGCTACTGAGTGCACGTTCATGGTCTTCTGCTGCTGTAGCCCATCCACTTCAAGGTTCGATGTGTTGTACATTCATAGATTCCCTTCTGCACAGCATTGCTGCAATACATGTTTACTTGAGTTACTATTGCCTTCCTGTTACCTTGAGCCTGTCTGCGATTTCTTCTCTGACCTCTCTCGTTAACAAGACATTTTCACCCAACCAACTGCTGTTTAATGGATGTTTTTTACTCTCTTGCATTATCCTCTAGAGACAGTTGTATGAGAAATTCCCAGGAGATCGGCAGTTTCTGAGATCCTCAAACCAACCTGTCTGGCACCAAAGATCATTCATAGAAACATAGAAAACATACAGCACAATACAGGCCCTTCGGCCCACAAAGCTGTGCCGAACAAGTCCCTAACTTAGAACTACCTAGACTTTACCCATAGCCCTCTATTTTTCTGAGCTCCATGTAGCCATCCAGGACTCTCTCAAAAGACCTTATCGTTTCCGCCTCCACCACCACCGACAGTGGCCTATTCCATGCACTCACCACTCTCTGCGTAAAAAACTTACCCTACGGTCACATTTCTTCCCCAGTCTAACGTTTGGTCTGAACAACAACCGAACCTCTTCACGTCTGCATGCTTTTATGCATTAAGTTGCTGCCACTTGATTAGCTGATTAGATATCTGCATGAACGAGCGGCTGTATGGGTGTACCTAATAAAGTAGCCACTGAGTGTATTTTTTTGCATTACAAAAATCGTCACACTTTAAATACACTCTACCGGGGCATTCTGAAAAGGATGTGAAAGGCGCTATACAAATAAACATTCTTTTTTTCCTTGTCTTTCATTACTTCAATTACTTGCTCATTTCCCCGATCAATTGTTTGGAACTGATGCTTCTGATGTGGTGAGGTATTTCTGCCTGAAATGAGTAGGTGGTCTTGATTCAGTAGCTGGTTCCAACCATAAGCGGCAATGGGGCAAAGAAAGTGCTCTGTTACATCCTCGATGCGGATACTAATCTCA
The DNA here is from genome assembly GCF_030028105.1 of Mobula birostris. Classification (NCBI taxonomy): domain Eukaryota; kingdom Metazoa; phylum Chordata; class Chondrichthyes; order Myliobatiformes; family Myliobatidae; genus Mobula; species Mobula birostris. The sequence continues at coordinate 39,352,452 of NC_092387.1, forward strand.
GCTCAACTTGGCACAAGAAGCAACAAGAGGGCCATTATTTCACAGGAACAGAAAACCTCTCAGTGGTGCGCAGTTCTCTTTGCAAATCTGTACACAAATATCTGTAAGAAAAGACCGCACAAACCTAAGTAACAATGCAGGCTCCACAGACACAGTTGGAACCTTTTTAAAAAAAAGTCTGTGTTGTAAAATGCCAAAAATATAAAGTCTTTAAAAATAATGAACCTAAGACCTTTCTGTTTGTCAGGAGCTTTTTCATTTTTATTTTTACACAGGGGACCATTTCGCTAGTCTGATCAGTTTTCTTTACAAGAGGCTTTCGTTGGTTTAGTTTCTTTTCCTCTTTTACAAGAGACGTGGGTGTTTTACTGGAAAATAAAAATGCTGAACAAGAGAGCTCTTTATTTTTCCATAGATGTATACTTTTTTTTCTTCAAGGAAAGAAAGAAGGAAAGTTCAGTAACTGTTAGGAACAGGCAACAATGTTGTGGATAGGCTGAATGCTCTGATGTTAAATTAATGTTAACCATTCCTCATTTCAATGGTGCATTGTTTGATATGCAGCAAGATAAATGTGAAAATTAAATTAAAAACAGAAAGTGCTGGAAATACTCAACAGATTTGGCCACATCTGAGGGAAGAGAAACAGTGTTAACATTTCAAGTTGAGGATTCACCATCAGAACTGAGAAACAGACAAAAGAAGCTCATAAATGTGAAGAATAGATCCCCAATGTAAACTGTTTAAGAACTTCTGAACTACAGAGTCACATGCAGGGACGAGAACAGCATGTACAGTCCTATACGCCATGTAAGAGGACAGATACTAACTGGACCACCAAAGGTTATTCATCATGAGTTTGAGGTCGTGTGGTATTTGGATTTCAATCAAATACATTGTTCTGGGAAAAGCTTTCTCCGACCATTTGTACTGTAGATAGATTTCCTGGAGTAGAATATTACTGTGGGAGTTCTTATCTTCCATCGGAACTGCAATGGAAATTCCAGAGATGGGCATAATCAGCTCAATGCGTTTGTATTCCTAATACTGGGCCAACCTGTGGTAAAGTTCAGTCAGGCCATTAAGCACATGCTTGCAGATCCTTCAAAGGTCCAGGATTTTGGTTTTATTATCTGCAGAACAAGGGTATGGCTAATAGAGGTGCTGTCTCACTGCATAGGAGACCCAGTTTCAATCCTAACTAGGGTTCTGTCTGGGTGGAGTGTGCTCCTTTTTCCTGTGGCCACATGGGCTTCCTCCAGCTGATCCAGTTTCCTCGCAAATATGTGTGGGTTGGTAGGTTATTTGACCATTATAAATTGTGTAGGTGAGTGGTAGAATCTGGGAAGGAGTGGGTATGAGAACATGGTAAGAATCACACAAACATGATTAATGTGAAATTAATATAAATGAGTGAGTGATAGCATGAGTTTAGTGGACCGAAGTGTCTGGTTCTGTGTTGTACTTCTCTTTGACTCTATAGCTAAAACTGTCAACAGAGCCAGCATAGAATCAATGGACCAACTAGCCTCCTTCTTTGTCAGAGACGATACAAGGAAGATAATGGCAATATTAATATTCCAGCAACTTTTGATGTGTTCATATCCAATATGGAAGTTTCTATCAGAGACTCCTTGATCTTCCATAGGGTGCACTATTGCAGTCCTCTCTTAAGACAGTCAGTATGAAATCAGTAAATTAACATGAACAGGAACTTGTAATGCCCTGTTCTTCTTGTGTCCCGAAAATGCTATTTATTCATTACTCTAAAGGTTTGGCATTTCCAGTTATATATAATTACATTTTTACAGGTATTCTGAGATGTAGTAACTCTCTAACTCTGGAAACCCTAATTTTATATGAATTTATATTAATATACACAGTCATTTTTTTTCAGGGAAGTGGAATCAAAAGCTATAGGGAATAGGTTTAAGGTGAGAGGGAAGCGATTTAAAAGAGACCTGAGGGACAAATTTGTGCAGAGAGTTGTGCATTTATGGAATGACCTGCCAGAGGATGTAATTGAAGTAGGTACAATAAAAATATTTAAAAGACACTTGGTCAGGTATGTGGATAGAAAAGGTTTAAGGAGATATGTGGGCAACTGGGAATAGCTTTGGTGAACACCTTGGTCAGCATGGAGGAAGTTCTGCTGAAGGTTCCCAGCCCAAAACGTCAACTGCACTCTTTTCCATAGATGCTGCCTGGTCTGCAGAGTTCCTTCAGCATTTTGTGTGTGCAGCATGGAGAAGTTGGGCCTGTTTCCTTAATATGTTAGAGTCATATAAAACTGCAGCACAGAAATAGTCCCCTTGGCCCATCCTGTCCATGCCAAATCATTTGAACTGCTTAGACTAATCGACCTGCACTTAGATCATAGCCGTGCAAAACCCATCCATCCATGTAGCTATCCAAACTCCCCCTAATGATGAAATTGAAATTGTATGCACCACTTGCACTGGCACCTTGTTCCGTGCTGTCACCACCCTTTGAGTGAAGAAAATTCCCCTCATGCTCTCTTGAAGTATTTTACCTTTCATCCTTAACCTCTAGATATAGTCTCACCCAACCTCAATGGAAAAAGCCTGCTTGCATTTACCCTATCCACACCCCTCATAATTATGTATACATCTATCAAATCTCCCCTCTATCTTCTATCTTTCAAGGAATAAAATTCTAACGTATTCAATCTTTCCTTCTAACTCAGGTCCTCTAGTCTCAGCAACATTCTTGAAAGTTTCCGCTGTACCCTTTCAATCTTATTACATCTTTTGTGTAGGTAGGTGACCAAAACTGCACACAATGCTCCAAATTAGGCCTCGCCAATGTATTATACAACTTCAGTATAACATCCCATCTCCTGTACTCAAAACGTTGATCCATGAAGGCCAATGTGCCAAGAGTTTTCTTTACAACCCTTTCTACCTGTGATGTACTTTCAATGAATTATGGATCTGTATTCCCAGATCCCTTTGTTCTATTGTATTTCTCAGTGCCTTAGCATTCACTGTGTAAGGCCTATTTGGGTTGGTCCTCCCAAAGTGCAACACTTCACACTTGTCTGCATTAAATTCCATCTGCCATTTTTCAGCCTATTTTTCCAGCTGGTCCAGATCCTGCTACAAGGTTTGATAGTTTTCCTCGCTGTACACTACACTCTAATCTTAGAGTCATCCACAAATTTGCTGATGGAGTTAACCACATAATCATCCAGATCATTGATATTGATAACAAACAACTAAGGACCCAGCACCAATCCCTGAAGCACTCCACTAGTCACTGGCCTCCAGTCATAGAGGTAACCATCTACTACCACTCTCTGGCTTCTCCCACAAAACCAATATCAAATCCAGTTTGCCACTTTGTCTTGAATGCCAAGAAACTGAAGCTTCTTGATCGACCTCCCATGCGGGAGCTTATCAAAAGCCTTGCTGAAATCCATGTGGACAACATCCGCTGCCTTGCCTTCATCAACCTTCCTGGTAACTTCCTTGAAAATCTCTATAAGATTGGGTAGACATGACCTACCACCCCCAAAGCCATGCTGACAATCCTGAATCAGAACCTGTCTATCCAAATACTCATATATCCAGTTTCCTAGAAAACCTTCCAATAACTTTCCTACTACTGATGTCAGGCTCACTGGATTACTTTCCTGGTTTATTTTTAGAGTCTTTCTTAAACAGCGGAACAACAATAGTTATTCTCCGATCCTCCAGTACCTAAGGATGATTTAAATATCTCTGCTAGGGCCCCTGCAGTTTCTGCACTTGCCTCCCACAGGGTCTGAGGGAAGACCTTGTCAGTCCCTGAGGATCTGTCCACACTAATTTGCCATAAAACAGCAAACACCTCCTCCTATGTAATCTGTATAGGGTCCATGACGTTGATGCTGCTTTTCTCACTTCTATAGACTCTGCATCTATCTCCTAAGTAAATACAGATGCAAAAAAAAAAATCCATTTAAGATCTCCCTCACTTCTTTTGGCTCCACGCATAGACTACCATTCTGTTCTTCCAGAAGACTAATTTTGTCCCTTACAATCCTTTAGCTCTTAACATATCTGCAGAAGCCCTTAGGGTTCTCCTTCAACTTGTCTGCTAGAGCAATCTCATGCCTTCTTTCAGCCCTCCTGATATCTTTCTTAGGTATTCTTTTGCATTTCTTATATTTCTCAAGTACCTCATTTGTCCCTACCTGCCTATACCTGCTATGCACCTTTTTTATTAACCAGGGGCTCAAAATCTATCAAAAATTAATGTTCCATAAACCTTTTATCCTTGCCTTTTATTCTGACGGACACATACAAACTTTGTACTCTTAAAATTTCACTTTTGAAGCCCTCCCACTTACCAAGTACACCTTTGCCAGAAAACAGCCTTTACCAATCCACATTTGCCAGATCCTTTCTGATACCAACAAAATTGGTCTTTCTCTAACTTAGAATCTCAAACTGAGGACCAGGCCTATTCCTTTCCATAATTATCTTGAAACTACTTGCATTATGATCACTAGATTCAAAGTGTTCTCCTAAACAAACTTCTGTCAACTGCCCTATGTCATTCCCTAATAGGAGATCAAGTATCACACAGTCTCTCATTGGGACTCCTATGTAATGATTAAGGAAACTTTCCTGAACACATTTGACAAACTCTTTCCTTCTAGCCTTTTCTATGTTTCTATGTTTTTATGCCTTCAGGAAGCAGGAGGGGCAGACAGTGCACAGGCTCCTGTCTACATCAGGGGGCTAAAGATGGTGCCAGAGGGTAACTTCTCCCAGTTCATCTGAGAAACAGCTTAAATTCCTCTCTTTAATGTCTCTATTTCCTTTTCAAGGTGGCTAGGGTTCTGTCAGAGTCTGTGATCTACATCTGCACTCAAGCTGTGGTTCTTCAAGGTGGAGTGTCTCTCTCTGTCTCCCCCCACCTCTGTCTCTGTCTCTCTCTCTCTCTCTCTCTCTCTCTCTCTCTCTCGTTCCTCCCCCCCCTCTCTCTCTCTCTCTCTCTCTCTCTCTCGTTCCTCCCCCCCTCTCTCTCTCTCTCTCTCTCTCACTCTTTCTCAAGGCTGAGAGGGTTGAGAGCTTTTAATTCCTAGAAGTGATAATCATTGGCTCTATTTCCTCAAGAGACTAAATAAAGTTGGCATGTCTTTGTCGGCACAATTTTTATTGATGTACCATAGCAACCATTCGATCTGTATGTATAATGACTTGGTAAGGCAACTGCTCTGCATGAGATTGCAAGAAACTGCAGGAAGTTGTGGATATGGCTCAACATATCACAGAAACAGGGCTCCCCTTTATGGACCCTGTCTATGCTTGTTGCTGTATTAGTAAAGCAGCCAGCATAATCAAAGATCCAGCCCACACTGGACATTCTCTCTTCTCCCCTTTCCCTTTGGCTGAAAATACAAAAGCCTGAATGCACATACCACCAGACTCAAGAACAGCTTAATTCTGCTGTTATAAGACCATATAATGGTTCTCTGATACAACAAAATGAAATCTTGATAAAATCACAATCTATCTCATTATGATTTTGCACTGTATTGTTTACCTGCTCTGCATTTTCTGTGGTGCTTTTACACTTTGTTCTTCATTGCTATTCTACCTTGTTCTACCTCAATGCACTGTGCAATGATTTGATCTATAGCACAGTATGCAAGACAAGCTTATTGCGTATTTACTATTTCAGTGATATTTGAATAATATTGTAAATATATTGTTTGATTAAGCATTCTTTTTGTTTAAATAATTCATTATGGATAATATGTTAACTGTAACTGAATGGCATATGTCATGAAGCCACCATGCCATATGCATGCATCTTGCTTAAAAGTAAAAACAAAACAGAACAGTGGCAATGAGTAATTTTTAAGCAGACCTGAGATGACTACCTATCTGTAGAAGTGCAGTGTGGTGTTGGGGTTTAAAAAAGTGAGGCAAGAAATGGTCGAGTTCAAAAGCAGTGCAGCAGATGCTTCTTTATGAAGAGACAGAGATGGCCAAGTTTTAAAAAAAGGCAGAAAATGGATAAACTCATTGGTTCATAAACAGTGAGTACCAGCTGGTAATAATCACTGAGAATAAAAATGCAAAATTGGCTGGTTACATCAGAAAGATAAATGTATTCAATTGCACAAGAGATAGCTGTTCATTGTATACTGAGTGAATTGAGCAGTATTTTGAAGCAAATGAAATAGCCAATGAGAAATGAGTACCAATTTTGCTGAGTGCATTGGATTTAAAGGTTTACAGTTTGCTTAGAAGTTTAACTACTCCAACTAAACCAGCTGAAATGAGCTTTGGTGATATTGTGAAAGTAATGCAGAAACAGTTAGGAACTAAGCCGCTGTTGAATGCAGAATGCTTTAGGTTTCATAAGCAGACTCAAAAGGAAAGCGAACCCATTTCGGCATATGTGGCTGAATTGAAGAAGTTGTCTGAGCATTGTCAGTTCAGTGATGGGCTTAATGATGCACGGAGAGATTATTTAGCTTGTGGAATCTTTCAAGAAAGCATTCAAAAAGAACAATTGAAATAGCTGTATCAATGGAAACAGCAAACAGAGAAGCAATTTAGTAGCACTTAGGAATGGAAATGAGCGTGACCAAAATTGCAGCATCTAGATGGATTCAAGCCTGGCTGAAAAACATGTGTTACCATTGTGGCAGGGCTCACATACACCAGAACAATGCAGATTCAAAGGCAAAACATCCAGAAAATGCAACAAAATAGGGTACATACAAAGAACATGTCAGGCAAATGAAAATAAATGTACTGCGTAGGGAAGAGATAAAGATAAAAAGTCAAGTTGCAGTTTCAAAAAGAGCATTAATCTGCATGCAATTGCTGAAAAATTTGATAATGATGAGAGTGACAGGACTGAGAAGCCTTGAGAATTAAATTGTGAAAACTAACAACAGGCGATCAATATAGCCAGAACTGAATGGCAAATTAAAATAGAAATCAACACTGGCTCAGCTGTTTCAGTTATTCCACAAAATGGGTTTGAACAGCATTTCAAAGATACTTAACTGAAGCCTGCAGATATCCAACTAATAACATATATGAGAGAAAAGATAATTCCTGTGGGAATGACATTCGTAACAGTGAAAAACAACCATAAAGCCATCTTGGGCTTGTACGTGGTAAAAACAGGGCCAGCATTGTGGGGACAAGATTGGCTGAGAAAACTACAACTTGATTGGAGATCCATCTACCATTTTCATACCCTGTGATAGGGTCAATTAAAAGTGAATTAAGAAAGGTGCTGGATGATGCCACAGCAGTGTTCAGGATGGAACTAGGAAACTCAGACATATCAAGTTCAAAATAGTGTTACATGAAAATGCACACCCAAGTTTTACAAAACCCATCCAATTCCTTATACTATCCATGATAAGGTAGCCAATGAGTTGGATTGCATGGAGGCTGAGGAATTATTTTGAAGGTTGAGTGGAGCCCATGGGTAAAGCCAATGGACCCAGTAGTCAAGAAGAATGGATCTGTCAGGATCTGTGGTGATTTTAAGATAACCATCAACCCAGTACTGAAGGCAGATCAATCCCTCTTCCTAGGATAGAGGATATCTTTGCAAAGCTTTCTGGAAGAAAACCCTTCAGCAAGATGGACAGCTGAGGTTTACCTATAGATGGAAGTGGAAGAAGGGTCCAACGTGTTTCTCACCATCAATACTCACAAGGGGCATTATCTCTATCATAGGCTCATTTTTGGAGTATCATCTGCACCTTCACTCTGGGAGAAAGCTATGGACCAGTTGCTGCAAGGCTGCCCAAGCACTCAGTATTACCCGGATGCTATCATTATTACCAGTAAGGATCATAAGGAACATCTCCAAAATCTAAATACAGTTTTAAAAAGATTAGAAGATTGTTGGCTCAGAGCAGGACACAAGAAGTGTGAATTCTTTAAACCAAGCATCACTTACTGTTGACACATCGTTGATGCACAACAAATACACAAGTGTGCTGAGAAAATTCAAGCAGTGGTGGATGCCTCAAGGCCAAAGGAGGTGTCATAGTTCTGGTCCTTTTCAGGATTTGTCAATTGCTATAACAGGTCCCTGCTAAAACTGGCTACTGTGCTCCACTTCTTGAGTGCTTTACTGCAGATCAGGAAGAAGTGGAAATGGACAAAGCACTGTGAGGTGATTTTCCAAAAGGTAAGGAAAAGGTGATGTCAGACACTGTACTCACACACTATGATCCATACCATGCAGTGAAGCTTGGCTGCGACACCTCACTGTATTGTATAGATGCCGTTATATTTCACGCTGTGAGTGATAGGAGTGAACACCCCATAGTCTTTGCATCTCGTTCTCTTAACGCTGCAGAGAAAAATTACACACAGATTGACAGAGAGGCCTTGAGTCTGGTTTTGGATGTCAAATGTTTCAACAAGTAGTTGTACGGGAGAGAGTTTTCCCTCATTACTGATCAACTGATGTCCACTTACAATTCACAGAAGATTGTTTCATTAACAGCAGCAGCATGAACGCTTTTCTTTGAGGACACAATTACAAGATCAAATTCAAGAGGATGGCTAATCATGGAAATGCTAATGGATTGTCCCGTTTACCCTTGAAAAAAGAAACCCCTGAAGAGGACACTCCTCTAGATGTATTCTCCCTAATTCAAATCAAAATTCTCCCTTTTACGGCAGACATGATCCAAAGGGAAAGCAGAAAACAATCTCATTCTGTCTCAGGTCAACATGGCCATCCAAGGTATTTGCAATGTGCAGCAGAAATGCAAACACGAGGAATTCTGCAGATGCTGGAAATTCAAGCAACACACATCAAAGTTGCTGGTGAGCGCAGCAGGCCAGGCAGCATCTCTAGGAGGAGGTACAGTCAACGTTTCAGGCCGAGACCCTTCTTCAGGACGAAGAGTCCCGGCCTGAAACGTCGACTGTACCTCCTCCTAGAGATACTGCCTGGCCTGCTGCGTTCACCAGCAACTTTGATGTGTGTTGCGTGCAGCAGAAATCCCTGTTTCCCCATTTTTACTGCCACCAGAGTGAACTTGCCCTTGATGGGGGTTGCCTTATGTGGGGATTGTGAGTTGTTGTACCATCCAAGCTGAGAACTAAAGATTTGGAAAAGCTATAAGTCAGTCTTCAGACTGTGGTCAAAATGTAAGGATTGGCTTGAAACTCGTCTGGTGGATAGATCAGCTGATCAATCAGCTTGCAATAAACACTCCAGAAGAAAGGTGTCTGGAGATGTCAGACCCATTTCCTGCAGACAACTCCTACGACCACCATGAAGGAGGACCCAGAACCTGGGATGGTTTCACAGGCACAAGTCTCAACTGCCTAGAGGAGTACCCCCTTGTCAGGAAAGATGTTTCCCACAAGAGTAAGAAAACCTTCACAACGATTAAACCCTTAGACCTGAATGGGACAACTTAAAATTTACTGTCCTGTGGATGTCTATATCGTTGGTGCATTACTTCGTATACTGTGTATATAGTTGAAATCCATTCCGTATTGAGTTGGAGTTTATACTTACGCAGGGAGGAGTGTTGTGTATTTAATATTTCAGTAATATTTGAGTAAAATTGTGAATATATTGTTTGATTAAATATTCTTTGCTTTTTAAATAATTCATTATGAGTCATATGTAATGGTACGTGAATGGCATGCATCATGACACCACCAAGACATATGCAAGCATCTCACTTAAAAGTTAAGACAAAACGTCACAAATCTGAAACATTAATTCTGTTGCAACACATAGAAAATCTTGGATGAACTCAGCACGTCAGGAAGCATCTATAGAAAGGAATAAGAAGTTGACCTAAAGGGTTTTCGCCTGAAATATTGACTCTTTATTTCTTTCTATAGATGTTGCCTGACCTGCTGAGTTCCTCCAGCATTTTGGGTGTGTTACTCTGTACTTTCAGCAACTGCAGGATCTCGCGTGTTTAACATTAACTCTATTTCTCTTACTGCAGATGTTGTTTAACCTGCCGGGTGTTTGCATTATTTTCCGTTTTTATTTTATGCTTATGCTCCTTAGTTTAGGAGCAGCCCAAAACAAGAAAGAAGAATTCAGCTGGTTTCCAAACGGATAAACATTCCCTCTTTAGAAATAAGCATGCATTAATATATTTTCGGAAGGGGCAACTTTTAAACAGTACTAAAGAAAAGCCATGCTGTGCATAAAAGCTACATACATAACAAGTTGTGGTATTGAGAAATCCTCGGTTGTAGATAGAAAAACAATAGACTGTGCCATTGAAAGAAACAATCCTAATTAGTTGGAACTATTAATATGAAACTTGTATTTTAGTTTCCTGCAAACACTGGGCCAATTTCTGTTGGCCTATTTCCCACTTACGCTTGTGGGACAGGCATATACCCAACCTTCTTAAAGGCCAGATATTACTTGGGATAGTTGTTGAGTTCTTCCTCAGTAAATCAGCTCAGATGAATTCCTAGCATGTCTGGGTCAGCTTATTCTCTTCTGAAGTGTCACATGCAGCAGAAAATAGCAGTTAATGTATCAAAATGTGAGTGGCTCGACCGTCATGGATAGTGTCAATGACAACTTCGATGCAACTTATCCATGCTGACTGAGCTTTCTGTCTATGCTAATCCTGCATTTGGCCCATATCCCGTTGTTCCTTTCCTACCCATGTACTTGTCCAAATGCTTTTTAAGCACTGTGATTGCATCTTCCTCTCTCACCCCCCTGTGGCTTGTTTCATATAGACAGCAGATGATGGTGCTTGATGGGTGGGCCAGTAGTCAGCATGGACATGATGGGCTAAAGGGCCTGCTTCAGTGCTGTATGACTCTAAGATTCAGAGCCACAGGAATCTGATTTTTAAATTAATATGTTGTGGTCCATTCTAACCTGAAGGTCCGGTTTGGAAAGCAGAGGAGGTTCAGGCTGTACCTAATTGAATGAGAGGTAAGATCAAGTGCATTGCTCCATCATCTGACAGCAGGGGAGTAAAAGGAAGCGAAGGTTTGTGTAGTGTGCAGGTTTCCAATGTTTAACAAGAAATTGGCAGAGAAGGATTAGCCTCCTGTGACATCTAGCTCTTAGATCTCTGATCAACAAAATAAATTTGAGACTCACGAAGGTGGTCGACAAGCTGTAGCACTTAAGTGCAGCATGCACACATTTCTAGGCCCTGTCAGATATTATTTTACCTTCACAGAAACAGGTGTCAGAAGGGTGGGGGAGGGGCAGAACGAAAGAATTAAAACATTCCTAAGTCTGGTTTTGTAATATTCTGATGACGTAACTGGACACCATTGCTAATGACTCCGGAAAAGGCCCCACAATGAACATAACCACCACATTGCCCACTCTTGCCTTCTTTGTTTGTATGCTCAGTGGGCCCACAATGGATTAATTCATGATATTTTGTAGATACTCTTCGAACACCCTCTGCTTAAGTTGCCATTTGTCAAAGTCCACACATTGAAAAGCAAACATTAAAAAAAATACAAGAATATTTTAAAATACTTCTTCTTGGAAATGTTTTTTTTTGTTCATTTACCTGGCTGTATCATATTAATGCCTAGTTTATTTAAATATGAACTTTAGTTTCATGGGTGAATTCATATCCTCGCCATCTAATATGCTCAAGTATTTTAACAAAAATGAAAACCACAAGTTAAAATGTGGACAATATATTCTTAAGGAAATAATTTTGTAGGATATTATTTTGGTGACATCTGATTTGCACATTTTGGCTTTTATGTCTCTTACGGCCAGAAGGCCGCTTTTGCTTAAATGGAAAGATGTGGCTCCTCTTATTCACGCCCAATGGTTACATGATGTGAGGTCATGTTTAAATTTAGAGAAGATTCGATGTTCAATCTTTGAATCTAATCAAGACTTTCAAACATTGTGGGTACCTTTTCTGAATTATTTTAAAAACCTTTGATTTGCTGTTAACGCACAGATGATGACTAATAATCTTTATTTTCTACTAATCAGCTTCGGTCGGGAATGGGTTAGATTTTTTTAATAATAAAATTATTATTTTTCAATGTTAAGAACTAATTGACTTGTACGAATGTAAGGTAAGGAGTCTTTATATGCAATTTAGCTTAATGTATTGACATATATATTTTTCCTGTACTCTGTATTCATATATATAAAAATATGTATATATATGTGTGTGTGTGTGTGTGTATATATATATCTATACATATATATCTATACACACACACACACACACACACACATATATATATATATATAAAAATTAATAAAATTATTGAAAGAGAGAATAATTTTGTAGGTTGTCAAATCTGGGCACCTGCTATTTAAATTGAGAAATTAAAGGTGATAAAATGCAAAAATAGTCCACAACCAAGTTTACAGTGCAGATAAAGCGATTAGGAAAAACAAATTTTGAAACATTGGTGGAAAGTGGGAGTCATATTCTAAGACTCTCCCTGGTTTTGCCAGCTGCTTACTCGATGTATTACAGATGTTCCACTCAAGAGAATAGCTTTAACTACGACCTTTCTTTTTTTAAGCAGGCTCCTTTAAATCTACATCTCAGTTAAGCTTGCGATGACAGTTTCTGTCTTATGCCTCAGTGAAGTAACTTAGCTTTCCTTGGATGAGTTATAGTAGAAGAGTGGTTGTTAGTGGACTAGAATTGCAAAGCTTGAACCAGTGATCTCAAGATGAGAGATCGACTGCTAGAGAATTTTTACACAATTAACTTAAAAAGTAGAACTAAAAGTAGTATCATTACTAAATTACTGGATTTTCTTTGGGCTTACCCTTTGGAAGCAAACCTACAGGTGTTACCCAGTGTGACCTATATGTGACTTTGCTTAATATTTCCCTCTTAAGATGCCTGGCATCAAAAAGCACATGGAACGCAGCAATTCAAGAAACAACTAGGAATGGGCATTAGGTATCAGTAATGCACATGTCCCTTGAACTAAATATGAAAAAGTGCACATTCAAGGGCTTGTGTGAATGCAGGTGACGCATCTGTCAGTGAAGCCCTTCCTTGAAGGAGAAGGGGTGGGAGCTAACCTGACAAGCTGTGGTTTTGAGTTGCTCACATACCATTGTCAAAAACTCTATGCAGTTACACCTGACTCTTCCTAAAACTTTAAAAAGACCCTAAGAAATAGAATCAGATTGGGCCATCGAACCACTGTTCCTGCCTCTGCCATTCAATCACCGTTTATTAATGCTTTTGGCTTCAGCTCGAAAGTTTCCACTCTTACTGCTGTTACTGCTACTATTGTTATTGCTGCTTTTAATAAAATAACTTGCGATTATATTTCTTTTGGACATGTGTTTAATGTCAATTTTGAATATTCTCAAACAAAGAACTGTTCACTCACTCAAGATCAGTTTTTGTGCTATTTTTGAACAGGTTTTCATCAATTCTTTAGTGGCGTGTTTCCAGTAAGAGTTAGCCTACTAGTTTAAACATGTAAAAGACTATCTTAAAATGGAAAACATAATAAATTGATGGAAGTGCAAGGACATAGAATCTCAACTCCTATGTTGTTTGATCAGAGATACAGAGAAGGAAATAAAATTGGTCGTTTCAGTCAAAGACGTCACAATATAGCTTAATATCATAATTGATTATTTAATTTAATAGCTTAAGATATGTATTTGGTTAAGCAGTTTATTTTCTTTTGCTGTCAGTTCTTAATAAAAAGCTTACACAAACATTGGCCAATTGGAGCATATTGAAATTGTTCTCTGCAGCATTAGCAACAAACACAGGCTGGATTGTGTGGTCAGTGGTGAGCGAGCAGCGCTAATATCCATTGCACTTACAGCTGACCGCAATCTTTTTATTGACTTCTACACTGGAAACTGCAGTAATTAGAAAACTAACAGAGCACAGCCCCCTCTACAGGGAATCTGGATCCTACAAGATGGGTATAAAACCATATCAAAATGCTCACAGTAAATGTTCAAAGGAATCGCACACTGGAAAAGGAGGTCTATATAATCCTGTGGAGTTAGTTGCCGAGGCAAACAATATGTACAGTGCCAACACAAGCCCATGTTGTAAAGAGACAATGCATCGTCATATTGAATGTTGACAATACACCATCCCATTGTTCAGTTACGATATACCACTGTATTGTAAAATACACCTATTATACAGAAATCACCATCACAGTGCAACCATCACATTGTACAGTGGCAAAGCACCACAGTATTTTTAGCAAATTTGGGTGTCATACCAGAGAAAAGATGTGCTGGCCTGGAAGAGGTCATGAGAATAATCCTGGGAATGAAAAGTTTCACATGGATCAAGATAGTATCAATAAATGGCAACATTTTGCGTGCAGCTCGAATATTTCTGTTTAGTTCTACAGCTGAAATTGGTAGCCATAAGTATTTCAGCAAGCAACAATGCTTTAAGATATTTTAAAAAATCTATCGATCCTCAAAAATCAGTGAAATCCAAATTCAGGTCGTGAATGCAGTTCCCCTTTCAGAGAAAGGAAGACATGCTCGTCAGTAAGTATGATTGAAACGCAGAGCCCTTAGAACCCCACTCCACACTAACTTGCAGTCTCTGGAAAATGAATTTGAAGGCCTCAGAACAAGACTGCAGCACCAGGGGGACATCAGGAACCGCTGTGTAGTTTGCTTCATGGAGCGCATGCAGGACTGCTTTCAGTCGGTGGATTGGACAATATTCAGACATTCATCTTCTAATTTGAATGAATGCATCACAGTTGGCACCAACTTCATCAAGACCTGTATGGATGAGTGTGTACCTTTGAGAACTTACTGGACATACCCAAATCAAAAGCCATGGATGAACCAGGAGACTGCTGAGGACTAGATGCGTGCGATTCAAAACTGGCGTCCCAATCTAAGCAAGAAGTCCTGAAATGACCTACAGAAGGCTATTTTAAGAGTGAAAAAACAATTCTGATTGAAGTTAGAGATAGAATCAAATGCAGGTCAGCTCTGGCAGTGTTTGCAGGCCATTACTTTCTACAAGGCAAAATCTAACATCATAAATGGCTTTGATACTTCATTCCCAGATGAGCTCAATGCCTTTTAGAGTGATAGAATCATAGAGACATAGGAAAGTATTGCACAGAAACAGGCTCTTCATTGAATCTAGTCCATGCAAACTATTTAAACTGCCTACTCCCTCCATACCCCTGCCAGTCAGAGAGGCAACTATCTACTATCACTCTCTGGTATCTCCCACAAAGTCAGTGTCTAATGCAATTTATACCCCATTGTGAATGCCTAGTGACTGAACCTTGTTATGTACCCCTGGGGTTCATATTTTCTGTGGACTGTCACTTTAAAACGTCGGGAGAATGAGACTGACTTTTGGACACTGTTTGAGCTGCTCCAGAGAGAGAGAGAGATGGAGTTATTTGAAGGACAATCGATGTTATGGTTTCTCTGCAGCTTGTTTTGAATATACAAGGACACACAGACACACAGAGTTAGAGTCAAGATGGATTCGGTCAATGGAAGACATCAGTGAGTCGGTCACTGGTTTAAACTTTCAGTAGCCCAAAAGGGGTGAGTTGAGATTGACCCTGAGTATTGATAAATGACTCTCACAAGTTTTCTGCAACTAGAACAAGTTTGCAGGAAGAGAAGAGAGGAGAGATAGGTTTGAAACAGAAGAAACCTAGTGACAAAGAGATCACTGTTTGGACTCTCTCTCTAAGTAGCCCGTGAGGGTGAGTTTGTTTCCATTCGACTACGAAAGTGTGATCGTCACTTAGTTAATCCACAGGAGTGGGTTCTCTGGTGAGGGGAAAACCTTTGTGAATACCACATGTGTAATTACCCTTTGTCTGGGTGTGGTAGTTCACTGAAGAAAGGCACCCCTGTGGTAAATCACTGTTGGAGTTATTTTGTATGTCATGGAACTGGATAAGTGGCTATCACATTGTGTGCTTGGGGTAACCTTGTGGAATCTACTTTGTGGTGTGTCGACCCTTGCCTGGGTGGTGGTTCCCTTGAAGAGGGTCCCTTTGGTGATAATCCATACATGGATTCTGTTGGAGAATCCTGTGGCCACCAATTTGAGATGTCCCGTAGCCAGATTAGGGTGTGGTACCACTTGCGTTGAAAGGATATTCGTTGAAGATCACTGTTGGTGATATTTCATGTGTGGAGTGGAACAACTTCGGAGATAAAACCTACTACAATTGTTATTTTGTATTGCTGTCATGGAATCTGTGGAATATTGATGTAATTGCCTTCTCACAACATTCGCCTTTGGACTACAGACATCTCACATTAATTAATCTGTGCATCTGAACTGATCTTTTCTTACCTACCATTGTAAGACTGTATCACTTACCACCTAAGCTTGAAGAAGTTTGGGTTTTATATTTCCACACCCATATATTGCATAAACTCTGCTAACCTGTTCGATTTATCTGATTTTATATTCCTGTATTATGTAGTTGCTAATAAAATAGAATTAGTTAACAGCAAAACCAGACTCCAGGTGTGTTCCATTTCTGCTGGTTCTTTAACAACCTTCTTGACCAACCTCCCATGCTGGACCTTGTCAAATGCCTTGGTAAAGTCCATGTAGACAACATCCACGACCTTGCCTTCATCAACTTTCCTGGTCACTTTCTTGAAAAACACTATGAGACTGGTTAGACATGACCTACCACACATGAAGCCAAGCTGACTACTCCTGATCAGTCCACGTCTATCCAAATATTCACATATCCGGTCCCTTACAATACATTCCAATAACTTACCCACAACTGATGTCAGGCTCACTGGCCTATAATTTCCTGGTTTATTTTATAGCCTTTATTAAACAGCAGAACAACCACAGTAATCTTCCAATCCTCCAGTCCCCTGGTACCTCACCTGTCGCTAAGGTTGATTGAAATATCTCTGCTACGGCCTATGCAGTTTCTGCACTTATCTCCCATAGGGTCAGAGGGAACACCTTGTCAAGCCCTTGAGATTTATCCACCTTAATTTGCCTCAAGACAGCAAACACTTCCTCCTCTGTAATCTGTCGCTGCTTTGCCTCACTTCTATAGACTTCTATGTCCATCTCCTAAGTAAAGAAAATCATTTAAGATGTCCCTAATCTTCCAGAGGACCAATTTTGCCCTTTTCATCCTTTTACTCTTAACATACCTGTGTCTGTATTTACTAAGGAAACTGGCATGAAGTCTATGGAATTAAGGGAAACAAGTAGTGAGATCATGGAAACTGTACAGATTGAAAAGGAGGAGGTGCTTGCTATCATGAGGCAAATTAAAGCGGATAAATCCCCAGGACCTGACAGGGTATTCCCTTGGACCTTGAAGGAGACTAGTGTTGAAATTGCAGGGGCCCTGGCAGATATACTTAAAATGTCGGTGTCTACAGGTCAGGTGCCGGAGGATTGGAGAATGGCTCATGTTGTTCCGTTGTTTAAAAAAGGATCGAAAAGTAATCCGGGAAATTATAGGCCGGTAAGTTTGACGTCGGTAGTGGGTAAGTTATTGGAGGCAGTACTAAGAGACAGAATCTACAAGCATTTGGATAGAGAGGAACTTATTAGGGAAAGTCAACATGGCTTTGTGCGTGGTAGGTCATGTTTGACCAATCTATTGGAGCTTTTCGAGGAGGTTACCAGGAAAGTGGATGAAGGGAAGGCAGTGGATATTATCTACATGGACTTCAGTAAGACCTTTGACAAGGTCCCGCATGGGAGGTTAGTTAGGAAAATTCAGTCGCTAGATATACATGGAGAGGTGGTAAATTGGATTAGACATTGGTTCAATGGAAGAAGCCAAAGAGTGGTAGTAGAGAATTGCTTCTCCGAGTGGAGGCCTGTGACTAGTGGTGTGCCACAGCGATCAGTGCTGTGTCCATTGTTATTTGTCATCTATATCAATGATCTGGATAATAATGTGGTAAATTGGATCAGCAAATTTGCTGATGATACAAAGATTGGAGGTGTAGTAGACAGTGAGAAAGGTTTTCAGAGCCTGCAGAGGGACTTGGACCAGCTGGAAAAATGGGCTGAAAAATGGCAGATGGAGTTTAATACAGACAAGTGTGAGGTATTGTACATTGGAAGGACAAACCAAGGTAGAACATACAGGGTTAATGGTAAGGCACTGAGGAGTGCAGTAGAACAGAGGGATCTAGGAATACAGATACAAACTTCCCTAAAAGTGGCGTCACAGGTAGATAGGGTCGTAAAGAGAGCTTTTGATACATTGGCCTTTATTAATCAAAGTATTGAGTATAAGAGCTGGAATGTTATGATGAGGTTGTATGAGGCCGAATCTTGAGTATTGCGTTCAGTTTTGGTCACTAAGTTACAGGAAGGATATTAATAAGGTTTAAAGAGTGCAGAGAAGGTTTACAAGGATGTTGCCGGGACTTGAGAAACTCAGTTACAGAGAAAGGTTGAGTAGGTTAGGACTTAATTCCCTGGAGCGTAGAAGAATGAGGGGAGATTTGATAGAGGTATATAAAATTATGATGGGTATAGATAGAATGAATGCAAGCAGGCTTTTTCCACTGAGGCAAGGGGAGAAAAAAACCTGAGGACATGGGTTAAGGGTGAAGGGGGCAAGAGTTTAAAGGGAACATTGGTGGGGCTTCTTCACACAGAGAGTGGTGGGAGTGTGGAATGAGCTGCCACGCGAGGTAGTAAATGCGGGTTCTTTTTTAACATTTAAGAATAAATTGGACAGATACATGGATGAGAAGTGTATGGAGGGATATGGTCCGTGTGCAGGTCAGTGGGACTAGGCAGAAAATGGTTCGGCACAGCCAAAAAGGACCAAAAAGCTTGTTTCTGTGCTGTAGTTTTTCTATGGTTTCTATGGAATCCCTTAGGCTTCTCTTTCACCTTGTCTACTAGGGAACAACAGGCCTCCTTTAAGCCCTCCTGATTTCTTTCTTAAGTGTTCTCTTGCATTTCTTAAACTTCTCAAGTATCTCATTTGTTCCTACCTTGCTATGCACTTCCTTTTTCTTCACAATCAGGGCCTCAATATGTCATGGTCCGGTCCTAAGTCCGTATTCCAGTTCATGGCCTGGTCCGTGGACTCCGGACTTCGGACTCCAGGTCTTCCGGCTGTCCCTGGTTTCGGCTGGACCTAACCATAAGCACCTGATGCTCATCTTGGGGCTGGGAATATAAGTGGCCCTGGGATTGAGTGTGGTTGTTGGGTTGTCTTGTCAGTCTTCCCTTGGAGTGACCCACTGGTGGAAGGCTGGTGTAGTCATTGAGGTATGGATTTGGCTGTTCTGTAGCCTGCTGAGTTTATTGGTCCTGCTTTCCTAGCCTAGTCTGTGTCCTGTCCTGTCATTTAGTTTTGTCTGTTCCTGTTCCTAGTAGTTCAGTGTCTGTGTCTTGAATTTGGGTCCATTCCCAATGGCCCCCCATTATGATGGAATAACCCAGCCATTCATGGACCCAGCAATGTTGTCTAACTCCTGTCACCCTCCTGATTGAATGCCCCACCCAGCCACCTGAGTCATCCTTAGTCCTGGAGAACCTTGTTGGTTGCCAGGAGGTTGCCAGGAGGTTGCCAGGAGGCTCCCATAGATGTTGGGGGGGGGGGGGGGTGCTACTGACATGGTCTGGTCTGAAGTCTGCATTCTGGTTCATGATCTGGTCTGTGGACTCTGGACTCTAGGTTGCTCATCTTGGGGCTGGGAATGTAAGTGGCCCTGGGATTGAGTGTGTGTGCTGGGTTGTCTTGTCAGTCTCCCCTTGGAGCAACCCACTGGTGGAAGGCTAGTGTAGTCATGGAAATATGGATTTGGCTGTTCTGTAGCCTGCCAAGGTTACCAGCTGCCTTGGGTCTTGGAGCCATCCTGGACTGAGCTTCCTTCCTGTCCCTTGCCTCTGTTGGGTAAGCCAGGCTGTTTGCTGTTACCCTGCAGTTTGTTCTGTCCCTCCCTGTCCTTGGTTCTGTGGGGTGGAGTCCTGTGTCCTGCCCAGCAGTCCCCTTGTAGTACCCTTGCCCTGTCATGTCCTTGTCTAGCCTTGAAGGACTTGAGCCATGAAGAACCCAAGCCTTGTCACATCCTTGCCTTGTTTTGGGGTCTGAGCCTGAGTCAAGACCCAGGTTCTGGGGCCTTGTCCAGTCTCTGGCTCAGAGTCCATGCCCTGGCTCCTTGTTCCCAGTCCCTCGTCCTGGTCCTGCTTCCCTAGCCTAGTCTGTGTTCCTGTCCTGTCATTTAGTTTTGTCCGTTCCTGTTCCTAGTACCTCAGTGTCTGTGTCTTGAATTTGGGTCCATTCCCAATGGTGTCCCCCCCCCCCCCCAATGACACAATATCTCTTGAAAACGAAGGCTTCCTAAACCTGTTACCTTTACTTTTCATGTTACTTTGAAAACTACACCTGTGCAAATCCCTGCAGCATCTGGTGAATCTATGATCTCTGTCTCAGAAGCTGACATCGAAACATCTTTCAAGAAGGTGAACCCATGCAAGGAGTCACTCCCTGGTGGTGTACCTGGCAGGGTACTAAAAACCTGTGCCAACCAACTGATGGGAATGTTCAAGGACATCAGTCTCACTACTGCTGCATTTGGAGGTTCCCACCTGCTTCAGGAGGGTGATACTCATACCAGTGTCCCTGAAGAGCAGGCTGAGATGCTTCAATGACTATTGTCCAGCTGCATGCACCTCTAAGGTGATGAAGTGCTTTGAGAGGTTGGCCATGGTCACAGCCACCTCTTGTCTAAGCAAAGATCTGGATCCACTGCAATTTACCTATAACCACAATAGGTCTACATTGGATGGATTCTCACTGGTCTCCACGTGGCCTTGGTTACCAGAATAATAGCAATACCTATGTCAGGCTGCTGTTCATTGACTATAGTTTAGCATTCAACACAATCATGCCCTCAGTACTAATCAACACGTTCCAAAACCTGGGCCTCTGCAGCTGGATCCTTGCCTTCCTCATCCGGAGACCACAGAATAACATCTCCTCCTTGCTGACAATCAAGGATGTGTGCTTAGCCCACGGCTCTATTCTCTCTAACACGCCTGATGTGTGGCAAGGCCCATCAAGAACCATCTATAAATTTGCTGATGACTCAACCATCGCTGGCAGAACTTCAGATGGTGATGAGGCCTATGGGAGAGAGATTGATTAGCTGGTTGAGTAGTGTTGCAACAACAAACGCACTCAGGGTCAGTACGATCAATGAATTGTTGATGGAGTTCAGGAAAGGGAAGCCGAGGAAACACACATCATGAATATCAATTTCTCAAACTTCTGGTGCTTCACCATTCCCCATCCGATTTTTTTTTTTTTTTTTTCCCTCTCCCCCCGCCCCCCCCCCACCTTATCTCCTTGCCTGCTCATTGCCTCCCTCCGGTGCTCCTCCCTCCTTCTCTCCCTTCCATTGCCTTCTGTCTTCCCCTATCAGACTCCCCCGTTCTCCAGCCCTGTATCTCTCTCACCAATCAACTTCCCAGATCTTTACTTCACCGTCCCCCCAGCTGGTTTCACCTATCACCCCATGTTTCTCCCTCCCCTTCCCCCCGCATCTTTTAACTTTACTCCTCATCTTTTATTCTCGCCAGTCCTGCTGAAGGGTCTTGACCTGAAATATCGACTGCATTCTTTTCCATAGATGTTGCCTGGCCTGCTGAGTTCCCCAGCATTTTGTGTGTGTTGCTCGGATTTCCAGCATCTGCAGATTTTCTCTTGTTCTCATTGAGGGATCAGCAGTGGAAAGGGTGAGCAGTTTCAAGTTCGTGAGTGTCAACATCTCTGCAGATCTATCCTGGGCCCAACATATTGATTCAATTACAAAGAAGCTATGGCAGCAGCTATATTTTATTAGGTGTTACTGAAGACTTGATATGTCATGAAAGTTTCGCAAATTTCTACAGATGTACCATGCAGAGCATTCTAGCTGGCTGCACCCTTGCATTACCATCTCCTTTGGAGGGGCAACTGCACAGGATGGGAAAAAGCAGCAGATAGATGCAAATGCAGTCAGCTTCATCATGAGCACCAGCCTCCCCAGCATTGAGGATATCTTCAAAAGGTGATGCCTCAGAAAGGTGGTATATATCATTAAGGACCTCTATCACCCAGGACATGCCCTCATCTCATTCCTACCATCTAGGAGGAGTTGCAGGAGCCTGAAGATGTGCACTGAACAGTTTAGGAACAGCTTCTTCCCTTCAAGGATCAGATTTCTGAATTGACATCGAACCGGTAGACACTACCTCTCTATTTTTCTTCTTCTTTGCTCTCTGTTTGCAAAACTTATTTTAATTTAATTTTTGATATATATATATATATAATATATATATATTTATTGTAATTCATAGTTCTTTTAATTTTTAAGTATTGCTGTGGCACTGTTGTCGCAAAACAACAGATGTTCCAACATATGTCAGTGATATTAAATCTGATTTTGATTCTGACAAATGAGGAATGTGCAATCATTAGATTACTTTGGGTCTGTACTCAGTGGAGTTCAGAACGATGAAGGGGAATCTCATTGATATCTACTGAATACTAAAATGTTTGGATAGAATGCATAGGAAGAACATGTTTTCATTAGTAGGAGGGTCAAGGACCTAAGGGAATAGCCTCAGAGTAAAGAGACATCCTTTTAGAACTGGGATGTGGAGGACTTCCTTCAGCCACAGAGTGGTGAGTCGGTGGAAATCATTGCCAAACATGTCTGTGGACACCGTCATTGGCTGTATTTAAGGCAGAGATTGATAGCTCCATGATTGGTTAGGGGTTAAGGTTTATAGGGAGAAAGTTGGAGAATGGATTGACAAAAAAAAACCTGACATGATTTAATAGCGGTGCATACTCAATGGGCTGAATGACTTAATTCGGCTCTTTTTTTCCCATAGTCTGGATGTTATATTGTACAATGAAAATAGACAATCATATTGTACAGTGACAAATTGCTATTATACAGTAAGAATATACCTGCATATTCAACATTCTGTAAATACACCCAGGTGGTATTTCTACCCATGTGCCCTTAAGCAATCTAGACCAAAAATTCATCCTGAGGATTAAAATCTGAAACATTAGGAAGTCTCTCTTCTGAAGATTATTTTTCTTTTACATTCTTGACAAACTGTTTTCAATAATGCACATTCAGACCTCATTAAAATCTGCTTACAAAGGAATGGATGTACACTACCTTGACACATTCAGTTCCTGGGTGTCAACATTTCGGACCATTGATCCTGGACCCAAACACATTGAAGCAATCATGAAGAAGGCACTCCAGCTGCTTATTTTGTTAGGAACTTGAGGAGATTTGTTATATTACCAAAAATTCTTGCTAATTTCTAAATGTTTGGTGGAGAGCATTCTGAATGGTTGCATAACGCCTGGTGTGGAGGGTCCAATATACAGCTTTGCAAGAGGCAAACTTCTAAGGTTGTAAGAGGCTTTGATGGGTTGTAGACTCAGCCAGTTCCATCATGTCATGGAGGTCCACACCATTTTATTTTCTTAGTTATCTGAAGTTACAGCATGCAATGGGACCTCCTAGCCTAATGAGATGCACCATCCTACACCTTTGCAATGACAAATTAATCTACTAACTGGCATGTCTTTGGACTGTGGGAGGAAACTAGAGCACCAGGAGGAAAGCCATGGCATCACAAGGAGAACATACAAACTGAGTAGAACTCTGAGCTGTGGAATGCCTTGGTCTGTAATGGCATTGCACTAAGCACAACACTACTGTGGCAGCTATTAAAGATGTCTTCAGGAGATGGGGTCTCAAGCTGGAGGCATTTCTCACCAAGGACCCTCACCATCTGGGACAAGCCTGCTTCTCATTACCACTGCTGGAGAGGAGGTACAAAAGCCTGAAGACCCACACTCAATGATTCAGAAACATTTGCTTCCCCTCCCCTATCAGATTTCTGAGCAGCCCCTGAACACATGGGCACTGCCTTGCTATTTCTTTTTTTGCATAATATATTCATTTTCTTTGGTTTATGGTAATTACAATCAGTGGCCACATTATTAGGTACACGAGATTCCTAATAAAGTGGCCGCTGAGTGTATTTCTGTATGTTCGTAGTCTTCTACTGCTATATACCACGAACTTCAAGGTTTACCATGTTGTGCGTTCACAGATACTCTTCTGCACACCATTGATGTAACACATGATTATTTGAGTTACTGTTGTCTTCCTTTCATCTTAAACCAGTCTGGCCATTCTCCTCTGACCTCTCATTAACAAGGCATTTTTGCTCTCAAAACTGCCACTCATTGGATTTTTTTTGATGTATCGCACCATTCTCTGTGAACTCTAGAGACTGTTATGCGTGAAAGTCCCTGTTTCTGAGATACTCAAACCACCCTGTCTGGCACCAACAATTATTCCATGGTCAAAGTCACTTAAAACATATTTCTCCCCATTCTTATGTTTGGTATAAACAACAGCCTAACCTCTGGACCATGTTTGCATGCTTTTACTCATTGATTGCTGCCGCATGATTGGCTGATATTTGCATTAATGAGCAGGTGTACAAATGTACCAAATAAAATGGTCTCTGAGTGTATGTGTCCTAGGACAGTCCTGCTGCTGTGAAGCAATAAATTTCTGATCATATAAGATAGTGATAATAAACTGCTTCTCATTCTGATTCTGTTTCTAATTTTATTTATTGGGTGTGTATTAGTTCAATTTCACATATTTATATATTGGAGTGCCAAAGCGAAAGAATTGGAAATCACTTGAGTCTCGTACACTAAGTAACTTACATTTTGCCCTTGTGCAAATCCATAGAAATCAAAAAATATTGATGCACTGGGATATCCTTGCTTTTACAGGTTGCTATCATGATATCACCCAGTAAAAATCATTAGAAACCTGCTCATGAACCTTTGTCCAATTTCAGACACACATTGTCATTAATGCAAAGTGTCACCAGTATAAGGTGAACTTCAATAAGAAGCGACTACTCTTATTTTTCAATGGGCAAGACTTCTGTCAAAAATAGTCACAAACACAGTCATACAAGTGAAAAACACTCTTTATGCATATTTCTAACCCAGATTCTAGACTCAAATCTCTGAGTGAACTCCAGTAAACTATTGCTTGTGAAGGATCAGGGAAGCTTGGTAAACAAAATGATTTCTGAGTTCAACTACACAATTGTGGAAATTACTTTTTAATTTCCTCCATAATGTAAGTGAGCAACAGGGGCTACCTCTAAATCTGTCCCAATCGGGAAACCCGAGAATAGCTCTCTGACTCCTAAATATAGAGAACTCTTATAAGCATCATTCAAGGACTTGGACTCAGCCACAAATATAACTGAATGCTCATCTTCATTTTCATACAATTGTTCATAATGATCTCCACCCTTTTATCAGGCTCAATACACTGACTAAATATTGAATCAGGCCCAAAAACTTAACTGCACTTGCATCAGTATACAAAAGTGTCATGCTTTCATCTGCAATCTAGCTTTAAAATTGACTGGTTCAGTAAAAGACTGTCTTTGCATTTAAGCATGTTAGTGTAAAAGTTCTCAACTTCTCATAATGGACAACACTGTCCAAGTCCATATTCCCATCACTCCATTTAACAAGATGAATGCAGGCAAATGTAGGCTGTCTTGATGTAGGGTTTGGACCCAAGATGTCAGTAATTCCTTTCCTCCCACAGTTCTGAGAGTTCCTCCAGCAGATTGTGTGTTGGTCCATTGAAGAAATGCTTTCTTTTCTGTATTTACTACAGCACAGAAAGAGGACATTGAATCCACTGGGCCCATGACAACCCCTGTCACAACAAATTCATCAGTCCCATTGCCTGTACATTCCTCTTTAGCCTTTCAAAATTTTTTCTCTCACATGACCAACAATTGTCATTTAATTCTTTAATGGCTTACACAAGGAGCAGCTTACAGTGGTAAATTAATCTGTCCACACAGATGTGGGAGGAAAGTGGAGCACGAAGGAGGAAACCACACAGTCCATGGAGAGAAATTCCACAATGTTAGCACCCGAGGTCAGGATCAATCCCAGATCACTGGAGATGTGAGGAAGCAGCACTAACTCTCACACCACTCTGCAGCGTAATGCATTAGCAATCGATGCTCGGTAATATCATTTTTACTTCTAAAGGCAATTTATATGAGTAAGCTAAGTAAAAGTGTATTATCAGTTAAAATAAGTCTGGGCCACAGCAGTGCACTGAGTGGGCGGAGTGTGACTCGTGGAGTGTGGGTTGAGAACCACGGGGTTGGCAGCTCCACTGACGCAGGATAGAAAACTGAAATATTAAACATTAATGCTCACCAAGTCCTTCCAGTACATGAGTTGTTCATTTCTCTCCCTAAGAGATTAAGTTGCGGTTCATGGCACGTGGAGCGAGGACTCAGTTTTGCTTTCACCACTCATCAATCTTTCAATAAAATTAGAATTCCCTGATGTTCCAGTGAGGCTTATCTTCTACTACCCTATGAGTTTCCAAATGATGAAGAATTTGATGAAAATGATGAAAATGCTGGGTTCATTCATTAAAATTATAGAACATTATTGTAATTATCGCACAATCATTATAACATGTTGTGTTTATGCTAGGACACCGACCAGTGCCACATTTTGATCTATGTATGAAAGAGAACATCTTTCAAACCAGTTTTCTAACACAGAATCAGTTCTGGGTGAATCCCCATTGTTTACAGTGAATACCTCTTGACCCGTAGTCCTTCTCTAGTCAAGAAGAAAAGAAAAGCTTACGAAAGGTTCAAAAAACTAGGTAATGATAGAGATCAAGAAGATTATAAGGCTAGCAGGAAGGAGCTTAAGGATGAAATTAGGAGAGCCAGAAGGGGCCATGAGAAGGCCTTGGTGGACAGCATTAAGGAAAACCTCAAGTTTCTATAAGTATGTGAAGAGCAAGAGGATAAGAAGTGAGAGAATAGGACCAATCAAGTGTGACAGTGGAAAAGTGTGTATGGAACTGGAGGAGACAACAGAGGTACTTAATGAATATTTTGCTTCAGTATTCACTACGGAAAAGGATCTTGGCGATTGTACAGATGACTTACAGCGGACTGAAAAGCTTGAGCATGTAGATGTTAAGAAGGAGGATGTGCTGGAGCTTTTGGAAAGCTTCAAGTTGAATAAGTCACCGGGACCGGATGAGGTGTACCCCAGGCTGCTGTGGGAGACGAGGGAGGAGATTGCTGAGCCTCTGGCGATGATCTTTGCATCATCAATGGGGATGGGAGAGGCTCCGGAGGATTGGAGGGTTACAGATATTGTTCCCTTATTCAAGAAAGGGAGTAGAGGTAGCCCAGGAAATTATAGACCAGTGAGTCTTACTACAGTGGTTTGCAAGTTAATGGAGAAGATCCTGAGAGGCAGGATTTATGAACATTTGGAGAGGCATAATATGATTAGGAATAGTCAGCATAGCGTGTCAAAGGCAGGTCGTACCTTACGAGTTTTTGAATTTTTTGAGGATGTGACTAAACACATTGATGAAGGTAGAGCGGTAGATGTAGTGTATATGGATTTCAGCAAAGCATTGATAAGGTGCCCCATGCTTATTGAGAAAGTAAGGAGGCATGGGATCCAAGGGAACATTGCCTTGTGGATCCAGAACTGGCTTGCCCACAGAAGGCAAAGAGTGATTGTAGACAGGTCATATTCTGCCTGAAGGTCAGTGACCAGTGGTGTGCCTCAGCGATCTGTTCTGGGACCCCTACTCTTTGTGATTTTTATAAATGACCTGGATGAGGAAGTGGAGGGATGGGTTAGTAAATTTGCTGATGACACAAAAGTTGGGGTTGTTGTGGATAGTGTGGAGGGCTGTCAGAGGTTACAGCGGGACATTGATAAGATGCAAAACTGGGCTGAGAAGTGGCAGATGGAGTTCAACCCAGATAGGTGTGAAGTGGTTCATTTTGGTAGGTCAAATATGATGGCAGAATATAGTATTAATGGTAAGACTCTTGGCAGTGTGGAGGATCAGAAGGATCTTGGGGTCCGAGTCCATAGGACACTCAAAGCTGTTGCACAGGTTAACTCTGTGGTTAAGAAGGCGTACGGTGCATTGGCCTTCATCAATCATGGGATTGAGTTTAGGAGACGAGAGGTAATGTTGCAGCTATATAGGACCCTGGTCAGACCCCACTTGGAGTACTGTGCTCAGTTCTAGTTGCCTCACTACAGGAAGGATGTGGAAACTATAGAAAGGTTGCAGAGGAGATTTACAATGATCTTGCCTGGATTGGGGAGTATGCCTTAAGAGAATAGGTTAAGTGAAATTGGCCTTTTCTCCTTGGAGCGACGGAGGAGGAGAGGTGACCTGATAGAGGTGTATAAGATGATGAGAGGCATTGGTGGTGTGGATAGTCAGAGGCTTTTTCCTGGGGCTGAAATGGCTAACATTAGAGGGCACAGTTTTAATGTTCTTGGAAGTAGGTACAGAGGAGGTGTTGGGGTAAGTTTTTTATGCAGAGAGTGGTGAGTGAGTGGAATGGGCTGCCAGTGACGGTGGTGCAGGCGGAAACGATAGGGTCTTTTAAGAGTCTCCTAGATAGGTACATGGAGCTTAGAAAAATAGAGGGCTATGGGTAAGCCTAGTAGTTCTAAGGTAAGGACATGTTCAGCACAGCTTTTTGGGCTGAAGGGCCTGTATTTTGCTGAAGGTTTTTTTATGTTTCTATATTTTCTATGTTAATAGAGCATATGTCACTCTTTGAAAGAACTACCTAATTAACCCCTCACTCCTGCTCTTAACCACACAAGTGTAGAACTGTTACCATTTCAAGTATTATTTAATACTATTGGCTCATGAACTCAAAGTCTGCCTTGTTATGGTCTTGAACTATATTGACTGTCTGTTCATAATTTTACACTTCATAATTTCAGCAGCTTATTCTGCAATGTTATTTTCTCTCATGCTACCTCAATACACAGTTGTAATGAAATGATCTGTATGCATGGCATGCAAAACGTAATATTTCATGTGTCAATAAGCCAACTTACCAATTTACTATTCTGCTTTGACCACTGTTTCATTTTCTTCTTACGGTTGAAGATGACCTGCTTTTAAGCCAGCTTGATGGACTTTAAGGTGGCTTGATGAGGTCAGTGAGGTGTGGAAGTTGTGATGAGGCAAGGGTTAAAATGGTGTGCTGACAGAGCAGAATGCAGACACTGTACAGTCTCAAGCTGAACTAAACCTATGGGAGCCAGACTTGCATTTGTACAGCCTTTTCTGAGTGTGGAAGTTCAGTAAGGCAAGAGTCAAGATACAAGCTGACAGAGACAGTGTTAAGGCATGCATTTATCCAGGCTGAATATGACCTTTGAAAGCCTTACTCTCCTTTGTGCAGCTTCTCCATTCAAGCATGTGAATCAGTCAAGACAAGATAAAGATGCAAACAAAAGTTTCTAAGGCAACACTTACTATTTGACAGCTATCTTAATAATTCTCAAGTATTATTGCACTTTATGAGGGGTGATTAATAAGTTTGTGGTCTAAGGTAGAAGGAGTCAATTTTAGAATACCTAGCACATCTATTTTTCCTCCATTTACACATGTAGTCCAGCGGTCGTGGAGCACACAGATCCCTCCTTTGTAGAATTTGGCGTCTTGGACCTCCAGAAGTGGTCCACAGCAGGGGTGATTAATAAGTTTGTGGCCTAAGGTAGAAGGAGATGAGTTATTAACTTCAAACTTTTTGCACTTTCACTCAAAGAGTTGAACTGCACGTGCATGCAACGAGACCTGTATAACTCATGTCCTTCTACCTTAGGCCACGAACCTATCAATCACCACTGCTGTGGACCACTTCTACAAAGAAGGGATCTGTATGCTCTACAACACTAAGTGTGTAAATGTAGGAGGGGACTATGTTGAAAAATAAATGTGCAACGTTTTCTAAAATTGACTCCTTCTACCTTAGGCCACGAACTTATCAATCACCCCTCATAACACATAGACTTTATTAGCTATTTACACTTAAAATATGTTTGATGATTTGTGCTTAGACTTGCATATGATGGGATTCAAACTGCACAAACTTTCTATTAGATCAATCTTTGTATCCAAGTAGTCAATTTCTGTACAGAAATGGCATACCTTTGTTCAAACTTTAGAACATTTTGGGTGACAGAGGCCATACTGCTCTTGTGCACAAATAAATGAAGTCTGATTGAGGAATGAGTGCGAATTTTGAGAGGCCAGTTAATTGATGACAACTGTGGAAACTACAGGTATACATTCACAGATGGAGTTAGATGTTCCTAATGGGATGGGCAGGTAGCTTGTGAGATGGTGGGTATGTTCTGTTGCCAATGCAGGGATTCTGTGTGCTTCTGAGGCATAGACTCAAGGTTCTCAAATGCAGTCTAACCCTTTACTTTCTGAGGAGGTGAGCAGGCATATAGATGAGGGTAG
The DNA here is from genome assembly GCF_030028105.1 of Mobula birostris. Classification (NCBI taxonomy): domain Eukaryota; kingdom Metazoa; phylum Chordata; class Chondrichthyes; order Myliobatiformes; family Myliobatidae; genus Mobula; species Mobula birostris. The sequence continues at coordinate 39,382,851 of NC_092387.1, forward strand.
TGCAGTGGATGTGATCTATGTGGACTTTAATAAGGCATTTGACAAGATTCCACACGGTAGGCTTATTCAGAAAGTCAGATGGCATGGGATCCAGGGAAGTTTAGCCAGGTGGATTCAGAATTGGCTTGCCTGCAGAAGGCAGAGGGTCATGGTGGAAGGAGTACATTCAGATTGGAGAATTGTGACTAGTGGTGTCCCACAAGGATCTGTTCTGGGACCTCTACTTTTCGTGATTTTTATTAACAACCTGGATGTGGGGGTAGAAGGCTGGGTTGGCAAGTTTTTCAGACAACACAAAGGTTGGTGGTGTTGTAGATAGTGTAGAGGATTGTCGAAGATTGTAGAGAGACATTGATAGGATGCAGAAGTGGGCTGAGAAGTGGCAGATGGAGTTCAACCCGGAGAAGTCCGAGGTGGTACACTTTGGAAGGACAAACTCCAAGGCAGAGTACAAAGTAAATGGCAGGATACTTGGTAGTGTGGAGGAGCAGAGGGATCTTGGGGTACATGTCCACAGATCCCTGAAAGTTGCCTCACAGGTGGATAGGGTAGTTAAGAAAGCTTATGGGGTGTTAGCTTTCAAAAGTCGAGGGATAGAGCTTAAAAGTCACAATTTAATGATGCAGCTCTATAAAATTCTGGTTAGGCCAACTTGGAGTACTGTGTCCATTTCTGGTTGCCTAATTATAGGAACGATGTGGAAGCATTGGAAAGGGTACAGAGGAGATTTACCAGGATGCTGCCTGGTTTAGAGAGTATGCATTATGATCAGAGATTAAGGGAGCTAGGACTTTACTCTTTGGAGAAAAGGAGAATGAGAGGAGACATGATAGAGGTGTACAAGATAATAAGAGGAATAGATAGAGTGGATAGCCAGCACCTCTTCCCCAGGGCACTACTGCTCAATACAAGAGGACATGGCTTTAAGGTAAGGGGTGAGAAGTTCAAGGGGGTTATTAGAGGAAAGCTTTTTACTCAGAGAGTGGTTGGTGCATGGAATGCACTGCCTGAGTCATTGGTGGAGGCAGATACACTAGTGAAATTTAAGAGACTACTAGACAGGTATATGGAGGAATTTAAGGTGGGGGGTTATATGGGAGGCAGGGTTTGAGGGTCGGCACAACATTGAGGGCCGAAAGGCCTGTACTGTGCTGTACTATTCTATGTTCTATGTAAAGAGGTTTGGCTTGTCACAGAGAACTCTAACAGTGGAAGAGGCAGTTCCTAAATGATTGAGTGTGGATCTCCAGGCTCCGGTACTGCTCCCGGATGATAATAATGAGAAGAAGGCATGTCCTGGATAGAGAGGGTCCTTCATGATGAATGCTGTCTTCCTGAGCCATTGCCTTTCGAAGATGTTCTCGATGCTGGGAGATTTGTGCCCATTATGGAGACGGCTGAGTTGACAACTCTCTGCAGCTTTTTCTGACCCTGAGTGTTGTTGCCTCCATACCAGATGTTGATGCAGCCTGTCAGAATACTGTCCACGGTACATCCGTAGACACTTGCCAGAGTTTTTGGTGCCAAATCTCCTCAGGCTCCTAATGAAATATAGCAGCCGGCATGCCATTTTGTAATTGCATCAGTGTGTTGGTCCCAGGATAGATCTTCCGAGATGCTGACACCCAGGAACTTGGGAGATGCTCACCCTTTCCACTACTGACCACTCGAAGAAGACTGGTATGTGTTCTCCTGATCTCCCTTCCTGAAGTCCACAATCAATTCCTTGGTCTTAGTGACACTGAGTGCAATGTTTTTGTAGCAACACCTCTCAACCAACCAATCTATCGCGCTCATGTACGCCTCTTCATCACCATCTGAGATTCTGCCAAAAGCAATTGTGTCAATGGCAAATTCATAGATGGCTTTTGGGTTGTTCTTAGCCACAAAGTTATGAGTGTACAGAGAGTAGAGAGCAGAGAGATCTGATGCTATGAGCCTGTGATGTTGCTGCAGGTAAGATTTTCAATGCACCTGTGCATACATATATGTGCTTGTGCATACATATACGTGCTTGTGTGTACATATACATACTTGTGTGTGCATATAGGTGCGTGTGCACATACACGTACTGTACTTGTGCATATGACACAAACTTCGATTTTAACTTTGACTTCAATTTCCAGTCCTTGGTGGTACTTTTAAGTACTTATTATTTTTTGCCTTTTAGAACATTATAAATTTTATGTAATATTTGAATCTATTGAAACCATATTTATTTATTGACATACAGCATGGAGTAGACCCTTCAGGCCCTTCAAGCCACGCCACCCAGCAATCCCCCAATTTAATCTTATCCTAATCACGGGACAATTTACAATGACCAATTAAGCTACCAACCGGTACATCTTTAGACTGTGGGGGGAAATCAGAGTACCCAGAGAAAACCCATGTGGTCATGGGGACAGTGTACTAACTCCTTAAAGGCAGCGGCGGAAATGAAACTTGGGTTGCCTATATGTAAAGCGTTGTGCTGACCGCTACATTACCGGACGACCCGCATGTAGTGGCTCTGGTAATCAGAGGTGCTTGCAAAGGGTTGGGACTGCAATGAACTGGTAAAACAGTATCTGGGCTTGCTGGGGCAAGTTCCGTGACTTGAAGCCAGTAGCTGCTTTTGGGCTGTTCTTCCTTTCAGGATGGCTGAGGAGTTGAAACATCACAATTAGTCCCCATGGTGAGATTGCTGAAGGAACAGGAGATGATACAATTAGATTAGATTATGAGGGCACTCAGTCCTCGTTTATTGTCATTTAGAAATGCATGCACGCATTAAGAAATGATACAATGTTCCTCCAGAATGACATCACAAAAAAAACAAGACAAACCAAAGACTAACACTGACAAGACCACATAATTATAACTTATAGTTACAGCAGTGCAAAGCAATACCATAATTTGATAAAGAGCTGACCATGGGAACGGTTAAAAAAAAGTCTCAAAGTTTCGATCGACTCCCGATAGTCCCTGATAGCAGGTGGCAGAAGGGAGAAACTCTCCCTGCCATAAACCACCAGGCACTGACAACTGTCGATGCATTGGAAGCACCCAACCACAGCCGACTCTGAGTCCGTCCAAAAACTTCGAGCCTCCGACCAGCCCTTCGACACCGAGCACCGATCACCATCTCTACCGAGTGCTTTGACCCCGTCCCGGCCGCCGAGCAACAGGCAAAGCCAAGAATTCGGGGCCTTCCCCTCCAGAGATTCTGGATCACACAGTAACAGTGGCAGAAACAACAGTGAAACAGGCATTTCAGAAGTTTCTCCAGATGTTCCTCCATTCTCTCACGTCTGTTTCCATCAAATCAGAATTGTGCATGGCACCCTACTTGACAGATTACAGATATCATTCACCGGAGTGGCCGCGCAAGCTGCGTTGCGCCGCCATCTTCTCCTCCTCCCTAAATCAGGGAATAGATGAATTGATGGATTTCAAAACAGAATCTGATGGAAGTAAATGTTATAGATAAAAACTAACAGCCCTATAGATCAGGAACAAGTAAGTGTGACAATGTGGGAGGGCTGTACAGCGGATACTGTGTGAGGTCTGCTGGCTATTTGGATCATTGTTTTCTATCTGACAGCAGTGTCAATGACAGTTTCCATCACTTTGTTGGTGATTGAGAGGAGACTGATTGATGATAATTAGTTGAATTGGATTTACTTTGATTTTGTGAACGGAATGCCCAGGGCAATTTTCCACACCGTTGGGTAAAGGCTAATATCATAACTACACTGGAACTGTGTGGCTGCAGGAACAGTTTATATCTGGAGTTTGGCTCATCTACAGGAAGGATATTGTCTGGTCCATAACTTGCGCTGTAAGCAGTGCTCTCTGTTGTTTCTTGATATCACATGGAATGAATCAACTTGTCTGGAGTCTGCCTTCTCTGATGGTGGGGACCTCAGGGGGAAGCTGAGCTAGGTCATCCGTTTGCCACTTCTGAGGGCATTCTCTTGTTCTAAGGAAGCATGGAAGCTCCTACTGAGAGAAGACAAAAAAGTGTTGAAATCTCCTGTTGTCTGAGATCCAAAAGGAAGTTCAAAAATGTTCTGCTTCAAAAGACTTATAGGAACAGGTGGTCATTTGAATTTTCTGTTAAATCAATGTCAGCTGCCAAATGTAATTATAATAGCAAACCTTCTAAGTTTTGGCCGATTTGAATACTATTTCGTTCAGCATGAAGTAAAGACAACTTGATGGAATCACAATTCTTTGAACGTGCCTCCACTTTACCCACTGAAATCATATGGCTGAACTTCAGCCAAGATGATATAGATTTTCTGTCAGATCAGAGTGTAGAGAGGATCACACCAAGAAGAGGACAGAGCAAAACTTTCCTCACAGGATGGTGCTGCTAGATTGCTTGTAGACTTCTGCGGAATTCCCACTCACAAATGGGAAAGCATCCTAATGAACCCATTTCAGATTAAATTGGCTGAAATTGAGCGTGCCTAGGAAAGGAATGGGAGAAATCAGCTTTCTGTTTGATTTGGTTATGTTAGTATAAATGTTTTAAGTGAATACATATGTGCGTGTGTGCATGTGTGCTTGCGTGTGTGCGTGCGTCTGTGCATGCGTGCGTGTGTGCGAGCGTGTGCCACAACCACAGACTCTGCTACAGGGTCTATGTACCCGTGCAAGCGGGCAATGTCATAGGTTCAACAATCACACTTGTGAATATGCACATTCCAGCTAATTATATTCTATTATGGTGGATTTGATTCTAGACTTGTCGAGACTTGACCAAAAACACAGCAACTTTTATCCCTCATCCTTGTCTGGGAAAGAAGGCTACCATTTCAACTGATGCTGTCTAGGAGCAGTATTCATTTAGTTATTGCTCCCAGCTACAGTATTGGTGTTTAACTTTCAACTTGATAATTTTGTTAATGGCCTGTTGGCCTAGCACTTATTGTTTTCCTTTTCCTCTAAATTCTGCAACAGCTTTCATTAAAGTCAGTGAACTGTTGACCCATTTCAGTGTCTCACTCTGCACATCGTCCATATCTGAACATTTTGACAGTGTGCACACACATGTGGCTATACCTGTATATATATGGCAATGGTGCTGTGTGTGTGTGTATGTGTGCACAAAGGAGGATTGCTGTGGTTATCGGAGGTTAATTACCTCCAGCCCCAGTTCATGATGAGTTTCTCAGGATAGTACACAAGACGCAATCATCTTCAGTTGTTTCATCTTCCTTCTATAATAGGGTGGGTGTATTTTCCAGTAATTGAAAGACAAGATCACTTCCAATATAAGAGAGTCTAACCACCTATCCATAAGCATAACCTTCGCTGTTCCCCACACCATTAATATGCAGAACATTATCACTGATCAGATCAACTGGACCAGAGTAGGTCAGAAGCTCTGTGCACCCTGACACCCAAAACGTTTCCACCACTTACCAGTGAGGTCAGAAATATAATGGATCACTCTCCACCTGTCCAGATGAATATAGCTCCAATGGTGCTCAAAATGTTTGACACTGTCCAGAACGAAACAGTCAGTTTGCTTTTCATTTTACCAACCAGCTGAAAGGTCCAGTACTCTGTCATTGATATTGACAAAATCTACACCTATCATCTACAAAATGCGTTGAGTTACTCACTCACCTGCAAACATGCTCATCCTTTCTCCCACATTCCAAATCATGCACGTATATAATCAATAAAGTACCTTGTATCAATCTCTGCAGTTTGACACTGGTCACAGGCTCCCATTCACAGAAACAAACTTTGACTATCGCACTCAGCCTCCTTTCACCAAGACAATTTTGGACCCAATTTGTCCAATTTCTTTGGACCCTAAGAGCTCTTACCTTCTTAACCAGTCTGCACATGAGTGCCTGTCATCTGAAATCCCTGTGGACTTCATAAAGTTCTCCATGAGTAATAGGCACTGCCCTTACTAGAATTATCAGATCATGACATCTGACATCATGTCAGGTTAAGTTTGCTATCACATGCACAAGTGCACGTATGCACAGGTGCAATGAAAAACTTACAATGCGTCACAGCATTGAATCACACCAATCAAAGGAAAAAAACATTAACTAAATTATATGTAAATTATACAGAATTACAAAACAAAGAACACAATTGGCACAAAAAATAAAGACCACCATAGTGCAAAGTAGTCATAGTGTTACTGTTCTGAGGTAACAATTAGGGTTGTGCTGGTTGATTCAAGAAGGGAATGGTTGCAATGAGGTTGCTGCTCTTAAACCTGGTGGTGTGGGACTTCAGCTTCCTGCACCTCCTGCCCTCCTGGTGGTAGCTGTGGGAAGATACCATGGCCTGGAAGGTGATAGATGTTACCTTTTTGAGGCAGTATTTCATGTAGATACTTTAGGTGATGGTGGGGAGTGGGGAGGGGGTGAGATATATTGGTTCGTGCACTACTGTCTGCAGTTTCGGTGCATTCAAATTGCCATATTGAACCATGTTACAGCTAGTAAGGATACTTTCAATAGCACATCTGTAGAATTTTTTTTAGATATTTAGCCTTTCAACTTTTAATTTTAACTTTGTTTCTGTTCAGTAACAAGTCCTGAGTAAACTTCAATGTCAGTAGAGGTATCTATCACCTGCTCTTACAAATGGCCCTTACTGTCCAGGGTCTGGTTGATGAACTGGGAGCAGGTTCCCTGTAGTAAACCATTCTCTGACTAAGCTGGAAGAAATTAGTGGGAAAATAGAGGATTAGGAAGCTTTCAAAACCAACAACAGGCAATTTAAAAAGTCATAAAGAAGGAAAAGATGGAATACGAAGATAAGCCAGCCAATAATATTAAAGAAGATACCAAAAGTTTCTTGAAATATATAAATTGTAAAAAGAGGCACGAGTAGATACCCCTGAAAAAATGATGCTGGATAGGTAGGAATAGGGTTCAAGAAAATGGTAGATGAACTGAATAAGTATTTTCCATCAGACTTCACTGTGGAAAACACTAGAAATATGCTGGATGTTTGAGAGAGTCAGGGGGCAGATGTGAGTGAAGTTGCCATTACTAGGGAGAAGGTACTTGGGAAATTGAAAGTTCTGAATGTAGATAAGTCACCGAACCAGCTGATCTAAACTCAAGGGTTCTGAGGTGGTTGTGTAGGCTTTAGTAATGATCTTTTAAAAATCAATAGATTCTCACATGGTTCCAGAGAACTTGAAAGTTGCAAATGTCACTGCACTCTTCAAGGAGGGAGAGAAGCAGAAGAAAGGAAATTATAGGTCAGTTATGCTGACCTCAGTGGTTGGGAAGATGTTGGAGTCAATTATTAAGGATGTGGTTTCGGGGTACTTGGAGGCACTTGATAAAATAGACTGTCATCAGCGTGGTTTCCTTTCGCGGAAAACCTGCCTTACAAATATGCTGGAATTCTTTAAAGAAATAAAAAGCAGGATAGACAAAGGAAAATTGGTTGATGTTGTGCATTTTGATTTTCAGAAGGCCTTTGACAAGGTGCCACACATGAGGCTGGTTAAAAAGTTATGAGCCCATGGTATTACAGGAAAGACACTGACATGGACAGAGTGTTGATTGATCGGCAGGAGGGAAATAGTGGGAATAAAGGGAGTCTTTTCTGGTTGGCTGTCGGTGACTAATAGTGTTCCACAGGGGTCGATGTTGGGACTAATTCTTTTTACGTTATATATCAATGTCAATGATTTAGATGATAGAATTGATGGCTTTGTGGCCATGTTTGTGGACGATATGAAGATAGGTGGAGGGGCAGGTAGCTTTGAGGTAGCAGACAGGCTACAGAAGGACTTAAACAGCTTAGGAGAATGGGCAAGAAAGTGACAGATGGAATACAGTGCCAGGAAGTGTGTGGTCATGCACTTTGGGAGAAGAAATAAAAGCATAAGCTATTTTCTAAATGGAGAAAAAGTTTAAAAATCTGAGATGCAACGGGACTTGGGAGTCCTCATGTAGGATGCCTTAAAGGTTAATTTGCAGGTTGAGTCTGTGGTGAGGAAGGCAAGTGCAATGTTAGCATTCATTTTGAGAGGACTAGAATATAAAAGCAAGGATGTAATGTTGAGGCTTTGTAAGGCACTGGTGAGGCCTCATTTGGAGTATTGTGAGCAGTTTTGAACTCCTTATCTAAGAAAGGATGTGTTGACATTGCAGAGGGTTCAAAGGATGTACATGAAAATTATTTCAGTATTGAAAAGCTTATAATATGAGGAGAATTTGTTAGCTCTGGGCCTGTTCTCACTGGAATTCAGAAAAATGTGGGGTGATCTCATTGAATCAAACTTTGAAAGACTTCAATGGGGGGGCGTGGTGAGAATGTTTGCTATGTTGGGGGAGTCTAAGACCAGAAGGCACAGCCTCAGAAGAGAGGGACAACCAATAGAGGGACAACCTGGCAGGCACTCTGTGAGCCACATGGAGAGGACATTGATGGGCTCACAGAATGCATCACTGATTACATCAACTTCTGTGTGGACTGCAATGTTCCAACAAGAACTGTCCTTTGTTATTCAAATAACAAGCCATGGGTGACAAAGGACATTAAGGACATCCTGAACGCTAAAAAGAGGGCATTTAGAGATGGAAATAGGGAGGAGCTGAGGGCAATACAGAGGGACCTGAAAGCCAGGATCAGGGAGGCTAAAGACAGGTACAGGAGGAAGCTTGAGTGGAAACTCCAGTAGAACAACATGAGAGAGGTCTGGAGGGGGATGAGGACCATCACTGGGTTCCGGCAAACTAGCAACAGAGGAGCTGAAGGCAGTGTGGACAGGGCCAATGAACTTAACCTGTTCTTTAACAGATTTGACATTGTGGCCCCTGCCCATCCCCCACATGAGCCATCTGTTGTCGGCCCCCAACCAACACATATTCCACTCTCCCCTCCTACCCCTCCTCACAGTCCCCCACCCTGCTCTTATGACTATACCCCTTCCCCACACAGAACCACCACGGTGGGCTTCACAGCTGAACAAGTGAGAAGATAGCTGAAACGTCTCAACCCAAGCAAGGCTGCAGGACCGGATGGCGTCAATACCAGGGTGCTCAAAGCCTGTGCCCCTCAGCTATGTGGAGTACTTCGCCATGTATTCAACCTGAGCCTGAGGCTCTGGAGGGTTCCTGTGCTGTGGAAGATGCCCTGCCTTGTCCCTGTGCGGAAGACACCGCGCCCCAGTGGCCTCAATGACTACAGACCGGTGGCATTGACCTCCCACATCATGAAGACCCTGGAGAGACTTGTTCTGGAGCTGCTCCGGCCTATGGTCAGGCCACACTTAGATCCCCTCCAGTTCACCTACCAGCCCCGACTAGGAGCTGATGATGCCATCGTCTACCTGCTGAACCGTGTCTACGCCCACCTGGACAAGCCAGCGAGCACTGTGAGGGTCATGCTTTTTGACTTCTCCAGTACGTTCAACACCATCCGCCCTGCTCTGCTGGGGGAGAAGCTGACAGTGATGCAGGTGGATGCTTCCCTGGTATCATGGATTCTTGATTACCTGACTGGCAGACCACAGTACGTGTGCTTGCAACACTGTGTGTCCGACAGAGTGATCAGCAGCACTGGGGCTCCACAGGGGACTGTCTTGTCTCCCTTTCTCTTCACCATTTACACCTCGGACTTCAACTACTGCACAGAGTCTTGTCATCTTCAGAAGTTTTCTGATGACTCTGCCATAGTTGGATGCATCAGCAAGGGAGATGAGGCTGAGTACAGGGCCACGGTAGGAAACTTCGTCACATGGTGTGAGCAGAATTATCTGCAGCTTAATGTGAAAAAGACTAAGGAGCTGGTGGTAGACCTGAGGAGAGCTAAGGTACCAGTGACCCCTGTTTCCATCCAGGGGGTCAGTGTGGACATGGTGGAGGATTACAAATACCTGGGGATACGAATTGACAATAAATTGGACTGGTCAAGGAACACTGAGGCTGTCAACAAGAAGGGTCAGAGCCATCTCTATTTCCTGAGGTGACTGAGGTCCTTTGACATCTGCCGGATGATACTGAGGATGTTCTACGAGTCTGTGGTGGCCAGTGCTATCATGTTTGCTGTTGTGTGCTGGGGCAGCAGGCTGAGGGTAGCAGACACCAACAGAATCAACAAACTCATCCGTAAGGCCAGTGATGTTGTGGGGATGGAACTGGACTCTCTCACGGTGGTGTCTGAAAAGAGGATGCTGTCTAAGTTGCATGCCATCTTGGTCAATGTTTCCCATCCTCTAAACAATGTACTGGTTGGGCACAGGAGTACATTCAGCCAGAGACTCATTCCACCGAGATGCAGCATAGAGTGTCATGGGAAGTCATTCCTGCCTGTGGCCATCAAACTTTACAACTCCTCCCTTGGAGGGTCAGACTCCCTGAGCCAATAAGCTGGTCCTGGACTTATTTCATAATTTACTGGCATAAATTACATATTACTATTTAACTATTTATGGTTCTATTACTAGTTATTATTATGGTGCAACTGTAATGAAAACCAATTTCCTCCAGGATCAATAAAGTATGACTATGACTATTAAGAATGAAGATGAGGAGGAATTTCTTTAGCAAGAGAGTGGTGAACCTGTGGAATTCATTGCCACAGCAGATGTGGAGGCCAAGTCATTGGGTATATTTAAGGCTGGGGTTGAGAGATACTTGATTAGTAAGGACGTGAAGAAGGCAAGAGACTGGGGCTGAGAGAGAAATGGATCAGCTGTGATGAAATGATGGAGCAGACTTGATGGGCCAAATGGCCTAAGTCTGCTACTATATCTTATAACTATGGTCTAAGTAGTTAACCTTCTTCATGTAGGACCCCCATCACCCTGTTTCTTTCCCCTCCTCCACCTATTCCATCTGTGACCTGCCCACACACTCAATTCCCTCCCTTCCTCTTCCCATCCGCCCAACTCAGCTCTATTCCATGCTCCACCTTCTTTTCTAAATCAAATTCTCCATGGTCTTCTTCAGCTCTTTGTTGCCTCTAGCAATCACCTCCCAGCCTCTGTGGCCATTTCTACCTCCCCTCCTCCATCTGCCACTTGCCCTTCCTCACCTATCACTTCCCAGCTGTTACTCACCTTTATCTCTCTTCTAATCTCTCAGTCCAGATGAAGATCGGCTTTCTACTTCCCTCCACAGCTGCTGCTTGCCCTGTGCCCTTCAGTAGCAATTCTCATAAATAATGCACAAAGACTCCTCCCATCATGCTCTCTTCTCCCCTTTCCCATGGGGATGAAAATACAAAAGCTGGAAAACACAAATCTCCCGACTCAAGAATAGCTTCTATCTTGCTGTTGTTAGGTTTATACACTGAAGATAAACTCTTGATCTCCCAGTCTGCGTTGTCATGACCCCTGCCCTCCATTTGTGCACTTGCATTTCAACGTTCTCTGTAGCTACAACACCACTGCATATCCTGTATAGTGTTTTCCTTCACTCACTGTACTTATGTAAGACATGATCTGTATAGATGGCAAAGCAAAAGTTATTCACCTTTTCTTGGTTCACATGACAATAACACACCAAATCCAGTCCTGGAATTAGAAAGGGCAAGACATTTGATGTAATGGTGTCAAGGGCATTTTTTGCTTGCTTCTAGATTTATGTCCGTTCATATGCTAACTGCTGAAACCATTGGGGAGTGTTTCAAGTCTGTCTATGGAATTTTACAGTTGTTATTGTATAAAGTACAGGACCTGACCCCGGGAGGGTGTCAGTCTGTGGCACCTCTTCCTGGTTTGAATACTTCCCATTTACAGTTGCCATCTGTTTCTTATCACTGGAGGAGATTTTGCTGCTTCCACTTCATTCCGCAAGCTCTCACCTTCGGTAGCATTCTCTTGTGTATTATTTCATCTAGTTCCTTTTGAAAACTGAATTGAAAAGTATCCTCTGACTCGCTCCTGTCTGCTGCAACCTCTGTGGACTTACAAAGCACGATCCTCTACTTATAAATCGATATCGGTTTTCCGTACTCATACTTACTTTCGATAAATGATCCTGAATTATGTCCTTTATAATCGTCTCAACTATTTTTATGACTAAGCTAACCAGCCTGTTAATTCAGCCTTTTCTTCAAAGTTGGCACAGCTTTAACCTTTCTCTCCTGGTTTCAATGAGCTACTGTATATTTCCACCAAAGTTTGACTTCCCAGAGGATTACAAAGAGATATTTGAGAGCATTTAAAAAATATTTGCTGGGGTCACTATGACTTGAGATCGGCGAGCCTTATGAGAGCAGACAGCTCTGCGACTTGAAAGCACGGAAAACACAATACAGGAGGAACCAGACAGGCATATACAAAGTCGATGCTAATTCATCATTGATTAAGTGTCTGGTGAACAGTTAGCAGTATTAAGTAGCTCAGTGTTACACATATCCTATTCACAGAACCTTTAATAGTTGGGAACCATCGTACTGAAGTAATTAGGCTGTTATTTTCTTTTGAACTAGCAGCCCATACTGCAAATACCCTTACCAACTAGAAATCTATATACAAATAATTATCTCAAATAATAATTTACCTTAGTTCAGCTCCAGCCTCCTAAGTATTCTTAAAGAGGAATCCTGTGTGATTGTAGACTGTTGCCCTCTCTGAGGTCTGGTGCAGACAGACCCACTTCACTCCACTCCACCCCAGTCTAAGTCCAAACTCACACTTGGGGTGGGCTGCCAGAAACCCTAGGCTCATGGGTGATAAATGAGAGGAGTTACAGCTTGAAATATATCTGTCAACCACTACATTAATTAGGTCCACACCAAAACTGAATCATATCTCCTGGTAATGTTTTAAGTAGCTTGGATGGTTAAACAACTAACCATCCGGAAATTCATCATTGTTCAGTTTAGCATCTTCCAATTAAAATTTGATGTTTCTCTGGAGTAAAACTTGGCATTAGCTATTTCTAAGTTGTTTCACGTGACTCCAGGAATTTGACTGAGAACTTTTGGGTGAATACACTCAAGCCCTGGCATGACTTTCCATTTTATGGCACATTGTAGGAGAAATTTGTTCACCTTTTCCCAGGAGCAGTGGGTCACTCCCAGAATGGCAATCTGCTGCCAATGTGATGTTGAATGAGAAGACCTTTATGTATTTTTCATCCTTCTGGTGCTCATTGCTTCACTCCACACTTCATCGTCTACCTCCCACACCCCCTCCCAAAATACCACCTACCTAATCCCTACTCCAGCAACCTAGACCCAACCTCCAAACTCCAGGTCCATTGCAACCACCAGACTTGCGGGTTTGATGATTTCCCCATCCCTCAGTCTCATGACCCTATGACCTTCAGAGCTTCTCACTGGACAATTGGACATCTAATCATGGCAATCCCTCAGACCTCCTCCATCCTGTTACTAATTACCCGAACCCTCTGACTACCTCACAATCCACAAGCTACTTATCCCATCTACACCTCCCCTGCTCCTTACTCCTTCACACAGATCTTACACTTGAATACTTACCACATTCCCAGGAACACACTAATCCAGGCCACTGGAATTACGTTGTACTTCTCCAGACACAAGGATAGTCCTAAAGTTGTTTTCAAGAAAGATATTTGCTTTTCTTAAATGCAGCCACTTAAATGCAAGGAAATTAGAGCTAAGTATTGTGGCTTCATCACACAGCTGAGGAATATTACATGATATAGAGCTCCTTATTTTTAATATTGTCAATTTCTACATGGCAGCCAATTTTCTATTTAATTATGGGATGCTCTGTGTAATAGTAGACTGCTGGGAACCGCTAAAAACAAGATATCTGTTCCATCCATGCATATAGGATGTAACAGGGAGTCTTCTATTTTTTATTTGTGTTATTTTTATCTCTGAGATGGACATTTCTGGCTGCCAGCATTTAACGTTCGCTATCAGTCTGTCCTTGGAAAGGCTGAGGTGCAGACCTTGGGAACTGCTGTTCTCCTACTTGAGGACACAGTGCTGGAGGAACTGAGTGAGGCAGGCAGCAACAATGACTTGATATGGACAGGCAATGTTTTGGGCCAAGGCACTTCATTAGAACTGAAGGGCAGAGGGGAGGTGGTCATCATAAATGGTGGAGGAAAGGAGTGAACAAAGAACCAGCAGGCGATAGGTAGATCCGTGTGTGGGTGGGGGGGGGGGGTCGATAGATGGATGGAGGAGGGGTGAATGGGAATATTACCAGAAGCTGCAAGGTGATAGTTAGAGGTGGCAAAGAGTTTATACCAATTACTGTATCTCTCCTCATCTTTCAGCCGTATGAACGAACTTGTCCGAAAACATTGACTGTTCATTTCCTTCCATAGATGTTGCCTGACTATTCTGCTTGTGCCTTGGTTAAAAGACCCGCAATATGGTAATGAGCATATAATTTGTGTGAGTTAACAAGAGATCAAGGAAGTGGGCACAATCCTCTTGTCCATAACCATGGGGCCATGATTTTTTTTATGTCCCTCTGAAGGGGACACTGATTTCAACAATGGTGGTTAAACTCAAACTCAAATCACTGGCATGCAAGTGAACCTACAGCACAGAGACCAATGATAAGTATGATCCATAGTAGAAAGATTTCATATTTCATAGTATTAAGGTTTGCAGTGAAAATCTTCAATCTGTTTTGGTGGTTTGCTGAAAATTCCCTCAGGCAAAGAGCAAACTGCTGGGGGAACTCGGCGGGTTAGGAAGCATCTACAGAGGCAGGGGGATGGTTGACATCTTGTACGGAGACTCAGCATCAGGAAAGTCCCTGAGCTGTTTGGTAAATGTTAGCTTTATGCCCCACACAAAGCCTTCTCCTAAGAGCATCCTCTAGTTATTCATAATAACTTAGTGGTAACCAATATCCAGTCTCCAATTATGTCTTTGATGAATGGTGTTACTTGAAACTTTCGTTCTACTCTGTATACGTAGAGTGTAAGAGAGCAAGCTAATCAGCCAAAGGTAAGATGGAAATTGAAAGTCTTTTTAAAGATAAGATCCATCGCAACTGTCTTCTGATAGGATCTCATGTGCTGACAAACTCCATTCTAATGTGGCGTTAGAGAATTGGCCATTCGTAAAATCTGTGACTGCTCTTTTCATCTCAGGCTTTTAACCTTGGAGTAAGATGGGAAAAAAATATTTTGACAGAACTTGGAAGGAAACATTTGTGAGGGAAATGTCTGGTGAAATATGAATTTGAATGTTGTTGGCTGTGACAGACTGCTTCAGGCTAAATAGAGTAACTGCTTCTTCAAGCATAATAAATTCACTTATATAATGACAATTAATGGCTTAAGAACTATAAATAAACAGAACATGATGAAATTCATAAATGTGTTATGCTGCGGGAGAAAAAAGTCACCACGAACCATTCAACTTAACAATGTGCTCCGTGCCAAAAATCCATTGGCTAAATGTTCCAAGTACTCTCAATGAGGTCATAGTCAAAGTCATAGTCATACTTTATTGATCCCGGGGGAAATTGGTTTTCATTACATTTGCACCATAAGTAATAAATAGTAATAGAAATAGTAATAGGAATATTACTATTAGTAAATAGTAATAGTCATAGAAATAATAAATAGTAATAGAATAGTAATAGAAAATAGTAATAAATAGTTAACTAGTAATATGTAAATTATGCCAGTAAATTATGAAATAAGTCCAGGACCAGCCTATTGGCTCAGGGTGTCTGACCCTCCAAGGGAGGAGTTGTAAAGTTTGATGGCCACAGGCAGGAATGACTTCCTATGACGCTCTGTGCTGCATCTCGGAGGAATGAGTCTCTGGCTGAATGTACTCCTATGCCCACCCAGTACATTATGTAGTGGATGGGAGACATTGACCAAGATGGCATACAACTTAGACAGCATCCTCTTTTCAGACACCACTGTGAGAGAGTCCAGTTCCATCCCCACAACATCACTGGCCTTACGAATGAGTTTGTTGATTCTGTTGGTGTCTGCTACCCTCAGCCTGCTGCCCCAGCACACAACAGCAAACATGATAGCACTGGCCACCACAGACTCGTAGAACATCCTCAGCATCATCCGGCAGATGTTAAAGGACCTCAGTCTCCTCAGGAAATAGAGATGGTTCTGACCTTTCTTGTAGACAGCCTCAGTGTTCTTAGACCAGTCCAGTTTATTGTTAATTCGTATCCCCAGGTATTTGTAATCCTCCACCATGTCCACACTGACCCCCTGGATGGAAACAGGGGTCACTGGTACCTTAGCTCTCCTCAGGTCTACCACCAGCTCCTTAGTCTTTTTCACATTAAGCTGCAGATAATTCTGCTTACACCATGTGACAAAGTTTCCTACCGTAGCCCTGTACTCGGCCTCATCTCCCTTGCATTAGTCTGACAGGAGATTGAATATCAAACTTTGTAGATCCAGTACTCAGGCTGGGAAAATTATACAAAATAAAAAGTCTTATTTTTTACAGCAGTCAGTTTTTCATACAATTACAGGGTACTGCATATAATTGGGAAACACTCAGTAAAACTGAGACACCTGCCCCTTTCGATGTAATAAATGCAAAGGTTCCCAGTGGAAAGACAGGGGGATTCCGGCTCACTGGAAATGTTTATCAACGTACAAGAGCCCACAGCATAAAGAAGCCACACTAATGGATATACTTCATTACTTCTCACTTTTATTAGTTGAGGCATTGTGTTCAAAAGTCAGGAGGTTATGTTGCAACTTTCTCAAACTCTGGTTAGGCCACATCTGGAGTATTGTGTACAGTTCTGGTTGACCCACTATAGGAAAGATGTTGAGGCTTTGGGGAGGATGAAGAAGAGGTTTACCAGGATGTTGCCTGGTTTAGAGGACATGTGCTATCACGAAAGGCTAGATAAACTTAGGTTGTTTTCTCTGGAGCATTGGAGGCTGAGGGGAGATCTGATAGAGGTTTACAATGTTATGAGAAGCATAGATGGAGCGGACAGAGGGTATCTGTTTCCTAGGGTTAAAATATCTAATATCAGAGGACATGCATTGAAGGTGAGAGGCCGTAGGCTCAAAGGAGATGTGGTGGGAGTGGGGGGAGGTAAGTTTCTTTTACTCAGAAAGTCAAGGATGCCTGATATGGTGGTAGAGGCAAATACATTCGAGGCTTTTATGAGACGTTTGGATAGGCACATGGATATAAGGAGGATGGAGGGATGTGGTCATTCCCTGGGAAGGAATCTTAAAAAATATAAGTCAACTTAAAACCGGCTAGTCATCTTTTATTTGTCTTTATCTCAATCCCATTTCTATTTTTTAAACTCTATTCTGTTTGCAGAACATTTGAATTTAATTCTTTGTTTCCTAGTTTGCAATTCCTGATTTTGACAATGGTTTCAGTCTGCTGCGCTGCAGTCTTGTGACTTTTCCTGAAGAGCAGATTCCTGACGGTGTCTTGTTGCAGCAGTAATACTGCAGGTGACGATGGATTAGAGGAAATTCCCACCGATGAGCATTTGTCAGTGCTGTGAAAGGCTGTTACAGAATGTCAAATTCAGGCAGTGCTACATTCCATGATGCACTGGTGAGAGGTGAATGATCAGAGCAAAGTATGGAAGACTCTTCATAAAGGTTGTCTTTCCAGCTTGTGTAATTGGTTTATTATTGTCACATGTACCAAGATACAGTGGAAAGCTTTTGTTTGCATACCATGCAGATCAGTCACTCCATAGATAAGTACATTGTGTAATGTGTCAAATGTCAAGTGAAGTTTATTGTCATTTAACTACATACATCTATATAACGTATACAACTATATAACATATATAGAAACGAGAAAACATTTATTTGAACAAGGGTAGTAAACAAAAGGAAAGAAGCAGAATGTGGGATATAGTGTTACAGTTCCTGACCAAGTACAGTGCGTGTGGACAAATAGGCCATGATGAGATAGTCTGAGAGATCAAGAGCTCATCTTTTTTGCTTAAGTGATCTGTTCAAGAGTCTTATAATAGCGGATAGAAGCTGTGGTACATGGTCTCAAGCTTTTGTACCTACTGCCTGACTGTAGGTGGGGAAAGCACAAGAAGAGAGAATGATTAGGTAGGAGGGGGTCTTTGATTATGTTGGCTGCTTTCTTAAGGCAGCAGGAAGTATAAATTGAGCCAACGGAGTGAAAGTTGGACTGTGTTCACAACTCTCTCTAATTTATGAGCAGATTGTATTCAAGTCTCCCTGTTGCACAAAGTACATGACCCAATCATTCATTCCAACCTTCTTCTCACTCTCTATGATCAGGAAAACTGTAAGCATATTAATTTTTTTTAAAAATGCAGAAATTGTCCTGAGGTCCCAGGATCCAACAATATTGCTTAAATATGTAGCAAAAAAAAAATCAGACTGCTGTTGTTAAGAAAGGTTATTAAAAACAAGGTGGGAAATTATAGGCTGATGATTTGCCATCAGTAGTATGCAAGTTATCGGAAGGTATTCCAAGGGACTAGATATATTAGTATTTGTATAGACAGGGACTGATTAGGGGTAGTCAACATAGCTTTGTGTGTGGTACATGTCTAACCAATCTTATGGAGTTACCAGGAAAGTTCATGAAGGAATGCAGTGGATGTTGTCTACAGGGACTTCAGCAAGCCCTTTTACAAGGTCCTGCATAGGAGATTGGTCAAGAAGTTTCAGTTGCTTGGCATTCAGTGGTAGGTAGTAAATTGGAATAGGCATGAGCTTCGCAGGAAAGCCAGAGAGTGGTAGTAGATGGTTGCCTCTCTGACTGGAGGCCTATGAGGATTAGTGTGTGGCAGGGATCGGTGCTAGATCCATTGTTGTTTGTCATCTATCAATGGTCTGGATGATAATGTAGTAAAATATTCAACCAATTAGAGGATGACATCAAAACTGGGGGCATGGTAGACTTGGGGGTAGGCTATCAAAGCTTGCACAAGGATCTGGACCAGCTAGAAAAATGGGCTGAAAACTGGCAGATGAAATTTAATGCAGACAGGCAGGATGTGTTATACTTTTGGAGGATAAACCAGGGTAGGACCGACATGGTGAACGGTCGGACTCTGAGGATCACAGTAGAACAGAGGGATATGGGAAAATTGAATCCTATTTCCTTGAAAGTGGCATCACAAGTAGATAAGGTCGCAAGGAGAGCTTTTGACACATTGACTTCCTTAAATCTAGTATTGAGTACAGGAGTGAGGATGTTATGTTGAAGTTGTATAAGACAATTGTGAGGCCTAATCTGGAGTATTATGTGCAGTTCTGGTCACCTACCTACAGGAAAGATACCAATAAGATTGAAAGAGTGCAGAGGAAATTTACAAGGATGTTGCTGGGACTTGAGGACCTGAGTTATAGGGAAAGGTTAATAGGTTAGGACTTTACTCCCTAAAGCATAAGAGAATGAGGGAAAATTTGATAGAGGTATACAAAATTATAAGGGGTATAGATAGAGTAAATGTAAGCAGGCTTTTTCCACTGAAGTTGAGTGAGACTAGAACTAGGGGTCATGGGTTAAGGGTGAAAGATGAAATGTTTAAGGGGAACATGAGGGGGAACTTCTTCACTCAGAGATTGGTGAGATTGTGGAACCAGCTGCCAGCGAAAGTGGAGGATTCAGGTTCAATTTCAACATTTAAGAGAAACTTGGATAGGTACATGGATGGGGGGGATATGGAGGGCCATGGTCCAGGTGCAGGTCGAGGCAGATTAATAGCTTGGCATGGAGTAGATGGGCTGAAGGGCTTGTTTCTATGCTGTAGTGTTCTTTAACTCTATAGTGCACTAGAATGAGCAGCATCTGTAGGGGTGGAAAGGAACATTTTGGGGTGAGGCTCTGTGTTAGGACTGAGAGTGCGGAGAGAAGATATCCAGTATGAAGAGAAGAGGAGTGAGCTACTGGACACACTTTGTCTCCATCCACACTGACCACAGAAGCAGCACTCCTGTACCTTGGAAGCAATTACAGCATCATTCTTCTTGCTCTTTGCAGGGATCCATTGAATTAAATGAAGTTTACACCTTCTGCCAGAACAAGTGGGATCTCCCAGTGGCCACACATTTTAATTCCACTTCCCATTCCCATTCCAATATGTCCATCCGTGGACTCCTCCACTGTTGTGATGAGTCCGCACTTAGGTTGGAGGAACAACACTTTATATTCCATCTGGGTAGCCTCCAACCTGATGGCATGAACATCGATTTCTCTAACTTCACGTAATGCCCCTAACCCACCCCCGTCACCATTTTCCATCCCCTTTTCCTTCTGTCCTTGCCCACCCATCGCCTCGCTCTGGTGTTCCTGCCCCCTTTTTCTTTCTTCTGTGGCCTTCTGTCTCTCTTACCAATGAACTTCCCAGCTCTTTACTTCATCCCTCTCCCTCCAGGTTTCACCAATCACCTAAAGTTTCTCTCTCCCCTCCCTCCACCTTTTAAATCTACTCCTCAGTTTTTTTTTCTCCAGTCCTGCTGAAGGGTTTCGGCCTGAAACGTTGACTGTACTTCTTTCCATTGTTGCTTCCCGGCCTGCTGAGGTCCTCCAGGATTTTGTGTGTGTAGCTCAGGAAACAGTCCACCTGGCTCAGAGTCAGTACCAGTGTTTATTCTGTTCACGTCTCTCTCTGCCTCACTTTATCTTGCTCATGAGCACCACTATCTATTTCTTCCATATTCTGTGCTGATCTAGAAATGTACAGACCTGTACAGTCTTAAAATTTCGACATAGTGGGGTCTCTCTGGCTCTTGGATTGGAACATTTCAGGGAATATCAGGTACAATTAACATTATCTGCAGGGGGATGAGCGTTGCAGACACCTTGCCCATGCTACAAAGCACATTGTGGCACCTTCGTATCCCACTGATCTAACTCCATGCATCAGCAGGTTTTCTTCAGACCTTTGATCCAGCTTGGCTCATTGGTTTCCGTCAGACATCATGGTCACTTCTCCTGGTTGAACTGATTCCTTCCCTACCCATCACTGACTTTGACTGCTTGCAACGTCAGAAATAACTTGAGGTGCATTAACATGGAAAAGAAACATACTAACATGAATTAAGATACATTAAAACTGATTGCCAGAAATCCTAGGGACTTAGGTGATGTCAGATTGGCAGATTTTCCAGACTGGAGACACAAGAGACTGATTGCCAGCAACCCAAGGGACTTTGGTGATGTTGGATTGGCAGGTTTTCCGGTCGGGAGACCCAGGAGATTGCAGGTGCTGGAATCTAGAGCAACACCCAAGGTGCTGAAAGAGCTGAATGGGTCAGGCAGCGACTATGGAGGGAAATGGATAGCTAATGTTTTGTGTTAAGACACTTCATCTGGATGGCAGTCTGTATTTTTCAGACTATTGTATGTTAAAATCCCAGTGATTTTAAATGATACACTGCCACACAATAAATTCTTGAGTGCATCAGGTGAGGTTAAAGTGAGAATGGGAACAGGCTACTGGTTAGTTTAAAGGGAGCGGAGTTATGTTTTGGGATGTGACAGTCACATCAGCGATGCGAGTAATATCACTATTTCTATTCTGGGCACAGGATTGGACCCATGAAGAAAGGGAAAACTAAAGCTCTTGGAAGTGTTATGTATTGCGTGGAGTAAGAACGACAAACAGAGTAGCATGATTAAAAGTTCTTAATTGAGTCACGTTAGTACTGGCACACACTGGGCAACTTGCAGCATGGGAGCTATGAACCAGGCTCACCGTGATGAAAGACACGCGCACGTGAAAATCCGCGCTCAAAAGCGAGAGCCTTCCACACGTAGGAGGTCCAAAATCAATTCACTGGGCAATCAATTGGCCACAGACACACACACACACACACACACACACACACACACTCACTCACCACATTCTCGCAATCAACGTGATATGGTACATTCCACCCCTCCTCCACAGATGGAAACTGCAGAGCAAGAGAATAAGTGAGATAAACTAAGAAAATTGATGAAATGCCTATCCAGCTTAGCAGTGATCAAATGGTCAGCACATTCTTGTGATCACCACAGGGGGCAGCTTTCCCCACTGGTGAGCTGATGTCCATTGGTTCATCTGCTGGGATACTGGATGCTTCTGTGGCTTCTCTGGGCTTCCCCCTCCCACCCCCTGCCCACCAATCAACCACTGGCATATATCATCCAAATGTCGCCTAGCAATTCATCTGTCTGTTAACTCAAGTTCTGCTATTTGAACGTGACGATGCTGGTTAACAGCTGGTAGACAGTTTCCTTCCTGTGAGATGTGCATGTAGACTTTGTTTCTGGCACCAAACATTCATGGCCTGGTGTGGATGTCATAGTTTTGTTTCATGGTCTGTTGCTTGCTACTAATTCGCTCCTGGACTGCTGGATGTAGGAGAGGTGTTCTCTGTAGGTGGTCAAGTTCTTCTTCTCCCTTTGGGTCTGCTGCAAACGGCACTGGGCCGGCCTTGTAAAAACTTCAGATGGCTGTTCTCCACAAACTTGAACTTGTTCGCCGGACCAGGGTATTGACCCGAAGCATTGTCTTGGAAAACCTGATAGTGCTTTTGTAATAGACAATTCAGTTCAGTGTGGCACCAACAAAAAATTTTTAACCCAATTTCTGCCCTGCAAATTAGGCCATTTGTTTCCCCTGACCACAAGCATAGGTAAGTGAAACAGGCCCTCTGAAGGAACCACTTCTGTGGTAAAGCCACCATGTATATCCATGTTTTTTTCCAGTGCAGCTGCAGAACACCAAATTTGGTGGTTGTACTTTGGATCCTGGCAGAAGAATAATTTGCTTACCAAGGTGATAGCTGACCCAGTATCCAGCTCAAATTTCACGGGCTAGTTGTCCACTGTAAGTGTCACTTAGTAAGTGAGGCTGGTTCCGGTGGCCCATGTCACTATCGAAAACAATGCCCACTTCTTTGCTCCAGCTGTCTCCCTGCATGGAGTTGATGGTTGAATTCTGCTGTTTTCTCGCGGAGCATTGCTTAGTGAAGCACAACATCTCCATGTGCCCTACCCTCTGGCAGAACTGGCAGACTATCTTTTGATGCTTGCAATCGGACCATTGGGCATGACTTTCACTGTGGAGGCTTGTGTGATCTCTGTGGAGACTGTGGACTGCACGTAACGTTTTCAGGAGGGGGCTGAATTGGCATAAAGCCTCTCTTGACTGCCTCCCAGTTGCGAGCTGTGGAGCAGGCTTTGTCCCAGGCCAAACTGTGCTCTTCAGACAGGCGGCTCTCCTATGTCCTCCTGTCTTGGACTCCAACAGTCAATGTTTGGATAAGCATCACTTCTTCAAATTTGCTCATCAGAGTATCATTGCAATTGCATTCTTGCACTGCTAGTTTCTGTCTTGTGATGAAATCATCTATGTTCTCTTTGAGGGTCTCTTGCAGCTATGAGAACCTGAAGCATGCCAAAAACACATGGTCCTGCAATTCCCAGACATCGGCCAAAGACTGGAACATACGTATATGCCAGTTCAGGTTCATTCTGTAGGTGTGGAACATCAAAATATATCTGCCCTGACTTCTCCCAAGTGCATGTGAAGCAGCTTCTCCCTCCAGCTTTGCTGCTGGCATTAAATTTGTTGGGAATGTTGTCCAGGAATGTTTTCTTTCATCACAGCCAGGTTCCAGCAGTCAATGTTGCCATAATTGCAGCCCAAAATGGATTGGGTGCTTGGAGTGAAGAGGTGAATCTTGTTGTGCTCCTCATTGCCAAAATGTTATGTCTTGCAAGGAGTAAGAACTACAATGGCATATTATGGTTAAAGGTTTTCACTGAGTCACGTAGGTACAGGTACACTCTGGGCAATTTCTAGTGTGGGAGTATGAATTGGGCCCGCCACGGTAAAAGACGTGCACTTGAAAGCCCGTGTCCAAACGTGAGTGTCTGCCATAAATAGGAGACCCAATTGATTCTCGTGAGATTGTTCAGCCATAGGCACTCTCGCCACATTCTCGCAATCGATCTAATACGGTACAAGCATCATACACATTTTTATCAAATTGTTAAATTTCTCAAAATGTTAAATTTCTCTTTGCTGGAAGTTCTTGAATTTGTAAAAAATATTCTCACCTCAGTTGAATTAGTAGTACTGTCTGTCTGTTCATTGAGAAAAGAACTGATACTGTGTAAATTGGGATGGTGAAAGGTTTGACTGGTTCTTTGTGAACTACTTTGATTCACCTTGTTCTAACGTGAAAATTTAAAGAGTAGCTTATTAGAAAGAGACATTCCCCTCACTCCAAATCTGTTTTGTGACAGGAGCTCGAGATCACCGAAGGTAAAGCCAGATGTCTCAATAGATCCATTGGGAAAGAAATAGTACCTAACGTTAAAAAGCTTTCATAGATAGAAGTCATAACAGGCCTGTTGTGATAACCTTCTGGGTTCAGTTGATGCAATGTAATTCACCTTTTGGAGCTTTCTTGAAGTTGGAATCAAGTCTGGGATGAAACTCGTGCAACTTCAGGCACTTTGCTTAGCCACGCTTACAGCAGCAGAGCTGACTTGTGGTTACTCAGGGCTGACCTCTCCAAAACATTCTGAACTGAACTTTACTCCTTATTTCTCAATCCCTCCTTGGGATTTGGTACATGTTTATATATACTCAAATCTCCTCCAGGCTCTTCATCATTAATAGCAAAACCCACACACAAAACCCATTGGTACAGCACAGATTCCCATCTAATTGTTTTTCCCATTTGCCTCTCAATGTCCCCATTCAACCAAGAGTTCTGTAATTATAATTCTGAAGCACAGTATTGCAAGGCCCTGCTTGTAGTTCCCATTCAGACGAAGGTAGATCACTAGGTGCTGCATGGATTAAAAGAAATAATTGAATTAATTGTAATAACTTCTCATGGTTCTTGTATCCGAGGCATCCAATTAAAACTTGCATTCTTCCTCTTTGCTCTGTAAGGGTACGTTCATGAATCTTTTATTTGATTATGTGGGTCAGTTCCCAGTTTAGTCAAACGGGTTACTTCAAGCAGCACTTCATTACTGAATGCCCTGAATCAAAATAATACACTAAACTTTGGCCCCAGGAGGAATCTGGGACATTTAGTGAAAGGCAGGTGGCAGAAGTGTCTCTTGAAATCTTCCTTTCAGTCTAAGAAAGCTTGTTTATATAAGGAACTGAGGAAGCATTGAAGGGTGCGGTTAATGTACTGTGGATTATTAAGTCCCACCATCTCTTCTCAAAGTCATTAATTCGTGCAACATTGTAGAGACTGTCTCCACACAACAAATTTTTGGAAACAATTCGGCTGATCCACTCAGCGTGAGAGAGCAGTGTTATTCTGCAACCTTCCAGATGGCATCTGAGGTTTCCAACATTTTCATAATTAAGGCAGAAATTCATTGAGTGCCTTTGTCCTGCTCAAGGCATCTCAAAGCAGATCACTGCCAATGAAATATTTCTTCAGTTCAGTCCCTGTGACAATGCAGGAAATGTTTAGAAACACCCCAAATGCAACAATGTTAAAGACCTTTAGTGATATTGAATGGGGAAGCAACATCAGCTAGGGTACCAGGAACTGAGGTACCAATATTTTTCCTCCGATTTATCCAAGGCGCCTCAGACACCAAAGACAACATTATGAATCATTTTTTTAAAATAATAGCAATTGCTACTTGGTTTTAATGAAAAGCTCTATGACATTGTTCTTAATTTCATACAGGACCAAAAATCACAATTAAGTGGCACCTTTGATTAACAAAGTACATGTAGAACAGTTTATTAAATAATCTATAATTTTTTAACTGCAGCACGAAGGAGAGTAAGCAAACATAATGCTAGGCTTTGTACCAAAATTATTGCTCCTCAGTTGTTACACATTGGATTGGATATTGCTAGAAAAGCAATGATTTTTCAAGGCATGTTAATGACTGGATGGGCCAACATGTTGGAGTCGAAGATGAATGCCACAAGCTGCAAACACTCAGAACACTGGTTAATTTACACCACTCCACACAACAGCAGGCAGCTCTTAGCCCCTTTATTAGTTGTCGTGCTTACATAAATTTTGGAGTTAAATGTGGCAGAAAATCAGCTGGATCACCTGGCCTAGCACCTGAGCTGGCCACCTACTCAGATTTCAGAGGGCTGGATAAATTGGGCTTTTGCATTGGTGAGGCAGCCTGCAAGGTAGAGTAAATGTGGTAACAACAAATCTTCAGGCCACAATAGCCAAAGACCACAGCCCTAGAATAGTGAGATGTTTTTTGAGTGTCCAAGACATTTAAACACTATTCGTTTCAAAGAAATTTTAAACAGAAAAATAATTAAAGCATTAAAATACATGTTAAGCAACTACTTTTGTCCACAATCCTATACCAGCCCTCTCAAGTACAAAGGTGAAGGGTTAGGTGCCAATTTCTTCCTGCATGTCACTGCTTTAGCTCCACACTCAATCATGAGTCTGGCATCAGGATGGAGGATCAGATACACTGGTGTCACATCTCCAGCTTGTTTTGTACCTTGAGCCCTTGAATCATCAAGGTATGGAAGGCTGCAGATCAAGTGCTGGTAAATGGGATGGGTAGCCGTCCTCCATCTGTAACGTGTTGGCGGAATCTGAAAGGAGATAAACCACATATGGTTGGCAGCTGTGGGCTTCCAGACTTCTTCACTTGTTTCCAAGGTAACCACTGAGAAGTAGCCAGACCCATGTAGATTCATAGAACATAGAACAGAACAGCACAGAAACAGGCCCTTTCGCCCACAGTGGTGTGCTGGACCAAATAAATTAGTCATCAAATGGCCAGCTAAATAGATTTATGTGCCTGCCTAAAAATCTCTTAGAAGTTCTTTATGTATTTGCCTCTACCACCACACCAGGTAGCACATTCCAGGCATCCACCATTCTGTGTAAAAAAAACTTGCTTCTCACATTGCCTCTTAAATTATCCCTTCTCACCTTAAGTGCATGTTCTCTTAAACGTGTTAGTCATTTCAACCCTGGAAAAAAGATTCAGTCTGAATGCTCTATCTTCGCCTCTCATAATCTTATAAATCTCTACCAGATCTCCCTTCAGCTCCTGCTGCTCCAGAGAAAACAACCCAAGTTTTTCCATGCTCTAGTTATAGCACATGCGCTCTGATCCAGGCAGCATCCTGGTAAATCTCTTCTGAACTTTCTCCAAAGCCTCGACATCCTTCCTATAATGGGGCGATGAGAACTATATGCAATACTCCAGGTGTGGCGTAACTGGAGTTTTGCAACATAACTTCCTGACTTTTGAATTCAATGCTCGACTCGTCAAGTTAAGTATGCCATATGCCTTCTTCAACGCCCTATCAACTTGTGTAGCCACTTTTAGTAAGCTATAAACTCGGGCCCTAAGATCCCTCTACTCAGCAACACTTTTAAGAGTCCTGACATTGACAGTGTACTGTATCTTTAAATTTGACCTACCAAGATGCAACACTTTTCCCTCAATAACCTGGGGTAAATCCCATCAGTCCTTGGGGACATCCACTTTAGCACTCTTTAAGAGACCCAATGCTACCTTCTCCTTTACCTTAAAATGCCCTGACATATTAATACTCTCAGCATTGATCTCCCCACCCTCCATGTCTTTCCTTTGCACCCAATCAAATGTTCCCCCCTTCATCCTTGAATGGTCGCATACTCTTTGTAGTTATCCTCTTGCCCCTAATGAATGTGTAAAGTGCCTTAGGCTTCTGTTTAATCCTATTGGCTAAGGACTTTTCATGGCTCCCTTTTTAAGTTCTTTTCTGGCTTCTTTAAAATCCTCCATGTTTGGCTTTGTTTGATTCT
The DNA here is from genome assembly GCF_030028105.1 of Mobula birostris. Classification (NCBI taxonomy): domain Eukaryota; kingdom Metazoa; phylum Chordata; class Chondrichthyes; order Myliobatiformes; family Myliobatidae; genus Mobula; species Mobula birostris. The sequence goes on from NC_092387.1 coordinate 39,410,537, forward strand.
AGCTTCTGAAGCTTTATGTACTTATCCTTCTTAACTAAATTCATCACCTCCCTTGACATCCAAAGTTCTCTTACCTTGCCATCCTTGTCCTTCCTTCTTACTAGAACATATCTGTCCTGTACTCTCTTCAGTTAGTCTTTAAATACTGTCCACAAATCAAGTGTGGAATTGCCCAAAACCAACCCAGTGAACTCTCCCTAGTTTCTGCCTAGTGCTCTCATAATTTTCCCTGTTCCAGTTTAATGTTGTCTCGCAAGGTCCACGCTTATTCTTATCTGTAGCTATCTTAAAAATTAAAAGGGTTATAGTCACTGTTCCCTCATTGCTCACCCACTGAAAGGTCAATCATCTGGTCAGGCTCATTACCCAGCACCAAATCCAATACAGTCCTGCCTCTTGTTGGATTATCACGTATTGATTTAAGAAACCTTGGAAACATTGGATGCACCTCACAAATTCTGCCCCATTCAACCTAACGAGCTCTGGATCCATGGAATTTAATCTGCAAAGCTGCTCATTTTGTCCTTATTGGCTTGGATGAGCTATAATTGTCGCTAAGATGTATCTGTCAAGTGTACAGCGATGAGCAATGCGTCAGCTTGGTTCACTGCTTTGTCATAGGGTCATCGAGTTCAGAAAAAGCCCCCATGGACCGCTATAACCACACCTACTATTAAACACCCATTTACACTAACCCCTACATTCTCCTCTCGGTCCCATCAGTTCCTTTCAGATTCAGCAACTGACACACAGTGCAGGGGCCAAGCTGCATGTCTTTGGAATATGGGAGGAAATCAGGGCAGCGGAGAAAAACCCACATGGTCACAGGGAGAACATTCAAACTCCACACAAACAGCCCCTGAGATCAGGATTGAACTCTGAGTTGTGAGCGAGCAGCTCGACTCACTACATCACTGTGCCACCGTTTGTAGGGGATGTTGGTGGAACTTGTTTGTTTCTGAGCTGTTCAAAGTCACCACTCCTTAGAGTTCGAGAACTGAGCAAAAGGACTTCAATTTCATTCGATGAACCAGTCACTGTTTTTAATAAGAAGCACAGTGCAATGTAATAACTTGGTTCTAAATAATGCAAAAAAAAAAGTCGAACTAAAACAATAGTACAAAAGTTCTGAGCATGTGACATTGACACAAAGAGTATAGTTAGCTCAAAAATTTTCAGCTTGTGGAAACTGTGCAAAATTTTACATAAACACAGTCTTACAGCCCAGAAAGAGGTGCTTCAACCCAGAGGCAATGCTGACATCAAGCGCTCATTTACACTGACTCTACACCAATCCTATATTATCCTCCCAGCCTTTCCATCAACTCTCCCAATTCTACCCTTCACACACACAACAGTGGCACTTTGTCAACCTTCCCAACTGCATATCCCTGGGATATGGTAGGAAATCGGAGCACCCAGAGGAAATTCATGCGGTCACAATAGGAATGTGCAAACTCTACATGGACAATGCCGGAGGTCAGGACTGAACCTGAAGCAGTGAGACACTACCTCTATGATCTGCTGCATTGCCGCCTCAAAACAACAAATTTGATGTCATATAAGACAGTGATAATAGACCTCATTCTATTATTGTGTTGCCCACAAACTTGAATGAAATCAAAATTAAATAAGTAACAAAATTGACTATGTATTTAGCAGATGTGATTATAAGACTACTCAGTGATGTTTTCTACTAACTGTGGATGCTTTGAGATTAGGTGCACTGGAAATCTCCCTCTTCCTCAGCTGTTCTTATGCAACAGCTAATTCCAATAATAAAACGGCATAGTCTAATTTGAGAAAGACTGATATTGAGCCTCCAAGTTTTGTTTGTTTATTCTGCGATATTACCTGATTTCCACCATCACTCAAAGTTACTATTACTGAAGCAACATGGAACGTTTCCAAGAGAGAAGCCACTCGAGGTTGTGGACCCCAGGCAACTTCCTCTGCCTTACCCTAGGGATGTTGACGCTAATTAAAATGGGCATGTTTTGCACTAGCTGACTTTATTCGATACCGCACAGAATAGTTATCAGTCCTGCAACTCCTGTGACTTCAGGGGCTCGATATCGTCATTATATACATGGGAGAGTTGTGCTCGTGTGCAGCTGAGTAGAGCCATTACAGAGCAGACATCAATAGCATAAGTAGCCAACTGCAACAAAAAAAATTACATATATATATATATACTTCTCAAACACCTTCTGGGTTTATTGTCAGGACAGATTACTGACATTACGTTTGGAAATGGTCTTGTATTCCGAGTGGGAATTGGGCGAAGGGGACTGCAATGGTTTCTTAGGATGCACGCATCAAGAAAGAGGAGTGATTGCACAAGAGAATTAATTTGCTTTTGTACCCCGGGCTATGCTGCAGGCTAGAAGTGAGGGCCATGACACGTGAGCTATAGTTCCACCTGGATGTACTCTGGTGCATGTTCAGAATGCTGACTGGGGAGCTTCAAGGAGTTTGAAGTGGCGGGGGGGGGGGAGCAGAAGGAGGCAGAGTCCCCTTTAGTCAGTGGAGCCTATAGCAGAGCAGCCCTTATAGGCTGTGTAACTCTGTACAGTACTAAGGTTTCTTTGCAAATCTCTTATTCTACACTCGAAGAATTAGAACAAGGTGAAAGAACAAGGCTCAGGGGTGCAAAGTGCAACATGGTGAAGTTGTAAGGTGGCAAGGTTTCCACAAGGTGGATTAATGACTGTTCTTAGTACATGGTGACACTTACAGATACCCTTCGGTCAACTACAGAGAACCTTGAGGTGGCATGGTTAGCGTAACACTATTACAAAACTAGCGACCCAAGTTTACTTCCACCGCTGTCAGGAACTTGACACTCACCTTGTAATCGTGTGGGTTTCCTCCAGGTCCTCCCACATTCCAAAGATGTAGGGGTTAGTAGGTTAATTGGCCACATGGATCTAATTAGATGGCATGGACTCATTGGGCCAGAAGGGCCAGTGACCGTGCTGTATCTCTAAATAAAATAAAATAAAATGTAACCCCAGGATAAGCTGGTGGAAGGAAATTGGAAAATGATATTAGTGATCAACTCACTGCTGATGGGTTCTTGTCGCGAACAAACTGGTTGCATTGTATCCTACGCTACAACAGAGGTTACACTTCTAAAATACTTCATTGGCTCTAACAGACTTAAAGTATCTAAGAATTGGCAACAAGTAGTGAATCAAAAATTCTGTCCAGCCTTCTCTTCCGCTCTATCTGATTACGATTTATCTGATTTTGGCCTTGGCTTCACTTTCTTGCCTCTTCTTTCAGTTTTTAGACTCTCTCCTGACCTGATCATCTCATCATCTCACCCATGAGTACATTCATTGACTGTTCCCATCCCCACCTCTGTGCACACAACTCCCTAGTGTAGACTATTCCAAAGATTCCAAACCTTCTGAGTGAAGAAATTCCTCCTCACTTTCAGCTAATATAGGGGAACAATTTTGTAGAGGAAGAGAATGAACCCCAACAAACTTCCTCTGAATCTTACGTTTCGCTAAGTTTGATTTTCATTGTACTGATTGTCAGTCTAACTGCTCAATCATTCCTAAATGATAATTCTTTCATCCTAGCAAGGAAAATGGCAAATCGTACTCTATCTGTACTGCCCACGATGCCTGTGTACCCCTTGATCCGAAAGTGATTAACACCGTAGGAAGAACTCTAAGCCTAAGGCTTCCTGGAGTTGTAAAATGCTCGCTACAAATGGAAATTCTATCTACTGATTTGAATTGATGATAGGTATGACCTTGTTAGTATTGAACATGAGAAGAAATATAAGCGGAAATCTTGACAGAGCTGAAACACTTATTCTTCTGATTACAATAGTTCTCCAGATTTATGACTCTACTTTAGACTCATTTGATGACAGCCATCCAGCTGACATTGAGGAGGGAGGGAGAAGAACAAATGGAGTTAAAATGCCATTAAACTCACACAGTTCATAGGAGGCACAGGTAGATTCAATAAACTCGCTGGACTTTTACAGCATGGTTATGATGTGCTCAGTCCTTATTTACTAAATCTAGCCATAAACTAGCTGCAATCTCTGCCCACTTTCAATGGATATTTACAAATCTACTGAAATGAAATAAGAAACAGGGAATGCTGGAGATATTCAGCAGACCAGGCAGCATCTGTGGGGAGAGAAATAGTGCTAACATTTCAGATTGAACTGGGAAAAAGTAAAAACAGTCATGTTTTAATTTGCAGAGATGCTGGATAGGTGGGGAAGTCAGGCGTCCGTGGTAGGAAATGCCTCCAACTGTTTTCACTCCCAAGCCACTGATTTGAAGAATAATGAGAAAGTTCTCCTGGCAAATGTTACCCTGCATTTCATTAATCTATATTCATAGCCCAAGCTAAATAACGTGGGGCAATATTTATGCCTAAGTCAACTATGTGAAACTATGACCATCAGGTCACATATCATGTTGCTGGTGGTGTGATTATAAATTTCCGACATGGAACTGTAACGGCCATCTAAGATTACACCAATGGCTGTAAAACACATCAGTACTTCCTGAGTTTGAGTAAGTTATATAAATGGGGGTTTATAAAATTTTGTATACACATAATATTTCTGCTGTGTTCTCTCTCTTTGCCTTGCGACTGTGAAGCAAAGAGCTTTATTCCAATTTTTCTCACTGCAGTCCTGTTGTAAATATCACTTACAACCAGTGGTTTCAAGGTGATGCTTATAAATCATTGCAGTGAAAGAAAAATATTTTGTTGAAATCATTAGCGATTTAAACAAAAGCACACACTTCATAAATCTCAATATTTTTCATTTGGGCGCAAGAAAAGAAATGCTATCCAATCCACGAGTCGTGCATTGCAATGGCCCCTACTTTATTTAACTTGGGCTACAAAAGCAGGTTACTGAGGTTACATGAAACACAAGGTAACTGTCGGCCATTTGGATGATTGTAAAGGAATGGTTCTTCACGTTTTGGAATCCTCCCAGATACTTTGAGATTTCATGTTTCACAGAATTGTGGTGATTTATGGCAATGCAATTGCCAATTTTGTTTGAATTGCTCAAATTTTGCCATTGCTCATTTCTGCATCGCAAATTATACCAGTACTTTTAAGTAGATTTCGTTCAGATTTATGAATTTATCTCAGAAATGCAATTATTCTGTTAGGCACCTGTCAGCTATGCGTGGCTCAGTGTCTCGTTATTATCTTTTCTGCATTTAGCTCTCACTCTCTCTCTCTCCCCTGTCCCACTCCCACTATAAACCAGGCAACTGTGTGGCCACTTCCACAAGCCCGCAGTGTGCTTTTGAGATGTCTTGTACACGGTTACCAGAGGCCAGTCCAACCAACTGGATAAAGCCATTCTATTACAAACACTCACACCAGCTGGCAGGCTCGCCCAGTGAATTAAGAAGGCTTTGTGGAGTTCCAAGGTCCCGCTGAGTTCCTACAAAACGCACCAGTATGACAAGGAGCTGGGAAAGTGAGTGCCTCAGGACAGAGAGCCTGGATTCTTTGCCAGCCAACACAGGCACCACTAAACCTGCCGGGATCCCATCCCAGAGAGAGCGCCCAATAACAATCTCTGCAAGCCTGTCTGCTGGAGTTCGCAGCAAGTGGTTAAAGCAGCCAGCTGACATTGCAGGTGCTCCGATATCTCCTTCTTAATGCAGTTGTTCCAGGTCACGTATATACTTGCTTCCATTCTGGCACTGTGAGTTATGAGGTTAACCTGAAATGGGATAGGAACTAGCTAAATGGTATAGATGGGTAATACCAACCTGCAAACTCCTTCACTACTTCAGACACTCATAGCCAGAAATTCCCAGGAATCAGTGGAGTGTCATATTTCTTTTAGTACATCCTCGAATCTTCTCTGAATGCCTGATAATCGCAGGAATTCGCAGGGAACCAAGGAATTGAGGAAATAGGCTTAGGGTAAGAGGGGAAAAGATCTAACAGGAACTTGAGAGGCAATGTTTTCACACAGAGGATGGTCCGTATTTGGAATATGTGCCAGAGGAAGTGGCAGAGGCATGTACAATTACAACATCTAAAAGATATTTGGAGGGGTAAAATGAGAGGAAATGTTTAGAGAGATATGGGTCAAACATAGATGGGATTAGCTCAGGTAGGCTTTTCGGTTAGCATAAATGTGTTGGGCTAAGGGAATTGCTTCCGTGCTCTTTGATTATGTCCTCCATGGATCACTGTCCTCTCCTATCAGATTCCTTCATTTTCAGCCGTTTGCTTTTTCCACCTATCACTTCCCAGCTTCCTGCATCAGCCCCAACCCCCCACCCACCTAGCCTTCCCTTCGCCGGGTTTCATCTATCACCTGTCAGCTTGTACTCCTTCCCCTCCCCCTGCCTTCTTATTCTGGCTTCTGCCCCCTTCCTTTCCAGTCCTGATGAAGGATCTCAGCCTGAAGCATGGACCGTTTATTCTTCTCAATAGATGCTGCCTGACCTGCTGAGTTCCTCCAGCAGTTTTGTGTGTGCTGACTCTTTCCTTTCCTGTGCCTGTCCCAGGAACCTGGCATAAACATGGCACAGCTAATTAAATGAGCAATTTAACCAGAGTTTTATGTCACGGAACTACAACCAGTATCCTTAAGCCGAGGACAAAAGTTGGCGGTAGGATGACACAGTTGCAAGATGTGCAAAGTTATTTCGACTAACAAAGGGAGACATTTCCCTGACTGCTTCAGACATTAGGCGTACCACAAACTATTCCTCAGCAGTCTTTATTTTAAAAGGCTGTCAGGTAACAAATTTCAGGCGTCTCTGTTTTTTGTTAGTTGCATTACAACTAGGAGAAAGAGGCAGCTAACGTCTGTGACAGGCAGCACAGAATAGACCTAAATGAGAGTAACATCGTCCTTTCATTCCACATATTTTGCCCCCACCCCCACCATCGGCTGTTGAGAAGACTGGAAAAATGTGCGGCCAGCAAGGAAGTATTTTTGTTGTAATTCACCAAGCAGGGTTGCCTGCCTGGCACAGCAGGCTCGCTCCAGTGTAGCTGAATCAAATTTGCCAATCTTGCATCAAAAGGCTGGGGGCGAATTATAACTTTTAATTAAACAACATTGTACACCCAACAATGACATGCTTAAATGGGATAGCCACCCTGTAAATAGAGCCAGCGACAAAACTGGAATGATAAATATCTGCAAATATAAATCCTTTTGATTTTGATATTCTTTCAGTGTGCTCAGTGACACATATGATAGATTAATAAACAGCCCCCAGCACGAGCACTTGGCTGCTTGTCACCCTTCAGCAACCTCATGCAGCACACAATGATAGGCTTATGTGGAAATGCCGTACACCTGGGCTGGCAGCACATGGAACGTTGATGTGCTCGAAAGGCAATTGCTCACACCTTTTGCCAGTTACTCATGCATGGAGTAACCCCTTCTGTAATAGCAATGCATTTCCCAGGTTGTTCATTCAACGCACCATGAATAAGAGTTAAATATTAACAGAAGCCAATGTGAATGGGACCCTTCTCTCATCAGCAGCAAAACAACCCAATAGCCAGCATAAATTTCAGGCACTGCGGGCAAGTTGACTTTGGAAAGTGCTAGTATTTTTACACCTTTAATAACAAGTCTCAGGACTGAGACACTTGAACTGTCGAATCATCACAGACAAAAATATTCTATTCTATCGAGCTTTTTCTCTTTACGTGCTGTACAGCGGATAAACAAACATTCAACCAATTCCCATCTGGAAACTTGCATGCAGCGTGACCCAGAGACCTTTCATTCAAAGGCTGCCACCCACTTGAAACCAAAAGTTGGCAAACAACTTGGATCGTGATGGGGATCTGTACAGATCATACAACTGAACCTTGAGGAGTTGAAAGATCTGGGTCCATAGAACAAAGCAATTGGCTCAAACTTTTGGTTATATAAGTTTCATTTAGTGCCATGGGTGCCATAACGATTATTATAAATGTGAATCATTTTGAGCTTGCATATAGTGAAATGTTCATTGGTTTTACCGCTGCCATTAAAAATACCCCACACATTTCAAACACATCAAAGCTAGTCATAGCAATGTGCACTTAGATGGGGGCTTTCTCGTCCCAAGGTGAGTCACAGTCTAGGTCTGAAACCAATGTGGACAGACAGCCAGATGAGGACGAAGGTCCAAAAATTCAAGGAGGCACAAGTAGAGGGAGAAGGCATAGGGAAAATGTTGGCGGTCAGCACCGAGGCAGATGAAAGGATATCTATTAATGGTGGCAGAATGTATACCGGGAACCAGCTGGTGGTGTCGTGGCATCAGCGCTGGACTTCAGGGCGAGAAGTCCCGAGTTTGAATCCGGCAGGCTCCCTTGCACTCTCTCCATCCGTGCCTGGGTTGAGTGTCGAGCTAACAACTCGACCTCGTTAAAAAAAAGACTAAGACACACTGTACGATGAGCATACCAAGAAAAAAAGCTTGTCATGACGACAACTCCACCTGGAGTTAAGGGCGCGCACACACACACACAATGTATACCAGAGGAGGACAGGAGGAAAACATAAGCAGGAGAAAATCTGCAGTTGCTGGAAATCCAAGCAACACACACAAAATGTTGGAGAAACTCAGCAGACCAGGCAACATCTAAAAGTACAGTCGATGTTTCCGTCTGAAACCTTTTGACAGAACCTATAACAGAGGAGGACAGGAGGAGTTTGTAATGCACAGAAATTACTTAAATGAGAATGTCTGAGGTCTGGTTAGTAAGTTTTGTTGATTGTTGGAGTGAGATAGGGAAGAAGGTTGTGGAGGATACAGAGGGGCAGAGATCAGGTGGAAAGTTGGGAGGGGCAGAGACAGATGGAATTTAATCCAGACATGTGTGAGGTAATAAAAGTGTAAGTCTTTTACTGGTAGGAAATACACAATAAATGGCAGGGACCTTGATGGGGGCAAGTTCATAGCTTGCTGAAAATGGGGACTCAGGTGGACAAGTCGTGAAGAAGGTGCTTAGCTTGCTTGCCATCGTAAACAAGGGAATAAAAATTGGGACAGCTGTGTCTGTCCAGTCTCCTTCTCTTCCTGCTACTACAATCAGGAGGGAGGTGCAGGGATCTAGAATTGAATTGACTTTATTATTTACATCCTTCACATACATGAGGAGTAAAAATCTTTACGTTACGTCTCCGTCTAAATGTGCAAAGTGCAATTTATAGTAATTTATAATAAACAGTATGTACAACAGGAAGGTCAATATAACATAGAAATGCAATTGTATCAGCATGAATTAATCGGTCTGATGGCTTGTTGGTCCTGGTTTTTATGCTGTGGTACCATTTCCCGGATGGTGGCAGCTGGAACAGTTTGTGGTTGGGGTGACTTGGGTCCCCAGTGATCCTTCAGGCCCTTTTTACACACCTGTCTCTGTAAATGTCCTGATTAGTGGGAAGTTCACATCTACAGATGCGCTGGGCTGTCCGCAGTACTCTCTGCAGAGTCCTGCGATTGAGGGAAGTACCAGGCAGTGATACAGCCAGTCAGGATGCTCTCAATTGTGCCCCTGTAGAAAGTTCTTAGAATTCGGGGGCCCACACCAAACTTCTTCAACCGCCTTGGTTCCACACTGGCAGGATTGAGTTTAGCTGTTACCCTGCAATCATCATGCTCCTGGACTGACTTCACTCACCTCAGCACTGATGTGGGCTCATTTTTGGGGGAATCTGAAGTTCATGTTCACTTTTGTTTACTTTTGTTTTACTATTCGCTCGATCTGTCCTCTTTCGCGCATTGGATGTGTGTCAGACTTTGTTGTGAATGGGTTTTTTTGTGGATTCTACTGTGTTTCTTTGTTTTGTGGGTGCCTGTCAGAAGATGAATTGCAAGGGTTTAGAAGAATAGTAGCAATGAATTGACAACGTTGGCCATGCACCTCCTAATTTCCTTCCATTCCTTTGGCAACCTCTCCTCTGGTACCTTTCTACTTTCCAATATTCAAGCATTTCAGACTGATTAGGCAGCAGCTGAACAACAAAAGTTCAAAAATCACGTAGCCATTATCATAAATACAGGTTTTTTGCATAATGAAGGGCAAGCTTAATGGCAAGATCTGCACATGGGGACGACGAGCCCAAGAGTCAGGGCAGGAGAAAAGGGAGGGCGACGTTTCTAACACATTCTGTTATGGATGTGATTTCAGTGGGGTGGCATAAAAGAAAAGCCTGGTAGATATGCATATTGAAATTCTAGGTGCATTAGTTAGGAAATCAGAAGGCTCACATGAAAAATCAAGAGGAGTGTGTGTGACCAAGGTCTCAATTTAAATGGCAACAGAAGGCATCCAACGAAATGCTTTACTGGAAGCTCAGACCTCTACTATCATGACTCTGGATATCAGACTTGCAGGATGCTATTGTGGTTAAGTATTCTGTTCTCCAACAGACTACTAGGATTATTGAGGTGCCTTTGTGTAGCGTAAATTTTTTGTCCTCTGTCATAGTGATAGCATTCATAATCTCATTACTGCTACTCTGTCACTGCCCTTGGTGCTGGTTAACCAACCTAGTCAAGATGAATATGCAAATATGGCTTAGATATATTTTGATAATTTGAACTTTCAACAGCATGTTGCTGCTGTACAAGAAACTGTTTAGGCTACTATTGAATATTTTGTGCAGTTCTGGTCACCAAATTACAGAAAGGAATAACACTAGAATAAGTGCAGAAGAGATTCACCTGGATGCTATCTGGAATGGAGGGCCTTAGTTACAAGGGAAGATTGGACAGGCTGGCATTGTCTTTACTGGATAAGCTGGCAGCGTCCTCACAGGAGGCTAAGAGGTGACCTGTAGAGGTTTATAAAATTATAAGGCTAGATATATGTTTTTCACTCAGAGTATGGTGGGTGTAGGAGCCATGTATTTTGTGTTGTGTGTTTATTATGTTTATCATGGTAACTAGTCAAGTGAGTAGAGGCATGGTAAATGCAAAGGGAATAAATTATGTATTCATGCTCATTTTGTGGCAGTTTGTAGCCTGGGACCACAGAGGTCATATCAGCTGACCACTGAGATAAGGCTCAATAATGCTTAATTGTACATTTGCTAATTGTTAATAAAGGAACGGAATAAGGAATTTGACTCATTAGAACTGTGTGCATGTCACACAGGTATAACAACTCCGTCTGGGGCCGCAGGCTGGTGGCAATTGTTTTGTTCTGGTTTTGGACCAACTTTGCCACAACAGTGGGTATATAGAGCAAACTGGAGGAGGAGGGGTAGATGTGGGTAAAATCACAGTGTTTAAAAAGCATTTAGTCAATATGTGGATAGAAAAGGAATAGGAGAATATGGGCCAAATGCAGGAAAGTAGAATTAGTGTACATAGGTATCTTGGTCATCATAGACAAGTCAGGCTGAGGTGTTTTAGTGTTGTAAGACTCTGAGTGTTGAGATAAATAAGAAATTAAAGCAGGTGTAGCCTATTCGACTCATGTTACTTGTTCTCTGGCCTCTTAGGTAGAGATTCCTAGATTCACTTTGATCTTTTGGAAGAACTTTCCTTTCATTCCTGGCTGACCTGTTTCGAGGAGCGAGTGAGCCCTGTTTCTAGACACTCCAGAGGAAATATCATCCTTGCATTCACCTTGTCAAGCCCTTTAAGAATTTTGTACATTACACTGAAATTAACTCTCATTCCTTGAAATTTAAAAGGGACTGCAGAATACTGTATACTGCTGGAGGGAGCAGCAGAATGAGAAGGTAAGAGCATGGAGATATTTAAAAACAAGGTTGAGAATTATTAGGTTAACCTATTGCTGGAGCACTGGTCATGGTAGGACCATTTTCTAAACTATGTGCAACCCTTTTTGAATCAGAATAAAGAATCAAGATCACTCTCTGGTTGGTTTTTGGCTGCAGTAACCATGCCGACTGGAAATCTGTCGATTTTAGTATCAAGCTATTGTACACCTGACGTTGTCTAATCATTCAGCTGATATGTATAAATGTATACAAATACTGTAGAACTGGTTTTTGATCACACAAAATATGGCAGGTAATATCAGAACTTCCATATAAGAGGCTGTTAATGCATTTTCTCTTTCTATTTGCTTCCTTAGGCCAATAAAGCAGGCTATTTGGCCCATTGAGTCAATGCTGGTTCTCAATCCTATTCCCCCAATAACTATCCTGTATTTTTTCTCACATGCCCATAAACACCTCCCTCATTGGCTACTGTAACTTACCAATTAGTAAATGTGGAAGAAACCAGAACACGCGGGCTAAGCTGATGTGATCACAATGAGAATGCTTCAACTTCACACGGACAACTCAAGCATTTGAACTGCTATTGCTACAGTGCTGTATTTATTGGCTCCCTTTCCTTCTCCCTTGCCACCAAAGGAAAAAGTAATCTAAATGGGTGGACTAGATGATGCCTGTGACATTGTATTTGGTAAATCTGGACATTTTACTAATGACAGCAGAATAAAATTGCCAATGACAAGTCATCAGGTTATCATAAAATCCCAGCAGGGATTCATACGTCCTTTGGTAAAGGAGGCTGTCTGTGCGTATCCTACATGTTTAGCTGTGATATTAGTCCTTCAATATTTGATTGATCCGTGAGCTGGAGGCTGAGTTCTGACTGCTTTCAGTGTTGTGCATCTAAACATTCCTCATTTCCAGAGCTGAACATGATTGAGATTCTTTCCAGGTGGATCTCAGTTTCTCTGGAAATTTGTCTGGCCTCTTTCCCATGGCACCATTCCTCCTGAGTATAGCCTGAGAGACAAGGTCATGCTGTTCTGAAGAGAACCTGCCATTGGTCACTTCTGGACAATCAGGTTTGTGATCAAGTTTCCTTCCTTGCATTGAGTATTAACCTAGTTGTAGAAACATGGTCCAAGCAGATTTTTTTTTTTAACTTTGCTTGGGCACTGCACCAGCACAATCACCCGACCACCCCACCCTCCACCCCCCACCATTGGTTCAATGATCTCCTGATGATTCCCATGACTGCTTGACAACCCACACAGATCCCAATATTGTAAAGTAGGCTCTGGACTCTAATCAATCACATATTCAACTCCAACACAGACTAATCCTTTGACAAAGCCCAACCCTCATCACCAAGGTCTGAATTTTGGGCACATCCTCACTCACAAAGTTCCATTTTGGCCTACCTAAGAGCCAAACCCAATCCAGAACCTCAGTGGCTCAACTGAGCTTGTAGATCTAGGTCAAGTCCTGCCAATAAGCTTTTCAGTGACATTTTAGTGCATTTTTACTGTGTAGATGATCTTCTTGAATTTAGCGTCACATTATGAAGACTACCAAGTCATCTAACTTCAAAGACAAATGCAACCTTGCTAATTGCATTGATTCAATAAGGAAAAGAAAGTAATTGCATACAATAGCTAAACACCTTGGTATGTGACTCACTGCGCAAATTTGGTGGGTTCTAGGAAGGATCTGATGATCTTCTGATCAAGAATGAAGTTTGTTACCATGTACTCCACCTCCTGATCTTAATGTGCCTTGTTGCATGAATGATAAAACCTCTGAGGTTACCTTTCTAGCTATGGCATGTACAATGCATCTTAATTTCAATTCGTTGTTATACTTGATTTACTTCTAAGTTCTTAAGAACAAATCAGTTCATATTTGTTTTATTAACCAGTTGATGGGAGAAACAGTATTCTGGCTGTAAGTTTCGATTAAGTCATTAGAGTCTTAAAGTATAGAAACAGGTCTTTTAACCCAATTGGTCCATGTCATATGCGGTTAACGTTATGCTTTACAGCACAGCAATTGGGTTTCATTTCTCACTACACTCTGTAAGGAGATTGTACATACTCTCTGTGCTTCAGTTTCCTCCTATGTTCCAAAGACCTATAGGCTAGTAAAGGTTAGTAAACTGTGGGCATGCTATATTGGAGCTGGAAACATGGTGAAACTCGGTAGTATTCATTATCCATTCAGAAATCTGATGGTGGGGGTGGGGGGGTGGCGGAAGAAGCTGTTCCCGAAACATTGAGTGTGTGTCGTCAAACTCCTGTACTTCCTCCTTGACAGTAGCAATGAGATGACGGTGTGTCCTGGGTGATGGGGGCCCTTAATGATGGATGCCACCTTTTTAAGGCATCGCTATTTGAAGGCATCCTGGATGCTAGGCAGGCTAGTGGCCACTATGGAGCTGGTTGGGTACACAATTTCTGCAGATTTTTCCAAGCCTGTGCAGCGGTACCTCCCTGCCAGATGGTGAGACAACCGGTCGGAATGCTCTCCACAGTACACCTCTATTGCGAGTTTTTGGTGACATTCCAATTTTCCTCAAACTGAAAATAAATTATATCCGCTGATGTGCCTTTGTCATGACTGCATCAACATATTGGGCCCAAGATAGATCCTCTGAGATATTGATGCCCAGGAACTTGAAGCTGCTTACCCTTTCCATTTCTGATCCCTTGATGAGGACTGGGGCTTGTTCCCTCAATTTCCCCTGCCTGAAGTCCATATTCATTTCCTTGATCTTACTGACATTGAGTGCAAGGTTTTGGCTGCAACAGCACTCAGCCAGCTGATCGATCTCCCTCTTGTACACCTTGTCACCATGTGGAACTCTGCAAACATTAGTTGTGCCTTCGGCAAATTTAGAGTAGGCATTTGAGCTGTGCCTAGCCACACAATTGTCAATGTAGAGAGAGTAGAGCAGAGGCTAAGCACACATCTTTAAGGTGTGCCAAGGTTCATTGCCAGCGAGGAGGAGATGTTATTTCCTCCTGGCGAGGAAGTCAAGGATCCAGTTGCAGAGGGAGGTACAGAGGGTCAGGTTTTGGAGCTTGTTGATTAGAACTGAGTGTGTTGAATGCTGAGCTGTAGTCTAGAAACAGCAGCCTGATCCAAGGCTGAGTAGAAAGCCAGGGAGATTGCCATTTGGAACACTTTATAGGGAGTGGGAGTTTACCCCCACTACCACCCCTGGCTATGACAACCTTAGGAGCCAGTTCTGGACCACTGGTATTGAATGCCACAGATCTAGCCCTCAGCAGACTACAAATCTCTGGATTCATCCATGGCTTTTGGTTTGGGTATGTCTGGTATGTTCTCAAAGGCACACACTTATCCACATGTCTTTATGAAATTGGTGGCAACTGTGGCATATTCATTCAGACTCGAAGATGAATACCTGAATATTGTCCAGTTCACTGACTCAACATAGTCCTATAAGCACTCCTCCTGCTTCCTTGGCGATACTCTCTTTGTCCTCATTACTGGTGCTGTGGTCTTTGGTCTCTGACTATACACTGGGAGTAGAAGTACAGCCAGGTGTTTTGGACTTTCCAAAGTGTGGGTGTGGGATGGCCACATCCTTAATGGTGGTATAACACTGGTCAAGTGTGTTGGCTCCTCTGGTTCCACAGGTGATAATTGTACAGACTCCTTCAAGCTGGCCTGTTTGATATCTCCAGCAATGATAAGGAACGCAGCGGGGACAGTTACATGCCTGCTGATTATGTTGCTCAGCTCATTTAGGGCCTACCTGATGTTGGCCTGAGGTGGAATATACAGTGCCACCAGGATAGTGGTGGAACACTTCATCGGTAGATAAAATCGACCACATTTGAACACTAGATGTTCCAGGTCAGGTGAGCAGGATCGAGATTGAACCACAACATTTATGCACCACAACGAGTAAGGCATACTCCACCTTCTCTGCCTTTAAAAGACTGAGCTGTCCTGTCTTTGCTGAGAATGGTGAAGCCATGGGGCTGCAGCACTGCATCTGAAATGGTGGAGGATAGCCATGTTTTTGTGAAACAAAGTATACAGCAGTTCTTGATGTCCCTCTGGTACAGCAATCTTGCTCTGAGATCTTCAGTTTTATTTTCCAGAGACTACATTTGCCAACAGGATTGTTGGAGTAGAAGTCTAAGGCCTCTGTGTTTCAGTTGTGCCTGTCGACCAGCATAGCGTCCCTGCTTCAGTTTTTTTTAAAGGGAAGCAGCACTTGTGACCCAAGTCTACCGTCCAGGGTTCATTGATTTTGAGCAATAATTAATTTTTTATACAACTTAAAACAATGCTACTTACTGAAGTCCCATGGCTGTGACTGTGGAGTTCAGTTGTAATAATCCTAAAGGGGAATATTTGATGATTCCCATTGGAGCTGCATGAAAACAATTACCACTCAATGGTCCAATTTTAGTGAAATTCTTTCATTCCTGTAACTTAGATAATGACACCCTTCCTCCTCCCCAGATACTACCACTCAACTACACGTTGGGTAACTTACATGGTCAATTAAACTACCCGCACATCTTTGGAAAGTAGAAGGAGATGAGAATACTCTTGGGGAACCTGGATTATGTGGAACCACCACAAAGACAGCACAAGAGGTCTACTAGATGATACTCACAGCTGTAGTTTATATAACACAAGGTCTTGCCCTTGTCTGGAATGCCCATTGATATCACACTGATATACTTGAACCAAATTTTCTTGAAGTACAACAGAAATAGAATTTACATTTTAATTGCGAAGTATGCTTACATTGCAAATAGTGTTAGATGTTTGCAAAGTGTTTCAGATAATTATCAACTAATGATCAGAATATTAGGTTCATGAGGATGATTCCAGGAATGAAGGGGTTAACGTATGAGCAGCATCTGGCAACTTTGGGCCTGTACTCACTGGAATTCAGAAGAATGTGTGGGAATCTCGTTGAAACCTAGTGAATGTTGAAAGAACTAGATAGAGTGGATGTGGAGAGGATGTTTCCTCTGGTGGGGGTATCCTGAAATAGAGGGCACAGTCTCAAAATTGAGGGGCGACCTTTCAGAAGAGAAGTAAGGAGGAATTTTTTTAGCCAGAGAGTGGTGAATCTGTGGAATGCTCTGCCACAGACTGCTGTGGAGGCCAAGTCGGTTGGTATATTTAAAGCAGAAGTTGATAGTTTCCTGATTGGTTAGGACATCAAGGAATATGGTGAGAGGCCAGGTGTATGGGGTTGAATGGGATCTGGGATCAGCCGTGATGTAATTGCTGAGTAGACCTGATGGGCTGAATGGCTTAATTCTGCTCCTGTGTCTCACTATTTATGCATTCTATTTACTTCATGCAAGTTTTATCTTGCACATTGGAATTATTGTATATGCATTTTTGAACATTCATTCCACAAACAGTGGTCCCTGGACTATTTTACTCACATCTTTAATACAACATGGTGAGAGCCAAAAAATAAATACGGAATTGTTGAACTCTGTGTCAATGTGATACATATGTGCCCTTGGTAATTCTATCAGTTTTTCCTGTGTGACTTTTACATTAAAAATATGTGAGGAGATAAAATTAAAAAAAAAATCATTATATTGTACCTTACCCAATTCCAGGATGACCTAAATAATAACTTTTGGAGTTCTGTAATGTGACACACAGCAGCAATGGGAT
This sequence comes from Mobula birostris, assembly GCF_030028105.1. Classification (NCBI taxonomy): domain Eukaryota; kingdom Metazoa; phylum Chordata; class Chondrichthyes; order Myliobatiformes; family Myliobatidae; genus Mobula; species Mobula birostris. Next base: position 39,427,962 of record NC_092387.1, read on the forward strand.
GCACTGTAGCAACTCACCAAGTCCTTTTAGACAGCTCCTTCCCAACACACCACCTCTAGCAGCTGGAAGGTCAAGGGCGACAACAGCATGGGAACACACCCATCTGAAAGTTGCTCTCCAAGTCACACACCATCCTGACTTTGAATTGTATTGAATTGAACTGAATTGACTTACATCCTTCACATACATGAGGAGTAAAAATCTTTATGTTATGTCTCCATATAAATGTGCAATTTGCAATATCACCATTTCTTCTCCATTGCTGGGACAAAATCCTGAATCTTTTTCTCTAGCTGCAGTACACAGAACAAGGCAGTTCACCACTGTCTCCTCCAGAGAAATTAGAGGACAATTAAATGGTGACTCAGTCAACATCCCTTCAATGAATAATATTTGAGAGCAGAAGATCATTACTGGATCTTAAGTAATGTGATAGTGTAGGAGGTATGTGGTGGGACTGGAGAGGACACAGAAGATATTCACAGGGATTAGATATTCACAGGGATTAGATTATAAAACACAGGAGCAGAATTTAGCCATTCAGCTCATCCAGTCTGCTTCAGCTTGGCTGATTTATTATCCCTCTCAACCTCCTTCTCCTGCGTTCTCCCCCATAGCCTTTGATGTCCTTACGAATCAAAAACCTATCAACCTTTGCCCCCCAGTTGCCTGTGGCAATAATGCTGCCCAAGATGGAGTATTTTCGTTATGAGATACTGAAGGGTTTACGTCTTCTCTTCCTGGGACAGAGAAGGTTAAAAGGGGACGTGATTGAAGTATATAAAATTATGAGTGTACAAGTAGAGTAGATTGCAAGAAACATCTCCCTATATCAGAAGTGAAAAAGTACTGGAGGACATAGATTTAGGGTAAGGAGTAAGTGAGGAGATCTAAGGGGAACCTTTTTCACACAGAATCATTATTATCTGAAAATCCAGATCCCACCATCTGAAGTCTTGTGTGCCTCCAGATGACAGAAATGTTTAGACAGGGACAAAGAAAGAGCATATCTGATTTACTGATGGTCATAAGAACTAAAAGGAAATGCATACGTTTAATCTTGGTTAAATGTTAATGTTAAATTGTAGCTGCAGAGTGACAGAGGAATGGTGCACACTTGGAAGCAGTGGAAGAAGAACAGGACAAAGATTTCCAAACATGAGAAAATTTTGTGTGTTGCTAAGTAAAGATTTGATAAACAAATGATTCTTCACAATCTGGTCTATTAAATGTATGAGAGATAAAGTATGATATAAGATCAGTGAACCCTGGATATGCATTTCCTAACGCCTCCTAGTTTTAAAATTTAGCATTAATATTTAATGTTACAATCTGGACAACAGATTTCTTCTAATTATATTGATTTGATCATATCTAACATTGCTTTTGCTTCCATTTAAGCACTTCCAGCGTTTCTAGTTTTTCAACAATGTTGTCCCACCCTTATTCAGACTCCCTCTTTGTGCAATACTCAAGATCAGAGTAAATTTGCAATTTGTATTAAATAATCCTGTTAATTAGAAAGAGATAACTCAATCTATTTGTAGTTATCACCCATTGACACAAAACACTGATGAACTCCAGACTGCCCATGACTGACTATCTTTAATATTAAAAGGAACCAAGTTTAGTTTGTAATAATGAGAAAATTGTTCACTTGTTATGTTCTTGTCATATGACATGGGTGACCATAGTCTTTACTTGACCATGATTGTGCTTGGCAAATTTTTCTACAGAAGTGATTTGCCATTGCCTTCTTCTGGGTAGTGTCTTTACAAGACGGGTGACCACAGTTCTTCAGAGATTGTCTGCCTTGCATCAGTGGTCGCAGAACCATGACTTGTGCTTAGCTCCTCATACAACCATCCACCACCTGCTCCCATGGCTTGATGTAACTCTGGGTGGGGGGCCAAGCAGGTGCTAACTTTGCCTGAGGGTGACCTGAAGGTGATTAGAGGCAAGGAGTGCTTTACACCTCCTTTGGTAGAGTCATATCTCCACCCAGCCACCCAGAGGAGAAAATACAAAGTGCAAAAAAAAAGACAAACTAAAGATGAATGAAGTTCTTTTTCATTAAGTAAATGCGTGTATACAGTAGATTCCCTTTAGTACACTGAAACGCACTCAAAGTAATTAAGGGGAGAATTTCAAACAAAACTTGGAAAGAGCCAAATGATTTGCTGGTTACCTAAAACTCAGTCAAAAAAGTGGTTTTAAGAGCTATTTTAAACAGAAGAATCCCAGAGCTCTTGTGCAACAGATAAACTTGGGAATAGTCATATATATAGAAGTATAAGAATGTAGAGATCTCAGGTTATAGGACTGTAGATGTTTATTGAGGTAAGGTACAGAGGGATTAACCAAAACATTTTCTGTTTAGGACAATCTTTTTCTTCCTCCCTTGATGTACAGTCAGTGGCCACTTTATAAGGTAATGCTCTTCTGCGCACCGCTATTGCAACATGTGGTTATTTCCGTTACTGTCACCCTCCTGTCACGTTGAATCAGTCTGTCCATTCTCCGCTGACTTATCTCATTAACAAGGCATTTTTTGTCCAAAGAACTTTCGCTCACTGGCTGTAGACTCTGGAGTCTGTTGTGCATGAAAATCCCACATCAGCAGTTTCTGAGATACTCAAACCACCCCATCTGGTACCAACAATCAGAGTCACATAGATCAAATTTCTTTCCCATTCTGATACAAATAGACTAAATAGTCTATTATAAACCAAGTCCACCTGTACATACACTGGTATACCTCATTGTATATGGTTTACGATTATTTGCACTATTGTTTTGTTTGCTTTTTGATTCTGTACAACGAGAGCTCAGGGAAACCGACATCAAATTCCCTGTATGTGTCCACATACTTGGCGATAATAAAGGATTCTGATTCCGATCTTTGGTCTATATAACAACCAAACCTCTTGACCATGTCTGCATGCTTTTATGCATTGAGTTGCCATCACGTGATTGGCTGATTGGATATTTGCATTGGAGAGCAGGTATACCTAATAAAGTGGCCACTGAAATTGCTGCAGAGCCGTTGGCTCTCTGCAGTTGCTCGTCAACTAACCTGTTAACCCACCAAGAGGTACTACAAATGCTATCCCCTTAAAATTGTCCAAATCCGCTGGTGGTGTAAATGAAACATTGGTGTCTTCAGAGTGCATCAAACCCAAATCAAAAACAATTCTCAATAAATATCAACTAGTTAAAATTGTAACTAATCAGAATCCTAATAAAGTTTAATCTGTGGTAACTTATTTCTTCATGGATTCTGCAATCCCTTGATGAAGCTGGAATTAATTGCTCACCCTTGATTGCCCTTTAGAATGTGCTAGTGAACTGCTGTAGTCTAGGAAGGGAAGCTTCTCCCACAGTGTTGATGGATAAGGGTTTTCAAAAGTTTGACATAATAAGGCTGAAGGAATGGTGATCTATTTCCAAATCAGGGAGGTTTGATTTAGATTTGAGGTGGTGTGTGTGAACCTTCAGTTCCTAGGTCATGCAGCAAGTGTCAATGGCGCAGTTGAAAGCTGAAGCAATTGATCTTGCCGATGAGAAACACTGCAGTCACTTTCACTGGTGGTGGAAGCAGCCATGTGGTGCGAACTGTTCTCTGGCAGATACTCATGTTCTGAAATATTGTGTCAGTTTGGAGAGTTCTCTTTGTAAACATCCTGACACATTACTTCATGGCTTGGTGTGGCAATTCCAATGCACAGGAGCATAAGAACTCACAGAGCATAGTGGACACAGCCCAGTCCATCACAGGCACTACCTAGCCCACCATTGATACCAGCTACAGAGGTCACTGCCTCAAGAAGGCAGTATCTTTCACCTGTCATCCTCACCACCCAGGTCATGCCATCATCTCACTGCTGCCATTGGAAGACTCACGCTTTCATGTACTGCTGCCTTGCTATAATCATCAGGTTCTTGAACTGAACCTTAATTCACTGATGGAACACTATGGAACACCTTTACACTACCAAGAGTTTATTTTCTGGTTGTTTTTTTGTATAATTTACATTTTCTATGATGTTTGATCCTACTGCTGCAAGGAAGTCTTCCTTTTCACCTATCCCTCACCATACTTATCCACATGATAATGAACCTGTCTTGACTTGACTGCTCCAGAGTTCAAGACTTCAGTGCAGCAGTTGTGTTGTTTTTTCCCTTTACCTGTCCAGTGTTTATTTAGCCATTTGCATCAAATCTTAGAGAGGGAATATTTCTTATGGGGTATTAGTCTTACTGGCAAAGTCAGAACATGCTAATTGCCCTTGAAATGGTGGTGGTGAGCGGCCTTCTAAACCACTGCACTCCCCTGCTGAATTATTCCCACAGTGTAGTTTGGGAGGGACTTCCAGGATTTGGACCAGGTGATAACTAAGAATCATAGATCTACTTCCAATAAGGTTGATGTGCAAATTGTAGTTGGTGTGCTTGCTACCCCTATTCTTTTTGGTGGAGGAGGTCACAGGCTTTGGGCAATATCTGAGTCACCTGGGTGAGTAAGTGCAGTACACTTTGTAGATGGTATATACTCTAGCCACTACACCAGTGGAGGACAGGATGAATGTTTAGGGAGTCTGTCGGATGCGCAACTTTTCTTTGGATAGTGTTGTGACAAGAGGAGAGCCACATGCTCCAAGCCTGCTGTCATAGCCAAGGTATTTATGTATATTGGTGATCCTTTGGAGTTTCTGACAGTTCATCGAATGTCAAGGTTGAGCAGTTAGACTCTGTCTTTTTTGAAATGTTCACTGCTTGGTACCATTGTGGCTTGAAAGGTACTTGCCAATTATCTGCCCATGCCTAAATATTGCCTTGGTCTTGCTGAGAAGCTGCAAATGGAACTGGATGTAGTTCAGTCATCGCCAAACATTCCCAATCCAGCTTTATGTTGGAATTCCTTATCTGACGCAGTGTTGGAAAACCTTTTCTCTCTGGACTACTGTAGTTCAAGAATGTAACTCATCTTCTTAAGGGCAATCAGGGCTGAGTAACCAACTCAGTTCCACCAGGAGCTTGTACAATGCATTCAAAGGGATGGATTTTCAAAGTTCAAAGTTCAGGTAAATTTATTGTATATGTATGCTGCCTTGAAGAACTCTTGGGCTGCTTGCTTTAAAATCACACCCATCTTCCTTCATTCGGGATATGTTTCCCAATCTTTGGAGTATTTTCTCTTTGATGTCACCTGGCCTAAGGCTTCCTTGTATCTTGTTCAGTCAAAGGGTGCCTTGTTGTCAGGGCACCTAGCTTCACTCTCAGCTCACCTCTGGCTTTCATCTCCTTGGCCTGTATTTTGAATGAGGCTGAATTGAGGTTTGGAGCCAACTGACCCTGGCCAGATTGAGCCTGGATGTAGATCACTGGTGAGTGAGTATTGTCAGGTAGCCTTGTAATAACACTTTCTATCACTTTGTTGATGATTGAGAGATTACCATGGTGCGATAATTAGTCAGACTGGATTTGCCCTGCTGTTTATGGATTTGCCAAGCTGGGCAAATTTCCACATTGTCTGGGAGATGCCAGTGATCTGGAGCTGCACAGACCAGAGATGTCACTAATTCCTGTCATTGAGCCTCGTCTTTAACTAGTACTCTCAGCTGGTTCAAAATATGATGTGAAGTGAATGGAATTGGCAACAGACTGGCATCCATGCCGATGGGGTCCTGGTGAATAAGATGAAGTGGGTCAACCACTTGGCAATTCCTTCAGGCTTAGCGATGATTTCAAACTTTCACTGTTGCCAGTCAGGTAATCGTTATCCCAGATATTCCTGCTTATCATTACATAAGGAAATGTGTACTCATGGATTGCAGGAAATTCCAGGGGTGTAAAATGTGGAGGAAATTCAAATCAAATTTCCATCTTTTGATTTGTTTCATTTGAACTTTTCATTTGTTTCCATTCATCTGCATTCTAATTTGTTATCATTGAAGAACATGATGAATAAATCGTCAGTAATAACTCCTGGTAATAATGCATAAAGACTTAATGCATGCTTCAACTTCAGTGAAAAATTTGGGAAAAGTTTCTGGCATTTTATTGCTATTTCTTTGAAAGTAATATTTAAGTTTAAATCTACAGGGATTAGATGGAACTGAAATTTGGAATCAGAGAGTGCATGCACAACTGGCACAAGGGATGATGGATGAATATTTGCCCCAAAGAGCCTTCTGATGTTGCTACTACTTCACAGCTCCAGTGACCTAAGTTCAATACATCATGGGCACATCCCTCCCCTACCATCAGCGATATCTGCATGAAGCACGACCTCACAAAGCTTCCCAAGCATCTTCTCCTTAATACCAGCAACTACACTCACGTATGCCCCCTGACACTCTTGTGTTTCTGGTATACTGCTATGCCTTCCTAACAGCAAGGAAAAAGTTTATTAAGTTTGTCTGCCATTTCTTTGTCCTCATCTCCAACGTCCGAATACCCACTCCTGCCTCTCTGTTACTTTTTATATATCTGTAAAAACTTTTGGTATCCTCTTTTATATCATACTTACTTTTAAATTTCATCTTTTCTCTCTTTATGGCCTTCTTAGTTACGTTCTGTTGGTTTTCCAAAGTCTTTCAATTCTCTAACTTCCCACTAACTTTTGCTATATTGTATGCCATCTCATTTGTTTTTATGCTGTCTTTGATTTCAATTGTCATCCGCCAGGGTCACCCTCCCTTTAGAATACTTCTTCACCTTTCTGATGTATCTATTCTGCACTGTCCAAATTGTTCCTAGAAACTCTAACTATTGCTGTTCTGCTGTTTTGCTCCTATGTACACTTGCCGCTACACAATCCATTATTTCCTTTGAAGCTGTGGCGTGTTACCTGGCTCTTGAACCAATCTAATCATTTCCTCAGTATAGCAACACTTTGACAACTTTGTACTACAATGACCTTTCTTGTTCTAATTGTGTTCCCTCTTATAAAATCGGTATAATTTATGTTTTCCTTGTGAATATTGTGTATCTGATGCTATGCGCATGTGCTGCTGCTACAAGTAATTTCTTCATTTCACCTGCGCTTGCATGTGCTTTTGCTTAAGCTCAAATTTAACTTTGATTTTTCAATCCTGACTTCCAGTGTTCCGCCCCTGTAGAGTTTACACATGCTTCCTGTGAATATATGGGATTCCTCCAATGGCCTCTGCAATTGACCTTGGAGACAAGGGAATAGGTGCAAGTGGGGAAAATGAGAGAGGGAAATAGGGTTAGTACAGTTGATTGCTTAATAGTCAGCAGTCACCCTCTGAGCCAAATATCCTGAATTATGCTGTATGACTCTTTAACTCCACCTCCTTTATTCCTGGTTTTGACCCTGTATCAAGGTAAACAGGTTATTCCTGTTTATTCCTATTCATTCCTTGTGGACACTGTCCTCTGCTCAAAATAAAGCAAGCACTTTCCTTGACATAACAGCTAATATAATTTAGTTTGTTTTTTCCCCAGAGAAATCATCCTAATAAACTGACTTCAAATTTTTAACTTGCTAAAATATTTGAATTTAAGATTTAAAGGAGTCAGTCATTTGTGACTTATTATGGGTTAATCAGCTTTGTTATGGATCTTAAGCCGTGTTTACAAACACCACATGGACCTAATTAGTGGAATTAGATAAGGTTTTTTGAAGGTAATCAACTATCCTCGGGTGTGTGAAAATTTCACTACAGCTGGAATATCTACCTGCTTGAAATTTTGTTTCTGAGGATACTTCACTGGCTGGGTACTCACCACAAGTATAACTCTGTAATTGTTAATAATGGTAGCTCAAAAGAGATGAAGCCTCCAGATAAAACAGAACAACAATAATCTCCATTTATATTGCATCTTTAGAACTGCATAAATGTAAACAACATGATCAAAGGGCATTAATTTAAGGAGAAACTTAAAAGAGGAAAGAAAGGAAGGAAAGTGTAAAGTAGTTTTGGGAAGGAATTTCAGAGGTCAAGGCATCTGTCGAAAATGCAGCCAGTAAATGGGAGCGATGGAAATCAGGAATGTATGGAACTAGAGGGAGCTGGGGGAGGTGAGAAGCTAGGAAGGAGGAAGCAGTGCAGATCAGTGACATCAAGTGTCATGCACCTGAGACCAGTTGGTGGCAATAGTGGATTCATATAAGGTAGGGGATTTTAATTGTAACTCAGAGAGTATCAGTTCTCAGATGGTGAGGAGGTGGCATACAGGAGTGTGGTAGATCGACATTGAGAGATTTCGCAACAACAATGCCATACTCGAATGTCAGAAGGTGAAAGTAAATTTATTATCGAAGTACATATGTGTCAGGGTGTACTACCCTGAAATTTATTTTCTTGCAAGCATTCACAGTAAGTACAAAGAAACACAGTAAAATCTGTGGAAGAACCATACACAATAAATTGGACAATGAACTGTGTAAATATAAAAGGAAAAAGATCAGCAATAAATATTGAGAACATGAGATGAAGAGTCCTTGAAAGTGAGTCTATAGGTTGTGGGAAATGATCAATGTTGGGTGGGTGAGTGAAGTTATCCTTTTTGGTTCAAGAGTCTGATGGTTGAGGGGAAATAACTGTTCCTGAAACTGGTGGTACGTGTCCTGAGACTCCTGCACCTCATTCCTGGTAGCAACAGTGAGAAGAGAGCATGACCTGGATGGTGGGGATCCTTGATGATGGATGCTGCTTTCCTGCAACACGGCTCCTTGTAGATGAACTCAGTGATGGGAAGGGCTTCCCCCATGATGGACTGGGCTCTACCCACTACTTTTAGAGGAACTTCTGTTCAAGAGCCATACCAGGCCATGGTGGAACTAGTCTGTACACTCTCTGCTGTGCGTCTGTAGAAGTCTCTGAAAGTTTCAGATGACATGTCGAATCTTTTCAAAGTTCTAAGAGAGGTGTTGCCATGCTTTCTTTATGATGGCACTTACGTGAGGTGCTGAACCCAAGATCGATCCTCTGAAATGATAACACTGAGGAGGGTGAAGCTGCTGACCCTCTCGACCTCTGATCCCCAGATGAGGACTGGCTCATGGACCTCCGGTTTCCTCCTCCTGAAATCAATAATCAGCTCTTTGGTTTGGCTCACGTTGAGTGGGGGGGTTGCTGTTGGGGCACCGTTCAGCCAGATTTTCAATTGTTCTCCTATATGCTGATTCGTTATCACCTTTGACTTGGGCAATGACAGTAGTGTCATCAACCAACTTAAGAATATGGCATTGGAGCTGTGCTTAGGCTCACAGTCATAAGTGTAAAGCGAGTAGAGTCAGGGGGCTAAGAAGCAGCCTTGTGGTGCACCTGTACTGATGGTGATTGTGGAGGAGATTTTGTTGCCCATCCAAACTCACTAGGGTCTGTAACTGAGGAAATTGAGTATCCAATTATACAAGGAGGTACTAAGGCCGAGGTGTTGGAGTTTATTGATTAGTTTTGAAGGAATAATGGTATTGAATGCTGAGCTGTAGTCAATGAAGAGGATTCTGATGGATACATCTTTACTGTTCGGATGTTCCTGAGTCGAGTGAAGAGCCAAAGAAATGGCATCTACTGTTGACCTGTTGTGACAGTAAGCAAACTCAAGCAGATTCAAGTCGCTCCTCAGGCAGGAGTTAATGTGTTTTATCACCAATCTCTCAATGCACTTCATCACAGTGGATGTAAGTGCTACCGGATGGTAGTCATTGACGCAGGTTACCGCATTCTTCTTGAGCACCCGTATAATTGTAGTCTGCTTGGAGAATTTGGGTATTTCATACTGCCAAAGAGAGAGGTTAAAGATCTCAGTGAACACTCCAGCCAGTTGTTGGTCAGCACCAGTCTTCAGTACTTGGCCAGCTACCCCTTCTGGACCATTTTCTTTCTGTGGGTTCACCCTCCGGAAGGATGCTCTCACGTCAGCCTCAGAAACTGAAATCATAGGGTTGTCAGGGGCTGAAGTAGTTTGTGAAGGTGCCTCCATGTTTTGTCTGTCAAAGTGAGCATTTAAGAGACTACTAGACAGGTATATGGAGGAATTTAAGGTGAGGGGTTATATGGGAGGCAGGGTTTAAAGTTTGGCACAACATTGTGGGCTGAAGGGCCTGTACTGTGCTGTACTATTCTCTGTTCTATTCTATGTTCTAAAAGTTTCCTGATCCTAGTCTGACACCATTCCCACCTCTCCATATTTGTGGCTCAGTACTCCTCGACAACAAGCATTTAAGGGGAGCCTCACCCTTCCATCCAACCACTCTTGCCTCCCTGTAGTTATCAAGATTTCCACATTAGAATAACGTTTAGACTGGAGAGATGAACTGAGGCACAGAGCCTGGTGAAAATGAGGCCCCAACAACCGGAACCAGTCCGGAATGCAATACAGAATCAGAATCAGGTTTATTACTTTATTTATTTAGTTGGGATAGAACGTGGAGCTTTCAGGCCCTTCGAGCCATGCCGCTCAGCAATCCCCGACCTGACCCTAGCCTAATCACAGGACAATTTACAATGACCATTTAACTTACCAGCTGGGACATCTCTGGATTGTGGGAGGAACCCAGAGCACCTGCAGGAAACCCACATGGTTATGGGGAAACGTACAAATGGCGGGGATGGAACCCGGGTCAGTGGTACTGTAAAGCGGTGTGCTAACATCTATGCTACCATGCCGCCTCTTACATACCACAGGTGAACTCTTGACCTTCCAGTCTGCCTCTTTGTGGCCTTGTCTACCTGTACTGCCATTCTCTGCAAGTACAACACAATATTCTGTTTTTGTTTTGCTTCCACGATGTACATATGTATGGCACGATCTGTAGTGTGCAAACAAAAGCTTTTCATCATATCTCAGTACATGTGACAACAATACGCCAATACCAACAGCGAAAGGTATTAAATAAGCTCCGATTTCTTGATGGTGTGGGGATAAATTATGTAACATTGCTTGGAATGCTTCTGATTTATGGTGCTTAGAATTTTCCTGTGATTAAGATTAAACACTGGAAAAGCAGGGGTGCACCAACTTTCTTGGGTAGTTCTTAGGACGTATTTCCCCAACTGTTACAAACTTTTCAAAGTACAACCTGATTGGTGTTTCTCCATATTATTGAATGAAATGCACCAGGTCCCTTTCAGGAGTACAGACTCTGTGTACCTTTGATCACAGTTGATTCAAATCAAACATCTAAAAGATGTCTAAATGTCTGAAAATCAGTGACCCTCTGTTAAAATTTGAAGGATGAATTTGGCGTTAACCTGTCAAGCATTTGTGCAACAACATTGACTTTGACCCAAGTTTTCTTGTGCCAAGCAAAGATGAAAGCAGTGTCTTTTCTAATTGTTCACAAGTTTTAATCCATTTAGGTTCTACGATAAAAAAAATAAACAGCCTCAATTGTCATTCATTATAATCTTTCAATCAACAACACAAATATTCAACAACTTCCTCTAAATGCCACTGAAAAAAGAACTTTTCATAGCACATGCAAAACTTTTAAAATTTAGATCACACACTTCCTTTCTACCAGTGCCAATATCTTTTGAATTTACGGCTGCACTAAATCACTCACTTTGAACTGTTCTTAATAAATGTTACCTATGGGTCAGTATGCTCCACTGATACAATATACAGCTTTCTCTGGAGTCTGGAAAAGAAATTATATTTGAAATAAGAATGTAGTGAGCTCCTATTCAAATAACAGCAAACATGGCAACTGCCAGGAAACCTGGTGCCTCATTTGATTTCATGTATATTCAGATTGTAAACCTTACTTCAGTAATTCAGAGGTGGAATTCATCACAGCAGCCAAGGAAACAAGGCTGATATTTTTGGGAAAAGGGATTCATCAACTTTGATTGAAATGTTTGGATATTTAGCTGTTTCAATACTAACTGAAGTGTAGGGCAAACCTAGCAGAACATTGGCAACAGTAAAGAGCTGCGAGACCTTGTTTCATCTCTGCCTCAGAAGCTAATGTTAGAATATTCTTCCAGAGGGTGAACCCTTACAATGTGTCAGGCCCCAATGGCGGTGCATCTGGTAGGATACTGAAAACCTGTGCCAGCCAGCTATCTGGTGTGTTCAAGCACATCTTAGAACTCTCACGCTGCAGTTTGAGGTTCCCACCTCCTTCAAAAGGGCATTAACCACACTGGTGCCCAAGGAGAGTGCGGCGAGCTACCCCAATGACTATAGCCTACTAGCGCTCACATCTATTGTGATTAACTCCTTGAGAGGTTGGACATGACTAGAAATAACTCCAAGTACCTGGACCAGCTGCAATTTGCCTACCCCACAGCAGGTCTACAGCAGATGCAATCTCACATGCTCTCCACTGGGCTTTGGACCAGCTGGACAATAGCAGTGGCTACATCTGGCTGCTTTGTATTGATTACAGCTCAGTGTTCAACACCATCATCGTCTAATTACTGAACAACAAGCTTTAAAACCTGGGCTTCTGTACCTCCCTCTGCAATTGGATTCTTGGCATCCTCATTTCTACGGAAGTACTGTGGAGAGCATTCTGACTGGTTGCATCGTCATCTGGAATGGGAGCACCAATGCACACGGTCATAAGAGGCTACATATGGTTGCAAACACAGCCAGCTCCGGACCACTGGCCTCCTCACCACTGAGGACATCTTCAAAAGTCAGTGCCTCAAGAAGGCAGCATCCACCATTAAGGACCCTCATCATTCAGGACATGCCCTGTTCTTATTACCACCATCTGTGAGGAGGTACAAGAGCCTAAAGGTGTACATTCAATGTTTTGGGAACAGGTTCGTCCCCTTAGCCATCAGATTTCTGAATGATCCATGCATCCATGAACATTACCTTGTTAATCCATTGCTACACCATTTATTTCTTTATTTTTATTGTAACTTAAACTAATTTGTTATGCCTGCCACAAAACAACAAATTTCCCACATAGTGACAGCAAACCTGATTCTATTTCTGATTTTGAAAAGCTTCATCTCACCCGATTCTTCCCCTGATCGTCATCACCATTAGTGAGGCGCCTTGCTCTGTCCTGGTGGATATAATATCATACCTTGTTTGTTATGATAGCAAAGAAGGTGTTCACACCATCAAGGACTAAAAGGAGGACTGGCATTTTCCCCTTCCACTTGTCCTGATGCAGGGTTTGACCCAAAGTGGCAATAATTCCATTTTCCCCACGGATGTTGCTCAACTCACTGAGTTTCTCCAGCAGTGCAGACAGCAGTACTGACTGCTATCTTCATGACTGTGCCACTCTGATATCAGTGCCAATATTTAGGCTCAATGTTTAACCAGTTGAACCTTCTTCACCCCTGTTTAGCTCACCTCATCAGCTTAATTTTCAATTGCTTCCAATCCTGTAAACTGTAGCAGTTTCCTTAAAAAGGAATTATATGTCACACTGTCCATACTGTCTGTTAAGCATCCATTTACCCTGATACTATGTTAATCCCCTGTCGATTATTTTCATACACTTATCAACCCCTCCTAGATTCTACCATTCACCTACACACCCAGGGCAATCCACCATGACCACTTTATCTACTGGCCAGCATATCCTTTGGGATGTGGGAGAAAACTGGAACACCTAGAGGAAACCAAGCGGTCACAGAAAGAACACCCAAGGTCAGAGCTGAAGACAGGCCTTTGAGATAGATCCCACACAAAGCAGAAACCTTATGGTACCCAAGATGTGTCTGGATGTTTATTGAAGAACACGAGCAACAGACTCAGTTCTAGAAATGATATTAGGTTGGAGACCTTCTCAACCAGAAGAGACATGAAGGAATGAGTGGCTTCCTTTTCTCTCTCCAATTTAAATCGACTTACTGAACTACAAATTTCATGATCTTCTGAAGGACTTGGTGGACGTAACTCCCAAGCAAGCAGGTATGGCATCTTTAAGAGGACAAAGGTTCGTCACCATGGTACGAAGCGAGGCAGGAGGTGGGGGAACTCCAAGCCATGCTGAAACATGGAAGAATGAGACCCCCTCTACTCTACTTAGCAAATGTGCAGTCGCTGGAGAAGAAAGTTGAGGACCTGAAGGCAAGATTGCTGTACTGAAGGGAAATGAGAGATTGTTGTGTTCTATCTTTACCTGCGATATAGCTTACTTCCTCCACACTTGATATGGCAATCAGACCCGGAGGCTTTGTGGTTCACAGAATGAACTGATTTGCTGTTGGAGGTGTGTGTATCGTGATAAACACTCGGTGGTGCTCCTATGTGGCAATTTCATTGAACTTTGTGTTCCCTTGACCTTGAATGCCTAATGATCAACTGTGATCATTCTACTTATCTAAGGAGTTCTCAACCATTATCTTCACCTGAGTTTACATAGCACCAGTGGCTGACTATAATCAAGCACTGGAGAAAATGCATGATGCCGTCACCACACAAGAAACAGTCCATCCTGATGCATTTCAGATCATAGTTGGGGACTTCCACCAGGCTTGTTTGACGAAATCCCTACCCACTTACCATCAGCACATAACCTGTAGCACCAGAGGTCCCGACACACCAGACTTTCTGCAGGGATTGCTCCCTACGTGACTCCCTTGTCTATTCGTCCCTCCCCAATAATCTCCTTTCTGGCACTTATTCTTGCAAGTGGAACAAGTGCTACACCTGCCCCTACACCTCCTCCCTCACTACAATTCAGGGCCCCCAGGCAGTCCTTCCAGGTAAGGTGACACTTCATCTGTGAGTCTGTTGGGTTCATATTCTGTGTCTGGTGCTCCCAGTGAGGCCTCCTGTTTATCGGTGAGACTCGATGTAAATTGTGACACCACTTCACCAGGCAGCTATGTTCCATCTGCCAGAAGAAACGGGATCTCCCAGTGTCCACCCATTTTAATTCCACTTACCATTCCCATTCTGTTATGTCAATCCATGGCTTCCTCTGCTGTTGAGAGGAGCACACACTCAGGGTGGAGGAATAACACCTTATATTCCATCTGGGTAGCCTCCAACCTGATGGCATTAACATTGATTTCTCAAACTTCTGGTAATGCTCCCTCCCCATTCCTTCACCATTCCCCCCACCCTTTCCCTCTCTCACATCTCCTCGCCTGCTTATTGTCTCCCTCTGGTGCTCCTCCCTCTTCATTTTCTTCCATGGCCTTCTGACTTCTCCTGTTAGATTCCCTCCCCTCCAGCCCTGTATCACTTTCTCCAATCAACTTCCCAGTTCTTTACTTCAGCCCTCCTCCTCTTGGTTTCACCTATCACCTTTTGTTTCTCTCTCCCCTCCCCCCACCTTTTAAGTCTACTCCTCATCTTTTTTTCTCCAGTCCTGCTGAAGAGTCTTGGCCCAAAACATTGACTGTACTTTTTTCCTACTGATGCTGCCTGGCCTGCTGAGTTCCTTCAGCCTTTGTGTGTGTTACACCAGACCAATGTTATACTAAGATAAGGAATGCCTACTGTTCCATGCCTAGACCGCATTTCGGGAAACCTGATCACTTGGCTGTCTTGCTACCTGCATACAGGCAGAGCTGAAGAGCAAAGCTCAGAAGATTAGGACAACAAAGAAGTGTTCTTGGGAGGCAGAGGAGTGGCTATAGGATAGCTTTGAGATGGTGGACTGGGCTGTGCTCTCTGACTCATCTGTGGGTCGAAATAAATACACCATGGTTGTCACGGACTATACAAAAATAGTTGTTGATTAGTGTGTCCCCACAAAGTCATTCAGAGTATTCTACAACCAGAAGCCCTGGAAGAGTCATGAGATCTACAATTTGCTGAGGTCTGGATCAGAAGCATTCAAGTCTGGTGACCAAGAAAGTTACAAGTAGTCCAGGTATGATCTCCAGAAAGCCAACTTATGGGCAAAGTGGCAGTTCTGGGCTAAACTTGAATCAATGAAGGATGCTCGACAGTTGTGGCTGGGCTTGAATGCCGTCACAACTTATAAAGTAAAATCAAGTAACAGAAGTGACAACAGGGCTTCACTTCCAGATGAGCTCAATGCCTTCTATGCTCACCTTGACCATCAAAACATGGAGGATTCATCACAAATTCCCACGACCCCAATGATCCTGTGATTTCAGTCTCTGAAGCCGATGTGTGAACGTCCTTCAGGAGGGTGAACCCATGGAAAGAATTCAGCCCATTTGGGGTATCTGGCCAAGTACTGAAGACCTGTGCTGATCAATTGGCTGGAGTGTTCACTGAGATCTTTAACCTCTCATTTTGGCAGTCTGCTTAAATGGACTTCACTTATACCGGTGGCTAAGAGGAACATGGTAACCAGTCTCAATGATTATCATCTACTAGAACTTACATCCACAGTGATGAAGTGTTTTGAGACTTCGGTGATGAAACATATCAATTTCTGCCTGAGAAGTGACTTGGATCTGCACCATTTTGTGTACCAGCACAATAGGTCCACAGCAGATGCCATCTCATTGGCTCTTCACGCAACCCTGAAACATCTGGACAGCAAGCATGCATACATCAGGAAGCTCTATATCAACTACAGCTCAGCATTCAATACTCTCATCCCCTCAAAACTAATCAATAAGGTTCAAGACCTTGGCTCCAATACCTCCTTGTGCAATTGGATCCTCGATTTCCTCACTTGCAGACCCCAGTCAGTTCAGATTGGCAATAACATCTCCTCCACAATCTCCATCAGCACAGCTGCACCACAAGGCTGTGTGCTTAGCCCCTGCTCTACTCACTTTACACTGTGTGGTGAAGCACAGCTCCAATGCCATGTTCAGTTTTGCTGATGACACCACTGTCGTAGGCCGAATCAAAGGTGGTGATGAATCAGCATAGAGGAGGAGATTGAAAATTTCACTGAGTAGTGCCATAACAACAACCTCTTACTCAATATCAGCATGACCAAGGAGCTGACTATTGACTTCAAGAGAAGGAAAACAGAGGTCCATGAGTGGGTCCTCATCAAGGATTAAAGAGGGAGAGTGTCGACAACTTTAAATTCTACAGTGTTATCATTTCAAGGGACTTGACCTGGGCAATTATGAAAAAAGGACAGCAGTGCCTCTATTTCCTTAGGAGTTTGCCAAGATTCAGCATGAATCTAAATCTTTGACAAACCTGTGTAGATGTACGGTGGAGAGTATATTGCCTGGCTGCATCACAGCCTGGTATGGAAACACCAATGTCCTTGAAAGGAAAATCAACAAAATGTAGTGGACAACACACATCAAAGTTGCTGGTGAACGCAGCAGGCCATGCAGCATCTCTAGGAAGAGGTACAGTCGACATTTCGGGCCGAGACCCTTCATCAGGACTAACTGAAGGAAGAGTTAGTAAGATATTTGAAAGTGGGAGGGGGAAGGGGAGATCCAAACTGATAGGAGAAGACAGGAGGGGGAGGGATGGAGCCAAGAGCTGGACAGGTGATTGGCAAAAGGGATATGAGAGAATCATGGAACAGGAGGCCCAGGGAGAAGGAAAGGGGGGAGGGGGGCTGGGGCAGCTGGGGTGATATACTGCGTCCGGCGCTCCCAATGTAGCCTTCTATATATTGGTGAGACCCGACGCAGACTGGGAGATCGTTTTGCTGAATACCTACGCTCTGTCCGCCAGAGAAAGCAGGATCTCCCAGTGGCCACACATTTTAGTTCCACATCCCATTCCCATTCTAATATGTCTATCCACGGCCTCCTCTACTGTAAAGATGAAGCCACATTCAGGTTGGAGGAACAACATCTTATATTCCGTCTGGGTAGCCTCCAACCTGATGGCATGAACATTGACTTCTCAAACTTCCGCTAATGCCCCACCTCCCCCTCATACCCCATCCGTTATTTATTTATATACACACATTCTTTCTCTCTCTCTCTCCTTTTTCTTCCTCTGTCCCTCTGACTATACCCCTTGCTCATCCTCTGGGTTTTTTTTTGTTCCCCCCCCCTTCTCCCTGGGCCTTCTGTCCCATGATTCTCTCATATCCCTTTTGCCAATCACCTGTCCAGCTCTTGGCTCCATCCCTCCCCCTCCTGTCTTCTCCTATCATTTTGGATCTCCCCCTCCCCTTCCCACTTTCAAATCTCTTACTAGCTCTTCCTTCAGTGAGTCCTGATGAAGGGTCTCGGCCTGAAACGTCGACTGTACCTCTTCCTAGTGATGCTGCCTGGCCTGCTGCGTTCGCCAGCAACTTTGATGTGTGTTGCTTGAATTTCCAGCATCTGCAGAATTCCTTGCGCTTATGTTTTAAAAAAAATGTAGTGGATATGGCCCAGTCCATCATGCATAAAGCCCTCCCCATCACTGAGCACATCTACACAGCGTGTTATTGCAGGAAAGCATCATCCACCATCAGGGACCCCTGCCACCCAGGTCACATTCTTTTTGGTCTTCTGCCATCAGAAAGAAGATACAAGAGCCTTAGGACTCATACCACCAGGTTCAGGAACAGTTATTACCCCTCAACCATCAGGCTCTTGAACCAAAGGGGATAACTTCACTCAACTTCACTTGTCCCATCACGGAAATGTTCTCACAATTATGATCTTGCTGTTATAAACTCTTCATCTCATGTTCTCAATATTTATTGCTTTTTATCTATTTATCTATCTATCTATCTATTTATTTATTTATTTATCTATCTATCTATTTATCTATCTATCTATCTATCTATCTATCTATCTATCTCTTTCTTTCTTTCTGTATTTGCTCAGTTTGTTGTCTTCTCCACACTGGTTGGATGCCCAGTGGTGTGGTCTTCCGTTGATTCTGCTATGGTTATTATTTTATTTTGTATTTATTGAGTATGCCCGCAAGAGAATGAATGTTGGGTTGTACATAGTGACATATATGTATTTCGACAATAAATTTACTTTGAACTGTGAAATTTGAACTTTGAACCTATGTTTGCGTGCTTTTAGTCTGTGCCTAAAAACCCCCTTTCGCCACAGATAACCCATACAGTCCTGCACATGCTTCCATTCAACTTACTGGCATGTCTAAAGCAAGTAGTCGTTCTTTCCAGAGACAACAGTAAATTACCACTGACATTTGGACTTTTTAACCACCAGGTGGCTGAACTGGGCCCTGCCATTCACTCTCCACTCCCTATTCCCTCTTTGTTTTACTGTGGGATGAATCCATGCAATCTACTTGCAGGAAAAGATGTTAAACTTACGGCTGCTATAACATTGTGAACAGCTAATGAGACTTGTATGTTAGCTGGCTTGTTAGGTTTAATTTATTTATTTACTTATTTAATTACTTATTTTGTATTTGCATAATTCATCTTCTTTTGCATATTGGTTGTCTGTCAGTCTTTGTGCGAAGTTTTTCATTGATTCTATTGTATTTCTTTATTCTGCTATGAATGCCTGCAAGAAAATTAATCTCAGGGTAGTATATGTTGACATATATGTACTTTGGTAATAAATGTACTTTGAATTTTGAACTTTGGTAGTATTGTATAGAATTGCATAGGAGTACATAAGGTTAGATGGGATAGGTGGAAGAAAATATACACAAGCTCACACATAACACAAAGGCACACACTTGCATGCACATAAATGTTGGGAAATGTATGATAATGCATTTTGGTAAAAGGAACAATAGTGCAGACTATTATCTAAATGGGGAGAATATTCAAACATCAGAGGTGCAGAGGGACTTGGGAGTCCTTGTGCAAGGCTCTCAGAAGGTTAATTTACAGGTTGAGTCTGTGGTAAAGAAGGCAAATACAATGTTGCATTTATTTCAAGGGGAATAGATATAAAAACAAGGAGATAATGTTGAATCTTTTTAAGACACTAGTCCGGCTGCACTTAGAGTATTGTCAACAGTACTGGGACCCTTATCTCAGAAAGGATGTATTGTCGTTGAACAGAGTCCAGAGGAGGTTCACAAGGATGATTCCGGAAATGAAGAGGTTAACATATGAGGAGCGTTTGGCAGCTTTGGACCTGTATTCACTGGGATTTAGAAGAATACGGGACGCGGGGGGGGGGCGGATCTCATTGAAACACGAATGTTGAAAGGACTCGATAGGGTGGATGTGGAGAGGATGGTTCCTGTGGTGGGGGTATCCAGAACTGGAGGGCACAGACTCAAAATTGAGGGGTGACATTTTAGAACAGAGATGAGCCAAAGAGTGGTGAATCTGTGGAATGCTCTGCCACAGACTGCGGTGGAGGCCAAGTCCGTGGGTATATTCAAAGCAGAAGTTAATAGATTCCTGGTTGGTGGAGGCATGAAGGGATACGGTGAGAGGGCAGGTGTATGGGATTAAATGGGATCCGGGATCAGCCGTGACGAAATGGCGGAGTGGACTCAATGGACTGAATGACCTAATTCTGTTCCTATGTATTATGGTCTTTTGCTCTAAGTGGTCAAAGCATATACGCACATACACACATGTAGGTCAACAAAGAGTGTGCTGCTCAAAGTGTGCCAGTTGCACCATGAAAAGTGACTGGCAGAGACCAGCTCATCTACCTGGTGGTGAAAGGTCCAAGTGCCAGTGATGATATGCTGTTGTCTCTGGAACAAATGTTGGGCACACCAGTGAGATGAATGCCAGCTGCAACAGGCCCAAAATGCTGGAGGATCTCAGCAGGCCAGTCAGCATCAATGGAAAGGAGTAAACAGTGATGTTTTAGGCCAAGACCCTTCAACAGTTCTCTTTCTCATTAATGCCAGCAGGATTGTGTCGTAACCCATGCTACTTAGTAAACCAATAGATGCAGCAAAGTGCTACGCAGTTCCTGATAAGCGAGGAAATAAAGGATTCTGTAAGAGGGGCTAGTGGTGACCTGGAAATAGGCCTTCTGACCAAAACACCTTCCACCTCTGACCTGTTGTTTCAATGGCTGAGTTGGTCTGAGAATCTGTGGACATTCAGTAATCTTGGAAGTAACTTCACAGGCTCAAAAACCTAGAGAACACCAGTCAAAAGTATCTTGGTCATCTGAGCAGCCTACCTCTGTAATAATTTCACAAAAGCATTGACACATCATGTCATTAGAGGTGGTAGTCTTACTGCAAGGCAGAACACTGAACCAATATACACATCACTAAGTCTTCAAGATCCTACTGCAAGCTGTGTTTTGTCGTGAATGTTATTGCTACGTCGCACATCAACATGGTCCTATCCAATAGGACTACAACATTGATACTCAGAAAACAGTGTGTTCATGGAAAGAGATACTCCTTTGAATTTACGGGCACCATGACATGTCGAAGAAAAAGAGCAATAATTTTGTTTCCCCTATTGTAGGTGCTTTACAAAACATCAGAGCTCAGTTCTTTTTATCAATGTAAGTATTATTCATTACTATTACTCTCTGGTCTGGGCTACTAGAGTTCCAGGCTGAAACTGTGGGATGGGTCAGAGTACTCAGAATGGCAGTGACATGCCACTTTTTACACATAGCATTGCAGTGGGAGTTTGAATGGAGTGGTGTTTGTGTGTATACGTGGAAATTGGATGGCTGAAGGCAAGGCTAGGCGGAGGGTACTGCTCTGGAAGAGGTAAGCTATATTATCACTGTCTGAGTTAGACAAAGTCTGGCAAAGGAATTAATTATGGGCTCTATTTCTTGCCGAATTATGAGAAGCCTCTTGGGACTTGGGCTCTTTTCAAGTCTGAACAAAATCCTGGCAAGTGAAAACACATTTGCATTTTGTTGACCCATGTGGCTGTTAATGCTTGCCACACTCCAATTCAATGTGACCACCTTTGATACCTCTTGGCTTGTATCCCGTTGCCATTGCTGAAAAGTGGTGGTTGATCATTTCAGACAGTGGAAAATGTGTGTCAGAGCATAAAACTGTAAAACATTTGGCTCAGGCAGAAAATGTTAACCTCTTTATTCATGCATTCTGTGCCGGTGAGCTGCTCCCCAACAAAGAACTAAAAGCATCTGTGGTCATATAAAAGTATGGATGACCCAGTCCTGAACCTTGCTGTTGCTGCACCATTGTAAACCCTCTGTAGTTCGTTCCCTCACAGAGCAGATTCCCTCACAGAGCAGATGAAGCACTAGCTGGAGCAATTGGAGCGGTTCACTCAGACATTGGAAATTGGATTCCAGATATCTGTGTAAGATTTAACTGCACTGTTCCCTTTAATCTGCACGGGTGTGTGGCCGTGCAGTTACTAAAATGCTCCTGTGCTGATAGCCTTTTCTGCTGTGTAGCTGGAATTTTCTATTATAAAATGTGCCGCGCATTTTTCAGGCCGTGTAAAAATTTCCTGCTCAAAGCAATGGTTGGTCCACACAGGTGTAAGAAAAAATTAGAAAGAATGTTTTCTGACTGGCTGCAGAAACTTTTCTTGCCACCTTTTGCTTCTTTGTTGCCTCTTTAATCTTTTACTGTTAAGAGGCTGATAGATTCTTCATTAGTCAAGGCATGAAGGGATTTGGGAGAAGGCAGGAGATTAGGGCCGAGAGGAAAATGGATCAGCCATGATGAAATGGCGGAGCAGACTTGATGGGCCAAATGGCCTAATTCTGCTCCTATATCTTATGGTGTTATTGTCTTATGTTAGTTTACATTTCCTCCCAGTGAGTGGATCCACCAAGCGTATAGTGTGGCTGAGGTACATTCCAAAGGATGAACGTCTTGGCCCGAAGTGCCGATCAAGGATCAGCTTTATTTGCCATATACATTTACATGTATCAGGAATTTGCTGTTGTGTGTTGGTGTGACATGCAACAAAAACAACAGGATTCACCAATTAGAAGAATAACGAATTGGTTAGAAATAAACTGAGAGGATAGAGTAATGGTATGGAATAAAATGTGTGTAACTACATAAATACGAGCATTTCTGACAATGTAAACATTATAACTCCTGGTTTAAAGTGTGAACAGTGCAGTGCAGAAACTGGGGTAATGGGGGGGGGGGCTGCCTATCAAGAATGGTTGATCAGATTAAGTAGCCCTCTAGCACTTTCCAGAAAAGAGCGTTTGGAAAAGGCATTGATGCTTTTTCTAAAAGCATCT
This sequence comes from Mobula birostris, assembly GCF_030028105.1. Lineage (NCBI taxonomy): Eukaryota > Metazoa > Chordata > Chondrichthyes > Myliobatiformes > Myliobatidae > Mobula > Mobula birostris. Next base: position 39,450,887 of record NC_092387.1, read on the forward strand.
ATAGAGGGACTGTTTATTTCCCCCTGTAGATGCTGCCTGTCTTGCTGAGTCCTTCCAGCATTTTGTGTGTGTTACAAAGGGAAAAGCTTGGCGGGTTGACAAGGGAATTGGGGAAGAGGAAACACTGTTTCATAGTATATTAATATTTTCATTTATTAAATGTGGACATCACTGGTGATGTCAGCACGTATTGTCCATCCCTAATGTCCTTGAACAGAGGAGCACATTGGTGGAGTCATGTTTCTGCCACTCTGGGTAAGAATCACAACTTCTTTTCCCTGGGACATTGGTGAACCAGATGGGTTTCTGACAATCTGTTAACTTCATTCCTACATTACTGAAAACTACTTTGTTTTCTCTAAATTCCACATTTTAATGCAAATGCTTGAATTTAAATTCCCTCTCTCTGCCAAGGTTGGGTTTGAAATCCCTTTGGATCAGGTGGTACTGAAAGCTGACTGCAGCAATTTAACTAGTACACTACAGTAATGCAGAGTGACATTGTGCAAAGAGTAAAGAGTTGCTGAGTCTGTTAGGGCAGAAGGATGGTTTCTGTACTATGTACTATATTAAACTGCTAACCTTTGAGTTTTATTTTACTTAGAGAGATACAGCACAGTAGCAGTTCTTTCTGGCCCGGTGAGTCTATGCCACTTAATTACACCCATGAGACCAATAACCCATAAGGGTTTGGAATGTGGGAGAAAACCAGAGCACCTGGGGGAAACTCAAAAATTCACAGGGAAAACATACAAACTCTTTACAGACAGTGGCAGGAACTGAATCCGTATCACAGGTGCTGTAATAGTTCCAATCAGAATCAGAATCAGGTTTATTATCACCGGCACGTGTTGTGAAATTTGTTAACTTATCAGCAGCCGTTCAATGCAATACATAATAAAGAAGAAAAAAACAAAATGAAATAATAATAATAAATAAATAAATAAATAAATAAATAAATTACAGTATAGGCATATTGAATAGATTAAAAATGTTGCAAAAAACAAATACTTTTTATTAAAAAAAGTGAGGTAGTGTCCAAGGGTTCAATGTTCATTTAGGAATCGGATGGCAGGCGGGAAGAAGCCTTCAGACTTCTGTACCTGAAGGTAACAGTGAGAAAAGGGCATGCCCTAGGTGCTGGAGGCCCTTAATAATGGACACTGCTTTTCTGCGACACCATTCTTTGAAGGTGTCCTGGGTACTTTGTAGGCAAATACCCAAGATAGAGCTGTCTAGATTTATAACCCCCTGCAGATCCTTTTGGTTCTGTGCAGTAGTCACCCACTTCCATACCAGACAGTGAGGCAGCCTGTCAGAATGCTCTCCACGGTACATCTATAGAAGTTCTTGAGTGTATTTGTTGATATATCAAATCTTGTCAGACTCCTAATGAAATTCCGCTGCTGTCTTGCCTTCTTTATAACTGCATCGATATGTTGAGACCAAATTAGATCCTCAGAGATCTTGACACCCAGGAACTTGAAACTGCTCACTCTCTCCACTTCTGATCCCTTTATGAGGATTGGTATGTGTTCCTTCATCTTATCCTTCCTGAAGTCCACAAACAGCTCTTCTGTCTCACTGATGTTGAGTGTCAGGGTTGCTGCTGCGACACCACTCCACTGGTTGGCATATCTCACTCCTGTACGTCCTATCGTCACCACCTGAGATTCTGTCAACAATGGCTGCATCATCAGCAAATTTATAGATGGTACTTGAGCGATTCTAATCACCACTACTCTACCATGTTATTAGACCAAACATGAGGATGTGATGTTATTGTATGACTGCTTTTGTAATCTGTTCAATTTCTCCCATTGACACTCTCCATTTAAGAGAGCGATCTTAGCTTAGTCAGATCTGCTGTGTCAGGGATGTGACAAAATCAATGGAATTTCAAAGACTGGGCATGGATGTCAGTGTACAATTCCAGCACATGGCAACATAATGAACATTATGGATCCTATTTCATGCTAAGTGGTTAAAGATACTCAGTCTTTGCAGTTCGGGTCATTATCCGGTGACATCAGTAGATAGCCATGGTTTATGTTATCCTCTTCAAACAAGCGAGACTGAAGGTAGTTGCAGGAATCCTGTGTTACCTCAGTGGCAATCAGAAAAGAAAGGGTGAAAACTACTCCATTCTAATGAGACTGTTTAATAAACCATGAGTTGGACTTTAGCTGAAGTCTTAATAAGAACTGTGATGTGAATGTATGTTCTCCCTGAAACCACATGGTGCTCTGATTTGGCCTCCTGATTGTCTCTGCCATTAATCACAACACCACCATTGGCTGTGACATCTCTGCCCAGAGCAAACTCTGAAATTTCTTCTCTGAATTAGCCTAACTTTCTTCCTTCAGAGTTTCCACCAATATTTTATCCTGTAGCATGCATTGGGGGTGTTCCGAGGAAAAAAGTGAAAGCAAATTGTTCTCACTGTTCATCAGCATCTGCTAAACCAACATTCTCTGCAATCACTTGACTTCCATTTTGCATTCTTATGAGTTTCTTGTGAAAAGAATAAAGGCATGAATTGAGAGATTGACATCTGGAGGAATGTGGAGATCTCATTGAAACTGTCTAAACTTTACAGGCCAGGTGTAGAAAGGCTGTTTTCACTGCTTGGTGAGCCTAGAACCAAGGGTCACCATCTCAGAATAAAGGGGCAGGATACTGAGGACTTTGAGTAGAAAATTTATCACACAAGGATTCAGGAATTTTTGGAACTTAATGCCCTGGAGAGCTATGGAGGTTATGTCATTGAATTCAATCCAAACAGAAAAATCAATGAATTTCTAGTTAATGATGTAATCAAAGAGTATAGGGTTATTTCACGAACATGACGTTAAGGAAGGAATGATGTAATAACCTTGAAGAGGCAAATGGCCTTCTCTTGCTCCTAATGCTGACCTTCGTTAATCAGTGGATTGAATTCAGGAACTGCAAGGCAATGTTGCAACTCCATGAAACCCTGGTTAGACTACGCTTGGAATATTGTGCTTGCTTCTGGTTACCTCATTATAGGAAGGATATGGAAGCTGCAGAGAGGGTGCAAAGGAGAGTTACCAGGAATCCCCCTGGATTAGAGAGCACATCTTATACGGAAGAGTTAAGTGAGCTCGGGCTTTTCTCTTGGAAGCAAAGGAGGACAAGAGGAGACGTGACAGAGGTGTACAAGAGGGTAAGTAGTTAGCCAGAGACTTTTTCCCAGGGCGTAAGTTGCTAATATGAAGGGACATAGTTTTAAGGTGTTTAGAGAAATATATGGGGGTATTTCAGAGGTAAGTTTTTAATACAGAGTGGTGAGTGGGTGGAATGCGCTACCAGGCAGATACATTAGGGACATTTAAGAAACTCTTAGATTGGCACATAGACAATAGGAAAATGGAGAGTTATATATGAAGGAAGGATTAGATTTATGTTAGAATAAGTTAAAGGTTAGCACGACATCATGGGCTGAAGGGTCTGTACTGTGTTATGAAAAGTGGTGGATACAGCCCATTCTATCACAGGGAAAGTCTTCCCCACCATTGACCACAACTACACGAAGTACTGTCTCAAGAAAGCAGCATCCATCATGAAGCACCCCCACCATCCAGGCCATAATCTCTTCTCTTCTCGATGCTGCCATTTGTTTGTTTATTTTTTACTTGTACTTGCACAGATTGTGTTCTTATGCATGTTGGTTGTTTGCAATCTTTGTGTGTAGTTTTCATTGATTCCATTGTCTGTCTTTGTTCTACTGTGAATGCCTGAAAGAAAGTTAATCTTATAGTAGTACGTGGTGATATACAGTATATGTATTTCGGTAATAAAAATACTTTGAACTTTTGTCGTTGAATGTTCTTTGTTCCATGTTCCTAATTGATAAGTTTCTATGTCCAATGAGGCATGTCATAATCAGCTCCACTCTTATCAAATCTAGACCAAATGCAATGTTACTTGCTGAGTTTTCTGCATTCATTTTGGTAATATATTTGTGATCTGGAATTACTTTCTTGTAGTCAGGCACTTCTTTTAGAGTTGTCTTCACCATGCCTTTTGTGAAAGTGCCTTGCCTTCCACCCACAAAAAGAGGGTCTAGAAATGGTGTCAATGATCTACACAAATACTTAACTCACCCTGTGAATTCTACATTTCAAGGTTGCTTATACGCTGCAAGCTGCAAATTATAAAATGCTTAGCAATTGCAGAATATTATCAATGGGACATCTTGGTTTTCAACTTGACTTGGTGTGGTGAGAAGAATCCAAAAAGATATTTATGCCCAAATATCTATGCTGCACTTAGTACAAAGAGGAGCAGGCATTTCTTCCCCCACTTAAGCCGGGTGAAAGGATTATCTATTCAGCAGAATTCACAATTGCTCTCCCTCTCTTCATCATGCACCTGTTCGTCTCCATGCCCAGAACTTCAGTGATCTAACAGGGCTATCAAATGCCCATCAAAATGATTTGCCCCAATAGGAAAGGTGGAGGAAGGTGACTTATGGGAAGGAATGTTATTTTTGTGCAGGGAGGAAAATAAAATTTCACTTTCCCTAATCTGGACTTCAGCTACTTCCTGAAGGAAGCTGAATGCAATATTAGTCAGTTGATGCAAGGCAGATCTTCACGGAATGTGTGCGAGAGTATCTGAGTGCGTGTGTCTTTAAAACTGTTTTCTCTATTTCCCTACTGTACAGTCTGTTCTGACTATCCAAATGTAGGCACAATTCCTCACAGACTGTGAATATGCATTGCATTCAGTCCCGGTGGCACATTCCCTTACCTGGGTCCTGTCCCAGTCCTCTAACCACATTTAGCAACATATTAATATTCTTTTATTTTTCCTATGTGACTTGAAGGTTGTCAAAACGCAAGAGGTTCTTCATCATTGCAAACAAGCTGAATGATTTCAGACCATCGACTGAACTGTAATGAATGCGGATTCATTAAAAGGAATATTGTACCTGTAATAAGACCATAAGACAATAGGTGGATTTAGCTGAACAGACATTTATCGGGATCAGTCAAGAACTCCCTTTCTTTCGCCTTATGTATGGGGCTGCAAATAAATTGGATCTGGTGAAATATTTAGGCAGATTTTTCCTCCCCATTCACAGTGTCTGACTGATGGTTATTAAGTAGGGACAGTGCGGCAGTGTTGTGGTTAGCGGAACGCTACGGCCGGGGTTCAATTCCCACTGCTGCCTGTAAGGAATTTGCATGTTGTCCCCATGACCGCGTGGGTTTCCGTTAGGTGCTCTGGTTTCCTCCCACAGTTGGCAGGTTAATTGGTCATTGTAAAAGGCCCAGTGATTGGGCTGGGATTAAATAGGGGGATTGTTGCATGGCACGGCTCAGAGGATTGGGAGGGCCTATTCCATGCTGTCTCTCGACAAATAACAATAAATACATTTCTCAGCGTTTTGCCTAATCGTGATTACTTTTTGTTAAATGTCACTTGTCATAATGTTGTGCTTGGATATCATTTCGCGGGGCTTCAGTGAGGGGTGGCTCCTGATATTGGAGTAGTGACCTGTGGTTTCCAGGGTCTCCCTGTGACCCCTTGCTGTTGGAGGGTGCTGTTGCATAGTGGGGGCGGGTTGGCAGGGGTCGTCTGGTTTGGACCGGTTGAGTGTAAGGTCCATGTATGCTCGGTGAATGAGCTGACTTTGGAGCCATGTATGTGCACGTGTGTTGACTGTTCAGTGATGGATGTTGGGATCTCCTTGGTTCCGGAGCGGGGTTGATGTGGGATGAACAGCTGTCCCTCTGCCCTGTTGATCAGCTCCACTCTTTCCGAGCAATATGTGACTCAGTACTTCCGTTACATTGTTTCAGTGACTCCCTCCCTGTGGTTGAGCTGCGATCACAGGGCTCGGGATGGAGCAAGGACTAAACCTGGTTTATGTGTCGCAGCCCCACCAGCCGCTGCTTGTAATCACAGAACTGGGGGAGGAGCATCATTCCCCTGGCTCCAGTGCCAGGGTGAAGGGATCTTCAGATCACTCTTGAGTACTGATAATCAGCATTGAATTGTGAAGTACTGCATTGTATCGGTCTACTATTAAAACAAGTACTGAGATACAGCGCACAGCTTGTCATTACTGGTGATGTGCCTCAGGGATCCGTACTGGGTCCAATGTTGTTTGTCATATATATTTGTGATCTGGATGATGGGGTGGTAAATTGGATAGTAAGTATGCAGATGATACTAAGATAGGTGGAATTGTGGATAATGAAGTAGGTTTTCAAAGCTTGCAGAGAGATTTAGGCCAGTTAGAAGAGTGGGCTGAAAGATGGCAGATGGAGTTTAATGCTGATAAATGTGAGGTGCACATTTTGGTAGGACTAATCAAAATAGGACATACATGGTAAATGGTAGGGCATTGAAGAATGCAGTAGATCAGAGGGATCTAGGAATAATAGTGCCTAGTTCCCTGAAGATGGAATCTCATGTGGATAGGGTGGTGAAGAAAGCTTTTGGTATACTGGCCTTTATAAATCAGAGCATTGAGTATAGGAACTCTTCCTTCAGTTAGTCCTGACGAAGGGTCTCAGCCTGAAACGTCGACTGCACCTCTTCCTAGAGATGCTGCCTGGCCTGCTGCGTTCACCAGCAACTTTTATGTGTGTCGCTTGAATTTCCAGCATCTGCAGAATTCCTGTTGTTTGCATTGAGTATAGGAGTTGGGATGTAATGTTGAAATTGTACAAGGCATTGGTAAGGCCAAATTTGGAGTATTGTGTACAGTTTTGGTCACCAAGTTACAGGAAAGATGTCAACAGAATAGAGAGAGTAATGAGAAGATTTACTAGAATGTTACCTGGGTTTCATCTCCTAAGTTACAGAGGAAGGTTGAACAAGTCAGGTCTTTATTCTTTGGAGCATAGAAGGTTGAGGGGGGACTTGATAGAGGTAGTTAAAATTATGAGGGGGATAGATAGAGTTGACGTGGATAGGCTCTTTCCATTGAGAGTGGGGGAGATTCAAACAAGAGGACATGAGTTGAGAGTTAAAGGGCAAAAGTTTAGGGGTAACATGAGGGGGAACTTCTTTACTCAGAGAGTGGTAGCTGTGTGGAACGAGCTTCCAGCAGAAGTGGTTGAGGCAGGTTCGATGTTGTCATTTAAAGTTAAATTAGATAGCTATATGGACAGGAAAGCAATGGAGGGTTATGGGCTGAGTGCCGGTCAGTGGGACTAGGTGAGAGTAAGAGTTTGGCATGGACTAGGAGGGCCGAGATGGCCTGTTTCCGTGCTGTAATTGTTATATGGTTATATGGAGTGGTAACTCAGTTTTGGCTGGTGCATGATGAATGTTATGAAACAACAGGAACCTGACAATGAAGTTGTCATAAACTTGCTAAAATCATGTGATTGAGAATGTTGGATGAAGTTCAGAATAAGGATGTCAAGGGGGTGTGTACATGGCACAGATACACAGATTATCCATAATCTCATAGAGAGAGGAGCAGTAAGCTTGATGTACTGAAAGGCATCATTATTCATTGTGATTTTGTTCATTGGATATATTTACAATAATTGGTTGTATTTGTAGGTAGATTTACCTTCCAGGTAATGTTGAATGGAGAACAGTACAACAGATCTAATAGGTTCTGATCTCCATTTATTACACAGTGATATAATGTTCTCATTCTTAATACGGTTTCTTCTTTTGTTCCGTTCAAAGCCAAGCAAATAATTTGTGAAGGTGTAAAGCTAGGGTGGGGGTTATTGAGTTGGGGGGAGGGTAAATTATTTATTCAGGTGAAATTATAACTGATGAAAGATTATTGCTTTTTTTCAGGTCCAATTTTATCTGCCTATGTTGTCTGAGAATTTAAGCCTGTAAACATGCAAACAGGCAGAACGAAAAAAAGACAAATATTCAAAACAGAGATGAAACCCAGCTGCTGAAAGACTAACATTTTTGGTTAGGTCACTCTGTACTGATGGCATTATCCTGCCTGTTTTAAATCACCCTTGGCAGATTTTATGGAACATAATTTATACAAAAGTAAAGCCCTGTTTATAAAGCTTCTTCATCTTGATTGAGGGGTAATGAAGCTCAAAACTTTCCTTGTTGTTGGCAGTCAGAAATGCAGACTGTTCTATTACTTACACGTATTTGTTGATGAGTTATTTCAGAAACCTCTTTGAATACAAGACTTCTGGCGTGATCCTCTCAATAGGTACTACATTGCCCATTCATTTTAATGGATTTCTGCAGGGGCTGCTCGACATTGGAAGGGTGATTGCATGCAGGCTTTTTATCTCTCAGGTTAGGTGAGATTAGAACTAGTTTAAGGGTGAAAGGTGAAATATGTAAGAGAAATCTCAGGGGAAATTTCATGGTGGTGTGAGTATGAAAAGAGCTGCTAGCAGAAGTAGTAAATGCGGGTTCAATTGTAACATTTTAGATAAGTTGGGGTATGTACATAGATAGGAGGGGTTTGGAAGAATATGATCCAAGTGCAGGTAGATGGATTTAGGCAGAAGATCAGGTTGGCATGGACTAGATAGACCAAAGACCCTGTTTCTGAGCTGTGGTACTCTATGATTCTATGACACTAGATGTTGTGGGTTATCAGGCAGTTTCTGGTATTACATACTTAATTTGCAATTTACTTAGTTCATGAATCTGAAGGACTAATTACCAAAGCTAGAGAGTCTCACTCATCAGCTGATACTGGGGTAGGGCAACCGACTTTGCTCCGTTCAATAAGTAGCAAGCATTGGCAATAGGGTGACCAGATTGAGCAAACCTGGAAGATGACTCCATTCGCATTTGTTTCTCTGTACAACAGGGAAAATATTGCAGTTCACTTGGGTCTTTCACAATGTCTAGTCTCAGAATTGTTTTAAGGCAATTGAAATGCCTTTGAAGTAGTCACCTTTGCAATGTAGCAATCATTGCAACCTGTTAACACAAGAGTCATGAGAGTGCAGTGATTAAAACCTAACAATTATTTTCTTTCTGGTAATGGCTGTCATAAAGCATGCTTGACATTTTCTCATGGGTAATTTTATTTACTCCAGGCAGGGTAGGAGAATTTGTCATTTGGATCTTTCTGAATACACCCCACACCCAATAACAGCAGTGATGTAACCATGAACCATCTATTTACAGCATTGACAAAGGAAGCCAGGGCACCCCAGGGATACCCACCTGATCACAGGGAGAACATGAAGATTCTACGCATGCAGCATCCGAGGCCAGGACTGAGCTTGAATCTGTGGCCGTATGATGTGGAACTGAATTGAGCACGTAAACGTCATGTGCCACTTTTGCCACCTTGGCTGACATCCTCATTACTTCTTTCTCTTGTTGCATTGCTTATTTAATTTAACTTTCTTTGAAATATATATACTTACCGTAATTTACAGCTTTTATTATTATATATTGCAATGTACTCTTGCCGCATAACAACAATTTTCCTGACCTATGCCAGTGATATTAAACCTGATTCAGATTCACTGTTACGTCTGAATTTATGAGTGAAAGTTTACAACTCTTTCATTTTGGGCTACCTTTATGATTTGGTGGTTATCGATTTTGTCAAGTTGAAGGCCCTGCTTATAAGGAAACAGATCATATTCATTTTGAAATATTCTGATGAAGGTTCTCAGCCCAAAACATTGATGTTTATTCCCCTCCACAGATGCTACATGATCTGCTGGATTTCACCAGCACTTTGTGTGTGTTACTCATTCATTTTGGTCTGCACTCAGTTAATGTAACACAATAGACAATAGGTGCAGGAGTAGGCCATTCGGCCCTTCGAGCCAGCACGGCCATTCACTGTGATCATGGCTGATCATCCACAATCAGTCCCCCCCTCCTGCCTTCTCCCCATATCCCTTGACTCTGCTACCATTAAGAGCTCTATCTAACTCTTTCTTGAAAGAATCCAGAGAATTGCCCTCCACTGCCTTCTGAGGCAGAGCATTCCACAGATCCACAGCTCTCTGGGTGAAAAAGTTTTTTCTCAACTCCTTTCTAAATGGCCTACCCCTTATTCTCAAGTTGTGGCCTCTGGTTCTGGACTCCCCCAACAACAGGTGGTAACATGTTTCCAGTCTCTAGCGTGTCCAATCCCTTAATAATCTTGTATGTTTCAATCAGATCCCCTCTCATCCTTCTAAATTCCAGTGTATACAAGCCCAGTTGCTCCAATCTTTCAACATATGACAGTCCTGCCATCCCGGGAATTAACCTCATGAACCGCCGCTGCACTCCCTCAACAGCAAGAATGTCCTTCCTCAAATTTGGAGACCAAAACTGTGCACAATACTCCAGGTGTGGTCTCACCAGGGCCCTGTACAGCTGCAGAAGGACCTCTTTGCTCCTAACACAGGATACTTGGGAGTGTGGAGCTGACCAGTCTTATTTAGCATTGTCCTAAACACAGGGTGGAACCAACAATGGTTGGGTTGCCTCATTGCTACACCTACTGAAGCTGCTTTATCACAGTTAATCCTGACTTTGGGTTTTGTCCAGGTGGAGTTTACATGTTCTGGCTATAAGTACAAGAGTTTTCCCCGGAAGCTCTGGTTTCTTGCCACATTCCATCAATGCGCAGCACATTTGGTTAACTGGCTGCTGAAAATTGTCTCTGGTGTGTAAGTGAGTGGTAGAGTATGGGGGGAGAATAACGAGGATCAGAGTAGAATGAACGCTTGATGCTTGTCACAGGCTGGTGAGCCAAAAGGTTTGTGTCTCTCTATGACAGTACTGTACCCTTCCCTATAGCAAATACAGACCCCTCTTGTAGACTACAACACCTTAGAAAAACAATATAACCAGTTCTAAAACAAACATGGTGCAGACTTCAGACTAAAAGACCTGCAAGCTGCATGGTTCATAAACTTTGTAACTTACCATGTCATTTATGGTATCCTGAAAGTACCTTGGGTGGTTACATCATGTTCTGGTATGGCAATTCAAATGCACAGGAATGTAAGAAGCTGTGGAGAGCAGTAGACTCAGATTAATACATCACGGGCACATCTCTCCCCACCATTGGTAATATCCATACAAGGCACTGCCTTAAGAAGGCAACATCCTACATCAAAGATCCCAACCATCAAGGCCATGACAACTTCTTGCTGCTGACATTAGGCAGGAAGTACAGAAGCTTGAAATCTCACATCACCTAGTTCATGTACAGTTACTTTCCTTCAGCTATTTGATTACCCTTTGTGCTTTCCCCTATTCCTTCTTCACCTTTCCTGCCTATCCCCTCCCTGCTTCCCCTCCCCCACCCCTTTATCTTTCCCTTTACTGGATTTTCACCTGGAACCTACTAGCCTTCTCCTTCCCACCCTCCCCCCACCTTCTTTATAGGGCCTCTGCCCCTTCCCTCTTCAGTCCTGACGAAGGGTTCCGGCCCGAAACGTCGACCCATCTTTTCCACGGATGCTGCCCGACCTGCTGAGTTCCTCCAGCGTGTTGTAAGTGTTGCTGATTCTTGAACTAATCTGCGCGACCTTTACCTCAGTGTAGTAATATTATGACCACTTTGAACACTTCCTACAATGATGGACTTCCGTTCTAATTGTGTTCTTCCTTGTAGAAATTGTGCATAATTTATGTTTAATTAATGGTTTTCTTGTGAATGCTGCTTATAATGCTACTTGCCGATAGTGTGTGCCTGTGATGCCACTGCAAGTTACACTTGTGCATGTATATTTATGCATGACAATAAACTCCACTTTGATTTTAACGTTCCAATGCTTGTAAATGTTCATTATTTCAAAGGACTGGATCTCAAATGCAATGTTTGCTGAAGCAGTCTCTGGCAGAAATCAAATTGACTTGGTGCCCCCATTTCTTCCACTTTAGATCCCCACTATTATGTTGCATGCAGTATGAATAACAGTGTTGCAGACTCTCATTATCCAGTGAAATAATATATCAATGTACTTTCACTGACACTTCCCTTGACTCCACTTTTAATTTTCACATTCTGGATTTGTTCAGCTTGACTCAGAAGGAAGGTGAGTGCTCGTGTCTGATTACACAGGCCAGCTAATTTCTCACACAACATATTTCCTTTTACCCTCTTTCTTTTTCAGCCGCTGGCCACTAATTTGTTCTGTTGTCTCTCTCTCTCTCTGAGAGCATTTGGTGCATGTCTTCCTGTTCCAAGAGAGATACAAAGGGCAGGAACACCACCTGATATCCCTCTGGGCATTTGCTTTTTTTTTCCTTTCTAGATTATTCCCTCCTGTTTAGATGCCAAAAAGGAGAATGTAGGCTATATGAAAGAACATACTCAGAACTCAATACATTGGCCAGATCAAGTTTCTTCATATAGCAGGCAAGCAAGTATTCAGCAATCTTTCAGATTTAATGCAGTAATCATGTACTTTAGCATAATTCTGTATATATAATATAAAACTGAGTTAGGTACTGACAACACAAACAAAAAATTATATCTTCGTTATAGAACCGAATTTGGGTAGTAGTTCTATTAATTTGTACAGTGATTTAAATAGTTTTGATTCAAATAATTTCAAAAAGTTCTCCATTAAGTCAAAATTGTCTAACAGTGGACTGTGCAACTGTCCCTGAAAATTCAGAAGAGACTTTTTCTTGGCAAATGAATGCAGCAACAGATGGTATGGAACCCGCATAGCTTGAGGGTAGATTCTTGTGAGTGAAACAAGCCTCCTGATTAACAGAGCATCAAATGTTTTAAATCAGTCTCAAAGTGTGAGCTTCACAGCTTGAATGCAGAAACAGGTTGGGATATTGTTATAATGTATCAATCAGCACTTTGAACTCCCACTTGAATCGGACAAAACTTGGTGTTGGGAGAACCTTTGAGAAGCCAAGAAGCTTTGCTTAATTTCAATCACTGCCTGGGGCCATGGAGAATGCAGCGTGACATGTTGACAGCTTTTGTGTGTGACATTTATAGCACTGGTTGATATATTATCAGATACTTGCTCTTCTTCCTCTGAAGAGAGTTTGCATCCCTATAAAATCATCAGCTGCTTCAAACATTAACTTTGGATTGCAGTCAAAGAGCTTTTATTGCTTTCTTGCACAGTTTGCTCTTTATTGAACTTCTATATCCTACTGTGGATAATCTGCATTAAACAAAAACCAATATCATAGCCATCTATTGTGGAAAAGTATGACCTGCCGATAGTACATTCATATTATATCTTTGGGTGAAAGGGTTATGAATAGGGACAACAGCAGGCAGACACAATTGCTCAGCTGCAGCCAACTCACACTGGAGATCTCAATTTGTAGTCTGGATGTGTTCCTATGTAGCTTTCGAGTTCCAGTAGGATAATGCTCAACAGCCTCAGTAACTAGTCCCAGGCACTGGTTACTCCATTACTGTCTCTCTACAATGCATCCTAGTATTTAGTGTGTGAGATTCAATAACAAAGCATCTTGATTTCTCCATCAAAGATGTTCTTCAGCCAATGCGTCAGGCTCTGGAGATATCTAAAAGACTTAGCTTTAGAGATTGAAAATGAATGCAGTATTAAGATCAATCAACACATCAGTTATCAGGAGGAATTCTCAACAATCTGTACAATCTTTAAGAAGACAGTAGCTATAAGCCAAGTAACTATATGTCAGTGAGCCTTACATGGGTTGTATGGAAATTATTGGAAAAAAATTCTAAGGGACAGGATTTATGATTTATGTACATTTGGAAAAGCTTGCATTAATCAGGGATTGCATGAGGGTGGTGGGGATTGGGAGGTAGGGGAAAAATCTTATCTCACTAATTTGAGTCTTTTGAGGAGGTAACTGAAGAGGATGATGAAGGCAAGCTAGTAGATATTGTCTGCATGGATTTTAGTAATACATTTGACAATGTGCTCCACTGGTACAGAAGATTAATGCATAATGGATCCGAGACAAGCTAGCGAATTGGATTCAAAATTGGCTTGGTGATTGAAGGTAGAGAGTTGTGACAGAAAGATGATTTTCTGATTGGAAGTCCGTGATTAATGATCTTCCACAGGGATCGGTGCTGGGACCTTTGTTGTTTGTGATGTGTATTTGTGAAACAGATGCACTCACTCATAGACCCCTAGTCAGTTCAGGTTGGCAACAACATCTCTTCAATGATCTCCATCAGCACAGATGCACCACAGGGATGTGTGCTTAGCCCCTTGTTCTACTGGCTTCACAACTATGATTGCGTGGCTAATCACAGCTCCAATACCATATTCAGTTTTGCTGATGACACCACTGTTGTGGGCCAAATCAAAGGTGGTGATGAATCAGCGGGTAGCAAGGAGACTGAAAATTTGGCTGAGTGGTTTCATAACAACAACCTCTCACTCAATGTCAGTAAGACCAAGGAATTGATTGTAGACTTCAGGAGAGGGAAATCAGAGGTCCATGAGCTAGTACTCATTGGAGAGTCAGAGATGGAGAGGGTCGACAACTTTAAATTCCTGGGTGTTACTATTTCAGACGACCTGTCCTGGATGCAGCATGTAAGTGTGATTGTGAAACAAGTACGGCAGTACCTCTACCTTCTAAGGAGTTTGAGAAGATTCAGAATGACATCTAAAACTTCGACAAATGTCTGTAGATGTGTAGTGGAGAGAGTATTGATTGGCTGCATCACAGACTGGTGTGGAAACACTAATGCCTTTGAACGGAAAACACTACAAAAAGTAGTGGATTCAGCTCAGTACATCACACATGAGCCCTTCCAACCAGTGAGGACATCTACATGAAATGCTGTCATAGGAAGAGGTCCCCACCACCCAGGCCATGCTCTTTTCTCGCTGCTGCCATCAGGGAGAGCCTCAGGTACAAGAGCCTCAGGACTTGTAGAACGGTTTCTACCCCGCAACCATCAAGCTCTTGAACAAAAGGAGATGACTACACTCACTTGCGATACATTGAGATGTTCCCCCAACGAAGGATCTCACTTTAAAGACCCTTTAGCTTGTTAGCTCCTGTTCTCGTTATTTATTTATATTTGCATTGGCACAACTTGTTGTCTCCTGCACTCTGATTGACTTTTCCCTGATCCTGTTATAGTTACTATTCTATAGATTTGCTGAATATGCCCACAGGAAAATGAAAATGAAAATGAACTGTTAATACTCCTCAACTATCAGGCTCTTGAACCAAAGGGGATAGCTTCACTCAACTTCCCTTGCACCATCACAAAAATGTTCCCACTGCCTATTGACTCACTTTCATGGACTCTTCATCTCATGTTCTCAATATTTATTGTTTAGTTATTTATTAATATCATTTATTTATTTCTGTATTTAAATTAGATTATGGGGACACTCAGTCCTCATTTATTGTCATTTAGAAATGCATACTTTAAAAAATGATACAATGTTCCTCCAGTATGATATCACAGAAACACAAGACAGACCAAGACTAAAACTGTCAAAAACCACATAATTATAACATCTAGTTACAACAGTGCAACGCAATACAGTAATTTGATAAGAGCAGACCATGGGCATGGTAAAGAAAAAGTCTCAAAGTCCTGATAGCCCCAACATCTCACGCAGATGGTAGAAGGGAGAAACTCTCCCTACCATGAGCTGCCAGCGCCACAAACTTGCCGATGCAGCATCCTGGAAGCACCTGACCACAGTCTGACTCTGAGTCCGTCCGAAAACTTTGAGCCTCCGACCAGCCCTCCGACACCGAGCACCAAGCACCATCTCTGCCGAGCGCTTCGACCCCGCCCCGGCCACCAAGCAACAGGCAAAGCAGAGGATTCGGGGCCTTCCCCTCTGGAGATTTCGGATCGCACAGTAGCGGCGGCAGCGAAACAGGCATTTCAGAAGTTTCACCAGATGTTCCTCCGTGCTCTCACGTCTGCCTCCATCAAATCAGAATTGTGCACGGCATCCTACTTGACAAATTACAGATATTCATCATCAGAGAGGCTGTGTGTACTGCGTTGCGCTGCCATCTTCTCCTCCTCCTCCTATTTGCACATTTTGTTGTCTTTTGCACATGGGTTGAATGCCCAGGTAGTACGGTCTTTCATTGATTATATTATGGTTATTATTCTACTATAAATTTATTGAGTACACATGCAAGAAAATGAATCTCAGGCTGTATATAGTGACATATGTGTACATTAATAATTAAATTCACTTTGAACTTGGAACTTTGAATGCAGGAAGTGTGATCAGTATGCCTGTGGATGTCACAAAAATTATAGTATTGGAAATAGTGAGCAAGGTTTTCTGAGGCTATAGATTGATGAAAAGTTAGGCAGAGTGTTGGCAGATAGAATTTAATCCCCACAAGTGTGAAGTGATGCATTTTGAGAAGTGAAGTAGATCAGAACAGATACAGTAGAAGGTCGGGTACTAAGGAATGTTAATGAACATGGAGACATAGGGTATAATTCTATAGTTCCCTGAAAATGGCAATAGAGGTCAGTACAGTGGTGAAGAAGGCATTTGGCATGATTGCCTTCATAGGTTGGGGTCTTGAATACAGTATGCCAGTGATATTAAACCTGATTCTGATTCTGATTAGAGAGCTTTTGATGTTGGAAGAAATTGGATAGAATGGACTTGCTTTCCTGGAGCAAAGT
Organism: Mobula birostris; assembly: GCF_030028105.1. Classification (NCBI taxonomy): domain Eukaryota; kingdom Metazoa; phylum Chordata; class Chondrichthyes; order Myliobatiformes; family Myliobatidae; genus Mobula; species Mobula birostris. The sequence goes on from NC_092387.1 coordinate 39,467,451, forward strand.
AACAGTTACATTTAAGATACAGAGATTGGGTAGATAATTTAAACATTTTCTCCACGGTAGGGATATCAAAAACAAGAGAATATAGGTTTAAGTTGAATGGAAGGAATTTTAAAGGGATCTTGATGAGAAAGTCTTTCACGCAGATAATTGAGGCTACCTGGGATGTGCTGCTGGAAGAGTTGGTGGAATCAGAGATGATCATTATGTTTAAGAGGCATTTAGACAGACATTTGAATAGGCAAGGCATAGAAGGATATGGTCCTAATGCAGGCGAATTGGATTCGTATTAACAGGTCTACATGGACATGATGGGCCAAAGGGCCTGTTGTTGTTCTGTACAACACCATCACTTTATGAGTGAGACTCAGTAAGTACTTGTCTCACCAGGGAGCCTCATGTCCACAGGCAAATCCCATTCCAGTGAAATAAGCAAACGTGAGAGTCTGAGGAATTGTTTTATTGTTAAAGACACTGAACCAAGATCCCAGTTACCACCTCAAGAGGATAGTAAAACAGTCCTCAGCACTGTTATGAACAAGATCACAGTGGATGTCCCTAGTAGTTATCAATCATGTGTCATTAATTTAAAGAACAAACTATGTACATTAATACACAGCTGCCCATGCAGACTTGTCATGCCCTTATCAGGCATCATGGAAAGGAAATGTTTTGAAGAACAATAAAGCACAACGATCTAGCAACCATTGCAGGTGGGGAAGCCAAGCCACACAGTGTCCAGACACCAGTCAACTGTGTAAGGGAGTCTGTCATTGTAAATTAGTAAAAGATTGCAATAAAAGTTGGTCACAAGGGCTGTATCCAGCGTCATGTACATCCTGAGCTGGGAAATAATCCGGTAGGACACACCCCAGGACATGTATGTTTGTCTCTCCACTAGAAGAAATAGGACAAACCAAAGAAATTCAAGTTCAAGGTTATTGTCACGGGAATGGGTATCCAGGGTATAAGAAGTTAGCCTTTCTGCAGCAGTAGCACTGTGCTGATTATACAAATATGACATACATCAATTACATAAACTAAATTAACAAAGATCATACATAACTTACACAACACAATAAACAAAAATAACATAATAATTTCACTGCAAGTTGAGTGAAATGTAGAATTAGGCTTCAGCCCATTTCAAGAACCCGATGGCGGTCAGGAAGAAGTTGTTGAAACCTGAGGGGTAGATCTTCAGTCTTCTGTACCTCCTGCCTGATGGCAGCAAAGAGAAAAGGACATGATGGTGGGGAGGCTTTAATAATGGATGGTCACTTCCTCAGACCTCACCTCTTGTAAATGTTCTTGATGGTGGGGACATCTTTGGGCCATCTTAGTGGAGGGAAAATGGCCACCACCTTGGCTAGCATATTTCTTAAATCCTATATGGTGGCTGTTTTCCACTGTGAGAAGCAGTCACACTCAGTTAGAAAGCACCGTCACAGTACTATAGGGCATTCCAACAAGGACAGCACAGGAAAAGTAGTCATGCAGGGCAGAGCAATTTGGACATCATCTGTTTGTTAATATTAAATAAATTGCTTGCAGAAATATGTGAAGATTTAGGCACTTGTACAATGTTATGTGACATGATGATGTGTGGAAACCTTAGTTCAGTTCTGTGTAGTCATGAATATTGGGTTTGTAGATTCAACTGCTACTCCGCAGGTGAGTTGGCACCTAAAATGGAGCAGGTGACACTAATTTCCCTTAGGTTGTTGTAAGTTACATATGAGCCAGCTATAGCTCTTTGCACATATTTATAGGTGGAGCTGGACATTTGTCGTCTCTGGTGTTTAAGTGGATGACCCTAGCATTGGAAAAAAATTAGCTGAATGAAATCCTCTTTGTACATAAGTAGCTCAGGAAGTACAGCTGAGCAGCTGAGACATGTTGGGCTGCTTGTTCCATATGTCCTCCACAACCTACCATACTATACACAGGCTCAGCCAAGAAAAGCTCTCAGTAATCAAATGATAAGTCTCTGTGATCACATAAATGGGTTCAGGCCCGCGATAATCTGTGTTATCTCACACAGTATGGCTATTTTGTGAGTGATCTTTCCTTTCTAAGGCCCCCTGTTTGAGGTGACTTGCCCCACAGCATTCCTGGCAACGCTTGTTGACCAGATGGTGCTGGTTAGTGGTCAGCAGTAGGAGTCCAGGGCAATGCTTCCTTCCTGTACAGGGGACTGATTCTCGCACTGCTGCTGCTTGGTGTGACTGCGCTTTGTTAAGATCATCCCTAGGATATCCGTTATTTGTGCAAGTCAACGTGACGTTATGTGTTGTGTGGTCGGGGGTGAGGTGGGACAGTTATAGTTCCGGTTTCACAATGAGCCCCAGGAACATTACAGGAAGATCATTAAATCCAGTTCTTCTCATTTGCAGTATTTGATTACACTCAACTGTTGTTTTTCAGGTCTGACTTTGGACTTTACAAAAATGCTGGGCAAGACTCTGAGGCATTGAGAGGAATTGACAGTTCACGTGTTGCTGAGCTGAAACAAGTGAAGGAATGGAGACAGAAGATGGTATAGACGTTAATACGTGTCAGAATCAATGATTAAGGAAAACTATCATCTGGTCCAGCTACACTAACTAAAAGATTGCCAACATTTCACTGTCCTGCAAAACAGTTAAACGCTCTGGTCATCATAATGGACAAATATTCCTGCCTCTGCCTGTAAGGAGTTTGTACGTTCTCCCTGTGACTGTATGGGTTTTCCCTGGGTGCTCCAGTTTCCTCCCACAGTCCAAAGATGTACTGGTTGGTTGGTTGATTGGTCATTGTTAATTGTCCTGTGATTAGGATAGGGTTGTTGGGTGGCATGGCTCGAAGAGCCCGAAGGGCTTTCTCCAGGCTGGACTCAATAAATCAATAAATATTATCTTTCCAACTGATATTCATGATCCATCCACCAAGAGAAATGAAGACATTCCATGTCAGATCTAAGCTACTACAGGTGCTGAAATTCAGAAATAAAGATTGCACGGAAAAAGCTGGAAGTAGTCAACAGGTCAGGCAGCATCTGCTGAGAGGGAAGCAGAATTAATGTTTCAGCTCAATGGTCCTTCATCAGAACTATCACAGAGGTCATTTTCTTGATTAGCACTACCTGCCCCTTACAGGAATTGAGCTTCATTAGGAGTGTGGGAGCGTGATCTAAGGCATTCTGTGAGAATTTGGGGCGGCACGGTAGCGTAGCGGTCGGTGTGGCACTATTACAGCACCAGCAAGCCAGGCTCAATTCACCCCACTGTCTGTAAGGAGTTCGTATGTTCTCCCTGTGACCACATGGATTTCTTCCAGGTGCCCTGGTTTCCTCTCCCATTCCAAAGACTTATGGGTTAGTACGTATATTGGTCACATGAGGGTAATCCGGCAGCGCAGGCTTGTTGAGCTGGGAGAGCCTGTTATCATGCTGGATCTCTAAATAAATCAATAATAATAAAATATATTATTGCTTAACGATATGACAGTGCTGTGAATGGTTCAAACGTTAGAACAAATACAACCTGTTGGTGATAGTAGATCACAAATTCTAGCATCTGATTTATAAACACTCTTCTGCAGTTTTAAGAATTATTCATTAAATGAGATGTGTGTGACTCTGGCTCTGCTTCCACTACTTCAGTGCTCTAGTTCTGTTGCTGTTACTTTACCCTTCCACGTAGGCTAATGGTGGTAGCACAGTTATTCAATGACTTGTCCAGTATTCAGAGATAGGTTTTTGAGTTCTGCAATGGTAGTTGTGGGTTTTAAATTCAATTAAAGATCACTAAAATAAGGATCGGTTAGTCCTAATAATGATAAGCATGAAACCATCAGAGTATTGTAAAGATTGATATCATTCACTGATATCTTTAGGGAAAGAAGCTCCCCATCCTTGCATCTGGATTATGTGTGACTCGGAGCCCATGGGCAATACGGCTGATTTTGAAGTGGCTAAACAAATCATTTTGTTCAGCACAGTCAAGGATGAGCAATAAGTGCTGTCAGCAATTTCCACATTCTGGTGGATAAGCATATACTGCACATAAGTGGCCTGTCTAATGTCACCCTTTAGAGCTATTAAAGACTGATTGATGCTTCTATTATAAAAGGTGATCTTTTTTGACAAACGGACCATATTTACCATAATGTTTGCATTATTCCTACAATTGCAATGTCATTTTGATCAACTTTAGTCATACATTCTTCTGCATTTAACATCTTGATGGATTTTTCTATTCTGAACAATTTTCCACAGAATGGGTTAGTTCATGCTGACGATCTTAATGGACCTCCATTTTGCTGTAGGTTTTGAGTGAATCGATTATAAATCAAAGAGATGTTGAGTCTTGGCTGCAGCTATCAGAAATGTTTGATTTGAATTACCTATGCTTTCACTAAAAGAACAGTCTTTTAACACGTACCTGAAGAAAATACTGTTATTTTATAGAAAATCTATGTTTTTTGAAAAAGACCTCTTGGAAACTTTTCTTCCATCATTGGTAGTAGCACAAACCAACTCTTGTAAATTACTTGGAAAACTAATGTGTTAGATGCTCTTTAAACTTCTCTGGAAAATATTAGATACCACAAAAACATTTGGCCATGGATTAAGTAGCAGGGTCGACTCACGAAGACAAGGAGCTTGCTTCACCCCTACTTTCCAGGCTCATAGCCTCCACCTCACTCTCCTGTTTGTCCTTTGCTGCTGCGTCACAGGAAAGTAAATCTCATATTGCTTTTCGTTACCTTTCCATGGCATCTCACAGCTGTGTTTAAAACCTCCCCATGATGTGTAGGTACATTATCTTTCAGTTGGTAATGAATAGTGTTATATCCCTGAGCTTTGTGGAAAGTGTTGAGTCTAAGCAATGGAGGCATCAAAAATTCACTGAATCCTCAAAGAAAATTTAATGCTTCTTTAAGGGTACAGCCTCTCATGTGTGCAGGGATTAACGGTGAGCTATACAAAGCCATAATAGCCATCCATCTGCATCTTAAATTTCACATATATCTCAAGTGGATGCCTAAGATATCACATCAACTGCTCACAGCATTTCACTGCCAAGTAGCTGCGATTAAGAAGATTAAAGATTAGATGCGACAGAGGTAACAATAGAACTAATTTAAGAGACTGACATAGCTCAAGAAGGCGTCACGAGCACTGTGAGTGTGCACGCAGAGATATTTAAATTATTACAGTTCACTTTTGAAGATATGTATGCTTTGTCAGCATGTGAGAACATTTACGTTGCTTCAGAATTGCCAAATGTTTATATCCAGTCATATTTCAATATATACTTGGTGATTCTGAATGGTCCATGAACCCATGAACACTACCTCACTATTTCTTTCTTTTTGTACTATTTATTTCTGTAATTTATATATTTTTGTGGCTTTCCACTGTACTGCTGCAAAAAAACAACTGATTGCACATCATATGTCAGTGATAACAGATCAGATCCTGATCTTTATGGTATGGAATTTTCAGGCTGGGTGCCCAGAACAAAACTTTGTGTACAATCCACGTACATTAGATCATCCTGCTTGTGAGTTGATTGGATTTTCATGAAGAATGTCTGCGTTCCTAGGCTTTGAATTGGGAGGACAAAAGTAAATCCAAAGTAAATTTCTTCAAAATAAATATATCTCATCATATACTACCCTGAGATTCATTTTCCTGCAGGCATTCACAGTAGAATAAAGAAATACAACAGAATCAATGAAAAACTATGCACAAACATAGGCAAATAATCAATGTGCGAAAGAAGACAAACAGTGCAAATAAAAAATTTTAATAATATTAATAATAATAGATGAATACAACAACAAGTAATACTGAGAATTTGCGATGTAGAGTCATTGAAAGTGAGTCCATAGGTTGAGGTAAGTGAAGTTATCTACGCTCGTTTGGAACACTGGTGATTGAAAGGTAATAACTATTCTTGACCTTGTGGTGTGGGACTTAAGGCTCCCGTACCTCCTTCCTGACATGAAAAATGTATCTCTCAATATGAAAACTGAAAATGCTAGATGTACCCAGCAGCTTCATAGTATCAGATGAGAGATACTAGACTGTGGTGCAGCTAGTAGAACTGCTGCTTTACAGCTCAAGCTGTGACTCTGATAAAGTTCATTGGAATTACCCAGGTTTCAATAAAATCATCTGCCATTCTTCTAAACCCCTAGTGATTTTAGGCCTAACATTCTTAACCTCCTTTCCTGTCAATCTGTGTTTCTAAAGAAAGCTTGGTGAACCTTATCTGAAATGTATCCAAGGCAAGTATACCATTCCTTAAATAAGTAGACTGAAACAATAGACAGCATTTATACCCCAGCCCCTTGTGAAAAAGCCATCAATATATTTTTCTCCCTGATGAAGGGTCTTGGCTCAAAATATCAAATGTTTATTCCCCTCCATAGATACTGCCTGACTTGCTGAGTTCCTCCAGCATTTTGTTTATGTTGCTTAAGATTTCCAGCTATTAGGCCTGCATAGGCAGGTACCTCCCAGTCTCTACTAGTTAACAGGAATCACCTGCCATTCATTTCTAACTCATCACCTGCAGCCTATTTAAACCCAGGTCTCATCCATGTTTCTTGTTTACCCATAAACCAGCCAGCCTTAACCAGTTGCTCTTAACATTCAGTTACCTTGTTGTCTGTGTGTTTAGTATTTGTTCTCGCTTGTTCTGTGGCCTCTTGTGGCTTGTTATTTTGCAGTTGATTATCAAAGTTATCACACTACTAAATCATCTCTGCTGCTCTGCTTTTGGGTCAAACCTCTTCTACATTTTCTGACAGGATGGGTGAACTCTTAATTAACCCAGCAGAGTATGCTCGCCTAAAGGAAGTCGACTTTCCACATGAGTGCACAATCCGGAAGCAGCAGGAATCCATTGACTATCTGCTCGCCACTCTCTTCCAGCTCTCTGTCTCGATACAACAACCTTGTGACAGTCAACCTCCTCCCTCTGAGCCCCAGATTTCAGGGTCTGAATGCTTTGATGGATTCCCCAACCCGATGCTGCAACTTCCTGTCCCAGTGATTAGTTAACTTCTGGTCAAGATGGCGCCAGTAAACAATGATTCCGCTGGCGACATCTTCCAGATAGTCAATTATTTTGTGTTTTCTACATCTTCTACTTATTCTTTTTATCTTAAGCAACACACATAAAAGTTGCTGGTGAATGCAGCAGGCCAGGCAGCATCTCTAGGGAGAGGTACAGTCGACGTTTTGGGCTGAGACCCTTTGTCAGGACCTAGGGTCTCGGCCCGAAATGTCGACTGTACCTCTTCCTAGAGATGCTGCCTGGCCTGCTGCGTTCACCAGCAACTGTTATGTGTGTTGCTTGAATTTCCAGCATCTGCAGAATTCCTCGTGTTTGCCTTTTTATCTTAATTGTGTTTCGGAAACCGTTTGAGCTGGTACTTAATTTGGAGTTCGATCGAGTGATCTTGCGCTCTGCTGTTGTCCCTGAGAAAATTCCAGAAAGCTGCGAGCATGAGCTGCCTCAAGGAGAAGACTAGAGACCAGGGCCATGATGGACTTCATTTCTCGCTGACAAAGCATCGAGGAAGATTGAAACATCCTCAAATGTGGAGGAGGCCGGGTCAGCAGTTGCTCTTCACAGAGGCCATAGGGCGGTGGTTGGGAGCCTGTGAGTCGGTGGTCACTCTCCATGAAAGCACTGAGTTTGAGCGGTCGCTTTCCCAGATGCTGATGCAGGATGTTTTCAAAATTCTGAGATTTATGTGATTATTGGTGTGGGCTGCAGTTTATATTGGTCTCCTTCAGTTTTCTGTATTTTTCTTTCTTGTTGGTGGGTTAGATATTAGGGGTTTTGGGGTCTGATGTTCTTGTTTTTCTGTGTGGGTGAGATCTGTTAGCTTTTTGTGTGTGAGAGAGAAGGGGTTGGAGGTTTGATGTTATTATTGCTGTTTTTTTTCTTGTGGGTGGTATGTTAATTTTTGTGAGGGATGGGGTTGGGGGTTTGATGTACTAGCTGTCATTTTCCGGGTGGGCGATCTGTTAGCTTTTGTGTGAGTGAGGGGTTGGAGGGTTTAGGGTTCGCAATTTTTTGTTTCTTTTTCCTTTTATGTGTGTGTGGGGAGGGTGTTAATATCTTTTCTTTCAACGACTTACATGATTTTTCTGTACTTCATGGCTATCTGGAGAAGATGAATCTCAGTTGTATTTTGTATACTGACCTTGATAACAAAACAAAATGAACCTTTGAACCTTTATACTTTGAGCTCCAGCCATTACACGCTGGAATTCAGGACCCTTGTGAAATAGCGCAGCTGGAATGTGAAATCGCAGCCTCTCAAAGCATTGAAAACTGACCTGTCTATCTAGAAGATGTCCACTGAACTCGAAACCCTCATCGCTCTAGCCCTCCCAATTGACAGACATCTTTTGGAACGACTGTCCTGGTCATCAGCCAGAATCCTAGTTCCATTCCCAGAACTATTTCAGGCTGTAGGACACTTATCAACAATACCCCCAGAACCCATGTAGTTAGTGAGAGCTCCCTTAACCATTCCCTCAGCAAGAGTTTGGATAAGACAACTTACTTGTGTGCTCACTGTGCAGCTGCCAATCACCCAAACTTCAATTTCCCACTGCGTCTGGGAAACAGCATCTCCAGGTAGAGACGAAGGGCCTTCTATCTGGTAAGCTGCTCCCAGCTCCTTTTTTCAGCACCATAGCCTGATTCATTCTCTCTGTCCTCCTCCATACCCTCGATGGCTCTATGCACATAAGATGGATTCTGGTGCAGCAGACAACTTTCTGGACCAGACTCTGAGTGAAGCTTGGACTCCCTACCACCTCTCTCACCTCTTCTGTATCAGGACCAAGGATGGCTACCCCTTGGGGTCTGGGATGATCAGAGCGTGCACACAGCCTGTGCACGTGAGCATCAGAGAGGACCGAGTCCATCTAATTCCTCTTTACTGACTCACCTAACACTCTTCTCAACTTGGGTTACCCCTGGACTGCCACTCATGAATCTCACTTCACCTGGTCAAAGCTGATTGGGGACCCATCTGCTGGACCACCTCAGTTGGCCTCACCTAGTAAATCCATGGTGACAGAGGAAACAATCAACCTCAACAAACTCACACAGGAATTCCACAACTTAGCTCTTGGATCAAACCTCCTCTACATTTCCGACACCAGAATCTGCAGAATGTCTTGTGTTTGCATTTTCCTTCTTAGTTGCTTGTTGTATCTGTAGGTTAATTATCTGTGTGTTGCATATAAGAGCAGTCAGATCCCTGTATACACCAGAATTCTGTAATCGCTCACCAATAAAAAGTTTTTCTCTTCTGTTCTTTCTACCAATGTACTCTATTTTTCCACATTATATTCCAAGTACCACATGTTAGTTCACTTGCAGGTTTTATCTTTGTCCCTTTGCACACTATGCTCTTCAAAATTTGCTTTCTGCTTATCTATGTACATCAGACTAAAAATCCTAGATAGCATTTGCCTGCACCACCTGGCAGTGCATTTCAAGCACATACCACTCTCCGCAAAGCACTTACCATGTATACCGTATCTTCTTCGAACTTATTCCCTCTGACCTTAAATGCTTGACCTCTAAGAGTTGATATTTTGACCCAGGGGAAGAAATATCAGCTGTCTACTCTATTTATGCCTCTTATAACCTTATAAACTTCTAATAGGTCCCCCTCAGCCCGGGCTGCTCTAGAGAAAACAATCTAAGTTTGATTAGATTATAACTAGTTGAGGCAGTTCAAGTTATGTTCCATTTTTTACAGCTTGCTAACTAGAAAATGATCCGCTTAACCCTAATCTCTGTTTTCGTTTGGTTACTCTGTTCTGTTATCCATGTGAATACATCACCCTTCGTATCATGAACTCTTTACAAGAATCTTTTATGTGTCCTATTTGGAAATTAAAACACACTGCACCTTTTCATTTTCATTTATCCAACATCCTTGTTATGTACTGAAAAAGTTCTAATAAATATGTCAAACATAATTTCCCTTTTATAGAACCATACTGACTCTGCATGACTATATTATTATAATGGCTTCTAGAATATTCCCGTTTGCACTTTTTAGGATAACTAACCCAACATTTCCTGCTTCCTGTCTCCCTCCTTTATTTTCATAGATTCATGGAATATCAAACCACAGTTACAGGTCCTTTAGCCTACAAAGTGTGAGACAACCATCAGGCAAACATTTATACTAATCCAATTTTTTTATTGTCTTCACATTCTCATTAACTTCCCTTAAATGTTACCACTCCACTACACAGTAAGGGCAGATTGCAGTGAACTGTTAGCCCAATAGCCTTCATATCTTTGGGATGGTGGAGGAAACTGGAGAACCCTAGGAAAAATGCACATAGCGACGGGAAGAACATGCAAACTCCACTAAACTGGAACTGAGGCTTGAATCCGGGTCACTGGACCTGTGAGGCAACTGTTTTACTGTGTTGATCTATTTAGAAAGGGACATTGCACATGGTTTACTGTCCCATTCAGATCTTTCTAGAATCCATGGGAGCTTGGAGGATCACAAGCATTGTGCTAACTTCTTCTTCAGCTACTTCTTTCAACAGCTTGGATACCTGTCATCTTGTCGAAGGGATTTGTCAGCCGTTGATGTCATTACTTAACTGGTACCTAGTCTGCATTAATTGTGATTGTTTTACATTGCTCTTTTCCCCTGAATTTTCCATTATTATTGTGATGCTTTTGCCATCTCCCATCTTAAAGACAGATAAAAAATATCTGTTCAAAATCTCTCCCATTTCCTTATTTTTCATGAGTAATTCATCTGTCTCAACCAATGTTTACCTAAAATACTCTTTCCAGATGGAGCAGCAATTCATTTGTACTTCTTCCAGTTAGCTTATTGCATTTAGTCAGAATCAGAATCAGAATCAGAATCAGGTTTATTATCATTGACATATGTAGTGATTTTTTTTGGTACTGTGGCAAGCAGCACAGTAAAAGACACAAAAATTACTGTAAGTTGCAAGAAAAAATAAAACCAATAAATAATGCAAAAGAGAATTAGTGAATAGTCATGGGTTCATGGGCCATTCAGGGATCTGATGGCCGAGGGGAAGAAGCTGCCCAAAGATATTGTGTGTGCGTCTTCAGGCTCCTGTACCGTCTCCCTAATGCTAGCAATGAGAAGAGGGCATGTCCCGGATGCTGAGGGTCTTTAATGAGAGATGCCATCTTCTTTAGACACTACCTTTTGAAGATGTTCTCGATGGTGGAAAGGTTTGTGCATGTGATGGAAGTGGCCGAGACTACAACTGTCTGCAGTCGATTTCAACCTTGTGCGTTGGAGTCTCCACACCAGGTAGTGATGCAACCAGTCAGAATGCTCTCCACTGTACATCTGTAGAAATCTGCTAGAGCTTTTGGTGACATACCAAATCTCCTCTGTCTGCTAATGAGATATAGCTGTTGACATGCAGCTTCTCCATGCTGTGGGCTCTCCTACATCGATGAAACCAAAAGCAGGTGGAGTGACCTTTTATGCAGAATATCTCCAGTCAGATAAAGGTAATCCTAAGATTCCAGTCAACGACCACTTTAATTCTCCACTCACTTCCACTCTGCCCTCTCTCTCTGTTGTCTCCTAACTAGCTCCAATAAATCTTAAAGTTAACCTGACGAACAACACCTTACCTTATGACCAAGAATACCATGGCTGTTTGGAGTCAACACTAAATCTAACAATATCAAGGAGACTAGTTTCTCCAGACTGCATTTCCTGTATCCAGTTATTCTTTGTTTTTCTGTTCTGGCAATTCCCTTTCCATTTCCCTTTTCCTAATTACAATTCCTCTGGACTTACCTTCAGCACTCTCACTCAACCACCTTCTCATGGTCTTTCCCTTTTATTCGTTCCACGTAAGTGCCCTTTCTCTGCAACTTAAGCTTGGTTCATTTCTCAATTTTAACTTTTTTGATTTCTGTTGACTTCAGCTTAATGAATGGTCCCTGCCCAAAATATCAACTGTTCGTCTCCCTCCATAAATGTTGCCTTAAAGTCCTCCAGATTTCCTGTGTTTTGCTCAAGATTTCCAGCATCTGCAGAATCTTTTGTGGCAGTGAATGTCAAAAATGGACCCAGTTTCTCTCTCCACGGGTAACGCCTCACCTGTTGAGTATTTCTAACATTTTCTATTTTCAGTTTAATTTCCCATCACGGCCTCCTCTACTGTAAAGATGAAGCTACACTCAGGTTGGAGGAACAACACCTTATATTCCGTCTGGGTAGCCTCCAACCTGATGGCATGAACATCGACTTCTCTAACTTCCGCTAGGCCCCACCTCCCCCTCGTACCCCATCTGTTACTTATTTTATGCACACATTCTTTCTCTCACTCTTCTTTTTCTCCCTCTGTCCCTCTGAATATACCTCTTGCCCATCCTCTGGGTCCCCCCACCTTGTCTTTCTTCCCGGACCTCCTGTCCCATGATCCTCTCGTATCCCCTTTTGCCAATCACCTGTCCAGCTCTTGGCTCCATCCCTCCCCCTCCTGTCTTCTCCTATCATTTTGGATCTCCCCCTCCCCCTCCAACTTTCAAATCCCTTACTCACTCTTCCTTCAGTTAGTCCTGACGAAGGGTCTCGGCCTGAAACGTCGACTGTACCTCTTCCTAGAGATGCTGCCTGGCCTGCTGCGTTCACCAGCAACTTTGATGTGTGTTGCTTGAATTTCCAGCATCTGCAGAATTCCTGTTGTTTGAGGTGTTTTTCTGATTGAGGGGAATTTGTTTTTCAGTGTGAGATGAACTACACAACTTCCTCTGAAGTAATTATTTGTTAACTGATTCCCTCACCAGCTTCATTATCTGATCTTCAGTATCACAGTAGATCTTAACTCACTTCTAATGTGTATGGAGGTGCAATTAGTGCTGTGAGCAATAAACACTTTTAAGAGAGAGTTCCTAACTGCTGGGGAGCTTGTTTCATATGAGTAAGGGTGATATCCTGGATGTCTTTCAATCTCTTCAATCTTGCAGCTATCTCCCCTCACCTTTCTATAGTATAGCGAGGAAAGAGGACCGGGTCGAGACAACAGAGACTTATGGAGAAGAGGAGTTCGGTGGGTAATAAAATGGTTGAGTTGACAGTGCTAGCCAGGAGTCAGAGAACATTTTGGGAGTACAGTGTTATGTGTTTTACTGAAACGGGGATGCACGAGGACATACCCGATCAAAATTTTTCCATGGATGGCTTCCAGACTGTTTGGGCTGACAGGAAGTGCACTGAGAGCGGTAAGCGTAAAGGAGTTGGGGGCTTACTGTTCTGGTTAACAACAGATGGTGCAATCCTGGTCATATTACAATCGGGGAACGTGTTTGTAGACCGGGTATTGAACTTTTTGCTGTTGGACTCCGGCCATATTCCACCGAGATACAACACTGGGTGTCATGGGAGGTTGTTCCTGTCTGTGGCCATTGAACTTTGCAGCTCCTCTCGTGGAGGGTCAGACACCCTGAACCAATAGGCTGGCCCTGGACTTATTTCCATCTGGCATAGTTTGCATTTTGTTGTTTGATTGTTTGTGGTTTTTGTATTGCTATATTTATGCTCTATTCTTGGTTGGTGCGGCTGTAATGAAACCCAATTTCCCTCGGGATCAATAAAGAATATCTATCTATCTATTATACATGGCAGAATATAGTATTAATGGTAACACTCTTGGCAGTGTGGAGGATCAGAGGGATCTTGGGGTCCAAGTCCACAGGACACTCAAAGCAGCTGCACAGGTTGACTCTGTGGTTAAGAAGGTATACAGTGTATTGGCCTTCATCAATCGTGGGATTGAGTTTAGGAGCTGAGAGGTAATGTTGCAGCTATATAGGACCCTGGTCAGACGCCACTTGGAGTACTGTGCTCAGTTCTGGTCATCTCACTACAGGAAGGATGTGGAAGCCATAGAAAGGGTGCAGAGGAGATTTACAAGGATGTTGCCTGGATTGGGGAGCATGCCTTATGAAAACAGGTTGAGTGAACTTGGCCTTTTCTCCTCGGAGCGACAGAGGATGAGAGGTGACCTGATAGAGGTGTATAAGAAAATGAGAGGCATTGATCGTATGTGTAGTCAGAGGCTTTTTCCCAGGGCTGAAACGGTTACCACAAGAGGACACAGGTTTAAGGTGCTGGGGAGCAGGTACAGAGGAGATGTCATGGGTAAGTTTTTTATGCAGAGAGTGGTGAGTGCGTGGAATGGGCTGCCAGCAACGGTGGTGGAGGTGGATATGATAGGGTCTTTTAAGAGACTTTTAGATAGGTACATGGAGCTTAGAAAAATAGAGGGCTATGGGTAAGCCTAGTAATTTCTAAGGTAGGACCATGTTCGGCACAACTTTGTGGACCGAAGGGCCTGTATTGTGCTGTAGGTTTTCTATGTTTCTTTAAACGAGTCTGATTTTTTTAAAAACGCAAGGGATTTTGCAGATGCTGGGAAACTAGAGACACCCACAACATGCTGAAGGAGGTCCATGTTTCAGGCCAAGACCCTTGTTCAGGACTGGAAAAGAAGGGGGAAGACAACAGAATAAAAAGCTGAGGGGGAGGGGAGGACTAATAACCAGAAGGCGATTAAGTGAAGCCAGGTGTGTGGGAAAGGTGAAGGGTCAAAGAAGAAGGAACTTGAGAGGAGACGAGACTAAACCATGGGAGAAAAGGAAGAAGGAGCAGCATCAACAGGAGGTGATAGGCAAGTGAGGAGAATAGGTAAGCAGTCAGAGTGGGAAGTAGAAGAGGGAGGGGGGGGGAGAAAAGTAATTACCAGAAGAGGAAATCAATGTTCATGCCATCAGATTGAATACTTCTTTAGAATGTTCTCTATCTTTGCTCAGGAGCACAGCCAGAATTGATTGCGCTGTGATGTATAAATCGCCTGAACTGTGTGGTTCGGGTGGTAGGGATAAATAGATTCTATTGTCTTTAGGGTATTGAAGTTCCTGTTTCCTGTGCGACCAATTTCTGAAATGATTATTACCAGTACCTTTGTGGAATAATGTGCAGGAATAGCATGGCAAACATATGATTGACTCCTGTTGCTAATAGTCTATAGGTATTCTTGCTCTTTCTTTGTCTACTGTTCCCTTCCGTAATGGATTGCACTTTCCATCCTGCCTCATTTCTCCGTTTTCCTTTTGTTGCCTGACCAGATTGCTGGCCCTTTCCTTATCTTGATGTCGTTCTTTGTGACCCGTCTTGCTCTTCCTTCTCTATCGGATCCTAATCTCTCACTGTGTGTAGCTCCAGGTGCTGGCAGTGACTCACTCTGATGCATTAGATAATCAACATGCTATGAGGTTACAAGTGGTTATATCACTGGATACATATGGTTAGATAACATGCCATTCTATTGAGTGACTCTCAGCTACATAAAATCACAAACAAGTAAAGGTTGTAATGCAAGATCCGGCTTTAGAGAGCATTGATATTTCTTTGGGCATCCTTGTGACACTAAATATCCAAAATACACCTCTGTACCTAACAAAGTGGCCACTGAATGCATGTTCGTGGTCTTCTGCTTCTGTAGCTCATCCAGTTCAAAGTTCAATGTGTTGTGCATTCAGGGCTGAGCTCCTGCATCCCACTATTATAACGCTTGGTTACTTGAGTTACTGTTGCCTTCCTGTCAGCTTGAACCGGTCTGGAGATTCTCCTCTGACCTCTCTCAGTAATAAGCTGCTTTTGCCCACAGAACACATACACAGGAAGTTAAACCCAAGGTGAAGGACATAGGTAACTGGGTGACCGTCAGGAGGAGGAAAGATGATAGGTACCCAGTGCAGAATACTCCTTTGGCTGTTCTCCTCAATAACACTCGAGATACTGTTGAGCGGTATGAGCTAGCAGAGGAGAGTCAGACTGGTAAGGTCTCTTACAGTAAGTCTGGCTCTCTGCCTCAGAAGGGAAGAGGGGAGAAGAGGTGAGCTGTAGCGATAGGGGTTTTTTTTGGTTAAGAAAATAGAAAAGAGGATCTGTGGACAAGATTGAGATCACCGGATAGTTTATTTCCTCCCAGATGCCAGGGTCAGGAACATCTCAGATAGACTCCACAGCATTCGTTAGTGATAGGGTGAGCAGTCTGTACCTATGATATGGGTAGGGGTGGTGATGAGGTCTTGAAAATTGAGTTCTGGGAGTTAAGTGTTAAATTAAAGGACAGAACCTCTAGGGTTGTGATCTCAGGATTGCTAACCATACCACATGCTAGTGAGGCCAGAAATAGGAAGATCATACAGTTTAACACATGGCTCAGAGCTGGTGCAGGAGAGAGGGCTTCATATTTTTGGTTCATTGGGCTCTCTTCCAGGGATGGTGGGACCTGTACAGAAGGGATGGTTTGCACCTGAACTGAAGAGGGACTAATGTCCTAAAGGGGGACTAATGTCCTAAAGGGAAGGGTTGCTCATGCTGCACGGGGGGGATAGGGAGTGTATTGTGTTTAAACTAGAGTTTCAGGGGAATGGGAGCCAGAGCGCCAGGACAGGTAGTGGGGTGGTTGTGGAGAAAGATGCTTTCAAGCCTACATACAAAGTCAGGAATCAAAAGTCGAGCCTGGTGGGACTAGCATTCTGAGCTGCGTATATTTCAATGCGAGGAGTAACGTAGGAATGTCAGATGAGGTTAGGACATGGATCAGTACGAGAAATTATGACATTGTAGCCATTAGTGAGACTTGGTTGCAGGAGGGGCAGGACTGGCAGTTCAGTATTCTAAGTTCCATTGTTTTAGACATGATAGACTGGGAGGAATTTATGGGGGAGGGGTGGTTAAGGAAGATATCATGGGAGTGCTCATTTAGGACAGTCTAGAGAGCTCATCTAATGAGGCCCTGTGGGTAGAACTGTGGAATAAGAAATGTACGACCACGTTAATGAAATTATATTAAAGACCAGCCAACAGTCCGTGGATTTAGAGGAGCAACTTTGTAGAGAGATTGCAGATGGTTGCAAAAAAACATAAGGTTGTGATAGTAAGAAGTTTTAATTTTCCACATGCTGATTAGGACTCCCATGCTGTAAAAGTGCTGAATCAGAAAGAATTTGTCAAATGTCTTCAGGAAAGTTTCCTTAATCAGTACCTAGAATTCCCAACTACAGACTATGTGATTCTAGATCTACTACTAGGGAATGAGACAGGGCAGGTGACAAAGGTTTGTGTAGGGGAACACTTTGCATCTACTGTACTTATCGTAAATCCATTAGTTACATGGTAATTATGGAAGAGGATAGGTCTGTTCCTTGGGTTGAGATTTTAAATTGAAGAAAGGCCAATTTTCATGGTATCACAGGCAAAGGTGTACTTAGTAAGTGGGAGGCCTTCAACAGTGAAATTTTGAGAGTACTGTGTTTGTATGTTCCTGTCAGAATAAAAGTCAAGGATAACAGGTTTAGGGAATCTTGGTTGTTGAGTGATATTGAGGCTCTGGTTAGGAAAAAGAAGGCGATGCATAGCAGGATCAAATGAGGTACTTGAGGAGTATAAGAAATGCAAGGGAACACCTTCGAGGGAAATCGGGAGGATGAAAGGACACAGTCTATAGATGTGAGACAATGTAGCAGCGAGGTCATTGACCCGACACAGATTACTGAGGAGGAGGTGTTTGCTGTCTTGAAGCAAATTAGGGTGGGTAAATCCCCAGGGCCTGACAAGGTGTTCCATCAGATCCTGTGGGAGGTAAGTGCAGAAATTGCAAGGGGCCATAGCAGAGATATTTAAAACATCCTAAACCACAGGTGATATGCCTGAAGATTGGAGGGTAGCTAAAGTTGTTCCATTGTTTAAAAAAGACTCTAAGTAAAGGCCAGGAAATTATAGCCCAGTGAGCTTGACATCTGTAGTGGGAAAGTTATTGGAAGGTATTCTAAATGACTGATATTTAAGTATTTGCATAGACATTGACAGGTTAGGAATAGTCAGCATAGTTTTGTGCATGGTAAATTGTGTCTAACCAAACTTAAGGAATTTTTCAAAGTTACCAGGAAAGTTAATGAAAGCAAGGGAGTGGAAATTGTCTACACAGACATTAGCAAGCACATGGGAGATTTTTAAGAAGGTTCACTCGCTCAGCAGTCAAAATGAAGTAGTAAATTGGATTAGATATTGGCTTTGCGGAAGAAATCAGAGTGGTTGAAAATGGTTTCCTCTCTGACTGAAGGCCTGTGACTAATGGCGTGCTGCAGAGATCAGTGCTGGGTCCTTGTTGTTTGTCATCTATATCAACAATCTAGATGATAATGTGGTAAAAGGGATCAGCAAATTTGAGGGTGGCAGCAATATAGTGAATTTAGTGGACATCAAGAAAGACTATCAAAGCTTGCAGGGGGATATGGACCAGTTGGAAAACTGGGCTGATAAATGGCAGATGAAATTTAAAGCTGACAAGTGTGAGATGTTGCACTTTGGAAAGACCAACCATACATAGTGAGTGGTAGAGCACTGAGGAGTGTGGTAGAACAGAGACCTCTGGGAGTACAGATCCATAGTTTCTTGAAAGTGGCATCACAGATAGGATCATAAAGAAAGCTTTTGGCACATTGGCCTTCATAAATCAATGTATTGAGTACAGAACTTGGGATATTATGTTGAAATTGTATAAGACATTGGTGAGGTCTAATTTGAAGTATTGTGTGTTGTTTTGGTCACCTACCTACAGGAAAGATGTAAATAAGTTTGAAAGAGTGCAGAATAAATTTATGAGGATGTTGCCAGGACCTGAGGACCTGAGTTATAGGGAAAGGTTGAATAAGTTAATAAATAGGTTCCGACTTTATACCCTAGAACATAGAAGATTGAGTGGAGGTTTGATAGAGGTATAGAAAATTATTTTACCCGGCTACAAGGTTAGTTTCATACAATTTACCATTAGGTAGGGTAAATGTAAGCAGGTGTTTTCTCCTGAGTTTGGGTGAGATTACAACTAGAGGTCATGAGTTAAGGGTGAAAGGTGAAATGCTTAAGGGGAACATGAGAGGGAACTTCTTCACTCAGAGGGTGGAGAGGGTGTGGAACAAGCCACCCTTACAAGAAATGGATGCAGGGTCAATTTCAACGTTTAAGAGAAATTTGGATAGATACGTAGATGAGAGGATATAGAGGGCTATGGTCCATGTGCAGGTCAATGGGAATAGGTAGACTAATGGTTCAGCACAGCCTAAATAGGACTGTTTCAGAGCAGTAGTGCCCTATGACTCTATGATTCTAACTGCCACTCACTGGATACTTTCTGTTTCTTGCACAATTCTCCGTAAACTAGAGACTGTTGTGTGTGAAAATTCCAGGAGATCAGTAGTTTCTGAGATACTCAAGCCACCCTGTCTGGCACCAATAATCATTCTAAGGTCAAAGTCACTTGGCCGTCTGGTGGTGCAATGGCATCATCACCGGACTCCAGAGGGAAGGCTCCCCAGTTCGAAATCAAGTCGGGCCACCCCCTGAGCACGCTTTCCATCTGTGCTGGTTTGAGCGTCGAGCTAGCCACTTGACCTCGTGAAAAAAAAAGGCTCGAGTCAGGAGCGATCATATCATGACCCGGTTAATCCGAAAGGAGACCAATCCTGACACCAAGCGTCAGACGAGAATGGCTGACTGTCCGGTGCGACATGCTAAAAAAACTTAGATCACATCTCTTCCCCATTCTGATGATTGGTCTGAACAGCAACTGAACCTCTGCATGCTTTTATGTATTGACTTACTGCTACATGATGTGTTAATTAGATACTTGCAATAATGAGCAGGGATATAGATACACTTAATGAAGTGGTCACTGGGTGTATGATGTGTCACCTGGAAGAAATTCCTTCCACTGAATAAAATCTTACCAAACTGTGTCAGGAAAAAAGCAGTTTCTTCCACTCCAAGAATGTTATCTTATAGTTCTTCCAACAATGTTATCTTATAGTTTCATACATCTGGACAAGATGAATGCTCGACTAAGAATCAACTGCATGAACATTTTACTGCTTCTAAAATTTCCTTTGCGCTATTTTCTTGGGAAAGGTATCATCTTCCTTCGGGAATAAAGCAGCAAAATAAAATTTTGGAAAGGAATGAGATTTCCAAGTACATTAGTTCAGTTGATATATTGTTTCCTCTGGCCTCTCAATAGATTTATTGCAAGATGGAACAGATCTCAGATGCTTTCCCTAGTGTCTGTGCTGAAGTCTCTGATCTCTGGGCTGTTGGGAAGAAAACTGTTATTTTCTCCTGATCAATATCCATGGGTATCATGGTTAGAATTGCATGGGTGTCATGTTAAGACAAGGTCACCCTCTGAAATAACTGTGTGGTTAAATATTCAGCTGATGCTCACTGCTCAGGCTCATATGTAAAGGATGAACTCTTGGGAAGGATGCCAGACAATGAGTAGCAACTGTGGTTCGGATCCAGGGAAGGAGACTAAGGTCAACAATAAAAGTGAGCCGAAGAGGAAATGTTTTCAAGAACATGAGATAGTGATTGCAAACCAGTTTGCATTCCTTACACAGCCTATGTGTAAAGTTTATCCACGACTGAGGAAGAAGGTCATTCTAGCATTTAAACTGTTGACCTAGCATTTATGCAGTGTCTCCTCCGTCCCAGTGAGTTCCAAAGCACTGAATTAAAAGAGCAGCCACTATCAAACGTAGATACTCAACGTTTCAGGAACTGCTTCTTACACACTTAACCTTCTTTGGAATTACTTCTTACACATGTAACCTTTTGGAAACAGTTTCTTCCCTTTTGCCATCAGATTTTGAACAGTCCATGAACCCATGAACACTACCTCACTATTTTACTTTCCTTTTGCACTACCTATTTATCTTTTATGCTTCTTATTGTGACTTCAACTAATTTTTTGTGTATTGCACTCTACTGCTGCCTCAAAGCAATAAATTTCAGGACATATGTCTGTTCTGATATAGGAAACACAGCGGGACATTTTTGCACTGTCATGTGATACTGACTAATTAAATTGGCTGGTTGGTGATGCTGAATAAGGGATAAAGTTTGCCTGAAATATCGTACTTCCGTACTCTTCTTGGAATATTGTGTCCCATTCTGGTTGCCTTATTATAGGAATGATGTGGAAGCATTAGAGAGGGTGCAGAGCAGGTGCCTGGACTAGAGGACACGTCTTATGAAGACAGGTTGAGTGAGCAACTTTGATGTGTGTTGAGTAAACTAGGGTTTTCTCTTTGTCTTGATAGAGGTGTACACGGTGTACAGAGTGGATAGCCAGGGACTTATTTCCAGGGCATAAATAACTAATTTTAAGGTGGTTAGAGGAAAGTATGGGAGGATGTCAGAGGTAAGTAATCCATGGTACACCTTCCCGGAGGCAGGTACATTAGGGGCATTTAAGAATGTCTTTGGTGAAAGAAAAATGGGGGGTTATGTAGGAGGGAAGGGTTAGATTGATCTTAGAATAAGATGAAAGGTCGGCTCAACGTTTTGGGCCAAAGAGCTGTACTGTGCTGTAATTTTCTATGTTCTAAGTTTTATGTCAATTTAGAGGATAGATCTTGTATTGTGGTCCACTTCTTGAACCCATTGACTTCAATGGGCTGAAAATCTAGTGCCTTTAGTAGTGATTACTGATCCAGTAAGGAATCCTTGCAGAGGAACACTTAGATAAAAGTTGCAGTTTCATGCAATCAAGATGGGGTGAATGAGAGTGTCTCGTTGCGCAAACTAAACATCTCTTGGAGACAAATGCAAAACATATCAAGAGAATTAATTTTCTAATTTCAGGGAAACTGCTTCCTCTCTGTCCAGTTTCTCACTCCTTTTTTCCACCTATTTAGTCCTACACCCACCCCAGATCCTCTCCCCATTTCTTTTTCCTTCTTCCCCCAGCTCCACCCACTGCGACTGTCCATCATCCACACAATCTTCCCACTAGGTCCCATCTCCCTACAGTTTCCATCTGCCTTCCCTTATTTTATACCACTTTCCACCATCTTCTTCCATCTGATTCTGTCATCTGAAGCCCTTTGTTGCCTCCCAGTCTCCATCACTCTTTTTGCTCTTTCTTCATCCATCTGCCCATCACCTCTCCTTATCTGGATCCACTTATCAATTGCCAATTCCTTCTTCACCATTCCCAACCTCTTTATAATGGCTGTCTCCCCTCCATCAGTCAATCGAGAAGAAGAATTTCAACACAAAACGTCAACTATCCATTTCCTTCCATAGATTTTGCCTGAACACAAACTGTCCTGAGATATCGTTGCTTTTAAGGAAGTCAAATGCAAAGTTAGCATTCATGTTGAGGGAACTAGAATATAAAAGCAAGGATGTGATGCTGAAACTCTTTTAGACATTAGTCAGACCACATTTGGAGTATTGTGAGCAGTATTGGGCCCCTTATCCAAGAAAGGATATGCTGGCATTGGAGAAGGTTCAGAGGAAGTCTATGAATATTGAGAACTTGATGGCTCTGGGCCTGTACGCAATGAGTTTAGAAGACATATGGTGGATCTCGTTGAAACCTACTGAATATTGAAAGGCCTAGATAGAGTGGAAGTGGAGAGGATGTTTCCAATAGTGTGAGAATCTCAGACCAAAAGGCACAGCCTCAGAATGCAAGGACATCCCTTTAGAACACAGATTAGGGGAATTCCTTTAGCCAGGTCGTGGTAAATCTGTGATGTTCATTGCCACAGGTAGCTGTGGGTGCCTAAGGATTAAGTATATTTAAAACAGAGGTTGACAGGTTCTTGTTTAGTAAGGGCAGCAAAAGTTATGGGGAGAAGGCAGGGAAATGGGGTTGAGAGAGAAAATAAATCAGCCATGATGGAATGGCAGAGCAGACTCAATGGGTCAAATGGTCTAATTCTGCTCCACTGTCTTATGCTCTTATGGACCGCTGAGTTCCTCTAGCAATTTGCTTGTTGCCCCAGATTCCAATATCTACAGTCACTTGTGTCTTTGAGGGAATGAGCATTTGTTCAAACAGTAAAGACTAGTGAAAAACCAGTAAGAGAGTAATGTTTAACTGAAAATAACCATGCAATATGGAATAAGGCCATGAAGCTGCAAAGCAAACCTTCTGTGGATGTTGAGTGTTCTGAGAGACTGGCAAAGGTGGAAACAAACTTATGTTTCAAGAGCTGTATTTTATTATTCAGATTCTGTACACCATTCTTGATGACTGTTATACTTCTGAAGCAGACCTTGTTTGTCTAAGGAGAACAAACAGAGTCTCTGCTGAAATAAAGTCTACACCACTGTGAGGTTACTAATTATAAAATAGGAGATAAAATTACACTGCTCTATTTTTACTGCAAATGTTTTCTACTTATCCCAATCCTGTTGAGGTTTCTCACACTGTCACATTTTCCCTCAGTGCTGCAGGAGCCAATATAACCGATGGCATCCATATTACAGTTACGAGACAATAGGCTGATTCAGTGGAAGGTATAGTCTGGGAACAGCTAACTCCAAATACTTGGATCAAGATGTGAGTACTCATTCCTTGCTTTCAACTTGCTTGTTTCAGAATACGCAGAAGCTTTACTCTCATTACTCTCACACCACTGCCCTCTATCTCTCGAGTATGAAGTCAATCATGTCTGATTTTGTTGAGAAGAGCCTGTAAGCCAAAGATGACTTATTTTGAATGTACCTTCCTAATCGCAGTGAGATTTACATCTACTCTATTTCAGATGTATAACTCAATAAAAGAGTGCCTCCAACCGGTTGTTGAAATCTTTGTTTGATAGTAATATATAATCGCTTACAGAAGGACCGGACCCTGATGGATGAGAGACAGTCTCTTATTTGACATTCAATGCTAAGGCTTTACAAAGCAATGGCCAGATCACATTTGGAGTATTATGAACAGCTTTTGGCCCCATTTCTAAGAAAGCATCTACAGGCATTGGAGAGTCCAGTGGAAGTTTTCAAGAATAATCCTGAAAGTGAAAGGGCTAATGTATGTATGAGGAGTGTCTGATGGCCCTGGGCTTCACTAGAGTTTAGAAGAATGAAGGGTTATCTCATTGAAACCTATTAAATATTAAATAGCTTAGATATAGTGGATGTGGAGAAGAAGCCTCCAGTAGTGGGAGAGGTCCAGGACCAGAGAGTACAGCCTCAGAGTACAATGATGTCCCTTTAGAATAGAGATGAGGAGTAACTTCTTTAGCCAGAACATGGTGAATCTGTGGAATTCATTGCCGCAAATGGCTGTGGAGGCCAAGCCACTGGGTATATGTAAAGCGAAGTTGATAGGTTCTTGATTAGTAAGGGTGTCAAAATCTGCAGGGAGAAGGTAGGAGGGTGGGGTTGAGAGGGTTAATAAATCTCTCAGGATGGAATGGTGGAATAAACTTGAATGGTCAAATGGCCCAATTCTGCTCCTATGATGTGATTCTGAGATGGTCCTTTGAGGAATGAGTAGGCAGATGGGGTTTGGATTCCCTGGGATTTAGAAAAACAAGGCCTGGTCCATTTCTGAGGTTCTATATTGGCAGCTGGGGCAGAAAGATTTCAGGAAAAGCATGGCTGCGTATCAGAGGCTACTGGAGAAAAGTGTTTTTGATGTGATAAACAGATAAATAGGAATGGGAACCAAGGTATCTGGTCCCACTCACCTGGAAAATAAAGGAATAGTATTGGAGAATGAAGCCATCAAACAAGGCAAAGGCAGCTGAAAGCTTGAGAAGAATTAGGAAAATAATTTACCTCAGTCACATTTATGTGAGATGCCTTTATTTCTTCCTCAGGATGCTTCACTGCACTTCTGATGATAAGTTGTAAAATCAGAATTTTAGGACTCAAAGGTGCACTTGTGGAAATGACACAGAAAGAGGGTAGTCAACGCATTGTTTGTATTCTGCTCCTAGGCTGGAGTTACCTACACCCTA
Organism: Mobula birostris; assembly: GCF_030028105.1. Lineage (NCBI taxonomy): Eukaryota > Metazoa > Chordata > Chondrichthyes > Myliobatiformes > Myliobatidae > Mobula > Mobula birostris. Next base: position 39,492,338 of record NC_092387.1, read on the forward strand.
CATGGTCCCTGTAATGGAAACTGGCCTTAAGCACCAGGAACAGCTGAGTGCCAAGGGTTTAAGGAGAGAAGTTAATGGAATAAAGACATTTTCACAATAGTTTGAAGATTAGTTTTCAGTTTGTAATGACTGTTAGGAAAAGGATAGATGTGCCTTGTACTTTTTTGTGTCTATGTATAGAAGACGTTAGTATGTCCATCCTTCAGAATATCATACAAAGGTGCATGAAACTGGAGAGCTTGCCACAGGACGGAATGAGATGAAGTATCACAGCTGGTAACCATCAGAACAGTTTCCATTGACATTGCAGAGAAGCTTGAAAGGAAAAGTATCACTTCTCCAGAAGAATTAACATCACCAAATGAAGCTTTGAAAGGAAAAGCTTTGCTGTAACCTATCAGTGTCTTGGAAAACAATTAACTAGGAAGTCATTGTTCAGTGTAGTTCGTAGTTTTGTCTATATGATCAAAGCAGCTTAAATTTACTACACTTTGGAAACATGAAGCAAGACTGACCTCTTGGGTTCATTGCTAATCAAATTCCAACACCTAATCAATCTAATTTAATTTATAGAGAATGTGAGGGGTTCAAATTACTCATTGTCTTCACTCCCAGTTGCAGCTGGCTGTTGTCTTGATCTCTGCAGTGAACATCAATCTTTCACGCAGGTGACAGAGAAAATATATTGGTGTCAGATCCATTATTAGTCTGTCATCTGTGTGACTTGTTCTGACAAAGGGCTTGCCCGGGTTTCTGTTGGGAACAATGGCTGGTTTACAGACCCAATGCGGTTCCTGTGATCGCTGGGTTTTGTTGAATACATTTGTTGTCTGCACATTATTTTAAGCACATGTTTCTGCCACTTTCAGAATAATTGCCAATATTTAGAATATTCTGGTAAAAGTTTGGTGCCTTTGCAAGCTAACTTTATATATTGCTGATTTTTTTTGCCACCTTGGGAATGAGCAAAATGAACAAGGCAGCCATTATGGACCACGCAATTACTCAGTATCTATTGACTGCAATCTTCCTTAGGTGGGACTGGAGGCATATGTAGGTCAGACCAGATGTTGTGTGAATCCAAGTCCACAGGTTTGGAGAGCTGAGAGTTGAGTTGAGAGTTAAAGGGCAAAAGTTTAGGGGTAACATGAGGGGGAACTTTTTTACTCAGAGAGTGGTAGCTGTGTGGAACGAGCTTCCAGCAGAAGTGGTTGAAGCAGGTTCGATGTTGTCGTTTAAAGTTAAATTGGATAGATATATGGACAGGAAGGGAATGGAGGGTTATGGACCAAGTGCAGGTTGGTGGGATTAGGTGAGAGTAGGAGTTCGGCATGGACTAGAAGGGCCGAGATGGCCTGTTTCTGTGCTGTAATTGTTATATGGTTATATGTTATATGGAGAGAGTGGACAGAATAAACTCACTTCTGGTAAGTAAGTTAACATTTGTTTACAAGGCAGGAGAGACACTAAGCATTCTGTAAACCTAGTTGCAAATACTTATCTAAAGTGTGTGCTTGGGGCTTCTCACTGCTGCACACTTCCACTGTTCCTGCGGCAACGGTTGTGACCCAGTTTGTGATAAATCAAAGACCAATAAAGGGAATGGGAGCTTTCAGCACGCTAAGTTTATTGCCTCTGTGATGTCATCAGCCGCGCCGTAGCGCCAAACAGCAGCCAGTGGAAGAGTTGCAATGCTCCTTAAATGAGCCAATCCCTAGCTAGCATAGGTAAATGCTTAAATGGGCCAGTAATTAGCTAGCATTAGACAAGTGGGCCGAATCTGCTCCTATATCTCAGGGTTTTATGGTCTTATGGTAAGCGGTTTTCTATGAACAGGTAAGATTGACACTTTGTGCAACACCAGATAGAATTCTTCTCTAGTCTACTGAACAAGTTGGGACTTTGCACCTTCCATGGTCACTTTCCCTGGATGGTTATGGAGTCACTACAGTGTTATGTTCAGGATGGTTTGATATAATGCAATTTGAGTTCTGAACTTCTAGGTTGCCGATCTGACTATTATTAACGTATCTATCCCTATAGATTCAGGGGGAAATTAAAGGAAGAAATCAGGGTAATATGCAAAAAATTCAGGAGTAATGCCTCATGTAAGGGACATGGCAGGGGTGTGAAATGGTGGAAGCCTGAAGGACACCCCACTTGATTCTCACCCTCCTTAAGGAGTACAGGCATCTGTTTGGTCACTATTCCAGTCTGAGACCCTGTCAAATTTTAAACCTAAAGACTACGTAGCAATTACTCACATGAGAACATTACTCCAGTCTTTGTCATGAATACATGCTGTCCCGAGTTTGTTTTTGAAGACAAAGATACTCCTGAAATGTACTTGAATGATTGAATATTAATTTTCCATATTCTGATCTTCTTTTAGCTGCAATGTTTTTACGATGTTCCATTTTAAAGATTTCCCATACTCTCTTCAAGTTAGGAAACTCCAACTTATGGTCAGCACATACAGTTATTGGCTGATGATAAGGTGTGTCTTCTCTCCCCACCTCTCCCCTCTGTCCCTTGCTCCCTGTGTAGTAGTCATGGACTGTAGGTTGAGCCGAGCAGAACTGGGAGCTCTGAGCAGACTGGCTTGCTCACTCACTGAAACAGTGAAGTAGGCTGGCATCTGCTCCTCTCGTGTCTTCTTGTTCTTCCATTACAGTTGTCTCTGTTCATTTGAGCACCTCGAGCTTGAACAGTACTAAGAAACAGAGCTCTATCATAACCTGGAGTCTGTCACAGATCTTTCTCTTTTCGCTGGAATGGCCAAACTCAGATCTACAGAGTAGAAAAGCTCAAAACATAAGGTACTGGAGGAACCTAACAGGTCAGGAAGCATCTATGGAAGGAAATGATTAGTTGAAATGTCGACTGTCCATTTCTCTCCAAAGATGTTGTTCCTTCATTGAGTTCCTCCAGAACCTTATGTATTGGTGCATATTCCAGCATCTGCAATTTCTTGAGTTTACAGAGTGGAAAAGGTCTTGCTGTAGAATAGAATTCTTCCAACGAACTTTCTTCATTCATTAGCAGATCAGCTGTTTACCCAACTCTTACCTGAAGTTGAGACAGATTGTTCACATTCAAGCTGTGATATCTGACCCAGAGATAACATTTGGAACATGCATTTGTAGCATTTGTAAGAGAAACATTTTCAACTCTGTATTGTCATTCAGATTCACCTTGTGTCATCTCACATGTTCAATCTCTCATTCATGACTTTGATACCTTTAGATCTGAATATACCAACATTAGCTGGCATTTCTATCAAGCTATGTGTAACTTTCAAAGTTCAAAGTAAATTTATTATTGAAGTACATGTATGTCACCACATACAACCCTGAGATCTGGGGCTATACAATGCTCTTTTCCATGCCTCCTATCCTGTGCTCTCAGGTTCCTACCCTTGTGTTCAAATATCCCAGATCTAGTGGTTAGTGTGACACTATTACAGCTCGGGGTACGCCGAAGTTTGGATTCCAATTCCAGCACCATCTGTAAAGAGACGTCAATAATACATTCTCCTTGTAAGCATGTGGGCTTCCTCCAGGTGCTCTGGCTTCCTCTCACGGTCCAAAGATGTACCGGTTACTAGGTTAATTGGTTATTGTAAGTTGTCTTGTGATTAAACTAGTGTTAAATAGGTGGGATGCTGGGCAACATGGCTCATTGGGACAGAAAGGCCTGTTCTGTGCTTTATCCCTCAATAAAATAAAATCTCCTTGCTGCTCCAAGTTTGACCTCTTGCATACCCACAACTGTGATCATAGCATCGATGAGACCTGTCCCTTTAGCTGTAATCTCTTGGAATTCCTCATTAATTTCTAGCTCTCTCTCTCTCCTTCATCTTAATTGTCATTTAACTACATACACACATATAACATACATAACTATATAATATATACAGAAATGAGACATGCTTCTTTGACCTAGGGTGTAAAGCACATAACTCACATAACACACAATAACCTACAAAGGTAAGGATAAAATCTACAGATGAATCACACATAAATAACAAACTAAAGTGCATTAATATTAAATATTGTAAGGTATGGAACAGATTAGCCAGTGACACTATGAATACGATGTGGCCAAGAATTCAGAAGCCTAATGGCCTGGGGGAGCAAACTGTTTCTCATCCTGACCGTTCTTGTTTTTATGCAACATAGTCTTCTACCTGATGGTAGAAACTCAAAAAAGATGCTGGATGGATGGATGGGATCTTAATAATACTAAGGGTCCTGCGTATGCAGTGCTCCTGATAAATGTTCCTGATGGATGGTAGGGAGACCCCCATAATCCTCTCAGTTGTTGTCACGGTCCTTCGTAGGGTCTTGTGGTCCCATGCTGGACTGCTCCCACACGAGATGGAGATGCACCCTGTCAGGGCACTCCCAGTGGTGCTTCTGTAAAATGAAGTAAAGTATCACTGGTGGGACACAGTTTTCTCTTGGTAAATACATAGGAAAAAGCTGCAGCAAGGCATTGATTTAACTGGAGCGTATGGACATTGTACGGAGCACAAACAGGTAAAATCAAACTAGCAGTATACAGTGTGATGGACCTTCACCTTTTTTTTAAGGCTAACAGGTCACTTTGCAGATTCTGAGAGAGCAGGGATCTTTCTCTCTGTATTGATGAACGCTTACCGTGTCACTCCGTGCCCACACTTTGGAAAGTCTGATCTCCTGGCTGTACTTCTACTCCCTAAGTGCAGGCAGAGACTGAAGACTACAGCCCCAATAGGGAGAACCAAGAAGTGGACAAGGGAGGCGCAGGAGCACTTACAGGACTGCTTTGAATAAGTGGTTTGGACCATATTCAGAGATTCATCTTTGAGTCTGAATGAGTACACCACAGCTCTCATTGACTTCATTAAACCTGTGAGGATGAGTGTGTGCCTAGGAGAACATACTGTACATACCCAAATCAAAAGCTGTGATGAACCAAGAGGTTTGTAGTCTTCTGTGGGCTAGATATGTGACACCCATGTCTGGTGACCCACAACTACACAAGAAAACCAGGTATGACTTATGGAAAGGTATCTCATAAACAAAGGAACAATTTCAAAGGAGGTTAGAGGCAAAATCGGAAGCACGTCAACTCTAGCAGGGTTTGCAGGCCATCACTTCCTACAAAGCAAAAACTACTATCATGAATGGCAGTGATGCTTCACTTCCAGATGAGCTTAATGTCTTTTATGCATGGTTTGAAAGGGAGAATAAAACTACAGCTATGAGGGATCCCTGCAGTACCCAGTGACTTTGTGATATCTGTTTCGGAGGCCAATGTCAGACTGTCGTTTAAGAGGGTGAATACTCAAGCTTGTGCTGCAACACCACACAACTAGCTAATATATCTCACTCCTGTATGCCCTCATGCCACCATTTGAAAGGCCCCAATGGAGTAGCTGGTAGGGCTCAGAAAACCTATGCCAACTAACTGGTGATGTGGTCTAAGAGATTTTCAGTCTCTCAGTGTGAAAGTCGCAAGTTCCCACTGCCCAAAAAGAGCAGGATGATCTGCTTTATCAACTATCATCCAGTAGCACTCACGTCTATGGTGATGAAGGGCCTTGAGAGGTTGGTTATAGCTAGAATTAACTCCTGTCTCGGCAATGGTCTGGACCCACTGCAACTTGTCTATCACCATAATGTCTACATCAGATGCGGTCTCATTGGCTGTTCATGCAAACAATAAAAATACCTATGTCAGGGTGTTGTTTATTGACCACAACTCAGTGCTTAACACAATCATTCCCACAATTCTAATCAAACGCTCCAAAACCTGGGCCTCTGTACCTCCCTCTAAAACTGGATCCTTAACTTCCTAACTGGAAGACCAAAATCTGTGCGGATTGAAAATCACACCTCCACCTGGCTGAGAATTAACTCAGGGATCTGTGCTTAGCCCAATGCTTTAATCTCTCTACACCCATGACTGCATATCTCGGCACAGCTCAAATACCATCTATAAATTTGCTGATGATGCAGCTATTGTTGGCAGAATTTCAGTTGGTGATGCAAGGTCATACAAGAGAGAGATATATCAGCTAGTTGTGTGGTGTTGCAGCACAACCTTGCATTCAACGTCAGTAAGAACAAAGAACTGATTGTGAACTTCATAAAGTGTAAGATGAAGAAACACACACGAGTCCTCATAGAGGGGTCAGAAATGGAAAAAGCGAGCAATTGCAAGTTCCTGGGTATCAATATCTCTAAGAATTTATCCTGGGCCCAACATATCAATGCAGCTACAAGGAAGGCTTGACAGTGGGTATATTTTGTTTGGAGTTTGAGGAGATTGGTATGTCACCAAAGACGCTCGCAAATTTCTACAAATGTACCATGGTTGCATCGCCTTCTGGTGTGGGTGGTTGTGGGCAGGGTGGGGGGGGGTTGCTACTGCACAAGATCAAAACAAGCTTCAAAGACTTGTAACCTTAGTCAGCTCCATCATGGGCACTAGTCTCCGTAGTGTCCGGGGAACTTCAAGGAGCGATGCCTGAAAAAGGCAGCATCCATCATTAACTACCTCATCACCCAGGACATGCTGTGTTCTCATTGTTACCATCAGGACAGAGGTACAGAAGCCTGAAGGCACACACACAGTGATTCAGGAACAGCTTCTTTCCCTCTGCCATCCTATTTCTGAATGGACATTGAATCCATGAACACAATCTCACAACTTTATTATTTCTACTTTGCACTACTATTTTAATTTAACTATTTTATATATATATACATACATACACACATACATATCGTAATTCATGTTTTTCTCTATTATTATGTATTATATTGTACTACTGCGCAAAGACAACAAATTTCATGACTTTTGACAGTGATATTAAACCTGATTCTGATTCCCTAGACATTTAGAAACGTGGGATTTGTAACCATACTTGGTAGGATCCTGTTCTGTGTGAAGCTCACTCCTAGCATGAAAGCTTGATGCTTTACACAGACAGTAGCCTAACAAAGTAAATAGAGCACTGATAGCTGAGACCAGCTTGGACTGCAGTGATCAGTCTGGTACCACAGCACACAGGTGCACTTCAATACAAGTGAAGTCGTATTGTTCCGAATGAAGACAATGGATACTATATCTCATTCACTAGAAGAGCAGACATGAGTGAAAAAAAATCATGTAATGTCTGCCAAAAGTAATGAGCATTAGTGAATAATGAGAAATGAGAAACCAAATCCACTCATGGAGACCTTGTTAAGATAATTAATGATGAGCTCATGCAACACTCAAAAGTTGAACAATGGCCTTGAAAAGTGAATGTTTCACTCCAGGGCTCCCTATGGAAATTTCAGATATAATAAAACACAACTCTCTCAGTAAGTAGAGAATGCTACAGTGGAGACGTGCCCCAAAGGGTGATTCAGAGACATAGCTGGTCTTACTTAATGTTACATATGGAGGAGGATAACGAAGAGAGAGTAGCATAATGACCTTCCTTCACTGATACAGCAGGTAATACCCCAAGCAATTGGATCTGCTACAACTGAGGCTTGGCTTCAGGAAAGTGACTGTGCGGAATCATGTAAACAGATATGATGGAAAGGTTTAAAAATTATCAGAGGAATTTGAAACAAAAATGTGATCTGACCGCTAAGCACTTTGAAGAGATGGTGTTGCTCTTGTGTGGCTGCCTCGGTACAGCAGTGGGATGTCAGTCTGGATCTCTGCGCTGTACTTTTAATATCCCTTAGCACCTTTCGCTTCTACAATGTTATCACTTCCATCCTTTACACAAAGCCACTTTCCTTTATATTAGAACAGAAGGCAAATCTGTCAGATAGCATTGTAGTGAGAGCTGGGTTAGCACAATGGACATGACCCCTTCCCCCCTCCTTTGTGAAACAAGTCAGTGCGTTGGATTCATTAACACCTTGCCTTTCTTTCGCTCAATAATAAAGAATCATAAACTCAAACAGCACAGAAACAGACCCCTTTGCCTAACAAGTCCATGTCAACCGTTAAACTCCTGTTTGCACTAATTCTACACCTGAATTCCACGTTCTTATCAACTCCGCTAGATTTTACTGCTGACCTACACATTAGGGAGAATTTGTAACAGTCAGATAACCTACCCGTCATCACATCTTTAGGATGTTGGAGGAAGCCTGGGAAACTTATGAGGACTTAGGCAAATCATGCAAATTCAACCCTGGCAGAATGGAACCCTGGTCACTGAAACTTAGTTACTTCTTCAAAAAATTTACTCTGTGTGAGAGAATTTCCTATGCATAAATAATATTAAAGTTCAAAGTAAATTTATTAGCACAGTATTGTACATATATGTCACCACATCGAACCCTGTGGGCATACTCAATAAATTTATAAAATAGTAAACATTGTAGAATCAATAAAAGACAGCCCAACTTGGCGTTCAGTCAGAGTTCAGAAGATAACGAACTTCATATACAAAAAGAAAGAAATTAAAATAATAGATAAATAAACAATAATATTGCAAACATGAAGTGAAGAGTCCTTGAAAGTCAATGCATTGGCTGTGGGAACATTTCAATAATGAGGCAAGTGAAGTTGAGTGAAGTTATCCCCTTTGGTTCCAGAGCCTGATGGTTGAGGGGTAATAAATGTCCCTGAACACGGTGGTGTGAGTCCTGAGGCTCCTGTACCTTCTTCCTGATGGTAGCAGTGAGAAGAGAGCATGTCCTGGGTGATGGAGGGACCCTGATGATATATGCTGCTTTCCTGCAACAGCACTTCATGTAGATGTGCTCAATGGTGGGTGTAGAGGCTACATCCGTGATGGGCCAGATGGAAAGATTGCAATCAACCTACTGAGCTGAGCAATTCTCAAAAGCTTTTGAAACTTTGGAAGGGATTTCCTCTTTTGACAACTTGTTGAGTTCACATAGCAGAAACACCCCTTCCAACTGTTGATTTTCCGTCTAATTGTGGAAAATAGCCCTTGTGTGTCTTGGGATACCAGAATCCGCATGCTTAATGACCCCCATGCTAGTTCTACCATCCATAATTTTGGCAGCAGTGGTTGCATCTTCCAAATAAATCAGTTGACACCAATGCATAAGTAAGAAGACAGATGTTTCAGATAAATGCAGTAATATGGCCCTGTGATGTAAGGGTGAGAAGTCAGTTTATATCCCCTTTGCATGGGCAGAGGATTAGAGTTGCCCACTTATTAAAGAGCCCACCAGACTTTCACAGATACATCCATAATACAGGAATAAGAATGGGCCAATCAGCTCCATTGGCCTCCATGACCTTGTTAACAAAAATCTCAGTTTGGAAGGTATCTTTCGCAACCCGTTTCTCAATAATGCTTTAACAGAGGCTTTAGTGAGCTTAACTGACGGTTCATTCTTTCCCCTTTCAATAATAGGGGTCAGAATTTTTAACCACAGTTTGAGAATGGAGAGAGAGGGGGCACTGCTATCCACTATTGTTATGATATGCTGCTTTTAACCTGATTAGAAGAGTTTAAGCAACACACATCAAAGTTGCTGGTGAACGCAGCAGGCCAAGCAGCATCTGTAGGAAGAGGTGCAGTCGACGTTTCAGGCTGAGACCCTTCGTCAGGACTAACTCAGGACTAGAAGAGTTTAAGTTTGTCTTTAAATGCCTATAAGGGGGAGACATACCGGATACGTACCATTGCTACTTCAGTGTTTACTGAATATCATTAGCACGATTCCTGAAGCACACTTTGAACCTTGAAGTAACTGTTCAAACCAAAGCACTTTATTTATATCCTCCTCACCCAGCACCAGTGATTTTAGAGGCTTACAGGATACGCACCTCAGCTTAATTTGACCTGTCACTTTTAATTAAAATCCTGTGTGCTTCAAAGGTTGTGTCTGCAGGGTGAAAACGAACCTCAGCTGTGTATGTTGAATGTTGTACCACAATAGACTAAGACTTTGCAATACCAATTCATCCTTAGGTTACATTGCATTTTGAACTTTCATCCAGCAATTGGCCCAGCTCCTTTTGTTTCTGCTTCTGGCAAAGAAAGTTATTACCTGTTTGTTGAAGTGTGCAGTGATGCTTGCTTTTGGGGTTATGAGTTCACTTAAAATCTGTGCCTGAACTCCAACTTCAGTTTGTTTTTCATCTGTTTCAGAGTATGAAAGAGCACAAAATTCTACCCAAAGGACAACCAACAAACTTCAAAGGTATGCAAAATGACTTGGACCAAAAGACCACAACTCATAGGAGATGAATTAGGCCATTCACCCCATTGAGTCTGTTCTGGCATTTGATCATGGAAATCCATTTCCCTCTCAACCCCATTCTCCTGCCTTCTCTCTGTAACCTTTCATGCTCTGCTTTATCAAGAATCTAGCAACCTCCACTTTCATACACCCAATGACCTAGCCTCCACAGATGCCTGTGGCAATAAATTCCACAGATCCACCAAGCACTGGTTAAAGAAATCCCTCCTCATCTCCATTTTAACAAGTCATCCCTCTATTTTGAGGTTGTCCACTCTGGTCCTAGACTCCACTGCTACAGGAAACATCCTCTATATCAAGTCATTTCAACACTCAATAGATTTTAATGAGATCTCCTCTTATTCTTCTAAATTCCAGTGAATACAGGTCCAGAGCCATCAAATGCATCTCATATGAACCCTTTTGAATGTCAGAACACCCTTTATTAGAACAATATTCCAAGTGAGGCCGCACCAGTGCACTTCAAAGCTTTAGCATTGCATCATTGCTTTTATATTCTAGTCCTCTCAAAATTAATGCTAACATTGCATTTGTCTTCCTCACCACTGACTCAACATGTAAGTTAATATGCAGGGAATCCTGCACAAGGACTCCCAAGTTCCTATGCACCTCAGAATTTTGAATTTTTTCCCCTTTTAGAAAACAGTCTACACTGTTATTCCTTCTATGACCATGCACTTCCCAACACTGTATTCCATCTGCCACTTCTTTGCCTATTCCACCAATCTAAGTTCTTCTGTGGGCTCTCTGCTTCGTGAACGCTACCTGTCCCTCCATCTATCTTTGTATCATCCAGAAACTTGGCCACAATGCCATCAATTCCATCATCCAAATCACTGACATACAAGGTAAAAAGAAGCTGTCCCAACAATAACCCCCGCGGAATGACACTAGTCACTGGCAGCCAATCAGAAAAGGCTCCCTTTATTCTCAGTCTTCGCCTCCTGCCAATCAGCCAGTGCTCTATCTATGCTGGTGTCTTTCCTGTAATACCGTGGGCTCTTAACTTGCTAAGCAAACTCATGTGCTGTCAAAGGCCTTCTGAAAATCCAAGTACACAGCATGCAGCCATTCTCAAACAAGAGAGAACTTGTAGATGCTGGAAATCCAAGCAACACACACAAAATACTGGAGGAACTCAGCAGGCCAGGCAGCATCTATGGAAAAAGTACATTCGACATTTTGGGTCAAGACCCAGGGGTGCCGAAAGGTTTCAGCCCAAAACGTCGATTGTACTTTTTCCCATAGATGCTGCTTGTCCTGCTGTGTTCCTCCAGCATTTTGTGTGTCCAACTATTCTCCTTTTTCCATCCTGCTGGTTATTTTCTATAAGAATTCCAACTGATTTATCAGTCAAGATTTTCCCTCAAGGAAACCATGCTGATTTAGGCCTATTTTACCATGGGTCTCCAAGTACCCCCAAACCTCGTTCTTATCAATCAACACCAACACCTTCTGAACTACTGAGGTCATGCTAACAGACTTGCAATTTCCTTTCATCTTCTCCGCTACCTTCTTGAAGAGTGGAGAGACATTTGCAAATTTCCTGCCATCTGGAACCATGCCAAAATCTAGTGATTCTTGAAAGATCATTACAAATGCCTCCACAATCTCTTCAGCTACATCTTTCAGGAACCTGGAGTGTCATCCATATGGTCCAGGTGACTTATCTACCTTCAGACCTTCCACCTTCCAAAGAACTTCTCTCTATTTATAACAACTGTACTCACTTCTGCCCCTGCCAGATACTCTTAATCTTCTCGCATATTTGCTAGTGTATTCCACAGTAAAGGTTAATTCAAAATACTTCTTCAGTTCATCCACCATTTTCTTGTCCTCCATCACTATCTCTCCAGCATCATTTTCCAACAGTCTGATATCTTTTTTTTCTCACTTTCCACCTCCCATGTTTGCGCCACCCTGAGCAGGGTGAATGTACGGAAGGCAGCCGGTCCGGATGGAATACCTGGCCGTGTGCTTAGAGTCTGTGCAGGGCAGTTGGCCGGGGTCTTCACAGACATTTTTAATCTGTCCCTGGCCCAGGCAGTTGTCCCCACAAGCTTCGAGATCACCACCATCATGCCAGTGCCGCAGCATTCCACTGCCATGGGCCTGAATGACTTCCGTCCAGTTGCAGCCATCCCCATCATTGCAAAGTGCTTTGAGAGACTGGTTCTATCATATCTGAAATCCTGTCTGTCCACTGCCCTGGACCCCCATCAACTTGCCTATCGCACCAACAGGTCAACAGAGGACACCATCTTCATGGCACTTCACTCTGCCCTGACCCACCTGGACAGCCCCAACTCTTACATCAGAATGCTGTTCATTGACTTTAGTTTGGCATTCAATACTGTGATCCCCTCCAAGCAGATTGCCAAACTTTGCCAGCTTGGTATCAGCTCATCCTTCTGCAATTGGACCTTGGACTTTCTGACTAACAGACCCCAATCAGTTAAGTTAGACAACCTCTCCTCCTCCACTCTCACCCTGAACACCGGCCTGCCTCAAGGCTGTGTGCTGAGCCCTCTTCTGTACTCCCTTTTCACCTATGACTGCGTTCCTGTACATGGTTCTAACTCCATTATCAAGTTCGCAGATGACACCACAGTGGTTGGCCTGATCAGAGGGGATGATGAGATGGACTACAGGGATAAGGTCCAGCACCTGGCCGCGTGGTGTGCTGACAACAACCTGGCCCTTAACACCCAGAAGACCAAGGAGATCATTGTGGACCTCAGGCATGCTAGGAGCCACAGTCATGTGCCCATCTACATCAATGGAGCTGTACTGGAGCGTGTATGAAGCTTCAGATTCCTTGGTGTCCACATTTCCAAATATCTCACCTGGTCCCTGAACTTCTCCATACTGATCAAAAAGGTGCAACAGCACCTTTATTTCCTGCAGAGCATCAAGAAAGCTCACCTCTGTCCCAGGATACTAAAGGACTTTTACCGCTGTACCATTGAGAGCATACTCACCAACTGCATCTCAGTGTGGTATGGCAATTGTCCCGTATCGGACCCCAAAGCACTCCAGCGTGTGGTGAAACTGCTCAGTGGATTATCGACACCCAATTGCCCATCATTGAGAACATCTACTATAAACACTGCCTGGGCAGGGCAAAATGCATTATCAAGGATACATCTCACCCTAACCATGGACTTTTTACTCTCCCATCCGGTAGGCACTACAGGAGCCTCCGCTCCCGCACCAGCAGGCACAGGAAGAGATTCTTCCCTGAAGCTGTGACCCTGCTGAACCTCACATCACAGTGCTAAGCAGTATTGCACCCATATTGTGCTGTCTCAGTACTTTTATATTTGTGTGCTGTAGCACTTACTTTTTATTCGCAGTTATTTTGTAAATAACACTATTCTTTGCATTTCTGGTTAGATGCTAACTGCATTTCATTGGCTTTGTATCTGTACTTGACACAATGACAATAAAGTTGAATCTTATCTAATCTAATCTACTCAAACCTGTCTTTTACTCTTTGTATATCTGAATAAAATTTACAGTATCCTCTTTGATATCATCGGCTAGCTTCCCAACATATTTAATCTTTTCCTTCCTTATGGCTGATTGCCTTCTGTTGGTTTTTGAAAGGTTCCCAATCCTCTAATTTACCACTAATTTTTGATCTATTATATGCCCTCTGCTTTGCTTTTATGTTAGCTTTGGCTTCTCTTGTCAGCCACAGTTCTGACAGTCTGCCTTTAGAGTACTTCTTTTTCTTTTGGATGTATCTATCCTACACCTTCCAAATTACTCTCAGAAACTCCAGCCAATGCTTTTCTGCCATCATTTCTGCAGGTATCCCGTTTCAATCAACTTTAGCCAGCTCTTCTCTTATGCATCTGTAATTCCATTTACTCCATTATAATACTGATGCATTTGACTTTAGCTTCTCCATCTCAAATTGCAGGGTGCATTCTATTGTATTATGATAATTGACTCCTAAGAGTTCCTTTACCTCAAGTTCTCTAATCAAATCCAGTTCATTATACAATATGCAATCCAGAATAGCTGATCCTCCAGTGGGCTCAACCACAATCTGCTCTGAAAAAACCATCTCATAGGCATTCTACAAATTCTCCCTTGGGATCCATAATGAGCACCAACCTGAGTTTCCCAATCTACCTGCATATTGAACTCCCCCTTGACTATTGGAACATTGCCCTTTTGACATGCATATTCTATCTCCCATTGTAAGTTGCAGCCAACATCCTAGCTACTGCTTAGAGGCCTGCATGGCTCCCATCAGGGTCATTTACCCTTGCAGTTCCTTAATTCTACCTACTACAAGGATTCTACATCTTCTGATCCTATGGCACCTTTCTCTAAGGAATTGATTTAATTTTTTACTGATAGAGCTATGCTCTGCTTGCCTGTTTGTCCTTGTGATACAATGGGTATTGTTAAATGTTAAGCTCGCAACTATAATCTTCTTTCAGCCACGACTCAGTAATGGCCACAACATCATACCTGCCAATCTCTAACTGCGCTACAAGATCATCTACCTTATTCTTATACTTTGGGCATTCAAATATAATACCTTTAGCCCTGTAATCATCACCCATTTTGATTTGTCCCCCTGATACAAAGCAACTCATCTCATTGACTGCAATTTTGCCCTGGTAGCTGCCTTTCTCTCCTCATAGTCTCACTACACACTGCCTCTGCTTGTATTTCAACTACCCATCTTCAGCCCTGTCGCTCAGTTTCCTAACCCCCCCACCAAATTAGTTTAAACTCTCCCCCACAGTTCTAGAAAACCTGCCCGCAAGGATGTTGGTCTCTCTTGGGTTCAGGTATAACCTATCCCTTTGTACAGGTCATACATTCCCCAGAAGTGATTGCAATGATCCAGAAATCTGAAATCCTGCCCCCTGCACCAGTTACTCAGCTATACATTTATCTGCCAAATCATCACATGACACATGGCACAGGCAACGTTCTAGAGATTACTTCCCTGGAGGTCATGCTTTTCAGCTTTCTATCTAGCTCCCTAAATTCTCTCTTCAGGACCTCCTCCCTTTTCCTGACAGACTGCTGGAAAAATGCCGATAGCCCGCGAAAGCTCCTTTTCAAATCTCACTCATGGACCTGTGGGTTTCCTTGACTCTTGGTCCTGATTCAATTGGGCTGCCAGAAAAGCTTTTGAGTAAGGAAAGCAATAAGTCTATGAAATACAGTTTAATAATTAAAAAAAACACAAAACAGAGTTTAAGTATAAAATTAATGGAAGTTTTTTTTTAAAGTATTCATATTCTAGGTTCTGGGTATTGCTGGCTAAACCAGTATTTATTGCTCCTCCTTAATTGCTCTTGTGAATCTGTTAGTGAATTACCTTCTTGGACTGCTCCAGTCAGTCTTTCTGATGAAGGTCTTCCCCAATGCTGTTGGGGGTCCGGATGAATCGTCTCGGAGCAAAATGTTAACTGTTCATTCCCCTCCATAGATGTTATCTGACCTGCTGAATTCCTCCAGAATTTTATGGATATTGCTCAAGATTTGGAGAACATTGCCATTACAGGCTTGGAACATGGACTGTTCCACATTGCCAGTGAAAAGCATTTTGTATGTGTTGCTGTTAGGGAGATAGAATCAGGATTTGGGCTCAACGTTTGGGTGGTTCATGGTTGGTATGGACAGTGAGCCGAAGGGCTTGTTTCCACGCTGTGTTACGCTATGACTCTGAAACTTGTGCTTTACTCACCTATCCTCGTGACAGATGTGAAGTGTAGACAGATGTCCATGATAGAGAGGAGATGAAAAACTTTTCTCCAACTACCCTTTATCTGCTCCACTAAGCTCCAGAAAATCCATCAATAGTCCCTGTTCCATTGCTCTTAATTCTACTAGTTTTGGTTGGTTCAGGCAATAAATATAATGTAAAACAATCTAGTTGGTGCATTGCAAATGAAACTTATAGGTGCTGATGTCCAATAATCATCAAAATATTAAAAGCACTTATTTTAATGTATTTAGGAAAACTCCATAGTGAATCACTGGGCTGATTGTGGAAGAAACCTAAATGCCTATATTGTGATGGAAGGCAGGCACTGATAGTTTCAACTTTGATTAATGTGTATGCAGAAGGGTCACCGGCTGCTCCTATTGTTTTGAGCTCTTTGTGATTAAATTTGTCTGTCTGCTCAGTGACTCGTTCATGCTCATTTTTTGGCATGACCCAATACTGAATTCCCTCCTGCCTGGCGCTGGCCTATTTTCCCCTCTGTTGCCGCTTCCTCTCAGCCTTCCTTTCACAGCAAGAATGAGCACCGCAGGGGATGCATTGCAGAAGCCTTCAAAACACAGAATGATCTGCCTTCACTGGCTTGTACAGGGGAAGTGTTTTGACAGCTGAAGCTGGGAAGGAGGTAAGGAACAAGCGAGGCAGAGTGGGTTGCTGGGATGATGTATCTGGTCAGACTTCTGTCAGACATACACTTTGACAAACTTCTATTGATGGACAGTGAAGAATATCCTAATTGGTTGCATCATGGCCTGCTATGAAAACTCTGCTGCCCATGAACAGAAAAGTTTACAGAAGGTGGCAGATACAGCCTTGTCCATCACAGCTGAAGCCCTCCTCACCACTGAGTATTTCGAGAATCTATGAGGCAGCCATGAAGGGATAGAGCCATCAACATCCCTGACCTGGCAAATGCTGGCAAGGTGAGCTGGAAGGTCAAATCCTCGATGGAATTTCTGCTGGCTCGGCATGTTACTGCAGAGCTTGGCTCATCAAGTGCCAGGATGGGGAGAAGTAAAACTGGTGGTGAAATGGAGCTGGGGCAGAGCCGTCTAGGTGACAAGGGATTCAAGCTATAAAAAAGACTGAATGGGACGATAGAAACATAGAACCTACAACACAATACAGGCCCTTCGGCCCACAAAGCTTTGCGGAACATGTCCTTGCCTTAGAACTACCTAGGTTTACCCATAGCCCTGTATTTTTCTACTATCACCTCTCAGCAAGAATCGCCTAATGTGAGTCATTTTTACTGGATTGACCTGATTATAGAAGTGGCTCAGTCTGTTCTCCTCTCCCACTGAGGTCCTATTCCCTAGATTTTAATGTTTACACAATATGGAGATCTATGACTAGACCAGCAGTAATTGCCCTTTGAACTGCCTATTTGAAATGCTATAACCCGAGTGATAAAGCAACTCACACAATACTGTGAGAAAGTGGAATTCCATGAATTTGACCTTTCAACAGTGAAGGAATGCTGAAGATCCAGGAGAATATTGAATTGGAATTGGTGACGTTTTCAAAGCTTGCAGTGTGATTTGGACCAATTGGGAAAATGGGCCAAAAAAAAAGGCAGAAGGAACTTATTGCTGTAAGACTCGTTGCATCTAGTGGCATAATCTCGGGGGGGGGGGGGTGCCCCCTCCCCGACCAAACTTTAGCACTCATGTTTGGGTGGATGCTGCATGTTGTGTCCCCTGTGTAACGTCAGTACCCCAAAATAACATTCAGGCCAAAATGTGCGGTTAAACGATTAAGATTTTATATTTAAATGTGGGGTTGGTAGAAAAACAAAAGAAAAGGAAAACAAATAAAAGGCACCAATAATCTCATAAACATGTCCAGTGTACAAAAGTTGGAGCTCACAGATTCCCTGTCGCTGATCCTCCTTTGCTCGTCACCGATCCCTGGGCTCCCGCCCCGAGCCCAGGCCCAGCGGGTCCGGCAACCATCTCCTCAAGCCACGTCCTCTCTCTTCCTCCTCCTCGTGCCTTCTCCCCGAAGCCCACGCAAACTAACAGCTTTCACACAGACAGAAAGAATAACATCTATCCCAATTGGTTAGCAAATGAATACAAGTCCTGTTATCACTAATTATAACCCAAACAGGCTGCCATAGAGAACTACTGTCTCAGCAGTTAACAGTACAGAGAAGCCATTTTATTCACCTTAGCAGTAACATAAATGAAGAAACCCTTACATTGCAGATAAGTGTGAGGTGTTGTACTTTGGCAGGTCAGACTAGCATAAGACTTACATGGTGAATAGTAGGGCACTGAGGTGCATGGTAGTACAAGAGGATCTGAGAATACAGATCCATAATTCCTTGAATGTGGCATCACAGCATTTTCTGCACATTGACCTTCATAAATCAGAATACTGTGTACAGGAATTAGGATGTTATATAAGACATTGGTAAGGCCAAATATGGAATATAGTGTGCAATTCTGGTCACCTGCCTACAAGAAAGGCATCAGTAAGCTTGAAAGAGTGCAGAAAAAATCTACAGGAAGCTGCTGGGACTTGACATGAGTTACATAGGGAAGTTGAATAAGTTAGGACTTTACTCCCTAGAGTGTAGGAGAATGAAGGGAGATCTAATAGAGGTATACAGAATTATGAGGGGCATAGATAAGGTATATACCTGCTGGTTTTTACCCCAAGGTTGGTTGAGATTAGAGCTAGAGGACATTGCTTCAGGGTGAAAGGTGAAAGATTGATGGGGAACCTGAGTGGGATCTTCCTCACTTAGAGGGTGGTGCAGGTGCTGGATGAACTGCCAAGGGAAGTGATTCTTCTGATTAATAATATCTCCCAAGTGGAGAGTTTTCCATGATAAGGCTGTACTCTACATATTGTATGTCAAGTTGCTCAGTGTAAATACAAAATACATTATAAATATAAATATAAATAGATAAGATAAATAAATATATTATGGAGATAAGGGCAAAAGAATATAAGTACTAAGTTCAAAGTTGCTGGTGAACGCAGAAGGCCAGGCAGCATCTCTAGGAAGAGGTACTGTCGACGTTTCAGGCCGAGACCCTTTGTCAGGACTAACTGAAGGAAGTTAGTAAGAGATTTGAAAGTGGGGGGGGGAGGGGGATATCCAAAATGATAGGAGAAGACAGGAGGAGGAGGGATGGAGCCAAGAGCTGGACAGGAGATTGGCAAAGTGTTAGTCCTGACGAAGGGTCTCGGCCTGAAACGTCGACTGCACCTCTTCCTAGAGATGCTGCCTGGCCTGTTGCATTCACCAGCAACTTTTATGTGTGTTGCTTGAATTTCCAGCATCTGCAGAATTCCTGTTGTTTGGAATTTGCAATGATTTGTCTGCAGATTTTAGAATGCCTTTATTTATACTATTTTTGTTGAAGCAACTATTCAGTGCATACGTGTTGTCACTGGGAAAAATTCGCACAGCACAGGATTTTTGCGCCACTGGTCATTACATACCAGAGGGAACATTGCTCACATCTCACTGTGCAGATTTTGCACTAATGTCTTGTCTTTACAAGGTGTTTTTATTCACTGTTTTGTATAATTTATGCACAGTTTAAAACAAGACAGATAGTAAGAGCAGAATTAGACCACTTGGCCCATCAAATCTCTCTACGATTCTATCATGACTGATATATTACCCCTCCCAACCCCATTCCCTGCTTTCTTCCTGTAACGTTTGATGCCCTGACTAATAAAGAGCCTATCAACCTCTGTTTTAAGTATACTCAATGACGTTGTCTCCATAGCTGCTTGTGACAATGAATTCCACAGATTCACTATGCCCTGACTAAAGAAATTCCTCCTCATTTATGTTCTAAACGGATATCCCCCTCGTCTAACTCTGGGCCCTCTGGTCCTAGTCTCATCCACCTTAGGAAGCATCCTTCCTACATCCATTTTATCTAGACCTTTCAATATTCAATGGCTTTCAATGGCACCACCCCCACCCCCCCCTCCTCATACATTAACACTTTCATTCCTGAAATCATTCTCGTGATCCTCCTAGGGGCATCCATCGTTGCTTGATTTTCCTCAGCACACTTTTGTACTCATTGTGCATCAGTGGTATGACCACAGTAAGTAATGCTTGATTTAAGGAATTGTGTTGTGCTCTGAGCTCATAATCTTCTAATCCTCTTAACACTCTCTTGAAATATTGGAGATGTTCCTTGTCATCATTACAGGTAACAAGGATGTCATCCAGGTAACACTGAAAGCCTGGGCAGCCTTGCAGCACCAGGTTCATAGTTTTCTGCCAGAATGTAGGTGCAGATGCTAGTCAAAAATAAGCCTATTATAGTGATAAAGCTCTTTGTGAGTGTTTATTGTGAGAAACACTTTGATTCTTCTTCCATCTTCATCGTATGTAGGACTCAGCTTAGTCCATTTTGCCTCCAGAAAGGTTTGGAAAGATATCCTCTATCCTGGTGACAAAAGGTATTGATCTACTTACAGCATTGGGTTATTGTGACATTAAAGTCACCACAGATCTTGACAGACCTATCCTTTTTGACTTCGGGGACCACTGACATTGCCCATGGGCTCCCCTTAACCTTGGAAAGTATTCCTTCAGCCTCCATGTGATCTTGCTCACAGGCTACTTTATCATAATCAATATAAGGAACCACATGGGCTTTGTAAAACTTGGTGAGGCATTTGCATTTTATACTATTTTACCTCTGATATGTTTGAGTTTCATTCTTGAACACTACTGTGGTATCATCCAGTACCTTTCTTAATTCGCTTTCAATTGAAACTATCACAGGGAATGCAGCATACAAATAGTAGTTGGATCTCCAATCAAGTTGTACTCGTCTCAGCCAACCATGTCCCCACAAGGCTGGCCCTCCTGTTCTTACCACATACAAGCCCAATGCAGCTTGTTGGTTGTTGTATTTCACTGTTATGAATGTCATTCCCACGGGAGTTATCTTTTCATAGGTATAAGATCTTAGCTGGATATCTGCATGCTTCAGTTCAGTATCTTTAAAATGCCATTCAAATTCACTTTGTGGAATGATGACTGAAGCAGCTGAGCCAATGTTAAATTCCATTTTAATTAATTTGCTGTTCACCTCTGGTATCAGCTGGGTATCTCCTGTTAGTTTTCACATTGTAAATCTTAAGGCTACTCAGTCTTAAGGCACTTGCATCATTATCCAGATGTTTTATCAACAGCATGTAGGTTAGTGCTCTTTTTGTAACTTCAGCTTGAGTTTTTATCTTTATCTTTCCCCTGTGCAGTCCATTTATTTTTCTCTGCCTGACATGCTCTTTGTATGTGTCTTTCTTTGTTGCATTTTCTGCAAGTTTTGCCTTTAAACCTGCATTGGTGTAGTGTATGTGAGCCCCTGGCATAATGATAGCACAACTTGTTGGTCGAGACAGGCTTCCATCTAGATGCTGCAATTTTGTTCACACTCACTTTCGTTCCTGCTTGCAACTCAAAGTGCCTCTGGCCTCCCCTTCCATTGATACAGCAATTTCAACTGTTCTTTTAAAGTGAGTTGTGCTTCAGTTAAACGCCATTTCTGAATGCTTTTTCGTAAGATTTCACAAGCTAAGTAATCTCTCAATGCATTGGTAAGCCCATTACTGAAGTGACAAAGCCCAATTTCTTCAATTCAGCCATGTATGCTGAAATAGACTCCCATCCTTTTGATTCCACTTATGAAACCTAAAGTATTTTACAATCAACAATGTTTTTGGTTCTAAATGTTCCTGAATTAATTTCACTTTCACAATATTAGCAAAGCTCACTTTGTTTGGTTTGGTTGGAGCAGTTGAACTTCAAAGCAAACTGTATGCTTTCCCATCAACTGCACTCAGCAAAACTGGCACTTGCTTTGCTTTGGTCTTGTCATTTGTTTCAAAATACTGTTTGATTTGCTCATTATACAATATCCAGTTATCTGTAGTGCAATTGAATGTGTCTATCTTTGTGATGTAGCTAGCCATTTCTGCTATTTATTTATTTATTTTTATCATGGTACTCTCTGTTTATGAAGCTGTGAATTTTGTTGCTTCGTGCCTTTTCTTTTAACTCGAATGTCTCTCTCCTTTTCTGATGAGACACATGCTGTGCTTTTTTTAAATCTCGATCATCATTCTCCTCTTGTGAAGAAAAAAATGTTCTGCAGTTCAACAGACAGGTAGTAGTCTTAGGTTCATTTTAAAACTTACTCATCAGCACTGTTACTCCAAACCTAATTGAAGGAAAAAACCTGGGAGCCGGGAAATGTGTGTCTACTTCGTTTTACATTAATGAGGTGCAAACGTATGGTATGGTGGAATGATGTATGCTATTCATGTACTTTTATATATAACCCATAATGAATAATGTAAACAACAAAAAATGCTTAATTAAACACTATATTTATGATATTACTCAAATATTAAATACACAACATCCAGCCTGTAAGTCAGCACTCACTCACTTGCTGCTTCAAACAAGCTTAAATTCAAGTTTATTTTTTAAACCTATGTTCCAGTGATGCTGCTGCAAGCAAGTTTTTCATTGTATCGGTACTTCACTGTTCTTGTGCACATAACAATAGATTTGACCTGATATGACTTGAGTATTCTATTTTAGAGAAGCAAGATGACCATTCACTAACATTTGGGGATACACTTCTCCGAGGGTCGTTACCTTGTGGTGGTGGAGAGGTTTGAGAGCTCCTGAGATCCCCAGAGCAATGCCGTCAGGAGCTTACCTCCGGGTAGGCTCACCCATGGTGGTAATGTCAAGGGTGAGGTTTTAGACAAAGAGCAATCCAACCAGAACCTCGACAGTGGTGCTGGCAGAAGAGGCTGACACATCACAGTGGCAGTGAAGATGGAGGAAGGCTGTAGCAATGAAAGGTCCCCAGTTGTCTTTGACACCATGCCACTGGATCTTGACCCGATCAGGCAAGAACCATTTGGTGGCTGGCTGTGCATCAGCCTCCTCATGTGAAACAAAGTCATACACATGCGTTCTCCATTAAGGGAATAACCCTTTAATGGAAAACGTCATACTCAACTCCAGTGATCACACTACTCATTCCACACCACTGTGGATAAAAGAAGAGTAGTGCTTTTCAATTCAATTGTAAAATGAGACCTCGTCAGTGTGAGATACAAAATACTATACTGTATATGGTGTTTAACAATGGCTATAGATTTTGATTTAGGTAAGGAATAATGTTTAGGTGTAAATTATCCATATCAAGTTATTGTTATCGAAGGACATAACTGTTACTAAATTTTGAATGTATAAATTCATAGTCTATTTGGAAGTTAGAATTAACTCATTACGCCACCAGCCTGTGGTAGGGTCATTCATGTTTTACCAACCTTGCTTTAGTAAATTTTGAGTGTAAAGTGGGTCCTTTCATGCACTTTGGTGTATGAGTCAACAATACCTTGGAGCTCCGCCTCTGAGACAGAACAAACACAAGCTTCATGTTCATACAACAGCTGAGCTGCTGAGGATTGGATAACATCTTGGTTTTGGAGTGTAGGTGCTGAAGTTACTCACTGGTTCTAAAGGTTAACTCCTTTCCCACATAAAGTCTGTGGAGGTGTTATACAATATAACAGTGAAAAATTACAAAAATTGTTGGGTTAATGATGCACCATTGTTCACTGAAATTATTTTGCTGTAGAACAGTTAGTTAGTATCATGACTCGCATGCCATAATAGAATATAAGATAGAGACAGAAGTCTGTCAAGGCTGTGGAATATGGGGTACCGCAGTCCCTACCAACTGACAGAGTCAGGTGAGGAGTGGAAGTTGGAAGGTGAGGTAGAAAGAGGTCATGTAGAGTAGCTCCTGTTGCTCCCTGCATTGTGCTGCCCTCCAGCTGTAGCAGAACATGAGAAGACCCTTGGCACCTTGGACCCCATCAGGAGCCACCATCCATTGAAGGCAATCATCAGTGATGATGTCCACTACTTTAAATGGACAGACTCAAAATTTGGTCAACTAAGGAAAAGAATGTCTGAAGATCAAGACCTCAGACCTGGCACTGATCTTGTGATATCCTGCTTTCTTATGTATTTCTGTGATCTGGACTACCTACAGCTGTCATCTTAAGGCATTGTGAAAATACCACCAGCACTGTCTGCAAAATGGAAGTTTAAGCAAATGGATGTCAGAATCTTTTCCAAGGCCAGGACTCCCAGCACTGAAAACCCAAGTTACTCTCAGTTGCCAGAGTTGGGCATGCTCAACGCTGAATTCTATTCCAAACTCTTGTGGGGGAAGGATGTTGCCAAGTTGTCAGAACAAACAATTCAAAAATGGATTCAAAGCTTTCCTGGAGAAATGTTGCATCCCTATTGATTCCTGGGAACTTCTCGTCCGTAACTGCTCAAGTGTGGAGAAGGAGTCCCGGCATGCGATGAAGAACCTTGAGGCTAATGCATCAGGAACTCAAAGAGACCTTGCATAAGCACTGAGAAGGGGACAGCATTTCTCAAAAATATCCTCTCTCCACCTGCACTGGCCTCCATAGCCTCCTCAGAACCCTCTGAACCAGAGTGAAAGCAAGTCATCCTCGATCCTGAGTTATTGCCTCGAAAGAAGAAAAAGTAAGAAGAAGACATTACCAATAATGACTTTGAGACTTGTTAATTGAAGCAGATTATTAATGATAGCCACCTTGGGGCTAATAACTAATGTTCAAAAGAAAAGCTTGCCTCATTAGTAAAGCCTATTGTGTGATGATGGATGCCCTGGCAGGGTGAATAGTTATAGACATGAATTCCATTGACATGCAAAGTAGGGACCCAACTGAAGTATGGAACAGGCTCAAGAGAGTGAAAAGTGTAGTTTTGGTCCACCTTCCTATGTTTCACGTTCTAATTGCGATCTTCATTAAAAAGAAGTATTTTGACCTTCACTCCAGGTAAAGAAAGATGGAAAAAGGAAACAGGGGGAAGCTGAGTGGAGTCAATCTCTGACGCCACAGAGGCAGCCGGCCATTTGTATTCAGACAGGGCTAAGATACAATCAAAACACAGAAGTACAAGCGGCTCAGCAGGCTGCATATTCAAGACTGTAAAACCTTTCCTGTTCCAGTAAATATTTTCACTTGCTAAAAATGCTTGGAAACATGTGCAGTGCAGGACTCCCAGGAGAGTGGAAAACCTGAAAGAATAGAACTCTTGTTTCATGACTGTAATCCAGGTGGGTCAGGAGGAAGCTGATAGCCTTAATTGCTATCCTAAACAATACAGTTATTACCTGGCTGACACTTTTTAAAAATAGACGATCAGCACTGCTTATTTGTAATGATTAAGAGAAGGAGCATTGGAACTCAGTGCTGCACAAAGTCACTCGGTGCTTCTCTGAGTGAACGCACTCATGGGACAGCTGGGGCCTGGTCATGGAGGGGCTGTCCAGTAGGACTGGACAGGGAAGGGCACCCTCGAGCAAGAATATATGTTGAGTATGAGACTCAGGGAGTGGAAGAAATTGCTTTGTGTCAGTATATTTCACAACTGTATGTAGAATGTCCAGGGAGGCAATGCAGTGGCTAACTTCGGAGATATTGAAACCCTGGGCAACTTACAAGTAGAATCACAGAATAAATGAGTGAAGCCTGAAATGCTAACTTTGCTTTTCTCTCCAAAGGTGCTGCTTGACCAGCTAATAATTTCCATCTTTTACAGCTTTTACACTATCTTTCCAGCATCAGCATTTTTCATTTTTCAAGTTCCAGGACAAAATTAGGTCACTCAGCCCTACTTTGTAGAGCAAAGAACAGACCCATTACCCCTGTCTTTCCTTACAATGTTGCAACTCCTTTACCTTCAGATATCTATCTAATTCCATTTTGAAGGTCACAGAATGGTCTGTTGTTGTTTGTAATAAATTGATACTAGGTCTGTGTTCTTTGTGGAGTCCCCAAAGCAAACTTGGTTCTCTTGTTTTGCACAAATGTGACTACCCAACTCAAGTACTTCATTGGCTAGAAGGTGAATTGAGTTTATTGTCACATGCACAAATATGCAGAGGTCCAGGTACAGTGAAAACTCTAGTAGTAGCACATGTGTCGATACAGACAATATACAGAATATATATTATACATAAATTATAGAAGACAATGAGAAGGAAATACTGGGTGAAAACAAGTCAGTACAAAAAGCAAAGACACAATCAGAGGCATGTTCGTGGTAGTGCAAGAGGTGGTCTGTAGTTGAGGTAGGGCGATGGTCGTACGTCTGATTCAAGAAGATGGCATGGTCTAGATGGTGGAGATATTTGGTGATAAATTTTGCCATCTTGGGGCAGATACATCAAGTGATGAAGAGGGATGTACCTGTGATGTAGTGAGAAAAGCCCATTCCTCTCTGTAGCTGCTTACATTCCTGCATATTCATGTTGCCCTATCTCTTGCCTCCCCTTGGGCTGATCTTCCACCATACATGGCTGTCTCCAGTGTATATTGTGGGTTCAAGCACACCACCTGCGCCAGCATCTTTTCATATGGATAAAGATTAAGTTACAAGTAGGCTGTGGTTTGTACAGTGTTTCTCTTTCATTAAAAATTTAACTAGGGTGCAGTTCAGGGAAGTCCCCCCTCCTTAGAAGAATTCTTGTAATCTTACAGCCAACAAAATGGAAATATGAAGAAAGTAAGGATAGCTGAACAAAACCATTGCGTGAGTCGTAACATTTTTGCACTAAACCCTCAGATTAACACTTAGACAGTAGGGTTTATTTGACCTGCCAAAGCTAAGATTTAGCTCAACAGAGTTTGGGCTCATTGCACTAACTCCAGCATTACATGGGAGGCGACTGGCGGTTCTGAATCAAAGCCAGCTACAATTCCTTTAAGTTCGCACATAGAAGTGGGCCATTAATAACTCTCGCCCCTCAGAAGCCATACGGCAGTCAGCACAAAGCTAATTTACACCTTGATATTGCCAAGTGGAGTATTGGGTGCTGTGTTGAGATTGTGTCAGTGGGTCAGAGTGAAATCAGATTGCTGAAAGTTTTTGCGATAGCAACTCAGAAACATCATGAAGGAGAGACGGAAAGGTAAGTATGTTAACTAACTTGACTAGGTTAAATATTTCAGTTCTTTAATGTTTAAAAAAAGATTAAATTTGCCTACATGGAAACAAAACACTGGGTAGACTTGAGGTGGAGGAAGGTGGACTAACTGCCAGGTATCTGATCTTGCCAGTGAGAAAGAATGGTTTATGTGGGAAGAAAAAGCCTCAATTGAATGCTTGTTATTCTCACTATCACACAAATGGAAGAGTGAAATTGACATTCCCCAATGACTTGAAGTTTTATCCTTCAGTGTGTATACACTGAGTCCAAGGGTAGTGTTGTTGCATGAACAAAGTCACCAGAGAAACTCAGCTGATAGATATGAAGCAGTCTCTTTATTCGACAAAATGAAACATAGCAGATATCATGTTAGAAGGGGAGTCTGTTTGACCCAATATTACATGTCATTTTATATGCTAAAGATCAAAGGACAATTCTATACTTACAATGTATCTACAATGCTTTCTTTGAACCACACATAAGTCTCACACCCCCCTCTTCTCACCTACACTCCAGACACAGCTAGAGTGTCCTATTTCCAGAGCTGCATTTTAAATTTAATCTACAGTCTGTATTCAGGTTTGAGGATTGGTGGCTGAAGTTATTTACTACATGTCCTAACCCCAAAAATGCCCTAACAGGATAGCTGTGTCATGGTACAAATCGGGGTCTCTTTAAATTTACTTTGTTTATGTTACGATCCAGACCGTTGACTCCCTGTTTCCCTTTGGTTCCCTATTTTCCCGTGTCCCTCAGCCTTGGTGATTGGAGACAATTAACTCTCGGCTGAACTGGTAGTTTATAGTCTCCGGCTTTCAGCCATTCGGTGTGGGAGCATCTGCAAAGTCACCAAAGGTACGGCGTGCCAATGTCATCTGGCCGGAGCAAGCCTAGTCTCCGCCCAAAGCGAGTGCCGGTAATTCGCCTTTCCTCACCGGAGCAACCCTGTCAAGCTACCTCGCCAAAGGGAGCCTGCAAAGTTTCCTCACCAAGGTGGGTCCATCAGGTAACCCGCCGGAGGGAATCAAGGATCGCTGTCTACTGTTCCCAGGCTGAGTTGAGAGCTCGCCACTACCCGGCGGCATCCAAGTACCGAGTCAAGTCCTGGCCCTGGCGGCGTCCAAGTTCCGAGTCAAGTCCCGGCCCTGGCGGTCTGTGATTCCTGTCCCACCCCCCTGTCTGAATCCCTTCTCTGCCCCTCTCACATCTAGCACTCGTCTGCAGCCCTTGCCTGCACTCCGGTCTAGTTCCATCACCGGAGCTAGATAGGTACTGTCTGGTGTTCTTTCGTGTTTGTCTTGTCTTGTCCTCACCTCCGTGGGGTAAGTCTGGCCGTCTTGCCGTTGCCCCGCGGGGGATCAAGTCTTGTCTTGTCTTGTCCTTGCCTCCATGGGGTAAGTCTGGCCGTCTTGCCGTTGCCCCACGGGGGGTCATGTCTTGTCTTGTCTTGTCCTCGCCTCCGTGGGGTAAGTCAGACTGTCTTGCCATTGCCCCGTGGGATGTCAAGAGTCCCGGCCCTATGTCCTGTACCCAAGGAGGGGTCCCGACTCTGTGTTCTGTGTATGTGTCCATGGTTCCATGTACCTGCTCTCCCGAGACCGAGGCTCTGTTTTCCCATGTACCTCCTCTCCCTAGCCCATGTCATGTCCATGCCTGGTTCTGGGGTCCGAGCCCGGGGCAAGACCCAGGTACTGGGTCCTTGCCCAGTCTCTGGCTCAGAGTCCATACTGTAGCCTCTTTATAGAACATAGAACATAGAATAGTACAGCACAGTACAGGCCCTTCGGCCCACAATGTTGTGCTGACCCTCAAACCCTGCCTCCCATTTAAGCCCCCACCTTAGATTCCTCCATATACTTATCTAGTAGTCTCTTAAACTTCACTAGTGTATCTGCCTCCACCACTGACTCAGGCAGTGCATTCCATGCACCAAACACTCTCTGAGTAAAAAACCTTCCTCTAATATCCCCCTTGAACTTCCCACCCCTTACCTTAAAGCCATGTCCTCTTGTATTGAGCAATGGTGCCCTGGGGAAGAGGCACTGGCTATCCACTCTATCTATTCCTCTTATTATCTTGTACACCTCTATCATGTCTCCTCTCATCCTCCTTCTCTCCAAAGAGTAAAGCCCTAGCTCCCTTAATCTCTGATCATAATGCATACTTTCTAAACCAGGCAGCATCCTGGTAAATCTCCTCTGTACCCTTTCCAATGCTTCCACATCTTTCCTATAGTGAGGTGACCAGAATTGGACACAATACTCCAACGGTGGCCTAACCAGAGTTTTATAGAGCTGCATCATTACATCGCGACTCTTAAACTCTATCCTTCGACTTATGAAAGCTAACACCCCATAAGCTTTCTTAACTACCCTATCCACCTGTGAGGCAACTTTCAGGGATCTGTGGACATGTACCCCCAGATTCCTCTGCTCCTCCACAATACCAAGTATCCTGCCATTTACTTTGTACTCTGCCTTGGAGTTTGTCCTTCCAAAGTGTACCACCTCACACTTCTCCGGGTTGAACTCCATCTGCCACTTCTCAGCCCACTTCTGCATCCTATCAATGTCTCTCTGCAATCTTTGACAATCTTTTACACTGTCTACAACACCACCAACCTTTGTGTCGTCTGCAAACTTGCCAACCCACCCTTCTACCCCACATCCAGGTCGTTAATAAAAATCACGAAATGTAGAGGTCCCAGAACAGATCCTTGTGGGACACCACTAGTCACAATCCTCCAATCTGAATGTACTCCCTCCACCACCACCCTCTGCCTTCTGCAGGCAAGCCAATTCTGAATCCACCTGGCCAAACTTCCCTGGATCCCATGCCTTCTAACTTTCTGAATAAGCCTACCGTGTGGAACCTTGTCAAATGTCTTACTAAAATCCATATAGATCACATCCACTGCACTACCCTCATCTATATGCCTGGTCACCTCCTTAAAGAACTCTATCAGTCTTGTTAGACACGATCTGCCCTTCACAAAGCCATGCTGACTGTCCCTGATCAGACCATGATTCTCTAAATGCCTATAGATCCTATCTCTAAGAATCTTTTCCAACAGCTTTCCCACCACAGACGTAAGGCTCACTGGTCTATAATTACCCGGACTATCCCTACTACCTTTTTTGATCAAGGGAACAACATTCGCCTCCCTCCAATCCTCCGGTACCATTCCCGTGGACAACGAGGACATAAAGATCCTGGCCAGAGCCTCAGCAATCTCTTCTCTCGCCTCGTGGAGCAGCCTGGCGAATATTCCGTCAGGCCCCGGGGACTTATCTGTCCTTATGTATTTTAACAACTCCAACACCTCCTCTCCCTTAATATCAGCATGCTCCAGAACATCAACCTCACTCATATTGTCCTCACCATCATCAAGTTCCCTCTCATTGGTGAATACCGAAGAGAAGTATTCATTGAGGACCTCGCTCACTTCCACAGCCTCCAGGCACATCTTCCCACCTCTATCTCCAATCAGTCCTACCTTCACTCCTGTCATCCTTTTTTTCTTCACATAATTGAAGAATGCCTTGGGATTTTCCTTTACCCTACTCACCAAGGTCTTCTCATGCCCCCTTCTTGCTCTTCTCAGCCCCTTCTTAAGCTCCTTTCTTGCTTCCCTATATTCCTCAATAGACCCAGCTGATCCTTGCTTCCTAAACCTCATGTATGCTGCCTTCTTCCTCCTGACTAGATTTTCCACCTCACTTGTCACCCATGGTTCCTTCACCCTACCATTCTTTATCTTCCTCACCGGGACAAATTTATCTCTTACATCCTGCAAGAGATCTCCAAACATCGACCACATGTCCATAGTACATTTCCCTGCAAAAACATCATCCCAATTCACACCCACAAGTTCTAGCCTTATAGCCTCATAATTTGCCTTTCCCCAATTAAAAATTTTCCTGTCCTCTTTGATTCTATCCTTTTCCATGATAATTATAAAGGCCAGGGAGCGGTGGTCACTGTCCCCCAGATGCTCACCCACTGAGAGATCTGTGACCTGACCCGGTTCATTACCTAGTACTAGATCTAGTATGGCATTCCCCCTGTTCGGCCTGTCCACATACTGTGACAGGAATCCATCCAGGACACACTTAACAAATTCTGCCCCATCTAAACCCTTGGAACTAATCAGGTGCCAATCAATATTAGGGAAGTTAAAGTCACCCATGATAACAACCCTGTTATTTTTGCACCTTTCCAAAATCTGCCTCCCAATCTGCTCCTCTGTATCTCTGCTGCTACCAGGGGGCCTATAGAATACCCCCAGTAGAGTAACTGCTCCCTTCCTGTTCCTGACTTCCACCCATATTGACTCAAAAGAGAACCCTGCTACATTACCCACCCTTTCTGTAGCTGTAATAGTATCCCTGACCAGTAATGCCACCCCTCCTCCCCTTTTTCCGCCCTCTCTTTCCCTTTTAAAGCACTGAAATCCAGGAATATTGAGAATCCATTCCTGCCCTGGTGCCAGCCAAGTCTCTGTAATGGCCACTACATCATAATTCCACGTATGTATCCAAGCTCTCAGTTCATCACCTTTGTTCCTGATGCTTCTTAATGCTTTATGTCATCTCTAGTTTTGGGATCCAATTCCGAGTCCTAGCCCAAACCCTTAGTCCCAGCCTAGTCGTAGTCCTGAGTCCTTGTCCAGTTCACTATTCCTGCTCCTGCCTTGCTCTCTTGGTATCGAACAATAAACTAAACTTAATTAACCTCACAAGATGTGTCTTGCATTTGGATCCACCCTTGCTCCCAATGAACTGTAGCAAGGGCATGAGGTGTGGTGGGTGTGGTGTGTGTGGTGTGGCCGGATGAACAGAACCTCCCTGAGTAGTCCTTAAAATGATTGGATGGTGCATTGGTGCAGATAGTACAACGGTCGCCACACAGCTCCCATGACTCTGGTTCAATCCTGACCTCAGGATTTGTACATTCTCTCTAAGACTGTCTGAGGTTCTTCCAGGTCGGAGTTTCCTTCCACATTCCAAAGGTGTAGGGTTCAGTAGGTTAACGAAACATTGCAAATTGTTGCTGGTGTGTCGATGAGTAGTGGAATCTAAAGGTAAGAAGTGGGAAGATGAGGAGAATAAAATGGGATTACTGTGAAATAGTGCTTTATGGCTGGTGTGGGCTCTGTAGGCCAAAAATTCTGTTTTGGTGCCATATGTCTTTCTGACTTACCTGAGCCATTGCTGGGAAACCTTTGAAGACTACAATGGTTTGTTCTCCAGTTCCAGGTGGATGAGATCTCTCATGCTTGTCATGTGAAACCTTCTACTCTCAGAGATGTGACGTGCACCCACACCCTCTGTGCCATGGTGAGTGCAATTGGGAACTGCTGCTTGAAGAACAGGTATGACGTTGTGCAGGTAAACTCACTTACTCACTTTGCACAAGACTGACAAAATTATACATAGCAAAGACAGGAAAATCTGCAGATGCTAGAAATCCAAAGCAATACACACAAAATGCTGACAGAACTCAGCAGGTTAGGTGGCACCTATGGAAAAGAGTACGCAGTTGACATTTCGGGCTAAGACCCTTCTTCAGGACTGAGAGGGAAGGGGCGGGGGAGATCCCCAAATTAAAAGTTAGGGGAAGGGGAAGGAGGCTAGCTGCAAAGTGATTGGTGAAACCAGGTGGGTGGGAAAGGTCAAGGGATGGAGAAGAAAGAATCTGATAGGGGAGGAGAGTGGACCATAGGATAAAGGGAAGGATAGAGGACCCAGGGGAGAGTAATAGGCAGGTGAGAATAAGTAAAAGATCAGAGTGGGGAATAGAGGAAGGGTTGAGTTTGGATTTTGTTCACTGGAAGGAGAAATTGATATTCATACCATCAGGTTGGAGTGTACCCAGATGGAATATAAGGTGTTGCTCCTCCACCCTGACTGTGGCCTTAGCTTGGCACAAGAGGAGGCCATGGATTGACATATCAGAATATGAAATGAGAAGGAGAAGAAAATAATGATTCACTGGGATGAAAACAAACAAAATTTGAGGAGAATAAGTTAAAAACATTACTGGAAACCAGAACACACTGGCATTCCTGGTACACAAGGCAATGCCATTGAATTGGCAGATGGTTTGGGAGGTGAGGTCCTATTAAATGAACTGTAGACCTCTAGTTCATAGGCTGAATGTCAATGGTGAGTACTGCTTCATCATTTGTTCAGGGACATTGTCTTACCTGGACATTGTCAGCTTGTTTCTCTTCATCCAGATAAATTTTCCAATTGTTCTCTTATCACCATTATGAGATTTTTAAAAAATCAGCTCAGTAAGTTCCCTCAAGCAGTAATGAGAAGCATACTCTGATTATCTGTCATCATGGTATATGATATATTTATCTGGGACAACGGGACAACTCTCATGATCTTCACAGAGAGCACTGTGGAATCTTTCATACCCACCAAATGGGTCTTTCTTCTAAGACTTCTTCCCTCTAATCATTTGGTGTTTCCTCAGCACTGCACTGGAGTCATAGCAAAGAAAAATGCTCACCGTTCTGGAATGAGGTTGAAATCCATGTACTTCTGAGGGGTCACTACAAAGGCAGGCATTGGGACCAATAGAACATCGGGCAGCGCAGTTATGAAGGGTTTTCAACAGCAAACTCCGAAAAAACCTGCAGCACCAATATCCACCACGTGGACAGACATGGCATCTTGGAAACGAAGTGGAGAAAATCATTGAGGCTGCTGGGAAAATGCCAGAAATGGTGGGGGTGGGGGTTGAGGGTGGTTGCATGTAGACGTCAACTAGGACTTAAAACAGACTGCTATTTAATAAGAAGTCTGTTCACGGCTGGTTTACAGTTTAGAAGTTTTCCAATTCCTTTTAAATCTTTAAGGTCTTGTCCAAAACCAGAGAGATTAGAACTTAGATTAATGTGTGGGTTATATTGCTACAAGATTGAGAGATAACATCGTTGGCTTGTGGCTAGCATTATTTGGAAATTTAAGGATCCCTGTATTTTAAAAACATTTCATTCAAAGACACAATTCATTTTCCTTAACTGTTGATAAAACTTCTCTCTTAAAACAATTTTAGATTTCTAAGTTTACATTTTTGATCTACCATTGGCAGATAACACCAAGAAAAGAAGAAAAATATACAATTTCGTACATTTCTTGGAACTGTAGGGGATTAATAACAGAGAAAAATATTCAAATGCCAACATTTGATGAGAGTAAAGACAAAGGTTTTTGAAAAATTTGAAGTTAGAGGCTCTAATATACAACCAGTGGTCACTTTATTCGGTACCGGAGTGGAACCCAAGTGTGGCCTTCTGCTGCTGTACGTCATCCACTTCAAGGTTCAAAGTGTTGAGCTTTCTGGGATGCTTTTCTGCACACCACTGTTGTGACACATAGTTATTTGAGCTACTGTCATTTTCCTTTCAGCTTGAACCAATCATCTCTGTCCCCTCACATTAATAAGGAACTTTCACCCACTGAACTGCCGCTCGCTGGATGTTTTTGTTTCTCGTACTATTCTCTGTAAGCTCCAGAGACAACTGTGTGTAAAAATCCCAGGAGATCACTGATTGGCCTAACCTCAAACAATAATGGGGCAGCCTACAGAGCGGAAGTCATCACCCTGACACAGCGGCGTCAAGAAAACAACCTCTCCCTCAATGTCGCAAAAACAAAGGAACTGGTTGTGGATTACAGGAGGAATGGAGACAGGATAACCCCTATCGACATCAATGGATCTAGCGCTGAGAGAGTGAACAGCTTTAAGATCCTTGGCATACACATCAGCGAGGATCTCACGTGGTCTGTACATACCAGCTGTGTGGTGAAAAAGGCACAACAGCACCTCTTTTACCTCAGACAGTTGAAGAAGTTTGGAATGGGCCCCAAAATCATCAGAACTTTCTACAGGAGCACAACTGAGAGCATCCTGACTGGCTGCATCACTCCCTTATTTGCAGGTCTCTGCAGAGGGTTGTGCGGACATCCCAGCGCATCTGTAGTTGTGAACTTCCCATAATTCAGGACGTTTACAAAGATAGGTGTGAAAAAAGGGCCTGAAGGATCATTGGGGACCGGAGTCACACCAACAACAAGCTGTTCCAGCTGATACCATCTGGGACAGGGTGCCACAGCATAAAAGCCAAGACCAACAGGCTCCGGGACAGCTTCTTCCACCAGGCCATCAGACTGATTAATTCAAGCTGATACAATTGTATTTATATGTTATATTGACTGTCCTGTTGTACATACTATTTATTATAAATTACTATAAGTTGCACATTGCACATTTAGACTGAGACGTAACATAAAGATTTTTACTCGTGTATTTGAAGGATGTAAGTAATAAAGTCAATTCAATTCAATTCCGTTTCTGAGATACTGAAACTACCATGTCTGACACCAGCATCCATTCCAAGGTCAAAGTCACTTAGATCACATATCTTCCCCAGTCTGGTCTATACAGCAACTGTCCTCTTATAGTCATAGTCATACTTTATTGATCCCGGGGGAAATTGGTTGACCATATCTGCATGCTTTTATGCATTGAGCTGCTGACTCATAATCAGCTGATTAGATATTAACAAGCAGGTGTACAGGTGTATGAGTAAAGTGGCCAATGAGTGTAAGTGCAGCCTCAAAACTCTGAGGTTGTTATAAGTGCCTACCTGGTTTTCTGGTTCACTTTATTTTTTTTTAGATTATGAGGACACGCAGTCCTCTTTTATTGTCATTTAGTAATGCATGCATTAAGAAATGATACAATGCTCCTCCAGAATGATATCAGAGAAACACAAGACAAACCAAGACTAAAAAACTGACAAAAACCACATAATTATGACATATAGTTACAACAGTGCAAAGCAATACCGTAATTTGATAAAGAACAGACCATGGGCATGGTAAAAAAAAAGTCTCAAAGTCTCTCGAAAGTCCCATCATCTCACGCAGACGGTAGAAGGAAGAGAAACTCTCTTCCTGCCATGAACCTCCAGCGCCGCAAACTTGCCGCTGCAGCATCCTGGAAGCACTTGACCACGGCCAACTCTTGAGTCCGTCCGAAAACTTCGAGCCTCCGAGGAGCTCTCCGACACCGAGCACTAAGCACCATCTCTGCCGAGTGCTTCGACCCTGGCCCCGGCAACAGGCAAAGCCAAGGATTTGGGGTTTTCCCCTCCGGAGATTCTCAATCGCACAGTAGCAACGGCAGCAAAGCAGGCATTTCAGAAGTTTCTCCAGATGTTCCTCCATGCTTCTCATGTCTGTCTCCATCAAATCAGGATTGTGCACGGCCCCTAGTTAACAAATACGATTTCAATTTGGAGCGGCCGCGCACGATGCGTTGCGCCGCCATCTTCTCCTCCCCACCTATCTTTCACTAAAAGGGAACCTGCCGTCAATATCTAGTCAAACTGATGCAAGACTCCATATCCATACTTGTGAGGTTGATTTAGCAAACCCCTCACTTGTCACAGACTACTGGAAGACAATGCACGGAGAACCCCCTTCAATAACTTCAAAGAACAATAAATGCCTGCCTTATCAGTGATGGCAGGTGAGCAAATGAGGCAAATCTTTTCATTGTTCTAAGTCACTTGATAACTCCTGCTTCTTCTGCAAAAGTATTCATTGCCTGCCAGATGGGTAAGTGTGGCAGCAAACTTGCCCCAGGTAGAATGATCAAGAAGTGAATGCCTGAGTGACAAGAGAGTGTGCCTTTGCTGCTGTTTGGTTCAGGAAACTGGGTCAATTCTCTGCCGTACTTCAAGAGGTGTTACAGCCTGACTGAACCCAGCTGAGTAGGCAGATGGACTTCTACCCACCTGATAAATCTCAGCCTCAATCCAAACGTTGGTTACGTTACGGACAAATATGCAGCACCTTCTCAAAATGTGGCTAGCGTTACCTGCCCACACAGAGTGTGTTCTGAAATGGGGAAAGCTCTCACCTTTACCCTACTTAGTCCTGCCGAAGTAAAATGGTGCAAGTGAATGGGAGAAAAGCAGAATTCTGTGTTTAGCTGGGTTGGTTTGTTAAATTTAAACAAGGGGTCCGCATCCTGCAGCATGAACTACAAGCTGAAATAGTGAGACTGAGTGTGGAGTAGAGGGTTCGATGCTTTGAAAATGGGGCAGGCATGGAGTGATTAATCATTGCTTATTGTTACAATTTGAGGCACCTGAAAGGATTTTTTCAGTTCTTGATGTTGCAGGAAATTCATCCAAGTCTTCATCTTTTCTGAACCCCCTAAGGGAATAGCAGCTTCCTGAAATAATGTGGTGCTTGCAAACTTAAAAGGAGAGGGGGAAATCAAATGAAATAGTGTTGCAATTTTTAAGTGTATGCTTCCTATAGTGTGTGTTGGGAGTAAGGAAAATAAGACAAGGTAACAGAGATTCAAGTGTATCTTTCTTGAGGAGTAAGGCACGGTGAATGTACTCGGGTTCCAATTGCACCCTATTTATTTAAAAATCATAGCAAAAACTTAAAATTATTGAAGGTAACATGTGTAGAGTCATCATTAATTATAATCTTATCTGGACCCTCTGCAGCAGTGTAGCAGCCAAAACAAAAAAGACCCCACCTTCGATCCGTGACCTCTCAAAGTTTGCCAGACTTTAACGATGTTATAAATCCCTGAGTAAACCAAATCTGATGCAGTATGAACCATCCTGGGAATCATAGAAATGGTTTGTCTGCCTTGGAGAGGTAAGCAGTAGGATTACCAGGGTGATTGCTCGATGCAAAGGGTTACATTTCATGCAATAGCTAACAAGATGTGGCCAGTGATATTTAAATGATTAATGGGTGATTTGATCAAAATCTGAAAATATTAAGAGAAATTGATAGAGGTGATTAAGAGAATTTACTTGTTCTGGAGAGTTCAGAGTTAAAGGTTAGAGTCAGGTAACAGGGTCAAACCTTTTCAGAGGTGTTATAAAACACCTCTACACACACAGGATTTTTAAAAGTCCATTATCCCAACTGGGTATAGGCTGCCGACAGCAGCTTGCCAGAGTCTCCTGTCCTGGGCCAGACTTTCAAGTTGTCCCCAGGTTTAGCCCATCTCCTAAGATCATTCCTCTCCCAGGGATGAGGTCTTTGAAGATTCTGTTGGCATTTCTGTAGCACTGAGTTGTTATAAAATTGGATTACTAACCTCATGCCCAACTCTCCTGCTTTTGCAGTTGGGTTTGGGATCATCCATGGCAGAGTTAAACACAGGATTGGGGCTGGAATTTGGAATTCTCTTTGGCTTTGTTACTCCTAAATCTGAGGTTGTTACCAAAGATGTTGCGGGATATGAAACAAAGGCACACAATGGATCTTTTTTTCACAGAATTGCTATGCCCTCACTAAAGATGGAAGAGCCATTTAAACACGGTGTCTGCATTCTGTAGCATAAATTACAAACTGAAGCAGTGAGATTAAGTGGCTCATTCATAATTTCCCATGAAGCTCCAATCAAGAACATGAAGGGATACCCACTGCTTGAGACTGCTACACTCAAGAAGTTTAATATCATCCAGCCCAGGGCAGTTGACTTGATGAGGTGGTCTAACGAACAGGTTCCACATCTCCTCTATCATTGGCAAACAAATGCTGAAGTGCACAATCATCATCATGACCCAAAACTATAACTCCAAAAGGTCTTCACTGTTTCCCTTGTGATCAAACAAGTTGAGGAATTTTTACTTCTTCAAGCCCATTCTGACTTGGAAAAGCAGTTTTGCACCTTTTAAGGTTTGCCGGGAAACTGTGAAGGGAGAAACATTCACACAAGACCAGAGTGGGGATGTCAGTCTGTGTGTGGGGGGGGGGGAGGGTGAGGTTGAGAGAAAGGTAAATAAGGGTGTCACATAATTTTTTGTTGTTTATTATTGATTGCTCTTTAAAGATTGTTGTTTTTATAAAAGAAGATCTACTTTGCAAAATCTAATGTCCTCTAGAGAATCACAGACTGAGG
This sequence comes from Mobula birostris, assembly GCF_030028105.1. Classification (NCBI taxonomy): domain Eukaryota; kingdom Metazoa; phylum Chordata; class Chondrichthyes; order Myliobatiformes; family Myliobatidae; genus Mobula; species Mobula birostris. The sequence continues at coordinate 39,531,361 of NC_092387.1, forward strand.
TACATGGATATTCATGCCCTTTCATCTCACTTTTCCAGTCTTGCCCCATTGTCCTGCAAGTTAATCTCCTTTAAATGCTTTTCTAATTGCTGTTAGTGCTCCCTGGACTTTAAATCTTCTGCTAATGGGAACAACTTCCCTTAATTTCCACAACCTTTATCTTGTATACCTCCATCAAATCACTTCTCAATCACATACATCAAAAAATACTGGAAATGCTGGAGCGGGAGGAGAAGATGGTGGTGCAACGCAGTGTGCGCGGCCTCTCTGGTGAAATGATATCGTATTTGTTAAGTTGGAGGCCCTGCACAATTCCGATTTTATGGAGACAGATGTGAGAAGCACAGAGGAACATCTGGAGAAACTTCTGAAATGCCCGGTTCGCTGCCGCTGCTACTGTGTGATCGAGAATCTTCGGAGGATAGGCCACAAATCCTCGGCTTTGCCTGTTGTTGGCGGCCGGGGCTGGGGTCGAAGCGCTTGGCAGAGATAGTGCTCAGTGTCGGAGGGCTGGTCGGAGGCTCGATGTTTTCAGATGACTCAGAGTCGGACTGTGGTCGGGTGCTTTCAGGATGCTGCAGCGGCAAGTTTGCGGCGTTGGAAGCATGGCAGTGAGAGTTTTCTTCCTTCTCCCGTCTGTGTGAGATGATGGGACTTTCGAGAGACTTTGAACTTTTTTTACCATGCCCATGGCCTGTTCTTCATCAAGTTATGGTATTGCTCGCACTGTTGTAACTATATGTTATAATTATGTGGTTTTTGTCAGTTTTTCAGTCTTGGTCTCTCTTGTGTTTCTGTGATATCACACCAGAGGAACATTGTGTGATTTCTTAATGCATGCATTACTAAATGACAATAAAAGAGGACTGTGTGTCCTCATAATCTAAATCTGAAGTAAAACAAATACCAAAAACGTGGGAAATCTTCAGCAGGTCAAGCTGTGTCTGTGGGAAGAGAAACAGAGTCAATGTTTCGGGTCAAACACATTTAATCAGAACTGGGAAGGAGACGAAGGAGTTCATTAAGAGAGGGGGTGTCTGTGGTAGGGTAAAACCGGGCTGATCGTGGGGATAAGCTGTGAATAAGTCATGGGATCAATTAGTGAATAGCAGCAGTTAGAGATCACAGAGAAAAGAACATGGCAGAAATGTAGGAGTTTGAAATGCCGAGTGGGAAGACATACCCAGTGGGTCAGGCTGGTCATCTCCTCCACTTCTAAAGAGAAAAATGAAAAGAAAACAAATAAGCTGAGCCAATATGACTGATGGTGTTTCAGGGCTGAGAGTGCCAGAACTAAAAAAGAGCTCTCCTTAATTAACTTTGCTCACTGGAGATGCAGAAACAAAAAGTAGGAAAACTTGTTACTTTTGGCCCTTCAGAAAAGACTATCAAAAACTAATTCTATTTATCAGTTCCTGCGCTGTAGATTATTGCACTTAAAGTGTGTATTCAGTAATGTAAAGTGGTGCTTCCACCACACATTGGGTGAAATCACTTCTCCTCAAAGATCGTTCTGCCTCATACCCTAAATGTTCACCACATCATTGTTGACTCTGGTGGGAGATCAATTCCTTTGTCTCATGTAATTTTATGCACCTTTATTAAATCTTCCTTCAGCCTCCTCTCAGAATCAGAATAAGGTTTAATATCACCAGCATATGTCCTGAAATTTGTTGCCTCTGGAGCTGATGCAGTGGACTGCAAAAAACTAGAGCAGCAGAACAATGCAATACATAATAATTGAAAAAAACAGTGAAATATTGTAAATATATATATTTAATAGTTACATTTAATAAGTAGTGCAGAAATAGAAATAAACGAAAGTAGTGAGGTAGTATTCATGGGTTCAATGTCCATTCAGAAATCAGATGGCAGAGGGGAAGAAGCTGTTCCTGAATCATTGAGAATGTGTCTTCAGGCTTCTGTACCTCCTTCCGAAAGGTAGCAATGAGAACAAGGCATGACCTCAGTGATGGGGTCCTTAAGGATGGATGCCGCCTTTCTGTACGTTATGTGTGTTTGCAATGGCTATATTTATTAAATAAGTTGTACTTGCTTGTTTATCCTGTAATATTATATCTGGCCATGTCGTGTTTAATATTTCCATAATATTTGTGTAATCTTGTATATACAGTTGAAGTCAGAAGTTTACATACACTTAGGTTGAAGTCATTAAAACTCATTGTTTAACCACTCCACAGATTTTACATTAGCAAACTATGGTTTTGGCAAGACGTTGAGGACATCTACTTTGAGCATGACATGGGTAATTTTTCCAACAATTGTTTACTGACAGATTATTTCACTTTTAATTGACTATATCACATTTCCAGTGGGTCAGAGGTTTACAAACAATATCAAAAGAAATCAGCCAAGTCCTCAGAAAAAAAAAATTGTGAACCTCCACAAGTCTGGTTCATCCTTGGGAGCAATTTCCAAACACCTGAAGGTACCACGTTCCTCTGTACAAACAATAGTACGCAAGTATAAACACCACGGGACCACGCAGTCGTCATACCGCTCAGGAAGGAGACGTATTCTGTTTCCTAGAGATGAACGTACTTTGGTGCAAGAAGTGCAAATCAATCCCAGAACAACAGCAAAGGACCTTGTGAAGATGCTGGAGGAAACAGGCAGACAAGTATCTATATCCACAGTAAAACAAGCCCTATATCGACATAACCTGAGAGGCTGCTCAACAAGGAAGAAGCCACTGCTCCAAAACCACCATAAAAAAGCCAGACTACAGTTTGCAAGTGCACACGATCTTACTTTTTGGAGAAATGTCCTCTGGTCTGATGAAGCAAAAATTGAACTGTTTGGCCATAATGACTATCGTTATGTTTGGAGGGAAAAGGGTGAGGCTTGCAAGCCGGAGAACACCATCCCAACCATGAAGCATGGGGGTGGCAGCACCATGCTGTGGGGGTGCTTTGCTGCAGGAAGGACTGGTGTACATCACAAAATAGATGGTATCATGAGGAAGGAAAATTATGTGGATATATTGAAACAACATCTAAGACATCAGCCAGGAAGTTAAAGTTCAGTCGCAAATGGGTCTTCCAAATAGACAATGACCCCAAGCATACCTCCGAAGTTGTGGCAAAATTGCTTAAGGACAACAAAGTCAAGGTATTGGAGTGGCCTTCACAAAGCCCTGACCTCAAACCAATAGAAAAAGTGTGTGCGAGCAAGGAGGCCTACAAACCTGACTCAGTTATACCAGTTCTGTCTGGAGGAATGGAACAAAAATCCAGCAACTTATTGTGAGAAGCTTGTGGAAAGGCTATCCAAAACATTTGACCCAAGTTAAACAATTCAAAGGCAATGCTACCAAATAGTAACAAAGTGTATGTAAACTTCCAACCCACTGAGAATGTGATGAAAGAAATAAAACTGAAATAAATCATTCTCTCTGCTATTATTCTGACATTTCACATTCTTAAAATAGTCATCCTAATTGTCCTAAGACAGGTAATGTTTTCTAGGATTAAATGTCAAGAATAGTGAAAAACTTAGTTTAAATGTATTTGGCTAAGGTACATGTAAACTTCTGACTTCAACTGTATATATTGATTGGTTAAACATTTTTGATGGTACTATTATTCTTATTTATTTTTGGATTTGTACAGTTTGTTGTCTTTTGCACACTAGTTGTATGCCCAGTTGGTGCATTCTTTTGTTGATTCTGTTATGGTTACAGTATTGGTTTTATTGAGTAGACCTGCAAGAACATGAATCTCAAAGTTTAAAGACTTTGAACTTTGAACTTGAACTTCAACAGAATAGGGAAATCCACCAGATTAACTTCCCCTCAATATCTAAACCTCCATATTTGTAAATCTCTTCTATGTCACCTATTCATTCTATCACTTACTTCTTGTAAAGATGTATTCAGAGCTGCAGTACAGCTCTAACTGCAGCCAATCTATTGTTTTGCAGAAGAAAATTAATTGTAGATGCTGGAAAACTGAAATAGAAATAGAATATGCTGGAAGCATTTGGGCGGTTCGGCAGCATCTGTGGAGAGATGTTATCCAGCCTCCTGAGCTTCTTCCAATATGACTTAATGTTGCTTTATACTGCTCAGGCATGATCTTCCTGCTCTTGCCAGATGATATTTGATAGACGAGGCGGCATAAAATAATAATTTCATGAGACAATGTCTTTCTGCAGTATGAATCAGCATTATCATATTTCTTTTCTTAAAAATATGAATGCAACATTTCCATAAAATCATACAGCAGATTCCGGATGATTGGGCCATCGGTTAATCTGAGCCGCCACTTGTTTGGGACAACTATTAAGGAACAAAAACTAATTGAGGAAATTGTTGGGATTCACTTCATTTATTTGGGACACTATGCCTGTCACAGTGTGCATTGGCAAGTGACTAAACACAGGTGCAGAGGAACGACAAACTACTATGTTGAGATAGAAACAAGAGCTTATTCATTGGAACTCCAAATGAACCTCGGTGGCTTGACCAAACAACACCATGAGATGAATCATTCTTGAAATTCACACAAGGACCCTGTGATCAGTGCTAATTGAGAGTCCACTTTAAATAATCTCAGGATGCAGAAAACCTGTGCTAGTCACAATTAAATTGACAAGATTAAACACAAAGCACAAGGGGGTAACGGCTGTAGAAAAGATGACAATTAAAAAATACAGGTGCTTGAGAAACCTAGAAACCCAACACTTTACAACTTGCTGCAGGGCTTAATACAATGCTGCTTAATTGGGGTAGGAGACTGTTGCTGAACAGTTTCCAACCAGCGCAGTCACGTGCACTTGTGTGACCATTAGATGCTACACCGTGCTTAGAGTGAACAGTTTTTAAAAAGTATCAGTTACATGTGTTTGTGTTCAAAAAACAGAGATATTTGTCACCAAAAGTTGGCAAAAAATAAGCAGTAAGACAATTCAGAATTGTTTTGCTCACTGTGGTTTTGAACATTCAAGCTGAGGGAAGCCAGAAACAGCCGGGAGTGAAACTTATATGATTTCACCACTTCAACAAGTTAGGAACTATGAGGAATTTGGAGTTATCGACAAAAATCTTGAATGTTACAATGAAAATAAAGATCTGGCGAATGCAATTGTTGCGAGCATCGTATGAAGGCAGTCTATTATCTGCACTAGGTGTCTGCACTGATTTTGTTCATTGTGTATACTGGATGAATTCCTCTATCAATAACCATTAGGAACTAATACACAGTTTTATAGTACTGCATTGCCATTCATAGTGTTCTAATTTGTGCTGTGTTTCATTTAAATAGATAATTTATTACCCAGTTTGTCTTTTTAACAATTTCCATGAAACTTCGGCTAATTGAGGCATCCACTTAATTGGGCCAAAACCTGTCTCAATTAACCAGTATACATGTCATGAGACTGTGATAGGAGGGACTGTGGGGGTTTCAGACACATATTTTGCTTGAATTTCTACATTTGAACAACTGATTACATTTGATTTCTGTGAGCCTTTAACTTAAAGTTGCAACATAGTATTTAGATTTATGTGGGTTTGTTTTCTCTGTTCATTTAGGAACTCCTCACACATTCAGTCACAATCTCCCACCCTCACTCCATTCATTATTGTTTACTCTTCAGCCTTTTAAACACTCTCTAATCTGACCCAATGGCATGGCACATCCCCATCCTTGCAATACCAGCATTTACTGCATCAATGGATCATTTTCCAGTTTGGACGACCTCCCGCACTGATAGCCAATTAGTGCTGAAATAGGAGCTGGAGGCACCTACCCACTGAGGTCTGGACTGGGAATGTTGAACCTCAGCCTACATTGGGATCCTTACTTCTCCTAGACAGATGGGACTTTCATTCAAAACCCAAGACCAACGTCACTTGTGAAAGTACTGCAAAATGTAGCTTTTGACTTCCAAGAGTTTGGATGAACTCAGAAGTGGGTTGTGTTGTTCCTGGACTGTGTTGCGAACCCATACATTAGATTTCTAATACCACACCCAACTAATATCTTCAAAGCTCTGAAACACCCTAGTACTGTTCATTCACATATAGGATTTGATGTACTCTATTCAAAACTCCACTCTCTCTGATCCGTTAGAGGAAATTCTATGTTTTCTAAAGAAAACTTCGCATCTGATAGTAAAATTCTTCTAAAAGAGGGCTCCTTGCTGTCCAAACACTGATAAATCTGATTAAAAGTTCCAATGAACATGCTTCCTGGTTGTAGGGAACATACACATTAAATTTGAAAAGTTTTGTTCTTTGTTCCAGAGAAGTGACAGAGAGGGACTGGTGAAGGTGAAGGTGAGAGGTAGTTGATGGTTGTAAATGATACAGGTCTATTGAATCATGAATGGACATTCAAGACTGATTATTGTCATTCTTCAGTACCTGAGTGTAAAAGTGAATGAAATGATTGCTACTCCAGACCCTCTGCAGCATGAAAAACAGAATAAGCATAATGAAATAAATATAAATATGAAAGCAATCCTATCAATCACACTGTACAAGTAACTGTTGAGTGTGGCTGTCTATACATAAGATTACAGCAGATAATATACAGCGACTGATTTCATGTATATAAAGTGACACTAGGAGCAGGGTATCTGAACATAAGGTGATGAGTTAATGGGCGAAGGTGTTGATCAGCCTGATGGCTTAGAGGAACTAACTGTTTCTGAGTCTAGTCATCCTGGCATGGATGCTGCATAGCCTCTTCTCTGATGGGAGTGGGACAAAGTATGTGTTTCATGGAAAATCCTTTCTGTAGAAAAATATGCACATGCATATATAACCAATTTCCCTCGGGATCAATAAAGTATACTATGACTATGATGCTTTTTACATACAAATACAGCATTTTACATTATATTTGTACATTATGCTCATCATTGTTATATTCTGAACATTTGATACACTTGTCCACTCATGAACTGTGTGCCAAGGGGCCTCAGTATAGGAAGAGCTTCTCCTTAATAGAGACTGAATGTAGATTGCGTATGTTTTGCATATAGTTAGCCTAATAACCCCATGGATGCTATTTGACTGCCTGAGTTGTTCCAGCCCCATCTGTTGTTGTGAAAGATTGGAAGGATTTGGTAACAGAGAAGATATGGTGCACAGAATAATCTGTTTCTGCATTGTCACCAATACTGCAAAGGGTAAATCATGTTAACCCTTGCAGGGAAATCATTTTGTATCAGTGGAAAATTTGACACCATAACCCGAGGAAAATGTCCTTGTGTTAAATCCCTGGCACTGGAGATTTCTTAAAAATGTATCCAAACGTTAATGAAGAAAGCAATTATTTTTGGACTCAAAGGTAAATGTAGTGTTGATTGAAAAGTTGGTGATACCTTAGTTACCAAAACTTGATGCGATATTGCAAATTTGAGCATGAACCAAATAAAAGTGTTAATCTAGCGCTCTGGATTTCCAGCACCTGCAGGAACTCTTGTGGTTATGAAAAATGTAAATCCAACAGCTTGCTACAGGTTTCTGTTCTAGCATATGAAAAAATATCTGCGATTATGTAACGATAATGTAAAAATTATTTTACTCCATAATACGCTGTAATTGTCAGCCCTTGATGAATTTTACCCAAATTTATTTAGCCAGTGTTTTGAGGACGAGTTAATATAAACCCATCATTAAGTGTTTCTAATTGACTTCCTCCCAAGTGTAGTCTAGATCAGCGGTCCCCAACCACCGGGCCGCGGACCGGTACCGGGCCGCAGAGCATTTGCTACTGGGCCGCGAGGAAACGATATGATTTGGCGATATGAGTCAGCTGCATCTTTCCTCATTCCCTGTCACGCCCACTGTTGAGCTTGAACACACGCGAGGTCATTAACAGCGCGTCATCCATGTCAACTCCTCGAGCTTGCAAATGACGGCGGGCTGAAAAGTATGTTTGACATAACATCTCTGCCGGCATTCTGGATCAAAGTCAAGGCTAAATATCTTGAGATAGCCACGAAAGCACTGAAAAAGTTGCTTCCATTTCCAACATATCTCTGCAATGAACGCAACGAAAACTAAATTGCAAAATAGACTGGACATAAGGAACTCCCTTCGAGTATCGCTGTCTCCCATCACCCCTCGATAGGACCGTCTTGTTGCAGGGAAACAAGCCCAGGGCTCCCACTGATTCAGCGATATTGGTGTGTTGCAATGATTTTATATGTTCATACGGGGAAAATATGTGCCTGTGTTTAATATCCAAACATTACTTAAAATGTTATGATGCTATTGACTGATAAGTGACTTATATATCCATATAACAATTACAGCACGGAAATAGGCGACCTCGGCCCTTCTACCCGTGCCGAAAGCTACTCTCACCTAGTCCCACCGACCTGCACTCAGCCCATAACCCTGCATTCCTTTCCTGTCCATATACCTATCCAATTTTTCTTTAAATAATATCGAACCTGCCTCTACCACTTCTACTGGAAGTTCTTTCAACACTTACTTCAAGCTCCCCGTCCTCCCCTGATGATTGACTTATCACTATATTCATGGGAGGAAAATATGTGCTGTGTGTTTAATATTAAATTCATTAGATAAACCCTTTTAGAAATGAAATTGAGTGTATTAGCCCCTTATTACCAATATTCCGGTCGTGATTAACACCCCCCAACCCCCCGAACAGAATCGCCAAAAAAGATTTACAGAGAATAATCTTGGCAGGTACACGCATGCGCAGGTCACGCATGCGCACTGGTGCCCGCGCAAGGCTTCATGGTCATTGTAGTCTTTCTCGGGGTAAACACAACGTATTTTTTGACTGCTACTCTTGTCCGTTGGCCTACCCGCCCCCTCACCCCAGGTCGGCCGGTCTGCAAGAATATTCTCAATATTAAGCGGGTCCGCAGCGCAAAAAAGGTTGGGGACCCCTGGTCTAGATTATGGGTTAAACATAATCTAGAACTGTGAACCTTCAACTTCTGACCTTACAATGAAGAGAGCTGAGCCAAAGCTGACAACTAAATACTCCTAAATATTCTTAAATGCACTTAAATGCCATGGCAGCATAGTAGTGTAGCGGCAAGCACGTTCACCTTACAGCACTAGTGATCAATAATTGCGGTTCAATTCCCACCACTGTCTGTAAGGTGTTTGTACGACCTCCGTTTCCTCTGGGTGCTTTAGTTTCCTCCCACATTGCAAAGATGTATAGCTAATTGAGGGCATACTATGTTGGTGCACAGTGCACTTGTGGGCTACCCAACACAATTCTTATTGGTCATTGATTCTAGCTTATATACACATGCACCTTGCATTGATGGCAACCTGTCAATCTTCAGGCCATGCCACTTAGGAATCTGTACTAATATTACTCTGTGACTGTATGTGCTGTGTGTGTCTATATGTACTGTGCTTTGCATCTTGGTCTAAAGGAGCGATGTTTCATTTAGCTGTATACATGTGTACAGTTGAATGATAATAAACTTGAACTTGATGTAAAATGACATTTCGTTATATGTTTTGATGTTCAAATATACATGTGGCAAATAAAGCTAATCTTATTTTATCTTGACGCTGTCATTGGTGTAGCCCCTCTTGGTGATAGAAGCAACTGCAAGCATGCATTGCAGCTTTATAAAATGGACAAGCCTGGAACAAAGACTTTGAAAGTGAACGGCTGTTGATGCTGGTCAGTCCTTCAGGAATTGTATTCTTGACATGGAGACCATTGTTGGGGTTAGTGCGGCAATTGAGCAGATGGTAAGTGGTTTATGGAAGGAGTAAGTTTGGTGGACTGAATTAATTTGTCTTCCCAAGTTTTTGAGCACAAGAAATAAATTTAGTAACAAACTTTTCAGTAAAGCTATGTCAGTATTGCAGTGGGAGGTTGTCTGTACAATTCTCATCACCATACAGCCACACTGTATGTGTCTGTATTTTTGGATCTTTGGACTCTCTTCCAGGGAAGGTGGGACTTCTACAAAAGGGATGGTTTGCATCGGAACCGGTGGGAGACTAATATCCTAGTAGAAAGATTTGTTAATGCTGCACTGTGGGGTTTAAACTAGAGTTCCAGGGGGATGGGAACCAGAGTGCCAGAATAGTTACTGAAGTGGTTGTGGAAGCATATGTTGGTAAGACCTCAGACAAAGACAGGAATCAAAAGGTTGAACATGGTGTGACTAGAGTCCTGAGCTGCGTATATTTCAATGCAAGAAGCATCGTAGGAAAGGGCTGATGAGCTCAGGGCATGAATCAAAACCTAGAATTATGCCGTTATAGCCATTAGCAATAAAATTAACCTTTGAGCCTTTGAATCTTCAGTGAGACTTGGTTGTAGGAGGGGCAGGATTGGCAGCTCAGTATTCCAGGGCTTTGTTGTTTTAGAAGTGACAGAGCAAGAGGGATTAAAGGAGAGGTGGCATTACTAGTCAGGCAAAATGTCACAGCAGCGCTCCATCAGGACAGACTGGAGAATTCGACTAGTGAGGCATTATGGGTGGGACTGAGAAATAAGAACTGCATGACTATATTAATGGGGCTATTTACAGACCACCCAACAGCCTTAGAGATTTAGAGGAACAAATTTTTAAAGAGATCGCAGACTGTTGCAAGAAACATAAGGTTATTATAGTAGGTGATTTTAACTTTCCAATATTGACTGGAATCTCATACTGTAAAAGGACGAGATGGGATAGAGTTTGTCAAATGTGTTCAGGAAAGTTTCCTTCATCAGCACACAGAAGTCCCAACAAAAGAGCATGTGATACTGGATCTGCTATTAGGGAATGAAACAGGGCAGGTGACAGAAGTTTGCGGAGGAGAGCGCTTTGCATTCAGTGACCACAATTCCATTAGTTACAAAGTAAATATGCAGAAAGGTAGGTCTGGCCCACAGTTTGAGATTCCAAATTTGAGAAAGATCAACTTTAATGGTATCAGAAATAATCTGGCAGATGTGGATTGGGACAGGTTGTTATCTGGCAAAGGTGTTCTAGGAATGTGGAAGGCCTTAAAAAATGAAATATTGAGAGGACAAAGCTTGTATATACCTGTCAGAATAAAAAATGCATGGGACCTTAGTCTTCAAAGATATTAAGAGAAAGGAGATAGGGTAAGATAGGGTAGTTAAGAGAAAAAAAGAGGTCCATAGCAGATATAGGCAAGTAGGAACAAATGAGATGCTTATGGAGTGTAAGAAATGCAAGAGGGCACTTAAGAAAGTAATCAGGAAGGCTAAAAGAAGGCATGAAGTTGCTCTAACAGACAAGGAGATTGAGAATCCTATAGGATTCTACAGATATGTTAAGAGCAAAAGGGTTGCAGGGGACAACATTGGTCCTCTGGAAGACCAGAATGGTAATCCATGTGTGGAGCCAAAACAGATTGGGGAGATCTTAAATGCTTTCTCTGCACCTGTAGGTACTCAGAGGATAGATACAGAGTCTATAGAAGTGAGGCAAAGCTGCATCAACTTCATGGACCCTGTGTAGATTACAGAGGAGGAGGTGTTTGCGACCCTGAGGCAAACCAGGGTCGATAAATCCCCAGGGCCTGACAAGATGTTCCCTCTGACCCTATGGGAGGCATGTGCAGAAGTTGCTGGGATCTTAGTAGAGGTATTTAAAACCTCCTCAGTGACAGGAGAGGTAGCAGAGGATTGAAGGATAGCAAGTGTGGTTCTGCTGTTTTAAAAAGGCTTAAAACATAAAGCGGAAATTATAGTCTGGTGAGTCTGACATCAGTTGTGGGAAAGTTAATGGAAAATATTCTAAGGGTCCAGATATATAAGTATTTGGATAGACATGGACTGATCAAAGATAGTCAGCATAGCTTTGTTTGTGGTAGCTCATACCTGCTTACCAAGAAAGCAGGTGAGGGCAAGACAATGGATGTTGTCCACATGGACTTTAGTAAGGCATTTGACAAGGTCCCACATGGGAAGCTGGTCAAGAAGATTTAGTTGCTCGGCATTCAGGCTGAGGTAGTAAATTGGATTAGACATTGGCATTGTGGGAAAAGCCAGAGAGTGGTAGTAGAGGGTTGTCTCTCTGACTGGAGGCCTGTGACTAGTGGTGTGCCATAGGGATCGGTGTTGGGTCCTTTGTTGTTTGCCAACAATATCAATGATCTGGATGATAATGTAGTTAACTGGATCAGCAGGTTTACAGATGACACCAAGATTGGGGTGTAGTGGACAGTGAGGAAGGCCATCATGGCTTGCACAAGGATCTGTATCAGTTGGAAAAAAGGGCTGAAAAATAGTGGATGGAATTTAATGCAGACAAGTGCGAGGTTTTGCCCTTCGGTAGGACCAGCCAGCGTAGGTCTTACACTGGTAGAGCACTGAGGAACGTGGTACTACAAAAGGATCTAAGAATACAAGTCCATATTTCATTGGAAGTGACATCAAAGGTAGATAGGATTGTGAAGAAAGCTTCTGACACGGTGGTCTTCATAGATCATAGAGTACAGAAGATGGGATGTCTGTTGAAGTTGTATAAGACATGGGTGAGGCCTAAGTTGGAGAATTGCATGCAGTTTTGGACACCCACCTACAGAAAAGATGAAAACAAAGTTGAAAGAGTACAGAGAAAATTTACAAGTATGTTGCTGGGTCTGGAGGAACTGAGTTACAAGGAAAGATTGAATAGGTTAGGACTATATTCTTTCGAACATAGACGATTGAGCGGAGATTTGATAGAGGTATATAAAATTGTGAGTGTTATAGATAGGGTAAGTGCAAGCAGGCTTTTTCCACTGTGGTTAGGTGGGACGACTTCCAGACATCATGTGTTAAGGTTGAAAGGTGAGAAGTTTAAGGGGAACGTGAGGGGAAATTTATTCACAGAGGTTTGTGGTTGTGGAATGCGCTGCCAGAACAAATGGTGCAAGAGAGCTCAATTTCACTGTTTAAGAGAAGCTTGGATAAGTACGTGCACAATAGGGGTATGGAGTGCTCTGGTCCTGGTGCAGGTAGATGGGAGTAGGCTGTTTGAATGGTTTTCAGCATGAACTAGATGGTCCAAAGGGCCTGTTTCTGTGCTGTACTTCTCTAAGACTCCATGACTCCATGTGTATCTCAGCAAAGGCAACACACACTCTCAACACTATGTACTCAGAGAAGTTTAGCTCCTGTTTCACAACCAGTGTAATGGAACGCTGCAGGTGCTGTTAAGTAGGGAAATGTGAGAAGCTTGCCAGTTCCCAGCCCTAGGAGGTTCCCACTAAGTGCAGGGCTGACTTAGTGAGGTATTGTCAGAGGGACTACCCTTCAGATGAAAATGAGGCCCAGTCTGCCCTTAAAAGATCCTAAGGTGCTTACTTCCAAAAACAGCAGACAGTTATTCCTAGATCTCCAGCCAATATTTAATGTTCAACTATTAACTGAGAAAAACAGTTGGCCAGGGTTATTATTATTGGAGCTTTCTGTGTATAAGTTGATTCCTATGTTTCCAACAATAACTTTAAAAAGAACTTCATTACACTGAGCAACACCTGCAGGATGCTGGAGGAACTCAGCATCAGGCAGCATCTATGGACGGGAAATGAACAGTCTTCATTTCACTGTTTATTCCCCTCCATAGATACTGACTGACTTTCTGAGTTTCTCCAGCATTTTGTGCATAATACTCCAGATTTCCAGTATCAGTAAAACCTATTAGTGACACTTTATGAATCATTCCTATTCTGTTAGGTTTGTAAGATGATAGAGAAGAAGGAATTCTGGAGCTTCAAGAGAGGCTTTGCCCTCTAGTTTCCCCTGATAAGACAGGCTTCCTCATGATAACAAATGTCATGATGCTTAACCATAAGAAACCGTTAGGTACTAACACAGCATGCCCACAATCGTTAGCCATACATCATACATCCTTAGGATGTGGGAGGGAACTGGAACACCCAGAGGAAACCCGCACAGTCATGGGGAAAATCCAGTACAAACTCCTGACAGTGATGGCTGATGACATGAACCCTGAAGTTAAAGCTGGCACAGTGATGGTTTTATGGTAACCCTTATGCTGCTGTCCATACTCACATGAATTGCATGACAGTGTGATTTCTAGTTCTAGGCCCTCAACCAGAGCAAGCATACCTCCTACATCTACCTTGCTGAGCTCTCTAACATTTTGAATATATTAACGAGGACGTCTCTTATTTTCTAATCTTCCGAGAATGATGATCTAAACTATGAATCTCTACTCTTATGACAAGATCTGGCATTTTTATTTAATTGGAGATATAGCGTGGAATTGGCTCTTCTGGCCCTTTGAGCCGCGCCACCAACAATCCCCTGATTTAATCACGGTACAACTTACTATGACCAATTAAGCTACAAACTGGTAGGTTACGGTAGTGGGAGGACATGGGAGCACCTGGAGGAAACCCACGCAGCCACAGGGAGAATGTACAAACTCGTTACAGGCAGCAGCGGGATTCGAACCCAGGTTGCTGGTACTGCAAAGTGTCATGTTAACCACTACACCACCGTGCCGCTCCAGAAGCTGTTTTTCTCAGAGCTATGTCATGGATCTTTGCTGCTTCCCTGCTGTTGTAAATATAGCCTCTTTTCACCTAAGAAAATGACAACTGTACACAATAGTCAAGGTGTTCTCTCACTTAAGACATAATTATGGTAAGACATCTTTAGTCTTGACTTCAAATCCTTTCACATAAGACCTAACATACCATTTGACTTCCTAACTGCCAACTGCACCTATGGTTTGCAAGTGTACAAGGACCAAGAAGTCCATTTGAACATCATAGAGTTATAGAGCACTTTGGCCCAAAATGTTGTGCTGACATTTCCTCCTGAAGTCTCTTGGTATCCTCAAAACTTTCCACACTCCCCTTTAGTTTCATGTCTTAATCAATCTTGGAACTGTTACTTAAGCCCCCTTAGGCAAACCACTGCTAGTGATTGGGAGTGGTTTGTGTTCCTGGAAGTGATCCCTGTAGTACTCCATGAATCACAGCCTGATAACCCAGTTTATTCCCACACAGTTTTCTATCTCTAGGCTCTTACTCCATGCTTGTGTATTAACTCCAATTATACATGCTGTAACTTTTTTGGTAAAATTCTGCACAGGACATTATTGAAAGCTTTTGAAAGATCCAATTCTCCACATTCATTGGTTCCTTTTCATTTCCTATCTTAGCTATAGTTTCAAAAGACTAAAAAATTAGTTGAAAATGGTTAAATTATTACTTCTTAAGTGTTTTAGTGTCATAACCTTAATTATAGACTCTAGCATTTCCTCTACTATGAACACCAGGTTGAAAGTTTTGTTTTCACTCCTCTTCTTTTAACTAATGGGTCACCTTGCCCATTCTCCTGTTGGCAGGAACCATTCCAGAACCTCAGGGATTTTGGAATATTACATACTCAACATAGGGCTATTCAGTCCTGGTCCTTCGTTGCAGATATGGTAATTGGGAGCTAGTTTGATTCCAGTCATACTGCAGAGATGGTTTCATCATTCCCCAAAGGGGAATGTAGCCATTGGTTGATTAAAAAAAAATTGAAGAGCAAAATCATTCATGAATCTGGTACACTCTGAGTGTGAGACACTCATACCATTCCTGATTTATCATGTGACCTGGGAGGATTGCTGAGTCGTTTTTCAAACTTTATTTATTTATTGAGATACAGTGTGGAATATGCCCTTCTGACCCTTCAAGACATGCCACACAGTAATCCGTGATTAGGTTAGATTATGAGGACACGCAGTCCTCTTTTATTGTCATTTAGTAATGCATGCATTAAGAAATAATACAATATTCCTCCAGTGTGATATCACAGAAACACAGGACAGACCAAGACTGAAAAACTAACAAAAACCATATAATTATAACATATAGTTACAACAGTGCAACAATACCATAACTTGATGAAGAATAGACCATGGCACAGCAAAAAAGTTCACAGTCTCTCCAAAGTCCCACATCTCACGCAGACGGGAGAAGGAAGAAAACTCTCCCCGCCATGACCGACCACGGTCCGACTCTGAGTCGTCCGAAAACTTCGAGCTCTGATCAGCCCTCCGACACTGAGTACCGAGCACCATCTCTATCCGAACGCTTCGACCACAGCCTCGGTTGCCAGCAGCAGGCAAAGCCAGGGATTTTGGGCCTTCCCTCCGGAGGTTCTCGATTGCACAGTAGCAGCGGCAGCGAAACCGGGCATTTCAGAGATTTCTCCAGATGTTCCTCTGTGCTTCTCATGTCTATCTCCATCAAATCAGAATTGTCCATGGCCCCTATTTAACAGATACGATATCATTTCACTGGAGAGCTGCGCACGCTGCGTCATGCTGCCATCCTCTCCTCCCGCCTTAATCCTAACCTAAACACAGGACAATTTACAATGGCTAATTAACCTACCAACCAGCACACCAGAACTGTAGGAGGAAACCAGATCACCCAGAGGAAATCTGCACAATCACGAGAGAATGTACAACCTCCTTACAGGCAGCTGCAGGAGTTGAACCTGGGTCACTGGAACTGCAAAGTGTTGTACCAACCATTACACTACCTTATCCTGACCTGAAATCAGTTTGCAATTGCCTCCAGAGTCTGCTGAACTCAGTCAGAGAGGAGATCAAAATTTCTAATCATTTCCAAGAGGCTAGCTTCTCGGGCCAACAGGACTATTGAAAACAAGCATTTTAAATGAAATGTCTACAAAATGTTGATTTCATGCTAATCGCCTCACCAATGATGTGAGTGAGAGAAAAAAGTGTACCTGGATATTTCAAAACCAATAGTCCTGCCCACGGCTTATGAGAAGAATGTATGACCTTAAATACTTTTTAAAAATATTACAGAGATTAAGGTTCTATTTCCTTTAGCATACTTTATGTTGCGAAGATTAACAAACCCCGGAATGATACAAAATCTTTGTCAAACTTTCATACTATACACTTCTTAACAGACATCTTGTTGATAGGAATATTTGGTCTCAGGAAGCATTACACAGAGTTGCATTAATTCCTTGCACTCTATAATGGAAAAACTGCTGGTTTTAATAATGTTTAAATAGTATAAAATCCACACGAATGGGACTCTGGATAAACAGCTCATTAGTTAAAGCCTTAGAGTGGCTGAAGCATTCTCTGCCCATCTCCTTCCACTGCATATAAGGGTGAATAAAAGAGAAGACTGTAAGATCATGTTTGCTGCTCCTTTTAACTCCCAATTGACACAAAACTGCATTGGAAATTCAAGGTAGCCCATTTTTGGCTTATTCACAAATGCATGAATCTAATCCAGTTGGCTGTACACCTCAAAATACTCTGGCCGGGGGGGTTTGACTGGGGTTATAGATATATGACAAATGGGAATGAATTTGGAATGTTATCCATTCCTGTTGATTGTGACTTAGGGCTGGATGGCATTACTTTTGGTTAAAGCTTCCCTTTGAGACTTGAAATCTATCCTCCCTATTAGTTTCCAAAATGAATTCAATTCCTGCATGCCCAAGATTTTGCTCATCCTTGCAAGATTAACAGTTCTGATTGTAATCTGAATCTCAAAATACAAAGGCAATGAACTCCATATGCTACAGTGTAAGGACTTCATGGGGGAGGAAGTCTAGCAAGATGGTTGTTATCATGTTGGGTGCCAGAGATAAATTCTGTAAATTAGTCATTGACACTAAGATTTTTGGGAAGTGATTAATAACACTGGACAACAATTTCTTTGGATGTCTTGCTTCCTCAGCAATTGTTTTTGTTTATGAAGTTGAACACAAATATAATTCAGACTTCTTATATCACTTAGGCATTTGGAGAAACAAGAAATTAACTTTTATTGAGTATACTGTGTCTAATTGCATAATGGTGCTAATGCTGTGCAATAGTTCAACTAAGCTAAAAATGTTTTGTTGATGATTTTCATTGGTACTCAGTGTCTGAGGCTACTTGCTCAAGTGTCCAACAATAATCAGCCAGCATTGATGGATTCCAGTTGCCCTGATACCATTTCTCCATGGCTACAATGTCCTGGTGAAACTTTTCACCATGCTCATCACTGACAGTGCCAAGATTCCTTAATATCATTTGAGCTAATTGATATAATTTTTCCACGATCTAATTGTAAATTTTTTAGTATATTTTCTTTTCTTGCTGGCGGTTTGATGTATATTTTTAGAAGCTTTTTGTGTGACGCATGACTCCAGGGTAATACACCTAATGGGTTCTTTTTTTTCCTCACTTTTCTGCTTAGTAGGTTTTTTTTGTTATCACAATATTTTTTTTTCAATCTTTAAGATAATGTTTTTTTTGAGACATTGTAAGTGTTGTTACTTCAACGTACTCATGTTATTTTTTCTGTATAATATAACAATAAAAAGATTTGAAAAGAAAGATTTCTAGGGAAGTCTACATGGCAATGCAGAAAATGAATCATTAGTGACATGTTGAACCTCATGGTTCTGTATGCTTGAAACATGTTGTCAACCAGCTGCACATATTTGATGATCTGTAGTTGCCAAGAAAATTTCCAGCAGTATCCTTGAATGCCTTCCATGTAATTTTCTCTGGTCCCATTAGAAGTTGTTCAAATTGCCCGTTATTGATGACGTATTTGATTTGTGGACCAATAAAAATGCCTGGTGAAAATTTTTACCATTCTCGCCACTGACAGCATCAAGATTTGCAGAAAAGTCTAAATGGGAATACAGAAAATTAACCTTTAGTGACATGTTACACTTCATGGTTTTAAGACCATAAGACCTTAAGACATAGGAGCAGAATTTGGACATTTGACCTGTCGAGTCTGCTTTGCCATTTCCATGGCTTATCCACTTTTCTTCTCAACCCCAATCTCCTGCCTTCTCCCCATATCTCTTCATGCCCTGACCATTCGAGAATCTGTCAACCTCTGCCTTTAATATACTTACAGACTTGGCCTCCACAACTGCCAGTGGCAAAGAATTCCACAGCTTTACCACTTTCTAGCTGAAGAAATTCCTTTTCATCTCCATATTAAAAGGATGCCCCTCTATTCTGAGGCTGTGTCCTCTGATCTTAGACTCTCTCATCATAGGAAACATTCTCTCCACATCCACTCTATCAAGGTCTTTCACCATTCGATGGGTTTCAGTGAGGTCACCCCTCATCCTTCTGAATTCCAATGAATACAGGCCCAAAGCCATCAGACGCTCTTCATATGACAAGCAGTTCAAACCTATAAGCATTTTCGTGAATCTCCTTTGAACCCCCTCCAGTGTCAGCACATCCTTTATAAGGTAAATGGCCCAAAACTACTCACAATACCCCAAGTGAGGCCTCACCAGTGATTTGTGAAGTCTCAACATTACATCTTGCTTTTATATTCCAGTCCTCTTGAAATGAATGCTAACCTCGCATTTGCCTTCCTCACCACAGACTCAACCTGCAAATTAACCTTGAGGGAATCTTGCACAAGGACTTTCAAGTCCCTTTGCACCTCAGATTTTGTATTTTCTCTTCATTTAGAAAATAATCAACCTTTTCATTTCTTCTACCAAAATGCATTACCATATACTTCCTGACACTGTATTCCATCTGCCACTTCTTTGCCCATTCTCCTAATCTGTCTAAGTCCTTCTGTAGCCTCTCTACTTCCTCAAAACTACTTACCCCTCCCACCATCTTAGTATTGTCTGCCAACTTTGCCACAAAGGCATTAATTCCATCTGTCAAATCACTGACATACAATGTAAAAAGGATCGGTCCCAACACAGACCCCTGTGGAACACCACTAGTCACCGGCTGCAAACCAGAAAAGGTCCCCTTTATTCCTACTCTTTGCCTCCTGCCAGTCAGCCACTGCTTTATCCATGCTAGAATCTTTCCTGTAATACCATGTAGCTTGTTGAGCAGCTTCATGTGTAGCAACTTTTCAAAAGCCTTCGGAAAATCCAGTATACAACATCAACAAATTCTCCTTTGTCTACCCTGCTTGGTATTTCTTTAAATCTCCAACCCAGGGCCCCGCATTGACCAGATTCTGTTAAGAGGAAGGTCAAATCAGTCAGATAAAACTCAGTGGCAGGAAGAAACCCACAGTCCGCAGAGTATCAGCACCCTATGGGATGTGGGAGAAGTTTCAGGCACAAGTAGCAGCCCAAGACACAGCCAGGCACATTGTAAAGGGGAGAACATGCAAGGACGTAAGCCGTTGGTGAAATGGCCAAAGTCTAACAGCGGGGAGTGGGAAACCATCAATGCAGATGTGAGCCTGATCTTAAGTGGCATCAAGGGATCAGCAGAAAAGAAGTTGGAGAGGATGGGTGACCTGATCTACAGCTATAGAAAGGAGAAATTTGGAGTGAAGGAACAAGTCAGCAGGAAAGATATGCCTCCTCCCCCCAAATCCCATCATCTCCAGGAAATCCAACGACTTGTTAAAGAAAGAAGAGGCCTGAGGAAGTTGTGGAAAAAAGCAACAGCAGAAGAAAGGGAGGGCATCAACCTCCTTCAAGAGGACCTAAAACAGAGGCTCACGAAGCTGCGCAGAGCAGAGAATTTAAGGAAATGACGCAAAAAGAAGGAAAAAGCAAGAACAGACTTCTACAAAGATCCCTTTAAATATGTGAAAGGCATTTTCACAAAAGAGAAAAGCGAATACTTGAAAGCATCAAAAGAAGAGGTTGAAAGACATCTCAGAATCATCCACACTGATAAGCGAAAAGATGAACCGATATTTGTCCCAACTGACATCCCACCGATCTCACCCCCACAATGCCAATTTAGCATCAACCCTCCCAAGCTGAGCGAGGTGAAAGAGGCAGTGAAGAAGGCAAGACAAGCATCAGCGCCAGGCCCTAACGGTGTTCCGTATTGTGTCTACAAGAACAACCTGGATGTTCTGAAATTCCTTTGGAAAAACATGAGGGTTGCGTGGGAAAAGCAGATTATCCCCAAAGCCTGGAGAAGAGCAGAGTGAGTTCTGATCCCAAAAGAAAAGAATTCGTCCACCATCGAGCAGTTTCGCCAAATAAACCTTCTGAACATAAAGGGCAAGATCTTTTTCAGCGTGTTGGTGCAAAGATTTACAAAGTATCTGAAACAAAATCATTTCATTGATACGTCGATCCAAAAGGCTGGCATAGCAGGCTTCTCCGGATGCCTTGAACATACCAGCGTCATATGGCATCAAATCCAGGTGGCTAAGAAAGAAAGCAAGGATCTGCATGTCTTGTTCCTCGACCTGGCCAATGCCTATGGATCAGTTCCTCATTCCCTACTGTGGACTGCTTTTGAATTCTTTCAGGTACCTGCAACAATAACAAATCTGGTAAAACACTACTTCCAAGATCTGCAAGTTTGTCTCACAACATCAGACTTCACCACAGCGTGGCAACAACTGGAAGTAGGTATCATGGCGGCGTGCACCATCTCCCCATTGGCCTTCACTATGGCAATGGAGCTCATTATCAGAGCCACAAAATGGGTTGCGGGAGGAAAAGGGCTACAGTTTGGTCAACGGTTGCCACCGATACAAGCCTATATGGACGATATAACGATACTGACGACAACTGTCCCCTGCACCAAGAGACTTCTGGAAAAGCTTCATCAACGCATCACATGGGTGAGGATGAAGATGAAGTCCAGCAAGTGCAGAAGCATCTCCATTGTCAAAGGTCAAGTCATGGATAAAAGATCTCATATTGATGGAACACCTGTCCCAACTGTTCCAGAAATGCCAGTGAAGAGCTTGGGACGATGGTATGATGCTAAGCTCAAGAACACTGAGCAATTTGAACAACTCAAAAAGGATACCATCATGTACATAGCTCGCATCAACTAGACCTTTCTGCCAGGAAAACTCAAGCTGTGGTGCTTCCAGTTCAGCATACTCCCAAGACTCATGTGGCCTTTAATAGTGTGTGAAATCCCCATCAGCAAGGTTGAAAAGCTCGAAAGAGTAATTAGCACACATGTAAAACAGTGGCTTGGACTTCCACGATGCTTAAGTCCTGTTGGACTGTACGGGAACGGCAAATTAGAATTACCAATTGCAAGTCTTGTGGAAGAATTCAAATGCACCAAAGCAAGGTTGGTCATGACCCTCACTGAATCTGAAGGTACTGTTATTTGAACAGCGCCCCCCCCCCCCCCCCCGTGTGGCAACGGGGAGGACATGGACCCCATCTGAAGCTGTTCAGAGTGCTAAGTCTGCTCTTCACTTCAGGGATGTTGTTGGCCAAGTCTAACATGAGAGAGCTGAGCTCGGGCTTGTCCCAAAGGGCACAAGGCAACATCTGTGTGGAAGAGACTACTCATGTGGAGGAGTTGAGAAGACAGGAGGAGGCAGAGCGACACGCCAGGGCCGTCTCAATAATCAAGCAGGGCCACTGGACTAATTGGGAGAGCCTGGAAAAGAGGAAACTTAGCTGTCAAGACATCTGGGAGATGGAGGGATCTCGGCAAAGTTTTGTCATCAGAGCCACTTATGACCTCCTACCCACACCCAAGAACCTGAACCAGTGGTGGGGAGAAGATCCCGCTTGCTCTCTTTGTCAAGCACCTGGATAATTAAGGCACATTTTAACAGGATGCACCATGAGCCTCACCCAGGGGCGGTACACTTGGCGGCATAACCAAGTTCTCAGACAGCTGGCATCAATCTTGGAACAGAGGCAAATCATCACAAATACTCTCCCACAAACATCGGCAGGAAATGTCCATATCATACCATTTGTACCAGCAGGCCAGCCTCCAGGGCACCATATAATATCTAAAGATGTAAGCATTCTGCAGGTTGCTTGGGATTGGAAAATGGACGTGGACCTGGAAAAATAGCTTGTGTTTCCCCCAGACATTGTGGTTACAATACTCTGGCCAGACATGGTCCTGTGGTCCACAACAGCCAAGCTGGCATATATTGTGGAATTGACAGTACCATGGGAAGATGGTGTCGAAGAAGCTTATGAGAGGAAAACCAAGTACTCTGAACTGGCAACTAAAGCTGCCCAGAATGGCTGGAAGACCAAGATTTTCCCTGTAGAAGTGGGATGCAGGGGATTTGTTGCTACATCTATGACCAGTCTATTGAAGAAATGGGGGTGAGGGGTCGCTCCCTCCAACAAGCAAACAAATCCTTGTCAAACTCAGCAGAAGAAGGCACCAATTGGATTTGGATTTGGATGCTGGAAATCTGAGCAACACACACAAAATGCTGGAGCAACTCAGCAGGCCAGGCAGTAACTATGGAAAAGAATATAGTCAACGTTTCAGGCCAAGACCCTTCATCGGGACTGGAGAAAAAAAAGAATGAGGAGTCCGAGATAGAAGGTGGGGGGAGGGGAGAAAGAAACACAAGGTGATAGGTGAAACTGGGAGGTAGGAGGGGTGAAGTAAAGAGCTGGGAAATTGATTGGTGTAAGAGATACAGGGCTGGAGAAGGGGGAATCTAATAGGAGAGCACAGAAGGCCATGGAAGAAAGAAAAGGGGGAGGAGCACCAGAGAGAGGTGATGGGCTCCTAAGGAGCTAAGGTGAGAGAGGGAAAAAAGAAAGGGGAATGGTGAAGGGAGGCATTAAAGAAACCAATGTTCATGTCATCAGGTTGGAGGTTAACTAGATGGAATATAAGATGTTGCTCCTTCAACCTGAGAGTGGCCTCATCGCGACAGTAGAGGAGGCCATGGACTGACGTCCCATTTTCTCTATTATATGCCCTCTCTTTGGCTTTTATATTGATTTTGACTTCTCTTGTTAGCCATAGTTGTACCATCTTTCCTTGAGAATACTTCTTCTTCTTTGTGATGTGTATATCTTGTGCCTTCCAAATTTCTTCCAGAAATTTAAGTCATTGCTGCTTTGCCATCAACCCTCCACTGTTCTTTTCCAATCAATTCTGGCCAACTTCTCTCTCATGCCTCTGTAATTCCTTTTTTTCCACTGTAATGCTGACACATTTGACTTTAGTTTCTCCTTCTTAAATTTCAGAGTGAATTTGGTCATGTTATGATCTCTTGCCCCTAAGGGTTCTTTATCTTAATCTCTCCAATCAATTCCAGTTTATTGCACAACACCCAATCTAGAATAGTTGATCCTTTAGTGGGCTCAACCATGACCTGCTCTAAAAAAAAATCTCGTAGGCATGCAAGGAATTCTCCCTCTTGGAATCTAGATCAACCTGCATATTGGAATTCACCATGACTATTGTAACATTGCCCTTTCGGCATGCATTTTCTATCTTCTGTTGTAAAATTTGTAGACCACATCCTTACTACTGTTTGGTTAGCTGTTGTTGACTCCCATCAGAGACTTTTTACCCTTGCAGTTTCTTAGTTCTATGCACAATGATTCAACACCTTCTGACCATATGTTACCGCTTTCTAATGATTTGATTTAATTTTTTACCAATAGAGCAATGCCCATGGTGGCCAGATGTGAAGGGGGTGCACCTGGGATGTTGGGTTGCACTGTTGAGCCCTCTAGAGATCTAGCGGGCGTAAATTGATGAAACATCAAAGAAGGGGGATGCCCACCGATGAACCCTGGGAAGCATCTGCCACCCATCAAGCCCCACCTTAAGATTTCTATTCTATGAGCTGTGCTAGGATCAGTTTATCAAAGGGATTGAAACATCTAGTCCTATGAGCTTGAACGAAAATGTCCTTTCAACACAATGTGTATCCTTGGACATTAAGCTTCAGCTATAATCTTCTTTCAGCCATGATCCAGTGATGCCTACAACAGCATACAAGTCAATCTGTAACTGCGCTACAAGTTCATCTACCTTTTTCTGTATACTGCGTGTATTGAAATATAACACCTTCAGTCCTGTATTCACCCTTTTTGAGTTTGACCTCCTTTTCCATTGCAACTCATCCTGTTGACTCCAAATTTGCCCTATCATCAGCTTCTCCTCGCTAGGAGTCTCATTACTCATTGCCTCTGTTTGTAAACCACTCCCTCATCTTCAGCACTATCAGGTTCCCATTCCCCTGCCAAATTAGTTTAAACTCATCTGAAAAACCCTAGCCAACCTGCCTGCAAGGATATTGGACCCTCTCAGGTACAGGTGTACAGGTCATAGATCCCCAGAAGAGATCCCAATGATCCATAAATCTGAACCCCTGCCCCTGTACCAGTTCTTGTCACGCATTCACCAGTCAAATCATTCTATTCTTACACTCTCTGGCACATGGCACAGACAGAAATCCAGAGATTACTACCCTAGAGGTCCTGTTTCCCAGCTTTCTACCTAGCTCCCTAAAATCTCTCTTTAGGACCTCCTCACCTTGTCTACTTAAGAAATTGGTGCCAATATGCACCAAGACTTCTGGCTCCTCACTCTCACCCTTCAGAATGCCATGGACCCAATCCAAGATCCAGTCACCAGAGAGGCAACATACCATCTGAATGTCTCAATTACACCCACAGAATTCCCACAGAATTTTGTTTCTGTTCCTCTAACGAAGGAATCTTCCATCAACACTGCAGTCCTCCTCACCTCTCTGCTCTTCTGAGCCACAGCACCGGAGACCTGGTCACTGTGGCTCTCCCCTGATAGGTCATCCACCTCAATAGTATCTGAAGTTATATATTTATTGAGGGGAATGACCACAGGTTTACTCTGCACTGCCCCTGCTTCTCCTGACAGTCACCCAGTTACCTGTCTCCTGCACACTAGGGGTGACTACCTCCCTGTAGCCCCTGTCTATCACCTTCTCATTCTCCTGTATTAGTCGAAAGTCATTGAGCTGCAGCTCCAATTCTTTAATACGCTCAACTCAGTGCACCTAGTGGAGATGTGTTATTTTAGAGACTGGAGGTCTCTCAGTCTTCGCACATCCCACAGAGAGTACCAAACACTGCTCCTGAGCCATTCTCTCTCATCTACTATGCCCTAACAGATAAGAAATGAATAAATAAGGACAGAGAGACAGTAATTTACAAGACAGTGCACCTCACCCAAACCTAATGAGCCAAAGCCACTCTATACATTGGCACTCTCCAAATGAATGGCTACTCCACTTCCACTTGAATTATTCTTATTGGCCCTTTCTAATAAATCTTTTGAATGCCCGAATCATGTTGTCTACAAACTGCATGTAGTTTGGTACTCAGTAGTTGCCAAGAAAATTTTTAACAACATCCTTGAATGCCTTGCATGTGATTTTCTCTGGTCCCACTAGTAGTTCTTCGAACTGCCTGTCATTGATGACCTGTTTGATTTACGGACCAACAAAAATTCCTTCCTTAGTCTTTTTTTTAGATTATGAAGACATGCAGTGCTTTTTATTGTCATTTAGTAATGCATGCATTAAGAAATTATACAATATTTCCTTCGGTGTGATATCACAAAGGACAGACCAAGACTGAAAAAACTAACAAAACCACATAATTATAACATATAGTTACAATAGTGCAACAATACCATAACTTGATGAAAAAGTCCATGAACACAGTAAAAGTTCAAAGTCTCTCAAATGTCCCACATCTCACGCAGACGGGAGAAGGAAGAAAAACTCTCCCTGCCATACCCGACCACGTTCTGACTCTGAGTCATCCGAAAACTTTGAGCTCTGATCAGCTCTCCGACACTGAGTACTGAGCGCCATCTCTATCTGAACGATTCGACCTCCAACTCGGTCACCAACAGCGGGCAAAGCCGGGGATTTTGAGGCCTTCCCCCAAAAGATTCTCGACCGCGCAGTAACGACAGCAGCGAACGAGCATTTCAGAAATTTTTCCAGATGTTCCTCTGTGCTTTCACATCCATCTCCATCAAATCGGCATTGTCCACGGCCCCTATTTAACGGATACAATATCATTTTTCACCGGAGGTCTGCGCACGCGCAGCGTGCTGCTCTCTCTCCTCCCGTCATCATCAGTTACAATTATTCTGACTTGAATTATAAATTGAAATAAAAAATGCAGGCAATTTCAAATAAATGTTGCATGATAAGGGAAATTTCATACTGATTTTCATGATCAGCAACCCAAGATCATAGGGTACACCCAAAAGTATTCAGGAAACTTTGTTGGCCAGTGTAAACAATCTGATATAGTAGTTACACAGAAGTTAATTTACCACGTTCATCAGCAGGACTAGCAATCCAGAGAATTGAGTTCAAATTACACTATTGAGGTATGAAATTTAATCTCAAATAACAATGTGGAGTTCGGAAATAACAATAATTAGTGTTAGTCACAAAATAACTGGCTTGTTGCAAAACACCTGTCTGGGTAATGATGGTCTCGTTTAGGTGATTCAGGTGTGATCAATTTAAATACCTTCTGAAGTGAGCCATTTAGTGGAAGAGAAATGAGAGACGGACTATAAAGGGCAGCCCCATCAGCTCATCTCCAGATCGAGAAAGATGAATTGAAACAAAAATCAGAATTCATCATTTGTCCTAAGTTTGGACCACAATTCCATTGCAAGAAATGGTGGTGGAAGTAAATGCAATAATGATTTCTGAAAAGAATTTTGGTGAGGACAGGACTGCAAAACTCTAAGGAAATAACAAATGTGTGACCAATGTCTTTCAAAGGAATGGTACAAACATGATGGGCTGAATGGCCCCAAAATTAATTTTTCCCTGTACAATTAGAAGATGAGAATAATGAATACCGATTATTGCAGTGGAATATCAGGATATGTAAGACCAAGTTATTAGCACTAAGCAATTGTCCTTTCCAGTAGGGTACATGAGTGGATCCCTACTGAAAACCCCTGTCTCGTTATTTAGACAGCAAGTAGTTAAACAAACTTTAAAAAGAAATAGGTGTTTTCAAGGTTGAGGAATCAGACCGTTCTTCCAGAAGGATAACTTAGATGTGAATCAGCATCACTGTTGTGGTTGTAATGGATGGTTTAGTTCTAGCACTGACGGGAGCTCAGATATAATGTGTAGGATTGCAGCATTGTAGCAGAGTGTATTCAGCTGTCTATACATTTGCTTACCTTCAAAACAATAAGGATAGTACGGCTGAGGAAAATCAACATGGACCTGTGAAAGAAATCCGACTAATTTGTTGGTGTTCTTTGAGGATGTGATTAGTAGAATAGATAAGGAGGAACCAGTAGCTGTGTAAGGTCCCACACGGATTAGCAAACTTAGAACACATGAAATTGCTGAAGCAAGTGGGCTGCGAATTGGTTATTGGATGGAAGCTGAGGAACTGTGGGTGGGGGGAGTTGATACTGGGGCTCCAGCTACTCACAATGAATGTCAATGAGGGAAGAAGATCCACATGCAGCAAGTAATTAGTATGTTAGATTTCAGAAAGGTGAGGGAAATCATATGTTATCCCTCAGAGTGATGAGATTCATCACTAGAGTGGAAAAGGTTTAGTGCAATATTATAGGCTCTTGATACGACCACAGGCAGAATAAAATGTACAGCGTATCCTTTCCCTCGTAAAAAAAGGAGGAGAAGATGGCAGCGTGATGCAGTGCGCGCAGCCTCTCTGTGGATGAATATCTGTTATTTGTCAAGTAGGATGCCATGCACAATTCTGATTTGATGGAGGCAGACGTGAGAGCATGGAGGAACATCTGGTGAAAACTGAAATGCCTGTTTCGCTGCCGCTGCTACTGTGTGATCCAAAATCTCCGGGGGGGGAAGGCCCCAAGTCCTCGGATTTGCTTGTTGCTCGGCGGCCAGGGCGGGGTTGAAGCGCTCGGCAGAGATGGTGCTTGGTGCTCGGTGTTGGAGGGCTGATCGGAGGCTCGGAGTTTTCGGATGGACTCTGAGTCGAACTGTGGTCGGGTGCTTCCAGAATGCTGCATCAGCAAGTTTGCAGCGCTGGAGGCTCATGGCAGGGAGAGTTTCTCCCTTTTACTGTCTGCATGAGATGTTGGGGCTATCGGGACTTTGAGACTTTTTTTTACCATGCCCATCGTCTGCTCTTATCAAATTGCGGTATTGCTTTGCACTGTTGTAACTATATGTTATAATTATGTGGTTTTTGTCAGTTTTAGTCTTGGTCTGTCTTGTGTTTCTGTGAGATCATACTGGAGGAACATTGTATCATTTTTTAATGCATGCATTTCTAAATGACAATAAACGAGGACTGAGTGTCCTCGTGATCTGATATTTGCTACGGTGGACTGCAGTGAGGATTCACTAGGCTGGTTCCTGGAGTGGCTGATTTCCTGTATGAAGAGGGATTGAACTAGATGCCTTGAATTTTGAAGAATGAACAGACATCTCATTGAAAATTTTAAAAACTCTTAAACGGGTTTGACAGGCTACATGAGGGGAGGAGTAATATTTCTCTAGACTGTGGATTCTAGGAACTTGGGGTACCATCTAAGAGGAAAAGGTAGGCCAATTTGAAATGGGTTGAGAAGAAATTTGTTCACTCAGAGGGTGATGAACCCTTGGAATTCTCTAGCCTGGAATGCTATTGAAACTCAATTGTTGGTGAATATTGAAAACAGATCTATGATATTTATTCTGGGCACAAAGAGAATTAAAGAGCATGAAGATAATGCAGGATAATGGCCCTGAGATGGGAAATCACCATGATCCTGATGAATGATGCAGCAGGGTCAGACAGCTGTACAACCATCTATTCTTCTCCTCATGTTCTGATGAACCTCAGTCAGATTGTGTTGTGTCCACACGTTACTTCCTGCCTGATTTTCCTTCTTTATAAAGCACAAGGTTGGTGCAACATCGTGGAATGGTGGACATGTACTGTGCTATAAAATGTTCTATGTTCTACATTCAGTGGTAACTTTATTAGGTACACCTGCTTGTTAACATTATGTTTTGTAACTCCAAAACATAACAACTAATTGGAAGGAAAACAAGGGAGCCATAAATGTGAGTCTAACTTCTTTTTTACTTTAAATAAGATAAGTATTTATGATGTGGTTGTGCGATGATGTATCCCATTCATGTGCTTTTGCATATCACCCGCAATGCAAATATTTAAACAACAAAGAATGCTTAATCAAACGATATATTTACTCAGATATTACTAAAATATTAAATACACAATGCTCCTCCCTGAGGAGACATCCATAATGTAATAAATTTCAAGTTGTCCCATTCAGGCCTAAAGATTTAATCACTATGGAGGACTTCTTACTCTTGTGGGATAACATATTTCCTGACAAGGGGGTCTGCTTTTGTCTGGTGTATGTGAGCCCCTGCCACAACCATATAACAATTACAGCAGGGAAACAGGCCATCTCGGCCCTCTAGTCTGTGCCGAACGCTTACTCTCACCTAATCCCACCTATCTGCACTCAGCCCATAACCCTCCATTCCTTTCCTGTCCATATACCTACCCAATTTTTTTTAAATGACAAAATCGAACCTGCCTCTACCACTTCTGCTGGAAGCTCATTCCACACAGCTACGACTCTCTGAGTAAAGAAGTTCTCTCTCGTGTTACCCCTAAACTCTTGCCCCTTAACTCTCAACTTATGTCCTCTTGTTTGAATCTCCCCTACTCTCAATGGAAAAAAGCCTATCCACGTCAACTCTATCTATACCCTTCATAATTTTAAATACCTCTATTAAGTCCCCCCTCAACCTTCTATGCTCCAAAGAATAAAGACCTAACTTGTTCAACTTTTCTCTGTAACTTAGGTGCTGAAACCCAGGTGACATTCTAGTAAATCTTCTCTGTACTGTCTCTACTTTATTGACATCTTTCCTATAATTCAGTGACACAACAGTAGCACAGTTTGTTCAGCCAGGCCAGTTTCTGCTTAAATGTTGCAATTTTGTTCAAGCTCACTTTCATTCCTGACTGCAACTTAATTGCATCTCTGTCGGCTGTTTACATCGATACAGCTATTACAACTGTTCTTGTAAGTTATTCTATATGTAAGTTATTCTTCAGTTAGGTGTTGTTTTTGAATACTTTCTCGTTTGATTCCACAAACTAAACAATCTCTCAGTGCATTATTTAGTCCATCACTGAACTGACAATGCTCAGATAACTTCTTCAGTTGAGAGACAACTAAATGCACCTCATCTATCTTTTGAATCTGCTTATGAAACCTAAACTATTCTGCAATCAACAATAGTTTCAGTTCTAAATGTTCCCTCATTACTTTCACGATATCAGCAAAACTCATTTCATCTGGCTTGGTGCGAACAGTTAAACTTGTAAGCAAATTATGTGCCTTGAAGCACAAAGCACTCACTAAATTGACACTCACTTCTCATTGGCTATTTCATTTGCTTCAAGATACTCAAAGGTTCAAAGATTCATTTATTATTGAAGTACACAACTCTGAAATTCTTCTTCTCTAGTAGCCATGAAACCAAGAAAGAAAAGAAAGGCAGCATGATCATTAACCCCCAAATCTCCTCCCCGTGAAAAAAAATGAACAAAAATGGAACAGGCACATCACCCACCCCCCCAAATCCCTCCTCTCACACAAAAAAGAAACAAAAGTAGAACAAGCATATCAACCCCTAAATCCCTTTCCCCATATAAAAAAAGAGAAAGATTGGGTGAAAAACACAGAATATAAAAAAACTATAAGACTGAAAAGAATTCTATAGTTCAGGTCTGCATCCAAAATGCAGGTAACCTGGGCAACGCTGTCTGAGCGCAGTGGCAGCTTCTCCCTCTTTGATAGGAGAGCAATCAAGAGGCAAACAGCTGGCCTCATTCACCTCATTGCTTCAATCTCCCTCGTCGGTTTAATCAGTGAACAATGGGAGCTTTAATCAGCAAAATGGAGTCAAACATCAGTTTGAGCCTGTCCTGCAGCCTGCCTGCTACGGGGTTTGCACACACTGCCTCTGTCTCCCAGAATCTGCTTGGAGACTGCAAAGTACTAGAACGTCCGAATGATCTCCAAACTTCCACATTTGCCTCAATGTTTCAATGTCCCTCATCACCTTAATCGGCAAAGTGGAGTCGAACATCGGCTTGCACGCTGTCCCACAGCCTGACAGCCATGAGGTTTGCTCATGCTTCCTTTGCCTCCTGGAATCCTTTTGGAGGCTGCAGAATTAGAATACCCAAATGATCTCCAAACAGCAAATCACAAGCTCCAACAGTTCCAGAATCACATCCAAGATGAAAAACAAATAAAAAAGGAGTGAAACATGATCTATCCGGAAGATGTTGACTGAAGGAGCATTGAACGCAGACATCATCTTGACCAGAATACTGCTCAATTCGTTCCCTGTATAGCAGTCGGTTATCTTTTGCGCAATCAAATGCATATCTTCTTTTAGATTATGAAGACACGCAGTCCTCTTTTATTGTCATTTAATAATGCATGCATTAAGAAATGATACAATATTTCCTCCGGTGTGATATCACAAAACACAGGACAGACCAAGACTGAAAAAACTAACAAAACCACATAACTATAACATATAGTTACAACAGTGCAACAATACCATAACTTGATGAAGAAGTCCATGAGCATGGTAAAGTTCAAAGTCTCTCAAGTATCCCACATCTCATGCAGACGGGAGAAGGAAGAAACACTCTCCCTGCCAAACCCGACCACGGTTCGACTCTGAGTCATCCAAAAACTTCGAGCCTCTGATCAGCTCTCCGATACCAAATACTGAGCGCCATCTCTGTCCGAACGATTCGACCTCAATCTTGGTTGCCAACAGCGGGCAAAGCTGGGGACTTCCCAACCACACAGTAACGACAACAGCGAACTGGCGTCTCAGAAATTTCTCCAGATGTTCCTCTGTGCTTTCACGTCTGTCTCCATCAAATCAGAATTGTCCACAGCCCCTATTTAACGAATACGGTATCATTTTCACCAGAAGGCTGCGCATGTGCGGCGCGCTGCTCTCTCTCCTGCCGCCGAAGTTCTGATGTTTCCAACTATTTCTGTTATCTTTTTTAAGTCTATGGTTATTATCGCCCAATACTCATTGTTTATGAACCCATGAATTTTTACCAATTGCTGTATTTTCTTTTACTTTGAACATCTCTTCCCTTCAGAAGAATGAGATTTTTTTTAGCTCGAAGGTCTCAGTGCACATTTTTAAAAACTGGAATGTTTCTCTGCACTTCAGCAGGTAGGTAGTCTTCTTGGGTTCGTATTAAAACTTACTCATCCCCACTGTTATGGCCACTCAGTACATGTTCTAATCACTTGTACCAAGTGTAGTACGGGAAGTCTGCCCCGTGTTTAAGAGTTAGCCAGATCCTACAAGTAGTCTGTAGCTTAAGGGCTGGAAAACTGATAGGAACATTAAGAACTGCAAAGTGCCAAATCACCACTGAGAATTGGAGAGTCTTCAAAGAGACAGCCTGTAGAAGGTAATCATTAATACCCAAAGTTAGTGTAATTAGAGTAATTAGAGACATACATTAATGATCCCTGATAGAGGACGTTTCTTTCAATGCCAGATATGTACAGTACTGTGCAAAAGTCTTAAGCATATGTATAGCTATGGTGCCTAAGACATTTGCAAGGTACTGCAAGGTTACACACACAAAATGCTGGAGGAACTCAGCATGTCAGTCAGCATCTGTAGAGAAGGATACTGTCAACACTTTGGGCTGAGACCCTATATCAGGGAAGGGTTGACTGTTAATTCCTCTCCATAGATGCTGCCTGAGCTGCTGAAATCCCCCAGCATTTTGAATGTATAACTATGCATCTGCAGATGGCCTTGCTCTATTCACTTTACACTTGCACAGCTTCAATGCCATATTCAAGTTTGCCGAATAAAAGGTGGTGATGAATCAGCTTATAGGAGGGAGACTGAAAATCTTGCTGAGTGGTGCCATAACAACAAGCTCTTACTCAATGTCAGCAAGACCAAGGAGCTAATTATTGACTTCAGGAAGAGGAAACCAGAGGTCCATGAGCCAGTCCTTATTGGAGGATCAGAGGTGGAGAGGGTCAGCAACTTTAAACTGCTTGGTGTTATTATTTTGAATGACCTGTCCTGGGCCCAGCACCCAAGTGCAATTATGAAGAAAGCACAGCCGCACTTCTACTTCCTTAGGAGTTTGTGAAGATTCAGCGTGACATTTAAAACTTTGACAAACTTCTCTGGATCTGTAGTACGGACTATATTGACTGGCCACATCACAGCCTGGAATGGAAACACCAAAGCCTTTGAATGGAAAATCCTACAAAAAGTAGTGGATATGGCCCAGTCCATCACAGGTAAAACCCTCCCCACCTTTCAGCACATCTGCTTGAAGCGTTGTTGCAGGAATGTAGCATCCATCATCAGGGACCTCCCACCACCTAGGACATGCTCCCTTCCCACTTCTGTCATCAACAAGAAGGTACAGGAGCCTTAGGACCCACACCACCAGGTTCAGGAATGGTTATTAACCGTCAACTGTCAGGCTCTTGAACTGAAGGAGATAACTTCACTTAACTTCGCTTGCCAAATCACCGAAGTGCTTGAACAACCTCTGGTCTCAATCTCAAGGACTCTTTGTCTCACATTCTTGATAATTATCGTTTATGTATTTACTTATTATTATTATTTTGTATTTGCACAATCTGTTGTATTTTGCACACTGATTAAATGCCCAAGTTGGTGTGGTCTTTCATTGATTATGTTATAGTTATTATTTTATTATGGATTATTGAGTATACCCACAAAAAATGAATCTCAGGGTTGTATATGGTGATGTACATGTACTTTGATAGTAAATTTACTTTGAATTGAATCTCTTGTGTTTAAGTTATGTGTGGTGGTTGTGAGTCAGTTGTTGAAGGTTTATCATAAGCAATGCAGTATTTAATATATTATTCCGTTCTATGCCATTTAGGAGTAAGGCTTTGACAGTTTGTTTGGATCCTTTCTCCTGAGAAGAGTTTGAATACTACTCCAGAAAGCCTTGGTAAATAGAAACTCAAATACAGACCTACAAATACCGAGATAAAGTCCAGCTTGTACCTATTCTCATCTCCATCTCAGAAGGTGAGGTAGAACCCCGCATATTTCAGAAATCTAAAACAAAAACTGAAGCTACAGAGTATTAAAATATGGAGCAATCGGTAGGTCAGGCAGCATCCGTGAGAAGTTGACTCTTGGTTTGCTGTGGAAAAGTGAGCAAATAAACCTGTTTTAAATTACTAGGAGGGCAAGACAGAAGAGTAAAAAGGAAATAATTTGCAACAGCAAGATACATCTATATTCATGCATAGAGAAAAAAAAAGTTAGTTACTTATAAGAGTTAAATTCCATCATGTAGATAGAAGATGATGTGTTGTTCCTTGTGCTTATGGTGGGCTTTGTTGGGAACACAGAAGAAGCTAAAAGCAGAGAGGTCAGAAAGGGACAGAGAATTAAAGTGCCAGGAATTTAGAACCTGAGGGTCAGCCCTGTGGATTAATGTGGAAATGTTTAGCAATACAATAAAGGAATCCCCTTTGATTTCTCCTCTGTAGAGAAGCTCACAAGTGTAGCATACAAAACTGGAGGCAGTGCTTCACCTGGAAGGGCTGTCTTGGTCACTGGGTGACACGGTACTGTAGCAGCTAGTGGAACGCTTCACAGTGCCAGTTGTTGGGGTTCCATTCCTGACATTGAAAGGAGTCTGGATGTTGTGGGCCAGTTGATACAGTTGAGACCCCTGACATTGAAACCCTCCAAAATCAAAGCTGAATTTATCAACTTCAGATTGCCTCATACTTTTACTCTCTCCACAGATATGGCTATACTTAGTCAGCTTTTAGTGTGTAAAAATTAAAGTTTCTAATTTCTGTTTTTTTGTTAAGTATTTGTTTTCTGAACAATCCCAATTAACATCCTACCACAAACAAGCTCACCATTCCAGTTTTGAGGAACCAGAAATGTTGTTCAGATTCTTTCCCCACAGACCCTGCTTGACCAGCTGAGCACTTCCAGACTGTGCTAATTTTATTTCAGGGTCCGAAGCATTGGGTTCAGAACTAACACTAAAGTCAAAGCCTCCCACATATGTGTGAATAGGTGTATTTGGTTCTCCAGGGCCATGTGAGTTAGTGTTTTATTTCTATTCTCACATGTTCCAGCACCTGTCCAATGAACTTTGCTAATTCCCATGATGTTAATCTTTAGTCTTTCCATTTCATTTTTTACATTGTCCAATCTTCCTGCTTGATATAGGGTTCTTAGATTCCACTTAGCAATAATTTTCTTTTGTGTTACATGAATCTTATGAGCAGTAGCTTGATGATGGTTGGGGATTCCCTGTTGCCCAGAATCAACCCTACCGAGCGAAGCATCTTCGGAATGGTCTTGAAGATCCTCTTGACTCTGTTGTTGTGTGATACATTTTGTGAGTTTGACCATGGTTTTCTTAGCAAATAGATTCTAGGAAACCTAGTATCTAGCAACGGCGGTTTGCTATTGCCTTCTGCTGAGCGAACTAAAGAAATCGCCGTTTCTCTTCTTAAATGTTCATCCGCCTGTACTATAGCCGTTGACATTTGAGGTCCTAGCTCATACACCTTTTCCGTCATAAGTTCAGTTACGGAACCTGCCGGATCCGCCGTTGGCCTTCGCTCGTATCCTGAGCAGGAACCCTTGCAGATACTACCGTTCCAGGTCAGAGCGGCCCAGGGAGCAATGAATGACTAAGGGATAGCTACACTTTCCCCAAAGCTCCGAAAGTCCCCAATCAGAGCCCCATCACCAGTTGTAGTTTAGACACACCCAGGACTGAGTAGGAATTCTTATGGATGAAAACATGGCAAAAAGTGTTTTAGGACATTGGGCAATATCAGAAAGAGTGCTCCTTGTTAGATTCAGAGGACAGCCATTTGATTTAGCAATTATACAGGTATATGCACCAACAACAGATGGAACAAGTGAAGATACAGATAAATTCTACGAAGAGCTTGAACAAGTAAAGAATGGATGCAAATCTCAAGATATTGTTATTGTCATGGGAGATCTAAATGCTAAAGTAGGACAAGGTGCTGGGGGAAATACCATAGGAAAATTTGGACCGGGGAAAGAAATGAAAGAGGCAAGAAATGGGCAGAATGGTGCAAGGTGAATAATCAGGTCATTATGAATACCTACTTTAAAAACCATCCAAGATGCTTGTGGACCTGGAAAAGTCCAGGTGATAACACTAGAAATCAAATTGACTTTATTACTATAAACCAAAGATTTAGAAACTCAGAGACTCAATGCAAAACATATCCAGGAGCTCAGGAGGTCAGGCAGCATCTATGAAAAAGAAATCGACATTTTGGGCCGAGACCCTTCATCGGGACTGAAAAGGAAGAGGGAAGGTGCCTGAACACTGTTTACATCAAATACTGTTTGATGGAAAGGCAAGGTATAAAGAAAGAGTTGCCATCTATGATACAGGACAAATGGCAGCGAAGAATGTGCATGGGCAGGGAGGTATATGAGCCCTTGCAGGGGGAGAGTGTGTGGAATGAGGTGTTGGAGCTGATATGAAGGAGCTTTAAAACTCACATCAGGATGGCAACCATACAAACACCGTAAAGCCCCGTTGGTGGCCAGCCACAGCTGCCAGAAATGAGGCCTCCGCCGCCGACCTCGGAAATCGAGCCCGAGTCTTGGCTGGAGCGGAGGCCTCAGCAACCGTGACTCAGTTTACGGATTTGTTTCAGCCAAGAGACCGGCCCTCCGGGATTAAGTGTCGGCTTCGGGGCCCGACCCAATCGACAGCCCGAGCCCCCGGCAGTTGGAAGTGGCAACGGAGCCTCCTCCATCATTCGGCTCGACCCAGAGCGCCCGATGATGCAACCCGCTGATCGATCCCCGCGGAACGCGTCCGCTAACCTCAAAGAGTTGACAACAACACACTGCATCGATGGAAACCTGGAAAGATGCACCATTTACCGAGGAAGCACGGGAAAAGAGCTGGGCTGCTGGTCAGATTGAAGCTGAGGGGCTTCAGGGTCCCTATGCCCACCATCCTACTAGCTAATGTGCAAGCTATAGAGAACAAGGTGGATGATCTTAAAGGGAGACTCACCTACTGCAGGGAGATGCAGAACTACTGTGTATTCTGTTTCACCAAGACTTGGCTCTCCTCTGCCACCCCTGACTGTGCCATCCGACTGGAGGGATTTTCGATCCATTGGATGGACCGCTTGGTGTCTTCGGGCAAGACAAGGAGGGGTGGTGTCTGCCTACTGATCAACACTGCGTGGCACTGATAAGCTCCTGCAGCCCGGACCTGGAACACCTGTCAGTGAAGTGTCGTCCCTACTATCTGCCATGGGAGTTCACCTCGGTCATACTGACAGCGGTCTACATTCCCCCCCAGGTGGACGTGGAGTGCGCTTTGAACATACTGTATGCCAACATCAGTGAACTTGAGACCAGGTATCCGGAGGCTTTGCTCATTACAGCCGGGGACTTTAACCAGGCCAACCTCAGAAAGGCGCCGCCAAAGTCATACCAACATGTCTCCTGTCCCTCTAGAGGCCCGAATATACTTGACCACTGCTACATAGCTGTCAAGGATGCCTACCGTTCCATCCCACAACCTCACTTCGGAAAATCGGACCATCAGGCCGTACTCCTCCTCCCGGCTTACAAACAGAAACTGAAGCGGGAGGTCATGGTGTCAAAGGTAGTGTCGCGTTGGACAGAGGAAACAGATGAGGTCCTCCGTGACTGCTTTGAATCAGTGGACTGGTTAGTATTCAAGGACTCGGCAGCTAACCTCGATGAGTATGCCTCAGCTGTCACGGACTTTATTTGGAAATGCACAGAGGACTGTGTCTCGCAAGACGATCCGGGTATTCCTAACTAGAAACCTTGGATGAATTATGAGGTCAAGACCCTTTTGAAGGCTAGAGCTGCGGCTTTCAGGTCCGGGGATACTAGCCACTACACGGAATCCAGGCGTGAACTCCGGAAAGCCATTAAGGGCACCAAGAGGCAATATCGAGCCAAGTTGGAAGCCCAGGCTAACCAGAGGAATGCCGGTAGACTATGGCAGGGTCTAAATGAGATCACTGGGTGCAAAGAAAAGGCTGGGAATATCAATAACTGTGGCTCTTCTCTTCCTGACAAACTTAACGTATTCTATGCAAGATTCGAACATAAGAGGAGCGTCCTGCTCCCTCCGGATGAACCGGACCTGGTGGCATCGATATTCATCATCACCGAGGAGGACGTTAGAAAGGCCTTCCTGAAGCTAAATCCAAGGAAGGCGACAGGCCCAGATGGCATCCCGGGACGGGTTCTCCGGGCCTGTGCAAGCGAGCTAGCTGGAGTGTTTGCTGACATCTTCAACTGCTCCTTGCTTCAGTCTACGATCCCCTCATGTTTTAAGAAGGCAACGATAATCTCAATGCCGAAGAAGAGCAAGGTGGCATGCCTGAATGACTATTGACCTGCGGCTCTGACATCAATTGCTATGAAGTGCTTCGAGAGATTGGTTATGGCACACATCAACCATAGCCTACCGGTCAACCTCGACGCTTTGCAATTCGTCTACTGGAGCAACAGGTTAATGGCAGATGCCATCTCTCTGGCCCTACATTCCTCCTTAGAAAACCTAGAGAATAAAGACGCATATGTAAGGCTCCTCTTCATTGACTACAGCTCTACCTTTAATACCATCATTCCAAATAAACTGATTCCTAAGCTCCGGAACCTGGACCTTAGCACTCAGATCAGCAGCTGGATCTTCAACTTCCTCACAGACAGGACCCAGGCTGTAAAAATAGGGGACAAGCTCTCCTCTACAATCACTGTGAGCACCGGTGCCCCACAAGGCTGTGTATTCAGCCCCCTGCTGTACTCACTGTACACCCATGATTGTTTAGCCAAGTTTCCATCAAACTCAATATATAAGTTTGTTGATGACACAACAATTGTAGGCCATATCTCGGGTAATGATGAGTTTGAGTACAGAGAGGAAATTAAGAACCTGGTGGCATGGTGCAAAGACAATAACCTATCCCTCAACGTCAGCAAGACGAAGGAATTGGTTGTTGACTTCAGAAGGAGTAGCGGACCTTACGACCCAATTTACATCGGTGGTGCGCAAGTGGAACAAGTCAAAAGCTTTAAGTTCCTCGGGGTCAATATCACAAATGACCTGACTTGGTCCAACCAAGCAGAGTCCACTGCCAAGAAGGCCCACCAGCATCTTTACTTCCTGAGAGAACTAAAGAAATTTGGCCTGTCTCCTAAAACCCTCACTAATTTTTATAGATGCACTGTAGAAAGCATTCTTTTAGGGTGCATCACAACCTGGTATGGAAGTTGTCCTGTCCAATACCGGAAGAAGCTGCAGAAGATCGTGAACATGGTGCAGCACATCATACAGACCAATCTTCCGTCCTTGGACTCACTTTACACCGCTCGCTGTCGGAGCAGTGCTGCCAGGATAATCAAGGACACGACCCACCCAGCCAACACACTTTTCGTCCCTCTTCTCTCCAGGAGAAGGCTCAGGAACTTGACGACTCGTACGGCCAGATTAGGGAACAACTGTGATAAGACTGCTGAATAGGTCCTGACCCGGATCTGGGCCGTACCCTCCAAATATCCGGACCTGCCTCTCGGTTTTTTTGCACTACTTTATTTTCCATTTTTCTATTTTCTATTTATGATTTATAATATAAATTTTTAATATTTACTATCGATTTGTAATCCAGGGAGTGGGAAGCGCAGAATCAAATATCGCTGTGATGATTGTACGCTCTAGTATCAATTGTTTTGGCGACAATAAAGTATAAAGTACTACTGAGCTCAGCTTCCCTGCTTTGATAACGTCATTAAACTGTTTGTAGCACTGAATCCAGGAGCGGTCCTGGATTCAGGGTTTCAGTCTGAAATGTCGACAGTACCTTTTCCATAGATACTGCCTGGCCTGCTGAGTTCCTCCAGCATTCTGTTATTTGAGCAGGATTGGAGTTGGGTGGAATTATAGTTGCTGTTTACATTCTTGCTGCCCACTTGTAGTGGTACCTTGCTGTCTTTGTTCCTCATTTCCCACTGTTACTGAACTCTTGAACGGACCTCTTGTATAACAAGATAGGCTCATGGCCTCACAATCCATCTCATTATGATCTTGCACATTGTTTGCCTGCACTCTCTCTGTTGCTGTTACACTTTACTCTGCAGCAGTCTGGTTTTACTTTGCTCTACCTTAGAGCACAGTGTGAATGATTTGATGTGTATGAACAGAATGCAAGACAAGTTTTTCACTGTATCTGGGTACAAGAGACAAAAGTAAACCAATTGCAATACCAATAGCAATGCCAAAACCCATCTCAACATGAAATCCCTGAACAAATAACAGACCTCAGCTACACAGTGGAGCAGCCTTTCCTGAATCAGAAGTCTATTTGATGCCTTGGCTATTCTGCTAATGTCCAGCCAGCTCCAGAGGCATTAAACCACATTAAATAGTGGGATTGGTACTGAGTCACAACAACTCCTCAATCAAATAGCTTGGAAAACCAGAATTAAGAGGTCAGCATATTGCTGTATTAAAGCAGCTCCCAACAGTATCTTGAATCTGATGGCATCTTCTTTTGAATCCATTCACACACACCACTCCACTGTAGAACTTCTCACCCCCATTCCCTGCTATCAAACACATTTAAACCAACGCGATACATGTATCCCGATGCAGTGTTTTGACCCAAATGATAGACACTTCCCCACAGAAACTCTTTTCCTTTAATTAGCTTTTGAATTTGAAAGATTTTTCACAGTATTGCTGTTCTCCAATGTGGTTCTCCATTCTCTCTTTAAAGTATATATTATCAAAACAACTCAAACTATTGCAAACACAAGAGACTGCAGTTACTGTGATCTGCAGCCAAA
Source organism: Mobula birostris (assembly GCF_030028105.1). Lineage (NCBI taxonomy): Eukaryota > Metazoa > Chordata > Chondrichthyes > Myliobatiformes > Myliobatidae > Mobula > Mobula birostris. The sequence continues at coordinate 39,573,020 of NC_092387.1, forward strand.
CAAAAAACAGTTCAAGGAATCCAGCAGGTCAAGCAGCATCTGTGGAGAGAAATGGGTTGAAATCCTTCCTTCATCAGGACTCTGTCTTGCCCCAAAACATTGACCATTTTGGCTCCACAGATTGTTGACCCACCCCCAATTTCCTTTATCAATTTGCTTACGCAACATATTACAGCAACCACTCTGTCTTGTGTTTCAGGGACCTGAAGTCTGATTATGGACAGCAATTCACAAGGCTGTGTGAATTTTCATTCACAACTTTGCATAAAAGATCTTTGCCTCTTTTGCATGAGAACACATACTTCCCAAATTATCAGCCCTTTGTGAATCTGGGTACTTTGCCCAATGTTGTCCCTTTAAGTTCAAGTATACGTTCAGACAGTGAGTGTCCTCAAGATATTTGATCTTGCTGTGTAACATAGCCAAACCCAGCCAAAAAAATATTCACTTCCAACAGTATAGGTTACTGGTAAGGAGTTCTGCTTCTTCCCCTCTGAGTTGTAGAGACCAGCTGTTAGATGGAGCTGAAAATGAACTAATTTAGCTGAGACTGGGGAGTTGGTAGGGAGACAAACTTCTCCCAGTCCAGCAGTTTGTGCAATCTGAAGCAACTCACAGACTGCCAGCTTAATTTGCCATCCCACACTCTGGCCTCCTGCACTTTTATGAGGCTCAACGCAAGCTGGAGGAACGCCTCCTCATCTGCTGTTGAGGGGCACATTACAGCTTCTGGATGGAAGATTAAATTCTTTAAGAGAGAGAAACTGTTAACACTTCCAACTGGAGTCCCTTCATCCTGATTAGCTGAGTATTTCCAGAAGGTAATAAGAGGCATAGATAGAGTGGGCAGCTCGAACCTTTTGCCCAGAGTGAAAATGGCTACTAGAGAGCATAATTTTAAGAAGATTGGAGGAAAATATAGGGGTGATGTCCAAGAAAGATTTTTTTTTACACAAGGATATGTGGGTACATGGAACACCCTGCCATTGGTGGTAGTAGAAGCAGATACATTTGGGACGTTTAAGAGTCTCTTAGATAGGCATATAGATGAGAGAAAATGGAAGACTATGTGGGAGGGATCTTGAGTAGGTTAAAAGGTTGGCACAACATCATAGACCGAAGGGCCGGTACTGTGTTGTTCTATGTGCTAGGTAAGATGACATTTTTGCTTTTAGAAGGATCAGCAGGAAAGCCGAGGTAATGTTAAACACTTGCACAAAGGTGCAGAGCTATTAGAAGCAATCAAAGCAGAAATTGTGACTATGTTTATGGTATCAATATTGTACAATTACAGTGTATGTGTAACCATCGAAATGGTGGTAAAAGTCATTAGTTTCTGTTATAACACTGGACTGCAGATTTTTTTGGAAGTGTTGCTTCCTCAGAATTTTTCTGTGGTTATGATTGATTGCTTGAATCTGAACGCAAATATAGTTTCAGATGTAGGAATTTGGAGAAACAAGAAATTAACTTTTATTGAATATATTTAACTGCATAACATTGCTGTCATTTTGCAATAGCTCAGCTAAGCTAAAAATTTTTGTTGATGATTTTTGTTTCGTACTTAGTGTCTGAGGCTTCTCGCTTAAGTGTCCAACAATAATCAACCAGCACAGATGGATTCCATTTGCCCTGATGCCATTTCTCTATGACCACAATGTCCTGGTAAAACCTTTCACGGTTTCGTTACTGACAGCGCCAAGGTTTGCAGGGAGGAAGTCTAAATGGGAATGCAGAAAATGAATCTTTAGTGACATGCTAAACTTCATGGTTTTGTATGCTTGAAGCATGTTGTCAACTAGCTGCATGTATTTGATGCTCTATAGTTGCCAAGAAAATTTTCAGCAGCAGCCTTGAATGCCTTCCATGCAATTTTCTCCCATCCCACTAGAAGTTCTTCAAATTGCCTGTCATTGATGACCTGTTTGATTTGTGGACCAACAAAAATGCCTTCCTTAATGTTGGCATCAGTTATTTTGGGAAACATCTGTCTCAACTATCAAAATTCTTTACAGAACTGTCACTTGATCCTTCAGTTCTCGCTATATCATTGGGACAGTGAGCAGCATTGACTTCCAAGTACCTCTGAGCCGAGCTCTAAGATCATTAATGCATGTTGCTCAACAAATATGAGCAGCCCAGGCTTTGTCTTGGTCACCAGTTTTACACTCAAAGTAGAGCTCATAGGGTTTCTTAATAAGAGGAGTCGTGCTCCATTTTTGAGATTTAAGCATGTACTCACCTTTCAAAATCCACCTTGCCTAAGCATGCCCGGACAAGATAAAAAATAAGTTTCAGCTTACATTGTGGGCAACATTCTAAACTGACTTGAATTATGAATTGAACTAACAAATATAGGCGATTTTTAAAAAAAGGTGCATTATAGGCAAATTCCCCGAAAGTATTCAGGAAGTAAAATCTTTGTTGTTCGGTGTAATATACTGTATACAGGTGACATAATGGCCAAGAAAATGTCATACAATGTATTAGTCAAAGTCAAAGCAAATTCATTATCGAAGTATGTATATGCTACCTTACAATTCATTTACTTGCAGGTATTTACAGGAAAACAGAGAAATACGGTAGAATTTACGAAAGACTATGCATAAACAATGAATGACAAATGTGCAAAACAAGACAAACTGTGCAAATAAAAAATATAAATAATGCCGAGAACATGGGCCCTTGAATGTGAATTTGTAGGTTGGGGAATCGTTTCTGGTATCGTTACCCTGATCGAACAGTGTGTTGTGAAGACTCGATTTGAAATAACAATTGTAGAGCTGCAGATAAGATCAGAAGTCAAAATTGGACAGTATGTCCAGTTCAGAGGAACAACCAGTTCACCTGTTTTTTTTTTGAGAATCTTTCCTGCAGCTGATCTAAAACCATCTCATTTTTGGAATATAATAAAGTGGGAGAAGGGGTAGGCCGTTCAGCTGCTGTGTTTGTTCCACAATTTCATAAGATCATAACTGATCTAAACTTGTCTTTGAGTTTAATTTCCTGCCCGTTCCCCATGACCTTTACCCCCACATCCAAGGCATGTGTTGCTAGGATTTTTGTACATGTACTATGTAGTAGTGACAACAAATATTTAGTAATTAATCTTGACGCTCTCTTAAAATTGTTAATCATCTATTTATCTGGAACCCAAAGATTTAGAAAAATACCTGCGGCTAGGACTATTTGAATCTTTTTAATTCTCAATAATTTTTTTCCATCTTGTAGGAGACGAAAGAAAGAGGTGAAGTATTTCTCAAAGGACTGTGGTGCCCACTAGCCAATCTTCATACAGTATTGAAGCATGTCTGTGTTGACCATTGTCCCCATCTATACTAATCCTGCAGAGGACAAAAGCAAACGCAAGGAAATCTGTGGATGCTGGAAACCCAAGCAACGCACACAGAATGCCGGAGGAACTCAGCAGGCTAGCCAGCATCAATGGGAAAGAATAAACAGTCGGCATTTTGGGCTGCAGCTCTTCATCAGGTCTTGGACCGAAATGTCGACTGTTTACTCTTTTCCGTTGATGCTGGCTGGCCTGCTGAGTTCCTCCAGTTTGGACAAAAGCAAAAATCCCCACCATCAAGGCAATACCCTCTTCTCACCATTTCCATCAGCAGGAGTTACAGAAGCCTTAGATACCATATCACCAGGTTCAGGAACAGCCATTACCCTACAAACATCAGGCTCTGGGAATGGTGTGAGTAACTTCATTCACCACTACTCTGAACTGAATCTACAACTACAGACTCACTTTCAATGACTCTTTTACAACACATCTTTTCAGTATGATTGTTATTTGCACAGTTTGTCTTCATTTGCACATTGGTTGTTTGTCGTTCTTTGTTTATGTACAGATTTATGTAAAATTCTATTATATTTCTTTTTCCTGCAAATGTCTGCAAGAAAATGAATCTCAAGGCAGCATATGGTAACATATATGTACTTTAATAATAAATTTACTTTGAACTTTTACCCATGAATACTGTCAAACCAATGTAATCATCATATGGATAAGCAAAATTAAAGGTTCATTATAGAATTCTGTACTGTCTTCCCAAAGGGGAACCTATTCAAAAAATTCAAATATCCTACTTCTCACTTTGGTACTAAGGTAACTGACACTAGAAATACAGTAATAGCCAGCACCAGCTTATGAAATTACATTCAAAACCATAAACCTTACCATAGCATTATAGTTTCCCACTCTGGACGCAGTGAGTGATTGCTTTGCTTTCGGGGAACTCTGTCATTTTGAAGTGTAAAAATAGAAAACTAAATTTTAAAAGTTGGCAGAAAGTCAGTCCAATGATTATTGCACGGGTTGCTTTGTTAATTCATAAGTGAACATTGATGTATGGGAAGTGCAGAGAGAGGGCAGAACCAAAATAAATTCAAAAGACAACTGGCTTTTTTATCTGTCATTTAAAATCTACTCACATATAACAAATTTTTATAAACACTTAACAACCATTTTGCGTACAGCAAAGTGCCACTATAGGAATATGAGTCGCAAATAAAGCATTGAATTGTTGAACTGTCGTGGTACAAGAGGACATTCTGTCTATCGAGTTTATGCTGGATCCTAGTAGGGTTTTCCTGTAAGACCCTTCCTCTTGCTCTGTCCATGTATCTGTGCAAATTATTCTCTCATATCCCCATCCAACACCCTCCTGACTGATTCTGTTACACTACTCTCACAAGCAGGGACCTCCCGAGCATTGCAACACTGCCTAAAAAATTATTTTTCTCATATCTCTTTTGTAGTTTTGCCCAAATTTCTAAATTTGTTTCCTTTATTTTCCAATTCTTTGAGGGGAAACTGTCGCCAGCTCTTCAGATACTTGGTAAAAATCCATTTGCAGGAAAATAAACACCATTTCTAAGATTGTGCCTTTGACAGCACTAATTGATAACATCATCTGGAATAACCATCGCCTGGAATGTTACTTGAAACTCATATCTCTCTATCTTGGATATTGAAGATATGTATACATGTTAACAGGTTAATAGTGACTAGGAAGCTGACAAATAGATGCTCAGTGAGTAACTCAGTTCTTGATTATTTGCAAAATTACTACTAAGACTAGAACAGTGAGCATCCTGGGCTCGGTAATACAGTTGAACTGACAGCTTCTCCTTTATTTTCATCAATCCATCACTGCTGAACTTGCCCCTTGTTCAAAAGACTGAGGTAAGCCCACAAACCGGGGGAGGGGAGTGAAGCTGTTTACCATTCTGTTGTTTGGTGGTCATCATTGTTAATATTATTATTATTATTATTACTATACATACTGTTTACTCTATGAGCTCCACTATCCTGTAGTAAATGACAGTAGGCTAGCCTAATATAGTCATGATTCCTGACATTGGTGGTGTTGGACACAGGCACAATGGCCCAGTTTTAGTTGAGCTCAATGCTAATGCCTTTTCAAAGGGTTTTAAGAATCTCCTCTCCACCTCACAACACTAAGTTGTCCAATGCTCTGCGCAAAACCGTAAAGAGTACTGTCTGGTTTTGACTAACAATCGTTCCAAAGTGGTTGCAGGCAATGTCTGCCGAGCTGAGTTGGCTGATACCTGGAAAGTCAAAGCTGAATGAAACTTCATGTTGGCTTAATCAGCAAAATTCTAATTACGACTAATCTATCCTCATATATTGACCTCAGTTCAAAGGCTCTTTGTTTCCAATGCCAAAATCATAAAGGGCCTCAAGTAAGAAATCAGAGTCAAGAACAGTCCGCATTACTCATTGATTATAGTTACTGGAGAGACCTTCGTCTGTGGATGTTGGTCTGTCTGGAGTAGTTGCTGCTTGTGAGTCAGAAAAATAATCACCTTATGATATTTTCTGGTCTTCCAAAAATAATCTTAATGCATATCATCTTACCGTATGGATCTGAGACGCTGGCTTACAGTTCATAAACTTCATCATGGTCATGGTATTTCTGGTCTAATGTTTTAATGGTAAAAATCTGGTCCACTCTGGAACAACAAGGGTGGATTGCTTTTTCTTCCTCCTTTCTGATCAGTTAGAAATACTCTCTTTCCTAGGGATTGGCTGTAGGAATATTGCCCCAGAAATTCCAACGCCTGCTCAAAGATTAAGAATGGCCCACTTGCCTGAGTTCACAGCCGGTCTTCACACCCCTATCTGAATCCGGTCACTTTAGAAGGGAACATCTCCTCAATTAATCCGAGTCTGCTGTTGTTGGTTTACTCCTCAATACAACCAAATGTTCACTCCAAGAGCCAATTACTCTCCAAACTTCTGCAACTTCTTAATTTTGAAGATGTCCATTGTGGACATCTTCAGAAGTTGATGGCTCAGAAAGGCGACATCCATCACTAAGGACCTACCACCCCACCCAGGACATCCTCTCTTCTTATTGCTACCATCAGAAGGCAGGTACCAGAGTCTGAAGACACACACTCAATGTTTTAGGAACAGCTTCTTCACCTCCGCAATCAGATTTCTGAATGGACAATGGACCCAAGAACACTATCTTACAATTTTTGCTCTCTTTTTCCACTACTTACTTAAGTTTTAAAAAATACATTTCTTATTGTAACTTACTGTATAAAATATTTTATGTATTGCATTGTACTGCGGCCACAATAAGTTTCAGGGCAGGTATCCGTGATAATAAACCTGATTCTGATTCTGATTCACTTCTTTTACCACTCTGAAATTGTGACCCCCATGTCCTATTTTACGCTGCTTAATTTCAAACAGTATTCTGGATTTACTGTTTTCTCCAACTCTACCTTATATATTTTGGTAAGACTTTATTCTTCCGAAACATGCCATTATAATCACAAGCTGGAGTAAGTCACTCAGCCCTTCACATCGACTGCTCACTGATAATTACCTCAGTATTAGTTACTGCACTAACACTACATTCTTTGGTTCCCTTCCTGGACGTCTCTGTCTTTACTCTTTATAACTAGTCTCCATAACTGGAGACACAAGTGCTCCCTCAGTTAATCTATTTCCTTGGATCTCTCCTCCCTCCCTCCCTTGCTCTCAGCCATTACCATATCTTCTTGTACACCAGCTTAATGCACCAAACACAATTTAGTGTCTGGCAAAGTTTTCAGATGGCGATGGGCAATAAGTTTCTGGCCTTGTCAATGACACCCACATCATGGGGGTAACAGAGAGTCGTAAAGAGATACAGTATTGTAACAGGCTCAGTGAGCCCATACTGACTGTATTAATCCTATATTAAACTAATTTTTCTATTCTCCCCACATTCTCATCCACTCCCCTTAAAATATACAACTTAACTACACACTACGGCAATTAAACAATCAACCTTCATGTCTTTGGGATGCGGGTTGAAACTGGAAGAAGCCCACATAGTCACAGGGAGAACTTGCCCATTCCAGATACATGTAGACAGCACCTATGGTCAGGATTAAACCTGGGTCACTGGTGCTATGAGGCAGTGGTTCCACTAACTGTGCCAATTGCTGTGAGAAAGAACAGGTGCCTTGCCCTCAGTGCGTAACTCCTGAGTGGCTGGGCTCATCCTCTGAGTCCTGCTACATCTCTCTCAGAAACTTTGATAGCTTGGTGCCTTCATACCAGTAGACAGGCCGGCTGAGAGCAAAGATTAGCTGCGTAGCAAACTGCAAGGTTGTGTCAACGCTGAATGCTCGCAGTCCACTCTCTGCTTCAGTTAATTCAATCAGCATGTTTTATAAGCCGGAGGCATTGTTTCTCCTTTATGATTTATTTTTACAGTCTTATCTTCTGCTTGGTAGCTGAGCCACATAAGTAATGGAATTGCAGGACGTCTGCTGTCCATTAAAAATCCCTCATCTCGTTCTTCCCAGTATTCCATGGCTGTCAGCCTCACTTAACATTAAAGGCGCTTTGTCCGTTATTTTGCAAGCCTTTTCTCTGTGCGGGCATGACTCTTAGTGTATCCCTGGATTAGCCTTCCACCAGCTGTTTTTCATCTTCCAGTTAGGTATGTTTTTGTAATTAGCTTGAATCTTATATTTCATGGTTTCTATTCCAGTACCACCATCAATATCTCTTTTTTTATTACTGGATTTTATTTTATTACCTTTGTCTTTCAAATCCAATTATTTCAAAAGCAGTCTGTGAATTTAAAGGAGTCGGTTTGTGAACTTTTTATGATGAGAGGGAACAAACAATTTTTTGAATGCATACCTTCGGAGCTGGACCGAGATGCTGCTGAAGTCGTATTTCAGTGGTACGAACAACTGAGCAGAATGTTGCAGAGACCACAAAGAGTCTTGATGTCTCTCCTGCTCATACTTCAATGCCAAGCATCAGAGCAAGCCTAATAAAAACGGCATGTCACCAAAGTAGTAATTGTGGTCAGACAAAAGACTTGTGCCCAATATAAATTACCATGGATGTTTTCAAGGTGAAAGCTACACATTTAGTCAGATTTAAACATTAACTAGTGGGATTGTTTTATAGGCTCATTTATTTCTTCACCTTTTGCGGTCTGGGCATTTGTTGCCCATGTCTGAGTGCTCAAAGGGTGAGCCATGTTTTTCAGTCTCTGAAATCCTACCGGGGAAATGTTCCAACAACACAGGTAGGCAGGGAGTTCCAGTATTTAGACTCAATGATTATTTAAGGACAATGATGTATTGGTACAGTAACATAGCAGTCAGTGCAATCGTTTTACAGGGCCAGCAAGAGCCAACTGGGGTTCTATTCCTGCCATTGTCTGTAAGGAATTAGTATGTTCTCATGGTGACCACATGTCCTCTGAGTGCTGTGGTTTCTTCTCAAACTCCAAAGGTGTACAGGTTAGTGAATTGTAGGCATGCTATGTTGGCATTGGAAGCGTGGTGGCACTGGTGAGCTGCCCCCACTTCCCACGGCACCATCCTTGGGCTCTATTATTCTTGATGCAAAACAACACATTTCATTATACAGTACTGTGCACAGGCACCAGGGTGCCGGAGACTTTTGCACAAGACTGTATTTGTCAACATGGACAGGAGAACCAGTCTGTAAATCTGGTGGGAGCAAAGGATGTTGGGAATGGCAAGATTGGAGTGCCATGGGAGGGGTATGGGACCGGTGCCAGAGAAAGAGTACCGTTGGGGGGGGGGGTGCAGACATGCCCCAGGGCTTGGAGCAGACACACCCAGCCCTGAGACACCAGGCAAGGTAATTTGATTCCAAACAGTTGGTTTGTTGATCATTATAGAATGTCTTTCTGGTCCATGACTCTCCATCCCCTCTCCCTGTCCCCTTCCCACTCTCAGTCCAAAATAAAAACCCATATCAAAATCAGGTTTATCATCACTCATATGTGGCATGAAACTTTCTTTTGTGGCAGCAGTACAATGCAATACATAAAATTATTACAGTGCTGTGCAAAAGTCTTAGGCACTCTAGCTATAGATATGTGCCTAAGACTTTTACACAGTACTGATGTTTCAATGTTTTGATGAACATGTGACAAATAAAGCTGATTCCCTAGCCATTAGCATTTCCAAATCAAAGTGGTACAATAGCTGGAGTACAATGTGTAGGTGGTGGGGCCTCCAAGCCCCTACTCTCCCTCTAGATGGTTTAGGAGATGCTGTTGAAATGAGATCTGATGCACACTGCTGATGGGGAAATGAGTAAGCTGGATAGCAGAAGGGGTTACAATCAAGTGAGCTGCTTTGTTGTTCAAGAAAGTGTCAAACTTCTTGAATGTTCTTGGAGATAGACCCATCCAGACAAGTGAAGGGTATTCCATTACACTCTTGGCATGTAGGTTGTGGGAAGATCTTGAAATGTCAGGAGGTAAGTCACTTGCCAGAAGATACCTGGCTCTGATCTGTTCTTGTGCCTTGGTATTTATGTCCGTAGATGGAACTGAGTTTCCAGTTAGCTGCTGACCTCAAGATATTAATGATGGGGGAATGAGGATGTAACAACGCCATTGACTGTCAAGGGCAGGTGATTGGACTCTCTTATGGAAGATGATCATTGCCTAGCAGTTCAAAGGGAGATAAAGACCCGGCCAGAAGGAGCAACCTCGGCATTGTGGAACTGTTTTGAAAACATGGACTGGTAACATCTATGTGAGGGCAAATCAGAAGCCATGGCTGACAGCAGCAGTCTGAGCACGGCTCAGAGATCGAGATGCTGCCTTCAAATCGAGGGGTAAGACAGCTGTCAGGTCAGCAAAAGCTGTGCTTTCTCACGCCATCAGGAAGGCAAAATAGGTTTATCCACTGAGAATATACAGCCATTTCTGTGACACCAGAGACATGGGACGCTTGCGGCAGGGCGTAACGGACTACAAGTCCACCCTGTGTGCCAATGACAGTGATAGACTGAATGTCTTTTACACTCAATTTGATGCACAGACTGATGTGCTGGTGAGGAATGCCCTCCTTCCCCTCCAGGGAGCAGGTGTTCTGTCTAGCCGCAGCTGTTATGAGGAACACCTTAGTCAGGATCAACCCACGTAAAGCTGTGGCAAATGATAATGTATGTGGTCAGGTGCTGAGGGACTACTTAGCCCAGTTAACAGAGGTTCTAACATCTTCAATATCTCTCTGGAACAGTCCACTGTCCCCTCAGGCTTCAAGGTGACAGTATCATCCTGGTGCCCAGGAGGGTGACAGTAACCTGCTCAGCAACTTAGAATCCTGTGGCACTGACCTCAGCAATAAGAAAGTGCCATGAATGGTTCATTATGGATCCCATCAAATCACATTGGACCTTTTCCAGTTCGCTGTCTCTCAAATTGGTCCACTGATGGTGCACTCCACTCTGTCCTGTCCCATCTAGAAAATGTTGCCTGATATGCCAGGATGCTGCTTATCGACTCCAGTTTGGAGTTTAATGCCATCATTTCTCAGAAACTAGTGTGTAAACTGTCCTCATTGGTTCTCACACTTCTCTCTATAACTAGATCCTGAACTTCTTGAAAGGACACCACAGTCAGTCCATGTTGGCAGAAGCATCTCTAGCTTTGTCACGCTGAGCAGCGGCACTCCCCAGGGCTGCGTGCTCAGCCCACTGTTGTTCATGCTGCTGATCCATGACTGCACTGCTAGATCCAGTTCCAACCAAATCATCAAGTTCACCGATGACACAACACTGGCTGGCCTCATAAACAACGATGCGATGGCGTACAGAGTGCAGGTAAAGCGACTGGTGGAATGGTGTGAGCACAACAACTTGAGTATTAATGTGGACAAGACCAAAGGGATGATTTTGCACTTTAAGAAGATGCAGGCTGTCCCCACCTCACTACACATAGATGGCCTCTTCATGAAGTGTGCTAGGATCATCGAGTTTCTGGGAGTGCGTATAATAGATGATCTCACCTAGTGAAGCAAAACCACCTCTTTGGCCAAGACAGCACAGCGGCATCTTCACTTCCTGAGGAGATTGAGATGAGTGGGTGTGTTGGAGAGCACTAGGCAAACGCACTCCATACACACATGTACTTACACACACACGGATATTGCCTTGTCATTCTGCTGTCATCGCGCTGAGTATGCGCACGTCAATGTTTTCGGCAGTATATTCTCATAATGGGTCCTAAACCAAGCTATGGGGACTTTCCCGCCATACACAGCAAAATTTCTTCAATTTCTTTAGTAATGAGGATATGTAAATGTGTTTATATTGTTTGTATTCTGTACCTAAGGTAGATACTTCTGTTTATTTTGTAATATGATTATAGCTGCATTGTTGGGTGCATCATATTCTGATTCATGGGTGGTCTTAAGTTAACTTTATGGATATTAAAGATGGTATGTCCTGGTGCCTAATAAACTGGGCTCATCACTCTGAGTGGGAAAGAGAGATTGGGGCAGCCAGGAATTCACAGGACAAAGTATGGAGCTGTTATTGTGTTTTCTCACAGATATCTTTTTGTAAATATTGTCAGTTTTCTTTTCACTATTTCCACTAAATTCTATTCTTTTATGTCTTTTACATTTGCTTTTCATCTTGAATATGATTCTGCAACTGTCAGAGCCTGTGATTTGTGGCTTGGAGATCATTTGGGTGTTTCAGTGCTCTGCAATCTCCGAGAGACAGAGGCAGCATGAGGGAGCCTCATGACAAGAAGGTGGTGAGCCAGTGCTCGACTCCATTTCACTGATTAAAGCTTCCATTCCTCACCAATTAAAGCAACGTGGGTGATTGAAACATAGCGGTGAATGCGAAAGTTGAGCTCTGCTGCCTGACTTTTTATCACTGGGGGATAGCTCTGCTGCCTGACTTTTTATCACTGGTGAGATCGCTCTGTTACCGAGAGGGATGGCATGCCACAGTGCTAGCAGAATGTTACTCAGGTTTTCTGTGTTTTGGACATGGACATGGACTATAATTTCAGTCTTATGGGTTTTTTTATATTTTATATTTCACCCAATCTTGCTCATTTTTTGTGCAGGTTGAGGAATTTGGGAGTTGATGACTGTGCTGCAGTTCTTTTCTCTTTTGGTTTCATGGCTATCTGGAGAAAAAGGAGTTCAGAGTTGTATACTTCGATAATAAATGAACCTTTGAACTTTGAACTAAGTTTTGTAAGTTTGTTTTCTGACGCACCTAATGAATACCATTGCATTGAAGCGCTGCATGACTCCAGCCATTTTTTCCTTCAGTCATAACCCACTTATCTAACAGTGAGGCTCCACACCCCTCCCTGTTTCTAACCAATTTATTGAGCAGCACCATCAATGGTATCTTGACCAGCTGCATCAAATGGTCCAAATGGTTCAAAGCTGATCTACAGCTGAAGCTCAAGCTAGAGTTCTCTCCGAGTGGTGACTTCTCGCACATGTTTTGCAGCCTGGCGTTTCAATACCTCCAGGTGCGCCTTCAGGGTGAAGCCCCGTAGATGACCTGAATCCTTGCCAATGTCACTGACAGAAGTGTCATGGGAGACTGAAACGTTGAGACAGTGGGTGCTGTGTGCTGCTGTTGGAAGAAGGCCACTGGACCTGAGTGATCCTCTCTCCCTCTCGCTTTTTGATGATGAGTGGGAGCTTGTCAGTCCTTGAGTCAGAGGACTCAGAGGATCAATGCAGCAGGCTGTAGCATCGAAACAGCAAGCTGCTGATCTCCCACTCTGATTATTGCAGGGATGATCTCTCTCTCCTACACTAGTGAGAGAGAGCCTATCTAGATACTGGCGTTGGGCTATGGACTGTAGTTTTTTGAAGCACTCTAGATCAAGGTCCCTTTGGAAGCTTTTGCAATTGCTTACATGGTGGGGAGAGGGGGCGTTGGTGCTTTTACTGGTACAAATTGGAGGAGGGAGGCTGGGAGGATCAATGCTTCCGCTGTTGCTTGTGTGTCGGGGGGGGTGTGGTTTGTGATTCTGATATTTCTGTCATTCATCCTTTGGGTTTATTTCTGTTGCGTGGGTGTTTGTGAAGAGTAAGAATTTCGGGTTGTATGCTGTATAAGTTCTCTGATATTATATTGAACCATTTGAACTATTTGATCCCTCCCATCTATCCAACAATCTCCTTGACCCCCTACCATCAGGCAGAAGGTACCGTAGCAGTAGGACAAGAGCTATTAGGATGGGAAACAACTTCTTCCCCCAAGCCGTAAGACTACTGAACTCGCTGCCACCACCCAGGTCTCATCATACATGAAGCACCAGTGGTTTTATACTGTTTACTTTTTTTTTTAATTTGAGTTGTAAATGCACCTTAGAATTTCTTAACTTATTTGTAGTAATTTTACTTTATATGTTCTGTGTGCGAGTTATATGTATTGTGTTGCGCACCTTGGTCCAGAGGAACGTTGTTCTGTTTGGAGGTATTCATGCACATGGTTGAATAACAATAAAATGACCTTGAACAAACTTGATTGGATGGATAGGTTTCACTTATCAGTCAATGCCTTACCGTTGTCTAGGTTTTGCTGCATATAGACTTGCGCTGTTTCATTTGTTGAGGAATTGTGAATAGAACAGAAATTAACTGCAATCATTAAATTTGGGGATGTTCTCAGAGCCTCCTCCTCTTCCTCCTGTTTAATCGTCTACCACCATTCTTATGATGGGGCTGTAGAGCATCGATTTGATCTGATGACTGTGGAATTGCTTTGTGCTGCCTATTACACACTGTTTCTGCTGGCTAGCATGCATGTAGTTTTGTGCTGGAGCTTCAACCCCACTTCAAGTTGTGCTTCCAGTATCCCATTCTGCAGGTGATTCTTGACATTATTCCAACGATGAGGGATATGCTGGGCACCATAATCTTACAAACGGAGATGGTCTACACTTCCGCTCGTACACAGGGATGGCCAGTTTTGACCCCGCCACGTCACCACGGTTGTAAGGTGGTGAGTGTCCTTGGTCTGAAGACAAGATTTTTCGCCTTTCCGACTCCACACCAATCACTTCTGCCAGTACAGTCGGGGATTGTTAGGATTGGGTAACACAGATTTACCCTTTGCATTAATTGTTCAATGTAGACCTAACCTGTCGTTCAGGTCCTAAGTGACTCTGTCAGGCTGTAGCCTAGCTGGACTGTGCAACTGCTCTGCCGACATAAACCCCAGTCTATAGTTCATGAGCAGTAGCTTGCAATGTTGATTTGGGTGGGATCAACAATAGTGTGTCTGAATTCTGTGCCTCAGTTAATAGGGGATGGTCCATTAGCTGCTGCATGTCCTAGCTCTATTTTAGTGTAGCCACCCTGATGAATGGCTTGTTTGGCCATTTTGAAGGGAAAACCATATTGCTGTGGGTTTAGAGTCAGATGAAGTCCAGACCAAGGTAAGAACAGCATGGTTTCCTCGCTGAAGGATATCACTCATTACTTACAATGTCTTTTTAAACATTTCCATTTATTTTCCAGTCTCAATTTTTCTGACAATTTTCTCTTGATTTCCTCTTTCTGCCTCGTCATGAAATTCCTCTCACTGTCAACACAATATCACGCTGCGATCATCCACCCAGTTTGACCTTCATGGGACTCCAATCCCACAATCTGTGCTGGACTTTTAAGTTGCTAAGGCAATAAATCCTGTCTCATCAAAGAAAGGTGACTGGCCGATGGAGATCCAGGGTTTCCATTCCTCATTTCTCACAGCTGGTAGGTTTACCAGCAAGTATATCCCTCCTCATGTGTAACAATGGTTGATTTGTAGCCAATTGAATTCCTGAAGGATATGATCAATGTTACATTACACAAGCAGTTTTTAATATATATCCTCAGTTACCATCCAAGTTCCTTTGCAGTTATAGCCCTGGGAAGTCACAGTAGAGTAGTGGTTAGCGTGACACAATTACAGCTTGGGAGGTTGGAGTCAGAGGTCAATTCCAATGCTGTCTGTAAGAATTTTTTATGTCCTTCCAGTGTAGCATGTTTGTTTCTTCTGCATGTCCCAGTTTTCTCACACATTCCAAACATGTTGTGGTTAGTGGGTTAATTGGTCATTGTCAATTGTCTTGTGGCTTGACCCGGTAAAATAGATGGGTTGCTGGACAATGCATTTGCTGGGCTGGAAGCGTCTGTTCCACGTTGTATCTCTAAGTATATAAATAAATAAAAAGTGCAGTTCATGTTACAATGGAGGCAAACTTACCTGAAAACTTACACACTGCAGGCTCCCTGAACTCCCAGACGTAGGCTTTGCGGGAAAAGCCAGAGAGTGGTGGTAGATACTTGCCACTCTGACTGGAGGCCTGTAACTAGTGGAGTGCTGCAGGGATTGATGTTGGGTCCGTTGTTGTTTGTCCTCTATATCAATGATCTGGATGGCAATGTGGTTCACTGAAGCAGCAGATTTATGAATGGCACCAAAATTGGGGCTGTAATGGACAGAGAGGAAGACTACAAGAGCTTGCAGCAGAATCTGGACCATAGGTTGAAAATAGGTTGAAAAATGGCAGATGGAATTTAATGCAGACAAGTGTAGCACTTTGAGAGGACCAACCAGGGTAGGTCTTACACAATGAGCGGTAATGCACTGGTTTGTGTGGTAGAAGAAAGAGATTTAGGAATACAGGTCCAAAGTTCATTGAAAGTAGCATCTCAGGTAGATAGGGTCATGAAGAAAGCTTTTGGCACATTGGCTTTCATAGATCAAAGTATAGAGTATAGGAGTTGAGATGTTATGTTGAAGTTGTACAAGACCTATAGGAAAGATATAAGTAAGATTGAAAGAGTACAGAGAAAATTTACAAGGATGTTGCCTGGTCTGGAGGACCTGAGTTATAAGGAAATATTAATAGGTTAGAACTTTATTCCCTAGAACATAGAAGATTGAGGTGAGATTTGATAGAGGTATACACAATTATGAGGAGTATAGATAGAGTAAATCCAAGCAGACATTTTCCATTGAGGTTGGGGGAGACTACAACAAGAGATCATGGGTTAAGGATGAATGTTTAAGGGGAACATGAGGGAAACTTCTTCACTCAGAGGATGGTGAGAGTATGGAACCAGCTGCCATTGTAAGTGGTGGATGCGATTTCAATTTCAATGTTTAAGAGAAGTTTGGATAGGTTAATGGATGGGAGGGGTATGGAGAGCTACGGACCAGGTGCAGGTCGATGGGACTAGGCATTTTAAATTGTTCAGCATGGACTGGTTGGGCTGAAGGGCCTGTTTCTGTGACGTAGTTTTCAATAACTCTGTGACTCTGTAACTGGGATATGGTGACATCCATCATCAGGGATTGTCAATATCCAGGCCATGCTCTCATCTCAATGCTGCCTTCAGGCAGTAGGTACTGGAGCCTGAAGACCCACACCTCAAAGATCAACAATACCTTCCCCCACTGCCATCAGGTTCTTGAACTGACCTGAAAAACCCTAACACTACCTCGAACTATAATACTTTTTCCCTCTCTCAATTTGCACTCGATTCAATACATTTATTTTGCCATGTATAATTACACTTAATGATCACTTTATTAGGTACCTCCTAAATGTATGTTTGTGGTCTTCTGCTGCTGTAGCCCATCCACTTCAAGGTTCAATGTATTCAGAGGTACTTTTCTTCACACCACTGTTGTAATGCATGGTTATTTGAGTTACTGTCACCTTCCTGTCAGTCTGGCAATTCTCTTCTGACCTCTCTCATTAACAAGGTGTTTTTGGCCACAGAACTACCACTCACTAGATTTTCTTTTCTTGTTTTTGCAGTAACCTCTGTAAACTGTTGAGACTGTTGTGCATGAAAATCCTAGGAGATCAGCAGTTTCTGAGATACTCAAACCACCCGTCCGGCGTCAACAATCAATCCATGGTCAAAGTCACTTAGATCCCATTTCTTCCCCATTCTGATGTTTGGACTGAACAACAGCTGAACATCTTGACCCTGTCTGCATGCTTTAATGCATTGAGTTGTTGCTGCGTGGTTGGCTGATTAGATATTTGCATTAATGAGTAGGTGTACAAGTGTACCTAATAAAGTGGCCACTGGGCATATCTATAATTTATGTCAATTTCAGTTTATGTCAACTTATATTTGTAATGTGCTATGCTGCAGCTGCAAAAAGCTAATTTTCACCGTAGTTATACCCTGTGTACGAATGCCTATGACATGAATAGCCTTGAACTTGACATAGCTTGGGTGCTATTGGATGTGGGATAAATGTTGGCAAGAACATAAGAATAATTCTTCCACTTCATTATGAATGATGCTGACTGGTCTCTTGACATTGGAAGGGATGGAGGTAGAGTGTTAGATGGAATTTGTGACTTCAATTGGAGGACGTCAGCAAGCAGAAGATTAGGGGACATCAGGAGATAAGTGGTTTGAGATCCCAAAGGTAGAATTCTTAGCCTTGGGCCACTGCAGAGGGCTGAGGGCTTTAGTTTGGAGATAGTGACTTGAGAAAATCTGGGCATATTTGAAAGAACTGTGGTGAGGGCCTGAAGACAGGGAAGATTGATGACCTCCCTTATGCTCTTATAGCATGGTGGTAGCATGCCCTCATGTCATCAATATCCATAACATGGAGAAAAGATTTTGACTAACTACCATATCCATGCCTCTCATGAACTAAATGTTACTTTGGAACTGAGTGAATCAGTTCCCCAAATCTAGGTGGATAGTCTGTAGTTTTTTAAAAAAAGATAATTGTCCCAATTAAAAAGAGAGTTGTTCCAAGTAACACCAGAAAGAAATTCCACCTTTTGTATGTTCTGTCAGAAGATTAATTTTGCATAAACACAAGAGATTCTGAAGATGTGGAAGTCTTGGGCAACAGTCACAAAGTGCTGCAGGAACTCAACAAGTCAGGCAACATCTATGCAGGGGAAGAAACAGGTGATGTTTCGGGTTAAGCCCTTCATTAAGACTGGAAAGGAAAGGGTCAGAAGACAGAATAAGAAGGGGGAAGGAGTACAAGCTGGTGGATGATTCCAGCTGAGGGGGACGGTGAATGAGTTGGAGAGGGAGGGTGAAGTAAGAAGCTGGGAGGTAATAGGTGGAAGAGGTATAGGGCCAAAGAAGAAGGCATCTAATAGGAGAGGACATGGGAGAAAACGGAAGGAGGAGGGGAACCAGAGAGAGGTGATGGGCAGGTGAAGAGAAGAGAAAGTGCAAGAGGGTAACCAAAATGGGGAATGAAAAAAGAGAGGAGGGAAGGGGAAGACATTACCAGAATTCATTTTGCATGGTTATTTACAACAGAATAAAAGTTTATTTGGCCCACTTTGTCTCTGTTAGTTCTTAGCTACAGCAATAATGAACCAATCTATCTGAACCATTTGCCGTATCCTCTCCTGAAATACTTGAATTTTTATTGTTTAAATTATTCATTCCCTTTTCTTTAAAGATGCAATGTAACTACTTCAATAAAGTTCGTGACCAAACATGCCTATACTGAAAATTATTTGGACAGAGCTGTTTCCTGTATTCTTTATCCTTTCCTCATGTTGTGTTCCACCTTCAGTGGGAGGTCTGTGATGTGATGTCTAATGTCTGGAAGGTAACATTGCTACTTTGGAACACAAGACCACCAACTCTTAGCATAGGCATCATGGGAGGGTTGCTCTCTCACCTCCACTCATCAGAAGAACTTTCCTGAAATTGCCGTTCCTCAAACAAGTCAATGCAAACACTAAGTTCTCAATACGTCAGCTCACCCTAACCTATCACATACACTTCAAAATGGAACTAAGTCAAGTCTTTGACATTAACAGAAGGTCTCCTGGATTGTTTTGTTTGCAATCTTCTCTCACTAATCCCAATAAGGAACAAGATTAAGATTAGCTTTATTTGTCACATGTACAACAAAATGTACAATAAAATGTGACATTTGCATCAAATCAATTAGGATTGTGCCCAGCAGCCCACAAGAGTTATAGACAATAGGCAATAGACAATTGGTGCAGGAGTAGGTGATTTGGACCTTCGAGCCAGCACCACCATTCACTGTGATCATGGCTGATCATCCACTATCAGTATCCAGTTCCTGCCCTATCCCCATAACCTTTGATTCCGCTATCTTTAAGAGCTCTATCCATCTCTTTTTTGAAAGCATCCAGAAACTTGGCCTCCACAGCCTTCTGGGGCAGAGCATTCCATATATCCATCACTCTCTGGGTGAAAAAGTTTTTCCTCAACTCCGTTCTAAATGGCCTGCCCCTAATTCTTAAACTGTGGCCTCTGGTTCTCGACTCACCCATCAACGGGAACGTGCTTCCTGCCTCCAATGTGTCCAATCCCTTAATAATCTTATATGTTTCAATAAGATCTCCTCTCAGCCTTCTAAATTCCAGAGTATACAAGCTCAGTTGCTCCAATCTTTCGACATATGACAGCCCCGCCATCCCGGGAATTAACCTTGTGAACCTACACTGCACTCCCACAATAGCAAGAATGTCCTTCCTCAAATTTGGAGACCAAAACTGCACACAGTACTCCAGGTGTGGTCTCACCAGGGCCCTGTACAACTGCAGAAGGACCTCTTTGCTCTTATACTCAATTCCCCTTGTTATGAAGGCCAGTATGCAATTAGCTTTCTTCACTGCCTGCTGTACTTGCATGCTTGTTTTCAGTGACTGATGTACAAAAACACCTAGATCTCGTTGTGCTTCCCCTTTTCCTAACTTGACTCCATTTAGATAATAATCTGCCTTCCTGTTCTTACCACCAAAGTGGATAACCTCACATTTATCCACATTAAACTGCATCTGCCATGCATCTGCCCACTCACCCAGCCTGTCCAAGTCACCCTGCATTCTTATAACATCCTCCTCACATTTCACACTGCCACCCAGCTTTGTGTCATCAGCAAATTTGCTAATGTTACTTTTAATTCCCTGATCTAAATCATTAATATATATTGTAAACAGCTGCGGTCCCAGCACTGAACCCTGCGGTACCCCGCTGGTCACCGCCTGCCATTCTGAAAGGGAGCCGTTAATCGCTACTCTTTGTTTTCTGTCAGCCAGACAATTTTCAATCCATGTCAGTACTCTGCCCCCAATACCATGTGTCCTAATTTTGTTCACTAATCTCCTATGTGGGACTTTATCAAAGGCTTTCTGAAAGTCCAGGTACACCATATCCTCTGGCTCTCCCTTGTCCATTTTCATAGTTACATCCTCAAAAAATTCCGGAAGATTAGTCAAGCATGATTTCCCCTTCGTAAATCCATGCTGACTCGGACCAATCTTGTTACTACTATCCAGATGTGTTGTAATTTCATCTTTTATAATTGACTCCAGCATCTTTCCCACCACTGACGTCAGCCTAACCGGTCTATAATTCCTTGTTTTCTCTCTTCCTCCCTTCTTGAAGAGAGGGACAACATTAGCCACCCTCCAATCCACAGGAACTGATCCTGAATCTATAGAACAATGGAAAATGATTACCAATGCGTCCACGATTTCTAAAGCCACCTCCTTAAGTACCCTGGGATGCAGACCATCAGGTCCCGGGAACTTATCAGCCTTCAGACCCAACAGCCTATCCAACATCATTTCCTTCAATTCATCCATTACCCTAGGTCCTTTGGCCACTATTACATCTGGGAGATTGTTTCTGTCTTCCCTAGTGAAGACAGACCCAAAGTACTTGTTCAACTCATCTGCCATTTCCTTGTTCCCCATAATAAATTCACCCACTCCTGTCTTCAAGGGCCCAATTTTGGTCTTAACTATTTTTTTCCTTTTCACATACCTAAAGAAGCTTTTACTATCCTCCTTTATATTCTTGGCTAGTTTACCTTCATACCTCATTTTTTCTCCGCATATTGCCTTTTTAGTTACCTTCTGTTGCTCTTTAAAAGTTTGCCAATCCTCCGGCTTCCCGCTTGTCTTTGCTATGTTATACTTCTCTTTTATTTTTATACTGTCCATTACTTCCCTTGTCAGCCACGGCCTCCCCTTACTCCCCTTAGGATCTTTCTTCCTCTTTAGAACGAACTGATCCTGCATTTTCCGCATTATTCCCAGAAACATTTGCCATTGCTGTTCCACTGTCATCCCTGCTAGGGTATTGTTCCATTGAACTTTGGCCAGCTCCTCCCTCATAGCACCATAGTTCCCTTTGTTCAACTGTAATACTGACACTTCTGAGTTTCCCTTCTCCCTCTCAAATTGTAGATTAAAACTTATCATAAATGTCTCCTTTACCTCGAAGTCCCTGATCAAATCAGGTTCATTGCACAACACTAAATCTAGAGTCACGTTCTCTCTGTTGCAACACTTCTGGTACCAACATAGAATGCCCACAACTTACTAACCCTAACCCATATGTCCTTGTAATGTGGTAGGAAACCGGAGCACCTGCAGGAAACCTGTGTGATCACGGGAGAACATACAAACTCCTTACAAATAGCAGCGGGAATTGAACCCTGATTGGTGATCATTAGTGTTGTAAAATGACTGCGCTAACTGTTACGTTACCATGCCACAAAGTGTGACTTGGGTTGGTATAGTACTGAAATAATTGATTGTAGGAGAGTCCAAATGTAGACAGCATTGTCAACTCAGCACGATTATGGACGCGTGGCCGAAGTCATGAACTTTGAACGTCCATCTCGTACCATCCCTGGGGACCTGAAGGACATTCATCAGCTCACTGGTAGTGCAAGATGTGTGCTACATAATCCAGTAAAATTAGTCCACTCGATCTTTGTGTCTGCTCCAGCATTCAATCATGGCTGACTTATTTTTCCCAATTGCATTCTCCTGCATTCTCCCTGTAACCCTTAATCCCATTATCATTCAAGAGCCTTGAATATTCCCAATTACCTGGCCTCCACAGCCCTCTGTGGCAATGAATTCATCATCCTCTGGCTGAAAAAATTCCTCTGTATCTCAGTTTTAATTGGATGTCTCTTTATTCTCAAATTGTGTTCTCAAATCCTTGGCTCTCTTACAAATGGAAATACTATCTCTATGTACACTCCATCCAAGTCTTTCAGCTTTTTTAATTAGTAAAAGATTAGTAGAAGAAGAAGATACCTCACAGCTGGAATAAGAAGCCTTTCAGCAGTCAAACCTTATTTCAAAAAAATCCCTACTAAACATCCACCGACTTTGCGTATTGGATGTAATTCTGCTCCTATATCAGATCAAGTGGCCTGCAGCTATCATGACTTCACTGTGGAAGCATTTTGATGAAGATGTCAACCAAATTCTGGAGGCAATGGCGAAAGGAGAGGTCGATAGGAAGCTACAAGCCATGACAACAATCATTGTCAGCATCGCAGCTGAATGGTTCGGAGAAGAGGAGAAGAAAGGCTCCAGAACACCTTCCTCAAAGAACCAAAGAGCATTGAGGATCCACAACATCAGGCAGGAGATGAAAGCGCTGAAGTCCCAATACAAGGAGGCAGGAGAAGATGAGTGCATTGGCTTGGCCCAGCTGATGTGCATACTACAAAAGAAGATCAGGGTCCTCCGCCAGGCAGAGTGGTATCGGAGGCGGCGTCGTGAAAGGGCCCGAAAACATGCTGCCTTTATCGCCAACCCCTTCAAGTTCACCAAGGAGTTGCTGGGGGAGAAGCGCAGTGGGAAACTGGCCTGTTCGCAGGAAGACATAGACCAACATCTGAAGAAGATATATAATGATCCTGAAAAAGAGCAGGAGTTGGGAGAGTGCAACATCCAAATAGACCCACCTGAACCGGATGTGCAGTTCAACATGTCAGAGCTGCAACTAAAGGAAGTCAGAGAGGTCGTCCACAAAGCAAGGGCAAGCACAGCTCCAGGACCAAGCAACACCTCGTACAAAGTGTACAAGAACTGCCCCAAACTCCTGCTGCATCTGTGGAAGATCCTGAGAATCTTCTGGAGAAGGGGGAAGATCCCAGAACAGTGAAGACTGGCTGAAGAGGTGTGGATCCGAAGGAGGAGAGCGCCACCCAGATAGACCAGTTCCGCATCATCTCCCTGCTGTGTGTCGAGGCGAGATCTTCTTCAGTGCCGTTTCCAATCAGCTGCGCACCTACCTAGTGAAGAACACCTATATTGATACATCAGTCCAGAAGGGTGGCATTTCAGGGATGCCAGGCTGTCTGGAGCACATCGGTGTGGTGACACAGCTCATCAGGGAGGCCAGAGAGAACAAGGACAACCTGTCAGTGTTGTGGCTCGACCTGGCAAATGCATAAGGTTCCATTCCACACAAGCAGTTGCAGTTCACACTGATCAAACATCACATCTCCAGCAGAATCAGAGACCTTATCGCTGATTATTACAGCAACTTCAGGATGAGGGTCTCTTCAGGAGCAATTACATCAAGCAGGCACGAGGTGGAGATTGGCATCATCACAGGGTGCACGATCTCAGTGACACTGCTCTCCCTAGCCATGAACATACTCACTAAGTCTGCTGAACCAGAGTGCAGAGGGCCCAGAGAGGGGTATCACAGTTGGTGTGGACAAAGAGGGGTGAAAGAACCTGTTTCTATGATTCTAATTAATTTATTATAAATTTGCTAGTGAGCAGAAGCACCTGTTCATGGAAACAGTGGTACAAATCTTCATTAGAGTCCTCACAGTCTCTTCCCTTGTTTCCTTTGGCATTCTGGAATAGATCTTCTCAGAATCTAGGGATTTATCCACCTTAATGTGCATCAATATTTCTAATACTTTCTCCTTCATGTTAGAGACATACTCCAGAATATCAGTGAACACATTTTTTCTACTCAAAAACTAGCAGCTTAGTGTACATTCTTTGAAGCAACCAAAAAATGTCCCAAGCCCAAGATGCATTTGTCATAGATTCAATTTTCTGCAAATTCAAAAATAATCTTAGCTCTTATTCGTTTACTATCTTATAAAATCAGAACTTACAGGAAACACTTAGCAAGTGAGGTCTGTTTGTAAAATCTATGTAGTAACCTTTTTCCTGAATCTATGGAAAGAAAAACAGTTAGGTTTAGAGTTGAAGTCTGTTCTTCAAATATTACACTGTTTCTTTTTCCACCAATTCTGCCCAATCTCCTGAGTGTTTCCAGCACCTTATGCTTTTATTTCAGATATCCAGCATCTGCAGTTCTGTGCTTCCTGGGTGAAGAATGTTGCTTTATCCTTTGTTGCTCTTCAGCACATTTGCAGTTGAAGCTATAAACACTGTAGCATGGTAAAAGGTCTGTGTAGTCCTGAATGCATTTGTGAGTTAACCGACGTACAACCAGTGGTGTAAACTACAAACGTTTGTACTTTCTTTATTCTTCTCATTGCCTGTGTGAAGCACCCAGCATAATCAGCTGCTCTGCGCGTGATCACAGGAAACTGCAAAGAGTTGTGAACACAGCTCAGCTCATCATAGCAACCAGCCTCCTCTCTATTGATTCTGTCTACACTTCTTGCTGCTGCAGTAAATCAGACATAATTAAAGACCCCACCACCCCAAACATTCCGTCTTCTCCCCTCTCTTGCTCTTGGAAAGAGGACATAAAAACCTAAAATCACGTACACCAGGCTCAAGGATAGCTTTCATCGGACCCTTGAATGGATCTCTGTATGGTAAAATGGGCCGTCTTCATGAACTACCTCATTATGATCTTGCACTTTTTCGTTTACACGCATTGCATGATTTTGGCTGTTTTTACACTTCATTCTGCATTGTTATTGTTTACCTTATTCTATCTCAATGCACTGTGTAATAATTTGATCTGTATAAACAGGAAGCTTTTCACCTTGTTGTGGTACATGAGGCAAAAATAAACCAATACCAAGACAAACTTTTCACTGTACCTCATAGTAAATCAACCCCAATTACATTTCTAATTGTAAAAACGTGTAATGTTCAGGCTGCAATTGTACAAGAATCTGATGACATTTTATTGTTCAAAATAGACTGTAGCCGACTTAAGGTGCATAAAGGCATCAGTTGACTTGTTATTTTATGAAAATAGAAAATCAGAAAGCTGCAAAGACTGGAAATCCGAAATAAAAACAGAAAACATCAGGAAATATCAGGAGGTCAGACAGCATCTGTGGAAAGGAGAGATGAGTTAACATTTCAGATTGAAGATTTCTTTGTCAAAACGAGGAAAGGAAGGTAAAGTCGGGCAATTCTTCCTGCAAACCAGCACTCCAGCAGCAATTCCTTTTATACCCCAGCATCATGGTCACTTCATCACTGTGACCGGCTCCTGAACCCAAAGCACCAGAGCAGCACCAGAAGTGGTGCGCCTCTTTGTTTCCAAGATCAGAATGATACTATTGCAGCAGGACGAACAGCAAGTGCTGGATATGGAAGAGAAATAGCTAAATGCTCTGCTGCATTTGTGAAGAAAGAGGAGAGAGAACTCACTGAACTATGTTTCACAATTCAAACGAAGGGCCTCTTAATGCAAACCATGTGTAGCTTTGCAGTGAACCGGACCATGTGCTGAGGACAAGGGTCTCCCATGACTGGCAAAGTCCTTATGCCTTAATGGATCACACTGTGTTAATAACTAAATAAATTAGTTATTTCCTTCTTGGGAATGGGAATGCCAGTTAGTAGCTGCGGTAAATCACCACTGGGCAGTCATTAGGAAGCAAATCAATTAAGATCATTATGGCAATCAGGCAGTATGACACTGTGAGAGCCTGTGTAACTTGGACCAACTTCTCCCGGAGCAGGGAGGAACACTGATCCTCTGTTGTGGAAAGCATGTACTGCTGAGATTAACATTAAATATATCCACCCAGGCCCCAAACAAAAGGCTTTCCTGGGGAGTTTTTTTTCTGAGCTATGAACACTGCCTCTTGCACCTTACCGACTTTAGATAGGACCTATGACTGGAAGGAATTTTGCCTACTGCTGCCTTCCTGTAATAAAATTATTGAAGGCTTTTACAATTTACAATAGCTTTAAACGTAAAATGTAGAATCTGTTGGATTATGGTCTAAGTTGATATTTTTCTTGTAGTTTAACTATCTTTCTTTTTGCTTATGTGT
This sequence comes from Mobula birostris, assembly GCF_030028105.1. NCBI lineage: Eukaryota > Metazoa > Chordata > Chondrichthyes > Myliobatiformes > Myliobatidae > Mobula > Mobula birostris. Next base: position 39,599,367 of record NC_092387.1, read on the forward strand.
TTGTATAATCACCTGTTGGTCTGGAAATGTTCAGTGTCTTTTCAGAAATTTGTGCTAAAGCTGGGTCTGTACTTCTATAGTTTCTTTGCTGTAAACCTGGGATGTCAGGGCAGTGTACATCAAAACCATCCTTGTTGGCTCAAAGGCTGTTATCAGAGAAGATTCCCTTATCTGTGCAGCTTGAACCATTTATCAGTATAAAGAAAGACCACAAGGGAGGTTCCTCCTGCCTGGAATGGCAACTGCTCTGCACATGACCGCAAGGAGCCGCAGAGAGTTGTGGGCACAGCTCAGCACATCAGAGAAACCGACCTCGCCTCCATGGCCTCTGTCTATACTTCTTGCTGATTCAGTAAAGCAGCCGGCACAATCAGAGACCATACCCATCCCAGACATCCTCTCTTCTCCCCTCTCCTATTGGGCAGAAGATACCAAAGCCTGAAAGCACGTACCACCAGGCTCTAGAACAGCTTCTATCCCACTTTGATCAGACTTTTTCAAGGACCTCTTGTACGATAAGATGGACTCTTTGCCTCGCTGTCTACTTCATTATAATCTTGCACTTTATTGCATACCTACATTGTGCTTTTTCAGTAGCACTGACACTTCATTTTTACCTTATTCTAACTGAATGCACTGTGTAACGATCTGATCTGTATAATCAGTATGCAAGACAAGTTTCTCACTGTATCTTGGTACATGTGATAATAATAAACCAATGCCAATACCGATACAGTTAAGCTTATTTCCCTGCTACCTCCTCGCAGTGCTTTACTGTCAGTTCTTTGTTACGAACATCTTATAAAACAGCTGTAACCACAAGATTTGCACCTCATCTGTGACTTCCGAAGAACCTTCTGGACAAATCATCTCCGGATCCAACAAACCCTCAGAGTACAGTGTGGTTCAGTTTGCACCCTGTGCACAGACTCCAAATTATGTCCTACTGTCAGTAATTAAAGGGGCTCCGACGTGATGCACCGAGAGAGAGACTCTTCGGGGGGCTTGCACAGTGGTTTTCTAGAGTAGCATCAGTGATCTCCTTTGGTGTTGCTGCAACCATAAGTAACTTTAAAATACATAAGGTGATAGTGATAACATCCTTTATTGAAGGCAGAAAGTCTTATCAAAACTACAGTGTATCAGCATCCTTCCACATGATGCAAACTGTAGTACTCTGCATATCAGAATCAGGTATCGTATCACTGGTATACATTGTGAAATTTGTTGTTTTGCAGCAGCTGTGCATTGCAATAAGTAATAAATTATGATAAGTATATATCTAAAAAACAAAAATTAAATTAAGTAAGTAATGTAAAAAAGAGAGGAAAAGTATTGAGGTAGTGTTCATGGGTTCATTGTCCATCCAGAAATCTGATAGTGGAAGGGAGGAAGCTGAGATGCTGACTGTGTCTATTCAGGCTCCTGTACCTCCTCCTTGCTGGTAACAAGGAGGAGGTTTGGCTGATAGGAGTCCAGGCATTGACTATTGAAGGTGTCCTAGATGTTGGGGAAGCTACTGCCTATGATGGAGCTGGCTGAGTTCACAATTTTCTGCAGTATTTTTCCGATCCTGTGCAGTGGCCCCTCCATTATAGACCTTGAATTGAGGTGCACCGACGTTGTCAGCAAGGAAGAGATGTTAATTCTGATCCATACAGACTGTGGTCCCCGGTGAGGAAGCCAAGGATCCAGTTGCAGAAGGAGGTACAGATGCCCAGGATTTAGGACTTGTGGGCTCTCATTAACTGGAGTTCACCAAGGCTGACTGCCTCCCTGGACAAGTAATTGATGTCACTATATATGAGTCACAGGCTCCCTGAGCATTTACCTACCATCATAACCTCTAGATGCATCATGGTTGTGGAGGCCAGACAGGGAAAACCCAAACTGAATTAAACATCAGGTGACACAGTCATGTGGGAATCTGCAGATGCTGGAAATCTAAAGCAACACACACAAACTGGTGGAGGAACTCAGCAGGCCAGGCAGCACCTATGAAAAAGAGTAAACAGTCAAATTTTCAGGCTGAAGTGACACCTTAGTGCAGCTAGCAGAGCTGCTGCCCCACAGCACCAGTGCACTGGGTTCAATCCTGACCTCCAGCGCTGGTTGTGTGGGAGTTTGCATGCTCAACCTGTGACTGCAAGTGATCTCCATTTTTCTCCCACATCTCAAAGATGTGCTGGTTGGTAATTTGCCCCTAGTGTGTATGTGAGAGGTCGATTCTGGGGGTATTCATGAGAATGCAGGGAGAATTATTTTTTGAAAGAGATCGGTTGGGATTGGTGAAAATGGTGGTTGATGGTCAGTGTGGACTCAATGGGCTGAAGGGCCGATGCCTGGACTCTATCTCTCCATGACTTTCTGTCTTTAATGCATGATGTTATTCACTGAGCATACCCCATCCGAGTCCAGAGCCAACAAGGTCCTAAATAAATGAAATGCAACTCAAAGTCATGGAACATTATTAAACTAAATGTAAAATTAGCAAAACTCCGAAATGGAGTTGATCTTCTCCTTTAACAGATTACATCGTGACTCTGACGAAAGGCAAAGATTTTGTTTCATACGCTGTCATCTCAGATTTATATCGTCAATTTGTGCATAGCAAAGGAATTTTGGATAAATGTCAGGTCCAGGTCTTGAGTGGGATGTCATTTGGTTAAAATCAGCATGAAGCACTTCAGGTTCAGGTTGGTCTTGCACGTCTCTCCTTACACTGGCGCTGTGTTTGCTAGTTACCATTCTGCCAGATCTGATCATTGTAGGGAACACTTGAAGAGTCCTGTAAGTGCCACGGGGAAGGAATATCTCTTTGATCACATTGGATATAGGACCATATCTGTGGCCTGATGCACTCGGTGCCAATATTTGTCTTTAGAATAGTCTAGAGATGGCTTTCCACTCTGACACTCTCTTTAGCCTCCACTGACTCTGTCTACATTTGCCTTTGCCTTGGGAAGGCTGCCAACATAATCCAGGACACCTCCCACCTCGGTCGTTCTCTTTCTTCCCCACCCTGCCGAAGATACAAAAGCTGGACAATGTGTACTACCAGGCTCAAGGACAGCTTCTAGCCCTCTGTTACAAGACTCCTGAATGGATCACTTGTATATTAAAGACAAACTCTTATTATGATGCTTAAACCTAAATTGCCTACCTAAACTGAACTTTCGGTGCAAATTCAGAATCAGGTTTAATTTCACTGACACGTGTGGTGAAATTTGTTGGCCTTGCTGCAGCAGTACAATAAAATGTACAATAAAAAATCTGTGAATTACAGTAAGAATATATATTAAATATTTAAATTAAAGAAGCAGTAAGTAAAACAGTAGTGAGGTAGTGTTCATGGGTTCAATGTCAATTCAGAAATTGGATGGCAGAGGGGAAGAAACTGTTCCTGAATCACTGAGTGTGTGCCTTCAGGCTTCTGTACCTCCTCCCTGATGGTAACAATGAGAACAAGGCATGACCTGGGTGAAGGGGATCCTTAATGATGGACGCCGCCTTTTTGTGGCATCGTTCCATGAAGATGCCCTGGATACCATGGAGACTAGTGCTCATGATGTCGCTGACTAAGTTTAAATGTCTCCGCAGCGTACTTGTATTCTGTGCAATAGCGCCCCCCACCCCCCCCTGCCCCCACCCCCATGTGGGACGGTGGCGCAGCCAGTTAGAATGCTCTCCACAGTACATCTGTAGAAGCTTTTGAGTGTTTTTTGATCACATACCAAATCCTTCCAAACTCATAATGAAATACAGCCGCCGTTGTAGCTTATTTGTAGCTGCTTCGATACAATATGTTGGGTCCAGGTTGGAACCTCAGAGATATTGACACCCAGGAATATGAAATTGCTCACTCTTTCCCCCCTACGAGGACTGGGGTGTGTTCCCTCAACTTATCTTTTCTGAAGTCCACAATCAGTTCCTTGGTCTTACTGACAATGAGTGCAAGGTTCTTACAGCAACACCACTCAACTAGCTGACGTATATCACTCCTGTGTGCCCTCTTGTCACCGTCTGAAATTGTGCCAACAGTTTATAGATGGCATTTGAGCTGTGTCTAGCCATGCAGTCAAGGGTGTAGAAAGAGTAGAGCAGTGGGCTAAGCACACATCTCTGAGGTGAGCCAGAGTTGATTGTCAGCGAGGTGGAGATGTTGTTTCTGATCTGCATAGATTGTGGTCTACCGATTAGGAAGTGGAGGATCCAGTTGTAGAGGGAGGTACAGAGGCCCAGGTTCTGGAGCTTTTTGATCAGAACTGCAGGAATGATTGTGTTAAATGCTGAGCTGTACTCAATAAACAGCATCCTGACATACTGTAGGTATTTGTATTCTCCTGACATAAGTATTTGCATTGTAACACTATATTCTGCTATTTATTTTCCTTATTTACGAACTCAGTATATTTCGGATGGTATGTAAACAAAGCTTTTCACCTTGCCTTAAAACGTGGGAATAATAAACCAACAGTAATATACAGGGACTTGCTCAAGTGAGAGAACATCTCTGTCACAGCAGTTTCTCTGATGAATTCAGTATTACACCAGGCTTTCCACACTTAAAACAAAACTTACTCCTTTAACCAATCTTTTGGTTGCCTGCCCTAATTTTTCCTTATATGGCTCATTATCAGTTTTGTTTGAAAATTCTCTTGGGTCGTGTGGAACTACGAAGGTGGTATGAAAGTGCAAGTTGCAGTTGTTTTTTTTGGATTTAGTGATTTATTATAACAATGGAGGAAGGAAATCTTCCGGAACTTTTGGGTTGTGGACTTCTAGTAACCATGTGTCAGAAACTAGGGATGCCTTCATAAAGAGCCCCATTCATGTTATTGTTGGAAGTGCAAAGAAACATGCTTAATCTAATCACTCATATTCTCTCTGTGATGCAATATAAACCATGTGGCTCTTTCCTCCTCTGTAACTATTTCCTATGATTCATTTTTGCCTCCAGTGGAGACTCAACAGGCCTAATTTTAACTCTGTGTGACCAGTGTACTTAAATGGCACACACTCAGGGCCATTTAACCCCTTGTGGGAGCTCTGATAAAGACAAGTGGACAACTTGTTGATATAAAATGGCCAGTATGATTTATGCGCTACAGGAGTGTTAGGAAAGAGGGGACCAAGAGAAGGTGGGGGCTATTTGCTTCCTTTCAGTTATAGGGCAGCATGGTAGCAGAGCAATTGACACAATTGCTTTACAGCATCAGCGATCACTAAACGCGGTTCAGTTTCTACTGCCCTCAATAAGGAGCTAGTACATTCGCTCCATGACTGCCTGGGTTTCCTCTGGGTGATCTGGTTTCTTCCCACATTTCAAAGAGTTCCAGAGTCATGGGCATGCTATGTTGGTGCCTGAAGCGTGCCAACACCTGTGGGCTGCCACCAGCACAATCCTCGGTCTGAGTTGGTCATTGATATAGAACAATGTATTTCACTGTATGTTTTTAGAAGTTTCAATGTACTTAATTTTCATCTGATTTAAATGTTTCTGTGTGGGTCATGGCAAACTATTCCTTTGGATCTCACATGGGCACCTGCGTCCAAATCTCCACCCATTCACCCAACAGAGATCTCCTAAACCTCCCTATTGCTTCCTATACTTCACACTCAGATTTGTTTCCTAAGGAAATTAATCAGGAAATAACATGCAGAGGTGGTGTTGACCTTACTAGACCTCTGCTCCCCTCCATCCTCAATGCCTCTCTTCTGACATAATGCTATAAATCCAATGGAAGATCAGCTGAAGCCCTCTCCCTACAAGTCATGTGTTATGGTAGCCTGCTTTTAGACCAGCGGTAGGACAGAGTTCAAATCCTGCCTCGGAAAATGGGAAAACTTAAATTCCAGTGCTTGTTTTTCATTTTAAACTAGTTTTCATAATTGCAACAAAGGAACCTCTGGGTTGTTGTAAAACCTGTCTTTAGAAAGATTAGAAATGAATGATTAGCTTTATTTGAGATACAATGAAGTGCATCGTTTGCATCAAACCAGATCAGCGAGCATTGTGCTGGGCAGATTGCAAGTGTCACCATGCCTCCAGTGCCAACATAACATGCCCACAAGTTACTAACCGTCGGCCATAGGCTTTTGCAATGTAGTAGAAAACCAGAGCACCCACAAAGTCATGGGGAGAACGTAGAAACACTTTACAGAGAGCAGCAGGAGTTGAACCCCGATCTTATAGCTATGGCTGTAATGCATTGCACTAATTGCTATACTATACTGCCTTGCCACCCAGTCCCTGCCATCTCCTTCACTAAAGAGCTTTAGGGAACAAAATCTTCCTTATCAGTCAATACGGAAGTCCAAAACGATTAATGTGATTGACTATTAACAGATAACTTAATAAGAGAGAGGCTTTAAGTGATTGTCTCCATCCTGTGGTTGAATAAAAATCCATTTTGATCCATGTGTTTTATTAATTCATGTTTTTGGACGTGGGCATTAAGTCTGCTGGGTTCCGTCCTGGACCACTGCACCTTGCTTAGTGTCACTGCTGTCACATCACACCTGAGGATGGATTCCAAGATGCAGACCCCAGCCACGATGAAGGACTGCTGACGTAGTTCCAAGGCAGGTCAGTGTGCAGCTTGGACAGAAACCTCAGGATGACGGCAGTCCCGTACACTTTTTTGCTGTTGTTCCTCTTGGTGGAAGAGGTCTGCATTTGGGAGGTGCTGGTGGATGAGTGAGGACAGAGCATGTTTGAAATGGGACACACTGAAGCCACTGGCAAAGGAATGCCAGCCAAGCGGGCTGCTTTATCCTGGCTGGCATCCTACACGTTCCTAGTTCATGTGAGTTGATAGATTACTTTGTCACTGTACATTGTCCCCAGTGTTGCCAGGTTCGGATATAAGTGTGGAGTGAGAGACACTGAAGCAGGTCGATAGTCCGTGGACTTTAATACAAACAGTGTTAAAGGGAAAGTAAACTATAAACCCTGGGCCAAACAGGGCCGTTAACTAAAACTCTCATAGGAACATGAGGTCTACACTGCGGCTGAAAAGAACATCTACACATTAAACGAATACTGCTAGTCTTCAGAGTCAGTTGACTTGAAAGTTCAATATCTCAGGGAAGGGCGAACGCAAAACAGCAGCGAAGCATTGCTGTGCTCTGTCTGAGTCTCGACGAGCACTATGACGACAAGTGTGGAGTTAAGTACTATCACAATTAAATAATAATTAGCTGACACGTGCAAATTCACAAGTGCAATTGCTGTATCTACTATCTACTGCGCTGCCGAATCTGTGGTTGTGACAGGCCCCCTCCCTAGGTGCAGCCCCTGAGGCGCCACAGATCTGTGTCCGCTGGAAGTCCCGGATCAGCGACTTGTCAAAGATGTCCTTCGCTGGGATCCATGTACGTTCTTCTGGGCCATATCCTTCCCAGCCCACAAGGTACTGCATCTTACCACATACCCGGCGAGATGCCAGGAGGTGTCGTACTGTATAGACAAGGGAACCACCTACCAGGCGGGGAGGAGCGGGAGGTGGGGTGACTGGGGGAGGTAGTAACCGGCTTGAGCTGGGAAACATGGAATATTGGGTGGATTTTCAGTGATGCAGGTAGACGCAATCTATAGGACACCTTGTTGACAGCCTTTTCCACTACAAACGTTCCCACGTAGCGTGGTGCCAATTTCTGGTTCTTGACTTTCAGGGGAAGATCGCTTGAGGCCAATGTAACCCTCAGGCTCACCCAGCTTGTGTTCATCTAGGGAAAACAGCCTTTGGCCCCGCCAAACTGGCAAGTCACGTTTGTGTGGATGCTGTGTAATGTACGCCCAGTTACAAACCCATAACTCAAAATATCAGACAGTACACCATATGCAATTAAATGATTGAACTTTATGAATCTTAATGTGAATATAGGGTTAGTAATGAAAATAAAAAAGGGCCTAATTCGAGGAAAGGTCAAAGGTTCACATTGGCGCTCACTCAGTCATTATTCTTCCACCATCCATCTCCTCTGAGCGTTGCCGACCTTCGGACCCTCAGATCCCAGTCCACTCCATCCGGTGGTCTACCAGCTCTCTCCACACACGTCTTCCCTCTTCATCTCTCCTCGACAAAAGACTGCAAAAAAACATCCTTCCAGATACACAAGACAAAGCAACAATCTCCGATTGGCTAACATGCATACTACAGTCCTGTTACCTCCAGCCATAACCCAAACATTGCTGCTACAAAGAAACAGTTACCTCAGCAGTGAACATTACAGAGAAGCCATTACATTAGCCTTAGCAGTGAAACATTACAAAGAAGCCATTACACTAGCAGTGAATCCTTACAGCGCGCTACTCCAACCAGACCTCCTCTCCTGGCTTGAATGGCCTTCCCTGTTGACGGAACCGATCAGCCTGCCATGAATGCTGTTTCTGGGCGCGCAGCAGAGAAGCCCTGGCTCATCTCCAGGTACACTGGATCAGCTGTTCAGCGGCAGGAACTCCTACATCAATCTCCTGATCAAGGAAGAGCGGGGGCTGGAATCCCTTCTGGCATTCAAAGGGAGACATACTGGTGGAGGACGACTGGAGGTTATTGTGGGCGATCTCTGCCCAAACCAGTTGGGAGCTCCAGGATGTGGAGTTGGAAGAGGCAAGGCAGCACAGGGTTGTCTCCGACTCCTGGTTCACTCCGTCAGTCTGGCCATTAGATTGGGGGTGGATGCCAGACAAGTGGCTGGCTGTGGCTCCTACAGGAGAGCAGAAAGCCTTCTAAAAGTGGGAAGTGAACTATGGAGCACGATCAGACACTCTGTCTGAGGGAAGCTGTGGAGACTGAACACGTTGGACCATGAGTGTGGCAGTCTCACAAGTCGATGGGAGCTTGGGGAGGGCAATGAAGTGGGCAGCCTTGGAAAATCAACCACAACAACCAAAATGATAGTGTTTCCATTAGACGGGGGCAGACCAGTGATGAAATCTACTGAGAGGTGGGGCACAGGCAGTGGATATAACAGACCCGCAGGATGCTGGCATGATGTCTTGTTCCAAGCACAGGTGGGACAGGCCGATACAAAGTCGTGGACATCCTGGGACATAGATGGCCACCAAAATTGTCTCTTTCTAAACTCCTGAGTCCATTGAATTCCCAGATGTCCAGCCAGATGGGAGGAGTGATCCCATTCCAACACTTTGGAACGCACCGCAGCAGGGACAAACAGCCGGTTGGGAGGAACCCCACCTAGGCCTGGATCTGATTGTTTGGTGGTCCTCACCTTTGCTTCTATTCCCCAGATCACCGCAGCAGCGATACACGAACGAGGAAGAGTGAGTTCTGGATCGGCATTGCCCTCAGATCTGTCGAACTGCCGGGAGAAAACATCGGCCTTTATATTCTTGTTGCCGGGACAGTAAGTGAGGACGAAATTGAACAGTGTGAAAAAGAGAGTCTACCGGGCTTGATGAGGATTGAGTCTCTTAGCATCCTGAATATAGGAGAGGTTCATGTGATCTGTCCAGATCAAGAATGGATGCTCCGCCTTTTCTAGCCAGTGTCACCATTCCTCCAGGGCCTCCTTGACAGCTAGAAGCTCCTGGTTCTCAACGTCATAATTCCTCTCGGCTGGAGAGAAGCGAGTGGAAAAAAAGGCACAAGGGTGCAGCTGACTATCCGCAGACAAGCTCTGAGATATAATAGCTCCAGTGCCTACACCGGATGCATCCACCTCAACATGAATGTCTGAGATGGGTTGCAGCAGCAGGGCAGTGGTGAAACGTCGCTTTAGCTCAGAAAATGCTTGGTCAGCATCATCCGTCCAATGGAATCCTGCCGAGGTCTTCTTGGGGAGTGTATTAATTGGAGCCGTGATAGAGCCGAAATTCCGGATGAAGCAGCGATAAAAGTTCACAAACCCCATGAAGCGCCGTACCTGTTTGACTGCAGATGGTTTGGGCCACTCTGCAACTGCCTGAACTTTACTAGGGTCCATTTGAACACTGGATTGGGTAAGGATATAGCCCAAAAATGACACCTGGTCTTTATGGAATTCTCATTTTTCAGGCTTGGCGTTCAGGTTATTTTCAAGAAGGCATCTGAGTACTCTCCAGACATGTTGGATGTGCTCCTGATGAGCGCAGGAATAGATAAGGATGTCATCTAACTACACAAACACAGACTGGTTCAACATGCCCTGAGCACATTGTTAACCAAGGCCTGGAACTCTTGGCCAAACTATCAAAGGAACATGAAGCCTACACTGCGACTGAAAAGAACATATAAACATTAAACGAATATCGCTAGTCTTCAGAGTCAGTTGACTTGGAAGTCTAATATACTTTATACTTTATACTTTATTGTCACCAAACAGTTGGTACTAGAACGTACAATCATCACAGCGATATTTGATTCTGCGCTTCATACTCCCTGGATTACAAGTATTTAATATTAAAAATAGTTAAAATAAGTAAATATTAAAAATTTAAATTATAAATCATAAATAGAAAATAGAAAAATGGGAAGTAAGGTAGTGCAAAAAAACCGAGAGGCACGTCCCGATATTTGGAGGGTACGACTCAGATCCGGGTCAGGATCTGTTCAGCGGTCTTATCACAGTTGGAAAGAAGCTGTTCCCAAATCTGGCCGTACGAGTCGTCAGGCTCCTGAACCTTCTCCCAGAGGGAAGAGGGATGAAAAGCGTGTTGGCTGGGTGGGTCACGTCCTTGATTATCCTGGCAGCACTGCTCTGACAGCGTGCAGTGTAAAGTGAGTCCAAGGACGGAAGGACTCAGGAAAGGCTGAAACCAAAACAGCAGCAAAGTGTTGCTATGCTCTGTCCGAGTCTCGACAAGCGCTACGACGACAAGTATGGAGTTAAATACTATCACGATTAAATAGTAGTTAGCTGACACATGCAAATTCACAAGTGCAATTGCCGTATCTACTGCGCTGCCGAATCCGCGGTTGTGACATGAAGTGTATAGAAGAATGGTAGAATCTGGGTGGAGCTGATGAGGGAGTGTGGAGATTTTTAAAAAAGTACCATTAATACAGGATTTGTGTAAATGTTGGTCAGTAGCCAACTCGGAGGGCTGATGGGTTTGTTTCAGTGCTCTGTGACTCTATGACACCAAAACCCAATGAGATTTGTAGCGGCTGTGCTCATCCAGGCCAGTGGAGGGTATTCCACCACCTCGTAGGTGGCTTTAGTGTTTAAGGAGTGAACCTCCTGAACTGCTACATTAACCATGACATTTATTTGTCAATGGTAGAATGGCAAAACAAGTTATGGGCTGGGTGCCTTTCTCCCAATCCTATCTTCCATGAGGAGTCTATGAAAGCAAAATGCCATTTGTGTGCCTGAGTGCAGCTCCCACCACACAGTTCAGCACTGAGCAAACAGCGCCACACAGCTGTCGAACTGCACTGAAAGGAGTGACCTGACTCTCCAATGCTGTTCACCAGGCACATCTGAAGCTAATAATGGGCCACAACGACCCACTGTACTTGGCCAGCCATTCATGCGGTCTGCCCTACTTTATTATCAGCTTGTAATAGGTTGAACCGGTGACCCATGGCTGGTCCAATCTGTGCTCCCGAGGCCGCGCACTCCCTGCGCTGACTGTCAGAGTCATGAGTTAATCACCAGCTGTAGGCGGACTACCTTGTAACAAATACAAATCACTCCCTCGGCTCATCATCACGACTGTCATAAATTATCCCACTCCTAACGATAACACTACTAATCAACCTTCAATTAGACAGTCCTGCTGCCTTGCCTGTAGAAGGATGTGTCTGATGAAGATAAATGGCTTTCCTCAAACCTACTTTGGATAATGATTTCTGCTAATTGAAGACGCCATGTTAACGATAAACCCTGCGGTAAGGCTGTAAGATTCATTAATTTGTGGCAGGTGCTGATTAAATTCTTAATGAAACTGGGTGGCCATTAAAGATCGGTTACAATGAAGTGACATCAGGAAGTCGTGTTGCCAGCTGCCCCGTGTAATTAAATGATGTCAAAATAGGCTCATTTGAAATGCAGGCGAGCAACAAATAATTAGCTGCTTTAACGGTGAAAATGTTGCTTGAAAGACACATTGGACAAAACATGTTTGAAGGAGGAAAAGGCACATTTGAAAGTTACAAAGAGAGTTTCCATTTATTTAAATGGAACTGGAGCTTAACTTGCCTGAATGAAGCTTTCTTTTAATTGGGAGTACCAGGTTAATGCAGAGCTGCACATTCCCTGGAGTTCTGGTCTGGAACCAGCAGGCAGTGAGGTCAGTGGTAGAGGGGAAGGGGGAGGCTGCAATGGAGTGAAGATAGGGGTGAAGGGGGTTTGCAGACCCTGTGATATGACCACAGTGCCTGGCCTAAGTAAATCTCCCAGAGATTTGTCCAACAGGGCAGAAGTCAACAGCCCTTCTTCAATGCACCCTGTTTCCCACTTCCTGTAACACATCCTCCTTTGCATAATTGCAGGCCTGTCTCCCCTGCCTCCTGAAACCCCATCGCCAGCTCCTGTCACAGACAAGAGAAAATTATATTAACACGAGGAAGTCTGCAGTGCTGGAAATCTGAGCAAGACACACAAAATGCTGGAGGAACTCAGAAGGCCAGGCAGCATCTAGGAAAAGAGTACAGTTGACGTTTCGGGCTGAAGCCCTGTCCAAAATGTCAACTGTGCTCTTTTCCTAGATGCTGTCTGGCCTGCTGAGTTCCTCCAGCATTTTGTGTGTGTTGCTTCAGCTCTTGTCCTTGACCTCTCATGCCTCTCCACTGCTCGGCAGAATTCCTGCAAACTCTCTGCTCCCATCTCTGCCTGAAACGCCTTGCTACCTGCCTGCTGCTTTGTCTTCTTCATTCTTTCAGTGTCCTCTCTGCAGCAAACCCTAAATCTACTTTGCCTTCCTTTCCCCACTCTTTCTCTCCTAGGCAACTTCAGAGTTCCCTATTAGACCCACTCTCCCTAAGTTCCCGATTCCAACCCTTCACTCCTCACCTCATGGTCTCCGCCACCACATCTTCTTACTTCTATATCATGCTCAACTCTATTTTAAACCCACTTGCATGGATCCCTCACCACAGAACCATGCAAGATCTCCGTGGCATCACAAAACCTGATTTTTCTGTTTAACAAGTTTTGCCCTCTACCCAGTCCCTCGATGCACATGTTTACCTGGAGAGAGTAGGAAGGCAGTAGGCTGAGTGCTGGGTGAAAGCTTCATTGCTTTAAATTCCTCCTTCCTCACCCCCAGTGGCCTTGTTAGAACTACCATTGACCAGGTCACATATCACAAATCACGGTTTCTTTGGTTACAAACCAGAACACAATGATAAGTTTTAGCCAATAAAAAATTCTTTCTATACATGGCTGCAAGATGAAATGTGGATCTAATTGGATCTATTCTCCACATTCTAATTAGGACTTGGCTTCTGGCAGGTCAGGTAGGGTGGGGTTGTGTGGGAGGAGTAGGGTGACATGGTGTGGTGTGGGTTGGGGTTGTGCAGTGGAATAAGGTGGAATGGGGTGGCGTTAGGAAGGAAGAAACAGGGAAAATGAGGAGTTATGTTTGGAAAAGATCAGACAATTCTTCCAAGCTTTCCCAGCTGAAATAAGGCAGTGGCGACTGGAAATGAGAACTGGAGAATTTTAGAAGTGGGCAGTAAACATTTAAAAGTTGTAGTGTTCCTGGGACAGTGGGCAGATCTAGAAAGGGTGCAAGCATATCTCATTGAAACATAAAACCCTGAGTGGGGTTAACTGGGTTAATAAAGTGAGGATACTTTCCCCTGTAAAGGGAGTCTAGAATGAGGGGACATTTTCTCAATCTTGGAAGCTTTGAACTCACATTTTATCTCTCTGAGGTGATGAATATTTGGAATTCCCTACCTCTAAGATTTGTGACAGTAGAATTATTGTACATTATTTAGAGGAGATGGGAGCCAAGGGGTGTGTGGTTGTGGATGTGGTTAGCAGAGTGGAGTGCATGACCGAGAAGGTTTGGAGTTTGTCCGACTAGCTCTGGTTCACAATTTTTTTGGGATGCCTTCATGGATGCACCAACATCTTGCTCGTTAAATTATATGATTTTCAAATAAGGAATCGGTACTTGAAGCATGGGGAAAAATGGGCTGAGTTTCCTTGATGATTTTGCCAATCTCCCATTGTAACTTCAGAAGATTAGCAGGCACCCCAGAGCAGCACATAGGAACAGGAGACTATTTAGTTCCCAGCACTAACTTGACAAAGTTTAATTGTAAAAACTTTTACATGTGGTGACAATGACAGCATTGTTGCCGAGTTTGACATTAGAGGCACGATGAAACTTGCTACATGGATTTGCTAGCTTAATAGGCACAAGACCTCATTATAATTTCAAGGCAAATGGATCATTTGAGTTGCCGTGTTCCACTGCGCTTTAAAGAATGTTGTTTTCCTGTGATAAACATCTAATATCCCGTTTTAGCTGAACTCTGCTGTGGGACTTGTTACCCAAATAATTACAATGATGATTGATAGTAGCTAGTACAATGCCTGTCTTCACAGTTAGAAAATAGGAATAAATAGATTAAGTGTTAAATCCTTGGAATTTTTTTAGCACATATGTAAATCTATAGGTGTTGAAGTTTAGATTTTTTTCTTCTTCCTTAATCAAGGACGCAGTAACAGCCTGTGATGCAATCCAGAACCCAGGTTTGGTATCAAGACAACCTTCAGGTCATTCTATAACTGAGCTGACCTTTCCTTCCTAAGATCTAATTTTAAGAGGTGCTTAATAACTGTGAAGGCAGCAGTAAGACTAAACTGTTTGTGATGTATAACAACATTAGAAAGAACTTCTCACGCCAGCCCTGCCATTCAATAAAATCATGACCATTTATCTCACCATCATTTTATTGCACTAGCCCCATGTGCCTTGATTTTCTTAATATCTAAAAAAAGATATCTTCATCGCTTAAGACTGATTCTGAAGCATCAACAGCTTGGATTATCAAAACCACAAGATAAAAGTGGAAGAAAAAGTTATTTATACAGCATCTTTCATGATCTCATTACCTCCTAAACAGAGTTACCACCAAGGAAAAAGCAGTGAACCGTCGTCACGGTTACGCGTAGGAGCATGCGCATTTGCAGCATGGAAATGCTACTCAGCCCTCTGAACCAGCTCCATCGTTTATTTAAGGGTACGGGTGCTACGACTACAACCTCAACTCTATATTCTCTGACCCTTGGTAGCCTTTCACTCCCTTCCTTGCCATGAGCTTATCTACTCTCCTTTAAATATATTCTAATGCTCTGCCCGTTGTGGAAGAGAGTTTCAAAGACATGAGCTTGTGAAACAAAACAGTTCATGATTCCAGACTGTTCATTATCATTCATCAATACACAAGTATAAAAGCAAACAAAATGATTATTGCTCTAGATCCAATGCAATATTAAAAGGCAAAACTAAAAACACAGTAAGCATAAAGAACACAATAAAGAAACACAATAAATATAAATATATAAGATTAGGTTTTATACATAGACTGATCGTACGTACATGAAGTGGCACTAGTTATAGGAGTATCTGTAAATAAGGTAACCCTGACAGGAATTGATAAAGCAGTGGTGGTGGCTTGGGAGAAGTCATTGCTTTTGAGTCTGGCGGTCCTGGTGTGGATGCTGCGGAGTCTCTTTCCTGATGGGAGTGGGACAGACAGCCCACAAGCAGGATGGGTGTGATCCTTCATGATATTGCTGGCCCTTTTCCAGAAACTCTCAGTATATATGCTCATATGTATGTATGTCGATGATGGCAGGTAGGTTTGGTTTTGGTGATGCACTGAGTTCATCTCTTCTCTGCCTTAACTGGGAAACCACTAATTCTGAGTGGTAATCCCAAATTCTTCTGTAGATTCTCCCCAGAGAAGGAATGTACTCTGCACATCTGCTCTGTCAAGACTCTTCAGGAGTAAAATTAATAGTATTCTATTCCTAACCATATATTCCCTTTCCTATACTCTGAACAGCTATGCTTATCCCCTCCCCTCTTGTGAATGGATCCTTCACTTTATTGGGAGAACACAGTCGGTAGGGGGTTGGTAATAATATTTCCTCCTAGCTAACAGTAGCATAGGTAAACCTTAAGAATGAATGCTCGGTCCAATGCTGTACTCATGACTGCATGGCTGAGCAGTGCTCGAATGCAATCCGTAATTTCACCGATAACACAGCAGTTGTCGGTAGAGTCTCAGATAGTGACAAAGTGGCATTAGGAGTGAGATAGAGTAGTTAGGTATAACCTACCATGCACAAATCATAAACACAAGGGATTCGGCAGGTTCTGGAAGTCCTGAGCAATGCACACAAAATGCTGGTGGAACACAACGGGTCTGACAACATGTATGAGGGAAATAAACAGTCAACGTTTTGGGCCGAGACCCTTCTTCAAGAAAGGAAGGTGGCAGAAGCCAGAATAAAAAAGTGGGGGCAGTGGGGGTATGGGGAGGATTACAAGCTGGCAGATTATAGGTGAGACAAGGTGAGGGATAATATGAAAAGCTGGCAGGTGATAGGTGGAAGAGTTGAAGGGCTGAAGAATAAATGTGATAGGAGACAGTAGTGAACCATGGAATGAAGGGAAGAAGGTGGGGAACTGTTCATGAGGGTGGGTAGGAGATGAGAAGGGGTGCAAGAGCTACCAGAATGGAGGAAAAATAAAACATGTTGGTTGGGAGAACACAGGGGAGTAGTTACTGCCCTCTGGTTCCCTACCTCCTCTTCCCCCCCCAATAGTATCTTTAACATCAATATTGCGTTTCCCAGTCCTGATGAAGGGTCTCAGCCTGAAGTGTCGACAGTTTATTTCCTACCAGAGATGCTGCCTGACCTGCTGAGTTCCTCCAGTATTTTGTGTGTGTTGCAGAAGAGGGAACTAATTGCAGTGCGACAAGAGATTTTCATGAATGTCATGATGGTAATGCATATGAATATCATTACAGAGAGGCGTATGAATACACAGCAAGTAAGCACAGTAAATACACTGATAGAACAAAGAACATTGAACATTGTAATCTACAGCACATTACAGGCCCTTCGGCCCACGATGTTGTGCCGACCATGTAACTACTCTAGAAACTGTCTAGAATTTCCCTAGTGCATAGGCCCCTGTTTTCCTAAGCTCCATGTACCTAAGAGTCTGGTAAAAAGACCGTATTATATCGGCCTCTACCACCATTGCTGGCAGTGCATTCCACGCACCCACTACTCTCTGTATGAAAAACCTACCTCTGACATCACTCCTGTACCTACTTCCAAACACCTTAAAACTATGACCCCTCATGTTAGCCATTTCAGCCCTGGCTATCCACATGATCAATGCCTCTCATCATCTTGTACACCTCTATCAGGTCTCCTCTCATCCTCTGTCGCTCCAAGGAGAAAAGGCCAAGTTCACTCGACCTGTTCTCATAAGGCATGCTCTGCAATCCTTGTAAATCTCCTCTGTGAACTCTCTATAGCATCCACATCCTTCCTGTAGTGAGGTGAACAGAACTACTGAGTCAGTGCAGCACGCGAATGAGGTGTGAGTGTGGTGATGGTGCCGAATGGAGAATAAGTGTGCATAGTGAGTGCAGTCCGAGTGGTACTTGGTCCAGCTGGGGTGACACGGTAGCACAGTGGTCAGCACAATGCTTTACAGTACCAGCGCCCCGGGTTCAATTCCCGCTGTTGCCTGTAAGGAGCTTGTAGATTCTTCCCGTAACCGCGTGGGTTTCCTCTGGTTTCCTACCACAGTCCAAGGACGTACCGGTTGGTAGGTTAATTGGTCGTTGTAAATAGTCCTGTGATTAGGCTAGGATTAAATCGGGGGGGAATGGCTGGACAGCGTGCCTCGAAGCGTCGAAAGGGCCTATCCTGTGCTGTGTCCAAATGCATATAAAAATAATAAAGTGTACGTTGTCAGTACAAAGGAGAAAGCAAATGCAATGAATACAGTGCAAGGGAGGAAGAGAGTGGAATGTAAGTGAATGCAGTGAGTAAGACGTAACTGAAACCTTTCATTGCAGAGGGGAAAGTGAATGCAGCGGACGTGAATGTTGCGAGTCCAGTGCAAATGAATTTACAAGTAACTGCAAGGAGTACAGTACAAGTAAGGAGAGAGCGATCGCTCTCTTTCTCTCGTAGGTAGGGAGAGTTCGCTGTTAGTTCTCGAGTCGGAGAATCTCGGGATGAAAAGCGACGCGGCAGACTGTAATATTGTAACAGAAATGGGTGCTATCTCTCTGTCCCTCGTTAGTGAGAGAGAGCCCGTGGCATGTCAAACAGTCGGGTAGATAATAGCAGATCATGGTCTCTCTTTGGGTGTTTCCCTATTGCTTGGTGGGTGATGTGCGCTGAGGCTTTTTGCTGTCGTGGGTGGGGGGGAGGGGGAGGTTGGTGCTCGCTGCTGCTTGCGTGGAGAAGGAGGGAGAGGGGGCTTTGGGGTTCTAGTGTTTTTCTGTCATTCATTCTTTTGGGGTTCTGTTTTTGGTGGATATCTGTGAAGACTAAGTATTTCAGATTGTATACATTCTCTGAACCTTTTGAAACTTGAAGCATTTGAAAACAATGCAAATAAATGCAGAGAAGACAGTGCCGGTAAGCAGAGTGTACGTGAATGGTGTTATGGGCAGTTTTACAGTCAAAATTGACCTCAAAAAAAGATGCATATGAAGCAACTTTTGTCTCCAGGCTGTATAGGTTATTCAGAGCTGATACCACTGAAGAGCACGCCACATAGATCTATCCGTCCATATTATGTGCAGTAGCAGCAAACAGCGGACACACAATGCCTGTATTTACTGAAGTGAACCTCAGGAACTTTCGTTACTAAGCCTGGTTGGAAGGTTGTACAGGAGATTTCCCCGGGGAGCAGTGAAATACAGGTGATCTTTCATCGGGGCAAAAGACTCATAACTCAGAAACACCGCAGGCACAAGTGAGTTATGTGGCTCTTTTTACATATTAAAGGTCTGCGATTGGCTACTAAATAGTTTTTCACTTTATGCTGTATTTTTTTAAGCCTGGTAAGCAGTTTAAGAGTGTAGACAAATAGAAGGAGAAGACTTGCAGAAAGTGCTATGTATTTCTAAGCTACTCAATCTGGTGCCACTGATACTTGCTCCAGCCTCTCTGAATGTTTCACCCTTGCTTAATAATCCTGCCGTACGCAGGCAGAGGGATTATAACCCAGTAAAAGGTGTATTATTTTTCAGGCAAGAACAGCTTTCTTATTAAGTGAGAAGCCTAGGATATTTGACTTTTCATTCAGAACCATTCATTACAATCCAGTTAGAGAGAGATTAAAATGAAACTTTTCTGTTACAGGAGCCAAAGCCAGAGCGGACAATTTGGTAACTCTAACAACTGCTGAAGGTTTGCCACTGTTTTTGTTTTCCTCTTTTCCGTTCTCTAGTTCTGAGCAGTGAACTTGCACCAAAGAATCAGAGGATTGTGGGCCCATGACCTGGCACTTTAATTGAGGATCTCCAGTGCAGCACAATGCAGTCTGATGTCTTTGCACTGTACTGCTCCCACAAAATAACAAATTTCACGTCATATAATCAGTGATAATCAATCTGATGCAACACACGAAATGCCGGAAGAACTCAGAAAGTCAGGAGGTATCTATGGATAGAAATGAACAATCGCCATCGATGAAGAATCTTGACCTGAAATGTTGACTCTCCATTTCCTTCCATAGTTGTGGCCTAACCCCTTGAGTTCCTCTGGCATTCTGAGTGTTGCTCCAGATTGCATCATCTGCAGTTCCTTGTGACTCAGTAATAAGTTTAATTCTGATTCTGATACTTTCTGAAGTTTGAATGGGACATTAATCTTCCACCCTGCTGCTAGTAGCTCTGAGTAATTTATTTACTCAGAGATACAGCGCGGGACAAGCCCTTCCAGTCCAATGAGCTGCCCCACCCAGCAACCCCCTATTTAACCCCGGCCTAATCACAAGACAATTTACAATGACCAATTAACCCACTAACCAGTATGTTTATGGACTGTGGGAGAAAACCATGGCACCCAGAGGAAATGTTTCCATGGGAAGGGATGTACATACTCCTTTCAGGTAGCATTGGAATTGAACTCCGAACTCCGACAACATGAGCTGTAATAGCGTTACGCTAACCGTGTCTGTAAAGTTATTTACAAAGACAAATAAAAGAGGGAAGACTTATGCACAGAGTACCTTCATTAAAGGAAACTCTGAACTAATGGCAGTGTTTAAACCAATAGTCTATCAAAAGTCACAGACATGGTATAATTGGGTCCTTATAGATGTAGCACCATATGCTTCCCCTAATGCACTAATGACCCAAAAGAGTTAATGTTCTGGTCAATGTTTTTGCTAAATACATAATTTGCTATAAAAATTGCAACTTGTTTGTTGACTACTATTGCAAATATGCTTCACTGGCTAAGGTTGCTACATGAGGACAAATTCTCAAAGGCTGGAGGCACATTGAGATCCAGTTTAACACGGCCTCTGGATGGTATGTTGCACGGTGGATGTGAGAAGTGAGCTGTGCCAGCTACTCAGCTGCGGAGTGTGTCACGTGGGTCTCTGGTACACTCACACAAAGCGTGCACAAAGATCAGCACAACAGGTGCAGCCAAATGCCAGGCAGGATGAGGAAATCTATCTCGATTCGTTTTTTTTTGGATAGCCTTTCCAAGTTGTGGGAACTTGTAATTCCATTGCTACCTCAGCAAAACAAGAGTCAACCCTCCACTTTCCCAGATGTTGTTCGCACAATATCCAGAGAGTCTATTCAATTTCAGAGGCAGCGAATACCTCTAAGACTGGTAGGTAGAGTTTATTAGCAAGTCTTGTTAGCAGATTCTGAGGAGAGTAGCAATTAGCTTCACCATTTAATTTCATTAATGCCATGTAACTAATTAAAATGTCTCACTCTCTGAAGCTTTCGTAATTGTTTAAAGAAAATTAAAAATGAATATATTTTCTCAGTGCAACTCTTGTCTTTGCACTAACTGGTGAGCGCAAGAATCAGGTTGGATCAGTCCCTGTTGGTCTGGATGAAATATTTACAGTGTCAACGAGTCAATATTTATGGCGTCAATGAGTCACAAAGAGGGAATTTACACCAGCTCTGCGCTAAATGAGGACCCTGTTCTAGATCATTAGCCAACCTTAGTCGGGCCACCGAGTGCAGGAGAAAGCTGAGTGAGATGTCACTAGGCAACATTATCACTTCTGCCCCCAGCTGTGATAAATATTCGACTCTAGCCCAAGACCTCACACTAACTCAAGATCCCTTCTCTTTCAATACTTGTCCTGAGCACATTTAAGGTGAGAGCTGTGAACTTGCCAGCAGTCAGGTTGCAGTCTGCCATGCAGGCTGGGGTGAGCTTGCCTGGCAACAAAATGGGTTTGGTACAGCCCATCTGAGGAGGAGGTCTGTGGGAGCACAGAACAACTCTCCCTCCTTGTGCCCTGCTATTTTCATTTGCTTGCATTTCAGCCTCTCGTGCTGGGGCATTAGGGAGACTCTGGTGAAGGAGCTGAGTTCAGACCAATCAAAGAAAGGGAAAACCAGATTTATAAATGCAAAAGATTCCGCAGATGCTGGGAGTCTGGAGCAACACATACATAATGCTGGAGGAACTCAGCAGGTCAGGCAGCATCTATGGAGAGGAATGAACAGTCGAGGATTTGAGCTGAGACCTTTCATCAGAACAGGGAAGAAAGGGGGAAGAGGTCAGAATGAGAAGGTAGGGGGAGAGGAAGGAGTACAAGCTGGCAGGTGATAGGTGAAATCATGTGAGAGGAAAGTTGGGTGGGTGGGGGAGAGGGGATTTATAAAGTAGCTCTCATGACTCCAGTTCATTCCAAACCCTTCAAAATCATTGAAGGCTTGTCATTCTTGATGGGTAGGAAATATGACAACCAATATGTGTCCTGGAAGCTCCCCCAAACAGCAATGTCTTTATACATGCATTGGAAAGTTTGGTAGATGGATAGGAAAGTTTTTGTGGGACATGGGCAAAATGTGAATGGGGTCAGCTTAGCTGGGCATCTTGGTTGGCATTGAAGAGTTGGGGTGAAGGTCTGTATTGCTCTGTGACTCTGCAGATGGAATGCTCTTCCTCTGAGCTGTAAGAGAAAATGTTGGAATAACATTTGTCATAGTGCCAGTGATCTGGAGTCATAAGTTCGAAACCCAGCTTTCACAGTTTAGTTAGTTAAATATATCTGAAATAAAGGGCTAGTTTTGGTAATGATTATAAAACCTAATTGATTTCCTGAAGGAAGGAAAGCCACAATCATTAGCCCGGATAACTAGATGTGACTTCAGACTGCAGTAATGTGGTTAGCTACACTTTGAAGCGGTCTGGCATCAAATTGCAAAAAATTATATTCATCTATTAATATGTTGCTGCAGTGATGAGGATGATACAGCATCTGTTCCATGTGGTGTTGGTTGAACGAAAGCTGTAGGCCAGCCACGAGGGAGAAATTCCAAACTGTAGTCATCCTCTGAGGTGTAATGTTGGGGTCTTACTTGCATTCAAAAGGTGATGTTCAATGACAGGGCGGTGGCAGGGAGGGACAGAGGACTTAGAGACTGGGGAGAAGACCACTTCTTGGTTGAGTCATACGGTACGTGAAACCCAGTGTTTGAACTATGGTTTGAAGCTCAAAGTAAATAAATTCCAGCTAAAACAGTAGGGGAGAAGATTCACAGTGGGAGAAGAGTGTCATAGTTTTCAGTTCATACTCTCAGTGTGAGCGTGGCTGAGAAGACCAAACACTGATTGCCCTGATCTGTCTTTATGAAAAGCTGTAATGGGACCATAGAGAGCTAAACAAGAAACAGGCCCTTCAGCCCATCAAATGTGTGTCATCAACCACCCATTTACACTGATCTTAGTTTATTCCTGCTTTTTAATTCTCCTTTCATTTTCCTCAATTCTCCTTCACTTCTGTCTCTCACCTACACACGAGTGATAATTTACAGTGGTCAGTTAGCCTACTGCCCCAAACATCTTTGGCATGTGGGAGGAAAACCAAGTATCCAGTTCTTCTTTCTTCAGTTCAGTTACTATTCCCGATGTGATCTTTAAAAAAATATTGTGGATTTGTACAAGTTTTCCAGGTCACTTCAATAGGAAGTTAGCCACATTGCTGTGGGTTCCGGATCACGGACAGCAGTGCTGGTGGGGCAGCAACCACGTTCCTTTCCTAAAGGAGGTCAGGGAATCTGCTGAGTTTTTCTGACAACGACCAAATTCAGCAGTTGAGGTCGGATTTGAACCTACATTTCAGATCTAAAGACACATACCATCCCTCTTGCAGTCCAGCTGAAGATAGAACACCCTGTGGCTGCAGTAGCAAGAAGGAGAGGATATTGTCATGGAGTAATTCAGCACAGAAGCTGGTCCCTGCTGACCACTACATTTATCAACACTATTCATATTCACCCACATTTAGTCCATAACCCTTCTACCTTGTCCGTTTCAGTCAAGGTTCAGGGCCCTATTACAGTTAAAACCTCTCACCCCAGGAATCAATAGAGTGCTTCTTCATTCTGCTGCCTCCCAGGCCAATATGTTTTTATTTATTTAATGATACTGCGCAGAATGGGCCCTTTCAGCCCACCAAGCTGCACTGCCCAGCAACCCCCGCCTAACTTAATCGCGGGACAATTTCACAACAACCAATTCACCTACTAACTGGTACATCTTTGGACTGTGGGAGGAAACGGGAGCATCACGAGAAAACCCACGCATTCCACAGGGAGGATGTACAGAGGATGCCGGGATTGAACTCCCAGCTGTAATAGCATTTCACAAGCCCCTGCGCTACCTGTGCAACTCGTCCTTCCTAACTGAGATCACAGTGCACACATTATACCAGAAGTGGTCGCGTCAGAACCCTGTGAAACTTCAGCAAGGCTTCCGTGACCTCACAATCAAAATCAGTGCGTAATTCTTATTTCTCATGGGATCTACAAGTTAATCTTTTGTAGCAAAAAAAAATCGAACTGCTGGGTGGAACACTGGGTCAGGCAACACCTGTGGAGGGAAATGCACAGTCAATGTTTGGGTCGTGATCCCTCATCAGGACCAAACTAGAGCGGATCCAGATGAGGAAGGTTGATTGGCAGGTGGAATTACATGGAGGAAGGAAGGGTGCAGATAGTGAGAGACAGAGGAGGTGATACATGGAGCCAACAAGGGGCTGCACATTATGGAATCTGATAAGAAAGGATGGTGAAGATTGAAACCAAATAAGGGAGAGAAGGTGGATAGATGGGAACAGTGAGGGGAGAGGGTAAAAGACCCAGCGGGAGATGGGCAGATGGAGTAGATGGGGAAGGGAAAAGGGGCTAGGTGAAGGGGGCTGATTAGGGGGTGGTGGTGTTTGAAAGTAGGCTGTGCATGAGGGGTCCTGGGTAGATCAAAAGGAAGGAAGCAGAGCGGGTGACCTGCCATTGGAGAAGTCAATGTTTATCCAGGTGAAGTATGAGGGTTGCTGAGTTTCTCACCATTTTAGGTGTGGTACGTGATTCAGTTCCACAGGACATAGAAGCAGAATTAGGCCACTTGGCCCATCGAGCCTGCTCTGCCATTCCATCATCCCTCTCAACCCCATTCTCATGCCTTCACCCTGTAACCTTTGACGCTCTGACTAACAAAGACCCTATGAACCTCTGGGTTAAATATACTCAATGATTTGGCCTTCACAGCCATCTATAGCAATGAATTCC
Source organism: Mobula birostris (assembly GCF_030028105.1). Lineage (NCBI taxonomy): Eukaryota > Metazoa > Chordata > Chondrichthyes > Myliobatiformes > Myliobatidae > Mobula > Mobula birostris. The sequence continues at coordinate 39,624,098 of NC_092387.1, forward strand.
ACAGATTCACCACCCTCTTGGTAAAGAAATTCCTTCTCGTCTCGGTTCAAAAATGGATGACCTTCTTTTCTGAGGCTGTGACTTCCGGTTCCAGACTCACCCACTATAGGAAACATCCCCTCCACATCTATTCTGTTTAGGCCTTTCAATAATCAATAGATTTCAATGAGATCCACCCCCCTCCCCCCACCATTCTTCTAAGCTGCAGCAAGTACAGGCCCAGAGCCATCAAACACTCCTCATATATTAACCCTTTCATTCCTGGAATCATTCTTGTGAACCTCCTCTGGACCCTCTCCAATGCCAACATATCTTTTCTTAGATAATAGCCTTAAAACGGTTCACAATACTCCAAGTGCAGTCTGACCAATGCCTTATAAAGCCTCAGCATCACATTCCTACTTTTATATTTCAGTCCTCTCACAATGAATGCTAATATTGCATTTGCCTTCCTGACCACCAACTCAACCTGCAAGTTAATCTTTAAGGAATCCTGCACAAGGACTCTCAAGTCCCTTTGCACCTCTGATCTTTGAATTTTTGCCCTGTTTAGAAAATAGTCTATGCTTTTATTCCTGCATGTTTAATAAATGGGTAGCTCTTTAATTGAAGGTAAAGCCTCAATGGACCGAATGGCCTTTTTGATGCCTCCCTGAATGAGTCTATTATAGCCTATGCCTCAGAGTGGCACAGACCTGAGTTCAATACTGACCCCCAGGTGGAGCTTGCACTGTCTTCCAGTGACTGTGGGATTTCCTCTGGGTGTTCCAGTTTCCTCCCACCTTCCGAAGATATCCAGGCTGGCCACCATATATTACCCCAGTGTGCGGAAGGGTGGTAGAATCTGGGGAGAATTGACGGGAATGTGGAGAGCAGAATACACAAGGTCGAGAGAATACTAGTGTAAATATTGCAGTTGATGGTCACTGCAGACTTGGTGAGCCAAACGCTCTTGAGGTCTGATGAAGGGTCCTGGCCCGAAGTATAGACTGTTTATTCCCCTCCATAGATACTGCCTAACTTTTTGAGTTCTGATAGCATTTTGTGTGTGTTGCTCAAGATTTCCAGCATCTGCAGAACCTTTTGTATTTAGCCCTGTTTCTGTACTGTTTCTCTCCATGGCTCGATGACTCTACATGGTATTTGCAACACTCAAACAGACAATTCTGTGTAAAAGGTCTAAAAATTTTTGTTCACTCCCTGAATTACCTACCATTTCTTTCTTCAGTAAAATCGACCATCTTTGCCCCTGGACTAGCATTCAGTAGGATTTAAACTCCGTCACATACTTCATATCAGACTCCTTGACCTGCCTCATGCACCAGAGTAATGGGAGGCGATCTGGGGAGGCATGCCACCTGCTGGATTTCTGCATGTAAGAACAGTGGTGAATTAATCCACAGTGATCTCAGGTCCTTGTTTCCGTAATGAGCCATTACTGATGGTGCATATCCTTCCTGTGCAGGGCTGAGAGGAACAAATTGGAAACGAGTCAATTTAATGAGAGAACACTGACCCACAAAGTTGAGCATTTAGCTAGACATTAATCATCCCATGGTGCTTCTGTTGCAAATTACAGCTTCATTTGTGAAAGCACAATTGGGAATACCACAAACTGGTCACTGATGCATGTTCATTTTTATTATAAGCAACTAACCATTGTATTAAGTGTGACACACATTGTCCGGGGATATGTTGAGTGTGACACTCATTGACCAAGGATATATTGAGTGTGGCATTCATTGGCTAGGGGTGCAGTGAGTGTGACACTCATTAGCTATGGGAAGCGCTCATTGACCTGGGTGTACAGAGTGTGACCTGTTTGTAATGAATGTGGTTCAAATACTGGCAACTCAACACACACGGTGGAAGAAGAAAACTTTGATCCCTACCCATTTTAATGAATGCTAACCTGGAAGTGTAGTTCTATGCTAATGTGGAAAACAGGATGTGTCCTCTTAAGCAACTTTGCATAACTAGTGAGGCAAGAAACACCCAGGGAAATTATAATGCTTTCCCTGGATAAATATTGGCATCTTCCTGTCAGATCCTTCCTAAGGTACATGAGGCATTTCCATATCTGGAATGGGACCATGACCTTGGAATAACAAAGAATTTGGGATACGGCATTGATCTTCACATGCCAAAAGGGAGAAGGTAGGGCACTGGAATGTCAAAGGATAGGCTTGAAAACTGGAATTCCAAAGGATGGGGCATTGAATGTAGAATGCCAAGGGATAGGGACTGGGCACTAGAATGCCAAGGGCAGCAATGGCCCAGGCGATGTCCTTATCAGGACCCTTTCAACAAATTTAACCTGAGCCAATAGGGTGGATGGGAATTACATACTTATCACCCCTAGTTATTGCATTGGTTCTCACATTAGTGTGGGCAAAATAATTTTTGGGTACTGATTATGTGAAAACTGCTCTACTTGCCAAGAAAGTTCTCTGTGATCCTGACCGCAAGTTTACATGCTGCCAAAGGCAGATATTAAACAAGCACTCAATGCATTGAATGCCATGACTAGAAAACAAGCAACAGCCTACTATCACACGTTTCGAGCCGAAACATCGACTGTACTTTTTTACAATAGGTGCTGCCGGGCCTGCTGAGTTCCTCCAGCATTTTGTGTGTGTTGCTTGGATTTCCGGCATCTGCAGATTTTCTCTTGTTTGTGATTTGGAAACAGCCTGTGATGATGATTTTCAAATCATTGTCAGGGACTTGTGCAAATCGGGCTTCTTTGAAGAAAGCTCTGCCCATTTATCATCAACATATCAGCTGCAGCACCAAGGGTCCCAACACATTCAACTATTGTTATTAAGATTAGGACTTATTGTGTATTTAATATTTCAGTAATATTTGAGGAATATATTTTTGATTAAGCGTGAAAAAAATAACTAAACAGGAGTTTCTCCTGACTCCCTTGTTTTTTTTCCAATTAGTTTTTTTTGCGTTTTGGAGTTACAAGTGAGGATGACATGGAACATCTCCAAAATCTCAAGACAGTATTAAAAAGTTTGGAAAATTATGGTTTCAGAGGACAATGCAACAAGTGTGAATTCATTAAATCAAGCATCAGTTACTGTGGTCACACCAAGAATTAGAGAGGTGTGCTGAGAAAATTCAAGCAGTGGTGGATACCCAAGGCCAAAGGACATGTCACAGTTGTGGTCCTTTTTAGGATTTAACCGGGTTGCGGACAAACCTGCCTACAGTGCTCCATCCCTTCAATTCATTGCTACAGGTCGGGAAGAAATGGCAATGGACAAAGCAGTGTGAGCTGGCTTTCCAAAAGGTAAAGGACGTGGTGACATCAGACACTGTACTCACACATTATGATCTACATCGCCCACTGAAGTTTGCCATGCACTGTTCCGGACGCCAACACTTCCAGAAGAAAAGTATCCAGATTCAATTCCAGAGCTGTCAAAACCACTTTCTGCAGTCCCAGAGTCAACTTCTACGACCGCCACGGAGAAGGCCACAGAGCCTGCGATTGTTTTACAACCACAAGTCTCAGCTGCCAAGCAGAGTGACCACCTGTCAGGAAGCATTTTATTCCACAAGAGTAAAAAATCCTCCACAGCGATTACATCTTTAGGTCTGAATGGGACAATTTAAAATTTACTATGCTGTGGATGTCTGTAGAGCAGTTGTATTATACCATATACTGTGTATATCGTTAAGATGCTTTCTATACTGAGTTGGAGCTTATAGCTAAGCAGGGCGAGTGTAGTGTATTTCATATTTCAGTAATATTGTAAATGCATTGTTTGCTTATGCATGAAAAATAACAAGACATAGGTTATCCTGTGGCTCCTTTATTTATCTTTCAATTAGCTTTTAATGTTTTGTTGGGGACGTGGCCAAGTGGTTAAGGCGTTCGTCTAGTGATCTCAAGGTTGCTGGTTCGAACCTCAGCTGTGGCAGCATGTTTGTGTCCTTGAGCAAGGCCCTTAACTACACATTGCTCTAGTCTGTGTGAGGAGTGGCGCCCCACACAGACTTCCAATCTGCGCCTTGTAAGGCATGAAAATACCCGACACAGGCCTCTCATGGTCTGAGTCGACGTTCCCTCCCTTTAATGTTTTGGAGTTACAAAACATAAAATAAACAAACAAATGAGGAATAGTGAGGAGGTGCTCATGGGTTCATGGACCGTTCGGAAATCCGATGGTGGAGGGGAAAAATCTGTTATTAAAACATTGAGTGTATGGCTTCAGGCTCCCGTATCTCTCCCCTGATGGTATTAATGAGTCCCCAGTTGTGAGGGTCCTTAATGATGGATGCTGCTCTCCTGAGGCAACACCTTTTGAAGATGTTCTCGATGGTGGGGGGGGGGGGTGCGTGTGTGCTCAGAATGGAGCTGGTTGAGTGAAGTGACCGTAGCTCCCAGCACCATGTCAAACCACATGCATTGGCAGTAACAGCTCCCACCCTACGTGTAACTGATGCTTGGAAACTATGCACCCAGCTCAGAACGATATTTGAAGTGACAAGCATTACTGTAACAGCATGTGTTCAAGTCGAAAATTTGTCAGATAAATTTCACCATGGAGTATTCAGAGAAATTCAACACGAAGGAAGATTTGTTTTGGCCTTACAGTAATTGAGAACAATTAATTGAAGCCCCTGGAAGCTGGTAGAAAGAATACAATAACACAAAAGATTCTGCAGTTGCTGGAGATCCGGAGAAATACACAAAAAATGCTAGTGGAATTCAGCTAGTGAGGCAGCATCTGTGGAAATGAATAAATAGTCACCATTCTGTGCCGAAACTGATCTTCAAGACTGGAAAAGTAGGGGGAAGAAGCCAGAATAAGAGGGTGGCAGAAAGGGAAAGAGTACGAGCTAGAAGGTGATAGGTGAAGGCAGGTGGGTGGAGGAGGGGAGATGAAGTAAGTAGCTGGGAGGTGATAGGTGGCAAAGGTGAAGGAGTAGAGGCGAAGGAATCTGATATGACAGGAGATGGACCATGGGAGAAAGGGAAGGAGGAAAAGCACTGGGGGAGGGAGGGTAATAGACAGGGGAGGAAAAGAGAAGAAGTAAGAGGGAAGGCAGACTGGGGCTTGAAGAAAAAGGAAGGGGGAGGGGGAAATTACTGGAAGTTGGAGAAATTGATGCTCAGAAAGAATTCAATCCCTCTTTTATACCTGCATTTGATTTTTTAACTCAAGTTTCAAACTAGCTGGGTAATCCAAACTCAGCATAACTCCTTCCTTTAATAATAATTAATTTTTCTCAAAATTTTCCAGACAGTGGGCTCCACCTTAACAATCTGCACAGCAGGGCAGTCCTTCATCCTCTCTCTCTTCATTCTCACAATGGTTATTCGTCATTGACTGCAGACAGGAGAGCATTGAAAGGATCTTTTCTCATTCACCTTGTCTGTATCCCAACTTAAAGAGAAAGTGAAATGCTAGACGTCTGAAATATACAGAACATGCTGGAGACACTCAGTAGGTCAGTCATCATCTGTGGAAAGAGAAAGGATCTCCTTGTTGATATTGCTCAAGTGACATGTGTATATGTGTTTGTGTGTGTGTGTGTGTCTGCATCTCTGTATGTGTCTGTATCTTTGTACGTGTGTGTGTGTGTGTGTGTTTGTGTGTGTATCTCTGTATCTTTGTATGTGTGTGTGTTTGTGTGTGTATATGTGTGTATCTCTGTACGTGTCTATGTGCATGTATGTGCGTTTGTGTGTGTGTGTATCTCTGTATTTGTGTACTCAAGTGACAGCAGCCACAGGACCTCAAGTCCCTCACTGATCTTCTGATCCTTGTCTGGCTTATCTACTGGCTACTGTATTGTTGATGTCAAGACGTCTTGCAGCACAGAAACAGAAGAATGTAGGAATAAGAGAGCTACTCAGCCCCTGTAGCCTATCTGACGATTCAGATGGCCCCAACTCCCCAATTATTGGCGAGTTATTATTATTACAGAGCAGTAAATGTGAATTATTAATGTTCTTTCTCAGTGTTCTTTCTTGACCAGCTGACTACTTCCAGCATTTTCCATTTTTATTATTCATTTATAATTCTGCAACATGTTCTTTTCTAAATACTTTTTTTTTGCAGATATGTAGGTCATGAAGGCTAGAGCAGCTACAACCAATGATGGGTCTTCATTCTTTTTGTCGAGGAACGCTGCACAAATTTGCATGTCATGTTACACAGAGGCCACGCTAACCTTTCATTAATCCTTCCAGCTTTAATATACGCGCTGCTGATGGAGTCAAACTGGACACACTGGAGGCTGAGGTAGAACAAAGGACCCTACAGAAAATCCTGGCATTTCTGGACAATGTTTCTCACCCTCTGAGTGCCACCTTGGCTGAACAGAGGAGCACTTTTAGTAATAGACTAAGACAACTATGCTGCTCCAAAGAGCGCTACATGAGGTCAATCTTACCCTCGGCTAATGAGTCAACCTATAGCCAGGGAAGTGATGACCCCCTCTTGTTAGACTGTTTGAAGTAACTTATTTTCTATTCTTTCTTACTTCTTTTCTCTTTCAATATTTTTATTAGTTTCTACATATAAGAATACAGATTGCAAGAAGATATAAATTATAAATCAAAAAAAGATAAAAAGATACCAAATACATTATATTAGAATCGCACTTGCAATCACACTACCCTATATTCATATAAATTAAATTAAATCATAATATTGAAATGTAATAATTTTATTATACAGAAAAAAATCTCAACCCACTACCAAGATCAAAGCTGTTTGGTAAAGAAAGAAAAAAGGAAAAAAAATCCTTATCATAAAGTGAAATATGTTATTAGCCACCATTTGTATTTTAACAGCAAGTCAAAGGTTTTGAAAGTAGTTCAAAAATGGTCCCCACAATGTTTGAAAGTCTTGACCACTTTTCTAATATTTGTATATTTGTACATCTGTGCACTTGTAATGCTACTATGACACTATAATTTCCTTTGGCATCAATAAAGTATCCGTCTATCTATCTATCTTATATTGGCCTTCTCTCAACTCTTTACCTGCAGCCATGTGAAAACCTTGCCCATACTGCCACCCACTGGCCCAAGTTGGTAGTGCACATTAAACTTTGAAATTTCCAGTGCTGAGATACTTCTAGGCACTGAGATACTGCTATGGAGATTACCAATGGGAAGGGGGTTGAAATAAATATTACACTGCTTTTAAAATTGTGCATTGTGTGGTGAAGAAGTCTTGCCTTAAGGCAGTAATATAGTCTAATTCACAATGTCATGGACAAAATAGTGATCTCAATCTTTAATATTACCTGATGTACAAATTTTCTTTCTGTTGATTAAAAACATACACAACTTTAGCTCATGTTAATTGGAAGGAAAATAGTGTTATCCATCCAAATAACAGTGTGAAGGTTAACTTGCTGTGCCTGTTTTGTGTTAAGTGAATGTTAATGACCATGGTCTCACTTCAAAAGTATGTATGTAAGTATAGTATTACATCTTGCGTTAAAGTCCTTGCCACAGACCAATCACTGGCAGAAAGTTGATAGGCTTTGTCAAACTGAACCCAAAAGGGAAATCCTGACAAATGAAAATCTGCCGAATGAAAAGAACGGTAGGAAAAAGCAAGCAGCAATGTAGCAGTGCAACACTATAGGTTCAGAGTAAAGATCATGTTGCTCTGCTCTGATGGAATAAACAGCTTTGGGGTACGGAGTCGTAGTCACACAGACTGTTGTCTGCTTGTTCAACAACTAGAGAGAATAAGTGGCTCCTGTTTTAATGGAGAAATGCCCAGATATTGGGTTGTTCCTATATTCGGTGTGTTGTACCATTGTTGTGCATAGGGCTACAGCCAAATCAGAAAACTCCCATCAAACGAATCATGGAGTCAGTCAAAAGTGAATGCTCAGTAGTGTTAGTATGTCCTACTGCCAGAAAGATGAGTTAATGCGCGAACCATGTGGGTCTGAGATCTCAGTGAAGTCAGCGCCACTGTCAACACTGTCAGCACTTGTCTGCACAGCAGAGAAGGTGTGTTGAAATGCCAGCTCATTACAGCACACTCCCTGTGGCAGCCAGACAACAGCAACACATCATGGCTGGCATGGACAAAAGAAACACTGCAGAGGAGAGGGAGAGACTGCCGTGGCTTTCTCAGAGGGACATCCAAGTGCTGAATTAAGCACCTGCCTGTAGTGTGGTTCTGAGATAGTGTCAAGGAGTCATATAGCATAGAACTAGGCCATTCAGCCTACCACATCCATTCTGACCACCATCAGCTCAGCTTCCTCCACTCTTTCAGTCTCATTTTGACTATATTTGCTGTCAAGTTAAAAACTCTTCCAAATACATTTGGAAAAATCAGCACATCCCAGTGTTGTTTATTTTTCCAAATGTTTGGAAAGAAAACCTGTAGTCTATGTATGTATGTATGTATGTATGTATGTATGTATGTGAGTTTGTAAATCTGGCAGGGCAGAGGATATTGGGAATGGTGAGGGTGGAGCACTGTGGGAGAGGTGTGGGACAAGTGGCAGAGAAGGAGGTGCCAGGGTGAGGGTGGTGGTGGGATGGGTGCAGACACACCCAGCCACCCAGCACTGAGACACCAGGCAAGGTCATTTGATTACAAACAATTGGTTTATTGATCGTTACAGAATGTCTCTCTGGTGCTTCCCATTCCCTTCCCTCTCCCTTCTCTTTTTCCCAACTGATTTCCCCTCTTCCTACCCTCTTCCCACTCTCAGTCCACTGTAAAGACCCATATCAGAATCAGACTTATCATCACGAACATATGTCATTTTTTTTGTGTCAGCAGTACAGTGCAGTACACAAAATTTCTACAGCACTGTGCAAAAGTCTTAGGCAGCCTAGCAATATATATGTGCCTAAGACTTTTACACAGTACTGTACATTTTCAAATCTTTTCTTAATCGCTGACCCTTTACATTCAATCTATTTCCTTTAGGTTCATTCACTTCACCTTATTCACTGTGTGTCATCGGGATCGGGAAATCTACCTGGATGCCAGAAGAATAGTCCGGCAGCAAGTGGCTGAAATGGTCTCCTCCAGGAGTGGGGATCCCTGCTTTCTCAGGAACTTTACAAGCTGGGTCAGGGTAAGCTGGGCGTAACTGGAAAGATTGCACACGTGTAGATGCAATACCACGTACGGAGAGAGTAGATGCAGCTAACTGTTTCAATATTAATCAACATAAAATGTCGTACATTCTCTTTACTCTCACAAGTAGCAACAGACTACCTCTCCTGCATACACATGCGCACACTCACAGATATACACATACGTACACAATGCACACACATATATTCACAGAAGCACACACACACTCATGCATATACATACACACACATACCTGCACACACATACATGCACACACATATACACACACGTACAAATACACACAAATACAGATACACACATCTGCTTTACAATGAACCTGAAAAGCAAGATGTGAAGGGTTATTATTCTACAGGCACTCTGTCTGGGAAACTGGTCGATTCCGCTGCTACAACAGGTTGCTGATGTTGGCCGGCCACATTCTGTGAGTCCTTGCTCCCCCAGCTGCACAGATCCCTCACCGTCTCAGGACCCAGGACTCCATGACAAACTTGGCCTAGTCCAGACTGCTTGCCATGTTTTTAAGTTGCCTCACTATTCAGAAGCTGTAGAAGCAATCTTTCCTGACCCCAGGTCTCACCGGCTGCAGGTACAGTCGTCCCTGACCCCAGGTTTCACCAGCTGCAGGTACAGTCGTCCCTGACCCCAAGTCACACCAGCTGCAGGTACAGTCGTCTCTGACCCCAGGTCTCACCAGCTGTAGGTACAGTCGTCCCTGACCCCAGGCCTCACCAGCTGCAGGTACAGTCAACTCCAGTACAAGACAGAGAAGCTGAATGTGGCCCTCATCCACAGAGGATTCTGCCCTCCTCATTGGACTGATGAAAACATCTGGTAGGCCAGAATCCCTCAAACTGAAGGGATCATGAGTGTTGTTAGGCAAAGACCGCCATGAGAACAATGAGACCACATGGGAACAAACCACCTCTATCCCACTGTTATAAGACAACTGAAAGATCAGAGAACAGTACAACCATGGTGTTGTGCTGACCTTTTAACTCACTCTAACGGCAATCAATCAATCAATCTCAGCCCTACCTTCTACATATCCCTTCATTTTCCTATTATCCATGTGATGATCTAAGAGTTTCTTAAATGCCCCTAATATATCTGTCTCTACCATCACCCCATGACAGACTGTTCCATGCACTCACCACTCTCTACGGAAGATAACTTACACTTTCCCCCCCTATACGTTCCTCCAATCAGCTTAACGTCGTGCCCCTTGCTATTAGCCATTTCCACGCTGGGGACAAAGTCCTCTGGCTACCCACTCAGTCTACGCCTCTATCACCATTTTGTGTACCTCTATCAAGCCGACTCTCATCCTCCTTCACTCCAAAGAAAAAACCCCTAGCTCACTCAGCCTATCCTCATAATACCTGCTCTATAATTTGGGCAGCATCCTGGTAAATCTTCTCTGCACTTTCTCTAAAGCTTCAACACTCTTTTGCTGACGATACAACTGTTGTTGGCAGAATCTCAGAGGCATACGGGAGTGAGATAGATTGGCTGGTTGAGCGGTGTCATAATAGCCTTGTATTCAATGTCACTAAGACCAAGGAACTGATTGAGAACTTCAGAAGGGGGAAGACACAGTAGTAACTACTCAGCAGTGGAAAGAGTGAGCAATTTTAAGTTGCTGAGTGTTAGCATCTCTGAGAATTTATCCTGGGTTCAACATATTGATGCAATTGCAAAGAAAGCACATCAGTGGCGATATTTTACTAGGCGTTTGAAGAGATTTGTCACCAAAGACCATAGCAAATTTCTACAGATGTACCATGGGGGGCTGGTTGCATCACCATCTGGTACAGAGGGGCCATTGCAGAGGAGCAGTAAAAACTGCAGAGGGCTGCAAACTCAGCCAGCTCCACGCACTCTCGCCTCGTTGACATTGTCAAAAGGTGATGCCTCATAAAGATGGCATCCGTCGCCCAGGACATGCTCTCTTCTTATTACTACCATCAAAGAGGAGTTACAGGAACCTGAAGACACACTCACATTGTCTTAGCAACAGCTTCTTCTGCTCCTCCATTAGATTTCTGAACAGACACGGATTTCTTCAGTGGTGGGCAAGTTGTTGGAGAAGATCCTGAGAGGCAGGATTTATGAGCATTTGGAGGGACTTAATCATGGCTTTGTCAAGGGCAGATCGTGCCTTGCGAGCTGATTGAATTTTTTGAGTATGTAACAGAACACATTGATGAAGGTAGAGCGGTGGATGTAGTGTATATGGATTTTAGTAAGGCTTTTGATAAGGTTCCCCATGTGAGGATCATTCAGAAAGTAAGGAGGCATGGGATCCAAGGAGACCTTGCTTTGTGGATCCAGAATTGGTTCGTATTTTGCATGGAGGAAGGTGACTAGCGGTGTGCCTCAGGGATCTGTTCTGGGACCTCTCCTCTTTGTGAATTTTATAAATTACCTGGATGAGGAAGTGGAAGGGTGGGTTAGTAAGTTTGCTGATGATACAAAAGTTGGGGGTGCTATGGATAGTCTGGAGGGTTGTCAGAGATTACAGCGGGACATCGATAGAACTGGGCTGAGAGGTGGCAGATGGAGTTCAACCCAGGTAAATGTGAAGTGGTTCATTCAGTAGGTCAAATTTGAAGACAGAATATAATATTAATGGCAAGACTCTTGGCAGTGTTTAGGATCAGCAGGATTTTGTGGTCCATGTCCATAGGACACTCAAAGCTGCTGTGCAGGTTGACAGTGTTGTTAAGAAGGTGTATGGTGTGTTAATTTTCATCAACCGTGGGATTGAGGTCAAGAGCCATGAGGTAATGTTACAGTTATATAAGAACTTAGTCAGATCCCACTTAGAGTACTATGTTCAGTTCTGGTCATCTCACTACAGGAAGGATGTGGATACTATAGAGAGAGTGCAGAGGAGATTTGCAAGGATGTTGCCTGGATTGGAGAGCATCTTTTATGACAATCGGTTGAGTGAACTTGGCCTTTTCTCCTTGGAGTGACAGAGGATGGGATGAGACCTGATAGAGGTATATACGACGATGAGAGGTATTGATCGTGTGGATAACCAGAGGCTTTTTCCCAGAGCTGAACTGGCTGACATGGAGTGGCATAGCTTTAAGATGTTTGGAAGTAGGTACAAGGGGGATGTCAGAGGTAAGTTTTTCACACTGAGATTGGTGGGTGCGTGGAATGCACTGCCAGCAAAAGTGGTAGAGGCAGATACAATAGGGTCTTTTAAAAGGTACATGGAGCTTAGAAAGATAGAGGGCTATGCGGTAGGGAAATTCTAGGCAGCGTCTAGAGTAGGTTACATGGTCGGCACAACATTGTGAGCCGAAGGGCCTGTAATGTGCTGCAGGTTTTCTATGTTTCAATTTTCTATGTAATGAACCAACGCATGAACACTTCCTTACAATTTTGCTGAATTTTTGCACTACCTATTTAATTTAATTTTTATTCACACTCAGCAGGCACTTTATTAGGTACAAGTATACACCCCTCACTGATGCAAATATCTAATCAGCCAATCATGTGGCAGCAACGCAGTGCATAAAAAAATGCAGACATAGTCACAAGGTTCAGCTGTTGTTCAGACCAAACTTCAGAATGCGGGAAAAATGTGCACTAAGTGATTTTGACTGTGGAATGATCTCCTTGGATTTTTGCACACAACCATCTATAGAGTTTACAGAGAATGGCACGAGAAACAAAAGATCATCCAGTGAGTGGCTGTTCTGTGGGTGAAAATGCCTTGTTAATATGAGAAGTCAGAGGATAATGGCCAAACTGGTTCAAGTGACAGGACTGCGAGCGGAACTCAGATAACCATGGGCTACAGCACTAGAATACCATAAGCATACACTTAGTGGTCAGTTTATCAGGCACCCCCGTACCTCATAAAGTGGCCAGCGAGTGTATATATTTTTTAATGTAATTTATAGTTTTGATACATTGCAATGTACTGCCGCAGCAAAACAACAAATTTCACCACCTGGTACTGGTTCTGATTCTGCATCTTTCTTATAATGAAACAACCAGGCCTTAAAACACAATCTTCCAGGTATGGTCTAACCAGGGTTTTATCGAGATGCAACATTATTTCGTGACATTGAACTCAATCTCCTGACTAATGAAGGCCAACTCACCGTACGCCTTCTTAATCAGCCTATCACTTTGAGGGGTCTATGGATGTGGACCCCAAAACCTCTCAGTTCCTCCACACCGCTAAGAATCACGCCATTTACCCTGTTTTTTCACCTTCAGATTTGACTTCCATAGTGACTCATTTAACGCTTCTCCGGGTTAAAGTCCACCTGCCATTTTTCAGCCTAGCTCTTCATCCTGTCAATGTTCTGTTGTAACCTACGAGAACCTTCTGCACTATCCATAGCACCACCTACCTCCGTGTCATCTGCAAGGAACGGACTCCCAGTTTGATAAGGTGGACTCGACCTCACAATCTACTTGCTGTGGCATTGCACCTTCCTATCTACCTGCACCCCACTTTCTCTGTAACAGTAGCACCTTATTCTGCATTCTGTTACTACTTTTCCCTGGTACTACTTCAGTAACGTGGTGAAATGGTATTTATTGATGGCATGAAAAACAAAGTTTCTCACTGTAACCTGATATTTGTGACAATAATAAACAAGAGAAAATCTGCAGATACGAGGAAATCTGCAGATGCTGGAATTTCAAGCAACACAAATAAAGTTGCTGGTGAACGCAGCAGGCCAGGCAGCATCTATAGGAAGAGGTACAGTCGACGTTTCGGGCCGAGACCCTTCGTTCACCAGCAATATTTAAAATCTGCAGATGCTGGAAATCTGAGCAACACACACAAAATGCTAGAGGGGCTCTGCAGGCCAGGCAGCATCTATGGAAAAGAGTAAAGAGTCGATGTTTCGGGCCGAGACACTTTGTCAGGACTGGAAAGGAAGATGAGGAGTCAGAGTAAGAAAGTTGGGGGAGGGAAGGAAGAACCACAAGGTGATAGGTGAAACTGAAAGCAGGGGAGCGGTGAAGTAAAGAGCTGGGAAGTTGATTGGTGGAAGAGATACAGGGCTGGAGAAGGGGGAATCTGATAGGAGAGGACAGAAGGCCATGGAGGAAAGAGAAGGGGTGGAGCACCAGAGGGAGGTGATAGGCAGGTAAGAAGATGAGGTGAGAGAGGGAAATGGGAATGGGGAATGGCGAAGGCAGGGGGTGGGGGCATTACTAAAATTTTGAGAAATCGATGTTCATGCCATCAGGTTGGAGGCTACCCAGGTGGAATATAAAGTGTTGCTCCTCCATCCTGAGTGTGGCCTCATCGCAACAGTAGAGAAGGCCATGAACTGACATGTCAGAATGGGAATAGGAAGTGGGAAGTGGAACTAAAATGGGTGGCCACTGGGAGATCTCGGTTTTTCTGGCAGATGGAGTGAAGGTGCTTGGTGAAGCGGTCCCAGTCTGTGTCAGGTCTCACCGATGTACAGGAGGCCACATTGGGAGCACTGGGTACAGTAGGTGACCTCAACAGGCTCACAGGTGAAGTGTCGCTCTCACCTGGAAGGATTGTCTGGGGCCCTGAATGGTAGTGAGGAAGATGGCGTAGGGGCAGGTGTAGTACTTGCTCTGCTTGCAAGGATGAGTGTCAAGAATGTGAACAGTGGAGAGGGATGAATAGACAAGGAAATCGTGTAGAGAGCGATCCCTGTGGAAAGCAGAAAGAAGCAGGGGAGGGAAAGATTTGCTTGGTGGTGGGATACCCCTGGAGATGGGGGAAGTTACAGAGAATTATGTGCTGGACGCAGAGACTGGTGGGGTGGTAGGTGAGGACAAGAAGAATCCTACCCCTGGTGGGATGGTGGGAGGATGGGGTGAAGGTGAACGTGCGCAAAATGGAAGAGATGTTGTTGAGGGCAGCATGGATGGTGGAGGAAGGGAAGCCTTCTATGAAGAAGGAGGACATCTCCTTAGTTCTGGAATGAAAAGCCTCATCCTGAGAGCACATGTGGCAGACACAGAGGAATTGAGAGAAGGGGATGGTGTTTTTATAAGTAACGGGGTGGGAAGAGGTATAGTCCAGGAAGCTGTGAGATTCAATGTTTATGATTATGATTATTATTATGATTATGAGGGCATGCAGTCCCATTTTATTGTCATTTAGTAATGCAGGCATTAAGAAATGATACAATGTTTTTCCGGAATGATATCACGAAAACACATGACAAACCGATTTAAAAACTAACAAAAACCACATAATTATAGCATATAGTTACAACAGTGCAAAGCAATACCGAATTTGATAAGAACAGACCATGGCACAGTAAAAGTCTCAAAGTCTCTCGAAAGTCCCATCATCTCACGCAGACGGTAAACCTCCAGCGCCGCCAACTTGCCGATGCAGCATCCTGAAAGAATCCGACCACAGTCCAACTCCAAGTCCGTCCGAAAACTCTGAGCCTCCGAGTACCTCTTCAACACCGAGCACCGAGCACCATCTCCGCCGACCGCTTCGACCCCAGCCCCGGCAACAGGCAATAGGCAAAGCCGAGGATTTGGGGCCTTCGTCTCCGGAGGTTCTTGATCGCACAGTAGCAGCGGCAGTGAAGCAGGCATCTCAGAAGTTACTCCAGGTGTTCTTCTGCGTTTCTCAAGGCTGTCTCCATCAAATCCAAACCCCTAGTTACACATAATCGATATTCATTCGGAACGGCCGCAGGCACTGCATTGCGCCGCCATCTTCTCCTCCCTCCTTATAATAGACATCAGCAAATACGCTGTTTCCAGAGATGGAGGCGGAGAGATCAAGAAAGGGGAGGGAGGTGTCAGAAATGGACCAGACAAATTTGAGGGCAGGGTGGAAGTTGGAGGCAAAGTTGATGAAGTCATTGAAACCATCAACAATGGCAAATCTGAGCGCCTGAGCTGGCAATTTCTCCTCTCTTAAATCTAAAAATAAGGTGCTGTTCCACAGACATCTAGGTGACAGTTCTGATGTTGCGATGACAGCATGACACTGATCTGCTACCGTCTCCTGGAATGATCCAGTATTCACTTTAAGTGGCCTTAGTCTATACCTCCATGCACAGAACAGTGCAGGCAAAGTGGATGGATTTCACAGCACTGTGACCTGAAGAACCAAAGCCTCCCAGTAGTTGGTTGCCAGGTTCAGATATGGTGTGGTAGCTTCAAAGACTTTGATTGGACGTGTCTGTGCATTTTGACTTGTGATCACAACCCGTGTGGGTGACCAGCCATGTCTTCCCTGTAGCCTGCAGTAATGGACTGCCGCCAGCAGTGTCGCCACTGAGGCACCAATTGAACGAGCAGCTCAGCACCTCCGTGGTACAAGGACACACTGGTACTTAGTCAGAGGTGAGTGAACAGTCAGTTCTGTAGGCTCCGCTCACCCAGTGGCCAGGAGTAATAGACCATCCTGCTAGGTTACCTGAACGGATTGCGTTAGGTTTCATCAAGGTAGGAATGTTTTACAGCACCGACTATAAATTTGTTGGATTTGTATGTTCTCCCCCTGACTATGTGGGTTTCCTCCAGGTTTTCCAATTTCCTCCCTCATTCCAAAGGTGTACGGCTAGGGTTAGGGATTTATGGGCACGCTATTTTGGTGTCAGAAACATGGCAACAAGTATGAGCTGTCCCCAGCACAATTCTCAGTTTGTTTGTACAGGACAATACATTTCACTGTAAGTTTTGATGTTTTGATGTACCTGTGACAAATAAAGTCAATCTTTTGATCTTTATCTCCAGTTTCCTTGAGACTACATCATGAATCACATCATCAAATTTGAGCTTATTGTCATAGGCACAAGTACATGTATGCACACGTGCAAGTGAAACTCACCTGCAGCAGCATCACAGGCACAAACACTCGGTGGCCACTTTGCTGGGTACAGTGGGTATACCTCCTGTACCTAGTAAAGTGGCCACTGAGTGTATGCTCGTGGTCTACGGTTGATGTGACCCATCCAATTCAAGGTTCGACGTGTTGTGTGTTCAGAGATGTTCTTCTGCAGACTGCTGCTGTAACACGTGGTTACTTAAGCTAAACTGTCACCTTCCCGTCAGCTTGAACCAGTCTGGCCATTTTCCTCTGACCTCTGTCATGGACAATGTGTTTTTGCAGGCAGAACTGCCACTCACTAGAAGTTTTTTTTTCAGTTTTTCACACTATTCTCTGTAAACACTAGAGACTATTATGCATATTATGCACGATAATCCCAGAAGATCAGCAGTTTCTGAGATACACAAACCACCCTGTCTGGCACCAACAATCATTCCACAGTCAAGGTCACATAGATGACATTTCTTCTCCATTCTGATGTTTGGTCTGAACTACAACTGAACCTCTTGACCATGTCTGCATACTTCTATGCTTTGAATTGCTACATCATGATTGGCTGATTAGATATTTGCATTAACAAGCAGGTGTACTGATGTCTTAATAAAGTGGCTACTGAGTGTAGAATCATATTAGCAGCATTCACAAGAAAAAACACATAAATTGCACACAAATTATACACAGCGACAACAAAAAAGTTGATCTTAATGCAAAGTGGTCTTCGTGTTGATATACTGAGCTAGCGAATGGGGTTGTACAGGTTGGTTCAGGAACTAAATGGGTGAAGAGATATAACTGTTCTCGAAGCTGGTGGTGTGGGAAATCAGGTTTCTGCACCTCCTTCCCAATGACAGATGAAGGGAACGACCGATGATTGCTGTTGTGTTTTTGAGCCGGTGCTCAATTGGATACTACCAATGGTGGGGAAAGATCAGAGAAAACAGTCTCAGGTGCCTGAACATGGATTGGGACTGGAAGTGCCTAGTCCACGTTGACAACTGCTGCAGTTTCACCCCTACTCCCTCCCACCCCCACCACCACCTCCTGGAATCACCAACACAGTTCTCTCCAGATAAAACAGCACAAAATGATCCAATTTACAGGTTCTAAGATCACAAAACATTGGCAGTTTTAACTACAGGCACTTTGTGGCAGCTGCTAGTAAACTTCCCCAGAAATGTTTTATTGGATCTGTCCTGCAGCTTGTAAGAATTTGTGGAGATCATTCTTGTAGATTGAAGCCTTTATTAAGGCTATAAATGTCAGGGTCAAATTTGAAGTTATAGTTGTATTCACAAGTGAATGCACGCACAGATGTAATGAGAAGTTTATTTGCAGCAGTGTCTTAGACACATAGCATATGAAACACAACCTTCATAAGAAAAACAAATTACACAATTTTTATAGTAAAGAACACAATTAGAACCAGAAAGATGCAAAGAACATTTTAGTCCAAGGTGATCAAAGCGACCATTGTGTTGCTAAACTGTAATGATAAGGGTTGTGTCAGTTGGTTCAAGAACCGCATGATTGAAGAGAAGTAGCTGTTCTTGAACCTGGTCTTGTGAGTCTTCAAGCTTCTGTACCTCCTGCCCGAGAGTAGCTCCAAGGAGATGCATGGGCCAGATGGTGGGGATCTTTGATGGTAGATGATGCCTTGTTCATATAGCACCTTCTGTAATTACTGCCAGTAATGGAGAGGAACGTGTCTGTGATGAATAGTATCAGGCCAAGTCCACTTCTCTCTGCAGCTTCTTGCATTCTTGTGAACTTGAATTGCTGTGCCAGACCATGATGGGACCAGTCAGGACACTCTCAACTGTACATCTGTCAAAGTTTGTCAGAGCGTTCAGTAACAAGCTGAACTTTCTCAACCTACTAAGAAAATAAAGATGGTGGCGTGCTTTCCTTGTGATATGTGCTGGGCCCAGAACAGATCAACAGATGTGTAAATGCCCAAGCTGAGTAACTAGAGAACTAAATGAATGCATCCTGAGACCTGGATCCTGGTCTTTCTGCCTAATGCTTGATTAGCCAAAATCCCACCTGGTATTTCACAGACTGTAGTCTTCCTTCATCTGAAAATACCAGCAAATTAGGATTAGGCACTGCGTAAAGAGGGTGTAACCTGATGGCTAATATAGACAAAATGAGACTCTTTAAAAATACAGTTATTCTCTCTCCGATGTAGTCATTCAACATGGAAACAGCTCTTCCAGGCAACCAAGTCCATGTCAGCCTTCAACCACCAATTTGCACACATCTTTCACTAATTTCTCTTTACTATTCCCACACTCCCATCAAATACCTGCTCCCCCCCCTCAAATTCTACCACTCACTGCACACAAGGAGCAATTTCCAATAACTAATTTGTTATAAACCCATGCCAAACCCTATGCCTGACTGACTATGTTCCTAGCCAATCTTGATTACAGATTCCATATCTAAGTCTAGAATTGTAATGGGTCGAAATGTGGCTTTGCAATATCTTAGTGTCTCATCCTTCCCCAGTCAGCATGGACACAATGGCCTAATTGCATTTCCATTCCTCACTGGGAGAATTCCCCTGCCCAATCTTCATCAGTCTCTCTGCAGACATGATCAATTCTGTGCCTGCTTCACAATGCCTTAGCAATTGACTTGTGAATCCAACAAGAGAGCACCATTAATATAACATAATCATACTTCAGAATTTGTCCACTAACCACCGTAGAAAGTAGCATTCCGAAGGATTATTTTGTATGCAGAAATCTGGATATTTTCTGTTAAATTAAGCAATTCTTACTCTGGTTGGGGAGAAAGAAGGTTGACACAAGTTTTTTTGCACAGTAAATGTTGTAGAATTTGTCTTTATAAAGTCACAGCCCCTTTGCCTGATTTGGCCTCTGACAACCATCAAGCGTAAATTTTCATTAATTATATATTAATTCCATTTTTTATTCTCTTCACATTTTCATCAATTCCATCCAGATTCTATACACATAAAATGGTCAAGTACGCTACTAATCTGCATGTCTTAGAGATGTGTGGAATGCTCTTCGACAGACTGTGGTGGAGACCAAGCCTGTGTGTATATTTAAGGCGGAAGTTGATCATTTCCTGATTGGTCAGGGCATCAAAGGATATGGCGAGAAGGTTGGTGTATGGGGTTGAGTGTGAGTGTGATCTGCTCCTATGTCTTATGGTCTGATGTGGGAGGAAATCGGAGCACCTAGTGTCACGGAATATAGTGCAAACCACGCACAGATAGCATCTGAAATCAGGATTGAACCCTAGACTCTGGCGCTGTGAGACAGCGACTCCACTCGCTGCTCCACTGAATTACCTTAAGGAATCGCAGAGCAATAGAGTCAAAAGTTAAAGAAAATGTATTATCAAAGTACATATACTGTATGCCACCATATACTACCTTGAGATTAATTGTCTTGCAAACCTTTACAGGAAAATAAAGAAATGCAATAGAATTTATGAAAAACTATACATAACAGACACTGACAAACAATAATGTGCAACAGAAGAAAAATTGTGCAAATAAAAGATAAGTAATACTGAGAACATGAATGGTAGAGTCCTTGAAAGTGAGTCTGTAGGTTGTGAAAACAGTTCAAAGCTGAGGTGGGTGAAGTTTTCCATGCTTGTTCAGTAACCTGATGGTTGTAGGGTAATAACTGTTCCTGAGCCACTAGTATGGGACTTAAGGCTCTTGTATCTCCTACCTGATGGTAGTAGCGAGAAGAGATCAAGGGCAAGGTCTGGATAGTGGGGATCCTTGATGATGGATGCTACTTTCTTGTGGCAGTGCTCTTTATAGATGTGCTCAGTGGAGGGGAGGGTTTGCCTACGATGAATGGGGCTGAATCCAGTACTTTCTGTTGACTTTTCTATTCCTGGGTATTGGTGTTTCCATTCCAGGCCATGGTGCAATCTGTCAGGGTACTCAACACTGTGCATTTATAGAAGTTTGTCAAAGTTTAGGTGACATGCTGAATCTACACAAACTTTTAAGAAAGTAGAGGCACTTATGTGCTGGTCACAGAACACCACAGTGGAGACCCAAGAGACTGCTGATTCTAGAATCTGGAGCAACAAATGATCTGCTGCAGGAACCGAGCAAAATCTGTGAAGAGGAAAGGAATTTTTCACACTTTCATGTTGAAACCCTCAGGATGGAGCACAGAGACTGGTCATTGGGTCCTGTGCACCTGTCTTGACCTTTCAAAAGAATTATCCAGTTAATTTGTCTCCCCTTAGCTCTGCAGGTTGATGTTAAGTATTTAACTATGCAGCAGCTAGTAAAAGTTAAATCTGCTTTCAGGTTTTTTTGCCAGCAGTACAGTCCTGGTCATTTGGCTTGCTCCTTTAAAGAAAAGGTCATTTAGAACACACCTTCACTCCTCTCTCTTTTGCCAATTATAAATAGAAAAGGAAATGGAAAGAGGACATTAAGGCATTTTGACACTTTTCCCCCACTGATCTGCTCCACCAACTGTCTCCTGATAACTTCTGGCACCCATTCCTTGTCCAGAATCACTTTGAGTGGCTAATGCCTCTTGCAATTTCTTATACAATTCATACTAGTTTGTAGACAGTGAGAACCTAAAACTTTCAGTGATAAGCTGACTCATGCTCATGGTGCTTGAAACTGGAGAACAGGCTGGTGGTTCTTTTAACAATGGAGATGTCCAGTAGGAACCTCCACGGTACGTGGAAGGGTTGGATTATTCATCACCTATCCTAACATACCAACCCCGCCATGGGTGGGTCCAAGCCCGGCTATGAAAGGGTGAAGGTTGGGCATGGGGCTGGCAGCCCCATCTCATAAAAACCCAGAGCTATAGAAGCACCAACAGAAGCTGTAAAGGCCTTATCCCTGGGAGGGGAAGGATTTTCGCCTAGAAGATGTATGAAGTCAGGCGGTGAAGCAGAAGTCACAGGGCTGATCAACCTTCTAGCAGTCCAGGACCGAGGACTCTGGTGAGCTGCTTTTGGCAGCCTATGTCTCAGTAGGGGTGATAGGCTTAAGAAGAAGACCCTGATGCACCAGTAGAGGAAACAGCTGCAGATCAGATAAGCAATTGAACATCTGATTGTCCCACTTGTGGAGATTACAGGCACTCGTCTACCTGCAGAGAGTTCTGAGTCACAACCTTATTGCTAACTGATCCCGGATAATGCCTGTCTTTGGAGCTAATAATTTTGATCCCATCAGGAGGGGTGGACAGTGTGGAAAGATGATTTGACTGTGTCTCAGTCTGGTGGTATTGCAACTGCTCTTTCTATGGACGCTGTTTTGCTTTACCTGTGCATATCAATCTAAAACAATGAGGAAAAATAATCCTGTCTGTACAATTTGTTCTTTGGGCTTCCAGTGAAAATAAACACCACCATCCTGTTCAAATTTGCAATCAATGACCTAGCATTTAGCTATTACTCCCTCAAGTTCTGAGTGTGTTTGTTTGACCAGGTTCTTTCCCATGTCACTCTTATGGATTTAATCCCATTGCACCAGGTAGCAATTTACTGTCAAAGCCAGCAATCCTCTGAAGTGCTGCCAGACGCCTCTGATGGAGTACCACCCTCAATGCCAAAACTTAGTAATGTTGTTTCCCCTCATTATCTAGCATAGAATTTCCATTCATTTCTCCGGTTAGTCCTTGCAAACATTGACTGACCCTTAAATGTCATTCATGTTTACCTCCTGCAATAAAGCTTACATGCTCTGCAGAGTAGATTAGTTAGTACACTAGCCTGAAGCAAGTTCTCATAAATGTTCACCATTAACTGGACAGTGCATCTTTTTATTTTATTTTCCCTCAGTAAAGTAGATCAGTGCAGGAATTAACAATCATCTGTCAGAAACTCTGGCACCAGTTAGTTCTTTACTCCTGAGCTATTCAAGCTAGCCGGCTGGTGGCGTAGTGGCATCAGCACTGGACTTTGGGGTGAGAGGTCCCGAGTTCGATTCCAGCTGGCACCCTTGCATGCTCTCCATCCGTGCTGGTCACCTGGCAGAAGGCAATGGCAAACCACTGCTGTAACTTGCCTCGTACATGATTTACCAATACGTCAGAGGGGCGTGAAAGGAAATCGCTCGCTAACGGGAAAATTCCAGATGCGACATACCTTTCAAAATTCGACTTTAGGATGGGTGAAAAGATAACACAGATACCAAATCCAGAAAACCAAAGCAACCAGTTAAAGTATTTTTGTTGTTGCTTAAGGTTATTTGAAGAATGAGTTGGGCACGTGGCCAAGTGGTTTAGGCGTTCGTCTAGTGATCTGAAGGTCGCTAGTTCAAGCCTCAGCTGTGGCAGCGTGTTTGTGTCCTTGAGCAAGGCACTTAACCACACATTGTTCTAGTGTCTGTGCGAGGAGTGGCGCCCCACACAGACATCCAATCTGTGCCTTGTAAGGCATAAAGATGTCCGACTCAGGCCTCTCATGGTCTGAGTCGATGTTCCCTCCCTTCCCTGAGGAATCAAGGACAATGTAAAAGATGGCAAACTACAGCATTGGAAAAAGTTCTAATTAGAGCTGATGGTACAAATGGTCAGAGGTGGCACAGTTAGTTGTGCCTCATAGTACAAGAGATTAGACTTCAGATGATGGCTTTGTGGAGGTTGCTTTCTTCCCCTGTGAATCCAGTTTCATCTGGGCGCTAGGTTTTTCCACCCACATCCCAAGGTGTGCAGGTATACTGACCAATGTAATCCCTCCCAGTGTGTAGGTAAGATCCAGGAGGGAGTGGTGGGGAGGAGGAGTTGGCGAGGATGTGAAAAGAATCAAAAATAGGGTTAATGTAGCATTACACTCAGTGGCCACTTTATTAGGCACCCCTGGTCATTGATGCAATTATCTAATCAGCCAGTCATGTAGCAGCAACACAAAGCAGACATGGTCAGTCATTGTTCAGGCCATACATGAGAATGTAGAGGAAATGTGACCTTTGACCATGGAATGTTTGTTGGTGTCATATGGGGTGGTTTGAGTATCTCAGAAACTGCTGATCTTTTGTGATTTTCACGCAAAACAGTCTCTAGAGTTTACAGAGAATAGAGCGAGAAACAAGAAATATCCAGTGACTGGCAGTTCTCTGGGAAAAAATGCCTTGTTAAGGAGAGAAGTCGAAGGAGAATGGCCAGATTGGTTCAAGCTGATAGGAAGGTGACAGTAACTCAAATAACCACACGTTACAACAGTGGCGGTTCCTTAAGATTGTTATAGTCGAGGTTAGTAATAGGGATAAGCTCCCACTACCTACTAAATGCTCAAAATACCATGTGTATCAAATAGCCTCTGACCATCAAGTCCAGCTCCTGGCCTTCACATGTGGCCTAGCCACGAAGCCCAACAGAACTGTTTGTACTGACCAGAGAAGGGGCAAAGGTGGGTTACTGGCACTAAAACCAGTCGCTTTGGGCAGATGGGTTCTTCAGCCGTGGTTGGCAGCTCATCTAGGAGATGGAAAACTCTGATCTCGAATGCCCATGTCCTTGCGGCTGTACCCACTCATGGGGAAGGCTTTGAGAATAAATCCTGGGGAAAAATCTGGAGCTGGAATCCCTAAGGCAGTCCTTCGTTGAGTTCAATGCAGACTGGCAACTCTTGAGATGGCTCTGGTGCCAATCTGTATCGGTCTCTGCCATTCCTAGGGGGTCCAATATCCTAGGGGGACAAATATCCTGGCAGGGAGATTAGCGGGAGCTACTGAGGTGACTTTAAACTAGAATGGTTGGGGGGTGGGAATCAAATTAAAGAGGCTAGGCGTGAGGAGGTTAGTTCACAACAGGGGGATGGGAACCAGTGCAGAGAGACAGAGGGGTGTAAAGTGAGGGTAGAAGCAAAAAGTACTAAGGAGAAAAGTAAAAGTGGCAGGCCGACAAATCCAGGGCAAGCATTAAAAAGGGCCACTTTTCAGCATAATTGTATAAGGGCTAAGAGAGTTGTAAAAGAGCGCCTGAAGGCTTTGTGTGTCAATGCAAGGAGCATTCGTAATAAGGTGGATGAATTGAAAGTGCAGATTGTTATTAATGATTATGATATAGTTGGGATCACAGAGACATGGCTCCAGGGTGACCAGGGATGGGAGCTCAATGTTCAGGGATATTCAATATTCAGGAGGGATAGACATGAAGGAAGGGGAGGTGGGGTGGTGTTGCTGGTTAAAGAAGAGATTAACGCAATAGAAAGGAAGGACATAAGCCGGGAAGATGTGGAATCGATATGGGTAGAGCTGCGTAACACTAAGGGGCAGAAGACGCTGGTGGGAGTTGTGTACAGGCCACCTAACAGTAGTAGTGAGGTCGGAGATGGTATTAAACAGGAAATTAGAAATGTGTGCAATAAAGGAACAGCAGTTATAATGGGTGACTTCAATCTACATGTAGATTGGGTGAACCAAATTGGTAAAGGTGCTGAGGAAGAGGATTTCTTGGAATGTATGCGGGATGGTTTTTTGAACCAACATGTCGAGGAACCAACTAGAGAGCAGGCTATTCTGGACTGGGTTTTGAGCAATGAGGAAGGGTTAATTAGCAATCTTGTCGTGAGAGGCCCCTTGGGTAAGAGTGACCATAATATGGTGGAATTCTTCATTAAGATGGAGAGTGACAGAGTTAATTCAGAAACAAAGGTTCTGAACTTAAAGAGGGGTAACTTTGAAGGTATGAGACGTGAATTAGCTAAGATAGACTGGCAAATGATACTTAAAGGATTGACGGTGGATATGCAATGGCAAGCATTTAAAGGTTGCATGGATGAACTACAACAATTGTTCATCCCAGTTTGGCAAAAGAATAAATCAAGGAAGGTAGTGCACCCATGGCTAACAAGAGAAATTAGGGATAGTATCAATTCCAAAGAAGAAGCATACAAATTAGCCAGAGAAAGTGGCTCTCCTGAGGACTGGGAGAAATCCAGAGTTCAGCAGAGGAGGACAAAGGGCTTAATTAGGAAGGGGAAAAAAGATTATGAGAGAAAACTGGCAGGGAACATAAAAACGGACTGTAAAAGCTTTTATAGATATGTAAAAAGGAAAAGACTGGTAAAGACAAATGTAGGTCCCCTGCAGACAGAAACAGGTGAATTGATTATGGGGAGCAAGGACATGTCAGACCAATTGTATAATTACTTTGGTTCTGTCTTCACTAAGGAGGACATAAATAATCTTCCAGAAATAGTAAGGGACAGAGGGTCCAGTGAGATGGAGGAACTGAACGAAATACATGTTAGTAGGGAAGTGGTGTTAGGTAAATTGAAGGGATTAAAGGCAGATAAATCCCCAGGGCCAGATGGTCTGCATCCTAGAGTGCTTAAGGAAGTAGCCCAAGAAATAGTGGATGCATTAGTGATAATTTTTCAAAACTCGTTAGATTCTGGACTAGTTCCTGAGGATTGGAGGGTGGCTAATGTAACTCCACTTTTTAAAAAAGGAGGGAGAGAGAAACCGGGGAATTATAGACCGGTTAGCCTAACGTCGTTGGTGGGGAAACTGCTGGAGTCAGTTATCAAGGATGTGATAACAGCACATTTGGAAAGCGGTGAAATGATCGGACAAAGTCAGCATGGATTTGTGAAAGGAAAATCATGTCTGACGAATCTCATAGAATTTTTTGAGGATGTAACTAGTAGAGTGGATAGGGGAGAACCAGTGGATGTGGTATATTTGGATTTTCAAAAGGCTTTTGACAAGGTCCCACACAGGAGATTAGTGTGCAAACTTAAAGCACACGGTATTGGGGGTAAGGTATTGGTGTGGGTGGAGAATTGGTTAGCAGACAGGAAGCAAAGAGTGGGAATAAACGGGACCTTTTCAGAATGGCATGCGGTGACTAGTGGGGTACCGCAAGGCTCAGTGCTGGGACCCCAGTTGTTTACAATATCTATTAATAACTTGGATGAGGGAATTAAATGCAGCATCTCCAAGTTTGCGGATGACACGAAGCTGGGTGGCAGTGTTAGCTGTGAGGAGGATGCTAAGAGGATGCAGGGTGACTTGGATAGGTTGGGTGAGTGGGCAAATTCATGGCAGATGCAATTTAATGTGGATAAATGTGAAGTTATCCACGTTGGTGGCAAAAATAGGAAAACAGATTATTATCTGAATGGTGGCCGATTAGGAAAAGGGGAGGTGCAACGAGACCTGGGTGTCATTATACACCAGTCATTGAAAGTGGGCATGCAGGTACAACTGGCGGTGAAAAAGGCAAATGGTATGCTGGCATTTATAGCGAGAAGATTCGAGTA
Organism: Mobula birostris; assembly: GCF_030028105.1. NCBI lineage: Eukaryota > Metazoa > Chordata > Chondrichthyes > Myliobatiformes > Myliobatidae > Mobula > Mobula birostris. The sequence continues at coordinate 39,651,281 of NC_092387.1, forward strand.
CAGGAGCAGGGAGGTACTACTGCAGTTGTACAAGGCCTTGGTGAGACCACACCTGGAGTATTGTATGCAGTTTTGGTCCCCTAATCTGAGGAAAGACATCCTTGCTAAGAGGGAGTACAAAGAAGGTTCACCAGATTGATTCCTGGGATGGCAGGACTTTCATATGAAGAAAGACTGGATGAACTGGGCTTGTACTCGTTGGAATTTAGAAGATTGAGGGGGGATCTGATTGAAACGTATAAGATCCTAAAGGGATTGGACAGGCTAGATGCAGGAAGATTGTTCCCGATGTTGGGGAAGTCCAGAACGAGGGGCCACAGTTTGAGGATAGAGGGGAAGCCTTTTAGGACCGAGATTAGGAAAAACTTCTTCACACAGAGAGTGGTGAATCTGTGGAATTCTCTGCCACAGGAAACAGTTGAGGCTAGTTCATTGGCTATATTTAAGAGGGAGTTAGATATGGCCCTTGTGGCTACGGGGGTCAGGGGGTATGGAGGGAAGGCTGGGGCGGGGTTCTGAGTTGGATGATCAGCCATGATCATAATAAATGGCAGTGCAGGCTCGAAGGGCCGAATGGCCTACTCCTGCACCTATTTTCTATGTTTCTATTCCTTTGGATTTATCAGTTGTATGGAGGGAGAAAGCCTGCTGCCTGGGCAATAGCTTGCTTTCCATATCGTACTGCCCCAGTCTGTGCACTAGCTTGTGTATCATGCGGACTGCTGGGGTACAACCTCGATGGTCGACCCCAACCAACAGAAGGGGTTCACAAAAGTGGTGTTCAGAAGAGCATATCTGAATACACAACACGTCGAACCTTGAAGTGGGTAGGCTAACAGCAGCAAAAGACCACAAACATACAGTTAATTGCCAGTTTATAGGTACAAGAGGTACCTAATAAAGTGGCCTCTGATTGAAGTGTAATGGGTGGTTGGTGGTTAGCAGGGACACATTAAGGTGAAGGATTTCTTTGTGTGTTGTATCGTTCCATGACTATTACCTTGTATTTCATGGAAAAGTAATATTCCACTGTATTTCAGAAGTAAAATCTTTGTACAGGAAATGGATCCATTGGCAAAGGATTAGGCGTGGTAATAATGCTTGTTCAAAGAAATTGAAGGATTTAAGGAGAAATGTCAGAATCAGGTTTAATATCACTGGTATATGTCGTGAAATTTGTTGTCTTGTGACAGCAGTACATTGCAATACAAAAATAAAAACTATAAATTACAGTAAGAAGTGTATATAAAACAGGAAAATTAAATAATATAAGTAGTGCAAAAAGAGAGGGAAAATAGACCGAGGTAGTGTTCACTGGTTCATTGTCCATTCAGAAATCTGATGGCGGAGGGAAGAATCTGTTACTGACAGGTTAGATGTGTGTCTTCAAGCTCCTGCACCTCCTGCTTGATGGCAGCATTGAGAAGAGGGCATATCCTGGGTGATGGGGGTCCTGAATGACCGATGCTGCCTTTATGAGGCATAGACTTTTGAAGGTGGCCTGAGTTGCTGGGGAGACCAGTGCCCAGGATGGAGCTGGTAGAGTTTACAATTTTCTGCAGCTTTTTCCGATCCTGCGCAGAAGGTGATGCAACCAGTTAGAATGCTCTCCATGTACAACGTAGAAATTTGTGATTATCTTTGGTGACATACCAATTCTTCTCAAACTCCAAATGAAGAATAGATGCTGTTTGTTGTTACATCAATATGTTGATCCCAGGATAGATCCTCAGAGATGTTGACACCCAGGAATTTGAAACTTTCTACTTCTGATCCCTTGATGAGGACTGGCATGTGTTCCCTTGACTTCCTCTTCCTGAGACCCACAATTAATTCCTTGATCTTACTGATGTTCAGTACAAGGTTGTTGCTATGACACCACTCAACCAGCTGATGTATCTCTCTCCTGTATGCCTGCTCAGCACCATCTGAAATTTTGCCAACAATAGTTGTGTCATCGGCAAATGTATAGATGGTGTTTAAGCTGTTCCTAGCTACACAGTTGTGTGCGTATAGAAAACAGAGTCTTGGGCCAAGCACACATCGTTGAGGTTTGCCAACATTGATGGTCAGCAAAGAGACGTTATTCCAATATCCAAAGACAGTAAACCTCCAGGTGAGGAAGTCAAAGATTCAGTTGCAGAGGAGGTACAGAGGCCTAGGTTTTGTAGCTTGTTGATTAGAGGGTATGATTGTTTTGAACACTGAGCAATATTCAATAAACAGCAGTCTGAAGTAGGCATTGCTATTGTCCAGATGATCCAAGGCTGAGTGGAGAGCCAGTAAGATTGTTTCTACTGTAGACCTATTGTAGTGATGGGCAAACTGCAGCAGCTCCAGGTCCTTGCTTAGGCAGGACTTGATTTTAGCCATGACCAACCTCTCAAAGCACTTCATCGCAGTAGATGTAAGTGTCTCAGGGCAATAGCCTTTTTGAGGCATGGCTCCTTTAAAGTGTCCTGGATACCACAGAGGCTAGTGCCCATGATGGAGCTGACTAAGTATGCAACTCTCTGCAGCTTATTTTGATCCTGTGCGGTAGCACTCCCCCACCCACCCATACCGGACGGTGGTGCAGCCAGTTAGAAAGTTTTCCATGGTTCATTTGTATAAATTTCCGAGTGTTTTTAGTGGCATAATAAATCACCTCAAATTCCTAATGAAATTTAGCTGCTGTCATGCCTTCTTTGTAGCTGCATCGATATATTGGGTTCAGGATAGATCCTTAGAGATATTGATACCCAGGAACTTGAAATTGGTCACTCTTTCCACTTCTGATCCCTCTATGAGGATTGGTGTGTTCCCTCGACTTACGCTTTCTGAAGTCCACGATCAGCTCTTTGTTGTTAATGACGTTGAGTGCAAGGTTGTTCTTCGGCACCACTGATATATCTCCGTCCTGTATGCCCTTGCGTCACCATCTGCCAACAACAGCAAATTTACAGATGGTATTTGAGCTGTGCCTAACCACACAGTCATGGGTGTAGAAAGGGTAGAGCAGTGGACAAAGCACACATCCCTGAGGTGCGCCATTGTTGATTGTCAGCGAGCTGGAGATGTTATTTTCAGATTGTGGTCTTCCAGTTAGGAAGTTGAGGATTCCATTGTAGAGGGAGGTACAGAGGTCCAGGTTTTGGAGATTTTATAACCATATAACAATTACAGCACGGAAACAGGCCATCTCGGCCCTTCTAGTCCGTGCCGAACTCTTACTCTCACCTAGTCCCACCGACCTGCACTCAGCCCATAACCCTCCATTCCTTTCCTGTCCATATATCCAATTTAAATTTAAATGACAACATCGAACCTGCCTCAACCACTTCTGCTGGAAGCTCGTTCCACACAGCTACCACTCTCTGAGTAAAGAAGTTCCCCCTCATGTTACTCCTAAACTTTTGCCTTTTAACTCTCAACTCATGTCCTCTTGTTTGAATGTCCCCCACTCTCGATGGAAAAAGCCTATTCACGTCAACTCTATCTATCCCCCTCATAATTTTAAATACCTCTATCAAGTCCCCCCTCAACCTTCTACGCACCAAAGAATAAAGACCTTGTTCAACCTTTCTCTGTAACTTAGGAGATGAAACCCAGGTAACAAAATCTTCTCTGTACTCTCTCAATTTTGTTGACATCTTTCCTATAATTCGGTGACCAGAACTGTACACAATACTCCAAATTTGGCCTTACCAATGCCTTGTACAATTTCAACATTACATCCCAGCTCCTATACTCAATGCTCTGATTTATAAAGGCCAGCATACCAAAAGCTTTCTTCACCGCTCTATCCACGTGAGATTCCAAAGATCCACATGATTTTCCATGTATTGTCCGCATGAAAAGCGAATGAGATCACATCCAATGTAGACTTATTGTGGTGGTAGACAAATTGCCGTAGGTTCAGACCTTTGCTGAGACAGGAGTTAATTCTAACTATAACCAACCTCTCAAAGCACTTCATCACCATAGATGTGAGTGTTACTGGATGATAGCTGTTAAGGCAGATCTCCCAGCTCTTCTTGGGCACTGGTATGACTGGAGCTCTTTTGAAGTAGGTGGGATCCGCCAACCGCAGCAGTGAGAGATGAAGATGTCCCAGAACACACCCACCAGCTGGTTTGCACAGGTTTTCTGTGCCCCATCAGGTACACCATCAGGGCCAGATGCCTTGTGAAGTTTCACCCTCTTGAAAGACATTCTGACGTCAGGCTGCGAGGCAGAGATCACAGGGATTTGCACGGCTCATCTGGGAGGGAGGCATTGCAGCCACTCAAGATTTCTAATTTCATTTTTCAGGAAGTAATGCCTTCAAACCCTGCCAGAATTGGCGTGCAAGCAATATACACAAAATGCTGGAGGAACTGAGCAGGCTAAGCAACATCTATGGAAAATAATACAGTCGATGTTTCGGGCTGAGACCCTTCAGCAGGACGGGAGACAGAAAGGTGAGGGGTAGAATTAAAAGGTGGGGGGAGGTGAGGGAGAAACACAAGGTGATAAGTGAAACCATGAGGGGGAGAGGTGAAGTAAAAAGCTGGGAAGTTGATTGGTGAAAGAGATACAGGCCTGGAGAAGGGGGAGTCTGAGAGAACAGGACAGAATTAAAATGTGTGGGCACTGGGAGATCCCGCTTTTTCTGGCGGATGGAGTGTAGGTGCTCGACAAAACAGCCTCCCAATCTACATCGGGTCTCACCGATATACAGGAGGCCATGCAGGGAGCACCGAACACAGTATATGACCCCAACAGTTGAAGTGTCACCTCTCCTGGAAAGATTATTTGGGGCCCTGAGGGGTTGTGAGGGAGGAGGTGTAGGGGCAGGTGTAACACTTGTTCTGCTTGCAAGGGTAAGTCCCAGGCAGGAGATCAGTGGGGAGGGACGGATGGACAAAGGAGTTGCGTAGGGAGCGATCCTTGTGGAAAGTGGGGGGGGGGGAGATATGTTTCTCCTATCACCTTGTGTTTCTCCCTCCCCTCCCTCCACCTTTTAACTCAACCCTTCATCTTTTTCTCTCCAGTCCTGCTGAAGGATCTCGGCCCGAAACATCGATTGCACTCTTTTCCATAGATGCTGCCTGGCCTGCTGAGTTCCTCCAGCATTTTGTGTGTGTTGCCTGGATTTCCAATGTCCGCAGATTTTCCCTTGCTTCAGAGTTGGTGTGCATCTGATTCCATCTCCTACCTCAATCGCAATTGTTTCTTTGCCCTTAGATAGCCTTTTGTAGGTCATACCTGGGCTTCATGTACAGTTCTCGATCACCAGTCTTCAATGCCACAGATCTAGCCCTCAACAGATTACAAATCCTCTGGATCATCCACAGTAAAGAGAGAGGCTTTGCAGAGAACACCAAAAGAGTAGAAGACTTTGTAGATTGAATATATATTGTACTGAGATGGTGTCAAAATGGTCGTTGTGATGCATCTAGTGTGGTAGTGTAGTGTGGTGCTTGTCGATCTCACTTTCTGCTTCCACCGCTGGCTAGTAGTCTTGCAAAAAGGAGAGCTGGATGTGTAAGTCTCTCCTTACCAGTACATAGCCTCTCCAACAGCAAGCCTCATATAGTGCCTCCTTGCTGGTGACACATGGAAACTGAACTCCTTTCGGACTCAGGCTAAACTACAAAGGATGGGGAGGAGGTCTGGCCCCTGCTTCTTTACACCTTATGGCAATCATATTTTGTCACTTCCAAGGTCATTGTGCATTAGTTACTGTGATCTACATTACACACTGTTTGAGAAATGTTTAACATTCAGTTTTCTTTTATTCCTAGCTGCACAGCTGCCTCTTACTCATATCATGAATGTAGGGGAAATGGAATAGCTAACCACAATTGGTTGTGTATATACTAATATACAGATCAGTCAGGACATAATTGAACAGGCTTGAAGTTTGAGTTTCTTCTCTCCTTTCTATAGTCAAGCTGACATGAATGGTTCAGAACAAGCTATCCCAGTATAACTGTCCACATTGGACCGGGTAAATCTGTAACCGAAGCTTTTTCTCTTCATTTTGACCTGCCATCCACACCGAAACGGCATTTTCTTCCTCCGAAAATGGAGCTTTTCTAAAACGCTCTCCAGAATGTGTAAATCTGAAAACGCCGGTTGGGCGGTGTAGTGTGTACGGGGTAACCGGAGCTTTTTAAAACCGCTGTCATGACGTGCTGGTACAGATGGTGGCGGCAGCGCGGCATTTCATTGTTTTCTTGAATGCATATAACATTCTTTATAGCGGTCGAGGATGTCGTTGTATTTGGTTTGGCACAACTCCCAGTCCACGTTCTCCACTGCTTTGCTGACTTTGTAGTCGTTTGTAACTCGCAGAAGCAGCTCGACTTTGTCGTCTGTCCCCGCTTTTTCCAGCGGCGGTTTCCTTCGTATTCCTCGAAGACATTGTTAAAAACTTTCTTTCGCTGTTGTTGTAGGTACTCTAGTTTTTGACCAATGGAAATAGCACAATGCCTCCGTGGAAATGGAAATAGTATACTGTTTCCTCTTTGCTTGCTTTCTGTAGATCTGTCCGGCGCATGCCCAGTAGGAGGAGATTCGCCCAAATACCTGTTTGAATGCGGACGGAGGTATTTTCAAAAACGCCTGGTGTGGACGCCTATCGTTTTTATGCGAAACCAGCATTTTCAAAATTATCCGGTCTAGTGTGGATGTAGCCTTAATAGAGAGGAAGAATATAGATTGAAAATGCTGGAACACTCAGCAAATCATGTGACACCTGTGGAGAGAGAAGCTTCAGTTCCGATACCCTTCCTTAGGATTAAGAAACCAAAAATCAAGTTAGTTTTCAAAAGCAAAAGACGCAGGGAAGGATGTGTAGAATAATAATATTGTCTCAGATAAGGTGAGATCAAATGTGTCAATATTGCAGTTGAAAGATCTTGGACATGACACATTAACTGTTTCTCCTTCAGCCAGTCTTGCTGAGTGTTTCCAATGTTTTCTGGGTTTTTTTTTCAGATTTCCAGCATCTGTACTTACTCAGTTTTCATTTACAATAGGGATAGCCTTACCCTCTTCAGAGTGTGAATGAATCAAATCCATGGGCTTACACTCGTGGTTTTCACAGGACATTTTCTGTTGTAGCAGGCCCACAGACTGGAGAATCAGTAGTTAATAGACCATTGTGTGAGTGAGCAGTCACTGAATTGTTAATGCAGGGAATACAGACACACATGGCTTACTCTAACTTAAGCACTGCTTTCCCCAGCCCGTTTCTAATAGCCAGCTGGCTTCAGACTTATGGGATGCTGCTGTGAAGGACTGTTTTCTGCTGTTGGTTGCATTTCCCTTTTCTGACATGTTGATATGCTGATGTTATAAGCATCTACGGAACAGGAAGAGGCCACCTGTTCTCTCCAAAGCACCACACATCATTTATCTGCTCCAGGATTTCCCCAATTTAATTACTCCCTTGAGGGAGGTCAATAACCAAGAGGTAATGTTTGCGGAAGAGAGAAAACAGAAATTTCTCCATGACTGTGGAGATAATTGAACTGTACTGCAGGATATCAGTTGTCGGTAGTGGCTATACTGACTGCATGGATACAGTCCCAGAGACACAATCCCTTTAGTTCCAACAAGGCAGAGAAATGTTTCTCAGAATACTAGGCCATTTGTATCAAATTTATCCCTATTGGTTTCAAATGCGTTCTGGATTAGATTATCACATCCATTTTTGATACTTAAAACAAAATCAATATTCACTTTGCTCCTATTGTCCTCAACACTTAAAAAATTGTTCATTTCAATTTAGATTGCATTCTCAAGGCATCATAGAGTCATAGAGCACTACAACATAGAAACGGGCCCTTCGGCCCATCTAGTGCTTGCTGTCCTGCTTTTCTGCCTAGTCCTACCTACCCGCACTCAGACCATGGTCCTCCATACATCTCTCATCAACTCTGAGATTGAATATGAAGTTCACCACTTGTTGCATTGAAGCTCTTACACTTGGAACAGTTGCACATTGTCAGTAAACCAGGGCAGTGTTGTTGTGGTTTGACAACATCTCTCTGTCACCACCTTATACTTCTCTCTGGACTATGATCCCATGATGAACATTTGTCTATTGTATTCCAGAGAGGCAGTGACTCCATTTCCTCTGATCTTCCCTCAATTTCCTTCCACCTCATACCTCGCTTCCCCCCCCCCACCAGTACATACAGCCCCATCTGCTTTACGTTGGTAAGACCTGCCTGCTCCTGCCTCACAGAACTTAATTCATCGTTGTTGTCCCCCAGTGACCCCCCGGCTGCTGCATTTTCACTAACTCCATTTCCCACCACAAACAATCTGGAGGAACTCAATGGGTTAAGTGGTAATGAAGGAGAGAAAGGAACTGATGATAATTCTGAGCGAAACCCTGTATCAGGACGGGGTCAGGATGATGCAATTTTTCTGGTCCAGGGTTTCAACCTCAAATATGAACAATTCTTTTGTTCAATATGCTGAGTTCCTTCAGCCGACTGTATGTTGTTCTGGAGTCCAGAATCTACAGCCTCTTTTGTCTATATTTCCCACTGGGATGCTTTTAGGGCCTATCTCCTCTTCATAAACAGAGAACCAACTGGTCCCTCTCCAGCCCACATAAAGCAAGTTTGCTTTTAAATTAAAATAGAAGTATTGGCAACACTTAGCAGGCCAGTTAATATCCAAGGAGAGAGAAATGGATTAAATGTTTCAAGCCAATGACCCTTTCACCAACACTTAACTGCAACACTTCCCAATAATAGATATAAATATGTTCCAAATTGTGCCATTCGCCTTGTAGGATATCCTGAACATTCATTACTTTACTTCCCTTCTTCACATCTTCTTCTAATGTTTAATCATACTTCTTCCTGTTATTGCATCAACTTTCCTGCTAACTTCCATCATGTTCTCACTTTTCACATGGGCGTCCTTTGACTCATCCCTTCTTCAACATTACCACCTCCATTCCAGTAGTCACTATAAGCCCACAAAGTTACACAACTTTCTTACTACACTTAATTCCATACTGCTTCCTATGACTTTTTCCATTTCACTAGTTTCCTTGACCTTGAAACAACTGCCCTGACTATGGAGTTTTCAAGCCAATTCTTCTGATAATTACAACAGGAGATAGAAAAGGCCTGTCAGAAGGGCAATGTCATGGCAATCATTGGGGATTTTAACATGAAAGTGGATTGAGAAAACCGGGCCAGTACTGGACCTCAAGAGAGAGAATTTGTAGAATGCCTAAGGGATGACTTTTTAGAACAGCTTGTTGTTGTGCCCACTAGAGGATTGGCTGTGCTGGATTGGGTGTTGTACAATGATCCGGAGGTGATAAGGGAGCTTAAGGTTAAGGAACCCTTAGGGAATAATGATCACAATATGATCAAGTTCACTTTGAAATTTGAGAAGGAGAAACTAAATTCCAATGTGTCGGTATTTCAATGGAAAAAAGGAAATTTACAATGGCATGAGAGAAGAACTGGCCAAGGTTGACTGGAAAGGGACACTAGCAGGAAGGACAGCAGAGCAGCAATGGCTGGAGTTTCTGCAAAAAATTAAGGAAGTGCAAGACAGATATATTCCAAATAAGAAGAAATTTTCAAATGGAACAAGGACAAGTGGGTGACAAGTAAAAGCAAAAGAGAGGGCATACAAGGAAGCCGAAGTTAGTGGGAAGACAGAGGATTGGGAAGCTTTTAAAACTTGCAGAAGGAAACTAAGAAGGTCATTGGGAAGGAAAGGATGAATTATGAAAGGAAGCTGCGGACTAATATCAAAGAAGATACTAAAAGCTTTTTTTAAGTATATAAGGGGTAAAAGAGAGTTGAGGGTAGATATAGGGCTAATAGAAAATGACGCTGGAGATATTGTAATGAGAGATGCAGAGATGGCAGAGGAACTGAATGTGCATTTTGCATCAGTCTTCACAGTGGAAGACAGCTGCAGTATACCAGGCATGCTAGTGTGTCAACGAAGTGAAGTATGTGCAGTGAAAATTATGAATGGGAAGGTGCTCAGGAAGTTTACTGGTCTGAGGGTGGATAAATCTCCTGGACCTGATGGAATGCACCCTCAGGTTCTGAAGGAAGTAGCTGGAGAGACTGCAGATGCATTAACAATGATCTTTCAAGAATCGATAGATTCTGGCATTGTACCAGATGACTGGAAAATTGCAAATGTAACTTTGCTACTTAAGAAGGGTGGGAGGCAGTAGAAAGGAAAATACAAATCTGTTAGCCTGACATCAGTGGTTGGAAAGTTGTTGGAATCGATTGTTAGGGATGAGATTATGGAATACCTGGAGGCACATGGCAAGACAGGCCAAATCCAGCATGGTTTCCTGAAAGGAAAATCCTGCCTGAATAACCTACTGCAATTTTTTGAGAAAACTACAAGCAAGGTAGACAAAGGAGATGTAGTAGATGTGGTGTACTTGGACTTTCAGAAGGCCTTTGACAAGGTGCCACACATGAGGCTGCTTAGCAATATAAGAGCCCGTGGAATTACAAGGGAGTTACTAGCATGGGTGGAGCATTGTCTGATTGGCAGAAAACAGAGAGTGGGAATAAAGGGATCCTATTCTGGCTGGCTGCCGGTTACCAGTGGAGTTCCACAGGGGTCAGTGTTGGAACTGCTGCTTTTTACGATGTAGGTCAATGATTTGGGCTACGGTATTAATGGATTTGTGGCTAAATTTGCCGATGATACAAAGATAAGTGGTGGAGCAGGTAGTGTTGAGGAAACAGAGAGCCTGCAGAGAGACTTAGATAGTTTAGGGAAATGGACAAAGAAGTGGCAAATGAATTACAACATTGGGAAGTGTATGGTCATGCATTTTGGTGGAAGAAATAAACGGGCAGATTATTATTTAGATGGGGAGAGAATTCAAAATGCGGAAATGCAAAGGGACTTGGGAGTCCTTGTGCAGGATACCCTAGAGGTTAACTTCCAGGTTGAGTCAATGGTGAAGAAGGCGAATGCAATGCTGGCATTCATTTCTAGAAGTATAGAATATAAGAGCAGGGATGTGATGTTGAGGCTCTGTAAGGCACTCATGAGACCACACTTGGAGTATTGTGTGCAGTTTTGGGCTCCTTATTTTAGAAAGGATATACTAACGTTGGAGAGGTTTCAGAGAAGATTCACAAGAATGATTCCAGGAATGAAAGGCTTACCATATGAGGAATGTCTGGCATCTCTTGGGCTGCATTCCCTGGAGTTCAGGAGAATGAAGGGGGATGTCATAGAAACATTCTGAATGTTAAAACAGTGGTCCCCAACCTCCGGGCTGCGAACCAATACCAGGCCACGAAGAATGCAGTGGTGCAGCGGTAGTCGGAAAGCACCTGGCACATCTTTAAGTAAAAAGCCGAAATAAACAAGCTAATTAATTAGGTGCTGCCCGACACGTAATTGTCGGCCCAGATCAGAGGCAATTGCCAATTGCGTCGCCTCTGATCTGGGCCAACATTTACATGCCAGGCGGCACCTAACTAATTAGCTTGTTAATTTCAGCTTTTTTCTTAAAAATGTGCTGGGTGCATTCCGACTACCGCTGCACCACTGCATTCTTCTTGGTGCTGTATCGGCCCGCGGCCCGGAGGTTGGGGACCACTGTGTTAAAAGGCCTGAACAGATTAGATATGACAAAGTTATTTCCCATGGTAGGGGAGTCTAGGACAAGAGGGCACAACTTCAGGATTGAAGGACGTCTATTTAGAACAGAGATGTGGAGAAATTAAGTTAGTCAGAAGGTGGTAAATCTGTGGAGTTTGTTGCCACGAGTAGCTGTGGAGGCCAAGTCATTGGGTGTATTTAAGGCAGAGAGAGATAGGTTCTTGATTAGCCAGGGCGTCAAAGGGTATGGGGAGAAGGCAGGAGAGTGGGGACGACTGGAAGAATTGGATCAGCCCATGATTGAATGGCCTACTTCTGCTCCTATATCTTATGGTCATATGATATCTGTTCCATTTTCTTCAATTTCCTTCTCCTCTGATTGACGGGGTCCTTGATCCCCATTCATTCCACTTCCCCGACTTCAGCTCTCATCTCCTTCCCAGAAGACAATTCTCCCCTTGTCCTTCTGCTCACCATTAACTATCTTTAGCAGTGGGCAGCACTGTTGGAACAACACAGCCTGGGATGTAAACAGATTAAAGTAGGGAACATAGAAATAACAGGACATAAACTAGCTGGACATTATTGTGACATTGTAAAAAATATTTATTTGCTGATATCCATTAAAACATTTATAAATATACAGATATACATACAAAAAAATGTTAAACATATCAAATACTAGAAATATTAAAGTTAACTATAAGGATATTCAAGTCAATAATGTCTTTCACAAGATGGTTGCATTGGGGACTAGGAATTCAATGTGTTATTGCTGTAACAGAAATTTTATTGTCCATAAAGTGATATCTATGTTGTAAATTCATGACATGTAAAATAAGCGTCTACTCCACATTCAACAAATCCATAAGGAATTTTACAGGTGTGAATTAGTGTTCGCTAAAGAATGAAATTGATCATGTCATGGGTGACAATATATTAAATTAAACTGCAAGTATACAAAATTATTCAGTTCTTTATCTCAACAGTTGCGGATGTGAAACAGTGGACTGTATTGACTTCCTGAGCATCAGCAAAGGTGTATTAATGTGACAGGTAATTTTACTCTAATCAGTAACATGCAGTTGAGTTATTAGTTTAGGTCAAGCCCCAGAGCCTATGAATATTCTGTTTTGGATTAACGTATATAAACATGCTGATTTCGGAATGTCATGTTCTGAAGAAGGCCAAACTCTACATTTTGAGCAACAGAGCGGTGGAGTTAGAGTGCTGCTGCCTTGCGGTGCCAGAGACCAGGTTAAATCCTGAATGCCGGTGTTTGCATGGACTTTGCACGTTCTCTCTCTGGCTACACGACTTTCTTCTGGATGCTCCAGTTTCCTTTCAAAGATGTGCAGGTTTGTAGGTTATCTGCCCACTGATGTGTAGGTGAGTGGCAGAATCTGAGGGATTGATGACAATGCGTGGAAAATAAAACAAAATGGGATTACTGCAGGATTAATGTCGATGGGTATTTGATGGTTGGTACAGTGTGTTAGTGGGTTGAAGGACTTGTTTTCTTGCTGTATCTCTGTGCCACCTTGAAGAGTTGAGCAAGCTAGGGCTTTTCTCTTTGGGAATGAGAGGTGACTTTATAGAGGTGAATAAGTGATAGGAGTGGACAGCCAATGCCTTTTGTCTAGGGTGGCCATGGCTAAAACCAGAGGACATTTTAAGCTGAAAGTCTAGGGGAGATGCCAGAGGTAGGTTTGTTTTTTTTTTACATAGAATGGTGCCTGGAATACACTGCCAGGGGGTGGTGGTAGAGGCAGAGACGTTAGGGACATTTAAGAGATTCGTAGAGAGACAGATGGCTGAAAGCAAAATGGAGGGTTATGTGTCATTTAGGTGCAGTAGGTTAAAAGGTTGGCACAACATTGTGGGCTGAAGGGCCTGTTTGAGCTGTACTCTTCTATGGTATTTGACTCTGACTACTCAGTCAACTGGTGGATTCTGATAGGTCAACAAGGATTGGGAAAAGGGGAAACAAAAGGCAAGTTTTAGCATTCTCTCTGAAAAGTAGACTTGAGTAACAACTTTGACTAAGACTCACTCTAACAAAACAGTCAACAAAGCAAAGAATCTCTGGAATGCGTTATCATCTGGTGTGTTTTTTCTATTTAATCTACTCTCAAGGGGGATCTGGGCCAGCTCTTGACTGAATTCCTATCTGATAGAAGTTAAGTATATTTATTAATAGAACCTCTCCATGAGACATCTCCGACTAGTTCTGGCTGTTGACATTGACTAAGGGAAATATCAAAGAATATTTTCCTCCCTCAGCGTTAACTTTGCTCAATTTATTCCTTGCTCTTTTTGTCTTGCTACTTTTGACGCTTCTAGTAGATCATTGGTGCTCTTGAGAGGAATATGGGTAGTGATACTAAGTATTGAAATGTGTGTGACAAGCTCCAGCTCATCCTTAATTACTTTATTGTTCTGAGCACTTCATTCATATATTGATGACCTTCCTCTTGGGATCTTTACCTGTTTGAGATGACTGAAGAGAACTAAGCATTTATTTATTTTAATGGTGGGAATATTCTACTGACCAAGAATGTTGGACTCAAAAAGTATCCATGGACGATGGAGGTGAATGCGCTGGAGATGGTGAAGTGTAGGTTTACCAGGAGGTTGCCTGGCATGAACACTTCAGTTTACGGTGAGACTGGATCGGCTGGGTTTGTTTTCCTTGAAGTAGACTAGGTTGAGGGGAGTAGGGAAAACCTGATAAAGAAATACAAAATTGTGAGGGACATAGTTAGGGTGGATAGTGAGAAACTAATGATAGCCAAAACTGGAGGATATTGGTTTGGGAAGAAGAGTAAGAGGATACTAGCAGAATGCCAGAAACTTGAGAGTGCCAGGTGGCAGAAGTGAGTTTAGTTGCTATTACCAAGGAGAAGGTGCCTGGGAAACTGAAAGGTCTGAAGGTAAATTAGTCACCTGGGCAAGATTAAATACACCCCAGGGTTCTGAAAGAGATAGCTGCAGAGATGGGGAGGCATTAGTAATGATCTTTCCAGAATCACTGGTGACTGGATTGGTTCTGGAAGAATGGAAAATTGCAAATGCCTCTCCACTCTTTAAGAAGGAAGGGATGCAGAAGAAATGAAATTATAGTATGGTTAGCCTGATGTCAGTGGTTGGGAAGATGTTGGAGTCCATTATTAAGGATGAAGTTTTGGGGTGCTTGGATCATATGATAAAATAGGCCAAAGTCCACATGGTTTCCTTAAAGGGACATCTTGCCTGACAAATCTGTTGGAATTCTTTTAGGAAACAACAGGCGGGATAGACAAAAGAGAGTCAGTGAATGCTCTTTACTTGGATTTTCAGAAGGCCTTTGACAAGGTGCCAAACATGAGGCTGTTTAATGAGGTAAGAGCCCATGGTATTGCGGGAAAGATACTAGCATTGAGAGAAGATTGACTGACTTGCATGAGACAAAGAATGGGACTAAAGGGTCTATTCTAGTTGGCTGCTAGTTCCTAGTGGTGTTCTGCAGGGGTGGGTATCGGGATCGCTTCTTTTCTCGTTATATATCAATGATTTGGATAATGGAATTGATGGCTTTGTCGCCAAGTTTGCAGATTATATGAAAATAGTTGGGTGGGTGGGTGCAGGTGGTGTTAAGGAAGCAGGGAGTCTGCAGAAGGACTTAGCCAGATTAGGAGAATTGGCAGATGGAATCCAGTGTAGGGAAATGTATGTTCATGAACTTTGGCAGAAGGAATAAACGCATAGGCTATTTTCTAAACAGGGAGTAAATTCAAAAATTGGAGGAGCCAACTATTACACCGTATCTATATAGTTGGAGAAAAAACTTATATTTATTCAGGGTGTTATTCCAGAAATATCCTTCTGCCCTACTGTACTAATGTCACTCAATGCTGTTAAGAGTAACTTTATAAAGTACATTAAGATCATCTCTAAAAAAACTCCATAGTTTATGACTATCCTTGTTATGAGTTGGTGTTGCTTGAGTCACATTGGTATGGTTAATATTATTTTTAAACTGTGTGTAATGATATTTTTTCCCAAGCAGAGTGGAAATTGTCAATCAGACTTGGTAACCACAGTTGAGAAAGAGGCTGAGATGATTTTATGCACATAATTCATATTTAACTATTTTCCAGTCACTGGTAGAAATTACTGTAGCTTCTATTCAGTGAGTAACATCGAACAACTGACCTCCCAGACACTCACTTGCTATATCATGGTTACACTTATGAGTAGTTAAAAAATACAAGTCCCCAGGACAAAGATCATTGGATGGACTTGTCAGTTATTCGAAGCACACAATTATAATTATAGTTATAATTAGTAAAAGTAGGAAGCACAGTTACTTCTTAGTTTCTGCCTTGGATGTGCACCATTTTTCTTCCAGTTGCAAATGAATAGAGATCTAATTGCTTGCTTACAAGGAACCATATGCTAGACTGTGAACTCAGCTCCACTGGATTCCTCTGTTACAACACCTCCTCTTGTTGGTTCAGCTGCAGAATATTTATTAAAATTTCTAGGACAATTTTGTAACAGAATAAGTATTGATCCTGCAGATAGATACAAAGAAAGAGTTATTGCCAAGCAGCTTTGCCCCATCAAAAGGCAGAATTTCTCTAACTTCCAGTAATTTCTTCACCCCCTTCATCTTTCTCCTTTTCCATTCCCTATTTTGGTTATCCTCTCACCCCTTCTCTACTCCTCACCTACCCATCATCTCCCTCCTTCATCTTTCTTTCATGGTCTAACAAGTCTCCTATTACATTTATTTACCTTGTTTAGAAAAGAGCCTCAGTCTTGAGGACATACACTCAAGATTCAGGGGAATAGATTTGGGATGGAGATGAGGAGGAACTGCTTTTCCCAGAGGGTGGTGAATCTGTGGAATTTTCTGCCCAATTAAGTAGTGGAGGCTACCTCAGTAAATATACTTAAGACAAGGTTGGATAGATTTGTGCATAGTAGTGGAATTAAGGGTTATGGGGAAAAGGCAGGTAGGTGGAGATGAGTCCATGGTCAGATCAGCCACGATCTTATTGAATGGCAGACCAGGTTCGATGGCCAGATGGCTGACTCCTGCTCTTACTTCTTATGTTCTTATGTTCTTTTTCAGCCCTTTACTTCTTCCACTTATGTGCTCACAGTTTCTTAATTCAACCCCTTCCCTAACCACCTAAATTCTTCCTCACCTGGTTTCATCTATCACCTGCTAATTTGTATTCCTTCTCCACCTCCAATTTTTTTTATTTTAGTTTCTACTCCCTCCTTTCCAGTTCAGATAAAGGGTCTTGGCGCAAAATGTTGATTATTTATTCCCCTCTATGGATGCTGCCCGGCTTGCTGATTTCCTGCTGCATTTTGTGTGTGCTGCTCAAGAATTATTTTATTATCTCATTCCGATCAATGCCTCTAACTGTATGCACCAATGACAGTAATGAGTTAAAAAAAATGACTGTCTGTTCCTAATCAGTGTCCAGCAAGGGTAAGGCCACTCATCATCTCTGTTAAGTGGCTTGTTCACTGGACGATCATGAACAGAAATCTCTATTTGGACTTCTTACATGCATATCAGTTATGTCTTCATCTCATCCAGCAAACCCCTAGAAGGAGAACCGCTGTCCTTTCATTGTTATTTTCTGTTTCAAATTACCATAGTGTATATATAAAGTGATAAGTAAATTCACAATGCGAAAATTGAAGTGGTTTTCAAATATTGGTTTTAACCTGACTTGATGTTGAATCCAGCCAGCTTAAACCATGGGTCAGTGTGCACATAACTGGTAAATTGTTAAATAGATTAAAAAATAAAGTAAGTAAATAAAGTAGCCAGGTACAGTGAAAGAAGTGTTTTACATGTTGTTCCCACTTTCAGTCCACAGATAAGGCATCAAGTTCTTTGGTACAAGTTAGCAAAGTGAAATTAACAAATAAAGCAAAACTGGTCCTATGAATAGACTGTCAAACTGCTTAGCAGTAGCACTTTTGACTGCTTTCTTCCTTTACCAGATTTAATCTTCTGCAAAAATACTTTTTTTTTAATAGAATCTTATCAATGCTATTATTAAAATGATCCAATTAACTGAAAGAAATTACTTTTTATTCTCTTGGCGAAAAGAGCAGCTGGGTTGTATAATTTGCACTAATAACAAGCAGGGGATATGAATGATAGAATTTTAACGAGTGATCTGTTGAAAAAGTAATTGTACCAGGAAATCTGAAACTGTGGTGCATTTCTGTACAGGCATAGGTTGAGTCAAAGGATATTAACATATGTAGTTTATCTAAATATTAATTCTGCTTGTAAAGTGATCTCAAGATTACATTAAATACTTCCACTCCATCTCAAAAGATTAAATTTATTAAGGAGAGAAATAGTGAAATGGTGAGGATGTGCCTCATCAAATGCAAGGGAACATTACCTTTGTGTTATGCGCAAGAACATATTCAAGATATAATGAATACACTGTTAGATATATGAATGATGCAAACTGTGATCAGGAACAATTTATCATTATTTTTTGCAAGATACAACATAATAGTCATTATACCTCAATAGATTTAATGGCACATTTCCACACAGCATGTACATCTCAGGAACTCAAAGCATAAAAAATTTGATTTGTGAATTTTGCAATTAACCTCTGAGAAATTAGTTCACTTAAGTAAGCTATCAGTGGAAAGCTCTATGTGAACCATTTGTTGGGGTAGCTCATTTGATAAAGCATGAGATTTGTCATCATTGGGATTTTTAAAAGTTGGGTTTCATTGTTTATATTGTTTCATGTTTATTGGTATGAGATCACCAATGGACTAAAACAGCCTGGCACAGTTTTTCCAGGACATCTGGGCCGAAGTAGTTTTAGCAACACACAATAGGCTTACCTTGGTCTGGACCATCCCATGCCGTTGTCCTCTCATTTCCCTCACTACATCCATAATGTTAAACTATAAAAAAAGACATTTATGCAAACTAGTAATATTATTTATAAGCAGCAAGCCATGAACCTGTAACTGAATGCATCCATTAGTTATCCAAAAAGCAAAGAGTTTTATCATTGTACTATAGCAATTGATAAAGTATCCAACTCTGACTCAGTTCCTTTGCTGCGTCTTTAGAAGATAAAAACTTTGCTCATTAACAATATCTCTCTAGATGTTTTGAGTGAGGTTAATCGCTAGCGCAGACAGACTAAAGACCAGACATTCAATCCATTACTTCTAACAACATCCCTTGGCCCAAACTCAAAGGACTTGCAACCACAATAATCCATAACTAATTCCAATACTCTTCCCATTGTGTGCCATGGATTCAGATACTGTGATGAGAAAATATTTTGTGTGCAGACTTTATAGCTGGGAAAAGGGAATTCATCTGAGCACTGTCAGATAGACTGGTATTCAAAGGCTCCAAGGACATTGTTCCAACTTATTGTGGGACAGTCTCCAGTGGTCAGATGGCTTGCTCCCATGTTTAAAGGAAAAAGAAAACATTATCTGTGTACATACATCTATTGATGCTCCTGGACACATCTTCAGTGATGTTCCTGGAATCACCAGGTGTTTTGGGTCTTTCAACATCATACAACCTCCTCCAGGTGACCCGGCCGGGGCTGATCAGACCCCAGCTTGTGTCCAGATGGCTAGCTACTTATGACTCCATGGCTCCCCTTTTTTGAGCCACAGCCATCTTGAGGCCCTCTCTGCCACATCAGTGGTACTGTGGATGGCTCTCCTCTTCCCCTCTCCCTCGATGCCCAAAATGCTGAAGGCTCTAACTAAAGAACGGGCTACGAATCCCCTACAACCAACCTCCACTGGGAGACACCTCGCTCTCCATCCAGCCTGCTGATGGCTACTGACCAGTCCTGCGTACTTGGAGAGCTTCCTTTCAAAGGCCTCTTCCAAGATATCTTCCCATGGGACTGTCAGCTCCAGCAACACCACTTGCTTAGTAGACTCAGACATTAGGACAATGACTGAACATGACTGAAAAAGATTTACTCTGAAAATGATCAAGCATACAACTCGTGTGCTTTGAGTGGTGCCAGTGGATGATATGGAGTTCCTTCCTGATCAGGCTAAATACACTAAGAATCAAAAGTGGATGTACGGTCTGCCTGGTGCTGTTTACCATTCACCGAACCATTGTTCACTTTGCCAGGAAAAGCAAGAAAAAAGCTTATTACCTAAAAAATGTTGGTACCAATGACATAGATAGGACAAAGGAGGAGGTCCTGAAGAGAGATTTCGAGGAGTTAGGAAGGAAGCTGAGAAGCAGGACCTCCAGGGTAGTAATCTCGGGATTGCTACCTGTGCCACGTGCTAGCGAGGGCAAGAGTAGTCGGATCAGGCAGATGAATGCCTGGCTGAGAGACTGGTGTAGGGGACAGGGCTTCAGATTCTTGGATAATTGGGATCTCTTCTGGGGGAAGTATGATCTGTTCAAAAAGGACAGGTTACACCTGAACCCAAAGGGGACCAATATCCTGGCGGGAAAGTTTAATAGAGCTGTTAGGGAGGGTTTAAACTAATTTGGCAGGGGGATGGGAACCGGAATGATAGAGCGGAGGAAGGGGGAAACAGAAATAAATCTAAGATAGTGAGCAGTAAAGATGTCAGGAAAGACAGGCAGGTGATGGGGCAAATTTGTAGCCATTGGGATGAGTTGCAGTGCAATAAAGTTGCAGTGAAATCAAAGCAAAAAGTATCAAATACTGGTCTTAAGGTGTTGTACTTAAATGCACGCAGCATAAGAAATAAGGTGGATGATCTTGTTGTACAGCTACAGATTGGCAGGTATGATATTGTGGCCATCACTGAGACCTGGCTAAAGGATGCATGTCTCTGGGAACTGAACGTCCAAGGATACACGGTGTATCGGAAGGATAGGAAGGTAGGCAGAGGGGGAGGCGTGGCTTTATTGGTAAGAAATGATATTAAATCATTAGAAAGAGGTGATATAGGATCGGAAGGCGCAGAATCTTTATGGGTTGAGCTAAGGAATAGCAGGGGTAAAAGGACCCTGATGGCAGTTATTTATAGGCCTCCAAACAGCTGCAGGGATGTGGACTACAAATTACAACTGGAAATAGAAAAGGCTTGTCAGAAGGGCAGTGTTATGATAATTGTGGGGGATTTTAACATGCGAGTAGATTGGAAAAATCAGGTCGGCACTGGATCTCAAGAGAGAGAATTTGTAGAATGTCTACAAGGTGGCTTTTTAGAACAGCTTGTTGTTGAGCCCACTAGGGGATCGGCTGTACTGGATTGGGTATTGTGTAATGAACCGGAGGTGATTGGAGAGATTGAGGTGAAGGAACCCTTAGGAGGCAGTGATCATAACATGATTGAGTTCACTGTGAAATTAGAAAAAGAGAAGCTGAAATCTGATGTGTCGGTGTTTCAGTGGAATAAAGGAAACTACAGTGGCATGAGAGAGGAACTGGCCAAAGTTGACTGGAAAGAGACACTGGCGGGAAAGACGGCAGAGCAGCAGTGGCTGGAGTTTATGCGAGAAATAAGGAATGTGCAAGACAGGTATATTCCAAAAAAGAAGAAATTTTCGAGTGGAAAAAGGATGCAACCGTGGTTGACAAGAGAAGTCAAAGCCAAAGTTAAAGCTAAGGAGAGGGCATACAAGGAAAAAAAAATTAGTGGAAAGACAGAGGATTGGGAAGTCTTTAAAACTTTACAAAAGGAAACCAAGAAGGTCATTAAGAGAGAAAAGATTAACTATGAAAGGAAACTAGCAAATAATATCAAAGAGGATACTAAAAGCTTTTTCAAGTATATAAAGAGTAAAAGACAGGTGAGAGTAGATATAGGACCGATAGAAAATGATACTGGAGAAATTGTAATGGGAGATGAGGAGATGGCAGAGGAACTGAATAAGTATTTTGCATCAGTCTTCACTGAGGAAGACAGCAGGATACCGGACACTCAAGGGTGGCAGGGAAGAGAAGTGTGCGTAGTCACAATTACGACAGAGAAAGTACTCAGGAAGCTGAATAGGCTAAAGGTCGATAAATCTCCTGGACCAGATGGTATGCACCCTCGTGTTCTGAAGGAAGTAGCTGTGGAGATTGCGGAGGCATTAGCGTTGATCTTTCAAAAGTCGATAGATTCTGGCATGGTTCCGGAAGACTGGAAGATTTCAAATGTCACTCCGCTATTTAAGAAGGGGGCAAAGAAGCAAAAAGGAAATTATAGACCTGTTAGCTTGACGTCGGTGGTTGGGAAGTTGTTGGAGTCGATTGTCAAGGGTGAGGTTACAGAGTACCTGGAGACATATGACAAGATAGGCAGAACTCAGCATGGATTCCTTAAAGGAAAATCCTGCCTGACAAACCTATTATAATTTTTTGAGGAAATTACCAGTAGGTTAGACAAGGGAGATGCAGTGGATGTTGTATATTTGGATTTTCAGAAGGCCTTTGACAAGGTGCCACACATGAGGCTGCTTAACAAGATAAGAGCCCATGGAATTACAGGAAAGTTACATACGTGGATAGAGCGTTGGCTGATTGGCAGGAAACAGAGAGTGGGAATAAAGGGATCCTATTCTGGTTGGCTGCCGGTTACCAGTGGTATTCCACAGGGATCAGTGTTGGGGCCGCTTCTTTTTACATTGTACATCAATGATTTGGATTATGGAATATATGGCTTTGTGGCTAAGTTTGCTGATGATACGAAGATAGGTGGAGGGGTCGGTAGTGCTGAGGAAACGGAGAGTCTGCAGAGAGACTTGGATAGATTGGAAGAATGGGCAGAGAAGTGGCAAATGAAGTACAATGTTGGAACGTGTATGGTTATGCACTTTGGCAGAAAAAATAAACGGGCAGACTATTATTTAAATGGGGAAAGAATTCAAAGTTCTGAGATGCAACGGGACTTGGGAGTCCTCGTACAGGATTCCCTTAAAGTTAACCTCCAGGTTGAGTCGGTAGTGAAGAAAGCGAATGCAATGTTGGCATTCATTTCTAGAGGAATAGTTAATAGGAGCAGGGATGTGATGTTGAGGCTCTATAAGGTGCTGGTGAAACCTCACTTGGAGTACTGTGGGCAGTTTTGGTCTCCTTATTTAAGAAAGGATGTGCTGACGTTGGAGAGGGTACAGAGAAGATTCACTAGAATGATTCCCGGAATGAGAGGGTTAACATATAAGGAACGTTTGTCCGCTCTTGGACTGTATTCCTTGGAGTTTAGAAGAATGAGGGGAGACCTCATAGAAACATTTCGAATGTTAAAAGGCATGGACAGAGTGGATGTGGCAAAATTGTTTCCCATGATGGGGGAGTCTAGTACGAGAGGGCATGACTTCAGGATTGAAGGGCGCCCTTTCAGAACAGAAATGCGAAAAAATTTTTTTAGTCGGAGGGTGGTGAATCTATGGAATTTGTTGCCATGGGCAGCAGTGGAGGCCAAGTCATTGGGTGTATTTAAGGCAGAGATTGATAGGTATCTGAGTAGCCAGGGCATCAAAGGTTATGGTGAGAAGGCGGGGCAGTGGGACTAAATAGGATAAAATGGATCAGCTCATGATAAAATGGCGGAGCAGACTCGATGGGCCGAATGGCCTACTTCTGCTCCTTTGTCTTATGGTCTATAGTGAGAGACTGCAGAATCTGAGATACAGGTGGATCTGCATGTCCCGATGAATGAATTACAAAAGGCTAACATGTGGGTACAGTAACTAACTAGGAAACTGATAGAATGATACTATTGATTGTTAGAGAAAGTAACTCCAAATATAGCGAGGTTATGTTTCATTATACAATGACACTGGATCTGAAGTATTGTGAAGTATATTGTTAATAGAAAAGGATATTAATGGTGTTCAGAAAGGGGTTGCTATACTAATACATGGAATGAATGGTTTGCACTATGAGGAAACGGTGAAAAGACTACATTTACTTCTGCTAGAAGTTAGAAGAATGAGAGGTGACTTGATTGAAAAATACAAGATCTTAAGGAGTCTTGGAAGATTGATGTGAAGATAATGTTTTCTCTTCTCGGAGAATCTAGATATGTTTCAAGTTAAAAGATTGTCCAGTAAAGACGGAGGAGGCATTTTCTTTTCTTAGGGAGTCTTTGGTAGTCATCGTTTCCAAGATAAATGGACCAGAGTCTTTGAATATTTTTAAGAGAGAGGAAGATCGATACTGAATGAGCAAAAGGGTGAAAGGTGAATGGCTCTAATTGAGGGGAAGCAGACCGATTAGGAGTGCAGACTTGGGGTTACAATCAAACTAAGAATGATAAACTAGGCTTGGGGTCAGAGTAGCCTGCACTTGCTTTCATCTGTCTGTCGTTTGTACTGAAGCTGCCACCTCTCCAAAATACGAGGCTTAGAAGCAATCTGTTACGGCATTTGATCTCTGCATTAACAGTTTCGCCAGCTACAATTCAGACTTATACAAAGCTCTTAGTAGAATGAGGCATCCTAAATAAACTAAAATCTGACCCCGAGCCATGCTGCAGTGCAGTTAGATATGGCAAACTTTAAGTTTTAAGGAGCAGGGATGAGAACTTTCATAGAAACATAGAAACATAAAAAACATACAGCGCAACACAGGCCTTTTGGCCCACAAAGCTGTGCCAAACTACCTAGGCTTATCCGTAGCCCTCTATTCTTCTAAGCTCCATGTAGCCATCCAGGAGTCTCTTAAAAGACCCTATCGTTTCCGCAGCCACCAGCACCGCCAGCAGCCTATTCCATGCACTCATCACTCTCTGTGTAAAAAACGAACCCCTGACATCTCCTCTGTACCTTCTTCCAAGCACCTTAAAACTATGCCCTCTCATGCTAACCATTTCAGCCCTGGGGAAAAGCCTCTGACTATCCACACGATCAATGCCTCTCATTATCTTGTACACCTCTATCAAGTCACCTCTCATCCTCCGTCACTCCAAGGAGAAAAGGCCGAGTTCACTCAACCTATTCTCATAAGGCATGCTCCCAATCCAGGCAACATCCTTGTAAATCTCCTCTGCACCCTTTCTATGGTTTCCATGTCCTTCCTATAGTGAGGCGACCTGAATTGAGCACAGTACTCCAAGTGGGGTTTGACCAGGGTCCTATATAGCTGCAACATTAACCTCTCGACACTTAAACTCAATCCCACGATTGATGAAGGCCAATGCACCGTATGCCTTCTTATCCACAGAGTCAACCTACATAACAGCTTTGAGTGTCCTATGGACTTGGACCCTAAGATCCCTCTGATCCTCCACACTGCCAAGAGTCTTAACATTAATACTATATTTTGCTATCATATTTGACCTATCAAAATGAACCATCTCACACTTATCTGGGTTAAACTCCGTCTGCCACTTCTCAGCCCAGTTTTGCATCCTATCAATATCACATTGTAACCTCTGACAGCCGTCCACACTATCCACAACATCCCCAACCTTTGTGTCATCAGCAAATGTATTAACCCATCCCTCCACTTCCTCATCCAAGTCATTTATAAAAATCATAAAGAGTAGGGGTCCCAGAACTGATCCCTGAGGCACACCACTGGTCACCAACCTCCATGCAGAATATGACCCATCTACAACAACTCTTTGCCTTCTGTGGGCAAGCCAGTTCTGGATCCACAAAGTAAAGCCCCCTTGGATCCCATGCCTCCTTACTTTCTCAATAAGCCTTGCATGGGGTACCTTATTGAATGCCTTGCTGGAATTCATATACACTACACCTACGGCTCTACCTTCATCAATGTGCTTAGTCACATCCTCAGGAAATTCAGTCAGGCTCATAAGCCACGACCTGCCTTTGACAAAGCCATGCTGACTATTCCTAATCATATTATGCCTCTCCAAATGTTCATAAATCCTGCCTCTCAGGATTTTCTCCATCAACTTACTGACCACTGAAGTAAGACTCACTGGTCTATAATTTCCTGGGCTATCCCTACTCCCTTTCTTGAATAAGGGAACGACATCTGCAACCCTCCATTCCTCTGGAAGCTCTCCCATCCCCATTGATGATGTAAGGATCATTACCAGAGGCTCAGCAATCTTCTCCCTCACTTCTCACAGTAGCCTGGGGTACATCCCGTCCAGTCCCGGTGACTCATCCAACTTGATGCTTTCCAAAAGCACCAGCACATCCTCTTTCTTAATATCTACATGCTCAAGCTTTTCAGTCCACTGCAAGTCATCCCTACAATTGCCAAGATCCTTTTCCGTAGTGAATACTGAAGCAAAGTATTCATTAAGTACCTCCGCTATTTCCTCCGGTTCCATACACACTTTTCCATTGTCACACTTGATTGGTGGTATTCTGTCACATCTTATCCTCTTGATCTTCATAAACTTGTAGAATGCCTTGGGGTTTTCCTTAATATTGTCCACCAAGGCCTTCTCATGGCCCCCTCTGGATCTCCTAGTTTCATTCTTAAGCTCCTTCTTGCTAGCCTTATAATCTTCTAGGTTCATATTATTACCTAGTTTTTTGAAACTTTCATATGCTCTTCTTCTCTTCTTGACTAGATTTACAACAGCCTTTGTGCACCACAGAGCTTGTACCCTACCACCCTTTCCATGTCTCATTGGAATGTAACTACTCAGAACCCCACACAAATATCCCCTGAACATTTGTCACATTTCTTCTGTACATTTCCTTGAGAACATCTGTTTCCAATTTATGCTTCCAGTTCCTGCCTGATAGCCTCATAGTTCCCCTTACTCCAATTAAACGTTTCCCTAACTTATCTGTTCCTATCCCTTTCCAATGTTATGGTAAAGGAGATAGAATTGTGATCACTATCTCCAAAATGCTCTCCCACTGATAGACCTGACATCTGACCAGGTTCATTTCCCAATACCAGATCAAGTACAGCCTCTCCTCTTATAGGCTTATCTACATATTGTGTCAAGAACCTTCCTGAACATACCAAACAAACTCTACCCCATCTAAACCCCTCTCTCTAGGGAGAAGTCAATCAATATTTGGAAAATTAAAATCTCCCACCACAACAACCCTGTTATTATTACACCTTTCCAGAATCTGTCTCCCTTATCTGCTCTTTGATGTCCTTGTCACTATCAGGTGGTCTATAAAAATCACCCAGTAGAGTTATTGACCCTTTCCTATTCTTAACTTCCACCCACAGAGACTCCATAGACAACTCCTCCATGACTTCCTCCTTTTCTGCAGCCGTGACACTATCCCTGATCAACAGTGCAACACTCCCACCTCTTTTTCCTCCCTCCCTATCCTTTCTGAAACATCTAAAGCCTGGCACCTGAAATAGCCATTCCTGTCCCTGCACCATCCAAGTCTCTGTAATGGCCACAACATCATAGCACCAAGTACTGATCCACACTCTAAGCCCATCCTCTTTATTTATGATACTCCTTGCATTAAAATAGACACATCTCAAACCACTGGACTGAGCGTGTCCATTCTCTATCACCTGGCTATCCTTACTTTCACACTGTCTCCAAACTTTCCCTATTTGTGAGCCAACCTCCCTTTTCTTCATCACTTCAGTTCGGTTCCCACCCCCCAGCAATTCTAGTCTAAACTCTCCCCTTAGCAAATCTTCCCACCAGCATATTGATCCCCCTGGGATTCAAGTGCAACCCGTCCTTTTTGTAGAGGTCACACCTGCCCCAGAAGAGGTCCCAATGATCCAGAAATCTGAATCCCTGCTCCCTGATCTAATCCCTCAGCCACGCATTTATTCTCCACCTCATTCTATTCCTATACTCACTATCACGTGGCACAGGCAGTAATCCCGAGATTACTACCTTTGAGGTCCTGCTTCTCAACTTCTTTCCTAACTCCCTGTAGTCTTTTTTCAGGAACTCCTCCCTTTTCCTACCTATGTCGTTGGTACCAATATGTACCCAGACTTCTGGCTGTTCTCCTTCCCACTTTAAGATATTGTGGACATGATCAGAAACATCCCAGACCCTGGCACCTGGGAGGCAAACTACCATCCGCATTTCTTTCCTGCATCCACAGAATCGCCTATCTGACCCCCTATCTCTAGAGTCCCCTATCACTGCTGCCATCCTCTTCCTTTCCCTACACATCTGAGCCACAGAGCCAGTCTCTGTGCCTGAGGCATGACCACTGTTGCTTCCCCTGGTAGGCCATCCCCCACAATAGTACTCAAGCAGGAATACTTACTGTTAGTGGAACAGTCACTGGGGTACTCTCTAGTACCTGCTTCTTGCCCTTCCCTCTCCTTACTGTTACCCACTTCTCTCTCTCCTATGGTCCCGGGGTGACTACCTGCCTATAGCCCCTCTCTATCGCCTCCTCACTCTCCCTGACCAGACGGAGGTCATCGAGCTGCAGCTCCAGTTCCCTAACACAGTCTCTAAGGAGCTGCAGCTCGACGCACCTGGTGCACATATAGTCGTCCGGGATGCGGGGATTCTCTAAGATTTCCCACATCTGACACGGAGCACAGAAAACCGGCCTCACACACCTATTCTCTGTCTTTATTTTATACAGATAACCTAGCTCGCCTCGACCCTTTATCACCGAAGCCCCATTGAGCCAAAGCCTTCTTACTCTGTCTCCCTCTACTCTGATGCCCGCTCTGCAAATTTGTCTCGCTTTTAAACTCTTCACGCTGTTCTCACTGGCCAACCTCCACGCGCTTGCGCAGTTATGCCCCGTTCAAACTGCCATAGAAGTAATTGAAATATAGATGTGTTGTCAGCTCAGGGATACGGGTGAACAGGACATGGGTGTTCTTTCCCTTTTCAAAAGGAGGTTTATTCAGTGATTATAGCATCACATTAGTAAAATACTACAGTATGCCATGGTTCACACTACACACAGTCAT
The DNA here is from genome assembly GCF_030028105.1 of Mobula birostris. Classification (NCBI taxonomy): domain Eukaryota; kingdom Metazoa; phylum Chordata; class Chondrichthyes; order Myliobatiformes; family Myliobatidae; genus Mobula; species Mobula birostris. The sequence goes on from NC_092387.1 coordinate 39,679,705, forward strand.
CCCTATCCAGAATGCCTCTGGAGTACCCACTGGTACTGGAAAACCCCCAATGTACTCCCAAATATGGTGTGCTGCTTCTCCAGGGACATATGGGCATGACTGTAAACCTGGCAATCAGCTTGGCGGAACCCTTGACTGCTAGACATATGACTACTACCCTGGCCAGGCCCAGGAGCAAACCAACCAGGAGATCCCCCAAGCAGCACAGCCCCCCAATGCACAGGGTGATTGAAGACCAGGAGTGGGAGGCTGAAGTGCAGCCAAAGCTTGAACAGCAGACACCCTGGATGCTCGGATAGAGGCTGCAGCCTCTCATATTCTACAAATGTGATGCACTGACTCCTTCCAGCCCAAGATATTGGGTTGGGATGAGTTGACATACATTTCCTGGTAAGATGGAGGTCCACTTGGACACAGCAACCCCTCTCCAACCAAAGGTGCAATTGTTCATCTTTTATGTACTTTTTACAATCCTGAGACCCTACTGGATGTTAAGAATACAAAGTACTGCACACTTATCCCAACAGCGAGCTGCTCAAGAACGATGGATCTAGACTTGTGTGTATCATTGTTCTGGTGTCACCTGGACTTGCTGCGTACCATATTTGTGTCAGGACTATACAGTAATTGCCTTGGACATTTTTCTTGTGATCCCAAGATCCTGTTGGGCATTGGTAATGTAGAATACTGCAAGTCTGATTCACTGGTTTATTGCGAGGGTGCTGTGTTGCCTTGGTTGTGGTGCGAACTAAACCCTCATGCCACGGGCTCACCTGATGCAGCCGCCCAGTGGAGGAGATGCTGGAGGTGGTGTGGGAGAGGGAGCAGAGGCCTCTGTGGGTGTGCTGGAATCCATACTGGGTTCGGGAGCTTAACCCCGCCCCCCGGTTGGTGCTACCCTCCAGTGTTTGCTTGGTGCTGCCCCCTGTTGTTCACTTGATGGACCAGGACAGCTTTCTATGCACCATCAATCTATAGGCAATGCCACTCGGGGACTTGGGCTACATGATTTTTTTTGTCATTGTATGACTATTTGTCCTTTCTGCTATCATAACCACATGTACTATATATGCTATATGCAAAGTGTTCTTGGTAGTGTGTTTTACACCTTGGATTCAGAGGAACACTTTCATTTGGCGATATTTATACATAGCTGAATAATAATTAAACTTGAACTCAAACCTGAAGCAGCATGATGAGAGGGGAGAATGAGAAAGGTTTACATTGGTTCTGACCAGAACGACTGAGAGACCAACGTCACCAAATTACTGGCCCACCACTGACTCTGCCCCAGTAAAGACACAAGGCAGAGTCATCATGGAGCAGGAAACGCCTGACAAGATAGTCACTCAGACTAAAAAAGGCTCATTCTTTTAGGGCTGGGTTCCAGGGAAAATTAGGGAATTAATTGTGAGCCTGCAGAGACTCAATGGGCCAAATGGCCTCCTTCTAGGTTGCAAGGAAATATGAAATGTGAAAAATATGAAATATAACCAGCAAACCATTTCCAATAAATCTGAAAACTGGGTGACAGTAAAGCAAGAAAACCTGTCCTGGGATTGTCTAAGATGAACAGCTTCCCCTTCCCACTACCATCGGGTCCCACTCACTCTAAGTGAAAACTACTACTGGAGTATATTTTCTGCCTCTAGCACACAACAGCAAAGGTCACCTTAAAAAGGGACAAAGGGTCCACACTGTGGGGCAGAGTAGTGTTGCGGGAATCCGTGGAGTAGCCTGCAGACTCAGCCACAGTACCTGGAAATCATTGCCACTAATGCAGAGATTGGGGAAGGGCCTACAAATAAATTCATGAAAGAAGTGGAACCCATTTCTTACCCAAAGGGTGCTCTGTACACGGAACGAACTGCCAGAGGAAGTAATTCAGTCAGGTATATTAATAACATTTAAAAGACAATCGAATAGGCACATAGAAAGGAAAAATTTAGGATTTGGGCCAAACATGGGACTGAGTAAGATAGGAATTGTGATCGGCATGGACTGGTCAGGCTGAAGGGCCTGTTGACTCCATGACTCATTGCCAGCTTCATTGGTTAAAGAAATAACTAAAATGGTACAGATTTGCGGTGGCAGGTGTTATCAGGCTTTGCAGTAAAAGAGGTTTCTTGTGGAAGGATGGGGAGCTAGAACAAGTAGTCGTCTACTTTTGGGCTTTGAAGTGGTGATGCAATAATAGCCTGCACCCACAGTGACCTGAGGTTATCCTGAATCACGACGTCTGACCCTCTGTCTATGCACCCACACCAGTGTTGTAACTCTTTGTTACTTTGTTACTCCATGTCCCATGCAGCACAAGAAAAACACAGTAGGATAAAGAATACAATAAAAAACACAACAATTATAAATACAAAAGATAGCTTATACATATAGATTGATCGTCTGTCCGTTAAAATGACCCTCGGCACAGAAGTGTCTGTACTTAAGGTGACTGACTGGAAATGATAAAATGGTGGTGGTGGGTGTGGAGGATTGGGTTAGTGAGTGGAGGTGTTGATCAGTCATAGATAAAATGGTAAACACAAGGAATTCTGCAGATGCTGGAAATTCAAGCAACACACATCAAAGTCGCTGGTGAATGCAGTAGACCAGGCAGCATCTCTAGGAAGAGGTGCAGTCGACGTTTCGGGCCAAGACCCTTCATCAGGACTAACTGAAGGAAGAGTTAGTAAGAGATTTGAAAGTGGGAGGGGGAGGGGGAGATCCAAAATGATAGGAGAAGACAGGAGGGCGAGGGATGGAGTTAAAAGCTGGACAGATGATTGGCAAAAGGGATATGAGAGGATCATGGGACAGGAGGCCCAGGGAGAAGGAAAAGGGGGATGGGGGGAAAAACCCAGAGGATGGGCAAGGGGTATAGTCAGAGGGACAGAGGGAGAAAAAGGAGAGTGAGAGAAAGAATGTGTGTATATAAATAAGTAACAGATGGGGTACGAGGGGGAGGTGGGGCATTAGTGGAAGTTAGAGAAGTCAATGTTCATGCCATCAGGTTGGAGGCTACCCATTCTGATATGTCTATCCACGGCCTCCTCTACTGTCAAGGTGAAGCCACACTCAGTTTGGAGGAGCAACACCTTATATTCCGTCTGGGTAGCCTCCAACCTGATGACATGAACATCGACTTCTCTAACTTCCGCTAGGCCCCACCTCCCCCTCGTACCCCATCCGTTACTTATTTATATACACACATTCTTTCTCTCTCTCTCTCCTTTTTCTTCCTCTGTCCCTCTGACTATACTCCTTGCCCATCCTCTGGGCTCCCCCCCTCCCCCTTTTCCTTCTCCCTGGGCCTCCTGTCCCATGATCCTCTCATATCCCTTTTGCCAATCACCTGTCCAGCTCTTGGCTCTATCCCTCCCCCTCCTGTCTTCTCCTATCAGTTTGGATCTCCCCCTCCCCCTCCCACTTTCAAATCTCTTACTAGCACTTCCTTCAGTTAGTCCTGATGAAGGGTCTCGGCCCCAAACATCGACTGTACCTCTTCCTAGAGATGCTGCCTGGCCTACTGCGTTCCCCAGCAACTTTGATGTGTGTTGCTAGGTAAAATGGTGGTGGTGGGTGTGGAGGGGTGGCTTAGTGAGTGGAGGTGTTGATCTGTCTAACTGCTTGGAGAAAGTAACTGATTTTGTGTCTGCTGGTCCTGCTGTGGACAACTTCAAAACAGGCACTTCATACAAGAAAACCCAGTGGTCTGAACAGTCATTTTTGAGATGTGAAGTGCTCAGTTCTATTCCAGGCTGGTAATGCATTAGCTATCCAGTTTATTGAAAGATAATGTATTTCTAAAGTACTGAGAACATCTTTAGCATGTCCAATTCACTGCATAATCAATGAATTACTTTTGGAGCTCGTTTAAATGGGTAAATTCAGTGATGATGAGTTGATAAAATCTTGAACTAATCTTGCACTCAGCAAGATCCAAAATTCAGCAACAGATCATTGATTAGTTAAACCTACCTTTGGTGAGCCATGCTATGGGGAAGTGTTGCCTGCTTCACCCATTATACACTGCCTTTCTTCACATAATGCCAAGGGATCATTTGCAACCAATGAACAAGTAGCTCATTTCCTCCTTAGATAAGGCTCATTGACAGTACCTGATCAAGTTGGCGGGGCATTTAGAGAGGGTGACACAAACCTGCAACCTACTGCATGCCACCAACTGAGCTAAACGGGAAACAAGAGATGTAACCACTGACGTCATGAATCCTATCTTCTGGGCAAATTCCACAGCATCAGAAGTCAGGCAAACGGAACAGCTTCTGATTTGAAGCAGTTCTGTATAACATAAAGCCCTTGTTAATGACAGATTCCCAGGCTTATTATTTACAAATCGTTACTAGTATCTGTGATTCATGTTTTCTCCTTATCAATAAAGATGCTTCAAAGCATGAGTTACAGTAAAAGGAATGTCTAGTTATGCCTGACTATTGGCATCATCTTCAAAGAACTAACACTCCAAGCTAGACCTTTAGTTCACAAACAAGTGGGTGTTAAAAGCTCTTGTGAATGAGGTATCTAACATGGGAATTTCTGTTTTTTCTCTACATAACTCCTGTTAATGCATTGCAAGCATAATTCATTATGTGATGGTTTACGAGACATTGAAAAATACAAGACTGTTAAATTATTATTAAAATAGCCCATCAAAATCAGCCAGCTTTCATTAACATGACACGTGTGAATTAGAGTCAGACTGTGTAGAAGCAGGCTCTTCAACCCAACTTGTCCATGCCAATCCTCTTTCCCAGTGACCTAGTCCCATTTGCCCACATTTGGCACGAAGCCCTCTAAATGTCTCCTATCCAAGTACTTATCTAGGTGGCTTTTAAATGTTGTGAATGTTTTGCCTCAATCAGGACACCTAGCAGTTCATTCCAAATATACTCCACCCTTTGCATGAAGCTGCTGCCCTAGATGTCCCTTCTAAATCTCTCACCTTTGATCTTAAACTGATGCCCTCCTGTTTTTAGCAGCCCCTCCATGAAAAAAAGAGACTTTGTACTTTCACCCTGTCTATGCTCTTCATGATCTTATATAGTGTATCAGGTCACCTCTCAATCTCCTGCGTTCTAGAGAATGAAGTCCTACTTCTCTTTGTAACTCCCGCTGCATCCTCATAAATCTTTTCAGGTTTAATAACATCTTTCCAATAACAGGGTGACCAGAACTGTACACAATACTGCAAGTGCAGCCCCACTGACAGCTTACGTAACTGCAACGTAACTTCCCAACTCCTATACTCAGTGTTCTGGCTTATGAAGGCCAGCATGCCAAATTCATTCTTCATTTCATTACCTACATGTGAATTTGCTTTCAGTGATCTATGCTCTTGTACCCCTAGGTCCCTCTGTTCCATATCCTTTGTCAGTTCCCTACCATTCACTCTATAAATCCTATCCTAGTTTGATCTCCCAAAGTGCTATACCCTGTGTCTGCGAAATCAAACCGCAGGCAGAGCACTCTATTTGTAACATAAGATAATTGGCATTTAAATGTGGAGACTCTTCTGTGTTGTAATCATGTTCAACCTACTGCTTACATTTACTCTTCTATCTCATCTCCTCCTGAACAGAATTCTGACAGGGGTCCTTAGGAGTTTGAGGAGACTTGGTATGTCAACAAAGACCTGCCAATGCCTACAGATGCATTCTTACTGGTTGCAGCACCATATGGTATGGAGGGGCCACTGCGCAGGATCAGAAAAAGCTGCAGGGAGTTGTAAGCTCATCCAGCTCCATCATGGGCTCTAGCCTCCCCAGCATCTAGAACACCTTCAAAAGTCGATGCCTCGAACGGGTGGCATCCATCATCAAGCAGCCCCATCAGCCAGGACAGGTCCACTTCTCATCGCTCCCGTCAAAGAGGAGGTACAGGAGCCTGAAGATGCACACTCAACGTATCAGGAACAACTTCTTCCCCTCCATCATCACATAGCTGAATGGACAGTGAACCCATCAACACCACCTCACTATTTTTCTTCTTTTTTTGGCTCTCTTTTCTGCACTACTCATTTAATTAATTTTAGATATATTTCTTATTGTAATTTAAATTTTTTGTTATTATGTATTGCAAAGTACTGCTGTCTCAAAAAAAAATTCATGACATATGCCAGTGGTATTAAACCTGATTTGATCTCCTTGCACACACTGATGTAACTAATGCCCATTTATTGCTTCCCTATCCATCTTTCAGGAACCCAAACTTCCTTTCCAAGTGAAGTAGTGTTCCTGGCATGTCTATCTTAGAGTCTTTAATTTGCTCCAAACAGTGAAACTAAGCCCAGACTGAAAGGCTGCTTTGCAGAATGTCTCTGTTCAAATTGCAAAAAGTCATGCCTTTTTAATTCTGACCTGTTACGCCATTTCAATGAAGCTCAGTGTAAACTGAAGGAAAAACAACCCATCCCCTGACTAGGCAAAATACAGCCTCCGGTACTGGACACCTGAAATCAACAATTTTTGGTTAATCGGTAATTGTAATTCTAATGTTTCTTCAGGTAATTTTATATACAGTTTGGTTTTCACCATCTTTAAACTTAGCTAGATATATTTCCATATTTTCTTATTACAAAGAAGGCCATTTGGCTGATTAATTCTATGCTGGCTCAGAGAGCAATCTTCTTCCTCCATTAATAGTCCCATCACTGCTGCAGATTCTAACATCAGTCTGTTCATGACAAGTGGAGCACTGAAAATCTGGTGTCAGACAGTAGAGTGAAGAAGGTATCCTTCAACTCTCCTCCCATCTCAGTCCACCAACACCTCCAGTCTCTGTCTCACTTCACCCCTCTCCTCTTTCTGCAGGTCATTTGCCCTCTCAATCTTCAGTCCTTTTGCAGATTTGACCTGAAGCATCAATAATCCTTTTTCCTTACATATGCTATTTGACCTGCTGAGTTCCTCCAACAGACTGTTTTTTGTGTATTATTTCAAATCCCTGAAGTTTTTGATAGTGAAACTCTTGACTGTATTTTGACTCCTTGGGTCCTCGCCCTCCTCACTCCATAGACGTTTAGGTCATCGAAAACTCCTCTGCCTAACTTCTAACTTGCACCAAATCCCAATGATCTTCAATTCCCTTGCTTCTGAATTTACTTTTAAGTTCTCATCCTTGATTACAAATCACTTTCACAGAATTCACTGGGAAATCAATTCCTCTTTGCATGCACTGAGTGCAAATATTATGGTATCTGTAAAACAGAGCAACACACACAAAACGCTGGAGGAACTCATTAGGTCAAGTATCATCGACAGAAAAGAGTAAACTGTAAGCATTTTGGGCTGAGACCCTTCTTCAGGACTGTTAAACAGAGCTCACCTAACATTATCAGGAACCCCTCCCATTTTGCTTTTTCTTTCTTCCTGGAGATACAAAAGGCTAAGAGCATGAATCACCAGGTTCTAGGACAATCCATCCCACTGTTATCAAACTCTTAATTTGATTCCTTGTATGCTGAAGGATGAATTTTTGATCTTCCAAGCTTCATGGTCGCCCTTGAATTTTCCTGGTCTACCTGCACTTCTCTGAAGTGTAACACTATGTTCTGCATTGTTTTCTTTTTATTATCTTGATGTAATTACTTGCCTGGATGACATGCAAACTATAGCTTTTCACTTCCTACCATATGAATTTAATCAAACAACATTTGAGATCAAGTAACATCACTGAGATATTAGGGTCCAGAACCAGTTTGTAGTTAGTCAAAGGTCATTGAGATTGGAATTGGTTTATTAACATCACATGTACCGAGATACCATGAAATGCTTGTCTTGCATACTGTTCATACAGATCAGATCATTACACGGTGCACTGAGGTCAAACAAAGTAGAACAATAACAATGCAGAATAAAGTGCGGTACGGGTCAACACCATGGTGCAAGATCATAACAAGTTAGATTGTGAGGCCAAAAGTCCACCTGCCATACAAGAGATCCATTCAAGATTCTGATTGCATTGGGATAAAAGCTGTCCTTGAGCCTGGTGGTATGTGCTTTCAGACTTTTGTGTCTACTGCCTGATGGGAGAGGGGAGAAGAGAGAATACCTTGGGTGAGTGGGACCTTTGATTATGCTGGCTGTTTTTCTGAGGCACTTGAGAAGAATGCATAGAGGAAAGGCTGGTTTCCATGATGTATGGATCTGTATTGATGGCTTTCTGCAATTTCTTGTAGTCACATGCGGAGCAGTTGCCATATCAAGCCATTATGCTTCCAGGTAGGATACTTTCTCTGGGGTATTGATAAAAATTGGTAAGGGTATATGGAGACCTTCCAAATTTCTTTACTCTCCTGGGAAAGCAGAGGCGTTGGCATCCTTTCTTGGCCATGGCATCTACATAGCTGGAGCAGGACAGGCAATTAGTGATGTTCACTCCGCGGAACATGAAGCTTTCAACCCACTCAACTTTAACGTGTATGTGCACATCTCCTGTCTATATCAATGCTAGTAAGGCAGCAACGAGCAGTGCCCATGGAAAAGTTGGAAGATGGTGAAAACATTGAAGTATTGTTTACTGGGGAGAAATATTGACCAGCAGGTTTATGCCCCACACACCACCAACCACACCTGGTATGTGGGGCATAAAACAGCGAGTTTCAGATAGCTTTAGAATGGAGCATTGGGAAGGTGGGGGTATAGGGCTGGGTAGGGGCCATCGAGAAGTAGAGCTCCATTGTCCAGACAGAGCAAACCATTGGATATGGGCTTCAGCAGCTATGATGGGGAAGAGTCAGGAGACATTATGGATGTAGAACAGTGATGAGCTGAAATACGTAGCACTGAGCTCACCTCCAGACCAAAGATGACCCGAAGCTGTTGAGAACTGCCAGGAGGAGTCATTGGTTGCTGCTGTGCTCCTCATGAGCATCATCAAACAGGTTTGGCTTCCGCCCTTCTAAAACTATCCAAAGATTGAAATCTGGATCTGGTATTTTGTTACAGAGTCAAAAGAGTTGGTTGTACCTGACAAGGTCCTCAGGAAGGGGAGGTTTGACCCTCAGAAGGGGAGCAGTGGAAAGACCATGGGCAGGGCTCTGTCAGAGAGTCCTCAGATAGAATGACATTATGTGATCATCCACCACTTAAATTGTATTTGGAAATCTTTGTCCTGTGGCCACAACTTCATGGTGGTAGCAGGTCCAGAGGTGACCATCGACCCAAGTATCTTATAACTCAGAAAAATGGGCCGTGGTAAGGAGTAAAGTGAAAAACAATTTTACTTAGCTCATCTCCCTCAGGCTTTTCTCTCATATTTTAGAAATACATTTTTCAACTATTAACAACAACTTTTAGTGTCAACATAGATTACTTCACATTTATCCATTGTCTGTATTCTGTCTGTTCAGATGATAACATTTTCTCATTGTCGGCTTCTTAGAATTTCATCCCTCTGCCTCTGATCTTTCCCACACATACAGAATCTACTTAAATGGTCGGTATTTATGGCCTTATCAAGATCTTTGTATAAACAACGAGAAACAGAAAGCTTGGGATTGATCGTTGGCGTAGGTTGACTAGGATCAGCTGTGAAGTTAGAGCCACTATCATTGATCACAAACATTGCTTCAAATTATTTAGAAAGTTTATCATGCAGTTCTCCAATTTTCCTTTTGTCACAAGACCTTTAATATCAGTGGCAAGTCTCTTGTGAGATGCGTTATCAAATGCCTTATGAAGGTCGAGATATATCTACCACATTATATCTTGTCAATCTGGAGTTTTCAAATATCTTCCTTCACTGTCTCAATGCTCGACATAAATCTAGCCTGCTTTGAGAGTTCCAGCAATTACCCTTGTTAGCTGTGCAGGAATTTCTTTGATTGCCATAGATGTCAAAAGTTTTCTTATTACAGATCCCAAACTAATAGACTGATAAGGGCATATTTAATCATCCCACGCTCCTTGTGGAAGGACAGTTATTTCTAGAACTAACCCTATTATTCTTTGGCTGATGTGAAATTGGGTTAAAAGAACATATTTAATAATGTACAATGTTGCCTTTTATTCATTTTCAAATTCAGGAACAATGTTCCAGCTATTCCATTCCCCACGAAGGGAAGTTTTAGACCAAAATTTTGGCTTTGAGGTAATGCATTGTGTCACTTTTTATTCTCATTAAGGACCATAAATAATCCCTTGCTCCAAAACTTTTGTCTCAAGTGCAGTGTATGTGCATTAAGGAGGAGCAAAGATGAGACAGAGGGACATTCTGCAGACCGAAGTATGAAGATGCATGAAATATGATCTAGCTCCCACACATTTGATAATATTATAGCTTTCTCAACAGGTATCTGGAAGAGGAGTGTGTCTAAATACTTTGAAGGTGAGAATGATTGAAGGGATGTGCTCCTGGTTCTGGGCCTTTCCAAGAATTGTGCCAACATTTACTGGAGTGAGCACTGGGCTCCATTCCTTCAAGAATATAATGTGGTTTAACCACATCCTGAGCCTCTCTGCTAGTTAAGTTTCTTCACAAAGATACCTGCACTCCTTGCAATGGTGATTTCCTCATTCTTACCACTCATTCCCAGTGCAATGCGAAAAGATTATCTAGTTCCAGGGCAGCAGTCATAGGCATTCCCAGAATATAGCATAAATCCTTGCCCACACAATGAACAGCACTGACACTCCCCCTGCCAGTCTGATGGTGCCTCCATCAGCAATGCATAACCAGTCTCCAGACCCCACCCCCTACCAACATACAGTCAGTGACCTATTCCCCTGAACTAAATGCTGTGCTTGAAGTGTCCCACCATCGACTCATGTAAATGGCCACCAATATGCCTTAGTCCCCTCCTCTCAACAGCCACCACACTCCACCCACCAAGTATCTCATCTTCACTCTTCACTGCACATGAAGACCGCTGAGATCCAGGGAATCCCAGAGTGATGCCTATGTTGGCAAGCTGAGGACTACCCTCTATTCCATCCCCCACCCCATCTCTCCCCTGGGCTCATGACAACTTTCTGTGATACAAGAGATACAAGAGATGCTGGAAATCCAGAGCAAAGACAAAATGCTGGAGGAACTCAGCAGGTCAGGCAACATCTATGGTGAGGACAACTTTCTGTACCTGGTCTATGACAGAACAACTGGACCGCACTGATTACAAATGAAGAATGTACAACATCCCATCTCTTGCTGTCATCCTCATAGGTGTCCTAGAATATCTGAGCAAGAAGCTCTCACTCAATGGCAATAAGACCAATGAACTGATTGTAGGCTTCAGGAGAGGGAAACTAAAGGTCCATGAGCCAGTAATCAGAGGATCAGAGGTGGGGATATCAGTAACTTTAAATTCCTGGGTATCACTATCTCAGAAGACCTGTCATGGACCCATCATATAAATATAATTGCAAAGAAAGCACAACAGTGCCTCTAGTTCCTCAGGATTCTGTGGAGATTCAGCATGTCATCAAAAATCTTTGCAAACTTCTATAGGTGTGCGGCAGAAAGTATACTGCATTACAGCCTGGTATGGGAACACCAATGGCTTTGAATAGGCAATCCTACAAAAGGTAATGGATTCAGCCCAGTACATCACAGGTAAAACCCTCCCAACCATTGAGCATATCCCCATGAAACGTTACCTTAGGAAAGCAACATCCATTATCAAAGGTCCTCACCATCTAGGCCATGCCTGTCTCGCTGAAGCCATTAGGTAGAAGGTACAAGTGCCTCAGGACTTACAGCAATAGGTTCAAGAACAGTTACTACCCTTCAAGCACCAGGCTCTTGAACAAAAGGGGATAACTACACTCACTTAAGGTCTCTTTTATCTTGTTATTTCATGCTTGTTATTTATTTCTATTTATTTATATTCACATTTGCACAGTTTGTTGTTCATTGATCCTGTTTACAGTTACTGTTCTATAGTTTTGCTAAGTATGCCAGCAGGAAAAGAATCTCAGAGTTGTATGTGGTGACATGTATGTGCTATGATAATAAATTTTACTTTGAACTTTACCTTTCCCTACCTACTAGTTTTGCTAATCAGTGGTGCAGGTAATTAAATCTTAGCCATTAACAACACATCTAAATTGGTATAGACAGCGTTCAGCAGGCATATTAGAAACAGGTGAAAGTCTTTCACCTCCCTGAACCTGCTACCCCACTCAGGTCATCTGTTCCTCCACCTCTTTACCTTCCTTCCCCATTCCAAATACCTCAACCAAAAGGTTCAGTAGCTGGCGATCCCAATTCTTTAACCTCATTGGTGATTGCGCTGAGGTTGGTGCAGAGGAGAGTCACCAGGATGTTGCCTGAGGTGGAGCGTCTCAGCAATGAGGCAAATGGTTTGTTTTCCGTGGAGTGGGGTGTAATGAGGAGAAACCTGACAGAGATTTACAAACCTCTGATGAGTGTAGATAGGTCAAGTGTATAAATATGTGTGTACAGAGGTCATAGGTTTAGGGTAAAGGGTAAGAGGTTCAGAGGGGATCTGGGGAAGAATTTTCTTTCATGCAGAATGTGTCTGGAACCTGGAATGCACAGCCTGAGTGGTGGTTGATGTAGATAATCTCACAACATCTAAGAAGTATCTGGTAAAACACCCGGGTTGCCAAGAAATAGAAATAAATGGACCGAGAGGTGGCACGTGAGGCTAGAATAGTTGAAAATTTAATTGTCAGCATGAGATAATGGGATGAAGAAACTACTTCTGTGCTTTGGGATTGTAGATGGTTCCAATTTCTACCAGCACTTCATTAATGAGTTCAGGAATTCCATCCGAACTCTCTCATAAACAAAACAATTGCTGTCATACACCTAAAGCACTAAGGAAATGAATCTGAGTGAGAATCCAAAGCCTGACCGAGTGCTTCAAGGTTGTGGAAGGGTCTACCTAACTGGAAGGAAATGATTGCCATTGTGTGGTGTAGTGCACATATTATTTGATCAGTGATGTACTGGGAGGCTGATTTGTGCCACTTTAGAGAAATGCATCCTTGAAAGCCAAGACTATTTCCTGTACTTACACTGAGTTCCTTGTTAATCAGGCTCAGGAGTACATGGGTGCAGATCAGGACCCCACTTCTCCCGATGCCAGCACTGCAGTGTACGACTAGTGGCCCTCTACGGTGGACATTCGACATGTACAGAATAAAGCGCACAAGCTGCTCCGATGAGCTTGGGACGCCATGGTCAGGCCAGCTAATAAATTTCAGATGATTGACATGGTGTATTTCTCCAGTCTGTAATAATTAAAGACACACACAGTCATCAAATCCTTGCCATATCTAGAATACAGAATAATGCAATGACTTTTTTTAAAAATCTGTTTTTCTTTTATTAACACAGTTACTACTTTATTCTTAACAGAACGCATTGCCAACTCACTAAGTTTGAGAGGACGCACTAATCAGCTGACATTCACTCACAGAGATTTTACAGGCTTGGCCTCCAGATAATTTTCCACTTTGGGAAAACACAATGTCATCCCTTATGATAACTTGGAGCAGCGTTTGAAATTGCTTTAATTTATTATTAGTATTATTGTTATTGCCAAATGTACAAAGATGCAGTGAAAACTTTGCCTTGCAGATTCATTACACAGTGCATTGAGGTAGAACAAGGTAAAACAATAACAGTCCAGAATGAAGTGTAACAGCTACAGCTAAAGTGTAATGCCAATAAATAATAAGGCACAAGATCATAATGAATTAGATTGTGAAGTCAGGGATCCAATTTATTGTCCAAGGGAACTATTTAAAGGCCTCATAACAGAGGGGTAGAAGGTGTCCTTGAGCCTGGTGACTTGAGCTGGGCAACTTGTTTGACCGTAGTGTAATAGTTTTCTCTCTTCCTGCAAAACGGGTTCAAAATTAGATCTTTCAATTCAACACTTTCCCATCTGATGAAAGGGTAAAAATACCACAGCAGAGGAAAAGGCCAATCAGCCCATCAAGTATGTGACTACCCTCTGAGAAAGTTACAAGTTAGACCAATATTTGCTTCACCCCTCCCAACCAGTTCTTCCCTGTAAATCTATTTATCTCGAGTAGTTGCCCTTTTCCATTTTAAATGTTGTTGTTGAATCTGCTTTCACCATTTTTTCACATTCATACTGGAATTCACGGTCCATGTACAATCCAGATTCCCCTCCATAGATGTCTGACTTGCTGAGTTCCTCCAGTATTTTGTATATGTTCCTTCAAGTCTCCCCTGGCTCTTTGGACAGACACCTTGTTTGATATTCTCTTGCTACTGCAGTGACAACTTCTCCTCATGTTTAAACCTTCATCAATTTGAACCGTTCAATAGGTTCAATGTCAGAGAAATGTATACAATATACATCCTGAAATTCTTTTTCTTTGCAGACATCCACAAAAACAGAGGAATGCCCCAAAGAATGAATGACAGATAAAACGTTAAAACCCCAAAGCTCCCCCAACTCTACCACCCACACATCCAAGCACTCAAACGTGCAGCAAAGCATCAATAAAGACAGAGACTTGCAATACCCCAAAGACTACTCATTCACCCGATAATTCGACATACAACAGGTTCTCTCTCTCTCCTAATAAAAAAAAGTGTCCCTGTTTCACAACGAGAGGGGAAACATAACAAATGGCCCGTTGATTTATGATATTAAAAGTCTGTTGCGTTGCTTTTTCCGAGCTCTACCCCTGGACAGTCAGCACTAAAAAGGCACAACTCTCCAGGCACACAACCCCCAGTAGCTAACCTGCTGCTCCCAATGTTCAATCCCTGATACACATTTCCACTGCTCCCTGGGTCCAATGATCCAATATGTGAATAAGCAGGAATGGAAGAAAGCCACCCAAATGTTATTCCTTAAGAATAAATCAAAAGCATACTTTCATTTGCTTACACCAGCGAGCTAACATGCAGTGCCTTGCAGTCAAGTCTAGCATTGTTCCTAGTTATTGGCTTACCTCAATCTCTGCCATCTTTATGATGCTTATTTCAAAATAATCCAGCTCCTGGTGATTTTCCAGCATAAGGAGATACCTGTTGACTTTCATTGGCTTGTACATTTTGTCAGGCCAGTAGCCATGACACTTGACCTTTCCCAGCTCGTGCTGGTGTGTCATCATGGCTATGACGTCAGCCTTGTTTTCCCAGATCATTTGCCAGAAGTCACTTGTGGTGCCGGGCAGTGGTCCTTGGCAGGCAATGTACCAATACTCCTCAGTGCCAATCGGCATCCTGATGTAACTTGCGTTGATATAGCCATGGTCTCCGATGGGAACACGAGTTTTGTCATCTGTGATTTAGGGAATAGATGCAGTTCACAGTGACAGGGCCAGCTTAGTGAGCAGCACACAGAAAATGAAACCCTGAAACAGGCTACAGGAAATCTCCAATAATCTGCCAGCCAACTATCTGGAAATTGTGATGGTTTACCATCTATTTCTCCACTTGCTGTTCCCACACTCCCTAACCAGTCATCGGATACTGGTCTCTAACATTCCCACCATTCACTCAAGCCCTAATTACAACATTCCCAACCACTCACGGCATTCCCGGTTCCTGTAGTCCCCAACCATTCACCTAAGACCTGGTTACAACATGCCCAGCCACTGATGGGATCCCTGGTGCCTGCACTCCCCTGCTATTCACCCCGAGCCCTGGTTACAGCATCCTCCAACGACTCACCAGAGATCTTGTTCTTGAACCCCCTAACCAGTCACCAGGGTCTTGATTTCAACACTCCCCAGCAACTCACTGGATCCCCAGCTACAACATTCCAAACCAGCCACTGGATTTCTAATTCATCCCCTCCCCCTACCATTCACCAAGCGCTGGTTACAACATTCTCCAAATACCCGCTAGAGACACTTTTCCAGCAACCCCCTCTAACCAGGGTCCTATTTATATTTCTCAGCTACTCTCCGGATCCCAGGTTCCTGCAACTCCCAGCCACACACCTGAGCACTGGTTGCAAAACTCAGTTTAAGCTTACCTGATTCTGTTGGCTACCCTCCCTTTAAACACATGTGCTCCCTTGAGACTGAAATGTTTCTATGTACTATCTTTTTAAAAGTGAAATGGAAGTGTATTGAAGTCTTAATAATAACATCAGGTGTTGGCAAAATCTGCTGGGTGAAATCAACACAAATGTTGAGAGTTTTGGATGGGATAAAATTGCAGCAAGCTACAGCACAAAGGCGTTTTGATAAGTTAGGACAATTAGTTTTATATTCCGTTTCATTTAGAAAAATTAGGTGAGATATTATAGAGTCCTCGAGTTATATAGCACATAAGTGGGTTCTTCAGAGCACCATATCCATGCTGAACTACTTGCTCAGATACGTTACTCACACTTGCTTGCATTAGATTTGTATCCTTCTATGCTTTGCCCATTTAAGTGTCTTGCCAAATGCTTCTTAGACATGGCATGGGAATTGCATCTGATTCCACAGTCTTCCCTGACAGCTCGTTCCTTAGACCATAAGGCCATAAGATATAGGAGCAGGATTAGGCCATTTTGGCCTATCGAATTTGCTCTGTAATTCCATCATTGCTGATCCAATTTTCCTCCCTGCCCCAACTTCCTGCCCTCTCCATTTAGAAAATAGTCAACCCCTTCATTTCTTCCACCAAAGCAAATGACCATACACTTCCTGACACTGTATTCCATCTTCCATTTATTTACCCATTTTACTAATCTGTCTTAAGTCCTTCTGTAGCCTATCTACTTCCTCAAAGCTACTTGCCCCCACCTATCTTTGAATTGTCTGCAGACTTCACAACAATTCTGTCATCCAAATCACTGACATAAAATGTAAAAAGAAATGGTCCCAACACAGACCCCTGTGGAACACCACTAGTCATGGGCAGCCAACCAGAAAAGGCTCCTTTTATATTGACTCTATACCCCCTGCCAATCACCCACTGCTTTATCCATGCTAGTATCTTTTCTGTAATGCTACGGACCCTTAACATGTTAAGCAGCCTCATATGTGGCACCTTTTCAAAGGCCTTCTGAAAATCCAAGTACACAACATCAGCCAATTCTCCTTTGTCTATCCTACTTGTTATTTCTTTAAAGAATTACAAGAGATTTGTCAGGCAAGGTTTTCCCTTGAGGTAACCATGCTGACTATAGTAGGCAGCCGTTGATCCCAGGGGATCGTGCATCTGCATCACTGCTGGACTGTGTCTTCTCCAGGGTGCAAGCCTACTGACCTCTAATTTTATTTCTTCTGTCTCTCTCTCTCTCTTCTTGAAGGGTGGAGTGATATTTACAATTTTCCAGTCTTCTAGAACCATTCCAGAATCTAATGATCCTTGAAAGATCATTACCAATGCCTCCCCAATCTCTTCAGCCACCTCTTTCGGAACCCTGGGGTATACACTATCTGGTCCAGGTGACGTCTACCTTCAGACTTCCAGTTTCTCTGGAACCTTCTCCCTAATAATGGCAACTTTACACACTTCTGACCTCTGGCACTCTCAAACTTCCAGACTACTGCTAGTTTCTTCAACAGTGAAGACAGACGAAAAATACTAATTCAGTTCATCTGCCACTTCCTTGTCCCCCATTACTACCTCTCCAGTGTCGTTTTCCAGTGGTCTGATATCCACTCTTGCCTCTCTTTCACACTTTAAGTACCTGAAGAAACTTTTGGTATCCTATTTAATATTATTGGCTAGCTTACTTTCATATTCTATCTTTTCTTTCTTAATATCTTTTCAGTTGCCTTCTGTTGGTTTTTAAAAGCTTCGCCATCCTCTAACTTCTCACTAGTTTTTGCTCTATTATACGTTCCATCTTCAGCTTTCCGTTTGGCTTTGACTTCTCTTGTTAGCCATGGTTGTGTCATCTTGCGTTTAGAATACTTCTCCCTCTTTGGGATGGATACATCCTGTATATATTCTGTGCCTTCCGAACTGCTTCCAGAAATTCCAGATATTGGTGCTCTGCCGATATCTCTGCCAGTGTCCTTTTCCAATCAATATTGGCCAACTCCTCTCTCATGCCTCTGTAATTCCCTTTACTTATAATACTGATACATCTGACTTTAGCTTCTCCTTCTCAAATTTCAGAGTGACTATTTTGATCACTTGCCTCTAAGCGTTCTTTTACCTTAAGCTCTTATTGGTGCCAGAATGGTTGTTGATTTGTGTGTCTCAGAAACTGCTGACCTCCTGGGATACTCATGTACAGCAGTCTCTAGAGTTTACAGAGAATGATGCGAAAAACAAAAAACATCCAGTGAGTGTCTGTTCTGTGGATGAAAATGCCTTGTTAATGAGAGAGGTCAGAAGAGAATGGCCAGAATGGTTCAAGCTGACAGGAAGGCAACAATAACTCAAATAACCATGTGTTACCACTGTGGTGTGCAATGTATGGCATTCGAACCTTGAAGTGGATGGGCTACAGCAGCAGAAGACCATGAACATACACTCAGTTACAGAAGATGCCCATTAGAGCGGCCACTGAGAGAAGGTATACTGTGGCAGTAAAGAGTGTTAAAGCACAGAATGTAGAATGTAGTGCTACAATTACAGAGAAAGTACAGTGGAGGTAGACAGCTAAAGTACAAAAGCCATGACATAGTAAATTGAGAGATCAGGAGTTCATATTTATTTACAAGAGATCCATTCAAGGGCCTTGCAATAGCAGGATAGGATCAGTCCTTGAGCCTGGTGGTGGGTGTTCTCAAGCTTGTATGTCTTCTGCCCATTGGATATGGCAAAAGAAGAAAATGACCAGGGATAGGGGGGTGGGGGGAGAAATGGGTCCTTGGTTATATTGGCTGCTTTCCCAAGGCAGTGGGAAGTGCAGAAAGGGTTAATGTAGGAGAGATTGGTTTCTGTGATGTGGGCAGTGTTCACAACTCTCTGCAATTTCTTGTGGTCTTGGGCAGGACAGTTGCCGTACCAAGCTCTGATGCATCCAGATAGAATGCTTTCAATGGTGCGTCTGTAAAAATCGCTTCCTTCTGTTGCTGAGTTCCCACAGTAACTCCCACTGATCAGAAAGTCTAGACTCCATAACACAAAGCTTCCCTAATACTATTGTCTGTTTTCACCACAAACGACAGGCCATTATCTCTAAGCACATGGCTGAGGCAACAGACCAAAGCAGAAAGAAAAAATTGAAGCACAGAACTGAAAACCTGAAAAACAAAAATGCTGGAAACATTTCAGGAGATGGAGGTTTCTCAACCTGCAACAATGACTCTGCTCCTCGCTCGATAGACTCAGCTTGATTTATGGAATGGTTCCCACAGAATTTCTTCCAAAATAGAAAGCTGGTTTTGACGTATTTTGCTTTAGATTGGAATGGACTCAAAAATTTAAGAAAAAAAAATTATGGATGAAAGACATGTATTTCTATAGAACCTTAACAACCTCAGGAGATCCCAGGGTTTTTCAAAGACAATGAAATACTTTTGTAGTGTAGCAAGTACTTTGGCCAGATTGTGCCCTGCAAGATCCCAATTGTGGTAAATGAAATCAATGGTCTGAGTATAAGCAGAAAATACTGGAAATGCTCATCAGCATCAGTGTTAGGGTCTCTGATTCTGATTTATTCAGTAGAGGATACTTACATGGTAGGATGTCCCTGTATCTGTTTTTTTCCCTGTTTTCTGGAGCTTTTCCCACTGTACAGTCATCAACAGGTTTCAAATGTCTGAGCATCTTTGAGGAAGAGGAAGAGCCAAGTGAAGGTAATTCATTGTGGTTCATTGAATGTTTAATCATGTTAAAAAGATTCATTGGTATCTGTAGATCTGCTGGCCAAGTATTTAACAGAGGTGTTAGTTACATCTTGGCCATTTCCTACCACTGTTCTTCTGAATTTCAGCAACATTGTTAGCTTCTGAGGTCTAAACTTTACTTTGTGGAAAGCTTCACATAATTGCTCATTTAGTTGGAATTTTTTGCAATTATTTAACACCTTCAACAATCTCAAGTTGTCCCAAGCCCTCTTTATATTGAAGTGCAGTCACCATTTTTAGAGACCACTAGCCCAAAGAATTCATGCTGTTCCCATTAGTCCCATTCCTGCTCTTCATTTCCCCGTGACCCACAACTTATTCTCTTTCTCTCTCACACACACACACACATACACACACACACACACACACACACACACACACACACATCACCTCACTTTGATTTGTTTTGCCACTATCTACACCTCAGGACAATTTACCAACCAGCATGCCTTTGGAATGTGGGAGGAAACCAAAGCTCTTGGGTGAAGCCACAAAGTCACAGAGGAACCTGCAAACACCACGCCAACAATGTCAGGGGTCAAGGCTGAAGTTGGAGCTGTATGGCAGCAGCACTAACTGACTAAGCATGCACAATGCCAAATACACAGGTAGCTCAACTCACAAGATGGGAAATGCAACAATAAAATGAATTGCTGTTGTATAGTCATTCCCTGTTCTTATAACTTTTTATCCATGTTCTCTGTAATAATCTACATCAACAGGAAAATCATTAATGGAAATATGATTAATTGTATGACTTATTTGGAGCACAATGTGTCTAGGTTGAATAATCTTCAAATTTATTGCTGTTGTCTGATTTGCTCCAGAATTTCTTGCCTCTATATTCAACAAAGATGAATAACACATTGATGTGACTCATTTGTTTTTATTGAGCTACAGAAGAGAAATGGCTCATACAACAGACCTGATATGGGAATAGAATTATAACAAGGAACATGCTGATATATAGCAGCTAAGGCATCTTGAAGCAGGGAGAGGAGCAGCCAAGGGCTTTGCCTGGCACTCACTAGTTATTGCTGGGAAAAACCTATATAATCCAGACAGAGAGCGCTCATCACACTGGGCTATACGACCTCAGGGTTCAGAGACAATTCTCTGAGCCGCAGCCTCAGATGATGTGATTGAGAAGAACCACCACTGAAACTATCCTGACAGGTCTGACTGCCGGAAAGCCCCGGCCACAGCTCTGCCCGCTGTCTAAACTGTCCATACTTATGAAAATTTTAAAGAAATAAACCAACTAAAAATCACTTAAACACTTTAAAAACATAAAACTAAGTTTATGTTGTAGAAACATGCGGTCACAGGGAGCACCTGCAAACACACACACACCCTACGGCTCATCTAGTCTTGCTGAGCTGTTATTCTGAATCGTCCCATCGACCTGAACCTGGACCATAGCTCTCCATACCCCTCCCATCCACGTACTTATCCAATCTTCTCTTAAATGTTGAAATCAAACCCAAATCCACTACTTCCACTGGCAGCTTGTTCCACACTCTCATCACACTCTAGGTGGAGAAGATCCCCCTCATTTCCCTTAAATGTTTCGCCTTTCACCCTTAACTGAGATTAGTCTCACTTGATCTCAGTGGAAAAAGCCTGCTTGCAATGATTTCTCTTTAACTCTGTACATGTGACAATAATAAACCAATTAGCAACTTGTTTACCAAAGTGCCCACAAACACAGTACAGACTGTATACAATCCACGAATATGTGCACTGTAGGTAAACACACACACACACACACCATATACTGTTCACTTTTAATGACCTACCATGAATTCTTTCAGAGGCTGCTGCAGTTCGACCTGCTGCTGTAGATTTGCAATGATTGTTTCCAGCCTCTCTCCTGAGTACTTGTTCTCCACTGGCCCTTTCCACAAGGGCAAACTCATCAGCTCGTCCTCAGACACAATGGGTTTGCCTAAAGAGACAGATAAGTCAACACTGCATGTGAGTTGTTCATCCTGTGGGAATTGACAGCCTAGTTACACTTCACTTCCCAATGGACAGAATGCTAACTCACTATTGCTATTCGACAGGAGATAAGTATCTGTTCCTGTTTTAGTCTTGTAGATTAGATTATGAGAACACTCAGTCCTCTTTTATTGTCATTTAGAAATGCATGCATGCATTAAGAAATGATACAATGTTTCTCCAGAGTGATGTCACAGAAAAACAGGACAAACCAAAGACTAACACTGACAGAACCACATAATTATAACATATAGTTACAGCAGTGCAAAGCAATACCATAATTTAATGAAGAACAAACCATGGACACAGTAAAAAGAGTCTCAAAGTCCCCGAGTCGATTGACTCCCGAGTCCCCGATATCAGGCGGCAAAAGGGAGAAACTCCCTGCCATAAACCTCCAGGCACCGTCAACTTGCCGATGCCTTGGAAGCAGCTGACCACAGCCGACACTGAGTCCATCCATCCGAAAACTTCGAGCCTCCGACCAGCCCCTCTGATACAGCCTCCCGAGCACCATCCTTTGCCGAGCGCCTTTGACCTCGCCCCGGCCGCTGAAACAAGCAAAGCCGAGGATTCGGGGCCTTCTGCTCTGGATATTCCGGATCACACAGTAGCAGCGGCAGCGAAGCGGGCATTTCAGAAGTTTCTCCAGATGTTCCTCCGTACTCTCACATCTGACTCCATCAAATTAGAATCGTGCACGGTACCCTACTTGACAGATGACAGATTACAGATATCATTCACCGGAGAGGCCGCATGCGCTGCCGTCGCACCGCCATCTTCTCCTGTTCCTGTTCCTGTTTTAGTCTTGTGTGATCCTTCAGGATAAACATCAGATCATTCAAAAGAGAGCCCACCAAGAAGCAGAATTCGGATAAAAAATAGATATAGGACTATATTGCTAGTTCTACATAAACCTAACTCCAAGTCCTGACCTCCTTTCTCACCTCCCACTCCTGGGTGTAGAACAGGCAAGTTGTATCAATGGAGCCCCACTGTGTTAGCCTGGTTGTACCTTGAACATCCTGGCCAAACCGTGTGTATAAATGCAGTAGAGTCTCAGGAAGCCTGTACCTGTGGGCTGGTTGGTACGAACTCTGTAGGTCAAGGAGTATTTTATTGCCCTTGTAGACAACTTTGCCTTCCTGGTATCCAGTCTCTGAACATGCCACAGCTGAACTCAGTGGAAGCCCAGTGTCAGCTTCCCAGGGTCCCAGTGGAAGTGGATGACTTTTAACCAATTCGTGAAGGCTACCAAGGGCAGGACAGCGCATCAGACCAGCAGAAGGAGCGTCAAGGTCTGACATCATGGGATCAATTCTGTGCAGCGATGTGGAAATGAGGGGTAAGGCTGTAAGCTACAAAGAGCAAATCTGGTCATTGTAGTGCTGAAAAGAATATTGGTGTATTCAGCACCTTGTCCATTAGTCCATCAGTCATGTTCATTTTAGTGGGACTCTAATTGTGACCTTCGACGTGTAATCAATAGTTTGATATGGAGATACACACAGGCATAGCAACAAACAGAAATGGGACACCATTTGGAGTGCTTCTGTGATATCGGCTGAGGTTTAAATATTTGTCCAGGGCACTGAAACAACATACAGTCTACTTCAGAAAGGATCATGCCCTTTGACCTCAAAATCCTCATCACTCTTGCCGTCCAAATTAATAAGCTTCTTATGGAACAACCCTCCAGATCATCAGCCAGAACCCCAGTTCAAATCGCAGAACCATTTCAGGATGCGGGACCCTCATCATCAACACCTCTGGAACCCATGCAGGAAGGGAGAACTCCCTGAACCCTCCATGAGTGTGAGCACTGGCAGAAAAACAACTTCTGCACTTACTGCCGAGCTGCCAATCACCCACACTTCAAATGTCTACTGCGTCCAGGAAAGTGGCACAACCATGTAAATATGAGGGGTCTTCTATCTGGCAAGCTCCACCCCGGCCCTTTGTTCCAGCACCATAGACTTACTCACTCTCTCTGTCCTCCTCCATACCCCAATGTTTCTATGTATACAGGAGGTTCGGGTGGATTATGGTGCAGCAGGCAACTTTCTGAACCGGACTCAGTGTGTGCAGCTTGGACTCCCTACTATAGAGTTCTAAGTCCTTGTGTTGACTACTCCAAAATCACCATTAAAATCTGTTATGCTCTCCCCTTGATGGATAGTACATTCAAAACATTTTGCAGGGCCCAGATCTTCACCAAACTGAATCTACAGAGCTTGTACAACCTGATCTGCCTCCACCAGTGGGGTGAGTGGAAGAGAGTATTCATAACACCCACTGGCCACTATGAATACTTGGTGACCTTTTCGGATTTTCCAAGCCTGCATCAATGAGATCCTCTGAAACATGCTTTACAGGTATTTATTCGTCTGCCTCAGCTACATCCTCATTTTCCCCCAAGATCATATCTGTCATGTCCAATCTGTCCTTCGGCATCTTCTTGAAAACCAACTGTACTGTAAATGAGAAAAATGCCAGTTCCACACCCCAGTCATTTCCATTGTGGGTTATGTCCTTTCTCTCCTGGGCATAACCATGGACCCAGAGGAAGTGTGTGCTTTCATTGAATGGCCTGGACCATGCTCCTTCAAACAGCTGCAATATTCCTTGGGCTTCTCCAACTTCTACAGCAGCTTCATGAGAAACTACAATCAAATCTCCAGTCCTTTCACCTCCCTCTCCAAATCGCCTACTTCACAGATATTTTGAGGAGTTCAAGAGATGCTTCACCACCTTTCGCATTCTCTACCATCTGAACCCCTCCAGACTTTTTGTAGTAGAGGTGGATGCATTTGACATGAGTGCCAGGGCCATCTGCTCCCAGCAGGGACCAGACAGGAAGACACAGCTTTGTGCCTTCTTCTCACGCAAGTTCAACTTTATGCAGTGCCATTATGGAGTAGGAGACAGGGAGCAACACATAATCAAATGAGCCTTGGGGGAATGGAAACACCGATCCTGATCTGGACTGGCCACCGGAACCTCATATCCATCCAGCAGAACCATCAACTCAACCCACATCAGGCTCACTGGGCCCTCTTCTTTGCGCAATTCAACTTCAACACCTCCTACTGACCCAGCTCAGGAACCCTAAGGCGGATGCTCTATCATGACAGTTCAAATCAGTTGAAACACAGATCAAGCATCAGCCCATCATTCCATCCTCACAGATCATAAACCCAGTTGTCTGGGACCTTGAGAACCAGATCCACCAGGACCAATAGCAGGAGCCTGCTCCTGCTGATACACCTGACAACCGCATGCATGTGCTGGAGTGCGCCAAGGCACTGCAGTAGGTCCACTCTTCACCCATCTCTGGCCATCCAGGCACACAATGGACTCTGGAGATTCTGTAATGCTTGCTCCGGTGGCCCACCATGATGACAGATGTACAGATGTACATCAGTTCATCTCCGCTTTCCCTCAATATGCAGAGTCCAATTCCTGTGACCAACAGCCCTCTGGGGTTCCGGTGACCCCTACTGGTCCCTGAACGTCTATGGTCCTACATTGTCATGGATTTCTTCACGGGTTTTCCTTCTTCTAATGTGACCAAGGTGATCACAACAGTGGTGGACTACTTCTCCGAGGTGGTCCACTTCATTGCTCTCCCCAAATCTCCCTCAGCTGCTTAAAAAGGCAGACCTGTTCTCCAACATCTAGTTTGTCTCCATAGCTTCCCCTGGAATTTGTGTTGGACCAGGGCCCAGAATTCATTTCCTGTTTCTGGTGAGTCTTTTGCTCCCTCTTTCACACCACAGTGAGTTTGTCCTCCAGCTATCATCTATAGACCATTGGACAGTCAGAAGGACCCAATCAGAAAGTGGAGAAGTTTCTGCGTTGCTTCGCCACATTTAACCCTTCCATATGGAAGAAGAAACTGCTCTGGGCTGAGCTGTCCAATAAATTACACACTTCCTCTGCCACGGGTATGTCACCCTTTGAGGTACTTCATGACTACCAACCTCCATTGTCTCCCACAGAGGAGCCAATGGAGGAGGTCCCGTCCACCAGGGAACTGATTCTCCACTGCTGAAATTCTTGGAAAACAGCATGGACAGCATGAAGGGCCAACCGTGTCTACTGCTGCCAGAGCCCAACCAGACTATTCTAGCTTGGGGTGCGCATACGGCTGTTCACCTGCCAAGATGACCAAACTCACATTTCCCACTTTATTCCCCATTGTCAAGACCTTTTCCCATTCATTTAACCCAGCCATATCCCCTTGCAGCTTCCTTACATCCCTTTCACAAATTACATTTCCACTCATCTTTGTGTTCGCAGCAAATTCAAGGTTCATATGAAGCCCAGCTTCACTTCGTAAACATTGTAAAAGTTGAGGTCCTACATTGGCCCTGATGCCGACTGGAGAACGATCTATTTATGCTTACCCTGTTCCCAGCTCACCATCCAGTCCTCCAGATGCCACCTCCTACACCATGAACTTTTACTTTCTGTAACAACTTTTGATGCTGCACCTTACTAAATGTTCTCCGGAAATCTAAGTACAGCACATGCATAGTGTAAGTGACTTATTCAAAGATCTCAAATAAATTATTTAAAC
The DNA here is from genome assembly GCF_030028105.1 of Mobula birostris. NCBI lineage: Eukaryota > Metazoa > Chordata > Chondrichthyes > Myliobatiformes > Myliobatidae > Mobula > Mobula birostris. The sequence continues at coordinate 39,706,003 of NC_092387.1, forward strand.
ATGATTTCCCTTACATAAATCATGTTGACTTTGCCTGATTAATTGAACTTTTCTGTGTCTTGCTACAATATCTTTAATAATATCTTCTAACATTTTCCCTATGGCAGATGTTAAGCTAACTGTGAAAGGATATTAATGAGAGGTGATGACTAAAGTCATTTGCAGCTGTATGAGAAATAGATACATTTGATAAGAATAAATCATAAACCTACACTGATTATTCTTTCAGCAACATATACTGCAAAACACAAAAGAATAACAATTCATTATAGCCAGTTTTCACAGTAAGCAATACAAATTATTATTTTCCAATGTTGAATCTCCCCTTGGTCTGTGGTGGAGTAAGGGAGTTGCAGAAGTTGTAACTCTGAGGCTCACCTGTAGGGGGTGCAGGCACTCTGCAAGAGGAGAGAGGTAGCTCTTCATCATTACTCCAGCAATCTGAATCACAGCGCTCGTCTTTATCCCTACACTGTTCCTCATACGTACTAACACGGAACTCGCCTCCTGAGTGCCTTCTGCTGCAATTCGCTATGCTTCAAAGTAAGAGAGAATTAAATGGTTGGCTTCCCTGATATTAATGTTTATTCAGTTCCTAAATGAGTAATGTTGTAAGCATTTTGGTAAACAGAAAATGCAAACAGATATATTTAGTGTAATAGCTGTTCAATAAATGTTTAAAATAGAAGAAGAGATTTCAGGAAAAATAAGTGACTGCAGATTATTGCAAACCCTAAGTCATTCATTAAAGAGGGAAAACTGCTTCCTTCCCTAGGCCTGGCCACAGGAGGTGGAATATGCGGTTGACTCTGCAAGCTCCTTCCCTGGACCAATTGCTAGGTTTTTTGGGAATAATTTACAACAAAAAAATTCTGGAATAGCTTTCCAGTGGATGTTTTTTCCCAAGAGGAGACACTTGAGGGGAATCAAGAGCATAGGCATGGAGGTTGTCCTGATTGGCTTTCATTAATTTAACCAATTATATTTCAGAGTGGTGGGGGAGGAGGGTTTTGTCCTGATTGTCATCAATTAAGACAATCACTCAGAGATACCTGAGTCACACTCAGTACAGCATTCCTCCAGCAGTAATCCCGATGGGATGTATCCTTCTCCGCATCTTACCCTTCTGAGCAATGGAACAAAACACAGGAGATATGGGAGAAGAATTCCCCCATTACCCTGAACTAGATCTAAAATACAGTACACCTCTTTCGCCAAACAGGAATCACAGAACTTTGACACAGATTGTGCATCATGTGCCCATTTAAATCATCTCCTACTTCTTAACAAAGATGGCATTGAGATCTCACAAGCCCGACCAGTGGCAGAACATCCTCAGAGTCAGCCTTCACACGTGTCTACATGCCTGATAGGGTAGGCCCATTGACCTACAATTCATTTCTGCTCCTTCCTTGCCACCCACTTACAGGCACTGCGCTTTGGCAATGACTACGACACCAGTTGTTTCGGGGACCAAAGATGATGTTTCCCACTCCTTCCATAATATGGGTGCACTTTTTTTTTGTGTGCCATACTCTAACCAGAGCCTCGGCGACCACTTTTTCAGGTGGTTGTCTTGGAGGAAAGATTCTATGAGTGGTCCTCCATGTCCTTCTCACAGCACAGTTTTTTTTTGCAAGGCCGAGTTGCGAGCTCGACACTCAACTCCGCATGGATGGAAAGCCATGGATGGGTTCGAACTCGGGAACCTTCGCTCCAGAGTCCGGCGCTGATGTCAGTACACCACCAGCTGGCTATGGGTGCACTACTGGACTGCATTAGCGTCATTCAAGTTGGCTCTGAACTCAGCACTGCACTGGGACAAAGGGCAAAGCACTGTTGAGCTTGCAGATCACATCCAAAATTCAACAAGGGTAGGACAACGACGGGGGACTCCCAGCGAGTAAGGTAAGGAGAAAGTGAGCTTGATATACAAATCTAACGTTTTCTGAAAGTGGCAGCACTGGTAGGTAAAAAGGTCCAACCTTCTGCACCACATTATCTACTTGTTCTGCGACTCTCGTCAACCTTCATTAGCTGGAGCACAGAATATAACATCAGGGAGGCTATGGTACGTGCTTTTTTAATCGGTTAGGCCACTGCTGGAATATTGTGCACATTTCTGATTGCCACTCTGTGGGAAGGATGTGATTGCACTGGAGATGGTGCAGAGGAGACTCGCTAGGATGATGCCTGGGATAGAATGTGTCAGTTAAGAGCAGAATCTGGGTTTGTTTTTCATGGAGCAGAGGGGCCTGAGGAGCAACTAACAGAAGAGCCCAAAATCAGTAGGGACATGCACAGGGTAGGTAGTTGGAAATTATCTTCCAAGGCCTCATTTGGAGTACTGTAAGCAGGTTTGGGCCCCTTATCTTAGAAAGGATGTGCTGACACTGGAGAGGGTTCAAAGGAGATTCACGAAAATGATTCCAGGATTGAACAGCTTGTCATATGAAGAACATTTGATGGCTCTGGGCCTGCATTCAGTAGGATTCAGAAGAATGAGGGGTGACCTCATTTAAATGTACTGAATGGTGAAAGGTCTTGATAGAGTGGATATGGAGAGGATGTTTCCTATGGTGGGAGAGTCCAATACCAGAGGATACAGCTTCAGTATAGAGGGGTGTCCTTTTAGAACAGAGATGAGGAGGAATTTTTTTAGTAGTTTCCAGCTGTAGCAACTGTGGAGGCCAACTCTTCATTCATATTTAAGGAGAGGTTGATAGATTCTGGGTTGATGAAGGGATACTGAGAGAAGGCAGGAGATTGGGGCTGAAAAGAATAATGGATTGGCCATGATGAAATGGCGGAGTAGACTCGATGGGCCAAATGGCCTAATTCTGCTCCTATATCTTATGGTCTTATAATAGTGGTATTCAAAGCAAGAGGGCATACATTCGAGTAAAGGGGATTTACAGGGAATCTGAGGAATGTTTTGTGGCCAGAGGGTGGTTGGAATCTGCACTGCCCGGGAGGGTGGTGGAGGGAGAGACTTTCTCAACATTAAAGAATTATCTAGATAAGCACTTGGATCATCAAGTTATTAAAGACTATAACCCAAATGCTGGTTTAGTGTAGATGGATAATTGGTATTCAGCATGAACATGGTGGACTGAAGGCCTGCTTTTGTGCTTTGCGACTCTAAGATTGCATAGTTTTACCAGCCGTCACTGTATTGGAAGTTGTCCTTGTGATTCTGTTTTTCTGATGGATGGACACCATTATTCTGTGGAAAAACAAAGAGGTAGATTAAACTGATTGTTATTGCAGGAAGAGAAGTGCATTGCTTATCGCAGAGGACAACATACAATGTCAAAGATTTAGAAATTTGAAACCAAGAGGAATCAATATCCAGCCTAAAGAGGGACCTGGCTGAAGGGGAATTCTCCAAAGACTGAATCAGTTCCATGTCAGACAGCCCTCGGGTCTGCCGAATGTAAAGGGAAAGGTGATTCTCACAAGAGGGGCAGAAATCAGAAGATTTCTGAGGGCCTGCATTTAAGGCGAAGAAGTAGAGTATAAAGGGGATGTGTAGGGCAGATATTTTTACAAACAGAGTGGTACATGCTCAGCTGGTGCTGCAGTAGTGGTGGTGGAAGCATACACTAGTCACATTTAAGAGGCTGCAAGATGACCGCATGAAAACGCAGCAAATCGAGGGAGACGGACTGTGTGCAGGCAGAAGCCATTTGGTTTAATTTGGCATCATGCTCGACACAGATATTGTTGGCCAAAGGGCCTATTCCTGCCTGGTACCGGTCTATGTTCTATGATCTACTTGATTTTGAAATACTGGGCAGCTGAGGAGAGTTTGTTTCTATTATCGTAACACTGAAACTTGTTATGATTTGCACTTCACAGATGAAAAGATTGGTGGAGGCAGTTGTAATAATAACACAAGAAAACAGGAGCAGGTGGAGGTCATGGCCTCTTATAATGGCCCCATCATTCAATTTGATCATGCCTGATCCCTCCTGGCCTCTTTCATTCTCCACAGCCCTCATTTCCCAGTATTTCAGACATCTATCTCCACCTAATGAATTGTCTTTAGAACAGTGAATTCCAGAGATACACTCTTTCTGAGGGAAGATATTTCTATCTGCCTTAATTTTAAGCTATTGGCCCCCTATTTGGTAACTATGTCCCCTTGATAGTGATTCTCCCACATCTTAAGATCTGCCCTGTATAACCCCTTCAGGATTTTAAATATTTGAACTTTCCAAAGCTATTTTGAATATACATGTGGAGGTGTGAAGGATCGTGGAGAGCTAACCATTACAGGCACAATGGGCAAAGTGACCCCATTCTATATTACATGATTCATTTAGCTCATCACTAATGGTGGTGCAAAAGCAGTGTTTCAGTCAACACCCAGTCCACAACCGAAGAGGACCTCAGAGTCACAGAGTTAGATAAACCAGTTCCTCTTATAGGTATGCATTAAATGCGTCACTGACCTTTTTAGTAATAGTTGTCCTTTCAAACTTGAGATCTGGTGAGAGGACAGGTGTATGAAGTTGAATGGGATCCAGGATCAGCCATGATGAAATGGCGGAGCAGACTTGATGGGCTGAATAGCCTAATTTCTGCTCCTATGTCTTATAGTCTTATGGTCTTGTTTTCAATAGTCAGTGGGGATCAGATGCCAACAGAATGTTCTACAAGGTGTGGTGGGTACATATTGGAATCCCAAACTTGCTGACCTTACCTTTACATCTACTTCTAAGTGTTTTAACCATCAACAATATATTGCTACTTCCTATAATAGTGATAGATTAATACAGTATGGAGAGAGTAACCTGTGCCATCTTCAAAAGCATCCTACCACCAAACACACCTTTACTTCCCACCCCTACTCTCTACTTTCTGCAGGGATCACTCTCTCTGTGGTTAACTTGTCCATTCAACCCTCCCCGCTAATCTCTCTTCCAGCACATCCCTCCTGGAACAGAACTGACAAGCGAGAGAACTGCTACACCCGCCCATTCACGTCCTCCCTCACCTTCATTCAGGGCCCCAAACAGTCCTTCCATGTGAGGCAACACTTCACCTGTGAATCTGGTTGGGGTTGTCAATTATATCCAGTGCTTCCGATGCAGCCTCCTCTACATTCGTAAGGCCCGACATGAATACTCCAAGCACCTCTGCTCCATCCAACAAAAGCAGAATTTCCTGGTGGGCAACCATTTTCGCTCCTGTCCCATTTCATCATGAGGCCACTCTCAGGGTTGAGGAGCAACACCTCATATTCCATCTAGGTAGCCTCCAACCTGATGGCATGAATATCAATTTCTCCTTCTGGTAGATTTTTTTTCTCTGTTTTTCCTCCTTCCCTTCCTTCTTCTGTTTCTCCCATGGTCTACTCCCCTCTTCTATCAGATCCCCTCTTCTCCAGCCTACCTTTCCCACCCACGTGGCTTCATTTGTCACCTTCTAGCTTACCCTCCTTCTCCTCCTACCCACCTTTTGTATTCTGGAATCTTCCCCCTCCCTTTCCATCCCTGACGAAGGGTCTTGGCCTGAAATGTCAACTTTCTATAGATGCTGCCTGACCTGCTGAGTTCCTCCTGCATTTTGTGTGTGTTACACTGGATTTCCAGCATCCATAGAATCTCCTGTGTTTAGTAAGGAAAGAGGACTTTCAGCCCTATGCACCCATGATAACCCAGGTACCCATAACTTGCCTCTGTTTGGCCCACAGACCCATCTAAGTGTCTTTTAATGTATTTATTGAACCAGCCTCAATCACTTGCTCTGACAGCTCATTCCACAGACACCCACTTCTGGATGAAGAAATTGTTCTTCTAACTTCCGTAATTTTTTATGGCCCAGGTCTTCATGGTAAGTGCTGGGATTTCTGAACAGAACCATTGGCATTATCCAATAGAAACAAATCTATGTGTGTACTGTCCCAATCCCTCCCATAAACTCAGAATACAGAGTAAAATCTTGCACAGTTTGGCCAACATTCATTGTCTCTCAATCTCTGAGCCAGGTTGAATGGAGATCATAGAACACAATATTAAGATGCAAATAAAATGTAAGCATAAATCATCTTAATGAGGCTTAATGTTTTCAATTATCCATGTATTTTCAGTTAATTGAGTAAATTTTGAATAATTTTAATCTTTATGTATTTGCGTTGAAGTAGTTATCTGTACCACAAACTATTAAATTACTCTCAAGTACTTTAATAGCTGGCAAAGCGATGGGGTGGATATTTGATGGCTGTTAAAACTTTCAGATGAATTTTGTGAAGTGCTGATATGACATTCTTGTGTACTACAGGTGCTGCTGTTCTCCACTTCCCACTGCAGAAAGGACACACAAAGCCAGTGATGCTGGACCTCAGCATCTAGACTAGAGGCATAGGCAATGATTCAGGCCTGTCCCAATATGGCTAACCTATTTCCGTCAGGCAAGTGCAAGAAGATCCCTGGGTCAAGTTGCAGATACCTATTGACCGGTTAGCTATGTGCATCCACTTATACTGAGCTATCTGGGACTGATAGCAAATTATTCTCTGCATTTGTAATGCTTACACACTGGAGATCTGTGTGGCTGGTACTTACATGTTTATTAACTGGCCTGAAATTTTCAAACTCTGAAGAGTAACAGGCGGTCAATTACTGATACCTAATTTATATGTGCAAATTGGGCTTGATTATACTTGTTTTATTTAGTTTCATATCGATCTAAATAGAGACAGGAATTATGAACAGAATTTCAGCATAATCCTATAGACCTAATTAATACAATTTGCATAATGGTGGAGCAACTACTAATCAGTTTCTGAAAGCATTTTAAAGACCAATGTCATTTTAAATAATTATCATGTCTTCTTCCTGTTCCTACACATATAAACAAAAGGGAATATCTGTAAACAGTTGTTCTGCCCTTCACTGCAGCCCAGTATCACAATCAGAAAAAAAGTTAACTGCTGGAGGAATTCTGTGGATCAGACAGCATCTGTGGAGGTAAAAGGTTGGCTGACATTTTGGGTCAAGATGTTTGATACTGAAAAGGCTTGTATAAAGGGGTGAGAGGGAGGAGTGAGGCAGGAGCTGACAGGTGATAGGTAGAACCAAGTGAGGAGAGAGATGATGGGCAGATTGGCTCCACCTATCACCTGCCAGCTCCAGCCGTGCGTCTCCCTCTCACCTCTTTACACTGGCTATCTACCCTCTAGTTAGTGCAAACTAAATCTGCAGTGATATCCGAATGGTTGAGTTAAACGTTCTGTTTTAATGACACATTGCCCGTGCTTGGCTTGTATTTGTAATTCAATCACTTGCTGGGTGGCTGCATTTCTGAGTTACAAACTGTCTGGATTATGAACAGCTCTGAGGAACAGAAGCCTGTCTTAACTAGGGGACTGCCTGTGTACGCCTTTAGAAATGACTCATTAACCCTTGAATTTTTGATGAGATTAGAGAGAGAGATCATTGCCATCTGCTTCATGCTGGCAGAGTTCACCTGAGAACACCTGACACTTTGATCATCCACTGGTAGATTTTCCTCGTTTGCTTACCTCACTGGAATCTCCAGGGCATCCTCTTGGGGTCTCGTTCTCAAGTCCTTGTAGATTTCTCTGCTGGCACTGTATCTCTGTGAAAGTGAAGAATGTATCCTCCTCAGCTTCATCCGATGTTAATACGAATATATGTTATGATGGACCATACACAACAAAATTGCAAGTGGTGGAAATACTGTCAGTGAAAATAGCTGAAAATCATAAATCTCTATCCTTTGGGTCAAGGAATCAGATCTTGGTTGCTACACACACTGTGGGCTGAAGGACCTTTTCATAGAAACATAGAAACATAGAAAATAGGTGCAGGAGTAGGCCATTCGGCCCATCGAGCCTGCACGGCCATTCAGTATGATCATGGCTGATCATCCAACTCAGAACCCTGTACCAGCCTTCCCTCCATACCCCTGATCCCTTTAGCCACAAGGGCCATATCTAACTCCCTCTTAAATATAGCCAATGAACTGGCCTCAACTGTTTCCTGTGGCAGAGAATTCCACAGATTCACCACTCTCTGTGTGAAAAAGTTTTTCCTCATCTCGGTCCTAAAAGGCTTCCCCTTTATCCTCAAACTGTGACCCCTCGTTCTGGACTTCCCCAACATTGGGAACAATCTTCCTGCATCTAGCCTGTCCAATCCCTTCAGGATTTTATACATTTCAATCAGATCCCCCCTCAATCTTCTAAATTCCAATGAGTATAAGCCTAGTTCATCCAGTCTTTCATCATATGAAAGTCCTGCCATCCCAGGAATCAATCTGGTGAACCTTCTTTGTACTCCCTCTTAGCAAGGATGTCTTTCCTCAGATTAAGGGACCAAAACTGCACACAATACTCCAGGTGTGGTCTCACCAAGGCCTTGTATAACTGCAGTAGTACCTCCCTGCTCCTGTATTCGAATCCTCTTGCTATAAATGCCAGCATACCATTCGCCTTTTTCACCGCCTGCTGTACCTGCATGCCCACTTTCAATGACTGGTGTATAATGACACCCAGGTCTCGTTGCACCTCCCCTTTTCCTAATTGGCCACCATTCAGATAATAATCTGTTTTTCTGTTTTTGCCACCAAAGTGGATAACTTCACATTTATCCACATTAAATTGCATCTGCCATGAATTTGCCCACTCACCTAACCTATCCAAGTCACCCTGCATCCTCTTAGCATCCTCCTCACAGCTAACACTGCCACCCAGCTTCGTGTCATCCGCAAACTTGGAGATGCTGCATTTAATTCCCTCATCCAAGTCATTAATATATATTGTAAACAACTGGGATCCCAGCACTGAGCCTTGCGGTACCCCACTAGTCACTGCCTGCCATTCTGAAAAGGTCCCGTTTAGTCCCACTCTTTGCTTCCTGTCTGCCAACCAATTCTCTATCCACATCAATACCTTACCCCCAATAACGTGTGCTTTAAGTTTGCACACTAATCTTCTGTGTGGGACCTTGTCAAAAGCCTTTTAAAAATCCAAATATACCCCATCCACTGGTTCTCCCCTATCCACTCTACTAGTTACATCCTCAGAAAATTCTATGAGATTCGTCAGACATGATTTTCCTTTCACAAATCCATGCTGACTTTGTCCGATCATTTCACTGCTTTCTAAATGTGCTGTTATCACATCTTTGATAACTGACTCTAGCAGTTTCCCCACCACCGATGTTAGGCTAACCGGTCTATAATTCCCTGGTTTCTCTCTCCCTCCTTTTTTAAAAAGTGGGGTTACATTAGCCACCCTCCAATCCTCAGGAACTAGTCCAGAATCTAAAGAGTTTTGAAAAACTATCACTAATGCATCCACTATTTCTTGGGCTACTTCCTTAAGCACTCTGGGATGCAGACCATCTGGCCCTGGGGATTTATCTGCCTTTAATCCCTTCAATTTACCTAACACCACTTTCCTGTGCAGTTTAACAGAAATGGTCAAGGTGAGGGTCAGTGGCAGATATTACAGATAGATTTTGACTGTTTTCTTTACAGATTTTATTGAGTTTGCAGCCCTATACCATCTAATTGTATGGACTCAGAATTCTATATAATGTGAGGTGGTACACCCAATTCAACACAAAGGCATCTCCACCTGATCGTGTCAGCAAACCCACTGTAGAGCCAGATTCTCTTTGTTGGTATTTGGCACTCTACTTTTTACTTTGTTATCCTGCAAGGCCAGCTAGTTCCCATGCACAAAAGCAAAAGTCTGCAGGTACAGAAAATGCTGGAAATGTTCAGGCCAGACAGCATTCACACAATGCCCTACTGTGTAGAGTTACTATTTCCCCAGACAAGGTGTTGCTTCATTTGTTGTGAATTTCAATTTTTTTAAGAGTTCCATCATCTGTAAAATTTTGCTTTTGAACAATTTATCAGAATAGAATAGCACTCGAGGGTATTGCTCACATGCAGTATAATCTCAGTCTTGCCACCTGCCACGTGGCAAAACCAGGCCTTAGGGAATTTAGAACAGGTCAATGCTGGCTGGTCTGCTGCACTGGTGTTCTTGGTCCATAAAAGGCCTCCAGATTATTAGATTAGATTACTAGATTAATTAGATTATGAGGACACTCAGTCCCCTTTTATAGTCATTTAGTAATGCATGCATTAAGAAACTATACAATTTTCTTCTGGTGTGATATCACAGAAACACAGGACAGACCAAGACTGAAAAACTGACAAAAACCACATAATTATAACATATAGTTACAACAGTGCAAGCAATACCATAACTTGATGAAGAACAGGCCGTTAGCATGGTAAAAAGTTCAAAGTCTCTCAAAAGTCCTACATCTCACGCAGACAGGAGAAGGAAGAAAACTCTCCCTGCCATACCTGACCACAGTCCGACTCTGAGTCGTCCGAAAACTTGAAGATCCAACCAGCCCTCCGACACCGAGCACCGAGCACCATCTCTGCCATCTCTGATTATCAAACGCTGACCAAGCACAAGTAGACCTTTTGCATCCAATTCTGGTCACCAAATGTCAGGATGTATGATAATCCCCTGGGCTAAACTTAGGACTGTTTGTTCCATGCTACAAGAGCCCAACATTTGTGGATTCTTTCCCATTAGAACAGCACAGGTGGGACCTGCCTGGCAGCTATGGGAACACCAGCTGCCCTGGCAACATATGGTGAATGTCCAGGGTCAGCCTGGCACAAATGGACACAACAGTTAACCTTTGCCCTGTTAATAGGGAAGTGTGACGAGTGTGAGTGCAATTGGGGAGGTGTTAGTGTGAACAAGGAGGAGTGGGGAGATGGATGTCTACATGGGAACATGGGTGGGGAGAGTGTGTGAACACAACAGGCTGAGGAGTGTGAATGTGAACCAGTGTTAGTGGAGAAATGCCATTTTTGCACCCACTAGCTCTCTCAACATCAAGCAGAGAGCAGTTATATCTCCCCATCATCCTTTCCCCATGCTAATCCTCCCTTCTCCACGTTGTCCTTGCCTCCTGGGGTTCCATCCAATTAAGTTGCAGCTACAGCTTCAGAATAGGATGTGAGCCAGTCAGAGATCACATCGAGAAAAGAACTGCTGATACGTAGAGTAGATTTAGCTGCAGAGGACAAATTATAATCCTTGAAATTAATGAAGGGGTTTTTAATACTCCCTGTTAAAGAGATTGCATTCCTGCATAAAACTATATTTCTGTTACCTATTTCACAATATTTTCATATCAGATTTTACAAACTCCTTTTCCTTACCAGGATATAATAATTTATTTTTGGAAGGAGTCTTCGTGGTACCTTGCGTACTGTCCAAGTGCAGAGGTGGCTTTCTGCTGATGGTCAACATCACTACGCCCTGGGCTCTCCGCAGAATCTCAACAACTTGCCCGTGGTTCAGACCGGACAGATCCTCTCCATTTACCTGGGAAAGAAGCAGTGAAATCTTAAGATTATGCCTTCTGTCTAATGCATGCAAGGTATTGTTATCCCTTTTTCCTTCTTTAAGAATTTAGAATTGTGTACTTGTTTCTAATTTGTTTCTAGTCATTAGTTATTAGATACACTATGGTGATTCAGGCCAATTTTAAAACTTATCTTATCACATTTCATCAAAATAAAATCTTCCCCAAAGTCACCTTCTGCAGTTACATGTTCAGATGGAACAAGTAATCTCAATGAACATGTATTATATTTTTAGCCTTTAGATTCTGCATTCTTTTCAGCGCTAAATAATTACTGTCATGATTAGTCACTGTTGCATTTAGTGGCACAGCCAATTTGCACTAGGCAGGTTTTGGAATAATTTTCAAAGAACAAAGCTCAGGAGCAGGATCTGTGACCCACCAAGTCTGTGTTGATCATGAAGCCAATTGAAACCAATTCCATCTGCCTGCACATGATCCATATCCTGCCATGCAGTGTCGGTTCGGGAGTCGGTCTAAATACCTCTTAACTGTAGCTACTATTTCTGTTTCCACCCCCTCTTCTGGCAGCAAGTTCCAGTCAAATGCTGTTTAAAAAGAAAACCTTCTTTGTAAATGTCCTTCAAACTTTCCCTTCTCATCTTAATCTTATGTCTTCTAATATTTGACATTTTCACCCTGGTAAAAGAATCTTCCTATCGTGTTTATATCTCTCACAATTTTACATATATCTAACAGATCACCTCTCAGCCTCTGGCACTCCAGATAAAGCAAGCTAAATTTGTATAATCTCTTCTTATAGGTAATACTCTCTAATCCTTGCAACACCCTGGCGAACTCTTTCTGGCTCCTCTCCACAGTCACCACTTCCTGTAATATTGTGACCAGAACTGCACCCAATATTTCAGATGTGGCCAAAGAAAATTTTAATATAACTGCAACATTTCTTTCTAACTTTTTATACTCTGTGTTCTTTATACTACTTTTTTTTGCCATTTACTGTATACTTTCCTCCAACATTTGTCCTCCCAGAATGCACCATCTTACACTTGTCCAGATTAAATTGCATCTGCCAACCATATTTCTTTTGACAGTCTTCCTCACCATCTACAACTGCGCCAATGTTTCTGTTACTTGAAAACCTGCTAATCAGCCAATTTACATTTTCATCCAGATCAATTATATATGTATATACTGTATTATGAACAACAGATCCCTGCAGGACGCCACTGGTCACAGACGTCCAGTTAGAATAACTCCCATTCATCACTACTCTCAGCCTTCCATGGACAAGTCATTTGCCAAATCACCATAAATCCTACGTGCCTTAATCAAAATGAACTGCAAAACGAAGTATTGGAGCTGGGACTATAGATGCAGCATTTTAACCTCATTCACAGCGTGGAGACTCCGTGCCTGCAAGGATAAAGGGTAAAAGGCGGAGCGGAAATTACGGCACAGTCTCTCACTGTAGGTTCTGTTAGTGTGTTTAATATGAGTTCTAGGGATCAGAAGAACTGCAGGCCACCACTATTATTCACACAACAGAAGCATTTAGTCTTAGGGCTTCAGAAAATGATCTTGAAGTAAAATTAAAAGATGAAAAGTCATGTAACTTTTCATACTGTGGATCAAGCAGAGAGTAAAAGCACAAATGCACAGCAGGCTTCAATAGTGCAGCACCATTTTGGCAAGAGATCAATGAAAATGGTAAATAGAGATCAAGGAGGCCTTGTGGACGTATGGGGTTTGTAGCAAGGCATGTGAACCATTCACACTGCACGGTGAGGATGGGGATGTTCTTCACAGCCGTTTGAGTGCCAGGCTGGAAGATTCCACTGGGAATGCAGAGGTACTGAATGCTTCGGTGAGGATAAGTAAGAGAAACTGCAGAAGTAAACTCCTCTGTGTGTGTTGCATGCTCACTGTCAGTAGCTACGCAGAAAATTACAGGTACCTTGTTTGCAGAAGTAGCTCAGAATTTGAGATGACACTTCAATCCGCAGCTGTCAGAGATCACTGAGCACAAATTCAAAACTAAATCATGGCCAGTGTGCTCAGTGGGGAGGCTTCAGGCGGAGGTGATTCCATTACCTGATACCCTTATCCTTCCTAATGGTAGAGGTTATGAGTTTGGAAGGTGCAGTCGGAAAGGCTTAGGCATGTACCTGAATGTGTTTTGTGGTCTGACAGACACTGCAAGGGAAGAAAAGTTTAGGTCGGGTAATGCAATACCAAATAGTAGACTGCTTTGCCCTAGGTAGTGTTGGGCTCTTCCATATTCTTCCCGATGGTGCTGCCAAATTCTTGACCCCTTCATTCTAACTTTTCCACTATTGCCACTTCAGCATTTCTTTTTGCTTTACTTCAGATTGCATTACATTCCCAACACCATTCTGCTGTTTAGGCTCATGTCTATATATATTGTACCGTGTATACTTTTTACCCTACGTGAACAAAGAGTGTCATCACACCCTGGTGTAACCTAATCTGATCTGAATCTGAATCTCTTGAGTATTGTTGAATCTACGTTCATTCAGACGTAGAAAGTATTCCTGATTTGATCCTTGTAGTTGAGGGAAAGGCGTTGAGATCTTAGGAAGTGAGTCACATGAACTGGATAACTAGCTTCTGACCTGCTGTAGTAGAGAGCCAGCTGGTGCATCCATTTTCCGGTCAATAATGATCACCTCCCAGGATGCTGATGGTGGAGGACTTGGTGATGGTGTTGTCACAGATGTCAATGAATGGTGGTCAGATTTCTCTGGATGAAGGTGGTTATGGCCTGGCACTAGTCTATCCACTGGTGTTTAGTTGCCATTCAACAGCCAATAGCCACAGCTGTCTAGGCCTGACACATGCAGGAGTGGGCGGCTTCAGTTGCTGAGGAGTTGCAAATAGAATTGAACATTGAACATCCCCAATTCTCACCTGAGGATGGAAAGAAGGATATACTGGCCTTAGAGGTGGTGCAGAGAAGGTTCAACAGGTTGATTCTAGAGATGACAGGCTTAGACTATGAGGAGAGATTGAGATACCTGGGACTGTACCCACTGGAATTCAGAAGAATGAGAGGAGATCTTATAAAACATATAAAGTTATTGAAGGGATTGATAAGATAGAGGTAGGAAAGTTGTTTCCACCGGTAGGTGAGACTAGAACTAGGGGACATAGTCTCAAGATTCAGGGGAGTAGATTTAGGATGGAGATGAGGAGGAACCGCTTTTCCCAGAGAGTGGTGAATCTGTGGAATTCTCTGCTCAATGAAGCAGTGAAAGCTACCTCAGTAAATATATTTAAGACAAGGTTGGATAGATTTTTGCATAGTAGGGGAATTAAGGGTTATGGGGAAAAGGCAGGTAGGTGGAAATGAGCATTTGGTCAGATGAGCCATGACCTTGTTGAATGGCAGAGCAGACTCAATGAGCCAGATGGCCTACTCCTGCTCCTGTTTCTTATGTTCATTAGGAAGGTGATGGATGAAGCAGCTGACGATGGTTCAGTCTAGGACACTGCTCTGAGGCACTCCTGTAGTGATGTCCCAAAGCCAGAATCACTGACCTCCAACAAACATAACCATCTACAGTTGGTAGATTAATTGGTCGTTGTAAATCGCCCTTTGACTAGGCGAGGGTTAAATCGGGGGTTGCTGGGCTGCGTGGCTCGAAGGGCTGGAAGGACCAATTCCATGCTATACCTCAATAAATAAACAAAGTGTGATATCTCAGAAGACACTGAATTTTACTGAGATAGGTGAGTAAGTTTGAGACTCAGCAATGGGACCTCAGGGAAGGAGGTCAAATCTGTAACCAGAAAAGGGGTTGAGATCATGTCAGAATGCTCATACCGGATCAGATGTTCACAGCACAAGCTGTACTTTAGACACTGCAATCGCTTAGAGATGGGGAATGGAATAATGAGACGGGGTCTAGTCGATAGTGTTTCAACCCCAAGTTTACAAACAGTAGATTACAGTGACTCATCAAGATTCAAGATTTAAAGTTGTTTAATGTCATTCCCATTACGTAAGTGTAAAGGAGAATGAAATAATGAAATGTACTGTGGATCTGATGCAAACCAAAAGAAAAACACAATAAGATAAAGAACAGAAATTTAAAAAACAGTAAATATAAATACATAAGATCGCTTATATCCACAGATTGATTGTACATCCATAAAGTGATGCTAGACACAGGATTGTCAGTATGTGAGGTGACTTTGACAGGAAATGATAAAGTAGTGGTGCCGTGGGAAGTGAAGGTGTTGATCACCCTTACTGCTTGGGGAAAGTAACCGTTTTTGAGTCTGGTGGTCCTGGCGAGTATGCTACATAGCCTTCTCCCTGATGGGAGAGGGGCAAACAGTCCATGAGCAGGGTGGGTGGGATCATTTTTACCAGCCCTTTTTCAGCACCTTTCTGTATATATATCCTTGATGGTGGATAGGCCAGTGCCAGTGATAGATTGGGCATGTTTAACTACCCATGGTAGAACCTCTCTGTCCATCACAGAACAGTTTCCGTACCTCTCCACTGCACATCTGTAGAAGGATATGAGTATCGATGTGCAAAATCCATCTCTCTTCAGCTTCCTTAGGAAGTAGAAGTGTTGGTGAGCTTTCCTGATTGTGTAAGATGTGTTTTGGGACCATGAGAGGTTATGTGAGATGTGCACTTCCCTGAGTTTGAAACTGCTCAGAGTTTTCTCGGGTATGAGACCCTGCTTGATGTATTCATTACCAGTTTAGCTTGGTAGGAGATTGTAGGTCAGCTGGAAGTGTGGTCAGTGGGACTGACCTCTTTGAGGAAATCTGTATGTCTGCCTCTTATTTCCTTTGTCTGTACACATACACGCAAATGACCAAAAAAACTAACATTGGCACCCAAGGGTCAAGGTAATGGATACTAACTGGAGACACAAAAGTTGGGATTTGAAACAAAAGTAATCTGCTAGAGGAACTCAACAGGTTGAGCAGAGCTGGTGGGTGGTGGTGGGGAAAGAACTGATAATTCAGATTGAGACCCTGGATCAGGGTATAAATTACAGAAACTGTCTGGATAAGGATTGGGGAATCTGTTCCCCTGGTGGTGGTGTGAGGTTATTTCCTATTCTGCATATAAAAGACTAATCATAGATTATTGTCTAGGTCAATGATCTATGCTATACAGAGCCAGTAGAGGCCACAATCTCTCCTGAGGTGATATACACAGAATCATGGTACCATTGCTTTGGCGTGTTGTGAGGCTGCCTCCAGATATCATTGCTTCTTAATTTTGCACCAGTTAAGATATGAGGTGTTGCAGGGACTTTCAATGAGGAAGAAAGAAACTATTCAATTGAACATGTCAATTAGGCACCTGAGACACTGATGGGACCTTCATTCAATGTCTCATTCAAATTATGGAGGTTTTTCAGTATTACTAGAGACCAGCTTAGTCTTCAAATCTCTGAGGTGGAATCTAAACCTATGACACCCCCTGAACAGTGGCACAAGTGCCTCACAGGTCCCAGATAAGGATTTGATGCCCTTGCGCTCCAAAGCATACTCTTGGGTTCTCTTTCTGACAGTGGGAATACAAAAGGCAGTGACTCCAAGCCCGATCAGTTGGTGCACATGACATAAATGCAATCAAAACCTGCAGATGCTGAAAATCTGAAATAAAATCAGAGAGCCATTGAAATACTAGGCAAATCAGGTGGCATCTATGGAGAGAGAACAAAATTAATGTTATGAATCAGAAGCTTTTTGCTGGTGGTATTGATCAGTTTCCAACCAATAAAAACAGAAAATTCAGGTTGGGCAGCATCTGTGGAAAGAGAAACAGTTAATGTTTTAGGCAGGAGTCCATTCTTCAGAATGGGACAGAGTGAAAAGAAGAGGTAATTGTAAATTGAAAGGAAGGTGGTGAGAGGGATGGCTAGGACAAACGGAATACCTGAGATATGGTAAGACCAAACCAAATGGGTCAATGAGGGCAGGTAGAAGGTTATCTATGTTGCTAATAAGGGAGTTGTTAGAACATGTCCTGGAGGCCCCAGCTAGGCTGATGCAGAGAGAGAAAAAGTGAATCACAAATACAGATGGATGATTGGCAGTTCTGACTGGGGCACTGTCTTGTGTTACTGCTGGATGAGATGCCTGTCTTCAAACTGTGATGACACCTCCAATACAGGAGTGTGGCCTTCACATTCAATTCTCAATGTAGGGTCTTGAAGCTCCCGAGCTTTTTCACCCACATATGAGGGTTGCTTAAAGCCTGTTGATCTAGGTTTGACTGAGCAATCATCAGAGCCCCAGTAAGGTAAGGCCAGCCCCTTTGTAACAATCCTTGCTCTTGGAGGTACACTCTCATGCCTTCAGGTCATGTCCCACAATTCGACCCTGTTGTGACTGTTAGGGAGAGGCCTTTACTGATTTTTTTTGTGGATGTCAGTGATGCAGTTGTTTCATATCAAATAGATCAGAAGCACTGGCTGCAACGTTCCCAACCTGTCCCTCAAACTGTAAGGCTGTTGGGATCCTATCGGCAGTGCATGCGGTTTTTGACTTCTGCCACATTTATTGAATCATATTGCTTTGGTAACATTATACTGAGCCTACAACATGATGAGCACTAAAGGGATGAAATGTTGTCAGAGTGTGTTTAAAAACACAAACATGAGGAATTCTGCAGACGCTGGAAATTCAAGCAACACACATCAAAGTTGCTGGTGAACGCAGCAGGCCAGGCAGCATCTCTAGGACGAGGTACAGTTGACGTTTCAGGCCGAGACCCTTCGTCAGGACTAACTGAAGGAAGATCTAGTAGGAGATTTGAAAGTGGGAGGAGGAGGAGGAGGAGATCCGAAATGATAGGAGAAGACAGGGGGGGGAGGGATGGAGCCAAGAGCTGGACAGGTGATTGGCAAAAGGGATATGAGAGGATCATGGGACGGGAGGCCCGGAGATGAGAAAAGGGGGAGGGGGGGAAAACCCAGAGGATGGGCACGGGGTATAGTCAGAGGGACAGAGGGAGAAAAAGGAGAGAGAGAGAAGGAATGTGTGTATATAAATAAACAACGGATGGGGTATGAGAGGGAGGTGGGGCATTAGCGGAAGTTAGAGAAGTCAACGTTCATGCCATCAGGTTGGAGGCTACCCATATGGAATATAAGGTGTTGTTCCTCCAACCTGAGTGTGGCTTCATCTTTACAGTAGAGGAGGCCATGGATAGACATATCAGAATGTGAATGGGATGTGGAATTAAAATGTGTGGCCACTGGGAGATCCTGCTTTCTCTGGTGGACAGAGCGTAGGTGTTCAGCAAAACGATCTCCCAGTCTGCGTCGGGTCTCGCCAATATATAGAAGGCCACATCGGGAGCACCGGACGCAGTATATCACCCCAGTCGACTCACAGGTGAAATGTCGCCTCACCTGGAAGGACTATCTGGGGCCCTGAATGGTGGTAAGGGAGGAAGTGTAAGGGCATGTGTAGCACTTGTTCTGCTTACAAGGATAAGTGTCAGGAGGGAGATCAGTGGGGAGGGATGGGGGGGACGAATGGACAAGGGAGTCGCATAGGGAGTAATCCCTGCAGAACGCGAGGAGGGCGGGGGAGGGAAAGATGTGCTTAGTGGTGGGATCCCATTGGAGGTGGCGGAAGTTACGGAGAATAATATGTTGGACCCGGAGGCTGGTGGGGTGGTAGGTGAGGACCAGGGAAACCCCATTCCTAGTGGGGTGGCGGGAGGATGGAGTGAGAGCAGATGTGTGTGAAATGGGGGACATGCGTTTGAGAGCAGAGTTGATGGTGGAGGAAGGGAAGCCCCTTTCTTTAAAAAAGGAGGACAACTCCCTCGTCCTGGAATGAAAAGCCTCATCCTGAGAGCAGATGCGGTGGAGACGGAGGAATTGTGTTGAAGAAGAGTGTGTTGCATTCTTCTGAGAATGAGCTTTTTCAGATCTTGATAACTCACTTTCTTCCTGCAAGGAGAACTGTAGATGCCACACATCAAAACTGGAACATGAGGTTGTCCTGAGCTCAACCAGCAGTAAGTGTAATCCTCATCTGTTGCTGGGTCCAAGCCTTATCTCTACATTTTGCTCTTTAATAGTCCTCGTATTCATCCCGAGGGCTCTGTCCTTCTCCAGTGCAGCATCGCTTATTGGTGTTCTTCCTGTTAATCTGCAGCCATATCAACTACCAGGACAATCTGCAGCAGGTTTAAGGATCGCTGGTGTTGGGCCCTCCCTGCTCCTACTTTTGAAACGTCTTTTGAATTCTGGACTATGGCCAAGAAGGTTCAATGATGCCTCTACTTCCTGGGGAGGCTAAAGAAATTTGGCATGTCCCCTTTGACCCTCATCAGTTTTTATCAATACTCCACAGAATGCATCGCGGTTTGGTAAAGCAACTGTTCTGGCCCTGACCACAAGAAACTGGAGAGAGTTGTGGACACAGCTCAGCATAGCATGGAAACCAGCCTCCCCTCCATGGACTCTGTCTACACTTCTTGCTGCCTCCAGTAAAGCAGTCAACCTACCCTGGCCATCCTAACTTCTTCCCTTTCCCATTGGGCAAACAGTACAAACCCCTGAAAGCACTTACCACCAAGCTCAAGGACAGCTTCCTCCCAACTATTATAAGGCTCTCGACTAGTTTCCTACTATGATAAAATGGACCCTTGACCTCAGTCTACGTTGTTATGATCTTGCACCTTAGTATCTACCTGATCCGCACTTTTTTTTCCTGCAGCTGTTACACTTTATTCTACATTCTGTTACTGTTTTATTTTGTTCTACCTCAATGCATGGTGTAATGAACTGGTCTGTATGAACAACATGCAAGCCAAGATTTTCACTGTACCTCTGTACTTGTGACAATAATAAACCAATTTCAATTCTACCTGGTTCTATCACATAATCCCTGGCACTGGGACTATTCGATGTGCTAGACTGAGCAATTTTAAAAAGTACTGAGTAAAATGTTCTTCAAAAAACATGAAAACTGTAGCACCGATATCAAATCAGTGAAAACTAAATGTTTATTTGATATATTCTGCATCAGGGGCTCCTTGGAAATCTGCATTTTTTTTTGCTTGTTGGTAAAAGCGAACATTGAGCACTGGAGTGAATGTAATTTTACTGATCACTGCCTGCTGCTGGCTGGAAGAGAGCGAGTGATCAAGAATTGAAAAAGTTAATTGACTTGAAAGGGTTCAAATGTGTGGCACAAATTGCTCATGCTGTTAATTGTACCAACGTTTGAAACTCTAAGGATCATATGACACTGAACTCTATGATCATGATTAATGAGCATCTAATTTCCATGTTCTAAACTCCAATGTGGTTTAATATGTAATCTTGGGATATGATGAGGTAAGGAGCTGAAAATTCTCAGTGCTCAAACCGCCTGCAGACAACATAGGAGAAGCTGCTGCTTCTGCATGCCTAGAATATAGTGGAGAAGGTATAGATGCATACTGACGTGGATGAACCATACTGATTATGCTGAATGAGGCAGAATGCCTTTAGGTCTCAATGATCATCTCTTTGTTCTATGTTTCTGTATTTCTATCCATCTACAGATCAGCATAGTATTAAATAAATATGCCCAATGTCAATCTCTTGCTTATAATGGTTAAAAAATATTTACCAGAATTAAACAGCAATCAACATTGTGCCTCTGATAAACACGAGGAATTCTGCAGATGCTGGAAATCTAAAGTAATGCACACAAAATGCTGGGGGAACTCAGCAGGTCAGGCAGCATCTATGGAAATTAATAAATAGTCGACATTTTGAGCCATGACCCTTCTTCAGAAAGAAGGGGAAAGATGACAGATATAAAAGGTAGGGGGAGGAGAAGGAGGATAGCTAGAGGGTGATAGATGAAGTGAAGCCCAGTGGATAGGAAAGGTAAAGGGCTGGAGAGGACGGAATCTGATAGGAGTGGAGAGTGGACCACAGGAGAAAGGAGAAAGGAGACCCGGGGGGAGGTGGGGGGGGGGGATGGTGATAGGCAGATGAGAAAAAGTAAAGGGCCAGAGTGGGGAATAGAAGAAGTGGGGAGGGGCTGTGAATATTTGTTTTATCAGAAGGAGAAATTGATATTCATGCCAAAAAGTTGGAGGCTACCCAGTTGGAACATAAGGTGTTGCTCCTCCACCCCGAGGGTGACCTCATTGTGGCACAAGAGAAGGCCGAGAACTAACATTCGGGAGGAATAGGAATAGGAATTAAAATGGTTGGCCACTGGGAAATTCTGCTTTTGGCAGATGGAGCGGAGGTGCTCAAGAAACGGTCCTCCAACATAAGACGGGTCTCATTGGGACATTGGGAGAACCGGACACAATACACAACCCCAGTGGAATCACACGTGATGTGTTGCTTCACCTGGAAGGACTACTTGTGGCCCCGAATGGAGCAGAAGGAGATGAATGGGCAGGTGTAGCACTTAGGCTGCTTGCAAGGCTAAGTGCCCAGAGGGAGATTAGAGGGGAGAGACAAATTCACAAAGGGAGCAACTCCTGTGGAAAGTAGAGTGATGGGGGGAGAGGTAAAGATATGTTTGGTGATAAGATTCGTTTGGAGATGGCGGAGGTTGTGGAGAAAGATGTGTGGGATGTGGAGGCTCATTGCAGTGGTAGGTAAGGACAAGAGGAACTCTATCGCTGTCAGGCAACGGGAAGTTGGGGTGAGCACAGATGCTCAGGAAATGGAGAAAATGTGGATGAGGACAGCACCAATGGTGGAGGAAAGGGAAACCCTGATCTTTGAAGCAGGAGGACATCTCTGATGTCCTGGAAAGGAATGTCACATCGTGGGAACAAATACAATGGAGACAAAGGAGACAGGGCGGGAAGAGGTTTAGTCAAGATTACCATGGGAATTGGTAGGTTTATAAAAGATGTTGGTCAACAGTTTGCCTACAGAGGAGGCAGAGAGACCGAGAAAGAGGAGGGAGGTGTCAGAAATGGGCTAAGGGAACTTAAGGACAGGATGAAAGTTGGAGGCAAAGTTGATTAAATTGACAAGCTCAGCATGGGTGCATGAGGCAGCACCAATGCAGTCATCAGTGTAGTGGAGGAATAGTTGCGGGGCTTTACCAGGGAAATCTTGGAACATGGACTTGTGTCTCTGACGCCGTTTATTTTTTCCTAATTCTAAGCATTGGAACAAGGGTGTTCAAGGGATCAATAATATGGCTTCAGCTCTACAATTTTTCTTGCCAAAGTAATGTGACATAACAGAGCCCAGTTTCAGTCTTTTGTAATCAGTGAGTCCAGAGTAACTGTAAACTAGCATCAGGTGTCACGCCTTCAGTAATGGTGATAAACTAGTCATTGGTTCCCTATGCTCTACAGTATTCAGAATATTGATCTACTCAAGAACTGAAGCTGAAAACTACATCCATAACATCAGTACACTGGCATGCGACCTCCTTGGTCCATTTGCAGTTATGCTGATGTCAATATTCAGTCCTTTCCCATGCCTGGCTGTACATTTTCTTTCAAGTGAGGACAATTGCATGGGAGTTATCCCTCATCATGGTCTCCAGGGTGATTCATTTCAAATTTCCTTCTTCTTAAATGCAAGAATACAGCAGCAGAGGTGGATCTGCAGACCTCTGAGACTGGTCTGATGTTCAGTATGATTATAGATGAGCTTTTACTTATCCACTTCCTTGCCTGAACCCTGTTTCTCTTCATGGCCAAAATTGATTAACTCAATCTTAAACGTACTCAGCGACTGGGCGATCATACCCCTAATAGGCTGGTAGGCTGGTCCTGGACTTATATCATAATTTACTGGCATAATTTACCTATTACTATTTAACTATTTATTACTATTTTTCTATTACTATTCTATTACTAGTTATTATTTCCATGACTATTACTATTTCTATTACTATTTATTATTTATGGTGCAACTGTAACGAAAACCAATTTCCCCCGGGATCAATAAAGTATGACTATGACTAAATGTAGTTGTACTCCTTGCCTCTACTCACTTATTTATCTAATTAACTTTAAACAGAAGCTGTTATGATGAGACTATCAGCTGAAGAAGAGCTGTACTCGGACAGCTCCTATTTTGGGCAAGTCACAATCTTCCCCTGAAGCTTTTCATCCATTTTTTTCTTGTAATAATTTCTGATAAGACAGTCAGAAGAAGTTCTGTTTTGGGCCTTAATTTACTTTAACAGTTGTTGAACTACGTGTTGAGGAGTTATGAGCCATTAACAAGTCCAAACATCTCCAACCAAATTCTCAATTGAAAGCATCAACTTTTGCAAGAAGTAATTGCTGATTTGGGTTGGTATGCTGTTGCTGCGGCAGCAGGACACTATATTTATGACCTCAGAAAAGGCATTAATAGAGTGATAAATGTAGGGAAAATAAAAGCTGCTGGGTCCTTTGGTTGTCCCGGCTTAGAAGGTTTCAACACACACAAAATGCAGGAGGAGCTCAGCAGGCCAGGCAGCATCCATGGAAAAGAGTAAACAGTCGATAGTCTGACTCCCTTCATGCGTGATGAGAAGGTTTCATGTCACATGAAGCATCTGTATTTTAAGTATTCCAGTGTAAGGTTTGAGTTATGTTGTCACCTTTGCTTCTAATGCTTACAGAAAAAGTTCACTGGATTTGTCCATTGAAATTTTTTTTCTTAAGCAGGGTGTAACTTTCAGTTACCATGGTAATGCCCATTATCCTGAACAATGTAAGCTAATAATACAGGCAAAAAAACTAGCTATTCCATCAGTCACATTACTTCTCACAACAGAGCACAATCATATGTATAGATTTATAATTAGAATGCCAAAGTTTTCATAAAGACAAATGAACTAATATTATCACATTAAAACAGAGGACTGTGTAACAAAATGCTAGCCATTAGACTCTTCACCTTGTAAGTTTTCAGTCTCATTGCTTTTCATCTTGCTGTATCATAATGTTAGAATTGGCTTGCAGCAGATAATTAAACCTACAAGAACATCTGTAATATATATTGTGTAGTAAACACCTGTTTATTCAAATTTTAAATTTTTTAAATTCATTACATGGTTATGACATTTAATACTCAGCTTATTTTTTGCGGTATTCTTCCAAATGCAACAAGCATCTTCAATTTGATTACTTTCAGCTGTTGTTACAAGGTAGCTTTCTTTCTTACCTGTTCTGGGTTGTGACCAATTAGGGGATGTTTTCTTACTTCTTTACCACATAAAAGAAGGTAGTATCAGCTTGAAGAGACTGTGCTGATTCACACAATAACTTCATTGCCAATTAGCTTTTGCTGTAGCCTATTCACCTATCATCTGCCCCTATATTCTATTTAACCCATCCAATGGTGAAAAGCCTTGATAGAGTGGATGTGGAGAGGAAGTTTCCTATGGTGGGAGAGTCTAAGACCAGAAGACACAGCCTCAGAATGGAGGCGAGTTCTTTTAGAATGGAGATGAGGAGGAACTTCTTTAGCCAGAGGGTGGTGAATCTGTGGAATTCTTTGCCACAGGCAACTGTGGAGGCCAGGTCTTTATGTATTTTTAAGGCAGAGGTTGATAGATTCTTGATTGGTCAGGCATGAAAGGATACGAGGGGAAGGCAGAAGAGTTGGGCTGAGAGGAAAAATGGATCAGCCATGATGAAATAGCAGAGCAGACCTGATGGACCAAATGGCCTAATTCTGCACCTATATCTTATAGTCTTATATTCTGCCTCTCACATGGTAGTTACTAAGAGCCAAGCAACCTGCATATCTTTGGGATGTTGGAGAAAGAAAGAGCATTCGGGGAAAATCCATGTGGCCACAGGGAGAACATGCAAAATCCATCCATAGAGCCCCAGAGATCAGGATTAAATCCAGGTCTCCAGAGCTGTGAGCCACCAGCTTTACTGGCTGCACCACTGGCTGCATCAACACATGTACCAAGTTCCTACCTCTTGGAATTGTTCCTGAGTGATATTCTTCCACATGCCTGAGGTCCTGGCTTTTCGGGCCTTTCACAACAGCTCTTCCTTGCACCAAAGTTCTTTCCTATTTGTAATAGTCAAATACTAATGTAATGAATGGACCAATTCTTCCAAATATTGACCATGAACGGTGAATAATCCACAACAGGCAAGAGTTACACAGCTTTCTTAGGCTTCTGATATTTTCCGTCATTGTCCGTTGTCCTCATGGAAAGAAATGCTTGCCACAACTCTCAGTGGTGAATCACCTCCGAGCAGAATTTGGATTCCTTTTTGAAGGTCTTATGTTACATTCACATTGCCAACTGTAAACTTCATCCAAGCTCAACTGTTCCTTGGCCAAAATGAGCACCTCTAAAGATTTCAGCACTCATATGACACAGCTTCATTGATTTGCTAACTACAGTGTTATGAATTATTTTTTTAATCACCTGTAACTCTTAATCTTGCAAGATTTTATTGATATTAATTTACTAAAACGTCTCGCCTACAAAGCAGTTTCTTGAAAGATCCATTCATAAGGTCTTCTAGATACAAATGAGCTTCTCATTTTCTTCCAACTTATTTTTATTATTGGGCAGTTCTCTGCAGAGAAAGCCTGAGTTGTTTCATTACTTAGGCTTTAACCCGAGTTGGGGAACAAAAATCTTCAGTAATTATGTAGGTTAATCAATATTTGAACATTTGATCATCTTCTATAGATATTAAAAATATCCATGTCACTTAGGAGTCTCTGAGGCCAGCTGCCTGCATAATTTGATTGAGCCCACTTATGAGCAGTCTTAATTGTGTTTTTAAATGTAAAGTATTTGAACATGATGCATCAGTGAATTGATCCACGAACGTTTTCTTTATTACTTCTTCAGTGGTCAACCACATGCTTGAATGTAGTCAACACTTCCTTTCGACTGTGATCTATTCCAAGCTGCACCCTGTCATTATGCCTTCTTGGCAGATGAGATCACTGAGCAAAGTGAAGTTGTAGTTGTGTAACTGCTTGTCTCCTGCCCTTCCATCTCTCTCCTGCCTTGCTTATTTGTATCCTGCTCAATATGCTATAAAGCAACAATCTTCTGCTCTTTACTCCCTGTAGTTAGAGGGAGTGTGCTGTATCATGTTTTCTTTATTACAGAAGTGGCTGAGTTAACTATCTGTTGGGACTCTGGCCTTGTACCTGAAGCTATATAAATACCAAGTTGTAAGGTTTGTTTCCCTCACATGCTTTCATATTCCAAGTTGGATTTAACTTGTATGTTAGATTTAATTCATGACTGAAGTGTTGCTTTGTTCTCTTCTCAAGCTTTCTGCTTAGAAAATACATTCAGTGGCTATCTTATTAGATACTCCTGTAGACCTGCTCGTTAATGTAAATATCTAATCAGATAACCATATGGCAGCAATTCAATGCATAAAACCATGCAGACATGGTCAAGAGGTTCAGTTATTGTTCAGATCAAATATCAGAATGGGGAAGAAATGTGATCTAAGTGACTTTGACCATGGACTAATTGTTGGTGTCAGATGGGATGGTTTGAGTATCTCAGAAACTGATGATTTCCTGGGATTTTCATGCACAGCAGTCTAGAGTTTACAGAGGATGGTGAAACAAAACAAAAATCCAGTGAGTGGCAGTTCTGTGAGCAAAAATGCCTTGTTAATGACAGAGGTCAGAGGAGAAAGGCCAGACTGGTTCAAGCTGACAGGAAGGTGAAAGTAACTCATATAAGCATGCATTACAACGGTGGTTTTCACAAGAGCATCTCTGAATGCTCAACACATTGATTCCTAAAGTCGATGGATTGCAGTAGCAGAGGCACTTTATTAGGTACAGGTTCCTACTGTCCTTCCCAAACCCTTGTTAGTTGCTGTTTCTTTCATAGTATGTTAATACGCTACAGCAGTTTCAATGATCTATGTAGCTCTCAAAAAGGCCAAGGACAAAATTTGCAATGGAAAGGGCAAGTCATCAATACTGGAATACCAATTGTACTACAGTCACTATCTTTGAAATATATTTCAATCTCAGGTCAAACTGAAGATAGACAAATTAGTGAGCAGCCTCTTTAAAAATAACTTACCAAACCAGACTGCATTTAGCTCAGCCTTATCTGCTTCAATCAGATTATGTGGCTGAGTTTCTACAAATCATCTGCTGCTTTTCCAAAGATCTTCCACTAGTCATCTGACACACAATCAGGAGAAGGTTTTTTATTAAATGTATTTTTGGATCTTGAATGTCAAAATAAATACTCTTAACATTCAGCATCTGCACACAAAGCCTATGGCATTCGAATCCTTTGGCAAATCTGCATAGCAGTTCCATCAATAATCATATATCCAAAGTGAAGTTAATACAATCTACCTTTTAGAAGACATGCCTCATAACGAATTACTGATTAGCACCAATTCCAAAGCTGTGAATTCATTTCACATTATACAAACAGGAAGTACCAATATAAATTTTGGAATATTTTCCTTGATTCTCAACAGGAATTAAACACCATCTGACTATTTCACAATGTGCCATAAAAGGTCAACTTTGAGATTCTTCCGTAACTTCAAAGCCCAGCTATTGTAGGTGCAGGTCCCTGTTACATTTAATCATAATAGCCCAGCCTTTACACACCAAAGACTTATGCTGTCAATAAAGTGAGAAACTAAACCCAGCTTCTCTGCCTTAATGAACTGCCATAAGTTGTTGGCTTCATGTATACAGTATCTCATCCTTAAAGCTGTATTGTCTTTCATGCTGCATTGCTACAATCCTCCTCGTTAACTTCTTCAGAGGAGGTGTCTTTAATTCATTCAGAGGAATTAACAGCACAAACGTCTTTCGGAGGTAATTATTACTAATTATTTTTCAATCCTTTCTGCCCAGAATAATGGCTGGAAAATCTAACCTAAAGATTATGAATGTTTGCAAGAGTTTCTAAGCAAAGTATTGCTTTCCCTTCATTTTTCTTCTTCACCCTCTATCTGATTTGACACTGAATATTCTCACTCTAATTCAACCTCCTTCTTGGCCCAGTCTCCATTTATCCCTCCTGCCTTAATCCCCCCAGTTAAGGAGGTACATTGCAGGCCCTATTAGTATTAGTCACTAAGATACAAGATGTCCCACTGCCAGTTAGCGGCAATCCTATAGGCAGAAAATGTTCAGATCTGAATATGCTCCAATTCCTGGGATCCCTCAATGACACCTGGGATTGAGCCATGGTCCAAGGTAAGGCTGATTAACCAACAGTAGCTGGTGACCAACTGTTCACATCGGTAACGATAGCACATCATGATTTACAGTTCAAGACTTAACACATGATGTCAAATCTGATTTTTCATTGGGATATCCTTCTACTTATCCAATCTGCTTAGCTGTATGCTGTCAATTACCTGAATCAAATATGGCATCGAATTAAATCATTTAACCCTTGGCCGATGACTGATCAACAAATAAACGCTGACTCAAAATTATATCTTCAGAAGATTGTTTCTTTCATTTACTCAACACCTTATATTCTAAGTAGTCTTTGTAACTAACCACTGACTTGGTTTCAGGATTGCAGAAGCATATTAGAATATGACTGGATTGAACAAACCATTGTCCAATTTGACATTAAACGTTCTCACCCTATTTCAATCCTCTTCTTGGCCCACTCTATGTCTATTTCTCCTTCCTTAAACCTCCGGACAGGGAGATACGTTGCAGGCCCTATTGATCACTAAGATATAAAATTCCCCACTCTCTCTTAGCAGCTCACATGTGCAACAACTCTCTGGACAGAAAATGTTCAAATATGAATATGTTTCACAATTTAACTCTCAAATCCTAATCCATGTTGTAATTATAAACAAATGAATCTTGTTAATTAAGTTTTTCAATCAGTAATCACTGTCATGGACATGGCCAGGGTATTGAGCCAAAGACTGATCTATCTTGCAGCTGTTAGCAGTGATGCCTTGGCTCTGTGTCCATCCCTCACTGCCTACGTCCATGCTTCAGCCTGCATCTTCTTTCCTTTACTCAGTCAATGCCTGCACTGATAAAACAATCTATTGCCTCAGGAGGATAATCAGCATCTTGACTAAAGACACTGAAGTTAAGCACCTTATCTTCATTAGATCAACTGGCTATAATTAAAGTGGTGGTGGATAGGTTCTTGATAAGTAAGGGCTTCAAAGGTTACAGGGAAATGGGTCTGAGATAAGAAATAAAGCAGGTATGATCGAATGGTGGAGCAGATTTGATACACTGAATAGTCCTATTTCTGCTCATACATATGTCATGGTTTTAATTCAATTGAAATAATTAGCATCGGGTGTAGGTACTTTGGCCATGTGGCAATAACTGTTCCACTGAACAGCTTTAATTGAAAGGTTATATCTGCATATGCTTACAAGTGAATATACTCACATTCACTAGAAAATTCTTAATTTACATATATGTGTGTGTGTAAATTAAGAATTTTCTAGTAAATGTGACTATATTCACTTGTAAGCATATGCAGATATCTGCAGGTATATGAAGGTATTTTCAGATAAATGTAAGTACAGTATATGAAGACATTTACAAGTATATGTAGTAAAAGCAAATATATATAAGTATTTGCTATTATATGAAGGCATTTACAGGTATATGTAGATGTCTACCCATACAGGGATAGAAGACTTTAAAATAAGTCTTGAGTACTTGTGAGTCTTTGTAAGGTAGAGGGCTCAGAGGTGGCATGCAATGGAGAGGGGGAGAGGGAGAGAGGGGAGATAGAGAGAGACTTGAGGATAAGATGGCAAAAATGAAGTAAATGAATACATAACTCTGAGAGTGTGACAGTCAGAAGAAGAGATTGGTGAAGATGCTGCTGCGTGAGCTCTAAGAAAAGGTTTGCCATTTTTGCCTTTCCCCAGGGGTTACAGAACAAGTGACAGCTTGCACTTGTCAGTGGCACCTGGTGTACAGGTGTACAGGTGTGTATGAATGTCAGTCGCTTCTCCTGCGCACCTCTTCCACGGAGCTTTTATCTGATTTAGCTTCTGGAGGTTTGGAAGAATGTGCACTTTGGTTTAACCTGACAGAGCAGGTCAAAGTCTCAGTCTATAACCTGAAAGCCATTCAGCGTGCAGGCAAAATGTGGTTAAGGCACTGATACCAAAAACTTCAACAGAATCTCTGATGTGGGTTAGATGTTGTAAAGGAAATAAGAAGTAATTTATGAGAAATGGACTTGGAAAGTCATGAATTTCAAAATATTATTCCCAACCAGTGAAAAGCATTAGTGCAGGAAAAGTAATACAAATGATTAAAATCCATAGTTTAAACAAAACCCAACTAAATGACAAAAGCATTTGAATAACGGCACTCACCTTTAAGAAGCCTACCCCAGCAGGCCTGGCCATTCACATCCTTGTTGACCATATTCGGGTGTCTGAGCAACACTGGTGTCGAAGAAATGGTGACAAGGCTCAGGATCCATTGAGAGACCCAATTCATCAATTCAAGGAGCTTTAATGACTTTTGCATGAGTCATCAGACAGACCTTCAATGAGGTTATTTCTTCAATGCATGACACAAGTGTAGTCACCCATCCACCTAACTTGTAGCTCCTAATTTTCTATTTTTTAGTGCTTTGGAATATTAGTCATGGATGTGACTGGCCAAGATTTCTCTGTTTGAACTGAAGAGTCTACGTAGCATTGGCTGACATGCTCATGTTAAAGATATGCGCTCCCTTTTAACATGACATGTTTGGTGGAAGGTTATAAAGTTTTTACACATCAAGCTTCAACCAACCGCCAGCTGTCAAGATTATTTTTGTTTGTCGAACTAGTTTTCTCTTCAGTCAGTGTCTGGGGTAATTAGAAGATTCGTTTGTGATCTCTCTGTAGTTCAACATTCATTTTCTATAGTTCCCCATATTGAATTGTCGCTATAATTCTATCATTTTGTCAAATTTTCATCCTAATCCTTCCCCAAATTAAAATAATGGAATATGTACTGCATTCAGTCATTAGTGAATACCATGAAACATTTTATCATTATTATTAGCTTGAGCAATGCTTCTAAAATGTAGAGAAGGATTGGTGTAAAGTCCGACTTCTGATGGTCAGTTTATTTGTTACCCAGGGAGACTTTTGATTTATAGCTGATTGTTCACATTGAGCACCTAATTATCCCTCAGTATTTTTCCCTCTGTAGATTAGCTTGCAAAGAGTTAATCAAGATGTTACAATTTTTTAAGAATTTAAAAGTTTGCATTACCTATACCAACATTTATGTAAAACCAAAGGATTGCCTAATGTTTAAGTGAATCCCTGAATTAACTTTAACTGTCTGTACTGTATCACTATAAATATTATTTTCAACACACACAAAATGCTGGAGGAACTCAGCAGGCCAGGCAGCATCTACGGAAAAAAGTACAGTCAATATTTTGGGCTGAAACCCTTTTTTCCATAGATGCTACCTGGCCTGCTGAGTTCCTCCAGCTTTTTGCGTGTGTTGCTTGGATTTCCAGCATCTGCAGATTTTCTCTTGTTTGAAATATTCTTTAGATATGAACCAGCTTCACCAATGAAGGAAAATTTGAAGTTAACTTGATTATAGTTAACTAAATATTATACATAATGCATAATTTCCCAGTTAACTAGTCTATAAAACAGTATAGTTCCAAAGCAACACACAAAATACTGGAGGAACTCAGCAGGTTAGGCCTGATGACGGGTCTTGGCTCTAAAAATCGACTGTTATTTCCCTTCATAGATGCTGTATGACCTGCTGAGCCACTGCAGCATTTAGCTTATTGCTGTCTACATTTCCAGTGCCTGCAGATCTCTTGTGTTCTTTATAGTTCCAATCTTCTAGCACCTTTGGAGTTGCATGACTGAGCGCTGCATAGAACATGAGCAGACCTTTCCTGAACAAGTGCCTTTGCAGAATACTTTCTTGCAGTTTGGTAATGTCTACAAAGCTTGCTCCAACCACAGCATCTGCCCTACCACACTTTGGTGAAACTCCTAGAGAAAAAGAAGATTTTGATCCCTCTTTTTTTTCTAGCAGTCTCCCAATGAAGTTCCCTAACAGCCCCAGGGAATTATGAAACAATTGTCCAGTAACTCATTAAGGAGACTCTCCAAGTTCCGATGGAAGAATCAAATCTCTGCGATGCAATGCTTTCAGAGGAAACATGATAAATAAGCCTTGTCTTCCCTTAGGATCAAGGTAGTATTTGAAAGCACAGAGGGTAGTTGCCCTAGTGACCTCCTCATTATTCATCTTCCAGAGCAGCCTCACTAAACTCACTGCATATCACTGGTGGGAAAGGCCTGGGTGCAATTTGGCTGTGGTAACTGCTATAGTACAACAGTGACTACGTGACAATTGTGTTCCAGAATTTCCTCAGACTGTTGCGCTGATGTGTACAATTCACACGAATCAATGGCCCCAAGGGAAGCCACTGGATCTCCCCGAAGCAAGGTTACCTGTAAAAGCTGGTCACGGACTTTGAGCCTTCCGTCCAGACCTGCCACACTGTTGGAGCTAATGGCCTTCACCAGCACAGCAGTTCCATTGTCACCACCCACAAGTGCAAAGCCCAAACCGCCATTTGTAGGTTTTTCCAAATCAATGTGGATTACAGAACTCTGCTGGAAGATAAAAAGGGGAGCTGTGGTTCACTCATCACCTCCAGCACAATAGGAGAGAGGACCGAGCCTTCAGTAAGATATGGTGAGGTCCTGTTACTGGATCAACAAGATGATTAATTGTAAAGAACAGCCATACAACATTTTTACAGCATTGGCTAATAATTTACTCCTTGATTCACACAGTGATCATGTACTTACATAGAAAATAATAAATACTATACAATAATAATAAATATCAGAAATGCCAACAATTTTGCACTTACAAACATAAATTTAAGAAGCAGGATACCTCAGATTCTGCAGGCAGAGTGGAGCTATTTTGGGATCGTACATAATCCTTGGATTGCCTTCCTAAAAAATATAATAATGTGAAAAAAGATCTTCCTGATGGAATAGCTTTGTTTACTTGTGAAGCAGAGTCCATTACCTAATGGGTAAGAAACTGTCAAACATCACCAAATTTAGAAAAGCTTTTATGTGGGTATAATGTGAGACTGATGACTTATACAAAACAGCATTTACTAATTCCTATGTGACACAGATAGTTGTTGAAAGGTACATTAATTATGTCTAACCTCTTTCAATCTTGTTTCAATGTTTGATTTTCCTTTAAGATAATTAATTATGCTAATATATTGGGATAAATCACCTTCAAAATCCACAGTGTTATTTAGATCAAAAAATATCTACATGATATTTTAAAATATGTTGAATGTCTACAGGTTTTCAAATACCTTGCAGCTTCGAAGCAAGTCACATCTTTCATAGTGCTGTCCTTCATTTGGCTCTTCCCTATTTTGTACAACTGCTTTAATACCCTGTCCCTCATCCGCCCCCGGCTTGCTGTTACTCAGCAACCTCTCAAAGCTACATGCCAGCCCAAGAGAAATCAGTCAGGCACTGGATCAGATACAGAACTGTACTCTCGTTCTACAGCGGCAGGCAAACAGCCCGGTAATAATTAATCGTCCTATAACTGGAAGATAGAATGCAGGCTCTTCCTTTGGCAGACAACTCACTACTGAGGCAGAGAGAGACCAGATCAAACTGGATTAAGACAAAGGGCAGCCACCCTTACCATCCAGAGCCTGCGGCTTCTCCTGATCAGGCTGGTTTTGTCCTTCTTTTGATATCAGTTTCCACTCACCAAAGCCTTGAGTTCACAAAGGAAAAGGTGCATGTGTGAGTCACAGTGCAGATAGAAACAAAATAAAGCAAGTCACCATGTATAAAATAAACTCTATTCCTGAACACCCACTGCAACACACACAAAATACTGGAGGAGCTCAGTGGGTTAGTTAGCATCTACGTAGGGAGAGGAATGAACAGTTGATGTTTACGGCCAAGTCCCTTCATCAGGACTGGAAAGGAAGGGAGATGAAGCCAGAATAGGAAGATGGGGGGGGGTGTGGAGGGGCCGCAGGACAAGCTAGAAGCTGATAGGTGAAGCCAGGAGGGTGGGAAAGCGGGGATGAAGTAAGAAGGTGGGAGCTGATAGGTGGAAAAGGCAAAAGTCTGGAGAAGAAGGAATCTGATATGAGAGGAAAGTGGACCATGGATTAAAGGGAAGGAAGAGGTGCACGAGGAGGAGGTGATAAGCGTGTGAGAAGAAGAGGCCAGAGTGGGGAAGAAAATGGAAAGGGTGGGAAAAATTTACCAGAAGTTGAAGAAATCAATGGTCATGCCATCACGTATTGCTCCTCCAACCTGAGAGTGGCCTCATCATAGCAGGGGAAGAGGCCATGGACCGACATGTCAGAATACCAGTGGGAATGGGAATGAAAAAGGTTGGCCACTGGGAAATTCTGCTTTCTTGTGAATGGAATGGAGGTGTTCAACAAAGTGGTCCCCCAATCTATGTCAGATCTCACCAATGTAGAGGAGGCCGCATCGGGAGCACTGGATAAGAAGACGACCCCAAAAGATTCCCGGGTGAAGTGATGCCTCACCTGGAAAGACTGTTTGGGGGCCCTGCATGGAGGTGAGGGAGGAGGTGAATGGGCAGGTGTAGCACTTTGACTGCTTGCAGGGATGTGCCAGGTGGGATATTAATGGGGAGGGCTGAATGGACAAGGAAATCATGGACGGAGCGATCCCTGCAGAAAATGGAAAGTGGGGGGCGGGGAGGAGGTAAAGATGTGTTTGGTGGTAGGGTCCCATTGAAGATGGCTGAATTTGCAGTGAGTGAAGCGTTTGATGCGAGAGGCTCCAACACTTTAATAAGAAGGCAGGGGTAGTGGAAGGAGTACAAGCCGGCAGGTGATGGTGAAACCAGGTGAGAGGGAAGCTAGGTGGGTGGAGGAGGGGAGATGAAGTCAGAAGCTGGGAGGTGATAGGTGAAAGGGGTAAGGGTGTGAAGAAGGAGGATAGGGTCCAGTTTGGAGCGAACAGGACAGTTTGCTCCCAATTTAACACGGGCAATGACAGGGACATTTCAACACCATGGCTTTTCGTTTTGTAGTTTCTTGCAGTAAATTCATTGTGCTCTACTGTACAGCTCAGAGACTGGCCTCTATCCCAACCCCTAACCCCGACACCAAATCTCATTTTGTTCTCCCCACTTTTCCATCAACTCCACCCAGATTCACCTACACACCAGCAGTAATTTCCGGCAGTCAATTAACCTTTAGGATAAGGGAGGAAACTCGAGCACCTGGAGGAAACCCACACAGCACACAGTCATAGGGAGGCCATGGAAACTCCATACAGACAGCCCCAGAATGTGGGGCTGAACCTAGCTACCGAGGCTCAGAAACAGCAGCTCTACTAACTGTACAGCTGCACCAAATCAGGTGCTGCCCGGACAGGTTAGTCTCTGGATACAGGAAAAGAACAAGCACCATCTCATTTAAGAATATCTCTCAGTATTTGACGTGGCTAGCATTTCTGGTTGTCCTTAGGAACACGTCTTATTGCATGTATTTAATCACAGGCCTTCGGGGAACTATATTGCAGCTGTCTCCATGAATATCGCTCTCTGATGTCAGTAGAGTACACCAGAGCAGGCACCGTGTTACCGCAGCAACTCATCCAAGGACAGCCTATTTTTTAATTGAAATGAAATGGGATTAGGTGCAAATGGGTTGCCCCGGGCATCAGCGTGGGGCAAGCCTAATGGACCAGCTGGTCCGATCCTCCCAGACAAGTTTGCCAGCTTCTGAAATAAACCCTAAGGTGCAAAGATACAAGTTGTCTGTTTGCTCAGTCAGTAGAATTCGTGTCTCTGGCTCCAAAGGTTGCCAGTTTAATTTCCACATCACGGGTTAGGGTCAATCATCAGAACTGGCATTTCAACACAGCACACTTGGACGTGTCACTACCAATGGTGATGTCCTTCAGATTCCCCTGATTGTCCTCCTCTACTGCCAAAGGATTCAGCATGATGGTGCTTGTTAAGTAACTGCTGTTTATAGGTTTAAAAACACACCGCACTGCATAAAGTGCTATGAAAAGTGTTGACACAAGCTGAACTATCAAGACAGAAGAAATTGAGATCAAGAACATGCATTAGGCTACTTAACAGAGTATCTGCACTTGCCTTTTAATGCCAAGCAATTTTTAGCCTTCTTACGGCTTCCGGCTCCTAGAAATTAAAGAATAGAAGATAAGAAAACAAGGCAGGAGAGCAACAAAGCACAGCCACAAGGCAGAGGGGCAGCAGTGGCGTCACCAGCCAGTTGGCAGTGCCCAATCTGATTCCTGAGGGGCACGGTGGAAGATACAGTGCTGTCACATACTGTACATACACAGTATTTGTACGAATCATAATTCAGAGCCAGACAGCACTCAGGATGTTTTGCAACAATGGCAATATCAGGCATTAAATTTGGAGTGCCAGTTTTAATTGATTGACATGTCATCAATTCAGGCAATTTAGTCTGACAGAGTAACAGTAACTCCATTGGATGTACTTTATTATAAATATCGACACTAACACCTCACTCTTAGAGTTTTACTCCTTGTTGCAGTCTTGGTTCTGAACAACAGAAGAACCATACGTAACTGTGACCACGTATGAATATTTAATAATCAAGGCTTGTGCTCCCACTCCCACCATTCATTGTCAGTTGCCACTGCACTCACACAGTTACACACACAGCAAACGTTTACACAGACATAGTCACACTCACCCCAACATACAATCACACACAAAGGCCTAAAATTACATGCACACTCACTCATACACAGATGCACTCATGTATACAGACATACATGCACTGACCCTGACACATACACAAACACCACACATATTTACACATACACCACTCATGGATTTGCCTGACTACTGTGTACTGTCTCTGGGCTGATGCAGGACTGGGGAGGAACTGAGATAGATAAGATTCTTTAAAAATCTATGATCCGTTGTGGATCACACGGTAGTGATATACCTGTATATCTCCTGTATTTCCCCACCTCCTGATATACCTGTATATCTCCTGTATTTCCCCACCTCCTGATATATCTGTATATCTCCTGTATTTCCCCACCTCCTGAACACTAGCTCTTATGGTATTGCAGTAGGTATTCTCTTCCATCATGTCACTGAATGGTACTAGCAATTCCTTATCCCAGTTTCCTAATGGATTATCAGCTAGTAACATTATGCTAACATTTCAATCTGTTTGCCTTCGGAAACATCAAAGCTCTCACTTTAAGTCAGCCCTATCCTTCACCACATTTCTCAGTCCACCATATAATTGAAATCCCTCACTAATTTCTGTTCCCTGCTAAATCTCCTCTGTTCTTTCTCCAAAGTATTGACTCTCTTTCTTAAAGAGTGGAGGCGCAATTCCACCAGAGGATAAACCTATTGCTGCTTTTGTACACTACACCCCTACTTATAAAGCTAAAGAAATACGCTTTTTAATGACATTGATGTAAACAGGAATTATTTCTGCTTCATGTTCGTTCTCCTTTTGGTGATGTGATCCAGATTATTATGTTGGCGTGGGCAATATCCTTAGTTATAGTTTAATAACTGCACAGAAACAGTGTGGCTGTTGGATTCTAGCCAGTGTTAAATACGTTTTCCCAGATTCAAGGCTTCAGAGAGATTTCAAATTTACTCAACGTATGCAGTAGAACCCTTTCCACTGGATTTACTCTGCAACATCCTGTGCCATCTAGTCTTGTTAAATCACCCTCTTGTACATCA
This sequence comes from Mobula birostris, assembly GCF_030028105.1. Taxonomy (NCBI): domain Eukaryota; kingdom Metazoa; phylum Chordata; class Chondrichthyes; order Myliobatiformes; family Myliobatidae; genus Mobula; species Mobula birostris. The sequence continues at coordinate 39,744,155 of NC_092387.1, forward strand.
CGAACCGAAGGACAATGAAGAATCGGTTCCAGGAGCATCAGTGATGTCACTCTGTCACCTGTTTCTCAATTTGCATTGTTCTATTTCTCTGATTCGATAAATTGTTTCTGGTTAAGCAATCCCTCGATCTTAAGATTCGTAATCTTCATGGGACTCACCCTCTCTCTGTAAACTCTTCCATTTCCATCACTTTAGTGAACAATTATGGTGAGGTAGAGGTTCAATGAGTAAACTGCTCGGAGTAGCATCACAAGCACATAGATTGAGACAACACACAGAACATCAATTATACAAGACAGTGAAGAAAAAGACTGTGCAAAACAAGACAGTAGTGCAAAAAGTACAATTAGAAACAAGTCCAAGGTGGCCCATAGTGGTAGGATTGTGGTTGTGCAGGTCAATTTACATTAATGGTAGTTGTAGGAAAGTAACTCTTCTTGAACCTGGTGGTATTGTATAGAGTGCCTATAAAAAGTATTCACACCCCGTTGGAAGTTTTCATGCTTTATTGTTTTACAACATTGAATCGCAGTGGATTTAATTTGGCTTTTTTGACACTGCTCAACAGAAAAAAAGACTCTTTTGTGTCAAAGTGAAAAACAGACCTCTACAAAGTGGTCTAAATTAATTACCAATAGAAACACAAAATAATTGATTGCATAAGTATTCACCCTTTTTAACATGACACACCAAATCATTGCTGGTGCAGCCAAGTGGTTTTAGAAGTTGCATAATTAGTTAAATGGAGATCACCTGTTTTTGGAGACCCATGTGCAGTCAAGGTGTTTCAATCGATTGTGGTAAAAATACACCTGTATCTGGAGGGTCCAACTACTGGTGAGTCAGTATCCTGGTAAAAACTGCACCATAAAGACAAAAGAACACTCCAAGCAACTCCACGAAGAAGTTACTGAAATGCACAAGTCAGAAGATGGATACAAGAACCTTTCCAAGTCACTGAATATCCTTTCGGGTACAGTTAAGTCAACCATCAAGAAATGGAAAGAATATGGCACAGATGAAAATCTGCCTAGAGCAGGCCATTTGCAATAACTGAGTGACCGTGCAAGAAGGGGAATAGTGAGGGAGGCCACCAAGAGACCTATGACAACTCTGGAGGAATTACAAGCTTCAGTAGCTGAGATGGGAGAGACTGCACATACAACAACTGTTGACCAGGTGCTTCACCAGTCGCAGCTTTATGGGAGAGTGGCAAAGAGAAAGCCACTGTTGAAAAGATCACATAAATTCTTGGCTAGAGTTTGCCAGAAGGCATGTGCGGGACTCTGTAGTCAGCTGGAAGAAGGTTTTATGGTCTGATGAAACCAAAATTAAGCTTTTTGGCCATCAGAATAAATGCTATGTTTGGCATAAGCCAAACACCTCACCATTAAAAACACACCATCCCTACCATGAAGCACAGTGGTGGCTGCATCATGCTGAGGGGATGCTTCACTGCAGCAGACCCTAGAAGGCTTGTGAAGGTAGAGGGTAAAATGAATACAGCAAAATACAGAGAAATCCTAGAGGAAAACCTGATGCCGCCTGCAAGAGAACTGTGACTTGAGAGAAGATTTGATTTCCAGCAAGACAATGACCCCAAGCATAAAGCCAAAGCTACAAAGGAATGGCTTAAAAACAACAAAGTTAATGTCCTGGAGTGGCCAAGTCAGAGTCCAGACCTCAATCCAACTGAGAAGTTGTGGCTGGACTTGAAAAGTGCTGTTCACTCATGATCCCCATGCAATCTGACAGAGTTTGAGCAGTTCTGTAAAGAAGAATGGGGAAAAATCATAGTGTCCAGATGTGCAAAGCAGATAGAGACCAAGCTTCCACCCTGGCCTTAAACTTACTTGGCCCATTTTTGACAGCCGCCTCCTTTTCTTGATCTCGCTGTCTCCATCTCTGGAGACAAACTTTCCATTAATATCTTTTATAAACCTACCAATTCCCAAGGCTAACAAAAGATTCCCAACTAGCTTGACTATACCTCTCCCACTCTGTCTCCTGTAAAAATACATTTCTCAATTTCTTCTTCTCAGCTGCATCAGTTGCCAGGATGAGGCTTTCCTTTCTAGGATGCTGAAGATGCCCCCCTCCTTGAAAGAATAGGGCTTTCCTTTCTCCACCATTGATGCTGCTTTCACCCCCCCATCTCTTCCATTTCCCAACCATCTGTGCTCACCCTGCCTTCCCACTGCCTTAACAGCGGGGAGAAGGGGTTCCTCTTATCCTCATCTGCCACCCCATAAGCCTCCACATCCAACACATCATTCTCCGTATCTTCTGCCACCTTCCCTACCACCAAACACATCTTTACCTCCCACCAATTTTTCACTTTCTACAGGGATCACTCCTTCTATGATTCCCTTGTCCATTCATTCCTCCCCACTAATCTCCCTCCAGGCACTTATCCCTGCAGAGATGCTACACCTTCCTATTCTCCTCCTCCCTCACCTCCACTCAGAGTCCCAGACAGACCTTCCTGGTAAGGCAACACTTCACCTGCAATCTGTTGGGGTCATCTATTGCATCCGGTGCTCCTGATGCAGCCTCCTCTGCATTGGTGATTGGGGAACTGCTTTGTTAAGCACCTCTTCTCCATCTTCAAAAAGCAGAATTTCCCAGCGGCCAACCATTTTAATTCCTACCCCTTTTGATTCTGACATGTCGCATGGCCTACTCTTTTGCTACGATGAGGTCACTCTCAGGTTGGATGAGCAGCACCTCATATTCCATATAAGTAGCCTCCAACTCGATGGCATGAACATTGATTTCTCCTACTTCAGGTAATTTTCCTCCTTCTCCTTCCCACTTCTTCAATTCCCCACTCTGACCTCTTACCTCTCCTCCTCACCTCCTTATTACCTTTCCTTGGTGCCCCTCCTCCTTTCCTTTCTCCCATGGTCCACTCTACTCTCCTATCAGTTTTCATCTTCTCCAGTCCTTTATCTTTTCCATCTATTATCTCCTAGTTTCTCACTTCATCCCCCCTCCCCCACCTACCTGTCTTTCTCCTCTACCTGTTTTCACTTATCAACTTCTAGCTGGTCCTTCTCCTCCTCCCACCTTTTTATTATGGCTTCTTCCCCCTTTCTCTCTCCTCCTGTTGAACGTTCTCAGCCTGAAACGTCGACTGTTTATTCATTTCTATAGATGCTGCCCGGCCTGTGGAGTTCCTCCAGAATTTTGTGTGTCTAACTGTCTCCTGCATCTACCACACACCTCCGCACTGAGGGCAGTTTACAGTGGCCAATTAGCCAACCAATCTGCACATCTTTGGGATGTGAGAGGAAGCCGGAGAGCACAGAGGAAAATCAAGTGGTTGCGTGGGAGAACGTACAAACTCCCCACAGACAACTCCTGAGGTCAGGATTGAACTTGGGTCTCTGGGGCTTAGAGGCAGCAGCTCTACTAGATGCTCCACTGCGCCTCCTCTGTTCACAGAGTTGAGAGTGATGTGATTAATGGTCTGGTTTCATTCTGTGTAGAGCTTCATTAGACTTTGGAAAATGCCTGCTCTCAGGTAGATGCAGTTTTACGGAGTGGGACTGATCCCTGAATAGATATGGTTAGGAAGTTCTGAGCCATTCAACTAGTCTGGGCCACATATTATATCCAGGTCAGAGTCTGGGTTATTGGACATAAGCTGAACTAGGATGCATTGGACTAACAATCCAATATACAAATTCAAAGCCAATCAAGCTACTGGTAAATTCAAATTCAAATACAGTATATAAACATGGAGGTTAAAAAGTTAAGCTCACTAAAGGTGGCCCATAAAACAACCAGTTTATCGTGAAAACGCATATAGTTCCTTAAGATTCTTCAGTAAAGGAAATCTGCCATTCATACTTGGATTTGCCCACTTTTGACAATATGGGCAACCCTTAACCATTTTCTCAGCTGAGGAGCAATCGGGGATGGATGAGAAATGCTTTTGTGGCCAAAAACATTCTTTGAATGAATGAATTTAAAAAATTGTTCTGTTAACCCCAGTGAGTAGCATTTGGTATGACTTTGCCTTCAATACAGAAGGTCCTGCCACTAGCTCTACTTCTGCCTGAGTTGCAAGAAGAAAGCCATGAGCATGAAAGTGACAAAGTATCCTGCACATTTTTTGTCAGAAATGCCATCAATCAGCTGGGAAGAGTGCAAAGAAGATTGCCAGGTATCAAGGGCCTGAGGTACAGAGAAGAGTTGGGCAGATTATTAGATTATGAGGACACTCAGTCCTCATTTATTATCATTTAGAAATGCATGCCTTAAAAAATGATACAACATTCCTCCAGAATGATATCACAAAAAAGCACAGAACAAACCAAGACTAAACCTGACAAAACTACATAATTATAACATATAGTTACAACAGTTCAAAGCAATACCATAATTTGATAAAGAGCAGACCATGGGCACGGTAAAAAAAAGTCTCAATGTCCCGATAGCCTCATTATCTCACGCAGACGATAGAAGGGAGAAACTCTCCCTGCCATGAACCTCCAAGTGCCACCAACTTGCTGATGCAGCACCATTGGAAGCACCCGACCGCAGCAGACTCTGAGTCCGTCTGAAAACTTCGAGCCTCCGACCAGCCCCTCCGACACAGCCTCTCCGAGCACCATCCTCTGCCGACTCCGCTCCGGCCGCCGAGCAACAAGCAAAGCCGAGGACTCGGGGCCTTCCCCTCCGGAGATTCTGGACACAGTAGCAGCGGCAGTGAAGCAGGCATTTCAGAAGTTTCACCAGATGTTCCTCTGTATTCTCACGTCCGTCTCCATCAAATCAGGATTGTGCACGGCACCCTACTTGACAGATAACAGACATCACCACCAGAGTGGCTGCTGCGAGCTGCGTCGCGCCGGCAACTTTTCCTCCCACCTTATGACTAGTTATTGGAACGTAGGAGAGTGATGGGTGATCTTACAGAAGTATAAATCTATAAGTGGAAGAGATAGGATGAATGCACATAGGAAAATGGAACCAAGAACTAGGGGGCATAGGCTTAAGTTGAGAGGTAAAAGATTTAAAAGAGAGCAGTGGTGTCAGGAGAGACACAGAAGCCGACATTGCATTTCTAACCTTTCCTGCTTTTATTATAGTGCCTGGGCTAATACAAACATAGGAATGATGGGATGTTCATGCATTCCAATTAGAGTTTTTTTACAGGACCCACTTAAAGATAAAAATAATATGGTGGCCAAATGTCAAAACTGTGGAGAGCAAATAAATTGCTTTCCAACATAATTTGCTCATTGCATGTAAAGCAAAAATTAAAAGGCATCATCTGAAAGCAGGCAGGGTTGAACCTGCTCCAGATTACACCTACACAGTGCCTGCATACAGTCAGCAGAGCATAATTACGTCTGAGTTATCACTGCCATTGTGGAGACAGTTCCATTTCATTTGTCTCACTCTCAATGAGATCACAGTCTTCACACAGGAAAGATCCAAACCAGTGCATGCTCATAGACAAATTCCTCTGGAGAATCAGGATGTGGCAGCCAGCTCAGCTGATTTAGCCTGAGGCAAAGTTACCCTACATTGCGTCTGAAAACTGACTGATTCTCCCTTCCTATGTGACTTGATGCCATCATTTAGTTCTCAGGTACAATTACTTGCTTCAATACTGTCATAAAAAGAATTAGCTTGAAACAATTCTACATAACTTATTTTTTTCTAATAGGAAATAAGTCCACAATAGAAACAAAAAAATACTGTAAATACTCAAGAGGTCAGGCAGTATCCGTGGAAAGAGAAATAAATCTAACATATCTGTTTGAAGACCTGTTAGAATTTTCATCGAGCTCTGCAGCCTGTTTGTTTGAACTTTGAATATAACTTCTTCTTGAAGGTTCTGATAGAGGGTAGTTAATTTGCAATGTTAACTGTTTCTCTTTCCGCATCCGCTGCTTGACCTGCTGAGTGTTTCTAAAGTTCACTTTTTATGTCAGGTTTCCAGTACCTACAGTTATGTTGTGACTGGGTGCATCATGGTGTGGTATGACAACTCAAATGCGTAGAAAGCTGCAGAGAGTAATGGACTTTGCCCAGTACGTCATGGGCACATCCCTCCCCACCGTTTATAGTATCTATGGGAGGTACTGCCTCAAAAAGGCAAGACCCATCATCAAAGTTCATCACCACCCAGGCCATGCCATCTTTTTGCAGCTACCAATGCGCAGAAGCCTCAGGACCCATACCATAAATTTCAAGAACTCCTACAGTGTTTTGAAAAAATATTCAGTCCCCTACCCTTTGTTCGCATAAGTGACTATTACAATCAGGGATGTTGATCAATTTAACTGAGAATTTTTATTTGTGAATCACATACTCCTTTTTTGACAGTAGAGCCCTAAAAACAGGGAAAATTATAAAGCATGAAAACTTAAAGACTGAAAAAGTGAAAAGTCAGCATTTCTAAAGTATTCACCCCCCTTTGCTTCATCAAACCACCTCTCACAGTCTCTAACACCTTTGCACAATGTGATGGAGCAGGATTTCCCATTCCACATTGTAAAATTGTTCGAGCTGTGTCAGGTTCATTGGGAAGTGGCAGTGGACAGCAATCTTGAGGTCTTGCCAGAGATGTTTGATCGGGTTAAAGTCAGAATTCTGACTGGACCCCTCAAGGACATCAGTTTTCTTCATTTGAAGCCACTCCATGGTTGCTCTGACAGTGCGCTTTGGTTCGTTGCCCTGCTGAAACGCAAACTTCCTCCCTTGTTTAAGCTTTCCGGCATGGACTAGCAGGTTTTTATTCAGCATCTCTCTGTATTTAGCAGTATTCATCTTCCCACCAATCCTGACCAGATTTCCAGTCCCTGCTGCTGAGAAGCATCCTTATAGCATGATGCTACCTCCTCCATACTTCACAGTAGAGATGGTGTTACCTGGCTGGTGCACAGTATTAGATTTACATCACACGTACCGCTTAGTGTTGGGGCCAAAATTCCACTTTAGTCTCATTCTCCCACATTTTTACAGAGACACTTTGCAAAGTCTTTACGGACAAGGATATGCTTTATTTTAGTGGTACATGTGGTATAAATCTAATATATTTTTGTGATTACACTCTCCTGATCCCATATCTAACTCCAAATCTCCCCAAGTTGTTAGGCATATACCGTTCTGGGTTTTACCCATAAAGGCACAGAGAATAAAAGCAGGAGATCATGCTGAACCTTTATAAAACACTGGTCTGGCTTTGTACAGATTATTGCATTCAGTTCTAGTCACTAGATTGTTGGAAAAATGCAAATATATTATTGAAAGTTCAAAAAAAAAGATATCTGGTTATATTTCCTGAGTTGAGGGACTACAGTCACAAGAGTGGATTTGAGAGGCTCAGCATGTTCTCTATAGAAGAGAAGCCCAAGGGAAGATTTGACAGAAGTATATAAAATGACAGGAGGTTGGACAATGCATAGTGAGAAGCTGTACTCATTGATGGGGGTGCAGGGTGGCAAGGATTGGAAGATCACAGGAACAAAATGAAAGGGAAGAGAACAGTGACTGACAATCACCCCGTACGACCTGCTCCAACTCTTCCTGACAATCGTAGGCATTCACTGACATTGCAGTCCAGGATGAGCATGCTCAGCCTATGTGGCACTTCCTCTTTAATAGAGATGCATCCTCACACTTTTCCTCACTTGTTTTACAGAATAATAGAATCAAAGAAAAGTACAGCACAGAAACAGACCCTTCAGCCCATCTAGTCCATGCTGAACCAGTTAAACTTCCTAGTCCCATCGAACTGCACCTGGACCATAGCTCTCCATACCCCTACCATTCATGTACTTATCCAAACTTCTCTTAAGCGTTGAAATCAAGCTTGCATGCGCCACTTGTGCTGGCAGCTCGTTCCACATTCTTACCATGCTCTGAGTAAAGTAGTTTCTCCTTATGTTCCCCTTAGAAGTTTGTTGTGGTCCCACCCAATTTCAGTGGAAAAAGCCTGCTTGCATTTACCCTATCCATACCCCTCATAATTGTGTATGCCTCTAACAAATCTCTCCTCAGTCTTCTACATTCCGGGGAATGAAGTCCTTACCTACTCAATCTTTCCTTATAACCCAGGTCCTCCAGTCCCAGCAACATCCTTGTGAATTTTCTCTTTTCAAACCTTATTTACATCTTTCCCGTAGGTAGTTAGGTGACCAAAACTGCACACAATACTCCAAATTAGGCCTCACCAATGTCTTATACAATTTCAACATAACAACCCATCCCCTGTACTCAATAGTTTGATTTATGAAGGCCTACCTGTAATGGCACTTTCAATGAATTATGGACCTGCATTCCCAGATCCATTCCACACTCCTCAGTGCCTTAATGCTCACTGTGTAAAGCTTACACTGGTTGGTCTTCCCAAAGTGCAACACCTCACACTTGTCTGCATTAAATTCCATCTGCTGTTTTTCAGCCCATTTTTCCATCTTGTCCAAATCTTGCTGCAAGCCATGATAGTCTTCCTCACTGTCCACTACATCCTCAATTTGGAGTCACCCGCAAATTTGCTGATCCAGTTAATCACATTATCACCCAGATCATTAATGTAAATGACAAACAACAACAGACCCAGTACCAATCCCTGTGGTGTACCACTCGTCACAGGCCTCCAGTCAAAGAGGCAACCATCTACTACCACTCTCTGGCTTCTCCCACAAAGCCAATGTCTAATCCCATTTATATCTCATTTTGAATGCCAAGCAACTGAACCTTTCTGACCAACCTCTCACGTGGGACCTTGTCAAATGCCTTGCTAAAGTCCTTGGAAACAACATCCACTGCCTTGCCTTCTTCAACTTTCCCGGAAACTTGCTGTAAGATTGGTTATACACAACCTACTATGCACAAGGCCACACTGTCTATCTATAATCAGTTCCTGTCTACCCAGAATACTCATATATCTGGTCCCTGAGAATACCTTCCAATAACTTTTCCACTACTGATGGCAGGCTCACCAGCCTATAATTTCCTGGTTTATTTTTAGATCCTTTCTTAAACAGCAGAACAACATTAGCTATCCTCCAGCCCTCCGATACCTCACCTGTTGCTAAAGATGGTTTAAATATTTCTGCTATGACCCCTGCAATTCCTGCACTTGCCTCCCACAGGGTCCAAGGAGCACATTGTCAAGACGTGGGAATTTATCCATCCTAATTTACCTTAAGACAGTAAACACCTCCTCCTCTGTAATCTGCATCGGGTCCATGACCTCACTGCTGCTTTACTTCACATCTAAAAATTCTGTGTCCATCTCCAGAATAAATACAGATGCAAAAAATCCTTTTAAGATCTCTCATATCTCTTTTGGCTCCACATATAGATTACCGTTCAGATCTTCCAGATGACAAATTTTGTCCCTTGCCACCCGTTTCTTTCCTTTTAACTTATCTGTAGAATCTCTTAGGATTCTCCTTCACCCTGTCTGCTAGGACAATCTCATGCCTTCTTTTAGACTTCATAATTTCTTTCTTAAGTGTTCTCTTGCATTTCTTATACTCCATAAATACCTCATTTGTTCCTACTTGCCTATACCTGCTATGCACCTCCAGTTTTTTCCTTAACCAGGGCCTTAATATCTCTGGATATGAAAATCCTACAAAATCCTACCTTGGTGCCTCACTGTGGCGTAGGTGTGACACTGGCCGAACATCAGCGAAGTACGGTGGAGATGCGTTCTCTGGCAGTTCTAACCTAGCCGTGAGGGTGATGTTCCATCGGTATACTGCTAGACCAGATCTAGTAGTAGGATAGTTGATAGCTAAGTCAAGGAGGTAAGCTTGCCTTTGCTACTTTGTAGGTTATGCCTCTTCAGACAAAGGCTGCACCCAACGAGGACGCCGGCAGCAGGGCGTCTGATGGTGTCTGTGGCAGATGAATCCAAAAGGGTCAATGGTACAGCCACCTTGGTGACATGCGGAGGAACCAGAGTGCTGATCAACGGACAGCATCACTAGACTATTTAGTTGTCACTGCAGGGCAGCTTCCTTATCCGCTAAGTCTGTTACACTCCTGTGTACCACTTAGCATCAAATCTGGAAGCCTAGAGAGACTGTATGGTGGGGGCACCACACCGTCTGTCTTATTACTGTGCAAGGCGTGTTGGAGTAAAAACTCTCAGCACAGTCAACATCGAAATCAATGGACAGCCGAAGAAGAAGAAGAATATTTCTGGAAAACGAAAGATCCCTAAACATATTATCTTTACCTTTTCTTCTGACAGACTCTCAAAATTTCACTTTTGAAGGCTTCCCACTTATCAAGCACTCCTTTGCCAGAAAATAGCTTGTCCCAATCCATACTTGTCAGATCCTTTCTGATACCATCAAAATTGGCCTTTATCCAATTTAGAATCTCAACTCGAGGATCAAAACTGTCATTTTCCATAATAACTTTGACCACTGGATGCAAAGTGTTCCCCTACACATACTTCTGTCATCTGCCCTGTCTCCTTATAGGATATAGAATCGCACTCTCTGTAGTTGGGACTTCTATGTACTGATTAAAGGAACTTCCCAGGACACACTTGACAAACTCTTTCCCATTTAATCCTTTTACAGTATGGGAGTCCCAATCAATATGTTGAAAGTTAAAATCACCTACTGTAATAGCCTTATGTTTCTTTCAACAGTCTGTGATCTCTCTACAATTTTTTCCTCTGAACCCTGTGGACAGTTGGGTGGTCTGTAATATAGCCCCATTTTAGTTCCACCCATAAAGCCTCACTAGATGAGTTTTCCAGTCTGTCCTGACTGAGCACTACCGTGACATTTTCCCTAACTAGTAACACCATCCTTCCCACTCTGTCACGTCTAAAATAACATGATGGTTGTTACGGTAGATGGTTTCAAGTATCTCTCTGGTTCCTTCGTGACGTAATAAAATTAACTCTGTCTCAAGAGCCAAGCTATTCTAATTATGTGAAGAAATTTTTAAGGTAGACAAACTCTACACTCTTCTTAATTTTACTTCTTCTTTCTTAGCATTTCCAGCCTCATAGACTCTTGGGATTGTCTGTGTTGAAAAACATGCAATTTATCCTAATCACATTTTACAATAGGACCATAATCCTGCTGGTCATGCTTTTCTGCACACGCATCCAAATACTCTACAAACGAGAATTTCTGAATACGTAGAGTTGTAGGCCTCCAACACTTTTTTGGGCAAAATTTATTCTTTATTTCCCCTCTAACTTGCCAACCCCTTTGTTTACATCTCCCTGCTAAGAGAAAGCGATCCTTCCTTTTTACCCGAACCTCTAAAATAGTTCAATCAGTCTCCCCTAATCCTTCTTTGTTCCAAAGAAATAAGTACAATTCATTCAATCGGTCTTCAAAGCTATTTTCCCCATCTAACCAGTTAGACTAGTCTCCTCTAATCATACTTAACTCAATCTATTTAACCTCGTCCGAACCCATGAACCTAGGAAGGTTCTCTCTCATCACCAACTCATCATAAATTGTTTAAGTTTTGTGCATAAAAGAGTAACTTCTACCTCTGATTATTGATTGTTGAATGCTCCACCAATTTGATATTAATACTTAGCAGTCGGTTCAAAGCAATGGTAAGTACAGTTAAGAATTAAGTTAGTACTTAGAATGGAATTATTCTCAAACTGTCTATGCATACCAGTACAATAGATAGTGTATTCTGTCCACCCACCTTCTGTATTTAAAGGGCCCTAATATTAAGGATGAGTCTTTGGAAAAGATATTAAACTAAGATCTTCTCTGTTCTCTCAGAATGTGGAAGATTCCAAGGTGATATTTTTAAGAAGAAATAAAAGTTGACCCCAAACATCCTGGCCAGTCAAGATTACTGAACCCTTACTGGCTCATCATCACACTGTTGTATGTAGAATCTTACTGTGTGTAAATTGGTGACGTTTCCAATAAAAAATGGTGACCTGAAAGAACTTCAGTGGTAACAAAGAGATGAGTATCACCCTGAAGTGCTACATCAATTCACGGCTACACTTCTCGGGTCTAATCTGAACTGTGCCAGTGCACCAGTAGAGGGGGGTCTGTCAAATGTTCAGCATATTTTGTTCCCACTTGTTCTCACTATAGGAAGGATGTGGAAGCATTGGAAAGGGTACAGAGGAGATTTACCAGGATGCTGCCTGGTTTAGAGAGTATGCATTAAGATCAGAGATTAAGGGAGCTAGGGCTTTACTCTTTGGAGAGAAGAAGGATGAGAGGAGACATGATAGAGGTGTACAAGATAATAAGAGGAATAGATAGAGTGGATAGCCAGCGCCTCTTCCCAGGGCACCACTGCTCAATACAAGAGGACATGGCTTTAAGGTAAGGGGTGGGAAGTTCAAGGGGGATATTAGAGGAAGGTTTTTTACTCAGAGAGTGGTTGGTGCATGGAATGCACTGCCTGAGTCAGTGGTGGAGGCAGATACACTAGTGAAGTTTAAGAGACTACTAGACAGGTATATGGAGGAATCTAAGGTGGGGGCTTATATGGGAGGCAGGGTTTGAGGGTCGGCACAACATTGTACTGTGCTGTACTATTCTATGTTCTATGTTCACTTTTAGCCATCACCTCTGAGGCTGGCAACTTTTCAGTTCTGTTCCGAGGCCACAGAGCTATCCAGGAGAGGGTGGTGATGGAGGACACAGAAGAGGAGAGGGAGGGGTGATTGGAAATGGCTTCATCTGAAGGGAACACAAAATTCCAAGTGCTGTATTCACTCCTACCCCCACCCTCACCAACATTTTCCTCCAAAAATGTCCCATTACCCAGCTACTTTAGGAGGAGCCCAGTCAGCTAAGCTCAGCTAGCTTTGATGATTGACCCTCAAGACCATATCATAAGTTCTAGGAACCAGTAATCAGTTGTCCACAAGTGATGGTCAGCTTAACCTCAAGGCATTTTGGTTGGATGAATGTTCATATGAAACAGTTCCCAACAATGGCCAACATACTCCCTCACTGGAGGCCTTAAAGGGAACATCTCTCACTTCTTCACTTTTCTGCACAGGGATTTCATTTTGTTTTATTTAAATAGAAATAAATTTGGAATAGTATTACAATTTTTAAAATAGTTTTTCTGCTCATTGCCCATTATACTACATTCTTGGTATTTTACCTGACTTAATATCCATGGGACGTATGTACTTGCAAAATCGGCCCCAGACATGACTTCCATATTTTTCCAGAGGTTCCAAAACAATGGGAAAGCATAGCTGTATTCGTTAGGTCAGTGCACAGGGTGGGCTGTGACTGGAGTCCAAAGTGTGGGACACTTTGTGGTACAAGTGTGGGTGAGACTTCCGGAGTGTGGTACTGGTGTGGCTCGGTGTCCCAGAGTGTGGGCAGGTGTGAGTGGGGGAATGGATTGGGGGTTAAATTTAACAACTAGTAATACCCAAAGTTGGTTAATTATCCATGGAAGATCCATACCCCTATTCCCCACTAATAATGAGGATTTAATGTTTAACCCTGTGGGACCACACACAGCTACATGGAAATGTGACTGAGTATCACACTGGGTCCCTTACTGGGCTGGAAATGGCGCATTGCAGTAACATTGTTTTAACAATCGAGACCGCATGAGAACACTTAGATTCTCAAATACCAGATGACTTTCTGACCTTAGTGGGAAATTATCAACCATTCCAGAAGGTTCTTACAGGTAACAGGGCAGTGAACAGTGAAATTGCCTTGGAATGAAGTCAACTGCAAGAGGGTACACGTTTGGAAGTGTGTAACTAATAGTGTTTCTCTTAACCCCCTGAGCTTGCTGGTTGATTCACACATCAATAACCACATATGCAATTGATATTCCGGTGATACCAGAACTTGTTATAGTTAGGTACAATAAGAAAAGGAAATACAAGCAAATTGGTGAGTATTCAAACTGGAGTGCCTTCACAATACCAAACATTCAATAAGCCATGGTACAGTTCTGTGCTGCTGGTGGTGCGGTGGACAAATCATTGCTTACAGGATGGCATTCATCAGGTAAAATAGGCCGAGGAATGGCAGGTGGTATTTAGTCCTGATAAGTGTAAGGTGGCACAAGAGATTCTGCAGATGACAGAAATCCTGAGCAACACATCACAAAATGCTGGAGGAATTCAGCAAGTCAGGTAGCATCTATAAAGGGGAATAAACAGCTGATGTTTCCAGCCTCGACCCTTTATCAGGACTGGAAAGGAAGGGGAAGAAAGCCAGAGTAAGAAGGTGGGGGGAGAGGAAGGAGTACAAGCTGCCAGGTGATTGGTGAAGCCACTAGAGGGGGAAAGGTAGGTGGGTGGGAGAGGGGTGATGAAGAGAGAAACTGGGAGGTGATTGGTGGTACTGGAAAAGGGCTGAAGAAAAAGGAATCTGATAGGACCATGAGAGAAATAGAAGGAGAAGGGGCACCAGAGGAAGGTGATAAGCAGGTGAGGAGAAGGGGAAGAGGGAAACAGAATGGGGAATGGAAATAAGAGGGAGGAGAAATTAATAGAAAATCAGATTGGAGGCTCGCCAAATGGAATATGAGGTGCTGCTCCTCCAACCTGAGAGTGGCCTCGTCACAGCAGTAGAATAGGCCATGGACCGACATGTCAGAACGGGAGCGTGTGGTGACATACACAATGAATAATAGTACTGTAGGGAATAGAGGAAACTTGGCGTACAAGGCTAAGGATATCTGAAGGTGCCAGCACAGTGGATAAAGTGGAGAAGAGGATAAGTGGAATACTTGCCTTCATTAGCCAGAAGGTTATAGTCCAACTTTACAAAAGTTTGGTTAGGTCACATCTGAAGTATTGCATTTTGCTCTAATGGCTACACGATAGGATGAGTCTGGTTGCACAGGGAAGGGTGCAGGAGAAATTAACCAGGGTGTTGCCTGGAATGCAGTATTTCAGTTATTTAGCCACAGACTGGATTTGTTGTCTTTAGCGTGCAGGAAGCTGAGAGGGGATCTGATGTAATATACAAAATGACGAAGGGCATATATAGGGTAGGTAAGAATGAATCTTTTCCCATAGCAGTGACACCTAAAACTGGAGGGTTAGTGTTAAAGTAAGGGGTATAGAACACTACAGCACAAAAACAGGCTCTTCAGCCCATCTAGCTCATTCCAAAATATTATTTTGCCTCGTCCCATCGGCCTGTACCTGGACAATAACCCTCCATAGCTTTCCATCCATGAACTTATCCAAACATATCTTAAACATTGAAATTGAATCTGCATCCACCTCTTCTGCTGGCAGCACATTCCGCACTCTCAACACGCTTAAGTGAAGAAACTCCCCTTCATGTTCCCCTTATATTTCACCTTTCACACTTAACCCATGACCTCCAGTTCTAGTCTCACCCAACCTCAGTGGAAAAAGCCTGTTTGCATTCACCCTATCTATACCACTCTGAATTTTCTATACCACTATCAAATTTCCCCTCACTTTCCTACACGTCAGGGAATTAAGTCCTAACTTACTCAAACTTCCCCTATAACTCGGGCCCTCAAGCCCCCACAGAGTCCTTGTAACTTTTCTCTGTACTCTTTCAATCTCATTGACATCTTTCCTGTAGGTGGAGAAGTTTAGAACTCTAACCATATAACAATTATAGCACGGAAACAGGCCATCTCAGCCCTTCTAGTCTGTGCTGAACTCTTACTCTCACCTCGTCCCACTGACCTGCACTCAGCCCATAACCCTCCATTCCTTTCCTGTCCATATAGCTGTCCAATTTAACTTTAAATGACAACATCGAACCTGCCTCAACCACTTCTACTGGAAGCTCGTTCCACACAGCTACCACTCTCTGAGTAAAGAAGTTCCCCCTCATGTTCCCCCTAAATTTTTGCCCTTTAACTCTCAACTCATGTCCTCTTCTTTGAATCTCCCCTACTCTCAATGGAAAAAAGCCTATCCACGTCAACTCTATCTATCCCACTCATAATTTTAAACACCTCTATCAAGTCCCCCCTCAACCAACTATGCTCCAAAGAATAAAGACCCTAGAGGAAGAATTTTTCACTCAAAGGATGGTTTGGATGTGGGACACACTACAATGTTGATAGAGTATCCAGACAAGCGCCTGAATCACCAGTAAATAAAAGGCTACTGACCAAGTGGTTCCAAGGTTGTCAAGCTGAGGGGTGGTAGTGGGGACAAGCTCCCACTACCTAAAAGTGCTCCTCATGGCATGTGCCTCAAATAGTCTCTGACAACCAAGTCCAACTCCTGGCCTTCTCATGTGGCTTAGCCTCTAAGCCCAGCGGAACTGTTTCTACTGACAGGGGAAAGGGTGAAGGCGGGTCCTGGCGCCTTAAAACCAGTGCTTCGGGCGGATGGAGCTCGTCAGCCTGGGAAGGCAGTCCATCTAAGAGAGGGAAACTCTGATTTCAAACCTCCGCTGCCTTGCGGCCATACTCACTCATGGGAAAGACTTCGGGAGTAAACCTTGAGGACAAATCCGGAGCTGGAGTCCCTAAGGCAGTCCAACGTTGCCTTCAAACTCGTTCTGGCAACTCTTGCGACGATACTGGTGCTAAGCTGCATCGGCCCTTGCCCTTCCCTTGGACAGCATCGGTGTCGTGGAGAGGGGAGACTTGCAGCAGGGGCAACTGCCGGTCTTCCATACAACCTTGCCCAGGCCTGCGCCCTGGAGAGGACACTCTAGCATCGCCTCACCGCGACGGCACAAGCAAGACTTTCCAGGCGCAGATCCATGGTCTCGCGAGACAAACGGATGCCACCACCACTGACCAAGTAGATGGCATAAAGATTATTATAAAGAAAGGGCTGAAAAGCCTCTTTCTGCATCATGAGGCTCTATGACTGGCTCCTTGGCCACTGTACAAGGCAGCTGTTACTGCAGAAAGCCCTTGGTTGTATTGCTGCCTGTTGTAAGGAATTCCACGCTCATTTGCGGCTAGTACCATCTTCTGCATCACAGGCTCTGGAGGCTGCAGCGAGACTGGGCCCTCTTGTATAAAGGGTGAGTGACATATCTGTTAGAGTAGCAAGCACTATCATCTCGCCACTAGTCAAGAACAAAAGAATTTGTGTTTGTTTATCTCGGGGTGTCTTGCATCTCACTGTGCAATGTGATTCATCCATCTCTTATTGCTTTGACCACATGCATTTGTGTTTAGAACATTGGTGAGAGGGATGTAAGGAGCTGATCTCTGAAGGATCAAATGCTAAAGGAGGAGATAATCTCAAAGAGAACTTGTGCTACTCACTTGTACATCTATAGCCTGTTCGTGTGACAAGTTATGAGGTGTAATATACAGCTCTTGCACTGACTGTGTAAGGAGCTAATGTCTTCACAGTCTCCCTGCTGACTCACAGAAACATAGAAAACCTACAGCACAATACAGGCCCTTCAGCCCACAAAGCTGTGCCGAACATGTCCCTACCTTAGAACTATCTAGGCTTTACTCATAGCCCTCTATTTTTATAAGCTCCAAGTAGACATCCAGGAGTCTCTTAAAAGACCCTATCGTTTCCACCTCCACCACCGCCACCGGCAGCCCATTCCACGCACTCACCACTCTCTGCGTAAAAAATACTTACCCCTTACACCTCCTCTGTACCTACTTCCAAGCACCTTAAAACTATGTCCTCTCGTGCTAGCCATTTCAGCCCTGGGGAAAAGCCGCTGACTATCCACACAATCAATGCCTCTCATTATCTTGTACACCTCTATCAGGTCACCTCTCATCCTCCGCTGCTCCAAGAAGAAAAGGCCGAGTTCACTCAACCTATTGCTTTTGTGTTGAAGAATGATCTACAGAAAGGTTAAGAGTTTGTGATTTCAGGTTTCAATGTTTTCCCACATGCACTGTATAAATGGAATATTATTTTCCCTACTCTACTAATAATTAAATTTATCACAATACTTTTGGCCTTAAAGTGACTAACTATTATTTGAAAGCTTGCAGGGGTTTTGAGGAAGGTATCAACATTTGACTGAAAATCTTCATCCTTGTTCTGATCCTTCCTGACTCTGTAACATCTTTCGGGATGACAAATAGCAAATTCCACTTTCCAAATCTCTAAATATCTGGACCTTTACTTTAATAAGGAAGGAAGAAAGGCAAAAGAGAGGAAATCATGGGTCAATGAACCTTTTATAGTTGGCAACATGCTAGGATTCATGATTAAGAATGAGGTTTTAAGGTACATTTGATAAAGTAGGCTGAAGTCATCATGGTTTCCTTAAGGGGAAATCTTGCCTGACAAATCTGTTGGGATTCTTTGAGGAAATAATAGTCAGGATAGACAAAGGAGAGTCAATGGATGTTGTTTACTTGGATTTTCATAAGGTCTTTGACAAGGGGCCATACATGGCACTGCCAAACATGATAAGAGCCCTTGATATTACAGGAAAGATTGTAGCATGGACAGAAGATTGGCTGACTGACAAAGTGTAGGAATAAATTTCCGGTCAGCTGCCAGTAACTAGTGGTGTTCCATAGGTGTCAGATTTGGGTCCATGACTTTTCACGTTCTACGTTAATGAACTAGATGATGGAATTGGTGGCTTGTGGCCAAATTTGCCGATGAAACAATGATTGGTGGAGGGACAGATAATGTTGAGGAAGCAGGGAGTCTGCAGAAGGACATGGACAGATTAGGAAATGGGCAAAGAAGTAGGGAAGTATATGGCTGTGCACTTTGACAGAAAGACTTAAAATATAAACTATTTTCTAAATGAGGAGCAAATTCAAAAATTGGATATGCAAAGGGACTAGGGAATCCTAGTGCAGATTCCCTAAAGTTAACTTACAGTTTGAGTTGGTGTAGGGAAGGCAAATTCAATGTTAACATTCATTTTAAGAGGACTAGAACATAAAAGCAAGGATTTAACGCTGAGAATTTATAAGGCATTTGTCAGACTGCACTGTGAGCAGTTTTGGGCCTGTATCTACACTTTGTAAAAGAAAATGTTGCGCTGGCACTGGAGAGGGTGCAGTGGAGCTTCATCAGAATGAGCCTGGGAATGAAAGGGTTAACATATGAGAAACATTTCATGGCTTTGGACCAGTATTTGCTGGAGTTTAGATGAATGAGAGGGAAACCTCATTGAAAGCAAGTATCAAGAAACCTAGATAGCGTGCAGTAGGAGAGGTCTATAACAAGAGGGCATAGCCTCAACATGGAAGTATGTCCCTTCAGAACAGAGATGAGGAGGAATTTCTTTCGCCAGAGGGTGGTGAATCTGTGGAATTCATGGCCACAAACAGTTGTGGTGATCAGGTTATTGGGTATATTTAAAGTGAAGGATGATAAGTTCGTGAGTAGTAATGGCATCAAAAGTTATGGAAGAGGGCAGGAGAATGGGGTGGAGAGGGATAATAAATCAGACGCGATTGAATGGTGGTGCAGCCTCAATAGGCCCAATGGCCTAATCCTGCTCGAGTATCAAACACACTCCTTCACTTCCCAAAGGTTGCAGGTGTAGCTTTCGGCTTCTTAGGCCTTTTGCTTTGGAGCCTTCCAAATCTCCAGTTAAGATGATCCCTGAAACATAATTCTTTGGGTAAGGTTTTGGTCACCTTCCCTAATACCACATACATCAAATAGAAGCATAGGATAGTAAAGGAACTGCGTAAATACAAGTTAGTGAAGCCTCAGCAGATCACAATGTTTTAATCTGTAGAAACAACACTCAAATGTCCATCTCCTTCTGGGATCAAAGCGATTTCATTGTCATATATAATGCTCTGCCACACACATGCAGTTGGCCTTGTCTGCTGGTTATTAGGTCTGTTGAACTGTTGGGGTAAACATTAACAATTTGTACTAGAATTAACGTAAGCTTATTGTTACTGCCTTAGTTTAACACTGCTGAAGACAGTACTTACCGGTCATGTATACTTCTGTTATCACTGGCTTCCCATCCCTGAAGAAGCAAAATAAAACTGGTTTAAATGTAAGAACAACACTAACCACAAACAATCTACCTAGGGGATAAGGTGACCTGCGATAACAAAGTTAGTACTGTCTAAAATTAAGGCAGGTGATCACAAAGTTAGAGGTAGTTGTAAGAAAGGAGATAAGAATAGGAGATGTTTATGGTGTAAATTCCAGAGCTCAGGACCTCGACAGCTGAAGCCATGGTCAACAACAAAGCTAACACAGCTTTCTGAGTGAACGCTAAAACTTTAAAAGTGCTGAGGTTGAGGTCAGTTGCAATAAGGTACAAACCGAGCAAAGAATGTTTCAGAGGTTGTATGAAGTCTCATTGTAAAGGTCATCATGTCCTTTACTCAACAGACACAGTGCCAAACCTGCATGAAATTCAAACTAAAATCAATAAAATGCGAAGATCCTTCAAACATAACTTGAATTAACAGCTTCACATTCCATTGTTTGCCTTTGTGATCCATTATTAATGTCTCTTTCCTGATTGGGTTAACAGATTCCAGTCAATGGGGAGCTTTCCAGATTCTATAGAAATACATTATTCACCATAAAAGGTTTCTGATGACCAATAAGTCTGTTCATTGACTCCAAATCTGTTATGATAAAAGAAAAATGGTTCCAAGATAACACAGGGGTTACTTTTTATTTGTTCTAAGCATGCAATCAATGTAGTCTCTTACTGCCTTTGAGGGACCAGGATACAGATCAGTCAATGTCTTGGTGAATGGTGGAATAGGCCCAAGGTGGAAGGTGATTTACTCCCACTTCTCTGCTCATGTTGCAGGAACTCAAAGGCAAATACCTATATATGCCTTTCCTCCTTTCTCTTTATTGCGCACTAATTCATTCCATTGTTCATTTCCATAGGCATTGGTATTCCTTACCTAAAATACATTTCTCACATACGGCGTTGGGTGGGGGTTCCCATCATCCAATTGGTCTTGGTCACCATAGGCTAAGCTGATCTGTCCACAACTAAGACTGCAGGATTGTAGAACAGTAGATAATTTCAGCACATTCCCACTGGGCATTGGGTAGCAAACTTCATTGCTTGTATCAAAGTGGAAAATGTTCTGATCATTGTGTAGACCCTGCTACCTCTAGGACAACTGCCAAAACTCATCACAGAATCGACGGTATAAACAATCTGCCAAAAAAATTGTAAATCTTTGTAAATAACAGCAGAAAATGTTATGTGATTAACGTAA
The DNA here is from genome assembly GCF_030028105.1 of Mobula birostris. Classification (NCBI taxonomy): domain Eukaryota; kingdom Metazoa; phylum Chordata; class Chondrichthyes; order Myliobatiformes; family Myliobatidae; genus Mobula; species Mobula birostris. Next base: position 39,765,257 of record NC_092387.1, read on the forward strand.
AATTCAATATCAATATCCCAGAATGTTCACAGGTCTGTGAAATTCTTGATGACTGACTCACATGTACATTTCCTGATCATCAGAAAGCATTTTCATGGGTCTGCCCCACATAATAACCACCTAATCTGCTTTCACCTGTTGGCTGAAATGGATGAAGGCTTGTCTGCTCCTCTGACAGACTGCCCTGCTTTCTCTGTGAAGATCCTCATGCCACCAAAATGGATCCATTCTCTCCTCAGTAATGTAGGTAAAATGAGACAGGATGACTTGCCTGTTATGGCAGATCAATGAACCATAACTGTTCATCATCAATGCATGCTGCTGTCATTAGTATATTGGAGAAATAGTCCTCTTTCAGCCTAATCAGATTCAATACTTACTGTTATATTCAAGCCATGATTCAGTTATGAGACAAAACACTAGCTGTAACTTAACTTCAGTGGTGCTCAATGCAGCACCAAGTTGCCAAGTGCTTAAAAAGATTGGTCATGTCCCAGATCAAGGACGTAATCCCGGTTACCTTGGACTGGCACCAGTTTGCCTACAAGGCAAATAGAGAACTGAAGATGCCATTTCTATCGCCCTTCATTCTGTCTTGTAACACCTGGAGCACAAGGACACCTATGTCAGGATGCTTTTCATTTATTACAGCTCGGCATTTAACACCATGCTACCAATCAAGTTGACTGTCAATCTAGGTCTTAGCATATCAACCTGTAATTGCACCTTGGACTTGCACATTAATTGTACCAAGATGGTAAAACAAGGCAAGTGCACATCAACCACATCTGTCCCCCTAACCCTGAGCACCGGTGCTCTGCGGTGGACTGTATACTAGGCCCACTTCTCTATTCTCTCCTCACCTCCTGCTCATGCTACAAACTCAGTCATCAAATTTGCGGACAACACAACTCTAATTTGGCCTAATCACAAACAATAACAAATCTGCATACAGAAAGGAGGTCCCGAACAAGCCCCACTATTCATAAATGGTGAGATAGTGGAAAAGGTCCCCAGTTTCAAGTTTTTGGGATGAACTTCACTGAGAAGCTCTCTTGGTCCATCAACACAACCTTGATAGTAGGGAAGGCACAACAGTGACTGTACCACTTGAGGTGCTTAAGGAGAGTTAACCTACCCCAAAAACTGCTGGACAATTTTTATCAATGCGTGTTAAAGAACATACCGATATATGGAATGACACTGTGGCACCCTAGCTGCAGCAAAACAGACCACAAAGCACTCCAGTGGGTGATTAGGATGGATCAGCACCTCACTGGAACTTAACTGCTGGACCTGGAGACAATCTACAACTCTGTAAGCATATGACACGCACGTAACATCATTAATCACTCATCCCTGCCCGGACACTGGTAGGAGATACAGAAACATTTTAGCCAAGACAGTAAGATTGAAAAACAACTCCTTCTAGGGGGCTGTTGTGCAGCTGAATTGTGCTACACCCTGGCTTGCCAATAGTCTTTGAGAGTTATGGACCATTGATGTCACTTGTTGCATGTAAATATGGGATTTTTTTTAATGAATCCATACTACATCTATTGTAAATATCTGTTTTGAACATACTGGAGAACCACCACAATCTCATCTTGAACAATGACAGTAAAGGTCTATTCTATTGTATTCACATGAAAGGGTCAACATTCGCAAAAGTGTAACTGGCCATTAGTGATGTCACCATATATCCTTGACATCACAATGCAGCACGCACAAATGCTGAAAACCTTCTACCAGTATCCATCTAGCACTGGTGACATAACAAGCGTTCAGTGACATCACTATCCACCAGTGACAACATAATCAGACCGCAGCATCATCCAGCACCAGTGACATCACCATCCATTAGTAGCATCACCTTGCAGCAGTGACATCACCAGTAACAACAGCATCATCACCAAATGGTGTTATTATGTTGATATTATAAATAATCAAGTTCCTTTTAGAAATTTTCATCGTGCATAACTAAATAAAAATACACAAACCTGCTATACATAACACCACCAAATCAAACTGTTTTAGAATATGGCTTCACCATCACTGATATTACAGGTAAACAATATCAGTATTTCCTTCACACCTCCCATTTTTCCTCAACCCTCAACATCATGGAAGCAACCTGTGACCAAAAGGTGAATTTAACCAGATGCACAAATACTTTCTCTACAAGGGGAGGTCAGAAATATCTTATGGGATCTTGCTGTCTCTAAATAACTTTTACATATCACCACACAACTTTGGATAAATAGATTTTACAGATGACTACAGCTCTTTGACCTTCAATGCAATTTCTAGATAACACACATTGTAACTGCAGTGATTCTCAGAGTTGACCTTCTGAGTATTTCTGGCATTTACTCTTTAAATACAAAAGTTTGTTTTGTGCACAGTTGGGTTGCAAAAAATGCAATGCAAGTAACAGTGATACAATTCCTCTTGACCTAACCTACCACCCCATGGCTCGGAGGGTAGAGCAAAGTCGAGATAGCGCTAACGGCAACTCCTTTGCTTGCATTTTCGGAAACAGCTCTATTTCTATCTTTGATACTTCCTTTTTTTCCCTTTTCAAGGTTCTTTTGAAAACCCTGACCTGGAGTTACACTCTGACTTTGGTTCTTTGCGGGAATGGGACTCGCTCTCAGGGTCTCACGGCCGACCGCTTTCTGATATCCCAGGGACGCGGCTTGGAAGACTAGTGCACCTTTAGGGTGCCAGATTTTCGTGGCTCTGGAGATGGGCTGATTCAAGGCCGGTGCTCCTGACTGAGATGTCGCAGGAGAACACAGAACATCGGGAGCAGTGGGTTAGCTGCCATGGACTGTGTCCAGAGATCTGAGCCTTTCCGGGGCCAACTCCCTGGGCGCAAAGCTTGCAAAAAGCGACGCAACAGACTTTTAACACTATAAATCAGCGAGTTGTTTTGTTATGTCTCCCCTCTCGCTGTGAAACGGGGCACCTCTTTTTCCCTTATTAGGGGGAGTGAGAGCCTGTGGTATGTCAAATTACTGAGTGAACGAGAAGTCTTTGGGATCTTGCAAGACTGTGTCTTTATTGATGCTTTGCTGCATATTTGAGTGCTCTGTGAAGAGTGCTGATGAATTTTTGCTGGTGGGGGAGGAGGGTTGTTGCCTTGCTGCTACTTGTGCGTGGGAAGGGGAAGCTGTGGGGGGGGTGGGGGGCTTTGGGGTTCTAATGTTTAACTGTCATTCATTCTTTGGGACACTCTGTTTTTGTGGATGGTTGCAAAGAAAAAGAATTTCAGGATGTGACATTAAATGTACCTATTGAACCATAAGCCGCCACATCTAATACATTATTTTCTGCAACTTCTGCCTTATCCAGAGTGGTCCTACCACTGAACACATCTTTACCTTCCCGCCAACTCTCAGCGATCTGTGCAGGGATCCTTCACCACTAATCCTCCATGATTCCCTTGTGTAATCATCCCTCCCCACTAATCTTCATCCCAGCACTTATCATTGCAAGCAGCCTAAGTGCTACAGCTGCCCTTTCACTTCTTCCCTCATCTCCATTCATAGCCCCAAACAGCACTTCCAGGTGAAGCACACTTCATCTGTGAATCTACAGGGGTCACAGGTCACCTATTGTGTCCAGTGCTTCTGATGTGGCCTCCTCTACACTGGTGAGACCCATGGTAAATTGGGGGAACCACTCTTTTGAGCACCTCCACTCCATCTGCCAAAAGTGGAGCTTCCTGGTGGCCAAACATTTTAATTCTGATTCCCCCTCCCATTCCAATATATCAATCCATGGCCACCTCTAGTGCCAAGATGAGGCCATCTTTAGGTGGTGGAGCAACACCTTATATTCCAACCTGATGGTGTGATTATCAATTCTCTATCTGGAAAAAAAGTTTCCCTGCCCCTCCCTCTTCTTCTATTCCAAACTCTGGACTCCTACCATGTCTTATCTTCCTATCCCCTTCCTCTGAGTCTACTCCTTCTTCCCCCTCTCCGATGGTCCATCCTCATCTCCTGTCAGATTCTTCCCTCTCCAGCTATTTACCCCACCTGGGTTAAGACCATAAGACAAAGGAGCAGAAGTCGGCCATTCGGCCCATCGAGTCTGCTCTGCCATTTTATCATGAGCTGATCCATTCTCCCATTTAGTCCCACTCCCCCGCCTTCTCACCATAACCTTTGATGCCCTGGCTACTCAGATACCTATCAATCTCTGCCTTAAATACACCCAATGACTTGGTTTCCACTGCCGCCCGCGGCAACAAATTCCATAGATTCACCACCCTTTAGCTAAAATTTTCTTTGCATTTCTGTTCTGAATGGGCGCCCTTCAATCCTTAAGTCATACCCTCTCATACTAGACTCTCCCATCATGGGAAACAACTTTGCCATATCCACTCTGTCCATGTCTTTCAACATTCGAAATGTGTCTATGAGGTCCCCCCTCATTCTTCTGAACTCCAAGGAATACAGTCCAAGAACGGACAAACGTTCCTCATATGTTAATCCTCTCATTCCCAGAATCATTCTAGTGAATCTTCTTTTTACCCTCTCCAACGTCAGCACATCCTTTCTTAAATAACGAGACCAAAACTGCCCACAGTACTCCAAGTGAGGTCTCACCAGCGCATTATAGAGCCTCAACATCACATCCCTGCTCCTATACTCTCTTCCTCTAGAAATGAATGCAAACATTGCATTCGCCTTCTTCACCACCGACTCAACCTGGAGGTTAACCTTAAGGGTATCCTGCATGAGGACTCCCAAGTCCCGATGCATCTCAGAACTTTGAATTCTCTCCCCATTTAAATAATAGTCTGCCCATTTATTTCTTCTGCCAAAGTGCATAACCATACACTTTCCAACATTGTATTTCATTTGCGACTTCTTTGCCCGTTCTTCCTATCTATCCAAGTCTCTCTGTTTCCTCAGCACTACCTATCTTTAGGGTATCATCAGCAAACTTAGCCACAAAGCCATCTATTCCATAATCCAAATCGTTTATGTACAACGTAAAAAGAAGCGGCCCCAACACGGACTCCTGTGGAACACCACTGGTAACCGGCAGCCAACCAGAATAGGATCCCTTTATTCCCACTCTCTGTTTCCTGCCAATCAGCCAATGCCCTATCCACATATGTAACTTTCCCATAATTCCATGGGCTCTTATCTTGTTAAGCAGCCTCATGTGTGGCACCTTGTCAAAGGCCTTCTGAAAATCCAAATATACAACATCCACTGCATCTCCCTTGTCTAGCCTACTTGTAATTTCCTCAAAAAATTGTAGTAGGTTTGTCAGGAAGGATTTTACTTTAAGGAAACCATGCTGAGTTCTGCCTATCTTGTCATATGCCTCCAGGTACTCTGTAACCTCATCCTTGACAATCGACTCCAACAACTTCCCAACCACCGATGTCAAGCTAACAGGTCTATAATTTCCTTTTTGCTTCCTTTCCCCCTTCTTAAATAGTGGAGTGACATTTGCAATCTTCCAGTCCTCCGGAATCACGCCAGAATCTATCGACTTTTGAAAGATCATCGCCAATGCCTCCACAATCTCCACAGCTACTTCCTTCAGAACACGAGGGTGCATTCCATCTGGTCTGGGAGATTTATCTAACTTTAGACTATTCAGCTTCCTGAGTACTTTCTCTGTCGTAATTGTGACTGCACACACTTCTCTTCCCTGCCACCCTTGGTTGTCCGGTATACTGCTGATGTCTTCCTCAGTGAAGACTGATGCAAAATACTCATTCAGTTCCTCCGCCATCTCTTTATCTCCAATTACAATTTCTCCAGCATCATTTTCTATCGGCCCTATATCTACTCTCACCTGTCTTTTACTCTTTATATACTTGAAAAAGCTTTTAGTATCCTCTCTGATATTATTTGCTAGCTTCCTTTCATAGGGTTCATCTTTTCCCTCTTAATTACCTTCTTAGTTTCCTTTTGTACGCTTTTAAAAACTTCCCAATCCTCTGTCTTCCCACTAATTTTTGCTTCCTTGTATGCCCTCTCCTTTGCTTTAACTTTGTCTTTGACTTCTCTTGGCAGCCACAGTTGCATCCCTTTTCCATTCGAAAATTTCTTCTTTTTTGGAATATACCTGTCTTGCACCTTCCTCATTTCTCGCATAAACTCCAGCCACTGCTGCTCTGCCGTCCTTCCCGCCAGTATCCCTTTCCAGTCAACTTCGGCCAGTTCCCCTCTCATACAACTATAATTTCCTTTACTCCACTGAAATACCGACACATCGGATTTCAGCTTCTCTTTTTCAAATTTCACAGTGAACTCAATCATGTTATGATCACTGTCTCCTAAGGGTTCCTTCACCTCAATCTCTCTAATCACCTCTGGTTCATTACACAATACCCAATCCAGTACAGCCGATCCCCTAGTGGGCTCAACAACAAGCTGTTCTAAAAAGCCACCTTGTAGACATTCTACAAATTCTCTCTCTTGAGATCCAGTGCCGACCTGATTTTCCCAATCCACTCGCATGTTAAAATCCCCCACAAATATCATAATACTGCCCCTCTGACAAGCCTTTTCTATTTCCTGCTATAATTTGTAGTCCACATCACTGCAGCTGTTTGGAGGCCTGTATATAACTGCCATCAGGGTCCTTTTACCCCTGCGATTTCTTAGCTCAATCCATAAAGATTCTGCACCTTCCGATCCTATGTCACCTCTTTCTAATGATTTGATATAATTTCTCACCAATAAAGCCACACCACCCCCCCCCCCCCGCCTACCTTCCTATCCTTCCGATACACCATGTATCCATGGACATTCAGCTCCCAGAGACATGCGTCCTTTAGCCACATCTCAGTGATGGCCACAATATCATACCTGCCAATCTGTAGCTGTATGACAAGATCATCCACCTTATTCCTTATGCTGCGTGCATTTAAGTACAACACCTTAAGACCAGTATTTGGTACTTTTCGCTTTGATTGCACTGCAACTTTATTGCACTGCAACTCATCTCAATGGCTACAAATTTGCCCCATCACCTGCCTGTCTTTCCTGACATCTTTACTGCTCACTATCTTAGATTTATTTCTGTTTTCCCCTTCCTCTGCTCTATCATTCCGGTTCCCATCCCCCTGCCAAATTAGTTTAAACCCTCCCTAACAGCTCTATTAAACCTTCCCGCCAGGATACTGGTCCCCCTCGGGTTCAGGTGTAACCTGTCCATTTGAACAGGTCATACTTCCCCCAGAAGAGATCCAAATGATCCAAGAATCTGAAGCCGTGCCCCCTGCACCAGTCTCTCAGCCACACATTCATCTGCCTGATCCTACTATTCTTGCCCTTGCTAGCACATGGCACAGGTAGCAATCCCGAGATTACTACCCTAGAGGTCCTGCTTCTCAGTTTCCTTCCTAACTCCCGGAAATCTCTCTTCAGGACCTCCTCCTTTCTCCTATCTATGTCATTGTTACCAACTTGTACCAAGACAACTGGCTGCTCGCCCTCTCCCTTCAGAATATTCTGGACCCGATCTGAGACATCCCGTACCCTGGCACCTGGGAGGAAACACACCATGCCGGTATCTCTATCAGGCTCACAGAATCTCCTGTCCATTCCCCTGACAATGGAATCCCCTATGACTACCGCATTCCTCTTCTCCCTCCTTCCCTCCTGCATGACAGCGCCAGGCTCAGTGCCAAAGACCCGGTCACCGTGGGCGTCCCCTGTCAGGTCATCCCCCTCAACAGCATCCAGAACAAGATAGTTGTTGCTGAGGGGGACAGACACAGGGGTGCTCTCCACTATCCGGGCATTTTCCTTCCCTCTTTTGACAGTCACCCAGTTTTCTGACCCCTGTAGCCTAGGGATGACTACCTCCCTGTAGCTCCTGTCTATCACCTCTTCACTTTCCCTGATAAGCAGTAGGTCATCAAGCTGCAGCTCCAGATCCCTAACATGGTCTCTGAGGAGCTGCATCTCGGTGCACCTGGCGCAGATGTGGCCATCAGGGAGGCTGGAGGTCTCCCAGGATTCCCACATCTGACACCCTGAACAAAGCACTAACCCTGCAGGCATGTTATCTAATTCTACAGGAATGAAACAAGAAAAATAAGTCTATCTAAGGGTTCATCTATTACCTTCCAGCTAGCCTCCTTCTCCTCCCCACAGCTTTTTATTCTGGCATCTTCCACCTTCCTTTCCAGTTCCGAAGAAGTGTCTTGGCCTGAAATGTCAACTGCTTATTCATTTCCATGGATGCTGCCTGACTTGCTGAGTTCCTCCAGCATTTTATGTGTGATATTTTGCATTTCCAGCATCTGTAGAATTTCTTGTGTATATAAATGTATACATTTTATTGTAGCCGTTGTTCTTTGGTTCAATTGCTATATGAATATAATGTAGACAGAAATGACTAAATTCACATGCATTTGGCCACAATCTTTTATCCACAGACAAAATTCAACAAGTCAAGGAATGAACTCAGTGTGCTGTCAGCCTTTTGAGTAATACGCTTTGCTAAGTGAGACATCTATTGGCTGTAAGCCTGCTCGCAACTTTCTTCAATAAATGAAAATTAATACCGGATAAGATGTTGGTTTTCAGTCTGAGATTTACAGAATATGGCTCCATGAATATACTGCTAATCAGAAAGTTAAGTGACAAGACAGACATTCCTGAACTGATTCTGTGAATCTGTGAGTCCAGAGGAGGGAGGAGGACGAGGCCAGCCTGTCCTGTGGCTGGAGCACTGAGCGTGTGTGTGGGTGGGTGGATGGGAGGGAGGTATGACGGTTGTTTTGCTACTTTTACTTTCTCACTTGCTGTGTTCAGTGTTGTTTTGCCAAGCATTGTGTGCATGCTATGTTGGCGGTAGAATGTATGGCGACACTTGCACGATGCCCCCAGCACATCCTTGCGTTGGTTAACGCAAAAGACACATTTCACTGTACGTTTCAATGTACACGTGATACCTACATCTGAATCTGCTTTACTTTATCAAGAGCAGCACTGTTACTGTTGCAGTGTCATGAATGACACGATGAACTGAAATCCATCCTGAAGGAATATGTAAACTCCATACTGCAAATGAAAGTCAAACACGTATAGTTCACCAGTCCTGGCAAATATTCATCCCTCTATCAATAAACTTAGCTCCGTGTGAGTGGGAATCTGCAGGATCTGTTTGCAAATTCCAAACTCTATCACATTTAACAGTGACGAGACTTAAAAGTCCTGTGCTGTGAAGCACTGTGGAAAAACCTAAGACAGTGAAAGAAAATATATAAATATATGGATCATCAAGGATAGAGGTATCATAGAACCAGTAATGAGCAGCTTTAAATTAATTTAGTGGAGTCACTAGATGCTGAAGGTGAAGAAATAGTGCTTACCCGAGCAGCATGGGTAGTGTAGAGGTCAGCATAAAGCTTTACAGTGTGCCAGCTCTGAGATCAGAGCTCGATTCCCAATACTGAATGTCAGGAGTTTGTATGTTCTCCCCATAACTGCGTGCATTTCCTCTAGGTGCCCTGGTTTCCTCCTACACCCCAAAGATGTATGGTTAGAGTAAGTGAGTTGTCGGCATGCTCTTTTGGTGTCAGAAGCATGGTGATACTTGCAGGCTGCCCGATAATCACTCATTTTATTTGAAGCAAATGAATCATTTCGTTGTATAATATATTTCAATGTGTATGAGACAGAGCTCATTTTGGGAGTTAGGTTGAAAGCTGAAAAACAGGACCTCTAGGGTAGTAATCTCTGGAGTACTGCCTGTGCCATGCGCCAGTTAGGGTAAGAATAGGATGATCTGGCAGATGAATGCCTGGCTGAGGAAATGGCTCAGGGGGCAGGGTTTCAGATTTCTGGATCATTGGGATCACTTCCGGGGAATGTATGACCTGCACAAAAAGGACAGGTTGCACCTGAGCCCAAGGGGGACCAAAATCCTTGTGGTCAGGCTTGATAGAGCTGTTCGGGAGGATATAAACTAATTTGACAAGGGGAAGGGAACCAGAACAATAGAGATGAGGAGAGGGCAGTTGATATAAAGTTGATGCAGTACGTGGTGAGACTGTGAGGAAGTCAGGCAGATAACAGGGCAACATTGTAATTGGTGGAGTAAGCTGAAGTGTAAGATGAGAGCAAAATCTAAAGAGTGGTGAATACAGGGCTGAAGGTGTTAAATTTGAATCCATGCAATATACAGAATGAGGTAGATGATCTTGTAGCGCGGTTAGAGATTAGCAGGAATGGCTTTGTGGGCATCACTGAGTCATGGCTGAAAGAAGATAATAGTTGGGAGCTTAATATTCAAGGATACACATTGTTATCAAAAGGACAGGCAGGTACGCAGAGGGGGTGGCATGGCTCTGTTGATAAAAAAAAAATGAAATCAAGTCTGTAGAAAGAAGTGACGAAGGATTGTAAGCATAGTTCCCTCTAAGCTGTGCGCCTGTGCACGCACACACGTTTTTCAACCAGCGCACAAAGGAAATTAATGTGCGCACAAAAGCTTAGTTACCTAAAAGAATGTAGTAATTAATAATTATACTTATTGAAAATAATCTTAAATGTTTCTGTTAACTAGTTAGGCGGTTTTTCAAATACCACAATGCACGTCACTAATTTACGTCACTTCACCTTTCCTGTTCCGGTTTGTACAGCTGCATCATGGCGGCAGCCATCTTTGGTGGACAGTGTTCATATCGTAAAGTTTACAAAGATCTGTTTCAAATCCTGTAAATAGCTTACTAAGTTTTTATTGGAAGAAGTATTGATTCACTATGTCAAATTCACAAGAAGCGAAGGGTGTGAAGCGCAAAAGAACTGCAAATTTGTTTAAATTTGAATGGCTTAACAAAATAGCAGAAACTGCTACACCAAAAGCTCATGAGGTCATGATCGTTCAGCTACAAGAAATATTTATGTATGATTCGGAAACTGGAGTTAGCTGTTTGTATTGTCGTGATGCGAAAGTTGCTGGAGAATTTGCTAGTGGAAAGAAGTGGGATGATATTTGGAAATTTGACTTTTTGAAGCGTCATTTGGCAAGTAAGTTGCATTTGGACGGTGTACAAAACCTCAGGCAACAGAACCTATCGTTACCCATTACAGGAGTGCTACGCATGTTACGGTTGAGTGCAGATGAGCAAGAGTAAAAACGATCAAACCCAAAGGAGATCAAAGTTTAGGTACAAGAATTGGTCAGCTTTTGATTTCTCCGCAATTGCAGATTGTGACTTCACATTTGGCGATGAACAAGTTAATGCCTTATGTCTAAAATATCATAATTTTCTAGCTGAAAATACTGTAATAGTTAGACAGGTTAATGATTTCAAATTTTCTGTGCAAGCAAAAATTAAATCCAAACTGATTTCAAACTTTGTTCAAATGGTGGCATTTGTACTTCAAAATGAACAGCTTTGCGACCTTGCACAGTTGATGGACATTGGGGGAACCTTTCTTGCTTCTAGTTTGGACTGTGAGCGAGGTTTTAGCCTAATGAGTCAACTAAAAAACAAGCTGAGAAACTGTTTAGGTGAATGTGAGAATCAAAATCTATCAATTGGATGGAAGTTCTATTAATCTAGATAGAGTTTACAAAGAATGGGTAAATGCCAAAGACAGGAGAGAGAAAAAATAACTGAATATTTTGTAAATCTACATAAACGGCGCCATGTGTGCATTCAGTGTACACATACTTTTGTCACAGGAAAAAAATTTGCACAGCATAAGATTTTTGCGCACATGGCTACTAAAAATTAGAGGGAACATTGATTGTAAGATGTAGAATCCTTGTGGGTAGAGTTAAAAAACTGCAGGGGTAAAAAGACCCTGATGGGAGTTATACAGTATGCAGGCCACGTAACAGTAGCCTAGACGCATACAAATTACAATGGGAGATAAAAAGGGCAATGTTATGATGGTCATGAGGGATTTCAATATGCGGGTAGATTGGGAAAAACAGGTTGGTGCTCGATCCCAAAAGACGGAATTTGAAGAATGCCTACAAGATGGCTTTTTAGAGCAGCTTGTGGTGGAGACCGCTTTGGGAAAGGCAATTCTGGATTGGGTAATGTGCAATGAACCAGATTTGAATAGGGAGCTTGGGATTAATGAACCCTAAGGAGGCAATAATCACAATATGATAGAGTTTACACTAGAGTTTGAGAGGGAGAGAAAAAGTCATATGTATCAGTATTACAGTGGAGGAAAGGGAATTACAGAGGCATGAGAGATGTGCTGGCCAAAAAATGATTGGAAAGGGATACTATTAGGAATGATGGCAAAACAGCAATGGCTGGAGTTTCTGGTGGCAATTCAGAACGCACAGGATAAATACGTACCAAAGATGAAGAAACATTCTAAAGAGAGGATGAGGCAACCATGGCTGACAAAGGAATTCAAAGACAGCATAAAAGCAGAAGGGTAGGAATATAACATAGCCAAAATTCCAGGGAAGTTTGATGATTGGGAAGCCTTTAAAAACCAACAGAAGGCAACTAAAAACGCCATAAGAAAAGATTAAATATGATGGTAAGCTAGTCAATGGTATTAAAAAAGGATACCAAAAGATTTTCAGATATATAAAGAGTAAAAGAGAGGTGACAGTGGATATCAGATCACTGGAAAAAACACTGGAGTGGTATTAATGGGGGACAAGGAAATGGTAGACAATTTTAATAAGTATTTTATGTCATGTTTCACTGTGGATGACAATAGCAGTATGCCAGAAATTTGAAAGCATCAGTGGGAAGATGTGAATGTAGTTGCTATTACTAAGGAGAAGGTGCTTGGGAAAATTGAAAGGATTGAAAGTAGATAAAACACTGATAAAATATACTACACCCCGGGGTTCTGAAACAGGTAGCTGAAGAGATTCTAAAGGATTTAGCAGTGACCTTTCAAGAATGACTAGGTTCTGGAATGGTGAGGAGGAAAGGGATTAAACTTGAGGACTGGGAGTTGACAAAATTGTGGGGAGAGCATGATAAAAAACACAGAATGGGTCTATCTTCTTGGTACTAACAACAGATCACGTCATCAACGAGGAACCAATTGTATAGATGCTAATGTTTGAGCTCATTATTAAGAATGTGGTTTGGGGTACTTGGAAGCACCTAAAATAGGGCAAATAAAATAAAATAAAACCTTGCTTTCTAAAAGGGAAAATCTTCCCTGTCAAATCTGCTGTAATTTTCCCATGAAGTAACAAGCAGGGTAAATAAAGGAGAGTCAGTGGATGTTGTTTATTTGGATTTTCAGAGGGCCTTTGAGAGGGTCAGCAACTTTAAATTCCTTGGTGTTATTATTTCGAATGACCAGTTCTGGGCCCAGCACATCAGTGCAATTGCAAAGAAAGCGTGGCAGTGCATCTACTACCTAAGGAGTTTGCAAAGATTTGGCATAGGTTTTAAAACTTTGACAGACTTCTATAGATGTGTAGGCAGTGATGGGAATCTTATTTATTATTATTATTTCTTTCTTTTTGTATTTGCACAATTTGTTGTCATTTGCACACTATTTGAATGCCCAAGTTGGTGCAGTCTTTCATTGATTCTATTATAGTTATTATTCTATTATGGATTTATTGAGTATGCCCGCAAGAAAATGAATTTCGGAGTTCTATATGGCAACATATACAAACTTTGATGATAAATTTACTTTGAACTTTGACAAGGTGACTCATGTGAGGTTAGTTAACAAGATAAGAGTTCATAGTATTACAAGAAAGAAGATTGACAGAAGATTACATGGACAGAAGATTGGCTAACTGGAAGGAGGTAACAAATGGGAATAAAGGTGGACTTTTCTGGTTGGCCATCAGTGGCTAGTGATGTTCAGCAGAGGTAGGTGCTGGGACCATTTCTTTCAATGATATATGTCAATGATCTGGGTAACAAAATCGATGGTTTAGTGGCCAGGTTTGCATTTGATACCCAAATAGGTGGAGGGGCAGGTCGTGCTGAGGAATCAGTGAGTCTACAGAAGGACTTAGACAGATTGAGAAAATAGGCAATGAAGTGGCAGTTGGTATATATAGCCGGGGTATATATCCATGCACTTTGGTAGAAGGAATAAAGGCATAGACTATTTTCTAAATGGGGAGAAAATTCAAAAATCTGAGGTGCAGAGAGACTTGGGAGTCCTCACGCAGGATTCACTAAAGGTTAACCAGCAGGTTGAGTCAGTGGTGAGGAAGGTAAATGCACTGTTAGCATTAATTTCAAGAGGGCTTGAATATAAAAGCAAGGATGTAACGCTGAGGCTTTATAAGACATTGATCAGAACGTAATTAGAGTATTGTGAGCAATTTTGGGCCCCTTATCTTAAAAAAAGTGCTGGCATTGGAGAAAGTCCAGAGTAGGTTCATGAAGCCTGTTTGACAAATTTACTGGAGTTCTTTGAGGATATAATGAGCGCTGTGGATAGAGGGGAACAGATAGACATTATTTACTTGGATTTCCAGAAGGCATTTGATAAGATGCCACATAAAAAAATATTTATAAGATAAGGATGCATAGAGTTGAGGGTGATGTATTAGCATGGATAGAGGAATGGTTAACTAATAGAAAGCAGAGAGTTGGGATACATGGGTATTATTGAGGTTGATAATTAGTGGTGAGCGGTGTGCTGCAGGGATCAGTGCTGGGCCCACAACTGTTCACGATATACATTAACAATCCGGAAGAGTGGACTGAGTGTAGTGTATTTAAGTTTGCTGATGACACTAAATTGAGTGGAAAAGCAAATTGTGCAGAAAATATGGAGAGTCTGCAGAGAAATATAGATAGGTTAAGTGAGTGGGCAAGGGTCGGCAGATGGAGTACTACGTTGGTAAGTACGAAGTCATCCACTTTTGAAAGAAAAATGAAAGAGCAGATTATTACTTAAATGGTAAAAAAATTGCAGCATGCTGCTGTGCAGAGGGACTTTGAAGTGCTTGTGCACGAATCACCAAGGGTTGGTTTGCAGGTGTAGCAGGCTATCAAGAAGGCAAATGGAATGTTGGCCTTCATTGCTAAAGGGACTGAATTTAAGAGCAGGGAGGTCATGCTGCAACTGTACAGGGTACTGGTGAAACCGCACCTGGAGTACCGGATGCAGTTCTGGTCTCCTTACTTGAAGAAGGATTTATGGGTTTTGGAAGCAGTGCAGAGGAAGTTCACCAGGTTGACTCCAGAGATGAGAGGGTTAGACTATGAGGAGAGATAGAGTTGCCTGGGACTGTACTCGCTGGAATTCAGAAGAATGAGAGGAGATCTTATAGAAACATTTAAAATTATGGAAGGGATAGATAAGATAGAGGCAGGGAAGTTGTTTTCACTGGTAGATGAGACTAGAACCAGGGGACATAGCCTCAAGATTTGGGGGAGTAGATTTAGGATGGCGATGAGGAGGAACTGTATTTCCCAGAGAGTGGTGAATTTGTGGAATTTTCTGCCCAATGAAGCAGTGGAGGCTGCCTCAGTAGATATATTTAAGATAAGGTTGGATAGATTTTTGCATTGTTGGGGAATTAAAGGTTATGGCGGAAAAGGCAGGTAGGCGCAGATGAGTCATGGCCAAATCAGCCACGATCTTATTGAAAGGCGGAGCAGGCTCAATGGGCCAGATGGCCTACTTCTGCTCCTATTTTTCATGTTCTTATGAGAATTATTCTGGGAATTAAAGGATTAACATATGAGGACAATACACGCTGGAGTTTAGAAGAATGAGGGAGGATCTCATTGAAACATATCAAATATTGAAAGGCCTAGATAGAGTGGATGTGGAGAAGACGTTTCCAATAGTAGACGAGTCTAGGACCAGAAGGCACAGCTTCAGAGTAGAGTGATGCCCATTTAGAACAGAGATGAGGAGGAACTTCTTTAGCCAGAGGGTAGTGAATCTGTGGAATTTATTGCCGCAGATGGCTGTGGAGGACAAGTCATTGGGTATATTTACTGAGGAGGTTGGTGGGTTCTTGATTAGTCAGGGCTTCAAATGTTATGGGGAGAAGGCAGGAGAATAGGGTTGAGAGGGATAATAAATCAGCCGTGATGGAATGACAGAGCAGATTCAACGAGCTGAATGGCCTAGTTCTGCTCCTATGTCATACCTTTATCTTTATCTGTATCTATAAATTATCTGAAGTTTGACTATTTTCTTCCCACTAGACTGATTTTTTTAGGCGCTCACTATAACTAGGCTTTGCAGTTAACAATTTTGCACAACATTATCAGAAAACCCCTTACCTCATGGCCTTGATGGTTATTTGGCCATTTGGAGTGTCACAAGCTTTCACTGCATCATCCAAAGTCATGCCCATGGTACAGGTGTCACATATGTAAAGGATCTTATCCCTCGGTTGCAGGCTGCCTGCCAAACTGGCGGGTGAATTTGGCACAACCTCCAGCACATAGATACCTTGCCACTTGCTCCCTATTCCCCCTGTTAATTTCAAACCTGCAATGACAAGCACAAATTGCAATTAGACCAACGGCAAAGCTACTGTAGTGTCGCAGTTAGCAGAATGCTATTACAGTGCCAGCAACCCGCATCCAATTGTGCTGCTGTCTATGAGAAGTTTGCATGTTCTCCTCATGATCGCATGGTTTTCTCCGGGTGCTTTGGTATCCTACCACATTTCAAAGACGGGTGGACTAGTAGGCTAACTGGTCACATGGGTGTAATTGGTCTCCATGGGCTCATTGGGATGGAATGTCCTGTTATCTTGCTATGTCTCTAAAAATAAAATATAAATAGATTAGTGTTGCATTTACTGGAGCAGGGTAAGACTCTCTCTTATATTCGTTGTTCTTTCTTTCAGTCGTATGTACTTTTGATACTATTCATTACAGTACTGTGGTGAGCGTATCGAGTGATTCTTGTGTATTTTCTGACTACTGAACAAAGTTGACTGTGAAAACAGGGCCTATTCCTTACCCGGAGATGGCCTATAAATGCATCAATATGCACTCTTTATCTACTACCCTCATTTCAGTAATCTGTTTTCAAATGATTAGGCCTGTTGCCCAGAGTCCATTCTCCTTTGCACTTTTAGCAGTGGACACGTAGCAAGTAGTGAGAGGCTGTAGTCTCCAAAGAGACCTTTGGTGACATACCCTGAGGCTCTTCACTAGGGATGTCCCGAGGGCCTTTAGCATTTGGTTAGAAATAAGAGGCATTTGAACAATTTGTAAATGTTGCCAATCTAGTAACTACTTAAAGAGGCAATTGATAACTATTTCAAAGAGATTTCTAAAAACTAAAATGATTAAATATGAACTAAATCCTATTAAACACTAATAATTAAAACAGTGAAATAAAGTAGCACGGATTCCCCTATACCTATTTCAATATGGTTGCTGACCCCAAGAAAGAGATTACCAGCTATACACCAGCTGGAGAAAAGCTCAGAGACCAGATAGGAATTCACCCCTTACTCAGCCTTCCAAACCCCATCCCCACAGCACAACAAATGCATCAGCAACTTACCCCTTCTCATTGAGAGGTTCTGTGTTTCAGTGGACAGAAGTCTGTGATATATGGGAGAGCAAATGGTTGGTAGTCCCCTATTGCACCAAGGCAAAATTCAGCACATCTCTTCAAAGCATCTACACTATCTACTTCAATCAATTCTTGTAGTTGGGAGGTCCACATTCTAACTGCTCACTGGCTAAAGAACTTTTGCCCTGGAGTCTTCACTAAAAGTTATTATTAAACATCTAATTTCTACCTGTTGTGTTTTGATTTCCATCACAAGAGACTGAAACGTTTAGAATCCTGAGGGGTCTTGACAGACTGGGTGTGGGGAAGATACTTCATCCTGCAAGAGAATCTTTATCATCTAGAAACAAAGTCACTGCTGCAGAGGATTGTAAATCTACTCAGCTCCATCTTGGATACTAGCCTACAAAACACCCAGAACATCTTCAAGGAACAGTGTCTCAGAAAGGCAGCATCCATTATTTAAGGACCCCTAGCAAGCACGGTGTGCCCTTTTCTCACTGTTACCGTCAGGGAGAAGGTACAGAAGCCTGAAGGCACACAGTCAACGATTCAGGAACAGCTTCTTCCCCTCTGCCATCCGATTCCTAAATGGACAATGAACCCATGAACACTACCTCACTTTTTTAATGTGTATTATTCTGTTTTTGCACAATTTTTAATCTATTCAATATACATATACTGTAATTGATTTACTTATTTATTTCTTTTCTTCTATATTATGTACTGCATTCAACTGCTGCTGCTGCTGCTAAGTTAAATTTCACAACACATGCGGTGATGGTGATAATGATTCTGGTTCTGATCCTGATACAGATCAAATAAATAAGAGTGAGCCCACTTAAGAGAGAAATTAGGTGATTCCCCCACCCCCACCTCTAAGCACTGTGTTTGCTGTTGGAGACCTCTCCTTCAAAGAACAATGGGGAAAAGATAAATATTTTTAAAGTAGAGGTACATAGATTCTTGATAAGAAAAGAATTGAAAAGATACCAGGAGTAGGAAGGAATGAGGAATGGAACTTAAAATCATCTCAATTATCGAATGATAGAGCAGGCTCAAGGGCCTATTGGGTTACCTCTGCTCTTAATTTGTATGTTCATATGTTAGTGGAAGTACCTTATCCACATGTTCCAAATCAAACCCCTTTGTGAGGCCACACTTTCTGCCCTTGCAATTCCCAAGGAAAGATCCCCCAGGCCGTTCACTTTGCTGAAACCTCATCTCTGTTTGCAATGCTTCTGTGAGAGATCTGTGGTGAAAGTCTCCTTTTAAGGATCATTGTGCCTGATAGCACACCCTCAGGCAGGGGTTCCCAACCTGGAGTCTACAGATCCTTCAGTTAATGGTAAGACTCTGTGACATAAAAATGGTTGGGAACCTCCTGCTCAAGGGGAAGCTGCAGTCTTTGAACTTTACTGCCTTGTAGCTTACAATCTTGATCTGCTTGCAGTATTAAAAAGAAATCTCAGAACATAATCTTAAACCAATTCTAGGTCTCATTGCAGAAGGTCACTACATTTTGCCTTTAAGACCTTTATTGGAACAGGGTGGTAAATATGATTTAGGGCATTGCCATTCAGTTCACTCTTGCTGCTGCAGT
The DNA here is from genome assembly GCF_030028105.1 of Mobula birostris. Classification (NCBI taxonomy): domain Eukaryota; kingdom Metazoa; phylum Chordata; class Chondrichthyes; order Myliobatiformes; family Myliobatidae; genus Mobula; species Mobula birostris. Next base: position 39,784,325 of record NC_092387.1, read on the forward strand.
TTAAGCTGGGCCACAATGCATCATAAATGTAATTTTTAGTGACATCTATGGATGATTAGTCAATAAATCTGCCAAGGCTCTATCACCATCAGCATTCCTGAATTGCATCCAGTTTGAAGAGTAGCTTTGATGTTGCTCTACATTGAGAAAAATGTTGACACCCTTCAGCATTTTAGCACGGGCTGGAGTTATAATAAAGAATATTTCATCATGTTAGCAAATCACATGGCTCTCATGAAACGTTCTTTATTACCGCTATTATCGTAGATGATAGCTAATTTATCAACATTTTGATTTGTTAACTGAGAGTGGCATCAGAGCTTTCATATTTAAAATATTTTTGAGCATAGCAAGCAGACACAGGGGCTGGTTAATAGCTGATAAAATTGGGCAACCACCTTCTGCTTTGATTGAATAAATACAATATCAGGTTTGAATATATTTGGCCTCAGTGTAAAGGAGCTGTGGGTGAAATATTTCTGCTTCATGGTTTTAATTGCCAAAGGAGAATACTTCTGGATAGTCTCACAGATAATTTCATGAAAATTAGCACTACTTGGAAGCACCTTCACATGCAATAATGTCAATGGTCCAAATATAAAGTCCGTGAATATCTCTCTATAAGATAGCACAGGATCATGACTGCATGTTCACTCTGGGTAATCATATATGATGGTGGTATCTCTTCCAAGTATCTATTAACATCAATTTTGCTTCATTTCAGTGGGATACCCATAATAATGCAGTAGCACATATAGCCATGATTTCAAAACACATGGGCAATCTTCAATGCCAACTCAAAACCAAATCAATGCAGAGACCGCTGGCAGGGTCAGAGGGAATATTCCATCTCGGTTAAATAATAGGCTTTTTGGCTATTTATTTTTGAAGAGCATCCAGCTTTCTAACAACACTTGCTGGCTGCTAAAAAAGTAGGCCTGAACCCTCTGGTTGGAGGTAATCAAAACCCATCCCAATCTAATGACTTCGTCTTCTCTGCATAAACACAAGAGACACTATAGATGCTGGAAATCCAATGTAAGACAATATGCTTTATGAATTCAGCAGGTCAGAATAAAAAGTCAACGTTTTGGGCTGAGACCCTTCCTCTGCATACAACCACCCTAATTGTGCCCAGCATTATGGGGAATGGCCCAACCCCTCAAACTTAATTATGCCCACTCATCACGTAAAGGAATCATCGGGACCCAGTTCTTCATTTCTTTAAACTGAAAGAAAAATATAAAACTTGGAAAATAAATAAGGAATTGACGTAAATATACAACATCCAGCATGAACATTGTGCAAAAGAACTCTGTTGGCATAAATCTTTGATCATTAATCCACATGGGGAATGTCAACACTTGTCAGAGTTTCCAAGAGTTTCAATTGCTGTTACTCTAAAAAAAATAGAATTAAATAGTAGTCTTGTAATTACAAGGCATTGTTTCTGAATGCCCTACTAAAACAGTGACCTGTAAAACAAGTCTCTTTGGAATAGGATTTTTATAAGTGCTGAATTTTCTGGTACCTAAAACTAATTAGTATTTATGGGAACTTTCCAGAAAGATTTTTCCACCACCTAGTCACCTATTTTTCAAGAAAACAGCATAAGTTTGAGTGAGAAGCAATGGCCTGCAGCTGAATGGAGCAATTGGAAGCTGCAACCACTTCAGTTACATAACACTAGTCCAAAGTCTCTTGGGCAAATGGTGCAGCACGTACCTAACTGTCCATTTGGGCCTTTCTGCAGGATGATGTCAGGGATCTTTTCCAAAGGTGGCACTGGAAGCAGGTTCTGGGCCGCTCGCCCTACCATCAGGGTAAGTTTGATGGGAGCAGCCCGTAGCAAGTTAATGGCATTCTCATGTGAGATATTTGTGACGTCAAAGCCGTTTACCTACATAACAATGGAAAAGTTAACTTAGAGTATTGCTTTTAGTTCAAATTTCTTCTCTACTACACATGATGCCAATAGTTTAATGGTCCTTTCCCCTTGTCAAATGTTTTACAGCAGTGCAGCACTTTCTTTGACCTGCAATGTAGCATTAGCTTTGACAATATTCTGAATAAAAGCCCAAGTCAACAGCTCTTTATCAACCATAGATTCAATAAATTTTAGACAATTAGAATGAATGGGTAAATTCATGGCAGAATCACGAAAAACTTGGAAAATATTCACCCCTGTAGGAGATACAGAAAGCCATTAGGTCCTCGCAGAGGTATGCTGGCTTTCCTTGTTAACAGGTGAGTACAACCAGCACTCTGTATTTTTGGGAATAGTGACAAAGGGCAGACTACTCCTCCAGGGTTTAGCTATGATGAAATGACAGATCAGACTTGATGGGCTGAATGACTGATTTTTGCTCCTGTCTCTTAATCGTTTTATGATCTTCAATTGACAATAAGCCACAATTGTCATTTGATAAAGTTTATTAGAAATTAATGGGGTTGGTCAATATCCAAATAACACTGAAGAAAGTGCAAAGGTATCTCAAGGTCGTATTTGGTGACATATACAGTACATACTTTCATTATAAACATACTTTGAACTTTGAGATTCTCCAGGATGTTGCTTGGAAAGGAACATTTTGGGAGGTGAGGCTGGAGAAAGTGGGGCTGTTTTCCCTGGAGTGGAGGAAGCTAATGGGAACATGACTGAGATATATACACTTAAGAGGAGTATAGATAGAGTAGACTGCAAGACCGCACTGTCCAAATAAGATGTGATAAAACTAGAGGACGTAGATTTAGAGTAACAGAACTAGAAGGGATGTGAGGGGGACCTTTTTCACCCAGAGAGTGGTGAGTACCTGGAGTACCATTGCCTTGGAGAGCGGTGGAACCAGAGTTGTTAAGAGTATTTAAATAGGTCTAGATAAGCACTTGAATCACTTAGCCCTGGCTGGCTATGGGACAAATGTTGGAAAATGGGATTAAGATGGATGTGTACCCACCTGTCGGCATGGACAAGGTGAGTCGAATGCACTGCGTCTATGCTGCATGACTTGAAGAAGGAGCATTACATAAACGTTAATAGAATGAAATGATGTACAAAGGGACCCAAGTGCCATTGTACACCAGCCAAGCAAAGCAAACATACAAAGCAGCTAACAAGATCGATGGTATGTTGGTAGAAGAGAATACCTTGTTGCAGTTATACAAGGTATATGTGAGACTACACAGAGTATATCCATACCCAAGGAGGAATATATTTCCTCGGAGGGAGTGCTGTGAAGCTTCATCAGCTTCACAGAGTAGTCTTGAAGGACTGAAAGACCCACTCTTTTTATACTTCAATGTCATGTCAACTTGATGATGGAAAGGCTTGAAAGTCCAATTCCCCTGTCTTGGAGCCTGATTACAGGGTGAATCATTCTTATGGGTAGGTGTTTGAAAGCAGCTGAGGCTAGGATGAATAGAATTACTGCAAGAAATAAACTAACGTAATGTTAATGTGGCTGAAGCCAGCGACACTTTGGAGCCTGAGCACTTTTACCAACAACTGCCTCCTAATCAGCTTCTGACGTAACAGATGTGGGTGGGTGGATTGAGATGTTTAAAGACATCAGCATTCGATTGAAAGAGGTCCAAGGGGAATTTTCAGCCATTGAATGAGTCACTATTGAGTAAATATAATAAATTCCCAAGGATTATTGATCCATTTTTTATTACTTTCTGCACTGCACTTTAGTGTATAAATGAGTCAGATTGCAGACTAATGAAGAGACAGGGGAATATTGCACAATTCTTTTCTGCACAGTGACAGGCTGTAATAGAGAAGCAAACATCCCTTTAATAGTTATTAGCTCTGCTACACTCTACATATTACTGAGGAATTTATAGATTTTATATAACGATTTCCCAAAGGAGTCTCCCAAGGATCTGTGAATGACCAGAGATTGATTACAAAAAGTGTCAGAACGTTATTCATTCAGGTGTCATTGGGATCATTCGCTGTGGACTCAATAGTCATGTTGCCAGATTAAGAACCCCCAGCAGTACATAGAAAGAGAAAACAAGTTTTCTCAGTCCACTGCCAGATTAGGGTAGAGCCATGGTGTATTTTGTGACACTCTGTCCTCTCTGACAGACTGTAATCCTCCAGGTCTCAAGGCACACTGCGTTCTGTCCAATCACCAGTACTCCATTATACATTGTACCTGATCCAAGCTCCAGCCTCTGAAACTCTGAACCCTATCTAAACCAGTCTGAGCCCCACACTGTCTGACCCTCTCACACACTGTACTCAGTCTAAACCCCATCCTCTCACAAGTTTTATCCTGTCTTCTTACTCTTCAGAATGGCAGGCAGCGACTAGTGGGGTACCGCAAGGCTCGGTGCTGGAACGGCAGCTATTTACAATATACATTAATGATTTAGATGAAGGGATTAAAAGTAACATTAGCAAATTTACAGATGACACAAAGCTGGGTGGCAGTGTGAAATGTGAGGAGGATGTTATGAGAATGCAGGGTGACTTGGACAGGCTGGGTGAGTGGGCAGATGCATGGCAAATGCAGTTTAATGTGGATAAATGTGAGGCTATCCACTTTGGTGGCAAGAACAGGAAGGCAGATTACTATCTGAATGGTGTCAAGTTAGGAAAAGGGGAAGTACAACGAGATCTAAGTATCCTTGTTCATCAGTCACTGAAAGTAGGCATGCAGGTACAGCAGGCAGTAAAGAAAGCTAATGGCATGTTGGCCTTCATAACAAGGGGAGTTGAGTACAGGAGCAAAGAGGTCCTTCTGCAGTTGTACAGGGCCCTGGTGAGACCACACCTGGAGTATTGTGTATAGTTTTGGTCTCCAAATTTGAGGAAGGACATTCTAGCTATTGAGGGAGTGCAGCGTAGGTTCACGAGGTTAATTCCCAGGATGGCGGGACTGTCATATGTTGAAAGATTGGAGTAACTGGGCTTGTATACACTGGAATTTAGAAGGATGAGAGGGGATCTGATTGAAACATGTAAGATTATTAAGGGATTGGACACACTAGAGGCAGGAAACATGTTCCTGATGTTGGGGGAGTCCAGAACCAAAGGCCACAGTTTAAGAATAAGGGGTAGACCATTTAGAACAGAGTTGAGGAAAAACTTTTTCACACAGAGGGTTGTGGTTCTGTGGAATGCTCTGCCTCAGAAGGCAGTGGAGGCCAATTCCCTGGATTCTTTCAAGAAAGAGTTAGATAGAGCTCTTAAAGATACCGGAGTGAAGGGATATGGGGAGAAGGCTGGAAAAGGGTACTGATTGTGGATGATCATCCATGATCACAGTGAATGGCAGTGCTGGCTCGAAGGGCTGAATGGCTTACTCCTGCACCTATTGTCTATTGTCTTCCTTGACAATGCAACCCTACCCTCAAACACGCTATACTCTGATTTGACCTATCTCCCCAACACTGTCACAAAATGTACCCCACACTAGCTTCCATGGTTCAATGCTCTGTACCATCCCTCCATCCAGAGTGAATTTACTCCCTTCTTGTCCCTTCTGCCACCCTTGACCTGTCCATATTCTCCCTGCCTGATGACCCTCCCCTGATTGTGTCCTTGGTCCACTGCATGTGGGTCCCCTTCAAACCTTCTCCTTCCCTTGCCATGCCTCTTCTCATTGCTTTGTTGCTACTTCCCTAATTTCTCACTGCAATATTCCCACTACTTAGCCAATAAATTGTTCCCCTGTTCTGTGTTGATTATTTCCCATCATTCCTCAATCCGCATACTTGAGATCATTGGGAAATGCACTATGAAAGTTAATTAGCTCTTACACTCCTCTATACGCCAATGGAAGTAAATCCAACCTCTGTAAATACTATAAATTCAGGTGGAATGATCCATCTGTACTCTCCTGAGACAACAAATCCTGTCATGGGGAACTTTGAAGAATGAAAAGGGATTTAATCTTTAGGCTAGAATACATGCAATCCTGGGTGAGACAGAAAATTTAGATATAAAATTGGCTTGGAGTTAGAAGGTAGAGGGTGGTAGTCAATGGTAGCTTTTCAGATTGGAGACCTGCAATCAGTGATGTGATCAGTTGGCTCTTTTGTATTCATCATTTATAGTAACGATTGGGAAGAAAATATAGGTGGCAGGTTTGCAGATGACTCCAAAATTGGCAATATTCTGGACACTGAAGAAAGTTGTCTAAAGATATAACAGAATATACACCCCAATTTCCAGAAAAGTTGGGATATTTTCCAAAATGCAATAAAAACAAAAATCCATATGTTAATTCACGTGAACCCTTATTTAACTGACAAAAGTACAAAGAAAAGATTTTCAATAGTTTTACCGACCAACTTAATTGTATTTTGTAAACATACACAAATTTAGAATTTGATGGCTGCAACACACTCAACAAAAGTTGGGACAGAGGCATGTTTACCATTGTGTTACATCACCTTTCCTTTTAATAACACTTTTTAATCGTTTTGGAACTGAGGATACTAATTGTAGTAGATTTGCAATTGGAAATTTTGTCCATTCTTGCTTGATATAAGACTTCAGCTGCTCAACAGTCCGTGGTCTCCATTGTCTGATTCTCCTCTTCATGATGCGCCATACATTTTCAATAGGAGATAGATCTGGACTGGCAGCAGGCCAGTCAAGCACACGCACTCTGTGTCTACAAAGCCATGCTGTTGTAGCCCGTGCAGAATGTGGTCTGGCATTGTCCTGCTGAAATAAGCATGGATGTCCTGGGAAGAGACGTCGCCTTGATGGCAACATATGTCTAAAATCCTAATATACGCCTCAGAGTCAATGGTACCTTCACATACATGCAACTCACCCATGCCGTGGGCACTGATGCACCCCCATACCATCACAGATGCTGGCTTTTGCACCTTTTGCTGATAACAATCTGGATGGTTGTTTTCATCTTTGGCATGGAGAACTCGACGCCCGTTTTTCCAAAAACTAGCTGAAATGTGGACTCATCTGACCACAGCACACGGTTCCACAGTCTTTCGGTCCATCTGAGATGAGCTCAGGCCCAGAGAACTCGCTGGCGTTTCTGCATAGAGTTGATGTATGGCTTCTTTCTTGCGTAATACAGTTTCAAGTTGCATTTCTGGATGCAGCGACGGACTGTGTTGAGTGACAATGGTTTTCCGAAGTACTCCCGAGCCCAGGTGGCTATAGTTGTCACAGTAGCATGACGGTTTCTTAGGCAGTGCCGCCTGAGGGCTCGAAGATCACACGCATTCAACAGTGGTTTCGGACCTTACCCTTTACGCACTGAGATGTCTCTGAATTCTCTGAATCTTTTCACAATATTATGTACTGTAGATGTTGAAAGACCTAAATTCTCTGCAATCTTGCGTTGAGAAATGTTCCTTTTGAACTGACTAACAATTCTCTCATGAATTTTGGCACAAAGGGGCGAGCCACGATCCATCCTTGCTTGCAAAGACTGAGCTACTTTTATACCCAGTCATGATACCTCACCTGCTACCAATTAGCCTGCTTAATGTGGAGTCTTCCAAACCGGTGTTACTTAAATATTCTGTGCACTTTTCAATCTTATTTTAACTCTGTCCCAAATTTTGTTGAGTGTGTTGCAGCCATCAAATTCTAAATTTGTGTATACTTACAAAACACAATTAAGTTGGTCAGTGAAACTATTGAAAATCTTTTCCTTGTACTTTTGTCAGTTAAATAAAGGTTCACGTGAATTAACATATCACAGATTTTTGTTTTTATTGTATTTTGGAAAATATCCCAACTTTTCTGGAAATGGGGTTTGTAGATCAATTAGGAAAGTGGGCAAAAGAATGGCTGATAGAATTTAACCGAGTGCAAAGTGATGTATTCTGGGAAGTTAGACCAATCAGACATTGAATGACAGTGCTGTGGGGACAGTTACTGAACAGCAAGGACTTAGGGTGCAAATTTATGGAACACTGGGAGTGCCGATGTTGGGAGACAAGTTGGTGAAGAAGGTGTAAGGTATACGTGTTTTTATTAACTGAGGCATTGAGTTTAGGAGTTCAGACATCATACTACATTCAAATTAATTTTTGGTTAGACCATACTTGGAGTATTTTGTACATTTCTGGACACCACATTAAGGAGTATGTGCTTAGGCTAGAGAGAGATTCAAGATTCAAGATTCACTGAAATATTTCCTGTACTGGATGGCTTGAGTTGTAAGGTAAGTTTGGAGAGGTTGGGACTGTTTTTCCTGGAGTGAAGGACACTGAGGGGTGACCTTATGGAGGTTAATAAAATCATGCAGTATAGATAGGGTAGATTGTCACAGTCCTTTTTTCTGGACAGGGAAGTCTAAAACTGAAGGGCATAGAATTAAGATGAAAGGAGAAGGATTTAAAGGGGATTTGAGGGATAGGGTTTCATGCAGAAGATGGTGGATATGTTGAACAAGAAGGCAGAGGAAATGGTAGGGACCAGTATAATTACAATATTTAAAATACATTTAGACAGGTACATGTATAGGAAATGTTTAGAAAGGTATAGGCCAAATGCAGAGAAATGGGATTAGCACAGATAAGCATGTTGGTTGACATGAATGAGCTGAATTGAAAGGCCTGTTTCTGTTCTGTGTCAGTAAAAAAGCAGGAGTGGAATGGAGGCATTTGTGGAACTTGGTGTGTTTGCCAATCTTGACCTAACGACACGGCACCCGAAACATGACAGTCAATGTGACAAGTAAAGACCAGCCAATATATAAACCAATGTTACCGTTATGAGTCTGTCTCCTGCTCTGAGTCTGCCGTCAGCCTTGGCGGGGTTGTCCAGCACCTCACGGATGTAATAGCAGTTGTCCAGTTTACTACGCACCATGGTGAAGCCCAAGCTTCCCTTCTTATTTTTCTTCAGGGTTACGTACATCTCATATTCCCGAATTATGGGCTAAAGAAAGGAATCAGTGAGTGATAGTGACAATGAATCAAAGCTGCATTTGCTCCCTCTGTCCAATTACACACACCGAGCTATGGTGCAGCTCCAAGAAAATTTTGGGATATCCACATCTGACTGTGTAAGCCACCTTGTGTGGACGTGACACGCCAACTCAATTACTTTCCATTCTCAGTTCTGTCTTTGTGAGAACATGTGAAGCTCAATTCATGCATCGACTTAATTCCAAATGATGAGTGTGTGGCACTGAATCTCCTCACCCATGTCAAGACTGTTGCTCCTATTGTGTGCTGTGTGTAATCTCTTGACCTTCTCCAATTTCCACTCCTCCACCCTGGTGACCATAGTAGCACCTAGCTGGGCTAGAGTGTGTGGAATTTCCCTTCCAGGTCTCCTGGATCTACATCTCTCTTTATTCAGAAGCTCCTCAAAACCAACTTATTCTAGTCTCTCATTATGGAGCTCAATGTGAAGTTTGCTGATGCTCTATGCAGCACCTTGGGGATGAGTAGGTTCAAGCATTAGGCTCAGTTGTTAGAAGGTCACGTCTTCTTTGGACCAATCTGTGAACTAATCCAAGTAGAGCGAATATGGATCTTACCACTACATGGAGTGGGAGCTTCTAAAAAGTCAACTGAATCATCTAAAAGGGCATTTCCTCTTCTGGGCCATTGCCAAATCTTGTTCTATAACACTCCTATGAACCAGGCAACATTGAAGGCTCTATCTAAATGGAAGCAGTTACTGTTGCAAATAAATGCAAATGAAGGATGCAAATAAAGTCATTTCAGTAGACTCTTCAATGTCAGTTAAACTGTGTGTTACCATGCCCGGCTCTCTCAAATGATCCTCTGACCATCAGGACTACTATGTGGTTAAGCAACAGGGCAAGCAATAGTGTATTGTTGCATATCTCCAACAACCTGTGTTCCCTATTGACACTCAGCGCTGCATTGATGTTCTCCCTATAGCCAACTAGGTTTCAGGACGGTGCTCCAGTTTCCTCCCACAAAGGCACACCGGTTAGTAAGCTAACTGGCGGATATACAGTATCTTGACCCCGGTGTTTTGGTGAATGGTGGGGAAAAAGATGAACCAGTCGCAATTACATCAGGGTTGGTCACTACAGGGAAAAGTTAACTGGGGACAGTTTTCATTGTTAGCACGGGGGGGTGGGGTGGGTAATGAACCAGGCTGGGTGGACGTTGCTTGTTCATTATTCCTTTTATTCTACTAACTTCTTGTGTTTCCAATTCAGACCCGAGATTTATGGTTACTTTCTTCCGTGTGAATCTGTGGAATTTATTACCTTAAACTGCCGTGAAGGTCAAGTCATTGGGTACATTTAAACTAGTTGTGAATCTCCTCTAACTTGTTAGGTGCTCTGTGATACAAAGAAATGCAAGGTGCATCACTTTCCTGCCTCATTATTGGCAATAAGATGCAAATTCTGTCCTGATCTACTGCAGGAGCTTTATAGGGTGCAGGGTAGAAGTAAGGGAAACATCAATGCTATCTGCTATTATCATGCACTGTAATTTGAGGGCTGTCAGTAGAGCTACTAGGACTTGATGTTTCAATCCCTATGGTAAGTCGGCACTCAGAAAATCATTAATCACATGGATATCTTCCCAATGAAGGCTTGTATCAGAGAATTATTATATCACAACTGGATGACATTTGGCCCATCTAATCTATGGTGTCCACCAGTAGAGCAATCTCAGCAGTTCTGTTCCTGACTTTATCTCCCACAGACCTGCCAATGATCCTCTCTCAAGTACCTACCTAACTCAGTTTTGATGGCACTGATTAATTCTGTATCCACCAGTCAATTCCAAGTAGTAACTACCTTCTGGATGAAATGCTTTTCCCGCATTTATGATCCTGAATATCTTGATTAAGTTTCTTCTCAACATTCTTTGCTCTAAGCTTGGAGTTTAACTCTGGAGCCATTCCAGCAAATAGTTGCTGCACCCTCTTTTGAAAAAGTTTCTCTTCCCTGCAGTGTTGCAACTGGCATGGAATATAATGCAACACCCAGAGATAACAAGAGAGAAAAGTATGTGGTTCTCCAAGGACTGAATATGTTGGAATTGCATGAGGACAGCCTCAACCAATCAGACTCTGACTGCCATAGACCTTTGCAACACACACAAAATGCTGGAGGAACTCAGCAAGCCCCACAGCATCTATGGAAAAATGTATGGTCGATGCTTCAGGCTGAAACCCTTTGGCAGGACTGGAGAAAAGAAGCTGAGGCGTAGATTTGAAAGGTGTGGCGATGGGAGAGAGAAACGCCAGGCAATAAGTGAAACCTGGAGGGGGAGGGATGAAGCAAAGAGCTAGGAAATTGATTGGTGAAAGAGGCAGAAATCTATGGAAGAAAGAAAAGGGGGGGAGAGGAGCACCAGAGGGAGGCGATGGGCAGGCAAGGAGATAACATGAGAAAGGGACAAGGGGATAAGAAATGGTGAAGTCGGGGGGGGGGGGGATGGGGAGGCATTACTGGAAGTCTGAGAAATTGATGTTCATTCCATTAGGTTGGAGGCTACTCAAACAGAATATAAAGTGTTGTTCCTCTAACCTGAGTGTGGCCACCTTGTCCCGACTGTGCAGGAGGCCATGGATGGCCTGATGGCCTGCTGAGTTCCTCCAGCATTTTGTGTGTGCTGCTTGGGTTTCCAGCATCTGCAGATTTTCTCTTGTTTGTGACATAGACCTTTACTTAGCATTCATTTCGAGAGGACTAAAATATAAAATCATGCTGAGGCTTTATAAGGTATTGAAGGCACTTGAAGTATTGTGAGTAGTTTGGGGCCTCTTATCTAAGAAAGGGTGTGCTGACATTGGAGAGGGTTCAGAGGAGATTCATGAGAATGAATCCATGAATGAAAGGACTAAGTGAGGATTTGATGGCTCTGGGCCTGTACCCACTAAGTTTAGAACAATGAGGTGAGTTCTCAATTAATCCTATCGAATATTGAAAGGGTATGGAGAGGATGTTTCCTATACTGGGGGAGTTCAGGACCAGAGAGCACAGACTCAGAATAGAAGGATGTCCCTTAAGAACTAGAGTTGAGGAGAAATTTCTTTATCCAGAAGGTGGTGTATCGATGGAATTTATTGCCTCAAACTGCTGTGAAGGCCAAGTCTGGTGGTTTATAGGTTCTTGATTAGTAAGGGCATCAAAGGTTATGGAAAGAAGGCAGGATAATGAGGTCGAGAGGGATAATAATTCAGCCATGATTGAATGGTGGCTCTACTCCTATGTTTTTTGGTCTTAGTCAGCTGATTTTAATAGGAGTGGCACAATACAAGTTTGGTGCCCTGGATCAGGAAAGGAAAGAATCCAGTAGAGTTCCTGACCCTGATCTTTACCCTCCAAACTGTGTGTGCATATACAATTTAATCTGATCCCCCTGTGTTACGGTGTTGCACAGGTTTGAATATCTCATTCCCACTCTCTGTTTATCTCGTAACGAGAGGGTTAACTGGAAAATGTACAGCAGAGTAAACAAAGAAACAAACTATAGATCAGCCAGGAAGGGTTATTACATAAATCAAATTAGGAAAGGCTTTGTATAAATAGTCAGGTATGATGTGAAATAATTAATATCTGAGAACGGTGGAATGGAGGGTTCCAAACTGCTCTCCAGACTCCATCCCTACCACAAAATGAACTCAGAGCAAAAAGACAAACAGTGAAATAATTAGGAAGGTGACTATTACAGCAGGGAAATGTTGCTGGTACTGAACTCTAAAACAATATCTATTCCAGTCACAATGGAAACAAAGTGATCATGTAGTCAATTTAATATAAATTTAATTCATTTCAATCATAACAAAGTGAATTATGAATGGTCACCATATTTTCATGGAAAATGGCTCCTCATTAATTCCATTATGATACACTTCTGAAGTTAGTATTTAATTTCTTGAAAACATCATGATTGTTTTTTTTTATTTGTATAATACTTTGAGACCTAAGAGGGAGTTTTGCTCACATAGTGCAGTGGCTTTGAACGACACAACTTGCCCTTGTCCTACATGAGAGAACCTTCCTAGTGCTGATCATTAAGCCCCTTCAGTAAAGCACGAGAGGGTTTAGAAGGACATCTATTGTCTTGAAAAGCTATGTGCAAGTCAAGACCTTATCAGCAACTAATCCCATGCAATCAGTTACCATAGATGCCACTCATCTCTGTCGGTCTCCAACCTAGATCTTCTTTCCACTTGGGTACCACAGAGTGTTCTAATAGTTTGAAGTCATATTATTAGCAAGAGTGGACATTTGGGTACCTCTAATGAAATCTTACGATAGACACCTGAATTAGATAAGCTTTAAGGACTCATGTCCTACTTATTAAATTTTCACTGGGCAAACTTGCAGGCACCAAGTTGCTGCTCAATATTTTAACACGACACTAACAACTAGTTGAGCTTAAGATCCCCAGACCCAGAGCTTAACATCATAGGGCACAGCGATTTGTTTTTAAAAAAATGGCACATCTTATGAGCAATTTAAAAACCTTTAAGACCCAAAAATATCTCTATTTCCCTCATACTAGGCTGAGCATAGTAAGCAGTTTTGGTTTCTCTCTCAGATTTCCAGCATCTGCAGAATTTTGCTTGCTTATCTCCTGTTTAATTCAGCTGCAGAGAGTTCTATGCAGTGAATCTGTTGTCCAAAATACCTATATTTCCCACACTGTACAACTGACTCAGGGGTTATACAACAGTTCTGCAGCAAGTCTTCACAATGCTGTCACTTCTAAACTTCAGATTTTGCGTGTGTTCTGCTCACTGTTGGTGTCACTGGCAGTCAAATCACATCATATTGTTGGTAACCCAGCTTTTCCTTAATGTGGTGCTGAACTGATAGCACCTGAGGCAAAGTTAGATCTGCACACTTACACCCTGTAATCCCTCTCCTTCTGGTAGCATTACACAACTCTTTACCAAAGTTATACAGAATTTATAAAAAAATATTTCATTGATCTGCTTAGGTCAAAGTTTCGATCACCTTCTGTGTTAATTACTTTATTTCTTTACAAATGGGATCGCTCTATTGTTACATGAAGCCATTCTCCACTGAGCATTCAGACATAATTCCAGTAATACTGACATTACAAAGACTGAGCATTAACTCATATAATTTTAGCTTTTAAATCTTTTGAGAACATTTGTATCATGTCTGGTACAAGTGTTCAGTGCATTATTATCAAGTCTAGTCCATTCATTCCTGATGCAAAGGCTTTCAGAAACACTAGTACACAAGCAGCAAGTGAGCTATAACGTGGTGAACAGTGTAAAACTTCTATTGTTTTACAGAACCACCTCATGCCACACTTACTAAATTTGGATCTTCGTCATCATCATCTTCATTCCTCTCTCCTGCTTCCATTTCAGAATCTAACTCCTCGACGTCTTCCGACTCCACTTTATCACTCGTGTCTTTCTCTGTTACTCCTGATATCTCAGTGGAAGGCACCAAGACACAAAGTTTTGGGATAGAGGCATTAGGTGATTGGCTGTCTGGACTGTCACATAATGAGGAGGCTGAGGTCGAACTAATGGTCAGGTACTCTTCATCTACTGGTGTAGGCGATGATACTTCAGGCTTGCAGAAATAGTCTGGCAACCTGGGATCTCTTTCACCAGTCACGCTGTATTGGAAGCTGTGAATTATAATGATATGTCATTCAGGGTGTGAAACTCTGCAATGCTGAAGACCTAACAAAATTGGAAGAACAGCTTTTCATTGAGATTGTGTGTTATCAAGTGTGAGATTTCATTTAAATTAAGTATTTGAAGTGATTACAAGACCAACAAAAACTCATTTTGAAAATTAAGTTTATTTATGCATCTTGTTCAATGAAGTGAGAGGTAGTTAGAAAAAACACAAGAATTAGAACCTTTGCAGATAAAACCGTCAATTACTTATAACATCAGTCATTCACATTGTTAGATAGGGCACAGATTAAGGCAGGTGCAAAAGCCAGTTCCTTTGCTAATGCTCTGTGTCTCTGTTTCAATTTAAACAAGGAATTATTCCATAATATTAACAATGATATTTTCATTGCCTGCAAGACTGACAAATAATATTAAATACACAAGCCCCCGGTAGCATTTAGTGCTGTCAGATCTCCAATGGGAATTGTCTGAATCCTCATCAACTTTAAGTTTCCACTTGCAATGTTTTTACTAAAATCTACATGGTACTGTAATTGAAGTGAGGTACAGTATTTGTGTTTCTTACCCAACACACCCCCTCTGAAACACCCATACGGTTGTCCTTCAGGTGGAATGGCCCCTGAAAGGTTCTGTTGGAACTAAAATGATGCTTTGGATGCAAGTTCATAGGAAAGAAAATCAGGTCCCTTCTTCCCTCATTTATACTTGATACAATTCGTATTCCTGTCTAATATTCAATATGGGTGGCACTAGTGTGGTGGAAGCTCTGGACATAACCCAGTGGTCAAATGATCAAAACCAGCTCTCCTATTTGTATTGTTATCAGTGAACAATTCTCCATTAGGGTGACATAGTAGAACTGCTCTGTTACAGCTCCAGTGACCCCGGCTCAATTCAAACTCAAAACTTTCCTCCAGGTGCTCTCGTTTCCCCCCACATCCCAAAGATGTACAGGTTGTTAGGTTAACTGGCCATTGTAAATTCCCTCTGGTGTGGAGAGTGGTAAAATCGGAAGAGATCAGGAGAATGTGAGGAGAGTGAAATGGGATGAATATAGGATTACTGCAGACGTGTGTGTCATGGTCAGTGTGGATCTGATGTGCTGGTGAATCCCTGCTCCATTGCTGTATAACTCATTGAGGGTGGTGACAAAATGTTAAGCAGATGTCTACAGGAAACGATCCACAGAGAAAAGACTTGACATCAATTCCCACAGTGGAAAGCTTTTTAAACCTTCAGTAATTGAAGTAAAAGTTTTGCCGAACACTCAAAGAAGACAGAACTAAAGAAGAGTAGTTGGACTGCAAGTATTTATCAGTTTTTGCTACCTGTAACCCCAATACTGAAAGAAATCAGTTTCTTGTGCTGTGAAATTTATTGACACAAAGTAATTTGACAGAACTCCTGAAACATGGGCAAGACATGGTCTACTTTCTGTCTTGTTCTTAATGTCAAGGGATATCGTAAGGGATATCACTGCTGTCATATGTAGCCAGTCTTCTCCCCAATATAGTCAACACTATTTACTCTTTGAATTTCTTTGGGTTAAAATTATCCATTTGGCAAAAAAACAGCAGATTGTCAGCAATACTTTCTTGATCTTTCAGCATTGTTGGCAGCACAGTAGCGTTGTGGTTAGCACAATGCTTTACAGTACAAGCGATCTGAGTTCAATTCCTGCCACTGCCTTTAAGGAGTTTTTACATTTTCCCCATGACGGCATGGGTTTCCTCCAGGTACTCTGGTTTCCTCCCACAAACCAAAGTTGTACCGGTTGGTAGATTACTTGGTCAATGTATATTGTCCTGTGATTAGGCTAGGGTTAAATCAGGGGTTTCCAGGCGGCGCAGCTCGAAGGGCCAGAAGAGACTAATCCACACTGTATCTCAATATTCAATAGATAATACTGTATTTTTTGCCATTTGAGGCAAAACAGAAGCTGAAACATTTCCCATAATCAAGATGACTGATTCTGATTCATAAACGCTACCTCACTATTTTTGCTCTTTTTGCAGTAATTATTTAATTTTATATATGTATTTCTTATTGTACTTTATAGCATTTTTAATGTATTGCAATCTGCTGCCACAAAACAACAAATTTTGCAACATATATCATTAATATTAAAGATGATTCTGACACCTTCATCACAACATGGCTGAGACCAATTTTATCTTAATCCAATCCCAAAAAAATGAGACAGAAACTTTAATGCTACAGGTGTTACAACTGAGAACATCCACCATAAATGCTGCCTGGGCAGGGTGAAAAGCATTATCAAGGATGCATCTCACCCTAGCCATGGACTTTTCACTCTCCTCCCATCCGGTAGGCGCTACAGGAGCCTCCGCTCCCGCACCAGCAGGAACAGGAAGAGCTTCTTCCCTGAGGCTGTGACCCTGCTGAACCTCACATCACAGCGCTAAGCAGTATTGCACCCATATTGTGCTGTCTCAGTACTTCTATATTTGTGTGCTGTAGCACTTTTTTTATTCGCAGTTCTTTTGTAAATAACACTATTCTTTGCATTTCTGGTCAGATGCTAAATGCATTTCATTGGCTTTGTATCTGTACTCGGCACTATGACAATAAAGTTGAATCTAAATCTAATCTAATCTAATCTAAAAGGGTATTCCTTATGCTATTGCTACTGTTTGATTATACTGTATCATTTGAGTACAAGTGAAAAGGTTTTCTTTCATCTGCCATCGTGATGATAAACAGACTGAGCAATTGGTTCAACAATTGCTCAGACAATGGGGAGGTTTACAAGCTCACCAATGGACTTGAATAAAATAACTAATACAACAAGTGGCTGAAATGGCTTCATTAATGTCTTTAGTTATTTGCTTACGATAGCAAAGGAAGTGGATATGGGTCCGTGCCCGTTAGTCCACTTCCATCATCCACCCATCCAGGTCAAGCTCTCTTCTCACGGCTGCCATTGGAAAGAGGTATAGGAGCCTTATTTCCTACACCACCAGATTCAATAACAGGTATTAATCTCCAACCATCAGGCTCCTGAACCAGCATGGATAACATCTCTCCCCTCAATACTGAACTGATTACAATCTACGGACTCACTTTCAAGGACTCTACAACTCATGATTTCTCTTTCTCTCTCTCTCTCTCTCTCTCTCTCTCTCTCTTTTTCCTTTTCTTGATTTTTTTTGTATCTGCTCAGTTTACCTTTTGCACATTGGCAGTTTGTCAGTCTTTGTGTTGTTTTTCATTGATTTATTGAAAACTGTGAATGAAAATGAATCTCAGGGTAATATATGGTGACATATATGTACTTTGATAATAAATTTACTTGGAACTTCGGCTTTTCCCCTGCAATCTTTATCTCCTGGGTGGTGGGGGTCCATGATAATGTTGCCTTCCTGCAACAAAGTTTCATGTAGATGTGCTCAATGGTGGGCAGGACTTTACCCATGACAAACTGGATAGAGAATGGAGTTAGCATTTCAGATATAAGAACCTGATGAAGGTTTGACTTGATGAATCTTTGACCTGAGATTTCATTTCTGTTTCTCTTCAACAAAACTGAGAAAGAGAGTAAACAGCAAAAGACAATCTGTAGGTTCAGCAGCATCAGTGGAGGTAAGGGGGTTGTCAATGTTTTGGGTTGAAATGCTGCATCAGGATTGATAGTGTGCAGGGGAGTCAGCCAATGTAAAGAGGTGAACAGGAGCTGGCAATTGATAGGTGGGTCCAGGTGAGGAAGGATGGATGGGTAGATGGAGGAGGTGAGGGAGGGAAGGGTAGAGATATGGACCGAGGCTGTGAAGTGGTTAATGGAGATAACAAAAAGCTGCAGATAATGGAACATGATCAGAAAGGAAAGTGACGAGTGGCACCAGATAAAAAGTGATTCTCACAAACAAGATAAAATCTGCTGATGCTGGAAATCCAAGCAACACACACAAATTGCTGGAGGGATAATGCATACATGGGAACAGTGTAGGAAGGGAAGTGGGTTGGGGGTTCAGGTGGGTTGGGTATGTGAGTGATGGAACCACATGGGGTAAGAGGAAAGAAACTGGGTAATTGGGGGTTTGGAATGGGGAAGAAAGCAAACTGAGAAAACAAGTTAATTAGAAGTTATTTTCTACCTAACAAACTTGTTCATCTTACTGATTTCTGATACTGGATCTTTAAACTAAAAGGCAAGTTTTTTTTTCCTCTTTCCACAGATGCTGCCTGACCAGCTGTTTATTTTTCTGGCATTTTCTGTTATCATTTCAGGTTTCCAAAATCGGCAGTTATTTTTTTAAATGTTTCTTATATAGGGATCTGGCAGATCATTCCACAGTTAGAAATTACGAGAACTTAAGACATAAAAATAATGACATGGAGGTGAGACAAAGAAGAGGCATACGGAAAATGAAAGGAGTGAGAAAAATGAGAAGAGGAATTAAGAAAAACAAGATATTAGAACAGTCAATGAAGAGATTCTGCAGAAGTGGTGCATATTGAAGAACAGGATTATTCTTGCTGCTATAAAATAATCTTATTTACAACACATAAAGAACATTTTGCTCTTTGCCAGGAAACTGTTAATCTTGTCAGTGAAGTGCAAATGAAACTATTTTTGGAGCTGACACATTAACTGCCACTAAGATAAACAACAATCTTGTTTACTGCTGATCCAGCCGTGGTTACCAACCCAATACTGTGACAGGACACTGGGAACAAGGGTGCCACAGTAGTGTAGTGATTAGAGCAACACTATTGCAGCACGGGGCGTTCCGGAGTTCCAAATACATTTCCGGCGCCGCCTATAATGAGTTTGTACGTTCTCCCCGCGAAACTGCGTGGATTTCCTCCGGGTGCTCCAATTTCCTCCCACAGTTCAAAGATATACCGGTTAGTAGGTTAAAAGTCATTGTAAACTGCCCTGCAATTAGGCTAGTGTTAAATAGGTGGGATCCTGCCTGACCCCCCTCTTTGGGCCAGAAGGGCCTGTTCTGTGCTGTATCTCTAAATAAAAAAATAAATAAAACAGGCTTTCAAGCAACATGTGTTGAAACCCATCTATTATCAGAATTAACTTGGAAATGAATTATTTAAATATAATATTAGATTTTTGTGGCGCTGGGAATGAGTTTGTGATCCGGAGTGGGGATTGAATTGTTTACTATTGTGTCAGTGATGCCTAACCATGAGAGATCCTTGATAGTAATTCACACCATGGGTTTGAAACTCATTATATGAAGCAGATTGGAATAGCTATAACGGAAATTCCTCATAAGACTGGATGATCCAATTTTCTGTTGGATAATGAAATGCCGTTGATGTGGGACACTGCATAATAATGAGACAACAGAATCTCTTCAGGCCTCTGAGCACAGGGAAAATTGTTATGCAGCATAACGATGTGATAAAAGATGCTTCAAAGTTGCTGGTGAACACAGCAGGCCAGGCAGCATCTGTAGGAAGAGGTGCAGTCGACGTTTCAGGCCGAGACCCTTCGTCAGGACTAACTGAAGGAAGAGTGAGTAAGGGATTTGAAAGTTGGAGGGGGAGGGGGAGGGGGAGATCCAAAATGATAGGAGAAGACAGGAGGGGGAGGGATAGAGCCAAGAGCTGGACAGGTGATAGGCAAAAGGGGATACGAGAGGATCATGGGACAGGAGGTCCGGGAAGAAAGACTGGGAGCGGAGGACCCAGAGGATGGGCAAGAGGTATATTCAGAGGAACAGAGGGAGAAAAAGGAGAGTGAGAGAAAGAATGTGTGCATAAAAATGAGTAACAGATGGGGTACGAGGGGGAGGTGGGGCCTTAGCGGAAGTTAGAGAAGTCGATGTTCATGCCATTAGGTTGGAGGCTACCCAGACGGAATATAAGGTGTTGTTCCTCCAACCTGAGTGTGGCTTCATCTTCACAGTAGAGGAGGCCGTGGATGGACATGTCAGAATGGGAATGGGATGTGGAATTAAAATGCGTGGCCACTGGGAGATCCTGCTTTCTCTGGCGGACAGAGCGTAGATGTTCAGCAAAGTGGTCTCCCAGTCTGCGTCGGGTCTCGCCAATATATAAAAGGCGACAGCGGGAGCTCCGGTGCTCCCGATTTGGCCTTTTATATATTGGCGAGACCCGACACAGACTGGCAGACCACTTTGCTTCCGGTGCTCCCGATGTGGCCTTCAAGGATGGGCTGCAGCAAAAGACCACAAACATACTCTCAGTGGCCATTTTATTAGATATTGGAGGTACCTAAGAAAGTGGCCACTGAGTGTAGTTTATTAAAATAAACAAGTAAATTCAGATCTGGAAAGTTGCACATACTGTAATATTTTCTTTCCACCACATTGGGAACTGTGCCTTCCTCAACCTAGTCTCTCTCCTACTCTCAATGTGTCACCTGTTTATCAAAGTTCAAAGCAAATTTAGTATCACAGTATGTAGGTGTCACCATATAGGACCTTGAGATTCATTATCCTGCAAACATCACAGTACAAGAGAGAAATACAATCGAATCAATGAAAAGCTGCACATAAAGACTGACAAACAAGCAACGTGCAAAAGTAGACAAAACTTTGCAAATAAATAAATAGGTAGATAGGTGAGTAGATAGATAGATAATTGAATAGTTAGATACTGTAGGTAGATTAAATAAATAAATACATACATACATAAATATGTATTTATTTATTGAGAACAAGAGTTGTAGAGTCCTTGAAAGTGAGTCCATAGGTGGTGGAATCAGTTTAGGGTTGATGTGAGTGAAGTCATCCATGCTGGTTCAGGAAGCTGACAATTGAAGGGTAATAACTGTTCCTGAACCTGGTGGTGTGGGACTTAAAGCTCCTGTACCTCCTTCCCAATGGCAGCAGCGAGAAGAGAGCATGGCCTGGGTGGAAGGGGTCCTTGATGATGGACCTCTCACACGTCTGTTTCTAACAGATGATACCGTGAAGTATCCCACAATATATCACTTCTTACTACATCAATCCAGCTGATCATCATGTTTACAGAGGACACAACTCCCGCCATAACTCCCACAAAGCAATCCAGCGTGTGGTGAAAACCACAGCGGATCATCAGCACCCAATTGCCCACCATTGAGAACATCTACCATAAACGCTGCCTGGGCAGGGTGAAAAGCATCATCAGGGATGCACCTCACCCTCACCATGGACTTTTTACTCTCCTCCCGTCCGGTAGGCGCTACAAGAGCCTCCGCTCCCGCACCAGCAGGCACAGGAAGAGCTTCTTCCCTGAGGCTGTGACACTGCTGAACCTCTCATCACAGCGCTAAGCAGTATTGCACCCATATTGTACTGTCTCAGTACTTTTATATTTGTGTGCCATAGCACTTTTTTTATTCGCAGTTATTTTGTAAATAACACTATTCTTTGCATTTCTGGTCAGATGCTAAACGCATTTCATTGGCTTTGTATCTGTACTCAGTACAATGACAATAAAGTTGAATCTAATCTAATCTAAATCTAATAACTAGGTATAGGTCAAATGAAGCTGAACTGAAGATGTATTTTATTTAACTCTCTTGGTGTTTTGACCACTGTGAAAGTTTACGCAGACAGGTGGCATAAGCTGCATTTAGTGGAGACAGCAACACAGAAAATAGGAGAGAATCAGCATGTTTTTCTGTGAATAGTAAATCTTACGAGACAAAGGCGCATTTTTATGTGTATAAAATCATGAAAGGCACAGGTAAGGTGAAAGCAAAATCAGAATCAGATTTAATAACACCAGCATATGTCATGAAATTTGTTAACGCAGAGTCTCTTCCCAGTTGAAGGTGAGAGGAGAGAAACTTAGTAGGAACCTGAAAGGCTACTAAATGAACTGCCAGACGGAGTGGTTGAGGCAGGTACATTAACAACATTTTAAAGACACTTGGGCAGGTATACTAATTGGAAAGTTATAGAGCAGGGTTTCCCAACCTGGGGTCCACAGACCCCTCGGTTAATGGTAGGGGTCTATGGAATTAAAAAGACTGGGGACTCCCGGTTTATAGGACTCTAGGCCAAACGTGGACAAATGGAACTAACATAGGTTAGCAGGGAGCAGTTGGGCTGAAGGGTCTATTTCTGTACAGTATGAATGTATGCCTCTATGAATAGCTCAGCCTGGGAATGTAGCCAACAATTTGAACATCTAATTTGGTATTAATCATTTATTCCTGCTGAAAAAAACTGTAGGTCTAAATTTATTCCACTTCATGATTAGAATTTCACAGATCTGTTGTACAGATCAGATTGTTCCAGGCAATATCTAACACTGAAGTGTTCTGTGGCTATTTGAGGACTTGCGAGGTAGATTGAAGGAATGTGGAGAATGATGGTACTCACCTCTCTGTCCCCGGCAATACAATAGGTAGGTCACAGGATGAGTAGCAGTTCTGCCTCAAATCTTCAGCCAGAGCAGTAACTAATCCCAAATTTGTTGCGTCAAGTGGAACATCT
This sequence comes from Mobula birostris, assembly GCF_030028105.1. Classification (NCBI taxonomy): domain Eukaryota; kingdom Metazoa; phylum Chordata; class Chondrichthyes; order Myliobatiformes; family Myliobatidae; genus Mobula; species Mobula birostris. Next base: position 39,807,341 of record NC_092387.1, read on the forward strand.
TGGAAGTGCTCTTCCTGTTCCACGGCTTCCTCCACTGTGTCCAATCCACACTCGTGATCACTGGAATCAGGGGACTGAGTGAAACTCTGGGGACCTTCTCCACACTCTGCTCCCTGGTGTGGTCTGTCCTCCTGAAGCAGCTCTTGCAGTGGCAAGTTGGGCAGTTTCAACACAGACATTTCTTTCACAGGTGACGAAATTGGAGTCTAGCATTTCAAAAATGAAATGTTGACAGTGGGTATCTTTGTCAATGCTAAATATGAACATTTAGAATAAGCATGGTCATAAAGCACAAACCAGCAACACCCGAGTGATTCTCAGTTGCTCCTGAGAGAAGAGCATAATGAGTAAACATAATTATTATTTTGTAATTCATAGTAATTATGTCTCTGCTCCGTACTGCTGCTACAAAACAACACATTTCACATAGGTCAGTGATGATAAACCTCATTCTGATTCTGAAATTTTAATGGAGCTTAATTGTAAAGATTCAAAATTTGTTGAAAGAACCATTTATTGAAACATGATTCATGATTCATATCTGCAGGAAGGACCCCACGAGTGGGAAGTTTGGGTTTTGAGTTGGAATATTGATACAGTTGTTCAGAGCCTCCTCACTTTTAATTCAATTGAGAGGACTAGAATATAAAAGCAAAGATGTAAGGCATTGGTCAGATCACATTTGGAATATTGTCAGCAGTTTTGGGTATAGGAAAGAATCACTGGTATTGGAGAGGGTCCAGAGGAGGTTTACAAGAAAGATCTTGGGAATGAAAGGATTATTGTAGGAAGAGCAACTGATGGCTCTGGGCCTATATTCACTAGAATTTAGAAGAATGCTGGGGAATTTCATTGAAACCTAGCAAACATTGAAAAGGTTAGATATAGAGTGGATGAGGAGAGGATGTTTCCAATAGTGAGAAAGTCTAGGACCAGAGGACACAGCCTCAGAAAAGAAGGATACCCCGTAAAACAGAGATGAGGAAAGTGGTGAATCTGAGGAATTCATTGCACTGATGGCTGTGGAGGCCAAGTATTTAGGTACATTTAAAGCTGAGGTTGATAGATTTTTGATTAGTAAGGGCATCAAAGGCTACAGGGAAAAAACATTAGAATGTTGAGAGGGAAAATAAATTCATGTAAGAGCAGAGAAGACTTGATAGGCCAAATAGCCCCTCTATCTTATGGTATTATGGAGTGTAGGACTTGGCAGATGTATCCTCCAAGCTTTGGTCACTGAAGGACATTATGAATGAACCTGCTTTGACTCTACTGCCACTTTCACTGATTTCAAAAATCTTTCATCAAGTGTCAGCTGGGGGCTACAAGTGAATTAAATTCTGGGGATGTTTATTGTTGGTCACCATTCTCAGAAATATGGAATGGTAATTGCACTCACCTCCTGATATCAAATCATTGCAATTTATTTCCAAAAATAAAGTTTATCACAACAAGACACCAAAAGATACATAAAGAAATGCAGTGCAAACAATATTTTTTACATTCTTAGTGTCATTTGGCCAATACATTCAGCGGTGTTAACGTTTCTTTTAAACAATCTTACATTGCTATTCATCTGGTCCCTTAGGGTGGTCCATTCTTTTAATTTTTGAAGGGCTTCTCTACCTGACTCTTCCCTTCCATGTGCAGTAATGGAAGGAGTCCACTTTTGTGATCCTTTCCTACGTGGCCTTTGCATTGGCTGCACCAAACTTCAGAGCACATTTCTGCGACCTGGTATGCACTATTTGGTAGTATTCCCTTCGAGACATCTTGCTGTGTTGGCATATCAATAAAATTTCCAATTTGTGCAAGTGGATGAACTCGGCAGCAGGTGTTTAGCCCTAAGAACCAATGGCTCACTTTCCCCTTTCTACCTCTTACATTTGACAAGCTAAGAGATTCGGACCAGGGAATTTTTCTGGTGCTGAAGGAGTGCATTAAACTGGTAACGGTCAGAGGTTTGACCATGCTCTGTCCTGGGACCAACATCCTGTCACATCACTGTCTGTGGTGGACATCACTTTCGTGTACAAGGAGGCAGAAGGGCTTTTTGTCTGTTAACCAAGCCATGGGCAAGGTGAGAACGTGGGAATATGTGCAGGACAATACAGCCACTCACATCCTCACAACACTGACATATTTCCTGGCATGCTATCCTTTTGCAGTACATTTTCAATCCCACAATCTTCATCTGAGAGGTTTAGGTCTTTTCGTCACTTCTAACGCCTTGTGTTACACTCCCCATATAACTTGAACCCTCAGAATCAGGATCAGAATTATCACTGCCATATGTCACTGAAGTTGTTGGTTGTGGCTGCAGTAAAGTACAAGATATTTAAAAAACTATAATTTACAATAAGAAAGTGTAAGAAATTACAACAAAAAATAGACAAACAGTGCCGAAGGAGAGCAAAATAGTAAAGTAGTGTTCATGGGTTCATGAACCGTTCAGTTATCTATTCCTAAAACATTACATTCTCAACCGGCATCCACTCCCCCACCCCAATAGCCTCTAGCACTGTCAGAGCTCGATAAATTTACCAGGCTTTGGGGATCTATTTCAGGCAGAATTCCTGGCGCAGGCCTGCACAGCCTCATCGTGACATCTGGGGGAGCTCCGCGGAGAAGATGAAGCACTTCCTGTTGAAAATGAGATAACAGTTGAATAGAAATCTTGATCAGATAACATCTCTTTACAACTAGCTCTAAGCATTAATTCTTTCTCTGGCACACTGAAGAATTGTAAGCAACACAGCGGAGCAGGGCGGGGCAACTTTAAAATGTTGACAAAGATTTAATACTGGAGTGCAATAAGGACAGCTAGATTAAAAGTGAAGCTAGGTATAATCAATCTCAGCATAGCTAGTCAGTGATCTTAGCTACAAGGTCAGACTCTTTCACTAAAACAAGGCACAGAGTTTGAATGGAGCAATTTACCACTCTTCTGTGCAGAAAATTAATGTGTTAATGGCTGATAGGAACAGATAGTCCAACACCAATACTTAGCAACTAATCAGTTCAAAAATCTCAACTCACAGCATGTTTGAAAAAAAGTGTTTTTATCTTCTTTGGGTCAAAGGTCAGCATGAATTAGCCACATGCATCAAAAACAAAACTAAAGAGAAATGCTGGGTCAAATCAAAATTAAAAAAAAACACGATACAAGAGCCTGCAGATGCTGAAATCTGGAGCATCACGTGAAATGCTGGAGGAACTCAATGGGTCAGCAAGGCAACATCTATGGAAGGATACGGGCAGTCAACATTTTGGATCGAGACTCTTCATTTGAACTTGATTACATGGAATAATCTAATCGCTGAGGTAGTCCTTGTGAAACTAAATCACTTTGCACAATGGTAGAATTAGCCTGCAAATTCTACCTCAGTGCACTCTGTAATGATCTGATCTGCATGAACAGCATGCCGTGCAAGCTTCCCACTGTATCTCAGTACATGTGACAATAACAAACCAATTCAAGTTATTAAGGAATTGCTATCAATGACCTAATCTCAGAAGGGAAAATTAGTCTTTCAATCACAGTTGGTCACTCCAGTGCCCCATTTGCCCAAAATCTTCATGCCGTGGGTCAGGTCATCCAAAACTCGGATATGATACTTCCTACTGGGGCAAACGATCTGAGTCCAAACACTGACTTGGCTCATGAGGAAAGATAGATGGCTTGTGCAAGACTCCAGAAACTGCAGTACCTGTGGAATATCACCCCAAAGTGGTGGCCCACTTTAAGGAGGAAAATCATTTACTAGGAAAAAGAAGTGAACAATTAATATTAATGGGGGTAATAGATAAGAGGAATTGTTCACCCTGGTGTGATAGAAAACTGATACTCCTTCATCTCATCTGGATAAGAACTAAAATATAGCCTAAAAATACCTTAATTAGTAACTGTTGTTTATTGTCTTTAAAATAATCAGGATAATGATTTTAAAAGATGAAAATTCAATGCCAGATTCTAAGGTCACACCAAGAAGCTTGATTGAAGAGAAACATTTAGCCAGTTTGACTTTATTTGTTCACAACACCAGTGCCACTGTACTGATTAAATGACCTCTTATTCCTTAACTACTATTTCTGAACATTTTGTCTGACACTATCCCAGTCATATTAAGAAATAGTGCTTGCCTTAAATCTGCCCTTCAAGCCTTCAGGTAAGATTAGTCTTGTCACACTGAATACACTGTTCCTGGTTTTGTTTTTTTATCCATTAAAAAAAAGACAATTTAAAAAAGTAATTGCCTAGAAATTACTTAAATGGCAGGGGGATGGGACCGGAACGATGGAGCAGAGGAGGGGGAAAACAGAAATAAATCTAAGATAGCGAGCAGTAAACATGTCAGGAAGGACAGACAGATGATGGGGCAAATTTGCAGCCACTGGGATGAGTTGCAGTGCAATCAAAGCAAAAAGTACAAAATACTGGTCTTAAGGTGTTATACTTAAATGCACGCAGCATAAGGAATAAGGTGGATGATCTTGTGGTACAGCTACAGGTTGGAATGTATGATATTGTGGCCATCACTGAGATGTGGCTAAAGGATGCATGTCTCTGGGAGCTGAACATCCAAGGATACACGGTGTATCGGAAGGATAGGCAGGTAGGCAAAGGGGGTGGCGTGGCTTTATTGGTAAGAAATGATATTAAATCATTAGAAAGAGGTGACATAGGATCGGAAGGTGCAGAATGTTTATGGGTTGAGCTAAGAAATAGCAGGGGTAAAAGGACCCTGATGGCAGTTATATACAGGCCTCCTAACAGCGATGTAGACTACAAATTACAACTGGAAATAGAAAAGGCTTGTCAGAAGGGAAGTGCTAAGATAATTGCAGGGAATTTTAACATGCGAGTGGATTGGAAAAATCAGGTCGGCACTGGATCTCAAGAGAGAGAAATTGTATAATGTCTACGAGATGGCTTTTTAGAACAGCTTGTTGTTGAGCCCACTAGGGGTTTGGCTGTACTGGACTGGGTATTGTGTAATGAACCAGAGGTGATTAGAGAGATGAGGTGAAGGAACCCTTAGGAGGCAATGATCATAACATGATTGAGTTCATTGTGAAATTTGAGAAAGAGAAGCCGAAATCAGATGTGTCGGTATTTCAGTGGAGTAAAGGAAATTATAGTGGCGTGAGAGAGGAACTGGCCAAAGTTGACTGGAAAGGAACACTGGCGGGAAGGACGGCAGAGCAGCAGTGGCTGGAGTTTATGCGAGAAGTGAGGAATGTGCAAAACAGATATATTCCAAAAAAGAAGAAATTTTCGAATGGAAAAAGGATGCAACCGTGGCTGACAAGAGAAGTCAAAGCCAAAGTTAAGCAAAGAAGAGGGCATACAAGGAAGCAAAAATTAGTGGTAAGACAGAGGATTGGGAACTTTTTAAAAGCTTGCAAAAGGAAACTAAGAAGGTCATTAAGAGGGAAAAGATGAACTATGAAAGGAAGCTAGCAAATATTAAAGAGGATACTAAAAGCTTTTTCCAAGTATATAAAGAGTAAAAGACAGGTGAGAGTAGATATAGGACCAATAGAAAATGATGCTGGAGAAATTGTAATGGGAGATAGGGAGATGGCGGAGGAACTGAATGAGTATTTTGCATCAGTCTTCACTGAGGAAGACATCAGCAGTATACCTTACACTCAAGGGTGTCAGGGAAGTGAAGTGTGCGCAGTCACAAATACGACAGAGAAAGTACTCAGGAAGCTGAATAGTCTAAGGGTAGATAAATCTCCCGGACCAGGTGGAATGCATCTTCATGTACTGAAGGAAGTAACTGTGGAGATTAGAGGCATTAGCAATGATCTTTCAAAAGTCAATAGATTCTGCTATGGTTCCGGAGGACTGGAAGATTGCAAATGTCACTCTGCTATTTAAGAAGGGGGCAAGGAAGCAAAAAGGAAATTATAGACCTGTTAGCTTGAATTGGTGGTTGAGAAGTTGGTGGAGTCGATTGTCAAGGATCAGGTTACGGAGTACCTGGAGGCATATGACAAGATAGGCAGAACTCAGCATGGTTTCCTTAAAGGAAAATCCTGCCTGACGAACCTATTGTAATTTTTTGAGGAAATTACGAGTAGGCTAGACAAGGGAGATGCAGTGGATGTTGTTTATTTGGATTTTCAGAAGGCCTTTGACAAGGTGCCGCACATGAGGCTGCTAAACAAGATAAGAACTCATAGAATTACTGGAAAGTTACATACGTGGATAGAGTGTTGGCTGATTGGCAGGAAACACAAAGTGGGAATAAAGGGACCCCATTCTGGTTGGCTGCCGGTTACCAGTGGTGTTCCACAAGAGTCCGTGTTGGGGCCACTTCTTTTTACGTTGTACATCAACGACTTGGATTATGGAATAGATGGCTTTGTGGCTAAGTTTGCTGATGATACAAAGGTAGGTGGAGGGGCCAGAAGTGCTGAGGAAACAGAGAGTCTGCAGAAAGACTTGGATAGATTGGAAGAATGGGCAAAGAAGGGGCAAATGAAATACAATGTTGGAAAGTGTATGATTATGCACTTCGGCAGAAGAAATAAACGGGCAGACTATTATTTAAATGGGGGGAGAATTCAAGGTTCTGAGATGCAACGGGACTTGGAAGTCCTCGTGCAGTATACCCTTAAGGTTAACCTCCAGGTTGAGTCGGTGATGAAGAAGGCGAATGCAATGTTGGCATTCATTTCGAGAGGAATAGAGCATAGGAGCAGGGATGTGATGTTGAGGCTCTATAAGGCACTGGTAAGACTTCCCTTGGAGTACTGTTTGCAGTTTTGGGCTCCCTATTTAAGAAAGGATGTGCTGATGTTGGAGAGGGTTCAGAGAAGATTCACTAGAATGATTCCAGGAATGAGAGGGTTAACATATGAGGAAAGTTTGACTGCTCTTGGACTGTATTCCTTGGAGTTTAGAAGAATGAGGGGGGACCTCATAGAAACATTTTGAATGTTGAAAGGCATGGACAGAGTGGATATAGCAAAATTGTTTCCCATGGTGGGGGAATCTAGTATGAGAGGGCATGACTTAAGGATTGAAGGGCGCCCATTCAGAACAGAGTTGAGAAGAAATTTTTTTAGCCAGAGGGTGGTGAATCTATGGAATTTGTTGCCACGGGCGGCAGTGGAGGCCAAGTCACTGGGTGTTTAAGGCAGAGATTGATAGGTATCTGAGTAGCCAGGGCATCAAAGGTTATGGTGAGAAGGCGGGGGAGTGGGACTAAATGGGAGAATGGATCAGCTCATGATAAAATAGCAGAGCAGACTCGATGGGCCAAATGGCCGACTTCTGCTCCTTTGTCTTATGGTCTTATGGTCTAAATTAATCTCTAATCAACAGCACTCAATGCATTATATAGTTAGGACAATGCATTGTACTCTGCCTCATTGGAGTCAATGGAGCTTTGGAGTGAGTCCAACATGCAGGTGCTGTATGTTATCTGTTATCATCCTGGGATGGATCACTAATCAGATACACTGTGAATACTGAACTCTTGATAAAGTACTAAACATTGCTGGAAAGACTCATGCCAGGTAGGTCACAAAGGAAGAAGCCCTGAAGAATGAGCGTGTTGGTGAAGAATGAAGAGTGGACAGGTCCCTGTTGAGTCTATTGCCCTTCTGGAGATCTGGGAGACAAGCCAAGTGGAAAATAAAGATCAGGGCATCAGGTTGGAGATGGTGGAATATCAACTATTAAAGAGAATGCTAGTGGAGTCTTGCTTCACCACATGGACAGGAATGCGACCAGGTAAAAGTAATGTTACCACTACTAAGAGCTTTGGTTAGACATCCTTTAGAACAATGCACCACTAACTATCTCTCCCAGACTACAATAGAGCCCTTCTTGTCCACCCTACCACACTCTACATTTAACAGCTCATCTTCCAGCATCTTCACCCCCTTCAATACCTTCCACTCTGATTATTTTCCAGCTTGATAATTATTCTGTGTGCGCCCTTCAGAAACGTAAAAGTTCTACAACATCACTAGATCTTCCCTTCTCCCATGTAAACACTTGAAGTTCTTCCTGTAGCCCAGGTGCCTTCTCCATGCCCTCTATCCAGTAGTTATTTATCACACTCTCTCACCAAAACATGGATGTTTAAAATGGTAACCAGAGAACAACGGGTGCTCCCCAGGTTACAAATGCCCAAATAATGTACATATAAACAAGCATTTGGGAGACTGACACAATGGATTTGCGTTGCTGTGGGACTGCTCCTGTCACCAGCTGGAACTCTACCAACACTGAGCCCAGGAATATGTTCTAGTTAACTCAATAATGTCCACTTTGTGAATCTAATCTAGATAAATGGTTTAAGTGTGTCAATATCAGCTTTTTTATGACAGAAACACACAAATCGAGGAAGTCAGCATTTTGTGTGTGTTACTCGGATTTCCAGCAGCTGCAGACCCTCTTGTGTTTATGATTTGTAGGAAAGCGCGTTCAAATTTTGTAATAATTTAGAACATGCTAGAAGGCATAAATTAGAGAATTTTGCTGCACAGTGAGAGTGGAAATTTAAAAAGTGACAGGAAATGCTGCAGATGTCATAAAATTTCACCTTGTACGTCAGTGATAATAAATGTGTTTCTGATTAGCATGGAGGCATTGGGCCAAGGGGTCTGCTTCTATGCTGCACAATTCTATAAACCTACTGAACATTGAAAGACCTTGATAGGGTGGATGTGGACAGAATGTTTCCTATAGTGGGAGAGTCTTGGACCCGAGGGCACAGCCTCAGAATGGAAGGACATCACTTTTGAACAGAGATAAGGAGGAATTTCTTTAGCAAGAGGGTGGTGAATCTGTGGAGTTCATTGCAACAGAAGACTGTTGAGTCCAAGTCATTGGGTATACCTAAAGTGGAGGTTGATAGATTCTTGATTAGTAAGAATGTCAAACGTTAAGAGGAGAAGGCAGGAGAACAAGGTCGAGAAAGAAAATAAATCTGCAGTAATCAAATGGTGGACAGGATTGATGGGCCAAATGGCCTAATTCTGCTCCTATGTCTTATGGTCTAATGGACTCAACGGTGCAACTGCTGTTGGGGCCATTTATGGGGTGTTGACAAATTGCTGAAGAGGAGCAAATAATGAGCAATGATGATGGAAGAGAATTAAAACATATTGGGGACTGTGAGATGTTAAGTACACCAGCATCTGTGGAGAGTGAATATCCGAATTAGTCATGGATGATGGCCTTACACTAGCACTGCTCACTTCTGGCATAAATAGAAAATGTTAAAAACTTAGCAGGCCAGACCTCATGTGTGGGTTGGAAAACCAAATAAGTGTTTTAGGTCAAAGATCCTTCATCATCATCCACTGCTGTCTCTAATCTTAACTGTAAGAATGGTGTTTTAACGAAGAGTCTTTGACCTGCAACATTAACTCTGCTTCTCTTCCGACAGGTGTGGCCTGACCTACTGTGTATTTCCAGCATTTTCTGTTTCTATTTCAGATTTCAAGCATCTGCAGTCTAGTTTAAATTTTCAGGAAAGGCTGATAATCTGAAACAGTTGAATTTAATACTGAGTCCCAGACTGCAACATGCCCTGACTGAAGATGAGGTGCTGTATCTTGAGCTCAAATTGTGCTTTGTGGGAACAAAATAGGAAGACATACTGATTGGTCAGAGAGAATGAGGAGCATAGAATTATTGGGCCAGGTAACTAGAAGCTCAAGATCAAATCTGTGGATTCTCCAAGGCAGTCACTCAATTTGTGATTGGTTTTCCCATCACAGAGGTGACCACATTGTGAACACCAAAGACCAAACTGGAATAATGGTGAGTGAATTACTGCTTCATCTAAGGGTGTTTTAGGTCCCTGGATGGTGGGAGGTGAAGAAGTAAAAGGGCAAGCATTGCATGTCATGCAGTTGTGTGGGGAAGTATTGTACGGAAATTGGTTGCTGCTGGAAGAATGGATTCAGGATTCACAGATGCAATGGTTCATTTATAAACACAGGAGATTCTGCGGTTGCTGAAAATCTTGAGCAACACACACCAAGTGCTGAAAGAACTCAGCAAGTCAGGCAGCATCGATGGTAGGGGAATAAACAGTTAACACTTTGGGCCAAGACCCTTCAGCAGGACCTTTAAAATAGTGGAGGGGAAGGGGAGGGCAATGATGCACCTGGTTGGGGGACAATCAGTGAAAGTGGTGAAAGTTGCAATCAGCCTGTCGAAAGTGGAGGTTGGTGGATGGACGATGAGAACAAGGAAGGTGAGAGTGGGAGCAGGAATTCGGGAAATAGAAGAGACAGGTTTGAGAGCCCTGCCACTGGTGGAAGACGGGAAGCCACAGTTCAGGAAAAAGTGATGCAGTACATTTCAGATGGACCAGCGCAGAAATCCTTGTCAGTGTAGGTACAACTGAGCTAGAGAAATTGGAAGATTGGAATTCATTTCTAACAGGAAGCAGGTGAGAGGAAGTATAGACAGGATACCTTTGGGAGTCTGTTTTTCTCTCTGAACTTCCTGCATTCCTTATTTTACATTTCTAACAACTGCTGTGTTGTGTATCTCATAGTTCTAGCACCGCTTGTCCCCTTTCTCTTGCCATTATTTATCTCCTTCCATTTACACTCCTGCAGATAAAGCAACACCCTCAATCATCACACTCCCATCCACCATGCTACAGCATTTGTGTCACTTGGAGAATCATGGACTCCAGCCAATTAACACATGCTCCCTTGGCTCTCTCCTCCCCTGAGCAGCTGTGTAAGATCATCTCATGCAAAATACAGAAAGAACTCAGCAGGTCCTACAGCATCGATGGAGAGGAATAAATAAAATGGAGAATTCCCCTCCATAGATGCTGTCTGACGCACTGAGTTCCTCCAGCATTTTATGTGTGCTGATCTTGATTTCCAGCATCAGAATCAATTTTAATTATCACTGGTGTATGTCATGAAACTAGTTGTTTTGTGGCAGCAGTACATTGTAATACGTAATAATAAAAAACAATAAATTACAATAAGAACTATGTATGAAAATTAAATTAACCAAGTAGGGCAAAAAGAGAGCGACAAAAGAAAAAAAATCAGTGAGGTGGTGTACATGGGTACATTGTCCATTCAAAAATCTGATGGTGGAGGGGAAGAACTGTTCCTATAATGATGAATGTGAGTCTTCAGGCTCCTGTACCTCCTCCTTGATAGTAACAATGAGAAGGTATCGTGCCCTGGGTGAGGGGGTCCTTCATGATGGATGCCACCTTTCTGAGGAATCGCCTTTTGGTGATGTCCTTGATGCTGGGGAGGCTCGTGCCCATGATGGAGCTGGATGAGTTTGCAACTTTCTGCAGCTTTTTCTGATCCTGTGCAGTGGACCCTCTGTATCAGATGGTGATGCAAGCAGCTAGAATACTCTCCATGGTACATCTGCTGAAATTTACAAGAATCTGTGGTGATGTATGAAGTCTCCTCAAACTCCCAGTGAAATATAGCTTCTGTTATGCCTTCTTTGTAATTACATCAATATGTTTGTTGGGCCCTGGATAGATCTTCAGAGAGATTGACACCCAGGAACTTGAAATTGCTCAGCCTTTCCACTGCTGATCCCTTGATGGGGACGCGTGATTGTTCCCTCAACTTTCCCTTCCTGAAGTCCACGATCAGTTCTTTGGTCTTACTGGAAATGAGTGCAAGGTTTTTGTTGCATCACCACTCAACCAGGTGATCTATCTCACTCCTGTACACTTCTTCATCACCATCCGAAATTCTGCCAACAATAGCTGTGTTATCGGCAGATTTATAGATGGAGGAAGTTGTGCCTGACCACACAGTTATGGGTGTTGAGGGTAGAACAGTAGGTTAAGCATGCATCGTTGAAGTGCAGCAGTGTTGATTGTCAGTGAAGAGGAGATGTTATTTCCATTATCTGCAGATTTTTTTGTGTTCTGTAAGACCATTTCCATTTTTGTTCACTCTGGAAATGTAACTGGACACTTCCCCTTGTGAAAATTGCTTTTGACTCTTGATTCCTGCATCAGAAACAGAACTGATGCTCTTGTTCCTGCAATACATCATTAAGGGCTACTAAAGGTAGACCATGGAGACAGTTGGTTATTCTTGGTCTTATGGTACAGTATCAGAATGGGACATCTTGATAGTAAGTCCCATAGCAACCTTCTATCTTTCAGACTGTCCCAAGGTTTTCAGCTGCCTCCAATGGTCACTATCTCACAATACCGGAGACCTAGATCCAATCCTGGTTGGTGTGGAGTTTACACATTCCCTTTGTGACCATGTGGATTTTCCTAGGACACTTCCTACCATATCCCAAAGACATGCAGGTCAGTAGGATAATTGGCCACTGTAAATTGACCCGTGTGTGTGGGGGATGGAGCTGTTGAGAGTGTGAGGAAAATAAAATACGATGAGTGTAAATGGGTGGTTGGTCATGGACTCAGTGGGCTAAAAGGCCTGTTTCTATGCTGTATATATCTATGCCTCTGACTGATCTCAACCTTACAACACCCTCCCGTCCTGCTCCCATCACCATCTGCCCAACTACCCTGACCTCAGTGGTCCTGATCACCAAAGTCACTGACTCTCAGATGTCATAAATCCCCCATAGCCCCAAACCCTCCAACACTCTGATCACTGGAGACACAAAAGACTGCAGCTACTGGAATGCAGAGCAATACACAAAATGTAAAAGCATCTCAGTAGATTGGGCAACATCTACCAAGGGAGACTAACAGTTATGGTTTAGTTCACAGAAAATCAGAGAAATGATTCTGCCCCATCTTTGGTCACTGGTGTGAAGTGTGACACTCCCCATAGTCACCATCACAGGTTTGGCTTCACTAACATCAAAGGGTTAAATCATGTGGGGCTTCATTTTACCTTGCAACCAACACACACTTCACCTTGGCCAAAGGTAACCTAACACTAGAAATTTCTAGAACTTAAATCTTCACATACAGTTGCTATTGAATAGGAGGTCATGTGTTTCTGATGAGAGATCATCAGCTTTAAATGTACCTCTGCTGCTTCCTCTGTGAACGCTGCCTAACCTGCTGTGCATTTTGAGCATTCCCTGTTTTATTTTAACATAGATCGTGAATTAGTTTCACTTCCCCAGTGTAGGCAGTTCATTAATTTCACAAGGCATCGGTCACTGTTTTAGCCACTCACCTGATATGACAGGCCCTTGACTGCAACTCCATTGACGGCCAGGATGACATCTCCAACTTCAATCTGACCGGTCTCTCCAGCTGGTTGCCCTGGAAACAACCTCTTAATTCTCACCAAGCTCTCTCTGGGGTCGTCTGCTGTGTACATCTGCAGGAAGCTGAATCCTAAACCCCCAGCATTTTTCTTCATCTTCACCTCAAACGTATTATCTGTTAAAAATATTGTTGGACATCAATAGGAATTAAATATTTTCTATCACCCAGACGACATCTCTCCATTGAGTACTTCAAAATCTTCCCATAATTGTCTTTCCCATAAATCTTCCCATATGTCTTTATGCATGAAAGAATGATGATTAGTCATCCGTAATTCAAAAAATATCCATAACATTGAGATGACCATGAAGTTATAGCCAGTCTTTATTTTCTTCAAAGTTCAAAGTACATTTATTATCAAAGTAGGTTTATCATATGCAACCTTGAGTTTCATATCCCATCTCTTAAGGTTTTGATCAAGATTTGAGATTCAAATTTATTTGTCACGTGTACATCGAAACACACAGTGAAATGCATCATTTGCATTAAAAACTAACATGCCAGAGGGTGTGCCGGGGTGGGGAGCAGCTTGCAGATATTACCACACATTCCAGCGCCAACACAGCACACCCATGATGCTCGACAGAACAGCACACAACACAGCAAGCAACAAGCGACAACAGCAAAAACAAGACCCATTTCCTCTCGTGCACACGCAGAGTCCTTTAACCTCAGACAAGCCTCCAGCATATAAGGACTCCTTGGAATGAATTTTTGCTCTTATTTTGATTGACTATGCCAATGGTGAGCCCAAAGAATATTTAAATGCAAACTAATTTAACTAAATCTTTCAAATTAGTTCCAGATGGGTTTCTCTGCTTCTGTGATTGCTGGGCCTGATAGAAACTGACAGAAGCCTCAAACACCTACACAAGTGGGTGCTGTGGTAGTGCAGCAGTTGATGTTATCAAAACTTGGGGCATTGGAGTTTGGAGATCAATTCTGGCATGGTCTGTAAAGAGCTTGTACGTCTTCCCGTCAAAGTGTTGGTTTTCTCCAGGTATCCTCCCACTGTCTGAAAATGTGTCTATTACATAGGTTAACTGGTCATTGTAAATTGTCCTGTGATTAGGCTAGGGTTAAATAGGTGGGGTGCAGCTCAAAGGGCTGATTCAATGCTGTGTCACTAAATACACAAAATAAAAGGAAAGTGAATGAAGAGTGGAACAAAGAATCTATTCCCTTCAGGATCTTTTCTTGTCAGCCACACCAGAAATATGCTGCTCTTCCTGCGTCTAATTTTACAACATGACGTCTAATGCTGCAGCAACTCTGTAGCTCATAGCCCAGAGATGGGAAGGAGAGAGCCAGTCCAAATATCTGCCCCAAGTCCCACTCAGAGCTGGTTGCTGTATTTTCTTCTTATCTGTTAATTTCATCATTCACCCAATTTATTAGTATCACTAGTTCAAAGGGACAATTAAATCATGCTCAACGTCCCAAAACAATTGAACAAACTTCACATGAATCATCTAACCTTCGCTATTCCATCCTTATGCTCTTACATCAGTTATTCTGCTCCTGATGTTAGATCTCAATATCTTCCACGTGATCTATACATTCATTGTGTTCACTGTGTTTTTGGTGCTTTATCCTCCCTCCTTTCTGTGAACGATCCTTGAGTTGGATTATTTCAGTTATAAAGGAAGTTGGGAGAGAAGGGTTTGTTTCCCTGGAGCAATTTATATGGGGAATAGAGTACAAATATTTTTCCTACAATGAGTATGTTTGAAATGAAAGGGCAACAGTTCAAGGTGAGAGGGACAGGGTTTAGAGGGGATTTGAGAAAGACTTTTTTTTCCACAGAGGGCAGTTGGAGTGTGGAATATGCTGACTGAAGAGGTGGGGTAGGCAGACATTCTCACAACATTTAAGAGACAAGTAGCTGAGTTGTCAGGGCATAGGAGTCCAAGGACACAGCGGGCTGAAGGACCTGTTTCTGTGCTTAATGACTCTATGGCATCTGAGTTATATCAATAAGATTGAAAGAGTGCAGGGAAGTTGTTGGGATTTGAGGACATTAAGTTATAGGGAAAGGCTAAAGAGGTTAAGACTTCATTCCCTGGAGAGTAGGAAAATGAGGGGAGATTTGATAGAGGTACACAAAATTATGAAGGGTATAGATAGGGGAAATGCAGGCAGGCTTTCGCCACTGAGGTTGGGTGAGACTAGAACGAGACGTCATGGGTTAAGGGTGAAAGGTGAAATGCTTAAGAGGAACATTGGGTGAAACTTCTTCACCCAAGAGGGTGGTGAGAGGGTGGAACACACAGTGGAAGTGTTAGATGAGGGTTTGATTTCAATGTTTAAAAGAATTGGATAGGTACATTGATGGGGGAGGTATGGGGGACTACAGTTTGCGTGCAGGTTAATGCAGGCAGAACAATAGTTCAACACAGGCTAAGTGGGCCAAAGGGCCTGTTTCTGTGCTGTTGTGCTCCATAAACAGTCGATCATTTCTTTATTACACATTAGACTCTAACCTGCTTTCATCTTGAGAGACCGATCTGCTTCTTACACATTAATAGCAGTTTTCACTGTTTGCTTTGAAATCCCTTTATCAGCTTTTATTACTTCTGTTGTTTGGTGCTGTTGATTTTACATTTTATTAAATTTCAGCTTCTGCAGTTCCAACAAAAAGAATAAGCATTTTTAGTTTAAAATGTTTCTCGTGTACTAAAATAAAACAACTGCAAATGCTGGGTACAGTACTTAAATATTTTCAGTTGATGTTCAATTCTCTGACCTCTTGAAGCATCGCTTTCTAAGGCCATCAGCTTAAAATGGGACACAGGCTCTCTACAAAAAAGCAAGACAGGTTCTTGGATGTAATCAAAGAAATAGCCGGTTCTGGGCACATGGCGCACATCAGGTAGAGTTGCTGCCTCCCAGATTCAGTCCTGGTCTCCTGTTACTGTCTGTGTGGAGTTTGCATACTCTCTCTGTGCACTCGCTCTGGAGCTGAGAACCGTTTTATCAGTTTCCAACTGTAATATTTTGCATTTTGATACTGCTGCCAATTTAAAGTGAACAAGAGTGTGTTTGAAACAGCCTGGCATAATCTTCACTACAGTGGCTTCATGTAGAGTCATTTAACAGAGTGATCCTGTTGTTAACAATCAGGATTCATGAAATGTTCCTGTGATTACTCATCGGTAAGAAACAGAAAACTTTGTCGATGTATCTGGTACAGCTGACTGACAATTTTCATTCACTGCATAAATAAGTCTGTACTCGAGAATCAAACTGCACTGCAAATTATCTCTGTGCCTCTGTCGCAATCCCCAGGTTATGAATGATTTTCAATTTTACTTATGCTCCTAAATCAATTTTGTCCATAAATCAGTAAATATACAAAATAACTCAAAAACTAAGCACAGATCCACTGTATTGCAATGAATAGTATGGAGGAGAGTCAATTAACATAAAGATTTTTACTTCTCATTTAGGTGAAGGATGTAAGTAATAAAGTCAATTCAATTAATTTATTGTTGTTCCCTGCCTAATTACAACAAACAGAATCAGAGTGTCCAACACTTTATGGCTGGTTTCAATGGGCTGGAAGTAGCAGTGGATGCTGCATTGTTTAGTTACACACATATCAATAAAAGTTATTGCTAGTCAGTTTCCAAAGCAACACTCTTAAGTGGCCTCCCACAGTGAAAGTGGCTGCTTATGGCCTTGAGAGACAGTGGTGTCATAATATTGTGGGGAGATTACGTGTAAACAAGTATTTTTTCCCCAAGACTGATTCTCTTCTGATTTTCAATTGCCTCTGATCTGGGCCAACATCTATGTGCCGGGCAGCACCTAATTAATTAGCTTGTCTATTTCAGCTTTTTTCTTAAAGATGTGCTGGGTGTGCACCAGCTACTGCTGCACCCCTGCATGCTTCACGGCCTGGTACTGGTCCACAGCCCGGAGGTTGGAGACCACTGGTCTAGAAGATGTTTTGCCACTCATCCAAGAGTTCTGATCCATGGTGGGTAGTTTTCTGGCTTATAAACTCTGTGAGTTGTTTCCAGGTAAAGCAATCACATGAGGGTCGTTAAGATTCATAGAGGTAACGAGAGGGTCATTAGTCTTATCTTTGCATGAATGGATGTGTGAACTGTTGTGGAGACACCAGGGTAGAGATGTTAGGACTACAATATAAGTAGCTGATAGGTGGTGTCGTACCCACCCCCTCTGTTCAGGGATGGGTTTTCCACTCTGACAAAGATGGCTTCTGTAACCCCTCTTTCAGGCCACCTGTCCTCCCTGTCCTGACATCTCTGCACAGTTCACACCTTCATGCATGCAAAAATAAGACTAATGACTCTCATAAGACTCTCATTATCTCAGTGACTCTTAATGATCCTCATGTGATTGCTATGGCCTTTAAACAACTCACAGAGTTTATAAACTGGAAAACTGGCCACCATGGACCAGGACTGAAGAAGCCTCTCAGATGTTGTCTTCTAGAGAACACAGCAAGTCCAGTTGTCTTGATTTACTACTGCTTGATATATAATGGCCTGAATGATCGAGAACTTTCATAGACATAATGCAGAATAAATTTAAAGATAAGGCAAAGTGCAGTGCAGTGCAGTCAGACAATAAGGTGCAATGCCATAATGAGGTAGATTATGAGCTCGAGAGTCTATATTATTGTACTCCTGGACTGCCCAATAGTTTTATAACAGCATGATAGAAGCTGTCCTTCAGCCTGGTGGTACATGCTTTTTTGATTTTGTATCCTCTGCTTGACGGGAGGGGGAGAAGAGAGAATAACTTGTCGAGGAGGGGTATTTGATTACGTTGACTGCTTTGTCAAGGTACCAAGAAGAATAGACTGAGTCCAGAGAAGGGAGACTGGTTGCTGTGATGTTCTGTGCTGCATCCACATCTTTCTGCAGTTTCTTGCGGTCACGTACCAAGCAGTTTCTATACCAACCTGTGATACATAATAATACTTATGGGAACTTATTTCTATGCACAGGTGTCTTAAATTGGATATTTATAACTTGGGAAGGGCCTGTAGTCAACTATTCTAGGGTCATTTCACAAGTCTGGTGTTCCCAGTGCTGAGTCCCACACAGGGAATGTATGATGCACACTTCAAGCTAAACTGTGAGAACATTTACCCAGCCAGACTCCACAGGAAACAAATTCTCCTCTATATCTGTCATCCTCCAATAACAAGAGCTACTCTTATTATTCATGGGCATTTGCGTAGTTTATCATTCAATGCACTTTGTAATTAATCAAAAAATAACCATTAGCCTAGGTAAGCAAGAGGTCATTGGAGAAACATGTTCAAGGCGGCAGGAAGAGAAGCAGCATTTTGTACAGAAAATTCCAAAACCTAAGGAGACACAAGAGACTGAACTGTACTCCTCCCACCGAGCATCGTTCCCCACTGTTCCCACCTGCCCACCTCACTTCCCTAGTTTGGTTTCATGCTCCAACTTCCTTTTCTATCAGAGCCCTTAATCTGCAGCCTTTTCTTGCCTCCAACTATCACTTCCCACTCTCAATTGCTTGCCAGCTCTTGTGCCATCCCTCCAGGTCACCTGTTTTATCTCCCCCTGTACACTTTCAATTCAGATGAAAGATTACAACCTGAAATCTTTACTGTCCATTTCCCTACACTGAAACTGAGTTCTCCAGCAGGTCGTTCCAAAATCTAGGGTCTTGGCAGCTGAGGTTCTAGCACCACAGGTAGAGCGAAGAAGGAAGACTGCACAAGGCAATGTGGTGGAATGAATGAAAGATACCCGATGGTTATAGGACCAAAAAGGCGAAGGACATGAGAAAATGCGAGATACAGGCTGGAAAAAACAAACTGGTCTCAGTCAGTCTAGGCCCTTGTGACACACACACACACACACACACACACACACACACACACACACACACACACACACACACACACACACACACACACACACACACACACACACGATTGATGGTTTATTGGTCCGGACCATGCTCAGAAATACCTAACCTTCTCCATGTTGGATTGTGTGTGGTTGTGGTAAAACAAGGAACATTATACAAGATCTGTAATCCAAATGCTTCATTAGATTATAGTTATATGTGAGGTTCAGTGGATGAAATGCTACACAGACAGATGTCGATTTTATGTAACAGGCTTCAGTATAATTGAGAGTTATTTTTCCTCTTCTTCTATTTCCAATTCTGGTGGTTCTACAGACAATAATCAGGATAAATACCATGTACTGCCACCAATTCTAGCTTTACCTGTTATATACTTTGCATATAATAAGGAGTACTGAAATAGAATTATACACAATGGCAATAAAATAAAATCAGATCACCACTAGTTCTCAGGTCCAGCTGTACAATATGAGCTGAAGTGTTGATTTCCCACAATGTGTCAACTTATTCAAGATTTCAGGATGTCATAAACTCATGCACGTGTTCACGGCAGCGCAGTCTATTCCTGAAATATATCAATTATTCTGTGTGATTTTCTTTCTGTCTGCTGCTTATGAAGCATTGATGCCTGCAGAAACCTCGCCACTGCAATTCTAATTCATTTACATTAGTGTTAAATTCTGTGGTGGTTTGTCAGCAATTTGAAGGTTTAAATAGAAATCATTCCAGAAGAATCGACTGTACGTTCCTGAACTAGATTTCTTTTGTATGGTATTTGAGATTTGCAGCCTCCTTAAAGGGGCCAGATTGAGAGCAATTCTCATGCCTGATTACTTGGTAGGATTCAGACCACTGATTTGTTCATGTAAAGCCGACTCTATGACACTGGTCATTCAGCCCTTTTATGTCACTGCGAGGATGGGAGGTCAAAAACAAGGGCAGGTAAGGAGTGTCTTTCCTGCGCATGCTTGAAGTAGAAATACGTCCAAAACAGTAAAGTTGCAGTGAAGGCCCTCCATTGATCATCTTATTCTCATGAATCATGCTTGGGCCAAACGCTGGATGAATGACTTCACTTGCTGGTGAAGCCACCAGAACCTAACTGGGAGTGAACTGGATGGTTTGTAGGCTGTTGTATCTAATCCCAACCATGGCAACGGAGGAAGTTTTAACTACTGAATCTGGTCAACTTGGGCTTGAGCCAGAAAGTGTGAAAGATGCACTCAGTCATCCACAACTTTCAATGTTCCATAAAGTTCTACAGAGTGAACTCTGACATAGCTGACACTGAGCCACAGAAACATTTGTCAGGAGAGATTAACGACAAATGAAGAGTGTGTAACGGGTAGTGTGAGAGATGCAGATGGAAGAGAAGAGGGACAGAACTCTGAGAGGGCTTTGATCGCTGAAGAGACAGATATTGTATGGGTTTCCCTCAAGTGCTTCATTGTACTCCCACATACCAAAGACAAAGGAGCAGAATTAAGAAACTTGATCCATTGGTTATGGGTTGGCAGGTGAATCGGCCACCGTAGTTTCCCCTAGTGTGGGTGAGTGGCAGAATCTAGGGGGAAATGATGAGAATGTAGGGAGAATGAAAATGGTTCTAGTGGAGTAGTGTAAGTGGGTGTTTGATGGTCAGTATGGACTCAGTAGGTCGGAAGTTCTGCTTCCCTGCTGTTTGACGCATGACCGAAGAATGATTAATATCAGGGTCTTATATCATTTAGTCAGTGTAAGGAACCCACCAAGACTACCTGAACTGCCCTAAAATTAACTCCAATTCTGCTTTATACATTTAAAGCAGAATGGGTTATCAGTAATTTGAGTAACCAGTACTGTGCCATAAGAATACCTTTTCAATGATTCCCACCTTCCCACAACAAATACAATAATAATGTATTTAAGCATTTGAAGAGAAGCATTACAGGGTATTAAGTAAGATACTGTACGTCTTCAGAGGAGTGCCCCAAAGCCGAGGTAAATTTTATGAAGCTTAGGATTGGAAGGCTGAAGTCATATGAAGAAATGGGACAGGCTGGGACTTTTCTCCCTGGAGTGCAGGAGGCTAAGGAGTGACCTCAGAGGTTTATTAAGTCATGAGGGCAGTAGATAAGGAGAAATGTCACACTCCTTGGTTCAGGGTAGGGGAGTCTAAACGAGAAGACCAAGTTTAAGGTGAGAGGGGAATGATTTAAAAGGGTCCTGAAGAAATTTTTTTTTCAGAGGGCTGTGGCTATATGGTAATGAGCTGCCAAGGAAGTGGTAGAGGTGGGTACGATTACAATGTTTCAAAGACAGATAGACGGCTGTATGGATAGAAAAGGTTTAGAGGGATATTCATCAAACACAAACAAATGGGACTACTCAGATAGTCACCATGGTCACCATGGATGAGTTTGGCCAGATCTGCTTCCATGCTACATAACTCCATGAACATTTTATGGGGGAGATAGAATTCTCAACAGAGTGACATCCAGGGCTTTGAGAGTTCAGGACGTTGTTGACAAAGTACAGTGATTAAATTTTGGAGAGCAGCAAAAGGCCAGGAAGAGAGAGAGAAAGCGATCATTCAATAGATATCAAAGGGTCTGAGGGTTGGTGGGGATGTCGAAGAACACTAAGGCTGCATAATGGAGGACATGAAAACATGGAAGAAAGTTTCAAAGTGGAGCTGTTAGTCCTCTCAGGCCCAGTGCTCCTCAGTGAATTGAGTGGCACGGGTGAGCCATGTGACGGTAGTGAGGATGGTCTGAAGTTTACAGAAGCAAGCAGAAACCTGTCAGGAACTTGCAGGAGTAGAGACACAAGAGACTGCAGATGAACAAACAATGTGCAGGAGGAACTCAGGGGCCAAGCAGCGTCTGTGGTAGAAACAAAATTGTCAACCTTGTCCACAACAATCAGTTAATAAGTCTTGTCGGGTGTATCTATGATCAGATTACTACAGTAATTAGCCGCTCTTATTCCAGTGTCAATAGATTTTTATATCCATTTTAGACAACAGGGCATTTGGTTCAAGTCTGAGTACTGACAGTACAACTGTCCCTCAGCATCACACTGGAGCCTTGTCCAAGATTCTGGGCATCGAGTGGGATTTGTACCCAGAACCCAGCTGAATTTGAAGATGATTGGATTACCAATTATGCCCAGGGTGATACATAACAGGAGTCAACAGAGATTCTAATTTGTTGAAGATTTCATTCGAAGAATTCCAAATGCTTGAAATGATCACATTGACACTTAAAGAAAAAAAAACTCAAAAAATAATGAGCTGTAGCAGGGAATTTGGAAGGATCCCATGTCCCCCAGTGAATTGCGTAATATCATCCTCACTCAGTATTAATATTTATATGGTGTAATTTCAGAGGGCTCCCACTTTAATGAGCAGCTAATTACTTGTGTCCAGTGATTTGTTGCTTATAACACAGAGAATCTCAGCATCAGCATCAGGTTTATTGATGTTGGTTGCAGATAAACATTGGAGGTCAGTCTCTCAGACACCTACGGAGATGAACTGAATCTTTAAAAAGGTAAAGAATTTTTGCAGCGCTCCTTCTATAGGAGATATAGCACCTATATGATCGAGTCCTTTGAGGTGCTCATTGTCAGTTTAAATCACTGTTAGAACATCGACAAGTTCAGCCCAGCAACAGGCCCTTCAGCCCACAATGTTGTGCCAAACAAATTAAACTAAACCCTTCTGCCTGCACATGGTCCATAGCCGCCATTCTCTGCATATTTATGTGCCTTTCTAAGAACCT
The DNA here is from genome assembly GCF_030028105.1 of Mobula birostris. Taxonomy (NCBI): domain Eukaryota; kingdom Metazoa; phylum Chordata; class Chondrichthyes; order Myliobatiformes; family Myliobatidae; genus Mobula; species Mobula birostris. The sequence continues at coordinate 39,830,238 of NC_092387.1, forward strand.
CTCGGGAATGTGTGCTTAGACCACTGCTCTACACTTGCTACACCCATGACTGTGTGGCTAGGCATAGCTCAAACGCCATCTGTAAATTTGCTGATGATACAGCCACTGTTGGCAGGATCTCAGATGGAGTCGAGACGGTGTACAGGAGCGAGATATACCAGCTAGTTGAGTGGTGTCGCAGCAACAACCTCGCACTCAACGTCAGTAAGATCAAAGGGCTGGTTGTGGACTTCAGAAAAGGTAAGATGAGGGATCAGAAGTGGTGAGATTGAGCAATTTCAAATTCTTCAATGTCAATAACTTTGAGGATCTAACCTGGTCCCAAAGGATGCAGCTATAAAGTTGGTAAAACAGTGGCTATATTTCATTAGGAGTTTGAGGAGATTTGGTTTGTCACCTAAAAGACTTGAAAACTTTTACAGATGTACCGTAGGGAGAGCATTCTGACAGGCTGCATCACTGTCTGGTATGGGGGAGGCTATTGCACAGGACTGTAAGAAGCTACAGAAAGTTGTAAAATTGGTCAGCTCCATCATGGATACTAGCCTCCATACTACCCAAGACATCTTCAAGGAGCGGTGGTTCAGAAAGGTGGCGTCCATTATTAAGGGCCCCCATCACCCAGGACATTCCCTCTTCTCATTGTTACCATCAGGAAGGAGGTACAGAAGTTTGAAGGCACACACTCAGAAATTCAGGAACAGCTTCTTCTCCTCTGCCATCTGATTCCTAAATGGACATTGAACCCTTGGACACTACCTCACTTTTTTTTCTGTTTTTGCACTATTTAAGTTTAATTATTTAAAATACACATACTTACTGTTATTGATTTTTTTCTATATTATCATGTGCTGCAATGTTCTGCTGCCATTACGTTAACAAATTTCACGACATTTGCCAGTGATATTAAACCTGGTTCTGATTCCATCGGATTGGCTTCCTCCCTCACAGGCAGGGCATTCCAGACACCCACCAGTTTCTGTGTAAAAAAAACTTACCCCACACATATCACTTGAATGACCCGCCTCTCATCCTAAATGGATGCCCTCTAGCATTTGACATTTTGACCCAGGGAAAAGACACTAGCTGTTTACCTATGCCTCTAATAGTTGTATAAACCTCTATAAGGTCTCCCCTCACCTCCGCTACTCCAAAAAAAAAAATCAAAGTTTGTCCAACTTCTCCTTAGATATCCCGCTTGTACCTACTTCCAAGCATCTTAAAACTAGCTCTGACATCCCCCATGCATCTACTTCCAAGCACCTGAACCCAATACTCCAGATGACGCCTAACAAGAATTTTATAAAACTGCAACATAATTTCCTGATTCTTGAAGTAATAAAGGCAAGCATGCCATGCATCTTCTCTACATCATCAACTTGTTCAAAAACAAACCAGAAGAATGAAGGTAAATACTAACCTCTGACCTGAGAGACAAGACAATATAAAGACGAAATTCAGATTTTGCTCAGCTATGTGTATTGTGAAGAAATCTGACATGGCCTTACTCATCTAGAGTGAGATGGTACAATCAAGTACACCGTCTTAAAACTATTTACACATACACATGGTCGTGGTTGGTGCTCAGATTCCTAGTCAGCAATACAAAGCAATACCATTCCGAATTGAGACTAACTAGGAAGGTGGTGAATACACTCAGATTTCAGTCAATGTGCAATCGTGTATAATATCTCAATTCTCTCCAAGACTGAGAGAAGGGAGTGGTGGGACAGAAGTTTAAAACTTGTGGCTGCATAGGTTGGAATTTCAGAATCAAAATCACGTTTAATATCACTGACATATGAAGTGAAATTTGTTCTTTTGTGGCAGCAGTACATTACAATGTATAATAAAAAATCTATAAATTACAATAAGCAATATATACATAAATAATAAATTAAATAAGCAGTACAAAAAGAGATTTTAAAAAAGTGAGCTAGTGTACATGGCTTCATTGTCTATTCAGAAATGTGTGGGAAACCTAGCAGCTAAAAGGAAGGATGAGTTTATCGGCATCAAACCTTACGTATATTTCTCAGCTCTCTTTGACCCAGAGGAGTATATGCCTGACTCTTTCAGCACTTCTTTCTTGCCCATGTGCCTCCACCCCACACTTCCCATCTGCCAGACAAGTACAGATCCTACCGGCTTTGACATTATCCAACACCTAACTGCACCACTTTATCCCCAAAGTCCTCTTTCCATTGCCCACAACCCCAACCATCCTCCAATCTGTTACACCTCTTCATGCCAGACTGGGACTATCTCCTAGTCTCAGCTACATGCCATTCGCTGCTGGGTGTTCACAACTGGTATGGAGGGGCCACTGCATATGATCGGAAAAAGCTGCAAGAAGTTGTAAACGTGGCCAGCTCCAGCATGAGCAGTAGCCTCCCCAGCATCCAGGACAACGTCAAAATGTGGTGCAACAAAAAATGGCGGCGTCCGTCACTAAGGACCCTCATCACCCAGAACTTGCACTCTTCTCCTTACTGTCATCAAGAAGGAGGTACAGGAGTGTGAAACTGTGAAAACACACTCTCAACATTTCAGGAATAGCTTCTTCCCCTCCACCATCAGATTTCTCAACAGACAATGAACCAACCCGTGAACGTTACCTCACTATATTTCTTTCTCTAATTTATAGTTTATGTATCGCACTGGTCTGTTGCCGCAAAACAACTAATTTCACAATATACGCCAGTGATAGTGAACCTGATTCTGATTCTGGACTGGTGACCTGGCAGTCAAAGTCAAGTTCATTGTCATATGTGCAAGTACACGTATGCACAGGTGTAATGAAAATCTTACTTGCAGTTGCATCGCAAGCATGGAGCATGAGCAAGCTTGTCAATTATTGTAGTCCCATACTGCAGGTGACATCAAGGCTTCACTCCCAGATTACTGCAATGCCTTCTATCCCCACTTTGACTGTCAAAACATGGAGGGACCTTCATGAACTCCCACAGCCACCGATGGTCCCATGATTTCAGTCTCTGAGACTGACACGAGCGCATTCTTTAGGAGGGTGAACCCATGGAAAGCATCAGCGCAGATAGGGTACCTGGCTGTGTACTAAAGACTTGTGCTGATCAAAAGGCTGGACTGTTCATGGATATCTTTAACCTCTCACTTTAGCAGTCTGAGGTACCTAAGAATGTCGTAATCTGCCTCAATGACTATCATCCAGGGCTCCATCCTCTGTGGCAAAGCGCTTTGAGAGGATGGTGATGAAAGCTATCAACTCCCACTTGACAAGCAATGTAGATCTGCTCTAGTTTGCCTACCAGCACAACAGGTCCACAGCAGATGCCATTTCATTAGCTCTTTACTCAACCCTGGAACATCTGGAGAGCAAAGATGGATATATCAGGATGCTTTTTATTGACTACAGCTCAGCATTCAATACTATCATCCCCTCAAAACTAACCAGTAAACTTCAAAACCTTGGCCACAGTATCTCCTTGTGCAGTTGGATCCTTGATTTCCTCACTTGCAGACCCCAGTCGGTTCAAATTGGCAGCAACATCTCCTCCACAATTTTTATTAGCACTGGTGCACCACAAGGTTGTGTGCTTAGCCACCGATCTACTCACTTTATACCCGTGACTGTATGGTTAAGTACTGCTCCAATACCGTATTTAAGTTTGCTGATGACATCACTGTCGTTGGCCAAATCAAAGGTGGTGACAATTCGGCAGATAGGAGGGAGATTGAAAATCTGGCTGAGTGGTGCCACAACAACAACCTCTCACTCAATGTCAGCAAGACAAAGGATCAGAGGTGGAGAGGGTCAGCAACTTTAAAATACCTGGTGTTATCATTTCAAAGAATCTGTCCTGGGCCCACCACACAAGTGCAATTATGAAGAAAGCACAATAGCGTCTCTACTTTCTTAAAAGTCTGCAAAGACTTGGCATGACATCTAAACTTTTGTAGATGTATGGTGGAGAGTATATTGACTGGTTGCATTACAGCCTGGTATGGAAACACCAATGCCCTTGAATAGAACAATCTACAAAATGTAGTGGATATGACCCAGTCCATCAAGGTAAAGCCCTCCCCACTATTGAGCACACCTACTGACCACTGTCGCAGGAAAACAGCATTCACCATCAAGGACGCCCCACCACCCAGTCCATTTTCTCTTCTCGTGGCTGCCACCAAGAAGGTGGTACAGGAGCCTCAGGACCCGCACCACCAGGTTCAGAGACAGTTATTACCCCTCATCCACGAGGCTCTTGAACCAGAGAGGATAACTTCTTTCAACTTCAACCCTATCACTGAACTGAACTGTTCCTACAACCTATGGACTCACTTTCAAGGACTCTTCATCTCATGTTCTTCATATCTAATGCTTATTTATTGATTATTATTTTTTCTTTTGTCTTTGCACAGTTTGTTATCTTTTGCATATTGGTTGTTTGTCCGTCCTGTTTGGTGTGATCCTTCATTGATTCTACTGGGTTTCTTGGATTTACTGTGAACGCCCGCAAGAAAACGATTCTCAGGGTTGTATATGGTGACAAATATATATATATATACTTTGATAATACATTTACTTTGAACTTTGAACTACTGAGGGGTAAGTAAATGTCCAAAGAGACAGAACGGCTCTTGGCAACCTTGCTTCTTTGGTTACTTACATTCCTATTCCATACCCGTCCTGTCAGCTTTACTTCTCATATGTACGTTGAAACATTTGCATCGGGGATGTGCTGGGCACAGCATGCATGTGTAATGCTTCCAGTGCCAATGTGCCCACAATTTAATGACCCTAACTTGTACATCTTTGGGATCTGGGAGGAAACTGGAGCACCTGGAGGAAACACACACGGTCACAGGAAGATGTGCAAACACCTTACAGACAGCGGCAGGAATTGAACGCTGATCTTAAAGCTGGTGCTGTAAAGTGTTACACTACCTTGCCACCCCACTATTTACAGTTTACAGTGCCTCATTGTTCCAGTCACTCAACTTCCTAATGAGGTTCGAGTAGACCAACACCTGTCTTACAACTGCTCATTAATTCATGAAGTTAAATGGCAAATGGCATCCAAAGGAGAATTAGTTTGTTGAAAATAATTAACAGCAACTTTGGGGATTGTAATAACAGCATCTGCTCAACTTCACAGAGTGGAATAAAGCTGGCCCCATCTGCACTCCAGTTGAACAGTGATCAGCAATTCACAGTCCTTCGTGTATATGAACTGCTCCATTTCACTCTGTTGATCTGGCCAGGCTGTCTCCTATATCTTCACAGGCTCCCCAAGCAACATCATCCAAAAACATCTTCCCATTTCCACAGGTGTGTGTTGACACCCAGCCCAGCTCTAACTCAACAACACCTTTTTGACCCCAGCATTTTCTCCTGAACGGTTAGACTTCTGTTATGTATTTTACATATTTCTTACAAGGTAAGAGGCCATTCGGGCCAATGAGCCTGTACTGGCTTAGTGTAATCTCATCAATCCCAAGTAACCAATTCTGTCTTACATGCATGGCGACTCCTTTATACCTGCCCAAGTGTGGGGAGATTTACAATAGTTAATTAACTTACCAATCAGTACCTTTTGTGGGAGGAAACTGCAGCACCCAGAGGAAACACACATGGTCACAGGGCAAACATGCAAACTACACATGGACAGCAGTGGAGGTTTGGATGGGCCTCGGGTCATTGATGTTGGACTTGTACAATGCCTCATATGGAAACAAGCAGAAATTTGTTCCTACTACATATTTAGAAGAGTGAAGACATTGTCTTCAAACTGCCTCTGCTCCCTTCCACAGTCAATTCTAGTGGCTGGCAACTGAACCTGTCTATTACCACAGGTGAAATATATCTGACATCAATACATTCAGTCCTCTAACGCTCATCCCTGTCTCAGTTCTGAAGGTAGCATGCCTGGTTGGCCTCCTTTATTTTAATTTCCTTGAACTTGAGAATGCCGAAAGCTCCCGAACCCATGATTGAACTCACAATGTTCACTTTTCCCATCATTTCCCAGCCTGCTGAACTTATACAGATGCCAGGTTAGGGACACCTCAACCTTAAAGTTCTCATCCTTACTTTCAAACCTCAGCCAATCCTTGTCCTGTTTCCATCCAGGGGGTCAGTGTGGACATGGTGGAGGATTACAAATACCTGGGGATACGAATTGACAACAAACTGGACTGGTCAAAGAACACTGAGGCTGTCTACAAGAAGTGTCAGAGCCATCTCTATTTCCTGAGGAGACTGAGGTCCTTTAACATCTGCCGGACGATGCTGAGGATGTTCTACGAGTCTGTGGTGGCCAGTGCTATCATGTTTGCTGCTGTGTGCTGGGGCAACAGGCTGAGGGTAGCAGACACCAACAGAATCAACAAACTCATTCGTAAGGCCAGTGATGTTGTGGGGATGGAACTGGACTCTCTGACGGTGGTGTCTGAAAAGAGGATGCTGTCCAAGTTGCATGTCATCTTGGACAATGTCTCCCATCCACTACATAATGTACTGGTTGGGCACAGGAGTACATTCAGCCAGAGACTCATTCCACCAAGATGCAACACGGAGCGTCATGGGAAGTCATTCCTGCCTGTGGCCATCAAACTTTACAACTCCTCCCTTGGAGGGTCAGACACCCTGAGCCAATAGGCTGGTCCTGGACTTATTTCTTGGCATAATTTACATATTACTATTTGACTATTTATGGTTTTATTACTATTTATTATTTATGGTGCAACTGTAACGAAAACCAATTTCCCCCTGGATCAATAAAGTATGACTATGACTATGTCAGTTCCTCCTATAACCCTGTGCAACCCCTGCATTCCTCCAATTCTGACCTCTGCAAGTAACCTGCATTTAATCATCTTACCAGTTGTATCTTCAGCCCCCGAGGGCCTAAACCCTGGAAGGTTGGCAAATTACTCCACCTCTCTATCTAATATGAGCTGATGTATTTTGTGGCTGAGATGTTGCTCAACCAGGAGCCTGTGGAAGGTTGGCAAGCTGTGGAAAGATGGATGGGTGGGATGCAGCAACCATGATGCAAGCTTTTACGTTGAATTTCTACATACTGTTCAGCTGGGATCAAGGATTCCAGCCTCAGCGGCATACACTTGCTCTCCAGTTACAACAGGCTCAGTTCCAACTGAGTGAGGGTGTACTTTAATTGTTTGGAATTGAGCAAATCAGATTTACAATTCCAATGTTTAAAAGTCGTTCCTACAGGTGCACAGACGGGAAAGGTTTAAAGCGATTAGGATCAATTACAGGCAAATGAAACTAACTCAGTTAGGTGCCTTGGTTGGCATGGACAAAATGGGCCAAAGGGCCAACTTCTATGCTGCATAACTATGGCTCTGACTTGCTAAATCAAGATATCCCTACTTGTTTAATACTGTGCTTGAACTTGAGTGTGCTATAGCTTTCACTTCAATTGTTCAGACTTACACTGTATGATAAACTTGAAAATAAGTTTAGTCTTTTCAGTTGAAGAACGGCTAGAAGTTCAACTCCAGTAATGTGTTGGGTACATGAATGCTAGAGACTATATTTCCAGAATATCATTTCACTGATTCATGTAAAATTACATTTCCAAAGCTGAATTATTACTGTCCCACACTTTCTCAAACTCTCCAATTAAGTCTGAAAGGATGTGACTGAGCAAAGACATCTCTTTTACTGCTGAAACTGAATTAATTCCAACAATTACCTTCACAAATCCCATGTTATAGAGACAGACTACAAATTACCCCTGAAAATTGTAAGTGCCATGCCAGTGCATTGCTCGCTCTCTAAACATCAGATCCTACCATCTGTCTCGAAGCTGTAGTCCTTGGGTGCGACAGCAGAGGTGGTTGCTATGGAGTCATCATGGTATTCATCTTGTTTGCTGTGTCTACTGTCAGTGAGAATGGCTCCCTGTTGACTTCCATAACCAGGAGGTGCAGATGTTCCCTGTTGACCTCTCTCAAGCACAAGCTGCACTACCTGGAAAAGAGATACAAAGTGATTGAGTGAATTGTCTGTGACCCAGCTGGACATGAAAATCACTGCCATCGTACCTGCCCTCCTCACAGCCCCTGGTGTCTCTCCGTGTTATAGGACTTCCAAGTGAAAAACCAACAACAGAAAGCAGATACAGAGATGTGCAAGTGTAGGGAAAATCTTACGTTACATGGAAGGCCCTGTCAATTTAATTTATATTGTAAACTGAGATCATGTGGAAATTATGACAAGTGCCCACAATAAATTTCTGCCAGCTTTATACATGTTGACACTCAAATAAATCTGCCTCTTCCCAGTTGATCCTTTTTCCCACTGCAAAAATCTCCCTGCCAGTAATTTATAATTCAATGGGATTGGTTACAAATGTTATACACTGATTATCCAATACATCTTACTCCTGAACTGAATGGGTTAGGCATCAAGAGGATCTGGGCAAAATCTTTCCCATTTATCATAAGACCTTAAGGAAAATCTGATCCATGCACACTTAAGGTTTTTTGTCTCAGGAACAGGGAAGGACATTTTAGTGGAGTAACGTTAATTATTTTTTTCCCTTTAACTGGAACACTTTCCAAAACTCAGTGAGCTGATCTGATGCTGAAGAGGGCACTGGCTTCAGGAGAAGAGATTTTATGATACAGAAATCTTCACTTGGAGAGAATTCTCTTTTACAAAGATCATAGGCTTAACCGAGAAATTATCTGGCAAATCAGACATGTACGTATGGGGTGACGTGCAGCAGTCCAAGTACAGTCCCACTGTGTCACATTGGCTCTCAATCTTTCAATCACATGTGAAGCTTTTCTCATCAAATGCACCCACAATTCACCCCAGTGTGAAAGGACGATTGCTTAACCAATTGTTACACCTACTGGCCACATTATTAGGTACTTCCTATACCTAATCAAGTAGCCACTCGGTGTATGTTTCACCTCAAGGTTTGCCATGTTCTGCATTCAGAGATGTTCTTCTTCACACCACTGTTATAATACACGGCTGCTTGAGTTAATGTCACCTTCATTTCAGTTTCAATCTGTCTGGCCGTTCCCTTCTGACCTCTCTCATTAACAAGGCATACTTGCCCACAGAACTGCTGCTCACTGGATGCTTTTTTTTGTTTCTCGCACCACTCTCTGCAAACTATTCTACGATCAAAGTCACTTAGATGACACTTCTTCCCCATTCTGATGTTTGATCTGAACCTCTTAACCATGTCTGCATGCTTTTATGCATTGAGTTGCTGCCACATGACTGGCTGAGGAGACTGAGGTCCTTTAACAACTGCTGGACAATGCTGAGGATGTTCTACGAGTCTGTGGTGGCCAGTGCGATCATGTTTGCTGTTGTGTGCTGGGGCAGCAGGCTGAGGGTAGCAGACACCAACAGAATCAACAAACTCACTCATAAGGCCAGTGATGTTGTGGGGATGGAACTGGACTCTCTCACGGTGGTGTCTGAAAAGAGGATGCTGTCCAAGTTGCATGCCATCTTGGTCAATGTCTCCCATCCACTACATAATGTACTGGGTGGGCACAGGAGTACATTCAGCCAGAGACTCATTCCACCGAGATGCAACACAGAGCGTCATAGGAAGTCATTCCTGCCTGTGGCCATCAAACTTTACAACTCCTCCCTTGGAGGGTCAGACACCCTGAGTCAATAGGCTGGTCCTGGAATTATTTCATAATTTACTGGCATAATTTACATATTACTATTTAACTATCTATGGTTTTATTACTATTTATTATTTATGGTGCAACTGTAACGAAAACTAATTTCCCCCGGGATCAATAAAGTATGACTATGACTATGATTAGATATTTGTATTAATGATCAGGTGTATCTAATAAAGTGGACACCGAGTGCATGGGCCCGTATTTACAGTGATTCAACCAGCAGCATCGTATCCTTTGAGTTATGAAGGCTGTGAGTTCAAAACATAAAATTGTAAGGATACGATGAGAAGGTGTAGGGGCTACACAGCTCCATGAGTCTTCACCATGATTTAGTCAGATAATCTGCCTTTCACCTCAACTCTGTTTTCTAATAATCCTCCATTTCAAATGCCTAACATCTTGAATCCATTCCATGATCCTGGCTCCACAGTCTCTGAGATGGCAAATTCCAAAGATTCACAATACTCTGAGAGAAATTTCTCCTCATCTCCATCTGAAATAGGTAATCCATTATTAGTAATTTAGGTTTTCATCTTGCAGATTCCCATCAGGGATAAGCTTCCTCTCAGCAACCACCTTCTCTGCTATCCCTTAGAACCTTGTATCTTTCAATCTTGATTAATCAAGGTTCCAAAAGTTACTGGGATACGGCAGTAGAATGGGTTTGAAAGGGATAATTTATCAGCCATGATAGAATGGCACAGTAGACTCAATGTGCTGAATGGCCTACTTCTGCTCCTATGTCTTATGGTCTAAGATCTCCTCTTGTTCTTCTAAACTTCATTGAGTACAAGTCTAACCTTACCTGTGTTCCTCATTAGAGGTGGCACTGTGGTGCAGCTAGTAGGGACCCTGCTTCTCAGTTCCACTGACCCAGATTCAACCTTGACACAGTGCTCTGTCAGTGTGGACTTTGTTCATTCTTCCTGCGACTGCATGGGTTTCATCCGGGTGCCCCACTTTCCTCCCCCATCCCACAGATACGCTTGTTGGCGGGTTAATTGGCCACTATAAATTGTTCCTAGTTTGGGGGGGTGGGGTGAGGATGTGTGTATAACAAAAAATGGAATGATTGCTGGATTTGTGTAAATGGTTCTTGATGGTCAGAATGGACTTATTGGGCTGAAGGCCCAGCTTCCAAGCTCTGTCTATGGTCCTTTGACTCTACTTTGTGACAACCCTTCTTCTCAGCAATCATTCTTTGAATTGACTCCAATGCAAGTACTGTATATCCTTCCTTAGGTCAGCACATATTGTGGGCTGAAGGACCTGTACTGCGCTGTACTTTTCTATGTTCTATGTTAAATCAATATTGTACATTCTATGTTCAATCATCTCCAAGAGGACCACAACCTTGTCGTAGGGCTTGGAGGCTTACGTGCCTCAATGACCCAGACAGCTATGTTGGTTGGGGTCCAGACTTTGTGCATTGGCTCTTGGTAGGGTCACCCATGCCAAACAGGACAAAGGGCAGAGGCCAGACTAAGAGTGATCCATCAGTCCTCCAGGTTCTGGGGTTCAGCTTAAGGCTAACAACACTGACTGGTCAAAAAAATTGATAAGGAAACAGCAATGAAGAATGCTTCTATACAGACAGAGACGCAGGATCTTCATTGCTGTACTAAACACTAGTGGCGTAATGGGCAATAAGTAAGAATGTTAAATCCATACTACATATTCAGAATGATCCCAGCAAAACCATCTACAATTGCTGCAAGACATGTCTCCATTCCTTCTCTATCCCCTCCACAATACAGGCTGGTGGCCAGTTTGCTTTCACAAGTAATTACTGACTTGCATCTGTAAAATATCTGCCTGCTCATTTAATGGATCTATATCTCTTTGAAACTCTTTGTGTCCAGCTTTCCCACATACCTACACATCAGCAACAAATTTAGTTATAAAACTGCCAGCTTCTTCCTCTAAGTCACAGAGAGTTTGAATAGTTGAGGCCCCAGCAATGATCCCTGCAGCACCCTATTAGTTACATCATACCACTTTGAAGCCTACTCATTTGGACCATAAAACCAGAAGATACAGTAGAAGGATAAGACTATATGGCCCATCGAGTCCGCTCCACCATTTCATCATGGATGATCCAATTTTCCTCTCAGCCCCAATCTCCTGCCTTCTCCCTGTATCCCTTCATGCACTGACTAATCAAGAATCTATCAATTTCTGCCTTAAATATACATAGCTGACTGTGGCAAAGAACTCCACAGATTCGCCACCCTCTGGCTAAAGAAATTCCTCCTCATCTCCATTCTAAAACAATGCCCCTCTATTCTGTGGCTGAGTCCACTGGCCTGAGACTCTTCCACCATAGGAATTATCCACTCCATATCCACGCTATCAAGGCCTTTCACCATTTGATAGGTTTCAATTAGATCACCCCTCATTTTTCTGAATTCTGAATACAGACCCTGAGCCATCAAACACTCTTCATATGACAAGTTATTTAATCCTGGAATCATTTTCATGAACCTCCTTTGAATCCTCTTCAGTTTCAGCCATCCTTTCTAAGATAAGGGGCCCAAACTTGCTCACAACACTCCTAGTGAGGCCTCATCAGTGCTTTATTAAAGTCTCAAAATTACATCCTCATTCTTATATTCTAGTCCACTTGAAATGAATGCTAACATCACATTTGCCTTTCTTACCACAAACTCAACCTGCAAATAAACCTTTAGGGAATTGTGCACAAGGACTATCAAGTTCCTTTGCACCTCAGTTTTTTTGTATTTTCTCTCCATTTAGAAAACAGTAAACCTTTTCATTTCTTCTACCAAAATGCAAGACCATATATTTCCTGACACAGTATTCCATCCACCATTTGTTTGCCCATTCTCCTAATCTGTCTAAGTCCTTTTGTAGCCTCTCTACTTCCTCAGAACTACCTGCCCCTTCACCTGTCTTCAAATTGTCTGCAAACTTTGCAACAAAGCCATCAATTCCATCACCCAAATCATTGACACACAACGTAAAAAGAATTGGTACCAATTTAGACCCCTGTGGAACACCACTAGTCACCGGCAGCTAGTCAGAAAAGGGCTCCCTTTATTCCCACTCTTTGCTTCTTTCCAATCAGCTACTGCTTTATCCATGCTAGAATCTTTCCTGTAATACCATGGGCTCGTAGTTTGTTAAGCAGCCTCATGTGTGGCACCTTGTCAAAGGCCTTCTGAAAATCCAAGTATACAACATCAATTGATCCTCTTTTGTCTTCTTCAAAGAATTCCAATAGATTTATAAAGCAAGATTATCGCTTGAGAAAACCATGCTGACTATGGACTATTTTATCATGTGCCTCCAAGTAACCCAAGACCTCATCCTTAATAATCAACCACATCATGTTTCTAACCACTGAGGTCCGACTAACTGGCCTATAGTGTATTTTCTTCTGCTTCTCTTCCTTCTTGAAGAGTGGGGTGATATTTGCAATTTTCCAGTCTTGCCGAACCATTCCAAAATCTAGTGATTCTTGATAGATCGTTACTAATGCTTCCATGATCACTTCAGCCACTTCTTTCAGAACTCTGGGGTGTACACCATCTAGTCCAGGTGACTTATCTACCTTCAGACCTTTCAGTTTCCCAAGAACTTTCTCTTAGTTATGGTAACTTCACGCACTTCATGACCCCTGACGCCTGGAGCTTCCACCATACTGCTAGTGTCTTTCACAGTGATGACTGATGTAAAATACTTATTCAATTCCTCCGCTATTTTGTTGACTCCATCACTACCTCATCAGCATTGTTTTCCAGAGGTCCAATATCCACTCTTGCCTCTCTTTTACACTTGTATCTGAATAAACTTTTGGTATCTTTTTCAATATCTTACTTTCATACTATCTTACTTCTGTATTCTGTTTTAACTTCTTAATTACTTTTTAGTTGTCTTCTGTTGGTTTTTAAAAGCTTCCCAATCCTCTAACTTCCCACTATTTTTTGTTCTATTATATGCCCTCTCTTTGGCTTTAATGTTGGCCTTGACTTCTCTTGCTAGCTTCAGTTGTGTCATCTTTCCTTTATCCCATCTTTGTTTTCTCCTAGTTACCCAATCCATTTTCCATACTATTACTGCATAGCCTTAAGCTCTTTTGCAGTAAGGCACCTTATCTGAACGGATTTGGAAATCCAAAGACACTACTTTCTTTAATTCTGCTTAATCCACTCGGCCTGTCACATCCTCTAAGAATTCTAATAAATTCGTCAAATTTGAATTTCCTTTCATGGAAATGTGACAATGATTGATTATATTACAATTTTCCAAAGTTGCTGCTATTACTTCCTCAGTAATAGGTTTCAACATTTTACTGCTGGCAGATGTTAGGCAAACTTGCCTATAGTTTTCTGCTTTTGCTGTCTGTCCAATTTGAATAGTAGTGTCACTCTCAAAGTTTTCCAGTCAGCTGGGATCTCTCCAGATTCAAGGGGACTTCATTAGATTGCAAGTAATATATCCACCATCTCTGCAGCCACTTCTCAAGCTCTCAGTTGCAGGGTACCAGGTCTCGTAGACCTGACACCCTTAAATTTGCATACTATCGAAGGATAATAATTGCTTTAATTTCCCCCCTTTCTTGCCAATTTTTTTCAATATTTTTTTTCTCTTCTATATGAAGAGAGGTAGCAAATATTTGTCTGATATCTCTGCCGTTGCAGTCATTGAATTATTCAGCATACAAACAGACCTTTCAGCCCAGCCCATCCATGCAGTCCAGGCTGACCATGGTGCCCACCAGCCTAGGCCCATTTGCCTGCATTTAGCCCTTATCCCTCTAGGTCTCTATCCATGTATCCAAATGTCTTTTCAGTGTTATTATTGTAGCTACCTCAATCAATTTCACTGGTATCTCTTTCCATATATGCACTACCATTTGCATGAAGAAATTGCCCCTTCGATCTCTTTTAAATCTTCCTCCTCTCACCTGGGCCCTCTATTTTCAGTTTGCTGCTTCCCCAGGAAAAAGAGTGTGTGCATGTTCACCCCATCTAGAGTCTACCACTTGCTGCCTTTTTTCCCATTCTCAGTTCTCATCCTTCAAGGAATTTTATTTACTCGCTTCCTTTACAGATAGTGTCATCATCCCTATGGCCTGGTTCTTGCTTTTACTGTATTGGTTCTTGCTGGTTTACTTACATTATCTATTTCCTACCTTTATGCTATTTACTCAGCCACCCTTTGCTGGCTTCTAAAATTTTAGCAATCTTCTGATCTACTGATAACCTTCACACCATTGAATATCTATCTTTCCATTTGATACCATTGTGGATTGCAGGTGATCATTGTCCTCAAAGTCTTAGTGGAATATATTTTTGTTCAGATTTTTAGCATTTATCCTTTAACATCTGATGTAACTGACTTCGACACATTGCCATTTAAGCTATTTTCCCCAAGGCAACGCACACGGAGACCAACAACCAGTGCTGCTGGCAGATCATCAACTCGGTGAAAGACGCTCTTTGGTCAGCCCGAAACTTGATGATCTACCAGCACATGGAGATGTCCGTGGGAGAATGCTGCCGACTGGCACATTCTCGGCTGCAGGAGTACGTGCTGAGGGACGCACTGAAACTTGGTGCAGCCACCGCAAGGGCCCGGTGGGGAAGGACCACAGTATAGGTTTCTCCACCCGTGGGAGTGGGAGGGGTCGGTGGGCAGGGAGTATACACCTCAACAATGATATGCTAAGCTGAACTACTGGAGTGCCACGTGGGTGGCTATTAATACGGATATTTACTGAGTATAATGGAAACGTATGTAAAGGATGAAAAGTTATTGAATGGTTTATTGTATATATTTATTTTTGAATAAAGTATATTTTGAAATAAAAAAATTTTTAGACAATAATGCTTTTACATCTTTGCAGTCACTTTTATTTCTGATTAAGACATATTTTCCCACAAAATTATTGGCTCTCAGCATCAATATAAAATTCTATTATGCTGTGATCTCTCTTCCCCAGACAATCCTCTAATGCAGGGGTTCCCAGCATTTTTTAATGCCATGGACCAATGCCATTAAGCAAGGATCCCAGGATGGTAACCCCTGCTCTACTGAATGTTCCCACTGTGTATGTTGCAGAGTGATGCAGAGGATATGCTACACTGATGATGGTGCTGTATTATGGATGAGGTGTTAAACTGAAGCCTTGCCAACCTTGGAAAGGACTCCAAATGGACCCACTACACTGTTTCAAACAGGACTTCATTCACCCCAACAGTATCTGTCGACGGGACAAAGGGCCTGTTTCAATGTTGTATCAGTTTATGATTACATGACTCTTTCTCAATTGAGATCTATACTGTATGTTAGACTTTATTCGACAATGCTCCTACTGATACATTTCAGCTACCATGATTATGCTAAAGAGTGCCTGATTAACTCACATTGCAATTGCTTGTCATAATTAAGGAGAATCTAGAAGATGCGGTTTTGGGAGGAAATTTCAAAAGTTGAACTAAAAGCTTGGCAGCCAAGGATGGGATGAAGCAAATTAAGAACATACTTGACGCATAGTGAGGGGAGCATTGGAAAGATGGAGAGCAATAGAGGAATTGCAAAAGTAATGGAGCTGAAAACTCCACATCAAATGATAAAAACCTGCCTAACACTGTGATAATTGCAATGAAGGCCAATAAATTATTTAACTTAAATATTGCAGACTTTTATGATAGCAATATACAAGTACCTAGATTCACATTTCTAGTTTACTCAATATACAGTACAATTGCACCAGTATTAAAAACACTTAATCATCATAACATGTTTTAATCTGGATGGTATACCAACATATGCTAAATTATGTATGAAAAATTACTTAGAGTTTATTTGAAAGGATATTTCACTATGAGAGTCAAAAATATTTTAGTAATTTGTTACAGTCATGTGAAATAAATGTACGATTTTATATACAGGCTGGAAATCATGGGTCTATTTTCTTGGATAGATACAAGAGCATTTTTGAGATTTAAATTACAATATTTGATAAGGTAAATTGGAAGACTTCCCGCTGCATTATATACATAAAGTGCTCTGATTAATATTTTGAATTGTGCGATACACATATTTAATATACAAATTACCTGGAATGCCATACGACAAAAGATAAAGTGATTCACAAAAGGCTTGCAGTTCTGACAAGGAATTGCTTAATGAAGTTAATTTAATTTTGGGTGATCATGTTCTGTTTGTAGAAATGGCTCTGAGTCCCTTATGATTTGATGAATGTTTCAATCTGCTTGTGCTGGATAGCAGCCCAGATGTTGGGGTGCAAACTGAGGGAGACACACACCAAACTCTTACGCGGACAGTAAAACCTACCGTTATAAACAGCATCGTTGAGATTTAAATATAGCAATACTGAACTGCAGAAAAAAAGTGAAAGAAAAAAGCTCTGCGTCAAATGGACAACTTGAATGATGCAAGTGTGAAGACATTCCAGCTGAAGGAGAAATTTCCAACTCTGCATGATTCAGAAATTCAAGGAGGTTCAACATCTGGCTCACAAAGTAACATTTGCCACATTCCCCTCCCACTCAGCATGGGCCCAGATCACATCGAGGAGCGGGAACCCAGGTTCCCACACTCCATTCATTGTCTCAAGAATGTAACATCTATCATCAAACATCCCCACCATCCAGTCCATGCCAACTTCTTGCAACTACCATCCAGGAGATGGTACTGAAGCCACCACCAGGTTCAAGAGCAGCTACTTCCCTTCAACCATTTGGTTCTTGAACCAACCTGCACAACTCTAATCATTACCTCAGTGCAGCAAAATTATGTTCACCTTGCACTAAAATGGACTATTTTGATCTAATTGTGTTATTCCTTGTAAAAAGAAATTATATTTGATTTATATATTTTTCTGAATGTTGTTTTTCAGATACTATGTGCCTGCAATGCTGTTGCAAGTAAGTTTTGCATTAAGGCTGTGGCCATTGGGGGTGATTCACACCAGGGCACATCAAAGAATCTCAAGATCCTCAAGGAGTTTTGTAAGAAGATGAGACCTGCGGTCAGTATTGATTAAAGCAGGGTTTAAAATACAGTAACTTTTAAAAACAAAAATTTAATTTTGAACAGCATTCAGACTTGTTGACTACAATATCCATCACCTCATTGAGTATAATATTCTTTTAAGGATGTTTTTTTTTATTTCAGTGATATAGTGCAGAGTAGTCCCTTCTGGCTCTTTGAGCCCTCACCTAAACACAGGACAATTTATAAAGACCGATTAACTTACCTGATTATTTCTTTGAACTGTGGGAGGAAACTGAAAGACACAGAGAATATCTACGCACACCATGGAAAGGATGTACAGAGACTCCTTACAGAATGGTGCCGGGATTGAACACCAATCTCCGGAATGCCCCAAACTGTAATAGTGACGTGCCAACTGCTATGCTGCTGTGGCACCCTCACTGATACCTCTCTCCCCCATAGATGGGAAGGACTATGCCCCAGTGAGCCTGTGGTGGCTGATTTCACATGTTCACAATGAATATCGGAGCTGAATTCCACCAAGTTTACAGGGGATGAGGGAAGTAGAACCAGGTGAGTTTTAGAGAGTGCGAGCAGATCCCCAGTGAGTTCCAAGGGGACTTAGGAATGGGGATGCTGGAAGTTTAATAGGAGAATGGGAATGAGACTCTGGTGAGTTTCAAAGGAGCATGAGAACTGGTTCTAAAGGATCTGAGAAATGGTTCCACTGTGTTAAAGGGAGCACAGGAAATGGGGACCCTAGTGACTGGAAGAGCAAGTGGGAATCAAAACCCAGTGAGCCAAAACAATCAGCAGGATATTGGAGTTTTACTTTATTAATTTAAACTTCACAGGGTTTAATCACAGACTCCAGATTGCTTGAGACTTAGCTAAACACAGGCAAATGAGAGTAGCTCGGTGAGGCAACTTGGTTGGTGCTGGTAAGTTGAGCCAAAGGGCATGTTTCTATGCTGCATATCTCCATAACTCGATGAATCAATGAATCCATAACTCCATGTTTCTGTGCTGCATATCTGCACAACTCGATGACTCCATGACTCCAAACCCATCACCCTCCTGTGACATCAGAAGGAAGGCTCAGTCCCACTCCAGTTTGCAGCCATGTGCCTTGTTGCTTCTCTGTTGTGGACATTTTTCAACAATGCATCAATGGGTGCTGACCCAAAGGTGCTGATCAGTAAACCATCAACGCACTACCCCAAAGGCCTCTCCAACATCTACAGTACATGAGCAATAAGCTTGCTGCAACTGAGGAAATTTGCCTATACTGAGGATGTGGCTCCCAGATGCAAGCCATAGGAATCTGGGGAGACAATAGACCGAGTACAGTTGCTGAAATCTTGCAGAGTGGAGCCTATGAGAAACACAATAAAGCGCATGGTCACTGTGATCTACCTCATCAACTATTTATTGATTCTACTCTATTTCTTTATTCGACTGTGAATGCTTGTAAGAAAGTGAATCTCAAAGTAGTATACAATAACATAGATGTACTTTGAACTTTAAACCCACCATTCACAACACTCAGAGAGAAACTATGAGCTCAACCCAACACAAAACAAACTCTACAATGACCTCAGCCCCACTCAGCAACATCTACTGTCCAGATCAAAACAGAGACCAATGTAATGTGGTCACGATCATGTGCAACAGTGTGAGGGTACTATAGTATTCCACCTTCATACTGGTAGATTTTACTGTACAGGAACAGCACAGAAATGGGCCCTTTGACCCATCTACTCCATGCCAAAACCATTTGCTGGCTACTCCCATCTACCTGCACCGGGACCATAGCCCTCCATATCCATACTATCCAATCTTCTCTTAAACGTTGAAATCGAGTTTGCATGCACCAGCTCATTCCACACTCTCACGACCCTCTGAGTGAAGAAGTTTCTTCCCATATTCCCCTTAAATTGCTCACCTTTTACCCTTAACTCATGACCTCTGGTTTTAGTCCCACCCGACCTCAGTGGGAAAAAAGCCTACTTGCATTTACCCTATCTACGCCCCCTCATCCTTTTGTATAACTTGGTCAACAGAGTGACAGGGCAGCAAACCTTAAGAACACGGAGAGTCACGGTGGGTACATATAGCAGGTTTTCTTCCCTAAAGGATATTTATGATGGTCTTTTCATCAATCCAGTTGAACATTTCTGAATAAAAATGTTTATTATTTTTGTTGGAAATGCAGAAGCTTACATTTAACAATATGCAAAATCAATAGCACTATACAACAAAAGTAATAAAAGCTGATAAAGGGATTTCAAAGCAAGCAGTGAAAACTCCTACTAATATGTAAGGAGCAGATAGGTCTCTCAAGTTGAAAGCAATCAATCACTTCCTTATACCTCTACAAGTACAATCAAAATCAGAATCACTGACATATGTCGTGAAATTTATTGTTTTATGTTAGCAGTACAATGCAAGACATAAAAATTACTACAAGTTACAATAGAAATAAAATAAGTCGGTAGTACTACCTCACTACCCTGTGTCCAGTTCTGGTCACCTCACTATAGGAAGGATGTGGAAGCATTGGAAAGGGTACCGAGGAGATTTACCAGGATGCTGCCTGGTTTAGAGAGTATGCATTAAGATCAGAGATTAAGGGAGCTAGGGCTTTACTCTTTGGAGAGAAGGAGGATGAGAGGAGACATGATAGAGGTGTACAAGATAATAAGAGGAATAGATAAGAGTGGATAGCCAGCACCTCTTCCCCAGGGCACTACTGCTCAATACAAGAGGACATGGCTTTAAGGTAAGGGGTGGTAAGTTCAAGGGGGATATTAGAGAAAGGTTTTTTACTCAGAGAGTGGTTGGTGAGTGGAACGCACTGCCTGAGTCAGTGGTGGAGGCAGATACACTAGTGAAATTTAAGAGACTACTAGACTGGTATATGGAAGAATTTAAGGTGGGGGTTATATGGGAGGTAGGGTTTGAGGGTTGGCACAACAATGTGGGCCGAAGGGCCTGTACTGTGCTGTACTATTCTATGTTCTATATTTTCCTGTCTTTTTGCACTACAGGTACTTAATTAATTTTTAAAATATGTACTTATTGTAATTTATAGTTTTTTTCATTAATATGTATAGCAATATACTGCTGCCACAAAGCACCAAATTTCATGACAAATGCCAGTGATATTAAACCTGATTCTGAGAGGAAGTGTTGATGGACCAATCAGAAATCTGATGGCGGAGGGGAAGAAGCTGTTCATGAAACATTGAGTGTGTGTTTTCTGGCTCCTGTACCTCATTCCTGATGGTAGTAAGTAGACTTATAGATGTATTCTATCTTCATTCAAATTCCACAGCTATCGAATGTGCAATGCCTAAATAGGAGCACTGGCCGGGTGATGACCAACCTAGTAATCCAAGCAGAGTAGTACCATGTTCCATTTCACACTCTTCCATCTCAGCCTGATCACATGATGTTGAGCCAAACAAGACCAGAGGGACAGCACTTTCTCAGGTACAACCTACCATTTCTTGCTTTCCTACTCCAGACCAACTTCACATCGTCTTTACAGTTCTTGTCTCCCTTTCAGTTGGGGCTCTGGATCAATATGGATCTATACTACCTTGTTATAAGAAACACAATGACCAGGAAAGGTCAATCAATATTCCAGAGAAAGCTTTTTAACCTATTGATCCAGATAAAATTATCTCCAGTACATCACCTGTTGTGATGGATTGACAAGACAGCAGGAACGTACCTGACCTGTGTTCTTCAAGCGCTCAATAGCTTGCTTATGTGTGATGCCTTGTAAATTGAACCCATCCACCTCCTGCAGACAATCGCCTGTCATACAGAAGAAAAAAAGTCAGGACTGACGTGACATTTATATTGTAGAATCAAAACTTCATAACAAGATATCCATTGTATCTTTCCACCTTAAATCAAAAGTCAGGCTCAATTAGTCTTGAATGCTGCTAAAGGTCCAGGATGGTGTCTCTTTGTTCAAACTCACATTTTTCAGACAAAGGGTTGAGTGGAAGGTGATGTTCATTCGGACAATGCGGGGCTTTAATGTGATGTGGCTAAGCAGCCAAAGTTTCTTGAGCCCCTACAGGAAGCCTGGACATTTGTCACAACTCCAGAGGTCTCAGGTTAGATGGGGGAGGGGGGGAATACTGGGCAGGAGAGAAAGCCTCATTTGGAAGTTAACAGGATGAAGATTAAAAAAAAGACATCTTAATTTAATGGTGTCCAATAGTGCTAGATATTGTAGTTCCTCATGATCGCTGAGGTGCTAGGCAACATTGAGGTTGTGTAAATTGCCAGTAACCCATTGGATCTCTGACCACCATCTCTCCCAGTTTGCTGCACCCTTTCAAGGGCGTTCACCAAGTCTTGCTGTCCCCTCCTCATAAGCTTCAACACTGACAGCAAATAAACCAATAACATTGTCAGAAACAGGACGTCATCTGGACCCAGTTCATAAGTGGTTCTGCGCTGCTCACTGGTTATATGACCACTCTGTGCATTAATGGCAAATCATACACCATTTTTTTCAGACACAATAAAATCTCTGTGCTGACGCCCAACTTTGCCAGAGTCCTGTCATCACTCTCACACACCAACTGTTTGGGCTTAACATGGAAATAGATTGATATTTTCCCAAACAGTGTTTGAAGGACATCCTGAATTTGAATGTACTTCATTGAGATGCAAGGCCAGGGTCTGGTCATCTATCATCCCCACTGGTACAACCAAAGTGGGAAATGGATCATTCTGAGTGTCCAGTGAAGATGTGTTGGAGGACAACTTTTGATGCAAACTGATCCAGAATAATTAAATGCCTCCTTGAGTGAATTTGAAACCCTCTCCTTACCTTTCCTGATATGACCATCCAGATCTGCAGCTCCTCCAGGTATAACTGCCTTCACATAGATTCCACCATGCTTCACACTGGTATTCACACCTCCCTGTAGACCACAACAGAATCTGATTTAAAGGACACACTTCCCTCCTGGGATTTGCTCCCTCTTTGCCTGCTGAGCATCAGATCAAGGGAGCTCACCAATCCCACGCATTACCACAGACAAATCATTGGTGAAGTGGAAAGATTAAGCTCTCCTGCCATGTGTCTTTTATTAAGTGAAGATATTGAGCAGATCAATTCATTATATTGAGCAGTTATTGAAAAATGGAACTTGATCCAATAACTCTTGGGATGATTCCATCCAGCTGTACTACAAAGATTCCAGTCCTCATCCAGTACATCTTTATTGTTTTCCTACACTTTTCCTCTGGAAGCTTAAAACCTCATAATATCACAACTGAATTTATCCGAGCACAGCTTTGGACATCCACAGTGTTGCAGCTGGTAGTATGGCTACTTCACAGATCCAGTGACCCAGGAAATTCAAGTTCACGTTTAATTATCATTAAATCATACAAGAATATAGTCAAACAAAACAATATTCCTCCGTGGCCAAGGTGAAAAGCACATTGCCAATAGCACACAGCACATAGTACATAGCAGATATGGTTATGAATGCAGAAAACATACAGTCACAAAAAATGTATATACAGCCCAATTCCCTCAATGGCATGGTCTGTAGAATGATGGTGCATGGGATGTTGTTCTGGTCCAGCTGCTCGTCCACAGGGCAAATACTGGAGAGCAGCACCAAGTGAACATTGAGTGAACACAGGCAGGTAGCACTGACCGGAGGGGCTAGCACCCAGTCCAGCATGCCCATGCTCCCTCCCATTGCACATTGGCATCACCTCTCCTGGGCGCCTGCAATAAGCAACTCCGCAGTCCAAGGGTCTAGTCCTCGCCACAACTGAGCCAATGCAACTCCCTGTTGTCGGTCTCGTCGACAAACCAGTGAACCGGACTCGCAGTGTTCCACACTGCCCATGTGCAACAGGGTCTTGCGTTCACAGTTGAAACGTAGAGAGGGATGGCTCATCTCACAGAGTTGTCAAGTTGTACTGCACAGTGAACATCCCTTCGGCCCAACATATCAATGTCAACCTAGATATCTACCTGAGGTTGTCTTATTTGCTCAAATTTGGCCCATATCCCTCTACACCTTTCCTAACCATGTAGTTATCCAACTGCTTTTTAAAAGTTGTTCTTGAATCTGCCTCTACCTCTTCCTCTGGTAGCTCCTTCCATATACCTGCCACCCTCAGTGTGAAAAACTTGCCCATCAGGTCCTCTCTAAATCTTTGCCTTTTCACCTTAAGCTTGTGCCCTCTAGTTTTAGACACCAGTACCCTTGCAAAATGACAGTGACTCCCTACCCTATCAATTCTCCTCTTGATTTTATAAACTTATATAAGGTCACTTCTCAGTGTTCCTCATTCCAGAGAAGTCCCTGTCTGTTCAATGTGATTTTGTAATTCAAGCTCCACCCAGGCAATATCCCTGTGAATTTTTTCTTCAATCTGTCCAGCTTCATCACATACTTCCTAGGGTGCGGAGATCAGATCTGTACACAATACTTCATGCAGTTGAACCAATATTTTGACATCCTAATTCTTGTACTCAATACCACGGTCAAGGAAGGCAAACATGCTATATGCCTTCTTCAACACGCTGTCTATCTGTGTTATTACTTATAGGGAATTATATCCTTGTACCTCTAAGTTCCTCTGTTCAACAGTGCTACTTAGGGTCCTGCCATTCAGTGAGTCCTGCCCTAGTTTAACTTCCCAAAATACACCTCTCATATTTGTCTGAGTTAAATTCTGTCTGCCCCCCCCCCCCCCCCCCCCCCCCCCCCCCCCCCCCATTCCTTCACGTACTTTCCCAGTCAATCAATATCCCATTAGACAACTTTCTTCACTGTTCAGCACACCAACAATTTTGGTGCCACCTGCAAACTTATTAATCATGCCAACTACATTGTCATCCAAACCATTAATATATATAACAAACAACAAGACACTGTGCACTGATCTCTGATCACAGAACTCCAATCTGAAAACTCTCCTTTATCAATCTGATGCCTATCATTAAGCCAAATTTGTATCCAGTTGTCTTGCTCACCCTGAATTCCATGTGTCCCAACCTTCTGGCCTAGGCCTTGCTAAACTCCACTTAGACAATGTCTATCACCTTGCTGATGTTAATCCTCTTGGTCACATCTTCAGAATTCAAAGATTCAAAGTACATTTATTATCAAAGTATTATTAGTCTACAACCCTGAGATTCACCTTCCCACAGACAGCCACAAAGCAAAGAAAACGATGGAACCCGTTCAAAGATAAAAATGAAACCTGCCCCACCACCAAATGCACAAAAAGAAAAAAATGCATAAATGGCAAAAAAAAGCACAAAATATAAAATACCAACCCACAAAGTCATCAAAAGACTCCATGCTTATTTAGTTCAACTCATTCAGTTCAATCAAGTGCTGTGTCCTTTGTGATCTGCAGGCTGCCCTGATCAAAATTGCTCAAAAGTGTCACAAAAATAAGGTGCCAGAAGCACATCATAACACGTGCTACAGAGTTCAATCCACAAACCACATAGATTATATCTTGCCCAAGACCCAGGACTCCAGCACCATTGAGCAAGAGAGAGAAAGAGACCATTCAAATGCAGGGACCTTCCTCCGGGAGCAGCTGGTGAGAGGTTAGTAGACAGCACTGAACACCCACTCGCCTTCTACTCTCGCCTCAATGATTTCAATCTTCTTCGACACTTTAACCGGCAAGATCCGCGGGGAATGGAGTCAATCATGGGCTCGTGCCCCACCTCCAGGACACACACTTTGCTCGAAACCTCCTCATACCCCCTTGGAGACAGCAAAAGTGCCAGGTTGCTCAATTGGCCCAAAAATACACCACCAAAACATAGATCATAAGCTCCAACAGTAGCAGAACCACATTTGAAAGAAAAGGAAGATGTAAATGAAAGAATTAATTTTGTGAACCATCTGAAGGATGTTGCCCTTGGTTGTGTTGTTCACTGGCACCATCTTCTTCCAGATCTTCTTCCAAATACATGTTTTTTTATAAACAAATCCATGCTGACTGTCCTTAATCAACCTTGACTTTCCAAATGCAGGCAGATTCTGTCTTTCAGAATCCCCAGCAGTAACTTTCCCACCTCTGAACTAAGTCTTATGGCCTGTGGTTCTCTGGGAATGTACTCCTTATGATTTAAGTCAAATGGAGTATAAGCCACATTGAGGCAGTTATACAGAGAACACTTGAGCCTCATTAAGAGGGCTTGAAGAACTGAATGAACTCATCCTGATCACAATCTTTGTCACCCCGTACCGCTGTAGAATGATGCACACAAATGTAGCCTCAGACCATGCACAACAAGATCCCATCCAATAGGAAACAGTTTCAATTATGGAAGGACAATGAAGAACTTCAGGTTTAAACATCAGCAAAGGATGGGCATCTACCTGAGCTGGTTGAGGAGCTGACTATTATGTCTATGCAAAGGAGATACAATAGTTCACTTCACCCCAGACCAGGGGTTCCCAAACTGAGCTCCATGGACCCTTCAGTCAATAGTAAGGGTCCATAACATAAAGAAGTTGGGAATCCCTGCCCTAGACTATGGACTCAATCTTCATTGTTCCTTACTAAGCTTGGCAATGCAATTGGAAATTCATACCACAAGTTAAATCAGAAGTGACAGAGCACTCACATACATATACATTTAATATGACATTAGAAGAGAAAGAGTCTAAATATTCTAGCAAGTATTTTCATTTGTTGCTTTGCTGATACAGTTTTGATTTCACATCACAGTGATACAAAATCAGGGGCAGACCACAGGGGAAATACCACAAGCAGATAAGGAGAATTGTTCTACCACTGCCAAACTTGAGCATGTTGGGAGACGTGGCATTGTGTTTTATACCTAACCTGAGAGTGCTTGGTTCTGTCACGGGATGTAAAGTGGAAAATGTTCCATTTCCCAGCAATGTTCTCCCTCACCTCGACCAGCAAAAATGCACAAAGATAAAGCACAAATGTATCAAATCTTACATACATCAGCATAGTTTGTCATTTTGCTTTGACTATCCACACAACACAACGGCTGACACTGCAAAAAGTGAATCAATGCTTTTTCTCTACCTGTGGAAAAATAGGATTATTTAAATTTCAAATAAGCAAGTTCATAACACTGGAATAATCAAAGGGTAATGTGCATGTTTACAGATATTTTGCTGATGCCTGATATTGAAATATTTGAAGCCTTTGGAAACCTTCCTTATTAAGCATTCCAGATACAGACAGAAGATAGTAAGGTTATAAAATGATTAGGCTTCTCTGATTGAAATAGCTGATATTTTATAACTTAGTGCTCTACGTGTTTATTAATAAAATCATCCAGTTACATTTGGAGCTCCACACAAGCAGTGGATAGTGCGATGTACTCCGTCTAAAATGCAATCAGTCGGCTCGAACAGAACATTTTGGAGGAAAGCACAATGTGCTGACGCCGTTATAGACGTGGGAATGAATTTCTATGAGGTTGTTCTCTTCTTTTAGAGTATACCCAGAAGACCCTTCCTCATGCAAAGGTGAAGAAAACAGAAGGGGGACATTTGGAGCTTACACATAGATTTTGTTTGCCAAATCTAACAGCAAGTATAGAGCAAAACCCAGAAGAACCAGAAACTGAATGAGGAACTGACTCAGAGGCTGAAGGTCTGATCTTTGTCCCAAAGTTGGATATTTTTGGTGGGTTACGATGCTGTCATGTGCATTAAAGATGATGTATGTCAGGCAGCAGAGATTAGTCGACAACTGAACTTGAGGTTTTTGGGCTGTATAGTAAGGGAAGTGTGGTGATCATAATCTTGAGGTCTTGGGGAAAAGTCTGGCTTGTCCCTACTTCTACAAATCCTTTAATTGTCATTACAAAATCATACTACAGCAGTCAGCAGTGCAAGGCAACTATTTAGCACTTACTGTGACACTAACTCCAAGGCTTCCATCTATTTTAGCCAGTTCCACACTGTATCTGTCTCCTGGTTTCAGGTCTTGTTGTGCTGATGACACCTCACCACCAGCCTGTCAATCAAATCACAAGGTATCAATGGGGATTCATGGTTAGATTCTAACCATTTACCCTACTGAGGTTAGAAAGTCTTATTCACTACAGAGCCCACAAAGGTTTGTGAATGGTGAAGTATCCTATCTCAGAATCAGAATCACGTTTAATATCACCGGCATATGGCATGAAACTTGTTAACTTTGTGGCAGCAGCACAATGCAATACATGATAATATAGGAAAAAAAAACTGAATTACAGTAAGTGCAAATATATCAAAAACTGTACCTAAATTAAATAAGTAGTGCAAAAATAGAAATAAAGAAGTATTGAGGTACTGTTTATGAGTTCAATGTCCATTCAGAAATCAGATGACGGGGGAAAAAAGCTGTTCCTGAATTGTTTGAATGTGTGCCTTCAGGCCTCTGTACATCCTTTCTGATGATAACAAAGAGAAGTGGGGATGTCCTGGGAGGTGAGTGTCTTTAATGATGGACGCCACCTTTTTGAGGAAACGCTTCTTGAAGACGTCTTAGATACTACGAAGGCTAGTGCCCATGTTGGAATTGACTAAGTTTATAACACTCTGCAGTTTACTTCGATCCTCTGCAGTAGCCACCCCATAGCAGACTGTGATGCAGCCAGTTAGAATGCTTTCTACATCTGTAGAAATTGTTAGTATTTTAGATGACATACCAAATCTCTTCAAACTCTGAATGAAATATAGCCACTGTCTCGCCTTCTTTATGGCTGCATCAATAAGTAGGGACCAGGAAAAGTCCTCAGCGATATTAACACCCAGGAGCTTGACATTGCTCATTCTCTCCACTTTTGAATTACCCTTCCTGAAGTCCACAATCAGCTCTTTGGTCTTAATGACGTTGAGAGCAAGGTTGTGGCTGCGACACCACTCAACTAGCTGGTATTTATCACTCCTGTACGCCCTCTCATCACCATCTGAGATTCTGTCAACAATGGTTCAATCATTAGTAAATATACAGATGACATTTAAACTGTGCCTAGCAACACAGTCATGGGTGTAGAGAGAGTAGAGCAGTAGGCTAAGTACACATCACTGAGGTGGACCAGTGATGTGTACTTAGCCTATTATCAGCAAGGTGGAGATGTTATTTTCAATCCGTACAGATTGTGATCCTCTGGTTAGGAAGTTGAGGATCCAGTTGTAGAGGGGGGTACAGAGGCCCAAATTCTGTAGCTTTTTTATCAGGACTTTAGAAAATATGGTGTTAAATGCTGATCTGTAGTCAATAAACAGCATCCTGACACAGGTATCTGTATTGCCTAGGTAATCCAAGACTCCGTTAAAGGCCAGTGAGATTGCGTCCATCATTTTCCCACATTTCAAAGTCTCAAGGATGAAGCTGGCTCAGATTTAGTTGGGTTGGCTCAGCTGAAAGCACAGACCAGAAGATTGTGGGTTCACAACAAAGCAAGGAAGACTGAAACATTTGGCATTTTAGGGGCATGGTCATTTAGACAAATCTTCAAAGCCACTTTCTTTCTTCTTAGTTGCTTATGTATTATAATATAGAAGGATGCCATTTGACCAACCTGCTTTCTGCCAGTGCTTACGGTAACACCCCTATCAATTCTGTTCACGTTCTCTGATTCACCTCTAGTTTTAATACTAATGGGATCAACGATGACTTGCTTCCAATAAAGATGGGAAGATGTCTGATTGTGACTCATTTTAACAAGAAGCAATCTCACAGACCATCAACCACAGGGACTTCACAGTGTGACTCTTGGTTCAAGGCAAGGAGTTCCAGGACATCTGGAAACTAGGCTCTGCTGCTAAGACCTAACATGTATGCACACACGTACATTCTTGTGCTAAGCCTCCCATCATCACTTCCATACCCCCATCCTTGATCTCTTCCATCAGTATACTTTGACTCTCACAGACTCATTTGAGATCCTCACCAATGAACTGGGGGCCACTGGCATGCACACTGCGTATCAGTCATCCAATCAAATCCCTAATATTCCCAGTTCTACCATCAACCGGCACCTGGCAAGTCTACCTAACCCTTAAATGCCACATCCCCAAAGTCCAATGTCCAAATGTCCCTACAGTTGCCCCACATTCACCTGTGACCTACAGAAGTGAGCAGAAAAAGATCCCTGTCCACCTTTTGTATAAGGCTGAATCCATCAGTCTTCTGCATAATCACTTAGTATTACTAGGGGTGACGTGGTACACATGAAACTTGGCTCCTTGCCTAAAATACTTGAGGAATGCAGTTAGAGAAAACAGAATTTGGTTAACATTCATAATTCAGAGGATCAAGTTCAAAGCCCAATACGCCAGTTGTGGAATCCAAATCAAGTAAATTAACCGCAATTAAAAAAGGCAACTAATCTTAGTACTATTTGCCACTACACTATTGGATTGGAAACTCAGCTGGGTGTCATTCTTACTTGATCTTGTCTATATGCAGGTGATTACTTACTGCTGCTGAGGTGGCCTAGCAAATCACTCAGTTGTGTAATATATGTCCGGGTGTTGATGAAAAGAGAGAACAATATTGAACTTGGACTCCAAGACTGGCCATATTAAAGACAGTCAGCCTGCCTCATCCAGCCCAGTTAACCTTGCAAGATTCTCTTCTCAAATATCTGACTGGGAGAACTCATCTGCAGATAGCTCAGCCTTATCACATTCATTAAATCATACCATACACTCTGCCAAGCTACTCCATCGCACTCCCGTGGTCCATCGCGACCCACTGGTGGGACACAGCCATTGCACAGGTGGGAAGTCCTTTGAGTCTTCAAAATTAACTCTAGTTCTCATAAATTCTCATTTCATCCAGTAAAATCTGGGCAAGGGACATCCTCCTGGTTACCACCTGCCATCCTGCCTCGGCTGAATAATCAGTGCTGCTCCATGGCCCGAGGAAGTACTCTGAGGTGACTTCAAGGTCTACCACCCATAGTGGTTCAGCACCATCAGCGATCTATTCAACCAGCTCCTGAATAACATAGTAACTAGGTTCTTGCTCTCAGCTAGGCTCTTCTTAACTGTTGCCAGTGACCCAGCATCAACCACTCCCTCAGGCAATACATTCCAGGTACTTACCAGTCTCTAGCTGAATAAGGTCCCCATCATATCCCCTCTACAACTCCTCCCCCTTACCCCAAAACTATATCCTCTAGTTATATCTAACTCTGATATGAGAGAAAATTTCCCGCACCATCGACACCCCTCATGATTTTATATACCCCTGTCATGTCATTTCTTAACCTCCGCTATTTCAGGGAAAACATTCCCAATTTCTTCAGGCTCTCCTCATAAATGAACTATATCATCCGTGCCAACATCCTGTTGAATCCCCCTTACCCATCAATAACCTACTTACTGATGTACAATTTTGATTTTTGCCAGCAACACCCCGCTTCACAGCTCACTGTAGCCTTAGTCTAAACATTGATCAAATGCTGAATTCTAGGGAGATTGACAGTGATAGCCTTTGTGATCAATGCAAAGTTTGACCAAGCACCCGTGGCAAAACTAAAGACAATGAGCTTCAAGGAGATAACACTCCAGTGGTTGGGGTCACAGCCCACACAAAGGAAAGTTGTTGCAGGACAACGATCCCAGCTGCAGGGCATCATCGCAGGAGTTTCTCAGAGCAGAGTTTTGGGTCCAACCACCTTCAGCTGCTTTATCAAAGACTTGGCTTCCACCATAAGATCACAAATGGGGATATTCACTGGTTAGTACACAACATTTACATCAGGCTAGGGTTTCCTCAGGCAGGTTCCTGAGCCCAACTATCTTCTGCTTCTTCAATGACCTAACTTTCACAATAAGGGAGATAGTCACTGATAATTGCTCAATGTTTAATGTCATTCTCAGCTGCTCAGCAAATGAGCTAGTTCATGCTGGCACACAGCAAGATCTGTACAACATTCAGGCATACACTGATAAGTAGCAAGTAACATTTCCACCACAGAAGTTGCAGACAATGATAATCTTCAGCACCCAACTTTTACCTTCAATGGGATTGCCATCTCTGAATCCCCTGCCATTAACATCCTCGGGATCAGTACTGACTAGAACCAGCCTCATAATTGCCAAGGGTAGAAGAGGAAGCCAGCAGCTGTATCTCCTGCAGCAGACACTCAACTGCCGACACCTGAAAGCCATCAGGACCGTGAAGCAATATTCACCTTGAACCTACAAAGATCACGGCACCATCCAGGAGGAAGCAACTTGTTTGATTAGAACTCATGTGTCTTACTGAACATTCATTCTCTCAAACAGCAGTACACAGAGTATACCACCTATAAAATACACTGTAGTTCATCTGACTGCAGATCACATCCCTAAAACCTCTGCCCTTGAGAAGGACAAGGATAGCAGATGCAAAGGCAAAACACCATCATCTGCTGACTCCTCTCCATGTCAATTTAACATTCCTGACCTAGAAATACATCTCCTTCCTTCATTATTGCTATGTTTAAATGCTGGAAGCCCCTGGCAGACACCACTATGGGAGTACCTGCATCTAAAGAACTAGAGGAGCTTAAGGAAGTGACCCACCACCACCTTTTCATGGACAGTGAAGAATGAATAACAAATGACAGTACTGCTTAAATCCCTAAAAACAAATAAGTAGCATTAAACAAATCCATTTTATGGGTCTGTGTTCATTATTAACCTACTGGTAGTTTAGAAAATGACTCTGGGCAATGATACTCTTAGGGGACTCTTCAATTGATTGGTGGATGAATGAGTTACAGAAAATATCAAGAGCTCCTTCTGTTAACAACAAACAGAAACCTGTTACTACTCCTGGTTGTGTGATGACAATTGTACATACATCAAAGATACACAATGAGTGAACCAAGTTGGGAGTGTTGAGCAGTCTGCAGCTGGGATTCTTTTTGCTTGCTTGCACATCAGTCTTGAGGTTCCAACGCAGTCATTGTGAAAGGGTAACAAAGCACTGAGCACATTAACGCACACCGTAGGGAAACAGCATTGCTGAAGAAGGCTTTAACTCTTCTCACCAGCTATGCCTTTGTCTGTTGACTTGGCCATTCTAAGGTGGTACAGTGACACAGCCAGTGGAGCTGCTTCCTCGTAGCTCCAGTGACATGGTTCAATCTTGACCAAAGGTGCTGCACATGTGGAGTTTGCATGTTCTACCTGTGGCTATGTGGGTTTCTCGCAAGTACTCTGGTTTCCTCCCACATCCCGATAAAGGTGAGAGTTAGGATCTAGAGGTTCTGGGAATGCGAAGAAGAATATGCATTTAACGTAAGAGAGGGTAAGTTCAAAGGATATGTGCAGAGCAAGTGTTTTTACACACAGTGCTGGGTGTCTAGAATGTGCTGTCAGGGTGGTGGTGACGACAAGTACGATAGAGCCATTTAAATGGCTGTTGAATGTGCAGGGAATGGAGGGATATCAACATTGTGTAAACAGAAGGAAATAGTTTAGTTTAGCATTTGGATAATAGTTTAATTAGTTCAGTACAACATTGTGTGCTGTAGGATCTGTTCTTGTGCTGTACTGCTCTATATACTAAAAGAAACCTGGGGACATTAGTGGGGAATGGGAATATTCATTGAGGCAGTGTAGACTCAGTGGGCCAAAGTGCCATCTTCTATTGACAAATACCATCACTTCCATCCCATGGAGCTGGGCAGGTGGGCCGCTGGTCTCAGGAATCACTTCTGATGCAGACGCCCCAGACATCCAGTGACCGTGGCCTGTTACTGCTGAGTTGGTGAGGCAGCAGTCTTGTGTGCTTTCCGGACTGTTCACCTTGCTCTGGAACATTGCCGTAGCCTGATGTGAAGACTCAGACAAACCTGGAACAAGGATTAACACATTACTGAGTGACTGACACTTGGAGTAAGGACACTCCTCCTTTTCACAGTGTATTTCACCCACTGGGCTTCATTGCCTTGGAATTAAATGTCTGAATACTCTACCAGTGATACACTGCAACCTAAAAAATATACCTGCTAAACTTTATTAGAAGTGTAGAACTTGATAGTGAATGTTTGCTACTTTACCAATCGATGGTGGTTGAGGGCAGTTCTCAGATCTGAACAAACCCCAACCTGGAGATGGGAAATGTTAAGAGGGTGAGAATACCTTTTGGCTGAGATATGATCAGTGACACCTCATCAGTGGTATGCTGAAGAACCTCCACAGCAGTTCTGAGAGTGACTCCCTCTAGGCTGTCACTGTTCACTGAAATCAGACGGCCTCCTTCAGGACAAGAATACATTTAAGTATTAAAGGTCAGATTATTAATAAAACTCTCAGTGATAAATAGCATTGTGTGTGTTAATTCTCACCTTCTTTGATACGCCCATCCTTGTCTGCTGGTCCACCAGGAGTGATGGCTGTGATAAAGATCCCCAAGTCTAATTTTCCAGTCCTCTCTCCTCCAATGATCATAAAACCTAAAAAGACGACGAACAGGATTTGAGAGCCTGAACCTTTTGCACTAACCTTCTCAATTAACATGGCTTGAGGCACATAAAACGTGAGATGCAATGGTAAATTCTTAAGTCTATGAACGTGAATGGCACTGTTTACAATCAGCAGTCTCTCAACACAACTTGACCCTTAATGATCACAAACATTCCCTCATGTTGAGGTGGTGTCTGAAAAGAGGATGCTGTCTAATTTGCATGCCATCTTGATCAATGTCTCCCATCCACTACATAATGTACTGGGTGGGCACAGGAGTACATTCAGCCAGAGACTCATTCCACTGAGATGCAGCACTGAGCATCATAGGAAGTCATTCCTGCCTGTGGCCATCAAACTTTACAACTCCTCCCTTGGAGGATCAGACATCCTGAGCCAATAGGCTGGTCCTGGACTTATTTCATAATTTACTGGCATAATTTACATATTACTATTTAACTATTTATGGTTCTATTACTATTTATTATTTATGGAGCAACTGTAACGAAAACCAATTTCCCCCGGGATTAATAAAGTATGACTATGACTATGACTATGTCATTCAAACCCAGACTGTGAGCACTGGTAAAGGTGGGAATCGAGTACCTTACCCCTCCTGTAAGTTGCTATGTGTAAATAAGCATTAAAAAGATGCTCCTGGGTTCCTGGTAAATTCAGCAGCAAGCAAGCTCAAGGCGTCAGTGTTGGGGAAATAGGTGATGTGCAACCAACTCCTTAAAAATCTGGCGATTGGGACTGGGATCCAAACCAACGGCTAGCGGGGAAGCAGGCCCATAGATTGTACAGGAGAACTGAGCATTGGCACTGGTTGATGAATCTGAGAAACTGCTGTATATTTTGGCTGCTTAATTGATCACTGTAGTTTGTCTCTGTTTGGAAAATGAGTGGTAGAATTTAGTGCAGATTGGTGGGAATGTGGGAAAAATAAAATGAAAATTGTATAGGATTTGTGTAAACAGAGTTTGATTAATGGTGTGAACTCAGTCCACACCAAACCTGATTAGCTTTCTACACATAACCTACAGTCCCACACTCTACTCTGGAGAAAAAAAAACAATGGCAGCAACTAACAGCAGCTACAAGAATTGTAGTGAACTGCATTTTACTGGTTAGGTAAACAGGAAGAAGCTCGACCTGTGAACCAAAGAATCAGGTTTATTATCACCAGCATCTGCCATGAAATTTGTTAACTTGGTAGCAGCAGTGCAATACGATACATAATAATATAGAAAGAAGAAAATAAATAAGTAAATCAATTTCAGTACGTATATATATGAATATTCAATAGATTAAAATAGTGCAAAACAGAAATTATAAAAAAGTGAGGTAGTGTGCATGGGTTTAATGTCCATCTAGGATTCGGATGGCTGAGGGGAAGAAGCTGTTCTTGAATTGCTGAGTGTGTGCCTTCAGGCTCCAATATCTCCTCTGTATGGTAACAATGAGAAGAGGGCATGTCCTGGGTGATGGGGGTGTGTAATAATAGACGCCGCCTTTCTGAGGCACCGCTCCTTGAAGATGTCTTCGATACTACAAAAGTTAGTACCCAAGATGGAGTTGACTAATTTTATGACTTTCTGTAGCTTCTTTCGTCCCTGTGCAGTAGCCCCCACCCCCACCCCCCCCGCCATACCAGACAAAGTGATGCAGCCTGTCAAAATGCTCTCCACAATACATCTATAGAAGTTTTCGAGTGTTTTCAGTGACAAACTAAATCTCTTCAAACTCCTAATGAAATATGGCCGCTGTCTTGCCTTCTCTATAGCTGCATTGATATGTCGGGACCAGGATAGAACCTCTGAGATCTAGACACCCAGGAATTTTAAATTGCTCACTCCACTTCTATGAGGGATCTTCCCACCCCCTTCCCATTTTCAGTCCACAATAGAGGCCCATATCAGAACCAGGTTTATCATCACTCACATATGTCATGAAACTTTTTTTTTTGCAGCAGTAGTACAATGCAATACATAAAACTACTACAGGACTGTGCAAAAGTCTTAGGTGTACTATAGCTAGGGTGCTAAAGACTTTTGCACAGTCCTGTATTTCCACATGAATAATGGATCAGTCCGATGTCTTAGTCAATATGAAGATCAACTAATATGCAATCTCTTATTAACCTACCGAAACCAAACTTGGGATCTTTCTTCAGATTTACAAAAATGATTTCCCTCTCAGGGAAAGTCACCTCGTTGTCCATTTGGCTCGCCGTATGTTCTGTGAATAAAATGTATATGTGAGCTAACAAAACGGGAATAAAATTTGAATAGAAACTATTGACTGGGGTTCTGGATAGGACAGCATGGAGGAGCTACTCAGAGCTTTCTCACGGATCCAGACTCTGACCTCTGGTGCTGTCTGCATGGAATTTGCACATTCTCCCCGTGGCTGTGCGGGTCTCCCCGAGGTGATCTGGCTTCCTTCCACATACCAGACACATGTGGCTTGGTTACTGACTCGAAGTTGCCTCTGGTGTAGATGGGTAGCAGCAGATCAGGTTGGAGTTGATGGATAAGTGAGATGCAATACATCATAAGGATTTTTTAAAATTTATTGAGTTACAGCGCAGAATAGGCCCTCCCGGACCACACCGCCCAGCAATCTCCCACGTTAGGTCTTTATTCTTTAGAGCGTAGAAGGTTGAGGGGGGACTGAATAGAGGTATTTAAAATTATGAGGGGGATAGATAAAGTTGACGTGGATAGCCTTTTTCCATTGAGAGTGGGGGAGATTCAAACAAGAGGACATGAGTTGAGAGTTAAAGGGCAAAAGTTTAGGGGTAACATGAGGGGGAACTTCTTTACTCAGAGAGTGATAGCTGTGTGGAACTAGCTTCCAGCAGAAGTAGTTGAGGCAGGTACGATGTTGTCATTTAAAGTTAAATTGGATAGATACATGGACAGGAAAGGAATGGAGGGTTACAGGCTGAGTGCAGGTCGGTGGGACTAGGTGAGAGTAAGAGTTCGGCACGGACTAGAAGGGCCGTGATGGCCTGTTTCCGTGCTGTAATTGTTATATGGTTAATCCTAGTCTAATCATGGGACCAACCAGTACACCATTGAACTGTGAGAGGAAACCGGAGCACACAGAGGAAACCCACGCGGAAAACATACAAATTCCTTACGGGCAGTGGCGGGAATTGAACCCAGGTCGAGGGTACTGTAAAGCATCGTACTGACCACTATGCTACCATGCCACCCCAAAGGATTTAAGTGGGGGAACATGATTGGTGTGAATGTCAAAGGGTCTCATGGCCTCCTTCAGTGCCATGAGGCAATAGGAAATACGTGAGACACCACATCGTAAAGTGGATTTCCACAATCTCTTACTGTGTTAAGAATTAGTCCTGGCCCAACTTTAAATGTATGGATGGAAATTACAATGGATATTTACAAAATGGAGAAGATAACAGCATCTGTTAATCATAAGTTGGAACAATTTTATTCAGCCTGGAAAAAAATGGTTTAACTGCATAACACGTCATAGGCCTGATTTTATTCTCACAAGTCAATGAATGTGTTGCAAAAAAAATCACTCCCTACTCTGTACATAGTTTTCTTCTTTCGATTGTTCTTTCTTTCCTCTCCTTTCTATAAGTGCATACCTCAGATAAATATTATGTAGAGATTTGTGACAAATATGATTATATGATACTGTATATATGTGTAGTATCTGAAATACATCTTATGGAAATGTTTGTTTGATAAAAAATAAATTACAAAAAAAGGAATTAGTCCTGACCCAAAAAAAAATTTCACTCACAAATCAAATAAAATCCCTTCGGGGGGGTGCGTGTGGAAGGATTTAATGATTGCCCTCATTTGTAAAGCTGCACACATTAAGCTGTTTATTGGATGCGATGACTCTAATGAGTGGCTAATAAAAACTTTGAATATATTTCTTTTTAATATACTGAGGATCCAATGACTGCACTCTAACATTCAATGTCATTACCATCACTGAATTCTCCATTTTCAATATCCTGAGGGGTAGTGCCTTTGGTCAGAAAACAGTGTAGTTACATGCAGTACATGGCCACAACAGCAAATCAGAGACTAGAAATCCTGTGGAGAATAACTCACCTCCTAACCCCCCAAAGCATCTCCACCATTTAAAAAGCTCAAGTCAGGAGCATGACGGAATACTCTCCACTTGCCTGGATGAGTGCAGCTTCAACAACGCTCAAGAAGCTCAACACCACATGGGCATAACAGTCCACTTGATAGATGCCCCAAATGGCACAGGGGTTGGAAGTGACAGGTGGAACCAGGGGAAGTGGAGAATGATAGGCAGGTGGAACCAGGTGGGGACAGGATGGTTGTTTTGAAGACGAAGCTGGTAGATGAAAGGTGGGAGGAGATATAGAAAATAAAACTAGGCAAGTAGAGTCAGGGTGGAGGTAGGAGTGGAAGCAGGGAGATGTAGCCAGAGGCTGAAAGGTACTAATAAGTTGAACCAAATAAGGGATTGATAATGGTTAGAAAGAATCAGATGAGGGAGGAGAAGGGAAGGCCAAACCAAAAGAAACCCAGATAAACAACACACACAAAATGCTGGAGGAACTAAGCTGGCCAGGCAGCGTCTATGGAAAAGAGCAAACAGTCGACCTTTCAGGCTGAGATCCTTCATTCACTCCTGAAGCACTTGACTGTTTGCTCTTTTCCATAGATGCTGCCTGACCTGCTGGGTTCCTTCTACATTTTGTGGGTGTTGCTTTGGATTTCCAGCATCCACAGATTTTCTTGTGCTTGCGAAACCCAGATAGATGGGCAGATAGAACCAAATGGGGATGGATGATGAATCAGTAGGTCAGTTGTGGTGAGGGGCAGCGGGAATAATGAAAATGGTGACAAAGGAAGAGAATCCCTGAATGGATCCATTGAGTAGAAAGGGAACACAGGGGATGTAGGTTCCTGAAACAGGAATATTCAATGTTCTTCCCAGTTGGCTGTAGGCTAACCCAGTGGAATATGAGGTATTGTTCGTGTCATTTGTGTTTGGCCTCACCGTGGCAGTGGAGAAGGTTGAGAACAGACAGGATGGTGTGGGTGTGGGAATGCGAAGGGAGTTGAAATGACATAAAATAGGACTCCTAAAATCACAAACACAAGAAAATCTGCAGACGCCTCCTGAAATGTTGATCAATCATCTGCCTCTATAGATGCTGCCTGACCCATTGACCTATCAGCAGGTTGCTTTTTGCACCGGTATTGGCAGTCTCTTGTGTCTCCACTCTCCCTCACAGGTAGCAGAGGCTAAAAAAAATGTTTGAAGTGTTACCTTCACCCAAGCATTCCACTGAACTTACCAACAGCACCACTCTGGCCCAGGGCAGTGCTCTGCAAACCTGGGTATCTCATTCTTTCCTTCAAGACAGGGAGAATTTCAGAGTGAGATATGGCACCCTGTGTGCTACAAGAGAGAGGAAGGGATATTTAGTTTCCTGGATAGTCATACAATAAGTTTGTGTTCACAATGTACTAGAACCTAGAGGAATAGCATTCAGCACAGAAACAGTCTCTTTGACCCCCAAGTCCATGCAAACCACTAAGGACCCATTTACACAATTCCACACTCATCCCATTTTATCCACCCCACATTTCCATCAATTCTCCAGATTCTGCAGCTCACCTAACACTAGCAGACAATAAACCCAGGGTATGAGTGGATACCAAAGTATCCAAGGGAAACTCACGTGATCACAGGGGTAAGATTCAATCTTCTACAGACAGAGATTGAACCTGGGTTGTTACAGTGGTGAGGCAGTAGGCTGACAGACTGCATTCTGTGCTGCCCTAATGCATGAGGAATTTGCTACTGTTGTGATAAAGGAACCCATATTGAGTAATTTATACATTTGTCTTTCTTGTGCTATTTATGAGTGGCTTTGGTTTTATGATCTCCTGCTTTCTCAGGTAAAGCTAATGAGGTGGGTGGAGACCACACCTGACTGTACCTCAGATCAGATGAAGAGTCTGATCAGTAAACATTAATTAATGACGTCCTAATTAGTGCAGATTGCAGAAGCTAGCACTAGTCTGATGAATCCACCATGCACGACACTTGAATTTTAAAAATCAACGAATTAGAAACATCTCCCACACTGGGCAAGAAATATCAATGGTCTTATGGGCCCGCAAGAGTAGGTTGCACAATTCTGTGAAAGTGATTCATGGTCATATGTTGTTTCCTTATGACATAGATAAAGGCCATTAGGCCCATTGATTATCAGAGATTTCTCATCAATTGTAATGCTGGTCCTATCACTTCCATCCCTTCCCATTGTCCAGGGACCCAAACCTTCTTCCAGGTGAAGCAACTTGCACTTCTTCTGTTGGTATTGGTAGAGGGTTGTTATTGTCAAATGTACCAAGATACAGAAGATGCAGTGAAAAGTTCGTCTTTCATACTGTTGTAT
Organism: Mobula birostris; assembly: GCF_030028105.1. NCBI lineage: Eukaryota > Metazoa > Chordata > Chondrichthyes > Myliobatiformes > Myliobatidae > Mobula > Mobula birostris. Next base: position 39,870,810 of record NC_092387.1, read on the forward strand.
GAAATGCAACTTTTCCACAATGTACAAGAGCATCCTGACTGGCTACCTCACTGCCTGGTATAGGAACTGTACCTCCCTTAATTGCTGGACTCTGCAGAGAGTGGTGTGGACAGCCCAGTGCAAATGTAGCTGTGAACTTCCCATGATTCAGAACATTTACAATGACAGGTGTGTAAAAAGGGCCCTTAGGATCATTGGGGACCCAAGTCATCCCAACCTCAATCTATTCCAGCTGTTAGCATCCAGGGAGTGGTACTGCAGCATAAAGGCAGGACCAACAGGCTCCGGACAGCTTCTTCCATCAGGCCATCAGACTGATTAACTCACGCTGATTTGTGTGTACTCTATATTACATTGACTGTTCTATTTATTATAATTTATTATAGATTACTACAATTGCACATGACACTTTTAGATGGAGAAGTAACATAAAGATTTTTACTCCTCATCTATGTGAAGGATGTAAGAAATAAAGTCAATTCAATTCAACTCATACAGATGAGATCATTACACAGTGCATTGAGGTAGAACAGGGTAAAATAGGCTTCGGGTTTATGGACTCAATTACGCTCTGAATGCTGATGCTTGCTTTATTATTTGCATGACTTGATTTCTTGATTTGATTTGTTCTTTTTTTCACTGCGCATTGGGTCCTGGTCTTTTTTTTTAAATTGGGTTCTTTCGGGTTTTTTGTTTTCTGGCTGCCTGTAAGCAAACGAATCTCAATGTTGCATAATTTATGTATACGTTGATAATAAAAAGTACCTTAAACTTTTTGAACTTTGAAAAGCCACAGCAAAAGTACAGTTCAGTTAATTAATTAAGTGTAAGATCATAACGAGCAGACGGAGAGGTCATGAGTCCATCTTATCATACAAGAGAATATAAAACACTACAGCACAGCACAGGCCCTTCAGCCCACATTGTTTTAACCTACCCAAGATCTATCTAACCCTTCCTTCTTATATCGCTCTCCATTTTTTCTATCAGCCATACACCTATCCAAGAGTTTCTCAAATGCCCCTAACATACCTGTCCCTACCACTACCCCTGGTGTGGTGTTCCATGCACTCACAACATTCTGTGTAAAAACCTTACATCTGATATCACCCCTATACTTTCCTCCAATCACTTTAAAATTATGCCCACTGGTATTAGTCATTTCCATCCTGGACAGAAGCCTCCGGCTATTCACTCAATCTATGCCTCTTATTACAGTATCTTGTACACCTCTCCCAACTCATCTCTCATCCCCCTTCACTCCAAAGAGAAAAGTCCTAGCTCAGTCAACCTATCCTCATGCTTTCTAATCCGTTTGTGCAGATCTCCTTTGCACCCTTTCTAAAGCTTCTAGAACCTTCCTATAATGAGGTAACCAAAACTATTGTGCTGTTATTGGACTGCTGAAGAAGTCTGTACAAGAGTACAATAGAAGCTATTCAGTATTGTACAACAGTACAATAGAAGCTATCCTTGAGAGTGGAGGTAAGTGATTACAGGCTTTTGTAACTTCTGCCTGCTAGGAGAGAAGAGAGAATGTCCAGGGTGTCTGGAGTCTTTGATTATACTGGCTGCTTTATAGTGAGGAATATAGACAGATTCCTTAGAAGGGAGGCTGCTCTAGTGTACTGCATTTGGTGTTCACACGATGGTCTCTGTTAAATTGAAGAAACTCAGGATGGCTGATAGTGGAGCATCTGCATTCAGTCAACAGTAGTGGCTCTGAGCTTGCTGTTCGCTGCCACTTTAATCCCCCATCCCATTCCCATTCTTTCTTGCCAGTCTGTAGCCTCGTGTACTGCTATAGTGAGGCACAGAATAAAATAGAGGGACAGCAGCCATCTTCCAGCTAGGGACATTGCAACTTCCTGGACTCAATACAGAATTCGATAACTTCAGTTAACTTGATTTCTTGGTCTGTACCAGTCCACTATCTGTGATATTAGCTCAGTTTGGTTTATGTTTTACCCTTTTTTTCCTTCTTTTTCTCTCTGCCCAATCTGCATTTCACAACTTCTACATATCATAGACACAAGAGATTCTGCCAATGCTAGAAATCCAAAGTAACACATACAAAATGCTGGAGAAGCTCAGCAGGTCAGGCAGCATCTATGGGAAGGAACAAACAGGACCCTGCATCAGGATGGATGGTTTCATTCTGAAACATTGACAGTTTTGCTCCTTTCCATAAATACAGCCTAACCTGCTGAGCTCCTGCAGCATTTTGTCTGTTTTATCCTACACGTTCATGTTCTTTCATTGACGGTCTCCTTCTCTCACTTTTCCTATTCCCTCATTCACCAGATAACCTGCGTACTGCTAACCCCCATGGTCATGTTCTTCATCCTAACTGGGACCAGCTTCTCTCCCACCCTCACTACAGATTAATGAGTTATTCTGAGTCCTTTTCAGTTCCGATCAAGAGTCTTCAACCTGAAACATAAACTGTGGTTCTCTTCCCACAGATGCTGCCTGACCTACTGAGTATTTCCAGCATTTTCTGCTTTTCAGATTTCTTTTATAGGTTGTTATTCAGCCATTTCTTTTATTTTCAGATGGTGCTGACAGTGGTTTGTTTATCCATCCGCTAATATATTCAAAGAGCGTTGAGCGATGAATCTACAAGAATCATGGGAAAAAGTGTACCAATGCTAATCATTTAGTATTACCTCATATACATGAAATGACAAACTCACATGAGTCAGGGATCACTAATTCTACTTACAAAATCAATATCTTCTACTTGGACCAGGCAGTAACTTCTCCTTAAATCATTTCCTCATGGCCAATCTCATTCCAGAAATTTATTAGTCAATTAATATGGTTTCAAACTTTGGCTCATTGTGCATTCACTTTCAAGTAAAGGAAATTAATTTTACATGTACTTGAGAGAAGATTGTGCACTTAATAGAGTTTGAGAAATAAGTTCTTTAGATTGTTTGCAGTCCCGGTATTGAACACCGCAACCGAGGACTGGATCTTGTACTTAATCTTCATCACAGAAAATTGGCAGAACCTGTTCATTAGTCTTCCTCAAGCTCTTAAATGACAAAACATATCCCAGAACATAATTGATAGCCCAGATTCTTCAGATAAATGTGATGGTGATAACTCTGTCTTATCTGCAGCATCCTACATTTCATTGAATTTGTTTGCTTTTGTTAAGACACTTGAGAGCTGACTAGAATTCAGATATAGAAAATACAGACATTATTTATGCTGTCCTTATTCAATATTGGGTTTGCCTCAAGCATAACAATAACAAACTATAACTTGTATTTCATTACAGCTATTCTATGATACACCTGGAGCCCCTGGTTGACTATCAGTGCTATACGACTCAGTGGGTTGCCAAGGCTCCTAAATACTTGCTTGTAACTACTCTAGTGAAATCCTACCTCCACATGTGGCTGGTGCTTGAAGGAACCGTGTCTGCCATGAGATTGTCACAGGATTTGCTTAGTGCTCCGAGAGACACAGTGTCCACATCAGGCCGACTCAGAATGGTTTCTGATCGGGAAATATTGCGCATCTCCTCGAAACGTCTACGCTGGGTATACTTTGTCTCGTTGGAAAGCACAGATGTAAAAACATGCTCCTCTGTAGGAAAAGAAAATATGCACGGAATTGACTAACGCTGATTTGATTTTGAAGTAAAGACACATGAATTCCAAAACAGAGATGAATATTACCAGCCCGTATTGTATTAATTTTGGAAATTGGCTCATGATCCGCCCAGCTGGTGCTTAGCTGAGTGACCAAAACGCGCTGCAGTTATGACCTAAGTTCCCAGCCAATCAGGTACTTTTTAGCTTGTAAACAAAACAGGCAGATGGATGATGGCTAAACGGAATCAGAAAATGTGCACCACCTGGCAAATGAGAACAGCAGTAGGAATCGTTCAAAAGGGTAAGATTTCCATAGTGGTGGAATGTTTAGAGGAAGACTTAGTGTGGGGTGGCACTGACACCCCATTTCTGGCTTCCTAAGGATCCACTGTGACTTATGAACACCACCTGAGGCAGCAAGCCCAAAGAATACATTAAGTCATAAGACCCTCATTGGATTAAAGAACCATTCTATACCTTAATTGTCAGTCCACCACAGAACAATCAATGAGATCAAAGTAAGAAATAATGAGAAAAACCAAAATAAGATTGTAAACGTTGTAAATCTAAAATAAAAACAAAAATTGCTGTAAACACTCGGCAAGTCAGGCAGCATCTGAGGGAAAAGAATGAAGTTGAAGATCTTTCAACCTGAAAGGTTAACTTTGTTTCACTTTGCACAGACTTGCTGAGGATTTCCAACATTTTCTGTAGGCAACAATGGATGTTTGACTTCCTCAATCAGAAGCAGTGGGGAACCAATGAACCAGTCACTTAAGATGAAACACGTGGATATATCGTTACTTTTAACAATCTTTGTGTGTGTGTGTGCATGGGATGTGGTGTGTTTGTACGTGCACTTACAACGTGTACAGTAAGTGAGTCGGTCTCACCTCTGTTGATCATAACCAACTTAGAGTTAAAAGGTTTTCAAGTGTTGGCATTAGGCAAGTCTCCTCTGTTTTACACCAGAGAATAAAGAAGTTGGCACTCACCATTTGCAAAAGCAGCTTGACTGAGCTGGCGGGAGTTCATCTGTACCTGGAACCTGTGCTGAGCTGAGCACAACTCAATTAGATACTTGCAGGTCTTGCTGTTTTCTGTGATGAAGACATGCTTCTTACCATCTGAACTGCTTTGAACTGTAAACTTCTTTCTCTGAAAGAAATAATCAGGTGACTAAGTCCACCAGTAACAGAGAAAGTGTCTCATGAAGTGCTGAATTTCTGGCGCCCAGATATAAGGCAACATTCAGTTAGTCCTTCAGTTAGTCCTGACGAAGGGTCTCGGCCTGAAACGTCAACTGCACCTCTTCCTAGAGATGCTGCCTGGCCTGCTGCGTTGACCAGCAACTTTGATAAGGCAACATTGTCATCCTTCAGCTGGAGTAGCACAATGGAAAAGCCACTCATTCAACGCTTCGTTGGACAGGAACCCCAGGTTCACTCCTGACCTCTAGTGCTGACTCTGTGGAGTTTGAATGTTTGTTTGTGTGTTTCTCTGTGTGTGTGTTTCTTTGTTTGTGTGTGTGTGTGTGTGTGTGTGTGTGTGTGTGTGCGCACGCGCGCGCTCTGTTCCCTACACATGGTCTCCAGATGGAGTGTCTCGGCCTGAAATGTTGGCACTTTATTCCCCTCGATAAATGCAGCCTGACTTGCTGAGTGCCTTCAGCACTTTGTCTGGTTACTATGTTGATTGTTTACTGTACAGCTACCTCCTGAGTAGATAAAAGGAAAGGAGAATTTATGGGCTCATGGTTGCAGGTGTACAGAAAAATCACTGGAGGGGGAAACGATCGATGCGAGTCGAGCAATGAGAAAGGAAAAGGATCACTGTGCTGAGAGCTGCCATGAATCCAATGGGCCAAAGGTCCATCTTTCCAAGAAGCAGATGACAGAAAAATTAGAAGGGAGATGAGGAAACATTTTCATCTATTCTAGAGGAAGCTCAGGCAGGTTTGAGGAAAGTCTCCCCTCCTTTAAATCCTTGGTGAGGCTGGCATTCACTAGTGTGGGTATGGAAGAGGCATAAGGGATAGTACAGGCAGAAAATGGCACTTTCATACATTTGTATAGGGCAATCTCTTCACTTTCACCTAACAATCCATTTGAACCTGACATGTTGGAGGACATAACCTATCAACCATGTCAAGACCACTGCAGTGAGCCATTCAAACCTCTTTATCTCTCACACGCACAGACAGGCATATGTGCACATACACTTACATATGGAGGCATGCACACACACAACCACAGGTCTGCTGAGAGAGAGATAGAGAGAGACAGATTGAGAGAGTCAGATTCGATCAGAGTTAATGATTCAACTCTGAGTCTCGTAATCAGTGAAACATCTGAAATTGTTGAGCTCATACTTCAAGTACTAGATGTTGCAATACGACTGTTTAGAAAATGAAACCACATTCCTTATCCTGACTGTCCCTAAGGTTAATGATATTGCCCTGCATTACTGTTTGTGATCACCCCAGTTTGAGGCAGTGTCTATAGAACAGGAAGAAGGAGCATGTTAGGTATGGAGTGGCACAACAATGAAGCAGTTAGTGTAATACTATTACAGTTCCAGCTGTAAGATCATGGTTCAATTCCAGCCTCTGTCTGTGCGAAGTCTGTACTTCCTCCCCGTGACTGCATTGGTTTCCTCCAGATGCTCCAGTTTTCTTCCATATTCTAAAGTTGCACAGGTTAGGCTTAGTAAGTTATGGGCGTGATATGTTGGCGGCAGAAGCACACAGCATTTCTGGACTGCTGCCAGCAACTAGAGTCGTATCGTCATAGAAAAGTAAGCACCGAGAAAGACCCTTTGGTTCATCTAGTCCGTGCCGAACATCACAGACTATGAGGGGCATTTGTGCAAACAGTGCATTTCACTATATGTTTCAATGTTTTGATGTACATGTGACAAATAAAGCTAACCTTTATAATCTTTAGTATTTGAGAGTGGTTGTGAGCGTGAGGCACAACTTACACTGAAAGTGATCCGCTCCATTTCCCGCCACTGGAACCGTAAGCTGGCAATTCTCGTGTTGTTCTTCACCTCATAAACGATGATCCCTTTGGCACAGATTCCCAACACAATGTCTTCTCCAGCAACCTTCTTCTCCCGTGCCACTCGGTGGAAGAGAACACCATACTCTGGGAGCTGCTGGGTGACCTGCAGCATATTGTACACCCACCAAGAATTAGCATGTCATCCTAACACACCCTCACCTCCTCAGCATGCCCCATGGGACCTCACCTCATCCTTATTAACCAAGCGCAGTCACAATCAAGTCATTATGTTGGAAAACACAACAGATCATTTGGGCAGAGGGCCAGCCCACAATCAGCAACAATTTACCTGGTAATTTAGTTCCTGCTGCTGGGGGAGGAGCATTCTCAGCGAGACACTAAACACTCTGGTCTAAGTACACTATGGTAGGAACATGCGCTGGGATTTCAAATGAGTAACATCTCTAGAAGTCTGGAATTTACTGTGGCAACAGTACACATGTGCCCATTATGAGACACAAGAGGTGAAGTTCCCACTATCAGATTCCAGCAGTGACAGTCCTTTGTGTTCCTGCTTTTGTCAGCAGCTCTCTCCAACCTTCACTCTCCCCTCTGCAACCTCACTCCGCACACTCCCATTATGGATTCTCTTTGTCTGCCTCTATCTGCCACTGTTTCCCAATCTCCCCTATCTGGTGCAACGTGTCCTTCGGCTCTTCCCACTCTTGTCCGTCAATCACCTGAGGAACCTGTCTCACCTTTCCCCTTTATATTCGCCATCTCCCCTCTCCAGTCTTAGACCTGATGCAGAGCTTCAACCCAGAACGTTGACAATTCCATTCCCGCCCACAGGTGCTGCTCAACCTGCTGAGCCCTTTCAATAAATTGTTGCTCTGTATGGTGCTCGGTATATTATTATGGGATCACTTTAGATGCATTAAGCATGTCTTTAAATCAACAAAGCAAACATATGAAATTAAAACTACTGTAGGATTTGTGTTGTACCTTTAGATATTCCATTTCAGCCTCTTCTTCAGACAGGTCAAAGTAAGTGAAGTGTAGGCGAGGTAGTTCCTCTTTTACACAAGTCAAAGCCATCTTTTCCAACACACTTGGGGGAATGTAGTGCTCCACTCGATAGTAGTTCTTTCCATGCACCTTTTTGGGTAGACCAGTTACAGTTATCAGCCTCAGAGAGTACATCCCTTCAGGCAGCCCTGAACATCACCAGAACTAAAGTACTGAGCACCATTTCTCTGAGATTCTCACAGAGTTGCAACAGAAGGCTGAGAGGCCACAACCAATTGTTGGCGTTACTAGCAGCCATCTCCAACTCTAATTGTCAACTCTTCCAAAAAGAAAACTCAGCTTTGAGTAACAACAAATCCCACACCTATCTTCCACTGCTATGGAATTGTAGAGACCCAGGCCCCCTTTATTGTTTACTCATCTGCTCATTATTACCCTGTTGCCTAGGTTAGAGGGTATGCAATGCATGGAAGTGGGTTGTGGTACAGCTTTTTGACCAAATTGGTACTGTATGTTTATGTAATTGGTGGATATGTACATAATTCACAACTACCAACATTGAGTTAGGGTTTCACTTTAAGAGGCTGGACTGACAGGATGACATAATTACGTGAAGATTTTTTTTTTTAGCATGTTTTGTTTACGATAAATGAGTTGCTATCTCTTTTCTGAAACATAAAGTGCCTCCGCTGTTTTATTTGTGAAAACCTACGTTGGTCTAGGATGCTCTAGGATGACTTCAGAGTTATTGAACATGTCAGTCAATGCAGATGCTTTGAAGCTGCTGGAGTTTTGGGAGCAAAATGCCGTCGCTTGGTTTGTACAAGCGGAGGCTCAATTCGTGCTTAAAAGAAATCTCTGCCAACAACACTAAATATTTCTATGTACTCTTCGCAATTCCACAGTTGAAAAGAGTAGTGCATCTGAACACAATAAATATCGATTGCTGAAACTCATCTTCTATAGACTTTTGGACTATCAGAGTCTAAGCACGCCAATCCGTTGTTCTCCTTACTCAGTCTCGGCAATGGTAAGCCCTTGGAGCTAATGGACCACATGCTGTTTCTCCTAGGAAATAACCATCCTTGTTTTACTTTTAAAGAACTCTTCATGCAGCAAATGCCTGATCAAGTTCATTTAGCCCTCGCTAATGCACCCATGAAGAACTATTGGGAGCTTGCTAAAATTGCTGATAGTCGTCACTCAGCCGGGAAACAATGCATAATTCCACCGCCTTTTTCTACTTCAATAAGCCTGGTCAGCAAGGCCCCCAACATAAGGACGCCCACGCCTGTGAAAGAGATGACACCAGCCTTGTGCTTTTACCATGCTCTCTTTGGTAGGAACGCTAAAAAGTGCGAACATCTTGCAGCTTCAAAAGTGCCAGCGCATGGGGACATCAGAGGTCTATGAACACTGTGGGTTCCAGCCACCAGGGTCGTCTACCGTTCATTACAGATATTCCTTTCAGGGTGATGCTTCCTGTGTGACACCAGTGCTCAAGTGACTGTGTTGCCAGCATTGCCTATTGGTGAGAAGGCGAAGAGTGATGAAACCCTGCTGGAGGCCGCTAATTGCAGCGAGATCCAGACTTATGGGACACAACGGGTGACATTCTGCTTACAAATGAGACTTCGTCTTGGTTATAGTGGCTAGACCTTTGCTCAGAGGGGATGAGGAGAAACTGTTTTTCCCAGAGAGTGGTGAATCTGTTGAATTCTCTGCCCAGGGAAGCAGTTGAGACGTCTTCACTAAATATATTTAAGATACAGTTGTATAGATTTTTACATAGTAGGGGAATTAAGGGTTATGGGGAAAAGGCAAGTAGAAGGAGCTGAGTTTATGGACAGATCAGCCATGATCTTATTGAATGGTGGGGCAGGCTCGATAGGCCGGATGGCCTACTCCTGCTCCCATTTCTTATATTCTTAAGTTCTTATATCCTGTATACCCAAGGATTGTTGGTCAATCTTAAGTACTACCAACTTGTCAAGGACTTTGGGTCTTTACCTTGTGCCCCCAGTAAGTTCCACACAATGACTTTGTTAAGCGTGTGCACCACGTCATGTGAGTCTAGTCAACTGCTGAGCAAATTGCCACACATCACCAAGTCCACATTCTCTACGGCAGTCACAAAACATGGGGTCAAGCACCACATTTCCACAAATGGCCCGCCAGTCCATGCTCGCGCGTGTGGACTGGACCCAGAAAAGCTGGCAACCACAGAGGCCGCGTTTGCCAATATTGACAGACTTGGCATTTTACACTGTTTAAAAAGCTCCTGGATTTTGCCCCTCCATATGGTCTCCAAGTCCAAAACTGGTTGCCGCCCATGTGTTGGTTACTGATGCCTTAATAAGGTCACCACCCCCAATTGTTGCCTGGTCCCACACATCCAAGACTTTTCAGCACGTTAAGCCAGAAAGTCAATTTTTTCCAAAGCTAATTTAGTTAGGGGCTACCGTCAGGTGTCCGTTGCTCAGACGACATTGATAACCCATTTGGCTTCTGAGTTTTCTTTTTGTTTACCTGGATGACATACTGGAACATGTATCCCACCTCCACACACTTTTCAAGCACGTAAGCCAACATGGTTGAATTACTAACGCTGCTAAATGCCAGTTTGGGTTGTTAACCATTGCATTTCTTGGCCATCAGAACTCCACATAGGGTGTGAAACCCTTCCCATCAAAAGTAGCTGCTATTATGGATTTCCCACTGCCCACACTACTACAGGAGTTTTTAGGCATGGTGAATTTCTGTCACCGCTTCATTCCATGAGCTGCTGAACTTATGCTTCCCCTGTACAGTGTGATTAAAGGTAATACCCCTAATCACAAGCTTGACTGGTCCGGCGGACATGACCATGGCATTTGATGATACCTAACGAGCTCTTTCTCACACAGCTCTACTGGCGGACCCACTCCCCAACACACCTATAGCCATTACTACTGATCCTTCAGACCATGCAGTGGGCTTTGTGCACAAACAGTTGGTTGGAGGCAGGTGGCAGCTGCTCGCCTTCTTCAGCCAGCAGCACGTTTGACCATGAGCTTCTTGATCTCTAACTGACTGTCTGCCATTTTTTTTTTATATAAAAGAGTGTTGCCATTTCACAGCGTCTGTTGACCACACACCCCTCGTGCACGCGATGAGCAAAATATCCGACCCTTGGTTTGCAGGGCGGCAACGCCATCGTATCCAAGTTCACAACAGATATATGGCATATCAAGTGGAAAAATAATGCTGTGGCTGATTGCCTCTTACCGCCAGCCATTGAGGCTATACATGGGGATTGACAATACTGGCATGACGGCAGACTAATCTACTGACCCAGAGGTCCAATCTTAGCTGACATTAAGTTCAGGGAAGCTGGGGTTTCTCTTTTGTGCGATGTCTCAAGCAGTCACCCTCACCCCATCATGCCCGCAATTTGGAGGCAGACCGTTTTCGACTCCATACATGGCCTCTCGCATCTGGGTTGGAAAGCATCACTGAAACTGGTTGCACTAAAGTTTGTGTGGGATGGCCTTCAAAAAGACATGTGTGATTGGACTGCAGCCTATATGGAGTACCAGTGAGCGAAAATTAACTGTCGTGTTCAGGCACCATTGGCAGCTTTTGAGGTCCCTGACCAACTGTTAGACCATGTCAATGTGGACCTTGATGGTCCTCTTTCTCCCTCCTGCAGTTTCACGCATCTGCTTACCATGGTGGACGATACCACCAGGTGGCCAGAGATCACCCCCCCCCCCCCGCATCAATGACAGCCGCAGTCATGGCTCAGGCATTCATTAGCACCTGGGTTGCTCGGTTTGGCACCCCATCTGTTATTTCCTATGACCGGGGACTCCAATTCATATCAAACCTCTGGACTGCAATGGCCCAGAACCTCGCGTTAGGCTACATCACACCACAGCATATCACTCGCAGTTCAATGGCCTATGCAAATGGTTTCACTGCTCCTTAAAGGCTGCTCTGAGGACTTCCATGATGGATGAGTGTTAGCATGGTCTTCTACCGTGAGTCCTGCTGGGGTTCAGAACAACTCCAAAAAAGGACCTGCAAATGTCCAAGGCAGAGTTGGTATACGGACAGCCATTACGAATGCCATGTGATTGAATTCCTGACACCAGAACCGCCTGGACGGCCTCTCAATAGCATTCCACCATCCTCAGTGAATTTGATTCCTTTTCACCTGTTTCTGCCTCCCATCATGGCATGCAGCACACTTGCACACTTGGGTTCGTGTTGACCTACATTCCACCCCATTTGTTTTCATCCACCCATTCTGCATCTTGGTACAGGCTGAAGAGACTTTTATCATTGGTAAGAGGGGTAAACCTGAATACATTTTGGAAGATCGCCTTATACCAGCTCCCCAAGATCTGGAGGATACGACTACCATGCCCCTGGCATCAGAACACACTCATGAGCGTGTCAATGCGCTTCTGGACGAGCCAGAGGCACCTTCTGTTCCCCCACCGAATTCTGGACAGGCTCACAATGCTGGTGTTAGTGAATTTGGGGGGTGGTGGGGGAGTTGTGTAGGGTAATGTAACTCATGGATATATACATAATGCACAACCACCAACATTGAGTTGGGGTTTCAGTTTAAGAGGCTGATCAGACGTAATTACATAAAAGTTTTTAGTGCACTTTGGGTTGAGTTTTTGGTGTTCAATAAATGAGTTGATACGGCGTTTCTGAACCATAAAACACCTCCGCCGTTTTATTTGTGAAAGCCTACAGAACTATGTGCGAAGCCCAGGCACAAGCATAAAATGGATCTGTCGGTAGACTTTCCTCCAATTTAATCACATATCTTGGACCATGAGATATAAGGTCAGGAATTTACCTATGAGACGTTTAAGCCATGAATCTCAGATGAATCCAGTCCAGTATGTAAACCTGAACAAGATCCTATCAAACTGCATTAAGAAAACTTACCAAAACCTGGAGCACTGATGAATCTAAACTGTTCTAGGAAATGTTGGTAAAGTTATATGATAATTGATTTGTCTTTCACACTCCAATAGTGTCTGTGTGTTTAGGAATATTTGTATTAAACTAATCCAAGATACATGAAGGTGGATATTTAAAGTTTGCTGGGACTTTCTGTTGAGAAAGTATAACGGTTGTTATTGTTTGAAAGTAGAATAGCTAGTAAGGGGTGAAATAATGCCATGAATTGTAATTCCCAGCTTCACTGGGATGGCAGGTAAGGAGGCTGTTATTCTTTCAGTAACCTCCACCCATGGACATGGAAGTTTATACACTCTCTAAAAACAATTAAGCATTGGCTGATCTCCTTTCATTAAAGTAGCATGTGACTCACTTATGAAACTGTGCTGAAGTATCATTATTTTGTGTCTGTTACAATTTCCAGGCTTCTGGGGAGAAGGGCAAGAGTTTTCCATCTATCATATGGGTTGCATAAGTCCACACTCGTCCTTGAGGAGACACTGCTGAGTCCGCTGGATGGGCCAGACAGAGAGAGAGATAGAGGTTTCCCACAATGTTCTAAAACCAAATTGGACCCAGCAACAATGAAGAGATGGTCAAATTGAGTTCCCACATGAACTGGACAGGAAGATTTGGGATGAAGTTCTTTGCCTTTCCGTGTGGTAGAGGTGAAGATTTTGAGAGATGAAGTTGAAGAAGCTGTTAAAGGGTATCTAGACAGATGATTGAATAGGCAAACATAGAAAGTCCTAATGAAGGCAAATGAGATTAATGTAGATGTGCAAAGGGACCAGCATAGATGTAACGGTCTGGAAGGCCTGTTTTGGTGTTGTCCAATTCTATAACTCAAGTTTAGATGAATTACTGCACTACACCCTACGGACAATAGGCATCCAAAAAGATGCTGCTCCCTTTCACAAATGTTGGTAAGCTCCATTACTCTGTTATCATTGCCCAGCTTATGAATGTCCAACTTTTGTACAGCCCATGCATACACATGAGCGTTTGTGAGACTGAAATGATGGATTTGCCGGCTGCTGCAGGACTGTAGGCAACTTCTGCCAGGTGAGCAGACAGATCACGGCTGCATTTCTGATTAGTGAACTGCCTGGAAATCTGCCATAAACTGGGACCAACATGTATGCCATGTAGCTGATGTTGGCAGCTTGGGTGCTATTTCTGGACAGTACCCTTTCCTCCATCAGTCAGAGGAATAATATTAACTGGTGCAGAACAAAGAACAGCTAAAATGAGCATCGTTAAAATATCAGGCCACAAAACTTCTGGCCCCATGTTATATTGTGTTTCATCTTTACCAAGTGTGGACCAATAGCTTTAGTTTTACCATCACAGAGTAATGCAACACAGAAACAGGTCTTTGGCATGATGTCGACTAAGACACCCATCTGTGCTAGTCTCACTTGTCTGCGTTTGGCCCATATCCCTCTAAGCCTTTCCTATCCAAGTACCTGGTCAAATGGCTCGTCTTTGTTTATATTTCAGGATCGAGGCATCGCTAGCAAGACCAGCATTTACTGCCCATCCACTATTGCCATTGAACAGTTTTGTTTGGCCATTCAGAATCAAACACGTGAGTGAGCCTGGAGTTATATATGGTAAGTCCAGGTAAGAACGGCAGAATTTCTCCCCTGAAGGACCCTAGTGAATCAAGTGGGCTATCTGACAATTTTGTGGATATTCACACCGGCATGGATTGAATTTAGGATCTCAGCATGTTGACTGCTGGTTAAAGATGATTCATACTGTTTTGTTGCTTGCAACCTACTCACCTCTGGAACATACTCTCCAAACTCTGCCTGGAGAGCCAGTGAGCCCAGCAATAGGGCTGTCTCATCACTGCAATACAAACGCTCTTCCAGAATGTCTCTCCTCAGCTGTAGATAATACTGATGTCTGGTGAGCCTGTGCCTAGAAAACAAATAGATAATAATAAAATGCTGCCATTTTATATATATATACATACCTAATAATAATCACGTTTACAAAAGAGATATTAATAAATTTCTAGTTTTTTATATATATATATTAATACTGTATATCTTGATCTACCTTATAATGATCAAGGTTATGAATGAAAAATTGAGAAATTGCTGCTCTGAACACCAGCCGAGATGCCAACCTTGGCAGTAATGTTAGATTGTGAAATTCAACCTCAGTTTCAAGAAATGAAGACAAAATCTAGGCTGCTATCTCAGGGGATGCTGCAGGAGATGCATCCTATCACTGATGCGCCCTCAAAGATAGGTCCACGTCTGCCTTTCAAGAAAGTGCAGGGATCTTCAAAATATCCCAGTCAATATTTAGCCCCCAAACAATATCATTAAAATTTCTAATTATTTATCTAATTTCTATTTAAAGAACTTCACAGAGTAGGATTGGCTGACAAGTAACTAATTTGCCATAGTAACCATGCAGATCCACCAACATTCACCACAGTCTGCAAAAGCGAGGCTTGGAAGACAAATATTCTTTCTCCCCTTGTCAGCTCGAATTGCAATTGTCCAAAACAGAAGCAGTTTGCTTTCAAAGTGTCAATGCAGAACAAGAAAACTAACTGCACACACATAGCCTATTAGCTGCTTTACACTATTGCAAACCTGTGTGCTATACAACAGCTTTAAATTGACCCTTTAGAGTGGAAAGTAATGATTCTATACAATTGATTTATCTGGCTTGAGACACTCTTTGATATCAACTCAACCATGTTCCATACGTGAGATCTCATGACTGTGATCACAAACGGGAATACTTGCTGATTTGACCAATTTCTCTATAATCTGAGAACATGCAGTACTTCATCTGTCTAAAATTAACAGATCAATACATCTGTGGAAGGAGAAATTGAGTTACCTTAACATGTCTCTCTTTCCACAAATGCTACCCGATCAGTTGTTTGCAATATTTCCTGTTCTTGTTTCTAATTGGAAGCATTGCTAGTTTTTAGATTTTAATTGCCTCCAATTAAAGATGTGGGAGGGGAGAGAATTTTGCTTCCTTTCTTGCTTTTGTGGTTTGGAGAGCTCAGCTTCTTTTATTAAAATTATTGATAATAGGACGTGAATACTTCAGGGGTGAGTAACATTAATGTCTGTCGCTGATTGCTCTTGATCTGACGAGTTAGTTCATCAGGGAAAGCTAAATACATTGAGTGTGCATTCATACTTAGCCCAATCATTCCTTCCCTGAATGACATTGAAAGCTCCAGGATTTTCACCGGTTACTCTTGCACACAAGCTGTTTTTAGGCTTTTTGAATCTACAGGCTAATTTTCAAAACTCTAGCATTCCACAAGGATGCCTTTTATTATAATTGATTGAACAGAGCAAACTCATCTGTCTGCACTTCACAGTCAGTAAAGAAAAACTGCTATTCTGACACACAGCCAAGCAGGAACTGAATAGGAACGTTGCCCTCAATTATCTTCTAGTGAAGATATTAATCCTGTTTCGGATTCTGTGAGAGAACCCATAACTCCCAGTTAAAAAGGGTAACCAAATTCCTCTAATGATCTGACCAAAATCTATCACTAAAAATGTGCCTGTTCATTGATTTCACTGAGAGTGGGCTTGTGACTACCTCTCGTACAAGAATTGCTTGCATTCTGCAAGGATCTCCAAATGCGACATGCATTCCAGGCCCTGAAAAGAGCTGTAAAGGAAAGGATTCCTATGTAGTGGCCATCGTGACATGAGGACAACCCGGAGACCCTAGCACCTCGTGCAACACTTCTGAAGTACGTCAACTGCTGCCATGCAGGAGATGCAGCAATCAAGTTGTCGCCCTCAAAAATCCACTGTGATAATGCTGAGATCATGTGCATTTTTACCATTAGGAAAGTTCAAAATAAATTTATTCTCGAAGTACATGTATGTCACCATATACAATGTTGACATTCATTTTCATGCTGGCATTCACAATAAATACAAGAAACACAATAGCATCAATGAAAGACTGCACACAACTGGACGGCAACCAGTGTGCAAAAGGCAACAACTGTACAAATACAGAAAGACAAGAAAAAAAAAGAAATATAAATAAATAATTAAAGCTCGATACATAGATATTGAAAGAGTCCTTGTACGTGAATCCATAGGTTGTGGGAAAAGTTCAGTGATGGAGTGAGTGAAGCTGAGTGAAATTATCCCCTCTGGTTCAAGAGCCTGATGGTTAAGGGGTAATAACTGTACCCGAACCTGGTAGTGTGGGTCCTGAGACTCCTGGACCTCCTTCTTGATCACAGCACGAGAAGAGAGCATGACCTGGATGGTGAAGGTCCTTGATAATTTATGTTGCTTTCCTATGACAGGGCTCCATGAAGATGTGCTCAATGGTGGAGAGGGTTTAATCTGTGATGCATTGGGCTGCATCCAATACTTTTTGTATGCTTTTTTGTTCGGTGGCATTGATGTTTCCCTGCCAGGTTGTGATTCAACCAGTCAACATACTCTCCACTGCACTTCTGTAGAAGTTTATCAAAGTTTTAGATGTCATGCTGAGTCTTCCCAAACTTCTAAGAAAGCAGAAGTGCTGCTGTGCTTTCTTCGTAGTTGCACTTTTGGTGCTGGACTCCAGACAGATCCTTTGAAATTATAACACAGAGAAATTTCAAGCTGCTTACCCTCTCTATCTCTGATCTCCTGATGAAGATTGGCTCATGGACCTTCAGATTCCTCTTCATGAAGTCAATAATTAGCTCCTTGGTCTTGTTGACATTGAGTGAAAGGTTGTTATGTGATCCCACTCAACCAAATTTTTGATCTCCCTACTATATGCTGAATCACCTTTGATTTAGCAAATGATGGTGGCGTTGTCAGCAAACTTAAATATGGCATTGGAGCTGTGCTTATCCTGACAATCACAAGTGTAAAGCGAATAGAGCAGGAAGCTAAGCACAGAGCTTTGTGGCACACCTGTTCTGACAGAGATTGTGGAGATGTTGTTGCTAATCCGAACTGACTGGGACCTGCAAGTGAGGAAATCAAAGATTCTATTGCACAAGGAAGTATTGAGGCCAAGGTCTTGAAGCTTATTGATTAGTTTTGAGGGGATGATAGTGTTGAATACCAAGATATAGTCATTGAAGGATAGATGAACAAAATTAGAAGATATAGTAATGAGCAACCAAAAGTTTGGCGTCAGAATGAATTTTATGGAAATGGGAGGGGACTGAGTTTATTAAATTTGAGAAATTGCTGGGCTGGGAGCTAAGGGAGAAAACAAACATGGGCATGTGTCTGCAGGAGGTGGAACACAATTAGGCCATTCTATTGTTCATGAAGATATCAAATAGTCATAGAACATAGAACATAGAACATAAAACATAGAAGAGTACAACAGTACAGACCCTTCAGCCCAAAATGTTGTGTCAACTATTTAATCTGCTCCAAGATCGATCTAAACCTTTCCTCCTACATTGCCCATAACTCTCTATTTCTCTTTTATCCATGTGCTTATTAAATGTCCCAAATGCATCAGTCTCTACAACCATTCCAATTCCAGCATTTATCACTCTGTGTTAAAAAAAAACACCTCTGACATCTTACCCATTGCACTCACCTTAAAAGGATATTCTCTGGTCTTAACCATTGTTACCTTGGTAAAAAGGCACTAGCTGCGCACTCTAACCATGCTTCTTAAACTCTTATACACTCTATCAATTTGCCCAGGGTTGCGCAGAATGCCAGGACTGGTGCAGCCTATTCCACTCACAAAAGGATTGAGTTGGGTCACAAGAGTAGACCACAGTCAAAGACAACTGCCTTTGTCAATGCTTAGATTGTAATCAATCTGGGGCAAGAGGCCAGGCAGCCAGACTAGCTGTACTTAGTTGAGAATGAGTGCAGTTCCATGGTAGATATAATTCATTACACTTCAACCCGTTTAATTTCTGTAACTCCGAGCTTCCCATCTGTTTAATAAATGCTGCCAGCTACCATGAAAAAGAGTAGCTGAGATTACTAACCCATTCTGGGTTGTGTCAGTCTGCCATACCCAATGAAACGCACCCTCAATACTGTCCCACCACTCTCTGTACAAACAAATAAGGCAACTAAACATCTTAATTTGAAACTGAATAAAAAGCAGGATATATATCAAATTATTGAACCTATGAGATCAGTTAGCAGCCAGGAAATAGTTCTCCCTTTGGCAATGGTGAAACAGATTGAATTATATGTTTTGGGATTCTGAGCACTCTTTCTTGTCATTCTGACATTCCTTTGGACTGATAATATTTCTGATCTATCCTCCCGTGGATATTATTCACATTACATTTAAGTAATTTTCACACTGGGCCGGAAAACCATCAGCTTTCTCAGTTGTTTAATAGAAAGAGCTATTGCCACTGAGATGTGGGGTGGGTAAGGCAAACACAGAGACCAATGAGCACTGAAAATCATGTGTCAAACACTGTTTCCACAGAAATATTATGGGAATGCGTGGAAATGCAGAATTGTCATCAAATGATTCCATAAGAAGCATTACACTGGTACAAGACTACATCTTAAATTAGAGGCAACCATGTTTTCTGACCGTAGACCTCAACATAAAGACTCAGCAGGGGCACAATTTAATCTGAAATTAGAAACTACCCCAATGAAGTTTCAAGGAGTTTATATGGGATTTAGCTGGAAACAGACTTTAGAGACAGTTAATGCATTGATGCAGAGACAACGGATGCATTTTTGAGTAGATTGGGTTTATTTTCTCTGGCGTTTAGAAAACTGATTTTATCCACTTTATGATAGGGTATTTGTTGTAGGGATAAATCCCATGATGGGGGCACTTAAAATTAGAGAGCAAAGTCTCGGGGTAAGTGTTTAGTTACTTTAGACAATGATGAGGAGAAATTCTTCTCCCAGACTTTGAAATCCACTACAATGGAAGAATAGAGTCAAGCATGAGTTCAAGTTCAAACCCATTGTCATCTGCCTGTACATATGCAACCAAATGAATCAACGTTCCTCCAGATCTGCTTAGCCACACAACACATAAACCAAAATATTATACTGTAAGTAAGATAATAAAATGTACATCACAATGCATGTAGTAAAGTGCATCATAGGTGAACAGTAAACAATAAACCACACACTAAACAGCTCACTGCCTGAGTAACGAGACCTCGGTGTAGTAGAGCATACATTAGTCTCATAGACTGAGGGAAGAAGCTGTTACTCAGTATGGCAGTCCTAGTCCTGATGCTTCCGTGCATCCTTCCTGATGGTGGTAGGTCAAAGAGAATGTGGGAAGGGTGGTAGGGATCCTCAACAATGCTTTGGGCCCTTTATCTACAACTCTCCTGGTAAACATAGAACATAGAGAATCTACAGTGACACTATCCCTGATCAACAGTGCCACGCCTCCACCTCTTTTGCCTCCCTCCCTGTCCTTCCTGAAACATCTAAAGCCTAGCACTCTAAGTAGATATCCCTGCCCCTGAGCCATCCAAGTCACTGTAATGGCCACAACATCATAGCTCCAAGTCCTGTCCCATGATATAAGTTCATAGAACGGGTGCAGAGGAGATTTACAAGGACATTGGCTGGATTGGGGAGCATGCCTTACGAGAATAGGTTGAGTGAACTTGGCCTTTTCTCCATGGAGTGATGGAGGATGAGAGGTGACTTGATAGAGGTGTGTAAGATGATGATAGGCCTTGACCATGTAGATAGTCAGAGGCTAAAATGGCTAACACAAGGGGGCACAGTTTTAAGGTGCTTAGAAGTACGTACAGAGGGGATGTCAGGGGTAAGTTTTTTTTTAAACACAGAGTAGTGAGTATGTGGAATGGGCTGCCGACGACGGTGGTGGAGGTGGATACAATAGGGTCTTTTAAGAGGCTCCTGGATAGGTACATGGAGTTCAGAAAAAAAGAGGGCTATAGATAACCCTAGGTAATTTCTAAAGTAAGTACATGTTCTGCACAGCATTGTGGGCTGAAGGGTCTGTATTGTGCTGTAGGTTTTTCTGTGTTTCTAACCAGTTCCACATCATTCCTTCTGCCATGGATTTAGATCAGTATTTGATACCCACTATAAACACTTCTGAGTGACTTCACAAATGGAATTTAATTTGGGTAGAGTTTCTGCCCATTTAAGCTTCAAAGCCTTTGAGTTCCAATTCAATAATTTAATGTTATCACCAGTGGTTCCTCACCTCTGGGTCCTTTGGAGAACCTCAGCTGACTACATTTGCTCATAGTTATCGTCATACACAGCTGGCTGAGTTGCTGCAGTGTTCCAGGGTCCAAGCATTGGGACTGAACATTTTACAGAATTTAAGGGTCTGCTGCTTCTTAAAAATAACCATGAAGGATCAACTTTACCAACAGACACCCCACCACAGATTCTCTCCCTTTGACGACCATTTTGGGAAACCCAATGCTCCCATTGGAACTTACACTTTTCGTAGTTCAAGGTGACGTCAAGAGAGCCATTTCTGTCCATCAAAGCCACCTCACAGTGCAATCCCTTTCCACCACTTTCAAGGCAGCACAGGGTAGAGCTGTTAGAGCAACTGCCTCATAGCTCCAATGATCCAGAATTCAGGTGCAGTCTGTGTGGTGTTTGCATGCTGTCATCTGGTTTTCTCCAGCTACTCCAGTTTCCTTCCATATCCAATAGACATGCAGGAAAGTAGGCTAGTCGGCTGCAACAATTTGCCCCTAGTGTGTACTTGATGAGAACGCCCTCCAAGGGGACCACAACTTTGTCATGGTTTGGAGGCTTGTGTGCCTCAATGATCTGGAGAACTATGCTGGCTGGAGTCAGGACTTTATCCTTTGGCTCTTGGTAGGGTCACCTATGCCAAACAGGTCAAAGGGTCTAGGACAGACTAAGAGTGTTCCACCGGTCCTCCAGGTTCGGGGTTTCAGCTCAGTACTAACAACCCTGATTGGTCAAACAAAACCGTTACAAAAAGAGCAATGAAAAATCCTGCATTTGTGT
The DNA here is from genome assembly GCF_030028105.1 of Mobula birostris. NCBI lineage: Eukaryota > Metazoa > Chordata > Chondrichthyes > Myliobatiformes > Myliobatidae > Mobula > Mobula birostris. The sequence continues at coordinate 39,892,383 of NC_092387.1, forward strand.
GTGGCCAAGGACCAACAGAGGAGGAGGACCTTCGTTGCTGCCCTAAACACTAGCGACATAACGGGCAGTAAGTAAGTGATGAGAATGTGGCAACAGTAAAATGGAATTAATGTAGGATCTCTGAACATTGGTGTGTGATGGTAGGGTAGGATTTGGGGGGTTGTGCAAAGATTCTGTTTCTATGGTTCCCCTGTAACCTATTCTCCTTACATTCCCATTAACTCTTCCCAGATTCTACACTCACCATTAAACTAGGGACAATTTACACTGGTCAATTCACCTATCAGCATATATTTGGGATATGAAAGGAAAGCAGAGTATCCAGGAGAACCAACATGGCCAAATGGAGAAAGTCTAAGCTGAACACAGACTGCACCTGAGGTCAGGATTGGACCTGAGCATTGGAGCTTGGTCACAGCAGCTCTACCAGCTGCACCATGGTGCTACCCTGTAGAACAGACAGAGCAGTGAAGGAGACAGAAATCTACAGCAGCACATTGTTGTAAACATGTTCCTTATGCAAGATGACAAAGAAATACATCAATGTTGAACAATGGCTTCAAGGCCAATGTTTACAATCAATGAATGACAATGAAGCAGACGTGCAGAAATCCGACTGTTGGTGATTGAATGTCTTTTCATTACTCACTGGATTATACTGAAGTTCTCGACAAAGTACTTGATTCTCAGGAATAAAGTAAAGTTGACAATTGCTGTTTTTCTCTTGGGCTGATCCTTCCAACCATCTGGTGCTACTTTGTGCAGCTTGGTAAAAGGGTCAAGAAAGAAAAATTCCTTCTCTGTAACACAAATAGGATAAGGTCTCGCAGATTAGAACCAAACAGACTGAGATATAATCAACAGTATTATCTGTAATTAGGAGGCTTTAGTAAAATCCAGATTGCAGATTCCCATTATAATTTTCAGATATGATCATTATTTAAAATGCTTAAGATATATGCGAAACTGGAGTAAATCAAGAGAGGGAGAGGTTCATAATCATAGCAATCAAGGGAGATCAAGCAATTGTAGATCATAAACCCAGTCTGTCCAATTTTTCTTCACAAGTGAAATGCTCCATCCTGCACAATATCCTGGCTAGCCTCCTCTGCATCTTCCCCATTGCAATCATGCTCCGGTGACCAGAAGTGCACACTGACCAATCACATATTCTTCAATCATTTTTGTGCTGGCTTGACCTCTTCAACTTCATTTATTTCCACTCATCTGACAGATTCTTGGTTGAAGTCTCATGTTGACTGGGGCACTCAATCAAAAACTACCGTCTAGACATTGCTGAGAGTGCTGCTTTTGACAGAGGAGATCTCCGAGGTCCTGATTTTGTTCCACGATGTCAGGGAGGGGGTGAGGTGGGGAAATACTGACTAACACTAATGAAACTACAGCACCATTCAAAGTAGATCTTGAAAGAATCCACACATGACTAAAGCTGAAAAAAAACCACATCATTTCCCTCAACATGCTTTGTTGGATCTTGCTACTCAAAATGGTTATAATGTTTAGGTTTCTGTCACTGCATCTTAAAGTTATTAAATGAGATGCCTCAAAGTCTGATGTCAAGGTTCCACGTGATAAATGTTTTGTACTGCTATACGGTTGTGGTATAGACAAATCTTAACTCAGCCGTTGACCCTCTGGACAATGAAGATACATACATCAGTGTTTTCTTTATTGTCAACTGCTCAGCATTCAACACTATCACCTCTTTGAAACTAATCACTAAGCTCCAAGGCCTAGGGCACAACACCTCCTTCTACAACTGAGTCCTCAATTTTCTCAATTGCAGATTCCAGTCAGTATGGATTGGCAACAATATTTCTTGCAAAATCACTAACAGCACAGGTGTACCACAAGGCTGACTCCACAACTTATGGTCTCATTTTCAAGTACTCTACAACTCATGTTCTCAGCATTATTTACAAAATGTATTTATTTATTTGTTTTTTTTAAATTTATTTTCACAGTTTGTTTTCTTTTCTACATTGGTTGTTTGTTGTTTTTCATTGATTCTATTGTATTCAATGTTCTACTGTGAATGTCTGCAAGAAAATGAATCTTAAAGTACAGTAGTATATGATGACATAAGCGTACTTTAACTTTGAAATCCACCAGAAATTAAGAAACCATCATTGAAAGGTCATGAAATTTCAAGCACAGTTACACCGATACAGCAGGTCAAGTTTCAATGATCTTCTTGGCTGTTTTAAAATTTTTTTTAAAATCTGAATATTCATTTTGTTCATCTCCTGTCAATCTGATTACACCAACGGAACCAGGAAATTTTTTTTTGTCTTTCCCCAAAGAATTTTTTACACTTAGTTGCTTGTGAGATATGAACCAAAGAACTAAAACATTTCTTGTGGTAACCTTATTTTCAGCAATATTAATAAAACTCTATCAGGATACCACTATATTAAAAAAGCTTTTTTAAGAACAGTATTCTAAAACATTTATCCAATCAATCTGATTCATTGTAGAATTTACAATCAAACAGGAATCAAATAAATGGTATGGTATTGGACTGGACCTTTTGCCTCATCAAGTCTGACTAGAGTAGTGTCATCAGTCACATTGCTTGCTCTTTCCCCATTGCTTTTGAAAACATTAAATGAAATTACTTCCACCCCACCACCTTTACAGACAGTACAACCCTTATACTCCAGTGTCAGTTCAATTATAATTTATGTTCAAATTGCCAGTTGTACCAATAGAAGAAACCGTTGATTTAAAAATAGAACTACACAGGTAATGGGCCTTTGACCTACAATGTTGTGCCAAATTAATCATACTAGTAATTCAATGCCCAACTAATTCCTTCTACATAATGGACACAATGTCCATAGCCCTCCTTTCTCTCCACTTTCATGTGCCCCTCTAACAGCCTCTTAAACTCCTCTTTTCTGCCTCCACCACCATAACAGGCATTGCATTCTAGGCACCCACCACTCTGTAAAACATGCCCCACACCTCTCCTTTTAACCTACCCCCATCACTTTAAATGCAGGCCCTTGAGTGTTAGATTTTGTGTGTTTGGTAGTTTGAGGGTTCCAGCAAACAAAAACCACAGTTTTTGTGATTTGTATGCATATCTTCAAGAGCCTACCTAACAATTAGAGCACCGAAGCAGGCCCTTTGGCAATTATGTATAACCTTGCTGACCCATCTGTACTAATTCCATTTCCCAGTACAGGTTGAATACCCCTTATCGAAAATTCCAAAATCAGAAAACCTCCAAAATCTGAATTTATTTTTTGAGCACTGACATGACATTACAAATGAAAAATTCCACAAGGGGCCAGGAAGGTTCCCAGGTGATGCACAGGCTTCTGCACACCACAGACAGTTCTGAGAAAGGACCTCACGTATGTAATGAGCAGAAGTTCATTAACAGAAAAAGACTGCATAAAGTGAGAAATGAAGATCTTGAATGCGTATTGAAATAATGGATTCATCAGCGTCAGAGAACATATTATGCTTAATGCTTTGCTGATCATGAAACAAGCAGACATCTATCACAATGCACTGAAAATTGAAGGGAATTGTTTCAGTCCAAAATTATTAAAAATATTATATAAAAATATCCCCTCCCATCGTAGCTGCTGTGGAACAGGCAGCAGTTTGAAATTGATGGTGGATAGGAAGCCAGTCACAGTGCTAGAACTGGTAACAGATGCAGTTGGGGGAAATCATTCAACTCCAGCAGTCTGTGAAGGATCCAGCCCAATCACGTCAGACTGTGCTCTGACTGTTCACTATGCCAGCTTCACACCAGCTGTACATAAGCTGTAGGTTAATGTAAATGGATTTAGAGTTTAGACTTGGGTCTCATCCTCAAGGTATCTCATTATATAGATGCAAATATTCCAAAATCTAAAGCAATCCGAAATCCAAAACACTTCTGCCCCAAGCATTTCATATTAGGCATGCTCAACCTATACTATCTGTAAACCTCTATGCCCAACAATTCAGGTGTTTGTCTGGATGCTTCTTAACTGTTGGGAGAGTATCACCCTTCAGCAGCTTCTCTGGCAGTGCGATCCTGATTCCAACTACCATTGAGAGCAAGCTATTCGGATGCATCACAGTATGGTATAGAAATTGCTCTGCACAAAACCCCAAAAGTTGTAGAGTTGTTGACAGACACATCTCACTCCAGCATGAAAACCAGCCTCCCCACCATAGAGTACCCTGCTTTGAATCGGTTGCCTGGACCATATTCAGGTATTATACGGGCATCACCAACTTAATCAAAACCTGCAAGGACATGTATGTCTCTTTGAGAACATGCCAAGCTTTTGCAAACCAGAAGGACTCGGCGAAACTGAAAATTCACAGTCTGCTAAGGGCTAGATCTCTGGCAATCCAGAATCAAGCAGGAAGTCCCAGTACAACGTATGGAATACTATCTTGAGAGTGAAAAGGCAATTGTATTTGAAATCAAATGCATTGTCAGCTGTGGCAGGGTTTGCGTGTCATTACTTCCTATAAGCTTAAACCTAATGCATAAATGGCAGTGATGTTTCATTCCCTCATGAGCTCAAAGCATTCTATGTATGGTTTGAAAGACAGAATAAGCAACATATATGCATATCCTCCCAGCATCTGGTGACCCTGTGACCTCTATCCCAGAGCCAATGTCAGAACATCCTTTAAGAGAGTGAACTCTCCCAAGGTAAGAGGCCCCAGTGATGTACCTGACTGGGTACCGAAAATCTATGCTGACTCACTTGCTGCGGTCGGAGGTTCCCACCTGCTTCAAAAGGGCAGCAATCATGCTGGTACCAAGAAGAGCAGGAGGAGCTGCTTCAATAGTTATCTGGTAGCACTCTCATCTACCATAATAATGTGCTTTGAAAAGTCGGTTATGGCTAGAATTAATTCTTGTCTGAACAAGGACATGGTCCACTGCAATTTGCTTACTGCCACAAAAGGTCTACGTCGGACACAATCTAATGGGCTCTACATTCTGCTTCGGAGCACCAAGACAGCAGCAAAAACATACGTCAGGAAACTGTTGATTGATTATGCCCCAGTGTTCAACACCATCACCCCATCAGTACTAAACAACAGGCTCCAAAACTGCAGTTGGTGACATGAGGAAAGGTACTGGATTGAGATACATTGGCTGGTTGAGTGGTGTCACAACAATAACCTCACATTCAACATCAGCAAGGCAAAGGAAATTGTGTAGACTTAAGGAAAGTGAAGCCAGGAGAGCATGCACCAGTCCTCACTGAAGGGTCAGCAGTGGAAAAAGTGAACATCAATAAGCTCCTGGGTGTCAGCATCCCCGAGAATCTGTTCTGGACTCAATATATTCAGGCCATCACGATGGAGGCACACCAGTGGATCTATTTCATTAAGAGGCTGAGGAGCTTTGGTATGTCACAAAAGACTTGAACATTTATATATACTGTATGTACAGTGGAGAGCATTCTGACTGGCTGCCACACAGCCTGGTATGGACATTGAGATTGTAGCAAGCTCCATCACAACCCTCCTCACCATCAAGGACATCTTCAAGAGGGTCCTTGCCAAAGGGTAGGGAAAGGTATGTCGCATCCGGAGTTTCTCCGGTTAGCAGACAATTTCCCTCCACGCCTCTCTGACGTAGTGGGGAACCGCGTACGAGACAAGTTACAGCAGTGGTTTGCCATTTCCTTCTGCTGGGTGAGTTTCCAAAGAGATCACCAGCTCGTAACCCAGCATGGATGGAGCTGGCTGGATTCGATCTCGGGATCTTTTGTCCCGAAGTCCAGCACTGATGACACTACGCCACCAGCCGGGTCTGCCAAAGGGTACATGCTCTCAACTTGTTACCACCATCAGGGCGGAGGTACAGGAGCCTGAAGGTCCAAACTCTGCAATTTAGTAGCAGTTTCTTCCCTTCCACCATCAGATTTCTGCACAGTCAATGAACACTACTTCATTATTCCTATCAATTTATTGTGAAATTTAGAGTCATTTTATGTCTTTGCACTGTACTGCAGCTACAAATAAAAAATCATATCATATAATACCATGATAATAAACCTGATTCTGATTCTGACTCTGTCTACACCTTGTTGTGTCAACCAGCGTAATCAAAGATCCCTCCCATTCCCTTCCACTGAGCAGAAAATACAAAAGCTTAAAAACATGTGCCACCAGGCTCAAGGACAGCTTCTAATGTACTGTTATAAAACCTTTGAACGGCCCTCTTGTATGATAAAAATGAACTCTTAAACTCACAATCCACCTCACACCTTATTGCCTACCTGTCCTGCACTTCCTTTGTAACTGCAGCTGTAACACGATATTCTGCATCCTGTTATTGCTTCCTTGTATCACTCAGATGTACTGAGTCTAAAAATGATCTGGTTTTTCACTGTATCTCGGTATTTGTGACAATAATAAACCAATTACCAATTACAAGAATTATACATTCTACTAGCCGTGTGCATGGTTATATATTGGATTAGCAACCCACAAATTGGAGTTAAATCATAGCAGATTGTAACAGTTTAGTAAGGAAGGGAAACAAACAACTACTCCTCTGGGTATCAGATGGCAAATACTCAGGGATCCAGCATTAACCCTCAGTATTTTGCACATGAATATAATTCATCAACCCGATCAAGATGTAGACGAATATTTTCACACGTGGAATAGGACATTAGCCTGATTCACTCGCTGCAGAAAACAAGGAGACCAAATGTTGAACATCAGGGCAATGAAGAGTCAGAATATGAACAAAGGGCATAGATACGATGCCTTCTACTAAGACTCATCCTGTATCAGCACTTTGTTCTGCACTATTAACACATTTGCGTGTGTGTGTGTATGTGTGTTTAGGTATAAATATGTATTCAACTCTTGTCTTTATGTTTGTGCATTTATGCACATGTGTATGCATATTTATGTGACTGAGTGTGTGTGTGTGTGAGAGAGAGTGTGTAAGTGTGTGTGTCGGTGTGGGTGTGAGTGTGGGTGTGGGTGTGAGTGCAGGTGTGAGTGCGGGTGTGGGTGCGGGTGCGGGTGTTAGTGTGAGTGTGGGTGAGTGTGAGTATGAGTGTGGATGTGAGTGTGAGTGTGTAAATAAATGCTACAGAATGACTTTCATTACTTTTGGACCTTCGGCAATGTTAGCCCAGTTCCAACAATTCCTGACTGATCCTATACTCCTAGCAGGACAAAATAATTGAAGGAAGTTTTTCAGCGTACCATCTGGAGAGGATGGTGGTCCATTTATGCAATTGTGCTTTCCCCAGTTATCCCCTACCAGCCATGAAATTTAATTTTCTGACTGGAGTCATGCCAAAATTTAGAAAAAACCTGCCAAGCTTTGGAATGCCACAAGAAACCTGGTGGAGGAAGGTCTCTGCCAAGATATTTTAATATGATCAGGGATAACAGCTGTTCACCAGGAAGAGTAAAGATGATCAGATGTTCTCTTAATTTATCCTCATGTTTTTAGCTTGTTGGGAAGTTGGGTGGGGGGCAGGGTTTGTGATGGGCCCACTTGCCTATTGCCCCACCTACTGCCACTTTTAGCCCTGTCTATCCTGTGAGAATGAGAGTTGGATTTTTAACATTAATTACTTTACAAATCAGATCATGTTTGATCGTACTACAAGAGTCCACAATTTCAGCTGCACATCATGGCAGGAGAGATGTTTTATTTGGAGAAACAATTAAAAAAGAGTACAACTCTCTTATGAATACATGAATACACTGTCAAAATCCAGCCCTTCTCTGTGATTAATCAGATATATATTTTGACATACTGTATAAATTAAGTCAGAGCTGATAAGATTGAATGTATAATCTAGAACAGTACAGCTCTGGAACTGGCCCTTCAGCCCATGATGCTGTTCTAATGAATTAAGCACATGCACCTAATTGCTTTTACTTGCACATGGTCCATACCCTTCCATTTCCTGAACGTTCCAGTTTCTGCCCATCGAAGAGCCTCTTAAACACTTCTGTCATGTCTTCCTTCGCGACCATCACTGCCAGCACATTCCAAGCGCCCACCACTTTGCGCAGGTAACCTGTCTCACGCAACTCCTTCAAACATTCCCCCCTCTGACCTTAAATACATGCCTTCTAGTTTTAGACAGTCTGACTCTGGGAAAACAATACTGGCTGTCAACACTACCAATGAGAATGTGTGCCTGTGTGTTGCAGCATTATTATTAATATTGACAGCTTTCAGTTCCAGACCTCAATGTCTAGTCAATCCATGAGTTCCATCAATATTATTTGACTATAAAAAAAAATTTTGAATTGTAGGATCTTTCAGTTTTGAAGGGCATTCGATCAATCATATCTGTGATTAATTGAGCTCACTCCACACCAATTCTGCAAATGCACTCCTTCACACAGCATTAGTTTTAGATAGAAAACCGCCACACCATCACCCAATTTCTGGGCAGTTCCCTTTATTCAGAAACTGCAGAGTTTAGGGACAATTTGGGGATGGAAGTTGATTGAAGGGACATTGGAGGGCGAGTTATACCCATTGGAACGCACTCAGCTGTGATTTGGTCGGAATCCATTGGAGCACCCGAACCTAGACTGAGTGAGGGGATGGCTGATATGTTTTCCTGGACAGAGGATGTTTTCCACCAAATTTAAGCTATCGATTTTTATTCTCTGCAAACGATTCGACCCCTGTACTGTGCTCAGATTTAACCTGTACCATGTTCTGCTGTACATTCTCACTCAAAACCTTCCATCTGAACTCCAATGGAAGCGACAGAGATTTGGAAAATTAACATACTGAGATTATTAAATCAAACAACAGCAAGCTTCATAACCAACTAACAAAAAAAAAGCAAACAAAGACAACTTTGAAAAACTTACCTTTGAGATAAGCAAGACCAAAATAGAAATGCTCCACAAGGTTGGTGTAAGCGACAACCATGTCAAATACATCACTGCCTGTTGCCTTTACATCACATTTGACTTGCAGACATTGTCCATTTGGTATGATGACACAGAGCTCTCGCTGTGATAAATGCATCTTCCTTTTCTTGCTCTGCAAACAGGAAGCTTGGTTACTTGATTACACCAGGTCACCACCAGGCAGAGTGCAGTGACTCACAGGGCACCTCGCTGGTCAAGTGTGAACCACTCTGCTGAAAATCTTCAATTTTGCTCAAAAATTACTGTTTCTTTGTAAACCAATTGAGCAATTCAGATTCGAAGGAGACTTACAGAATCCAGCTTTGAAGTTTTTATTTTTATTTAGAGATACAGCACGGTAACAGGCCCTTCTGGCCCATCGAGCCTGTGACACCCAATTACACACAAGTGATAAATTTACCCACTGACCTTTATGTCTTTGGAGTGTGGGAGGAAACAGGAGCACCCAGAGGGAACCCACATGGTCACTGAGAGAGCACACAGGCTCCTTACAGGCAGAGACGGGAACTGAACCCATCCCACTGGGACTCTAATAACGTTACGCTGCCGTGTTACCCTAAACTCCATTCAGCGGTTGGGAAGAAAGCAGGTTCATATTGAAGACGTCATTGACATGATTCTGGTTTTGAAATCCATTGTGTATAAGACCATAAGACCATGTAAAATAACATGGGTGGTAAATTATGCCTTACACTAAAATAAACCACAATCTAGTCAGTGGAATTAAAATCATAGCTACATCATGTGTGGAGAGAACTATTTCTCCAGTTTCGCCATTAATTTTAAGCATGGTTGTTTTAAACATGCACAGAAAATATATCTAACTAATTGCTTGGAGCAGGACTTGGCCATTTGGCCCCTGAAGTCCGTTGTGCCATTTCTACAGGATCACAATTGAGCTTTTGGCAAACTCAACTCTGTCTCCTCGACTACTCCAGTAACCCTTTACCCTCTTAATTATCACAAACCAATCTACCTCTGCCTTATTAAATTATAAACTCTGTTTCCGCTGCTCGTTGAGATAAGGTGTTCCGAAGACTCAACACACTCTGAGAGAAAGAAAAAAAATCTCTTCATTCTTAAATGCAGAACTCTTTAGTTTCAAACTGTTACTCCCTAGATTCTAGATTCTCCTACAAGGGGAAACATTCTCTTCACGTCCACCCTGTAAAAACCCCTCAGGACCTTATATATTCCAATCATTGCCTCATTTGCTTCGAAGCTCCAGTGGAAACAAGTCAAGTCTGTCCAACCTTTCCTTATGAGACAACCGCTCCTTTCCAATCTAGTAAACCTTCCCTGAATTGCTTTTAATGCATTAGCATTCTTTCTGAAACACAAAACCAATGCTGTAGCCAATACTCCATACCTAGTCTCACCAATGTCTAACTAAAGCATAACCTCCCTCTGTATTTTTTCTCTTAGCAATAAACAATAATATTATGTTGGTTTTCCAGATTACTTACTATACCTGCACACTAATCTTCTGGGGAAATATGAGTTCCTCGTTGCAGTAACACCTGTTGCTGAGAATAATCTACAGTAGTTATCACCTGTAACTCACTGAAGTAGAGGCACTGAAGTTACCCTCAACATTAGGTGCTTAAGTCATGGACTGGGAGATTAATCCCACGTATTCCATCTCATAAGTGAAACTGTCAGCTAATTGGAGCAATGGAATTGCAATCCAGAGACAAAAAAAAAACATTGAACACCAACCAAAATTTCAGACCAACATCAAGAATGGTCCCTCCATTTCTTGTGGAGAATCTTGCTCACATTTGGAAATCAGTCCATGATATCTTAGATCTAATTTTTGAGCTTGTATCCCTCAAGTGACAATCTCTTTTAATTTCTTCAGGCATAATGAATACTGGAATCAACTTTCCCCAGATTTGTCTTCTTTCTGAGGAGGTGAAAACCACAGAAACATTTCAGCCAATTAGCTGTGTATAGTTACACTAGACTTTGTCTTTCTGAATCAAATTACCTTTGTCAAGCGTATTCATTTTATGTGAGAAGGAAATATATAATCACATGCTGGGACAGACAAAAGGGAGCTTCAATTTAAAATTTCCCTACATTGTATCTGACATGTTGGCTCTTGCCTGGAAGTTCACCCCAAACACATGTGTGCTTGGTAGCAATAAACAAACAATATAGTCACATTATTCCACGCCATGCCTGAGACCAGGTGGGATTGTGAATGGTGCACATGACACGTAGATGAAATTTATCTACTGTATTTATTTAGAGATGCAGCTCAGAATAGGCGTTTCTGACCCTTCGTGCTACACTGCCCAGCAACCCCCAACCACCCCGACTTAACCTTAAACTAATCATGGGACAATTTACAATGACCAATTAACTACCTGGTACATCTTTAGACTGTGGGAGGAAACCGGAGGATCAGGAGAAAAACCCACACATTCCACAGGGAGACTCCTTTCAGAGGACGTTGGGATTGAACTCTAAACTCCAACAACCCGAGCTGTAATAGTGTCACGCTAACCGCTACACTACCGTGGTGGTCCATTTAACATGGATAAATGCGCAGTTCTCTCCCTTGTGCTGGAAGAGGAGTAAAGATGTGTATTATTTACACAGTAATAGATTGTTGATGAACAGTAGTGCTTGGGTGTCCTTGTACAGTCACAGGAAACAAACCTGCAGGTGAACCAATCAGGTAACAATGCAACTGATATGTCGACTTTCATAGCAAGAGGTTTCAATTACAGGAGCAAGGATGACAACAAGAAATTGCTGAGACCACTTTGACCATATTACTGTCAATTTTATTGTCCTTAACTAAGAAAATAATACTTGCCAAAGAGATAGCACAGTGGAGGTTCACCAGTCTGATTCCTGGGATGGCAGGACTACTGAATTAGGAGAGATTGGGTTGACTAGGCTTGTTTGTGTTCATTGAATTGTAGAAGAATGAGATCTTATTGAAACAAGAGAATTTCTTAATGGGGCTAAACAGGCTGGACGTGGAGGGGATGTTTCTCCTAGCTGGGGTTATAGAAAGAGGGGTCATTGCCTCAGGATATGGGATAAGACATTTAGGATTGAGACAAGGAGAAATATCTTCACTAAAGGGATGGTGAAACTGTGAAATTCTCTACTACAAAAATGAGCAGAAGTCAATTCACTTATAGAAGAAGGAGTAAAATAAATTGAATGGTGGAACAGGTTCGAAGGGCTGAATGGCCCACTTCCTCCTCTCTACATTTCTATGAAATCCATTCTATTATTTTCAATGGAATGAATTTCAAAGGCAGGTTCCTGGAGTACGATATGGCATTTGAGCATGCTTAGTGTTACTGACTGGGAATGAACTAGGGATTAATTTTGAAATTGAGTTCCAACAAAAGGATGGATAATTGCTTTCCCGTGAGGGAAGTTCCTCACCATAGAATGTGAATATGAAGCTCATAAAATGGGCCCCTCTTGAAATGAAACACAAACTTATCAATGAACCCATGAGACCGAAATCGCTTTATAAAGCGCAACACAGCTCCCCTCGTTTTGGAAGAACTCTTAGTGTTAATGTTTACATGGGACTGTGGCCCTGTTTCTGCAATGGCTTGTAACAGATGTTCAGTAAAGGATTTATCCTGGCAATGGGTTAAATTCAAGTGAAATGGATATCTAGAAGCAGAACTTTGTTATTTAAAAGTATATTCCCGTTTTTGGTGTGAAATTACACATCCCTGTGAGGACCTTCAGTTCAATAATGAGTGTCCTTGTGTGCTGGCATGACTAGCAGCCCGTGTGAAATTTTAAATGATCCCAAGGTTAATAATTTGCATTAAAATCACCTACTATGTGGGAGGCAAGCAGATAGTTCCCCAGTGCATGCAGACCATCACTGATGGATTTGCCGGTAAGCTGGCTAGAGAGTGGGTGTATCTTGAGTTTCTGTGAGACCGTGAAACTGATGGTGGCAGTTTTGCCAACAGGTGGTCTATTCCAGATATGGACTTCTTAACACATAACTCTTCACAGCTCTTCTCTCATCAACATCGCTGGACAATCACAAGAGATGTGAGTCAGGCTCTACTTCATTACTAGTCACTCAAGTTCAAAACATATCACTCAATTTTCACTCAGCAGATGGTCACGGCCTACCCAGAGACACTTCGTATGAAAAGACATTTGGGGTGGCACAACACTTTACAGTACCTGTGACCCAGGTTCATCTCCCTCCACTGCCTGTAAGGAGTTTGTACGTTCTCCACATGACTGCGTGGGCTTCCTCTCAGTGCTCCCACAGTCCAAAGACATCGAGGTTGGGAGGAAAACTGGTCATTGTAAATTGTCCTGTGGTTAGGCTATGTTTACATCAGCAATTGCCGGTCAGCGTAGCTTGAGTGGCCTGAAGGGCCTCTTCTGCACTGTATCTCAATAAATAAGTAACCCCTTATGACAAAGAAGAAATCCTGATCTCTCAGGCTGCCTCACCATGGCCCTTGCACATTGCCTACTTGCATTGGACTTTCTCTGCAAATGCAACAATATATTCTGTTTCTTTTTCCTCACCTGTACACCTGAATACATGGAATGAAATAACAGAACATGTTTGATGGGCCAAATGGCCTAATTCTGCTCCTATATCTTATGGTCTGAAGGGCATGCCAACAAAAGCTTTGCACTGTATCTCAGTACATGTAACAATAATAAAATAGATAACTAATTATCAAAAACAAACTCTGAAGAAATGAATGTATAATGATGAACTAATGTTCTTTCCAGATCACTCAGTTCGATTGACATGAAGTACAGGAGTATTAGCATTAATGGCAAAAGTTAAAACCCACTTCAATCTTCTCACCTACTGCATGTGGACTATTTATTTTTCAGCTCCTGTCTACTCGATCTCAGTGAATGGTGACCACAGGGAACTTGCAGAAGGGGCCACAAGCTACTCTGCAGCTTGTGGGTTTAAGAGATGTGATGGGGCAATCACGTGGGTTAACAGTGATACCAAGCCATGACTTCACTGTGCTGTACACATGTCAATGAATATAATTCAAGTTAATTAAATGGCCATACAGGAGCCTGGCCACAATGGATTCCTCACCACAATGGAGCCTGGCAGATCCAATGGCATTGCAGGGTCCCCAGCCATCCGAATGAACTCTGGTCCCAAATATCGCTGGTGGAGAGAACAGAAAACACAATCATAGAGACAGCTTTCATACAATGATGCCATTCATTCCATCCTACCAGTGCGATCAATACTAGGGCAGCACGATAGTATAGCGATTAGCACAATGCTTTAGAGTGTAGGCAACACAGGTTCAATTCCCACCACTGCCTGTAAGGAGATTGCATGGGGTATTGCTGGACGGCATGGTTCAAGCACCCTATACCTCACTGTATCCCAATAAATAAATAATTGTTGGAAATCTGGAGCAACACTAAAGGCGCTGGAGGTCAGGGGTCAGGTGGCACCTGTAGGCGGAAATGGACAGTCAATGATTCAGTTTGGCACCCTTTATCTGGACTGATGAACATCCACATCAACTATCCATAGATGCTGCCTGACCCATTGAGTTTTTGCAGTGCCTATGTGTGTGCTTTTTTTCCCCAAAAGAATTGCCCAATTAATCCCATTTCCTGCTTTCTCACCTTACTCCTGCAATTAATTCACATACAGTTTAGAGAATTGCCCATGAATCTGCTTTCAGGTGATCTATTCCAGATATGGACTTGTTTACATTTAACTCTTCACAGCCATCAAGTAATTGCATATAGTAATTGCACAATGATATCCTCTCACAGATTGTGTTAGGGTGTTCATCACTGATTCTAAAGTAGAAGTGCTAGGAGCTAAAGGTCAGACAAATCCCACAAGACCAGGTGAACGATATTTCTCTCAGCCCTGGCAATCACCTGAACTCAGGAATATTGGAATATTGGAGCAGGGGTAGACCATCAGGCCTCTCAAACCTTCCCCTCCATTCAATAAGCATGATCAATCTGCCCTAGACCTTAACTCCTCTACTCTACCAGCTCCCATTGTCCTCAATTCCCTGATATTTCAAAAATGTATCGACCTCTGCACTAAAAAGTTACAACGATCTAGCCTGAAGAATCTTCTAGAACTCTAGAGAATCACAGACATGAAAAGACATGACAGTTATGATTTTTTCTGCTCAATACTCCAGAGAGTAAAATGGGGTCCTACCTTTCCCTTCCGGTGCAACAAACTGGGCACACAAGCAGTTCTCTGCGGCAAGTTATTCGCCCCGCTTGGGAATGCAGTATGATAATACGACTCTCTACTCGGGATGTAGTCACGTTCAGACTCCAACTGGATCCTACTGGAGTTGGTACTCAATGTACTTAAGGACCTTCAGAAGGGAATTAGAGAGTTACTCCCAATCTGTTCAATAGCATCAACTTACAGCTACCGAGAGCTGGCTCCACAGACAAGAGAGCCCAGATTAATCATTTCATTCCACAGCTTTATGTAACAATGATTCTGCTGAAAGAGGATTGGCAAGTGAACATGCAGGTTTAAACCGTCAGCAAAAGAGCCAGACGGGGGACTTTCTCTCATATGCAGAGATGCTCTGAACTGAAAATGCAATTGAGAGCAATCTTCATATGGGACTTTAAAAAAGGTGAGGCTTATTGGACAAGAGCAGGGGAACGAGATTCTTTCAAAGGGCCTGCATAGTGGTGATGTGGGTCAAATGGCAGCAAAGCTCATTCACACATTGTGGAGGTTTCTCTATGGCCACTGATTTCCTTTTGATTGTCACAGGAAAGCTCTCACACGGCTTCAAACAAAGCTCAAGAGCTGTTAACTGGTAAAATCTCTTTAGGCGAAAGCTTTCTAGCAAACTACAGACATTGTATAGAGATTTCAAGCTTCTGGTGGAGACCTTGCATCTTTATAATTTGTACACAGTACATTGACATACACAGCCACCAATTAACAATTAACACCAACAGACCACCAATTAATGAAGATTATATCATTTTTGCTTTTAGTATGTTATCACTATGGCTGTCTTCAATAATTCTGACTATTAACTCGATATATAGAAAGCATCCACCATTGTTAAATCATGTGCTATGTAGAGGAAGCAGCTCCTTTATTCTCCACTCATCCATTAGAGAATGCTAATGATAATAGAACTGTAACACAAGTTGTACTTTCATCCTGCTGAAGTCTAAGAGGGTCAGAGGTATAAACAAGTACTCATTTCAGTGATCTCAACTCATCTAAAAACTAGCTACTTCTTGGAACTCATTCTGTTCCCAGAGTTGAGCCTTAGTTTCCAAAACCTGAAGCGACTCTTGAATGGGCCAGATTATTGAGAGTTTTTGATATAGTACAGCACAATGGTACAGATTATTGAGAGTTTTTGATCTAGTACAGCACAGTGGTACAGCACCCAGTGCCACTGCCTCACAGCTTCAGCAGCCCAGGTTCAATCCTGATCTCTGCTGATGGCTGTGTGTACGTACATATTCCTTAAGGTTGTCATAGCCGGTGGGGAGGTGGGTATTGGGGATAAGATCCCAGTACCTATTAAATGGTCCCAATGGCATGCGTCTCAAAAAGCCTCTGACAAACCAAGTCCAGTTCCTGCTCTCAGGTGTGGTGTAGCTACTAAGCCGAGCAGAACCCTTTCTACTGACAGCAGAAGGGACAAAGGCGGGTTACTGGCACCTTAAAACCAGTTGCTCCAGGCATCTAGAAGGAGAAGAAAAATTCTGGCCTCAAACCTCCACTGCCTTGAGTCTATAATCACTCATGGGGAAGGGGAGTGGATTAAACCCAGAGCTGGAAACCCCACTCTGAGCTCAGTGCTGACTGGCAGCTTCCGTGATGCCGCTGGTATCAAACTGTAATGGTCTCTGCCATTCCTTTGGATTCATCAACCGTGTGGAGAGGGGGAGCCACCATTTGGACAACTTCGTGCTCTCCGTATCATACTGCTCTGGCTTACGTCCAGGCTTGCGTATTGACTGAAGGTGCTGCACCAACAACGTAGACAGCTCGGACTCAACATCCGTGGCCAACCCCCACCAATGGCAGATCTATAGTCCTCTCTGTGACTGCTCGGGTTTCCCTCGAGTGACCTTGTTGATTTGCACATCTCAAAGATATACTGGTTAGTGGGTCAATTGGCTGCTGTAACTTGCCCCCAGTATGGGCGAGTTTGCAGGAGAATCACGTGGCACGTGAGAAAGAATAGGTTACAGAGAAATAAAAAGGGAATGAGACAGATGAGATTGCTCTGAGAAACAGCATGGAACTGATGGGCCAAGTGATCTAAAACACCAAAAGAGAACATATAAAATAAGAACCACAGCATGGTTGCAGTTTATTGATAAGAGGGCCTTTGGCCTGTTGAATCCATCCGGACTCTCTGTAAACACAGTGATCCAGCTGGTTCCACTCCCTCACATTCTCCCCATTGCCTAGCAACTTTTTTCCATTCAGAGCATATCCATTTCTCTTTTCGAATGCTGTAGTGGAATTTACATGTCCTGCTGGCAGAGTATTCCAGACCCAAACCACACAATGTGTTCAGGTAGTTTTCCTTCTGCTCTATTTGCTAATCACTTTCAATTGTCGTCCCTGGTTCTTCTACCACTGAAATGATTTCTCTCCATCTGCTCAGTCCATACCTTTCATGACATTACACACACATTTAAGTCTCCTCACAGCCTCCTCTGCTAAGGAACAGCCTGTGTGACTCAGTCCAGCCATACACAGTAACTAAACGGATCTTAGTAAATTGCTGGAATTGTTTTAGTAAATTCCTCTCCAAAGTCTGAACACCTTTCCTAAGTCCTGATGAAGGGTCTCGGCCTGAAACTCAACTGTACTTTTCTCCATAGATGCTGCCTGGCCTGCTGAATTCCTCCAGAACTTTGTGTGCATTGTCTCCATCTTTCCTAAAGTTTAACACTCAGAGTGGACATGATACTTTTTAATTTTCCTCAACCAGAGTACAGGAAAACCCTAAGAATAAATCTCAATTTACTAGTAACTGTAAAATCAGACACTGCGCTGATCCATTTAAACATGAATATGAACAAAGAACAAATGGTGATTCATCACCTTATCCACCTTCAGGATATGACTGATCAATTTATTTTCAGTTCAAAAATTGGCTCCTTAATAATTGACATAATGCAGCTGAAGATTACTAATTGCTTGTTATGAATTAATAGTCTTGCATTTCTCTGTTACCTTTGACGATAGCCCTAAGTGCTTCCCATCCAGTGTCATGGCTTTATGAAACTGAGACAACTTTTTAACTTGTAGCATAAATGCACCTTGTTACTTGTGGTAATATGACTTTATGTGCTGCGTATGAGAGATGTACTGTGCTGTGCACCCTGGCCAAGAGGAGAGCCGCTTTCATTTACATTGAAAATGACAATAAACTTGAAATTGAATCTTTACATTGCATGGAATACACACACAATAATGCAACAATATTCAAAGTAAATATTGGTTGGGCAATAAGTTGCTCAAAACCGCAGGAATAATTCAAAAGCCAAAATACAATAGAATATGCATACTTAAAATAAAGACAGAAAATGTTGTAAGCAATTAGCAGTTGAAGCATCAATTGGAGAGAATGAAATATAGTTATGAATTCAGGCTGTGAGACCTGACCTTAAGTCTGTTTCTTTCTACATAGAGACCACCTGGCCTGCAGGTTATATGTTGCATTTTCTATCTACATGCCATCATTTCCACATTTACTGTATTAACTTGTGACATACCACATTTACATGATCCATGACTTTATGTTGCCTCACTCCCCACTAATTTTTTGCTGTAACCTCTTCTCCACATACTCCCGTAAAGTTCTGCTGGATTCTATCACTTGCCTACATACCAGGTGTAATTTACAGTGGCCAATTAGTCTACCAACTCTCAGATCTTTGGGATGTGGCTGGAAACCAGGGCACCTGGAGGTAGTGCGATCCCTTGAGTCGAGAAGGATGTTCTCTAAAGGGTTTGTCTATTGGTTTTCAGGTGACTGTAGAGGCTGATCTGAGATCCACGTAACTGAGATATTAGGCTGAATTCTCTTCACGGAGAATGGCTGCTTCTAACTTTGTTTAACATGGGGAGGCTGATGCATGGGCAGCCACCGCGGATCAGAGTCAGGGCCCAGTGGCATGGAATGCAAGGCGAATGGGTACTGTCACTGCTGCAGCCTTCCTCCACCTTTGCTACCTTTGTGAAGTGTCATCATCTTCCATCAGTTCTGCTGCTGAGGTCCTGGTTGGATTGTTCTTTGTCTGGAACCTCTCCCTTGACCGTACCGTCATGGATAACCCTACCAGGAGCTAAGTGTCAGATGGCTAAACACACAGGAGCTCAAGAACTCGTAAACCTCTCCTCCATTACAAAATGGAGGTAATGTGCATTGTCACAAAAAGGATGTGTAAACTTCACACTGACAGCACCATAGGTCAGGATCAATCCTGGGTCACTGGAGATGAGACAGCAGATCTGTCCCATCTTTAAAATAATGCCATGAGATCTCTTAGACAGCTCATCCAACAGTGCAACATTCCCTCAGTTTCTGACTGAGAGAGGAACCCTTCTCTATGTGTTCAGGTTTACTGAGCGAGTCTTCAACATACTAACTTCTGACTGCATTCTACTACTCAAAAAAGATGATGCGAGGTCATTTTGTTAAAAACATAGTCACAAGATGCTTCAATAAATTGGAATATATGAACTAAAAAAATCCAAGAATGAGTTGAGATTTAAATGAGGATTATTAAAATTCACTGGAAAAATTAATTGTTTGGTCTATGCAGTCTAAATCAATGATAACAATTGGTGATGTAATAAAATAAGACTTACCTATTTTAATTGTAACCCTTATCAGATAAAGAGTATTATCAAACAAAATTTGACACTGAAATTAGATGAAATTCTTGTACAGTTCACTGAATGCCTTAATGGGATGGGGAGATTTAAGGAGAGAAATTCAGAATTCACTGCCTGGCTTTCGAAAACTAACAAGTGCCAATGACACAGTGATGGAAATCATGATTGCTCAAGTGATCAAAGCTGAGAAATCAGAGGCCACATTCTTTCTCAAACAGCAGAGCTGACTAAGAGGTGACAACAGCACTAGCCATTAATTCCTGTTAAGAGTCAGTCAAGGGTTTGAAACAGGAACGGAATATCAATGCCAGCTGCCTTCTTGTCAGATCACTGCAGTACCGAATCTAAACGCCATCTTCACAGCCACTCACTTCCTGCTGCTTCCACTAGACTCACCTGTTCCTACAGGCTTCTCACGTCCAGAAGGTTCAGTTCCAGCCAAGCAGCCCTTTACCAGGCTGAACAGTAATTCAGTCTGATCCCCCAGGGCAGCACACTGGCACAACTAGTTGAGCCATTGCCTCACAGTGTTTCAGACCCAGGTTCAATCCTGACCTTGGGTGCTGTCTGTGTGGAGATTGCCCCACACTCTCTGTGATGGCTGGGTTTCCCTCAAGTGATCCAGTTTCCCCCCATATCCTGAAGACATTCAGGTTGGTAGGTCTGAGTAAATCTGGGGTGTCTTGTTGGTGTAGGGTTAGTATAAATGCATGCTTGATAGTTGGTGCAGACAGTGGGCTGAAGGGCCTGTTTCTTATACTATATTACCATATGACTGATTTTTAACCATTCATAGTTGAACTAATTACCATCACTTACCTGTCCTTGAATACTATGTCCAGGTTGCAGTCTTTGAACCTGATAGAGCAGAATGAGTGGGAGCTGGTATCCTGGCACCACCTGATAAGGGTTCTGGCCCCCAAGGAAGGGTACATCATCCTTAAGCATCTAGATCTGCTTTAAAGGTGTTCATATCTGGAAAGGCTGCACCTAAACCGGAAGGAGACTGTCCCCAACAAGGTAAACATAATAGGGAGACTCAGGATGCTAAGCAAGCAAAGGTGAAGGGTGAAGAAAGGGGAAGAGTGGACTTCCGGTAAGATGGGGGCATGCTCAGATGCATCAGCTTCTACAGGGCCAGCCAAGGGTGTTATTGTCTTTTTTTTAAATGTATTTTTTTATGATAGCAAAATCCTGCTGTATATTAAGAACTTAAGGTACTGCAGGTCAAACCCATCGGCCATTTGCACATTAGCAGAGAAACTGAAGGAGTTGGACTTGGTCTGGACCATGCTGCTGCCTGCATCAACGAGGCGTCGGAGTGGACGTGCAAAGGAGGTGTGCAGTCTAACAGCGAGTGACCACCTTGGTCGCTTTTCCTGTGATTGCATGACCTTGTTGGAGATTGTTGATGTGGAATGCTGCAAGTCTGATTCGCTGACTTATTGGCGAATGGTGGGGGAGTTGCATGGCGTCGGTCGTAGCAAGGACTTAGCCTAAAGCTGCAGTGTCGTCTGTTTGCAGCTGGCCCAGAGAAATGTGTCGGAATCAGTACGCTCCACCAGGGTGCTGGAGGCATTGTGGCATGGTGTGTGTGCTGGAATCAGTGCTGCTCTCCAGTATTCGCTTGGCAGAAGACATGATATGTTTGACTGCAGACTGCTGCAACATTGATGGACTCAGGGACTTGGACTGTATTTATTTGTGTGCCTGTATCTTGCTCTTGTCTTATATGTGCTGTGTGTTCCTTGTGCTATGTATAAATCTTGATACTGTGTTTTGTACTTCAGCCCCAGAGTACCGCTGTTTCGTTTGAATGTACTCGTGGGTATTCATGTATGATTGAATAGCAATTAAACTTGAACTTGCATCATGCGAATTCATTTACAGTAAAAGGTGGTGAACTGATGAAGACCTATAATGTTACCTAATCACACTGAACATAACATTGTGTGTACACATAAAACACTGGAGGAACTCAATGGGTCAGGCAGCATCTACAGAGGGAAAAGTACAATCAATATTTTGGTTCAATGCCCAGTCCAGATGGAGGGTCTTGACCTGAAATGTTGATGGTCTATTTCCCTCCATAGCAGTTCTAGATGAAGGATATTGAGCCAAAATGTCAACTGTTCATTCCCCTCCACAGATGCTTCCTGACCTGCTAAGTTCCTCGAACATTTTGTGTGCTGCTCCAGATTCCAGCATCTGTGGTCTCTTTTGTAACTCTAGACTTATTTACTATCTCCAGCCTGTGTGAAGATCATACCCCTCTCCCTCAGAGTCACAGATCTCTGGCCATACTGATTCTCACTTTCCAGGGCTTTCCCTCCATTACCTGAACAGTCAGGCCACTCACACCCTTTGCCACCCATCCCATTCTATTTGACGTTACCCCAAAAACTATTTAGTTCATCACAGTAACATCTACTGAATCAAATTCACTCTGTGACCACTTTATTAGGTACACGTACCCACCTGCATGTTAATGCAAATATCTAATCAGCCGATTATGTGGCAGCAACTCAATGCATAAAAACATGCAGACATGGTCAAGATGTTCAGTTGTTGCTCAAACCAAATATCAGAAAGTGGAAGAAATATGAGTGATTTGATTGTAGAATGACTGTTGGTACTAGACAGTGTGGTTTGAGTATCTTAGAAACTGCTGATCTCCTGGGAATATCACACGCAGCAGTCTCTAGAGTTTATAGAGAATGATGTGGAAAAAAAACCATCTAGTGAGTGGCAGTTCTATGGGTGAAAATGCCTCGTTAATGAGAGAGGCCAGAAGAGAATGGCCAGATTGGTTCAAGCTGACTGGAATGTGACAGTAACTCAAGATTCAACACATCAAGTCTTGAAGTGGATGGGCTAAAGCACCAGAAGCCTATACCGGGTTCCACTCCTGTACCTGATAAAGTGGCCACTGCGTGCATATTTAACTCTATTCTTGCTATCCTTTTCAATGTTCAAAGTATATATAATGTCATTACGTACAACCATGAAACTCATTTTCTTGAGGGCATACTCAATAAGCCCATAAATGAATAATAACCATAACAGAATCAATGAAAGACCGCACCAACATGGAAGTTCAACCAGTGTACAAAAGACAACAAGCTGTGCAAGTACAAAAAGAGAGAAATAATCATAGTAAATAAACAATAAATATCAAGAACATAAGATGAAGAGTCCTTGAAAGTGAGTCCATAGGTTGTGGGTACATTTCAATAATGGAGCATTTTGTTTGTCTTTTTACAAGTGTGCCTGCATTCAGATGCAGAAACTTTATTCTGAACACTACATTCTTTTTTTTCTCCTGATGTGGCCTTAGCTGCTAAAGCCTTAACTCTGTCAATAAACTCCCTGTCCTTCCTTGACTTTTCTCATCAGTCTTGCAAAGAATCTTCTGATCTCTCTAGGAACTTAAAAGCTAACTGATCCATCCAGTTATTCAGTTTGCCAGAATTGTAAGCTGTCTGGTCTGATAGAAGAGCTTTTGTTTTCACCAGAACTGAGCTTGGTATCCCATGAATTTTGATTCCCATCCTCAACAATGTACCAAATTTAAAATTCGTATTTATTTGTATCCATGTCAGTCCCAGTGCAAACATTATATTTATGCCCTTTTTTTTTTAATTCTGCCACAACTTCTATCTTGGTTCATAGTTTTATGATGTCACTGGTCTTTTCTCTGCAGAAGCTTCAACACTTGGTTCTCCGTCGCCAAGACTCTCTCCAACCACAAAAAGTAGCCAAACACCACAGCCATCAGGGCTCCCTGCCATGGATATTGAGAAAAGCCTCCAGCCCTGACTCTGCCCACCTGTCCTGCACCATACTGATCAATTTTTCCATCCTTCCTATAGTTTATGTTATCAATGGGTTATAATATGGAAAGACAAAGCTAAGATAGAAAAGCCTTGAAAGAACTTGAAAATGTTTTAAATTCTTAAAATGTTAGCTCACTCAGGAACAAAAACCCTCCAAGATCCAGAGAATTTTAGAAATGTTATTTCATTGAAATAGATCCTGCATTGTCATAATAAAATCAAAACTGTGAATATCAAATAATTAGAAGGCACCTTAAGAGCATTAGCAATCATAGGCAGTTGTGTTCATTGATAGAATTCAGGCTGTGTGAAATTACTATGACAGTCAATTCAGAAAGAATTGAAGATGATAAAGTGCTTATAATACTCAAAGAAGTAAATTATAAAAAGCAGATAACTGTTGTCAGTTTAAAGAGCTGAAAGTGAAATGTTATCACCTGGCTATAGCCAGAAATGGCGTACCTGTTGGTGATGGGTTGGTAATGGCCCGCTATTGAATTCCTGTTTTCTGTTTTCCACTCTTCCTGACGATGCCAACTCCCTAAAAACACAAATCCAATTACTTACAAAGCCACAGTGCTCTCTGATAACAGCAAGTGGAGCATGGCTGTCCCTTCATTGTGAGAAAATCCTTTTAACCATAAAGAAGGCAGCTTGACCCACTGTATTGCCACACAAGGAGATGCATTTCAATTCAGCATCTTGTGATGGCAACCAGATCACCTTCTCGCTGGAGGCATGGCTTCTAGCACTAGACCTTGAAGTTGCCTTTCAACCGCCTGCAATGTGTTTACGCTTGTCCTACACCCAGTTCAACAAAGCAGCCACAAAACTAAAACTAAAAATAGCAGTCCCTTTGGCTTTGAGGATAATCCACTTAATCTTTTCATTAGTCAGCACAAGAGAGGCTAATAGTCTTTTTTCTTAAGCTACTGGTTTGTTTCTTTTTATCAAGGGCTCAGTCAATGTTGTACAGTTAACAGACATCTGGAATAGTATTTAAGGTCGTAATACAGGCAAAAATATTGGGAATTGTCACGGAAGCAAGAATACTCCCGAGATCTGCAGCTAAATAATACACAGTGATCATTCCGTTTTAAAAAATAATACTTCTCTTCATTTTCTTTCTTTCGGATTACTGTTACGTACAACGGTAATTGGTAAGTGGCCTACTATTGCCACGTGAAGCGAGATATGATGAAAAGCTATTGTTTGCATGCCATCCGGGTAGATCATTCCATATATTACATCGAGGCAGTTAAAAAAAAAAAATGTAGAGGAGGTACCATTAGAGAGTGCAGGTAGACAAATAAAGCCATGATGAGATAGAGTGAGAAATTAAGAGTTCATCGTTATCATATCTGAAGTTCGTTCAATAGTCTAATAACAGTGGGATTGAAGCTGTCTTTCAGTCTGGAGATACAGTATATGCTCTCAAGCCTTTGAATCTTCTGCCTGATGGAAGGAGGGAGAAGTGAGTGACCAGGGCGGAAGGGGTCCTTAATTATGTTGGCTGCTTTTCCAAGGCTTGCAAGGAAGGTAAGTGTATACAGAGTTATTGGAGGGGAGGCCAGCTTGCATTCATAACTCCTTGCAATTTCTTGTCATCTTGAGCAGAGCAGCTCCATACCAACCTGTGATGCATCTGTATAAAATGCTTTCTATACTGCATCTACAAAAATTGAAGAGGGTCACGGCGACCTGCCAAATTTCTTTGAGAGAAACATGGAAGCAGTAAGAGTATAGGGCAGAACCACATAGCTCCTATCCAGTGACAACCCACAACCAGGTCGTATTCACTAGCTTCATTACAGGAACACATAACCCCCCAAACAGATTGCCAATAAGAAGTGCAGAAAGTGTTCATTGGGTCAGGCAGCATCAGCAGAGAGAAAAAGTGAGCTGTTCCTTTCGGACAAGGACCCTTTAACGGAGCTGACAAAGTGAGAAGACAAAAGGTTTACGTTGCAGAGAGGGAGCGGGATGGAGAGGGCAGAAATGGTTGCAATAGATTACATGCCCAAGTTGTCTGGATAAAGTGAAACTGAAACAGAAAACATTGGAAACATTCAGCAGGTCAGGAAGCAGCTGTGGAGAGAGAAAGAGGGGATATTTTAGATCAATGTCTGACATACAGGGAGACTACTTCAAATAGCTTAGCAGGAGTCATAAGACCAAAAGTCATTGGAGCAGCATTAGGCCATTCGACACAATGAGTCTGCTCCAACATTCAATCATGGTTGATTTACTTTCCCTCTCAACCCCACTCTCCTGCCTATTCCCAATAATCTTTGACACCCTCACTGATCAATGAGCAGTCAGTGTGATTACACTTTGATGTGCTGCTAATGGCAAGGCTGTTGGACATGCACAGCAGGTCAGGCTGTTCTAACTGAAGGAGAAAAATTGACCCAACATGGATGATGTATAGCAGACATGGCAGGTCCTGACACCAAGATAGCAAGGCACCTAAAGTTGGAGAATTCAGTACTGAATCTGGAAAGTTGTAGAGTGCCAAGACAAAAAGTATGGTGTGGCTCCTCAAGCTTGTGTTGTGCCTTATTGTAACAGTGCAAAAAACCACAGACCAAAAGGTCAGAGTGGGAGTAGGATAGGGAATTAATCTGGCAGGTAACCAAGAGCTCAAGATTACTCTTGCAGACAACCACAATTGCTCTGGAAAGTAATTGTTCAGAATATCTTTGGTTTATCTAGTGTGGCAGAGACCGCATTATAAACACTGAATGCAATTGGACAGGAAGGAGTGGAAGTGAATCACTGCTTTATAGTAGCTGAGCGTGGAAGAGCTCAGGTGAAGAAGAGAGCCCATTGGGCAAGATGGCCCGATGGGAGTTGAGTCTCTTGACACCATAGATGTAGGAGAGGTTTTAGTGATCTGTGCATACTAGAAAGGGGAGCTTTGCCCCCTCCAGCCAGTGTCACCATGCTTCCAGGGCCTCTTCGTCAGCCAAAGGTTCTTGGTTCCCAACATCATAGTTACACTCTGAAGGAGTAAAACGATTGGAAAGAAAAGCACAAGGGTGCACCTAATTATCCACAGAAGAGCACTGTGGCCAAAAAGTTCTATTCAAAAGGTTCAAAGGAATATCTAAACCAGCCTTTTGTTTTTGAAACAAGTCCTGTGGACTGATGAAGTTAAAATAAAACTTTTTGGCCACAATGAGCAAAGGTATATTTGGAGAAAAAAGGGTGCAGGAATTTCATGAAAAGAACCCTTCTCCATGGAGGGTGCCCAAACTTTTGCTTTGGGCCCTTTTTCTTTTTTGTTATTTTGAAACTGTAAAAGATGGAAATAAAAAAAGTTTTCTTGCTTAAAATATTAAAGAAATATGTCATCTTTAACTTTATGCCTTTTGGAAATCAGTTCATCTTTTACTCGCTTAGCTATTCACAGTAACAGAAATTTTGACCGGGGTGCCCAAACATTTGCTTCCCACTATATATATTTCTGACTGAGCAACATTGCAACAATAATTTCCTTCAGGATAAATAAACTTTTATCTTATCTTACAGAAATGCCATTCAAATACACAAAAACAAACTGACTCAACATGTCCCAGAGAACATCAGCGAGCAGTGCTTGAATAACAGCAGGGCCATTGGTCAGAATAAGAAGCATCACGAAGTACTCATAGTAGCCAGTGGAGGTGTTACATGCTGTCTTCCACTCATCCCCTTCTCAGATGCAAACTAGGTTGTAAGCATTGCGTAGATCTATCGTGGAGAGTATGGTTGCTCCCTGGAACTGTTCGAATGCCCAGTTTAGCAGAGGAAGAGGGTTGCAGTTCTTCACCATGATGTTGTTGAGGGGCTAATAATCAATGTAGGGACAGAGCTTGCCACCCTTCATGCTCACAAAAAAGAAGCACGCAAGGCTGCCAAGGTTGAAAGACGGTTAAATCCTAAGGCCAATGCCTCCTTGATACATTCTTCCATGACCACCTTTTCAGGATGAGAGAGGAAAAGAGTAAGCCCCGCAGTTGTATGGCCAGTGTGGAGGCAAGGAGATGGCTTTCTTCTTCCTGAAGATCTTCAGAAGATCTGCATATTCAGCTGGAACACAAGACAGGTCCGTACTAGCAGTTGACACAGGAGGAGGTATGCTGCCAGGGGCTTATGTTATGCCCAGACTGAAAGACACATATGCTGGTCCCCACTCTTGAAGTGCCGCTAGGGAACAATCAATCCGTGAGTTGTGTCTTGATAGCCAGGGAAGGAGTGAATCCGCAAGACAGAAAAAGAGCTCTTCCCCATGGCAGCATTCTAGCAGAAATTGTATGGTTACTGTGGAATGGTAGATCCTGCTGGTACCCAGGGTCTGACCATCCAGAGCACTGACGTCAATATTTTCTCTCCATTGTTGAGTGGGAACTCCTCATTTTTGACCCAGAGATATCCATGAGGTTCCAGGCTACCCTGGAGTCAGGAAATGCCTGAAGCTCATGTCTTGTTCCACCCTGTCAACCACGAGAGTGAAGAACTTAACAGTGTTGATGGTCAATCCTTGCTGTCTCAGTGTGCGGTGACGGCCCTAGTGCAGAGGGAGAGTGTTGTGAAACTTGTAGTTTTGCAGAAATATTGTGCAAGACATAAAAGTTACTATGAGTTATAAAAATAAATAAATAGTGATCGAGGAGAAGCCATGGTTCAGGAAGATGGAACACATTTCAGAGGCAGGAGTGCAGGAACTCAATGGAGACAAAGACGGGAGAACTGGAAGAATGGAATCGAGCTCTGAAGGAGCCCTATCTGGTTGACGGAAATACAGTCAAGATAGCTATCAGAGTCTGTCGGCTTCTAATGGATGTTTGTGGCTAGCCTATCTCCTGAGATGGAGACAGAGAGTTCAAAGAAGAGAAAGGAAGCGCCAGAATTAGACCATGTGAAAGACAGAGTGAATAAAGTGGACTCTGCAGCTCTTGAAATTCAATACGGAATTTAATGATTTCAGGTAACAAACCCCCATTTTTCTCTCTCCCCACAGAATTGGCTATATTTTTCTGTTTCAATCACATTCTGTTCTTGTTTTGTCTCTAAATGCTGGTTGTTCAAGTAACTGAAGATTTAGTGTGGCTACCTTGATCTGCACCAATCCCATGCATTCTTTCCTTTGTCCTCACTCTCTCTCTCTCTTTTAACCTTGTTTTCTTGATCTGGTAAACAAGCAACCTGATGGAAGAACTCAGCAGTCAAACAAAATCTGTGGGAGGAAAGGAATCGTCCATATTTTGAGTTGAAACTGCATCAGTTGTCCAGTTTTGGTTTAAAATGTTGATTTGGTTTCTTTCTCCTCAGACGCTGCCTATCTTGCTGTGCACGCTGAGCATTTTCAGATTGTGTTCCTGATTTCCAGCATCTGCAGTCCTTTATTCCAATTCATCATGTATACAGAGAAACTGAGCATAATCTCTTTCTGGTTGGTAGGAGGACTGGTAAAATGTCCTTTACCATCGATGAAAATCAGTGCCTCTAGTCTCTTAATCTCCTCCTGAGCCTTTGAGCCCTGAATTAATTGCACTTTCCGAGGTCTTAATTTCAATTCAATGGATCATTGCTCTTTGCGT
The DNA here is from genome assembly GCF_030028105.1 of Mobula birostris. Taxonomy (NCBI): domain Eukaryota; kingdom Metazoa; phylum Chordata; class Chondrichthyes; order Myliobatiformes; family Myliobatidae; genus Mobula; species Mobula birostris. The sequence goes on from NC_092387.1 coordinate 39,921,629, forward strand.
AAGTTACACATTGACTTTCATATCTGGATCTTGACTTCCAAGAACTATACAGTTTTTCAAAAACTCTCTCTCCAGACTTTATGAATAATGAACAACTGCTTTACTAATTTTAAACCATCTGTTCACAACATTCAGTAATCCACCTGCCAATACAGTAAAAGACCAGATAGAATGTCATCAGGGAAAAGTCACAAAGACTAAATCATAGATCAGCCTTTGTAGCTACCAACAAAAGGAGCAGGATAGGAATGAGACAGCAACAGTAGTGTCATTAGTACAGCCACTGTCTCACAACATTATTAACCTGGGCTCAATCCTGACCTTGGGAACTATATGTGTGAAGTTTACATCTTCTCCCTGTGAGTGTGCAAATTTGGTTTGGTTTCTTATTTTTGTCACATGTAACAAAATACACTGAAAAGCTTTTGCCTGCATGCCATCCAGACATTTCATACACAAGTAAACTGAGGTAGTAAAAAGGGAAATGGAATGCAGAGTATAGTAGTGCATTTACAGAGAGGTAAGTGCTGGTGGAGAAATACAGTGCAAGAACCAGGTTGAGGTAGACTGGGAGATCTAGGGTATATCTTTCCCTGCATGAGAGGTCTGTCCCAGAGGCCAGTAACAACTGTGGGAAAGAAGCTGTCCTTGAGACTGGTGGCACGCACCCTTATGCTTTTTTGTGCTACAGTTTCCTCCCACATCACAAGGACATGCGGGTTGGTAGAGGTTAATTGGCTGCTGTAAATTGCTCCTGGAGTAGATGGAAAATACAGGACTGTACAAGACCTTCAGCCAGTGATGTGGTGCCCACCTTTTGACCTACTCTAAGATGAATCTGACTCCTCCTTCTGACATAGCCTTCCATCTTTTATCATGCGTTTGCCTATCTAAGAGTCTCTCAAATATCACTAATACCTGAAAAAATTACGAAAATGGACACTCCTCTTGACATATTCTCCCTAATGCAAATCAAAACTCTCCTTATTATGGCAGAGATGATCTAAAGGGAAAGCAGAAGAGAGCCCACACTTTATCAGGTCTACATGGCAACCCAAAATGGCTGGAACTTACAGCAGAGATCCCAGTTGCCTCATTTTTATCAGTGCCAGGATGAACTTACCCTTGACGTTGCCTGATTTGGGGATTGAGAGTTGTTGTACCATCCAAGCTGAGGGCTAAAGGAGGAGGAGCTACTTGCCGGTCATCTAGGCATTAGCTCAGAGTTTTGTCCGGTGGCCTGGGATAGACCAGCAGATTGAGCAGCTTGCCATGCACTGTTTGAGATGCCAACACATCCAGAAAGTGCCAACAGCAGTGCCTCTCCATTCCTGGTAATGGCCTGCATTGCCCTGGCAGAAGATTCATGTAGATTTTGCCAGACATTCATGGGCACAGGTTTCTTGGTCGTTGTGGATGCAACTACAAAGTGGCCAGAAGTATTCCCAATAGCCTCTATTACAGCCTCGCACACAGTTTTCAGGCCATTACTTCCTCCAAAGTGAAACCTAACATCTCTCACAGATTAACTCAATGTCTTTTATGCATGTTCTAAAAAGGAGAATAAAGCCACAGCTATGAGGATCTCTGCAGCACCTGGTGACCCTATGACCTCAGGCTCGGAGGCCGACGTCAGATCCTCTTTCAAAAGGGTGAATCCTTACAAGGCGACAGGGCAGAATCGGGTACCTGGTAGGGCTCTAAAAACTTGTGCCAGCCAACTGCTGGATGTGGTCATTGACATTTTCAGTCTCTCATGCCTACAGTCAGAAGTTCCCACCTGCTTCAAAAGAGCAATAATCATAAAAGTGCCCAGGAAGAATAGGGTGAGCTGTCTTAACAACTATCATCTAGTAGCACTTACATCTATGATAATGAAGTGCTTTAAGAGGTTGGTTATGGAGAGAATCAACTCCGGTCTCAGCAAGGACCTGAACCCACTGCAATTTGCCTATCACAACAATACGTCTACAGCTGACGTGATCTCGTTGTCTCTACATGTGGCCTTGGATCTCCTTGACAATAGTAATACTTATGTCAGGCTGTTGTTTATTGACTACAGCTCAGTGTTGAATACAATCCTTCCTACAGGTCTGCTCCAAAACCTGGGCCTCTGTGCCTCCCTCTGCAATTGGATGCTCAACTTTCTGACTGGAAGACCACAGCCTGTGAGGATCGAAAATGACATCTCCACTTCACCGATAACACTAGCGCACCTCAAGGATGTGTGCTTAGCCCACTGCTCTACTCTCTCTACACCCATGACTGTGTGGCTAGGCACAGCGCATATACCATCTGTAAATTTGCTGATGACACAACTATTGTTGGCAGAATTTCAGATGGCGATGAGAAGGCGTACAGAAGCGGGATATATCAGCTAGTTAAGCAACACACAGCAACAACCTTGCACCCAACATCAGTAAGACCAAAGAATTGATTGTGCACTTCAGAAAGGGTAAGGCAAGGGAACGCACACCAGACCTTATAGAGGGATGAGAATGGAAAGAGTAATCAATTTCAAATTCCTGGGTGTCAACATCCCTGAGGATCTATCCTAGCCCCAGTGTATTGACACAGTTACAAAGAATGTAAATGTTATAATAAACTAAAATAATATTAAAAATAAATATCCTAAGTGTCCTTACTTAGCTTTTTCATTTCTGCAGAGCCAGGAGCCCACTTAAATCATTGAGGTTACCACTCCAATCCCGAAAGGGGCTGGCATAGAATCGAAGAGACAGTTTCACAGGGTAATGCTGGAAACCCCAGTATGGTTAGGTTCTGTCACTGGCTTCAGATCAGATCAATTTATTTATCACATGTACATCAAAACATACAGTGAAATGCATTGTTTGCATTTACAACCAACACAACCTAAGGACATGCCAGGGCAGCCTGCAAGTGTCCAACATTAGCACCAACACCTGTTAATCTGATGTCCAGCAGTTACCACTGCCAAACCTAATCATGGACTCAGTACTAAACACCTTGTATTCCAACCTGATGTCACAGAGACAGAAGAGACTGCAGATGTAGGATCCTGGAATGAAATAATTCATTTGGAGTTTGAAAAGATTTGGCATGTCAACAAATACACTCAAAAACTTCTATAGCTGTACCATGGAAAGCATTCTGACAGGCTGCATCACTGTCTGGTATGGGGGGGGGGTGCTACTGTACAGGACGAAAGAAGCTGCAGAGGGTTGTAAATTTAGTCTGCTCCATCTTGGGTACTAGCCTACAAAGTACCCAGGACATCTTCAGGGAGCGGTGTCTCAGAAAGGCAGCATCCATTATTAAGGACCTCCAGCACCTAGGGCATGCCCTTTTCTCACTGTTACCATCAGGTAGGAGGTACAGAAGCCTGAAGGCACACAGTTAGCAATTCAGGAACAGCTTCTTCCCTTCTGCCATCCGATTCCTAAATGGACATTGAACCCTTGGACACTAACTCACTTTTTTTAAATATACAGTATTTCTGTTTTTTGCACGTTTTTAATCTATTCAATATACACATACTGTAATTGATTTACTTATTTATTATTATTTTTCTATTCTATATTATGTATTGCATTGAACCGCTGCTGCTAAGTTAACAAATTTCACATCACATAATAGTAAACCTGATTCTGATTCTGACAAGATGCTGGAGGAACTCAACGGGACTGATGAGAGAAATGGGCAGAGTTAAGTCCCGATGAAGGGTCTCAACCTGAAAGGTCAACTGTCCATTTGCCTCCAAAGGTGATGATATCATCATCACATAACATGGAAACAGGCCATTCAGACCAATTGGTCCATGCTGACCACAATGCCCATTTGCCCATATCCATCTTAACCTTTCCTGTCCAAATGTCTTTTAAATGTTATCATACTTGCCTCAATGACCTCCTCTGGCTTCTGATCCACATACACACCACCTTCTGCATTAAGAATTTGCCTCTCAGATTCCATTTAAGTATTTCTCCCCTCAGTTTAAATCTGTGCCCTTTAGTTTTTGATTTCCCTTCCCTGGGAAAAAGACTTGTGCTTTCACCTTGTCTATGACCCTTATGATTTTATCCTCCTCAGAAGGTCACCTTTCAGTCTCCTCCACTACAAAGAGAAAGGTCCTAGCTTGTCCAACCTCTCACTATAACTCAGGCCCTTGAATTCTGGCAACATTCTCATTCATCTTCTTTGCTAATTCTATCCCTGGTTACTCTCTAGCCCTTAATGCGCTTACAATAGTGGAAACTTCCTTTAATCCTGATCACCAGTGATAGCTCAAGCTCCTCTCAGCTCCCCTGATTTCTTTTTTAAAGTACCTCCCTACATGTTCTATACTCCAGAAGGTCCTCCTCTGTTTAAACACATGAATATTTACTGAAATACTAGCACTCTTTTGCAGGCAAATTTTGCAGCCAATTTGCATACTGCCAGGCCCCACAGTCAGCGAATGGATAATCTGGACACCTTGTGGCCAGTTTAACAGGTAAATACAGATTCACGCTCCATTTCAAAACATCCCTGACAGTGCAGCACTCCCTCATCATTGCACTGAAGTGGAAATGGAACACAAACTGTTGACTTCGAATGACATTCTATGGTAGTCCAATAATGAATTATATGGCATAATCAAGTCAGCCTCTTCCAGAGCATGAATACAACTATTAACAAGAGGTATTTCAAGTCTATAAATTGACTAAAAATTCAGAAACTAGGGAATGAAATCCTCAACCACACTGATGTAGAATGGGAAAGGGTCCCTAATTGGAACTGATTCAGAGATTGTGAACATCAATGATTGCTTCTCCTTTTCTGGTACTAGAATTAACAATTTGCCTGATTGTTCCCCACCTGAGTATTGAGGAGCTTGCTGCGTCTAGATGAAGCAGTGATACCATTTGATTTCCAATTTCATGCACTGAATTCAGAGTTCACAATGGGATCTGCTCTACCTTGAAAAGATTAAACGTAGATTGTGTGACCACTTTAAAGAACTCCACTAATCAGTCCACATGGGTGACTCTGATTGTCCAGTCATCTGTCACGGTGATTGGTCATCCAATTCTGAGAATTCTCTTTAACCTCGTACATAGCTTCAATGAATCGCAATGTAAGCTTGAAAAATAACACCCCATTTTCAATCTGGACACATTGTAGCTATCAGTACTCAGTAATGAATTCAAAATTTTCAGATAACCAGCCTTTCCTGCTTATGAAAATACAGTTTTGATGTAAAGTCACCTGGTGTTACATTAACCCAACTTTTCTCTCTCCTCAGTTGCTACCTGAACTACATAACATTCCTTGTATTTTCAGTTTTTATTTCAGACATTCAGCTTCTGCAGTTTTTTTTCTTTTAATTTTCAATGATCAGAACCAGAATCAGGTTATCACTGACGTATATCATGAAATATGTTGCTTTGTTGCAGTAGTACATTGCAAAACATAAAAAGTTACTACAAAATTACAATGGACATAGATATTATAGATAGGTAGATAGTGCAAAGGAGGAATAGCAAAGCAGTATTCATGGGTTCATTGGTTCACAGACCGTTCAAAAATCTGATGGCAGCAAGGACAGAGCTGTTTCTAAAATGTTAAGTGTGGACTTTCGGACTCCTGTACCTCCTCCCTGATGATAGTAATGAGAAGAGGGCATGTTCAATTAGTTAACCTGTACTCTTTATGTGCTAAACATACATTGATACAATTTAAGGTGGTACATATGTCTAAAGATAAATTAGCTCATTTTTATTCTCATATAAGCCCTATTTGTGATAGATGTCATTCTGAAGTTGCTTCCTTGACTCATATGTTCTAGTCTTGCCCTTTTTTGGATAAATATTGGCAAGATATCTTTGATATTATTTCTACAGTTTTGTGTATTGATTTACAACCTCACCCCATTACTGCAATTTTTGGGTTACCAATGACGGAAGATAGTTACTTATCCCCTTCAGCCTGCCGGATGATTGCATTCCTTATATTAATGGCTAGAAGATCTATCTTATTGAATTGGAAAAAGGTCAATCCTCCTACTACATTTCAATGGTTTTCTCAAACTATATCTTGCTTAAATTTAGAGAAAATCAGAAGTGGCACCTCTGATCCTTCGGTTAAATTTGAAGAAACTTCGAGACCATTTATTCAACATTTTCATATGATGTAGTTTGACCTTCCTTGAATCTTTTTTTTTAGCTAAAAATATATGGAAAGAGGAGTGGAGTTAACAACATTAATGATTGTATCCAATGTAATATGTTAGCCCGACTTTGTTTTAGTTTTGTTTAGTTTACTTTAGTTTTGCTTTGCTCAATTTAGTGTGTTTTTTTTTCTTTTCCAGTTTGGGGGTTTTTATTTTAGTTTTTTTTTTCAATTTATCTTTTACCATGTTCAATTATATTTAGAGTTGGGGAGATCTAACATACTTGTACTATCAGCAATTTTATATTTGCAAATGTTAGCTATTAATAATTTAATGCCATTCTCTGTTTATCAATATTATTTTTATGTTTATAAATGTGAAAATTAATAAAAAGATTTGAAAAGAAAGAGAAGAGGGCATGTCCCAGGTGAGGAATGTCCTTAATGCTGGATGTTACCTTCTTGAGGCACTGCCTTTTGAAGATCAAGTGCAAGTTCAAGCTTAACTTCATTCCCATTCAACCATACACAAGAATACAGCTAATTGAAACATCATTCCTCCGGGGCCAAGGTAACACAAAGAACATTGAGTTACAATCCAGTACATACAGTCACAAAATAATATTAGCACAAGTTCCTGAGTGGCATGGCCTGAAGATTGACCAGTTGATGTAAAATGTGAGGTGCATATTTATGTAAGACAGTATAATGTTACTGGCACTGTGATAATAAAACAAGCAGTCATAAAAATATGTGAAATAGAAGCAATGAAAGATAAGAAGTGACGAGTGATGTCCTTACAGGTGGGGAGGTCAGTACTCATGATGGAGCAGGCTGAGTATACACTCTACAACATTCTGCAGTCTCTTCAGTCCTGTGCTTTGGAGCTTCCATAACGTGGACTGAATACTGGGGTAATAACGCTTCATAGGCTTGAGTTGCCAACAATACCAAGCACAAAACCAAAATCATACTGAAAAGAAGTGAGAACAAACTGTTGACTGATTTGTATTTTCATGATTTGCAGAAAATAAAAAACAGCATTGTATACTGTATCTTTTACATTAAGTAAAAATCACAAAGGTTGCGTATTTAAGCAGCTAGCAACAGCAAAGCTCACCTGAAGCTTTTACCACAAAGTGCACCATGGAGACTAGTCAATGCTAACAGTGTGGTCGAGCATGCCTGCCACCCTGATGATTCCCTTTAATCTCTTCTACCTTCTGGGAAAAGATACAGGAGCTTGAAAGCCCAGACAACCAAAATTAAGAACAGCTTTTTCCCCACTGCTGTCGAACTTCCAAACCAATCATCTCTTTCATATCCCCTTCACAGTGGTGCTGCCATGTTCTCAGACTCTTAATTCTACCTCCCTTGGTTATTCCATTATTGTCACTTCACTTTTTCTTGCACTACTCCAGATTTACACAACATTCTTTGCACCATTCTGTTGTTTAGTGCTCGTCACTGAATTTATTAGCACCATGTCTACTGTTTAATCTGTGAGCTTCAAGCAAGCAAGGAATTCCGTTGCATCCCACTGAATATGACAATAAACTAAACTGAACCTGAGGCTACGGGATGCATAGGTGGGATGCGACTGGAGTCACACAAAGACCAAATCCAAGAAGACTGAAAGGTTTCTCGGTTTAAATGACATGAACTTACTGGGTTTTTATTAATGGTGCAATGGTTTTGAAGTCAATTTCATTGACAGCAACATTTTTTGTGCCCAGATTTATTTGGAACAAATTCTCAACTTCTCACCAACAATCCTACAATGAATTCCAGCAGTTCTTTAGCATTCCACACTATCTCAGGAGTGCAACTCTTCTTGAATATTTTGGCTCTGAAATAATCACTGCACCATCAGATCTGATGTAAAGCAAAGTGAAATGTGAAATTTAGTACCAGTCTGTCCAGCATGAAGTCCAGCCCTGTTTCTTCTCCTCGTAGAATTGTGGAGGCACACAGCTGAGAAACAGACACTTTACCCAGCTTTGTTCCACACTGACCCTCAAGCATCCATTGAGAATTACACTACACTAATCCCGTTGTTAATTTTCCCAGTAATCCCATGAGTTTCCCACAGATTCTACAACTCACCGCTACACCAATTAACCTTCTAATGCTCAGCTCTTTGGGACATGAGAGGAAGCTGGAGGAAACCTAAGTGGTTACAGGGAGAATGGGCAAGCTCCACGCCAACTGTACCAGAGATCAAGACTGAACCTAGAACACTGCAGCTATGTGGAAGCAGCTCCATTATCTCCAAAAGCGCCCAAGTCCATCTCATCTTTTATGGGGGAGCTATCACCCCAAAATTGACATAAACTGTATTATAACAAGACAATATTGATGACTGAGTGTGGGATTTTTATAAATATACATTTCCATTTACAGGGAGAAGGCAGGAGAATGGGGTTGAGTGGGATGATAAATCAGCCAAAAAGGAATTGCGGAGCAGACTCGATGAGCCAAATGGCCTAATTCTGCTCCTTCAGTATGTCTTATGGTCTGACAGTTTTGTGTTAAAATGACTGAGTGACGTTATTACAAGTGTGAGTTAGGAACATTGAACAGAGAACAGTACGGCACAGTACAGGTTCATCAGACCACAATGTTGTGCTGACCTTTATACACCTACTCCACAATCAATTCAACCCTTCCCTCCTACACAGCCATAATTCTCCACTTTTCTTACACCCATGCAGATACCTAAGGGTCTCCTAGATGTATCGGCCTCTACCACCACACCTGGTAGCACTTTCCAGGCACCCACCACTCTCTGTAAAACAACCTACCTCTGTCATCTCCCCTAAGTTATCCTCCACTCATTATAAGCTGTTGCCATCTGGTATTGTACATTGCCACCCTGGGGAAAAGTGGTGACTGTCCACTCTGTTGATATCTCTCATATTTTACTTCTCAATCAAATCCTCCACTGCTCTTAAGAGAAAAAATCTAGCTTGCTCAACTTTACCTCATAAGTCTGACATCTGACGAAGGGTCTCGGCCTGAAACGTCGACTGTACCTCTTTCTAGAGATGATGCCTGGCCTGCTGCGTTCACCAGCAACCTTGATGTGTGTTGCTTTACCTCATAAGACATGTTCTCTAGTTCAGGAAGCATCCTGGTAAATCTCCTCTTCACCCTCTCTAAAGCCTCCACATCCTTCCTTTAATGATGAGATCAGAACTGAACAAAATATTCGAAGTGCTATAACCAGGGTTCTATAGAGCTGCAACATTACCCCATGGTTCTTGAACCCATCCTCTGATTAATGAAGGCCAACATATCATACATCTTATTACCACCCTATCAACAATTGTGGCAACTATAAGGGACCTATGGACTCAGACTTCAAGGTCCCGTTCCAAAACATTGCTGAGAATCCCACAATTAACCCTGTACGCTGCCTTCAAGTTCTATCTTCCAAAGTGCTTCACTTCACACTTTTCTGGATTGAACTCCATCTGCCACTTCTCCACCCAGCTCTGCATCCTGTCTAATTCCCATGGTAACCTACGATAAGCTTCTACATTAAGTTATGAAGGATTTTGTTATTTCCAGCTGACAGCATCATATGAAATGTGATTAGGTTTTAACATGCTCAGACTGCTGTCAGCACACACCGGTTCAGTTACTGATAGGACACACCTTTACATGGTCAGTTCTTGCTTTGCTGTGCTATACTACTGCAGTACCTGGTGTTGCTATTACTTACCACCCTGCTCAGTACAGTCAATAAGCTGGAGGAGGGCTCGGAGCAGGTTGATATTGGAGTGCTAACCCTAATGGGGCATTTCTACAGATAGAAAACTGGTGTATTGGGAAGAAACGTTACAGAGTTTTAACCTGCTTCTCAACCAATATACCAGAAGTACTAGACAAGTAGAGAGGAGGTAAATCCTGTTAGCCCAATGGAGTCATGCAGTTCCAGGGAGTACAAGATGAAGACAGGTCTACAATTTGAATGTTTTTCAATATGCATTCTTTATAAACTGTCGCTTTGATAGAGTGCTGATTTTATCAATCTTCAGCTAGTTACAGTTAACCAATCAACCATCGATCTTGAACACACATTGTATTTTTATCAGCATGTGAATAGGTATCGATTAATGAATACTCTTGATATCGACATTCTGTAATGCTCAGCAGTGACCAGAGTTGAGAGGCTAACACAAGAACAACCCCTTTTCCACAGTAATGAAAGAGCAGTTGAAATTGGACCAGATTTTGCTCGAGTCAGGTATCCCAGGGAAATCAAAAGATGAATGCAGTTACTGGAAATCTGAACTAAAAACAGAAAATGCTGAAAGCATTCAGCAGCTCAGGCAAAATCAATGGAGAGTGAAATAATTCAAATTGAAAACCCTTCAAAGAACAGCCTGTTTTTCAAATAGACCCGCCCGTGCATACTCCTTTCTTTAAATATTTAACTGGCACATAGTTTAAAGTTGCTGTTAAGAGCTATTCCATCCATAGAGAACAGAGAGCTGGGAACTGAGTGACCAGAGAAAGCAACTCACTAGCTCCTTAACCAATCAATTATAGGAAAATGACAATGCAGCATCTGAGAAGGAAGGTTGAATTAGATTGGTTAATTTGCATGAAACATAGAGAGAAAAGTTACAAGCAAGGGAAAATGCTGGATCATTAAAAGAGGTAAATAAAAGTATTTTTAAAAATCAAATACAAAATTATACTTAATTTAACTCTCCAATAGCTATAATCGTATAGGATGACGCTCCACAATTGTAAGGGACGATGTTCAATGCGAAAGACGTTCTAAATCACAAAAGGTTGAGGTTGCAGTGTTAATCTCTATGGTACCTGACTCAATACGTCTCGTCAATTTCTCTGTTTATGCCTCCTCCCTGTTTCCTGAAAGCCAGCTACCCTTCTGTCACACTGACACATTACCGCCTACATCATGAGCTTAATTTCCTGCAACAAATTTTGATACAATAACTTATCAAATTCATACTGGAAATATAAGTATAGCATATATAATGTTCCCTCTTTGCGTCCAGAATATCTTTTTTTTTTTAAAAAGAATATCGGTGTAATTTCAAGCATAATTTCTCTTTCTCAAAATTACACTTAGTGGGCACTTTATTAAGTACACCTGTGTACCTGCTCATTAATGCAAAAATCTAATCAGCCAATAATGCATAAAAGCATGCAGACATGGTCAAGAGGTGCAGTTGCTGTTCAGATCAAACATCAGAATGGAGAAGAAATGTGATCTGTGTGACTTTGACCATGGAATGATTGTTGGTGCCATATAGGGTGGTTTGAGTTTGTCAGAAACTGCTGATCTCCTGGGATTTTCATGCACAACAGTCTCTAGAGTTTGCAGAGAACGGTGTGAAAAACAACAAACATCCAATGAGCGGCAGTTCTGAGAGCCAAAATACCTTACTAATGAGAGGATTCAGAGGAGAATGGGCAGACTGGTTCAAGCTGACAGGAAGGTGACAGTAACTCAAGTAGCCATGCATTTCAACAGTGGCGTGCAGAAGAGCATCTTTGAATGCACAACACGATAAATCTTGAAGTGGATGGGCTGCAGCAGAAGACCACAAATGTACACTCAGTGGCCATTTTATTAATCATTATTATTACTATTTTATTAGCTTTAATAATAGTTTCAGAATAATATTAAAAATTGATAGTTTAATAATAATTGTACCAGATGTTCCACTAACTGGCTTGCAGTTTTGGACTTTCTGTCTCCCTAAAATAGTTATAGCACATTCATTTTTCAATGTAATGGAACCTTCACCAAGTATAGGGAATCTTGGAAAATTAAAAACAATCGCATAACTGATCTCATTAGCCACCTCTTTTAAGACCTTAGGGTGAAATTCTTCAGGACATAGAGGCTCACCATTCACTGATCCAGCAATTTGCACAGTGACACTGCTCTCATGGTTATAATTTACCTCTTTCTCTCCTTTCCAATTCCTGAATTTCAGTTACATCTGGGATGTTACTAGTGAAGATCAATGCAAAATCCCTTTTTAATTCATGGGCAATCTCTTTATTTTCGATGATTAATTCTCCAGACTTAATTTTTAGATTAAAAATCCTTACTTCTTAAAAACTTTTTGTATTACACATCCATGGGGACTCTTACTATCTACTTTTACATTTCTAACTTGGTGTCAAATTCTAATTCTTGCTTATTCTTGTTATTCATCACATCAGCTACTACTGTCTCATTTGGTGTAGCATTCTCTCACAGGTCAATGACTGTAGTCTACCATCACTGCAGGACAAAGAACTGGACAGGAAAATCATTGCAGACACTGCCAAACCTGCAAACAGCCTTTTCAAAAATCTCCTTTCTGGAAAGTGTTATAGGGCTGTTCAAACTAAAGCAAACACCACCTTGAAAGTTTCTTCCCCCAGGCAGTTAATCTGATCACCCATTCTGGTCAGCCAACCCCACTCCACTCTATCTATTACCTCAGTCACTGCACTGTGAACACTTTAAACCCCCTTTTATAAAACAGTTTACACTCTAAATACACACTGGTTTTCGTGCATGTATGCACATTTTATTCCATATCTGTACTTTAACCTCTAAGACTAATTTTTATATAATTCTTTAATCTTATAATTGTTCAATGGTATTTTATGTTGAACGTCACACTCTGACCAACACTCCACAGCAAATTCTTAATACATGGAAATGTACAGCATTTTAAGAATAAAGCTGATCCACCATAAGGCCATAAGACATAGGAGCAGAATTAGGCCATTCAGCCCATCGAGTCTGCTCTGCCATTCCATCATGGCTGATTGTGGATCCCACTCAACCCCATATACCGGCCTTCTTGCCATATCCTTTGATGGCCTGACCGATCAGGAACCAATCAACTTCTGTCTTAACTATATACACGGACTTAGCCTCCACCGCAGTCTGTGCCAAAGCATTCCACAGATTTACTACTCTCTGGTTAAAAAGAAAATCCTCCTTACTTCTGTTCTAAAGGGTTGCTCCTGAATTTTGAGGCTGTGATCTGAAGGTCTGGATGTCCCCACCATAGGAAACATCCTCTCCACATCCACCCTATCTAGTCCTTTCAACATTCAGTAGGTTTCAGTTAGATCCCCCTGTATTCTTCTAAGTTCCACTGAGTACAGGCCCAAAGCTGCCAAACGCTCCTCATATGTTAACTCCTTCATTCCTGGAATCATCCTCATGTACCTCCTCTGGATTCTCTCCAATGACAACACATCCCTTCTGAGATATGGGGCCCAAAACTGTTGACAATACTCTAAGTGCGGCCTGACTAGGGTCTAATAAAGGTTCAGCATTATCCCCCTGCTTTTATATTCTATTCCTTTGAAATAAATGCCATCATTTTATTTGCCTTATTTACCACTGCTGGTAAATATCACCCTTGAAGATTATGGAATTGAAAAACTTACTGATCTAGTCAATGACATTTATGGGACTGGAATAATACCAGAAGAGATGAAAAAATTCAGTATTTATCACTCTTCCTAAGAAACCTAGAACAACAGAATGAGAATTACATAGGACCATAAGTTTAATGGGTCATATCACCAAGATAATTCTAAGAATTTTGATGACAAGAGCTAAAAGTAAGATACAAGCTGAAATAGGTAAAGAACAATGTGGTTTGTGAAAGACAAAGGAACAAGAAATGCAATATTGATGTTAAGGATACTATTAGAACGAGCTATTCAAGTGCAAAAAGACTTGTTTGTTTTATTGACTACACAAAAGCATTTGATAAAGTGAAGCACAATAAGTTATTTGAAATATTACAGGAAACTCTAGATCTAGATTCAAAAGACCTCAGCCTCATCAGAAATCTGTACTGGGATCAAACTGCTGCTGTACGAGTAGATGGAGAAGTGAGTCAGTTTACGAAAATCAAGAGAGGCGTTAGACGAGGGTGTGTTTTCTCCCCTGATTTATTTAATGTGTATACTGAAACAATATTACAAAAAATAAGAGACATCTTGTGAATCAAAGTTGGCGGTGAAAACATCAATAATTTCAGATACGCAGATGACACTGTGTTAATTGCAAGCACGGAGGAAGAACTACAAAACGTAATTGATACTGTTGTTGTAGAAAGTGCAAAAATGGGTCTATCAATTGCAAAAAAACAATGTATGGTAATATCCAAAAAGAAGGAGAATCCTATCTGCAGGCTGAGAATAAACGGGGAAGACATAAAACAAGTACAGACCTTTTGCTACTTAGGAAGCTGGGTGACATCAGATGGCAGGTGCAACATGGACATTAAAAGAAGAATAGGGATGGCAAAAGACACCTTTACGAGAATGAAGAGGATGCTGACCAATACGAAACTAGGCATGACAACCCACCTCAGAGTACTGAAATGTTACATTTATCCAGTTATGTTATATGGCTCAGAATGTTGGACAATATCTAGTAACATGAGGAAACGAATTGAAGCAGCAGAGGTGTGGTTTTTGAGGAGGATGCAAAGAATATCATGGACAAAACAAATATCTAATGAGGATGTATAGAACAGAACAAACAAAAGAGAAATAATATATGAGATCATGAAAAGGCAATGTAACTTCATTGGACATGTGATTAGGAAAGAGGAGTTAGAATGCACTGTAATTATGGGAAAGATTGAAGGGAAGAAAGCAAGAGGAAGGCAAAGACAAATAATGATGGAGACAGCAGCCAGAGGACTGGAAATGAATACCAATGAATTGATCGACTTGACCCGAAACAGGAGTGTGTGGGCCATGGCAGTCAAAGCTCAAACTGGGCATGGCACCTGATGACGATGATGACCACCACTGCTGGATACTATGAGGGTCTGGGTCTTCTGCAATAGTCTTGCAAGTCTAGGAAGGAAATGTGAGTGGCATTTGACACATTGCAAGAGACTGTATTGAACTCATGGCACATTTAATGCAGAGAAAGTGGTGTATTTATTGTATTGTATTACACTTATTGATGTGAGACTAAGCACAGCTAAAATGCCATATTTAAGTTTACTGATGACACCACTGTCGTTGACCGAATCAAAGGTGGTGACAAATTAGCATATAAGAGGGATATTGAAAATTTGGCTGACTGGTGCCACAACAACAACCTCATTCTCAATGTCAGCAAGACCAAGGAGCTGACTACAAGATGGGGATAGTGGACGTCCATGAGCCTGTTCTCATTGAGATATCAAAGGTGGAGAGAGTCAGTAACTTTAAATTCCCTAGTGTTATCATTTAAGAGGATCTGTCCTGGCTCCAGCACGTACAGTAAGTGCCATTACATAGAAAGCTCAGCAGTACCTCTACTTTCATTGACATTTGCAAAGATTCAGCATGTCATCATTCAGCATGACAAACTTCTATAGAGGAGCAGTGGTGAGTATATTGATTGGTTGCATCATGGCCAGGTATGGAAAAACCAATGCCCTTGAACAGGAAAGCCTACAAAAAGTAGTGGATAGGGCCAGTCCATCACAGATAAAAAAAAAGACTAGGTCTCATTCCTTATCTACACCAAGGCACCTAGACGGTTTGAGGTGAACAACAATAGATAGGGATTACATTGGCCGAGGATTTTCATTGAGGCTACAGCATAGTTACCAGCTTGGAGTATTAAAATAGAAAAACTGCCAAGTGGATTAAACATCAATCTTCAGAAGATGCCTTTTGTGATTCAAATTTCCTCCAAAGAGGGCATCATTTCTGTATTTCCCTAAAGTAATCAGAGAATTTAAAGGAACTTGATAAATTTGCAACCTCTTCTTGCTGAAAATAAATGGAATTGAATTAATGAGGTGTGCTAGAGTACTTAACAATGGTCCAAGTCAAAATTATTGCTTAACAACTTTGCTAATCCCAAGAACTGAATTGCTGTTGCGCGGGTTCTCAATCATTTGGACTGTTACCTCAGCTCTGACTGATGAGTTTACTGCCTGCTGTATATTACTCCTTAGCACAGGTAGGTGGTCAAATGGGAGTTAGTGGATATGTGAGACAGACTGAGCTGCAAAACTACAGGGAAATAGGAGATGGGGAAAGGGATTAATGGATTTTTCTGCCGGGAGCCAGCATGGATCTAATGGGTTGAGTGGTCTCCTTCTACACATAAGTAAATCAGCTGATGATTAAAATATTACATCTGAGTCTCTATTTTTGTCTAATGTTCTTTATTTCACTTCTCATTAAGTGCTTAAGAAAGTTACTTACAAAGAATAAAAGATTAATCACCTGGACACTTCTGTGAGCACAAGAGCTTTATAGAACACCATAAAGCTGTGCAGTAACTGGTGGGTGGGAGAGATAGTGGAGGGATGGCATATAATAAACCACTGGGAGTAGGTCTAACCGCCGTTATAACAGCACGGCACAAAAGCTCTCCGAATGATATAGAAAGAATTCCTGAAGTATTGTTGGTATTCTTTTTGTGCTAGTTTGGTGTAAACATTAGAAGACAAATGGACTAATCTACATGAGCTAAGATTTCTCAACCAAAGATAATTGTTTGTTTAGTATATTAAATTAGTTGTTTTGATTCATACGATGCATCCCGGTTTATTCCTCGTCCTTCAGAATTCCAACATAGTTGGGATACATTATCTCTCAAAATAAGGCACTTAGTCAGACTGAAGGATGTTTCTCCTTCACACTGACTGCAGGCTACTGACTATTAATCAAAATGAAGCGTTCAGCAAGAAATTAAACAGCATTCTGGGGGAAAAAGAGCTTAACAATTGCAAATATAATGATCCAAGGTAAGGGATAGTCTTATTCAGCAATTAATAATCATTTTTAATTTAATTTTGTTAGAGCAAGAGTAACCATCCTCTCCACAGTAGTTGAGATGTCTACACTGAAAGATCGGCTTGCTTACTATGTCACAAAGAAACATCCGACTTCATTCTCTATGGTCCTGGAACACCAGCCTGGAATTCACAACCAAATCTCAAATAACATTTAAACTCATAACTCTCTGACTGAGGCAATTCTACCAACTGAATCTCAGCTCTTGGAGATCTGCTATCTACAAAAAGTTATCTCCTTTTCTACTCCAAGTAATTGAGTCCATTTTGACCATATTTATCATTTTTCTGAAAATTTGATGTGTGTCTGGATGTGCATAGGCTTCACCTTAATGATCTTCAACTCATCCGGGACAATGAGGAAGTGATAGATAGGAGCTACAGGGAGGTAGTCACCTTTAGGTTGCAGAAGACAGGTAGCTGGATGACTGTCAGGAGAGTGAAAGGGAATAGGCAGCCAGTGCAGAGTGCCCCTGTGGCTGTTCTCAATAATAACTATTAAATTAAGGGCATCCGTTAGTCTTGTGAGACCATGGATCTGCGCCTGGAAAGTCTTCACTCTCCAGGGCGCAGGCCTGAGCAAGGTTGTATGGAAGACCGACAGTTGCCCATGCTGCAAGTCTCCCCTCTCCACGACACCGATGTTGTCCAAGGGAAGGGCATTAGGACCCATACAGCTTAGCACCAGTGACGTCGCAGAATAATAACTATACTACTTGGAATACTGTTGAGGGGGAATGGCCTACCAAGAGGATGCCGTAGCAACCGAGTCCCTGGCTCTGTGGCTCAGAAAGGAAGAGGTGAGAAGAGGAGTGTAGTAATGATAGGGTATATCATAGTTGGAGGAGCAGACAGGAGATTCTATGGATGTGAAAGTGACACCTAGATGGTATGTTCCCTCTCAGGAGCGATGGTCAGGGATATCTCAGATCAGGTCCACAGCATTCTAAAGGGGGAGGGTGAGCAGCCAGAAGTGGTGGCACAAGGAAATAGCAGGTTAATTCAGTAAGTATAGTTCTGGAGTTCTGGAAATTTGCAAATGTCACTCCACTCGTGCAGAAGGGAGGGTGACAGAAGAAAGGAAATTATAGGCCAGTGAGCCTGACTTCAGTGGTTGGGAAGATGTTGGATTCCACTATTAACGGTGAAGTTTCAGGGTACTTGGAAGCACATGATAAAACAGGCCAAATTCAGTAGGAGAAATTTTGCCTGCTAATCTGTTGGAATTCTTTCAGGAAATAACAAACAGGATAGACAAAGGAAAGTCAGGGGATGTTGTATATTTGGATTTTCAGAACAATTTGACAAGGTGCTGCACAAAAGGCTGCTTAAAAAAAGGTAAGAGCTCATGGTATTACAGGAGAAACTTCAATCCAAAGCATGTCAGACTTTGCAGTTGTTACAATGTGTGGACAACCTTCATACTCCTTATCTTAAACAAGTTTAGCAAAAACTTTATATACAACAAAGAATTTATTTATTTTTATTTTTTGTTTATTTTAGTGACACAGCTCAGAGCAAGCCCTTCCAACCCTTCATGCCATGCTGGCCTCAGCAATTTCAGTTCTACTTCCCATTCCCATTCCAACATGTCAGTCCATGGCCTCCTCTACTGCCACGAGGAGGCCACACTCAGTTTGGATGAGCAACATCTTATATTCCATCTGGGTATCCTCCAACCTAATGGCGTGAACATAGATTTCTCAAACTTCCAGTAATTGCACACCCCTCCCCCCTTCACCATTCCTTATTCCTGTTTCCCTCCTAATCTGCCTCTGGTGCTCTTCCCCCTTCCCTTTCTTCCATGGTCTTCTGCCCATTCCTATCAGATTCCCCATTCTCCTGCCCTCTATCTCTTTCACCAATAACTTTGCAGCATTTTACTTCATCCCTACCCCCTCCCAGTTTCACCTATCACCTGCCGCCTTGGGCTTCTTCCTCCCCTCCCCCCACCCCCTTGCCCTGACTCCTTCCCCCTTCCCTTTCAGTCCTGATGTAGGGTCTCAGCCTGAGACATCGAGTGTTTACTCTTTTCCATACATGCTGCCTGACCTGCTGAGTTCCTCCAGCATTTTGT
This sequence comes from Mobula birostris, assembly GCF_030028105.1. Lineage (NCBI taxonomy): Eukaryota > Metazoa > Chordata > Chondrichthyes > Myliobatiformes > Myliobatidae > Mobula > Mobula birostris. Next base: position 39,940,661 of record NC_092387.1, read on the forward strand.
TGCTTTGGATTTCCAGCATCGGCAAATTTTCTCATCTTTGAAATACTCTTCTCCATGCACTTACAGAACTTTGTAAGGTTCGTTGGTGACATCTCTTCAAATTGCTAATGAAGTAGAGCCACTCATGTGCCTTCTTTGTGACTGCATCAATGTGTTGGACCCAGAGAAGATTCTCAGAGATGTTGATGCTCAGGAACTTCTAACGCTTCTCATATCTAGATAAGATTGAGTGTTTCAGAACCTCTAGGTCAATTCATAAATCTCAGATGGACATACATACTCATCAAAGTGTGTATGTCCCTCTGAGATGTACGAACTGAACCAGGTGCTAACTAACGACCAACATAACCTTTGCAACATTCTCTGGGAATTATTACTTTGTACTAGTTTCATGAAATTTCCATATACAGATGACAATGTTAATGCTGGTAGAAAGTTGTCTGTCAAATTGTACTGACTGAGCAAACTTTGGCTCGCAGCTCACGAGTAACTGTGCTCTGATGATCTCTATTTTGGGATCCAAAAAGAACTGGCTAGTGAGATAGCTGATGCTGAGGTTCCCCAATTTCTCCAGATTTTGGAAAGCTACAATGAGATTAGAAAACAGCACATGCAGGAAACTACAATCAATAAACTTCAAACACTTATCAAAAACACTGCAGCAGGACACTGAGAAAAGTGAGATAAATGATGAAAAATCAAATAGCTTTGTGAAAAGGACATCAAGTTTGATGCATTTATTGGAGTTCACTGGGTCACTGGAGCTGTGAAGCAGCAGGACTACCAGCTGCACCATTGTATTGTCAGTTTTCCATTTGAATGCTCAATTAAAATATCACACTGCAATATGAATTTATGCTATTCCTATCAAAATGAAATGTGACAGTGAAATATAACAGGAAATTCATGTCATACAACACTTAGACACCCTGGATGTGTAATACAGCCAGATAGGTAGATAAGTGCTTTGCTAAGGAGAAACCATCTACGACCTATGAGGCCATCAAATGGATGCTCAGAATACTCCATCTCTGATTACCTCACTCTAGGAATGGAGTGGCGATCCCAGAGAGAGTACAGGAATGAATTATCGTCCTGAATCCAGGAATGATAGCTGCAAGGAAAAGTTGAGCCTGTTCTGGAAACAAAGATCATGAAAAATAATCCTTTATTTTGAGAAGCTTTTTGTATGATGCATGACTCTGGCGTTGTACACCTAATCGGTTCTTTCTTTTTTCTCTCACTTTTCTGCTTAGTAGGTTTTTTTTGTTATCACAATGTTTTGTTAGCACATGTTGAACCTTGAAGTGGATGGGATATGGCAACAAAAGAGCATGAACATACAGAAATCCACACAGCGGCTACTGTAGCTAATAAAGTGGCCACTGAGCATACATTGAATTGAATTTAGTCCATCAAACCATCTACTAATTTCAAATGCTATACATAATGAAATAAGGAACCTTCATTTCACTTGATAATTTTCCCTCACCCAGACTCTACGTGCCAGTGCACTCTGATACACCCTGCCCCTTCCTGATATGCTCTGATTATCCTCATCCCCCTTTGTTGCCCTGCATTATTGCCTTCTCCATCTTCCTTCCCAAATATACCTCTGCCTGAGCCCCTGTTTGCTCTTTACAGCTTAGCTTTTCTCCCTTCTGAAACAGGTTTCCAGGCTCCTGTCAAGTTACTTAAACCTACCAGCAAAACCGTGACACTACAGGGTGTGTCTGGTTCACTAACATCCACATGAGAGGGGACGAAAATTTGCCCATACGCACTCTTAACTGGCTACGATTCTCGGACGTGTGAAACCCAAAATATTCAAAAAGAATAAACCCAGACAGGCCATCTGACACTGGTCCAGGCAGCACATTTGCCAACAGCAAAGTTACTCCAGATTACTGTCCTTGGTGAGGTAAATGAGGCCTTTATTGTGAACATTCAAGACTAAATTGGCAATGTTGAAGCACACACTCATTAATCAAAAGCCTGACACAGACGCATGCATAAAATCAATCTCTCAGTCAAAATCTCTGACACTTCCACTGCAAATCCTAGCATCTCTGTTTCACCAGAACTTGGTATTGCAATCCAAAACTATCAGAATGGTGTGGCCAAGGAAGCTCTCAATAGTGACTGTAGACCCCACTAGGACTAAAACGTCATCAAAAAACAGCAAGGAAACCTGTTTGCCACTCGCTTTAAGGACTCATCATCTTCTTTTTTCATGCTCTCGTTATTTATTGCTATTTATTTATATTTGCATGTTCATCGATCCCGTTTACAGTTACCATTCTATAGATTTGCTGAGTATGTCGCAGGAAAAAGATTGCCATGTATGCACTCTGATCATAAATTTTGCTTTGAACTTTGACCATCCTTCCTCAGCTGAGGAATCAGTACACCTTCATGTTGAGGAAGATGTATTGTAAGTAGCTACAAAATAGAAAGTATCCTGGTTGTGGCACGTTTGGTCTTTGACACCAAGAGAGGCTTGGTAATTCCCTCACCCCAACTGAGATGGCTAAGCCTTAAGGATGTGTTTACACCATGTGAACTGAAGAGGGGCTAAATTTACTTGGCCTGTTCCTCACTAATGTCCATATGGCAGATAAATCTGTCAGATGCAGATTAGTGAGGCTGGTCACAGTCCTTATGGAGACAAAGTGCTGCCTTAAAACACCCTCCAGCACCCTGTATGGCATGACCAGTGTATCCGATGGCGTAGACACAAAGTTGGACACCCATTTTCCAGACACTATGGAGCATCAGTGGTAGCAGAAGTGCATAGCCCACAATCTGCAACCTCAAGGCCTGGCTGTTGCCTCACTCTGCAGTTACAATCCAGCTTGGCAGTAAACCCCAGGTCAATGAGAGGTGCAACAGGGCATGCTGGGAGCAGTACCGTGTGGCTGACTATCCAGTGAAAGCTAACAACACATATTCACATACATGAAGCAACAAGGCCAGCAGAGACAACAAAGCCATCCCACAATCACTAGATCAGGTTGATGGTCTGCAGTCCGACCACATCCGACTGTAAAGTATGATGGACAATTAAATAGTGAAGGAGGAAGCTGCAAGACCTTTACCAATTTTTATCAATGCACCATAGAAAGCATCCTATCTGGATGCATTACAGTTTGCTCTCACAATTGTTTTGCCTAAGACTGCAATAAAGTGCAGAGATTGTGGACACAGCTCAGCCGATCATGGAAATCAAGCTCCCTTCCATGAGCTCTGTCTGTAGTTCTGGCTGCCTCAGTAAAACAGCCGGAATAATCAAAGACCCCAAATGCTCTGAACTTTCTCTTCTCTCCCCTCTCCCATCAGGCAGAAGATACAAAAGCCTGAAAGCACGTAATATTAGGCCCAAGGACAGCTTCGACTCCACTGCTATAAGACTATTGAGTGGCTCTCCAGTGCAATAAGATGGACCCTGGACATTGCAATCCACCTTGTTATAACTTGCAGCTTGTTGATGACCTGTAATGTACTTTCTCTGTAGCTGTTACACTTTAAATACCCCAAAACACTGTTGCAATGAATTCATCTGTATGAATAGTATGCAAGACAAGCTTTTCACTGGACCTTCGTATCTGTAGCAATAATAAACCAATTCCAATCCCACCCCCACCCTCAGTGATTGTAGAATCCAACACAAGATGTTAAAGATGAGGATAAAACATTGGCAGCTCTGCTCAATTTCTTCCAGAGATCCCCAACGTCATATCTATTTTGAGCAGGGTCAGAATCAGGTCTAATATTACTGGCTTATGTCGCGAAATATGTCATTTTGTGGCGGCAATACACACTAAAAAAACCTTAAATTACAAAAAGAAATATATATATTAAAAAATTAAATAATTAGTGCAAAAAGAGACAAAACTAGTGAGCTAGTGTTCATGGGATCAGTGTCCATTCAGAGGGAAAGAAGCTATTCCTAAAGCATTGGGTGTGTGGCTTCAGGCTCCTGTATCTCCTCCTTGGTGGGAGCAGTGAGAAGAGAGCATGAAATGGGTGATGGGCTCCTTAATGATGGATGCCACCTTTTTGAGGTATCACTTTTTTGCAAGCTTCCTCGATGCTGGGGAGGCTAGCGCCCGTGATAGAGCTGGCTGAGCTTACAATTTTCTGCAGTTTTTTCTGATCTTGTGCAGTGGCCCCTCCATACCACGTAGTGATGCAGCCAGTTAGAACGCTCTCCACGGTATATCTGTGGAAATTTGTGAATGCCTTTGGTGACATACCAAGTCTCCTCAAACTCCTAATTAAAAATAGGTGCTGTTGTACCATCTTGAAACAGGTCACCCTTACCACTGCTGATCCCACGATGAGGACCTGGCGTTGAGTGCAAGGTCGTTGTTACAACACTGCTCATCCAGCAGATCTATCTCACTCCTGTACACCACCTCATCACCATCTGAAATTTTGCCAACAATAGCTGGGCCCATACCCCCAGCCCTATAGTGAGAGGAAAGAAGGTACCTTCCCCCTTGGTTTGTGATCACTGGGAGCTAGCGCAGCAGCTGTAAGGAACATTACCCACCTCACCATCCTGTGACCAAAATAGAGGACTACTCCAGCTCTTAGTCCGGACTCGCATTAAACCTCTGAGGCTACCTCCTTATAAAGGAAGCCAGTGGCCTTTTGACAAGACTGCCTATTCCGGGCTGTGTTCTGTCTGGCAGTAGAGGTGTGTCGATGATTAAAAACCTTGGGCCAAAGGTTCCCTGCCATTTAGTCCAAGGCATTTTCTCTGTGGAGTGGCTTAATAATGTTGCCATTGCTTTATAAATGGCACAAGCTGTACTTCATCAATCTCAAAACTTGCTATAAAAGTTCAAATATGCTTCACCTAAAGCATTCCTCCTTCACCAATAAATTCTATATTACAAACAACAGGAATTCTGCAGATGCTGGAAATTCAAGCAACACATATCAAAGTTGCTGGTGAACGCAGCAGGCCAGGCAGCATCTCTAGGAATAGGTGCAGTCAACGTTTCAGGCCGAGATCCTTCGTCAGGACTAACTGTAATTCTAAATTACAGTGTTCAAGGTGTCCATATGAACACTAATACCCTGCCTGTCCACTGCTTTGACTTATGCATTGGTGAAGCCACATGTATTGACCATCTATAGTACAGTAGTTAGTGTAACAATATTCATCAGAATACAGAGTGCAATTCCAACACCATCTGTAAGGAGGAAACCAGAGTACTTAGAGAAAACCCATGCATCTGTAAGGAGTCTGAACGTCCTTCCCATGGATGCATGGGTTTTCTCCAAGTGCTCTGGTTTCCTCCCACATTCCAAAGACAAACCATTTAGTAGATCAATTGGTCATTGTAAACTGTCCCTTGAATAGGCGAGGGTTAAAGAGGTGGGTTGCTGGGAGATCTGGTTCATTGGGCCAGAAGGGCTTGTTCTGCATTATCCCTAATAAACAAATAAAAATATATCCTGGCCACTGGTTGTTGTTCAGATTGAGCAACAGGTGACTTTTCATGGGGATTGACAGCTGATTCAAATGTGGCTCACCAGATGACAACTGAAAAGCCTAGATCTTTCAATTCACTCCGGTCACCCAAAGTTGTTAAGGCTAATGGTGGCACATGGCTACTGCAGCTCACTGCCGCAATATTTATACGATGTATATATTTGCAACTGGGGACAAGAAACAAAGAGCAATCGCGATGAACAATAACAGTGGTTGAATGATGACTAGTCATTATGTGAGATGTACAATAGGAATTAGACTCCAGAGAAGACAAGTTAAGAAGCAAAATCTCTCTAGCTAGGCCCAGAAAGCTTGAAAAAGAGGAATAAGCAAAACCTCACAATTTAAACAGGATTTTAAAGACTTTCTTCTCAAACTTAACCCTGTTAAAGAGAGCTACAACCAGAAGAATTAGTTGGATTCACAATGGAGACGCTGAAATCTGGAGCAACACACAAATTGGTGGAGGAACTCAGCAGGTCGGGCAGCATCTATGCAGGGGAATGGGCAGTCAGTGTTTCAGGTTAAGGCCCTTCATTTAGACAAATGATGGGTCACAACCCAAACTGTTGACTGTCCATTTCTCTGTATGACCCGCTGGGTTCCTCCAGTGCTTTGTGCATTGATTGAGAGCTATCTGAAGTTAGCAAGGGCATGAGAGAGACCATGAGATGGCGTATTCTACCACTTACCTTCCACTGAGATTGCATGCTGTATTTTCTGCCATTCACCTCGCCTGCCCTTACTTCTTCCATAGGCATCCAATGCCGAAGTGATGCAAGCTTCAGAAGAACTGTGAACCTTTTTGTCTCCCGAAACTGCCTGTTGCGGTCTGCCATTGATAAATTCCTTAGATCGCGAGAGGTAAGAGGAAATTCCCATGAGGGGCTTGGAAGCCCCAGAGTTACCATTAGCATCTGGAGCAGTAGTGAAAGGCTTGGCACTGTTGTTTTGATCTTGGCTGAAGCTCCGTGTAATAGGCCCTAGGTTGAGTGGCGTTGGTTGACTAAAGGATCTGTTTGACAAGAACGAGTCAATACCAGCCTCTGTCCTGTGAGAAAATCTGTTCTCCCCTGAAACAAAACAAAATGTTCACATCAACTCAAAACTTTGGGAAACAGAAGCATTTCATGCTGAATTAATATGATCCACTGTAACTGCAATTCGTCAATCTGCTTTTGCTGTTTTAACCTCAATTAGCATTGATTAACAAAGATTTTTTACTTACAACAACATGAAAGTGTGCTGATAACATCGAAGTGGGTCTCAGAGGGGTTAGAGCAAAGTCAACCTTCTGCAGCGATCTTTCAGGAATTGATTAATGATTAATAATGAGTAATATACCAAAGAATCAATCCTGGAATTACTAAGGGTGCAGTGCCATTAAAACTGCATTTTTCTAAATTACAAAGATAGGTTAGCATTATTTGTTACATGTATGTCAAAACATACAGTGAAATGCACCATTTGAATCAAATTAACGAGGATTCTGCTGGCCTATCACACTTTTGCACCAACATGGCACGTCCTCAACTTTCTAACTGTCCAACAGTTCAAGGGATTTAGAGGAGCAAATTTGTGGAGAAATCACAGACTGCTGCAAGAATCTTGAGGATGTGATAGTAGGTGATTTTAACATTCCACATATTCACTGGGACTCCCTTACTGTAAAAGGGCTGGATGGGAAAGAGTTTGTTAAATGTGTTCAGGAAAATTTCCTTAATCAGTGCATAGAAGTCCCAACTACGGAGAGTGTGATACTAGATCTCCTATTAGGGAATGAGATGGGGCAGATGACAGATGTTTGTAGATGACTACTTTGCATCCAGTGGTCATAATGTCATTAATTTCAAGGCAATTATGGAAAAGGCTAAGTCTGGTCCTTGAGCTGAGATACTAAATTGGAGAAAGGCCAATTTTGATGGTATTAGAAAGGCTCTGGCAAGTGTGGGTTGGACAGGTTGTTTTCTGGCTAAGGTATACTTGGTAAATGGGAGGCCTTCAAAAGTTAAATTCTGAGGGTACAGAGTTTGTATGTTCCGATCAGAATAAAAAGTGAGGATAACAGGTTTAGGGAACCTTGATTTCTGAGAGAAATTGAGGCTCTGGTTAAGAAAAAGGAGATGCACAGCGGGTATAGGCAGGTAGGAACAAGTGAGATACCTGAGGTGTATAAGAAATACAAGAGAACTTTTAAGAAGTAAATCAGGAGGGCTAAAAGAAAGCATGAGGTTGCTTTGGCAGACAAGGCATGAGGTTGCTTGAGCAGACAAAGTGAAGGAGAATTCTGCAGGCTCTACGGATATGCTAAGGGCAAAAGGATTGCAAGGCACAAAATTGGTCCTCTGGAAGATCAGATTGGTAATCTATGCATGGAGCCGAAAGAGATGGGGGAGATCTTAAATGCATTTTTTCAACCTTTATTCACCCAAGAGATGGACATAGTGTCTATAGAAGTAAGGCAAAGCAGCAATAAGGTTATGGAGGCAAGGTCTGCTGTCTTGAAGCAAGTTAGGTTGAATAAATCCTCAGACCCTGTGGGAGGCAAGTGCAAAAATTGCAGGAGCCCTAGCAGAGATATTTAAAACATCCTTAGCCACGAATGAGGTGCTGGGGAGGATAGCTGATTTTGTTCAGTTGTTTAAGAAAGGCTCTAAAAATAAGCTGGGAAATTATAGACCAGTGAACCTGAAATCAGTGGTGGGAAAGTTACTAGAAGATATTCTAAGGGACTGGATATATAAGTATTTAGATAGACAGGGACTGATCAGGGATTTCAGCAAGGCTTTGTGTGTGGTAAGTCGTGTCTAACCAATCTTATAGAGTTTTTTGAGGAAGTTACCAGGAATGCATGGCAGTAGATGTTGTCTACATGAAATTTAGCAAGGTCTTTGACAAGGTCCAACAAGAGAGGTTAGTCAAGAAGGTTCAGTTGCTTGGCATTCAAGATGAGGTAGTAAATTGGACTAGACACTGGCTTCATGGGAGAAGCCAGAGAGTGGTAGTAGATGGTTTCCTCTCTGACTGGAGGACTGTAACTAAAGGTGTGTCGCAGGGATCGGTGCTGAGTCCGTTGTGATTTGTCATCCATATCAACAGTCTGGGTGATCATGTGGTTAACTGGATCAGCAAATTTGTGGATGTTACCAAGATTGGGGGTGTAGCAGACAGCAAGGAAGACTATCAAAGTTTGCACCAGTATCTGGACCAACTGGATAACTGGATTGAAAAATGGCAGATAGAATTTAATATAGATAAGTGTGAGGTGTTGCACTTTGACAGGACCAAGCAGGGTAGGTCTTACATGGTGAGTGTTAGGGCACTGAGGAAAAAGTAGAGGGATCTGGGAATGCAGATCCATAAATCCGTGAAACTGGTGTCACAGGTCGATAAGGTCATAAAGAAAGCACACTGGCCTTCATATATCAATATATCGAGCACCAGAGTTGAGGTATTATGTCAAAATTATATAAGATGGCACCAAAGGTTTTTGCGGACCTGGGCAACTTCTTCCAGGTCATCTGCAAAACAATTTAAATCTCCTGTTCTCATGTCTTTTCTTTCCTTTTCAAGGTGGCCGGGGTCCTGTCAGGGTCCATGATCTACAGCTGCACTCAAACTATGTTCTTCACGGGTGGTGTTCTCTCAGAACCCTCAGAGCGGCCTGCGTTTCGGCCACTCCAGGAGCTGCTTGAAGGATGTGTGCCTTCGGGGCACGGCCCTCTGGACAACCCGATTCCTCACTGATGTTGCTGATTCTCGTGGGAGATCAAAACATTGAGGCAGTGGGTGCAGCTGTCGGAAGCTTCTGCACTTGAACAATATCTCTCTCTCTCTCTCTCTCCCTCTCGATGGTGAGTGAGAGTCTGCTGGCTCAGAGTTGGAGGAACTCAAACAAGCATCGCTGCAGATTGTACCATCGAAATAGCGAGCTGTTGGCCTCCCTTCTCACTGTGGCAGGATCGATACCTCTCTCTCCCTTGTTAGAGAGAGAGAGAGAGAGAGAGAGAGCGAGCCTGTCTGAGATGTCAAGGTGCTAGCATGGACAGTAGTTTTTGATGGACTCAAATCATGGTCTCTGGGGGCTTGCTATTGCTTGCATGGTGGGTGGTGGTGGGGTTTGATGATTGCTAGAGCAAGTGGGGGAGGCGGGGAGGGTTGATGGTTCTTCTGCTGCTTTTGCATTGGGGACACTGGGGTTATAATGAGCTTCTGTCATTCATTTTATAGGGTTTTTCTCTCTCTGTTTTGTGGATGTCTGCAAAGAGGAAGATGTTCAGGTTGTATACTGCATATATTCTCTGATATAAATTGAACCATTGACACTGGTGAGGCCTAATTTGAAGTATTGTGTGCAGTTTTGGTCACCTATCTATAGGAAAGATGTAAAAAAGACAGAGTACAGAGAAAATTTGCAAGGATATAGCTGGGACTTGAGGACCTGAGTTAGAGGGAAAGCTTGAATAGGTTAGGACTTATTCTATAGAATGTAGGAGATTGAGGGGAGATCTGATAGAGGTATACAAAATTATGAGGGGTATAGATAGGGTAAATGCAGACAGGCTTTTTCCACTGAGGTTGGGTGAAGAGTAAAATGTTTAAGGGGAACATTTTCATTCAAAAGGTAGTGAGAGTGTGGAACGAGCTGCAGGTTCAATTGATGGACATGGGTTAAATTTCAATATTTAAGTGAACTTTGGATAGGTACATGGATGGGAGGGGTATGGATGACTATCCATAGTTGGGATACCTATCAATACCTATCCATAGGTGCAGATCGATAGGAGGAGGCAGAATAATAATTCACCATGGGCCAGATGAGCTGAAGAGCCTGTTTCTGTGCTATAGATTCCTATGACTCTATAACCCTATTCGTATGTCTTCGGAATGTGAAAGGAAGCTGAGCACCTGGAGGAAACCGCCACAGTCACAAGAAGAATGTACAAACTCCTTACAGACAGTGGTGGATTTGAACTCTAATCTTACAGCTGGGTGCTCTAAGCATTGTACTAACCACTGTGCTACACTGTCGACCATGAGGTGAGCACATTTTACGAAGATTCTCGCAGTCATTCTGTAGAAGTATTTTGGGAGGGGATGGGCCCACCTTCAAAGAAACTAATTAGCTGGAAATTTATTTAAGCATTTCCATCTCACCTTGTATTAAGTATTGATAATATCAGAAAGCTTCGTACAAGTTTAGGGAAATTTCAGATATTTCGGACATCCATATATTACACACCAGACTAGGACTAACATCCAGCAATGAAAATCCCTGGGCGGGGAATTGGCATGTTCCCATATGGAGCTGCAGATGAGTCCCAAAACTGGAAGAGCAAATCTTTTTTTTTTAAATTGTCAGTACCATTGTAATAAATCACAAAGATACCTGTGATTCAGCAGAAGATTTAAACAATGCCTCAGTACAAGAAAGATTGCTGCGACATAGTACAGGAAGTATGATTGTGGATAACATAACCAGCAAATACCTCATTCAGACTGAGTCTCAACCTGAAATGTTGACTGTGCATTACTTCCATAGATGGTGCCTGACTCACTGAGTTCACCAGCTTTTATTGTGTTGCTTGAAACTGACTGCTTGAGTTCTGTCATTTGATTTATCAGTCTTATCCAATTTTATCATCAGGGAACCCAAAAGCAGTTTATATTCCCCTTATGTCACAGCCACAGACTCTGCCACTAAATCTGGACGCCATCACAGGCGGACAGCTGAACGGAGTCATCAATCGCACCCCTAAGTATGTATGTTCCAGCCAATTAGAGTTTCATTGTAGTTGTATTTAACTCTCTTCCTTTCGTTCCAGACTTGTCTTGACAAAAGCACAGCGATGGCTACACTCCCTGCTTACCTTTGTCGTTGTTCTGCAAAAGACTACTGTTTAGATTGGTGTTGTAAAGGTGAGGAATTTATTTAGCATTAAGTTATTGCTGCCAAGCCATAGTGTCGTCATTAGCTTTCAGTTTATTATTTTTCCTTTTGTCCTACACAGTTCTTTTTAAAATTCAGTGAACTTTTCAATCTGCTTCAGTGTGTCTTCCTCTGCGCTTGGGCCATAACTGTACACCCATGTCAGAAAGACAGGGCCACCAAAATGGACCCAGCAGAGAGAGAACAGCTGTCCATGGTACTGACATTCATTGGTCAGATAGGAAAGAAGCTAAAGTCAGTACAGACTGGGTGGGCCGAAGTGTCATACACAGTGTGGAAACTACTCTCAGAGCAGCAAGCTAAGTCCAAGCAGGAAGCACAGGTGTCAGCCCTTGCGGTGACAGTTCGGCAGCTCACCACAGACAGCGGGACCAGGTGGCAGCTATTACTGCTCTCCTGGCCGTGCTTCAGCAGCTCAATACTGACAGCCAGCATCAGGTGTCAGCCATCACCGCTCACACGGCCGCAATTCAGCAGCTTTCAGCTGGGACAGTCCCACTCCCAGTATCTCCATCATTCTCCTCTTTAACACTCATCAGCCTGCCCTGACCCCCATGACAGCATCTGGACCAGAACCAAGCATTCCTCCTCCAGGCAGATACTGGGTGACCCTGGCACCTGCAGGAATTTCATTACCCACTGTGAGCTGACTTTCCGAGCCCAGCTAGATCGGCTTGGTGATGACGCACGTAAACTGGTTTATATGGTGAATCTCTTAGATGGACCCCCACTCAGCCTGTTCAATACTCTGCAGCCCAGCTTTCCAGCAATTTGTAGTCAAGTTCAAGAGAGGGTCTGATCTTCCAGTATGGGGTCAGGAGGCTGCTAACTTGCACCAAGAGAGAGAGGGACAGTGAGGGACTATGCAGTAAAGATCTGCACGCTTGCTTTTGAGCTGGGGTTGAATGAGAGATCCCTCATCACTGATTTCCAGTGTGAGCCGAGCGTAGGGGCCCAGCATGAGATCTCAGTGCATGACGAGCAGGACCGCCAGGATGATCTGATAAATCCAGCCTTTCTAATTGACGGCCAGGCAACTGAACAGCGCAGAGAAATAATGTCCTGAGCTTCCTATGCTTTAGATCACCGTCTGTCTCCACCCTCTCCCTCATCACCCGGTACACAGTCGGCAGAGACGCCTATGCAGGTGGGTCGCATTCCCCTATCCCGGGAGGGACGAGATCAGCGCAGGAGAACGAGTTCCCATCTGTACTGATGCCAGGACATTTGCAGGCATCGTTTCCCAAGTGCTCCATTAAAGAGGATATTTGTCAGCAAGAAGGAGAATTCTGACAGTTCAATTCTCCCTGCAAACATCTTCCCCTAATCGCATAATGCTCCCAGTTTCTCTGCTGTGGGGGCCCCAGACCCACGAGCTCCAGACTTTTATTGTCTCTGGAGCTCCCAACTGGTTTGGGTGGAGATTGCCCACAATAACCTCTAGTCATCCTCCACTGGCATATTCCCCCTTTGACTGCCGAAAGGGATTCCATCCACCGCTCTTCTCTGACCAAGACACTGACGTAGGAGCTCCTGCTGCTGAGCAGTTAATCCAACACTGCAAGCACACGTGAAGACGAGCCAGAGCTTCTCTGCTGAGCTCTCAAAAACAATATGTCCAGCAGGCCAATCGGCTCAGCTGACAGGTGAGGCCTCTCAAGCCAGGGGAGAAAGTCTGGCTGGGATCTAGAGATCATTGAAAGGTGAGATCTGAAAGTTGGCCCAATGCTACGGAGTGCAAAAAGCTATAAACAGAGACTGCCTACCATCATCAATGAAGATTCACCCAGTGCTCCATGTTTCCCAGCTCAAGCCGGTAACTTCCTCCTCCTCTTCCCCGTTTGGTGGATGGGTCCCTGGTCTATTCTGTGCAACATTTCCTGGCATCTCACCAGGTGCGAGGCAGGGACCAGTATCACATGGATTAGGAAGGGTATGGTGCTGAGGACCATTCTTGGGTTCTCACTCATGAAACCCTGGACAAGTTTCTCATCCAGGACTTCCGGTAGGCACAGGCCTCTGGTGTCTTGTGAACTATGCGTAAGGAGGGACTCCTGTCATAGCCACAGACTCTGCTGCAGAATCTGGGCACCATCTCAGACGTAAAACTGAACAGGGTCAACAATCACGCCCATGAGTATGTACGTTCCAGCCTATTAGTGTTTCATTGCTGTTGCATTTAACTCCCTTCTTTTCATTTCAGTCTTGTCGTGTCTTGACCAAATCACAGGTATGTCAATTGTTACATGCCTCAAGGAAATCTGTTTTTTTTTGTGAGAATGATGTAATGGTCTTTTGGAGGTCACCTGATGTAATTTTCCTGCCGATGTGAGGTCACGTGATGACATGTGCACCATGGGTATATAAGGGAAGACCCAGCTGACGCAGTTAGTTTTTATTTTGTAGATTTCCAGGTAGAACGCGCTGTGTCTCTGTTTCTGTTGCATGTTTGTTTTTGTGACGCAGTTTCATTTTTGAGATGGTTGTGCGTTCTGTTGCAAGATACAGTATTATTGGACTGGAAATTTTTGCTAGATGTGCTGATGTACCTTATTCCAGTAGAAGGGAGAGTGAAGACTTTATCGAAGTACAGGACCCGAAGGATTGAGAGCAGTCGGCATCGTTTGGCAGTTTAACAAAGGGTCGACCTTATTGAGTCTTCGTTGAAGGAGTAGCGACCTGCATTGAGATAATTCTTGCAAAAAAGAGCAAGGAGTTCATGCAAAGGTTTGCTCTCTCTCTAAAAGAAATTAAAGTCAGTTGTTTTAAACTGTTTATTTACTGCATCATGAATCCTTTGGACAGAACCAGCAGGAAAATCGCATCTATGAAGAAATCCTTCTCCAGAGAAGTCTCTCCTAATTGAACGTATAAATCTGTTGGACTTTCAAATTTACCATTTTAAGAACTATATCTGACTGTACCGCTTTAAGAACTGTTTTCGCATTTAACGTTTTAAGAACCAGTGCCGAGTGATGATTTGTTGAATGGCTGCATAACGGTTAACTTCCAGTTAAGGTTTTCGTTTTTTTTTATATACCGTTTATCTGTGTTTAATAAATATTTTCTTGTTTTTATATAACCTGTCTCTATTGATACTCATTGTTGCTGTTTACATAACACAATGCTCCAGGAAAGTAGACTACAGCTTAGATTGACACTGTAAAGAAGTAGAATTTATTCAGTATTAAGTTGTTGCTTCCTAACCCCAGCATCAGTGTTAGCTTTTAGTCTGAGAGTTTTAGTTATCAGCCCTGTTGGTCTAGTGTTTATCATTTTTCCTTTTGTTCTGCACAGTTCTTATTAAAGTTCAGCGAGCATTTCATCTGCTTCAGTATCTCTCCCTCTGTACTGGGGCCATAACTGCACACCTATATCACCTCAAGTACACCATGTTGAAATCCCTCTTCAGTACAGATGGAAATGCCCAAGAATCTCCATGTTTAGTCTTTGCTATCACCTTGTATTGGGCAAAAGAGAATGGGATTGTGCTTAGACACATTGTCCAACAATCACTGCCTAAAACTGTGCCCAAATCACGTATTATAATGCTTGAAACAAGTAGACTTAGGTGGACATTAAAATCTTCATAAATCCAAGAGATTCTGGAGATGTTGAAAACCTGAGCTCGACGCACAAGATGCTGGAGAAACTCAGTAGGTCAGCTGCATTAATGGAGAGGAATAAACGGGTGACACTTTGGGCTGAGAAATTTCATCAGGACTGAAAAGGAAGGGCGGGAAGCCAGAATCTACAGTTTACATTCCATCAGGCAATTAAGCAGGCAATGTCAAATACAAGGATCAGAATCCCAACAGTATTTTCGGTACAAGTACCTTTAAACCAAGAACTACTAACGAACAGTTTATTTTAAAACACTTCTTACAATGGTCTTTGTCCAGGTGTTTGAGAGGAAGGCCTTGAATGCACTTCTAATCAGCTACCGAGGCTGGGTGATAAGCATGTATGCCAGGACAGAGACATAGAATCATGCACCACAGATAAAGAGCTTTCAGGCCCACTGTCCATACTGAGCATTGAGCAGCCATTTACTCTTATCCTATTCTATATCCTACATCCCCATCAACTCCACCGAAATTCTACCACTTGCCTGCACACCAGAGGAAATTGGCCATGACCAATTAACCTATCAGTGTGCACTCCTCAGCAGGACACCCATGGGAAGCCTGCTCAGCCATGAGGAAAACATGCCAAACACCATACAGACAGCACCTGAGGTCATGATTGAACACGGGTCACAGAAGTGGTGAGAAGCAGATCTAACAGTTGTGTCACCGCAGAGACCGCAGCATTATCTCTCCATAAAGCAAGCATTTAAGAATACAGTACATGCAGAGTAGCCACAAACAAGTGAAAATCTGCAGAGCAACACAGACAAAATGCTGGAGGAACTCAGCAGGCCAGGCAGCATCTATGGAAAAAAGTACAGTCAACGTTTCGGGCTGAAACCCTTCAGCAGGACTGGGAAAAAAAAGCTGATGAATAGTTTTAAAAGGTGGGGGTGGGGGGAGGGGAGAGAGAACCACCTGGTGATAGGTGCAACCTGGAAGGGGAGGGATGAAGAAAAGAGCTGGGAAGTTGATTGGTGAGATGAGATGAGAGAGTGAAGAGGGGATGGGAAATGGAGAAGGGGAGTGGGGATTGGGGAGGCATTACCGGAAGTTTGAGAAATTGATGTTCATGCCATCAGGTTGCAGGCTGCCCAAACGGACAATAAGGTGTTCTTCATCCAACTTAAGTGTGGCCTTGTCCCAACAGTGGAGGAGGCCATGGATGGACATATTGGAATGGGACTGGGAAGTGGAATTAAAATGGGTGGCCACTGAGAGATCCTGCTCCTTCCGTCAGACAGAGCGTGAAGCGGTCTCCCAATCTACTTTGGTCTCACTGACGTACAGGAGGCCACACCGGGAGCACTGAACACAGTAATTGACCCCAACAGACTCACAGGTGAAGTGTCGCCTCATTGTTTAGGGCCCTGGATGGTCATGAGGGAGGAGGTGTAGGGGCAGTTGTAGCCGGTCAGCGGTGTAGTGGCATCTGCACTGGACTTGGAGGCAAGTGGTCCCAGGTTCGAATCCGGCCATCTCCTTGCACGCTTTCCATCCGTACTGGGTTGAGCGTTGAGCTTGCAACTCGGTCTCGTAAGGCAGACAAATACTAAAGAAACGGCAAGATTGCTGCCTGATGCCGCCACAAGGCGCAGAGAGGAACAACAGTATGCAGAGTAAGATTAACAAGGTATGACACGTAAGGGCTTAAGTTGTCTACTAGGTTCCAGCATTCACTGTCAATCTCCCCTCATCAAGCTGCAGAGACAGTGTCTTTCAAAGCCAAGCACCCTAAGTAACTTGGTTACAGTACCACTGACGCTCCATGGATTAAAGGACTACCTTTGTGATTACTGGTTCTGCGAGTCACAACAGGCATCTTGGGTAACGTCTTGCGATGTAACCTCTCCCTTATCACTGAGCTCTGGTCGCGCTGAATCACATCGCTGTTCCTCTGCTCTCCCTCATCCCTCTGTAAAGAGATCAAAAGAGAATTTGAAAGAATATTCGTGGTGAGGAAATTCTCTACCAAGCAGCAAAGTGTTCCTGTTTTAGCAGAATTAATTTTCAAGGCTTGCCACACTGTAGAGAAATAAATCTTGACAGCACTTCAAATTCAAGATGCAACTTAACACTAAACACTATGACACTATTCCATACACTTCATAGGTTATAGGTCAATAGCCGGCTGCACTCATTTATGTTTCAGATAAGCACCTACAACATATTAAGAATAATTCGTAGTCTGTGAAATGTGATCTGATCACCAAGTCTACAAGGAATGATTGTTCCAGGTTAATAACTGCTCCGGCAAGAAAAGCACTCATGGACCACAGGGAACAGTAGCACACTTTCCTCCAGCCCAAACAAATTTACTGTTACATTGCTAATTTTATATCACCCCTTTTATTCTACCTTTTTAAAACACCGTATATACTACATCAACTACACTCCCTCAACATATAGTCAAGGGACAGTTAATTTTGTCCCAGATGATTCTTGAATATCACCCAGCACAGGGGTTCAGCTGACCAGTCTGTAATGACTGGATTTATTCCTGCACCCCTTTCTGACAATGATTTCATATATGCAATTCTTTATTCCTCAGGTAGCACTCCTCCAAACTCCGGATGTTTAGAAGGCTGTGGCCAGGACTGCTGCAATTTATCCTCTTACTTCCCTCAGTAACCTGGACCAGCCGTTTCATTCAATTTACGGTACCTATAAAGTTTCATCTCCGCCCCCCCCCCCCACCATCTTGGAATTGTTCCTATTTTATTGTTTTACAACATTGAATCACAGTGAATTTAATTTGGCTTGTTTGACACTGAACATCAGTAAAAGACTCTTTCATGCCCAAGTGAAAACAGATCTCTACAAAGTGATCTAAATTAATGACAAATATAAAACACAAGTTAATTGATTGCTTCATTACTCACCCCCTTCAAGTCAGTATTTAGTCAATGCACCTTTGGAAGCGATTACAGCCTTGAGTCTAGTGGATAGGTCTCTATCAGCTTTGCACATCTGGGCACTTCAAATTTTCCCCATTTTTCTATACAAAACTGCTCAAGCTCTGTCATATTGCACGGGGATCATGAATGAACAGCCCTTTTCAAGTTCAGCCATAAGTTCTCAATTGGATTGAGGTCTAGACTCTGACGGCCACTCCAGGACATAACTTTGTTGTTTTAAGCCTCGTGTAGCTTTGGCTCTAAGCTTGGGGTCATTGTCTTGCTGGAAAACAAATCTTCTCCCAAGTCACAGTTCTCTTGCAGACTGCATTAGGTTTTCCTGCAGGATTTCCCTGTATTTTGCTGCATTCATTTTACCCTCTTCCTTCTCAAGCCTTCCAGGGTCTGCTGCAGAGAAGCATCCCCACAGCATGATGCAGCCACCACCATTCTTCACGGTATGATGGTGCGGCGTTTGGCTCACGCCAAGTACGCCATTTAGTCTAATGGCCAAAAAACTCAATTTTGGTTACATCAGACCACAGAACCTTCTTCCAGCTGACTTCAAAGTCTTCCATATGCCTTCTGATAAACTCTAATGAAGATTTCATACGTTGTTTTTTCAACAGTGGCTTTCTCTTTGCCTCTCTCCCATAAAGCTGCAACTGGTGAAGCACCCAGGCAACAGTTGTTGTATGCACAGTCTCTCCCATCTCAGCCACTGAAGTTTGTAACTCCTCCAGTTGTCATAGGTCTCTTGGTGGCCTCCCTCACTAGTCCCCTTCTTGCACAGTCACTCAGTTTTTGAGGATGGCTTGCTTTTGGCACATTTACAGATGTGTTATATTCTTTCCATTTTTTGATGATTGACTTAACTGTATTCCAAAGGATATTTAGTGACTTGGATATTTTCTGGTATCCATATCCTGACTTGTGTTTTTCAATAAACTTTTTACGGAGTTGCTTAGAGCGTTCTTTTGTCTTCATGGTGTAGTTTTTGGCAGGCAGGCTACTGACTCACCAGCATTTGGTCCCTCCAGCTACAGGTGTATTTTTATCACAATCAATAGGAACACCTTGACTGCACACAGGTCTCCAAAATCAGATTTTAATTTAACTAATTATGTGACTTCTAAAACCAATTGGCTTCACCAGTGATGATTTGGTGTAGAGGTGCGAATGTTTTAAAAAGTAATTGCACAGCTTTAGGTTAAATGAAATGAAATCAATTCAAAAGCAGGAAGCACTCAGTAACATTCTGTTGCCATGTCTGTGAAACTAAAACTGAAGAGGTCTTAATGGTGAGATACAAGGGGCTAACGAGATGCTGGAATCAAGAGTAAAAATCAAACAGTGGAGGAACTCCAAGGCTCAATTCAACTCAGTGAAGGAAGGAGTACCTGTGGGTCGGGAGAGGCAAAAGAATTGTCAAGGCTTCGGGTCAATACCAAGTATCAGGACAGAGAGTGAAGAGGGAAGAGAGCTGATATAGAGGTGAGAGGAAGGGGCGAGATAGGAGCTAGTAGATAATATGTGCATGGTGAAGGGATGAGGATACAGACTGTGCATGTTCTTGCTGTGATCACGTGGGCTCTCCTTTCCCTGATACTCCAATTTTCACTCACTTCCTAAAGGTGAGCTCGTAGGTTTACTTGCAACTGCAAAATACCCCCTGTGCAGCCAGGTGCTGAAAGATTCAGCAGCAATTGATAGAATTGTGAGAGAGATTGTGGGGCTATCCTCATCACCATCCGAAAGTCTGTCAACAATAGTTGCGCTATCGGCAAATTTATACTTGGAGATTGAGCTGTATCCAGTCACACAGCAGTGGATGTAGAGAGCATAGAGCAGTGGGCTAAGCACACATCCCTGAGGTGCGCCAGTGTCAATTGTGAGTGAGGTGGAAATGTTATTTCTGATCTGCACTGACTGTGCAGGGAAGTTCTTCAGGGTTCTGACCCATTGATTTCCTCTCTGCAAGTGTCACTAATACAGATTGCCAGGTTGTCCCTTTAGTTGCCGCTTGTGCAAATTGCCTGTCACACCTCTCCAAATCACAACAGCTGTGATTCAAAAGTGCTCCGTTCACTCTAAATTGCACCGAGACTGTGAAATGTGTTGCATAATCACAATCTCTTTACATTGCTTTGGAGATTAACACCACATGCAGTAGTATCTAAATATGCAGACAGCTACAAATCATAGAGTACTGCTTTATAAAACCAAATAAATAAAACGGGAGTAAATTAGAAAGTGTTTGATATAATCCAACATTAGTAGATTTTTTTCTAGGAGAAGGGGGTGTTACGACAGTAATTCATTTGTCATGGAAGCTAGGAATAATCACAGAGATTTTGGGGACGTTGGTTTGTCGGATAATAAAAATACCAACACAGGTTGATACAAAAGCAATGGAAGTTTGCTTTATCACACAAACAATTAATGAGCTAGGGTAAAACCTTGATGGTTAAGGTGTTTCATGTTGCTGTACTCCAGGTGCTGAGTTATAGGAAGGATATTGAGGCTTCAGGATGCATACAATGCTGAATGACTGAAGTGTTGCCCAGTAGGAAGAGGAGGAAACACATGTGGAAGATTGCAACCACAAGAGATTAAGAGGTTATGCAGATGCTGGAAATCCAGAGCAACATACACAAAATGCTGGAGGAACTCAGCAAGTCAGGCAGCATCTATGGAAAAGAATAGACAGTCAACATTTAGGGACCAAACCCTTCACTGGGATCCTTCGTCGGGCTGAAGGATCTCGTCTTGAAATTTTGACTCTTTATTCATTTCCATAGAGGTTGCCTGAGCTGCTGAGGTCCTCCAGCATTTTGTGTGTGATGAAGATTGCAGTTAATTGACAGAATAATTTGAATTAAGAGGTAAGTAGAGTTGAAGATTAAAGAAAGATATATTGGTAAGATATAAACAGGTTGCTCAGCGAGCTTAGAATGAATGCCAAAGAGTAAGCCTGTAACAGAAGGCAAGGGAAACTTCTTTACAAAATTCAATTTCTAGTTGATGCACACACAAGGTTGATATTCAAAGCTAACCCTAGAACAAGGAAGCAGCTCCATCAAGAAGCATTTTCCTGCCTGAAAATCCACCACTTATTCTCCATTAAGAGGTAACAGCAGTCAAGCCCTCAGCAGGAGTGGCATTCTCTGTGAACCGCACCAGCAGGCACAGGAAGGGCTTCTTCTCTGAGGCTGTGACCCTGCTGAACCTCACATCACAGTGCTAAGCAGTATTGCACCCATATTGTACTGTCTCAGTACTTTATATTTGTGTGCTGTAACACTTACTTTTTATTCGCAGTTATTTCGTAAATAACAATATTCTTTGCATTTCTGGTTAGGTGCTAAGTGCATTTCATTGGCTTTGTATCTGTACTTGGCACAATGACAATAAAGTTGAATCTAATCTAATCTAGTCCAAATGTGGAAGTCAACACAAATGTGCAGCATTATTGACCCAGTATGATGATGGTTGTTCTGACAGCAGAGATATCCAGGCTTCAATAACTCAGCTGGCACAAGAAGGCAATGAGTAGATCATAGCTGAATGTTTTTTTGTGGAGGGCCTTCACTTTGATGTTAAATATCGGCCAGGCTCTCTAGACTTAGAAAACTACTCAGGATAATTGCATTGGAGTCACTGATGAATCCATCACCACAGCTTGAAACTGTAAGTTGTATCAGGTGGGTGCAAGAATTTATTTGAAGCACCACACTCTTGCTGTTATTTAATGTAACTGTGGTGACACTGAGACCTTGTCATCAAGAGTGGTTACACATGGATAGCACTCTTTATTAGAAATGTCAACTGAATTCAACACGGCTTGATATTCTGCAGGCTGTGCTGCTTCCAACTGTTAATTTTCTTCACATTTCCTCTGTTTTTTCTTAATTCATGGTTGAAAAGTGAGTTTTGGTTGCAAGACCAGGATTTATTGCCCAACCCTAATTGGTCTTAAACGGTGACAAAGAACCTCCAAGAGCATTATGTAGAATAGAGTGAAAGGCCTGAAGATGGAGAGAACGATTTCATTAGGAAGATATTCTAGGATCTGAGGACCCTTCAAAACTGAGATGAGGAGGAATTTCTTCACCAAACACATGCTGAATCTGTGGAATCCGTTGCAACAGAGTGTTGTGGAGGCTGTCATTGGGCATATTTAAGGCAGAGATTGACAGATTCTTGGTTGGTAAAGGGGCTAATAGTTAATTGTAGAAGGTGGGATCTATGATTGAATGGGGAGCAAACTCAGTGGACCGAATAGCCTAATTCTGTTCCTCAATCTTGTGGTCTTCTGGTCAGAGTGACTTGCTAGGTCACAGCAGAGGGATAGTTCAGAATTAACCAGGTTTGTAGATCTGGAGTGACAAATAAGCCAAACCACATAGGAACACCTGGTGTAAGAGCATTGGAATATTGTAGTTGGTAGGCTATGTTATGATTGGTCAGGGCATTATGGTCTTATGGACATTATTATGGCAATACTAGGAGTATTGCTTCATGTTTTGGTCATCATATTATAAGAAGTTTGTGATTAAATTGGAAAGCGTGCAAAAAAGATTTACAAGGTCATTGCCAAGACTCTAAGAGCTGAGTTACAGGGAGAGTTTAGATTCACTGGGACTCCACTCTTTGAAATGTAGGAGACTGAGGGGTGTTAAATAATGAGGGGCATAGATAGGCTGGGTGCCCTTTTTTTCCCTGTGTTGGAGTATCAAAAATTAAGAATACATAGTTTTAAGGTAAGAAGTAAAATGTTTAATAAGAGCCTGAGGGGCAACCATTTTTACACAGCAAGCAGTAGATATAAGGAGCTAGCTGCCAGAGGAAATGGTGAGGCAGTCACATAAGATACATTTAAGAAGTATGTGGATAGGCAAATGGATGAAAAGAGTTTAAGGAGATTGGGGCTAAGTTCTGGGAAATGGGATCAGCTTGGATATACATCTTGTTTGGCATGGACAATTGTTAGCCGAAGGGCCTATTTTATGCTGCACGGTCGTCTGTCTATTCCCATGGTACCAGATTCCTTTCCCGAAGGACATCTGTGTAACCAACTGTCAATGAAAATGACAGAGGCAGATAAATAAGGTACATTTAAAATGTATGTGGAAATGTATATGGATGACAAGAGTTTAGAGCAGAGGTTCCCACCCTGGAGTCCACAGACCCCTTGCTTGATGGTATTGGTCCACAGCTTAAAAAACTTTGCAAACCCCTGGAGAGGGATATGGACCAATTACTGACCCTCTGCAGTCTCTTGCAATCCCATGCAGTGGAGCTTCGAAAGCAGGCTGTGATGCAGTCAGAATGCTGTCAATGTTATTCTATAGGAATTTGCTAGTTTTTGGTGACATACCAAATCTCCTCAAAATCCTAAGGAAGTAGAGCTGCCGATATGCCTTCTTCATGACCTGCATCAAAGTGCATCTCTCATCAAAGAATGCATAAATTATACAACCTTGAGATTTGTTTGGGGCCTGTTTAGACCTCGAAAAGATTAATTATTCACTTCTTAATTCAGACATAAAGTTTCATAAGGAGTGGGGACCTTTTCTTGAATATTTTCATAACTATTCTTTACGCTAAGTTTGTCCATTTATTTGTATGCTACAGTCCCTTACTTTCAGCTTTTTTTTGTAAGTTACACAGTTTTTTGTTGTGAATTACATTATACTTTTGGTAGTCAGCATTATACTTTCTTTTTTCCTATATATAGTTACAGTTCTCTGGGGTTGAATGTTCCAATTATTTTTTTTTCTTTTATATGCAGAAATGGTTGGCCTGGGTTTTTTTTTCAGTAGGAGGTTGGGGTGGATACTAATTTTACATAATTCTCTTTTGGGTGCTTTTTCTTTTTGTTATGAATTACATATTGGATTTGTTTGTTTCGCACTGTATAAATCTCCATTTTGTTGTTGGGTTTTTTCCTGTAGTTTCACTGTAGAAATGCATAAAAAATTAATTTTGAAAAAAGAAAGATTTGTTTGGTTACAGGCAGTCTCAAAGCAAGGAACCTGAAAGAACCCAATTAACAAAATAAGACCAACCCCCCCCCCCACCGTGCCCACAGAGAAAGCATGAAAAAACAAAACAAATCCTGTACACAGTACAAGTGAGCAACTACAACAGCATTCCAAACCAAACTGAGTCCTTAGATCCAAATTCCCAGAGCAGGCCCAAAGCCTCAGTATTCAGTTCATCATGTTAGCAGGGAAAATCACCACAAAGATTGCAGACACGAAGCACAGCAGCCGGGGGCAGTCACATAGCCTTAGCGTCATGGAGAGAGAAGTCACCAGACTATCTGGGATGGCGTTTAAATTGTCCGAAACATTGCACTAAGACCTGGACCCTCCACCAACAAATCGCTCCGGGCCTAGATTTCACTGCTAGAGGAGCCGGTTTCGACCTCTCCATATTGGCTTGACGCCCAGAGTGTTTCAACCTTGCCCGACTCGCGACACCCTGCCTTTCCAGTCAACATAGGCAGGCATTCAGATTGTCCAAACTGCGGATTGTATCTTGCATTGCAACCCGGGCCTCGCCGCAGAGAATTGCTCCTGGCCTTGAACATGCTGCCCAGCAATTCACTTCTGACCTAGATATCGCTGTCAAATAAGCCGTTCTCAACCTCTCCAATTGGGCTCAGCGCTTTGATTGATCCACCCTCCTACCAAGGTTAGTTGGACGAGCATCAGAACTTCTCTGCCTCGCCTTCTCCCCTCCGAATCATTCACTCCAACCAGCATGGCTCCAACTCCAAATGCGTTGATTTTGCAGCACACCAGCAGGGCATATCCTGCAAATTCGCTTTGCCTTCACTCGTTTCTTCGTTGCATGCAATGATAGTTTACCACAACTAACTTCAAAAGAAGTGTTATTTATAATGGCTTTAATTGAATTCTTTTGCTTTCAAACTACCGGTAAGCTGCTACACATCTTTGGTAGCACCATCTTAAACCTGAAGGTTCTGTTGTTCAGACCAGGAGAGATCCTCTGAGATATGGAACCCAGGAACTTGAAGGTGCACACCCTTTCCACTGCTGGCCCCTCAGTGAGGATTGGTGGGTGTTCTCCCAACTTCACCTTATTCAATTCCACAATTAGTTCCATGCTCTTGCTGACTTTGAGTGTAAGGTTGTTGCTGTGATTCTACTCAAGGTTGATGTTGAGTTGATCTGTCTCACTCCTGCACACCACCTCTTCAGCATCTGAGATCTGCCAACAACAGTGGTGTCATTGGCATGACTGTTGGTATCACCACAGAATCAGCCAATACACTGCTGCAATGTACCTTTAAGGGATTAGTTGATTAATGACTCCTGCCATTGTCGTATCAGCTGGCAATGCAGAGAGGCTGGAACAGTTCTGGGGGAATTTGTAACTTGGAGAGACACTACTGCCGTTTTCCATGTCTGAAAAAGGAAAGTAACCAACGTTCCCATTTCTGACCAAAGGTCCAGTAATCCTTTCCATGTTGTGCATCAGATTTCTCCATTAATGAGTAACTCCAGCAAGACGCATGCTGAGGCACTGCTTTCTGGTGAAGGAGCATGATCAAAATTTGCCCCCTGATAATCCCTCACAGAAGTTGTTTCTTAATAATTTTCATATTTTTCCATCACTCTGAATAACTTCAGATCATGACCTTTCTGTTTGGCTGAACAATAACAAGTTATGAAGACATTGTGCACTCACACAAAATTTTTGAAAACATTTCTCAGATCCCAAAAGAGAAGGTTGCTCTTTACTCCGTCAACCTTGCAACGTCCTCCTCCTAAACACCTGGGGACTGGAGACTAAATTCGGAGAGCTGTCTCACAGTCTGATAATGCAACAGCCTGACACAGTTGCACTCACAGAATCATCATTCATTGCGTGCCAGATTTATCCAACCTGAGCAATGTGTCAGAGTTCTATCTCAACAGCAGATGCAACTCCTGATTACCAGCTACTGTCCTCCCTCAGCTGAGGAATTAGTGCTCTTCCATGTTGAACAACACATGGAAGAGGTACAGAAAATAACAAGGGCACAAAATGTTCCCTGGATTGGGACCAACGTCCATCATCTCATCCTCACCAATCAACCTGCTGCAGGTACATCAGCCCATTACAGTACTTAAGTGCAATGTACTGTTCTTGTGGGGGGTGTATAGACTCAAAGCAGATGAAAACTCAAAGTGGGCATCCTGAAGGTTCTGAAGACCATTAGCAACAATAGAAATGTCCACCAGCACAAGCTGTAATCTCATGGGGAGGCGCATCCCTCCCTCTGCCACTGCAAACCTGGGGAATCAACCCTTATTTCGTACAGAAAGGCATGCTGGGAGTGGCACCAGGCAATCCAAAAGTGAGTTGGGAACCTGGTGAGGCCCCATCTCCTGTACCTAGACAATCAGGCACTGGACTACCTGCCTGTTAAACAATAAGTTTAGCTTATATAGACAAAGTTAAGCAAGGCTACAAATTTTGGCCCTGCTACATCTAGTCATGAATGGTAGTGGAGATTAAACAGCTAACAGGAGGAAATTAAACAGCTAACAGGAGGAAACGGTTTCATCAACATCACAGCCTCAGAGATGGTAGGGACCCGCTGTCATGGTCCAGTCCGTGAAGTCCGCATTCTGGTTCACGGTCTGGTCCGTGGACTCAGGACCTGGGTCTTCCAGCTGTCCCTTGTTAGAGTTGATCATTGGCACCTGATTCCCATCTTTGGGCTTGCAGTATAAGTAGCCTTGGGATTGAGTGTGGGCTGCTGGTTTGCTTTGTCAGTTTCCCTTAGAGCAACCTGCTGGTGGAAGGCTACAGCAGCCAATTGCCATCTTTAGGCTGTGTTGGGGAACCATCCCCTCATGGAGCCTTGCTGTCAGTAGTTGGAGCTGTCTTTGTGGTATGGATTCAGCTGTTTCCTGGGCCAGCTGAGAGGCTGCCAGCCACTCTGAGCTAGGTAGGGATCTGGCTGTTTCTGTAGTTAGCTGAGGTTGCTGGCTAAACTGAGACTTGGAGCCAGCATGGAGCAGAGATAGAACTGTCTGTTGTTCTTTGGTGTTTGTCTCTTATTGTCCTTGCCTCTGTGGGGTAAGGCAGGCTGTCTTGCTGGTGCCCTGTGGGGGGGGGGGGGGTCATGTCTTGTGTTGTCCTTGCCTCTGTTGGGTAAGTCTGGCTGTTCTGCCATTACCTGATGGAGAAACCTGTCCCACCTTGGTGTGGAGATGAAGTTGAGTTCTGGCTTGTTGAAGAATAAGTCCTGGCTCTATGTTAATGTTCAGTTCCCAGTCCGTCTCTCAGCTCCAGTCTCTGAGTTATCAGCCTCTGCATTTTGAGACAAGGACCCCGGAGCCAAGCCCCTGGGACCGGAGGCTCGAGGACCCCGGAGCCAAGCCCCTGGGACCGGAGGCTCGAGGACCCCGGAGCCAAGCCCCTGGGACCGGAGGCTCGAGGACCCCGGAGCCAAGCCCCTGGGACCGGAGGCTCGAGGACCCCGGAGCCAAGCCCCTGGGACCGGAGGCTCGAGGACCCCGGAGCCAAGCCCCTGGGACCGGAGGCTCGAGGACCCCGGAGCCAAGCCCCTGGGACCGGAGGCTCGAGGACCCCGGAGCCAAGCCCCTGGGACCGGAGGCTCGAGGACCCCGGAGCCAAGCCCCTGGGACCGGAGGCTCAAGCCATTTCATGTCCTTGCCTGGTTCTGGGGTCCAAGCCTGGGGCAAGGCCCAGGTTCTGGGTCCTTGGCCAGTCTTGGGCTCGGAGTCCAGGTCTTGTCTCCTAGTCCATGGTTCCTAGTCCTGGCCCCCCTTTCCCTAGCCCAAGTCTGCATTCTTGTACCTGCTCCTGGTCTGAATCCTGTCATGTCCCTACTCTAGGCAAGTCCTGTTCCTTGTACTCCAGTGTCTGTGTCTTGCATTTGGGTCTGTTCCCAGCCACCACCTTGTGACACCGGCACGTGACTGGAAAAGACAAGGCTAAGTATTCACAATACCTTCTGTAAGAATGCAGAACAGACAATTGCATCTCCCTCCTGAGATCCCCAGCTCTACCAAAACCAATCTACAGATGATTTGATTTGCTCCACAAAATATCAAGAAATAGCTGAGTACACCAGATACGGTAAAAGCTATAATCCAAACAGCGGCAATGCTCCAGAAACCAGCTGTGCTTCTAGCCAAGTTACAACACAGGCATCTATCCAACAGGATGGAAAATTGCCCGGCTATGTCTTGTTTACAAAAGGCAAGACAAGTCCAATCTGGCTAATTACTGCTTAACCAATCTACTCTGTATCATAGGTAAAACATTGTAAACTTTCAACAACAATGCTAACAAGCAGTACTGACTTACTAAGAATCTGCTCGCTGACTCCTAATTTGGGTTTCACAGCAACATTTATCTCAAGACCTCATCAGAGCTCTGGCCCAAAGACTAACCACAGAGTGGAATTCCAGAGGTAAAAGAGTGACTGTGCTTGAGTGATTACGACATCAAGATGTCCTGGTATAACTGAAGGCATTGAGCATCAAAAGTAAACACTCTAGTGGTTGGAGTCAGAGTTCACACAAAAGAAGCTGACTGTAGTAATTGGAGGTCAACTCGCAAAGCCTGGTACTTCACAACAGTACTTCCTCAGGATAGTGGCCTGAGCCCAACTATCTCCAGCTGCTTTATCAATGACCTCCCTTTCACCATAAGACCAGAAGACAGAATGTCCACTGATTGTACAGTCAATTCCATTCATAATTCCTCAGCAAATGAAGCAATCCGTCTGCATGAAGCTTAATTTTGGAACCATTCAGGAATGGGTTTGATATGCACCAGTAAAGACAGTGGCCAGACAATGAACGTTTCCAACAAGAAAGAGTCTGACCAGCTAACCCTTCATAGCATTCCCAATGCTAAAACCACTACCTACAACTTGGCTATTACCAGAAGCTCAACTGGGCTTGTCACATAAGTCCTGAGGCCATAGAAATGTTCAGAGGCTATGAACCCTGAGACCGGTGACTCACCATTTGAAATCAGACCTTCGAGTCTGCTTCACCATCCATCATGGCTGATTTATTATCCCTCTCAACCCCATTTTCTTGCCTTCTCCTTGTAACCTTTGATACCCTGACTAATCAAGAACCTATCAACCTCCACTTTAAATATACCCAATGATTTGGCCTTCACAGCTTCACCATCCTCTACTTAAAGAAATTCCTCCACATCTTTGTTCGAAAGGGACACCCTTGTATTCTGAGGCTGTGCTCTAACCCTAGATTGCCCTGTTGTGGTCTGTAACTCCAAAACATTAAACTAATCCAAAGAAAGACATGGGAGTCCAAAATGCGAGTTTAACTTTGTGCTTATTTTTAAAAGAAGCACATGCATATCATGTGATTATGTCATGATGTATGCATTTCACCTATTTTTACATATAATCATAATGGATTACATAAACAACAAAGAATGCTTCATCAAGCAATATATTTACACTACTTAAATATTACTGAAATATTAAATACACAACACTCCTACCTGCTTAGCTATAAACTCCAACTCAATATAGAATGCATCTCAGCTACACAATATACTACATAATACAACTACTATACAGACATCCACAAGATAGTAAATTTTCAAAATGTCCCATTCAGGCCCAAAAATTTAATTACTGCGAAGGCTTTCTTATTCATGTGGAATAATGCCTTTCCTGCCAAAGGGGGTCACTCTGCTTGGCA
Source organism: Mobula birostris (assembly GCF_030028105.1). NCBI lineage: Eukaryota > Metazoa > Chordata > Chondrichthyes > Myliobatiformes > Myliobatidae > Mobula > Mobula birostris. The sequence continues at coordinate 39,970,381 of NC_092387.1, forward strand.
GGTGAGGCTTGTGGCTGTGAAAACAATCTCTGGGATCTTCTCCATGGTGGCTGCAGGAGTTGATTCTGACACATCAGAAAGAGGTTCTGACAGCTCTAAACACCTTTCTTCTCCTTCCCTTTTCTTCGTCTTGTTTGTGCACTTTGATCTTGGGAAGTGCATTTAATTCACTGGTTTATTCTCTTTTTCATGCTTCTATTGCTTCATTTACGATCTGATCTCTTCTCTTGGTTTCCTCATCCACACCAAGATCCAACGAATCCTGTTTTCATTTCTCCACTGCCTCTTTTTTACGTGATTCAAATTTTCAGTATTATTTATTCTTGTTTCACAAAGCAGCATGGCATATCATAGAGCAGATACAGTCCCGCATATTTACACAGCCATCCCATGACAGGAAAACAAATAAAACTTAGAAACAGCAAAAAGCTCTAATTTAAGTTTAAATTAACATACAACCAAAATTGATCCTACGCGTCTTGCACTTTTCCCTCACTAATAATTCTTCCCAATATGTGTTCATATGATGAAATCTTAATCATTTCCTCAGTCCATTCCTTCACAGTGGGGTTTTTCTGGGTTTTTCAAGTTTTGCAATACAATTCTTGCAACTGTGATGAGACCCACCTTTTAAGATAGTAAATTTGTCATTGTTTACATTAGGTATCATTGTCCTATCACCCAAGAGATAAAACTGTGGGCACAAGGGTAGTGTGGAACCTGTCCAATTCCCCAACAAATCAAGAACTTTACACTAAAATGGACAAACCATAGAACATTCCCAAATCATGTGAAAATATGTGCTCACCTCATTTTTACATTTCCAGCATAAATTATCAACAATCAACAAGGTAGAAGGAGATGATTTATTAAATTCAAACGTTCTGCATAATCACTCAAAGAGTTGAACTGCACGTGCACGTAACGAGAACTATATAACTCTTCTCTTTCTACCTTAGGCCACGAACTTATCAATCACCCTTGCTGGGGACCACTTTCTAGAGGTCCAAGATGCCGACTTCTACAAAGGAGGGATCCCTATGCTCCACGACCGCTGGACTAAGTGTGTAAATGTAGGAGGGGATTACGTTGAAAGATAAATGTGCTAGGTTTTCTAAAATGGACTCCTACTTTAGGCCACAAACTTATCAATCACCCCTTGTATTTATACTTGAGATTTGTCTCCTTACAGACAGCCAAAAAAGAAACCCAAAGCACAACTAAATGAACACGCAGTGCATCATTAAGCCCACCTTTGAGCTGACAATCTCTTCACTTCAGCCACATATACTGAAATGGACTCCCCTTCCTTTTGATCCAGCTTATGAAACCTAAAGAGTTCTACAATCAACAAGGGTTTCGGTTCTAAATGTTCCTGCATTACTTTTACCATATGGGCAGCAAAACTCATTTTGGTTGGTTTGGTTGAAGCAGTCAAACTCTGAAGCACACTTGTTTTTCATTGACTTTAAAATACTGCTCAATTTGCTCAGTATACATGAGCCAGTTATCCGCTGTGTAATGGACCGCATCAATCTTTCCGATGTAGCCAGCCATTTCTGCTCTATTTTATGATTATTATCACCTAGTATTCACAGTTTATGAACTCCTCAATTCTTCCATTTTCTGCCTTTTTTCGAACTCGGCCATTTCTACATCTGCTATGCTGTGTTTTTACTTGACTGTTTCTCGCTGCACTTTTTTTAAAACTTGAATGCTTCACTGCAATTCCACACTATGGTATCCATCTCGGGTTTGTTTTAAAAATACCTCATCACCACTGTTACGTTTGGTTGCTCCAAAACATTAAACTAATTTAAAGAAAGAAACAAGAGTCCAAAATGTGAATCTAACTTTGTGTTTACTTTTAAGCAAGGTTCATGCATATCATGTAGTAGCATCATGACGAATGCAATTCATGTATTTTTATAAATAACCATAATGAATTATATAAACAACAAACAATGCTTAATCAAGATTACTCAAATATTACCGAAATATTAAAAACACAACATGCCCTACTACAGGAAACATCCTCTCCACAGTGACTCTATCTAGGACTTTCCCCGGAGATACATGCATATACATATTGTCCTTGCTTTATTCAATCATGAGGAATCCACAAGCATAGATGAAGTATAACAAATAAAGTTACGAAAGTGACCCGACCAAGCAAAGATGCAAAGTTTATGGTTGCCAAGACTTTATTTAGGTTATACAGCGTTCCCAATTTAGCAAGAGATTCAAATGTGGGCCAGGCAGGAAAGGCATCCAAAGCTGCTAATTCGGAAGGAGACAGCTGGAAAAGTAGGGCAACAGGAGCAGCTCAGACACAGGGAGGATGTACCTTTGACAAAACCTCTCTGCAGGTTATACTTTCCCTTAATATTACAAATGCTTCACTCTTTAAATGCAGCTGGCTACAGAACCTCACATCCTTCATAATTCCCAGAGCGTTTCCTTGATGGTACGAAACACTTCCAGCCTCCCGAAGTTATTGGATCCATGGCTGATTTACAAGTAAACAGAATTCAGCGATGTTGCGATTACAGTAATGGGACTAAAGAACTCTGAGGCCAGGCAGCATCTATGGAATAGGGAGTCCTGATGAAGGGTCTCAGTCCGAAACATCGACTCTTTTCCACAGATCCTCCCTGACCTGCTGAGTTCCTCCAGTATTTTGTGTGTGTTGCTTTGGATTTCCAGCATCTGCTGATCTTCTTGTGTTTGAACTCTGAAGTCATATTGGGAGAGGATATCAGCAGTGACTTTAATGACCCTGCATTTTCTTCCTTGCTCTCAGGATATAACAAAATGTATTGACTATACCTCATTGGTATATGCTGAGAGAAACTTTGCAGATACTTTCCTGATCTTCACTGATATGCCATTGCAATGCTGAGGGAGAGCTGCAGTTTCAGAAATCCCCACCTATTACAAGACATTAAACAAAGGCCAAGTCTGCACCTGTCAGGTGAAAAATCAGGATCTCTGCAGAGCCCAGTGCATCTGCGGATGTGAACTTCCCACTATTCAGATCATTTACAGTAACAGGTGCGTAAAAAGGGCCTGAAGTATCATTTGGGGAACTGAGTCACCCCAACCACAAACTGCTCCAACTACTATCATCTGGGAAACTGTACTGCAGCATTAAAGCTAGGACCAACAGGCTCCGGAACAGCTTCTTCACTAGGCTATCAGACTGATTAATTCACACTGACACAATTGTATTTCTAAGTTATATAGACTGTTCTGTTGTATATCTTACAGTACATACTATTTATTATACATTACTATAATCTGCACATTGCACATTCAGACAGAGATGTAACGTAAAGATTTTTACTCCTCATGTATATGAAGGATGTAAGAAATAAAGTCACTTCAATTCAGTTCTGAGATTGGCTCCACCCAGGCCACGCTCTTCTCTTGCCCCTGCCTGCAGGTAGAAGGTACAAGAGCCTCAGGACTCACACCACCAGGTTCAAGAACAGTTACTACCCCTCCACCATTAGGCTCTTGAACAAAAGATTAGCTACACTCATTTAAGGACTCTTTTATCTTGTTATTTCATGCTCATAATTTACTGCTATCTCTTTATACCTATCTTTGCACACTTTGTTTACAGTTAACAGTTCCTGATGTTTACAGTTTAGTTATTGTTCTGTAGATTTGCTAAGTATGCCTGCACAAAAAGAACCTCAGGGTTGTATATGGTGACATGTATGTACCCTGATAATAAATTTTACTTTGAACTTTGAAAATAAATAAGTAATGTGAAAGACAAATAACCAGATAGTGTTCATGGGTTCAAGGACCATTCAGTAATCTGATGGCAGAGGGAAAGCAATTATTGTTAAATCACTGAGTGTGGGTCTTCAGACTCCTGTAGCTACTCCCCAGTGGTAGCAATACGAAGAGGGCATGATACAGATAGTGACACTTTAATGGTGACATTGCCGTCTTGAGGTACTGCCTCTTGAAGATATCCTTGGTGCGATAGTTTTGTGTGATAGAGCTAGCTGAGTCGACACCCCTCTGCATATTCTTGTGGTCCTGTGCATTGGAGCCTTCATATCAGGCAGTGATGCAAGCAGTCACAATGTTCTCCACCATACATCTACAGATATTTGCTAGAGCTTTTGGTGGCGTACCAAATTTCCTCAAACTCCTAGTGATGTAGGTGCACCTTCTTCATGAAGTTGGATCCAGAGTAGATCCTCGGACACGTCAATGACTAGGAACTTGAAGCTGCTCACCTTTTCCAATGCTGACCCCTCAACAAGGACTGGTATGTGTTCTCCTGAATTCCCCTTCCTGAAGTCCACAATTAATTCCTTAGTCTTGCTGATGTTGACTGAGAGGTTGCTGTTGTTAAATACACCTCAACCAGGTTAAATATGCTGTAGCACTATTTTGCAGAACCGTGGGTGCAGGTTGGAATAGGGGTGCTGTGGGGAAGTTGGGGTGGGGGATGAATGCCTTTGGTGTCCTGGGCATGTATTATCCCTTAATCACCGTCACTTAGAACTGTTCTATCTCATTACCATTGTTGGTATTGTATTAGTGGATCATTATCACCTGTACCCAGGTACAGTCCAATGCTTTTGTTTTGCGTGCTGCCCACTGATCATGCCACACATCAGGGGTCCCCAACCTTTTCTGCACCGTGGACCGGTTTAATATGGACAATATTTTTGCAGACCGGCCGACCGGGGCGGGGGGGTGGGGGTTGCTGTTCAAGTAGGGTTAAACTCACCTCAACATATCTTTTACAGTTAGGGTTGCCAACTTTCTCACTCCCAGATAAGGGACAAAAGTAGCAGTCAAATCCCGGGACACTTTACTGCAGGAAAAACTACCATGACGCCTTGCACGGGCACCTGAGTACACATGCATGACATGCGCATGTGAGGTGCGCATGCGCGTACATGCCGATTTTTTTCAGTGCAAATTGGTTTTGCCTTCATCTTCCCAACTACACTGTACATACATTATTTCTATTTTATATAGGCTGTGTATTTATCATATCATTCCTGCTTTTACTATATGTTAGTGCTATTTATTTTCACTTTTATGTGTTATTTGGTATGATTTGTTAGGTTATTTTTTGGGTCTGGGAACGCCCAAAAATTTTTCCTATATAAATTAATGGTAATTGCTTCTTTGTTTCACGCTATTTCGGCAGGAAAGGTTTCATAGGAACGCTCTACCTTAGCGGGGGAAATACGGGACAACCCAATTTAGCCCAATATACCGGATGTCCTGGCAAATACAGGAGAGTTGGCAACCCTATGTTCAAGTTCAACAGTGCGTGACAGGGAATGAGGAAAGGTGCAGTTGACTCATATTGTTTCCTCACAGCCCAGTAGTACATGCTCTGCGGCCTGGTACTGGTCCACGGCCCGGTGGTTGGGGACCGCTGCCATACATTATCACAGTGAGGTAGGAGAAGGGAAAATAGAATACAAACCATAGTGTTTCAGGTACAGAGGAAGTGCAGTGCAGTTAGACAAATAAAGTACAAGAGCCATGACGGGGTACATTGGGAATTCAAAAGCTGAAGAGTTCAATATTTAGCATCCGAGTGGTCTGTTAATAGTGGGATAGAAGTTGTCCTTGAGTCTGGTGATCCATGCTCTTGGGCTTTTGCATATTCTGTGTGATGAGAGGCCTAGGCGAGCATGGTAAGGACCCAAGTGCTGGAGTATCCAAGACTAGAACACAGACACGATTTTGAGACCGAGACGAGAACAGGGTTCTTGACTGGATGCTAAACGAGAACCTGACAAGACTAGACAAAAACTCAAACAAGACAAAAATCCTAAATGTAATCACAGGCAAAACGGAAGTTGAGCTGATGATTGAGCACCAGACACAAGTTCAGGTGCTCTTTAAATATCCAAAACTTGGTAGGAAACATGGCCACCAATTAGCAGAGCAGGCCGGAATCTTTGAAGGGACTGTGCCAGCTATCCGTACTCCAGAGAATCGGAGCGTTTAAGTCTAGAGGCTGCACAGTCGGGTGCATATCATAACATTCTGCCTGACAGCAGAGGTGAGAGGGTTTTGATTATGGAAAACAGCAGGAAGTGCAGACAAAGTCAATAGAGGAGAGGTTAGTTTGTTTGATGAACTGGGCCATGCTGACAACTCTCTACAATTGCTTGAGACATCATTTATTAGTCAGACTTGCTACAATACAACTGACACACTCTGATATCATAAGAACTTTGCTGTTTAGGAGGATAAATATTTGGTGCCTCATTGTCAAGTAACCAACATATACTTACTGTCACATATTTTCCACCCTGAAAATGCACAGTCAATGTGATGACATGAAGCAATTAGTAAGCAGGAGACCTTTCCTTTTGTTAATATTATCCTTGCTCTTATCAGTCTGAACTCATCCACCATATGGCAATGCATTTACATAGCACTTTATCATCCAAAGGAGCGACACTGGATAGCTACATGGATAGTGGGGTATGGAAGGCTATGGTCTCGGTGCAGATCGATGATGGTAGGCATTTTAAATGGTTGCAGCATGAACTAGATGGGCTGAAGGGCCTGTTTCTGTGCTGTACTTCTCTATAACTCTATGTTATTGGACAAAATTAGATACCTGTCACGGAAAAGCAAATGGAAGGATACCAGGTCAAAGAGGTAGGTTTTAATGAGCATCTTAGCAGAGAAAAGAGAGGGAGTGTTGTCCGGAATTGCTGTTGCCTCACTAAATCTGTTGGAATTAAGCCTTTCTCTGAACTGTGATCACATGTCACAGCAGCACAGGAAAAAAAGGAGGCCGGACCCAGTCATAACAAGGAGTTGTTCTCTTTGTTTCTCATGATTTTTGTTTCTCTACTTAACTGGTGTCCGCTGTACACCATTGGCAGTGATGGCCCCTGGGAACTCACTTCCATGTTCACTCTTATAAAGAACTGCCTATTACTGACAGAAGTGAAGGATTCGTGGAGCCAGAGGTGGGCAGAAAATGCTGCCCATGAAGAGTGATTGCCAAGAAGACAAACCATGCCAAGCTGTCCAACCAATTATTGCACTGGATGAAGATACACTTTATTACGGATGTATAATCCCAGCAAATGAAAATCATTTGGGTGGCACTGTGGCACAACTATTGGAGCTCCTGTCTCAGAACGCAAGAGACCAGGGTGCAATCCTGACCTCTGATCTGTTGGGAATTTGGATGTTCCCCCTGTGATCGCAAGTGCTCCAATTCCTTCCAACATCCCAAAGATGTGTGGGTTGATGGCCACTGTAAATTGCCAAGCATGTAAGTGAATGATAGAGTGTGCGGGCATTTGAAGGGAACTTGTGGAAAACAAAATGGGATTATTGTAGGATTAGTGTAAAAGGGTTATTGATGTTGCTGAAAGATCACTTCCCATGTTGTATACCTCTATGAATAAACTGCAGATACTGAAAATCTGAAATACAAACAGAAATAGGTCAGACAGCATCTGTGTAAAGAGAAATAGGTAAGGTTTTAGGCTGAACACCTGAATTCTTTCCTCAGGAATTCTTTCTGGCTAAAGCATCAGATGATCCTTGCTGACTCTATATCTTCTGAATCTCCCTGTCCATGGAACAAATGCAATCCAATTTCTAAACCTTTACTTTGAGGCCTAGAGCAGATCAGCCATGATCATGTTGAATGTTGGGACAGGCTTGAAGGCCTTGTGACCTACTCTGCTGCTATGCTATTGTGTTCTTAAGTTCAGTCGAAAAAAAATTGTAGTCCCATCACCTCATGAACATAGATATTGGTTTCAAAATGTAATTTCAGTCTCAGCCAAATGATTCAATGAAAGGCAGCATTTGTAGAGTCAAGAGTTAGTGGTGCAGGTTGAAGATGCTATCAGAATGCCTGGTGATTAGTTGTCGACAAATTGCACTGCTTCACAATGGCTTCTCATTACAAACATACCCCACCCCCCCCCGCCCACACCTCATTTTCGTCATCAACGCTGCTTTTCCATTGGACGGAGCAGAACACCTGCAGGAAGGGAACAACAAGGATGAAGAAGCATCAACCTATGACTGGGTTAAGGGTGAAGGGCCTTCAAACAGAAACATTAACTCGGTTTCTCTTTCCACAGATGCTGCCCGAACTGCTGTGTATCCCTACATTTTCTGACCTTATTATGCAATCCAGCTGCTCAAGGAAGATGGCTGCAGTACAGTGTTGGTAGTGAGCAATGTTTAATTTGGAACTTTGTACCTGAAGAATGTACTAATCAAATCAAACCTTCACTCTCTTTTCATTACAGAAGCAGCAATGATTAGGCTAATTATATGATCATCATAAAACTGTAAGATGTAGAAGCTGAGTTAGGGCATTTAACCCATTGAGTGGCTCTGCCATTCTATCGTGGCTGATTTACTTTTTCATACCCATTCTTCTGCCTTATGACCGTAACTCTTAACTCTCTTACCAATCTATGAATCTCTGCTTTAAATACATCCAATGACTTAGCACTTACACAGAGTCACCATTGAAGAAATTCCTCCTCATCTCAGTTCTAAAGGGACATCTATTTACTCTGAGGATCAACCCTTGGATCCTTTGCTCTCATACTAATGCCAACATCCTCTCCATGTTCACTCTATCCAGGCCGTTCAATATCTGAAAGGTTTCAATGAGATTCACCCTCATCCTTCTGAATTCCATCGAGTTCAGGCCTGGAGCTTTAAGCCTTTCATTTCTGTGGTTATTCTCAAGAAAAAAGCAACATTGTCAAACTGTACAGGCTTGTCGGAATTGTCAGCTATAGAAGAACAAAGGCAGAACATTTATTTCACATCACTGACCTCCGCTGTGTTTCCTACTACTAGTTGAACAAGTTTTCTTAGGGATGTACTTGTTGGGGGCCCTCCCGAGCTCTGCCAATATGCCTTGCCAATGTGTAAAACGGTCTCCAAGGATACTCTCTTGTTCGGAAGGTCCTCACACATTCGCAGAAGGAGTTGGTTCAGCTGGTCACTAAGCTGGATTGGCTGTCAAAAGCATGGGGAAAAAAATGGTAAAGAAACAAAAGAACTAAAATATCCCTCTTTAATTTCAGAGTAAAGTAATCCAAAAGAATCCTATGATTACAGAGGCACTTGATATAATCTTCAGCGGAGTAGTGACAAATCAGGTGATTAGGTGGATTTTTTTATGCTTGACAAGCAAATGATTAAACACTTCAACAAGCTTTGAAAAATCCCAGCTATTCCTTTGATGAAACAGTGAGCTTCACTGCAAACAAACAAAAACTTTGGAAGAGTGGTGAGGAGGGCCATTTGGCCCATCATATGCTAGCTCATTGTAAAAAGTGCCCAATTAGCTCTATTCCTACTCTTTTCGCAAAGATTATCACAACATGGAATGAGACCCATCCAGACCCAGCAATATAAGGTGGAAAAGGCATAAAGATGTACACTTTGGTATAAAAAAAGGTAGAGAAGTAGATTATTAAGTGTAATTAAGAGGTGGTGGTGCCCTGATGGTCTGGAAATTCTTGTACATTAATCACTGAAAGATAATGCATAGTGCTATACAAAACTAGGAAAGCATATGGTAAAGATTTGATGGCAAGAATAGAGACAACTTGCTCCAATTACACAGAGCCCCAGAGAGACTGCATTTGGAATATTGAATACAGCTCTTGTTTCTGAATCAACGGTCTGAATACGGCAAAGGTTTACAAATAGATTCCTGAGATTGGGATGCATGTTTGGGCAGTGGGTTGTATGCAGAAATTAAGCATATTATACCTATACTTATTACGGTTTCGCAGAATGAGAGGTAATCTCTTTGAAATATGCAAGGGTGTGATAGAGTAGGTGCAGATATGAGAATTCCCTTGGCAGGAAGGTGTAGAATGGGTGGATAGTGGGGGAGGGTATGTGCTATTGTTTCTGGTTAAGGATCAACCATTCAGTACAGATTTGGGAAGAAACACAAAGCCAGAGGTATTGAACCCTTGCAATCCTCCATGACCTTCCTGCAGTTCTCTACCAGGAAGGTCATGGAAGCTCAATCCTGCAATTTATTCAAAATAGAGATAGATTTTGAGATATTAATGGAATCAAGTGACACAGAGTGAGAGGAGAGAGGTGGGTCTGAGATAAAAATGAGCAATGATCTTAACAGACAAAGGGGCTGAATGGCCTATCCTGCCTTCCAGTTCCAGTCCTTCCTCTTAGGAATAATAGAGAAAATGGGAAAGTACCAGCTAGTTTTGCCACTGCATTTTATCCACACTCTTTAGTTTCTGCTCTAAAAGGTGACAGGTTGTATGTGTAGTTTACTAGCTTCAATAGAATTCAGTCATATCTCAGGAGGAATCTGATGTTTCTCACCTGTGCTTCTGGAAGCTGGTAATCCGCTGCCCAGTACAGAGTCATCCCGAGTGAGTACACATGCATCTGAAAACAAAGGAGAAAACTGGTGAAGCAGAAACTCAAACCAAACCAGAGACCTGCAAAGGAAGGAAGAGATTAAGCCACATGGGAACCATGGAGTGCTGGGAAAATTTGACTCATGGCCACAGGATAATGGGAGAGGTGCCTTTCTGACTGGAGGTGCAAGGATCCGTACTGGGAACTCTGTTGTTTGTGATAAATACTTAGTGGCTACTTTATTAGGGACACCTGTACACATGCTCATTAATACAAATATCTAATCAGCCAATCATGTGGGAGCAACTTGATGCATAAAAGCATGCAGGCATGGGCAAGACATTCAGTTGTTGTTCACACCAAACATCAGAATGGGGAAGAACTTTGATCTAAGTGACTTTGATTGTGGAATGATTGTTAATGCCAGATGAGGTGGATTGAGTATATCAGAAACTGGAATTAAGTATAAATTCAAATTTAATTGTCATTAAATAATATGCATGAATACAGCCAAGGGCCAAGGTGCAAAATACAGTACTGACAGCCATACGCTGCACAAAAGGCAGATACAGTTATGATAGCAGCAAAATATGGTCACAATAATTAGCCCAAGTCCCTGAGTGCAATGGCCTGGAGATTGATGGTGCGTAATATGTTGTCCTGGAGACACATTTCTGCAAGATGATGCAGTTCCTCATCACGCGGTAATGCAGCCGCAGACAAATGCAATCAAGCTCGACTTCCATCAAGTGAGCACAGAAGGGCAATACCAATGGGAGGGGCCAACCCCAACCCAGCCACACCACACCAGCTCCTGCGTCTCCTCCCCTGGGCGGCTGCAGCATAAAGGCCTGGTACGTGCACCAACCGATTCCCTGCTGTCGGTCTCGCCAATGAACCGGTGAACTGGACTTGCAGTATTCTACATTACCAGTGTCCAACAAGAGAAACATCCAAGCCAATCATCTGTACCGTTTGTTGGACCGCGCACCATCTCTGACGCCTTCCTCCTTAGGTGGCTGCAACAGGCAGCATGGTACACAATAAATCCAGCTCCTCCACTATTGAGCAACTCACTGAAGGTGTCGACCTGCAGTACTTGACATTATTCATATTCAGCGGTGTTTAGTGATTGTGAAAAAGACAAAGTATGATCAATTATACCTTTGTTTGGACCTAGAGAGGCCGTGGCGACCAAGTGCACCACGATCTTATCAGAAGACATGTCAAATCTTGCAGCAGAAGACCACGAACATAGACTCAGTGGCCGATTTATTAGGTACAAGGGATAAAGTGGCCTCGGGGTGTATATTAATGACCTAGGTGAAACTATAGATCATCTTATTAGTAAATTCGCAGTCAACAGAAAAACTCATGGAGCTGTGGATAGGAAGGAAGGTCGTCAAACACGATACAGATCAGCTGTAAATTTGGGCAGAGGAATAGCAGATGAAGTTTAATCCAGTCAAAGTGTGACGTGTTGCATTTTAGGAAGTTGAATACAAAAGGAAAGTATACAGTAAGTGGCAGGACATTTGGAAGTATTGATATACAAAGGGATCTTGGGGTGCAAGTGCATAGCTTCTTGAAAGTGGGACCACAAGCGGATAGGGTGAGGAGGCATAAGGTTCGTGTGCCTTCGTTGGTTGGGGCACTGTGTATGAAAGCTGGGAAGTCATGTTGGTTAGGCCACACAATAGGAAGGTTGTGAAGACTTGCAAGGGGGTGCAGAAGTTGTTCTGTAGAATATTGCTTGGATTGGACTACACTGCACTACTATACGGAGAAGTTGAAAAACCCTGGACTGCCTTCTCTGAAATGGCATAGGCTAAGGGGAGACCTGATAGAAGTATTCAAAATTATGAGAGGCATAGGTAGAGTAACTAGAGTCTTGTTATTTCAGGTTGGCAATGTCAGATAATGAAGGGCAGAGGTTTAAGTTGTGAGAGGGAAAGTTCAAAGGAGATGTGCAAGGCAAGTTTTTTTATAGAGCGGGTAGGTGCCTGGAATGTGCTGTCAGGGGAGATGGTAGGCACAAGTACCACGGCAGCAATTATGAAACACTTAGATACACAAAATGAATAGGAGGGAATAGCACAGGGGTTTTCAACCTGAGGTCCATACTTAATGATATTGGTCCATGGCATAAAAAACGTTGGGAACCCCTGGAATAGAGAGATATGGATCCATGTGAAGAGGATGGGATTAGTTTAAGTCGTCGTCATGGTCAGCACAGACATGGTAGGACAAAGGGCTGGTTCCTGCATTGTACTGTTTTACATTCTAGGAGGGAGAAGCCAAGACCCAGGAACTTAGTGCTTCACTTTGGCAGGGGGACTGTGGTGGTTGCTAACAAAATGTTTACATCCAAAACAACACACACAAATAGATTCAATGGGAGGAAATTAGCAGGTCAGGCAGCATCTACGGAAAAGAGTAAAACAGTTGACGTTTCAGTCTGAGACCCTTCTTCAGGTCTGAGGAAGGACCTCGACCCGAAACGTCAACTGTTTACTGTTTTCCACTGATGCTGCCTGACCTGATGAGTTTCTCCAGCATTTTGTCTGTGTTGCTTTGGATTTCCAGCATCTGCAGACTTGTGTTTGTGTTTACATCCAATGGTTTGCAACAATGGGTGAACCAGATCACTGGTCTGTCATGTTAATATCACCATGAACTATTGTTTACAAGGGAACACAATTCTGTATGTGGATGAGTTATTGCTTTATTAACCCTACCCCATGCACGTGGCAGAACTTTCCCAGGAACAGAAGGTAAATCTGTGGTAAATCAAATGCATTGTTAGCAAATATTTTAAAGATTTTTTTCAGAGTTATCGTAAGAATTCCTTAACATCCAAGATAGTGGCTATATTTCATTAGGAGTTTGAGGAGATTTAGTTTGTCATCTAAAACACTTGAAAGTGTACCGTAGAAAGCATTCTGACTGGCTGTATCACCGTCTGCTACCGTCTGGTATGTTATTGAGGTACACCATGATTTTGTGCTACTGCACAAGATCAAAATAAGTTGCAGAAGCTTGTAAAATTAGTTAGCTCCATCATGGTTATCAGCCTCCATAGTATCCAAGACATCTTCAAGGAGCAGTGCCTTAGAAAGGTGGCATCCATCATTAAGAATCTCCATTAACCAAGGCAGTGTGATGGTTACACTGTTACCATCGAGAAGGAGGTACAGAAGCCTGAAGGCACACACTCAGCAATTCAGCAACAGCTTCTTCCTTTCTGCCATCTGATTTCTAAATGGACAGTGAACCCATGAACACTACCTCACTACTTTTTTATTTCTGTTATTTTTGCACTACTTATCTTAACTTAATTATTTAATAGAGATATATATACTTAATGCAACTCAGTTTTTTTCCCTCTATATTTATTTATCTATCATGTATTTCTTTGTACTACTGCTGTAAAGTTAACAGATTTCACAACATATGTCAGTGATATTAAATTTGATTCTGCTTTACATTTTTCCCTGAAACTTTGGTCTACACTGATTACAGCCACAACCAACTTCCTCTCCTGTGGAATTGTTTTGATATGGGCCACTATTTTAGAAATCTTTTTAACAAAGTGGGTTACTTCAGTAATAGGGTAGGTTTCATAATCAGGACGGATACTTAAAGAATTGCTTGAGGGCAGCAAATTTGCATGAGATAACCCATGTGACCCATCCAAGACTTCCTTCATGGTAATGATGGAGACCAGATGAACAGCTTCGTACACATTCAGATGCAGCTGTCGTTTGCAACTCTGCGCTCCCTCATTTGTTTAGGTTTTTGTAAAAAAAAGCATCACCCATGCTCATGCTCATACAATGGATTAATTTAGATAAAGTCTGGCATGGGGCTTTAGTTCACCCTGTGGTTACCTAGGCAACGGAATACCGACCATGACATTAGCTTAAGAGCTCAAGTGTTTGTCACTCTGATTCTGGGGACTATTGAAGAAGATGATCGGCTTCAGAGCTTTGCTATTCATGCAGTGCACTCAGTTGAGAAAGCTCTCCAATCCATTTGCTGGGATATGGGATTTGCAGCCCATATCAGATTCATAAATGGAGGTGGAGAGTGAAAAAGCACTGAAGTTTCATTTGACTTGTGTAAGACACAAGAATATTATGCCTATTTCTGCTTACTCTGTTTTTGGAAAGGTATGGAGATCCAGGGAGGGTACTGGTAATTAGCTTATTAGTGTCATATGTATCGAGATACAGTGAAAAGCTTTTGTTTGCACATCATTCAGACAGATCATGTCATACATAAGTATATCAAGGTGGTACAATGGGGTAAAAAGCAGAATGCAGAAAATAGCGTTACAATTACAGAGAAAGTGCAGTGTATGTTAGACAAACAACATGCCACTGTACGGACTGAGAGATCAAGAGCTTACCTTTAGCAAATAGGAACTCATTCAACAGTCTTTTAACAGCAGGATAGAAGCTGCCCTTAAGCCTGGTGGCATGTGCTCTTAAATTTTCCATTTTCTGCCTGATGAGAAGATGGCTGGGGTTGGGCTGAGATGCATCTGAATCAGATGCTTTCTCTGGTCCACTTGTACAGATTGGTGGAAGCCATTGTGGAAATGTCAAACTTCCTTAGTCTTTAGAAGAAGTAAAGGCATTGGTATGCTTTCTTGGGTAGAGGAAAGGATTACCAGAATAGCTTTAGGGATGTGAAATTTCAACCATAAAATTAAAGTGGAGAAATCCGGGTTGTTTAGAGAACAAAGGTCAAGACTGGATTTGATACAGATACACAAAATCATGGTGTACCTAGATAACATTAGCTGTTTTTCATTGGCGGATGGTTCTCCCTAAGACCACATGGGTTTCCTCCGAGTGTTCCGCTTTTCTCCCACAGTCCAAGGGTTAATTATACATTATAAATTGTCCCATGATTAGTCTAGGATTAAATCAGGAGATTGCAGGGTGGCATGGCTTGAAGGGCTTATTCCTCATTGTATCTTAATAAATTTATCTTAATAAATAAATATGGAGAGCAGTTATGATCTGGAAGTCATTGCCCCTTGGAGTTGATCAGCTGTTACAACGTAACTGGACGGGCATGACAGAAAGTATTTCTGCCTTTTATGGGGAGAACATGGAGGGACAGAGCTCATATTCTAGAAGTACTAGGAGTTGGAATAGATTCAATGGGAGAAAAGAAACCTTCTGGGCTGTCAAAACTCCAAAACCGAGAATGCTGGAAATAGTTAGCAGGTCAAGCAGCATCTGTGGAAACAGAAACTATGAATGTTTCAGGTCCAGGTGTCACAAGGGGGGGGAGCTGGTGAACGGACTCAAATGCAAGACACAGACACTGAAGTACAAGGAACAGGACTTGACTAGAGTAGGGACGTGACAGGATACAGACAAGGAACAGGGACTAGAATGTAGACTTGTGCTAGAACATGGACTAGACAGAGAGCCCGGTCAAGGAACTATGAACTAGGAGCCTGGGCTTGGGAAAGCGGGACCAGGACTAGGAACCATGAACTAGGAGTCTGTGCTTGGAGTCTGAGCCAGGACAAGGACCCAGAATCTGGGTCTTGCCTTGGGCTGGGACCCGAGAACTAGGCAAGGACATGACATGGCTACAGGACAGGATGTGGCTGGGGTCTAGAGTCTAGAGTCTTGAGGCTTGAGGCTGGGGTCTTGAGGCTTGAGGCTTGAGGCTGGGGTCTTGAGGCTTGAGGCTTGAGTCTTGAGACTTGAGCTGGGGTCTTGAGTCTTGAGGCTAAGACAGGTCCCCCGCAAGGCAACAGCAGAACGGCCTGACTTACCCTACGGAGGCGAGGACAAGAAGAGATAAACACCGAAAAACGACAGACAGTTCCATCTTTGCATCGGGGTTGCTCCAAATTACAGTTACAGCCAGCAACCTCGGCTGGCTACAGAAACAGCCGGATCCCTACCTAGCTCAGAGTGGCTGACGGACACTCAGCTGGCCTGAGAAACGGCTGAATTCATACCGCAAAGACAGCACCGACTACCGACAGCAAGGCTCCATGAAGCGATAGTCCTCCAACGCAGCCTAAAGATGGCAAGTGGCCACTCTAGCCTTCCACTGGCAGGTTGCTCCCAGGGAATCTTGACAAGACAAACCAGCCCCCACACTCGATCCCAAGGCTACTTATATTCCAAGCCCCAAGATGGGAATCAGGTGCCTATGATTAACCCAACCGAAACAAGGGACAGCTGGAAGACCCAGAGTCCTGAGTCCATGGACCGGACCATGAACCGGAATACGGATTTCACGGACCGGACCATGACACCAGGATCCTTCATCAAACATTCCAGGACTTTTTTGCTTCTATGAACCTTACTTAATATTAGAATAAATGTGCTGGTAGCAGAAAGGCAAAATGTCTTGTGCAACTGAAATAAAGAAAGTAGTACAGGTGTGCCCTGCTTTTTGAACGTTCGCTTTACAAAACCTCACTGTTACGAAAGACCTATATTAGTTACCTGTTTTCACTAACAGAAGGTGTTTTCACCGTTATGAAAAAAGCAGCGCGCGCCCCGAGCAGCCACTCTCCCCCGGATTCGGAACTGCATTCTCACCGGCATTACTTAAGCACATGCCTGTGAGCAGCCGTTTGCAAGATGAGTTCTCAGGTATTGGAAAAGCCTGAAAGAGCTCGTAAGGGTGTTGCACTTAGCGTAAAACTAGACATAATTAAGCATTTCGATCGTGGTGAACGAAGGAAGGACAAGGTGAGTTTGGCTTGTGGAAGTTGACGAAGATGATGTTGAAGAGGTTTTGGCATCCCATAACCAAGAACTGATAGATGAAGAGCTGATACAATTGAAAGAGGAAAGGATAACAATCAAAACCGAATGCAGTAGCGTACAGACTGAAAGTGAAATCGTCCAGGAACTGAACGTGAGGACTGCGTGAGATTTTCACTGCAATGATAAAGGAGTACGACTTTAATTTTGAAAGGGTACGTCAGTTTAGGGCATATTTGCAAGATGGTTTACAAAGAACTGTATGGTAGAAAAATGCACGAGGCTAGCAGTCAAGCATACTGTCGTTTTTCAAGCCTTCCACATCAGCCACAGCACACGACAAACCTCGACCTTTGACATCGAGGCAGGCAGACATAGAAAAAGATGACCTGCCTGCCCTGAATGATGATGAGATGACACCCCAGTGGTCCCAACCTCCGGGCCGCCGACAGATACCGATTCACGGAGAATGCAGTGGTAGCTGGGAGGCACCCAGCATGTCTTTAAGAAAAAAGCCGAAATACACAAGCTAATTAATTAGGTGCCACCCGGCACATAAATGTCGGCCCAAATCAGAAGCGATTGCCAATTTCACTTGCTCTATGTAATCGGCAATTGCCTCTAATCTGGGCTGACATTTACGTGCCGGGCGGCACCTAATTAACTAGCTTGTTTATTTCAGCTTTTTTTCTTAAAGATGTGCTGTGTGCCTCCCGGCTACCGCTGTACCCCTGCATGTTTCACGGATCAGTATCGGTTTGCTGCCTGGAGCGTGGGGGCCACTGCACCACCTCAACCTGCGACGACTCAGCCTAACACACCATCATCAGTGTGCTGGGCGCTGACTTCCTAATTCCGATAAGTGATACTACACTGTACATACATTATTTCTACTTTATATAGGCTGTGTATTTTTATGTGTTACTTGGTATGATTTGGCAGATTCATAGCTTAAAGGTTACTGGAGAGAGTGTTTTGCCAGGAGTGCTTGTATGAGATTTTTGCTACGGACAGCAGTGCAGGCAATCGTTGTAGAGAAGTATTTCTAATTTATATGGGCTGTGTATTTATCATATTATTCCTGCTTTTACTATATGTTACTGTTATTTGGCATGACTTGGTAGGTTATTTTTGGGTCTGCGAACACTCACAAATTTTTCCCATATCAATAAATGGTAATTGCTTCTTCGCTTTACGACATTCCAGCTTACGAACCGTTTCATAGGAACGCTCTACCTTCGGATAGCGGGGGAAACCTGTATGCCATAAAATGGGTAAAGCCATTCTTTAGTTAAGTAAGTAACTAGTTGCACATGAAACTGTAACAGAGCTGGACTGTGTTTTAGTAGCCGATGTATGTATGTTTGAAAGTTCAGAGCCGTTCAGAACTTCATAGCTATCCATTGTTATTCACAGTCCGTCAGCAAGCACAGGTCAATGAGCCGGAGATTCTCGGCAGACAGGAGAAAATCTGCAGATGCTGGAAATCCAAAGCAAAACAGATTTGGTATGTCACCAAAAACACACTCTCAAATTTCTACCAATTTACTCTGGACAGCACTCAAACTGGCTACATCAATGTCTGCACAGGATCAAAGTAAGCTGCAGAGAGTTGTAAAATTAGTTAGCTCCATTATGGGCACTGGCCTTCATAGTATCCAGGACATCTTCAAGGAGTGATGACTCAGAAAGGCGGCATCTATCATTAAGGACCTCCATTACACAGGACATGCCCTCTTCTCATTGCTTTCATCAGGAAGGAGGTACAAATGCATGAAGACACACACTCAACAATTCAGGATTATTAAGTATTGCATTGTACTGCTGCCACAAGGTTAACAAATTTCATGAGATATGCCAGTGATATTAGACCTGATTCTGATTCTGATTTTGAAATGCTAGAGGAATTCAGCAGGTCAGGCAGCATCTAAGGAAAGAAGTGAACAGTCAATATTTCAGGCTGAGACCCTTCATCAGGACCCTGAAGAAGGGTCTCGGCCTGAAACGTCAACTGCTTATTCTTTTCCAGAGATTCTTGGCAGAATCGAAATGGAAAATGCTAACGCTCCTTCTATTCTGATTTGATGTCACACAAGAATGGCACAGCAGTACAGCTAATGGTGTGGCTACTCATAGTTCCAGCAACTCTGATTCAATCCTGATCTTAGGTACTGCCTTTGTGGAGTTTCCACATCCTCCCTGTTTCCTGTCACATCCCAAAGGTGTGAGGGTTGCAAGGTAATTTGGCCACAGTTAAGTACCCCTAATGCAGGAGTTCCCACCCGGGGACCACAGACCCTTTGCTTATGGTATTGCTTCAAGGCATAAAAAGGATTGGGAGCCCCTGTCCTAATGGGAATATGGGGAGAATAAAATAGGATTTGTGCGGAACTGCTCATAATGGTTGCTCAGTTGTCAGCACAGATTTGATGCATTGAAGGGCCTGCCTCCACTTCAGACTGTGGCCATGTTAAACTTAGGGTGCTGCTCAGTTTGTATTCTACAACAGACTTCTCAACACTTCAGTCCACCCCTGCTAATTTGATTATTTTCTTCAAGTTAAATTAGAACCATCTAGTAACTTTAACTGAGTGATTTTAATTAAATAGCATAGGAGCAGGTAATTTGTTTCTTAATTCCAATTGAAATGATCAGATAATATGAATGAAACAATTTTTAATTAAGAGCAGTAGACTGTATTCCCATTAGTGAATCCAGTCTGGAGTGAGACCTGACCTTGAAAAAACAATCACAAGCCAACACACACACACTGCGTCAAATAAAAATTCAGCATCTTTATGACTGCCATCAATGTACTTCACCTTATTTACCTGTTCTTTGCTATGTGTTTGGAAGTGATGCTTCTATTATTTTTCCCTGGCTGCAGACACACCCTTTGTTGCCCAAAAGGAGCTCCGCAATACATATTCACATGTCTGCTGGAGGAACTCAGTGAGTCAAGCAGATTCTGTGGATTCTGTGGGGGTGGGGGGGGGGGTTTGTTGACATTTTGCTTTGAAACTCTCCATCTGTCCTAATGTAGGGTTTTGGCCCGAAATGCCAACAATTCCCTTCCTCCCACAGATGCTGCTCGGCCTGCTGACTTCCTTCAGCAGATTGCTTGCTGCTCCAGAATCTAGCATCTGCAGTCTCCTGTGTCTCCACAATATGCGTTTTTTGTTATCTCTTCATTTTTTTCAAGTGGGGGGGAGTGCATGAAATGTGTTGTCCCTGTGTTATGATGAGTCTCCCTCTTTAACCTTTGCAGTTGTTCCAGTGAAGCTGCTCCCATTGTGTTATTGGCAGGCCGTTCCAGGGTTTAGCCCCAGCAATGCAGAGGGTGGTGCGGACAGCCCAGCGCATCTGTAGAGGAACTTCCCACTATTCAGGACATTTACAAAGACAGGTGTGTAAAAAGGGACCGAAGGATCATTGGGGACCCGAATCACCCCAACCACAATCTATTCCAGCTGCTACCATCCGGGAAGCGGTACCGCAGCATAAAAGCCAGGACCAACAGGCTCCAGGACAGTTTCTTCCACCAGGCCATCAGACTGCTTAATTCATGCTGACACAACTGTATTTCTATGTTATATTGACTATCCTGTTGTGCATACTATTTATTATAAATTACACATTACATTTTGAGACGGAGACGTAACATAAAGGTTTTTACTGCTCATGTATATGAAGGATGTAAGCAATAAAGTCAATTCAATTCAGTGATGGAAGATCGACAGTAAATGTCCAAGCCAGGATGCTGCAGAACTTGGAGAGAACCCATGACGGGTGCAGTTCCCATGCTCCTGCTGTCTTGTCCTTGGTAGTAGAGACTGAAGTTCTGAGATGCACTGTTGAAGAAGCCTGGGCCATTGATTGCAGTACATTCTGTGGATGGTACACACTGTAACTACAGTGTACCACTAGTGGAGGAACATAATACTTATGAGTGATGGATAAGGTGTTAGATTTGTTTCAGATTCATTTATTTATCACGTACATGGAGACATACAGTGAAATGTGTCATTTACATTAACAACCATCATATCCTTGGCTATGCTGGGGGAAGTTTGCAAGTATCACCATACATTCCATTCCAGCATCAACATAGCATCTCCACAATGTTCAATCAAGCAGGTAGCTTTGACCTGGATGGTATTGAGCCTCTTGAGCAATGTCAGAGCTGCACCCACCCAGTCAAGAAAGTAGAGAACATTTCATCAAGCTCCTGTGTGTAGGAGAGCAGAGGAAATGTGGCCCCTGTGAGTGATAGAGACCACGGGAACAGGACACAGACACAGAGAGTGTAAGAGAGCACACGACAGGGACACAGGGTTAAAGAGAGAGTGGGAACTGGCACTTGGTGAAGAGAAAGTGCAGATGTCCTGTAGTAAGCCAAATGCAGAAACAAAGGTATTGCCAAGTGGTTGGATACCAGATTATCAGAATTTTACTATTTAAGTATTATCCTGTTAGCCCAGGTCTAGGTTAGGAAAGTTGGACATACCTAGCCTGATTCAGCGCACGACTACAAACTTAAAGAACTAACTCCATGAAGATTTGTCCATACTGTGATTAAAGATAGCACTGATTTTCAACAATCCGCTGTGTGAGATACTGTATGTACTGCCTGTTACACCATTGGCATTTAGGGCAGCAGTGGAAGGCCTCCATCTCTAATGGTGTTCAGGTCTTGTTTCATCATGTTAGTAGCTTCCTCTTGATTTCACTACTGTCAATCATGCAAGGCCCAGGTGGAGACTCAGGAATACCGTCACACGCAGATGTAGAAGGATTCTTCATTGCTATTGTAATAGTTTTGTTTTTACCAGTCACGGTTGTTAGCACTAAGCTGAATCCCCGGGCCTGGAGGACAGGTGTCCTCTACCCTTGGGCCTGTTTGACATAGGTGACCCTACCAAGAGCCAAAGCATAAAGCCCTGACTCCAGCCAACACAGCTCTCTGGATCATCGAGGCACTCAAGCCTCCAAACCATGTTAAGGCTAGAGTCCTCCTGGAGAGCCGTGTGAGATAGACATGAGTATATTTCCTCACAACTTCCTTGCTGGAAGATGAAATACAATTGTAAAGGAACCCACAATTTGAATAGCTACCCACGCAAAGCATCAAAATTAAAACAGCACGTAACAGTGCAATCTGCTCTGTGTGAGAGAGTGTGGGTTAATTTGCTAACAGGAAACTGACAAGATTAGTCAGACTTACAAATAGCATCCTATTCAATATTAAAATCAGCTTTAAAACAGCATTGAACTTCATCCAAACAATTAAGGTTAAAATTGCCCCCTGAGTAATCATAGTTGGCTGCAGATTTGAGAAGTCACTTGAATTAACTGTAGAGAAGTTGCCTATGAAGTCCCGCAGTTGGCTTTAGCATTCTTAAACTGTAAGCATAGAGAATGATCCAGTGACTCCTGCTGGAAGGTCCAGACAGAGAGACATTATATGAGGGCAGGACTGTGCTTGATTATGGATCCCTACAGAGTCAATGATCACATTCAGCACCAAGGCTCATCTTTAATGCTGAATACAAGGCGGGTGAGGTATAGAGGGTGTTGGTGACATCAAGAATCCTTAGCTAAACAAGACGGCAAAGCAATCAGGAGCACAGAAGCTGGAGACAGCATAATATGAAAAAGAGACGCCCTGCAGCCATATTTAATCAGTTGTTAACCATCAGTTTAATTTATGTCAATGCACTCCAAGCTATGTGCACAAATAGTTGATATGTAGAATGTTATGCATATCAATGTGGGATTAACCATGAACTGTACAACATAATCAGCCACGTCTTCAAAATGAGAGGCAATGTGCCTTGTTGATTTGCATTCATTAATTCACATTCAATTACAATATTAACATGGTTGAATCCTAATAGCTACAGTGTTGATCTAGTTTGCAAAAGAATATTATCAGGATGGGAATTTTGTCTGTTCTGGATCAATCTGCTGATTAAAAGTACCAATTTGCCCACCTTTTCACACAGTGTGTTGTACCTCCTTATACTTTTTAATATTCATTCAGACTTTCAATCCAAACAGAAACAAAGGGAAACGCTGAACCCAAGCAGATGTGAGCAGCCTTCATTATAAAGAGGTGCCTGGGAGGCTGCCAATTCCTCGGGTATAATGAGAGCTGTTCAATGAGAAAGGTGCATTCATTTCAGCTCCTTTGGTCCATCGTGCCAGCTCATTAGCCTGGATGAAAATCCTCCATTAATAGCAGATGGCTATATATTTACTAGTTGCAACCAACAACAACTCTTTACCATGCAAGTGCAACTTGTCCCAAAGCGAACAGCTATCAATAAGGCCAACTGCCATTAAAATGTGTCCATCCAGGACACATATAGGCTCCTGGTGCTGTGTTGGCTCATTCCTTCAAAACGGAGAGCTGAATAGTTATTTGACTGGGAATAGATTAGAGGGCAAGGTGCAGACTGTTCTTGGTACTTGATGGTCGCTGTGTTACTTGTCTGGACTTGTATCAGGTATACAGCAACCATTACTATCCTAATTAAAACACCAGGATGGATGACATTTTATTTGAGGACCCAATATAATTTACCAGCAGCACACCTTCATTCTCAAGACAGAGCATAAAACCATAAGACATGGGAGCAGAAGTAGGCTATTTGGTCCATCGCATCTGCTCTACCATTCGATCGTGGATGATTTATTTTCCCTCTCAATCTCAATTTCCTGCCTTTTTCATGTACCCTTTGATGACCTTATTGATCAAGAACATTTCAACCTCTTCTTCAAATATACCCAAAGACTTGGCCTCCACAGCCTTGTGTTAATGATACACAAAGATTCACAACCTCTGGCTAAAGAAATTCATCCACATCTTGGTTCTAAAAGGATGTTCTTCTGTTCTGAGACTGTGCCCTCTGGTCCTAGACTCTCCTACTATTGAAAATATTCTCTACAACTTACAGGGTAAAACTGAACGGAAGACAACATGTTCAAAATAGGAGCACCTTGTACATGCACAAACTTTAATTTAATGTGTTCCTGTGCAGAAATTGCATTACCATATTTAATCTGCTGCATCATTGTAGGCTGCTGTTGTTGATCTACGGTGCTGGTGCACAGGATATAGCCAACAGTCCCTGAGTACCGTTGGTACCACTGGCCTAGGATCTTGTGCTGATGCAGTAGTTGGGAATATACAAGTGGAAGGGAGAAGGAGACTTCATCTGCTGGACCAGTGGCCTCATTATTAATCTGCTTTACTTTATTTCGATGGCAACTGATGATTTGGACCACAAAAAAATCCTGAAGTCTCTGAGAGTTTCTAAATAAAACTACCTAAACAACCTGACTTCCAGAGCACCTTCTGTGTTGCCTGACATTTATATGCAGTAAATCTTTCCCCCACTCCAAGCACCCCAATATCCACATCTCACTGCCAACAGAGTCCTGACACTTCATGTATCCATGCAGAAGTCCTGGAGAGTACTGGCTCATTTTTTTTAAAATGGAAGGAAAAAAGCTGCTCCAGTTTCCAAAGCAAATGTGTTACCTTGCTCCTGGACCTGCAAGCTTTGAGTTTTTTTTGAGGGTAAAATGTTTCGATGGAGCACCCCTAAGCATACTTGGGTGGCCAGTGATGTGGTGGCTTCAGCACTGGACTCCGAGACTCTGAGTTCGAATCTGGCCGGTCCCAACCTGGACAGCAGCAGTATCTGTGTGGAAGAAAGGCCTGAAAATCTGCTTCCGTATCTTGTCACAAAAACCCTACGGACAACAACACGACGATGACTCAATGTCACTCAACAACAATAACATACTTAGTGGTCCCTAACATTGCCAGCAAACATTATTGTAAATGAAATAGACCATAATCAGAATACGCAAAGTGCAGATGGACAGTGTCAAGACTTCAGTCAGTTTGTGGGAAGCAGGGGTGAGAGAGTGAGAGGAGAGATGGATGATGGTACTGCTTGTTGGGAGCAGGGGAATATTCATTTGATTGGGAAGTAATGGTGATTTTTGTGGTCAGGAAGTGTAGCAGCCAACAGGACCAAAGCTAAATATTGTTTTAATAATGGAGACAATTTATTAACAATTGTTGTTTTAAAATCAATGCAGGGATACAGTTCTAACTCATAATGCGATGAGACTCTGAGATTAGTGAAGACTAAAAGTGATCCAAGCAAACACATAAAATCAGGTCACAATACCAAGGGAACACAATTGCTTGCTGTTATTTGGCAGCAACAGAAACTGGGTTGGTGCCTTCAGAATGATGAATAATATCAACATCTGATGATTTGGGTTAGAAACAAACATCCTTTGCAAAAGGCCCTTAGAGGTAACAAGGCTTGTCAATTCAGTCCTTCGCTGTAAAAATTATTTAAGAATTTGAAAGGGAAAAAGAAATGCTCCCTCATCCTCTGTTAGGCTGATTACATCCCAGATAGATACTGACCTAGTTTCATCTATAGTGTGTGTCTGTGTACGTACACCACTGAAGACACAAGAAGACACGTGCCCATGTGCATGCAAACACACAAGTGCATGGTAAAGATCATTTGCAACCTTAACATGCTTCAACATAGATGGAAGTGCTCTGGAAATTCTTAGTAATCCAGCCAAACTGGGGTATGCTGAGATAAAATGGCATTCAGTCTTGTAATTTTTCGATTAGTTCTAAAAACAAAAATATGAAATCTGCCACATTGATTGAACACCCTAATGGTTTCACTCCACTTCGAATTGTAGCCCCACTGCATATGACTGATTCAAGCTTCCTGAAGTAACCCAGTAAGTTAGTTATCACACAAAAAGCAAAACCTAGCATAGTCAATGAAAATGGCCACCCTGTTGTCACAAGAAAATAACAAGGACAGTGGGTTAAAATGCTTCGGGACACTTTTCTGCGTAAAAGGTCTAGAGTATATACAGGTTGCTTCTGTTGTGGTTGATAAAAGTTGTTGCACTATGAGGGGACATCCTACAGTTTCACACGCACTGACAATGGATGCCATGCAGTGTGCACAGGAATAAGGGTTAAACATTTTACAGTGGATTCTGGTTAATTGGGACACATCAGGACCCGTACATTTTGGCCCAATTAAGCAGCAGCCCCAGATTCATTGGAAATAGTTAAAAAGCTGTAAAAAGAACAAATTGACAAATTATATACTGTATTTACATGAAATACAGACCAAATTAGAACACTGCCAATAGTACTACAGTACTATAAAACTGTGTATTAGTTCCTAATAATTATCAATGCAGAAATTCATCCAGTGTAGTAAGTAACAAAATCAGTGCAGACACCTGGTAAAGATAATGGACTGCCTTTGTACAATGTTAATGAAGATTACATCCTCCAAATCTTCATTTTCCAGGCCACATTCAAGATGATTATCGATACCTTCAAACTCCTCATAGTTCCTAACTTGTTGAAGTAGTGACATCATTTCATTTTCACTCCCAGCCATTTCCGGCATCTCCAAGCCTGAATGCTTGGAACTGCAGTGAGCAAAACAGTTCTGAATTTCTCACCAACTATCAGTGACAAAAATCACTGCTGTTTGAACACAAACAAACGCAACTGACGCTCTTTAAAAACTGTTCGCTCTATCCATGATGTAGTGTCCAATGACCACACACGTGAATGCGACTGATGCTAGTTAGTCTACATGCACTCTAATGGGTCTTAGACGGTCTGACAACAGACTCCTGCCTCAATTAAGCAGCACAGTGCCCCCAAATGAATGAAGGGAATTCCCCAACTTTCTCCACTAGTTATTGGTCCTTAAGATTTGTCCCAAATAAACAGCTGCCCCAATTAACTGTTAGCCCAATTAACCATCCTGCTGAAGGGTCCTGGCAGCACATACAAAATGCAGGCCAGACAGGGTACTGCCGAAGGGTCTCGGTCGAAATGTCAACTGTACTCTTTGCCATAGATGTTGCCTGGCCTGCTGAGTTCCCCCAGCATTTTGTGCGTGTTGCTTGGATTTCCAGCATCTGCAGATTTTCTCTTGCTTGTAACCGGAATCCATTGTAGTCCCAAATCATATCAAGCTAAAATTGCCTGCTTTTGCACTGGAATCACATGCTTCATCAAACGTTTGGCTAAAATTCAGCAAAAATCTGTAACTTTCAATTTATTTCATTGCAACTAGAGATCCACAAGGATTAGAAACCCCAAATTGGCCTGGTCTTCCAGTACACAAAGTGTTGGCATAATTCCTGATGTATTTTAAATTTTTAATCCTTCAAAACCAAACATTTATTATAAGGTTTACTTCACTTATCACAATTAGAAATGTGCCTTGACTACTGGGATACAACTATAAGCAAGGTGATCGTTATACATCCCCTATGTCATCCTGGTGTTTAATTGTCTTTAATTGCCTTTTGGATGCAGGAAACTGGATGAGAGTCAAGAAAGAGAAAGAAGTTAAACAGCCAGTGCAGAGTACCCCTGTGGTCATCCCCTCAACAACTGGAATACCACTTTGGATACTGTTTGGGGCAGATGACCTAGCAGAGGAAAGTCACAACAGTCAGGTCCCTGGCACTGAGTCTGACTCTGTGACTTAGAAGGAAACTGGAGAGAAGAGACACGCTATGGTGTTTGGGGATTCATTAGTTAGAGGAACAGAAAGGAGGTTCTGCGAATGAGACCAAGATCCCCGGATGGGATGTTGCCTTCTGGGTGCCAGGGTCCAGGAAATCTTGGATCGAGTCCTTAGCATTCTTAAGTGGGAGGGTGAACAGCCAGAGATCATGATCCGCGTAAGTACCAATGACATAGGTAGGGAGAGTGATGAAGTTCTGCAAAATGAGCTCAGGAAGTTAGGTGCTGAGTTAAAGGTCATGGTTGTGACTTCAGGATTGCTACCCATGCCACATGCTTGTGAGGCCAGAAATAGATTATACAGTTTAACACATGGCTAAGGAGTTGGTGTAGGAGGGAAGGCATAAAATTTTTGGATCATTGGGTTCTCTTCTAGGGAAGGTGGGTCTTGTATAAAAGAGATGGTTTGCACCTGAATTGAAAGGGGACTAATATCCTAGCGGGAATGTTTGCTAGTGCTGCACTGTGGATTTAAACTAGAGTTACAGGGGGATAGATACCACAGTGCCAAAACAGTTGTGGAGACAGATATTATTAAAACCTCCTTCAAAGTCAGGAACCAAAAGGTTGAGCATGGTGCAACTAGTGTCCTGAACTGCGTATGTTTCAATGCAAGAAGTATCGTAGGCAGAAAAAGGCAGATAAGCTCAGGGCATCAAACAACACCTGGAATTATAATATTGTAGACATTAGTGAGACATGGTTGCAGGAGGGGCGGGCCTGGTAGCTCAATATTCCGGGGTTCAGTTGTTTTAGACATGACAAAGCCAGAGGGATTAAAGGAGGTGGGATAGCATCACTAGACAGGGAAAATGTTGTGACATTGCTCAGTCAGGACACATCGGAGAACTCGTCTAATGAAGCATTATGGGTGGAACTGAGAAATTAGAAAGGTATAAAAGCGAAAAGATAGATCTGGTCACAGGTAAAGACTCTAAATTGGAGAAAGGGCAATTTTTATGGTATGAGAAAGAATCTGACAAGTGTGGATTAGGACAGGCTGTTTTTAGGCAAAGTGTACTTGGTAAGTGGGAGGCTTTCAAAAGTCAAATTTTGAGGGTACAAAGTTTGTATGTGCCTGTCAAGATAAAAGGTAAAGTTAACACATGTATGGAACCTTGGTTTTCAAGAGATATTGAGGCCCTTGTTAAGAAAAAAAAATGAGGTGCACAGCAGATATAGGCAGGTAGGAACAAATGGAGTACCTATGGAGTATAAGAAATGCAAGCGAACACTTAAGTAAGAAATCAGGAGGGCTAAAAGAAGGCATGTGGTTGCACTAGCAGACAAGGTAAAGGAGAATCTTAAGCGATCCTACAAATATGTTAAAAAGAAAAGGATTGCAAGGGACAAAATTGGTCCTCTCGAAGATCAGACTGGTAATCCATATATGGAGCCAAAAGAGATCCTAATTAATTTTTTTTGTATCTTTATTTACTCGGGAGATGGACACAGACTTTATAGAAGTGAGGCACAGCAGCATTAACTTCATGGACCCTAAACAGATTAGAAAGGAAGAGGTGTTGACAATCCTGAGGCAAAATAGGGTGGATAAATCTGCAGGGCCTGACAAGGTGTTCCCTCGGACCCTGCAGGAGGCAAATGCAGAAATTGCAGGGGCCTAGCAGATATTTAAATCATCCTTAGTAACAGGTCCGTTACCAGATGATTGGAGGATAGTCAATGATGTTCCGCTGTTCAAGAAAGGCTCTAAAAATAAACCAGGAAATTATAGCCAGGTGAACCTGGCATCAGTAGTTGGAAAGTTATTGTAAGGTATTCTGAGGGACTGGATATAAAAATATTTGGATAGACATGGACTGATTAAGGATAGTCAGTACGGCTTCATGCATGGTTGGTCAAGTCTAACCAATCTTATAGAGATTTTCAAGGAAGTTACCAGAAAAGCTGATGAAGGCAAAGCAGCAGATGTTGTGTCATTTGACAAGGTTCTGCATGGAAGATTGGTCAAGAAGATTCAGCCGCTTGTCATACATGGTGAGATAGTAAATTGGATTACAGATTGGCTCTGTGGGAGAAGCCAGAGAGATGGTTACTTCTCTAAAGAGACGCCTGTGACTAGTGGAGTGCTACAGGGATCGGTGTTGGGTCCATTGTTGTTTGTCATCTATATTAATGATCTGGAGGATAATGTTGTTTACTGGATCAGCAAATTTGTGGAAGACACCAATATTGGGGGTGTAATGGACAGCAAGGAAGGCTATCATGGCTTGCACCGGGATCTAGACCAGCTGGAAAAATGGGCTAAAAATGGCAGAGAGAATTTAATGCAGACAGGTGCAAGGTTTTGCACTTTGGTAGGACCAACCAGGGTAAGTCTTACACAGTGAATGGGAGGGCACTGAGGAGTGTGGTAGAACAAAGATGTGGTATATCTGGATTTTCAAAAGGCTTTTGACAAGGTCCCACACAGGAGATTAGTGTGCAAACTTAAAGCACACGGTATTGAGGGTATGGTATTG
This sequence comes from Mobula birostris, assembly GCF_030028105.1. NCBI lineage: Eukaryota > Metazoa > Chordata > Chondrichthyes > Myliobatiformes > Myliobatidae > Mobula > Mobula birostris. The sequence goes on from NC_092387.1 coordinate 40,000,644, forward strand.
ATGTGGACAGAGAATTGATTGGCAGACAGGAAGCAAAGAGTAGGAATAAACGGGACCTTTTCAGAATGGCAGGCAGTGACTAGTGGGGTACCGCAAGGCTCAGTGCTGGGACCCCAGTTGTTTACAATATATATTAATGACTTAGACGAGGGAATTAAATGCAGCATTTCCAAATTTGCGGATGACACGAAGCTGGGCGGCAGTGTTAGCTGTGAGGAGGATGCTAAGAGGATGCAGGGTGACTTGGATAGATTAGGTGAGTGGGTAAATTCATGGTAGATGCAATTTAATGTGGATAAATGTAAGGTTATCCACTTTGGTGGCAAGAACAGGAAAACAGATTATTATCCGAATGGTGGCCGATTAGGAAAAGGGGAGGTGCAACGATACCTGGGTGTCATTGTACTCCAGTCATTGAAAGTGGGCATGCAGGTACAGCAGGCGGTGAAAAAGGCGAATGGTGTGCTGGCATTCATAGCAAGAGGATTCGAGTACAGGAGCAGGGAGGTACTCCCGCAGTTGTACAAGGCCTTGGTGAGACCACTCCTGGAGTATTGTGTGCAGTTTTGGTCCCCTAACCTAAGGAAAGACATTCTTGCCATGGAGGGAGTACGAAGAAGGTTCACCAGATTGATACCTGGATCAACTAGGCTTATACTCTCTAGAATTTAGAAAATTCAGGGGCGATCTAATTGAACCATATAAAATTCTAAAGGGATTGGACAGACTCGATACAGGAAGATTGCTCCCGATGTTGGGGAAGCCCAGAACGAGGGGTCACACTTTGAGGATAAAGGGGAAGCCTTTTAGGACCAAGATAAGGAAAAACTTCTTCACACAGAGAGTGGTGAATCTGTGGAATTCTCTGCCACAGGAAACAGTTGAGGCCAGTTCATTGGCTATATTTAAGAGGGAGTTAGATATGGCCCTTCTGGCTAAAGGAGGATCAGGGGGTATGGAGAGAAGGCAGGGACAGGGTTCTGAGTTGGATGATCAGCCATGATTGTACTGAATGGTGGTGCAGGCTCGAAGGGCTGAACGGCCTACTCCTGCACCTATTTTCTATATGTTTCTATTACCCAACATCAGGATCAATACAGCCCCTCCTTCCATTGGACTATCTACATATTGATTTAAGAAACCCTCCTGAGTGCACCTAATAAATTCTGCCCCATCTTAACCCATTGCATTAACAAGGTCCCAATTTATATTATGGAAGTTGTAGTCCCCCCATGACAACAACTCCTTTGTTTTACAACTTCCTTAATCTGCCTGCACATCTTTTCTTCAGTGACCTGGTAGCTATTGGGGTGGTCTGTAGTACAATCCCATCAGAAAGGTTGCATTCTTCCAATTTTGAGTTCTATGCATACGGACACAGTGAACAAGCCCTCCCTTATATTCCCTAAGAGTACAGCAGTGATAATGCCCACAATTAGTCACGCAACTCTGCCATCTCTCTCAAACCCCTCTCTATCTTTTTAAGAATATTGAAACCCTGTGATATTAAGCACCCATTCCTGTCCCTATCTCAACCTGTTCCCTGTAATGGCCACAACATCACAGTCCTATGTATTGACCCATACTCTAAGTTCATCACCTTTACTCATAATATCCAGTAAAATACACACACTTCAAACTATCTGTCCCATCATATCTACTACTTTGTTCCTGCCTGTTATTACTGGCCTTGACATCCACCTCCCTCTCCAACCCTGCACTTTCTGACCTGGTGCTCTGGTTCCCATACCCTTGCCAAACTAGTTTAAACCCTCACGAGTAGCACTAGTGAACTTCCTGACCAAGATATTGGTTTCCCTCCAATTCCGGTACAACCCATCCCTCTCGTACAAGTCACACCTGCCCCAGAAAAGGTTCTAATTATCCAAGAACCTGAAACCCTACCCCCTGCACCAGTTCATCAGCTGCTCATCCATCTGTAAGATCTAGCCCTGCCCTGACTAACACGTGACACTTGGAGGAATCCAGGGATTACAACCTTGGAGGTCCTGCTCTTCAGTCTCTTCCCTAACTCCCTATACTCACTGTGTAGAACCTCTTCCCCCCTCTACCTATATGTCATAAGCCCTGTGGGCCTCTGTAGCTTGCCAGAGAGCATTGGTCTTTGGGGTTTCTCGAGCACCTGTATTTAATAATTGTTACAGCCACTAAGCCTAGGGCTCCCTGTTTAATCTTGTCAAATTAATTGTGATCGGCATGTGTTTCCTGCATTCTATTGTAGGGTAATGTAACAGATGGAAACATATGCATAATTCACAACCATAGACACTGAGTTGGGGTTCACTTTAAGAGGCTGGTCTGATGTGATGACAAAATGACGTGTGTTCTGTGTTAGGTGGACAATAAAGGAGCTGTTACAGTTTCCCTTAAACATATAATGCCTCTGCCATTTTATTTGCAAAAAACTACACTGATGACCCCGATGCTCTAAGATGATTCCAGAGTTATTGAATGTGTCAGCCAACACAGTCACTTTGAAACTGCCGGAGTTTTGGGAGCAAAATACCGTCACTTGGCTTGTAAAGGCGAAGCCCAATTCACGCTGCGAGCATTCTCCGCAGAAGACACCAGATATTACTACATTGTAGCATCGCTCAGTAATTCCACGGCAGCAAGAGTGGTGAGTCTGCTTATACACCCACCTGAACACAAAAAAATTTGCATGATGAAAAGTCACCTATTAGAAACTTCCAGACTATCGGAGCCTGAATGCGCCAAACAGTTGCTCTCCTTGCCTGGCCTGGGGGATGCTAGACCTTCGGAGCTAATGGACCACATGCTGTCTCTCCTGGAAAATCAACAAATTTTATTTTTAAAGAATTCTTTTTGCAGGAAATGCGTGAGCAAGTTCACATAGCCCTTGCTAATTCACCTGTGAACGACTATAGGGAGCTTGGTAAATGGCTGATAGTCTACACTCAGCCAAGCAAAGGTGCATCATTCTTCTTCCTTTTCCTACCTCAATAAACCCAATCAGCAGGGCCTCCAACACTGCCAGAACGGTGCTTTTACCACTAACACTGGGAAGTGCCAACCGCCTTGCAGCTTCGACAGTGCCAGCGCATGGAAACATCAAAGATCTGTCAACACTGTGGGTTTCAGCTCCCAGGGTCATCTACTGTTCATTGCAGACTCCCTTTAAGGACGACGCTTCTTGTGGGACATGGGTGCTCAAGTGAGTGTGCTGCCAGCATCACCTATTCATCAGAAGGCAAAGAGTGACAAAACCTCACTGGAGGCCACCAATGGCAGAAGGATCCAGACTTAGGGGACATGATGGGTGACGCCCTTCTTCAGTGAGCAATGCTACACAAGGGACTTCGTCCTGGCTAAAGTGGTTAGATCTCTGCTCAGCGCTGATTTCCTGTGTGTACAAGGACTGTTGGATTATCTTGAGAACTGCTGACTTGCTGACTTTGGGTCGTTACCCTGCTCTCCCATCAAGTTTCCTACAACGACTGTCAAGCACATGCACCACTATATGTGAGTACACTCGACTGCTGGGTGAATCCTCAAATCTCACCAAGCCCATATTCTCAACTATAGTCACAAAACATGGAGGTGAGCACATTTCCACAAATGGCCTGCTGGTCCATGCCCACGTACACAGATTGACCCAGAAAAGCTGGCAACCGTGAAGGCTGAGTTTGCCAACATGGAAAGGTTTGGCAATGTACACAGGTCAAATAGCCCCTTCACACGGTCGCCAAGTTCAATAGTGGTTGCCGCCATTGTGACGATTACCCACACGTTAACAAGGTCACCTCCCCCCCCCCACCGATTGTTACCTAGTCGCCCACCTCCAAGACTTTTCAAGACGTGTAGCCAGAAAGTTAATCTTTTCCAAAGTAGACTTAGTTAGGGGCTACCATCAGTTACAGCTGTGATAACGTCACTTGGCCTCAGAGTTTCTTCACATGCCGTATAGGCTGACTTTCCAATGTCTGATTGACTCTGTATTAAAGGACTTAAGATTTTCTTCTTGTTTACCTAGATGACATACTTGTCACCAGGGCATCCAAACCTGAACACGTATCACATCTCCACACACTTTGAGCACTTAAGCCAATACAGGTTGATTATTAATCCTGCTAAAAGCCAGTTTGGGTTGTCAACCATTGACCTTCTCGGCCATTGCATCCCTGCAGAGGGTGCAAAATCCCTCCCATCAAAATTCAGCGCTACTATGGATTTCCCACCACCCTGCACAACTAAAAAAGTACAGGAGTTCTCTATCACTGCTTCATTCTGTGAGTTGCTGAACTTATGCTCCCCCTGTATAGTGCCCTTAAAAGCAACGCCCCTAATTGCGTGCTAGACTGGTCAACAGACGTGATTAAAGCATCTGATGACACTAAATGAGCTCTTTCCAACACGTTCCTACTGGTGCAGACACTCCCCAATGCGCCTACAGCCATTACTACTGACACTTCAGACTATGCTGTGGGCTCTGTGCACAAACAGTTGGTTGGAGACAAGTGGCAGCCAGTCCCCTTCTTCAGCCAGCAGCCCCGTTCCCCACCCCTCTGAAAGGAAGTGCAGCATGTTTGCCTGTGTGCTTCTCGGTCTCTGTCTGGCTGCCCACCATTTTCATTTTCTTCTAGAGGGTTGCCATTTCACAGCATTCGTTGACCACAAATCCCCCATGCACGCGATGGCCAACATATCAGACCCTTGGGTCTGCCTGCAGATCCAAGTTCACAAGTGATATACGACATATCAAGGGAAAAGATAATGCCGTAGCTGATTGCCTCTCACGGCCTGCCATTGAGGCCACAAACATAGGGGTTGACTATTCTGGCATGGCAGCCAACCAAGCTACTGACCAAAGGTCCAGGCTTACCAAGCAGCAGTCACGAGCCTGCAGTTAGCTGACAATAAGTTCAGGGAGGCTGGGGTTTTTCCTCAACCGGTCGTGCTCATTCCTTTGTGCCCACAAACTGAAAGCATATTGTTTTTAACTCCAATCATGGTCTATTGCATCAAGGCCAGAAGGCCTCACAGAAATTGGTTGCATTAAAGTTTGTGTGGCACAGCCTTAGAAAGGGCGTGCGTGATTGGGCTGCAGCCTGTGTGCTGTGACAGCAGGAAAAGAATTAACTGCCATGTTCAGGTGTCACTAGCACCTTTTGAGGTCCCTGAGCAATGGCTTGACCATGTCAATGTGGAATGGCTGGTCCTCTTAACCCATTCTGTGTTTTTACACACCTCCTTACCATGGTGGACTGTACAACCAGGTGGCCAGAGGTTGTCCCTCTAGCGTCGATGACGGCCACAGACGTGGCTCAGTCATTCACCAGCACCCAGGTTGTTCGGCTGGACACCCCATCTGCTATTTCCTCTGACCGCAGTCCCCAATTCATGTCAGACCTACGGGCTGCGATGGCCCAGAACCTCGACATTAGGCTACATCACACTACAGCGTATCACTCCCAATCCAATGACCCAAGTGAGTGGTTTCACTGCTCCTTAAACACTGTTCTGAGGACTTCCCTGATGGATGAGTGTTGACATGATTGTCTCCTGTGGGTCCTGCTCGGAACAGCTCCAAAAGAGGACCTGCAGTCGTCCATAGCTGAGCTTGTATACAGGCAACTGTTATGAGTGCCAGGTGACTTTATTTCTGACACCATGACTGCCTGGGCGGCCTCTCAGCAGCATACCGCCCTTCTCAGTCACCTCACTTCCTTTGCACCTAATCCTTCTTCCCATCATGACGAACAGCACTCCTGAGTCCCTGTTGGCCTACAGTCTCCCTCTTTCATTTTCGTCCGCCATGATGCACTCCAGCATCCCCTTAGGCCCCCTTACGACGGCCCATTCCACGTTTTGGAATGGAAAGAAAAGACTTTTATCATAGATAGGTGGGGTAAACCTGAATGTATTTCAGTAGATCACCTTAAACTGGTCCACCAAGATTTGGAGGATTCTGCTACCATGGCCCTGGTGCCACAACATGACGATGAGCTTGTCAACACACCTCTGGATGAGCCAGAGGCACCTGCTGTTCCTCCACCCATGGAACACGGGACCCGACCTGAGTGGCTCGTCCGAGCTCCAGACAGGCCCACAATGCCCCTTTTGATAAATCCTGGGGACGCCTGTGTCGGGTAATGTAATGGACAGAAACATACAGGTACATAATTCACAACCACCAACACTGAGTTGGGGTTCACTTTCAGATGCTCAAATGCCATGATGACGTAATGGCGTGAAGTTTTTTTCTACCACGTTTTGGTGAACAATGAAGAAGCTTCCTCTAAACCGAACATGCCTTTGCTGTTTTATTTATGAAAACCTACACTATGATTATTTAAGCAGCACACACAAAATGCTGGAGGAACTCAGCAGGCCAGGCAGCATCTATGGAAAAAGTAGAGTTGACATTTCAGACCGAGACCCTTTTGTGTGTTTTGCTTGGATTTCCAGCAGCTGTAGATTGTCTCTTGTTTGTAACTACGATTATTTAAAGAGGATTCTCACTGTGCTCCGTTAGCGGAGTCCTACTGTGCGTCGAAGGGGAATGATTTGTTTTGTGGTGTCACTCAGTCGTGCCTCCGAGGCTCTGCTGGTACCCCTACGTCTAACCTCTTGTTCCTTTCTCCTCAAGGGGAGTCTGCTGTTCCTCCGCTCCTGAGCTGAGTCCTCATTCAAGCTCACTGTGACAGAGTCTGCTGTCTTCTGCTCCTGCGTTGAGCTGGTGCCAGTGACTACCATGGTAGAGACGGTCTGCCTTTGAGTCCAGTCCTGCGAGCGCTCATTGTGGCACTATATCATTGGTGCCTACGTGCACCATGACCTCTGGCTACTCACTCTCCCTCTGGAGAACATTCTGCAACTGCTTTCAGACATGCTGGACCCTGGCACCTGGGAGGCAACGCACCCTCCTGGCGTCTCTTTTATTGCCACAGAATCTCCTATCCATCCCCAAACTATTGAGTCCTATCACCATCACCCTCCCTGTTTAACCCTTCCGTGCTGAGCCTCAGAGCCTGCAACCCTGCCACTCGTCTGGCTGCTGCTACTGTGCAATGATAGGTCATCCAAGGGGGTATACTTAGTGTTGAGTGGAATGGCCTAACTAACTGCTTACTTCTCCTGGTGGTCACCCATCTACTATCCAAAGCCTGCATTCTGGGTGTAACCACCTCAGTAAATGTCTCCCTATGAGGTGTTCAAACCCCTCCCCCCTCCCCCCACCCCCGCAGCTGATTCAGAGTACATCCAGCTCCAGTTCTTTGATCTTGTCAGTCAGGAGCTGATATATATATATATATATATGAGATATATAAGATGAGATTTGTAAGTGGCGACAGGAGAGTTCAGTAGTCTTACTGCCTGGGGGAAGTAAATGTTTCTCATCCAAACAGTTCTTGCCTTACTGCTACGGTACCTCCTGCCTATGGCGGGCGTCAAAAAGATTGTTGGATGGGTGGGAAAGATCATTGACAAAGGTAAAGGCCCTGCATACACAGCGCCCCCTGATAAATCTCCCTTATGGGTGGAACAGAGACCCCCTCGAGATCCTCTTAGCAGTCCTCTCAATTCTTTGTCGGTACTTATGGTCAGATACCTTGCAATTCCTGTACCAGATGGTGATGCTGCTGGTCAGGACAGCCTCAGTGGTGCTCCTGGTAAAAAGTGGTTAAAATGTTGGGGAGGTGGGGGAGCCTCACTTGCCTCAGTCTCCTCAAGAAGTGGAGATACGGCTGTGCTTTCTTGACCAAAGAGTTTATATTAAGGGACCAGGTGAGATCGCCCATTATGTGCACTCCCGGAAATTTTGTGCTCCTAACTCTCTCCACCAAGGAGCCATGTATGTGCAGCGAGGTATGGTTAGCCTGCTCCTTCCTAATGTTCACAATCGTCTCTTTGGTCTTGTCCACGTTAAGACTCAAGTTGCTGTGTTTGCACCATTCTGCCAACCTTTCTACCTCCTTTCTGTATGCAGTCTCGTCATCGTTGTTGACGAGGCCAATCACTGTTGTGTCGTCAGCATCTTGACTCTGTTTGAACTGGATCTAGCAATGCAGTCGTGCGCCAGCAGCGTGTACAGCACTGGGCTGCTGCTGTACCTCATCCACCTCAAGGTTTGAAGTGTTGTGTGTTAAGAGATATTCTTCTGCACACCATTGTTGTAACACATGATTATTTCAGTTACTGTCATCTTGCTGTCAGCTGGAATCAGTCTGGCTATTCTCCTTTCTCATTAACAAGGCATTTTCACCCACAGAACTGCCACTCATTGCATGTATTTTTTGTTTTTTTTACAGCATTCTCTGTAAACTCTAAAGATTGTTGTGTATAAAAACTCCAGCAGATCAACAGTTTCTGATATATTCAAACCACCCTCTCTGGCACCAGCAATCATTCCAAGGACAAAGTCACATACATCACATTTTTCCCTATTCTGATATCCAGTCTGAAGAACAACTCTTGACCATATCTGCATGCTCTTATGCATTGAGTTGCTGCCACATGATTGGCTGATTAGATATCTGCATTAATGAGCAGCTGTACAGGTGTACCTAATAAAGTGGCCACTGAGTGTAATTCCGCATTTTGTCCAATTCAAAGTACAAATGTCTCCTTCCTTCTGAAGCTTCATTCTTTTTTTTTTGTGTGAATAGCAATCCCACCTACGTGGGGATATTGAATAAGAAACAGGAGCTCTTCACTTTGAGCTTTTAAGATAACTGTACCATATTAAAACTGAAAGGGGTCATTTTAACCTTGAGCATTAGTGCAAGCAAATGCTAGCATGCAGAGATTTTATATTCTTCCCAACATTTATTTGCCTTGGAATCAATGGTAGAAATATATAACAGGCTAGTATAGCAGTTTCACTGAGTTTACACCGTCACAAGTCAAAATCTTATCAAGTTGGATCCATAATTTAGTCCAAGTCAGATTTATTGTCATATGCAAAAATACATGTGCAATGAAAATCTTACTTGCCGCAGCATCCTCGCCACAACATTCACAAGAAGTATATAAAACAAATTATTTAAGAATTAAAGAATTAACAATTAAGAAGGCAAGAATTAACAAGCTTCCTTGTTGAAGTGACTATTTACTGCACATTTCAGTTATTTTCAGGACTAGATCCTCACATTTTCTTAAGAAGGGTAGAAAGTAACCTAAAAGGTAATTCTGATTTCTGATGATGATATAAATCACAGGAGAACTCCTGAGTCAAGATACCCTTCCAATGGTATTCACAATGGGAAATTTATTCGAAGAAGAAAAAGGAAACTATATAAAAAGATACATCGGAAAGAAATGCACAAAATCAGTGCAAAGCTGCTGAGTAAAATCAACCTACATTTACAGAGCCTCTTCAGTGTAATAAAATATTCTGATGCTGTCGAAAAAAATTTGGTGTAGGACAAGATTTAGTTGTAATGGATGTCGTAAAGGGAGGTGGAAAGATGGAAAGATTCAGAAAGAGAACTTGAGTGGAGCCCAGAGAGCTTATGTGATGCTCTGCTTTAAGGAGTTCATATGAAATGAGGTTATCAGCTACTTCACTAGAATTTCAACAAAATAAATAGGTTTGCATTCCTACCGGAGTTCAAAATAACCTCAAAGAGTAATATCCTGCACAATATATGTAATTTGGTTCTGTATGGTAATCAATCTCACATCCTGTTTATGATTCCCATGATAACATAAAATATACACACACATCGAAGGACAGTTTTATCTCTTGGGTTGCAGATTAATGTCATTTGCTGCCATTTGGGTTCATAATCAATTTACAACATGTCTGGGCTTTGACAGTAAGTGCAAAAGTGCAACTTATACCAAAGTGTTGTCAGGGAATTGCACCTTTTCTATGACACAGAGAGAGTGGGCTTCAGTCACCGACTGAGATCAGATCAATGCCTGTGATTCAGACTGAAGGAAGCACTGCATAGGAACATGATTCAGGCTCCTGAGCTCCTTCCATGACTCAGTTTCATTTGGCCAATTTGTACCTTAAAACCAGAAACATCAAAAATAAACAGCAGGGTACTGGCAGGCGAGAAGCATAAGCTGGAGGGGTTGGGGACAGCGGGTGGTTTGGCAGTAACAGATTCCACAGACTTGGAGTAACTGGCAAACACCAGAAGGGGAAGGGCGTCTCTCTGCCTATAGGCTGCTGGAATGGGTGCCTGCTAGGACAGTCAAAGTGAATCCAGTACTAATGTTCAGAAGGAACTTATATATATTTAACACAGGGGAAGTGAAGAACAAAAAAAAAGGGAGGAATTAAGTACCCTTTAGATAGAGTCAGAGAGTCATAAGGCACAGAACCAGGACCTTCAACTCATTGTGCCTATGCTGAACATCAAGTACCTGTCTATAGCATGCCATCTGCCTGCACTCGGTCCATAGCCTTCTATCATTTTGCGATTCAAATGCGTGTCCAAATGACACTTAAACTTTGTGAGGTTGTCTGCCTCCACCACCTTCTTAGGCAGTTTTATTTATTTAGTTATCTTTTGGGGTATGTTGTAGAGTAGGCCCTTCCACTCCTTCGAGCCAGGCCGCCCAGCAACCCCTGATTTGACCCTAGCCTAATCAGGGGACAATTTACAATGACCAATTTACCAGTATGTCTTTGGACTGTGGGAAGGAACCCACAGAGCACCTGGAGGAAACCCACATGGTCACAGGAAGAACGTACGACCTCCTTACACACAACGGCAGGAGTTGAACCCAGGTCACTGGTACTGTAAAGCGTTGTGCTAACAAATGCTCTACCTTGCCATCCCAAGAGCTCGCATAGATATGCTGGCCTCTTCCTGTGCTGTATCATGCAGTTAAACAATGTAAGAACTGAATTGTAATAACATGAGAACTGGGTTGGTCTGCTACCTCCAGAAGGCTTTATGAGTGGGGCCAGGCAGAAGGCAGCTTAGTGAACTAAACCTGGGTGGTTTCCCCATCCTCTGCCACCTCCATAACTGTGATGCAAACAAGCAGAGGAAGCAAGCAAAATTTGTTCAGAGTCATAAACTTCCTATCTGATGTACCATTTATGTAGGACATCCAGCCCACTGGTACAGTGTTTTAAGATAAGCCACTACCTGGGTAAGACAGAGATGCCATAATCCACATAGCAATATTACATGTTGGGTGGCAGGGTGCAGACACATTTCTACCAAAGAAGGTGCAAGGTGCTCCTTCCCTCTCTGAGCCTTGGGCAAGCTGCAGCACCTGCTTAGCCCCACCACCCCCCTCCCGATCAGGGTCACTTGAAGCCACGGGAGCAGGTGGTGGATGGTCGTACGAGCAGCTGGCGCATATCACAAGTCCTGGTTATGTGACCACTGACGCCAGGCAGACAATCTCTGAAGAATATTGATAAGGGCTGGGGTCACTGCCCAGAAGAAGGCTATGGCAAACCACTTCTGTAGAAAAAATTGGCAAGAACAATCAGGGTCATGGAGAACATGATCAGCCACCTCCATACGACGCAGCACATAATATTACACTTGATGATGAATATTACACTTGGGTGATATAGCAGCAACATATTCCAGCAGGGTGAATTAACATGGAGGTTAAGGGGAGGTTAATTTCCTTCATCTGTGTAATGCGTATGGTCTGAATATTGTTGCATATTGAAGCCTACTGAGACATTCCTTTTTTACCTATTTCTTTCACTTGTATAGTTTAATTCTGTCTACTCACCCTGTATTCCACCCATTACCTTTTCCCACATGCTCTGCATCATAGACTAACTTGCTTCTCTCTCTCTCTTAGTTCTGTTGAAGAGTCCCAGACCTTAAAATCTAACCATTTCTCTTTTCGTCTGCTGGGAACATTGTCCCCAATATCTTCCATTTATAGTTCAGATTTCTAACATCTCCAATTTTCCATAAGTACATGGATGGGAACAATATAGAGGTACCGGTGCAGGTCCACTGGGCAGAATAACATTTCAACATGAACTAGATAGGCTGAAGGGCCTGATTCTTTGCTGTAGTGCAAAGTCTATAACTCTATAAATTCTGGCTTACTCAGCTAGTTCCCCCTTGCCCTGTATAAGAAAACACAAAGCTCCACGGTGGGCTTGACCAGGCAGAGTCCAACGCTGGATTTCTCATGATATTACATGATCTGCTAAGGTCCTCCAGCACATCGTTTATTGCTTCTGAATCTCTTAGCCCTGCAAGCGCCATTCCTGGGAGCACGTGCACCAAACGCTCTGGGGAGTCTGAGATAAATAGTGATTTGCTGCTTACCTTTTCTATCGCAAGCTGTGAGCTCGAGGGTCTCCCCTGGAGTATTTCTGGGGCAGTAAAGGTGTAGACGTCCCCACCTGAGGCATTACTTCTGAACGACACTTCACCACTCATTGACAGTAGCACTGACCAGGGGCAGATAATGTAACTGAAGGGAGCATCTGTAAAGTAAGGTGAAAAATGAAGGCTGTGATTAAATCTCTTCCAATAAACCAATAGAACAATACAACACAGGAACAGGTCATCCAGCCCACAATGTTGTGCTGATTTAATTAAACTAGTAATTAATAACCTATCTAAACTAGCCCTTCCATTCTCTGCACATTCATGTGTCCAAGAGTCTCTTAAATACATCTACTGTTTTCCCTCCAACACCATCCCGGGCAGTGCATTCTGGGCAGTACAGCACTCTCTGTGTAAAAACTTGGTCTGCAAAATGTACAATCATTAGTCGGCAAGGTTGATCAACAGTTGCCTCTGTCTTGCATCCTGGGACTGTGAACTTAGCCAAGGAAATGGAATGAGATGTTAATGATCCTGATTACTACAGCAACATCAAAATGGGCAACAATTGGCTACCCTGGTCAACTGTGGTTAACAAGCTAAGAAGCTTATGTATTCAAATCCTGGCTGCTGCATTTAGGAGCAATGTTATTACTGCCTATTTAGGTAGTTAACAGCTGATATAGCTAGTTATTATCTGAGATAAAATAGTAATTTTTAGACTCAGGAGAAAATTTTCAAATATTTGGTTACTAAATGGGATAGTTGAGAACAAAAGGAATAGGAGCAGGAATTGGCCAATTGGCCCATCGAGCCTGTTCTACCATTCAATCAGATCATGGCTGATCTGATTGTAGACTTGGCTCCACCTACCTGCCTTTTCCCCATAACCCTTAATTCCCCTACAATGGAAAAATCTAACTGTCTTAAACATATTTAATGACGTAGACCCTACTGCTTCCCTGGGCAGAGAATTCCACACATTCACTACTCTCCTCATCTCCATTATAAATCTATTTTCCCCAAATCTTGAGGCAATGTCCCCTAGTTCTAGTCTCACTTACCTGTGGAAATAACTTTCCTGTCTCCATCTTACATAACCCTTCCATAACTTTATATTTTACTATAAAATTCCCTCTCTGTACCGATGAGTATCGTCTCAGGTAGATTAACCCCCTCAGCTACAGAATCAAACTGGTAAAACTGCTCTGCACTACCTCCAAAGCCAGCATATATTTCCTCAGGTAAAGAAATTTGATTCAGCCTAGTGGCTAGTTTGATGCAGGGATTCTGTTGAGAGCACAAATGCCCGATAAGAAACAGAAGCAATTTAGCATCTCAAGCCTGCTCCATCATTCAATCAGATTGTGGCCGACCTTCTACCCCGACACTACTTTCCCTATGCTGTCCCCATATCCCTTGATTCTCCCAATAAGAACTTATCTCCAGGGCAATGATGAAGTTGTTCAGCCGAGGCCAATGAGAGCAGGTGAACGTAACAGGCCATTAAAACAGTAACTGCGGTTCCCAAGTGTGGGTCCACATCAAAAGGGTATGAGGGTGGTCCTGCTGTTAGGGATGTAATGTCTGGATGGCAAGTATCTGATTGTAAGGGCATGCAGATTAAGGAAAGAGCTGGTCATTGAAAACAGAATGGTATGGACATTTACTTTTCAGAGGGTGATGAATCTCAAGAATCCCTACTCCAAAGGTTACATCACTGGGAGTACTTAAGATGGAGGCAGGTACATTGTAGAAGAATCATGGAATTGAGGGCAATGGGGAAGGGGTGGCCATGGAGAATTGGTACAGAAGAGGCACTGAGGCCTGGGGTAAATCTGCCATGATTATATTGACTGGCATAACAGGTTTGAGGGGTCAGTGGCCTGTTCCTGCTCCCATTTCCTGTATTTGTGGGTGGGACAGGACGGAAAGTTATCCAGATTATTGTGCAGTCCATCCACTGCTTGTGCTTCGCCCCCTTCTGAGATTTAAAGTGCTCCTTTCTGAAATTGTATTTTGCAAGCAAATACAATTCTCAGCTTGCCAGCATTCCTGACTCTCTCCTGACTTTCTGGTGGAGTGCCTCTTTGTCTTGGAAAGGTTACAGAGCATGGCAGTGAGTTCACAGAATCACAGAAACAGGCCCCTATAGCACAGCTTGTCCATGCTGACGATGATACCTATCACAGCTGTCATGGTTGAACAGTCAGTAATATGACCAAGCTGATGGGCCTCATCCTATGTCCATCCCCTTCCACAGATACATCCAGCAGCTCTCTCTTTGACCATGCTCCAGTATCTGCAGCCTCTTGTATCTCCATGTAAGAATGTACCAAAAAGAAGCAAGAGGTTCATCTACAGAGGCACTACCTGAAGAAGGTAACATCAAAGTTTCCCACTATCCGGACCATGCTGCCTCAGTTACCACCAGGTGGGAGGCATTGAAGCCTAAATCCCACACCAACAGCAAATTCCCCTCAACCATCCAGTTCTTGAACCAACCTCAACAACCCTAATGAATACCTCAGTATAGTACCATCAGTCAAAGACAGCTTCAATCTCTCCATAATAAGACTGTTGAATGGTCAAGGTAGAATCCCGACATCACAATCTACTTCATTACGGTCCCATTCACGTTACTGGCTACCTGCACTGCACTTTCTCTCTGACTGTAACACTTTATTCAGTATTCTTCTATTGTTTCCCCCTTGTACCATCTCAATGTACTGATGTGATGAAATAATCTCTATGGATGACATGCAAAGAAATTTTCTATTGCCCCTTGGTAACTATAAAAATAATATACTAAATTTACCAAGGCTATGAGCTCTTTGACAACTTTGATCACATTGGACATTTTATTTATTTCCAGTTGTGTTTTCTCTTGTAGAAGCTGTATATGTTTCTTTTGAATCCTGCTTCTCTGATGCCATGTGCCTGTAATACTGCAGAAAGCAATTTTTTTCAGTGCATACATGTACTTGTGCATATGACAATAGACCGGACACCAACTTGAGCAGGTGTCAAGCATCTGTTCAGATATCCAGTCATTGAGTGAAGTGATTTGCACTGACCAGACTGTGTGATCATCAAAAAAAGCAGGCAACACAGAATTGGCATGCTGCCAGCACCTCACTCACTGCCCACGTGTAAATTAATCAAGATTCTGTGCCTCTTTTTGGAGGCTGTTGAGTTTACCACTTTGTATTATTTTGTTCCTAACTCCAGTTCTACTTGGGGCTGAACAATTCCGACAGTCCGTGCTCAAAGTTCAACATTCACGTTCAAAGCAAATTTATTATCAAAGTGCTTGCATGTCACCATATACAGTACTACCTGAGGTTCATTTGATTGCAGGCATTCACAATAGATATAACAAAACACAATAGAACCTGTGACGAGAATACACATAAATTAAGATGTTAGCTGGCCTGGGCTGGCACCAGTGGGATCAGCAGTTGGTCTGCCACCTGTCTTCAGGAGAAAGAGAGATAAGGAAAACAATGGAGCAGCACTT
Organism: Mobula birostris; assembly: GCF_030028105.1. NCBI lineage: Eukaryota > Metazoa > Chordata > Chondrichthyes > Myliobatiformes > Myliobatidae > Mobula > Mobula birostris. Next base: position 40,016,424 of record NC_092387.1, read on the forward strand.
GGAGATGTTAATGAAGGGACGGGAGAGTTTAACGGAAGGAGAGCTGTCAAGATCGGCTCCCCCTTTGAACCCTGAACTATTTGAAGTGATGGACAGGCGATACCCCAGCAGGGGGATAAAAAGGGACAGGTTTGCTAAGGCAGCACACACACGACACCCGAGGTAACAAGAACCTGGAAGCGGTAAGTCTCCCACAAGTCGGTGGGAAGTTTTGGACGGCTGGTCGCGGATCAAGCCATAGACGCACAGGGTGGAAAGGCACGATCGGCGGGAACCTGGTGTGTGTCCACCCTTGCCTGGGTGCCAGGTTCACCGCAGAGAAACGATCGTATCTGGAAACGGAGAGGGTCACAGTCGGTGACCTCAGATGACATCACAAAGGGCTCGCCCGAAAGCTGACTGCGAAGGTCTGTGTGGAAGCCGTTTGAATATTCATTCGTTTTGCTCTCTCTCTCCTTCCCCCCATTGTCCATCTCCCACGGCAGCGATTACTGCGAACTGAACTGAACTAAATTGAACTGAACTTTGCGTCACTTTGAAACTGGTCATTTACCACCAGACAACGATAGAGCTTGATTGATCCTGTTATCTTAATTCTGTGTACATGTGTGCTTATCATTGCTGAACCGTTGCATTTATTATCCTTTTGATTAGAGTACTGTGTTGCTTGTTTCTTTAATAAAACTTTCTTAGTTCTAGTAATCCAGACTCCAACTGAGTGATCCATTTCTGCTGGTTTGGCAACCCAGTTACGGGGTACATAACAAACCAATGAAAAACTACACAAAAATAATGACAAACAGCCAATGTGCAAAGGACAACAAATTGTGCAAATACAACAAGAAAAACAAAATAATAATAATAATAATTAAGTAATAAATAATATTGAGAACGTGAATTGTAGAATCCTTGAAACTGAGTCCAAAGGTTGTGTCATCAGATCAATGATGGGCTGAGTGAAGTTATTCACTCTGGTACAAGAGCCTGATAGTTGAGGAGTGATAACTGCCGCTAAACCTAGTGGTGTGAGTCCTGAGGCTCCTCTACCTCCCTCCTGATGGTCTGAATTTAGAGATACAGCACAGTAATGGGGTGTCCCAGCACAATAATCCTGTGTTGCCCAATTACATCCATGAGATCAATTAATCTACTAACCTGTATGTATTTGAAGTGTGGGAGGAAACTGGAGCACCAAGAAAAACCCTGACAGTCATGGGAGAACATAGAAACTCCTCACAGTCAGCACCAGAGCTGAACCCAAGTCCATGGCATTGCAATGCCAGTATGCCATGTCCGTGGCACTGCAACACCAGTATGCCATGTCCATGGCATTGTAACACCAGTATGCCATGTCCATAGCATTGTAACACCAGTATGCCATGTCCATGGCATTTTAACACCAGTATGCCATGTCCATGGCATTGACATCCTTCCTGAGGCTGCGCCAAACAAACTTTAGAGCAACCAGCTTCTGTGAGGCCTTCCGGCCCAGATGCGACACACTATGAATGGAGTCAAAAACAGTCTATCTCCAGTTTGGGGGCATGATCGGGTGAGTACGACCATTGAGGTATTGCACAGGAGAGAAACCCCAGCTTCTCTAAACTTAATGTCAGCCAACCACAGGCCCATGACTGCTGTTTGGTAAGCCTGGACCTTTGGGTTAGTAACTTGGTCAGCTGCCATGCCAGCATAGTCAACCCCTGTGTGTACGTTCTCAATGGCTGGCCATGAGAGACAATCAGCCACATCATTACTTTTCCCTTTGGCTTGTTGTAAATCAGTTGTGAACAATGATATGTAGGCCAGGTGGCATTGCTGACGTATGGACCAAGGGTCTGATAGTTTGGCCATCGCATGCATGAGGGGTTTCTGGTCAAGGAACGCTGTGAAATAGTGACCCTCTAGACAAAAACAAAATGGCAGACAGCCAGATAGAGACTGAGAAGCTCACAGTCAAATCTGATGTACTTCCTTTAGGCAGGATGGAGCCACCGGCTGAAGAAGGCAAGCAGCTGCCACACACCTCCAACCAACTGTTCATGCACAGCACCCACAGCATAGTCTGAAACGTCAGTAGTAATGGCTATGGGTGCATTGGGGAGTGGGTGCCCCAGTAGAGTTGCATTAGAAAGAGTTTGTTTGGTATCAACAAATGCCCTGGTCATGTCTGCTGGCCAGTCAAGAACGCGATTAGGGGTGTTTCCTTTTAGCGCACTAAACAGGGGGAGCAGAAGTTCAGCAGCTTGTAGAATGAAGCGATGATAGAAATTCACAATGCCTAAAAACCCCTGCAGTTTTTTCAGTAGTGTGGGGCGGTGGGAAATCCATAACAGCAGCTACTTTTGATAGGAGGGGATTCGCACCTTCTGCAGAGATGTGATGGCCGAGAAAGTTAATCGTTGATAACCCAAACTGATATTTAGCAGGGTTATTAATCAACCTGTGTTGGCCTAAGCACTTGAAAAGTGTGTGGAGACGAGATAAGTGTTTGGAATTTGGATGCACTGGCAATAAGGATATCATCTAGGTAAACAAAAAGAAAATCAGGTTCTTTTAATACAGAGTCCATCAGCCATTGGAAAGTCTGTGCTGCATTTTTCAGTCCATATAGCATGCACAAAAACTCAAAAAGACCAAATGGGGTTATCATAGCTGTTTTGGTAATGTCCTCTGAGCAGACAAGCATCTGATGGTGACCCCGAACTAGATCGACTTTGGAAAAAATGAACATTCCGGCTAAAAGTGCCAATAAGTCTTGAATGTGTGGGACTGGGTAACAATTGGAGGTGGTGGCTTCGTTAAGGCGTTAGTAATCAACACATGGGCAGCAACCACCATTGGACTTAGGGACCATATGGAGGAGCTACTTGACCAGCATACGATTCCAAGGCTTTCCATGTTGGCCAACTCTGCCCTCACAGTTGCTAGCTTTTCTGGACCAGCAAGCCAGTTGTGCAAACACGGTGCTCAACCCCATGTTTTGCGATAGTAGTAGAGAATGTGGGCTTGGCGAGGTCTGAGAATTCACCCTGCAGTCAAGTAAATGCAAATGCAGCAGTGCGTGTGCTTGACAGCGTTGTTGTGGGGAACCTACTAGGAGAGCAGGGTAACAACCCAAAGACCTTGACGTCCAGTTCTTAAGATTGACTAACAGTCCTTGGGCACACAAGAAATCTGCACCAAGCACAGATCTAGCCACTTTAGCCAGGGCAAAGTCCCATGTTTAACGCTGTCCACTGAAGTAGAGCGTGAACTGCCATGTCCCACAAGTCTGGATTCTGCTGCTGTTGGCAGCCTCCAGCGAGGTTTCGTCGCTCTTTGCCTTCTCATCAATAGGCGATGCCATCACCACACTCACTTGAGCAATCATGCCGCACAGGAAGCGTCGCACTCAAAGGGTGTCTGTAATGAACAGCAGACGACCCTGGCAGCTGGAACTCACGATGTTCACAGACCTCTGATGTCCTGATACACTGGCACTGTCAAAGCTGCAAAGCAGCCAGTACTTCATGGCATTCCAACCAAAGTACGCACGGTAAAAGTACAGGCCCGGCATCGTCTGCTTTGTAGGTGTGGGCATCCTCATGTGGGGGGCCTTGCTAACCCGGCTTATTGAGGTAGAGAAAGGAGAAGTAATGATGCACCACTCCCTGGCTGAGTGGAGACTATCAGCCATTTTATCAAGATATCTATAGTCTCTCACTGTTGCAATAGCGAGAGCTATGCAAACTTGATCAAGACTAGAACTAGGGGACATTGCCTCAAGATTCAGGGGAGAAGATTTAGGATGGAGATGAGGAGAAACTGTTTTTCGCAGAGAGTGGTGAATCTGTAGAATTCTCTGCCCAGGGAAGCAGTTGAGGCTTCTTCACTAAATATATTAACGGAACAGTTAGATAGGTTTTTACATAGTAAGGGAATTAAGGGTTATGGGGAAAAGGCATGTAGATGGAGCTGAGTTTACGGACAGATAAGCAATGTCTTATTGAATGGCGGGGCAGGCTCGATGGGCCGGATGGCCTACTCCTGTTCCTATTTCTTTATGTTCTTATGTTCAGGCATTTGCTTCGTGAAGAGTTTCTTAAATATAAAGCAAGAACGGTGATTTCCCCGGAGAGACAGCATACGGTCCATTAGCTCCGAAGGCCTAGCATCACTGAGGCCAGGCAAGGACAGCAACTGTTATGTGTGCTGAGACTCCCAATAGTCCAAAAGTCTGTAAAAGGTGAGTTTTCAGTGATCGGTATTTGTCGTGCTCGGGCGGCTGTTCAAGCAGATTCACCACTCTCACTGTCCTGAACCTGCTGAGCAACGGTACCACATAGTAGAATTTGGTGTCGTTGGTAGTGTTTTTGTGCAGAGCGATCTGGGCCTCAGCTTGTATGAACCAAGCGACAGCATTTTGCTCCCAAAACTCCGATAGTTTCAAAGCGACCACTTTAGCTAACATGTTCAATAACTCCAGAATCATCCTAGAGTATCGGGGTCACCAATGTAGGTTTTCAAAGTGAGGTGTTTTATGTTTAATGAAATCCGTAACACATTTTTTTTGAACTCCAAAACCCACACACAAAAGCATGCTAAGAAGTCTTCACATAAAAATTCATCATGTCAGATCAGCCTCTTAAAGCAAAACCCCAACTCAATGTCAGTGGTTATGAATTATGTATATTTCCACCAATTACGTTACCCCATGCTATATATTCTCAGAATCTTCTAGCAAGTGCTGACAAAGAAATGACTTTAATTCTCCTTTACCATTTGGTTTATATGACAACATAATCCAAAAAATGGCAACGTTACTGGACCAATGGAGACTTTCACAGAAATACCTTGAGCCTTTTTATTCTACTGGTCACAAGCTGTCTTCAATTGTTTGTCAGAGCAGCATGTAGAGTCCTCAGAAACACAGTCAGAAAGCTGTAGCCCTGGCATTCTGCAGATCATGTTACAAGCTTGAAAAGGTGGCCCGGGTCACTTTACCCCTGATTGCATTCAGCTGGTGTGCAGCAACAGAAAGATTCCCTTTGATTGTTTATGGATGAATCAAAGAAACGAATAAAGAGCATAGAAAACTTAAAATGCCTTCAGAACAATCACAATGCAGAAACGGAACAATAAGGCGCCTTGAATCCTTAAGGGAGTGAAACCCCATGCAAATTTGAATCTCTTGCAGACTGAAACAATGTTCTGTGACTTGTACAATGATGGTCCTACGATGCATTTTGGCACAGATAAATGACCTTATTCTTTACTCTGTGGCAGCTTGACCTGGATGTAATGGATGGTAATTTCACAAACACTGTTGTACCGGTTACAGACGTGCCACTTTCAAGCAACTAACCACTTTGACCTATAGTAGCAGTAATTTTAAATATGATTCAGAGCTATGTTCCTGTGCCTCTACAGTTATAAAACTTGCCTGAAATGTTTGACCTTTGTTACTGGGCAATGATTAAACATAGCAATTGTGTGCGTAAATTGCTTCTATCCATTTAATATTCCAGTGTTTCTTTATGGAATGTTTAAGTGTTTTAGAAGTAAACTGGCATGGATACTATGGGCCAAATGGTCTCATTCACTGGTGTAAATTTTTATTCTGCTATTTACTGATATATCAATCCACTTTAATAGGAGACAAAACAGCTTTAACATAATAAACCTAGAGGAACTGATCTGACTGGTAGTCTACAGTCCATTCTTGGTATTGAATCGGTTCTGTTTTTACAGATGTCATGTGTCAATTTTGTCTGTAAGTGGGAAGGAGTGAAGAAGGAAGAGAGAGAGAGAGAGAGAGAGAGAGAGAGAGAGAGAGAGAGAGAAACTAGTTCTGCCATTCGAAGGACTAAACAAATGTACTTTACATGCGTCAAACTTGTGAATTTAATAACATTACCCAATCATATGAAGGCGATGCCCGTGAATTGGGCATTTTAAACCCGGATTCTGTCTACATAATCTCACTTTGGGGAAAGTCCCAAGTGCACTCCTTCAGTACAGGACATCCTGAATGCTAAAAAGAGGGTGTTTAGAGATGGAAATAGGGAGGAGCTGAGGGCAATACAGAGGGACCTGAAAGCCAGGATCAGGGAGGCTAAAGACAGGTTCAGGAGGAAGCTTGAGTGGAAACTCCAGCAGAACAACATGAGAGAGGTCTGGAGTGGGATGAGGACCATCACTGGGTTCTGGCAAACTAGCAACAGAGGAGCTGAAGGCAGTGTGGAAAGGGCCAATGAACTTAACCTGTTCTTTAACAGATTTGACATTGTGGCCCCTGCCCATCCCACACATGAGCCATCTGTTGACGGCCCCCAACCAACACATATTCCACTCTCCCCTCCTACCCCTCCTCCCCCTCCTCACAGTCCCCCACCCTGCTCTCATGACTATACCCCTCCCCCACACGAAACCACCACAGTGAGCTTCACAGCGGAACAGGTGAGAAGACAGCTGAAACGTCTCAACCCAAGCAAGGTTGCAGGACCGGATGGTGTCAGTACCAGGGTGCTCAAAGCCTGTGCCCCTCAGCTATGTGGAGTACTTCGCCATGTATTCAATATGAGTATGAGGCTCCGGAGGATTCCTGGGCTGTGGAAAACGTCCTGCCTCGTCCCTGTGTCGAAGACGCCGCGCCCCAGTGGCCTCAATGACTACAGACTGGTGGCATTGACCTCCCACATCATGAAGACCCTGGAGAGACTTGTTCTGGAGCTGCTCCGGCCTATGGTCAGGCCACACTTAGATCCCCTCCAGTTCGCCTACCAGCCCCGACTAGGAGTTGAGGATGCCATCGTCTACCTGTGTCTACGCCCACCTGGACAAGCCAGCAAGCACTGTGAGGGTCATGTTTTTTGACTTCTCCAGTGCGTTCAACACCATCCGCCCTGCTCTGCTGGGGGAGAAGCTGAGGGAGAAGCTGACAGCGATGCAGGTGGATGCTTCCCTGGTGTCATGGATTCTTGATTACCTAACTGGCAGACCACAGTACGTGTGCTTGCAACACTGTGTGTCCGACAGAGTGATCAGCAGCACTGGGGCTCCACAGGGGACTGTCTTGTCTCCCTTTCTCTTCACCATTTACACCTCGGACTTCAACTACAGCACAGAGTCTTGTCATCTTCAGAAGTTTTCTGATGACTCTGCCATAGTTGGATGCATCAGCAAGGGAGATGAGGCTGAGTACGGGGCCACGGTAGGAAACTTCATCACATGGTGTGAGCAGAATTATCTGCAGCTTAATGTGAAAAAGACTAAGGAGCTGGTGGTAGACCTGAGGAGAGCTAAGGTACCGGTGACCCCTGTTTCCATCCAGGGGGTCAGTGTGGACATGGTGGAGGATTACAAATACCTGGGGATACGAATTGACAATAAACTGGACTGGTCAAAGAACACTGAGGCTGTCTACAAGAAGGGCCAGAGCCGTCTCTATTTCCTGAGGAGACTGAGGTCCTTTAACATCTGCCAGACGATGCTGAGGATGTCCTACGAGTCTGTGGTGGCCAGTGCTATCATGTTTGCTGTTGTGTGTTGGGGCAGCAGGCTGAGGGTAGCAGACACCAACAGAATCAATAAACTCATTCGTAAGGCCAGTGATGTTGTGGGGATGGAACTGGACTCTCTCACGGTGGTGTCTGAAAAGAGGATGCTGTCTAATTTGCATGCCATCTTGGACAATGTCTCCCATCCACTACATAATGTACTGGGTGGGCACAGGAGTACATTCAGCCGGAGACTCATTCCACCGAGATGCAGCACTGAGCGTCATAGGAAGTCATTCCTGCCTGTGGCCATCAAACTTTACAACTCCTCCCTTGGAGGGTCAGACACCCTGAGCCAATAGGCTGGTCCTGGACTTACTTCATAATTTACTGGCATAATTTACATATTACTATTTAACTATTTATGGTTTTATTACTATTTATTATTTACGGTGCAACTGTAACAAAAAACAATTTCCCCCGGGATCAATAAAGTATGACTATGACTATTTAGTCATCAGATTCGAACATGACTCATAACCTTCTAAAGAGAAACAAGGAAGCTACCATTCAGAAAACTGCTCCAAAGCACGGATAGGGTTTGTCTTGGCTCTCCACTCCTCCTCCTTATAGCTCAGCAAACTCTAACCTAAGTAACAAAAGAACTGCAGGTGCTGGAAATATGAAGATAGAAAATGGCTTTGACTAAATGGCATCAGCTTGAAACACTAACCCTGCTTTTCTCACCACAGATGCTGCCTGAAATGTTGAGCATTTTCTGTTTTTATTCCAGAACACCGATATTGGGTGCACCGCTGAGATCCCAGAAGACTTGTTGCCTGGAAAGTACTCCGATTGAAAAAAAAAGATAAAACAATAATCCAAGCATGCTACACAAGAAGCAAGGACCATATCCTGTGTGAGGAGTGGGTTAAAAGACAACCAAATAATTCCCTCAGAAATCGTCTAAGAGATGTGTTCTGTGAATCAGATCTCTACAAAATGAAATTTCCTTAGAAAGAATGGGAATTTACATCTATGAAACATTCATAGAGATCTCAAAAGAGTTCCCAGTCAGTAAGTACTTTTGAGGTGTTGTCACTCTCACCCACATTCCCTTGTTGAGGCACTGAAGTATCATCCTGGCTTACACATCAAAGCCCAGCACTGAGCTTCAGTATGTGATTGGAAAGTGATAATTATGTCAAATTTATGTACTGAAACCATAAGGCTAAACCTCTGTCTGTACTCCAGACAAACGTTCTCTCAGCAATCTCACCTCATCAATGCATCCAATTTTTTTCTCTCTCTCTCTCACACACACACACACACACACACAACTGCTTCAGCTATCAGTATATGCAATACCTCCTGTACCTAATAAAGTGGCCACTGAGTGTATGTTTCTGGTCATCTGCTATTGTAGCCCCTCCACTTTAAGGTTCAACGTGTTGTGCACTCAGAGATGCTCTTCTGCACACCACTGTCGTAACAGATGGTTATTTGAGTTACTCTCACCTTCCTGTCAGCTTGAACCAGTCTGCCATTCTCCTCCGACCTCTGTCATTAACAAAGGCGTTTTTCGCCCACTGGATGGTCTGTTGTTTTTCACAACATTCTCTGTAAACCTCAGAGACTGTTGTGTACGAAAATCCCAGGCAATCAGTAGTTTCTGAGATACTCAAACCATGCTATCTGGCACCAACAGTCATTCCACGGTCGAAGTCAATTAGATTGCATTTCCTCCCCATTCTGATGTTTGGCCTGAAAAACAACTGAACCTTTTGACCATGCCTGCATGCTCTAATGCACTGAGATGCTGCCACATGATTGGCTGATTAGAAATTTGCATGAACAAGCAGCTGTACAGTGGACTCTGAATGTGTTTCTGGCTGCTCACCTTAACTGAAGCATGGTGACCAAGATATTGATACAGGTATTGGTATTGATTTATTATTGTCACACGCACTGAGATATGGAGAAGAACTTGTTTTGCACACCATCCAGATACATCACCCTGTTCATAACAACATCAAGATAGTGAAAAGAAAATCATAAAAGGGAATATAGTTTTGCTCAGTTACAGAGAAACAAATAAAGTGCATGTCCCACAATGAGATGTACTGAGAGATCACGTTTAAAGATTCAGCTTTTAGTGCAGGGGTCCCTGGAGCCTTTGCTTAATGGTACTGGTCCGTAGCATAAGAAAGGTTGGGAAGCCCTGTTTCAGTGAAGGAGAGGTCCATTCAAAGGTCTGATAACAGCAGGATAGGAACTGTCCCAAAGTATGGTGGTACATGCTCTCAAGCTTTGTATTTCCTGCCTGGTGGGAGAGGGGAAGAGAGAGGATGACCGGGGTGGGTGGAGTCCTTGATTATGTTAGCTGTTTTCCCAAGGAAGCACAAAGTGGAGACAAGATCCTTAAAGAATGTGTTCTCTTGTGAGTGTTACAGGTTACAGACAGTGGCTGATCATTATCACCATGAAGTCCTTTGAACAGCTGCTCATGCCACATTTCAAAAACTCCATTCCTGGAGAGCCCAGGAAAGCTCACCAACACCTCTACTTTCTGAGGAGGCTCAAAGGGAGCTGGACTTTACACATCGATACTCACGACACTCTCCAGATGCCCAGTAGGGAGTACCCATACATGCTGTATCACTGCATGGTGCAGAAACAGCACTGCAGCAGGCAGGAAGGCTCTACAATGGGTAATCAAAACTGCCCAAAGCATCACCAGCACCAGCCTACCTGCCAACAAGGAAATCTGTACAAAAAGGTGCCAGAAAAGGGCCAGCAACATCATGAAGGATCTTAACCACCCTGTTCATGGATTGATTGTCTCACTGATTGTCAGGGAGGAGCCTACCTAGTGTCCACACCAGGATCGCCAGACTCAAAAACAGTTACTTTCTCCAAGCAGTAAGGCTGATCAACACCGCCACCTACTAACACACTCCTCCACACCTACCACCACCACCACTTTATCATTTTGACTTTCGAATACAGTACCGATAAAAAGTATTTGCCCCCTTTGGAAGTTTTCATGTTTTATTGTTTTACAACATTGAATCACAGTGGATTTAATTTAGATTTTTTGACGCTGGTCAACAGAAACAGACTCTTTTGTGTCAAAGTGAAAACAGATCTCTGCAAAGTAATCCAAATTAATTACAAATATAAAACATAAAATATTTGATTGCAGAAGTATTCACCCACTTCATGTCAGTATTTAGTAGAAGCACCACTGACAGCAATTACAGCCTTGAGTCTGTGTGGATAGGTCTCCACCAGCTTTGCACACCTGGATATGGCAATGTTTCCACATTCTTCTTCAGAAAACTGTTCAAGCTCTGTCAGATTGCATGGGAATCATGAGTGAACAGCCCTTTTCAAGTCCAGCCACAAATTCTCAATTGGATTAAGATCTGGACTCCGACTTGACCACTGTAGGATATTAACTTTGTTATTTTTAAGACATTCCTGTGTAGTTTTCGCTTTACGCTTGCGGTCATTGTCTTGTTGGAAAATGAATCTTCTCCCAAGTCACAGTTTTCTTGCAGACTGTACATTTTCCTCCAGGATTTCCCTGTATTTTCCTGTATTTGTTTTACCCTCTACCTTCACAAGCCTTCCAGGGCCTGCTGTAGTGAAGCATCCACACAGCATGATGCAGCCACCACCATGCTTCACAGTAAGATGGTTTGCTTTTGATGATGTGCGATATATGGCTTATGCCAAATATAGCATTTAGTCTGATGGCCAGAAAGCTCAATTTTGGTTTCATGAGACCAGAGGACTGTCTGCCAACTGACTTCAGTCTCTCATATGCTTTCTAGCAAACTCTAGCTGAGATTTCATGTGAGTTTTTTTCAACAGTGGCTTTCCCTTTGCCTCTGTCCCATAAAGCTGTGACTGATAATGTACCTGGGCAACAGTTGTTGTACGTGCAGTCTCTCCAATCTCAGCCACTGAAACTTGTAACTCCTCCAGAGCTGTCATAGGTCTCTTGGCGTCCCTCACGAGTACCCTTCTTGCACACTCACTTAGTTTTTGAGGACAGCCTGCTCTAGGCAGCTGTGCCATATTCTTTCTATTTTTTGATGATTGACTTATCCAAGGGATATTCAGTGACTTGGACATTTTCTTGTATCCACCTCCTGACTTGTGCTTTTCAATAACTTTTTTCCGTAGTTGCTTGAAATGTTCTTTTGCCTTCATGGTGTAGTTTTTGCCACAATACTGAATCACCAGCGGTTGGACCTTCCAGATTCAGGTGTATTTTTACTACAATCAATTGAGACACCTCAGCTACACACAGGTCTCCAAAAACAGATCTCCATTTAACTAATTATGTGACTTCGAATACCAATTGGCTGCACCAGTGATGATTTGGTGTGTCATATTAAAGGAGGTGAATACTTATGCAATCAATTATTTGGTGTTGTATATTTGTAATTAGTTTAGATCACTTTGTAGAGATCTGTTTTCACTTTGACATAAAGGAGTCTTTTTCTGTTAATCAGTGTCAAAAAGACCAAATTTATTCACTGTTATTCAATGCTGTAAAACATGAAAACTTCCAAGGGGAGTGAATACTTTTTATAGCCACTGTATATTTAAGGTGGATAGAGACAGATGTTTGCAGATTTGAAGGATTACAGGTAACCGGCACAGAAGAGGAACTGAGGCCAGAACTCATCAGCAATGTTCATACTGAATGGCGGTGCGGGACTGAGAGTCTGAGGTGCCTATTTCTAGTTCCATTTTCTTGTGCCACCTTCAATGAAGTGTGTTTGCTCCAACAGAGAAACCCTCACAATCCTCTAGAGTTGGTTTCAGTAGTCCCTTCTCCAGTGCGTAACACTTTCCTAAATTTATACTCCAGCCCTCTTGAAATAAGAGCCCACTTTGCCGAGGCCTTCTCTATTATTCACTGCATGTGTGCCAGCTTTCACTCTCAGGGACCTCTGCACCCATTTGTGTAGCAATCTTCTGCAGTTTTTCTCCATTGAAATAACATTCTGTTGTGTTCTTTCTTCCAAAATGAGTAACTTCACCAGTATTTGCAGGAAACTTAGTAGTAGTAGATGGCAGTAGCTACTGTTTGTCAACTGCCCTAATACAGATGACAAGTGAGGCAGTGAACCATGAAACAAACTCTGGATTGCAGCCCTCCCCAACCTTAGAAGATCACACAATCTTCTGTTGGGTGGCTCCCACACGAACCCCGTCCCTACAATGCCTTGGTTCCACTTTTGTAATGTACGAGTCAACAAATTCAGATGGGTGGCTCTGGCACTCTGGGAACCTCTTGATCATCTGCTAGCTTTGCTGCCAAAGGGAGGTTACTCCAGTCTGACCAACATCCCATAGCATAGTACAACCTCTGCAGTCTCCAATCAGCAGCTGCCAATGAACGATCCAATACCAATAAACATAGAGTTCTACAGCATGGAAAAAGGCCCTTCAGCCCAAATCATGCATGCTCGTTGTGTTTCCCGGTGAGCTAGTCCCATCATCCCTACATCTGCTCTATCAAACATTTCAAAGAACCTGAACCAGGCAGCCACTTCAAACTTACAAAAAAGTTACCTTTTGACAGCTGTATTGAAATACCAAGGTTTAAATCTACTTTTTTTGCACTTTCTCCAATGCATCCATTTCAATTTGGACAAGAGTTCAAAGCAATACTGCCACGGCTGATTCATTACCAATTCCTATCTGTCAACTGTGTATTAAATAATGTATTGTTTTGAGTTCTGTGAATAATTGCTATGGTCCATTTCATTCTACATTGTGTGTCAAGTAAACGCAGCTTGCATTATTAATGACAGCACCCAGCTTCTCCGAGACTGTTCCTGAATGGTCATAGCAGTCTGTCTGCAAATATTGCGTTGGTCAGTATTGCATGCTGCTGCAAATGAAAATCCAGACAGGCTCAGGATCTGCAATGGTGGTGACACCATGCTTTTCACTTTCTCTATTAAATAGCCAAATATGTACAGTATTTTTCCTCTCCATTGCTCTTCACTACACTCAAGAGAAAGGTTTCCCTTTGATTTCTCTCTTTCTGCAGGCTACACTAATCTCAGTGCTGGTACACAAACTATGCCACTGGAGATGAATGGGATTCAAGAGAAAGCGAGGAGTTATTGGGGAATATGACTTAATTGTGATATAGAATGAGACCAACAACATTCCACATCCTTTGAACCCTTTAACTGGGTATGGATTAGCTCGGTATCCTCAATAGAATCAAGTGCTAATAATTTACCCACATTTATTCAGTCTTGTATCGACTGAAGGAAACAAGAGATTTATTCCACAGAGGTTGTACTTTGATCTGGACAGAAAGCTGAGGCAGCCAATTTTCTGTTGCTTGTCTTTTCTGAATTGCTGGAGAATGGTAGAGACGATGTTGAAAAATGCAGTATTACAGGTTGCAAGAAACGAGCCTTCTGGTCACCAAATCAGTGGTGATGTTTTTGATTCTAGGTTCTCTATTGCCTCTGCTGTGACCACTTCCAAATATACCTCCAATGCCTTGTAGGTGACAGGCAAAGGGGAGGGAGTGCTGTAGAGGTTGGAGGGTGGGACACGAGGGCGAGTGGTGGTCCATGTGCCAGATGTTTAGGAGTAGTCTTGACTTGCAGCGGTGGCTGCACGACAATGATGGTAAGACTTTGCACCTTGGACATTGCTCTTCAACAGAAGAGGTAAGTCTACGCCTTTCTGAGGTGAACATGCTGTAGCTGGGTTGCACAGTGGCTCAGCAAGTAGAACTGTTGTCTTGCAACCCCAAGGACCAAGGTTCAGTCACATCTGGAGTGCTGCCTGTGTGCAATTTACACATTCTCCCTTCCTTAACCTGCTTCCTTCCTGTCCCAAGGCATGTTAGTTGGTAGGTTAATGGTTGCTGGAAATTTCCCCTGGTGTTGGCAAGTGGAGCGAGAATTGTGGAGCGTGGGGAGTGGTGGGGATGAGTTTGTGGAAAGAATAGGTTACTGGAAAATAAGTGGAGGAATTTGATTGATTATCTGGGAGTCAGCATAGACTCAATATGCCAAATGGCCCAGGGAAACAAGACCATAAGATATAGGAGAAGAGTTAGGTATTTGGTCCATCAAGTCTGCCTTGCCATTTCATCATGGCTGTTCCACTTGCGTTCTCAGCCCCAGTCTTCTGCCTTCTCACCGTATCCCTTTATGCCAATATACCCAATGACTTGGCCTCCACAGCCACCTGTGGTAACAAATTCCACAGATTCACCACTCTCAGGCTAAAGGAGTTCCTCCTCATCTCCATTCCAAAAGGACACTGCTCTATTCTGAGGCTGTATCCCCTAATCCTAGACTCCCCCACCACTTGAACATCCTCTCCACATCCACTCTATCCAGGCCCAGGGAAATATGAGAAGCAAAACCAAATTTTATTATTTTCTTTCACATCCATAAAGCCATTGATAATTTCTCACATCGTTAGCAGAATGTAAATAATGGCAGGCATTGAACCAGTAAATCTGAAAATAAATTACCTTCCACTGCCTTCTCCTGCAGGACCTCTGAGGCTTGTAATAATAAGGCCCAGATTTCATCGTCTTCAATAGGGCCTCCTCTTGCTGCCAGAACTTCAGACAGAGTCACATAAGAGTTACTCATATCTGTTCTGAGCAACCTGAAATGAAAAATTTAAAAATCAGATACAAATAAATATTATTGGCAACAACTTAAAGTAACAGAATCGCAACCCAGAAGGGGATCTTTCAGAGCTCAGTACCAAAACAGGACTTTGAAAAGGATCTGCATTTATTCCCACCCCAGCTCCACACTCTCTCACATTCCTGTAAAGCTTCTTCAAATATTAATTTCATTTATTTTTAAAGTCGACACTAATTCTGCTTCAATATCCGTTAAGTAAGGTGTTTCAGACTATTTCAGTTCACTGTATGAAGACACTTCTCATTGCCTGCCTGAGTTAATTTACCAACTTTTTTAAATCTGTGCCCTCTGTCTACAACTCAACTGCCTGTACAAACTGCTCACTGCTTTACACTAACTATAACCATCAATGGCTACAAAACTGCCAGTAAACATTTTCATCAGAGGGCTACAGCAGACTGTGGAACAGCTCAGCACAGCAGCAGGCCCCTCAAACCACGAAGTTAGTGCCGAACACAATCCCGAATTAAACTAAATCCCTTCGACCTGTACGTCAATGTCCCTGCGTTCAGATGTCCGGAGAATGAGAGGATAGTCATGTGAATATCTGACTGCCTCTTAAAATGCCATTATCTGCTTCCGCCTCTACCCCCAGCAGCCCATTCCAGGCACCTAACACGCTGAGTGAAAAAACTTGCCCTGTTTATCTCCTTTAAGCATTCCCCTTCTCACCTTAAATACCCTGCAGTGTTTGATACTTCTAACCCTGGAAAATGGATTCTGACTGATATCCTATCTATGACCCATAATTTTGTAAACTTTTATCAGCTCTTCCCACCTCTAGCCTCTGATGCACCAGGGGATGTAACCCTAGTTTGTCCAATGTCTCCTTACGCACACATCCAGGCAGCATCCTGGTAAACTTCTTTTGCACCCATACAAATGTTTGCAAACAGTTAGTCGTTCACACACCCTCTGTTAATAAATTACTGGTGACGTCACTACTCACATTGACTTTCACTTGACTGAGTGCAGAGGATATACTTGCTCTCAGGTGTTACCTCAATTCAAGGACCTGAATTATTTAGACCCTTGGCAAATTAGTGAAACTGAGAAATATACACAAGCACTAACACTTTCACAAGTGAAATCCTAGAAGCTAAGATCTCTACAGCTTTTGCACAATGCCTACCACAAGACAATGTCTAACACAGCTAGCCTTTTGCAATGGTCCAAACATTGGTCTGGGCTGGTGGAGTTTACCTCCTCTATGACTTTAAAGGTTTGCCTTAAGTTCTGGAATCCTCACCTCCATCTTTGAGAAGATTATTCAGAATGTAGTTTTAAGAGGAGAGCATTCACCCACTCAAACCTCTCTATCATTCATCTTTAAAGTAAATCTTAGTTAATCAATGCAAGGGTGTATGGATCTTCCACTGTCAGGAAAATAAACGGATATGGAGTTAGTGCGGGACAGTGGCACTGAGGTAAAAGATCAGTCATGATCTTGCTGAAAGTTGTGGAGCAATGAGGAAATAAACTCACAAAGAAGCGAAAATCTGTAGATGCTGGAAATCCGAGCAATACACACAAAATGCTGGAGGAGCTCAGCAGGCCAGGCAGCATCTATGGAAAAGAGTACCATCAACGTTTTGGGCCAAAACCCTTCAGTAGGACTAGAGGAAATAAACTGCTCCTTCCTGCTTTTTTCTTGTGCTACTGTTCTAATCCCACCAACCTGTCGTAGCTTCATAATTCTTAATATCCTGCTAAATAAAACCAATATGGGTAGAAGTAATTTCAGTTACTTTTGTGCAAATTTATTCATTTCAGTCCAATCATATAGAAGAGAGTTTGTGAGGCAGCTGGTGGGCCCTTAACAGCATGTGGTGAAGGTTCGGTTTTACATCTGTCTGAATTAGAATTTATACATTAATCAATTAAGCAAGGCTGTGTCTGAAGCTCAAAGCATAATCCAGGAGTCTCAATGTCACAGGGGAACTCAGCTCTAGATCCAGACTCTGCTGTCTGTCATGACACTTCCCACAACACCTGATCCTCTCTGGCTGTGGCTGTTGTCAGAAGCATCACTCCACCACATACTACGGGCCATACCTGCATTGGATCTCGTAGTGTCGCACCAGCTTACTACCACTTTAACATGTAGTGTACACTTCGGCCACAAAGCAAAGAGAGAGCTTTATTGTTAATTATTTGAAAACACTTGAGTTCAATGGTCAAAGTAAAAAAAGAGTCCTTAACAATTTCTCTGGCACCAAAACTAATTATGGTGCACGGATTGTCATTCATAAGGCCGTTAAGACAGAGGAGCAGAATTAGGCCATGCAGCCTACCGAGTCTGCTCCTGTTTCACTCAGATAGCTAATTCCAATTCGGTTTGCTGGCTAACTGCCTTCTGTAAGTTTATCTCTGGGAGAAGGGAAGTGGTAAAGGAATCAAAGGACAGTTGAAGGAGAGTGTGAGAGAGAATAACTTCCAGGGTTAAAGGCAAATTCGGCTGGGCTGTGGTGTAGTGGCATCCGCACCAGACTTCGAGGCAACTGGTCGTGGGTACGAATCTGGCTGGCTCCTTGCATGCTCTCTGTCCGTGCTGGGTTGAATGTTAAGCTAGCAACTTGGCCTTATAAACAGGCAATCGTTAAAAAATGGCAAGGCTCCTGCCCGATGTGCCAGTAAGGCACGGGAAGATATTTATATATTATTAAAGTCAAATAAAAAGTGAATTGAATGGCCTCTTCCTGTGTTATAGTAAATAAGGTTTTCAGTCAGTGTGACCACAGCTAAAGACAGGCATCCTGTCAAATTCCTGAAAAAGAGTTCCAAGGGGCTGTAATTCTGAGGGCACAAATCTCCATTTACACAATAGCCTGCGGACTCACTTTCAAGGACTCTTCATCTCATGCTCTCCATATTTATTGCCTGCTTTCTTATTTATTTATTTATTTACTTACTTGCTTGGTTATTTATTCATTCATTCTCAGCTCAAGCTGATAAAACCTGAGGTACGGGCATAGCCAAGCACACTCATTTCTCAACTACCAGAAACTTTTGGACCATTCTAGAGGTGTTTAGTATTGTGACTTTCTGAAGATTTACATACTGTAGATATTACTGTGTTGCCCTAATTGTTTAGTGCCTTTGGGGTGATACCAGTGGTAGATATTAATAGCGGCACAGTGTCTACCCTGTTCATGTTCCAAAGTCTTTCATTTCCGCTTTTAATTCAGCATATTTCTGGTGATTTTCACTTATTGATTTCTGTAAGTTGCATGTGTTTGGAATGACTATATCTATTAAATAAGTTGTTTTTGCCTGTTTATCCTGTATTATTATACCCGGATGATCCTAATTACAATAACTGTTTGGTCATAATATAATCTGTGGTAATCTGATCCTAAAACTGTATCAGGCTTGATTGCATTAATTGGTTTGTATTTTAAAGCAAGATTTTGGTGAATGATGTTTGCCACTTGATTGTGCCTGTGTAAGTAATCAGATTAAGTTAAATCGCTACAGTAACCTGTAAGGTGTTGGATTGTTTCTGTTTTTTTCAGCATTTTCTACATTTATCATCCTGGATTTGTTGGTCTTCTATTAGGTATTTTTGATCATTATTTGTGTTAACCACTTGGTCCTGTATCGTCACAAGGAACTCTCTGTTTCCGGAATGTGGTCTTCCACTCTGATCCCGGTGTTCAACGCTTCCTTGTCAATGTCTAGTCTCTTCAGATCATGGGGATGTCTTCCAAGGAGGGTCATGTTCTTCCACTGGTTAACTTTTTGTTCTATAGTGATAATGTCTTCATTTTTCTGGGTTGTGGTCTCACTTAAGTTTAGTGATGTATATTCCTTACCAGAATTGCATATGCTTGCGTGGAGTGCTGATTCCTATTTTCATTGATCAAAGTATTTCCTTAGAAGTTTTATCTGACCGTTTTGTAGATTTTTAATGACTGTTATCTCTCTTCCCCTTCTGTCCTAGGTAGTGTTAAGCTAAGTGCATTTCAGTGTACCTAACGTTTTCTGAAATCTGTCATTTCAGTTCTTATTTTTGGTGTTGATTTTGTTGGAGATGCTGTTCATGTTGGCCTCCTCCCGAACACAGGCATTAGTGTGTCAGACCCTACAGCTGATCCGCCATATCTGTCATAAGGATCTTAGGTTGTATTTTAGATGCCTACTGTAGGTCGTCCATGATTATGCTTCCTATGGTATTGTAGGAAAGTCTACTGCTCACAGACCAGGTTTTGTTCGGACCTGTGGGTTGCAGTCTTCAAAGGCTCCTTTCCTTAATCTTACATAGGCTCTACTAGCACTACTCAGACAGTGGTTGATCTCTGAGTCAATGTCTGCTTTGAGGTGAGACTGCCGCCAAGGTAAGGAAAGTGGTCAACATTTTCAAGGGCAATATTGTCAACTTTTACGGAGGGCTGGATAAATGGTAGGTTGGCCGGTGGCTGATACGGGACCTGTGTCCTTTTTATATACCCAGGGCTCTATATATCTTGGCAAAGGCATTCAGGATACATTGGAGGTTTTCTTCAGAGTGCGCTGTGATGGTGTTGTCATCCACATGCTGAAGCTCCATAACGGTTGTGC
This sequence comes from Mobula birostris, assembly GCF_030028105.1. Classification (NCBI taxonomy): domain Eukaryota; kingdom Metazoa; phylum Chordata; class Chondrichthyes; order Myliobatiformes; family Myliobatidae; genus Mobula; species Mobula birostris. The sequence continues at coordinate 40,036,186 of NC_092387.1, forward strand.
TCAACTGTCCTTGGCCTTGCACTGGTTGAGGTTGAGAAGCATGTTGCCTATTCTATACACGATTGGGCTTCCCTGTGGCAAGTCTTGGCCAACAAGGTGAAGGATGACAGCAAAAAGGGTGGTCGCAATGATACAGACTGTTTGACTCCTGTCTTGACAGTGAAGAGTTCCGATTCAGCACCACTGTTGCTGAGTACTGTGGCTGACATGCCGTCATGCAGCAGCCTCAGTATTTATAAGTACTCCTCAGGAAAGCCATGTCATTATAGTATAAACCAGAGAGCTTGGCAGTATGAAATACCTTTGTCAAATCTAGGAAAGCCAAGTGCGAGGGTTGCCTTTGTTCACAGCACTTTTCTTAAACTGGCGTGCTGGGAAGGTGTCGATTGGCAAGGATATGTGCAAGCACTTTGACTGTTATTAAATAATACAACATTAATACAATTGGGGCAGGTCATTAGCCTCACTAGTAAGCAGGAATGAGTATATTCACTTACGTGCCAGCTTGTACTCATTCCTATACCCACACCTTCTTATTCTGGCTTCTGACCCCTTTCTATCCAATTCTGATGCAGGGTGTCAACTTGAAATGTCGATTGTTTACTTTCCCCCCATAGATTTTGGCAGACCTCTGGTGCTCCCCCAGTATTTTGTGTGTCTTTCTCATGATTTCCAGTATCTGCAGACTCTCGTGTGTCTCCAGTTTGTCACTAATACTTCATCAAAACACTGTATCAGTGAAATGTTAGAGAGGTTATTGCACAGGGCCCAGACCCTCAGTGTCCAGAGGCAACAGGAACATAGACTGTAGTCCTTCCCCGTAGAGCCTCTGTGGTGAGTACATGGAGCTCCAGTGCATTTGTCAGTAAATAATCATGCACTTTGTAATGTGCCGGTCAATGGCATGTGGTCACAGATATTTCCTTGCGCTGGAAGACCACTAAGGGTCGAACAGACCAAAGTGCAGCTTTCACCAAGATGACGTCCTTGCAGTAGCACTTGATCTATGGCTCAGTCTGCATCCTTGGAACAGCCCATAGAGCACAGAGTCCCTTCCTGTGTTATGTGGGCACTCGGGACGATCTTCAACAAACATCTTCCAGTTCGAACCCAAGCTGCTGGATTTGTGAGGAACACCAGCATGCTGCCCAATCCTGTCACGGATTCAGCCACCTGGGCTGAAAAAACACCAAATGGTTAGCAGCTGGTGCTGTTGCCTCACAGCCCCAGTGTCACGAGTTCCATCCTGACTTTAGGTGCTGTCTGGGGACTCTGCATGATCTCACTGTGACTTGGCTTTCCTCCAGAACTTAATAAAATTAAACATTATCCTTGATTTAAAACTGCAAAACCACTCAACTACAATATTGAGACAATTTATAGTAGTCAATTATCCCATCGACTATACGGTTTTGGGACGTGGGAGGAAACTGGAGCATCAGAAAGAAACTATTGCACTCACAGAGACTCTATACAGACAGGACCAGGATGTCATGGGACTTTTATCAATGGCCGAAGCCAAAAAGTAGTCCTAAATGACTTCTCTAGCGCCAGATGTTCATGGCGAATGTAAATTCCACGATGGTGCGGACAACCATTTCACCCACACCACAGCCATCTTGAAGGCATGGTGCAATGGATTACAACTTCAGATGTGCACGAAGGGCATTTCTCAACATCTTCCACCAGCCAAGCGAGGTCTTGGTGCTTGTTTGTGCTCTCTCCATATTTGAATGTACAACTGAATAATACTGGTGGTAGCTAGGTCGTTTTCCAACATGGAAAAGGAACTACTTGAGATTACTTCTCACTCCAGTTGTCTGTGATGTATGAGATCAGAATTCCCAACATACAATTCACAGAAGGCTGGTTTACAGGCACATCAGATAATTAAAAAAGCTAACAGAACATTAATGTTCATAGACGCAGTGTGGTACAGTTGGAAACAGGCCAGCCTAATTCATCCATTCTGACCTCAGCTAGGTCCCATTTGCCTGTGTTTGGCCCCTGTTCCTCTAAACCCTTCCTATCTAATATACTTATTCAGATGTCTTTTATTCCAAGGGAATTGAATGCAAGAGTAAGGAGGTCATGCTTCAATTATTCAAAAGTTTGGTCGAACCACATTGGAGCAATTTGTACAAAACCGGTCTCCCTACTTAATGGAAAGTATTGAAATTAGTTTGGAGAATGCTTACTAGGTTAATATCTGTAATTGTCATGGCAATAGAGTCAGTGAGAGTTGCAGCATAGAAACAGACCCACAAGGGCTATAGGGCTACCAAGGACCACCTAGATCAGGGATTCCCAGCCATTTTTATGCCATGGACCCCTACCAGTAACTGAGGGGTCCGCAGAACCCAGGTGGGGAACTGCTGATCTAAATCCCCGTGCTTTCATTTTCTCTACTTTCCAACATTCATCTGGTGTTGCAGTAATTTATAGTGGTCAATTAACCCAACAACCAAATGTTTTTGAGACGTGAGAGGAAAGTGGAGCACCCAGAAGGTGTCGCTGCAGTCACAGGGACAGCACCAGGCTGCTGGACCGGTGATTCAGGAATTCAACTTTGACATCAAGTTGGGGAGAGGCTGGTGGAGGGAAGGCTTTTTAGTAAACGCTTGCATCAACTGGAGTTTACAAAAGGGAGAGGATACCCGATTGAAATATACAAGACCCTGAGGGGCTAGGATAGGGCCTAGGATGTTTTCCCCTTTAAGAAGAATCTAAAACTACAGATCACTGGTTAAAAACAATAGGTCACCCGTTCAAGACAAAAGTGTCACGTTGTATCAAATTTTTGGAATTCTTTCCCACTAACAGTGGTGGAAGAAGAGTGTTTAAATATTGTTACAGCAGAGCTAGATCAATTCTTAATAAGAAAGAGTATGGATCGACTCCGCAGATAAAAGGTTCATAGGATCAAAGGTTCATTTCATTGTCAAAGTATCCATGTACAACTCTGATATTTGCCTTCTCCAGATATCCATGAAATACAGAAAAAAAAAACCTACATCAACACCCCGCACGAAAAAGAAAAAGAAACAAAACTCTTGACAGGGATGTGAAGCTGTAGGTATAATTAGGATACCCATGATCTGATTAAATAACACAGCAGGCTTGAGGGACGGAGTGGTGTTCTCCAGCTCCTCATTCATTGGTTTGTCAGCTTCCTAGCTATCATTACAGAGACATGGTAAAACACCTCACAACTATGACACAAGGCTTTCCACTTAGATTTTGACTGAATCCATTCCAAAGTCATTGAGTGATACAGCACATATACAGACCATTGGGACCACCAACGATCAGTGAGCACCTTATTAACACAAAGCTTGCACTAATCCCATATTATTCTCCCCACATTCAAATTCATTACTCTAGAATCTATCACTCACTGACATACTAAAGGCCATTTACAGCAGCCACCTAACAAACCAGTGATGAGAACTTAACAATGGAGCACCCAGAAGAAACCCATGGTCACATGGAGAACATGCAAACTCCACATAGGCAGCACTAGAGTTCCAGATCAAACCCAGCTGACTGGAGCTGTGAGTCAAAGGCTCTACAAGCTACAACACTGTGCCGCCCATCATTTAAACAAGCACTTATCCATTTTCTTATACTTGGCTTGCTAGCAAAATCATTCAGAACCCCTACTGGGGAAGGCTGATTGGGCATCACAGCGAATGCACCTTCGTCGGGAAGTTATTAATTACTGAGAATGGCAAGATTATTAATGTTTCATTAAAAAAGTAATTGAACATCTCATGTATGGAAATTAATTTCAGGAAATCTCCCACATCTGCCTTGTCTCAAGATTTAATGATTGCAGCTGGCTCCTTAGGGAGCAAATGGCCACAGAACAAGATTCCTTTGAACTTAACGCAGGCTGTAGTTTTTAACACAAGGGACTTTATTTCACTTCATTACTGACAAGGACATTATCTGATTTTTTCTCTCTCTGAGCCTTCCGTCAGTTTCTTCCATCAACGTTTACACACCTGAGTCAGAGTAGTGCTTCAGTGCTGGCTTACCAATGGCACCGCCTCAGTCTAAGCCAGAAGGCTGAGCGGTGAGCACCTAAGGACTTAATATGACAAAGCTGAAGCTTGCGTCCTGCATTGTCAGAGGCTTAATAACTCAAGAATTGATACACCTGAACACTTCTTTCCTAATCACATAGATGTTAAAGACCCATTGCTCTATTGAGAGAAAAGGGCTGCTCTCTTAGTGCCTTGATCACCTTTTTCTAACCACTAATGGGACTACACATCTCAATACTGACTAGTCAGAGAACAGGAATGAGATAAAGAGCATGGTAACCTGATGCCATGACAACAATCTTTCCCTCAATGTCAACAAAACAATAGAGCTGGTCATTCACTTTACAAAGGGGAGGGGTGCACTTGCTCTTGACTACATCAACAGTACTGAGGTGAGACATTGAGAGTTCCTAAGAGTGAACATTACCAACAGCCTGTCCTGCAGCAACCTCATGCATGTTATAACCAAGAACACTTACCAATGTCTCTTCTTCCTCAGAAGGCCAAATAAATTTGGTTTGTCCCCATCAACACTTATCAATTTTTATTGATGCACCACAGGAAGCATTCTATCTGGCTGCATCACGACCTGGTATGGCAACTGCAAGAAACTGCAGAGACACTGCTCCGCACACCACAGAAACCAGCCTTCCTGCTGCCTCAGTAAAGTAGCCAGTATAATCAAAGACCCCACTCACCTCACATTCTCTTTTCTCCTCTCTTCCATTGGGCAGAAGATAAAAAAAAATGTGAAAGCATGTACCAATAGGCTCAAGGACTGCTTCTACCCTGTGGTTATAAGACTATTAAATTTTTCCCTAATAAGATAAGTTGGACTTTTCACCTCACAACCTACCAAATTATGACCTAATACTTCATCAGTTACCTGCACTGCACTTTCTCTGTAGCTGTTACACTTCATTCTGCAGTGTTATTGCTTTTTAACCTTGTTCGACCTCAGTGCATGATGCAATGAATTGATCTGTGTGAACAGTGAGCAAGACAAGCTTTTCAGTGCATCTCGCGACATGTGGCAACAATAAACCAATTTCAATTCCAACTGCAAGAAGACTATGTCACAGCAAATCATCCTTTACCAAAGCAGTACTACCTGATTGCTCTTATTAGGGAATTAGGTCAGCAGATGGCCATTCAGCCCTCTGCATCTATTCTATCAGTCAACATGCTCATGGTTGATTATCAATTTCAGTGCCTTGCTCCTGCTCGTTAGTTAAAGAGTGATAGCAGCACATTCTCCCCCCCCCCCCCGCCTCGCTCTCTGCAGTTGTTAAACAAGCCTTTGATGACAAGCCCAGGGACAATGAGTATTTATTCAAAACTTCAGCGCTCAGTTGAAGCTTACAGCAATGAATAATGGCCTAGCTCCAAAGTTCGGCCCAGTTCACGGTGACTTGCAAAACGTGCCTGAGGGCCTGGATGAAAGTTCTAAGAACCCACCTGTCATTCATTATAGAGGCAAGCCATAACTAGGCAACAGGGACTCACAAAGCACCTCATTAGTGCTGCTAAGCACAAGTTTTGCCTTATGGTGCTGTTTATTACAGTTGGTCTTGCCCATGAAGACCCTCTTGTTATGAATATGGTAGGTACCAGTATTGTACTCTCCTTACAAATGGACTCTTCACAAATGGCTGATTATGGCAGGGATAAATTAATGAACTGAATTAAGCAGCTCTATTCCAATGATACATATTAATATATATCATACTTAAATGCCATTCCAGTGATTTTTCAAAGATTCAATAGAACTTTTGACTTGTTTACTCAAATCTGTATGCAAAAGTGAATAATTTGTCCTATCTCAAATTCTTCTGTGGTTACTTTGTATTGGAACAATGAAGTGTGATTTGTCAATATCTGCAAGACCATAGAATCTATTCAGAGACACTATTCTGCCCAATTTGCCTTTACTGGCCCTTTGAAAGGGAACCTTGGGGTCCTTATGAAGAAATCACATTGGTGGGACCTCTGTAATGCACAGTTTGTCTTCCTAACTCTTTATAACTGTCCCAGAAATAACTATAGGAGGATCTGAGTCCAAGGAAAGAAGTGCCTTATTTTGACTATATAGAACCCTAGATAAGGTAACTTTTGGAATATTTATGTACATTTTTATAGGTTATTGTGTATAGATGGAAGTTTGGTTGATCGCTGAGCTTGGCAAAATGTTTGCAGACGTTTCGGCTCCAATCGAGAAGCCATCATCAGTGCACAGTTGAAGGTTTGTCTCCTCAGAATGCTGGCTTATACACTCCTCTGGGGTCCGAATGAATATTGATTAGACGTTGTGATCTGATTGGCTGGTTCAAAACAGTGCAAACAGTTTAGCAGTAGAAGATTCTGATTGGCTGGTTTCAAGAGAGGTTCATTGGAATTATTAGCTTCGTTGTCCAGATCACGGAATTACTGTGGTGATTCATTAATTGTCAACATTGTTGCTTCTCTTTCTCATAAGGGATCATATACCAGATCTACGTCAACGTGTTTGTTGATGGGTCCTGCCATAGAGAACCATACTTCAAGAAATTCTCATTCTTTTCTTGTTCTCTACAGAACAAAGTGTGGATCACTCACTGGGTGAAAAGATTCCTTCTTTGATCTGGTCATTGTCTCTTATCCCTCTCCTTATACCTATATCTTCCAAAATTAGAACTCGTTCATTATTGGGAAATATTTCTTACTATCTATCATACATGGGTCCCTCATAAACCTCAATCTGATCACCACTCACTCTCCTTTGCTCAAAGAAAAACAAACCGAGATTACCTGCCTCTCTTTCTGACTGAATTGCTTCATCCCATGCAACATCCTGGTGAATCTTCTCTGCACCCTCCACAGTACAATCACATCATTTCTACAGCAACTTCACACCATATTCCAGTTATGTGCTAATTAACAGTTTATAAAGTCACTGGCTAATGAAGAAATTCTATGTGCTTTCTTCACCCAAAATTCGTAAGATACACCTAAAGGTATTCAGGAAGAAAAATCTTTGTTGTCCAGTGATCTATCAGTTTCCCTGATAGATGCTCCTTGACCTACTGCGTTGCTCCAGCAGATTATTTTCGCTCTGCAGTCTCTCGTGTCTCTCCTGAAAGGAGATCGCTGTCAACTGACAGTAACATGGTCACATATAGTCTATTCTAGATCAGATGAGGGTAGCAGATTCAGTTCCTAGAGAAACTAGTTAACCAGATGGGCTTATATGCCAATCCAGTAGTTTCAGTATTGCTTTAACTGAGATTTATTTAATTCTCAGTTCAGATTTATTCAATTAATTCTCAGCTGCCACCTCGGGATTCAAACTCCTAATGCTGGATGTGGCTGCTAGTCCAATATTTAACCACTACACTACCAAAACCCTGCCCAATCTGCAGCTTGGTGCCCTGGTAGTCATGGCAAAAGGTCTACTGCAAATGTCATTGGCCATGTGGGCATCAAACTCCATCCTTCCAGTGGGTTTGTTTGGAGCTTGGAGTTCACCCTTTCCAGCATTGATTCAGAAGCAAGCTCCATTGTAACCTTTGTGGAACTGACAGTCATTCACTATCTGATGGTCAATCTCTCAGCTCTTAATGCCCTACAGTAGAGGGCACCCACTTTAATGGAAATTTGGCTGCTGATATGCAAGCTAAGGTGCCCAGAACTGCACTGGGTACCATTTTTCACAGCTCTAGTGTTGCTCAATACCATACTGATAAGGTTATCGACAGTTCCCTTTCCCATTCTCCTTTCTCCCTCCACAGCTGAGCAGCAACACTGGAGTACCACAGAGTAGACCAGCAGTACAGGCAAATGTTTGTATAATTAGAGGTAAAGACATGCTTTGGAATGTATACCCATAATGTGCTGTGTACATTTAATTGTGCTCAAGCAAAAATGTTTAACATGGGAAGTGTAAATAGGACAGGAAATAATTTTGCCCTTCCTTCTCTCTTAATTAGGTGGCCTTGCCAAAGTCAGAATTTAGTAAAGAAATCTAAGGAACAGCTTTTCTGTGCCACTTTATCCTTGCAGTGAAAGTAGTCCTACAGTGTTGATTAGGAGAGTTCCTGAGAGTAGATGCTGATAATTGTCCAAGTCAAAATGGCATATGATTGTAGAGGGGAAATCTCTTCCCTTGAATTTGTTACTCCAGAGCAGTGTTTCTCAACCAGGGTTCCATGGAACCCTAGGATTCCGTGAGAGGTCGCTAGCGGTTCCATAAGAGATCATGTTTTTAGAACTTCATGCGACACATGATGCTAGCGCTCACAGTGGTGGGAAGTGACTATGCACCCCTGTTAGCAATCTCATTAGAAATCTCTCAGCCCAGAGTGGCAGCGTACAGTAGGACCATGTTTATTCTCAGTTTTTGACGTGAGATTGGGGATAATTGGTGAGGACTGTTTTACACGGAGGGGAGGACAGTAGGCTGATAATTGGTGAGCGCTGTATTACACAGAGGGGAGGACGGTAGGCTGATAATTGGTGAGTGCAGTATTGTAGAGAGGAGAGGACAAAGAGCTGATAATTGGTGAGCACTGTACTGCACAGAGGGGAAGAAGGTCAACTGATAATTAGTGAGCACTATATTGCACAGAGGGGAAGACTATCAGTTGATGAGGAGCGTGAAGTGTATTTTCCAAGCATTGAATGGACTTGCCCAATTTGGGCTGTGATGTCAACCTCTCCCTCCTGAATTACCTCCCCCAACTTCCCCAGATGCGCCACCAATTGACTTATGGGAGCGAAAATTGGAGGGAAATTTTCATTCTACAGATGGTCCAGAGTGGCGATTTTTGAAGAGGAGGTGTGAGAGGGAAGAGCAGGGTTCTAGGCCTAGGCCTATGGACAATTCTGACAAGGTTAATGATGCAGAATTACAATCTCTGAGTCATTTCACTGCACTAATGCAACAGAGACAAAAACATCCGTCTTTTTTTTACAAAACTTTAAAAGTTTATTCACAGAACAAATACACGAAGTACAGACATTAAATATTTACAAGACAGTGAATAAATTCAAATTAAAAATATGATTACTACTGTCTATAAAACAGTCAATTCACTGGGGAAGTGGGTGGCCACTGCTTCTGGAAATCCCCCACTGTATCCATTGCGACCGCATGCTCCCCCTCCAAGGACAGCCAGGCACCAACATATCCTTGGAAGAGGGGCAGGCAGTCGGCCCAGGCAGAGCCCTCGACTTTTTGCTGCCTGAACCCATGAATGGCCATCTTGGCCAGGCCCAGGAGCAAACCCACCAGTAGATCCTCCTCGTGACCTGCCCCCTTCCGTACTGGGTGCTCATATATGAGTTGTGCAGGGCTGAAGTGCAACCAGAACCTGAGCAGCAGCCCCTTCAGATACTCAAACAGGGGCTGCAACCTCTTGCACCATTTAAGTGTGGTACACTGACTCCTCCGGTCACAGAATGGACAGGTGGATGGGGCGTCAGTGTTCCTGCTTAAAGACCTGTTGCACAGTACTGCCCAATGCAACACCTTCCACCCCAGGTCCCCAATGTACAGGGGAAGGACCCCTGCATAAAGAGACTTCCACTGGGGTCCACCTCTGCTACCAGATGGTAAAACGGGCCACCAAGGGGAGTCCGGTCAGCAGATGAAATGAAAGGTGTGCAAAAGCAACCAGTAACAGAAATGCTTTGGACCGTCACAGAAGGGAATGGTGGGCATCCCCACAAGATGTCCCATGTTATGTGGGACTCTCTCCCGCGTGGTATCCTGAGGCCTGGGTCTGACGAGTACTTCTGCCCCATCAGGAGCTGGTGGTGCAGCTGGAACCCCTCCACTTCCCTGAGCCCCCTCGACACCCACCATGATAGGATGCGAACCAGTCCCCCCCACAGTTAGAGCACCATCCCCCACCGGCGCAAGAGCACCCTGTCTGGATGAGTCCAGACTCCATACCCTCAACAGCTCTCAGTAAAAGCAAGGCAGTTCCCTCAGACCAGTGCGGCTGTTGCTGTCTGCTGGAAGCCACGTGCCCTCCTGCAAGCAGTGTACCCAGCAGAGAAAGTGTGTCGCCAACGCACGCAGTCTCAGAGGGTAGTCGCAATGCAGCTATCTCTGCTGCGTCCTGAGGTGGCAAGCCATCAGCTGGATGCGCACACACACCAATGACTGACCAGCCTCCGCAATCGGAAGACTCACGACCACTGCAGAGACTGAATGACTCCTGTTGCCCCAGAAGAAGTCCACCAGCCTCTTCTAGGTCCTGAAGACAAAAGCTGTGGGTGGAACTAAAGAACTGGGACCATTTCTTTACAAGGGAATCTACTTATCAATGGGTTTTACATGGACTGGTGATCCAAGTTGTCCTATTCCATTGTGTCTAGTCTGTGGTAAACAACTTACAAATGTAGCAGTGGCTCCAGCAAAATTGAAAAGACACAACTACAATTCACAGCCATATGACACATACAAGTGCAGATTATTTTAAACAACTATTGGAATCTCAAAACAAACAGATTAAAGCTTTTTAAAATAAAGTCAGAGTCAGTAAAAGGGTTCAGGAAGCAAGTTATTTAGTAGCTTTAAGACCAGTTCACTCAAGAATGTTTAAAAAAACTGTGTGAAAACCCGGACAAAGAGCACACCAATCTCTTGCTACATATAGAAATCTGATGGCTTAGCAGAGGAAGAGCTCTCAACAGGATGTTTGAGCTGAAAGGTGAATTGCAGAAGTACTTTCAAGAAAATAGTAGGCCAGATTTTGCTATGTGACTTGAAGATGAAGTATGGTTGCAGAAACCTGCCTTCTTAACAGAAATTTTTCATCATATGAACCTGTTAAACAAGTCTCTGCAAGGCCCTGGAGAAAATGTTTTGGACTTCAAGTGAGAAGATTCTTGGATTTAAAAGGAAACTGAATCTTTGGAAAAATCATGCTGCAAAAGGAAATTTTGAAATGTCTCCACTGCTGCTTGGGCTTGAGAGTGAGGAAGGAAATCAGAAAGTCTCGATTCTTATTGAAAGCCACCTGGAAGAACAGCAGAACAAAATTGAACAGTATTTTTCCTCCCTTTCAACACAAATGTATGACTGGGTGAGGGACCCTTTCTCTGAATCCTCTGCTCAGCCTGAGAACTTGACTTTGAGAGAAGAGGAAGAACTGTGTGAGCTGCATTCTGATCATACACTCAAGATGAAATTTATTGACCTGCCCCTGGACAAGTTCTGGATTTCTGTGACAGAGGAGTATCCTTCCATTCATAGGAAAACAATTAACATTTTGCTGCAGTTTTCAACTTCTTACATGTGTGAGCAAGTTTTTTAACCAGCAAGAGCAAGGATAGAAATCATTTCATTTCAATTGAAGGTGGAATCTGTGTTTATCTCAAGTTCAACCCAGAATTGAGCAATTTATCACGTTTGCCGGATGAGTTTTTAAATTTATGAAAGAGAAAGAAAGAGTAATTTCAAGAAAAGTAAGCTAAGCTTAACTACCTTTTTTCAAGAAAGGTTGGCTAAAAATTCATTCTCTACTTAAAAGATCTTTGACAATTATTTTTGGATTATTATATCTACAACTTACTGATCATGCTAATGCACTGTGGGCGCTGGATATAATAATTTTTATGAAGGGGTTCCCTGAGACCTGAAAATTACTTCAAGGGTTCCTCAAGGGCAAAAAGGTTGAGAAAGGCTGCTCTAGAAGTTGGGGTTAGCTGTTTCTTTAGGTACAGAATTTGCAAAGTGGGTCTAATAATTGTCCCTTCAAACAATCACCAACAAACAAGCAACTAATTCAGGATTATCTGAACTGGCCAAATCGTGAGTGCAGAGTAGTGGGGTGGAGAGTAATTCTTCCTGCTGCTAAAATGTGGATCCTCTGTCTCAGTTGTACACTTCCATTGGGTCCAGTCTCACTGTATTGACAAGACACCATTGTTCCATGAGAGCAGAGTCTACAAGCTGCTTCCTTCCTGTGGACTCCTGCTCTCACAAATATGGTGCCCACTGGCCACTGAACTAAAAATACACAAGAGCTTCGTAGAAGAAATTCAACCTGTTGGTTGAAGTTACAGCAAAGAAACTGATGATTCAGAACCAGTTTCACAACGACAAGCTCTGTGCCTCATCACCCAAGGAGTAAATCAGTTCAGTAACAGTCCTGTGATAGGAATAATGTATGTGGGCAAACCCCACTACAGAAAAGGAATATCAAAGCAATATTTCATTCAGTAACTGAATCCAGAACCTAGACCCCCACATCATGACAATTCCAGTAATGGAGTTTTGCCCTTATGGAATTCATAAATCATGATCAAACAATCTGAGATATAGAATAAAAATTTGCTCTTACACAATAACTAAATGTGAAAGAAACAACAAATGTAAATTTTTTTGTCAAGGTTGTCTGTTACAGAATTGAATTGACTTTATTACTTACATCCTTCATATACATGAAGAGTAAAACACTTTATGTTACGTCTCCGCCTAAATGTGCAATTATAGTAATTTATAATAAATACTATGTACAACAGGATAACATAGAACTACAGTTGCATCAGCATGAATTAATCAGTCTGATGGCCTGGTGGAAGAAACTGTCCGGGAGCCTGTTGGTCCCGGCTTTTATGCTGCGGTACAGTTTCCTGAATGGTAGCAGCTGGAACAGCTTGTGGTTGGGGTGACTCAGGTCTCCAATGATCCTTCAGGCCCTTTTTACACACCTGTCTTTGTAAATGTCCTGAATAGTGGGAAGTTCACATCTACAGATGTGCCGGGCTGTCCGTACCACTCTCTGCAGAGTCCTACGATTGAGGGAAGTACAGTTCCCACACCAGGCAGTAATGCAGCCAGTCAGGATGTTCTCAATCGTGCCCCTATAGAAAGTTCTTAGAATTTGGGGGGGCCATACAAAACTTCTTCAACGGTCCGAGGTGAAAGAAGCGCTGTTGTGCCTTTTCCACCACACAGCCAGAAGGTTGTGATGGGATTGTTTTCCTAGGAATACAAACTTTCCATAATGAAATGGGTGTACAGGTGTCCCCCGCTTTTCGAACGTTCGCTTTACGAAACCTCACTGTTATGAAAGACCTACATTAGTTTTCGCTTTCAGAAGGTATTTTCACTGTTACGAAGAAAGGCAGCGCACGATAAAAAATCAGCACGCGACAAAAGGCAGCGTGCACCCCGAGCAGCAGCTGTCCCCCGGATCCAGAACGGCATTGCTTAAACACGTTGCATTGAGCAGCCGTTAGCAAGATGAGTTCTAAGGTGTCGGAAAAGCCTGAAAGAGCTCGTAAGGGTGTTACACAGCGTAAAACTAGACATAATTAAGCATTTCGATCGTGGTGAATGAAGCAAGGACAAAGTGAATTTGGCTTGTGGAAGTTGACGAAGATGATGTTGAAGAGGTTTTGGCATCTCATGGCCAAGAACTGATAGATGAAGAGCTGATGCAATTGGAAGAGGAAAGGATAACAATCAAAACCAAATGCAGTAGTGAAAGTGAAGCAATGGATGAGATGACACCCCCGTGTCCCACCACTCCAACCCCGGGGCCCCGGACAGATAATGTACCGATTCGCGGAGAATGCAGCAGTAGCCGGGAGGCATACGGCACCTCTTTAAGAAAAAAGCCGAAATAAACATGCTAATTAATTAGGTGCCACCGACACGTAATTGTCGGCCCAGATCAGAGGCGATGCAATCGGCAATCGGCACTGATCTGCGCCGACATTTATGTGCCAGGCAGCATCTAATTAATTAGCACGTTTATTTCGGTTTTTTTCTTAAAGATATGCTGTGTGCCTCCCGGCTACCGCTGCGTTCTTCACGGCAATGTATCAGTCGGCGGCCTGGAGGGTGGGGGCCACTGCACCACCCCAACCTGCGATGACTCAGTCCAACACACCAGCATCAGTGTGCTCGGCAAGCTGTTTTCCTGATTCCGGTAAGTGATACTACACTGTACATACATTATTTCTACTTTATATAGGCTGTGTATTTTTACGTGTTATTTGGTAGATTTGGCAGCTTCATAGTTTAAAGGTTACTGGAGAGCGCGTTTATGCCAACAGCGCTTGCGTGAGATTTTCTGCCGAGAGCGCTTGCGTGAGATTTTCGCTACGGAGATCTGTGCAGGCAATCATCGTAGAGAAGTAATTCTACTTTATATAAGCTATGTATTTATCATATCATTCCTGCTTTTACTATATGTTACTGTTATTTTAGGTTTTATGTGTTATTTGGCATGATTTGGTAGGTTATTTTTGGGTCTGTGAACGCTCACAAAATTTTCCCATATAAATAAATGGTAATTGCTTCTTCGCTTTCCGACATTTCGGCTTATGAACCGTTTCATAGGAACGCTCTACCTTCGGATGGCAGGGGAAACCTGTACTGTCATTCAAGTTACAAGCTACTGAGTAATGCAATGGTGCTCACAACGTGGTTCTTCAACCCTGATCAACATCAAAAATCCTTCTGCCGACACTTGACCTCTTCATGCTCTTGTACACGTACTGTATATCAAGGCAAAACAGGCATTTAAAAGAGATCCTTTCATGCCGCCTGGAGTATGTTTCCAGCATGATTGTGTCAAAATGTACCTTATGAGAACAAGAACAGAATGTACTCACACATGTCTACTGTAGAAAATATCAAACCACATCTTTAGGAAATATTGTGTTAGACACACTAATTGAGAAACCTGTCCATAATGTGCTCTCTCTTCCAATATGATTTTTAATGACATTAGGTAACTTCGGCCAAATGGGAACGTTTTAAACTTCACAGATCAATCTAAAGTTCATCTAAATACGCACAGTCGATAAAACCATGTCATGATCTTTTCCCATTGGCCATTGGTTCCCTTTGGTTACTATGTGGGGAACAACAACACAATACACAATACTGCAACTGTTTTATTAAGCCACTCACCCATTTCAATACTGCTCAAAAATATATCAGTTACTGAGCTAAGGGGCTGGAACAAATATACCTATACTGATATCAATGAACATTTTAATGAAGGTTAAGCTGGATAAAAACACCAAGGTCGCCAATCATCTAAATGCACGATAAGAATAAGTTTCACAGTTTCATGTTATGAGTGTAACCTGTTATTAAAAAATTAAAGATAAACACACGAAGTTTCTGCCTTTCTTGTTGTCAAGGTTTTGAGCATTGATTTGCAATCAATGTTGAACTTAGAAAGCAAAGTGGTTACTAAGGGTATAGTCACTGCCTCTGTCAGTAGAGATCTTTGTGATCTTTTATTTAAATCCATTGCTAACTATTATTAAAACATAAGCTCACCAACATCAAAGGCTGGAAGACGAAGAATAACAACTTCATATTTCAACTGTTACCACACAGATTCTAATTATACAATTATCTAATCGACAGCAAAAAAAAGTGGCATTGTGGGTCTAGCTCTTGTTTATCAAGATATGATTGTACACAGGAAACTTCAACTCAATAATCATATAATAATTATTATTGCTGAACAGAGATATGACAAAAAAGGGAACCTACACTCAGTGGCAACCCAGGAGTGATTGAGGAGTGGAACCCAGTGTGGTTTTTTGCTGCTGTAGCCCATTCACTTCAAGGTTCGATGTGTTGTGTGTTCAGAGATGCTCTTCTGCACACCAACGTTGTAACGCATGCTTATTTGAGTTACTGTCGCCTTTCTGTCAGCTTGAACCAGTCTAGCCATTCTCCTCTGACCCCTCTCATTGACAAGGTGTTATTGCCCAGAGTCACTCATTGGATGTTTTTGTTTTTTTGCACCAACCTCTGTAAAAACTCTAGAGACTGTTGTGTGTGGAAATCTCCGGAGATCAGCAGTTTCTAAAATACACAAACCATCCTGTCTGACACCAACAAACATTTCATGGTCAAAGTCACTTAGACACATTCCTTATCCATTCTGATGTTTTGTTTGAACAACAGCTGAATCTCTTGACCACATCTGCATGCTTTTAGGCTGAGTTGCTGCCACATGATTGGCTGATTAGATACTTAGATTAATGAGCAGATGTACAGGTGTACCTAATAAGGCAGCCACTGAGTGTAGGATGTTGGCAGCAGTATCAAGAATATAAAACTGCTTGTTTGGCTTTATCCAAAACTCCTAAGGAAAAGGTTTTGGAAATCACAGATGTTATTCTCCCTTTTCTCTCTACCAGGTCTAAGCAGGTGCTAACAACAGCTGCATATGTTTAAGAATGCAACCATCAAAAGAGTTCAGAATCAGAATCAGGGCTAATATCACTGGCATATGTCATGAAGTACTGTATGTTGTTTTGTGGCAGCAGTACATTGCAATACATTAAAAAATTATCAATTACAGTAAGAAATATATATATATTTATATATGTGCATTTGTGTGGCTGTTAGGCACGGCATGTGCTTAGAGCAAACAGTTTTTAAATAGCATCAGTTGCATGTGCTTGTGTTCAAAAATCAGTGACTTTTGTCACTGATAGTTAGTTCTAAATAAGCAGCAAGACAATTCAGAACTGTTTTGCTCACTGCGGTTTCAAGTATTCGAGCTTGGAGATGCCAGAAACAGGCAGGAGAGGAGTGAAAATGAATCGACTTCAATACTTCAGAAAGTTAGGAATTAAGAAGAATTTAAGGTTTCGACATTCATCTTAAATGTTGCATTGAAAATGAAGATTTGGAGGATGTAGTCTTTGATAGCATTATATAAAGGCAGTCCATTATCTATGCTTGGTGCGCTGATTTTGTTCATTTACAGTCAGTCAAAAGAATGTAGCAGTATACACTGTATGAATTGCTCTGTCGATAACTTAATAACTAATACACAGTTTTGGACAAAGAAAGAAAAGAAATAGTGAGGTTGTGTACATGGGTTCATTGTCTATTCAGAGATCTGATGGTGGAGGGGAAGAAGCTGTTCTTGAAACATTCAGTGTGTGTCTTCATGTTCCTGTACCTCTTCTTTGATGGTAGCAATGAGAAGAGGTATATCCTTTGAAGATGTCCTGGATGCTGGGCAAGATAGTGCCAGTGATGGAGCTGGCTGAGTTTACAGCTTTCTGCAGCTTTATCCAATCCTGTGCAGTGGCCCCTCCATAGCAGATTGTGATGCAACCAGTTAGAATGCTCTCCAGAGTACACCTTGTGAAATTTGCAAGTCTTTGGTGACATACCAAGTCTCCTTAAACTCCTAATGAAATATAGCCACTGTCATGTCTTCTTTGTAATTGCCTCAATATGTTGGGCCCAGGATAGATCTTCAGAGATGCTGACAAGCAGGAACTTGAAACTGCTCATCCTTTCCACTGCTGATCCCTCGATAAGGACTGGTATGTGTGCCTTCGACTTCCCCTTCCTGGAGTCCACAGTCAATTTCTTGGCCTTATTCACACTGAGTACAAGGTTATTATTGTGACACCAGCCAACTAGCTGACCTGTCTCACTCCTGTACACCTCTTCATCACTGCGTCACTGGAAAATTTACAGATGTCATTTGAGTTGGTAATTTGTAATCATTTGTAATCCAGGGAGCGCGATGCGCAGAACCAAATATCGCTGTGATGATTGTACGCTCTAGTATCAATTGTTTGGCGACAATAAAGTAAATTAAAGCTGTGCCTACCTACACAGTTGTGGATGTAGAGAGAGTAGAGCAGTGGGCTAAGCATGCAGCCTTAAGGTATGCCAGTGTAGATTATCAGAAAGGAGGAGATGTTATTTTCAATCTGCACTGCTTTTGGTCTCCCAATAAAGGAGTGAAAGATCTTGTTGCAAAGGGCGGTACAGGGGCCCAGGTTTTGGAGCTTGTTGGTTAGTGCTGAGGGTATGCTGGTGCTGAGTGCTGAGCTGTTAACATTAAGCAGCAGCCTGACGTAGGTATTGCTATTGTCCAAGTGAACCAAGGCCGAAGGAGTCAGTGACAATCCATTTGCTTGTAGACCTATTGTGGCGATAGGCAAACTGCAGTGAGTCTAGGTCCTCACTCGGGCCAGAGTTATTCTGGCCAAGATCAATCCCTCAAAGCACTTCATCACAGTAGATGTGAGTGCAACTGCATGGAAGTTATTAAGGCAATTCACGCTGCTCTTATTGGGCACTGGTATGATTGCCGCCCTTTTGAAGCAGCCAGGAGCCTCCAACTACAGCAGCGAGAGATTGAAGATCATCTTGAACGCTCCCAGCAGTTGGTTGGCACCGGTTTTCAGAGGGCTACCAGGTACATCAGGGCCTGGCGCCTTGCGAGAGTTCACCATTATGAAAGATGTTCTGACATTGGCTTCAGAGACAGAGATCACAGGGTCACCAGATGCTGCAAGGATTCACACAAGTGTAGTTTTATTCCCCCTTTCAAAGTGTGCATAAAAGGTGTTTAGCTCAGATGGGAGTAAGCAGCTCAGCCATTTATGATGTTAGGTTTTGCTTTGTAGGAAGTAATAGCCTGCAAACCTGCCAGAGCTGGCATGCATCTGATTCTAAACAATTCAATCAGAAATGTTTGCTTGCTCTTAAAATTGCCTTCCGTAGGTCATACCTGGTCTTATTGTAAAGTTCTGGATCACTGTTCTTGAATGTCACAAATCTAGCCCTCAGCAGACTACGAATCTCTGGGTTCATCCATGGCTTTTGTTTTGGGTATGTCTGGTACGTTTTTGAAGGCATACTATCATCCACACAGGTTCTGATAAAGTCGGTGACAACTATGGCGTATTCATTCAGATTCAAAGATGAATCCTGGAATATCATCCTGTCCACTGTTACATACCCGTAACTGGGTTGCCAAACCAGCAGAAATGGATCACTCAGTTGGAGTCTGGATTACTAGAACTAAGAAAGTTTTATTAAAGAAACAAGCAACACAGTACTCTAATCAAAAGGATAATAAATGCAACAGTTCAGCAATGATAAACACACATGTACACAGAATTAAGATAACAGGATCAATCAAGCTCTATCGTTGTGTAGGGCTAAATGACCAGTTTCAAAGTGACGCAAAGTTCAGTTCAATTTAGTTCCGTTCAGTTGGCAGTAATCGCTGCCGTGGCGATGGACAGTGGGGGGAAGGAGAGAGAGAGCAAAACGAATGAATATTCAAAAAGGCTTCCACACAGACTTTCGATATTCTTCGCAGGCAGCTTTCGGGCGAGTCCTTTGTGATGTCATCTGAGGTCACCAACCGTAACCCCCTCCGTTTCCAGATACGATTGTTTCTCTGCGGTGAACCTGGCACCCAGGCAAGGGTGGACACACACCAGGTTCCCGCCGATCGTGCCTTTCCACCCTGTGCGTCTATGGCCTGGTCCCGCAACCAGCCTTCCAAAACTTCCCACCGACTTGTGAGAGACACACCGCTTCCAGGGTCTCGTTACCTCGGGTGTCGTGTGTGTCACCTTAGTGAACCTGTTCCTTTTTATCCCCCTGCTGGGGTATCGCCTGTCCATCACTTCAAACAGTTCAGGGTTCAAAGGGGGAGCCGATCTTGACAGCTCTCTTTCCATTAAACTCTCCTGTCCCTTCATTAACATCTCCAAATGCTGCTCCATTGTTTTCCTTATCTCTCTTTCTCCTGAAGACAGGTGGCAGACCAACTGCTGATTCCACTGGTGCCAGCCCAGGCCAGCTAACATCTTAATTTATGTGTATTCTCGTCACACCACCAACTCAAATCAGTCCTGAAAACACTCCAGGTTCTGCATCCTCACCATTGGTGCTGTGGTCTTTAGTCTCTGTCTGTACTTCGGGAGTAGAAGTAGAGCCAGGTGATCAGACTTCTCTGCTGATTGGAGGTCATTTTGATTCAAGAACTCATTGACAATAGCTCATTCAAAAGTTAAAGCATATATGGAGAAACTGGACCCATCGGATAAGGAATAGAAGATATGGTGATAGTGTAAGGTGAAATACTTCATAAAACTCCAATAATTCAGCATCCAATTGTTCGGAAATCATGATAGTCTGCCCTTTAGCTTACTAGTCAGTCCACACTCAGAGTGCAAGTAGGCTGGGTGGCTAGGACCAGTTGGGACCAGGTTCTTGACAGCGGGCCTGCTGTGCCAGGATCGGGATCCAGCAGTCTACAATATGGATAGATCTGTAGCTGGTGCTCTGGTTTTGTGTCTGTGTAACTATGTCAGCATGTGAGTCTGTGTGTGTCAATGTCTCTGTGTGAACATACAGGATGGAAGCCAGAAAAAAGCATGACAGCAGTGAAGAGACTGCATTACTAATCACCAACGATCACCAGTCCAACTTGTGCAATACAAATAGATTCACTTAGCAAGGAGCGAACAACCTGCCAAAAATCCTGGCACAGTACTATGGAGAAAGATCTTTTAAGGTATAAACAGAAAGCAGAATCAGAGTATTTTCCCTCTTTCTTACCTAAGCTTGTGAAGGTGTCAGCACCTTTCCCAGCCCTAGTAACGGTCTGACTTTCAAACAAAATGGAACCTGGCACCCTTCCATTTCTCACTGGCTTTCAATGCAAAAAGAATTATGTCACATTCTTACAATTTGAAACAATAACTGAGCTAGCAAACCATACTAACACTGTGGTCAAGCCCAACAGTGCCGCATAGATACTTTGGAATAGACACTTTAAGCTGGCACAGTCTCACAGCTCTCTCCATACATCCCGCACCAGTATAGCACAGGGTACAGCATGGTTATGTAACAGATAGCATAAGGGAGTTACAGCGCCTGTGACCAGGGTTCAATTCCCACCGCTGTCTGTAAGGGGTTTGTATGTTCTCCCTGCGACCATGTGGGCTTCCTCCTGATGCTCTGGTTTCCTCCCACATTCCGAAGATGCATGGAGGTCGATTAGTTGGTCACATGGATATAAATAAATAAAGTAAAATAAAATACAAACAGGAGAAAACCTGCAGATGCTGGAAATCCAAAGCAAAGCATAAAGTGGTGGAGGAACTCAACAGGTCAGGCAGTGTCTATGGATACGAATAGATAGTCAACATTTCAGGCCAAGATTCTTCTTCAGATCTGAGGTTAGTCCCGAAGAAGGGTCTCAGCCTGAAATGTTGACTATTTATTCATTAAAATAAAATACAGCTATCCGCCAAACATGTACCTACTTTGGTGGCATTTTAGATTACCAGAACCCAGCACCTAATCCACACTATGGGGTAAATGAGACCTGCGCATGCTCGCCAGTCTACTGACCACAGAGAAGGGGAATCTATTCACATTTATGAGACTCCAGCTTTGAAAATTATACTAAGCCATCTAATCTAAGATTGGATATTTGAATCCATAATTGGCTCAGTCATGATGTAGAATCCAGCCTTTAGTTTCAGAGCTGAGAGGAAGCAGATCTCATGCATAATGACACAAGAGGTTCCCATCCAAAACTTCAGCTTCCCTTATTTTCCTGCATTCCCTACAAGCAATCCTTCCTCGCACATGCCCATCAACCTCCCTTTGATTCAGTTCGCTGTTAACCTACACTGAGCAGTCATTAACAGTGCCAGTTAATCCACCAGGGACAAAACTCACAGAGTCACAAACACAAGTGCAAACAATGCACAGACACCAACTGAGGTTGGGATCAAGTCCACCTCACCGAAGCCGTGAAGTAGCAGCACTAACCACTGCACCCAGATAAGAGTGGAGGACAGTCATTTCCACAGTCTGAGGTCCAGGGGTGTACAACATGAAGCAGAAGATGGCAGGATGACCAGAAGTCAAAAGGGCAGGGTGCAGGAGATTACAGGATAGTAAGTGGGGCAGCACGGTAGCGTACTGGTTAGCAAAATGCTTTACAGTACCAGCGACTGGTTCAATTCCCGCCATTGCCCATAAGAAGTTTGTATGTTCTGCGTAGGTTTCCTCCAGGTGCTCCAGTTTCCTCCCACATTCCAAAGACATACCAGTGGTAGGTTAATTGATCATTGCAAATTGTTCCGTGATGAGGCTAGGGTTAAATTGGGGGATTACTGGGTAGTATGGTTCGAAGGGCCGGAAGGGGCTATTCAGCGCTGTATCTCAATAAAGAAATAAATACTCAGCGCCACAGTAACTACAGTCCTTCAACAGAATACACCATACAAAGTTTCACCGAAATGAAAGATGTTGGATTCGGAGGTGAGAGAAGGTTAACGTAAATGACAAAGAGAAACAATGGGCAGTGGGAAGAACACAGTCAGTATTGGGCAATATCATCCATTTGATACACAGTGAAACAACTTTCTAATTCATGTGCCCTAAATCAGAGTCAGAGTATTTTAACAACGTTAGCGGTAAAAGCAAGGTTTGAGACACCATGGTTGAGTCACATCGTGAATACGCTCTCAACAAAAGGCCACTACATTTATTATCGTGACTCTTGGGAAACTAACAAACCACAGGAGCAAAGCTAAGTAGTTTACCAACATTTATCTGAGATATCACGTTCTTAAGACTTCTCCTGCCTTTCTTAACTGCCAATCTCCCACCTACAATAGTATCGCTGACGAGGGTTGGCAAAGACCAGCTGCATACTGTGGGGAGAGGCCGAGATAAGTCAGGGAACAAGAGTCCTGAGAATTGACATGCCAAAGGAAGTGTCGATTGGCATCACATAGGGATACGGCTTATGAGCAATTTGAGACACAACATATGGTGAGTGGATCAAAGCTTTTGGAAAACAAACGACAAGGTACCAGTATTCCCAAAGCCACTGAGGCTTTCCTCAAGTCAGGTCTGGATCTGCTGTACACTAACAGAGAGCTATTGATTCAAATGGGTAGTCAACAACTTTATTATTATCGTTTCATGCTGATGGAATGCAAATTAAATGCTCTGCAATATTTCGTGTCAGCATTTCTACTTGAAAGGCTATTAATATTCTAATACATTACCACAGAGAAAAAAAAATGTTCTATTCCCCCCCCCGCCACATGATCTGATATGTACCAACATCTTCACAATAAGCTTATTAAAAACAGAACATGCTGGATATACTTAGCAAGATGCACCTGCGGTGAAAGAACCAGTTATTGTATCAGGCTGATGACCATTTATCAA
Organism: Mobula birostris; assembly: GCF_030028105.1. Lineage (NCBI taxonomy): Eukaryota > Metazoa > Chordata > Chondrichthyes > Myliobatiformes > Myliobatidae > Mobula > Mobula birostris. Next base: position 40,059,238 of record NC_092387.1, read on the forward strand.
AACGCAAGAATTCCATGGATTTTTCTGCACTTATTTCAGGTTGCCAGCATACACAATTTCTTTCTTTTGTTTTTCATTTCTTTATGAAGTCACTGCTACTTCTCATCCATGAATGCCAAAATTCTTTAAGTGCTCAACTCACGAGTGGGACTTCTGCCTACAATTTTGACTTTGTCCACCTCAATTGTTTCTATTTTCCCTTCTTGTCTTCAATAAGGTTTTGGCTGTCATGATGAGGCCACACTCAGGTTGGAGGAACGAGGCCTTATATTCTGTCTGGGCAGCCTTCAACCTGATGGCATGAACATCGATTTTTTGAATTTCCAGTAATGGTGCCCCCTCTCCTTCACCATTCCCCTTTCCCTTTTCCATCTCTCACCTTATCTCCTTGCCTGCCATCAACTCCCTCTGGTGCTCCTCCCCACCTTTGCTTTCTTCCATGGCCTTCTGTCCTCTCCTATCAGACTCCCATTTCTCCAGTCCTGTATCTCTTTCACCAACTTCCCAGCTCTTTACTTCATCCCTCCCCCTCCCGGTTTCACCTATCACCTTGTGCCTCTCTCTCCCCTCCTCCACCTTTTAAATTTACTCATCTTTTTTTCTCCAGTCCTACTGAAGGGTCTCGGCCTGAAACGTCGACTGTATATTTTTCCATTGGTACTGCCTGGCCTGCTGAGTTCCTCCAGCATTTTGTGTGTGTTGCTTTTCCCTTTCTCCGTTCTGATATACAGTAGGTTCTGGTACCTAAAACATTTACTGCTTCCCATTCCACAGTTGCTGCCTGACCTGCAAGATATTTTCCAGCATTTTCTATCTTTATTACTAGATAGCTGTGGGAAAGGTTTTGAAGGATAGATGCAGAAAATCATTCAGCCCTGATTTAAAATATTCTTTTCCTCCTTGACAGCAAACAGCATTGGCCAAGGAGCTACAGTGGTTGAAGTATAACATCATGAATGGCTAGTACGAAGCTCATCTCAGCACAATGCAAGTAGGCAGATATCAAGGAAAAATGGTGCCTAGCTACCAAGGCTGCAACTGGGCTGATGGCACCTGGTACGCTGTAGCGTGGACACAAGCCTGATGACCGTTCGCAGTAGCAAATGAACACAAACCTAATGCAAACTGTCAAATCATTTGATCGAAACACACATTTGACAAATCCAGAATGGAAAATCTCAGCACTTTTTCTGACACATGACTCGTTAATACAGCAACACAAGTTTATTCAAACTTACTTCAGGATCAACATGCTGCCCTTGAAATGACCAGGCACTCCACAGATATTAACCACAGCCCACAAGTGCATATCCCTTATCACCCAAATTAATTGAATTGATAATTAATCACAATTTCCCATCAAGTCACACACCATTCCTAGCTCAAAACATTCTTAGTTGCTTCAACAACGACGTTCCTTCCATGTCAGATTTAGAGATATTCATAGATGCCAGCAAAGTGTTCAGTTCTACTCCCGTTAAGAAACAGCTACGCTAACTATAATATAACTTGGACAACATCCAGTCTTATGTAGGATAGTAGGAAAAAATTACATTCATGACATTCAAGTGGCATACAAAGTCTATCTCCAACATGAAAGATTCTAACCACGTCGACAGTCAACATGATCACAGTCAAAGAATCCCTTGAGAGACACCATTTAATAGAAGCTTAATTGAACAAGCCACAAAGATTCTGAGGTTTCATGAGAAGATAAGAGACAATGAATTGTGACTGAATGGCTCACCGGCTCAATTCCCAGAATCCTTTCCACCATCCAACAAAGGTATGTAATGAAACAAAATGTTCCCCCCTTCCACTTCCTTTATTCCCCACTCTGACCTTTTACTTCTTCTCACCTGCCTATACTTCCCTCCGGGTTCCGTCCTCTTTTTCTTTCTCCTATCATCCACTGTCCTCTTCTATCAGATTCATTCTATTCCAACCCGTGACCTTTCCCATCCAACTGGCTTCACCTATCACCTTCCAGCTAGCCACATTCCCCTCCCCCCACCTTTTAATTCCAGCATCTCCCCCTACCCTCTCAGTCCTGACAAAGCCTCTCGGCCTAAAATGTTGACTGTTTATTCTTTTTCATAGACGCCGCCTGACCTGCAGAGTTCCTCCAGCATTTTGTGTGTTTTTCTTTGGATTTCCAGCATCTACAGATTTTCTCATATTTGATATTTATCCCTTGCCTGTATTGGGCATCTCCAACATTCAAGGCTCATTATTCCAGGGATATTGACACTCTATTGATCAAGACATAGCACCAAAAGGCACCATCTGTAGGATGCACTTCTTCATCACTTGTAACCCTGGGAACCTCAGGAACATTGGAACACGCACATTCCCCCACCCCAGGTCACAAACGGTCCAGCTTGGAAACTCATAGCTATTCTATCATCATTGTTCAGTCAAAAATTAACAACTTCTTTCCCGAGCAATGCAGGAGCACCTTCAACACACAGTCACCTCCAGGATTCTGAGTGCCAGCCATGCTTATACAGATGGTCAAATAAAGAGAAAAAACTCAATGCTATTTTAAGTTAACATGTCTTCTTGTTGACATCAACTCTATGAATGAATCCACTGAATCACTCCAACAAAGAGCTGAGATGCAATTAAAATTATTTTCATTAATAATAATTAAAAAGCAGAGGGTAATTTTGGAAATAAAAACAGCAAATAAGTGAGGTGTTATTAAGAATGATATCAAAACAATATCAAGAGTAACTGTTATAAAGACGGAATTATGTTTAAAGAGTGAAGTGCATTCCAATAGGTGACATCCTTAAAACCAAGTGAAGGTCTTGCTCCAGATGACTGAGACTTAGAACATCCATGCTGAATGTACATCCGAGAAGCATCAACCCATGCCAACCAGCTAGTGCCCATTTACACTCATCAACACAAACTCCATTTTTTTCTCCCACACTCCCTATCAACTCACCTACAAACTGGGACAGTTTACGGTGGCTAATTAACCTACCAACCCACACTTCTTGAGATGTGGGAGGAAACTGGAGCTACTGGAAGAAATCCATGCAGTCTCGGTGAGAGTGAGCAAACTTCACACGGGCAACACTGCGGGTTAGGACTGAACCTGGGTCACTGGAGCTGAGAGTTCTACCCAGTTCAACACTGTGCTGTCCAGCTCGGCCACAAAGAGCATAGACCACTGGCCAGCTTGCATGTTTGCAGAAGGCTGGTATAGCATATAGTTTTGTTCAGATTTCTGAGGTGTATAGTGCTAAGTCTTACAAATTATTCAAAAGGATCGGTGTGTTCAAGAATGAAAGAAAAACCATAATGATTAAACCTTTCCCTGATGCCACTATCAGGCCACAGTCAAGCATTAAGGGCGTGAAATATAGAAGCAGGAGTGCTCCCAGTTCCTGCCACACCATTCAGTGTTCTTGATGATCTTCTGCCTCAGTGTGATGTTCCTGTGCTAACCCTTTAAACGTTGGTTCCTTTCAGGTCCAAAAAAATATTTGTTACTGTCCAGGTCAGCAGCTGACACTCCACAGCCCTTCTGAGTAGGGAATTTCAAAGATTTACTACTCTCTGGATAAAGAGATTTCTTCTCATCTCTGTAATGAATGAATAATCCCTTATACTGAGACTGTGTGACCAGTAGTTCTCAACAGTCCAGTGAGGGGAAACATAATCTCTGCACCTTCCCCCTTAATGTTCATGTATGTTTCAAATCAATTACCTCTCTTTCTTCTAAACGCAAGTGAAACTAGGCACAGTCAAGTTTGATATCAAGTCACTATCCCACCCACATTCCTTCCTCATGATTCATTGATACATTGGAAACGTGTATTTTGACGCATTTTTTTTCCAGCTTAAATAAATACTTTCTATCACAACCAGAAGTTTAGAAGGCAATTGATGTGTTGCTTTGGCAAATTGACCAAAGCTATTTCGTTCCAGCACATCTGCACACATATAAAACATGAAACCAGCTTAAAATATCTGCAAACTCTGACGTTAAACAACTGGTGACTGATAGGTTGCTTAAGTAGTTGTAAACCACCATACAATAAATCGAATGAACCCAGCCAAAGTGTAGCAAGTTAACTTTTGTCCTTCTGTAACATCACGCAAGCTTGCTAATATTCTCAGAATCAGAATCTGGTTTATTATCAGTGTCAAAAATGGTGCAAAATGTATTATTTTGTGGCAGCAGTACAATGCAAAGACATAAAATGACTGTAAGCTATAAAATATATAAATAGTGCAACAGAGAAAGGAATAATGAGGTAGTGATCATAGAACATTCTCAAACATTGAGTGTGGGTCTTCAGGCTCCTGTACCTCCTCTGTGGTGATAGTAATGTGAAGAGGACATGTCCCAGATGGTGAGGTTCCTTAATGACAGACGTGGCCTTCTCCAGGTGCCACTTCTTGAAGATGTCCTCAACAATGAGGAGGCTTGTGCCCATGACACAGCTGGCTCAGTGTGCAACTCTTTGCAGCCTCTTGTGTTCCTGTTCATTGGAGCCTCTTGTACCACGCGGTGATACAACCTATCAGCATGCCCTTCACCATACGGCTGAAGAAACTTGTAATAGTCTTTGGAGACCTACCAAATCTCCTCAAACTCCAAACAAAGTAGAGCAGCTGGTGTGCCTTCTTCATGATTACATCAACGTGTTGGGTCCAGGATTAAGCCACTGAGATGATAATGCCCAGGAACCTGCAGCTAACATCCTTTCCACCACTGAATCTTCAATGAGGCCTGGTGTCTGTTCTCCCAACTTCCCCTTCCGGAAGTCCACAATCAATTCCATGGTCCTGCTGACACTGAGAGCAAGATAGTTGTGCAACACCACTCAACCAGCTGATCCATCTTGCTCTTATACAGCCCCTTGGTGCATCTGAAAGTTTATCAATAATGATATCATCTGTGAATCTATAAATGGCATTTCAGCTGTGCTTTGCAAGTGTAGAGTAGAGCAGAGTAGATTTGGTGCCCAAGAGTGGGGCACTTAGCTACACTCAGCTAGCAGATAAGGGACTGAAGAGTGGGCTGATGTAATTTTGCTCCTGATGTTTTGCTGACAATGAAAATTAATTGATTGGCTTTATGAACTATGCTACTTTTCATTTCAGAAATTGATGGAAACATTTGTCAAGGAAATGAGTCATTGCTGGAAATATGTGATGAGTCAGTCAGGCTCTGTGAAGTGAAGAACCTTGTAATACTATAGATGAACAATATTCTCTGTATGTTTCAGGATATCATCAAAGTTCGAAAGTTTAGAGTAAGTTTATTTTCAAAGTATGTACTGTACACCATATACAAACTTGACACTCATCTTCTTGGAGGCACATACAAGAAAACAAAGAAATACAATAGAATCACAAGATATCCCACATAACAAAGACTGACAAACATCCACCATGCAAAAGAGGGCAAATCGTGTAAATAATAAAAAAAAAGTAAACAAATAATACCATAGAACATAAGCTGCGGAGTCCCCGAAAGTGAGTCCAAAATTACAGACTGCAGGTTTCAGTAATCGTGGTTCATCTTGGTAGGTCAAATATGATGGCAGAATATAGTATTAATGGTAAGACACTTGGCGATGTGGAGGATCAGTGGGATCTTGTGGTCCGAGTCCATGGGACACTGAAAGCTGCTGTGCAGGTTGACTGTGTGGTTAAGCAGGAATACTGTGCATTGGCCTTCACCAACCATGGGATTGAGTTTAGGAGCCGAGAGGTAATGTTACAGCGATATAGGACCCTGGTCAGAGCCCACTTGGAGGACTGTGCTCAGTTCTGGTCACCTCACTACAGGAAGGATGTGGAAACTATAGAAAGGGTGCAGAAGAGATATACAAGGATGTTGCCTGGGTTGGCCAGCATGCCTTATGAGAATAGGTTGAGTGGGTAACCTTAGGTAATTTCTAAAGTAAGTACATGTTCGATACAGTATTGTGGGCCGAAGGGCCTGTATTGTGCTGTAGGTTTTCTATGGTTCTATGTTTCTAAAAAGAGAATATCTCGAAAAATATCCAGTAGTTTTGTCAGCTGCCCACAAAACATCACCGTATATTGCCAGTGCCATTTTGGATCATGGGCAAGACAAAGTTCTTCACCCAATCAATCAAACTAACTGTAGGTGCCAGAAATCTGAATTTTTAAGGAATCTTTAATTGAAATTGTTAACTCTGATTCCCTTTCCACATCCACCAAGTGTTTCCAGCATTTTTCTGTATATTTTGTATTTTTATTGAAGGTCCTCCACCCACCCTGCTCCATCTGCATAACACAGCTCTCTGAGAAGAAAGCTTCAGAGTGAGACCTGTGGGTCACTTCTCATATCATGGGAGTCACCTATGAGCAAAGGCAGGCATCAGTGATGAAATTCATCATCACTTCAATCTGCCTGTACAATTCTGATAGATGGAAAAGAGTGTTTGAAGATCACAACCTTAGACTGACAACACTGGGCTAAGCCCTCTGAGAGCTTTAGAGACCTGGACCACCAACAGCAGGCAATTGAAGATAGCACCCAGTGCTGTCTCTGCAAAATTCTCTTTCCAAATTTACAGCAAGGATAAGCAAACCAAGATCAGTCCCCTCTTCCACAGGTTGACATTACCAATCCGTCCCTTCTTCCACAAATTGACATTATCAATATTGAGGGGCATGTTACTCTTCCTCAGATACAGTAGCTCAGTTATGTAATTAGAGTTTTTGATACCAGACTCTCAAAACTAGTCCAACTATTTCATGGGAAGAGACGACCTAGTTGGACAGAGGAACAGATTCAAAGCTTCACTGGAAAAGCCTAGAACATCTCCACTGAATTCCTGATCTTTGGCAGCAGAAAGCAGAGCCAAAAGCAGGCAGTGATGAAATATCCAGTCCATGGGTCGGGAGCACCCAGAGGGCTTGCATAAATGGCACAAGGGATCAGAATCACATTTATTATCACTGACATATGTTGTGAAATGTGTTGTTTTGTAGCAGCAGTACAGTGCAAGACATAAAAAAGTTATCGTACAATAAGAAATAAATGTTTAAAAAATTACAAAAAAGGAACAGGGGGATAATATTCATGAGCTCATGGACCGTTCAGAAATCTGATGAAAGAGGGAAAGAAGATGTTTCTAAAATGTTGAGTATGCAACTCAATGACCTCATGACCTCAGAAACCAATGAAACAAGGAGTGCAGGATTTCACAATTTACCTACCATGCACCTCCTGCTGCATCTTTGGGAGGGGATGCAGTTCCCGCATTAGCCTCATTAGTCACCTCAGAACCCATAGAAACAGAGTGGAAACAGCTCTACAATCAATCCCAATGGACTGCCTGAGAAGATTACAACTTAAAGGCCAATCTCATCACTCATCTTCTGCGCACTTTGTGTTTTCCAATTTTAATCCAGTTTTATAGTATTTGCAAGATCCTTTAAATATCTCTAACTCTTGCAAGTTCATTGCAAGTTCAGAACCAAATGGGTACCAGCCCTCCCTATAGATAAGGTTGAGTGCTTTAGATGTGCGTACCATATCAGTATCATAAAGATAAGACGTCAAGAAATGCTCTCTCACAGAAATGGAATGAGCAAAGATCAACACAGACAGGTTCATTTCTTTATTACCTGCTTGCTCAGATACTTAGCCCAGGGAAAGTAATGGTTAGGGAGAATAAAATCAAATGTTTTAATATAATTCTTACAGCTATACACTTCACAGGGTAAATGACAAGAGATTTGCATTTATGCAGCATGATCTCAGGACACAATGAAATATTTTTGAAGTGTAGTCACAGTTTGAACATAAAATGGTATATTCCAGTGAATGGTATTTATTATGAATATCCCCCCCACAGTGCTTCTGATATAACTACATAAGTATTGCGTGACTGTGACTGATGATGGATTAAAATGAATATAATTGACAGTGGCATATCAAACGTCTTAAAGAAAAGTCATATTTGAAAAAATAATGCATGGGCAAATAATAAAGCATTTCCTGTGGCATGTATTTGGTCATATATAGGACTTACTTAGAAAGTAACATTGAGACTAGAGGGGGCCACCTACATACTCATTATGCACGCTGTCAGAGTGCATGAAGCATTTCCATAACTCCAGCTCATCACTTTCTTTCTATCTGTTATTTGAAATAAACTTACTTATTACTAAAACATGATTTCTTTATAGAAGGTCCCAGCATGTGGTATGAGCCAAACAATGCATACAAGGGACAGAGTACTGCATAAGGTCCAAAGAATCAGAAGAATAGCAAGGGGCCATTCAGCCTCCTAAGCCTGCTTTACTGTTAGTGATTGCCAACAAAATTCTTGTTGACGCCTTAGTTGGCTATCCTGTTGAACACAAATCAGTCACTCTTAGTCTCATATTGCCCCAGTTTCAATGGCTTTTGGAGGATCAAGTCCAAATGTTTTATTAATGAGAATACTCATTGTCCATCCCTCATTGAGTTTGGGAAGGTTTGTCAGCTACCTTTTTGACTCATTGTCATCCATGTGATGAAGATTCCTTTGAGTGGTTCAAGAGGCTTCACCAGTCACAATGAAGAATGAAGTCCCCTTTGTGTAACATGGAAAGTAACTCAGAAAGGAGGTATACACGTGTGTTCATTATGATGCCCTTCCGAAATGGTAGTGGTCATAAGTTCAGTCAGCGCAGTGGGACTAGCCTTTTCTACAGTGCATTTTGGTGATAGCACACACTGTACCTATGGTACAAGCTGACGGAAAAGAACAAAACTTTAACATTGAGGATGGGATGTCAACCAAGGAGACTGCTTTTTCCTGCTGGCACCAAGCTGCTTGAAATATGGAGGAACTGCAATCATCTAGAAAAATGGAACAGATTGCATTACACTCCCAAAGTGTAAATGGGCGGAAAGGCTTTGCTGAACTAGCAGGTTCATCATTCTCCACTGATGTGGACAACATTGGTTGTTGTCTGCCCTGTTGGGTGTGGTCTTTCACTGATTCTATTGTGTTTCTTGTATTTACTATTTACTGTGATTGCCCACACAGAAAAAAAGAATCTCAGGGTTGTGTTCAACCACAAACAGGAGAAAATCTGCAGATGCTGGAAATCCAAGCAACACATGCTAAATGCTGGAGGAACTCAGCAGGCCAGGCAGCATCAATGGAAAAGAATACAGTTAATGTTTCAGGCTGAGACCTTTCATCAGTCCAGTCCAATCGTGATGAAGGGTCTCAGACCAAAACATTGACTGAAACATTATATCTTTTCCACAGATGTTGCCTGGCCTACTGAGTTCCTCTAACAGTTTGTGTCTATTGCTCGGGGTTGTGTTTGTACTTTATTAATAAATTTACTTTGAACTTTTAGCCAAGGTACCTAGGTACCCTGATATGTTTCTGGTCTATAATTGATAGAAAAAATTTTGACAATATTAAAGAGCTATTGTATGTCAGTGAGTGACGGTTAAACTCTTTGGATGAAGATAGTCAGGCAAAAATGGATAGTTGATAAACAAGGCAGTGAAATATTTTCTATGATAGATGGGAATGGGGAGTTGATGCTAAAATCATATCAGCATTGTTATATCAACAACCATATCAACAGTGGAGCAAGATCAAACAAGTGGCCAATTCTTAATCCCAATTCTTACGGGTATGCACATGTTCATTATTTATATTCATCAGCCACAATCAGAACTATTCCATGTGCTTGTGTGGGTGTGAAGTGCCTGTGACCTTTTCTGAAGAATTCCTGGAGGAAAACTCAGGAGTAGGTATTTGTAGGCTATTTTAGCCACAAAGATCTTCTTCTGTGTTCTGTATGATGACAGCCAATGCATTATTTCTAGACACATTGATGTAAAGCATTGTCTAGTTGCATCACAGCCTCTGAAGGGAGTTGCAATCTACAGGAATGCAAGAGGCTACCCACTGCAGTGAACTCAGTCAGTTCCATCATGGGTAAACCTTTCCACAACATCTTGTTATTTCATGTTTGTTATTTATTTATATCTGTATTTTCACAATTTGGTGTCCATTGGTCATGTTTAGTTACTGTTCTATAGATCTGCTAAGTATGCCCGCAGAAAAAGAATCTCGGGGTTGTATGTGGTGACATGTATGTACTCTGATAATAAATCTTACTTTGAACCTTGAGGACATCTGCAATAGACTATGTGTCAGGAAGGTGCCATCATCATTTGGGACCTCCTTCATTTAGCTCATGTCTTCTTCTCAAAGGTGCCGTCAAGCAGGAGGTACAGGGGACTGAAGATCCACACCTCAACGTTCAACAACACCTTTTCCCCTACTGCCATCAGAACTGAACTGACAAACCTTGAAACCTCCTGAGACCTGTTTCTCCTTCTCTCTGTGTTTATTTTGTTGTTTATTTTACTCATGTGTAAGTATGATTTATGTTAAGTTTACGTTAACATGATTGTCCACATCTTATAGTGCACTGTGCCGCTGCTACATAAGCTATTTTTCACAGCATTTATACCTTGTGTACGTATGCTCATAACAATAACTTGAACTTGAATCACACAGAAGAGAAATGGCCCTTAGATAAGCATGTTGTTCCTGATGCCCATTGATATTAATGCCATTTACCTGTGTTAGGCCTATGTCACTCTATACCTTTACAATGCAAGTATAATTTTGGCAAAGATAATACTAATGCTAATCAAATTCCACTTTTCAGTTCATTAACATGATGAGGCTTGGAGATCAGTGATTTTGACGGTATTTCAATGGAGCAGGATATGGGTAAGGTTGGTGTTGACACCACTGTCAATGTAACCTTTTATCATTTACTGATGATCACAGGGCGATATTGGAGGACACCAGCTGGATGTGATTCATCCTGCATTTTATGTTGTTGTAGCCAGGGGATGGTAGAGAGGATAAGCTCCCACTACCTGTTAAATGCTCCTAATGGCATACATCGCAAGGCCTCTGACAACAAAGTCCAGCTTCTGGCCTTCACGTGTGACTCAGCTACTAAAACCAATGGGACCGTTTCTACCGACAACTGGCAAAGGTGGGTTACTGGTGCCTTGAAACCAGTCGCTTTGGGCAGATGGGGCTCGTCAGCCATAGTTGGCAGCACACCTAGAAGAAAAAGCCTAACTCAAACCTCCACTGCCCTGCAGCTATACCCACTCATGGGGAAGGTTTCAGGAGTAAACCTCGAGGCAAAGTCCAGAGCTGGAATCCCTAAGGTCGTCCTACATTGAGTTCAATGCTGACTGGCAACTCCTGCGATGCCACTGCTGTCAAACTGTATCGATCTCTGCCATTCCTTGGATTCATCAGCTATGTGGAGAGGGCAGCCTGCTGCATGGGCAACAGCTTGCTCTCCATAATGTACTGCCCTGGGTTACATAGACAGCTAGGACACAGCATTCATGGTCGACCCTGATCAATGGAGGGCCTACTGCTGCATTTTATGTTCAGGTCATATCTGGGCAAATTCCATTCAATTAGATAGATTCCAAGGTTGCAGTAGCACTGAGAAGGTTTGGACAGAGGTACTGCCAGTTCTGGAGCAATCCTTCAGCATTACCACCATCATATTTGAATGAAAGTCCATCAGACTGAAATATTAACTGTTCTTCTCTCCTCAGAATTGAATGCTTGATGCTGGGCATGGGACAATGAGCCTCTTTCCAAGTTGTATGACTCTGAGATGCTACAGGATCTTTGAGTAGAATTGATTTAGATAGATAGATATACTTTATTAATCCCGAGGGAAATTTAGTTTCATCACAGCTGCACCAACCAAGAATACAGCGTAAATATAGCAATACAAAACCACCAACAATCAAATGACAATATGCAAACTATCCCAGATGGAAAATAAGTCCAGGACCAGTCTATTGGCTCAGGGTGTCTAACCCTCCACGGGAGGAGCTGCACGTTCGATGGCCACAGGCAGGAACAGCCTCCCGTGCCGCCAAGTGTTGTATCACGGTGGAATATGGCCGAAGTCCAACAGTAAAAAGTTCAATATCCAGTCTGCAAACACATTTCTTGATCGTAATATGCCCCGGATTGCACCATCTGTTGTTAACCAGAACAGTAAGCACCTAACTCCTTTATGCTTACCGTTCCCAGTGCACTTCCAGTCAGTCGGAACGGTATTACCCACCAAACTCCCCTTCTCCATAGGTCTCTGTTGTCTCGACCCGGTCCTCTTTCCTCGACTTTGTGATCCCCCTCTGCATCCCCTGTGTGTTTTCCTCCGGATTTCAGCAGGGGTGTCTGCCACTCTGCACGCTAAACCAGCTGGCATTAGCTGGTTTCTGGAATACACAATGCGATCTTGCTCCTGTCCCGCGTGTCGGGATGTAACCATTTCCAGCGCTAAAAAAGACCCAAATAAAACTCTCTCTACCAGCATGTTAGAGAGGGTACAGCTTCGACGTGTTACCGTGAGAAAAAAAAATACAAAAAAAAACGTAAATTAGAAAGTAAGAAGGAGAAAGTAAGAATAGATCGGAACGGCTGTACCAGGCTGCATGCACGTCCGGCGCATGCGCACTGCATGTTTCACAGTCGTTGCACTTCTTCGTTACAATTTAATACACTGCCTTCATGTTGTTGTGATCCAAAGTATCTACTATATCCAACACTCTCAGATGCTTAGTAACATCACATGGGCAGAAACAAATTGGAGCAAAGGCTGGCTGCTGTGAATATGGGACCTCACTCGGAGGCTTGGATAAATCACACACTCATTTTTTTCCTGGGTGAAAATCTTGAAATTTCTTCAGCATTTTTAATTATGTCTATACCATTCAGAACTGGTTATGATAGTGCCTTGATCTGATCCATTGATTGTGGGGTTACTTAATTCTGTTTAGTTTTGCAAACTTTTGAATGAATAAAAAAGTGATTTCTAATTTCCATTTTGAACATCAAGTGCCCTTGTTTTTGTTTTCCATAACAGGAGACAGTATTTTCTGCACTTCTACTTCATCAAATCTTGTTAAATCAGATTACTCTCCCCCAATATTTAATATCAAAATGTACCTTCTACAGAGAGCAAGGGTGGATATTCAAATATCTGCCTGCTGAGAAATCCATTACCTTCAAAATAAAGAGCTCCCTTGGCCAGATTCTTAAGAAACTGTTTTAGCTGACAATAGGCCAGGGATTAAATGGCCAATGGATGTGAGGCATCTTCACAAATATTGTCTTTGGTAATTCAATAGTAGATAGGCAGGCTCTGTAGCCTGGGCTCTATTAGCTCTTAATTATAGTGGAGTGCAGGAGTTCAGGATTTCACAGCTCTTCCACTACGGATCAGTGAAAATTCAGAACTATTTCAACCTGGATATCAGGGACACAAGATACTCTGCAAATACTGGTAATCCAGAATAAAACACACAAAATGCTGGAGGAACTCAGCAGGTCAGGGAGCATCTATAGAGAGGAATAAAGTGAAGTAGAGACCTAAAGAAGGGTCTCAGCCTGAAACATCAACTCTCTATTCCTTTCCATAGTTGGTGCCTGACCTGCTATGATCCTTCGGTATTTTGCATGTATTATTCTGGATATCAGGGATTCTGTCTGGGATATTTTGTCTGTGCCTCTGTGTGTATGTGTGTGTTTGTTAATGAAAAAGAGGGAAAGTCATCAACTAGGACAGCCAAGTGATAAAACATCACTTGGGCCAGATTTTGTAAGGGTAGCTAACTTTGTGGAATCACACTCCTACACTTTAGTACTATTACTGGGAAGAGCCAAGCTGTCATGTGTGTTGTTTGCATACAAAGAGCTGTAAACCAAGAAAAATTCTGTAAATGCTTCAATGAATTATATATCATTTCATCTCAGTAAACCTTTCCAAAGAACAAATCACTTGGCATTTGATTGCCTGGAACATAGTTGGAATATTAGGCTCTTGAGTTGTGCCTACCGAACAAAGCAATGGTGCATTTAATACAGGCATCTACAGTTGGAGAGGCAGTACTTGTGGAAAGTGAACCAGATACAGTATTATACGCACACCTTAACTGGCTGCATCATTGCCTGGTGTGGAAACACCAATGCCCAGGAACAGAAAAGTCTACATAAAGCAGTGGTACAGCCTAGCCCATCACAGGTAAAGCCCTCTCCACCACTGAGAACACCTACAAGGAGAGTTGGCACAAGAAAGCAGCATTCGTCATCGAGGCCGGCCACCACACCATCCAAGCCATGCTCTCTTCTCACTACCACCATCAAGTAGGAGGTGCAGGAGCCTCAAATCCCACACCACCAGGTTCAAGAACAGTTCTTACACTACAGCAGGTGTTCCCATCCTTTTATATGCCATGGCGCCTTACCATTAACCAAGGGGTCCACGGACCGCAGATTGGGATCCCCTGCTCTACACCCATCACGCTCCTAACCAGCATGAATACCTTCACTCACCTCAACTCTGAGCTGACTCCACAACCTGTGAGCTCACTGGCAAGGATGAGACAACTCATGTTCTTAATGTTAGTCATCTATTTTTATTTGTACAATTTGTTCTCTTTTGCACATTAGCCATTTGTCACTGTTTATGTTTAGTTTCCCATAAATTCAGATGTATTTCTTTATTTTCCTGCAAGAACATGACTCTCAAGGTAGTATATGGTGGCAAGTGTATTTTAATAATAAATTTCAGTTTGACTTTGAATTTGATCTTTGAACTGAATCACCTATCTGTTTCTCTTTCTACAGAGGCTGCCTCTTTCTGTTTTAATTTCGGATTTCAAGCACTGATGGTAAGAGGTGCTCCCCAGTTTACAAACACCCGTACATAGGAACCAGTGGTTGGGGAACTGGCAGGATGAATTTGCCGGCTGTTGTGAGAGTGCAGACATCACTGCCATATTGGAATTTGGCTCACGACCACAATCCCAACCTACAAACTGTCTGGGGTTACAATCAGTTCACAAATCCAGAAGCCTATCATGACCTGGGTATTATGATCCCTAATTATGCACAGAAGCATAAGAAGCTACAGGGAGTTGTGGACTCGAACCAAAACATCTCTGGTACATCCCTCCACACCATCTCATAGGAGGCACTGCCTCAAGAAGGCACCATCCGTCATCATCGATCTCCACCATCCAGACTATGGTGACTCTTTGGAGCTACCATTGGAAAGGGGGCTCAGACGCCTGAAGTCCCACATCAGCAGGTTCAAGATCAGTTACTTCCTTGAAACCATTTGTGCCTTCAACCAACATTCGCCACTACTTCAGTATAGCAAAATTATGACCACTTTGCACTTCAATGGACTTGCTATTTCTGATCTTTCTTGCATAATTTTTGTTAAATTTATATTTTTCTCGTGAATGTTGTTTTCTTATGCTATGTACTATTATGCTGCTGCAAGTAAGTTCTTCATTTGACATGATAATAAATTTGACTTTTGATTTTTTTCATAAACTTTTACAGGCACTGACCAGCCTGTTATGTTTTGCCTTCAACTCCAACAGGTGGATTGTCTATTTATTTTCCAGTGTTAAGGGGAACCAAATGAAGCAAGCCTACTTTGTGGAGCCCACTCTTTTTCAGCACCAATACTCTTATGTACAGTTAACAGGTCCCTCCCAGTCCAGGCCCAGCTACTCACACCCAGTTTTAGAAACTGCACAGAGTAATTTGAAAATTGTAAAGTAACAGAAATCGCACTGATCCACACATCAAAGCTAGCAACAAAAGCTTCTTTCTAGGGTGGCTAATCCTGTTCAAGCATCACTCCAGTTTCAGACTTCTACACTGCTGCCTTTGTGCGACTCCAGTCACCCCAAACTGATGCCGGAGACACAAGAGAGTGCAGATGCTGCAATATGGAGAGACAAGTAATCTGCTGAAGGAACTCAGAGGGTCGAGCAGCGGCGATGGGGAGAAAAGAAAGATCGACGTCCCGGCTTGAAACACTGCAACAGAATTCAACTGTTCACTGACCCTATTCTGCATTTAAGATTGGACATTTCATATGCGAATGCGAATGAAGCGGGGGAATTCGAGAGCATCCACACAAACAAACAAACACACACACACCAAAGGACGACCAATTCCTATGTAGAAAGTCGACTTTCTTAACCTCAGCTGTCAAAGCTCGCACACACACAATGCACTATTTGACATTTTTCTCTATTACCAATCTGTCTGATTGCTTGAGCATTTCAAGTCAGGGAGTATGCTGTGAATTTCTTTCACTTGCTGAATAAAAGTTAGTTGGTAGTTGAAAATTTTGCAGGCATTGTCAGACTTTGCCAGCCCTCCCTCGCCCAGAACCGCTAGCCTCCCGAGATCTAAACGCTAGTTACCGCTACCAAATCCATCAAATTCTGCAGCAGAAAGACGATGAGGAAAGGGCACAAGGCGCCCAGAATTACCGCTGCTGGGGTAAGGAAGGAGGAGAAAGTCTTACCTGCGTTGCTAGCGCCCTCAGAGTAAACTCCGTACTCCAACGTGGTCAGCAAGGCGCTGGTCACGGCTGACCGATCCTGCTGCCCAGTGGTGCCCGGCAGGTGAAATTCCAGCGTTGGCATTTCATCCTGAGCTCCCAGAGGTGTCCAATCTGCGGACAAATCTCTGCCGGGCGAATGGACTGACAATTAGAGTTAACTGCGCGATTTTATCGCGATCCCATTAGGAGAACTTGGAGCCATTCCATCGATTTAGCGTCCCTGGGAGATCCTGGCTGGTCTGGGCTGCTGCGGCTCTGATCCAAGGGGAGGGAGGGGCCAGAAACCTAGGAGATGTAACGCTAAATTGTGTTGCAGTGCCAATAACTGAGAGACTGGGAGGAGCTTGTCGGCCGACTTGGCAGAGGTCGAAGAGAGTTTGTCAAACTTCCCAGGACTTTAGTTTGAGCAAGGGAGAATGTAAAATTATTGCTGAACTTGAGCCTCACTGTCCTTTGGAGAAATCTGATCAGAGAGAATGCGACTTACTACTACAGAGCAGACAATTCGGTCCATCAAATCCTTGAGCCGAACATTCCAACTGTCCCATCCCCCCCTACCCTTTTTCCTTCGTTCCCTGTAGTCCCTTAACAGCCTTTGTCTCATACCAACAAACAATCGGCTGGAGGAATTCAACAGGTCGAGCAGCACCTGTTGAGGACAAGAACTGTCGATGTTTCGGTTTAAATCCTTGCATCAGGACTGAGTGGAGAGGAGAGGTAACGTGTATAGGGAGGAGTGGGAGATGGAAAACTAAAAGGGGCCAGAGGTGGTTGGTAGGCGGGAGAGGAGTGAAGGATGTCGGGTAGATGGAGGTGGAAGTGGAAATGGGAACCAAAGTACCTACAGGTTGGTGATAGGAGGAAGCAGACAAAAAAAAGGGCAGATGGAGGGAAGTGTGGAAAGGTTGCCGGCAGTACCTGTAGCGAGATGAGCAGGAACATAAAGGCTACCATTGCTGGAATCTGACCGTGGGGACTGTTAGGGGAGAGGATAAGAGGCCAGAACATGAAGGAGAGTGGATTATAAACAAGTGAAATTTGTGGGTGGATAGAACAGAGGCGATGAAAATGCAGATGAGCTGGAGGGGAATGGGAAAGGGGTGAAACGTAAGTGCGCAGAGGAGGATCAGAAGGAGAGAGAGGGGAGGGTGGGGACAGAACTGGAGCTGAGAATTATTTGAAGTTGGAAAATTCAATGTTCATACCATTGGGTCATAAACTACCCAAGCTGAATATGAAGGTGTAACCTACACTGTGGCAAGGGAACATGCAAACTCCACATGAACAGCACAGGAGTTCAGGACTAAACACTGGGCCTTGACTGCTGAGAAGCAGCAGTTTTTATAGCTGCACAATTGTGTCATTGTTTTCCTTGCCCTAAGTGCACATCACTGAGATCAGTTTTACTTTCAGAGCTAAATGAATTTATTGAGAAAACTGGACATTCTGTGAACAGATCTATTCCTTCACCTCACCGGTTCATGCTCTCACTTGGGAAATCGGTGTCCTTCTAAGAGAGACAATGTCCTTCTAACTTCTACTGCCACCCTTACTATCAGCTATCGGAGCAAAGCTATCATGCCTCAACCACAAAACATACTTTGTAAGACCTTGAGACCAAAGGAAGAAATGGTTGCAGTTTCAGTAAAAAAAATCTACCTGTGTAAATAACATTTGAGATTTCTGAGAGTAAGTAAACATAATTGAGCTGCTAACAGAGCAATAATCACAATGTATTCCACCAGCTATGAGGAGACGAGGTTAGTTTTAGTTCTGATAATAATAACTATTTAACGTTTACTGTAACAAACTAATAGCAAACAATCTTCCTTACTTAACTTCTTTACAGTATGTTTTGGCACCTTGGGTGGGAGAGGGAGTGGTGTCAGGGATGTATGGGGCAATCAAATGTGGATCAGAGTCTGCTGCTCAACCTGAGCTGGACAGGGAGTGAAAATCAAAAGAACTCTGTTTCTCTTCTCACATGGAAAGCCTGACTCACTGAATATATCCAGCATTTTTTCCCAAAGTTAAAGTAAAAGATATTATCAAATCAAGTCTATGTTTTAACCATATACTACCTTCAGATTCATTTTCTTCAGGCGTTTATAGGGAAATAAAGAAATACAAAAGAATTTATGAAAACGATACAGAACCAAAGACTGATCAACAACCAATAAGCATAAGAAGACAGGTTGTGAAAATACAAAAATAATACTGAGAAATTGAGTTGTAAAAAGTCCTTGAAAATGAGCCTACAGGTTTTGTTGTGTTGAGTATTGGTGAGTGATGTTATCCATGCTAGTTCAAAGGTCTGATGGTTGTACTTTAATATATGTTCCTGAGCCTGGTGGTGTGAAATCTAAGGCTTCTGCACCTTTTGTTTTTATCTGCGCTGGTCAGGACCTATACGTGAGAATAAGCTATGGATGCTGGAAATCTAAGATGAAAAAAAACAGAAAACAATGGAAGCAAATTAAGTTGCAGTTGTAAGAGGTATTGGTGAGTCCACACTTGGAGTACTGCATACAGTTTTGGTTGCCGTGTTGTAGGAAAGGTCTGGCAGTTCCAGAACAGATTTATGAGGATGCTGCCAGGACTCAATTGCCTGAGTTATAGAGAGGGTTTGGGCAGGCTAGGACTTTAACCTTTGGAAAATGGGAGATTAAGAGGTGACCTTATAGAGGTGTATAAAATCATGAGGGGTAGATAGGGTGAAAGCACAAAGTCTTCTTCCCAGGGAAGGAGAATTAAAAGCTAGGGAGCATCGGGTTAAGGTGGGAAATGAAAGATTTTACAGGGACCTGAGGGGCAACTTCTTCTTCTTGTGATGTATATATGGAATGAGCCACCAGAGGAAATGATTGAAGCAGGTAACAACAAAACTTATAAGAAGTTTGGATAGGTACGTGATCAGAGAGGTTTAGAGGGAAATGGGTCAAATGCAGGCAAATGTGACCAGCTTCGTAGGCACCATGGTCAGCAGGGACAAGTTGGGCTGAAGGGCCTGTTTCAATGCTGAATGACTCCATGACTAGTCAGTAGATCAGGCATGCGTCAGCATGAGCTGCGCCAGGCCATATGTTAGCAAGAGCATGTCTTTTTCCTGCTTTTCTGCATGAGTTTCTCAACGTTATTTCCAGCATTGAAGAAGTCACTCCACATGAGCATAGAAATGTTTGAGAACAATCAAGAACACAAGAAAACAGGAGTATCAGTAGGCCCCAGGCCTCTCAAATCTGATTATGGCTGATCTACATGGGCCTCAATCCTCTCCTTTGCCATTTATAGAACAGTCAATTCCTTGATCTTTCAAATAATTATCTATGCCCGCCTTTAAATATATCGAATGATCTGGCCTCCACCACCTTTGGGTCAGACAATTCCAGAGATTTGCCACCTTCTGAGAGGAGATATTTCCACACTCCTCAGTTTAAAAAAAATGGACCTTTATTTTGTAAGTATATCTTCTTGTTAATGACTCACCCACTAGTGAAAAAAAACAAGGCCCCCTGAGATCTTACATATTTGAATGTCATCTCTCATTCTTCTAAACTCCAAGGAATACAGACCATAACGGACTAATCTCCCTTAATAGGACAAGACTCTCATCCTAGGGAATAGCCTAGTGAATCTCCTTAGGACTAACTCCAATGTGAGTGCATCATTTTTAGGTAAAGGGGAAAATGTTGTACATAATATTCCAAATTTGGCCTCGCCAACCAACTGCACAATTGAAAAAATCACCTCCCTGTTTTTATACTCCAATCCCTTCTCAATAAAATCAAAATGCAACTTGCCTTCTTAACTACTTGCTAGACCTGAAAGCACGTCCCGCTAGGCTGAAGGTCAGCTTCTAATCTGTCATTATAAGACTATTGAATGTATTTTGGTATGATAATAGTCATAGTCATACTTGATTAATCCCGGGGGAAATTGGTTTTCGTTACAGTTGCTCCATAAATAATAAATGGTAATAGAACCATAAATAGTAATATGTAAATTATGCCAGTAAATTATGAAATAAGTCCAGGACCAGCCTATGGGCTCAGGGTGTCTGACCCTCCAAGGGAGGAGTTGTAAAGTTTGATGGCCACAGGCAGGAATGACTTCCTATGACGCTCAGTGCTGCATCTCGGTGGAATGAGTCTCTGGCTGAATGTACTCCTGTGCCCACACAGTACATTATGTAGTGGATGGGAGACATTGACCAAGATGGCATGCAACTTAGACAGCATCCTCTTTTCAGACACCACTGTGAGAGAGTCCATTTCCATCCCCACAACATCACTGGCCTTACGAATAAGTTTGTTGATTCTGCTGGTGTCTGCCACCCTCAGCCTGCTGCCCCAGCACACAACAGCAAACATGATAGCACTGGCCACCACAGACTCGTAGAACATCCTCAGCATCATCCAGCAGATGTTAAAGGACCTCAGTCTCCTCAGGAAATAGAGACGGCTCTAACACTTCTTGTAGACAGCCTCAGTGTTCTTAGACCAGTCCAGTTTATTGTCAATTCGTATCCCCAGGTATTTGTAATCCTCCACCATGTCCACACTGACCCCCTGGATGGAAACAGGGGTCACCGGTACCTTAGTTCTCCTCAGGTCTACCACCAGCTCCTTAGTCTTTTTCACATTAAGCTGCAGATAATTCTGTTCACACCATATGACAAAGTTTCCTACCGTAGCCCTGTACTCAGCCTCATCTCCCTTGCTGATGCACCCAACTATGGCAGAGTCATCCGAAAACTTCTGAAGATGACATGACTCTGTGCAGTAGTTGAAGTCAGAGGTGTAAATGGTGAAGAGAAAGGGAGACAAGACAGTCCCCTGTGGAGCCCCAGTGCTGCTGATCACTCTGTCGGACACACAGTGTTGCAAGCACACGTACTGTGGTCTGCCAGTCAGGTAGTCAAGAATCCATGACACCAGGGAAGCATCAACCTGCATCGCTGTCAGCTTCTACCCCAGCAGAGCAGGGCGGATGGTGTTGAACGCACTGGAGAAGTCAAAAAGCATGACCCTCACAGTGCTTGCTGGCTTGTCCAGGTGGGCGTAGACACGGTTCAGCAGGTAGACGATGGCATCCTGAACTCCTAGTCGGGACTGGTAGGTGAACTGGAGGGGATCTAAGTGTGGCCTGACCATAGGCCGGAGCAGCTCCAGAACAAGTCTGTCCAGGGTCTTCATGATGTGGGAGGTCAATGCCACCGGTCTGTAGTCATTGAGGCCGCTGGGGCGCGGTGTCTTTGGCACAGGGACGAGGCAGGACGTCTTCCACAATACAGGAACCCTCCAGAGCCTCAGGCTCAGGTTGAATACATGGCGAAGTACTCCACGTAGTTGAGGGGCACAGGCTTTGAGCACCTTGGTACTGACACCATCCGGTCCTGCAGCCTTGCTTGGGTTGAGACGTTTCAGCTGTCTTCTCACCTGTAGAGCTGTGAAGCCCACCGTGGCGGTTTCGTGTGAGGAAGGGGTATAGTCATGAGAGCAGGGTGGGGGACTGTGAGGAGGGGAGAGTGGAATATGTGTTGCTTGGGGGCCAACAACAGATGGCTCATGTGTGGGATGGACGGGGCCACTCTTGACATCACAGTCCATCTCATTGTGATTTTGCACCTTACCATCTACCTGTACTGCACTTTCTTTGTCCTCTAACACCATTCCGCACTTTGTTCTTGTCTTTCTTTTCAAATCTTTTTATTGTTATATACAGGAAAAATAACATGAGTACGTCGAAGTAACAACACTTACAATGCCTCAAAAAAACATTATCTTAAGAAGATTGAAAAAAAAATTTTTGATACTGCTCTTGTTATACCTTGTACTAACTCAATGTACTGTTGTAATAAGTTGATTTGTATGGATGGTATGTAAAACAAATTTTTCACTGTGCCTCAGTATATGTGACAAAAATAAACTAATAATTCCAATGAACCTACCTGTTAAGTTCTTTTATGATTCTATCATCGTCCGGTCCGTGAAGTCCGTATTCCAGTTCACAGTCTGGTCCATCGACCCTTGCTCCAGGTTTTCCTGTCTATCTTGTTTCTGTTCCTGTTGAGAACTAGTTGAGGCAGCTGATTCTCGTTGGGGCTGGCTGCATCAGTATCTCTAGAGACCAGGGCGTGGCTGCTGGATTGTTCTTGTCCTTACTCCGTGTATCCCTTCCCCTGCCTTCTGTTTCCTCGCCTGAAGCCCTGCCTTGTCTTACCGGTAACTCCTGCCTCACCTGAAGCCTTGCCTTGCTGGTAACCCTTGCCTCATCTCGACTGCAGTCTTGTCCTGGGACCACCTTGTACCTAGCTCCCTTCCTGTCCCTTGCCTCCGTTGGGTAAGCCAGGCCGTATTGCCGTTACTTACGGTTGGTTCTGTCCCTTCCTGTCCCTTGACTCCGTCGGGTGGAGATCCGCGCCCCGCCCAGGAGTAGCCTCCTGCCTCCTGCCTCCTGCCTCGTTCTGCCTGCCAGCCAAGCCTTATCCTTGCCTAGTTCTGGGGTCCGAGCCAGAGGCAAGACCCAGGTACCGGATCCTTGTTCAGTCTCTGGCTCGGAGTCCAAGCCCGGGCTTTTCCCGGTTTTCGTGTCCATGTCCTTGCCCTCACCCTGTATCCTACTCCTGTCCCTAGTACTTCAGTGTCTGTGTCTTGCACTTGAGTCCATTCCCAGCCACACCTTATGCAACAGATTCATGCATTGAATAGCAACATCCTTCGATCTTTGCTCATTTGCAGGCTCTCTCCATTTAGACAATAATCTGTCCTGTGATTTCCTTTTACCAAAGTTCAAGACTCTACGCTTCCCCACATTATACTCTGTTTATCTACTTTTCCTCCAGTCACTCAACCCATCTACAGGCCATTGCAGAATAAGACTGTCCTCATCACAACATACACTGCCAGCTATTTTTGTATCGTCAGCAAACTTGTAAACTTTAATTTTATTACATCCTTTAGATCATTAATGTAAACAGTAAACAACTGAGGGCCAAGAACCAGACCTCCTGTGATAGTGGAATCAAAGGTTATGGGGATAAGGCAGGAACTGGATACTGATAGTGGATGATCAGCCATGATCACAGTGAATGGTGGTGCTGGCTCAAAGGGCCGAATGGCCTACTCCTGCACCTATTGTCTATTGTCTATTGTCTAAAAAGGACCTATTATTCCAAGTCTTTATTTCTATGTGACAACCAATTTTCAATCCATTGTAAACTTTCTTCAAAACCTTTGGAGATTATTATATTTACCACAACATCTGGACTGAGCTGGATATGGAAAATAAAATATAATTCTTTGGGTTTGCGTTGACCATGGCCAGATTAACTTCATGTCAGATGTTAATATTATACCTAAGCAGACAAGTTGAAGGCAAACAAGAGAAAATCTGCAGATGCTGGAAAGCAAAGTAATACTCACAAAATGCTGGAGGAACTCTGCAGGCCAGGCAGCATCTATGGAAAAGAGCAAACAGTCGATGTTTCGGGCTGAGACCCCTCATCAGGACTTGATGGTTGAAGAGAGTTGTTTGGTAAATAGAACAACCTTGTATCAACAAAGGGCAAATGCATTCCACATAAAAAAAAGTTTGAATCAGCTGGATATAGAAATGAGGCAAGATTTCAAGACAGCTTGGGCTTCCTGCCAGGAATTCTGGTCAGGTGGCACGAACATTTCTGCTGTTGTCTGGTCAAAGTCCATTCACAGTTCAAATGTACTCCTTAGTCTCTATAATTGCACCAATCACACACATCATGTACTTCCACCATGCATCATAATTTTATCAAACAAATAATCAGATTCAATTTTAAGTAAAAGCCACTCCCATTCAAAGAAGCTGGTAAACGTATTGTCTTATGCCAATTATCCCACCGTTCTTTGTGATCTGGAATGTAATACCTGAAGAGATAACAGAAAAAAGTTCAATAATAAGTTCCAAAAAGGACCCGAATAAATACAGGATAGAGAATTTATTTCAGGCTCAGAGGGAAAGAGCAGAAGAGCAGGGCTAATTGGAGGTTCTTCCAAAGAGCTGGCACAGCACGAAGTGACAAAAGGCTTCTTTCTCCACAGAGCCAGCCTTTGAAGATGCCTGAGTAATATAAAGTTACTGAGACCCCTTTTTGTCATTGAAATAGAGAGAAGAAAATACACCAAAAATCTACTTTGAATTGGTGTAATGAAATAATTAAACTGAAGAATTTCATCCACATTTTCAATTGAAAAACTTTGTGAAAACAATAGTACATATTTCTGAAACCTGTTGGAAATGCACAGCACTTTTAATATCAATTAGCTTCACTCAAGGTACCATTGAATAGCTTTTTAGTGGATTAGGGAATCAATAGCTAACTACCAGTTCTGTCTGGTTGAATTATATCAGAAAACACCACAGAGAGCTATTTGTTTCTGTTACCAAACTATTGCGTGCCTTGAAGGTCAAGGCAAGTCAGGTTTATTGTTATATCCACAAGTGCGGTGAGGAACAGGTTCAAGGAAAAACTTGCATGAGTGCATACGCCAGGAGGCCACTTTATTAGGTAGAGGAGGTGTTCATGGTCTTCTGCTGCTGTAGCCCATCCACTTCAAGGTTTGACATGTTGTGGGCTCAGAGATGCTCTTCTGCACACCACTGTTGCAATGTGTGGTTATGTGAGTTACTGTGACCTTCTTGTCAGCTTGAACTAGTGTGGCTATTCTCCTCTGACCTCTCTCAATAACAAGGCATTTTCACTGACAGAACTGCCACACACTGGATTTTTTTTTTTTGCAGCTATTCTCTGCAAACTCCAGAGACTGTTGTGTGTGAAAATCTCACAAAGTCAATAGTTTCTGACATACTCAAACCTCCCTGTCTGATACCAACAGTCATTTCATGGTCAAAGCCACTTAGATCGCATTTCTTTCCCGTTGTGATGTTCGGACTGAACAACAACTGAATGTCTTTATGCTTTTATGCATTGAGATGCTGCCACGTGATTGATTCATTAGATATTTGCGTCAACGAGCAGGTGCACCTAATAAAGTGGCCACCGAGTGTAGGTTCAGACAAAACACAGAACATACATAAATCATACAGGAAAGTATAACAAAAAACACTTATGCAAGAAAATTCACAATCAGAGGCAAGTTCATTGTGGCGCCAGGGTCAGAGCCGTCTCTATTTCCTGAGGAGACTGAGGTCCTTTAACATCTGCCGGACGATGCTGAGGATGTTCTATGAGTCTGTGGTGGCCAGTGCTACCATGTTTGCTGTTGTGTGCTAGGGCAGCAGGCTGAGGGTAGCAGACACCAACAGAATCAATAAATTCATTCATAAGGCCAACAATGTTGTGGGGATGGAACTGGACTCTCTGACGGT
Source organism: Mobula birostris (assembly GCF_030028105.1). NCBI lineage: Eukaryota > Metazoa > Chordata > Chondrichthyes > Myliobatiformes > Myliobatidae > Mobula > Mobula birostris. The sequence goes on from NC_092387.1 coordinate 40,085,059, forward strand.
GGTGTCTGAAAAGAGGATGCTGTCCAAGTTGCATGCCATCTCGGACAATGTCTCCCATCCACTACATAATGTACTGGTTGGGCACAGGAGTACACTCAGCCAGAGACTCATTCCACCGAGATGCAACACAGAACATCATAGGAAATCATTCCTGCCTGTGGCCATCAAACTTTACAACTCCTCCCTTGGAGCGTCAGACACCCTGAGCCAATAGGCTGGTCCTGGACTTATTTCCTGGCATAATTTACATATTACAATTTAATTATTTATGGTTTTATTACTAATTAATTATTTATGGTGCAACTGTAACGAAAACCAATTTCCCACAGGATCAATAAAATATGACTATGACTATGGTTCAAAGTGCTCTGTAGTTGAGGTAGTGTTAGAGTTGTGCAGGATGGTTCAAGAATCTGATGGCTGTAGGAAAGTAAATGTTCCTGAACCTGGCGGTGTGGGAACTCAGGCTTCTGTACCTCCTGGCTGATGGTGGCAGAGATGATTGTGCAAAAGCTTAATTGGAGGCATCAAAGATTGACTAAAGGCCTGAATGATTCAGAAATCAATTCTCGTGGCAAATTTTCTGGGTAGTGTCCTTTGCGCTTAGCCAATATCTTTTCCCAAAATAATCGTTTCCCAGTATATGTACTTTTTCAACAGGTGTCGACAGCAGCGCGAGAAACTTAATGATATTGTGACTGGACTGCCAAGAATGTAACGTGAGGTAACAAGATTCCTTCAAGTTTAACAAAGAATTTGCAAGGCATTGGTTGCAAAGTCATTTGAAAGAAAAGCAGTCATTTGGAAAAAGAGAATGGTGATGAGCACAGTGTTACCATAGCAACAAATAAAAAATGGTAGCCAGGGTGCCTAGCAATGTGAGTATTACAATGACATGGTGTTTTGGCATTACTTAAAAATATCATTTTTGAGTCAAGTAATGGATTGTGGAGCACTATAGAAATAACATTGTGACTCCATTCAAACAGTAGTCCATTAATATGAGCTCTGTCACAAGGACTGGTGTCATATTGCTACCCTCAGCCTAACTGCCTGCAAATTTTTCAAGGTTCTTTGGCAACTACATTTGTTCTCCAGAAACTCAGCTGCACAAGGCCAAATCTCTGACATACAAGCACATATATAGTTTCACACTGCTTACTTCCCAGCTGCTAACCACCTACTAGTCATTAATATAACAAGGAGGAAGCACGTGCATTTCTGATCAAAGATTCTCTCCACCCTTTTGATGGAGAAAATATCGTATTGCAATATCCGTATTCGAAACAAGTTAGATCACTTACATATAGTGCCTCAAAAAATTATTCTGCCCCCATAACTATTTTCACAGTTTATTGTCTCATTTTCTAAATTAAAAATATACTTCAGTAGGACTTTTGAGCTAATCTACAAAACATATTGCATCGTGTCAAATCTAAAGAAAAATTCCAAAATCTGTCAACAATTTACTAAAAATTAAAAACCAAAATGGTGAGGCAGAAAAAGTGTTTATCCCCTTAGCTACACACTAACTTTCCTACCTTACCAACTTACCCAATTTGTTGATGTAGAAAACTGGAGACCTGTTTTCAATGAATTTATAAGAATAAATGTCCCCTCTCTCTGTTAGGTCCAACAGTATGGTAGATTTTCAACAGACCAAACCAAAATGAAGATGAGAGACCATTCAAGCCAAGTCAGGGAAATTATAATAGAGAAGCACAAATCTGGGGAAGGGTACAAGCCCATTTCAAAGGCACTGAACACACCTTGGAGCTCAGTACAGTCCATTATAAAAAAGTGAAGAAAAATATGAAATCACAACCACATGACCTAGGTCAGGCCTCCCCTCTAAACTAAGTTACCAGAGAAGAATGGCACTTGTAGGAGAAGCTACTATGGTGCCAAGAGTCAATCTGAGTAGCTGTGACTGGAGATAAAGCTTATGACTTCACAATCTTATTAATCTTTAAGGCCTAGCACAAAAAGTATTTATGGAAATGAGGCAAAGAAGAATCCTGGCTAAAAAAAAAGCACATTCTTGCCCATGAAGACTTTGAAAATTGTCACTGAGAAGATACTGTAAAACTGTGAAAGATGGTCTTGTGAATGAAATGGCAGCAGGCCAGGCAGCATCTATAGGAAGAAGTACAGTCGGCATTTTGGGTCGAGACCCTTCGTCAGGACTAACGGAAAAAAAAGATAGTAAGAAATTTGAAAGTGGGAGGGGGAGGGGGAGACTTGAAATGAAGGGAAAAGACAGGAGGGGGAGGGATGAAGGTAAGAGCTGGGAAGTTGATTGGCAAAAGGGATACAAGGCTGGAGAAGGAGGAGTATCATGGGATGGAAGGCCTAAGGAGAAAGAAAGGGGGAGGGGAGCACCAAAGGAAGATGGAGAACAGGCAAGGAGTATTTATGAGCGGGAAAGAGAGAGAAAATAAATAAATAAATAAACAAACAAACAAACAAACAAATAAATAAATAAATAGGGATGGGGTAAGAAGGGGAGGAGGGGCACTAACAGAAGTTAGAGAAATCAATGTTCATGCCATCAGGTTGGAGGCTACCCAGACGGAATATAAGGTGTTGTTCCTCCAACCTGAGTGTGGCTTCATCTCGACAGTGGAGGAGGCCATGGATTGACATATCGGAATGGGAATGGGACGTGGAATTAAAATGTGTGGCCACTGGGAGATCCTGCTTCCTCTGGTGGACAGAGCATAGGTGTTCAGCGAAGCGGTCTCCCAATCTGCGTCTGTTCTCACCAATATATAGAAGGCCACATCGGCAGCCTCACCTGGAAGGACTCTCTGGGGCCCTGAATGGTGGTGAGAGAGGAAGCATAAGGGCAGTGTAGCACTTGTTCCGCTTACGAGGAAGGAGATCGGTGGGAAGGGATGGGAGGGACGAATGGACAAGGGAGTCGCATAGGGAGCAATCCCCGCAGAAAGCAGAAAGTGGGGGGGGGGGTAGGGAAAGATGTACTTGGTGGTGGGATCCCGTTGGAGATGGCGGAAGTTACGGAGAATTATATGTTGGACACGGAGGCTGGTGGGGTGGTAGGTAGACTAAAGTGGAACATTTTGGCCTCAACACTAACCGGTACGTGTGGCATAAATCTAATATTGTGCGTCAGCTGGGTAACACCATCCCTACTGTAAAGTATGGCAGAAGTAACATCATGCAATGGGGATGCTTTTCAGCAGCAGGTACTGGAAATCTAGTCAGGATTGATCAGAAGATGAATGCTGCTAAATAAAGAGAGATGCGGGATAAAAATCTGCTGGTCCCTGCCAGAAATCAAACTGGGGAGGAAGTTCATCTTTCAGCAGGAAAATGACCCCAGACACACTTCCAGAGTAACCATGGAGTGGCTTCAAATAAAGAAAATTGATGTCCTTGAGTGGCCTAGTCAGAGTCCTGACCTTAATCTGATCGACAAGATCTCAAGATTGCTGTCCACCACTGCTGTCTAACTAACCTGGCACAGCCTGAACAATTTTACAAGGAGGAATGGACAAGTCTTGTTCCATCATGTTGTACTACTCGCTGCAATAGCTGCAAGACATGGTTCAATTAGGTTCTGAGCAAAGGCGGACGAACACTTTTGAACTGCTAACATTACGGTTTTGGAAATTTTAGTTTCTCACGCTTACCAATTTTCCCTGTTGTTCGGGCTCTATTGTAGAAAAAAAACATGTTATTCACAAGTAAAAATTCTCAATTATATTGATCAAAATCCCTGTTTGTAATACTCACTTATGTGAACAAAGGGCTGGGGCTGAATACTTTTACAAGGCACTTTATGAACAAAGGCATGTGCAAATCATCATGGCATGATGGTGACCCTGCAGAATTCTCTTCCCAAACTACCTACTTAATCCAGCTATACTTCTACAGAATTAGATTGCACAAACCTGTTGCTTTCTTGTACATTGGAAAGTCTGCAAATGCTGGAAATCCCAAGCAATGCACACAAAATGCTGGAGGAACTCAGCAGGTGAGGCAGTATCTGTGGTGACATTTCAACATGAGACCCTTCTTCAGGACTGAGAAGAAGGGGAAGATGCCAGAATAAAAAGGTAGGGGGGAGGGGAAGGAGGCTAGCTGGAAGGTGATAGGTGAAGCCAGTTGGGTAGGAAAGGTCAAGGGCCGGAGAAGAAGGAATCTGATAGGAGAAGTACAAGATATAGGAGAAAGGGATGGAGGAGGGAAGTAGTAGGCAGGTGAGAAGAGGTGAAAGGTCAGGGTGAGGATTAGAGGATATGTGGGGGGAGAATTTTTTTATTGGAAGGAGAAATCGATATTCATGCCATGAGGAGGCTACCTAGATGGTGTACTCTCCATCTTGATGTTCCTCATTGATGGGATTGTGGATCAGGAAGTGCTATACCAATTTGAATTTCTTCAAGGTGACCTCCAGGTTTGAATGGTTCACTGTTGTCAGTGCACATGACGAAGGAACAATTACTTAGACAATGGATTGGGATGTTCATAAATCATTCTAGTGCCATTAATATTCATAGGAAAAATGATTCGGTTTCAAATGGAGAGCTGAGTGCCTCCAAGAAAGACCAACTGTCGTCACTAATGGCTTTACTTCTTTTTAATGCAATTATTCTGATCGTCATTTACCATTCTCATGCTATTGGTGTGGTTTGTTTACTCATAACTGCTTAGATGCTACTTAAAATAGATGTTTGTATTTTTTCGGACTTCACCCAGCCACTTATAATCATATTTATGCTGTTGTCTCCAATACTGCATAGTGTCAGCTGAACACCTAGGGTTAAGCATGCATTGTAAATAACCTTTCAAGCTTCACCGGGATGTTTACCGAAATAGAGTACTATGCAAAAATCTTCAGCATATACACATATAGATAGGCTGCCTAAGACTTTTGATTAGATTAGATTAGATTCAACTTTATTGTCATTGTGCCGAGTACAGATACAAAGCCAATGAAATGCAGTTAGCATCTGACCAGAAATGCAAAGAATAGTGTTATATACAAAATAACTGCGAATAGAAAGTAAGCGCTACAGCGCACAAATATAAAAGTACTGACACAGTACAATATGGATGCAATACTGCTTAGCGCTGTAATGTGAGGTTCAGCAGGGTCACAGCCTCAGGGAAGAAGCTCTTCCTGTGCCTGCTGGTGCGGAAGCGGAGGCTCCTGTAACGCCTGCCGGATAGGAGGAGAGTAAAAAGTCCATGGTTAGGGTGAGATGCATCCTTGATAATGCTTTTCGCCCTGCCCTGGCAGTATTTATGGTAGATGTTCTCAATGGTGGGCAACTGGGTGCCGATAATCTGCTGGGCAATTTTCAGCACACACTGGAGTGCTTTGCGGTCCGATACGGGACGATTGCCATACCACACTGAGATGCAGTTGGTGAGTATGCTCTCAATGGTACAGCAGTAAAAGTCCGTGAGTATCCTGGGACAGAGGTGAGCTTCCTTGATGCTCCACAGGAAATAAAAGCACTGTTGCACCTTTTTGATCAGGATGGAGGAGTTCAGGGACCAGGTGAGATCCTCGGAAATGTGGACACCAAGGAATTTGAAGCTTGATACACGCTCCACTACAGCTCCGTTGATGTAGATGGGATTGTGAGTATGACTTCTAGCATGCCTGAAGTCCATAATGATTTCCTTGGTCTTCTGGGTGTTAAAGGCCAGGTTGTTGTCGGCACACCACATGGCCAGGTGTTGGACCTTGTCCCTGTAGGCCGTCTTGTCATCCCCTCTGATCAGGCCAACCACTGTGGTGTCATCTGCGAACTTGATTATGGAGTTAGAACCATGTACAGGAACACAGTCATAGGTGAAAAGGGAGTACAGAAGAGGGCTCAGCACACAGCCTTGAGGCACGCTGGTGTTCAGGGTGAGAGTGGAGGAGGAGAGGTCGTCTAACTTAACTGATTGGGGTCTGTTAGTCAGAAAGTCCAAGGTCCAATTGCAGAAGGATAAGCTGATACCAAGCCGGCGAAGTTTGGCAATCAGCTTGGAGGGGATCACAGTATTGAATGCCGAACTAAAGTCAATGAACAGCATTCTGACGTTAGAGTTGGGGCTGTCCAGGTGGGTCAGGGCAGAGTGAAGGCACAGTACTGTAGTAATTTTATGTATTGCACTATACTGCTGCTGCAAAAAAAAACATGATGCAAGTGAGTGATGATAAACCTTATTCTGATATAGTCATAGTCATAGTCATATTTTATTGATCCCGGGGAAATTGGTTTTCGTTACAGTTGCACCATAAATAATTAAATACTAATAAAACCATAAATAGTTAAATGGTAATATGTAAATTATGCCAGGAAATAAGTCCAGGACCAGCCGATTGGCTCAGGGTGTCTGACCCTCCAAGGGAGAAGTTGTAAAGTTTGATGGCCACAGGCAGGAATGACTTCCTATGGTGCTCTGTGTTGCATCTCGGTGGAATGTGTCTCTGGCTGAATGTACTCCTGTGCCCACCCAGTACGTTATGTAGTGGATGGGAGACATTGTCCAAGATGGCATGCAACTTGGACAGCATCCTCTTTTCAGACACCACCGTCAGAGTCCAGTTCCATCCCCACAACATCACTGGCCTTCTGAACGAGGTTGTTGATTCTGTTGGTGTCTGCTACCCTCAGCCTGCTGCCCCAGCACACAACAGCAAACATGATAGCACTGGCCACCACAGACTCGTAGAACATCCTCAGCATCGTCTGGCAGATGTTAAAGGACCTCAGTCTCCTCAAGAAATAGAGACAGCTCTGACCCTTCTTGTAGACAGCCTCAGTGTTCTTTGACCAGTCCAGTTTATTGTCAATTCGTATCCCCAGGTATTTGTAATCCTCCACCATGTCCACACTGACCCCCTGGATGGAAACAGGGGTCACCGGTACCTTAGCTCTCCTCAGGTCTACCACCAGCTCCTTAGTCTTTTTCACATTAAGCTGCAGATAATTCTGCTCACACCATGTAACAAAGTTTCCTACCGTAGCCCTGTACTCAGCCTCATCTCCCTTGCTGATGCATCCAACTATGGCAGAGTCATCCGAAAACTTCTGAAGATGACAAGACTCTGTGCAGTAGTTGAAGTCAGAGGTGTAAATGGTGAAGAGAAAGGGAGACAAGACAGTCCCCTGTGGAGCCCCAGTGCTGCTGATCACTCTGTCGGACAGACAGTGTTGCAAGCACACATACTATGGTCTGCCAGACAGGTAATCAAGAATCTATGACACCAGGGAAGCATCAACCTGCATCGCTGTCAGCTTCTCCCCCAGTAGAGCAGGGTGGATGGTTTTGAACGCACTGGAGAAGTCAAAAAACATGACCCTCACAGTGCTCGCTGGCTTGTCCAGGTGGGCGTAGACACGGTTCAGCAGGTAGACTATGGCATCCTCAACTCCTAGTCGGGGCTGGTAGGCGAACTGGAGGGGATCTAAGTGTGGCCTGACCATAGGCCGGAGCAACTCCAGAGCAAGTCTCTCCAGGGTCTTCATGTTGTGGGAGGATCAATGCCACCGGTCTGTAGTCATTGAGGCCACTGGGGCGCGGCATCTTCGGCACAGGGACGAGGCAGGACGTCTTCCACAGTACAGGAACCCTCCGGAGCCTCAGTCTCAGGTTGAATACATGGCGAAGTACTCCACATAGCTGAGGGGCACCGGCTTTGAGCACCCTGGTACTGACACCATCCGGTCCTGCAGCCTTGCTTGGGTTGAGACGTTTCAGCTGTCTTCTCACCTGTCCCTATTGTGGACTGAGAGTGGGAAGGGAGCAGGGTGAGGGGAATCATGCGTGGGAAAGGTGGATGGGAGTAGGAAGCACCAGAGAGACATTCTGTAATGATCAATATACCAATTGTTTGGAATCAAATGACCTTGCCTGGCATCTTAGGGCTTGGTGTGTCTGCATCAGTGCCACCGCCCTGCCGCTGGCAGTCCTTCTCTGCCACCTGTCCCACAACATTCACACAGCACTCCACTCGACCCTCACCATTCCCAACATCCTTTGCTACCACCGGATTTACGCCCTCACTCTCTGCTGCATTTTGACAATTACCGAACTGTGCAAAAGTCTGAGGCATCCAAGCTATATCTATGTGCCTAAGATTTTTGCACAGTGCTGAATGTTTTATAATTTTTATAAAGTTTAATTATAATTATTATATTTATCTTCTTACTGTTGTCCCTCTGTTGCCAAGATGGAAAGAAGAACATAGCTTATCATTGTGACAATTATATTTGATAAGTTCTCGAAGTTCTGCCATTGACAATCTGAATTTTTGGATGCTAGAAATCAACCAAACAAAACATGAATTGAGCCCATGGAAAAAAAATCTGTTGAACTGAATTGAAATGAACTTGACCATTTATGTTGTACCCAGCTGTCTACACAATACGCAAGGCAGTATGCAAGCCAGGGCTGTACGATATAAGGAAAGCTGTTCCCCGTGAGGCAGCCTCCCCCTCTCCACACAGCTGATGAATCCAAAGGAATGGCAGAGACCTATACAGTTTGGCTCCAGCAACGTTACAAGAGTTGCTAGTCAGTGTTGAACTCAATGTAGGACTGCCTTAGCGACTCAGCTCTGGATTTTTCCTCAGGGTTTACTCTGGAAGCCTACCCCATGAGTGGGTAAAGTTACAAGGCAGCAGAGGTTTGAGATCTGAGTTTTCCTTCTAGGTGAGCTGCCAACCATGGCTGATGAGCCCCATCTGCCCAAGGCAACTGGGTTTCAGGCACCAGTAACTCAGTTTTGTCCCTTCTCCCGTCAGTAGAAACAGTTCCGCGGCTTAGTATCTAATCCACATGTGAAGTCCAGGAGCTGGACCTGTTTGTCAGAGGCTATTTGAGATGCATGCCATTCAGAGCATTTAATCAGTAGTGGGAGCTTATCCCCGCTATCACCCCCAGCTACAACAACCTTAAGGAATCATATATGTATATCTATATAAATTAAAAGAGATTAGAATATTCTCTGGACCAGTTTGAATACTAAGTGTGATATAGGGCATCCTCAGATGGTTAATGCAGCTGCCTCATAATTCCACTGGCCAAAATTCAATCCAGACTTCCGGGATTGTCCATGTGGAGTTTGCACGTTCTTCCTGTCACTGCATATGTTTTCCCCAAAGCTCCAGTTTTCTCCCTTTCCCTCATCTCGAAGGCTTGTTGGTAGATTTCCCTCCATAGATGCTACGTGGCCTGCTGAGTTTCTCTGCCATTTTATGTTTGTTGCTTCAGATTTCCAGCACTTGCTGTCTCCTGTGTGTTGGTGGATTTAGTCGTCTGCTTTAAATGATTGTTACTGCCAGTGGGTGGCAGGAGAACTGGGGGAGTTAATAGCTAGATGAGAGGAAACAGTTCGCAAGGAGTTAAGTTGGGGGTAGGGGAGTCGGAATGGGTGTTATCCGAGAAGTAGCTTGATAGCTGGATGGCCTCTTTCTATAGAAACATAGAAAACCTACAGCACAATACAGGCCCTTTGGCCCACAAAGCTGTGCTGAACATATCCTTAGGGATTACCTAGGGTTACCCATTGCCCTCTATTTTTCTGAGCTCCAGGTTCCTGTCCAGGAGTCTCTTAAAAGACCCAATCGTATCTGCCTCAACTACCGTTGCCGGCAGCCCATTCCATGCACTCACCACTCTGCAAAAAAATTTACCCCTGACATCTCCTCTATACCTACTTCCAAGCACCTTAAAACCGTGCCCTCTTGTGCTAGCTATTTCAGTCCTGGGAAAAAGCCTCTGATTATCCACACAATCAATACCTTTTATCATCTTATACACCTCTATCAGGTCACCTCTCATCGTCCATCGCTCCAAGGAAAAAAGGCTGAGTTCACTCAACCTATTGTCATAAGACATGCTCGCCAATCCAGGCAACATTCTTGTAAATCTCCTCTGCACCCTTTCTATGGTTTCCACATCCTTCATGTAGTGAGGCACAGTACTGAGCACAGTACTCCAAGTGGGGTCTGACCAGGTTCCTATATAGATGCAACATTACTTCTCAGCTCTTAAACTCAATCCCACGATTGATTAAGATCAATGCACCGTATGCCTTCTTAACTACAGTTAACCTGTGCAGCTGCTTTGAGAGTCCTATGGACTCAGACCCCAAGATCCCTCTGATCCTCCACACGGCCAAGAGTCATACCATTAATACTATACTCTGCCATCATATTTGACCTACCAAAATGAACAACCTCACGCTTACCTAGGTTGAACTCCATCTGCCACTTCTCAGCCCAGTTTTGCATCCTCTCAATGTCCCATTGTAACTTCTGACAGCCCTCCATGCTATCCACAACACACCCAACCTTTGTGTCATCAGCAAATTTACTAACCCATCCCTCCACTTCCTGATCCAGATCACTTACAAAAATCACAAGGAGTAGGGATCCTAGAACAGGTCCCTGAGGCACACCACTGGTCACCAACCTCAATGCAGAATATGACCCATCTACAACCACTCTTTGCCTTTTGTGGGCAAGCCAGTACTGGATCCACAAAGCAATGTCCCCTTGGATCCCATGTCTCCTTACTTTCTCAATAAGCCTTGCATGGGGTACCTTGTCAAATGCCTTGTTGAAATCCATATGCACTACATCTACTGCTCCACCTTCATCAATGTGTTTAGTCATATCCTCAAAAAATTCAATCAGGCTCATAAGGCACGACCGGCCTTTCACAAAGCCATGCTGAATATTCCTAATCATATTATGCCTCTCCAAATGTTCATAAATCCTGCCTCTCAGAATCTTCTCCATCAACTTACCAACCACTGAATTAAGACTCACTGGTCTATAATTTCCTGGGCTATCTCTACTCCCTTTCTTGAATAATGGAACAACATCCATAACCCTCCAATCCTCCAGAACCCCTCCAATCCCCACTGATGATGTAAATATCATTACTAGAGGCTCAGCAATCTCCTCCTTTGCCTCCCACAGTAGCTTGGGGTACATCTCATCTGGTCCTGGTGACTTATCCAATCTGATGCTTTCCAAAACCTCCAGCACATCCTCTTTCTTAATATCTACATGCACAAGCTTTTCAGTCCACTGTAAGTCATCCCTACAATCGCCAAGATCCTTTTCCGTAGTGGATACTGAAGCAAAGTATTCATTAAGTACCTCTGCTATCTCCCCCATCCACTGTCACACTTGAATGGTCCTATTCTCTCCGGTCTTATCCTCTTGTTCTTCACATACTTGTAGAATGCCTTGGCATTTTCCTTAATCCTGTCCACCAAGGCCTTCTCATGGCCCCTTCTGGCTCTCCTAATTTCTTTCTTAAGCTCCTTCCTGCTAGCCTTATAATCTTCCAGATCTCTATCATTACCTAGTTTTTTGAACCTTTCGTAAGCTCTTATTTTCTTCTTGACTAGATTTACAACAGCCTTTGTACACCATGGTTCCTGTACTCTACCATCCTTTCCCTGTCTCATTGGAACAAACCTATGCAGAACTCCACGCAAATATTTCCTGAACATTTGCCACATTTCTTCTGTATAATTTCCTTGAGAACATCTGTCCCCAATTTATGCTTCCAAGTTCCTGCCTGATAACCTCATATTTCCCCTTACTCCAATTAAACGTTTCCCTGACTTGTCTGTTCCTATCTCTCGCCAATGCTATGGTAAAGGAGATAGAATTGTGATCACTATCCCCAAAATGCTGTCCCACTGAGAGATTTGACACCTGACCAGATTCATTTCCCAATATCAGATCAAGTACAGCCTCTCCTCTTGTAGGCTTATCTACATACCTAACACACCTAACAAACTCCACTCCTTCTAAACCCCTCGCTCTGGGGAGATGCCAATCAATATTTGGGAAATTAAAATCTTCCACCACGACAACCCTGTTACTATTAGGCGGTCTATAAAAAACACCCAGTGGAGTTATTGACCCCTTCCTGTTCCTAACTTCCACCCACAGAGACTCCGTAGACAATCCCTCCATGTCTTCCTTCTTTTATGCAGCCTGGCACTTGAAGTAACCATTCCTGCCCCTGAGCCATCCAAGTTTCTGTAGTGGCCACAACATCAAAGTTCCAAGTTCTGATCCATGCTCTAAGCTCATCCGCTTGGTTCATAATACTCCTTGCATTACAATAAACACACCTCAAACCATGGTCTGAGTGTGTCCCTTCTCTATCATCTGCCTATCCTCCCTCTCACACTGTTTCCAAGCTTTCTCTATTTGTGAGCCAACCACCTTTTCCTTCTGTCTCTTCAGTTTGGTTCCCATCCCCCAGCAATCCTAATTTAAACCCTCTCCAATAGTCTTAGCAAACATCCCGGCCAGAATATTGGTCCCCTGGGATTCAAGTGCAACCGGTCCTTTTTGTACAGGTCACTTATGCCCCAAAAGTGGTCCCAATGATCCAGAAATCTGAGTCCCTTCCTCCTGCTCCAATCCCTCAGCCACACATTTATCTTCCACCTCACTCTATTCCTGTACTCACTGTCACGTAGCACAGGCAGTAATCCTGAGATTACTACCTTTGTGGTCCTGCTTTTCAACTTCCTTCCTAACTCCCTGTAGTCTGCTTTCAGGACCTCCTCCCTTTTCCTGCCTATGTTGCAAGAAGATATTAAAGTAAACAAGCTTGAGCCAGCCACGTGTGTTAGCTGGCTTAAGTGCAGTTGTAAACCAGGATTAACTTGATCTTCTCCAGTTGTCTGCTTGTTACATCTTCCCTTCTGATGTGACAGGGAGCAATGTCATTAAGGACTAGGAACAACAGTAGGGGATTCACTCGGAAAGTTTCTATAATTATATACTTCACTGAATGCAGCTACATGTCGAAGGTCAAAAGATGAAAGTTAGGTTTATTGTCATATGCACAAGTACATACTATATATGCACAGCTACAATGAAAAACTTACACAAAACTGCATAACAGGCACATTGCATAAGATACGCAACATTCACAAGAAAACATAAATTTTACATAATTTTTATGAGAAAGAATGCATATAGTACAAACTAAAAATTAAGTTCATTGTAGTATAAAATGGTCATGATACTGCTCTACTGAGGTAGTGAGTAGGGCTGTGCCAGTAGGTAGAAAAACCAAATGGCTAAAGTAAAGTTGTTGGTGCGTGGCCAAGTGGATATGGTGTCGGTCTAGTGATTTGAAAGCCGCTAATTTGAGCCTCAGCTGAGGCAGCGTCTTGTGTCCTTGAGCAAGGCACTTAACCACACATTGCTCTGAGACGACACCAGTACCAAGCTGTATTGGCCCTAGTGCCCTTCCCTTGGACAACATCGGTGGTATGGAGAGGGGAGACTTGCAGCATGGGCAACTGCCGGTCTTCCATACAACCTTGCCCAGTCCTGCGCCCTGGAAACCTTCCAAGGCGCAAATCCATGGTCTCACGAGACTAACAGATGCCTATATATAAAAGTAAAGTCGCTGTTCTTGTACCAGGTGCTGTGGGTCTTCTGACATCGGTATCTCCTACCAGATAGTAGCTGTAAGAAGATGGCATTGCCCAGGTGATGGCGATCTGCCCCTGTTTTGATGGTAGATGTTGACTTCTTGAAGCAGTGTCTCTTGTAGGTACAACTAATGATGGGGAGGGATATGTGTGTGATGTATTAGGCTCGATGTATTTGAAGTTCAATGTGTGAACGTTCAGACCAATACACTGCACTCTGCCATACAGCACAAGATATCAAGTGCTGCCCTTTTGGAGCAATTAATGAACTCCCTGAGCAATGACCAGATGTACATTTCTACTTTGGGGAAAAGATTTTCACTGTCTATTCTATCTATTCCTCATTCATCTGTTGATGTTTTCTTTCCCAAATGTTGATTCATAAGTTTTTTCTTAGCATCGGAACATATGAGAATGTTTGGGTGGAATAGCACAACTAATTATTATGTTAAATTGTTGGAAGATGACTGTAATCGAAGCAATAACAGACATTGAGAAAATAAAACAGCTGAAAAGATAAAAGGATCTTATAACACAACCCTTCAAAACAAGGCAAGGAGTTGTAAACTATCTAACTCTATGCTGTTAAATCTCATGCCAAATTTCCAGTCAACCTAAATTTAATTATGGAGGTTACTCTTAACCCACTTAACCCATTCCCAGCCCGCTGCTCCACTCTCTCTACACCCATGAATGTGTGGCTAGGCACAACTCAAATGTCATCTACAAATTTGCTGATGACACAACAATTGTTGGCAGAATTTCAGATAGTGATGAGGAGGCGTACAGGAACAAAATAGATCAGCTGGTTGAGTGGTGTTGCAATTACAACCTTGCACTCAATGTCAATAAAACCAAGGAATTGATTAAGGACTTCAAGAAGGGGAAGTTGACGAACACACACCAGTCCTTATTGAGGAATCAGCGGTGGAAAGGGTGAGCAGTTTCAAGTTCTTGGGTATCAACATCTCTGAAGATTTAACCTGGGCCCAACATATTGATGCAACTACAAAAGAGGCACAGCGTGGTTATATTTCATTAGGAATTTGAGGAGAATTGGCATGTCACCAAAGACACTCACAAATTTCTGCATATACAAGGGGTAATTGATAAGTTCGTGGCCTAAGGTAGAAGGAGTCAATTTTAGAAAACCTAGCACATTTATTTTTCGACATAGTCCCCTCCTACATGTACACACTCAGTCCAGCGGTCATGGAGCATACAGATCCCTTCTTTGTAGAAGTGGTCCACAGCTGGAGTGATTGATATGTTCGTGGCCTAAGGTGGAAGGAGATGAGTTATTAACATCAAACCTTCTGCATTATCACTCAAAGAGTTGAATTGCACGTGCATGTAATGAGAGCGTTTTGAACCTCCAGGTGGTCCACAGCAGGGGTGATTGATAAGTTCGTGGCCTAAGGTAGAAGGAGATGAGTTATTCAGCTCTCATTACATGCACGTGCAGTTCAAGTCTTTGAGTGAAAATGCAGAAAGTTTGAAGTTTGTCTTCATCTCTTCTACCTTGGGCCACGAACTTATCAATCACCCCTCGTATACCATGGAGAGCATTCTGACTGGAATGGAGGGGCCATTGCACAGGATCGGAAAAAGCTGCAGAAAGTTGTAAACTTTCATTATTCAGCTCTATCATGGGCACTAGCATTCCCAGCATCGAGGACACTTTCAAAATACAATGCCTCAAAAAGGCAGTGTCATTAAGGACCCCAATCACCCAGAAAATGCCCTCTTCTCATTAATACCATCTAGGAGCTTGAAGACATATACTCAACATTTCAGGAACAACTTCGTTCTCTCTCCCATCATATTTCAGAATGGACAGCGGCCCATGAAATCTACCTCATTATTTTTTACTCTCCTTTTGCCTAATTACTTAACTTAGTTCTAGTTCTTTACTATATCACTTATTATAATTTGTAGTTATTTTATTATTATCTATTGCAATGTACTGCTGTCACAAAACAGTAGTTTCTGGTTGATGCTTGAAGTAATGAAAGATTTTCAAGAGATCAAAAGGCATCCACTATTATGCCATCAATAGTATTACTAGGGACTATTGAAACCATCTGGAACAATGGAGAATAATTGCCTCTAAAGGGTTCAGTTCACTACTGAATGACTTGTAACTTGGTGCCATCCACTGATACTCAATTAGGGTCATTTTAGTTTTTGTATGCTTTTCTTTTTTAACCTACAGACCACCTGTGGAATAATCCATATTTGTACCAACTTTGACGTTTCCAAATTTCCGTATTTTCTTATGATATGGAAGGAGGTCATTTGGCCAGATGTGTCTATTTTTGCTCTCAGAGCAATCCCAACCCCAACCCCTCTCTAACCTACATTCAGTGGTCACTTTATTAGGTACCTCCAATACAAAATAAAATGGCCATTGAATGTATGTTCAGTGAATGTAGCCCATTGACTTTATATACTTGACATGCTGTGTGTTCAGCGACGCTCTTTGGCTCATCACTGATGTAATGTGTGATTATCTGATTTACTGTCTGACTGTTTGAACCAGTCTGGCCATTTTCCTCTGATCTCTCATTAACAAGGTGTTTTCGCCCACAGAGCTGCTGCTCACTGGATGTTTTCTTTTGTTTTTCGCATCATTCTCTACAAATTCTAGAGACTTCTGTGCATGAAAATCACAGGAGATCAGCAGTTTCTGAGCTACTCAAAACAAAAAATTGTCTGGCACCAACAATCATTCCACAGTCAAAGTCACTTAGATCACGTTCCGTCCCCATTCTGATGTTTGGTTCGAACAACAACTGAACCTCTTGACCATACCTGGATACTTTTTATGCATTGAGTTGCTGCCACATGATTGAATGATTAGATATTTGCATTAGTGAGCAGGTGTACAGGTACACCTAATAACTGAGTGTATATTCCAAGACCCTCATTGATTCTACCATCCACTCACACCAAAGACAATTTACAGTGGCTGATTAATGTACACATCCTCCAAATGTGGGAGGAAGCTAGAGTACCTGGTATCAATTAGTATGTTCAGCTCTCATTTTCATTGCTTACTCATGACTTACTTTTTTACTTTTGCATCATCAGCAAGAAAATTCATTAGAACGTTGCATGTGCTACAGACTGGTCAACTTACCGTCAACTTTGGAACCGATATTCAAGGAAAAGAAGTAACAGACACTTGAACAAGTTTGAGTTAATTAAAAACTGCAACAGACTTGTAAAGAACGGATTGAGTTTAGATTGAGTTTGATCAAGCAAATTGATTTTTTTGGCAAAATAATGGAGAAGGTTGATGAAGGGAATGTGCTGGATGCTGCATCTACAGTTTACAGGTAAGGGCTTGCAAAGTACCACAGAAGATTAACAAAATTGAGTTTACTGGAGTAGAAGGGTCATTGCCAGCTGAGATGAAAATTAAATGACAGGAGGACAGAAGAAAGCCAATCATGTTAAACACGTGTTTTTAAGGTGAAGGATGATAGACAGTTGTCTTCTCCAAGGGTCAATTTAAGGAGAACTGCTTTTTTTTTCACTATACAGAAAAAATTGCATTATTTCCTGATAGCACAAAGCAGTGAAGTGGATCCTTGTGAACAGCAACAGGGCACAAACAATCCACTAGAAGGTGTGAGTGTACGTAAAATAGAATTTAGTACAGGAAAGTGTTACAGCAAGGAATGGCAATGTCAAATTAACAGCACCATTTGAAATAAAGTACAAGAGCAAGAGAACGGGAGGTTGATTGGTTGATATCTTTGAAGATATAAACATAATTTGAGGATGTAATTAACCAGAATTTTCAACGCACTTGTAGACAGCAAGAAAGACGTGATGATCAATGGTTGTAACAGGAAATTGGAAACACACAAAGGAAGTAAGTCAACAGGGACAAGGGCCAAAAGGATAAAGTAAAGAAGTGCTTCTGTCTGCTTTTTGTTAGGAGAGCTGTCATGGTCCCATCTGGCCAAATGGCCTTTTTCAATAAGTAATGGCACTATTACTCCATTGTCTCCGTACACATTACCCTTAAACTTGAAACACATTCTCTTCTCACTGTTGTCATCAGGAAGGAGGTACAGAACCTTAGGTCCTATACTACCAGGTTCAAGAACACATAATTACAGTACTCAACCATCAGGATTCTGAACCACTGTTGATATCTTCACTCACCTCAACTCTGAACAAATTTCACAACCTATGGATTCACTTTCAAGGACTATACATGTTCTTAGTATTATTTGATTACTTATTTATTGTTTTTTTTTGTATTTGCACATTGGTTGTTTGTCAGTCTTTGTTTACTTGTGTTGTTTTTCATTGGTTCTGCTGTGAATGCCTGAAAGAAAATGAATCTCAGGGTAGTATACGGTGATTATCTATGTAATTTGATAACAAATTTACTTTGAATTTTGAAGGATTTTCTGGAAGTTATGAGAACTCTGAGCATTCAAAGAAGCTCTATGTAAAGATGGCAGATATTTTGGAAACAACAGAAAATCTGCAGATGCTGGAAATCCAAGCAACACATACACAATGCTGGAGGAACTCAGTAGGCCAGGCAGCATCGATGGAAAAAAATACAGTTGATGTTTCGGGACAAGAGCCTTCAGCAGGACTGGAAAAAACGGGGGTGTGGGGGCGTGAAGGGCAGGCAAGGAGATAAGGTGAGAGAGGGAAAAGGGGATGGAGAGTGGTGAAGGAGGTTCCTCATCTTTTTTTCTCCAGTCCTACTGAAGGGTCTCAATCCGAAACATCGACTGTACTTTTTTCCATAGATGCTGCCTGGCCTGCTGAGTTCCTCCAGCATTTTGTGTGTGTGTTGCAAATATTTTAGGTGAGCTTTTCTGTCTCTCTTTTATATTTAAAGAACAAACAAGGTTTGATTGAAGCATTCTTGATGATCTTTAATGTTGGTGGGTGTTTTATGAGCCCAGGACCATCAAGCAATTGGGTAAACCACAAAATGTTGGGGTTATATGCTGGTGAATATCTTTGTCAAGATACTGTTACATAGTTCATCCTATACTACAACAATCTTCAGTATTTCTGAACTATGGTATTTAGCACGGAGACTCGTTGTAATTGAAAGATAAGTTCCCATGTACAAAAAATCAAATGAGTTTTGATTTACTCACTTGCTTAAACCAACCATAATTGCCATATTGACTATTCTGAAGCCTAGAAATTTAATGGAATGTATATTCACATCTGCTCATTGTGTCTGAATGAAAATCCATTCCATTATTGCAATAAGAAAAATGCGCTATGCTGACATAATTGAATAATGCAGTTAACGCCAGAAAACCAGTTTAAATTTCTAGAGACAGAGTCAAAGTCTGCCCCGAGCCTTTGTGCCCATCAGGCCGGTGCTTATGCCAGTTTCTGTGGCGTGAAGCAACAGAGTACGAGACTACCACCCCCTCCCCCCCCCCCACCCCCAGACAGGATTCCGGTCCATCGCGAGGAAATTTCTAGAGTAAAAATGGAAACTTATAGGAATCCATAGCAGGTCACGATGCATCAATTGAAATTGTAAGAGTGTCAATGTTTCAAATTGAAGGTCTTCCATCAGAACCTGGAAGATGAGAAAAGAAGCTTGTAAAGCTGCAGAGAAGAGCATCTATAATAGGGTCAAACCCTAGTGACCATTGGAACAAGCTACAAAAATGGTCAATAACTGAATGGGAACAATTAGAGAGTGAGTATGTAGATAAAAGATTGGAGAAGTGGGAAATGCAGAGCATAAAGACATTCCCAACAGGTAAGCCAGGCATGCAACCATTTCCAAAGAGAAAAGAGGAGAAAAGACAAGTTGAGTTAATATCATAAATGTCACTCCACTCTTTAAGAGGGAGGAGGGCAAAATACAGGAAATTGTAGGTCAGTTAGCCTAACCTCAGTGGTTGGGAAAGTGTTGGAGTCTATAATTAAGGATAGGGTTTCGAAGTACTTGGAGACCAATGATAAAATAAGTCAAAGTCTGCATGGTTTCTGTCAAGGTAAATCTTGCCTGACAAATCTGTTAAGAGTTCTTCAAGGAAGTAACAAGCAGGGTGGAAAAAGGAGAGGCAGTGTATGTCATTTAAGTGCCACACATGAGGCTGCTTAACAAGATAAAATCCTATGGTGTTACAGAAAAGGTACTGAAATGGATAGCAGAATGGCTGACAGGCAGGAGGCAGTGAGTGGGAATAAAAGAGGCTTTTTCCGGTTGGCTGCCAGTGACTAGTGGTGTTCCTCAGGGGTCAGTGTTGGGACCGTTACTTTTCACATTGTTTGTCAGTGATTTAGATCATGGAGCTGATGGCCTTGTGGCAACATTTGCAGTTGATATGAAGATAGGTGGAGGGGTAGGTAGTGCTGGGCAAAATAGTGGGAGATGGAATACAGTGTTGAGAAATGTATGATAATGCATTTTGGTAAAAGGAACAATAGTACGGATTATTATCTAAACAGAGAGAAGGTTCAAGCATAAGAGGGTGCAGAGGGACTTAGGAGGCCTCATGCAAGACTCCCAGAAGGTTAATTTATAGGTTGACTCTGTGGTAAAGAAGGTAAATGCAATGCTGCCATTTATTTCAAGGGGAATAGAATATGGAGATAATGGGGAGGCTTTATAAGACACTAGTCAGGCCGCACTTAAATTTGAATTTGAATTTTTTAAATCTAACATCCACCCCACAAAGTGAGGGAGTAAAAATCTTTGTGTTATAACTCCATTGCAATGTAAAGACATGTGAATTTAAAAGCCTAATGGCTTGTAAAAGAAGCTGTCCCATAGCCTGTTGATCCTGGCTTTAATGCTGCGGTACTGTTTGCCAGATGGAAGCAACCTAAACGGTTTATGGTTGGGGTGACTGGTGTCCCCAATAATCTTTCAGGCCTTCTTTATGCACCTGCTGCTGTAAATGACCTCAACTGAGGGAAGTTCACATTCACAGATGCATTGGGCTGTCAGTACCACTCTCTGCAGTGCCAAGCGATCAAGGTTGGTGCGGTTCCTTCCGATAGCAGGCTTGGAATATTGTCAACATTTTTGGCCCCCATATCTCAGAGAGGATGTATTATCATTGCAGAGAGTCCAGAGGAGGTTCACGAGGATGATTCCAGGAAAGAAGGGGTTAACATATGAGGAGTGTTTGTCAGCTTTGGGCCTGTACTAACTGGAATTTAGAAGAATGCGGTGGGGGTTGAGGATCTCATTGAAACCTACCAAATGTCAAAAGAACTAGATAAGGTGCATGTGGAGAGGATGTTTCCTATGGTGGGGGTATCCAGCGCCTTTACTTCTTGAGAAAACTAAAGAAATTTGGCCTGTCCCCTAAAACCCTCACTAATTTTTATAGATGCACCGTAGAAAGCATTCTTCTAGGATGCATCACAACCCGGTATGGAAGCTGTCCTGTCCAAGACCGGAAGAAGCTTCAGAAGATCGTGAACATGGCACAGCACATCACACAAACCAGTCTTCTGTCCTTGGACTCACTTTACACTGCACGCTGTCGGAGCAGTGCTGCCAAGATAATCAAGGACACAACCCACCCAGCCAACACACTTTTCGTCCCTCTTCCCTCCAGAAGAAGGCTTAGGAGCTTGAAGACTCATACAGCCAGATTTGTGGTAAGACTACTGAATGGATCCTGACCCGGATCTGGGCCGTACCCTCCAAATATCCGGACCTGCCTCTCGGTTTTTTGCACTACCTTACTTTTCATTTTTCTATTTTCTATTTATGATTTATAACTTAAATTTTTAATATTTACTATCGATTTGTAATCCAGGGAGCAGGAAGTGCAGAATCAAATATCACTGTGGTGATTGTACATTCTAGTATCAATTGTTTGGTGACAATAAAGTATAAAGTAAGTATCCAGAACTAGAGACACAGTCTCAAAATTGAGGGGTGACCTTTTAGAAAAGAGGCAAGGAGGAATTTTTTTAGCCAGAGAATACTGAATCTGTGAAATACTCTGCCACAGACTGCAGTGGAACTCAAGTCTGTGGGTATATTTAAGACAGAAGTTGATAGTTTCCTGATCGGTCAGGGCGTCAAAGGATATGGAAAGAAGGCAGGTATATGGGGTTGAGTGGGATCCGGGATCAGCCATGATAGAATGGCGGAGCAGAGTTGATGGGTTGAATAGCTTAATTCTGCTCCTATGCCTTATGGTTTTATGGTATTACGAATGACGGATAACAAGAAATCAAGTTACCTTAAGTTGTAGAATACATCTCAGAAGAATGCAACGTGCCTAGACAGAAGGTGAGGTCAAACAGCATTTGTGGAAGGAAAGGAATTGTTCACACTTTAACTCAAAACCTCAAATCAGAAAACACAGCATCAGGTCTTAGGTTTCAACCTGAAATGTCATCAGTTTCTCTTCCCCCACATCACAGATACTGCTCAACCTGCTGAGACCATTAAGCAGATTGCTTGTTGCTCCAGATTCAACATCTGCAGTCTCTCGTCTCTCTAGAAGATGAGGTACTGTTCCGAAGTTTGTTTTGAGCTTCATTATAATTGGCATGTGGCCAAGTGGTTAAGGCGTTCAACTAGTGATCTGAACGTTGTGAGTTCAAGCCCCAGCCGAGGCAGTGTGTTGTGTCCTTGAGCAAGGCATTTAACCGCACAGTCCTCTGCAACGACACTAGTGCCAAGCTGTATCGGCCCTTGCCCTTCCCTTGGACAAAATCGGTGTCGTGGAGAGGGGAGACGTGCAGCATGGGCAACTGCTGGTCTTCCATATAACCTTGCCCACGCCTGCGCCCTGGAGAGTGAAGACTTTCCAGGCGCAGATCTATGGTCTCGCAAGACTAACGGATGCCTTAAAATAATTATGCAACCTGCACCGTGTAATTCAAATCAGGAAGAATAAAATCAAGAAAGGAAGTCAAACATTTGGTAAAGATGGACTCCTTTGCATTCCAGCCTTTTAGAATCCCATTTTCACTTGTTTTTTTTTTGATTATTATGCTGAACACCAAACAACACTAATGAAAATGTTTGCAAATTCAATTATACTGATAGACT
This sequence comes from Mobula birostris, assembly GCF_030028105.1. NCBI lineage: Eukaryota > Metazoa > Chordata > Chondrichthyes > Myliobatiformes > Myliobatidae > Mobula > Mobula birostris. The sequence continues at coordinate 40,107,558 of NC_092387.1, forward strand.
TGCTTGATTCAAAGGGTTGAATTGTGTTCAATCACTTCTATTATGTTTGTTTAAAGTTCATTACATATTCATCATGCTGTAAATGTGCTGTGTCCCAAAATATGCTTTATTAATTAAAGCAAATATATATTAATTACAAAAGTATCCCCAAAAGGAAGAGAAAAAAAACTCAGTATTTGTTAAGGTAATATTCTAGGGATGCAAACAGTAAGCATTCACCCCATGTTATTCATTTAAAACTTATGCACTACTAGAAATTAGATTGCAAATTTTATACTAATAAGTCACCATATACTGCCCTGAGATTCATTTTTTGTGGGCATTCACAGAAAATAGAAAGAAACATAACAGAATGAATGAAAAATTTCATATGACAGAGATGGACAAACAACACTCACAAAAGATGACTAATTGTGCAAATACAAAAGTAAAAGAAATAAGTAATAAAAATAAATAAGTAATCAATATCAGGGACACAAGTTGCAGAGTCCTTAGAAGTGAATCCATAGGTTGTGGAATTAATTCAGTGTTGAAGTGAATAAAGTTATCCCCTCTGGTTCAAGAACCTGATGGTTGAGGGGTAATAACTGTTCCTTAGCCTGGTGGTGTGAGGCTTAAGGCTCCTGTACCTCCTTCCTAATGGCAGCAGTGAGAAGAGGGCATGGACTGGATGGTGGGCATCATTGATAATGGATAGTGCTTTCCTATGACAGCATTCCTTGTAGATGTGCCCAATGGTGGAGAGATCTTTATCTGTAATGGAGTGGACTGGGTCCACTCCCTTTTGTAGTTTTTATCCATTCAAGGCCATGATGCAACCAGTCAGTGTGCTCTCCACTGCGCATCTATAGAAGTTTGTCAGTTTTAGGCGACATGCTGAAGCGATTACAATGATTGATTAATGTTGTTTTTTCTTTAGAAAAATGCTACATAATGGCTTTCATTAATCAGGGGATTGAGTTCAAGAGCTGAGAGGTAACATTGCAACTCCATAAAACTCAGGTTAGGCTGCACTTGTCTTAAATGGAAAGGTTGAGCGAGTAAGGGCTTTTCTCTTTGGAACGAAAGAGGATGAGAGGTGACTTGATGGAGATGTATAAGATAATGAAAGGCATAAACAAAGTGACCAGCCAGTACCATTTTCCCAGGGTTGCAATGACTATATGGAGAGGGCATACTTTAAAAGTGATTGGAGGAAACTATAGGGGGATGTCAGAGGTATTTCTTCACGCAGATAGTAGTAAGTGTATGGAATACCCTTGCCAAGGGTGGTGGTAGAGGCAGATACATTAGGGACACTTAAGAGACCCTTAAACAGGGACATCATTGAGAGAAAAATGGAGGGCTATATGGGAGGGAAGCATTAGCTTGATCTAGGAGTAGGTTAAAAGGTTGACACAAGGTTGTGTGCCATAAGCTTTGTAGTACACTGTATGTTCTAATGTGCAATAAAACTTACAGTCCATTATATGATGCTGATTATGATGTAACCAGAATATGCACACAAGCAGGGAATAATAGATAATTAGTGCATACTACAATGATATGAAACAATCTATCATTCATGAACTTTGATCTCCATAGCTTTTCAAACTATTGAACTCACAGTAAATCTACCTGACATTCCTGAGCCACTATCTCTAACAGCCATGACCCCATTCCAACTGCTAGATTTGCCAATAAGCTGTTGGACTTTAAAACTTGAAACAAAAGAAAAACAATAACTGTATCTCACATTGAAATTGGAGAATGATCCTTGCACAGAACTTGAATAAGCCAGCCAACTCTGAATATTAGGGAGCTCCATGTTCATCCAGAGGAAGTGTTGTAAACATTTACAGATACGTCATCCGTCTGTGTAGTGAACAGAATTTTCTGGATCAGAGTGTCATTGAGAAGCAGAAATCATATCTATTCACAATGACAAATGACATGCACAAATCTTTGAATTTGGCAGAGTAAGTTGGTAAAACTGATATAAAACCATTTGGGATCCATGACTATAGAAATGAAAGCATAGCCTACAAACCTAGGAAGCTGTGGTAAAACCTTTAAAGGTCACTGGATGGACGTAGATTCATGAAGTTATAGAGTAACATAACACGGAAACAGACCCTTCGGCCCAACTGATCAATGCTGACCACAGCATTCTCCCTGCTAGTCCCAGTTGCCTGCATTCAGCCCATAACCCTCCAAGCCCTTCCCCTTTCATCTATCCATCTGAATGCCTCTTAAATGTTGCAATTGTACTTGCCTCAAACACTTCCTCTGGCAGCTCATTCCAAGTACTCACTACCCTCTTTGTAAAGAAGTTACTTCTCAGGTCTCTTTTAAATCTCTCCCCTCTTATCTTGAATCTGTGTCTTCCTGTTTTAGATTCCCCTGGAGAAAAGACTATGACCATCCACCTTATCCATACCCCTCATGATTTTATAAACTTCTATGTGGTCACCTCTCATTCTCCTACATTTCAAGGAATAAAGATCTAGTGTGACAAACCTCTCTCTATAACTAAGCCTTCTGGTCCAGGAAGTATCCTTGTAAATCACTTCTACGTCCACTCCAGCTTGTCAGTGTTTTTTCCTGTAACATGGTGAACAAAACTGTAGACAGTACACCAAGCACGGTCTTACCAGTGACTTACAGTATATAACTGCAAAATGCACTGTTACTACTCCTAAATTCAGTCCCCCGACTAATGGAAGCCAGCATGCTAAATGCCTTTTTCCACCTCCCTGTCTACTAGTACAGCTGCTTTCAGTGAATTGTGCACTTGTAGTCCCAGGTGCTTCTGTTCCACAACACTTGTCAATGCCTATCGTTCACAGTATAGGTCTTACCCTGCTTAGAATGTCCAAAATGTATCACCTCACACTTACCTACGTTGAAATCCATTTCAACACACACAAAATGCTGGAGGAACTCAGTAGTCCAGGCAGTATCCATGAAAATGAATAAACAGTCGACGTTTTGGTTCAAGACACTTCTTCAGAAATCCATTTACCATTCCTCAGCCCATCAATTAATTAAGTATAATGAATTTCTCGGAATCTTGCTTATGGAAAGAGATCAAGGTTTAAGAAGGGTATAGGATTGAGAGTGGTTGAAATAGATTCATTAATAACCACCTCCAAGAATTATTTTGCTTTGAACTCTCAGTACTAATTCTAAATAAATTAGGTGACAAGGAAGCTTGCAATCACAAAAAGAATGTTTATATAACTGGAGCTCTGTGTGTACAATTTTGTGCACTTTTCTAAAAAGAAGTAAGAGAAAATGTTCATTAAGGATGATTTTAGTATCTTTCAAATCCTTGGAACATCCCAGATTGTTTCCCAGTTTCTTGAAACTTAATCACTGTTTTTTAGCGCACTCTTAGATTCCGTAAACGTCAGTAATTCAAGTCACTCCAATCTTTGTTGAAGGATAAATGTTGATAAGACATCTGTGATTTCCTTTTAATATTATCACAAGATTCTTTACATCCTACTAAACAGAGATATTGCTTGTTTTTAACGTCTAAACTGATAGGTGACCCCAGTAGCAGAACAATTTTTTATCAAGTACTTCACTGAAGAATCACTAATCTATGAAGTTTTGCAATTAATGTTTTAGCAGGTGTTGTGTAAGTTTTATCAACTTTGTGATATATATAGTTAATTTCTTTTGATCACAAATGAAGAAATATTTTTACCTAATGAGATAGTAGGTCAAAAATAAAAGTTCAGCTAAACAGTCTGTGCAATATCAATTTAGCAAGAAATAGACTGCCAAATGAATAGAGTTGCATGTCTGCAAATTAATTTACAAGATTAAATTATATCCATTGGGGAATAATTGTGATTTAGGTAAAGGAATCCTTGTGTGAAAATCCAAAGACAAAATGCTTTTCTTTTTCAATTGAATAATAAGAAAACAATTTATATTTAGTGAGCAACTAAGGTGAAATGAACTAATAAAATCCAAACAATAATCTTGGTTTATTTGCAATCACAAAAAGAATGTTTATATAACTGGAGCTCTGTGTGTACAATTTTGTGCACTTTTCTAAAAAGAAGTAAGAGAAAATGTTCATTAAGGATGATTTTAGTATCTTTCAAATCCTTGGAACATCCCAGATTGTTTCCCAAAAATATCTTAGTCTTTCTATTTTGAGATTGGTTAGGGTTCCTGTATAACTGTTATTAAGATACATTTGTAGCTTTCAAATTTGCTTACTGAAAAACATAGGCCTGCTCCTGTGGTCTCTCTTTCATCAAAGAGTGGTGGCATCCAGCAAGGTATTTGACTTAATCACTTCAGTACATACATCTGCAATGAATGCAGATAAGAGGAAATTGGAAAATTGATTTAATATTGTCACATGTACTAAGATACATTAAAATACTTTGTTTTGCATACCATACAGACAGATCATTTCATCACATCAGTACATCGAGACAAACAAGAGAAAAACAATAATAGAATGCAGAATGAAGTGTTACAGTTGCATAGAAAGTGCAGTGCAGGCAGACAATAAGGCACAAGGCGTTGACAAGGTAGACAGTGGGATCAAGAGTCTACCTTATTGTAGAAAGGGTCCATTCAGTACTCTTAAAACAACAAGACGGGAGCTGTTCTTGAACCTAAGGATACAAAATTAATATTAAGAAAAGAACAATGTGTGTGTAACATACCTTCAAGTTTCTAATATAGCCTATTTTCATTTTCCATTCCTATACCGTCATGTCTGTCCACTGCATATACCACTGCAAGTTCAAAGCAATATGAAAATTCGAGGAACAGCACCTCTGGGCAGTCTCCGTCTGACACTGAATTCAGAATCTTATGGTAACTATTCCTCAACTGAATCTTTCTCTCCCCCCCCCCCTTTTTTATGCTTTTCTCTTTCCTCCTGATCTACCAGCTCCACCACTCTCGCTGTTTTCCCTTCCCCGCCCTCTCCATCTGCCCGTCATTCACACACCCCTCCCTCTGATTACCCACCCTGCCTCTCTGTCTATTTCATGCTCCAACATCTTTGCCTATGAAGATCCCATTATCTTCAGCACTTTGTCACTTCCACCCATCACTTCCCAGCTTCTGCCATCATTCCCACTCTCATCCCTTCCCTCACCTGCTTATCACCCCTCCGCACCTGGGTCCACCTATCACCTGCCAGCCCTTGCTCCGCCACTTTCCCCCCACTTCGATATTCAAGCTACCTCACCTCCATCTTTTGGTCCAGATGAAGGATCTTGACCCAAAACATCAACCACCTATTATTTCCCTCCTCAGATGCTGCCTGACCTGCTGAGCTCCTCCAGTGATTTGTGTGTTGCTCCAGATTCCAACATCCGCAACCTCTTCTGAATTCCATTTCCGAAAGGTAGTTTCAGATAATGAATTGCCTTCTGCCCACGCACAGAATCCTAAAGGCTTCTCATTGTAGCAACCAATTGCTTTTTAAATGTACCTTGTGCTTTTGAATTCTCTAGATGAAACCTAGTCCACTTGCATTATATTTATTTTTTTGAATAAAAATCCGTATGCCATCAGTTTGAGTGCTACTGTGATATTGCCTCTGACTGTGTGCTTCATGAGAAATCAGAAGAGCTGATCTTCTTTTCAATTTCACTGTAATGGAAATGTGGGTTAAAACAAAGTAAGCTTTCAAATTAGGGTTGTCAAGGAAGCTGCTGCATCATTTCAACATTTTCTTGGTAAGTATAGTTGAAATTACTAAACAATGAGGAAATGACAGAGAACCAAATCGCTGCAACTCAATTGCATACACAGAGAAACCATGCTGAAAATGATGTATAAGGTGGGGAGTGTGGTGATTTAAATGATTTGGATTGTTTTTGAGCATTAAAAATGAATCAGAGTCAGTCATCCTCAGAGAGCTAGGGACAAGATTACTGAACTGTAAAATTGTAGAATGCCCAAATTTACAGCACAGTAGAAGACCTTTTGACCTATCATGTCCAGCCTGTGACAAAGAGCTATCTAACTTAATCTGTATCTCATCTCCTGGTCATTGGCCTCATAAGATGAAGCATCTCAAACACTGCACTTCCAGACTGTGAGTCCACTACTATCATATGAATTAAAAAGAATCCTCAGCTTTGCTGATCCTGAAACTAATTAACTTAAATTTCTGGTTATTGACCCCTCTGCTATGAGAAATACATCTTTTATATTTATGTATCCATCCTCTCATAATTTATTATATTTTAATTAATTCCCTATTCAGCTATTATGTTTAAACATAAAATCATCATCAGGCTAGACAAGCTTTCATCATAACTAAGGTGTGCCACTTGTGGCAAATCTTTGTAAATTTTCTCTCTCTTTAATGCTATCAAATCCTTCTTAAAGTTCTGAGGATGTAATATGGTGCAGCTGGTAGAGTTGCCTCAGTGTTCCAAAGATCTCGGTTCAATTCAGTCCTCTGGCAGTGTTCGTGCAGAGTTTGCAAATTCTTCATGTTACTTCCACTTGCTTTCTTTCTGTCCTTGTGTCAAATACCTGTGTGTACCTTGGCTGATTGGTAGCTGCAAATTGCTTCAAATCGATAGGTGAGTTGAATAATTCTGGGAGAATCAAGGGGAGTATGGGGAGATTAAAATTGTATTTGTATCCGATTAGTGTAAGTGAGTGCATGATTGTTGGTGCAGACATGGTGAATCAAATGGTCTCTTTCCATGCCGTAAGTCTCTACAGTCAGAACTGAAGAATGATACTCCATTTAAGACTACTAGTTTCCCTTCCATTAGCTACTTTCATGATTATTTGAAGATGAGACGATTGTGCTCAATTCAAAACATCCAGACTCTCTGGATTTTAAAGGGACTGTGACTGATTATTTCTCTCCCACACCACTTCCATGTTCAAGAATACGTTGCTAAACTGTAACTCACTCTGTTGCTGAGGTTGGTTGAATGTGAGTTCATATAAAGCCTTTCGCAACCCCATCAGGATACCCACTGCACTTTCTAGTTAATGAAATATATTTGAGCTGGAATCAATTTTATAACGTAGGGAAGGAAGCAAGAAATCCCCGACAGCAACCCAACAACTCCAAATGACTAGGTACATGAGGAAATGCACCTTATCTCTGTCTGGTCATGTTGCAGCTATCTTGGCTCAATATAGACTTCTATATCTTCCAGTAATTTTCTTACTCTGTATCAGAACTGGCCTTTCCAGCTGTAAGTAATCATCTTCAATCTTAGCTCCATATTTCTCCTCCTAATAAAACAGACTAACCTGCTTGTCATTTTCCACAGCCCTGTATTTCACAGCTTTTATATTCTTTCCTTGTCTCGTTACCTCAGTCTCACAGCTTTTGCTCAGGATCTCTTCCTTTATCTGCCCTTTTGACCATGTTTGTATTATTCTACCACAGATCAAGAAGATGTAGCTGAAATTGCGGAGTGAGATAGTGAAATTCACTGATCATTATTTTGTCAAATGTCTTTGATTGCTTTAGTTTGCATTCAGATCATAAAGTTGGCCAGGACACAGAGCAGCAATGATTTCACTGTACATCAGTATAGAGCTAGATAGGCCTACTACTTATTAACAATGTATAAATGAAAAGGAAAAGTCAGAATCAGGTTTATTATCACTAACATACATTGTGAAATCTGTTGTTTTGCTGCAGCAGTACATTGCAATACATGTAATATAATATAAATTACAATTATACATATATAGTGCAAAAACATTGAGGTCGTATTCATGGGTTCATGGACTGTTCGGAAATCTGATGGCAGAGAGAAAGAAGCTATTCCTAAAATGCTGAGTGTGCGCTTTCAGGCTCCTGTACCTCCTCCCTGATGGTACTAATGAGGAGAGGACATGTCTTAGGTGGTGGGGGTCCTTAATGAAATTATTTTACCTGTATTTTTTGTTTAACCTTCTACTTATTTAACTGTGTACATATCTACACTCTCAGTTTCTGTTACATCATCTTCAGGTAATTTTCTTTTTGTCAGTTGTTGTGACATTTCAGAATCAGAATCAGGTTTATTATCACCGGCATGTGACGTGAAATTTGTTAACTTGGCAGCAGCAGTTCAATACATAATATAGCAGTGAGAAAAAAATAAATAAATAAAATAAAACATAATAATAATAATAATAATAAATAAACAAGTAAATCAATTACATATAATAAATAGATTTTTAAAAATATGCAAAAACTGAAATACTGTATATTAAAAAAAAGTGAGGTAGTGTCCAAAGCTTCAATGTCTATTTAGGAATCGGATGGCAGAGGGGAAGAAGCTGTTCCTGAATTGCTGAGTGTGTGCCTTCAGGCTTCTGTATCTCCTGCCTGATGTTAACAGTGAGAAAAGGGCATGCCCTGGGTGCTGGAAGTCCTTAATAATGGACACTGCCTTTCTGAGACACCGCTCTCTAAAGATGTCCTGGGTACTTTGTAGGCTAGTACCCAAGATGCAGCTGACTAGATCTACAATCTTCTGCAGCTTCTTTCGGTCCTGTGCAGTAGCCCCTCCATACCAGACAGTGATGCAATCTGTCAGAATGCTCTCCATTGTACAACTATAGAAGTTTTTAAGTGTATTTGTTGACATACCAAATCTCTTTAAACTGCTAATAAACTACAGCCACTATCTTGCCTTCTTTATAACTGCATTGATATGTTGAGACCAGGTTAGATCCTCAGAGATCTTAACACCCAGGAACTTGAAACTGCTCACTCTCTCCACTTCTGATCCCTCTATGAGGATTGGTATGTGTTCCTTTGTCTTACCCTTCCTGAAGTCCACAATCAGCTCTTTCATCTTACTGACATTGAGTGCCAGGTTGCTGCTGCGGCACCATTCCTATAGTTGGCATATCTCACTCCTGTACGCCCTCTTGTCTCCACCTGAGATTCTACCAACAGTGGTTGTATCATCAGCAAATTTATAGATGGTATTTGAGCTATGCCTAGCCACACACTCATGTGTATGCAGAGAGTAGAGCAGTGGGCTAAGCACACACCCCTGAGGTTACGCCAGTGTTGATCGTCAGCGAGGAGGATATGTTATCACCAATCCACACAGACTGTGGTCTTCCAGTTAGGAAGTTGTAGATCCAATTGCAGAGGGAGGTACAGAGGCCCAGGTTCTGCAACTTCTCAATCAGGATTGTGGGAATGATGGTATTAAGTGCTGAGCTATAGTCAATGAACAGCATCCTGACATAGGTGTTTGTGTTGTCTAGGTGGTCTAAAGCCATGTGTAGAGTCGTGGAGGCTGCGTCTGCCGTTGACCTATTGTGGCATTAGGCAAATTGCAATGGGTTCAGCTCCTTGCTGAGGCAGGAGTTCAGTCTAGTCATAACCAACCTCTCGAAACATTTCATCACTGTCAATGTGAGTGCTACCGAGCGATAGTCATTAAGGCAGCCCACATAACACTTCTTAGGCACTGGTATAATTGTTGCTTTTTTGAAGTAAGTGGGTACTTCTGCCCATAGCAGTGAGAGGTTGAAAATGTCCTTGAATACTACCACTAATTGGTTGGCACAGGTTTTCAGAGCCTTACCAGGTACTCCATCGGGACTTTCTGCCTTGTGAGGGTTCACTCTCTTTGTCTCACAGTCTGAGACAGAGATCACAGGGTCATCAGGTGCAGCAGGGATCTTCACAGCTGTAATTGTGTTCTCGCTTTCAAAGTGTGCATAGAAGGTGTTGAGTTCATTTGGTAGTGAAGCATTGCTGCCATTCATACTATTGGGTTTCACTTTGTAGGAAGTAATGATTTGCAGTCCCTTCCAGGGTTGCCGTGCATCTGATATCACCTCCAACCTCGTTCGAAATTGTCTCTTTGCTTTTGAAATAGCCCTCCGCAAATTATACCTGGTTTTCTGGTACAGGCCTGGGTTGCCAGACTTGAATGCCACAGATCTAGCCTTCAGCAGATGACGTGCCTCCTGGTTCATCCGCAGCTTTTGGTTTGGGAATGTACAGTAAGTCTTTGTAGGCACACACTCATCCACACAGGTTTTAATGAAGCTGGTAACAACTGCAGCATTATCATCTAGATTCAAAGATGAATCCCTGAATACAGTCCAATCCACCAATTCAAAGCATTAGCATTAAACATGTATAGAGAGAGAGGGGTCCTTTATTGGTCAGAATTGACCATGGGTATTACATCCTAGCTGTCTATGTGCAAGCCAGGGCAGTATGATATGGAGAGCAAGCTGTTGTCTATGCAGCAGGCCTCCCCTCTCTGCGCAGCTGATGAATCCACAGGGACAGCAGAGGCCGATACAGTTTGATCCCAGGAGTTGCCAGTCTGGCGACTTAGAACTACCTTATTAACTCTATCTCCAGATTTTTCCTTGGGGTTAACTCCCAAAGCCTTCCCTATGGGTGATTATAACTGCAAGGTTGCGAAAGTTTGAGGTCAGAGTTTTCATTCTCCTAGATGAATTGCCAATCGTAGCTGACAAGACCCATCTGCCTGAAGCAACTGGTTTTAAGTAACCCACTTTTCTCATGGAGGTAGAACCAGATCTGCCAGGCTTAGTAGGTAAGTACGTATGAAGGCCAGGAGCTGGACTTGGAAGTCAGAGGCTATTTAAGACACACACCATTGGGAGCATTTAATGGGTTTTATATATATTTTTGTTTTTTTTATAGGCATCTGTTAGTTTTCTTGTGAGACCATGGATTTGCACCTTGGAAGGTTTCCAGCACGCAGGCCTGTGCAAGGTTGTATGGAAGACCAGCATTTGCCCATGCTGCAAGTCTCCTCTCTCCATGCCACCGATGTTGTCCAAGGGAAGGGCACTAGGGCCGATACGGCTTGGCACCGGTGTCGTCGCAGAGCAATGTGTGGTTAAGTGCCTTGCTCAAGGACACAACACGTTGCCTCAGCTGAGGCTCGAACTAGTGACCTTCAAATCACTAGACCGACACCTTAACCATTTAGCCACGTGCCAACACAATAGAGAGAGCTCATCCCTACCTCCACCACCACCCCCCCCCAACCTGTCAATGAGAATTTTAAGGATCATTAAATATTCAAGGAAAATTCCTTGTGGAAGGAAAGGCCAAATAAAATAGGAGATATGCTCTAAATGAGAATGGCGCTGAGGTAAAAGCAAGTCTGTCCACCTATCTTAGATGGATCCTGCTGAGCCAACATATCATATTAGCCCAAATCCCATGTTTACCCTTTCCTGTTACAACATTTAACAGTTCCTCTTAAACAATTCATTCCCTTTCATGCAGAGCGAAATAATTAGTATTTTAAAACCAGCGAAAATGAACAATCTTATAAGTATTTTTGGATGGTAATAGTAGAGTTCGTGGAACTGCTGATTCACAGCACAGAGACCAGGGTACAATCCTGACTTCTGATACTCTTTTGGTGGGGTGTTCAAGTTTTCCCTGTGACAGTGTGGCTTTCCTTCTACATGTCTAAGATATATGGATTGGTAGGTCATTTTGTCTCCATAAATTGTCCTTAGGATATAGGTGAGTGGTAGAATCTGGAGAGAGTTGATGAGAATGTGGGGAGAAAAAAACCAGGATTAATATAAACGGGTGGTTGGTAGTCTGTGTGGACTCAGTGGGCTTAAGTGGCTGTTTCCATTCTGTACCTCTCTATGAATGAAGCTAGCTTTTCTCTCTCCTCTTCAAAATGTGAACCTTTCCAAAATAGTGTTCCAAACTCTCCTGGGGTTCCTAGGAATTAAAGGTTAATTTCCAAGACAACACTGCAATAAAGGTGGGAGGAAAGATATGCTATAAAGCAAAACAGTTAGTTTTGAATACCTGGGAGGAGCTGATGGGAATGCCGATAGAATATAATCGGCAAATAGGTCAGTGTAGACTTTGAGGGCCAAAAGGGCAGTTTCTCTACTGTATCAATTTATGACACCTCTCTAATTCTGTGCAACTTTGAATGGGAATCTGGCACTTTGTTTTCAAAATAAATCAGTAGGATTTTCGTTTTCCTTATATATCATTATTTAGACTCTGAATTGGTATTGTTTTTTATTATTGTTACGTGTACCTAGATACAGTGAAAAGCTTTTGTTTGCATATCATTCAGATCATTCCATCATCAAGGTAGTACAGTAATAAGAAAATACAAAATGCAGAGTATAGTGTTACAGAGAGGGTGCAGTGCAGGTTGATTGGTAATTTTACCAACAGGAGGTGTCTGTTAGTTAGAAAGGGTGACTTGTTGTGGGAGAGCGAAGGCTTCTCCTGTGTGAGTGCCAGTGTTTTATTGTTGGGAGGCGTGGTATATGTTTTCGCAGGAGAGAGGGAGAACAGACAGATAGCCAGGAAGGACAATTTACCAGCCTCACGATGTCCCCCACACACACCCGCCTGCCCCTTCCCCCATGATCACACACAAGAGACACTCAGGCGCTCTCCCTCCGCCCAAGCGCGCGTACGCCCGTTCCCGGGACGCCGTATCCTCGGGAGCGCGCACGCATGTGGGCTGACGCTGGGTTTTTTTTGCGCAGTTGCTGTGAGGGACGCCGGTCGGTGGGGAAGCGGCCGCTCGGTTGTTTGTGTCGCTCTCGCAGGTTTAGCGTGAACGGGAGCTCGGGCCCTGGGGGAGAGCGGAGCGACCGGAGGAGGAACAGGCAGAGGCCAGGGGTGAGTGAGGGCAGGCCCAGTGGCTTTCACCGGGACGGAGGGAGAGAAAGGCAACGGGCAAACGGGGAGGCGCAAGGCCCTGTTTATAGGGGAGGGGGCCCAATATTACGCCCCCTCCTCATGGGGAGCCTAATGTAAACCCTTCTTCCTCCGATCCGCAGGGGGCCGACTTGTTCTGTCTAGGGATCCCATCTTCAGCCCGCCATCATCCCCCCCACCCCAGAATCCTGGGGTACAATTGACCCCCAAAATCCTGGGGTGCCATTAAGTATGCCTGTCTCAAATCTGGGGGCCCCATTGTGATTCCCCGAAAATCATGTGGGATCCCATTGATACTCTCTAAAACATCCTGGTGCCCCATTATGTATTTCTTTCTCCCCAAATCATGGGGTGTCATTGCGTCTCCCTGCCCCCCAAAATCCTGGGGCCCATTGTGTCTTTGCCCCTAACCCCCTCCCCCAAATCCTGGCGTTTTATTGTATCATGCCCCCTTCCACCCGAATCTTGGGGATCGTTTGCCCTATCCCAAAATAATCAGTAGAGTCATAGTTGTGTACGGCACGGAATCAGGTCTTTTTCCCCAACTCGTCCATAACAACCACCTGAACAGGTCCCATTTGCCGGCATTGGCCCGTATCCTTCCCTTTCCTGCCCGTGAACTTCTCCAAATGTATTTTAAACATTGTAATTGATCCCATTGTCTTCTCCGCCTTCAAATCCTGGGGTCTCCATTGTACACCCCCTCTAAAAAAAACTGGGTCCCATTATCCTCTCCTCCCTCCAAACCCCTGGCCCTGTTGTTTTGTCCCATTCCCCAACCCCTCGGGTCACACCCCATAAGCGTTCTCTCGCATACTCCTACTGCCCGACGCACGGCTAGTGGACTAGTTCCCTTCGCCTTGTGTATTACTGGGATCACCCCTTTCTCTGATGTCAAAACCAGGTAATCCTCGTCACATCTCCCCCTCCCCCTGACTGACACCCTCCCTCTGCTTCCCGATTTCCCTTTGCACCATTACCGGTGCTCTAGGGAATTTCCACCCTCCTCCTCTCCCCCCCTCCCACCTCCACCACCACCACAACCACCACCGTGCTCTGACTTAAGTGTCCCCTCCAAGCTTCCCGGGATCCTGCAATGGGCAGCGTCGGTATGCCTGTCGTTTACTTTCGCCGGAGACACATCTTTCTATGGTGCCTGTTTAATTCACTGTGCACCTAAATGCTCTGAGGATAGTAAATAGCTCCCCTGGGGCATGGCAAGAGGTTTGCCCAGTCAAAGGATCTTTGGTTGTGGTTTTGCTCGATTAATCCTGTGTTTATTTTTAAACATTCGGATAAAATTGGGCTTTGTGAAACTTGGAATTCTTTTCGTTTCTTCTATTGATAATCTCGATGCCTTTTTTGCTGATACTTTGACAGTTCCTCACCACTGATTGTCTCTCGGCGCTTACCCGGTTTTGCTCCCATCTTTTTTAAGATACCCTTTTGTTTACATTGAAATGATGCCACTTTCGGTCCGATTGGAGAATCAAGCGAAACTCAAATTTCAGCATTGCCTCTTCAATTGCAAAATACTCTACAGACGCTTAACAAAATCTCTAAAGCATAGCTGTGAGGTGGACGCTGTTTCATTGGAAAGTGTGGTTGTCGAACCTTCGAAATCAATGCTTGTAAAATGACAAAGGATTTGTTATTTTAATATTAACTACATGCATTTGTTCATTTTTATTTATTATGAATGACGGATAATATTTCAAATTCGTTTTTCATGGCGAATGGCGACTGTTTTCTTGGAGGTCGTTCCCCAGATTATAAAACAAATGTTGCACGCTCCAGTTGTCGTATTTACTCCATATCCCTCGCTGTCTTTCTGTCTCCGCCACCACCACCCTCCTTCCTACTGTTCCTTTGTTTGCGTCGTTCGGGGTTCTACGAAATACAACGATCAATAACATTAGCGAATTGCATAATTGACTGCTGTGTTGATGTGGGAATGATAAAGGGTGTTTACAGGTACTTGTGCTTTAGTTGGTGCAAAGTTTAGTTTAAATGGTAAAAAAATCTATATTTTTATCTTTTAAACAAAGCACCGATTCAGAAATACTGCAGTTACAGTTTTTAATTTTATTTATTTCAAGCCAAAATTTGGAGGAGTAACTTTAATTATAGCGCTTAATTGTAATTTTGGCACGTGTGTGGACTTGTTAAAATGTGCTGTTAAATATCTTACAATAATTGTTAGGTTACATTCCTCTTAAAACAACACAGGAAAAAAAACTAACACTTTATCTTTGATTGTTTATCTTTATGTAAGATTTAAATTGAGTACAAACATTTCTCATGTGGACAAGCCTTGTCAACATTTGATTGTATGAAGTACATGTTCCAGTAAGCTTT
The DNA here is from genome assembly GCF_030028105.1 of Mobula birostris. Taxonomy (NCBI): domain Eukaryota; kingdom Metazoa; phylum Chordata; class Chondrichthyes; order Myliobatiformes; family Myliobatidae; genus Mobula; species Mobula birostris. The sequence continues at coordinate 40,122,580 of NC_092387.1, forward strand.
CCTGACTTATAAACACCATCTGTCTCTCTTCAAAACCTTGTTTATCAGGGTTGTCAAATCTTTTAAATATGGCTTTTGTTTTTAAGATGGTGTAGAATAGTTCTGATCACTGTTATCATGTGGCTTTATTGCTTGATGTTTGAAGTCATTTTGCTATTTGCAAGCAATGTTTGAGCACGGAATAGTTTCTGTGGTAAATTTATTGAGAGTCTTCTTGAGGTGTGAGGAAAGATGTATTTTAGAAATGCATTAAATATGCAGGACTGATCATGTTATTTGCATCTTAAATATATTGTCTTTTAAGGCCGTGATAGTCATGCACATAAAATTCTTCAAAACCTAATCTTAAAATTTCAAAGTTATAGTTCAGTCTTTAATTTGTATATATTAGAGCAGGTATTGCAATTCAGTAGATGAAGTGCTTATAATCTGGTCTACTTTAAACTTTTTAACCAGTTTAATTCATTTGGTCTATTTGAATGCCATTTTTGCATTTACATATAATGTTTGCATTAGTTTCATATAAAGGTAGCTGTGCAGCAAAAAAACCCTCTAAAGATTAAGGATGGTATTTCTATATATTGTAACTTAAAATTGCCCCAGATGTACTCAAAATGTGTTTGAAAGCAGGATTACTTGGGGTATAGCGTTTCATTTCCCTTTAGATGTTTTGCATGTGAATTGTATAAGCAAGATAAAAAGTTTATGGATTTTGATCATTGTCGTGTTTGTCTTTAATTGTGCAAATTATGAGTTTAAACAAAAACCCTTTGAGCATTGGTTTGTCAGATATTTGATTGGTTTTCGCTAGGAGTTAGACCAGTGATTTTTTTTTATATACTGTATACAGTTTGTGTAGCAGTGGAGCTCATTTTTATCTCCGTTTGTTGGGGGTAGAATGGGAGGTAAGACACATGTAATTGCCATCAGTGCTTGCTCAGCCAACAGGCTGACTCTATGGTGCAGAGGGTGTAGAATTAAAAGTGACAGGTGAAATTTGCCTAATCTTTCCAGATTTCTTTTGCAACAATATCTAAATATGATGAGTCACTGGCTTGAAGATTTTCAAAAGATCTTTTAATGTTTGTGGATTTATGATTAAATTACCTAGATGAAGTATAGACGTGCAGCTTGGCTGTGAATGGAAATAATGTTAAATGGAGCAATAACATGTTTCTTTACCAACAATTGTGTTATATGAGTTTCTAAAGTTTATGCATGCACCTGAAGATTTTGAGTTCATCTCCAAGTCCAAATGAATCAAGGAGCTTATGCTGCTATTAATGCCCCAAAGAATACTATATACACTTTTGGAAGAAGTGATATCCATTTTAACCAAGAATGCCTTCAGCTTTCGCCTAAAGTTATTTGATGACCCAGCATTCACCAAACAAAGCAACTGTTCCAGGGTTTCTGTTTACTGGGGCATCTGGCACTACTTCAGTATGGTTTTATCTAATAATCGTTACCCTGCTTCTCCCTGAACAATTAATTGGCCCAAACTGTCAACGGGGACACACACTATGGGATTTACCTTGAATCTCAGATAACTATTAAAAGCTTCGGCAGAGTTCAATTTCGATTCAGTTGCCCGCCTTGATAAGGATACTTTACATCAAAAGTGATGTACTCTCTTTATTGTATTCAAATCCTTCATCACTCACTTTGCAAGCTGGAAGTAAAATAAGATCGTCTTCTACAAGGACAATATAATATGAATCTCCTGAAACATGTTTTTCCTTTCATTGTACCCTGCTTAAAACATTATTGCTCAAATAGCTCAGAGGTTTATGCATGAGAACATCCAGCTCCCTTGCTTTTTTTTATCCTCATACATCCGTTTCCCTGAAATATTCAACTCAAGAAATTCTGCGCATTCTGGAAATATTTGCTTGTTTCATATTCATCCTGAAAGTGAGCATGACACTTATCCAAGTTAAACATTATTTGCCAGTCATGAGTCCATTTGTCCAGTAGCTTGACTATCCCAGAATCAGAGAAGCATTGTCTATTCACTTTATACTCAAAAGTATCGTCTGTAAATTCACAGTCCCAACTGTGATTCACAGTATCTAGATTCACAGTATCTAGATCTTGTAATAAAAACTAATCGTAACCCCAGAGTGAGAAGCTTCATAACTGATGTCTAAACAAATCAAAACTACAGTTTGACCTTGCTTTGCAAGCCCATTCTCAATCCATCACAAAATATTACTGTTTATCAGGATTCTTTAATCTTTTGTTCAGCCTTTCAGTGATATGTTCTCAAAAGTGTTTTTGAAGTCTGAATAGGTCTGTATACTTTCCTCATCCACTAAATTCGTAATATAATTTGTATCATTGTTTTCAATTATGAAATTAGATTATTTGTAAGACAACAGAAAATTCTATGCTTGAGTTCCACTGTGTGACTAAGCATCAAATATCAATGTCATGTAGAATTTAGCAGTAGTTTAAAGTATGATCCAGAGTAACAATTATTTCATTTTCCTTTACATTTGTGTACTGGAAATGACATTAAACAATCTTGAATTGAATTGATAAATGTTGACAGATATGTACAGATATGTAAAGATATGGAAAAGATGGACCTTGAAGAGGATCTGACTTGATATGCTGCTTCATTGTGGGAAATATTAACCAGATGTTTTTGGAATATTATGTACAATTTTGGTCCTATTGCCAACAGAACATTGTACATTGGAAAGAAGAGAATGAAAGTTATTGGGACTGAGACTGTAAGCTAAAAGGCACAATGTACAGTTATGCAGTGTATGGTGAAGGGAGAACAATATCTCGAAATTTGTGATGCTGCTGTATTTATAAAATATAAGGCAGACAACTTGTGTTGACTAAATTACTGTGAGGCGCAGACAGCACCGAGTTGCTTTAGTATTCATGCCATGCTGTACTCTGATCACTTACCATCATCTTGCTATTGTTTATATGTGTTTCAAATTATAGGTCAGAATACAAACATAGTATCTAAGATTGAACTCGTAGTAGATTCTGTCACTGATCAACATACACAGTGCTGGCAATAGAACATAAAACAGTACAGCTCAGTGCAAACAACAGGAATTCTGCAGATGCTGGAAATTCAAGCAACACACATCAAAGTTGCTGGTGAACGCAGCAGGCCAAGCAGCATCTGTAGGAAGAGGTGCAGTCGACGTTTCAGGCCGAGACCCTTCGTCAGGACTAACTGAAGGAAGAGTGAGTAAGGGATTTGAAAGTTGGAGGGGGAGGAGGAGATCCAAAATGATAGGAGAAGACAGGAGGGGGAGGATAGAGCTCAGTGCATTCCTTTTGGCCTTGATTTAACACACTCCAAGATTAATCCTACGTTTCCCTCCCACATAACCTTTCATTTTTCTTGCACCTAGGTGCCTATCTTAAGAGTTTCTTAAATATTCTTAATGCATCTGCCGCACACCCACCACACTTTTTATATTTTTAAAAAACTACCTCTGACATCCCCCTTGTATTTTCCTCCAATCACCAGAAGTTTATGCCCCTTTGTATTAGCCATTTATGCCCTAAGCAAGCAGTTCTGGCTAATCTTAAGATGATGCCCATCATACTGATTCTTTGGGTTATATTAGTTTGCCGTTTAAACATTATGGAACACTTATTTTTTTGTAGATTCACTTTATCCTGGTGTAGTTTGATTGTTACCTATCTGTGCTTTGCCAAATAAACTGATCTTCCTCGAATCCTTCTGTTAAATTCTAAATTCCATTCTAAGCACCTCTACACAATTTAAAATCAGTCACCAGGTAATTCTTATTTCCATTCACTCCATCAGTGGATTTCCTCTCTCCAAACATTACACCTTGTCATGTTTGTGACTTTGGAAATTAAATTAATTACTTTGTGGTTGTGAACTTGTGTCCTTTTGTGCTAGTGGGCACAAGTTCACACCCACAAAGTAATTAATAGTCTTGGTCTTTTATTAAAATTTTGGAGACAAAAACTTGGTCAGGAGCTAGAGCTTTTGTGTGGTGACGAGATAACAGGGGTTATCGTAATGCAATTAATTTCTGTTGAGTTAAGTCACTGGGAGAGATTCTTCACCATCGGTGTAGTTGTCCTAAATATCTGGTGTCCACCTATCATGAAATTCTTTTTTTAAAAAGAAAGTTACTTGAGGCTATCTCAATTTTCATTTGTTCTTGTTTCATTCCAACAGTCTATTTCTACTACAACAGTATATGTTTGTTCTCAGAACATTGACATTTTGCTTTCACTATCTGTTCTGGGCCATGAGATTGCCATAGTTACTCAGTACACATGTCATAGTGAACTGTTATAAGAGAAAATTATTTACTATTTTCACTGCAATCAGTCTTAAGTACATAATTTTTATAGTAATGAAAAAAATCAGAGCTATCCTGTATATATTTTGAAGTAGTTTTTAAGATTCTGATCAATCTTTTGTTTAATGAGTACATATTTGCATTTATACTTCTGAAATTGGCCAATGGTTGGAATATATAGTTTACATAGATTTGTGAAATATAAAATTACACACTGAACTTTATGAGCTGGTGAAATGGCTCTTTCACTAAAAAGGACACAGGATGCATAGGAGTACCATCACTCAAGTTCCCTTCCAAGTTGTGGTTCATCTTGACCTCCAAATATAGAAGGGTTCTTCGTTATCATCCAATTTAAATCTTGGAATTCCTTGATCTGCTGCTGCAAAAAGACTTTCACTAGAGAACAGCAGTGGCTCAAGAAGGCACCTTTCCATCACTTTATTTTTAAATTGGAAGGTTCAGTACATTTTAAATATATGTTGCAGGAAAAAGTTTATGAACCCTTTGCATTTACCTGGTTTTCTGCATTATTTACTCATAAAATGTCTGATTTTCAATAACAGACACAATCTGTCTGAACTAAAAAAACAAACAATTGTACTTCTCATCAATATTGAGCACACCATTAAAGCAATCACAGTCTTGGCTCAAAACAGTATGTAAACCTCTGGGGTAATCCCGCCTCCTCTTAAAAGTATTGGGAGTCAAGTGTTCCAATCAATGAGATGAAACTGGAGGTGTGTGTGGGTTGCAGAGGTACCCTGCCCTGTTTAAAAACAACACAGAATGTCAGGTTACTGACAGAACCGGCTCTTCTGAAGAAAGATCTGTTTTTGTTCACCATGCCTCGATCAAAGCATCTTTCAGAGGACTTTATAGAAGAAGAATTGTAGAGATGTATGAAGCTGGATAAAGCTGCAAAAGCATTTCTAAAGACCTGAATGTTCATCAGTCCACAGTAAGAAATTGACTACAAATGCAGGAAATTTGGCACTGTTGCTACTCACCCTAGGAGTGTGCATCCTGCAAAGATCACACCAGGAGAACCCCATGCAGTGCTGAAGAAGGTAAATAAGAACCTAAGAGTTACAGCAGAAAACCTATAAAGATCTCTCGAACTTTCTGAATTCTCTGTTCACGTGACCACTGTAGAAAAAGCATTGAACAAGAATGGTGTTCATGGAAGGACACCACGGAGGAAACTACTGCACTTCAAAAAAAAAACATTACTGCACGTCTCAAGTTTGCAAAAGACCACCTGCATGTTCCACAACGCTTCTGGGGCAATGTTCTGTATACAGATGAGACAAAAGTTGAACCTTTTGATAGAAATGCACATTGCTGTGTTTGGAGGAGAAAGGCCACTGCATACCAACGGCAAAACCTTATCCCAACTGTGAAACATGGTGGAAAGAGCATCATAGTTTGGGGCTGCTTTGCTGCCTCGGGACCTGGACAACTTACAGTCATTGAGGGAGTAATTAATTCAAAGTTGTTTCAATATATTTTACAGGAGAATGTCAGGCTAACGGTTTGTCACCTGTAGCTTAATAGAAGTTGGATGATCTAACAAGACTGATCCAGAACACGAACAAATCAAGAGGAAATTTGTTAAAAAGAATGGGTTAAAAAGAAGAAAAATTGTGTTTTGGAATGGCCACATCAGGGCCCAGACCTTACCCCAGTTGAGATGCTGTGACATATGGGCTGTTCATGGAAGGTATCCCAGAAATATTGATGAACTGAAACAGTTTTGTATGGAGGAATGGTCTAAAATTCCTCCTCGCTGTTGCGCAAGCCTGATCAGCAGCTCCGAGAAATGGTTGGTGAGGGTTATTGCAGTTAAAGAATGTTCTACCAGTTATTAAATATGAAGATTTACATACTTTTTCCAGCCTGGACTGTGAATGATTAAATAACGTGTTCAATAAAGACATGAAAAGTACAATTCTTTGTGTGTCAGTAGTTCAGGCTGTTTGCATTTGTCTATTATTGTGACTTAGACAAAGATCAGATCACATTTTATGAATAATTAATGCAGAAAACCTGGAACTGCAAAAGGTTCACAAAATTTTCTTGCTACGGCAGTTGCTGGGGAGATATCATTGAGGAGAGGAATTTCTGAGAAATCCAGAATGCATTTATTGTAGGCTGGCTAAGAGTCATCACAGCTCTTGGAACTTTGCTGCGTTTCTCGCCACCGTCAAATGTTGCCACAAATGTTTTGTTGAAGCAACAGGAACAGGATGCTCACTTCTGGCCTCAACAGCACTACCTGAACCTGTGAAAAATATAAAGGCTTTCAGAAGTATCTAACTTTTTAAAATTATTATTTCAGCAAACTGACTCGCTGCAAAACTACATGGCTTGACAACTGAGGAGTGGCAGAATTTCTAATTGCTGACATTAATGGAGAAAAGTTGTCCACTTGTTGGTATCTGGCAGAGTTAAAGAAATATGTTTTTTGTTGAAAAATCAAACTAGGTGTCTTCTGTATTGATTTGAATTTCTGTCATCAACAGTAAATCACATGCACTTTCAGTGTCAGTGCTGCTTGTAATATTTGTTGGTTCTGTCCAGTCATTAAAGTGATTGAAGCCCAACAGGAGTTCACTGTAGTCAGTGGTCAGGAAGACACTATGAAGAATCAGATAGCCTTCATAACCATGTGTGTTATTAATTGTGGCCTATTAGTATCTAATGATAACACTTGACTTTTAGGTCAGCTGTTTGCATGGATCCTTTCATAATCTTAAAAATGGTGGAAGATCAGACCACTTGTGGTAATTTGAGTCAGTATGGGTCAGTAAGAATCCTATCTTCAGTCGTCTATTGTTAAATGCTCCCATTTATTTAAGGAGCCAACTTGTGTAAGGGGCATGCAGAAAATATCATATTTTAAAATAGCTTCAGTTTTATATTACTTGTGGATCCGAATGGTTACTGCAAAAGAGCATCACCACCATTGCACTTTATTTTTATGCCTTTTCCACTACTAACATTAGTTCAAATGTTTCAATTTAATATCAGAGAATATGTACGGTATACAACCTGAAATTCTTACTCTTCACAGACATTACATATTTAGTGATACAAAATATGTCTTCCTTTATCAGAGAGAAACTTATTCAGATATATTTATGTTTTGTTTGCACCAGAGCATTTTTTTATTGAGGTGCTGATATTTATACTCTGCACTGCCAATGTGAAGTGAGATGACTTGTTAAGAGTACCTCATAGGATTATCTGTGAAATTTCATAACTAATCATAGCAACCTTTCCATTTAAAACAATTTTGAATATTATGGAATTGGGTAAGTATGGGGACCCTTGCTGTTGAGAATTAGATTACCTCTTCCCCTGTATTCTGTAAACTGCTAGTTCAATACTCGTTGGGTGTGTTACTTAGGAACATGCTATCCCTAATTTACAAAGTTAGGTCACCAGGATGTTTTTTTTCCCCCCCTCCATAACTACTTCTAAATTTGTCTCTAAGTTGATTACTCCAGGCTGTTAGTACTCAGAGGCAATCTCTAAGTTTTGTGTATAAACTTGATGGCAAAATAATAGTGAATGATGATGATTTGCATTGTCTGTGTTTGCTATTGTCTGGGAATGCATATTTCTCTAGGTGTGTCCAAGAACTTGTGTTGTTTTTCTTGTCCCTGACTCAGCAATACAGAGACAACATTGATCATTTCAGCACAGCCCGGAAATGGAATGTGGATCAGCTAAAGCTAAATTTACAAGATATTCTATCACACCAAGAAAAATGACTTTCAATACTGCCATCTAAATGCTAACAAGATAGAGAATAAAGTGTTTAACAGATGGGTACAGTTATGGATAGAACTTAAAGGTATTGATTTTATGTTTTCTTCTTGCTGCTGCCAACAGGAAGGAGATACAGGTGCCTTGGGGTCCCACACCACCAGGTTCAGAAACAGTTATTATCCTTCAACCAAAAGGCTCCTGAACCAGTGTGAATACTCACTCACCTCAACTCTGAACTGATTCCACACCTATAGACTCACTTTCAAGGACTTTACAACTCAGGTTATCAATGTTATTTATTTATTTCTTTTTGTATTTGCATAGGTTTGTCTTTTGCACATTGGATATTTGTCAGTCTTTGTGTGCAGTTTTCTAATTGATTCTTTTGCATTTTTCTCTGAATGTCTGCAAGAAAGAATGGATCTTGGGGTAGTATTTGGTGACAAACGTACTTTGATAGTAAATTTATGTGGACTTTAAACTTTGAACTTTGGTTTATACTTAATTTCATTGAAAATTTCCTCAACAGGATTCTGTTCTGTATAGTAATACCTGCAGCTGACAGTGTACATAGTTATTAAAAATGCGTAATGAATTTTAATTATGCAGGATAGTTTTGCAGACAGTGACTGTGGAAGAACTGCATGTGCTCTGCAGTATGTCAAGATTTCCCAGTTGCTGCCTTGTGTTTGACTTAAGATTTCAGAAGTTTTAAAGTAAACTATAAAGTGCCCTCTAGGTTAGAGCTTTCAATTTCTGAAAACCAAAAACTTCAGATGCCGGATGTCTGAAATGACAAGAAAATGCTGGAAACACTCAGAAAACAGCACCTTTAGAAAGGGAATTAATGTTTAAGTTTGAAGGTGCTTTATCAGATCTGAGAAAGAGAAAGCAAGTTGTTTCTAAGTTGCAGAGAATGGGGGAGAGGTAGATAGAACAAAGAGAATATCTCTGAAAAGCTCTGACCAGCGTTATTTTTGTGATAAGTTGTAAATGAATAAACTGACAAAGTAATGTGAGTGATTATATAGAGAACCCAAACAAAGAAACACGAGCTATGGAATAAGGACATACAGAGAACAAAAACAGGAAAGATATTTTTCCCTCACAGCCACCTCAACTCTGCTTCTTCCCGCTGTGTCAGTCCATTGTCCTTGCTTCTGTGCTCCAATAAGGAAGCTTTCTGCACAGATGCCTCAAGATGTCTTCCTTTTTCCTGAACTTTGGCTTTCCCGCTACCATAGTTGTCATAGCCCTTGATTGCAACTCTTTTATTTCAGAGTTGCTGGAGTCTTACAAAGGTGGAGAGAGGTTGAGAGCAGAGCAAGGATATTCCCCCGGTCTTCACTTCCAACCTGCCATTCTTCATGTTCAATGGATCTTTCTAGGTCATTTCTACCATCTTCAACATGATACCATCACTAGATATCTTTTCCTTTGCCTTTCAGTAGTTCAAAGGGACCAGTGCTTTGTTTTTACTGGTCAACTCAATTCCCAGCACCAATTTCTCATCTTAGAGCACACGTAACATCTGTCCTTAACTTCCTTTCTCACCATCCAGGGATGAATTTTCCTTCCAGGTGAAGCAGTGATTCACATGCATTTCTTCCAAAGTTTATTCCAGAAACCAAGTACATTGGGTGACCTCTCTTGAAGTACCTGTATTCATTTTGCAAGAGCACCGTTGAGCTCTGGTTTCCTGCCGATTTAATTTTCGATCCCACCCTGACCTTTCTGTTTGTGACTTGTGCTATTCCAACAGATCTAAATTAATCTTGTGGAACAGTTCTTCTGTCTCAGAACACTTCAAGCTTGTTATTGAATTGTAGAACTTAGTGGCTGACTTTGTATGAGGTGGCCTCTTCATGAGCACTGGGGGTGTCCCTGTCCTATGCATTTTGCACCTTTTCTGATCTGTTATTCCACACTCATTATGAACTGCTCTCGTTTCAACTTCCATATTCCTTTGTTCAGATTTTCTTTCCAACTGTCTCCAATGACCGAATATCCTTATTTGCAGTTTGCCCACGCTGTGACCTTGGCCTCATCTTTTCAGAGGGATTCCTGTCTATTACTGTCCCACCCTCTGTGCAACTTAAAACTAACTGATGTTTCTTTCTTCTGATGAAAAGAGGATCTTTTCCTATAGATAGTGCCTAATCTAAAGGATTCCAGTATCTTCTCTTTTTATTTCTCCCATTTTAATTTATGGCCACATAAAGAATGAATATTCATCTCTCATTCAAAACAAGCAGAATAAAACATTATCTGACATTTTGAGATACGAATTGTTGATATCTCTCTTTTATTCATTCACAAGTTATAGGTATCACTGGAAAATGCCCATCCCTTGATTCCCCACAAGAAGTTGTTAATATTTCTGCAGTTATAGGCCAGTTACATTGATAGATAAGTGAAATATTTCCAACATGATATGGAGGACATGAGGTGGTGGCATTTCCATGAACCATTTACTCTTAGCTTTGAGGGATGAAGGAGTAACCAGTGTATCGTGTAGATCAGGGGTTCCCAACCTTTTTTTATGCCATGAACCAATCCCATTAAGCAATCCCATGTTGGTAACCCCTGTTGTAGATGATCAGTGATGAAGACACTGTCAGTCAGTGATGATGGAAATTAAAGTATAAATCAGCTGGGTTGCTGTATTCTAAGTGTCTCTTTGGCCCATATTTACACCAAGATTATAATGAAGTGCAGTGGATTATTGGTCAGCAAGTTAAATTTAAATACACTTCTTATCACTTCCTTTATTAGGAATGCAACAGATGCTAACTGATCTGCTTTTTGTTAACAAATGATTTTCTACTTTATTGACTAGCTGCTGGAATTACAGCTGTATTGAAACAGCTTTGAAGAGCACCCAGAGGTGCACTCTGTCTTTAGAAATATTGTGGAGATGTTCATAACTCTACGTGGCAATAGGTGTGTGGTAATGTTATGGTTGTGAATCCCCTTTGGATTTACTGAGGAACTGAAAGCCGTTAATAAAGGCAGATGTGGTTCTTCTGACACACAGTTTGTGGGAGGAACACAAAAGGAAAAGGCAAAATAGGTTATTTGTATTAAAGGAAAGAACCTTAAATTTATAATAAAACAAGTGGACCTGGTCATAGGTTGCTGCTGTATAGGAGCTGATGGAACTCGTTTGTGATCTGGTGATTACAACTGCAGAGGGCAGGGATTCAGATTTCTGGATCATTGGGACCTCTTTTGGGGCAGGTGTGACCTGTACAAAATGGACAGTTTGCACTTGATTCCCGGGGGCCAATATCCTGGTGGGGAGTTTTGCTAAGGCTTTTGGGGAGAGTTTAAACTAAAATTGCAGTGGGGGAGGGGACTGAATTGGAGGAAGAGGCAGTTGGCTCACAGGTTGGAGACAGTGCAAGAGTGAGGATAGGCAGATGATAGAGAAGGGATGCGGTCAGACAGATGTTTTGGGATGTGTATTTTAATGCAAGGAGTATTATGAACAAAGCAAATGAGCTTAGAGCGTGGATCAGTACTTGGAGCTATGATGTTGTGGCCATTACAGTGTCATGTACCCCATGACGGGTTAAAGAACCAGCAGAGATGAAAAACACTTGAGTCCAGTATTGCGATTAACTAATAATATTTATGAGTAACTATGCAATACAGTAATATAAATGCAGATAAATCAAACAGGTTAGAAATATGAAAATCAATCTTCTTCAAGCCTAAGGGTAAATAGATAGTCTTACGATAATGAGTAAAGTTCAGTTCAGTTCGTGGTATTGAGTTGAGTAGTGATGGGGGGTGCGGGGGGAGAGATTTGAGTCTTCAGATGAGCTGACGCTATCGATCTTCCCGTTGTTCTTCGAAATCCTTTAAAAGTCACCGACTGTGACTTCAACAAAGGAGACTGTTCTTCTGTGGTGGAATCATCAACCCAGGCAAGGGTTGAAAACATGGATAACTCTGCACTGGTCACTCCCTTTTCTCACTGCTAGAGCCACTGATCGATCCTCCAAAAACCTACTTTTTCTGTGGGCACAACAAAGCTCATTCAGTGTCCAAAAACATGTGTTGCAGGTCTATCATCTGACCTCCTATTTATCTCACCGTACTGAGTACCAACTCGTCCCATCTTTGTCTGTGTAAGAATGTACAAGCAGGCAATGTCTTTGGAGAAAGTATAAACAACCTGCCGAAAAATCATAACACCGTGTCCAAGCAGTCTTCATCTCTCTGTCTCTTAAAAACAAAATTTTTGTGTTAAATAACTCTCTCTTTTCAAAAGCACAGTTCATAGGGGTAGTCGAGCACAGTTTATAGGGGTAGTTCAGGACCCCGTCACAACAGAGACTTGGATGGCTCAGGGGTAGGAATGGCTACTTGGAGTGCCTGGCTTTAGATGTTTCAGAAAGGGCAGGGAGGGAGGCAAAAGAGGTGGGGGCGTGGCACTGTTGATTAGAGATAGTGTCACGGCTGTAGAAAAGGAGGAAGTCATGGAGGGATTGTCTACAGAGCCTCTGTGGGTGGAAGTTAGGAACAGGAAGGGATCAATAACTACTGGGCATTTTTTATAGACCACAGGGACATCGAGGAGCAGATAGGGAGACAAATTCTGGAAAAGTTTAATAATAACAGGGTTGTCTTGTTGGGAGATTTTAATTTCCCAAATATCAATTGGCATCTCCCTAGAGCGAGGGGTTTGGATGAGGTGGAGTTTGGTTGGTGTTGAGGAAGGTTTCTTGACACAATGTGTAGATAAGCCTACAAGAGGAGAGGCTGTACTTGATCTGGTATTGGGAAATGAACCTGGTCAAATGTCAGATCTCTCAGTGGGACAGCACTTTGGAGATAGTGATCACAATTCTATTTCCTTTACCATAGCATTGGAGAGGGATAGGAACAGACAAGTTAGGAAAGTGTTTAATTGAAGTAAGGGGAAATATTAGGCTATCAGGCAGGAACTTAGAAGCATAAATTGGGAACAGATGTTCTCAGGGAAATGTATGGAAGAAATGTAGCAAATGTTCAGGGGATATTTGCGTGGAGCTCTGCATAGGTACGTTCCAATGAGACGGAAAGGATGGTAGGGTACAGGAACCATGGTGTACAAAGGCTATTATAAATCTAGTCAAGAAGAAAAGAAGAGCTTACAAAAGGTTCGAAAAACTAGGTAATGATAGAGATCTGGAAGATTATAAGGCTAGCAGGAAGGAGCTTAAGAAAGAAATTAGGAGAGCCAGAAGGGGCCATGAGAAGGCCTTGGCGGACAGGATTAAGGAAAACCCCAAAGGTGTTCTACAAGTATGTGAAGAGCAAGAGGATAAGACATGAGAGAATAGGACCAATCAAGTGTGACAGTGGAAAAGTGTGTATGGAACCGAAGGAGATAGCAGAGTGAATACTGAAGCAAGGTATTCATTACGGAGAAGGATCTTGGCGATTGTAGGGATGACTTACAGCGGACTGAAAAGCTTGAGCATGTAGATTTTTTTTAGGCATCCGTTAGTCTCATGAGACCATGGATTTGCACCTTGGAAGGTTTCCAGGGTGCAGGCCTGGGCAAGGTTGTATGGAAGACAGGCAGTTGCCCATGCTGCAAGTCTCCCCTCCCCACGCCACCAATGTGGTCCAAGGGAAGGGCATTAGGACCCATACAGCTTGGCACCGGTGTTGTCGCAGAGCAATGTGTGGTTAAATGCCTTGCTCAAGGACACACATGCTGCCTCAGCCAAGGCTCGAACTAGCAACCTTCAAATCACTAGACGAACGCCTTAACCACTTGGCCACGCGCCAACACATGTAGATATTAAGAAAGAGGATATGCTGGAGCTTTAGGAAAGCGTCAAAGTTGGATAAGTCACCAGGACCGGACAAGATATACACTAGGCGACTGTGGGAGGTGAGGGAGGAGATTGCTGAGCCTCTGGCAATGATCTTTGCATCATCAGTAGGGACGGGAGAGGTTCTAGAGGATTGCAGGGTTATGGATGTTGTTCTCTTATTCGAGAAAGGAGTAGAGATAGCCCAGGAAATTATAGACCAGTGAGCCTTACTTTGGTGGTTGGTAAATTGTTGGAGAAGATCCTGAGAGGCAGGATTTATGAAGATTTGGAGAGGCATAATATGATTAGGAATAGTCAACATGGCTTTGTGAAATGCAGGTCATGCCTTACGAGCCTGATTGAATTTTTTGAGGATGTGACTAAACATTTTGGTGAAAATAGAACAGTAGATATAGTGTATATGGATTTCAGCAAGGCACTTGACAAGGTACGCCCATGCACAGCTTATTGAGAAAGTAAGGAGGCATAGGATCCAAGGGGACATTGCTTTGTGGATCCAGAGTTGGATTGCCCATAGAAGGCAAAGAATGGTTGTAGACAGGTCATATTCAGCATGGAGGTCGGTGACCAGTGGTGTACCTCAGGGATCTGTTCTGGGACCCGTACTCTTTGTGATTTTTATAAATGACCTGGATAAGGAAGTGGAGGGATGGGTTAGTAAATTTGCTGATGACACAAAGGTTGGGGGTGTTGTGGATAGTGTGGAGGGCTGTCAGAGGTTACAGTGGGACATTGATAGGATGCAAAACTGGGCTGAGAAGTGGCAGATGGAGTTCAACCCAGATAAGTGTGAGGTGTTTCATCTTGGTAGGTCAAATATGATGGCAGAATATAGTATTAATTGTAAGACTCTTGACAGTGTGGAGGATCAGAGGGATCTTGGGGTCCGAGTCCACAGGACACTCAAAGCTGCTGTACAGGTTGACTCTGTGGTTAAGAAAGCATACGGTGCATTGGCCTTCATCAATCGTGGGATTGAGTTTAGGAGCTGAGAGGTAATGTTGCAACTATATAGGACCCTGGTCGGACCCCAGTTGGAGTACTGTGCTCAGTTCTGGTCACCTCACTAAAGGAAGGATGTGGAAACCATTGAAAGGGTGCAGAGGAGATTTACAAGGATGTTGCCTGGATTGCGGAGCGTGCCTCATGAGAATAGGTTGAATGAACTCGGCCTGTTTTCCTTGGAATGATGGAGGATGAGAGGTGTATAAGATAATGAGAGGCATTGATCGTGTGGATAGTCAGAGGCTTTTTCCCAGGGCTGAAATGGCTAGCACGAGAGGATGTAGTTTTAAGGTGCTTGGAAGTAGGTACAGAAGAGCTGTCGGGTAAGTTTTTTTTACGCAGAGAGTGGTGAGTGCGTGGAATGGGCTACCAGTGACAGTGGTGGAGGCGGATACAATAGGGCCTTTTAAGAGACTCCTAGACAGATATATGGAGCTCAGAAAAATAGAGGGCTATGGGTAACCCTAGGTAATTTCTAAGGTAAGGACATGTTCGGCACAGCTTTGTGGGCTGAAGGGCCTGTATTGTACTGTAGGTTTTCTATGTTTCTAAGTGTCTGATGTTTGAGAAACTTAAGTTCAGAGATGATACTCTGGAGTTTGAGACTTGGACATGATAGTGCATCAGAAAGGAGGAGAGTCACCTGGACACATGGCTCTAAGAGGCAGTTCCTCTCTTTGGATTAAAAAAAACTAAAAAAACTGATCAATGAAGAGAGAAGGGAGGGAGAGAAGAAACAAGTGAGACAAGTTTAGAGATCCAGAAAGTGGCACTGAGGAGCCTTGGTCCTTGCAGTTGTATGTAGTTCTTGCAGCCTGCATAGAGAATGGGTAAACTGACCACAACCCTGTGATACGGGGAGCTATTCAAGTTGTCGGATGGGAATGGGAAGATAGTACAATGCAGGGTAGCATGGTTGGATAGTTTGATGCTGTTCTCTGCAATTGTGAGCTTGAATCCTAACGGCTATGTTGCTGGCCCAGTGCTGAGGTTAACAACACTTCCTCGGGCTGCAGAGGAAACTCCCATTTGCTGTGGTTCATATAGGAAACAATGGCCTAAATAAGCTGACAGATGATACGAAAAAAGGTAGAATTGTGGATAGTGGGGAAGGTTGTCAAAGGATCTTAACTGCATTTTACAGGAGCATCATTGAGAGCATCCTGACAATTTGCTCTCCATCCAGTATGGGAGCAGCTGAGCGTCAGACTTGGAAGTCCCTACAGAGGACTGTGAGAAGAGCTGAGATGGCATCCCTACCATCCTTCGGGGGTATTTATCAGGAGCACTGTGTACGCAGGCCCCTTAGCATTGACTTTCTACCATCAGACAGGAGACTCTGATGCTTAAAAACATGAATGGACAGGATGGGAAACCGTTTCTTCCTTCAGGCCATTAGGCTTCTGAACTCCCTGCCCCATCGTATTTGAAGTGTCATTGATTAATCTGATCCATACCTGACAGTATTTAATTTAAGCACTTTAGTTTATTATTTATGTGAGATTCACCTGCAGATTTTATCCTTGCTTTCATAAGTTATTGTGTATTATGTGTATTACTGTGCTTTACACCTTGGTTCAGAGAAACATTGTCTTGATTCTATATACATTATATGGTTATATACTGTATGATATATAGACTGTACATGTATATAGTTAAATGAGAATAGACTTGACTTGATACAGCAAGTTATCGTTCAGTTGCAGATATGGGTGGAAAATGGCAGATGGAGTTACGTTAGATGGAGTTTAATCCAGAGAGGTTAAAGTTTAAAGGAGGTATGTCAGACAAGATTTTTTTTATATAATACATACAGTTGCAAATAAAAGTTTGTGAACCTTTTGCAATTACCTTGTTTTCTGCATTAATTACTCTTAAAATGTGCACTGATCTTCATCTAAGTCACAATAATAGACAAACACAATCTGCCTAAATTAATTGTATACAAACAGTTATACTACTTCTCGTCATTACCCAGTATACCACTTAAACAACCACAGTCTATTTTCAAAATAGTATGTGAACCTCTGGGGTAATGCCTTCTATAAAAGCTTTTTGGTATCAGGTGTTCCAATGAATGAGATGACATTGGAGCTGTGGGTTATAGAGGTGCCCTGCCCTATAAAAAAGACACGAAAAGTCAGGTTACTGATAGAACTTGATCTTCTGAAGTAAGATCTGTTTATGTGCAACATGTCTCGATCAAAGCATCTTTCAGAGGACCTTTAGAAGAAGAATTGTAGAGATGTATGAAGCTGGATAAAGCTGCAAAAGCATTTCTAAAGACCTGAGTGTTCATCAGTCCATAGTAAGAGAAATTCAACTATGCCAGATCTGTCCTGGCATCGTGCACAGCAAGCTGGAGGAACTCAGCAGGCCGGTCAGCATCTATGCAAAAGAATAAGCAGTTAACATTTTGGGCCGAGACCCATCATCAGTCCTGATGTTTATTCTTTTCCATATTCTTTTCAACAGTTTATTCTTTTTCATAGATGTTGCCTGGCCTGCTGAGTTCCTTAAGCTTTTTGTGTGTGTTGCTTGGATTTCTAGCATCTGCAGATTTTCCTGTGTTTGTCCGGGTCTATCCTAGTAAGGTTCCATGGGCAGATTTCTCGAACATACATACTGTGAAAGTGTGCATTTACATTGCATAAAGGAACCATTTGTCAGAGCTGTGCATTTATTTTTAAATTGGAAGATTCAGTACATTGTAACTGTATGTTGCAAGGAAAAGTTTGTGAACCCTTTGCATTTACCTGGTTTTCTGCATTATTTACTCATAAAATGTCTGATCTTCAATAACAGACACAATCTGTCTGAACTAAAAAAAACACACAAACAATTATACTTCTCATCAGTACTGAGCACACCATTAAAACAATCACAGTCCTGGCTGACATACTACTTTGGGGTAATGCCTCCTTCTAAGACTGTTTGGAGTTAGGTGTTCCAATCAATGAGATGAGAGTGGAGGTGTGGGTTGTAGAGGTGCCCTGCCCTGTTTTTTTTTAAAAAAAAAGACACAAAGTCAGGTTACTGACAGAACTGGCTCTTCTGGAGAAAGATCTGTTTATTTGCACCATGCCTCAATCAAAACAGCTTTCAGAGGACCTTTAGAAGAAGAGTTGTAGAGGTGTATGAAGCTGGATAAAGCCTCAAAAGCACTTTCGAAGACCTGAGTGTTCATCAGTTCATAGTAAGGAAGATTGTCAAATGGAGGAAATTCGGTAGTGTTGCTACTCACACTAGGAGTGAGCATCCTGTAAAGATCACACCAAGAGTACACCGTGCAATGCTGAAGGAGGTGAAAAAGAACCCAGGGGTAACAGCAAAAAACCTGTAAAGATCTCTAGAACTTGCTAAGTCTCTGTTCATGTGTCCACTATAAGAAAAACACTGAATAAGAATGGTGTTTGTGGAAGGACACCACGGAGGAAACTACTGCTCTCTTTAAAAAAAAAAACATTGCTCCACATCTCAAGTTTGCAAAAGACCACCTGGATGTTCCACAATGCTTCTGGGACAACGTTCTGTGGACAGATGAGACAAAAGTTGAATCTTTTGATAGAAATGCACATTGCTATGTTTGGAGGAAAAAGGGCGCTGCACATGAACACCAAAATCTCATCCCAGCTGTGAAACATGGTGGAAAGAGCCTCATGGTTTGGGGCTGCTTTGCTGCCTCGGGGCCTGGACAATTTGCAGTCATTGAGGGACCAATTAATTCAAAATTGTATCAATACATTTTACAGGTGAATGTCAGGCTAAGGATCTGTCACCTGAAGCTTAATAGAAGTTGGATGATGTAACAAGACAATGACCCAGACAGAAAATTTGTTTCAAAGAATGGGTTAAAAAGAAGACTATTTGTGTTTTTGAATGGCCAAGTTAGAGTCCAGACCTAAACCCAATTGAGATGCTGTAACATACCGGTTGTTCGTGCAAGTAATACCAGAAATATTGATGAGCTGAAACAGTTTTGTGTGGAGGAATGGTCTAAAGTTCCTCCTCGCTGTTGTCCAAGCCTGATCAGCAGCTCTGAGAAACATTTGGTGAAGGTTATTGCAGTTAAAGGAGGTTCCACCTGTTATTAAAAACAAGGGTTTACATACTTGTTCCAGCTGAACTTTTTAATAGAAATGCACACTGCCTTGTTTGGAGGAGAATGGGCACTGCACTCCAACACCAAAACCTCATCCCATCTGTGAAGCATGGTGGAAGTAGCATCATGTTGTGGGGCTTCTTTGGTGCCTCCGAGCCTGGACAGCTTGCAGTCATTGAGGGAACAATGAATTCAAAATTGTATCAAGACATTTTAAGGAGAATATCAGGGTAGCAGTCTATCACCTGAAGATTAATAGAAGTTGGATGATACAACAAGACAATGATCTGAAACACAAGAGTACATCGACCACAGAATGGTTTAAAAAAAAAGAAAAATTGTGTTTTGGAATGGCCAAGTGAGAGTTCAGACCTTAACTCAATTGACATGCTGTGGAATGTCCTAAAGAGGCTGCTCATGCAAGGTATCCCAGAAATATTGTTGAACTGAAACAGTTTTGTATGGCGGAATGATCTAAAATTCCTGCTTACCGTTGTGCATATCTGATCAGCAACTACAGGAAATGTTTGGTGGAGGTTTTTCCTGCTCAGGTAGGTTCTGCCAGTTACTTAATACTAGGATTCACATACCTTTTCCAGCCTGGACTGTGAATGATTAAACAATTTGTTCAATAAAGACATGAAAAGTGTTATTAGTTCAGGCATATAGTGTTTGTCTATTATTGTGACTTGGATGAAGATCAACCTACTTTTTATGAGTAATTATTGCAGAAAGCCAGGTAGTTGCGAAGGGTTCACAAACTTTTTTTTGCAACACATGTGCATCGTGCTGCTGGGAAGGTGGTGGAAGCATATACAATGGCAGTTTTTCAGAGACATTTAGAAAGGTGCGTGAACAGACAGGAAATTGAGGGATATAGACCATGAGCTTAATATAGTTGGGCTTCGTTTAATTTGGCGTCATGGTTGGCACAGACAATGAAGCTGACAGGCCTGCTCCTGTGCTGTACTGTTCTATGTTCTCAGACTAAAATGGAGGTGGTTCTAAATGTACATGAGCAGGACGTTTTCAAATTTAAAAACAAGAACCTCGTGCAAATCGCAGAAGGGTAGTAAGATTTTGAAAGCAAAATATGTGGTTCAAAATTTAATGGGAAAGATGGGTTTTAATTCATGGGGTATTGTCACCAGTAATAGGGGAAAAAGCAGATGTTCCTTTGAGATGGGCTTTGATTTTATTGTGCGAGGGCCAGTGTCCTCAGTCTGTAGGAAGGCTTGGAACTAAACAGTTTGGAGGTGGATTGAGGATAGGATTGGGTGTGGGAGAATTTTTGGAGGTTTAAAGGGAAAGGATAAATGATAATGCAGAGTCACAAAGTGGGCTCTAAAATATGCCACGAAGGGGCAAAATGTATTTACTCAAATATCCTTCGTATAGAGTCAGTGTTGAAAACTGGAAAAAAGACAAAATTGAAGACTTTGAATATATGCGTCATTTACAAGATGAATGAATTAATATTTAAGTAGAAACTGCTATGTCCTAATCCAGTTTAGAGAGATGCTTGCAAAATGATTAATATGTGTGCATGCAAAAAGAGCAACATAATTATCATGGGAGACCTTAATCTACATATAGACTGGGACAATCAAATTAGCAATGTTATTCAAGCAGTGCATATAAAGCCGTTTTCATTCTGTATGTTAAGGAAGCAACTAGGCTATTTAAGATTCAGTATGAGAAATTGGTAATCTTGTACTTGAGGGACATTTTAAGAAATTGTAATCATACTAAAACTGATTTTTATATAAAGACTGAAGTGATTTCAGCTCAATCTTAAACTCGAAGCAATTCAAAGGTATGAGGCATAAGTTAATTATGGTAGATGAGAGACAATACTTTAAATATAAGACAGTAACATTTAATACCTATCTTAATAAATATTCATAAGGTGTAATAAAAAGCAGCAGTTCACCAATGGCTAATGAGAAATTAAAGGTAGTCATTTCCTTTGCTCTAATTCTAATGTTTAAATGAACAGCAAATCTGAGGATTAGGAAAATGTTGGAATAATCTAATGAGATTAGTAGAAGCTAATTTGGATTCCTTGGAAAACACAAAGAAATGCCAGAGAAATTATAGAACCTTAGAATCATTTAGCACAGCCCTTCAGCACACTAAATCCATGCCCCCTGTTGTCCTGAGCTATACTAATCTATTTACTTGTCTGTGACCTTGTTGGCTTGTTCAGATACCTCCTTCAAGTACTTGTGCAGATACTACATAAATGCTGTGAAAGTTACTGCCTCCCCACCTCTTAGGGAAGTAAATCCTAGACTCCAACCATCTTTTTTGGAAGGTGGGGAGGTGATTGTCATGGATCAACACACAGCCTTAACTGAAGACAGTCTCCTGAAAAGAGAATGAGCAGCTGAAAGAAGTTAGCATGAAATAAAATACAGTGTTGGGTAAAGTAATAAGACTGAGAGCCAGTTAGAACCCCTGGATCCTGACCTGCATGCTAAAAGTTTTGAAAGAGATGAAGGTAATAAATAGACTGGTTGTTGTCCTTCAAAATTCTGTTGGTCCTGTCGCAGTTCACACAGATTGGAAGATGGCAAATGTAACCACGCTTTTTTAAAAAAGGAGGAAGAAAAATAGAAGTCACTATTAGCCTGATGTCAGTAGCACTGAAAATGAAAAAGTTGGTTTATAAGCAAGTGATAACAGTGCATGTAGGTAATGGTAGGATTTATCAAATGGAAATCATGTTTGACAAATTGGTTATCCAGGCTGTACCCAGAGAATATAAATGAGGAAACTAGTGAATGTTTTGGTTATGGACATGCAGATGGCATACAGCAAGGTGCCATACAGGTTTCTAAACAAAATGAGAGCGTAAGCAATTCTGATAACATACTTATGTAGATTGGTTAATGCACAAAAAAAATTGATCACTTGAGTTGGGAGGCTTCAACTACCTGTGTGTGCTGCAGGGATAGATGCCAAGGCCTCAGCTGTTCGTATCAGTGATTTGATATTAAAACAAACAAGTTTACTGATGCCTCCAAGCTGGGTGGCAGTGTGAGCTGTGAAGAGGATGCAGAGGTTTCCGGGTGATATAAAAGTCTCAGTGAATAGCAGGGAGGATGGAAAATATTATAGGAAAACATGGTCATTTGCTTTTATAGTAAAAATAAATGACGATAAGAGATTGAAAGGTGCTGGTATTCAGAGAGAACTGGGTATTAAATTAGAGTTGCATTTGGGAACCAAATGAAGTATTGTGCTTTACTGGTAGAGGAACCAAGTACAAAGATGTGTCTTAATGCAATTTATACAGGGCCTTAGTGAGATTGTAGCTGGAATAATATGTACACGCCAGGTTTCCCTACTGAAGGAGGAATTTACATTCAAGAGTATGCATGTAACCTGGTGAACCTTTGTAACATTTTGGGAATTTCCAATTATTTGCTATAGTTTAGAAGAACAAGATGATCTCTGAAATGCACTAAATTGCTACAGGATGTGACAGGGTAGATGCAGGAATGATTATTTCCCCGGCCTGGGGTTTCTGGAAATAGGGATCACAATCTCAAAATGAGAGGACAGCCATTTAGGACGTATGAATTATTTTTTTCACTACAAGGGTAATGAACATTGGAACTGTGCATTCAAAAGAGCTGTGGAGACTTGGTCATTGAATGCATTTAAAACTTAATAGATTTTTGTAATGTTTGGGGTTATGCAAGGAAGTAGCGTTGAGGTGAAAGATCAGCCATGGTCTTACTGACTGGTAGAGTAGGTGCACGGGGCCAATTGTCTACTCCTGTTCAATTTGTTTTACTGTTGATAATGAGCTCCAACTACTGTAGCACACACAAAATACTAGAGGAACTCAGAGGGCCAGGCAGCATCTATGGAAAAAAGTACAGTTGACGTTTCGGGCCCGCCTGGCCTGCTGAGTTCCTCCAGCATTCTTTCATGTGTTGCTTGGATTTCCAGCATTTGCAGATTTTCTCTTGTTTGTGATCTAAATACTATATGTTATGAATGTATTCTCAGCTGGGTTTAATTTTAGGCTATACATTGGCATTTAGGAGAGCAAGGGTGTATGATTTTCCAGCTCGGTATTTCATTGTGTTAACAGCCGCAGGACTAGCACTTTTTAATTATATGGGTAGACTAAGGTTTAATTATCAAAATTAGCATGCATAAAATTGATTAAATTGCCCTAGTTTACAAATGTTATTTCTCTAATCAAAATGAATCAGGCACTTAAATTGTTTTGCTGTTTGTGATAATAGACTTGTAAAAACAGTGACTTGCCACCGGCAGTGCAGATTTCTCCCTGCAGTTTTTGTTTCACAGTGATGTGTGAGCATGTATACCATATGTCATTGGTTTTGACCTAGTTGTTTGTGATGCAGAAACCTCTGTTAAATCTGAAGTAGTTTCTGGAAAATGTCATTCTAAGTGTAAATATATATGTTTTTACTCAATGCATGCCTTAGTCATCTTTTATATCTTTCCTAAATATCAGTAAAAATGATCTGAAGCTGGCAAAAGACATTCTACAGTACAGCAACTTGGAAGGTTGGTCAACTCTCCAGCACATGCACCTGGGCTCAACCTGCTGACACCTCTGACTCTGAAATATGGCTTATTGACCATGTGCCTTGTAGCTGATCTGCTGTAAAACTATTGTCTTCTATTTTTGAAACTTGACCTACTTGATTTTTGCTCTGCCCATATCATGGCTTAACCTTTTTAGGGGTTGGAGTCTATACTTATTTTTTAGAGGTCTTTAACTATTATCCAACTTTATTTAGATCTTTTCTAGCTATGTGCTTCAATCCCCACTCTATGTTCATCTAATTACAGGTTAATGCATGCATACAGCCCCACTGCTGAAAACAATGTTCTCTAGAATTTTAAATTGTTCAAGCATCTTCTTGCCTCTAGTGTTCCTGCACTAGATGTTCAATCTTCACCTCTATCCATTCTAGAGAGCTCTGAAACACTTATATGAGACTGACAATAAGTTGTCTAGTTATAGGCTGTACAGGTGACTTGCATTTTTCTCATGGAGAGAATATTGCCACCTTCCAGTAAGTAAAATTTTACAGATAAAATGTAAAGTTGCATAAATTTCTTTGAAACATTGCATAGTTTTTCCCCTATTTATTACAATCGAACTAGGAAGATTTGAAGCTTTATTTCAGATCTTGGTATACCGCTGTGACAGGGTTGTGGGGCATTCGTTAGTTATGACTGTTAATCAAGTTGTCACACAGCCAGATTCAAGTTTATTGGTGTCATTAGCATACAGAGTATAAATGTCCCCAAAATTAGCTTTAAGTAGCAGTAGCACTGTGCATGACAAGATGAGGACAAACAAGTTGCATAAGCTGAAGTTAACATCAATTATATCCCTATGTTTTGCATTTCTTGCCCAGTGAGGACTACTTGTGTTGCAGGTGATGAACATGTGGAGGTGTCCAAAATCAAAAGCTTCACTGGCTATTTTCTAATTGTTCAACACCTGTGGTGTTTGATACTGGTTAAAGATTCTTGTGCTTTGCTGAGTAAACTAGACTTCTGTTTTATAAATGTGTGTGGGATTATGTATAATTTCATTGTAATTCTTGGAGAATATACAGTTTTTTACATTGTGAAATACTGCATTTTTGTTAGGAGAGAGATCCATGTCAATTGAAGCTTTGCCTATCTTGTATCCAACCAATTTTGCTTTGTTATTATTTACTAAAAAATTGAATAATGCTTATTTTTTAAGTAATGGATAAATTGTTGCCTTATCCTCCTCTGATTCCTCAGCACATTTTTAAAATTGTGATCTAATGTCAATTAAGTGCCTTGATATATTTACCCCACGACTTTGCTTTGTTTACTGGGGTGGGCACATAAGACAATTCATTTTTTTCAGAACTAGCATTGTGCAACTGACAATGCAGAAATGATTTTCCAGTTCCAAGTATTCTTTCCAGCAAATAGAATTTGCTGAAATATATAACACAATTTTGCAAGCAAAATCAATTTTAAAAAGCTACTTTTTCTTTGTATAATAAATACATTGTGATCTGAGAGTAGTTTACACTGACCCGTGGTGGAAGATTTGCAAAACCAATGTATTACAAGTCAAAGGGTGACATAAATAGATTTCCCATATTCTAATGCAGGTTGCATACCCCTTATCCAAAATGTTTGGAGCCAGAATGTTTTGTATTTCAGATATTTTCAGATTTTGGAATATATAATGAGGTAGCTTGGGATTGCTGTTATTTCTGACTCTGAATTTATGTACTACCGGTAAGCAATCTTTGTCTTGTACTTGTTCATCACACATATGTACTGATACAGCTGTTCAGCATGTTAGATTTTCATCAGCAAGGATCTTGGCAAACTCATCAATTAATTTCTCTGCTGCTTCATGATCAGCAGACACTTTATTGCCACAAACCTTTAAAAATTGAAGATCATGCCTTTCTTTAAAGTTCTGCAACCACCCTGCTGAATATTCACAATTACTTACAATTTTCAGTTCGTCATGAAAGATCTTTGCTTGTTTCATGATCAGCATGCCATTAAACTGCATATGTTCACTCTGACACTGACAGGTCCACTCTTTTCATACACGACTGAGATCTTCATTTTTCGCTTTATGCAGTGTTTTTCTATTTTTTATTAACTTCTGTTCATTACACTTGTGAGGTCACTTCTCAGAAGTGTCTATGGTGTGCAGAGGTCTGTGCATCACCTGGGAACCTTCTCAGTGTCTTGTAAAATTTTCCATTTGTGAAGTTATGACAGCACTCAAAAATTTCGGATTTTGGAATTTCAGTTAAGGGGTATTCAACTGGTATTCAGGATTGGTTTTATTTTAAACGGACGCCATAGTGGAATTCTGCAAGTGCTCATTTTAATGAAAGGACTCCCGATTTATGTGGCATGACAGTGCCAGTGTGAGTAGGATTCTGTGTTCAAGCAGGTTTAGTATGACGAGCCTGATCTCCAAAATTTACAACCCTTTTCCATGAGTGTATAAATTGGAGGCACTTCTCTTTATTGCAGTAATCTACAAGTCTTATGTTACTTGGACATTTAACCCCATTATAAGATACTACTTTTGGACAGTGAAGTTAATGCAGTGCTCTTTGGGGTAATTGGAGGTCAAGTATGTATTGTATCAAACTGTAATTTTATTTTAGAAGTAATAGAGTGGACAGTGTGTATTATGTATCACAAAGATTTAATTGGCCAGACCTGAAGGATATAACGGCAAGCTATACACTGTCAAGTTTATGATTGCAATATTCTGATGTAACAATAGTGCAGCAACTATCCACCATAAATTAAATTACCATACAACAGGTTGAGCATCCCTTATGCGAAATTCCGGAATTTGAAGTCTCTGAAATTGCTTTGAGTGCTGACGTGACGTCGCAAATAAAAAATTCCACAAAATGCTGAGAAGGTTCCCAGGCGATGCGCAGATCTCTGCTCACCACTGACAATTCTGAGAAGTGAACTCACATGTAATGAACAGAAGTTAATGGAAAAATAGAAAAACTCGACATAAAGTGAAAAATGAAGATTTCGATGTGTATTAAAAGAATGAATTTGGCAGTATCAGAGTGAATGTATGCCACAACATTATGTGGAATGAAACAAGCAAAGATTTATCATGACAAACTGAAAATTGAAGGTAATTGTAAATATTCAGCAGGCTGGTTGCAGAAATTTAAGAAGAGGTATGGTGTTAGATTTTTAATCGTCTGTGGATCATGAAAATCTGGCATCAGAACAAATCTCTGATGCTCATTGTTTTTATACTTTCCAAAAAACCTACAAAAAGTAAAATAAATTAGTGTACTTTAATCTTTTAATCAAAACATGACATTGTAGGTGGAGACTGAAAGCCTGCCATTATTTGTTGTTGAACAGCTGATTCAGGTATTATTTTCACGATGCTACTGTGCTGTTTTTGTTACTCTGCACACATATTTTCATTATATTAATGGTCTGTATTAATTTTTACTGTTAAATACATATGTGTGATGAACAAGTGTAAGGCAAAGACTTTACTGGTAGCACACAAATTCAGAGTCGGAAATGATAATCACAAGCTATCTCATTATATATTCCAAAATCTGAAAAAAAAATCTGAAACACTTCCAGCCCTAAGTATTTCAGAAAAGGAAAGTTAACCTGTGTTTGAGGAAATGTTGATCTAGTGATCTAAAGTTCTGTTATTGGCAATGTCAAGTAGCAAAGCTAGTAAAAGATTTAATAAATTCTATCATGAAATTATTGCCCACGGGGACAAAGCTTGTGTAGAACCCTGTGCTATACATGAGGAATGTCTTGTAACATGAGCAGTTATTCTAGCCTTTTATCTATTTCCTTTCTGTTGGAATAGATTCCTCACAGATTTATTGGTTTATTCTGGAAAAAGGTCTTAAAGTTAAAATGGCCAACATTGATCGTCTTCAGGCCTTGAACAACCACAAGTTATTCCTGCTTCTAGTTGACACATGCTGATATATTTTATATATGGTTATGCTCTGTCACATGTATCAGAAAAATTCTACTTTGAAGTGCCATTTTTAACCTTTTGAGGCCCTCCATTGGTTGAAGTCGACCATGGTTGTTGTGCTTCAGCTGTCTATGTGATGGCAAGCCAGGGCGGTGCATTGTGCAGAGCAAGCTGTTGCCCACGTTGCAGTCTTCCCCTCTCCACGCAGCTGATGACTTGAAAGGTTTGGCAGACAAGGGAGCAAGATTTGGTCTACAGTTTGGAACCAGCAGCATCGCAGGAGTTGCCAGTCAGTGTTGAACTTCATGTAGGATTGCCTCAGGGACTCCAGCTCTGGATTTTTGCCCAGGGTTTATTCCCGAAGCCTTCTTCATGGGTATAGTAGCAAGATGGTGGAGTTTTGAGATCAGAGTTTTCCTTCAAGATGAGCTGCCAACCAAAACAGATAAGCCCCATCTGCCCAAAGCAATTGGTTTTAAGGTACCAGTAACCCGCCTTTGCCCCTTTTTCTGTCAGTAGAAATGGTCCCGCTGGGCTTAGTATCTAAGCCACACGTAAAGGCCAGGAGCTGGACTTGGTTGTCAGAGGCTATTTTAAGACGCATGCATTGGGAGCATTTAATAGGTAAAGGGACCTTGTCCCCATTACCACCCCTTGCTATAACAACCTTGAGGAACCACAATTAAAACCTGTCTTTCCGTTGTCCCCCTCTCCCTCCCCCCCCCCCACACCCCTTATTTGTTTTCCCCATCACCTATCAACTTCTATCTGAGACTTCCGGTGAGGCACGAGACAAGATGGCAGCATGGCACTGAACGCTGACATACAACCCTCCTTTTTCAAGTTCTTCAGGGCTCATAGATGGTCTTAATACAAGGTTGAGTTGGAGAAAGATCTAACTAAAGACATGGCTTCAAAAAAAGATACAAATTCAACCAGGAAACAAGATACCAGCAGACGACAACAAGCTAGCGATTCATCCGAAGAAATAGCTATGCTAATTAAACAAACAATGGCAACGGAGATGGAACCGCTGCAAGAAACGGTAGCCCACATGCTAAGGGAGTTGCTGGAAAAGGCTCTCAACCTCATACAGAAGCATATGGCAGAGAATGGCAACATTCTCCAGTCGTTAAAGGAGCAAGCGGACATTCATGCTAAAGAATTTAACACGGTCTTCAATAGAATAGACAACATTCAGGTTTGCTTATGCAAGAATGAGGAAGTTACTAGCTCCTGTCTCGCAGAGGTGTCTAAGATATGGAAGAAATTAAACAACTTGGAGGACAGATCCAGGAGAAACAATGTGCAGCTGGTCAACTTACCAACAGGCGCTGAGGGCAGCAATCCAAGAGGTTACCTCCAGAAGATGCTGCCTAATTGGATTCCAGCACTCAAGAATTCCCACAGCACTCCTTTGGAGATCGATAGAGCACATAGGATCTTTTCCAACAACACCTCAAGACCGCGGACCATGATTTTTAAGCTTCTACGGTACACCGACCTACTCTCCCTGATGGCACCCAGCTACAGTTCTTCACCGACTACAGCCCCAGCACAATGCAGGAATGACAGGGATACAAGGAGATCCGCGCTAAACTTCGACAGAAGGGGATTGACTCGTTCCTCATATACCCAGCGATTTTGAAAGTGAATATCAAGGGCACGAAGATGTCGTTTACCTCGGCAGAGGAAGCGAAAGAAGTTCTGAAATCATCGGTGCTGGGAGATATGGAAGAAGACCCTGGGCAAAGTCCACATGCCCCTCGGGAGGAGATGGAATAGCATGAAGAGCTCGGACAAGCCTGTATGCGCAATTTATCAGGCACGGGCAAGTTAACATTCTAGGTATGAAGTTTTCTGGTTATTCTTTTATCCGAAAGTCATTAGTTGCACCTTTGTATTTAGTTAATTAAGGGGCCAATTTGTTTCTGACTATTGCAGGTCAGAGTTTTAAGGTAATATTCAATATACCCAAATGTAATACTTCATCAAGAATGAAGCTGAAAAACAGCAGTTTGTTCTGACTAACTTTAGAAAGTTATGTCTCCAGTAGACTTGTTTACATTTCTGGGCACCAGATAAGATGTCATTAGCGCAATTGTTAAGCGACGGTTTATTGAAGCGACAGTTTCTTGCAAGGTAGCTGTTGGGATCTTGATCATGTGTTGTAATATATGTGAGAGGGAAACGGTTTTACTTATATAGGTTAACGGGTTTGTCCAGGTTTCTTTTTTCTTGTCTCGTTGATATGATTGTCTATGAGAACTGCTTTGCTGTTCTAATTTGTTGGTGCTAGAGGGGAGCGGTTAGTGTCAGTGTTCAGTGTCTGACATTGCTAAGTGACACTCACAGATGTTACAAAGTAAAGGGTTGAATGAGAGGGGTGATGGGGGGGTGGGAAGGGGGTAACTCAGGGCTCCACCACCAACTTACAACAACAGATCCAGGGGAAGGTGAGCAACACAGATAAATTAGAAAATCTTACTATTGTATCATTCAATGTTAGAGGATTAAACTCTCCCTACAGGCGTTCAAAGGTTTTAGATTTCTTACGCAGAAAGAAAATAGATATTGCGCTGTCAGGAAACACATCTGAAACCTAATGACATTCCCAGGGTTCAAAACTGTTTTTGTAAACCTGTTGTGGCATCAGCTGATGGTACTCGTACGAAAGGAGTTATGATTGTAATGAGATGTAATATTAATGTATCAATTGAAAGAACGGGCGCCGACAATAAAGGACGTCTAGCTTTTTGCTGCACATCCATTCAGGGTAAAAAAAAGTTGCATTCATTAGCCTATATGCCCCAACTATATTCGAGGTTGAATTTTTTTCCCTCAATTACCTCACAATTACTGAAGTTAAGTGACTACCACCTATATGTTGGTTCGGACATGAATGCTTTGGTAAACATTAACCTCGATAAATCTTCCTCAGCTATATCAAGCTCTCAAGAATCTGCTTCCAAAGCACTTAACCTTTTTCTAGCAGATTTAAATTTAACGGATGTGTGGAGGGTGCATAATCCATCTTCTAAAGACTATACCTTCTTCTCCACAAGACATAAAACTTTCGGATAGATTACATTCTTGTATTCTCCAGTCTGCTGCCTTTAGTACACTCCATAGAATTTTTGCCCAGACATCTATCTGATCACAACCCAGTCATATCTACTTTTAATTATGGCAAAATTAAAAATAAGGCTACTAGGTGGAGGTTTAACTCCACCCTTCTAAAAAACGACAAATTTCTATCACAACTGAGAACAAAACTGACAGAATTTATAAATGTAAATAAAAAGTGTCTCAGATGTGACAGTGATTTGGGCCTCCATCAAGGGTTTCTTACGAAATAACACTATATGGTTCAGTTCTCACCTACATAAAAGCCAGCTTCAAAAGGTTTCCACCTTAGAAAAAGAATGTAAGGTTTTGGAGAATGATCTCAAAAGGAGATGCACCATAACAAAAGAAAACGAGCTCCCCACCAAACTCGTTTCTGCATACCTCGACACGGTTTTATACCCCCTTGTTCAATCCCTTCCTACCTATGTTCGTGACACTTCTCACGCTCTTAAACTTTTCGATGATTTTAAGTTCCCTGGTCCCCACCGCTTTATTTTCACCATGGATGTCCAGTCCCTATATACTTCCATCCCCCATCAGGAAGGTCTCAAAACTCTACGCTTCTTTTTGGATTCCAGACCTAATCAGTTCCCCTCTACCACCACTCTGCTCCGTCTAGCGGAATTAGTCCTTCCTCTTAATAATTTCTCCTTTGGCTCCTCCCACTTCCTCCAAACTAAAGGTGTAGTTATGGGCACCCGTATGGGTCCTAGCTATGCCTGCCTTTTTGTTGGGTTTGTGGAACAATCTATGTTCCGTGCCTATTCTGGTATCTGTCCCCCACTTTTCCTTCGCTACATCGACGACTGCATTGGCGCTGCTTCCTGCACGCATGCAGAGCTCGTTGACTTTATTAACTTTGCCTCCAACTTTCACCCTGCCCTCAAGTTTACCTGGTCCATTTCCAACACCTCCCTCCCCTTTCTAGATCTTTCTGTCTCTGTCTCTGGAGACAGCTTATCCACTGATTTCTACTATAAGCCTACTGACTCTCACAGCTATCTGGACTATTCCTCTTCTCACCCTGTCTCTTGCAAAAACGCCATCACCTTCTCACAATTCCTCCGTCTCCGCCGCATCTGCTCTCAGGATGAGGCTTTTCATTCTAGGACGGGGGAGATGTCCTCCTTTTTTAAAGAAAGGGGCTTCCCTTCCTCCACTATCAACTCTGCTCTTAAACGCATCTCCCCCATTTCACATACATCTGCTCTCACTCCATCCTCCCGCCACCCCACTAGGAATAGGGTTCCCCTGGTCCTCACCTACCACCCCACCAGCCTCCGGGTCCAACATATTATTCTCCGTAACTTCTGCCACCTCCAATGAGATCCCACCACTAAGCACATCTTTCCCTCCCCCCCCCCCCCAGCTTTCCGCAGGGATCGCTCCCTACGCGACTCCCTTCTCCATTCGTCCCCCCCCATCCCTCCCCACTGATCTCCCTCCTGGCATTTATCCGTGTAAGCAGAACAAGTGCTACACATGCCCTTACACTTCCTCCCTTACCACCATTCAGGGCCCCAAACAGTCCTTCCAGGTAAGGCGACACTTCACCTGTGAGTCGGCTGGGGTGATATACTGCGTCCGGTGCTCCCGATGTGGTCTTTTATATATTGGTGAGACCTGACGCAGACTGGGAGATGGCTTTGCTGAACACCTACGCTCTGTCTGCCAGAGAAAGCAGGATCTCCCAGTGGCCACACATTTTAATTCCACATCCCATTCCCATTCTGACATGTCTATCCACGGCCTCCTCTACTGTAAAGATGAAGCCACACTCAGGTTGGAGGAACAACACCTTATATTCCGTCTGGGTAGCCTCCAACCTGATGGTATGAACATCGACTTCTCTAACTTCCGCTAATGCTCCACCTCCCCCTCGTACCCCATCTGTTACTTTTATACACACATTCTTTCTCTCACTCTCCTTTTTCTCCCTTTGTCCCTCTGAATATACCCCTTGCCCATCCTCTGGGTCCCCCCCCCCCCGCCTTTCTTCCTGGACCTCCTGTCCTATGATCCTCTCGTATCCCTTTTGCCAATCACCTGTCCAGCTCTTGGCTCCATCCCTCCCCCTCCTGTCTTCTATCATTTTGGATCTTCCCCTCCCCCTTCAACTTTCAAATCTCTTACTCACTCTTCCTCCAGTTAGTCCTGACGAAGGGTCTCGGCCTGAAATGTCGACTGCACCTCTTCCTAGAGATGCTGCCTGGCCTGCTGCGTTCACCAGCAACTTTGATGTGTGTTGTTCAAAACAAAACAAGCAGAATTAAATGATTTATTAAGAAGCAGGGCAGAATATATGATCCATATAACCAGACATAAGTATTACGCAGAAGACAGCAGGCCGAGCCATCTTTTAGCTCTAACGCTCAAACAACAGGAAACTAAAAGGTCTATACCAGCGATTAGATGTGCTAAATGTGGAGCAGTATCTTCAACAGAGGAAATAAACGAGACATTCAAGAATTACTTTATAGAATTGTATACAAGTGGCTCAATTCCTTCTGAGAATGACCACGGATTTTTTCAGTGGATTAGACCTCCCTACGTTGTCGTTAGAGGACACCAAAACTTTAGACTGTCCTATTACACTGGATGAGCTACTCAAAGCAGTCAAAAGCTACAAATAAGGGCCATACGCCAGGCATAGGTGGCATACCTGTGGAACTTTACCTAGCACTTTGGGATATTCTTGGACCAGTATGGTTAGAAACATTAAATTATGCTTATGGAAATGGCGCTTTCCATAGAGATCCAAACACAGCCCTGATCACAGTTATACCTAAGCCCGGTAAGGACCCCTTGGAGTGTGCCAATTACCGTCCAATCTCCTTGATAAATGCCGACCTCCAGATATTTTCCAAAGTCTTAGCCAGTAGACTTGAGACAGTAGTTGGGAAAATAATTAGCCCAGATCAAACGGGCTTTATCAAGGGGCATCTCGCATCTGATAATATTCGCCGGCTCTTACATGTGCTGAGTGCAACACATAAAATCCCACCTGCCTGTGGCCTGCTATTTCTAGATGCTGAAGAAGCGGTCAATCGCCTTGAATCGCCATATCTTTGGAGAGTTCTAAAAGAATTTAAGTTCGGCGATAAATTTATCAATATGATTCGAACACTGTATGCTAATCCTTCAGCCCGGGTATGTGTGGGAGGAGGTGCCTCAGAGTTATTTGACATAGGATGGGGCACACGACAAGGAGACCCTTTGTCTCCTTTAATTTTTAATATATCTATTGAACCGCTTGCACATTTAATTAGAAACTCTCCTCAGATCTCCCCTATTACAATAGGTACAACATCGCATTCAATATCACTTTACGCGGACGACACGCTAGTTTATATGGCGAATGTTCAACAAGCTCTCCCCTATGTTTTAAAAACACTGGAGCAATTTGGATTTCTTTCAGGATACAAAGTTAATTTGTTAAAATCAGCATTGATGCTGATTAATACGGATAAAACTAAGGTGTCTCTTCCTCCCCAGATTAAAGTTACAAATGAGGTCCTCTACTTGGGTATTAAAGTTAATACTTCCCTATCATCTGTGGCTAAAACAAATTACTCTTTAATTCTGGGAAAAAAAATAGAGGAAGATATTAATAGATGGAGACACCTGCCAGCATCAGTCCTGGCCCGTATTTCGGTCGTTAAAATGAACATCTTACCCCGCATTAATTTTATCAGCTCAATGATCCCACTTGCACCTCCAGCAGGATATTGGCAAAAACTGGACTCCTTACTACGATGCTATGTTTGGAATGGTAAACGACCCAATATAAAATGGTCATTTCTACAATTCAAAAAGTCGAATGGGGGATTGGCATGTCCAAATTTTAAATTGTATCACTGGGCATTTGTATTAAAAAGTCTTAGCTATTTGATGGAGGAGGATAAAGTTTCGTCCTGGAAAAATATAGAACAAGAGTTAATAGCACCAATAAGGTTGAAGGACTTTCTCCTTATAGGTATGTCTACCAAAAAATGTGATTTGCATTAAGGTCCAATTTTAACCCATATGCTACAAGTGTTTAGAGCAGCAGAAAAATTCCTAAAATTTAAAAGCGTATGGTGTAAATCAGTTTTCTATCTGGGGGGGAAACCATTCACTTACAGAACTTGGGAGGATAAAGGTATTACTACTCTTCAAGATATTAGTGGGGCAAGTACTATCCTTAGCTTTCAAGAACTGATATCTCGATATAATATTGATAAATATTCTCTTCTATTTTTGAGTAAGATCAGCTTCTAAAGCCTATGGTGTTCCCTGGGGGTCAGATTTAAAGGACCATCCCATTTTAAGTTGGATACAGAGTGCTCCAGGACAGTTAGTGTCATATATCTATGATAAATTAAACTCCCAGAATTATATGCCCACATCGGGAGTGAAAGCTTGGGATAGGGATATACCTGAATTGGGACAAGACTTAGACTGGGATGCGATTTGGGATAATGCTGCCGGTGCTTTGAAAAACCCAAATCATCGGTATATACACTTGAAATTTTGTCATAGAGCATATTTAACACCGAGAATTAGACATCAAATGGGACTGGTTCCTAACCCTTATTGCTCATTTTGCCCCCATGGAGCCATTGGCTCTTTTATACATGTTGTATGAGAATGTCTAGGGGTTTTTGATTTGTGGGGGAAGGTTATCAGTACTCTTACAGAACTAACAGGGGTACAATTACCAATGGACCCCACTGTACATCTTCTAAATGATGACTCCCACCTTTCCCTTACGGAAAAAACACACAAAATCTGGCTGGCAGGCCTGACTGCAGCTAAGTAGATTGTAGTCCAGCGTTGGAAACCTCCCCATATTTCAAATACTCACTGGCTCCGGAGCTTTTTGGACATTTCTTACCAGGAACTTTCATCAGCAAGAGCAAATGATGCATGACCAAACACAATCATAATGTGGACAAATTTGATATCTAACTTAAAAGATCTTTTGTTAAAATAGGTATTCAGTTGATTGGTGGAGGGGAGAGGGATGGGGGGAGAGAGGGGTGGAGGGGGGATGGTGATGAAGGTTGGGGGTGGCTGGGTTTAACAATCAAAATGTAATTGGCAACTGGTTGTACTGAATGTAATTTGTTGGTGTTGCAATAAAAAATTAATAATAAAAAAACTTCTACCTCAACTCTACCCTTTCTCCCTCCCTCATTTAGCTCCATCAGGTCATCATTACCCCCCTCCTCCCACCCCCACGCAATCTGGTTTTACTTGCTGCCTACCAGCCTCAGATTTAGATTCAGATTTATTTATCACATATACAGTGAATTGCCTTGTTTGATTTAACAACCAAGACACCCAAGGGTGTGTTGGAAGTGTTGCCACACACTCTAGCACCAACATAACATGCCCACAATGTTCAGTGGAACAACAAAAGCAACAACAAAAGAAGACAACAGAAAAACAAACCACTTTCCCACCTACCCCAGCCCCTAAAACATGCAAACAGGGTTAGGCCTCCAACCCCAGGACAAGCTGCCTCCAACCTTCAAGTCCTTAGCCTCAGGTTCTTAAAGGCACAGACATCCTGCACCTTCAGACTTCACTCTAGGACTCACCAATCATGGGTTTAACCTATGAGCTTTGACCTCTGGACTCTCACAGACTTCATTTGACCTTTGGTCCTTGACATCCGGACTTGCATAGACCACTGGATGGGAGGTGAGGGGAGTGATTCCCACCTGTACCTCGGACTTGCTGCCCATAGAATTTTCAACCTGCCTGAGACTCGCTGACTTGAGGATTGCTGGTCTCACACTTAGCAACTGGAGCTCCAGGATCCCTGATGTTCAGTCCTCCCTCTCTGTGCAATCCTTCCTTTATGCTGCAAACCTTCTTTCAACTTCCGTGGATGTGCTTACACACAGAGTTCTTTCAGTAGTTTATTTTTTTAATTGAAATCAGTGAATTGAACACACAGGGAGGCAGTTTAGCCTGTCATATAATTCAATCTGGCCAATTAAATCTTGAATGTATTCCATTGAATTGAAAATTTAATACATATTCAAAAGCTAATCTGATACATAACCCACACATTCTATTCCACTATTTTAAAGAACATTTTAAACCTTTGAACAATACATATTTGACCCTAATTAACTCAACTGCATTGCACTAACTTCATTTCATAGAGGTTAAATGTCCTTTTGCAAAAGTTGGTCCAGTTACTTTATCTCCCTGCCTTCTCCCCTCCCTCCCCCCATATCCTTGTAATTTTTTTCTCCATTTAAATCCAAATTTTCCTAACTTCATTTTCAAAATTATTGGAACTATTACTATCTTCATTCAGATTCATTCACTAATTTTTCCAGGTGTCATCTCTGTGTTTTAAAGTATTTTTTATTAGCTTTTCTACTGCTGGAAGCAATACTCTTTATTTAACTTGACCTAAACCCTTCGCGGTTGTGCACCAGTGGTAACTTGCACTTATATTGTGTTCTGAATGCACAAACAAGCGCGGAAGGTGAGGCAGTTTGTTAGGTGATTAACAGCTTTGTCAAATAAGTGAATTTTTAGGCGGTTCCAAGGTTTGACACTTGTAGGGATGAAAGTTGGAATCTCAGTGTGGGACAGTTATCTCAAACTAACTGCTGGAGAATTGTTTGTAATTGAATTCACTAATAATCTGCTCTAGAAATGTTCTCATTTGTGGGAGTTTTGTTTTAATTAGTCATCTAATCTTTGTTACTTTTTCTGGAATTTGAAGTTGGTTCGAATTAGGTGGCCTACCTGAAATAGGGAAATAAAACACTTAAATTAATTTTAAAACTGTCAGGCACAACAGTTCTTAACCTTGATTTACAAAAAAAAGTATTTCTGTAAACATGACAGAAGTACTTTATTGTCCAACCTTAGATGCAGGATACATTTTTGATATGGAGTAGATGTTGAAATGGATTGAATGCAGAAATGTGTAAGGTGATGGGTTTCAGTAGACAGGTATGATAATCCATGCCAAACCTGCATGAAATACTATTTTACCCCCAGTTCAATCGTTGTCTGAGTGAAACTTGGTGGATTACTGTTCAACAGGATTCAGTGAGTCAGAAAGGTTTCTTTGTTATACTATTCTTTAATTTTGTTTTGTTGAATTGTGTGCAGGCAATACCAGTATATTTGAAGAAAGCATATTTGCATCTTTCGTGTTTTTAAAATTATTTCAGTAATATTTACCTGCTGTTGAAAACTCACACCACTATCGTCAGGGGCAGCTTCTGTCCTGTTGTTAAAAGACTATTGAATAGTCATCCCCTAGTACAAAATGGACTCTTAACCTCACAAGCTACCTCTTTGACCTTGCACCTTACTGTCTACCTGTTCTGTACTTTCTCTGAAACACTTTATTCTACATTGTTATTGTTTTAACTTGTAGTACTGTACCTCAATGCGCTGTCGAATTGAATCTGTATGAATGATATTACAGGACAAGTTCTTCCATTGTACTCTGGTACATGTGACAATAATTTGCCAATTTACTGTTGTTTCCATTTCAATTAGATTGGTAACGTGCAAGGAAACTTTTTCCTCAAGGTTATTGTATTGTGACATTGCAGTGGGCCACTACTTAATAGAATCCTCAGAATCATTTAGTTATCCAAGAGTTTTCTGTTGAATGAATAAACTGGCCTTGTGCACACAGTGGCCACTTTATTAGGTACAGGAGTAGAACCCGATGTGATCTTCTATTGTAACCCATCCA
The DNA here is from genome assembly GCF_030028105.1 of Mobula birostris. Classification (NCBI taxonomy): domain Eukaryota; kingdom Metazoa; phylum Chordata; class Chondrichthyes; order Myliobatiformes; family Myliobatidae; genus Mobula; species Mobula birostris. The sequence goes on from NC_092387.1 coordinate 40,160,990, forward strand.
CTTCAAGGTTTGACATGTTGTGCATTCAGAGTTGCTCTTCTACACACTGCTGTTGTAATGGTGTAAGTTACTGCCGCCTTCCTGTCAGCTTGAAGCAGTTGTAATCCATTCTGTGCCTCAGCATGTCCCAATGCAATCAAAACTTTTTTTGACAATTGTGTACACTCAACTGACGACTAGTAAATGTCATCAATCTGCAGTTCAGGACTATTTTAGATGTTGCTCCCATCTCCAAGAATCCCTTGTGCTGAGAAGATGGGGAAAAAAACCTATTAGTATGTGATTTGTTTTAAAAGAAGTTTACTCATTGGATGTTAAAATTAAATGTGTCTGTTCTTTGATAGAGAAAATTCTGATAAGGTGTCTGAGAAAGAAATGCACCTTACAACCTTCAGTTCATTGAAATGTAATGATGAGGTTTACATGGTGCCAAAATGCTCTGCATAAACATCCACAATGTGACTAACTGTGACCTTTTTATTGATTCTTGCATTGAGAGTGCCTGCTGTTGCCTGCAATTGAGGTGGTGGAATATATTGTATTTTCTGTTCCGGGGTAGTGGATTTCAGGTATGCATTACATTTGGCAGTATTACTCGGCAGAATCTGGGTTATTCTAATAACAACTAATTGTAAATCAGTAGTAGTCATCTTATACTAGGGAAGATAGGCTATTAAATCTGCATTTATTTTGTGTATAATGGCAGAATAAAAAGGATCTTAAGTTTGAAACCAGGTAGTTATAAATTTGTGAATTTATAAATTGCCTCCAGTAAGAGAGAGAAATATTCAAGTTGTGGTGTGGATGAAATCACCAGAGAGACAGAGTCACTGGGAGATACAAAGCAGCTTCTTTATTCCACACAGCAAGGTACAGCAGGCATCATACGGACGGAGACGCTTTTGGTAGAAAGGTCTGCTAGCCCAATGTGGGCTGGATATTTATATGCTAAACACAAAGGTAATCGCTACTTAAAAAGTTATAGACAATGCTTCCTTTTGAAGCTACCTACAAACATTACACCTTCTGGCTTCATCCTTTCCTTCCAATGCCAACATATCTGGGTTGGTATCCACAGCCTTTAGGAGTGCAAGGTCAATCCACAATACATTTAGTTGGCATTTTACGTGCTAATATAAAAGACAATTACTGTTTATAAAGTATAGATAATACTGTCTTCGAAACTACAACATCTGGTCAAACTACAGCGCCAGAAGCATCTAGTATGCATCCTGCTTTGTAGGTGCCTTGTCCTCACCTACCACCCCACCAGCCTCTGGGTCCAACATATAATTCTCAGTAACTTCCGCCACCTCCAACGGGATCCCACCACTAAGCACACCTCTTTCCCTCCCCACCCTGCTTTCCGCAGGGATCGCTCCCTATGCGACTCCCTTGTCCATTCGTCCCCCCCATCCCTCTCTACCGATCTCCCTCCTGGCACTTATCCTCGTAAGCGGAACAAGTGCTACACATGCCCTTACACTTCCTCACTACCATTCAGAGCCCCAGACAGTCCTTTCAGGTGAGGTGACACTTCACCTGTGAGTCAGCTGTGGTGATATACTGCATCCGGTGCTCCCGATGTGGCCTTCTATATATTGGCGAGACCCGACGCAGACTGGGAGATCGTTTCGCTGAACACCTACGCTCTGTCCGCCAGAGAAAGCAGGATCTCCCAGTGGCCACACATTTTAATTACACATCCCATTCCCATTCTGACATGTCTATCCACGGCCACCTCTACTGTAAAGATGAAGCCACACTCAGGTTGGAGGAACAACACCTTATATTCCGTCTGGGTAGCCTCCAATCTGATGGCATGAACATTGACTTCTCTAACTTCCGCTAATGCTCCACCTCCCCCTCGTACCCCATCTGTTACTTATTTATATACACCCTTTCTTTTTCTCTCTCTCCTTTTTCTCCCTCTGTCCCTCTCACTATACCCCTTGCCTATCCTCTGGGTTACCCCCCCCCCCCCTTTTCTTTCTCCCTGGGCCTCCTGTCCCATGATCCTCTCATATCCCTTTTGCCAATCACCTGTCCAGCTCTTGACTCCATCCCTTCCCCTCCTGTCTTCTCCTATCATTTCGGATCTCTCCCTCCCCCTCCCACTTTCAAATCTTACTAGCTCTTCTTTCAGTTAGTCCTGACGAAGGGTCTCAGCCGGAAACGTCAACTGTGCCTCTTCCTAGAAAATCTGCAGATGCTGGAAATCCAAGCAACATGCACAAAATGCAGGAGGAATTCAGCAGGCCTGGCAGCATCTATGAAAAAGTCATTGTTTCAGGCTGAGACCCTTCAGCAGGACTGGTGAAAAAAGATGAATAAAATTAAAGGGTGGGGGGAGGGGATGGAGAAACACAAGGTGATAGGTGAAATTGGGATGGGAGGGATGATGTAAAGAGCTGGGAAGTTGATTGGTGAAAGAAATACAGGGCTGGAGAAGGAGGGGTCTGATAGGAGAGGGAAGAAGGCCATGGAAGAAAGAAAAGTGGGGAGGTGGACCAGAGGGATGCAGTGGTCTTGTTCTGGGGTTATTTACTGTGTTCGGTGCTCCCGGTGTGAGCTCCTGTACATCGGTGTGTCCCAACATAGATTGGGAGATGGCTTCACCGAGCTTCTATGCTCCGTCGGCCAGAGCAAGTGGGATCTCCCAGTAGCCAACCATTTTAATTCCACGCCCCATTCGGATATGTCCATCCATGGCCTCCTCCACTGTCACGATAGGGCCACACTTAGGTTGGAGAAACAACACCTTATATTTCGTTTGGGTAGCCTCCAACCTGCTGGCATGAACATAGATTTCTCAAACTTCCAGTAATGGCCCTAACTACCCCCCTCCCCCCCCATTTCCCATCTCCTTTTCCCGCTCTCACCTCATCTCACCAATCAACTTCCCAGCTCTTTACTTCATCCCTCACCCTCTAGGTTTCAGCTATCACCAGGTGGTTCTCTCTCTCCCCTCCCCCCACCTTTAAAATCTACTGCTCAGCTTTTTTTCTCCAGTCCTGCTGAAGAGTTTTGGGCTGAAACATCAACTATACTTTCTTCCATAGATGCTGCCTGGCATGCTGAGTTCCTCCAGCATTTTGTGTGTGTTGGCCAACATCTCTGGTCCATCTGTTCCTTTGTCACATAATTTAATAGCGGTCCCAGGTAACTGACCAGGCTAATCCATGCAGCTTGCACCCTCGTTATCATACCTGATCCAGACTGTTTCTGGACTTTATATCCAAGCAGCCTTTGAATTCTACCTCGGTACCATCATTGTCCTTGCTGCTTCTCATCTCCTCTGCAAGCTTCAAACACTTCTGTTACATGTACAGGTACATTTGACTATTCAAACAATACCAGGTTGGCATCCTTTATTCCCCTCTCCAGAGACAGCAGAGTTTTGGATAACTGTATATATTCCAAAGAGTGTTATGCTCCCTTTACTTATCACCTCTCTTCTAGTTGACCTTCACTAGCTTCTGATGAAGTACCATCTAAATTTTAAATCCCATACAATGTCTTTCCAAATCTTTCTCTACTCTAGTCCTTTTGGCTTCTTTTGAGATACGTACACTTCACCAATTCAGGCCTTCTTGAAAAATTTGCTCACTCCACAGTCACAGTGCCTAGGTTCCAGAACTATTCTGCCCGATCACCTCTGACTGTCCTTTCTTTCCTTTAAGGCCCTTTTAAACTATGTTCTAGAAAAAGAAAACAACCTTTTAAGATCAGCTGTCACTATATTTCTCAATAATGCTGGGTGTTGTGTATTTTTTTTGAAAATTTGTTGTGAAAAGTCATAGCATATTATGTTTGAGTGCTAAGTAAATGGAAGTTACCGTCCTGCGACTGTGACTTGATTATAAGAGGCTTCAATATTGCAGTATCTCTGATCCAATCTACAAAAACATCTGAAGCAGAAACAAATAATCACCCTTCTTCACGTTTCATAAAATTGATGTGATACATTTTATAGAACGTTAGATAGGTACACTTAATGAATTTTAAACGACACTTAATCACCTTCTGAAAATAATGTGATTTAACAGTGAGAACCATAATAATACAATCTGTCCAGGAGGTCAGCGTACTCCTTGGGTTCAGTGCAGAGCCAAAGCATGGGCAGTTTGTCAGTTTACAAGTTAATTACACAGACAATACTCTCCTGCTTTTAGATGCTCCAGAAACCTCACTAGTGTTAAGCCATCTGACTCCAGTCAAATTATTTAACAGATAAATCATTCATTGAAACACCTAAATTAATTAAAGGTCAGAGTTTGTAGGGCATGCTCAACTTTGTATAAAGGTTAGAAGGTAATAGCTCTTGTGCAAAAGTAACTTTAGTCCTGACCGTGAAGTCAATATTGGAAGTACAAATTGGCTTGTGCAATTTGACACTACCCATTTAGCATGACTGAAACGATAATTGCTATTTTCCAAGCATTTGATAGAACCAAGAAATTATTCCTTCCTTAACAATGTAAAGATTGTCTGTCATGTTTTGCACTGATGATAAGGTATTTCTCTTGTTTTAGTGTGATTATAAACCTTAAACAAAAATATCCCTTTTGAAACAACAATCTTTGAAAATTTGCAAGCCAGGTCAGTAGGAGTCGGTGGGCATCCTGTAGATTAGAACCTAAAATGAGAGATACAGTGGCATGCAAAAGTTTGGGCACCCCTGGTCAAAATGTCTGCTACTGTGGGTAGCTAAGTAAAAGATGAACTGATTTCCAAAAGGCATAAAGTTAAAGATGACAAATTTCTTTAATATGTTAAGCAAGAAAACTTTTTTATTTCCATCTTTTACAGCTTCAAAATAACAAAAAAGGGAAAGGGCCCGAAGCAAAAGTTTGGGCGCCCTGCATGGCGGTATTAGTAACACCCCCCCTTTGGCAAGTATCACAGCTTGTAAATGCTTTCTGTAGCCAGCTAAGAGTCTTTCAATTCTTGTTTGGGGGATTTTCACCCATTCTTCCTTGCAAAAGGCTTCTAGTTCTGTGAGATTCTTGGGCCGTCTTGCATGCACTGCTCTTCTGAAGTCTATCCACAGATTCTTGATGATGTTTAGGTTGGGAGACTGTGAGGGCCGTGTCAAAACTTTCAGCTTGCTCCTCTTGAGGTAGCCCATTGTGGATTTTGAGGTGTGTTTAGGATCATTATCCTGTTGTAGAAGCCATTCTCTCTTCATCTTCAGCTTTTTTTTTGACAGACAGCGTGATGTTTGCTTCCAGAATTTGCTGGTATTTAATTGAACTCATTCTTCCCTCTACCAATAAATGTTCCCCGTTTCACTGGCTGCAACACAAGCCCAAAGCATGATCGATCCACCCCCGTGCTTAACAGTTGAAGAGGGGCTCTTTTCATGAAATTCTGCACCTTTTTTTTCCCAAACATACCTTTGCTCATTACGGCCAAAAAGTTCTATTCAAAAAGTTCAAAGGAACATCTAAACAAGTCTGATGCATTTTGGAAACAAGTCCTGTGGACTGATGAAGTTAAAATAGAACCTCAAAATCCACGATGGACTACCTCAAGAGGCGCAAGCTGAAGGTTTTGCCATGGCCCTCACAGCCCCGACCTAAACATCATCGAGAGTCTGTGGATAGACTTCAGAAGAGCAGTGCATGCAAGACGGCCCAAGAATCTCACAGAACTAGAAGCCTTTTGCAAGGAAGAATGGGCAAAAATCCCCCAACCAAGAATTGAAAGACTCTTAGCTGGCTACAAAAAGGGTTTACAAGCTGTGATACTTGCCAAAGGGGGGTGTTACTAATACCGCCATGCAGGGCGCCCAAACTTTTGCTTCGGGCCCTTTTCCTTTTTTGTTATTTTGAAACTGTAAAAGATGGAAGTAAAAAAGCTTTCTTGCTTAACATATCAAAGAAATTTGTCATCTTTAACGTTATGCCTTTTGGAAATCAGTTCATCTTTTAGCTATTCACAGTAACAGAAATTTTGACCAGGGCTGCCCAAACATGTGCACGCCACTGTATGTGAAGAGGTCAACAGTTCCAGTACATGGCAACACAAAGGTGTGTTTCAGATCACAAGAGTAAACGTGCCTTCCAATAAAGCACTTGAGTACACAGAGCAGGTTGGCAAAGGCACTGAATGTAGTAGCATAACCAAATGCAAAAATGCCTATATTATTTTGTGCGTTTTGTTAAGAAAAAAACTAGATTATTTGAATCTTTTTAAATTCACTCTTTGAGCAGATCACACATATTTTGGGTCCATTATTTTTAACCAAAATCTGCATCAGGTAATTCTACAATTCTATGCTCCAGAGCACCAGCCACAAGACAACTGTGCTAAACTCTTAGTGAAGTCCATTGCGACAACGTAAACTTCAATAAAATCTTATCTGTACAACTTGGAAAGCAGAACTTGGTTAAACTTTCATATATATACATATATTCAGCCATTGAAATGAAAGAAAACAGCTGCTGTAAGAAATCAGAAAATAGGATGATTTCATTAAGATTTTATAATGTTGAAGCATATACTTGTCTTAAAAAAAACATTTTTAGTTGTAATAGTTGAAAAAATTTCAAATGTTGGAATGTGGATGTCAACAACACTCAAGTACTTTCCTACTGGAAAATTTTAACAGCCAGTCAACTTCGGGGTTCAGCTTTGCTCTTTATCACTGTATGTCAGAGTACATTAGTGCAACCAGCCATCTGCTCCAGGAGATGGAAACCCTACACACATGTCTGAAGACAGCCCACTAGCAAGAGACTGCATCTGGCCCACAGCAGAACCAGCAGTCTGGTGCAGGGTTATGGGTGACTAGCAGTCTCAGGGCAGCAGAAAGTCTACCTACCATATTCATCTATCGACTCATGTCTTTAATATTAATTGTAACAATAATCCTATCAGACTGCACTATATTACCCCTGCTGAATGAATACATTTTACAAGCATTGATGGACCAATTTTAATATGGCCCATACATTGTTTATGAGAACTTGATCTTCTGAAATTATTTTTCTTTGGCTCAGTCACATAACGGGCAGCACATAGTGTAGTGGTTAGCATAACGCTTTATAGCATCAATGACCCAATTTCAATTCCCATCGCTGTCTGTAAGGAGTTTGTATGTCACTCCCTGTGACCGCATGGTTTTCTTCCAGATGCTCCGCTTTCCTCCCATGTTCCAAAGACGTACGGGTTAGTAGGTTAATTAGTCCCATGGGTGTGGTTGGGCAGCATGGACTTGTTGAGCAGAAAGACCTGTTACCGTGCTGTATCTCTAAGTAAAATAAATAAAAACAGAAAGACAGGACTAGATAAAGAAAATCAGATGCCTTCATCCATTCCTCGTCTCTCCCCCCGTACCCCCCCCCCACACACACACACACATTATTTCATTGTATTGATTTTAACAGATTGGACCAAACCTGAAAACCTGGTGTTTCACCTAGCATTTTCCTGCCCATTTCTAGATTCAGATAAAAATGAAGACAACAGGAAGGAGGCAACCCTAGCCTCATTGAAGATTTCAACTGGTTGTGCGATTTCACTTATAGTATTATGGGCAAAGATACATCGGTACTGGAAAGTGTGCAGTAACATTTCTTTAGAAGGTAGAACAAAAACAGTACGTTGTTTTCAGCCCAAAATGTCTGTACTGAACACAATGGCAAATTAAATTAAATCTCTTCTGCTCCTGATCTATATTCTTCCACCCGCCTGCATATATATGTGTCTATCTAGCACCTTCTTAAACACCACTCTAGTATCTGATTCCACCATCACCCCAGCAGCCATTCTAGGAATCTACCATTCTGTGCAAGAGAACTTGCCCTGCATATCTCCTTTAAACTTCACCCCCCCCCCAGTATCTAGTCATCAAGGTGGATGTTATTGAAAACAAGAGGCTATAATTCTTATGAGAGAGAATTAATTAACTCAATCTTTCCAGTTCCACTGCGATAAAGGATAAGAGATGACATGATAAAGGCCTGGAGTACTATAAAAGGATCTGATAATCTGTTAACGTTCAGCTTATTCCCATCAGATGACATGACTGTATAAAGGCCAAAACATTCAGCTGCATCTTTAAGTACAAGGAAACAACAAGTAGTTACTTGCGAAAAAGGAAGCGTTCAAATATGAGATTATTGTCATATGCATGGATGCAGTGAAAAGCTTACTTGCTAAGCAATATTAAATATTTGGAAACGGAGTGAGAATAGACTGCAGAGCACATGGAAGAAAAGCAGATTTTATTAGAAATTGTTAGCATTTACCACACACTATACAAAAATGTAGTACTGTATTACAGTGCTCTGCAGTATACTAACAGATAATTACACTGTATCAATATTCATTGTTTTCCCATAATGCGGCATGGCGACAGAGTGGTATGTGCATCACCACAGCAGACAGCGGTATGATTGATCCCTACCATTGTCTGTAAGGAGTTTGTAGGTTTTACCCATGAGCATATGGGTTTCCTTTCAGCGCTCCAGTTTCCTCCCACATTTCAAAAACATACAGGTTAGGGTTACCGAGTTGTGGATGTTCTATGTTGGCGGTGGAAGCATGGTGACACCTGCGGGCTGCCCAGCACAATCTTCAAGATTCAAGGATCTCCAGATTCACCTATATTTATCATAAAGGTGAATAAGTAGTGAAATATGTCATTTGCATTAACAACCAACACATCCAGGGGTGTGCTGGGGGACAGCTTGCAAGTATCACCACCCATTCAGGTGTCTACATTGCCTGCCCACACTGCTTGCCCACACTGCTCAGCAGAGCCACGCAGAACACAGCATGCAACAGTTTAATTTGCTTCAAAATGACACATTTCACTGTATGCTGATGTACATGTGACAAATAGAGCTGAGCTTTTAAAAACATTGAATTCAAAGGTAAACACAAGGGATTTCTGCAGATGCTGGAAAACCAGAGCAGCAACACACAAACATTCAAAAAGATAATGGATTTTATTTATTGAATGACACAATGCAGCCATTACACTGATATCTGTATACTGATAACCATTATCTACATCCTTCATTCAGATACATCGCCAGCAAGATGGTAAACATCCCTAATTAAAGAAAGTGAACCAACTAAAATGTTTTAAAGCACAGAAGATGATTGTTGCAAAATCTGAAAAGTTAACCCAACAGCATTCAGAGGGTCAACACACACAAACTGCTGGAGGAACTCAGCAGGTCAGGCAGCATCTATGGAAAAAGAGTATAATCAATGTTGCAGGCCGAGACCCTTCATCAGAACTGGAGAGAAAAAAATGTAGAGTAGAGTTAAAATATGAACAGGAGCACCGGAGGAAAGTGATGTACCTACACCCCATCTGCCAGAAAAAGCAGGATCTCCCAGTGCCACCCATTTTAATTCCACTTCCCATTCCCATTCCAATATGTCTATCCATGGCCGCCTCTACTGTTGCGATGGGGCCACACTCAAGTTGGAGGAACAACACCTTAAGTTCCGTATGGGTAGCCTCCAACCTAATGGCTTGAACATCAATTTCTCGTACTTCCAGTAATGCCTCCCCCCTTTCACCATTCCCTATCACCTTTTCCCTCTCTTTCCTCATCTTGCCTGCCCAATGTCAGTCTTCTCCCCCCCCCCACCTTTTAAATCTATTCCTCAGCTTTTTTTCTCCAGTCCTGCCCAAGGGTTTCAACCGGAAATGTCAATTGTACTTTTTTTTTCCATAGATGTTGCCTGGCCTGCTGAGTTCCTCCAGCATTTTGTGTGTGTTGCTCGGATTTCCAGCATCTGCAGATTTTCTCTTGTCAGAGATATTGGCCTCAGTCTTCCAGAATTTGGGTCTTAATTTCCAATGCTAACCCTTTTCCCTACCTAAAAGCATACTTGGACGAATCTTGGCAATTTTTCCTGATGAAAATCCTTGCTGATAATGTCAACCAAATAAAAAATGCATGTTGCTTCAGTGTACCTTTTGAAGTTTGCTTAACAATTGTATTCATTTGTGGGATGTGTTTGTCAGTGGTCTGACTGTAGTGAAATAAACAAGTGAAAGTGCAGGTGGAGTGAGGTGCAAAACCAAATGTACGTAATTGTATGCAACCTTCAGAAGTTGCTCGAAGAACTCAGCAGGCCATTCAGCATCTATGGAAAGAAAGAACCAGTTGACATTTCAGACTGAGACTCTTTTCAGGATTTCCAGCATCTTCAGAATCTCTTCTGTTCTTATATGCTACTTCCTTGGAAATGGGTTCAGTGTGAAAAGTGATCACCATCACTCTTAATAACACCTTGTTTTTCTTTAACGAAGGTTGTCAGCCATTTCATTAAATTGGCAATCTGTGTCTTTATTTACACTTGGAAAATGACAATGACTGGGTGATGCATTTGATGACTGAAGTATTTTTATGGCAGAATCAGAGTAAATGCAAAGCAACTTAACTGAGCACTAAAATAAAAGCACTATCAAATCAAAACAAACTGAAAAATTCTGACCCTCTCAGAGCACATTTGCGAATGATAGTTGTGGGAAAGATGTAAAGTTGGAAACTAAAGGCAGCAGATGGGATCTGAAGTATGGGGAAGTGGGTAGCAATGGGCATGGTAAAGATGTTCAGGGAGGATCAGAATGAAAATAGTGGGAGAAGCCAGTGTGACTGAAGCTGCAGCTGATTAAAGGACTTTGGATGGAAGCAACACGTTCTTTGAGATAGTTATGGTAGATTTGGAGGAAAGGGGCTTGCGGTACTTGAGGAGACATGATGGTCAATGATTTCAGCTGATGTAAGGCTAAGAAAGAAAGTTTATCTCGGTAATCTGGGAACTGAATCTCCTGGGCAAGATGGATAGGAGGGGAAGAGGGAAAATAAGAGAAATACAAGAAAGGTACAAATTTGGGACTAAAGAAGCAATGTTCGTTAGGCTAGATCTTTTTTAAAAAGAGGAACAGCAGAGGGAAGGACTGGAGTGGAGGAGAATTGGATTTGGTGGTCCGAGAACAAACTATACCAAAGGAAGTGAAACTGTTTCTTGAGGCCTATGATGCAGAAGTTGCAGATTTGAAAGCAAACCCACAGAATGAACTTTCACAGTATTTTTGAATTAATGCAGGGCTGCTTGGGTGGTGTAAGGGCAATAGTTGGAAACAAATCTGCAAATACTGTCTAACCCATCTTTCCACCCTCGAGGGAATAAAATAATGTTTCTGATTGACCTCTTGCCCAGAGCTATGAAAACTTCAATCGTCCAGTGCTATGATTGTACCACAGCGTAGTTCCATTGCTGCTGTGAGGGTCTTTTCTGACAGTCATCAACCTGAAATATTAACTTTGTTTATTTGACCTGTGAAGTATTTGCAGTATTTCTTGTTTTTATTTCAGTTTCAGAATCTGCAGTTCTTTTGATTTAATTGCAAGTTCTGAATGGGATTCCCAGGAGGGCTGCTGCCCAGTTTCATAGCAGATAAAGCTTTTCAGGCAATCCCAGTTTAGACAACATTCCATTCTTGAAAACTTCACTACCCAAACTGTAAGTTGCAAATGAAGAGAGAGTGAGTGGGAGAGGATCGTAGAAATAGCTACAATGGGAGAGTGAATGACCAGCTCTACTTTGCTTGACTATATTCTGGTGACTGCAGCTTGGGGGAAGAGAATGCACTCAGAAATCCCACATTCCTACCTGGCAGATGTCTGTAGTTGTGTAGCAACCAGTACATCCATCCCCATCCATTCCACCAATCTCCTAAACACTCTTTTGTATGTATTAGGTGTCCAGAAGTTGGGCACTAGTAATGTTAATTTCAGTTTACAATTTTAATTGGTAAAATCATCAGAACATTATATCCTGGCTCTTAACTCCATCCATGAGGATACTTTTAACCTAAACTCAATTTGTTTAGGCAAAGGGATTCTCTCCTCTCTAACTCCTTGTCTTCATTCATCCAGGCGTGCATGGTGCTCCTTACAATACAGACTAGCCAGACTAGTGCCCTGGTGTGGAAGCAAGCAGCTAGGGAAAAAAAAAATTCTACTTCAGTGCAAAGAAATTCCCAACTGGATTTACTTAAAGTGGTGGGTCAAATGTCAGAATATAAAATTTGGTCAAAATTCAAATATCATCAGTTGAGTTGAATTACCTTTTCTGTGGCTTCTCTCACTGCTGCAGAAAAGTACATCTGCTTGGACCTGTTGGCTATTTGAAATGCACGATTACCCAACGTAATTCATGTCTGAATAAGCATTTTGAATTCAGTGCTGTAAGGCTAATTGTCATTAACTCCTCCCTCTTGGCACCATAAAATATGATACTTTGTAGGTGGGGAGGTGGGGGAATGCTGAGAAAGGAATGTGAACATGTAGTGGTTGCCTTGAGATGGTGTGGTGGTTCTTTGGGAATTTATATTTTGCAGAATTAAAATTAAACCAGGCCATTGCTTGCTCAGGCTTGGGGTTCATGACAATATGAAATGTGGATCATTCATACTGTAGGTGTATTTATGGGAAGCAGAGGGTGACAAATTAACTGAGTAATCATCTTTTACTGTCATCTGACCTTGCTAGTAGAACTCCACCCATGTGTGTGGCTTTGGTCAAACCTTATTTCTCCAAGATTAATTTATTTGGAAAGTAATTGGGCTGCTGGCTGATCCAGTTTGTGGACTAATTAACACATTTATACTGTTCTTAGAGGGAATTTCCATGCCTGAAGGTAAACAGGCTAGAGTTGATGCCAGTGCTTCATTTGGTACCTACCATTCGAACTTGCTGAAAAAATTAGATTGCTATTAATTTCTCATCATGCATATCAGCACATTTGGCTGTGTCTCATGAATATTCAGAATAAATGTTGTCCAAGTGCCCTTCTCTCCCAAACTGTATGATACTTCATTTCTGAGGAATTCTCTGATCCTGACATGATTTGCAGAGCCCTGATATTATTCTTGGGTGCAGGAATCCCTTTGCCAGATATACTGCCAAGTTTTCTCAAGTTTTGTATAAATACTGTATTGATTCCTGTTTCTGGCCCTGGACCCTTATTAACCCTCATTGATTATTATCACTTGTACAGCATAGCTTTTCCAGACCAGCAGCTTTCACTTCTTGATATAGGTATACTTTTTCCTGTTGGATGTATGCAGTGAATGCCTTTTATCCTCTTGGATCCCTGCATCCCTACTCTTGCACCGAGGCTGCCTTGAAATTACTGTCATTGCCAAATATTCCAACTGTTATTGCCTTCTGTCTCTCTGCAGCATTGAAAATGTTCCTATTTAAGCTGACCTCCAAAAATAAACTTGAGGAATTTCATAGCATATAATGCTTCAAAGTTGCCAAGAGTGTGTTCTCCAACTGAATATAATAATGTGATTAGATAGCATCTACTTATGGAAAAAAATGGTATGTCCATCAGTACAGAAATTTCTGATCCTAAAATCTTGAAGTTCTAAATGCGTCTGTCGGCATATACAATCTTGTTCCAGTAACTAGTTTGAAATTCATCTGACTTGATCCAAGTTAATCAAGCTCTGTCTCAGCAGTCCAATACTTAGTGCCTTGTCCGGCACAACACATCCCATTTTAGAGAACAGGGCATTGTCTTACTTTTGAGTTGTGCTGTAAAAAAAAATAGGAATGTGGTTGTTTTTGCAATTTTATTTTTATATTTTTCAAATTTAAATGTTGAATTCTGAAGAGTACACGTGTTCAATTGAGGTGCAAATTGCAAATAAATAATAAGTGGAAACATCACATTATCTTTTTGACCCAACTTTTTCTAGTATTTGAATTTGAACACAAGGACAAATAATCCTGTTTTGCTATAATGAGATTGAACATGCCCTTTAAAAGTTAGCTTCTCTGACTGTAAGTACTTTATGAACATTTTTACTTGAAGGCTTCAGGCACTCTTTAATCCCTGGTTTGTAATCTACATTCTACCCAAAGGCAGTAGGTCCTCTGACACCTTAAAGCAGAAGGCTGGAACAATTACATACTTGTGCCTGCAATTACCAATACACGGTGTGGTGTGTCTTTTAATTTTTTAAAAATTAGTGTTAATCTCCTTCCAGCTAAATTTTCACAGGAAGTTTATTCATTGACAGCTGGTCTGAAGAATAAATAGTGAAGCTGAGTTAAGGAGGGTTGTAGGGATAACATGATTTAAAACACTGCCATCTGTTTAATAGAGAATTTAAAATCATCTTCAGGGTTTTTAAGATAATTCTGAGAGATGAAATAATTATATTACCCAGGTTTCCCCCGCCATCTGAAGGTAGAACGTTCCTATGAAACAGTTCGTAAGCTGAAATGTCGTAAAGTGAGGAAGTAATTACCATTTATTTATATAGGAAAATTTTGTGAGCGTTCGCAGACCCAAGAATAACCTACCAAATCATGCCAAATAACACATAAAACCTAAAATAACAGTAACATATAGTAAAAGCAGGAATGATATGATAAATACACAGCCTATATAAAATAGAAATACTTTTCCACAATCATTACTGAACTGTTCTCCGGAGTGAAAATCTCATGCAAGCGCCGTCAGCAGAAAATCTCACGCAAGCACTGTTGGCAAAAACACGGTGCAAGCGCTCTCCAGTAACCTTTAAGCTACGAAGCTGCCAAATCATACCAAATAACACATAAAAATACACAGCCGATATAAAGTAGAAATAATGTATGTACAGTGTAGTATCACTTACGGGAATTGGGACAGCACCGAGCACACTGATAATGGTGTGTTAGACTGAGTCGTCGGAGCTTAGGTGGTGCAGTGACCCCCCCCACCCTCCAGGCCGCTGAACGATACATTGCTGTGAAGAACGCAGGGGTCCATCGGTATCCAGGAGGTACACAGCACATCTTTAAGAAAAAAACCAAAATAAACATGCTAATTAATTAGGTGCCGCCTGTAATTATCGGACCAGATCAGTGCTGATTTCCGATTGCGTCGTCTCTGATCTGGGCCGACAATTACGTGTCGGCGGCACCTAATTAATTAGCATGTTTATTCCAGCTTTCTTCTAAAGAGGTGCTGTGTGCCTCCTGGCTACCTTTGCATTCTCCGCAAATCGGTATCTGTCTGTGGCCTGGGGGTTGGGGTGGTGGGACACTGGGGTGTCATCTCGTCGCCTATTTCCATTAGAGCAGGCAGCTCATCTTCTCCTGTGACTGCCCGCCTCGATGTCGAAGGTCGAGGTTCGTCGTCTGCTGTGGCTGATATGGAAGGCTTGCTTGAATGCTGAGCCTCGCGTATTTTTCTATCACACAGTTCTTTAATAAGGACTCAAACCATACTGCAAATGTCCCCTAAACCAACATACCCTTTCAAAATTAAAGTTGTACTTTATCGTTACTCATTCAGTTTCGATTATTATCCTTTTTTCTTCCAATTGCATCAGCTCTTCATCTGTCAATTCTTGGTGATGGGATGCCAAAACCTCTTCAACATCATCTTTGTCAACTTCCACAAGCCAAACTCACGTTGTCCTTACTTCGTTCACCACGATCGAAATGCTTAATTATGTCTAGTTTTACCGTAAGTGTAACACCTTTACAAGCTCTTTCAGGCTTTTCCGATACTGTAGAACTCATCTTGCAAACGGCTGCTCACAGGCTCGTGTTTAAGCAATGCCGGCGAGAATCCAGGCGGGAGCGGCTGCTCGGGACGCCCGCTGCCTTTTATCGTGCGCTGATATTTTTTTCGTAACAGTGAAAACACCTTCTGAAAGCGAAAATAGGGTACTAATGCAGGTCTTTCGTAACAGTGAGGTTTCGTAAAGCGAATGTTCGATAAGTGGGGGACACCTGTACTGATGTTTTTTTTTCTTGTTGTGGACTGGTCGCTGAAAATGCCTTCATTGATAGGCAGTAGTCTTATGATGTGAGATACTACACCTGATGTGGTGTAGTAATTTATTTATGGTCTTGTTTAATTAATTTTGTATCCTCTTTGCCTGCTGCTTTGCCTGTTGACATCAAAGTATAATTGCAGTGTCTTTAGCTTGTGATTCCATGGGACTTATGTGTTGTCCTTTCCAGTTTGCCCTTGGAAACTGCACAGGTTTTATTGGATCAGAAATTCTGCTGTCTGCTTTGTTAAATAAAGAAAGGGTTGAGAGATGACTCTGGACTCCTATTTCCTTTCATGGTTTTGGCCATCCAAGTAAGTCGTGTGCTGCTGGTAGATTTGTTACCAGTCCTGGTGAAGTTATACCTACTTATAGCCAGACTTTTTTGTGTTGAATTGTAAGAATCATAAGCAACAAGTTTTGTGCTTTGTTCTTGCCTTCCGAAGAAGCTTGAATCGCAAAAACACTGGGATGTAATAGATGTCAGTCTTGCTCACCATTATTCCCAGTCACCATTCTATAACCAGTTCCTTTGGGACATTGTTATTATTTTGATATTGTTGAGAATGTGTACTCTTATATTTTTGTCAGTCTTGATTTTTGACAACTTTTAATTTGGTTGCATGAACTTCAATTAGTGGAGTGCCAAAGGGATTACTTGCCATGTTGATTCTCATTGTTTCACTTTCAACAAGAAAGCTAGTAAGCAGCTCTATGGAGGTTTTGCCATTGTTTGGAAAAACTGGTCTCCACTGTGCTGATGTGTTCACAGTGGATAAAGTAGCTAGGAAAATGGGCAAATAACTGAATCCAAATAAATTCTCACTGAATCTTTTTAAACATATTTTGGGTTTGTGTTTTTGTTTCTTGATATATCATATTTGTATTATGAAAAGTATGAGTGAGGACCCCAGGGTTTTCTCCCAAAGCCTTTCTCATGAGTGGGTATAGCACAAGGCAACAGAGGTTCGAGATCAGTTTTCCTTCTCCTAGAGGAGCTGCCAACCATGGCTGATGAGCCCTATCTTCCTGAAGCAAGTGGTTGTAAGGTGCCAGTAACCCGCCTTTGCCCCTTCTGCCAGTAGAAACAGTTCTGCTGGGCTTAGTAGCTAAGTCACATGTGAAGGCCAGGAGCTGGACTTCATTGTCAGAGGCTGTTTGAGGTGCACACAATTGGGAGGATTTAATAAGAAGTGGGAGCTTGTCCCCATTATCACTTTACCATTAGCATGTTGATCAATGTTTTCTTTGATCCTCTGGACTTGTTAAAACCTGGATTATTGCTGCCAAATGCAGAAAGGCTGATTTTGATCACTGAGGCTAATTTACTGAAACTAGATTGTTTACTGATAGAAATCAATGGTTATGTTAGAAAATTAACTGAATGCAGATTTGTAAAATGAGGCCAATGCTTAATAATGTATCATTTATGGCCAACTGTTTATCTTGTTGGAAGAATTGTCCTTGTACTTGGATACCTACTTGGAGAAGGCTTAACAATGTCTTCTTAGACTGTTGGACCTGAAGTGGTGGCCTGTATGGGTAAATATTTTACAGTAGGATTATGTTTCTAGAAAACAGGCTGTATCACAGTATGTCGTAAAATGAAGCTGTATCATCTGTCCAAGTGCCAAGAAGCATGAGTTTTAAAAAATTGCTTTATATTCCACGTAAGTTCCATGTGAGTAACTTTTATTCCATATCTCATTTTTGGGTAGTAATTTTTGAATTCTGTAACGGTGAATTCTGGAAAGGGCACTTGCTTATTTCTTATTTATGATCTGCCATTTTATCAGTTTTGCATTTCCTGTTTGAGATTCTGCCACTCATTTTGCACCCTACCACTAACACTTGAAAAAAATCACCTTTAAGTAATTGCATCAGGGCTAATTATCATTTTATTTTCCAAATCCAAGTCCAACTTTAACACCACCGGCCATTTCATTCTTCACAGCTGTCTCTCCTTAATCTCCATTATACCGTCCTTGAGATTCCACTTGTTGTTAACTGCCCTTCATAGCTTTTCCTCTTCAGTCAGTCCTTGCCTTATTTTTTAATTCTTTTCACTGATCTCTACACCTTGCACCAGTGTGGTGGTGATTTCTGTGTTGGTGTTGGGTTGGGTATCACTACTGGCAGTTCAATAGTAAGTAGAATGAGACTACTTTAATGCTCATTAGTATCTGTGTGCTGAACTCCCTTAACTAGCCTAACTGCTTACTTAAAATGAATAGCTGTCGTGCTGTTTGAGTGAGATAAAAACAGGGCTCTCAATTCTGGACTTTTCATTTATGATCTCAATCTTGTGCCCTTACAACTTTGTTTCAATCATTGTTTGTGCATTTAACTATTGGAGGCCAAACTTTGCCATCCATATTCCAAACTCCTGACCTTATTTAATGAAGAGTGGTACTGACTGCAACATTATATTTATGCAAGGCTATTTAGTTTCACAGGAAAGAGTAGAAGGTGCTATGATAAAAATTCATTCCCTTATGAATTATGCTTTTATTATTCCTCATCAAGTTCAGTACCTTGTTTATTGTAAATTGTATGAAATTACTAGTTATTTGTTAGGGAAAAAAAGTTATGATTAGTACCTTCAATTTATTTTTTATTATCAGTGTGCTCAGTTGTAGTTATTGCTAAATAGTCACAGCGGTGTTGTGAGCTCTATTTTATATGCAGCAATTTATATCGTATGTTGGAGGTTATTTGAAATGCTGAAATAATTTTAACATTTTGATTTTTTTCTGTCTTTCATTTTCCTCTCAATCCCATCATTTTTGCCCAATCTTTATTTTGCTCTGTCTATGCAATTTAAATCTAATCTGCACTTCATTTTATAAAATATTTGGTTCATCAAGCATCCTTCAAATTAATTGCTTTGAAGATTCTTAGACATGGTTCAGAAATGCAGTACATAACTCTGCAAAAATTCTGGGGGATCTGTACTGAATATTGTTGTTTCTTTGCTGTGGACTATAATATCTGGGTCAGAATATTCATATATGTGTCTGTCTCAGGTCTTTTAGGTGCATTTTGGTCCTAATTTTCACTTCCTGGTTTGTAACCACTATTTTCCTTGAAGTATATTGAGGAATAAATGCTTAATGAGGTGAGTAGGAAGCATTGTAAAGCATTTCTGTTGAGCTGCTAGACTACAAAATAGCTGAAATGTGCATCTTTACAATTCTGTAGAACTTACACTGGAGAACCTGCTCATAACTTGATACCTCCAGGCCTATACATATTTGAATTGGGTTCGTTGACTTTGGGAAATTGTAAGAAACTTTCTTTCACATTTTAAAAAAAATTTGAAGAGCTGTGATTCTTCAATATTTTTTGGGCTGGGACTTGTGGCCCACCTTGTTAATTGATTGTATTGTTGGAGTTCTTATGCAGAGAATTATGGTATTGTATCAGAGTAGAAATTCCATGGGAACAATGAACTTGAACTAGTGTCCAAGCTCTGGCATAATATTCTAAATGAAGCTAACCAATGTCTTGCAAATGTTCAGTGCAAGTTCCTCACTTTGGTGTTTTATCACTCTGCAAACAAATCAAAAAGAATGCTTCTGTAAACAGTCTCACAGCTTATGATGCCACCTTCCAAAGGATGTGCATCGCCAGGTAGCTTAATTCATGAAATTGTTTTAAAATTGTGCCCTTCAATATAAATGCCATCTCATTCTTCCTTTCAAAATATACCTTTTCACATGGTGCTGGATCTGAATTTAGAGTTTGTGATCCATGTATAATCCCAGACTCTGCCTTGGTATTTCAGCCAATTTAATATGAGTCTTGTACATTGATCTTTGGGTTACTCATGGTCAATTGATTTTTTTTGACATACAAGATGGCTTCCATAATCTTGCTCAGTACTGTTGCTGTCTCACTGCTCCATCTATTGGTCATAGCTTGTAACAACATTGTTAATGACAATACCCTATATTTCTGTACTGAATGCAACAGACAATAGGTGCAGGAGTAGGCCATTCAGCCCTTCGAGCCAGCACCAAATGCTTGACATTTTGTTAGTGCTAAATGTCAGCTTAAAAACAGCAGAAATAAAAAGTTATTCAGGAAAGGCAGGCACACTGAAGGTGTTTGTTTTGTTTATGATCTAAAAAGAATTGATGAAATAACTATCTCCTATTTGGTTTCCATTGTTAGCTAGCATTAAATCCAATTATCTTCATTAAGTCTGGGCAAATTATTCCTTTGCATTGTTCTGAAGTCATAAAATTTGCAAGATTATTTTGCCGGAAATATGCCGCAGATGGAAAGACTAAAATATCAATCCATTGATTTTCTTCTCTCAATTTGGGGGCTATGAATTCTACTATTTATTTAGGAATACTTTCCAGTGGGAGGATTCCAATTAATTGAATATATTGTTACAGGGGGTCTGCTCTTGGTTATGTTATAAACACAAGATTTATTCCTTTTGGATGTAAGATTATTCAGTGGATGCAGAGATGTAGAGCTTCAATTTTTTTTTAAAAATTGTTGAGAATTGATTTTGCTTCAGTTTCTTTTTAAATTAACTTGAAAGTCTGCAGCTGATTTTTTTTTCTTGAATAGTTCAATATTATTAACCAGACCACTGGTTTACTGTTGCTAAGTCAAGTTCTCTTGTAATTGAGTGCAGTCCTAGAACTTATGTGGGAAATTGCAATTTGTAATTCCATCAAATTCAATCAATTGCCCAAACAGTAATGGTAGAAAAGAATGCTATGAAGAATGATACCTTAATGTTATGTCATGGCAAATCAAGTTCAAGTTTATTGTCATCTGACTGTACATGTATACATCCAAAAGGAGCAATATTCCTCTGGTAAATGTCACCAATATGGGGGGAAGGAGACCCCAGTGATCGTCTCAGTGGTTTTTCAGTCCGATGCCTTGGAGTTTCAATATCACACACACATTGAGATTCAGGTTGTCATTCTCACACCATTTGACAAGCCTCTCTACCTCTACTCTGTATGTTGACTCATCATTGTTGCTGCTGAGGCTAGCCACAAAGGTAGCATCAGCAAACTTGATGCAACCAGTCAGGACAGGACATAACCTTCTCAATGGTGCTCCTGTAGAAAGTATGCCTCAATCTTCTCAGAAAGTGTTGATGCTGTTGTGTCTTCCTGACTAATGAGGTGGTGTTGTGGATCCAGGTTAGGTCGTCCGTAATGTGCACACCAAGGAACTTAGTGTGTTTCACTTTCTCCACAGCAGGGTCATTGATGTGCAATGGACAGTGGTTGAACTGTGCCTTCCTGAAGTCCATAATCATCTCTTTTGTCTTGTCCACATTGAAATTCAGGTTGTCATTCTCGCACCATTTGTAAAACCTCTCTACCTCCTCTCTGTATGCCAATTCATCATTGTTGCTGACGAGGGCCAGCCACAGTGGTATCATCAGCAAACTAGATGATGTGGTTTGAGCTGGATTTGGCAGTACACTAGTGAGTCAGCAACATGAAAACCAATTTGTTTGCCTACCAATTAAGCCAGTCCACTGATGATCTCATTGCTTTGGCACTCCACTCCGTCCTGTCCCGCCCAGAAATCCATGCCTTATGCACCAGGTTGTTGTTCATTGACTTCAGTTTAGTGTTTTTTTAACAGGATCATCCTTCAGGCTGGTGGGTAAACTGTCCTTGTTGGGACTCAACACCCCTCTCTGTAATTGGATCTTGGACTTCTTGATGGGAAGACCCCAATCAGTCTGAGTTCACAGCAACATCTCTTTCCTTTTTAAACCTTTTTATTAATTTTTCAAAATCATAAACAGAGTAACAGCATTGATACAGAGAGATTGGAATAATCTTATTATTGATAAACATGTACAAAAAACACTTAAAATTATACAGGTGTAATAGACTTCCAAACTCTTAATATAGTTAAGCATAGAGAAAAAGGAAATAAAAAGGAAAAAAAAATGCAAAGAAAAAACCCGCAAAAAACCAAAAAAAACCTAAGTACTAAACCCGAAAAGAAAGCAAACGGAACAAAACAAGGCTAGGCCAATATCTTAAATCGAATACATTCAATAATGTCATCAACTCCACTGCTCTATTCATATATTTTAAGTTAATGAGGAGGATTCGGAAAAGGTCAAATTACATCATATGAAAATGTTGAATAAATGGTTTCCAAGTCTCTTCAAATTTAACCGAAGGATCAAAACTGTCACTTCTAATTTTTTCTAAATTTAAACATGATATAGTTTGGTAAAACCATTGAAATGTGGTCGGAGGGTTGGTCTCCTTCCAGTTCAATAAAATGGATCTTCTGGCCATTAAAGTAACAAATGCGATCATCCGACAGGCTGAAAAAGATAAAAATCTGTGTTCCGTCATTGACAAACCAAAAATTGCCGTTATAGGATGGGGTGGTAAGTCAAAACGCAAAACTGTTGAAATAATATCAAAAATATCTTTCCAGAATTTTTCCAAGAGAGGGCAGGACCAAAACATATGAGTTAAGGAAGCCACCTCAGAGTGACATCTGTCACAGATAGGGTTTATATGGGAATAAAAACGAGCTAGTTTATCATTAGACATATGGGCCCTATGCACTACTTTAAATTGTATTAGCATATGTTTGACACATAGAGAGGAAGAACTAACTAATTGAAAAATTTTATCCCATTTCTCTATAGTTGGGCAAAGTTGAAGTTCCCTTTCCCATTCATTTTTAATTTTATCAGATATACTTGGCTGTAATTTCATAATTATGTCATAAATAGTTGCTATTAATCCCTTCTGAAAGGGATTTAAACCTAAAATTTTATCGATGATATCAGTAGGGTGTGAAATCAGGAAGGTAGGCAGCATGATATTTAAAAAAGTTGTAGATATCTAAAAATATGGGATTTGGGCAAATTAAATTTATTAGATAACTGTTCAAAAGACATGAAACAGTTATTCAGAAATAAGTCACAGAAACATGTTATACCTTTCATTTTCCATATCAAAAAGGCTTGATCCATAACAGAGGGTTGAAAAAAAATAGATATAATAGGGCTTGATAATATAAATTTGTTAAAACCAAAAAATCTACGAAATTGAAACCATATTCATAATGTATGTTTAATTATTGGATTAACCATTTGTTTATTCAATTTAGATAATACAAAAGGAAGTGAAGTTCCTAAAATGGAAGTCAAAGGGAACCCTTGTACGGAGTAACCTTCAAGGTTTACCCATTGTGGACTTGGAATTATATTCCAGTCTTGTGTCCAAAATATTAAATATTAAATATTAATTGCCCAATAATAGAATATTAGATTCGGCAATGCTAAATCACCATCTTTCTTGGACTTCTGTAAACATTTTTTACTTAACCTAGGATTTTTATTCTGCCATATGTAGGAGAAAATTTTAGAATCAATAGTATCAAGAAAAAATTTAGGAATAAAAATTGGTATGGCTTGGAGTAGATATAAAAATTTAGGTAGAATAATTATTTTAATAGCATTAATTCAGTCTTATCAGTGATAGAGACAATGGGGACCACTTAGTAATCAGTTGTTTAACCTGACTAATTAATGGTAAAAGATTGAGCTTGAGTAAGTCCTTATGTCTCTTAGCAATTTTAATTCCCAAATAAGTAAAGTAGTCTGTAATCACTCTGAATGGTGAACATCTATAAATGGGAACTTGCATATTTAATGGAAAAAGTTCACTCTTACCAAGATTTTATTTGTAACCAGAAAAACTACTGAACTGAGCAAGCAGAGTTAATACCGCGGGAATGGATTTCCCCGGGTTAGAAATATATAATAGTAAATCATCTGCATATAGTGATAATTTATGTATCTCATTTCCACGGGTAATACCAAATATATTAGGAGAGTCATGAATAGCAATAGCTAACAGTTCCAGGGCAATGTCAAATAATAGTGGACTAAGAGGGCAACCCTACCTAGTACCACGGAATAATTGAAAAAAGGGAGATCTTTGATTATTAGTAAATAACGAAGCCAAAGGAGTAAGATATATCAATTTAATCCAAGATATGAATATCAGACTAAAATTAAATTTCTCAAGCGTATTAAACAAGTATGTCCATTCGACTCTTATCAAAGGCTTTCTCAGCGTCCAGTGAAATGACGCATTCTGGAGTTCTAGGTGAAGGAGTATAAACAATATTCATTAATCTCCTAATATTAAAGAAAGAATAACGATTTTTAATAAGTCCAGTCTGATCAACAGAAATAATTTGAGGCAATACATTCTCCAATCTCGTTGCCAGTATTTTAGGAAAAATCTTAGAATTCACAATCAGCAAAGATATAGGCCTATAAGATGCACATTCAGTAGGATCTTTATCTTTGTAGAGAATTAGGGAAATAGAAGCTCGATAGAAAGATTGTGGTAATACCTATAGATACTGCATCCCTAAGAATTCTACATAGCCAAGGAGATAGTATAGTAGAGAAAAATTTTTTAAATTCTACTGTATATCCGTCTGGGCCAGGCGCTTTACCTGAGTTCATCGAAGAAATAGCGTTTTTTTATTTCTTCTACCATAATAGGTACATCTAGTTTTAAACATTCATTGGATGATAATTTTGGAATATTCAATTTCTTTAGAAATTCACGCATTATAGTGGAGTCATCAGGAAATTCTGATTGGTATAGGAAGCTATAAAATTCTTGGAAAAGATTTATTTATCTCATCATGATCAACTGTCAGAGTACCATCTTTTTTATGAATCTTAACAATCTGGCATTTAATCGAAGCCGATTTCAATTGATTAGCCAATAGTTTCCCAGTTTTATCACCATGTAAATAGAATTGACTCTTAGTTTTAATTAATTGGCTTTCAATCGAAGATGATAGTACACCCTATCCTCATTATATGTGAGGGATACATTCCTCGAAGTTGACGCACAATGTGAAATCGCATAATGTGAATAATTATTTAAATGGAGAAAATAGGGATGCGTTCCAGAGGGCTTCCTAAATATGTTTTATCTGTAATTTATTCACATTTTTATACCAATACAACACAAAAGCAGTACTACAAGACAACATTTATATTACATTTAATCAATTTAAGGTAATATTCAATGTAATAAATCATAGAAAGTTAACATCCGAGGGTGTACAGTACTCACCAACAGTGGCAGGTGTGTTCACTCCGGGAGATGAGTGGTTGTTGTGGTGTCGGGCAGCTTTACATGGATAAGGTGGATGGTTGTGGTCGTCAGGATAATATCAAGCACAGCAAGGGATGAAGGAAGACTCACAGAACTCTTAGAACTACAGGCAGCGGAAGATTACAGCAATTTGCATAAAATGGTGAGGGTTGTTTTCTTGGCAGCATTTTGTTTTAAATTTGCTTGTAGGGAAGAAGGGTTGACAGCCGGGAACGACTGAAATGCGGACTCTGTTCTAAATGTGGGTCCATGTCCATCGCCATTTGTGCCAAGAGTTCTGACTTCCACCATTCCCTCACTGTTGGTAAACTCATGGGATTTTCAAAATCGTCTGTTGCATGCAGCATCTGAGAGATAGTTCGCCCTAAAAAAAAATACGCACGCCTTGAATGTGGATTACACCTTGGTTGAGTGGTTGAATCAGCGATGTTGTGTTAAGCGGCAGGAAATGCACTATTATGTTAGGATGAATGCTGTCCAAATGTTTAGGATGGGCTGGTGCATTGTCAAGCAACAAAAGAACTTTAAAGGCAAGATTCTGTTCCTGGCGTCTCAGAGCTGTGTTACCTTCAGCTGATGCCGCGCTGTTTATAATTTACAACTTTTCTTCAAGTGTTAAAGCGGTTCTCTGCTGCTCGACTGATGGCCCAAGACATGACATTGGATGCTTAGGAGGCATAGTGATATATTTCAAGCTCAAAATCACCGCACCGTAGGTAAAACCAGCAAAAGTTTAAGATCGCACATCCACACCTTGCCAAAACCAGTGCGAGAGTGGCGGGAGAGAGAGATTGTGAGGCACGTGCACCTGACTTGTATTGGCGGGAAAGCGGTGCTTCTCGCCCCAACAGTGAGACTGTGAGGCATGCGCATATGACTTGTATTGGCAAGAAAGCGGTACTTCTCGTCCCAACAGTGAGACTGTGAAGCGTGCGCACGTGACTTGTATTGGCGGAAAGGCAGTGCTCCTCGCATAACTGTGAATTTTGGATGTATATAACGAGACGTTGGTAGAAATAGGTTCTTCGCATAACTGTGAATCTGCATAGTCTGAAGACGCATATAACGAGGATAAGGTATAATAGACCTATGTTCCATTTGAAGTTCAACTCTCTCTTTGTAAAGCTCCTGATTAGGAGCAATAGAGTATTTCTTGTCAATTTCTTTGATCTTGTCAACCAGTTTAAGTATTTCATTATTAGTTCGCTTTTTTAATCCAGAAGAATATAAAATAATTTGTCCATGAATATATGCTTTTAAAAGTATCCCATAGTACCCTTCTGGAAATTCTCTCTGTAAAATTCGTTGTAAAGAAAAAATTAATCTGTTCCTCAATAAAATTAACAAAGTTCGAATCCTGAAGCAAAGTGGTATTAAATCGTACTAGAAGATGTATCCATTTACTTAATAGATAGTTTCAACAGCGCATGATCAGAGACAGCAATAGAGTCATATTTGCAGTCAATAACAAGTGGAATTAATCGAGAGTCAATAAGAAAATAATCAATTCTTGAATAATGATGATACACATGTGAAAAAAATGAAAACTCTTTCTCATTGGGGTGTAAGAATCTCCAAATTTCTGAGATTCCAGAATCAACCATAAAAGAGTTAATAAAAGTAGCCAATTTGTTTGTAAGTACTTGATTGGACATGGATCTATCCATCAAAGGATTTAAACAACAATTAAAGTCTCTGCCCATAATCACCATATAATCATTTAAATTAGGAAGGGATGTAAAGAGACTCTTAAAAAATTCAGGATAATCAACATTTGGGGCGTAAACATTAAGTATAACAAATTTTTGTTAAATAACAAACCAGTAATTAACAAAAATCTACCATTCAGATCTGAAATAGTCTCATGATGCAGAAATGAAATTGACGGATCTATAAAAATAGAAACGCTTTTTACTTTGGCCTGTGAATTCGGGTGGTACTGTTAGCCCTTCCAAAACCTAAAAAAAAGCGCTGATTAGCCTCCTTCTGGACATGAGTTTCTTGTACAAAGATAATGTGAGCATTCATCCTATGGAATACTTTAAAAATTTTCTTCCTTTTAATCGGATGGTTTAAACCATTTGTATTCCAAGAAACCAAATTAATGATTTTATCCATAGTACTGAAATCGAACATAAGGTATGTAAAGGGTTAACCAGAATACAAACTCATGACCCCGGAAGAGGAAAGAAGGTTCATAGGTGAACCGGAAGTCACGACATTTCGGACATTTTGGTAGTTCCAATTCAGCCCGTTTAAAGAAAAAAACTAAATTAAAAATAGGAACAAAAATACCACCCCCTCCCATAAAAACCCAGAGAAAAGCCAGAAAGTGGCCAGTGCTAAATCTACAGCTGAATCTAACCCCATCTTTCCAGAAGGCAACTCAAAAGAAGTATGTTTATCGTAAAAAAAAACACCACCCATAGTCAAAAAAGTTTTTAAAAAGCAGTTACTATAAATGTAAGGAAAAGATTACAACAATTACAAACACAAAATAGTTACTCCTTACTCATATTTCAAAAAAAGAGACCAAGCGCCAGTTCGTATTATTAGTTTTTCGTATATAAATGATCGGAAATGACGCAAGAAGAGGAGAAAATTCTGAGAAGAAGGAAGCAGTCCACCATCTTAAGATGTGATACTTCTCCAGTAATGTTCCAAAAAAAAGGGAAAGCAAACATTAAAACTGTTACTAAATTGCTCTCAAAAGGAAATATAATAAAAGTGAGATATACAAAATCACTAACAAAAAAGAGTACTATCATTTAAAAATGTGAAAAATACCTACACTATAGAATCAAGGCAAGAACCTTCAAAATATAAAAATCTAAATCTGTAAGCTAGATATTAGCTTTTTTTTCCAAAAAAAAGGAAACGAAAAACAGATTTTAAAAAAAAAAGAAAAACAGTGCGTTAGTTAGTCCTCAGCAGAGGAAGGCAAATTGTCAAGAAAACTTTGAGTTTCGCCCAGAATTTTAAACAAATGATGAGAATGATCCGGCATAACAACTCTCAAACAGGCTGGGACCAGCAATGCTAATTTATAGCCCTTGCGATAAAGTTCTGACATCTGTGGTTTAAGAGCTATCCGTTCTTTCAATACTTCTTGGCTGAAATCCTCAACGAAACGGAATTTAAAACTTTGAAATTCGATCATGCCTTTCTGCCGAGCAACTCGTATCACTTGTTCCTTAACACGAACATAATAAAACTGAATAATGATGGGCCTCGGTTTAAGTTGATTAGACGGTTTAGAGCGTGAAGTACGATGTGCGCGGTCTAGCAATGGGGGTTCCTCCAAAATATCTGACCCAAACACATCCATTAACAGTTTAGAAAAGTATTTAGTAGGATCTCCGGTCTCGGATTCTGCAGGGAGCGCTCATGGAGTGAGGTCGTCTCTCTGGTTTCGCTCCATTCCCGTTATCCTTTTTAACCTATGATCTCCTTGATCTAATCAACTTTAAGTACACCAGAAGACTTACTTTATCTCTCTGAATTATCGATTAATTGACTTCCTTTTGTCAATCGCAACTTTTGAGCTTAAAGAAATGAGTACGAGATCTAAAACCAAAGATGGGAAAGGCGCTGATGGGAACGGAGGAAAGAAGAAAGGTGACTCTAAACCAACGGAATTAACTTACGAAGTTATGGTGAAGTGTCTGGAGGAAATGTTTGAGCAGCATCGGATAAAATTATCTGAAAGTTTAACTGCTCAATTTGAACAACATCGTCAAAGCCTTAATGAAGATTTAAAATCAATCACGGAATCTTTGAAATTCCTGAATGCTGATGTTCAAAAACACGATGCAAAAATTTCTGAGCTGGATAGTAAATCTCAGAAGACGGATATAAAAGTTGAGATCTTAGAGAAGAATCTAGCTTCGACTACTAAACAGCTCCAACAACTTAAATCCAAAGTTATTGATCTTGAGAATCGATCAAGAAGACAAAATTTACGTTTAATTGGCCTACCCGAGGATGTTGAGGTTGGAGATCCTGTAATATTCTTTGCTAAACTTTTAAAGGATTCGTTCGGTTCAGTTTTTCCCAACGATCCTCCATTACTCGATCGCGCCCATCGTATACCGTGGGTAAAGTCGGCAGCGGCTGTTTCCAAACCCAGACCAGTTATTCTTCATTTCCATTATGTTAATGTTAAAGAACAACTTCTCCAGATCGCTTGTCGACAAGGGATGATCAAGTATCACCAGCATTCCTTCAGAATAGTTCAAGACTACAGTCCTGAAGTGATGAAGGAACGACTGACTTTTAAACCTTTAATGTCGGAATGCTATCAAAAAAATCTCAAACCGGCACTACTGTATCCTGCACGACTCAGAATCTCTCTTCCCAATGGAAATCATCGTGTTTTCCACTCTACAACTGCCGCTCGGAGCTTTTTGGATGATAATTTCCCATCTGATACAGATACCCTCTCTTAATCTGTGTTGGGTGCTTCCAGCACCAATTTTTTTTTCTCTCTGGTGTTTTTCTTCAAAATAAACCTTCTACTACTGTGCGATGAAGGTTTTTTATAAGTTTAAGATTTTTGTTCTTTGTTTTTTACTATAGTGATTATTCTATAACTTATATAGAATATTTATCTTCTGTGAATAACATCACTTTCCCTTAGTTAACCTTTTGTTTTAATTTATCCTTTTTTGTTATTACTAATGATCCGATCCGACGGTCATATGTAGTTATATGCTTCCTATTTTTGATTTTCGCATAATTAAAATGGCGACTTGTCTTTCTTTTTCTATAATCTTTATTTTTTTTCGGGACGCCATGTTCTTATGCTTCTTCTTCCCATAATCCATTTTTATTATTTTGGAAGCGTTTTTTTATTTACTCGTTCATAATTAACTAATTATATGCACTGATACTGGTTTCTTTTATTTTATATATTTTAGTAATTTTTACTATGGAGACTAATTTACAATACTGTTTATTTTTCACATATTAGTCTTTGGGAGGTCACTTATCTAACATATATTTTTGGAGTTGCCCCCTGCAGAAATGGGGTTAAAGTTAGTATTAGTTAGCGCTTTTTTCAGCCTTCTCTGGCTCAGTTCGGGTTTCTATTTGGGGTTGGGGGAGGGGGTGGTCTTTTTCTTTTTTAATTTTTTCTATTGGGCTGATTCAGAACTACAAAGATGTCCCCAGTGTCGAGGTTTCCGGTTCCTCTCTAATCATGTATTCCTCTTCCGATTTCATGAGCTCACATTATGGTTAACCCCTTATTCACCAAAGGGTTAATTTTTAGTTATGGCTCATTCTATTAATTTTGTCTCTTGGAATACAAATGGTTTAAACCATCCAATAAAACGGAAAAAGATTTTCAAAATATTCCAAAGACTGAATGCTCATATTATCTTTGCTCAAGAGACTCATGTAAGGAAAGAAGACAGTCAACGCTTCTTTAGGTTTTGGAAAAGACAACAATACCACTCAAATGCTCAAGCCAAAATTAAAGGCGTTTCAATTTTTATTGATCCCTCAATTACATTCATTCATCAAGACATCATTTCAGATCCTAATGGCAGATTTCTGTTAATTACGGGGGTACTTTTTAATAAAAAGGTCGCTATGGTTAATGTTTACGCTCCGAATGTGGATTATCCTGAATTCTTTAAACATTTACTTACTTCCCTTCCTAATTTAAACGAGTATATGTTGATAATGGGCGGTGATTTTAATTTATGTTTGAATCCCATGTTGGATAGATCCACAAGTAGTCCGGCTTTACCGAATAAGTCGGCTACTATTATCAACTCTTTTATGTTGGATGCTGGGATTTCAGAAATTTAGAGATTTCTACATCCAAATGATAAGGAGTTCTCCTTTTTTTCACATGTTCACTGTTCTTTTTCCCGAATTGATTATTTCCTGATTGACTCTCGTTTGATTCCATATGTAGTTGATTGTAATTATGACATTATTGCTACTTCAGATCATGCTCCATTGAAACTTTCCATCAAGTTAATGGATACCTTTTGTACTACCAGACAATGGCGATTTAACCCTATTTTGCTTCAAGATCAGGACTTTGTCAAATTTATAAAAGAGCAGATTGATTTCTTCTTTTCAACTAATACTATGGATGAAGTTTCCAACGGAACTGTTTGGGACGCCTTTATAGCTTATATCCGTGGTCAGATTATTTCCTATTCGGCCGGTTTGAAAAGACGTATTAACAATGAAATACTTCTACTGGTTGATAAAATTAAAGAAGTTGATAAAAAATATGCTATTTCTCCTAGCAAGGAGCTGTACAAACATAGAGTTGAACTCCAATTGGAACATAGCTTATTATTAACATCCTTGATCGAAAATCAATTAATGAGAACTAGAAGTGATTTTTATATTCATAGTGATAAATCGGGTAAATTACTGGCTAACCAATTGAAATTTGATTCGGTTAAACGTCAAATTACTAAGATCCGCAAACAGGATGATACTTTCACGGTTGATCATGTTGGGATAAACCAAACCTTTCAAGAATTTTATACCTCTTTATATCATTCTGATTTTCCTCATGATTCTAATTTTATGCATGATTTTTTAAGTAAGTTGAGTTTTCCGAAACTATCTCCCGAAGATTGCCTATAATTAGAAACTTCCATTTCAGAGGAAGAAATAATAACTGCAATCTCTTCATTAAATTCCGGTAAAGCACCCGGTCCCGATGGGTTTACAGTGGAATTTTAAAAAATTTTTTTCCTCCATTCTTTCTTCTAAATTGTCTAGAATATTTAAGGAAGCAATTAGTTTAGGTAAATTACCACAATCGTTTTATGAAGCCTCTATTTCCTTAATTCTTAAAAAGAATAAAGATCCTACGGATTGTGCATCCTACAGACCGATATCTCTTCTGAATGTAGATTCAAAAATTTTTTCAAAAATTCTAGCTACTAGACTGGAGAAGGTGTTACCTCAAATTATTTCCATGGATCAAACCGGATTCATCAAAAATCACTATTCATCTTTTAATATTAGGAAGTTAATGAATATTGTTTATACCCCCTCACTTACTACCCCGGAATGTATTATCTCATTAGATGCTGAGAAAGCCTTTGACAGAGTTGAATGGCCTTATTTATTTAATGTTCTTGAGAAATTTAATTTTAATTTGACATTTATACCTTGGATTAAATTGTTATATTACTCCCCGGTAGCCTCGGTCTGTACAAATAATTATAGATCTTTTTTTCGTCTTTTTCGCGGTACTAGGCAAGGTTGCCCTCTTAGTCCTTTACTATTTAATATTGCTCTTGAACCTTTAGCAATTGCTATCCGTGACTCGCCAAATATTGTTGGTATTACCCGTGGAAATGAAATACATAAACTATCATTATATGCAGATGATTTGTTGTTATATATCTCTAACCCGGAGAAGTCAATTCCTGCTATCTTAGATCTGTTAGCTCTATTTAGTAACTTTTCTGGTTACAAATTGAATCTTAGTAAGAGTGAATTATTCCCTTTAAATAAGCATGTACCTATTTATGGACGTTTACCATTTAAATTGGTTACTGATTCATTTATATACTTAGGGATAACAATTACCAAAAAATATAAAGATTTATTTAAAGCTAATTTTTTACCTTTGATTGATCAGATTAAACTTTTATTTACCAAATGGTCCCCAATCTCTTTGTCTTTGATTGGTCGGATTAACGCTATTAAGATGATCATTTTGCCTAAATTTTTGTATATATTTCAATCGGTTCCAATTTTTATCCCAAAATCTTTTTTTGATAACGTGGATTCAAAAATTTCCTCATATATTTGGTAGAATAAAAATCCTAGGTTAGGTAAAAGATATTTACAGAAATCCAAGAAGGAGGGGGGACTTGCCCTCCCAAATTTTAGATTCTATTATTGGGCAATTAATATTCGATATTTAAAATTTTGGCTACAAGATTTGGACGCATCTTTAAACCCTCATTAGGTAAATCTTGAATCTAATTCATTACAAGGGTTTTCCTTGGGTTCGGTTTTAGGAACTTTACTTCCTTTTACTTCTTTTAAATCATATAAACAAATGAATAACCCAATAAAACATACTTTACGTATATGGTTTCAATTCTGAAGATTTTTTGGGTTTAATCAATTCATTCTAGCAAGTCCCATTATATCAAATTTTCTTTTTCAACCTTCCATGATGGATCAAGCTTACTTTGATTGGAAAACCAAAGGTATAATATCTTTTCGCGATTTATTCTTGGATAACTGTTTTATGTCTTTTGATCAACTCTCTAATAAATATAACTTACCCAGATCTCACTTTTTTAGATATTTACAGATTAGAAACTTTTTAATTACTGTCTCTCCTAATTTTCCACACCCATATCCAATGGACACTTTGGAAAAAATCTTAGACTTAAATCTTTCTCAGAAAGGTGTAATAGCAATTGTATATAATATAATTATGAATTTATGTCCTGATGCCTCTAATAAAATTAAAGCTGACTGGGAAAGAGAACTTGAGATTAATATACCGACTGAAAAATGGGGAAAAAGTTCTTCAGTTGGTGAATTCATCCTCTGTATGTGCTAAGCATAGGTTGATACAGTTTAAAGTAGTTCACAGGGCTCATATGTCCAAAGATAAACTATCTCGTTATTACTCTTATATTAATCCAATATGTGACAGATGCCAGTCTGAGATTGCTTCTTTAACTCACATGTTTTGGTCATGTCCCTTGTTGGAGAAATATTGGAAAGATATTTTTGATATTATTTCAACGGTCCTAAATCTAGACTTACAACCTCATCCAATTACTGCTATCTTTGGATTACCAATGATAGACTCAACTAATTTAACCTCTTCATCACGAAGGATGATTGCATTTCTTACTTTAATAGCTAGAAGGTCCATCTTGTTGAATTGGAAAGAGATCAACCCTCCTACAGTATTTCATTGGTTTTCACAAACTATGGTGTGTCTGAATTTGGAGAAAATTAGAAGTGCAGTTTATGACCCTTCTATTAAGTTTGGAAAAATTTGGAGGCCATTTATTCAGCATTTTCATTTGATGTAATTTGATCATTTCCAAACTGGTTTTATTTCTCTGTACTGTTGTTGGAGGGGAGTGGAGGCGTCGACGCTGAGGTTTTCTTCTTTTCCATTTTTAAGTTGTTAGTTTTGCCCAAGTCTTTTAGTTTAGTTTAGTTTTTTTTTTTCTTTTTTTTTTGTCTTTTTCCTTTTTTTTTGCTTTATATTATCCGTGATCAGTTCTACATGTATGGGAGTTTTGGTAATTTCCACTATTTGGTTTTGCAATTAATCTTTTTTTAAATGTAACAATACATCTCATATTATCTGTATTATTGCTATGTTTTGTTTCTATATTTTGAAATTAATAAAAAGATTGAAAAAGAAAGGATCTCCCGTCTCAACATCTTCAGGAAATCGGATTATTCGCAGATTCTGTCGTCGAGAACGATTTTCAAGATCGATAATCTTTGCTTTATAACGCTCCAACTGCTGAGTTGTTGAAGTTAGATTTTTTTTAAGAGATTCAATTTTTCGATCCCTTTTGCGACCATCTTCATCTAGTTCCGAGATTCTAATTTGTTGTTGATCAACTTCACATCTAAACAATTTAACGTCATCTTGAATTGTCTTCAAAACTTCTTCAAACACAGCGAATCTTTGGTTAAGTGTATTCTCAAGGAGTCATTATTTCAACAGTTAATGGAGTCTCCTTCGATGCTTCAGGATCACCACCTTTTTTTCCATTCCCGCCGGAGCCCCTTCCGTTTTTAACATCTTGTGCTCTGGTGTGCATTTTCAGTAAGTAAAAATCGAAGTTCAAAGATATATTTGTAGTATAAATCCTTTAGATATAGATAACATAAATAGGGTGGTTACAGGTAAAAGAGATAAAGGGAATGAAGCGACGCCAAAATGTAGCTCACTCCATGAGCGCCTCCTGGAAAGTCCTCGCAGCAACATCTCAAGCTCCAACACGCTGAACACCGGTGCCCCCACAAGGGAATGTAGAGGAGGCCTATCATCTTAACTCTTGATCGTCAGCATACATATTATTCTACTCAAGATTTTCCGACCCTTTTCATACCATGGACCAGTACTGTTTAAGCGAGGGGTCTACAGGCCCCAGGTTTGACCCCCTGTTCTATTTTGTATCCTGAGCAATCCATCTTCAACTGCTTTATCAATGATTGATCTTCCTTCCCACTTTTGCACTGATGGTGGCTGTTTACTGATAATTGCAGAGTACTTCTGTTTGCTGCTTTTAAGTTGCAATACCTGATGAAAAACAGTCAGGTGTAGATGGCATACAGGGGAGAACTGGTGAGTGATTAGCAAAACTTACACCATGCAAATACAAGTTTGATAAAGAGAGAGCGTAACCACCTAGCCTTGATGTTGAGTCCATTACTTAACATTGGCAAGGTCCCTACAGTTAATATCTTTGTGGAAATTTATGGTTTTAAAATCTAGCTGGTCTAGCCATAGTTAAAATTGCTATTTAAAGCTAGGTATTCTGCTGTGGAGGACTTGGCTACCTGATTTTTTCTCCCTACATGTTTTTCATGCTCCCATTGCTTGGATGACTGCAACTCCAACAAAAGTTAAGAGGCGCATCGTCATCCTAGACAGGTACTCATCCATCTTGCTACTCATTCACTTCCATCTTTTGTGCATTAGGTATACGATCTACAAATTGCTCTAATTATTCACCAGTGTCACTCTGACAGCACTTATAAAATCCTGTGACCTTTGACACAGCTGGAAAAAGGCTGCATGTGCAAATGATACTGATCTTCCAAGTTGTACACCATCCTGGCTTGGAAGCTGACCCAGTCATAATGCATGAATCCTGCAGAGACATACAGGTTTCCCCCGCCATTGGAAGGTAGAGCGTTCCTATGAAACGGTTCATAAGCTGGAATGTCGGAAGGTGAAGAAGAAATTACCATTTATTTATATGGGAAAAATTTGTGAGCGTTCGCAGAGCCAAAAAATAACCTACCAAATCATGCCAAATAACACACAAAACCTAAAATAACAGTAACATATAGTAAAAGCAGGAATGATATGATAAATACACAGCCTATATAAAGTAGAAATACTTTTCTGCAATCATTGTAGCACTGTCCACCGTAGCAAAAATCTCACACAAGCACTCTTGGCAGAAACACTCGGCGCAAGCGCCCTTGGCAGAAGCACTCTCTCCAGTAACCTTTAAACTATGAAACTGCCAAATCATACCAAATAGCACATAAAAATACACAGCCTATATAAAGTAGAAATAATGTATGTACAGTGTAGTATCACTTACGGGAATCGGGAAGACAGCACACTGATGATGGTGTGTTAGGCTGAGTCGTCAGAGGTTGGGGTGGTGGGACACTGGGGTGTCATCTCGTCATCTGTTTCCATCAGGGCAGGCAGGTCATTTTCTTCTATGTCTGCCTGCCTTGATGTCGAAGGACGAGGTTCGTTGTCTGCTGTGGCTGATGTGGAAGGCTTGAAAAAGGACAGTATGCTTGACTGCTTGGCCTTGGGCATTTTTCTATCATACAGTTCTTTGTAAACACTCAAACCATCCTGCAAATACGCCCTAAACCTACGTAGCCTTTCAAAATTAAAGTCATACTTTTCTGCACTCATTGCAGCGTTGTCAATTGCAGCAAAAATCTCACGCAGTTACTTCACATTCAGTTCCTGGATGACTTCACTTTCGGTCCGTTCGCTACTGCATTTGGTTTCGATTGTTATCCTTTCCTCTCCAATTGCATCAGCTCTTCATCTATTAGTTCTTAGTCATGGGATGCCAAAACCTCTTCAACATCATCTTCATCAACTTCCACAAACCAAACTCACTTTGTCCTTACTTCGTTCACCATGATCGAAACGCTTAATTATGTCCAGTTTTACACTAAGTGTAACAGTCTTACGAGCTCTTTTAGGCTTTTCCCATACCTTAGAGCTCATCTTCCTAACGAATGCTCAAAATAAATGGACATAAAGCATAGATGTTCGCAGGCATGTGTTTAAGCAATGCCGGCTAGAATGCAGTTCCGGGGGAGGAGCTTGGCTGCTCGGGGCTCGCGATTCCTTTTTACATGCGCTGCTTTTTTCGCACGCTTCCTTTTTTCGTAACAGTGAAAACACCTTCTGTTAGCGAAAACAGGTAACTAATGTAGGTCTTTCGTAACAGCAAGGTGTTGTAAAGCAAACATTCGAAGAGTGGGTGACACCTGTAATAAAATGCTGCAATTCTCAACAATCTGAAATGGCGGAAAATACTACAGTGACAGGTCAAGAAGTGTCTGTGGAGAGAGAAACGTAAGTCAGTAATCGTCATCAGAATACTAGGGACTTCCATGTATAGAGTTTGGGGATGAAGGGTGCATTTCTAAAAAATGGTCCATATTGCAATTTTCTGTAACACGAATCAGCTCTATCTGTGCAGACATCAAGACGCACAAGCTGGAACAAAATGTTTACTTCTGTTTCACAAATACTGTGATTGATTTTATTTTGCATCTCAAATTTTTGTGTTATGTGAATTCTGTGAGGGCAAATTTCCATTACCAAATGTGGAGGCCCTTTCATAAAAGGACTGTGGGAATACCTTCACAGAAGGACTGCATTAGTGACCTGCCACCATTGTCTCGGGCACTTAGCAGATTGACAATAACTGTTACCTTTCCCAGTGAAACCACATCTTTCAGGGTCAATTGTTTCCATTGTTAACTTCCTGCAGTTACAATAGCGCTTTGCCATTCCACTGATCATTATTTTTCCTTGCATAAAGGAATATATAAGATATGTGGAGGAGCTCTGAGGCAGCAAATAACTATCCCAAACTTGCTGAAGGACACTGGTTATCCCTAGATATATTTAAAATCTGCTTTGATCCATTTTCTAGCTTTGCAGTATTTTCTAGCGCCTGCAGCGCCTATTCAGAATATGCTGTTTCTCACTTGGGTAACAGCAGTAGTTTTTGAAGATTGAGAGCAATTGGAGCTCCCCTCTTTAAAAGGGAGGTGGAAGAAGTCTCTAAATATACAAGGCAAAGGTAAATTCTTGGTAACCAAGGGATGAAAGGTTATCTGAGGCGAATATAACATTTATGTTATAATTTTATCAGCTTTAATCTTACTAATTGGGAAAGCAGGCTTAAGGACCTAAGTGGTATTAATCTGCTTCTTGTCTATTTATTTGCCTGCTGTTTTACCATTTGCATTTTACCTGGACAAAAGTACCTTACACAAACTGTTTTCAGTGCAGATTTAAAGAGCTCTGATTTCATTTGTATTCGGAATAATAATACTGCTGGAATCAACACTTCTCTTGCAAAGGTGCACTGTTTTGAGGATCAAGCACTATATAGGGTAACCTTAGTAAATGCTGCAGATCTGAAATAAAAGCTATTTCAGGTTTGGGTCATGATCCTGGTCTTTGACCACAATATACCATTAAAATTAGCCTGAATTAATTTATACTGCTTAGACTGGGAGCTCTGTAGCTAGATTTCAGTCACCTTCCTGAGAGCGTTAGCTCACATCACTGAACACAATTAAGCACAATTATGTCATCTCATGGCCTTAAACTTGTCATCGTTTCCTTTGCAAGCCTCAATCCCTGGAAGATGGGCTGGGAAATGTGCTGTACAAGTGACATGTTGAAACAGCTCAAAGTGTGGCATTGCCTCTTTAGTCATCTGTCACACACATAATGAACTCTTGCTGAGAGATCCATCCCTGATAACATCACTTGAAACCATGGAATAGATTGCTAACCTCCATATTAAAACATGCTTGCTCTCCCAATCAAGTATATATTTACCAGTGTTGAGACCAAGATTTACTGTTTAGATACTGGGGTAACCCAAGTAATGAAAGCCAGAGGTTTCCATCTTCGGTTGAAGAACTTGCCAGAGGACTGCTTTCTGGAACTCTCTTAATGTAAATTCAGACTACTTATCATAAAGTTTGTTAGTTTATTTTTAAGTGCTGCTAGCAGTAAGGAAATGTATGTCAGCACTGGGCCAACATGCCTGTGCAAGATTCCCAACATCTCAAATTAGCATCTCCTCACTTTCCTCTTCCCAAAAGCAGTGTGAGACCTGTAATCATCATTGGTTATTGTGACTCATAACAGCTAACAGAACAGAACTCATCGATAGATTTATA
Source organism: Mobula birostris (assembly GCF_030028105.1). Classification (NCBI taxonomy): domain Eukaryota; kingdom Metazoa; phylum Chordata; class Chondrichthyes; order Myliobatiformes; family Myliobatidae; genus Mobula; species Mobula birostris. The sequence goes on from NC_092387.1 coordinate 40,200,173, forward strand.
CTACATGCGTCACCACATTGGATATTTATTATTTGGGCAAAATGCATTATGGACGTCTTCCTCTACAATAATGCTATAGGTGTTTTTTTTTCATATTTAGGCTTGCCCCTGTAAACAGGGATGACTTGATTTCAGTCTGGTTTTGAAGGTTAAGTCAGCTAATGAAGCCAATCTGGTACCACAGACTGTTCTATAGATAAGAAACAGCAAACTGTCCATTATATTCACATCAAAGTTGCTGGTGAATGCAGCAGGCCAGGCAGCATCTCTAGGAAGAGGTCCAGTCGGCGTTTCGGGTGAGACCCTTCATCAGGACTAACTGAAGGAAGAGCTAGTAAGAGATTTGAAAGTGGGAGGGGGATTTCCCCCTCCCCCTCCCACTTTCAAATCTCTTACTAGCTCTTCCTTCAGTTAGTCCTGACGAAGGGTCTTGGCCCAAAACGTCGACTGTACCTCTGCCTAGAGATGCTGCCTGGCCTGCTGCGTTCACCAGGAACTTTGATGTGTGTTACTTGAATATCCAGCATCTGCAGAATTCCTCGTGTTTACATTATATTCACAAGTAGGTTTGTACATCCCAGTGTTCATTGATGTTCTATTGAGAAATAAATTGAAGGTTTGTAAATCAACAAATGCCTGTGTTCCCCTCTCCATATTCTGCATAGGCTGAGGGTAGTTTACAAACTCCTAGCTTGGGTATATCCAAACATTCAAATGAGCTTTCATATTTTATTAAGTTCAACAGTTGGAAGTATATACGCATGTTCATCCTGAAGCTTGCAAAACTAGTTTCCTCCTCCACTGCACTCTTAGTAATTGTTTTTACCAATCTTTATGTGCTTTTGATTCTATTCATTACAGTATTGTGGAGGTATGGTTACCATGTTGCATGATTTTTGTTTATTTTCCAACTTGCAGACAAAATCAACTTGAGTCTGCAAAATTGGGGCACGTTACCCAGGAATGGATTTATACCCATATCTACTTGTTCTATCTTTGAGCAAAGTTTGCATCAAAGATGCGTCCATATTTTGAATATATTTTGAATTTGGAAGATTTTTTGTGACTAATATATTGAGGTGTGACATTTTAATCCATTTCTTGTTTCATTACAGTGAATTTTCAGTAGAGTTAGACCACATTCCATTATTTAATGCTGATGAAATTCTTCCATTTATGCCTTTAATTTGTTTGGTTTGTTTTAATTTCTGTAAACAATTCTTGGAAAAGTTTTGGTATATTAAACATTCTTCTGAAAGGTCAAACCATTGGAACAGATCGGAACAATACTAGCTATACTTAAACATATTAATGCTCTTTAAGTGGTGCCTGGAAGCATTAAATATTTTCAGACAAATGGGGATCTTTAAGTTAATCTATCCATTTTTGTAGCAAGGAAAAGAAGCTCTATAACCTTGCGCCTGTTTCATCATTTTCCTTTTTCAGCTGTTCTGCTTCTGTGCAATAAGTTGACGTTGTTACGTACCCCGTAACTGGGTTGCCAAACCAGCAGAAATGGACCACTTAGTTGGAGTCTGGATTACTGGAACTAAGAAAGTTTTATTAAAGAAATAAGTAACACAGTACTCTAATCATAAGGATATAAATGCAACAGGTTAGCAATGATAAAACACACATGTACACAGGACTAGGATAATAGGAATCAATCAAGCTCTATCGCAGTCTCGGGGTAAAATGATCAGTCTCAAGTGACGCAGAGTTCAGTTCAGCTTAGTACAGTTCGCAGCAATCGCTGTTGTGCCGCTGGAGAGAAAATATGCAAATCGGATTCAGACAGACCTTCGTTCTTCGCAGTTAGCTTTCGGCGTGAGCCCTTTTAATATCTTCTGAGGTCACGGACTGTGACCCCTCCGTTCCAGATATGATCGTTCTTCTGCGGTGAACCCGGCACCCAAGCAAGGGCGGACACACACACCATGTTCCCGCCGATCGTACCTTTTCACCCTGTGCGTCTATGGTCGGTCCCGCGAACAGACCTCCAAAACTCCCACCAACTTGTTGGGGGGCACACCGTACTTCCAGAGTCTCGTTACCTCGTGATCTCGTGGTGTAGTGGTGTCTTGCCTTAGCGAACCTGTTCCTTTTATCCCCCTGCTGGGGTATCGCCTGTCCATCAAACTTCAAACAGTTCAGGTTCAAAGCAACCGATCTGTCAATACTCGGAACTGTGTCTCTTTTCGTTAATCTCTTTCTCATCTCTCATTAATATTTGGAATGTTTCTCTCTTTGTCTGTCTTATCAGCATCAAACTTCTGATAACTTGGTCTTTTGTCACAAAGTTTTGCAAAACAGTTTTATTAGTAGGTTTGATCTCATTGTGCAATGCTACTGGTTGTTATTTTTTTTTATGGAATACATGTCTTCTCTGAATTTTGGGGATTATTCAGGACCACAAATAACATCAGGAGCTCCCTCGAGAAAGTTGGATGGCATATCATTTTGCAAAATACTTTTCAAATTATAAATGAGTAGTAGAACATTCACCTGAGGGATGCTGACAGTTGATTTCCTGCAAGGTCAAGCAAGTACTCACAAAAGCCATCATCATGCATGGCTCTAAAAATGAAGGGAAGTTCTGCTGGAAGTGTGACTAAATGCATGAATGCTATGGTGAGGGAACATTTTGTGTTTAACCTTACCTTGGAAAGAGTCATTAACACCTGGAATATATAAAGTGTAATATAAATTTCTGAGAGGATTGAGGATTGGGTTGACCTGCTGATGACCTATGAGTTGCCCTTTCTGAGTGGTCATACACCATTGGAAACATGTTTCCTATAGCACGTTCCTGTGCTGAGTTTCCCCAGAGATATCTGACCCCAGCTAACCTGCAGGGTCTAGCCTACTCCGACTGTCCCCACCCTGCAGTTTCATTGAACTTTCACTTTGGCCGAAGGTGGATTCCAAGAAGACTGAGGCATCCTGGATGCTGTCCGAGCCTTGTTTTTGGATGAGACTACCAACACAATGGTCGGAAAATGCTGCTCATCTACTGAGCTTATTGGCACCGTGGGGGGAGATTGGCAGTTAGTGTGTGGCCATTCAGTACCAATAGGTTGAAAAAAAAACAGTTAATGCTGGCAACCACAGGAGATAAATGTGGTCAGGTCTTGGAAAGATCTGGCCCTATACCATAATATTATACACGTATGAAGCAAGCTAAGCAATACCCAATAATATAGATGATGCTCCAAGATCCCGAGGGGAGTGAAGAAAACATTTATTTACATTTACTTTTGCTTGGAAGTTCGATTAGAATGGTGCGGAAAGAATTGGGAGGCATCAGCACATTGAATAATACTGACATTTGCAAGAGGAAGAGGCTAATTCAAGGGTGTCGAATCTATGGCGTGCACAATAGTTTTTTGGCACGTAGCATGGAGAGCTGCCCCTTGATTCCTTAAACCCCACCCATAATAAAAAGTTTCATAATGGTTATCTTTGCTGCCAAATTAATCAGCAAATTATTTTTTTACAACCTGAGAGCATTGAACTGTTTTACAAGCCAAGAGCAGTGAAAGCATCTTGGCACCAGCTAGTCGATTGCGAAAACACATGATATTGGATAATACTCTTTGAAATCCTCTCAGATCTCGTGTACTCACCAGTATTTGGATAGTAAATGGTTTCAACAACAATATTATTTAGAAATGTTATTTCAATTGTCTTTTTAAAAGATTAATATTCAATTATTTAAATTAGTACTTCTATTAATAGTTAAATAGTGAATAAATATAAATAACCAACAGGATTCATCTTATTTCCTTAAAGTCCACAATTATTGTTACCAGTTCATTAATTGATGATAATCTCTGTTTAAAATTAACACGGCGAGAGAATGTATCACCAATTTGGGTGTGCACTCAAAAGTTTGCCTCCCCTAGACTAGGTATTAGAGCAGGGCCCACTACGTAAGGAAAGAATAATTTACATTCCCATCTGTATTGGAATCCAAAAGAGAGGTTGTGGGAAGCATGGATGAAATGTGGTTAGAAAATGGCTATGAAAGGTGGGGACAACCCTAGACAGATACAGATTCAATGATAGAATAACAGGAACCTGGTTTATGTTGAGATTTGATTTAATGGACACAAGATAAAGAAGGGTAGACGTTGGGTGGCTGAAGTCCTGCTTATTGATAAGATTTTATGAGCTTTTAAATTACACTGGTGAGGAGTGGGGCTAGATTAATGAAAAAAGATGCTGAAATGAATATTTACAGAATTTCCTAGGATGATTAAGAAAACATTTCCCGAAGGTAAGTACCTATAATTTGCAATTTTGTGCATCACTTGTAAATTTAGAATTAATATATTTTCTTACAAGTTTGCTTCAATGTTTTTATTGTGCTTAATTCCATTCAGGGCATCTTAAGCACACATATTCTTCCAGTGCAAGTCATTGTGCATTATTTTATATTTTACCCAGAGAATTTCAGAACACGCACTTGGGCAGGTCATCATTTTCCAGCATTAATGTGGTTTTCAAGGCAGGAGTAGTTGGTTATTGCTCTTTTTTGTTTCCATTTGTTCAAATGCAAAGCTTTGCAACTTGAAAAACTGCAAATCAAAAAACTAAAATTTAACCTTTAAAAACAAGCGAAGTTTGTGTTCACCTGTTATGTACTATCATATGATGAGAAGTTCGTTGCCTTCTCATGCTAGTCAAATTCATTAGTTCTGTTGATTTTATTTTAAGAAGCTCACAACTTTGGGAACATCTGTCTTTAACTTTTGATGCACAATAAACCCTTGATTTAAAAGTTTGATTGAAGTCCCTATATTCTGTATTGTTCACACACTAATACTGGAGATGGAATAATCTAAAATCTTTTTGGCTTCGGGATACCAAAACACAGTACAATTCAGAAGTGCATTGCTATAGCAATATAAATACTGTATCCTAAATATTTAACCATATTTTGGTAATCTGACACAGAGTTTTATGCCGATATATATAGTACTAACCTGCAGACCACTTAATTTTAGTTAAGACTTGTTTGCATTAGCTATTGGCATTTACAGCAGGTTTAATTGGTCAACTGAGTGGTGATGCTTTAGTAGCTTTGTTTGAGTATCCTTCAAAAGACTGTGCTGTATAGTGGATGCTGTCATGGTGTTGTACAGGTCATGCTTGCTTGGGTAGACATGAATTCTGTTACAGATGCTCACTCATAAGTGTATCTCACTACTTGACTAAAAACCTGTGCATGGTTTGTAGAGAGCACAAGTTCCTTCAGGTTTATTGGCTGTTGGAGATTTAGCTTGTTGTGAAATTTGTGTGTCGTTTCTTATTACTTTATGCCTGTTACAGGTGACAATTGAAGCAAAAACCATAGCATCTTTTAAGAAATATGTGAATATTTAATGGTTTGTATTTTGATTACTGGAACAAACTGGATGCATTCTGTGTCTTGTACATTTATATGTTTTAACAAGGATACATTCAGTCTTTTTTCAATTAGAAACATTTTGACTACTACAGAGTACTGTTTTCCCTGATGGTAACTGTTCGTTATTCAACTTGCCTATTCTACAAATTCAAGTGGTCTAATTATGCCCATCTTTTTTCTCAATCCTTTAGAAACCCCAATGCCTGTCTATGGCTTTAGGTGGAGCAGCTCTTAACCTTGATTTATGAACATGCCAGGTTGTGAAGTATCAGTTTTCAGAATAACAACAGTTAAATTCTGCCCATCATCTGCATTCACTGAATGACTAATCTTACCTTGGTATTTAAACAATGTTAACCATTAGCTGGCTATATGATCTCAAATTTAAAAGAAAACTACTTTCTCATGTTCCTGGAGAAATTGACACCACATGTAGTATTCATGGAAATCATTGCACAGGAGCCAACAGATAAAAGTAGAGAAGTCATGCTTGAATTATGTTGAGCATTGAGACCTTACTTGGAGTGCACCAGGCCCAATGAATATTAGTGGTGGAAGCAGTTCTGAGAAGATTTGTCAAACTAAAGCCTGGAATGGCCAGATAAGGAGGGAAGGTTGAATATGGAAGATTTGTATCTGCTCAACTTTAGAAGTGTGAGAAGGGACCTGATTGAAACAAGGTGGTCTGGACAGGCTGAATATGAAGAGGATTTTTCAACTTGTGGGTGAATGTAGAACTAAGGTTCAATCTAAAGATAATGGATAGCTCATTTAGAGCAAGAATAAGATTTTTTTTATTTTGTGGGTTGAGTTTTTGGAGTTCTATCATGACACCTCACAAGTAAGTGTTTTAAAACAGAGGGCTGGGGGTAATAAGATTATAGTCAGATCATCCATTATCTGGTTCAGTGGTGGAACAGACTTGAGGGCCTTGTTAGCTCTCTCCTCCAAATTTGTATGTTGGTATTTAATTTGATTCCCATCTTATGGCGATAGTCTGATATTTTCACAAGAGTTAACCACCTTATGAACCCACAGAGAGCTTCCAGCCCAGATGGGTACCTAGCCAAGTATTGTAGAACTGTGCTGATCAACTGGCTGGAGTGTTCACTGAGATCTTTAACCTCTTGCATCTGCAGTCTGAGGTACCCACCTTCTTTAAGCAGACTTCAATTATACCAGTGCCTAAAACTGGTAACCTACCTCTATGGCTATCATCCAGTACCACTTACACTGTGATGAAGTGCTTTGAGAGGTTGATGAAACTTATCAACTCCTGCCTGAGCAGCGACTTGGGTCCACTCCAGTTTGCTTACTGGCACAACAAGTCCACAGCATTTGCCATTTCGTTGGCTCTTCACTCAACCCTGGAACATCTAGACAACAAAGGTGCATCAGAATGCTGAGGTGGAGATGGACAGCAACTTGACCTGTCCTGGGCCTGGCACTTAAGTGCAATTATGAAGAAAGCACAGCAATGCCTGTGCTTAGGAGTTTGTGAATATTCAGCATTACACCTATGACTTTTGACAAACTTGTATAGATGTTCGGTGGAAAGTATACTGGCTGGTTGCACCACAGCCTGGTATGGAAACACCAATGCTCTTGAATGGAAAATCCTACAAAAAGTAGTGATAAGGTCCAGTCCATCACGTGTAAATGCCTCCATACCATTTAGCAATTCTTCACACCACCCACCACCTGGGTTATGTTTTCTTCTTGCTGTTACCATCAGGAAGAAGGTACAGGAACCTCAGGACTCTCAACATCAGGTTCAGGAACAGTTATTACCCCTCAACCATTCGACTCTTGAACCAAATGGGACAACTTCACTCAACTTCACTTGTCTCATCACTGAACTGTTCCCACGACCTGTGGACTTACTGTCAAGGACTGTTCATCTCAAGTTCTTGATATTTATTGCTTATTTATTACTATTACTTTCCTTTTTCTTTTTGTATTTGCACAGTTTGTTGTATTTTACACTCTGGTTGCTCGTCCTGTTGGTGTGATCTTTCATTAATTCTGTTATGGTTATTGGATTTATTGTGTATGCCTGCAAGAAAATGAATCTCTGGTTTGTATATGGTGACATACATGTACTTGGGTAGCAAATTTACTTTAAACTTTACTTTGAACTTTATATATTGCTGTAGTTTTGTAATATTTAGATTGAAACCCGTTGGGGAAATGTTAGGATTGTTAGATGCATAGGAGTTTTTTGACAGCTGGAGCATAAAACTACATAAGTGAGGGAATACAATGACAATATCATTGATGTTCTTACTAATCAAGTTTTTGGTGAAAGAAGTTTATAAAACTAAGCGGCTTTTAGATGTGCCCTGCCAGCATCTCCAGTGTTCAGAACCTAATATGTAGGAATTTGTAAGAGAAAACGTGGACACAGTTATAAAGAAAAATGGTAATGAAGTCAGTACTTATAGATAATTGTTTGTGGGTGTGAGACTTTCATTTCTACCACTACAACTCTATTAAGTTTCCTTTCTTTTGAATACGTAGGATTGAAATGCAAGAACATAACTTAATACTATGTAACTCTAATGTTAGGGGATATTGACTGCACAGACTGAGTATGGAAATTGAAGCCTTCAAATAAATGTGAACTTGCTGAGCTACCATAGGAGCCAGTCTACTTTTCCATCTTGTTCTGATTGATTCAAAACCAGTTAATAACTTCTGTGGAATTCCTAGGAAATCCATGAAGCAAGTGATAAAGGCTCAATTTAAATTGTTTTCTTTACTTCAAACAATTTCCTTATTGCATTTTACAAATATTTTTGATCCCTGCAGGTTGGAGGGAAGGCAGTACATGTGAACCCACATTATCAAACCAACATCATGAATAGGAACAAACGCGACAACCAGTTCTACAGTGTAGAGGTTGGGGATTCAACCTTCACTGTCCTGAAACGCTATCAAAACTTGAAGCCCATTGGTTCAGGAGCACAGGGAATTGTATGGTAAGTTAACTTTTTTGACTTTTGCCATCAGTCATGCAAAACAAGGACTGTCCTCTGAGCTTTTCATTTAAAAATAATGAATGGAAATGTGGAGAATCTTTTTCCCTTTTATTAATGTAATATTTTATTACCATTTAATGAATCAGTGTTTTGCTGTTTTTGGCACATGTCAGATAACAAATTATAAAGCTGAAACTTTCAGGTTGGAAAAGGTGTAGCTGATATGGTTAGATGGATTAGCATTATTTGTCCTATAAGCACATGTATATTGAAACATCAAAACATACCGTGAAATGTGTTATTTGTGTCAAGGGTTATGCCAGGGGCTGCCCACAAGTGTCGCCACACTTAGCATGGGAAGTAGCAGTGCTAATTAATGTTGATCTCTTGTCAACAGTAATGATCATGCAAGTTGAATTTCTCATGGCATAAGAGAACTTTGCACAGAACAACCAAGCAGCACATACATTATATGAAGCAGTCAAAAAGAAGAATATTCAGTAGATCTACTGTGGGCAGAGATAACTGCATGGTGCAGTTATATTTGTTCATATGTCTTTTTTCTGTGTTTTACAAATTAGAGTTGAAGTATTTTACATAAGTGACTGGAACTTTGTTTGGGTCTGAATCTGAGGAATGTGTGCTCACACAAGATTAGAATCCTGTCTCTTACTATCCACATTTATTTGCTGTTATTTAATCAGCATTGAATATCAGTTACTAGTAAAGAAGAGAAAATCGAACTCCATGTTTTTACAGTTGCACAAAAATGCTGCAGTGTATCTTGTGTTATTGGGTCATTAATATTATAACACTTGGTGGTCAAAATGCGACTACAAGTCTGCCTTCAGCAACATTACACCTAATATAAATTCACATTTAAGTACAGTAAAATTATTTCTATGGAATTGAAGAGGTGTCCCAAGTTTTAAAGGGCCTGTGGGTTGCTAATTTAATTGTAAGGCTCACTGGTTCACTCGAGTTACAAAAAAGCTGAAATGGTTGACATCAGTCCCTGTAATTAGATTGTTGCCTGAACAGTATTCTGCACTTACTGCCAAGATTTCCTGAAGGAAGTTCAGTAATGGGTTAATCTCAACTACACCTTATGACTACTCTCCTGCAATTAACATCCTCTATTGAGGTAGCACATTGGTGAGGTATTAAGTTTTGCTCCTCACTAATTCTAACTCCCAGCTTATTCACAAGAATATGTTTGCACTTCTTTTTGTGGAGAGAGTGCAATCCCCATGACTAATGGCTTAATAGTTAGCAAAAATAATTTTTTCATTCGATACAATTACACTAACAAAAGATTCATCAATAGCATGCATGGATGGTATTATTAACTGGTAACAACGATATTAATGCCTTTATAGAATTGTTTAACTGAACTTGGTTAAGTGTAAGATGCTAATTTCTGGATAAATGGTGGGGATCCTGAGATCCTTGATAGTGAAAGTTGAGAGAAACAAAAGCAGAAAGTAGAAGAAAAAGGCACTTGTCTGGAATGGCAAAAACTTGCAGTTAGTTACACAAGTATGGTTGAAGTGTTCGTTTGAATAGTTGCACTTTGGGTTAGATGCAGAGCAGAAGAGAAAAGTGAACTTTGATCTAAAGTTGGCATAACTACTGAATGATTGAGGTCAGGATGGTGTAATAAATAGATGACTTTATTTCTATCTCCCAAATCTGAGATGTTGACGCTAAAAGTCAGAAGGAGCATGTCACTTTATTCTAACTATCAAATATATTTCAGCCTTTTTATAGAGCGAGCTTAGGTTCCAATTGAATACATTTAAAAAATATTGATTTTAAATTCCTCAGCTCTCCTTATCAAGTGAATAGATGTTATATTAAGAAATATCTATTCCACCCAGCACTACGATAGAGCTAATGGGAGAATCGGTGAGCAAAGCTGCTTAAGACTGGACCACATTTTTAAATGCCGGTGTCTTGTGGCTAACCTTAAAACTGAATGGAACTGTGGGGAATCAACAGTCATCAGGATTGTTTTAATAAATCATGGAAACATCACTGTTCCACCACTTATGGTATTCTTCTCATTTTGTCTTAGTTCCAGGCTACTTATTATTCAGTATGCAGAGAAAATTCACAAGGATTTTGCCAGACTTGAGGAACTGAGTTATAGGAAAAGGTTGAAGGGCCTACTCCTGCACCTATTGTCTATTGTTACGACTGTATTCCCTGGAGCGTAGGAAAATGAGGGGCGATTTGATGGAGGTATATCGAATTGAGGGTATTGATAGGATAAATGCAAACAGGCTTTTGCCACACAGGTTGAATGAGACTAGAACTAGAGATCATGGGTCAAGAGTGAAAGGTGAACTACTTAAGGGGAACATGAGAAGAAATTTAATTCAGAGGGTAGTGAGAGTGTGGAATGAGCTGCACAGTGGAAGAGGGGGATTAGAGTTCCACTTCAACATTTCAGAGGAATGTGGGAGGGGTATGGAGGGCTGCAGTTCAAGTTCAGGTCAGTGGACTCTTCTGTGATGTATTACTGTGTAGCTCTATACATTAAATAAAGCATAACTTTTAATATCCACTGTTTAGTGCCTGAATTGATTGAAAGCTACCAGGTTAAGGTAAGTACATTTGTGTTGTCATTTCTTACAGTTTTTCCTGATACTTTATTTTTATATTATAGTGCAGCCTATGATGCAGTTCTCGATAGGAATGTGGCTATCAAGAAACTCAGCCGACCATTTCAAAATCAGACTCATGCGAAAAGAGCTTATAGAGAATTAGTCCTCATGAAGTGTGTCAACCATAAAAATGTAAGAAGCTTTATCTAGTATATTAATTTATCATGCGAAGTTAATTCACCAAAAGAGGGGAAAAAACGCAGTAGAAGCTTATGACTAACTTGGATGTGTTTTGATTATTCTTGAATATTGCTTGAACAGTACTTTGATCGTTTAGATGGAAAATGATTTATTGCAGATTATTTTAATTCAGGATGCTCAAGCCAAATAGATGCTAATTCAGTAATAGCTTGAATTTCAACCCAGTAATGCCGTCTATGGGTTGAATTAAATGATAACCGACGTTATTCTCAGTACTTGGTCTTAAATTGGTTCCTTTTCAGAGGATGTCAGTCGCCTTTAATGTAAACAAAAAGAAATACTGAGCAGATTTGATAACAGATCTTCAGGCAATTTTTCTTTGGCTTGATCCATGTAAGGTCTACACTTTAAGCAGTAGAAGTAGGCAAATTTTTTTTTTTCATTTCAAGATATTTTATTTAAATCTTTTTATTAATTATTATTGAAAGTCGACAACAAAAAATACATTAAAATAATCAAGTCAGTATATCAATATGTATAATAAGAGTCAAACTATTAACCAAGCTAAACAGTGTATCAATAATAATAATTTAAAAAAACCAAAATGTTAAAGCTATTTTTTTTTAGGAAAAAAGAACCCCTACTAACTAAAACAAAAAAAAACCTCAGCTAACAAAAAAAATGAGGAAAAAAAAAACATTTGGAGCACAAACCCGGAGCTATACGCCATACAAGCTTCTATAGGCAAATAGTTGCCAGACTCATTTACAGATTTCCAGCTGCAGTTGTTTGGATTGATGATTAAGTATAATTGCATATTATGGCTGTATAGAATCTTTTATAAATTGGGTGCTTTATTCATCGATAGTCGGGTCAACGTGGTAGAATATCTCATTCCACCCCCCCCCCCCCCCCACACCTTGAAATATTTTGCTCTTATTCAGGGATTTCTTCGGAATAATCAAATGTTATTGCCTTGTTACAAACAACAGGGATTCTGCAGATGCTGGAAATTCAAGCAACACACATTTTAATTCCACATCCCATTCCCATTCTGACATGTCTATCCACGGCCTCCTCTACTGTAAAGATGAAGCCACACTCAGGTTGGAGGAACAACACCTTATATTCCGTCTGGGTAGCCTCCAACCTGATGGCATGAACATTGACTTCTCTAACTTCCGCTAATGCCCCACCTCCCCCTTGTACCCCATCCGTTATTTATTTTTATACACACATTCTTTCCCTCACTCTCCTTTTTCTCCCTCTGTCCCTCTGACTATACCCCTTGCCCATCCTCTGCATTCCCCCCCGCCCTCTTTGTCTTTCTCCCCGGACCTCCTGTCCCATGATCCTCTCATATCCCCTTTGCCAATCACCTGTCCAGCTCTTGGCTCCATCCCTCCCCCTCCTGTCTTCTCCTATCATTTTGGATCTCCCCCTCCCCCTCCCACTTTCAAATCTCTTACTAACTCTTCCTTCAGTTAGTCCTGACGAAGGGTCTCGGCCTGAAAGGTCGACTGTACCTCTTCTAGAGATGCTGCCTGGCCTGCTGCGTTCACCAGCAACTTTGATATGTGTTGTTTATTGTCTTGTTTGTAGTTTATTGATTCAACCAGTTCAAGTTTAGTTTGCATGCTATAGCATTAAAATGCTGTTATGTAAATTAGTTGTGAGTATTTAGAATACTCAGTCTATGCAATTCCTTCAGTTCACACCCCTCAGGCTGAAGAAATTTCTCCTTATCTCATTTTAAGGGGACTTCCCTTTATTGTGAGGTTGTGCCTTTAGATCCGAGAATGCTCCTACTAATGGAAACATCCTCTCCACGATCCTTCTATCCAAGCCTTTCAGTATTTAGCAGGTTTCAATGAGATGCTTGCTTGTCCTTCTGAACTTTTTCGAGTACAGACCCAGAGCTATCAAATGCCCTTCCAAACATTAAGCATTTTGTTCTTGGGATCATGCTTTTGAACCTTTCATGGACCAGCACATCATCCCATCAGCAGCAGTGATGAGTCGGCTTACAGAGAGGAGGAGGAGAAGCTTGTCAAATGGTACGAGGACAATAACCTGAGTCTCAGTGCGGACAAAATAACAGAGATGATTGTGCACTTCAGGAAGGCGCAGGTCAACCTCTCTCCATTGCACAGTTTACCTGTGCTACACACTGCATGCATTTTTGAATTGTTTTTTATTAACTTATTTATGGTAATATTACATGTGCTGTATGTTTGGTTTTGTTGTACATCTGTACAGTCAAATGACAAAAAATTTGAACTTAATTATCGAACCTACAATTGCTCACAGTATTTCAAATGCAGTCTAGCCAACATCCTATATGACTTGACTGGTATATCCTTGCTTTTATATTCTCATCCACTAGAAATGAATGCTGTAAATGCATTTCATTACAAGTCCCTTTGCACCTCTGATTTATGAGTTTGCGCCCTATTTAGGAAATAGTCACAACTTTATTCTTCCCAAACAAAGTGCCTAAACTCTCACTTCCATACATTATATTCCATCTGCTACCTTTTGCCCATTTTCTTAACCATATCATTCTCCCAGTTCCCCCTCTCTGCAACACTACCTGTTCCTCCACTTGTCTTTGTGTTGCTTGTAAACTTTGCCACAATGCCACCAGTTCCTTCATCCAGGTCATCAATGTATTTCTTTCCCTAAAGGATGTCAATAAATCAGCTGGGCATTTATGAATATCATCTGCTTCATGTGCAAAGCATTTATTTTTCAATTTTCCTTTAATTTGTTTTGCAATTTATTTTCAAATTGAGGACACTATCTTATCAAAGCAGGGAGTTTGCCAAGCATGATAGGTGTTTCAGATCACATGAGGGTAGGGTTTGGCTGGCACCAAGTTCAAGATTCAAAGGTTCATTTATTATCAAAGTATACAACTTGAAATTCTTCTTCTCTAGGTAGCCATGAAACCAAGAAAGAAAAGAAAGGCAGCACAATTATCAACCCTCCCAAGTCCCCCCTCCTGCACAAACAAACAAAGCAGAACAGATGCCTCAACCCTCAAATCCCTCTTCCCGCACAAAAAAACGAACAAAACGGAACTGGCACATCGACCTCCAAATCCCCCTCCCCTCACAAAAAATTAACAAAAATGGTATTGGCACATTGGACCCTGAATCCCTCCTCCACACAAAAAAACAAACAAAATAGAGCTGGCACATTAACCCCCAAATTCCCTCCTCACAGAAAAACCCAAAAAAGACTGGGCAAAAATCACAGAATATAAAAAAACTTGAACAAAAGGTTATAAATAACAAAAAATTGAAAAAAAGCCTATAGTCCAAGTTCATATCCAAAGTGCAGAAAACCTGGGCAACACTCTCTAGCAGGCCTTTCCCTCTCTATAGCAGAGCAATCAAAAGACAGGCAGCCGGTGCTCACCCTCTGCACTCACCTTGATGTTTCAGTCTACCTCGTCACTAATCAGCGAATAATGGAAGCTTTAATTGGTGAAATGGAGTCAAACATCAGCTCGCATCCCATCCTGCAAACTGCCCACCACAAGGTTCACGCATGCTGCCTCTGTCTCCAGGAATCTTCTCGGAGATTGCAGAGCACTGAAGCATCCAAACGATCTCCAAGCTTCTGTATTCATCTCAGTGTTTCAATCTCCCTCGTTGCTTTCATCAGCGAAATGGAGTCAAACATCAGTTCACGCCCTGTCCCACAGCCTGTCCGAGCTTGTCACCTCTGCCTCCCAGAATTCTCTCAGAGACTGCAGAGTGCTGGAACATCCAAATGATCTCCAGACAGGAAATCACAGGCTCCAACAGTTCCAGAATCATATCAAAGATGGAAAAACAAACGTAAAAGACATAGAAGAAGTGAAATATATGGTTTCATAATCTATTCAGATCATGACCGAAGAATCGTTACAGGTGTCCCCCGCTTTCGAACGTTCACTTTACGAAACCTCACTGTTACGAAAGACCTACATTAGTTACCTGTTTTTGCTAACAGAAGGTGTTTTCACTGTTACGAGAAAAGGCAGCACGCGAAAAAAGCAGCTTGTGCCCCGAGCAGCCATTCCTCCCCTGGATTCAGTTCTGCATTCTAGCTGGTATTGCTTAAACACGTGCCTGTGAGCATCCGTTAGCAAAATGAGTTCTACGGTATCGGAAAAGCCTAAAAGAGCTCATAAGGCTGTTACACTTAGCGTAAAACTAGATATAATTAAGCGTTTTGATCGTGGTGAACGAAGTAAGGACAAAGTGAGTTTGGCTTGTGGAAGTTGATGAAGATGATGTTGAAGAGGTTTTGGTATCTCATGACCAAGAACTGATAGATGAAGAGCTGATGCAATTGGAAGAGGAAAGGATTACAATCGAAACTGAATGCAGTAGCGAATGGACCGAAAGTAAAGTCGTCCAGGAACTGAACATGAAGCAAATGCGTGAGATTTTCGCTGCAATGATAAAGTACGACTTTAATTTTGAAAGGGTACGTCGGTTTAGGGCATATTTGCGGGATGGTTTGAGTGCTTACAAAGAACTGTATGATCTAAGCAGGCTAAGCAGTCCAGTAAGCCTTCCAATCAGCCACAGCAGACGACAAACCTCGACCTTCGACAACGAGGTAGGCAGACATAGAAGAAGATGACCTGCCTGCCCTGATCGACGATGAGATGACACCTCAGTGTCCCACCACCCCAACCCCCAGCCCGCGGACAGATACCGATCCGTGAAAAATGCAGCGGTGGCTGGAACGCACCCAGCACATCTTTAAGAAAAAAGCCGAAATAAACAAGTTGTACCCCTGCATGCTTCGCGGATCAGTATTGGTTCCCTGCTCGGAGGATGGGGGCCACTGCACCACCCCAACCTCCGATGACTCAGCCTAACACACCATCATCAGTGTGCTTGACGCTGTCCCAATTCCGGTAAGTGATACTGCACTGTACATACATTATTTCTACTTTATATCGGCTGTGTATTTTTACGTGTTATTTGGTATGATTTGGCAGCTTCATAGCTTAAAGGTTACTGGAGAGCGCTTGTGCCGTGTTTCTGCTGAGAGCACTTGCGTGAGATTTTCACTACGGAGAACAGTGAGGGCATGATTGTGGAAAAGTATTTCTACTTTATATAGGCTGTGTATTCATCATATCATTCCTGCTTTTACTATATGTTACAGTTATTTTAGGTTTTATGTGTTATTTGGCATGATTTGGTAGGTTATTTTTGGGTCTGCGAACGTTCACAGATTTTTCCCATATAAATTAATGGTAATTGCTTCTTCGCTTTACGACATTCTGGCTTACGAACCATTTCATAGGAACACTATACCTTTGGATGGCGGGGGAAACCAGCGTACGCAGGTGCCATCTTAACCAAAAGTCTTGTCCATCGTATGCTTGTGACTGGGAAAAGAACAAAGTACAATACAATGTCTATTGGAATTTAAAGAAAAGGCTCAGATTTGAAAATAAACTATTTTAATATTTTTCTTTCTGTACAGATGCTGACTTTTTAAAATTTTTTTTATAGATGTCCAACAACTGCAGTTACATCTTTTTTCTGGCTTCTATTCTCATTCTTATCCATCTGATTACACATACTGCAGACAGTAAACTACATTTAACAAAGTTCAAAGTAAAATTTATTATCAGAGTATATACATGTCACCACATACAACTCAGATTCTTTTTCCTGTGGGCATACTCAGCAAATCTATAGAATAGTAACTGTAAACAGGATCAATGAACAACAAACTGCAAATGCAGATATAAATAAATAGCAATAGGTAATGAGAGCATGAAATAACAAGATAAAGAAAGTGTCATTGAAGTGAGACAGTCGGTTGTGGGAACACTAGAAATAGAATGAGAATAGTTATCCCCTTTTTGTTCAAGACCCTGATAGTTGAGGGGTAGTAATTATTCTTGAACTGGTGGTGCAAGCCCTGAGGCACTTGTACCATCTACCTGATGGTAGCAATGAGTATAGCCTGGGTGGTGAAGGTCTTTGATGGATGCTGCTTTTGTATGGCAACATTTCCTGTCGATGTGCTCAGTGATTGGGAAGGCTTTACCTATGATGTACTGGGATGAATCCACTACCTTTTATAGGATTCTCTGCTCAAAGGCATTGGTATTTCCATGCCAGGCTGTAATGCAGCCAGTCAACACACTGTCTACCACACGTCTATAGAAGCCTGCGAAGGGTTTTGTTGACATGCCTAATCTCCGCAGACACCTGAGGAAATAGAGTCACTGTCGTGCTTTCTTTGCAATTATAGTTTTATGATGGATTCAGGACAGGTCCTCTAAAATAGTGACACCCAGGAATTTAAAGTTACTGACCCTTTCCACTTCTGATTACTGGCTGTGAGTACTGGCTTATGGACCACTGGTTTCTCTTTCCTGACTTTTTTTTGCCAACTGAACTGACTGGGTTCTGCATGTGAGGAAGTCCAGGATCCAATTACACAAGGGGGCCTAGGTCTTGGAGTTAACTGATTTAGTTTTGAGGGGATGATTGTATTAAATGCTGAGCTGTAGTCAATAAAGAGCGTCCTGATGCATCCATCTTTGCTATCCAGATGTTCCAGGGTTGTGTGAAGTGCCAATGAGATGGCATCTGTTGTAGACCTGTTGCTTCAGTAGACAAATTGGAGTGGATCCAAGTCGCCATTCCGACAGGAGCTGATATGCTTCAACACCAGCCTCTCAAAACACTTCATCACTGTGGATGTAAGTGCCATTGGGTGATAGTCATTGTGGGAGGTTACCATGTTTTTCTGGGGCATCAGTATGATTGAAACCTGCTTGAAGCCACCAGGTACCACATACTGCCAGAGCGAGATATCCGCGAACGAGATATCTGTGAACACTTCAATCATTTGGTCAGCACAGGTCTTCAGTACTCGGCTAGGTACTCAGTCTGGACTGGATGCTTTCCGTGGATTCATTCTCTTGAAGGCAGCCTGCACGTCATCTTCAGATATTGGGACCAAAGGATCATTGGCAGACATTGGTCAAAGCGAGCATATTGAGTTCATCTGAAAGCAAAGCTCTGCTGTCCCCTGTGTTGTAAGAGTTACCTTTGTAGGAGGTTATGACATTCAAACCCTGCCACAGATGTTGAGCATTCTTTGTTGATTCCTGTTTAGGCCGGAATATCCATTTCATTCGTGAGGTGGCTTTCCGGAGATTATACCTGCACCCCTTGTAGCATTCTTGATCTCCAGACTCGAATGCCTCTGGTCAGGCTGTCAGCAAATTCTGGATTTCATGGTTCATCAGGGCTTCTGTTTGGGGTAAACCCTGAAGGATTTCATCGGGACACACATTCATCTACAGCTGTTTTAATAAAGTCTGTAACAACCCTGGTGTGGTCATTCGGGTCCTCAGATGAGTTCTTGAATGCGGCCCAGTCCACTGACTCAAGGCAATCCTGTAACTGTTCCTCTGCCTCCCGTGACCACCTCTTGGTTGTCTTGATCTCTGGAGCCTTGCTCTTTAGGCTCTGTCTGTATGCAGGTAGTAGGAGTACAGCCAAAAGATCCAACCTGCCAAAATGCGGTCTCAGAAAGGAATGGTAGGCATTTCTTATTGTACTGTAGCAGTGGTCTAGATTGTGTGTTGGTGATAATGGGTGGGATTTTCTTCAAACAGGCCTGGTTTAAAATCGCTGACTATAATTTGATGGACTTTTTCTTGTCTGGTGGTGATATTGTGCATTTTGCGAGTGCTTGCTTATAATCAGCCACTGGTTTGTTTATAAACTGCGTTCAGGATCATGGATGAGACCTCCTGAGGCAAAGTGAATGGTCTACATTTGATTGTTATGTATTCTAAGTCAGTGGAGCATGAGGTCGACATGAGCCCCGCTTCCAAACACCAACAAGAACTGACTAAAAAGCACACGCTGCCACCTTCTTTCTTACCAGAGTTTACAGTTCGGTCCATTCTGAAAATTGCAAAACCTTCTGGTCAGATAACTACGTCAGGAATGTTCACTGTTAACTAAGTTTCAATGCAAACTGAGATCTTCCTCTGTTGCAGCAGGCTTGTCCTGAGACTGTCAATGTTATTTTCCAGTGACTGCATATTCACAAACAAGTTGCTGGGTAGCGAAGGCCTTGTCTTTCTGCACTTCAGCTTGGTTTGCATTCTGCCTCTCCTGCCGCACTAACCCTTAAAGGCACCATGCTTAACTGCTCCGCTGGAGCTCATGACTTCTGCTTCGCACTTGATCGTCAATCATGAGATCTGAAGATCATTGATGTAATTTCATAGTCTGTTGTTAAGAGGAAATTTGCATACTGCAGGTTGCAGTAAAAGTAATTCAAAAGAAGTATATTTTAGAGAAAAACTGGTACAATTTTCTAGAGCCCGCAGAGTTGCCAATGTCCACCAGTGTCATCTTGTGTGTGAACCCTCTCGAAGCTAGCACTCCTTCTTTAAACTCTCCCTGGCCCAGAAACTCTATCTCATAGAGAGAGGAATAGTACAGAATCAAGGTCAATGGCCCACCAAGTCCTATGAAGACAATTAAATGCATATTTTTACACAAATCTTATCTCATCATATTCTCCCCATGTTCCCATCAACTTCACCTTTGTTTTCTGCCTCCTAGATTTACCACTTAGCTGCACACTGGATAGTTTACAATTAATTTGGGAACCTGTACATTTTTTGGGGGGGGTTTGGAATGTAGGAGAAAATGGAAGCTTCTTTGGAGGAGTCCCAGGTAGTCACAGGGAAAACAGCAAACTGCTCACATAGACTAGAGATCAAGGTTGAATCTGGGTCGATAGACCTGCATGGCATCAGCAATATTGGCTGTTGTACAGTTTACCCCTGACAACATTGTTATCCATTCTTTCTGTAACTCAAATGTCTTTTCCTAACTTTTCCCAATGGGAAAAACTTCAATTTGAAGCATCCTTGTGCTGCCTGCCCAGCCAAATATTTCCAGCATTTTCTATTTATTCCAAATTTACTTTTTATTTCTTTTTGATGTAAGTATCCATATGAGCTATCATCATGATACATTCTTCTCTGGAACTGATACTAAGTCAGATTTGGTTCTGCTCAGTATGTCCCAACATGCTTTACAGTCATGGTTATATTGAGGGGAAAGAACACTGATTTTAAGCTGTTACCCATCTCAGGAAATTGGAGGCCTAGATTCTATCAGCTGAATAAAGTATGAAGCAGGATCCACTGAGAGACTATGCAATAAATATCGAGGGAGATACTATATATATTTCCCTACAAGATGCTAATCACCATTTTAAAAAGGAGAAATTGTTTTTAACTTGAGCCTCATAATTGGTGGTAAAATCTTTACTTGAAATGAGAAATTTCTGGGTTGTATAATGTTTCTACTGAAATAAGTTAACAGCTGCTGATCTTCCGGTGGCATTAAACGATAGCTCATCAGCTCTTTTAAATCCATGGGTTCACAGCAGACTTCTACTCGTACTGTATACACGAACATTTTCTTTCAGTGGGAAAAAAATCACACCCTTTAATAGTATTATTAATTCCAATAATTCAAAGATGCTGCTCAGGATGAGGGTGTGAATTCCTTTCTACTGAAAACTGTTCATGATGCCACAAAATCATTTTGCAAAAAAATGTTTACTGAGTCTTTTCTATTCTTGCTGACAATAAATTATTTGTTTTTTTTTCTATGAACTTTCTCTTTCGAGGTTCTGAAATTAGAATTAAAATTTCTAATGAATTAAAAGGCTAATTAGATAAGTGCAGATGTTTTTGGTAATGTTTTCTGCTTATCTGTTCTCTTTAATGACTATAAATAAGTTTAAATGACTTCAGCAATGAAAATTATTAACAGTTCCTTATAGTCTGAGACAGGAATAAGCTTAGAACGTACACAACTTAAACACTAGTTACATTAACCTTTGAATATTCAATGTATTCCAGATAATTGGCCTGCTGAATGTATTTACACCACAAAAATCACTTGAGGAATTTCAAGATGTGTAAGTATTTTACCATAATGGTGTAAAGAAGGAAATTTTAAGCATATTGGGTTGTTTCTCATATTCCATAATGTTACAAAGCATTTTGATTTTTTTTTAGTGCTGTTACTACAGGTGACAGTAGTTAAATATGAAATTAGAAACTGTTGATGCATTCTTTTAATGACACATGAATGTGCTTTTCTCCTTGATTGTTCTTGCTGACAGTTACATAGTGATGGAACTTATGGATGCCAATCTCTGTCAGGTGATTCAGATGGAACTAGACCATGAGCGAATGTCTTACCTACTCTATCAGATGCTGTGTGGCATCAAGCACCTTCATTCAGCTGGCATTATACACCGGGTCAGTGATTCTTTTTTTCTACAGTCTAAGGCAAATCTAGATTTAACATTAACTAAAAACTAGCCGTTTCAGTGTAATTTTAGGCAGTGATTATCTTTTGACTGGTGTCATGCAATAGCACACTGTTGAAGGCTGCAGTTTTGTTATTGGGTTCTCATTTTCTGATTGTAAGGTAGGGGAGGAAAGAACCATGTGTCGATTAGAGATCCTCTTCCGCTCTAGTTAATTGCTAGACTTCAGTGCTACTGATGAAAGACATGTTCGAAACTTTTGATGCTATTCATACCAGTAGGAAGAAAGCAATTCTAAAATATGTAGCCCAAGTGAAGGAAAGAAATTAAGGAAGCCATTTTCACTATTGTATTCTCACTTGAGGATTAACTGTAATGTTCTACTTTGCCATCGGTTTGCTGCTACTATTTATAAAGCAGTTGATAGTTCCTCTTCAGATACTGTACATTGTATATAAGATCATTGTACTAACCATAGTTACACTGAGTGCAGGTCATTGTTTTGCAAATGTTAAAATGCAAACCAGCAGTGAGCTGATCTTTACTTCCTCGGTGTAAAAGCTAAAATGAATGTATTTTGATTTTTATGAATGTAATGGATAGACTGGTAAACAGGGAACACGAGATTCTGCAGATGGTGGATATCTTGACCAAGTGCACAGAATGCTGGAAGCAGGTCAGGCAGCATCAATGGAAGGAAGTGAACAATCAGCATTTTATACAAAGGCACTTCATGAGGACTGGAAAGAGAGAGGGTACAGCCAGAGTTTACCTCTTTCACCTATCACTTCCCAGCTTTACAGGCCATTCCCACTCCTTGCTCCCTTCACCCGGATTTATTACCCACCCCCCCCCCCCCATTCTGGTTTCTGCCCTCTTCTTCCAGTCCTGATGAAGGATCTCAGCCCAAAATATTGACTGTTCATTTCCCTCCAGAGAAGCTGCCTGACCTCCTGAGTTTCTTTAGCATGATGTTTTGCTTCCATGGGATGTTAGCAATGTATCATTCTGTGCTTCCATTGTCATTCTAAATTCAGAATTTAAACATCATCCTGTGCAGGTTTTATTTATGGACCAAGTCCCAGAATATTGGAATTATTTTCAAATTCATTTATGCCAAGCAGTTCTGTTGTATTTTGCTTGTAACATCTCACTGATTTTCTTTTGTCTTGAGTGTTCCCTGTTTCTAAACAAAATGGCTCAAGTTGGCTGTTTGTCAGAAGTACAAACATGGGGAGGGAAATATGCTTTGCTAAAGTCATTTTAAGGCAGCAGTGGCTTTACATATTCTCTTATTTATAAGTATATTACTTGCCAAAGCCAGTCTTTTCTGAAGTGAGAATATGCAGTCAGTATGTGGGATTTCATGGAGGATGAAATGAAGTTACTCTAATTTGACAGCTGCTTGAGATGTGGAAAAGTGGTCTTTTTTAAGTTGGATTCCAATTAATGACTCTCCAGGTGCAGCTCAGTGGAAGTTATGTGCCAGTGGCAACTCAAGGGAAGCTTGAGGATGTTAATGTAAAATAGCAGCCTGCAACACGGTTATTTGTATGATTAGTAGGAAAATGCACCAAATAGTTATACCCTGTTCAGTTTTATTAGTATAAAGAATACATGGTAAAGCAGTCAGAATATTGTAATGTAATTTTTGTCATATTGCAGGGATTTCTCTTTAATTGTCCTGAAAAAGGGTCTCAGTTCGAAATATCGATTCTTTATTCATTTCCGTAGACGCTGTCCGATCTGCTGAGTTCCTCCAGCGTTTTGTGTGTGTTGCTTTGGATTTCCAGCATCTGCAGGCTTCCTCTTGCTTGTGGTGGGAAGATGTGTGTGGTTTTGAAGACTCTTCATGCAGTTGTTTTGACCCGGAGTTAAAGGTTAGGTCATCTGGTGTAGCGTGCCCTTTTTATGAATGTAAAGGAGATTGAGATCCTTTTAACACCAAGAGTGAGAAGGAGAAAGATTGTGAAGGAGGAGAAGATGGCGACGTGACGCAGTGCGCAGTGGCCACTCCAGTGAATGATATCTGTAATCTGTCAAGTAGGGTGCCGTGCACAAGCCTGATTTGATGGAGACAGATATGAGAGAACGGAGGAACATCTGGAGAAACTTCTGAAATGCCTTTTTCACTGCCGCTGCTACTGTGTGATCCAGAATCTCCGGAGGAGAAGGCCCCGAGTCCTCGGCTTTGCTTGTTGCTCGGCGGCCAGGGCAGGGTCGAAGTGCTCGGCAGAGACGGTGCTCGGTGTCGGAGGGCTGGTCGGAGGCTCGAAGTTTTCGGATGGACTCAGAGTCAGCTGTGGTCGTGTGCTTCCAATGCATCGGCAGTTGTCGGCGCCTGGAGGTTTATGGCAGGGAGAGTTTCTCCCTTTTGCCGCCTGCTATCGGGACTATGGGAAGTCGATCGGAACTTTGAGACTTTTCTTTTACCGTGTGCATGGTGTGCTCTTTATCAAATTATGGTGTTGCTTTGCACTGCTGTAACTATATAATTATGTGGTCTTGTCAGTGTTAGTCTTTGGTTTGTCCTGTTTTTTTTGTGATACCACTCTGAAGGAACATTGTATCATTTCAGTAGACAATAGACAATAGGTGCAGGAGTAGGCCATTCGGCCCTTCGAGCCAGTACCGCCATTCACTGTGATCATGGCTGATCATCCACTGTCAGTATCCAGTTCCTGCCTTATCCCCATAACCTTTGATTCCTCCATCTTTAAGAGCTCTATCCATCTCTTTTTTGAAAGCATCCAGAGACTTGGCCTCCACAGCCTTCTGGGGCAGAGCATTCCATATATCCACCACTCTCTGGGTGAAATAATGCAAGCATTTCTAAATGACAATAAACGAGGACTGAGTGTCCTCATAATCTAAAAAAAAATATCAATTTTGACCAGCCTTGTCAGCAAGATATCACCTTTTCCCTGTCATTCAACTATTGACCAATATATCAGGAAGCTAGCTTCCGGAAGTTTCACTGCTGCTTCTAGTGTGAATTGTTTTAGATTAGAGGCTTGACTTAAAGCATAAAGAGAAAGTCCTGTATACTGAGAACCAAGCAACACTCTCAACTTTACTCAACACACATAAAAGTTGCTGGTGAACGCAGCAGGCCAGGTAGCATCTCTAGGAAGAGGTGCAGTCGACGTTTCAGGCCGAGACCCTTCGTCAGGACTAACTGAAGGAACAGTGAGTAAGGGATTTGAAAGTTGGAGGGGGAGGGGAAGGGGGAGATCCAAAATGATAAGAGAAGACAGGAGGGGGAGGGATGGAGCCAAGAGCTGGACAGTTGATTGACAAAAGGGATACGAGAGGATCATGGGATAGGAGGTCCGGGAAGAAAGACGGGGGGGGGGGGGACCCAGAGGATGGGCAAGGGGTATATTCAGAGGGAGAAAAAGGAGAAAAATAAGTAACAGATGGGGTACGAGGGGGAGGTGGGGCCTTAGCGGAAGTTAGAGAAGTCGATGTTCATGCCATCAGGTTGGAGGCTACCCAGACGGAATATAAGGTGTTGTTCCTCCAACCTGAGTGTGGCTTCATCTTTACAGTAGAGGAGGCCGTGGATAGACATGTCAGAATGGGAATGGGATGTGGAATTAAAATGTGTGGCCACTGGGAGATCCTGCTTTCTCTGGCGGACAGAGCGTAGGTGTTCAGCTAAGCGGTCTCCCAGTCTGCGTCGGGTCTCGCCAATATATAAAAGGCCACATCGGGAGCACCGGACGCAGTATATCACCCCAGCCGGCTCACAGGTGAAGTGTTTCCTCACCTGGAAGGACTGTTTGGGGCCCTGAATGGTGGTAAGGGAGGAGGTGTAAGGGCATGTGTAGCACTTGTTCCGCTTACAGGGATAAGTGCCAGGAGGGAGATCAGTGGGGAGGGATGGGGGGAACGAATGGACGAGGGAGTCACGTAGGGAGCGATCCCTGCGGAATGCAGACTTTACTCTCAACTTTACTCCTGTGTTTGAGCTAATTGTCCAAAGTAACAATAATTAATCTGGCCCTACCTGACTGAGTCTTAATCTTAACAGAACCTGAAGATACGTTCAGACGTTATACAATTAAAACAGTGCTGTAATCAGACACTGGAAAAATCTTTATTTGTTTATCCAATGTTTCCTATTCTGGAATTGTACATTTGGATTGAGTTATTGTATAAGAGTTAATGTGTGCAGATGAGAGTGTGTTTACAGTGGAGATTGACACAATGCAGCTTTATTTATAAGGGCTAGGAAGGTACACAAGACAGATTTCTCCAGTGACCATGTGCTGTGGGTGTTTATGGACCAACTGCTCATGTTCAGTTCACTGCTATTTATATTCTCAAATATTTATGCAAGATTGTTTGGTTGAACTCAACAGATAAAAGAAACCTTGACAAATTTAATGAGGGCAGACGTCAAAGGAAAAGTTGATCAGTGCCAGGTTTGCCTTTCTATTAGCCTATTTTCTTAAATTTTGTTCCTTCTAAAAGGGTGACTCACTGTTGAAGAATGCTTCAAAAACAGCAGTTGTCAACAACAGATAAGTTGATGACATAGGTGTTATTCACCAGCGAGCCCTTTTAGCCTATAGTGGGTGTTGGTTATGATTGTGAGCTTTTTCCATGATCTACATGATCTAAAGTAGCCTGCAGAAGGAAACAAACATTTAATGCAACTGGTCTCTGTCCATGCATATATTCTTCTCAAACCTTCCAATAAGAACTTACTATCTTGTTTTGCTGTTCTGTTCAGTCTCTCTAAGGTAACCTGCTCATTTTGTTGCAAAGGTAAAACACAAGATGGATTGGCTTTATCTGTCTTGTATTCATTCTAGCTGCTCCAAACATGTTCTCTTCCTCAGCTTACTTTTCTATTTATTTAGTAAGATATGTTTATAGTGCTGCTTAATACTCAAAGCATTCCCACTGAGACAAGAAATCAGTTCCCTTGTCCTACCCAAATTAAATTCTGTGGTTTGAACAACTTCAATAAAATGTTACCTGGTTTTGCTGAACATTAAGGAAAATAAATTGCTTCAGGAGCTTTATTTCCCTGCCAAAAAATTACTGGAAAGCAGGAGGAATGCACCGACAAAATTTGTGGCAAGTGTCAAATGAAAGAAAAGTTCATTGAGGAGGGGAAACTCAATAAACAGGTTACATCTATTGACCTATTCTTTAAATTGAAGGTTTTAAGATGGTGCTCAATAGTTGTATTAGTTTATAGAATTCCTCCATAAACGGATGGGCCCCAAGCAGTTGCGAGACACTCCAGAAGGTGGTTTTGCTTTGCTTGGGTTTCGTTATCTGTGACATAACTGCTAGATCAGTGGGGCAAATGAGCACTTTCTGGCTTTAAGTTTCTAATGTGGCATCACAACTCATAGTCTTAGGATAGTGATTTGACTTCTATGATCTACATTTACATCCATCCAATGTGCTCCCGGGGGCTCATTCGCAACTAGCTACGTAACTTTGATTTAACTGCAAGTCCTGCTTCATGTATTCTGCCATTAGAAAATCATTTTCATTGTATTTTAAGCTATGTATCATTATCCTATTACAGAACTATGTTGTGATTATCTTCTAGGATCTATTTTCCTTCCAATATCATCAAGTTGTGTTTTATTGTCAACTTTCAGTATATAGAGTAGCTTTAAAAGTATTCACCCCCTGCCCGGCCGGAAGTTTTCATGTTTTTTTTACAGCATTGAATCACAGTGGATTTAATTTGGCTTTTTTGACATAGATCAACAGGAAAAAAAAACCTCTTTCATGTTAAAGTGAAAACAGATCTCTACAAAGTGATCTAAATTCATTACAAATATAAAATACAAAATAATTGATTGCATAAGTATTCACCCTCTTCAAGTCACTGTTTAGTAGATGCACCTTTGGCAGCAATTACAGCCTTGAGTCTGTGTGCATAGGTCTCTATCAGCTTTGCACATCTGAACACTGCAATTTTTTCCCATTCTTCTTTGCAAAACTGATGAAGCTCTCTCAGATTGCCTGGGGATCATGAGTGAACAGCCCTTTTAAAGTCCAGCTACAAATTTTCAACTGGATTGAGGTCTGGACTCTGACCTGGCCACTCCAGGACTTAAACTTTGTTGTTTTGAAACCATTCCTGTGTAGCTTTGGCTTTATACTTGGGTTCCTGTCTTGCTGGAAAACAAGTCTTCTTCCAAGTCACAGTTCTCTTGCAAACTGCATCAGGTTATCCTGCCAAGATTTCCCTGTATTTTGCTGCATTAGTTTTACCCTCTACCTTCTCAAGCCTTCCAGGGCCTGCTGCAGTAAAGCATCCCCACAGCACAATGCAGCCACCGCTATGCTTCACGGTAGAGATGGTATGTTTTTGATGTGCGGTGTTTGGCTTATGCCAAACATAGCGTTTAGTCTAATGGCCAAAAAGCTTAATTCTGGCTTCATCAGAGCATCAAACCTTCCAGCTGACTTCAGAGTCTCCCATGTGCCTTCTGGCAAACTCTAGCCGAGATTTCCTGTGGGATATTTTCAATAGTGGCTTTCTCTTTGCCACTCTCCCATAAAGTTGTGACTGGTGAAGCACCTGGACAATAGTTGTTATATGTGCGGCCTCTCCCATCTCAGCCTCTGAAGCTTGTAACTCTTCCAGAGTTGTCATATTGTCTCTTGGTGTCCTCCCTCACTAGTCCCCTTCTTGCATAGCACTCAATTTTTGAGGACAGCCTGCTCTAGGCAGATTTATAGCTGTGCCATATTCTTCCCATTTCTTGATGATTGACTTAACTGTACTCTAATGGATATTCAGTGACTTGAGAATTTTCTTGTTTCTATCTCCTGACTTGTGCTTTTCAATAACCTTTTCACAGAGTTGCTTGGAGTGTTCTTTTGTCTTCCTGGTGTAGTTTTTGCCAGGATACTGACTCACCAGCAGTTGAACCTTCCAGATATAGGTGTATTTTTACTACAATCAATTGAGACACCTTGATTGCACACAGTGATCTCCATTTAACTAATTATATGACTTCTAAAACCAATTGGCTGCACCAGTGATGATTTGATGTGTCATATTAAAGGGTGGTGAATAGTTAAGCAATCAATTATTTTGTGTTTAATATTTGTAATTAATTTAGATCATTTTGTGGAGATCTGTTTACACTTTGACACGAGAGTCTTTTTCTGTTGATCAGTGTAAAAAAAAACAAATTAAACCCACTGTGATTCAGTGTTGTAGAACAATAAAACATGAAAACTTCCAAGGGAAATGAATACTTTTTATAGGCACTGTACACACAAGCAAACAAAAGAACATTCCTCGCGACCATGATGTACCCACAATACATATATCTCACACACAAATAAAACAAAATATTACCGCAAATAGAATGCATGTCAAGTGCATAGTACGGTGAACAACTTGCTGTCCTAGTGACGAGACCTTGGTTGGCGGTAGGGTATTCATTAATCTCACAGCCTGGGGGAAGAATCTCAAGTCTGGTGCTGATGCTCCGGTATCTCCTTCCTGATGGTAGTGCGTCGAAGAGATTACGGGATTGGTGGTAGGAATCCTCAACAACCTTTTGAGCCCTTCGTGCCCTTTGCATACAGCACTCCCAGTAAATGCCACAGATGGGGGTGGGGAGGGAGACCCAGTGATCGTCTTGACTGTTTTTACTGTCCACTTAGGGTCTTGGGGTCCATTGCCTTGTAGCCTTTGAACCACACAATGATGCAGACACTCTTGATGGTGTAGAAAGTTGTTAGAATGGAGGTTGGGGAGTCTTGCATTGACTGAACTTTCCAATGGGAAATGGGCTCGGATCTGTGTCCTGGTGACCAAATAAATAATTTTTGTTTTCTGACTTTTAGGACCTGAAGCCAAGCAACATAGTTGTGAAAGCAGACTGTACATTGAAGATCTTAGACTTTGGACTGGCAAGAACAGCAGGAACTAGTTTCCTGATGACACCTTATGTGGTTACACGATACTACCGTGCTCCAGAGGTCATTCTAGGAATGGGATATAAAGAAAATGGTTAGTGCACTCTGACCTATGTGCTTATATAGGAAGGTGACTTTTCTGTTTAGGTCCATCAAAATTGTAACATTTTGTTCCTATTGAGTTAATTCTGCATTAAACCACTGGGTTAAATCTCTACCTGTAAGGAAGGGTTTTACTTTCATCCCATCTTTCCATCATTGTTCTTATTTTGTGTAACTTCTAATGTTAATTGAATTACACTTAACTACTGAAAGATCTACCTGGGTAAATCTTAATTGTTGAATTGGTATTAAAGTTCCATAGGAGCTTTAAGTTTCTATTTTACAATTTTATACCCTGTAATTACCATGCACAGCTAAAGAAAATTATATTTTGGAAGGAATTTTGTTAGTAATTAAGGAATTCTAAAACTCTAGAGCATTTTAATTAAAATGTATCTATGTTCAGAAGACCAATCTACTTTCATATAGTGAAGATCAAAGTAAAATGAAAAATGTTTAAAACTCGAGCTTGCAAATAGTGCTTTCCTCTCAAAAAATAACCTTATATTCTTCTTCATGTCTCTGCTAATAATCTGTTGGTTAATATAGTGACAAGGCTTGAGTTGGGGAGTACATGGGCCTTTAAATTTTGGGTTCAAATTCATTTTTAACCACTGTTTAAAGTCCTCTGCTTTGAAAAATTGAAAGTTTACTTCTGAAGATGACAGCAGTGGCTAGCAGATTTCACACAATCTTCCCAAAAGTGATGAAAATTAAACCTAGCATTCTGTGAGCCAAAAGGGCAACTTGAAATAATGGTGGCATTAAAGGTATGCCAAAATAGCAATTATTTTATATTTGATTCATGAAGGATTTTAGAAATGTGCATTAATGAAAATTCAAGTTAATTACTGATACTTCTAGTGAGTTCAGTTGTTGATGAGCTATTTTTCTCTCCTGTAACATGATAAATATCACTTTCAGTAAATGCTAGAGGTTTTTAATCTTATCATAAAGTTCATTGGTGAAGAAAAGATTTTTTTACATCTGTGGATTGAAGGATGCAGTATGTCAAATTAATTTGCATTTATGATAACGTTGAATTGGATATACTGAATATAGATGTGCTTTCTTTTTATTAATCCATCTCTATGTGCTACTATAAATGTGCTCCATCACGTCATAACTGCATTTGTTATACGTAGAGGTGGGTGGGGCAGAGTTGGGAGCTACATTAATGTCATGATTTTCCAGCTATGTATTGTTTTGTGGGTGTCCGACACACTTAATATATGTAAGACTTGTGTTTCAATTATAAATGGTAATTTTGGTAGCATCTGCTTCAACAAAATAACTTGCCCTTTTTTTATGATGTAAACTTGTAGTGGATTTATGGTCTGTTGGGTGCATAATGGGAGAAATGGTGCGTCACAAAATCCTCTTTCCAGGAAGGGACTGTATCCTTAATGCTGATTGCAGTGGTTCTGTAAAGGCAATTTAATTTTGCCATTTCAAAATAAA
The DNA here is from genome assembly GCF_030028105.1 of Mobula birostris. Lineage (NCBI taxonomy): Eukaryota > Metazoa > Chordata > Chondrichthyes > Myliobatiformes > Myliobatidae > Mobula > Mobula birostris. Next base: position 40,231,210 of record NC_092387.1, read on the forward strand.
GCCCTGGATAATTGATGCAATTTTTTTTTCAAAACAGTTTTAAAATTGTTTTCCCTGCCATGATTATAAATTAACTCAGTTAGGATTCAGCTATTCTTTGCAAATTTCTCTTTAGGGAGGCTGCATCTGGCGATGGGACATACAGTCTCTGCTGGTTATTTTGTTTTTTTTTAGTTTGTATGTACTGACCATCTATGCTAAATCTGTTGTGACTGTATACCTGTGACCCTGCATTGCTTATATGTCTGTGTCTGGCCCGTGTAGTTTCATAGATAATTCTGTTATTGGCTATTTTGATATTAAATTTAACTCTTTAGTGATGTTTAGTTCTGAGTTCATTGACTATAAGCACCACAGGTTGCAGTTTTACGGCCAGGTTGAAATAGAACATTCCAAATATCACCATGGGTAAAAGGTACGTAGATGGTAATAGAATGGGGGAAATATCCAACTTTAAACAACATTTGAGTAAATCCTATAATTAATTGCTGTCCAGGAGCCAGACACAAACAACCTCTTTCTCCAGCATTTCTCAGTATTTTGGTCAGATTGCAACTTGTCCTTATTTGTCTGTTTGATCTCTTTTTTTTTAGTTGAATCCAGTTTCTGCATGTTAATTTCATGTCATTGCATTTTGTTTTCAGTTGATATCTGGTCAGTTGGGTGCATCATGGGAGAAATGATCAGAGGTGGTGTGTTGTTCCCTGGTACAGATCGTATCCTTCCCTTTGACCTTGAGCATTGTGTGCAAAGGTTCAGTTTAGTAATCCAGAATCCCATGTGTTTGCAAGTCATGTTTCTTCCTTCCTGTGTTAGGATGTTGCATGGTTAAAGCAATTTAATAGCGCATTTTAGAGCATTATCTGATTTCCCTTGCATGTGTCATTATTTCATCATGTATTTCTGTTGATACAATGAAGGTATTTAAATGCAGGTTTAGCATTGAAATTCCAGTACAAAACTATAGAGAATAACAGGACATGGGGTTATGTCCATGCTTTCTCTGAAAACTTGTTGGCCTGGTTTTAGCCACTTTGTTACAAACTGTTGCATGTGGAGCCAAATTCTCCACAGCATTTTTGGCAGTGTCAATTGACAGACTACAGAGCAGCCCTTATAGCTATTTTGGTGTAAGACATTTATAAGACTATGAAACATGTCCACCAAGATGAAATTGACCATTTTGTGGTTTTTCTTTTCTCTCTTTACCTTGATGTGTGTCAAACCTTGATCTTTAAAATGTGCTTCCATTGGTGCTCGGCTAACATGAAGTATTGAGACCTGTTTGTATTGAGTGCTCAATGTATCACAGGCACAAGTTTTTTTATTTTTACATGTAGACAATGAACAAGGTTTTCTAATCTATGACCTTTGAAATCGATTGACTAGCTTTATGTCTCACCCAGCTGGGATCCCATGTACAAACATCTGTAATTATAATGTGTAAATTCTATACAGACTCTGGATCTGTATTTCATATCAGACTCTGCCTTGTATTTTTTCAAATTTTTGTTGGTATTTAATATACTTGACCTCTGCGGTTAAATGCAATTGAATGTTTTGTTCCCCTCAAACAGGAGTTAGTAATTCAGAAAATGGAAAATAGTTCTTTACTTAAGGATAATAATAAGTGTCTTTAGCTAAACAAAGGCACTAAAATATATATGGTTATTCTCATTTTACAATGTAAAGAAGCATGCTTAATTTAAACTGCCTGTAGTGATTTTAAAATATTGCCACACTATATCTTTATTCCAGCATTGTTTGTCATCCTGCCTTGGGCTTTTTTGTCATCCCCTAAATACTCACCTGATTTAAGCGTGGCTATAACTTAGTTAGGAATCTCTGACAAACCCATGTTTAAAACTACAGTGTCTCCTTTGACAAATTTAAGTGGATTGTTTTGAAATACATTTGATTCACTGTCATGCCCATAACTTACTGAGGTGTAGATAATAAACTTTGGAAACTTCCAACTTGTTTGTAAAATAATTTCCAGCTTTTAAAGAGATTTTATAATCATTTCACAAATCTTGAAAGAATAATCTTAGAGTTTTGTTTAAATTTATGGTTCCAAATTATATTTCACTGCTTTGAATGAATAAGTATTACCCAAATGACTTCAAAGTGATAATTCTAAAGTTGATGAAACAGCTTAGCTGTTTTTTTGTGTGCCGCATCTGCAATATTTTTCTCAGCTGCTAACTCTAGACATTGATCAGTGGAACAAAGTGATTGAGCAATTAGGAACACCGGCCTCTGAGTTCATGAAGAAGTTACAACCAACAGTTAGGACGTATGTTGAGAACAGGCCCAAGTATACAGGCTACAGTTTTGAGAAACTCTTTCCAGATGTTCTCTTCCCTGCGGACTCTGAGCACAATAAACTGAAAGGTATGGAAAGGTACAGTTTCTACTGACTCAAATGCCATTTTAATACTTTTTATGTAGTGTTTATATGAATAAGGAATGTTGTTTTGCAGCTTATGATAGTACTGCACTTAAAGTTACCCTAATAGATGCCCTTCAGAAGATGCTTTTTGAACGAAAGGCTTTTAGAATTGTTGTTTTCTTTTACTCATTGGCTTCTTCACTCATGGGTTCAGTAGCCAACTGGTAGAATAGTTAATGCTGCAGTTACAGTCCCTGAACTTTCTGGAGTTCAACTTATTCACACTTCCTTTTTCAACTGAGAGGTAACCATATTTGATGGTTTTCTCATCTCATGGTGGATGGTTTTGAGACTGATTTATTATTGAGCCACCAGGGTGCCTTTGTGCTATTGAAAATGTAAGATACTGAACTATCAGGTTGATGAGTTATTATCACTTGCTGTTTCTATGGTTGAAGCTTCTGGAATCAATTAAGTCTTGGGGCCTTTCATTCATAGGTAGCTTCTCCGTGAGATACTCAGTTCAGCATGAATCCATGTGGGTGGGGAAAAACCATTAAGGCTAACAGAGAAGCACAACTCAACTGCAGAACAACTGTACGTTGTATTTCCTCCATAACTCCTCTCTCTACACAGGTTATCAATCCTGTTGTATTTCCCCTGCAAGCAACAGTTTATACTGAACGCATTAATCATCTACCCTTAGATGATTTTTAGTCAGAAGTTAGTACTGTAGCCATTTCAGATATTTTGTGTATGACCCCTTGCAAACTTCCCATGTTCTCCATGGTCATTCGTTTGATATGACCTTCCCCTTTATTCATTTCATCTTCCCTCCTTATTATCTTGTATAGAAATTATGATGTCCAGCCATTAGAACATGAAGCTGTCTGACAGAGGTGTTTGAATTTGTCTGCAGTCTAAAACTTGCTAATGTCTATTTCTCCCAGTCACACTCCTTTTGAGTACAGAATCAGAAGCAGGTTAGACTTCCCGCTGTTTAGATGATTTCTTTTTAACGGTGGCATTGTTACATAGGTGTCTAGAAGAAAAACTGTGTTTGTATCCCACAAACAGTTATTACATCCTGTTTAAGAGCTCAGCATTAACAATGAATTGCCCATGTACCCTTAGAATGGGAATTGCAGTCATTTTTAGTTTACATAGAACCGTGTACGTTTGCTGAACGTATCTGGCCATGATTTGTAATACGAGATTGAATAACATAAAGTTGTATGTTTGCTGGATGTATTAGCAACTAACAGCTATCTGATTAGGTAAAGAACAAATGTATTATATTTACAGTTTTGATAATCTGTAAAATGAAGCATCTTGTATTTAAATAAGAGCATCTTGGTGTAAAGTATTTGTTGCAAGAATTCTGTGTGATGCTGAATCAATCTGATAGCTTCCAGCAGAGCAACAGACTGAGCTCATTATAACCATATTGGCCCTTCAAACAATCGATCTGCTAGTTCATTCTTTCCATTTCATGTACATTATCCATACAGCCAATGATCTCAAATATGTTCTGGTTTGGCTTGTTGACTGAAATTCCTACCGTCTTAATTGATATCAGCCTTGGCTCAGTGGGCACGGTCATCTCTCAGAACATCGTGCGTTTAAGCTGTGACTCAGACTTTGTTGTATAATCTGTTCTTTGAAAGATTGCACTGTTTTTACTCCAGCATGTAAGCATCTTAGAAACTAGAGGAGCTTTTCAAAGTAAACTTCTTCCAATGACCTAGAGTTGATTTGCTTTATGCATATTGCCTGCCTTGTTTTGACGTACATTCCCTGTTATTAAGCATATTGGCTGCTTTCTAATTTGTGGAAGTCACTAAATTAGAGCAACTTTGAAAAAAAGGGATCTAGTGCTTTTCCAGTGTATATAACAAATAAACTCTTCTCTGGCTTCAAGTCAGGTACGGGTATCGATTACAACTTGTGTTTTGATGACAAATTCTACCACCTTCATCATGAAGATGGCAGAGTTTATCATCGAAACGCTGGTTATAATTGATACCTGTACCCGGCTAGAAGACTGAGAAGAGTTTATAGAGCAACTTGATTTATTCCGTATTGAAGGAATAAAGTTACACATCAATTTTTTAATGTATGATCTACAGCCAAATTTAATTAATCTCTTACCTCAGAATCATCAACTAAAGATGTTTACTTTGGATTCCTTTGTGCCTCATTGACTCACAAAATCACTTTTTATTGTGCTTATTGTAACATTTATATAATGTTCACAGATATTCAATTTGACAATTAGCAACGCTTAACTAGAGGCTTCCGTTCTTTGTTACAGCAAGTCAAGCCAGAGACTTGTTGTGTAAAATGCTTGTAATAGATGCATCGAAGAGGATTTCAGTGGATGACGCACTGCAGCATCCTTACATTAATGTTTGGTATGATCCTGCGGAAGTAGAAGCTGTAAGTATTGAGCTTTCTTACTTACTTAATGCCTGTTACGGTTGCTGGCATTTAGGGCAGCAATGAAGGTCCTCCATCTCTTGTCTGTCTGTACTTCTGCACACAGATATAGAAGAATTCTATATTGTTGTTTCTGTAACAATTTATTTTGACCAGTCAGGTTGTTAGCCTGGAAGACCGGTGGGCCACTCTTGGTCTGGCCACTACCCTTTGACCTGTTTGGCATGGGTGACCTACCAAGGGCCAAAGCACAAGGCCCTGACTCCATCCAGCGTAGCTCTCAGGGTCATTGAGGCACGCAGACCTCCAAACCATGACAAGGTTGTGGTACTCTTGGGTATTGAGCTTTCACGCAGTGTTAACTTGAGCAGACATTATCCAATATGCATATAAAACACACCTTCAAGCATGAAGTAAACAGTTCAAACATCATTTCTAAAATGTTTGCACGGTGAATTAAAAAAATACTTTTCGACAGAAAATAAATTTCCTCATACACGAGATCTTAGTAGACACAGGCCTAAGAACATCTCAAGACCACAAGTAGGTTATATATCCTCTCTAACTGGTTTACCTTAGCAGATTTGTCTTTTTTCTTGATTTCTTCCCTACCTCCTATCTTTTTCTTTATTTAATGTTAAGAAATGTTTTCATCTAATGTCTCCAATATGTTCATAATTGCCCATTTACAAGCTGCTGGGAGAGGATTAAAAAATTTAGTTAGTGAGTCGGTACAACATTGTGGGCCGAAGGGCCTGTAATGTGCTGTAAATTTTTATGTTCTATGAATAAAACTCTTGTTCCTTATGATAATTTTCAGTTCACATTGTTCAGAACTCTGAGCATGTTTTCTTAGTCGTGATTAACTGTTGTATCATGATCTTATGTTGCTACGCAGATCGACTTTATAGCAATTAGTTTTGCAAAGTAATGTGGTACATTACTCATAATTTACCCACTGCTGTTTAGTATCACCTTTTCTGTGGTAAGAAACACTGATTTAATGGCATATTAGTATAGACAGTGTAGATTTCCTTTTTTTTTTGCTACATGATTGCTTCAATGGGTTAGGGAGTTTCTACCTTAGTGAAGAACAAATTTCACACAGGATTCAGGTACTAGAATGTTCTTGTATATTTCCTGAGCTGACTGAAAGTTTAGGAGACCTAGCATCAAATAGCCAACATTAATTTCTATTTTGTGGGGTCAGTGCTAGCATTCCTGCCTCAGAATATAAAAGTACAGCCAGAGTAAACCAAATTAACTACCCACTCTTTGCTGCATATAAATTAATAAACTTGGCAGTTAATTTAGTAATTTAGTTTCCATCTAAAGTTTTGTTTATTAGTTGCAATACATTTTGAGGTATGAAAGAGCAGTGGAACTGTAATAGTTTTAGTGGTGGGATACCATGTATGTTATGTGGTATGCAGCTTCATTGTCAAACTTGCCATAACAATGATGGTTTAATTAACCACTGGTTTAATATTTACAGTTATGTTGTTCTAGAAATATGGATTGTCATCTGTTGGTCAATGAAACTAAGTGACCTAGAAATTCCTCAGTGCCCACAGGCATTTGCTAAGGTGTCTTGCATGAGGCTGCTTAACAAGTTAAATCCTATAGTGTTACAGGGAAGGTACGGCATGGGATAGAGGAATGGCTGACAGGCAAGAGGTAGCGAGTGGGAGTAAAGAGGGCCTTTTCTGGTTGGCTGCCAGTGGTGTTGCTCAAGCGCCAGTATTGGGACCACTACTTTTCACAGTGTTTGTCAGTGACTTGGATAATGGAATTGATTGCTTTGTGGCAAAGATTGGGGATGATACAATGATAGGTGGAGGGTTAGGTAGTGTTGAGGAAGCTGGGCAGGACTTGGACAAATTGGAAGAATGGGCAAAAAGTGGCAGATGGAATACAGTGTTGGGATATGTATGATAATGCAGTTTGGTAAAAGGAACAATAGTGCGGACTATTATCTAAATGGGGAGAAGGTTCAAACATCAGCGGTGCAGAGGGACTTGGGAGTCCTTTTGCAGGATTTCCAGAAGGTTAATTTACATGTTGAGTCTATGGTAAAGAAGTCAAATGCAATGTTGCCATTTATTTCAAGGGAAATAGAGTATAAAAGCAGGGAGGTAATGCTGTGGCTTTATAAGACACTAGTCAGCCCACAATTGGAGTATTAATCAACAGTTTTGGGCCCCTTATCTCTGAATGGATTGTTGACATTGGAGAGAGTCCAGAGGAGGTTCACAAGGATGATTCCGGGAATGAAGGAGTTAACATATGTGGAGTATTTGGCAGTTTTGGGCCTGTACTCACTGGAAATTAGAAGAATGTGGGGGGGATCTCATTGAAACTTACCGAATTTTGGAAGAACTGGATGAGGTTGATGTGGAGAGGATGGTTCCTAAAGTGGTGGTATCCAGAACTAGAGGGCTCAGCCTCAAAATTGTGTGGAGACCTTTTAGAACAGAAGTAAAGAGGAATTGTTTTTAGCCAGAGAGTGGTGAATCCGTGAAATGCTTTGTCATAGACTGTAGTGGAGGCTGTGGGTATATTTAAGGTAGAGTCCTTAGGTATATTTAAGGTAGAAGTCGATTGTTTCCTGATTGGTCAGGGCATCAAAGGATTTGGCAAGAATGCAAGTGTATGGGATCGAGTGGGATCAGCCATGATAGAATGGTAGAGCAGATTCAATGGGCTGAATGGCTTAATTCTGCTCCTATGTCTTATGGTCTTAAAGTGTGTTAATATGTCGCGATGCTGCATGTCGATATTGCTACTGAATTACTTCAGTTTGCCTTCCTTCCCATGTGTGACATTCCTTATCTGTGTATTGTAAGAAGGAAAATGGCAAGTAAGTTCGAGAATGAAATTCGGTCTTAAACTGGGGTCTAGTAGTTGGAATGAGGCCATTGGATTAGGTCTGGCGTCGATTGAGGTTAGAGTATAGGGTGTCTGAGGGATCTTGTGCAAATAATGGGTTGGTGGTTAGAAATTTGAGAGGTTGGTATGATTGGGCCAGAGGGTCAGATTATGTTGGGGAACGGGTTGGCGGGGGTGGGTGAAGAGGATGGAGGTGAGTTGGGTCACCAGGTAAGAACCTCAGGGTGATTGCTCATGGGTTGAATGCTTTGGGGAGGAACTTGGCTTAATGCAGTGAGAAAATACACTCGAGGGCATGAGGGATGTGATTTTAAGACTGTACTTCTGTTTCTCAGTGTTGGGCTAAGACCTGCTCAGGAAATTCTAGTTTGCAGTGCCCTTAAAAACTGCTTATATTCTGAGTGGTCAGAGATGGGCAAACCTCAGGACACATGTTAATTTCTGCAATACTTCTCCACTGTGAATGATATTGCTAGTAGTGGATCAGACATGCAGAATGTTTCTTTGACTTAAATGTTACTTACAACTGAAAGAATTTGGCTGTCTCTCTGGAATGGCGTGATTTGCCTCAAACAAATGTATTCTTCATGAGAATGATCTTCCCTCCTACTTGCATTACAGGAAAGAACATTTGCTGCTTATCATATTTCTAGTCAAATGTGTTGAGCATTCCAACATGAAGTCAATAAAAGTGAATGGATTTGGAACAGGAAGAAGTAGAATTTCTGCAGAGTATTCCCTTGTTTCTGGAACCAGAAATAGAATATGGTTTAATGCTGTAGATATTTCTTACAGGAACCTGATTGCATGTGAGCTGCGCTCCATTGTCCTGTTAAAAGAAGTTTCAGGGACAAGTTGCCTGATTTTGTGCTGATTTATCAATTAAGTGGTTAGAAGTTAGGCTTAGCCTTGGAGGCCATGTGAAGTCGCATGAACACAGCAAGCGCACAAGTAACCAAAACCACCACACAGCTACCAGTCAGAGGAGATCCCAATTACAAGCCTCAGGTCAACCAACCTGTTTTCAGTTGAAGATGGTGATATAGAAATGGTAATTAGGAGCAGAAATAGGCCACTTAGCCCACTGATGATATTCAGTTGTTTGGTATGTTCATGGCTTACCACCTAATTCATTCCGTGATTTTGTGTTTTATGCCCCTTGCCTTCTTTACCTGGTAGTACTGTATCTAACTCCTCCTTGAATAAATTTAATAACTTAGCTTCAAAACTGCTTTTGTTATTGGAGAACACAACATATGGGTAAAGGAGCTTCCCATCCCAGTCCCAAATGACCGAACTTGTATCCTTAAGCCTCTGGATTTCCCCACCACTGGAAATGTTCTTGTCAAGCCCAGGAACTTTATATGTTTCAATGAGGTCTCTTTTGTTCTATTAAACTATAGCAAATGTAACCCCAGTAATCCAGGTGCCTCTCTATAATGTCAGTCCTACGATCCTGGTGAACCTTAGCTCTACACTCCCTCCATATCAAGAATATTCTTCTTTGGATAAGAGAACAAAAGTGCACAGAATACTCATTATTGTTTCACCCAGGCTCAGTACAATTGCAGCAAACTGTCTTGCTGCTGTATGCAGTTCCTCTTACTTTGAAAGCCAGTGCATCATTTGTCACATAAACTGTTTTCTGCACATTCATGCTTATTTCCTAAGATTGATGTACAAAGACACTTGGGTCTCACTGCACCTTCTCCTTTCCCTACCCCTCATTGTTGAGACCATCTGCCTTTTGTCCACATCCTGCTACATATGGTGTGTATTTGCCCACTCCTTCATAGAAACATAGAAAACCTACAGCACAATACAGGCCCTTTAGACAATAGACAATAGGTGCAGGAGTAGGCCATTCGGCCCTTCGAGCCTGCACCACCATTCACTGTGATCATGGCTGATCACCTACAATCAGTACCCTGTTCCTGCCTTCTCCCCATATCCCTTCACTCCACTATCTTTGAGCTCTATCTAACTCTTTCTTGAAAGAATCCAGAGAATTGGCCTCCACTGCCTTCTTAGGAGAGCATTCCATAGATCCACAACCCTCTCTGTGAAAAAGTTTTTCCTCAACTCCATTCTAAATGGTCTACCCCTTATTCTTAAACTGTGGCCTCTGGTTCTGGACTCCCCCAACATCGGGAACATGTTTCCTGCCTGTAGCGTGTCCAATCCCTTAATAATTTATATGTTTCAATCAGATCCCCTTTCATCCTTCTAAGTTCCAGTGTATACAAGCCCAGTCGCTCCAATCTTTCAATGTATGACATTCCTGCCATCCCTGGAATTAACCCAGTGAACCTACGCTGTACTCCCTCCATAGCAAGAATGTCTTTCCTCAAATTTGGAGACCAAAACTGCACACAATACTCCAGGTGGGGTCTCACCAGGGCCTTGTACAACTGCAGAAGGACCTCTTTGCTCCTATACTCATCTCCCCTTGTTATGAAGGCCAACATGCCATTAGCTTTCTTCACTGCCTGCTGTACCTGTATGCTTACTTTCAAAGACTGATGAACAAGGACACCCAGATCTCGTTGTACTTCCCCTTTTCCTAACTTGACACCATTCAGATAGTAATCTGCCTTCCTGTTCTTGCCACCAAAGTGGATAACCTTTAGCCACAAAGCTGTGCTGAACATGTCCTTACCTTAGAACTACCTAGGCTTACACCCATAGCCCCCTATTTTTCTAAGCTCCATGTACCCATCCAGGAGTCATTTAAGAGACCCTATCGTTCCCGCCTCCACCATCACCGCCGGCAGCCCATTCCACGCACTCACCGCTCTCTGCGTAAAAACTCCCTGTAGTCTTGTTTTCAGGACCTCCTCCCTTTTCTTACCTATGTCCTTGATACCAATATGTACCCAGACTTCTGGCTGTTCTCCTTCCCACTTCAAGATATCGTGGACGCGATCAGAAACATCCTAGACCCTGGCACCTGGGAGGCAAACTACCAACTGTGTTTCTTTCCTGTGTTCACAGAATCGCCTGTCTGACCCCCTAACTATCGAGTCCCCTATCACTACTGCCATTCTCTTCCTTTTCCTATCCATCTGAGCTACAGGGCCAGAGGCACTGCCGCTGTTGCTTCCCCCAGGTAGGCCGGCTTCCCCAACAGTACTCAAACAGGAGTGTTTATTGTTAAGGGGGACAGCCACTGGGGTACCCTTTAGCATTTGCCTCTTGCCCTTCAAGTGTTGATGTTCTCCTGAACTGCAAGCATAATCTGTTTGTGCTCTGTTGAACTATAGCCACTATTTTTTAGTCTTGAATGTTGGAGATATTTCTGAACCTTGGATTTATAATGTGCTTTCAGATAAGACATTGTTCAGACATTAAGTGAGCCGACCGTTACATTTTTTTTCTGTCAGCATGTGTATGCTGTTCTCCATCGATCAAGAATTTGTTTAATGAGATCTCAATTTGTTTTTCCAGCCTCCACCCAAGATATATGACAAGCAGTTAGATGAGCGGGATCATACTATAGATGAATGGAAAGGTAATGTGATGTGGCCTGCAAGCAGGTTTGGAGACTTGCTACATGTTTGGGATATTCATGCACAGGTGTTTTTACAAAACAATCTGTGCACACAATGATATTTATAATAGTGTTGCATCTGGCGGGTACATAAGGGGAAATTCCTGGTATAATGAGGGTGTGGACCAAAGGAAGTGTATGGAGTAAGCCATTTGGTGACTGGTTTAGAGCTTCACAAAAGCACCACTGATTTTTCAGGGCTATTTCTACAAAGACTGGATATTTTTCACAATTATAGACATTACTCTCTGTTAAGTTAGTCTGGTAATTCATTCCTTTACCAATCCTACCCTCCTTCCTTTCAGTGCTTGGGGTAACCCTTCCTCTTCCACCTGAATGCACCCCCTCCCACCTCCCTTTCCCCGGTCTTCTCAAAGTGCCAGTCCTCCAATACCAACTCTTATCTTAACAATGCCTCTCTTTTCCCCCAAGCCCTGGTTCACAGCTCCCATCATCTCTTCACCCAAGCACCAACCCATACCACCAACAATTTGACTTGCGGGCCTTTTCCTCATGACACCAAACAATCCTGTATATAGATTAACCATGAAGGTTGGATAAACCTCCATGCTTTATTTCACTGGTGACCCACTAACTACAAATTTACTGCCCTGTGTAGTGATGAATTTATGGGCCCTGTGGTGGCTGATGTAGGTCAGTTTTGCAGTCAGTGGTTGGAAAATGTCAAATTAATTCTAACATGTAAGTGGCTTTTTAATATAGATTTTGCAAAATCAACAAATTCAATGCAGAATGCAATGAGTACGCAGTACCTAGTTCAGGATGGTTAGTTTCAAGGTGAGCAATAAACCCTTGTTAATTTCAAGAATATGCAGATATAATTGATATTGTATTTTAGTGGTTAGGTGTTCAATCATTAATTATTCTGATTGTTATATACAGAGTTGATATACAAGGAAGTCCTGGAGTGGGAAGAAAGAATGAAGAATGGTGTTATAAGAGGACAACCACCTTCTTTAGGTTAGTTATTGCAAAAATATTTTAATGCAACACACACACAGACAGACACACATTAGATTAAAGTTGAGTTCTTGTTTACTAATGGAATTTCTCTCAAAAAAAGCTACCTCAGTTCAACTGAAGTAAATGCCACATATATCAGTATCTTTATTTGAAATTTGAGCAAGACGTGATTAGTATTAGAGTGAGTTGAATGTCAGAATTTTTTTCCAACATCCTGGTGTTGTGGAATACACTAGGTCCAGTTTGAAACAATAATTGTCTAAGGCTCTTTAGCTTTCAGCAAATGAACATTATTTTTTCTCTTGTAACCTAATAACCATCTGTGTTTGACCTGTTACTTTTAAGTAGAGGTCACTTGCTGCAGGAAGGAACAATAGGAACACCAGTGTCCCGTTCAATAAACTACATGATGCAGTACTGCCATCTGCTGGAAAAGGATATTATTGCAGCAAAGACTATTTTACAAAGGGTCGCAGATTGTTTCTCTTTCACAAATGCTGCCTGACTTGAGTTCTTCCAGTATTTTCTGTTTTTATTTCAGATTTTCAGAAGCTGTAGTTTTTGTATTTTCATTTGGAATATTTCATACCTGGTTGATTAGACGAAGATGCTTTGCTGGAAGTGTCAATTTATAGTGTTACTGTCTTAGCCAAATAATTCAGCACTGACATTACATTCAGTCTGGAATCCATTTGGTCTTGCTTATCCATTTAACTTATGGACATTTTTACTGAGTCAGCAGTAGTGTGAATAGTTATTCCTAGGAAGTATGCATTCAAGTTCAAGACAGCCATTGTTGTGCCACTGATCTCAAAGCACTGAATTTTGTTCTGCAGTGACCTACTGTACATGCAAGGAAAGTTTATCTGATACTAGCAAATCTAAACTAACCTATGTAGGAACAAATATGTTCTTAACCCATCTTGGGACTAGTTAACTGGTGTGGAGATTCTGTTGGAACTAGCATTAAGTCATTCTGCATCAAACCTTAAAGCAAAAGTGCTCAGGAACACTACAAAGATGAATCATGGAAATTAACATTTTTCTCTATGACCCTCCGGGTAAAGATGAGGTGGTTCTAATCCTTGAAGCAGGTGACTTCCTTCTGCCAAAGAGGAGTTGATGCCTACTGAACAGCTTGAATTGAAAGTTCCTGTCTGTTTTTCTGTTCAGTGCCCCAGAACAGGGCTCTGTTCAATGTGCTCTTGATACAAATATATTCACAATTCCACTAATTTTCCCATTAAAACTAATTTCTTTCAGCATTCCCAACCACAATATCACCAGAGCAAAGCAAGTGAGCAGGGTGTTATAAAAAGTCTAGAAATGTTTTCCTTTTCATGTGAAATACTCAAGTGAAATCACATCACATTCTCCCACCTGTAGTGTTGATGTCTCTAGGTTTTTGGGTGGAGATATCTTAGGTAATCGGACATGGTTCTATTCCCTATTAAAATTCAGTTTCCTGCACCAGAGATGCATTGTTGAAGTCTGGTAAGCCCCAGTCCACAGCTGTTAACTGTACAAAGGAGCATATAAAGAACTCCTCTGTTTTGGATCCAAAAAGCAAAATAATAGCCTTGCTCAGGTTATTGGTTCAGATGGGATATTTGAAATGTATCAGAAATAGCATTGTCTATTTGGCTCCCTGCTATTCTAAATCTAATGTTCACAAATCATTGCTAGGTAATGAAGTTTCAGCATGATTTTCTGACAAGCGCACCTGCCAGTTATCAGTGATGCTGATTTTAACATCTAAGTTATTCTTTGATGTGTTGATGAGTTTGGTGAATAGTTATTAAATTGAAGCACGAGGAATAAAACGGCTTTGCTGAGACAGTATGTGAGCTTTATCCTGCTGCTTTATGGTCTCTCACTAAAGTTCACTACAATTTCCACTATTGTGCCTGGTTTGCTATGATCTAGGAGCTGTAATATTATTCTACCCTTTATAATCCAAGGGTAAGAAATTATTCAGTTCATTCCATACATTGGATTGATACCTCTGGCTTTGTTAATGAGCTGCTGTCAAAAGTGCAGGTTTTAGAATCATTGCAGATAAATAGCGACTATATTTTGGTGATAGAGGATAAAATACAGAAATTTAATAAAAGTGAAGTTTATGTGTTAAGTGTCTGCACTAAATTAATTTCTCAGTGCATTTTTGGGTAAATACTGTTTGCTTAAGCGTTACTTAAATTATTTGGCTATTGTAAACAATAGTTTCCCACAATCTATTCATTCTGAGGTAGTAAATAAAATAAGATTTTTTGTATTTAAGTTCAGAAATAGACATAATAATCACCTTGTCAATGTTCTCTGATGTTTTATGTGAACACACCTTTATAAATAATCGATACTTCATATTGAAAATAAGGTTTCATTTATAACTCTGAAATGAATTCTACGTTGAAATAATTTGACAATTTCTTTGAGGCCTTGCTAACTAAATTGGTTCTGAATGTGATGCAATACAGAAACAGTTAAATTACATGAGTAGTGCAAAAACAGATATAAAAGTGGGGAGGTAGCATTCATTGATTCAATGTCCATTCAGAAATCAAAGATTCAAAGATTCAAAAAAACTTTATTGTCATTCTAATTGTACATCAGCTCTGCAGGGCAGAATGCGACAGTGTTTCTCAGGGGCAGTGCAATCGTAACATAACAAACGCAACACTAAATAATAAACATAACAATAAATAGTAAAACACAACAGCCACATGTCAGTTAAAATCAGATGGCAAAGGGGAAGAAGCTGTTCCTGAAACATTGAGTTTGTGCCTTCAGGCTTCTGTACCTTCTTCTTGATTGTATCAATGAGGAGAAGGCATGTCCTGGGTTGTGGGGTCCTTAGTGATGGATGCTGCCTTTTTGAGGCAACGCTCCTTGAAGATGTCTTGGATACTACGGAGGCTAGTGCCCATGATGGAGCTTACTTTGATCCTGTGGAGTTACAGCCCTCCCCTTTACCAGACGGTGATGCATCTACATCTGTAGAAAATTGTGAGTGTTTTAGATGACGTACCAAATCTCTTGAAACTTCTAATGATATAAAGCCACTGTCCTGCCTTTTTAGTAGCTGCATCAATATGTTGGGACCAATTTAGGTCCTCAGAGATATTAACACCCAAGTACTTGAAATTGCTCACCCTCTGCACTTCCGATTCTTCTATGAGGACTGGTGCATGTTCCCTCATCTTACCCTTTCTGAAGTCCATGATCATTTATTTGGTCTTACTGATGTTGAGTGCAAAGTGTTGCTGCGACACCACTCAACTAGCTAGTATATCTCACTCCTGTATGCCCTCTCGTCACCATCTGAAATTCTGCCAACAATGGTTGTATAATCAGCTAATTTATCTGTAATGCCCTGGTTAAAACTATTATTAATGCTGTAGGGTATTTTATTTAATAGTTTTCTGTAAAAGCACAATGCTCTGCTGATTGCACATCAGTAAAGATAAGGGGTTGTGATGTTCCATTTGGGAATGATGGGTCACCCAATCCAGATGGTGGAATTGAGAGTAAGTCCTAGAGAAAGCTGGGTGGAGAGGTTTTGTGACAGACACTGGTGGAGGCCAAGGTCTTTTTCATCTGAAGATGGAGAGAGAAAGAGATTGACAGAATCAGCTGTAGGATTCAATCCAACTAGAATGCGTGATTTGATGGAGTCCAAGATGGGAAGTTCTCCCAGTGATCAGTAAATGTGTGTCAGCACCTTGAGTAAAAGAATACTTCCAGATTTTGGAAAATATGAGCTCCTACCTTGTACATATTTGACTGATTTAATTGTAGTAGGCCCTTTTTTTCTTTAATAACTGTTGATTAAGCTGACATTCATAAATACACCTTTATAATTGTATGCAGTGTGCGATCTGTTATTTCTTGCTGATGGATATTGCATGTGGGCAGATTTTACACAGTATTCGCTCAGATCGGGGTTCGGGTGGCCAGAATATTCCAGCTTCCCAGTTTGGTGGAACCCAAGTCATACAAACCCTAGATGTACGGAGTTCGAGAAAGGTGGTTTTCTCACTGCTGAGTTCAGTAGCTCTTAGTAAGGAGCTAACAAGCCAGGTTTTTAGAGAAACAAAAAACGGGATTTCATATGGATGGCATTTGAGTTGTGCCTTGCCACACAGTCATGGATGGAGAGAGAATAGAGCAGTGAGCTTAGCAGACATCCCTGTGGTGTGCCAGTGTTGATTGCCAGAGAGGTAGGGATGTTAGTTTCAAGCCGCACAGATTGCTGTCTTCCAGTTTGGAAGTTGAGGTTCCAGTTGCAGAGGAAGATAGATGGGCGTAGATATATGGGTCCTGACGAAGGGTCTCGGCCCGAAGCGTCAACTGTACCTCTTCCTAGAGATGCTGCCTGGCCTGCTGCGTTCACCAATAACTTTGATGTGTGTTGCTTGAATTTCCAGCTTCTGCAGAATTCCTCGTGTTTGGGCCTAGATTATGTAGCTTTTTGATCAGGTCTGTAGGAACGATGTGTTAAATACTGAGCTGTAGTCTATGAACTGGTTCCTGACATACGTATTATATTGTCCAAGTAATCCAAGGCTGTGTGGCGAGCCAATGAAATTGCATCCACCATAGATCTATTGTGATAAGTAAATTGCAGTGGGTCCAGGTCCTTCTTGAGACAGGAGTTGATTCTAGCCTTGACCAAACTCTCAAAACATTTAATCACAGTAGATGTGAGTGCTAATGGACAATTGTCGTTACGGCAACTCACACTGCTCTTCTTGGGCACTGTTATAACTGTTGCCGTTTTGAAGCAAGTGGGAACATCTGAACATTTGAGAGATTGAAAATGTCTTTGAAAACCCTTGCTAGTTCATTGGCATAAGATTTCAGAGCCTTACCAGGTACTCCATTGGGCCCTGCCACTTCACAAAGGTTCATCCTCTTTAAAGACAGCCTGACGTCAGCCTCTGAGACAGATCACAGAGTCGCTGGGTGCTGTAAAGATCCTCATAGCTGTAGTTTTATTCTCCCTTTCAAAGTGAGCATTAAAGGCATTGAGCTTGTCTGGTTGTGAAGCATCACTGCTATTCATGATGTTAGATATCACTTTGTAGGAAGTAACGGTCTACAAACCTTGCCATAGTTGACGTGCGTCCGATTTTGCCTCCAACCTTGCTTGGAGTTGTTCCTTGGATTTTGAAGTGGCCCTCTGCAAGTTTTACCTGGTTTTCTTGTACAGACCTGTGTCGCCAGACTTGAATGCCACAGATCTGGCCCTCAGCATACTACGAACCTCTTGGTTCATCCACGTATGTTTTAATGAAGTCAGTGACAGCTGTGGCTTACTCATTCAGACTTGAAGAGGAATCCATCATCAGGATGTGCTGTTTCATTCCTGTTGATCACATTGCACAGTTTGTCTAAAGCCTGCTTGACATTGGCCTGTACTGGGATATACACAGCTAGCTATAAAATGATCACTGAAATCTCCCATGGCAGGTAAAATAGATGACACTTTATCACAAGGTTGTTTCAAGTCTGGTGAACAGGACTGGGACAGCATCACCCTGTTTGTACACCATGAGGAACTGATTAGGAAGCATACTCCACCACTCATGGCTTTAAGAGATTCAGCAGTCCTGTCTTGGTGGTGTATTGTGAACCTGGCAATCTGAATTGCTAAGTCTGGAATGGTAGGGTTAACCAAAATTCCATGAAGCAAATTATTTTGAAGGCCATTTTGTCAAATAAGGTGATATTTTTCCTTTTGAAAAGTTGTGGTCTCACTCTTCCTTGCTTGGTCTTGTGTCAGTTATGTACACTTGTTTGTTAATCGTGCTTTGTCAATTCCAGGGCCAAAATCTCCTCAATGGCAACAAAATAAATACAGTGGATTCGAGTTAATTGTGCTGTTGGTTAATCGAGGCAGCCGTTTATTTGGGAAAACTCTTTAAGAACAAAAACTAAATCAACAAAATAGCTGGAATTCCCTTTGTTTATTTAGGACATTATATTTCTAACTAGCGCCAGTCACATGCACATGTGTGGCCTTTAAATGCTACACCATGCATAAAGCAATCAGTTTTTAAATAATGCCAGTTGCATGTGTTGGTATTCAAAATGAAGTGATTTTTTTCATTGATAGTTGGCAAGAAATAAGCATTACGACTGTTTGAAGCTGCTTTGCTCAGTTTCAAGCATTCAGGCTTGGAGATGCTAGAAATGGATGAGGGTGAAATTGAAAGGATTTCGCTACTTCAACAAACTAGGAATTACAGAGAATTTGAAGTTGTCTTGAATGTTACAATGAAAATGAAGATTTGGAGTATGCAGTCATCCAAAGCATTGTATGAAGGCAGTCCGTTATCTGTACTAGGTCTCTGCACTGATTTTGTTCATTTACAATCAATCATAAAAACTAAGCGGATGAATTCCTTTGATATCTATTAGGAACTAATACAATTTTATAGTACTATAGAGGTATTGGTAGTGTTCCAATTTGTCTGTGTTTCATTTAAATATATAAATTGTTACTCAGTTAAACAGTTTGTCTTTTTTTATACCTTTTAACTATTTCCATTACATTTTTGGCTAATTGGGTCAAAATGTACTGGTCCCAAAGTGCCCCAATTAACTGCAATCCACTGTAATTAATTTTCAGGAAAAGAAACTGGATGATATGACTGAGTGTGGGTATACAATGAACTCTTACCAAATACTCTCCCATACTTTCTCCAAGTGTTCTTGCCTGGCAGTTTTCTGGCAAAGTTTATATTTTTTTAAAGCAATGATCCTAACCTGCGTTTATTTTATTAAAAGATACAGCGCGGAAGAGATCCTCCCGCCCAACAAGCCGCGCCGCCCAGCATCCTACGTATTTAACACTAGCCTAATCACAGGACAATTTACAATGACTAATCAACCTACTAATCTTTGGATTGTGGGAGAAAACTGGAACACCTGGAGGAAACCACGTGGTCATGGGGAGAATATATAAACACCCTGCAGACAACGCCGGAATTGAAATGTAATAGCATAAACCTAATCATTATGCTAACATGGCACCATTAAAAATATTTATTATTTTCACTGAAAGGTTTTTTTAAATTTGGTGTTTCCATAAGTAGTGGTCTTTAAGTAAATAACAATTAATTTGTGGATGTAAGGGAAAGGAAGATAATTTGGTTGATTGAATTTATTTCAAAGTTTAACATTTTAAAAAAACAAAACAATAGTGTAGCGGTTAGCACAACTCTATCACAGCTCGGGGCATCGGAGTTCAGAGTTCAGTCCTGGCATGCTCTGTAAAGAGTTTGAATGTCCTCCCCGTGGAAAGGTTAACTTTCCCCTCTTAGTCATTGTAAATTGTCCATTGATTAGGTTACGGTTAAATCAATGTTGCTGGGCAGCATGGCTCAAAGGGCTGTAAGGAGCTATCCTGCTCTGTATCTCTAGATAAATAAATACAAATTTCCACTCATACCACCTTTAATTTGGTTAAAGCCATTGCCAAGACTTGCACTATAGTATACTAGTTGTTGGAAAATTTGAGATTAGAACGTGATTAGTATTGGGAAGCCCTTACCCCATTGTGTTTAGTTTGACTTTTTCCCTTAGAAGGTAAGTGTTTGCTTTAATTCGTATACTCTTGAGACAGGGAAGGATTAATTTTTAAGTTATCCTGTTCTTTTTGCTAAATGTAAATAATTTTGTAATTGACTTTTAATGCCACCGTCTCCTTATATTGTCCAATTTGCTTGTATTGATGTGCTTGATTCACTCATTTGTAATGGTGCAGAAAAATTACCTGTCTCCTACATTACTGACTGTTCCCTTATTTCTCATAGCACAGGTGCAGCAGTGATCAATGGTTCTCATCATCCATCGTCATCTTCATCTGTCAATGATGTATCCTCCATGTCAACAGATCCAACACTGGCCTCAGATACAGACAGCAGTCTAGAGACTTCAGCAGGACCTCTGGGTTGTTGCAGATGACTAGCCTTCCTCTCTCTGGGTTCTTACTGTTCGCGCTAAATGATAGAGAGAGTAGACCAGCTTTTAAAAAGCTCTAATTTCATTTTAATTTTATTGGAATCAGTTTGCCATAGAATATGACTTTGAATTATGTTTGGATTTTGACACAGTAACTTAAATACAGCAAAGTTTAGTGTGGGGCAATAACCCTTAAGCATGACTTGTACATTTGTAAATGACTCATTTAACATCACTACATTTAGGTCTGTTTTTGGGGGAAGAAGGTTCAGAAAATACAAGTAAGCTTCAGCCTCCATTGTGCAGAGGAGCAGCTTAGGCTAATTTTCACTCTCGCATGAAGTGATTGCTGCCTTTTAAATATTCTGGGGTCTTTTCTACTCCACTTGGCTCACTGCTAGTTGTGGACTAGGACAATAAGTTACCATGTTTCCAAACAAGATTGCCAGTGTCGTAATAAACTTTAGTTGACTGTGGCTTGCTTGCTTACATATCCAAAGCTGAGCCTGAGTGTTTTAAATTTTAATGCAGCCATTTTGAGTAAGGCTACTACGTGCAGAGCTGGGAGAAATGATAGCGGTATGAACAATCACCTCTCCTTGTATAGGCTGATGACGAGAAGTAGAATTGAGAAGTAAATATGTGACACCAGAGAGATTAGACCTCACAAGACTGAACAAATGTTTTATTTCTTGACTGAGTGCCAGCTCTGAATTTATTGTAATAAGATCACATTGCCCCTAATGAGCTGTTCTTTCTAATTACAAGTGATTTGGTTAATTCCTTTCTATTACTCCAGGAGTTCACAGTGTAGATGGCCCAATAATAAAAGTGGTCTAATTTGTAGCTGGCTTTTCCTAACACAACTTGACAAAATGTCAACTTTGACGAGAATCAATAGCGTAGGGTTATATTCCAGACAAACATTAGATCTGTCACTTGTAAAGTATGTAATGTCTCCAGAGGTTTTTAAATAATTGATGAACTACCTCACACAATCAATGTACTATTTCAAGGACGTCAAGCTGCCCACTTTCCAACCAGTCAGTACCAACATGGAACCTAACTGTTAATTTATTTCTGTTGTTAAGGAGTCTGTGGTCCACCACCAGGAGTTAACCAAGTTCACAGCTGAAACTGTCATGTAGAAGGAAATATTGTTATACCTGTACTTTGTATGTTAGAGACATGTTTAATGTGTTTGTATATTTGTTTTCTCATAGTCAATGTGCAATAATATTTGCAAGTGATACGAATTTGATTGTAAAGATGGAAATAGCTGTGATGTGGTATACTTATTTTTGAGGGCGGTGTGGGGATGTGAAGGGATTGTAGTATTTTTTTCCTGTATGATGTAAGATAAACAAATGTAAGATTGTATTAAGTGCCAGGGTTAGGTAGCTGAGGGCATGGTGTCTGCATCTGCTCCTTGGGTTAGTTTATTTTTTTAGTACATAAATGTTGAATAGTTTTTTGCCTCCCTCCTCACCCTCTCCCCTCCAAAATGGGCATATCCAGAGTGGACTGTTGGAATGTCTGCAGCAGAGTGGATATTAATTATATAATGTTTAAAAAAAATCAAGGTAATGTTTGTTTGTATAAACCTGTTTCATCCTATTAGATGACAGAATACTGAAAGCAGCTCTTTAGTTACATCGCAAAATGAAATGATTCTATTTTTTTTTATCTCAAGTGCTTAGTGAATAGACTTAGCACTATGGGATATCAGGATGTTCGCAGCGGTAGACTGATATAATGAGCAATTTCCCAGGACATAGGATGACTTAAAGATGTTCAAACATCTGTCTTCAACAGCTTCTGAAATGATAAGTCCTATTAAGAATTCTCTGACTCACCTTTAGCACAGTCAAAACTTAATCCCTTTGTGCTAAAAGTGGATCATCCTTTAAGACTGCTGATTAGGAGTGGGCATAAGATTTAAGTGCATGTCTGCTGATCCTGATTAGAATAGGATTAAACAAAGTTAAATAATGTTTAAGATTTAATGAAAATTTTCCACTCAATTTTTTTGCATAATTTAATATAACCTTGAGATTTGAATCAGGTTGAAAGTTAAATGCAAACTTGTTTTTTTCCCTGTCTAGTGATATTGACGCTTAGATTTTGAAGCTCAAGATATGGCATTCTTTGAGCACCACACCTGCCTTCTGCCTGCCCCCTTCCCCCCCTTCCCCTTTAGTGCAGTGAAAAGACCTGCTGAAAAGAAAGGAAATGTAAGTGCTGGAAATCTTTACGTAAAACACAGTAACAAAGAATAAACTCATTCAGCATCTGATGGAGAAACTGGTTAAAGTTTGTCATAACATACAGTTAATAGTTCAAAAGACATAAGCTCGCCTTTTCACGGGCATTGACTGTCCTGCTTTGAATTTAACAGTATTTTATTTTATATTACAGTTTGTTTTTAGTGTTTTAAACCAAAAGAGCACTAAAATAGGTGCCATGGTTCTGAATGCTGTCAGTTTTTCATTTAAATAACTATTTTAAAAATCAATTGTACTGTTTCTCAGTGTTTATTTTCCTCCTTCCTCCGTGAATTACTATATCACTGTTTTCTCACCTGTGGGAGTGTGTGCGTGAGAGAGTGTCATATACAAGTAATTATATTGTCAGTGCCAAATTTCTAAGGGGGGGCAGAAGAAATTGTTTCTGTTTACTGTAATGCTTTCACAAAATTTGTCATTCGCATATTATCCTCTCTAGATTACTTCCTTCAGTAAGCTCTTTTTATATCCACGATGACCCTCCATATTTTCAACATTTTATGTGAAGCTACACTTTGTGAATTTGTATTTCATGCTTTGTCAATGCTCCATAATCTTCCAATATGGGAAAAAATAAATGTTGGAAGTGGAATTCTTAGTTGTATTTGATACGTTTTATTTGGACGGGTGGGCTCAGATGGGAATGTAGGTAGTTTGACAAAATTATCAGAAATAGTAATGATTTCTCTGAGAAGGTTCATGAAATTACTGTAATTGTCCCAGGATAGAAAAAAGGAAGCACACTACCTCACAAACTACCTACCCTTCCCATCGTCCACCTGAGCAACCTGTGGAAGAATCTGTGAATATTACAATGGCCTCATCAATCCATAAAATTAGTGTGGAAGCAAGCCCTCCACGATCTGAAGTCATTGCCCAAAAGAAGGAATTGAGTATTTACAGTTTGCTATCTAATTTATTACTCTCAAACCTTGCCCATTCTCATCTTCTTGAAGTAACTTGATAGCTGAGTAACAGTTTCTTGAGTAAATTTAGTGAGACACAGGATGTGAACTAACCATTGACTTCCAAGCTTTGACTCTGTGCTTGTATTGGTTAACAGCTGGCCACAAGTGCATTAACCTGATTACTGACTTTCACTAATAACATTGAGAAAAGTTTATTGCATTTTGAGTTACTAATGACCAAGCACAGCAGATAAACCCATTTGTTCTTTTTCCATGTTCTGCAGTGGTGCTAATAAGCTTGTGAGCCCTGTAGAATTTTCTTTATTTCTGCATAAGTATGACCTAAAATGTGATCAGATCTTTATGCAAGTTTTAAAACTAGATAAAGAGAACCAAATTAAATAAATAACAGAAAAATATTATACATTATTTATTGAGAAAAATGACCCAATATTACATATATTTGTTGGAAAAAGTATATGAAGCTCTGGGGTAATGCCTTCCACAAAAGCTATGTAGAGTCAGGTGTTCCAATCAATAAGATGAGATTGGAGGTGTGGGTTATAGAGGTGCCCTGCCCTATATATTTTTAAAAAAGACAAGTCTCAAAGTCAGGTTACTGACAGAGCTTGATCTTGTCACGAAAGGTCTGCTTATGTACATTATGCCGCGATCAAAACAACTTTCCAAGGACCTTAGAAGAAGAATTGTAGAGATGCATGAAGCTGGAAAAGGCTACAAAAGCATTTCTAAAGATCTGAGTGTTTATCAGTCCACAGTAAGAGAAACTGTCTACAAATAGAGGAAACTTGGTCCTGTTATACTCAGCCTAAGAGTGGGCATCCTTCAAATATCACACCAAGAGCACAACATGCAATGCCGAAGGGGGTGAAAAAGAACCCGAAGGCAACAGCAAAGGATCTGCAGAAATCTCTAGAACTTGCTAAGTCTCTGTTCATGTGTCCACTTAATAAAATACTGAACAAGAATAGTGTTCATGGAGGAAACCACTGCTCTCCAAAACAAAAATTACCATTGCCTGTCTCAAGTTTGCAAAAGACCACCTGGATATTCCACAATGCTTCTGGGGCAATGTTCTGTGGATAGATGAGACCAAAGTTGAACTTTTTGGCAGAAATGCACATTGCTGTGTTTGGAGGAGAAACAGCACTGCATGCTAACACCAAAACCTCATCTCAACTGTGAAATATGGTGGAAGGAGCATCATGGTTTGGGGCTACTATGCTGCCTCAGGATCTGGACAGCTTGCAATCATCAAGGGAACTCAAAATTGTATTAAGACATTTTACAGGAGAATGTCAGGGTAGCAGTCCATCACCTGAAACTTAATAGAAGTTGGATAATGCAACAAGACAATGATCCGAAAGGCAAGAGTAAGTCAACAACAGAATGGTTTAAAAGAAGAATATTTGTGGTTTGGAATGTCTGAGTCAAAATCCTGACCTTAATCCTATAGAAATGTTGTAAAAGAACCTGAAGCAAGTAATTCATGTAAGGAAGCCCACCAACATCCCACAGTTGAGGCAGTTTTGTAAGGAGGAATGGTCTAAAATTCCTCCAAACTGATGTGCAGAACAGATCAACAGTTACTGGAAACGTTTGGTTGAAGTTATTGCTGTACAAGGGGGTCACACCAGTCACAGAGCAGAGTTCACATACTTTTTCCAACAAATACATGTAATATTGGGCATTTTCTCAATAAGTAAATGAACAAGTATAGTGTTTTTTGTGTTGTTATTTAATTGGGTTCTCTATCTAGTTTTAGGACTTGTGTGTAGATCTGATCACATTTTAGGCCATATTTATCTAGAAATTGATAAAGTCCTACAGGATTCACAAACTTTCTGGCGTCAGTGTATTATCTGCATCTGTATCTCGCAGACTTTATTGGATTAATATACAGATTCTGCTAGTTATTTTTTTTCCCAAGAGTGTTTGGGTGCTGAATCACTCCCTATTTGTATTTTTTCCACTCAAGGGCTACCATGAATGACTGTACATATTTTAATAACATTGGATTACTATATTTGAATCACAAAATCTTTAGCAATAGATGATCATTTAGCCTCAATGGTCTACATCTGAGCAATCCAGCCAGTTTCCCCCAGCCCTTCTATAGTTCTGTAACCTCTTTCAGAAACCAACCTTGTTCCCTTTCAAATGTTGCTATTGAATCTGTCACCATTATTATCCCCAGCAGTGCAGTCTGGACCTCAACCACATGCTGAAGATAGGGAAGTATGTCATCCTGTTACATTATGTAGTTTTGCCAGTCACCCTCATCCTAAATCTCATAGATCCTGTCTCTCTGTTAAGTGTTGACATGTAATTGGGTTTGATATTGGTTTAATTGTTGATACAGGTAAGGTTCAAAATGTAGTTATGGTGACAGAGGCAGTTAGAAACATAGAACATAGAAACAAAGCTGTGCCGAACATGTCCTTACCTGAGAAATTACTTAGGGTTACCCATAGTCCTCTATCTTTCTGAGCTCCATGTACCTGTCCAGGAGTCTCTTAAAAGACCCTATCGTATCCACCTGCACCACTGTCGCTGGCGGTCCATTCCCCACGCACTCACCACTCTCTGCGTAAAAGAAAAATTTACCCCTGACATCTCCTCTATACCTACTTCTAAGCACCTTAAAACTGTGCCCTCTTGTGTTAGCTATTTCAGCCCCAGGGAAAAGCCTCTGATAATCCACACGATCAATGCCTCCCATCACCTTATACACCTCTATCAGGTCACCTCTCATCCTCTGTTGCTCCAAGGAAAGAAGGCCGAGTTCACTCAACCTATTCTCATAAGGCATGCCCCCCAATCCAGGCAACATCCTTGTAAATCTCTTCTGCACCCTTTCTATGGTTTCCACATCCTTCCTGTAGTGAGGTGACCAGAACTGAGCACAGTACTCCAAGTGGGGTCTGACCAGGGTCCTATATAGCTGCAACATTACCTCTCAGCTCCTAAACTCAATCCCATGATTGATGAAGGCCAGTGCACCGTATGCTTTCTTAACCACAGAGTCAATCTGCACAGCAGCTTTGAATGCCCTAGGCACTTGGACCCCAAGATCCCTCTGATCCTCCACACTGCCAAGAATCTTACCATTAATACTATATTCTGGCATCATATTTGACCTACCAAAATGAACCACTTCACACCTATCTGGGTTGAATTCCATCTGCCACTTCTCAGCCCAGTTTTGCATCCTATCAATGTCCCACTGTAACCTCTGACAGCCCTCCACACTATCCACAACACCCCCAACCTTTGTGTCATCAGTAAATTTACTAACCCATCCTTCCACTTCTTCATCCAGGTCATTTATAAAAATCACAAAGAGTAGGGGTCCCAGAACAGATCGCTGAGGCACACCACTGGTCACCGACCTCCATGCAGAGTATGACCCATCTACAACCACTCTTTACCTTCTGTGGGCAAGCCAGTTCTGGATCCACAAAGCAGTGTTCCCTTGGATCCCATGCCTGCTTATTTTCTCAATAATCCTTGCATGGGCTACCTCATCAAGTGCCTTGCTGAAATCCATATACACTACATCTACTGCTCTACCTTCATCAATGTGTTTAGTCGCATCCTCAAAACATTTAATCAGGCTCGTAAGGCACAACCTGCCTTTCACAAAGCCATGCTGACTATTCCTAATCATATAATGCCTCTCCAAATGTTCATAAATCCTGCCTGTCAGGACCTTCTCCATCAAAAGTTGTTGAACACTACCCTTTTAAGTTTTAGCAGAGCTAATAAAGTTTTAGTAGAGCTGAGGAATGTTAAACACAAAACTTGGTTTGGTGCTTAGTATTGCTTGAGTTAACTTTCTGTTGGAGACATAATTAGACTTGAAGAAGTCGAATTAAGATGAAATGTAAAGGCTAACATAATGTAAAATATTTAAGAAGAATCCAAAGCCTGTTTACAAGAAAGTTTCTGGTGTTAAAGCTGATGATGTCTTTGGTTTTCAGTGTCTGTCTTTAAACTGGAAGTATGTAGGTGTATTGATCATAAGCGTCTTCATCTGCAACTCTCCCAGATGAAAATTATTGTTCATCCAATGAAGGTAGCTTTAATAATATGAAGAAAATAACTTTGATCCTAAAAACATTTGTACAAGAATTCAGATGAGCAAGTCATAATTGAGTTCCCATTTACAGTGTAAAGTTGCAAAGATTCAAGTGACTAATCCTAAAACATGCCCTTTTACCTCTAGAAACCTCTAATTTTGATCAGATTTGCAAGTATGGGCAAGAAGAAAACACAGGGGCAGAGGCAGTCAATTCAGTCCTTGGGCCTTGTTCTAGCATTAGAGTCAGGCATACATGAGTTTATCTGCTTGGGTGCTGGCTTCATTAGCAGAGGGGGCTTCAGTAGCTTCCCTGGGTCTCCTGTTATTTCTCTGGCATATGATCCAAATATTGCCTAACAGCTCAATCTGTCAGTCAGTTCAAGCACTGCTACTCGACCAGGACAATTCCGGATGACAGATGGTAGCCAGTTTTGTTCCAGTGAAATGCATGCATAGACCAACTCTGGCACCAAACTTCATGGCCAGATGTGCAGATTATATTTTTGTTTCATGGCTTCTTGCTTGCTGCAAATTTGTTCCTGTGTGGCCAACTATAGTTGACCCAATCTGGTGTGTAAGGTGCACTTAAACATTAATTTGGTGGGTGATGCACCTGTGATTTTGTTATCAAGGCACTATTTGGAAAGTCTGCTTTGCACTGCTTGTTCTGCCAGGCTAGGTGCTACGTGATTTGGTGTTGTTGGGTGCATAATATCATTTTTCTCAGCAAATCCTTAAATTCTGCACCCGAAGACTGGCAGTACACATCAGCACTCTGTAGTCGACCAAGTGCTTCTAACTTTGGGCCTACTGCATTCAGCACCAGGCAGCCCTCATAAAACTTCGGCTGGCAGGTCTCCTTAAATTTGAACTTGGCCCTCTGACCATGATATTGACCTGAAGAGTCAGTATGGAAAACCCTCTAGTGCTTTGTAATTGAGAAATCAATGTGGGGTTCCCAATACCGATGATGCATCTTTTTAATTCAATTTCTGCCCCGCATATTTGGCCTCCCCTGATCACATGCATAGGTGTGATGGATATTCACTGTCCAGGGCTAGAGGCTCCTTCTTGCCAAGTTCAGCTTTCTAACAACATCTGGCACTTTGAGAGATCATGGAGTTGTTTTTGAATAAGTTAAACTTCAAGCTGATATTCTTTGTTCAGCTTCTTGTTATAAACAGAAGCCAGTTATCACTACTTATGTAAATGGCAAGCAATAATTAAACAAACAGCACAGTCTATAACATAGGAGCGACTGCTCTGGAGATGCAGTGTACAACAATGGGGTTATGTTCATTGAAAAGAAGAGAAAATCTGCAGGTGCTGGAAATCTGAGCAATTTAGCAGGACTGGAGCCTAAAACATTGACTGTACTTTTTTCCATAGATGCTGCCTGGCCTGCTAAGTTTCTAAGCATTTTGTGTGTATTGCTTATGATAATTGGGCCTGCATCAAACTAGATATCACTGGCTAAGTTATTTAGTTCAAGGAAGTTTGCAGAGCATATTGATACTAAAACTTAGCCCATCAAATAATTGATCTTTCAACAGTTGGAAGATATGTGTACTTAGAGATTCAGCGCACATTGCATTAATTGTGGGTGTTTGCGAACTCTGTCGCCAGAAGCTTTTAGACTATCTGTTTGAAGTCATCCCAAGTGGCAAAAAAAACAGTATAAATGTGAGCAGTCAGACTTGTTAGGAATGGTTAAGGGATGTCAAGAAGAATAACCAAGAAGGTGTGACTAGAATCCATTCCTCTGCTTTTGATTTCTGCGACTGATGACTCGTTTGTCTGCAACTCGTTGGTTTGCCTTTTTAAGCTTATAGGAACTGTGCCTGTGTTTTAGAAATCCGTTTTAGAAATAGTTTGTAAATTGTAAGTATTTATAAGATAGGAATTCTGAGTTTTATGTTTTTGAGAACTTTATCTAAATGTAAATATGTAACATGAAAAATAAATGAACTGTTTAAACTACTTAGCTAGAAGTATCTCCTCCTTGGTGGGGGAGTGGGGTAGTGTGAACCCCCCCCCTCACACACACACACACACACAAACAAATAGTCAGTATTGGCAACTAAACTTGCCATCGAGAATAAACAAGTGAGCTAGACTTTGAAGGATGCATGGGTACAATATTATCTAATTTTATTGAGAGAACCTGTAGACATCTATATTGGATAGGGCTTAATATCTTATCACCTTATATAAGCAACTCCTTATATTCCATCTGGATAGCCTCCAACCTGATGACATGAATAATGATTTCTCCTTCCAATATTAAAAAATTCCCTCCCCTCTTCCTCTATTCCCCACTCTGACCTTTTACCTCTTTCAACCTTCCTATCATTTCCCCTGAACCATCGGGCATGACTTTCACCACAGCGATGGCATCATCTACATTCTCAGTGTTCTGCCATTCACTGAATAGATTCAAACATGTCTTGGACCACCAGACCATAAGAGCAATATTACACCATTTGACCCATCAAGTATGCTCTGCGATTCCTTATCCTTAAGGGGAAATCTGCCTGACAGATCTGGTGGAATCCTTTGATGAAATAACAAGCAGGATAGACAAAGGAGAGTCAGTGGCTGCTGTTCACTTGGATTTTCAGCAGGCCTTTGACAAGGTGCCACACGTGAGACTGCTTAACAAGAGCCCATGATATTATTGCAGAAAACACACTAGCATAAATAGAAAATTTGCTGACCAGCAGGAGGCTAAGAGTGGGAATAAAGAGGACCTTTTCTGATTGGCTGCCGGTGACTAGCAGCCTTCCACAGGGTTTGGTGTTGGGAACGCTTCTTTTCATACTATATGTCAATGATTTGGATGATAGAACTGATGGCTTTGTGGCCAAGTTTTTTGACGATACTAAGATAGGCGGAGAGACAGGAGTGTTGAGGAAGCGGAGAGTCTGTAGAAAGGCTTGGATTGGGAAAATGGGTAAAGAAGTGCCAGATGGATTATTGTGTAGGGAAGTGCACTTTGGTAAAAGGAATAAAGGCATAGACTATTTTCTAAATGGGAGAAAATTCAAAAATCTGAGGTGCAGAGTGACTTGGAAATCCCTGTGCAGAATTCCCTGAAGATTAACTTGCAGGTTGAGTCAATGGTAAGGAAAGAAAATGCAATGTTAGCACTTATTTCGAGAGGACTAAAATTTCAGAGCAAGAATGTATTGTTTAGGCTTTATAAGGCATTGGGCAGATTGTGCTTGGACTATTGTGAGTAATTTTAGGTGCCTTATCTAAGAAAAGATGTGCTAGCGTTGGAAAGGATCAAGAAGATGTTCACAAGAATAATTTAGGGAATCAAAGGGTTGACATATGAGGAGAATTTGATGGCTCTAGGCCCGTACTCATTACAGCCTAGAAGAATGAGGGAGATTCCACTATTGAATATTGAAAAACCTAAATAGTGGATGTGGAGAGGATGTTTCCTACAGGGGGTGAATCTAGGACCAGAGGGCACAGCCTCAGAATAGAGGGACATCCATTTAGAACAGAAATGAGGAGGAATTTGTTATCACAGATGGCTGTGGAGACCAAGTCCTTGTATGCTTTTAGCAGAATCTGATAAGTTAGTCAGCGCATCAAAGGCTATGCAGAGAGGGCAGAAGAATGGGAGTGAGAGGGATAATAAATTATCCATGATAGACTGGCAGAGCAGACTCCATGGGACAAATGGCCTAATTCTCCTCATATGTCTTATGGTCTTGTGTTCCTCTATGTTTTATAAGGAAACTGTCTTGGGTGCACTGCATAAATTCCACCGCATCCATACCCTTTGCTCTCTGGGTGGCCCAGTCAATACCAGAAAAATTGAAATATCAAACTGTCACTACCCTTTTGTTTTTGCAACTGTATGCAATTTCGACACAACTGCTCCTCATTTTTGATGACTACTGGAGTGAGGAGAGGAGGTCCATAAAATGGCCCTACCAAGGTGACAATCTTATTTCTAAATTCTACCCAAAATGTCCTTATTAGATGATCCCTCAAGGATGTTCCCTCTAAGCATTGCTGTTATGTCTGGCTTATCAAAAACGCAACATCTCCTTCTTGCTTACCTGTCCGCTGCCATACCTGAAGCATCAGTATCCAAAAAATTGAGCTGCTAGTCCTGCCCTTCTCTCAGTCATGTTTCAATTATGGCCACAATATCCCAGTCCCTAGAGGCAATCCGTGCCCTCAGTTCTGCTTAAGGGCATGAGAAAATAACATCCCCCTAACCTTTTAAACATCGTGCATTTAAACAGATGAAATTTAAAGCAGTGTTCTCATCTGACCTTTTACTGTAGGATATGTCTATCCTGATAGATGAATTGGTTGCTGCATGTACCCCGTCTTCTCGCTGACTTTGCTCTCTCGTCGCATCCCCCTGCTAATCTAGTTTAAAACTTCTCTGGCGAAGAAAGCAAGTTTTCCCTTGAGGCAAACACGAGGAAATCTGCAGATGCTGGAAATTCAAGCAACACACATAAAATGCTGGTGGAACGCAGCAGGCCAGGCAGCATCAATAGGAAGAAGCACAGTCAACGTTTCGGGCCGAAACCCTTTGTCAGGACTAACTGAAAGAAGAGATAGTAAGAGATTTGAAAGTGGCAGGGGGAGGGGGAGACCCAAAATGATAGAAGACAGGAGGGGGAGGGATGGAGCCAAGAGCTGGACAGTTGATTGGCAAAAGGGATACAAGGCTGAAGAAGGGAGAGGATCATGAGACGGGAGGCCTAGGGAGAAAGAAAGGGGGAGGGGAGCACCAGAGGGAGATATAGTGAGAGGGACAGAGGGAGAAAAAACAGAGAGAGAAAGAAAGGAGGGAAAAATAAGTAAATAAGGGATGGGATAAGAAGGGGAGGAAGGCCATTAAGGGAAGTTAAGAGAAATCAATGTTCATGCCATCAGGTTGGAGGCTATCCAGACAGAATATAAGGTGTTGTTCCTCCAATCTGAGTGTGGCTTCATCTTGACAGTAGAGGGGACCATGGATGGACATATCAGAATGGGAATGGGACGTAGAATTAAAATGTGTGGCCACTGGGAGACCCTGCTTTCTCTGGCAGACAAAGAGTAGGTGTTCAGCGAAATGGTCTCCCAGCCTGCGTTGGGTCTCGCCAATATATAGAAGGCCACACCAGGAGCTCTGGACGCAGTATATCACACCAGCCGACTCACAGGTGAAGTGTCGCCTCAACTGGGAGGACTGTCTGGGGCCCTGAATGGTGGTGAGGGAGGAAGTGTAAGGGCATGTGTAGCACTTGTTACGCTTACAAGGATAAGTGCCAGGAGGGAGATCAGTGGGAAGGGATGGTGGGGGGGGGGGGGATGAGTGGACAAGGGAGTCGCGTAGGGAGTGAACTTTTCCCTTGAGGACCCTATTGGACACCTGTCAGTTCACATCCAATCCATTCCTTTTGGTCAGTTTGCCTCTCCTGCCCCACACACCAACTCTTCAACCACATGCTCACCAAGCCTACCTCTCTATTCCTGAACTCACTAGAACATATCACCAGGATTAATCCAGAGATAACTTTCCTTGAGGTCCTGTACTATACGGTAATTTCTTACTTAACTCCCTTTACTCATTCTGCAGGACCTTTTCTCTTGTTCCATCTATTTCCTTTGTACAGTTGTGTACAGCAACCTCTGGTTGGTTGCTCTTCCTCTTCCCCACCCCCAAGAATTTACTTCAGAGATATCCTTGGTCCTGGCACCTGGGCGGCAACACACCATCTTGGCATTTCTTCCGTGACCGCAGAATCTCCTGTCTGACCCCACCACCCCCCAGCCACTATCCAGTCTCCTATCATTATCACACTGTCTGACTGCACCCTTTCCCTCTGAGACAGTCAGTGCCAAAGACCTGACTACGGCTGCTCGCCCCTGAAAGATCAACCGAATCTAGTGAGGGGACCCGAGCACTGATTGCCTTCAGTCCTTACTTATGGTAGTTATCCATCTACAAATCTTAAGGGTGTGATCACCTCACTAAAACTCTCACCTATGATCTCTACAGCCTCCTAGATGTTGCTGTGTACATCCAGCTGCACCTCCAGTTCCTTGGTTCAGTCTGTCAGGATCTGTAGCTGGATGCACTTCTTTCAAATGTAGTCATCGGGGATACCATGGGTTCCTGACCTCCCACATCTTCAGCAGGAATATTCCACCTCCCCAACTATCATCCTGCCTCCACTGAATCAAGGACTAAGGATGAGCAATAAAATGAAACCTTGCCTGTTCTTTCTTCTGCCTTCTCACTGAAGCCTTTTTTATGTAAAGAAACTTCTTTTACTCCCAACGTCACTTTGCCCCTTCACATTGTGATGAAAGTACACATAGACTGTCCTGTGCTATCACCAATGGGATCAACAGTTGATCTGCCACCTGTCTTCAGGAGAGAGAGATAAGTAAAGACAATGGAGCAGCATTTGGAAATGTTAATGAAGAGACGGGAGAGCTTAATGGAAGGAGACAGCGATCTGGGAATTGTCAAGACCGGCTCCTCTTTGAACCCTGAACTGTTTGAAGTGATGGACAGGCGATACCCCAGCAGGGGGATAAAAAGGGACAGGTTCGCTAAGGCGGACACACACGACACCCCGAGGTAACGAGACCCTGGAAGCGGTGCGTCTCCCACAAGTCGGTGGGAGTTTTTGGAGAGGTGATCACGGGACCAAGCCATAGACGCACAGGGTGGAAAGGAACGATCGGCGGGAACCTGGTGTGTGTCTGCCCTTGCCTGGGTGCCAGGTTCACTGTAGAGGAACGGAGGGGTCACAGTCGGTGACCTCAGAAGACATTACAGAGGGCTTGCCCGAAATCTGACTGCGAGGACTATTGAAGGTCTGTGTGGAAGCCGTTTTTGAATATTCATTCGCTTTCTTTCTCTCTCTCCCACGGCAGTGATTACTGTGAACTGAACTGAACTCAATTGAACTGAACTTTGCGTCACTTTGAAACTGGTCATTTACCCCTAGACGACGATAGAGCTTGATTGATCCTATTATCCTAGTTTCTGTGTACATGTGTGTTTATCATTGCTGAACTGTTGTATTCATTATCCTTTTGATTAGAGTACTGTGTTGTTTATTTCTTTAATAAAACTTTCTTAGTTCCAGTAATCCAGACTCCAACTGAGTGATCCATTTCTGCTGGTTTGGCAACCCAGTTACGGGGTACGTAACAACATCAAAGTCTTAGCTCCCCACTCCTTACACTGGCCAATCAACTATTAACTAACAATTTGCAAATGTGTCTCTATGAAGCTCCTGTTCAGTGAAACTCTCCAACGCATCCTGAGACCTACCTATTTTCAACTTTCATGTCTCTGTCTCCCTTGCAAGGTATGTGATGTGGTGTAAGTGAAAATAGTGATGCTGGCCGATTGTCATTGTTTAATGGTTAATTAATTTGTAAGAATATAGAAATATTAAAGAATTTTTTTTAATTCTTAAAGAATTCCAGCATCTGCAGATTTCCTCGTGTTTGCATAAAGAATTTTTTTGACTGGGAGTTGTTTTTCTTGATCACTTACAAAAATGTTGATTATAAAATCAAGGGTTTTTTTTTTTGCATCATATATATCTGAAAGGCAGGTTAACCAGGCAGATCCCATTTAGTGATTCCACTTCAGAAAATCTCAATGCCTAAATGTAATTGATCTGTATCAGCAATATGCAAGACATGCTTTTCACTGTAACTTGGTACATGTGAGAATAATAAACCAGTTCCAATTACAAAACTCCATAATATCTAACCGGCTAGACCATTGAAGAATTTAATCTTTCAATTTCTATTCAATATTTTATTCAAGAAAAGCAATAAACTCTAACTATTTTCAGTGGAGGTTTTCATTAATGGAAACGAGATCTGCAGTGGATCTAATACGATCGGCTGTAGTGCGGTACTGGATGTGTGGGAGGGAGTGGGGAAACTCCTGCGCTTTTGAACATCCTTGCCAGAATGTTGATTCTGGAACGTTCTATGAATTCATATTTCTGGCTTTCCACACATCCCCAACCAGGAAACAAATTGCATTTGGTGAGTAGGAGTTTTAACCTGCAATAACTTGGTTTCACTTGTACTCCTTCCCCCTCCCACCACCTTCTTACTCCAGCTTCTTCCCCCTTCCTCTCCAATCCTGTTGAATGGCCTCGAACCAAAACATCGACTGTTTCTTCCCTCTCCATGGATGCTGCATGACCTTCTGAGCTCCTTTCGCACTTTGTGTGTGTTACTCTGGACCGACAGCATCTGCTGAATCTGTCGTGTTTATAACTAACTCTGTTGTTTATGCTTATGTTAAGTGAATAGAATAATTTTCAAAGATACTTGTGGTAATTTGATTCATTTGCATTATATTTTAACCTGTTTTGATTTATGGTTTTTAAAGGTTTTATTTT
Organism: Mobula birostris; assembly: GCF_030028105.1. Taxonomy (NCBI): domain Eukaryota; kingdom Metazoa; phylum Chordata; class Chondrichthyes; order Myliobatiformes; family Myliobatidae; genus Mobula; species Mobula birostris. Next base: position 40,267,141 of record NC_092387.1, read on the forward strand.
AACCTGTTTTGATATATAGTTTTTAAATGTCTTCTTTTGATTGCTGCTTCTGTTTAATGACTGGCACTTCGGATGCTTGTGCAGCTGTGATATGAATTTGAAATTTAAGGCAAAAAAATGAAAGAAATATCCACCAATGATGAACAAAGTGTGACTCAGAAAATAAGAGTCAAATGCGTTGATTTAACAGGTGGATCTACAGTGACTTTGGTCTCTGCCAAAGGAGATCGCTCTATTACAGAAGTATTGCTTACAATGTGTGTGATATGTTATTGCAGTTACATCAAGTCAGTGAATAATGGCTCAAATTCCATGCATGTTACAGTGACATTTTTACTGGTTTGAAAATCGAATTCCATCGCTGTGCATTATTCTGTGAAAACTATAAATCTGTAGCTGTGATTATGCATGCATTTCCTTATCTCAGTAACCTGTGCTCACATTTTGTCACTGCCAAAAGCGATAGTGCTGGTCCAATATTAGATCATAACAAAATAGGAGCAGCAGGAAACTCAGCCCCTCGTCCAAGCCTGATTTTCCATTCACTATCATCATGGCTGACTTATGCTGGCCTCAGTTCATGTGGCCAGTGCTATCATGTTTGCTGTCGTGTGCTGGGGCAGCAGGCTGAGGGTAGCAGACACCAATAGAATCAACAAACTCATTTGTAAGGCCAGTGATGTTGTGGGGATGGAACTGGACTCTCTGACGGCGGTGTCTGAAAAGAGGATGCTGTCTAAGTTGCATGCCATCTTGGTCAATGTCTCCCATCCACTACATAATGTACTGGGTGGGCACAGGAGTACATTCAGCCAGAGACTCACTCCTCCGAGATGCAGCACAGAGCGTCATAGGAAGTCATTCCTGCCTGTGGCCATCAAACTTTACAACTCCTCCCTTGGAGGGTCAGACACCCTGAGCCGATAGGCTGGTCCTGGACTTACTTCATAATTTACTGGCATAACTTACATATTACTATTTAACTATTTATGGTTCTATTACTATTTATTATTTATGGTGCAACTGTAACGAAAACCAATTTCCCCCCGGGATCAATTAAGTATGACTGTGACTATGACTAATTCCTCTTCTGTGCCCTGTTCTCATATCCTTCACCAATACAAGAGATTCTGCAGATGCAGGAGATCCAGAGCCACACTCGCAAGATGCTGGGGGAACTCTGCAGGTCAGGCAGCATCTATGGAGGGAAACAATCAATCAATATTTTGGGCCAAGACCCTTCATCGGGTCTTTATTGTGTTTTGCTCTCCATATCCTTCTATTCCCCGATCTTTCAAAAGTATATCTGCTGTGTATTTAATATATCAGTAATATTTGATTAATATTGTGAACATTTCGATCCCCATTTCCACTCTTATATGTCGGTCCATGTCCCCCTCTTGTGCCAAGATGATACCACCTTCAAGGAGGAGGAGCAAAAAATTCCATCCCTCTTTTCTCTTTCTCTATTCCTCACTCTGGCCTTCATCTCTTCTCACCTGCCTATCACTTCCCCTGGGTCCCCTCCCCTTTCTCCTATGGTCCACTCTCCTCTCCTAGAAGATTCCTTCTTCTCCAGCCCTTTATCTTTCCAACCCACCTGGCTTCACCTATCACCTTCTAGCTAGCCTCCTTCCCCTTCCTCCTACCTTTTTATTCTGGTGTCTTCACACTTCCTTTCCAGTCCTGAAGAAGGGTCTCAGCCTGAGACGCAGACTGTCTATTCATTTCCATAGATACTGCCCGACCTGCTGAGTTCCTCCAGCATTTTGTGTGTGTTGCTTTTGGATTTCTGGCATCTTTCTCATGTTATTGTAAATATATTGTTTGATTAAACCTTCTTTGTTGTTTACATAATGCATTGTGGGTTACACGTCAAAGTACATGGATGGCATCTGTCATCGTACCACCACATCACAGGAGCATGCCTCACTGCAGTAAAAAGTAAGTGAACATGCATCTCCCAGCTCGCCCATCTCTTTTTTTCAATTAGTTTTTATGTTTTGGGCTTACAAAACATAGCAGTATCAACCTCCACTTTTAATACCTCAAATAATCCATCCTCCACAAACTTTTGAGTAAAAATTCCAGAGAACCAGGATCCGCTGCGGGCAGAAGTTCCTGTGCATTTCAGTTTTAAGCTACCACCTCTCCCTAATCTTGTGATTGTGCCCTCTCATTGATAATTCTCCCACTGCAGTCCCTCTCTGCATGACAAGTACCCAACTTGTGGGTTGCAGCTAACTTCAGCTGGGGAGGAATGGGGCATTTCCAGGTGCCTCCTCTCCTCTCCTCTCCTCACCCGAACCCTACCTGAACCCCAACAGTCAGAGCCTGGGGTGGAACCGGGCTGAGCCGGAACCACTGAGCAGACTCACTCGCTCACTCACCGAGTCAGTGAGGCCTAATACCGGCCAGACTTCCTGTGCCTGCTCGCTCTCCTATGACAGCTGTTTGTGCAATCTTCTCCCACACTCTGTTTTTGTTCCTTTCAAACAAATTATTAACAGTTCTTGGCAACACAAGCCTGTCATGACCTGGGAACCGTCTGTACTGGAAGAAACTTCCCTGTCATTCCACCTCAGGATCTGTCTGTTTCAGCAAGGCATCCCTCGTTCCTCAAAACTCCAAGGAAAGTAGGTCTAATTTCGTTAGCTTTCTGTGATGGGGCACCCCTTGCATCTCAGGCGTTAGTCCGAGAGTGCTGTTCTAGTGGTAAACACAACTGAGCATTCAAGTGGGTATACAGAAGCTGGAAAGGAATAGTTTGGAAGGAGTGGTGATATTCCAGGAGCTAGGTAACATATTTCAACCAGAAACAAAGTAGAAATATTGTGCTTGATAGAATCAGTTAATCAAATCAGAATCAGGTTCATTATCATTGACGTACTCTATGTTGTGAAATTTATTGCTTTGCAGCAACAGTATAGTGCAATACATTAAAATCACTACCGGTTTAATAAGAAATATAAAAAAATAGGCAGAGCAAAATGGTGAGGTAGCGTTCATGGGTTCATTAATGGTTCAGATATCTGATGGCAGTGAGGAAAAAGCTATTCCTAATACATTTGAGTGTGCGTCTTCAGACTCCAGTACCACCTCCTTGATGGTAACAATGAAAAGATGGCTAGTTATAGATGGTGAGGGTCCTTAATGATGGATGCCACCTTCTTGAGGTATGACCTTTTGACTATATCCTCAGTGGTGGGTTGGCTAGTGATGGAGCTGGCTGAGTTTACAACTCTCTGCAGCTTTTTCCAATCCTGTGCATTGGTGCCTTAATAACAGATGGTGATGTAACCAATCAGAATGCTTTCCACAGTACATCTGTAGAAATTTGAATTTCGGTGATGTACCAAATCTCCTTAAACAAAATGGAGCTGCTGGTATGCCTTCTTCATAAATGTATCAACATGCTTGGTCAAGAATAGATCTTCAGAGATTTTTCATTTTTCTCTTCTCAATTTTCTCCATTTATGTTTAAACTTTCTTCAGATAAGCTCATGGAAATGTGTTGCATTCCAAGCAAAACTCACAAAATTTTCTAGCTTTTAGAAATACAAACTCCTCCAGTCAATGGAAAAGTGGTGGGGGGATGGGGGTTTACTCTTGGTTATTGGTGATGGATGCAATTACACTTGTCAATTGGACTTGTTCAAGAACATTTACTTTCACTGAAGCTGGTAAATCGGAAGTTGTGAATGAAATGGTGTTCAAAAATGGTAAATATCTTTAGTTATGTTTCATCATAGACAAATAAATGCCTTGTTTGTTCTCGTCTAATTCTAACGTCGTTGTCAATGGCCATTGTTGCTGTGCTCTAACTTGTCGCCCCTCAATATGATGTTGCAGTGAACCAATCAGTATGCCGTAGAGCAATTTGCCTGTGGCACAGTGTCATGCAAGAGTGCATTAAAACACATGTATGCACACAGTTAGATTATGATGTGCAACCAGTAAAATATTGATAAAACTTTCTAAAAGGTGCTTACCGGTTCAGGTGATGTGGAACTTGAGAGAGATCTCTGATCTTCACTTTATTGGAATCTTCAAAGATATCAGAACCAAGATTTCTAAAATTGCAACTGTGGTATTCTTGCCTTGTTAAATTACTACCTATATCTTGTTCAGAATAAATTTCCTTTTTCCTTTAAGTTATTGGGATATTCTTGTGGCTAGCAGGAACTGCATTACATAATAAAACTGTATTGAATGTTATGATTAAATTGATGCTTGTTTAGTCTTATCAGCAATATGAAAATCGTATTGAAGTAACTTTCAGCTTTTTTCAGCTTCCAAAAAACCTATAGAGAAGTGAAATTTCTTCCACACGGACACAATTAAAGTTTCTGGAAACTTATTTTCTATCCACTGTCTTGCTCGATGTGTAAAGCATGCATTACAATGTTTTTATCTGATGTGCCTAAATATTTCATTAGATTTATGAACAAGTTCACAGTAAAGGCTAATTGTCATGAAGAAATTGAATTTCAAAACTTCAGCACATATATATATATTTTACCTTTTTTTCACCCAGATGGTGGTGAAATATAGAACAAACTGCCTGAGTGATTGGCAGATGCACTCAATATTTTAGAAGTATCTGAACAAGCATTTGACTTGCCAAGACATAGAAGGCTATCGGCAAATGCCAGTAAATAGAATTGATATAGATGATTACTTGATAGACATGTGGGCTGAAGAGCCTGTTTCTGTGCTGTATGACTCTTTCAACATCAGTCGACAAAGCAAAGCTTTTTGGGGGAAAGGATAATAGCATTGTACTGTTTTTCTTTGTGAAGTTACATATTGTTCCTCACATGCCTCAAAGTTTAATTTTGATAATGAAAGTAGTTAATTGAGGCAAACAGTAAGGATCTAAAATCTAAATTAGCAGTGTTGCAATGTTGAATTAAATCCACTGTCTAGGCTGGGGAAACTGCCTTTTAATCATCAATTCTAACAAATTCTTAAAAATGAGTCTCCTTCAAATAAATACCTTTTTCTTTGAAAGACACTGTTTCATTTCTATCATTTCCTCATTCAAAAAAGGAGAAGACTAGTTTCCCATTAGGTTTGTATTTTTGAAACATCAATCATAAGAATTGCAAGAGTTTCTATTGCTTTGCCTGTATAGTGAATTATTTGAAGTCACATTCTTTTTCAAGGTTAGGGCATGGATATCATTTGAATAACTTTTTTTGCATTTTCCTATTGTGATTAAACAAATACTGCACTTGAATTGCTGAATTATTTTGTTGGGTGTTTGAAATTCTCTGGACACTTCACAATTCTAGGGGGCAAACCCAAAAGAAATTACATTCATGCCAATTGCTGAACTGAATCTGAGGGATAAATTACTATGGAATGAATGAGAAATGTCGTTTTTATTGTGGGCAAAACCAGTGCAAATATAAAAGCAAAAAGCTACAGATTCTGAAAACTTGCAACAGAATGATAAAATAACTTGGAAAGTACGTGCCTCGAGTGGTTGAGTTGAGTTGTTCTCTGATCTTGGCAATCCATTTGCAAACATTAGATAACATGTTAGAAACTCTGAGCGGATCAAGTCCCATCTGTGGAAAGGGAAGTGGGGTTGATAATTGATTCTCTTTCCACAGACGCTGTGCCATGGTAGCAGTTCAAAGTTCAATCCCAGCATCCTTGGTAAGGAGTTTGTACGTCCGCCCCGAGGAATGTGTGCTTTTCCTCCAGGTACTCCGGTTTCCACCCACAGTCCAAAGTTAGTAGGTTAACTGATCATTATGAATTGTCCTGCGATAGGCAGGGTTAATCAGGGGTTGCAGGCAGTGCGGCTCAAAGGCCCAGAAGGGCCTGTTCCACACTGTATCTCTAAAATAAATTAAAATAAATAAATGCTACCTGTCCAACTGAGTGCTTTCAGCACTTGTTTGTATTACTAGTATAAATGTGTTTCTGAACTGATGAATAGAAATTTGTTGCCATTCCTAACATTGTTGTTTTTTCTGCCCACACTAGTAACAAAACGTCTTATTCATTCCATACAAGGGGAAACGATAGTTGGCATGGTCTCAGTGGGCTGAAGGGCCTGTTTCTATGCTGTATAATCTCATTTTTTAAAAAATCTTGCGTGGTGGTATCACTCACAGAGTTTAAAGACATAACCAAATAATCCTAAAAGCAAAAATCATTCGGCACTCCCAACTTTAGTTGCTTGTTGGAATGAGCTTCTCCGTACATGAATACATGAGGAATGAGTGGGTGATCACAAAGTAGCAGTATGGGGGTACTTCCAGAGTGACTGAGCAGCACTCTAAACAGGGCATGAATCAAAAGCAAAAGTTACCAAAGGCACTGTTCATTCAACTGAGGATCTGTTCAATACTTCTACTTTAATTAGACTTTCCGGTCTTGGCTTACACTCAACTTTGCAGCAAATTCCATAATTTCAGACTTCCAGTGTATATTATTTGAGTCTTTTAAACTCCGTGTGAAGGTCATTTGAAGGGGAGCGATGCTGACCTTCACTGATTTAATGAGTTTGCTGTGAGGGACTTATTTTTGTGCTTTTGTAATTGCAATCACTGGGAGATTATTAGGTTGCAAGGTTCCTGGTTCAGTCCTGGACTTCTGTCAACACTCATTAAGGCATTTGAATAGGTACATGGATAGGAAAGGTTTAGAATGATATGGAATAAACACAGGCAAATGCGACGAGCTTAAATGGGAGTGTTGTTTGGCATGAATCAGCAGAGCTGAAGGTCTAGTTCTGTGTTGTATGACTCTTTAAATGGTTTCAATATAATTTACAAAGCTTTGTAAAAAACACAAACTGCTCATTTTTTTTTCTCTCTTAAAAAGCTTAATATATTCAGTAGAGGAACAGTAAAGAGTCTGTTTACTTACAAGCTCTTTTTTTTACATAGTGCAAAAACCAATAAAATACATCAATAACATTGGTTGGACATTTTAAATGTCTCATGAAAGACAAGCTCAAATCTCAAATTGTGTGTGCAAATTGGTTCACGCTTCAAGCAATAATTTATTGTCCCAAGATACAGGCCTTATTTTCAAAGACAATGTCATTACTGTTTTAATAAGTAAATGCATGGGCTATGGAACAACAGCCCACAGTGTTCCACAAGGCACAGAAAATTGGATAATGCAGCTATCTTGGAGCTGTGTGATTAGTGATTTAATCTTTAAAAATAAGGCATATACATATTAATACTGCCATCACCACATCTGTGTTGCCTGTCCTATCTCAGCAGCAGGTTAATAATCTGCTTCGTTTAGTTGCTCGGTTCCACAGTGATAACACGACGACTCCACCAATCACTCCGGGTAAAACAAGGGCACACCACCAAGACAATCCTGAGTTCGTACGAAAATAAGAAGGGACCTGCATTGTTCATGCATTTGAGCTCTCTATTATCCCACCTATCATTCCAAACGGAAAGCAGAATGTAACTCAAACCCAGTGAATACATGAGGTTTTTTTTTGGTTTGTAACACTATTGGATATTGCAAACTCCCACAGGCTGTTTATACCCTGACGTTTTATACTGTTGCAGGGTCTGTTCCCACTGACATGGCTCTCTTTTGAGATATGAATGTATGGGGATCCCTCTCTACTAATCATCTTCTGTTTACACCATTCACTTGACCCCTATTTGGTTGGCAAAGCTTTTTGCCCCATTTTCAAAAGGATATTTCATCAGGTAACTTCACCCTTACCAATTGATTTCCTCTTCATTCTTTGGTGGTTGCTATTTGCTCTTGGACCTTTATAGTCTAAGGAATGAAGTGCTTCTCTGTCCTGACACTATGTAACGATCCCAGGTGGAGAAATGGACCTAAGTGGAGACCTAGTTGTGCTGGATTCCATACTGAATGTGGCCTCTTCCAGAGGCCAGTCATATGGGTCAGGTTTTATCCCAGAGGAGAAGGGGGAACATAGTTAAATTCTAACATAGATGCAGACATTTACACTTGACTTCTTATAATGTCCCATTAGGGCAGTGAATACCAGTTATGCGCTAGCAAAGATTGAGGTGAAAATGCTATTTGTTGCTTTTTCTCCCCCTAGTATTTTGGAGTACTGGTATTCTTCTAACGCTGGGCATTTGGTATCTGATTCTATTACAATAATGCAGCCACATGCAAACAAACTTTGTGGAAAAACATCACATGCATGAAACCCTTCGGGACTAAATGTGAGCTTTGCTGACCCTATTCCACTTTCAAGAGTAATTACGTGTTCCATTGCAATTCCAATGGCCATAACCAAAGGTTCCCATCACTTCATTGATAAAGGTTTCCTTAGCAAGTTATTGAGAACATGTAAGGATTGTCAGAAATCCAATAACACTTTGTAATACTTGCCCTTAAAACACTTACTCACAGTTCATTCTCAAGTGACAGATTGAATTTTAAAGTCCCTTAAAATGGCAGGTGATGATGAAATTTTGAATAATCAACATTGTGCTTAATACAGTTTTAGAATTTGCACCTGACATGTAAGGAATAACATCCATGTAAATAATTTCCCCATACACATAATTTCCTGTAAATAAACAAGAGACCGAACAAGTCATTTGACAGAACTCTTAAATAGCAGTTATATGACCTTTGCCCTTTTACACGATGGTTTTTATTGAACCTCTATTGATCAGTTACACATTAAGGTCATTAATTGAAATATACAGTCACAACATTTTGCTGTGTTCCTCATCCCACAGCTTAGACTAGGAGGAATGTTTGAAAAGCATTGAGAAGAGTGGATGATGTATCTAGATTCATATTTTGATGGCCTCTGTGGAACGGGAGCTTAAAACTACTGCCAATCTTTCCTTGAATTATATATCGAATTTTTTTGGAGACAGCAAACCAAAGACTGACATGAAATAAAATCAATTGTGGCATTTATGTCTCCTTGATCAAGAGCACATTGGCATGCAGTCATGATCTAAAGTACCTGAATCCTGTGGGGGCCCTACTGACTGCTTTTAGATTTTATTATCTGCCTCTGTATAAAAGTTTTTTTTTTAAAGATGAGCAACTGGTTAAATACTCAAAGGTTTCAAACAGTCGAAGAAGCATTTCAGCTGTGATCAGCCCGTCATCTGAACAGGATTGCACTTTAAGGAAAATTTGCTGTATCTGGATCAAAGGACAATGAATGTGATATCATAGGGAGTGTTAAAATATCTTCCACGTAGAAATAAAACACAAAATGCCGGCAATGAGAACAGGCAGTAACCGTGGCGATCAATAAGAAGCTGATTAATCTTGATTCTAAAAAGACTTTGGCTTTCTGTGCGAATGCACCATGCACAGGAAAGTTATGGAAACCACAGTTTATCACTTCCTCCTTCTAGGAGCTGAGTTAATTCACACCGTCTCTTGGACAATTATCTGAATGCATTATCCAGTGAGGCTCTACTCATGTTATGGATTTAGTGATGCTTTATCCCAGCACCATTTCAGACAATATCTTGTGCTCTAATTTATTACTCATTAATATGAATACAGGTTCCTCCACATCCCCTCAAGTCTACAGCAATTTAACAGTATGAAACTTGTGCTTGGATCCAGCCAATTTGGTCAATTGTACATAGGGGCAGGGAAAAACTTGAAACAGGGAAAACACTATGATACAATGTTAATATTAATCTATTTCTATAATTAAAAAAATAGGCTAAATGAACAGGTAGCCATTAAAGTTCGGTATTTCAACGGCTAACAGTTACAAGGAATAATATTTTAATCGTTTTTTTCTAGAAAATACCTAATTCCGTTGATTTTTCTCAAGCTGAGTGAATCAGATCATTACTGTCTGCATAACCTGGATGTCTGATATAGAAATACTGGTGTTTGATATGGTGAGCAAGAAAGGAATTACTAAATGTATGGAAATCAGAAACACAGAAATTTGATGGTATTGTTCTTCAAATGAAGATCATAACTCATAATGCAGAGAGGTTCTCATGTTATTGAAGGCTCCTTGCTTCAATGTTTGTAACATTTTTGCCTGTCCACTAACAGTTTACTTTTCCCAGTTTTTTTCTGTTTCTGATCTGCATACCGAGCAGAAAGACTGAATCATACACAGTCATTTCAAACAATCCGTAATTGGAGAACTGGCGTCCCATCGCGCCCGAATTAAACTGTGTGTGTGTAGAGCTGTGTTAATACCTCTAGGTGGCAGCCTTGCATAGCATTGCTGCAAGACAGCTTCGGCACAACTCTGAGCTGTTGCAGTGGTTCCAAAATTACTGACAAAGAGCGTAACATTCTGCGTGAATCAGCAGTCCACTGACAAGAGGTGGAAACTAATAGATATGCACAGGTACTCAGAGGCTAACCAAAAATTGACAATCTGTTTACTCTCACTGCAATAGTCCAGATGTAAACTGGAGTAGCAGGTTTTCTGGACTATCGTCTAAAACATTTATTAAACATGTTACACAGTAGTATAATAAGCAGTGGCATGACAGTGTAGTCAAACCTGGGGACATAGAACATGTGAGTTTCAGCTTGTACCTTTTTCACTGTGTGAGAACAGGCAATGACTGACACTGCTTCAAAGATCTTGAGGTTGGTCTGTGTGAAGTCTTGTGATATGGTGGGTTTCTCCTGGGAGCTTCAGTTTCTTCCCACGTCCCAAAGACAAATGGCTTGGGAAGATAACTGGCCACTGTACCATATACTCTAGTGTGGTGGTGAATAGCAGAACTTCAGATGAACTAAAGGGAGATTTTTCTTCTTAAAATTGGACCAGTATAGGATTCACGTAAAAGAGTGTTTGATGGGCTTGTTTTGTGCAGTCTGCAATTAACCATGCTCGTATTGGTAGTTTTCCAAACCCGACATCTGGCTGACATCCAGCTCCCACTCTGGACTAATGAGTGAGCTGTGTGCGAAAACACCCAGAGTTCCCAATAATTGGACAACTGATCATTAGCAGTTTACTGTAAATTACACAGACATGACAATTTGACTCCAAGAAACTGAATGAGGTGAATTACAGCCTGATTTTTTTTTGGGGGTGGGGGAAGAAAGAAAAAGTCCTGCGTTTAACTTTTCCACCTCACTTTCAGACCCACCAAATTGTTGCACCATCACAATGTCTCGATGTACAGAGAGGAAATAAGCCTCATCACGTTGTAAACATGGTTGCTTCTTGAGCAGAAACAGGGTTTGGGACTCTTTGGAATGGGCTTAAACAGAAGACATACTAATTTCCAAATATCTACTTGCAGAAAATCAATATGTAAACAGCCTGTGGGGCCCACGAGAGCCTTTCCAACAGCAACAAAAAAGCATGAGTAGTACAAAACATAAATGACTATTAATGCTCATACCACATTAAATCATATCATTAAAAATAAATGCATATGCTTCTTATAAAATATCAATTATGTTTGTAAACGTGTGTCTTTGTGGTCTGGCATGTTGCAGTTTTAAGAACAGATTTTGCTACTTGGGATTGGGTTCCCTGGATTCCAGTGTAAAGTCTCCTAACGTGGCAAAGAAGTCCTCCATTTCCTTCTGCAGGAGGAGGTTTCTCTTCTCCGCGTCCTCACGTGCCCGGTCTGCGTTCCGCATCCTAATCTCAAGCATGGTGTATTTCTTTTTCCCTTGGTCCAGCTCTTCTTCCAGTTTGTTCACTTGCACTCTCAGCTCTGTGCTGGACTCCTCAAGCCTGAAGAAATCAATGATCAAGGATCAAATATACTTCTGTGCTGATGCGACATGCAGCAATAACATTCAACAACTATAAAGAATAACTTAATATTTTATATAATTCTTTAGAGGTTAAAATACAGCTATGGAATAAAATGTGCATAAATACCAGCATGTAAACAGCATTATAAACAGTGGTTTAAAGTGTTTACAGTGCAGTGTAGTGACTCGGGTAATAGATAGAATAGTCAATCAGATTAACTGCCTGAGGAAGAAGCTTTTACGATGCCGTGAAGTCTTTATTTTACTAGCCCTAAAGCATTTCCAGAGGGGAGTTTTAGGAAAAGGCATTTTGCAGGGTGGGTAGCATTTGCAATGAATTTTTTTCTGCCCCGTTCTTTGTTCCAGACACATACAAGTCCTGCTGTGATGGTAGACTGATACTGTTAGCTTGGGCTTGCCTTCTATATTGACCTTTCGATTGTTGTAATGTCAGCTCATACTCACATACAAGAAGTGAAATTCCATTCTTAATTATAGTACCTCCTTACTTTTGCCAAAGGTGCTTTGGTTTTTCACTGTTTTGGTTTAAGTCCATGTTAATTGGATCATCTGATCAGTTACTACTTTTATTCTCAACAAGTGAGAGACAAATAGACAAGTTTGCATTGGATTTTGTGAGAGGTGATAGATTGATATACATCAGAAGAACCAAAAAGACATCAAGACCAAATAAAAATGCTCATTCGAAGGTGAATTTATGAAAACAGGGCTGATAACTCAAGGTACAGCTAAAAGAAACAGGAATTGTGGGAAATATTATTGAAATAACTAATGCCTTGGCACCACTAGATGGGTCTAGTGCATCGGAATGGATTCAGTATATGAAAACGAACATCAACTCTCAGTTATAACTCTCATGAATGTCAGTTTGTTGTTGTTCATTTCCATACCTTGTGGCGAATCGGGCAGCAACCTTGCCACTTCTCTGTTTTTGTCTGTTTTTTTTTACGAGGACGAGTTGCTAGCTCAATGCTCAACCCAACAGAAAGGAAAGTGTGCGAGGAGCCGGCCAGATTCAAACCCGGGACATTCGCCTTGAGATCCGTTACGGATGCCACTGCACCACCGGCTGGCAAAAATGTCAGTTTATCTTAGAGTCAAGACTTAAAGACTTACTTTTGTAGTATGTGAGTATCCTCCCTCACTACCATTCAGGGCCCCAAACAGTCCTTCCAGGTGAGGCAACACTTCACCCGTGAGTCTGCTGGGGTCATCAACTGTATCCGGTGCTCCCAGTGCAGCCTCATGTATATCGTTGAGATTCGATGTAGATTACAAGACCACTTTGCTGAGCACCTACTAGAAAAAGCAGGATCTCCCAGTGGCCACCCATTTTAATTCCACTTCTCATTCCCATTCCAACATGTCCATGGCCTCTTCTACTGCCACCATGAGGCCACACTCAGGTTGGAGAAGCAACACCTTATATTCCATCTGGGTAGCGCCCAACCTCAAGGCATGAACATCAATTTCTCAAATTTCTGATAATGTCCCCCCCCCCACCCCAAATTCACCATTCCCATTTCCCTCTCTCGCCTTATCTCCTTACTTGTCCCATCACCTCCTTCTGGTGCTCCTCCCCTTTTTTCTTCTTCCATGGCCTTCTGTCCTTGCCTATCAGATTTCTCCTTCTTCAGCAGTATATCTGATTCACCAATCAACTTCCCAGCTCTTTACCTCACTCCTCCCCCCTCCCAGTTTCACCTTCTTATTCTGACTTCTCATCTTTTTATTTCTCCAGTCCTGATGAAGGGTCTCGGCCCGAAATGTCGACTGAACTCCCATCCACAGATTCTGCCTGGCCTGCTGAGTTCCTCCAGCATTTTGTGTGTGTTGCTTGGATTTCCAGCATCTGCAGATTTTCTCTTGTTTGCAAGGATTTAGTATACTCCAACCTTGCCTCTTTAACAATGATAACCAAAGTTACAGTCTGAACACTCTCCCCAAAATAAGCCTTCATTAAGGCAGCCTGTAATAAAGATTCCAGAGAGATATCCACAATTGACTTCCCTTAGAAACATGCTTGTTTAACGATCCTGGCACTCAGATTGCTCAAAGTATCTTATCGTTTCACCAGCTGCTCTGTTAGTTATCACTAAACAAGCTGCATGTCAACATGCCAACAGCTTGCAGTCTGAAAGGCTGATAACAAGAAAAAAGAAGGAAAAGCCGTTAAACACCTGCCTCCTAAAGTATCTGCAAGTAGCCACCTGTGTTTTGTCTGTCTGAATCACCAGAAGCCTGGCTGAACAAAACGCTCATGAAATGGGAGAGGATTGTGTCAGATCCACATGAAACATGCTTGGAGGAAGTTCAAACAGTTTTGAAATTAACTGATGGGAGATTAGAAGAATCAGGGGGATCTGTCGAATATTGAAAGGCCTAGATAGAGTGGATGTGGAGAGGATGTTTCCTATGGTGGGGGAGTCTAGGACCAGAAGGAAGAGCCTCAGAATAGAGATATCCCTTTAGAACAGAAATGAGGAGGAATTTCTTTAGCCAGAGGGTGGTGAATCTGTGGAGTTCATTGTTACCGATGACTGTGGAGGCCAACTCTTTGGGTATATTTAAAGTGGAGTTTGATAGGTTCTTGATTAGTAAGGGTGTCAAAAGTCATGGGGAGGAAGCAGGAGTTTGGGGCGGAGAAGAGATAATAAATCGGACCTGAAGGAATGGTGAAACAGACTCGATGGGCCAAATGGACTAATTCTGTTCCTATGTTTTATAGTTTTATGGAAAATTGAAGGAGGTGATAGGTAGGTGGATAGGAAGGATGTCTTTGCTAGGGAAAAGATGGTTTGGAGAGGAGGAGGTGGGTAGTTCGGAGTTCATAAAATGCAGTGAAGGAGAAAGATGACTGACTGGAGCCGAGTGACCAAACGCAACACCTTAGGGAATGTCAGAGGGCAGAGGCAGGATGATAACAGAACCAAGTTCAGATTATAGTTTTTAATGATCCATAATCCACCCTCACTTCCTGAATCCTTTGCAGCAGGACTCAAACACTTAAAAGCAGGATTCTGGTGGATGGAATTTTATGTGTACAATATTTGTCCAATTTTTTTAAAAAACTACTTTCTTTAAACTTTAACAGAAGAGAAGACCTTAATCACATTTTGGAGTAAATTTGAAATCCCCATTAAAGTCATTCAAGATTGTGATGCAGGGAAGTTTTACCATGTTAAGAAAAAAAGACATGATCTTATTGAAATGCCTGGATTCCATTTATGTTCCTGCTAATGGAAGCCTTCCTCTTGAATGAGGAATTGAATCTGGCAGCAGCAGGGCCTTACACTGTGGTCACCTCTCCCTGGTCCCTCACGTACCATGTCAATGCTGCCCTCGATGTAGGCACAGGGAAGAGTATAATCTTATACCTCATTGATCCAGAGACAGAGAGGGTACAGCTACTGGATTCTTTCAGGTTCCACGCCCTGCACCCATCCCACTGCCAATTCACTGGATCCAGTGCAGTACCACACGGTGATCCAGTTTCCTCCTTTCAAAGACATACGGGTTAATTGGTCACATAGGTGTAACTGGGCCAGAAGGGCTTGCTACTGTGAACATAAAGCCTTTCTTCAATTGCATGCAAAATCACATACTGACCCTGGTGCAGATCCACATATAAAACTCCAAAGTGGAACTCAGAAAGCAACTATGTAAACCTTAACTATAGGTCTCGTCACCTTTTAATCCTGGTTTCGTACTCCGCCCTTTGTTTGGTCAGTTCTGACTTGAGCTGCGTGACCAGGCTCTGAAGTGCTTTCGAGCACGTGGCCGAGTCATTGGACGCAAAGAGCAAGTCACTGTTCTCGCTGCAGCTCGCGCTGCTGATGTACACACCAAACCCCTCGCTCCCGTTGCAGGGCTCACTCCCCGGCGCCTCGCCCTGTGGCTGGGTGACCTGCGCCGGCCACTCTGCTTTCGTGCAGTTGAGCGCCAGAGAGTCACTTTCCTGACACGTTAGGGAACTGCTGGAGTCGGCTACGGAAATTTCACAGGATGACGTTGACCAGGTGGTGCTGGCCACACTGTGCCTGTCGCCAGCGCTCAGGGAAAGGTTGGACGATGGCACGTTATCGTAGGTTGATAGACGGGAAGACCCGGATTCTTTGACCCTGTCGCCAGAGGAAGTCCTTCTGTGTCCTCGTAGTGAAGACAATCCATTCATTAGCCAATTCCCACTGGATGTTAAGTGTGGAATATCTAAAGTCGAGCCACCCACTTTAGCACTGCTGGACCTTCCTCCTGTCTGCTTAAAGGAGTATTTCCAGCCAGGGAGAGTCTGAAGTCTTCTGCCCGGGCTGCTACTGCCGGCCACGGGCCTGTCTGCTCGGTCTCCAGGTGCATTTTTGGAAACAGTCACTGGGGTGCTCACGTTCACGTCCAGTGAAGTGGCACTGTTGCAGGAGCTCCTCGCCCGATTGTCAGCCCTGGCCTCTTCACTCTCTTCCTCCGACACCCACTCCACCAGGCAGCGCTTGCTCAGCAACCTCGTGTCGGGCTGGGGGACCGGAACGTCACTGGAAATGATGGGGAAGAGCCTGCTGTGTTCACTGATCAGCACGGTCATGAGATGCTGCACCAGGGACGTACCTGTTGGAGGGACAGGGGAACAAAACAAAGCGAGTTACCTTCAATGGACTTGCCACAATGGAAATTAAACTCAGCTGCACATTTGAGCAAGGTCCCCTTCTTACAAAAACACTGAGATTTTGTTCTCTGATGATTATGGTTCAATCTGTGCTCCCATGAGGAACTGAGCCACTGGCTACTTGAGCTGTGGCTACTAAGTTGTCACTATATTATGAAAGGATTACTTTTCTGGTAGTACATAGGATCCAATTTCATACTTTATTACTTCTTTTAAGAACAACTTTAATTCTCAACACCTATCGAGTATATAAGGTGGATGTGGAAAGGATATTTCCTATTGTGAAGGAATCTCCGACCAGAGGGCACAGCCTCAGAATAGAAGGATACCCCTTTAGAAAAGAAATGAGGAGGAATTTCTTTAGCCAGAGGGTGGTGAATCCGTGGAATTTGTTGCCTCAGATAACTGTGGAGGCCAAGTCATAAAGAGGAGGTTGATAGGTTCTTGATTAGTAACAGCCAAGGTTACGAGGAGAAGGCAGGAGAATGGGGTTGGGAGGGATAATAGCTCAGCCATAATGGAAAGGCAGAGCAGTCTCAATGGGCCATTGGCCTAATTTTGCTCCTATGCCTTATAGTCAATTCCCCACTTCAAACAGAAATGTAAACCCACTGTTACATTTTTATTGACCAGGAATAACACTGAAAATGAAACCTGTTTCCTCGCCTACCTCTCTGCCTCAAAGGGAACTTTTGATGGGAGTTTGGTAGTTTCAGTTCATACCACTCCTTTTTTTCCTGTTCTGGACAATGAGCACTAAAATACCCTCAACTTGGGGCTTACCGGATTAATAGTCGATGACTATTGGCACGCAATGTGTGATTTTGCCAATTCAAGGACAACTTCTGATTTTCTGCAAATGCCTCTGAACATTAAATCAAACTAAGTTTAGTCTCAGCTGTAATGTGGGAAACTTACTGGCCAGTGTGTGCACAGCAAGATCCCACAGTATGGACCACACAACCTGCTTGAGTGATGCTGTTTAAGCCGGAATAGTAGGGATAAGACAGGATCTAAGACAGCAGGGAGGGCTTAGTTTAACATGTCAGCAGAAAGTCAGTGGCCCCAACACTGCCTCACTTCCCGTGGTGTTATTTGAACTTGAGGGTGATAAGGTGGCGGTGAATTTTGAGCACACTACCCAGAAGAACCCGAGCCACAGCCTAAAACAAGATGTCCATCATATTATCCCACATTATTCCATTGCAATGCTTTTAACAGAGTACAGAAAATACTGGAATGCTGAGAGCAAGAGATATACAATGTATGTTTCACTGCTGAAAAGTATTTGACCATGAACAGTAACCCCATTTTCTCCTGTGTTTCAAGCATTTTCTGATTTTATTTCAGGTCTCCAGCATCTGCTGCATTTTAATTTTCCTGCTTCAGCCAAAGTTTGCTGAAAGTTACTAAGGGTGCTCTGTGTGCTCTTCTTTGCACATTCCAACGTCATCAGAAGCCCAGACGGAAAGCACCAATCAATAGGACATCCTTAAAACAGCCGGGGGGGTTTAGTGTAGACACAGTGGGAGAGGCAGAAGGATAAACAGCTTGGAGACAGGTACTGAGTCCATGCTGCCCAACCAGCCATTTACACTCATCCTGCTCGCAATTCAAGGTATTTATTCTCAGTTCCCTCCCCACCAGAATCCATACATCACGGTCAAATTTAACCCAACAATAAAGAGACTAAAAGAAAAGATCAAAGCAACCAGGTAATAATTTGGGGAGAAGAGAATGTAAAGAAAAGACTGCAATAGCAGTAATGGTTATCAGATATCAGAGGACCCACCAAAACACAAGCCCCTTGGAGATCATACTCAACTCAATTACACCAATACTAGCTTTCACTATACAGACAGAATCATTATTTGTGATGTTACTTTGTGATAGATCATTTAAATGATGTAGGTTAACATCAATGTTCCCTCTAATTTGCAATGACCAGTGTGCACAAAAATCTTGTGTTGTCAAACTTTTTGCCCAGTAACAACAACATGTGCGTGCGCACTGAATAATTTCTTTCATAAAAACAGTAAATAAGCCAGTTCTAAAATCTGCAGACATATCATCCAAACTCCACATTGTCAACACTGTCCGCAGCAGAAACCGGAAAAGGAAATGTGATTGTGTACGATTGTGAAATATACTTAACATGTCAACCAGGTACAGGGCGACAACCTTTTGAACGTGGTTTAAATTCCTTAGTGTGCCAGTAGCAAAAGTTGTGTGCGTGCACACAACTTAGAGGGAACATTGGTCAACATAATTCCTAACTGACTGACATTTTAGTTTTTTTTGTTCTCTGTACAATTTACACACCCAAGACCAGAATTCAGTCTGGTCATTAGCACTGGGCAGTGATCCTACCAGCTAAGCCTCACAGGAATGGCTCAAGTTGAACTGTAGGTGCAACCCATTTCCTAAAATCTTATGTCGAAACATATAGCAGGTGCTGATATTAATTCTTCAAACTAGTTTGAACTTTGATTTGATTTTGATTTCACAGTGACTTTATAATCACCATTAGCAATTGTCTACTTTGTTGATTTTAGTGACACAGCTAATAAGAGTCAATGCTGTGCAGTGGCAGAGACCCAGGTTCGTTTCTGACTTTGGGTGCTGTCTGTGTGGAGTTTGTGATTCCTCTGGTGCTCCGGTTTCTTCCCACATCCCAAACAGCACAGGGTGGTTTACTGGCCACTGTAAAT
This sequence comes from Mobula birostris, assembly GCF_030028105.1. NCBI lineage: Eukaryota > Metazoa > Chordata > Chondrichthyes > Myliobatiformes > Myliobatidae > Mobula > Mobula birostris. The sequence goes on from NC_092387.1 coordinate 40,286,242, forward strand.
TGCCCCTAAAATCTGGGTGAGTGGTATTCATCTGGGATTAGTGTAAAATGGGTGGTTGATGATCGGTATGGACTGGATAGGCCAAAGGGCGTATTTACATTCTGTATCTCTCAGTGTCTCCTTCCAATATTTTCTTTATATCATAAAGAAACCCTGCCCCCTGCACCAGTTCCTCAGCCACCCATTCACCTCCAACCAGAAAAGGCTCCCTTTATTCCCTGCCAATCAGCAATCTTCATCCTTTTACAACCACAGGACACAGCCTCAGAACAGAGGGAGGGGCATCCTTTTAGAACAAAGATGAGGAGGGATTTCGTTAGCCTGGGAGTTGTGAGTCTGTGGAAGTTGTTGCCACAGGCAGCTGTGGAGGCCAAGTCATTGGTAATATTTAAGGCAGATGTTGATAGATTCTCGATCAGTCAGGACATGAAGGGATACGGGGAGAAGGCAGGAGATTGGGGCTGAGAGGGAAAATAGATCAGCCATGATGAAATGGCGGAGCAGACTAGATGGGCCAAATGGCCTAATTCTGCTCCTATATCTTATGGTGGCATGGTATCCAGTGCCCTTCCTGATTTGCAATCCTTGATCAAAGTCATTTGGGAACTAGGGATCATACAGAAAATAATGGCAAAATGAGATTCAAACACAAGACGTTTGCCCAAAGGGTGTTTCTTCGGAGAAAGTTGAAAATGGCTATAATTAATGCAGCACTCCTTGAACTTTACCCACTGCTTTCCTCCAGTATCAATCAGGCAACGGGAGAAGATTTATTAAATAATAGCAAAATAAAAATGAAACTAAAAGAAATGATCAAGACAATAGGGCAATATCTCGGGGAAAAGAGAGTCAGGAGAAAAGGCAGTGACAGCATTAATACAAAATAGCATACAAACAGAATCATTAATTGGTATGCAAAAACAGGCTGGAGGAACTCAGCAACTGTGGAGGAAAACTGACAATTGACGTTTGAGGTCAAGACCCATCATTAATTTTAAGGCTATTTGTGAACGTGAACTGTTCAAAGGATATGTAGGTCAATAGAATTCCTAACTAACTGATAACTTGGAATCTTTCATTGTACAATTTACAAGTTTATACAACTACTTATATTTCACAATGTGCCCAGTGCTGATCAAACTAATCCTGGGGCATCCTGAATATAATTACTCCTATTACCAAGGAAACATGAATTTTAAGTTGGCCTGGTCCTCCACAGTGGGGCTTGATATAGGAGCAGTGGCTTCCACACGCGCGCACACACACACACAAAATCACTTGGTTGGTGGGAGAGAAGAGACATCCCTTCCAATGAAAAAGATTTTTTAAAAATCTTTAATTGGCAACAAACACCCAGCCTTAAACTAGACTGCCTGTTAAAAAATTAAAGTTTCTAAAGTGTCTCATGTTAAAAAATATTATCACCAGATGTGCCATGTATAAAACAAAGGGGATCAGAACCAAGAGTGACACAAAGAAATACTTGCAAAAAGTGTGGTTGGAATTTGGACTACACTGCCTTGTGAATGCTACTTAGATGATGCTCTGTGCCTGTGATGCTGCTGCAAGTACCATTTTCATACATGCCGCTTGTGCATTTGACAACAAACTCGGCCTTGACTTTGTAACACCTTTGACATTGCAGATGTGGTGGAGGCAGGTTCGTCTATGGCTTTCAACAGGCAACTGGACAATATAAATGTGAGGACAATATTGCAAAGTTACAGAGAAAGCTTTTATAGATATGTAAAAAGGAAAAGACTTGAAAAGACAAATGTAGGTCCCCTACAGAAACAGGTGAATTGATTATGGGGAGCAAGGACATGGCAGACCAATTGAATAATTACTTTGGTTCTGTCTTCACTAAGGAGGACATAAATAATCTTCCAGAAATAGTAGGGGACAGAGGGTCCAGTGAGATGGAGGAACTGAGCGAAATACATGTTAGTAGGGAAGTGGTGTTAAGTAAATTGAAGGGATTAAAGGCAGATAAATCCCCAGGGCCAGATGGTCTGCATCCCAGAGTGCTTAAGGAAGTAGCCCAAGAAATAGTGGATGCATTAGTGATAATTTTTCAAAACTCGTTAGATTCTGGACTAGTTCCTGAGGATTGGAGGGTGGCTAATGTAACCCCACTTTTTAAAAAAGGAGGGAGAGAGAAACCGAGGAATTATAGACCGGTTAGCCTAACGTCGGTGGTGGGGAAACTGCTGGAGTCAGTTATCAAGGATGTGATAACAGCACATTTGGAAAGCAGTGAAATCATCGGACAAAGTCAGTATGGATTTGTGAAAGGAAAATCATGTCTGACGAATCTCATAGAATTTTTTAAGGATGTAACTAGTAGAGTGGATAGGGGAGAACCAGTGGATGTGGTATATTTGGATTTTCAAAAGGCTTTTGACAAGGTCCCACACAGGAGATTAGTGTGCAAACTTAAAGCACACGGTATTGGGGGTAAGGTATTGATGTGGATAGAGAATTGGTTAGCAGACAGGAAGCAAAGAGTGGGAATAAACGGGACCTTTTCAGAATGGCAGGCAGTGACTAGTGGGGTACCGCAAGGCTCAGTGCTGGGACCCCAGTTGTTTACAATATATATTAATGACTTGGATGAGGGAATTAAATGCAGCATCTCCAAGTTTGCGGATGACACGAAGCTGGGCTGCAGTTTTAGCTGTGAGGAGGATGCTAAGAGGATGCAGGGTGACTTGGATAGGTTGGGTGAGTGGGCAAATTCATGGCAGATGCAATTTAATGTGGATAAGTGTGAAGTTATCCACTTTGGTGGCAAAAATAGGAAAACAGATTATTATCTGAATGGTGGCTGATTAGGAAAAGGGGAGGTGCAATGAGACCTGGGTGTCATTATACACCAGTCATTGAAAGTGGGCATGCAGGTACAGCAGGCGGTGAAAAAGGCGAGTGGTATGCTGGCATTTATAGCAAGGAAATTCGAGTACAGGAGCAGGGAGGTACTACTGCAGTTGTACAAGGCCTTGGTGAGACCACACCTGGAGTATTGTGTGCAGTTTTGGTCCGCTAATCTGAGGAAAGACATCCTTGCCATAGAGGGAGTACAAAGAAGGTTCACCAGATTGATTCCTGGGATGGCAGGACTTTCGTATGAAGAAAGACTGGATGAACTAGGCTTGTACTCTTAGAAGATTGAGGGGGGGATCTGATTGAAACGTATAAAATCCTAAAGGAATTGGACAGGCTAGATGCAGGCAGATTGTTCTCGATGTTGGGGAAGTCCAGAACGAGGGGTCACGGATTGAGGATAAAGGCGAAGCCTTTAAGGACTGAGATTAGGAAAAACTTCTTCACACAGAGAGTGGTGAATCTGTGGAATTCTTTGCCACAGGAAACAGTTGAGGCCAGTTCATTGGCTATATTTAAGAGGGAGTTAGATATGGCCCTTGTGGCTAGGGGGATCAGAGGGTATGGAGGGAAGGCTGGTGCAGGGTTCTGAGTTGGATGATCAGCCATGATCATAATAAATGGCGGTGCACGCTCGAAGGGCTGAATGGCCTACTCCTGCACCTATTTTCTATGTTTCTAAGTACGTGGGAGTAACTAGTGTACTGCAGTATGGACCAAATGGCCTAATTCTGTACTACGACCATACCAACTGCTAAGCTTTGAAAATATTAGCATGTTATATTAAAATAATTCAAAATTGTACATGTTTTTATTGGATTTATATTAATTATCATTTTGCCCTTTGCAGCCGTTGTCCTCCTTTTAATGGAGAAGCTGCTGCAATCCTAAAATTATTAGATTTCAGCTCCTGAGTGCATTCTCGAAACCTAATTGTTCCAGAAGCCCAATACCTGCAAGTCCGGGTCAGGGAATGGAGGTTACAAGTCTGACAGTCCAGGGCAAACGACTGGAGGTGGCCTGCCTTGAAGATGGAGGCTTGTCTCTGTGTGCGGGAAGGGGCCTGTCTTGCTGTTGGTTCTCGTGTTGTTCTGCTGAACATTGTGGTTATGCTACATTGGTGCTGGAATGTGCAGCAATGCTCATGGGTGTGCTGGTTGTTAACACAAATGATGCATTTCACTGTTTGTTTCTCTGCACATGGAAAAATAAACCTGAACTTCAATCTGACATACTGCGCCCTGCAAGATAGAAACCCTGAAGTTGCTGTCAGTTATGAGGAAGAACTATTGGGAACTATGCGGCTACCAGTATTTTTTTCCACAAAAGAGTAATCTCACGAACATTAACAGAATTCACCAGAACAAAAACAACAGTACAATGTGATAATGTACAATTGATTTTATGTTGTACTCAATAAAAAATTCTAATGTCAGCATTCTATCACAGATCTAACTCTGAAAAAAAATGGTTTACAATAATAATTTCTATACTTCATTTCCTGGCCATGTTTATTTTAAATTGATTTGCCTCTCAGACAATTTGTGAAACAAAAGTTTGATCTAAATCACACTCTGCACATTGCCTCTCTCCAAGTGCCTTAATCAATATCTGCCTTTGTAGCATCATTATAGTTATGGACACCCATCCGATCTATTTTAATTTCTTTTTCATTCTGAAAAGTTCGATACTCTGAGGACCATATTGTCAGCCTGATCTTCACTGTCTACTAAACATTCTGCCCCCTATCCTTTCAGAGGAGTTACAGTTCAGTGCATCACTGTTAACATATTGCAGTCTTCCCTAAACATCAGAGGTATAGCGAGGATAAATGCACGATTTTTCCACTGAGGTTGAACTAGAGGTCAAAAGGTGAAATGTTTAAGGGGAACATGAGGGGAAACTCCTTCATTCAAAGGGTGATGAAAGTGTGGGATGAACTGCCAGCATAAATAGTGGTTGTGGGTTAGGCTTTTTTTAAACATTTCCATAACCTTTAAGAGAAGTTGAGATAACTACAAGAATGGGAGGGGTATGGCCCAAGTCAAAGGCAGAATAATGGTTTGGCATGGACTAGACGAGCCAAATTCCCTGTTTAATGCTCCATGACTCAAACTTGTATGGAAATGTGTAACACTGTTCCTTCCTCGCTGGGTCAGAATCCTAGAATACCCACACCAAATGGATGCAATGCATCTCACCACCAATTTCTCCACAGTAGCTAGAAATGGCATTAAGTGACTACCTCCCCAGTATAAATAGAAAAACTAATCACTTGCTGACAGCATCACAACGTCCCACTGCAGAGTTCAGTTTCTATCCCGGATGTCTGTTAAGTAACGAAACCTCTCAGAGTATAGTTTACAACACACTGCGCTGGATGGGAGATGCCTAAAGAAAGCGAGAGCCTGGCATGTTTCATAATGCAAGTTCTTACATATTGTGCTGCGGCATGTTTTACCCGAACTGATGACAACTTTTCTGCTCAAAAACAAAAGCATAATACTCCTGATGTACAGAAATTAGAATACAATGCATCTGCAGTTACCAGCTTCAGTTAAACTTTAGCCCGCTTCCCATACCCAATCACCTTCCCACCCTACAGAGCGAATAGTGGCGGGCGAATAAGCCGGGGCAACCGCACAGTGCTGGCAGGATGGGCTGCAGCCACAGAACCTTCTGAGAAAGTTATTCATATGATGAACTGGGTGGAGGTAGCGTTCTACCTGCCCATATAACTGCTGAAGTTTTTCCTCACAGAATGTTATAGGATAGGCAATAGGCAACATTATAAAATCTTACGGTAAGAAGACCGAGCAATCAGGTGAGCCATTCAAGTCATCAAGTCTACCCCTGCCATCCATTTACACCACAACTGATTTGTATTTTAGTTCCTTTCCACCATTTTCACACTGTGGACACCTTTAACAAAATCAATCTCAGTCGTGAAAGCTTTGCCAACCATACGCTGATGTTCTGGTCAACTCTCTCTGACTGGCACTACTTCAGGTAACTTTGTCAAGGTAAACGATTCATTAACAGTTCCTTTTCTGTTACAGTCTGACCCTGCTATTTCCAGCATTGCTTTTTGTTTTTACCTTCCAGAGACATCAGCCCATCCCCCCGGAGGCTTAACAAGCTTCTTTAGTTTTCTTGGGATTGATGAAGGGTCTTGGCCCAAAACATTGACTATTTATTTCCATAGACTCTGACTGACCTGCTGAGTTCCTCCAGCATTTGACTATGTAGCTCTGCACTTCCAGCATCTGCAGAATCTCTTGTGTCTGTTAGTCTCATTTACAGTTCTGATGAAAGGTTTTTGACCTGAAATGTTAACTCCTGTTTCTCTTCCCACAGATACAGCCCGACTTGCTGAGTATTTCTAGTATTTTCTGTTTTTTTTTTTTACATAATCAATGGCAACGTTTATCATTTTATTAAAGTCCCCAGGTTAGCCAATGCTACCTGCAGGGAGAGAAGATTCGGAAGCTTCAGTCGTGTAACTGCTGGTAAGAATTGGAGAAGGTTACAGGCTCGGTTGAAGCCAACAGGAAAAGTAATATGAAAATCAGTAGTCACATTACTAATGGATAGCAGAATCATTATCAGCAACCTCTCCCTGCAAAAATAAAACCTATGAGTGCTGGTATGTTGTATTATTGGACTCAGTGATGTACATGGAGGAAGAGTATCTATAAATAATTATAGCGTTGTTCATTGAGGTTTACTGGAGCAATGTAGCAAGCCAAGTGTGGGTGGAATGGAATATTCAAAAGTAACAAAAGGCTTTGGTTTCATATTTAGTCTGAAGAGATATTCAGAATCAGGTTCATTATCACTGGTTTATATGATGTGAAATGTATTGTTTGTGGCAGCAGTACAGTCCAGACATAAAATCACTATAAATTACAAAATAAATAAAGAGGGCAAACAGAAAGGAATAATGAGGTAGTGTTCATGGGTTGATGGACCGTTCAGAATTCTGATGATGGAGGGAAAGGAGCCTTTGCTCCATCTGATGTCTGCAAAAATACAACCCAGTCTGTTCAGTCTCTCCAATTTACAGTGCACAGTAAATAGTGAATATTAAGTACACTGCAGATAAATCAGGTGAAAAAGCAGTTCAGTACTGGGGGGAGGCCATGGGCAGGTGATGGGAAGGGTGGGAAGCCGGCCCAGTTACTCAGTTCACATCCATGTGACCAGCTGAGTATTTGCAGTGTTCTGCTTACGTTTAAGCTGTCAGCCACTTATATATTCTACCTTAGCGGCACTTCATTTGCCCAGAACACATGGAATTGCAAGTATTACATCAAATTAAAACTGTACCAGCCTGTTTCAATCAGATTTTTAAAAAGATTTTATTTAGAGATACAACAGAGTAACAGGCCCTTCTGGCCCAATGAGTCTCTGCTGCCCAATTACACGCATGTGACCAATTAACCTACGAAACCGTATGTCTTTGAGACGTGGGAGGAAGCACTCGGTCACGGGGTGAACATACAAACTCTTTACCGACAGTGGCGGGAATTGAATCCGGGTCACTGGCGCTGGAAACGCTACATTACTGTGCCACCTGAGAGATTAGCTTTATTTGTCAAACGTACATTGAAATGTATTGCGTGCGTCAGATCAGACCAGCAGGGATTATGTTGGGGGCAGTCCGCAGGTGCTGCCACTCTATGGAGCCAACATAGGATTCCCGCACCTTACAAACCCTAAACCATTCGTCTTTGGAATGTGGGAGGAAACCAGAGCACCCAGAGGAAACCACATGGTCATGGGAGAATGTACAGACAACGGTGGGGATCAAACCCTGATCGGTAATAGCTGGCGATGTAAAGTGATTGTGCTAACAGATACACTACTGTGGCACCTTTTAAATACAAGCCCAAATCGTTAACAATGATGCCCTTTTTGATTATCGACTGGACATGGAGTTGCTGCAAACACCTCCTAGTTTTCTGCTCTTTCTGCAGCGTCTCTTCACAGAATAAACACTTAAAGTAGGAGTTCAGTGGTTTGCAGACCAGCTGAATCTGATGTGCTTCCTAAAGGAGAAGTAAAGAGAGTGCTCTCCCAGTTACTGGATTAAGTTGTAGCTGGAAGAGAAGTGGGTGAGTGAAATCCCCTTACCTTCCATTATCGTCACCGGATCCTCCAATTTTGGACGCAAAATATTCGGCCCAAAGACCGTTGCAAGGTTCTGGACACTCATTTTATTAACACTTGAATATGACTGAACTTCATCAAGGAATCTAGAGACAACATGGTCAATATTAGAATGGAAAAATGCAAGTCTAAATACACCAGCATTTTACTGGAATGGACTAGGCTCCTTTCAATATCCATTAACTACGAGGGGTGATTGATAAGTTCGTGGCCTAAGGTAGAAGGAGTCGATTTTAAAAAACCTAGCACATTTATTTTTCAACCTAGTCCCTTCCTACATTTACACACTTAGTCCAGCGGTCGTAGAGCATACGGATCCTTTCTTTGTAGAAGTCGCGTCTTGGACCTCCAGAAAGTGGTCCACAGCAGGGGTGATTGATACGTTCGTGGCCTAAGGTAGAAGATGACTTATACCACTCTCGTTACATGCACATGCAGTTCAGCTCTGAGTGAAAATGCAGAAAGTTTGAAGTTTATTCCTCATCTCCTTCTAATCACCCCTGCTGTGGACCACCTCTGGAGGTCCAAGACGCTGACTTCTACAAAGAAGGGATCCGTATGCTCCACGACCGCTGGACTAAGTGTGTAAATGTAGGAAAAATAAATGTGTTAGGTTTTCTAAAATTGACTCCTTTTACCTTAGGCCACAAACTGATCAATCACCCCTCGTATATGCATTTTCGCTTCATTCATTCATACTTCTAATTAAAGAACTCTGCTTCTTTGACAAGTCAGGTTACGCTTCACATCAAGAGTTACTACAATCCGTCTGCCCAAATGCAAAGTTTTGTATATCCGCAATACCGCGCTCCACTGGTCTGACCCTTGCCAAACCAAGGTCTGGGCTTCAGGGATAACTGGGTTACAAACAATTGAAAAATATGAAAGTACTTCAGGGCCTCTCCAAAAATTCCATCCCCCCCACCGCAAAACAACCAAAAAAATCTACCAGGAACGAGCCAGCCCATTTTAAATGAACTGTACTGAAAAAAAAAGGTACACAGGGAGGTCACCATAAAAGACAATTATCTGCCCCTCTCCACCACAACACCTGAAAGTACACCAGAGATGTGACCATATCTATACAGGGAGAAAGTAATCTGTGCACGAAGACATTCAACAGGCCTGTAATTTCAAATGTTTGCCAGTCTCCCTTGCGATTATTAATGCCGCCATCTTTTATTTATTTAGAGATACAACTTGTTAACAGGCCCCCCTGGTCCAATGAGACCAATTAACCTACTAACACTTACGGATTTGGAATGTGGGAGGAAACCGGAGCACCTGGGGAAACACACATGGTCATGGTGAGAAGATACAAACTCCTCTCCCACACTGGCAGAGTTGAACCCAGGTCACTGGTGCTGTTATGCTACTGCGTCACCCAAAGTGTACCAATTAACTTTGCATACGTTTGTGTTAGAATCCTATCTAAGATGACTTTGATTGAAATCAAAGTCCAGGCTTTGATTTCAAGCAAGGTAATAAATGGTAGCTTTAACGATGTTGTATTAAAGGATAGAAGTTCAATGTCTACCCAACTATTGGACAGATTTCAACTTCATTATTGTTTCAAGAATGGGGACAGAAAAAAACTTCCAGTCAAGATGGCGATGGTTTAGTCGCTTAAAGCTGTCGGTCCCTTTTATTTCTTATCTCCGCACTTCTTTCCTTTTAATTAAACTCTAGATTGTTAATTTTTTAATTTTCCCTCCTGCCTGCAAATACGCCCGTCTTACAATGGCTTCAAAGATCACCAAGTCAGGGAAAAAAGAAGTTCCTGCGGCTGGTTCGTCTGCTGAGATAGTTTCCATTTTGGAACAGCACCGCCATGATATAATATCCGAATTTAATTCTGAATTTAAGTCTCCTTTCAGTTCATTGGAATCCAAATTAGATCAAATTAATTCCAAAGTGGAGGCTCATGCAGAATGTCTTTCTCTTCTTGAGTCTGCTACCGATGATTTAGAACGTCGCTTTCATGATTTGGAAACCGTTTGCTCCAGCTTGAGGGATCATAACAGCAAGTTAATATCCAAAGTTACTGACCTGGAAGGTCGGAGCAGACGTCAAAATCTACGAAACCTCGGCTTGCCGGAGGCTATCGCAAGTGGATCTCCAACCGAATTTTTCTCCACTTTGCTTTGTGAGATTTTTGGGAATGATATTCTTCCGACCCCACCCGAGTTAGACAGAGCTCACCATACCTTTGTGCCTAAGCTGGAGTCGGGCCATAGGCCACGTCCAGTAATTCCCTGCTTTCATCGCTATAAGGTGAAAAACCTTTTGATTATGGAAGCACGTCGGAGAGGAAAGTTGGAATACAAGGGTCAATCTATCCGTATTGTCGAGGATTATGCTCCCCAAGTTCTGAGTCTACGTGCCAAGTATAAAGGAGTCATGAAAGAGTTTTATAATCGCAGACTCAGGCCCTCTCTGCGTTTTCCAGCTCGTCTATGAATAACTCTCGCTACTGGAGAAGAAAAGTGGTTTAACTCGGTTACAGAAGCTCAGAAATTTATTGAAAGTTTCCCTGCTACTTCCATTTCCTCAGTTTCGGTTTGATTATTTAAAATGGCGGACAAGTACTTTTTTCCTGATCTTCCTTTTTCAAGTCAGTGAATTTTTTTCATAGTTTCTCGCGGGTAGGTTACTGGGTAAAGTTTGTTTATGTGTTTCTTAGTTCATATCTTTTCTTTTGGATTATTACTTTGAGTTAAGCTTACTACATTTTGGTGGAATTATTTTTCTTTTCTCTATGTATAATTCTAATTCGTAGTGGGTAAGTTTTCTGGTTTTTGAATTGTTAACAAAATGGAGCATATGATGATGTTAAGAATCTGGAAGTTGGTTTTTGGGATGGTTATTTTTCCGAAGAGCTTGCTGCTGATCTTTGGTAACTTCCTTGTTGTGGGATTTGAGGGGGGGAAGGATCTCTACTGCCAGTAGCATTTATAGAATCTTTAGTTATTCTTTGTTATTCAGGACATATTTCTGTCCTGATTCTCTTGTTTTAAACTTTTGCCCCAGAGCTGTTATTTGATTGTTTGATTTTGCTCATGCCTACTACTCTCCATGTTTTTTTAAATGACAATGGTTAGTCCATTGAATTTTATAGGCTGGAATGTTAAGAGATTGAACCATCCTGTTAAAAGAAGGAAGGAGTTTTCACATCTTAAGCAGCTCAAAGCTGCAATTGCTTTTTTGCAGGAAACACACATTCGTAGTTCTGATAATTCCCGTCTCATGTCAAGATGGGTGGATCAGCACTTCCATTCTACTTTTCCGGCTAAAGCCAGGGGGATCTCAATTCTTATAAATCAAAAGGTTCCTTTTGAGCTTCACAACAAAGTATCTGATATAAATAGTCATTTTATTATTGTCTCTGGGAAATTGTATAATACTAGGGTAGTCTTGGCTAACCTGTAGGCTCCCAATTCGGATGATGTGGAGTTTTTTTGATCATTTTTTCTCTTTATTGCCTAACCTGAGCTTATATTCTCTTATATTGGGCAGTGATTTTAACTGTTGGTTAGATCCTGTCATGGATTGATTGTCCTCTGTTCCGAGACTACCAAGTAATTCTGCTTTATCAATTCAGTCTTTCCTTTCTCATTATGGTATCTCTGATATTTGGCATTTTCTCCATCCAGGTGAGCGAGATTACTCGTCTCTTTCACACGTCCATCATACTTTTACTAGAATTGATTATTTTTAATCAATAACCTGCTGATTCCATCTGTTTGCTCTTGTGATTATCAGAGTATATTGATTTCAGATCATGCTCCAGTTACCCTGTCTATATTTCTTCCTGTCTCCCCCAAATGAATAAACACTGGCACTTAAATCCGACCCTATTGTCGGATAATGATTGTGTAAAATTTATGAAGGACCAGCTAACTTTTTTTTAGATACTAACATGTCATCTGAAACCGCAACGCAGGTTGTCTGGGATGCCATGAAAGCATATCTAAGGGGTCAAATAATTTCATATACTGTGAATTTGAAAAGAAAAACCTATACAGAGCAATTAGATCTGGTTAATCAAATTAAAGCAACAGACCAACTATATACCCAGACCAAAAATCCGGAACAGTACAAGAAGCGAGTGGAACTTCAAACTAAGTTTGACCTTATTTCCCCTCATCCAATTGAACACCAACTTCTCGAAAGTAAGAGTCAGTTTTATATTCATGGTGATAAATCCAGTAAATTTTTAGTCAATCAACTAAGACGCTCTAAAGCTAAACAACAAATTACTAAAATTTGAATGGGAAATGGGAACATTACCTTGAATCATTCTGAAATCAATGATACATTCAAGAATTATTATTCTCAACTCTATTCCTCTGAATCTTTAAATGATAGCATTTCTGTCAAGCATTTCTTAAATAGTTTAAATATTCCTTCACTTTCTCCTGATCTCAAAGCAAAACTCAATGAGCCATTATCATTAGAGGAAATATCTTTAGCTATTTCTGCACTGTAGTCTGGTAAATCTCCTGGACCTGATGGGTTCTCTGCAGAATTCTATAAATCATGTTCCTCACTGCTTTTGCCTCAATTAACATTAGTTTTATCCAATTTATTTAAACATGGTCAATTGCCAGCATCATTTAATGAGGCAAGTATCAGTCTTTTAGTGAAAAAAGGCAAAGACCCAACAGAGTGTTCCTTGTAGAGGCTGATTTCTTTGTTAAATGTCAATGTTAAAATTTTGGCTAAAGTTCTGGCTCATAGAGTGGAGAACATTGTACCCTCAATTATTTCTGAAGATCAAACTGGTTTTATCAAAAATCGCCTCCTTTTTTTAATATACAGTGCCTATTTAATATCTTGTATTCACCTTCAACTGGGACTCCTGAATGTGTCATCTCTTTTGACGCAGAGAAATCGTTTGATCGTGTGGAGTGGAATTATCTTTTTGCGGTCTTAGAAAAATTTGACTTTGGACAAAGTTTTATTACATGGACTAAATTGCTATACTCATGTCCCACTGCTTCTGTTTTGACCAACTCTCAGCAATCCCAACCTTTTAACCTTAAATGTGGCACCTGGCAAGGGCACCCTTTAAGTCACTTACTTTTTGATCTGGCCATAGAGCCACTGGCGATTGCGTTTCGTAGCTGCGTTGAATTGATGGGGATTTGGAGGGGGGCGGTTTTGAGCATAAAGTTTCACTTTATGCCGATGATCTTTTACTTTTTATGTCAAATCCGACTACCTCCTTACCCCCAATGTTTTCACTTCTTAATAAATGTAGCCAACTTTCCGGATACAAACTTAATTTACACAAGAGCGAACTCTTCCCAATTAACAGAGAAGCACAAATATTAGAATTTCATAACCTCCCTTTTAAAGTAGTACATAATCAATTCACTTACCTCGGTTTAACTGAAACAAGGAACTTAAAGCATCTTTTCGAGAAAACTTAGCTAATCTTTTAAATCATACAAAACAGAGTTTGGCACACTTGTCATCCCTCTGGTAGGTCAAATTAATGTTGTTAAAATGTATATCCTTCCTAAATTTTTATACTTATTCCAATCTTTAACAATTTTTATTTCTAAAGCTTTTTTTTGATTCGTTAGATTCTATTATTTCATCCTATCTATGGAAGGGCAAACGTTCCAGACTTAATAAAGTTCACCTTCAAAAACCTAAAAGGAAAGGTGGTATGGCCTTGCCTAATTTTCGTTTTTATTACTGGGCAGCCAATTATCGTTGCCTTACTTTTTGGTCTTTCTTTCATAATCAGTCTGACTGCCCAAAATGGGTGGCAATGGAGTTGAACTCTCATAAGGATTTCTCCATTCCCGTACTTACCTGTAATTTGCCTAAACTAATTGTTAATCCTCTCATTAGACATACTCTGAGAATATGGGCTCAGTTCAGAAAACGTTATGGTCTTCATGGCTTCTCTCTCTCTCTAGTCCTATCTTTCATAATAATTTTTTTCGACCTTCTATGCAAGACTTAACATTTCATGTCTGGTGCAGAAAGGGCATCAGGCGTTTTGAAGATCTTTTCATAGACAATTGTTTTGCAACTTTTGAACAACTGTCTGCAAAGTTTAACCTACCTAATACTCATTTCTTTAGATATCTTCAAATCAGACATTTTATTAACCCTTTAATACCAAATTTTCCTGAGATGCCTGAAAAAAATATTGTTTTCTTGTTTCTTTGTATAAACCCATTGGGTAAAAGTTTAATATCTACTATTCGTGATAAGTTAGCAACCTTGAGGCGTGCCCCCTTTGATAAAATTAGAACTGCCTGGGAGCATGATTTAAATATTGCTCTGTTCGACGAGATTTGGGACTCAACCCTTAAGTCAGTTAACTCAACCTCTTTATGTGCTCACCACCGCCTTTTGCAGTTCAAGGTTGTACATAGGGCTCATATGTCTCAAACTAAATTATCGCAGTTCTCTTCTGATATTAGTCCCTTTTGTGACAAATGTAAAGTGGGCGAGGCTTCTCTTATCCATATGTATTGGGCCTGTCCTAGTTTGGAGAAATTTTGGAGAGAAGTCTTTTTAACTTTATCCCATATCCTTGACACTTAGAACCTAACCCTTTGATTGCTCTTTTTGGCATTTTGGGTGAAGTTGACACGCGTTTGAGTCTGACTAAACGTTGAACATTGTCTTTTGCCTCTCCTTTGGCTAGACGTTTAGTTCTTAGAGATAATAGACAACAGACAATAGCTGCAGGAGTAGGCCATTCAGTATTTCGAGCCAGCACCGCCATTCACTGTGATCATGGCTGATCATCCACAATCAGTATCCTGTCCCTGCCTTCTCCCCATATCCCTTCACTCCGCTATCCTTAAGAGCTCTAGCTAACTCTTTCTTGAAAGAATCCAGAGAATTGACCTCCACTGCCTTCTGAGGCAGAGCATTCCACAGAACCACAACTCTCTGTGTGAAAAAGTTTTTCCTCAACTCCGTTCTAAATGGTCTATCCCCTATTCTTAAACTGTGGCCTCTGGTTCTGGATTCACCCAACATCGGGAACATGTTTCCTGCCTTTAGCGTGTCCAATCCCTTAATAATCTTAAATGTTTCAATCAAATACCCTCTCATTCTTCTAAGTTCCAGAGTATACAAGCCCAGTCGCTCCAATCTTTCAACAGATGACAGTCCTGCCATCCCTGCATATTAACCCAGTGAACTTACGCTGCACTCCCTCAATAGCTAGAATGTCCTCCTCAAATTTGGAGACCAAAACTGTACACAATACTCCAGGTGTGGTCTCACCCATGTTGAGATGTTGCCCCACCCACTCATGCTTAATGGTTTAGAGACATTATGTCCTGCTTAGACCTTGAAAAGATTCATTATTCACTTCTTAATTCGGACATAAAGTTCCATAAGGTGTGGGGACCTTTTCTTGAATATTTTCATAACCTCTCTTTTGATTAAAGATTTATCCTCCTTTTTCTTTCAGTACTTTAATCCCTTACTTCCAGCTTTCTTTTCTGGTGAACTTTTAAGGTTTTTAATGTGAAATATATTATAGTTTAGGTAGCAGGCAATACACTTTTTTATATATTCACAGCTCTGTGATGACAAAAGCTCTGATTAACTTTTCTTTATATCGTAATGGTTGGTTTGGAGTTGTGAAGAGGGAGGGTTGGGAGGAAACTAACTTTATATGATTTTATTTTGGGTACTTTTTCTTTACTGCTATGAATTGTACACCAGACACATTAGTTTCGCATTGTATAAATCTCCTTTTTGTTGTTTTTTTTGTTGTAATGTAGAAACTCATAAAAAAATTAATAAAAGAGACGTGTTTGTAAATCAGTAAACTGCCACTGAATGACACACAGAAAATTTACCCAATTAGATGGTGAAACACTTCGTCACCCACCTCTCATTTTATTCAACGGAGTCACTGTGCAAACCTCACCTGCAGATATACTTGAGGAGATTGTAATTGGCCTGAGGCAGACCAGTGACTTGCTTGATCAGCTCCTGGACACCCTAAGTAAAAATAAGACCAGGTTATTAATTCTCATTGCAAACCAGGAGAGCATTTAAACAGAAACCCCATTTTTAACCCTGGTTGCCAACTGTAAATTGGACAGGTGGGCAGATCAAACTGCCCAGATTTACCCACCCATTGCCACCTCTGATCTTCTCAGCTGAGCAGGTTGCCCAACCCTGCGGAGGTCACTTAGAAGATGGTGTCCAATCCTGATAAGTCACGTGGAGCCAATTTCATTTTTAACAGCAGTCTGGGTGGGAAGGACACGTGAGTTTTGGGGAAGTAGGAAAGTCAGTCACATTTTTAAATTCATATCTCCATTTGTCTTTATTTATTTGTTTGTTTAGAAATACAGCACGGTAACAGGGCCTTCAGGCCCAGTGAGTCTGCACAACCTTATTACACCCACGTGACCAATGAACCCACTAATCCATATGTCTCTGGAATGGGGGAGAAAACTGCAGCACCTGGAGGAAACAGACAGTGGCAGGAATTGAACCATAGTTTCTGGCATTGTAAAGCATTATGCTAACCGCTACTCTAACGTGCTGCCTCATAACTTAAAGCTAGATATTTTAAATACATCTCCAGGTCCTTCAAAAATAGCTCATGATCTCCCCCCCCCCCCACCCCCAAATTGACACTTAGTATTCCTGTCAAAATCACGGGTCGATTTCTAGTTGAAGGCAAACCTGCCACAACCTGGTCTTGACTGATAAATAAAATTTCATAACAAGACAGCATAACAGAGGGAAGCAGACTGTCTCAATACGGAGCCTCAACTCTGGTGGAAGTATGGAAACAGAAAGAGATGCTGTGGTCAATCATTAATGTCAGAATTTTTTTAAATATGCAAAAGGTATAAAGGGGCAATACAGTGGTACGCGTCAAAGAGTTGTTGCTTGATAGCGCCAGTGACCCAGGTTCAATCCTGATGTCTAGTGCTTTTTGTGTGGAGTTTGCACAATCTCCCTGTTCCTGCACAGGTTTCCTCAGGGTGCTCCAGGTTCCTCCTGTTTCTGTTGGCAGGTTAATTGACCACTGTAAATGATCCTGAGTGTACTGGTGCACGTTGGAATCTGGGAGAAGTTGAAGGGAATGTGGGAAGAATAAAATGTGGGACTGGTGTAACTAGGTATTTGATGGCTAGTATGGACTTAGTGGACCAAAGGGCCTGTTTCTAGGTCAAGTGACTCTATGGAATGTGGAAAAGGCAGCCAATAGGAGCCAAGTCACAGATCAGCTTCAACCTGGTTGGACGGTAGAAGAGCTCGAAGGGCCAGATGACTTACTCTTGTTCCAAAGTTGCCTGTCAGCCTTTGGGCCTCAGTTTCCCCAGCTGTTCCCCATCTAATGGGCAGGATTTAGCCCTTGGGTTTTAAATGTGGTCTGGGAGCTTAACCACTGGAGGAGATGCTCTCAATTCTGATGCAAGATTCTAGTCCAGTCTCCTCACTTACTGAAAGCTGACCGAGGAATAAAACAATTTCAGCTGTAGTGCTACAAATGCAGAGGATTGTACGGATTGCAAGTTATACTTTGCGGTGTTTAACCAGACCCACAGGAAATTCTAGACATTTATAGCATTGAGAAGGCCACTTGGCCCATCTTGCTGAAACTGATTTCATTCCTCTGCTCATTCTCCATAACCAGGGTTCTCCTAATCTGCCATAATTGAAGCAAGCACATTGAGCTGTTTGACCCCATCAGTCTGAAGATTCAGGCACGAAATGGAATGGGCCCCTGGGGAAATCCAACTGCCATCTCGAAGTACAGCAGAACAGGACTTGTGGTGTTTAAACAGGACTACTGGCTGCTGCCCAAGTACAGCAGGGATAGATTCAAGGCACTGTGTAATTAGCAGCATTTAATGTTATTTTTATTGTCCCAAACTGAGTTCAACCCGAGATCTCTTTCAACAACTCACCGCTAGCAAAATATAAATGAGCTCCATTTCAAAATTTTAAAATCACATTTTCATTGAAATCAAAACTCCAGAACGTACATGTAAACAAACTGCCAAAGAGGTAATGACAAGGCTGAAAATTATTTATCTCATTATAAGCCCATAAGACATAGGAGCAGAATTAGGCCATCTGGCCCACCAAGTCTGCTCCGTCATTCAATCATGGCTGATCCTTTTTTTCTCTCCTCCTCAACCCCAGTTCCTGGCCTTCTCCCTGTAACCTTTAATGCCATGTCCAATAAAGAACCTATCAATCTCTGCCTTAAATACACCCAATGACCTGACCTCCACAGCTGCATGTGGCAACAAATTCCACAAATTCATCACCCTTTGGCTGAAGAAATTTCCCTGCATCTCTGTTTTGAAAGGGCGCCCCTCTATCGTGAGGCTGTGCCCTTTTGTCCTCGACTCTTCCAGCATGGGAAACATCCTTTCCATATCTACTTTGTCTAGGCCTTTCGACACTATTACGAGGCTGGAAATACCAATAAATACTCAGCAGGTCAGGCAGCATCTATGTAAGGAGAAATAGTTCACATTTCAGGTCAATAACCCTTCATCTGCTGCATTGTATTCTTCTCAAACATCAGCACAATACTGCCCCAAAATAACTCCCAAAGCAAATTAGAATGAGGTGAGGACTGGGCATCACAACTTCCTTCTTCTTCTTCTGACTTTTAATGGTGGTTGGTAGTCCATCTTAAAAGTGTATTGCTGCCGCTAGCTGGACTAGAATATGGTGTAGAGAATTGGGAAATAAAACCTTCCCTATTTCTTTATCAAATGAAAAGTGAATTACCCCAAAAAGCCCAACAGATTGTAAGTAATGAAAGACAATATTGTGAATTAAGTTAAAGTCACTTCCGTAACATTGCAAAGTTTTTAAATGAAAACGATCAACCCCCAAAGATAGTACTGCAGCTTGCATTTGCTTTCTTTCAATCTTATATGCTTCACATTGTAAAAGAATGTGTTCAACTGGTTCATAGCAATGACAAAACCTACACACATGATGTTTTGCAAAGAAGCAGCATTTCAGGAGGTGTATTGTATACATTTCTCTGTCATTAAATTGAACCTTTGAACACACTGGAGTGATATTTTCTATGATATAAGAATATTCTATGTCAATTCGATATAATTCCTTCCCTTCTTGTTTTACCCCCTTCTCTCATCAACCCAACAGTTTTGTGTATTTTGTAAAGGTGTCTCCCCTTACGTCCATTATCCCACAAGTCTTGCCGTTATAACAATTCTTAGCCCCACCAACTCCTTAACTTCTGATTTGCTAAGGGGAAGGCCTAAATCCATAGTTGAACTTTTAGCTGCTTTTTTAGTCAAACAATCAAACTGCTCATTCCCCTCAACACCTCTATGTGCAGGGACCCACAAGAAAATGAGAAAGTTTGAAGAGCTTCCAGCAGTAATTCCAACCTACAGTTAGAATGACCTGTTTTAAGTCTAGTCAAAACTGAAAAAGAATCTGAACAAACTGCAACCTTGCAAGGATAAATTTCCTCCACCCACTGTAAGCCCAAAATGATGGCAACCAATTCTGCTCTATATACTGATAGCTGGTTAGTAAGACATTTTTTTATTGTTACCTGTAATTCAGGCACAAAAACAGCAACACCAACATTCCCAGATAAAATATCTTTTGATCCATCAGTAAAAATGGTAAACTATCACAATAATTTTCCTTAACATATAGATGAACCAACAGTCTTTCAGGCATATCAAGATCCTTGGACTTCATTAAATCGTGCAACCTAAAATCGACTGGACATCTCACCTTCCTGACTCTAGGATCTGATGGCCAAGTTCTATTGACACTTACACTGATGTAATACTGAAGAGTGGACAAAATTTCATGTTGGGTATCACATTTGGTGTACAGATCCCATTTCAGTGGCAAAAATTGATTCCCTCAGGTACTTCTGGGTAAAATTTAGGAAATTAGTCTGTTTAATTTTTTATTTAAGGATTTGAATCCAAAGTAAAGACTAAAGTCTGGGCAGCTAACCATCCAAATCATCTTAAGTGCTGAAGGGAGATTTCATGTTCTTGTTGGCAACTTGTATCCATATTGATTGTACACTAAGTCAAGAGGAGGTGCTTTCCTTGGTTACAACCATGTATGCATATTAGCAAAAGTTAGCACAGGACATAGATTAGTATACAGTGCAGTGAGGTCACATCAACTACAGGAAAGGCAGGAGAAGAAAAAGGTTAAACTTTACCAAATCTAACAATATTCCAGGTGGTGGGTAAATGGAATGAGCTGTTAGAGGAAGTGGGAGAGGCTGGTACAATTATAATATTTTAAAGATATTTAGACAAGTAACATGAAGAGAAAAGGCTGAGAGCAAGGATTCCCACCCTGGGGTCCACGGACCCCTCGGTTAATGGTAGGGTCCATGGCTTAGAAAAAGGTTGAGAACCCTGGTTTGGAGGGATATTGGGTCAAATGTGGGGATCTGGGTCTTGCTCAAGCAGACAACATGATCATCAGGGACAAGTTGGGTCAAAAGGTCTACTTCTGTGCTGTATAACTATGACTCTAACAAATAATTTCTGATCGTTTCTGATCGTAATATTAAATAGCGTTAGAGTTAATGAACAAACTTTCACAACTGAAGTGAGTTGTTGATTCCTTAACAAAATGAAGGTGCTACACAGTAACCAATACCATCAGATTTCTCTTTTGCATCAGATGAACGTGGAGGGCAATCACCGTCTCGGACCAAGATATAACACTGGGCTTTGTTCAACTGCTCCCGTGACCTTCTGCATACTAGCAGTGGGCATTTTACCAGTGCCTACCCTTTCATTATTATGTATTCAGAAGCTTCTTAAGAGAGTTTGTATCTAGTGGAAGTAGCTTGGGAGATGGCTCCACACCTCTTGTTTTCAAGTACTTTGAGCAATTACACTATCTGCACACTTGAAGCTACTTGAATTTGAAGCAAATGGTACAGTTCAAATGGTACCAAACACAAAATGAGGTGGCCTATTTTCTAGAACTACTGACAAAAGGGACACAATGTTGTCAGTTCAAAATATTGAAAGGCCCTGGGCAACTTATACAGTTATATAGCATGGAAACAGGTCCTGCAGCCCAAGTAGTCCTTGCCGATCGAGGTGCCCCATCCAAGCCAGTCCAATTTGTCAGCATTTGGCCCATACCCTTCCAAACCTGTCCAATCCCTGTAACAGTTCAATTGTCTTTTAAAAGTTGCCATTGCACCTGCTTTAACCACCTCCCCTGGCAGCACATTCGAGATACAAACCACCCTCTGTGTGGGAAAGTTGCCCCTCGAGTTCTGATTATATCTCTGTGTTTACCTCCTCTTTGTCCTTAGCCAGCAACTGTGCACATGAAAGGAAGTCTTCATACTTGGCAAATGGGATGACTGGTTCTGGTAACTCCCTCAGGTACAGCTTCAGTAAGGATGCAACCGTGTGAACGTCTGTGTTCCTGAAATGAAAAGTCATAAACCACGGGAGCTTCGAAAAGCCGTAATCATTAACCAGCATTTTCTGTCAACACATGGAATCAACTGCAAAACTACCCCCTAAAAAGCAATGCCCCTCATTCTGGGGAGTTTAGTAGTCAGGTAGTATCTGTGGAAGGAAATAGAGAGTTGACATTTCAGACTAGACCTGACACACTGACTGTTTCTTCCCTTTTCCCTCAACAGATGCTGACTGACATGCTGAGCTCCTCGAGCTTTTTGTATGTTGCTCCAGATTCCAACCTTGTGACCCACACTAGCACCACTTTATTCATGATCTGAAACTGCTACTAGTTTAGTTTATACGATTTAGAGCCCTGTGTAAAAACCCTTAAAGATTCAATTTTAGTTTAACCAATGACATTTTATTTACAAATGGCAAGTTTCAAAAATCTGGGATAAGTAAACCATTTGAAAAAATGCCCTAAATAACAGTTGAAATTGATTTTACGTCAGCCACATTTCCAAATAAAATACTATAGGTTGAGTACCCCATACCCAAAATCCATACACCTCCGAACTCCAAATTTTTACTGCACTGACATGATGTCACAAATGGAAAATTCTACAAGGCACTGGGAAGATTCCCAGGCAATGCATAGGTCTCTGCACACCACAGTCAGTTCTCAGAAGTGACCTTACATATGTAATTAACAGAGGTTAATAAAAAACAGAAAATAAAACTGCACAATGTGAAAAATGGAGGTCTCGAGTGTGTATTGAAAAGTGGATTCATCAGTGATGGAGTGAACATATGCCGCTTAATGGTATGCTGATCATGAAACAAGCAAAGATCTATTACAACAGACTGAAAATTGAAGGTAATTGTTTCATTCACAATTATTACTAATATTATATAAAACTACTCTCCCCCCATCGTAGTTGCTGTGAAACGCATGGCTGTCTGAAACTGAGAGCGGATATGAAGCTGATTACAGGGCTGGAACCTGACGGGAGATGCAGTCGGTGGCGGTCGCTCCACTCTGACAGTCCGCGGAGGACCCAGCTCTATCATGTCAGTCTGTGATCTGACTGTGGACTGCTCCCTCTGTGAGCTTTGCACCAACTGTACATAAGCTGTATAAGTAACCTAAAAGGAGTTTGCATTTACATTTGGGTCCCATCTTCAAGGTACCTCATTGTATAGATGCAAATATTCCAAAATCAAAAAATATTAGAAAAAATCCAAAACACTCCCAACCCCAAGCTTTTCAGATAAGAGATGCTCAACCTGTACTTGCATATACATTAATGAAGTAAAAACTTCCAAGGTCCATGACAGGAACATTTTGCGACATCGTGTAGTGTCACAAACACATAAGACCATAAGAGATAGGAGTAGAATTAGGCCATTCAGCCCATCGAGTCTACTCCGCCATTCAATCCTGGCTGATCCTTTTTTCCCCTCCTCAACCCCAAGATGATTCAGGGAAAGCTACTAAACTCAGAAGTGTGGTGTGGATTTAAGAAGCAACTGAAGAAAGAGGACAAAGATTTGGTTTCAGGGCAGATGAAAAGAGCAAACAACCAAAAACATTTAGCACTGACCTGGCTTTAAAGATATTTTAAGTGACAAATTACAGAGGTGTAAAAGTGGAATTTCAAGAGTCCCAGGCAGCTAAAGATACGGGTGCTAGTCGAGGAGTGATTAATATCAAGTGTACATGTGACTAGAATTAAAACTTTAGGAGATCACAGAGATAGAGAGGGGCTGGAGGTGGTTATTTAGAAAAAAAAACTGAGAATTTTAAATTTGGAGCCAAGATGGATTTGAGAATGTCAGAAAGATGAATAAACAGCACAAGTTACCTCACAATCAACTGTGTTTTGTACAAGTTTAAAAGGAAGACGGATGGAAGATTGACAGCTGGCCAGGACACTACTGGAAAAGTGAAGGTGAGAGGTAATAAAAGACGGGGCAGCAGCTATGCCTAACTGAGAGGTAACTTTCTTTTACATGCAAAGTTCTTTCCATAATTTGCCCATATTTGTAAAGCTGGAGCTTGAGATGATTAAACTTGTTCATTAATGTTATTCCCCTCCCCCTCCCACTCCTGAGTTGATCTTGTGAAGGAGCAACAGTCATGTTTTTGGTCTGCAGGAATTTGTGCCTAAACAAATTGGAGGGGACCTTTGCAAGAGGGAAAACAATGAGAGAACTGAACAGGGTCGATAAAGCTTACTTGGGATAATAAAATGCTTTGACAACAACAGAAACATTGGAAAGAAAATGCACTTCACTTGAATACTTAAACAAGAAAGTCATTTAAGCCAGACAAATTGAGAGGCCTAGTTTCAAGACAGAGACTGTTTAGCACCCTTTTGTTCTTGGGGATACATGCAAACTTCTATCATCACCCTTCATTCTGGAAAAGTCTTGGCCTGCTCATCTTCTCTGCATAACTCAGTGTGACAGTATTGGAAAATGTTCGTTCAAATAGAGTGTGGTGATGCCACCAAATTAGAACATCTTTGTCACATATTTTCCTTGTTGTTTCAATGTAGCCCAAGTTGTATGCTGGAAGGTTAGACAGGACATGTACTCCAGGCCCGTCTCTCATCCTGATACTGGAGCCAAGGTTGCCTGTATACTATGAGTGGGCAAACAATGAAATCAGCATTGCCATGTATGCCCCATTACTTGAAGTAATGATTAAACATAGGGTCCCATCAAGTCAATCCTGAAGAATCACACCAAATATAATGGTTTTCAAATTTAGGTTCCGTTCTAACGTAAAACTAGTTAGAAATTTGTTGTAAATTACTCAAAAGATGGCTGGAAAATTTACCATTCAAATACCAACTTATCTGTTAACTAACTTGGACCACCTAATGGACATTAGAACCAGAAATGTCAAATAAAGAAAGGTTTACATTTAGAGAACGAGGAGGTCTGCTGAGCAAGATCACTGTTTAAAAATGACAGCAAATTAGTACAAGAGGATTAACAGCCTTTAGACACACAGCCACCAGAGTCAGTAAGTTGGCTATTGAGGGTTAGTTCTTCTGGGAAGAATGTAAGCAATGATGAAACCATTCCATTGTTCGAGAGATGAGGCACTCAAAGTGTCAGGACTTGAAGGCATCATTTCCCTGTAATAACTGTTATTTTGGTTAACTTTAAGCCAGTGAACAACAAACCTCTCAGATGATTTTACCTCGTGAATGTACTGTAAAACTCCAATGATCTGGATCCATTTTGAATTTGGGTAGTGATTTTAGTAAAATTACAAGTTTATTGGTGCTGCTCTTAATAAAACAACTATTTTTTTCTTATGTCCTTTTTTTTAAAACATTATAAAGTACAAAATACTTCCAGTAAACAAGACAAATTTAAAAGGAACATGAAACCTATAAGTGCTCTGGTCTCTGGCTGTAAAAGTACACGTTCCTGACCCTAACCCTGCATCAACCACACTCCAGACTCCCTGGCCCTGACATCAATCCTAGACTCACATTCCAGACTACTGACTGAGCCGTATGCAGAATTTATAAACAATTGGCTGCTGGATTATCTGAGCTTTACTAGTAGTTGGTCAAATAGGTTCATGAAGCAAACACATCTGAGAAGTTTATCATGCAGTGGCTTCAGATTTAACTAAACACTAGTAGCCTGCAGTATTTGAACAATATGAAAGGTAAGAATTTACTTGTCAAACAGAGGCTTTTCTCCACAGTTGAAAGAATCCTGGAGTTCTTTGACCAGGTTGGCTTGCCCAGGCATGCGAAATAACCCTTCTTCATTGAGGCCATGTTCTCTGATAAAGTCCACACACTGTTCCACTAATAATGGAGCCAAATGCCTTCCAAATTTCCTCTCGTATTGGACTGTATCTTCCAAACGCTGTCCAAATATACCTGTAATAAATCGGAATCTGTAGGTGTGATTTCCCTCATCAAGGTCCTTAATAACACTCTCTCCCAATACATGTTACTTCACTCTGAGAACTGGAACACCAGATTTCAAGCTAAAAGGCACTTGACTCTAAATACTTTTATTACAATGCCCAAGTCGACTTTGCATGCATCTTTCCCTTCCTTTGGAATAAGAATGTTTTGTCTCTGTGTGTTTTAAAAGGTTATTTCAAACATTTTCTTTCCACCTATCAACTCTGCAGAACTTAAAAACAGTATATGCATTATACGTTATACGAACTTAAAACATATCTTCCTAGGCTGGACAGGATACAAGGGAATATAAGATGCGATTTGTGAATAGTTGAGGATCTTCAATCACTTTAGTCACAATTATTCTTATACTCCACCACCCCAACACATAGAAAATATTCCCTCAAATCCAGGGAGGATGGGTTCCAGCTTCAAGGCTAGGCCAGAGAACAGTACAATATAACCCTTAAACACAAGTGACTCCGCAGATGCTGGAAATCCAGAGCAACACACACAAAGTTCTGGAGGAACTCAGCAGGACAGGCAGCATCAATGGAGAGGAATAAACATTCAATGTTCCAGGCAGACTGTTTATCCTTCAGCCCACAATATCTACGCCAACCACAATGCCAAATCAAACTAAACCTATCTGCTGGCATATGGGGAGCCAGGATCACACTCTATGCAGCAAGGAACTTTGAGCACCTCCGCTCCGGACGCCACAACAGACAGGATTTCCTGGTAGCCACCCACTTCAACTCTGCTTCCCATTCCCATTCAGATATGTCCATACATGGCCTCCTCTACTGTCATGATGAGGCTAAACTCAGGTTGGATGAGCAACACCTCATATACCGTCTAGGTAGTCTCCAGCCCCTTGGTATGAACATAGAATTCTCCAACTTCCGGTAATTCCCTCCCCCTCCCTTCCTCTATCACTATTTCACTCTGCCCCCTCCCCCAGCTGCCTATCACCTCCCTCATGATTCCGCCTCCTTCTACTAACCATTGTGCTTTCCCCTATTCCTCCTTCACCTTTCCTGCCTTTCACCTCCTTGCTTCCCCTCCCCCACCCCTTTATCTTTCCCCTTACTGGTTTTTCACCTGGAACCCACCAGCCTTCTCCTTCCCACCCTCCCCCCACCTTCTTTATAGGGCCTCTGCCCCTTCCCTCTACAGTCCTGATGAAGGGTTCCGGCCCGAAACGTCGACTCATCGTTTCCATGGATGCTGCCCGACCTGCTGAGTTCCTCCAGCGTGTTGAGTGTTGCTTTGACCCCAGCGTCTGCAGACTATTTTGTGATCAGAATATTCTAAATGGCTTCAGGGATCCATAGTTAGGAGGCAGCAATCAGTCTCTACTCCCTGGTGGTTACAGAGAGTGCATCTGTGGGCATCTTTCAATCTGTACTGATGCTCCAGTTCCCCACTATCCCAAGTCAAATCAGACTAGGTTTTACCGCGTCAGTTAACATATGAACAATGGCAACTGTACCAATGTACTGGGAACACAAACAAACTGTGTGTAACCAGCCCCAGCAGGAGTCACGGCCTGGGGAGAGGGTATTATGACTCTGTAGTCCATTTGGCCCATCAGATCCCTTCTGGCTCTCAGTAGAGTAATTCCATCAGAGCAATCCCCTTCTCATTTTCTACACACCTGCCACATTCTCTCTCTAGCCCATCAACTCCCCATTGATTCTACATCCAGAAAGAAATTGCACAGCCATAAGAAGCACAAATGCCACAAAACAGAGCACCCTAGGGGTCAGGACTGAACCAGGATCCATGAAGTTGCAAGGCTTCCTTCTATCCGCTACCATTCCATTTCAGCATCTCAGTCAGGAGCTGAAGGTGCTGAGCAGTCATGTCACAGAGACAGTAAGAACACTGACGGGACAGTTAAACACAGAAGTACCATCTGGGAGAGAACTGACCCGAGAGAAGAGGTAAAATAAAGACTTGGAGATTAGCTTAATTTATCACAAGTACGTCAAAACACACAGTGAAGTGTGTTGTTTGTGCCAAATCAAACCAGTGAGGATTGTGCAGGGCGGCCCACAAGTTTCATCACACTTCCAGTGCCAACATAGCACGCCCTTAACTCAAAAATTCTAACCATATATGTTTGGAACGTGGGGGGAAACCAGAGCACCCGGAGGAATTCCACACAGTCATGGGAAGACAGCGGTGGGAATCGAACCTCATTCTTCCAGCTGGTTCTGTAAAGCACTGCACTAACCACTACAATACTGTGCAACTCCAAGTTGGACTTAAATGCCAGGAGGTGCCCAGAGAAATGGGCCTTCAGTTTGTAGAAGAGAGTGGCACACACAAAATGCTGGAGGAAGTCAGCATGCCAGGCAGCATCTTGGAGAGCGTGTATGCTTTAATTCAATCTAAGTGCCTTAAACCATAAGAAACATGTTTCTTATGTTTCATACTTGCTTCTGACTGCCACCACCATATTCTGATCTGCTGAAATGATGATCACGTCATGACAATAAACATTTGCTTATCACAGTGATGCCTTGGTTGGCAAGTTACGAAGTAGGTCAAAGTTGTGACAATCCAAACAAGTGCTGAGGCTTATTCCTTGATAAATTCATGTCACGGAAGTTAGATTACATGCATATGAAGCCACTATTTGATGTCTTTTGGAGTAGGAGGGAGATTTTGCTCTCCACTCTACAAAGCAGAACATCAAAACAGTGGAGGAAGTGTGGGAAAAGTCCTTATAGGTCAGTTCTAGAACTAAGAGGATTGTCAGTAAGGAGACATGGAACAGGCCAAGAATCCCTTTCTCTGGGAAAGCAGAGTGAATCACACAGTAGTCTTCAATTCTACACCATGATAGAGGAAATGAAATGTGAATAGCTGAAACTGAACTCTAAAACAAGAAAGTTTCACAAATAAACTAAACAACTGGAAAACATTGAGAACATGGAATTCACCGAGTTCCTCCAGCAGTTCGTGTTTTGCTTTGAATCTTTCAGTCCTCAGTTCAGGGTACCAATAAGACAAATCTTTAGCAGAGGACAGCTGAATTAGGGTGAAGAATTCACCACCAAGCAACCAAGGAGTAGGAACAATCCTGTACCAAATTTTAAACAAGCACCTCAGCAGACATTACTTCCTAAAGAATATAAGCTGCACAAGCAACCACAAAGCACAAAAGAGTTTTATTTGTGGACCTCTGTCCAACTGATTGTTAGTTTGCTTTGCTCTCAGTTACCCACAAAAAATAGTGCAATGTGCTGTACTTTCAGTCACAATAATGTTATTCAATGGGTTTATTTGGCCACCAGCACCCATGTAAAAATCTAAACTCCACACATACAAAAACAGATTTTAAGTGGCACAGGAGAGAGAAGGTAGGCTTTAGCTTTGTGGAAAATGTTTGTCTTGAAATTGTTTTATTGGGATCTGGACAAATGTCAGTGACATGGAGATATAAGCAACTGCAGCTGTTGGACTCTGGATCAAAAAATAAACTACTAGAAGAACCAGCAAGTCAAGCAGCATCTGTGGAGATGGAAGGATAATCAATTTTCTGGATCAGGACCCTGAACCAGTCGTCTAGCAGTTTACTTTTTGCTCTAAATCCCAGTCATGATTGCTGTGCGACTGTTCTATCATTGCTGCAAAGATCTGTGGGAGGTGGGTCAGAATGCTCTCTCCATGGTAACCAGTTTCGCTGTGGAAATGTTTGCCATGTAGATGAGGGAATACATGCATTACCAAACTGCTCTTCTCAGCATCTTTGTTTCTTAATGAAGTTGCCAGGACTGAAAGGACTGGGATAGCAATACAGGCTGGGACTTTTCCATTGCAACATAGGAGAATGATGGATAATCTTAGAGCTGTATAAAATTGAGGGGCATAGATAGGGTCAATGGTCACAATCTTTTCCCCAGGGTTGGGGGGGGGGGTGGAATCAAGAATTAGCGGGCAAAAGTTTAAGGTGAGAGGGAATAGATTGAATAGAAACATGAGGGGCAACTTTTTCCCACCCAGAGTGGTCGGTATATGGATTGAATTACCAGAGGAATAGTTAATACAGGTACATTAACAACACTTAGCACATCCTTGAACAATAACATGGATAAGAAATGTTTAAAGGGATATTGGACAAACACAGGCAAGTGAAGCTAGTTTAGATGTGAATCTTGATCAGCATGGACCATTTGGGCTAAAGGACTCATTTCAAGTTCATTATCCTTCAAACGTACACATGTACACAGCCAAATGAAACAATGTTCCTTCGGACAAAGAAGCTCACACACATAACACAAAATGATATTATTTCTTAATTTACTAGTGGTAATAAGGTGCAATTATGACACAAGTTACAAAATAAACAGTATAACTCTACTGGCGGTTCATGCGTGATGAGACCTGGGTTGTGGTAGGTAGTTCAGTAATCTTACAGCCTGAGAAAGAAGCTGTTTCTCTTCCTAACAGTTATTGCCTTTGTGCTACCGTACCTTTTGCCAGAGGGTAGGGTGTCAAAGAGATTGTTGGACAAATGGGAGAATCTTTGACAATACTAAGGGCTCTGCATACACACTGCTCCTGATAAATATCTCGGCAGTCCTCGCAATCTTTTGTTCGGGTTTTCGGTTAGATGCCTTGCAATTCCTTTTATAAAGTCCCTGACAACCATGGTGCATTCATTCAGAGCCTTTGAGGAGTCCTTGAACACAACCCAGTCCACTGACTCAAAGCAATCCCGTAGCCGCTCCTCCATCTCCTGCAACCACCTCTTTGTTGTTCTTACCTCTGAAGCCTTGCTCTTTAGCCTCTGCCTGTATACAGCCAAGTGATCAGAAATGTGGTCTAGGCATGGGACAGCAGGCATTCCTAATCGTAGTATAGCAGTGCTCGAATGTGCTGGGACCGCTGGCGCTGGAGCTTAAATGCTGATGATAATTGGGCAGAGATTTCCTCAAGCAAGTCTGACTGAATTTTCTGACTATGATCTGAAAGACATGGGGGTAGGCTGTTTCCTGTTTGTTGATGACATATTGACCAGTTGCGTCACGGCCTGGTATGGAAGCACCAATGCCCTTGAATGGAAAATCCTACAAAAAGTAATGGATACAGCCCAGACAACCGTGGGTAGAGCCCTCTCCACTATTGAGCACATCTATACAGAGCACTGTTGCAAGAAAGCAGCATCCATCATCAGGAACCACCACCACCCAGGCCATGCTCTCTTCTCGCTGCTGCTATCAAGGAGAAGCTAGTGCAACCTTAGGACTCACACCAGCAGGTTCAGGAACAGTTATTTCCCCTCAACCATCAGACTCCTGAACCAGAGGGGATAACTTCACCCACCCCATCAGTGTATGTACTGCTCCCACAACCTATGGACTCACTTTCAAGGACTCTTCATCTCACGTTCTTGATATTTATTCCTTATTTATTTATCTTTTTTTTTGCACAGTTTGTTATCTTTTGCACACTGGTTGTTTGTTCTGTTGGGTATGGTCTTTCATTGATTCTGCTGTGTTCTTTGGATTTACTGTGTATGACCACAAGAAAACAATCTGTGTGGTATCTGTTGATATACACATATGCTTTGATAATAAATTTACTTTATACTTCAAATTCATGTACCTAATGGCGACGCAGTTGGTCAGGACAGTCGATGGTACTCCTATAATAATTGGTTAGATTGGTGGGGGGGGGCAGAGTGGAGTCTCACTCCCCTTAATCTCCTCAGGAAGTGGAAACACTGCTGTGCTTTCTTAGTCAATGAGATGGTGTTGGGGGACCAAGTGAGATCATCCATTAAGTGCACTCCTAGAAACTTGGTGCTAATTCTCTCCACGAAGAAATCCTGACTTTCCATGCTGTATGGCTATGTTGGCTCTCTGCCCATGCAATACCCCATGCCACTGAGACACAAGCTCTTAAGTGTGCATGGAGGGTACGTGTTATTACAAAT
Source organism: Mobula birostris (assembly GCF_030028105.1). Lineage (NCBI taxonomy): Eukaryota > Metazoa > Chordata > Chondrichthyes > Myliobatiformes > Myliobatidae > Mobula > Mobula birostris. The sequence continues at coordinate 40,317,615 of NC_092387.1, forward strand.
GTTCACAATGAATGCCCACAAAGACTCCCTAGCCCCCACCCCCTGAGAAGTAGGAAACTGTTTCAACTCAGTGCATAGATCAAAAAGAGCCATATCCCTGTCTCTATAGCAACATCCATTTGTTGACTGTGTGCTTTGTATTTCATTAGGAGCCAAGGAACGCTGGCCACAGGCTGTGCCGTTTTGCTCTGACCTCAGCTGGAAAGGCAGAGAGGAGAGGCACTCATGTTGATGACACTGCCACCTGTGAAGGTTCTGATGAATGCACTGGGAGGTCCCCAGGTCCAGTATCAGGATAGATGGGACCACCACCAAAACCAGACACAAGGGGATTAAATCACTCAAAAGGTAACCATTGTGAGAAGGCAGCTGCTGGTTATGTACATATTACACAAAAACAAAATGTTTAAGTTTGTTTAAGTTTGAAAAGCATGGACAGAGTGGATGTGGCAAAGTTGTTTCCCATGATGGGGGAGTCTAGTACGAGAGGGTATGACTTAAGGATTGAAGGGCGCCCATTCAGAACAGAGATGCAAAGAAATTTTTTTAGCCAGAGGGTGGTGGATCTATGGAATTTGTTGCCACGGGCGGCAGTGGAGGCCAAGTCACTGGGTGTATTTAAGGCAGAGATTGATAGGTATCTGAGTAGCCAGGGCATCAAAGGTTATAATGACAGGGCAGGGCAGTGAGACTAAATGGGAGAATGGATCAGCTCATGATAAAATGGCAGAGAAGACTCGATGGGCCGAATGGCTGACCTGCTCCTTTGTCTTATGGTCTTATGGTTTCTTGTGCTCATCATAATCATTTTAAATTAATGAGTGGTTGATCAGTCTAGAAATACAGCATAAATTAAGGAATTAGGTAATTCTTTCCCCTCCAATCCACAAGATCATGGATGAACTGGGCTTGTACTCGTTGGAATTTAGAAGATTGAGGGGGGATCTGATTGAAATGTATAAAATCCTAAAGGGATTGGACAGGCTAGATGCAGGAAGATTGTTCCCGATGTTGGGGAAGTCCAGACGAGGGGTCACAGTTTGAGGATAAGGGGGAAGCCTTTTAGGACCGAGATTAGGAAAAACTTCTTCACACAGAGTGGTGAATCTGTGGAATTCTCTGCCACAGGAAACAGTTGAGGCCGGTTCATTGGCTATATTTAAGAGGGAGTTAGATATGGTCCTTGTGGCTAAAGGAGGATCGGGGGGTATGGAGGGAAGGCTGGTGCAAGGTTCTGAGTTGGATGGTCAGCCATGATCATAATAAATGGCGGTGCAGGCTCGAAGGGCCGAATGGCCTACTCCTGCACCTATTTTCTATGTTTCTATGTCCAAGTCAATAATAATCCTCCCCTGACCCTAAAACTAACAAGACTCTGTTTTGTCATTTTCAACCAACCCCCAGTTTAAAAGACATTTTCCACATAGAAGGGTGCAGGACTTCAGACTTGTGTTCAAAAAGAAAACCTAGCTCAAGATAAACTTGAATTTTAAAATCGTGCTCTTTAAGGAGTACTGTGCCCAGTTCTGGTCGCCTCACTATAGGAAGGATGTGGAAGCACTGGAAAGGGTACAGAGGAGATTTACCAGGATGCTGCCTGGTTTAGAGAGTATGGATTAGGATCAGGGATTAAGGGAGTTAGGGCTTTACTCTTTAGAGAGAAGGAGGATGAGAAGAGACATGATAGAGGTATACAAGATATTCAGAGGAATAGATAGAGTGGATAGCCAGCACCTCTTCCCCAGGGCACCACTGCTCAATACAAGAGGACATGGCTTTAAGGTAAGGGGTGGGAAGTTCAAGGGAGATACTAGAGGAAGGTTTTTTTACTCAGAGAGTGATGGGTGCATGGAATACACTGTCTGAGTCAGTGGTGGAGGCAGATACACTAGTGAAGTTTAAGAGACTACTAGACAGGTATATGGAGGAATTTAAGGTGGGGGGTTATATGGGAGGCAGGGTTTAAGGGTCAGCACAACATTGTGGGCCAAAGGGCCTGTACTGTGCTGTACTATTCTATGTTCTATGAAAAAAAGTTGTCATTAGTGCTAGAGGGATCATGGAATATAACAATGAACTGAATTTTGGATAATCACCTGCACTCATAATGAATGGCAGACCATGTTGGATGGAGTGAATGGGCTGCCCTGCTTCTAGTTTCTGTCTCTTCCCTCCCCAGACACCCTCCCTATACCATCGCAACTTTTAAAGAGCTCAGTCAGGTTACCCCATGACACATAACATTCCGGGAATGATTGGCAGCAGGCACCTGCAGAATTTCTGCTTCTCTGGAGCAGAACGGGTTGGTATAATGTGGGTCTGCTGAACCCTGCTGTGCGAAACGGATACAAGATGCAGCAGGTCACCTATGGTGCAGTACACTTTCCAAGCCTCCAGCAACTTACCATGACCAAACAAACAGCGGGCAAGTCACCTCACATTTTTTTGCCTTGTCAGCATGTGCTTACACCTGCCTTGGTTTTTGCCCGAGACAGATTAATCAACTTTCAGCAACCACAAAATTCCAATCCCATTGTCTGCTGTGAATTTAGTGAGACACTTGACAACAGTGGCTTTGCCTACAATGTTCTGTTGCTAGTGAAAAATCTGGAATTGTGAAGTTCGAAAAGTTTGAACTTTTTGAACTTTTGGCATTTCTCTAGCTAGGATGCCTCATTGTTTGAACTTGGTTGCAGAGGTGAAGAAGTCCAGTTCCACTGAGTGCAACTCTTCGCAATATCCAGCCAGTGCGCTCCTCCCCGGGGACCTCAGATTACTCATAGAGTCAGAGTTAAATAGCAAGGGAACTGTCCCTTCAGCCCAACTTGCTCATAGCAACCACAATATCTATGTGGGCTAATCCCATCTGATTGATCACCACATTCCTTTAAATCTTTTATAGCCAATATGTGTCCAAATCTCTTGACAGCATTTGGATCTGTACCCATTTCTACCACTTGTTTTGGCAGCACATTCCATAAGCCCACCAACTTCTGTACAAAAAAGCTACCCCTCAGATCCTTTATAATCTTTCTCCTCAATCGTTAATAGATGATTTCCCCACTTTGGGGGGGGGGGGGGGAGATGGTAACCACTCACTTTATCTATAACCCTCAATTTTTAAATACATTACCCTCTTACACTCCAGAAAGAAAGTCCCAGCCTATCCACCCTCTCATTATAACGCAAGACCTCCAGCTCAGGTAAAATCCTTGAGTTTTTTTTTTGTACCCTTTCCAGCCTGTAGCTAGATGACCAGAATTGAGCACAATACTCCAAGTGTGGTCTCCCAGTGACTCAAAAAGTTGTCACACGGTGTCTCAATTACTGTATTCATCATTTCTCATGATAGACACAACCCACAGTGTCTGTGCCAGCTCTGAGCATACATAATCCTATTTCCTTACACCTATTCTCTGTCATGCTAATCAACTCTCCTATCACCCTTCTACACTAGGGGTCATTTACAGTGACCAACTAAGTTACCAACCTGCACATCTTTGGGCTTGGGATGAAAATGGAATAAATCCACATGGTCAGGTGAAGAATGTGCAAAAGATTCCTCACAGGCAATGCTGGAGTTCAGAATTGGATCTGGGTCACTCTGTTTGTCATGTTCCGCAACTGGGGCAAACTCAGCAACTGTCTCCCATGCACCTGGAGAGCTCCACCTTCTCCTACAACCTTTGGACTTTTCTAACCCATTTTTGACATCACTCAATCATTTCTTCCCAATTTATCCACAGCACTCAGTAACCACGATTCAACTGATAGCACTTGTGTACAAGTTGAAGGATTGTAGATTCCCACACAGGTTCAAAAATCCGGACACAAAATATGATACTTCAGCTAAATTGATACCATATTCCATTTACATATTATTACAAAATAGCAGTTTTTTTGTTTGTACCCAATTGCCCCAAACAGAATTGACCACTGCCATCACTCAGATCAATGCTGGTATCCCCCTTACTTTTGTTCATTGATCTACTTACTCAGTTTGTAGGAGTTCAACTACTGAGTTTTATTAGAGGTAGAAGCCTAGCTGGGAATTCTGGACTCTGGTTCAAGGTAAGTTGGAAGATTCTGGTGCAGAGGAGACCAGCATTTTCTTTCTAAGAAGAAAATTTTAAACGTTCTGCTCACTATCTCTCAAATGATTTTCTGCTCATTTAAAAGTAATGGGAAGTTACTTGGAAATATATTTTGTACATATTCCGGGTAACCACAGATTGTCCTACAGCAAAGAATATTAAAATGCTAACTTTAATGCTGCAAATGCCCCAGTGTTCCAGAGAAATGAGGCTGAACACTATGTACCTAACCACATGGTGCACTGCAGATGGAGAAAAGCACAGTCAGCAATAGATTTTAAGGGACAACATCACAAGGGAAAAGATTGATCCTGAGGGTTATACTGGATTATAAAGAGAGTGGAAACAGGCCAGCCAGTTCATGACAGCATGTTGGCTCTTATTCAGGCTCTTACAATTTTCTTTATCTGAAGCACTTAGAGGGAATTCCAGAATAGGGCTGCTGCATTTATTGAAGATATCAAGGATGCAACAATCAAGTTTGTGGAGCAAGAGGGCGGAAATGGATGAAAGCACAGGTTATGCTTAGTAATGCAAGTATTTTGCATAAACACCGAGGCAGATGCTTGAAATCCCGAGCAACACATTCAAAATCCTGGAGGAACTCAACAGGTCAGGGAGCGTGATGAAGGGTCTAGGCCCCAAACTGTCGACCCTTTATTCCTTTCTAAAGATGTTGCCCGACCTGCTGAGTTCCTCCATTATTTTGCATGTGTTATTGTAATATTTTGCATAATTCATTGACCAGCAACTACTGACAGACGTCCCTTAAACCAGTCTGTGGTATCATCCACCGAGATAAGAACTAAAGAAATTGAAGGTGTCCATTCAGTCAATCGCATACACACTGCCTTTTACGCAAAACCATGGCTGATCCTTTATCTTCGCTACTTTTCCGCACTAACCAATATATCTCTCGATTTACAAAATGGGGAAGGGCTAGGCATTCCAATCACAGCAAGAGTGAAACTCTACAAGGGGCTCAGTTGCACTCAAAACTTAGGGGGAATTGCCTGCAGCCTTCATTTGGATCTGGGATTTCAATCTGTTCTCCTGCATCAATACCTCCGGGAAAAGGTGGAGAGAGGACCTTCCTGCTGGAAGGAAGGCAGAAACTTGGGAATGGGGACCTCTAAGTATGGCCTTGAAAGTTGCCTCCCCCCACCCCGCCGCCTGATATTCCAGCACTGCGTGCGCCCATGCATACAATAACCCGGAGCCCCAGCTGCTCAACAACGCAACTCGGGAGAAATTCAACGCTAGTATCTAAATTTGAAGTCGTATTCCATCAAACGCTGTGCATTGTCTGATTGCACCAAACATTCCCCGGCAACGGGTCACAGAGGGTGAAGCACCTGCCAATCACTTCGGGTGCACAACTGCTGCTGATGAGATCTGGCAAGCCAGTCACTAGACCGAGTGTAAATTGAATGAGAAATCCCTTGTGCCATACCTCTCCTGCTAACAAAGCATTGTTGCAAACTTCTGTAAGACGGTGGGCAGAGATCACACAGAAGCCGAGTACACGGGCTGCACAGAAAGTAAGGCTCAGCTTCAGGCATCAGACACATCCAAACGGGCTACTAAACCGCCAAGGGAGAGTCGCAGTATACACCGCCAGAAATATCTGATCGCAACTACGAAAGCACCCATTGAAGACAGCCTGCACTAGTTGGAACACCGCACGCTGTAGCCTCCAGCCCGGAGCAAGGCAGGTAACGTCTTGTCCGCTCCTGTAATATCCGGCAACCCAGCCAGTGGGAAGAGCCCAGCGCTGTGTGCAGGGGGGCGGCGGTGTCAGAGGCTTCCCGCCTGGCTGTGGCTAATCAAGGTCACGCCGTGAAATGGGCTACAGCTGCTGCCTCCCCTCCGGAGACAAGCAAGGTCGAACTCAGCAAGGCACTAAGATCCCAACCTCTGAATGGGAATGGGAAAATCTCTCAGTGGCATCATTACTGCACTTCCCCGATCTGATGGACACGAGTTTAGGGCGTCTGGAGCTGGGGGACTCTCCACAGTCCGAGCAATTAATAATCTGTTGGAGGAACTCAGTGGGTCACGCAGCATCCTACTACTACCCACTACCCTAAGGCATAGGGGCAGAACTGGGCCATTCAGCCCTAAGAGTCTGTTCCACCATTTAATCATGGTGCTGCATCATGGACTTGTCTTTGATTGTGCTTTTGAATAGCGAGGTATAATTTATATTAAGTGTGTTGTGTTTACCTATGTAGCTGTGATGCAGCTGCAAGTTTTTCATCATGCCTGTACCTTACTGTACTTGTGCTCATGGCAATAGGCTCAGCTTGGGGGAAAGGACCTATGACATTTCAGGTTGAAATGCTGCATTGTGACCCTGCTTTTTGTCCCAGATACCCTGTAGTGACAATTCCTTTCCTTCCACAGATGCTGCTTGATCCACTGAATTCTTCCAGCATATTGATTGTTGTTGCTGCAGATTACATCATCCTTTGTCTCTTGTGTATGCAACTACAGTCGAAGATTGTTTCTTTTTTAAAAATAGGTTAACAAATTTTGCAATATTACGATTTTCCTAGATCACCTTACAAAATTTACATACAATTAAAACCTTACCATCCTCATCCATGACACTGTGTGCTCCCTCTTCAGGAACACCCAAGTACGGGCAGCGGTTCGGTCAGACAGAACACTAGCTGGCTGGATATTGACCTGTGAATGCCCACCTTGGCTCAGGAGCAGGCCGCTGATGAGATTTCCCCACAAACGATTCACCCTGCTCCATGCTGGGTCCCCAAAGAGAGTGGGGCTGAAGTGCAACCAGAACATGAGGAGCAGCCTTTTGGAGTACTCCAACAGGGTGCAACCTCTCACATTCTATTTAGACAGGGGACACCTCTGGGTAGACTGTCCGGGGCCCTGTCACCCATCACTAGTCACTGAAGGGTCTTGTCCTGTGGGGCAGCCTCTCAAACACTCAAAGTGCACTGCCGAAAGAGGGGACACGAAAAGCACTCGTGCTTGTTAAATAATGAATGTAAAGAAAGACATCTACTGATTGTGTTGTGTTTCCTGTATTATTTATGAATAAAATTTAATTTTGAAGTATAGAACGCCCACGATGCTCAGATTCTGCAAATGAATTGTCAAAAAATTTCTTTATACTTTAGTTCAGTTTAGTCCTCTTTAACTTGATCCCACTGTAGGCTGTGATTTGGGTTGTTTTCCAATAGTTGTCATGGTAAGAGAGAAATCACCCCCAGTGTTATGGAGCTGGGGGGGGGTCAACCATTTGTCATCAGGTGTCAGGCATCCGGATGGCAACAGCTGACAGTATCTTAAAGGGGCATCTTCATGGGGGGGAATATTTCGCAAGTTATTTCTGTCTACAAGTACATGTCTGGGATGCAAGTCACATTGAAACATTCCATTATAACCTCAGATGTGTACTTAAATGGAGTGATAGCGATTCAGTAAATTTTGTGTTTACTGGTATGACTAACAGATTACATTTGAATGGATGCTGCTTTTGACATAGTTGTACCAGGTTGAATCACACATGTTGTTCCATTCTTATCCATGCACTTGCAAACCGAGAGTCACCAGCGATAGCTTCCCCTCGTGCACCAACATCACCATCTCCCCCTTGTGTTGGGCCTCACCTGCTGGTGGAGAAGGCTGAGTCATAGTCATACTTTATTGATCCTGAGGGAAACTGGGTTTCGTTACAATTGCACCAACCAAGAATAGAGTATAAATATAGCAATATAAAACCATAAATAATTAAATAGTAATATGTAAATTATGCCAGATGGAAATAAGTCCAGGACCAGCCTATTGGCTCAGGGTGTCTGACCCTCCAAGGGAGGAGTTGTAAAGTCTGATGGCCACAGGCAGGAATGACTTCCTATGATGCTCAGTGTTGCATCTCGGTGGAATGAGCCTCTGGTTGAATGTACTCCTGTGCCCAACCAGTACATTATGTAGTGGATGGGAGACATTGTCCAAGATGGCATGCAACTTGGACAGCATCCTCTTTGCAGACACCACCGTCAGAGAGTCCAGTTCTGTCCCCACAACATCACTGGCCTTACGAATAAGTTTGTCGATTCTATTGGTGTCTGCTACCCTCAGCCTGCTGCCCCAGCACACAACAGCAAACATGATAGCACTGGCCACCACAGACTTGTAGAACATCCTCAGGATGGAAAGCTCAGTGTGGGACTGGGTAGGGGAACTGGGAGGTTGGTGGGGTTGCTCTGAAGGTGATAAACTAGTCCCGCTTACCACCCCAACCCTCAACCTTTCTCCACCATAATCCTCCCCTCCCCAATTTGGCTCTACTGGTCCCAATCTTCCTCTACCCCTCCCCCACCAGGGGCCAGTTTCCCATCATCCTTCACTCCTCCTCCATCCACCAATCATCTCTTCACTCTTCCTCCATCCACCAATAATCTCTGCCCAGCCCCATGTCATCTCTCCCACTCTCTTCATATCACTAACTCTCTCTCTTCGTCCTCATTCCTAATGCAGGGTTTTGACACTAAACATGGGGAAAAGTGGGTTGTTTGTTGCCCCTGACAGACCCTGCCAGAGGTAACATTGGATACCTCTGCCCTAACTCAGATTAGCAACTGCTGAAATTCCAGTCCCCTGTTATCTCACATTTCCAGAAGAAGATGGCGCCCGCGAACAATGCAACCAAGGGCGCCATCCCCAAGACGGGTCATGAAGCAACTCCGTTCACTTCCTTTATGTCTTCTTTTTATTTCAGTCGTGGTTCTGCTCCTGTTGGACCCCGTTATCTACATGCTGGCAGTGTTTTATCGGGCCAATCAGGTGATCTAGTGCCTTGTTGTCTCCAAGAGGGCTCCACAAGACTGCAAGCAAGGAGTGCAGCCTGGGGACCAAGAAGCCTGGACAAAGGGTGCGAGCCCATGACCAACTCCATCCCTGACCAATCTTGCTGATTAGAGCACCAAGAAAGATTGAAATCATCAAGCTGGGTGTGGAGAGACAAGCGAATATTCAGTGCCGTTTACCAGCCTCTGTGGTGAGTCTGTGGTGGCCAGTGCTATCATGTTTGCTGTTGTGTGCTGGGGCAGCAGGCTGAGGGTAGCAGACACCAACAGAATCAACAAACTCATTCGTAAGGCCAGTGATGATGTGGGGATGGAACTGGACTCTCTCACGGTGGTGTCTGAAAAGAGGATGCTGTCCAAGTTGCATGCCATCTTGGACAATGCCTCCCATCCACTACATAATGTACTGGTTGGGCACAGCAGTACATTCAGCCAGAGACTCATTCCATCGAGATGCAACACAGAGCGTCATAGGAAGTCATTCCTGCCTGTGGCCATCAAACTTTACAACTTCTCCCTTGGAGGGTCAGACACCCTGAGCCAATAGGCTGGTCCTGGACTTATTTCCTGGCATAATTTACATATTATTACTATTTAACTATTTATGGTTTTATTACTATTTAATTATTTGTGGTGCAACTGTAACGAAAACCAGTTTCCCCCGGGATCAATAAAGTACGACTATGACTATGACTATGACTTGCTGACTGGCTACGTGATAGTCTCTCTCATCCTTGAGGCTGTTGGAGGATGGTGCCCGAGTAAGCTTTAATTGGCACGTTCTGATATGTTCTATTTTTATGGTTTCTCCTTTTTTTGTTGCTATTTTGGGTGTTATCGACCTTCGGATAATGAACACTGTCTGGTACGGAGGGGCTACTGTACAGGACCGAAAGAAGCTGCAGAAGATTGTAAATCTAGTCAGCTCCATCTTGGGCACTAGCCTACAAAGTACCCAGCATATCTTTAGGAAGCGGTGTCTCAGAAAGGCAGTGTCCATTATTACAGACCTCCAGCACCCAGGGCATGCACTTTTCTCACTGTTACCATTAGGTAGGAGGTACAGAAGCTTCAAGGCGCACACTCAACGATTCAGGAACAGCTTCTTCCCCTCTGCCATCCAATTCCTAAATGGACTCTGAAGCTTTGGACACTACCTCACTTTTTTAATATGCAGTATTTCTGTTTTTGCACATTTTAATAATTTATTTATTATACGTAATTGATTTGTTTATTTATTATTATGCTTTATTTTACTTATTAAGCTGGCTGGTGGCATAGTGGCATCAGCACTGGACTTCAGGGTGAGAGGTCCGGAGTTCGATTCCAGCCGGCACCCTTGCACGCTCTCCATCCGTGCTGGTGATCTCTTTAAAAAAACTCCCCTGACAGAAGGCAATGGCGAACCACTGCTGTAACTTGCCTCGTACACTATTTCCCAATACGCCAGAGCAGTGTGGAAGGAAATCGCCCGCTAACCAGAAAATTCTGGATGCTACATACCTACCTTTTATTTATCATTATTACTTCTTGCTCTCTCTGCTAGATTATGTATTGCATTGAACTGCTGCTGCTAAGTTAACAAATTTCACCTCACATGCCAGTGATAATAAACCTGATTCTGATTCTGAGCTGAACTGAAAAACGCCTTTTGATTTTGTGTTTTTCATAGTTTTTTTGTTGCCTGGGTGGGGCAAGGTGGGGTGTTCGGTGTTTTTCTTTGACCGGGTTCCATGGTTTTTCTTTGTTTCGTTGCTGTCTATGGGAAGATGACTCTCAGGGTTGTATACTGCATACACACTTTGATAATAAATGTGCTTGGAACCCTTTGAACCTTTCCCTGTCAACACAAGCTGGTCTCTGCAATTTTACTCTCCATACGTTCCTCTAATCCTCTCATTTCCCATCTCTGTTTCACCCATCAGAGACCTATCTCACTGACATATGCCGCTCTTGTTTAACGATGCCTCAATTCAAAACAAACATTTCCAAAAGCTATTCTGCATTCTGTTTTCCTTTTCACTACCCCAATGTAATTGATGTGATTATGTACGGCATGATCTGTCTGGATGGCATGCAAAACAAAAGCTTTTCACTGTATCTCAGTAAGTGTGACAGTGTCACCCACAGCAAGGTCTGTGTTCAATCTGAGGGTATTGGATTAGACATGAGCTTGGAGCTGTTCAGTTCCCTCAATATGACTCGGGGTGCAGTAAATCTTGTTGATTTGATGTGGGGCTGTCAAGAACTTATACGGAGGAAGACATTGCACAACTAGTCTCTTTAGCTTGATGGTGGTATTACGCCAATCTTGCATACAGCCTAGAAGTTTCTCAGTCTTGTTTCAGTGCATTTAAAGCTGCTTTGCACAGCATGCTATGTTTACCATTAGTCTATAAAACCTTAAGACAAAGGAGCAGAATTAGGCTACTTGGCCCAATGAATCAGCTCCGCCATTCCATCATGGCTGATTTATTATTCCTCTCAAACCCTTCCTCCTGCCTTCACCCTGAAACCTTTGAATCCCTTACTAATCAAGAGTCTATAAACCTGCACACTCTTAAATGGCAGAATCAGAATCAGGTTTAATATCACCAACGTATGTCTTGACATCTGTTGTCTATGTAATACATAATAATAGAGAAAACAGTCGTGAATTACAGTAAGTATAAATATAATTAGATGTTTAAAAGGTTGTTGTGAAGCATCTAGTGTGGTAGTGTAGCGGGTAGTGCTTGTCGCTCTCACTTTCAGCTTCCACCACTGGCCAGCAGTCTCACAAAGAGGAGAGCTGAGTGTGCAAGTCTCTCCCTGCCAGTATACAGCCCCTCCAACAGCAAGCCTCATGTATTCCCTTCTCACTGGCGACACACAGACACTGAACTCCTCTCGGACTACGGGTGAACTACAGAGGGCAGGGAGGAGGTCTAGCCTCTGCACACGTAGCATGTGGGCCCACTGGCGTGTAGACGTGCCTTGGTGCTTGTGAACCAGATCCCCAGCTACGGGTAAATAGCCCCACTGCTTTGTGGGTAGCCTCGGGGGAGACAACGGGTATGGGCGTAAAGCTGGAAAACAAATCCAGAGTGGAGCCCCTTAGGTGGCTGGATGTCATTGAATATCCTTCTGGCAGCTCCTGCAGCCAAGCTGGTGCCAAATGTATTGCTTCATAAGTTTTCCTTTGGACTACACTGATGAGGCTGAGAATGGGCATCTCAGGTTCTCCTTACCTTCCGCCCAGGCTTGTGATGATGATGATGATCATCCACTGACCTTCGAGACAGTTGGATGCCAATCAACCAGTAAAATCAAATAATTAGTGTAAAAATAAAAATATTTAGAAGTATTGAGGTAGTGTTCATTGGTTCAATGTCCATTCAGAAGTCTGACGGCAGTGGGGAAGAAGCTATTCCTAAAATGTTGAATGTCTTCAGGCTCCTGTACCACCTCCTTAATGGTAGCAATGAGAAGAGGACATGTCCTGGGTGATGGGGGTCCTTAGTGATGGATGCCGCCTTTTTGAGGCATCGCATTTTGAAGGTGTCCTTGATGCTGGGGAGGCTCATGCCCATGATGGAGCGGGATGAGCTTGCAACTTTCTGAAGCTTTTTCCAATCCTGTGCAGTGCACCCCATCCCCATACCATATAGTGATGCAACCAGTTAAAGTGCTCTCCACTGAACATCTGTAGAAATTTGCGGGTGACATACCAAGTCTCCTCAAACACCTGACAAAATATAGCCACTGTTGTGCCTTCTTTGTAATTGCATCAATATGTTGGGCCTAGGATAGACCTTCAGAGATGCTGAAACCCAGGAACTTAAAACTGCTTACCCTTTCCACTGCTGATTCCTCGAGGAAGATTGGTATGTGGTCCCTCGACTTCCCCTTCCTGAAGTCCACAATCAATTCCTTGGTTTTCTTTAAGTTTAGTCAAGGTTATTGTTTTCAACATCACTCAACCAAGTGACCTATCTCACTCCCGTAAGCCTCCTTATCACCATCTGAAATCCTGCCCGCAAAAATTGTGTCATCGGCAAATTTATCAATGCCATTTGAGCTGTGACTAGCCACATGGTCGTGGGTGTAGAGAGAGTAGAGCAGTGGGCTAAGAACGCATCCTTGAGGTGGGCCAGTGTTGAATGCCCGCAAGGAAGAGATGCTCTTTCCAATCCACACAGACTGTGGTCTCCCAATGAAGAAGTCAAGTATCCAGTTGCAGACGGAGGTACAGAGGCAAATGCTTTAGAGTTTGTTGACCCCTCAGCTATCAGGCTCTTGAACCAATAGGGATAACTTGACTCAACTTCACTCGCCCCATCATTGAATTGTTCCCTTAACCCATGGATTCACTTTTGAGGACTCTTTCTCTCATGTTCTCAATATTTATTGCTTGCTTGCTTGCTTGTTTGTTTGTTTATTTATTTATTTTCTTTTGTATTTGCACAATTTTTAAACTTTTGCACATTGGTTGTTAGTCCTGATGAAGGGTCTTGGACCGAAACGTCGACTGTACCTCTTCCTATTGATGCTGCCTGGCCTGCTGCGTTCACCAGCAACTTTTATGTGTGTTGGTTGTTTATTCATCTTGTCTGGTGCGGTCTTTCATTGATTTTTGGATTTACTGACTGTGCCTGCAAGAAAACAAATCTCAGGGTTGCAAGTGGTGACATATATGTACTTTGATAATAAATTTACTTTGAACCTTGAGAACTGAGGGTATGATGGTGTTGAACACTGAGCTGTAAGCAATTAGCAGCAGCCTGACATAAATGTTGCTTTTGTTTGGGTGACCCAAGGCCGAGTGGAGAGCCAGTGAGGTTGCATGCATTGTAGACCTTTGTGGCATTAGGCAAGTTGCAGTGAGTCCAGGTCCCTGCGAGGCAAGTGTTGATTCTGGCCATGACCAACCTCTCAAAGCACTTCATCACAGTAGATGTGAGTGCTACTGGGTGATAGTCATTGAGGCAGCTCACCTTGCTCTTCTTGGTCACTGGTATGATTGTCGCGTTTTTGAAAAGGTAGAAACTTCTGACTTCAGCAGTGAGAGATTGAAGATATTCTTGAACAGTCCCATCAGTTGTCGCAGGTTTTCAGTGCCCAACCAGGTACAACATTAGTGTACCTCGCGATGTCAGCCTCTGAGACAAAGGTTACAGGGTCACCTGATGCTGCAGGGATTCGCACAGGTGTAGTTTTATTATCCCTTTCAAAGTGTGCGTAAAAGGCACTTAGCTCATCTGGGACTGAAGCATCACAGCCATCCACGATGTTAGGTTTTGCCTTGTAGGAAGTAATGGCCTGCAAATCCTGCCAGAGGTGATGTACAATCAATTCCATCTCTAACTTCAATTGGAATAGTTTTTTTGTTCTTAAGATAACATTCCAGGGGTCGTACCTGAACTTCTTGTAAAGTTCTGGATCACGGGTCTTGAATGCCACTGATCTGGTCCTCAGCAGACTACAAATCTCATGGTTCACCCACAGCTTTTGGTTTGGGTATGCCTGGTATGCTCTCAAAGGGACACAGTCATCCACACAGGTCTTGAAGAAGTTAGTGACAACTGGAATATATTCATTCCGATCCAAAGATGAATCCCTGAATATCATCCAGTCCACTGATTCAAAGCAATCCTGTAAGCACTCGTCCACCTCCCTTGACCATACCTTCTTGTCTTCACCACTAGTGCTGTGGTCTTTAGTCTCTAACTACTTGCTGGGAGTAGGAGTACAACCAAGTGATCAGACTTTCCAAAGTGCAGGCATGGGTTAGCACTGTAAGCGTTCTTGATGATGGTACAACAGTGGCCAAGTATGTTGGCTCCTCCGGTTCCACTGGTGATATGTTGGGAATAATTGATCAGAAACTTCTTCAGTCTGGCCTGGTTGAAATCCCCCACATGATAGGAAAGGCATCAGGTCGCACTGTTTCGTGACTGCTCCTCCAGTGCTGCAATGGACATCACTACGGGATGGTGGCGGAAAGCTCCCTCAGCAGATTAAATGGACAACACTTGAGCGCTAGATTGCTTGAGCCTATATCATTACCTCTATCATATAGACTCAAGAGATTCTGCAGATGCTGGAAATCCACAGTAAAAGACAATGTTGGAGGTACTCAACAGGGTTAGGTATTATCTCTGGAGAGGAATAAACAGTTGATATTTCAGACCAAGACTCTTCATCAGGACTTGATGAACCTGATAATGGATCTCAGCCCAAAACATCAACTCTTTATTCCTCTCCATAGATGCTGCCTGACCTCCTGAGTTCCATCAGCATTCTGTGTGTGCTACCCTCTATAATATAGACCATGTGCTACACTATTGATCTATTGCAAGCTCTCACAGTGGGGATCTTGATAAACAAAGCTGTCTAGACATTTGGAGGGTGGGGAAGTATCTTGCTGACAGATAGTTTGCCCACTGGAGGCAAGGTCTTTTTGCAGAGGTACAACCAAATGCTCCTGGCAGATTTCAGTCGTGGTGTCATACAGCAGGAATTTGTAATTGGTTTATTAGTGTCACATGTATTGAAATACAGTGAAAAGATTTGGTTTGAGTGTCATCCAAATAGATCTTTCCATACATAAGTCCATCAAGGTAGTATAAGAAAGAAAAGCAGAACATATTGTCACAGTTACAGGGAAAGTGCAGTAGGGGAGACAATAAGGTGCGGGCCATGATGAGATAGATTGGGAGATCTAGCGTTCACCTTTGCTGTATAAGAGGTCTGTTCAAGAGTGTTCAAACAGAAGGGTAGAAGCTGTCCTTCCGTGTGGCGGTGTGTGTTCTCAAGCTTTTATATCTTCTGCCCAATCAAAGAAGAGAGGATGACAGAATGACTGGGATGGAATTACGTTGTCTTGCTTCCTGAGCCAGGGAACTGTAGACAGAGTCCATGCTGGTTTTCATGATGGACTGGGCTGCATACATGAAAACAGGCTCTTCAGCCCATCGTTCACATTGACCATCAAGAACACATTTACACATCCAATTATATTCTCTCCATATTTCCATCAACTTCCCCAGCTTCTACCACTGTGCACAAAGTGGCCAAATATTGTGCCCTGACTTCAGGATGTGGGAGGAAACAGGAGCACTCGGAGGAAATCCATTCAGTCACAAGGAGAATGTGCAAATCCCACACAGACAGCATTCGAGCTCAATATTCAACCTGAGGCTACGGTACTCCACTATCTGAGCTCTTTGCTGAGAGTAATACTAAATTAGTATAGTCCATGAGTATCTACAATTAGGGAAACTTCGAATTTTATATAGTCATAGTCATACTTTATTGATCCCGGGGGAAATTGGTTTTTGTTACAGTTGCACCATAACTAATAAATAGTAATAGAACCATAAATAGTTAAATAGTAATATGTAAATTATGCCAGTAAATTATGAAATAAGTCCAGGACCAGCCTATTGGCTCAGGGTGTCTGACCCTCCAAGGGAGAAGTTGTAAAGTTTGATGGCCACAGGCAGGAATGGCTTCCTATGACGCTCTGTGCTGCATCTTGGATGAATGAGTCTCTGGCTGAATGTACTCCTGTGCCCACCCAGTACATTGTGTAGTGGATGGGAGACATTGACCAAGATGCCAAGATACCTTTGTGCAATAAAGCCTGTAGGATCACTGGGGACCCGAGTCAACCCAACCAAAATCTATTCCAGCTGCTAACATCCGGGAAACGGTACCACAGCATAAAAGCCAGGACCAACAGGCTCCGGGACAGCTTCTTCCACCAGGCCATCAGACTGATTAACTCACACTGATTTAAGTGTATTCTATGTTACATTGACTGCTCTATTTATTACAAATTATTACAAATTACTATGATTGCACGTGGCACATTTAGATGGAGATGTAACATATAAAGATCTTTACTCCTCATGTATGTGAAGGATGTAAGAAATAAAGTCAATTCAATTCAATTCAAAATCTTCCTGCTGCTAAGGGTGAATTCCATCTCCCTGAGGACGGAATTTGAAAGTCCTCCCTTACCCAACAGAGAGCAGCAAAGTGTGAGATATGACAGAAGCCAACAATGGCAACCTTGAATGATCAAAAACCCTGACCTTGACCTTTACAGTCAATGCTATCCAAGTACAAGCAAAAAGAACAGAGGAAAATTTAGGCAGGAGTCATAGAAACATAGAAATATAGAAAACCTACAGCACAATACAGGCCCTTCGGCCCACAAAGTTGTGCGGAACATTTCCCTACCTTAGAAATTACTAGGCTTACCTATAGCCCTCTATTTTTCTAAGCTCCATGTACCTATCCAAAAGTCTCTTAAAAGACCCTATCATATCTGCCTCCACCACTGTTGCTGGCAGTCCATTCCACATACTCACCACTCTCTGAGTAAAAAACTGACATCTCCTCTGTATCTACTCCCCAGCACCTTAAACCTGTGTCCTCTTGTGGCAACCATTTCAGCCCTGGGAAAAAGCCTCTGACTATCCACACGATCAATGCCTCTCATCATCTTATACACCTCTATCAGGTCACCTCTCATCCTCCGTCGCTCCAAGGAGAAAAGGCTGAGTTCACTCAACCTATTCTCATAAGGCATGCTCCCCAATACAGGCAACATCCTTGTAAATCTCCTCTGCACCCTTTCTATGGCTTCCACATCCTTCCTGTAGTGAGGCGACCAGAACTGAGCACAGTTCTCCAAGTGGGGTCTGACCAGGGTCCTATATCGCTGCAACATTACCTCTCAGCTCCTAAATTCAATTCCACGATTGATGAAGGCCAATACACTGTATGCCTTCTTAACCACAGAGTCAACCTGCGCAGCTGCTTTGAGCATCATATGGACTTGGACCCCAAGATTCCTCTGATCCTCCACACTACCAAGAGTCTTGCCATTAATACTATATTCTGCCATCATATTTGACCTACCAAAATGAACCACCTCACACTTATCTGGGTTGAACTCCATCTGCCACTTCTCAGCCCAGTTTTGCATCCTATCAATGTCCCGCTGTAACCTCTAACAGCCCTCCACACTATCCACAACACCTCCAACCTTTGTGTCATCAGCAAACTTACTAACCCATCCCTCCACTTCCTCTTCCAGGTCATTTATAAAAATCACGAAGAGTAAGGGTCACAGAACAGATCCCTGAGGCACTCTACTGGTGACCAACCTCCATGCAGAATATGACCCATCTACAACCACTCTTTGCCTTCTGTGGACAAGCCAGTTTTGGATCCACAAAGCAATGTCCCCTTGGATCCCATGCCTCCTTACTTTCTCAATAAGCCTGGCATGGGGTACCTTATCAAATGCCTTGCTGAAATCCATATACACTACATCTACTGCTCATCGGTCACTAAATCCCTCAATTATTCAACATAATCGTGGCTGATCTCTGCTGGCCTCAACTCCTCTTTTGAACCAGTTCCTTCTAACCTTCAATTCATTGTTCTTTCAAGTATTAATCTATATCTTAAATACATAAAGCAACGAACATAGAACAATGCAGCACAGGACAGGCCATTCAGCTCACTATGTTGTGCCGACATTTTAACCTCCTCAAGATCTATCTAATCCTTCCCGGCTACATAACGCTCCAATTTTTCTTTCATCCATGTGCCTATCTAAGAGTCTCTTAAATGTCCCTAATGTATCTGCCTCTATCACCACCCCCGGCAGTGCATTCCACACATCCACCTCTATCTGCGTAAAAAAACGTACCTCTGACATCCATCCTTCAATCACCTCACATCTAATGATTTGACAGCTACCATCCTCTGGGCTAGAAAACAGCAGAGATTTACTACCCTTTGAGATGGTGGTGAATCAAGGCGCTCTGAGAAAGGGAGTTTGTATATTTACTTTCTAACTGTATACCTGACTTCTGACTTGTGAAAGCATCCCAGCATCTACCCTATAATGATTCCTTAGATCTTGTATGTATGAGGGAGTTTACCCCTCATTCTTCTAAACTCCAAAGAATGCAGACTTAAACTGACCAGCCACTATTTAAAGGACAACTGTCCCATACCAGGTGAATCTCCTTTGGGCTGTCACCGTGCACTATACCCTTCCATATACTCAGAGCTTTTGCAGATGCTGAAAATCAAGAGCAACACACACAAAACGCGAGAGGAATTCAACAGGTCAGGCAGCATCTATAGTAATAAACAGTCGATGTTTTGAGCCAAAACCCTTCGTTGAGACTGGAAAGGAAGGAGAAAGATGCCAGAATAAGAAGGTGAGCGGAAGGTAGGGAGTACAGCCAGGGTTAATAGATGAAGCTAGGTGGTTGGGAGAGGTGGATGAAGTAAGAAGCTGGGAGGTGATAGGTGGAAAGGTTAAATGGCTGGAGAAGAAGGAATCTGATAGGAGAGGAGAGTGAACAATGGAAGAAAGGGAAGGAGGAAGGGACCCAGGAGAAGGTAGCAGGTAAGTGGAGGGAGGGACCAGAATGGGGAATTGAAGAAGAGAAAAGAGGGAAGGGGAAAATTTTACAGGACATTGGGGAAATCTATATGCATGCCATCAGGTTGGAGATTACCGAATATGAGGTGTTGTTCCTCCAACCTGAGGGTGGCCTCATTGTGGCAGGAGAGGCGGCCATGAGCCAACATGTTGGAATGGGAATGGGGGTTGGAATTGAAAATGTTGGCCACCGAAAAATCCTGCTTTTTTTGGAAGAAGCAAAGGTGCTTGTCAAGGTATATCCTTCAATGTATATGTTGTGAGTCTTTTCACTGTTCTCATTGAGGATGAAGAATACAGTCTGCACATTGACATGTTCACAGGATGAGTAAAGTACAGGCTACTTCGAGGCTTTTCAGAGGAGTGGTCTTGCAAGTCATGTTGGGTGGTTTTGGATTTACACTGTTATGGACATAATGTGGGAAGTGTTGTGTTTTCATACTAGAGAAAGTTTTGAGTACTAATGAAAACAGATGGGAGAGTTGAACAAAGGATGAAGAATTCATGCTGAACAGGTGTATTGGGGGAAGAAACTAGGGGTGTAGGTTACCTAGAATTGGAAAATTTAATATTAATACCATTGGAGTATAAATCACCCACGAGGAATATGAGATGTTGTTCTTCTGGTTTGCATTTGGCCTCTCTACAGATGAAGACTGAGGTCAATGTGGGAGTGGGAAATAGAGTGAAAAGAAAACATAAAATTAGAAGCTCGAGATGACCGTTACAGACATTAAGTACTACGGGTGCTCCTAGTTTATTCCTGATCTCACTTCTATAGGAGTGGCCACATCATGAGAACCAAATGCAGTAGAACAGGATGGAAGGATGCAGGTGAACCTACCTTTGCTGGAAAGGCAGTTTATGTTCCTGGATTGTTATAAAGAAGGATGTAGAGGGATAGGTGAAAGCTGTGGGATTAGGTTGGAGCCGATACAAAGTAAGTTGTTGATTTGTTGATGTAATGGTTGCCGAGGCAGGTGGGGTGAGAGGTGAAGACCAAGGGAACTGTACTTGGTGGCCACTGTATTTGGCACACCTATACACCTGCTTGTTAATGTAAAGATCTAATTAGCCAATCATGTGGCAGCAACTCAATGCATAAAAGCATGCAGACATGGTCAAGAGGTTCAGTTGTTCTTCAGACTGAACATCAGAATGGGGGAAGAAATGTGATCTAAGGGACTTTGACCCTGAAATGATTGCTGGTGCTAGATGGGGTGGATTGAGCATCTCAGAAACTGCGGATTTCCTGGGATTTTCTTGTACAACATTCTCTAGAGTTTACAGAGAATGGTGTGAAAAACAAAAACATCCAATGAGTGGTAGTTTTGTGGGTGAAGACGCCTGGTTAATGAGAGAGATCAGAGGAGAATGACAGACTGTTTCAAGCTGAGAAAAAGGTGACATTAAATCAACTAACTATGCATTATAACAGTGGTGTGCAGAAGAGCATCTCTAAATGCACAACACGTTGAACCTTGAAGTGGATGGGCCACATCAGCAGAAGGCCGTGAGCATACCATCAGTGTATGTTGCTGTTCTGCTTGGGAAGAGGGAGGTGAGAGTAGTCAATGTAGTAAATGGAAGAGGTGCAGGTGAGGGCTTCATCAACCACGGGGGGAGGGAAGTCACATTTCTAGAAGAAGGATGACATTTCAGATGCTCTAGAACAGAGAACTTCATCTTGAGAACAGTTACCATCAAGATGGTAAAACTGAGCAACAGGGATGTAAGAGGTAGGGTGGGAGGAGGTACAGTATAATCAAGGTCACTGTGTCCGCGGTAATTCTGTCACCTGAGGTGAAGTCAGAGTGATCCAGGTGAATTTGAGAGCAGGGTAAACATTGGTGATAAAATTGATGAGTTTTGAAGTACAGGAGGCAGCACCGATGCAGTCTCCAACATAGCAGAGGAAGAGTTCCGCAGGGTGCTGGAATTGGCTTGGATGGTGCTTTTACTGGCTAAAGCACAGGATAATTGAGCAAGGAGGTCTTGCAACACCAATAAATTATGAATTGGGTCTCAGCTACAGTACCATACAGGTATGTTCAATACAGAACAGGAAATCTGCAAGAGCATAGAGGAATCGACTTGTGTCCCACTAGGGCTAGGGAACTATAGTTGTGGTGACTATAGTTTCTTTGGCTGCTAACTTCAACATGGGGCAATTTCCTCCCCCTCTATCTCCTGTCCCACTGTTGTTCCCTACCTCGTTTTCCTGAAATTCTTAAGTTTTATATTACACCTTCATCTTCCCTGTCTAAAATGCTGCTTGACAGGTTTTCTGCATCATCATCCATCTGCTTCATGGTTGACCTCCTGACCTCCAGATTCAGAATCAGATTGGGACTCAGGTTCATTTTACTTATCACATGTACAATGAATCGTGCCAGTTGCATTAACAACCGACACAATCTAAGAATGTGCTGGGGACAGCCCGCAAGTATCGTCCCACTCTCCGGTGACAAAATAATATGCACATAATGCTCTGCAGCACAACAACAACAAAACAACAGAAAAGCAAGCCACTCACCTCCCTCCCTCCCACCCACCTACACATACAGACAATCTTCCAGCCCCATAACAGGGTGCCTCTCCTTAAGATCTTTGACACTATTACTAATTAAGAACCTATCAACCTCTGCTTTAAATACACCAAATGACTTGGCCTCTACAATTATCTGTGTTTATCTGTGGCAACAGATTCTACAGATTCACCTCCCCATCTCCATTCTAAATGGACGTTCTTCTAATCTGAAGCTCTGCCCTCTGGTCCTAGACTCCCCTACTATAGGAAACACCCTCTCTATGTCCACTCTATCTAGGCCTTTCAAATCGAATTTTAATGACTAAGTGTTCAGATCATATAGCTCAAACACCTGGACCAATGCTACGTGTAGACAACTGAAGGAATAGAGCCAGGTTACCATGGTAGTAGAACATGCTAATTGCATCCTTGGGCAGTGGAGGGAAAACAGTTCAAAACAAGCTAGAGTTTAAACAGCCTTGAAATTGGCTTTGGAAAAGCTGATATTCAAGCCAAAAAGGTATACTAAATATTTTATAAAACACCTGTTGGCACTGAGCTAGAGAATTGTGTCCACTTCTGGGCACCAAAGTCAGTGAAGTGGTAACAAAGAAGAAGGACTACTGAAAACTGCAGAAAGCTGGAGCTGTTCCACTTTCAGCAGAGGCGGATTTGAAGAACCATCCTCTGCTGCATGCCTTTTTAGGGAGGTACCGCAGTTAGCGTAAAGTTTTACAGATTGGTGTTCAATTCCTTTCGCTGTCTTTAAAGTGTTCATACATTCTCCCCTTGACCATGTGGCTTTCCTCTGGTTGCTCCTGTATCCTCCCACATTCCCAAGACTAACAGGTGATAATTAGTAAGTTGTGGCCGTGCTATATTGACACCAGGGGGATGGGGACAGTTGCAGGCTGCCCCCAGCACTTCTGCAGTCTCTGTTGGTTGTTGACACAAAGGGCACATTTCATTGTATGATTTGATGTACATGTGACAAATAAATAAGTAAATCTTTAAAGAAGAAGTGTTCAAACTGATGAAGGATTTTGGTAAATATACTGAAAGCTCATTTATTGTCGTGCCAGACTTGGCAGGTATTGGTTAATAGGATGTCTACTGAGGAGCTCCCTCAACAATGCACAGTACCAGTCAGCAGAGTCCAGGTAAGCAGGCTTTTATTCCAATAGTTGCCACGTTCCTCTGTAGTTACACTCAAGTCACTTTGTTAGTAAGCCAAATATTTTAATTGCAGTCTGGTGGCATACAATATAAATGTATGCATTGTTTGCCAGGGAAGAAGTAGATATATTATTACTGTATCTGTTAGGACATTTTCTGTGAACAAGTAGGTGCTTTTTCAGTTCTAAAATAAAAGAAATATTGTGATTAGATTATTTTGCTCATTGAATAATTTTGAATGGAAGATGCAAAATATTTAGCTATATGTACTTAGAAGCTCACATGCACCATTAGATTCACTCTTGAAGACTTTTTCCATAAGATCATAAGATATAGGAGCAGAATTAGGCTATTCAGCCCATCAAATCTGCTCTCCCATTACAGCATGGTGATTTATTATTCCCTTTCAACCCAATTTTCCTTCCTTCTCCTTTTTCAATTTTACTAATCAAGAACCTGTCAATTTTTTTGCATTCATCCAACCCTGTACTTCAAATGTACACTGCCAATATATCCAAGAAGCAAATGATATGAATGTGCAAAAATATTTGTGTACATCCCACTGGGACTGAACCAGGGTCAGGAGATAATGGTGGATAGCAGGACAGGGGGTTGGGCGTGTGCTAACATTTTCAGTGTGGACCCCTTTGTCAGAAGCCTCACTTCCTAAAACAGCCTTCCTGACTGCTAGGTGCATCCAGCGTTTTCCCTTCCTGATGAATAGTGATGCTGGGCTAGAATGAGTTTAAAACACAATGCACAGTTTGTATTTTGGAAGCTAATTATTGGATTTAAACCCGGACAGAAGTGTGTTGGCAAAACAGCATAGAGTAAACGTGAAATGAGTTAGAAAAAGCCTCAGCCGCAAATGCCACCCAGCTGGAAGGAGGTGATAATCACAGCCATACTGAAAGAAGGGAAGGATAAAATGGAATGTGGGTCATTTAGACCAATATCTGTTCTTAATGTGGATCATGGAATATTTACCTCCATCATGGCCAAATGATTACAAGAGTTTCTACCCACACTGATGCCCTACAAGACATCTTTAAATGTGAAATATCCTTCGAGAGTAAGACCATTTATTTTGGGTATACACCTCAAGAATGGTTGAAAAGAGATAAATATTTAATGAATGTACTGCTGGGGACTGGTAAAAACACCCTTACCAGGAAATGGTTATCACAGGAGACCCCAACTTTAAATGTATGGATGGAAATTACAATGGACATTTACAAAATGGAGAAGATAACAGCATCTGTTAATCATAAGTTGGAACAATTTTATTCATATTGGAAAAAATGGCTTAACTACATAACACCTCATAGGCCTGATTTTATTCTCACAAGTCAATGAATATGTTGTAAAAAAAAAGATCGCTCCCTACTCTGTACATAGTTTTCTTCTTTCGATTGTTCTTTCTTTCCTCTCCTTTCTAGAAGAGTATACCTCAGATAAATATTATGTGGAGACTTGTGACAAATATGATCATATGACATATATGTACAGTATCTGAAATACATCTTATGGAAATGTTTTGTTTGGTGATGAAATTCAATAAAAAATAAATTACAAAAAAAAAGAAAAAACCTCAGCATCATTGAGACTAAGTTGTAAAAAACTTCATGTTCTGCATATTACTTATATTAAAGAAAAGGAGGAAAGAATCACATTTATATTATGTCTTTTTATCACATCTTTTCAACCTCAGGGTGTCTGATGGCACTTTCTAAAATGTAGTTGCTGTCACAGGACAAAAAACTCCCCACTGATTTGTGCACAGAAAGATCCCATGCAGTAATCTGTTCTTAGTCATGTTGGGAAGGATCCTGGGGAGATCTCTGAGCTTGAATAGTGGTTTGGATCGTCCATGTACATCAGAGACCATAAGACATAGGAGTGGGTTTAGGCCATTTGCCCCACTGAGTCTGCTCCTCAAGGAAGGAGACTGGGTTTGGGTTAATCATTCTCGTATTAACAAAGGATGACCCAATTATAAGTGTGTTTTATTGGCTTTGTTTTTGCCTGACATCAAACGTAACAGCACTGGAATAGGCCCCTCATTCTACCATGTCTGTTGGCCAACCATAGTGCCAATCCAAACTAATTCCATCTGATTGTACATGACCCTATATCCCTCTGGTTACCCTCTATTCTGAATGCCTCTTAAACATTGCTTTTGTATTTTGTACCGACCACTCTCTGTGTATAAAAATTGTCATCTATATCTCCATCTCTTACCTTAAATCTTTAGTATTTGACATCTGCACCCTTGGAAAAAGACTCAGACTGCCTAACCTATCCATGTCTCTCATAATTTCATAAACCTCTCTTTGGTCTTCCCTCAGCTTCCGACATTCCTGAGTAAACAATTCAAGTTTGTTAAACCTTTCCTTATAGTTAGTACTCTCTAACCTGGGCAACATCATGGCAAACCTCTTCTGCAATCTTTTCAAAGCCTCCACATCCTTCCTATAGCATGACAAGCAAAACTTCTCACAATATCCCAAATGTGCTGTAAGATGTCTTCATGACTTTTACACTTAATGCCCCAACTAATGAAAGCAAGCATGCCTTGATAATCATAAATCAGTATAACTGTATGAACAAACTTCTGCTCAATTGTAACCTTATTGAAACTAAGCAAGATAATAATTTTGACAAAGTTCTCATTTAAATGAGTTGTTTCATGTAGGATAGTCCATTGGAATTGTGTTTAGAAATATTTGCAAGATTTCTCTGATTCAACCACAATTTACCCAAAAGTCACACAGAAAAGTCCTCAAAGTTTCCATTAGCTCTTGCAGTGCCTTGTCTCTGGGTTGTTGCCAGATACGTATTGTGAAGTCCTTTATTTGGCTTGGAAATTATACTTTCAGTTTCTTCTCTGTGTAATTTTCTTTTCTGAAGTGGTTAACTGCATTTTCTTTCAGATAATTTTTAATGTTCTGATTGTAGTGTGTAACCTTGATTTGGATATTGCTTTGATGCATAATGGTAACAGTATTGTCTCCAAGAAAGAAAGAAAAGGTTATAGACAGCATTCAATTAATTTTAATATTAGCCAAAGGTTCCATTTGAGTTTGGGAGGGTTAATTGCTACTGGTTTATACAGAACTAGGCTGCTTATAATCTGTAGATCAACTATATCACATTCTAGCTGGGCCTATGAAGAAGGAGAAGTATTATCCTTTTCAATTGGCTGAGATTATGAATTACTACTGTATCTGCAATGGATGAAGCAATTATTCATATTTTAAAAACTTGCTTTGGAAGTTCTGGAGGGAGGGCAGGCAACTTGATAACTCAAGTCTAGGTGCCTTGAGGCTATTCTAAGGACTGATGGAGAGGATACTGTAAGTTTATGGGGCTGATTCTGTCCTCTCAAATGGCGCTTGTGGCTAAAGGGATCGGGAGTATGGAGAGAAGGCAGGTACAGGGTCCTGTGTTGGATGATCAGCCATTATTGTACTGAATGGCGGTGCAGGCTCGAAGGGCCAAATGGCCTACTCCTGCACCTATTTTCTATGTTTCTATGTTTAACTCATGCAGCAGGCACTGGACCTAACTAACTGGCAATAATGCTCCTTTAACACCACAAGTTAAAAGAGGGACAAGTTCACAAGCAGTTCTCATTAAGCATCGACCCGAGCATCAAGTTGTTAGTGAGGCCTTACAGAGTACATGAATATATAGAACGGTACAGCACAGTACAGATCCTTCGGCCCATGATGTTTGCCGATCCAAGATCTATTAAACCTTTCCGTCCCACATGGTCTTCCATTTTCCTTTCATCCATGTACCTATCGAAAAGTTTCTTAAATGTGCCTAATGCATCTGCCTCCATGCATTCCATGAACCTGCCATTCCCAGTGTGAAAAAATCTACCTCTGACATCCCGTCTATACTTTTCTCCCAACACCCTGAAGTTTTGCCCCCTTGTATTAGCCATTGCACCCTGAGAAAGAAGTTATCTGGCTGCCCAGTCCATCTTTCTCTCTTATCATCTTGTGGACCTTTTTCAAGTCATCTCCATTCCTCTTCCTCCCCAAGCTAGCTCACTCAACCAGTCCTCATAAGCATGCTTTCTACAGTTGGCTTTGAGATGATTTCAAAACAATGGTGGGTCAGCTCTTCGAATTCACCTTTCGCTCATTGTATAACTGAATATTCGTATTGATTTAAAATTTGTTATAATACGAGATAAGGCAGTCCACAGTAGTTAAATAATTGAGTATAAAATTAAATATAAAATGGGCTTGTAATATTAGGCGCTGAAACTGAAAGAAAACAATACAAATGTCAGAAGCCTGGTCCTCCACTTAGTGAAATCATGGTTGATTTTGTGCCTCGGGCTATGTTTCCCACCCAGGAGCTACTGCCAGAGGTTATCACAGTGTCCAAAAATACATTTATATTATCCTTGAATGTAACCAACAGTAGAGTTACTGGCAGCTGATGTAGAGAACAGCTTCACAGCATTCTCCATGTCAGTCTACCCGAGAATGCTAAATGTACCAATGAGGTCATCCTAATTCGTCTAAGTTCCAGTAAAATACCAGCCAGTTTTCTTCACAAACATAAGGGATTCTGCAGATGCTGGAAATATTGAGCAACATACGCAAAACGCTGGAGGAACTCATCAAGTTAGTCAACATTTTGGGCTTAGTGGGAAAGACGTGAGTGTGACTGTCAGAATATACAATGAAAATGAAAAGAAACCTGCAGATGCCGAAATCTGAAATAAAAACTGAAAATGCTGGGAAACCTCAGCAGGTCAGGCAGCATTTGTGGTGAGAGAAACTGTTAATATTTCAGGTCGAGGAACCTTCATCAGACCTGTCTCAGTTTTCTGTTCTGATTGAAGTATTCATCTTACTTATGACAACATAAAGAGAAGCCATTCGGCCCATCCATGCTGGCTCCCAGGAAGAACATTCCCATTACCCTCTCGTGCTCCTATATCCCTGCAACTCATTTTGTTCTACATGCTAATCATGTCTCAATATTGATGCAATTCCAAAGAAGGCACACCAAGCTATATTTCTGTAGGGATTTATGGAGATTTCGTATGTCACCAAAGACTCTAGCAAATATCTGCAGATAAAGCACAGAGAGCATTCTGACTGGTTGCATGCTGTCTGGTATGGATGGGCCACTACACAGGATCGGAGGAAGCTGCAGTGGATTAGAAAGTTAGCCAGCTCCCTGAATGTGCATGAGCCTCCCAGCATCAAGAACATCTTCAAAAGGAAAAAGGAATGGTATGTTGCATCCGGAGTTTCTCCAGTTAGCGGATGATTTCCCTCCATGCTTCTCTAGTGGGGAACCGCATACGAGGCAAGTTACAGCAATGGTTTGCCATTGCCTTCTGCTGGGTGAGTTTCTAAAGAGATCACCATCTCGTAACCCAGCACAGATGGAAAGCGTGCAGGGGAGCCGGCTGGATTTGAACTCGGGACCTTTTGTCCCAAAGTCCAGCACTGATGCCACTACACCACCAGCCGGGTAATCTTCAAAAGGCAATGTCTTAAAAAGGCAGCATCTATCAGTAAGGACTCCCATCACTCAGAACATGCTCTCTTATTACTACCATCAAGGGGGAGGTATGAGAGCCCGAAGACATACACTCAACATTTTAGGAATTGCTTCTTGCCCTCTCCCATCAGATTTATGAACAGTTATGAGCGCATGAGTACTAACTCAAAATTTTTGCTCTCTTTTTGTGCTACTGATTTATTTTTTCTGCATTTCTTGTTGTAATTTTTAGTATATTTATTGCAGTGTATTTGCAAAACAACAAATTTCACAACATAAATGTCAGTAATCATAAACCTGATTCTGATCTTTCTTTGATTTATATCCACTCATCTGTACCCAGTGGTAAGTTACAAGAGCCAATTATCTATCATCACATTTTTGGGATGTAGGAGGAAATTAGAGCACATCAGGGGAACCCCCTCAGACACAGGGAAGAGGTAAAACTCTGCAGAGATTGCACCTAGGGCCAGGAGTGAATGTGTGAGCAGGAGCTATGAGGCAGCAGCACTAACCGATGCACCACCCAACAGCTCAGAGGTGAAGCTAGTTGAGCCACTGCCTCAGAATGCAGGTGTCCCAAGTTCGATCCTGACCTCAGGTGCTGCCTCTGTGGAGTTTGCACAATCTCCCTGTGACTGCATAAACTTCCTTCAGGTGCTCTGGTTGCCTCCCACATCCCACAGATCTGCGGGTTGGTTGGTATATTGTCCATTGTGTGCAACGTGAGGAGGTGGTAAATTGATTAGAATGTGGGGTGAATTTTTTAAAAAAGGGAATCAGTGTAGGAATTGGTGGCTGAGTGTAAGGAGATGAATCTCAAGGTTGTATAAAGTAATCCCTTACTCACTCTTCCTTCAGTTAGTCCTGACGAAGGGTCTCGGCCTGAAACGTCGACTGTACCTCTTCCTACAGATGCTGCCTGGCCTGCTGCGTTCACCAGCAACTTTGATGTGTGTTGGTTGTATAAAGTATATGTATTTTGATAATAGAATGTACTTTGTTACTTTGACCTTTGAATAGTATAAATGGGTGTTGGTAGGCTGGCATACACACAGTGGGCTGGAAGGCCTGGTTTCCATACTGCACAATTCCATAACTCTATGATGCTGAGTGAGAACTTTACTTAACAAAAACAGCATATTTATTACAGGTGATGTCAGCTGGAAGAGATCAAAGGCAGCAAAGTTAAAAGTAGTGGTGCATTTCACCGATTAGGGTATCCATTAATCACCGATTAAAGCATCGAGGAAGATTGAGACAGCAAAGTGAATGTGGAAGGCTAGTGAGAGTTCAGCGCCTACTGCCTGCCTTGTCTGTAAGGAGCCTATTTAGACTTACAGTTTTTATATCCTGTGTTTTCTCACCTATTCCTTTTCCGTTTTGTTGTGCAGGGGGAGGGGGTTTGGAGGTTGATATTCCTGTTGTGTTCTGCTAGTTTTTCTTCTGTGGGAGTGGGGTTTGGGGTGTATGTTCTTTTCCGTTTTGTGCGGGGGAGATGGATTAGGGGTGGAGGGCTATGTTCTTGTGTTTTGTGCGGGGGGTAGGGAATTTGGGCATTGATGATCAGGTCAGGATGCCATTCTTTTTTGTGCAGGGGGATGGGTTTGATGTTTCTCTCTCAACGACTTTCAAGCTCTTTCTTTGTTTGGTGGCTATCTGGGAAGACAAATCTTAGAGTTTGTTTAGATACATACTTCGATAATAAATGAACCTTTGAACCTTTGAACTAGCGTGACCTTTGGGTTGGCTGCAAGTGCATTTCAGCAGCTTGGAGCTCAGTCATTTCCGGTAGGTCCAACAGAGACAGGAGGTACTAGTGGTGATACTACAGCGATAATGGATAAGATGAACCCTGGTGCCAGGTCTTCTTTGGAAGCTGCCATAAATACAACTCACATCACTTCATAAGCACATGAGATTGTGCAGGTGCTGGAAATCTTGTGCAAAACACATAAAATGCTGACTCAGCAAGTCTATGGAGGGGAACAGTTAATGATATGGGCCGAGACTCTTCATCAGAATATCACACCATGCTTGCCCACTGGCATGCTATTCTCGGTCTGAAGCTGGATACCTTGTCAGACTCTGGGCTGTGGGGATGTTTTGGATTTTCAAAGGCCTTTGTTCATAAGTGCATCTTCTGTGATAAACACTATGTTTTTTTTTGTAAGAATGCACAAAATTACTATCAACTTTCCATCTGCTCTGGTGGCTGCTATTTGGTTCCCTTCCCCTAGGGGATCTGATCCCAAAACAACAGGGATTCTGCTTTGCTTTAAAGGAAACAGATGATAGTCTAATATAGCTTGAGACTATGGGTGGTGATACATCTCTACTCTCCTTCCCTCCGCTAGCCTGCAGGTCACCCTTGGGCAAGGAGTAGCACCTGCTTAGTACCCCCCGCCCCCCAATCAGGGTCACGTGAAGCCATGGGAGCAGGTGGTGGATGGTCGTGTGAGCAGCTGACGCATATCACAAGTTCTAGTTAAGCGATCGCTGACGCCAGGCAGACAATCTCTGAGGAATATTGATATGCCGGTCACCAGTCACCTGAGGTCACTGCCCAGGAGAAGGCAATGGCAAGCCACTCCTGTAGAAACATTTGCCAGGAACAATCTTGGTCATGGAAAGACCATGATTGTCTATGTCATACGACATGGCACATAACGAATGAACTTTAGACTGTATGGAAAATATTTGTATTGGTTTATTATACTGTAGTCACATGTACCAAGATACAGTGAAAAGTTTATCTTGCATATGCTTCATTACAGATCATACAGTGAATTAAGGCAGACCAAGGCAAAACAACGACAATGCAGACTAAAATGTAAAAGCGACTTAAAGAGTGCGGCGCAGGCAAGAAAATAACAAGCTGGATTGTGAGGCAAAGAGTCCATCTTATCAAAGGTATTGTAATTTCAAGCTCTGTGTTCCACCAATGCACATTATATTGTTGTAACACTGACGTCATTTTTTGAAAGTGAAGGTTTAGTTTACTTGCCAGTTGGAAGCCACTTCTGCTGTGCCGGCCATTGATTGGTCCGTTTGGGGAATGCAGCAGCTCTTTCCTATTGGTTGCCTTGTGCAGCACAGTACCGGTGTCCGGTTCCAGGCACTTCTGGGGCACAGTATAAGAACAGCACGTGCGAGAGACTCGCTGGTTTTCCTTCGTCTCCAGGGGCTCCTCTTCACACTCACCTCGTGGCCAGTGCTGAAGAACCATTGGGAAAGTGTGTTGCAGATATAGGAGGGCCCACATGCACACTTAGCTAAATATCTGCAGAATATTTAGTTTTGCAGTTGTGTAAAGGCTGACTTATACTTGTGCGTACTAGCTTACACCGTAGCCTACGCAAGTGGGCTACACCGTAGCCTACGCAAGTGGGCTACGCCGTTGTGAGCATTTATACTTGTGCGTTGGTGTGTCTGTGTCGCTCTGCAATTCATCGCCAAAACGCTAGTTGGCGGTGGGGTTTCTATGCCACTGTGTTGAGTTTCTTCGTGTTGAAACTCGACACGAAGAAACTCAAACTTCAAACAATGGCGACTGAAACTGAAGGAGGGTGAATTTTCTGTGCTTGTCCGGCCACTGAGAGACATGGACGAGGAAATGCACTTCAAATATTTTCGCATGTTGGCAGGTAGATTTGATGATTTGGTTCATCGTCTCCAACCATTTATTTTGCATCAGTGTACGCACAGTATACTCAGAGACTGGCAATCACCATTTGAGTTTTAGCTTCAGGTTGAAGTCAACAGGCTGTAGCAGCTAGCTACAAACTGGCGTCAAGCACAGGGTCCTCCATAATTTTGGAGGTCTGTAAAGCTTTATGGAAAGCATTGCAGCCAGAGTTCCTTCCCTGCTCTTCAGTCGCCCAATGGCAAGCTATTGCAGCATAGGAGGAAATGCGACGCTACCAAGCGGACCAATTACAGTTGTTGCGGTCTGCAGCGCCGCGACACATAGTTACATTTTGGGAGAGGTGCGCGTTAGGCTACGGCATAGGGATCAGCATAGAGTACAGCGTAAGGTACACCACTACGCTGCACCTACGGTGTACGTTTTTTCGCACAAGTATAAATCAGCCTCAACTTGTGGAGACTTAATGAAGTCTTCCTTAAACCAGCTCCAGGGCCACAGAGGGAACAAATGACATAAAGTCAGGAAAGATTGTGGCCGTCAAGAGCGGAGGAGATTGGAGATGTTTTACTCAGTCAGCCTCTATTGTATGTTGGCACTCTTGCTCAGAGGTAAAACCACTTTGAACATAATTGTAACTCAGGGTGCTCTGATAGGATGACTCCGTATCTGACCCTCTGTGTCTTGGAATTGGAATTGCTTTATTATTGTTTCATGTATCGAGATATAGGGAAAAGCTTGTCTTGAATACTTTTCACACAGTGTATTGAGGCAGAACAAGGTAAAACAATAACGGAATGTAGAATAAAGTGTAACACAGAAAGTGCAGTGCAGGATCATAATGAGGTAGACCGTGAGGTCAAGATTCTCTCTTATCATAAGCAATCATTCAATATTCTTATAACAGTGAGGTGGAAACAATCCTTGAGCCTAGCGGTAGATGCTTTCAGGCTTTTGTATCTTCTATCTAATGGGAGAGGGGAGAAGAAAGTCTGGAATGGGTGAAGTCTTCAATTGTGCTATCTGCTTTATCGAGCCAGCAAAAAAATACTGGGAGATTCTAGGGAGGGTAAGCTGGTTTCCTTGATGTTCTGAACTTTGTCCACAATTCTCTGTAGGTTTAGGAAGCAAGGATCAAACGGGTCTACTGAGGAATATAGGGAAACAAGAAAGGAGCTTAAGAAGGGGCTGAGAAGAGCAAGAAGGGGGCATGAGAAGGCCTTGGCGAGTAGGGTAAAGGAAAACCCCAAGACATTCTTCAATTATGTGAAGAAAAAAAGGATGACAGGAGTGAAGGTAGGACTGATTAGAGATAAAGGTGGGAAGATGTGCCTGGAGGCTGTGGAAGTGAGCGAGGTCCTCAATGAATACTTCTCTTCGGTATTCACCAATGAGAGGGAACTTGATGACGGTGAGGACAATATGAGTGAGGTTGACGTTCTGGAGCATGTTGATATTAAGGGAGAGGAGGTGTTGGAGTTGTTAAAATACATTAAAACGGATAAGTCCCCAGGGCCTGACGGAATATTCCCCAGGCTGCTCCACGAGGCAAGAGAAGAGATTGCTGAGCCTCTGGCCAGGATCTTTATGTCCTCGTTGTCCACGGGAATGGTACCGGAGGATTGGAGGGAGGTGAATGTTGTCCCCTTGTTCAAAAAAGATAGTAGGGATAGTCTGGGTAATTATAGACCAGTGAGCCTTACGTCTGTGGTGGGAAAGCTGTTGGAAAAGATTCTTAGAGATAGGATCTCTGGGCAGTTAGAGAATCATGGTCTGATCAGGAACAGTCAGCATGGCTTTGTGAAGGGCAGATTGTGTTTAACAAGCCTGATAGAGTTCTTTGAGGAGGTGACCAGGCATATAGATGAGGGTAGTGCAGTGGATGTGATCTATATGGATTTTAGTAAGGCATTTGACAAGGTTCCACACGGTAGACTTATTCAGAAAGTCAGAAGGCATGGGATCCGGGGAAGTTTGGCCAGGTGGATTCAGAATTGGCTTGCCTGCAGAAGGCAGAGGGTCTTGGTGGAGGAGGTACAGGCAGATTGGATGATTGTGACTAGTGGTGTCCCACAAGGATCTGTTCTGGGACCTCTACTTTTCGTGATTTTTATTAACGACCTGGATGTGGGGGTAGAAGGGTGGGTTGGCAAGTTTGCAGACAACACAAGGGTTGGTGGTGGTGTAGATAGTGTAGAGGATTGTCAAAGATTGCAGAGAGACATTGATAGGATGCAGCAGAGGGCTGAGAAGTGGCAGATGGAGTTCAACCCGGAGAAGTGTGAGGTGGTACACTTTGGAAGGACAAACCCCAAGGCAGAGTACAAAGTAAATGGCAGGATACTTTGTAGTGTGGAGGAGCAGAGGGATCTGGGGGTACATGTCCACAGATCCCTGAAAGTTGCCTCACAGGTGGATAGGGTAGTTAAGAAAGCTTATGGGGTGTTAGCTTTCATAAGTTGAGGGATAGAGTTTAAGAGTCGCGATGTAATGATGCAGCTCTATAAAACTCTGGTTAGGCCACACTTGGAGTACTGTGTCCAGTTCTGGTCGCCTCACTATAGGAAGGATGTGGAAGCATTGGAAAGGGTACAGAGGAGATTTACCAGGATGCTGCCTGGTTTAGAAAGTATGCATTATGATCAGAGATTAAGGGAGCTAAGGCTTTACTCTTTGGAGAGAAAGAGGATGAGAGGAGACATGATAGAGGTGTACAAGATGATAAGAGAAATAGATAGAGTGGATAGCCAGCGCCTCTTCCCCAGGGCACCATTGCTCAATACAGGAGGACATGGCTTTAAGGTAAGGGTGGGAAGTTCAAGGGGGATATTAGAGGAAGGTTTTTTACTCAGAGAGTGGTTGGTGTGTGGAATGCACTGCCTGAGTCAGTGGTGGAGGCAGGTACACTAGTGAAGTTTAAGAGACTACTAGACAGGTATATGGAGGAATTTAAGGTGGGGGCTTATATGGGAGGCAGGATTTGAGGGTCAGCACAACATTGTGGGCCAAAGGGTCTGTACTGTGCTGTACTATTCTATGGTCTATGTGTTGTTCTCTGGAGAGCCATTTCATGCCAGTAATACTCGTCATGCCAACCAGCAATTTTACAGAACACTGGTAAACTCAGTGTGTCAATGCAGCATCTGTAGTGGCAGAAGGTGTGAAGTGACATTTCAGGCTGAGACTCTGACTCAGGATTGAGAGGGAACAGAAAAGATTGCCTGTATACAGCACAATGAAGGTGCAGGGAGTTGGCGGAGAAACGGCTGGTAGGTGGGACAGAGTGTGGAATGTGATACACAGAATCAGAAGTGGAAGGGATGTCAGCAGATGTAATCAGTTGAGGACAGTGAATGGGAAAAGTGAACTAAGTAGGGAAAGTGAGGTGGACAGATGAGGGTGTGTGGGGGGGAATGCACTTGGAGTGTGGGGACATCAGATTGGAAAATTCAATGTTCATAGCATTGGGCTGTAATGCAAAATTTGAAATGTTCTTCCAACTCAAGATATTCAGCATTTCCCTTTTGACTCTTTATCAATTTTTATCGTTGCACAATAGAAAACATTCAATCTG
Source organism: Mobula birostris (assembly GCF_030028105.1). Taxonomy (NCBI): domain Eukaryota; kingdom Metazoa; phylum Chordata; class Chondrichthyes; order Myliobatiformes; family Myliobatidae; genus Mobula; species Mobula birostris. The sequence continues at coordinate 40,353,473 of NC_092387.1, forward strand.
GATGCATAACGGCCTGGTACGGCAATTGTTCTGCACGTGACTGCAAGAAACTGCAGAGTTATAGACACAGCTCAGCGCATCACAGAAACCAGCCTCCCCTCCATGGACCCTGTCTATACGTCCAGCTGCCTCATTAAAGCAGCCAGCATAATCGTAAACCACCCCGGACATTCTCTCTTCCACCTCTCCCATCAGGCAGAAGTTACAAAAGCCTTTAGCGTGTACCACCGGGCTCAGAGACAACTTGTACCCCGGTGCCATCAGAATTCTGAATGGACCGCTTGTACGGTAAGACTGCATTTGGCCTCACAGCCTACCTTGCACTGCACCGGTAGCTTTTACACTTTATTCTACATTATTATTGTTTTACCTTATTCCAGCTCAATGCGCTGTGTAGTGTTTTCATCTGTATGAACAGTACGCAAGATAAGATTTTCACTGTATCTTGCTACAAGTGGCAGCAATACAATAATACCAAAACCAACAGCAAATTGCTCTTATCATCACCGTAGCAACGGAGAAGGCTGAGGGAAGACAGGTCAGTGTGGGACTGGAAAGGGTTGGTCAAGTGCTTGGAATATTTACTGGTATCTTTAACCCCTTATTTCAGCTGTCTGAGGTACCCACCTGCTTCAAGCAGACATCAATTGTACTGGTACCTAAGAAGAACCTGTAACCTGCATCAATGATTATTGTCCAGAAGCACTTACATCCACTATAATGAAATACTTTAAGAGGCTGGTGATGAAACATATCAATTCCTGCCTGAGAAGTGACTTAGATCCACTCTAACTGGCCCACAGCAGAAGTTACATCATTAGCTCTTCACTCAACCCTGGAATATCTGGTCAGTGAAGATGTACACATCAGGATGTTCTTTATCGACTGCAGCCCAGCATTCAATACTATCATCTCCTCAAAACTAATCAAGAAGCTTCAAGGCTATGGCCTCAATACCTCCTTGTTCAGTTGGATCCTCAATTTCCTCACTTGCAGACCCCACTCAGTTTGGATTGGCAAAAACATCTCCTTCACAATTACCGTCAGCACAGATGCACCACGATACTCTGTGCTTAGCCCCCTGTTCTACTCACTTTACACTTATGCCTGTGAGGTTAAGCACAACTCCAATGCTATAGTTACGTTTGCTGATGGCACTACTGTCACTGGCCAAATCAAAAGTAGTGACGAATCAGCATACAGGAGGGAGACTGAAAATCTAGCCGAGTAGTGCCACGACAACAACCTCTCACTCAATGTCAGCAAGACCAAGGAGCTGATCATTGATTTCAGGAGGAGGAAACTGGAGGTCCACAAGCCAGGTCTCATTGGGAACCAGAGGTGAAGACGGTCAGCAACTTTACATTACTTGGTGCCATCATTTCAGAGGATCTGTCCTGGATCTGGCACATAAATGCCATTGCGAAGAAAGCAAGGCAACACCACTACTTTCATAGAAGTTGCGAAGAATCGGCGTGACATCTAAATGTTGACAAACTCCATAGATATGTGGTGGAGAGAATATTGACTGGTTGTATCTCGCCCTGGCATGAAAATACCAATACCCTTGAATGGAAAATCCTTCCCACCATCGAGCACATCTATACAGAGCACCATTGCCATGCTCTCTCTCACTGCTGCCATCAAAAAGGAGGCACAGGGGCCTCCAGACTCATGCCACCTGGTTCAGGAACAGTTACACCCCTCAACCATCAGGCTTTTGAACTACAGGGGATAAATTCACTTGCCCCATCACTAAACTGTTCCCACAACTATAGACACACATCAAAGTTGCTGGTGAATGCAGCAGGCCAAGCAGCATCTGTAGGAAGAGGTGCAGTCGACGTTTCAGGCCGAGACCCTTCGTCAGGACTAACTGAAGGAAGAGTGAGTAAGGGATTTGAAAGTGGGAGGGGGAGGGGGAGATCCAAAATGATAGGAGAAGACAGGAGGGGGAGGGATGGAGCCAAGAGCTGGACAGGTGATTGGCAAAAGGGGATACGAGAGGATCATGGGACAGGAGGTCCGGGAAAAAAGACAAGGGGGGGGGGGACCCAGAGGATGGGCAAGAGGTATATTCAGAGGGACAGAGGGAGAAAAAGGAGAGTGAGAGAAAGAATGTGTGCATAAAAATAAGTAACAGATGGGGTACGAGGGGGAGGTGGGGCTCACCTACCATTCCACCAGCCTCCGGGTCCAACATATTATTCGCCGTAACTTCCGCCACCTCCAACGGGATCCCACCACTAAGCACATCTTTCCCTCCCCCCCTCTCTCTGCATTCCGCAGGAATCGCTCCCTACACAACTCCCTTGTCCATTTGTCCCCCCCATCCCTCCCCACTGATCTCCCTCCTGGCACTTATCCGTGTAAGCGGAACAAGTGCTACACATGCCCTTACACTTCCTCCCTTACCACCATTCAGGGCCCCAAACAGTCCTTCCAGGTGAGGCTACACTTCACCTGTGAGTCGACTGGGGTGATATACTGCGTCCGGTGCTCCCGATGTGGCCTTTTATATATTGGCGAGACCCGACGCAGACTGAGAGACCGCTTTGCTGAACATCTACGCTCTGTCCGCCAGAGAAAGCAGGATCTCCCAGTGGCCACACATTTTAATTCCACATCCCATTCCCATTCTGACATGTCTATCCACGGCCTCCTCTACTGTAAAGATGAAGCCACACTCAGGTTGGAGGAACAACACCTTATATTCCGTCTGGGTAGCCTCCAACCTGATGGCATGAACATCGGCTTCTCTAACTTCTGCTAGGCCCCACCTCCCCCTCGTACCCCATCTGTTACTTATTTTTATGCACACATTCTTTCTCTCACTCTCCTTTTTCTCCCTCTGTCCCTCTGAATATACCTCTTGCCCATCCTCTGGGTCCCCCCCCCCTTGTCCTTCTTCCCGGACCTCCTGTCCCATGATCCTCTCGTATCCCCTTTTGCCAATCACCTGTCCAGCTCTTGGCTCCATCCCTCCCCCTCCTGTCTTCTCCTATCATTTTGGATCTCCCCCTCGCCCTCCAACTTTCAAATCCCTTACTCACTCTTCCTTCAGTTAGTCCTGACGAAGGGTCTCGGCTCGAAACGTCGACTGTACCTCTTCCTAGAGATGCTGCCTGGCCTGCTGCGTTCACCAGCAACTTTGATGTGTGTTGCTTGAATTTCCAGCATCTGCAGAATTCCTGTTGTTTGCCCACAACTATAGACTCAGTTTCAAGGACTCTTTATCTTATGTTCTCAATATTTATTGCTTGTTTGTTTTTTTTTTCTTTTGTATTTGCACAGGTTGTTGTCTTCTGCACTCAGCTTGTTTGCACATCCTGTTGGATGCAGTCTTTCATTGATTCTATTGTGCTTCCGGGATTTACTGCGTATACTGGCAAGAAAATGAATCTCAAAGTTTCACATGGTGACATATGTACTTCCATAAAAAAAATTACTTTGAACCTTGAACTTAAAAATGACAAGCTACTAGAAGTTTGAGAGGGAAATGTGCCTCACAGAATGGTCTCTTGTCAGTGCTTGGCTTCATCAATAGAGAGCAGGGCACATCATCAGTTCAGAACGCAGAAGACCAGGTTGACAGAGGTGCAGACATCCCACCTCTCCCGGAAGTTCCAGGAGTCTCCCGCATATTGATAGCGGCTCCCTGATGCCCGCAAATTGTATACAATATCCCGGAAATTGATTTTTTTGAGAGCGAGCAAGAGAGAGAGAGCAAGAGAGAGTGCGAGAGAGAGAGTGAGAGACAGTGCAAGTTTGAGAGAGAGCGAGAGAAAGCCATGGTAGAGTGTTCCAAAAATAGAAAATATAAAACGTACTTCACCCCAGACTACACTAAAGTGTACCCCTGCCTAATAGGGGTCAAAAATAATGACAGTGTTGCTCGCTGCACTGTTTGCAACAGTGACATTTCTATTGCCCATAGTGGGTTAAGACTGTAAAAGGCATGTTGAGGTGAGTTTAACAGGTGTCATTCATTCATTAGTATAGCTAACATTATTTAAACTAGCTGGCTAGCTGCTGAGGAACTACTCTATTGCAGACATCCCACCTCTCCCGGAAGTTCTGGGAGTCTCCCGCAAATTGATGGTGCTACCTTCCTGAAATGAGTTTTTGCAGGGTGGGATGTCTGGCGGTGTATATAGACCTCTGGCTCACCTGGAAGGGCAGCTTATGTCCCTTGTTAGTGGTAAGGGAGGAGATAAAAGGACAGGTATTGCACCTCTCCTGATTACAGGGATAAACTCCAGGAAATGGGAACAGATGTGTGGGGAGGGATGAATGGGCAAGGGATGAAGGAACTCCTGCAGAAGGCAGAAAAGGAAGGGAGAGGGAATGACGTGACTGGTGATGAGCTCAGGTTGGAGTTGGCAGAAATGGTGAGGGATAAGCAATGCCAAGGCTGATGGGTGAAAGATTATGTCCCTGGGACCTCTGTTTTTGTTCTGGGGGACAGCAGACTTGCAGGTCACAGAAGAGATGTGAGTGAGGGCTCCATCAGCTGTGGCAGAGGGGAAGCCATCCTTTCAGAAGGACAACATCTCAGACGCTCTCATTCTCATCCTGAGAACACATGTGGCAGAGAGAGAGAAATTGAGTGAAAGGCAGCATTGTGAGAGGAGGAACAAGCAAGGTCACTATGTGATTCTGTGGTTTTTTAGATGGTGACTCTCACTACTTTGGTTGAAGATTTCTGCATTGTCACACATTTTAAAATGATGATATGACTGGTTGCAGTGCAGGATTGAAGGATCCTTTTAAGTGGTTAGCTCCAAATATTTAAAAGCAGTTCAGAACATTATTCAAAATTTTGCAACTTTCATATTGCCTGTGTCATTTATCTGATAGTTTTATCACAGTAGTGTTAACATTACTGGATAAACAGGCTCCTTAACAATTGTGTCTTGCACTCCAAATCAAATCGGCAGCTTTTCATAAAGGCTGCAAGAAACAATTTTCCCATGGGAAAGTTTCACGCCTTTAGAACAAAGCAACCTTAGCAATCAAACTGACTGAGGAGGGAGAATTCAGAACTGGGAAGAAGGGAAGATTGTGGTATTTGAGAGGCATCTCCGAATGAAACAGTTTACATTTCTATGGCAATGTTTTACTGCACTGTGATTTTCCACTTCAGAAATGGGTGGAAGGATTTTAATGCAAATATACGCACGCTATATATTTGATGTTTATTTACCTATGCAAAAACGTATGCGGGAAGAGCAACATGATCCTCTTTTGAGAAATAAATTCACTTGATAGTTCCAATTAAATTGAGTTCTGTCATCGTGGTGCCTTAATGGAAGAGTGAACCAGATAGGGGACAGGATAATTCCAGCAGGAATTAACAAAATGCTGGTCTGCTTGTTACCATGGCGACATTGATGAAATATTTTCCCCAGATAGCAAGAAATTCTCACAGGTATTTGGAGTTGGGACACACCTCTAATAATGGCCAAAGATACTGAATCCATGGCATATGGAGAGATTCAAAGATTTAAAGATTCAAAGCACATTTATTACCAAAGCATTTATACAGTATACATCTCTGAAATTCGTCCTCCTGCAAGCAGCCTGGCTAGACAGTTCGGGTTTGCATTCCTTTTAGTTCAGAATAATGATGGATGACCTTATTCAGATCTATAATATATCAAGGAGGCTTGACAGGACAGATGTTGAGATGCTTACACTAATGGGAGAGTCACAAAAGAGGAGACTTAGTTACAAGATGACGGGTCAGTCATTTAAAAATGATGTGCATAGGAATTTCTTCTCTCAGAGCGTGGTGAATCTGTGGAATTCCTCTGCTCCAGAGGATGATGGAGGCTTGATCATCAGAAATATTTACTGTGGAGATAGATACATACTTGAAAGATCAAGGGACTGGTCATTGTGGGAAACTGGCACAGAGGTGAAGTTAAGGCCAGTATTGATCTGCTGTAATGGTTGGGCAACTTGAGGGGCTGAGTGGAGCCTATTTTTCTTGAGGTCTGGTGGAAGATAAAAGAGGCACAAACACAAGCAGGTCAATGAAGCAACAGAAAAGTTAAAGTGTATACAATGTGGTTTATGTTGACCCAAGTTATAATTGTTAGGTTGTGATCCTGTTGGTTATTATAACATATATTGTCCTTACTTTTCTGAAAAAATGAAGAAATTGGTTGTACTATTTCGAATCATAACATTCATAGAGTTTGATCATTTCCTTTTGTGATTGAACATCCTGTCCACAGCATTCAATGTACAATAAGCCTGTGGCCACAATAATGTATGAGCCATACACAAATGTCTGCAGGGCATAAACATCTACCGGAGTGACTCATTTACATACCAGAATTAATGGTACCTCAAAAGTCAATTACTCGTACTTCGGTGAAGCTTCCAACCCCTTTTATGTCTCAACATGTTTTCTAAAGCGATGATTAAATGCAAGCCAGAATAAAAACATGAAAACTTAAAGGCCCAGACAGACTAAATAGATTATAAGAACTGTTTTGCCAACAAGAAGAGATGTCAATGTCTGAGGTTTGCAATGAGATTTTCTAAGGTAACGCAATAAATGAAGGAGGATTTTGCCTTGGGAGTGGAATAACGAAAGGAAATGTAGAGAAAGGCAAGTTAAAATACACTCAATGACCACTGGGCATATTTTTATTGTTTTCTGCTGCTGTAGCCCATCCACTTCAAGGTTTGATGTCTTGTGCATTCAGAGAAGTTCTTCCGCACACCAACATTGCAATGTGTGGCTATTTGAGTTACTGTCACCTTCTTGGCAGCTTGAACCAGCCTAGCCATTCTCTTCCGACCTCTCTCATTAACTGTTGTGTGTGAAAATCTCAGGAGATCAGAGGTTTCTGAGATACTCAAACCACCCCATCTGCCACCAACAACCATTCCACAATAAAAGTCACTTAGCTAGCATTTCTTCCCCATTTTGATGTTTAGTCTGAACAGCAACTAAGTCTCTTGACCATGTCTACATGCTTTTATGCATGCGTTTCTGCCACATGATTGGCTGAATACGTATCTGCATTAACAAGTAGGTGTACAGGTATATCTAATAAAGTGGCCGCTGCGAGTACGTGATGATGTAGAAAAGGAAGAAGTGTGGAGAGTTTACAAAGCAGCGGGTCTAAGGAAACAAGCTAGTGTATTATTTCAACCCTTAACTTCTTTTGTATAAAATCACTAAGAGGAACTACGTTATAGTAAATAAGTAATATCCACAAATGCTTAAAATATCACATAACAATTCACATTTATTTTTAAATTGACAGTTTTAAGTGTCTGTTTATAGAAAGTTAATTACGTGGTGTTTGATGAACAGTGAACTTGGGTTTGCTGACTGACTATAGTGGTTAGCTACTAGCTACACATTTACACCATTCATTGTCTCATTGGAGATTGTATGAGGTCCTCTGGAAACCAAATCAATGGAACCAAATTGAGAATCACTCCAGATTATATTTTCATGATCATTTCACACATTAAAATCTATATTCTTGCTCAAAATGATTTTAAGCTTTATGTATCATTTGGAGAATTGATTTTTATTATACTTTAATTTATTTTAATTACAGTAATCCTACCAATATAGAAACATTGAATATACCCATGGAACATTGTGTTGCTCATGTTTCTGCTACAGTAAATAATGCAAGATGTTATCTTCCTTCCTTTGGGACGTGTCTTTGAAAAGGATCCCATGATAAATTTGATGTCCTAAAATGCAACATATGAAACAAAGCAGAATATGGATAACTGGCAAGTTGTATAAGTTCAGTTTCACAAATAGGTTTGAAAGAGGAATAAAACCTGGGAACGATGAGAACACTGCCTTTTCAACATTTCAGAATCAGAATCAGGACAAAAATAAACCAGTTACAGAATAAATCAATTAAATCAATATATATTGAATATATATCTATTAAATAGTTATATTAAAAATAATGCAAAATCAGAAAAAATAGTGAGGTAGTGTTCATGGGTTCAATGTCCATTTAGTAATCGGATGGCAGAGGGGAAGATTGATTGGTTTTATTAATCAATGAGTAAATATTGAAGCTCCCAGCAGTTTTCTTTAGGTCTCTCTGTTAGCGTTTGTGAATCAATCCATCCGTACAGGTGAATTGTACTGCATGCCTTACAGATTCAAAACAGTGAAAGGTGCTGAGAAATTCTGCCTGCCATTCACCCATGTAACCCTGCTTCACCCAATTCACCCTCTGCTGCTGCTCCCAGACACTGCCAGATACCTTTTAGGACATGGGTTACACTTGAGATTGAGAGATCCTTGTCAAGCACAGATATTAAGGGTTAATGAACCCAAGGGGTGGGTAGATAGAGTGTAGATACAAATCACTGTCTGATTATATAGAGAATATGCCTGAGGAAGTGAATAATCTGCCTTTTCCTGTGTTACTAATAGTTGCACTTTGTTTGAGGAACGTAGTGCAATCAGGGCATCCTTTTTTAACAACTTACTTTTACATAGCAACACCTCCAGATGTTCCCAGTTCCCTCGGTATGTGGCCACTTGTCTTTTTATCTCCTTCAGTTTTGTTTGATCTTGCTCTTGGGAAGTGCCTGGGGGTGCTACAAAAAGTGCAGGTTGCTGGAGAAGAGAAACTCTTGCTGGGGGTCCCATCTGCCTGGACATCCGGCCTAGATTATGGGCCTGGGTCAGGGCAGTGCAAGCAGAGATCCCACTGCTGGAGATCTCAAAACTGCAACAGCAAGGTAAACCCTTTCCTCCCCATAATTATTAAACAAAAAAAATTATGACACAGCCCTTCGTGTCAGTGCTAGTCAAGTAAAAGCTCCCAGCTTATCTCAGTATTGAGCCTGTAGCACTGTAAGAAAGGATTCTTCGAGTAAACTTCTAAATATGGTATGGGCTTCCACTTCTATCCTTTCAGGCTATGAGATTTAGTTCCTTAAAACCCATTAGGTAAAAAAATCCTTCCTCTAACTTTCCAAATAGTCAAACAGCAGAGAAACAGGCCCTTCAACCCACTGATTCTAAATCAACCATGAAGTAATACATACAAAATGCTGGAGGAACTCAGCAGGCCAAGGAGCATCTATGGACTGCGAAAGGGTCTCGGCCTGAAACGTCGACTGTACTCTTTTCCATAGATGCCCCCTGGCCTGCTGAGTTCCCCCAGCATTTTGTGTGTTGCTTAGATTTCCAGCATCTGCAGTTTTTCTCTTGTTTGTCAACCATCAGGTATATTCAGTAGTGCCTTTACTAGACGCAGGAGTGGAACCCAGTGTGGTCTTCTGCTGTTGCCCATCTATTTTAAGGTCTGATGTGTGGTGCATTCAGAAATTATCTTTTGCACGCCACTGTTGTAATGTGTGGTTTTTTGAGCTACTGTCAAACTTTATGTTCAAGTTTATTGTCATCTGACTGTACAACCAAAGGGAAAAACATTCCTCAGGACCTTGGTGCACCCACAAAACTTTCCCCAGAACCTCGTCCGTTAGAACTTTACACCCTTCACTGTCTCCACGGCAGAGCCATTGACGTGCAATGGAGATTGGTTGACCTGCAACTTCCTGAAATCCATAATCATCTGCCACTCCCTGGATGTTTTTGTTTTATTTCCTGCAGCATTCTCTGTAAACTCTAGAGACTGTTGTGAGTGAAAATCCCAGGAGATCAGCAGTTTCTGAAATACTCAAACCAACTCATCTGGCACCAATGATCATTCCATGAAAAAGAGTCACTTATATCACAATATCTTCCCCGTTCTGATGTCTTGTTTGAACAGCAACTGAACCTCTTGACTATATCTGCAAGATTTTATGTATTGAGTTGGTGCCACATGATTGGCTGATTAGGTATTTGCATTTACAAGAGGTGTACAGATGTACCTAATAAAGTGGCCACTGAGTGTATCTGAATCCTACATTGATTGCCCCCACCTTCCTTTCAGCTCCTTCTACAGCCTACCACTCATCTGCACACAAGACACAGTCTACACTGTCCGGGTGACCTAACAAGTCTCATGCCTTTGGGATGTGGGAAGGAACTCGGTCACCAGAGGGCAGCGCACATGCAGAACATACAGAGTCGGCACTGGAGGTCAGGACTGAATCTGGGTCATTAGAGTTGTGAGGCAGTAGCTGTATTAGATAAACTGCTCTAATCCCTCTCCGCATCATGAATATTCTGCTAAAGGAAATGTGTTCTCCATAGCTGGTCTTGCCAGCAACACACGAAACTCGAAAGTGAATTTATAAAGACTCTATCTAGTCCTCAGAATTTAATATAGTTCAGTCTCCCTCACCCTCTGCTCTTCCATTGCTAAATCCATCCTGCCCCATAGCTGCAATTTTCCAGTTCTACCAACTACTTCTCATTACTACCATTAGGGAGGAGGTACAGGAGCCTGATGGCACAGGCTCAACGTTTTAGGAACAGCTCCTTCCCCTCCACCATCAGATTTATAAACAGTTCGTGAACCTATGAACACTTTCTCACTATTCCTCTCTCTATTTGCATTAATTTATTACTTTATATTTCTTATAGTAAATTTTATATGTATCTCAGACAACAAATTTCACGGCATACACCAGTGATAATAAACCTATTTCTGAATATGAGCTTTGCAGATCTCAGCACCCTTTCCAACACAATTACTTTTTTTATGTAGGAATCAATTTCTTCAAGGCAGAGAATTGATTAAACCTTAACCAAAACGTTTGTGTGGTTTCATTGCTCTGATTAACTTCAGTATAACTCAATATTGTGCTTTATTTCTCCACCGATGCCGATAAATCTGCTGAGTAACTCCAGTATTTTTTTAGTTCAGTTCTACAGCTACCTTGGGATTCTGAGGGTTGGCACGGTAGCATAGCAGTCAGTACAACGCCATTACAGCGCCAATGACTTGGGTTCATTTCCCACTGATGTCCGTAAGGAGTTTCTACATGTGACCATGTGGGTTTCCGCCGGTTACTCTGGTTTCCTCCCACAGTCCAAAAACATACATGTTAGCAGTTTAATTGGTCACATGGATGTAACTGGGTAGCACTGGTTTGTTGGGTTGGAAGGACCTGTAACAGTGCTGTATCTCTAATTAAAATAAATCAATAAATTTTAATTATATTGCAAAGTTATTTCATACTTGGCTAAAATTGCAGAATTGAAAAAATATATTTGCAAAATCACTCTTGGAGTGAGAAGCAAAAGCTACGTCCTAGCTATAGCAGCCAAAGTGACCCCGAAGTTTGTCAAAGAAGTGAACGAAATAAAATGGGAAAATATGAAGTTGTTAATTCCGGAAGGGATATCGAAGTCTCGAATCCCGTTTAAGTAGTGAAAAGCTGCAGAAAGCCGCGTCATGAAGGGATTTTGGAGTCCCTGTTCATAAAGCACAAGAAGCTAACTGAGTACTTGCACAGTGTCTGATCTCAGGAACACGCTGCCAGGTGAGGTGTTTGAAGCAGGTGCAATCACTATATTTAAGAGGCATTTGTAGACACTTAAACAGACACTCCCCAATGGACATTTCAATAGAAGAATATGGTCCTAATGCAGGCAAATGGGATTAGAATTGATGGGGGTGGGGGGGCGGGGAGTCAGTATAGATATAGTGGGCTGAAGGGCCCCATTCTGTCCTATATGTCTCTATAACTGAGGCAGGTAGTAGGGTGACTAACGGAATGCTGGCTGATTTTCAAGAGTGTTATAGGATAAAAATTGTTTAGTCTTACTGAACCTGTCCAGTAAGACCACATCTGGAGTACTGCGAACAGTTCTGACCCCATTAAGTAAAGAAAGATATTATTTTGTTGATGACAGTTGTGACAATGTCCACAAAGATGAGTTTGAAAGAATTGTATTGCGAGGACAGCTTACACAGGTTGAGACTGTACTCGTTGGGGCTTAGGAGAATGAGAGTGATGTTATTGAAACATGTACTGTAAGATTCATAGTGAGGTCATCAAAGAAGAATGAAAAGAGAATGTTTCCTCTCAGGGGAGAGTTCAAAGCAAGGACAGAGTCTCAGAATGAGGGGCACCCATTTAAGACTGAGATGAGTAAGAATTTCTTCTCTCAGAGGGTTGTGGTCTTTGGAATTCCTAGCCACAGAGATCTGCAGGGAGAGGGTAGTGTATTTGTTTTTAAAGCTGAGATAGAGAGATTGCTGATCAGTAAGGGGATCAGGGAGTAGGTAATGGGCAGAAAATGAAAAGGGTCACCACCCTATTGAATGGTAGATCAGACTCAAGGGGTCAAATAACCTACTGCTATACGAATTCTCACGTTCCTATGGAACTATTCACAGCCATGTCTGATGGATACCTTGCCCTGCAGTGCAGTTCAGTTCCCGGCTCCACCCTGATTATTTCAGCTGTTAATACCTCAAAGTTGGTGCCATAGTTTTCCTCCATTCTATCAGGTCGTTGTGTAATTTAACTTCTACCTGGCCTAGAAACCTCCTAGAGTATCTCTTCACAAAAGAATAATGGGCAAAGTTGTCATATGGCAATTCCATGACATTAATTGTGCAGAAACTAATCCTTTTGAAAGTCTTTGCCAAATGATTTTCTTGCCCTTTTAGCTGATTTTCTGAAAATATTATTCTTGAAATTCCTGTTTGATATGCTAGTGAAATAACAAGCAAAAACATGACACTTCAGAGGATATGCTTGTATATACAGACACATACATTCCCCCAGTAACTAACTACTTATCTTGTGTGCAACTATCATGTGAATGAACTGGCTTTTGAGAAACCTAGGGACATTAATAACATGGAGATTGATTATCGAAAGGATATTGTTGCTGGATTAGTTTATCTACGTACGGCCAGATTTGGGAACAGTTTCTTTCCAACTGTGATAAGACTGCTGAACGGATCCTGACCCAGATCTGGGCCATACCCTCCAAATATCCGGACCTGCCTGTCGGCTTTTTTTGCATGACTTTACTTTCCATTTTTCTATTTTCTATTTATGATTTATAATTTAAATTTTTAATATTTACTATCGATTTGTAATCCAGGGAGTGGGAAGCGCAGAACCAAATATCACTGTGATGATTGTACGTTCTAGTATCAAATGTTTGGCGACAATAAAGTATAAAGTAAAGTACAAGCCAAATATTCCAGCTAACAGGTTATGTTTAATGATACCCAACAGACAAACAAGTTTTACAATCTCCTCATTGTTGGTTCCAAAAGGTAGGAATTAATTAAGTTTAAGGTCAACCACCTTTGAAATGCAACTGTGCTTGAAATAAAATCCTCATTGTGCGAACATCCTTATTCAATGACTATAGTTATTACCCTTTTCCCCTTACACCATCAAGGGGCATAAATAGGGAAGACAGATATAAAGTTTTCCCATTGAGTATTCACTTTCCAGGGCCTGAGAAGTTTAATTCCAACCTCAGCTTTCCAGCACATCAGCAGACCTTTCCAAAGGATTAGAGTTGTCTGTGACAAAGTTAAACTTCTAACCAATATTCCTTGCTCAGCTTCTTGTTCTAAACAGCAACTAGTTCTCAGTTCTTATTGTAAATTGCAAGCAATAACCAGTTTGAAGTTAAAAGGACAGATTTGCAACTACAGCGAAGTTATTTGCATTATTGTGATCAAGATCAAGGAAGGTTCCAGACCTAGCACATCAAACACGGTCACAGGTACAGGTGATCAATCAACAGTTCAAATAATTGTGTACTCAGAGAATCAGCCATCACAGCATTAATTTTAGGTGTCTGGAATCTTTGTCCCCAGAACCTATTAGACAATCTATGTGGATTACTTTGTCCCAGCAAAGGTATCTGAAAAATATTGCATGAAAATAATGTCAGCTAGTAGCAAAACAGTATAATGCAAGAAGGCAGTGCGGATCTTTTGGAATGATGAGAAGAATGACAGAAAGATGGGGTTGTGATGGTATTGGGTTTGCTGACCATGAAGTTCTAAATGCAAACGAAGACCTTAAGCCCTATCCAATATAGATAGCTACAGGTACCCTCACTAAAGGGAGGTTATGCTGTAGCTATCTACTCTTCAAAGACTAGTTTACTTCCCTATTTATCCTCTATGGTGAGTTTATAGCCAATACCAACTAGTTGAGTGGTGTATCCCCTCTCCCTACAAAGGAGGAGATATTTCTAGCTAATAAGGTAGTTTATAGACAGTTCATTTGTTTTTAGTGATACTTGTTTAAATCCTGATAAAGTTCTTAAAATACATTTAAAACTCACGAAAGTTTTCTATCTTATAACAAATTTCCAAATTACAAATGATTTTTCAAACACAAAGGATTTCTAGAACACAGGTGCAATTCCTATAAGTTAAAAAGGCATATAAATGAGGTGCAGATGAATGAATCCTCTATTGCAGAAATCAAAGGCAGAAGACTGAATTCTCGTCACCCTGTCTTTCTGTCAGTCTTCTTGCTGTTCTGTGACAATTCCTAACAAACTTGACTATTCTCCAACATTTATATTGTTTTCCTCCCACTTAGGTGGCTTGACGTGCATGTGATAATTTTTCAGATATCTTTTTATACAGGTAGTCTAAAAGCTTCTGCAGAGAGCAAGTCTCCAGATACCCATAACTAATGCTGTGTTACAGACTCTCTGAGCACACAAACCTTCCAAATATCAACAGATCCGCTACTTGATGTGCTATGTGATAGTGTCAATCTGGTCTGCAAGCTTCCTTGAACTAAATAACTTCGCTACAGTTGTCTGGTTTGATGAAAGCCAACTAACATAACCCCATCCTGTTACACTGCATCTCCTAAGCAGTCAGCACCGTGTTGTGGGCCTTTATTCTGTGCACTATAGACAGTGCTGTTTGCAAAGCTGTCTTTTTAACTTCAGACTGATTATTGCTTGCTGTTTACATTAGGAACTACAGAATGGCTTCCATTTATGACAAGAACCTGAACAAAGAATATTGGTTGGAAGTTTAACTTACTCAAAAACAACTCTTTAATCTCTACAAGTGTCAGTTGCTAATTTAGAAAGCTGAGATTAGCGGAAAAAAAAAGCCCCATGGCACTGGACAGTGAAAAGTCACCATCATGGTGACTTTTATTCATCTGCAACTCATCTTTTAATTTGTAAGAATTATACCTGTGTTTGGAAATCCTTTGTAGTTTGTAAATCTTTTTAAATTCAGAAATCTTTTACAAATCAAAAATCCTCTGTGAGTTTTAAATGTATTTAAGAACAATCTGTCTAAGATTAAATGTTTATCACTAAAAATAAAACGAACTATGTTTAGACTTTGTTGGCTGGAAATATCTCCTCCATGGTGGAGGGGGGACCACCATTGAAGTAGTGACTATTGACAGCTGGACCTCACCACAGAGACTGGATAGGGAAGTAAGTTAGTCTTTGAAGAGTAGGTTGATGCATAATAACCTCCCAATTGTGATAGTATCCATAGATACCATCATCAGATAGGCTTCAAATCCATTATGAGTGTAGGGCTTTGTCGACAGTAAACCCAATAGCATCACACCATAGCAAAGATATCTATAACCAGAGGGCATAAGTTTAAGGTAATGAATAGTAAGTTTAGAGGGGATTTAAGGAAGAAGTTCTTTCTACAAGAAGGTGGGTAGAGTTTGGAACACACTACCTGAAAGGGTGATAGAGGCAGTGAGTCTCATGACATTTAAGATGGACGTAGATAAGTACTTGGCCTGCAGACATCAAGGCGTAAAGTATATGGACCAAGCACTGATAAATGCAATTAGCAGCTTGAGTGCCCCTTATCCAAAATTCCAAAATCCAATATTTTTTGAGTACTGATATCACCTCACAAATGGAAAATTCCACAAGATACTGGGAAAATTGCCAGGCGATGAGCAGGTCTGCGCACCACAGACAATTCTGAGAAACGACCTCACCTATGTAATGAACAGATGTCAACGAAGAATTGGAAAACACTGCGTAAAATGAAAAGTGCATTGAAAGAGTGAATTCATCAGTGTCGCAGAGAACATAAGCCGCTTAACGATATGCTGATCATGAAACAATCAAAGATCTATCACGATGAACTGAAAATTGAAGGTAATTGTGAATATTCAGCAGGCTGGTTGCAGAAATTTAAGAAAAGTCACAGCATTAAATTTTTAAGGATTTGTGGTGATAAAGCATCTGCTGATCACAAAACAGCAGGGAAATTCATTGATGAGTTTGCCAAGGTTGTCATTGTTGAAAATCTAACATGCTGAACAGCAGCATCAGGACATGTGTGTGATGAACAAGCGTAAGAATTGGGAATGATGGTAATGCCAAACAGCTACAGACTGTCCACCTGAGCAGTTGGGGTAGTGGTAGCTTATCTTTCTAATGGTTCGATGTACTCATGCACAAAATTATTAAAATTATTATATAAAACTACCTTCACGGTACATGTATATGTAATATAAATGGATTTCATGTTTAGACTTGAATCCCATTTCCAAGGTATCTCATTATATCGTGCAAATATTCCAAAATCCAGAACACTCCAGCACTAAGCATTTTGGATAAGAGGTGCTCAACCTGTAGTATAGATGAACACTTGACGGTCATCAAGGACAGGGTGGGCCGAATGGCCTGTTTTTGGATTTTACAACTCTTAGCACTAAGGTCAATTATAACCAAATGTATATTAGTTTTACTTTTGGATGTGGCATGGTGATGGAGAGGTGGTTTGGAGTCTGCAGAGGGCTAGAACATCACCGTGTTGAGAAGCACTGCCCTCTGCCTCTGGAGGCAAAGCTATTTAGGGGTGAGTATTGATAACAATAGGCTGGGGTGTTGGTTGGAAGAAACTGTGATCTTTAATGCTACTATATGGATTTCATAAGAATTGATGAAAGTCCATATCTCAAACTATATATGACTATAAACTCTAGTCTGTTTAAGGGTTTTATAAAGTACTTAGCCTGACTTTTGAAGAAACAATTCACATCTACTAAAATGCTCTGATTTTGCCCAGTAACAGTAAAATCCAAATACTGCTGCTTCTTTATTGTGCAGCTCAATTCGCACAAGGATATATACCAGAACTTCAATTTTTATCTAAAAAAAAGTTTGTTTCCAAATACCTTCAGGACAGTATCTCAGTTACTGTAAATACCAGAGACCTTTCCATATTCTGAACTATCATACAGTGACTACCAGATAAATAACTAGTCCTATGTACTATCACCAACACTGAAGGATTGATGGCCAAATGACTCAATATCCCAAACCAAGGAACACGATATTGCTACTGCTATTCTTTACAGTACTCATACATTTCTAGTCATTTTATCACAGACAGTGGCTTTGATCCAATTGTAGATTTTTAAAGTATTCATATATGATAAACAATTCTTCGAACCTCTGACTTGCCAAGTTGCAGCAATGATGCTGATTCAGAGTGCACTGAAAGATCAGAAGCTGCCTGATGTAGGTCAGATTTATAAGCTGTGACTGGTCAATTTGTCTGTAAATACATGCACTTAATTCAAGTCAAAAGCATTGCAAATGCACATAACAGTAGTGTGGTGACAATGATACTCACGCTGTAAAAGAATTCCTCTCGGTGGAAGAGGATGTTCATTAAAAGATAACAGAATAGCACAAAAGCCTTATGTTCCCATCCTAGCAACCAAGCTCATTTTAACTTCAAGGTCTGGAAGCCAGGAATTTTAAATTTCTGCAATAATGACATATTGTTTGTATTGTACAGTAATCTTTCCGAGAACTTTGGAATGCTATTGCAACCCAGGAGTCCAGATTTATCATGAACTGCTCCACACAATAAGGCAGGAATAATTTCCCTCAAATATCAAAACAAAGTAAATACATTCTTTTCACATTTGCGGTGCTTTTTAGCAATTATTATTTATATATATTGGGCAGCTGGAAGCACTAATTTCCTGTTTCGTTGTTAGGTGGCATTTGGAATTTCCAGTTGGCGGACGATTTCCCTCCACGCCGCTCTGACATGTTGGGAAATCATGATCGTGGCAGGCTACAGCAGTGGTCTGCCTTTGCTTTCTGCCGAATGTCCTGTTTAATTAGATCAAATACCTTAATTGGCCAACTTCCATTTACTATAAATGTTAATATATTGCAGTCCCAGGGAACGTGGCTTAACATCTCAAAGCTCACTAGACATGGGCAAGAAACAGCATTGATTCCCATATCTTAATATTTTTGGAAGGGAGAAGAGATTAAATGTCTTTAATTCAACAAGTTAAAGCCTGTTTTAAACAAGTTAAAAATAGGTTTTGCCCAATACTTAGTATTTGACAGTGAAAACTGGGTGGAGGTTCCATAACAAGGAATCACCCATGCCAAATGATCACAGTGTGGAAGTAACGTTTCCTAGAGGTATCACCCTCTTCTCCCCATGAGTTACTGTGTGCTTTGTAAGCTGTGTACGGCAAATAATTAGTTTTTATGTCGGCACAATACAAATATAAGGGAGTACCTCCGCCAAATGGAGCCCATATCACTCGTCTGATGGCTTTGACCCAATCTTCCATATCATTCTGGGAGTTTGCCATAAGGAGGAATGCTTCATGATTGACAGCCATCCGGTCCCGGTCCCCAGCACTCCCTAGAAGAAGAAAGCAGAAGAATCAACTAGTTGGATTGTTGCAGTGACTACAGTGTTGGACTAATCACAGTATTTTTTTTATAAGAAGCGACAATTACCTCAATTACCAGGAAGTTAAAGCATTTACCTAGGACATAGAACATAAATTCCTGGGTGTTACTATTTCAGAGGACCTGTCCTGGACCTAGCATGTAAATGTAATTGCAAAGAAAGCACAACAGCACCTCTACTTCCTTCGGAGGCTTCCGATATTCGTCATGACATCAAAAATTTTGACAAACTTCTATAGAAGTGTAGTGGAGAGCGTACCTGACTGGCTGCATCACAGCCTGGTATGGGAACACCAATGTCTTTGAAAGAAAGTCCTACAAAAGGTAGTGGATTCAACCCAGTGCTTCATGGGTAAAGCCCTCCCAAACATTGAGCACATCTACATGAGAGCAGCATCCATTATCAATGATCCTCCCCACCCAGGCCATGCTCTTTTCTCACTGCTGCCATCAACTGTTCAAGAACAGTTACTACCTACCCCTCAACCATCAAGCTCTTGAACAAAAGGGGAATTAGATTAAATAGATTAGATTCAACTTTATTGTCACTGTGCCGAGTACAGATACAAAGCCAATGAAATGCAGTTAGCATCTGACCAGAAATGTAAAGAATAGTGTAATTTACAAAATAACTGTGATTAAAAAGTAAGTGCTACAGCACACAAATATGAAAGTACTGAGACAGTACAATATGGGTGCAATAATGCTTAGAGCTGTGATGTGAGGTTCAGCAGGGTCACAGCCTCAGGGAAGAAGCTCTTCCTGTGCCTGCTGGTGCTGGTGCGGGAGCGGAGGCTCCTGTAGCGCCTACCGGATGGGAGGAGAGTAAAAAGTTGATGGTTAGGGTGAGATGTATCCTTAATAATGCTTTTCGCCCTGCCCAGGCACCACTTATGGTAGACATTCTCAATGGTGGGCAATTGGGTGCCGATAATCCGCTGGGCAGTTTTCACCACACGCTGGAGTGCTTTGCGGTCCGATACTACTCATCTGCCCAATTTGAGATGTTCCCACAAACCAATGATCTCACTTTCAGAACTCTTTATCTTGTTATTTCATGTTCTTGTTATTTATCGCTATTTACATTGGTACAGTTTGGTGTTTTCTGCACTCGACTTGATCTTTCATTGAATCTTGTTATAGTTACTATTCTATAAATTTCCTGAGTATGCCCACAGGAAAAAGATTCTCAGGGTTGTACGTGGTGACATATATGTACTCTGATAATAACATTTATTTTGAACTTTGAACAGTACAGCTTAGTAAGGGACCCTTGGCCCATGATATTGTGCTGATCTATGCAAACCTACTCCACGATCAATCTAACACAGCCTTCCATTTTCCTATGTCCACATGCCTATCTAAGTGTCTCCCAAATGTCCCCACTGCATCAGCCTCTACCACCATCCCCGGTAGTGCGATCCAGGCACCCATCTCTTTGTGTGAGAAACCTACGTTAGAGATCTCCCCAAACCTTTTACACTCACCTTAGACAGATGCCCTTTGATATCGGCCCCTGCCACCCCGCCTTTCTTCATTCTATACAGCTGTCGGGTCACCTCTCATCCTCCTTCATCCAAAGGGAAAAGCCCTAGCTTGTTCAAAGTTTCCTCATTGGACATGTTCGCCAATCCAGGCAACATCCTGATAAAATGTCTTCTGAAAGAACATGCTAATAAGTCTGTGGTAGGAAAGCTGAAATATACTGGAACTAAATAGGTTGCCTGTGAGGTGCTCCTGGGGTCACCAGTTATAATCACCATCACCATCCATACATCCTAGTTGATGCAAGTGAATGAAGCTGATTTTGCAAGACACTCTCTGATGTAACTAGAAGGAAGATTGCAAACCTAAACCTACATTCATAAAGTCAGAAGGCATGGAAAGAGGCTCTTTCCAGATGAATCCACACTGACCAACAAACACCCATTTACACTAATTCTATATTAATCCCATTTTTCCCATTCTCCCCACATTCTCATCAGCTCCCCACTGGAATCTACCACTCAGCACCACACTCCACACTCTACTCTACACACTCCACCCTCCACACACCACCCTACACACTCCACACATCACCCTCCACCCTCCACACACCACACTCCACCCTCCACACCCCACACTACACAATACACCCAGAACTGGGAAAGAATCCTTATGAAGAGTCCTTGACTTGAAACACTAACTATCCACAGATACTGCCTGACCTGCCGAGTATTCCCAGCATTTTCCCTTCTCAATTCAGATCTTGAGCATCTGCACTTTTTACTTCAATTTATTTGTTGTTTACCACAAAGGAATGAAGATGCTAAGAAGGCCTGTGTAATATTGAGCCTTAAGACAGTAAGGTAGACTTCCAAGTCAGAGATGTTAGCCTACTGAAAAACACTTGGACCCTTTTCATTGTTTACACAGACTGAAAGTAATTCTGCCACTGAAAGAGGCAACTCCGCCCATGAATTTGGAGCCTATCCCTAAACTCCAACAGGGGTACATGATGTAAAAGAATTAAATGTGAGACATTTACAGGGGCATTTAAGCACAAATATTATATACATTTGGGCATATGCTTGGTACTGGCTGCTCACACATACCTCGTCTATGGAGACTCCTTCAAATGAATGAGCTCACATAATAATAAATTTAACAGACTGGCACACATAAATGCATTCATTCCTATGAATGGGAGAACTAATTTCTCTCTCTCTCTCTCTCTCTCTCTCACACACACACTCTCTCTCTCTCACTCTGTCTCTCCACTTTAGTAATTGCTCTTCCTAATCAGTCTTCTGTATTTTTGATGCCATTCATTATAATACTATGGAGATATGGTTACCATATCAAAGGATTTTACAGTATATGTTTTCTCTCATGGACAAAATTGACTTATGGACATCAGTAAAAACGGGAATGGCCTGTAATTAATAGAACACATACACTCATTGATGTTTGGTAGCTGGCACATCAGCGACCCATTCCGCCATACACTCTACCCCTCCCAGTCCTGCCCACATACTGTGCTGCAGAGGAACCTCCTCCCATCTCAGTAAACCCCTCCAACTTCTCAAACATGGTTGCAATTTTAATAGCCAGAACCCCAATGCTCAGAACTGTGGCAGAGTCATCCCTTGAAAATGAAGCAGCAATGACAGAGAATAGTGCTTGGCTGGCTACACTGAATACACGTGCGAACATCGATCTCCAGCTTCACTCAGCTCTGTGCGTTTGGTTCCACTGACTTCAACATGAGGGGTGAGGAGGAACGCAGCAATTTACCATTATGTTTGGAGCTAGCAACCAGAACAAGCCCGTTCCCCAGCTCGAATTACCCCATACCTTATTTTATAACCGACAGCTAATAATAAAAATCGAGCATTCATCAGCAGCTCCTTCCCAGGTTAGAGCAGGATTCGCTTGCTCTAAACCGTTCATACGCTGAACAGTGTATAATTGGGACTTTCTGCCATGAATCATGCTCCCGAGCAGTCGAAGGTCCCTAAAACCCCGTAGCAGCCAGCAAATGAATCCCACTAGTTTTCAAAATGCTCATTCATATGTATTTAAGCCGTGTTTGTAACCTGCGAGAGGACATTTACTGTTCAGAGTGTGTTTCATGGACAGTTTCTGAGTGTTTTAAGAGGGCAACTCCACTCGACTTTCACCCCCACAAGCAGAAGTCCTTAAGAATGCACACTGGTTCAGACTACTGAAAAGTGATACACTCTGTTATCTGAGAAAACAGAAACAACCGAGGAACACTGAAAAGTGTGAAACAGAACATAGCTGTTTGGTGAAACAAGTCAGTTTGTGGTCTGATGGGTTTTTGTTGACTTCACTGCCGGTCTGGTGTAGGAGGTCATCAGGGTATTTCTGGACTGGGTAGCTTGCTTATTCAGCAAGCTGGCAGATAACTTCTTCATGCCAAGATTGGAAAACAAGAAAAGAGTAAATAAGGAGAATGTTACCTTGGCTTTTGAAAAGTTAACTGTCCTTCCCTTCCCAGCAAGGTCAGCCCAGTGCAGTGCTGCCTTTTGGAAAAGTCGTCACAGAGAATCTCAGCAGCACACAAGGCTGAAACTAATATCGGGCAATTTGATGCCTACACCAACACAAGTAAATCCAGGCCATGAATCAGCAGCTGCACTCTGCGGTCACCACAATCCCAACCAAGGTTCCCGTTATTATGTCTCTTTATTTCACAGAGTACTTTCAATCTGAGTCTTCAGCAAATCAGCCATTATTTGCTGATATACCTGACTCTGCATTGCTAGTGTATTCTAGTTATAAAACTGCTTGACACCTATGTTCTCCATATCTATTTATAGTCTTTAAACGAAGTGCATGTTATGCACGAAGGTACATTCCTCATATTCAAGGTCAAAATAAGTCCAAATACCATTGAAGGGTTTCCCATTCCATGTTGCACAGCTCACTAAATTCCACACTATGTTCACCACATGTCAGCTGATGACTCTATTCTGCTGGAAATCTGTATGTCAAAACAGCTCTTAAATGGCTTAATTGTTAAATGGATCCTTTGCTATGGCGATTTTGACTCCTAGTCTAGCATGTACTTACCTGGTTCCTGTTGGTAAGTAGCCTACTAATGACTCCTGGTCAGAGGGGAGAAAAATCAACAAGCTGTACTTTTAAAGTGAGGATGTTGGTGGGGGATAGAATTGGATTTAATCTTGATGTCCCTTTCGCAAAATTCAGGGTACTCAATGTGCAGACTTACTCTTCAGTGGGGGACAGTGGATGTGAAGGAGGGAAGGAGGAAATATTGTGCAAGAGTAGATGAATACTTTCAGGACCAAAATATATAACTGGGAACTGACACTAAAGGATTTAACTGAAAGAACACTTCTCATTTTGATTCATAATTGAAATGGTGGCCATTCTGGACTCACTGTGGAGAAGAATGAACCGAGATCACCCAAAGGTGCCAAGAATTCAAATTCAATTCATGAATAAATTAGGAATTTTAAAAAAAAACATATCAGCAGCAATGAGAACAATGTACCAAATTGTGTCCAGGAAATGTGCTTCAGGAAAGGAAATCTCACCTGGAATAGGTTTATAATTTTAGACTTCATTATGTTAGAGAAGGGACAACTTATCTTATTCAATCAATGAGCAATCTCATCACTCCCATTCCCCCACGTTTCCTGCACAGGTCCTCCTCAGGTTAAGGATGCCTGACGTTTGCACAGCCTTGCATACAAATGAGCACTTGGGAGACCGGTGGGATGGATGGGGATAGTTTGTCAGCTGCTGTGGAGCTGCAGGTATCTTCTGCCTTGTGGGAACTCAGATTATGGCAATATCTGATTGGTTGGGTTAAATGCCCTATATGGTTCTTTTCCTTTTCCAAAGGTTGTTTATTCAGTGATTATAAATCACATATTACAATATTACAGTACTTCATAATCACATTATTTCTGTTTCAAATTATAACATGGTCATCTCTATCCAGAATAAGCTTAAAACCAGTGTCGTACCCACTAATCCTGGAAATCCCCAATGGTACCTTGGATACCACAGGCTCCTTCTCCAGGATCATGGATGTAACCCCTTAAGAGGTGCAGGCAATCAGCAGCATCTTACATGCTGTCCTTGGTTGACGGAACCCTATCATAACCTGGGGAAGACCAGTATCCTACTCTCTAAGACGTGCCCTTTCATAGTGATCCCACCAACCACCTCCACGAGTCCAAGAACAATCAATTGTGTGGTAATCGGCACATGTTTGGGAAATGAGAGGAAATTGAAACATCCAGAGGAAGTGCATGTGGTCACAGGGAAAATGTGCAAGGTCCACACGGACAACACCAGGATAGCACCAGGATTGAAACTGTGAGGCAGCAGATCTGACTAGGCATCCCTATAAATCCACAACAGTTGATTCCTAACTGCATCTGAACTGGCCTCCTATCCCAGATGGGCTCATTTCAAATAACAGAGAGGAACATATAAGATTACCAGTCACAAAGGGTAAAGTAATAGAGAAACTCGTAGGGCTTTTGGCAGATAAATTGCCAGGTCCCGAGGGCCTGTAACTAAGGGTTTTAAAGGAAGTAGCTGCAGAATTGGCGGACACATTGGTCGAAATGTTTCAAACTTGCAGAGTTCCGAGAGGGTGCCATCAGCCAATGTGACTCTAGTTTTCAAAAAAGGAGGAGGACAGTAATTGGAGAACAACAGGCCAGTTAGTTTAATGTCGATTGCTAGCAAGATGTTACAGTCAATGATCAAAGAAGAAAAACTGAATATAACTTTAACTAGACAACATGGTGTTTTGAAAGATGAATCATGCTTGTCTAACTCGCTAGAGGATATGACAGGGAGAGGTAATGGAAGGAAACTGTAGAATTAATGTAGTTAGATTTCCAAAAAGGAAATCTGACAAGTTGCCACATCAGAGATTGGTACTTAGATTAAGGGCCCAAGATAAAGGAGGATGTGTGTTAGCATGGATTGAAAACTGAGTGCCACACAGAAAGCATAGAATTGAAATAAATGAATCCTTTTCAGACTGCAGAGATGTAACTGGCAGAGTGTCCCAGGGATTAGATGTTTGCATTCAGTTGTGTAAGACCTGCAGGTTTATTGACGATACAAAATTAGGTGGAAGATCATATTGTGATGAAAGCACATAGTAGCATTTGAGGCAGTCCAAAGGAGGTTATCAAGCCTATTTCTGGGAAGAAGGTTGTCTTATTAAGAGATGCTGGATAGTTTGGGTCTCTACACCTTGGTTATAGACGAATTGAGAAATGACTTAGTCAAGCATATAACTAATGGGGCCTGACAAGGTAGTGTTGAGATGTTTCCACTAGAGGGAGAGTCACAAACGGGGGACATAGTTACAAAATAAAGGATTGGTCATTTAAAACAAAAGTGCATAGAAATTTCTTCACTTAAGGGTAGCATTTTCTGGAATTCTGTTCCCTGAGGACATTGGTGGCCTGATCGTAGATTGGAGAATTGAGGGTTTGAGGAAAATGGCACCAATGAGGAGTTGAGGTTGAGGCCAGCATAGATCAGCCTTGATCATAATCAAAGGTGTGGCAAGCTTGAAGAGCTTGGTAGCTACTCCTGCTCCTGTTGCCCATGCTTTTGTCATTAATGATGGACATTAAGTTGCGGCCTTAGCAATGACATCCACAACACAGATAAAAGATCTGACTGCTGTTTTCATTTTCCTAAGTAACCAGCTTCACCGAGTAAAGGAAGGGAAACATGGCGAAGAAAGAAGAAATAAACGATAAAATATTGAATAGAGTGAGATGCCAGATCGAGCCCCTACTCATGGCGACCTATTGATGGCAGCTCTGGGCTCTTTTCCTGAGATGTGATTAAAATGACAGTGATTGCCCACTGGGGCAGAATTCACAGTTGCAAATATTTCCTCGATGATAGTTCATTTGCATTTGTGTGATCTATCAAACCTCAGGCAAAAAAATTCTAGTTCATTATTAAAATATAAGTAAAATGATCCACTGGTATTCTCCTTAGTCAAAGTATAAAATTCTGTGGGGTTCATTTGCATTATGCTAGGGCAAGTACATATGTATATTTCCTAGGGGCCAGTGACTTCATTGTTTTGAATTTATTCTTTAAAACAATTTAGCTTAATATAATTAAAGTATATAGTTGCATTTTACTTAAATCCATTTTTGCCCAGTTATTTGAATAATGTAGAGATCATCAATCTGAAAGACTAACACTAGTCCTGCTGTGTGCATCCAGCAGTAGTTGTTTCTACAGTTTGAACACTAATGTTGAGTTATGTGCTTCCTTTTGGTTGACAATTTTGCAATGGAGCTCCTCCTGGATCCAGGTCTTGTTTGATCAAAGTCTTGTCTCACTGTTGAATTGTAAATGCACTACGGTTCAGGCAGAAAAGGAAGTGTTAAAAAAATCTGGCTTCCTTGAGTCATGTGACTGAGGATGATGGATACATGGAGTGGTTTGTGTACAAAATAATTTTACAAATTAAGTTTCTCAGCTCAGAAAAAAAACAACTGATTTCTTCTGTGTATACAAAATGTAATACTTTTCCACACTTTGCAAATACTTTTCCAATGTTCAGGATCTAAAGAGGCTGCCGAGGGTTGTGGACTCAGCCAGATTGATCGTGCACAAGCTTCCCTACCACTGACAATATGTTCAAATGTCAGTGCTTCAAGAAGGCAGCATTCATTGTTTAGGACCCTCACCATCTGGTACCTGCCCTCCTCTGTTTACTACTATCAAGGACAGGGTGTATGAGCCCGAAGATGCACATTCCACATTCCAGGAAGAGCTTTTTCCTCTCTGCCATCGGATTTCTGAATGGTCCATGAATCCATGAGCACAACCTTGCTATTCCTCACTTACACTATTTATCTATTATATTTTTTATTAAAACATAGTCATTTTTAATGTAGTACATTATACTACTACCACAAAAACAACAAACGTCACAACATACAGTATATCAGTGAAAATAAACCTGACTCTGACACACAAGACTGCAGCGTGTGTTGACATTATCAACACACTCTCGCAATTAGATTCTGGAAAAGAACAGATTTTAGGGAAATATATGTTCAACCACTTCGGGAGCTAAATATTTATCTCCCACATCAAAGTCTGCCACCATGGGTATTAATCACCAGACAACAATAGCCTCCATCTCATGTTATTTACTGTGGTTATTTTTTGACAGTGACTCTGAACAGAGTTGACAGCAGTCATATAACACCAAATGGATCCCATTAGGAAGTTGATAAGGTGCCCAGTTATTTGTGTAGTGCCTTCATGTGACTGGGCATCAGGGAAAAGTCATTCCATCCAACAATTCAGTTCTATTTTGGCACTATAGCTTGTAGAGATTCATGTTCTCTCTATGTTCCCCAATTGTGATGGCCACCCACAAGTGTATTTTGTCCTAACCTAATCATTTTTACAATTGTAATCAATAACTTCCTGGTGTCATTATCTCAACTTTAACACTAATACTTTACCACCAGTAACTCTGGGTTATTAATCCTGAAAGAGGTGTTTACATCCCATAAAGGAGTTGGTAAATTTAAATTCAAGTTAGTTAACAGTTTTCGAGTTTCTTTAGAAAAGCTGCTCTCTCAGATGCAACCACGGAACTACCAGACTGTCACAAAGGCTCATTCAGTGCACTAAGACCATGAAGGAAAGGAAATGCTCTGCTTTACCCAGTCTGCACTCACCAATGTGGTTCAACTTAATTGCCTCTTCAATTCAGGCATAATTATTTAGGGAAAGAACGAAAAATGCTGGCATTGCTGGCAACAGCCATAACATTGTGAATGAACTCATTGACCTTTGCTCAGATCCCTATCAATGATCCAGTGCTGACTAGTTTCTACAATTTGCCCAGAACAATCTTCTCAATAAACTCAAAATGAATGGGCTCATTGATACATTACCAATTATTTTTCAGAATGTTTTATTCTATGCATTGGCATTGCAGATTGTGGAGCATCAGCATTCAATCCATCTCTAGTCAGAATGGCTGATATTTGGAGCATACTATACTTGGGCGAAGAACAGACAAAATCAATTGGATTTTCTTGTATTCTTGTGTGTGTGGAATGAGCTGCCATCAGAATTGGTGGATGCAGGTTCAACTATAACTTTGAAGAGAAGTTTGGATAAGTACATGAATGAAAGGGATATTAAGAACTATGGTCTGGGTGCAGCTAGATTGAACCAGATCACCACAACCTAAATGGGCCAAAGGGCCTATTTTTGTGCTGTAGTGCTCTATGATTCTAAATATGGAGCAGGAGTAGGTCATCAGGCCCCTCAAACCTGCCCTACCATTCAATATCATCATGGCTGATCTATGCAGGCCTCTTCTGCGCCAGTTCCCTATAACCCTTAGCTCCATGATCCAACAAAAATGTATCTATCTTCACTTTAAATACTTCTAATAATCTAGCCAATAGACCTCCTGCTGTGACGGGAATTGTGCTACGTGTTTCAGAGTGCCCATGCACATCTTGCTGCATTAGCTGCATTGATTCAATCCCACAATAAACTCTCAGCTTGCTGATGACACTATTAAACCTTTTAAGTATTATTTAGAAACCTATTTTAGGCAAATGTACAGTAATTAACAAAATAGTCATGAGTGGAAATATTAGATGGGGAGGCGGAGGGGTCGAAATGGTAGTGCAGTGGTTGGTATTAGGAGTGACAAAGTCCTGCCCCGTATAATTCACATGTGTATGATATATTTTTAATTACTTTAACTTTGTTACCTTTTCTTCCCCCAGGGTATTTCACATGTTTATTTTACATGTTACAGTGTGTCAACAGGTTTTTGTCAAACTTGACTATGGTTCTGCTTGGTGGTACCAATCATTGGATGAATGCCACCCTGATTAATTTGTTTAAATGTTCCTGCTGCACTCCTGTATTTTGTGAAGATTAGGTAAGTAGCTAAACTGCCCATAATTAGGTCAGTAGGTACACTGTCCACAATTAAATAGGTAGATACACTGTCTATAATGAGGTATATAATTACATTGACTACAATTAGGTTGGTAGGTATGCTGCCTACATTTGGTAGGTAGGTACACTGCCCACATTGGGGAGATAGTTTCATAAAGTAAGACACAGCACAGTTTGTGCTTGCATCTGGCGATGATGGCTGGTTAATTCTAACAAGCCCCGCTGTCTCCTTATGATATGCCCCTCTCTGATGCAGGGCAGTCTGTTCTCAGCAGAGGCCTCACCTTCCTACCCCTGTGCCCATAGCTTGGCATGATGTTGTGTTCTCCATCTCCATGCCTATATCTTCCTCAAGGATTCCCCCACCCCACTCGCTGATGAACCTTTCTCCCATCTCAAACCCTCTCACACACCCCTCTCTGGCCTTTTACCCTCTCTCGACCTTTGCATTCCCAACTGCCAACATAGCTCCTCACCGAACAGTTAACTCTTGCCCATCTTAAGGAACTGGGATCTCTGTGGGTTTGGTGAATTTGGTGGTGAGTAGGTTCAGACTGCTGAACCATTATCAATTGCTTCACATTGTCGCATAGCCCAAAGCCAGCAGGAATGCTGATCCTGTAGCATAATCGTTCAGCCAATGGTAGAAATAACCTATCGATAGTGGTAATGCAATGATCTAAGTGTTTCTGTTGCCTTTAAAATGAATAACATCTAGCCTTGAGCATTAATGTTTGTGCATTACATCCTTGAGAAACAATATCCTAGAACTAATATTAGATCTGAACAAAACCAAAGCAAGTTAGTTGGTGTTGGAAGCCTAAAATAAAAATAACTCAAGGGATTTACAAGGCAAACAGTGAGTGTTTCACCTTTCACTAGAATTGAATTTATTTACCTAGAAATTGCTCTTTTTTTTGGCATTTTAAGTAGTGTCAGTGAAAACTGCATTCAATATGAATCATTCAATTGCAGACAGCAGTGTTGGGTTTACAGCTTGCCACATTTCTTTATGACATAGACGGAGCTCATTTTGGCCCATACAACCTGTGCTGGCTTACAAAGCATTCCCACTCCCCACTAATTTTCCTTGTAATCTACTCACTCAACATCCCCATCAATTTTCAAATCTCTTACTATCTCTTCTTTCTGTTAGTCCTGACGAAGGGTCTCGGCCCGAAATGTCGACTGTGCCTCTTCCTATAGATGCTGCCTGGCCTGCTGCGTTCACCAGCAATTTTTATGTGTGTTACTATCCCCATCAATTTTCCCTTTTTTTGGTGAATAACCCTACCAGCCTACATGCTCTTCAGAAGAGGGAGGAAGCCAACACGATTACTGTGAGAACAATGCCAAGGCCACACGGACATCACCGGAGATTAAGACTGAAGCTGGCTCGCTGGAGCTGTGTGACATCGTCCCAGATCTGGAGTTACCAATTTCAGTTCAATGTTCCTTATTGATGTATTGCAAGATCTCATAGTGGTAACACTATAGCACAGCCAATTCTCACTCTTACAGCTGCTGGATAGTGTTGCTACTGAACGAATGAATGGGGTGGCAATGAAACAGTGCTCACAGAGTGTCAGAGTGACCTGGAGAGGCAGGCAAAGAAGAGATTTGTTATTTGTGCGTTGGCTTCACAGAGATACACATGGCCGGTGGAACTAATACCTCACTGTTCCAACTACCCTTAACAGAAGCTGCAAGGAGGTCTCGATAAAGACATGAATGTAGTGAGTGCCTTTACTTTTGGGAAGGGTGCATAAACCATAAGGAGAAAGAATTAGGCTATTTGGCCCATCGAGTCTGCTCTGTCATTTGTTCACAGCTGATTTATTATCCCTGTCAGCCCAATTTTCCTGCCTTCTCCCCATGCTACAGGCGGACCCCCATGCTTGCTCATGTGGGCTGAAGGAAAAGTAGACAAACTCTCCCTGACAATGGAGTCCGAGTGAACAGAAGTGTGCAGATGACTACCCTATCTTATGAACAATGATGCGAAATTCCATTGCAGATACATTTCATGAGTTACAATATTACTGCCAAAATTCAGGGGCGTTTTACACCGAACAAAAAATACCAGTGAACAAAATTCTCACTGACAGCCGAAAAGAAATAAATTGTGATCGGAATCTAGAAATGTGCTCAAAATAGTTCTACTCTGTTTTTAGCACTTCCACACCGTGTTCTTTTGGGTTTGTGAATACATTTCTAGTGCATTGTTTGATCATCATTGTCTTACTGGAAAAGCAAAGCCAGCAGTACAGATCAACTCTGTTCTGGATGTAATATTAAAATATGTAAATTGCTGTATACTGCATACTTCCCCTTCCAGACCATATGGGCCATACTTTAGAGCTGTCACCTCATAGCTCAAAAAATCCTCGTTCAATTCTGACTTGTCAGGCTGAGTTTGTGTAGAGTTTGTATCTTCCCCCTGTGTCTGCATGGATTCTCCTAGCTGTTCCAGATTCCACCTACCTCCAAATGACTTGCGGGTTGGTTGGTTAAATGGCAATTGTAACTTGCCCTAGGTGCCTAGGGGAGAGACAGAATCGGGGGGGGGGGTGGGGGGGGAACTTGTAAGATGAATAAAGGACTAGCATTGATGTCTGTTTCATGGTCCACGGCTTAAAGGTCAATAAGATCTGGTTACAAAGTCCCCAGCCCCACCCGCAACATGCAGCGATGGCTCTTCCTCAAAGAAACTGCCCCCATTTTAGGAATGACAGCCTGGAATGCAGCTCAAGAGGGATCCATTATAGAAGTAACTTCCTGTCTAGGCAAACTGCCATGTCCCAGAGGTTAAAGGGACAACATCCTTTATTTGTCCAATTGTTGTCTGAATCAGACCCTGATGTAAACTTAGCACAACATTTAAACATTCAAACACACCCTCACAGGTCATGAGTGACGTATGTTCCTTGGCTTGGGAACATTTGTACTCCCTATCATTGCCAATGATGTACTCATGTCTCAAGATGAGCCTCCATTTGCTGACATTTCTGAATGAACTCTTTGGAGGATTATCTGGAATAGATCAGCCACAAACTAATTAAAGCTATTCTCAGAATATCATAAAACAGCAAATAATTTATAAAAGAATCACAGTCTTAATTTTGCCACAGAGGATTAAAAATTGGCACATCTTGGTACATTAACATTACATGAAAACATGTTTAAATGCTGCAAAGGTTAGGCAGCCTTTGCAAAATTTAAATATATTTTGAATTTCATACTCATTTACTGGCTTCGGTGTATATTTAGTCTTTTATCAGTAGTATCGACATTTGAAGTTTTGGTTCTCAAAGAACCTTATTACAAATATTGCAACCATGGTACAAATTCTACTTCATCTGTGTGAAAGGTAGAGTAGTGATCAGAACATAATGAAGTCGAAAATACTAAACCACCTTCAAGCTGAAGTTAATATTTCTTTTCTGAACTTTTGCCCCCATTTTCATTGTCCTAGATATTTGATGTGGATGCACAGTTTATACCAAAATGAATTACTGAGGAGTTTTTGAACATGAGATGCTTCTGGGAACCTGATTCCACTGTGAGCCTTCATTTCAGAGCACCTTTGGGAAGCTCCTGTTCTCTGAGAAACACACACAAAGTACTAAAGGAACTCAACAGATCAGGCAGCATTTATGGAGAGCAACAAACATCAACTGCTTATTCCCCTCCTTAGATGCTACTAGATCTGCTTATTTCCTCCAGCACTTTGTGTGTGTTCTTCAGGTTTTCCAACATCTGCAGAATCTCTTCTGTTTAGAATTCTCTGAAACTGCTCCCAGATTTCGTTATTGGCAAACTTTACTACCTTTTTGTTGATTTTGATAGTACTACAGTCCACCTGCTCTCATACAAAAATATGAATGTACAAATTAGGACCAGAAGTAGACCACTTGGCCTCTCTAGCTTGATCCACCATTCAATAACATCTAACCCTCTGCCTAGCTTTCACCCCCTCTACCTCAAAAATAGTTGAAAACTCTTCTTGCATGTGCTTTAGGGAAAAGATTTCCAAAGATACACAAAGAGAAATAATTTTGCCTCTTTTCTGGCTTAAATGGGAAACCCCTTACTTTTAAACTACAATCGGCCTGTCCTCGTTTTTCACCCCACCGATTCCAGGTAAAAGGTTTGGTTTTTAATCATGTGATCCAGTAAGCATCCCTTGAAGATTGGCCCAATGAATCTAGTTGCCTTAGTGACATTCTGATCAGCACTGATGAAGTAATCATGAATCAACAGCAAATTCATTTTTTTTTCTCTGGTAAACAAATCACTTGGTAAAGGGCCTTAAAATTTTTAAAGGGTTTGAAGGAATGAATGTGGAAACATCAGGTGAATCAGCATTATAAATGAAGTCATTCATAAATTCAGAAAAATATTCAGGGGAAAATGCTTTAGAACACTGAAGATTCTGGATGGCGATGACTGATGATAGAGTCCTGGGGGAGAAACGAACAGAAGGAGGGTTGGATAGAGTGAGACAAGAAATATGTGGTGAGCTGAAAAGTTGCTTGGAACCACTTGCAGAGGCAGAGATCATCAGATGAGCTGAATGCCCTGTTTATGTGCAGTTCATTTAATACAATTAGAGTGCGACCTAAGGCACTGCAAGAAGCAAGGTTCTCTACTGATCCCATATGCAAGGAGCAGTGACCAGTGAATAGGGTGTGACAACATGCTAGTTATGCTACTGGCATAGTAATCCTGAAGGCTTGCCTATGATTCGCTGAGAACCCCTCAAATCCTACCTCTGTTACTGAGAAAATGGATTTAATTTAACCTTAAAGCATTTGAAATTTTTAAAGAACTGGCATTGTTGACAAGATCTTATGAAAACCCCTTTGGTTCACTAAGGAATGAAATCTGCTGTCACGTTACAGTCTGGCCTATAATGACAATTTACAGTCTATGGTTGCCTCTCTGTAAACAATTGCTGGATCCCAAGGGTCTTGGCCTGAAATGTTGACTGTGTATTCTCCTCCATAGATGCTGCCTGACCCGCTGAGTTCCTCCAGCATTTTGTGTGCGTTACTCCAGATTTCCAGCGTCTGCAGGATCTTTTGTGTTTATAATTGTACAGGGTGTAAGTTTGGGATAGAGCCACTCTGGGAACTTGGACTGTGTTGTCAGTGCACCCTATTGGCAGGGGTTCTAAGAAGCACCAGCAGAATCAAGATACGGGTCTGGGGATTCACATTAGTATAAATGAGGGATGGATGTTGACCAGGAAAGTTTAAGTTCTTTAAATAGCTCCAGCGGGTGACATACAATCATCTGCAAGCAGATAGCTGCTCAATTTAACTCCTTGTTGAACTAAAGCTTTAGCTGGTTGCAGAGCACCCGTGTCAGAGAAGGGAGAACCACAACTGTGCCACTTTGCTCAATGGGTTGTTGTTAACTGACTTTGGTTAATATTGGAAGATCTCCTCGGCTGCTGAAGTCATTTCTACGCCTCCTTTGAATAAGACAGAGAAATACTGGACAAACTCACTGGCACTTTCCAAAGAGGAATTAAAACCGAAATGAAAATGACACAGTGAAAAATTCAGTATTAGGTCACAGGGTAAGTATCAGCCTTGGTTTTATTCACTTTATCACTTTGGCTCCAATGAAACTGAATCTACAATGAGAGCTGATACCCTCACCTTGATGTAGTTAATGCAAGCAGCCAATAGTGAACAATCCCCTAACCTGGTTCTTTAGTTTACCCTCCCAGATGGCACTGTCCTGTGACCCAACACAGACTTGATGGGCTGAATGGCCTCTTTTTGTATCATAAGCAAATGTAAGAAATGAAATAAGGACATCCACCAAAAGCTTTGCAGTTTCTGATCGCAGAGGAAACACTAGCGGAAAAGCAGGCTGAGTGTTACACAGATGTGCAGAGCTTGTGCTGCTCTAGAATAGACCATTCAGTGAAGTAGTTTGTGCCAGCATTTTTACCTCATAGCAGCCTCCTCCCCTCTCTCCCTCAGCTCACCCTTCACCTCCCCCTTTTCTGCCACATATTCATCTTGTTTCCTTATGAAAACATCTAAGCTATTTGTCTGGACCACACTTTGGTGCTTCATGCTAGATGTAAACAGTTGATATATGGCAAGTAATTCATTCAAAAATACGCTGACTTCCCTGATGGCACTCGAGAGAGTTGTGTGAATTTGCCATTGCTCTCGCACAGGAAGAATGTCAATGGGGGAGTAGACTAATCTTTTACAAAAAAAAATTAACATTCCCAAGTAGGACTGTAAATATGTCAGTGAGCTTTGCACATTTCACTCATAACACTTCCAGTGTTCGCCTACTCTTTTGCATCTGATGGCGGAAGTGAGTCTTGGGTACTCTACACACAAAGGTATTCTCTGTATTTAAATACAACTCCTTCATTTCAAATTACACATGCTGCTTATTATCATTGGCTTTACATGATGGAAAATGTGTTGTTTTGCGGCTGCAGTTTAGTGCAAGTTCATGCCACGGAATTGAAAGTGGCTATGCTTTGTAGTGGTGGGAGTGCAGACATTTCACAATATGGTGGGGTTGTTAAAGGATACATCCACATCAATTTCCCTGCAAGCAACAGAAGTGCTTCCTCCCTCCCTCACCCCTGTTCAGGACCCCAAACAGGCCTTCCAGGTGAGGCAACACTTCACCTGCAAATCTATTGGGGGTCATCTATTGTATCCAGTGCTCCCAATACAACCTCCTCTACATGTCATGAACAGGGGAACCATTTTGTCAAGTATTTCCACTCTAACTGCCAAAAGTGGAATTTCAACCAACCATTTTAATTCCAATTCCCTTTCCAGTTCTGACATGTCAGTTTATAGCCTCTCAGGGTGCAGGAGCAATACCTTGTATTCCATCCGGGTAGTCTCCGGCCTGATGGCATGAACATCAATTTTTCCTTCTGGTGAAAACGTTTTCCCTTCCCCTTCCCTCTTCTTCTATTCCTCACTATAGCCTCTTAACTCTTTGCAATTCTCCCTGGTGCTCCACCTTCTTCCCTTTCTCCTATTGGCCACCCTCCTCTCCTATCAGTTCCTTCCTCTCCAGCCTTTTACCTTTCCCATCCACCTGGTTACATCTACCACCTTTGAGCTGTCCTCCTTCACTTCTGCCCACCTTTTTTACTCTTGCTTCTTCCCCCTTCCGTTCCAGTCCTGATAAAGGGTCTAGGCCAGTAACTTCAACTGTTTATTCACTTCCATGGGTGATGCCTGACTTGCTGAGTTCCTCCAGCATTTTGTGTGAGTTGCATCCATTTCAATGACTTGAAGGAAAGAGATGAGCACTTCGACAGAAGGATACCTGGTGCTTCACTGTACTAGAAACTGTTGAATATCCCTCCTATTCCAACTAAGACCTGTAAGACTACAATTCCTTGAGGTAGAGCCCCTCATCCAAAGAGAAATACTTCATATCTCAGCCCTGAATGGTGCCAATGCCACAGTTGTTCTTGACTTCTCCTTTCCAACAGTAACTACTGAACAGAAGTAGTAATTTCCCCCTCTCATAGTCTAGGACCCAAGTAATATTGTCCACAGACTTGATTCAGGTAGCAGTGCAGTTAAGGTTAAGCCTAGGATCTCTCCCAGGTGCATTCCACCACTTTAACACACCTGAAATTATTTCCTCCCTTTGAGGTGGTAAAACTTCACCAATAGTATTAATTTATCAGTCAATAATTGGCATTATAACAAAGATGGCAAAAAGAGGTGAATAGTTGACATTTTGGGTCAAGGCACTTCATCAGGATTTCATTAAGGACCCTGACCATCTGGGACATACCCCCTTCTCATTAACACCATCAGTTTGGAGGTACAGGAGTCTGAAGACCCACACTTAACATTTTAGGAGCAACTTCCCCTGCTCTGTCATCAGGTTTCTGAACGGTCCGTAAACTCGTGAACACTACCTCACTATTCCTCTTTTACAATCTTTATTATTTATTGTAACTTACAGTAATTTTTATATTTTGCACTGTACTTTTGCCAAAGAACAAGAAATTTCATGACATATGTCAATGATAATGTACTTGAGCACAGAAAAAAACCAGAGGACATGGGTTAAGGGTGAGGGGGGAAAAGTTTAAAGGGAACATTAGGGGGGGCTTCTTCACACAGAGAGTGGTGGGAGTATGGAATGAGCTGCCAGACGAGGTGGTAAATGCGGGTTATTTTTTAACATTTAAGAATAAATTGGACAGATACATGGATAGGAGGTGTATGGAGGGATATGGTCCG
The DNA here is from genome assembly GCF_030028105.1 of Mobula birostris. Lineage (NCBI taxonomy): Eukaryota > Metazoa > Chordata > Chondrichthyes > Myliobatiformes > Myliobatidae > Mobula > Mobula birostris. The sequence continues at coordinate 40,390,859 of NC_092387.1, forward strand.
TGTGCAGGTCAGTGGGACTAGGCAGAAAATGGTTCAGCACAGCCAAGAAGGGCCAAAAGGCCTGTTTCTGTGCTGTAGTTTCTATGGTTCTATGGTTCTATGGTAACGCTGGGGGAACTCAGCAGGTCAGGCAGCATCAATGGAAATGAATAGACAGTTGACGTTTCGGGCCAAGACCCTTCTTCAAGACCACTTCAAGGATAAACCTGATCTGATTCTGACTCAATTCTTCATCAGGCTTTCCAGTCCTGATGAAGGGTCTTGATCCAAAATGTTGACTGTTCATTTCCCTCCACAGATGCTGCCCGACCCACTGAGTTCCTTCAGCTTCATTGTGTGCAGGATCAGATAGTATCTGCAGTCTTTTCTGTCTCCTCTGACTAAACAAGGTGTTGGTCAACAAAAGGGGTTTTCCATGGCCTCAGGGAGGCATGGAGCTATGGAGCACAGAAACTGACTCTTCGGCCCATCATCGCCATGCTGACCTTTTCGTCCATCTGCACCCATCCCATTTGTTCTCGTTATGGTCATAAAGAAGGACATTGAGAGCAGAGAGCTCTAAAGGGGGAAGTCAAGAGTTTAGGCCTTAGAGCTAAATGCACAGCAGTGGAAAATGTCAAATTTCCCAACCAATGCCAGTGACAATAAACCTGATTCTGATTCGAATTCTGGTACAGCAAAGGAAATCATGGGAGGCTGGAACTGAGGGGAGAAGGGAATTCTCAGAAGGTCTCGCGGGGCATTGTATGGATAGGATCAGGGCTGAGGGATAATGACAGGGGATAAGAATCTTACAACTAAGGTGGTTCTCCTGGCCTGAGAGCCAAGGTTAAGAGTGATGGGTGGGTGGGTAAATGGGACAGCACCATGTAGGATAAAGGGTGAGCTTGAGTTGATGTCGAAGGAATAGAGGAGGCCAGTCAGGAGAACATTGATAGAGCCATTCATTCATTCATTTATTTATCACACAGAGTGAAATGCATTGTTTGTGTTAACAACCAACACAATGATGCGTGGGCGCAGCGAGTGTCATCACACATTTTGGCGCCAACATAACATGCCCACCATATTTGCCGAACATACAAGCAACAGCAGAACCGCAGCGACAAAACAACAACAGCAAAACAGGCCCCTTTCCTCCCACACCCGTCGGTAGTCGTCCAACCCGAGGACAGGCCATCCCTGGACCTCCAGCCTCCAGCTCGCTCGGGCTCAAACCTTGAGGTAAGAGTATATGGGTGTATGGCCAACACAGGCGTGGATATTTGGAGGTGGTAGTGGGCTATTTTTGTGACAGACAGAAAAAGCAGAAAGCTGGTCCATTGTGGCCACACAGCTCTGATGTAGTAAAACATGCCACCCAGTTCACTGTCAATGAGATAGACACAGGCTCTTCCTCAGGGAGTGACCAGGGAGAGGCATGGCAATGTTCCGGGCTCCAGAAATTTAACCTTCCCAATGTTTAAAAAGTGGGCTGTTCCACTTCATCCTGGATTGGGTGTTGTACTATATCTCTGAAGGGCCCAGAGAGGTAGATGCCAGTCGTAACTTTGGGAATGCACTGCAATATCCCCTGCACACAGAGGGATAACAGAGTGCCAGTATAGATTCAACAAAACATTGACCATTGTTGGAAGCAAGCTTTAGATATCCACAAATAATTAGTAAACTGAAAACCTTTTCAAATTGTTAAGTGCAGCCTCGTAGAGTTAAAAGTCCCTAAGCAAGCTTCACATGTCAATGAGATCTGGTATTAATATACTGTAGATTTCCTTTTCCAAAACTGCACATTGCCATTTAATGAAGAATTTAACAAAAATATTTTGAATTTCTGAGCAGCACTGAATCGGCCCTCAGAAAGAGAAGCTTACCTCCATTGAAGCCTATTCTCTTCTTGATGTATTTTCCAGAGAAGAAAGGCATTATTGTGAATCTGCTAGATATCAAAGGCACAATAGATGTCGTCTCCCTCTCTCTCTCTCTCTCTCTCTCTCTCTCTCTCTCTCTCTCTCTCTTGTCTCTGCTGCTCTAGTATACAGGATACAGTCTGAGACAAAATCGACAGTCCAGAGGCAATCCGATGCTATCTTTTAACTAGAGGTCACAGCAGAGAAAACATTCCCAGCTGAGTAGTGAGAACAGAGAAGCATGGAGTAGCTGTGTGCTCTGTAAATCCTGCTCGTTCAAATCAAAAGTCACACTGGGGAAGTCCAAATGATTTTTGTGAAGACAGATCATCGGCACGCAGCCGCTCTCCGTTACTCACTGTCTGTGCTGTGAGATATGTGTGGGTAGAATGCCAGACACCAGACCCACTGGTGGGGAACTCACACACTCATCTCCTTCACCACATCTATCTTCATGCAGACAAAAAAAATTAATGGTCAGTTTCCTATTGCAAAGGCTCGTTAGAATTAATGAGGATTGTTGTGGGGGGTGAGGAGGGTGGAAAGGAAGAATTGTGGAGGAAGAGATAACAGACACAGACACATACAGGCACACACAGACACACAGAAGTATGCTGGAGTCTTTTATACTTCAGCTGTATTGCATCCCAAAGTTGCTGGGAATAGAGAGACTATATTCACATAGACCTCGTAAGATAATTTTGCTACAATGGAGAATGTCAGGCTGTGGTTAGGAGGTAGCTGATCCATTCCTTATGAAAGGGATCAGATATCTTCCATTTCCTGGCGTACTAAACTAGACTCTTACACTTCCACTGTATTGCATCCAAAAAGTGAGAGACTATTTTCACACATTTTACAAACATCAGAGAGAACTACAGTCGACAGGGAACTCGTGCTTTTTGTTCCTTGAACACACTGCGATATGAATGAGTTCAGCACTGGCCAGTCACCAGCACTTAGCCATTCAAAGATCAACTCTTCTGATAGGACATAAAACTCTGTGAAAAGCTGCAAGTTGCATCTGACCATGTGGGATGCCAGAAATCAGATTCTGGCCATAGGGTCTCACATTTTCTGAGCGGCTGAGAAACCTGCCCACCACCGTTACACCTCAAAGTCTGAAACCTTTCGCTAGAAAGAGACACAAGAGACTGCAGCTGCTGGAAATCTGGAGGAACACTCACAAAGGCCCTGGAGGAATATGGTGGGTCAAGCAACATCTACGGTAGGAAATGGACAGTCGACATTTTGTCTTAAGACCCTTCATCTGGACTAGGTACCTGGGTGTTAACTAGAAACTGAATTGTTGTTTGCAGAGGCATTGCATGCAATGCAAAATAATTTTGAAGAAAGACAATGTGAGTGAAATTTAGGGACTTTATGCAGTGTCCATCCACCAATCTCCCAACTCTATATAGCTCACACTATATAGCTAACCCATAACTATAGATTCCCAGTCTGAACGAGACTCAAAGCCCCTAACCCACCAATCCCTACACCTCACTATTGACTGCTGTCCTCCCCAACTGTTTTAAGGCCTGTACAGAAGCTCATGATGACTTGGGCCTTGTCCACTACTGAATGTCATGTGACTGACCTCCCAAACAATAATTGGGCATGTTGCAAACACAAGCATTTCTGTAGGTGCTGGAAATCTTGAGCAACACACAGAAAATGCTGGAGGAACTCAGCAAGCCAGGCAGTATCTATGGAAGGGTATAAACAGTCGATGTTTTGGGCCGAGACCCTTCTGCAGGACTGGAGAAGATGGGGAAGAAGGTAGAATAAGAAGGTGGGGGGGGGGGAGGGGGAGGAGTACAAGTTGGCAGGTGATAGGCGGGACCAATTGAGGGGAAGATAGCTGGGTGGCCATGACTGTTTACCTGGCCTCTGTGGGTTATTAGTTTCACTCTGAGTGCAGTGTTGGTCAAATTGCACCCCTACACTCCAAAGATTGTTCCTCTTCTGCTTAAGTCTCCCCCACCTAACTTACATAGTGGATTGCCAAGAGAATATGGTGTGGGTTGTTAATAAGCACCTCTCAGAACTGAAGAAACTTTTCTGATCTGTGACATGAGCTAACAGTACTGCCTGGAAAAATCTTCTAAAAGTACATCATTGCTTTAAAGCATTTTGGGGTTATGAGGCTACGATGTAGGTACAGGATTTTATTTTGTCAAGATACAAAGAGAAGGGCTAGCTTGCAATAAAAGTATTCCTTCTCAGCCTTTAAATATGTAAGTTCCCTGGTGTCAAGTGATCAAGTAACAGTATGCAGAAAGAAGAGACATTAGTCTTGAGTCACCGCAATCCATGCATGTGATTCATGACCAGCACCGAACCATTTTAGTAGCTTCAAGGCCTGCACAATTTATTGGACAGAAAGCTCAATGTTTGTAAGGAATGCCATGATTCATACTGGTATTTCCAATGCTAAGTACTATGTGACGACAGCAGACTTCCTGATAGGGCTTGGAGAGCCTGAGAAATCATGAGCCCTTTGGCCCATCTAGTCAATGCCAGCAGAGGTTCCCTCAAAGCTAGTCCGATTTTCCCAAGCTTGGCCCATATCACTGGAAAACAAATTTTTTGAAATATTTTCAGAATAATTTTTTTTTGGTTATGATAGACCGCTTGAAGCTGAGCACAAATATATTTTCAGACTGCATGTATCATGTAGGAATTTGGAGAAACAAGAAATTAACTTTTATTGCATATAAAGTGTTTAATTGCATAACAGTGCTGATGTTTTGTAATAGTTCAACTAAGCTAAAAATATTTTGTTGATGATTTTCATTTGTAATCAGTGTCTGAAGCTTCTCGCTTAAGTGCCCAGCAATAATCAGTCAGCAATGATGTATTCCAGTTGCCCTGATACTGTTTCTCCATGGCTGCAATATCCTGCTGGAACCTTTCACCATGCTCATCACTGACAGCAACAAGATTTGCGGGAAAGATGTCTAAATGGGAATACAACAAATGCGCGGAGCCTAGGATTTGTCTTGGTCGCCAATTTTACCCCTGAAGTAGAGCTCATAGGCTTTCTTAATAAGAGGAGTCATGCCCATGTCTTTGAGATTTAAGCGTATACTTGACACAAATGCAACAGAAAGTATCGCAGCTTGTTGCAACATTGGTGAGAGACCTTGCTAACCCTTCATTGTAATGGAGGTGGTTGCAAGTTACAGTGAAAGAGAATAGGTAATAAGTTACAGGCAAGTGTGAAGTGAGGGAATTGCTTCAAGGTCCTGGATAAAATAATAACATTATTATTATATTGATCTAATATACCGATGATTATTATTATTGTTATTATTCCGATTACTTGTTCTCAAACTATATATAAACTTGTAACATCGCGTGTCTCGCAACTGATCACCACTCACTCAGGTAACCACAATATATGCACAGAAGAGCAAAAGGGATGCTGCTAGGCTATGCAAGGATGTAAAGAACAACTGATAATAGATTCCATAATTCTAAGTCAAGCCTGGCAGAAAAGCAGGAATCTTTCATGTTAACACAAACACGAGGAAATCCGCAGATGCTGGAATTTCAAGCAGCACACATAAAAGTTGCTGGTGAACGCAGCAGGCCAGGCAGCATCTCTAGGAAGGGCTATAGTCAATGTTTCAGGCCAAGACCCTTCGTCAGGATTGAGTCCTGACGAAGGGTCTCGGCCCAACATGTCATCTGAACCTCTTCCTAGAGATGCTGCCTGGCCTGCAGCGTTCACCAGCAACTTTTATGTGTGTTGCTTGCAATCTTTCATGTTATGTTACTATATTGACTACCAAAAGGCATTTGATTCTGTCCCACACTCATGGTTAATAGGAGTTGTTAATATATAAACTACACCCAATATTTGTGAAATTCCTGCAACATCTGATGAACCATCAGTGTACTATAATCAGCCAATCTATTAACAACTAAAAAAGAACAACCACCGTTCTCAAAATAAACTGAGGCATTTTCCAGGGAGACTCTCTAAGTCCACTGTGGTTCTGTCTAGTTTTAAACCTGCTGTTTAATTCACTGAATTGGATGAAAATTGGGTATCAAATCAGAAACAATGAAATGAGCCATACCTTAACACACCTTCTATACAGGGATAATTTGAAATTATATACTCCTTCATCATTAAAGCTAAAGCAATTAATTCAAATAGTAGAGCTATTTTTGAAAGATATAAACATGAACTTTGGACTGGATAAATGCAGAACATTAAACATAAAGAAAGGTGCAATAGAGCTAATAGAATACAAAGAAGAGCAGCAGGAGAAGTGCATGAATATGAAACATATAATTACATTATCTGGGATATCAACAAGCAAAGAAAATAGATCATAGTGTGATAAAGAAACTAAGTTTGACAGAATTTAGTTCAAGACTTAAGGCAATCTGCCAAACAGAGCTCAACAGCAAAAATATAACAAAGGCAATAAACACTTTCATTATACCTACATTAATGCATTATTTAGGCATAATATCTTGGTCCAAAGCCAATCTGAAAAATTTACAAAGAAAAATAAGAACTGAAATGACAAATTTTCATATAACATTATGTACACTCGAGTGTGCTTAGCTTAACACTACCTAGGACAAAAGGGGGGAGAGGAATAACAGACATTAACAATCTACACAACAGTCAGGTAAACTTCTAAGGATGTATTTTCATCACTGAAAACAGGAATCAGCACTCCACGCAATGATACTGTATGCAATTCTGATAAGAAATATACACCACTAAACTTAAATGAGACAACAACCCAGAAAAATGAAGAAATTCTCACTGTTGAAGAAAAAGTTAACCAATGGAACAGCATGACATGAGAGGGCACAGTTTTAGGGTGCAGAGAGTGGTGAGTGCGTGGAATGTGCTGCCAGCAACAGAGGTGGAAGCAGATATGATAGGGTCTTTTAAGAGACTCCTGGATAGGTACATGGAGCTTAGAAAAATAGAGAGCTATGGGTAACCCTAGGTAAGTACATGTTCAAGAGAGGATTGTGGGCCGAAGGGCCTGTACTGTGCTGTAGGTTTTCTGTGTTTCTATGACCCTCTATGGAAGACGTCTCCATGATTTGAGCAGACTAGATGTTGACAAGGAAACGTCGAACACCCGGCTCAGAGTTGGACTCTTCTTCGCAGAAACAGAGGGGTTCCTTGTGGCATTACAGGACCAGGTGGTTAACACAAAAAAAGTATCAAAAATACATAATAAAAGATCAACAAATTCAAGATGATAAATGTAGAAAATACCTAGAAAAAGACAGAAATGTTCTAACACGTTACCGGATCCTGTAGCATTTTAATTCAATCTGATTACTTGCACAGGCACAATCAAGTGGTTAAGATCATTCTCCAAAATCTTGTTTTAAAATACAAACTCACAAAAGAAAACACACCTTACTATAAATACAAGCCTGATCCAATTTTAGAGTCAGAATCCAACAAGTTATATTACGACTGATCTATTATTACAGATAGGACAATCCATTATAACCATCCAGATATAATAATACAGGATAAACTAGCAAGAACAGCTTACTTAACGGATATAGCCATTCCAGACACACACAACTTACTGAAATCAATAGTGAAAAACACCAGAAATATGATGAATTAGAAGAGGGAATTGAAAGACTTTGGAACATGAATAGGGTATATTAAACAATAGCATTAAACAATTAGGGCTACACAGCAATATCTATGTAAATCTTCAGAGAGCCGCAATACTTTACACCACTAGAGCAGTCCAAAAGTTCCCAGCAATTGACAAATGAGTGTGCTTGGCTGTGCTTGCACCTCAGGTTTTACCAGCTTGAACTGAGAAAACATGCTTTTAAATAATAATTAAAAATATAAGCATTTTATACTTCAGTAGATATGGACCTGATCTTTGTGGTATCTTAGAGAAACACAGAAAGATGCAGAGAGATCTTGACATGGAGAGGATGTTTTAACTTATGGGAAAATCTATAACAGGGACTCACTGTTTAAAGATATGAGGGCACCTATTTAGGACAGAGATGAAGTAAGATCTTTTCTCTCAGAGGGCTGTGAGCCTTTGAACACTTTCCTGAAAGGCCGGTGGAAGCAGAGTCTTTGAATACTTTTAAGGTTGAGAAACAAGGAACCGCGGATGCTGAAATTTGGAACAACAGGATACCCTGCAGTTCTGATGCAGGGTTTCAACTCGAATTTCAACAGCCCCTTTCTTCCCACAGATGCTGCTTGTCCCAATCTCTTCCAGTAGATCATTCGTAAGACAGAAACAGATACATTATTGGGTAAGAAGGAAGGGGCTTTAATATTTCCCAGAGATAAGCAGCAATGTGGAGCTGAGATTACAATCAGAACAGTCGTGATCTTATTAAAGGGCCGGAGAGTTGAGGGGACTTGTGATTTACTCCTGCTCCTAATTCACACTAACTTTTCATATTTTCTTCAGCCTATTGATATGGCACCAAACACCACCTATTTATTAATTCTATACTTTTTTCTATTCTTTTATTTATTCTCCCCACATTTTTATTAACTTCACCCAGGTTCTACCACTCAGCTACACACTCAGGATAATTTACAGTACCTACCAACCTGCACATCTTTGGGATGTGGGACGAAACTGGAACACCTGGAGGAAACCTGTGTAGTCGCAGGGAGAATGCGCGAATTCTACACAGACAGCACCTAAAGTCAGGGTTGAATTCAGGTCCCTCAGCCTGTTAGACAGCAGCTCTACTAACTGTACCTTTGTAGAAAAGCTTTAGAGAGTGTAAGATAAAGCTTAGTTTTATTTGTCTCCTGTACATTGAAATGTAGTGTTTCTGTCAAATCAAATCAGTGAGGATTGTGCTGGGAGCAGCCTGCAAGTGTCACCACATTCATCCTTAGCATGTAGGAGGAAACCAGAGCACCCAGAGGAAACCCACGCAGTCATGGGGAGAACGAACAAACTCCTTACAGCAGCAGTGGGAATTGAACCCTGGCTGGTGATCGCTGGCACTGCAATTTGTTACATTAACCACCATGCTACCTCATCCACAAAGCCTCACTTCATAAGTATGGGAAAATGGGAATTGCAATAACTGTTTACACCATTGAAAGTTAAAATCTCTAGTTTCCCCAAAGCTTTGTGTAACTAAATTGTGCTGATTTGAGAGGGAGCGAGGAGGACAGAGAGGGACAGAGGGAGAGAGGGAGAGAGGGAGAGAGGAGGAGAGAGAGGGACAGAGAGAAAGAGCGAGGGAGAGAGAAAGAAGAAGAGAGTACCGTGCTCAGTTCTGGTCGCCTCACTACAGGAAGGATGTGGAAACCATAAGAAAGGGTGCAGAGGAGATTTATAAGGATGTTGCCTGGATTGGGGAGCATGCCTTATGAAAACAGGTTGAGTGAACTCGGTCTTTTCTTGGAGTGACGGAGGATGAGAGGTGACGTGATAGAGGTGTATAAGATGACGAGAGGCATTGATTGTGTGGATAGTCAGAGGCTTTTTCCCAGGACGGAAACGGCTGCCACAAGAGGGCACAGGTTTAAGGTGCTGGGGAGTAGGTTCAGAGGAGATGTCAGGGATAAGTTTTTTTACGCAGAAGGTGGTGAGTGCATGGAATGGGCTACCAACAACGGTGGTAGAGGCGGATATGATAGGGTCTTTTAAGAGACTTTTGGATAGGTACATGGAGTTTAGTAAAACAGAGGGCTATGGGTAACCCTAGTAATTTCTAAGGTAGGGACATGTTCGGCACAACTTTGTGGGTCGAAGGGCCTGTATTGTGTTGTAGGTTCTCTATGTTTCTATGGGGGGGGAGGGGAGAGGGGGGAAGGGGAATGGGGGAGAGAGAGAGAGATGGGAATTGAATTGACAAATTGATATTTACTGATTATTCCTAAAGCTCTTGTAACGGACATTTAATTATTTGTTATTCCCACTTACTGCCTTAAAGCAGGGTGTATTGATGCTGGGGGTGGAAGTAGCTCAAATTGACTAAATTGTAGCCTTTAAGATTCAAGAAACATTTTACCCATCAGTTTTCAGTACGATACAAGTGAAGCTCTCTCTTTCAGTCAGTCAGCAGGGCCGATGTAACAGTGCTGATGGCAGTCCAGGAGTGGGGCTTCTAAAGAAATCTAGAAGGATTGTGACATGATCCCTTTGCTAAATTTATTCCAAAAATGTGTGGCCTGGCAGCCTCGTCTCAAAGCATCTGGATGGTGCAGAGGAAGAAAATTGAAATGATTCTGCTTGTGGATGAACAGAACAGTGAACGCTGGGCAGGTAGAATAATGTATCACATTTTAAAAAGCACTCTGTCCTAGACCTTAAACATTTCCCTCTCTACAACTGTTACCTGACCCTCTGAGTGTTTCCAGCATTGTCTGCCTTTACTTCAGTATCGGACTACCTTATCTATGAGTAGTGAATAGTTTTCATCATGTAAACATGGACATTGTCCTGATAAATGTAAAGTGTCTGTGATTATTGATAAAATTCCTGTTTCACTGTGCTAAGGGTACTGTCGTATTTGCGGTTGTTATTGTGCAAAGGGGAGCTGATGTGCTTGGATGGCAGGAACGTCATTAAGCTAATATGGTGGGCCATAATATCAGACCCCAAAGTGCAGCTGTTACTTGAGAATTTAAGGCAGCTTGCAGCTTGCTTGTTATATCCCAGTGCCTGGTTTGGATCCAGAGGGCTTATACTCAGCTTCAAAGCTAATAGTTCCTGGGCAGAGGGTGAAGAAAAGCTTTCTGAAGTATGCTGGTGGAACCCTCAACTGGGTTAACTGGGGAAGAGTGAACCTTACCCAGGTAACTATAAGGGACAGGAAATAATTTACGTTGTATTTGATCTACTCCAGTTATTCCAGTATATTTAATTATGTTCCGGTGAATTCAAGTGCTCTTTGTGTGCTTTGACATTATTCATAATTTTACTGCTTTAAAAAATATCTTTGTTATTTAATAATACATGAGTGACTTTAAATGCTTGTGAATGTCACTGTGACTTTAACAGTTGGTAAAGCGAGGAGGTGGCCATTGCTGCCATTCTGGGAGTGCAGCCAGCTAAACAGTGGGAGTGGATGTACACTGCACGTGATAAACAGCTGGGAGTCAGCATCCTAGTAGAAGATATGCCTCGGACAGCCGGAAAAAAGAGTGATCTGAGGGCATACAGCTAATGACATCAGATGGCTCAATGTTCGATGGAAGAGCTGGCTTGGTCTAGAACACTTTATTACTTTCTCTTTGCTGTTGTTAGTTCAAAATGCAGATCTTCTCTACTCAGAGGGTGGTGCAAGTGTGGAACGAGCTGCCAGTGAAGTAGTTGATGTGGGTTCGGGTGTATTGTTTGAGCAGTGTGGAAAAGCACATGGAAGGGAAGGGAAGGGTATGGAGGACTATGATCCAGATGTGGATCAATAGACCTAGACAGAATAAAAGTTTGGTACAGACCAGATAGGCCGAAGGACCTATTTCTGTGTTGCAATGCTCTATGCAATGTTGTGCACAAAAAGCTGGAATCTGGGACAGCCCTAAAGTCTATTTTCACTAGCCTTCCTAGCATGGAGAACACCTTCAAACCGTGATGAATAAAAATGATGGCATCCATCTTTAAGGACCAATCACTCAGGAATTGCCCTCTTCTCATTCCCGCCATCAAGAAGCAGTACAGGAGCCTGAAGACACACACTCGATGTTTCAGGAACAGCTTCTTCTCTTTGCGTTCAGATTTCCGAATGGAAAATGAGCCCATGAACACTTCCTCAGTATTTTTTCTCTCATTTTGCACTATATATTTTATTTAATTTTTTATATGTACTTCTTATCGTAATTCATGTATTTTTATTATTATGTATTGCAATGCACTGCTGCCACAAATTTCATGACATATGCCAATGATATTAAACCTGATTCTGGTTCTGATTCTAATTGCTAAGCAACCCAAATACAGTACATTGAACTTCACTGCTCAAAACCTCACTCCCCAGCTAGTGCAAGTTCTAGATAAGGATTGTGCTTAGACACAAGTTGATGTATTACATCTCCACTGTGGAGCGTGCCTAGCACTTCATGAGATGCAACCGGTTTGCCGACAGCAGCTTCCCTCCCACTATCACTACAAATTGTCTTGGCAGTCAGACAACCATGAACAAGACTCTGAGTCCCTGCCTGTAGTGTACAGTAAATGATTCTGAAATCTGTTTATCTGGTGGTATCTGTATGTTCTGATGCTCAAGAACTGAATGAACAAAGCTGACTATTTACCTCCCATAGACCCATGAGAGAACTGACAACTGGTGCTATATGATGGTCACTCTTTGTATTGACACAGACCCACAAGGGGCATTGACCTTGAGGTCAAAATTTAAATAAAAACACTGAAAGTACTGGAAAATTTCAGCAGGTCAAACAGTATCTATGGAAAGAGAAAGTGTTAACATTTCATATCCAAGTCAATTCAGAACTTTTCAGTCTATGGTGCCGTGGGCAGCAGTCATGACTCTGAGAGTAAACTTCATACCTTTGAGTCAGAAGTTGAAGGTTACCAGGCCTGAAAGCTCATGGTATAAATCCAGAATGATACTCCTCATGCTGCACTGTTGAAGGTGCTTTTTTTTTAAAGATTACAAGACCCATCTGTTTTCTGAGGTACATACAATTCACGAGTCTGCCTTAAATAGAACAATTGTCACTGATGTCTTATCCAACAGCTCTTCCTCAATTAGCATCATTAAAACACCTCAAGCAACACAACTCAAAATGCTGGAGGAACTCAGCAGGTCAGGGGAATAAACAGTCAATGTTTCAGGCTGACTGGAGAGGAAATGGAAGAAGTTGAATTCGAAGATGGGGGTACAGGAGAAGGAGCTCAAGCTGTCAGGTGATAAGTGTAACTAGCTGAGGGGGAAGGTGAGTGGGTGGAGGAGGTGGGGATGAAGTAAGAAGCTGGGAGGTGAGACGTGGAAGAGGTAAAGGATTGAAGAAAAAGGAATCTAATGGGAGAGGACAGTGGACAATGAAAGAAATGGAAGGAGGAGGGGCACCAGTGAGGAAACTGGCAGGTGAGAAGAAGAGAAGGGCTGAGGGGGAGCCAGAATGGAGGATGGAAAAAGACAGAAAGGGAGGGGGGAGAATTTACCAGAAGTTAGGGAAATTGATGTTCATGTCATTAGGTTGGAAGCTATTTATATAGAAAATGTGATGCTACTCCTCAAACCGGGGTATGATCTCATTGCAGCAAATTGTCGCTGCTTGGCCTTAACACTGCCATGTGTCGCTGGATTCTGGATTTCTTGACAGTGAGACCGCAGTCAGTCCGTGTTGGCAGGAACATCTCTGACTCCATCACGCTGAGCACTGGATCCCCACAAGGCTGTGTGCTTAGCCCATTGCTGTTTACACTGCTAACACATCACTGTGCAGCCAGATTCGAGGAGAACCTGATCATTAAATTTGCTGATGATACCACAGTGGTGGGGCTCATCAGCAAAAATGATGAAACAATGTACAGAGAGGAGGTCAAACACCTAGAGAGCTGGTGCAGTGATAACAACTTGATGCCTAATGTCACCAAAACCAAGGAGATGATCGTTGATTTCAGATGGTCTCAGCCTGAGCACACACCCCTCAGCATCAGCGGCTCCATAGCGGAGAGAGTGGAAAACATCAAGTTCCTTGGGGTGCAGATCTCGGACAATCTCACCTGGTCCAGGAACACCATTGGGATTGTGAAACGGGCCCAGCAGAGATTGCACTTTCTGACGAAGCTTAAACAAGCATCACTCCCCACTAACATCTTAACTACATTCTACAAAGGTGTGGTTGAGAGTGTGCTGACCTTTTGCATCACAACCTGGTACTCCAGCTGCAGTGCTGTCAACAAAAAAGCCTTGCAGAGGGTGGTTAGGGGAGCAGAGAAGATTACTGGGGTCTCCCTACCTTCTGTCCAAGACCTCTTTCAGAGTCGATGCCTCCAGAAGACACGGTGCATCATTAAAGACCCCTCACACCCTCTCCATGAACTGTTTGTTCTTCTGCCATCAGGCAAACGTTACAGGAGCATCAAAACTAAAACCACAAGGCTACTAAACAGCTTCCTCCCGCAGGCAGTCAGACTGCTAAATAGCTGCTCCACCTGACTCTGCTTTTGGACACTTTTAAATTGCACTAGACACCTATAACTTGATTTTAACTGACATGTGGCTGTTGTGTTTTACTATTTATTGTTATGTTTATTATTTAGTGTTGCGTTTGTTATGTTATGATTGCACTGCTCCTGGAAAACACTGTCTCATTCTGCCCTGCAGAGCTGATGTATGGTTAGAATGACAATAAAGTTTTTTGAATCTTTGAATCTTTGAATCTCGAATAGAAGAAGCCATGGATAGACATGTCAGAATGGGAATTGGAAGTTAATTTGAAATGTCTGGCATCTCATTGTCACATTTGGGAAATATGTTTGGGTACTGCAGTGCTACCTGCAGTATAATGATGACCACACTAGCACATGGCATCAAAACCATTCTGGGAAAGTACTAGGAGTCACTTCCCTGCTGGAATCTCCAGGAACTGGTTCAGGGAAGAAAGTATCATCACAAAATTTTGGTACATGGCTTCAGCTTCTAGTTAAGACAGCCTAAGGTAGTTCAGGGTAAGACTTCACTCTGGAATATCACAACATGAGATTGCCGCATTGCACACTCAGTGGGATCACTTGTGTGGCATTGTGTCAGTCACGGAGGTGTACAAGACAATGTTCAGTGGTGTGCTTTGTGCGCAAGTTTTTCATACCCCAATTCAAAATGAAGGACAATTAGCCTCTTGTTTATTGTTGGGGAAAATATTAGAATCAATTCTTAAAGAAGCAATAGTAGTACATTTGGAAAATCATAATCTAATCATGTAACACATACAAAATGTTGGAGGACCCAGCAAGGTAGGCAGCACCTATGGAGAGACATTTTGGGCCCAGATCCTCCATCTGGAGTAGAAAGGAAGGAGGAAGAAGCCAGAAGTATTTATAATCTAATCATGCAATCATCTTGGGTTCACGAAAGGGATATCATGCCTAATAATGTTTTTGAGGAAGTCTTGAATAGAAGGGGAAACAACAGATGTATTTGGACATCCAGAAGGTATTCAAAAGTGTTAAAAATGATATGATAAGAGCTCACTGTGTTGGAGGTAATGTAATGGCGCAAGAGGATTGGGCAGCTGGCAGCGAACAGTGAGTAAGTATAAGAGGGCCACTTTTAAGCTGTCAACCTGTGACTAGCAAGTTACCACAGGATTCAGTGCTGGGACCACAACTGCTTTCAATTTACAACTTGGTGAAAGAAGTTGACGCACCATAAACAAATTGACATTTGACACATAAAGTAGGCAGGAAGGCAAGTTGTGTGGGTGATACAAAATTTTACAGAGAAGTATTGAGTGGACAAATGGTCGACTAATGAAGTATAATGTTGGAAAGTGTGAAGTTATTCATTTTGGAAGATAGAGCAGATCAATAGATCTGAGGTGATTATATGTGAAACACTCATGTGTAGTGGGTAACAGGGAAGGCAAATAGAGGTTTCCAGTAAGATAGCAACATGTTCGAATGCAGCAGCCTCTCAGGAGACAACCAAAGGTTCACTTTTCTGTTTAAAATGTGTTTCTTATGATCGTAAGACTATACTGGACTCCAAGAACTACAGTTACAGCAGGTCTACTGCATCAGTAATCCATTCGTTGTTCGGAGCTGCTGGCTGGAGTGTTGAAAGAGTCAGTGTTCAGCTTATAGAAGGAGAAGAAAGAGTTTGGCTGCAAGGAGTGGCTGGCAGGTGGGCCAGAGAGGGTTTGGAACTCAAAAGCATTGGAGTTGGTGCGTGAAAGCAGCATGCAGTGTAACCAAGAGTGACTATCTTCGACGTTCCTCTTGCAATCGCAAGACCAGGTTGGACGTTGATAATGTGAGGTGCCAGGGGCCTGCTTCCCTTGTTTGGTGGAGAGATAGGTAATGAGGCAGCAGCATGGCCTCGATTTTAACAAGGACTAGGCCTGAAGCTGATTTGCCTGCTGTTGCAGTCCAGGTGAGATAATGCTGGAGGCGGTGTAGCATGGAGTCTGTGTTCAGTTGGGAGCTGGCCTCTCCCATCAGTGCTGCCCTCCAGTGTTCGACTAGTGGAATGACAGGCTGGATTGCCAGGAGCGGTACCATCAATTTGCAAGTCGCTCAGGGACTTGGACTATACATTTGCTTTTTTATGTAATGATGTGTGTTATTTTCTCTTTCTCACTGTTTTGAATGTAGGTTATACACTTTGGTCTCAGAGGAACACTGTCCCGTCCAAATGTATCCATGTATGATTTGAATAATAATTAAACTTGATTTGATTTGCTTTTGATTGTTGACCATTATTTCAAGGGCGTTAGAAAATAATGGGGAAATCTGTCAGACACAATGTCCCCTCTATGAAGCCATGCTGACTGTACAACTGGATCATGATTTTCCAGATGTACCGCTATTAGTTTGTTAATAACTGATTATAACATTTACTTCAACAATAAATGTGTGCGATAATGAAACTATACAAGACACAAGTGAGACAACATCTACGGTATTGCATAAACACAAAAGAGTCTGTAGATACTGGAAGTCCAGAGCAACACACACAAAATGCTAGACAAACTCAGCAGGTCAGGCAGCATCTATGGAAACGAATAAACAATTGACATTTTGGGCTGAGATTCTCAAAGCTCTCAGCTTGAACCAGTGTCTGTTTATTTGTTTCCACAGTTGCTGCTGACCTTCTGAGTTCCTCCGGCATTTTGTCTATGGTACTGAAAACAGTTTTGCCACCCCTTTTAAAAATAAGATATTCTATAATTGGGTGTGGCTCAAAGAAGGTTTACTAAGATGATCTTGTGTACAGGAGGTTGTTCAATGAGGAAAGTCTGAACAGATTGGAGAGTCTACCCATTGTTTAGCTGAAAAATATCCTGTTCGCATATATCCTGTTAAGTCCCAAAGGAATTTTATAAGTTTCTGAGATTCCTTGGGGTCTTGACTGCCCCTTAAGAGAAAACATCCTGTTAGCTTGTATGGGTACAAGCTAACAGGATGTTTTCTCTTAAGGGGCAGTACAGATCAGAAGACATAGACTTAAAATAAGGATCTCATTTTAGACTGAGATGAGGAGGTATTTCGGAATCCTCCAAGATGCTGACACCCAGGAACTTGAAGCTGCTCATCCTTTCTACTACTGAGACCTCAGTGAAGTTTGGCATATGTTTTCCCAACTTCCCCTTCCTGACATCCATCTCAATTCCTTGGGCTTGCTGATGCTGAGTGCAAGGTTGTTGTTACGATAGCCCTCAACCAGTTGTTACGATATAACTCACTCCTGTATGCCTCCTCATTGGCATCTGGTACTTTACTGAGAACAGTAGTGCCCTTTGTGCATTTGAAGATGGCATTTGAGCTGTGCTTAGCCACACTGTCATGGGTGTAGAGAGAGAGTAGAGCAATGGACTAAGCATGCATCCTTGAGGTGTGCATGTGTTGGTTGTCAGCAAGATGGTAACTGTGGTTTGCCAATGAAGAGGTTGAGGATCCAGTTGCAGTGGGAAATTCAGAGGCCCGTGTTTAGAAGCTTGTTGTTTCATACTGGACACTTAACATATGGTTTGTCAAGCTGTAATAGATAGCAGCAAACTGATGGATAGATGCACCAAAGCAGAGCCGGTGAGACAGTGTCCGCTGAATAACTGGTGTGACAGCAGGCAAAGTGCAGTGGGTCCAAGCTTAGCAGGAATTAATTCAAGCCACAAACAACCTCTCGAAGCAGTTCATTAACTTCAGAAGGTTGCGAGTTTAGATATTTAGATAATGAAGACACGCAGTCCTCTTTTATTGTCATTTAGTAATGCATGCATTAAGAAATGATACATTATTTCCTCCGGTGTGATATCACAAAACACAGGACAGACCAAGACTGAAAAAACTAACAAAACCACATAATTATAACATATAGTTCCAACAGTGCAACAATACCATAACTTGATGAAGAAGTCCATGAGCACAGTAAAAGTTCAAAGTCTCTCAAATGTCCCACATCTCATACAGACGGGAGAAGGAAGAAAAACTCTCCCTGCCATACCCGACCACAGTCTGACTCTGAGTCATCTGAAAACTTCGAGCCTCCGATCAGCCCTCCGACACCGAGTACTGAGCGCCATCTCTGTCCAAATGATTCAAACTCAGTCTCCGTCGCCAACAACAGGCAAAGCCGGGGATTTTGAGGCCTTCCCTCTGGAAGATTCCTGACTGCGCAGTAACAACAGCAGCAAACTGGTGTTTCAGAAATTTCTCCAGATGTTCCTCTGTGCTTTCACATCCATTCTCCATCAAATCAGAATTGTCCACAGCCCCTATTTAACGGATACGATAACATTTTTCACTGGAGGGCTACCCACGCACAACGCGCTGCTCTCTCTCCTCCCGCCTTCCAGTTCGGATTCCAGTTCCAATTTGTCACTCATACATCAGAGCACACAGTGAAATGTTCCATTGAATTAACAACCAACACACCCAAGGATGTACTGGGAGCAGCCTGCAACTGTCACCATACATTCCGGTGCCAGCATTGAATGCCCACCATGTTCAGCAGAACGCGAGCAACAGCAGCAACAGAACAAAGCAAGCAACAAAATCAGAACAAATCTCTTCCCCTTATCCTCACATACACTAGATAGGCCTCAAATCCCATGATAGGCTGTCTCTGGGCCTCCACTCCTTGGCCCAGACTCTTAACCTCACAGGCATCGGGCCTCCAAACACCATTCTCAGTATGGGAGTATGTCGGGTCTTTTCTCCTTGCTGCAGAGAGCTTGGCAGTGCCATCATTAGATATGTTCAAGGTGCTGATGTATTTCTAATTAGCAAGGGCATCAAGGGTTATGGAGACAGAGAAGGAGATTCATTTGAGGAATGTTAACTCAACATTGAATGGTGGAAATGAGTTGAGGGGCTTTTTGAGCTCTTCTGATCTTATGGAGTGGACTTTAGATAAAATTTTACTGTACAATTAGATGTTCACCTATACAGTAGAATTTTCTGTCCAAATATCTAGAAATTGATTTATATTTTGTTTTAGTTCTTCTAAAAAAACACAAAAATGATCAAAAGCAAGCATGCAACAGCATTAGTGTGAGTTTCATCCAGAGCAAGTCTGAAAATACGCATAGTAGCCAATAAGACCAAGTTGGATTCTACCCGGAGATGGCTTGGTGTCTCTTTCCCAGAGGTAGCGTTGCAAAATGTCCATGAGCTCACCAGACACTCAAGCTGAGCTACAGGCCTATGAAAACACCACCTGTACAGAGGCTTGCTCGTGCACACCACATCCACATACACACCTTCCCAATCCATAGACCAGACTCTGGCCGCACCACACTCTGGATCTCAACTCACATTCCACATGTTAAACTATCAGGGTTTCTAAATGATCAGACGCTGGATTTCTGGAGTTTTAAGTCTTGTGTTCCCTTCCCCCACCCCACCACCAGCCAGGGAGAAGGAGAAGATCAACAAGGACCTACGAGGTGGAAAAAGTAAAGGCCTGAAGAGGAAGGAATCTGAAAAGAGAGGACAGTGGAAAAAAGGGAAGGAGGTGAGGAATTGGAGGGAGAAGATGAGCAGCGCAGGAGGCCAGGAGAAGAGGAGCTGTGGGAGAGACACCATAATAGGGAAAAGACCCAAAATAAATGAGGAGAATGGTTGAGTTTTCCAACATTGGATGTCTTACCCCCCAACCTAGCTAATGGGTAAGGTGGCAGAGATCACCGCCGCTCCCTGACACATCCCCTCCACGGCAAAATCAAGTAACCAAAGAACCTAAAGGAAGTGTAAAACAAAAGCTTTAATTGATTCCACTTTAAAGGCCAACAGTCAACTTTGCTTCGAGTACAGGAATTCTGTGGTTTGAAAAACTGCCAAAAAATGACAGTAGATGTCTTTTTGTAAATATCACTTCCTATGCAGCTGCAGGGTCTGTAATGCAGTCTACCGATGTATCCTTAAGGGCAGCATAACCTCAGCAGCCAAACAAGCCTCATTAAATAATTAAATTCAGGAGGATGCATTTTAACCTTGTCAAGGCTGCAGAATAAACAATAGAAATTGCAAAAAACAACTGCAGATGCTGGAAATTTGAAACAAAATATTGGCGAAACTCAGCACATCTGGCTGCATCTGTGGAAAGAGATGATATAGAATTCCGCTTCTCTCTGAAATGTTAACTGTTCCTCTCTCCACAAATGCTGCTTGACCTGCTCAGTGTTGCCAGCAGTTTCTATTTTTACTACAGAACACGTGCCCGAAAGTTCCTTGTTGTTGGGGGGGTCTGCTGGTATTTTAATTTAATTTAATTTAAACTTTTTTATTTAGAGATACAGCACAGTTACAGGCCCAATGAGTCCACACCACCCAATTATGTCCATGTGACCAATTAACCTACGACTCCAATCGTCTTTGGAATATTGGAAAGAAATGGAGCATCTGGAGATAACCCATATGGTCACAGAGAGAACGTACAAACTCCTTACAAACAGTGGCAGGAAGGGAACCCATCCTGGATGCTAACCGCCACACTGCCATGCATTGGGTCAATGGTTCTGGGATGAAGTTTTTCCACAGACAGCACTGTAGCATAGCGGTTAGTGTAATGTTTTACAGTGCCAGCAACCCAGGTTCAACGCCCACCACTGTGAGGTTGTATGTTCTGCCCATAACTGCGTGGGCTTCCTCCACATGCTCCGGTTTCCTCCCACATTCCAAAGACATACGGGTTAGGGTTAGTCATTTGTGGGCATCCTTTGTTGGTGCCGGATGCATGGTGGCACTTGCTGCTGCCCCTGGCACATCCTTGGACTGTGTTCGTCATTGACACAAATGATGCCTTTCACTGTATATTTTGACGTTTCAATGTACATATGACAAGTAAAGTTATCAAATCTAATCACTGTTAACGTTTAAAGTGGGATCAGTACATTGGTTTCTACATCGTTCCTGAGTTCCCAAGATGCAGACAGCAATGAATGCTGTGACGCTGGGAAATGCACAAAGAGAAGCCTATGGAGACGAATAGACATAGGTCAGGGATTGATTTAATAGCCAGATGCAATGTTGGTGGGGGGGGGGGGGTCAGTGGATGGGCAGAGTTAGGGGGATAGGGGATGTCTAATTGGAGATGGATGGTTGTGGTTTGAATGCCCTGTGAAAGTGGGTTACAGCCCCAGATAGGATCCCCCTCATGATAACTGTTATTAAAACATGATTGTTCTGTGAGTGCCCAACCACAGGCAACCTCAGAACAATGAGACCTAACTTTTCACAGTCGGATTTCCGGAATGGTGGGATTCAACCAGGAAATTGCTGCTTTGGAAATAACCAACTTTCAATCCCACAACTCTGAAAACAATTGTTTGTTAATGTCTTGGCCATTCTTGATTTGGGAGGGAGGTAATTTGAAAAACCATAGACCATCCAGTCCTTCGAGCCTGCTCAACTTTCATCGGATTCATCACTTTCTGCATTTTGTTCCATTCCTTCAATGCCAAATGTCTATCAGTCTTGCATTTGAACAAACACAAAAAGCTGACCTTCCAAAGCCTTCCAGACAAAGAATATCAAAGCTTCAACACTCAATGACTGTTGAGCTCCTCATCTCAGTCCTAATTGTCTTAAACCCAATTTTTCTAGCTTCATCTTCTGGTCCCGGATACTGCAGTCAGAGGAGACATCTGTGCCGTATCTTATCAGTCACGTCCTTTAATTATTAATTTATTTTCCCTCCATAGATGCTGCTTGACCTGCTGAGTCCTTGTGGATTTTGTGAGTGTTGCTCCAGATTCCAGCATCTGCAGAATTTCTTGTGTTCTGTAAGCTTTGATGAGATCTCCTTGTATTTCTGGACTCTAGAGAATATATTCCCATCTCTGGAACCAGTCAACACTTTTCATGGTCTCAGGACATTCTAAAGCACTCTACAGAAAATAATAAACTTTTCAAAGTTCGGTCACTGTTGTCACGTAGTAAATACAGTAGCCGGAGGGAACAGCAAGATCCCACAATAGCAAAGTGATAATGGCAGAGTGATTGTATTTCAGTCAAGGTGTGCCACAGGGATCAGTGCTGGGTCCATTGTTATTTGTCATCTATATCAATGATCTGGATGATAATGTGGTAAATTGGATCAGCAAATTTGCTGATGATACAAAGATTGGAGGTGTAGTGGACAGTGAGGAAGGTTTTCAGAGCTTGCAGAGAGATTTGGACCAGCTGCAAAAATGGGCTGAAAAATGGCAGATGCAGTTTAATACAGTCAAGTGTGAAGTATTGCACTTTGGAAGGACAAACCAAGGTAGAACATACAAGGTAAATGGTAGGGCACTGAGGAGTGCAGTAGAACAGAGGGATCTGGGAATACAGATACAAAATTCCCTAAAAGTGGCGTCACAGGTAGATTGGGTCGTAAAGAGCGCTTTTGGTACATTGGCCTTTATTAATCAAAGTATTGAGTATAAGAGTTGGAATGTTATGATGAGGTTGTATAAGGCATTGGTGAGGCTGAATTTGGAGTATTGTGTGCAGTTTTGGTCACCAAATTACAGGAAGGATATTGATAAAGTTGAAAGAGTACAGAGAATGTTTACAAAGATGTTGCCGGGACTTGAGAAATTGAGTTACAGAGAAAGGTTGAATAGGTTAGGACTTTATTCCCTGGAGCGTAGAAAAATGAGGAGAGATTTGATAGAGGTATATAAAATTATGATGGGTATAGACAGAGTGAATGCAAGCAGGCTTTTTCCACTGAGGCTAGGGCAGAAAAAAACCAGAGGGCATGGGTTAGGGGTGAAAGGGGAAAAGTTTAAAGGGAACATTGGGGGGCTGCTTCTTCACACAGAGAGTGGTGGGAGTGTGGAATGAGCTGCCAGATGAAGTGGTAAATGCGGGCTCACTTTTAACATTTAAGAAAAACTTGGACAGGTATATGGATATGGTCCAGGTGCCGGTTAGGGGGACTAGGCAGAAAAATGGTTTGGCACAGCTGAGAAGGGCCAAAAGGTCTGTTTCTGAGCTGTAATGTTCTATGGTTCTATGGTTAATTCAACTTAAATATAGAATATGTCCACTCCTTTTTGAAATACTGTAATTCCTCTCTTCAAGAAAGGAAAACATTTTGTTAAGTAAAATTGGATAAATTGAAAATGCTAAGTGAAATGCCTTATGAGCATTTTGATACTAGGTTTTCTGTCCTTGGTTGTGGCATGCTAATTGTTATTGCAAAATGAAATGGCATTGTAAACCAAAGACATGCATGTAAAGAGTCAAAAGGATTATGGCAAAACCTTGTAAAATCAATGTTCAACTGTCTGGTGTGTATTTCTTTTATATCTACATGAGGGAACAGACTGGGTCTTATCTTAGTTTAACGTTTCATCCAAAAGATGTTACCTCTAAGAATGGAGCTCAATCCAGGAAAGTGTGCAGAGTTACACTTTGGATGGTCAAGTTTGATGGCAGGGTACAAATTTAATGGCGGCATTCTTAGCAGTGTGGGGGAACAGAAGTATCTTGGGGTACATGTCCATTGATCCCTCAAAAATTGCCGCGCAAGTTGATAGGGTGGTTATGAAGGTGACTGGTGTGTTGGCCTTCATTAGTTGGGGGATTGAGTGCTGCAGCTCTATAAAACTCTATAAGGTGTGGGTTAGCCCACACTTGGAGTATTGTATTCAGTTCGAATCATCCTCATTATAGGAAGGTTGTGGAAGCTTTAGAAAGTGTGCAGAGTTGTTTTGCCAGGATACTGCCTGGATTAGAGAACAGATCTTATGAAGAAAGGTTGAGTGAGCTAGAGATTTGGAGCAAAAGAGGATGAGAGGTGGCTTGATAGAGATGAATAAGGTGATAAGAGGCATAGATAGAGTGGAGATCTAACACCTTTTTTGAGTGACAATGGCTAATATGAGAGAACATACTTTTAGGGTGATGGAGGAAAGTATGGGGGGAAGTCAGAGGTAGGCCTTTTAACACAGAGTGGTAAATATATGTATGCACCGCTAGAAGTGGTGGTAGAGACAGATATTTAGAGACATTTAAGAAATTTGCTTGTAGCTCAGAGGGTTGAGTAACTATTTGGCATGTGAGAGTCTCATCTGTTATTGGAATTAACCAGACAAATTGCTCCACCAACTAAAAATGGCCATGTCCCACCACACACAGAATTCAGAAAGAGCTATCAATCTGTCAATCCTTTCCATGGCCGGGCTGGCTGAGGTTCCCCATTTTGTCTGGTTAATTCCAATAACCAACAAGTTAAGGAACTACTCATGTTAAGTAGTTCTGTGACTCCCAAGATGCAAATAAATTGCCAAGAACGGAGAACAACTCAACCCAACTGTCAACCACCATCGCAACACATTTTCCAAATTACTTCCACATTTAAGAAACTTTCAGATAGACACATGGATGAAAGGAAAATGGAGAACTATGTGGGAGGGTTGGCTTAGATTTATCTTAGAGTAGGTTCAAAGGTCGGCTCAACATTGTGTCCGGAAGGACCTGTACTATGCTGAAGTGTTCTGTGTCCTATGTTAACAATCTAGCATTCACGCTTTACTGCACTGGGCAAATCAGCCTAAATTCTGTGTTCAAATCCCTGGAGCTGGTCTAAAGCTCTCAGCCTTTTGACTCAGTTAGGAGTGTACCACCAGCAAATCAACCCCCACGATTTCCTTCTCCTGCTCAATCCATTAGGTTTGCCATAAATTATATTTCTGTATTGCATGGATGCTTGCAGTAGGCCACACACAAGGTACACAGGCATCAACATCAAATCAATGAATATTGAATCCAGGCTGAAACACTGGGCAAAATCTGCCAAGTTTCTTTTATCTTTGCAGGAGAGTGAGTGTTTGCAACTGATTCTAATCAGATCAAGCAAAGTCACCGAAGGGAAAGGGTTTTGTGATTAGAATGATCAAGGAGGCTTCAGAAAGCCTGAAATGTGTAAAACCACAATCAGAACTTGAGTCTAGTTCTAGTTAGAACCCTTGGGAAAACACTTCCCTTGTATCTTTGGAAAAATCTATTCACTCTGCATTGTACTTTGTGTAGAAAGTCAGCTAAACACACAAAATACTGAGTAAGATTATCCTTGCTTCCTACATCCATCTTTGACCAGATAAAAACACAGGTTCTTTATTATTCCAGTATGACCCTGTTCACCCACCACCCCAGGGCATGCTGACCTGCAATGGTTCCCTGTTAAACAACACTTTGATTTTTCAATTCTTCTCCTTATTTCACATCCCTCTATGCTCTTGATTCTTCTGGTCTCCCTCAGCCTTATAATCCAAAATATCTGTGTCAATCTGTTATCCTAAAATTTACTTGCATTATCATTATTGCTAAAGCTCCAAGTTTTGAATATTTGTTAAAGCATTCATGCTTTGAGGCTTGGGTGTCACAAGTAAGGTAAGCAGTTTTTTTTGATATCCCTCTTTACCCTTAAGGATATGGTGATAACCAGTGGAGGGTGTGGTGTCTGTGCACAACTACATAACCACTTGGCTTGAGGATGGCTTCTATCCTGGTGTTATAAGACTCTTGAATGGAACTCTTGTATGATGGTGAATTCTTGACGTCACAATCTATCTCGCCGTGGGCTTTGCACCTTATTATATGTCTGCTCTGTACTTTCTCCATAACTGTAACACTATATTCTGGATTTTGTTATTGCTTTTCCCTTTGTACTACCTCAATGTACTTAAGTTTTGAAATGATAGGTGCAGTCAACAACAATTTTTTCCATTGCATCTTGGTACAGGTGACAAATTACCAATTGCCAACTTAATGGTTTTGCCACCACCAATCTCACTTGAATCCATCTCAAGATCTCTCTACTTCACTCCCTTGGCTCTTTCAAAACATTGCTTATTATTTACCATTTTGTCATTTGCTTTCATTTCTTTTTTGTGCCTCGGTATCAATTTCTTTATTTGAAGGTGCTTCTGTAAAGCACATTGGATTGTGTTCACCATGGTAAGGTTTCATTGCAGATGGAAGCAGTTGTCATTGTAATTTGATATATTAAAAATATTTCTTTTATGATTCTGTAAGCTTGGGCTCCCCGATCACAGAGAATGATGAATTGCGGATGGCATGGACATGACTGGTGGCGTTCTGCCTCACAGCCCTGAGGACACGTTGGATGCTGACTACATGGAGCTTGCACGTTCTGCCTGTGATCATGTGGGTTTCCCCCAGGTGATTCTTTTTCCACCCATATTTCCAAGACATGCTTGCGGGTCAGAAGGTTAGTTAGTCGCTGTAAATTGTCCCTGCTGTGTAGGTGAGTGGCAGAATCTGGGGAGAGTGGATGAGACAGTGGGTGGAGCTAAATATGGGATTAATTTAACATTAGTGTGAATGGTGGTTGATGGACAATATATATTTGATGGGCTGAAGGCCTGATATCCCTGTTGTATAACTCTACCATTCTCTAAAATATAAAAAGACTTCCTTTATCGCAAGTTTCCAAAATTCAACAAAACAGATATCGACCCTTCAATTGCATCTATTGTGAATAATATGAACACTTTTCTGGTTTGTGAACATGGTAAGTCATGTTCTCATGTGCTGCATTTGCCCTTTTCATCTGGGGGCAGGGAATCAGTTAACTAGTTAATTCGAATTAGCCATCAATATAAATCTTTTACTTTCAACGTGACAATTCCTTATCGAGTGGGAAGCTGAAAGTTCAGAAGGTAGATGAGTCACCTGGACCGCAAGTTCTACACCCCAGGATTCTGAAAGAGGTGGCTGAACAGATTTTGGAGGTATTAGTAATGATCTTTCAAGAATCACTGAACTCTGGAAAATTGCAAATGTCACTCCACTCTTTAAAATAAGAGGGAGGCAGAAGAGAGGAAATTATAAGCCAATGGCCTGACTTGAATGGTTAGGAAGATGTTGGATTCCATTATTAAGTCCATAAGACCATAAGATATAGGAGCAGAATTAGGCCATTTGGCCCATCGAGTCCCATCGGGAATACATAGTAAGAGAAAGGTGATAAGAGAAGAATGGGATAGTATAAATGGCAATTAGCCTGCATTATGTGATGCCTACTTGGATCATTATAAATATTCTCATTGTTGCATCAGACTATGGATTCAGAACCCACGCTATTTGCAAGCATAAAGTATCATAAGACCATAAGATACAGGAGCAGAATTAGCCTATTTGGCCTCTCGAGTCTGCTTGCTATTTCACCATGGCTGATCCAATTTTCCTCTCAGCCCCAGTCTCCTGCCTTCTCCCCATATCCCTTCATGCCATAACCAATCAAGAATCTACCAACTTCTGCCTTAAATATGCAAAAGTGACTTGGCCTCCACAGCTGCCTGTGGCAAAGAATTCCACAGATTCACTACTCCCTGACTGAAGAAATTCCTCCTCAGCACCATTCTAAAAGGACACCTCTCTGTTCTGAGGCTGTGTCCTCTGGTCTTAGATACTACCACCATAGGAAACATCCTCTCCACAGCTATTCTATCAGGGCCTTTCACCATTTAATAGGTTTCAATTAGTTAACCCCTCATTCCTCTGAATTGCAGAGAATACAGGTTCAGAGCCATCAAACAGTCTTCATATGAAACATCCAGGATTAAGGATGAGATTTCCGGGTACTTGGGGGCACGTGATAAAATAGGCCAAAGTCAGCCTGATTTCCTTAAGGGGAAATCTTGCCTGACAAAGCCGTTGGAATTCTTTGAGAAAATAACAGGCAGCATAGACAAAGGACAGTCATTGCTTGAGGAGGAATTTCATCAGCCAGAAGGTAGTGAATTGTGGATTTCATTGTAACAGATGGGTGTGGAGGCCATGTCATTGGGTATATTTAAAGTGGAGGTTGATAGGTTCTTGATCAGTCAGGGCATCAAATGTTATGGGGAGAAGGCAGGAGAATGGGGTTGAGAGGGTTAATAAAGCAGCTATGATGAAATGGCAGAACAGATTCGACAGGCTGAGTGGCCTAATTCTGTTCTTATATCTTATAGTCTAACTCAGTAGTGTCACACTGAGTAGACTCCAGATCAACTGCTGCTTTTAGCTAAAAGCTTGTGTTCTTTGTTAAAAAGGCTGTTCTGATGCTTTAAGCCCAGGAGTTCCAAAGAGTTTTAAAATCCAGCGAGAGATTGTTTCTATGTTTCATGCTTGGAATCTGGCTTGGAATGTACTGCACATTGTTCAGCCAGAGTGTTGAGCAACTGTCCACGGATTTGGCACAGTGGTTTAATATAACTGGTTAGCTTGTTAAAAGCATGATGGAGTCCCATTAGATTTCAGTGTGGGCAGGGCCAGGCAAGGAAATGCATCATTGAAGGAATCAGGCTTTTCTGACAATCTCATAGCTTCATTTACTGACACAAACGGTTTATTTCCATATCTTTAAAAAACACAAATTGCATGCTGTGATCTTCGCGTTTTTGTTTTTTCAGAATATTAGAACAAGCCACTGAATTATTGGCCCAGTAATGTTTATTCTAATCAATGGGAACTGTTTTTAAGACAAGTTGTCAGGGAAACCTTTCCTCTATGAGAGGGCTCAGGGTAATGTGTAGATTGCAAGAATTATTTTAATCCTAGAACTCCTGTTTTCTTTAAACTACAGAAGTTGTGAATCTGAACTAAAACTGTTGGAGACAGCATTTTGACAGAACTGCAAAGAGAGGAACAGAGTTAATAGTTCATCAGAGAGGTTATCAACCTCATCTTTACTCATCTCGGCACCAAACTGTGACTGTGGCCACTTTTGTGAACTTCAGTCCTGAATGCTATTTGCTTACTTTTATTGTTTTCACATTTTTTCCGTCTTTTTTTCTTTGTACGTTTGGTGCTTGATGGTTTTCTTTGGTTTCAATCGGATCTATTGGGTCTCTTTGTTTTATAGCTAAACAAAACAAAGAAGATGAATCTCAAGGTTGTATAACGTATAGATACTTTGATAATAAGTGTACCTTGACTTTGACTTCACCTGAATAATCTCTATTTCATCTCTCTCCACAGGTGACATTTCCCCAGCATTTCTTGCTTTTATCCTAATCTTCCCATCTATAATGTCAGCCCCAAGTCTCACCTTACTTTTCACTAGATTTTCCCATTATCCCATTAAGCAACTGTAGTCCAGTGTAAAGTATACAACATCGTTCTGTTCCATTGACAAGCATTAGATAAGATGCCCATTTAATCCAATCTCCAAATTAGTAGAAGGAAGAAAACAGGACTATGCTCAGGTAAAATTGGCAATATAACACAGCAACAAATTTTGCACGTATTATATCTTTAAGAATAAATACTTCTGTTACTTCTTGTTGGGTTTGCTGTTTACACATGTTGTGCTGAGCTTTGCCCAGCAGCAACCTCGTCGTGTGACATACAGCACACCATTTTCTGTTCACACCAGACCACCCGTGCAGGGATTACTGCATCACAGAGTTTCCCACTCAGAAGTCCAGTGTGGGGAGAATCACTCCCTATTTACCTGATTAATTCAGCTTCAAACACGAAGTGGACAGGATCCAGCCAGCTCAGAATGCAGCCAGAATTTGGGAGGAATCGGGATTGGATATTTATTTGAGAGCATGCTGGTATGTCTTCCAAAAAACTGCTGCCTGTAAGTGCACCACGATTCCACAAAACCCATCTCTAATACTCTTGCTTTGCAGCCTGGTGATCATCTTTAACAGCTTGGGACACAGGAATCACACAGATCTCTGCATATCCCTTCCCCTGACTCCCTGCCCAACCTATCCCTAATACCAATGCAGTATTTGATTAGCCTCAACACCCTGCAGGGGTGTGGTGGAGCTGTCAGAGCAGAGGTTCCCAACCTGGAGTCCATGGACCCTTTGCTTAATGGTATTGGCCCATGGCATAATAAATATTGGGAAACCCTGTGATAGAGAAACAGCCTTCCACTTGTATTGTATAAAGCACAGCCTGCAGTGGCCACTACTTTGTGTCTTGTGTGCAATCAAATTTAAATTCCAGGAGTTACTTACAAAACTGCTGCAAAACAATTTTGAGTGTGATGGATTATTAGAAATACGGACACTGTGCTGGAGGAAGTACCATTGGGAAGGAGGTACAGGGACCTGAATTCCCACTCCACCAGGTTCAGGTTCAGGCACTTCCTTTCAATTCTTGAACCAACTGGCGATGTTCGAATCACTACAGTTTAGCAACACTATCATCACTTTGACCATTTTAATTGTATTTTCTTGTAAAAATTGTTTATAATTTATGTTTTTCTTGTCATTGCTGCTTATATGATACCGTGTGCTTGTGAGGCTGCTACAGGCAGGTTTTTCATTACACCTGTGCATACATTTACTTCCACTTATGACAATATAATTTCAGTGGATCAGGCAGCATCTATTGAAGGAAATGCCCAGTCGATGGCCTGAAGAGCTGACTGTCCACAGATGCTGCCTGACCTTTGAGTTCTTCCAGCATTTGTGCATTGCTTCAGATTCCAGTATCTGCAGTCTCTTGTGTGTCATTAGAGATGTGGAATGAGGACCGATATTTGTCATGGCAATGGGAGGAAATTCCTTCTTACCTTCAAAGAGCACCACGGGATTTTTCATTTTCAAATGAGAGTGCAGACGGGCTGTAATTTTAATGTAAAGACCTTTGGCTATGCTGAACACGCTGGAGTGGCAGCCTACATATTAGAAACATTGAAACCCTACAGCACAATACAGGCCCTTCCGCCCACAAAGCTGTGCCGAACATGTCCTTATCTTAAAAATTGCCTAGAATTACCCACAGCCCTCTATTTTTCTGAGCTCCATGTACCTGTCCGGGAGTCTCTTAAAAGACCCTATCATATTTGCATCCACCGCCATTGCCGGCAGTCCATTCCACACACTCACCAACCTCTGTGTAAAAAAACTTACCCCTGATATCTCCTCTGTACCTACTTCCAAGCACCTTAAAACTGTGCCCTCTCGTTCTAGCCATTCCAGCCCTGGGAAAAAGCCTCTGACTATCCACACAATCAATACCTCTCATCATCTTATACATCTCTATCAGGTCACCTCTCATCCTCCGTCGCTCAAAGGAAAAAAGGCCGAGTTCACCGACACACATAAAAGTTGCTGGTGAACGCAGCAGGCCAGGCAGCATCTCTAGGAAGAGGTACAGTCGACGTTTCGCACCAAGACCCTTCAAAGGGTCTCAGCCCAAAACGTCAACTGTACCTCTTCCTAGAGATGCTGCCTGGCCTGCTGCATTCACCAGCAACTTTTATGTGTGTTGCTTGAAATTCCAGTATCTGCAGGTTTCCTCATGTTTGGGAGTTCACTGAACCTATTCTCATAAGGCGTGCTCCCCAATCCAGGCAATATCCTTGTAAATCTCCTCTGCACCCTTTCTATGGTTTCCACGTCTTTCCTATAGTGAGGCGACCAGAACTGAGCACAGTACCCCAAGTGGGGTCTGACCAGGGTCCTATATAGCTGCAACATTGCCCCTTGGCTCCTAAACTCAATCCCAGGATTGAGGAAGGGCAATACACTGTATGCCTTCTTAACCGCGGAGTCAACCTGCGCAGCAGCTTTGAGTGTCCTATAGGCTCAGACCCCAAGATCCTTCTGATCTTCCACACTGCCAAGAGTCTTACCATTGATGCTATGTCCTGCCATCATACTTCACCTACCAAAATGAACCACCTCACACTTATCTGGGCTGAACTCCATCTGCCACTTCTCAGCCCAGTTTTTCATCCTATCAATGTTCCGCTGTAACATCTGACAGCCCTCCATGCTATCCACAACACCCCCAACCATGGTGTGTTTGTCTCTGGAGCCGGACTTGAACTCGCTGCATTCAATTACAGATAGAAAGGTATTGCCTGTGAAGTATTTTGAGATCTTTTCACAAGGTTAGGCTCAACAGTATCCAGGATGAAGAGGCCCACTTGGTTCACATCCCATCCAACGTCCTAAACCATCACACCCTCCACACTGATGCAGAGCAGCTGCAGTGTCTACCATCCACAACGTGCACTGCCAGACTGCCTCAGCCACACTACTCCAACACCCCATCCCAAACCGACAATCTCCACCATCACAGGCAAGGCAGCTGGGGCATGGGAGCACCACCCCTTCATGTCACACGCCATCCTGACTTGGAAATATCTTGCCATTCCTTCATCGTAACTGGGTCTCAATCCTGGTGCACCTTTCCCAACAGCACTGTGGGTATAACTGCAAGACAGGGACTGCAGCAGATCTTGAGGGGCCTCTCCACCATCTTCTCAAAAAAGGGGTAAAAAAGGCTGTCTAGATGCAAAACCCAGATGCCAAAATGGAATATTAAAAACTGCCGTTAATGCATATTGCTACAGAAGCCACAGCAGAATATGTTGCATTTTCCCTTCATGGGTTTGACCTTGAAGCCTGTGGAACATAATGGTAGATGGGGATAGGATTTCGACATCTGTACCTGGGTAATATAATACAGTGATGAGCCAGCATGATATTGACAGTTACCCCATTGATTGGTGGAGACAAGTGCTGTAATTTCTATGCTTCAACTAGAAACATTTCTATTATTTATTGCAGCAGGGTCTGCAGCACAGAGGCAAGGCAGGGTTGGCAAGAAGCCAACAATGGATCAACGCTGACTGTATGGGCCAGCCATAACATGTTCCCACACATCTTTGCGTTTCCCTTTTGTTCTCTCGAGTATCCCTCTGTCATGACTACAGAAGTGGCCCAATGTGAGCCTGAAACTGTGGCCACCACTGGCGTTTGCCCCTCAGAAGGCTGCCAGCTTTGCTTCAGCCTGGTTATTGCCACTGTGCCCACACCGACGCCAGTGGATCTTCAAATTAGAACATAGGACATTACAGCACATTACAGACCATTCCTCTCATTACGTGCCAAACTCTAAACCTGCTCTAAGATCAAACTAACTCTTCCCTCCAACATAGCCCTCCATTTTTCTATCATCCATGTGCTTATCTAGGAGTGTCTTAAATGCTCCTAATGTATCACCTAAAGCAGGGCGTTCCACATACCTACCACTTACTGTGTAAAGAACCTACCTCCGACATCCTCCCCCCCCCATACTTTCCTCCAATCAGCTTAAAATTATGACCCCTCGTATTCGCCATAAATATTTCTCACTCTCCCACTGGCTCTGTAGTTTTCCAAACAACATTGCTTGACTTACTGATGTATCTCACATAGAATTAACATTCCATTTCTTGGTAAATGAAAGGAAAAATGTATTTTGCTAATTTTTGCACATTTCCCAGGAATATTATGATCTTCCGTTTAGGGGAGTTAGAGGCGTGCGGCGCACATACTGTCACACACACACACACAAGTTTACCCAAAGCTGGCAGATGGAAGTCCATCGGATTGAGTGGATCATCCGATACTGCTCTCCACTGCCTTCAGTGGAGACAGACAGGGTCAGCATTGCATCTCATGATGAGCAGCAACAGTCTCCACACTTGCTGCCTCCAGCTGATCCTTGTACACAAATACAATGGAGCATTTCTTTAATTTGATTTGCATTTTTTAAAAATTCATTTCAAACTGGGTGTGTCTTTTGACAACTGTGTTAACTGAGCTGGAGGCGGGTTTGGGTTGGTGTACATCTGGGCTCACAACCAAGTCGTTAATACTGAAAATAAAAAGTCAATAGTAAACGGACTCTATTTAAAACTCAGAACATTACCAAAACTAACACTAATTTCTCCCAGTTAAAGCAAGACCTGACTTCTTTACTCTCAGAAGAGCAGATACTTCCACGAGAATTTGTGAATAGTATGTGAACAGACAAGGAGAAAGGTGATATTATGAAATGGTGACAGTTGAAGATTATCTGGAATTTGACTATACAGGGGTGTATGAGAACATGAGGAGCATAGATCATGTCCTGTTCTGGTCTTTCTGCCAGGGAAAGGGAACTAAAAATCAGAGGGTGGGAGCAGAAAGCTGACGGGCAGCTTCTTCACTTAGCTTCATTAGAGGGTGGTACACAGAGGATAGGAGCTGCCAGAGGAAGTGTCGAGTACAATAACAACATTTCCAAGACACTTGGACCGGTAAATGTATAAATTAGTAAACTGGTTTATTATTATCACATATACTGACTTACAGAGAGATATGGTGTTTTGCATGCTCTCCATCCAGATCATTTTGTCACATCCTACAAGGCAAAGCAATAAAACACTGCAGAAGTGTTACAGAGAAAGTTCAGTGAATGCAGACAATAAGGCATAAGGCTATAATGAGGTGAATGGTGAGGTCAAGAGTTTAGGAAAGGTTAGAGGGTTATAGGCCAAATGTGAACAAATGGGACTTGCTTAGATGGGCATTGTGGTTGACATGGACAAGTTGGGATATAGGTCCAGTTTCCTGGCTGTATGACTCTGTGATTCCATGACAAGGTTATTTCTCTGGAAAGAGGGCAATGCTTGGAAATCACATTTATAAAATCACTCAGTCACTCGCAGGACATGGAAAATGCTGGCATCTATTGCTCCTAAACTGAGAAGAAAGTTCAGTCAACCTACACGATCGGTCTGGAGACAAGCATAGACAGGACTGGGAAAGGAGGGCAGAATTCCTCTCTTGAAATACTTCAGTGCCCAGATGGGTTCTGTGTCAATCTGGCTGTTTCACGGTTACTGTGGCTGACACTAGATCTATATTAAACAAAAAGATTAATTTGCTGACTTAAATTTCAATTCCCTACCTGCTATGGTGAGACTTGAACTCAAGTCTCTTGATCAATGTTCCAGACTGCTGCTCACAGCACAATTGCTCCTCATTGTGTTGATTAGGGCTGTTATCTTAATGTACGAAGTACAATAAAATAATTCAGTCCTAATCAACCCACTTTAGCAATTCTTGTGCTTTTGATCTCCCTATCCACTCACCTTTATGACTGATTTCTACTATCTTACTTAGACAGGGAAGGATTTGATGTGGCTTGCTCATTAGGAACTTTTTGTATCTCTGAGAGAAAAGAAGCCAGGGACTGTGTTGATGATAGGAGATCCTGGACGGACAATTGAAAAACCACAACACTGCACATTCAAATTGTATTGCAATTCTCTCCAGCTTTGGGCTTTAAACATTTCTAACCTTGGTTTGGTTTACCTGTCTGGTATTTAAGACACTGGGAGGCTGCACTATGTGCTGTTCTGGTCACCACTTAATGGAAGGATGTGGTTGCACTGGAGAGGAGATTTGTCAGGATTAGTTACGGGGAGAGATTGGATAGGTTGGTCTTGCTTGCCTTGGGACAAATGAAGCTGAGAAGTGACCTGATAGCGCTACTGTATATAAGTTTATGAGAGGCATTGATTTGGTAAATAGTCAAAATCCTTTTCTCTTGGTAGAGTTATCAGAAACACGAGGGCATTGGTTTAAGATGAGAGGACAGAGCTTTAAAAAAGGGGATTTGAAAGGCAAGGCGAAAAGATGAGGTGATGAGGGAAGTGGTAGCAACTGAACTCAAAAGTTGCTGGTCTCAACAATTCGCCCACATCCTAACCAGCTCATCTTCATTCACTATCCAACATGTTAAAACTCTGAAGACTGCACCCTGAGATCCCTGTAGTCCTGAGCCACGTTTCCATCTTCAGTGGCCAAACCATCAGAAACCAAGGCACAAGGGCTCTGAAATTCTCCCCCACCAACCCCATGAAAAGCTCCACCTTCAAAGCACTCTTTAAAAGCTGCCCATCTGAGGAGCTGCCCCAGTTCAGGCTTTCCATCATACTTCATGTGGTGATGCTTCTCCAAAACAGCTTGAAATAGTTCACTCCAGTCAAAATTCTGTTTGAAAGTGCTGTACATAACTACAAGTTGTCATTGTCTGCAGACTGTTGCCGACCGTTGAAGGATCAATTAATGAGACCACGTCTAACATTGTTATTGATTCCGCAAGTGAAGTTGCACATTCTCAGCCCTCGCTACCTCACGTCAAGTGGTGAGCAAGTTCTTTTATGGTCTTTGTCTGGCTCCTGTATTATCAGTTTAATGGGCTGCAATATTCGTCTTTGCAAAATTGAGAGTGGATGTTTCACCCCTAAAATCTGTGGAGTCACTTCACTGCTGGAAATCATACTGTAAGCTTTTCCACCATGAGTGATGATATCCCTAACTGCCTCCAAACACTTAAACGTTGAAGACGACATACTCTCACTCCTGCTCTGTGGGTTCCTGAGGTGGCTGATCTAGCCAATGTGTGAACCATAGACTTAACCTCAGCTGGGGCAGGAGGTGCTTGGTCAGATGGGTGGGTGCACAGACAGTGAGGTGGTGCAGACTGTCATTCATGAAGGGCCGTTTGTGAGCTCCCAATGTACGGCCTTCAGTTCTCAATAGCATCCTCAGCGCCCCATCTCATATATCCCTATCCGACAGGGCAATTCAATTAGCCCCTTCTTGCCTGTCATCCATAAGTGTATGCATAA
This sequence comes from Mobula birostris, assembly GCF_030028105.1. Lineage (NCBI taxonomy): Eukaryota > Metazoa > Chordata > Chondrichthyes > Myliobatiformes > Myliobatidae > Mobula > Mobula birostris. Next base: position 40,427,335 of record NC_092387.1, read on the forward strand.
TGCCTGAGGAATTCCTGGTAAGCTTTGCAACCAACAAGTACTGTTAATGTTGTGAATGAGGCAACCAATTTGCATTCGACAGACCCCCCTGCCCCCTCAACCTCAAATGACAATGAGATAATTACAATAGTTATTGACATCAGACCATGATCACATTTCAGGCTTTGGATAAGTACTCTGTCCACAAGATGGCACCTCTGACAGAGTGGCATTCTCTCAATACCAAAGATTTAGCTTAGGGTTGTGTACTCAGGAGTAAAGGCCAATTTATGCTTCTGCGTTGAATCTACGCCATATGGGGTGTAAGGGCTGTCAGGGAGGGGGGGCACCTCTGGTGGGGGAACATGTCACGTCCTTCTCAAGGCGGTTAGTCCACCTTTTGTCCCCACCTGGCACTCAGCTCTCACCTGTGGCTCCCCGTAGCTGTTTGCATGCAACAGCGGCCACACCCCGGGCAACGGCTTCGACAAGCCAGCTAAACCAGGTGAGGGTAGCCGACGGGTCTCAAACCCTCGGTGAGATAGGGAGTTGTCTATCCCAGCATGTGAAGACAGACTCCAGCGGATTGAGTGGACGAGACCAATGGAAGGTCCAATGGTCAAGAAGGCGGTCTCTGCAAGTGTCATGGAACGTGTAGAGCAGGACAAGACACAGAAGACGTCCTGGTCATCCACTACGCCTAGTCCCATCTCCAGCCATCTCGACTCTGTCTTGCCGCTAATCCAGATGGGAATTGGGAAGAGAGAGTGAGGCTGACGCAGTGCAACTCTCCCTCACTTAGATCCAAATCACGCGCTAGTCTCAACACCATCATAAAGGTGTCGAGGTCCTCATCGATGTCAATGATGGACGAACACACGCCGAGCCTGACGTGCACCTCCCCAAAAATGTAACTACGCATCGCGACAACGCAGACTGCAACAACTGTGATCAGTCCGCTTGGTAGCATTGCATTTCCTCCTACGCATTTCTGGTTGCTTCTTCTCATCAAATTGTCAAACCTACCTGCCGACATCTGAAAATATTTGAAATACATTTCCTTGTCCATGTCTCTCAGCGGCTGGACAAGCACAGAAAATTCACCCTCCTTCTGCCTCAATCCGTTCAATGGTCGTACACACCATCTCCTCCAACGTCTTCTCTCTTTTCTGCATTGCAGTAATTTCAGTAAAAGTAACTCTTGTTCAACATTTATTAGACCCAACTCCAACGTGATATGCTCAGTTTCAGTCGCCATTGTTTGAAGTACACAAAGAAACTCAACACAGTAGCATAGAAACCCCACCGCCAACTAGCGTTTTGGCGGTGAATTGCAGAGCGATGCAGACACACCAACGCACAAGTATAAGTGCTCACAACGGCGTAGGCCACTTGCATAGGCTACGGCGTAGAGCCCACGCAGAAGTATAAATCAGCCTTTAGACTTGAACCCGCAGCTTTATGTCTGAGGCAAAAATCAACAATCGAGCTAAGGACAATGTGCATAATATCTGATGATTGCACATCAATTATTGATAACTTCACCTACCATGTCACATGTTACTGATCATTCTCTGTCCCCCACAATGCTACAGATTTTAGTGCTGTGTTGTCCAGGAATGATTATCAAAAGTTCACTTGCCCTAAAACCATCTTCAAGATTCAAGCAACCCACACAAATGTCCTGATGAAGAATCTTGGCACAAAACTTCGACTGTTTACTCTTTTCCATAGATGCTGCCTGGCCTGCTGAGTTCCTCCAGCATTTTGTGTGTGTTGCTTGGAGTTCCAGCATCTGCAGATTTTCTCTTGTTCAAGATTCAAGATTACTTAATGTCATTTCCAGTAAACACATATAAAGGAGAACAAAATAATTGTTACTCCCGATCTGATGCAGCACAAAAAAACAGCACAGTAAGATAAAGAACACAATGATAAATAAAAAACACAGTAAATATAAATACATAAAATAGCTTATATACATGGATTGGCTGTATTTTATTTATTTAGTGATATAGTGTAGAGAAGGCCCTTCCAGCCCTTCAAACTGTACCTCCCCAGCAACCCCAGCAACCCCACAACCCCAAGTTACCCTAACCTAATCACGGGGACAATTTACAACCTGCCCGGTGTGTCCTTGGACTGTGGGAGGAAACTGGAGCACCCAGGGAGAACCCAGGCGTTCCATGGGGAGGATCCACAGATGCTCCTTACAGAATGGTACCGGAACTAAAGTCCGATCTCTGGAATGCCCCAAGCTGTAATCGTGTCACAATAGGCTACCGTGATGCCATGCATAAATTTTTGTATCTACATAGAGTGATGCTGGGCACAAAAGAGTCTGTATATAAGGTGACTGACAGGCGATGATAAAGTAGTGGTGGTGGGCGGGTGGAGGCGTTGATCAGCCCTACTGCTTGGAGAAAGTTGTTGTTAGTTACTCAAAAAGGAACTTGCATACAATCACAAAATACATGTAAATATACTTAGCACAGTTTAATTAAATACACACTTACGGAACAAACATTTGATTGTTCATAACTAGATACATAAACCGTCATGTTTGGTTCCTTTTGTATTCCATTTGAGAATGACATACTCTATGACCATGAGCAATGAAATCATGTCACCAATAAACAGATGTAATCAATTTTTAAACTGATTAACTCTATTTCTGTAATTAATAACGTGGGCCTAGTGGCTAATGCTTTGAACAATGCTCTGCTACTGCGAAAAAATATAAAATGATTGAAATGCTCAGCAAGTCAGGCAGCATCTGTGGAGAGAGACAGAGAAGCAGCTATTTTAGAAAGAGAAAGTTAATGTTATAAGTTATTAAGCTTTCATCAGAATGGTGTAACATGAATCTCTCTCTCCCTCTCTCCCTTCTATCACACTTTTGCTCTTGCTTCAGATTTCCAGCATGTGCTACCATTTTGGGTTTCAATTCCAGTTCCAGAGCTGTCACACTTCCACAGCTTGAAGGGCAATTGTGGTGAAAATATAGTTGTTAATGAAGCTCTAAAGACCATAGCTGTTTATTTAACCAAAACAAATATGCTGTTAGCAGAGACACTAATATTGTGGCTAAAAAAAACTTCCTTTTTTTTTTGGCTTGAATGAATGAAAATTTTGTAAATTCCAGCCAACTAATTTTTCTTCCTGTAAGCATCACAGTGTTACAGAGTTAAAGAAGGGCTCGTACACAATAATTTACCTTAAGATCAGCACACATTGCATCTTCCCTTTATGTGTTTAAAAATGTAAACAGTTGAACGTATTTCACAGAACAGATATGGATAGAAGACAAGTCTTTCTGTGGGAGGTAAGAGGTGAGCACAGCCTTGGTTGAAAAGCTAAGCATTCAGGAGAATGGTCCATTCTGGGTATGGATTCTTTCATTCTACCAAGAAAATGGTGCATGAATGATCAAGGTTGGCTCTAGTTTCTAGTAGAAATATGGCTGCCTGCAAAATTTGTGACCTTTGCCAACTAGAAGACCAATAACAACAGATGCAGGGGTCACCTTTATTCTGGGTCTGTGCTCACTAGAGTTTAGAATAATTTGGGGTGGGGGAATCTCATTGAAACCTGTCAAATATTGAAAGGCCTACATGGAGTTGATGTGGAGGGGATGTTTCCTATAGTCTATAGCCAAGGGCACAGACTCAGAACAGAAGGACATCACTTTAGAACAGAGATGAGGAAGGATTTCTTCAGCCAGAGGGTGGTGAATCTACAGAGTACATTGCCACATATGGCTGTAGAGGCCAAGTCATTGGGTATATTTAAACTGGCGGTTGATGGGTCCTTGATTTGTAAGCGGGTCAAAGATTATGGAGAAAAGGTGGGCGAATGGGGTTGAGGGGATAGTAAATTAGCCATGATGGAATGGCAGAGCAGACTCGATGGGCCGAATGGACAAATTCTGCTCCTATGTCTTATGGCCACCAGTAACTGCTGGATCCCCAGCAAAGTCAGACAATTATTTGCAAATGTCTTCTCCTTTCTTTTAGCGGCCCACCTGGAGGCACAGCAGAAAATCCTTCCCCAGGTGGATTGCAGTGGTTTAAGAAAACACTGCATCAACTCTTTCTTAAGGGAAAATTACAGATGGGCAATTAATGCTGCCTTTGTTAGTGATACAATATCTCAATACAGAATTTAATGAAACTGTGGAATACATTGTCCCTGAGAACCAAATACTAATTCTGCAGTTCTCCAAGCGGTCTGGTAAGTGCTTTGGATCTAATTTCTTCGGGGGGGGGGCGGGGGTTATAACTTTGCAACTTTATCTAATTCCCAATAGAATTTGCAGATAATGCGATATCTGATGTACATTTTATCACCCTTGTTAAATTGGGATTATTGGTTGAATGAGATTTTTGGCTGTAGTAAGACCGTTTGTCCACTGGATGTCACTCCATTAAATGTTGTGACGGACATCTGCTCGAGAATGAACAAAATTGTCAAGGGCATCTCACACAAATTCTGACTAGTGCTTCCACCTGCTTTATATTTTCTTGACCAGATTGACTAAAATAAAGCAGAAACACTTTTCAATAAAATGATCTGGTGAATAAGATTACATGCTTTCGTCCTGAGATAGACTTTAATCAGGGAACTTGGGAGAACACCTACTGATCACCATTAAGGGGTCAGTGGTGGAAAGGATGAGCAGTTTCAAGTTCCTGGGCCCACCATGTTGATGACAGGTGCTATACGCCATTTCTAGCTTGAGGAGATTTGGTATGCCACCAAAGACCAGCAAATTTCCAAAGATTTATTATGGAGATCATTCTGACTGGTCACATCAATGCTTGACATGGAGGCTCCAGTGCACAGAATCAGAAGAGGCTTCAGAAAGTTGTAGACTCCACACTGAGGACATCTTCAAAAGTCGGTGACTCAAGAAGGCAGGATCCATCATTAAGGACCTTCACCATCCAGAACCTGCCCACTTCTCATTACTATCATCAGGGAGGAGGTAGAAGAGCCTGAAGACCCACACTCTACATTTAAGAAGCAGCACCTTCCCCTCCACCATCAGATTTCCGAATGGTCCATAAGGTCTCAAGCACTACCTCACTATTCCACTTTCACATTTGTATTTATTTATATATCTCTCAACCTACTCCATTTATTATTGTAACTTATAGTCATTTGTTGCACCTGCGCTGTACTACTGCCACAAAACAACAACTTGTTGACTAATACCAGTGATAATAAACCTGATTCAGATCTTAATCTTAGTTGAACACAGCCAAGAGCATTATAGGTTGAGCAGGACTTTGGATTAAGGTTCAAAGCATGAGCATGTCACCAGGATTAGGGAGATTGTGCAAGACTAAGTCTGGAAGGAAAGTTAATAAATTTTATTAGCGAATTCAAACTAAGTTGTAGAATGTGCCTTCGTCAAGTCTACATGGGTGAGACTAGAACTCGAGTTCATAGGTTTAAATTCAGATTCAGATTTATTTATCACACATACTCAAGGCATACACTGAAATGCGCCACTTTGCGTTAGCAATCAGCATATCCAAGGGTGCGCTGGGGGCAGCCCGCAAGCATTACCACACATTCCGGCGCAACATAGCATGCCCACAGTGTTTAGGTTTAGGGTGAAAGCTAAACTACTTAAGGGGAATCTGAGGGGAAACTTCCTCACTCAGAGGGCTGTGCAAGTGGGGACTGAGCTGCCAGTGGATATGGTAGATGTGGTAACATTCAATGAAGTTTGGATGGGTACATTGATGTCAGGGCTCTCATATGCGGGTCAATGGGGACAGTCAGAAGATCAGGTCAGCATGGACTAGATGAGATAAAACGGCCTATTTTTGTGCTGTGGTATTCTATGACTATGGGGTCAGTTCTAACGGGTTCACACACATCCTAATAAATGGCAGACTTCCAAACAACCAAGGAACAGAGGAAGAGATTTGGTTAGCTTCACCCTGAGGTGTTACAACATTCAGATGATTTGTGCTGATTCGTTCCTTGGTGACACCGTGGTGCAGAGGGCAGAGCTGCTGCCTCACAGCTTCAGTGACCCAGGTTCAGTCCTGACCTCAAGTACTGTCTGTGTGGAGTTTGCACGCTCTTCTTGGGACCACATGGGATTCTTTTTGATCCTCCGGTTTCTTCCTACATTCCAAAAGTGTGTGGGTTGGTTGGTTAATTGGCTGTTGTAAATTCTACCTTGTGTGTCGGTGAGTTGCAGTATCTAGGGGATGTTGATAAGAATGTGGAGAGAATAATATGGGCTGGGTGTACTTCCATTCCTAGAGGATGCTTGATAGTCAGTGTGGATTTGACGGGCAGAAAGTCCTGTTACTCTGCATTATGGATTTATAACTATTGTCCATTCACTAGCTCCAATTTTCTACATTGTCCAAAAAAAACAACAACAAACTACAACTCTTGGTCCTTAATTTTATTTTTATTTTTATTTAGGGGAGATGCAACATGGTAACAGGCCTTTCTGGCCCACAAGCCCATGCTATCCACTTACACCCATGTGACCAATTAACCTACTAACCCATTCGCCTTTGGAATGTGGGAGGAAACTGGAGCACCTGGAAGAAACCCAGTCGGTCACAGGTAGAACGTACAAACTCCTTACAGGTAGCAGGGGAACCGAACGCAGTCCGCTAGCTCTGTGACACTACAAGGTCTTCGACACTTCCTTTCGATGGTTGGTGTGTGTGTGTGTGTGTGTGTGTGTGTGTGTGTAGGTATGGACATGTGAATGAGACTGGGGGGCAGAATTCTTTACTGGGAAACACCATCTTTAGTTTCACTGCCATCAGACAAACTAATATTTTTAAGATTATGGAATGATGGATCATGTCTCAGATTGGCATTGATCACAACCTGTGGGAATCTGAAGCAAGTTGAGCCTAAATCTAACAGTGACACAGATTGGATGGAATGTGGTGGCGGGGTGATACAATAGCCTGGATCATTGCACAACCCTGTGACATGCTCCATTCCAGTCTGCTACCAGCAAGCTGCACGCACACACACACCTACCTACACACACACACACACACACACACACCTACCTACACACACACACACACACACACACACACACACACACACACACACACACACACACACACACACACACACACCTACACACACGATCTGTTTTGAGCTCCCATCTAAAACCGTGATACATCAGGTACCTAGTCAATAGGGTTGCCAACTTCCTCACTCCGAAATAAGGGACAGAAGTTGCATCAAATACGGGACACTTGTGTTTACCCCGGGAAAGACTACCATGACCATGAAACCTTGCACGGGCACCTGTGTCGCATGCGTGACATGAGCATGCGCGTACGTGCCAATTTTTTCTACAAATCGGTTTTGGCTTAATCTTCACAATTCTGTTATGAAACTACACTATACATACATTATTTCTACTTTATATAGGCTGTGTATTTATCATACCATTCCTGCTTTTATTATATGTTAGTATTATTTTAGATTTTATGTGTTATTTGGTATGATTTGGTAGGTTATTTTTTGGGTCTGGGAACGCTCAAAAATTTTTCCCATATAAATTAATGGTAATTGCTTCTTCGCTTTACGCCATTTTGGCTTACAAACAGTTTCATAGGAACGCTTTACCTTAGCGGGGGAAATATGGGACAAGGGCGGTCCCATACGGGACAAACCAATTTAGCCCAATATGCGGAATGTCCCGGTTAATACGGGACAGTTGACAACCCTACCAGTCAACTAAGTTGGCTCACCCTGGTTAAAGGCTTGATTGCGTAGCAAGTGACAATTGCCTTCAGTTTCGTTTATATTTCAGGTTTCTGAGTCATTCCATTCAAACATTAGGACGGATTCTCTGTTTTTGAAACAGCATAGCTGATTTCAGTTTAATACAAGATTTTGTTTTCTAACAATTACAGATGTAAGGATTTAATTACATAATAATGTAATGCCAAGCAATAGAATGCGATGTAAGAAGCAAACGTACAGTAAGTTGGAGTCTGGATTTTCTGGGGTGTTAAGGAAAGCACTGGGGACACAGCAATGTGCAGTCCATAGTTGGCAGCACTGCTGCAGGTTCGAACCTGGGAGGTGCAACTAGGAAACTGTGTGGGTCCGGTCACACATGGGTAAGGAAGCAGAGCAGAACATTTTCTCATTACTTCGGAGGACTGTCTAGAGATGAACACTTCATTTGCTAAGGCAGGAAAGACTGGAAACTCTCACCATCCAGGACCTCTTCCCATTACTGCCATCAGAGAGGAGGTACAAGAGCCTGAAGTTGCACACTCGTGTTTAAAAACAGCACCTCTCCCTCCGTCATCAGGTTTCTGAATAGTTCATGAACCCTTGAACACTGCTTCGCTCTCTTGCTCTCTTCTTCCACTATTTATTGTATATAATGTAACGTAGTAATCTTTTATGTATTGCCCTATACTGCTGCTACCAAAAAAAAGACAAATTTCATGATATACGTAATAATAAACCTGATTCTGAAATGGGATTCGTATAAGACCAGAGACAGGTGAGATTCTGCAGATGCTGGAAATCTTCAGCAACACATGCAAAATGCTGGAGGAACCCAGCAGGCCAGGCAGCATCTATGGAGGGGAATAAGCAGTCGACGTTACGGGCCAAGAGCCTTCATCAGGATTAAACTATAAGAGTTGACCAGTTATCCACTCAGGTACAGTTGGATATTAGTAATAGGAGCAGTGTACATAGCTGCTACTGTAAGAGAGTGGAGCAATGCAGTTTCACAGCCAACAGGCAGGAAACAATTGAGTTTTTACTCTTTATCAACTGCAAAGCAGATGTAAAAATAAAGTGGGCCACATCAAAAAGTCACATATATAATCCTGGCAGAGGGCCACTGCTCCTCACTCATTGTCTCTTTGCCTGGCTTTGCTACTCTTATCGGCACACAAACGGAAATAAGATGTTATATCTCTGCTATGATAAGTAATGGTGAAACATCAACAATGAAAGGGCTTAAGGAATATTTTAGATTATCACCCAATTCATTTATCAGCCAACATCTCCTGCATTGAAGCACTGGTTACTCTCTGACATATAAAGGGGATGGGCTCCTACAATAGACACCATATTGCAGGAACAGGTTACCAGCTCACTATTGACTTCAGGGTACCTCTGGCCCACGAGCACTAGCGAAAGAAGAGCGTTCAGAACCTCTTGCACATGGAGCACACACAAAAGTGATGGAAAGGTCGCAGCACCTCAGAAACCATCTACCTGTCCCGGCACCCTCCACCTGCCCGACTGGAGAACTCTGTAGTTTGGACATTGGCTTTCTCAGCCGCTGCAGAACCTACAGAAATGGAGTGGAGATAGGACATCCCCAATCCTGAGAGACTGACTAAAAATGAGATATTTACTAACAACAGCTTTCATTACCAAGTGTGATCCATTCATTGCCAACTGATTACCTTTAACTTAATTTATCTGTCAAAATTAAGATCGGGTTTAAGTTTCTTCTTAATATTAGAGCATTCAGCTTTCGTTTGCTGCCTATTTCCTTTTGTTTTTGGCACTAGCATGTTGCTTCAAGGAAATTTCCCAGACTGTACAGGCGACCCAGGCATTACAATTGCTTAGGTCACAGAAATTCACCCTTTCAGAATTCATAAATCACTGTCCAAAGGTTTAATCAACAAAGTCAAATTCGCTCTCACAGAATCTGTGAGAAAAAAAAACTACAAATCAACACAAAATTTTATTCTCTTTCATTGTGCATTTCTTGACACACAGGCGACAATGTGGCCTTGTGTACAGAAAATCGTGATGCGGTCTGTTTTCTAGGAATTCAGTCACCCTATAATGTGGGAGTCATCCAGTAAAGTTGCATCATAATTATAAATGTAAAGTAAGACTCCAAATATTAATCTAAAAGCAGTCATCGTAAACTGTGGGAGAATGAGTTTTACAGGTTCAACATCAGTTCAAACACAGGAGTAAGTTATTTTGCCTCTAAGCCTGTTCTGCCAGAACAGATCTGCATCATTTACTTGCCTTGATCCCATAACTCTTTCTACTCTTCCCTAGCAGGAACTAATCATCGTCACTTTGGTACTGAACCCCCAACCCCCAACACACAGGGATCAACATGTTAATTTCCACTGCCTCTACAGTGAAGAAAGTTCTTCCCTTTTTGACCCCTCAGTGACCTAGCACCAATCTTTGGGTTATGTCTTCACACCTTGTCTTGTCCACCAGAGGAAACAGCTCCATCTGCAATTTCCTATCAATTCCTCTGATTGCTTTTATAATTCGACAGAGATAAGAGGTGCTTAGAGACAGTTGATTGGCCTTCATGTATGAAGTAAATGCACAATATTGATATTTTGTGGACTAAGTTGTGCATTTGATACTTCACTAGTTCGAGGTACCTGCACACCTTTAATGCAGTTGTAAAATGGTACCACTTTATCTACCATAGTGTTCATTGAGGTACCAGGGTGGAATTTGGAAAGATTCCTTTTAAGTTCAGCTTTCTGAACTCAGTAAAATTGCCTATCGCAGCTAAAATCCCCTCCTGCAAAGCAGCCTTTGTTCAAAACCACAGTGACAGTGCTTGTAGAAAGATTGCTCCACAGCCAAGCATCTCAATAATGCCACTGTCAGACTTTAAACTGTGCCAAAGCAACAGCAGGCCTTAGTTCGTGTGGATTCTATTAAATGTGAAAGGCACTGAGGCTTAACAATGATAGTTATGTTTGACTTCCCTTCCCCCCCACCCCCATTCTCCCCTCTGGCTATGTGCAAAGCAACTGAAGAACTTGACAGCCTATCAAAAGAAAAATGGGTTAAAATACAAGTTAAGCATGAGCAAAGCTTCTGATCATTTCATTGTTGGAGATGATCTTTTTAAAAAGGAAAAGTGATAAAACAATCTCTGAACAGGAGTAGTGATATATTGATTCGATAAAAGAAGACAATTTAGGAGTAACCATTTAATGGCTGATATGGAAGGATGAAGTGTATAAATAGAGACTACCTCCATTGTCACCTATTATGGAAAATTTATCCATAAGACCATAAGATATAGGAGTAAAATTAGGCCATGCATCCCATGGAAACCATTCAATCATAGCTGATGTCTTTTCTTCCCCCAAGGGGCACCTTCCCCCTTCATTTCCAGTCCTGATGAAGCGGGAAATGTCAGCTGTTTATTCCACTCCATAGATGGCTGCCTGACCCGCTGAGTTCCTCCAGCATTTTGTGTGTGTTGCTCTCGATTTCCAGCATCTGAAGAATCTCTTGCGTTTATGATTTTTTCAACCCTTAATTCCTGTATCATTCAATAACCTATTAATCTTTGCCTTAAATACACTCAATAGCTTGTTCTCTACAGCCCTCTGTGGCAACAGATTCCACAGATACACCACTCTAGTGAAAGAAATTCCTCCACATCTCAGTTTTAAGTGACATCCCTCTGTACCCTCAGATCCTAAACTCTCTTAATAATGGAAAAAAACCCTTTTTGTTCTCTCTGTCCAGTCCTTTCCTTATTTGCTAAGTTCCAATGAGATCCTTTCTCATCTCTCCATCATCGAACACAGGCTCAGAGACATCAAACACTCCTCATACGTTAAGCTTCTCATTCCCAAGATCATTCTCCTGGACCATCACCATCTCCAGAGCCAGCACATCACTGCATTCACTTTCCAATTCAACTCTGGATCCCATTCATGTGTGTAGCACATTTGTATTGCTGCAGCCATCACCAAATCTCATCCCATGTCACGCTGAAAGCATTGGGGACGTTCCTTCTCATTCGATACATCATGCATAATGTTTTTTTTTCTTTTACGTTCTGCTGTGTCACAAACAATAGCCCTGGCTGTGGTCCTTGCTTTCAGAATGTGGAAACTGGAAAGTCCCTCCAACATCACTCTTCCAAACTCGACGGCACTGTCACAGTGGGGGTGATAGAAACACAGAAAATAGGAGAAAGCTGTATGGACGTTTAACCATGCTCCACCTTTCGATACGATTGGGGCTGATACACTATCTCTTTACAATACATCCGCTCTCCCCATCCCCCTCGATGCCTTTTGTGTCTGGAATCTAACTGCGTGAAGGCATCTTCGTGGGGTCAGGACAGCAGGATGGATGATGCAAGGATAAAGTGGAAAAGATCTCTTCTGACCACCCCGCCATTTCAAAGGTAACATCTCACATGCATATGGCGTCTTAACAGAGTAATACCTCATCAGGAGCTTCATGGGAGGAACAGCAGAGAAAGCTTAACATCAAGCTGCAATAATGAAGTGTTTTGAAGTGGCATCTCAGTGGATAAGGAGAGATGGTAAGAAGCTGAGGAAGCTAATTCCAGGATTTGGGATCTACGTAGCTATCAGCAAGGGGCGGATTGCACAAGCGTCTTGAATTTCTAAGACACAGATCCTGATTTTTTTTCAATGGTTTTCCAGGTGGTGATTTGGCAGCGAACTAATGAAATGTATTCTCCTAAGGCAATCTCATGCAAGCATCAGCCAGCCCTGAGACTTGAGCAAATGAGACAAATCAGTCAGATCACTTAGGGATGAAAAAGAAGTGTGGAACTAAAGGGCTTTATTAGATTTTAAAGTTATTCAAAAAGATCATGTTAGCTGCTCAGAGTTATCATAAATAGCATACTTCCTTTTACACTGCTTGCAGCGCAGATAATGCTGACCAGTTTCTATAGAATTCAATTACAAAGGTGACATTTAAAAGGCTGGGTTCCTCCAGGTGCTCCAGTTTCCTCCCAAATCCCAAAAATGTGCAGCTGTGGTGGGTTCATTTGCCACTGAAGATTATCCCTTGTGTGCTGGTGAGTATAGAATCTGGGAGGTGAGATGATGAGCATGTGGGAGAATTCAAAATGGAATTAGAGGAGAATAAATGTAAATGGATGGTTAGCAAGCACTCAATGGACTGAAGGGTCTGCTTCCGTGCTGTATCTCTCTCTGTTTTTTAGTGATAATTTGGATTGCTAAATACTTGCTCACACCACACCCAGTTAAACTACTTAGCGGGTTTCAGGTAGTCAGGAGTTCAAGCTGTTTTAGTTGACTGCAACTATGATGGCGATAAAATTCTAAATATAACTTCCAACATCTAGGAAAGGAAGCAGCTTGGAGATGGTTCCCAGTTTTTATTGCATGTTGGTAAGTTTTGTTGCCATTTATGTTTACAACCTTGTCTCCAGTATGAGGAAGCAATTGTATTAGGTTAGAGGTGAGTTTAAAGAATGGCACTGCATTTACTGTATATATCTCCTTTCATGTTCCAAATCTTTTAATCACCAAAGAAATATTTTTGAAAAGTAATCTCCATTATAGATAGGGAAGATAGCAGGCAATTCTCCCACAACAAGTTTCCATTGCTTTGGTGTTTTCCAGAAATGTTGATTTCCAGAAACATGCAGTTGCTGATTTTGGAATGCCTGGAGAGGCCAGCCTCTCATTCAGAAGGCCAGTCGTTTAGCAACACAGCGCTCACGAGTGCCAGCTACAGATTTCTGGTCAAATGTCTGGGTCAGGGCTCAAACCAAGAATCTGGCACATTTAGAGACAAACATGCTGCCAACTGAGCCACATTAGGGCATTGATGGCTTAGTTAAAAACCTTTTATAGTCATAGATCAATATAGCATGGACACAAGCGCTTCTGCCCACTTCCTGTGCTGACTGTCCAGCACCTACTTTTATCCTACCCTACCTCATATAATTATACATCCTCCCCCCCACCCCCCAACCACCATTTCTGACAATTCTACAACTCAACTGTGCAAAAGGGAAAATATATAGTATCATTAACTTGAGGGATGACACCCACGGTTACAGGGAGAACGTGTGGACTCCACAGACAGTACCAGAGGTCAGGATTCAACCCAGGTTGCTGGAACTGTGAGGCAGCAACTCAACCAGCTGCACCCTGTGCCTCCAATTACTTACAGTCCAAAGCTCCATTACACAATGTTAGATATTATATCATCAGTGCCTGGAATCAAAAGAGAAGTTGCACAATGTTTCACCCATTCTTTGATCTAAAGTGTTTTACAATTATTCTGATTTTGCATGCAGGCAATGGACATTGATGTAAACGATGATTTGTATATATCTTACCTTTGAAAAAGCTAGGGTAAGTATTTATTTCATTTTGCCCAAGTATTATGTTTATGCAGAAATTTTAACATGGCAATTGCTGTCTGAAAATAACCTACATGCAAACATAGAACTTTCACCAAGCATTTATTTATGCCTGAGTTTCGTAACTGCTCACTGTCTTGGAATTGCCATTGAGTTGGCGCAGAGTTTCCCTGCAGTGTCATGCTGCCAGCTGGATCCACACCTTCTTGGTGTGGGCCCTTGGCAGCAACTGCATGATCCAAACCAGCAGAGACTCTCCGGGTGCACATGGTCTTAGGGCAATCCCCGTCCGCAGGAGTATCTCAACAGGCACCGCTAAGCCAAGCCTCAGAACATACTGAGCTGGCCCTCAAGATATTAAAGTTTGTCTATCTGTGAATTCTTTTATTTATTCACAAATACTTAAAATCATTCAAAACATTTACTGAATCAATGTAATGTTTTTATGTAAAAAGTATATTTTTAAACTATTAAACTATTATAAAAACAGCCAAGATTACTTTAAATAACTCAATTTATTCAATCAGCAAATGGAATTCTATCTGGGAGATATGAGGTAATGCCCATTTCTTCCAAGCTCCCTGTGCACAGCAGGCCTACATAAGAAGCGGAAGGAGGAGAGGGCTTCACAAGTTACCCACCTACCTTCCCCACCAGCCACCTCCTGCTCTACCTGTGGAAGTCATTCATTTCCGAGGCCACAGAACTAGGATAGAAGCTGCATGTCAACCTCCATCCTGAGGAACAGCCTTAGAGGAGGAACAAGGATGTATTTGTGGAGGTGCAACAAAGCAACGGACTGTACAGTAGATGGAAGGATACCCAATAGTGTGGTAGAATAATATCTAATGATCCTAAAGGTAGCAAAGCAAGTCATAATGGTGATTAACAAAGATATGCAGAATATCTTCCTTCATGAGTCAAAGTACAGAATTGTACTTGTACAGAATTGTACTAGAACTGTATACAACATCTTCAGTAATGCGTAGAGCTCAGTTCATTACATTTAACAATCAAGATGCAAGAGCACAGAAGATGGGGCAGATGTATTTTTCTAGTACTGTTAACTTTTCCAAGCAGGAAATATGGAAAAGTCAAAATATCAGATAGACTGGGATTGATTTCTTGGAATAGATGATGCTGAGGGAAATTTTCAGTGAGGGGCACAAAGTAAGGAGGGGCTTTAGCAGTAATTGCTAGTAGAATTAGAGAGGGTTAAAGAGGAAGAAAATAGACTTGGATGTATACCTTAAGAGCTACATCCAGAAGGCTATCAAACCAGGTGGTTTCCCTCTTAGGCAATGGGCAACTCACTTCCACTCAAATTCTTAGTTCTGTTTTGGCTGATAAGGGTGATGTGGGGATGATAGAGCCTTTCTCAGATGGTCTTAGAAAGTGACAAGGGATGAGGTAGGTTCTCAGAAAGGCAGCATCCATTATTAAGGACCCCCAGTACCTAGGGCATGCCCTTTCCTCATTGCTATGTCAGGAAGGAGGTACAGAAGCCTGAAGGCACACACTCAGCGATTCTGGAACAGCTTCTTCCCTTCTGCTAAACACTTCCTAAATGGACATTGAACCCATGAACACTACCTTACTTTTTAACTATTATTATTTCAGTTTTTGCATGATTTTTAATCTATTCAATGTACATATACTGTAATTTACTTATTTACTTCTATATTGTGTATTGCATTGAAATGCTGTTGCTAAGTTAACAAATTTCACAACACATGCCGGTGATAATAAACCTGATTCTGATTCTGTTTATGAGGTGGGGTGTTCCTTCTGCTGTTTGCTCCTGGTGCACATTCTTGAAGTTCACAATTCATCTCTAATGCTATTTTCCATTCTGAGTGGCCACAGACCAGAAATGCCCAGGCATCATTGAGGACGTTGCATTTCAGAAGGATATAAGAACATTGGGATAATTCCATGCTGGACTAAATGTTGTTGCTGTACTTGTGCCCACATGTATGATGCCCACTCTAGTACAGGATCGCACAGGAATCTTGACCTTCCTGACGCTTAGGAAGAGAAATGCCAGTAGCTTCACATGGAAGTGTTAGTTCTGCTCAGTAAAAGCTGGGCAGATGAATAAGCTTGGAAGATGTCCAGCAACTAGTCCTGAGAGCTATGTAGCATTTTGTCTTAATGTATGCCAACAACTGTCACACTGAATTCAAAATTGGGCAGCACGGTAGCTAGTGTAACACTTTACAGCACCAGTGATCGCAGTTCAAGTCTTGCTGCTGGTTGTGAGGAGTGCGTAAGTTCTCCCTGAGACCATACGGATTACTTCCAGGTGCACTACTTTCCCCCCATATTCCAAAGACGTATGGGTTAGTAAGATGTGAGCATGCTAATGTTGGCACTGGAAGCATAGAAACACTTGAGAGCTTCCCCCAGCACAATCCTCAGACTGTTGTGGCCGCTGACACAAACAGCGCATTTCACTGTATGCTTTGATGTTTCTTGAGAAATAAAGCTAATCTTCAAATGTTGACTTGCCTATGTACGGTGGAACATTAACCACTGTCAAAGAGTTGGACCAAATGTCAGATAGCAATCTAAAGATTGAAAACCAATACCATATATCTTAGCACAGATTCATTTTTTTTCCATTCTTAAAGCAGGATTATTTTGTATATGCAAGAATGATTTTGCCACAACAACTATTATAGCCTTTCAATTATACAATATTAAGATTATTGCAAATCTGTCACCCATGGGTTCAAATAAATTGGATAAACAGGAAAAAAAATCTTTAATTCCAATGATTTCTTTTAAGACACAACCTGCTTCACTTTAAAATTATCTGTTTCCAGCCAGGCAGATATCCAAGAACGACTTGCTTTGGAAGACAAACTTTGCTTGCTTGGTATATTTTGGCACCTCAGTCCAAGCTAGAGCTCAGTTTCCAAGGTCACTTTTTCCTTAGAGGGCTCAGTAGCTCTGAAATGAAGTGAGTTTCTAGCTCAATTTCATTCAATTTCTGGTGCACTCTCAAATCATTGATCATGCTATGGTAAAGAATTCCAAATTTAGACCAAGTTATCTTAAACCTAGGACATCTACCAAATCAAAATTTATTTAAATATGATGCTTAGATCAGCATTAATAACCATCTCATTAAATTGCAAAAGTTAGCTCAGCAAAAGCCTGGCTATTGTACAGCAATACAAAATTTTACAATGTTATATTTTAAAACTTTATTTTCATCTTTCATCCATTAACTGGAAATAGAACTTCATTAATCTTTAGTAAATTTCTTCTGTCCACCAACATCCCACTTCCAATTTGATTTTTTTACTATCAGAAAATTAGCAGAAGTATCTCTTTATTGGATTTAATTAAACTTATTTTGCTGTAGAATATTTTGTAGCTTGAGGAAAATATACACTCAGGACAACAAATACTTTTTCGAGTCTTTAATTCCCTCAACTGTTTTACATGTTTCAATGCAGAAAGGGGATATCAGAATAAAAATTGGAGGAGAAGATGGCGACGCGAGGGCAGCGTGCGCGGCCTCTCCGGTGATGAATATCTGTAATCTGTCGAGTAGGGTACCGTGCACAATCCTGATTTGATGGAGACAGACGTGAGAGCACGGAGGAACATCTGGAAAACTTCTGAAATGCCCGCTTCACTGCCGCTGCTACTGCGTGGTAACCGGAATCTCCAGAGCAGAAGGCCCCGAAATCCTCGGCTTTGCGTGTTTCAGCAGCCGGGGCGAGGTCGAAGGCGCTCGGCAGAGGATGGCGCTCGGGAGGCTGTATCGGAGAGGCTGGTCGGAGGCTCGAAGTTTTCGGACGGATGGACTCAGTGTCGGCTGTGGTCGGGTGCTTCCAAGGCATCAGCAAGTTGACGGTGCCTGGATGTTTATGGCAGGGAGTTTCTCCCTTTTGCCGCCTGATATCGGGGACTTGGGAGTTGATCGACTCAGGGACTTTGAGACTGTTTTTACCGCGCCCATGGTTTGTTCTTCATCAAACTGTGGTATTGTTTTGCACTGCTTTAACTATATGTTAAAATTATGTGGTTCTGTCAGTGTTAGTTTTTGGTTTGTCCTGTTTTCTGTGATATCACTCCGGAGAAACATTGTATCATTTCTTAATACATGTATGCATTTCTAAATGACAATAAAAGAGGACTGAGTGTTCTCATAATCTAATCTAAAAAAATAACAAAATGAATTAACACACAGTTCCTGCTGTTACAATCTCAGCTTAATTTCAGTTTACTCATTACATATGCAGTATGGAAGTAAACAAATATACAAAACCAATACGGTACTGGCAATCTTTGGCACACGTGTGCTCAACTTCCAAATAGGCTAGATCCTGAAATGAATTCTCCTCGCTCACACTTCTAGGCCAAAAGGGAACTTTGCACAACCATGCTACCCAGCACTGATACATTACTCACGAAAATCTTTCCTCACTATACATCCAGTACTCAATGTTCTTTCTAGAACATTGTAACTCTTTTTTCACCGTTTTCTCTTAAAACCACAGGCAGCTATTTTAGCATTACCAGGGTGAACACATAAGTGCACTTTAACAATAAAAAATGATACTCAGCGGTCACTTGGTTACAAATACTATTTCCTGTGGCTTTGACAGTTTATTCTCTAGTCAATACAAGATCCATCTGCCCTCAATTTTATTAGTGCTGGCACACACAGAACGAAATTTCTTGGTTAACAGCCATTCTCTTCATGATTTCTTACAGAGAATCAAGGAAGTATTTAAGTAACTAAACAACCACCCATCAGGTTCACTGGAACCTTTTTAATGGTGCTGGTTTTGTGTTGTAATCTTGAGTGTAAAATTGCATCCAATATGAATGTGTAGTTTAGGATCAGGGAGGGATGTGATGATAGGCAAAGATGATGCAATTTGTAATCTTCAAGATGTTTTATCAATAACACTCTAACCTCTTCTAAAGTATAAAGAATTTTTATATATAGGCATCCATTAGTCTCATGAGACCATGGATTTGCGCCTTGGAAGGTTTCCAAGGCGCAGGCCTGGGCAAGGTTATATGGAAGACCAGCAGTTGCCCATGCTGCAAGTCTCCCCTCTCCACACCGCCGATGTTGTCCAAGGGAAAGGCATTAGGACCCATACAGCTTGGCACCGGTGTCGTCGCAGAGCAATGTGTGGTTAAGTGCCTTGCTCAAGGACACACACACTGCCTCAGCCAAGGCTCGAACTAGCGACCTTCAGATCACTAGACTGACGCCTTAACCACTTGGCCATGTGCCAATATAAAGAATATAAAATATGGCAATACCTAAAATTTATTCAAAGATAAAATGAAAATGGTAATAAAATATTGAAAAAGATAGTTAAAAAAGAAAGTCTAAAAACTGCAAATGTTGGACTGAAATAAAAACAGAAATGGGGTGGACTCAAAAAACAGTTAATGTTTCACAACATAGGTTCTCTTTCCACCGATGCTACCTAACTCAGAAATCATTGAAGAGGTTGATTAAAACATCATAATTACTGCTATCAACTTCAAACTGCTGCTAAATGTCTGGGCTTCCTTTACTAATTAGCATTCCTGCTACTTCTGAGTCATGAACTTATGAGTGATGTACTTTTATGTAAGGCATGTATGGCCTGATCTGCCGAGAAGGCCGACAAACAGAAGTTCTTCACTGGAGCTCGGTACATGTCTTAGTAATAAAAATACAATATTTGGAGTCAGAAAGATCTTCATTGAGGTCTCACCCCAGATACTTGAAGATGAAAGCCTAGGCTACTGGTCCAAAGAGACTGATGCACTCTTAGACGATTCATCTTGCAGACGACATCTTAAATTGAGACAATATCGCCTCTCTTATATGCATGAAAAATATCCTGTGGATGACTGTGAACAGACATTGCTATGTATGGATGCTTGCTATGGGCAAACTCTCTCCTGAGCTTCCAACATTACGAGAACATTCTTCAGGATGCCCTGAAAGGGTTGTAAAAGGGATCATATAAAACCACTCACAAAATGCTGGAGGAACTTAGCCAGCCAGGCAGCATCTACAAAAAAGGCCCCGATGAAGGGTCTCATCTCGAAACGTCGACTGTTTACTCTTTTCTATAGATGCTGCCTGGCCTGCAGAGTCCCTTCAGCATTTTGTGTGTGTTACTTTGTCACATGGTGTGAGCAGAATTATCTGCAGCTTAATGTGAAAAAGACTAAGGAGCTGGTGGTAGACCTGAGGAGAGCTAAGGTACCGGTGACCCCTGTTTCCATACAGGGGGTCAGTGTGGACATGGTGGAGGATTACAAATACCTGGGGATACGAACTGACAATAAACTGAACTGGTCAAAGAACACTGAGGCTGTCTACTAGAAGGGTCAGAGCCGTCTCTATTTCCTGAGGAGACTGAGGTCCTTTAACATCTGCCGGACGATGCTGAGGATGTTCTATGAGTCTGTGGCGGCCAGTGCTATCATGTTTGCTGTTGTGTGCTGGGGCTGCAGGCTGAGGGTAGCAGACACCCACAGAATCAACAAACTCATTCGTAAGGCCAGTGATATTGTGGGGATGGAACTGGACTCTCTGACGGTGGTGTCTGAAAAGAGGATGCTGTCCAAGTTGCATGCCATCTTGGACAATGTCTCCCATCCACTACATAATGTACTGGTTGGGCACAGGATTACATTCAGCCAGAGACTCATTCCACTGGGATGCAACACAGAGCGTCATAGGAAGTCATTCCTGCCTGTGGCCATCAAACTTTACAACTCCTCCCTTGGAGGGTCAGACACCCTGAGCCAATAGGCTGGTCCTGGGCTTATTTCCTGGCATAATTTACATATTACTATTTAACTATTTATGGTTTATTACTATTTAATTATTTATGGTGCAACTGTAACGAAAACCAATTTTCCTCGGGATCAATAAAGTATGACTATGACTATGACTTTGGATATCCAGCATCTGCAGATTTCCTCGTGCTTATGATATAAAAACGCTGTTTTTTAAAACATCTTAACCATTACCTCCATAACCAAAGTTCAACCAGGCTCTGACCTGAGTCATCCTCGTGTAAGTAGTCCGGTGTGTCCAGCTACACTTCCTCCTGCTTCCATGCAGTGATTTTATAAACCCTGCATGTGATATGTCCAGCAGGGAGCTTGAATGGACCTGAAGCACTAAATAGTCACCTTCCATTCTTTAAACTCTTGTGCCTTAGAAAACGAAAACACTCATAATTTGTTTCAAAATTTGCACCAAAATGTAAATGTGTTTTCATTAAAAGCATGTGAACATGTACTTTATGGTACAATGCAGAACAAAACGTGTCATAGCTTTGAAACAGTATATACAGTCGGCCCTCCTTATCCGCAAGGGATTGGTCCTGGACCCCTTGTGGATACCAAAAAACGCGGATGCTCAAGTCCCTTATTCAACCTGTCGCAATATGGTGGACCTTAGGACCCAGCGGAACCCAGGACCTTATTTAACCTGCCTCAGTGCAGTGGACATTAGGACCCGGCAGCAGAACTCTGAATCCGCAGGGTTTCTGTTCACGAAAATAATCACGATCACGATTGAAAATAAAGTGGAAATAATAAAGCGATCGGAAAGAGGTGAAATGCCATCGGTCACTGGAAAAGCATTAGGCTACAGTCAGTCAATGATCGGAACAATTTTAAAGGATAAAGTGAGAAAGGCCCTGCCCCGATGAAAGCTGCAATTATTACTAAGCAACGCAGTGGTTTAATTATTAGGTTTTGGGATTCTGGGTTTTTGATCCTTCATATCAACCTGGCACAGATGGAGAGTGCGCTCGGGAGCGGTCTGTCATTGGATCGAACTTGGGAACTTCTGTTCCCGAGCCCAGCGCTGAAACATACGTTTCTTAAGTGTTTTATATGCATAGAAAGGTAAAATATATACTATATACTAAGACAAACATTTGACTAACTGACGCTAAATAATACCGGATGTACCTGTTCTGACTTACTTAGTAAGAGAACTTCCGTTTTTTTTCGATCCCGATCCACAATAACCTACGCACATCCTCCCGTATACTTTAAATTATCTCTAGATTACTTATAATACCTATTACAATATAAATGCCATGTAAAATATTTGTTATACTGCATTGCTTAGGGAATAATGACAAGAAAAAGAAGTCTGTACATGCTCGAACAACAAGTGCTGGAAGAGCACTTCCGGGTTTTCTCGATTCGCGGTTGGTTGAATTCATGCATGCGGAACTCGCGGATAAGGAGGGCTAACTGTATAATTTATCGAGGGGAACCATAAGACCATAAACCATAAGATATAGAAGCAGAATTAGGCCATTTGGCCCATCAAGTCTGCTCCACCATTCAATCATGGGCTGGTCCAATTCTTACAGGCATTCCCACACCCCTGCCCTCTCCCCATACCCTTTGATGCCCTGGCTAATCAAGACCTGTGGCAGGGCTCAGGGGCTTTCCTCATGTACAGCAGGTTAAAGATGCTGAAAGCGAAGGTGTGGTGTGTGGAAGTACAATGGAGCAATGAAGGGGCAGAATCAGAATCGTGTTTATCATCATTGACATATGACGAAGTTTGCTGCTTTGTAACAACAGTAAAATGAAAAGGCATAAAATTACTACAAATTACAAAATAAATGAAAAGTGCAAGCAAAATGGAACAGAGAGGTAGCCTTCGTGGGTTCATGGACCAGTCAGAAATTTTAAGGCAGAGTGGAAGCAGCTGTTTCTGATCACTGAGTGTGGGTCTTCAGGCTCCTGTACCTCCTCCCTGATGGTAGTCATGAGAAGAGGGCATGTCCCAGATGGTGAGGGTCTTTAATGATGGATGCCACCTTCTCACCTTCCTGAGGCACTGCTTCTTGAAGATGCTCTCAATGGTAGGGAGGTTGGTGTCAACGATGGGAACAGTTGAGTCCACAAATCCTATACATTGAGTCTCCAAGCAGGAGGTGACGCAACCAGTCAGAATGCTCCCCACGGTACATCTATAGAAATTTGTAAGAGTCTTTGCTGACGTACCAAATCTCCTCAGACTTCTAACGAAGTGCTCACTGGTGTGCCTTCTTTGTGATTGCATCACTGTGCAGCAGAACTCCCTTTTGCAGCAGACATATAGCCTACTGAGCTGGGTCACGTAGGATTTGGTTGCTACGGTACTGAATGCAGATGACAGAATAAGCCCATCATCCCCACTCCATCCAGTGGATATCTGAAGATGGAGATGAGGGTCCAATCTGCCAGCAACATCTGGCTAGTTGCTGTTCAGTGACCACAAAGCATTGGACCAGAATTAGACTATTTGACCCTTGAAACCAGAAAGCCCTGGCCGTCAAAGAATTTTAACTATTTTTAAATATCTCTAATAGTCATGTAAAATCTGTCCAATAAATTTAAATAACATAAGAAATAAAAACAAAAAGTAGATGTAATAAATAGCACATTAGACATCAAAGTACACAAAAAGTTCGAGGTAAAATTTATTATCAGAGTACATACATGTCACCCTGAGATTCTTTTTCTGCAGTCATACTTAGTAAATCTGTAAAAAGGTAACTATAAACAGATCATCAACAGATAACTTTGAACAGTAATATATAAATGAGCATTGCTTACTGATGCTTACCTTGCCTGGTCATAATGACAGGGTTGCTGTGTGACAGCTAGGCAGCCCTGGCATAAACTTGCAGCGCACAGCTACCCCTCTCTTCGGCATGCCAGTGCTTCACCACTGGGTGCAGTGACGAGAGCAGGAGGTCGGATGTGCTGCTCTCCAGCATGCCCTGAACATTCAGTGAACACGGAATGGGCACAGATGGAAGCTTGGGATACCCTAACTGGAGCCCCTGTAGAACTGCTGGCTAACAGTCAGCATGAATCAGCTGATTACTTTGCGCTCCAACGCTGAGTCCAACTCTGTGGATTGAAGCCCCATTCCAAAGGCAAGCACATTATTTCGACTCTATCACACATAATGTCTTTTGCAGTAGACATTAAACAAAGACCTGTCCGCCCTTCCTCCTGGTGCCATTCATAGAAAAGCACATGAATCTGTGTCCTTCACAGTTTTTAAATCTCACCTTAACATCAGTAAAGATGATTTTAGACTCTACTGTATTATTATTTGTGTAAATTTCCCCACTGGCTCCTGTGTTTTTTACATAAGAACAGTGAATATATTTCAGTACTATACTGGTTGTAAATCAGTTTGGGGATACCCTGAGGTGAGAGAAGACTAGAAAACTTGATTCAAGTTCTCCAAATGCTATATACCAACATATAAGATTGTAGGGGTATAATCGCGGAACTAACATACAGAACATGCAAAGATAATCAGAACAGAGGAGATATAAATAATTCCTTTCCCATATTTATTGAGAATAACCTAGAACGGGGTTCCCAATCTGGGCCACAGACCCCTCGGTTAATAGTCAGAGACTGTGGCATAACAAAGGTTGGGAACGTCCTCCAGAAAGAAGCTGGAAAAATAACTTGCCAACATCAAAACTCATCCTTCTCTTTTCTCGTGTATGATATATGTTATGTTGAAAAATAATTAGGCGACTCTTCTCAAGATTGAATGTCATATTGAAATTATGTGCTTTTGCTTCATTAAGGGAGTTCAACCTATGTTCACCTTTATGAGAATATTGAGAATTCAAGACGTATATGGAAATTAAGGGTTTTATGATTAATGACTGTACTCACTTCTTTTAATTGGGAATGAGCCAAATTAGAATTAATTTGCCTTGAATACCAGGTAAGGTGGGATTTGAGTTTCATATATATATATATACATACACACACACAAACATTTGTATTTTGGTTCAGCTTCCAATTCTCTCCTATCAAATGAAAAGCAATGGCTTTACCCAACTTGCAGTAATGATCTGATCACAATTTTTGGGATTTAGGTGATCTAATTTTTGCTGGCGTTCACATTCATTCTGTTTGTCTTCATTAATTGAAAGAGTCCAAACGAACATAAGACCATACGACTAAGGAGTAGAATTAGGCCACTAGGCCGCCATTCCATCATTGCTGACTTATTATCCCTTTTAACCCCATTCTCCTGCCTTCTCCCCATAACCTTTGATGCCTCAACTAATTAAGAACCTATCAACCTCCACCTTAAATATACCCAAAGACTTGTCCTCTGTGGCCTTCTGTGGTAATGAATTCCACATATTCACAATCTTGTGGCTAAGGGAATTCATTTTCATCTCTGCTCTAAAGGGATGTCTCTCTGTCTTGAGTCTGTGCCCTCTTGTTCCTACACTTCCCCACTAAGGGAATCATTCTCTCCATATCTATCTAGGTTTTTCAATATTTGAAAGGTTTTAATGAGATCCCTCCTATAGACCAACATATACTAGAGGATGACTGCTTCACTTTCATGAATGACAATCAAAGGTTAACATTCTAAAAACATACTCCTTATACTCATCTCTGTACAGGTAGAGATTGGAAACAGAGTGCAACATGTCTGTTTCACAGTGACCTCAATTTCCTTGTGTTGTATTTTGCATCAGAAATTTGGGACAGCATCTCTGCTCAAGTATTTCAACCATACTTCCACCCACATGAAACTGAGCCTGGTAGAAGTTATCTATCAATAAGAATGTTAAGATTAATGAGCAACAGTACAGTCAGCTCAGGGTTAGATGACAATGTCTTTCCATCACAAACCTGAGCAAACTGGAAGAACTGAGCAAACTGTCCTGATGAAGGGTCTCGGCCCGAAACGTCGACTGTACCTCTTCCAATAGATGCTGCCTGGCCTGCTGCGTTCACCAGCAACTTTTATATGTGAAACTGGAAGAAATATTTGGATAGCCCAACATAAGTACATAAAACTGCCATTCTATGTGGAATCTTATTCCAAATCCCATTTCCATCAGAACAGTTTAGCCAAGTGTTTTTACTTTGCAAGACCACAAGGCAAATATACCTTCCTGTTTAAAAGTAGCTTAAACTATTTATGAAATTTAAACCACAGATATTCATAATCCAGCCCACAGACATGGCCAAAGGAGCAGTAAATATTTGGGCTATTTATGCTCACTAAGTATTTACATCAATTGATACCGGCCTGCTATCTAAAAGATTACAAGCTAGACGAGACAATCCCCTACTAAAATTCACATAAACCATTATTCACAGCCTATTACCACTTCTGTGCTCAATGCAATAACTTGTGAATTAATCTCTCCAAAGGGAGATTCCTCCACAGTTACATTTGTCCTGTTGCAGAATTCATTATGTTATTATTTTGTTCATTTAATTTTCATAGCTTTCTTTTATCTCTCTTGGATGATGTGCCAGATATTCTTTCTCCTCCAAAGACACTGTAATTTTAATTTCTAAATAAAGTTTGGTAGAAAAGCAAACAATTCTATGAATAAATTGTTTAGTTTGTTGACTTGACAGTGATGTCTTGTCATTTCACCACAGATGTAACCCTTTGGCTGGTGAGGCAGCATTGCAGAGAAATTTGCCGCATTCCAGAACACTGATAAAATTGAAACATGTTTGCTTGACATTCCCTTTATACCATGAATAATTAATTTTAATAGTTCAATACATTCCAGTATTAAAAGAGGTTGTGATGATTTTAATTGCTGATTATCGTGTAATTAAAACCAAATTAACAGCTAAATAGCCACATATGATGCATTTTAAGACACATTTTTGATAAATTGCCTGCAATGTTTTTTAAGTCACTTCATTATATCAAGCTATATAATGTCCTTACGTGTAATATTTCAGAATCACAATCAGGTTTAATATCATTGGCATATGTCGTGAAAATTGTTAACTTTGTGGCAACAGTACAATGCAATACATGATAACATAGAGAAAAAAACACAGTGAATAAGTAATTAAATACCTAGTGCAAAAAAAATCCTCATTTCATAATGCAGTTTAGGTTCATGTGAAATAAGGTTTTGTAATGTAAAAATGGTCGGTGGGTATAGAATGATGCTCAGGTCTATTTCGTACAGGACGACCTTCACTAATCCTGCACCACTGGGACCTGAGGAGTGCCGGATTAGTGAAAATGCCGAATTACAGAAGGATCCCATCAAGCATAATCAATGCCGGATTATTGAAGGAACCAGATTACAGGTAGTCAGATTAGAGAAGGTCAACCTGTAATTTGTCAAGGTATTTTCTGGATCAATGTATCATCTCTGTAAAACAACTCCAATATGAAAATGAGAATGCTGAAAACACACAGCAGGTCAAGTAAAATCCATGGAGGGAGATGCAGAGTTACCATTTCATTTTAATGACCTTTCACTGTAACACGATAAAGCTAAATGTGCAGCTACCTCTATAAAAGAGCTATAATCACATTTCAGACTTGCAGTAAAGGTTGCACCTGCTAACTCAAAAGGCATGTGTCACTGTTCAGACAAGCTCTTGATTTAAACAGCGTTACGCTTTGTGTTTGAGAAATGGGGTTTCAGATGAAAGGCTAGCATTTTGGACTGATAATTATCAGTAACCCCTCTCTTCAAATTAAATGGTTCAAAGTTCTTTGATGGAAGAAAGTTTCCTACTTTACTTTTTTGTTCCTTTCTGTTAGTCTAAGCATGTTGATACGTGAAGGAGAAGGTAATGTAAATAATCCAGTCTGTAGACTGTTTTGAATTTATGTGATTTCCCAGTCCTCTTTGAACAAGATACCTTTAAGTACTTTGATTGGATTTCACTCTTTTTTTCACAAACTGCTCGACATATTGCACAAGCACTAATCAGATCCTTGCAATTAATTAGTTATTAAGGATGGTTGACATCCAGAAAGATGCCCTGAATCTGGACCCATTGCCTCTTGTGTAACCAGCTTCAGTGCACAATGGAATCAGAGTCAACTGAGCAGCTGACAATGAAAATTGGCAGTCCCGTTGATAGTCAAGAGGATAGTTGAAGGCTATAGAATGATATGGATCTGCTGTTAAAGAGCGAGGGCAATGGCAGAGAAAATTTAGTTCTGACAGATGTGATGCATGTTGGGAGGACTAATAAGCAGGGGCATATCTACGGAAAATAGTGCCTCTTGCAAGCACTGAAATTGCGCCCCTGTCCAAACATCTGACACCCATCTTTGAGATAAGTTTACCATAAAATCAGCTCAAAAATACAAGTCAAGCTCATTAATCTTTTAATTAACAAATTATGGCACTACACGAAAATTATAACTGCACCTTCCTTGCTTTCACTGATGCAAGTTGGTCTATGATGTGATCAAAGTCAGTTTTTTCAGTTTCTTCTCTTTCTACACAGCAGAGCAAGATCACAGAGTCTGCCTTGACCCATGGAGGCTCTCAAATACAAAAGTATTAGTTTTAACTTGCCAGTTGGCGATGGAAACTACGATGGTTAGTATTATCTGAATAGCAATGTGAAGATTGGGGAAGACGTTCTCATCTCCATACTGAACAATAAATTCAAGAAGCTCTTCAGGTCTTGATATTTTCATGTTGACCCGCCTTGATAGCAACGTTCTGCAATCCAAAATTTCTTCATATAGCTGCTGTCCATTAACATCAGAGCTGTACAATTCGCCCAAATTTTCGCACTTCTTCTTTAGGTTGTTACTGTCGGCGCCGTAACACAGTCCCTCGACATTGAGAAGGAACCCAAACTTGGCGTCAGTGTCGTGCAAAGGAGCGAACCTTTCATCCATTTCTCTGTGAAGATGGTCGTGTGTTCCATTCATGACTCTTTTCATTTCCTCTTTAGCTGTTAACCCAGTGTCTCTCAAGTTTCCATTAGCCATTTGTTTCTTTCGTCTCTGACATCTTTCAACTTCAATTTCCCATTCTTGACAGAGACTGACTCCTTCTTCAAGTGACTCACTGACCAACACTTCTCTTTCATCATAAAAATGATCTCAGAGGGCTTTCAAATCCAGGGCAGCATCGAGGAAGTTCATGTTAGGATCCTGCAGCCTCTTTTGAATACAGTCAATGCGAATGAGTACTCGGTGAAAGATAAGACGTGGATCCAAGATGACTTTCAAAATGAGTGAGGTGTTCTTTTATGACAGGGTCAAAGATGGCCAGTAGTTTCAGTAAGCCAAGGAAATTTCCCACATTGGAGTCAGCGTCCAGCTGAAGTGACTCCCTGTGTCCTCACAAAGCCAGGTTCTGAGTCACAAGGAACTTTATGCAGTGAAGGATTCTCGTTAAGATACCACACCACTTTTGCTTTTCCTCCTCAATCTGTGACTGAAATACCGCGTCAATAACTCCTCTATTTCCAGCTGAATTTCTTTCCATTTCTTTCCACTGTGTGAAGCATTCCCGATAATTCTTGGCATTTTCATGAACACTAATCCTTTCAGATGCTTTCCACTGGTTGAATCCACTTTCCTGCTCCAATGAGGATTGATGGTCTGACCGGGAATTGAGAAGACAACAGATATAAAATGTAGACTTTCTGGAAGGGGAACAGACCAGCCATGAGCGAGTTACTTCCTCACCACGACCGTTTCCCAATTTCCTCTTGAACCAAGTTTTGTTCATTGAGCAGTTATTTGTTGGTAGGAAAGGCCCCTCACTGTTCTGGAAATACTTCGAACCCAGCTTTATTATTTCTGCTCTCAATGCATCAGGCAGAATTGCTTTTCCAGTACCCTTGTCGAACTTCAGAAGTTCAATGTCATGCTGTTCAATCACTTCTGGTATGACTCTTCGAGGCTGTTTGACACCATCCAGTTCACTAAGTTCAGTGTCGTCAGGTTCAATCTCGTCAGGTAAAATCTTGTCAAACTCAACATCACCACCACCACCATCGTCTTCCCCTCCTGTCATTTCCAAGTTCTCTGTGGCAGCCTCACTCTCAATCTCGTCATACTCGGATTTATCTGACTTGACTTCCTCCTCGGCTTGTGATGCATTTGTACTTGATCCACCTTCAGATTCTAACAAACTTGTAGCAGGTGCAGGCGACTCCATGGAACGTATCAAACTACTTGTTCCTGGCTTTTCAAAGAAGAGCATGAAGAACTTGCTCGACTTCTTGGCTTCCTCTGCCTCCAACTCGTCTCTTCCAACCTTCAGCTCCACTTTCCTTCTTCTTCGTGAAGAAATGTTTCATGGTCTTCTTACACAATGCTCTAAGATAAGGCCATCCTAGTGCTTCTCACCCATGATAAGCAAAGACAGATCATACATCTGAAGAAAATTCTTTTTTCACTATCCAAGGATGGCTTGTCTGACTTTATTAGAAACTGCTCAGTGGCGTCCTCCCTTCAAGTGGAACCCAGGGCACATCCTGATGAAGGGTCTCGGCTGAAATGTCGACTGTACCTCTTCCTAGAGATGCTGCCTGGCCTGCTGCGTTCACCAGCAACTTCGATGAGTGAATTGGCTATAGCAGCTGAAGACCACATTAGGAGGTACCTAATACAATGACCATTGAGTATACAATGGCTGGTATGGGAAAAACCAGAAGTTGCAGGGAATGGAGTAAGCACCCAGAGCCTGAAAGATCTCATCAGTGAGTTAAGTGACGATATATAGATTTTGTTACCAAAGGTTCCAGGAGACTCACTGGGGCCACCAATGGAAGATCCTGGGATGAGGTGACTCTAGCTGTCGCCATTGAGGATCAAATTGTGGAAAGGCTCACTCTGGGTTGGAGCCCATGATTAGGCAGGCTCCTTATGTCTCTCTATTAGTTTGTCCCTCAATGTTCATGCCGGCAGTGCTTCTGTCCTCCACTATGCTGGGAGATAGGGCTGGTGGTGTTCTTCTGGGACCTTCCCCTAGTGGCCTTCTTTATCCTCCTTTTCCACCAACCTCTATAGCTATTCAGCCCACATCTCTTGTCCTTCAGCCCCAATAAGGTCTCCAGCCCTGCTGGGCAGGGTCCCTACTGATGCAGGACCAAGGGACTCATTTCCAGAATTCTAATAGAGCTAGCCACAAAAACTCTGGTACTCTTGTCTGACTGAGGGACATTTGTGCATGGCATGTGGAAATGATCTTCAAACAGGGAGCAGTTAATCCACTTGGAGGACAAAAGTGATTAGGAAAGGCCAACTAAAAGGATTCTGGGTACCACAAAGAATAAGGAAACCCTGACCATCTTTTGCAGAAAGAAGATTAGACATGTCCTTATTGAAGTTCTGAAGAGGGGTAGCAGAGATTCAGAAGACAGCAGGCAAGTGTTGAAATGCCAAAGAAGGGTGGAGTTAGGCTATGGTAAGAAAGAGGGGTTTGAAATCTGTCAGAAAGAGGTAGGTGTGTTCGATTAAATGGCTTTTGTTATAAGCTTTTTTGATTTAAATGCTCTCAGCAAACAGAATGTTAATTATTGCCAAATTGGCTTGGTTATTTCAGCAGAGAAAGAAAAGTGGTCACTGTAATAATTATCCTTTATGATTCTTCTCATTTATTTTGCTCCTATTTTTACACAGAACTAACATACATGTAAGGTAAATGAATCTCAGGATTGTTTATGAGATAGAGTATATGTACTTTGATAATAAATTTACTTTGAACTTTGTAGCTTATGCTGAATGTCACACTGGATTTACCAAGCCTATAATATTGCAACAATTGGAAATGCTTATTTTTATCCATGGGGAACAAAGAAGCCTCTATTAGGCAAGTGAATTGGAAAAATAAACAGATCTAAGGTCTATTCTTCCTGAACAGCCACATATATGTTGATTTAAAAACTGGTACATTTGCTCAGTTATTTTTGGTTGAATTGCCTTTTGTTTATTATTAAATGTTAGCAAAGGATAGAATTGTACAGGATATAAATTATTTCTTTTCATTTTTTTTTGGATCATGAAATTGAGAGGTCGTTCTTGGCACTGAAATTTGTAATTTGTTTATTATTGTCTCATCTACCAAGATACGGTGGAAAACTTGGTTTTGCATGACATCCATTTCAAAACATAAGTATACTGAAGTAGTACAAGGGAAAAAAACAGTAACAGCATGCAGAATATAGTGTTACCGAAACAGAGAAAGTGCAATGCAGGCAAAATAAGATGGAATGGCCATGAGGAGGTAGTCTGTGAGGTCAAGAGTTCATCTTTACTGTACAAGACATCCATTCAAGAGTCTTATAACAGCAGGACAGAAGCTGTCCTTGAGCCAGGTGGTGTCTGTTTTCAAACTTTAGTATCTTCTGCCTGATGGAAGAGCGGAGAGGAGAGAATGCCAAGATTGGGAGGGTTGGCTGCATTCTCGAAGCAGCAGTCTGTGGAGAGGAGGCTAGTTTCTGCGATGTGCTCAGTTGCATCCAAAACTCTTTGCAATTTCTTGTGGACTTGGGCAGAGGGTGGAAGTTGGGTTGGCTAACGCTGATGACAAAGACCTTCAATTTAAGGACATCAGTCGGCTAGCCTTGATGATGAGGGCTGGTAATCCCCAGTGAGGGGTAGTGGGTAGAAAGAGGGTGGTTTTGCTGTTGTTGTGCCTGTCTTGTACTTGGCTATGTGCTGTTCTGTTGAATATTGTGGGCATGCTACGATGGCGCTGAGAAGCTTGGTGACAGAAGCGCGAGCACATTCTCATAATATATTGGCTGCTAACAGAAGCAATGCAACAGAAGTATGCTTCAATGTAAATTTGACTAATAAATCTAACCTAATCTAATAATCACACATCCATTTCACAAACAATTTTTCATTTTTGGATGACCTTGATGAACACCTGCCTATAAACATTAAGGAAAGGTAAAGCAACCTTCACTCCACACAATATTCCCTCTGTGTTTTAAAGTCAATAAATCACTGGTGAATTGTGCTTGATATTACAGAGGCTTGCTCGCAGTGAAACTCCCTGAGAAGAATGGAAATTGAGCAGCTAAATTGTTTTTACAATATTGAGATGTGCTTAATGGATGAACTCAATGCTCTTCAAATGACAACATACGTCCTAGTAAGCAAACAAACAAACTAAGATGTATGGAACTTCCAAAAATACTGCTCCATTAAGAATGACATCCTGATACAAGGATGTCATGTTGAGACTTTATAAAGTACTGTTGAGGCCTCACTTTGAGTATTGTGAGCTGTTTTGGGACTCATCTTCGAAAGGATGTGCTACAACTGGAGAGGGTTCATAGGAGATTCACAGAAATGATTCCAGGATTGAATGGCTTGTCATATCAAGGGCATTTGCTGGCTCTGGGCTTGTATTCACTAGAATTCAGAAGAGTGTGGGGTGACCTCATGGAAACCTATCGAATGGTGAAAGGCCTTGATAGAGTGGATGTAGAGAGGATCTTTCCTATGGTGGGCGAGTCTGAGACCAGAGGAGACAGCATCAGAATAGAGGGATGTCCTTTTAGACTGGAGTTGAGGAGAATTTCTTTGGCCAGAGACTAAGAAACTGTGGAATTATTTGAAACAGGCAGCTGTGGAAACCAAGTCTTTATGTATATTTAAGGCAGAGGTTGATAGATTCTTGACTGATCAGGGCATGGAGGGATATGGGAAAGGGCAGGAGATTGGGGCTGATAGGAAAATTGGATCAGTCATGATGAAATGGTAGAGTAGACTTAATAGACCAAATGGCCTAATTCTGTTCCTATATCTTATAGTCTTATCATACTTTATGCTTGCAAAGAGTGTGGGTTCTGAATCCATAGTCTGATGCAATAATGAGAATACTTATAATGATTCAAGGAGGCATCACATAATGGAGGCTATTTGCCATTTATACAATCCCATTCTTCTCTTATCACCTTTCTCTTATTATGTAATCCCTTATTGTATCAGATCTTCTGAATTATACTTACTTGAATTGGAATGAGATAATGAATGGTGAGTGAAAGAGAAACATAGATCAGAACAATAGGGTCTTTAGTGTTTGGGTATGATTTAAGACTTTCCAAAGTCAGATCATCTAACACTGGAGTGTTTACCGACATTTAGTGGTTCAGAATAACATTTGAATTAGTGATTGCAAAGTGGGTAACTGCAGACCTAATGATTAATACCAAGTATCAACGTTAAGCTTTGGACAGGAAGCAATACCAATTACCTGGGAAAGCACCATTTATGCGTAATCAAGTTTCATCACCCTGCTTGCATACACTGGTACTTTAATTAACTATGAAGTGAACTATGAAGGAATGTGATAGTCGACATTGACTTGAAACATTTTGGGAGAGCCTAATTCAGTTATTGCATCTCTAATCTTAAAAGATCTTAATTTATTACTGAATCCTCAAAATAAAGTTGGTTCAGAAACAAAGGGTCAAGATTAAACTTCTGGTCAAGTAGGTCATAAGATGTTAAGGACCAACTGATGGAAAAAGTGCCATGTAAACATTGTTATTTATTTGCTTCTGAATGCTTAAAATTGCTGTGCAAATCATGTTAAATTTCACGCTCAAATTGGTTCCATGTGATGTTGAATGTGACAGATGGTATTTCTATCCTCTCACCTCACAAATAAAAGAAGGTTCTCTTTAATTTAGAAGTATACTAAGTGGCACTTTCTGTCTTTTATGGAAATGAGAATAACAGCAAAGTGTTTTCCTCCTATATACAGCA
Organism: Mobula birostris; assembly: GCF_030028105.1. Taxonomy (NCBI): domain Eukaryota; kingdom Metazoa; phylum Chordata; class Chondrichthyes; order Myliobatiformes; family Myliobatidae; genus Mobula; species Mobula birostris. Next base: position 40,462,011 of record NC_092387.1, read on the forward strand.
AAACCACTTTTGAAATATTCTCTATTCTGTTGCTTAGATCAGCATAGTTTTATCAGTAAATACGTTCAATGTTTGACTGACTCTTAAGGGTATTGTGTGAGGTTTGGCACCACACAAGCTGCACAGAAAGACTCATAATGTACAGGGACTACAACATTGCCTTTGATGTAATTCTCTAATATGGTGTTCTCGTTCCTAGATCAGGCCTCTTTTGAAAATCCCTAGAAAGAGCTCTATATTTCAGTGAGGTTTTAGCTGGCTTGCTTGTAGAATTTAAATATCATATTTAAGCAAAATTCATTCTATTTGAAGTGAGGCATTGAAGAAATACACTGAATGCAGCAATGAGACAAGGATTAGGAAACATTACTAATATGATAATGGAAATCAATTAAATGAATGTAATTAGTCGGTGCAATGTTGCAAGCAATTAGAAAACAGAATTGCAAATCAACCCATAAAGTATTAGTTAATCCCGGTAGACTTGAATAGCAAAATATAATTTTTAGTTTCTTCCCAGCTCTATCATTTTGTTATTAATCCTATTTTGTTACTAACTCAAGTTAAACAGGATTTCTTTTCTCATTCATGGGGTTATGAGCATCACTGACAAGGCAGACATTTATTGTCCAACCCTATCTGCCCATTGCTGTGCCTCCAGTGAAGATATCCCCATGGTGAGGAGTTCCAGTATCCATTGATGAAGGACCAGTGATATATTTCCAAATCAGGATGATGTGTGACATGGAGGGAAACCTGCAGATGATTGTGTTCCTCTATGCCTGTCTCTGTCTCTGTCCCTCTAGGTTAGACAGTTGACTGTTTGGAACATGGTGGCAGAGTAAACTAGGCAAGTAAGTTGAGCAAGTGAGTTGTCGATCTGGAGTCCTGTTGTTTCTTTTTCTTGATGTTGTTGAGTTTCTTGAGCCCTGTTGGGTCCAATTGGGCTCAAGTAGGAACCTATACTGTTTTGGGAATGTACGGCCACAGGTATCCAAGCAGAGGAAGGGAGAGAAGGAGGAGACATGGGAGACTGAGAACCATGGAACTTTGCAGGATTTGTTGTTTTGAATGTGATGAGTGAGAGGATGGGAGCTTGAAAATGAAGGGTGGGAATTTTAATAAGAAAACCAAAAGCTCACGTGATGGGTGACAGCAATGATGCAGGATCACATGTGCACAGCAACATTTAGGATGAGCAAAAACTTTCACCCTATGGGATGCTGTTGAGGACAGCATCAGAGGCAGAATGTGAGCAGCTACAAATGGATCACATCGGGGTGGGAAAAGGCATTGTTCAGAAGTGGTAACATCCATTCATCAGGGTGAAAATGCTAGGGCAGAACTCCAGGTCAAACAGTCTAGTCCTGACGAAGGGTCTCGGCCCGAAACGTCGACTGTACCTCTTCCTAGAGATGCTGCCTGGCCTGCTGCGTTCACCAGCAACTTTGATGTGTGTTGATCAAAGCATTGTTCAGATCAAATTGCTCTCTGTTGCTACGATTCCAGAGACTGGGGATTAATGATCTTCCCAGGTTCAAAATTAATTCGTACCTATGGAGAGCTATATAGTCTGGATACGAATCAATGGGACTAGACAGAATAATAGTTTAGCATTGGCTAGATAGACCAATTTTCCTTGATGTTTCTGTGCTGTATTGCTCTATGACTCTATAACTCAATGAGTCTACATTGATCGAGACATGCTGTAGGTGTTTCCCAATGCACCCAGTAGATGGTGGAAGGACTTTATGGTGAGTTACTCAGTGCACGACCCCCAACCTCTTGATTTGCTCTTGTAACCATAGTATTTATGTGACTTGTTCAGATACAAAGGTGGTCCCTGTGATGTTGAGTGTCTCAGCAATGTTGAATGTCAAGGATAAGCACTTTCCTCAACAAATACTACTTGTTACTTCTCATTATGTAACTGTACATTATTTAAGCCTTTGAATCTCTCATCACAGATTTTTTTTTGTTTTAAAGAGCTGCAAAATTAATTAAATCATCAGCACATATTCTCACTTGTGACGTCAGAATGGAAGGAGAGTCACTTATGAAGTGGCTGGAGTGTTCAGACTTAGAACACAGAAGAATTCCTGTAACTAGTCCTAGGACTGGGATGATTGACCTTCAAAGCCACAATGCCCCTCCTTTGTAAAGAAGTTTCCCCTCTGAGCCCAATGTCACACTTGGCCCAATGCTGCGTGATGTTAAGAGCAGCCACTCTCACCTCCCCATGGCCTTTCTACAATGAGCGGACTAAAGCTCTGCGAAATCCAGCATATGTTTAATATATACTGTAAATGAATGAGAATATAACTCGACAACTGGCCAATTAAGAGATATATGCAATCATTCCACCAAATGATTGCCCTTAAAGTTTAGAGCATGTTAAAAATATCAAACTATTAATTTAAAGGTAGATTCCTTTTCACTGGCTCCAGGAAGAACTATAATCTTTCATCTAACAAATCCAGGCATTTTTCTACACTGTTTAGCTTGGCATTAGCTTCTTTAAGTTTGCCTGATATAAAACTGATACTAGACCTTAACTTGATACATTCATGGAAATAATTAATTGGATATTCATTATACAGCTCGGAGAAGGGAAAGGAGACCCAGACTGTTCAACTCCAGTACAAATCACTAAGATTGGCTGCTTCTTTTCAATTTAATATACTGTTATTTTAACCTCTCTGTCCTCCACTCAGTGCCTTGAAAGTACTTAGCAGTCGACTTCAAACTCGTCAAAGCTTCCAAAGAGAATCAAGTCTCATAATTTTTAATCATCCAGTCAAGAGGAAAATAATGTTTTACTCCTTATTGGGTCCATATCTTCTTCCAGTGGAACAATCTTGTCTGGCCACTTTCCACACCCAACGTCCTTATTCCCCGTAGTTCTACAACATATTTCCTGTATTTTCCCCAATGACTGCCATTCAATTCCTTTGCCGCTTACCTACACTAGCAGGAACACCTTAGGGATGAGGATAGAAACCTGAATACCAGGAGACCCAAAAATTATTGAAAATGTTCAATAGCCACATGGACAGCATCAGACGTCAGGATCGAACCTGGATCTCTGGAGCTGTGAAGCAGCAGCACGAACTGTCTTATCACCTTGTCAATTCTGTATAAAACTGGCATCACATTTGATAAAAATAGCAATGCTGAGAGTCAAGTAACGTGAACAGATGCAGCACAGCCAACATTACACTTCACTTCCTAAACAAGATAATCGTTATATTGATCCCACAACAATAAGGCAAGTGTAGAATTACTGTTACTGATTCTCTAATGCCTCCCGTGCACTTTTTCCATTCTCTTTAACTTTTTACAAATAAAATTCCTAGAAACTTTTGATGCCGGTTCATGATCTGTATCTGGAAGGAGTGGGGTGTTTCCACTTGTTCAGAAGTACCAGGCAAAGTCCTGGGGCAGGAGCAAGAAAAGCATTAGTTCTTGGCCCAATGCCTTTGGAGGGAAGCACCAAGCCCCAGAGCGCAGTGACAGTGAGGCTTCAATCACCAAATAAAATGATTTTCTGGAAGAAGGGGTACAGTATGCAAAAATGAAACACATTCTTAAAGGAATTGTTGCTAATTATAATACAGCTAACATTGCAAGAAAAGAATAATATTATCCTGGAAAACAGTTCTGTGCACTTCACCCAGAGGCAATAAGTATCTTGAATATCGGGAGCCGTTATATTATTTCCTCTACAGTTTCTTCAGATTTAAGCATGTGTAAAAACTTCATTAATCAACATTGTCTCTGGGGTGTCACGGGGAAGGGTTTCTCCTTAACGTGACACAGAAAAGACAACCTCCTCAGAGTGATGTGAGAATGATCTCTCATCAGGGTGGCAAGGGAATAGTCTCTCCATAAAGTGACGTTGGGAAGCGTCTCTCCCCAGCATGACATGTGAATCGTCTCTCCCTGCAGTGAGGTGAGCAAGCACACTTGTGGTTAGCATAGCGGTTACCACGACATGATGTTCCAGAGTTCAGAGTTCAATTCCAGCACCATCTGGAAGGAGCCTGTGCGTGCTCCCTGTGAGTGTGTGCGTTTTCTCCAAGTTCTCCAGTTCCCTCCCATAGTCCAAAGACGATCAGGTATAAGGTTAATTGCAGACATCCCACCTCTCCCGGAAGTTCCGGGAGTCTCCCACATATTAGTAGTGGCTCCCTGATGCCCGCAAATTATATACAATATCCCGGAAATCAATTTTTTTGAGAGTGAGCGAGAGAGAGAGCAAGCAAGAGAGAGTGTGAGAGAGAGCGCGCGAGCGAGAGCGAGAGCGACCATGAGAAAGAGAGAAAATGAGCGCGAGAGTGAGAGAGGGAGAGAGCGAGCATGAGAGCAAGAGCGCATGGGAGAGTGTTCCAAAAAAAGAAAGTATACAGTGTAAAACGTACATCACCCCAGACTACCCTAAAGTGTACCCCTGCCTAATAGGGTCAAAAATAATGACAGTTTTGCTCGCTGCACTGTTTGCAACAGTGACTTTTCTATTGCCCATGATGGGTTAAGATGTAAAAGACATGTTGAGGTGAGTTTAACAGGTGTCATTGGTTTATTAGCATAGCTAACGTTATTTAAACTAGCTGGCTACTGCTAAGGAGCTATTGCAGACATCCCACCTCTCCCGGAAGTTCCGGGAGTCTCCTGCAAATTGATGGTGCTACCTCCCTGAAATGAGTTTTTACAGGGTGGGATGTCTGTAATTGGTCATTATAAATAGGCCTCTGATTAGGCTACAGTTGTTAGGCGGGCATGGCTTGCTGAGTCAGAAGGGCCTGTTCCGTGCTGTAATTCTAAGTGAAATTTAAAAAATCTCACCAATGACACACATGGAGTGGAAGCTCCTGATGTCTGTCTTTGATTAAATGATGGACCATTTAACTGAAAGGGCATAGAGAATGCGATTAGTGATGGCCACGTACCAAACCACTCAGTGTTGACTCTCACTGGAGCTGGCAGACACAACCTGATCTATTGATCTGATGAGATTTAGATTTCACAAAGCGGTATCACTTTAGATTCAGAAAAGACTTTGAAACTTATTCCTGGTAACAGCAAAGCTAAAAATCTAAAACCCAAAGAGTTTTCAAAAAGTAGTTACATTGGCACAACCTACTGTGTTTTTGTTAAAACAAATAATAAGCCCTGTTGGATGTCTGTCAAGACTTGTCTGAATAATGAGGTTTGTGATAGTCAGCTTTGCTGTGAGTTGCCAATCAATATGAGACATACTGAGAGAATTGTGTAAACTTAACATTGCAAGGTTAATGTTAAAGATGCAAATGAGTGTTTCTTTGTGATGTTGAAGACCCTGAGAAAAATAAATTGTCTTCCCAGACCACCCAAGTTTCCTCAAGCCTCTGCAACAACTAACTGGTAAACTTCTGTTTACCTGGTTGAGTGTTGCTTCAACTACATTTATATTCAACAGAGTCCAGGACAAAGCTGAGCTTGCACCCCATCCATCACTGCTTGAGAAAGAATTTCTTTAGCCAGAGGGGGGTGAATCTGTGGAATTCATGGCCACAGACAGCTGTGGAGGACAAGTCATTGGGAGCAGTGTATTTAAAGCAGAGGTTGATAATTTCTTCATTAGTCAGGGCATCAAAGGACACGGGGAGAACGGGGTTGAAAGGGATAATTAATCAGCCATGATGGAACGAGTGAGTAGACTCGATGGGCTGAATTGCCTAACTCCACCCCCTATCTCTTATGGTCTTATGTCACCATGCCTGCGATGTGTACCATCTGCAAATGTACCACAGTTAGTTATTAAACAGTACCTTCCAATTTCTACCAACAGGAAGAACAAGGACAACAAATGTTTCACTATCACCTGCAGGTCCCCCCAAAACTCATGCATCATCATGGTTTGGATAGATATCATCATTCCTGATAACCTCTCCCAATGGGCACAACAAAAGTACAATCACTACATGGACTGCAGCGGTTGAAGATAGTACAGTCTTTATCAAGTACATCTCATAAATGAATTTATACCGTCCCTGAAACAACTTTGAGTATTACTAAACATCACTGAGAAACAATTGTCATGTGATACTGACATATGTCCAATTTAGCGATGGACTGTGTGAAACAGTAGGATGTCAGGAATTTAAGCCATGCAATGAGCTGTGTAATAGCATGGCCAAGGTCTCGATTGCTTCCTATTACGCTCTTTATCTCTTCCATTTTGTTGCTTAACATCATATATCATGATGCTCAATCAGAGATGGAGATATGTGGTAAACAAGTAAGGCACGTGGAGAATAGATTTACTAAACGTAGAAGTTTTAATATTTGAAGCCAGCAGGTTTTCCACATCATTGATCGTATTAAATCTAAGGGTGGCATAGAGGGGTGGAAATATATTGTCAGTTGCAAGCATGAAAAATATTGATATAGTAGCTCAAATGTTTTGCATGCCAATGCAGCCGAATTCAGGAAGCAGAGTTCATAATACATGCATTACAATATCATGCCTTTAGCACATGAAAATGGGCTGAATTTCTGCCTCACTCATTGCAACAACTAAAGCTGTAGCTATTGTACGACTAGATAAAATGTGACAGCACAAGCATACTATAGATAGATTATGGAGTCTGAAATGTAACAAGAGTCTCCAATTTGATGTTCTGTTCAACCCACAGAGAGACTCTGTCTTCACATCCTCTATTGTCCATCCCACCACATGCCCATTTCTACTGGTTTTTTGTAGAAACATTAAGAGGCTTGATACTTCCCAGGAAAATGCAGCCCACCTTGATTGCTACAATAAACATATATTTCCTCACGACAGGTACACAGTGGTTGTAGCATATACAATCTATAAGGTAAACTGCAGTTACTCTACAGGGCAAAGACTATAAGATATAGGAGCAGAATTAGGCCATGTGGCCCATTAAGACTACTCCACCATTTCATCATGGCTGATCTAAATTTCCTCTCAGCCCCAATATCCTGCCTTCTCCCCATATCCCTTCATGCCCTGACCGTTCAACCTCTGACTTAAATATACATAAAGACTTGGCCTCCACAGCTGCCTATGGCAAAGAATTCCACAGATTCACCACTCTCTGGCTAAAGAAATTCCTCCTCACCTCCTTTCTAAAAAGATGCCCCTTTATTCTGAGGCTGTCCCCTCTGGTCATAGACTCACTCACCATAGGAAATATCCTCTCCACATCCACCCTATCGAGGCCTTTCACCATGTGATAGGATTCAGTGAGCTCACCTCTCACTCTTTTGAATTCCCATGAATGCAGACCCAGAAACATAGAAAACCTACAGCACACTACAGGCCCTTCGGCCCACAAAGCTGTGCTGAACATGCTCTTACTTTAGAAATTACCTAGGGTTACTCATAGCCCTCTATTTTTCTAAGCTCCATGTACCTATCCAAGAGTCTCTTAAAAGACCCTATCGTATCTGCCTCCACCACTGTCACCGGCAGCCTATTCCACACACTCACCACTCTCTGTGTAAAAAAATTACCCCTGTCGTCTCCTCCGTACCTACTTCTAAGCACCTTAAAACTGTGCCCTCTCGTGTTAGCCATTTCAGCCCTGGGAAAAAGCCCCTGACTATCCACATGATCAACGCCTCTCATCATCTTATACAAAGCCATCAAACGCTCTTCATACGACAAGCCATTGAATCCCGAAATCACTTTCACGAACCTCTTTTGAACCCTCTCCAGTTTCAGCATATCCTTTCTAAGATAAGGGTCCAAAAACTGCTCATTATACTCCAAGTAGAGACTCACCAGTGCTTCATAAAGTCTTAACATTACACCTTTGCTTTTATATTCTAGTCCTCTTGAAATAAATGCCAACATCACATTTGCTTTTCTCACCACAGACTCAACCTGCAAATTAACCTGCACAAGAACTCCCACTTCCTTTTGCTCCGCCGTTTTTTTTTGTTTTCTCTCCACTTAGAAAATAGTCAACACTTTCATTTCTTCTACCATGGAGCATAACCATTCACTTTCCGACACTGTATTCCATCTGCCATTTTCTTTGTCCACTCTCCTAATCTGTCTAAGTCCTTCTGTAGCCTCTCTACTTCCTCAAAATGACCTGCCCCTCCACCTATCTTCATATCATCTGCAAACCTTGCAACAAAGCCATCAATTCTATCATCCAAATCATTGACATTCAATGTAAAAAGAATCGGTCCCAACACAGACCCCTGTGGAACACCACTAGTTATTGGCAGTCAACTAAAAAGACTTCCTTTATTCCCACTCTTTGCCTCCTGCCAGTCAGCCACTGCTTCATTCATGCTAGAATCTTTCCTGTAATACCATAGGCTTATAGCTTACGGCACCTTGTCAAAGGCCTTCTGAAAATCCAAGTACACAACATCAATCAATTTTCCTTTGTCTATCCTGTTTGATATTTCTTCAAAGAATTCCTACAGATTTGTCAGGCAAGATTTTCCCTTAAGGAAACCATGCTGACTACGGCCTATTTTATCATGTGCCTGTAAGTACCCTGAGACCTCATCCGTAATAATCGATTTAAACATCTTCCCAACCACTGAGGTCAGACTAACTGGCCTATAGTTTCCTTTCTTCTGCCTCTCTCCCTTCTTGACATTTGCAATTTTGCAGTCATCCAGGACCATTCCAGAATCTAGTGATTCTTGAAAGGTCATTAGTAATGCCTCTACAATCTCTTCAGTCACCTCTTTCAGAACTCTGAGGTGTATACCATGTGGTCCAGGTGACTTATCCATTCAGTTTCCCAAAAACCTCTGTTTAGTTATAGTAACTTCACACACTTCATGCCCCCTGACATGTGGAACTTCCACCATACTGCTAGTATCTTCCACAGTGAAGACATAAGCAAAATAGTTTTTCAGTTCATCTGCTAATTCATTTTCCCCCATCACTAACTCTCCAACATCATTTTCAAGCAGTCTGATATCCACTTTCTCCCATCTTTTACATTTTATGTATCTGAAGAAATTTTTGGTATCCTCTTTAATATTATTGGCTAGCTTACTTTCATATTCCATCTTTACCTTCTTAATTACTTTTTTCATTGCCTTCAGCTGGTTTTTAAAAGCTTCACAAGCCCCTAACTTCCCATTAATTTTTGTTCTATTATATGCCCAATCTTTGGCTTTTATGTTGGCTTTGACTTCCCTTGTTAGCCACAGTTGTGTCATCTTTCCTTGAGAATACTTCTTCCTCTTTGGGATGTATATATCCTGTGCCTTCTGAATTGCTTCCAGAAACTCCAGCCACTGCTGTTCTGCCATCATCCCTGCCAGTGTTATTTTCCAATCAATTCTAGCCAACTCCTCTCTCATGCCTCTGTAATTCCCTTTACTCCACTGTAATACTGATACATCTGACTTTAGCTTCTCCTTCTCAAATTTCAGGGTGAATTCGATCTTATTATGATTACTTACCCCTAAGGGTTATTTTACCTCAAGCTCTCTCATCAATTCTGATTCCTTGCACATCACCCACTCCAGAATAGGGGATCCTCTAGTGGGCTCAGTCACAAACTGCTCTAAAAAGTCATCTCATAGGCACTCTAGAAATTCCCCCTCCTATTATCCAACAACAACCTGATTTTCCCAATCTACCTGCATATTGAAGTCCCCCTTGACTATTGTAACATGCCTTCTTTGGCAACTCCTTCCAAACCTGCCAACAGAAGGATAATATCAGTATACGAAGCACCACCAGCCAAATGTACGTCACCCCTAGACTTGATTATTTGAATGGTCCCACCAGCTACACATCACCACTTTCCATAAGCCTCAGCTTATCCAGAACTTGGCTACCCATATCTGATCTAACATCAGTCACTGTGCACTAATTGTGAGGGAATGAATGCTTAGGATGGTCAGTTGGGTATGAATTGAGTTGGCTACTTCATTCTGGATGATGTCAGGCATCCATTTCCAAGGCCAGTTTTCTTATCCAGCACTACTCTCTTTCACCAGAACACCTGGTTTTGCAACCCTGTTGTTGGCTTCTGATCTATCAGCATCATAAACACAGACTTGTGCTCACATCATTTACAGCTGTAGATCGTCTGCCTTATCCTTGTATCAAAGACCTTTTCTCCCTTACCCTCAAATCAAAGACTGGCAGCAGTATTGCTGCCTGAAAGTACAGATCCAAGGGTGCAATCAAAAGTTACCAGAGGGATGGATTTGAATACCTGAGAAGTTTAGTTAAGCCTGTATATGCACCTCTTTAAGTCTATGCCTACATTCTCCATGCCATCACGGGAAAGACACAATGCAAAAACAGATTTACTGAACTGATACCAAAAATGAAGAAAAGTTTGAACAGGTTCAGGCTCTTTCTCCCAGGGAGAATGTGATTAACTTTGGCATAACAAAAGGAGATTTGCTAGGGCAGGGTGTAGAGAAGATTTGTTGACTTGTGTGTGAGTCATGTTTCAGAGGTCATATACACAGGGTAGTTCACTGATAATGATGAAGAGGATTTCAGCAGAAAACTCCTTCCCAGATTGTGGCTTGCACCTTGGAATCATGAGCAAAGGCAAATAGCATAAAGGCATTCTGTGGGAAGGGAGAGGAGAGTCCAAATTAATTGGTGAGATGAAGAACGATTAGAGGACGGTTGAGGGGAGTGAACAGCATTAACCTGTTGGGGTGAATGCCCTGTTTCTCTTCCGGAAGTATAATACTGAGAAAGTTCAATATTTTCAACATTGGTGTATGGAAACACTAATGCCTTTGAACAGAAAATTGTACAAAAGCTAGTGGATTCAGTACATCACAGTTTAGCCCTTCCAACTATTGAGCACACCTACATGATATGCTGTCATAGGAAAGCAACATCAATCATCATAGATCCCCCACAACCCAGGTCATACTCGCTTCTCACTGCTGCCATCAGGTAGAAGATACAAGAGCCTCAGGACCCCCACAATCAGATTCAAGAACAGTTACTACTCCTTAACCATCAGGCTCTTGAATAAAAGGGGACAACTACACTCACTTGCCCCATCATTGAAATGTTCCCAGAACCAATGATGTCACTTTTTAGGACTCTTTATCTCAACGTCTCATGTTCTCAATACCTATTGCTATTTATATATATTTGCATTTACACAGTTTGTTGTCTTACGTACTCTGGTTGATTTTTCATTGATCCTGTTATAGTTACTATTCTATAGATTTGCTGAGTATGCCCATAAGGAAACAAATCTTAGGTTTATATATGGTGACATAAATCTTCTTTGATAATAAAATTTACCTTGAACTTTGAACTTCAAAATAGGCAGAGTTACTGGTCACAACAGAGTTGCAAGAAAAATATTCACTATGTTTATACTTGCTTACCCTCAAGAGCAATTCCCCATATTTGAGTATAGTCCGCTTCAAAACTGCAAGTGCTCTAGGATCTCTCAATCTATGTTTGATACACAGAACCTGGTCAAATAGTGCAGGTCTCATTTCTGGATAGAAATTTACTCTTAATATCACCTCCTTCAGCAACCTCATAAGTCAATGACAGGCAGGTCGAAGTGGTTGCAATATGAGATTGTTTTATCTTGAAACTGGGACATTCCACATAACACTTGTTGCCTTCTGTTTGTCCCCAATGACAGTTTACAGTGCCTGATAATAGCTATTCTGATTGTTATTTGTAGTATGATTGCGGTGACTAAGTTATCCAGTTCTTTCCTACTGTTTTCAGATGGCACGGTCGCGTAGAGATTGGGGTAATGTTATTACAGCACCAGTGACTATTTCATTTCCGCCGCTGTATGTAAGGAGCACATGTGTTCTCTCCGTGACCATGTGAGTTTCCTCTGGGTGCTCCGGTTTACCTCCTACATTCCAAAGGCGTATAGGTTAGTAGATTAATTGGTCACATGGGTATAATTGGATGGCTCGTTGTTGCTGTATTGTATCTCTAAATTTTAAAGAAAGTCTAAATTTAAATAATTTGTTATGTACGGAAATGAGTGTTTGAAGGGCAAGACCTGACTCTTCATATGTTTTATCAAAATGCAGTGTACTTTGGAGACGGAGACCCTCCAGTAGACCTTAAGGCAAGGGTGAGGTATCACCCACATTGAACATAGAACATAGAATAGTACAGCACAGTACAGGCCCTTCAGTCCACATTGTTGTGCCAACCCTCAAACCCTGCTTCCCATATAACCTCCCACCTTAAATTCCTCCATATACCTGTCTAGTAGTCTCTTAAATTTCACTAATGTATCTGCCTCCACCACTGACTCAGGCAGGGTATTCCATACACCAACCACTCTCTGAGTAAAAAACCTTCCTCTAATATCCCTCTTGAACTTCCCACCCCTTACCTTAAAGCCATGTCCCTTTATTGAGCAGTGGTGCCCTGGGGAAGAGGTGCTGGCTATCCACTCTATCTATTCCTCTTAATATCTTGTATACCTCTATCATGTCTCCTCTCTTCTTCCTTCACTCCAAAGAGTAAAGTCCTAGCTCCCTTAGTCTCTGACCATAATCCATACTCTCTAAACCAGGCAGCATCCTGGTAAATCTCCTCTGTACCCTTTCCAATGCTTCCACATCCTTCCTATAGTGAATCGACCAGAACTGGACACAGCACTCCAAGTGTGGCCTAACCAGAGTTTTATAGAGCTGCATCATTACCTCGTGACTCTTAAACTCTATCCCTTGACTAATGAAAGCTAACACCCTATAAGCTTTCTTAACTACCCTATCTACTTTCAGGGATCTGTGGACATGTATCCCCAGATCCCTCTGCTCCTCCACAGTACCAAATATCCTGCCATTTACTTTGTACTCTGCCTTGGAGTTTGTCCTTCCAAAGTGTACCACCTCACACTTCTTCGGGTTGAACTCCATCTGCCACTTTTCAGCCCACTTCTGCAACCTATCAATGTCTCTCTGCAATCTTCAACAATCCTCTACACTACCTACAACACCACCAACCTTTGTGTCATCTGCAAACTTGCCAACCCACCCTTCTACCCCCACATCCAGGTCATTAATAAAAATCATGAAAAGTAGAGGTCCCAGAACCGATCCTTGTGGGACACCACTAGTCACAACCCTCCAATCCGAATGTACTCCCTCCACCATGACCCTCTGCCTTCTGCAGGCAAGCCAGTTCTGAATCCACCTGGACAAATTTCCCTGGATCCCATGCCTTCTGACTTTCTGAATAAGCCTACCGTGTGGAACCTTGTCAAATGCCTTACTAAAGTCCATATAGATCACATCCACGTCACTACCCTCATCTACATGCCTGGTCACAGAACTCTATCAGGCTTGTTAGACATGATCTGCCCTTCACAGAGCCATGCTGACTGTCCCTGATCAGACCATGATTCTCTAAATGCCCATAGATTCTACCTCTAAGAATCTTTTCCAACAGCTTTTCCACCACAGACATAAGGCTCACTGGTCTATAATTACCCGGACTATCCCTAGTAGCTTTTTTGAACAAGGGGACAACATTCACCTCTCTCCAATCCTCCAGTACCATTCCCGTAGACAACAAGGACATAAAGATCCTCGCCAGAGGCTCAGCAATCTCTTCCCTCGCCTCGTGAAGCAGCCTGAGGAATATTCTGTCAGACCCCAGGGACTTACCCGTCCTAATGTATTTTAACAACTCCAGAACCTCCTCTCCCTTAATATCAACATGCTCCACAACATCAACCTCACTCATATTGTCCTCACCGTCATCAAGTTCCCTCTCATTGGTGAATACCGAAGAGAAGTATTCATTGAGGACCTCGCTCACTTCCACAGCCTTCAGGCACATCTTTCCACCTTTATCTCTAGTCGGTCCTACCTTCACTCCTGTCATCCTTTTGTTCTTCACATAATTGAAGAATGCCCTGGGGTCTTCCTTTACCCTACTCGCCAAGACCTTCTCATGCCCCTTTCTTGCTCTTCTCAGCCCCTTCTTAAGCTCCTTTCTTGTTTCCCTATATTCCTCAATAGACCCATATGATCCTTGCTTCCTAAACCTCATATATGCTGCCTTCTTCCACCTGACTAGATTTTCCACCTCACTTGTCACCCATGGTTCCTTCACCCTACCATTCTTTATCTTCCTCACTGGGACAAATTTATCCCTAACATCCTGCAAGAGATCTCTAAACATCGACCACATGTCCATAGTACATTTCCCTGCAAAAACATCATCGCAATTCACACAAGTTCTATTGAGGTGAGGTGTGGAACACAAATACAATATGGGGCAGATAATGAACAGTTGTCACTGTGTTCCAATCTCTACATAACAGTGTTACACCCGTGAGGACAATCAAGGGGAGGGGAACTTGCTCATGGCCAACATTCTTCATCATTCTGACACCTCTGACTCCAGTACCTGTGACTAATTGTAATGCACAGAATCTGCTTTGCATTCTAGCTGGTGGTAATTAGTGTGTTGGAATAAGTGCAGTGCACTGTGAATTTATTCAATGGAAGGAATCGCAATCTAGATGCCTACATTTCAGGCCACCTTTAAAGGTAATATTCTTGATGAAGCAACCCTCAGGCCAGCCACTAACGAATCTGATCTCTCCAAGTGTTAAACTTCACAAGAATGGCATTTGATCAGAGTGCTTTGTGCCTATAAAAGGAGAGGTGCAGGTGAATGCTTTGTGGTTTAAATTCTTCAGCTTGGAAATGATTAATCCAAAGTAGAACTGTTTAATTTTAATTTTGAAGTTAGTGGAATTATTATCCATTTTGAAAGAATCCAATTCATTCCTGCATTAATATAGAGAACAAAGGAACACAATGTGAGCACGGTGAAATCCGATTGGGTAGTTACTGAATGTGGATGTGGAAAATGCAAAATGAGATTAACCCTTTTCTATTCTACTTGAGACAGGCAGCATATTTATTCTATTCTGCTCATTAGAGTGGTATCTGTGCAGCTATTACCAAGCCCACACAATTATTAATCAGCAGTAGGTTTAGATTTAGTACCTGTTCAAACTAGCTTGTGGTAATGAAGGTCAGCATGACTATCTGAAAGAGGAAATGAGTGGTAGCTGCTGGTAGGTGTCAGGAACTCAAGCCTGGCGGGGGGGGGGGGGGGCCTCCTTAAATGATGGCATTACGTAGGAGAAAGTGAAGTTCTCTACAGATTTCTAACACCAGGGTAGGAGATGACTTATTCCACAGGAGATCTGTCAAACACTCACACAGTAGCTGTGGCTAATGTCGTAAGTCACATTTGAGGACCTGCATGGAGTACTACGAAGTATTCAATGTCCTAACCTGGGCCCTCCCAATCACTGAGCACATCTATATGAAACACTGTCATAGGAAAGCAGTGCCCATCACCAGGGACCCCCACCATGCAGGACATGTCCTCTTCTTGCTGCTGCCATCTGGAGAACCCCAGAACACACACCACCAGGTTCAGGAACAGCTACTACCCCTCAACCATAAGCTCTGGAACCAAAGGGGACAATTTTACTCATCTTCACTTGCCCTATCACTGAAATGTTCCCATAACCAATAGAGACACTTTCAATGACTCTTCATCTCATGTTCTCGATATTTATTTGTTATTATTATTTCTTCTCTCTGTATTGCACAGTTTGTTGGCTTCTGAACTCTGGTTGAACATTCTAGTTGGGCAGTCCTTCTTTGATTCTATTATGGTTATTATTCTATAGATTTATTGAGTATGCCCACAAGAAAATGAATCTCTAGGTTGTACATGGTGACATGTATGTATTTTGATAATAAAATTTACTTTGAACTTTTGGTCTTGGTGAATGAGTTTTTAAATGCTGTATTCCGCCAAGTGTACCACTTTCCACGTTCACTACCCAATAAGCCAAAATCCCAACACGAACTTACAATGGCTGCTTTCAGCAGTCAGGCAGAGGAGATTTATGAGGCTGTTGCTGGGACTTGAGGGGCTGAGTTATGAAGAGAGATTGAGCAGGTTGGGACTTTATTGACTGGAGCGTATGAGAATGATCTTACAGGTTGTATAAAATGGTCAGGGGCATTGATAGAGTCAATGCACACAGTTTTTTTTCGCAGGATTGGAGAATCTGGAACTAGAGAGCACAGGTTTAAGGTGAAAGGGGAGAAATTTAAGCAGAACATGAGGCACACCTTTTCCCTCAGAGGGTAGTCAACATATGAAATAAGCTAGGCTGGTAGATTAACAACGTTTAGACAATAAGGCATAGGAGCAGAATTAGGCCATTCAGCCTATCATGTTTGCTCCTCCATCCCATCAAGGCACACTTATTATCCCTTCCAAACCCACTCTCTCAAGAATCGCTAGATTCTGGAATGGATCTGGAATAGTTCTGCCATATCTAATCATGGTACAACTATACAAGTTTTTGAGGGTATTTGTTGACATGCCAAATCTCTTCAAACTCCTAATAAATTATAGCCACTGTTTTTCTTTCTTTATAACTACATCAATATGTTGGGACCAGGTTGGATTCTCAGAGATCTTGACACCCAGGAACTTGAAGCTGCTTACTCTCTCCACTTCTGATCCCTCTATGAGGATTGGTATGTGTTCCTTCATCTTATCCTTCCTGAAGTCCACAATCAGCTCTTTCATCTTACTGACATTGAGTGCCAAGTTGTTGCTGTAGCACCATTTCACTAGTTGGCATATCTCACTCCTGTACACCCTCTCGTCACCACCTGAGATTCTACCAACAATGGTTGTATCATCAGCAAATTTATAGATGGCATTTGAACTATGCCTAGCCACACAGCCATGTGTATATAGAGAGTAGAACAGTGGGCTAAGCACACATCCCTGAGGTGCGCCAGTGTTGATCGTCAGCGAGGAGGATATGGTATCACCAGTCCGCAGAGATAATGGTCTTCTGGTTAGGAAGGTGAGGATCCAATTGCAGAGGGAGGTACAGAGGCCCAGGTTCTGCAATTTCTCAATCAGGATTGTGGGAATGATGGTATTAAATGCTGAGCTATAGTCAATGAACAGCATCCTGACATAGGTGTTTGTGTTGTCCAGGTGGTCTAAAGCCGTGTGGAGAGTCATTAAGATTGCACTTGCCATTGACCTATTGTGGCGATAGGCAAATTGCAATGGGTCCAGGTCCTTGCTGAGGCAGGAGTTCAGTCTAGACATGACCAACCTCTCAAAGCATTTCATCACTGTTGATGTGAGTGCTACTGGGAGATAGTCATTAAAGCAGCCCACATAATTCTTCTTAGGCACTGGTATAATTGTTGCCTTTTTGAAACAAGTCGGAACTTCCACCCGTAGCAGTGAGAAGTTGAAACCCATCCCTTTTCTACAGGTTTTACCTTCCCCCGAAGAGATCCCAATGATCCAAAAATCTGAACCCCTTCCCCCTGCACCAATTCCTCATCTGTGCAATCATCTGCCAAATGGTGCTTTTCTTACCCTCACTCTTACATGGCACAGGCAGCAATCCAGAGATTACTCCCCTGGAGGACCTGCTTTTCAGCTTTCTACCTAACTCCCTATATTCTCTCTTCAGGACCTCCTCCCTTTCCCTAACTATGCTGATGGTACCAATATGTATCATGACTCCCGACTGCTCACCCTCCCCTTTTAGAATGCCACAGACCCGATCTGAGACATCCTTGATCCTGGCACCTAGGAGGCAACATACCATCTGGGTGTCTCCTTCATGTTCAGAGAACCTCCTGTCTGCTCTTCAAACTATGGAATTCCCTATCACCACTACACTCTTCTTCCCGCTTCCCTTCTGAGCCATAGAGCCAGACTTGGCGTCAGAGACCCAGTCACTGCAGCTTTCCACTAGTAGGTTGTCCCCCACAATATTATTCGAAGCAGTATTCTTATTATTGAGGGTAACGGCCATGGGGTACTCTGCACTGGCAGTCATACAGGTACCCGCCTCCTGCAACTTTAGGGTGAATATCTCCCTGTAGCTCCTATCTATTACCTCCTCATTCTCCCGTATGAGCCCAAGATCATCGAGCTGCAGCTCCAGTTCTGTAACATGGTCTCCAAGCAGCTGCAGCATGATGAACTTCATGCAGATGTAGTTATCAGGGAGACTGAAGGTCTTCTAGAATCCCTACATCTCACACAAAGAACATGCCACTAACCCTGGACCCATTCTCAGTGCAATAGTTATGTACTAATAGAGATAGAAAGAGGGAAAAAAAGAGCCTCCACCTGTTCTCGCCAAAGTTTGTTGAGCCAAGGCCACCCTAGCATTTAAAAGATTCTTGGATATGTACATGGATAGGAAAGGTTCGGGGCAAATGGGACTAGCTTAGGGGGGAATTTTGCTCAGCATGACCAAATGTACTGGAAGTCTCTAACCATAATTGACCCATGGGTACAATTAGTAGAGGGCCAGAGACCCAGGTTCAATACTGACTTCGGGCACTGTCTGGGTGGAGCTTTCCCTGTGACCGCTTGGCTTTGAGACCTTCTAATTTCCTCCCACATCCCAAAGACAACAGTTTAACTGGCCAGTATAATTTGTCCCTTGTGTCAAGGTGAGCGGTAGAATCTGCGAGGACTTGATGGGAATACGGGGAGAGTTAAAATGGAAGATTAATGTAAATGGCTGAGTGATTGCATAGCAGAGAACCTGCCTCTGTTTATTTTTTTTTTTGTTTTTTTTCTCTCTCTCTCTGTCCCGGCTTGTTCTTAATATTCCTTGGCTCTTTCTCACCAATAGACAAAACATTGCTACAATCCTCTCACCCTCAGCTCACGGTGTACAGACATTACTATCTACCGTATTCTGAAGGTCAGAATGTGAGTAGCAGAATGAAATTCAACTCAAACAAGGGGAAATCCACAACCACACACCAGGAAATCTTTAAGGGTAGCCTCCCCTAAGGTTAGTACTGAACAGATGGACTCAAAATCCAGACTGGGATAGGATGCAACTGACTGCTCAGTGAGTTTCAATGGATGACTGGACATTGACTTATTTCGTTTAAGGAAGGGCACACGGCAGTGAGCTGATACTAGGCAGAATTAATGTACATTAACAAACAGAGCACAAAGGAATTTGGAAAACATCCAGAATGAGTTTTAAAGCATATATTAATAATTCAGATTTAGTTATATCCCAATGTTCCTTTAGGCCACTGTGTTCTGTAAGAATTGATGCTTCCTCTGATTATTATTATTGCACTTGAATGCTTTTTTTTTGCATCCTTCACATTTACCTCATACCTCCTCGGTTAACTTTAATGGAAAATTGTGGATGAATCTCCAAACTTTCCTTAATGGACTATAAATTCTGAAGCTAGTTTCATTGTGAACTGCCAATTTATAGTCCTTTGGGGTATAACCATTAACTGCCAATCAGAAGCTATGAAGAAAGCTTTTTGGACCATTATTTTGTCTTAGCAAGTTAGATTTAGTCAGAATGACTGGATTTGAAGACACTAAATAACAAGAAGGGTAGACAAAGGAGAATTGGTGGATGTTTGTACTTGATTTATCTGAAGGCCTTTGACAAGGTGCCAACACGTGAGGCTGCTTAACAAGATAATAGCCCATGGTATTACAGGAAATATACTAGCATGCATAGAAGATTGGCTAATGGCAGGAAGCAAAGAATGGGAGAAAAGGGAGCATTTTCTAATTGGCTGGCAATGATGAGTGGTGTTCCGCAGGGACTGGTGTTGGGGTCGCTTCTTTTTATGTTGTAGGTCGACGAATTGTATGACAGGATTGATGGGTTTTTTGCAAAGTTTGCAGATGATATGAAGATAGGTGGAGGAGCAGACAGCGTTGAGGAAGCAGGCAGGCTGCAGAAGGACATAGATGGATTAGGAGAATGGGCAAAGAAATGGCAGATGGAATACAGGGTCGGGAAGTGTATGGTCATGCACTTTGATAGAAGGAATAAAAGCATAGACTATTTTCAAAATGAGGAGGAAATTTTTAAAAAAATCCAAGGTGCAATGGGACTTAGGAGTCTTTGTGCAGGATTCTCTAAAGGTTAATTTGCAGGTTGAGTCAGTGGTGAGAATGGCAAATGTGATGTTAGCATTCATTGCACAAGAACTAGAGTATAAAAGCAAGGATGTAATGTTGAGGCTTTATAAGGCACTGGTGAGGCCTCATTTGGAGTTTTGTGAGCTGTTTTGTGTCCAGTTTTGGGCAACATCAAGTGTTGAAAGGCCTTGATAGAGTGGATGTGGAGAGGATGTTTCTTATGATGGGAGCGTCTAGGACCCAAGGCACAGCCTCAGAATAGAGGAATGTCCATTTAGAAATGAAATGAAGAGGAATTTCTTTAGCCAAAGGGTGGTGAAAATGTGGAATTTGTTACCACAGGTGACTGCAGAGGCCAGGCCATTGGGTGTATTTAAGGAGGAGGTTGATAAGATTCTTCAATAGTCAGGGTGTGAAAGGTTACAGGGAGAAAGCAGACGGATGGGGTTGAGAGAGAAATAGATCAGCC
Organism: Mobula birostris; assembly: GCF_030028105.1. Classification (NCBI taxonomy): domain Eukaryota; kingdom Metazoa; phylum Chordata; class Chondrichthyes; order Myliobatiformes; family Myliobatidae; genus Mobula; species Mobula birostris. Next base: position 40,482,461 of record NC_092387.1, read on the forward strand.
ATGATCAAATGGTACAGCAGGCTTGATGTGCCGAGTGGGCTAATTGTGCTCCTATGTTTTATGGAATTATAAAGGAGACTATTGTCTAGAAAATAAATTTCACCCTTGTTCGGGGTCTACCTGTCATTTGTGTAAAGTGTTGATGCCTATTTAGAACCCCTCCTAGCTACAGAAAATTGTGGAGGGGTGTGTGTGTACCCAGTCTGTGTGTGTGTGTGTGTGTATACTCAGTGCAACCTATGTAATCCTCTTCAAATCTATACTGCAAGTGGTCCCAAGTCACTGCGAGCTGTAAGATAATCAGACAGAGTGCTGCACACTGCTCTGAAGTATATGAATATAAAGGCTACAGTCAGTACTAGAACAATCAGTGCTGAACTTTCACATATACATTGAAAATTGAGGCTTGCAAATACTGTGCCTATCAGAACTGTGTGTATGTCAGAACTCTGACCCTCAAAATGATACCTTCTTGTCAATCTCAGAATAATATGCTCTTGGCTTCCTTTGTGAATGTTTAAGAAAAGTCAGAGACTGCACTAAAAGGCTCCAGTTAATATTGGTAAGAGTGAAAGGGTACAATGAGTGATTTGTGATCACTTTAGGTTTGGGACAATCAGCCATCCTATTGTGATCTGTGCATCAAAGTGCCTGACCATTTTCCCAATCTGCACTATTTAATCTAGAGCTGGTTGCTAAAGTGGTCTCGCAAGGGTCAAATCAGTGTTGTGTGTGAACTATCCATGGAATTATAATCTTTGCAGGCAGCAGTCCAAAGTCTGCTGAATAAGATTGCAGCTCTTTAAGGATGCTAAATAGATAAGCAGAACAAACCGAGCTTTGCAAGTTGTATCAGTCCCTCTTAATTCTTTCCATCCCATTGTTTCCCCAATCCTTTCCTCCTTTAGTTCAAAGTTCAAAGTAAACTATCCTATACGCCCATGAGATTCATTTCCTTGCAGGCATTTATGGGCAAAAAGTAAATACAATAGAGTTACACCGAAAAACCTATACATAAATAAAGAATGATAAACACCGATGAGCAAGAGAAGACAAACTGTGCAGATAAAAATAATACTGAGAACATGAGTTGTAAAGTGTCTTTGAAAGTGAGTCCACACCGGTTCAGGTGCATGATGGTAGAAATTAATCTATTTATTGCATCTACTTATTCCATGGATATTTCATAATGCATTCATTTTAATTTCATGACTTTGATAGTCCGGTGCAAACTTTGTGGGCACCTTCATTGTAGTTAGAAAGTGATCCACAAAGTTGACGTACATAGTGTTATAGCCAACCGTTTCCTGTATCAACACACCCCAAGCTGGACAGCTGCAATGCATAAACTCAGAAAAAAATGGCTCTCATCTCCAAATGATTGATTCTCACCCATGGGTCCAATAGTCTGCTGGTTAAATTGACAAGCCAGCAACCTGCGTTCTGGACCACTGAGACGTGAATTCAAATCGTGTCAGCTGGGAAAAATAAATTCAACTAATTAAATTAAACCAGGAACTCAGAACAAAATATATGGTAACCATAGAACTACTGGATTATTGTTAAAAACCCAAGTGGTTTATCAATGTCATTCAGGAGGGAACATTTGACTTAGTTCAGGAGCCATTAAAAATGGGCAACAAACACTGGCACCATATGAATGAAAAAACGTCTTGCAATCTTATTGCAATGCCTAATTATTCTTGGCATTATTATACACCATGCTGCATTTCCTAACACTTGTTGGGTTTCATGCTAACTCAATATCTTGTCTGTGCAGGATTTTGCAGGGCACAAACTCTGTGAAACATCTTGACTGACCTACCAGGGCCATGTAGCAGCTGTCTGATATTTTAAACCTTCATTTCCTTCCAATTTTTCATGCCCAGATGCATTAAGAATTGAGATTAACCTATTTTAATGGGATAACGTCTTCATTATACTTCAGATCACAAGTAGACGTCATGATTTTGATTATTGTACCACAAGATGTCAAGACACGAAGGATCTCTGGCACCTTAAAATAGCAGACAGATGGATTTCCCTTTAATATGTTTTGCTACAGTCATTATCATATTCTTCATTCTGCAATAAACAGAAAGTTTGGTTGTGTGAGAGGAGAACCCAGTGCCAAATGCAGCATTTTTCAAATGCTCCAGTACTGCCTTCTTCTTCGATTGAGGAACTGTTGTTTCCTCTCCATTTCCAAGGTGAGGAATATTCCTTGATAAATCCTCATAACAAGAAGTGAAAGCTGTACAATAACCATTAAGCAGACTTAACTTAATGTGGTTCTAGTTGCAATAGCAATGAGACTGGAGGCCAGGCTCTGTTGTACAGACTGAACACACATTTATGTTTACACACAGGCACACACAGTCTTGCTCACATCCTCTTCCTTGGCCTGTCTCCCTCTGGCAAGGACATATAATCTTCAGAAAATACCGCTCCTTTCCCATGACTATTTCGGATGACCACTACAAGTTTCTGGAGAAGCTACAGCTCATTCCCAGGCAATGTCTGGATGGCAATACACATCTCATATGTGTTCAGTTAAATTTATCCTGACCATGACCATAAACCTCACATATCTTTAAAATAAAGTCATTGCAGGCACTGCAATTTGCATCTGTCTCCTGTTCTAATTCCACCTCACCCAGCCCGACAAGTTGTAATTGCTATTGATTTCTTGTTCGGTTTGTTCCATTAGATTTCTCTCATTTGTGAATGACATTGCTTTTATTGCATTAGTGAATCTTTTTGCAATTACAAACAGCGGCATCCCAGAGCTAGCACCAACAGAAAATGCTTTTAAGGCATACAAGTTTGAAAGATCTCTAAGTCAACATTATTAGCTCTGACCAACTCAGCTTTTTTGATCTAACAAAGTTAGCTTTGCCATTTTACAGCCTGCAGAAGATCATGAGTTTGGGTTACACAAGTCAAGAGCTTCAGAATCAGTCAAAAGAGCATAATACTTCGATGGAGCAACACACAAATGCTGGATGAACTCAGCAGATTAGGCAACTTCAACAGAGACAAATGGACAGTTGATGTTTTGGGTTGAGACCTTTGATGGGTTGTCCAATGTAAATTCCAATGTAGCATCCACAGGAGAACCACTTCTGAATAGTGAATCTATTTGACGATTTCGGTTTCCAAAGCAAATCTGTGCACCAATTTATGATTTTATTTTTCCCTACAGAATTTCTTCAGGAAGTAGACTGCACTTTATTGGTGGCAGTGGACTAACTTCCAAACAGGTTTTGTGCCGCAGAGTTGAGTGATAATTAGTTTTGAGAAATGAAACACTTTCCACTTCTGCACACCTAGTGCCAATTACAGGTCATTCAAAATCAATAATTATATTATTAGTTATGAAGTGAGGCAGCATTTCCCCTGTCCATTGAGTTGCCCTCACCCCAGCCTCATGAGGACCCTCCCTCCTCTATTTCCCTATCTTTGAAAGGCCAAATAGCTATTTCAAATCCAATCGAATGGTGCTTGGATTCCAAGACCGAGATCAGAGAGCGCAATATTACCTAGTATTACTTTTGCATGTTGGTTGCTTATCAGTCATTGTTTGTGAGTAGTTTTTCATTGATTCTATTTCTAATTCCTTGTTCTGCTGTGAATACCTAAAAGAAAATGAATCTTAAGATATACAGTATATGAGCTTCGTTGATAAATTTACTTTGAACTTTGAGCAATGTGTCAGAAACGTCACTTTAAGTAGTGCTCCCAGTCAAATCTTATATGACGCAGTGGTTAGTGTAATACTGCTACCCGGGTTCAATTCTACCACTGTCTTTAACGGGTTAATATATTCTCCCTATGGTTTCCTCTGAGTGCTCTGGTTTTCCCTCGTACTCCAAATACTTTCAGACTCTTCCCCAACCAGAGATCCGCAATCTGCTGAGGGCTAGAGCAGTAGCATTCAGGTCTAGTGATGAAGAAAGATACAAGAGCTCCAGGTATGACACATGCAAAGCCATCTCATGGGTGAAGCGGCAAACCTGGACCAAACTTGAATCACTAAAGGATGCTCGGAAGCTGTTGCAGGATTCAAGTGCTATTACCTCTTACAAAGTGAAACCAAGCGACATAGGTGACAGCAATGCTTTGCTTCCAGAGGAGCTCAATGCCTGCTATGCTTGCTTTGACCGCCGAAACATAAACGGACCTTCACAAACTCCTACAGCCTCTGATGATCCTGTGATTCCAGCCCAGATGGGGTGTCTGGCCAAGTGCTAAAGACCTGTGCTGATCAACTGGCTGGAGCGTTCACTGAAACCTTTAACCTTGCACTACAGCAGTCTGACGTACCCACCTGCCTCAAGTAGGCTTCAATTATACCAGTGCCCAAGAAAAACATGCTAAACTGCCTCAACGACTATCCTTCAGTAGCACTTACATCCACTGTGATGAAGTGCTTTGAGAGGTTGGTAATGAAACATACCAACTCCTCCCTGAGAAGTGACTTGGATCCGCTCCAATTTGCCTACAGATACAACAGCAGATGTCATTTCAATGGCTCTTCATTCAACCCTGGAACATCTGGGCAGCAAAGGTGCACACATCAGACTGCTCTTTAAAGTTCAAAATATGTTTACTATCTACGACCTTGAGATTTGTCTCCTTACAGGCAGGCACAAAGAAATCCAATAGCACCCATTGAAAAAGAAGACTGCCAAACATCCAATGTGCAAAAACAAGAACAAGTTATGCAAACAATAAAAGTAAGCAAATAACATTCAGAACTAATGGTCACAAAAGGTAATTTAACAGCCATGAAGCCAGTCACAATTCTGTGCCTGTGGGCTCTGTGAAATTTACTCCACTATGTGCGGAACTGTGGCCGAGGCTATGCGCCTGCTCCAGGCTTCATGTCTGAGGTCTCACTTTCATTCTCAATGCTATTTGCTCACTTTTATTGCTTGCCTGATTCATTTTTTTTTCTCTCTACACATTGGAAGTTCGTCTGACTTTTTTTATTAGGGTCTTTTGGATTTCCTTTTTGTGGCTGCCTGTAAGGAGACGATTCTCAAGGTTGGTAATAAATCTGCTTTGAACTTTGATCCAGCAGCCTGTTGGTTGCAGGCCGCAGCCTCAGTTCAGTGCAGAACCTCGCCATATAGTGAGCTGAACACCAGCCCATACCTTGCCTTCGGCCCTGACACCCTGATCTTTTCAATCTGACTCAGCACTTCAATCAGCCAAATCTAAATTTTGGACCCGAGCCCTACCGCTTTATCGAATACAGTTTTGCATTCATTACCATCGTCCACTCAAAACTAATCAATAAGCTCCAATATTTCCTTTTACAATTGGACCGTTGATTTCCTCATTTGCAGAGCCCAGTCAATTTGGATTGACAACAATATCTCCTCCACAATCTCCATCAGTGCAACTGCACTGCAAGGCTGTGTGCTTAGCCCCCTGCTCTTCTTGCTTTACACTTATGACTGCATGGTCAAACACAGCTCCAATGCCATATTTAAGTTTGCTGATGATACCACTGTTGTTGGCCAAATCAAAGATGGTGATGAATCAGCATAGAGGAGGGGGTTAAAAAATCTGGCTGAGTGGTGCCACAACAACAACCTCTCACTCAATGTCAGCAAGACCCAGGAGCTGATTATTGACTACCGGAGGAGGAAACTGTATGTCCATGAGCCTGCCCTCATCGGGGGAATCAGAGGTGGAGAGGGTCAGCATCTTTAAATTCCTCAGTGTTATCATTTCGGAGGATGTGTCATGGGCCCAGCCTGTAAGTGCAATTAGGAAGAAAGCATGGCATCCCCTCTACTTCCTTAGAGGTTTGCAGAAAATCCTACAAAAAGTAATGGATACAGCCCAATTCACAATGGGTGATGCTCTCCCCTCCGTTGAGCACCTCTACACAGAGTGCCGTCACAGAAAAGAAGCATCCATCATCAAGTTACCCCACCACCCAGGCCATACTTTTTTCTTGCTTCTGCCATCAGAAAGAAGGTACAGGAACTCAGGACCCACACCACCAGGTCCAGGAACGGTTACTAACCCTCAACCATCAGGCTCTTGAATCAATGGGGATAACTTCACTCAACTTCACTCGTCCCGTCACTGACCTATTCCCTCAAACTCTGGACTCACTTTCAATGATTCTTTTTCTCATGTTATTGATATTTATTGCCTATTTATTAATTATTATTTTTTCTTTGTACAGTATTTGCACAATTTGTTGTCTTTTGCATATTGATTGAATGTTCATCCTGTTGGGTGCGGTCTTTCATTGATTCTGTTATTTTTCTTGGATTTACTGAGTATGCCGACAAGAAAACGATTCTCAGGGTTGTATATGGTGACATATATGTACTTTGATTATAAAGTTACTTTGAACATGGGTATAATTGGGTGGTGTGAGCTCGATGGACTAGAAAGGCCTGTTACCCCGCTGTATCTCGAAATAAAATAAGTTAAATTAAAAATAGATTATGAAATTTGATTCAAGATTTCATGCAATGCGATTTTTGTATCAGGCACTGCATCGGAGAGTGCAGCAATTTTGCAGAAATACTTTGAAGTACTGCAGTGGAAATTCACCCTGACTTCCTGGAATATCCATTGTCAGGCACTGCTGGGACAATATGGTCTTCCCACTGCCGTTCCAAATTGAGAGATTCATTCGTGTGAAGAGATGGAGAGGTGGAGTACAAGACTTGCTGATGATCCAACACTTGAATGTCTCCTGGTGTTAGTTCTCACAAGGCCATGATATGAGAAAGATAGATGAACTTATCCCAGTTTCTAGTGGGCTATTGATGAAATATAAACTGGTGTTCTGAGTGTGTGCAGCCAAGAGGTGTATCTCCACCTCACATTTCTAAGCCTCCAGCACCAATTCCACTCTGTAACTCAACAAAAGCATCCCTCAACAATGCGTGGGGACTGACACACAGGGACTGTCCCATCCAAGAGGGAGAATACGCCACACAACATCATAAAGCGATTCTGGCAGCAACGGAGCAGACAATAGATGGAAGGAACGAAAAATGAGTCTGAGAGGTTCAAGCCAGGATATATTGGAGCACACTGGCCACTTCACTTTCAATTCAGTCAAAGCAAACTCCTATAGTTTAGGCAGAGTTTGCTGCAGTAAAAAATCCTGATAGTATTCTCAAATTTTTGCTCTTTTTGCATGACTTATTTAATTATATATACACATATACACACACAGGTATAATATATATAAATACTATAACTATAAATTACAATAATATATATAAACACACACACACACATATACATTTCTAATTGTAATTTATAGTATTAACCTGATTCTGATTACTCAATGTATTATCATTTGACCATAAAGTCCATTGTACATCCCTGCACATACATCTTCATGCAAGACATTTGAGAATTTTGATTAATTCATGAAGGAACATGCTGATTTGTTTTTGTGCTTTAACATGTACAGCTTGGGAGTGGAACCTTTCCATGGTGCACAGTCTCAGCTCTTTTTAGGTAGGTAATACACTACTTATACAGCTTGTTCACTGCTACCACAACAGTAAAACTTAACTTCAATGCCAGAAAAGCAATCTGCTAATGTACCACTGGCACTTTATTGTTTCATCACTCATTGTAACCACTATGACAGCTGATTTGAGTGCAGTATGAACCATAGGCAGCTTTACACTGCAGATCACAGCTTTGAAACAGCACGGTGTATTTCACATACAAACTGTACAAGTACCAGAGAGAGAAAACTATTTGATCTGAAATTGATAGCAATGTCCAAGGGATGAAGGTAGTCCAATAACAATCTCACATCTGTCAGTAAAACTGTGAGAGGTCAGTGAGTCATTGAAGCCATGATGAGTGTTGTGATATTGCACAACCTTACCGAATTCTTCCATTGAATTTGTCTGTCTTCTGTCAGACAGCTATTCAACACAGCATTATCAAATATTTAGTTAAAATAATGAAAGACTTAATTTTGCAAAAATAACGATTTTTCTCTCACCTTGGGACTCTGATCAAACGGAACATAATACTGAATTGTTTCCATAACCAATAGAAGCGGAAGGTCATTCAGTCCCTGTCTGCTCCTCCAATCAATGAGACATGGCTAACCTCTCATCTCAATGCCACTTTCCCACAATAACCCTCTGATATTTTCAACAACCTGAAAATCTCTGTCGCAAATATACTCAGCAACTGAGCTGCCACAGATCCTTTTTGACTCGGGATTCTAAAGATTCAACAGCTTCTGGGTGAAGGAACTTGGTAATTGGTTTATTGTCACATGCATCAAAATGCAATGAAAAATTTTTCTTTGTATGTCCAGCAGTTAAATCGCTCTGTACATAAGTACATCAAATTGGAAATAAAAAGAAGGAAGAACATAGTGTTACAGTCAGCGAGGAAGTACAGTGCATGGTGCTTGCAAAGAAAGTGCAAGGTCCATGACAAGGCAGCTTGAGAGATCAAGAGTTCACCTTTATTGATTAAGCAGTCAGTTCTCCTTTATTGATTAAGCAATCCATTCAAGTGCCTTATAACAGCAGGATAGAAGCTGTCCTTGAACTCAAGGTCAAATGTTAGCATGTTCTGCTTGATGGGAGGTAGGGAGAAGAGAAAATGTCTGGGGTGGGAGGGATTCTTGATTATGTTGGCCACTTTCCTGAGGCAGGAGGAGGTGCAGACAGAGTTCATGGAGGGGAGATTGGTTTAGCTGGTTTTCATGACAGAACTTGTTCAAAGGTCAAAGTAAATTTATTATCAAGGTACATATATGTCACCATATACAAACTGGAGATCCGTTTTCTCGCAGGCTTTCACAGTAAATACAAGAAACACGACAGACTCTATGAAATGTGGCTCCCAACAGGACCGACAAACAATCTATGTGCAAGAGGCAACAAACTGCACCACAAAAAGAAAATAATAATAATAAGTAAGCAAAAAATTTTAAAACATAAGGTGAAGAGCCCTTGAAAGTGAGTCCATAGGTTGTAGGAACAGTTCAGTGATGGGGCAAGTGAAATTGAGTGAAGTTATCCTTTCTGGTTCAAGAGCCTGATGGTTGAGGGGTAATAACTGTTCCTGAACCTGGTGGTGTGTGTCTTGAGGCTCCTGTACCCACAACTCTGCTCACAACCATCATCCCTGTTCTGACTGGCTAACCTCTTATTTAGAAACTCCTCAAAATTCTTTGCCTCCCTTGTGATAACTGTTGGTATCTCACTCACATCACTCCATCTTTATCACCTTTTGGGCTAAATACCCAAACCAAAGATTTGCCTTGGATTGCTTTTTACCTCGTAGGGAATATCCACGGAGGAAATGGATATGATCAATGAGAAGATGTTTGGAATTTAACAGAATGAGGGAAATTTGATACAACTTTTCAGGACATTCAGCGGAACTCGTATTGCATATAAAAATTATTATCTCCAATCAGAGAGTAAAGGGCTTCAGGACAAAGTATAAACATTAGAGTCAGTCTTTTCACTACTGAAATGAGAAAATATTTCCAAAGAAAAGTGAGGTAGAAATCTGATGTTCTCCATTGCAGTCATTGTTGCTGGTCAAATGGTTAATTTTATTTTGAAGTCAATGACCAATGGTTTTACATAGAACATAGAATAGTACAGCACAGTACAGGCCCTTTGGCCCACAATGTTGTGCCGACCCTCAAACCTTGCCTCCCATATAAGCCCCCACCTTAAATTCCTCCATATACCTGTTTAGTAGTCTCTTAAACTTCACTAGTGTATCTGCCTCCACCACTGACTCAGGCAGTGCATTCCACGCACCAACCACTCTCTGAGTAAAAAACCTTCCTCTAATATCCCCCTTGAACTTCCCACCCCTTACCTTAAAGCCATATCCTCTTGTATTGAGCAGTGGTGCCCTGGGGAAGAGGTGCTGGCTATCCACTCTATCTATTCCTCTTATTATCTTGTACACCTCTATCATGTCTCCTCTCATCCTCCTTCTCTCCAAAGAGTAAAGCCCTAGCTCCCTTAATCTCTGATCATAATGCATACTCTCTAAACCAGGCAGCATCCTGGTAAATCTCCTCTGTACCCTTTCCAATGCTTCCACATCCTTCCTATAGTGAATCAACCAGAACTGGACACAGCACTCCAAGTGTGGCCTAACCAGAGTTTTATAGAGCTGCATCATTACATCGCAACTCTTAAACTCTATCCCTCGACTTATGAAAGCTAACACCCCATAAGCTTTCTTAACTACCCTATCCACCTGTGAGGCAACTTTCAGGGATCTGTGGACATGTACCCGCAGGTCCCTCTGCTCCTCCACACTACCAAGTATCCTGCCATTTACTTTGTACTCTGCCTTGGAGTTTGTCCTTCCAAAGTGTACCACCTCACACTTCTCCGGGTTGAACACCATCTGCCACTCCTCAGCCCACTTCTGCATCCTATCAATGTCTCTCTGCAATCTTTGACAATCCTCTACACTATCTACAACACCACCAACCTTTGTGTCATCTGCAAATTTGCCAACCCACCCTTCTACCCCCAAATCCAGGTTGTCAATAAAAATCACGAAAAGTAGAGGTCCCAGAACAGATCCTTGTGGGACACCACTAGTCACAATCCTCCAATCTGAATGTACTCCCTCCACCACAACCCTCTGCCTTCTGCAGGCAAGCCAATTCTGAATCCACCTGGCCAAACTTCCCTGGATCCCATGCCTTCTAACTTTCTGAATAAGCCTACCCTGTGGAACCTTGTCAAATGCCTTACTAAAATCCATATAGATCACATCCACTGCACTAGCCTCATCTATATGCCTGGTCACCTCCTCAAAGAACACTATCAGGCTTGTTAGACACAATCGCCCTTCACAAACCCAAGCTGACTGTCCCTGATCAGACCATGATTCTCTAAACGCCCATAGATCCTATCTCTAAGAATCTTTTCCAACAGCTTTCCTACCACAGATGTAAGGCTCACTGGTCTATAATTACCCTGACTATCGTTACTACCTTTTTTGAACAATGGGACAATATTTGCGTCCCTCCAATCCTCCGGTACTATTCCCGTGGACAACGAGGACATAAAGATCTTAGCCAGAGGCTCAGCAATCTCTTCGCTCACCTCGTGGAGCAGCTTGGGGAATATTCCGTCAGGCCCTGGGGATTTATCCATCCTAATGTATTTTAACAACTCCAAAACCTCCTCTCCCTTAATATCAACATGCTCCAGAACATCAACCTCACTCATATTGTCCTCACCGTCATCAAGTTCCCTCTCATTGGTGAATACCGAAGAGAAGTATTCATTGAGGACCTCGCTCACTTCCACAGCCTCCAGGCACATCTTCCCACCTTTATTTCTAATCGGTCCTACCTTCACTCCTGTCATCCTTTTTTTCTTCACATAATAGAAGAATGCCTTGGGGTTTTCCTTTACCCTACTCGCCAAGGACTTCTCATGCCCCCTTCTTGCTCTTCTCAGCCCCTTCTTAAGCTCCTTTCTTGCTACCCTATATTCCTCAATAGACCCATCTGATCCCTGCTTCCTAAACCTCATATATGCTGCCTTCTTCCACCTGACTAGATTTTCCACCTCACTTGTCACCCATGGTTCCTTCACCCTACCATTCTTTATCTTCCTCACCGAGAAAATTTTATCCCTAACATCCTGCAAGAGATCTCTAAACATCGACCACATGTCCATAGTACATTTCCCTGCAAAAAAATCATCCCAATTCACACCCGCAAATTCAAGCCTTATAGCCTCATAATTTGCCCTTCCCCGATTTAAGGGGAGAAGATGAGTTTGCAAAGTCAGAGGTCTGTTAGATCAACCAGTGAATGATAACACTGGCTCAAGGGACTGAATTGTTTACTCCACACTTTTTGATAACCTTCACCTGTAGAATGCACTTATCCTTGGTTTGAATTAAATGCACGTATGCAAATCATAAGAAAACATTGTGTAGAAATTCTTTAACCTTTTCAGTCACACCATTTACTGTTTTGAAATTGTGGAAATGGGAAGACCGATCTCTTCGTCTATGATGCAGAAATACTTATGGCGTTTCAGTACCCAGATTTAATGGTTTCATTGCAGCAAGGAGCAATCCGAGTACTGTCACTTGGCAGGAGATTGTGAAGGTTTCTATGTGCATCAAGCTCCACAAGAAGCAAGTTCTGGCAAGCATCCCCCAAATGCTTTCAGTGAATTCCAGGTGCAGGACTGGGCAACCCAGTAGCATAGAAAGATTGGCCAATTTTGCTTCTATATTTTGCTCTTAATTACATTTTTTATTTGCAGGAAGCATAATAAACTGTGAGACATATAAATTTGATGCAAGTTAATTCAGTCCAGGTTATGTAAATATGCAGCATCTTCCAAGTAACCAATGGATGTGTACTGGATAATCTGCCAGGAACATATGCTGCCTCAGACAGTTGTATAAATGTTTTCTCTCCCTGATGATTTTAATAAATTTTCTGCTGTATAATAAATGCGCTTGATTAAATCATGTAATCATGCAGTTTAGAAGCTGATTATTCAGCTGGTGCCAGATCTCTGAACTATCCAATAAGAATCATTCCGCAGTGCCCTGCAAAACGTACCTCAAGTATTTATCCAATTCTCTTTTAAAAGTTGTAACCGAGTCTGTTTCCACCTTCTTTTCAAGCAATTAGTTCACGATCTTGATAACATGTTGTGCTTAGTAAATCCTTCAGCTCCTCTATATTAATTTCTCCCCCTGGTTTGTGGTGTTTTATTTCTGCATTTTATTATTTTCCATTTATATCTCACCTTGGGTAAAGCAACTAATATATCATCTGATGCTGCCATTGGAATGTGGCTGGTTAGGTGTGGGTAAAGTAGATTGCATTGTTGGATTGGTGTTCCTTTGTTTGAATTGCCTTAAGGCGCCAGGGAGAAATTCGTCAAAAGCATTAACTCACAGGACTTTCAGTCAGTCAAGAAGACCAAAGGAATTAGACAGAGTCTATTATTGTGTAAGTGGAAAATTGTCTGTCAGTAGATGGAACGTTGATAAGTTTCCAGTACAATATTTTAAATATTTCAAGCTAATATTTGATTTCTAGTTGAAGTAGCATTTGTTAGCATTTGTTTTAGCAAACCACTGACAGATTTCACATTTAATCAGGGAGTTTTTAAAAAGAATCGTTTAATGGACCTGGAAATCGGGTAAAGTCAAATTCAATGCCAAGTGCTAATTGTCCATTAAAATGAGTGGCTTGCTCAGACATTTCACAGGGAGTTGAAAGTGAACCACATTGATTGGTCTGAAGTCGCACATAGATTAGACTAGATAAAGACAGTTGGTTCCATGCCTAATGGCCTTCATGAACGAAGTTCAAGTTCAAATTTATTGTCATCTGACTGTACATATATCAATTTCTGAATGTATAAATCTGACTTGTCTATTATCAAGGATCCCCACCACCCAGGATGTGTTCTCTTCTCACTGCTGCCATCAGGAAGGTGGTGCAGGAGCCTCAAGACTCACATCACCAGGTTGAGGAACAGTTATAACCCCTCAACCATCAGGCTCTTGAACAAGTGGCAACTTCACAAGCCACATCACTGAACTGTTCCCACAAACTATGAACCCATTTTCAAGGACTCTTCATCATATGCTTTCAATATTTATTGCTTATTTAGCTATTTATTATTATTTTCTTTTTGTATTTGCACAATTGTCCTTTTGCACATTGGTTGTTTGTCCATCCTGTTGGGTGTGGTCTTTCATTGATTTTTCTTGGGTTTACTGTGTATGCCCACAAGAAAATGAATCTCAGGGTTGTATATGGTGATATATATGAACTTTGATAATAAATTTACTTTGAACTTTGAAATGTTATATATACTGTACAACCAAACGAAACTTGGCATTGAATTTGACTTTACCAGATTTCCAGGTCCATTAAACAATTCTTTTTAAAAACTCCCTGATTAAATGTGAAATGTGTCAGTGGTTTGCTAAAATAAATGTTATCTTTTTTGTAGATGTGCTACTTCAACTAGAAATCAAATATTCGCTTAAAATATTCAAAACATTGTACTGGAAGTTTATCAGTGTTCCAGCTACTGACAAACAATTTTCCACTTACACAATAATAGACTCTGTCTAATTCATTTGGTCTTCTTGACTGACTGAAAGTCCCATGAGTTAATGCTTTTGATGAATTTCTCGCTGGCGCCTTAAGGCAATTCAAACAAAGGAAAACCAATCCAACAATGCAATCTACTTTACCCACACCTAACCAACCACATTCCAATGGCAGCATCAGATGATATATCAGTTGCTTTACCCAAGGTGAGATATAAATGGAAAATAATAAAATGCAGAAATAAAACACCACAAACCAGGAGGAGAAATTAATATAGAGAAGCTGTCCTAGTGATGAAACCTTGGTGGTGGCAGGGTGGGAAAGGAAGCTGTTATCCCGTCTGGCAGTCCTAGTTCTAATGCTTCTATATCTCCTTCCTGATGGTAGTGGAAGAAAAAAATGGTGGGATGGATGGGAGGGATCCTCAACAATGCTTTGGGCCCTTTGAGCACTTTGCATACAAAGCTCCCAGTAAATGCCACAAACAGGTGGTGAGGGAGACCCACCTGATCCATTTGGTAGCTTCAACTGTCCTCTGCAGAGTCTTGCAGTCTGATGCCTTGCATCTTCCATACTACACAATGACACAGACAGACAGGGCACTCTCATTAGTGCTCCTGTAGAAAGGAGTTAGAATGGGAGCAGGAAGCCTTGCAAGCCCCAATCTCCTCAGAAAGAGTAGATGCTGCTGTGCCTTCTTGCCTAGTAAGGAGGTCTTGTGCATCCAAGTGTGATCTTCTGTTACGTGCACACCAAGGAACTTAGTTCTCTTCACTCTCTCCATTGCAATGGAGAGTGGTTGACCTGTGCCTTCCTGAAGTCCACAATCTCTCTTTTGTCTTGTCCACATTGACATTCAGCTTATTGTTCTTGCACCATTTGACAATCCTCTCTGCCTCCTCTCTATGTGCCGACCTATCATTGTAGCTGATGAGGTCAGCTACTGTAGTATCATCAGCAAACTTGATATCTGTTTTGAGACGATCTTTCAGTGCATTCATGAATTCGCTGTGGGCTAAGAACACAGCTCTGTGGGGGGGGGGGGGGGGTCCCAGTGCTCAGTAATGGAGCTTGAGACATTTGGACTGACTGGGGTCTTGTCATCAATAAGTCCAAGGTCCAGTTACAGAGAGGGACATTGAGTCCCAATAAGGACAATTTACCCACCAAACTTTGAGGGATGATCATGCTAAATGCCGAACTGAAGTTGATGATCAGCATCCTGGCATTTGAGGCATCGTTTCCTAGGTGGGACAGGACAGAGTGGAGGGCCAAATCTATGACATCATCACTGGATCTATCTGAGCTGCAGGTGCATTGGAAGCTTGTCTCAAGAACCAAGGAACTAGTAAAGACAATCAACAAAAGCAATGCGGTGTACAGGATCACTTGTGGAGACTGCAATGAGAACTACATTGGCCAGATAGGACGTAAACTCTCAACTCGTTTACGTGAACACAAACTGGCGGTACGGAGACATGATCCACTGTCGTTGATCTCAGTGCATGAGGACCAAGAAGGACATCGCTTTAACTGGGATACTGTGGATGTTCTGATACAAGCAAACACGAAGCAGGCACGAGAATCTTTAAAAATGTGGTTCTCTTTCATCTACAAACCCCTAAGGGCCAATAGAATTCAAAGGTCAACTGAAGGGGTAGCAAATCAGGATTGAGGCATGCAAATAGGGTGCTATATAAACGTGAGCACTCCCAGAGAGAAACACCAGCAACTGTGCACTGAGGATATTACCTCAACTGGTGATGAAAATTCTGCAAGCTAATTCCAAGCTCAGCAAACACTGCAACATCAAGTGTCCAATGTAGCTGAATGGTGGCATTTTATATGATCCATCACCAGTCGTTGAAAGCACATCATGATTGTTAAAGTCAGTGCCACTGGGAGGTAATCATTTAGGTCAATTATCTTCACTCTTGTTGGCACAGGAATGATGGTGGCTGTCTAGAATCCTGCAGGAACAGTGGACTGTTTCAAAGAATTATTAAAAATGTTCGGTAAGGGGAATATACCTCAAGAATGGTTGAAAAGAGATAAATATTTAATGAACGTACTGCTGATGGCTGGTAAAAAGACCCTTAGCAGGAAATGGTTATCTCAGGAGAGCCCAACTTTAAATGTATGGATGGAAATTACAATGGACATTTACAAAATGGAGAAGATAACAGCATCTGTTAATCATAAGTTGGAACAATTTTATTCATATTGGAAAAAATGGCTTAACTACATAACACCTCATAGGCCTGATTTTATTCTCACAAGTCAATGAATATGTTGTAAAAAAAAAATCACTCCCTAGTCTGTACATAGTTTTCTTCTTTCGATTGTTCTTTCTTTCCTCTCCTTTCTAGAAGTGTATACCTCAGATAAATATTATGTGAAGATTTGTGACAAATATGATTATATGATATATATGTACAGTATCTGAAATACATCTTATGGAAATGTTTGTTTGATGATGAAATTCAATAAAAAATAAATTACAAAAAAATATGTTTGGTAAGACTTCTGCTAACTGATGGACTTTGGAGTCTGAGATACCAAATGGGCTCTGCTGACAATCTAGTGATTTCATAGTCACTGCTGCTGATAAGGTTTTTAAAGATTAGCTTTATTTGTCACATGTACCTCGAAGCATATAGTGAAACACGTCATTTTACGTCATCGACCACCCCAGTCCAAGGATTGTGATGGGAGCAGCCTGCTTGTGTCGCCATACTTGCAGCGCCAATGTAACATGCCCACTAGTCACTAACTCTAACCACACATCTTTGGAATGTGGGAGGAAACCAAAGCACCTGGAGGAAACCCATGGGGGAAATGTACAAACTCTTTACAGATAGCAGTGGGAATTGAATCCTAATTGGTGATCACTAGCACTGCAAAGTGATTGCACTAATCACTACACTACAGTACCACCTGTTACTAAATTATTGTAGGATCAAAACTTTCCTTCATGTCCGGTATCTAATACTTACACAGTCATTTATTCACTTCCCGCATTCCCTGTAGGTAGGATCAGATATATCTGATATATAGTAGATCTGTGTGCACGTTACTTAAACTGCTCTTCAAGTACAAGAATAATTATAGGGTTTAAAATCATTCAAGTCAAATTTGAACAGAATACAAAATAGGTTGAAGAGAAGCACTTAGACTACCCCCCCCCCCCACCCCGGTTGGCTTAGAATATCATCTGATGTAAAACCTGCCTTGACAATGGTGAAGTACTGAAATCACCAGTGCACTGAATGAATCTTGTGGAAATAATGTATATCATGTTCAACATATTCTCCAATAACATCAGATGCTGTCATCCACCTTTCCCAAAATAGATACAAATCATTCCTCGTTCTCCCAATAATCCCCATAAGAACATTGATAATATTAGACATGGTTCATCTTATCGCTTAGCCTGGTGGAGGTTATCGTGGAATTACAGAGTAGTAATTTTGCCTTCAAGGAAAAATGACTTTCATCTTCATGGTCATGTAAAAATGTTTCTGCACTGCACCTTCTTCTGGGTGACTTATTGATTTTCAGACATTAGACTGAAGGCTACATTGGAACAGCATTTGAAACTGACATGGGGATTTAACCTGTGCCCCCACTGAAGACTGCTCATTATAATGACTATAGTATATCGGCTGCATATGGTACTAATACTGTAACATGATAACACAATACCTTCATAAATTCATTGAATGCTAAGGCAATAGCATATTTAGAAGATGAAGCCCTTAAAACTAATTACATGCTGAGGTCTTAACTGGGTGACCTGAATGCCTGAGAAACTGGTACATTGTTAAGGTCAGCATAGCACATGACTCTAACTACATCATGGACACACACACACACACACACACACACACACACACACACAGATACAGAGGGATCTGTACATTACAGCTGACATCAGATAAAACTTAAGGAATACAAGAGATTGGAGATACTGAAATCTGAAGCAACAAACAGATTGCTGGAGGAATTCAGTGGGTCAGGCAGCATCAGCGGAAGTCGGGGAGGGGGGGAGTGACCAATATTTCAGGTCGAAATCCTGCATCAGATAAACCTTTCTTATGGCCTCTGCTTAGTAAGTTTCATTGTCTTCCAGCAATACACATGTATACACTAAACAAAACAGTGTTCCTCTGGGGTCATGGTGCAAAACAGAGTATACAGTCACACAACGCACACAGCAGATATGTTTACAATAGTACATACAATCACTAAAATACTAGCACAAGTTCCTGACTGGCATTGTCTAAAGAGTAATGGCGCATGGGATGTTGCTCTGCAGCTAAGTTTCTGCATGAGCACGTACACAGCAGTTCCTCATCTCGCACTAGGTCAGCTGCAGACAGAGGAAATCCAGTTTGCCTTCCAGGGAGCGAACACTGGAGAGCAGCACCGATGGGAGAGCCGGTCTGCAGGGGCCTGCCCTAAATCCAGCACAGATTCCAGCATGCCCACCATGTCTCGGTTCTCCTCCACATCACCTCCAGGGCCTCCTCCCCTGGGTGGCTCTAACAGCATGAGGGTCCACTGTTGGTCACACTTGTAGTATTTTGTATTATCGATGTCCAACAGGGTCTTGCGATCACAAGAAAAATGTCTTAAGTCACACTTTTGGACCATTTGTTGGACCTGGAGGGGTTGCTGGAAGTTTCTGAAGGGGATGTTTCTTGTGGCTGAAGTAGGAGTTGTTCAGGAAGTGAATGTGAGCTGAGAACGTCGGGATGGTGCAGCAGGGATTGGCCTGCAGTGAAGACCATGGTAAAAAAGGGCCAATAAAAGAGAGCAACACACATCAAGGTTGCTGGTGAACGCAGCAGGCCAGGCAGCATCTGTAGGAAGAGATGCAGTCGACGTTTCAGGCCGAGACCCTTCGTCAGGACTAACTGAAGGAAGAGTGAGTAAGGGATCCCTTACTCATCGACTACATCTCTTCCTACAGATGCTGCCTGGCCTGCTGCGTTCACCAGCAACTTTGATGTGTGTTGCTTGAATTTCCAGCATCTGCAGAATTCCTGTTGCTTGCCAATAAAAGAGAAGTCTTTTATCTGTGGGCCCTTTAGGCACAAGATCAAAAAGCAGGAACAAATAGTCCTTGGCGTTAATAGCTGTAGTCTTCAAGACCTTGTTACATGAAGGACATCTCTGAACTGGAAAGAGTGCGGAGAAGATTTACAAGGATGTTGCCAGGACTTTGGGGTAGGGGGTGCTGAGTTATAGGGAGATGTTGGGCAGACGAGGGCGTTAACCCTTGGAATGCAGGAGATTGAAGGGTGACCTTGTAGAGGGGCATAGATAAGATGAATACTCATAGTGTTTTTATTCCAGTGAAGGGGAACAAAAAACTAGAGGGCATGGATCTAAAGTGAGAGATGAAAGACTTGAAAGGAACCTGAGGGGCAACTTCTTCACACAGAGGGTGATGTGTATATGGAATGAGCCGCCAGAGGAAGCACTTGAACTTGAGACATAAAACAGCACGTCACAGTACAGGCTCTTTGGCACAAGATGTTGTGGAAATCTTTTAACCTACTTTAGGACCAATCTAACCCTTCTCTCTCACATAGTCCGCCATTTCTTTTTCATCCATGAGCCAATATAAGAGTGTCTTAAATGTCCTAATGTATCTGCTTCTACCAGCACCACTGGCAGTGCATTCCACACGCCCACCACTCTCTGTGTGGGAAAAAAAATCTACCCCTGAGAACCCCCTGTATTTTCCACCAATCACATTAAAATTAAACCCTCCCGTAGTAGCCATTTCTGCCCCAGTAAAAAGTCTCTGGATGTCCATTCTATTAATTCCTCTTTACATCTTATACACCTCTCATCCATGAGCCCAACATTTAAGAATGAAAACATATCCAAAACTTGTTCTATAATCCCGTCTGATGCAAAACCTTCAGGCTGTGTAAACTTGTAGTTCCCACTTAAACTCACTCCACCTCCTTTATCACAACTTCACCCCTACGTCTTTCCCCTTGGAGGGAACCGAGAACAACAGGTATCTCCAGTGGGGCTGCAGCTTCCCAGTTACAGTGACACTGGTGGAATCCCGGCCTACAGAGCCGTATGTTTGCACGTTCCATTCCATGCGTTTCCTCTGCATGCTCCAGTCTCCTCTCATGGTCCAAAGCAGTGTGCATTGGAAGGTTATCTGGTCACTGGCTTTCTTTTCTATAGACTGTACATTAGCCGTAAAGGAAGTGTAGTGGACGGCTTCCTGGAATAGTGGGTTACCATGTAAGGACAGTTTAAGTAGATATTCTTGACTAGAAGAATGAGCAGGAGATCCATTGAAACTTACATTTTTGCAGGTTCAACAGATGGCTACAGGGAGGATGTTTCTCCTGGATGGGAAGTTTAGAACCAGGGATCACAGTCTCGTGGTAATGGGTGGGCAACTTAGGCTTGAGAAGAGAAGAACTGTGCTCATTCAGAAAGTGGCATGTCATTGGAATTCTCTACCTCACAGGGCTATGGAGGCCCAGGTCACTGAGCTCATTCAAAACAGGGGTTGATGAATATTAAGGGAACAGGGGAGGTATGGATATGGCCGGAAAAATGGAGCCGTGATGGAAGATGGAGAACAATGCAACAAGCTCAAAGTGCCAAATAACCTGGTCAGGCTTCTATCTCTGATGCCAACCACATGATGATGCCTTCTCAAATATGGTGCCCGGTAGAGCTTCATACCAGACAAATGCATGCTGAGTCGGGTCCGATAATGATCTAAATCTTTCATCGAGTGTCTTTTGGATTGGGGAAACTATTGAGCACATGGGCTGGTGGGTGACGGGGCAGAAAACTCAGCAAATGGCTGGATGATCATTACTTCCCATGTTGTCTGCATGTCATCCTACCAAGCTGACAAATTCGCAGCCTTGCTGTTCATGTTGAACATCCAGTTGGATTACAAAGAAAAGATCATGAAGAACAAAGGGTTATCTTGGCAGTGCTTTTAAAAACCATCTGGATTGTGTTACACTGTGATTATTAATTTACCCCTCAGGATGTTTAGTTAAGCGAGAAAACTGCTCAGAGTTTTCTGAGGTTTCAGATTTCCCAACGGCAGTTCTGTTTCAGATGCACATGATATTCTGTACAAGTGCCAGATTAAACAGGGATGGATATTGAAGTCAACCTGTGTGAACTGAGATGTTTGAAACAGAGGGATATATGAAATAGGAGCAACAGTAGCCACCCAGCTTCTCATGCCTGAACTACCATTCACTAATGATATGCTGATCTTTAACCTCAGTTCCATTAATATCTAAACAACTACTAATCTCTCCCCATACCGGAGCGTCCACAGTCTCTTAGGTAAAGAATTCCAAAGATTCATCACTGGGTGAAGAAATGTCTTCTCATCTGAGTTCCAAATGGGTGCCCCTTTACATTGAGACTGTGACCCATTGTTCCAGACACTAAACAATCATCCCTGTATTGGTCCTGTCAAACCCCCATATGCTTCAGTGAGGTTACCTCTCTTTCTTTTAAACTTATAATTTTAGCTTCAGTCTGCATAAACTTCCTCATACAGCAGACACACATTTGCAGGAATCAGAATGGTGAACCTTTCCTTTTCTTGGCTTATTAGGCCACAGAGGACCCCACTGAACCCACTGACTCCATTCGGGTTTCCAACTGAGCAATCTCATCCGCCTCCTTCCTCCCTCCTATTTCCCTGTAGTTCTGGGACTTCAGCTCACTCACTTGCTCATCCAATCCCTTTTGATTCTTTGTTGCCATTACCTATGTTAAGGAGTAAACTTACAGTCACTACTAAGACGACCAGCACATCTAAGAAGTGGGATGTGTGAGGACATAAAAACATGGAAAACCTACAGCACAATACAGGCCCTTCGGCCCACGAAGTTGTGCTGAACATGTCCCTACCTTAGAAATTACTAGGCTTACCCGTAGCCCTCTATTTTTCTAAGCTCCATGTACCTATCCAAAAGTCTCTTAAAAGACCCTATCGTATCCACCTCCACCACCATTGCCGGCAGCCCAATCCAGGCACTCACCACTCTCTGAGTAAAATACTTACCCCTGACATCTCCTCTGTACCTACTCCCCAGCAACTTAAACCTGTGTCCTCTTGTGGCAACCATTTCAGCCCTGGGAAAAAGCCTCTGACTTTCCACACGTTCAATGCCTCTCATCATCTTATACACCTCTATCAGGTCACCTCTCATCCTCCATCGCTCCAAGGAGAAAAGGCTGAGTTCACTCAACCTGTTTTCATAAGGCATGCTCGCCAATCCAGGCAACATCCTTGTAACACTGGAACACTGGAACATCTGCAGGGAATCCATACGTCACAGAAAGAAATTGGCAAATTGGTTTGTTGTTGTCACATGTATTGAGGTAGAATGAGAAACTTTGTTTTGTATACCACACATACAGATCATTTCATTATAACTGTGCACAGAGGTAGCACAAGCAAAAATGATAACCTAATGCAGAAATGAAGTGTTAGTGTTACTGTTACAGGAAAGTGCAGAGCAGGCAGACAATAAGGTGCAAGACCATAACGAGGTGGATTTTGAGGTCAAGAGCCCATTTTATTCCACTAGGGGGCCATTCAATAGTTAACAGCTTTCCAACTCCCACACAGAAGGCAGGACAGAACCTTTGTGGGCCAAAGGGCCCGTATTGTGCTGTAGGTTTTCGATGTTTCTAATTCATGGAACTATAAGATAGCAATGCTACTTGTTGTGTTTATGTGCTATATACTATGAAACCTTCACTGCACTCTTTCTATTACAAGTATATATTTTCTCAGACTGGGAGGACAGACTTGTACACAGTAGTCCAGATCAATGTTATAAGAGTCCCACAAGACGTCTCTACCCTTGTGCTCAAATTCTCTTACAATCTGGCCTTTGCCTTCTCCGACATGGCACTTCCCTTCCTAATTGCTTGCTGAGCATGCATATTCACTTTTAGTTATTCGTGAATAAGGATACCCAGCTCCCCTCAACACAACCTTTCCAACTCTCACCATTTAAAAACAATATCGCACTCTCCTATATTTGTTTTAGCAAAGCAGATGACATGCTTTCTTTCCACATTGACTTCCTAGTGCTGTGTCTTTATCCATTCACCCAGCTTAAGTTGTTACTTCAACAAAAAGACTCAGAAGACCCTCTGGTCAAAGCTAACCATTGCCCAATTTAAGTGAAAATCATTCCCAAGTTTATCATTGTATACCTAGGTCATGAAATCTCTTGTCTTGCAGCAGCAATACAGTGCAAGACACAAGAATCAACATAAGTTCCAAAAAATAAACAAATAGTGCAAAAGAGGAATAATAAGATAGTGTTCATGGGCTGATTGGTCCTTCACATTTCTGAAAACTGAGGGCACAAAGGTGTATCTAAAACATTGAGTGGGGGTCCTCTACCTCCTCCCCAATGGGAGTAATGGACATTGAATCTATGAACACTACCTCACTACTATATATATATATATATAGAGAGAGAGAGAGAGAGAGAGAGAGAGAGAGAGAGAGAGAGAGAGAGAGAGAGAGAGAGAGAGAGTAATTCACAGTTTTTATTATTATCTATTGCAATCTACCACTGCCACTTAACAACAAATTTAACTACAAATTTAACTACCTATGCTGACGATATTAAACCTGTTTCTGATTTTCATTTTGATGGCATGCTAAAATTAAAAAAAAACAGAACATGCTGGAAACACTTAGCTGGCTAGTCTGCATCTGTGGGAAGAGAAACTGCATTTCAGAACTGAGAATTGCGATCTGACAGCTGTGTTGTTCCAGAATTTTCTAGGTGTTTTTTTTTTACACAGATACTGGAAGGTGTCTGGACCATGTGACCATGGATACAGTAGTAATGTTTAGGAGGCACTTAGTCAGGTGTATGTACAGGCGGGGAATAGAGGGATATGGACCTTATGCATGTAGTTGGCAGTTAGAATGCCACGGAAATTGCAGACATTATGGGCCGAAGCACCTGTCCCTGGATTGTACTGTTTTATGAACACAGGTGTAAGGAGAGGGGGATGAGGTTAATGTGTTTGCTTCTCAGATGCTAACATGGCTTCAAAGACTTGAATGAACTATTGTGTATCATTGTAGGAATAAGAAATCTCAAATGTAAAAAGCCACATACAGGATAATTAAGCAGCAAAATACCTCAAAACATCTGACCTTTCAGTAAACACCCTGGATTTGTCCTGGCTGACTGCTAATGCTTTTATAGGTTACTGAATTTGTAAGTTATTAGCAGTAATAGAGGGTGAAATACTGGATTTCTTGAGATCAAACTGATTGTGTGACCTTGTACACCAGAATGAATGCTCTGAATGTAAACTCTGCTGTGACAAATCCTGACCAGTTAAAGAGATGAAATTTGCTGCAGTAATTAAAATATTGAGCCTCTGCCTCTTCCTTTCTAGCCTGCTCTTTAGAATTCTGCTAGTAATGACTTAATCGCAGAGCCAGAGAAACAGCATTGCAAAACAACTGCAAAAAGTGGTTGATAAGGTCAAACATATCTGTGTACAAATAAAAATGAAAGGTGGGCATCATTAGTGGAAAGTAGTTGCATCTGAAGTAACTAAGATAACTTACACATTGCATCAAGATTAATGCTTACATTCTTTTTCCCGTTATATGATGCAGTCTTGCAGTAATACTTCCCCAGTAATACTCTCCTTACTTTGACTCATAACGTGAAATACCCTAGTACAGGTTGACCTGCAGGAGTGGAAAATTAACTCCAAGGCCACATCCATGATGCATGTATCTCCTTCTCTTCTCCCTTTCTCTCCCTTTGCTTCCTCTCTCCTCCCTCTTTTGTTCCTTTCTCCTGCTCTCTTTCCCCTCTCTCTCTCTTTCTCCCTCTCTCTCTGTTGCATCCTCTACCCTCTTTCTTCTCTCTCTTCTCTCTCTTTCCCCTCTCTCTCTGTCCCATCCTCTTCTATTTTCCTTCTTCTCACCCTCCCCTCGTCTCTCTTCTTTTTTTCTCCTGCTCTGTTTGTCCTTTCCATTCACTTTCCCTCCCTCTTCTTCCTCCTCCCCACCTCTCTCTTCCTTCCTGTAACTCAAAGGACTTGAAAACAGGTGGGACACCAGCAGGAACCCAATCAATGTTGAGTTTGTAAGAAGTCATGTTTTAATGCATCATTTTGGCCTTAATTGCTGATTACTCCAATGTAGCGACGTGGAAGTGCAGAAACAAATACATGGATTTTGAACTCAAACACTGATTAAGCACAATCTTGTGAAGAAGTTTAGGTGGCTACCTTCTTGAACTGTGACTCAGTAAATGTGCTGAAGTGTCCTCAGTACTGAAAGTTACTAGTAAGGAGAGAGTAATCAATTAGCCTTAAGTGTTGTTTCTGGAGCCATTATTAATTAACAGGCCAAATTGTGAAACTTCTGCCTGCTGTTCTTTCTCTTTGCCAGTGTATGTGTATACAACTGGAGTAAACACAAGGATCCTTTTTTTTCAGTCCCTAATTTGTTGTTTATAAATGTTTATTCCATTTGTATACACTCACATAAGTAAGAGAATGGTAGCCAAAAGCACTGTAAGGAAATATCTGAGCAGATCGGTTGAATTTGGATGTCTGCTGGTTCATTAATGATGGATGTGAGAACAAGGCCGCTGGTTGATTGATTGCCCCTTTGCTCCTCTCTGGTAACTTTCTGCACTGTGGGAACATCTCCACTCTATTGACTGCAGTTGCTGAAGGAGACACTGTTACACGTTCAAGGGCAATTAGGAGTAGGTAATACATGTTGTCCTTGTCAACGATGTCATTATCTTCTGACTGGGAAAAAATAGTGTAGGACACTGAATGCAAGGCTCTTCTAAGAGTACTATAATATAATTGGATTTCATTATGTTGATTCAGTTCCTGTACTAACAACACTGAAAGGTACTTGGACAGGAACATGGTTATGAAAGGCTCAGAGGGAAATGGGCCAAAGCTGTCCGTAAGGGGTTTGTACATTCTCCCGGTGACCACATGGGTTTAATCCAGGTGGTCCAGTTTCCTGCCACATCCCAAAGACATACGGTTAGGGCTAGTGAGTTGTGGGCTTTCTACGTTGGCACCGGAAATGTGGCGACAGTTGCCGGCTGCCTAGCACAAACTTCGCTGATTTGACTGATGCGAACAAGGCATTTCACTCCAAATTTTGATATTTCAATGTAGGCTAATGTTTAATTTTTTAAAAAATAATGATAGCTTTGTGAAATTATAGCTTAAAATAGGAGACATGAACTTCCTGATTTTGGCAGGTTCCTTATGATATGTCAGCGTTCAGGATTGATGATTACAATGGTGAAGTCAAGTCACGGAATGCATTTACCCTTCATCTGTATCTGCACAAATGGAGAGTCTCAAATTGCCCACACTCCTTTATCCTCGTCTCTACCTTCCATCCTCACAGCTTTGCATAGATTGGGCCTTTTGGAGTTGGCATTGGACTAAAACTCGCTCAGTTATTGGAGTGAAGATAGGAACTTATCAAATCTTTTATGCTCTTCTCATTCCACTGTGTTGGAGTAAGGTAAAGTGTGCCTTTGAGCAGGAAAGGATATAATTCTGCACTTCAAACATAACAACAGGAATATCAGAAACGCAACAAGTTGGCCATCCACCTCCTCAATCCTGATCTGTCCCTAAAGCACATCAACCAAAAGCCATTTCACTCTATCACCTTTGCATTGAAAAATGTATCTGTCTTGGAAAGAGTTAACTTAGCACCTACATTTTAGATGGCTACCTTCTTGAACTGTGACTCAGTAAAGGTAAAATAAATTGTAAAATCTTGTTATCTTTGACGAGGTGACTATTTCTCATCAACCGCACAGACACGATTTGATGAAAACAAGGAGACACAAGAGACTGCAGATGCTGGGTTCTGGAGCAACAAACAAGATGCTGGAGGAACTCAGTGGGTCAGACAACATCTATGAAAGGAGATGGAATCAGTACAGTTGAAGGATCCTTACTTGAAATGTTGACTGTTTCACACCATAGGTGCTGCCTGACTGTTCGACGTAAGTGATTGTTCCTTTTGTGGGCTCACTCCCAGGTCCTGGACTGCGTGTTGTGCTTCACACACTTTAAGGCAATCAGTATCTTTTGTGCCCATTGTTAGCCGTGGACTGTTTCAGTCTGTAGTGGCTGCCTTGCATCTGATAGGAGAGTTTGCTGATTGACACCTCAGCCAATAACATTTTTGATGCGCTGCCTGCTTTAAGTCTCAATAAGCCTTACTCTCAAATGTGCAGTGCTTTGTTAGAATAAGTTTGAATTCACTTATTTATGAATTTTGTGGGGGTGTTTGTGGCTTTTCAACCACTAACAACCAATCATTCTATTGATTTGGCATCTTTGTTCCACTCTTTGTTGCTGAAATTTGTCTTTTATTTAAGGGAACACATTAGATTTTATGTGCCATGTATCAAGCTGCATCAGCTGGGAGGCAAAACTAACCAGGCATTTCAGGCAAGATCATGCACAGAGGATGGAATGATTGCTCTGTCCCAGTCGCACAGCACAATGTTCACTTTGTTCCAGTGACATCTGCACAGTTTGCAATGGATCGGAAGTGTGTCGGGTGTCTGGTGTACAACTTCAGATTGTAGGTCATTTGCTGTGCCTTTGAATTAAGTAACTTCTGGCTGGACTCCAATCTTGACAGCAGTACAAAGGTGCTATATGAGTCAGTGCAACAGGACCTGAGAGGATCCCAATGTGAAGCACTGGGTGATGGGATGGATGGGGTGGAAGGGCTATACTGTTGTTCCCCCCGCCCAGTGAAAATATGCCAACTTAATCCTCTGCTAGCTGATGAATGGTGAGTAAATTCCACTTGGCCGGCTTGTTCCCAATCAAAACTTGGCTGGAGACACAACAGATTGCAGTTGCTGGGATTGGGAACAGCAAAATACAAAACAGTTGGAGCAACTCAACGGTCAAGCAGCTTCTTTAGGGAGAATAATTGTCTACATTTCTTATCAGATGCAGCGTTTCGACTTGAAAGGTTGACAATTCCTCTCACCCCAAAGATGCTGCTCGAGCTGCAGAATTTGGCTGGGCTGACTCAAACTCCGCAATTTCACAAAGAGTGCTGGAGTTCCCATAGGGATGGGGGTGGGCCATTTGCCACTCCCACCTTCCAAATCTTTGCTGAGATACACATACATAATTTGTCACAAGTCCTTCATTAGCTAGCACTTGTAGAAGGGAGATCCAAAGTCCTGTCACCCTTTTCCTGTAGAAATATTTCAAGGATACAGCCACAGGAAACAGCATCCCTCTGGGGCCAAGGTGCAAAACACAGTACCAACAGTCATACATGGCGCAAAACACATATAGATTGCAGTAAACATACAGTCACGTTAAAAAATATATAGCTCAAGTCCCTGAATGACGTGTCCTGTGAATCGATGGAGCATGGGTCTTGTCAGCAAGAATAAACAGTTCTCAGCAGTCCACAGATGAACGCAAGGATGCACACAATCTAGCTGGTCTTCCACTGACTGAACACTAGAGGGCAGCACCAATGGCAGGGGCCAGCCACCAATCCAGCATGGATGCCATGCCACCTCCTGGGCTGCTGCAACAGGCAAGCCTGCTGCATGAGGCCTAGTCCTTACTGCAGCCAAAGCCACGCTGTTCTAGTGTTGTTGCTCTCTACAATAAAGCAGTGAACTGGATTTGCAGTACTTTACATTACCAATATCCCACAGGGTCCTGTGATTGCAAGAAAAACGTCCAAGGCAATCACTCGCTGTTAGACTGAAAATCATCTTCATGCACTGACTCTGACATTTTTCTGCAGCAGGCAGCAATATGGTCCACAAGAACCGAATATGGCCAACAAATCCAGGGCAAGCATTAAAAAGGGCCACTTTTCAACATAATTGTATAAGGGCTAAGAGAGTTGTAAAAGAGCACCTGAAGGCTTTGTGTGTCAATGCAAGGAGCATTCGTAATAAGGTGGATGAATTGAAAGTGCAGATTGTTATTAATGATTATGATATAGTTGGGATCACAGAGACATGGCTCCAGGCTGACCAAGGATGGGAGCTCAACGTTCAGGGATATTCAATATTCAGGAGGGATAGACATGAAGGAAGGGGAGGTGGGGTGGCGTTGCTGATTAAAGAAGAGATTAACGCAATAGAAAGGAAGGACATAAGCCGGGAAGATGTGGAATCGATATGGGTAGAGCTGCGTAACACTAAGGGGCAGAAGACGCCGGTGGGAGTTGTGTACAGGCCACCTAACAGTAGTAGTGAGGTCGGAGATGGTATTAAACAGGAAATTAGAAATGTGTGCAATAAAGGAACAGCAGTTATAATGGGTGACTTCAATCTACATGTAGATTGGGTGAACCAAATTGGTAAAGGTGCTGAGGAAGAGGATTTCTTAGAATGTATGCGGGATGGTTTTTTGAACCAACATATCGAGGAACCAACTAGAGAGCAGGCTATTCTGGACTGGGTTTTGAGCAATGAGGAAGGGTTAATTAGCAAACTTGTCATGAGAGGCCCCTTGGGTAAGAGTGACCATAATATGGTGGAATTCTTCATTAAGATGGAGAGTGACATAGTTAATTCAGAAACAAAGGTTCTGAACTTAAAGAGGGGTAACTTTGAAGGTATGAGACGTGAAATAGCTAAGATAGACTGGCAAATGACACTTAAAGGATTGACGGTGGATATGCAATGGCAAGCATTTAAAGGTTGCATGGATGAACTACAACAATTGTTCATCCCAGTTTGGCAAAAGAATAAATCAAGGAAGGTAGTGCACCCGTGGCTGACAAGAGAAATTAGGGATAGTATCAATTCCAAAGAAAAAGCATACAAATTAGCCAGAGAAAGTGGCTCACCTGAGGACTGGGAGAAATTCAGAGTTCAGCAGAGGAGGACAAAGGGCTTAATTAGGAAGGGGAAAAAAGATTATGAGAGAAAACTGGCAGGGAACATAAAAACTGACTGTAAAAGCTTTTATAGATATGTAAAAAGGAAAAGACTGGTAAAGACAAATGTAGGTCCCCTACAGACAGAAACAGGTGAATTGATTATGGGGAGCAAGGACATGGCAGACCAATTGAATAATTACTTTGGTTCTGTCTTCACTAAGGAGGACATAAATAATCTTCCAGAAATAGGAGGGGACAGAGGGTCCAGTGAGATGGAGGAACTGAGCGAAATACATGTTAGTAGAGAAGTGGTGTTAGGTAAATTGAAGGGATTGAAGGCAGATAAATCCCCAGGGCCAGATGGTCTGCATCCCAGGGTGCTTAAGGAAGTAGCCCAAGAAATAGTGGATGCATTAGTGATAATTTTTCAAAACTCGTTAGATTCTGGACTAGTTCCTGAGGATTGGAGGGTGGCTAATGTAACCCCACTTTTTAAAAAAGGAGGGAGAGAGAAACAGGGGAATTATAGACCGGTTAGCCTAACGTCAGTGGTGGGGAAACTGCTAGAGTCAGTTATCAAAGATGTGATAACAGCACATTTGGAAAGCGGTGAAATCATCGGACAAATT
Organism: Mobula birostris; assembly: GCF_030028105.1. Classification (NCBI taxonomy): domain Eukaryota; kingdom Metazoa; phylum Chordata; class Chondrichthyes; order Myliobatiformes; family Myliobatidae; genus Mobula; species Mobula birostris. Next base: position 40,513,173 of record NC_092387.1, read on the forward strand.
CAGCATGGATTTGTGAAAGGAAAATCATGTCTGACGAATCTCATAGAATTTTTTGAGGATGTAACTAGTAGAGTGGATAGGGGAGAACCAGTGGATGTGGTATATTTGGATTTTCAAAAGGCTTTTGACAAGGTCCCACACAGGAGATTAGTGTGCAAACTTAAAGCACACGGTATTGGGGGTAAGGTATTGATGTGGATGGAGAATTGGTTAGCAGACAGGAAGCAAAGAGTGGGAATAAACGGGACCTTTTCAGAATGGCAGGCGGTGACTAGTGGGGTACCGCAAGGCTCAGTGCTGGGACCCCAGTTGTTTACAATATATATTAATGACTTGGATGAGAGAATTAAATGCAGCATCTCCAAGTTTGCGGATGACACGAAGCTGGGCGGCAGTGTTAGCTGTGAGGAGGATGCTAAGAGGATGCAGAGTGACTTGGATAAGTTGGGTGAGTGGGCAAATTCATGGCAGATGCAATTTAATGTGGATAAGTGTGAAGTTATCCACTTTGGTGGCAAAAATAGGAAAACAGATTATTATCTGAATGGTGGCCGATTAGGAAAAGGGGAGGTGCAACGAGACCTGGGTGTCATTACACACCAGTCATTGAAAGTAGGCGTGCAGGTAGAGCAGGCGGTGAAAAAGGCGAATGGTATGCTGGCATTTATAGCGAGAGGATTCGAGTACAGGAGCAGGGAGGTACTACTGCAGTTGTACAAGGCCTTGGTGAGACCACACCTGGAGTATTGTGTGCAGTTTTGGTCCCCTAATCTGAGGAAAGACATCCTTGCCATAGAGAGAGTACAAAGAAGGTTCACCAGATTGATTCCTGGGATGGCAGGACTTTCATATGAAGAAAGACTGGATGAACTGGGCTTGTACTCGTTGGAATTTAGAAGATTGAGGGGGGATTTGATTGAAACGTATAAAATCCTAAAGAGATTGGACAGGCTAGATGCAGGAAGATTGTTCCCGATGTTGGGGAAGTCCAGAACGAGGGGTCACAGTTTGAGGATAAAGGGGAAGCCTTTTAGGACCGAGATTAGGAAAAATTTCTTCACACAGAGAGTGGTGAATCTGTGGAATTCTCTGCCACAGGAAACAGTTGAGGCCAGTTCATTGGCTATATTTAAGAGGGAGTTAGATATGGCCCTTGTGGCTACAGGGATCAGGGGGTATGGAGGGAAGGCTGGGGCGGGGTTCTGAGTTGGATGATCAGCTATGATCATAATAAATGACGGTGCAGGCTCGAAGGGCCGAATGGCCTACTCCTGCACCTATTTTCAATGTTTCTATGTTTCTAACTCCAGTTCCTTCAGCTCCTCCGCCAATGAGCAACTCACTGGTGGGGCAGACCTGCAGTACTTGTATTTCTTAATCTCCAGCAATTGCCTTGCAATCCTAAAAGAGCCAAAAACAGCTTTGATGTCCCTAGAGAGGATGTTGTGTCTGAGTGTGCTGTGTCCGAGTGTGCTGTGATCTTACTTGTGGGTTAACCCCAGCACAATCCTCAGACTGTATTTATCGTAGGCACAGACGACATGCTTCACTGTATGTTTCAATATATATATGAAAAATAAAGCTAATTTTAATCATTAATCTTTAATCTTAAAGTCAAGGTTTAAATACTGTGATTACATTTCCTGATCCTGGACTCTTTGACAATATAACTGGATTACTTACAGGTTACTAAGAAGGCAAACGGAATGTTGGCCTTCATTGCTAGAGGGATTGAATTCAAGAGCAGGGAGGTCATGCTGCAACTATACAGGGTGCCGGTGAGGCAGTTCTGGTCTCTATACTTGAGGAGGGATATACTGGCTTTGGAGGCAGTGCAGAGGAGGTTCACCAGGTTGATTCCAGAGATGAAGGGGTTAACCTATGGGCAGAGATTGAGTTGCCTGGGACTATACTCTCTGGAATTTAGAAGAATGAGAAGGGATCTTATAGAAATATACAAAATTTTGAAATGGGTAGATGAGATAGAAGTAGGAAAGTTGAGCCTGCCCTGCCATTCAATAGATCATGGCTGATCTGTCCATAAACTCAGCTGCATCTACCTGCCTTTTCTCCATAACCCTTAATTCCACTACTATGTAAAAACCTATCTAACTCTATCTTAAATATATTTAGTGAAGAAGCCTCAACTGCTTCCCTGGGCAGAGAGTTCCATGGATTCACCACTCTCTGGGAAAAACAGTTTCTCCTCATCTCCGTCTTAAATCTTCTCACCTGAATCTTGAGGCAATGTCCCCTAGTTCTAGTCTCAATGGGCCAGATGGCCTACTGCTGCTCCTATTTCTTGTGTTCTTGTGTGTACTTTTTTGCCTGATCACTCACTCTAACATCTGAAAGATTTCAATTACATCACAACATCACTTAATGCCAAGTCTGTTGTTGGGAGCAGTAGTCAAGACAGTTATTCTGTCCTCTTGAGTTTCTTCACTGTTAATTGTGTCAATAGTACCTATCTCTATATGTAATGGACCTGCAAGCCAATACTGACCAATCTAAAGCAGGGGTTCCCAACCTTGGGTCCACGGCCCCCTTGCTTAATGATATTGATACACGGCATAAAAAAGATGTTGGGAATCCCTGATCTAAAAGCATATGAAATAGAACATATTCTGCCATCCTTTCCTAATTGTATAGAATAGTTTCTGGTTCCTTTTGGGGGATGGGATTTGCAGGAATTGGTGTTTGACAGATTAGTGGAAGGGTGGGGAAATGTTTTAAAAAAACATGGTTAGAAGCTCCTTCAGAGGGTTGTTAAATTCAGATTAAATGTACCCCCGTGGGTTTTTATTGATGTACCAGAGGAAGCGTCCTATCTGGGTGTACCACAGCTTGGTATGACAACTACTTTGCACAAGACCACAGGAAAGTGCAGAGGTCTGTGGACACAGCATAGCACATCATGGAAATCAGCCTCTTCTCTTGGGATTCTGTATACACTCTCAGTAAACATCAACATCATCATCAGTAAACAGCCAGCATAATCAAAGACCCTACCCAACCTAGACATTCTCTCTTCTCCTCACGTCCATCAGGCAGAAGATACAAAAGCCTGAAAGCACGTCCCACCAACCTTCAGGACAGCTCCTTCCTCTCTTTTTTGAGACTATTAAATAGTTCCCGAGTATAAATTGAATTCATGACTTCACAATTTACCTCTTTATGACGTTGCACATGTCTGTTTACCTGCACTACACTTTCTCTGTAGATTTTACACTTCATTCTGCACTGTTATTGTTTTACCTGGTTCTACCTCAATGTGTCGTGTCATGATCTGATCTGTAGGAACAGTATGCAGGACAAGCTTCTCACTGTATCTCGGTACATGTAACAATAATAAACTCATTCCATTTCCAATTTGATACATGTACTATCAGAACAAAGAGGACTAAATAAGCTGTCACTTAGCCAAATTCAGAATGGACACGGTGGGGACGGAAAGCCCATTTCTGTGTTGTACAGCTCTACTGGTCGACCACATATCTGGTAAACTGGTAAATTTGTTTATTATTGTCACATGAACTGAGGTACAGTACTAGACTTTGTCCTGCATGCTATTTATAGTGATAATTTCAGAACCTTGCGCATTGGTGTAGCATAAGGGAAAAGCAGGAAGCGAATGCAGAATGTAGTGTTACAATTACAGAGAAAGTGCAGTGCAGTTAACCAGTCAGGTGCAAGACCATGGCCAGGTAGACTGTGAGGTCAGGAGTCCATCTTATCGTACTAGGGGACCATTCAATCGTCTTATAACAAAAGGGTAGAGTCTGCCCTTGAGCCTGCCCTTTCAGGTTTTTGTTATTTTCTGCCTGATAGGAGAGAGTGTCTAGAGTGGGTAGGGGGTCTTTGATTATGTTAGCTGCTTTACTGTGGCAGTGAGAAGTATAAGACAGAGTCTATAGAAAAGAGGATGACTTTTGTGTTATGCTTTTGTGTGCACGACTCTCTACAGCTTCTTGGAGTCACAGGCAGATCTATCTATCCAGAACATATCTATCCAGCCAAATGGCTTCTTGAAACACACATAAAAGTTGCCGGTGAATGCAGCAGGTCAGGCAGCATCTCTAGGAAGAGGTACAGTCGACATTTCTTGGCTCCATCCCTCCCCTTCCTGTCTTCTCCTGTCCTTTCGGATCTCCCCCTCCCCCTCCCACTTTCAAATCTCTTACTAGCTTTTCTTTCAGTTAGTCCTGACGAAGGACCTCGGCCCGAAACGTCGGCTGTACCTCTTCCTAGAGATGCTGCCTGACCTGCTGCGTTCACCAGCAACTTTTATGTGTGTTGCTTGAAATTCCAGCATCTGCAGATTTCCTCGTGTTTGCGTTTTTAAATGGTTCCTTGATTCCATTTATGGGAGAGAGGAGATAGAGTAGAGATTGTGGTTGCCTTTTACAGCTCACACCCATCCTCCCTCAAGTACACTAAACTTTATTGGATGCGATGACCAAATATGAAATTATTTACTTTGTAATCAATAGACAATTAGGACAGATTATATATAATGATTATGAACATGTATTACAGCTCCAGCTAACATTCCATGTACTCTAACCTTTTGGTTTAATGGTCCCAAATGATGATATCTCTGATCTACATCTGCCACTCATTGGTCCATTTATCAAATCTAAATTCAATTCATTCTCCTCATAACCTTTCCTAATATATTCAAGGTAAACTGTAAATTATTCTTTTATTCATTGCGGGAAAAGACCATCACTGATAAGGTCGTACTTATTGCCTCCTTAAGTGGCTTTGAAAATGTGGTGATGTGGTCATTGAGTCATAGAGTTAGATATACTGCACGAATACAGGCCCTTCGTTCCAACTCATTCATGCTGAACGACATGTCTGTCTGATCTAGTCCCATCTGCCTGTGTTTGGCCCATACCCTAATAAATTTTTTCTAACCAGGTACCTATCTAAACGTGTTTTCAACATTGTAGTTGTACCCAACACTACAGCTTCATTTGGAGGCTTGTTCCATATACAGACCAGCCTCTGTCTGAAATAGTTACCCCTCAGGTCCCTTTTAAATGTGTTCCCGCTCACCTTAAATCTATGTCTCTAATTCTAGGCCCTTCTCCTCCTCTTCCAGTCTGGGAAAATATCTTGCCATTCACCTTTTCTACATCCTTCATGATTTCATCTACCTCTACAAGGCCTCAAATGCTCCAGGGGAAAAAAATTACAGCCTATTCAGTCTTCCCTTAGAGTTCGAGGCATCCAGCCCAGAAACACCCTCATGAATCCTTTCTGCACCCTTTTCAAATGAATAATATCTTGGGTGACAACCATTCCAAATCTCAGCAACAACTTGTACAGTTGCAAGATGATGTCCCAACTCAAGTATTCAATGCCCTGACTGATGAAGTGCCAAGTGTCTTTGTCCCCACCCTGTCTACTTGTCTCATCCTTCAACACTGAAGCCTGTGGCACGTAGGTACCACGTCAGAGCGGATATGTCATATTTGATGCTAAGGCCAAAAACTAAATATTCCCTCAGTGAAGTTGGATAGGGAGTTCAAGGAAATAAAATCAGTGATAATGAAAAAGTGGGTACATACTTCCAAGTTAGGATGTCTTATGTTATTTAAGAGATCTTATTACCCAATGAACTCTGAAAAAAACATTTTTCTAGCAGAGTTGTAGGAACTATATTATACAGATAGTATTCAATCATAATTTTGTCTGAAAACATAAACAAAATGCAAAGCTACTAGTGAATAGCATTACATGGGCAATTGACAACAATGAAGTATGTATGCCAATCTGGCAACTACACATTTTTAAAGATACAGACAGCTCTCTGTGGGATCTGACCCTAAGAAATTGTGGGTCAGTCCCTTACCAGAAAACTGCTCCGATGCATGAATCTTTGCTGGATATTTAGAAAAGTGTCCTTGGGGATTACAAAGAGACAAATGACTGCATTTACTGACAAATGGTTGCAAATTGAAATTCAGGACTAACAAATGAACCTTGTTTGTTTCCATTCCAGTGACATTAGGATATCAGTTTGGTTGAGAGCACATTCTAGTTTGACATGGTTTGCATTTGTGAAACTGTGGATAATTCATTGACCTTTAGTAATCCATCAATGCCTCAAGTATATTTTGTGCACGAACAGCTGCAAACTGACCACCTCAGTAACACCCTGTCAAATGCAGATAAATGTCCCTAATCAATAGTCTTCCTGACATATAACAACAGGTGCTAAGTCTCACATAAACAACATTATGAACAGATACATAAGAGGTTCTGCAGATGCTGAAAGTCTTGAGCAACACACACAACATGCTTGAGTAGGCCTCGCTTCTGCCTCCTTCCCGATGAAGGGTCTTGGCCTGAAACATGGACAGTTTACTTCCCTCCTTAGATGCTGCCTGACCTGCTGAGTTCCTCCAACATTTAGTGCGTTGCAGCAGTATGAATATTTCAGTTTTCCATTGGCTGCTAAAAGCTTTGGAATGCCCCGATGAAGGGAATGGTGTTATTGATGCAATTACTGCATCCTTCTCTAGTTCTTTGTCTGCACAGAAGTTTAGAACCTTTGGGAGATTTGGAGCAGCATTAAAATAAGGAAGGAATAATTTCACACACTTCGTTCACAGCCTCTGTCACTTCCAGGATGGATGACAGTGTCAACACCAGAACTAATCCACTTAAAACAGAAGGCAGCCACTCAGCCAATCCATTTCTTGCGGTCTCTCAGTTTAGCAAACCCCATCAGTTCTATTTCCTCTTTTATTATTTCCCTGAAACATTTTCTGTCTTACGTACACTTCAACTTTACTTTTAATGATTTTTCTCCCATTAACCTCCATTAAGGGATAACTCACAGAGGCCAATGAACCGATAAGCATTGGTTTTGGAATGTGGAAGGAAGTACAAACTCCAGACTGAACACACCTGAGGTCAGGTTTGAGATCAGTGTTGGACCTGTAAGAGCAGCACTATCTGCCACACACATACAGTACATTGATAGTAATGAAGAACAATGACTAGAACTATTTCTCTCCTGTCTGGCCTGAGGAAATGTGGCTAACTCCTTCATTGCCTATTCGGGGCTCAGTTTAATGAGTCCAGAGCAGAGACTGGACCTGGGGTCTTCCAGCTGACTGGTTCATTATCTCAGTAGTGGAAGAAAAGAAATCGAATTTTCAAAGGATAATATGCAGCTGCAGGCCAAGTCGACATTATGATCAGATTGTAAATCAATCTGCAGCCTGTTTCAGTGAAGGCATGAAGTCTGTCAGCAGCACTGAGAGCATTAAGGTTTATGGTCCTGAACCATCTCTCCAGCAGCCTCTCACAGCAAATGGAACTTAGCGAGTCATTGAGTCCTGATCCCTTATTTGCCACAAATACATGAGCTTTTGCCCAAAGTTAGATAGGAACAAAACACTCACAACTCCAAGGTTTATGAAGAACAATGGTGTGCTTCAATATGATTTTCATTCCAATGGTACAAAACTTGGCAAATACTAACTTATTATCCACTTGTATTAACTCAGGGTAGAGTACTGATTCTAAATTTGAAGTTCAAAGTTCATAATAGAATATCCGTAACAGAATCAATAAAAGACTGCACCAGACTTGAGCATTCAACCAGTGTTCAAAAGACAAGAAACTGTGCAAATACAAAATAATAATAATAAATAAGCAATCAATATTGAGAACATGAGTTGAAGAGCCTTTGAAAGTGAGTCCATAGGTTGAGGGAACATTTCAATGATGGGGCAAGTAAAGTTGAGTGAAGTTATCCAGTTTGGTTTAAGAGTCTGATGGTTGAGGGGTAATAACTGTTCCCATGTTGATGCAGCTATAAAGAAGGCAAGGCAGTGGCTATATTTCATTAGGAGTTTGAGGAGATTTGGTTTGTCAACTAAAACACTTGAAACTTCTACAAATGTACTGTGGAGAGCATTCTGACTGGCTGCATCACTGTCTGGTATGGGGGGGGTGTTGACAATTGCACAAGATCAAAATAAGTTGCAGAAACTTATAAGATTAGTCAGCTTCGTCATGGGGTCTAGCCTCTGTAGTATCCCAGACATCATCAAGGTGCGGGGCCTTTGGAAAGCGGCGTCCATCATTAAGGATCCCCACCACCCAGGACATTCCTCTTCATATCGTTACCGTCGGAAAGGAAGTACAGAAGCCTGAAGGCACACACTCAGCGATTCAGGAACAGCTTCTTCCCCTCCTCCATCCAATTTCTTAATGGACATTGTACCCTTGGACACTACCTCACTACTTTTTATTTCTGATTTTTGCACTACTAATTTTAACTTAACTATTTAATAGAAATATATACTTAATGTAACTCAGTTTTGTGTCTCTATATTTATTTATCATGTATTTCATTGTACTGCTGCCGTAAAGTTAACAAATTTCATGACATTGATATTAAATTTGATTCTGAGCCTGGCGATGTGAGTCCTGAGGCTCCTGGACCTTCTTTTAACAAGAGGAGAGCATGTCCTGGGTGATGGGATCCCTGATGACGGATGCTGCTTTCCTACAACAGTACTTTGTGTAGATGTGCTCAATAGTGGGGAGGGCTTTACCCATGATGGACTGGGTTGTATCCACTACTTTTTGTAGGATTTTCCATTCAAGGGCATTGGTATTTCCATACCAGGCCGTGATGCAGCCAGTCAATATACTCTCCACCACACCTGTATCGAAGTTTGTCAAAGTTTTGGATGTCATGCTGAATCTTCACAAACTCCTAAGGAAGGAGAAGCACTGGCGTGCTTTCTTCGTAATTGCTCTTCTGTGCTGAGCCCTGTACAGGTCCTCTGAAATAATAACAATGAGGAATTTAAATTCTTGCCTCCTCTGGTTCTCCGATGAGGACTGGCTCATGGACCTCTGGCTTCCTTCTCCTGGAGTCAATAGTTGGTTTTGCTCTATGGTGATCTCATTGTAACATATAAAAATGGGACACACCAGAATGTGCTCTCTCCTCATTACCATCAGGGAAGAGGTACAGGATCCTGAAGACCCACACTCAACGTTCTAGAAAAAGCTTCTTCCCCTCTGCCACCAGATTGCTGCACACCCCATGAATCCATAAAATTAACCTCACTATTCCTCCTTAGCACTGCATATTTATTTTACTTCTTATTGTATCTCATAGTAACTTTCATGTCTTGCGCTGTATTGCTGCCAGAAGGCGAAACATTTCCCGACATAGGTCAGTGATAATAAACCTGGTTCTGATTCTGATTCTAATGGAACTTGAGAAAGTAGATGTGGTGCTATTGTAAACCCTGGCTGGAGAGTCTGGAATCAGGTGTCACTGTCTCTAAATTAGACATAGACATCTAATTTCTTCTCTGGGAAGTGGGATTTCTTTGGAATTCCCTGCCTTAGTCACAGGGTGTATTCAAGACAGAATGTGAAGAGCATAAAGAGTCATGGGATTAGTGCAGGAACATGGTGCTGAGGTAAACGATGTTATTAAATAACAGAGCAGGCAGGCACCCTAACCCTAATGCATGGAACTGCTGACTGCTTCTTTACAGAATGGATCAGAAGGATTCGCAGTTTTTGCACTGTGACACTCTGGACCATCATCACTTGTGAATAAAAGGACCGAATAACTTGCTTCATCATCCTGATTTGATTTTCCTCTGCTTGGCATTAAAAAAGTAAATGATTATGTCCAGCATGTTAATAAACATTATTTGCACAAATCCTGATTAGATTATTAAACAATACTGTAGTGAACAGGCCATTCTGCCCACAATGTTCCGTCGACTTTGATGTTAAATTTATACTAAATGTCCTTCTCCTGTGTATCATCCATACCTCTCCACTCCCTTCATATTTACCTGTGTATCTGAAAGCTTTTAAAACATAACCAAACTGTCTGCTTCCACTACCATTCCTGGTGATGTACTCCAGGCACCTGCCACTCTCTACGTTAAAAAAAGCTTGCCCCTCATGTCACCTTTAAACATCCCCCGTCCCTCTAAACGTAAAAGCATGTCCTCTGGTGCTTGACATTTCTACCCTGGGGAACAGAGGGTCTCCCCTCAGCCCCTGATGCATTGGGGAAAAACCTTTTGCTCACACCCTCTGGCCCAGGCAGCATCCTGGTAAACAAAGGTCTCCTGCACCCTTTCCACAGTCTCCACATCTTTCCCATAATGGAGTGACCAGAACTGCACACAATACTCCAGTTCCATCTGACAAGGATTTCATATACCTGCAGCATGACTTCCTTACTCTTATATTGAACACCTCTACTAATGAAGGCGACCTTATCCACCTGTGTAGTCATTTTCAATGAACTAGAGACCTGGACACCCAGGTAACTTTGCACCTCAAATCTTATATTTAGCTTGGCAGATGGCAATAGCACAAAGCACTTCCGAAGCACAACCCCCTTTAAAATAGCCACCTTCGAGAGGAGAAAAGCTGGAATACACTTTGGGGCTACATTGGAGGTACTTTCAGGTAACATGCCAACTTAGCTCATTGTAATGGTTTCTGTTTGTGTTACCTTGCCTTTTGATTAACGTAGAGATCGTTAAGAGCACCAAATTTCTTGGTCTTCACCTGGTGGAGAATCTCACCTGGTCCCTCAACACCAGCTCCATAGCAAAGAAAGCCCAGTAGCGTCTCTACTTTCTGCGAAGGCTGAGAAAAGTCCATCTCCCACCCTCCCATCCTCACCACATTCTACAGAAGTTGTATTGAGAACTTCCTGAGCAGCTGCATCACGGCCTGGTTCGGAAATTGCACCACCTCGGATCACAAGACCCTGCAGCGGATATTGAGGTCAGCTGAGAAGATCATCAGGGTCTCTCTTCCCGCCAACACAGACATTTACATCACACGCTGCATCCGCAAAGCAAACAGCATTGTGAAGGACCCCATGCACCCCTCATACAAACTCTTCTCCCTCCTGCCATCTGGAAAAAGGCACCGAAGCATTCGGGCTCTCACAACCAGACTATGTAACAGTTTCTTCCCCCAAGCCATCAGACTCCTCAATACCCAGAGCCTGGACTGACACCAACCTACTGCCCTCTACTGTGCCTACTGTCTTGTTTATTATTTATTAGTATTTATTGTAGTGCCTATACTGTTTTGTGCACTTTATGCAGTCTTGGATAGGACTGTAGTCTAGTGTAGTTTTTGTGTTTTTTCTTCCGTAGTTCAGTGTAGTTTTTGTATTGTTTCATGGAGCACCATGGTCCTGGAAAACATTGTCTCGTTTTTACTATGTTCTGTACCAGCAGTTATGGTTGAAATGACAATAAAAAGTGACTTGACTTGACTTGACTTGATTGGCTGTTGTTTGTGACCCCAAAACTAACATGAGAACAGCCACTCAACCTAGTGTAGATGCATACGGACCATAAGACCATAAGATATAGGAGCAAAATTAGGCCATTTGGCCCAGTGAGTCTGCTCCACCATTTCATCATGGCTGATCCAATTTTCCTTTCAGCCCCAATCTCCTGCCTTCTTCTCATATCCCATCATGTCCTGACCAATCAACCTCTGCCTTAAATATACATAAAGACTTGGCCTGTGGCAACGAATTTCACAGATTTACCACTCTCTGGCTCAAGAGATTTCACCCCATCTCTGATCTAAAAGGATGCCCCTCCATTCTGAGGCTGTGTCCTCTGATATTAGACTCTCCCACCAGAGGAAACATCCTCTGCACAGGAATACTCTTATTTTGTATGCCATAGGCTCTGCTCCAAAGTTGCGGCTTGTATTCAGTGTGGAGACCCTTACTAAGCACAGATGTTGTACACTCAGTAGCCACTTTATTTCTGATGCTTAATAAAGTGGCCATTGAGTGTATGTTCATGGGCTTCTACTGCTATAGCCTATCCAATTCAAGCTTTGACGTGCCGAGTTCAGAGATTCTCTTCTGCACATCACTGTTGTAAAGCGTGGTTATTTGAGTTACTGTTGCCTTCCTGTCAGCAGTCATGCCATTAACCAGGCCTCTTTGCTTGGAGGATTGCGACTTTCTGGATGTTTTTTTTTGTTCCTTACACCATTCTCTGCAAACTCTAGAGATTGTTAAGTGTGATTAGTCCCAGGACATTAGCAGTTTCTGAGATACTCAACCCACCCTGTATGCCACCAACAATCAGTCTACAGTCAAAGTCATTTAGATCACATTTCTTCCCTTTCTGATGCTTGGTCTGAACAACAACTGAACCTCTTGACCATGTCTGCATGCTTTTTTGCTGCCACATGGGTGGCTGATTAATTATTTGCATTTACAAGCAGGTATACAGGTGTACCTGACTGTATGTGTGTGTATGTGTATATATATATTTGCTGAGGTTCAGCTGGGAGATAGTAGGATCTCAGTAGTAAGAAATACTATCCTGATGAGAGCCTTCACATAGCCTTGTGCTCCTTCTTCCAGCAGTTCTCCTGATCTCTGATCTTTGTCTCCCTCTCCAAGGGATGCCTTACTCTAAAGGAAATGCACTCATATCCAGTAGCAAATGGTCTGCAAAGAAACCAGCAAGATGGCTGCCCACTCCTGTAGACCCGAGTAACTTGTATAAGTATAGAAAGCATTTCTAGCCAAAGCAACACTAGGATAGGCACTCAACCAAAGTGTAATTGGAGACGGAGGAAACAGCAGGCATTGGAATCTGAAATAATAAACAAAATATTGGAGGAACTCTGCAGTCAGGCAGCATCTATAGTCGTAGTATTAATAGTAATAATAGTATTAGTACGATTACTCTAATCGAGTATGATGTTCTCCTAAAGGGTTGTCTATCTGTGGACCCTCAGCTGGCTGTAGAGGCCAATCCAAGATCTAATATTCTGGTGTAGTGTGGGCAAGAGAAAGTGGTGGTTGTGGTTAGTGGCTGGGTCACCTAGTAAGTGGTAGTTGCGGTTATTGTGGGCAAGAGTAAGTGATGGTTGTGGTTAGTGGTTGGGTTATCTAATAAGTGGTGGTTGTGGTTAGTGTTTGGGTCAGCTAGTAAGTTGTGGTTAGTGGTTGGGTCATCTAGTAAGTGGTGGTTGTGGTTAGTGGCTGGGCCATCTAGTAATTGGTGGTTGTGGTTAGTAGTTGGGTCAGCTAGTAATTGGTGGTTGTGGTTAGTGGTTGGGTCAGCTAGTAATTGGTGGTTGTGGTTAATGGTTGGGTCAGCTAGTAAGTTGTGGTTAGTGGTTGGGTCATCTAGTCGTTCAGTCTCTCCTTTGGCTGCAGCCACTTTTTCTCTCTGGTACAGCAGAGGTTGTTCTCATGTAGCGCGGCCACCTCTTGAACAGATTTCCTCTGGGTGTATCTACTGCATGCAATGTCTCCCCAGTTTTTTAGATGTAATCTGAAAACTGTAAAGTTTATAAAAACTATAGCATCTATAGTGGGAATGGTGAGTCAGCTGCATTGATCCAGTCCAGGTGAGGGTCCAGACCATCCATTTCCTTCTACAGATACTGCCTGGGTTGCTGAGCTCCTCCAGCACTTTGTGTGTTACAATAAAGTGCAAATAATTCCATTAAATGGTGCTCGTAGGGGATTGCTTCCTGCTGCTTAATGAATTGAGGAACGTCAGCTGCTGTGACATACGTCTTCAAAGTGGTAGTGCCACTGTGAGATCAGTGTTACACACTGAAAGGCATCCAGGTACCCAAACTGAATGACAGCCCGTATGGGCTAGGTGCTCAATTTCCTCCTTCTATGTTGCAAGAAAATAGGAAAAAGGAATTATAATCATAATTATATTCTGATAATGGCAATGCATGAGATTACAGTGATCTGATTAAAAGGAAGCCTCTTATTAAGCACAAATAAAGATTATTTTTGAATCAAGACCTCTTTAGAAATAGGAATGGGCATATCTCACTGGAATCTTATGATTAACTCAGAACAATGTTTGAACTGATTATGTTGTTCACTCACACTCTGTTGTAGCTGATATGTTTTCTGTATTGTGTTGATAAATTTTAGCAACACTTTAATGTTGGTTGCATTGTGAGCTGGTGTACAGCATGCCAGCACTGTTTCAGACTGTAGGGGCTGATGTTATTCTTTTGAGAGTGTGCCAGACTCTGTCTGCTCCCATTGCTGTGAAAGACAGGTTTACTTTGGCCTTGAGCCAATTACCTGCAGGAATGAAAAATCGCTCAGTCATCTCTTATTGCAGCAAAGTGTGCCTTCTTATTAGCAAATTGCCCCTCTGTTGGGTACTGATAGTGCAACTGTTGCCAATTGTTTCAGGGGTTGTTCCAACCAAGATTAATTTTACTGATGTGAAAGTCAAATATTTGCACAGTTAACAAAGGGTTCTTGAATAAATGGAATTGGCAGAGTCATTGTGTGATGGGATAAGATTGTTCAATTAATCAAATGGACCATTTTGAGCAAGGGAGAATTCATCATCGTTTGGAGATTAAAGCATGAGAAGAGAGGATGGCCAAAGAGCAGCTTTTTCACCTGAATGCTTAGCTGGATGCTCTGCTGCGGAGGGAGTCCGATTGGATTGTGGAGATAGTGCACTAACACCCCACGGATTCGCTGGTGTATTTGCTGCAGACAGGATTCAATCCTCTTTGAATGCCCTTAGCTATACAGGAATAATTATTGAATCTCCGAAACACCACAGTGTACATCCTAGGGGGCTAACAAATTTTTGTTTCATTTTTAAATTATTTTGCACAATTATTTTTAAAAAAACTTAGTGTGAGGAGAGCTGAAGATATGCCTGACTGCCAATCAAGATTCAGCCAATTGGGTATAAAATTTCCAAAGGGTATTGGAGAGAGGGGCATCATTGGCAAAAGTGAGACAGTCGTGAGGGGAACAGTGCTAGGGGGAGGTGGTCATTTCAAGGTGGATAAAGCAAGTAGATCAAATGAAAGGCAAAAGGCATGTGAATAGAATGAAAAAAGTAATTGACATGCTTCATCCATTCGGCGAGTCTCAGCAATGTAACAAATCTCTAATACAACTTTTTAACAGTTAAAGTAAGTGGCTGAGTCATTGAGCCATACAGCATAGAAGTGGGCCCTGAGGCTTAATCAAATCCATGCCGACCATTTTGCTCATCCATACTGGTCTTATGTGCCAGCATTAGGACCATACCCTTCTATGACTCACATATACAAGAGCCCGTGTAAATGTCCCCTCAATATAGTGACTGTATCTGATTCCATCACCTCATCTGGCAGTGCGTTCCTGATATCAACCACTCCCTATGTAAAATACTTTTTCCTTAGATTCCCTATTAAACTCCTCCCTCTCCATTTAAAACAGCGGTCTTTTGACACCCCGACCATGGGAAAAAAGATTCTGACTATCCATCCTACCTTTTTTCTCTAATGATCTTATGCACTCCTATCAGGCATCCTTTGCTCTAGGTAAAGCACGTCCATATTATCCAATCTTTCTCTACAACTGACGTTTTCAGGCAATCCAGGCAACATCTTGGTGAATCTCCCTTTCACCCTCTCCAGTGCAATCACGTCTTCCTACAGTGTGATAACCAAAACTGAACACAATACTCTAAGTGGGGTTTAACCAGTATCGTTTAATGCTGCAACAGTCAAAGACGTACCGGTCGGTAGGCTAATTGGTCATTGTAAATTGTCCTGTGATTAGGCTAGGATTAAATTGGGGGATTGCTGGGTGGAGTGACTCAAAGGACTGGAAGAACCTATTCTGTGCTGTACCTCAATAAGTAAATAAATAGATAGATATATAAATAAAATTATGTTTTATATTTTATATTCCATGCAAGCTATGAAGGCAAGTATTCTCTGTGTCTCCTTCACTCTTTCCAGCTGTATTGTTACTTTCAGTGATTAGAAGCCTAATGTTTCCCCGTTTATCAAAATTTCTTACAACCTTACACTTGCTATTCACTAAAAAACAAATACACTAAAAAAAAGGGGACTTTCAGGAAATTTGGCCTTTTGTTTTGAGTGCTTCATCAGACAACTGTAGACAGAAAGAAATTGAGCTTGTCTCAAAGAACAATCATGTAGAGTATGACGATGTGATTCATCACTCATACCCACGCTGGACTTCGTTGAGCAATTGTTGAGCTAATTCAGAAAAGCTTCCTGCCTGACTAAGCCAGTTGCAGAATATATTATCATTCAGTGAGGGAGACTTACTCCTGAACGTAGACTGATTAAAAATATATCGTCTCCAGAGTGTTGTTTGGCCACTTGCTTTAACTGTTAAAGAACTGTATGTGGGTACAACAGTAATAGTGCTTGGTGAAGCTCAGGTATGAGTTACAGAATGTGCAAGAGGGGTCAGTTTCCAAAAGTATATTATTATCAAAATAAATTTTACTGATAATAAAATTGTTTGCAAGTATAAACCTGCAGAGTTTTTTAGTTTTGTTTACATTTATAGTCAATGGTTTCAGTACTGTTCTATTATATTCCTACACATCCAAAATACTCCTCCCACTCATGTGGCCCCCTTGCGTGGAACACTACTACAGTTATTAAGGGGCGTCCTCTCCCAACACAGTCTCTCCCTCTCCAGTAACAGAAGAACCCTACACAGTGGTCCTTCCCAACTGAGGCCTTGTGGTGTCTGCACCAAGCTTCATCATGTACTCCTGCAGCCTGGAACGTGCAAGTTGGCAGCGTTCCTCTATGGACATCTCAATGTGCTGGCAGGCTAACACTTTCCAGCAGACCAAATTGCATCTTTCACGGAGCTGATGACCTGCCAGCAGCAGTTGATGTCCGTCTCTGTGTCTGACCCCAGAGACAACCCGTGGATCAGGGTTGTCCTCTGTCGTACAGCTGCTGAGGGTGAGCTGTGTCCCAGGCCCTTGCATCTTTCTTCACTCCTGCTTCGCAAGTCCACAGTCCGCAAAGAGGTGAGCTACCAACTCTTCCCTGCGACAGTCATCCCGCGGGCAGCGCACGGTAATAGCGATGCTCCAGGCATCCAGGAAGGATTGAGCTATGACAGCCCCTCTCACCACCGGCTAGGTAAGGTCTTGGTGAGATCTCGTAATGAGGCATTCTGCCAGATGGTCGAGACCAGTGGTTCCCAAAGTGGGTGATACCACCCCCCCCCCCCTGGGGCAGTAACAGAGTGCTCAGTAACAAGGGGGGGGGGGCAGCTGAGGGATTCCAGGCTTATTTTCTGAAATTAGTTACCTATAAGCATTTGATTCTCAGTGCCTCATAATTGATTACAATGATCATGTAATCTCCTCATCTCTTGTTAACCCATTGTCCTCTTAGAACCTGCTCAAAGCATGTTACTGTTGCTGAAAATGTGACACATCTGTGCTTGGCATATCATGAGAGATCTGGACTGCAGAAATTGTGGTTATTTCTGAGCCCAGCCTGCACATTATTGCCATTCACTACTGTAGTACAGTGTTAGTTAGTCTGACTCCCATACTCTAATCACAGAACATTGCAATTCCTGTGAATTAGGGTATGGCATTCAATGGGGTAATGTTCAGATTCTGCTCTTTTGAATGGTCTTGATCATATTTCTTTAGCCCATGGCTAACTGAGATATCGCTGCACCCCTTTATGTACCTTGAGGCACAGAGTCAGTTTCTGCCTGACATCCTAACTTTCCCTATTATTGATCATAGCACTCAAGGTTGAACTTAAACAAAAGGCAATTGACTGTCAATGTTAATCCATAATGGAAAGAAGTTTAGACAGTATAGTGTGGAGTATCTGAAATATGGATTGATACCATCAGCAAGCAACCAGCAGAGACCAAAGTGTCTGTTGTGTTAAAAAGTTTTTCAAATGAAGCAATGAAACCATCCAGGCTCCCTTGAAAATTTGAAGAGAGTACACTCGGATAGGTGGTGGCATCCGTTAGTCTCGCGAGACCATGGGTCTGCACCTGGAAAGTCTTGCTTCAGTCTGTGTTAGAGCAGTGTCTGTTGTGGCTGTAGAGGCCCACACAGGAGTTACAGTCTCAGCTACAGCGACTGCACTTGAAGGCGCTGTCCTCTACTGTTGTCTTGGTATTGTTTTTCCGATGAGTGTGCTTTTCTTCAGCAGCAAGCCTCAGCTTCTCTTCTCCTCTTTTTAGACCTCTGCATAATTCCAGCCTCCAGTGAGAGCGATCGCTTGTGATGTCCTCCCACCTCCCGATGTTCATTTTCAGTGACTTCATGTCTCTCGTGCAAACGTCTTTGAAACAAAGATGGGGCCGCCCTTGTGCTCTCTTGCCAGACTCTGGTAAAGCATATAAGTACTTGGCTTATTTTCAGCCACTTTGCGAAAACTTACAGAAACAGAAAACACTTTAACATATGTTTGGCAGCATTTCGCAACAAAACAGTAATGGTTTGCGTGCTTCATGCAAAATTTTATTGCTCGATCCTAAATCTGGAAGGCCCCATTCAACTGGAGAAGAACTAATTCTGTCAGTAGTAAGGGAGGTTCCGAGTACAGTCTTGCATAAGTCACCAGATAAAATAATTAAAGCGATTCTGCTCAGCACAACTCTGCTCAAAGGTGAACAGATGAAATGTCTCAGAATGTGGAAGACACATTGTGCAACATACTTAGGACAAGAGAATTTGCTCTGCAGTTGGTGAGTCAACTTTGCCAGGCAACAAATCTTTGCTTCTTGGTTTTGTTCACTTCATAAAAGATGAAAGCACTTTTCAAGAGCTGTTATTTGCAGTGGGATTAGAAACAGGTACGAAGGCGTCATTGGAAACTTTTCCAATTTCTGAATCTCTCTGAGCTTGAAGAGAAAGAAAAAATACCAGATGATGATGTTCAAGAGTACCGTGCCCACCTGGATGAGCTTTATAAAGACATGTTAGAGAGATTTCAGGATCTTCTCTTGATCCACATTCCAGTTGGGTAATAAATCCATTCCTGAGCACTTACAATGATGAATTAACAGGAAGGATGGAGGAAGAACTGATCTCGCTATAAAACAACTTGGAGCTGAAGCCAAGGTTCAAAAAAATCATACGAAGACTTTTGGTTGCAGAAAGAAATCTCTGAACGCTATCCTGCACTCTGCAAAAAGGTCAAGATATTCTTTATTGCCTTTCCAACATAATATTTCGTGGAGCATCGTTTCAGTGCGGTCGACCAACTTCTTTCAAAGCAATGAAACAGACTGCAAATTACTGAACATGGGGATCTGAGTGACATTCATCCTGATGTTGAAAAGTGAATATCATTGCAACAAGCCTATCCATCTATTGAAAGGTGAAAAAACAAAGATGCAGTGTATAGGTGGTCTACTTGAGTACACTCTCAAATTGGTGGTGATTTTTTACTGTAATTAAATAAAGAAATTATTTTATTTTGTAGCTTCAAATAGTTTTGAATATTTTTGCGATTATTTGTCACTGCTTTGAATTTGCAGTACCGGTTTATTTTCAATTGTGCATCTTATATTAAAATTCTTTATAGTTTTCATGTAATTAATAGTTGGAAAGGGAGAGAGACACTGGGGATGTGGCCTGGGTGCCAAGGGGCTGGTAACACAAAAAAGTTTGTTAACCACTGGTCAAGCTGTCTGCTCAGGGAACCACTCACGGTGTCCATTAAGTCTTTCTTCTGCAGCGTCTGCAGGATGTTCTGTGCTGACCACCGCCTGATGGACTTGTGGTCAAAGCCGTGTTGGTCTGATGGACTTGTGGTCAGGGGTGTTGGTCTGGAAGAACTTTCCTACAAAGAACAGGGAGTGCAGAAATATTTCCAAGGCTGTATTATGATTCACAAAGCTTTCTGGCATAAGTAATGACAGTTTCTCAACAACCCTGATATCAAGATTTGTTATGTAATTTTATCTAATTAGATAGGCATGTCTAATACATTACTGTTGCAAAGCACCTTCTTCAACCTAACCCTTTATTCAATCACATGCTGCAGGCTATACAACTGCATAGAGTGAAATAATTGCTTCTATTGTGATTTCAAACAACCATTCTCTCACTCAGTGAGATGTGAGAACATTGAGCCACTGAGAGATTATAATTGCATCTGAACTCCATTAATGTGGACACACTTGTTTTCCAATAGATAGGAATCGTTTCCTAGTTTGCAAATGCCACTTCTCTCATAACAAATAACATTGCCAGATGTGTGCTGTCCGCCTAGTCCAATCAAACACTGGACTCTCGATTCAAGTGGCTCTTCAATGATCATCAGACTTCAAGGTTCAAGATTCAAGGCTAGTTAATGTCATTTCCAGTACAGGAGAACAGAATCATTGTTACTCTGGAACAGATGCAAGAAAATTACAAAATAATGCACTAACGTAAAGAACACAATAAATATAAATGCATTAGAAGCTAATATATGTAAACTGATTGTATGTCCGTAAAGTGACACTAGCACAGGAGTGTCTGTGCACAAGGTGACCGACGGGAAATGATAAAGTAGTGGTGGTGGGCTGTGTGGAGTGGTGGAGGTGCTGATCAGCCTTACTGCTTGAGGAAAGTAACTGTTTGAGCCTGGTGGTCCAACTGTGTAGTGACTGTTTTTGACTTTCATGCAGTGAGGCAGCATGTTAGGATGCTCCCTACTGTGCACTTGTAGAAGGACAAATCGCAAACAAAAGAACATCTGCAGATGCTGGAAATCCCAGCAATACACACGGAGTGCTGGAGGAACTCAGCAGGCTAGGCAGCATCTATAGAAAAGAGTACAGGCGACGTTTCGGTACAGGTGAAATGTTGACCGAAATGTCGCCTGTACTCTTTTCCATAGATGCTGCCTGGCTTGCTGAGTTCCTCCAGCATTTTATCTGTAGAAGGATGTGAGTAAAGATGTGCATAGTCCTGCACTCTTCAGCCTCCTCAGAAAGTAGCAATGTTGGTGACCTTTCTTGATTGTGTCGGATGTGTTCTGGACTATGAGAGGTTGTGCGAGGTGTGTGCTCCCAGAAGTTTGTCAAAGCTCGCAGTTTCCACTGCTGTGCCGCTGATGTAAAAGGGGTGTCATGTCTCTGTCAAGAGAAGAATCTCCCAATGAACAGACAAAATGATTCAAGGAATAAACAGAAAATGCTAAAAGAACTCAGCGGATCAGGCAGCATTTATGAAAGGAGAAACTGAATTGACATTTCAGGTCCAAGACCCTTCATTGGAGCTCAGAACTGCTATCTGACTGCTGGACTGCTGGAGTGCTTTCAGAATTGTCTGTTTTTATTTCATATTTATCATATATGCAGCCTGTTTTGATTCAAGCCTCAGAGTTACCATGAAAAAGAGATTTACTCTCTGACTCCTTGGCACAACCTCAAACCTTCGAACCACTCCTCAGAATGAAAATTCAGTCCATGCATCACAAGTGAACAGAAGCCCTGAATTATACCCTAGTACCCTCACAAACATTGTCATTGTCATTGTCAAACAAGGTCATTGCACCTCCTCCCCCCCCCCCAGAGCCCTGCTCCCCTATGCCATCAGATATCTCCTGACCTACTTGTGACTGAACCTGCAGAATCCTTGAATCCTAATGTGACTGCACCAGTTACTTCCTAACCCATAGAGCAAGTGAAAGCAAGTCATTTTCAATCCACAGAGACTGCCTAACAAGAAGAGTATTTAGGTAACAAAGTACAACTTTTAGCTTGAGTCATTAATAATAGACTTAACAAGAGCTATTGTCAGCATATTAATACCACAATGGTCTTCCTCCTAGAGATGGAGTTGAAGCTCTCAGCTGGATTGCAAAACATTCCTTGACTGTGATAAATTATATTAACCCAACAAGACTGGAAGGATGAACCAACACTGTTCTTTTAAAAGAACAAAGGTTAGACATTCATCTGCACAATCTTGTTTTTGGTACTGAAGCAGTGCTTGATGTCTCTGCCTAACAATGCCATGAAAAGATCTAAAAAGATGACAGTACTGTGCAGAATCTTAAGAATACACACTATGTAATCCCACGCTGCAGAAGAAACAGTGGGTGTTACTCATAAGTTCCAATTGAATTTCCAGCAGCTCCTGACACTGAAATCAAATTGAAATTTCATCAGACAGCCCTTCAAGGTACACACAAATAAACCTGTCTTTCAAACTACTGTAGAGTTCTTCCTGCTGCAATTCCTGCAGAGGGGCAGAGGAAGGGAGGGGGGACATGCTCTTGGTCTGAAAAAAAGGGAGCAAAGGTGACTGGTTCATCAAATCATCCACAGGATGGCTTTCCTATACAGTCCAATGCACTGTGTAATGATCTGACCTGAAGGAACAGTATGCAGGGCAAGCTTTTCACTGTATCTTGGTATATATGATCATAATAAACCAATACCAATGCTTCTTCTCAAGGGATCACAGAGATCCTCTGGAGCTAGCTGCCAGTGGTATTGCTGAGATGAAGCCAGAGACGTCACAGCCCTGGACTCTGCCGCAGGATCTGCAACGCCCTCGCAGATGGGCTGCAGAACAGGTTCAGCAATAACACTCGTGAGTATGCACATTCCAGTCAATTAGTGTTTCATTGCGGTGGTATTTAACTCCCTTCCTTTCATTCCAGTCTTGGCGAGACTTGAGCAAAAACACAGCAACCTCTACACTCGCTGTTTACCTTCATCCTGGTTTCAGGAAAGAAGAATACCATTTAGATTGACGCTGTAAAGCAGTGGTATTCATTTCATATTGAGTTTCTGCTTCCTATCTGCAGTGTCTGTGTTAAATTACATTTTGTTTTAGTTAATGGCCCTGAAGGTCACTTCGATCAAATTTCTTCCCCATTCTGATGTTTGGTCTGAACAACAACTGAACCTCTTGACCATGTCTGCGTGCTTTTATGCATTGAGTTGCCACCACGTGATTGGCCGATCTAGTGTTTATTGCTTTGTCCTTATTCCTGCACAGTTCTTATTGAAAGTCAGCAAACTGTTCATCCACTTCCATGTCTCTCCTGTGCTTGGGCCACAACTGCACATTTGTTGAGTCAACGTTGGCCTCACTAAATCATACAACATGGAAACAGGTGCTTTGGTCAATAGGCCACATACCAATCATTAAACACCCCTTTTGACTAATCTTACTTTGTTTTCCTCACACTACCACCAATTTCCTGCACACTCTACCACTTAGCTGAGGCACCTTACAATGTCCAGTTAATCTACCAGCTCATAAGGCTTTGGGACGGGGGAGGAAACTAGAGCAGCTGGCAGAAATTCACATGATCATGGGGAGAATGTGCAAACCACACAGACAACACTACAGGGAAGAATTGAATCTGGGTTACTGAAGCTATGAGGCAGCATCTCGATCAGCTGCACTACTGTACCATGGCCAGTGGTGCCCATGACTGGCCATATCGCATGGCGGAGGTCCTTTTCACCATCACACCATTGCTTTGAGCATTTGACATGGGTAAGAGCTGTCCACCTGTGAATGAAGAGCAACCATCCTATTTTCAGACCAACTTGCTAAAAATCATACTGATGAATTTTTGGTTTTGCGTAACTGCCAATGTCTTTTATGTCAGTTTGATGGTACGAGCAAACACAACGTTCTCACGCAGAAATGCAGATGCAGTGGTACAGCCCTCAGTTGTGTTAACACCAGGAAATGTGAAAAAATGCTTTAATCTATGTTTTCACAGCTTTCAGCTAGGCAACCATTGCCTTTAGAAACAAAATCCTGCCGAGTTCCTCTAGCAATTTAAAATCAGTGGCCCATTTATTAGGTACACCTGTATACCTGCTTATTAATGCAAGTATTTGATCAGCCAATCACGTGGCAGCAACTCAATGCAAAAAAAGCATGCAGACATAGTCACAAGGTTCAGTTGTTGTGCAGACCAAACATCACAATGGGGAAGAAATGAGATCTAAGTGACTTTGACCATGGAATGATTGTTGATGCCAGACAGGGTTGTTTGAGTGTCTCAGAAACTACTGATCGCCTGGGATTTTCATGCATAGCAGCCTCTAAAGTGTTTTATTAGTGA
Source organism: Mobula birostris (assembly GCF_030028105.1). Lineage (NCBI taxonomy): Eukaryota > Metazoa > Chordata > Chondrichthyes > Myliobatiformes > Myliobatidae > Mobula > Mobula birostris. The sequence continues at coordinate 40,537,089 of NC_092387.1, forward strand.
GAGACGTCAGAGGAGAATAGCCAGACTGGTTCAAGCTGACATGGAAGTGACAGTAGCTCAAATAACCATTCGTTACAACAGTGGTGTGCAGAACGGCATATCTGAACACACAACAGGTCAAAACTTGAAGTTGTTGAACGACAGCGACCACAAACGTACACTCAGTGGCCACTTTATTAGGTTCAGGATTTAGAGTACCTAATAAAGTGGGCACTGAGTGTTATGAAATTGGTTGTTTTGTGACAGCAGTACAGTATAAGACATTAAAAAATTACTGTAAGTAACAATAAGAGAAGATAAAAGAGGCAAAAGAAGGAGAACAAGGTAGCATTCGTGGATTCACGGACCATTCAGAAATTTGATGGTGGCGAGGGAAGAAGCTGTTCTTAAAATGTTGAATGTGAATCTTCAGGCTCCTGTACTGGCAGTAATGAGAAGATGGCATGTCTAAGTGCTTTGCAAGCCCTTCATCTCGTACAGTCCAATTCATAATGCTGAATCTAACCGAGGTGATTCTGAATTATTTGGGTGGAGAGATTTGAAACTTTAACACTGATGCCATTATGAACACATAGAAAACTTCACAGGTAATTGGATCTCCTGGATCATAATCAACAGAACTCAATATCTGAATAGTGGGTTGGTTTTACTCAATATTAAGATATGCAGAATCAACAATTGTCACTGGAGTCTCCTGCTTTACAGATATCATCCTCCCAGTGCAGAAATTTAAATTGGAACGAATGGAATTTGATTAGTATTTCATCAACGTAAAACTGCTTTTGTGTCACAGTCAAGTGGCTTATGCCAAGTAAATTATGCAAACTGCTTTTTATTCATGGCCTCATTTGTCTCAGGATGGGGGAACACACTTGCATTAAGAAACAGGATGTGTCTAATACATAAATATTGATATAGACACTTCTTGTCCTTTGTTATATACTCCAAGTGAGTAAACATCCAGAAAAAGTAAGAACTTGCATTTATATAATATTACATGATTTTAGGATCTCAAGCTTGACTGATCACTGTACCCTCATAAGACCATATGACTATGAGACATAGGAGCAGAATTAAGCCAATACTGAAATGTAAGAAACCCTGCAGCCAGTTTGCATACAGCAAGATCTCCCAGAGATCAAATAAATGATCACTCAGATTGTGATGGTTGAGGAAGAAATATGGCCAAACTTTAAAGGAGTACTGTACTGTGTTTCTTTTGGAAATACAATGGAATGCTTCACATCTACCTGAGGGGTGACAGAAGTTTGATTTCAACTGTGACTGAGAAGCCATGCTTTTGACACTGTAGAATCTGTCAGTGCTGCATTGAAGGTCACAAATAATGCCAATCCTATCCTCAACATTCACATCCATTGATTTCCCAGTAGAGGTATGCTTCGTAACAACTGATAGCTGACAAACAAGTCATCCTTACCCTTGAGAAATTGCCTAATATATTTTCAATATTTCATTACAACAGAACAATCTTATCAGTCCCATTCCCCCATGCATTTCTCTATAACCTGTCCTCCATCACCAGTCTATCAACTGTTCCCTGATTGTCCTACCTGTACTGGGGACGTGTGGTTAAGGGAGTGCAATTTACAGCAACTAGTTCACCAGCAAACCAGCATGTCTTTCAGATGTATGAAGGATCTAAAGCACCTGGATGAAAACCATTCATTCACAGGGAGAACATGCAAACTCCACAGGGATAGCACTGAAGGTCAGGATCAACCAAAGATTGCTGGAAATGTGAGACAGAACCACTAATGGCTCAGCCAGTGTGTCAACCTCATGTCCCCATTCAACCTATGCACAAACTGTTATAAAGCTTCATCATGTCACAGAATCATATAGCGTAGAAACAAGACCTTTAGTCCATCAAGTTGCCATTGACTATCAAGCATTAATTTATAGATTATTTTACACTAATCCTATTTTATTGTCCCCAATTCCTCATGTTCTACCACTCACTCATACACTGGGGGTAATTTCAAGTGACTAGTTAATCTGCTAAGCTGTTTGTCTTTCTGACATGTAAGGAAATCAGTGCACGTGGGGGAAATCAACATGGGCACAGGAAAGCATTGATGTCTCAGTCTATCAATGACTTCCATGATCTTCTTTGTTTCATGGCTATCTGGAGAAGATGAATCTCAGAGTTGTATACTGTATGCATACTTTGATAATGAATGAATCTTTGAACATCACCTGAGTTCAACATTGTACCTGCATCACTGGAAGTATGAAGGAGCAACTCTACTAGCTCTGCCACTGTGCAGTGGGGATGGCATTTTCAATCGTCCTAGTCTGGATGACTGATTTAATATAAAGGAAAGTATTTACCCAGCTGTGTGGATCCAAACACAACATTTGATCTCAGTTCCGGTGATGTACTGGTTATCGCTCTGTGTCACAAGCTGGCCAAATGCACAAACAATGACTCCACATATTTTTGCCATTACAGTATAATATGTTTTTCTTCTTTCTCTCTCTGAATTGAATAGGCAGAGAGAAAATAGCTTTTGAAAACTCCCTGCACCATGTGAAGCAATTAGCTCCTGTCATAATCTCCTGCAGATCAAAGCCCAGTGATTGATAATTGGATCAAAATTCAGTTATCATAATTACTAAGTGTTAATTGCCCTTTAAACATTTGTGTGGGACAGGTTGTGAAAGAATGTCAGTGTCACCTTATGAAGTCCAAATAAATTAATTCTGTGGGATTTGAAATTAACAAGACGTTGTTGAAGTTAATGTTCACATGATGTATTCATGGTTCCCTTCAAACCACCGTACGGAAGCTGCAACTAGAGATTGAGTGTGAAGGGCAACAAACACAGTGGCACAGACAGTGGAGCTGCTGCCTCACAGCTCTGAGAGTCGTGGGTTCAATCCTGACCTAGGGTGCTATTGGTGTGGAGTTTTCACGTTCTCACTGTGACTGCATGCATTTCTTTTAAGGGTTTTAAATTAGTTTTATAAATTTTAGTGTTTGAGATACTGTGCGGAATAGACCCTTCCGGCCCTTCAAGCTGGGCCGACCAGCAATCCCCCAAATTAATCCTAGACTAATCCCAGGACAAGTTTATAATGACCAATTAATCTATCAGTGCGGAGTCCTTAGACTGTGGAAGGAAACTGGAGCACCCGGAGGAAACACACGCGGTCACGGGGAGAATGTACAAACTCCTTACAGACAGCAGCGGGAATTGAACCTAGGTTGCTGGTACCGTAAGGCATTGTGCTACCCACTATGCTACTGGTAGGTTACTTGGCCATTATAGACTGTGTGTGGTTGAGTGAAGAGTTTCTGGAAATTTAGGGAGAAATGGATGCAGGAAATGTCAGTGGCAGAGCGTGATTATTCTATAAACTGGCATGGATTCAATGGGCTCAATGGCCTCCTGATTCATAGACAAAATAGCAAAACACGACTTAATCTTGTTCATCCATCGTCTTTCATCATATACTCAGGACATGCTTAAGTGTTTTTCAATCAGCCAATTGATTTTTAGAGTCAATATTGCCCAGTGGGGATGGGGCAAAAAACACTAATGACTTTAAATATTTTTGTATGTGGTAAGATGTCCCAGGGAACCTTAAAGGAAGATTGATTTTAAGCTTCAAAAGAAAGTATTAGAACAAGTGACTAATTGCTTTGTCTTGCAAGAATAAAGCCTCTATCAACCTGTGAAATTGCAGTTCATGTCTAAGGAGGCACCGATTTGCGTGCAAATATTATCTGCAGAGAAGCAGACTGAACACTGCTGCAGGCTTCCCCATGATCGTAACTCTGGTGACACAGGCCCTCATCCCAGCTCTTCCCAACACACACAGCTGGACTGTCCAGATCCCGGGCTTTAGTCACTCACCTTGCTTGCTCTCTGGACCGTGGTGTACATTCACAGCTAATGAGTACGTCAGAAACAAAACCATCCACATTTCTGAGCAAATTAGATACTTATGATCAGAATTTTTAACTGCAGTCCATCCCCAGGTAATAAACTTGCTTTTGCTGACATCCGCAAATCATTTTGCACACCAGGGTTCAGGAGGAGACATTGAATTGCATAGAGGGAGAGAGAGTCTATAAAAAGTGAACGGGGGCAGACAGCACATTTTTGCACGCCACAGTTCCTGAGAAGACATTGGATTGCGCATAATTAGGCACTTGGCAAGGCGCAACCAAAAAAAGGTAGGTTTAAACTGAGCGGCCACTGTGGGAGTGGGTCTGTGTTAGAGTGGGGAATTGAAGATTTGTCTCATCGAGGCTTCGGTGAGGAGGGGCATAGGCCATAGGTAGATTTTTTTAAATTTTTTATTCTTCCTTTCTTTCACAAGATCACAAGACAAAGGAGCAGAAGTAGGCCATTCGGCCCGTCGAGTCTGCTCCGCAACTCCCCCATGAGCTAAGCTATTCACCCATCTAGTTCCAATTTCCGGCTTTTTCCCCATATCCCTTGATACCCTGACTAATTAGATACCTGTCAATCTCCTCCTTAAACACCCTCAATGATCAGGCCTCCACAGCTGTATGTGGCAATGAATTCCACAAATCCACGACTCTCTGGCTAAAATAATTTCTCCTCATCTCTGTTTTAACCGGGTACCCTCTAATTCTAAGACTATGGCCTCTTGTCCTGGACTCACCCACCAAGGGAAACAACCTTTCCACATCTACTCCGTCCAACCCTTTCAACATTCTAAACATTTCTATGAGATCCCCTCTCATTCTTCTATACTCTAATGAATACAATCCAAGAGCCAACAAACGCTCGTCATATGTTAGCCCCTGCATTCCAGGAATCATCCTCGTAAATCTTCTCTAAACTCTCTCCAACATCAGTAAATCCTTTCCAAGATAGGGGGCCCAAAACTGCACACAGTATTCCAAATGAGGTCTCACCAGTGCCCCATAGAGCCTCATCAACACCTCCTTACTCTTATACACTATTCCCCTTGAAATGAATGCCAACATAGCATTCACTTTCCTTACCACCGATCCAACTTGGTGGTTAACCTTTAGGGTATCCTGCACGAGGACCCCCAAGTCCCTTTGCACTTCCAATTTTTGAATTTTCTCCCCATCTAAATAATAATCTGCCCGATTATTTCTTCTTCCGAAATGTACAACTGTACATTTGTCAACGTTGTATCTCATCTGCCATTTCTTTGCCCACTCTCCTAAACTAACTGAGACTCTCTGCAACCTTTCCGTTTCTTCAACATTTCCTGCTCCTCCACCTATCTTAGTGTCATCTGCAAACTTAGCCACAAAACCATTTAATCCATAATCCAAATCATCGATATACATCGTAAAAAGAAGCGTCCCGAACACCGACCCCTGCGGAACACCACTAGTAACCGGCAACCAATCAGAATAGGATCCCTTTATTCCCATCCTTTGCTTTCTGCCTACCAGCCAATGCTCCACCCATTTCAATATCTTTCCTATAATTACATGGGCTCTCATCTTATTAAACAGCCTCATATTCTCTCCCTGTTTCTTATTGTACATTTTGAATAGCATGGATGCCAGGCAGAATAGAGGAATGCTCCTCTTACGGGATGTGGGAAAGCAGGAAGATCCCCGTTGTACCCAACGATACCTACAAGAAGTGCATCCAGCTGCAGCTTCTAACAGACTGTGTTAAAAGGAGCTGAAGCTGGAACTGGATGAACTCCAGATCATTCCGGAGGCTGAGGGGTTGATAGACAGAACATACAGGGAGGTAGTTACATCCAAGGTCCAGGACACAGGTGACTGGGTGACCATCAGGACGGGAAAGATGATCGGCAGCCAGTGCAGAATACCCCTGTGCCATTCCCCTCAATTACACATATACTGCTTCGGATGCTGTTGGGTGGATGACCTAGTAGAGGGTAGCCACACTCGATAGGTCTCTGGCATTGAGACTCAGAAGGCTCTGTGGCTCAGAAAGGAAGGGGGAGAAGAGGTGAGCTGTAGTGATAGGGGAACCAAAAAGGAGGTTCTATAGACGAGAGTGAGATTCCCAGTGAGCATGTTGCCTCCTGGGTGCCAGGGTCAGGAGCATCTTGGACTGAGTCTACAGCATTCTTTAGTGGGAGGGTGAGCAGCCAGAGGTCATGGTCCTTGTTGGTACCGTGACAAGGTCCTGCAAAATAAATTCAGGGAATTAGGCGCTGTTCAAGGTTTTGATCTCAGGATTTCTACCCGTGCCACATGCTGGTGAGGCTAGAAATAGGAGTAGCATACAGTTTAACACGTGGCTAAGAAGATGGTACAGGAGGGAGGGCTCAGATTTTTCAGTCACCTAGGCTGTTTCGGGGAAGATGGGACCTGTACAGAAGGGACAGTTTGCACCTAAACTGGATAGGGCCTAACACCCTAGCAGAAAGGTTTTGCACGGCTGAGTTTAAACTAGAGCTGCAGGGAGATGGGAACCAAAGCGCCAAAGCAGATAGTGGAGTGGTTATGGGGAATATGTTGTTAAGCCTACATGCAAAGTCAGGAATCAAAAGGTGGGATTAATGTTCTGAGCTGCGTACAGTTCAATGCAAGGAGTATTTTGGGAAAGGCAGGTAGGAAAGGCCAGCAAATAGAATAATGGCATTGTAGCCTTTAGTGACACTTGCTTGCAGGAGGGACAGGACTGGCAGCTCAATGTTCTGGGGTTCCATTATTTTAGGTGTGATAGAGTTGGAGGGATTAAAGAGGGAGGGGTGCATTACTAGTTAGTACTCAGTCAGGACAGACTGGACAGCTGGTCTAGTGAGGCAATATGGGTAGAGCTGAGGAATAAGAAAAGTACAACTATATTAATCGGATTATATTATGGACCACTTAACAGTCCACAGGATTTAGAGGAGGAAATTCATAAAGAGATCGCAGACTGTTGCAAGGAACATAAGGTTATGATAGTAAGTGATTTTAAGTTTCCATATATTGACTGGAAATCCCATACTGTAAAAGGGCTAGATGGGAAAAAGTTTGTCAAATGTCTTCAGGAAAGTTTCCTTAGTCAGAACATAGGCTAGGGGTTTGGGGTTTGATGTTCTTGTTGTTTCTCCGTGTGGGTGATCTGTTAGTTCTTGTGCAAGGGAAGGGTTAGAGGAGTTTGGGGTTTGCGAGTTTTTATTTCTTTTTCTTTTCGTGCAGGGGGATTACAACCAGAGGACAAGGGGGGATTGATATATTTCCTTCAACTGCGTCTATGATTTACTGTATTTTATGGCCATCTAGAGAAGATAAGTATCAGAGTTTCATTCTGCATACATAATTTGATAATAAAACGAACCTTTGAACTTTTTGCCCAAGTACTAAAGTCTTGTGCTGAACAACTGGCTGAAGTGCTCATTGACAACTTTAACCTCTCACCTCAGCAGTCTGAGGTACTCATCTGCTTCAAGCAGATTTCCATTGTACTGGTGCCTTCAAACGTCGTGGTAGCCTGTCTCAATGACTATAGTCCAGCAGCCCTTACAGCCACAGTGATGAAGTGTTCTGAGAGGCTGGTGATAAACTATATAAACTCCTGCCTGAGAACTGACTTGGATCTGCCCCAATTTGTCTATTGGCACAACAGGTCCAAAACACATGACATTTAATAGGCAATTCACTCAACCATGAAACATCTGGACAGCAAAGATGCACACATCAAACATCAAGATGGTTTTTAACAACTACAGTTTGGCATTGAGCACGATCATCCTCTCAATACAAATCAAGGAATTTCCAGATCTTGGCCTCAGTGCATCCTTGTGCAATTGAATCTTCTATTTCCTTACTTGCAGACCCCTGTCAGTTGGGATTGGCAACAATATCTCCTCCACAATCTCCATCAGCACAGGTGGACCACAAGGCTGTGTGCTTAGCCCCCTGTTCTACTCACTTTACACTTATGACTGTGAGGCTAAGCACAGCTCCCAGGCCATTCTTACGTTTGCTGATGACACCACTGTCACTGGCCGAATCAAAGGTAGTGATGAATCAGCACATAGGAGAGAATGAAAATCCAGCTGAGTGATGCCATAACAACAACCTCTCACTGAATGTCAGCAAGACCAAGGAGCTAATTATTAACTTCAGAGGGAGGAAACCAGAGGCCCATGAGCCAGTCCTCATCAGGGGAATCAGAGGTGAAGATGGTCAGCAAATTTAAATTCCTCGGTGTTATCACTTCAAAGGATTTGTCCAGGGCCCAGCAAATAAGTGTAATTACAAAGAAAGTACGGCAGCACCTCCACTTCCTTAGGAGTCTGTGAAGATTCGGCGTGAGATCTAAAACTTTGATAAACTTCTATAGATGTGTGGTGGAGAGTATATTGACTGGTATATTGAATCACAGCCTGGTATAGAAATACAATGCCCTTGAACAGAAAATTGTACAAAAAGTAGTGCATACAGCCCAGACAATCATGGGTAAAGCTCTCCACTAGACTTGAGCACATCTACATGGAGCACTGTTACAGGAAAGCAGCATCCATCATCAAGGCAAATAACAGGAATTCTGCAGATGCTGGAAATTTAAGCAACACACATCAAAGTTGCTGGTGAACGCAGCAGGCCAGGCAGCATCTCTAGGAAGAGGTACAGTCGACATTTCAGGCTGAGACCCTTCGCCTTCAGTTAGTCCTGACGAAGGGTCCCGGCCTGAAACGTCGACTGTACCTCTTCTTAGAGATGCTGCCTGGCCTGCTGCGTTCACCAGCAACTTTGATGTGTGTTCCATCATCAAGGACCTGCAGCACCCAGGTCATGCTCTCTTCTCATTGCTGCCATCAGGAAGAAGGTATGGAAGCTTCAGGACCCACACCATCAGGTTCAGGAACAGTTGGTATCGCTCAACCATCAGAACCAGTGGGGACAACTTCACCCACTTCACTTGTTCCGTCACTGAACTGTTCCCTCAACCTATGCACTCACTTTCAAGGGCTCTCCATCTCGATCTCAATATTTATTGCTTATTTACTTATTATTATTATTATTTTTCTTTTGTCTTTGTGCAGTTTGTTGTGTTTTGCACATTGGTTGTTTCTCCACTCTGTTGGATGTGTTCTTTTATTGATTCTTGGATTTACTGTGTATGCAAAGAAGAAAACAAATCTTAGACTTCTAATGGAACATATATGTATCTTGATAATAAATTTGCTTTGAACTTTCCTATAAAATGTCAACTTGAGCTGTAAGCAATACTCCAAGTGGAGTCTAACCAGCGCTCTGTAGAGTTGTCAAGTAGTTCTTTAGAGGTACGCTATACATCGGGATGATATCTGTTGAAAACTGTGTGAGCCAAAGAAAAATTGCATTTGCTGGAAGTAGAAGATAGAATAAAGCAGCTCTCAAACAGGCACTTCGGCACACGATGCTGTGAAAAACTGATTAAGCCAATGACACGTGGTCCCTTTTACCTGCATTCTCCCCATGTTCACGTGCCCCTTGAACGCCTCTATCGTATCTGCCTCCACCATCACTCCAGGAAATACATTTCAGCCACCCACCACTCTCCACGTCTAAAGCCTGCCTTGCACATCTTCTTTGAATTTTGCCCCTCTCCCACAAATTCGCCCTCTCTCAGCATTTGAACCTGGGGAAAGGATCCCAGCTGGCTACTCTACTTATTCCTCTCATAGTGCTATAAGCTTTTATTACATTCCCCCTCAGCTTTTGCCACTCCAGAGAAAACCTCTCTTGCTAGCCCTTGCTCCCTAATCCAGTCGGCATCTTAGCATCTTAGCAAACCTATTTTGCACCCTCTCCAAAGCCTCCAAAACCTTCTCGTAATGAAGTGACCAGAACTGAGAGCAATGCTCCAGATGCAGCCTAACCAGATTTTTAAAAAGCTGCAACATATCGTCCTGATCTTGAAGTCAGTGCCTCTGAAGCAACACACACAAAGTGCGGGAGGAACTCAGCAGGCCAGGCAACATCTATGGAAAAGAGTAAACAGTCGATGTTTCAGGCCAAGACCCTTCAATAGTCGACGTTCAGGCCGAGACCCTTCATTAGGACTGGTCCTGATGAAGGGTCTCAGCCCGAAACGTCAACTGTACTTTTTTCCATAGATGCTGCTTGGCCTGCTGAGTTCCTCCAGCATTTTGTGTGTGTTGCTTGGATTTCCAGCCTCTGCAGATTTTCTCATATTTGTGCCTCTGAAGTGAAATGTGAAGTAAAACAGGAATAGCTATAAATGCTTAGTAGACAGACAGCATCTGTGGAAAGAGAAATAGAGCTGACGTATCAGACTGAAACCCCTTTGATGGAATGACTGAAAAAGACCTACTGCCATTCTAATCACATTAATTTATCATAAGTGCAATATTGGCCTTGGACATGCAGCTCCTGAAAAGAATTGATTACCAGATAAAGAACTTATAAACCATTTCTCAAAGGACAGAATGATATGAGAAGCCATGGTGTAGAGCCCCTTTAACAATTTAGTGCCCTCGTGATTTAGCGGGCATGGACTAGCACATTGGCTTAAAAGATTAAAGTAAAAGATGAGTACCAACAAATGGCCATGAAAACTGTGTCAGGTTCCCAGCAAATAAAACAAATTCAATCACCAGCTGCAGAGAGACAGCGGTGTGTTTTGCAGGAGTTGTTAACAAGATGAGGTCTAAATAGTTCTTGACATCAAATTATCTGCAGGGAGTGTGCGTCTGATTAACTCTTCAGGAATTAGCAGGTAAAGGTCAAAGGGTTAGGTCAGTATAACAATGATTAACGTTCAGGCAAGGAGATCTGGAGATAGGATCATGAAGTGATTAACTTATCGAGCACCGAAACATACATTTTTTTGACATTCTGTAAATTGGGTTTAAACCTTGAAATGCAAGTACTGTAGACAAAATGTAATCAAGGTGGCTGAGGTGAGACGTGGAAGGTGCAGAAGACCGTAAAAAACCTGCAGCACCCTGCAGCAAGGTTGTAAATTGGATTAGATATTGGGAGAAGCCAGAGAGTGTTGTAGATGTTGCTTCTCTGACTGGAGGCCTTTGACTTGTGGCTCGCTGCAAGGACCAGTGCTGGGTCCACTGTTGTTTGTCACCTATAGTAACAATCTTGTTGATAATGTGGTAAATTGAATCAGCAAACTTGCAGATGACACCAAGATGGGGGGCGGGGAGCAGTGAACATCAAGGAGGGCTATCAAAACTTGCAGTGGGACCAGGACCTGCTGGCAAAATGGGATGAAAACTGACAGATGGAACTTAATGCAGGCACCTGTGAGGTGTTACACTTGGGCCGGACAAGTCAGGGTAGGACTGACATGGTGAGCGATAGGGCACTGCGGAGTGTGGTAGAACAGAGGGATCTGGGGGCATAGATCCATACTTCCTTGATGGTGGTATCAAGCATAGATAGGGTGATAAAGAGAGCTTTTGACACACTGACCTCCATAAATCACAGTATTTTATTTTTATTTTATCTTATTTAGCGACACAGGCATTTCCAGCCCAATGAGCTGTGCTATCTGATAATCTACCTATTTAACTCTCGTCTAATCACAGGACAATTTACAATGACCAATTAACCTACTAACCAGTTTGTCTTTGAACTGTGCTAGAAACCAGAGCACCCAGAAGAAACCTATGTGGTCATGTATAAACTTCTTACAGATAGCGCTGGAGTTGAACTCTGAACTCCAAAACTCTGAGCTGTAGTAGAGTAGCAATAACCGCTATACTACCATGGTGCCCCAGATATCCACATACTTTAATACCCTCAAAGTATTGAGTACAGGAGTTGGGATGCACAAGACACTGATAAGCCCTAACTTGGAGCATTGTGTGCAGTTCTGCTCATCTACTTACAGAAAGGATATCAATAGGATTGAAATAGTGCCAAGAAGATTTGCAAGGATGTATCCAGGACTTGAGGATCTGAGTTATAGGGAAAATGTCGAATAGGATGGGACTTAATTCCCTAGACCGTAGAAGAATGAGGGGAGATTTGATAGAGGTATACAAAATTTTGAGAGGTATAAATAAGGTAAGTGTAAAAAGGCTTGCTCCACTAAGGTTGGGTAAGAGTAGGACTATACTGAGCTGCCAGTGGAAGTGGTAAATATGGGTTTCATTTCGATATTTAAGAGAAATCTGGATTGGCACATTGATGGGTGGAGTACGTAAAGCTATGGTCCAGGTACAGGTTGATGGGGCACAATGATAGTTCAGCACAGACTAGATGGGCCAAAGGGCCTACTTCTGTGTTGTTGTGTTCTATGACTCTATCACTGAAAACTCTTGGGTGTGGGTCAATGTGAACATTAGTTTCACACGCTGTCAATTCTAAAGAAGACCAAGAAAAAGAGAGCAAGCTACAACTGTTCAGAGGTTGTGACCTGTCTACCTGTCTCCTGTGTGAATTCTGGTTCTAAAAGCAAATGCCTGCAGGTGCTGCACTGTAATATAAAAACAGAAAACACTCAGTAGGTCAGGAAGCATCTCTGGAGAGCTAACATTTCAGAAAGATGATTTTTCAAGAGAATAGTGACTTAGCTGAATATCAAACAATAAAGGGTGTTAGATCACAACAGTGAGCATGTCTGTTCTTCCACCAACATTGAGTGCAGTCAGTATCATGAAGTACATCTTATTTCATGGCCTTCCTTTAGGTTAGAGGAGTCAATCTCAAATTGCAAAGCTCATCTCATTTCAGTTATTCACAAAGGAGACTGGCTGCAAACCCTTTACAATACAAGCTGTTGCCTGGTAACATGAAGGTTCTGTTTTTACAGATGCCTTAATGTCAATTCAAGTCAGGAAAAGTTCAAAAATCATTTGAAATGGCAACTGTACCTCCACAACGTTGTAATAAAGCAGATAAAAATGATAAGACAGAGCAATGTCTAATACTAGAGGACATACATTTAAGGTGAGAGGGAGCAACCCCGAAGGAGATGTATGGGGCAGACTTTTTAAAGATCGAAAGTGATGGGTGCCTGGGATGTGCTACTGGGACTGGAGGTGGAGGCAAGTACAATAGAAATGTTTAAGAGACTTTTAGATCGGCATATGAATATGCAGAGAATGGAGGGATATGGATATTGTGTAGACAGAGGAGATGAACTTCATCAGGCATTTCATTACCAATTTAATTAGTTTGGACAAACATCATAGGTCAAAGAGCCGTCTTCGGTTCTGTACTGTTCTACGTGTTATGAAAGTTGGAGGGGAAGTAAGGAAACAAGTTCTGCCTTTGGTAGGAACAGATATGTGTATAAAGGTTAGACTTCTCAATTCAATAATGTTAAGGCAGCTTGTTCATCCGTAGGAGTGTTAGTAAGTTGTATTCCCAGGGACGGCCTATACCAGGAGGTGGTGAAGGCCCTGGGGGACTCTTATCAGCAGACTGGCTCTGGATTCCTTTCTGTTCAAATGAAAATCAGTACTTGACCTTGAGAACGACATGATAAGAGATTTACAGGAAAACACTTCATATTAACACAATTTTAGCATATAATTCCATGTGCCTCTGAGAATTTTATTTTGGAAAGCATTTATACAGGAGTGATTAAACTGGTGTGCTCTTTTAAGCCAAATCCACAGTAAAACACATGTTTATATGCTGAAGGCTCGATTCAGATGGAAATCTGGTCTCCCGCACCTTTTTGTTGGGATCTCCAAGTATTCCAAATGGATCCAAAGTTTTTAACAGCTTTACCAAGGCTGGTGCACGTTGTAATATTGGAGATAGATGTGGGTATTGGGAACTGAGAGAGAGAAATGAGAGATTAGAAGTATGGTAAATGGGAGCTTAAAACTGGGAACAAAAAAAAAAGGACAATTGGAATGACCAGGGATTCAGGGATTGGAGGGAGAGGAAATGCGGAGGAAGGTTCCAGAATGGAGCAGGTAATCAAATCCTCTTATTGCTTTGGAGCGTCGTGAGTCCTGATGATCTGTACCCAGTGTGAATCTGTTCTACACTTGCACCCTCACATTGCCCTGGGTTTCCTGGTTTTCACAGAGAATGTACAGCACTAAAGCATGTACTGAAGATTTCACTAATTTGTGTGAATCTAACATGCTTATACATCAACCAGATTCTAACTGATATATATTGCCGAAGTCTACAACGCAACTTGGAGAGAATCTTCATTATTCCTAAACTAAATAGTGTTGCCTTTCAATTTGGGCCTCTATGACTTACCAACTACCAGAGACCATAAACACAAGGACATGGATAGGAGCAGAAGACCAGTGCTCTCCTTGAGCCTTCTTCGACATTCGTTAAGTGGATACGAACATTTCCTCAACCCCATTCTTTCCCTTGATCTCCATTAAGCTTAATTCCTCAACAATACTAGATCTCAGTAAAAGGTAGGTGGGATCGTACTCACCACTGGCTTCTAAGCCTACACGTTGCAACACAGGGGCTGAACACAAGGTTGGGTCAATGCCCAGGCAAGCTGGTATCTGCTCGACGCTAGTCTCCATGCTGAGCCCCAGGTGTAAGTGCTAATGTATTGAACTGTGGAGCTCGATATAATTCACATTGAGCCCTCACCATGTACATAATTAGTGACACCCTATTCCTTTAAGCAGGATGGCTACTGAGCTTAACAGAAAAGCTGTGCTCTTTTATGTCAATATTTATATTAATTGCAGCTTCATGGGGTTTTTAATTAAAATTATCACATTCTAAGACTATTGGAGTTGCTTTTAATTGCCTCTGATAAACATAGAACATAGAATGGTACATCTCAGAATCAGGCTCCTGGGGCCACGATGCTGTGCTGAACGAATAATTGGAAACATTGAGGGAATTCAAAGGACTTTGACTGTGATGAGCTATCAAACAAAAACATTAGGGTGTTCTGGGTTGGGGGAAGGAGTTCTCATGATTTTTATAACAAAATAATTAGCTAGCCAGTGGTGTTGTGGCTCCACACCGGACTTTGAGGCTAGCAGTCCCGGGTTTCAATCTGGCCGGCTCCTTACACGCTTTCCCTCCGTGCTGGGTTGAGCGTGGAACTAGCAATTCGGCCTCGTAAAACAGACAAAACACTAAAGAAACAGCATGGTTACCGCCTGATGTGCCACAAGGCACGGAAAGGAACAACAGCACCAAAATAAACTTAATTCATTATTTTTTAAAAAAAGGTTAACATGCCACTGGTGGTCCTGTCCACTCACTGGAGGTCAGGACACCACGCAGATTTCATCTCTCTGTATCCTGGTTAGGTTAGGATAGGCAAGGGGTGTGTCAAGCTGTGAGTTAACACACTGGCTAACCTGGCACATTGACTTAACATGCTCAGCCTTCTGAGGTACAGACATTCATAAGGCTGTGAATAAATCCCTCCTTTCTCAGACTCCACTCACTAGTATTGTTTCCCCGGATGTCATCTGCTGCTCATCGCTTTATGCTTTATGTATATAGCTAAATATATATGTTTATGAGAAAGCTAAAGAAATTTGGCCTGTCCCCTGAAACCCTCACTAATTTTTATAGATGCACCGTAGAAAGCATTCTTCTAGGGTGCACCACAACCTGGTATGGAAGTTGTCCTGTCCAAGACCGAAAGAAGCTGCAGAAGATCGTGAACACAGCCCAGCACATCACACAAACCAATCTTCTGTCCTTGGACTCACTTTACACCGCACGCTGTCGGAGCAGTGCTGCCAGGATAATCAAGGACACGACCCACCCAGCCAACACACTTTTCGTCCCTCTCCCCTCCGGGAGAAGGCTCAGGAGCTTGAAGACTCATACGGCCAGATTTGGGAACAGCTTCTTTCCAACTGTGATAAGACTGCTGAACGGATCCTGACCCAGATCTGGGCCGTACCGTCCAAATATCCGGACCTGCCTCTCGTTTTTTTGCACTACCTTACTTTCCTTTTTCTATTTTCTATTTATGATTTATAATTTAAATTTTTAATATTTACTATTGATTTGTACTCCAGGGAGCGCGAAGCGCAGAATCAAATATCGCTGTGATGATTGTACGTTCTAGTATCAACTGTTTAGCGGCAATAAAGTATAAAGTATATCTCCTAAATTTTCAAAGGAATGTATAGAGCGTGGAGCAGTGCAGCACAGGAATTAAACTACACCTCTTCTACCCACACATGATCCGTATCGCTCCATTCCCAACATATTTATGAGTCTGTCCAAATGTCTCTTACATTATGCATGAATCCATGTTCCTAATCAATCCTTCGGGACAGGGATGATATCCTGCTCCAGGAAACCCACACGGTTATGGGGAAAATGTACAAATTCCTTGCAGACAACTTCCTGTGGGAACCACAGACACTACCACAGATGGGGCAGGTGGGAAGTGATGGTATATATCCTTTAATATAGCTACGGATGTATACTTATGGATGCACTGGAAACTCTTCCAGTGGAATTTGGAGCTAGGTACAATTTTAACTTCCAAGGGCAGGAATCACACTCGGTCCAAGCACTAGAGGCAAGGAGGAATGAGACTGAAAGTGGGTGTTTGTAAGGTTCCAAGCAGGCCAGGACAATTGGTATAGGCTTGAAGAGTCATAGAGTCATGCAGCTCAAGAAAGACCTTTCGGCCCACCACATCCATGCTAAGTATCAGGTAGCCACCCATACTAATTCCATTTACCAGTATTTGGTCTGTAGCCTCCTATGGCTTGGGATTCCCATTCCAGTTTTCATAGTGAGTGTGATCCTTTCACTCTTCTGCACCCTCTCCAGTGTATTGACATCCTTCCTACAGTGTGGTGACCAAAACTCCTCCCAGTGCTTCAGCTGTGGCCTAACCAGTAAATTTGACTGTGGTCTTATATGCTCTCCCCAGACAAATGAAGGCAAGCTTCCTACCTCCCTACAATATCTACCTCTGCTGCCATCTTTAAAAGATTTTTGAAGCTGAACCTTATATGTTACATGTACGTCAAAACGTACAGTGAAATGTCTCATTTGTGTCAAATCAAATCAACGAAGTTTGTGCTGGGCAGCCCGCAAGTGAGGTTTCCAGCTCCAATATAGTATATCCACAACTCACTGATCCTTTGGGAGGAAACCAGAGCACCCACATGGTCACGGGGAGAAAGTACAAACTCCTGATAGACAGCGGCAGGAATCAAACCCCGATCTTACACCTGGCACCGTAAAGAGTTGCACTAACCGCTACCTTACTCTGTGCTGTATAGACTTGTATGTTAATGTCCCTTTCTTCCTCGATACTCCCTCGGGCTTATCCTATCCTTATTAGACCTCCTAAAATGCATCACCTCACAACTGAGGCATCTCTGGAGCCTCCAGGAAACACCGGACCTTCTCCAGCCCCAGCCTTCATCACACAAAATGACCACAATATACCAACTCATTCTATGGGTCAAATCTGTAAGCTTCACATTTTCCTATCTGACCTGGGAAATTGATTGAGCGCCTCGTGGATTTCCTATTCCCAACCCCTGTGAAGTCCCCATGGTCAAAACAATCATAACTGACCATGCCTTTGTCAATTATTGTGTCCAAATGCAGTGATTGGTTCTGGGGGAGGAAGTAACAACAGCTGGCTGTCTCAGAGCATTTTCACCAGAGATCTTTTTGCAAAGGAAGCAAAAATCCCGGTGTTTTACGGGAACTTTATTCCAAAGCTCACTTTCTGGCACTTCTGCACAGTCTCAGAGACATCTGCTCAAAAATCTGTGAATAATTCAGCATCGTTTTCCAGAATAAAGTTACTCCATATCATTGAGAGAAATAAGTAGGACACCATAGAGCTTAGATTCATGTTGCTTCTCATGGCGCTATAAAATGCAAATTAATTGTTTTGACAATAATCTGCTTTTTTAAAATTGGCCTTTACACTGTTGCATTGCAAGTCCCAGACAATATACATCTGATGAAAGCTCATGACAATGTACTCACTCATTCTATGGGTCAAATGTGTAAATCAAGCAGAATACATAAATATATAAAGTCTTGTTAAACGTATAATGTGCTTGTTGTGTTTTTTTTCCTTTCCTTATGTTCAAAGGGCAAAAGAGCATCAGCCCACACCATGATCTCACCCACTGATTGCACCAGAGGCTAATAATCTAATCCTTTCAGCTTAAAAGCTACTATTTCAAAGTAGCAACAGAACAGTGGAGAGTCCTATATTTGTTATTTCAGTACAAGAGCTCTTGAGGGTGTTTCCATTGACCAGAGCACCTTGGGGGAAGGGAAAGGGTAAATGGGCTTGGCTTCCTGAGCAGGACCACGCCGACACCTTCTGCTGGGATTGCTTGCAGCTCAGTCAAAGTCGAGTTCACTGCCATATACGCAAGTACAATGAAAAACTTGCAGCAGCATCATACATGTAATGAGAGCAAAATAACGTTCACATGATAAACATAAATTAAACATACACTCAGTGACCAATTTATTTAATACTCCTGCTCATGAATGCAAATATCTAATCAGCCAATCATGCGGTAGCAACTCAACTCATGAAAGCATGCAGGCATGGTCAAGAGGTTCAGTTATTGTTCAAACCAAACATCAGAATGGGGAAGAGATGTGATCTAGGTGACTTTGACAATGGAATGATTGTTGGGGCCAGGAGGGGTGGTTTGAGCGTCTCAGAAACCTCTGATCTCCTGGGATTTTCACACATTAGTGTTTACAGAGATTGGTGCAAAAAGAAAACATCCAGTGAGTGGCAGTTCTGTGAGCGAAAATGCCTTGTTAATGAGGGGGTCAGAGGAGAATGGCCAGACTGGTTCAAGCTGACAGGAAGGCGACAGTAACTCAAATAACCACGTGTTACAACAGTGCTGTGCAGAAGAGCATCTCTGAATGCACAACACATCGAAACTTGAAGTGGATGGACTACAGTAGCAGAAGATCATGAACATGCACACAATGGCCACTTTATGAGGTAAAGAGGTACCTATTAAAGTGGCCACTGAGTGTACGTTATACACAATTTTTACAAGGAAGAATACAATTACAACAAAACAAAATAAATTCTATTACAGCACAAACTTGTCATTGGGTTGCTCCCCTGAGGTAGTGATTAGGGTTGTGATGGTTGGTTCACGAACCAAATGGTTGAAGGGGAATAATTGTTTTTGAATTGGGAGGTGTGGAACATCAGACTTCTGTACTTCCTTCTCAGGTGGCCTGGATGGTTGAGATCTTTGATGAAATGTTAGATGAAGACAGGATTTTCCTCACAGGTGTGTAACTCATGGTTAACAATGTGCCAAGATGAACAATGGTGCTCTCAACAACAGGGTGGCATTGTAGCGCAGAGGCTGGGAAATGCTCCTCTGCACCAATGATTAGAAGATTGGGGTTCAATTCCTGCTGTCATCTGTAAGGAGTTCGTATGTTCTCCCAGTGACCACGTGAGTTTCCTCCGGGTGCTCCGGTTTCCTCCCACATTCCAAAAACAAATGTATGGGTTAGGACTGGTAAGCTGTCGGCATGCTATGTTGGTGCCGGAAGAACGGTGACATTTCTAGGATATCCTGAGCTCATCCTTGGATTGTGTTGGTCAGTGACGCAAAAAATGACGCATTTCAGTGTACGTTTTGACATACATGTGCCAAATAAAGCTCACCTTTAAGAAATTTTTTAAAAAGTATTTTAAATCATGCCACAAAGCAAAGGTACTGGTGTCTGCACATCTCTGCCCTGGCACAGATTCAACATGTTTAGGAGACACTGGCAGAAAATAAAAAGAATGCAGATATTTACCACCACATAATACAAAGGGCCTTCAATGTTAAGTTTTGCACTGTGAATGTCAAATATTTTTAAAGCATAATCAATAATATGTTTCTGGCACTTATGAAGTCAATCTTTGTTTGAAAGAGCATCATCTGCATAAAGAGTTTTACATTTGTTTTCATTCTGAAGAGTGGAGAGTGAGCAGCTGAGAGAAGCATTCATTGTTGATACTGGGATAAATGTGGTTTCAATCACCCTGCCAACCTTTCAAGTATTTTTAGATACATAGAGAAAATGCCTGCTAAAACTGGGTGCAATCCAAACTCTCCTGTGTAACTGTGCATCAGGTCAGGACAGGGTTCTCAGATGATCTATTGCAAGTTCTTTGTCTTATTGGAATAGCCTCTGCAGCTATCTCTCAATGGTGACA
The DNA here is from genome assembly GCF_030028105.1 of Mobula birostris. Lineage (NCBI taxonomy): Eukaryota > Metazoa > Chordata > Chondrichthyes > Myliobatiformes > Myliobatidae > Mobula > Mobula birostris. Next base: position 40,557,170 of record NC_092387.1, read on the forward strand.
TACCACATTTTAAACTACACTCTAACAGCCACTGGTAAGTATTGCTGCTTAGTGAATGGATGCAATGATGCAATGAAAGAATGGGGGATAGGGAGCAGAAGGTAGAGTCACAGGAACTTTCACAGACAGTGAATAACAGTGCCCATCAAATCTCTGTGCAGTTATCCATGGAAATTATTTGGAGGTACAGCTCTTAACAGTCACTTGTCAGTGAATTCTCTAATAGGAACAGTAGCATGTGGGTGCACACTATCATTTCCTTCTCTTTGTAAGTGAATTTCTGTTTCCACTCTGCTTGCTCCTTTGGACTGAAGGAGAAGTAAATGGAGTCTCCCTTCCTTGACTATAGATTACGAGTAATCTCCCTAATGCAGTAGTGAGCAGCAGACTGCATGGTATGGCAGAGATCAGCACAAGAGAGCAGGAAAGATCTCGAGGTAAGGAAATGGGAAGAAACGGTGAACTGCAAGGGCAACACAATCAAAGCACATATGGGCCTGTACTTCAGTCTCTGGAAGACCGTGCATCTTAGTAAAGAGAACAGATACATAGTTCCAGGGATAAGTAATAGCTGGATGTTTTGCAAACAAAGAAGAACGATTGCTCTTAAACAAGTGGATTTGAAAATAATACTGGAGATAAATGTTTGCGTATTGCTGGTGCCCTTTGGGTAATGGACACTGGGAAACAAATGCTGAGGTAAACAAAAATCCCTCAGGAAAGTTGGGAGTCAACCTTCCTGATGAGTACATTGAGGGGAATTTATGTTCATCTGAACAGTGACTTTTGTTGGAGTCGTACAAAGGAATTTTTAGCTATGTTTTGGTCTGGTATTGCTTGTTTAAGGCATCAGTATGACCTTGTGCACCTTTGGAAGTCAGGGTTACACTGTAAGATGAAAATGCGAGCCAGTCACGGGGGAATAAAGTTCAAAGTTCAAAGTAAAACTTCTTATAAGAGTACACCACATATTACCACATACAACCCTGAGATTCTTTTTTTGCGAGCATAGTTAGCAAATCTATAGAACAGTAATAAACAGCAATAAATAACGAGCATGAAATAACAATATAACAGAGTCCTTAATGAGTCCTTAAATGAGCGTAGCTATCTCTTTCTGTCAAGAGCCTGATGGCTGAGTGGCAGTAACTGTTCTTGAACCTGTTGCTGTAAGTCCTGAGGCACTTGTACCTTCCACCTAATGGCAGCAGCAAGAAAAGGGCATGGCCTGGGTGGTGAGGATCTTTGATGATGGACGCTGCTTTTCTATGGCAACAATTCATGTAGATGTGCTCAGTGGTAGAATGGTTTTATCTGTGATATGCTGGGCTGAATCCTCTACCTTTTGTAGGAATTTCTGCTCAAAGGCATTGGTGTTCCCATACCAGGCAGTAATGCAGCCAGTCTGCACACTGTCCACCACACATCTATAGAAGTGTGCGAAGGTTTTCGATGACATGCTAAACCTCCACAGACTCCTGAGGTAGTAGAGACCTTGTTGTACTTTCACAATAATTGCACAATTGGGTATTGGGGCCCAGGTGTTGGAGTTTTCTGATTAGTTTTGAAGGGATGATAGTATTGAATGCCAAGATGTAATCGATAAAGAGCATCCTGATATATGCACCTTTGCTGTCCAGATGTTCCAGGAGAGCCATTGAGATAGCATCTGCTGTAGACCTGTTGCTTGGGTAGGCAAATTGGAGAAGATCCAAGTCACTATTCAGACAGCAGCTGATATGTTTCAACACCAGCCTCTCAAAACATTTCATCACTGTAGATGTAAGTGCCACTGGGCGATGGTCATTTAGGCAGGTTACCACGATCTTCTTGGGCACCGGTACAATTGAAGCCTGCTTGAAGCAAGTGGGTCCCACACACTGCCAGGTGAGAGATTGAAGATATTCGTGAATTTCCTACCCACTTGGCCAGGTACTTCATCCAGACTGGATCACTCTCCTGAAGACAGCCTGCATGTCAGCTTCAGATACTGAGACCAAAGGATCACCAGGAAACATAGGGGTGCGCCATGGTTCCTCCCTGCTCTGGTGGTCAAAGTGAGCATAGAAGGTATTGAGCTCATCTGGAAGCGAAACTTTGCTGTCCACTAGATTACAAGATTTAGCTTTGTAGGAAGTTATGACATTCAAACTCTGCCTCAGCTGTCGATCATCCCTTGTTGATTCCAGTCTCGGGAAGAATCCAAACCCACGAGAAGAAGACGGGAGATGTACTAATAACCCTCAAGCCTTCCCTCACTGTTGGACTTGCTTCTGAGCACTTATGGCTCCAAATCCTTGCAAGTCATTACTGTGATCCTTCCATGAAGCAAAGCAGCTGACTAGCTGTCAGCAGGTAGCAAGCCATCCAAACTAGGATCTCCCCCAACAACAGCCTTCTGACAGCTCAAGATGTGCAAGGCCACAACAAAGTCAATTGTGAGATTAAGAGCTTCAGAGAAAGTTCTATTTCCTTATTTAAAGTATGGAACTCCCACTTCTCCATGATATACTGAAAACTCCTTCCCTTTCTTTTAATTTTCTCCCTCCTAAATTTTCTTTCCCCTATGCCAGTCCTTTAAATGTCCAAAGCAGAACAAGGGAGAAAATGAACAATGCTTTGTATTTTGTTCAGGGGAGTATTTTTCTCCAAACTGAAATATTTTCTATACATACTTGCTGCATTGCAGGAACTGCGCTATGTCTTTCCCTTTCTGCATACTGCCTTATAGGCATATAGTTATAATTACTAGGAACTTCCCTTTATGCAGCAATTCTCTCAATCTCTAATGCCCCATGTCCTGCACAGCCAGTTAAGAACATTTTGACATGCCTTTGATAGAATACAAAAGTCATTTGATGCAGACAAGAATTCAGAAATACGGTGGATTCCAGTTAATTGGGACTCAATGGGACCAGCATATCTTGGCCTAATTAAGTGGCTGCCCCAATTAATCTCATTTTCATTGAAATAGTTAAAAGGCTTTTTTAAAAATGTTCGCTCAGCAATGTCTAACAGCCACACAAGAGCATGCGACTGATTAGAAACTGCTCGGACACAATCTCCTGTCCCAATTAAGTGGCAAACTGACCTAAATAAATGAAGGAAATCCTGGCTATTTTCTTGATTGGTTTTTGCTCTTTAAAATTTGTCCCAAATACACAGCTGCCCTGATTAACCAAAGGCCCAATTAGCCAGAATCCACTGTAGCAACATGACAAATGAGTGGAAAAAGACTGCTGAAACAAATTGGACAGACATGAGAAAAACCCTCTTTCTCTTCAAACTGAGGTATTACACGTCCCTGGCTTGATTCCTCTTTTACGAAGCAGCATCTTTGACGGTGTAGCACCCTCTCTGTACTGCAGTATGGCAGCCTCTCCCTGGTTCTATGTTTTCCAGGTGACATGAAGAGCTCAAGTATTGGGAGGAATAGAATTTAAAGGCCATTTTAAACTGAATTTATGCCTCAAATTTGCCTTTAATGCTACTCCTCTGAAAATTAAGCCCCATTCCCTTGTTTACATCTTACAACTTCACTGTGTATACTTGAAATCCCTTTGCACTTTCACCCCAGCTCTTCCCAGTGGAGGTGGTCTATCCATTCCCCAAGCTAAACCTTGCCTCTTCACTCTCATTCACAGTGAGAACTAATTTGCCTTTTTTATGTCCATTCTCCACTTGCAGTTCCAAAGAGTAACTGGTGCATGCATTAGGAAAGAAATGTGTGTAAGCAACAAAGCTGGGCCAATGCACTTTACCCCCGCAAATACTGTGCCTTGTTCAGATATCATGTTAACTCACAAAGATCAGTCTTAGTTATCACACAGTCTGTTGCTCTAGCCTCAGGGAGTTCATAAAGTTAACAGGGTAAGGGTCAAAGGAGTGAAAAACAACTTCTCAGTATGCAACTTCGCTGGAAAATGAATGTCCCAAGCACTTGATCTGCATTTTTCACAGTTGTGATCATTTTGCCTTAAACCTGCTTCCTATTAGACCATGAAGATCTTACTTTATGGCCTCCATTCCCTGGTGGTACAGGCTACTGAATGTGATACTGTTTCCTTCAGTTTGCTATTAAGTAGGTTGGCCTGTAATTAATATTAATTATCGCCAAGCCTTTTAGTAAGCAGCTGTGGGTGCTCTGTTTCTGTTGGCAGATCTCTATATAAGGTGTCGTCAAATAGATGGATACAGACTATGTGGAGGCAGATGGGATTCTGTGGATTGGCAATACAGTTGGCACAGACATGGCAGCCAACGGGCCTATGCCCTGTGCTGTACTGTTATATTCTAAATACAAGTCAACTGATATTAAATCCCAAATCAATGGGTTCAGTGCGGAAACCATCCCATGAAAGGAGTTGGGGAAGTTACAATGGGTTATTCTGAGGTGCACGATGAAGAAAAGATGCTTAGCACATGCCCAAAACATGCCAATCAGCATGAAACAGGCTCTTTACCGAACTCATCCTTGCCAACAGTGTTGCCCAGAGAGCTAATCCAATTGGCTCATGCTTGGCAATACTGTAGCCTCAAAACCCCACTTATCCATGCACTTATCTAAGTGGCTTTATAATGTTATTAATGTGCCTGTTTTAAGCACAATTTTCATCAGCTCGTTCCAAATATGCAGCACACTTTCTGTGAAGAAGCTGGTCCTGGTACCCCTTTGTACTTGCAGGAATACTCATAGGAAACCTCCAGGTCTCCATCCTTTGTGACTACACCAACCATTTCGCTGATGCTAAAGATCACCTGTGTACTATGGTCCACATTCTATCTGTAAACTACAAGCAGAATCCAAGCACTCCTCAGAAAATGCAATACACTAATAGAGTTGAGAGCCGTGCTGGTACAGAACATGGAATATAAATAGGTAGAATAAGCTTAAGGGGTTTGAATGGCTGACTCTTGCATCATACAGGGAGAAAGGATACAAAGGCATCCAAGTTTGAAGCTTTGGAACCAGCAATATCATCAGCACTAGCAATCATAAAAAATATAGGACATTATTCCTGAAGGAAGACACAATTCAGAAAAATACCAAATGATCACTGCAAAAAGTTCGGGAAATTTAGAGCATGTGGAGGCACTGATACCGAATTATAGAAAGAAAACTGTATTTAAATATACCGTACATCTTTCAGAACTATAATCCAGCACTCAAAGGGTTACCTCATCATGCTTAGAGTGTTTAACAACTGAGCCATTGTAGCTCTTTGCATTTGCAACTTTACCATCTCAATTAAGTTCATTAATTACACCCAGTTCAAAGAAAATCCCAAAGAATTCAGTAAGGTCCAAATGGGTCACTCTATGTAAACCAGGCTTACACACAGAGCCAGCAAATGCAATTCTTCACATAGTTTTTTCACAAAACACTTGATTTATTCAGTAACCTTGACCTGATTCAGTTTCCCCACATACTTCAAGACATGTTACTGTCAAAATAAGCCATTCACCGGTAGAATTGATGATGTCTTCTTACTAATGGATCTAACCTGGCTGGACAAGTAGCCCAGTGTCTGGTTTGGCTTCTGAGATAGTCACTTGAGCCTGTCTGCTGCAGGATAAGGACGGGGCTTTCACCCAATGGGAGACCAATTCACCTCTAATCTGTGTCCTACCCATTTTGCAGAAAACAGTGAGATGCTTCCACACTGTCTGCTTTTCTTCTGCACTCCCACTCTATTTATATAGGGATAATCTTTCCACATACTCTCTCCTACTCCCTCTCTCTCACTCTCTCTCACTCTCTCTCTGTCTCTCTCTTGCTCTCTCGCTCTTTCCCTCTTGCTTGTGGTGATGCAAAATGAAGAAGTGAGTGTTCGGCAGTTCTCAGTATCGTTTTGTTCCACTATTGCAGAGGGAGGAGGCGGAACAGAGAAAGTGGCAATAAATTGCAACAACTTCCTGTCATTGCAAGATAGCAACACAGACACCTCTGCTGTTCCTAAATTATTGAGAGCACAGGCAGGGCTTGCAATTGTGTGATGATGCACGGGTCTCTTTGGTGATGCAAAATAGCCCAACTGACCTGAAGCCCATGTATCAAAGTGTAAATTACTACAAAACTTTGGCAGTATTTCTCATGTTAATTCTTACTCAGGTTGGGGGCTCTGCTCTGCTCTGCTCTGAGAGATGACATCTCACACATGCAGAGATGTATTCAATGCACATGTGAAATCTCACACATCCTTTTCCCACAATGTATAAGACAATCCTAAATTCTCTCACAGGCATAAACTTTTATTCCCTCAAGAGTCTAGGATCATTAGGCAAAGTTAATTTATTTGGTTACTGCTGAAGATGAGGTCCTTGACCTCACTGGGACACACTGACAGATCCAAACCGACTAGCAACAGGATTAGAGGCCCTGTGTTATACTGTTCTCACTGATCTTTTAAAAAAATGCAACATTATGGTGGATGAGGTAGTGCACCAGGGATCCAGAGTCAGTCCTAAACTCAAGATGCTCTCTTTGTGGAGGCTGTACATTCTCACTGTGACTGTGTGGGTGTCCCTTGGTACTCTGGTTCAATCCTTGGTTGGTAGCTTTATTGGCCAATGGAAGTTACTTAGTGCAGCTTAATAGTAAAAAGAAATTGGGAAATAATGGGAGTATGCTGACTACCCTTCTTCCCTAGATCAATGTTGGATTAGACTGCCAATGACCACAGGAGAGATGATCACAGCCTGGTGGGAGAGAGGGAAGAATATAGAAATAAAGTGGAGATTCGGGGTAGGGGCCTGGCTATTATAGCCACTACTCCCTTTAAGGTGTGCACGTGTGTGCATGCACACAACTTTTGCTACATGTGCACAAAGGAATTTAAACTGCGCACAAAAGTTTGTCTGCCTCTACCTCATTGGCATATTAAGTATATTTCACGAGTGTACACAATCACATTTCATTTTCCCATTTCTGATGCGGATGGTATTGACAACATGGAGTTTGCGATAATTTGTCTGCAAATTTTAGGACTGTCTTATTTATACTGTTTTTATTGAAGAAATTATTTATTCACTATGTTGAATTCCAAAGAAGCAAAGGGCATAAAGCGCAAAAGAACTGCTAATTCATTTACAGCAGAATGGCTTAATGAAACAGTGGAAACTGCTTCACCAAAAGCTCATGGGATCAGGAAAGTGCAGCTACAAGAAATATTAATGCACAATACAGAGGCTGGTGTTACCTGCGTGTATTGTTGCGATGCAAAAGTTGCTGGAGAATTTGCAAGTGGGACGAAGTGGAATGATATTCAGAAACTTGACTTTTTAAAGTATCATTTAGCAAGCAAATCACATATGGACAGTGAGAAAATATCTCATTACCCACTATAGGCCTGCTACGTACGTTTTGTGAGAGTGCAGATGAACGAGAGCGGAAACTATCAAACCCAGAGGAGATCAAAGTTCTTATTAACAGTGTTTTGCTAGCTGATAAAATGAATACCTCTATATATAAAATTCAGTGCACACATGCTGTCACTGGGCAAAAAAAAATGCACAGCAGAAGATTTTTGGCACACTGGTCATTGCAAATTAGAGGGAGCATTGATTACAGCTCTCTGCACCTGCTCTGCCAAAACAAAATCATGGTTGATCTAATCTTAACCTGTCTGTTCCTCCTACACCTTGAGCTCAAAATAGCCCAAAAGTCTCTTACAGCACTGAATATATTCAATAATTTATTCTCATCCCACTCTTGGGTAAAGGATTCCAGAGAGACTGAGATAAGAAATTCTTGCACATCTTTGTCCTAGGGCACCATGTTAGAGTGATACTATTACAGCTTGAGGGGACAGAGTTCAGAGTTCAACTCTAGTGTCAACTGCAAGGAGTCTGTACGTCCTCCCTGTGGAACACGTGGGTTTTCCCCTGGTGCTCCAGTTTCCTCCTACAGTCCAAAGATGTACTGAGTAGGTTAACTGGTTATTTTAAGTTATCCCATGATTAGGATAGGGTTAAATCGGGGTTGTGGGATGATGTGGCTGGAAGGGCTGAAAAAGCCTACTCCATGCTGTATCTTCAAATAAATAGATAGATAGATAGATAGTCAGTCAGTCAGCGGGTGCTGTCCCGAAACCGGGGTTGGCGGCTGTGCACCTCCATCTTCTTCGATCTTGCGCTCTTTTTCTGGCCTCAGCATAACTCAACCCAGTCCATTGCCTCACATTATTGTACCAAGTGGTTCGCTGCCTTCCTCTTTCCCTCTTTCCTTCTATCATCCCTTCCAATAACAATTTCTGCAGTCCACCACCTCTTAACAAGTGCCCTGCATATTCCAGCTTCCTTTTCTGCACATTCTTCAGCAACTTCTTTCCTCTTCTCGCTCTCTTCAACACTTCCATATTACTAAGCTTCATCACCCATCTAATGTTCTGCATTCTCCTTAAATACCACATTTCAAATGCCTCCAGTTGTCATTGTGCGTCCTTGCATAAGGTCCATGATTCGACTCCATACAACAGACTGCTCCAGACATAGCATTTCCAAATTCTACAATACAGCCCAAAGTCCAACCTCTTGCCACATAGCACGTCACTATGCGCCAACCCAGAACGCCAGAACGTTGATCTTGCAATCTCAATTCTTCGTCTAATTTCTCTATCACATTTCCCATCCTCTGTGACCATCTGTCCCAAGTACACAAACTTCTTGACTTGCTCTATGCCTACACAGTTAATTTTGATACTGATTTCGGGGACTTCTTTCTTCCGTGATACTACCATCATCTTCGTCTTTGCAACATTTATTTTCATTCCAAATCGTTCTCCTTCAGCATTGGAGATAGACAGACAGGCAGATAAATAAATAAATAATCGAACCGATAAATAGCCAGCTCTATATGGGTCCTCCCTAGAGTTTGAATACCCGATTATGCACTGCCCCTATATACGAGTGGGTGTTTGGGACACCAGCAGGATGGATCTGCCGACTGCTGAGGGACTAAAGCAGGCATCTTCTGCACTTAGAAACTTGGTTGGTGGCCGTATTTCTGACTTGTGAACAGTCTTGGTTATGAGCAGCCTACATGTACAGGACTCTGTTGTAGCCCGGAGCGGGCCCGTGTTCTGAACCACTGTCCCCCAGTGCTGAACTCCCCGTGAGGAGACACTTCTCAATATCTGTCCTATCAGCCCTGGCTTGCAATCGTTATTGTTTCAATAAATTTGAACCAAGGCCTTTGCTGTATTGGTTGAAGTTGGCTAGGGGTGAGGGATGAATGGTCTGAATCAGAATCAGGTATATTATCACTGTGAGTTTTGTTCTTTTGTGGCAGCAGTCCAGTGCAAGATATAAAAAAAACTACAAGTTACAAAAGTAGTGCAAAGAAGAATAATGAAGTAATGTTCACAGGTTCATGGACCATTCCTAAATGTTTAGTGTGGGTGTTCAAGCTCCTGTACCTCCTTCCTGATGGTAGTAATGAGAAGAGGGCATGTCACGGATGGTAAGGGCCCTTAACAATGGATGTAGTCTTCTTGAGGGACCACATTTTGAAGATGTCCTTGATGGTAGGGAGGTTGGTGCCCATGATGGAGCTGGCTGACTCTACAACAGTCTGCAGCCTCTTTCAATCCTGTATTTTGGCATGTCAAGCACAAGGGGTGGGGGGCAAGATTTCAGGGCCCAAAGATTCGGCTGGAAAGGAAGAGGGAGTTGGGAGGTAGCTTCTGCAGGCCTTTGGATCGGGGAAAGGTCAAAAGAAAGTACGGAACTTACTGATGGAAAAGCTTTCTATCCAGCATTGTGCTGGAAACACTAGTTACTTCTGGGAATGCCCAATGATGGGCATTGCCAGAGCAACATAATCTTAATTTCCCAGCCAAGTTTCAAAAAGAACGTGGCAGAGGAAATAGCATCATCCCATCTACTGCTGGCAGCAAGATCACATCGTGGGCACATGTGATTTCAGCATGAGGGTACTCATACCTAGATGTACCCTGCAGAATTTCTGGAGAAATCATCCATAGGAGACTACATCGTACTTTTCTCTGTGTAAAGTTGTTTATCAGTTTCACAGGTCTGTTCTGTTGCAGAATTTCTAGGCTGTACCTCCTTTATCAGATATTGTGAGCACTTTGTAAACGCTAACCTTTTGTATAGATTTGGAAGACAGTTATGCTGTGATTACACATGGCTCAAATACCAGTGCTTGTCCTTGGAAATGTGCATGAAATTTAAAATTTAACTTCTTATAGATCCAACTCTTCAGTGATTCCTAGACAGCTGATGTCTATCTCAGCCACGTGCACAGTGAAAGACAGGGTATCTACTGGGAAGGGGCTTCTTCTTAGGAGATAGCTGAAGACCAGAGTGTCTCAGACTCTGAGGGTGCACATTGAGGACTGAGCTAGAAGGAAAGACTTGTACCCTCATGAAGTTGAGAGACCTTGCAAGCCTGTTCTCCAGAAAGCTTTAGAGACTGAATGTTTGAATATTCAAAGCTGAGATAGACAGATGTAAATAGAAATGAGGCAGAAAAGTGGGCAAGAAGGTTGGATCAGTCATGTTATTATTGAATATCAGGGCCAAACTTGAGGGGCTGAATACCCTGCTCCTCTTTTAACTTCTTACGATGAGATCCAAAACTCAAAGCAAACAACCTTGCAACAAAATGGAGATGCATGACTCAACACATGGAGAAATTCAGCAGGGCAGGACAGAAATGGACAGCCGGCATCTTTATCTGGACTGGAGGAAAACTCCTTCAAAGTGGGCATGTCTTGAAGAGACTTTGCAGTGGAGTAGCAAAATGGAGATACAAAAGATTGCAGATGCTGGAACAACAGTCAATCTGCCACAGGAACGGGTCCTGCAGCCACAGTGGGAGGAAAAGACTTGTCAACATTCAGATGTTGCTCCAGATTCCAGCATCTGTAGCCTCCTGTCTCTCCTTTGCGGATACTGGGATCTGGGACAACGCACAAAAAGCTGGAGAAACTCAACGGACCAGGCATCCGAAGTTTCTGTTTCTCTGAAGTGCAGTCACTGTTGTAATCTGAGAATGCGCGAGTTAAAACAAACAGACGTGATTACCATATGACTTGCTTCATTTCCTTTCTTTCATAGACTCCTCTCCATGTGAGCTTTCTACTGGTGTCCCACATGATGTCGAAGTTCTGTTGTCGGCTGTCTGTTACTGTTCCTTGCTTAACACACAGCAGAGATCACAGCAAGGTAGAGTGAGCATTATACATCCAGTGACCAGTTTATTTGGTATCTCCTATACCTAATAAAGTGGCCACTGAGTGCAGCATCCGACACAGCAAGGGCACGCTGATGGTGGCTGAGTGTTGGATGAAGGGGAGAGCTAGAAATCCCTCTCTCAGGCTAGCAAGGCTTCAGAACCAAGCGAGGCCTTTGTCAAACATATAGAGGAAAAATGTTGCCCATCATTTTCAACCATTCAATGAGCATGTGAAAGGGAATGAATGGAAACGGGAATACTTCTGTCATCTTTCTTGTGGAACAAATTTCTGACCCTTAAAGTTAAGTTAAAAGCACTGCTATAAATAAATTGAAGGAACTCGTAAACAACCACATACTTTGGGATTAGAATAAAGAGGTGGTATCCAAGCCTACTGAGTCTATGAAAAGGAACACAATCACAGCATTATTGAGAACTGATATGAATACACATTACACAACTGGCATAATTATTACGTCAGCGTATTGTAAGATCATACAGCAACAAGCAACAAGTCTCACTTCCCTCCTGTAAGAGGCAGCACAGTAGCGTAGTGGTTAGCACAACGCTTTACAGTACAGGCGACCAGGGTTCAATTCCCTCCGCTGCCTGTAAGGAGTTTTAGCATTCACCCCGTGACCGTGTCGTCCAGGTGCTTTGTTCCTCCCACAAGACCTATAATTGGGCGCTGTAAATCGTTCTGCAACAATTTGGATGAAATTGGGGGAATGCTGATTGCTGTGGAGGGCCTATCCAGCACCGTATATCAGTAATAATAAAATTACTGCCATAGATTATGAAGCACTAACCGTCAAATGCAAACCCATTCTGGATATACAGACAAGCCTTGATATCATTCCTTTAATATACACCTTGCAATGAAATTGAAAAACATTGCCATAAGAGAAGTTTACCACTTTGAAAAAAAAAGCATACACTGGAGGCAATTTAGTACAAATTTTATCGAGCTTGCTGTTGGCTGCAGGTCAATATTGTCTCTGTTTAATGAAGTCCCAGGGTTAAAGGTCAGCTCTTCATGAATAGCAAGTAGTTGTTTGGTTTGGGGGTGTCTGGTTAAGTACTACTGCAGTGACTTCCTGACGATCACACATGAGTGTGACACAAGAAGTTTGCTCCAATTTCCACTTACTTTAAAATCCCAAGGACTAATGGACAAATGTCAAACTCTTGTGTGGGAGATGATATCCCTTTAAAATATTGTCTTCGGAGCAAATTATTTGACTACATTGTTCTCCTACGAGCTTCACCACTGACACATCAGGTGAATAACATGCTCACCTGGATGTTGAACTAAACTTCGAACTGTGCTAAAGTCAAATACAGCACAAATTCAACAATAAACACCAATTCCTCAATAAGTTCATACTATGATGATTGTAGAAGCCGAGAAAACCATATAGAGTTTAAACATTTATCGATAGCTGCAGGATTACCCTGCCCATTAACTTCCTAAAGAAGTGAACCTTGTGCAAGTAACTGTTTAACTAATAGTACCTCTGGGCTGGCGAGATAGCTTCTTTCTGGTTTTACAACAGCACTGTCCCATACTGCTGATCCTTCGGTCTGTCGCTATAGAGATGACATGCCAAGTCCAAGTCATCCAGAGAAATATTCACACGTGCAGCTCTCAGTCCAAGCAGTCCCAGTGCCAGGAGGGACAGAGCAGCTCTGCTGCAGCATTATTCCAGGCTTCTGTTCACAGCAAGCTGTCTTTCATTCATTTGAGCCTTTAAGCTCTACCCTCTTGCCTTTTACTGTAGAGTTCCTGAAGAGTCCTGACACCAACAGCAAACCCCCACCTCTCCCTCTCTCCCTCTCTCTCTCTCTCTCTCTCTCTCTCTCACTCACACACACACACACAGTCAGACAAAATCAGTCTCCCTCTTTTCACTCACAATCTTTCTTCTCAAGCACACTCTTGTTCTCTTTCTCTCTCACTCACTCTTTCACTCATTCACACACAGACACACACACACACTCTTTCTCTTGCTCTCTGACCAGTTCTCTGGGATGTACAGTCCAGCCCATCACTGCCAATTTACTGCACACACAACCCCAAATACAGACAGACTCAGCTAATCAATTGTGGAAGGAGTGGATTGTTGATTTGTTCAGAGTCAAGAGCAGGATCTTTCTCTCTCTCTCTGCTTGAAATCTATCTTTCTATGTCACTTTCCCATTAAACCCTACAGCATATTAATTATGTTTCCTTGCTTTGAAGATGTGAAAAGGCCACAAGGGAATTTTGTGTGTGTGAGCAGATGCCTTTCCTAGTAGCTGCAGGGCAGCAGACTAGCTTTGAATTTAATCGTCAATAGAGAGTAAACTTCCTCAAAAAAAAACCCAGACTCCATAAAGATCAACTAACTGGCTGTAAAGTGATTTAAACAACAGGGAATGATGGATTGTAACACTACCTATCCGTGATTAAAGGAGCAGCTGTGTTGTGTATGTGCTACTGTGTGTCTGTTGTAATACTGCTGACAACAGCCTGGGTTCCTCAGTGTTTGTTCTACAGTGAAGCTCTGCTAGAGGCACTGATACGTGTTCAAGAGGTCAGCATTAACTGATCGTCAGATTTTCACCAGTGGGAAATGTTAAGACCACTTTGTATTACAAGGAGAAGTTGTTCTGTAGTACCTGAGAAGCTGTCAATCAATGGCTCTGTAATTAGAATTTCCAGTTTGCCCCCACCTTTCCAACTATTTGGCAACCTCCAGCAACTGAACACAAACCTTCACAAAACTTTTGTAAGCCAGACAGGAGAAAATTCATAGCATTTCTGATTTTCCTCAAACTATATTGAGTATGTGTCTAGTTATAACTTCCTTGAGGATGGGAATGAGGCGTCCTCTTACTGAAGCACTGAGATGTCACAAGGAGGGCAATGGAATGTTATTCACTTTCCCAGTGGCTGGAAACGCTGGCAGACCAAAGGTGTAAGTGTGATAATGAGGTGTGAGCTAACATAAAACAACCTCCAGGATCTTGTCCGGCACTGGGGCTGGGAAGCAGCAGTGCAATATACTTGTGAAATAGTACTCTGGCTTTTGCAGAAACACATGTCTCAATAACCATCAACCTCACATTGTTACTGAGAGCACCTTTCAGATGGTTCGAGTATCACTGATCCCAAAAAGTTCATAACATTGTTTAAAATTAGATGTGCATGCTTTCAACCTCAAAAGAACCGCAGTTTGTTTGGGTCTCAATGGGAGTAACATTTTTGCAACACTGCAGGCACTTTACTTCATAATGTTTATGATCCTTAAAATGAATGAATCCCCAAGAGCAGTCACATATAGGCTGAAATTGGACGGAAAGAGACTGGGTATATATCTGTGAAAACCTTGTGGTATCAATTCTGATACATTATTGCTTGAGTATCATTCTCTTCATTGAAGTAGATATTGCTAAAATTACTTGCTTTACTGTACAGCAATTCAGAAGAACCTATGGATGTCACTCTGGTGATGAGTTTGGGATCCTGCTGCCGAAGAAGTAGCAAAGTAGTAACCAAGTGATCTCCTGGCAGACTGGTAATGATGACAGCCAATGGATGTGGCAGGTACGCCGATAAACTGGAAAAGTATGAAAGATCGCAGCCATTTGCTGTGCACATGGAATTGATAGTAATATTCCTGAGAGAGAGAGAGAGAGAGAGAGAAAGAGAGGGTGTATATGTGTGAGAGAGAGGCAGAGAGAGACAGTGATATCGTCAAGGACTTGGGGGAGGACACAGGGCAGACAAGCAGTTCAGAGAAGAATGCAAGCTATCATTAGTAGTAAGGCTAAAGACACAGATAATATAGCTGCATTTGCCAAAAAGTTAAAATCGACATTAGTGCAATGAAGAACTTACTTGTAGCAAGTTTGCAGACACACAGCACTACATAAGCAGTTTTCATATGAATTGACATAAATTATACACTTTTTATATGAAAATATAATTAGCAGGTAAAAAAATGTCGATTTTCATGTAAAGTGGTCATAGTGTTGCTGAATTGTAGTGATTAGGGTTTTGCCAGTTGGTTCAAGAACTGAATGGTTTTAGAGAAATAGCTGTTCTCGAGCCTGCTGGTGTGGGACTTCTGTACCTCCCACACTACGGCATGGCTTGGATGGTGGGGATCTTTGCTGATAGATCTTGCCTTTGCGAGTCAGTGCCTCCTGTAGATACTAACAATGGTGGGGATGGATATACCTATGATGCACTGGGCGGGGTCCACTACTCTCTGAAGTTTCTCATGTCTTTGTACATTCAACTTGTTTTACCAGACCATGATACAACCAGTTAGGATTTTTTTTAGTGCGTCGCACCAGACAGTCAACCACTCTTGTCTGCCGCGTGGTGTCAGGATTGGTCTCCTTTCAGATTAACCAGGTCACAGTATGAACGTTCTTGACTCGACCCTTTTTTTTACGAGGCCGAGTGGCTAGCTCGACGCTCAACCCAGCACGGATGGAAAGCGTGCTCGAGGGGTGGCCCGACTTGGATTCGAACTCGGAAGCCTTCGCTCTGGAGTCTGGCGCTGATGCCACCGGTTAGGATAATTTCAACAGTATATCTATAGAAGTTTGTCAGTGTTTAATGGCAGGTCAAAGCTCCTCAACATCCTGAGAACGTAAAGATGCTGGTGTAACTTTCTCGTGCTAGCATCTACTGTATCTGCTGGAACCAGAACAATCATCCAATATGTTAACACCCAGGAATTTTAAAGCTGCCGAAGTTTTCCACCACCTAGTCCTCAATGCAGATTGGTGCATGTTTGTCCTCTTTCCAGAGAAAAGTGGCTAAAATCTTTCATGACAACATTTTAAGAATTTTAATTTGGCGTCATCAGAGCTCTTTGCAAATGACATATTTTGTTAGTGCAGCTGGTCAGAGGAAATGGCTGTTGGTTCTGTTGTCAGGTTAATAAAATGGGATTAAAGTTCCAAATTTCGGATCTATCCTGAACAAGCACTGTGAGCTTTAGGTGTGTGGGAAGACAGATGAGAGAGTTCAAGCAAAACTGTTTGTCTCGATGTACGCTGGCACTGTCGGAACCCTAGTGTGGAAGAAAAACAGACTCTGATATAGAGATGGCGACCAGAGTTTATTCATAACAATTCCAACAGAACCTCACTGGCTCAGCTGAGCAACACAGCAAGACATATCATTCTCAAACTAGGACCCCACGATTAGCGGTAATCGGGCATCCACTTAATAATGCAAGTAACACAGAACCCTCGAGCCGATCAAAATAAACTTAAGAAATTTAAACAGAAAGCGCCAAGAGATCACATTATAAAGTGCAGGTCGCTCGAGAAAAAAAACATAAGAAATCCTAAACAATTAACGACTCTTATTAAACAAATATTAACAAATTCAGGTGCTCTAAAAACCTTGGACGCCAATGCTATCCAGCTGCCTGTACAAGCCTGAAGAGCTCAGGACACTACCCCACTCCCACTCCCTATGGGCAGCACCTGATGGTCTAGAGAGACCTGGAGAACTCAAGAGGAACCTAAGGATCCTCGAGAGAGACTTGAGAACCTTGAGACAAAGAAAACATTGAAAAAAACATAGGAAATATTGAATAAATCTGGAAAACATTAAATAAACCTGGGAATTCTGGAGGGCCATGGGAAATCTGCAAACCCTTGGGAACACTGATGACCTTGAGAACCGAGAATACTTAGACCAGATACACTTAGACCTGGAAAAATCTTGAGATCCAGAAAAAGTCCTGAGACCCAGAAAAAGCTGAGAACATAGACTAGAGAGCCCAACACTCTCTGCCTTCTCACACAAACTCAAAGAGCTTATTATACTACACACATAAAATGTTGGCGAAGGACTCGTGACAAGGGGTCTTGGCTCGAAACATCGACTGTACCTCTTCCTATAGATGCTGCCTGGCCTGCTGCGTTCCACCAGCATTTCATGTGTGTTGCTTAAATTTCCAGCATCTGCAGATTTCTTCGTGTTTGCGAGCTTATTATACTCTTAGTCAAAGTCTACACAGTCAAATTTTGCATATGACTTTTGAAGGAGCTTCAAAATAGTCACAGGACGGAAAGGGGACTGTCAAACGTGAATCCCAATAAGATGGCAGTGTGCTCAAACACAGTGATATCTTGGGGTCAAGCAAAGGTGTTTTTGTCTTTTTAAATGTCTTTTTTACGATTGCAAGACAATCCTGGAAGTTAACAACTTCAAGTTTGGCAGGTCTACCTCATCAGCAAGCTGCTCGATGGTGGAGGAACTGGAGAAGTTGGACCTGGTGCGGGCCGTGTTACTGCCTGCTACAGAAAGGCAGCAGGGTTGGTGCATGTTGTGCAGTTTAACAGTGAATGATTTTCATGGACATTTCTCTTGTGATTGCAAGATCCTGTTGGACATCGCTAATGTAAAATGCTACAAGTGTCTTTCCATTGTTTATTGGGGAGACAGATGGTGGGGCAGTTGTGTGGCCTTGGTTGTAGCAAAGACTAGGCTGGCCCCTCCCATCGGTGCTCGTTCGATGGAAGACAAGCCAGGTTGCGTGCATGCATGCATGCGTACGTTCACCTGCAGACTGCTGAGAGCTGCTTTTCCGATAACACCCATGCACCATTAATTTACAGAACATATCACTCAGGGACTTGGTTATATATTTTTGTGTATGACTTTATGTTCACTTGCTATCCTATATGTGCTATATGTGTCTTGTGCTGTGTTGTACTGTGTCTTACACCTTGGCACCAGAGTAACGTGGTTTCATTCAGCTGTATTCATGGGTATTCATGTATAGTTGAATAATAATTAAATTTGAACTTGAACTTGAAAAGCAAGAGATTCTGGAAATCCCGAGTAGCACACATAAAATGCTGGAAGAACTCAGCAGGTCATGCAGCATCGATGGAGAGGAATAAAGAGTTTCGTGTCGAGACCCATTGTAAAATAGATTTGCACAGTATACAGGTAGAGGTGAGGTTAGTGTGCCCAAACGGTGATGTGGCTGAGACATGCAGATGCTGCAAGTGACTTCAGCAGGAAAATACTTTGTGATGTGCGTGCAAGAGGCAGGAAGGTTGCAAGCCACTTGGATAGGAAAGGCTGGAGGCTAAATGGTTGCCATTATAGAGTCCTCTCTTTCTCAGAATTCCCAGTCAGGTTGGCCCAGTGTTTTAATTCCACAAGACAGGGCATGCTAAACAGGGATGCACCCCTGTGGCTGATGAGGATTGTAGTCTTGGGTTGTCGCGTACTGGATGTCAGGGGACAGAGGTAAAGATTTCAAACCTTACCTTCCTAATTGTCACATGTACCTTGAAACATCAAAGCGCACACTGCAATGCATCATTTGCATCATTGCTTGTGATGCACTGGGGGCAACCCGCAAGTGTTGCCAGGCTTTCGGTGCCCATAACTCACCAACTCTGACTGGACGTGTTTGGAATGTGAGAGGAAATCGGAACACTGGAGGAAAGCCACGCGGCTACGGGAAGAACGTACAAACTCCTTACAGGCAGCGGTGGGAATGAACCCCGACCAGCGATCGCAGGCACTGTAGAGTGATTGCTGTTAGCTCACCCACTGGGAATCTGATCAATTCCATGCTCCAGTGCCATTGAGGTACAGCAAGTTAGTGTTAGGCATCCACACAGGAGGAAGTCTCCGGTACATGGAAGTCCTCTACTGGGTTGCAAAGGGTAACAGATGTGGCAATGGGCCAGAAACATGTAAGTAATCCCTGATGTGATTCATTGATGATACAATTCAGGATGCACACAAGCTGCTGGGTTTTCTGGACATCTCTTACCCAATGAAGATCATTGGACAGGTGGCCTTGGAACCGCCATGCAGTCTACAGCTCGCGGATGGAGCCACGCAAGATCACTAGGCTGCAGCTTTAATGTGCTGCATAGGGCATGAACTGGTTTTACCGTCTAAGAAGGAAAAGCTTGCCTGAGAAAGGATGCATGCAGACAGAAGGGGTGTTTTCCACAGAAACAAAAGCTCCCATCAGAATCAGAATTAGGTTTAATATCACTGGCATAAGTCCTGAAATTTGTTGTTTTGTGGCAGCAGTACATTGCAATACATAATAATAGACTGTAAATTACAGTAGGAAGTATATATATACTTAAAAAGTTAAATAAGCAGTGCAAAAAGAGAGGGAAAAAGTAGTGAGATAGTTCTCAAGGGTTAAATGTCCATGCAGAAATCTGATGGCAGAGGGGAAGAATCTTTGACTGTGCCTTCAGGCTCCTGTATCTCCTCCCTGATGGTAGCAATGAGCTGAGGGCATGTCCTGGCTGATGGGGGTCCTTAACAATGGATGCCGCCTCTTTGAGGTATCGCTCCTTGAAAATGTTCTAGATGCTGGTGAGGCTAGAGACCATGAAGAGTCAGGAGCTGACTGAGTTTACAACTTTCTGCAGTTTATTTTCATCCTGTGTAACGTGCCCTCCCACCTCCATTGCACAGAGAAGGCAAGATCACTGTCTTCACTGAACTCCGGACCCAAAGTACTTATCAAGGATTGTTCTTTGCCCCAGGACACCTCACCTATCCTACATTTCAGCATCTCTTGGTGCTATACTCTGAAACATTTCCTTTCCTCCTTCTCTGCTCCAGCAAATGGACTCCCTCTCTTCAAATACCTCTCTGCCTTTATAGTTCAGCATCTAATTTACTTTCTGCCCAACAGCGCTACAGGTAATTGCATGGCTTCTGTTGGAAGTCACGCCAACAGTCATGCTGCAAATCCCCTGGGTTTCAAAATAATCCTTCCTCATTACTAATCACAACACACACCACAACTTCACATTTGAAATTATTCCTTTTCCATCTTGTCAGTGTGAAATTCTACTGAAGAAGCCCTTGACACCATATTATTGGATCCTATGGCACCACCTAATGCAGGCAATCGTTTCAACAACTGAGCCTCCAGCATTCTACCTGTTGACCAAACCTTGTGCTCTTTCATTTCAATCTCTCATGTCACACTCTCCTCCTTTAGACTCTGTACTGTTCTGTAGCTGGTACATCCCTAGTGACTTGATGAGAGGTTTGATGTGGGCCAATGTAGTGGAAGCATTCTAGTTAGATTGAATGGGACTACTGTAGTGACAGAGACAGTGGAGGCCTTGGAAAAGAACACACCATCTCCTAGACTTCCGCTGTGCATGGAACTGCTGAATTGCCGATTCGGCTCAGTAGCAACAAGATAACACAGCTGCTCCTTCACAGTGCCAGAGATTCAGGTTCAATCCTCACTTGAGGTTCTGTCTGTGTGGAGTCTGCACATTCTTGGGTCAGTCCGGTTTCCTCTCACATTTCAAAGATGTGCAGTTTAATGTGGAGGTTAATTGACCGCTATACATGTCCCTAGGTTCAAAAGTGAGTGAGAGAAATGGGGGGTGTTGAGAAGAATATATTAAAGTCTGTCATGAGCCTTGTGGCCTATCAAGTCGGTGCTTATGCCGGTTTCTGTGGTGTGAGGTGACTGAGAGTATGAGACTCGCGCCTCCCCCCCCCTCCCCCGGATAGGACACCAGTCTATCATGAGGTTAACCCCCAGCATTTTTGCCGGTACCCGTTCTCAGCTGGGTAGACTGGAGCATTGTGTGGTTAAGTGCCTTGCTCAAGGACACAACATGCTGCCTCGGCTGAGGCTTGAACCCACAACCTATGGAGTCATGATAAAGGACATGACAACTCATGTCTCCAAAATTATTTAATTATCAGTTAATTATTATGAATATTAGTACTTATTTCTTTTTGTAGTTGTGCAATATGTTAGTCTTTGTGTGTATTTTTTATTGATGCTATTGTACTTTGTTCTACTATGAATGCCTGCAAGAAAATGAATCTTGGGGTAGTATTTGGTGACATAAATGTAGTTTAATGATGCATTTACTTTGAACTTTGAATGTTTATTTACGTCTGCTCGGTGCACTCGACCCAAGGTGCAGCAAGAAATTCAGAGAAGGAAGGCAGATGGTCACATTGCATACACTGGAAACTCTCCAGAGATGTCTAAGGTTACAATTTCTTGGCAAAAAGACCAGCAGAGGTCCTTAGAGAACTTAAGTGAGATCCCCAATGTTAAATAGGGCACCAAAGCAAAAAGGTGGGAAACATCAAAGAAAAGTGAATTGTTATTGTTGGGTTTGTGATATTTGGGAATATTGAGGGAACAAAGTAGAGTTATAATTACTGAAGTATTTAGAGGGTGTATTGCTCTATGTTAGGTGTGGAATTTACAATTGATGTTTCAAATGTTCTTTGATGTACTGGGTTTATGGTTATGTATATCCAAAATATCACTTTATGCAGAATGTGGTATCTACCCTCTACTGCTCTACCCTCTCTCTACATTCACAACTGTTTGAGTAGGCACAACACAAACGGCATCTGCAAATTTGCCAAGGACATGACTGTTGTCAGCAGAATCTCAGATGGTTACGAGGAGGTATCCAAGAGTGAGGCAAATTGGCTGGTTGAGTGAATATCACAACAACAACCTTGCACTTAACAGCAGTAAGACCAAGGAAATGATTGTGGACTTCAGGAAGGGCAAGGTGGGAGAACACACACACCAGTGTTCATCAAGAGCTTAGCAGTGGAAAGTGTGAACATCTTCAACTTCCTGCATGTCAACATCTCAGAGGATCTATCCTGGGTCTAACATACCGAAGCAATCATGAAGAAGATATGCCAGAGGCTATACTTCATTTGGAATTTGAGGAGATTTGGTATATCACCAATGACTCTAACAAATTTCTACAGATATAGCATGGAGAACATTCTTACTGGTTGCATCACCATCCTGGTATGGAGGCTCCCATGCACAGAATAAAAAACAAACTACACAAGGAGGTAAAACAATAACAGAATGAAAACTAAAATGTAATGGCTGCAAAAAGTAGTGCAAGATTATACAAGGTAGATTGTAAGGTCAAGATTGTAAGATGATTCTGGTTGATGCAGCTCTCGGAATATTGATGGAGGGGGTCTTGGAGATGGTAATACTATTGAATATCATGGATAGACAGTTACATTTGCTCTTCTTTAAGATGATAATTTCCTGGCATATTTACAACACAAATATTAATTGCCTCTGAACAACCCATGCCTGGAAGGTTTTCTTGAAATTGAAACATGCATCAAATCAGGTGAAATCAGATGACCAGTTCAGATGAAGTGCATTGACCTGAAAAGTTGACCGTTCATTTCCCTCCATAGATGCTGCCTGAACTGCTGAGATCCTCCAGCATTTAGTGTGCTATAACAAGTCAGTCTGTCACATGGGGTGGGGGGAGGGGTTGGATGGGGGTAAGATATGGAAACTTATTTTGTGCTTCACTACCCTTATATAGTGTAGCACTGACAGACTTATACTTCATAAAATGGAAATGCTTTTGAATCAGGTGTGGGTGGATTTAATTTAATGTAAATTATAGATTACAGCTGTCTTGTTTTCTACCTATTTGAGAAAATCAGCTACCATTTTATCCCATTTCCTACAGCAATCATAATTTGTTCAAAGATTGAGGTTTCACACCATCAGTCGCTCCCCTGATGTCAATGGCATTTTATTTTCCTTTCATATTGTTTTATAGTAATTAGATTTCAATACCATGGGGAATGGTTCATTGTAGCAAAGAGGTGGCAAATTAAGTCATAGTGGATCCTAAGGAGATAAAAATATCAAAGAAAGCTAAATCTGTTCTTGAGAAGTGCATCATAAAGTTGTGCATTTGAAAAGGATTTTCTACAACTCAGTAAATTAGTTCTTCTGAAACAGCCCTCATTCTCTCCCATCTTGCTGCTTGTGATTGGATGTTGGTTCCCTGTTCAGTTATAAGACCATAAGACCATAATATTTCTATCGCTGCTAATAACTTTCCTTATTAGCTACTGGGCATAAAGTAGCAAGTTTTTTTTTAAACAGCTAGGTTTTTGATACTTCTCTCTTCCTGGTGCAGCTGGTGAATGCACGTCTATTTTTTCATCACGTTCAGAGTTTGAGATACCAACATTCTTCCATCATCTCTAAATCTGAGCTCTTCTCAAACCCTGCTGCCTTATGGAGTCAATGGCACTTTTAGCCTATAATGTCAATGCTGACCATTGTATACAACTACTCTTCCCTGAGGATCACCACTTTGTTGTGGTGGGGAAATTTGTGAGTTCCTGAGAGTGATGCTGTCTGGAGATTAGCAATCTGGTGTTTAGCTCCTGGTAGAGTCACCCATGGGGGTAAATCAAGGGGGAGGGGTTCCAGCTGAATAACAATGGTAGAGGTGGGGGAGGTGATGATGCATCACAACAGCAGTGAAGGCAGAGGAACGCTACAGCAGTGAAGTTGTCTTGCACTCCATGACACTGGACTCTGACCCCGATCTGTCAAGGACCGTGTAGTGGCTGCCCATGCATCGGCCTCTGCACATTAAACAAAGTGGTGTGCAAGCATTCTCCATTAAGGGAATCTACCCGTTACATGGATCCTGGATTGGCCTCTACAGTCACATGAGCTCCCACCAATAGACATCGCCTTTGGGTTGGATCATACTCGACTCGAGAGATCGGTCTACTTGTAGATACGGATACTAATCCTTTTTACTTGCATAGATATCACCCCACAGTGAAAAACAAACTGCGGTTGGGAGTCAGCAGTGGAGGGAAATGGACCATTGACATTTTCAGGCGAAGACCTTTATCTGCGTTGAAAGGTAGAGGGCAGATAGTCAGAATAAAGGGCTGGAGATAAAGGGAAAGCGAGACCTGTCAGGGGATAAGTATGTCCGGGTGCGAGGGAGGTGATGAGCAGAATTAGGGGAATTTTCAGTTGAGAGTGGGGAAGACATGCTTGTCCTGGTTTACATGGGAACCAATAAAATGGATCAAAGTAAGAAAACGATGAGGCGATAAAGATAAATATGTCACATATGCATTACAATATAGTCAACTGCATCATTTGCATCTATGACCAACACAGTCCAAGTCTGTCCTGGGGACATCCCTTAAGCGTTTCCATCTTCTGCACCAACATGGAAAGATGGGAATAGTGTCAGAAGCTGGGACATGATAGGTGGAAGTGGCAAAGGAAGATGAGTGACTTTCATAGGAGAGGAAGGTGAAGTGTGGAGTCAAGGGAGGGAGCTGGCAGATGTGGAGGAGTGTGTGGTGATGGGCAGATGGAGAAGGTGTAGGAATGAAAAGGAAAAGAAGGGTGATAGGGGAGTGGGTGAATGTAGGAAGAACTACATTTGTCCCTGTCACAGTCATCACCCTGACAGTGTGGTGTCAAGAAAGCAAACTTTCCCTCAATGTTGCAAAATTCAATCACAGGACTCTGCAGAGAGTGGTGCAGACAGCCCACCACATCTGTAGATGTGAACTCCCCACGATTCAGGACATTTACGAAGACTGGTGTGTATAAAGGGCCCAAAGAATCATGGGAGATCAAGTCACCCCAACCACAAACTGTTCCAGCTGCTACCATCCGGGAAATGGTACCGCAGCATAAAAGCCAGGACCAACAGGCTCCAGGACAGCTTCTTCCACCAGGCCATCAGACTGCTTAATTCCTGCTGACACAACTGTATTTCTATGTAATATTTACTATCCTGTTGTACATAATATTTATTATAAATTACTATAATTGCACATTTAGACGGAGACGTAACGTAAAGATTTATATAAAGGATGTAAGTAATAAAGTCAATTCGATTCGATTCAATTCAATTCTGGGTCTCAAACTGAAATGATTCTCCAAAGATGCTGCCTGACCCCATGAATTCCAGCAGCAAAATGGACATACTGTACAAGAGATGGCAGATGATGGAACCTGGAGCAAAATACAAAGAGTTGGAGGACTCAGTGGGTCAGGCAGCATCTGGATGTTGCAATGGCTTAACAGCTCTTGTTACCAGCATGTTAAATTCTACATCTGTGTGTAAGAAATTGTTAATGGTAAGGCTGGGATCAGAAAACATCTTTAAAAAAAGGAACAGAAAAGGGAAATTGCTGGAAAAATTAAGCAGGTCAGGCTGTATCTATGGAAAGAGAAAATCTGCAGATGCTAGAAATCCAAATAACACACACAAAATGCCAGAGGAACTCAGCAGGCCAGGCAGCGTCTATGGAAAAGTGTGCAGTTGATATTTCAGGCCAAGACTCTTTATCAGGATGGGTACTCTTTTCCATCGGTGCTGCCTGGCCTGCTGAGTTCCTCCAGCATCTTGTGTGTGTTGCCACAGAAAGAGAAATATTTCAGATGAAAGTCCTTTTCTCGGAGAGAGGTGTAGCAGAGAGATGTGGGTGAAACTATTGGAATTCCTCTGAGTGATCTGGTCATTATCACATCAATTCATGAGCTTTTTACAAATTGACTGCTGTGTGCCTTCTATCATAATAGTGGCCACACTTCAATATCTGTTGGTGGATTCAAAAGAACATGACATCATATTGATGTAAGGCAGGGGAGCTGCCTCTAGTTTGCCGCCTGATAGTTCCATTCAATCAACATTGGTGTAACACATTATCTGGTCATTATCACATTCCTTGTTATGGGATTTTCCTGTGTGCAACTGGTTGCAACTGCAACAGATTTACAGAGTTTCACACTCATATCACACTCTGTCCCCCTCTTGCACCACATAAACACACATTTACAGACACATACATTCATGCGCACACGAACATTCACAAAAAGTGTGAATGAGCTGCCATCGCAAGTGGTGCACGCAAGCTTGATTTCAATGATGAAGAGAAGTTTGGGTGGGTACTTGGATGGTAGGGGTATGGAGGGCTATGGTCCCGGGTGCAGGTCAATGGGAGTTAGCAATTTAAGTGGCTCAGCATGGATTAGATGGGCCGAAGGACCTGTTCCTGCACTATACTTTCCTGTGATTCTATGATTCTAAATATATGAAGTCAGAGAGACACAACTATAGTCATGATTATACATTTGCGCGCGCGCACACACACACACACAACCTCTAAATGATGTATGCGCAGTGAGTGAAATACAGCAACAGGTCACTACTACGGTTCTAAATATGCCAAGTATCTGGGAGTAATTCAGAGATCGGGTGTACTGTAGAAGAAGCACAAATGAACATTCTTTCCAAAAATATTTCACGTTAATCTGACACCTACCTTCTTCAGATGGCAAACTGTGAAACAGTCACAATAGACTAAGTAACCTTACTCAAAGCTCATTGCCCCAAGTTGGATGCTGAAAGACTGCAGAATACCTAAGTTTAGTGGCTATCTGTTTAGAATCACTTTTTCTATGTAGCAGACACAAGCTATATTCCCCGGTGCTATGTTGTACTGTGCTGACTTTATCTCTGATCCCATTAGCGTTCAGGTCAAATGATTAATCTGCAAAAGCCATCTGTCTGCAGCTGTCTGGAGTCACAAATCAGAGGAGAAGCAGAAATTGGAAATAGTAAACAAGTTAATGACGGTAGAAGGTTTGTCAGGATTGAAAATAATAGCATAGGCAGGATTATGTACCACGGCAGAAAGGCTTCCTGAATTTGACAAGGTGTTTATAAACCACTCAAGTTTCAGTGTCATATCTGACATCGCAATCATCTGAGGTGATAATGCCCTGAAGGGTCTGCAGACTCGGCATTATCTCCCTTTGGAATAAAGACAAAGCAAGAGGACATGTGAAACCTGTCCTGCTGATACATCTCCCCGCTGCTCTGCATCCCAAACAAATGGCAACCAAACATTGAAGGGGTTTGCATGGTGGCATTTTGTAGTGAGTCTGTACTGTCTTTATGTCAAATGAAAATTGTGCCCTTAATAATAAAGGGAAGATTTTTCGGTAATGAGTGCTGCCAGTTAAGAACACAGGAACATTAAGTAAGTGAAAAAGGAAACAAGTCAGAGAAAGAACACGAGACAAGATAGCAGCAAACATAAAATGAAATACAGATATACAAGCAAACTGTTTGTAAGAGAAGCAGTAAGAATGTTCTGAAATGAAAAGGAAATAGCTTAATGGGTATTTTACTAAGGAAGGGGTCTCAACAAAGGAAGATAAAGATGAAATTTTGGATGGAGTTAAAACTAATGTCCAGAGGGCACAGTCTTAGAATAGAAGGACATCTCTTTAGGTAAAAGATGAAGGGAAATTTCTATAGGAAGAGGGTGGTGAATCTATAAGATTCATTGTCACAGACAGCTGTGGAGGCCGTGTCATTGGGTATATTTAAAGGGAAGTTGTTCTTGTCTAGTAAAGGCAGCAAAGGTTACGGGGAGAAGGCAGAAGAACGGGGTTGAGAGGGATAAAAAATCAGCCATGATACAATGTCAGACCAGACTCGATGGGCTGAATGGCCTGATTCTGCTCCAATGCCTTATGGACTTATGATGTTGAGAAAGCAGTAGGAATACAAGCTGGTCTGAAAGTGAGTATAGATACAGGAAGACATCTCAGAGGCCTCAGGAAGATATTTCAGGGGCCTTGGCCATAACCTCCCAAACATCCATAAAGCGGATTGGAAAGTTTGAGATATTGCACCTTTGTTCAAAAGAAGATACAGTAATGAACCAAGTAATTGCAGAATTTGAAGATGAGGAAGTTCTAAAAACAATACTCAGTCATCACAGATTGATGAGAGGAAGACAGAATGGACCTGTTGAAGGCAAATTGTGCTTAGTTTGAAAGAGTTTTTGTTAAAGTAATGGAAAGTATTTCTGAGAAAAATGCACTCCATGCGTATATATGGACTTCCAAAACACATTTGATAAGGTCAAACTTGTTATCAAGATTGAATGTCCTGGAAGAGTAAGTGCAATAGTAGCATGGGCTACATAAAAAATGCAAAAGAAAACTTTAAAAAATAGAGAATGGACGAGAGATTGTTTCTCAGACTGGAGTTTCTCAAGAGCGAGTCCTGACTACTGAACTTCTAATGAAAATTAATGATCCATTCGTGGGCATCATTTCCAAATTTACAAAATGTGGAGAGGATTATAAGAAACTTCAAGAGAAGATGGAGGTACAATGGGTAGATGGTAAGAAATATGAAGTGCTATATTTTTGTAGAAAACATGAGAAGAATCAATAAGGGAGGTAGAGATCCGGGGGCAGGGGAAGGCTTTATATGTGTATAGTGAGTTCAAAGAGATGGCACATCAACGGTATAGTATATAGGGTACTGCGGTAAGTGTAAGTGACCAAGGATCTTGGCTCAATATTGATGAACTGAAATCAGCAATTTGGATTGTGGGTACATTGGAGAGGGGGAGGATAGTTGCCTGGACTTTTTGTTCTAGGAGACCTTCACACCAGATAAAAAGCTGCAAAAGAGACATACAAGCAAGGCAGGTATAGGGACCCAGAAGAAAGTATTGGGAGAGACTTGGCCCTCGAACTCGTTCACCAAGTATGCCGTTCTTGGAATATGTGTGGATAAGAGCAAGGAAGAATGAAAAAGCTCAGTGACTGAGGATGTTGGAGGAGTGAGAAGCAATGTAGCGATGGTAGAGTCAATATCGTTAAGGAGATAGATTGCATTCTCTGCAGCTGTGAGTACAAGTCCTGAAGGTTCTATTGCCTGCCTGGTGCTAGGGTTAAGACACCTCTTCAGGGCTGGAGAAGAATTTGCATTTAGGGGTTGAGGTGGGGAAGGTCCAGTTGTTCCGGTCAGCGTGAAAACCAAGAAATATATAGAAGAAAGAAAGATATTCTGCTGAACATATGAGCAGCTACGATCCAATGGGGAAAAAAAGAAAAACAAAGACAATAATCTATGTTTACATCTTTGTCCATACTCAGATTGGCCGTGTAAATAAGATCGGAGAGCTGAACGCATGGTTCAGAAATGAAAAGGGGAAAGCAGGAGATACTCTGCTGGGACAGGCATCACCGGACCAAAACCACAGAAAGTTGCGTAACTCGGGCTGCAGGTAAGACTTTGAGCTAATTAAATTAAGGGAAAGTCCTGGTGAGAGGAACCTTAGAAAGTGAAAGAGAAACGACAGGATATTGTGCAAGGCAGTAAAACAGGCAATGATAAATGGTGGGAGTTGTATGCAGACTTCTAATAGCAACGCAGGGCATGGTGTCAATGAGGGAAGTAGAGGCTCCTGACATAGTAATATAAGAATCATGACGCACTTGTTACATGTAGAACAGGCTATTTGCACTATCTGTATAGTGGTACCTCACATGGTACTCAGGATGTGTTTCCAGCACCACTCAACAGCAACGATACACAGGGTTCCTGACATCCAGATTCTGGCACAGCAGTGTGTTGTCCAATCCAAGGACAGTTTTTTAAGTACTATGGGTACCTAGACTGGAGCACCACGGGACCCTAATAGCTCAGCTCCTTGCAACATAGCCCTAAGCAGAGTAGAAGAGTCATCGTGTAGAGGATGAATTTAAGGAGTATGCAGGAGATGTTTTTCGGTTATTGGGAGAACCAGTGATAGAATAGGCTATTTTAGTTTGAGTATTCTGTAAAGAATAATGATTAATGAAATAATTCATAATCATCATCATGTGCCATGCCGTATAACATAGGCGATTGTGGTCCCATGTCCATGATTCTTTCTACAGAAGTGTTTTGCCATTGCCTTCTAGGGAGTGTCTTCACAAGATGGTTTACCCCAGCCATATTCAATACTCTTCTGCCAGCTGTCAGTGGTCGCATAACCAGGATTTGTGATATGCACCAGATGCTCATACGACCATCCACCACCTGCGCCCATGGCTTCACGTGACCCTGCTCGGGGGCTAAGTAGGTACTGCACCATGCCCAAGGGTGACCTGCAGGCTAGCGGAGGGAAGGAGAGCCTTACATCTCCTTTGGCAGAAGCCTATCTTCACCCCGCCACCCGGTTGAAATCACCGGCCACCATAAATTGCCTGTAGTGTGTAGTGAATGGGGGAATCTTGGGAGAGTGGATGAGCATTTGGGGAGAGTAAAAGAAACCTGGATTAATGTAGAATTACTGCAATTAAGTGATTATTGGTTAGCACAGACTCAGTGGGCTGAATGGCCTGTTTCCTTGCTGCATCTCTTATGACTCAGTTTAGATCATTCTAAAACCAGTGGCAAGAATAAATGATGCAAATTGCAATGCTATGAAGCATGAGCTTGTTATGGGACATTATGGAAACTATTTTAAAAGACATGACAGTAATGGCCAACATTTAAAGAATTAATACATAGCTTACATCAAATACATATATCTCTTAAGATATAAAATGCCAGCAGGCAGAGCAGTGCAATTGTCTAACAAGAGAAAAATGGAGAGATAGTACTGGATCAAAGGAAAAGGATTATAGTGTCTTGAAGATGCACTGAAGCCTGAGGAATTGGAAAATTCAGAATCCATCATATGAAGACCTAAATATCGATAGGGAAAGGTGAAAACAAGATACCAAATTAATCTAGGAAGGAAAATAAAACAGAAAAGCAAAACATTTATAGATAACAAAAAAAGAAATGAGTTTTAAAAGTGGTTATTAAATTGAGAAATAAGGAAATGGAAGAGAAATTAAGCAAAGATTTCTGTCTGTCTTCACAAGACATAGGAAATCTCCTGGAAAAACAGTGAGCGATAAGGATTGACCCTTAGAAGGCACTTACAATAAAATAATTCTGGAGAAAGTTAGGGAACTGGATGCCAATAAGCTCCCCAGAACCAAATGAGAAGTGTAATGTAAATTGGCCTGTGATTAGACTAGGGTTAAATCGGTGGATTGTTGAGCAGTACAGTATAGTGTTGTTCTGCACTATATATCTAAATAAAATTTAAAAACTAATCAGCAGATGAAAATCACGGAAGTTGTTGATGCTGGAAAATTGAATTAAAAACGAAGACTGCTGGGAACAGTTGGCAGGTCAGGCAGTATCCGTGTAGAGAGAAACAGTGCTGAGGTTTCTAATCTGCAGGGCAGAAGATTTACATAGGTTAATACATGTTTGGATATTGGGAAACCAAGGAATATGGGATTAGTGCATGAATGTGATTGTCTGGTAAATGAGGTGAAATAGAATGAAGGTAATTGGCAAAGGAACCAAAACTGACTTAAAGAAAAACTTATTTTTAAAAAACATTTTTTTTATAGATTAAGAGAAACATTTTAATGCATTGAGTGGATAGGAATGCACTTTCAAAAGTAGGATGCAGATACATTCAATTGCAGTGTTAGAGGGCAGCTGGCTGAATATCTGAAAGGAAAGAAATTGCAGATCCGTGGATAGAGGGCTAAGGAGTGGGACGACTTCTATAGAGTTAACTACGGAATGTAAATTAGAATGGAAGAGTGGTGGAGCTAGAAGAGCCACTACCTTACAGAGCCAGGGACATGGGTTTGAATGACAGGAGTTTGCATATTCTCCCTGTGACCACAGGGATTTCCTCTGGGGTGCTGCAGTTTTATTTACCCATCCCAAATACATCCTGGTGGTAGAATCTGGGGTGGGGGGGGGAGTTGATACAAGGGCTGGGAGAATAAAAAGTGGAATTAATGTAGAATTAGTGTAAATGGTTAGTTGGTATTTGGCACAGACGTGATGGGCAGAATGGCCTGTTCCCATGCTACATCTCTCTATGACTCTACATAAGAGTTCATGTGGATTTGATAGGTTGAATGGCTTAAGCATTCTTAATTCTATAGTTCTGCAAAACGACCAGGTAGCATGAAGGAAGGCTGATACCTGTTATCTTACAAAATGATTCTTTGATTCTTTGCCTAAGGTCCAATCTTCATTCATTATCTACTCATTGTAAAGGAAGATCAGCTACAGGGCTTGGATTTCACCTTAATAGCTGCTTTTTCCTTGCCCTTGATTTTCTGCTGATAATTCTACCAGTTCCAGCTCCTATTATATCAGATTTTTTGCATTGTCAAGTTTAAATTTCACTGCTTCAATGATATGCTTGGCTGTGCATCTAGACCAAGACCTGCTTAAATCATCTAAAGAGAAGGCTTTTGCTCCATTACATTTGAAACACTATCCCACCCTCTGCGTCTAATCAATTATTGATGCTTAACGCTGTTACAGTAAAGGACAATGTGCTATACTAGCAGACAGACTGACCTGGGAATAGCACACATAAAATAGATCAAAATTAAAATGTCACCTCACATGACTGTTGAAAACCAGACAGGTCGCTCGTAAATACAGACCCACCTCACTCCGTCTAAAGGATTATTGTAGTTATGAAATAGATCTTCTCAGTAACTCAATATTCTGTCTACCAGTGATCTATGAAGTTTGTTACTCAGTTTTTCTTGATGTTGTGACATTTTTCAAACAAAGTCAATGCTGGAATAATATTAAATTCATTGTGATGTGATATGATGAATTGATGGGTTGACAATGATTCCTTATTTTTTAATTTGCAGAAGTTCAACTCGATTGGTGAGATAAAGCCATCACAGTATTCAGACACGTTCTCACTGTATTTGACTACTGATGATGTGCTTACGGAGAAGACAGAATAGATATATGCATAAGTACTTCACACAACAGGAGACAAAAATCTGCAACTCGCTTCTTTCGAATTAGCTGTGAGCCCAATTGAAAATTTTTCAACTGAGGTGACTAGATCTGGGCCACACAAGCATATTAGGGGCTATTGGACAAAGGCTGACAAATGGAGTTAGGTCTTGATTTAATGGACTCTAGAGCAGGTTCTAGGGACAAAATTGCTAAGTTTTTCTATGTTTCTGGACCTAATGTTCAGACATCTCCAGCTCTTGTTCCGGGACAAGGAATCATCTATCATGTTTGCATGATTTGTGTTTTTTTTCTCGTTATCTGCACATTGGGTGTTAACCTTTTTTTTATTAGGTTCTTTCTGGTTTTTTTCTTTGTGGCCGCCTGTAAGGAAACAAATCTCAAGGTTGTATAATTGATACATTCTTTGATAATAAATGTACTTTGAATCTTTGAATCATGATAGATATGTCACTGGCATGGCCTGCAAAGTTGAGACTTCACTGTACAATCTGTAACAGTACAGGAGAACTTGGGTGCATGTTAAATGATGATGGCAGTTGACGTTATTATTCAGCCAATACACAAATGGGACAGTGATTCTTGCTTGAGACTCTAACACAACAAATTACAAATGATTGTCAAATTTTAAGCACATACAAAAAGTGAGAGGAACTCAGCAGGAGAGTAGAGGACAGTCAATGGAGAGAAGGACAGTATCAGTGGAGAGGAATAGACAGTCAATGATTAGAAATGGACAGTCAATGGACAGAATAAATGAAGAGAAATGGACAGACAACGGAAAGAAATTAACAGTATCAATGGGGAGAAATGGACAGTGAATGGACAGAAATGGACAATGTATGGAGAGAAATGGACAGACAATGGAGAGAAATGGACAGTATCAATGGAGAGAAATGGACAGTCAATGGACAGAAATTGACAGACAATGAAGGAAAATTGACAGTATCAATAGAGAGAAATGGATACTAAATCTTTTGGGTCAAGACCCATCAATTGAACTAGTCCCAAAACACCTGCATTCCATTTGAATGCACTTGGCATTCAACAGAATGTGAGGAGTATAACCCATTTTTATACTTGTACATAGTACTAACCTTAAGACACTATAAGGTTTTGGCTCAGCACAGCTTGGCTTACATGTTGGAAGTTAATGGATGCTCATTGCACACCACAAACGTATTGGACACATTGACCACATTATACATTCCTGTAGTTAAATATATAAAAATATCTTGGGTTCAAACCCAGGCTAGATCAGTGAGTTTAATGTTTAGTCTGTCTTTTCAGGATCTGCAAAAATGTGTTTATCAAGATCCAATCTGTTTTATAGCCAGAAAAGAGACACACTGTAAACCTCTCCATTAATTGGCACTAAGAAGTAATAACAGCAGCTTTTCCAAGAACGAATGTTAAGCCAGGTTATTGTCTGCATCTCGAGCACAAATGAACACCAATGTTGCAACTAATAACGTGTCAGTAATTCCTGCAAATTGTTGTTCTTTGTGAGGACACTTTCACGTTTTGAGTTTCTTGACCACTGCTTGGTTCACTAATTTCATTGCACTTGTAACAACAGGACTGATTTTGATCCCCAGAAGAGGATGGACTTTCTTCAGGGATGTTCTTCCCCTACCTCCCCATTCACCCTTGGCTGGATATTCAAATTTCCAAGTTCAAAGTAATTTAATTATCAAAGTACGTAGGTACAGTAGATGTCACCAGATTCGTTTTCTTACAAACATTCACTCACCCTGCTTTGGAGTTCCCTATACCCAGCTGGAAGAATGACTACCTTTAACTGTTGCAATAGTCTTCTTTCAATCTGTCCCCTTGGCCCTCTGCTTTTCCACCCCTCCCCCATACAATAATGCTCTTTGACCGTAAAAGATCATGGTAAAATCCTGAAAAATGAGAATCGCTTCCTATTTCTTAGTCGCTAAGACAGCTATCAATGATAAAATTCACGATAGCCTTCAATACCCGGCTCTGCCATTCATCCAAAAGATTAAAGGGTGTTTGAAGATCAAGACCCTAGACTGTGGACAAAACACTTGGTGTACCCTAACCTCGACATGCATGTTATATAACTGCATGCAGCAGACATAACAAAGCACTTGAAAAATAACACTCTCAAAATCAATTCTAAGCAAACCAAAGTTGGTGTCGCATCCCAGCAAAGATTCTCTACCTTCGTTCCCAGCACTGAGGCATACATACAGTATTTGATTTCAATGACTATGCCTGATACCAAACTCTTGAAGCAAGACCTATTCTAATCTTGGTTAGTGGAAGAGTTTATTGGGCACGTGGAAGAACTAATTCAAGATTGCGCTAAAAGAAAATCTTGACTAAATTTTGGGAATCATAAGTCCACAACTGGTCATAGCGGAGAAGGACTATTCAAGGTAGACTCATGGATTCATGCAGCATGGAAACAGGCTCTAACGTACACTGTTTTTAACAGCAAACATCCACCTACTGTAATCCAACACCAATCCCAATTTTATTCTCCCTATGTTCACATTAACTCTCCCCTCTCCCCCCACCCCTGCAAAATTTCACTACTCACCTACGCACCTAAGGCAACATAATTACAGAGGCCAATTGACCTACGCATGATCCGGAGAAAAGTCTTGCGGTCACAAAGAGAATGTGTAAACGAAAGAGAATGAGTATCCTGTCAGTACGTTCGGATATGGCTCAAGTGCAGAGAGAGAGTGAGAGAGGCACTGAAGCTGATCGATAGTTCACAGACTCTAATGCAAACAGGGTTTTAAGGGAAAGGAAAACAGTAAATGTGAGGCCAAACAGGGCTGTAAACTGGAACCCTCAAATGGAAACCTAGATGCCAGCACTGCAGCTGAAAGGTATATTTAAATATAAAACAGATACGCGAGTTTTCAGCATCAGTCGACTTGTCAGTCCACTTTCTCAGGCAAGGCCGAATGCAAGCAGGCAGCATAACGTTGCTATGCTTTGCTCAAGTCTCAATAAGTTCTACAATGAAAAGAAGGGAGTTAAATACTGCCATAATGAAATAATAATTAGCTGACACATGCATATTCATGAGCACAAGTGCCGAATCAGCTGTACAGCCAAGTCCTTGGTTGTGAAATATCCAACATCAACATCAAGCACAGGTCTCTGGTGCAGTGAGGCAGCACCTCTACTCTATCACCCCTTGTTCTAACAAGATAGAAGAGACTGTGCCTCTCTCCACATCTTACATGCAGGACAGATAAACTCACTCTCAGGTTAAAAGCTTCCTTCACTTTCCAACTCTCCACTGGCCTCCCCCTCTCCCGGCATTGAATCAATTCTGTCTCAATTGTTAGTCAGCCACCAGTCAGTGGTATAGAGAACTCTGAGGCCATACATCGAGGGCACACAGAGACCCTGTGCTAAAGGCAGAAGGAACACATCAGTTCACAGACTAAGTTAGACACTTCCTCTCCTGCATTTCCCACCCTAGTCTCATTCGTCACCTCAAATCACGCAGAACTGGAGTGGAGGCAATTCACTTCTGAAGGACTAACTCAAAAGATAAGGTGCAGAACACATCAAGGAGAAAAGAATGCACAGCACATGAGAATACTCGTCAATATGCAGCCTTTGACTCTTCCTCTAATCCATCCACCCACCAAAATTCTGTACGTCTTATAAGAGTGTAAGACACAAGAGCAGTATTACATATTTGGCTCATTGAGTGTACTCCGCCATTTCATCATAGCTGATCCATTTTTTCCTCTCAGTCACAATCTCCTGCCTTCTCCCCTTATCCCTTCATGTCCTGACCAATCAGGAATCTATCAAACTCTGCCTTAAATATACATAGACTTGGCCTCCACAGCTGTCAGTGGCAAAGAATTCCACAGATTCACCATTCTCTGGCTAAAGAAATTCCTTCTCATCTCCGTTTTAAAAGGACACCCCTCTATTCTGAGGCTGTGTCCTCTGGTCTTAGACTCTCCCACCACTGAAACCATCTACTCTATCAAGGCCTTTCACCATTCAATAGGTTTCAATGAGGTTACTCTCATTCTTCTGAATTCTAGTGAATACAGGCCCAGAGCCATCAAACGCTCTTCATATGACAAGCCATTCAATCCTGGAATCATTTTCGTGAACCTCCTTTGAACCCTCTCCATCTTTACCACATCCTTTCTAAGATAAGGGGCCCAAAGCTGCTCACAATACTCCAAGTGAGGCCTCCCCAGTACTTCATAAAGTCTCAACATTACATTGTTGCTTTTATATTCTAGTCCTCTTGAAATTAATGCTAATGTTGCATTTGCCTTCCTCACCACAGACTCAACCTGTAAATTAACCTTGAGGGAATCCTGCACAGAGCAGAGTTTCTGATAGAGACAGTGGAGCAATGGAAATAACACTGAAAATATTTGAGGCATTAAAGTATAATTAAATTTTGCCCTGATGCTACTTACATTGTGAATCTAAATACCCTGAAGGCACATGGGGGCAAGGTTCAATAAATACTTAGTGTTTTCAAAGCAACACACATAAAATGCTGGAGGATCTCAGCAGGCCAGGCAGCATCTACAGAAAAGAGTAAACAGTCGACGTATTGGGCCAAGACCCTTCATCAAGACTGCTGAGTTCCTCTAGCATTTTGTATGTGTTGCTTTGGATTTCCAGCATTTGCAAATTTTCTCATGTTTATGAACTTAGTGCTTTCATTTCAACCTACTCAAGAGACATAGTAAGTTCCTCAAATTATAATTGAAAACTGAAGGCAGTAATGTGTGAATTGAAGAGCAGGGCTTACTACTGTCAGTGGTTTGAAGACTCACCTAGTCATTTAGGGATGGAACATGGATTGACAAGAGTCAAAATCGAAGTCAAAATAAACTTATTATCCAGGTACATGTACGTCACCGTGCACTACGTTGAGGTTCATTTCCTTGCAGACATTCACAGGAAAATTCAGAAATATAACCAAATTTATGAATAACTATGGAGTGGGAGCAAAGAACAGAAGCGCTTCTGCAGAATCAGTTCACAGGTTTACACGTGGACTAAATTACTGACAATCCTGAGCAGGATCATGGGAAAACCAAAGGGAATGAACGAGTGAGGGTGTGAGGGAGTGAGACACAGGCACAGGAGCCACCTTGTAAATAAGACAATGAACTGATCTCAAGCCTGAATTCTGCCAGAGAAGGATCACTGAAAACTTAACAGTACATGAGGCTATTTGGCCCATCATGTTCATACTAGTGGAGAAGGAGCTTACTAGCCTTACACCATTTGCCAGCATCAGCCATCAGCAGGCCAAGACTCTTCAAGTACCTGTTCAAATACAATTTAAATGTTCTGCCACAGGCAATAAATTACCAAACTCCAGCATCCTGTGAGTGCGAAACTTTACAACATCTCCCTTCTAATCTTTTTTACCGATTACTTAAAGCATTTATCCCCTGGTTGTCTGCGAAGAGAAAGGGATGAGCTACACCAGGTCACAAACTAATTCAGACACCCACCCCCCCCACCTCACACTGTGCGAGGAGTAGAATCGCTGCCTTATAGGACCAAAAGCCCACGGTCAGTTCTGACCACAGGTGCTGTCTGTGTGGGGCCTGCAGCTTCTCCCTGGGTACTCCCGTTTCTTTCCACATCCAGAAGGCATCTTGGTAGGTAGGTTAGTTAGCTGCTGTAAGCTTCTCCAAGTGTGTCACTGAGTGGATGAATCTAGGAGGATCTGCTGAGAATTTGGGGAAAATTACAAATGATGCAATTCATGTCGGATCACAATCAGGCTTATCATAACTGACGTACAGTATGTCATGAAACTTGGTTTTTGTGGCAGCAGTACAGTGCAAGAAAGTTACTAAGTTAAATTAAAAATAAAAAATAGAGTAAAAAAAAACAGTTCAAGAGAGGAATAGTGAGGTAGTGTTCATGGGTTCATGAACCATTCAGAAATCTGTTGGCAGAGGAGAAGAAGCTGTTCCTGTGCCTTCAAGCTCCTCTTTGATGGCAGTAATGAGAAGAGGGTATGTCCCAGATGGTGAGGATCCTTAATGATGGATACTGCCTTCTTAAACCATTGCCTTTTGATTGTGTCTTCAGTGGTGGGGAGGCTTGTGCCGGTGCTGGAGATGGAGCTGGTTGAGTCTACAAACCTCTGCAGCTTCTTTCGATCCTGAGCCTTGGAGCCTCAGTATCGGACTATGATGCCACCAGTCAGGATGCTCTCTGTATATCTGTGGAAATTTGCTTTGGTTTATGGCTGATATGAACTCACTGCAGTTTCTTGAAGTCTTGGGCAGAGTTGCTTCCATACCAATCTGTGATGCATCCAGAGACAATACTTTCTAGGGAGCATCTTTCAAAATTGGTGAGGCTTGAGGAGGACACATCAGATTTCTTATGACTCTGTGACTCATTATAATCTGTGTGATGACTTCGGGAATCTTTATAGTTAAAAGTGAAGAGCTTTTAGAAGTGCATCCAAGGTGAATGCGACACAATGGTTGAATGCAGAGAGTGGATTCCCTTAAACGGTGTCAACACTTCCACCGCTTCACTGGGAACAGTTCAAACGTACTACAACTGGAGTGTCTGTGAGACCTACAATCGGCACCAATAACCCTTCTGTGACTTCTGGAATACGGTGACAATTAGAAGGCATTTCCTCTTTAACAAGCAAAACCGTCTCCAGGGTGCCAGACAGACAGTGTGGAGGCACAGCTGGCTACTGGCTTTCTGATTAACGCAGGCTACTGTACTGAGTTTTATTGCAGTGTAAATAAAAAATAACCTGTTTGGCTGTGATAGACAACAAGACTGATTCTGACTGGTTAAGCTAGCAATTGATAATTAATAATCACCTAAAATGCCCATTTGCATTAACACAGCAGGCACCGAACCCAGGTCAGTTTAAAAGCACCAAAAGGACACGCTATGTGCGGAGGGCACGTTATGCAGTGATCCCACGGGGCATTGCAACCACCTGGCTTTGTTTCATTGCTCTATTTAACTTTACCGAGATAGTCAAACTCCTGCAGGTTCACCATTCTCCACTGTATTTTCAAGGCGTAATTAAACAGGCTGTAACAGCTGCCCTGTCTATGTGCTGCCTCTGTAACCTGACACTGAGGAAGGTCGCAAGTTCAATTCCTGCCTAGGCCAGAGTTGGGAAGAACAATAGTTGATTCTAAGTGGTACCCGACCACATGAAGGGATCAAAGTCAAAGTCAAGTTTATTGTTTGTTTGTTTGTTTATTTATTGAGAAGCAGCTCGGAATAGGCCCTTCCAGCCCTTCAAGCCATGCCGCCCAGCAATCCTAGCCTAAATACAGGACAATTTGCAATGATCAACAATCAGTAAGTCTTTGGACTGTGGGGGGAAACCAGAGCACCCGGAGTAAACCCACACAGTCACAGGGAGGATGTACAAACTCCTTACAGGCAGCGACAGGAATTGAACCTGGGTCACCTAGATTGTAAAGCGTTGTGCTAACCACTACGCTACCGTGCATTGACATATGCATAAGTATTTGTCTCGAACAGCAGCACCACGGGCAAAGGGCATCAGACACACAATACTCACAAGAGAAACATGGTGGTTAGTGTAACACTATTACAGCGCCAGTAACCCAGGTTCATTTCCGCCGCTCTCTGCAAGGAGTTTGTACATTCTCTCCATGACCTCTGGGTGCTCTGGTTTTTACTCATACTCCCAAGGTGCACAGATTAGTAGGTCATTTGGCCATATGGGTGCAATTGGCCGGTGTAAGTTCATTGGACCGGCAGGGTTTGTGTCTAAATCTAAAACGTCTAAAAATTATACTAGCACTCCAGAGTTTATACATAATTCTTCATGGAATGGAGGAAGAGAGATGGTTCCTATTTTCATAAGACTTGGCAGAAGAGCCTTCAGCTCATCGAGCTTATAGAGTAATTGCATTCCCCACAGATTTCCCCTGAACCTATTCTTCTGATGTTCCCATCAGCAACCCTGAAGCTGAAACCAGTCACTAAACTTCTTGGAGCAACTGACAGCAGCCAGTTGTAGTCAACTGCATGTCTTTTGCGATGTGGGATACTGTACGGATCGCACTGGAGGTCAGGATTGAACTTGAGTTGGTGGTGGGGTGAGGTAGCAGATTTACCAGCTGTGCCTCTCTGCCACCTTTGGAAGATAAAACACAAGTAACTTTGGTGTGAAACTGGTAAACGACTTCTAAAGAAGAGAGGAGGACCTGTTGGGAATAAGCACAGAAGAACAGGAACTGTTATTTCTATTACATATTCTCCTAAAACAATGAGAACAGTTTGGACAAATGGCCTGTTTGGGCCCCAAGGTTTGATGTAAATCACTCCTGGGAAGTGCATTTATGTGATTGTTGGTGTAGTGGCAGTATCAGACAGTATCAGGCAGTTTCAACCAGTTGCTCCTGCTTCTCATTTACAGATACGTTATAGAGATTGGAATTCACCTAATGCCTTCTTCCTTTGACCAAGCTTTCCAGCGTGAGTTTTATATTCAGAGCTGAGCTGGGAGAAGTGACAAGTGGAACATGCTTCTGAAATTATACAATCCCTTCTCTTACCTTTTATGCATATGTAATGCACCTGTACTTGACTGCAAAAAACTGCAGAGTGGTGGTCACAGCTCAGCACATCACGGAAGCCAGCCTCCTCTCCCTGTACTCTGGGCAGACTTCTCGCTGTACTCTTCTATCCCAATGTTAGCAGATTCTTGAATGGACCTCTTGTACAATAAGACAGGCTCTTGGCCTCACGGTCTACCTCGTAATAATCTTGCACTTTATCGTTCACGTGCACTTTTAACAGTAGCTTTTACAGTTTATTTTGAATTATTATTGTTTTACTTTATTCTCACTCTATGCACTGATTTGACTACGTTTCAATGATAAGCAAGTAAAGCTTTTCAAGGTACATATGGCAATAATAACAAACTAATACCAATAAGCCAATACTTTGGCTCTAGCGTAGTGTTACGCCCCAAGGAACATATCAAGGAAGGGTTAATTCTGACCGACAAAAGAATAGACAATCAAAAATGCTGGTTTTATGCAGTGCTTTCAAGAAGGAGGGAGGTAACATCCCTTAGCAGGACAACATGGATACCGCAATGAGTGACAGAAACTGGATTTGCACAAGAGGCCAGAGTTCAAGAGACACAGAGAAATCAGAGCATTTAGAATAGAAGGAGATGCAATGAATGAAAGGGGCCCCTGAAAATGGATGTTTCTTTTTCCAGGTTTTGTCATGATGCTGAAATGGCCATGACCTCATGCAGCTTCATTGATACTGCATGGTTGGATCCTCCCAATTCCTCTTTTGCTAACTCACAATTCTTCTTTCTACCTTTTTGTACTATTTATTTATTTATCCATCTCTCCATTTAATTATTCAGTTACTTAACAGTATTTTTTACGTTTTTCTCTGTACTGCTGCCAAAAAACAGGTAATTTCATGACATATGTCAATGATAATAAAACTAATTGTGATTCTGAGGTGACAGAATCATGGATGGCATCTTCCGGCAAAGGCAAGACTGTGAGGTTAATATTCCGGCAGAGCTGATTTAGATTTGGGAGCTCAGCGGCAATACAAAACAAAATGAAAATGCAATTAGGTTTATCACATCAAAGATCATTGCATCATGGAGAGATATGCCACAATCTTTGAGATTATTTGGAACACTAGGTTTCTCCTTCAAAACAGCAATTATAGAAACTTTGATCCCTTACTATTTTCCAACATTCACTTTCATTTCTTACATTTGTCAAGATGTGGTGCCAATCTGATGTCCTTGCATGATGGATGGCAGCAATTAAACACAGCTGCCAGCATTTATATGCTTGAAACATGGCAAAAGGACACTCCCAAGTAACTGCTTTACAATTGTAATTTAGAATCGGTAAGTATGCTGCAGCTGAGGTTGACATTAATGCACATTAGAACTAACACTGAGTGGCATAAATTAGCATTGTTAGAGAAAGGTTCCGTGGATCTGTGGTCCTCCTTTGTCCCTTTCCCACTCCCACTGGTATACCACAGTTCTCTGTTCATCTCTTCCATCCCCATTACCTAGCTTCATT
Organism: Mobula birostris; assembly: GCF_030028105.1. Lineage (NCBI taxonomy): Eukaryota > Metazoa > Chordata > Chondrichthyes > Myliobatiformes > Myliobatidae > Mobula > Mobula birostris. The sequence continues at coordinate 40,599,974 of NC_092387.1, forward strand.
ACCCTCCCCCATCTGGTTACATTTGCCATCCCTCTCTTATCTGGTTCTAATTATCACGTTCCAGCCTCTTCCTCTAAATACCCACCTCCTTCCCCACCCAACTCCATCTGCTTATCATCCCCCACCTATCACCTACTAACCCCAGTCTCATCCGTCCCTTTCACCAATTCATACTGGCTATCTTCCCTCTCAATCCCTTACAGTCCTGATACAGGGATTGGACCCAAAATGTCATCCATCTCTCTGCAGCTACAGCTGCTGCTTGACCCTCGAGTTTCTCTGGCAGATTGTGTGTTGCTCCAGATTCCAGTATCTACAGTCTCTTGTGTCTCCATGGAGTGGCCTTGTCTAACACTATAAGAATATAAGACATAGGAGCAGAATTAGGCCACTTGGCCCATTGAGCCTGCTCAGCCACTCCATCATGGCTGATTTATTATCCCTCTCAACCTCATTATCCTGCCTTCTCCCCAGAACCAATGACAGACTTAGTAATCAAGAACCTATCAACCACCACTTTAAACATATCCAATGCCTTGGCCTCCACAGCCATCTGTGGAAATGAATTCCACAGAAAACAGTCTATGGTTTACCTTGTTGATATCTACATTTCAAATGTTCTCATGTGCTTGGGGATAAATTATTCTGTAACCATGTTTCCTTCCTCTTGGTTTATTGGTTGAGTTGCAGGTTATGGTGAGAGAACTGTGGAAGGTTGGTACAGAATAGTTGGATTCTGAGGTTACAGAAATGAGGATAGTTTTAACTACAGAGGCTCTGAAGCAGGCAATGAGGATAATAATCCCCACACCTTCTTATTCTGGCATCTTCCCCCTTCCGTTCCAGCCTTGAAGGGTCTCAGTCCAAAACGTCGGCTGTATTTCCATTTCGATAGAAGCTGCTTGACCTGCTGAGATCCTCTAGCATTTTCAGTGTGTTGCTCTGGATTTCCAGCATCTGCAGAATCTCTTGTGTTATTAAGGATAATACTCTGATGGAGGGGATTTAGGTTGCTCAGCAAAAATGCAAAAAAAAATACATATAATGCAATTAGGTTAATCACATCAATAAACGTCCTTTATTTCCCATAACTCTGTTAGTGCATCATTTTCTGGCTGTGTGAATTGGGGAAAGATTTCCAATTAAATTCTTTTTCCTTTCAGGAGTAAGTACCAGCTATCCTATTGGTTTATTTGAGAGGATTTTAGTAAAACAGCTGGTAATGGCTGAATTTCAATCCAATGCCAAAGCCCTCAAACTCCAGCTATAATCTCATCTGTTGCTTCATTCCATCTGATCACCCCTCATTGCTGAAGCAAATGTGTTTTGGACTGTGGTACAGAGATGGTATCCAAGTACTCCTAGGTATATCAGCAAATATTATGCATCTCATTATTCTTTCAGGGATGGTCACTGATGTGTCTTATCTGGGAAACAAACATTACTCTGATTGCTATGTATTAGCGACGCAGCTTATAGCAATAATTCTGTTCCCCCATTAGCTCATGTAGACTTTCATTAGGTGGTAGTCAAGCAAAAGGTCTGATTAGTTATTCTTTCCTGAACTGTGTGAGCTGCCATAATGATAAAAAAAGATAAAAATCAAATGTCAGAGTTGATAAGAGTGCAGAGGGAAATACTTCAAAATCAAAGAAATACATTTTGTTAATTATCTTTTCTCATAGTTTTGCCGGGGATATCTCTATAAATTCTATCTCTACATCTTTAATTTCTTACAGTCTCTCTGAACACAGAGGAGCAGGAATACACACAAAATGTCTGAGGAACTCAGCATCAACTCAGCATCTATAGAAAAAAGTAGTCGACATTTTGAGCTGAGACCCTTCGGCAGGAAGAGAAAGGCCCGCTGAGTTCCTCCAGCCTTTTGTATGTGTTACTTGGATTTCCAGCATCTGCAGATTTTCTCTTGTTTGTGATAGGAGCAGGAATAGGTCATCTGGCCTTTATGCTTCCTCAGTCACTCATCATGATCATGGCAATCCTCTAGCTTAGAATAATTTTCCTGCATTCTCCACATCCCTCTTGACTCCCTTAATATCCTGAGATCTACCCACCCCTGTTTTATATGAAGCCAATGAATGAATTTTCACAGCTCTCTGTGGTAGACAGTCTCAAAAATTCACCATTCACCTGAGTGAAGAAATTCCTCCTGACCTCAATCTTAAATGGTCGACCCCATATTCTGAAACCATAGTTCCTGGTTCTAGACTCTGCAGCAAGGAAAGAAATATCCTTCCTATAGCCCCGTCTTCCTCAGATCCCACTGTCAACTCCTGGGCCCTCGGAGGCTCCATCTTCCTCTCACCCCAACCCTCCCCTCTCCACTGACACCCCCAGCCTCCCCCCTCCCCCCCTCTGATCCCAGCTCTCATCCGTGCCGGGTCTTTACCATCCCCTCTGACCTTCAACTGTCGGAGGCAGAACGCTCTGTTCTCAGTAAGGGCCTCACCTTTGTCCCCCTTCGCCCACACCTCAGCGAGTTCCGTGTTCGCCATGATGCAGAACTCTTCTTCCGCCGTCTCCGTCTCCGAGCCTACTTCTTCGGCAAGGACTCTTCCACCCCCACCGATGACCCCTTCTCCCGTCTTCAACCCTCCTCTTCTTCATGGACACCCCGCTCTGGTCTTCTGCCTGCTCTGGATCTCTTTATCGCTAATTGCCGACGGGACATCAACCGTCTCGACTTCACCGCACCTTTTCCCCATTCCAACCTCACTCCTTCCGAACGCTCTGCTCTCCACTCCCTCCGCACTAATCCTAACCTTATTATCAAACCCGCCGATAAGGGGGGTGCTGTTGTAGTCTGGCGTACTGACCTCTACCTTGCCGAGGCACAGCAACAACTTGCGGATACCTCCTCTTATTTACCTCTCGATCGTGACCCCACTAAGGAGCACCAGGCCATTGTCTCCCACACCATCACCGACTTTATCCGCTCAGGGGATCTCCCATCCACTGCTACCAACCTTATAGTTCCCACACCCCGCACTTCCCGTTTCTACCTCCTACCCAAGATCCACAAACCTGCCTGTCCTGGCCGACCTGTTGTCTCAGCTTGCTCCTGCCCCACCGAACTCATCTCTGCATACCTCGACACTGTTTTATCACCCCTTGTTCAATCCCTTCCGACCTATGTTCGTGACACTTCTCATGCTCTTAAACTTTTCGATGATTTTAAGTTCCCTGGCCCCCACCGCTTTATTTTCACCATGGATGTCCAGTCCTTATATACTTCCATCCCCCATCAGGAAGGTCTTAAAGCTCTACGCTTCTTTTTGGATTCCAGACCTAATCAGTTCCCCTCTACCACCATTCTGCTCCGTCTAGCGGAATTAGTCCTTACTCTTAATAATTTCTCCTTTGACTCCTCTCACTTCCTCCAAACTAAAGGTGTAGCTATGGGCACCCGTATGGGTCCTAGCTATGCCTGCCTTTTTGTTGGGTTTGTGGAACAATCTATGTTCCGTGCCTATTCTGGTATCTGTCCCCCACTTTTCCTTCGCTACATCGACGACTGCATTGGCGCTGCTTCCTGCACGCATGCAGAACTCGTTGACATTATTAACTTTGCCTCCAACTTTCACCCTGCCCTCAAGTTTACCTGGTCCATTTCTGACACCTCCCTCCCCTTTCTAGATCTTTCTGTCTCTGTCTCTGGAGACAGCTTATCCACTGATGTCTACTATAAGCCTACTGACTGTCACAGCTATCTGGACTATTCCTCTTCTCACCCTGTCTCCTGCAAAAACGCCATCCCCTTCTCGCAATTCCTCCGTCTCCGCCGCATCTGCTCTCAGGATGAGGCTTTTCATTCTAGGACGAGGGAGATGTCTTCCTTTTTTAAAGAAAGGGGCTTCCCTTCCTCCACTATCAACTCTGCTCTTAAACGCATCTCCCCCATTTCACGTACATCTGCTCTCACTCCATCCTCTCGCCACCCCACTAGGAATAGGGTTCCCCTGGTCCTCACCTACCACCCCACCAGCCTCTGGGTCCAACATATTATTCTCCGTAACTTCCGCCACCTCCAACGGGATCCCACCACTAAGCACATCTTTCCCTCCCCCCCCTTTCTGCATTCCGCAGGGATCGCTCCCTACACAACTCCCTTGTCCATTCGTCCCCCCCCATCCCTCCCCACTTATCTCCGTCCTGGCACTTATCCGTGTAAGCGGAACAAGTGCTACATATGCCCTTACACTTCCTCCCTTACCACCATTCAGGGCCCCAAACAGTCCTTCCAGGTGAGGCTACACTTCACCTGTGAGTCGACTGGAGTGATATACTGCGTCCGGTGCTCCCGATGTGGCCTTTTATATATTGGCGAGACCCGACGCAGACTGGGAGACCGCTTTGCTGAACATCTACGCTCTGTCCGCTAGAGAAAGCAGGATCTCCCAGTGGCCACACATTTTAATTCCACGTCCCATTCCCATTCTGACATGTCCATCCATGGCCTCCTCTACTGTAAAGATGAAGCCACACTCAAGTTGGAGGAACAACACCTTATATTCCGTCTGGGTAGCCTCCAACCTGATTGCATGAACATCGACTTCTCTAACTTCCGCTAAGGCCCCCCCTCCCCCTCGTATCCCATCTGTTACTCATTTTTATGCACACATTCTTTCTCTCACTCTCCTTTTTCTCCCTCTGTCCCTCTGAATGTACCTCTTGCCCATCCTCTGGGTCCCCCCCCTTGTCTTTCTTCCCGGACCTCCTGTCCCATGATCCTCTCGTATCCCCTTTTGCCAATCACCTGTCCAGCTCTTGGCTCCATCCCTCCCCCTCCTGTCTTCTCCTATCATTTTGGATCTCCCCCTCCCCCTCCAACTTTCAAATCCCTTACTCACCCTTCCTTCAGTTAGTCCTGACGAAGGGTCTCGGCCTGAAACGTCGACTGCACCTCTTCCTACAGATGCTGCCTGGCCCGCTGCGTTCACCAGCAACTTTGATGTGTGTTGCTATCCTTCCTATTGACTGTTAGAATTTTATAAATTTCCATGATGTCATTTTGTTAAACTCCGGAGGATATAGTTCCAATCTCTCAGAAACTAGCAGAACAAACCTTTGCTACACTTTATTAATGACAAAAAAATCTTTTTTTCTGTAATAAGGTGTCAAAAACTATGCATAGTCCTCGAGCTGTGTGGTATCCCAAGGCACTATGTAAGTGCGATAAGACCTGTATTCAATCCCCACACATCTGAGTCAGACTACTAACTGTCCTCCTAGTGGTTTGTGGTAGTCTTAGTGATTTGTGTACAAGGACACATATGTCCACTTGGAGATCAATATTTCCCAATCTGTCACCGTTTAAGAATATGTAATGGTGATCGAACAATCATATCAGCATTATTTATTTCCTTAGGTGTCTGAGAAGATTTGGCATGCCCTTGAGGATTCTCCCAAACTTCTAGTGATGCCCTACTGCAAGTATTCTGATGGGTATGGTAATCCTCTGGTCTGGACTTCCATGACTTGCAGAGAGTGATAAACATAGTCCGGTCCAGCCCATCACGGGCTTGTTACTTCATTCCATCAAGTCTATCTCCCTTGTCCTTTGCTTCAGGAAAGCTAGTAGAATCATCAAAGTTGTGTGCCACCCTGACCAATCCCTTTTCTCCCCTCACCCTTTTGGGGGAAGGTACAGGATCTTGAAGGACTGGATGTCTGGACTTCAGAACAACTTCTTCCTCACTGCAGTCAGATTTCAAAACCAATCACCTCTTTCACACTCCCTCCCCAGTGACTCTGCATCTTCTTCTACTTTTAACTCCACTGTTTTTCGTTATTTGTTGTCACTTCAGTACTTCCACTTGCATTACTTCACACTGCACTACTCTATTTTCATTATTCAATTGTTTTGCACTCGTTGTGATATTTATTGCTCCATTTCTATTCATTATTGACATGTGTACCTTTTATTCTGTGAGCTTCACGCGAACAAAGAACTTAATGCGCTCTAGGGTATGTATGTCAATAATCTAGATCAGCGGTTCCCAACCATTTTTAAGCCATGGACGTCTACTATTAACTGAGGGGTCCATGGACCCCACCCAGGTTGGGAACCCCTGATTCTAGACTAATCTTATTATCTGTTTTCTGCACCCAATTAGGTAAATTTGTATTCCATCTCATTATATTCCATCTGCCACATCTCAGCTATTTACTCAACGTGCCTGTTTCCTCTTGAAGTCTCCCTGGTCACAATCTCATCAGTTTCAATATCGTCAGCAATCTGGAAAGTTGACATTTGATCTCCGGCTAAATCATTGACATAGACTGTGAGCAGAAACTGAATCACTGAAGCAGAGTACAGTCTGTACTTAGGCTGTAAATGTTACAGCTTCATACTGCGTGACTGATTTTGCCAGATATGTCTTGGACTGGGTGTTTGATCTCTGTATAAGTGGCAATTTGTTATACTGGCTTATTAACTTGTATGATATGCACAAGTCAGTATCTGAAATTATAATCTTGCCCATTATGCATCCTTTAATCTTCTTATTTAGCACAAATTTGAAGCTTTCATACCATAATTATACTTTGTAAATTCATTAAATAATAAAGCCACAGTAAAATTTCATTTTAATAGATCATTCAGTTAAACCAATGGCTTTTTTTTGTGTGGTGTTATTAATATGAAGAAAGCCCTGGCACCTACTGGACAGTTCATGTACTGCAGGGGGTGGGTGGAATGCTAAACATCCTAACATTAGAACTGTTGCAATATCACCCGCCCAGTGCAGCTCCCAATGCATTTTTATAACCTCCTATCATAATAGATTACTCCAAGCTTTCACAGTCCTTGGATAAAAGTTACTGAGTTTGTTGTCATGTGCACAACTATATATAGATATAGATAGATAGATATAGCCCTTATATACTTTCCAATCAGCTGATTGGTCATCATTATGGAAACTCAGTTGTGATGCAGAGAGGGGGTCTTGTTTTGTCACTGATTGGTTGCGTGGCAAATTGATGCAGTGTGGCCTGGAATTTTGTCCGTATTGGCTTATAAATAGGATTGATGTCGACATGTCTGTCTACAGAATCGTTTGTGGGAAAACCACACTCCTCGGAACTCCCTTGCATGCTGTGTGCTTGCTTGTGCCAAGACTTTCACTGATGCCTAGTCGAATTTGTGCCCCACTTGATCTTCATGGGTAAAGCCTAGGGAGAGTTAGTCATGCCTATTTATAAGCCAACGTGTGCACAATTCCAGACCACAATGCACAGAGCTTCCGTAATGACAATTAATCAGATGTTTGATAGGTGTGCATCTGTAGAAGGTCCTGAGTATTGTTGTGTATAGTAGACTGTATACTCACATCAATGGTGTCATTACCAAAGCAACTGAGATGCTGGGTGCTTAGTGGTAACTATCTCAGCTTCCAAAGCCTCACCATCACCTACAAGGCTCAGACAAGAGTTTGCCTGGAATGATGCAGCAGCACCCACACTCAGACGAATCAACACAAGTCAGGGCAAGGCGATTAACAGTTGTCCCTCCAACTCCAGGGCACTGTGATTGTTCTGGGACTTGGTTACAGAATGCATTGTTGTGTAGCAGCAGCTTGTACCGGCTGCAGTTGCCCCACCGTGAATCAGAGATAAATGAAATAAAGCAAGTGGCAGTTGAATCATTGTCACAAACAAGAGAAAATCTGCAGATGCTGGTCATCCAAGCAACACACACAAAGTGCTGGAAGAACTCAGCAGGCCAGGCAGCATCTAGGGAAAAGAGTACAGTCGACATTCCTGGCTGAGTACTGGAAAAAAATTGTTGCATTTTTTGATATCTGTACCTTCCTCAACAATTGGATCCTCCACTTCCACATTGAGAAAACACAATCAGTGCAGATCGGAAACTCACCTCCTTTCTGACCAACAACACGAGCGTACCTCAGGGCTGCATGCTTAGCCACGTACAAGGTAGGTATTATTTTAGTTAATTAAAGTTTCGGCTAGTACAAAACAAGTTTTTTTCCATGGCATTTATGCCCTCTGTATGTATGCTTTTGTCAGTGATAAGCTTGAACTTGAATAAGGTGAATGGGTGCGAGAGCACGCAAAACACAACATGCAGCCTATCATCTACTGGTTTCTCTAATAGGATGAGTATGAAAGAAATCACAAATCAAATCAGATTCTGAGCAAATTTCCATCATCTCAAGGACCAAAGGAAGCAAGAGCTTGGGTCCAACTCCTCTCAGTCAGACCCTATTCCATTTAGGATATATACTCCTTATATTCCGTCTGGGTAGCCTCCAACCTGATGGCATGAACATCGACTTCTCTAACTTCCGCTAGGCCCCACCTTCCCCTTTGTACCCCATCTGTTACTTATTTTTATGCACACATTCTTTCTCTCACTCTCCTTTTTCTCCCTCTGTCCCTCTGAATGTACCTCTTGCCCATCCTCTGGGTCCCCCCCCCTTGTCTTTCTTCCCGGACCTCCTGTCCCATGATCCTCTCGTATCCCCTTTTGCCAATCACCTGTCCAGCTCTTGGCTCCATCCCTCCCCCTCCTGTCTTCTCCTATCATTTTGGATCTCCCCCTCCCCCTCCAACTTTCATATCCCTTACTCACTCTTCCTTCAGTTAGTCCTGACGAAGGGTCTCGGCCTGAAACGTCGACTGCACCTCTTCCTACAGATGCTGCTTGGCCTGCTGCGTTCACCAGCAACTTTGATGTGTGTTGCTAGGATATATACTGCTGTTCCGTCATCACTGCTGAGTAAACGTCTTGGTACTTCCAACCTTACAGCATCCACTGGTGGAAGAGGGAAGAAGGTAGCTCACCACTACATTGTCACATTTAGTTAGCAATAGGCGACAAATAACGGTCATTCACTGATCTCTGCTATATCAACCCAAAACTACATCCCTTACAATGACCTAATTCTAGTCTTACCTATAGAGTTTTGTTCAATGGATGTTTAGCTTCTAATCACCTATTTTCCACTTGGAAATATTGTTTTCAAGATTATATAATGTGATCACGTTCCTTTTTTCACAGTGGGCAATCTTATTGGATGTAATATTAGACAAACCACCTTTGTCACAAGGTCAGAGACTTTTGCATTTGTGCCTGTATAAGACAAGGGGCTAGAATACCTTTCTCATCATTAACTGAATAACACCATTTCAACTTAATATTTTGGCAGCATTAAGTATCTGTAGGAAGCTTCAGGTGTGCACTGTGGCTTTGGCCACCAGGCACAGATGAGTAATGTACAGTATAATAAGATTCCATCTGTCACTTGATGATCAGTAAAGGAAAATGTAGCAGCCCTTCAAGTTTAAGTAAGTCCCTTAAAGTTGGAAGGTGCCTCAGCTTGTGCTTTTGTATTAAACCTCTCGAATTTTTAGCAAGGACACAAAATAAAACTAACTGCTGGAAGAACTCAGTAGGTTGGACAGCATCTATGGAGGCAAAGAAATAGGTATGAATTTCTGAGTTCCTGTCTAGTTGTTAACCATTTATCAATCTTCAAACAACAACTTTTTTTGTTGCCATAACATAATGACCCAGATCTCACTGAATCATTAAAAGAATCTACATAATGCATTCCATTGACCAGCAATGAGAAACACATTAGTTGTGAATCACCAGGCATCACTGAACAATTTGCATCTCAGCTTTTGGCTGCACAGAGGTGGCACCTTGCAGTTAACCTTTCTTCATTCTCAGGAAGATGCTGCATTCTATTCACACATTAAAATCCCATTAAACTCCTAACAGAAAGCTAAGGTCAGTGACGAGTGTGCCAAGTATTCTTCTAGTAATGTGATCATAGTTAATAACTGCCAAACTATTTCCCCCTTCTAGAAAATGAACAACAAAAAGCATGGAGTCTCATTCTTTCAGATTGTTTTTCTACCAACAGTAAATGAGGAAAAATTTAAGATACACTTTTCTTTCTACTTTTACTTTGCTGTATTAAGACGTCTGGTTCACTTTGCCATCAATCCAGCCTGGTTGAAAATGAGGTGCTCTCTGGGCCCAGCACTTAAATTCAATTACAAAGAAAGAACAGCAGTGTCTCTGCTTCCTTTGGAGTTTGTGAAGATTTGGCATGACATCTACAACTTTCACAAATTTCTATAGATGTGCAGTGTAGAGTACAAGTGGTGATAGATAAGTTCGTGGCCTAGGGTAGAAGGAGTCAGTTTTAGAAAACCTAGCACATTTATTTTTCTTACATTTACACATTTAGTCCAGCGGTTGTGGAGCATATGGATCCCTTGTTTGTAGAAGTCGGTGCCTTGGACCTCCAGAAAGTGGTCCACAGCGGGGGGTGATTGATAAGTTTGTGACCTAAGGTAGAAGGAGATGAGTTATACAGCTCTCATTACATGCACATGCAGTTCAACTCTTTGAGTTATTATGCAGAAAGTTTGAAGTTAATAACTCATCTCCTTCTACCTTGGGCCACAAAATTATCAATCACCCCTGCTATGGACCACTTCTACAAAGAAGGGATCCATATGCTCCACAACCGCTGAACTAAGTGTGTAAATGTAGGAGGGGACTATGTTGAAAAATAAATGTGCAACGTTTTCTAAAATTGACTCCTTCTACCTTAGGCCACAAACTTATCAATCACCCCTCGTATATTGACTGGCTGCATCACAGTCTGGTCTGGAAACATCAATGCCCTTGCATGGAAAATCCTACAAAAAGCAATGGATATGGCCCAGTCCATCACAGGTAAACCTCTCGCTACCATTGTACACATCTACGTGGGTGCTGATGCAGGAAAGCAGCATCCATCATCAGAGACCCTCACCATCCAGGTCATGCTCTCTTCTTGCTGCTGCCGTTAGATCAAAGGTACCGGTGGCTCAAGACTCAAACTAACAGGTTCAGGAACAGTCATTACCCTTCAATTATCAAGCTCTGGAATCAAAGAGGATAACTTCACTCAACTTCACTTGCCCCATCACTGAAGAACTCTTCATCACATGTCCTTGATATTTATTGCTTATTTATAAATTATTATTATTTATTTATTTTTGTGTCTGCACAGTTTGTTTTCTTTTGCTCATTGGTTGAACACTCAGTTAATGTGGTCTATCACTGATTCTATTTATTCTATTATAGATTTATTGAGTATGCCAACAAGAAAATGAATCTCAGGGTTGCATATGGTGACATATATGTACTGTCGTAATAAATTTACTTTGAACTTTAGCCGTTTCTGCCACACTGCCCTTAAAGTTCAATGTAAATTTATTATCAAAGTACGCTTATATCACCACATAGATTCATTTTCTTGTGGGCAATCACAATAAATACAAGAAACACAATAGAATCAATGAAAGACCTTCTTGAAGACCTACCAATTCCTTAAAACCTCCCAAATTGATAATCAGCATCGATGAAGTTGAATAAACAGGGAAGACCCTTCTTCAGCACTGGAAAGGAAGGAGGCTGAATCTGAACGGCAAGTTAAATTGAAATAGGTAGTCACCAGGAGATCCTGCCTTTTGTGGGGGACAGAGCAAAAGTGCTTGACAAAGAGGCCTACAAACCCCCAAAGGATCTTCCAATGATTACCCATTCAATTCAGCTTCCTATTAGGATATCTCGGTGGCTACCCATTTCCCTTCCTGTTGCCGCTCTGACATGTCTGCTTGTGGCCTTCTCTACTGCCATGATGATGCAAAATTCAGGTTGGAGGAGCAGCACCTCATATTGCTGCCTCCAACCCGATGGCATGAACATCGATTCCTTCTATCTTTGGTCATTTCTCCCCCTCTGATTATACTTTTACCTCTTCCATCTTCCTCACCTGCCCATCACCTCCCTCTGGTTCTGCTCCTACTTCCCTTTCTTCCATGATCCATTGTCCTGTCCTATTAGATTCCTTGTTCTTCAGCTCTTTACCTCTTTCCACCTATTCCCTTCCAGCTTCTTACTTCAACCTCTTTGCAGTCTTCCAGAACCATTCCAGAATCCAGTGATTCCTGAAGGATCATTACTAATGCCTCCACAGTTTCTTCAGCTATCTCTTTCAGACCCCTGGGGTGTGCACCATCTGATCCAGGTGACTTACCTACCTTCAGACCTCTCAGTGTCCCATGAACCTTCTCTCTAGTTATGGTAACTTCACACACTTCAGGCCCCCTGACACACCTGGAGCTTCCACCATACTGTTAGTGTCTTCCACAGTATATACAGGTTGATATTGTAATTGATACCTTTTGCAAGTAGACTAAGGGCTGATAAGTAGCAGGATGCAGCACTGCATACGAGACCCACCTTGGTATCAAAGTTCAAAGTTCAAATTCATTATCAAAGTTTATATACCATATACAACCTTGAGATGCACCTGCATGCAGATACCCACAAAACAAAGAAGCACAATAAAATCCACAAAAGAACCACACACAAGGAATGACAAACATCCAATGTGCAAAAGGGGACGAACTGCGGAAATAATTTTAAAAAGTAAACAAAATATATATTTCCACTCATTTCATTTCCACTGTGGCCCGTTTTCAATGTGAGCAGGGATTTCCTGAGGCTGCATAATGTGTGTGCAGCCGCCAGATAAAGAACACTAACCATATTAATGCATTTGCATTTCATCTTCTGGAAAAAGGTATCAAATCAAAACCTCAGCTGGATGCAAAAGCTTCAGTCCCTTATCAGTACCGCCTGTTGCTATGTGCTAACAAGCTGCTGCATTTTCTTACGTTTCAATATAGCAACACAACAAATCTTCAACAGCAAGCAAAAACAGAAAATGTTGGAAGAACTCAGCCAGTCAAGCAGCATCCGTGGAAAGAGAAATCAGTTAAGAAGAAAGGGTCTTGGCTCAAAACATTGACTCTTTTTCACAGATGCTGCCTGTCTTGCTGAGTTCCTCCAGCATTTTGTGCATGTTACTCAGTTAACATTTGGGGTCAGGGACCATCTCAAAATTGTGGGAACTGGGGTAGAAGTGAGGTATAAGACAGAAATATATGGAGACTGGTTCAGGTGATGAGGAGCATGAGTATTGATGGGTAGAGAGGAACTTCACAGAAGCAAAGTGAGAGAGAAACAAAATGAAGAAAAACAATGAGAACACGAGGAAATCTGCAGATGCTGGAATTTCAAGCAACACACATAAGAGTTGCTGGTGAACGCAGCAGGCCAGCCAGCATCTCTAGGAAGAGGTACAGTCGACGTTTTGGGCCGAGACCCTTCATCAGGACAATGAGAGAGCTGAATGAGACATTGAAAGAAGAGGTACAGTCGACATTTCGGGCCGAGCCCCTTCGTCAGGACAATGAGAGAGCTGAATGAGACATTGAAAAAAATTCAATGTCCATTCCAGAGATTTGATGTTTCTTAGTACATATTAGGTTTCACTATGACAGTGGATGAGGCACAGGAGACTTACAGAGGCACAGGAGACTGCTGATGCTGAAATCTGCAGCAAAAACAAAATACTGGAGCAATTCAGCAGGTCAGGCAGCATCCGAGGAAGGAAAAGAATAGTTGACGTTTCGGGTCAAGACTGTTCACCTGGATTCAAACTGTAATTTGAGTGGAATTGAGAATAAAAGTGGATCTGTCCTAATCAATCACTATAAAGACTTCTGTATTATATCATCAAAGGTACAAGAAACGCAATATTGATGTTAAGGATACTATCAGAATGAGCTATTCAAATGCAAAAACATTTGTTTGTTTGTTTTATCGACTACACAAAAGCATTTGACAAAGTGAATCACAGTAAGTTATTTGAAATATTACAGGAAACTCTAGATCTAGATTCGAAAAACCTCTGCCTAATCAGAAATCTGTACTGGGAACAAACTGCCGCTGTAAGAATAGATGGAGAAGTGAGTCAGTTTACGAAAATCAAGAGAGGCGTTAGACAAGGGTGTGTTTTCTCCCCTGATTTGTTAAATGTGTATAGTGAAACAATATTACAAAAAATAAGAGACATCTTGTGAATCAAAGTTGGCAGTGAAAACATCAATAATTTCAGATACGCAGATGACACTGTAATTGCAAGTACGGAGGAAGAACTACAAAACTTAATTGATATAATTGTTAAAGAAAATGCAAAAATGGGTCTATCTATCAATTGCAAAAAGACAGAATGTATGGTGATATCCTATATGCAGGCTGAGAATAAATGGGGAAGACATAAAACAAGTACAGAACTTTTGCTACTTAGGAAGCTGGGTGACATCAGATGGCAGGTGCAACTTGGACATCAAAAGAAGAATAGGGATGGCAAAAGACACCTTTACAAGAATGAAGAGTATATTGACCAATACTAAACTAGGCATGACAACCCGCTTCAGAGTACTGAAATGTTACGTTTATCCGGTTATGTTATATGGCTCAGAATGTTGGACAACATCTAGTAACATGAGGAAACCAATCGTAGCAGCAGAGATGTGGTTTTTGAGGAGGATGCAAAGAATATCATGGACGAAATAAATATCTAACAAGGATGTCATGAACAGAGCAAACACAAAAAGAGAAATAATGTATGAGATCATGAAAAGGCAACGTAACTTCATTGGACATGTGATTAGGAAAGAGGAGTTAGAATGCACGGTAATTATGGGAAAGATTGAATGGATGAAAGCAAGAGGAAGACAAAGAAAAAGACAAATGATGATGGAGACAGCAGCCAGAGAACTGGAAATGAATACCAGTGAATTGATTCACTTGACCCAAAACAGGAGTGTGTGGGCCATGGTAGTCAAAGCTCAAACTGGGCATGGCACCTGATGATGATGATGATGATACTCATCCCCCTTAACTCTGTTTAGAAAAGTGCATCCCCTCTGCTCTATCCCAATTCTGAGAAAGGGTCCTTGACTTGAAACACTGACTGGTTTCTTTTACTACACATGCTGCTGGTCTTGCTGAGTTTTTTCCAGCATTTGATTTTATAAGTTCAGGTTCCAACATCTGTAGTTTTATTTGTTTTCCAAATCTTCAGTTACAGCTGCGAACCATGCTGGGATACAGAAATACAACATAAGGAAAATGTGTACATACCACCATGCTTCTGGGCAGTTTCTAACTCGTTGCTATAAAATATTGAATAAACTCATTCCAGTCCAGGTATTCTTTCTTCTCTTCCCTTCCAGTGGCAGTTAATACAAAAGAGCCTGAAAGCACATACTAACAAGCAACACACATAAAAGTTGCTGGTGAACGCAGCAGGTCAGGCAGCATCTCTAGGAAGAGGTACAGTCACATACTGCCAGGTTCAAGGACAGCGTCTTTCCTGCTGATATAAGATTTTGAATGGGCCTCTTGTATGATAAGACGGACTCTTGACTTCACAATCGACATACCTCGTCATGGCCCTCCACTTTATTATCTGCCTGCACTAAATCTTCTTTATAACTATAACACTGCTGTATATTCTGCATTCTATTATTGATTTTCCGTTGGACTACCTCAATATACTGATGTTGTGATCTGTATGGATGGTACACAAAACAAAGTTTTTCTCTTTAACTCATTACATGTATCAGTAATAAACCAATTACCAATTACCGTTAAAAATAACTTCTCCCATACATGCTGAAACAGTATGTTCATCATAATATGGAGAGGCAGGTTGCAAGCATGTCTTGTGGCTGTTCCTGTCTAAGATTAAAGATTGTTTTCTAATGCAGGAGAGTACTGTAGAGTGAATATCAAACAATTTCTATCAAACTGCTGTGTGAAAATCAATCACTCAGTGAATAATCTGCTAAACTGAGTAATCTTTTCCAAGTTTTTTTTGGTGTTGATGTGTCTACATCTTGTGCTTGTAACTCTGAAAAGAATTTGAACATTCCATTTTGTGTCTACTCTGGTTTTAAACGTCAACTGAACAAAAAAAAACATGAAATCTCTAAAGGCCTCAGCAGAAAAAGAATTTGCTGTCCAAAGATGATTAGAGCCTGCAAACATTTCTGCATCATTGACCTTGGTGACTTTGGTTGATTTCTTTTAGGAAAAGCTTTCAAGAACTGAGATAGCCAGCTCTTTCACAGCCTGAGACTGGGCTTGGAAGTAGCATGTCCTCCCCTTCCTTGGTTTTCATCTTGAAGAGATAGGAAGGCAAACAGAACAGATCCTGAATATTGTGTCACCATCTACAATAATATGTTACATTTCACAGTTTGGTTACCAGCTGTTAGTGTGATACAAATTTATCTATGTTGCTGATGTGATACAAGTGGACCATCCTTCCTCCTTTACGCCAATTTCTCTTGCCAGAAACTACACACAGGATCACAATTCTTTCCACACCCCACTCCCTGCCAAATCTACAATCAATGCCCAAAACGGTCGGCGGAACTGAAGTGAAACTGTATTTATGCAGTAGGCCAAAGGGCAAGGTATCCAATGTTACACTTCTTTCTGGGGATAGCAACATACAAATGCTAAAAGGATAGACTCTGTTTCACTTAGACATAAAAAAGTTGTTCATATTCCCCCCCCCAACATTCCCATCATATCCTAGTTTCCCTAAATTTCAAAAGTCTGAGCAATACTCTGAACCTTGAGGGATGAGATATGGTCCAGTCTGATACTTCTTCTACACATCTATAATACATACAAAAGATTGCACACACATACACATGTGACACAGACTCTCTCTCTCTCACACACACACACACACACACACACACACACACACACACACACACAAAATCAATATACACAATCAGTGTGTGTGCGTGTCCAAATCTTTGAGATGTCAGAGTAAAACTCATTTCCCTTTAGAAAGAATGGAAAAGGAAGACTGAGTTTTCACTTGATAAAGCAAAACATTTTATCATTCACTATTTTCATTGACTCCTATAGGATGCCTATATAAATAAATGAGAAACTTTTGTCTGGGGTGTATATTTTATCACCCAGGCATTTAAAAGAACCAACTAGGTATTCACAGAGCACAGATGCCTTCAAAGTGGAGTTGAGAAGAATTTTCCAATGCTACCCAACTTACGATGTCTTTCTTGCCCTGTACACATCCTGATACAGGGAATGAGAACACTTCTGGAAAAACCAAATAACAGCTATGTGAAGACTTTACACCTTGCTTAAAGACTTACAATCACTAGCTAGTCCAATAAAGTGGAATGTGATGGTGGTCAAGAACAAATGCATTTTAATGGATTTACCTTGGTCCAGACACATCTTGGCATTGTTTGGAAGATACAGGTGTGTGTGTGTGATTGTGTGTGCCTATGTATATCATTAATCAATGTCAGAGTGGAAAGTACATATGTAGACATCAATTTTAACATTTATTATCATTCTGTAGAGATAGAAGGCTAATCTAGTTAAACTTGAAACATATAAATCATTAGCTTAACTGTAGTTTTCAATCTCTGAATATAGGTTCTGCAACATTAACTTTATGGTAGAGACAAGGGTGGTTCAAATGACAAGTTTAACATTTCCAACACATTCAATTGACTAGACAATTGTTTTTTCTTTGGTATGAAGGAGAAATAGGAGAAAATATCAATTAATTTGAGAAAATAATGAAGTTAAAATTGAGTCATGTCTCAAAGGAAAATTCAACAGATGCCAGAAATCTGAAATAGAAGAGACAACAGTGGTAATGCTCAACAGATCAGCTGACATCTCAGCCTGAAAGCTCCAAAGATGCTGGCTGGCCTTGTCAGTAGTTTCAGTATTTTCTGTTTCATTTGACTTACATATAGTGAAGTCAAATGAAATAGTTGTAGTTCCCTCCTCCACAACATCACTCCTTAAGCCTCAGGCTTATAATCAATCAACTTTCATGACTTACATCAATAATTGGTACTACAACAAAGGAAACCTCAGTGACATGTAAACAATCTTAGAAGGAACTACAGTGTCATGTGGATTGGGACTCACAACTGAATCTCCTTCGCCTTAAACATCGATTTTTTTGGGGGGTGGGGCAGTGGAAGAAGGTGTGGAGATAAAGGAGATAGATACCAAAAGATGATTTTGGAAGAGACGTCAGTGCAAACAAATAATTCGTTTTTGTTTTCAGCTAATTTCCCGTTGTCATGTAATATGATAAATTATTTCATAAGGATCAAGCATCTGAAAAGAAGTCTAAAATAGTGCCATGGAGATTGAGCTTTGAACCTGGTATCCCCCCAGGAAGCCTTAAAGTTTATATCAGTTTCTCCATCACTGCAGTTAGTAACCTATGGTCATCTTACACAAGCACTCAAGGGCATTGTCAGTATCAGTGTCAATTTCATACTAATGTGGGTTCACATTTACACAGCTCAATGGAAAACTTGACAAACCATGTTGAAAAAAGGCAGTAGCCCTTTACAGAGTTTTGGGGTTGGTCTTCTGAAGGCTGTAATAAAATTCCTGATGTGGGTTAGGTGAACGAACCAGCCTTATTGCATAACTTGAGGCAAATTTTGTTAAACTTAAATAACCAGATTTTTTGAATCAGCCCACTTTAAGAGCAAATGTACTTAACTTGGCCTTGAACAAGGAACAAGTCAGAATAAGTGATGCCGACTGATAGTTCCTGCTATGCGCTTTACAATGTAGTGCTATTCATTCTATTAGTTATCACTGAAATAAAATACATATATATGCATGACAGACAGTTCTTCAACCCTTTATACTGAGCAGAGCCATCCATTGATTTAGTGGTAAAATTCACAGAGCCTTGGCTCAGAGATTGCAATTTCACCTTTGAGTTCCACCCTCCCTCTTCAGGAATGTTAGCATATACACTCAGCCACTTCATTAGCTACCTCCAGTACCTAATAAAGAGGTCATTGAGTGTATGGTTTGTGGTCTTCTGCTGCTGTCACCTGTCCAATGCTCATCATGTTGTGAGTTCAGAGACATTCTTCTACATAACAATGTTGTAACTTATGGTTATTTGAGCTAGTGTCCCCTTCCTGTCAGCCTGAACCTGCCTGGCCATACTCCTCTAATTTTTCTCATTAACAAGGTGTTTTTGACCACAGTACTGCTACTCACTGGATGTCTTTATTTGTTTTTTGTACCATGCCCTGTAAACTCTAGAGACTGTGCGTAGAAATTCCGGGAGATCAGTAGTTTCAGAGATATTCAAACCACCCCATCTGGGACCAACAATCATTTCATGGTCAAAGTCACATAGATCACATTTCTTCCCCATTTTTGATGTTTGGTCTGAGCAACAACTGAACCTCTTGACCATGTCTGCATGCTTTTGTGTATTGAGTTACTGCCACATGATTGGCTGATTAGATATTTGCATCAATGAGCAGGTGTACAGGCGTACCTAATAAAGTGGCCACTGGGTGTATTTCATAACATAACACCAAGGGATGCTACATAGTCTGAGGAACTGACTCTCAGATGCAATACCAGAATAAAAGATCTCACAACAGCGTTTGAAGACACGCAATAACTTTTTCAATATTTATCTCCCTAGGAATTCTCTAAAAGGAACAATGTGTTTTGGGAGTGATTTGTATGCAAATTAACAGTCAGAGTATATATCTCACTCTGTCCATGTTGAATCTCTTTCCACAACTACACAATTCCCATTTGCCCATATTTGGTCTATATCCTTCTGTGACTTGCTTATTTAAATGCCTTCCTAAATGCTTCTTAAGCACAGCAATTGTATCTCATTTCAGCAACTACAGTACTCAGGCAGCATGTTCCAGATAACAGCTTTCATCAGTTTAAAAACCTTCCTCCTTAAATCCTCTCAAAATTCTTCCTCTCATCTTAAACCTACAATATGTCCTTTTCTTTTTAATACCACTGTCATAGGAAAAAAAGTTTCTGACAATTGACTGTTTCCATATATCTAAATTTCCTCAGCCTTGTCATTCCAGAAAACAAATAATTTTTAAAAATAGTCTTATCATACCAAATGTAGAAGGATTTAAAATAAATTGACAGATTCTCCATCTGACACCTAGGTACCTCTGCTCCTGTTAGTTGTCCCCGATCCTCTCTGACCCTTCTTCAATCCTCACATTATTGTCCCCTTTCCCTCCCCTACCCCCAGCCCTCCCTCACTCATCTTCATTCCCCTCCTGGTACATATACAATTCATCCTCAGGTTCACACCACCACCCAGCCTGTGCCCCCACCACCCCAGACACACACACACACACACACACACACACACACACACACACACACACACTCTGGTTTCATCTGCCATTCACCTCTCCCCTAATGATTCCCATTATCACTTCTTTTACTTCCCAGATTCCAGCACTGGTTGCCCTTTTCTGTTTCTGCTTTTATTCTTTGAGCAGCTGTCTTCAACCTTTACACTTCTCTCCCCCAACTCTACTCCATCAGTCTCTCATTATTTTTCTCTCTTTTTGTTTGTCACCATCTATCATCCACCTGCCACTCTCTCCCAACTCCATTCCTTTTCCTCCTCTACCTGTCATCTTCCATCCTTCCTTAATCCACCAATCACCCTGGATTTCAGTTTTACCACTCCCCTTCTGCTCTATATACCGGACATCTTCCCCTTTACTCTCAGTCCTTATGCAAGGTTTCAACTAGAAATGTGGATGATTCCTTTCCGTCCTCAGATGCTGCTCGATTCGTTGAGTTCCTGCAGGAGATTGGTACTAGGGGGAGGTGCTCGAATCGGCCCAGGATCACAGAAGCATCTTCTGTTCTGCTTCTCATGGAGTCCAATGGAACAGTAGGATCTTCAGCAGGGTTTCTAGCTCTTTGATTGAAGAATCCACCACCCGCTGAGCCTGCAATGGGTTAAAATTTGGTGCAAGTACAGAAGTCTTCATTCAACAATACTGCAGCTAGAAGGAAGGCGGGTTAACTATTTTGTGATTATTTAAGTAACTTTCAACGTTTTACTTTTATATTTGAAATTCCAAAAGCAAAACTATTTTCCACTTCTATTATTCCAGTCTAGCTAAATGTCAAAAACACTATCATATATTCAGTGGCCAGACTACCTAACAGCTCTGACTGTCGGTCTCTTCCCAGACTGGGCTGATATTAAAATTCTCCTCAGATTTGCCTGTCTAAAAACCCAGCAGAGTCCCTGTGCTGGTGGAAGAACTGTCAGTGGATGTTCAAGGATCTAGATTCCTGGCAGATGATGGTGTCAGTGACCTTTTGGGGAAAAGTTCTACCCCATCAACCTGCCCTATAAATCACAACTCTACATAAGGATTTTTAGATTACTTGATATTTTAAAAGAAGTTTCTTTAATAAGTAACCTTGTTTCCATATAGAATAAAATGAGAACTACAATTGCTAAAAAGTAGAGAGTTGAAAATATAGGTATAATTCCTGTACAAAGGATGCCATATTAATATTGTTTTGCGGTGTCCTCTTCTGGCTGTTCTATTATTTCCCCTGCATTGTTACCAATCCCCAGTGCTCGCCCTTGTGGAATGCAATGTGTGTTGTTTGCTCCTGCTCCTTAGCAACAAGCATGGCACAAACTGTAAAGTGAAATGCTGGGCGTATAGTTTCAACATTCATTTAAACAGACAGGTTATCTTTTTAGGAGTTCAGATCCTATCAGTACTTCGCTCCCAAACTTCAGTCTTATCAAAAACAATTTTCCACTTATTCATAGATGCTGCCTGACCTGCTGAGTTCCTCCAGCATTTTCTGAGTGTTGCTCTCTACATTGTAGCAACGTCCACTTTTCAACAGTATTTTGGCTGTTTTTTCCTATTTAATTTACTGCTACACAGAGTAAATTAAATGGATATATGAGTTGAGCTACTTCAAATGTTCATTTTCGCACAAGATGTGAGTTATAGAGTAATAGAGTTGTAGAGAAATACAGTATAAAAACAGGCCCTTTGCTCCAAATGATCCATACCAATCATGGTGTCCATCAAGCTAATCCAGTATCCTCAGTTCAGCCATATCCATCTAAACTCCTCCTGTCCATATACTTATCCAAATCTCTTTTAAATATGGCTGTTGTACCTGCCTTAACCACTTCCTCCAGCAGCTCATTCCACATTTGCCTAACTTCTGCATGATCAAGTTCTTTTTAAATCTTTCACCTCTGACCTTAAACCATGGCTCTCTGGTATTCAGTTCCTCTTTCCTGAGTAAAAGAGTATGTGCAGGCATTCTATCTATGATCCCTCCTGAACTTATGTACCTCCATAAAGTAACCCCACAACCTTCTATATTATAAAGAATAAAGTCCTGGTCTACCCAACCACTTTCGAGATCTCCATCCCTAGAATCCTGGTAGCATCCTTAAAATCTTCTCTGCACTCTTTCCACTCTAATGATGTCTTTTTTCTGACAGGGTGACCAAGATCGTACACAATACTCCAAGTGCGGTTTCTGCAGCGTCTTGTCATCAACATGTCATACAGGCAGCAAAACCTACATCTGATGGTCCCCTCTACATGTCCTTGAGAAGACAATGGAATCTGCTTTGTTGAATCACAATTTTCTGATTGTGAAGCTGATTTCATGGTGCTGTTAAGTAAGCAATGAATGATTTTTAGAATTCCATACTGCTACAGGAAGAAAGTACCTCATTACCACCCCCCCCCCCCACCTCTGCAACGGGCATTGAAGAATGCCCAATAAATACTATTTTTTTTGCTAATACTACAAATACAGATGTGGAGAAATTTCTTCAGCCAGAGGGTGGTGAATTTGTGGAATTTATTATCACAAGCAGTTATGGAGGCCAGGTTGTTGTATGTATTTAAGGCAGAGCTTAATAAGTCCTGGATTGGACACAGCATCAAAGGTTACGGGGAGAAGGCTGGCGAGTGGGGCTGAGGAGGGGGAAAAAGGCTCAGCCACGATTGAATGGTAGATCAGACTTGATGGGCCAAATGGCCTATTTCTGCTCCTATGTCTTATGATCTCATGATTCAATTTGTATTTCTTTGTTCTATTGTAAATGCCTGCAAGGAAATGAATCACAGGGTAGAAAATGGTGTCATAATTGTACTTTGGTGATAAAATTACTTTGAACCTTGAACTTTGGTGAAGCAGATGGATTAATAAGACAGTGCGATAAGTTTGAATCAGAATCAGTATTATTATTGCAATGACATATGTCTTGAATTTTGTTGATTTGGGGCAGCACTGCAGTGAAAGACAAAAGGTTACAAAAATAGATAAATAGTGTAAAAGATGATTAATGAGTACTAGCTGTTGCATTTCAGATTTTAACTGAATGTCACCCTGCCTCAGATTTTCAGATTTTTATTTCAAGCCTTCCTAGTAGTATCTTCATTTCCGCTTTTAATCAATTTGACTGGAAGAAATTAAGCATTCTCCTTCCTTCTCATTTAAGGGTGACTGATGTAGTTCATTTTCACTTGTGAAGAAGGCATATGTTCAACAGTTCATTCCGGAAGATTCTGTATGTTAATCTCTGTATCATGTAAAGGAAATAAGATGGGAGAAAGCTGATGGTTTTAGTTGTGATTTCACCAACTGTTAATTGTGTCATATTACAGCAATTTTATAATTCTTAACTTTAAAACAGTTTTTTCTAACTTGCCTCCACAGCAGTAGTGCCTTACTTTGGTCTGGGCAGAGGAGATTTGACCTTACTGTGGGACCTATGATGGCAAGAATCCCAATTACTTTCCTCACCTCCTAATCTATCTGTACTGCCACCTACAGGGAATCTTTGGAAATGCATCAACGTCCCTTTGATCCACAATGCTCCTTCATCCCCTTTTGTTAATAGACAGATGGGTTTATTGATCCCATAGGAAATTATAGCATCACAGTAACATTACAAGTGCACAGATATACAAATATTAGAAGGGCAGTAAGAAAGAATAAAACAATAAGTTACCTCAAACAGTCTAATAGGAGGGGTCATCACTTCCCCAGGTATAGGTTGATTTATTATAGAGCCTAATTACCGAGGGTAAGAATGACCTCATGTAGTGCTCTTTGGAGCAGTGCAATTGTCTTAGTCTATTACTAAAAGTGCTCCTCTGTTCAGCCAAGGTGGCATGCAGAGGGCGAGAAACATTGCCCAGAATTGCCAGGATTTTCCGTAGGGTCTTTTGTTCGACCACAGCCTCCAGTGTGTCCAGTTTGACTCCTATACAGAGCCAGCCTTTCTAATTAGTATATTGAGCCTGCTGGCATCACCCGTGTTGTATTAATGGTGTATCATTTGACAACACTCCCACCCCTGCCCCAAAATGCATCACTCATACCAAGATTAGCTTCTATGTACTGTTGGCCTGCCCAATTTACCAACAGATCAATGTCATTCAGCATCCTAAGACTACTCTCCTTACTTTCAAGAGCACCACAAATCTTCATGTTATCTGCAGACTAACTAATTATATCCCTTGCATTCATGTCCAAGTTGTTAACAGGAGTCCCAGGAGTGATCCCTGTGGTGCATTACTGGTCACATGCTTCCAATCACAAAATCAACTCTTCAACGCTATCTTCTGTCTACTATTACCAAAACAATTTGGATCCAATTTGCCAACTTGCATCTTGGAGTTCATGGGCTTGAAGCTTTTGGATCAGTGTCACTCTGTCAAAGGTCTTACTGAAATTTCATGCCAACCACAACAATCCCGCACTTTCATCATCAATATGTTTAGTTACTTCTTCAAAATGTTTAATGAAATTACTCAGACAGGATCGACTGCTAATACGTCTGCGCAGACCATCCATGAATGACTCCTGCCTTTCCAAGTGTAGGCTAAACCTGACACTCAAAATATTTTCCAGTAATTTTTCAAACAATGACATTGACTAAATGGCCTTTATTTATGTTGTGCCTATTTTTAAATGTTAAAATGTTATTTTTTGGCTGTGTTCTCCTGTGGTTCTCTCTCTTTCAAAGGTTCTGATCTATTTCCTGTAATGTGGTTGGGGGAGGGTGGAGGGGAGAGGCCTGTGTGCAATATTTCCAGTTTGGCCTTGCTAATGTATTTATTTAATTTTTGCAGCACCAGGTTGCTTTTACATACTGCAGCTCCCTAAAATAAAATCTGAATTCTGATTGCCCTTTTATCTAACTGCTGGAAATGTATGTACCTGTACTCCTAGATCAGTCTTTTGAGACCACTACAGTTTTGATTTTGCCTGGTTCTGCACCATAATGAGCTTTCCAAAATTCTTATTGTTCCATCTTGACCTGGAAATATATTGGCATTCTTTCATCTCCACAGGGTCTAAACACCAGGATTCCAATGCAACACTACTCTGGGAATATCGTCACCAGGACTACAGTGGTTTAAGACAATGGTTCATCAGCAGATTCTCAAGGCAAGAGAAGGATACTCAATAAATGCTGGCATAGTCTACAATTCCCCTTCATCCACTGATGAATAATCAGAATGTGAAGTGACTGTAGTTTTCAGCCAGTAATATTGAGACATGTTGCCATATGTCACCACTTTCAATTTCTTGTGGTCATATTAGATTTAAAGATTAGCTTTATTTGTCACATGTACTTTCAAACATCGCAACATACAGTGAAATTCACAGTTTGCATCAAATCAAATCAGCAAAGGATTGTGCTGGGCAGCCTGCGAGTGTCACCACACTTCCAGGGCCAACATAGCATGCCCAAAACTCCCTAACCTTCAATGTGCATCTTTGGACTGTAGGAGGAAACAGGGACCACCCAAAGGAAACCCTCGTGGTCACGAGGTGAACTCTTCTGTCTATTGATCCCTTTTACAAACCCACCAATTGCCATGGTTATCTTGACTATAGATCTCACAAACACGAGGAAATCTGAAGATGCTGGAGCTTGTCAGAGAAAGCAGGATCTCCCAGTGGCCACACATTTTATTTCCACATCCCATTCCCATTCTGATATGTCTATCCACGGCCTCCTCTACTGTCAAGATGAAGCCACACTCAGGCTGGAGGAATAACACCTTATATTCCGTCTGGGTAGCCTCCAACCTGATGGCACGAACATTGACTTCTCTAACTTCCGTTAATTCCCACCTCTCCTTCATACCCTATCCATTATTTATTTGTTATTATAGATATATATTTTTTCTCTCTCCTTTTTCTCCCTCTGTCCCTCTCACTATACTCCTTGCCCATCCTCTGGGCTTCCCCCCGCCCTTCTTTCTCCCTGGGCCTCCTGTCCCATGATTCTGTCATATCCCTTTTGCCAATCACCTGTCCAGCTCTTGGCTCCATCCCTCCCCCTCCTGTCTTCTCCTATCATTTTGGATCTCTCCCTCCTCCTTCCACTTTCAAATCTCTTACTATCTCTTCTTTCAGTTAGTCCTGACGAAGGGCTTCGGCCTGAAACGTCGACTGTACCTCTTCCTACAGATGCTGCCTGGCCTGCTGCATTCACCAGCAACTTTGATGTGTGTTGCTTGACTATAGGTCTTCCCACTCTGTCTCCTGTAAAAATGCCATTCCCTTTCCTCAGTTCCTTCATCTCTGCAGCATCTATTCCCAGGATGAGACTTTCCTTTCCAGGACATCAGAGATGTCCTCCTTCTTCAATGTGTCATAAATGCACCTTATTATTTGTTCATATATTTGTGGTAATATTACTTTATGTGTTGTGCGTTTGAGTTATATTTATTGCAGAGTGCACCTTGAACCAGAGGAACGTTGTTTCATTTGGTGTGTACGGTTGAATGAACATTAACTAAACTTGAACTTGAAATCAGCTTGAAACAGGAGGTTTGAATTTTGGAAGTCTCCAACTCATTTGGCCTTGAAATCCTTGGAAGAGGTGGCTGTGGTGAGATCCACACGTCTAATGCTTCTATCAGTATCTACAGCCCCTTACTGCGTACACACCAGAGACAAATCCAGATACTTAAAATTGGGTACCAGAACAATGTTATTCAAACAGCACATTTGTTTCAATGGCGGAAACCGCCATTTCAAATTACCTCCACTGTGACATGTGCTTGAATTTGAAAAGATTTCCTTTCAAGCTTCGCCTGAAACATGATGTGATTTTAAGATGAAAATCAACATCTCGGCCAAGTTTAGATTTAATCTACATTGGCAGCTGAATTCTCCTCTCATATCATCAGTTATAACAATACCAGACATTCAACTTCTCTGCACCTTTACTTTCTACTGACTAGAGATGGGATTTTGCACAGGGAATGCTTGGTGCATTGTGTCCTTTTGGTTGTGACTGACTTTAAACATTGCCAGACCTTATTCTACTGCACTTGATAAACATGCTGGAACAGGACTGGAGCACTTACACTGGACTTGAAGAAAACACAGCTGACACAGGAGAACATTCTGAGACACTTAGAACTACCTCAGAGCATCATGTCAGAGAACTTCAAGGGGGCATGAAAGTCTAAAGTGACAGGCCTCAGTAATTTGAGGATGAGGAATAAAATTGCCTTAAATTTTAAGCAGCGTTTCCTAGCTTCATCTGCCAGGATATATCTTTCACACGTCTGACATCAGACTCCCGAAACAAACACTCACCCTGAACCTTGTTGTTGGAAGAGATTAGCATGCAGATAGAGCAGAAGACTCATGGTGCCACAGAGGAAATACAGCACTGTCATTAACTCCTGAGGATCTTTGGTCCACGAATGTTCAAAATGGAGAGTCAATGCATCAGAAGCCTTGCATAAGTGGTGGACGAAGAGCAGCGCCACACGTACTGATGGCCGCCTCCTTTCTCATATGTGGAAAAACCTGCAATTGCCACTTCGGACTTAAACATCAGCTCACAACCCACAAAACCCGAGTCATCCTCCGTCCAGGAACCTGCCTCAGAAGAGGAGGCACAGCTTGTGTCTGGTATCTGTTGGTCCTGCAGCGTCCCTGCATTTCTCTATTTTATTAAAGCTATTCTGAAATTTCTATCTCTGAAACCTCTTCTTTCTCATTAAAACATTTACACCCCTCTCTGGAGCCTCCCAGTGGTGAAATTCAAGTCAATCATACTTAGTGGACTCAAAAATGTGGAACTCAATCTGTATCACAGTCCCGGTTGTTCCTTATTTTAAGCACCGTACCAGGCCAAACTCCAATGAGAACCTATGCAGTTCCTGCATTCCCTTAGATTAATTATAATAAATTAAACTTTGCTGGAACTTGTTGATTGTTGGCTCTTCAGAAGACACCGATGCTGTTAATGAATTTAGCAAGATTTGGAAAGTGCAAGAAATTTTCCTGGATAGCTGCTCGTGACTGACTAGCCAGTTAGTCCTGTGAGGGCAAGGAAGTTGAACAGTTGCATTGTTACACCCTCACATTACTGGAAGCATGGGGCAATATATGTACATCTATTTACAAGAAGCTAAGCAATGCAAAATCTTGAGCTACCACTCTCAGTGGACCTTGATAGAATAGAATGCTGAAGTGAATGGCCAAATATTGGGAATTAACATTGCAACGACATAGACAATACAGAAAAGTCACGAGTCAGCTCATGAGAAGAAGTGAAAAATGTATCAGAATATAGAATAAGCTGTATAGTCAGGCTGGGGTTTTCCAGTCAGCCAGATGTTTCCAGCATATTATACTGTATTTCACGAAGTGCCAGGTTTATTTTAGGAGATGTTGCCTCCTTTAGGTGGCGAACATATCCACAAAAACATAGTTAACATGAAGAACGTCAACATATTTAATAAACTCAAATGTGTGACAAGAAAGTTGAGGAGCTTTACTTATTTTGAGAGTTTATCTCATTTTATCATTTGTCGTTATTTTAAAGAGATTTTTTGCTGAATTTCATGATGCCAATCATGTGTAAATTCTTTTTGTAAGTAGAAAACTTTTTGCCAAACACTTTCTCATGAAGATAGTCCGTAAAGAAAAGGAAGAAACCAAGAGATACCTAATGATAAGTAGCTTTAGAAGAATGCGGATTATATTACCCACCTCCCATCACTTCACCATCCCTCCCTCTTTATCTTCCTTGGTTTTTTACAGTCATCTACATAACGGGTTCCTCTAATATTATCAGTTATTTCTCTTCTGCCATATTATTGTTTCTAGTATTTTGTTTTAATTCATTATTAGGGTATGAATATTGTTCCTGAGGCTATCATGCATTGTTCTTTCCTGATTCTCCTTCAAAAGGGGGCATTGAACAGCCTTCTTGTGTCTGTGCGGTCAATTTGATGAAGACACCCTGGCAGCACTGTTGGGAAGTGATCTCCAGAAATTTGAGTCACCATTGAAAATCTGCAGATAGCAATTACAAGCACGGATGGGTTTTTTGCGGGGGGATGCAACTTTAAGAACAACTGTTTCATTTGCACATATGTGATCAGCATTCTAGTTTCTAGCCCTTGCCCATTCTCAAATATTACCCTGCCAGTGCCCGATTCTATACCTGAAAAGCAAAACAATTGCAGGCATTGGAAATTAGAAATAAAAGAAAATGCTGGATAAACCCTAGCAGGCCAGGCAGCATCTGTGTAAAGAGGAGTATTTTCTGAGTCTAAATCTTCCCCACTTCAAGGTTAATTTTACCAATGTTCTCCTAACTATCCCTTCCACCCTTATCGGTCCCCAAGTTTCAACTCTTTCACGATGACCCATCTCCCACTGCTTGGAGACCCATTGACTGTTTGTAGATTGACTTCAACATACTCTTAGAAATATGGGAACATTTAGATCTTTGAGCTGGTTCTTCCATCCAAAATCATCACTATTGACCTGGAGAAACTGTTCCCAGATTTTGCTCTATTCCACTTATTGTGAAAGTTTGAGGTAACCCACCATCCGTAACTTCTTATGGTGGAGAATTCCAGATTTATACAGTAATTCACTAAATTTGTGCAAGAGGGATGGTTTTTAGGAAATGCTGAGCAAACTGAAGTTTTTCAAATTGAGCAACCTAGTGAAATGCATTATTGACAGCTTGGTACAAGGTTTCTGTGGACAGAGGTTGCTTCTGTATTACAACAAAGAATGGAATTGAAAAAGAAAGACACATAGCCCGAAGAATCAATAGCTAAGGTTTGTAAATGGAATGCTCACTTATCGACAAAGAATCCCCTTCATATGGTAAAGTATTTCCTGATTTCTATTCTGAATGGTGTCCAGCTACTTTTCAAATTATGTTATTTTGTCCTTGACCTTCCTGAGCAGAAACCCATCCTTTCAAATCCTCTTCATTCTTTACATACCTGGTTCAGATCAAGTGCCCGTTTTCTCTGACCGTCCCCAATTTTGCTACCCCCTAGGCATCATTTCAATCTTGTTCAGTGATCTCCTTAGATTTCTCTTTATTTACCTGTTACACTGTTATTCAAGCAACCCTCTCTAGTGCTCTTCAACTTATTATTCGCCTTCCTAAACACAATCTCTCCAGTACTCCTCTCCCTTCCAACACATCTGCCTCACATTTCACATATTTTCCATTTTTCTAATGTGCAGTATCTTATGGTAGCTCCTCCTCGATGTAAAATGATCTGTGATGTCCTCTTACTTGAACGTGCCTTGAGATGTCTTTCTGCAAGTGGCTAATATTACAATGATCCACTTTGTACTTATAGTTGTTGTGGAAGAGTGATTAGCAGAGGGAGAAGCTCAATCCACAACACAGGTAATTGTCATTTTAGTCTATGGATGCCCAAATTAGGAAAAAACCAATTTCCCACTATTATTTGCAAGCTTTCTTAAGAAGGAAGTGATTTTCACCTGAATATCAAGAAGAAAAGTCCTAATATCATTCATCAAAGGAATGATGTGTCAGATGGCTGAGGAGACAGTGTGATAAATGATGATTTGGGAAAAACAGCCAGAATATTTCTGAAAAATTGATATTCCTCTGATTCAGAAGGAAGTTGATACAAAACTCCAGTAAAAAATCCCATCGGTATCCCCTACTCTCTCCTTACTTCCCCTACCCCGACAGATCGTTTTCTCTTATAGACTTATTAACTGACCTTTGTGTCTTTTTTTATCAGTTGGGAAGTGGGAGGAAATAGGAATATCGAATGGAAAACCAAGCAAGAGAGCATGTGGAGTCCTCACAGACACCAATCAAGTTCAGGATTGAACCTGCGCCTTGAAGCTGTGAGGCAGAAGCACTAAACACCGTGCCACCATGTTATCTAATGTCATGACTGGTTGAAAGGCCTTAATTATAACTTACCTTACCTTTCGTAAGCTCCTTGCTATTGTATTTAGAAACATAGAAACATAGAAAACCTATAGCACAATACAGGCCCTTTGGCCCACAAAGCTGTGCCGAACATGTCCTTACCTTAGAAATTACCAAGAAAAATAGCCCTCTATTTTTCTAAGCTCCATGTACCTATCCGGGAGTCTCTTAAAAGACCCTATTGTATCCACCCCCACCACCGTCACCAGCAGCCCATTCCATGCACTCATCACTCTCTGTATAAAAAATTTACCCCTGACATCTCCTCTGTACCTACTTCCAAGCACCTTAATACTATGACCTCTCATGCTAGCCATTTCACCATCAAGATTTAACTAAAAAGGGACACAGTTCACATTGTCCCAACTATAAATAACCTGGTTGAATTGTTGCATATTGTGTCGTTTCTACAGTGCAACATAATATTTCTGCTATGCATGATATGGAATTTAATCATAAACCCATTTTAAAAAATGTTATAGTTTGGCTACAAGGACAGGTGGGAAAATTGCTTGGACGGCTCACAAAAATGTTGAGTGATTGTAGTTTTGTAATTTCATTAGTAGGTACAGTGCATAAGACAGACTCGGATTTTGGCTTATATTGAACAAATCTGAAATGAATTGTAAGAACTTTGTAAAGCTCCTTTGGACCTTTCAGTTACATTCAGTGACACCCTAATTAGGGTCATGACAGAACTAAACTCGACAAAGACCATCCTGCCAGATCGCCAGTGTGTGGTGTCTTTGCAAAATCGTCGCTATATTCCCCTTTCTGAAATGGCACTGTCTTCTGTAAGACATGTCCCTGAATTAAATTATACGAATCTGATATAAAGTGATTCCGTGAATCAAGATTAACTCAATTAGTTTGCATAGACCTTATGCGCATTATGGTTGAGTCGCCTTGCTGGGAGTGCTGCAATCAAATAAACAGACAGCAGATCCTTTGTATCGGCAATGCTGATAGTTTAACAATCTCAATTGTTGCAGCAGTTGGGCACAGTTAATGTGATTGGAAGATACACAGGGTGCAGCTGACTACTTGACAGGGACATTGAAGATATTCTACCCTAGTAGATCAAATGGACAACCAGAAATCACCAAGCATGCAATTATGGTTATCTTAGTTAAATACAGATTTTGCTTCTGTTAAATTCATTAGCATCTTGCAATCATCTAGCTTGTTTAAGAGAGGAGCCAAGTCGCTGAACAAACACACCACATCATTTATTCTCATATGCGTCTGGCAATTTTCATATGTAGCAGACCATTACTGGCATACTCAGGTATTTATGTTATTTATCTTCCAGTCTCCTTCACGTTGAAGGCAGTTGATCTGAAGAGACAATAGATGGAAACGACCTTATTTGCATACGGTAAATGCACATTATAATAGTACCATGCACATTAAACTCCACTTTAAAGTTCAGTTTCAATAATCTCCATGGAATTGAGCCAAAGTTCAGTTTACATACATTTCAGCACACGATCACTGCGGCAACGTTAATTCCTCCAAATAATCAGAGAAAGGAAGATGAAAAAAAACATTTAAAGGGACTGCCAGAAATATTTTTAAACTTTTAATCATAGCAGAATTGATTTGGAATAAATATAGGAATTAATTAGCTGTCATCTGACAAAAAAAAGCACAAGAGACTGGCGATCACAAAAGGAGAAATAATGGAAATTCTATCATGATCATTATTCAAAGTGGACACTCAGTTAGCAAAATGAATCAAATTGTCCGTTGTGTCAAAACCAGTGGATGCTGGATTAACAGATCCACATGGTGACATACAGGGTACAAGATCACGTTTAAGTGATGGTTTACAAATCACAAAGTAATCTAAATGCACATTGTAATCAGGACAAGAACAGAACATATCAAAATGAACAATAACATTGAAGGACCTTTAACTTCAACTAAATAGGAACAGAGAGCAACAAGTTCAACTTTCTTACCTGGGACAATCTCAAAGAGGTGTTTACCAGGCTCCTCAGGATTTGCTGTGAACTCATTCACTTGACTCCCTTGCAACTGGATAGATCCCTAGGGATAAAGAAAACTTTGTATTTTGGTGGCGATTAAATGCATTGTCTTCAATGCAACTGAAATTGAGATCAACACACATGAGTTATGAGATTGCATGCCCTGTATGAAAATAATAACTATGACTCTCAACTGGGAACTAGGTTAGGATTTTAGCTGAATGTCACTTCGGGAGAAAGGCAGACTGACATTTTAGGTGAAACTCTATGCTGTAAAAGACAAACATCTGAACGGTTCAGAGGCTGCACAATGTCCTGCATTGATGGCTTTAACACTACTAACCAGGACAAGAGAAGTTTCTATATATAGAAAGAATTGTTTGATCACTTATTGCAGGTATTTGCATGAACATCCTAAATCCTGAAGAATTATTCACCACCAGTAATTGACCTTCATACTTTTGCAAGGATACAGTAGAGTCAGAACCTAACAGGTAGCTTCCACAAGCGTTCCTTGCTTAAATTCCTATAAGTGGTTTCATGGTCAAAGCTCTTTACAAATGTTATTGCATGTGAGATTCTTTCTGAGTTTTATGACTCATCCATGATTTATGATCAATTCTTGAATGAGTTCAGGGAAGGGGTAACCAAGAACACAAGGCAAGGAGTAATTAGTCAATGGAAAAGGAAGACTTTCTGTATATTTCAGTTGGCCCGATGGCAATTTTTTCCTCCAAGTATTTAACTCAGTCTTCATGGTCACATTGTTGATATCTGTGAGTTCATGTCTTGAGGAAAAGATGGAGAAAAATAATGTTGTATAGGACAAACGGTGAGGTGGGCTGCAATTCTGCTCACACATTGCCCTGGAATTCAGTGGCCATTTCTTATAAACATATCAGTTTACCAGGATGCCAGGAAAGCTCTTGGCTAAAGCTGAGGTATTGAAGCTGATGAGTATCTTTGTATGTAAAACCAACAGTATAAAGAAAGGACTTTTCACTAATTGAATTTGTTGGAAATTTATCGTTATTTTACCTCTTATTTCTTAATCACTGATTAACTGATTGTTAGTCAGTGATTAAGAGATTTTTGTCCTCTACAAGTTGAAGCAACCATTTGGATTGGAGAGATACGAGTTTCAGTCTCACTTTTCTGAGTTATCAGTCTTATTAGAGTTTGCCTGACAACACAAAGCTACATAAATATTGCCAATAGCGAAGAATGCTGAAGTAGGTTGCTGCAGTCTTTGCTTCCAGAGGTGCATGGATTACTAAACACATTTTTAACTTTCAGAGGGCTTCAACACACAGTATAGTCATTTTCCACATTAACATGCAAATGCATAAAAATATTGCAAAAGATCACAATGGATTGTCAGCTATAAAGACATCAGAACATCCCCTCTCTCCACCTTATCTTACTTATGGTGAGGAGTGACTGACTTTTACCCTGGCAAAAATAAGCACATTGCCATCTGCTGCCTCCCATTTTGACTGGCCTACAGTATCTGTGCATTTGTACATTTGTACTTACAGAATCCCCACTGAATGTCATTGTAGGTGACGTTTCTAGTGGAACCAGTGGTACACCAAGTAGAACCAATGCCTCAAAGTGCCAGGGATGCAGGTTCAATCCTGACCTCGGGTACTATCTGTGTGGAGTTTGCAGGTTCTCCCTGAGACTTCGTGGGTTTTCTCCAAGTGCTCCAGATTCATCCCACATGTCAAGGGCATATAGTTTGGTATGTTAATTGTCCATTATAAATTGCTCGTAGTGTATAGCTGAGTGGTAGAATCTGGAGGAGGATAGAATTGTTGAGAAAGTGGAAAGAATAAGAGTTTTGGCCCGTAACGTCGACTGTACTTTTTCTATAGATGCTGTCTGGCTTGCTGCATTCCTCCAGCATTTTCTGCGTGCTGCTTGGATTTTCAGCATCTGCAGATTTTCTTTTGTTTGTTAATGACAAAGAGGATCAGTATAAAGCAGAACACACAAAATCCTGAAGGAACTCAGCAGGTCAGGCAGCATCTATGGAAATGAACAGATATTCCACGTTTCAGGCTGAGACCCTACTTCGGGACCGAGAAGGAAGGAGAGAGATGCCAGAATAAAATGGTGGCGGGGGGCGGGAGGGGAAGGAGGCTAGCTAGAAGATGATAGGTGAAGCCAGGTGGGAGGGAAAGGTCAAGGGCTGGAGATGAAGGAATCTGTTGGGAGAGGATTACTGTGAAGGGCTACTGTGGTGTGGGCTCAGTAGGCCGAAGAGACTAATTCTGTACAATATCACTCTAAACCTCTCGAGTTAAGAGGCTCTTTACAACAACAAGGACTTTATAATCTCCCTTTTTTATTTTATTTGTTCATTTTTAAAGCCAAGCAACAAACCCAGAAGTAGAATATTATAAAATGTCACAACCTCTTCAAAGACAAAATGAGCTCAAAATCATTCTCAGCCAGCCCCTACCCTCTGGATATTACACATGTCTCATACATTGACTCAAGTGACAGAAATCACTGTTATTGAACACACACGACATTAGTAGTGGGATGAAATTGCTAAGTCTGAGGAAGTCCACTTTCAAAATTGACATTGAGTTTATTTTTCTCTGCTATAAATACCTACGATTCTGTTGTAATCATAATGGTTTTTCTCTTATGTCTGACAAAGCCCACGACAAGCAAATGCTCCATTTTACCATGAGGAAGTTAGCCAGCAGTTTCATGAATCACACTCTTATTCCGGATTTCTATAAAAAAAAAAGCTATTTTCATCTCTGTTTAAAATAGGCGAAGCAGGAAAGAAAGACCTTCTTTGATTGCAGACTTCAGGAAGGGGAAGTCGGGAGAACACGCATCAGCTCTCAGAGGAAGGTCAGCAGTGGTAAGGTTCTTGTTTGCCAGTGATGCTACAGATCTATCCTGGGCCCAACATACTGATGCAGTCAAGCAGAAGGCACACCCGCGGCTGAATATTGTTAGAAGTTTGAGGAGGTTTTGCATGTCACCAAAGACTCTTGCAACTTTCTGTAGGTATAAGTTGGAAACCATTCTGACTGATTGCATCACAGCATGATATAGAGGCTCCATTGTCCAGGATTGCAAGAGATTGCAGAGGTTTGTAGATTCAGCCAGTTCCACCATGAGCCAAATCTTCCCCATCATTGAGGGCATCTTCGAGAGGTAGTGCCTCAGGAAGGCGGCATCCATCACAAGGGACCATCACCATCCAGGACATGCCCTCTTCTCATTGAGACATGGAGAATAGAAGAGCACAGCACAATATGAGCCCTTCAGCTTATATTGTTTTGCTGACCGATATAAAACTACTCCACGATCAACCTAATTCTTCCCTCCTATGCAATGCACACCTCTTCATTTTTCTTACGTCGATGTGCCTACCCAAATCTTTTAATTTCTCCTATGTATCCACATCTACCATCACTCCCAGCAGTGTATTCCAAGGCACCTACCACACTCAATGAAAAAAAAACAGCTTTGACAGCTCCCCTAAACTTTCCTCCATTCAGCTCCCATCAGAAAGGAGTACAAGAGCCTGAAGGCCCACTCTCAACAATTCAGAAACATCTTCTTCCCTCTGCCATCAGCTTCCTTAATGGTCCACGAACCTATGAACAGTTTCTCATTATTTCTTTTTTTTTGCACTATTTATTATTTTTGTAATTTATAGCAATTTTATGTCTTTGCACTCTACTGCTGCTGCAAAACAACAAATATCACATCATATAAGTCAGTTGTAATAAAACTAAATTCTGGTTCTTCTGATTCTGAGGATAGTTTTTTTTTAGTTAAATTAGAGAACAAGTTCAAGTTTATTGTTATTTCAACCGTCTACATGTATACCACCAAATGAAACAGCATTCCTGCAGACTGGTGCATAGCACACTATGTGTAATTCAATCACAACTCGCTAAGTAATATTACGACAAATAAATTAACAAATAATAAGGCGCATTTATGTCACAAGTTAAAAAGTAAACAGTATAACACTACTGGAGCTTCATACATGGTGAAACCTGGGTGGTGGTAGTGAGTTAAGTAGTCTCACAGGCTGGGGGAAGAAGCTGTTTCCCATCCTAACAGTCCTTATCCTAATGCTATGGTACCCCCTGCCTGATGGGCCAAAGAGATTGTTGGACAATTGGGAGGGACCATTGACAGTGTTAAAAGTACTGCTTAAGCAGCACTCCTGTTAAGTATCTTAAATGGGTGAAAGAAAGAGACCCCAATGATCTCCTCAGCTGTCCTCACGATACTTTGTAGTGTCTTATGGTTCCTGTACCAATTGACAATGCAGCTGGTCAGGACACTCTCAATGGTGCCCCTGTAAAAATTGGTTAGAATATGGGGGTCGGGGGTCTCACTTGCATCGATCTCCTCAGGAAGTGGAGACGCAGCTATGCTTTCTTGACTAAAGAGGTAGTGTTGAGGGACAAGTGAAATTGTCCATTATGTACGCTCCTTGAAACTTTGTGCTTCTAACTCTCTCCACAGAGGACCAATTTATGTGTGGTGAGGAGTGGTCCTAAAGTCCACAATCATCTCTTTACTCTTGTCCACTTTGTGATTAAAGTTGTTGTACTCACACCATTCTACCAGGCACTCTACATGGTTTTGTTGGCATTGGTTTAATATAAGATGAAAGAATTAATAGGAGGAAAAGAAGAGAATTAGATGATTAAACTTTGCTCATGCTGGTATCTGGAAGAACTACGTGAGTTTGTCAGCATCTGAAGAGGGAAAGGGACAGTCAATATTTTGGTTTGAGACCTTTCATGTGGATTAAAAGATAAAAGGGAGAGGGTAAACTGCTTGAGACTACTCCAATTTTCAGTTGAACTGGAATCTCTTTGTATAATATCTGTACTTAGACACTTTGGTTCTGTAAATTTTAATACACTTTCGCAACAGAATCCACCATTTTTTTAAATGAACACACACAACATGCTGAAGAGACTCAACAGGTCATGCAGGATCAATGGAGGGAAATAAACAGTCAACATTTTAGGCTGAGACCCTTCATCAGGACCAAGTTCTTATCATAATTTTTATCTCCTTGGCTAGACACATACCTCATCCTGATGTCATGTGGAATAAAAAGAGCAGTCCCGTTACTGCACAAAAAGGTTTAAAATGTATATTGAAGAATATTCATATATATTGTATGTTTCTCCTTGACTAATTTTCTTTGTGTCAAGGTGCATCTCAGGTTTACCCAACTATGACAAACTCTTCAGTCTGACGGAAAGATTAGAAGCCGTCAATCATGCCAAGTGTTTCCCTGAGCCCAGTGCTACTAATTTTTTAGTTCCTAATATTTTCTATTTTTATTTCAGCTTTACAGAACCTGCAGTTTTATGTGGTTTTAGTTTGATATTGGACCCTTTTGAGTTTTGCCAACATTTGGAGACAACTTCTACAGCTGGGTGAACTGTACAGATACATTCACTCTCCTCCTCCTGATCGACTCAGTTCCTCCTAAACCCATCCGTACTCCTCCCACCATCTTGCTTCATTTCCCTTCCTTCCTTCCTCCACCCACCCAACCTGCCAACATCCGCAGACTCCTTCCACTAGGTTTCCTCCCCATCCTGCTGCTATCTGCCCATCCACCTCCATTGCTTGGTTCTGTGCTTTCATTTCCCATCATCTGCAGCCCTTTGTTGCCTCCACCTATCACCTCCCAGCCTCTGTCACCACTTCCACTCTTCCCTCCTCCAATCAACCGCTCCACAATTGCATCCACTTACCTCTCATCAGCTCTCACTCCACACCCTCCTTCACCTCTTTATTCTGACCATTTCCTCTCTAAGTCCAGATGATTTGTCTCAATCCAAGCTGCTGACTGTCCCTCAAAAGATGTTACATAAGCCACTCAGTTCTTCCATCATCTTGTTTTTTGGAGCTGAGATGGTCAACCGCTCTAGAAACTATTATTGATCGCTTATTAGGGACTTGCAGAGTGTATTATAAGTCGAAAAGACTAGAAGATATAGGAGCAGAATTAGGCCATTTGGCCCCGCCATTTCATCATGGCCGATCTAGTTTTCTTCTAGATCTCCAATCTCCTGCCTTCTCTCTGTATTGCTTCATGCCCTGACAAATCAAGAATCTATCAACCTCTGCCTTAAATATACTCTACACAAAACTTGGCTGTCACAGGCACCAGTGGCAAAGAATTCCACAGATTCAACACTCCCCGGCTAAAGAAATTCCTCCTTATCTCCATTCTAAAAGGACGTCCTTCTATTCTGAGGCTGTACCATAGGGTCTTAGACTCTCCCACCATAGGAAACATCCTTTCTACATCCACTCTATCAAAGCCTTTTACCATTTGATAGGCTTCAATGAGGTCATCCTCATTCTTCTGAATTCAAGTGAAAACAGACTAAGAGCCATCAGACACTCTTTAAATGACAAGCCATTCAATCCTGGAATCATTTTTGTGAAGCTCCTTTGAACTCTCTCTAGTTTCAGCACATCCTTTCTAAGATAAGGGGCCCAAAACTGCTCACAATAGGTGCCAAGTCCCTTTGCACCTCAGTTTTTGTTGTACTTTCTCTCTATTTAGAAAATAGTTAACTCTTTCATTTCTTCCACCAAAGTGCATGGCCACACACTTCCTGAAACCATATGCCATCTGCCATTTCTTTGCCCATTCTCTTAATTTGTCTAAGTCCTTCTGTAGCCTTTATTTCCACAAAACTACTTGCCCTTCCACCTATCTTTATATCGCATGCAAACTTAGCACCAAAGCCATCAATTCCATCATTAAAATCATTAACATAACATAAAAAGAATAATTCC
This sequence comes from Mobula birostris, assembly GCF_030028105.1. NCBI lineage: Eukaryota > Metazoa > Chordata > Chondrichthyes > Myliobatiformes > Myliobatidae > Mobula > Mobula birostris. Next base: position 40,639,875 of record NC_092387.1, read on the forward strand.
CAAGAAAGATCCTTGTGGAACACCACTAGTCACTGGCAGCCACAACTGGAAAAGGCTCTCTTTATCCCCACTTTTTGCCTCCTGCTAATTAGCCACTGCTTTATCCATGCAGGAATATTTCCTGCAATACCATGGGTTTATAGCTTGTTCAGTAGCCTCATGTGTCGCACCTTGTCAAAGGCCTCCTGAAAATTCAAGTACACAACATAAACTGATTCTCCTTTGTCTATCCTACTTGTTATTTCTTCAAAGAATTCCAACAGATTAGTCAGATGAGATTTCCTTTGAGGAAACCATGCTAAGGCCTATTTTATCAAGTGACTCCAAGTACCCTGAGACCTCACCAGAACTTGGCCAGAAGTTGTGGCAGCACAGTGGCGTAGCTGGCAGAGCTGCAGTCTCACAGTGCCAGCGACCCAGATTCAGACTTGACCTTGGGTGTTGTCTGTGTGAAGTTTGTACGTTCACCCTGTGACCACACGGATTTCTCCCGGGTGCTCTGGTTTCCTCCCCTGTCCCAAGATGTGCAGATCGGTAGACGAACCGGCTGCTGTAAATTACTCCAAGTATGTAGGTGAGTGGTGGAAGATGAGGTTGTGGGAAGAATTAATGAGAATGTAGGGAGAATACAGTAATGGAAATTATGCAGGATTAGTGAAAATGGGTGCTTGATTGTCATCACAAACTAGATAGGCTGAAGGCCCTGTGCATTGTTGGTTAACCTTCAAAAACAGGAGTCACATGTTCTAGCCTTAGTGCCGTGGCATGGGAATCTCTCTCTATTTTATGCAGCCTGGGGAAAAGTACACACTCAGGACAACAAAGACTTTTTCGGGTTTTAATTCCTTTATTGGTTTTTGATGTTTAAGTGCCAGAAGAGGGTCGCGAAACAAAACAAACGAATTTACAACCAGTTCTTGCTGTTACAATCTCAGTTTAACTTTCGATTCACACCCTTGTGTATGGACAGAATTGTGTATGCAGTATAAAAATACCAGAACTAATACTGTACAAATACGGTACAATTACGGTACAAATATGGAACTAATACGGTAGTGGCAATCCTGAAGGAACACAATATAAACAACATTAGAATCCCACCCACCCTGCATTTTATACATAACAGTGAAATATGTAAGCAAATACATCTCATGTAAGACGTACACATGTGCTGAACTTCCAAACAGAGACTAAACATTCACGCTATGTGGTTACGTGCACAATCAGTCCCGATACAATAAAGTTAGACAAAAGGTACACTTTGGCACAACTTTTACAAGGTATTGCCTGGTAGTTAAATTACAGGAAGACTGACCGACTTGGATGGTGAGGAACTTGGTATAAGCCACGCTACCCAGTGTTGATTTCTTCACTTGTGGAAATCTAAAGCATCCACATGTAAGACATGTCAAGTTACCAATATTCTCGATCCGCCAACAAGCATAAACGAATTCACATGAATATTGTCAATTAATGCTCACCTTTCCTCACCATGCCCAGCACACTCTGGGGAGAACTCCCTTCCAACACCTTACCACGTCTTCAGCAGAAAGCAAAATGGTCTCCCCACTATCCCGCACGTGTGTAATGACATCACCATGTCCCTTAAAGGCACAGACTACTCCAGCTTTACCTGGATGGATGTCTCAGTACACTTTTAATGATACTGAATAAGATCCAATGGTCACCCAGTTACACTTAGCTGAGACCTGATAACTCTACACAGGCTGGAGGTCAAGGCAGAGATTTTCCACTTGTGCACAGTTCAGTATCCCAGCAGAAAGCTATTTACCTGTCACAGTGTCTGCTAATACCCAACAGCCAATTAGAAGCAAGTTATAAACCAGAGGTCTGATCAAACAGATCCATACAGATCACCTAACAGTGGGGCTTGACTCCAAAGCATGGCAACTACCCAACAGCAGATCAAAAAATGCAAATACTGGAAGTACTCAGCAGGTCAGACAGCTTCAGTGAGAAGAGAAACAGATGAATGTTTTAGTTTGAAGAACCTTCACCAAACCCAGCAGGTGGTTTACACTTCTCCTGGTTTGTTCTTCAATTATGGCCAACTTAAATGTGGTGAAGATGGTGAAGATGAGGTTCTGAAGATACTTGCAATGAGAAGTCCATGTGCACCAGTGCAATTGTCAACAAATAACCATCAGGCAGCTGTAATAAAGGGTCTTCAACCTGCCACATCAACTTTGTTTCCACTTCCACAGACATGGCCTGATCTGTTGAATGTTGATATCTTATGTTTTCAAATCATCAAACATAAACTGCCATGGACTTTATTTCTGGTATTTATATGTTTATACTAATGAGCTTATTTATTTTGACTGAAGTTTTACAAATTGGACTGCAGTTTATCCCTGGATATTGGGCTCCCACTGGATTGTAGATGGGGGGAGGGAAGAGTGATGCAGAAAAGATCATGTGATGCTCTATCTAGCCTGAAGTTCCCAGCTCGTTCATTTTCCTTAGATGGGTAGCAGAAACAATTTGGATTAAACAGGCATTCTAACTACTGCCTTGGAACATTTCTGTTCATTGCTATTATTTACCTATGGTCATTCATGCATATAAAATTCATTTTAAAATAATTTTGCTCTTTTATTCTGTAGGATACTTAACTATTCAAGATACTATTTATGGAATTTTAACACATTTCATGAGTAGAAATTAACACCATGGTCATACGTACATTTAAACTTCATTATTTAAATAACTTTGCACATTTATTCTGTTGAATATTGAACTACTCAAGCCAATTATTTATTGAATTTTAATGCATTTCATAAGTTGCTAGGATTGTTAGTTATTCACATTGATTAGTTTACTAACCTGTTCCTTAATGTATGATTTTTTCCCCTGAGAGCAAATGATAAAGCTCAGATATTATCTTTAAAATTGGAACAACGTTGAAAATCAGAAAGAAAACTTTTTGAGGGTTCTGGTGACGTCATCATTCAGAATGGTAGCTTAAATCAACAGCTCCTCTGGAAAAACACATATTTTGCCCCATTAATCCATCAAATATAAGATCTTTCAAAAATATCTGAATTCATAAGGGGGGCAAGAATGGGGAGAAAGAATGGAGAAAAAAAAAGCACCACTGTGGATCCTATGGAATAGAGAGGTGCAGCGTGCGGCTCTCCTACCCGTGCACGTGGCAGCAAGGCTGACGCGGGGCCTCGTGCAGGCGAAGCGGTAAATATGACAAAAATTTTGGAAGAGATAAGGGAAGTCCAAAAAGATATAAAGCCGCAAATCAATGATATAAAGTCAGATCTCCCAACGTCAATCAGAAAATAGCGGTGGCGGAGACCCGAATTGAGAAGGGGGAAGATCGCGTGCAAAACATGGAACAGATGCTAAATAAGACGATAAAAATATTAAATCAACAGGAAAGTAAATTGCTTGACCAGGAGGGAAGATCGTGATGGAAAAATATCAGGATTTATAATGTTCCCGAAGGAGCAGAGGGATTATCGATGATACACTTTGTAGACAAGCTGCTGCGGGAAGTGCTGGAGATTCCCCAGACCATGGAGATTGAAATTGAGAGGATGCATCATTCGCTCGTCCTGCAGCCTCCCGGAGACAGAGAAAGTAAACTGCGCTCAATAGTACTTAAATTTCTTCGATTCAAGAGCAAGGCAGAGATTCTATGAAGGGCTTGGGGTAAGAAGAGGGTTTTTTTGGAACGGGAAGTTAATATTCTTCGATCATGATTACCCCCCGGCGGTCCTACAGAGACAGAAGGAATATTTCAAAGCGAAACGAACATTAAAGCAAGAAAAGCTTAAATTCCAAACCCCGTACCCTGCTAAACTGAGGGTATTTCACCAAGAGGGGATACAACTATACCAGACGATGGAAGAGGTGACTACAGACATGAACAACAGAGGACTGTCCATTAGCGTGGTCAGACCGAGGGAAAGCCTGGCTGAGCAGTTATCCCGAACTGCTTGGGAAATAGTAAGAGAATCCAGAAAGCAGGAGATGGGAGCAGGATGAGAGAAGGATATTAGGAAGAGACTGTCAGTTCTCCGAGGACAGCTCTCACCTCCTCCAGAAGAGCCATAAGGTTTGGCTAACTTTAAAAGTGCTGATAATCTAAACGGAAGCAAAAATAGACAGTGGTATACCTATCTCGATAAATACATATTATAATGTGGATTTTATATTACTCAATTTTTAAAAATTCATTCATTCATTCCTTTTTCCCCACCTAAATGAGAACATATACATGGGAGGAATACACAGGGAAATCATTTCTGTGTAACGGACATAGATTTTTTTTACTTACTTTTATAGATACTGCAGTGGGGGCCCTCAACTCACAGGTAGGAGGGGCTATCCCCCATGGCTAGATGCTTCTTCTAGCTCAACCCAGGGTCATCTAGAGACCCCAGCCTTGGAATCACACCTTCATTACCTTTTTTTTATTATTCGCATTTCTTGGCTCTTATTTGTTCAGGAAGTAGATCGGTTAAGATATATTCTGCAAAGTTCAATAATATACTAACAGATAAATACACATGGCTGAGGACAAAGTAAAATTAATTTCTTTTAATGTTAATGGGCTGTTGAATCCAGTCAAGCGCAGTAAAATTCTATCAAAAATGAAAAAAAGAACAAGCCCATGTAGTATACTTACAGGAAACTCACTTAAGTGATAATGAGCATGGAAAATTAAAGAGAATGGGCTTCACTAATTTGTTTCTCTCCTCATATAAATCAGGACATAGAAGAGGGGTTGCTATTCTCATCTCAAGCAAGCTAAATTTTGAAAAAGTATTCGAAATGGGAGATAAGGAGGGCAGATATATTCTGGTAAGGGGGAATGTAGATGGAAATCTAGTTGCTTTATTGAATATATATACATCCCCAGGAAGTGATATTAGTTTCTTCCAGAAAATTACTAATATTATGCTAACGGAAACAAAAGGTCTCTTGATATGTGGCGGAGACTTAAATTTAAATTACAACCAAAGCTAGACTCTTCCAATAGAAAAAACTTATGAAACAAAGTCCTTAGATAAGAAAGTTAACACTCTTTTTGAGGATGTTGGTCTAATTGATATATGGAGGGACCTTTTCCCCGACAGAAGGGATTATACTCATTATTCTGTCCCCATTCCATATATACAAGAATAGACGATTTAATAACAATTGGAAAAGATAGAGACAAAATAATCACCAGTGGAATTGGGACAACAGATGTAAGTGACCATGCACCTATATATTTATCTGTTGATTTTGACCTACAACCAAAGAATACTATTTGGAAACTAAATTCAAGTCTACTCAATAATTCCTATTTTAAGGAACAAATTAAAAAAGAAATTGGTCTTTTTCTTGATATTCAATGATAATAGAGAGGTTTCACCTCCCATTCTATGGGATATTCTGAAGGCTGCCTTAAGAGGGAAAATTATAGCGATATCTTCATATAAGAAAAAAAAAGGAATAAAACATTAGAGGAATTACAAAATAAGCTGAAGGAACTAGAAAAAAACACAAATTGAGTTGGGCACAGGATACACTGGATGAAATTTAAAAAATTAGGAATGAAATTAATAGTTTGGCTACACAAGAAATTAGAAAAAAAAATAATGTTTCTGAAACAGACACTATGAAAGTGGATCTAAATCTATGAAAGTACTGGCATGGGAACTGAAAAAAAAATAGCAGAAAATACAATTCATAGAATTAGGGATCCAAGAACAAAAGTGATAAAAAAATAAGCTAAGTGAAATTCAAGAAGCTTTTGAAATGTTTCACAAAACTCTATATTCCAAAGTTCCATGGGGAAGCATAACCCAAATTGACACCTTCCTGAATTCTTTAGAGTTACTCACTTTAAGCAAAGAACAAAATAGAACGATGACTGCTGACATAACTGAAGCTGAACTAAAAACTACAATTAGTAGGCTTAAATTAAGCAAGGCACCAGGATCAGATGGATATATGGCAGAGTGGTATAAAGAGTTTGGAAGTGAGTTAATTCCTGTTTTGCTCCCCACACTGAACTGGGCCCTAAGAAAGACGCAAATGCCACCCAGCTGGAAGGAGGCGGTAATCTCAGCTATACTGAAAGAAGGGAAGGATAAAATGGAATGTGGTTCATTTAGACCAATATCTGTTCTTAATGTGGATTATAGAATATTTACCTCCATCATGGCCAAACGATTAGAAGAGTTTCTACCCACACTGATACATAATGATCAGACAGGTTTTATACAACAACGCCAAACGCAAGACAATATACGAAGGACACTTCACATTATGGATCATATAAAAAAATGAAATTGAAGCAATAGTGATAAGTGTGGACGCTGAAAAGGCATTTGATTTGGTTAATTGGTATTTTCTTTACAGAGTTTTACATAGATTTGGTCTACATGACACAATTGTTAAAACTATACAGGCACACTATATGACAATCTTACTGCCAGGATTAAAATCAATGGATATTTATCTAATAGTTTTACCCTAGAAAGGGGCACAAGACAGGGTTGTGCATGGTCACCGCTACTCTTCACATTATATCTGGAACCATTAGCTCAATACATCAGACAAAATGAAGATATCAGGGGAAGTACTATTAAGGGGACAGAGCATAAATTGGCCTGTTACGCGGATGACATTTTGATCTATCTAGGGCAATCAACATACTCTTTACCTAAATTGATGCAATCCTTTGAACAATATGGCCAATTATCAGGATACAAGATCAACATAGATAAATCCCAACTATAGCCCACCAAGAGAAATTGAAAGTAGATATCCTTGGGCATGGCAAACAGAGTCCGCTAAATATTTAGGCATCACTATGTCAAAAGATTTGGCAAAATTATCAGAATGCAATTATCAGCCTATATATAAAAAAATTAATATAACAAGATGGAACCTAATTCCTTTTCTTGGTCTCAGTTCAAGGATTGAATCTATTAAAATGAATATACTGCCCAGACTACTATATCTCTTTCAGACCCTACCAATAGAGATTAACCAAAATCAATTCTATGAATGGAACAAGATGCTATCAAGATATATATGGCAAGGTAAAAGGCCTAGGGTTCGTCTCAAAACTTTGCACTTAGCGAAGGAAAAGGGGAGATGGGGCCTACCTTCTCTTAGAGATTATTATTTTGCAGCACAGTTGAGAGCTGTAATATGCTGGTGCAACCCATCATATGACGCTCAATGGAAAAACATTGAGGAGAGGAAACTCTCCATCCCCGTACAAGCAATTTTGGCTGATAACAACCTACAAAGTTACATAAATAATATTGACAACCCGTGGGTGAAATGGACTCTTAAAATATGGAAAACTATTATAAAAGAATATAAACTAGTGAGAGACATCGCAATTCTTAAATGATGTGCATATGACTCTGATTTTATGCCGAATAAACTGGATGTTAGATTTAAGGACTGGACAGCTAAAGGAATAACAGCTATTTGCAATGTAATGAAAGAAGGAACACTGTTCAGTTTTGAAATGCTCAAAGAGAAACACTTATTAGAAAAACAAGACTTTTATCGATATTTACAGATGCGACAGTATGTTAATAGGACGATTAAAAATGTAACCAAGGCAAGTATATGTCTGATAAAGCTGCTTAGAAAAGCATATAATTCAGACAATGGTAGTAGAATAATTTCAAACGTGTATAAGGGTTTGTCAAATCTTGAAACACATTCGACTTCATACATTAAAACAAAATGGGAGAAAGAAGGAGGGATAATAATATCTGAGGAAGACTGGACAATAATATGGAGGTATCAATGGAAGTGTACCAGTTCACAGAGATGGAGGGAGTTTGGGTGGAAAAACTTGATAAGATATTTTATTACACCCTCTCAGAAATCCCATTATGATAGTAACCGCCCCGTTTGCTGGAGGAATTGTGGAAATCAAAATGCAAACCGTTATCATATTTTCTGGGAATGCCCCATTATCAAAGACTGTTGGAGTGGGATACATAATGCCCTACAAGACATTTTTAAATGTGAAATACCCTTATCGAGTGAGACCATATATTTTGGGTTTATACCTCAAGGGTGGTTGAAAAGAGATAAATATTTAATGAATGTACCGCTGCTGGCTGGTAAAAAAAAACCCTTACCAGGAAATGGTTATCACAGGAGAGCCCAACTTTAAATGTATGGGTGGAAATTACAATAGACATTTGCAAAATGGAGAAGATAACAGCATCTGTTAATCATAAATTGGAATTGGAGCAATTTTATTCATACTGGAAAAAATGGTTTAACTACATAACACCTCATAGGCCTGATTTTATTCTCACAAGTCAATGAATATGTTGTTAAAAAAAAAGATCACTCCCTACTCTGTACATAATTTTCTTCTTTCGATTGTTCTTTCTTTCCTCTCCTTTCTATTTGTGTATACCTCAGATAAGTATTATGTGGAGATTTGTGACAAATATGACTATATGATATATATATGTACAGTGCCTGAAATACATCTTGTGGAAACGTTTGTTTGATGATGAAATTCAATAAAAAATAAATTTCAAAAAAAAGAGAAAACTGTTTGAGGTGATGTTATGCTCTATTTATGCAGGCTTTGGTTCTTTGTGGGAATACGACCCATTCTCGGAGTTACATGACGCCGTTATTTGACATGCCAAGGGTTTGGCCTCAGAGTCTCGATCGTGTTCGGAAGCCTAAGATATTGGGGCTCTGGAGTTGGGCAGATCGAGGGTGGGTGTCACAGCAGGAGACTCGCGTGTCATTGGGGAGGACAGAAAATCTTCCGCTGTGGACCCGAAGACCTGAGGTCTTTGTGATCTTTGGACACAGAGCTCAAAAAAGCCAATGAAACAGACTTCTAATGTCGTAAACCAGCGGGCTGTTGTTCTGTCTCCTGCTCGCTGTAAAAATGGGGGACACCTCCCTCTCCCTTGCCAGGGAGAGACAACCTGTGGTTTGTCGAATATCGGATGAAATGCGAAGCCTTTGGGATAACTTTGGTCTGTGTCTTTGCTATTGCTTAGCACATGCTTGGGCTCAGTGATGGTAGTGATGCACTTTTTTGCTGATGAGGGGGGAGAGGGATCATTGCTTGCTGCTGCTTATGCAGGGGAGGGAGGGGAGCCGGTGGGGGGGTGGACTTTGGGGTTCTCACGTTTAACTGTCGTTCACTCTTTGGGGCACTTCTCCGTTTTCATGGATGTTTGCAAAGAAAAAGCATTTCAGGATGTATATTGTATACATTTCTCTGACATTAAATTTGATCTTTGAACCTTTGATTTTCTGGGTAAAGTATGAGTCTATTTATTACCTCTCTGACTGCAGGTCTGTGACAAGTGGTGTGCTGCAGGGATCGGTGCTGGGTCCATTGGTGTTTGTCATCTATAACAATGATCTGGTGGATAATGTAGTAACCTGGATGAGTAAATTTGTGGATGACACTAAGATTGGGGGCATGGTAAACAGCGAAGACTATTAAAGCTTGCAGCGAGACTCAGACCAGTTGGAAAAACAGGCTGAAAAATGGCAGGTGGAAGTTTTTTTAATATAATTTTTAATTTTTTTTGCTCAACATAACAAAACTTTCAATTTCCAGATAAACTTACATTTACATTTCTTCCCCTCACAGATATCAAGTATCAGAACACTTCCATCAAAATATAGACATCACCCACAACATCCTATACAAAAGCCCTTATTAGTATAGCAGACAGGTTTACATCTAAATACTGCAGAAAAGGTTGCCATGTTTTATGAAAACTATCTGTTTTTGAGTGTACCATACATGTGAAAAAGTCCAGAGGAATGTATTCCATGATTAATTTACACCAACCAAAAAGTCCAGGGGCCTTATCGGATATCCGACAAAGTAAAATGTTCATCCTTGCACAAAAAGTCAGGATGTTAAATAAGTTTTTTCCGATGTGCATTACTAATACGACTGCTGGGAAGGCCTAAGAGAAAAGACATTGGATCCAGTTCAAGCAGCATCTTCAGAATCTTTTCCATTTCACCAAAAATATCACTCCAGTATGCCTGAAGTTTGGGACAAGTCCAAAAGCAGTGGGTGAAAGCTCCAGTATTTACTTTACATTTAGAACACGTTGGAGAAACCCCGTCTTAAATTTCGAGAGATGATCTGGAGTCAGATGGGCTCTCGGCAGAATTTTGAGTTGCAATGTTTTAGTTCTATTACAAACTGAAATCTTCTTTGCATTATCATAGATGTCTTCCCATGTTTCAACTGTAATTTCTACTCCCAGCTCTTCCTCCCAGACCCTTCCGAGCTGCTCAGCTGCTCCACAAGAACATTCCCTCAGGATGCTGTAAAAAGTACTAATAGAGACGTCACCCTTAGAACGAAACACCTTCTCTTCTATGTCAGAACTATAGAAATCAGTTAATAATGATGTTTTTTTCTGTATATAATATCTTATCTGAAAGAAACAAAAAGGATCCTTGTTGGGTATGTTAAATTTCTGTACTAGTTGACTAAATAGTTCCTCCTTCAAACAAATCTCCTAGATGGAAAATACCCTTAGATACAAAGTTTAAATCCAGAATCCATTATGCCAGGCTGAAAATCTGGACTGCCGGTTATGGGAGTAAAGGGTGATATTTTCGCTGCGTTGCCCTCAATTTGTCACACCGCCCTCCAAGCCCTGACTGTATTAATTGCGACGACATTCCTTAACTAGTTTCATCTTATTGAGGAAAAGCAAATTAATAAGAGGGCATTTTGTTTGTGAGGCTTCAATGTCCAGCCAAATTGAGAAGGGGTCCCTGCAAACCCAGTCAACCACATAAGATAAAAAGGAACTTAATTGATATTTTTTGATGTCTGGAAAATCCAGACCCCCAAGACTACTGGGAAGCTGTAACTTAGACATTGTACTGCAGGGTCTTTTTTTGTTCCAGATGAAAGAAGCAAACCAGCCATTTTTTTTTAAGTACCTGTTGGGTAAAAGTGACTGGAATCATTCATATTGGGTAGAGCAGATGAGGAAGAATGTTCATTTTGAGGAAGGATATTTGGCCAAGCAAAGAAATAGGAAGAGTGCTCCATCGCTCAAGATCCTGTTTGATTTTGTCAAATAACTGTGTAAAGTTGGCTTTGAATAATTGATCAAACATAGGTGTGACAAATATGCCCAAGTAAACAAAACCTGTCTGCGAACACTTAAAGGGGAAAACACCCTGGGTGTCAGGTACCTGCTGCAGATTTCCCAGAAGCATAACACCTGGTTTAGTAAAGTTGATTTTATAACCTGAAAAGGCGCTAAATGAATTGATGCATTGTATAAGGTGGTGCACTGATATAGCAGGGTTTGATAAGAAAATTAGAACATCATCCACATACAATGTAATTTTATGTGACTTTAGTCCTATGTCTGGAGCAGATATTTTGGGTTCTCACTGAATAGCCTCAGCCAATGGCTCAATCACCAGATTGAAAAGTAGTGGTGATAAGCACCCTTCACCCACTTAATAAAATTATTGCCAAACCAAATCATTCTAAAATGAAAAAAGGATACAGCCATTCAACACAATTAAAGGCCTTTTCTACATCTAAGGAAACCATCAAGCCGTCCACTGCCTGTTGCTGACATGCCTGAATCACATTAAGTAATCTGATATTGTTAGATGATCTATGGCAGGTGGAATTTAATGCAGATTAGTTTGAGGTGCTACACCTTGTGAGAGAAAACCAGGGCAGGATTGACACAGTGATAGGTAGGACACTGAGCAGTGCGGTGGGATAGAGGGATTTGGGAATGCAGATTCATAGATAGGGTCGTAAAGAGAGTTTTTGGCACATTAGCCTCAATAAGTCAAAGTACTGAGTACAGGAGTTGGTATGTTTTGTTGAAATTGTATAAGACATTGCTGAGGTCCAATTTGAAGTATTTTGTGCATTTCTGATCACCTAACTACAGGAAAGATATCAATAAGATTGAAAGAGTGCAGGGAAAATTTACAAGAGCATTGCCAGGACACGAGGACCTGAGTTATTGGGAAAAGTTGAACAGGTTCGGACTTTATTCCCTGGAGTGAAGGAGAATGAGTGGAAATTTGATAGAGGTACACAAAATTATGTGGGGTATATATTGGGTAAGTGCAAGCAGGCTTTTTCCACTGAGGCTGGAGAGACCGGTACCAGAGGTCAAGGGTTAAGGGTAAAAGGTGAACTGTTTAAGGGGATCATGAGGGGGAATATATTTACTCAGAGGATGGTGAGAGTGTGGAAGGAGCTGCCAGTGGAACCAGTAGATCTGGGTTCGCCCTCAACATTTAAGAGAAATTTGGATAGGTACATGGATGGGAGGGGTATGGAGTGCTTTGATCTGGGTGCAGGTCAATGGGGCAGGCAATAGTGCGGCACAGATTAGAAGGGCCGAAGGGCCTTTCTCTGTGCTATGGCGTTCTATGCCTCCATGGCTCAAAAATAGAAACTTGAAACTAGGAGCCAGAGTTTGAGTCAAGGCTTGAGACAAGGATTATGTCTGTGACTATATCAGTACATTGGCTTGGCAAATAACATAAAGTTGAAAGAAGCCATACAAGTTCAGTCTTTGAAGTGATTTAGAATGTTATCCTGAGAAAAGTCATCATGCCGGAACAAACAAATAGAATTTAGTTGCATTTCCAGGAGGTATTTGAGAACATAGGAATGGGAATAAGCACTTACCTTGCACCACTCAGCTAGTTACACCCCTGAAGAAATCTAATAAACTTGTTTCTAACATCTAAATATCTTACCACCTCTTCCTTATTAATGGATTCCAGCATTTGCCCCAGAGTTAAGTGTTATGCTAATGACTCTGTAGGCTGCCAGCATCTCCCTGAATAGGGTGTTTCATTTGCCAATCTGGCACAATCTTTCCGACATCTAGGGAATTCTGACTATCACAGTGATGTATCCACTACCTCCGTAGCCAGCCTAGTCAGCCTTTAGGCTCACTGCTTTACCAGGTACCTTTTCCCAGTTGTAATGACATTAAGTTTCACTGCCATCTGATTTTTTTTTTTGTGTGATTATAGTCGATCCCACATTAAGGTGATAGTTGCGTACCTAGAAAACCATCTGTATCACGAAATTCGGTAACGCCAAGCCACATTATCAGTGCACGTGTCAAGAAATGTGAATTGAAAGAGAGTTATGATCATTGTGAGAGTGAAGGTTTATTCTGTACCTCAGAGTTTTTGGTGGTGATTTGTGTATTTGTAAGGGTGAATTTTTGTTACCTAACCTGTTGTAATGTGGGAGTCATCAGTATTGGAATTTTTAATGTTTTCTATTCTGAAAGTAGATATAAAATAGTTGTTCAAATTCCCTGCCTTTTTTTCTCATTTTTGATAACCTAGTCTGACCTCTTGAGAGCCCATGTTTACCTTGGCTACTTTTTCCCCACTTAAATACAGTACATGAGGAAACTCCCATTGTTGGATTTCTCTTATCACATACTTTTTCTTTTCTTTTTGTTTTCATCTCTGCTAGCTTCAAAAATTTTCACAACCGCCCGGTCTATCACTACATCCTGCAGCATTGGTAGACCCTTTCATTCAGTCTGATGACATCCTTAACTCCCTATATTCACCACAGATAGACAGAATGCTTTTCACATTCTTCTCAATCAAACAGATCTTTATTGTGAATTATAAAATCCACCTCCACCCCCCCAAATGGCAAATGCTGCTTTGGCTTTGAACCTTTCTCCCATTCCACTTTATCCACATAGAGTGATAGAGGAACTCTGCACAAAATCGGGCCCCTTCGCCGATCATGCCCATGCTACCTAATAAATGCCCATCTACACTAATCCCATTGCCTAGCACTTGGTTTGTAGTTTTCATAGCACAAGCAATTAAAATACTCTTAAATAATTATGAGAGCACTTGCTTCCACCAGTCCCTCAAGCAGAGTGTTACAGATCGCACCCATCCTGTGAGTGAAAAAGTTCCTCCATAGGTCCCATTTAAATCTTACCCTTTTCCCTAAATCTTTCTCTCTAGTTTTAAACATTGTCTCTCCTTTCCGTGTTTACATTTTTTAAAACTCTACTTTAACTCCTTAAGTTTTGCACTCTCAAGTTGAAGGTGAAATTCATTATGTGATGATTACTCTTCCCTCGACGATCCTTTACAATGAGATCATTAATTAAACTGTTTCAGGACCAGACGTAAAGTAGCCTGACCTTCTGAGTATTTCCAGTACAGTCGGGTATTATCTATCTATAAATAACCTGTTCCCCGGTTGCACTCTGTCATTTTGTTTCAGGAAACTGCCCCAAGTCCGTTCCAGGAACTGATATACAAGATCACTTCCGCCACTTTCATCTGCCCAGTATACAGCATAGATTATTACAGTAACTATGGATACCATCTTGACCTCTGGTGTTGACTGTGTGGAGTTTACACAAGCCTCCTGTGACAAGATGTATTTTTTCCCCCACATCTCAGGGATGTGTCGGGTTAGGAGATTAATTGGCCACTGTAAGTTGCCCCTAGAGGCAGGGGCAGTGAGCGTTACAATCTTATATGATGTGAAACTGAAGGAAAGAAAAGAAATGGGATGAAATGGATGCTTATTTGCCACTGTGGACTCAATAGGCCAAAGGGTCTATTTCTTTGCAATGTTACTCTATGATTCTAGATTTCTTTCTCCATTTTGTCTTAAATCTGTTCAAGAGTTTATCTAGTTTGGGAGCTTGAATGTAACTTCCACTGGTGCTTCTTTCTCTTGTTAGTTCTCATTTCTCAGACTGATCTCTACCTTCAAAGCCAGTCATTTCTCACCATACTGTTGATCTCATTGAAATGCATCAGTCCCTTTTTCCTTCCCCTCTATTCTTCTAAAATGTCAAGCTACCCAGAATAAGCAGTCAAAACAGTTTTGTATTTGAGCAGACCTTATTGAAACAAATACCTTTAAATTTAATTATAATCTTTAACTTCCATTCAAGAGAATATAAGTATTCTTCGACCTTCAAAGTAGCTCCATGTTAATACCTTTTTTATAATATAATTTTTATTAAGTTTTCAAAAAGAATACATGAAAAGATAAAATCTACCCTCTCCCCTCCCCTTAACCCTTCCCCCCCTATATATAGTCCTACCTAAAAAGAAAGAAGAGAAAAAAAAAGAAGAGCCGCCTGGGTGTTGGAAGGTTTCCACATGCTCCATGGAATTCAAAATAAATTTGGTATAATTATTTGTTACTTTCCCCAAGGGACCAAGATCTTTATCGGAGCACTTAAATATGCCATCCTATCTTTTGCAAATAAGGGCGCCAAATATTCAAAAATGTTACATATTTATCTCTTAAATTATAAGTAATTTTTTCGAGTGGAATAGAACTAGCCATTTCATTATTCCAACGATCCATACTTAAATACGAATCAGATTTCCAAGTAACTGCTATAGTCTTCTTAGCTACTGCCAAGGCAATTTTCATAAATTCTTTCTGATATTTATTCAATTTAAGTTTTGGCTTTATCCCTTCAATATCACCTAATAGAAATAATACAGAGTTATGTGGAAGTTGAGTTCCAGTAATTTGTTCCAATAAGACTCTTAAATTTATCCAAAAGGGTTGAATTTTAAAACAAGACCAAGTAGAATGTAAGAAAGTACCAATTTCTTGATTACACCGAAAGCATTTATCAGATAGATTTGAATTTAATCTATTTATTTTTTGTGGTGTAATATATAATTGGTGTAAAAAATTATATTGTACTAATCTAAGTTGAACATTTATTGTATTTGTCATACTGTCAAGACAGAGTCTTGACCAATTTGTTTCATCAATATTAATATTCACATCTATTTCCCATTTTTGCTTTGACTTATGGATTCCTTGTTTAATTATCTGTTCTTGAATCAAATTATACATACAAGAAATAAATTTTTTAATTTTCCCTTTTTGAATTAAAGTTTCAATTTCATTAGGTTTTGGCAAAAACATTGTTTGACCCAGCTTACCTTTTAAATAAGCCCTTAATTGAAGGTAACAAAAGAAAGTATTATTTGATATTTTATGTTTATCCTTTAGTTGTTCAAATGACATCAATATACCTCGTTCATAACAATCTCCTATAAATTTAATCCCTTTTTGGTACCAATTATATAAAAGTTGATTGTCCATTGTAAAAGGAGTAAGTCTGTTTTGGAACAAAGGTCTCCTTGCTAATAGAGATTTCTGTGTTTCATTATCAACATTTATCTTATTCCATAGATCAATCAAATGTGTTAATATAGGAGATTCTTTCTTTTCCCGTATCCATTTAGATTCCCATTTATATATAAAATCTTCAGGTCTATTTTCTCCTATCTTGTCTAATTCTATTTTAATCCATGCTGGTTTTCGATCATCGAAGAAAGATGCAATAAATCTAAGTTGATTTGCTTTATAATAATTTTTAAAGTTTGGAAGTTTTTTCAAGAGTTAAATAAATGTGTGAGAAAATTTCTTTGGAAAGGTAAAATGTCAAGAATATCATTGGAAAAATTGACATATAAATTTGGGTTAGGAGGGTTACAACTTCCATGTTAATACCTTAATTATTTACCACTGCGTTGGAAAGAAGCTTTCAGCACAACAACCTGCTTACGAATTTATTTGTCAGAGGAACATTTCTGCAGGATCATTAAAAAAGCCTGTGTCTGGAATGACTGTATTGGGATTCAGGAAGGAGCCTTTCTGGTTACTTTGGGAAGTATCCAAATATCATATTCAGAGTTGCTCACAGGTTGCTTAAAGCTGATTCCTGTTTGTATTACACTTGCTGTGTGTGTGTGTGTGTGTGTGTGTGTGTGTGTGTGTGTGTGTGTGTGTGTGTGTGTGTGACCACACACAGGCTCTTAGCTACAGAGGAAATTCATTATCCTGTAGTCACTTAGCAACTGGCAGGTCCTTTTGGACACACATCACAATACGTATCAATGCATGGTTACCATCACGCTTTACTGTGCCAGCGATCGGAAGAGTGGGGTTTAGTTCCCGCCACAGTCTGTAAGAAGCTTTTACCTTCTCCCTGTGAATGCATATGTTTCCTCCCATATTCCCAAGACATAAAGATTAAGGTTACTATGTTGTGGGCATGCTATGTTGGTGCCGGAAGCGTAGCAAATCTTGTGAGCTGCTTTCAGCACATCCCCGGACTATGTTGGACGTTAAAGCAAATGATACGTTTGGCCGTATGTTTTGATGTTTCATTGTACAGTATATGTGACAAATGAAGCTTATCTAATGTCTATAAAAATTATATTGATAATGTGTGTACCAAACTAAGAACATTATGAACACAATAGGCAATAGAGGTAACTACCTTGGCAAAGGGCTTGCTCGCGAACAATTACCAAACATTCCCTATTCTTTGAAATGAGAGCTGATTCAGTTGTTTCAGCCAAAGGTTATGGTAGGAGAACAGAGTGTATGAGGGGAAATAAAATACTCTCCACCACAAATGATTATGATCTGAAGCATGAAGGAACTGTGGGAACAGCGTCAATAATACATTTCCGAAGGCAAGCAGATAATACTTTTAAAAGGAAAGAAAATGTTGGGTAATGAGCCAAGAGCAGAAACACAGGGATTACTGCAAGGCTGAGTCAAAGAGCCTGTATGACACAGTAGGTCAAAATGTCTGTATCATTCTGTGAATTGGTAAGGGAAGATAAAGGAAACATGACTTTATTAGATAATACACTAACTTTTAGTGGTTTTTCTAAAGGCAACATATCAAATTATCAGCCCACTAGTTCCTGGAGACACAGTTGCCAGTCACCAGCTGCTGAACATAAAGCTTCTTTTACAAATTCATAAACCTATTGCATTGTGGAATCAAGTGAGAAAAGCCTAGAGCTATACTGTGACAGCTGACAGTATTGTTGTGATCATTTGCAAGAGGAAATTTTGACAGTAAGCCAAAGTTTTGACGTAAGTAAGTAAAGGTGTTTATCAATTGTAAGCTAATCCTGTTTTCTAATAACACTTTGGTGATCAAAGAGACTTCGCTGCCGCTACCAAACCGGAAGTATGTTTGCAATATCCCTTTACAGTTGTCCTTATTTCACTGTGCATCTTTGCTGACCACTATATTGGTTATTAGCACTATGCTGTGCATAGGAAGATTTTCATCTCCAGCCCTGGTAATAACTGAAATGCTAAAACAAAGTGGCTCCATATTACATCCAGCATGAAAGCTCGAGGACCAGTATTGATTAAACAATCAGCTCTGTAAACATGAAATTCAGCTGTATCTATTTTCACTCAGCTTAATCATCTCCAGAGCAAAATTATTTAACATGAGCCACTAAAATGATTAATGTTCCTAATTTCAATTAGGGAAACATGATATTTGAATCATTAGCTATCAAATAGATCATATTTTATTTTGGTAGGTCCAATTCCAAGTCTACTCCATTAAAGCAATTAAATTCAATGTCAATAAGAAATTGCTTGTGTACCATTTATCATGAGGGCTGCATGCTTGGTAACACAGATATGTTATGAAATGAATCATAGGAATAATTCTGTGCCACTGAACAAAGCCTAGTTGCTCAGTGTTGCTAAAATGAAGGGAGAATCCTCTGATATCTCCTCAGATGACAGATTAGGGGTTTAAATGGTTAACAATTAACAGTAGGTTTTGGACTCTCTGGGCAAGGGCAGCGAGCGCTGCTCCCTGTTTTTTTCTCATTATGTAGAGCCATCCAAGAGTGTGTGCAAGTGGTAGCTAGGGAAGGATGGGTTTAGTCATTGCATCCCACCCACCCCCCACCCCACCATTTTCAGGTTGATTGCCATTCCTGTACCCCAGATCTGGATGATGTGCAAGGGCTGTTGGTGTCTACCAAAGCAGTCTGCAAAAGATGGAGTCAAAGTCAAAGGTTCTATCATCGAATAACAAGGGATAGTAGGGGAATTACTCAGCAGGTCAGGGAGCATTTATGGAGAATGGCACAGCATTAATGCTTCAGCATCACCACTGAAATGAGAAAAACTACAATATGCCTGCTTTCTAACTTCTCCTAGTTTGTTAACCTGAAACATTTCTATGTTTCACTATAGATGTTGCCTGATTTGAGTGTTTCCTCTATTTTCCATTTTCATTTCAGACTTCCAACATCTGTGGTTCTGTTTTGATTCTGAGAGCCACATCATGCACTGAAACCCATTAACCACTTCAATAGTTTTCCCCTACTTAGTTAAATGTATTTATTTATTCAGTGATACGGCGTGCAGTAGGCTCTTCAGGCCCCACCATGCCTGGTATCCCACAACCCTAATGAACCCCAACATAATCACGGGATAATTTACAATGACCAATTAACTCACCCGGTGCATCTTTGGAGTGTGTGAGGAAGCTGGAGCACCCCAGGGGAAACTCTTGCATTCCATGGGAGGGACGTACAGAGGCTCTTTGCGCAACGGTGCCAGAATTGAACTACAGACAATCCCGAGCTGTAATAGTGTCGCGCCAGCCTCGGCGCTGCTGTGCTGAACAGTCAGTAGCGCTTTTAACAAAAAGCATGGCATCTTTGTGGCAGTGGTGAGGTTGGTTATACGTTGTCTGCTTCTCCAGAGCCACACTGAACGATGGAGGGGTGAGTTGTTCAGGCTGACTTCAGTGATGACATGCTGTGCAAAGTCACGGTAGGGCTCAGCTGTGGTGAGACCTCTCTAGTCCCTCAAATCCATAGTCTGCAGAGCAAGTTTAATAATGGATTCATTTGCAATTTCTTTAGGTTATTCAGAGGGTCTGATGATAGGAATATGAACTGGAATAATTAATGTTTAATGATAGTGATATTTCTGAAGCAGAGCAGAGGAAGGCATGATAAGTACAATTGTTTGAAATCAAATAACCACTGGCCTTTAATAGCTAATTAGAAAACAAAATGTTTTTGGCTGGACCTGCTGCCTACTGCTCCTGTGCGGCAGAGCATCTTTCTTGAAGACAATGAACTAGGTTCCTCCAGCTTGACGGGACGTTTTCTATTAAGGTGTAGACACAAGAGTCCGCAGATGCTGGGACCCAGAACATTACACAGCCTGCTGGAGGAACACTGCAGGTCTGTGCAGGGGAAAGGAAATGTTGGTGTTACCACTGGGGAGCCTACGTCAGGTCTCTTCTCAAAGCTGCCATCAGGAGCCTGAATACCCTCACCTGAGGGCTCAACAACAACTTCTCCCCCTCTACCATCAGGTTCCTGGCAGCCTGAAAAACCTGAACACCTTCTGAGACCATATTTCTTTCTTGTCCTCCCGACTTGCACCAGTGTTGTTACATTGATTTTCACGTGTAAGTTATATATAATTTATGTTGATTTGTCACGTTTGTGATGAATGGTGCTGCTGCTGCTGCTGCTGCAAAAACCTCATTTTAATGGCATTTATACCCTGGGTATGAATGCCAATGACAATAAACTTGAACTGGAGTACTATTGTTTGTTGCTAGTGATAACATGTCTCTGAGTGGATAGTCATCTGTAAAGGTTTCCTAGAGAAATTGTCATAAAACACAGCTTTTAGAAACTCTCAACAGGTCTGACTGAAATGACCCAGCTGTTTTCCTTCTTGTCTGTTGATAGATACCCTTGACACTGACTGCTGACACATCTCTTTGCCTTCACCTTTTCTACCTTGTCTCCTGAAAGCACTGATCACAGATCTGCTGCCATGTGAGTGCAGCGCATTCCTCTTGCTATCCAAAGCAGTATCAGCTCATGATTCATCGAAGACGGCCATCACACTTAAGAAAGAAAGATTGGCTTAAAGTGTCACATGTACATTAAAGCATTAAAACATACAGTGAAAACCATCATTTAGCATCTGAGGATTGTGCTGTGGGAAGGCTACAAGTGAATGAGAATTAAATATTGGCCTGGACACCCAAGGTCATTGTCCCTATCTGCTTTGCGAGAGTGCACTGGAAGCTGTTGTATCGAGAGCAGAAGGGACATTAGTCTGCCTCACTACCAGCAGTACAGTACTCCTTCAGCATTAACATAGAACATAGAACAATATAGTACGGTACAGCCTCTTCAGCCCACATTGTTGCGCTGGCCTTTTAACCTACTCTAGAACCAGTCTAACCCTTCCCTCCTATAGAACATAGAACACTTCTGCACACCATAGGCCCTTTGGCACACAACGTTGTGCCAACCTCTTCACCTACTCCAAAGTCAATCTATATCTTCCCCCCTACAGAATATAGAGCAATTCAGAGCAGAAGTTTGGCCCACAATGCATCAGAACATCAGGCTAGATTTTTATTGGCAGTCTGAATTCAGCATACGGACTCAGAGGTAAAGATACAAGCACCTGATTGTCAGCTGAAAGGAGTTGATACTGTGAACCCTTGTTCGATGTGACTGTAATCAGCCTCAAGAACTTGAGAAGTTTTTCTCTGGTGCAAGATTGTGGCAGATGGAGGCATAACTCACAGTCTGTAAATCACAAGGTAAAATAATGATGTAGCCTGTCACTAATGTTTCAGTTAAGATATAGAAGCAGAGGGAATGACACACAGAAGCACTTAGTGATTAACTTTGCTTCCTCATGCATTAATTTGTTTTAAAGCTCAATCATAACTATACATTTAGCTAAAGGAGGAACTTAATAGAAAGAAGTGTTTGATAATTTGTTCATACAATTGTATCTGCATGGACAAATTACAACAGCTTCTCAGATGTCTGTCATTGTGATGATGATACAACCTTCTTCTCCCAACTTAAACTTCAAAAAAAAATTTCCAAAGGCATTGCTTATCAAGACTGGGAGCTTTTATGCCTCTGTCTTTATTCTCTTCCACCTGATGAAATCTGAACTGACATCTTTGAACAATAATGAAAGTGTGCTGCTTTGACAGAGGAGTGATCCCTTAGATTGGATTACATTGAAATTCTGACTGCCTGTTCAAGTGGTTCATCTATCTCGAGTACTTGACAATGCAATCGTCCGGGGTCTGAGACAATATCTCCCCCTTCAAACAAAATCAGAAGAGCTGGTTACTCATTATGTTCACAGTTATGGGATCCTGCTGTGCTGAAAATGGCTGCTGCTGGTGCCTCTGATTGAGGGTTATTAAGCACAAGATAGATCTCCACGTCACTACTATCACCAAGACAGGTGCCAAAGCCGTCATCACTACCTCGACACCAAATATTCCTTGATCTACAAATGGTCAATTTAAGAATTTTTATTAAAGTCCAATACACTCTTTGGGATATTTGTCATTGAATTAGACAGCTGTTCTTCTTTATAACAGATAGTATAATGCTCTCTGCCTGTATGAACACAGTGTACCAAAACATCCCTAATGAGTTTTCAAGTCACTAAGTCACTGAGTCATAGATCATGGAAGCAGGCCTCTGCACAAGTGAATCCAACTCTTCCAGTTACATGGTATTTATTCCTGACAAGTGTAAGATAACACATTCTGGGAGTCAGATATTGGATATCTACTGTAAAGCAGGGGTTCCCAGCTTTCCTTATGCCATGGACCAACACCATTAAGCTAGAGGCCCGTGGAGCCCGGTTGGGAACCCCTGCTGTAAATGGGAGGGCACAACGTAATGCTGACGAACTGACTGAACCAAGTCCATAGTTTGCTGCCACAAAACATACATTTCATGATGTATGTCAGTGTAATAAACCGGATTCTGTTTGTGGAAGTTCTCTGAAATTTACAACACAGATCAGTAGATCAGTGAAGAAGGCATATGACACGCTTGTGCTCATAGACTGCGGGAAGAACAGAAAAGCTGAGACATTTTGTCGCAGCTGTTTACAAAATGCTAGATAAGGTTGCACTTGGGAGAACTGTCTGTCACTCCGGTCACCATGTTATTGGAAGGAAGTGATTGCTCAGAAGTAGTAGACACACACACACACACACACACACACACACTTCGGTTGTCCATCGAAATCCAATGACAATGTCCACTCTTTTAACGGTGAGATCTTTGATGACTATACAGTCCTATCCCGGACCCACAAGCTCTATTGCAGGTGGGACATGTATATGTGGTAGTGGTGGCAACCATGGCTGCATTTCTCCTGGCTCTCTTCTGCTGTCTTCTGGTTGTTCTTTCCATCTCCAGAATATGAACCCCGTCCCTACACAGCTGTCACAACGTGGTACGGTCAGCAGCAACCTCCTCCAGGTCCTCGGGTCTGCTTTTGCACTTCCTTAAAGCATTCTGCATCTGATCCTTATAACACTTCTTCGGCCTTCCAGCTGAGCATCGACCATGATGTAGGTGGCCGTATAACACTCTGCGAGGTAGCCGACATGGGGGCATCCTTATCACGTGCCCCAGCCACTGCAGCTGACGCTGGGTGATCATGGCCTCAATACTCCGGCAGTTGGTCTTTACAAGTATTTCAGTGTGAGACACACACGCACACACAACGTGCTGGAGGAACTCAGCAGGGCAGGCAACATTCTGCTCAGGAACTCAGACCTGCTCAGTTCCTCCAGCACGTTGTGTGTGTTACTTCAGATTTCTAACAGCTGCAGAATCTCCTGTGTTTATGATTGCTCAGGAGAGAGTGCGGAAGAGGTTCACTAGGATATTGCCTGGATTGGAGGATTTGAATTATGGGGAGAGTTTGAATAGCCTAGGCTTGTTATGCCTAGAGCAAAGGAGGTGAGCCGTAACCTGATACAGGTATTTAACATAATAAAAGGCATAAATAGAGGAGATTGTCTGGTCAGTGATTTTTACAAGATGAGTGACCCTAGCCGTTATCAATACTCCAGAGATTGTCTGCCTATCATCAGTGGTTGTATAACCACGACTTGTGATATGCACCAGTTGCTCATACGACCATCCACTACTGCTCCCATGTCCTCACGTGACCCCGATCGGGGAGGGGTTGCTAAGCCGGTGCTACACCTCGCCCAGGCTAGCGGAGGGAAGGAGTGCCTTACACCTCATTTAGTAGAGTTCTGTCTCCATCCCACCACCTGAAAATTTGGAAGATACTTATAGACAAGACAGGGAAGGATGTGGTGCTAATGAAACCAAATGGGATTAGTATAGATGAATGAGAAGGTTGGCATGGATATGGGCTGAAGGGCCTGTTTCTGTCGCTGACAACTCCGTGTTTCTATAAGGTAATGCTACACTAATCTCTTCGTATTCTCCCCTCCTTCCCATCTACTCACCTACACAATAAGCAAATTACAAGCAACACACATAAAAGTTGCTGGTGAACGCAGCAGGCCAGGCAGCATCTCTAGGAAGAGGTGCAGTCAACGTTTTAGGTCGAGATCCTTTGTCAAGACTAACTGAAGGAAGAGTTAGTAAGAGATTTGAAAGTTGGAGGGGGAGGGGAGATCCAAAATGATAGGAGAAGACAGGAGGGGGAGGGATGGAGCTAAAAGCTGGACAGGTGATTGGCAAAAGGGATACGAGAGGATCATGGGAAAGGAGGTCCGGGAAGAAAGACGGGGGCGGGGGGGGGGGACCCAGAGGATGGGCAAGGGGTATAGTGAGAGGGACAGAGGGAGAAAAAGGAGAGAGAGAGAGAAAGAATGTGTGTCTATGAATAAATAAATAACGTATGGGGTATGAGGGGGAGGTGGGGCATTAGCAGAAGTATAGTGAGAGGGACAGAGGGAGAAAAAGAAGAGAGAGAAAAAGAGCTCTTACTATCTCTTCTTTCAGTTAGTCCTGACAAAGGGTCTTGGCCCGAAACGTCGACTGTACCTCTTCCTAGAGATGCTGCCTGGCCTGCTGCGTTCACCAGCAACTTTTATGTGTATTGCTTGAAATTCCAGCATCCGCAGATTTCCTTGTGTTTGAGAAGCAAATTACAAGTCATTTGACCGATCAACCCACATCTCTTTGGGATGGGGGAAGAAACAAGAGAACCCAATGGCCACCAACGAGTTCACAAGGAATAAATGCAAACCCCACAGATAGTTCAGGATTGAACCCGGGTTACTGGAGCTGTGAGCAAGCAGCTCAAGTAGCTGAATACTATGTAATGCTGCATTTTATACAGCCTCTTAGTGTCACAAGATTTTCCTTAATAGAGTATTTCCAAGAACATGTCATAGATTCATAGAGTCAAAGAGCACTACAGCACAGAAAAAAGGAGTTTTGGACCATATACTGCTGAAGTATTATTCTGCCTAGTAGCATTGAAATACACCTGGGTCATAGCGCTCCGCATACCACCCATCCACGTATTTATTTAAAATTCTCTTAAGTGTTGAAATCGAACTCAGACCCACCACATCCGCTGGCCGCTCTTTCCACATTATCACCACCTCTGAGTGAAGAAGTTCCCCCTCATGTTCCCCTTAAACACTTCACCTTTCACCCTTAACTTGTGACCTCTAGTTCTCACCCAAGTTCAGTGGAAAGAGCCTGCTTGCATTAATCCTATCTGTGTCACTCATGCTTTTGTATACCTCTATCAAATCTCCCCTCATTCATACATCCCTTTCACAAGGGAGAAGATGGAAGGAGGACAAGAATATTTTGAGGAATGGCAATGGACCAGCAATTGCTCCGAAGGACTGGATACCACTGAGGCTACATAAGTGCAAAACTGAAACTCACAGGGAAAGATTTCTGTTCCAGCCATCAATAATAGTTCCAGCAGGGGAGTGATAGTGAAGAGGAACTGGTAAAAATGTTAGCAGGATTTGATACTGCTGCGAATGATGCCTGTGCTTGAATTCTCTAACCTGGAGGAATCTCGCATGGAATCAGCACATGGATTCAAGAGAACTTTCTTGGTCAAATAGTAAGAGGACATGAGACAATGGTAGACCAGTCACTGGTCTTGGCTGTGTGGACTTACAAAACACACACACACATTCACTCTGTACCTAATAAAGTGGCTATTGAGTGTATATTCTGTTGCCATAGGTTTGATGTGTTATTTGTTCAAAGATACTCTTCTGCACACCATTGTTCTAACGCGTGGTTATTCAAATCTTCCTGTCAGCTTGAACCAGTCTGGTCACTCCCCTCTGAGCTCTCATTAACAAGGCGTTTTCACCCACGGTATGTTTTCTTTTGCTTTTTGCACCATCCTCTGTAAACTCTAGAGACTGTTGTGCATGAAAATCCCAGGCGATCAACAGTTTGAGACATTCAAACCACTCGGTCTGGTACCAACAATCATTTCCCGGTCAAAGTAATTTCAATCACATTTCTTACCCATTCTGATGTTTCGTTTGGACAACAACTGAACCTCTTGACCATGTCTGCATGCTTTTATTCATTGAGTTGCTGCCACATGATTGGCTGATAAGTTATTTGCATTAACGAGTAGGTATACAGGCAGACATCCCACCCTGCAAAAACTCATTTCAGGGAGGCAGCACCATCAATTTGCGGGAGACTCCCGGAACTTCCGGGAGAGGTGGGATGTCTGCAATAGAGTAGCTCCTTAGCAACTAGCCAGTTAGTTTAAATAACGATAGCTATGCTAATGAATGAATGACACCTGTTAAACTCACCTCAACATGTCTTTTACATTTTAACCCACCATGGGCAATAGAAAAGTCACTGTTGCAAACAGCGCAGTGAGCAACACTGTCATTATTTTTGACCCCTATTAGGCAGGGGTGCACTTTAGGGTAGTCTGGCGTGACGTACGTTTTATATTTTCATTTTTTGGAACACTCTCCCATGGCGTGCTTGCTCGCTCTCTCTCTCTCTGTCTCTCTCTCTCTCGTGGTCACTCTCCCACTTTCTCACTCTCGCTCGCTCTCTCTCTCTCTCTCTCTCTCTCGTGGTTGCTCTCCTGCTCTCTCGCTCTCTCTCTCATGGTCGCTCTCGCGCCTTCTCTTTTGCTTTCTCTCTCGTGCTCTCCAGCTCGCTTGCTCTCAAAAATTGATTTTTGTGACATTTTATATAATTTGCGGGCATCAGGGAGCCACTGTTTATATGCGGGAGACTCCCGGAACTTCCGGGAGAGGTGGGATGTCTGTATACAGGTGTACCTAATAAAGTGGCCACTGAGTGTACGCACTCATAAACACGTACGTTCACACACACAAAAATGCACACACCCATATGTACATGCATTCAAAGACACAGAAACACACTGACACATGCACACATCCACATACGAACACAAACACATGAGGGCTATGGGTAATCCAAGGTAATTTCTAAATTCAGTACGTGTTCGGCACAGCACTGTAGGCCAAAGGGCCTGTATTGTACTGTAGGTTTTCTATGTTTCTGTGTCTAGGTTTCTACATAATGACACACACATGCACACGCAAACACACACATAATTGAAATTCTCCACCCACTCAGATGCGTTCTACACACAGACACTCAGACACACACACACACACAGACAGACGAACTCACACTTCTGCCCATATTCTAATGGCATTCATACAGATCAGGTTCTCCCACCTATATCAGAAACACCTCTGAGTTCATTGTACACATCTCAGAACAGACCAGTCTTGTGTTTCGTATATTTTTTTTTCTGTAGAACGCCGTTCTAACATTACACTGTCTTTGTCACCTGAGTTTGTGCCCATATGAGGCAGATGTCATTTAAATGCTGCTTTTGAAAATCGATAAAAGCTCAGGAGGCAAATAGTCAGCAGGCAGCCTTGGTCTTTATGTGTATCTCCACAACGTTGTTGAATCTAATTAGGACACTGCATGCTGGGCATAACGTTAGAAATGGAAATTGCACACTGTGGCATGCAGGAGATCTACTTTGAAAATATTGGCGCAGTGTTCTTTGAAGAACACCACAGGCACTTCTAACCTTTATCAGTCAGTAACTGTCCATAGGCTGGCTCACACTGAAGGGTTAACAGCACAAGGCCATCTGTCAGTCCACAGCTGTCGCTCAGTGGGTGAAACTCTAATTTTTCTAAAAATATATTTTATTCATAACATATAGAATAATGCATTTGGACATGACATTTTCATTCACTTCACCAAAATGCTCAATGCATTCATGTGCAAAGTATCAATGTCACTAATGTTTCATCCCCAAAGTGTGCACTCATGAAATGTTTGAGAGGCTGTTACGAAGGGCCCCAATCCCTCAGTAATTCATGGTCACAGGAGCCTAGGATGTGTCTTTTCCCAACTGAGCCTCAGCAGAGGGGTACAAATCCTTAGTACCTTCCTGTGCACGTCGTCCTGCACTCTGAAATGTGCCAGGCAGCAGCACTCAGCTGGTGGAACTCTAGGGTCAAGTGATATAGGATTCAAATCCCACGCCATCAATTGTTTGGTGTGGTAGCAAGGATGTAGCATAGGTGTCACCTTCAGGGTGGGGTGAGCTAAAGCTCCACAGGTTGCCCCCAGGTTACAACAACAAGATCTCACTCAACGTCAGCAAAACCACAAAGCTGATTATTGACTACAGGAGGAAGGAACTGGAGTCCATAAGCCAGTTCTCATGATGGGATTGTTGGTGGAAGCAGATCGTGAACTCTAAATCAGGGTTGAATCTCAGGGTTGTATATGTGACATATATGTACTTTGATAATAAATTTCCCTTAAACTTTAAAATCTATTTTGGAAGATTTGTCCTGGGACTAGCAAGTAAGTGCCATTACAAAGAAGGCACAGCTCTACTTTCTTAGGAGCTTGTGCATTGTTGGCATGTCATCTAAAACTTTGACAAACTTCCACTGATGCACAGTGGAGAGTATCCTGACTGGTTGCATCAGGGTCGTTAATGAAAACAACAATGCCCAGGAACGGGAAAGCTACAAAAAATGGTGGATACAGGAAAAGCTCTCCCCACCATTGAGCACACCTACAAGGAGTGCTACCACAAGAAAACAGTATCCATCATCAAGGACCCCCACCATCTGGACCATGCCTCTTCTCACTGCTGCAATTGGGAAGGAGGTACAGGAGCCTTAGGTCCCACACCATCAGGTTCAGGGACAGTTACTACCCTTTAATAGTTATCTATGCTCCTGAACCAGCATAGATAACTTCACTGGGTTCAACTCTGAACTGATTTCGCAACCTAGGGACTCACTTTCAATGACTCTACAATTCATGATCTTGGTGCTTGAGGCCCTCCATTGGTGGGGTCAACCATGGATATTGCATCCTAGCTGTCTACGTGATTTGCAAGCCAGGGCAGTATGATATGGAGAGCATGATGTTGCCCGTGCAGCAGGTCCCCCTCTCCATGTATCTGATGAATCCAAAGGAACAGCAGAAACCAATTCAGTTTGGCACCAGTGGCATCACGGGAGTCGCCTGTCAGTGTTGAACACAACGTAGGACTGCCTTCGGGAGTCCAGCTCCAGATTTTTTCCTCAGGGTTCATTCTGGAAGCCTTCTTCATGAGTGAGTGTAGCTGCAAGGCAGTGGAGGTTTACATCAAAGTTTGCTTTCTCCTAGTTGAGCTGCCAACCGTGGCCGATGAGCCCCACCTGCCTGAAGCGACTGGTTTTAAAGCATCAGTAATCTGCCTTTGCCCCTTCTCCTGTCAATAGTAATGGTCCAGCCGGGCTTAGTAGATAAGCCCACGTGAAGGCCAGGAGCTATTTGAAACACATGCCATTTGGAGTTTATAGTTAATGTTCGCATTCCCGGTAACTATACGTGATCTCCCATTTCCTTTCATTGTGCAAAGCCCTTTGAGTAGGCTATTTAGTTAGTGGTCAGTGGCAGGAGATTCATGGGGAGTTCCAAGTAAATGTAATATCAAGGTACATGTATGTCACCATATACTTAGAAAGAGAGAGAGAGAGAGAGAGAGAGAGAGAGAGACACACACACACACACACACACACACTATGGTGTCCAAGTGGGGTGGGTTATGGACTGCCGTTTTTGATGGACTCTAGATCACTGTCTCTTTGGGGGGCTTTGCGATTGCTTGCATGGTGGGTGGTGGCCGGCCTGACGCTTCCTGCTGGAACAAGTTGGGGGAGGGTTGATGTTTTGCTGCTGCTTCTGCGTGGGAGGTGGGAGGGGGTTCTGGAGTTCCAAATTTTTTTCTGTCATTCACTCTTTGGGAGTTTCTTCTGTTTGGTGGATGTCTGTGAAGAGTACAAATTTCAGGTTGTATACTGTATATATTCTCTGATACTAAAAGGCACCATTGAACCAAGGAACCATATATTACCCTGAACTTCATTTTCTTGTGGGCATTCACAGTACATATAAAGAGATACAATGGAATCAATGAAAAGCTATACACAAAAAAGAGGGACAAATAAAAACATACAAAAGAAGACAAACTGTGTAAGTACAAAAAAATCAAGTAATAGTAATATGTAGATATGTAATAAATAACATTGAGAATATGAGTTGTAGAGTCCTTGAAAGTGAGTCAATAGGTTGTGGAATCACTTCAATGTTAAGGTGAGTGAAATTATCTATGCTGGTTCAGGAGCCTGATGGTTGTAGAGTGATAACTGTTTATGAACCTGATGGTGTGGGACCTAAGGCTCCTGTACCTCCTTCCCAATGGCAGCAATGAGAAAAGAGCATGGCCTGGATGGTGGAGGTCCTTAATGATGGATGCTGCTGTCTTGTGGCAGCGCTTCTTGTAAATGTGCTCAATGCTGGGAAAGGCTTTTCCTGTGATGGAATGGACTCTATCCATTGCATTTAGTAGGCTTTTCCATTCTTGGGCATTGGTGTTTCCGTACCAGGCTGTGATGCAACCAAGATATGTGATGGAGAATAAATTATTGAAAAATAAATGGGGGAATAGGATTGGTGGGAATACTCTTGTAGGGTAATGTAATGAGTAACAGATGACACATATTGTTCATAATAGAAACAGTTCAATAGAATTCACAAACACTGTCGTTAAGATGTTGTGTTCACTTTAAGAGATGGTGTCTGGTGCAATGACATCAGTAGAAGGCGACTGCTTTTGGTGTGTTCGTAATTGAAGTAAAGGGCTGTGGCTTTTATTAAGCACATTGAATGATTTTTGCATCTTCTATTCACAAAATCCTACAAAAACCAGCATTGACTCAAAGGGCTGAATGGCCTGCTTCTACCTCAGAATACATGAAAAATATGGTACATACTTAGATTCTCCATGTGCATGACAAACCAGACCCATAATGATCCTCTTCCTCTAATTCTTAAACCTTTACCTATGTTGTTCTGAATTCTGATTTCACAGCAGCGGACAACATCTTTCTTTTAATTGCAAAACAGCTTCATTTTGGCTCCACTTTCCAATGCTTGGAGGTGTCTGTTCAACTGACTATAAATTTAACGCTCACTATATGACACAGGAACTGAATGGATTCCCAGATTAAATAGATGTAGAACATCAAGGGTACCCACCACCTGCCCTGTGAAGGATGTGAAAAAGCAAATATGCCAACATAAAATATTACCTGTGCAAGAAACACTTTCCTTGTATAATGCATGTGTTTCCCAACTAGATTTCCATCTGTTTTTATGATGTAGAGGAAGCTATTTGGCCCATCAATTCTATGCTTGCTCACAGAGCAATCCCAATCACCTACCAATTCTCATCACATTCCCGTCAGGTCCTCTCAGATTCTGCCACTCACTTACGCTATGAACAGTTTGCTGCGATTATTTCTGGGATGTGCATGAAACTAAAGTATTTAGAAGAACCTTAAAAGATAAAGATAAAGGTTAGTTTTAGTTGTCACAAGTATATTGAAACTTAAAGTGAAATACATCATTTGCGTCAATGGCCAGCACATCCAAGGATGTGCTAGGGGCAACCTGATAGTGTCACCATGCTTCCTGCACCAACGTAGCAAGCCCACAACTCACTAACCCTAACCCGCATGTCTTTGGAATGTGGGAGGAAACCAGAGTATGTGGAGTAAACCCACGAGGTCACAGGGAGAATGTACAGGCAGAGGTGGGACTTGAACCGGAATCGATTTTACAGCTGGCGCTGTGAAGGGCTGCCCGCACAGGCAGAATGTACAAACTTCTCATAGACAGCACTGGAAGTTGGGCTCGAGTGAGTTCTCTGGATCTGTGAGGCAATAGTTCAATAGATATATCACAGTATTAGCCAAATTCCACTCAGTTATTCTTAACAGAAATCATTTGCTATCTGTATAGATCTTTATAATGGGATGGCAGAACACTGTATATAAACTTCAAACTAGCAGGTTGTTTTGGCTGGTATGTTTATGCATTCCTCACAGCTTTTTCTCACCACAGCTTACTTTTCTTATTTCCCCAAGTGAATTATCCCCTTGAAGGCATCACAACAGTTGGCGATGATAACATTTACATGTGTCCCTCAAAACAGCACACTGTTCTGACTTGCAAATATATTGCTATTCCTTTATGATCACTGGGTCTAAATCCTGGAACTCCCTACCCAATCGTACTCTGGGACTTCTTTCATAAAATGTTGGAGGAACTCTGCAAGTCAGGCACCATCTATGGGAAGAAGTAAACAGTCAATGTTTCAGGCTGAGACCCTTCATTAGGACTGAGAAGAGGGAAGAGGTCAGAATCAGGTCAATGAGAAGAACCATCGCCTTTGGTGCCCCTGCTCCTTTCCTTTCTTTCATGGCTCACTCTCTTCTCCTATCTGATTCCTTCTTCTTTGCCTTTTCCACCAATCACCTCTCAAATTTTCACTTCACCACCCCCCCCATCCACTTACTCCTTCATCTGGCTTCACCTATCACCTACTATTTTGTACTCATGCCACCCCCCCCCCACATTCTTATTCTAGATTCTTTCTCCTTCTTTTCCAGTCCTCAGCCCAAAATATCAACTATTCATTCCCTTCCATAGATGCTGCCTGACATGTTGAATTCCTCCAGTGTTCTGGCATGTGTTGCTCTAGATTTTCAGCATCCTCAATCTATTGTGTCTGGGACTTCTTTCATCAGGAGGACTGCAGCATGAAAGCAGCTCACCACCACCACCTTCTCAAAGGCAATTAGAGAATACACTGAATGTTGACTCTACCCATGAAATTTAAAAAAAATTATTTGCAATTCAGCAGTAAATACCTTTTTCAACTGTCAAATAGCTGTCACGAATCCCTACAGACTATGACTTCACTTCAAAACATCATTGTTCCCTTCTCAAAGCATTGATTTCTGTTTGATAATTGCCTTCAGAATTCTCCACCAGGCAACTCCATAGCGTCAATTCAAGGACATTATCTTTCATAAACTTTGATAATGAGTTTGACATTTTAACCATTCTTTGGGAAAAGATGTTTGCCAAGCATTCCTATTAGCTTCATCACACACAATCCCAGATTGAAGAGGACAATGGCAACGAAGATTTTTTTTTAAATGTGCATCAGAAGCCGAGAGTAGGCTCTCTCTTGTGTGTGAGTGGAGGATAAGTCCTCCAATTACTTCACAGTTGATCAATCTTCCTATAGCTCCATAAGGCTTCACATTCTGCAAATTGCCTCCACTATTTATTTCGGGACTATATCCATTAGCAAGGCTTGGGTTTTGTTCCACTTACGTAACTGGGCCCCATGGCCCTCTGCTTACATTACTTCATTAATCAGACAGAGCCAAAGAGGAGCCGGCAAGAGGTAATGCAGCTTAAGTGACCGATGAACGAGAATGCATCAATCTATTTAAATTTAGTAACCTTACTCCAACAGTGACAGCAACTGTCTGGATCAATACAACCCAGTGGGGCGAGGAGTTTGCCTTTTCTCCTTAAGCTTCTCAGAATTTCACTTTGCTGTGTTCTTACAGGCTTCAGATGAAAAGGACAAAAAAAATCAGAAAATAGGTTCTCAAAAGCAGTGATAATGCTTCAGTATTCAGCTGAGTTAATTCTTTTCTGTGCCACAGACCTGCAGATGTGATAAATCCTTGCAGATTCTGATTTCACTTCGAAAGACTAATGTTCTCTTCTAAATTTATTGATTTTTGTTTGATAATGGCTCCTGGAATAATCCACCAGACAGAACTGAGGAATCAAATTCAAGTGCATTTGTATGTCAGTTTTGTTAAAACTTCTCTGCCTATATCCCAACTCACGCCTTCAACATAATCTGCCCTTACCTAGCAACATTATCTCCCCATCTGAAAAACCGTCCACTTCAATATTAACACAAGGAATTCTGCAGATGCTGGAAATTCAAGCAACACACACCAAAGTTGCTGGTGAACCCCAAGGGTCTCGGCCCAAAACATGGACTGTACCTCTTCCTAGAGATGCTGCCTGGCCTGCTGCGTTCACCAGCAACTTTGATGTGTGTCACTTCAATATTAAAGTGCTTATTTTCCAATTGCGTCCATTGCCTTGCCCCAATTCTCGCTGTGTCATACTCCAACCCCACAAACCTTCAATTCTGACCTCCTGTGCTTTCTCAGTTTCAATGCTCTGCATTTAGAGGCCAAGCCTTCAACTGCCCAAGATTTCAACTTCTGAATTTTCCCCTTAAACCTATCCAATCCTCCACCTTTTCCATTGTCATTCCTTAAAGCCCAACCATTTGCTCACCTTTCCCAAAAAATTATTTGTGAATCAGAGTTAAGTGTTGTCTGATAATCATAAGATCATAAGACCATAAGATATAGGAGCAGAATTAGGCCATTTGTCACATTGAGTCTGCTCTGCCATTCTATCATGTCTGATCCATTTCCCCCTCTCACCCCCAACCTCCTACCTTCTCCCCATATCCCTTTATGCCCCAACTAATCAAGAATCTATCAACCCCTAACAAGAGAAAATCTGCAGATGCTGGAAATTCAAGCAACACATACAAAATGCTGGAGGAATTCAGTAGGTCAGGCAGCATCTATATAAAAGAGTACAGTTGATGTTTCGGCCTCCACAGCCACCCAGTGGCAAAGAATTCCACAGACTGAACAGTTTCTGGTTAAAGAAATTTCCCCTCATCTCCTCTCTAAAAAGATGTCCCTCTATTCTGAGGCTGTCCTAGATTCTCCCACCATAGGAACATCCTCTCCATATCCACCCTATCGAGGCCTTTCAGTAATCAATAGGTTTCAATGAGGTCACCCCTCATTCTTCTGAATTCCAGTGAATACAAGCCCAGAGTCATCAAATGCTCTTCATATGACAAGCCGTTCTATACTGGAATCATTTTCGTGAATCTCCTTTGAACTCTCTCCAGTGCCAGCACATCCTTTCTAAGAGGCTCAAAACTGTTCACAATAGTCCAAATAAGGCCTCGCCAGAGTTTTATAAAGCTTTAACATTACATTCTTGCTTTTGTATCCCAGTCCTCTTGAAATTAATGCTAACATTGAATTTGCCTTCCTCACCACTGACTCAACCTGCAAATTAACCTTTAAGGAATCCTACACAAAGACTCCCAAGACCCTTTGCACCTCAGATTTTTAAGCTTTCTTTTTCTCTCCATTTATTTTTATTTCTTCTGCCAAGGTGAATAACTGACGTTGCATTCCATTGCCAATTCTTTGCTCATTTGCCTAATCTGTCTAAGTCCTTCTGTAGCCTCTCTACTTCCTTAAAACTACCTGTTCCTCCACCTAACACACATCAAAGTTGCTGGTGAACGCAGCAGGCCAGGCAGCATCTCTAGGAAGAGGTGCAGTCGATGTTTCAGGCCGAGACCCTTCGTCAGGACTAACTGAAGGAACTCAGGCCTGAAGCGTCGACTGCACCTCTTCCTAGAGATGCTGCCTGGCCTGCTGCGTTCACCAG
The DNA here is from genome assembly GCF_030028105.1 of Mobula birostris. Taxonomy (NCBI): domain Eukaryota; kingdom Metazoa; phylum Chordata; class Chondrichthyes; order Myliobatiformes; family Myliobatidae; genus Mobula; species Mobula birostris. Next base: position 40,675,521 of record NC_092387.1, read on the forward strand.
CAACTTTGATGTGTGTTGCTTGAATTTCCAGCATCGGCAGAATTCCTGTTGTTCCTCCACCTATCTTTGTATCATCTGCAAACTTTGCAAGAAAACCATCAATTCTGTCATACAAGTCATTGATATATAACGTAAAGAGAATCGGTCCCAACACAGACCTCTGTGGAAAACCAATAGCGTCTGGCAGCCAACCAAAAATGGTTCATTTTATTCCCACATACAAAATGCTGGAGGAATTCAGTAGGTCAGGCAGCATCTATATAAAAGAGTATATATAGTTACCAGTTAGCCACTGCTTGAATCCATGCTAATTTCTTCCCTGTAATACCATGGACTCTTCACTTGTTAAGCAGCCTCATGTGCGGCACCTTGTCAGAGGCCTTCTGAAAATCCAAGTTCACACCATCCACTGATTCTCCTCTGTCTACCCTGCTTGTTGTTTCTTCAAAGAATTCCAAAGATTTATCAGGCAAGATTTTCCTTTAAGGAAACCATGCTGACTATTTTATCCTGTGCTTATAGGTATCCTGAAACCACATCCTTAACAATCAATTCCAATATCTTCCCAACCATTGAGGTCAGACTAACAGCTGTATAATTTCCTTTCTTCTGCCCCTCTCCCTTCTTGAACGGTGCAGAGGCATTTGTGATTTTCCAGTCTTCCAGAATCATTCCAGAATCCATTGATTCTTGAAAGATCATTATTAATGTTTCTACAATCTCCTCAGCCACCATTTTCAGAAGCCGGGAGTGTACACCATTTGGTCCAGGTGACTAACCTACCTTCAGACCTTTCAGTTTCCTAAGAGCCTTCTCCCTAGTAATAGCAACTACACTCACTTCTGATCCCTGACACTCTTGAACTTCCACCATACTGCTAGTGTCTTCCACAGTGAACGCTGACACAAAATGCTTTTTCAGTTCATCCACCATTTTCTTGTTCCCCATTACTAACTCGCCAGCATAGTTTTCTAGCAGTGCAATATCCACTCTCATCTCTCCTTTACACTTTATGTACCTGAAGAAACTCTTGGTATCCTCTGTAATATTATTGGCTAGCTTACTTTCACACTTCTTTGTTTCCCTCTTAATTATGTCATTTTGCCTTTAGACTACATCTTCTTCTTTTCGATGCCTTCCGAATTGCTTCTAGAAATTCCAGCCATTGTTGCTCTGCGACCTCCCCGCCAGTGTTCTTTTCCAATCAATTTTGGCCAACTCCTCTCTCATGCCTCTGTAATTCCCTTTACTCCACTGTAATACTGATACATCTGACTTTAGTTTCTCCTTCTCAAATTGCACAGTGAATTCTATCATGTTATGATCACTTGTCCCTCGGGGTTCTTTTACCTTAAGCTCTCTAATCAATTCCGGTTCATTGCACAACACCCAATCCAGAATAGCTGGTCCCTAGAGGGCTCAACCATAAGCTGCTCTAAAAAGCCATCACATAGGCATTCTAGAAGTTTCCCCTCTTAGGATCCAGTACCAATCTGATTTTCCCAATCAACCTGCATACTGAAATTCCCCACAACTATTGCAACATTGCCCTTTTGGCATGCATTTTCTACCTCCTTATGTTTTTTTACCCTTGCAGTTCCTTAGCTCTACCCACAAGGAATCTAAACGTCCTGACCATATACCATCTCTTTCTAAAGCTTTGATTTCATTGTTTGCCAACAGTGCCAAACTACCCCCACTGCCTACTTGCCCGTCCTTTTGACGTGTAGCTTTGGATGTTAAGCCCCCAGCTATACTCTTCTTTCAGCCATGCTTCAGTGATGTCAGAACATCATACCTGCCAATCTGTAATTGTGCCGAGAGTTCATCAACCTTATTCCGTATACTACGCACATTTAAATAGAACACCTTCAGTCCTGTAGTCACCCTTTTCCATTCTGTACACCTTTCAATTTGCAGCTCATCCTTTTGACTGAAATTTTGCCCCATCATCAGCCTCTCCTTGCTAGTGGTCTCACTACACACCGCCTCTGTTTGTAAAACAACTACCTCATCCTCAGCACCATCAGTCTGGTTCCCATCTTCCTACCTGATTTATTGGTCCCCCTTTTGTGCAGGTCATTCCTTCCCCAGAAGGGACACCAATGATCCATAAATCCGAACTCCGGGCCCCTACACCAGTTCCTCAGCCATGCATTCACCTGCCAAACCATCCTATTCTTACCCTCGCTGGCACATGGCATGGGTAGCAGTCTAGAGATTACTACCCTGCAGGTCTTGTTTTTCTGCTTTCTACCTAGCTCCCCAAAATCTCTCTTCAGGACCTTCTCACCATGTCTACCTATGTCATAGGTGCTTTTATGTACCAAGACTTCTGGCTGCTCACCCTCACCCTTGAGAATGCAATCTGCAACACACTTTGGACCACTGTGACGGTTAATGGTGTTGTATGAAGAACTAGAGAGGGAAAACTGGTGTCCTGGAGTTCCGCCCCCACCACTGTCTGGTCCTCATGACTCCCAACTGTATGGATCACCTGTCAGCTTGTACTTCCCCTCTCTCATCTTACTGTTGTAGCTTTTGCCCCCATCCATTTCAGTCCCGATCAAGTGTCTCAGCTGGAAACATTGACTGCTTATTCCACTGCATTGATGCTGCCTGAGTTGCTGAGTTGTCGAGGCGACTAACCCTGCCACCAAACATGGCTGAGGAAAAAAAATGGGAAAAAGTTTTGCCTGTTTTTCAAATCCAGGATATAATTATTTTACCAGAAAATTGGTTCATTAAATGACAAATATGTAGAGCCTTATGCATTACATATACTGCTTACTAATCTCAGGTATGCTGATAAACAATTAAAAAAAAAGTTGTTGCAGCCCACTAAACTGCTAACTCAGTCTGTAATGCAAATTGAAATTGGCTCTGAGGAGAAACTATTGACTGATCAAGTAAGCTTCCATTGCACTGGAATCATTTTCTACTTAATTCAAATCTTAGTGACCAATGTGATACTAGAAAAGCAATAGTTACAAAGGGTGAGAGTGTACTTGCCATGATTTAAACTAATTATATTTGAGATTTGCAGATTATAGAAAAACATAAAACCTACAGCACAATACAGGCCCTTCGGCCCACAAAGCTGTGCCGATCATGTCCTTACCTGAGAAATTAGCTAGGGTTACCCATTGCCCTCTATTTTTCTGAGTTTCATATACCTGTCCAGGAGTCTCTTAAAAGACCCTATCGTATCCGCCTCCACCACTGTCGCCGGCAGCCCATTTCACGCACTTACCACTCTCTGCGTTAAAAAATTACCTCTGATATCGCCTCTGTACCTACTTCCAAGCACCTTAAAACTGTGCCCTCTCATGCTAGCCACTTCAGCCCTGGCTATCCACACAATCAATGCCTCTCATTATCTTGTACGCCTCTATCAGGTCCCCTCACATCCTCCGTCACTCCAAGGAGAAAAAAGCCGAGTTCACTCAACCTATTCTCACAAGGCATGCTCCCCAATCCAGTCAACATCCTTGTAAATCTCCTCTGCACCCTTTCTACGGTTTCCACATCCTTCCTGCAGTGAGGTGACTAAAACTGAGCACAGTACTCCAAATGGGGTCTGACCAGGGTCCTATAAAGCTGTAACATTACCTCTCAAGCTCCTAAACTCAATCCCACAATTGATGAGGGCCAATGCACCATATGCCTTCTTCACCACAGAGTCAACCTGCACAGCAGCTTTGAGTGTAGTATGGGCTTGAACCCCAAGATCCCTCCGATCCTCAACACTGCCAAGAGTCTGACCATTAATACTATATTCTGTCATCATATTTGACCTACCATTATATTAGAGTTCACCTAAGTTTGAATTTATAACTAGTGCATTTACAATCTGTCAAAGAAGGAAAGGATCTCAGGCACACAAAATGTACTTATTGTAAATTTTGGATGTAGGATTCAGAAGGCTGTTCATTTTTTCACATCTTCACTTGGATTTGACTTGAGTCTCTCTTGGGTGCAGCAGTTTATTTATTGTGTGGGCACAGTAAAGCTGAGTGTGGTATTAGAGGGGGAGAAGGGTAGAAGGAAGCAGGAAGAGGATACACACTGTCTGTGCCATAACAACCCTCATGCAGTGCTCTGGCCTAATTGACTCCCTGCCCATGAGTGGTTCCACCATTATAGGCTGACCAAGGGGCCAGTGATCATGGTATCCAGTCAAAGCTGGTTTGAACAAAAAGTTTGTGATCAGTGAAGAGATATTCAATGAATATGTCACCACAGTGCTATTAAAAACTAAGGCACAGTATCAATTTTACAGTTATAAACATTTAATTGCAATTTAGCTTATATAAATTATTGATATGAAATAAGAGCATATGGATCCAATTTTTGGCCATGTCTGAACAAATTTCTAGTTGTATGATTCCTCCTATTCTAAAACTGGCTCATTCCTGATTAAGTGCCTTGGGATGTCTTCCCATCTTAAAGTCTTAGCATGTAAGTGTGAGTTACAACTTACGTAGGAGTAAACTCCAGGTGGGCCGCTATAAATAAGATGCAGTCATTCTGAATCAATGTTTCACTACATTTGAGCGGGATGTTGTGCTGACAACATTAGTATGGAGCAGGCAGACTTGCATTGTCTGTAAGAGCAGTCAGCTAAAAAACAGATCTTCCTGCTTAACATTTCATTTTTAAAGGAGGTGTGAATTACCTTTGGAAAGATGATGAAATATTGAAGGCAGTGGTCTGTGTTTTTTTAAAGTTTTATTGATCGGGGAAAATTATTGCCTTGCAGTTAGGAGAGGTTTATCTCAAGTCAAGTTTGGGCCAATTTGAAAGATTGAGTTATTTTGTTAAGCCCAAGCGTTCCCAGGAACACAGTAAATACTATATGCGGCAGTAATGGCTAAAGAATGATAGATATAGGGCTCTGTGGAAAATAATGAAGGTTGAGAAAAGTGAGCTCGGATATTGACTTTTTCATGGAATTTGCTCTGCTCCTTATCTTGAGTCAGATGTTTAAATCACGAAATATGGCCAGGGCAATGTTGCCCTGAATGTCAGTATGCCTTCACAATCTCTGAAAGAGGAATCTTCCAAAACAGAAAGGGAGAGACACCCATACCAGGCAAGCAGTGGCCAAATCAAACCTTTTACAAAACACTGAGAAGGGTATGAACACCACAATGTCAAACTTATTTTTGGTATTCCGAGGGAGAGGAAAAGGGGATGGCTGCGAAAAATTACTGTTTATCTCTGCGCCAGAGAGTCAATAAATAACTTGGAAGGATTGTTGCAAGAGAAGCTATTTTAAACAAAATCAATTCTAATTCAGGTGACTTTGTCTCTGTGAGTGAAATTCTGTTGTTGCAGCAGCATCATTACCTAGAATTTTATTAGCAAGTACTTAAAATTGGATAATGATATTTCTTTCTCAATTTTATACGTTGAAAATGAACTATTTCCATAGAAAAGCACATTAAGATTAATTTCTAAATCACTTAGAAATTTTGATTTGGCAAATCCCAATGTCACACTCACAACCCAGATCTAAAATTCCACCTTAGGAATAGATTGCACCATGCTTTTGTAGTCCAGCATGTGACCCATCATAGGACACTGTCTGGACTGTGTGATCTTCACATCATGGCACACGAACAGGACTGCAAGGGGAAAATGTCTTATGGTCTTTATGGAAATGGAATAGCCACCCATATTCTTTGGCTCTCTCCTCCCCAGACTACATTGGACATGTAGCACTGATTTCTCACAACACTCCAAATCAACATTGACTAATTCCCTAGTCACCATTGTATCACTGTTTGTAGGTCTTTGCTGTGCCCAGGTTTAGGGCCACAATGACTTCGCCACTTTGATGACTTCTGAACTTCTCCAGTGATTTGAATGCTTTTCGATTGCAAAGGGGCCCGTGTCTTTCTTTAAGATTCAGAGGGTCATGGAGTCGAAGAGTACAGAAACATATTCTTTGCTTTACTGAGCCTGTGCCAACCATCAAGCACCCATTTACACTAACACTATTTTATCCTCCCCATGTAACCATCAACTTTCCCCATATCCTATGACTCATCTACATACCAGGAGTAATTTGCAGCAGCTATTTAAGTTATGAACCTTCATGTCTTTGAATGTGGGAGAAACCAAAGGAAACCCATTGGATCACCGTGAGAGCATGCAAACTCCACACAGGCAGTACCGGATGTCAGGATTGAATCCAGATGGTGGGAACTGTGAGGAAGTTGCTCTCACCACCACCTCTCAGAAAAGAATTTCACATATTTCATCTGGAATTAGTCTGTGTTGTTAATGGGGAGTGGGGCTTATGCTCAACGTGATGCAACAACCACAAGAAACAAGCTGCAAAAAAAAAACTATACACTGAGTTACAATATAAATTCTTCAGTCCCCATCCAGGTTTAATACACTACCACCAAAAGGAAATTAAATGGAAAAGAGCAACTAGAGAAGGTTCCATTTCATTCAGCAATGTAATTATTCGTTAATGCTGTTGCAACAATTGATAGCACAGCTGTTAAAAATTCAACAATGAACCCAGGGCTGTTTTTGTAGGTTGGAGATCACTGGTGAAATGAAGCAGTAAATGTGCTTTCCTGCCACTTATTTTACCAATAGGGAGCTGGTAAACGAAACAGCAAACATGAGGAATTCTGCAGATGCTGGAAATTCAAGCAACACACATCAAAGTTGCTGGTGAACACAGCAGACCAGGCAGCATCTCTAGGAGGAGGTACAGTCGACTTTTCATGCCGAGACCCTTCGTCAATGATAAATTTAGACTTTCTTTCGATGACATACAGGGGCTGAGAAACAACAGTGAGCACCTCAGCTCTCTGTTTGGAAATAAGGGAAACTTGCAAAAGATGACCTAATGTAGTGATTCAAAATTACCGCAGATGACAGGAATCCAAAACAAAACCCGAAAATGACAGAAATGGATCTAGCAGCTTGTCATGCTGATGCATCCACCTATTCTGGACCAGAGGATAGCCAGGGTTGTTTCTATTTTTAAGAAGGGCTATAAGGATTATCCAGCAAAGCCCAGGCCGGCAAGCCTCACTTCAGTGACAGGGAAACTATTGAAGAAGATTCCTAAGGACAGAACTTACTTGCAATTTGAAGAGATTATTGGGGTAGACAACATGGCTCTGTGCAGGGGAGATCAGACCTGAGGAACTTGATTGAGGATTTTGAGGTGATGAAGATGATTGATGATTAGATTAGAGTAGATTCAATTTTATTGTCATTGTGCCGAGTACAGATACAAAGCCAATGAAATGTATTTGGCATCTCACCAGAAATGCAAAGGATAGTGTTATTTACAAAATAACTGCGAATAAAAAAAGTGCTACAGCACACAAATATAAAACTACTGAGGCAGTACAATATGGATGCGATACTGCTTAGTGCTGTGATGAGAGGTTCAGCAGGGTCACAGCCTTAGGGAAGAAGCTCTCCCTGTGTCTGCTGCCGTGGATCGGAGGCTCCTGTAGCGCCTACCGGATGGGAGGAGAGTAAAAAGTCCATGGTTAGGGTGAGATGCATCCCTGATAATGCTTTTCACCCTGCCCAGGCAGCATTTATGGTAGATGTTCTCAATGGTGGGCAATTGGGTGCCGATAATCCGCTGGGCAGTTTTCACCACATGCTGGAGTGCTTTGCTATCTGATACGGGAAAATTGCCATACCACACTGAGATGCAGTTGGTGAGTATGCTCTCAATGGTACAGCGGTAAAAGTCCATCAGTATCCTGACAGTAGGGTTGTGGACCTCAGAAGAACTCACCAGGGTTAATTATAGGTTGACTAGAAGATTAAACTATGTGGATTTAGATTCGGTAGATTTGAATCAAAATCAGCTTGGGTGTGGAAGACAGAGGGGGTATTATTCTGATGGAGGTCCGTGACCAGTGCTGTTCTACAGGGATCAGTGCAGGGGCGTTGGACCTCTGTTGCTTGTGTATATATGATTTGGATGAAAATGTAGTGGGCTGATTAGTAAATTTATGGACACCACAAAAATTGGAGGATTTGTGGATAGTGAAGGAGGATACAGCTGGATGTAGACCAATTGGAAATATGGATGGAGAAATATTAGATGGAAATTAATATGCCCAAAATTTTGAAAGGTCAAATGTAGGACTAAAGTATATAGTAAATGGCAGGACACTTGGGAGCATCAATATACAGATGGATTTTGTATGCAAGTCCATAGCTCTCTGAAAATGGCAACACAAATGGATAAAGTAGACAGATATGTAAAGTGCAAAAGAGAGGTGAGAATGGATTTCGGATCGCTGGAAAATTATGCCAGAGAGGTAGTATTGGGGGACAAGGAAATGATGGATGAACTGAATAAGTATTTTGCATCAGTCTTCACTGAGGAAGACATTAGCAGTGTGCCGCAAGTTTAAGAGTGTCATGGGGCAGGAGTGTGTGAAGTTGCCATTACTAGGGAGAAGGTTCTTGGGAAATTGAAAGATCTGATGGTGGATAAGTCATCTGGACCAGATGGTGTACACGCCAATGTTCTGAAAGAGATGACTGAAGAGACTGCGGAGACGTTAGTAACGATCTTTCAAGAATCAATTGATTCTGGCATGGTTTTGGAGGAACGGAAAATTGCAAATGTTACTCCACTCTTCAAGAAGGGAAAGAGACAGCATAAAGGAAATTATAGACCAGTTAGATTGATCTTAATGGTTGGTAAGATGTTGAAATCGATTGTTAAGGATGTGGTTTCGAGGTACTTAGAGGCACATGATAAAGTAGGCTGTAGTCACCTCAAGGGAAAATCTCGCCTGCCAAATCCGTTGGAATTCTTGAAAAGGATAACAAGCAGAATAGACAAAAGGGAATCAGTGGATGTTGTTTACTTGGATCTTCAGAAGGCCTTTGACAAGGTGCCGCACATGAGACTGCTTAACAAGTTAAGAGCTGATGGTATTACAGGAGAGATACTAGCATGGATAGAGAATTAGCTGATTGGCAGGAGGCAAAGAATAGGAATAAAGGGAGTCTTTTCTGGTTGGCTGGGGGTGACAAGTGATGTTCCACAGGGGTCTGCGTTGGAAATGCTTCTTTTTACATTATATGTTAATACCTTGGATGATGGAATTGATGGCTTTGTGGCAAAATTTGCAGATGATGCAAAGATAGTGGAGGGATAGGCAGTTTTAATGAAGTAGAGAAGCTACAGAAGGACTTAGACAGATTACAGGAATTGATCATAAGAACATAAGAAATAGGAGCAGGATTAGGCCATTCGGCCCATCAAGCCTGCCCTGCCATTCAATAAGATCATGGCTGATCCGTCCGTAAACTCAGCTCCATCTACCTGCCTTTTCCCCATAACCCTTAATTCCCTTACTATGTAAAAACCTACCTAACTGTTTCTTAAATATATTTAGTGAAGAAGCCTCAACTGCTTCCCTGGGCAGAGAATTCCACAGATTCACCACTCTCTGGGAAAAACAGCTTCTCCTCATCTCCATCCTAAATCTTCTCCTCTGAATCTTGAGGCAATGTCCCCTAGTTCTAGTCTCACCTACCAATGGAAACAACTTTCCTACTTCTATCTTATCTATCCCTTTCAAAATTTTGTATGTTTCTACAAGATCCCTCTCATTCTTCTGAACTCCTCATAGGTTAACCCCTTCATCCCTGGAATCAACCTGGTGAACCTCCTCTGCACTGCCTCCAAAGCCAGTATATCCTTCCTCAAGTACGGAGACCAGAACGGCACACAGTGCTCCAGGTGCAGCCTCACCAGTACCCTGTACAGTTGCAGCATGACCTCCCTGCTCTTGAACTCAATCCCTCTAGCAACGAAGGCCAACATTCCATTTGCCTTCTTAATAACCTATTGTACCCACAAACCAACTTTTTGTGATTCATGCACAAGCACTCCCAAGTCCCTCTGCACAACATCATGCTGCAATCTTTCACCATTTAAATAATAATCTGCTCTTCTATCATTCCTTCCAAAGTGGATGATCTCACATTTACCAACGTTGTATTCCATCTGCCAGACCTTGGCCCACTCACTTAACCTATCTATATCCCTCTGCAGACTCTCCACATCCTCTGTACAATTTGCTTTTCCACTCAGTTTAGTGTCATCAGCAAATTTTGCTACACTACACTCAGTCCCCTCTTCCAAATCATCTAAGTAAATGGTAAACAGCTGCGGGCCCAGCACCAACCCCTGCGGCACCCCACTCACCACTGACTGCCAACTGGAAAAACACCCATTTATACCAACTCTCTGCCTTCTATTGGTTGACCAATCCACTATCCATGCCAATACACTTCCTCCAACTCCATGCATCCCTATCTTATTTATAAGTCTCTTGTGCGGCACCTTATCGAACGTCTTCTGGAAATCCAAGTATATGACATCCATCTGTTCCCCTCTATCCACTGCACTCATTATGTCCTCAAAGAACTCCAGTAAGTTTGTCAAACAGGACCTGCCCTTTCTGAATCCATGCTGTGTCTGTCTAATGGAACCACTCCTTTCTAAATGTTTTGCTATTTCTTCCTTAATGACAGCTTCAGGCATTTCCCCGACTACAGATGTTAAGCTAACTGGCCTATAGTTGCTCGTATTTTGCCTACATCACTTTTAAAAAGCGGCGTGACATTTGCTGTCTTCCAGTCCATCAGGACCTGCCCAGAGTCTAGAGAGTTTTGATAAATGATTACCAATGCATCTACTATAATCTCTGCCAATTCCTTCAGCACCCTGGGATGCATCCCATCAGGACCAGGGGATTTATCTACCTTCAAGCCCTCTAGTTTGCTCATCACTATCTCTTTAGTGACAGTGATTTTATCGAGGTCCTCACTTCCCATTTTGTCCATAACATTCTTCTTTGGCATATTAGACGTGTCTTCCACTGTGAAGACTGACACAAGATAGTTGTTCAATGCCTCAGCCATTTCCTTATCACCCAATATCAATTTCCCCTTATCGTCTTCCAAGGGACCTACGTTGACTTTAGCCACCCTCTTCCGCTTTATATATTTATAAAAACTTTTGCTATGTTTTTATATTTTATGCTAATTTACTTTCATACTCTATCTTCTCTTTCCTTATTTCTTGTTTAGTTGTTCTCTGTTGCCTTTTAAATTTTTCCCAATCCTCCAGTCTCCCACTACTCTTTGCGACTTTGTACACGAGCTTTGAATTTGATACTATCTTTTACTTCTTAAGTTATCCAAGGCTGGCTCTCCCCACACTTACTGTCCTTACTTTTGACTGGAATATACTTCTGTTGAGCACTGTGAAAAATCTCTTTGAAAGTATTCCACTGTTCTTCAACTGTCCAACCTAATAGCCTGTGCTCCCAATCCACATTAGCCAACTCCTCCCTCATCCCATTGTAGTCTCCCTTGTTCAAGCATAATACACTAGTTTTAGATCTAACTATTTCATCCTCCATCTGAATGTGAAATTCAGTCATACTATGACCACTCTTTCCAAGAGGATCCCTGACTACAAGATCGTTAATCTTACCTGTCTCATTGCACAGGACCAGAACTAAGATAGCATTTTCCCTTGTAGGTTCACCAACATGCTGCTTAAGAAAGCCATCACGGATGCATTCTGTGAAGTCCTCCTCAAGACTTCCTTGACCAACCTGATTCACCCAATCTATGTGGAAGTTAAAATCCCCCATGACAACTGCCGTTCCGCTCTTACAAACCTCAGTTATTTCTTGGTTAATTGCCTCTGTCACTGCAATATTTTTATTAGGTGGCCTATAGGCAACACCCACCAGTGATTTTTTCCCCTTTACTATTCTTAATCTCTACCCAGATGGACTCAACATTCTGCTCCGTAGATCTTATATCGTCTCTCACAATCGCCCTGATCTCATCCCCAATCAAGAGCGCCACCCCACCTCCTCTGCCTTCCTGCCTATCTTTCCATATTACCTGATACCCTTGGATATTTAATTCCCTGTCATCTCCACCTTGCAACCAGGTTTCTGTAATGGCCACTAAATCATATGCCTTGGTACTGATCTGTGCCACAAGTTCACTAACCTTGTTTCTAATACAACGGGTATTTAGATAAAGTGCCTTTATACTCATTGTCCTTTTAGAATCTAGTGACCTATGCGATTTTTGCTTTTTACTTTTATGCACTCTACTCTTACTTTTTTCTTCACTAACTCTAGCTTTGGCCTCTGCATCACTTCCCTCTTCTTTTCTGTGTGGATTCCCATCCCCCTGCCATATTAGTTTAAAACCTCCCCAACAGCACGAGCAAACAATCTCCCTAGGACATTAATCCCGGCCCTGCCCAGATGTAGACTGGTCCCACCTCCCCCAGAAGCGGTTCCAATGCCCCAAGAATCTGAAATCCTCCCTCCTGCACTACCGCTCAAGCCACATATTCATCCTAGCTATCCTGCTATTCCAACTCCGGCTAGCATGTGGCACCGGTAATAATCCTGAGGTTATTACCTTTGAGGTCCTACTCTTTAATTTATCTCCTAGCTCCCTAAATTCAGTTTGTAGGACCTCATCCTGCTTCCTTCCTATGTCGTTAGTACCTACATGCACCATGACAGCTGGCTACTCACCTTCCCTTTCAGAATGCCCTGCAGCCTCTCCAAGACATCTCTGACCCTTGCACCCGGGAGGCAACACACCATACGAGAGTCCCGTTTGTGGCCACAGAAGCTCCTCTCTATTCCCCTTACCATGGAATCCCCTACCACAACAGCTCCGCCACTCTTTTTCTTGCCCTCACGCGCAGCAGAGCCACTCACAGTGCCATGATCCTGGCTGCTGCTGCCTTCACCTGATGAGCCATCTCCCTCAACAGACTCCAAAGCGGTATATCTGCCTTAGAGGGAGATGACCGCAGGAGACTCCTGTACTACCTTCCTTCTACTACTCTTCCTGTAGGTCACCCATTCCCTATCTTTCCTTAGATCACTAAATGTGCTTTCTACAACATTCTCAGCATCTCGGATGCTCCAAAGTGAGCCAATGCGCAGATCCAGTGCCACCGTGCGGTCTATCAGGAGCTGCAGCTGGACATACTTCCTGCACACGTAGTCTTCAGGGACACTGTCGATCTTTCTGAGTTCCCACATGTCACAGGAGGAGCATAGCACGGGTCTGAGCTCACCTGCCATGTCAGAGCAACGGATGTTAGCGAAAGAGGACCACGGGAGAAAGGGAAGAGCCTGCTGGGGAAGTCAAAGTCTGTTGTCTGTGAGTCTCTGCGAATCAGTTCTTCGCCTTGACCCTCCTTCGCCCAAGCCCCGGTTGAGCCAAACCCTCTCGCCCTGCCGCCCTCTCACTCCGCTGCCCGCTCCGAACACTGTCCATTATATATGGCGGTCTTCTTTTTAAAACTCTTCCCACTTGCTACTGGCTGACATCACGCACCTATGCAGTCTTCCTTCTCTTTACCCCGAGTAGTATAATGCCTCCTCTCTGAAAATCCCTTCAGACGTTCCACTCGCAGCCTTCTTGCTTCGAATCTAAAACCACGGAAGAATCCTTGCCTTTTTAAACTCTTCTCGCTCACTACTGGTCAAGAAGTGGCAGATGGAATACAGAGTCAGAATGTATATGGTCATGCACTTTGGTAGAAGAAATGAAATGGTAGTCTATTTTCTAAATGAAGAGAAAATACAAAAAACTGAGGTGCAAAGGGACTTGAGGGTCCTTATGCAGGATTCCCTAAAGGTTAATTTGTAGTTTGAGTTGGTGTTGAGGAAGGCAAATGCAAAGCTCGCATTCATTTCAAGAGGACTAGAATATAAAAGCAAGGATGTAATGTTGAGGCTTTATAAAGCATTGGTGAGACCCCACTTGGGGATTGTGAGCAGTTTTGGGCCCCTTATCTAAGAAAGGATGTGCTGACACTGGAGAGGGTTCAAAGAAGGTTCATGAAAATGATTACAGTACAGGATTGAAAGGCTTGTCATATGAGTAGTTTTCAATGGTTTTGGGCCTGCACTCATTGGAATTCAGAAGAATGAGGGATGACTTAATTGAAACCTATCAAACATTGAAAGGCTCCTATCTCTCGTGGTCTTATGATTGCCTTGGTTGGTTGGGTGTTGAAAATAAAGGTTGGCAAATCATATTGCAGCTGTACAAATGTTTGTTGAGTTACATTTATGTGCAGTTCTGATCACTGTATTCTAAGAAGGATGTCGAGGCTTTGGAGAAGATACAGAAGTGGTTTACCAGGATATTGCCTGGATTAGAGAGTATCAGCTACAAGGGGTGGTTAGACAAGCTTGCATTGATTTCTCTGGAGCCCCAGAGAATGAGAGGCAACTTGTACACAAAATCATGATAAGCATAGATATGGTAGTCAGTCAGTGTTTTTCTTTTCCCAGCGTGGAAATGTGAAATACCAGAAGGCTGAGATTTAAGGTGAGAGGGGAAAGTTTAAAAAAGATTTATGAGGCCAGGAGAACTGGTGGAAGCACATATGCTAACAAAATTTGGAGGCATTTGGGCATGCAGGGAATGAAGTGATACGGGCAGATGATATTAGTTAAAATATCATCAGTACACAATTTGTGGGCTGGAGGGCCTGCTCCTGTTCTGTGTACTGTTCTGTTTTCAATATTCAGACTCCTAATATAGGGTCAATACTTTCAATTCTAAAAGAAATTATTTTCTTTCCCGAAATAACTTCCAATGCCCTTTATTTATTTACCAGTAATCTAATCAATACTGGTGACTATTATTTCCCATTAGGAGCTGGAGCTTTAAATCGCCCCATTATTCAGCAATGTTAAGTCAATAATGTGAAGTCTGCATAGTGTTCTCATTGGGGACACTCACTCTCCTCTGACAGCACGTAGTGTTAATGCTTGGGCAAGATGGTCTGAAAAAAACAGTGATACAAAGACTGCTGGAGACGTGAATACGGGAGGATATGTTCACCACACTTCATAGTTTGTAAATTGTGGCGAACTTACTTCAATATAGGGATGTTAAAATAAGGAATGAATGGCACCTGCCATTTGTTCTGCATTCAGGGAGGACTTGTAGCACTTTGCTCAATCCTAACAAACACAGTCAAAAGATGAATCAATAAACATATTCAGATGACAATGTAGTGCATAGTCCGCTGTTAAAGTCCCAAGAGTTAGATTTTTCATTGTTGAAATGTTAATGTTCAAGATACACAGGAGGATGTTTCCTATGGTGGGAGAATCTTGGACCAGCGTGTCCTCAGAATAGAGGAACAGAGATGAGGAGGAATTTCTTTAGCTAGAGAGTGGTGAATCTGTGGAATTTGTTGCCACAGGCGCCTGTGGAGGCCAAGTCTTTACGTACTGTATACTTAAGGCAGAGGTTGATAAATTCTTCGTTGGTCAGGGCGTGAAGGGATATGGGAAGAAGGAAGGAGACGGGTGCTGAGAGGAAAAAATGGATCAGCCATGATGAAATGGTGGAGCAGACTTGTTGGGCCAAATGGCCAAATTCTGCTCCTATCTCATGGTCTTATATACACACTCCATGCACTTAACACACACCACCACACACAAACAAGCGCACTGTTCACACACATACACCGTGAAGAAGAAGAAGAAGAAAGCCCTTAACTCCGAATGGAGTCATCAGGACGCTGTCATGACGGCGTTTTTTTTAGAAAGCTTTCTTATTTTTACAAGGCCGAATTGCCAGCTCAACACTCAACCCAGCATGGATGGAAAGCGTACAAGGGAGCTGGCTGGATTCGAACTCGGGAGCCTTCACTCCGAAGTCTGGTGCTAATGCTACATGCCACCAACCGGCTACACAGATATACACCATATTTACTCATAATTCACAGGCATACACTACACACACACACACACACACACACACACACACACACACAAAGAGTGCTCGTACACAGGAAGGTAGAAAAAAGGAGAACGAAAATTCTCATGTGAGTGCACGTGGCCAGAAAGTCTTTGAACTGCTCAAAGTTCTGCCTCATGTCCTCATGTCTGTGTGTGCACTGTGTGAGGATAAGGTCAGGTCTTGCAAAATCCAACAACCTGCTGAAGGTGAATGTGAATTTGTCCACTGCCCATGTAACTGAGCTGCTGGAAAGTCATTGATTCCACTCCCCTCCACCTCCCACCCAGCCTCAGCAGAAAGTGAGTCCAAACAGGAAGGATAAACTGCAGCCTCTCACCAATTTATTGCTACTTGGGGAACAAGACCTGGTTGAAATGACATGAAAGTCAATATCTACAGAAAGGTGGGATCATTGTGACCCACCAACCTTTTGCTGTTGATAGGAAATTCAGATCAAGTGTTTATAATCACTCAATGAGAAACTGCTGTCAGAACATTCCTCACAACTGATCAAGGGCATGAGCTGGAATTTAGGTGTGACTTCTTCTGAGAGACATTTAAGCACGCACACTAAATAAATCAAGTTATACAACATAGACTCAAGAGGTGCTGCAGATGCTGGAAAACTAGAGCAATACACACAATGTGCTGGAGGAGTTCAGCAGATCAGGCAGCATCTATGGATGGGAATATACTGTCGATGTTTCGGGCCAAGACCCTCCATCAGGACTGGAAAGGAAGGGGGAAGAAATGAGATTAAGAAGATGAGGGGAGGGGAGGAGGAAATACAAGGTGGCAGGTGATAAGTGGAACTGGGAGGGGGACAGGGTGAAGTAAAGAGCTGGGAAGTTGACTAGTGGAAGAGATAAAGGGCTGGAGAATGGAAATCTGATAGGAGAGGACAGAAGACCATGGAAAAAAAAGGAAGGGGGAGGAGCACCAGAGGGAGGTGATAGGCAGGTAAGAAGAGAAGGTGTGAGGAAAACAAAAATGGAGAATGGTGAAGGAGAGGGGTGGTGTAATTACTAGAAGTTCAAGAAATCAATGTTCATGTCATCAGGTTGACGGCTACCCAAACAGAATATAAGGTGAAGCTGTTCCCAATCTACGTCGGGTTTCACCAATATACAGGAGGCCACACCAAGAGCACCAGAGATAGTAGATGACCCCAACAGGCTCACAGGTGAAGCATTGCCTCATTTGGAAGGACTGTTTGGGGCCCTGAATGGCAGTAAGGGAGTTATACAATAGGGCATGCACACTAACCCTCCGGATCAATAGAGATCCTTGTGTATTGACACTGCTCTACTTTGCACATGGACCTGACCTCACAGGGCTTTCACGGAAATGAAGGTCACCCACGACTCCAAAGAAATATCTCCTGCTGCTGCCTGTAAAGAGTTTGTATGTTCTTCTCATGGCCATGTGGGTTTCCTCCCACAGTCCAAAGATGTACCAGTAGGCAGGCTACTGTTGGTCATTGTAAATTGTCCCATGATTAGGCTAGGATTAAATCAGGGGTTTACTAAAGGAAGGCCTATTCCACGCTGTAGCTCAATAAATAAATAAATTGTTTCCACTCGCTTAACAATTTATATATTTTCTGCCTCTCTACAGGTTCTTACCCCCTCTGACAGCTCTTTCAGTTACCGTTGATCATTTTTTTCCCATTTTACTTACTTTTACAACACAGGAAGCAAATGCCCAACCAGCACACTTTTGGGAGGAAGCTCATGCGGTCACAAGCAGAGCTTTCAAACTCCACACAAATATTATTGGAGGTCAGGATTGAACCAGAGTCTCTGGAGTAGGGAGGCTGCACCAATAATTACTGTGTCACCCTGCCACACAATTTAACTTTCTACCCGCCAACCACTGATCTTACACCACTGTGACTTTCCTGATGTACACTACCTGACACTGCATCTCACCAGAAGTGGAAACATGGCTCATACAGAGCTTTTCGAGCATCCTAAAACTGTTCAATGAGCTTTTGTTTACAAAGTGAATGATAATTTCTGTGGACAAATAGAACTGGGATTTTTGTATGTACAGCAACAGCAATCTGCCGGGGGAATTCAGTGGGTCAAGCAGCGTATGTGGAGGGAAAGGAATTGCCAATATTTTGGGTTGAAACCTGGTCCTGATGTCTTTACATCAACAATTCCTTTCTCTCACAGAAGCTGCTCAACCTGCTGAGTTTCTCCAGTACACTGTTTGTTTCTCCAGATTGCAGTATCTACAGTGTCTTATGTCTCCATAATCGTAGGTGCTGTGGACGAAATAGCTGGCTCGTGGAGTAGTGGGACCCGCATCGGTCTTCGAGGCAGCTGGCTCCTTGCACGCTTTCCATCCGTGCTGAGTTGAGCATCGAGCTAGCAACTTGGCCTCGTAAAATAACAGAAAAATGCTGAAGAAACAGCAGGGTTGCCACCCGATGCGCCACAGGGCGCAAAGAGGAACACACGTGATGGAGTTGGTGCTTTTTGAGAACTTGTGAACTTCCAGTATTCTGATTATGTTTTCCATGTTCCTCACAAACAAAAGTGACTTCACTTCTGTGGAAGTAACAAAAGCATTTGTGCAAAAAAACTGCACAGGGCCTAACAGGGTATCCTAACGTGGGGCCAAGAGAAAGGAAGATAATGTTGCCCTCACACCCTGACATGGTCATTGCAAGGCTAACAGAGAAGTAAGCGAAGTGGGTGGTGGACCTTAGGAGGGGAGGCAGGTGCGGCCAGCCGAGCTGTTTGATCGGAGATAGCTTCAGGAGCTGGAAAGCTCTCAGCTGGATGCAAGGTCAGTAGAAGATTGAGATGGGACAATGGCTCAGTTAAGTATGGAGCAGGAAGGTCAGGACGGAAGTGGGAGTGAACATTAAGCCAACTATTTAAAGGAAAATCAAGCTGGAAGATGATGAGTGCCATGACACACCCAGCAACAGAACAGGCAAGTTTTGACATTCATTAAGTGACCCCGAAACAGAGTACAAGAGCACGGCTGGCGTTCTGACAGCACGCTAACCTCCGCTACATCATGCGTTTTGTAGGTCATTGCTTTGTTTAATTGGTACCAATTGTAAGGGGCAATATATCCATGCCTATGGTATAGGTTACAATGCTCTCTCATGGGAAAACAGGATTATGATATATTATCATTTCTATAACCTCACAAAATGTTATTAACAATATCAGATAACAAAGATGCTTTCTTCCAGTAATAATACAAAAATAGATGCAATAACTATTGGTCAGATAGCAGTAGACTGTTAATCGCATATTTCTTGATTCATGTTATGAACTCATTCTAGTTTCACTTTTAAGATTACTTTATAAAATTTGATCTGCTCGATTCATAATCCTTTACAGAACATATCTTGATTTTTCTGACAGAGGGAACTCTTCTGAAACAGCAAGGTAACCTTACGACCATATTGATATGCAGCCTAACTCCTTGGGAATGTGGAAGAAGCAACATGAATCACCACAAAAGCAGAGTGTGTGGAGACAGATCAACCAGCTGACTCCTTCTGTGAGACTGGACTAAGCAGAAAGAGGGAGGAAAATAATTTAAAGGAAGAAATAGGCAGACTAATGTGTGAATTATAGAATACTTATTACTTATGGTGTGATTTTGTAATCCATCAGTGTAAAATCATCTAATGTGGTGTAAGAGGCAGGTTTGACTAACATGGGTATTGGACAGCGACAAAGTATGTATGTTTTTGTTTTAAGGCAAGCAACAGATGTCTTTTCAAGATGGCACTGAGTTGCGCCACGTCGAGATTGTGCCTCAGACTTAGTGCTTCTTTTAAGTTTGTAGGGGTGGTTTTTGAGGAGAGAGAGGAAAGTTGGAGATCAGGTCAGCAGTCCAGGCCTCTGCTTTGCCCTTGAGAGCCAAGTGAGCATGGACAGGTGGTGAAGGACATCCGCAGCCCAGTCCTCCACTCCATGCTCGAAGGCCTTGTGAGCAGGATGTGCAAGGTCCAGTCTGTTAGCAAGCCCGGAATTCAAGCTTGGAGCTCGCCTCGAGTTCGGGTTCCTGTCATCAGGTAGTCCAGGGTCAATACTGAAGGTTGGAGCCCAAAGGTCAACCGGAGGTCCATAAGTCAAAACCTGATGACTAAAGCCTGGAGACTGGAGGCCTCTCCTGAAGGTGGAGGACTTCCTGTGTGTTGGGAGGAAAGGAGCTTGCTTTGCCATTGTTGCTTGTTGTGTTCTGCTGAACATTGTGGCTATGCTACTTCAGCTACGGAATGTGTGCTGTCTCCAGCACATCCCTAGGCAGTGTTGGGTGTTAATGCTAATGACACATTTCACTGTATGTTTCAATGTAGATCTAATAAATAAAGCTGAAATCTGAAATCAGGAAGATATGACGGCCTGCATTACCTGTGGCTTATTCTCTTCTTCATCCTTGTAGTAGTAGAGCTGCTCTCCCCTCAGCACAAACCACCGTGGCTGCCAGTTTTTCATGATGCTTCGCTGCTTCTTCAACCATCCTGACTTCAAGACTCGTTCCTGGAGACTGGGGGAGGATGGTCTGCTGGAGGGTCGTGCTGACTCGCCCATCACCATGCTTTTCGACCGGGCTGGCAACAACAAGACACTTCAGGATTAGGAAACCTAACCAATGTAAACAATGGACTGTATCTATCAGTGCAGATGGATATCCATACATTCACCAAAAAAAACATAATATACATATAGAGTCCAACTAACTTTCCTCACTGGAATTTATCATATGACCAAAACCAAAATTATTAATTTAAGTCTGCAATAATCCTCAAAAAAGGATATCAATTGAATTTTGCAAGGTTCTAATAGCATTACAATTCTACATAGAAAGTTAAAACATCTGAGACAATGTTTCTCAAATATATTTTCATGTTTTCTTGCCCATAGAAGTGAGGCCACTGGGCCCATTGAGTCTTTACTACCTCTCAAAGCAATTCCATCATTCCCATTTCCACACTTATCGCTCTATCACCTATTGTCTCTCACATTCCCATGGAGCTCCCACAAATCCCTTATCAGCTATACCAAGGGAGTTCACTATTTATGGTAGTCTGAAGCTTTTTTTTAAGAATGCACTGAAAAATATTCCAGAACCTTGTGCACCCCCAATATCTGTTTGCTGAATAAACTAATTTATTTATTGAATAAAGGTCAAAAAGATATCACTGATAGGCTGAGGTTAGTCTTGCCATTACAATAAGTTGCTGCTTGATAAGGAAGAAGAAGTTAACATCAAAGTTAATGAGGAAATGAGGGCAATTGGAGAGAGGGGGCACATTGTTTGTGATCAAGCAAGTGGGACACACATGGCAGGTTAGAATGCTGGTGGAGAGAGAACAAACTGAATGAATGAATGAATGAACGGTCAATGGCAGAACTGATACAAAAGAAAAAATATCAGAAGATCTCAAGTGACTGTGCAAATGCTAAGAGAGGAAAACATTACTGCTAATGATGACATATGCCCCCAATGGCTTTTCCCACTTATCTATTTTTCAGATGTTAGGAGCTGCTTTTAAGGCCAGCATTAGGAGTTGCTGAGAAGGTGGTTGTCAGTTATTTTAAGTTGGTGCCTTTGTAGACAATTCCAAGGTCAACCATATGGTGTGCACCTATAGAAAAGAACGGGTAAAGATGGCAAATTTCCTTTTTGAACAGTATTACAAGAAAATAATATTAGAATCAGAATCAGGGTTCTGGTGACGTCATTGTCCAGAATGGCAGCTTAAATCAACAGCTCCTCTGGAAAAACGCATATTTTGCCCCGTTAATCCATCAATATAAGATCTTCCGAAAATATCTGAATTCATAAGGAGGACAAGAATAGGGAAAAAGAATGGAGATTAAAAAAAGCAACACTGCGGAGACTATGAAAGAGGGAGGTGCAATGTGCCTCTCGCATGGTGGTGAGGCTGATGTTGGGCTTGTTCAGGCGAAGTGGCAAATATGATGAAGATTCTGGAAGAGATAAGGGAAGTCCAAAAAGATATAAAACAACAACTAAATGATATAAAGTCAGAGCTCGCCAACGTCAATCAGAAAATAGCGATGGCAGAAACTTGAATTGAGAAGGTGGAAGATTGCATACAAAACGTGGAACAGATAAAAATAAAAAATAAAAATAAAAGTAAGATGATAAAAATACTAAAGCAACAGGAAAGTAAATTGCTTGACCAGGAGGGAAGATCGTGATGGAAAAATATCAGGATTTATAATGTTCCCGAAGGAGCAGAGGGATTGTCGATGATGAACGTTGTAGACAAGCTGCTGCGGAAGCGCTGGAGATTCCCCCGACTATGGAGCTTGAAATTGAGAGGGCACATCGTTCGCTCGTCCCGAGGCCTCCCGGAGACAGAGAAAGTAAACCGCGCTCAATAGTAGTTAGATTGCTTCGATTCAAGAGCAAGGCGGAGATTCTTCAAAGGGCCTGGGGTAAGAAGACTGTGTTTTGGAACGGGAAGTTAATATATTTTGATCAAGATTACCCCCCCCCCCCGGCGGTCCTACAGAAACGTAAGGAATATTCCGAAGCGAAAAAAATATTAAAGTAAGATTAAATTCCAAACCCCATACCCTGCAAAACTGAGAGTATTTTACAAAGGAGGGATGCAGCTATATCAGACAGTGGAGGTGGCGACTACAGACATGAACAACAGAGGACTGTCCATTAGCGTGGTCAGGCCAAGGACAAAGCTTTTTTTTCCCCAAAAATACTTTATTCAGAAATATTACAAAATAAAAATAATTACATACAAGAAAAGAGAACCATTCTTTGACTGTGAGTCCATATTCAATACAGTTATTAACAATAAAAATTTTGCGTTGACTCTCTGTTCATTTACAAATGAAAGATGTTTACAGTAAATCATGCGTTTACTCTCAACCCTTGGTCAAGAGTTAAGACTTATTAACAATCAAAATTTTCAACAATAAAGGCAGGCAATGGCTCTAATACTTTCCCAAATTAACAATTCCACCCACTCCTTGGGCACAATGTTGATTATCTGTCCACACCGCTGATGAGGGTAGGTCTCCTCCCCACCCAACCTCTCCCCCTCCTACGGGTGATGCTGAGCAGTTATCCCGATCTGCTTGGGAAATAGTAAGAGAACCGAGAAAACAGGGGCTGGGAGCACGACAAGAGAAGGATATTAGGAAGAGACTGTTGGTTCTCCGAGGACAGCCCTCACCTCCTCCAGAAGAGCAATAAGGTTTGGCTAACCTTACAAGTGCTGATAATCTAAACGGAAGCAAAAATAGACAGTGATATACCTATCTCGAGAAATATGTATTATAATGTGGATTTTATAATACTCAATTTTTTTTATTCATTCATTCACTCCTTTTTCCCCACCTAAATGAGAATATATATGGGAGGAATACACAGGGAAATCATTTCTGTGTAACGGACATAGATTTTTTTTTACTTACTTTTACAGGTACTGCAGCGGGGGCCCTCAACTCACAGGTAGGAGGGGCTATCCCCCATGGCTAGATGCTTCTTCTAGCTCAACCCAGGGTCATCTAGAGACCCCAGCCATGGAATCAGGCATGGAATCACACCTTCGTTACCTTTTTTTTTATTATTCGCATTTCTTGGTTCTTATTTGTTCAGGGAGTAGATCAATTAAGTTATATTCTGCAAATTTTAATGATACTAACAGATAAATATACATGGCTAAGGACAAAGTAAAATTCATTTATTTTAACGTCAATGGGCTGTTAATTCCAATCAAACGAAGTAAAAGTCTATTAAAAATGAAAAAAAAAGCAAGCCCATGTAGTATATTTACAGGAAACTCACTTAAGTGATAATGAGCATGGAAAATTAAAGAGAATGGGCTTCACTAATCTGTTTTTCTCCTCATAAATCAGAACATAGAAGAGAAATTGCTACTTGCATCTCAAGCAAGCTAAATTTTGAAAAAGTATTCGAAGTGGGAGATAAGGAGGCAGATATATTCTGGTAAGGGGGAATATAGACAGAAATCCAGTTACTTTATTGAATATATACGCACCCCCAGGAAGTGATATTAGTTTCTTCCAGAAAATTACTAATATTATGATAATGGAAACAGGTCCCTTGATATGTGGGGGAGACTTAAATTTACAATTACAACCAAAGTTGGACTCTTCCAATGGAAAAACTTATGAAACAAAGTCCTTACATAAGAAAGTTAACACTCCTTTGAGGATGTTGGTCTAATTGATATATGGAGGGATCTTTTCCCTGATAGAAGGGATTACACTCATTATTCTGCCCCCCATTCTGCACATACAAGAATAGACTATTTCATAACATTTGGAAAAGATAAAGACAAAATAAACACCAGTGGAATTGAGACAATAGATGTAAGTGACCATGCACCTATATATTTATCTGTTGATTTTGACTTACAACCAAAGAATACTATTTGGAAACTAAATTCAAGTCTACTCAATAATTCCTATTTTAAGGAACAAATTAAAAAAGAAATTGGTCTTTACTTAGAATTCAATGATAATGGAGAGGTTTCACCTCCCATCCTATGGGATACTATGAAGGCTGTCTTAAGAGGGAAAATTATAGCGATATCTTCATATAAGAAAAAAAAAGGAATAAAACATTAGAGGGATTACAAAGTAAGCTGAAGGAACTGGAAAAAAAAACACAAATTGAGTTTGGCACAGGATACACTGGAGGAAATTTAAAAAATTAGGAATGAAATTAATAGTTTGGCTACACAAGAAATAAGAAAAAATTTAATGCTTCTGAAACAGAGATACTATGAAAGTGGATCGAAATCTATGAAGATACTGGCGTGGAAACTGAAAAAAAAGATAGCAGAAAATACAATTCATAGAATTAGGGATCCAAGAACAAAAGTGATAAAAAACAAGCTAAGTGAAATTCAAGAAGCTTTTGAAATGTCTTAAAAACTCTGTATTCCAAAGCTCCGGTGGGAAGCATGACCCAGCTTGACACCTTCCTGAATTCTTTAGAGTTATCCACTTTAAGCAAAGAACAAAATAGAACGATGACTGCTGACATAACTGAAGCTGAACTAAAAACTGCAATTAGTAAGCTTAAATTAAGAATTTAGAAATGAGTTAGTTCCTGTTTTGCTCCCCACACTGAACTGGGCACTAAGAAAGACGCAAATGCCACCCAGCTGGAAGGAGGCGATAATCTCAGCTATACCGAAAGAAGGCAAGGATAAAATGGAATGCGGGTCATTTAGACCAATATCTGTTCTTAATGTGGATTATAGATTATTTACCTCCATCATTGTCAAACGATTAGAAGAGTTTCTACCCACACTGATACATAATGATCAGACAGGTTTTATACAACAACGCCAAACACAAGACAATATATGAAGGACACTTCACATTATGGATCATATAAAAAAAGTGAAATTGAAGCAATAGTGATAAGCATGGACACTGAAAAGACATTTGATTCGGTTGATTGGAATTTTCTTTACAGAGTTTTACATAGATTTGGTCTACATGACACAATTATTAAAACTATCATCATCATCAGGTGCCATGCCCAGTTTGAGCTTTCACTACCATGGCCCACACACTCCTGTTTCAGGTCAAGTCGATCAATTCATTGGTATTCATTTCCAGTTCTCTGGCTGCTGTCTCCATCATCATTTGTCTTTGTCTTCCTCTTGCTTTCTTCCCTTCAATCTTTCCCATAATTACCGTGCATTCTAACTCCTCTTTCCTAATCACATGTCCAATGAAGTTACGTTGCCTTTTCATGGTCTCATACATTATTTCTCTTTTTGTATTTGCTCTGTTCATGACATCCTCATTAGAAATTTGTTTTGTCCATGATATTCTTTGCATCCTCCTCAAAAACCACATCTCTGCTGCTACAATTCGTTTCCTCATGTTACTAGATATTGTCCAACATTCTGAGCCATATAACATAACTGGATAAACGTAACATTTCAGTACTCTGAGGCAGGTTGTCATGCCTAGTTTAGTATTGGTCAGTATATTCTTCATTCTCATAGAGGTGTCTTTTGCCATCCCTATTCTTCTTTTGATGTCCAAGTCGCACCTGCCATCTGATGTCACCCAGCTTCCTAAGTAGCAAAAGTTCTGTACTTGTTTTATGTCTTCCCCGTTTATTCTCAGCCTGCAGATAGGATTCTCCTTCTTTTTGAATATCACTATACATTCTGTCTTTTTGCAATTGATAGATAGCCCCATTTTTGCACTTTCTTCGACAATTATATCAACTAAGTTTTGTAGTTCTTCCTCCGTACTTGCAATTAACACAGAGTCATCGGCATATCTGAAATTATTGATGTTTTCACCGCTAACTTTCATACCCAAGATGTCTCTTATTTTTTGTAATATTGTTTCACTGTAAACAATAAATAAATCAGGGGAGAAAACACATACTTGTCTAACGCCTCTCTTGATTTTCGTAAACTGACTCACTTCTCCAAAACTATAAAACTATATTCTGTTATACTATACGGGCACTATATGACAATCGTACTGCTAGGATTAAAATCAATGGATATTTATCTAATAGTTTTACCCTAGAAAGGGGCACGAGACAGGGTTGTGCATGGTCACTACTACTCCGCATTATATCTGGAACCATTAGCTCAATACATCAGACAAAATGAAGATATCAGGGGAATTACTATTAAAGGGACAGAACAAAAATTGGCCTTTTACGCGGATGACATTTTGATCTATCTAGAGCAACCAACATACTCTTTACCTAAATTGATGCAATCCTTTGAACAATATGTCCAATTATCAGGATATAAGATCAACATAGATAAAACCCAACTACTTTCATATAATTATAGTCTATTAAGTATTTGGGCATCATTATGCCAAAAGATTTGGCAAAATTATCAGAATGTAATTATTAGCCTATGTATAAAATAATTAAGGGAGATATAACAAATGGAACCTAATTCCTTTTCTTGGTCTCAGTTCAAGGATTGAATCTATTAAAATGAATATACTGCCCAGACTACTTTATCTCTTTCAGACCCTACCAAAAGAGGTTAACCAAAATCAATTCAATGAATGGAACAAGCTGCTATCAAGATATATATGGCAAGGTAAAAGGCATAGAGTTCGTCTCAAAACTTTGCAATTAGCCAAGGAAAAGGGGGGATGGGGCCTACCTTCTCTTAGAGATTATTATTTTGCAGCACAGTTGAGAGCTGTGATATGCTGGTACAACCCATCATATGACGTTCAATGGAAAAACATTGAAGAGAGGAAACTTTCCATCCCCATACAGGCAATTTTGGCTGATAACACCCGACAAAGTTACATAAATACTATTGATAACCCATGGGTGAAATGGACTCTTAAAATATGGAAAACTATTATAAAAGAATATAAACTAGAGAGAGACATTGCAATTCTTAAGTGGTGTGCATATGACTTGGATTTTACGCCGAACAAACTGGATGTTAGATTTAAGGACTGGACAGCTAAAGGAATATTGCAAACAGCTACTTGCAATATAATG
The DNA here is from genome assembly GCF_030028105.1 of Mobula birostris. Taxonomy (NCBI): domain Eukaryota; kingdom Metazoa; phylum Chordata; class Chondrichthyes; order Myliobatiformes; family Myliobatidae; genus Mobula; species Mobula birostris. The sequence goes on from NC_092387.1 coordinate 40,702,890, forward strand.
AAAGAAGGAACACTGTTCAGTTTTGAAATGCTCAAAGAGAAACACTTAGCAGAAAAAACAAGACTTTTATCGATATTTACAGATGCGACAGTATGTTAATAGGAAGGTTAAAAATGTAACCAAGGCAAGTACATGTTTGATAGAGCTATTTAGAAAAGCATATAATTCAGACAATGGTAGTAGGATAATTTCAAGCATGTATAAGGGTTTGTGAAATCTTAAAACACATTCGACTTCATACATTAAAACAAAATGGGAGAAGGAAGGAGGGATAATAACATCTGAGGAAGACTGGACAATAATATGGAGGTATCAATGGAAGTGTACCAGTTCACAGAAATGGAAGGAGTTCGGGTGGAAAAACTTGATAAGATATTTTATTACACCCTCACAGAAATCCCATTATGATAGTAACCTCCCTGTTTGCTGGAGAAATTGTGGAATCAAAATGCAAACCATCATCATATTTTCTGGGAATGCCCCATTATCAAAGTCTATTGGAGTGGGATACATAATGCCCTACAAGACATCTTTAAATGTGAAATACCCCTAGAAAGTAAGACCATATATTTTGGGTATATACCTCAAGAATAGTTAAAAAGAGACAAATATTTAATGAATATACTGCTGGGGACTGGTAAAAACACCCTTACCAGGAAATGGTTATCACAGGAGACCCCAACTTTAAATGTATGGATGGAAATTACAATGGACATTTACAAAATGGAGAAGATAACAGCATCTGTTAATCATAAGTTGGAACAATTTTATTCATACTGGAAAAAAATGGCTTAACTACATAACACCTCATAGGCCTGATTTTATTCTCACAAGTCAATGAATATATTGTAAAAAAAAGATCACTCCCTACTCTGTACATAATTTTCTTCTTTCGATGGTTCTTTCTTTCCTCTCCTTTCTATAAGTGTATAACTCAGATAAATATTATGTGGAGATTTGTGACAAATATGACTATACGATATATATATATAGTATCTGAAATACATCTTATGGAAATGTTTGTATGATGATGAACTTCAATAAAAAATAAATTACAAAAAAAAAGAATCAGAATCACAATCAGGTTTGTTATCACTGACTCCATGTCATGAAGTCTGTTGTGTTGTGGCAGCAGTACAGTGTAATACAGAAAAATCACTTTAAGTTACAATAAGTAAATAAAAGTATATAGAGCAAAAATAGAGCAAAATGTTGAGGTAGTGTCCATGGGTTTAGGGTCCATTTGGAAATCTGATGCAGAGAGGAAGAAGCTGTTCCTAAAATGCATTTTCAGGGTCTTGTACCTCCTCCCTGATGGTGGTAATGATAAAAGAGCACGTTCTGGATGGTGAGGGTCCAAAATGATGGATGAAGAAATATTCCTTTCCTGTCCATCCGTCCCAGCATCTCTTCTGCAACTTAAAACCACCTTTTTTTCCCCAGTCTCTCTTTCCTGGTTCTGACAGTTGCTCACCTGAAGTGTTACCTTGGCTTCTCTTTCTCTTTCCAAATAGGTACTCGGCTAGTCAGTTGCTGCCTGACTAGCTGAGTACCTATTTTTCTAACAGATATGTATTCTCTCCAACAAGATGTCCTTGGATGATAATGCAGATAAATCTTGACTGCTCCTTCCCCTCGTTACCCCAAGTGTTGTAATCAACTGTTCTACAGTGAGCAACACACACAAAATGCTGGAGAAACTCAGCAGGTCAACATAATCTATGGAAGGGAATAAACAGTGGACGTTTCGGGCTGAGTCCCTTCAATGGAATGAGTGTTAATAAAGGATATCAGCCTAAAACATCCTCCTTTTACTCCCCTCCATAGAAGTATATCCTGGAGGAACTCAGTAGGATCTGATCTACTGAGCTCCTCCAGCGTTTTGTGTGTGCTGTCCGAGATTTCCAGCATCCGCAGAATCTCGTGCTCTATAGCGGGGCTTGTCGCAGAGGTTCAAACATAAGCCAACCTCCCACATATCCACTTTTTAAAACCAACATTGCCTAAAATTTGATCAACATGACCACTGCAGTACGTTATGACATCTGTGCTAAACTTTTACAGCATATCATGAACTGAAAGGCAGTGCTGAAGAACCTGTTCATACAGACACAGAAAGTTGGAGTTTATCGAAGTACCTCCTTCTGTGAACCCCAGTGATCCAGCAGTCAGAGATCTACAAGTCATGTCACCATCAGGTTTGACCTTGTCCCAGCAATGTTCAATACTAGAAACTTTACTGTAGTAAAATTCATTCATCAGAACTTCTCCCTCATCAAAAATATTTTATTATAACATTAATCAATCTCAAAACGGAGTGACATCATTAAGTTGACATGTTTATGAAATACCTTTATCCTGTATATGTGTTCTATGTAAACTGGGAGATGTCCATCATTTTTTTTTTAAGTGTTTGTACTTGTATTATATAACACAAAATGTTCTGGTAAATTTTGGCAACTTGCAACAAGCCACAGGCAGGTTTGATACAGACTCCAAGTGATCACTGGGATGAGTTATGTTCAAATGCTCAAGCTAGAGTTTATTGTTGTCACTGGCATACATACATAGGGTATAAATGCCTTTTGCAGCAGCAGCACAGTACACTTCAAGATGAAGACAAACATAAATAAACATTAACTTAAATTAATATAAATTAGACCATAATGTATCAGAGAAGAATTAGGCCATTCAGCCCATTGAGTCTGTTCTGCCATCCAATCACAGTTGATTGTTGTTCAACTTCATTCTTCCACCTTCTCCTTGCAACCATTGACCTCTGTACCAATCAAGGACCTTTCAATTTCTGCCTTGTAATCACCCAATGACTTGGCCTCTGCAGCCCTCCATGGCAACGAGTTTCACAGATTCATTTCACTCTGGCTGAGGAAATTCTTCCACATAGCTTATTCATGTGCAAACAACAAAATAGACATAATGGCACTAGTGTAAGATTGAGAGAAAGAGAAGACAAAAATAATCTGGGTTAATCTGTGGGTTTTTGAGGTTGGTTCAAGAACCTGATGGCAGTGGAGAACAAGTTGTTGTTGAACATTGAGTGTGAGTCCGGTTTTTGTGCCTTTTGCCAGATGACTATGTTGAGATGAAGGCAATTACTTGATGGCGAGGGTCTCCAATGATTGACGTCACCTTCCTGAGGCATCGCCACTGTAAATTATCTAGAGTCACAGACAATAGCTAAGGCCTCAAAAGGCATTGGTCAGATCGCACTTGGAGTATTGTGAGCAGTTTTGAGCCTCTTGTCAAAGAAAGAATGTGCTGGAATTGGAAAGGGTCCAGAGGAGATTCATGAGAATGATCCAGACATGAAAGGATTAATGTACGAGGTGCATTTGATGGCTCAGAGCATGTACTTACTGGAGGTTAGAAGAATTGTTGGGGAGGGGAACCATTTGAATATTGAAAGGCCAAGATAGAGTGGACACGGAGAGGATGTTTTCTATAGTGGGACAGTCTAGGACCTGAGGGCACTGCCTCAGATTATACAGATATCCCTTTAGAACAGAGTTAGGGAGGAATTTCTTTAGCCAGAGGGTGGTGAAACTGTGGAATTCATTGCCACAGTCAGTTGTGGAGGCCAAATCATTAGGTATATTTAAAGCGGAGGTTGATAAATTCTTGATTAGTAAGGGCATCAGAAGTTACGGGGAGAATGCAGGAGAATGGGGTTGAGAGGAATAAATCAGCCATGAAAGAATGGTGGAGTAGACTTTATAGATCGATGGCCTAATTCTGCTCCTATGTTTTATGCTCTTATGGTCTACCTGTACATTCAATCAACAGATAGAAGGAATCATAGATGAAAGTGATCACCTATGCAGATGTGATGGACACCTTTCAATGACCTCTGGAGTGAGTTGCATTCAGAATCAGAGTTTGAGGTTGAAGTTTAGTTGCAGTTAAGAATGTTCAGTCACATACAGAATACATAAGTAAGAGTACAGGTGTCACATTAGTGTAGAATATGCTGCAGTATTTTGCATCATGTAGTTTCTTGTAAAATAATATTTTTTTTAAAAATTCTTATGTTTACATTTTTGGTGTTTATCATCTTAGTGAAACTTTTGGAAGTATTCTGAGTTTTGTTGCAACGTGAGCCATGAGTTTTGTTGTGCTATAAACCCTCGGGAGTTTTACCTCACCAGGAAAGCTTCAGAAGACAGGTCGAAGAGAAAACTACATATTGAAGACTATCACTTTGGGATGCTTCCAAACAATGTGAAATAATGCTGTCACCGTAGTTATTCTGTTACTACTCAGATGTAGGCAAAAATCATAGCATATTAATTGCAAAATACTCTTGGTTTGAAGGAAACCTAATTGTTTTTCTTATATATTTTGCCTCTTGCACAGTTAGAAGGGTACAGCAGTTGCTAAGGAGCAGAAATTCATCGTCTTTACCTACATGACTAATGACTGGGTTCTGAAATTTATTCAATTGAAGTTAATGAGAGTCTATGTGCAACATCTACTAGGTTGCAGTTCCCTGAGCATGAAATTCTGGTCCTAGGAATCAAAAACAAAAACAATTTTATAAACCTTTTTTCCCTGATGCCTTCAAAAAGAATAAAAAATAAAGCTATGTTTCATATCCCTATCATCTTTCTCCTGCAATGCTAGCAGTAACATCTGGAGATTAAAGCTTTTCTTCTGGAGACTTGAGCCTAGGAGAACCCTGGAGTGTTGATAATTCTATCCCATGCAAGTACAGCTCCAAGCTACAAGAGTAGCATGATCAAATTAACTCCATGATACAACTAATTTTCCATTAGAAGATCTTATCTCTAACTTGTAGAGTCCTTTAAATAAACTCCCGTCAAATCTTCCCAATGGGGGAGAAATTTGTTTTTCGTTGCTGGCTGCAAGAAGGCAACATCATTCATCATTCAAAATGCTGGTGGAACGCAGCAGGCCCGGCAGCATCCAATGGAAGAAGCACAGTAGACGTTTCAGGCCGAGACCCTTCGTGAGTCTTGACGAAGGGTCTTGGCATGAAATATCGACTGTGTTTCTTCCTACGGATGCTGCCTGGCCTGCTGCGGTCCACCAGCATTTTGTGTGTGTTGCTTGTATTTCCAGCATCTGCAGATTTCCTCGTGTTTGCATCATTCATCATTGATCCCTACCATCCAGGTCATGCCAACTTCTCACAGCTACCATCACCATCGATTAAGAGGTACAAAAATTTGAATATCTACAGCACCAAGTTCAAACCAATCTGCAAAACCTCCAATGATTTTCTCAGTAAAGCAACCCTATATGGGCACTTTGACCACTCTACACTACAATGGACATTTTGCTTTGTTCTAATTGCATTCTTTATTGTGTAATTTTGTTTTAGTTATGAATTTTTTGTGAGTATTGTATATCTGATGCGATGTGATGCTGCTGCAAGTAAACTTTTTCATTGCATCTGTGCATACATATACTTTAAATGTGACAATTAACTTTACTTTGACTTTAATATACATGGCTGGTATCAGATATTAGTTGCATATGCTAAGATGCATTAAAACCACTGGAGTTAACTTTGTCAGCATAGCCAGCAGCTGAGACTTCCGCCTTCACTTTAGGGCCAATGACCTAAGACTAATGCTTCCCCATTATCTCCAACTCCATAGGCTGCAGTCTCAGTCACTGGGTGGCAGCTGCAGAATCCTAGAGAAAGAAAGAAAGCTCTGTCCTGCATTCTCTGTCCTGGCTGTTGGTCTGGTGCGCTGAGGAGCTACAGGTTTGTGGCTCGGATCAACCTCAACCAGTTTGTCCACCACTGTAAAGGAACCCTTTTGCTGAGGGGAGCAGTCACCTTCAGGTGAAGAGAAAGGATAGCAACACAGAGACTATTCTCAATAATTGAATCTATTAAAAGATAGTAAGAGGGCAACATAGAGGTGGGATCAGTAAAGTCACCGCTTCAAGTTCCTGAGTGCCAGCATCTCAGATGTCCTTTCCTGGGCTCAACACATTGATACAATCATGAAGAAGGCATGCCAGAGGCTATGCTTCATTCAGAGTTGGAGGAGATGTGGATATTGCCAAGGACTCTAGCAAGTTTCAACAGATGCACCATGGAGAGCATTCTGACTGAATGTATCACTGTCTGGTTTGGAGGCTCCAACACGTAGGATTGAAAGAGGCCGTCAAGGGTTGTAGACGCAGTCATTTCCATTATGGGCACAAGCCTCCACACAGTCGAGGATATCTTCAAAAGGAGCATCCATCATGAAAGACCCTTGTCGTTCAGAACATGTTTTCACCATCAGGGAGGAGGCACAGCCTGAAGTCCCACATTCCACATTTTAGGGACAGGTTCTTCCTCCGTGCCATCAGATTTCTGAATGGTCTATGAACACATGAGCACTAACTCACTATTCCTCCTTTTCACTATTCATTTTATTTTTTTATTGTAGCTTTTAGTAACTTATTTCGCTGCTGCCACAAGTTAACAAGTTTCATGACATGTGCCAGCAATTTAAAAGAAAAAATGGTTCTGATTCTGTTTCAGCATCCTGGGTTCAATCCTAACTTCTGATGCTGTCTGTGTTTAGTTTGCACATTCTCCCTGCATGAATTCTCTAGTTGCTTTCTATATTCCAAAGTTATGCAGGCTAATAGGTGAATTGGATATTATCAGTCACCCCTGGTGTCTTGGTAAATGGCAGAATCTGGGACGAGAGGTTGGAAATGTTGGGAGAATTAGTTGGGGAGAGGGATTGCTCTCTGAGCTAGCATAGACTTGATGGGCCTAAGTAGCCTCCTTCCTTGTCCAAGAGAAACAGGACAGACAAGAAAGCTGAAGGATGTAATTTGGTCACCAAATTACAGGAAGGATATAAATAAGGTTGAAAGAGTGCAGAGAAGGTTTACAAGGATGTTGCCGGGACTTGAGAAACTCAGTTACAGAGAAAGGTTGAATAGGTTAGGACTTTATTCCCTGGAGCGTAGAAGAATGAGGGGAGATTTGATAGAGGTATATAAAATTATGATGGGTATAGATAGAGTGAATACAAGCAGGCTTTTTCCACTGAGGCAAGGGGAGAAAAAAACCAGAGGACATGGGTTAAGGGTGAGGGGGGAAAAGTTTAAAGGGAACATTAGGGGGGGCTTCTTCACACAGAGAGTGGTGGGAGCGTGGAATGAACTGCCAGACGAGGTGGTAAATGCGGGTTCTTTTTTAACATTTAAGAATAAATTGGACAGATACATGGATGGGAGGTGTATGGAGGGATATGGTCCGTGTGCAGGTCAGTGGAACTAGGCAGAAAATGGTTCGGCACAGCCAAGAAGGGCCAAAGGGCCTGTTTCTGTGCTGTAGTTTCTATGGTTCTATGGATAAATGGAATAAATGAAAACACAGAATTATTGTCAGTGAATTTATGATATTTTCCACACCACAATGTCATAAAGTACCCTGCAGCTGATAAACCATAGCTGCCAATTTATATCCAACAAAGTCCGACAAATATCACTTCTGTTCGACAAAGCATATGTGGTAGTTCAGCTTGGGCTGTAGACAGCAACTGAAACCAAGGTAAAAAAACTTTTGGAATAGAGGGAAATGGTACATGAAAACATAATGCATCTCTATCCTTCGGTCATGTAAGAATTACAAATAAGAACAAACAACCAGAAGGTTATACAGCTTGGAACTTAGGATCCAGTCCTGTATACAATGCATATATTAGGGTACAACTTTAATAATGCTTCATAAGCTACCTTGTCATAATTTTGGAATCTTTTTCTTCAAAGATACCCGGCTTAATTTGATTTCCACAACATGACCCTTCTCAACAGCAATCTGCCTCGCTAGCGAGGGGCTCCCAAACTTTTTTATGCCATGGAGCCGTACTATTAACTGAGGGGCTTGTGCACTCCAGGATGGGAACACTAACTGTGTGTGGATATGGACAGATTTCCCCAATGTCCATCTCCAGCTTCTCCATCCAATGCCATCTACAATTCGTAGACCAGGTCCCCACCATCGGATTGTCAGTCACTTAATAATTGTTGGTCATTCAGTACTGCTGTTGTCAGAGGGACTGTTACATTCTGCTGGGAGTATTGCTGTCTTTCTATGACATCAGGATAACTAGGACCAGGCTGAGCCAATGGATCATTGTGAAGCATCAGATAGGAGGCAGAGGAGCCTGAAGACCCACACTCAAGCGTTGCCAGCCTTTTTTATGCCATGGATCAAGGGGTCCATTGACTCCAGGTTGGGAATCCGTGCCCACACTCAGTGATTCAGAAACAGTTCCGTCCCCTCTGCCATCAAATTTTAGAATGCCCCATGAAACCATGAATGCTACCTCATTATTCCTTTTCTATTACTTTCTATTTTTGGTAATTTATAACAATTTTATATCTTTGCACTGCTGCGACAAAACAACAAATTTCACGTTGTATCTCAGTAATAAGTCTGACCTGATACAGATTCTAGGAATGCTCAAGCCATAAAACCCTACGTACCCACAGGGCAGAGGCACACACTCAGACTCTCCCAAGGGGACAGAAACATCATACATTTAAAGGTCAAAGTAAACTTGTTATCAAATTACATACATATATGTCACCATATACAACCCTAAGATTTGTTTTCTTGTGGGCATACAGAGTAAATCTAAGAAAACAATAGAATCAATAAAAGACTATACCCAACAGAAAGGACAAATAACCAATGTGCAAAAGACAACAAAATAAAAAAAATAAACAAATATCGAGAACATGGGATGAAGAATCATTGAAAGTGAGCCCATAAGTTATGGGAACAGGTCAGTGATGGGGTGAGGAAAGTTATCCCCACTGATTCAAGAGCTTGGTGATTGAGGGGTAATAACAGTTCCTGAATCGGGTGGTGGGACTCCAGTACCTTCTTTTTGATGGCAGCATAAAGAGAAGAGCATGGTGCTAGGGGTCCTTGAAGATGGATGACACTTTCCTGCAATTGTGCTCTGTGTAGCTGTGCTCAGTGGTGTGTAAGACTTTACTCATGATGAACTGAGCCATACCCGTTACTTTTTGTAGGATTTCTGACTTTCTGCTCGCCCTAGGGGAACAGAACCCCCACACTCACACTCCATGGGAGGACAAGACTGATACCTCCTGGGGTTTGGGAGCTACACACAATTAATCTTCCAGTGTTAGTTCAACCTATATTGACCCACACTGTGGTACAGTTCCACTAACTCTCTGGGGATGAGCTCTACACGCAACTCCCTCTGAATGGGAGGCCCCAGAGACAAATTAACTCTCTCTGGGTGAGTGGTGCTATCCCATGGGGGATGGGAGTCATGCTCAATTAATCTCCCTGTGATAGTTCCACACATATTGTCTCTCAATGAATTACAGTTATACACAAACACAAGGAAATCTGCAGATGCTGGAAATTCAAGCAACACACACAAAAAATGCTGGTGGAACGCAGCAGGCCAGGCAGCATCTATAGGAAGAGGTATAGTCGACGTTTCGGGCTGAGACCCTTCGTCAGGACGAACTGAAAGAAGAGATAGTAAGAGATTTGAAAGTGGGAGGGGGAGGGAAGACCCGAAATGATAGGAGAAGACAGGAGGGGGGGGGGATAGAGCTAAGAGTTGGAAAGTTGATTGGCAAAAGGGATACCAGGCTGGAGAAGGGAGAGAATAACGGGATGGGAGGCCTAGGGAGAAAGAAAGGGAGAGGGGAGCCCAGAGGATGGGCAAGGAGTTATAGTGAGAGGGACAGAGGGAGAAAAAAAGAGGAAAAAAAATGATAATAAATAAATAAGGGATGGGTACGAAGGGGAGCTGGGGCATTAACGGAAATTAGAGAAGTCAATGTTCATGCCATCAGATTGGAGGCTACCCAGACGGAATATAAGGTGTTGTTCCTCCAACATGAGTGTGGCTTCATCTTTAGAGTAGAGGAGGCCGTGGATAGACATATCAGAATGGGAATGGGATGTGGAATTAAAATGTGTGGCCACTGGGAGATCCTGCTTTCTCTGGCGGACAGAGCATAGGTGTTCAGCGAAACAGTCTCCCAGTCTGCGTCGGGTCTCGCCAATATATAAAAGGCCACATCGGGAGCACCGGACGCAGTATATCACCCCAGCCGACTCACAGGTGAAATGTCGCCTCACCTGGAAGGACTGTCTGGGGCCCTGAATGGTGGTAAGGGAGGAAGTGTAAGGGCATGTGTAGCACTTGTTCTGCTTACAAGGATAAGTGCCAGGAGGGAGATCAGTGGAGAGGGATGGGGGAGACGAATGGACAAGGGAGTCACGTAGGGAGCGATTCCTGTGGAAAGTAGAAAGTGTGGGGAAGGAAAGATATGCTTAGTGGTGGGATCCCATTGGAGGCGGCGGAAGTTACGGAGAATTATACGTTGGACCCAGAGGCTGGTGGGGTGGTAGGAGAGGACAAGGGAAATCCTATTCCAAGTGGAGTGGTGGGAGGATGGAATGAGAGCAGATGTGCGTGAAATGGGAGAGATGCGTTTGAGAGCAGAGTTGATGGTGGAGGAAGAGAAGCCCCTTTCTTTAAAAAAGGAGGACATCTCCTTTGTCCAGGAATGAAAAGCCTCATCCTGAGAAAAGATGCGGTGGAGACGAAGGAATTGCGAGAAGAGGATGGCATTTTTGCAAGAGACAGGGTTATACACAAGTAGATTCTCACTGGGGATGAGATGTACACCACAGTACTGAGGGAGAGGGGAGGGGGGAGAGAGAGGGAGAGAGGGGGAGAGAGAAAGGAAGAAAGGGAGAGAGAAAGAAAGAAAGAAGGAGACCCCACACAAATGAGCAATCCTAAAGGTGCATACAGTACACACCAAATTATCCCAGAGAATGAGTTCCATGCATAACTAACCTCCCAGAATTAGTTCCACACATACTGACTCCTGTGTAATTTAACAGGTACTGTATCACTCTGGGGAATGGGTCTACCTCACACACACACACACACACACTCTCTCTCACTCTCTCTCCCTCCCTCTCTCCCCCTCTCCCTCCCTCTCCTTCCCTCTCCTTCCCTCTCCTTCCCTCTCCCTTCCTCCCTCTCTCTCTCTCTCCCTCCCCCCCCCTCTCCCTTCCTCCCTCCCTCTCTCTCCCTCCCTCCCTCTCCCTCTCTGGGGAATGTGTCCCACATGGACCTGACTCTCACTGGGTATAGTACCACAGACACCAGCTGTCCCTGAAGTACAAATCCAAAATATATCGACTCTCATTGGGGTACAGTTCCCCAGACACCAGATGACCCTCATATACAGTTAAACAGATAATGTCTCTCTGGGTTATGGGTCCACAGTTACCAATTCTCATGATTCCTCACTCACCTTATAGAATCCATTTACCATAATTCTACTTGGTCATTTAATCTATTAATTTCTCTTTGTAAATTTAACAAAATTAATAATACTCAGGAATCTAACAACATACCTACATACAAACGGCAGTGGGATACAGACATCGCAATAAAATAAAACATATCTCTGTGATAATATTCATGGGACTGCAACTACCAAAACACAGCTTGCTATGTGGAGGTTATACAGTAATAACATTTTTAAAATGTCTAAATGATGTCCGTAGCAATGATGCAAACACCCACCTCTCAACAGTTGCTGAAGCTGTTGTGCTGACATTACCAAGCAGTCTGTGTGAATGCCAAACTGCAATTTAGATGTTTCATGTTCTGCCTTTTGTTTCTGCTGCAGAAAAGAGGAACTTACCCGAGCAGCTTTGGGTGGAGAATCAAGTATTTAGTAGGAAGCATGAAATAGAAATGGGTTAAACACCCAGATTAAGAGAGAACAAAAATACTTATAATATTCTCATGAATTTAATTGGTATCAGTTCTGCTATATTCATCAGGCAGGGGAAGAATTAATATGCCCTGTCCAAAGGCATTCACAGTGAGGGTTGAATTACTATCGAAGTCACTTCAGGACAATGTTATTAGACTGCATTTTTGGTTAATTGAGATGCACTTAGTTGTAGAAATTTGTAATTGTAAATTACAGCAGAGGTTTAATTCCAGGTAACTTAGCTAATGTACTTCTTGACCCGAATCAGGATGCACAGGAAATAGAGATCACATGTGACATCACCCCGTCTCGTCCTGTGGCCTGGTGTAACAGAAACTGGTGTCTGAATGGCATTTCGGGATATCTCAATTTTCTTTGCTGTGAAGAAAACCTTTTATAATTACTGGAGTAACACAAGGAATGCTGCAGCCTGTTTGCAGTGGGTCAGTAATGAATGGGACACCTATTGTCTCTTCTGCGACCTGACCTCGGAGGTGTGCAAGGACACCACACTGATAACAAATAGATTTCTCCCATGAGGACATTGTTCCTCCTGGGTTGGTGAGTTGGGAATGAATAGAAAAACCAAACCCTGCAATTAAAAAGGATACACTTAACACAGACAGTAAAGATTATTAACTGTTTTCTCTCCACAGATGTCGCTTGATCTGCTGAGTGATGGCTCAGCTCTCAGGGGATGAAGTACTGCGGAATGAGTACAGGGACTTGGGTGAGAAATTAAAATGCAGCACGTCGAGGATGGTGGTCTCTGGATTACTCCTGGTGCCACGTGCCAGTGAGTCCAGGAATAGAAAGAAAGGCCAGGTAGGGGCAAGGATTTGGGCTCTTGGATCATTGGGATCTCTGCTAGGGTAGAAGCAACCTGTACAAGAGCAAATTGCTCTTGAACCAGAAAGGGACCAATATCTCAGTGGAGATATTTGCTTTTGCCATGAGGGAGGGTTTAAACTAGATTGTCAGGAGGATGGGACTCAAGAGAATGAAGTCAGAGAGAATACCGAGCTACGTTCCGCAGTATAAGTATAGCATTCAGGATAGCCGGGTTTACAGTGGAACTGCAGATGGGACCTCTGCTTTCAAATTCATCTACTTCAAAGCACATGGTAAGGCAGGTAAGGCAGGCGAATTGAGGGTGTGGACTGCCTCTATAAGCAGCAGCAGAACAGAAACGTGGCTGAGAGAAGGACAGGACTGGCAGTCCGGTGTTCTAGGATACTGATAGGCATGACGTTGAACAGGTAAGAGTGGAGGAGGTGTTGCCTTTTTGGTAAGGACATAACAGCAGTGCATGAAGAGGATATTCTTGAGAGATCATCTAATGAGGCCATTTGAGTAGAACTTAAAAATTAGAAGGATATGATCACCTTTGTTGAGTTACATTGTAGACACCCTCAGTAGTCGGTGGGAAACTGAAACGATGTGTCGAGAAATTGCATGTAGTTATGAGAAGAGTAGTGTTCATTCATTATGTAAATGATTGGATATGGATGCGCATGGAATAATTAGTAAATTTGCTGATGATACTAAATCAGATGGCCTTGTTGGTAGTGAAGTAGGTTACAATGAGATCTTGATCAGTTAGGGAAATAAGATAAGGAACAGCAAGTGGATTTCAACTTAGATCAGTGTGAGATGATACATTTTGGACAGTTAAGACCAGGGCAGATCTTATCCAGTGAATAACGGGGCACTGACCAGTGCCGTGGAACAGAGGGCCCTGGGAATACAAATACACGGATTGCTGCAAGTAGATGAGGTAGAATAGGTGTCTAGCGTGCTGACCTTCAATCAATCAAAGCATCAAGTTTGGCGGTAGGAGCATTACGCTGCAGTTATTTAAGTGAGATTGGGGAGTGTATACCTTATTTGAAAGAGATTATCAGGAATGCATAGTTTTATTTGCAGGGTGCTCAGTTGAGTGCGTCAAAACTTATGTAAATTCTCCAGTAATGTAACTGGTTTTTCCATGTGGAAAATTTTCAAACAATACAGCTAGAGAAGAGGCAGAGCTGACACTCAGCAAGATGCTGGAGAGTGTTGGGAGCATGATAGTAAAAGCATCCTATTAGGAGCACACTATTCAGATGGTGCCTTTGGGAGCATGGATTGGAAGTACACTATCAAACGTGCATTAATATGGGATTTCATTGATTGCAGCAATCATTGGTTAGCATATTGAAAGCAGGCTGCTGTCAGTAGGTTGAGAGCACACTGTCAAGGCACGCAGTTGAGATTGGCAGCTGGGATGGTGCATCTATTGGCAACCTGTTGTAAACTCACTGTTATAAATTAGCTGTTGTAAACCCACTGTTGTATCCCCGCCGTTCGAAGCCTACTGTATATATCACACTACCTGGAACAGAGTGTTGGGAGCACGCTGCTGGGAACACATTGCTAGAACTATTCCAGTGGTCAGAATAGAGTCTGATTTGGTGGGACACTGAGGCAGCTGCTCCACTGCCGAATCACGGTGCTGTGCCCAAATGATCCCAAATCCCAAACATTTTAAAATGTAACTCATCTAACTGAGCACTGTACAGCAATCTGTTTCTCTATATCTGATGTCTGATCACTGATGTCCACACAAAAATATAAATAGCAATGATCTTAGTGAAATATTTTTTAAAATCAGGTACTATCAATCTAAAATAAAACCAGAAAATGCTGGAAGTATCCTTTTGGATGCAATTTCTTTTCCCATAGAATTGGCCTGACCAGCTAAGTATTTCCATTGTAGGTGTTTTGCAAATAAAAATTGCGGAGGTGTCTTATGTTTAAGAAAAACTGCAACCGCTCATTGATTGTACTCCAAATATTGAACACAAAGCGCGGTAAAAGTACTTTCCATAATTACACCATCACATCAGACTAGCCTCCTAAAGTGAACTCCTATTCAATGTTGGTGGCTGTGAAATATGTATGTTTCCACCAATTATATTATCCTACACAGGCCCTCCACCCCCCCACCCCCCGCTGGATTCACCAAGACTGGAATTGTGAAAATTGGCTTGACTGAAGCCCGGCTCGGGTCCTTTGTTCCTTGGGTGGAGGACCAGCAGAGGCCTCTGGCTCACCTAGAGGTCTGTTGATGTGCTCATGGTCATGTTGTGAGGGCAGGAGCAAGGTAGAGGAATCCTAAACATATTGATGGGCTGGTTTAAGACAATTTACTGAAATACATTCAGGTTTACCCCTCTTATCTATGATAAAAGTCTTTTCTCTCCATTCCTAAACGGGGAATGGACCATTGTAAGGGGGTCTAAGGGGATGTTGGTATGCATCATTGTGGGTGGAAACAAACGAGACAGAAATTAGGAGTCAACAGGAATCCAAGAGTGCTGTTCACCATGATGGGAGGTAGGAACTGGTGCAAAGGAGTTGAATTTACTTCAACGTTTTCATATGATGTAATTTAACTTTTTCTGAATCCTTTTTATTAACTTAAAATATATGAATAGAGGAGCAGAATTGATGTCATTATTGAATGTATTCAATTTAAGATATTGGTCTAGCCTTGTTTTGTTCCGTTTGCTTTCTTTTTGGGTTTAGTATTTTATTTTTTTTGTGTTTTTTTTGGGGGGGTTTTCTTTGTATTTTTTTTTGTTTTTATTTCTTTTTTCTCTACGATTAACTATATTAAGAGTTTGGAAGTCTATTAAACCTGTATTGTTTGAAGTCTTTTTTGTACATGTTTATCAACAATAAGATTATTCGAATCTCTCTGTATCAATATTGTTATTCTGTTTATAATTTTGGAAAATTAATAAAAAGATTTAAAAAGAAAGAAAGAAAGAATTTAGTAAGGAGAATGAAACTGTTTAGAGGCTGATCAGGCAGTGTGGCGTCAGGAATAAAATCACCTGGCACTCGTAATGGCTGCCCGTATACCAACTCAGCTACAGACAACAGCAGACCTTCTTCTGGAGAGCCCCAGCAGGACCCACAGGAGACGATCATGCCAAGACTCATCTGTCAGGGAAGCCCTCACAGCAGCCTTTAAAGAGCAGTGAAACCAGTGCCGGTGATAAACCACGGTGTGAGGTAGCTCAACACCGAGGTTCTGGGCCATCGCAGCCCTGAGGTTTCGTATGAACCGGGGACCACGGTTAGAGGAAATATCAGAAGGTGTGGCAAATTGAGTAATCGAGGTGTTAACGAATGCTCGAGCCACGACTGTGACCATCATTGATGTTAGAGGGGCGACCTCCAGCCACCTGGTAATACGGTCCACCATGGTAAGGAAGTGCATGAAACCATGTGTGGGGGTGGGGGGAGAGAGCGCTGGGAAGCGGACCAACAAGGTCCACATTGACATGGTCAAACCACCACTCAGAGACACCAAAAGGTACCAATGGCGCCTGAACATGACGGTTAATTTTTGCCCACTGACACTCCACACGGACTGCACCCCAATCATGCACCCCCTTTCTAAGACCGTGCCACACAAATTTAAGTGCAACCAGTTTCTGTGAGGCCTTCCAGCCCGGATGTGAGATGCCATGTATGGAGTCAAAGATAATCTGCCTCCAGTTTGCGAGCACTCTGGGGTGAAGGAGACCAGTTGAGACGTCACACAAGAGAGAAACCCCAGCTTCTATGAATTTAATCTCAGCCAGCTGTAGGTTTGTAACTGCTGTTCGATAGGCCTGGACCTCTGGGTCATCTTGGTCAAGTGCCATGTCGGCATAGTCAACCACTATGTGTATGTCTCAATGGCTGGCCCTAAGAGGCATCAGCCACGGGCTTATTTTTCCCCTTGATATGTAGGCTGGTTGGCATTGCTGCCATCTAGATCAAGGGTCTGATATTTTGGCCAGCTTGTGCACAAAGGGTTTGTGGTCAATGAACGCTGTGAAATGGAAACCCTTTAGAAAAAAAGCAAAAATGACGGACAGACTCTTAAGGACCGAGAGGCTTACGGTCAAGCATGCTGTACTTCATTTTGGGGGATGGAGCTGCCAGCTGAAGAAGGCAAGTGGCTGCCATGTGCCTCTGACCAACTGTTTGTGCACAGCCTCCACAGCATAGTCTGAAGCGTCAGTATTAATGGCTATGGGTGCATTGACCGTCCTTATGTTGGGGGTCTTGCTGACTGGGCTTATTGTGGCACTGAAAGGAAGAGGAATGATGCACCACTGCCTGGCTGAGTGTAGACTATCAGCCATTTTCGCAAGCTCACTACAGTCCTTCACGGGTGTACCAGCGAGGGCTATGTGAACTTGATCTGGCGTTTGCTGCGTGAAGAGTTCTTTCATAGCATAGTAGTAGTCATACTTTATTGATCCCAGGGGAAATTGGTTTTCATTACAGTTGCACTATGGATAATTAAATAGTAATAAAACCATAAATAGTAATATGTAAATTATGCCAGTAAATTATGAAATAAGTCCAGGACCAGCCTATTGGCTCAGGGTGTCTGCCCCTCCAAGGGAGGAGTTGTAAAGTTTGATGGCCACAGGCAGGAATAACTTCCTATGACGCTCTGTGCTGCATCTCGGTGGAATGAGTCTCTGGCTGAATGTACTCCTATGCCCAACCAGTACATTATGTAGTGGATGGGAGACATTGTCCAAGATGGCATGCAACTTAGACAGCATCCTCTTTTCAGACGCCACCGTCAGAGAGTCCAGTTCCATCCCCACAACTTCACTGGCCTTACGAATGAGTTTATTGATTCTGTTGGTGTCTGCCACCCTCAGCCTGCTGCTCCAGCACACAACAGCAAACATGGTAGCACTGGCCACCACAGACTCGTAGAACATCCTCAGCATCATCCGACAGATGTTAAAGGACCTCAGTCTCCTCAGGAAATAGAGACGGCTCTGACACTTCTTGTAGACAGCCTCAGTGTTCTTTGACCGGTCCAGATTATTGTCAATAAAAGGATGGTGATTTCTCAGGAGAGACAGCATATGGTCCTTCAGCTCCAAGGGCCTAGCATCACCAAGGCCAGGCAAGGAGAGCAGCTGTTTGGCACAGTCAGACTCCAACAGTCCAAGGTACTGTAAAAGGTGAGTTTTCAGCGATCAGCATTTATGGTGTTCAGCCAGGAGTTCTGTTAGACTCACCACTCCTGCAGCCATGGAGTTACTGAACGACGCTACCACATTGAAACAATCGGCGGAGATTCATGGAGTTACTGAACGACGCTACCACATTGAAACACTCGGCGGAGATTCATGGAGTTACTGAACGACGCTACCACATTGAAACACTCGGTGGAGATTCATGGAGTTACTGAACGACGCTACCACATTGAAATACCCGGCGGAGATTCATGGAGTTACTGAACCACGCTACCACATTGAAATACCCGGCGGAGATTTCTTGCAGCACGTGTTGGACCCTGGCTTGTACAAACCAAGCACAGGCATTTTGCTCCCAAAACTCCGGCAGTTTCAAAGCAACTGCGTTGGCTGACATGTTCAACAACTCCGGAATCGTTCTAGAACATCAGGATCACCAATGTAGGTTTTCACAATAAAAGCAGCAGAGGAGTTTTATTTAGATTGGATTAGATTAGATTCAACTTTATTGTCATTGTGCCAAGTACAGATACAAGGCCAATGAAATGCACTTAGCATCTGACCAGAAATGCAAAGAATAGTGTTATTTACAAAATAACGGCGAATAAAAGAAGTGCTACAGCACACAAATATAAAAGTACTGAGACAGCACAATATGGGTGCAATACTACTTAGTGCTGTGATGAGAGGTTCAGCAGGGTCACAGCCTCAGGGAAGAAGCTCTTCCTGTGCCTGCTGGTGCGGGAGCGGAGGCTCCTGTAGCGCCTACCGGATGGGAGGAGAGTAAAAAGTCCATGGTTGGGGTGAGATGCATCCTTGATAATGCTTTTCACCCTGCCCAGGCAGTGTTTATGGTAAATGTTTTCAATGGTGGGCAATTGGGTGCTGATAATCCACCACATGCTGGAGTGCTTTGTGGTCCGATACAGGACAACTGCCATACCACACTGAGATGCAGTTGGTGAGTATGCTCTAAATGGTACAGTAGTCTAAAAAAAAGCATGTTGTACTCTAAACACTGAATGCAAAGCGTGGTAAAAGTACTTTTTGTAATTACATCTTCACATCAGATCAGCCTCTTAAAGCAAACCCCAACTCAATGTCGGTGGCTATGAATTATATACATATCCACCAATGACATTATCTCACACTACCATTTTGTTTCTGTTTTATATTTGACATTAGTATTTGTGAACAATTGGCTGAACTACAGATGGCTACTGCCATTTCACCAGCAAATTACCAGGGGCCCATTTCTGTCCACTGGTGTGTGCCAAGAATGTAGCAACTCATTTGAAACATGCTAGATTTGACAGTGCAGTACTCCTGCTGTGCTGCACTGGAGTGCCTAGCTAAATGTTATGTTTATGTCTAGAGCTGATCTTCAACCCACAGAAGAAGAGACAGTGCATTCTGCTCAATGTTTCTAAAGCTACTGGCATGAACAGTAGACGAGTACAAAACTCAAAAATTATGCATTTTTTTCATCACACTGATAAATCTACACTAATTTCACATTCCTTGAATTATAGAACAGCAAAGAGGCCCATTGCCTGTATACCAGCTTTTTAAAGGAATCATTTTCCTCATGTTGCTGCATAATAGTTATCTCATGAGCAACCCAGATGGCTGAACTAATGGGGCAGAGGCACAAGTTCAAATCCTACCACAGCAACTGGGGAGCACAAAGTTTATTCAGTTATTCAATAAATAAAATGTAGATTTAAAGATTCATGTGAAGGTGACCAAGATGTTGCTGAAAATATTGGTTCCCTAAGGCTTTTTCGAAGCAGGAAATGTGCCAACCTTAGCTGACAGCTGGAACATGATTCCAATTCCACAACAGTGTGCTTGACCGAATTGCTCTCTGCAATCGGCTTGCAATCAAATCATTTCCAAGTCACTGTGCCCATCGTGCAAGTAAGATCCAATTAGCTGCACACCATTATGAGTCTGCATAGCATAAAACACTTGTTCTTTAAATATCTTTTCCACTTGCCTTTAGAAAACTAATCTTAAACCTGCTTCTACCACTGCAGTGTTTTGTAGATCATGACAGCATTGCACAAATCTTTTCTTCCTATCCCCCAGTGGCCTGGTTTACACAGCTCTGATTATGCACTTGCCAGCGACTCCATTGGACTGCTGAAGAGCTGGGGAGGGTGCAAAAGATTAGCTTCACACCACGCAGTTAGCAACCTGCCCGACACATGCAAGTGTGTTTTTTCACTGCCAGAATAGCAGGCAATCATGCCCTAGGGTGAAGGATCCTTGCAAGAGGTGGTTCTGAAAACAAAACACAGAGACATACAGCACAACAACAGCCCCCTTGGCCCACAGCATTGTGCTGAACTAATTAAACTCAGTCAGCGTTTTGGGCCAAGACCCTTCATCAGTCTTGATGAAGGGTCACAGCCTGAAATGTTGACTGTTTATTCTTTTCCGTAGATGCTGCCTGGTCTGCTGAGTTCCTCCAAAATTTGGCATGTGTTGCTTTGGATTTCCTCGTGTTTGTAATAAACTTACGACACCTAATCTGTTCTGCCTGCGCCTGGTCCATACACCTCCATTCTCTGCATGTGTACAGTATGAGCCGATCTAGGAGCCTCTATTGTATCCCTGCCAGTGCATTCGTGGTACTGGCCCCACTCCGAGTGTAGTAAATTGAGATGGCATTAGGAAGCCTTGAGAATTCACAAATCGAAACTTCCTGTAAATGGTGGCACATTCAGATTCAGCAGCCTCTCGGGGGCCAACCAAAAGATGTCTTTTTTTTACGATCACAGGACAGTGCTGGACAATAAGAACTTCAAGTACTGCAGATCTACCACAGAAACGAGCTGCTCGTTGGCCAAGGAGCTGGAGGAGCCGGACATGGTGCAGATCACATTACTGCCTGCTACAAGAAGGCATCAGAGTCAGTGAGCAAAGGTGGTGGGTAGTTTGACTGCGAGTGATTGTCTTAGATGTTTCTTTTGCGATTATAAGCCCCTGTTGGACATTGATAATATAAAAATGCTGCAAGTCCATTTTCCTTGTTTATTGGGGAGATGGATGGCAGGGGAGCTGTGTGGCCTCAGTTTAGCGAGGACTAGGCCTCAAGCCACGGGCTTGCCTGTTGCAGCAGTCCAGGAGATGAGACGCTGGAGGCAGTTTAGCACGGGGTCCATGCTAGGTTAGGGGCTGACCCTTACTGTCAGTGCTGCCCCCTAGTGTTAAATCAGTGGAATGACAAGCTGGACTGTTGAGAACTGCTTGTTCTTGCCGATAACAAACATGCACCATCAATTTACAGGACATGTTGCTCAGGGAATTGGGCTATATATGTTTATTGTGTGACTATATGTTTACTTGCTATGTATGGCTGATGATACTGTGTGCTTTGCACCTAGGCCCTGGAGGAATACTGTTTCGTTAGGTTGTATACATTGATGGTTAAATGACAATTAAACTTGAACTTCAGGTGTCTGTATGGAGTATGTTTGGAAGCATCTGCTGAGAGAACTGGGATGTCGATGAGGTGCCAGCAATCAAGAGCCGGCACTATGATAGTGACAGAATAATTAAAAAGAAAGGAAGTGTGATATGACGAGTCATTGATGCAGACAACCTGCTTTTTATTATGAGGAAGGGATAATGTTTGTTTGTGCCAGGGATTAGAAATCGAAGATGAAAGACCTTGTCATAAGAGGATTAGTATCACACCTTGTTTAAAAGGATCATTTGGCTCCATTTTCCAGTTCCATATGAGAACTCCTTAGTTAGTCGCAGTACTCTGTTCTTGATACACAATAGGCATGTTTAAGTGGATTCCAGGGATTTGCAGAGTTAGTTGAATACACTGGGATTGTATTCTCTGGAGAAAGTTGAGAGACAATCACTTTGTAACTTAAACAATTCTTGAAGAGCTTGACAGGTAAGGTTCAGGGAGAATGCTTTCCTTGATTTTGCAATGCAGGAGTAAAATACCTTGTCCGAAAGTAAGGGTAGGCCATTTAGGACAGAGCTGAGGCGAAATTTGTTCACTCAGAAGGTGGTGGACACTGGAATTCTCTGCTCCTGCTGGCTGTGAATGTTCCATCAATGTTTTCATTCTAATCTGAGACTGATCAATCTCTGGGCTTTGAAGGAATCGAGGCATGGGGGGATAGAAAATAGCACTGAGGTAGGTCAGCAATGATCCAGCAGGCAGGCCCAACGAGTAACTAAGAGGGCAAATGGCATTTTAGTCTTCCTTGTGAAGAGGTTGAAGCTTAAAAATGGGAAGATTTTGTTAGTTATACAGTGTTGGTGAGGCTAGGCATGGAATACTTTGCACAGTTTTGGCCCCACTACCTATAAGAAGGGCAACTTCTACTTGAGGTTATATGGCTATTGTGTGATTCCCCAGTTTGATAAGATGAGTACTTGATCTCTCAATCTACCTTTTTATGATCTCGTACCTTATTCTTCACCTGCACTGCACTTTCTCTGTAACTTTTACACATTACTCTGCATCCTGTATTTGTTTTACCTTCTTCTATTTCAACACCCTGTGTAATTATTTAATCTGTATGAACAGACTGAGCTTTTGACTGCATCTCTGTGCATGTGATGATATGGAACCAAATCCAATTCCACTTTCTGTAGTTTGGAGCATTTCAGTGACGTGCGATAGAACAAAGTCTAAGTACGTTTTGTCTGTTCCACGCACAGTTTAAGAGTTTCAGCCAGTTTGAATTCTGAGCAGCAGTCAGCTGCTTCCGGAATAACGAACTGTCTACAAATAAAACTGAAACCTATAGTTGACGAACACCATACATCAGTCACATTATCT
Organism: Mobula birostris; assembly: GCF_030028105.1. Lineage (NCBI taxonomy): Eukaryota > Metazoa > Chordata > Chondrichthyes > Myliobatiformes > Myliobatidae > Mobula > Mobula birostris. The sequence continues at coordinate 40,725,555 of NC_092387.1, forward strand.
GTAAATTGTCAGCAGCACACATTTATTTTGCTGAGAAATTGCTTGAAATTTGCACACTAAGCATTTATTATGCTCATCTATTTTCAGCACTGCTGCTAAAGCTTTCTGAGAAAAGAATTGTCACTGGCATAGTATCGACAAAAATATCCAAAAGAGACCACCGATTTTCTGCAGCAACACACACGACAAATCACATTTACCAATGTATTTGTTTGCTTCTCTCTACTTCAGAGGCTATTGCCTACAGTGGATATGGTTTCACTGATGGCAGTGCACGCTGTATCCAGTAATTGTACATTGAAAGGCCTAGACAGTGTAGATGTGGAGAGGATATTTCGTATAGTGGGGGGCCCTAGGACCAGTGGGCACATCTTCAGAATAGCAGGATACCTCTTTAGAACGGAGATAAAGTGGAATTTCTTAACTAGAGGTTGGTGAATCTGTGGAATTAATTGCCACAGACATCGGTGGAAGCCAAGTCGTTGGATATATTTAAAGTGGAGGTTCTTGATTAGTAAGGGTGTCAAAGGTTACCGGGGGGGTGGGGGGAATCAGGAGAATGGAGTTGAGAGGAATAATAAATGAACCATGATGGAATGGTGGAGCAGACTTGATGGGCTGAATGGCTTAATTCTGCTCCCATCTCTCATGATCTTATTGTTTTATGGTCTGTCGCTCCTTGTGTTTCACAACTCAGCCCTGGAAGGTGATTCCAAGTGCAGTGTAGATCAATATAGCTTTATGTATCCAGAGAGTTTCACACCAGTTCTGCATTCATGTGGAGTTCTTAACATAGTAAATTACTGCTTCATTAAAACAGTCTTTTGTAAGCAGCAAATTTCAGATAAAGTATACCACATGCCTCTTCTTTCTTGCCCTGTTCCTTTGTAGCGGTCATATCTCTACAAGAAATGTGGAAGCATGACCCCCCATCTCTCTAAGATAACCAACTTCCCTGTCGCAAGTCAACAGAGTCCTTGACTGCATCTCATTTTTTTCTTACCTGCCTGTTCCTAGAACCACTTATCCTGGACCACACTTTGGAAGAGGACCAAAGAGGTGGGTGTTGAGGGGTTTCCTAAAGAAAGAAAGGAAGCTGGAGGGTGTGGTCTGAATTTTGGAAGGGAAAGTGGAATTTAGGACCTATGCTGCTGATTTTAATGTAATTATAATAGCAAATTGTAACTTTGTTTTTCTTATGCATATTGAAGAATATTCAACATGTTGTAGGCTGGAGATTGCAACCTGAATTTTCCAAATGAGCTCTTTGTTATTGAAATGAGGATCTCTGCAGCAAGCTTCTTGATCTCTCCAACACGCTTCAAAGACTCGTACAAATACTCAGCAAATTCCACTTGACAAGGTTCCAAAGAGTGATAATGCACCAAAATACAGTAATGCCTTTTGAAAATCTAAACACATTTGCTTCATTAATGTTTTCCAGTGTGAACCATTTAAATCTTTGTTCCTGCAGCGTGTGAAATAAATCATTTTACTTTGTTTCAGTTGCCATTAAACCTTACAAAAACAGCCTCAATTTGCTTGAAATACTTTTTGTTTGGCAAGTCCAATGTTATATAAAAAAAACTTTCACACTGAAAATAAGAGGTAATTTTTAAGAAAGCAGTTGTTTCTCTAATGGTTCACTGGTCTCTTTGACAGCATGCGAAAAAGCACTGTGTCCCAATCAGATTTATGTCGTCTGAGAAGGCACCCCTCTCTACAAGTACTGCTGCCCAGTGTCTGAGGGTGTACCGCCTTCCTAGTGTTATCTAGACCTCATTATTGCATCTGTAGTTGTGAACTTCCCATGATTCAGGACATTTACAAGGACAAGTGTGTAAAAAGGGCCCGTAGGATCATTGGGGACCCAAGTCATCCCAACCACAGTCTATTACAGCTGCTACTATCCGGAAACTGTACCGTAGCATTAAAGCCAGGACCAACAGACTCCAGCCATCAAACCTTCCACCAAGCCATCAGACTGATGAAGTCACGTTGATTTGTGTGTACTCTATATTACATTGACTGTTCTATTTATTATAAATTACTATGATTGCACATGGCACATTTAGATGGAGATGTAACAAAGATTTTTACTCTTAATGTTTGTGAAGGATATAAGAAATAAAGCCAATTCAATTCATCATTCACCAGCTTACCTGGCATTTCTATCCTGTCCTTCCACTAGTGGTACCCATCACCTCTGCGGGTATATTGCCCTCCTACCAATATTAACTAGTGCCACTAAGAAGGAACTGCCCATCTACCAAAGGCACCCAGTGTGTGTGTGTGTGAGGGACACCCCACTGCCACATCAAAATCAGATCTGTTATCATTAATATATATATAATGACAATTTTGCAGTTTTGCAGCAGCACAGTGCAAAGACATAAAAGTGACTATAATCTACAAAAATAAATAGACAATGACCAAAAAGGAATAACAAGATGGTGTTCATGGGTTCATGAACCATATAGACATCTGATGGTGCAGGGGAAGAGTCTGTGAATCATTGAGTGTGGGTTTTCTGGCCCCAGCACCTGCTCCCTGATGGTAGTAACAAGAAGAAAGCACATCCCAAATGGAGAAGGTCCTGAGATGGTAGACCAGCTCACCCCCTGCTTCTGAGAGTGCCCAGCCTTCCTATTTGTGAACTGCAGCTTCTGAGGGTGTACTTTATGCACCTGAAGATTACCAAGTGCCTCTGATGGTGTCAGTTCTCCTGTCAGCGTTACCCACAGTGTGAGATTCCAATGCACTTCAATCAATTTAGTGCAGTATCTAGGAGTATGTTGCTCTCCTACCAGTGTTACCTTACCCAGTGATTTTCACTAAAGTCTGACTCTGGGGGTAAACTAGAATCATTGACATATGTCTAAACTCCAGCCCTTCTACTCTTCAAGTTTGAGCCAACCACCAAGAGCTCATTTACACCAATCCCCTACCAATGGCATTTTAAAAAATTCTTCCTACACCCCCAACACTTCCTCCAGATTTGGCCACTCTTGTACACACTTGAGACAACTCACAGCTACCAAGTGACAACCAACCCACACGTCTTTGAGATGCGGGAGGGAACCAGAGAACCCCAAGGAAACTCACGCAGTCACGCAGAACTTGCAAACTCCACACCAACAGCACCAGAAGACAAGACTGAACCTGGATAGCTGGAGCTATGAGGCAGCAGTTTTACAAATTGCTGTCTTGCTCTGTAATAATTCTATTGTTGTTCTTTTCCAGGACTGAAAGGTTACAGCAGAGTGCTCACCAAGTGTCAGGTCTTATTCTGAACCTGTGATCTATCCACAGAGTTCCCAAGTAGTCATAAGAATATCAGGGGTAGAAAATGGAACAGGCCAATGTCTTCTCTGTTGCCAATTATGATCAAAGCTCCCAAATCCTTAAAGTTTAAAAGTCTATTTTCCGTTTTGAATATACTTGGTGACTGCGTTACTATAGCCATCTTGGGTTGAGAATCCACAATGAAGAAATTTCTTCTCACCCTGATGTCCTGTATGTCCTGATTGGCCAGCACTTCATTCTAAGTCTGTGACACTGGTTGCTAGACTCCCCAGGCAAGGGACCATCATCCCTATACCTACTGTGAGAATATTGTATGTTTCAATAACGTCAACTTTCATTATTTTTAAACACCAGAGTGTGTATGCTAGGTCTGCTCATAGAACGAACCCGCTGTTGTCTCTTGTAATTCAAATAATTGAAAATTTTCAGGTTTCCCCAAATGAAAGCCTCAATGGCAGACATTCCTCTTGAATATTCCATCTTTAGGAAAAAGAATTCATTCAAGCAACACACAAAAAATGCTGGTGAACGCAGCAGGCCAGGCAGCATCTATAGGAAGAGGTACAGTCGACATTTCGGGCTGAGACCCTTCATCTAGTCCTGACGTCTCAGCCCGAAATGTCGACTGTACCTCTTCCTATAGATGCTGCCTGGCCTGCTGCATTCACCAGCATATTTTTTGTGTGTCGCTTGAAATTCCAACGTCTGCAGATTTCCTCATGTTAAGGAATTCATTCATTCTGATTGCATTCACCTTTGCATAATATTTGCTCTTTGAGCACTAGAACCCATACACCTTGGTCTTCTGCCCTATATTCAAGGGCTGCTCTGAATTTGTGACAATTTTTTGTCACTTCTCTAAGTTAACAGACCTTGCTATCTAATGTATAATAGCAGCCTTGTATGTGGCTAATCTACTTCCCACATGTCCACTCTGATGCTCCCTTGTCCTGGATAGATTAAAGGTAGTATTCCCCTGGTTCCCACCTTGCAGCCAATTAGTCTGCACATTCTTCACAATTTCTACCATTTTCAATGAAATTCCATTCTCAAACTCGTCTTCTGCTCCCCAGCACCTTTCAGCATTTTGAGGACACTCCTCTCCGATCTCATCAAGCAGTTCCCTTCTTGTGACATTTTCCCATGCAGTCACAGGAACTGCAATACTTGTCCTTTTACTACTTCCCTTCCCCTTATGCAGGACCCAAATAGTCCTTCCAAGTGAATAAGTCATCTAATCTAGCATACTGAATTTTTATAATGTGGTCTTCTCTGTATTGGAGAAACCCAACACAGATTGAGTAACTGCTTGGTGGAGCACCTGCGTTCAGTCCTCTGGGGCGACCCAGAATCCCCTGTTGTTTGCCACATTAATTTCACATCTCCGACGCTATTATATAGAGGCCCAACATAAGCCTGAAGAACAGCACCTCATCTCTCTGGACACAATAACTACTTATAGACTCAATATCAAATATGAAAACTTTTCCTCTATCAGAAATTTGCTTTTCTGATAGAGGAAATGGAAGTCAATACCAGAGGGATGGCCGACAGTAGAAATGGACAGTTGTTTTATGGAATTGCCTATTTCTGTGTGTTAGAGAGAATGATGCAGAATTCTGCTATTCTATTAGCACAGCCTGACCGGCTGAGGATGTCCAACAGCCCAGAATTTCACAACCTTTACATTCCTCTGCTTGTACCCTCACACTCTAAAAGCTGCCCTCACTACATTGCTTTAAGCTATTTTCTCACCCTTTACCTGTTCCCAGTAACCAGCCGACCTATCAAACTGATCTCCAGAGCAACTTGGCCCTCACCCATTGTCCGATCCATCCCTTCTCCACTTTCTCTGTAACTTCAACCAGCTCGTTTTCTCCCGTTCCCAGCGGTGACATTTCCCCTTCCACAGATGTTGTTTGATGTGCTGCCTTCATTTAATGTTGCAGAACACATTGAGATTGTAGTTGCAAGCTCTGGTCAATGGGTGGGGGTGTAGAACAGGCATTTGCAATGTCTCACCCCAAATATCTCAACTTTTACATCCATGGGCATATTTGTTTGTCATGGTAAAATCCTGCTATTTGTGGCTTCAACACACCCCTGGTAATCTGTTAGTGTTTATGCACCACTTGAGTAGGACAGAGGAAATAGCATCAATAGTACTGATTCCAAGTCACACAGCATCAACATTGGGCAGGTCATGAATGAAGACTCAGAATCAGATTTAATATCATCGGCATATTTTGTGAAGTTTGTTGTTTTTGTGGCCGAAGTACAATGTAATACACAATAATAAAACTGAATTACTGTAAATTTTATATTTATTAAATCTAAAATAGTTAAATTAAATAAGTAGTGCAAAACAAACAAACAGGTGATACGGGAGCTGAGAGGGAAGGGTAACAAATCAGCCAGCCGTCTACACCCCCCCCCCATAATATTATACAAGTTGTTTTTTGATAGTTGTCAAGTCATCACTGAAAATAAACTCCTGGAAATCTGAAATAGAAGCAAAGTTGGAAATACTCAGCAATCCAGGCAGCATCTATGCAGAGAGAATCACAGTTGGGGCCTGAAAAGTTAGAGCTTCTTTCTCTGCAGATGCTACTGACCTGCTGAGCTTTGCAAGACCCTTTAAAAAATGTTGTCCTTTCTTTAGACAAAGGATCCAATCCTCACTGTCTCTGAGAAAAAAATGGAATATACTGAGGAAGGGGAGGGTCTTGCTTTTTGTTTTGCAAAGTTCTCTACTAAAAGCTGGGCTCCAGTGCAGCAAAACCATGTAGAATATTTATAACCTCCTTTTGAAGGAACCTGCTTCATTTCTTTTTCTTGCGACAGTCAGTCGATATTTTATTGCTGAAGAAATCAATAAACGAGGAATTTTTTTTTGGCTTTATCTTTCTGCTGACGGCTGGCAAAGAAAGCATCCGGACAAAGCAGAGATCCCGTGTGATCCGCCCACAGGCACAGCTACTTCTGAAACCAATTGCTCTAATGGAAGTATTCATCAGGATGAGAGACTGTCCCATTATATTACATGCCGCCTGTCCAGCAAGCTTTCAGTTAGTACTGCAAGTAAGACAATCTGTCTCCCTGAAGTGAATGTTTCATTAGTTTGATCATACATCTTGCAATAAGCTTTTCTCCTCCCTCAGAACCCTTAGCAGGATGAAAATAATATTTCCTTAAAAGTTAGACGCGACCAAAAAAAAAGGACAGTGATGCAGCAGATGCACTTAACACCGGAACAATTTTTTCGGAATCAGGCAAGCTTAATGACATTCAGTAGTTTCGGGGTTCGCGAAGGAGAGCTTAACGGGGGGATTTCACTTTTGCAGAAATGGGAAAATTTATTTTTCACTTCATCCATTTTAAGTTGGCCGAGCCCAACTTGGAGCATCGTTGCAAGTTGCCGTCCCGCCTCAGCAGCACCAGCCCACTCCCTCAGGTCCGCGTTCTGTAAACGTTTTAAATCCGGAGCGCACTTTACCGAAGCTGCGCCTTCGGAACAAACACTTAGTACCCAGTAGCAGGGATGTAAATCAATATGCATGACTAAGGAGTAGAAATATGCAGCTTTGGAAAGAATACGATGGTTAAAAAAACAAACAAACAAACGTGAGGACAAATCTCTTCAATTGCGGTAACTCTGTCACCGGTCTCAGGTATTCTGCATCTCACTCAAGGTAAATGGTAATGAACAGCCAACAGTAAATTACACGTACCTCTTCTAACTTGCTTTATCTTGGGACTCAGCATGCTTTCAAACCTCCGTCTTCTTGCTTATAAGACTCACCATATCGTCACTCTCCCTGTTTATACTCTAGTTCACCTTCTGATACCATTGCCCCCTTGAACAACAGACTCCCCCTGAGCCCCTCCACACCACTGAACAACTGTGGTACCATCCACTCTCACTGACAGTCCAGGAATGATGTTCGCATCCAGCTAAATAAACGCTGATGCATTATTTATCTGGCCCCGAATTAATTCTGCTCCAAACTAACCATTAAGTACTTGAGAGATTACTGTCGATAAATCACGAGAGCACACATCGGGATGATGGTGGTTCTCTCTCCTAATTGGCCCATGCCAGTGTTATTAATATGCCTTTAATATGGCACGAGCAGCGGCCGCTCATTGTCCTGTTAATGTATGCAGTGACTGCGACACAAATTGAATCAATGGGCTCTATGCGTACTTAGCGCTGGGAAGTCCAGACGGGGACACAAGGTATCAAGATGGTCACAGAGTTGAAAAGGCTGCGCTGTGCGAGGAGGCGGCATTCAAACGATCCCTTGGAGAGGAAGGCATGTGTTTTAATCTGCTTCGGGTTGATTACAGCTGAAGGGATCACCTGTAACTCCTGCCTCATGAAGCTAGGTTATTGCTGTGTATGTTTTTTTTAAGTTGCACATGGCCCTGACTATTTCCCCTCTGAAGTTATCAATTTGTTGATATTGAATTTACGACTGGAAAGGCCATTCAGCCCTAAAGTATTCATAGTAAGGTTCGTACTCTAGTTAAGTCTCTTATTTTATCCTGTCCTATCAACATATCCTTGTTTCATAATTCCAAATGTCCCTAGCTTCCCTGTCAATCTATTTTTCTCAATGACTCATGTTCAAACCTTCCGCATTCTAATTTCTGATGGGAAAAGGTACACCACATCCTAATCATTCATTAGGTTGGTGCATCATCTCCTAACCATTTACTGGATATAGTGGAATCCCCCATGTCCACGATTAAACTCAATCTCCCACCAAAATGGCATAAAATAGAACTTTAGACAAGTTACCTCCTCTGAGCAGGTCTCAGACTGTCAGTTAACTTCCATCCGATATAAATCGATCTCCTAACAGTAAACAAGTCACAGTCGATTTACGTTGTTTGAATTAGACTCATTTTCAGCCTAGTGCCCGAGGTCCACATGTAAAATCTAAGGCCAAAAAATTTAGGGATTTGTAATTATCTTTAAATGCTCATTGCCAAAGGGCAATCATAAAATAAAGTGCAAATGTGGAGATGGGAGCGAGGAACTCAGGCTTTCATTAGCATGGATAATAAAGTCATTGCTGTGTGTATTGTTGAATTCTTTCCAAAGAACCTGCTGATTTTCTAGTGCAGAGCAAAAAACTACTATCAATTTTAACATAATTTCTCTAATAAACAACTTACTGGTATACTTGACTACATTTGTGGGAATAATGTTGTCCTACTTCTACAGGTAAATAAATTGCAGGTAATTTATTCAGCCTGATGGGCTTATACTAGTGTTTATGTTCCATGAAAGCCTCCTATCTGTCTTGCCATCCAGCTCTGTTAGCATGCCTAGCTCCATTGCAATCTAATCAACTTTTGTCCAAACGTATGCATGAGTTGTCAGCCATTTTAACCAGAAAACATCTTCATATTTATACTTTTTTTATGAGATGCGAAATCGAGGTCCCACCTGCCCCTTTTGGTTTTACCTGAAAGATCTCTGTGCACCATTTCTAACTGTAGGGGTGGATACTTCAATATTCTGTCTGATATTTATCCGTCAGCCAATACGACCATTATAGCTGTTAGTGGGATCTTGCTGTGCAAATTCATTGCTTCAAAGAAATGCTTAATGCTTTGGATGCCATGACTTGGAAAGTGGAAAGCCATGCATCAGGTGATCCTGACCAAACGACATCTTGTCTTTATAAGGAACAGGATGAAAGATCTTCCATAATAACCAAAGTTGATAAGCTGAATCAATGGGTGTCAGTATAACTATGTTCGTGCCTCATTTAATATTTCCTTCCAGAGGTCAACCCCGGTTACAACAGGAGACCAACTGAACCTTCAAGTATATCTCTGGCCTAAACTTATGTATCATTTATTTGCGAACCTTTAACAATGTTAGGAATCTAAAATTAGAAAATGTATTGTCCATGCATTATCACTCAATTTATCAGATCTGCCTTTGAGAAATAGGGCTCAGTTTTCACTGCTCGTTCACAACAGTCTCCCCCATGCATCTAAAGTATCTTCAGGAAGGATGACGCTGAATGTTGGAGGCAGAGATCTGACTGCAACTTCGAAGGATTAACTAGCAGGTCTCTGCCAGAGGTTGAGGGATGGGGCAAATAAAGAATCTATAACCCCTAGAGTAGATTAGTGACATTGATAATGCCAAGCGCTGCGAAGTCCTCCCTTGTCCAAATGTTTTTATTTGTGCTATTAAACTATTCAATTCTGCACAACCTTCTGAAATCACAGATCTAGCAACAGCTGGGGTATTGTTCAGTTCATAACAAAATTTTCACAAGGAATCAAAAAAAACCCACAAAATACTACAGGTGTGGGAAACCAAAATGTGGGAAGTACACAACAGGTCAGGCTGCACCTGTGTTTCAAGTATAATAGAACTTTATTAGAACTGGGAGAAGTGAGAAATCAAACTTGTTTTACTTTATACTTTATTGTCGCTGAACAATTGATACTAGAACGTACAATCATCACAGCGATATTTGATTCTGCGCTTCCTGCTCCCTGGATTAAAAATAGTAAAACTTAGTAAATATTAAAAAGTTAAATTATAAGTCATTAATAGAAAATAGAAAAATGGAAAGTAAGGTAGTGCAAAAAAAACCGAGAGGCAGGTCCGGATGTTTGGAGGGTACGGCCCAGATCTGGGTCAGGATCCATTCAGTAGTCTTATCACAGTTGGAAAGAACTGTTGCAAAGAAGGGAAAGACATGAAGTGAAGAAAAGAAATGTCGATGATAGGTGAACACCAAGAGAATGTGAATGATGCCTTAATTGTTGGCAGCTGCTGGGGAAGTGTGGTGAAGGTTAGTCCCAGCTGATCTGTCTGAAGCAGATGTAGTTGGAAGTGAGGTGAAGGTAGCAGCACAAACACACAAGGTGATAAAGAAGGCATTCATTACCCGGGAATGACTATAAGAGCAGAAAAATTATGCCACATATTTATTAAAAATGATGAGACTATATCTGGAATATTTTGAGTAGTTTTGGTTTTCACAGGGATGTGATTATTGGAGATGGTGGACAGAAGGTTCACCAAGATGTTGCCTGGGACAGGCTCTCTGCTTTATGAGGAGAGGCTGGATTTGTGTTCCTTGGAGCAGAGAATGCTGAATGGGACTTGGGGAGTAGGGAACAACATTATGTGGGTACAAATAGAGGAGACTGTAGAAAATTCTGCCCTATAGCAGAGGTATTTACAACAGGACTACACAGGAGCAAAGTATCAGGATTACAGATGAGATGAGAAAGTTTTTTTTCCCCACCCAGAAGTTTGGAATGCACAGCCCTGGAAGGTAGTGGAGGCAGAACTTCTTACAACATTTGAGATGTACAAACAAGTGAATCACCAGAGCATTGAAGATTTACTGAAAAGGTCCTCGTTAATGGAATTAGTATAGATGAATATTCTGATCGTCAGCAAGAACAAGGTGGAACAAAAGGCCTATCTCTATGCTGTCTGACTGTAGAATTACTTGAGATGAATGGGAGCTAGGAGGATAGGGAAGGAAAATAAATGAATGGCAGAACTTTGAGATATAAACATAGCAAATCTAAAATAAAAGAGAATCTTGAAATGTTTAGCAGGCCAGGTAATGTGTACATGGAGAGGAAAGCATGGCAGGAAGATGATTTTACATCAGAGCTGGTCTGCTTAGTGTATGCTAGAAATGCAAGTTTGTGGTATTATTGAATTTGGTGTTGATTTCTGACACCCGTAACCTTCTCAGTGAAAAGATAAGTTACCGTTCCTTGCGTTAAGCTGTGATTCACAGACCTAGAGCTATAGAACATGGAAAGGCTCTTCAGTCCAACATGCCCATGATGACCAAGTTGCCTGCCTACGCTAGTCCCATTTGCCTGTGTTTGGCCTATTTCAAGTCTATTTACAATAACCAATTAAAGTACCAACCAGCACAAGGAAATCTGCAGATGCTGGAAATTCAAGCAACATACATAAAAGTTGCTGGTGAACACAGCAGGCCAGGCAGCATCTCTAGGAAGAGGTACAGTCATAGAAAAGCCTCATCCTGAGAGCAGATGTGGCGGAGATGGAGGAATTGCGAGAAGGGGATGGCATTTTTGCAAGAGACAGGGTGAGAAGAGGATTAGTCCAGATAGCAGTGAGAGTCAGTAGGCTTATAGTAGACCTCAGCAGATAAGCTGTCTCCAGAGATAGAGATAGATGTCCTGATGAAGGGTCTCGGCCGGAAACGTCGACTGTACCTCTTCCTAGAGATGCTGCCTGGCCTGCTGCGTACACCAGCAACTTTTATGTGTGTTGCTTAAAGTACCAACCACTACATCTTTGGGAGGAAACCGGGGCAGCTGGACGAAACCCACGTGGTCTTGGGAAGAAAGTACAAACTTCTCGCTGGCAGCGGTGGAAATTGAACCTGGGTTGCTGGTAATGTAAAACATTGTGCTAACCATTACACTATTGTGCAGCCATAGTTAGAGTGGAAAATAATAATAATAAAGACATTATTGATCCCGAGTGGCAAATTCTTTCGTTATAGCAGCAACATTTAAAAACACACTTAGCTGTGTCTAGACTTAAATAATAAAGTACAGACTAATAATATACACAATAATTTACCAATGTGCACTAATTTGCAATAATGTACGAAATAATAAAGCAGAGACTATTGTACTGTGATGTGTGTTCTCCTGTCGCACAGAGATGAACTGAGAATTAAAATGACAAGGTACCTGAAATGTTTTTAACACCACAGGAAGATTTTGAAGACCTTAAGGAGGGAGGTAAAAGAATAGCAGCAGTGTTTGGTGACACTGGTTATGTGGGGCGAGTGTAGAAGATGGAATTGTTGTCCCTAGATCAAAGCCATCTGGTCAATAAAAAAAATTCAAGATTACAAGGGACACATCAAAGTAAACTGTGGTCAGAGGTCAAAAAGTTAATTGGCAAAGGAAGTAGAGAGGTGTTAAAGAGGTACAGAGGATGATCTGAGCAGCATTTACTGAAAGGCCAAGGGAAGAGCTACAATAGCAACCTTCAAAATGGAATGGTAATAGAAGAAAAAAATTAACATATCATTTTCATGGAAAATGTTGTGTTCTCTATTTCTGTATTGGTGTTTATGTTGTGTACCAGGTGAGTATGGAGTTATGTGTTGTTGGCTTCTCAGAAATGTAATGCTTACACAGACATCCACTTTTACACCAAGCTAAGAGGCTCCGTGTGAAAGTAGCTGGTGAATAAACAACTTGGTTATATATTTACTGGGTCTAATGGAAACATTACTTATTGACAAGGAGGCTAATGGTTCTCTTCAGATTGATTGAAGGGAGTTTTAACAGTTGGGTGAGTTTATTGGAGTATGCTGCATGCACTGGCACAGTGAACTGCAGCAATGTTGACATCATCGGACTCCTGCACACGCCAAGTTATTTGTGCCATTGTGTGGGGTACAAGACTGCCACGATTAGCCACATGGCAAGTCCAGGCTTATACGAGCAAGGTTGGTTCCTAGGTCAAATAAATGAAAGAAAGAGCAAAGAGAGAAAGAAAAACACAGGTATATTGAAACATACAGAGAAATGTGTCACTTGCATCAAATCAAATCAGCAAGGATTGTGCCAAGCTTCCACCATCATCGTGGCATGCCCACGACTCACCAATCCTAACCATATGTCTTTGGAATGTGGGAGGAAACTGGAACACCCAGAGGAAACCCAAATGGTCACAGGGAGATTGTAGAGACTCTTTATAGACAGTAGTGGAAATCCAGCCTTCATCTTACACCTGGCACACTGCACCACCATGCTGCCACAAATAAAGGTGTTATTTAAAGCAAACAGTACACCATCATAGAACCATAGAGTGAAATGGCACAGAAACAGGCCATTCAGCCCAATCTGTTCATGCTGACCATCATCTATACTGATTCCATTTACCAACAACAAACAATCGGCTTCAGGAACTCAGTGGGTTGAGCAAAATCTGGGCTGAGACGAGGGAAAGCAATCGCTGATGTTTCAGATTGAAACCTCACAGCAGGAGCATCATGGCTCATTCAAAACTGTCAACCATTCCTTTCATCTCATAGGTGCCACAGAACCTGCTGAGTTCCTCTAGTTTGCAGCATCTGCTGTCTCTTGTGCCCTCATTTACCATCGCTTGGTTGGTAGCCTTCTACTCCTTGTCTTGACCAGATACTTGAACACTGAGAATCTCTACTGCTACTGCCTGCTTTGGCAGTGTGATCCAAATTCCAAACACACTTTGGGTGAAAGCATTTTTTCTAATACTCTTATTCCTCATCTTAAGCCTCATCTTCTTTGGTTATAAGCAACTTTGCCATGGAGGAAAGTTTATTATCTATCCTATCTATGCCCCTCATAACTTTGTACACCCTATTAGGTCCTCTAGTTGGCTTTCTCCACTCAGAAAGCAAGCCTCATTCTATCCAGTGTCTCCTCATAATTGAGACATTCCACCCCAAACATCCTAATGAATCTCCTTGGCACCCTCTACAGAACAATCACATCCTTTCTAAACAGTGGTGACCAGAATTGCACACAGATTTCCAGATGTGTCATCACCCAAGTTTTATAAAGGTGTGGCAGAACTTTTCTGCTCCTATATTGAATGCCCCAGTTAATGAAAGCTCACATCCTGTATGTTTTCTTTAATACCCTATTTATTTTCTACACTTAGACCTGTACATCAAGGACTCTTTGTTCTTTGATACTCCCTAGGGCTCCACCATTCATTGTGCATGTCCTAACCTTATTTGTCCTCCCAAAGTGCATGACTTCACACTTACCAGGATTAGATTTAATCAACCATTACTCTACCCAATTAACCAGCTGTTCATTATCCTTCAGTCGCCTGTGCCTTGTCACTATCAATGATACCACCATATTTTGTGTCAACTGCAAATTTGCAAATCACATCTCTTACATTAATTTCAGTCTTTAATGCATAAAGTAATGGTCCCAGTACGAATTCCTGGGACTGGATACTCGATATCACCAAAAGAACCTTCCACTATCATCCTCCGTCTTCCTTAAAGGAGCCACATTTTGATCCAGTTTGCTTTGGAACTCTTTGGACCAGCTTTCTGTATGAAACTATGTCAAATGCCTTAATGAAGTCCATCAACCACACTGCCTTTACTTGTATACTGAGTTGCATCTTTAAGAAACTCAATCACGTTAGTCAGATATGATCTCCCACCAACAAAGCTTTGCTAACTACCCCTGATCAATCCCTGCCATTCTAAGTATAGATTGATCTTGTTCCTCAGAACATTTTCCAAAAATTTCCCTACTACTGAGGCTATAATCACTGGGCTGTGATTATCTGAGTTAGCCATGCCACCCTATTTGAATAAAAAAACCATCTCTGCCATCTTCCCATCATTAGGGATCTCATTGGTAGCTTATGAAAATTTAAAACTCTGTCATGTTCCCATCTATCTCTACCTTTGCTGCAAGTTGCAGTCTGTAATGGATCCCATCAGATCCTGGAGAATAATTCACATCTATGTCCAGTAAGACATTTAACACATTATACTTTTTAATAATAATTGCTCTTGAAGATCACTTCTCCCTTTCTGAAATGTCCTTCTCCTTAGTGCTTATGGAAAGGAAGTTTTTGCTTAAGACCTCATCTATTTCTGATCACTCCACACGCAGATTTCCCTTTAGTTCCCTAACAACCCCATACTTCCCCTAGCTATATTCTAGCTCTTAATATACTTATATTGCCTTGCAGACTTCCTTACTCTTATCTGTCAGTGATATTTCATGTCCCCACCTTTGCAAGCACCCCTTTACACATTTTATACTAATGACGGTTCAATCCTGTTTTCACACCTTTCATTTGCCTTTTCTTTTCTTAATCCTGCTTCCTCCCAAAATCTCTTGATTTGCAGGACTGCCTGGACTTGCCAATCCTGCCTTGCACTCTAATGTAAAATGCTGGCACTGAACTCTGTGACTACAGTATTTCACTTGCAAAAGGAGGTGAAACAGTTGTAGAGCAAGGAGTGAAAAAGAGCCTATGATAAATGCAAGAAACAAACTGAAGTTCCCCTCCTTCCATATGACACTATATACAAACTACTATTGACAAGCTGCAGTTCATGCAGGAATAAACCACATGACTGGCTCTGGGCAAAACAAACTCATCTTAAAACCTCAGCACAGTTCCTGTGCTCTCGAGGGACAAATGCAGATATGTACCAATCAAGATGGAAGCTTCCAGACATTAGGGAGATCATTTAGCTCAATAACCGATATAAAACCACAATGCTTATCCGGTCCCAAGTCAGTGATGCCTACTATAGTGGCACCTAGTGTGCAAAGATAGGCAATCCTACCATTTCATTTTAACACACCAATGAGGTACAGAATTTCAATGAAAATATCATTGTGAATGCTTTGTTATACTACCCAATAAGACTTCTGATGCTGAATGTGGAAATGAAACTTACACATTAAACGTGGTTACTGAGGACTTCCCAGTAACTATCAGAAGTCACAGTCAGGACCCATTTTCCAAAGGGTTAATGAACAGGTGTTTGGAGGATACATAGAAACATAGAAAAACTACAGCACAATACAGGCCCTTCAGCCCATAGCTGAACTGAACATGTCCCTACCTTAGAAATTACTAGGCTTACCTATAGCCCTCTATTTTACTAAGCTCCATGTGCCTATCTAAATGTCTCTTAAAAGACCCTACCGTATTTACCTCCACCAATGTTGCTGGCAGACCATTCCACGCACTCACCACTCTCAGTAAAAAATTTACCCCTGACATCTCCTCTGTACCTACTCCCCAGCACCTTAAACCTGTGCCCTCTTGTGGCAGCCATTTCAGTCCTGGGAAAAAGCCTCTGACTTCCACACGATCAATGCCTCTCATCATTCTATACACCTCTATCAGGTCACCTCTCATCCTCCATCACTCCAAGGAGAAAAGGCCGAGTTCACTCAACCTATTCTCATAAGGCATGCTCCCCAATCCAAGCATCATCCTTGTAAATCTCCTCTGCACCCTTTCTATGGTTTCCACATCCTTCCTGTAGTGAGGTAACCAGAACTGAGCACAGTACTCCAAGTGGGGTCTGACCAGGGTCCTATATAGCTGCAACATTACCTCTCGGCTCCTAAATTCAATTCCACGATTGATGAAGGCCAATACACCGTATTCCCCCTTAACCACAGAGTCAACCTGCACAGCTGCTTTGAGCATCCTATGGACTCGGACCCCAAGATCCCTCTGATCCTCCACACTGCCAAGAGTCCTACCATTAATACTATATTCTGCCATCATATTTGACCTACCAAACTGAACCATTTCATACTTATCTGGGTTGAACTCCATCTGCCACTTCTCAGCCCAGTTTTGCATCCTATCAATGTCCCGCTGTAACCTCTGACAGCCCTCCACACTATCCACAACACCTCCAACCTTTGTGTCATCAGCAAACTTACTAACCCATCCTTCCACTTCCTCATCCAGGTCATTTATAAAAATCACGAAGAGTAAGGGTCCCAGAACAGATCCCTGAGGCACATCACTGGTCACCGACCTCCATGCAGAATATGACCCATCTACAACCACTCTTTACCTTCTGTGGGCAAGCCAGTTCTGGATCCACAAAGCAATGACCCTTTGGATCCCATGCCTCCTTACTTTCTCAATAAGCCTTGCATGGGGTACCTTATCAAATGCCTTGTGGAAATCCATATACACAACATCTACTACTCATCCTTCATTAATGTGTTTAGTCACATCCTCAAAAAATTCAGTCAGGCTCGTAAGGCACGACCTGCCCTTGACAAAGCCATGCTGACTACTCCTAATCATATTATACCTCTCCAAATGTTCATAAATCCTGCCTCTCAGGATCTTCTCCATCAGCTTACCAACCACTGAGGCAAGACTCACTGGTCTATAATTTCCTGGGCTATCTCTGCTCCCTTTCTTGAAGAAGGGAACAACATTCACAACTCTCCAATCCTCCAGAATCTCTCCTGTCCCCACTGATGATGCAAATATCATCGCCAGAGGCTCAGCAATCTCTTCCCTCACTTCCCACAGTAGCCTGGGGTACATCTCATCCGGTCCCGGCGACTTATTCAACTTGATGCTTTTCAAAAGTTCCAGCACATCCTCTTTCTTAATATCTACATGTTCAAGCTTTTCAGTCTGCTGAAAGTTATCACTACAATCACCAAATCCTTTTCCATAGTGAATACTGAAGTAAAGTATTCAATAAGTACCTCTGCTATTTCCTCCGGTTCCATATACACTTTTCCATTGTCACACTTAATAGGTCCTATTCTTTTAAGTCTTATCCTCTTGCTCTTCACATACTTGTAGAGTGCCTTGGGGTTTTCCTTAATCCTGCCCGCCAAGGCCTTCTCATGGCCTCTTCTGGCTCCTTCCTATTAGCCTTATAATCGCCTAGATCTCTAACATTACCTGGATCTCTGAACCTTTTGTAAGCTTTTCTTTTCTTCTTGACTAGATTTATTACAGCTTTTGTACACTATGGTTCCTGTCCCCTACCATAACTTCCCTGTCTCACTGGAATGTACCTATACAGAACTCCACACAAATATCCCCTGAATATCTGCCACATTTCTTCCGTACTTTTCCCTGAGAACATCTGTTTCCAGTTTAAGCCTCCAATTTCCTGCCTGATTGACTCATAATTCCCCTTACTCCAATTAAATGCTTTTCTAACTTGTCTGTTCCTATCCCCCTCCAACACTATTGTAAAGGAGACAGAATTATGATCACTATCTCCAAAATGCTCTCCCACTGTGAGATCTGACACCTGACCAGGTTCATTTCCCAATACCAACTCGAGTACAGCCTCTCCTCATGTAGGCTTATCTACACATTGTGTCAAGAAACCTTCCTGAACACACCTAACAAACTCCACCCCATCTAAACCCCTCACTCTAGGGAGATGCCAATCGATATTTGGGAAATTAAAATCTCCCATCACGACAACTCTGTTATTATTATAACTTTCCAGGATCTGTTTCCCTATCTACTCCTCGATATCCCTGTTACTACTGGGCGGCCTATAAAAAACAACCAGTAAAGTTATTGACCCCTTCCTGTTCCTAACCTCCACCCACAGAGACTCCGTAGACAACCCCTCCATGGCGTCCACCTTTTCTGCAGCCGTGACACTATCTCTGATCAACAGTGCCATGTCCCCACCTTTTTTGCCTCCCTCCCTGTCCTTTGTAAAACACCTAAAACCCGGCACTTGAAGTAACCATTCCTGTCCCTGAGCCATCCAAGTCTCTGTAATGGCCACCACATCATATCTCCAAGTACTGATCCATGCTCTTAAGCTCTTCCGTTTGTTCACAACACTCCTTGAGTTAAAATAGACACATCTCAAACCTTCGGTCTGAGCGCGTCCCTTCTCTATCACCTGCCTATCCTCCCTCACACACTTTTCCCTATTTGTGAGCCAACCTCCTCTTCCCCAGTCTCTTCAGTTTGGTTCCCACCCCCCAACAATTCCAGTTTAAACTCTCCCCAGTAGCCTTAGCAAACCTCCCCGCCAGGATATTGGTCTCCCTGGGATTCAAGTGCAACCTGTCCTTTTTGTACAGTCACACCTGCTCCAAAAGAGGTCCCAATGATCCAGAAATCTGAATCCCTGCCCCCGCTCTAATACTTTGTATAGTTCTAACTATACAAAATTAGAACAGCCGAGGAACTGATGTAATTCTATCATTGTTGCAAAGAATAAACATGCAGTGAGTGGTGTCACAGCAACAACCTGGCACTCAACGTCAGTAAGACCAAAGAGCTGATTGAGGACTTCTGGAAGGGCAAGATGAGGGAACACACACCAGATCTCATAGAGGTATCAGAAGTGGAGAGAGTGAGCAATTTCAAATTCCTGTGCGCTGATGTCTCTGAGGATCTAACCAGGTCCCGAGACATCAATGCAGCCGTAGAGAAGGCAAGACAGCTGCTATATTTCATCTGAAGTTTGAGGAGATTTGGTTTGTCACCTAAAGCACTTGCAAATTTCTACAGATGTACCGTTGAGAGCATTCCAACTGGCTGCGTCACTGTTTGGTTATGGGGGGGCGGGGTTGGTGTGGGGTTACTGCACAGGATCGAAGTAAGCTGTATACTTAGTCAGCTCCAACACGGCCACCAGCCTCCATAGTACCCAGGACACTTCAAGGAGCAGTGCCTCAAAAAGGCGATGTCCATCATTAAGGACCCCCACCAACGAGGACATGCCCTCTTCTCATTGTTACAGAGGCACAGAAGCCTGAAGCCACACACTCACTGATTCAGAAACAGCTTCTTCCCCTCAGCCATCCAATTTCTGAGTGGACATTGAACCCATGAACACTACCTCAATACTTTTTCATTTTGCACTACTTATTTAATTTAACCTTTTAATATATGTATACTTACTATAATTCAGTTTTTTTCCAATATCATCATGTATTGCATTGTGCAGCTGCTGCAAAGTTAACAAATTTCACGACATATGCTGCTGATATTAGACCCGATTCTGATTAAGACATGCGAACAGGGCTTCAATGTAGACGTTACTGAGTTGCAATAACTTCTACTGCGACAGAAAGGACCTCAGCTGAATTTTGTAGATCATACAGGAGTAGTCAATGTGAAAACAAGTGTAAGCAGCATTTGTTCCTCACCATATTTGGACTAAGATTTCAAATTGACTCTTAGGAAATGCAGTATTTACTAAAGTTTTAGGAACAAGTCACCAAACATTCCTTTACCATAATGCAACATGGTCTATTGTACAGTTTCAGAGAAAGAAAATGTCAATTGTCATGAGTTCTTTGGGCCTGTGCAGGGAGCTAGAGAGTGTTGGGTTCTGAGGATTTTAGAGAACCGGTACTGGTTAATTGTTGCTTATCAAGAGTTGTTAATCCCTGGTATTTTCTGTTTAACCTTGTTAACTTTATTTTGATAGGCTTGGGGTTTCCGTGCTTTTTTTAGATTATGAGTCCTCTTTTATTGTCATTTAGAAATGCATACATGCATTAAGAAATGATACAATGTTTCTCCGGCGTGATATCACAGAAAACAAGACAGACCAAAGACTAACACTGACAAAACCACATAATTATACCATATAGTTACAGCAGTGCAAAGCAATACCATAATTTGATGAAGAAGAGTCCAGAGGCACAGTAAAAAAGAAGTCTCAAAGTCCCCGAGTGGATCGACTCCCGAGTCCCTGATAGCAGGCGGCTAAAGGGAGAAACTCCCTGCCATAAACCTCCAGGCACCGTCAACTTGCCGATGCTTTGGAAGCAGCCAACCACAGCTGACCCTGAGTCCATCCGTCCGAAAACTCCGAGCTTCCGAGCAGCATCGCCAATACAGCCTCCCAATCGCCATCCTCTGCTGAGCGCCTTCGACCTCTCCCCGGCCGCTGAAACACGCAAAGCCGAGGATTTCGAGGCCTTCTGCTCCAGAGATTCTGGTTACCACACAGTAGTAGCGGTAGCAAAGCAGACATTTCAGAAGTTTTCCAGATGTTCCACTATGCACTCATGTCTGTCTCCATCAAATCAGGAATTGTGCACGGTTCCCTACTTGACAGACAACAGATATTCTTGTATTATTCAAGCAGACACTTGATTAACAGTATCGTGAGGTCCTGGCTTTGAGAATGTTATGGATTGTGGTTTCGCTCAGCCGAGCTGCCAATGTTTTGTTGGAACTCTATGAATAACCATTGGTTGCTGTCTCTTCTTGGGAGTCTGTCTTTCCTCCGCACTTGAGTTCAGTCATTGCCAGCACTCAATGTGACAGACAATTGCCTTCTACTGATTGATAGTCACTCAAAGTGGATTGAAGTGAAACAATGGACTCATCATCACTGCACCTACCACACACAAGGCAAAAATGTGCACGCTATGATCAGGGCTCCAGAGCTCGGCTAGTCCTGAGGTAGAAAGTCCAAAAGTTCAAAGGCCAAATTCGGCGAGTCTGGATGAGGAGCTCGAAGGGACAGTCTGGTAGGCTGAGGAATGAAGGTTGGGGGCCTGATGTCCGCGAGCCTGAGAGTTTGAGGCCAAGGACTGGAAGCTCAGAGGCAGCTTTTCCAGGGTTTGGAGGCCTGTCTGTGGGTGTAAGGGGGCAGCTGGGCGGGAAGGTGGGAAAGGGGCTTGTTTAGCTGTTTTGTTGTTGTTGTTTTTGCTGCTCATGTTGCTTGGTTGAACACTGTGGGCATGCTACGTTGGCGTCGGAACATACGGTAACACTTGCGCGCTGCCTCCAGCACATCCTCGAATATGTTAGTCGTTAACGAAACCGCAGCCCAATTTTGAACTAAGTCTGATAATAAATTTTAAGAAAAGGTATGATACGAACACTCATTCCTTCATATCCTCAAGTGAGAAGTTCTAAATAAGCAAGTATTCCATGTGAAATGGCACTGGGCTAGTTTCTTACTGAAATACAGAGCACCTTTGCACAATACTACAGAATATGTATCTGCAAAGTACCTGGACTTGCACAACTAGTTTGGCTTCCAGAGGTTAAGCATGTTTATGTTCTTAGCCCACTGAGCAAGTCAAGCTCACATAAATCGAGGGCACAGTACACGTTTGGGCAACTGAGACAAGTTTGTTCAAAATCAGTGGCATTAGTGCTTGCCCCATGTTCATACTGGCTGAACAATCTCTGCCACTAATGAAGGGCAGGTATGGTGGATGGGATACCAAGTCTAAACATTAACTGGAGCCGATGCTTTCTTCAGATTCTGAACCAGAGTCTAAAAGCTGTCTGAATACCAGGGAAGGTGCCAAGGACTAAATTTTCAGCTGTTATCCATTAAATGAGTACATTGAATGTTGCTATTGTTATGTACCCCGTAACTGGGTTGCCAAACCAGCAGAAATGGATCACTCAGTTGGAGTCTGGATTACTAGAACTAAGAAAGTTTTATTAAAGAAACAAGCAACACAGTACTCTAATCAAAAGGATAATAAATGCAACCGTTCAGCAATGATAAACACACATGTACCCAGAATTAAGATAACAGGATCAATCAAGCTCTATCGTTGTCTAGGGCTAAATGACCAGTTTCAAAGTGACGCAAAGTTCAGTTCAATTTAGTTCAGTTCAGTTCGCAGTAATCGCTGCCGTGACGATGGACAGTGGGGGGAAGGAGAGAGAGAGAAAAACGAATGAATATTCAAAGTTTCCACACAGACCTTAGTAGGCAGCTTTCGGGCGAGTCCTTTGTGATGTCATCTGAGGTCACCGACCGTGACCCCTCCGTTTCCAGATACGATCGTTTCTCTGCGGTGAACCCAGCACCCAGGCAAGGGTGGACACACACCAGGTTCCCGCCGATCGTGCCTTTCCACCCTGAGCGTCTATGGCTTGATCCCACGATCAGCCGTCCAAGAACTTCCCACCGACTTGCGAGAGACGCACCGCTTCCAGGGTCTCGTTACCTCGGGTGTCGTGTGTGTCCTGCCTTAGCAAACCTGTCCCTTTTTATCCCCCTGCTGGGGTATCGCCTGTCCATCACTTCAAACAGTTCAGGGTTCAAAGGGGAGCCGCTCTTGACAGCTCTCCTTCCCCTTCATTAACATCTCCAAATGCTGCTCCATTGTTTTCCTTATCTCTCTCTCCCCTGAAGATAGGTGGCAGACCAACTGCTGATTCCACTGGTGCCAGCCCAAGACAGCTAACATCTTTATCGATGTGTATTCTTGTCACACTATGTAAATGGGGGAGAAGATTGAAGTGCATGAAAGCAAAGTATTATCTTTTTCACCAATATATGTGTTTATATTGCATTTCCAATGATTAGTAGAGATATGTGTCATGTCTGCTTCCATCCCAAGATTAGAAATGGACACTTCACTGATGATCACACTGTGTTCGACTCTATTCACACCTCCTCAGCTTATTCCTGCAGGTTGCAAGACCTTGATAATGTTCCACCAAGGGGCTGATCACTGGCAGCAGCATTCACACCATGACAGTGGCAGGTGAACATCTTCATCAAAAGTGAGTTTAACCACTTAACTTCTGACATGCAACGGGATTAGCACCACTGAGTTCCCCACCAATGATATTTTGGGGCGAGTCACCATTGACCAGAATCTCAACTGGACCAGCAACATTTATGCTGAGATTACAGAAGCTGGGTAGCTCACTTTGAGGGACACGCCCTCTGGCCAACCTACAACATAATGGAATGCTCTCCACTTATTACGTTAAGTGCCAGCCCTAAAACACTCATGAAGTTCACCACCATCCAGGCCAAAGAGCTTACATGATTGTACCCCATCTCCTGCACCAATCATTCTTCTATTCCGCTACTGGTGCATAGTGGCTTTAAATGAATAGTACCTTCTCAAGGTTGCTTACTGCTATTCCTCAGTACACAAGTGTAAAAGAGAACTGAATGATTTTTCTCCATACCCATTGCAGTATAAAAGCACAATAAATAAAAATAGGCATCCGTTAGTCTCGTGAGGCCATGGATTTGCACCTTGGAAGTTTTCCAGGGCGCAGGTCTGGGCAAGGTTGTATGGAAGACTAGCAGTTGCCCATGCTGCAAGTCTCCCCTCTCCATGCCACCGATGTTGTCCAAGAGAAGGGCACTAGGGCCGATACAGCTTGGCACCAGTGTCATTGCAGAGCAATGTGTGGTTAAGAGCCTTGCTCAAGGACACAACATGCTGCCTCAGCTGAGGCTTGAACTAGCGACCTTCAGATCACTAGACTGATGCCTTAACCACTTGGCCACGTGCCAACAAAGCACAATAAGCATATAAACTTAATCAATATAAATATAAAAGTAAGCCTATAAAACACAATGTACGAGTAACTGTTGAGTATGGCTGTATACACACAAGATTGCAGTAGCTTATATTAATAGACTGATTTCATGTACTTTACACAAGTGACACAGGAGTATCTGAACATAAGATGACAGACAGAAAATGATAAAGTGACAAACTCGATAAAATATTATGCAGTTGCTCAGCCAGACTATCCCAATAACAAACCTTTGATTTCTGACATCAAAGATAAGGGCTACAGGCATGCATGAAGAGCACCATTTCCAGATTCCCTACTATACTTCTGTTCCTTCCTCCTCACTGGGTCTAATCCTGGAACAACAGAACTGTAGGAGCACCTTTCACAGAAGGATTGCAGCAGTTTGTGCATGAAGCCAGCTCACCACCTGTATCTCAAGGGTAATGAAGGAAAGGCAGCAAAAATCTGGCCTTGAAGCGATATCCAGATCATAAAAAACAAAAGTCACAGTTTCACAGACATTCAATTTTGTGCTAAATCTTAGAGACTCAACATGTAAGCATTTTATGTGCTGAATAGTAAATAAGCACTTCTTTGGATCCATGCTGTGACCAATGCACTGGAAGACATTGGAAGAACTGCTTTTAGGGAAGTTAAACTAGATGAACAATCCATTTAAAAAGAAATGGCCCATACAGAGAGAATTGAATGGCTCCTTCTGAGCTCCAGGTCTCAATGATTCTGAAAAACAGCTTCTCCTTATTTGGATACAAACCCATCCCTGTTGATTTGTGTTCCAGAAAACCTCATTTAGTGCAAGCAAATGGCTCATATCTGAACATTTACTCAAACTGGAGGGTGATATTTTTATGCCAACAGCTCCAATACAGAGTTGGCAAATGTTTACAGTCTCTGTACTGCGGGCTTCAACAATTACTGTCACATGGAGCTCAGTAGACATCCATTCACACGATTTCATTTCTGTAAATCATTTGCATCCCATCACTGTTGGAGAAATTCTGACAGAACAAGAGGGTCCTAGTGATGGTGGAGAAGTGTGGGGGTGGGATGGGTATGAACAACTGTGTGGCAAGAGAGGATGACTTTGCTAGTTAGGGTAGAGCGGTGTGAGTTTTACTTAGTATTATGATACCTGGGTTGAACAGCAATAATACAGGCCCATAATTGGCTTCACATAATGGTTTTCAATTATGTTTTGTTGCTGCTAAAGTATTACACAGTAAGAAATTAAAACATACATTAGAAACATCTGTAAATAGCTAGTTCTATATTGGAGGTGTAAGAAAGCATGTTGAGTTGACCTTGTAGACACATTGATCAAAAAAGAACACCAATACTTTTACCTCTTAGGAAGATTTTCCACAGTTTCTCAATACACGTGACAATAATAAACCGATCACCAATTTATCCTTTAGTGTCTGCCTTCATTTTCCTGGTCCGTTGAGGCTCCTCACCTAGTGCAGCCATATATCATTCACACCAGAGCATCCATTTTCTTTTTATCTTTCTCCGAGTTCTTTCTCATTGACACTTCCTTTCCTGATCTTTCAGACCCATTGCCAGCTCAGCTCCTCTCCCTGTTCAGTCTTCAATCTTTCCATGGTGAGAAGGGGAACACCACGGTATAGTGGGTGGTGCTGCTGCTACACGCTCCACCAACCCAGGATTTATCCCGACCTCCAGTGCTCTCTGAGGGAATTTTCATATCCTCACACCAACTGTGTGGGGGTTTCCCCGGAGCCCTGGTTACCTCCCACATCCCAATTCTGGACTGGCAGGTTCAATGGCTGCTATAAATGCCCTCTGAATGTAGGCAAGTTGTACAAGAGTCAGAGGGGTATTGTTGAGCATCTGAGAAAGAACACGGAAATAGGGATTGCTCTGAGGGCTAGCATAGTTTCAGTGGGCTGAATGGCTCCCATTTTTTTGCTATAAGGAAACATGAGAAATAGATTTTTTTTTCTTGTGTTCCTTTTTGCAGAGGTGGTGAGGATTAGGAGTTCTCCTTCTTCTGCCCCTGCATCTTTTATATTCTAGCTCCATTATTATGACAATTGAGGATGGGAGTCACCTACAAATATCATAAGTAAACTTTAGGAGTTGAATGTTGATCAGTTCAATAGCCTCCCTCTAATCCAAATCACCTTGCAACATTCCAGTTCACTGCCTTTCCATTACAAAGCATCTCAGCAAAAGCCCACTTTTGGGCAGAATTCTTATGGAATGCAGGAAAATCCAAAAATGCTTCAAAGCAGTGTTATTAAGCAAAAAAAAAACAAAATACTATGCTTTGTGCAAGGAGATGTTAAAGACTAAATAAGTAGTTAAAGAAAAAGATATTAAGGAAATTCTTAATGACACAAAGAACGGTGGAGTGATAGAGAATTCCAGGAAGGAAATCCCAGAGCCTGAAGTCCAACTTAGGTCTTTGTCACGATGTGCTCTGGCAGCAATGGAACCCAAGTGCAAAGGAGAGACAGACTCTGATGTAGTGAAGGCGGCAAGAGTTTATTCAGAGGAATTCCAAAAAGACCATCAGTGGCTTGGCTGAGCAACACCATGAGGAGTTACATTCTCAAAACCAAGACCCTGTGATTCATGCTAATCATGCATCCTCTTAAATAATACAAGTAACAATAATACAATTAACTAGCTTAAACAGAAAGCACCAAGAGACCGCATTTCAAAGAGCAAGTCTCTGGAGAAAATCACGAAGAACCCTAAGCGATGAACAACTCTCGTTAAGCAACAATTAATCAATTCAGATTTTCTATTAACCCAATGCTCTCCAGCACCCCGCACAGGACTGAAGTACCCCTCTCCCTATGGCCAGCACCTGATAGCCAGAGGAAACATGAAAACTCGAGATCCAGGGACAACCTGAGAGACCTGGGGAACTTGAGGAACTTAACTAGGACCTCAAGAGGCAGGGAGACTTGGGGACCTTGAGACAGACTTGGGAGTCCAAGATGGGGGAAACATTGAAAAAAATCCTTGGAAAGAATGTTAGGTCATCGGAAACCTGGACATGGTCAGTGGACCACGGGAGATCTGGAGAACCTTAATGACCTTTAGATACTTGAACGCTTATACCATGATGCTGAGACCTGGGAAAAAGCCTGGAGACACACAGAAAAGCCTTGAAAACATGAGACTTGAAACCTAGGGAGCTTGCTCACAATGTTTCACTCTTCAGTATTTTTCCAGAGGCAATTAGGATACAGAAAGCTGTGCTCTCAATTTTACTGATTCAGATAACATAGACAGGTTCTTCCTATCGCTGAGCTAGCTGGCTCTCTGTGATCTGTTTTAGATTAGATTCTAGATTAGATTCAACTTTATTGTCATTCTGCCGAGTGCAGATACAAAGCCAATGAAATGCATTTAGCATCTGACCAGAAATGCAAAGAATAGTGTTATTTACAAAATAACTGCGAATAAAAAAAGTGCTACAGCACACAAATATAAAAGTACTGAGACAGTACAATACGGATGCAATACTGCTTAGCACAGTGATGTGAGGTTCAGCAGGGTCACAGCCTCAGGGAGGAAGCTCTTCCTGTGCCTGCTGGTGCGGGAGCGGAGGCTCCTGTAGCGCCTACCGGATGGGAGGAGAGTTAAAAAGTCCATGGTTAGGGTGAGATGCATCCCTGATAATGCTTTTTGCCTTGCCCAGGCAGCGTTTATGGTAAATGTTCTCAATGGTGGGCAATTGGGTGCCGATAATCCGCTGGCAGTTTTCACCACACGCTGGAGTGCTTTGCGGTCCGATACGGGACAATTGCCATACCACACTGAGATGCAGTTGGTGAGTATGCTCTCAGTGGTACGGCAGTAAAAGTCCGTCAGTATCCTGGGACAGAGGTGAGCTTTCTTCATGCTCCGCAGGAAATAAAGGTTCTGTTGCACCTTTTTGATCAGGATGGAGGAGCTCAGGGACCAGGTGAGATCCTCGGAAATGTGGACACCAAGGAATTTGAAGCTTGACACACGCTCCACTACAGTTCCATTGATGTAGATAGGGACGTGAGTGTGACTCCTGGCATTCCTGAAGTCCACAATAATCTCCTTGGTCTTCACTTGTTTCACTTGTTACTGGAAAGTTCCGTTTTTGTAGTTTGTACCATGAATTTCATCAAGAAGTTACATGTAAGGTAGCTTACTCTTGATCGGGTTATTTTACCTGTGTGTTTGCATACTCTAGCCAGGGATCAGCTTTTGGAGCAGAGCTCTTCAGGGATGCAAGCTCAAATCATTGATTCAGGAGACACCTGTACACTGGAATGTTTGCTTCCATTCCCATCACTCATCAGAACAGACAGACATTAAGTGTTGTAAAAGGCTAGTCTATCCCACTGCAGCTGTTGGCATGTAAGCTTATTTCAATGATACCCTTTCGAACACTGATTTCACATAAACAAAGGCGCACCATTACTTGCAAGGGATTACATCAGGAAAGAGTAAATTCCTCCAAAATTTACACTGCTGACTTGAATACTGATTTATTAAATAAACTTAATCGATAAGCTTGCTTAAAGTGCTCAATTGTTATGCAGACCTGAGTTACGGGACCCCAAAGCTGGGAACCCGGCTACTTACAACTTGATAAGCTTGAAATGGGGACCAGAGAAACTCAAAATGTTATCCAGAAGGTCAGAACATGGATTTGAGAAACTTGGAATGTAAACTTGAGAAACTGAGAATGTGGACTTGAGAATGGATGGCATTATCATCTCAAGCTGACCGATGTCAAAACGCTGCTGTTCAACTTCCATTAGGTCGATTACTTGGCGGGGTCCTTCTGTCATGATGTTTACTGGCAATATCAGAACCGAAGGGTGGAGGAAAGACAAACTCTGATGTCAAGGTGGCAACGAGAGTTTATTCATAATAATTCCAAAAGGACATCAGTGACTCAGCCAAGCAATACCATGAGAAGTAACATTCTCAAACTAGGACCCTGCAATTAGTGCTAATTGGGCATTCACTTACATAATACAAGTAACATGGAATTCACAAGCCTATCAAAATGCTACTTAAACAGAAAGCACCAGAAGGATGCATTACAAAGAGTGAGTCACTGGAGAAAAACACATGAATCTAAATGATTAATGACCTGTTAGAAAAACAAGTAACCAGTTTAAGTGCTCCAAAAACCTGACAGCCCAATGCTCTCCAGCACCCCACAGAGGCCCACAGAGCAGCTTACAGGTTTGGCAATGAAGAGTTTAAATTTTGGGACTACCTAGAGACCAGACTTGGAGGAGCATTGAAACCTTGGAGGATTACATGCTGGAGGAGCTTACAGAGATAGGGAGGTGCAAGACCATAGAGGTATTTGCAAAGAATGTACCAGAATTTTAAAAATTATGACATAGAGGGCAGTCTTACATTTACAAGAGAAGAATGGGCAAAAACTGGGCAGGGGGACATTGGAACATCAGGTTTATTAGTGATGAGTGCAATGAATGTGTGTTTCTACAGATGAGATGTAAACACAATACCTCTCTCTAGAGCAGGGGATCCCAAACTTTATGTCATGGGCCCCTACCATGAACCGAGGGGTCCATGGAACCCAGCTTGGGAACCCCTGATATAGAGCTAATTCTTTTGGTGCTTCCACCTGCTCCAGTTTAACCGAACATTCCAATTTTTATCTCACTATAAAACAGGAAGCAAATTCAAAAGTTTTTCAACCTGAACTGTTGTGTATTTAATATTTCAGTAATATTTGAATAATATTGTAAATACGATGTTGTTTGATTAAGAATTCTTTGTTGTTTACATAATACATTGCAAGTTATATGTAAGAGTATGTGAATGGCATACGTCAGAACACCACCACGTCAAACATGCAGGCCTCGCTTAAAGTAAAAATAAAACTAAGACCCATTCTTCTGATTCCTGTCTTTTTTCTTACAATTAGTTTTATGTTTGGAGTTACAAAACATGACATGAACTGCCTGAACTGTTGACTGTTTCCTTTTCCACAGGTGTTTCCTGACCTGCTGAATATTTCCATCATTCCCTGTTTTCCAACATCTGCAGTTTTGTTGATATTTTTAAATATATTTGATCATGCCTTGGTGAAGTACACTGGACCATTTCTGCATCCAAGTGATTACAAGCTTGAAATATGCAGATGCAGTTAGATCTGGCCTTAGAATATTGAATTACAAGTGATATGAACTTCATTAAACATTACTCCGTATTTACTTATCTGTTTTTACCAGTTAATGGGCTGAAAAATCAAAACACTGATGATGCTAGAAATCAGAAACCAAAATGAAAATTTTGAGAACATTTAAAAAAAATCAGACAGCATCTGTAAAACGAGAAACTTTTAACACTTCAAGTCCTCTTTTAAAATTAAAAGTGCATTAGCTTGTGGTGCCTGCTGTAATAAACTGTACCTCTAATTTTTTAGTTTGTATCTGGAATATGAATTTGCAACATCTTCAAAGGGACTGTAGACTTTGAGCTCCTGTACTCTGGTGAAGCGTTGGATTCAGTTGGTCTTGTAATTATGACATTATATTCCAAGGAGTATGTCAGTTCATTGAGTAATTAGCTAGATTTCAAGTATGAGAACATTTCAGATTCCTTTCTCATTATGGGACTTCTCTGTTGCCAGGAGTTCAACTGATTAACAAATTAATTTGCATTAAATATAGCCAACAATTAATAGGTACAATTTACAAATTGTTAATATTCTGATGAATCAACAGGAATAGTTTGAAATTGATGTATAGAAATTCAAAAGTTATGATTGAATATGATAACCAAATTGATTAACTTTTAATATAATTTAAATTTAATTTGAAAACTTCCCTTAGGAAATGAGGAAAGGATTTGCTGAACCCTACTTGTTCCTAAATGGGATATATTAAGAAATGAGCATTTTGCTTTTTGCTTTAGATTGGAATAATTCCATCTCCCTCACTCCCTCTCTCCTTCATTCCCTCTCTCCCTTACTCTTTCACTCTCTCTCTCAGCAGACCTATTCATATTCCCCTTTCACCCTTTGGAATTGTCATCCAATCTGTGGAGTCCTCATCAGAAAAAAACATTCACTACAAAGTGGATGGTCCAACTCTTTTGAATGACACTTCAGTCCCGAATTTTCCTGCATTATTTTAATATAGATGCAGCTACATAAAACAAGGATTTAATTTGAATTGGGGTGCAGTTTCTTGAACAATATTGTTACATATTCAGTGTCAGACCTTAACGGACATGTCAGTAGGCATTACAATGAATCCTTTCACCACTTCTGATAAGCGCATGATACCAGAGTCCAGAACATAATGGTCAGGCATGGAAACCCAAAAAGTCATCTTCCTCAACATAAACAGAAAATGCTGGAACTACTCAGCAGATCACTCAGCATCCACGGAGAGAAAAGCAGCTAACACTGATCACTCATTTTGATGAGAAACATTTACCCTGTTTCTCTTTTTACATATACTTGATCTGTTGAATTTTTCCAGCATTTTCTTTTGTTCTGTATTGACAGCTTCTGCATTTCTTTTGCTTTCCAGGCATCATCTCCCGCTCCCTGGGATAAGCAAGGAGCTGCCACGTTGCCCAAGCAGATCAGATCAGTATTGATTGGCATTACATTTACCCATTGAGCCATGGATCTGGCAGCTTGTTACAACCTGAATGAACCTTCCCATAACAATGGGTGCAGCCTCAATGGAAAATAACAGGGCAGTAAATGTTGAGTGCAACATTAACGTTAATATTGATTAATGTCTAGAGAAGGATGATTGTTTAATTTCTATTGGAGAGAATCCGGCACAGTGATCCAGGCTGATTCTCCAGTACAGTACTGAGGTGATTTCTACACTACTGGAGGGATTGTAGCTCCTACATTCTGAAAAGGGTGTGAAAGGCATAGTATAAATGTAATCTTTATTTTACTTTTTAGAATAATTTTTAGAAAATTAAACAATTATACTTCTAAATTGTTTAAAGGGCATTCAATTACATGGAGACATCAAAAACATGAACTGCTGTAGGGCATTTGACCCTTTGAGACTGCTCCTCATTCATCAGGATGGTAGCTGTATCTTAATTATGTACCCTGTTCCTGCTTCCTCCCTACATCCCTTTATTCCTCTTCGTCTAAGAAAAATATTCAACTCCTTCATGAATATACTAGTCCTCCAATCAAATAAACGATACGTAGATCAAGAATGACAGGATTAATTCTTTGCATAAACTGTCAGAGTTGTGAGGAATATTGCTAAAAGATATAGACCATTTGGAAATTTGGGTGGAGCAATGGCAGATGGAGTTTAATCCATTCAAATGTTGGTGCTGCATTTTGGGAGGTCAAATGCAGGAGAAAAGCATAAGTGGCAGGACCCTCAGGAACACTGGTGTACAGAGGGATCTTGGGTACAAATAAGTGGCTCCCTGAAAGTGGCAACACAAGTAGATTGGGTACTAAAGAAGGTGTATTGCAAGCTACAAGCTTGCCTTTATTGGTCAAGGCATTCAATAGAAAACTTGGCAAACCATGTTGCAGCTGTATAAAACTAAGACTACATTTGAAATATTGAATCACAAACAGAGAAGATCTGCAGATGCTGGAAATCCAACCAACACACACAAAATGCTGGAAGAACTCAGCAGGGTGGACGACCTCTGTGCAACAGAGCACAGTTGACGTTTTGGGCCGAGGCCCTTTAACAGAACTCTGAATTATTTGGAATATTGAGTGCATTTCTGGTTGTCACACTATGGGAGGGATATGGAGGTTTTGGAGAAGGTGCAGAAGAAGAGGTTCACCAGGATGTTGCAAGGATTGGAGTGCACTAGGAGAAGTCGGATTGTTTTATTCAGAGCATCAGAGGCCAAGGAGAGACCTGATCGAAGTATATACTGTAAAGTTATGAAAGGCATACATAGATAGTCAGTGTTTTTCCCAGGATCAAATACTAGAGGGCCTAGGCTTAAGGACAAAAGATGAAAAGTTTAAAGGAGATTTTTGAGGGATATTTGTGTTTTATTCAGAAGATATTGCGTGCCTAGAACACATTGCTAGGGGAGGTGATGGAAGCAGGTACAAAAACAAAGTTTAAAGGCATTTAGACAGGCACAGGAACAGAAAGGGAACGGAGTCAGATGGGATTGATTGGATTTGAACCATGGCTAGTGTACACATTGTGGGCCACAGGACCTGTTCCAATGCTGTATTCTTCTATGCTCTACACATAACGTACTAAGCAACTCACCTTTTGATTTTTACCAACCTCAAATATGAATTTTTAATTTAACTTTTTAAAAACTGCAAATGGAACAGGTGACTGTTAAAGAAGAATAATGACTTACCTTGAAAGTCACATAGAGTGTAGAGTCATAGAGCAATACAGTGCAGATAAAGGCCTTTCGGCCCAACAAGCTCATGCCAACCACAGTGCCCACCCATCTGGTCACAATTTCCTGCATTCGACTCATGTCACCCTGCAGCCTACAAGTACCTTTCAAGTTCAAATTCATGTACACCAACAAGCCAATGTTCCTCAGACTGAGGTGCACAACACACTGCATATAACTCACACACATAACACGAAGTAATATTATCACAAATGGTAAGGTGCACAATGATTCAAGTTAAAAGGTAAACAGTATAATTCCACATAACACTGCTGATGCTTCAAACGTGATGAGACCTGGGTGTTGGCAGGAAGTTCAATAGTCCTAAAGCTTGCAGATGAAGTTAGCTGCCATCCTAACAGCTCTTGTCCTAATGCTATGGTACCTCCTGCCTGATGGTAGGGGGTGGGGGGGGGGAGTCAAAGAGATTGTTGGATAAATGGGAGGGCTTGCTGACAATGCCAAGGGCACTGTGTACACAGAGCTCCTGATACACATCTCTAATGGGTGGAAGAGAGACCCCAGTGATCCTCTTAGCAGTCCTTGCAATACTTTGCAGGGACCTGCAGTCAGATACCTTGCAATTCCCATACCAGACGGTGACGCAGCTGGTCAGGACACTCTTGACAGTGCTGCTGTAAAAATTGGTTAAACTAGGGTGCGCCGGGAGCCTCACTTACCTTCAGTCTCCTCAGGAAGTTGAGACACTGCTGTGCTTTTTTGACCAAAGATGCGGTGTTGAGGGAACAGGTGAGATCATCTGTTTATGTAACACCCAGAAACTTGGTGCTCCTAACACTCTCCATGGAGGAGCTGTGTATGTGCAGTGAGGAGTGGTCAGCCTGCACCTTCCTAGAGTCTTGTCTACGTTAAGACTCAAGTTGTTCTGCTTGCACCATTCTAGCAGCAGCTCCATCTCCTCTATGTGTGCTGCCTCATCGTCGTTGTTGATGAGATCAGCCACTGTTGTGCTATCAGTGAACTTAATGATTCAGTTTGAATGGATCCAGCAGTGCAGTCATGCATCAGCAGCATGAACCACAGCGGTCTTAGCACGCATCCCCGGGGAGTGCCGGTGCGCGAGACATTTCTGCCAACACGGTTTGACTGTGGCCTTTCTGTCAAGAGGTCTAGGATCCAGTTACAGAAAGAGGTCTTGAGACCCAATGAGGACAGTTTACCCACCGGCTTCTGAAGTATGATCATACTGAATGCCAAGCTGAAGTCAATGAGCAGCATCCTGGCATATGAGGCACCATCTTCCAGGTGGGACAGGATGGAATGGACTGCAGATGCTATGGCATCATCAGTGGACTGATTTAACCGATAAAGCAATCCAAGTGCTTCTTAAATTATGCTATTGTGCCTGTCTCAACCAGTTCACTGGCTGCTCGTTCCATACACTCACCATCCTCTGCATGAAAAAGTTTTACTCTTCTCTCATCCCTCTCACCCCAAATCTATACCCCCTGGTTTTCCTACCCTGGGGAATAAACTTCTACCATCCACCTTAGCTATGAATTTCACAATTTTATACAACTCTGAGGTCAGCCCTCATTCTCCTGCATGCCAAGGAATAAGGTAAGATCGATTACAATGCTGATGTGCATTTTTATTCTATTATGATTGACACTTCATAGATAAGTTAGTTTTAGCTTCAAAAACATACTTGATCCACCATCCAAGGAGGGACTTTGTCTCTAATTCCTCGCACTAAGCACTTATGAGAATATTGCCCTCAGTTATATTGACCTCCACACAACGGTTCCCGTCGACTTTAATATGACACAACTTGTACTTGATGGTGTTTACCATGAGTGATACAAGTCAAATATGACCATCCACATCTAGTTTCTCTCAGGAAGGTGCAATAATGTTTGAATCAATAATATAGTAGAGAGCACAATATTAACTGGCTCACTGAATCTCTTTGACTTGCATTTTACTGAGTAAATATTTTCTTCCATGTGTCAGTGCGTTGGATTTTATAGAGTGGAAACAAGATGAAATAGTGCAGTTGATAATTAAACTTCTGTTTCTTTTCCAAAGAATGAGGTAAGAAAAAAGACAAACTAATGTTGAAAATCAACCAAGGATATCTATCTTTACATAAAAAACTGGAGGCAATTGTATCATTGGGTAATAGTATAAAATGAATGTAATCAAATTCAACAGCCATTACACTACATACTTGGCGTTCCCTTTCATTATGGTTAACAACAGGAAGTATCAGGAAAACCATACAATGGTGAGTAATTCACCCCTATTAATGTGAAGGGTCAGCTCAAATCAGCTTTTATCTCGTTTTAAGACTATTGAACAGAAATCTAATATGATAAGGATGAACTTTTGATCTTTCAGTCTACCTTGTCATGGCTCTTGCACATTATTCATTTACCTAGACTGCTCTTTCACTGTAACTGCAACACTTTTTCTGCATTTTCTTATTGTTTTCCATTTGTACGACCTCAATGAACTTACGTATGGAATGAACTGCAGACAAAAGCACTTCATTGTATCTCAGCACATGTGACAATAGCAAACCAATTTCCATTCCACAAATGCTTGGGGTTTAAAATCAAAAGACTGCCATCAAAAGAGAAAATGGGATATGATTAAGAATGTTTGACAAACAGCTGTGACAAAGTCTTGCCTTGGATGCAATCGTACGAGGGGAAATTTCTTCACTCAGATTGGTGAGAGTGTGGAACGAGCTGCCAGCGCAAGTGGTGCGTGTGAGCTTGATTTCAATGATTAGAGAAGTTTGGATAGGAGGGGCATGGAGGTCTATGGTCCTGGAGCAAGTCAATGGAAGTGGGCAGTTTAAGTGGATTGGCATGGACTGGATGGGCCGAATGGCCTGTTTTTGTGCTGTATTTTTCTATGATTCTGTGACTCTAATAATACAAAGGATATATTCATCAATGCCCAATACTTGAATTTGTCCTCTTAATATTCTCAAAGTTACTTTTCTGAAGCCTTACATTTACTGCAGCCAGTTCTAATCTGTGGTGGTGAAAATAAAGATCTACTGAGTTGGTTGGATAAAAGTATCAGGCACCAGCGTTAGTTTCTACCATTTGACATTGGTCAGGCCACTTGATGTTGGTAATATTACAGGTATTGGTAATGATTACAGGTATTTATACTATGTAACTGTCAGAAAGTTGTAGCCAGCGTCACAAGTTAGAACATTTGTATTTTTTTTCTCGTGAATATAGAAAGTATAAAGGTAACTGAAATACACAAGTCAATTTCTGGCTTGAGTCTTGAAAATGCTCTTTTTCTTTGAGACCCTGAGATAGATTATATAATGCAGAGACAAAATGAAATCATGCAAGGGTTAACTAAGGTTTGTTTCTCTTCACTATCAACTGCCTCCTGTGCCCAGAGTGTGAGGTAGAAATATGAAAAAGTATACATATATAGATTAATGACTCCATGATTCTATAAAGTCACTGTGGGCAAATGGGACTGTGAGGCTGAGGTGGCAATCAGGTTAGCCACAATCTTATTGAGTGGTGGAGCAAGCTCGTGGGCACCTCCACTCTTGCTGTTAATTTACGTGCTTACACATTAGTAAAAAACATCTGATGAAGAAACAAAGTAAATGATATCCACCAAAATAAGCCAGAATCATTTGAAAGTCCCAGAACTGAGAGTTAGTACAGTGGACTCCAGCTAGTTGGGACACATCGGGACTCATATTTTGGCTCAATTAGCAACTGCACCAATTAGTAAAAGTTTCATGGAAATAGTTTAAAAAAGTATAAAAAAAAAGACACACTACCATTTAACTGAATAACAGATTATATATTTAAAAGAAATACAGAACAAATTAGAACGCTACCAGTACTATTACACTACTATAAAACTGTCTATTAGATCCTAACAGTTATTGATGGAATAATTCATTCATTGTATGAGGCGGTGATCTTTTGATTGACTGTAAACCTGCAAAATCAGCACAGACACCTACTGTAGAGGTAGAGAAATTTCTGCATTTGTAACACCTTCTGGGTTGTATGAATACAATGTTCTGCCATTCAGAATGAAAAACACTCCGGGAACATTTCAGAGAATGATTAATTCTGTAATTGAAGGGTTAGAACACATAGACGCCTATAATGTTGACTGGGTCACAGGAAATGACACATGAGAAGCCCATACCTCTGCAGTACAAAAGCTGTTTGAAAAGCTCTCAAAGGCCAACTTTACAGTTAACTTAGATAAGAGCAAACTTGGCCATGCCACTGTGACCTATCTTGGTTATGTTGTAGGTCAGGGCAGGTTGGTTCCTGTTCAGGATATCTCTGAGTTTCCCATTCCAATTAGATTAGACAGTCTTCATGCAATGCTTTAAATAATTGCATCCTTCAAATCTTCATTTTCATTGTATCATTCAAGATGACTGTCAATACTTCAAATTCTTCATTGTTCCCAACTTGTTCAAGTAGTGAAATCACTTCATTTACACTCACGGCTGTTTCTCAATGCTTGAAACTGCAATGAGCAAAACATTTCTGAATTGTCTTACTGCTTATTTCTCAACAAATAACAGTGACAAAAATTCACTGCCTTTTGAACACAAACGGACAGAACTGGGACTATTTAAAACCAGTTTGCTCTAAAAAGTGTCGAGTCCAGCGGCCATGCAAGTATGTGTACTGATGCTAGTTAGAAACTCTTCGACACCAGTCTCCTGTCTCAGTTAAAGCAGCAAGGTGTTCCATATAAGAAGGGAATCCCAGCTACTTTCTTGATGAGTTTTGTTCTTTAAGAGTTGTTGCAACTAAGTGGCTGCTCCAATTGATCAATGGCCCAATGAACCGGAATCCACTGCATTATAGAATGCAGAAGGTGTCATTCACAGCTCATGTTGGGCAACCATAAAGAGGTAAAGACAAAGATTAGCTTTATTTGTCACATGTATACGGGAACAACAAAACATACAGTGAAATGTGCCATTTGCATCAACGATCAGCACAGTCTCAGGTTTGTGCTGGGGGCTGCCCACAAGTGAACCGTGTTCCTGGCTCCAACAGAGCATGGCCACGAGCTCACCAAGCTTAACGCTAACCTGCATGGCTGTGCGATGTGGGAGGAAAGTGGACAGGACCTGGTCTGGAGGCCATACCAAGGATCTGGGTGGTGAGTCCCTGTCATGGTGTTGTAATGGATGGAGATAGTATCCATACCAAGTGACTACTTTATCACTGCCCTCGACTCGTTGCAGCTGGCAGTGCCTGGGAGCAAGGAAATTCCTTGCTATGCCTGTTACGCTGCCTCTTACGCAATTGGGACCAAAGGTGACTTACAGCTACAGTGGTTTTGTTTCCTTTGAAGGAGATAATAAAGCCTGATTAGTGCTACATTGGCTCTTGAATCTCATTGGTGTAGCTTCCTATAGTTCAAATTTCAAAGTAAATTTTATTAACAAAGTACATATACGTCACCATGTATAACCCCGAGATTCATTTCCCTGCGGGCATACTGTACATCCATAATAGAATAATAACCATAATCAAATCAATGAAATACCGCACAAACTTGGGCATTCAACCAGTGTGCAAAAGATAACTGTGCAAATACAATAAGAAATAATAATAATAAATAAGCAGTAAATATTGAGAAAATGAGATAAGGAGTCCTTGAAAGTAAGTCCATAGGTTATGGGACCACTTCAATGATGGGGCATGTGAAGTTGAGTGAAGTTATCCTCTTTGGTTCAAAAGACCGATGGTCAAGGGGTATTAACTGTTCCTGAACGTGATGGTGTGAGTATTGAGGCTCCTCTACCTTCTTTCTGATGGCAGCAACGAGAAGAGAGTATGTCCTGGGTGGTAGGGGTCTCCAATAATGAATGTAGAAGTGTTCAATGGTGGGAGGGCTTTACCTGTGATGGACTAGGCCGTATTCACTACTTTTTATAGGCTTTTACTTTCAAGGGCATTGGAATCTCCCAACAAGACTGTGATGTAGCCAGTCAGTAAACTCTCCTCTACACACCTGTAGAAGTTTGTCAAGGTTTTAGATGCAATGCTGGATCTTTGC
The DNA here is from genome assembly GCF_030028105.1 of Mobula birostris. Taxonomy (NCBI): domain Eukaryota; kingdom Metazoa; phylum Chordata; class Chondrichthyes; order Myliobatiformes; family Myliobatidae; genus Mobula; species Mobula birostris. Next base: position 40,765,147 of record NC_092387.1, read on the forward strand.
AAACTCCCAAACAAGAAGAGACACTGCCGTATTTTCTTCGTAATTGCATTTATGTGCTGGGCCCAGGACATGTCCTCCAAAATAATAACAGAGGAATTTAAAGTTGCTGACCCTCTCCAACTCTGATTCCCCCAGTGAGGACTGGCTCTTGGACCTCTGGTTTCCTCCTCCTGAAGTATATAATCAGCTCCTTGGTCTTGCTGACATTGAGTAAGAGGTTGTTGGTACAGCACCACTCAGCTGAATTTTCAGTCTCCCTCCTAAATGCTGAATCTTCACCACCTTTGATTCGGCCTACGACAGCAGTGTGTCAGCAAACCTGAAAATGGCTTTGGAGTTGTGCTTGGCTACACAGTCATAATTGTAAAGCGGGTAGAGCAGGGGGCTAAGCACACAGCACCTGGTGCACCTGTGCTGATGGAAATTGTGGAAGAGATACTGCAAGTCAAAACTGACTGGGGTCTGCATGTGAGGGAGACGAGGATCCAATTGCACAATGAGGTATTGAGGCCAAGGTCTTGAAGCTTATTGATTAGTTTTGAGGAGTTGAGTGTTCTGAGATACAGTAAGTTTGTTAGAGTTAAAATATGACACTGGGGAAAATCTGCTTTACAAAACCTTTTGGCAAAGTCACAGTCTTGATTGACAGTAGTCTTGTTCTGTTGTAAACTCATTTATAGCTCTATACATTGAGTAATAGAGCATAGAAATAGGAGCTTAGCCCAACTTGTCTAGACTGATTTGCCCACATTTGGCCCTTATCCCTAAACCTTTCCCTACCTAGGTACTCATCCAAGTGTCCTTCAAATGTCTTTACTGTACTTGCCTCAAGAACTTTCACTGGCAGATTGTTCCATGCATGCACCACCCTCTGGTTGTAAAAGTTACTCCTCGCGTCCCTTTTGGTACAACTGAGCCCAAAGACCTACAGTCAATATTTTAAGAACAGCTTCTTCCCCACTGCCATCCGATTTTTGAAGAGTCCACGAACACTATCTCACTATTCTGCTTTACACTATTTATTTTGTGTAATAATGTGGTAATGCTTGGTGTCTTGTACTGTGCCGCTGCCACAAAACCAATTTCATGACATAGGTCAGTGATAATAAAGCTGGTTCTGACGCTGGACATAACATCCTATCTATGATATTCAATATCATTGGCCTGTGTGCCAACCACTGGCATGTCATCTTTCACCCACGCCTAACTGGATGTTTCAATGCTTGTTATGGCAAATATTCTGCTCAAGACATCAAGGAACTACAAAGAGTTGTAGATACAGCTCAGCACATCACAGAAACTAGACTTTATTCCATGGACTCTGTCTACATTTCTCACCTCTTGCTGCCTTGGCAAAGCAGCCAATATAATTAAGAACTGCATCTACCTGGGACAACTCTCTTCTCCCCTCTTCCATCAGGTAGAAGATACTAAATCCTGAAAGCAGGTACCACCAAGCTCAAAGACCAGGCTTCTGCTGCACTGTTATAAGACTATTGAATGATGTTGACAGAGCTATGGTCTTGTACCTAATTGTCTGCCTGCACTATACTTTGTACATAACATTATCTTCTGCATTCTGTTCTTGTTTTCCCTTCGTACTATTTTGATGCACTGAAATAATGAGATGATCTGTTTTTGTACATGTGATGGTAATAAACTAATTTACTGCAAGAACTCTGTGATATCTAACCTTGTGCAGTATCACAATGTTCTTCCCTTTTGTTGTATTTCTGTTTCAACTGGGAGACCACAGGGCAATGCCTGGTATTTACTGATCATTAAACATTGAATCTCGCTTTTCAGTGTTATGAGCTGCCCCCTCTTGGCATTTTCAAAGCATCTACGAATGATTTTTTTACCTTCCACCATTACATGTGATAGTCCTGAGCATTTTACTTGCACACAAACAGTGCGATAAAAGCCCTGCATTCAGAAGTGCACTATCCAAGTGCTCTGCTCAGATCATCAGATGATTCTCCTCCAACCTTTGGGACTGGGTAATGATTGCCCTGTCATTATAGAGACAACCAATTACCTGGAATGTCACCAACAATCCCAGCTAGTCTGCCTCATTACATTGCTGCTTTCCAATTAAAAGTAAAGTACTCTCAGTGTTAACTTGTAAAATTCCTTCATCTAAATGACTCACTTCTGCTTTAGAAATGAAACATCAGCTTTAGTTCAGGGCTAGGAAATGGGGAAGGTGAGCTCCTCTACTGTAGTTGGCAAGATGAACTGTGATTTTTCTACTGTGGTAAAGGACGGCCAGTGAATAAAGGAAGTGTATCCTGCAACTTCTGCTGGACAATGGAGGGGGAAATCCAAGAGAAGCCTTAGGTGGTTGAGGAAGTTATAGACTGAAGGAGTTATGAGGTTCTCTTGCACAATATGGGATGACGTGAGAGCTGTGAAGAGGTCATACATGAATGTGGACCACAGTGAGGAAATGGGAAGACACCAAGAGAGAAAATGTGGAAATAACCAGATCTAAAATAAAAACTTGGGTGGCTTGAAGCTCAATACAGGTCCATTGGCCTGAGTGAGCAGCAGGAAAGTGGAATCAGTACAATGTTAGGTCTGAACAATATCTTGCTGGAGGAAGATCTGGTTCATCCATGGGCAGTCATAGGATTAGTGGGCTGACAGACCTCTGAACCAGCACTGTTCTCCAAGTCTGTGATCTCTAGTACCAATAAAGATAGAGCCCAGAGATGATGTTCCCTCTTCTGGGCTCTCCAAAGTTAGAAACACAGAAAATAGTAGGACCAGGCTATTCATCCAGATTTAGTGCCCTATTCCTGCTTCTCCCCTTACCCCGATCTCTTTAGACTTAAGAACAATACTTACACCTCCGATAAATTTAATGCCTGCCCTCAGCTGCCATGTATTGTTGAGATTGGAGTAGGTTCGCCATCGCCTGGGTGAAGGAACTTCTCTTCTCAAATATAATTCCTGTTTCCTTTCTCTCCTAGGAATCAGTCTGGTGAAACTTCACTGCATTCCCCCAATAGCAAGAAGAGCCTTCCTTGTGTGAGGAAACAAAGACTATACATAGCATTTAATGTGGAGTTTTTCCCAAGCCCCATACGAGTAAAACATCCATGCTCTTGTACCTCAACCCTCTTGCTATGTAGAGCAACATACTTTTATCATTCTTAACAACCAGTTACATCTGCTTGCTTACTCCCAATAATTGTTCACAAGGACACCCAGGTCTCACTGCATCTCCCACTTTCCCAAATCTATCACTGTTCAGATATCCTCCCCTCCTGTTCCTGTCACCAAAGTGGATAATCTCACATTTGTCCACATCATACTGCACGTGTAATGCATATTCCCACCAACTCAATTCACCCTGAACCCCTCTGCAACACCCTTGCAATCACAGTCATATTCAGTTTTACATAGAATAATTTACGTTATATATAATCTTTACAAATCTCTGGTTAGGCCACATCTGGAGTATTGCATGCAGTCAGGTCACCCCATTATGGGAAGGACATGGATACTTTGGAGAGGGCGCAGAAGAGGCTCACCAGGATGCTGAGTGAATTAGAATGTTTGTACTATGAGGAGAGATTAGACAAACTTTTTTTTTGTCTCTCTTAAATGGTGAGGCTGAGGGGTGACCTGATGGAAGTTTACCAGATGATGAGAGGCACGGGAAGGCAGCCTATATCTTTATCCAAGGGTAGAGATGCCTCATACCAGAAGGCATGGATTTAAGGGGAGAGGCAGTAAGTTCAAAGGCGATGTGCAAGGCAAGTTATTTCTTACAGACTAGCGGGTGTTCAGAATGAACTGGCTAGAGGAAGCAATAGAGCCAGTTACAACTGCAGCATTTAAGAGGCTCATAGTCAGGCACATGAAAGAGCAGAAGTCTGAAGTGATAGGGACATTGTGTAGGTAGAAGAGATTAGTTTAGTTAGCCACTTAATTACTAGTTTAATTAGTTCCACACAAGCCTGTGCTATGTTCTATTTTCTATATAGAATGAATGGCTAAGGTTCAAATAATAAACCCTGTGATACCCTACTTACCTGATACCTGGCAAAGGACCTAATTATTCCTTCTATTTCCTGTATGCTAAAAAAAAAAATCTTTGCTTATGTTGAGACTTCTCCCCCAATCACGTGCTTTAATTCCGCACTATTTTCTTGAGTAACCTTATCAAAAATCTTTGGATAGTTAAAAAAAAATACCACTTATTCTCCCCTACTCTAGCACACCCTCAAAAATTCCTGCAACTTTGTCTCCCTCGATCGCCCTTTTAAAAATAAATCAGCTATAATAACGGACTTTAGCATTTTCCCTACTATTGCTATCAGACCAGATGGTCTTTCATTCCCGCTTGTGTCTCTCCCTTTTTCTCAAAGGCTTTACATTAGCTACGCTTCAATTCATAGATAGCGACCCAGAGTCTAAAGATGGTTGGAAAATGTCCACAAATGCATCCATTATTTCTAGGTCCAATTCTTTAAGTACTCAAGGATGTAGGTAATCAAGCTCTGGGAATTTATCAGCCTTTAATCCCATCAATTTCCTGAACAACATTTCCTTAATAATGCTAATCACCTTCACTTTGTCCCTCCCACTGGACCAGAGGCTCCCCAAAATTTCTGGGAAACTCTTTGTGAAGGAAGAGTAAAAGTATTTGCTCACTTAGTCTGCTATTTGTTTGATTCTCGTCATCATTTCTCGTTTCTGACTGGAAGTGAGCTATATTTGTCTTCACTGATCTTTTTCTTTTCCTTTTCACGTATCTATAGCAGCCTTTACATTCGTCTTTCATCCCAGAAAGTTTACTTTCATACTTATTTTTCCCCTCTTAATGCATGTCTTGGTCCTTTACTATTGTATTATAGATTTCCCAGTCCTCAGATTTGTTCCTTTTCAGCCCTATTTATAGAAGTCCCATTGGATCTAATATTATCCCTAATATTACTTGTAACCAGAGTTGAATCACTTGCCGGTTTTATTTTTGACCCGGAAAGAACTTTGTTGTAGTTCATCTATGTGCTGCTCAAGTGTTTGCCATTGTCAATGTACCATCATGCCTTTAAGGAATTCTAACCAATCTATCCAAGCCTGCTCTTCCTTCATATCTCCATGGATTCCTTTATTTAGATTCAAGGCCATAGTTTTAGAGTCAATTATGTCACTTTATGTCTTAATGAAGAATCATAAAATGTCTTGGTTATTCCTCCCTTAGGGGACATTACATGATTGCGAATTAATCTTTTCTTCTTTTGAAAAACAAAGGCACAAGTAAGAGCATCTCCTTATCTAAGTTACACAGAATTACAGAGTTCATTGAATATAAATGGCAAGAGTGATTTCTGAAATACACTATTTTTGGGAAAGCAATCTGATTTGCACATGACAATATTTCTTTAGGGTCATGGAGGTTCAATATGCATCCTGAAATTCTTGCTCTTCACAGACATCCACAGAAACAGAAGAGAACTCCAAAGAATAAATAACAGAGAAATCGTTAAAACCCGAAAGACCCCTCCCATGCACAATCAGCAGCAAAGAATCAACCCTACCCCACTTAATCAGTGGGAAGCACCAGTACCCACCACTTACCAAGCAATTGCATAGCTCCAGAGACACCGTGACCTGCAGTAAAACGAACACTATTGTTCATCCTTACAACTCAACATGTTACGGGCTCTTTCTCTCTCTCTCCCACTAAACAAGGGACAGATGTGTCACCACAGCAAGAGGGGAGACCAATAAGAACAAACGTCTCTACAAATGTTGGTCATTTCCCCAACTATATCAATCCCATCTTCCAATACTTGGTCCATAATCTATGCTGCTTTTCTGATTCAAGTGCTTGGCTGGATACTCCTTAATGATGTGAGGACATCTTCCACCTCTCTTTCAGGCAGTTCATTCCAGATTCCAACACCCTCTTCGGCACGATTCATCAGAAAAAAGCGCAAAGGATAATAGAAATTTAGGATTAAAATACATTTGATTTATGACATATTGGGGCCCTTACGGTCAAATTTGGCTCAGAATTTGCAGTCAGCAATCACTATCTTGCTCAGTACTAGCCTATAGTGAAAATTCCCATTCACACTGCACGGTTCTCCTGACAGGAACTGACTGAAAAAAACTACAAGACCTTACGGCCATTCCATCTTTAGGAGGATGTTGGACAGAGTGAGTTACAACACAAACTAAATAAAAATCAATGACAATGAACTTGGCAACATCCTGACTTATTCAGAACTATCAAAAATTTGGAGCAGCAATAACCTTCTGGAGGAACTCCCCAGGCCAAGCAGCATCTGTCGGGGGTGGGGGAGGGGGTGGGAGGTGAGGAGGAAAGAATGGTTGATGTTTTGGTTTGAATCCCTGTATCAGGACCTGCACCAGTCAACAGTTCCTTTCTGCTACAGATGCTGTTTGACCCAACGAACTCCTCCAGCAGATTGTTTGACACTCCAGGTTTCAGCATTTGCAGTCTCTCGTACCTCTATCAAAGATTTGAACGTTTCTGAATCTCTCTAGCAAACGGTTGTCCAAAATGATTAAACCAATTTAAAGAATTGTAAAGAAGAATGAGGGGTCACTCACAAGCCTAAGATGAAGAAGAACTTCTCCTCTCAGAAGGTAGTGAATCTTCAGACATCTTTAACCCTGAGATATGTGCATGCTGAATCTTTGGGCACAGTCAATGTGGAGATAGACAGACAATTGGGCTACTGGAGAAATCAAGGGTCATGGAGATGCAACAGAAGGGTGAGCTATGGCCAACAATCTGTGACCTCTTTGAATGTGAGATGTGACTTTCTTATTTTCTTATGAAGCTACTGGAACAAACCAAAGTAATTTTCACACTCCCGCCACAGCATCACTACTTTAATATGTGGTTTCTAGTGTAATTGAGTTCCAGTACACTTCTAGTCACAATGTAGCCATTATTATACAACTTGCTTCTATCCAGGCACTGCTGATGGCTAATAAAACATTACTGCAGTGTTATGCTGTTTTGTATCTCATCCAAAATCAACATTAAAGAGCTGGCCCATTCTGCAGGATTCTTTTTAAAAAATGAATTAAATCAATTACTCCATTTTTCATGAGCATATCTTACTTGCTTGTTATGCTTGCAGCTTTGAATCTTGTGCCAGCTTAGCAGGTCCTAGTTACAAACATCAGCAAACCTGTAGTCTGCTCAATCATCTTTATTTTCCAGAAATGCTGATCCAAGGGCTAAGGATCAAATGGGCCTACAAGATGATGATCTACGAGGGGTGATTAACAAGTTTGTGGCCTAAGGTAGGAGTCAATTTTAGAAAACCTAGCACATTTATTTTTCCGACATTTACACACTTAGTCCAGCAGTCGTGGAGCATACGGATCTCTTCTTTGTAGAAGTCGGTGCCTTGGACCTCCAGAAGTGGTCCACAGCAGGGGTGATTGATACGTTTGTGGCCTAAGGTAGAAGGAGATGAGGAGAAACTTCAAACTTTCTGCATTTTCACTCAAAGAGTTGAACTGTACGTGCATGTAACAAGAGCTGTATAACTCATCTCCTTCTACCTTAGGCCACGAACTCATCAATCACCCCTGCTGTGGACCACTTCCACAAAGAAGGGATCCATATGCTCCACGATCGCTGGACTAAGTGTATACATGTAGGAGGGGACTATGTTGAAAAGTAAATGTGATAGGCTTTTTAAAATTGACTCCTTCGACCTTAGGCCACAAACTTATCAACCACCCCTTGTATCATGATCAGATATAGGGAACATGTCATCCAACTCTGGTGCATCAACTCTAAATAAGCATGGCTCCAACTCTTGACAAGTAGCTCAAAATATTCTGCAGGAGGAAAGACAAATAAGGGTTCAAAACATAACCAAAGTCTCTGAGACGTTTTCTCTCTGCCACCGACTGTACACAATCTGACAGCATTCAGTCTCATCAACAAAAGTGGTTTCAATGGAATTACAGATAGTTTGAATGTCTGTGAGTGGGCATTCGCTGTGCCTAGATGAAATCAAGGAGATAAAGATTAATACTGACTTCCCAAAGCTCACTTTGGACATCTCTAGAATGTTAATCGGAAAGAACAAACATTTAAAAAATTGCAAGAAGATTTCAGACAGATAGAATGGTCCCCTCCTTATTATTTCCCTAAGGTGGCCTCTTACCTCTTCTCCTCACCTGCCTATCACCTCCCCCGGAGATTCTCCTCCTCCCCTCCACTCTCCTCTCCTATCAAATTCCTTCTTTGTAGCCATTTGCCTTTTCCTCTCATCACCTCCCAGATTTTTACTTCATGCTCCCTCTTCCACCCACCTGGATCACCTATCATCCTCTAGCTTATCCTCCTTCCCCTCCTGTTACATTCTTATTCTGGCATCTTCCCCCTTCCTTTCCAGTCCCAGTGAACAATCTCTGCCCGAAATGTCAACTGTTGGTTCATTTCCATAGACGCTGCCTGATCTGTTGAGTTCCTCCAGCATTTTGTGTGGCACTAAGGAAAGCGAATGCAATGGTGGCATTCATTTCAAGAGGAATAGTGTATAAGAGTAAGGTGGTGTTGATGAGGCTCTATGGGGCACTGGTGAGACCTCATTTGGAATAGTGCGTGCAGTTTTGGGCCTCCTATTTTAGAAAGGATGTTCTGGTGTTGGAGAGAGTTCAGAGAAGATTTACGAGGATGATTCCTGGAATGCAGGGGCTAACATATGAGCAGCGTTTGTTGGCTCTTGGACTGTATTCATTAGAGTATAGAAGAATGAGAGGGGATCTCATAGAAACATTTTGAATGTTGAAAGGGTTGGACAGAGTAGATGTGGAAAGGCTGTTTCCCTTGGTGGGTGAGTCCAGGACAAGAGGCCACAGTCTTAGAATTAGAGGGTACCCATTTAAAACAGAGATGAGGAGACATTTTTTTAGCCAGATTTGTGGTTTGTGGACTTATGGAATTCATTGCCACATACAGCTGTGGAGGCCCGATCATTGAGGGTGTTTCAGGAGATTGATAGGTATCTAATTAGTCAAGGTATCAAGAGATATGCCGGAAAATTGGAACTAGGTGGGAGAATAGTTTAGCTCATGGTGGAGTGCCGGAGCAGACTCAATGGGCCAAATGGCCTACTTCTGCTCCTTTGTCTTGTGATCTTGTCTTGTTGCTCTGGATTTCCAGCATCTGCAGAAAACCTTATGTTTAGAATGGTTAATAGCCAGTGTCATTCTGCAAAGGGCATGTTGCAGGAATTAAACCAGACAAAATGTTGTAATGGCCAACAAGAATTTGCAGTGGAGATACCAACTAGGATGTGGCAATGATAGTACTGGACAGCTTGTTAAATGGCTTAACAACAGATGATATGACGAAGGGGACAAATGCAGATAGTAGGTAGCAGAGGCAATACTGGCTGGTTGCAGGAATCAACTGCTGGTGATGAATTCTACACAAACTGGACTTTGGACAACAGAAGATATATTGTAGAGGCAACACCAGGCAGAATTTTACTGCAGCCATTATGATGTTACATTGCAGGGACAGTATCAGGTAATCTGGACCACCAGATTGTAGATTGCAGAGCTAACTCCAGAATATAATTGCAGTGCTCAATGCCAGGGAGGAGGATGTGGTGGCCAACACTGGATGTTGTAGTAGCACCAGAACTTTGCAGGACAATGTACTGCAGGGACCAATACCAGACAGTACATAGCAAAAACCAACGCAAGATATTATGTTGGCGCAGGGGCCAATGGCAGAGAGAGCGTGGGGCAGGGACCAATGGCAGAGAGAGCGTGGGGCAGGGACCAATGACAAAGCACGACGTAGGGACCAGAATCAGGCATTTTGTTACAAGGTCCAGCACAGGGAGATATGCTATCAAGGTCAACACCTGACAGTATGCTCCAAGGAAAATACCTGGCAGGGTATTGTATTGACAGATCCTGTACAACATTTTGCTGTGGTCCACAGCAGTATGATGCCATGGACAACAGCAGACATTATATTAAATATATATGGAATAAGCATCTAGTATCTGTAATAATGGTTTCTCTGGCTCACAGCTATTCTCTGGGAAAAAAATCTGGAATTCTTTCTCGGCCTGACACACACCTGACTCTAGACCCACCCTTGAGGTTGGTTCTGAACCATCACCTCAGATCAGGGACATTAGGAATCAGCAGCAAGTTCTGACTTTATCAGAACAGCTGCAGCTCATAATTTAATTAGAAAAAGCTCTGACTTTCTATGTGCTTCTGAGAACTGAGCTCTGTGCATGGAAGTCTAGTACTGTAAAGCTCTCAGATGAACAGAAGTTACCTCACTAGTTCAGTATACCCTCATTACATCAAACTGTCAATTAACACTTTAGCTGACTCTGAAGTAGAGGGTCCAAATCATTAAATTGGGGTAGCTAATAAATGGGACAGTGTGGTTATCACTTTCCTCTGTCTTTCTGGTCCCCAAGCATGCAATTTCAGAAGACACAAGGAGATTCATTTGCTGGAGTAGCTTGAAAAGGACACGGTTATCCTGAAGCTCTTTGGTGCTGCTCAAGTCTGTTTTAAGTACATGCCCATTTATCTGTAAGCTTAAGTGCCTACAGGAGCTTGTTGTGTAGAATTGATTTCTTTTATGTTATGTTCCACCTGGTTAAACTGATAAACCATCTCAAATTAACATCCAGAATAATTAACCTCAATCTTGGTTTGATTGATTATCTCATTGTCAGGTTGTAATGTTTCTCCTTTGTAGGATTACAACATTACAGGTAGTCTCCTGACAGTAATAGAGTACTAACCTTGAAACCGTGCCATGAGTGCAGAGCCGAGTGTCCTCATGATTGAGATGGACTAAAGGTCTTGTAATAGTGACAAGTTAGAAACCTCATAGTAAAAGTCCATACGTTGATAATCATGACAGAGTTGTGCCCGAAACATCTCTAATAATTCCATTAAAAGCATTGTCCAATATATAACACAACTGTACTGCCCTTCAGGACCCAGGTGCATTGATTTTGCAGATTTTAATGCGCTAAAGATAGACACACTTTTGCTGGCCTCAGAATCTCTTCTCAGGAGAGGAACCATTTTCCAAGGTTACATTTCAGATGCCTGTTGTGAAGATTAGTGTCCAGAGGACAAAGTTCAGCTGGAGCTGTAGTTCCTCCCAGGAAAAGAATTTGCTGAGCCTTATCACCTCAATCACCATTACTCGAATGGTTGAATGTCTGGATATATTTGTTATTTAATTCCGGGGCTAATGGTGTCTCTGGGAAAGGCAGAGGGGGTTATGAGGAATTCCACAAATCCCTCAAGCTAGGTAGTTTGCTGGACACTTTGGAAAGCCATTTAGAGTCAACCGGACCAGTCTGGATTCACAATTCACACACACACACACACACACACACACACACACACACACACACACACACACACACAAAGTGCTGGAGGAAAACAGCAGGCCAGGCAAATGAGTATAGTTGAAGTTTTGGGGCCAGGACCCTTCAACAGGACTGGAGAAAAAAAAATACAAGGAGTCAGAATTAGAAGGTGGGGGGAGGGGAGGAAGAAACACGAGGTGATGGGTGAAATTGGGAGAGGTGAAGTAAAGAGCTGCAGAGTTGATTGGTGAAAGAGATACAGGGCTAGAGAAGAGGGAAATCAAATAAGAGAGGATAGAAGGCCAGGTAAGAAAGAACAAGGGGAGGAGCAGCAGAGGCAGGTGATGGGCAGGTAAGGAGATAAGGTGAAAGAGGGGAAAAGGGGATGGGCAATGATGGGGAGGGGGCATTTCCAAAAGTTCGAGAAATCAATGTTCATGCCATCAGGTTGGAGCCACCCGAACAGAATACAAGGTGTTGCTCCTCCAACCTGAGTGTGGCTTCATCGTGACAGTAGAGGAGGCCATGGACTGAGATGTTGGAATGGGAATGGGAAGTGGAATTAAAGTGGATGGCCATTGGGAGATTATGCTTTTTATAGAGGATGGAGTGTAGGTGCTCAGTGAAGTGGTCTCCCAATCTCTATCAGGTGTCACTGATTCGCCTCGAGCACAGGAGACAGTAGATAACTCCAACAGAAACATTGCCTCACCTGGAAGGACTGTTTAAGGCCCTGAATGTAGTGAGCGAGGAGGTGTAGGGGCAGGTGTAGCACTTTCTGCTTACAAGGATAAGTGCCAGGTGGGAGATCAGTAGGGAGGGACAAATGGACAAGGGAATCATGGAGGGAGTGATCCCTAAGGAAAGCAGAAAGTTGGCAGTGGGGGTGGGAGGAGGGAAGGAAAAGATGTGCTTGGTAGTGGCACCCCGTTGTAAATGGCAGAAGTTACGGAGAGTTATGTGCTGTTTGTGGGGGCAGGTGGGGTGATAGGTGAGGACAAGAGGAACACTATCCCTGGTAGGGTGGCAGGAGGATCGGGGGAGGGCAGGCATGTGCAAGGTAGAAGAGATGCAGTTGAGGACAGTGTTAATGGTGAAGGAAAAGAAGTCCCTTTCTTTGAAGGAGGACATCCCCTTCGATTTGTGAAAAGCCTCATCCTGAGAGCGGATGCGATGGAGATGGAGAAATTGAGAGAATGGGATGCCATTTTTACAAGTATCAGGCTGGGAAGTATAGCGTAGGTAGCTGTGAGAGGCCGTAGGTTTATAACAGGCATCAGTCGATAAGCTGTCTCCAGAGAGACATTGAGAAAGGAGAGGGAGGTGTCAGAAATGGACCAGATAAATTTGAGGGCAGGGTGGAAGTTGGAGGCAAAGTTGAAGAAGTCATCAAGCTCGGCATGGATGCAGGAAGTAGCTCCAATGCAGTTGTCGATGTAGCATAGGAAAAGTTGGGGAATGATGACAGCGTGGAACATGGACTGTTCCACGTAACTGACAAAAAGGCAGGCATAGGTGGGACCCATGCGAGAACCCATGGCTACACCTTTTGTTTGAAGGAAGTGGAAGGAGCCAAAGGAGAAATTATTGAGAGTGAGGACAAGTTCCGCCAGAAGGAGAGAGTGGTGGTGGAGGGAAACTGTTTGGATCTGGTGTCCAGAATGAAACAGAGCACTATGAAGCCTTCCTGATGGGGGATGGAAGTGTACTGAGAATGGACATCCATGGTGAAAATAAGATGCTCGGGGCCAGGGAACATGAAATTAATGAAAAGATCAAAAGCATGTGAAGTGTCTGAGGGACTAAACCACAGGGGATTAAACTGAGTCGAGATAAGCATATATGAGTTCAGTGAGGCAGGAACAAGCAGAGACAATGGGTCTATCTGGACAGATGGGTTTGTAGATCTTGTGTAGGAGGTAAAAACTGTGGGGTGAGGTAACTATGAGGTTGGTGGCAGTGGATGGGAAATTCCCAGAGTTAATAAGTTTGGTGATGGTGTGGGAGACAATGGCCTGGTGATCCTTAGTAGAATCCTGTTCAAGGGGCAAGTAAGAGGAGATGTCTGACAGTTGACACTGGGCCTCAGCAAGGTAAAGGTCAGTCTGCCAGACCTACAGAACAAGTGGCTGTAAGCAGAATAAGTGCTACTCCTGTTCCTGCACCTCCTCCCTCACTAAAAGTCAGGGCCCTAAACAATTCTTCCAGGTGAGGCAACACTTCACCTGTGAGTCTGCTGGGGTCACCTACTGTATCCAGTGCTCCCAGTGTGGCCTCCTGTATATCAGTGAGACCCAATGTGGATTGGGAGACCGCTTCACCAAGCACCTACACTCCATCTGCCAGAAAATGTGGGATGTCCCAGTGGCCACCCATTTTAATTCCACTTCCCATTCCCATTCCAACAAGCCAGTCCATGGCTTCCTCTACTGTCGTGATGAGGCCACACTCAGGTTGGAGAAGCAACATTTTATATTCCTTCTGAGTAGCCTCCAACCTAAAGGGGTGAACATAGATTTCTCGAACTTCCAGTAATGCCCCTCCCGTCACCATTTCTCATTCCCTTTTCCCTCTCTCACCTCATCTCCTTGCCTGCCCATCACCTCCCTCTGGTGTTTCTTCCCCTTTTCTTTCTTCCATGGCCTCCTGTCCTCTCCTATTAGATTCACCCTTCTCCAGCCCTGTATTGCTTTCACCAATCAACTTCCCAGCTCTTTACTTCATCCCTCCCCCTCCCGATTTCACCCATTCCCTCATGTTTCTTCCTCCCACCCCCCACCTTCTAATTCTGACTCCTCATCTTTTTTCCTCCAGTCCTGACGAAAGGTCTCAGCCCAAAATGTTGACTAAATATTCCCCCCCCACCCCCCCATAGCTGCTGCCTGTTTTGCTGAGTTCCTCCTTTTTGTGTGTGCTGCTTGGATTTCCAGCATCTGCAGATTTTCTCTTGCTTGTGATTGTATTCACATTTAGTCCATACTGGGTAAATATGGCAGATTCTCTTCCCTAAACAGGATTAGTGAACAATACAACAGTCTAACAGTTACTTCTACTGAATATTTACATTGATTTAAATTACATTGGCTCCTAGTTGAACTGTAACTGAAAATTAAAAAATTCTCACCCTTGTTTTAGAATCTCCCCACTACCTCCACACTTCCTGTGTAATCCCTGCTTCTGTAATGATCTGAGATATCTGCATTCCAGCCTCTCAGTCATCCCTGAATTTAATTATTCAGTCATTATTAGCTATGCATTCAGCTTTCTGGAATTATCAACAAACCCATTTCCCAATTTAGCCTCTACTTCTTTGTTCTTACTACGATGCACTGTTGTGATGAAACGATCTGTGTAGATGGCACGCAAAACGAAGGTTTCCACTGCATGTGACAATAATAAATAAATTTACCCATTTACCAAATTCCACTATGAAATATGCTACAAGCTCCTACTTTTACTAAGCTTTTGGTCACCTATCAGAATCTCAACTTGTGCCTCTGATAGTTTCCTACATTCAGTAGGCACTATTGAAAGCTAAATCCTACGCATCTTGGAGCTGGAAGTGAAACCAGAAAATACGCTGCATGGACAAGAAAATAGAGATATCCTTTCAGGTTCAATGGTTTTCATCAGAACTGGGAAAAGCAGAGACAAAGAAATATTAAAAAGAATGAAGAAAGGGTTAGTAATGGTTGGAGAGCAGGGGTGTGGTGGTGCTGGCTGAAAGAGATGGTCAAGCCTTACTAATAATAAAATGTTATTTGGGGTACAGGTAATCGGGGGGGGGGTACAAGTAACTAGGAAGGTACAAGTGAAACTCGAAATAATAGAGGATAGAGAACAAACACTAAATGCTGACATTCAAAGGTTTAAAGGATGCTAGAAAATGTTTTTGTAGTCCAGTGGTCTTATACTGGACGTATTTAGAGCCTGGGGGCATACTTTCATTCTGAGATCCATAGCCAGAATTGCACCTTATCTGATGTCAATGATACATCATTTTTCATGTTTGGCAGTATTTATCTTGTAGCTTGTATGTCTCGAACAGTATTTCTGCCACAAAAAAACAAATTTCAAGACATATCAGTGACAATAAACCTGATTCTGATTCTAGTTGAATTCCATGTTGGGTCCAGAAGGCTATAATTTTTCCGGACAGAAGGGTTATTCCTCAGTCTTGCGTTCAGCATTTTTAGAACAGCGTAGGAAGCCAAAGATAGGTCAGAGCAGAGGTAGGGTGTAGAGTTGAACTGAATGGTGGCCAGAGCTCAGGATCAACATTGTGGTCTGAATGGGGTGTGGTTAACCAATTAGCACTTTTTTTAGATAATGAAGACATGCAGTCCTCTTTTATTGTCATTTAGTAATGCATGCATTAAGAAATGATACAATATTTCCTCTGGTGTGATATTACAAAACACAGGACAGACCAAGACTGAAAAAAAAACTAACAAAACCACATAATTATAACATATAGTTACAACAGTGCAACAATACCATAACTTGATGAAGAAGTCCATGAGCACAGTAAAAGTTCAAAGTCTCTCAAATGTCCCACATCTCACGCAGACGGGAGAAGGACGAAAAACTCTCCCTGCCATACCCGACCACGGTCCAACTCTGAGTCATCCCAAAACTTTGAGCTCTGAACAGCTCTCCGACACCGAGTATTGAGCGCCATCTCTATCCGAATGATTCAACCTCCATCTCGGTCGCCAACAGCAGGCAAGGCTGGGGATTTTGAGGCTTTCCCTCTGAAAGATTCCCGACTGCGCAGTAATGATAGCAGCAAACAAGCGTTTCAGAAATTTTTCCAGATGTCTCTCTGTGCTTTCACATCCGTCTCCATCAAATCAGATTTGTCCACGGCCCCTATTTAACGGATACAATATCATTTTTCACCAGAGGCTGTGCACGCGCAGCCGCGCTGCTCTCTCTCCTCTCGCCGTGGTTTTCCTTGTAGAGGAGAGCACATTGTGAACATTGGATATAGTGTACAATATTGGGAAGTGTTTCATTGCTTCACTTGGATGCTTGAGGGTTGGGAAGGGAAGAGATAAAAAAAGACAGGTGCTCCGTTCATTGGAGAGTACGTGAGAAAATAATTGGAATTTAGTGAAGATGGAAGCAAGGCTCAGAGAGAATAGTTCCTTTGGAATGCTTTGGATGAAAGAATAAAAAATCAAATTATTATTTAAGCAGAATGAGATCAAAAAATGTTACAATGTAATAGGATACGGAAATCTTTGTTCATGAAACAGAAAGAGTTGGCATGGTAATACGAGCATGGTTTTAGTTCTATGGAATGTTTGTTTTTTCTACAGGGAGGATAGAATACACAAGTAGCAAGGTTTTGTTACAGCTCGATCAAGTGCCAGTGTATAGTTTTTTTCTCCAAACTTAAGAAATAACAATTATCATTAGAAGATAATGGTCTCTGTGTTGATTCTTGGGATGAAAAGTTGACATGTAAAGAAATGTTCAACATGTTTGGGCAATATTCACTGAAGTACTCACTGAATGTGAGGTAATCTTATGAAACATTAATTTCTGAGATAGGCTGGATGCTAGAAGACGTTTTTGTAGTACTGTGGTCTTATAGTGGAGATATTTGGAGGCTGGGGGCATATTTTTAAGAACAGCCAGTCACCACAGAGATAAAGAAGATGGAGATGAAGAAGAATTTCTCTTCTTGGAGGATTTTGAATCTTTGGAACTCTCCACACATGAAATGGTGGAGACTGAGCCCTTAAATACATCCACTATAGAGATTCACAGACATTGAAATTACAAAGGAATCAAAAGGTATGGGAAGAACACAGGGAAATATTGCCGAGAGCCAGACTGAAGCAGACATGATCTTATTGTATGGACTTGAGTGGCCAAATAGCTGATTTTTATTCTCTCCTCTAATGGTAAAGGAGGGGAGGCATCTTTGTAGAGGCATTGTTATATTATATGTGCCTTGTCCCCCGGATGACTGTTGATACTGTGTTTTGCACGTTGGCCCAGAGTAACATTACTTCATTTGGCTGTATTCATGGGTATCATGCATGTTTGAATGACAATCAAACTTGAATTGAATTAGAGATGTTGGCAATCATGGAGGGTGATCCATTGAATATAGGGAAGATGATGTGTGTGGTAAGATGAGGACAAGGAGGACCTTGCTCTTGTTATGTGTAAGGGGAGAGGAGAGAGCTGACATTTAGGAAATAGGACAAATGCAATTGTCACCCTTTTCGGTAATGTGGAAACAAGGTTAAGGAACACCCACAAAATGCTGGAGGAACTCAGCAGTCCAGGCAGCATCTATGGAAAAGAGTACACAGTTGACGTTTCAGGCCTTCAGTAGTTTGGATTTCCAGCACCTGCAGATTTTCTCTTGTTTGTGACAAAGTTACGGATAAAGGAGTTCATCTTAGAAACACATCTGTGAAACATGGTGGTTTCAGAGAAGATCTGATGGAGATGGAGAAAGTGAGGGAAGATAATGGCATTCTCATAGGAAGTATAACTAAGTCAGATCAAGGATGTGTCATTCTCTCTCTGCTCTTCTCCCCACGCTTTCATTAAGCTGAAGATACAAAGCTTGAGAACACATGCCAATGGACTCAAGGACAACTTCTATCATATTGTTATACACTCTTGAACAAGAAAGAATTTCTGATCTCTCAGTATAAATCATCATTGGCCTTGCTCCTTAGTTAACTTCCTACACTGCATTTCTCTGTAAGAGTAACACTGGGTGCACTCAGAAGTACATATTCTGTAACAGACAAAGTTCAGAGCAAATTTATTATCAAAGTACATATATGTCACCGTATACTACCCTGAGATCCATCTGCTTACAGGCATTCAAAGTAGATGTTAAGGATCTGGCCTGAACACTGGGTCGAAGGGCCTCTGCTGGTAGCCCTGGATCACAACAGTCTTTAATTTCTGTTTTCTTTCACCTAGCCATGTGGGTTCCAGCCCAGCCCCTTTCCTTTTTTGGACTTCCTCCAATTACCTGCTTGTCTGCTCATTTGCACCCACCTTGTCTAATTTCACTCATTACCCTGTCCATTTAAACCCTGCCTTGACCAGCATTCTCTGCCAGTTCATCCCAGTTCTAACCTGTGTTGCTTTACCCTGTCATTGTGACTCCTGCCAACTGATTTTGCCTGATTCTGCGTTTTGGATTTTGCCTGTGTGCTCTGGATTGTCTGCCTTCCCTGGTAAGACCTCTGCCTGCCATTTCAGATTCGTGCCTACCTTCTGTTTTTGAAAGACTGTTGCCTTTATGCTCCCTAATAAATCCTGGTGGAAAAAGTATTCATTGGTCTGCACTTGAGTCCTGCTGAAACCTGACAGTAGAACAAAGAAATACAATACAATCAATGACAAACTATCCGCAAAGACTTACGAATGACCAATGTGCAAAAGAAGACAACCTGCAGAAAGGCAAAAAAAAAATAGATACATAGATTAAAGAGATAGATAAATAATACTGAGGGTGAGTTATAGTATAGTCCTTTAGAGTAAGCCTATAGGTTCTGGAGTCTGTTGAGTGTTGAAGTGTGTGAAGTTATCTTGGCTGGTTCAGAAGTCTGATGGTTGAAAGCTGACAACTGTTCCTAAACCCGGTGGTGTGGGACTTAATGCTTCTGTACCTCTGTCCCGATGGCAGCAGTGAGAAAGAGCATAATCCAAATGGTGGGTGTCCTTGATGATGGATGCTACTTTATTGTGGTAGTGCTCCTTGTTGATGTGCCCATTGGTGGGGAGAGCATTTCCTTTGATGGATTGGGCTGTATCCACTATATTTTTGTAGGCTTTTCCATTCAAAGGTATTGTTTGTTCCACACCAGCCCATGATGCTACCAGTCAGGATACTTTCCATTGTGGATATTTAGAAATTTATCAAAGTTTTAGGTGATATGCTGAATTTGTGCACTCTAAGAAAGTAGAGGTGCTGCCATGTTTTCTTTGTAATAGCACTTGAATGTAGTCCCAGGACAAATCCTCTGAAATGACAACACCAAGGAATTTAAAGTTATGGACACTGCATCTCCGATGTTGTTGTGGCACCATTCAACCAGATTTTCAATCTCCAGCCTATATGCCAATTCAACACCACCTTTAATTCGGCCAACAACAGTGGTGTCATCAGCAAACTTAGAGCATTGGAGCTTTACTTAGCCTCACAGTCATCAGTATAAAGCACTCAGTCTTGTACTGCACCTGTGTTGATGGTGATTGTCGAAGTGACGTTGTTGACAATCCAAGTTGACTGGGGTCTGCAAGTGAGGAAATCAAGGATCCAGTTGCCCAAAGAGGTACAAAGGCTTAGGTCTTCAAGCTTATTGATTAGTTTCAATGGGATGATAGTGTTGCACTGCACTGTTCTGCCCTAACTGTGGCATGGTGGTATTTAGACCTGCACTCCCTGGAGAATTACCACCACACCCTTTACCGAGGCATTTATCACCATTGGTGATATAGTTCAGAATGAGCCACTATCTTCAGAACAATAAGAAAGAAACAAAGCCTGTTGTCCTCCTAAAGCAATACATCTTTGGGGATCTTGACAGCCTCCCTACACCCTGCCAAGTATAACTACTATAATCTTCAGAAGTCATCATTTCATGAATGACAATATTTCACAAAACTGCACTGTAAAAAGTCTATGGCATCCATTAGCAAATTGAATGACATTTCAAGATAATTGTAGATAGAATGTCAGTTCAGGCCATGTCTTTCAGGTAAATGTTTCTGCAGTAAGAAAGTTGCCAATGGAAACCCCTGCTGACATTATTTTAAGAAGATTATAATTTAACTGTACCACACTGAAATCTGCAAAATGTGTCAGTTTCAAGGGCCTTGGGTCTTAGTTCACCTGACAGAGTTTCCTCTTTGTAGTGCAGAACATGCAGGGTTATTAAGAGACTCACAACATTATCAGGGGTATGGTCAAGAAATAGATTTGGAGAATGTAGTGATGTTAGATGGCTGTAGGAGATACAGGGACAGGGTGAGGGAGAGGACATGGGAGGTGAGTAAGGAGGAATGTGAATATTGGAATATTAAAATTAGAATACTGTTCAACAGGGGCCCAATGAAAATTGGCATTGGCTGCTGCGGCCACAAACAAGATAAAATCTGCAGGTGCTGGAAATCCAAGCAACACGCACAAAATGCTGAAGGAACTCAGCAAGCCAGGCAGCATCTATTGGGGGCGGGGGGGGGGGAGTACAGTCAATGCTTTGTGCCAAAACCCTTCGGCAGGACTCAGGGTTTCAGCCCAAAACGTCGACTGTGCTGCCCTTGAAACTATTTACCACTGTGAGATGTAGTATTGTGCAATAAAAATGTAGAAAATCAGAGCAACACACATCAAAGTTGCTGGTGAACACAGCAGGCCAGGCAGCAACTTTGATGTGTGTTGCCTGAATTTCCAGCACCTGCAGAATTCCTGTTGTTTTAGAAAATAAGAGTATTCTTTATCTCTTCTAGAATACTTGATTTACAACTTCATTAATACACAGTATTAAACTCAAATACAGAAAACAAATCTTGTTGAACGATCCATTTGAGTGCAAGTTACATATTTCTTTGTGACAAGTTGATTTTGTTAGACAGCACAATTATTGCTTAAATGTTACCTTGGAGGAACAGCCACATTTGTCTGATGCACCTCAGCACAATACCTTTTTAAAATTTGACTCTTCTGAAAGAGCTGGTCTGATGCTCAGCATCTGGACTAGAAATTCTATTGCATGCACAGCTTACCTATATATCTAAATGGTGTAGAGCACAAGACCATAAGACATAGGAGCTGAATTAGGCCATTCTGCCCATTGAGTCTGCTCTGCCAACACATCATGGTTGATCCCAGATCCCACTCAACTCCACACAACTGCCTTCTCACTATATCCCTTGATGCCCTGACTGATCAGAAAACTATCAATTTCTGCCTTAAATATACCCCTGGACATGGCCTCCACTGCAGTGTGTGGCAGAGCATTACACAGATTCACTACTCTCCAGCCAAAACATTCCTCTTTACCTCTGTTTTAATAGGCTGCCCCTCAATTTTGAGGGTGTCCCCTCTAGTTCTGGATACCCCCACTATAGGAAACATCCTTTCCACTTGAACTCTATCTAGTGCTTTCAACATTCTATAGATTTCAATGAGATCCACCTACATTCTTCTAAATTCCTGTGAGTATAGGCCCAAAGCTGTCAAACACTCATCATATGTTAACCCCTTCAGTCCTAGAATCATCCTCATGAACCTCCTCTGGACCCTCTCCAATAACAATACATCCTTTCTGAGATATAGGCC
Organism: Mobula birostris; assembly: GCF_030028105.1. Lineage (NCBI taxonomy): Eukaryota > Metazoa > Chordata > Chondrichthyes > Myliobatiformes > Myliobatidae > Mobula > Mobula birostris. Next base: position 40,786,858 of record NC_092387.1, read on the forward strand.
CAAAACTGTTGACAATACTCCATATGAAGCCTGACTAGTATCTTATAAAGACTCAGCATTACCTCCTTGTTTTTATATTCTTATTCCCTTTGAAATAAATGCCAACATTGCATTTGGCTTCTTTACCACAGACTCAACCTGTAAATTAACCTTCTGAGAGTCTTGCACAAGGACTCCCAAGTCCCTCTGCATGTCTAATGTTTGAACATTCTCCTCATTTAGATAATAGTCTGCACTATTGTTCCTCTTACCAAAATGCATTATCATACATTTCCCAACACTGTTTTCCATTTGCCACTGTTAGCCTATTCTTCCAATTTATTGAAGTTCTGCAGTAATCGCATTGCTTCCTCAGCACTACCTACCCCTCCACCGATCTTTGAATCATCCACAGACTTTGCCACAAAGCCATCAATTTCCATTATCCAAATTATTGATGAACAATGTGAAAAGTAGCAGTCCCAATACTGACCCCTGAGGAACACCACTAGTTACCGGAGCCAACCAGATAAAGCCCCTTTTATTCCCACTTGCTGCCTCCTGCCTCTTGGCCATTCTGCTATCAAGGCCAGTATCTTTCCTGTATGTCATAGGATTTTACCTTAAGCAGCCTTATGTGTGGCACCTTATCAAATGCCTTCTGAAAATCCAAGTAAATGACATCCACTGCCTCTCCTTTGTCCACCGTGCTTGTTACTTCCTCAAAAAACTCCAACAGGTCAGTCAGGTAAGATTTCCCTTCACAGGAAGCATGTTGACTTTGACTTATTTTATCATCATTAGTCTCCAAGTACCCTGAAACCTCATCCTTAATAATGGACTCCACCCTCCAAACTTTTGAGGTTTGACCAACTGGCCTATAATTTCCTTTTTTTTTTGCCTTCCTCTCTTAAAAGTGTGGAATGACATTTGCAATCTTCCAGTCCTTCAGGACCTTGCCAGATTCAAATGATTCTTGAAAGATCATGAGCAATGCATCTGTTATCTGTTCAGCAACCCCTCTCAGGACTCTGGGATGTAGTCCATCTGGTCCAGGTAACTTATCCACCTTAAGACCTTTGAGTTTGCCTTGCACCTTTTCCTTTGTAACAGCAATGGCACTCATTTCTGCTCCCTGACACTCATGGACTTCTGGCTCACTGCTAGTGTCTTCCACAGTGAAGACAGATAGTCTGTCATTCAGCTGCCATTTCTTTGTTCCCCATTACTACCTCAACAGCATCATTTTCCAGTGGTGCAACATCAACTCTCACCTCCCTTTTACTCTTTATATAACAGAAAAATCTTCTGGTACCCTGCTTTATTGGCTCGTCTGTCCTCATTTCATCTTTTCCTTTTTAGCTTTGTTAGCTGCCTTTTGTTGGATTTTAAAAGCTTCCCAATCATCCAACTTCCCACTCACTTTTGCTACCTTATACGCCCTTTCCTTTGTTTTTATGCAGTCCTTAACTTTTGTCAGCCACAGTTGCTTACCCCTGCCATTTGAGAACTACTTCCTCTATGGGACATATCTACCCTGCGCCATGTGAACTATTCCCAGAAACTTCAGCCACCTCTGCTTGGCCTTCATCCCCACAAGAATCTTCCTCCAATCCACTTGGGCAAGCTCCTCTCTCATGCTCCTGTAATTACCTTTATTCCATTGCAATACTGATACATGTGAGTTATACTTCTCCCTCTCAAATTGCATTATGAATTCAATCATATTATGGCACTGCCTCCTAAGGGTTCCTTTACATTAAGCTCCCCAAGAAGATCTGGGTTATTACACAACACCCAATTTAAGATAGCCTTTCCACAAGAAGGCTCAAGCACAAGCTGCTCTAAAAAGCCACCCCATAGGCATTTAACAAATTCCTGCTTTTGTGATCCAACACCAATGTAATTTTCCTAATGCCCTTGCATATTGAAGTTTCCTCATTAAAATTGTGTCATTACCCCTATTACATGACTTTTCCAGCTCCCTTTGCAATTGCAAGATCTTGGCTACTATTTGGAGGTCTATATATGATTCCCATAAAGTTTTTTTTTACCCTTGCAGTTTCTTAACTCCACCCACAAAGATTCAACATTCTCTGACCCTATGTCACCTCTTTCTAAAGATGTAATTCCATCTCCTACCAACAGAGCCACACCACTGCCTGTCCTTTCAATACAATGTTTATCCTTTGACGTTAAGCTCCCAACTATGGCCTTCTTTCAGCCATGACTCAGTGATGCCCACAACGTCATACTGACCAATCTCTAATTGTGCCACAAGTTCATCCACCTTATTCTGAATGCTATGCACATTTAAATACAGCACCTTCAGTCCTGCAGTCTTTGCCCTTTTGAATTTTGCCTCTGTGGTACAATTTAACTCTTTGCTCTGTCTGCATTTGTACCCAGTCATTGGCTTATCCTTCCTTACATTCATATTATACCCTTCATCTACTTGTAAACCTGCTGGCTCATCCTCAGTTCTATCACACCCATCCCCTGCCATATTAGCTAAACCATTCCCATACAACAGAAGCCTATTAGACAAATGATTCATTGGCTTCCTAAAGCATGATTTTACTCCCAATTGCTCCAAGCAGGTGACCTGCCTTTGCACTGAGACCAACGTGAAAAGCAATACCAACTCTGATGATTAGTTCATGTCAACCAGATGCCCAACTCACATCTCTGCAAACAGTTCCTTTACCCTCACTGGAGGAAGATTCGCAATGGCCTGGTGGGCAAAGGAAACACTTCAAATATAAAAAACATTACACCTAAAAACTGGGTAGACTTAGCACTCAAATGCACCTGGAGGAAATCTCTTTAAGAGGAAACTGCACTGTATGAGAACGATCTCCACCATGTCCCGGAGAACAAGCAGCAGCTGCAAAAGGAGAGACTGAACAACCAAAAGACCTGCCCATTAACCACAGCCACCACTTACTCCTGCCCACACTGCACCAGAATATATGGATCCCAGATCATCCTCTACAGCCTCCTGAGGACCCAATATTCAACAACCATTAGGAGAACATCGTACTTGATTTGAGTGATCACACAAAGTCTAAGGCATGATTTTACTCCAAGCAGGTGACCTGCCTTTGCACCGAGACGTCCAGACACTTCTGCCCTTTAACCTCTTGTCTTCCCACCATCCAAACAGACATTCAAGGTGAATCACTTGTACTTTTTCAAATATGGAGTATTGTATTCAGTATTCATAATCTAGTCTCCTGGTCTCCTCTACAATGGAGAAACCAAATACAGATTGGTGGCCAGATTACATACACCCTTGCTCAGTCCACAAGAGTAACCCCATTCTTTGGAATGACTCTCACTTTAATTGCTTTTATCCCTCTTCCCACTCCTGCTTTGACTTCTCTGGCTCTGACTTCCAACACTGGCAGTGGAAGCTTGAAGAACAACAACTCATTTTCCATCTTGCTGCTTAACACTGAATTTAACAATTTCAGGTAATTGCTTTGCCCTCTCTCTTTCTTCCCACAGACCTTTCTGTTTCAATTTGGTTTTGTTTTACTTTTCTGCCTCCAACTTTCTGTTTTTAAAGTAATTGTTACCTTGACAACTCTGGTCTGTACGCTCTCACAGACATTTCCTCAGTTCTCTCCACTGTTTTCCTCCATGAACTATAGAACATGCTTGTTTTCTCATTTTTTCCAATACTGATGAAGGGCCCTTGATCTGAATTGTTATCTGACTCCCTCTCACCACTAAAGATGCTACTTGACCTGTTGAGTGCTTCCTGTATTTTTCATTTGTTTCCCTGTAATACAGTTCTGCCTGTCACCTGATGTGTCAGTGGATATTTGCAGTGCACGTTTCCCTGCTGACTTGAAGTGAAAGCGAATTACAGAGAGCATGGACTTGAAGAGTTGGGCTGGTCATGCGGCTTACCCTTAGACAAAATTAGCAATGTCCACACAAAGGGTCGAGGGATTTTAAGCACACATTCCATGCACTGAATCTTGGGCTTCTGCAACCTTTTATTCTCTCCAAAGTATTGGGATGAATTAATCACCATTTGGAGTTCAGTCGTCAACTTACATTTGTATAGTCACGCCAAGCTGCTTGATGGGAGCTTAATAAAACAAAAACTGATGCTGACCCAGAAAAGAAGCAAGTACAGTGGTGACCAAAATCTCGGTTAAAGAGTTGGCATAATGATGTGTCTTAGAAGGAGGTAGAGAATTCAGGAAGGAATCCCTGAATTTTGTGTCTCAGCAGGGGAAAGGGTGATTGACAATGGTATAGAAGTTAAATTTAGGGTTGAGAGCCAGACAAGAAGTAGACCCTTGTTGTATATCTGAAAAGGCCTTCAAAGATCTATAAATGAAGCTGTTTCTTTGCTGGCATAGTTGCTTAAAATTAGTCACTGGCCCAATATAACCAACAAAAATGCCTCCAGGTGCTCTCTTAAATCAGGCTAATTCTCAGGCATCAGATTTTGAGAAATGCACCTTCAGTTATCTTAATCAAACTGGCTCTAATTAAATTATGATATTATTAAGAAAAAGCTTTTAAAAATATATTATTATGTTTCCTTGGTTAATAAAGGAAAAAAATACAAATTCATGTCAATATGAATTGATGTAGTCGCTGAGCATTAATGGTATATAACTTGATGAATGTGATTAATAATCTTATTTAAATAGTAGATATTAGTGGTAACCAATGAATATGCAGAATTATTGCTGAATGTGGATGGTAATCAACATCTGTGAAAGTGAATCAAATTTATTATAATTGAATGATCTGAATAATAATGAATACATTGAATAATAGTAGATATCAATCAATAAATATCTGTAAGATTGAATGAAAGTTAGTTATGTGCTTTACCCAGGAGTTTAGTTGTACATAGAATATGGAATAGTCATCTTTATTATTATGTGGCGTGCTGTACACCATAGGCAATTGTGGTCTTTGACCATGATTTTTCTTGGCAAATTTTTCTATAAATATGTTTTGCCAATTGCTGCCTTCTGGGCAGTGTCTTTACAAGATGAGTGACCACAGTCATTGTCAATATTATTCACAGATTGTCTGCCTGGCATCAGTGGTTGCATAACCAGGACTTGTGATATGTGCCAGCTACTCATACGACCATTCAACACCTGCTCCCATGGCCTCACGTGACTCTGATGGGGGTGGGAGGGACTTAGCAGGTGCTACACCTTGCCCAAGGGTGACTTGCAGGCAGGCAGAGGGAAAGAGCACCTTACACCTCATTTCATAGAGATGTATCTTCACCCTGGCACCTAATAGAACAATACAGCACAGAAAGGGCCCTTCAGTCCACAAAGATGCGCCAACCTTTCAATCTCCTCTTAAGATCAATCAATCCCCTTCCACTCCACATTGTCCCCCATTATTATATCACCGATGTGCTTATCTGAGAGTCTCTTAAATGTCCCTAATGTACCTGCCTCTACCACCACCCCTCGCAGTGCATTCCATGCACCCACCACTCTGTGGGGGGAAAAAAAACTCTGAAACCCCACTTATACTTTCCTCTAAACATCATAAAATTATATCAGCTCGTGTTAGCCATTTCCACTCTGGGATAAAGGTGCTTGCTGCCCACTCAATCTGTGCCTCTCATCATCTTGTACACCTCTACCAAGTCACTCGTCATCCTCGTTTGCTCCAAAGAGAAAAGCCCCAGCCTGCTCAACCTGCCCTCATAAGACGTGCTCTCCTATCCCAAAAGCATCCTGGTAAATCTCCTCTGAAGCTTCCATATCCTTCCTAGGCAATCAGAACTGAGCACAATATTCCAAGTGTGATCTTACCACTGTTCTGTAAGGGCTGGTTTCCTCACAGTTTAAAACTGGAAAGTTTTGAGTGAAAAAGTGAGCCATTAAGGACTGTGACACTAAAGCAGGCTCAGGCGGCTGGTGAAATTAGGAAATCCACCTTAAATAATATTCCAAATCCACCTTCCTCAAAGGGATGATTTTATTGGGCACAGCTGGAAGAGAATAACTAGAGTTATACGACAGCCTAAACCAAAGACTGGTGTCATACCCAAGGCTTTGGCAGCAAATCTTGAGGTATCTTAACTTACAGGAAGCCTAGGAGAGATGTAATCTTTTCCATGCTGAATATGCTCTTTTTAGAATGGGAAAATGACGCTTTCACTGTAAAACTAGAAAATCTGCCTTGACTTTCCAAAACAACACGGCAGTGTGGCTGAGTAAACTTAAAACTTAGGGGGTTCCAGCACTCTGAAAGTCACAGGATTTGTTGCACAGTTAGAAACTATGGTGGCAAGAGGGTTAAAGAGGCATGAAGTAGAAATGATCTACATCCTAGAGCATTCCAAGGTTTACCAAGAAGAAAAAATGTGACAAAATTAAAGAAGATCTTAGTTTATTGCACTTTTTTTTATTGCAATGTCCATGCAAAGAACCAGAAGACAGAAGCAGTTGAAACACAAGTAGATATTCGACTACTATAAACAGCAACATTGCCTGTTCTGCCTTTGTACATTACACAGGTCAGCAGAAACGCCAACACGTTCAGATTTAAACTCTTTTATAAGGCATTATTAGTGTTTTTTTCTCTCTCTGCAGTTAACTGCCACATATCCTGCTGAACTGCCCAAGAATTTAATTAAATGCTTCAAAAGCCTAACCATAAGGGAGAGATTCTTAGCCCCAGCTAATAAGTTACTGTATTCTATTATCAGTTTCCATTAGCTTTCTGCAGCAGTTTATAGAGCCACACTCCCCACATTTAATTAAAAAACATACCAATCCGGGGATCCCTTGATCTTTGTTTCCACATTCTGCTTGCTGCTGTGAAGACTTCTCTGCATTTTCTTGCATCTGCTGTTCTGCTTCACCACTTACAAGCAGAAGAATGTAGCAAGAAACCACATCCTCATGTATCATTCCCCTTGACAAAAGCAAGGCAGCAAGACTACTGGAGGGATGTGGGATTGTAAGAGCTGCAAATAGTCCATAAATTTAAACACAGCAGCTACTCCACCACTTAAGAGCGACTATTGATTTTCATTCTGAGTCAATTCCAGACTTTTCATCTCGGGGGCCCCCCCCCCCCATGTAATTCTGCTTCCTTTCCTCAAGATTTCCTATCTTCTCAATTTGGAGTAGACATCAATCTGATTGGTTGGCATATAGCCCTGGGTGGGACACCAGTCTTTGATTGGGGTTGTAGTAAGCTTCTAGTTATTGCAGGAAACCATTCTTTGATTCCCTTCCAATAATTCCTTCCCACTGCTGGCTGGCAAAATTCTTCCCTTTGGCAAAGGATTTGAAATGTTAAATGAGGTGGCTTTTCAATCTTTAATTTTGGATTAACATTTATGCAGTCTCGTACCTGTTTAGCCCACCCTTCTGCTCACAACCCTCTGCAGTTAATTATTATCATTGGATTTTTTTTTTTGTAAAAATTGTGTATAATGTATGTTTACATTATACACAATTTAAACAATAACACAGAGGCCTTTTAAAATATTGGTCAGACTGCACTTGGAGTATTGTGACCAGTTTTGTATCCCTTATCTAAGAAAGGGTGCACTGGCAGTGGACAGCATCCAGAGGAGGTTTGCGAGTATGATCCTGGGAATGAAAGGATTAACGTACGGAGAGCGTTTGATGGCGCTTGAGGGATAATAAATCAGCCATGATGAAATGGCGGAGCAGACTCGATGAGCCGAATTCCTGCATTGTACAGTCTTAAATTCTGTTTTTTTTTCAGTGGTTCTGTATCTGATACTACATGCACACACCGCTAATGGAAGTTAAGCTTTTCCTTGCACCTGCACATACATGTACTTGTATGTACTTGACAATAAACTAGACTTTGACTTTAAGTTTAAACTTGGGACATATGGACTTTTCATTTGCTGTAAAAGTGCTGCAACTCCTTTTTGCTCGATTACCTTACCTTCAACTCTCACCAACAGAACAGTTCAGTGAAACCCATTCATAAAACACCTTATCACAGTGAAGAATCTGCAAAGCTCCACACGGAATTATTTTTTGAGGGGTGGTTCATGGGCCAGTGATACAACTCTGCTATGAAAGCCTTTCTCACGAACTGCATTTCTGTTTCCCACAGACTTCCCACAAAGCCTGAGTGTGTGAATTGTGCCAAGCCTTTTTACTCATAGATAATCTTTTTACATCATTTTGCTTGCATGGCAGGACTCCTTCCACTCAGGAAGCTTGTAAATGGAAATAGAAAATGCACAGATATGCTAATATCTGATGGGAAGATATTAACCAGTACTTCCAACAGGGCTCTTGGAGCTGTGTGTTCCTTCCAGTGGCACTCATACAGAAGTACTGAGATCACCTGACAATGCTAATTCTCTTTTGAATGCATGAAAGATCTCATTCTTGGAAGTCCTGTCTCCCAGACCACTCATTATTGGCTTCTCGGAGAAATGAGGGGCTTCCTGCTGCCAGTCTTTACTGATGTGGTGCATTTCATGGCTTGTGACTCACGGTTGTAGGCAGAGCTTGGATCATCTTCTGAAGGACAAGTAGTTGCACTGTCCATGGCCTGTGTGGATATTGTTTCTGCAGGCAAGTACCTGTTATCAAAACGGAATGAACCCTGGCTGCATCCAGTGTAGGGGGCATAGACACCATCGCTGACCTGGCAGCAGAGGTTCCTGGTTTCTGCTCCCCAAAGACAATCAGTGTCCTCAGTAGAATACAAGTGAGTCATAGAGCATAGAACAGAACAGGAACAGGATCGGTGGCCCACGGAGTTGGGCCATACTAATTAAACTTGTAATTAAATGCTGAACTAAACTAATCTCTCCTACCTACACAATGTCCATGTCCCTCCATTCTCTGCATGTTCATTTGCCTGTGTAGGAGCTTCTAAAATGCCTCTAACATATTTGCCTCACCACCCTTTCTAGCAGCATATTTCAGCAACCCACCACTCTGTGTTAAAAAAACTTTACCCCCCCATCTCATTTGAGTGTATCCACTTTCTCCTTAAATGCTTGTACTCCAGTATTTGTCCTAGATCTGTATACAGTACAGAAATTAGCTCTTCAGCCAAACTTGTCCATGCCGACTGTATCTACATTAATCCTATCTGCCCATGTCACTCTCCTCCTTTCTTATCCAAGTACCTGTTGAAATACCTTCTTAAAAATTGTATTTCTATTTACCTCCACTTCCTCTGGCAGATTGTTCCATGTAACCACCACCTTCCCTGTGAAAAGACTAGCCTCTCAGATCTTCTTTAAACTTCTGCCCTTTCACCTTAATCCCCTGCCCTTTAGCTTTGAACTCTCCCACTCTAAGCAAAAGACTAGATAATCTTATGTCCCTCCTAATTTTCTAACATTCTATAAGGTCTCTTCTCAGTCTCCTTCATTCCAGTGTGAATAAAGCCAAGTTATCCAATAGTACAACCATGGCTGATAAGGGAATTTGAAGCTAATTTAAAAGGAAAAGAGAAGGCATTCAACAAACTAAAAATTAGTGGGAAGACAGACAATTGGGAAGCTTTTAAAACCCTACAGAGAGCAACTAAAAGAATCATTAGGAGGAAAAAGAAGAAATATGAAAGCAAGCTAGCAAACAACATCAAAATGGATAGTAAAAGCTTTTTCAAGTATACAAAAAATAAACAAGAGATGAGTGGATATAGGACCACTTGAAAAGAAGGCTGGAGAAATAATAACTGGGGATAAGAAGATAGCAGATGAACTAAATATTTTGCATCAGTCTTCACTGGGGAAGACACTAGCAGTGTGCCAGATGTTGAAGGGTGCGAGGGAAGAGAAGTGAGCACAGTTACTATTACAAGGGAGAAGGTGCTCAAAAAGCTGGAAGATCTAAGGGTACATAAGTCACCCAGACCAGATGAACTGCACCCTAGGGTTCTGAACGAGATAGCGGTGAAGATAGTGGAGACATTAGTAATGATCTACCAAAAATGATTGCACTCTAGCATGGTGCCAGAGGACTGGAAAATTGCAAATGTAACTCCACTCTTCAAGAAAGGAGGGAGGCAGAAGAAAGAACCAATTAGCCTGACCTCAGTGGTCGGGAAGATGTTGGAGTCAATTGCTAAGGATGAGCTTATGGAGTACTGGGAGACACAGGACAAGATAGGACAAACTCAGCATGGTTTCCTCAAGGGAAAATCTTTTCTGATGAACCTATTGGAATTCTTTGTGGACATTACATGTAGGATAGATAAAGGGGATGTAGTGGATGTTGTATATTTGGATTTCCAGAAGGCCTTTGACAAGGTGCCACACATGAGACTGCTTACCAAGTTAAGAGCCCATAGTATTACAGGAAAGTTACTGGCATGGTTAGAGCATTGACTGATTGATAGGAGGCATTGAGTGGGAATAAAAGGATCCTTTTCTGGTTGATGGCCAGTGCATAGTGGTATTCCACAGGGTTCAGTGTTGGGACCACTTCTTTTAGTGCTGTGTATCAATAATTTAGATGGTGGAATACATGGCTCTGTTGCCAAGTTTGCAGATGATACGAAGATTAGTGGAGGGGCAAGTAGTGTTGAGGAAACAGGTAGGCTGCAGAAGGACTTAGACAGATTAGGAGAATGGCCAAGAGAGTGGCAATGAAACACAATGTTGGAAAATGCATGGTCGTGTACTTTGGTAGTAGAAATGTGCAGACTATTTTCTAAGTAGGGAAAATCTCCAAAAATCTGAGGTACTAAATGACTTGGGAGTCCTTGTGCAGAACGCCCTAAAGATTAACTTGCAGGTAGAGTCAGTGGTGAGGAAGGCAAATGCCATGTTAGCATTCATTTCAAGAGGTCTAGAATACAAGAGCAGGGATGTGATGCTGAGGCTTTATAAGGCACTGGTGAGACCTCACCTTGAGTATTGTGAATAGTTTTGGGCTCCTCATCTAAGAAAAGATGTGCTGGCATTGGAGAGGGTTCAGAGGCAGCTCACAAGGATGATTCCAGGAATGAGAGAGTTATCGTACAAGGAACATTTGATAGCTCTAGGTCTGTACTTGCTGGAATTTAGAAGGATGAGGGAGGATCTCAGTGAAACATTTCGAATGTTGAAAGACCTCAACAGAATGGGTGTGGAAAGGATGTTTCCCATGGTGCGGGAGTCTAGGGCAAGGTGGACAGCCTCAGGATAGAGGAGAGCCCATTTAAGACAGAGATGCGGAAAGATTTCTTTAGCCAGAAGGTGGTGTATTTGTGGAATTTATTACCACATGCAGCTGTGGAGGCCAGGTCATTGGGTCTATTTAAGGCAGAGCTTGATAGGTTCTTGATTGGACATGGCATCAAAAGTTACAGGGAGAAGGCTAGGGAGTGGGGCTGAGGAGGGGAAAAAAGGATTAGCCATGATTGAATGGTGGAGCAAACACAATGGGCCAAATTCTGCCATTTATGTCTTATGGTTTTATGGCCTTAACTCCTTATAAGTCCTCAGTTCCAGGCCACATCCTGATGAATTTCTTCTGCAGTCTTTCTAATGCTACCACATTCTTCCTGGGGTGTGCGTCTGGAATCATGCACAATACTTCAAGTGTGGCCTGGCCAATATTTTTTATAGCTGTAACATGACGCCCTAAACCTTATAATCAATGCCTGTGAAGGCAAACATACAAAATACCTTCTTCACAACCATATAAACCTGCTTCACCATTTTCAGGGAGCTACAAACATACCTCTTTGTACATCAGTACTCCTAAGTCCCTGCCGTTTACTGTACACGTCCTGTTAATATTTAACTTCGCAAATTGAATAACCTTATACTTGTCTGGATTTAACTTCATTGTCCATTGCTTTGCCCAACTTTACAAATGCTCTTTAAACTTCTGTGTCCTTAAATAACTTTTCTTTCTATCTACTACTCCACCAATTTTTGTGTCATTAGCAAACTTCCTAATCAGCCAAGCTACAGTATATTCTAATTTATATAAATGACAAACAACAATCATCCGAGCTCAGGTCCTTGAGGTACACCACTGGTTACAGACCCAGTCAGAAGAACACCCCTTGGCCACTACCATCTCCTATTACCATGTTGATTCTGGAGATGAGAGGTTTAATTATGAGGAGAGAGTAAGTCACCTGGGACTGTACTCACTCAAATTCAGAAGAATGAGAGGAGATCTTATAGAAATATATAAAATTATGAAAGGAACAGATAAGATAGAAGTTGAAAAGTTGTTTCTACTGGTAGGTGAGACTAGAACTAGGGGACATAGCATCAAGAGCTGGGGGAGTAGATTTAGGACAGAGATGAGGAGGAACTATTTTTCCCAGAGAGTGGTGAGTCTGTAAAATTCTCTGCCCAATGAAGCAGCGAAGGCTACCTTAGTAAATATATTTAAGACAAAGTTAGATAGATTTTTGCATAGTAGGGGAATGAAGGGTTATGGGGAAAAGGCAAGTAGGTGGAGATGAGCCCATGGCCAGATCAGCCATGATCTTATTGAATGGCAGAGCAGGCTCGAATGCCCAGATGGCCAACTCCTGCTCCTATTTCTTACGTTCTGCTGTCCTTACGTTCTTATTTCAAAGCCACTCATGGATCTATTTTGCCAAACACCTTCAGTCGTTAGCAACATGCACAAAATGCTGGAGGAACTCAGCAGCTCAAGTTGCAAATATGGAAATTTATAAACAGTCGACGTTTTAGGCCGAGATCATTCTTCACAACTGGATAGGAAGGGGGAAGGCAACAGAATAAAAGGGTGGGTGAGGTATAGGAGGAGAGCTGGAAGGTGATAGATGAAGGCAGGTAGGTAGGAAAAGTAAAGGGCTGGAGAGGAAGGAACCTGATGCACCTGAGGAGAGTGGACCATAGGAAGGAGAAATCGATGTTCATGGCATCAAGTTGGAGACCACCCAGACGGAATATAAGGTGTTGCTCCTTCACCCTGAAGGTGGCCTCATTCTGGCACAAAAAGAGGAATGGGAATCGGAATCAGAATTAAAATGTCTGGTCATTGGGAAGTTCCGCTTTTGGCAGATGGAGCAGAGGTGCTCGATGAAGCAGTCTCCCAAGTTATGATAGGTCCCACCAATGTCTGAAGCCACACCGGGTGCCCTGGACTCAATAGACGGCCCTAGCAGATTCACAGATGAAATGTTACCCCACCTGGAAGGATTGTTTGGGGCCCTGAATGGAGGTGAGGAAGGAGCATTTTGGTCACTTGCAGGGATAAATGCCAGGGGGCGGGGGTGTGGAATTAGTAGGGAGGGACAAATGGACAAGGGAATCACAGAGGGAGCAATCCTAGCAGAAAGTGGAGAGAGTCAAGGAAATAAAGATATTTTTTCTGGTAGCATCTCATTGGAAACGAAGGAACTTGCAGACAATGGTGTGTTGGATGTGGAGGATCACGGGGTGGTTGGTAAGGACAAGAGGAACTCTATCCCTGTTAAGGTGGTGGGAAGATAGGATGAGTGGGCATGTTTGGGAAATGGAGGAGATGCAGATGAGGGTGGCATCAATGGTGGAAGAAGGAGGACATCTGAGAGAAAAGCCACATCCTGGGAACAGATGCAGTGGAGGCAAAGGAACTGAGAAAAGGAATAGTATTTTTACAGTAGACAGGGTAGGAAGAGGTACAGTGTAGTTAAGATGACCATGGGAATTAGTAGGTTTATAAAAGACATAGGTTGATAGTTTGTCTCCAGAGCTAGAAACAGATTGAGAAACAGGAAGGAGATGTCAAAAATGAACCAAGTGAATTTAAGGGCAAGATGGAAGTTAGGGACAAAGTTGATGAAATTGACGAGTTCAGCATAGGAGCTTGAAGCTGCACCAATGCAGTCGTCAACGTAGTGGACAAAGAGTTGGGGTGCCTTAACCTTATCCATCCTGCTGTGCAGGGTTTAGTCAAAAGCCTTGCTAAAGTTTGTGAAACCACATCTGCCGCCCTTCCTCCGTCATCCTGGTTACCTTCTCAAAGAAAAACTCAATCAGGATTTTTAAGTCAGGATCTCCCTTGCACAAAGCCATGCTGACTGCTCCCAACCAGTCACTGGTTTGCCAATTGAACACAAACCCACGCCTTTGAGAGTCTTTCTCCCCCAATGTCTATTTTTTTAAAACTAGACTTTAGTTTCCTGGCTTATATCTCCTTCCTGAGTTACTCTTTTGCTTTGAATATAAAATGTTTCTCCTTAACCCTGCTTTTAAGATCATGTTACGCCTTCTTTTTGCCCTCTTAATTTCTTTCTGAAATTCTCTTCTATTTCCTTATGAAACCTCAAAGAATTCCCTCAGAACCAAATGCCCGGTATGTGCTTCCTTCTTGTTTCTGATCAAACTCTTAATTTCCGTTGTAAGCCAAAGTTCCCTCATCTTACCACCTTTCCTTCTTAGCTTTATTTTCTTAGAAGTTTGTGCAGATGCAATATGTTATCAAAAACTTTGACAAACTTCTATAAAAGCTCAGTGGAAAGTACCCATACTGGTTGCATTGCAGACTGGTATATGATTATTAATTTAATTAGTTTGGCACAACATTTTTGGCCAAAGGACATGCTCTCCTGCTGTACTATTCTTTGTCCTTTGTTCTATGTTCTTATACATGCGGACTCTAGCTCTTATATTTTTAACAAAATAAGCTTTATTCATACTTTAAAAATACCATAAGAACAAACCATTCAATGCCTTTTCGTTCTTTACAATCATAGTTAAAGCTTTCTGTACTGTTGTATTGCATTCCTACACTGCTACCACTCATGTGGCACTCTGGGGAGGTAAAAGACAATAAGACATAGGAGCACAATTAGGCCATTCTGCCCATTGTTCTGCTCCACTTTTACATCATGGCTGATTTATTATCTCTTCTTCCCGTAACCTTTGACACTAAGAATCTACCAACCTGTGCTTTAAATATACCCAATGACTTAGACTCCACAGACATCTGTGGCAATAAATTTCATAGACTCACCACCCCCTGGCTTAAGAAATTCCAGCTCGTCTTTGTTCTAAAGAATTCTCTGCCACAGGAAAGAGTTGAGGCCAGTTCATTGGCTATATTTAAGAGGGAGTTAGATATGGCCCTTGTGGCTAAAGGGATCGAGGGTATGGGGGGGGGGAAGGCTGGTACAGGGTTCTGAGTTGGATGATCAGCCATGATCATACTGAATGGCGGTGCAGGCTCGAAGGGCCGAATAGCCTACTCCTGCACCTATTTTCTATGTTTCTATGTTAAAGGAATGTCCTTCTATTCTGACACTGTGCCCTCTGGTCCTAGGGCCTCCCACTATAGGAGACATTCTCTCCACATGATGTAACTCTGTTTAGGCCTTTAAATGTTCAACAGCTTCAGTGAGATCCTCCCTCATTCTTCTAAGCTCCGGTGAGTATTAATCCAGAGCCATCAGTTGTTCCTCGTAGGAATCTTGTTTTTCCTGCAATCCGGATTAAGATAGCCCTGCTGAAGATGTATGGCAGCTTACTAGCAGCTCATAAAGCAAGAAATACAGATAAATACTTTCTTAATAACACATTTTCTGTGGAAAATTGTGGCAAACAATCACTGTAAACAATGAAGAGGTGAGCAAGGGAAAGGCAGACTCGAAGGCCAAGATGTGCAGGTGCAATGCAAAGTCAAGACATGTTCAGGATGGATGCGGGACGTGTGAAGCGGAGGAGTTTCGGAGCTTGTCCATCTAAACCAAGAGCAAGGTTTGATCGAGCTAAGCGCCAGGCCAATTTAGAAAAGTCAGGTATGGGCTAGAACGTGGCGGCGTGCCTGATTGAAGTGACGCGACTCGTGTCCTACTGTGAGGGTTGAACTGGTCTTCGGACAATTCAAATGAAAATGCCAGGCATTGGGACCGGAGACAAGAGTCGGGCCGGTTCTGCTCGCTGCTCTGCACCATTTACTCTGCTCTCCACGGCGCTGAGGCTTTGGCTGCTCCGGCTGCTCTGGGCTTCTCTTCCATCACCTCCGTTTTGTTCTGCCGTGTGGTGAACTGAGGCTGAGGCCGTGGGCCTACTCCGGCCTCCTCTTCCATCACCTCCGTTTTGCTCTGCCGCATGGTGAACTGAGGCTAAGGCCATAGGCCTGCTCCGGCCTTCGCGACAACGGACTCACTTTAGTTCTGAATGCCGCGCTTGCTTTTATTGCTTGCCCGATTTGTGGTTTTTTCCTCTCTCTGCACATTGTGTGCTTGTTATTCTTTAAGTGGGTTATTTCAGGTTTCTTGTTTTGTAGCTGCCCGTAAGGAGACAAATCTCAAGGTTGTATAATTTATATGTACTTTGAAAATAAACGTACTTGGAATTCTGAGTCATTCTTGTGAACTCCTCAGGATCCTGTCACAGAACATAGGACATTGAACATAAAACAAAAATCATAGAAGATATACCGTTGCAATAATTGACGGGCTTCCTTTCCCAAGTGGTTAAGGTGTTCGTCTAGTGATCTAAAGGTTGCTAGTTCGAACCTCAGCTATGGCAGTGTGTTTGTGTCCTTGAGCAAGGTGCTTAACCACACATTGCTCTCGTGTCTGTGCGAGGAGTGGCGCCCCACACAGACTTCCAATCTGCGCCTTGTAAGGCATGAAAATGCCCGACACAGGCCACTCATGGTCTGAGTTGATGTTCCCTCCCTCTCTTTTCCAATCTGGCCCCTCCCTGTCTAATAGTATAAGAACTCTATATCGTGGTCCTTCCTCACCAAGCTCTTGAGATTGTTGCACCAAGCTTCAGTGAAGCCTTCAGCATGTACTCCTGCAGCCTAGAGTATGCCAGACAGCATCGTTCCTCCACAGACATCCTTATGCACTGGCAGACTAAAGCGCATCTTTCATCGGATCTGCCAGCGCCACTTGATGTTCGTCTTTGTGTGTATCCATGGAACATCTTGTAGATCAGAAACCTCTGTCACACAGCTGCTCAAGATGAACTATGACATAGGCCCTTGCATCCTTTTCCACATCCTCGTCACAAAATCTCAGCCCGTGAAGAAGTGAGCTACCATCTCTTCTGAGATACAGTTGTCCCGCGGGCAGCACACAGTGGGAGTGATGCTCCAGGCAAACAGGAAGGATCTGACCTCGAAGACCCTCTTACTGCCATTCAGGCTAGATCTTGGTGCCTGTTGGTAGGGTCTGGAGATGATGCATTCTGGATGGTCTGGACTGTCTGCTCAAGAAACCACCCCACTTTGTCCATCAAGTCCTACTCCTGCAGTTTCTGCAGGACGTTCCATGTGTGACCATCCATGCGCCTGATGAACTTGTCTCACTTTTAAATGCCTTCCGCTTATAGAATGTTAATTTTCCCTCTATCCCTCCATTTATGCCCTTGTTACTATTCCAGTTATGAACTTTGGAAGCCTCTGTTTCCAGAGCCTTCTAGCCCTCCTTAAATAAGGAAAACAATACTAAAATCAGCAATTAATTTTTGACATGCGATAAGGTTAAGTAATGATTTCATGGAGAAAGCCCGCTGCTTAACATGATTGAATTTCAGATTCAGTCTGAGGGAGAGAAGAATGAGTGAAGAAATATGAGTATTTTAAACTTAAATTATGTATGAAAGCAAAGCTCGCTAAAAGTGAATTGGTAGATTAGGATAAGGATTGGTCAGTTGAGATTCAATGGCAGACATTAGAGGAAATGTTTCATAATTCATAAAATAGATGTACAGTATTTCAAATTGAAAGAATAGTTCTAAGGGAAGAACACATAAACTGCAGCTAGCTAAAAACTGTGAAATATTGAAGTTAAATACCTCTCAACGTCCAGACCTATACCCCTGTCGTGAGAGGTGGAAATGGGTAAGGCCTGCCAAGAGGCTCTGGTGAAGCTCTATAGGCCAATCTCCTGTCCAGTGGATACAATGGATTGCAGAAACATTGATGGACTCCAGCCATACCATCGACTTTGGACAATGGAGATGGGAGGTCATCAATGGCCTATGCTCTACTGGGAGCTAGGGGCCCAAGAAAAAAGAAGATTGAACTTAACAAAAACATTCAATTGTGCACAGATGGGTGGACTGAATAGAACATAAGCAGCAAAGAATGACTAAAATATTAACAGGAGTTTTAAAGTATGAGAAAAAGCTTGGTGTTAAGTTTACAGCAGGTTTATGAAGATATTGTTTAAACACAGTTAACAAAGTGATCATTAGCCCCACAGAAAGTGGGTCAAGGTAACCAGGCAGCTTGGCTTTGTGAAGTGCAAATCATGTTTTGACCATCTTATTAGAATTCTTTGATGAAGTAACATATACTATAGATAAAGATTACTGTGGGATAGATGTTGGGGTGTTGGAGGTTCATTGGCCTGGACTGTAGAGTGCCTGGCTAACATGAAACAGAGTAGGCATAAATGTAGACAACACAGGAGACACAAGAGTCTGCAGATGCTGGAAGATAAAGGAACTCTGCATCTGTGGCAGGAAAGGAAATTTTGACATTTTGGGTCAAAACCCTGTATCAGTAGCCTGCATAGGTATGAATGAGTCTTTTTATTTTTTGGCAAGATGTAATGAGTGAGGGTGAAGTCTCAATTTAAAGAATGATTTGGATAAAGAAACCTAATGTGTGGTATGCATTTTAATCGAGGCAAGGTGTTCTAATGCATGACTTGTAGAAGGCTAGCAGGCAGATACAGCAGATAATTAGGAAAGTCAACATACTACAATTGTACTATTGTAGTACAATTGTAATACAGTTTATTGCCAGGGAAAAAGGAAGGAGGAGGGTGTGCTTTATTTAGGTCAAAGGTGAAATCGCATCCAGAACAATATGTGTAACATTGGTCTCCTTATTCACGAACAGACAAAATACACTGGGGGCATTTTACAGATGGCTATTTTAAATTGATAAGTGGAAGGGTGGAGTTGATTTATGAAGAAGGATTGGGCTTGTATCTGCTGGAGTACATACAAGTGGAAGGGTCAAAGAAACATATAAATTATCATGTGGATTCTTGACAGGAGAGATACAGAGAAGATGTTTGCACTTGTTGGAGAAACTAGAGCTTAGCGTCACTGTTAAAAATAACATCACCCATTGAAGACAGAGATGAGGTCAGACAGGGAGTTGTGAGTCTCTGGAATTCCCCTCCTCAAAGGCTGGAGGGAAGCAGATGTGGAGGGATTCTTGATGAGCAAGTTTACTGCAGGAAGGGAAGAATGCAGAGCTGGGTTTGCAGTGGATGTTCTTGAATGACACAGCATGCTGGGGAAGCAGAGTGGTCTCCTCCTGCTCCTAACTATGTAAGTGCAAGATCTGTTATCCACGGGCTAACCCATGTTGCAGATGTACGTCAGCCATGTAAGAGAGTGAAGAAGCAGGAAAGTATGCATTAGTGGCGTCCTTCACCCTGGTTCTCTGGAGGCTGAGCCATTAAATGTATTCAAGGTCATATAGGAGAGACTCAGGGGAGATGAGGGTCACCAGCAACAAGCAGGATATTGGAGTTGAGGCTACGATGAGATCAGCTGTGACTTTATTGAACAACGGGGCAGGCTTGAGAAACCAGTGCCAGCTCCTTTTCCTGTAGACTCTCTTTGGAGATGAATGCAACTTGCCGCCTTCCATCTATGTGACATGTGAAAATCTTTCACTTAGCTATGATGAGGAACTATAGGTTCATGCCTTGATTAAACATGTCAGTCATTGACAAAGAATCATCTATCCACCTGAACCTGAATTCATTTTTGTGTCCTTTACTTCTCGCTCTTGTGTGCAAACTGACTGTTCAAACTTTAGTGTGAAACTGTCCTAATATAAGTCTAACTGTGGGAGCAAAAATATCCTTGATTTCTGTTTTTTTATATGTCGTGACTACCGTGTAACTTCATCTAAGGCCTTCCAATCTATAAATATTACACCTTCAATGGCTGAACTGAATGGAATCATATTCCTGCTACTCTGGTTTCAGTCTAGAGTTTTGTTTGATTCTACTTAACTTCCATGAGTCCTTTTGAAGAAATAAGACCGAAACAGAGTTCTGACTGCACACAATGTTTGTGAGGGACAGCGAGACCCTAGCCCATGTTAGCTTTGTCTTTAATATAGTATTTGGTGTTTGGTTTTACAGTACTTTAGAAAAGGAACAGAAACAGACTGACAATTAATTCATTTGCAAACCAGTGTTGGATCACTTCCTCAGAAGTGAAACTTTAGGCAGATTTACAGTTTGCAGAATGTACAGGAAACTTTTCTCTGGTTCATGTGCATGTTACTCTTTATTTTTTGGTTGCTGGTCAGAGTGAAAGGACCAGTTGACATCAGAGTACTATGTGGTCAGTTTGTGAGGCAGTGAATCATTGAGGAGAATTCCCATTTGTTAATAGAGTATGCATAAAGGCAGAGACACTGAAAAACAAAATGAGGCCATGAATGCATGCACACATGTTGGTGTCATAACATTAAGGATCTGTTCTTGTCCCTACATAACTCAAAGCGTGAGAGTTTGGGCAATGGGTCCAGTTTGGTGTCATGGCGCAGAGGCAAGCATTTTCCAAGGTCAAGGATTGACACAACATCTCATATTTTGCTGAGAAGATAGAATTTATTGTTGTATCCCTGGAGCATCTGTCACTGAATTGAGAATCCCGGTCTCCAAGTTGTCCCATCGTGACCAGAAGCAAGCATGCAGAAGCAGTACAGCTGTTATGCAGAAGCTTCGATGAGTATATCTCTGGCGAGGAATCCTTAATGAATGGAGCTTGAGCCATAAAGAGGACAGCACAGAAATAGCTTCTCCATCCCATTGAGTCCATACTGACCATCAGCAACCCACTTACACTAATCCTACATCAATCCCATTTTCAGTTCTCCCAAAAGTCTTATCAACTCTCCCCAGGCTCTACTATTTGGACCATAAGACCATAAGACACAGGGGCAGAATTAAGCCATTTGGCCCATTGAGTCTACTCCACCATTTCATCATGGTGGATCTACGTCTCTCTCAGCACCAATCTCCTGCCTTCTCGTCATATCCCTCATGCCCTGACCAATCAAGAATCTATCTACCTCTGCCTTAAAACTACCCAATTACTTGGCCTCCACAGCCTCCAATTCCTCCTGATCTCCATTCCACATGGTATCCTTTTATTCTGAGGCTATGTCCTCTGATCTTAGAATCTCACACCGTAGGAAACATCCTCTCCATATCCACTCTATTGAGGCTTTTCAATATTCGAAAGGTTTCCATGAAATCTCCCCTCATGCTTCCAGTGAGTAAAGACCCAGAGCCATGAAATGCTCCTCACATGATAAGCCTTTCAATCTCCAAATCATTTTTGAGAACCTCCTTTAAATATTCTCCAGTGTCAGCATATCCTTCCTTAGATAAGGAGCCCAAAACTGCTCGCAATATTCCAAATGAGGCCTTACCAGTGCCTATAAAACCTCAAACTTCCATCCTTGTTTCTAGTCCTCTGGAAATGAATGTTAACATTGTATTTGCCTTCCCCACCAGGTATTCAACATGCAAATTAACCTTCAGCGTGTCCTGCATGGTGACTCCCAAGTCCCTTTGCACCTTAGATTTTTGAATTTTCTCTCCATTTTGAAAATTGTGTACACTTTTATTTATTCCACTGAAGTGCATGACCACACACTTCCCAAAACTATATTCCATTTGCCACTTCTTTGTCTGTTTTTTCTAATCTGTCTGTCCTTCTGTAGCCTCTCTGCTTCCTGAACTCTACCTGCTCTTCCACCTATCTTTGTATCGAGTGCAAACTTGGCAACAAAGCCATCAATTCCATTGCTCAAATTTACCACACACTTGGCACAATTTACAGCAGCCGGTTAACCAAACGACCAACACAGCTTTGAATGTGGGAGGAAACTGCAGCACCTGGAAAAAGCCCAAGTGGTTACAAGATGAATGTGCAAACCCCATAGCTCTAGTTGTTTGGACTGAGCCTAGCTCACTGGCACTGCATAAGACAATGGGTCTACTAACTGCACCCCTGTGCCAATAGTCAGGTCTTCTGAAAGCTGAAAGAAGAAGTGGGAATTCAGCCAGCTGAGGAAACGAACATGGAAATCTGGAGCCAACCAATATTAAATCGTCAACGTCCATTGCATTCATCTGCTGAAAATTTAGCAAAGGTGGACTTCTTCATCAAGGTTTCTGAGTCACACTGGATGATGTTCAACATCAAGTTGACTAAACAAAAAAAAATCCTACAGCCATTACCTTTAGAGAATCAGGATCGTTGGGACTGGGTGCCACCCCAACGTAGGATCTATCGCTGTCAGTCCTGAATATGCTTAGTGATTGTGAGTGACCACAGGGAGACCATGCAAAGTCCAAGTGGACAGCAAGCTGAAGTCAGGATTTGAAAAACCCTGAGGAAGCACCTTTACCAGCTGCGCCACTGTATTAAGTTAATTGCACTTAATAATATTTCTGGGATGTTGCCTGTAGCGAAGGAGAGGAAGTTGCTGTATCTGTCTGTGCCAATTTCCATAACATCAGATCTATTGGGCCAGCTTTGGCATTTGAGAATCCCTTTGCGAGGTGGACGCATGGTGACTTTTTTGTTTAGATTATGAAGACACGTAGTCCTCTTTTATTGTCATTTAGTAATGCATGCATTAAGAAATGATACATTATTTCCTCCAGTGTGATATCACAAAAACACAGGACAAACCAAGCCTGAAAAAAACTGAGAAAACCACATAATTATACATATAGTTACAACAGTGCACAATACCATAACCTGATGAAGAAGTCCGTGAGCACAGTAAAGTTCAAAGTTTCTCAAATGTCCCACATCTCACGCAGATGGGAGAAGGAAGAAAAACGCTCCCTGCCATGCCGACCACAATCAGGCTCTGAGTCATCCGAAAACTTCGAGCTCTGATGAGCTCTCCGACACCGAGTACTGAGCGCCATCTCTGTTGGAGCGATTCGAGCTCTTTCTTGGTCGCCAAAAGCAGGCAAGGCCGGAGATTTTGAGGCCTACCCTCCGAAAGATTCCTGACCACACAGTAATGACAGCAGCGGACGATTTCTCCAGCTGTTCTTCTGTGCTTTCATGTCTATCTCCATCAAATCAGAAATTGTCCATGGCCCCTATTTAACAGATACAACATCATTTTTCACCGGAGAGCTGCGCACACGCGGTGCGCTGCCATCTTCTTCATCACTTTGTCCTTTTCCAAAGACCCTCGAGGAATGTCTGTTCTATAGCCCAAGTCCCTGCTCACAGGAAACACTAAGAGTACTGTTATATAAAAAAAACCTTCTTTAACTATGTGAACTGTGTGATCTGGTGCAGAATGTGTGATCAAAAATGAGGGGAATTACATTCAGAAACAATGAAATGGCAAAACAGCTTTATAAGCACAAACTTTGTTTTCACAAGAGAAAACACATATAGCCTCTCAGATATATTAATGGACCAAAGATTGAGAAAGGAAGAAATTGAAGATCAGTAGTCTATTTGTGAGTAGGAGCAGGAGTGGGTCATTTAATGGTTGATCTGCCACAGCCCCGAACTCCTTGTCTGTACAAGTAGTTCAATGTAAATTTATTTATTATTAAAGTACATATATGTCACCATATACAACCCTGGGATTCATCTTGTTGTGGGCACACTCAATAAAACCTGTAACCATAATAGAATCAATGAAGGACTGCAGCAACAGGGCGGACAACCCATGTGCAAAAGACAACAAATTGTACAAGTACAAAAAGAAAGAAAAAAAAGAAATAATAATAATAAATACTGTGGAGAAGCAATAATGATCAAGAACATGAGATTGAGTGTCCTTGAATGTGAGTCTATAAGTTGTGGGAGCAATTTAGTGATGGGGAAAGTGAAGTTATCTCCTCTGGTTCAGGAGGCTGATGGTCGAGTGGTATTAACTGTCCTTGAACATGAAGGCGAGAGTCCTGAGGCTCTTCAGCTCTATTCCTGGTGGCAGCAGTGAGAACAGAGCATGGCCTAGGCAGTGAGGGTCTCCGATGATGGATGCTGCTTTCCTGCAACAATGCTCCATGTAGATGTGCTCAATGCTGGAGAAGGTTTTACCCATGATGGACTGGGTTGTATCCACTATTTCTGTAGGATTTTCCATTCAAGGGCATTGGTGCTTCTACACCAGGCTGTGATGCAGCCAGTCAATATACTCTCCACTACACCTATCGAAGTTTGTCAAAGTTTTAGATGACATGCTGAAGCTTTGCAAGCTCCTAAGAAAGTAGAGGCACTGATGTGCTTTCTTCATAATTGCATTTACGTGCTGGGCCCAGTTCAGGTCCTCTGAAATTATAACACCAAGGAATTTAAAGTTGCTGACCCTCACTGATGAGGACTGGCTCTTGGATCTCCCATTTCTTCCTTCTGAAGTAAATAATCAGCTCCTTCATCTTGCTGACTTTGAGTCAGTGGTTGTTGCTGTGGCGACCCTCGCCCTCGGCCAGATTTTATATCTTCCTCCATAGAACCATAGAAACTACAGCACAGAAACAGGCCTTTTGGCCCTTCTTGGCTGTGCTGATTTGGCTTACAACAGTGGTGTCATCAGCAAACTTAAATATGGCATTGGGTCTGTGCTTAGCCACATAGACTAAGTGTAAAGCAAATAGACCGGGGGCCAAGCACACAGCCTCTTGGTACACCTGTTCTGATGGAGATTGTGGAGATGTTGATGCCAATTTGAACTGACTGGGGCCTGCAAGTAAGGAAATCGAAGGTCCAATTGCACAAGAAGGTTTTGAGGGGATGTTGGTATTGAATGCTGAACTATAGTCAATAAAGAGCATCCAGCATTTTTTGGTGGCTCATGCATGAGGAGTGTAAATGCCAGTGTCAGAGCCCTACAGAAGTCTGGAGAGAGAAGATAAAAGGAGCAGTTTCGGGCAAGGCCTGTCTTTTTGGGCCGTGCAGGCACAGAAAATGTCGGCTTCAGAGGTCCGAACTCAACTGCAAGTAAAAGGCGGCGGGCTCAAGCGGAGCGGTCATTGCCGGAGCGGTCACTCTACCAATGATAGAGTGTGAAGGCTTTGGCTTAACAAGCTTCAGCAGGAGCAGGCACAGTGAAGAAGAGGTAAACCTTTTTCTTTTTTAGTATAGAGTATACTCAGACCCCGCATAGTGCTGATTCGTTACAACACAGTTATTCAATTCAATTTTTTTTTTAAATGACAAAAATTCATTCTAAAGAATACTTAAAACTTCTCGAGTGGCCGCCATTATAGTAAATATTCAATCAGCCAATGAGAGCGTGCTTTGCGTATACGCTGAGCCTCTCACAGCCAATCACGTATTAGTTCACGCTCTCTCTCCTGCATGTGTAAAGATTCATGCTCCCTTGCCAATCTGTTCCTTTTTTTTCCACGCTTAATGACTGGAGAATGGCCTGCAACTTCCAGTGAGGACAGTACATCTAAGAAATCTTGGAAAGGCATTAGCATGGATATGAAACTGCAAGTGATACGGCATCAGGTTGATGTTGGCAACTCTTTGAAATTGTCTACATCAACAATCAGAACAATCATAAAAAAAATGCAGACAAGACAGAAGCTTCTGCAACAATGACCTCAAAATTCTTATCAACAAAGCTGACTCGTTCAAGGAGCCATTTGCTTGAATATATGGGTGGATAACCAAACACAATGAAACATGCACCTGAGCCAGCTGATAATGGAACAGACAAGAAGCATCTTCAATCATATTCAAGAAGAAGAAGAAACGTTGGTAACATTCACAGCCAGCAGATGTTGGTTTGATTGATTTAAACGGCGTAGTAACCTCCCTAGCGTACGTATCTCTGGTGAAGCGGCTAGTGCAGACAGCAAGAGCCTTAACAACAAAGAACTTCAATAATTGGCAGAGCAAAGCAATAAGGCAAAGAGAGGTGTTCTCAACATGACTTCCTGCTATCAAGAACTGCTTCATGAGAGGAAACTGAAGGAAAAGTGATCAAATCTCGAGGCCTACTTGAAGAAGAAGCCAGAGTTAGAAGAGGACTAACATCCGGGTCCCGCCTCTAAGGTGTAAGACCATAAGACAAAGGAGCAGAAGTCAGCCATTCAGCCCATCGAGTCTGCTCCGCCATTTTATCATGAGCAGGTGGTTATCATGGTAACCACCACCTGCTGCCCTCAGCTGCTGCGGTGATGTGTTGCTGCTCCACTGAGGTACAGGTTAGGCCTATTTGTGTGTTTGTTACTCCAGGAATTACTGTGTATGCATAAAATAATATATCATATATCTCAGGTTTGATTTTTTGATCATGCACGTGATGTTATAATGACCCCGCATAGCGCTGACTTACATAGTTCTCAACCTCCAAGGAACACATCCTTGGCATTAAGCAGGGTCTGACTGTAGACAGGATGGAATGCTGCTCCTCTCAGATCTGGGAATTTAGGATATCTGACAGTTTCCCCGATGATGACCTCTGCGGGAAGTGCACACAACTTCAGCGCCTGACTGACTGGGTCAGGTTGGAGCTGGAGTTGGATGTACTCAGAATCATTTGGGAGGCTGACAATCTCATAGATGAGACTTTTGGAGAGATGGTCACTCCCGGAGTATAGGTTTCAGACAGTAGATGGGTGACCACCTGGAGAGGTAAAGGAATTAAGAAGTCAGTGCAGGGTACCCCTGTGGCCATTCCCTCAGCAACAAGTATACCCCTTTGGATACTGCTGGGGGAATGACCCATCAGATCACGGTAGCAGCAGCAAGACTGTTGGCACTGAGGCTGACTCTGAGGCTCATCAGGGAAGAGTAAAGTCAGTCATGTAGTAGTTATAGGGGACTCCATAAGACTGCAAGACATAGGTACAGAAGTAGGCCATTAAGCCCATCGAGTCTTCTGTGCCATTCCATCATGGCTGATTCCAGATCCCATTCAACCCCATACACCTGCCTTCTCACCATATTCTTTGATGCACTGACCGATCAGGAAACAATCAACTTTTGCCTAGAATATACCCATGGACTTGTTCTCCACCACAATCTATGGCATTCCACAGATTTACCATTCTTTGCCTGTAAAAGTTTCTCCTTACCTCTGGTATCACCCCTCAATTTTAAGGCTGTGCCCTCCCGTTCTGGATAACCCTCACCATAGGAAACATCTTCTCCACATCCACCCTACCTAGTCCTTTCAACATTCAGTAGGTTTCAGTGAGATACCCCCGCATTCTTCTAAGTTCCAGTGAGTACAGGCCCAAAGCTGCCAAACGCTCCTCATATGTTAACCCCTTCATTCCCAGAATCATCCTCGTGAACCTCCTCTGGACTCTCTCCAATGACAACACATCCTTTCTGAATAGGATAGTTAGGGGGACAAAAAAGGAGATCCAGTGGCCACAAAAGAGACAGAAGGATAGTGTGCTGTGTCCTGCGTGCTGGGGTCCAGGATGTATCAGAACGGCTGCAGGATATTCTCAAGGAGGAAGGGGAACAGCCAGAGGTCATGGTGCATATTTGGCACCAATGACGTAGGCAGAAGAAGGGAAGAAGTCTTACGCAGTGAGTATATAGGAGAAGGTTGAAGAGAAGGACCTTCAAGGTTGTAATCTCCAGATTACTCCCTGTGCCACGGGCTAGTGCTGGTAGGAACAGGGTGATAACATGGATGAATGAGTGACTGCAGAGATGGTACAGGAGACAGGGTTTCAAGTTCTTAGATCATTGGAAATTTTTCTGTTGCAGGGGTGACCTGTACAAGAGGGACAGGTTGCACCTGAACTGGAGGGGAACCAATATCCTGGTTAGTAGGTTTGCTGTTGCTACTCAGAAGAGTTTTACCTAGTTTTGCAAGGGGCTGGGAACCAGAGCCCCAGGCAAGTGAAGGAAATATCAAATTAGAAGGTAGATATTTGGGAAAGTATTGAAAGGCAAAATTGAAATAACAGGTGTAACTAGGTACTGTTAGAGCTCTAGAAAATTATAAGGGTGCTAGGAAGGAGCTTAAGAATAGAATTAGGAGAGGAAGAAGGGGCCATGAGAAGCCCTTGGTGAGCAGGATTAAAGAAAAGCCCAAGGCTTCTACAAGTATGTGAAAAGCAAGAGGATGAGCTGTGTGAGAATAGGACCGATCAGGTGCGATAGTGGAAACGTGTGCATGGAGTTGGAGGAGCTAGCAGAGGTACTTAATGAATATTTTGCTTCAGTATTCACCAGGGAAAAAAACTTTGGCAATTGTGGGGATGACTTACAGTGAACTGAAGTACTTGAGCATATAGACATAAAGAAAGAGGATGTGCTGGAGCTTTTGAAAAGCATTAGATAAGTCACCGGGACTGGATGAGCTGTACCCCAGGCTACTGTGGGAAGTGAGGAGGAGATTGCTGAGCCACTTATGATAATCTTTGCATCATCAATAGGGTTGGGATAAGTACCGGAGGATTGGAAGGTTGCAAATGCTGTTCCCTTGTTCAAGAAAAGGAGTAGAGAAAACCCAGGAAATTATAGATCAGTGAGTCTGACTTCAGTGGTGGGCAAGATGTTGGAGAAGATCCTGAGAGGCAGGATTTATGAGCATTTGGAGAGATATAATTTGATTAAGGTTAGTCAGCAGGGATTTGTCAAGAGTAGGTCGTGCCTTACGAGCCTGAATGAATTCTTTGATGATGTAACAAAACACATTGATGAAGGTAGAGCAGTAAATGTAGTGTATATGGACCTCAGTAAGCAATTTGATAAGGTTCCCCATGCAAGGTTCCTTCACAAAGTAAGGAGGCATGGGATCCAAGGAGACCTTGCTTTGTGGATCTAAAATTGGCTTGCCCACGGAAGGCAAAGGGCGATTGTAGATGGTTTGTATTCTCCATGGAGATTGGTGACCAGTGGTGTGCCTCAGGGATCTGTTCTGGGACCCTCCTCTTTGTGATTCTTATAAATGACCCGGATGAAGAAATAGAAGGGTGGGTTAGTAAATTTGCTGATGACACAAAGGTTGGGGTGTTGTGGATAGTCTGGAGAGTCATCAAAGGTTACAGCAGGGCATCGATAGGATGCATTACTGGGCTGAGAAGTGGTAGATGGACTTCAACCCAGATATGTATGAATTGGTTCATTTTGGTAGGTCAAATTTGAAGACAGAATATAGTATTAATGGTAAGACTCTTGGCAGTGTGGTGGATCTGAGAGTTCTTCTGGTCCATGTCGATAGCACACTCAAAGCTGCTGTGCAGGTTGACAGTGTTGTTAAGAAGGCATATGGTGTGTTGGCATTTATCAACCATGGGATTGAGTTCAAGAGCTGTGAGGTAATGTTACAGCTATATAAGACCTTGGTCAGACGCCACTTGGAGTACTGTGTTCAGTTCTGGTCACCTCACTACAGGAAGGATGTAGATACTATAGAGAGAGTGCAGAGGAGATTTATGAAGATGTTGCCTGGATTGGAGGGTGTACCTTATGAGAATAGGTTGAGTGAACTTGGCCTCTTCTTCTTGGAACAATGGAGGATGAGAAGTGACCTGACAGAGGTGTTTAAGACGATGAGGAGTATTGATTGTGTGGATAGCCAGAGGCTTTTTTCCAGGGCTGAAATGGTTAACACGAGGAGGCATAGTTTTAAGGTGCTTGGAAGTAGGTACTGAGGGGATATCAGAGTAAGTTGTTCACACAGAGTGGTGGGTGCGTGGAATGCACTGCCAGCGGTGGTGGTGGAAGTGGATGCAATAGGATCTTTTAAGGGCCTCTTAGATAAGTACATGGAGCTTAGAAAAATAGAGGGTTATGTGCTAGGGAAATTCTAGGCAGATAGTAGAGTAGGTTACATGGTCGGCACAACATTGTGGGCCGAAGGGCCTGTAATGTGCTGTAAACTTCTATGTTCTATGTATGATGAGTTGGATAGTTTAGTCTGTGTATATTTTATTGTTAGGAGTATTAAAGGCAAGGGTGGTGAACTTAGAGCATGGATCAGTACCTGGAACTACGATGTTGCAGGCATTACTGAAACTTGGTTGAGAGAGGGGCTGGACTGGGTGATTAATGTACAGGGTTTTTGAAGTTTCAGAAAAGATAGAGGAAGAGGTAATAGAGAGGGTGGAGTTGCACCTCTAATCAGGGACAACATCACAGCTGCACTCAGGGGAGAGAGAATGGATGGGTCAGACACAGAGTCCATTTGATCAAATTCTGGACCATCGCAGTGATGGGATTGCACTACAGACCCCTCCAATAGCCAGCGGGACATTGAGAACAGATATGTCATCAGATTAAGAAAACATGTAAAAACAATAGGGCTGTTTTTATGGGGGATTTCAGCTTCACTAATGTAAACTGGGACCTTAGTGTAAGGGGTTTAGATGGGGCAGAATTTAAGTGTATCCAGGAAGGTTTCTTTAATCAATATGTGGACAGTTCACTGAGAGAAAGTGCTGTACTGGACCTGGTGTTGGGTAATAAGCCTAGCCGGGTGACTGACCTTTCAGTGAGTGAACAGTTAAGGAACAGTGACCACAACTGCTTAACTTTCAGGATAGCTAAAGATAAGGATGGGTATGGTCCTTGAGGGAGAGTTTTGAATTGGAATAGAGTAAACTACGAGGGCATTAGACAAGAACTAAGAAGCGTTAATTGGGAACACCTTTTTTCTGACATCAGGCATATGGAAGGTGTTGAAAGATCAGTTGCACAGACTGTAGGGAAAGATATGGTCCAGTTGGAAGGAAGGATGGGGACTGAAAGATAAGAGATCCTCGGATTTCCAAAGAGCTGATGAATTTATTCAAGAAGAAAAAGGAAAAGTATGTAAAGCTTTGGAAGTTAGGATCAAACGAAGCACATGAGGAGTATGATGAAGCCAGAAAAGATATTACAAAAAAAAGGAATTATGAAAGCCAGGAAGGGTCATGAAAAGTCCTTGTCAAGTAGGATTAAGGTGAATTCCAAGGCATTCTATATCAAGAACAAGAGGATAACTAGGGAGAGGGTGGGACCACGCAAGGATAAAAGTGGTAATGTTGGTTGGATGCAGAGAATGTGAGTGAGGTACTTAATGAGTATTTTGCTTCAGTATTTTTTTAGTCAGAGGGTGGTGAATCTATGGAATTTGTTGCCACGGGCAGCAGTGGAGGCCAAGTCATTGAGTGTATTTAAGGCAGAGATTGATAGGTATCTGAGTAGCCAGGGCATCAAAGGTTATGGTGAGAAGGCGGGGGAGTGGGACTAAATAGGAGAAAATGGATCAGTTTATGATAAAATGGCAGAGCAGACTCGATGGGCCGAATGGCCTACTTCTGCTCCTTTGTATTATGGTCTTATGGTCTAGTATTTACCAAGGGAAAGGATATGGAGGACCAGGAGATCAGTGATGAGGGTACAAATATGTCAGGGTGTTTAGAAGTCAAGGACGAGGAAGCGTTTGGCCTTCTAATGAGTATTAAGGTGGATAAGTCCACAGGGCCTGATGGGATTTACCCCAGGTTATTGAAGGAGGCAAGAGACTAGATTCCCTGGCCTTCGACCAGTACCTTCTTGTCCCCTCCAGGTGCAAGTGAGGTCCTGGAGGTCTGGTGAGTGACTCATATTGTACCTCTATTTATGAAGGGAACAGGGGAAAATCATGGGAACTATAGACCAGTGAGCCTCATGCCAGTTGTAGGGAAATTGCTGGAGAAAATTCTCAGGGATAGAATATATAAGCACTTAGAAACCCGTGGCCTAATTAGCGAGAACCAGCATGGGTTTGTGCTTGGCAGGTTGTGCCTTACCAACTTAATTCAGTTTTTGACAAGGTGATGAGAGGGATTGATGAAGGTAGGGCAGTGGATGTTGTCTTCATGGATTTCAGTAAAGCGTTTGACAAAGTCCCCTCATAGCAGGCTAATCCAGAAGATTAAGGTGCGTGGGGTCCACGGTGAATTGGCTGTTTGGATTCAGAACTGGTCTGTGCATAGAAAACAGAGGGTAGTGGTTGAAGAGACTTAGTTGAGTTGGGGGTCTGTAATTATTGGTGTTCCGCAGGGATCTGTGCTGGGACCTCTGCTGTTTGTGATGTATATAAATAACTCGAATGAAAATGTAGATGGGTGTGTTAGTAAATTTGTGGATGATACCAAGATTGGCAGAGTAGTGGATAGTATGTAAGATTGGCAAAGACAACTGCGCAATACAGATCATTGCAGATATGGGCTGAAAAATGGCAGATGGTGTTTAACTGAAATAAATGTGAGATGTTTCACCTCGGTAGGGCAAATGCAAGGAGAAAGTACACTGTTAACAGTGTTTCTGAGCAGAGAGATCTTGGATTCCAAGTTCATAGCTCCTTGAAAGTGGCTACACAGGTTGAAAACGTGGTTAAGAAGGCTTGTGGGATCCTTGCTTTTATTAATTGAAGCATCGAGTTCAAAAGTCATGAGGTTATTCTGCAACTTTATAAAGCTGGTTAGGCCACACCTGGAGTATTGCATACAGTTCTGGTCACCGCACTATAGGAAGGATTTTGTGCAGGAGAGGTTTACCAGGATGCTGCCTGGTTTAGAGATGATGTGCTATCATAAGAGGCTGGATAACTTGGGTTGTTTTCCATGGAGCGCTGGAGGCTGTGGGCAGATCTGATAGAGGTTTACAAGATTATGAGAGGCATAGATAGAGTGGACAGAGAGTATCTGCTTCCCAGAGGACATGCATTGAAGGTGAGAGGGGGTAGGTTCAAGGGGGTAGGAGGGGTAAGTTTCTTACTCAGAGTGTCATGGATGCCTGCAATGTGCTGCCCAGTATGGTGGTAGAGGTTTTTAAGGGATTGGAACATGAATGTAAGGAAAATGGAGTGATATGGACATGGTGTAGGTAGGAGGGATTAGTGCTTTGGGTGTTTTTAATTTGCTTCTTAGCTGGTTCAACACAACATTAAATTACACCCCTTTATTTTTCAACTATATTCTCTTTCTGAGATGCTATCATATTCCCTTTCCAGAAATTCTCCTCTTCTCTCTCCCATCAGGCAGACGATACAAAAGCCTGATGTACCACCAGGTTCAAGGACAGCTTCTATCCCCCAGCTATCAAACTCTCGCGTGGACCTCTTGTATAATAAGATGGGTGCTTGTCCTGTGACAAAAAACCAAGTTATCAGAAGATTGATGCTAATGAGAGAGAGATAAGGGAGACAAATGGAGAAACGTTCAAAATGTTAATGAGAGAGGAGAGAGATTAACGAAAAGAGACACAATTCAGAATATTGACAGACCGGTTGCTTTGAACCTGAACTGTTTGAAGTTTGATGGACAGGCGATACCCCAGCAGGGGGATAAAAAGAACAGGTTCGCTAAGGCACGACACACACCACGAGATCAAGAGATAACGAGACCCTGGAAGAGCGGTGTGCCACCACAAGTTGGTAGGAGTTAAAGGTCTGGTTCGAGGGAACCGACCATAGACTGACAGCGTGAAAAGAGACGATCGGCGGGAACTTGGTGTGTGTGTCCACCCTTGCCTGGGTGCCGGGTTCACAGCGGAAGAACGGTCGTATCCGGAACGGAGGGGTCACAGTCGGTGACCACAGAAGACAAAGGGGTTCGCCCGAAAGCTGACTGCGAAGAACATCAAAGGTCTGTTTGAATCAAAATTTGCATTCTCTCTCTCTCCCCAACTGCACAACAGCGATTGCTGCGAACTGTACTAAGCTGAACTGAACTCTGCGTCACTTGAGACTGATCATTTTACCCCCAGACTGCGATAGAGCTTGGTTGATCCCTATTGCTCTAGTTCTGTGTACATGTGTGTTTTATCATTGCTAACCTGTTGTATTTATATCCGTACGATTAGAGTACTGTGTTACTTATTTCTTTAATAAAACTTTATTAGCTTCCAGTAATCCAGACTCCAACTAGTGGTCCATTTCTGCTGGTTTGGCAACCCAGTTACGGGGTACGTAACGGTCCTCACAGACTGCTTCGTTATGATCTTGCATTTTATTCTTTACATGCATTGCACTTTTGTGGCTGTTTTTACACTTTATTTTGCATTGTTATTGTTTTACCTCGTTTAGCTCAATGCACAGTGTAATGATTTGATCTGTAAAAACAGTATGCAAGACAAGCTTTTCACTGTATCTCAGTACATGTGCCGCAATAAACTAATGCCGATACCAGTGGTAATACCCTTAGGATCTTGTTTAGTTTCAATAAGAACCTCGATCATGCTTCTAAAGATCAAGTCTAATTTGTTTAGCAGCTCGAGATAGGACAACCCTTTCTATGGTTAATCTCTTCTGGACCACTTCCAATACTACATTATCCTTCTTAAAAAGGAAATAAAGTTGAACCATGTTTCCAGACACAGCCTCACCAAAACAACTTCTCTATTTCTAAACTCTGACGCCCTTGAAAGAAATACCAAACTGCAAATTGCCTTCGGAATCATTTTCCGCACCTGCAAATTCATGTTTTGTCTTCCATGCACAAGAATGCCCACATTCCTTTGTGCGTCATTCATTTGCAAATGATCTTCATTGGATAATAGTTTTGATTTAGTTCATCTCACCACTATGCATGACCTCACACTTTCCTATATTTAATTTGGCTTTTTCAGGCGGTCTGAGTTCTGGGAAGTAAGGACGCACGACAGCAGCTGGCCGCACTCCTCAATCAGAGCTGCTGAGTAGGATTTGTCTCGTCCTGCGAGAAGTCAACAGTCTTCCCATGTACCCAGGCAACAAAAAGTTGGATCACAATGTTTGGATCTTCAGTTAGTTTACGTTCAGCCTTGGCGAGCTTGGCTTTTGCTGGTTTGCTGGCTAGGCTTCCTTGGGGAGTGGCGCGCAGTCAGACTCCCATATAAAAGGGGTGGGAAACCAGCCAGCCGAAAGGCTTGCGTTCCACACGTACCTTCCACCTGCCACTGTCCCAGCAGAAGCCAAGAATGTTTCATCCAGTTGATCTTGGTGGAGTATGCTGTGAAAATCATCCACCGACACTGCAAGTCTTTCCCAAGTTAACACAACTCGAACCGCTCCAGGAAATGTAGAAAATGTTGAGCCACAGGTGATGAATCAGAAATAACTAAAGGTGCAGGAAGCAGCCCTTTGGCAAGTGACATTCGATGGAAAGATCCATTCTTCTGGTGTGGGAGGGACTTGGTTTTTAGATGGATCAATGCGTCCACCAGACTTGCAGTGGGGTAGACTTATAGAACATAGAAATCTACAGCACATTACAGGCCCTTCAGCCCATAAAGTTGTGCCAACCATGTAACCTACTCCAGAAATTGTCAAGAATTTCCCTAGTGCATAGTCCTCTATTTTTCTAAGCACCATGTACCTATCTAAGAGACACTTAAAATACCCTATTGTATAATACCCTGTTCCCCAGGCTGTTCCACAAGGCAAGGGAAGAGATTGCTGAGCCTCTGGCTAGGATCTTTATGTCCTCGTTGTCTACGGGAATGGTACCGGAGGATTGGAGGGAGGCGAATGTTGTCCCCTTGTTCAAAAAAGGTAGTAGGGATAGTCCGGGTAATTATAGACCAGTGAGCCTTACGTCTGTGGTGGGAAAGCTGTAGGAAAAGGTTCTTAGAGATAGGATCTATGGGCATTTAGAGAATCATGGTCTGATCAGGGGCAGTCAGCATGGCTTTGTGAAAGGCAGATCGTGGCTAACAAGCCATGATTCTTTGAGGAGGTGACCAGGCATATAGACAAGGGAAGTGCAGTGGATGTGATCTACATGGATTTGATCTACATGCATTTGACAAGGTTCCACATGGTAAGCTTATTCAGAAAGTCAGAAGGCATGGGATCCAGGGAAGTTTGGCCAGGTGGATTCAGAATTGGCTTGCCTGCAGAAGGCAGAGGGTGGTGGTGGAGGGAGTACATTCAGATTGGAGGGTTGTGACTAGTGGTGTCCCACAAGGATCTGTTCTGGGACCTCTACTTTTAGTGATTTTTATTAACGACTTAGATGTGGGGGTAGAAGGGTGGGTTGGCAAGTTTGCAGACGACACAAAGGTTGGTGGTGTTGTAGATAGTGTAGAGGATTGTCAAAGGTTGCAGAGAGACATTGATAGGATGCAGAAGTGAGCTGAGAAGTGGCAGATGGAGTTCAACCCAGAGAAGTGTGAGGTGGTACACTTTGGAAGGATAAACTCCAAGGCAGAGTACAAAGTAACTGGCAGGATACTTGGTAGTGTGGAGGAGCAGAGGGATCTAGGGGTACATGTCCACAGATCCCTGTAAGTTGCCTTACAGATAGATAGGGTAGTTAAGAAAGCTTATGGGGTGTTAGCTTTCATAAGTCGAGGGATAGAGTTTAAGAGTCGCGGGGTAATGATGCAGCTCTATAAAACTCTGGTTAGGCCACACTTGGAGTACTGTGTCCAGTTCTGGTTGCCTCACTATAGGAAGGATGTGGAAGCATTGGAAAGGGTACAGAGGAGATTTACCAGGATGCTGCCTGGTTTAGAGAGCATGGATTATGATCAGAGATTAAGGGAGCTAGGGCTTTACTCTCTGGAGAGGAGGAGGATGAGAGGAGACATGATAGAGGTGTACAAGATATTAAGAGGAATAGACAGAGTGGATAGCCAGCGCCTCTTCCCCAGGGCACCACTGCTCAATACAAGAGGACATGGCTTTAAGGTAAGGGGTGGGAAGTTCAAGGGGGATATTAGAGGAAGGATTTTTACTCAGAGAGTGGTTGGCGCGTGGAATGCACTGCCTGAGTCAGTGGTGGAGGCAGATACACTAGTGAAGTTTAAGAGACTACTAGACAGGTATATGGAGGAATTTAAG
The DNA here is from genome assembly GCF_030028105.1 of Mobula birostris. NCBI lineage: Eukaryota > Metazoa > Chordata > Chondrichthyes > Myliobatiformes > Myliobatidae > Mobula > Mobula birostris. The sequence goes on from NC_092387.1 coordinate 40,823,523, forward strand.
GTGGGGGGGTTATATGGGAGGCAGGGTTTGAGGGTTAGCACAACATTGTGGGCCGAAGGGCCTGTAATGTGCTGTACTATTCTATGTTCTATGTATCGGCTTCCACCACCACTTCCGGCAGTGCATTCCACGCATCCACCACTCTGTGTGGAAAAACTTACCCCTGACATCCCCTCGGTTCCTGTTTCCAAGCACTTTAAAACTATGTCCCATCATGTTAGCCATTTCAGCCCTGGGAAAGAGCCTCTGACTATCCACATGATCAATGCCTCTCATTATCTTGTACACCCCTATCAAGTCACCTCTCATCCTCCGTCGCTCCAAGGAGAAAAGGCCAAGTTCACTCAAACTATTCTCATAAGGTACACCCTTCAATCTAGGCAACATCCTTGTAAATCTCCTCTGCATTCTATGGTATCCACATCCTTCCTGTAGTGAGGTGACCAGAACTGAACACAGCACTCCAGTTGGGGTCTGACCAAGGTCTTATATAGCTGTAACATTACCTCACAGTTCTTGAACTCAATCCCACAGTTGATAAATGCCAACACACCATATGCCTTCTTAACAACACTGTTGACCTGCGCAGCAGCTTTGAGTGTCCTATGGATTATAAAAATTACAATATGGAAACAGGCTGTATGCACCATCCTCTGCATGAAAAAATTGCCCTTCAGAGTAACTTCCCCCCCTGACCTTAAACTTATTCCCTCTAGTTTTTTTCCTGGTTCCCTTTTCCTGAGAAAAAAAGACTCAGAGTACATTTAACCTATTGATGCCCCTCCTGATTTTATACACCTCTGTAGGGTCAGCCCTCAGCCTCAGGTTTAATATTACCAGCATATGTAATGAAATTTATTATTTTTTGGCAGCAATTAAAGCTAGAAATTGCAATAAGTATAGATAAAACAATAAATTGAATAAGTTGTGCAAAAAGAGATGGAAAAAATACTGAGGAAGAGTTCACGGTTTCATTGTCCATTCAAGAATCTGATGGTAGAGGGAAAAGAAGCTGTGTCTGAAACTTTGAGTGTGTGTTTTTATGCTTCTGTACCTCCTCCTTGAAGGTAGCAATGTGATGAGGGATTGTCCTGGGTGATGCTAGTCCTCAATGATAGATGCTGCCTTGTTGAGGCATCAGCTTTGGAAGTGTCCTGGAGGCTGGGGAGGTTAATATCATAGAAACATAGAAACATAGAAAATAGGTGCAGGAGTAGGCCATTCGGCCCTTCGAGCCTGCACTGCCATCTATTATGATCATGGCTGATCATCCAACTCAGAACCCCGCTCCAGCCTTCCCTCCATACCCCCTGATCCCCGTAGCCACAAGGGCCATATCTAACTCCCTCTTAAATATAGCCAATGAACCGGCCTCAACTGTTTCCTGTGGCAGAGAATTCCACAGATTCACCACTCTCTGTGATGGAGCTGGCTGAGTTTACCAATTTCTACAGCTCTTACGTCTACTATGTTCCAAGGAATAACGTCCTCACCTCCCTCAGTAAATTTATCCCTTGAGTCCTGGTGACATTCTCGCAAATATTTGCACCTTTTCCAGCTGAATAACATCTTTCCTCCAAGAGCGTAGCAAAACTGATCATAATATTCCAAGTGCGGCCTCATCAAGTTCATGTAGAACTCCTACAATGTCTTGTACAACACTTGGGGAGATTGGTACACTCAAGACACAGATCAGGGGGTTTCATGGATCGGATGGAGCAAGCGGCCCCTCAAGCCCGATGAGTACTCATACGGAAGACATCGATACATCCCCGAGGCACGTGAGTGGCACACATGGAATGGAATTTTGTGCACACAGTTCTGGGATTACAAGGTCACTGAACAGAGTGACATATCACCAGTCATTCACTGGAATGGCTTGGAGGGTTCCATTCTCACAGGTGGAAGATGTTCGGTGCCTGGAGGTGCACACATTATTGAATGAAATAGCATCAGCTCCAAAAAATAACATGTTGGAGTAATCAGAACAGCAGAATCTCTCAGACCTCTAAGATTTCTAGTTTAAAATATCCGAGCTGACAAAGCAGCCATCTCACTGGCAGTGTAGTAAGTGCCTCACATATAACAAGCCTGTTCTTCTGTCTTGCCATCCCTATAACTTCATTGCTTTACCTTTCGTAATGGCATAATTTTCCGATACAAAGCTCACTGCAAGGTTCCTTCCCTGAGAAATGCAACATGGCTGGGTTTGCAGAGGGAGAACTTTTGTCGCCATTGACACAGATGCTGGTTATGGCTGCACCAGTGAGGGTAGAGACAGGATGATTTTGTGGATTAATGCGTGGCTGAGAAGCTGGTGCACTGGGCAGGGTTTCAGGTTCTTGGATTACTGGGATCTCTTCTGGGGGAGGTACGACCTGTACAAAAAGGAACAGGTTGTACCTGAGCCCATGGGGGACTAATATTCTCGTGGGCAGGTTTGTTAGAGCTGTTGGGGAGGGTTTAACTCACCTTGACAGGGGGATGGGAACCAGAGTGAAGGGATTCAGAATAGAATTGATGATAAAAAAAAAAGCAAAGGTAGCATGCAGTCAGACTGTCAGGAAAAGCAGACAAATGATAGGGCAAAATTGCAGCCAGCAGGCTGAGTATCAGTGCATTAGCAAAGCAGAATCAAAAAGGGTAGCAAATACAGTACTCAAAGTGTTATATCTCAATGCATGGAGTACAGGAAATAAGGTGGATGACCTTGTTGGGCTTTTACAGATTGTCGGGTATGATGTTGTGGCCATCACTGAATAGTGGCTGAAGGATGTTTGTAGTTCGAAACTGAATGTCCAATCATATCAGAAGGATAGGAAGGTAGGCAGAGGGTGTGGCATGACTCTGCTGGTAAAGAATGGCATCCAATCATTAGAAAGATGTGACATAGAATTGGATGATGTTGAACCCTTGTGGGTTGGGTTAAGCTGCACGGGTAAAAGGACCCAAATGTCAGTTATATACAGGCCTCCAAACAGTAGCGAAGATGAGAATATGGATTACAATGGGAAATAGAAAAGTTGTCTCAAAAGGGCAATGTTATGATTGTCATGGGAGATCTTAACATCCAGATAGATTGGGAAAATCAGGTTGGTAATGGGTCTCAAGAGAGTGAATTTGCTGAATGCCTATGAGATGGCTTTTTAGAGCAGTTTGTCATTGAGCCTGCTATGGGATCAGCTATACTGGATTGGGTGTTATGTAATGAACTGGGGGTGACTAGGGAGCTTAAGGTAAAGGAAACCGTTAAGAGGCAGTGATCACAATACGATTGTATTCAACTTGAAATTTGATAGGGAGAAAGTAAAGTCTGACATAACAGTACTTCAGTGGGGTAAAGGAAATTACAGAGGCATGAGAGAGGAGTTGGCCAAAGTAAATTGGAATGAGATGCTGGTAGATATGACAGCAGAACAGCAATGGCATGAGTTTCTGGGAAAAAATGAGGAAGGTGCAAGATAGATGTATTCCAAAAACAAAGAAATATTCAAATGGCAAAATGGTACAACTGTGGCTGACGAGGGAAATCAAAGCCAATGTAAAAGCAAAGCAGGGCATACAACAAAGCCAAAATTAACAGGAATATAGAGGATTGGGAAGCTTTTAAAAACCTACAGAAAGCAACTAAATGTATCATTAGGAGGGAAAAGATTGAGTATGAAAGCAAGCTAGCAAATACTATCAAGGTGGATAGAAAAAGCTTTTTCAAGTATATAAAAATAAAAGAGATGAAATTGGATATAGGACCATGAAAAAAATGAGGCCAGAGAAATAATAACAGGGGACAAGGAGATGACATGCACCATCAGTCTTCCTTGTGGAAGGCACTAGTAGTGTTTGAGGTGTTGAAGGATGTGAGGGAACAGAAGTGGGCACAGTTACTATTACAAGGGAGAAGGTGCTCAAAAAGCTGAAAGACTGAAAGGTACATAAGTCACCCAGATCAGAAGAACTGCACCCTGGAGTTCTGAAAGAGGTAGCAATAGAGATTGTGGAGGTATTGGTAATGATCTTTCCAAAATTATTTGAATCTGCATGGTTCCAGAGGACTGGGAAATTGCAAATGTTACTCCACTCTTTAAGGAAGGAGGAAGGCAGCAGAAAGGAAGTTATAGACCAGTTAGTCTGACCTCAGTGGCTGGGAAGATGCTGGAGTCGATTGTTAAGGATGAGGGGTGACACAGGACAAAGTCAGCATGGTTTCCTTCGGGGAAAATCTTGCCTGACAAACCTGTTGGAATTCTTTGTGGAGATTAAAAGTAGGGTAGATAAAGGGGATGCAGAGGATGTAGTTTATTTGGACTTTCAGATGCCCTATGACAGGGAGCCACACATGAGGCTGCTTACCAAGTTCAGAGCCCATGGTATTACAGGAAAGATACTAACATGGTGAGAGCATAGGCTGATTGGTAGGAGGCAGCAAGTGGAAATAAAAGGATCCTGGTCTGGTTGGCTGCCAGTGACCAATGGTATTCCGCAGAGATTGGTGTTGGGACCATTTCTTTTTATGCTGTATATCAGTGATTTAGATGATGGAATAGATGGTTTTGTTGTCAAGTTTGCAGATGATATGAAGATTGGTGGAGGGGCAAGTAATGCTGAGGGAACAGGTAGGCTGCAGAAGGACTTGGACAGATTAGGAGAATGGGCAAGAAAATGGCAAATGAAATACAATGTTGGAAAATGCATGGCTATACACTTTGGTAGAAGAGATGAATCTGAAGACTATTTTCTAAACAGGGAGAAAATCCAAAAATCTGAGATGCAAAAGACTGGGAGTCCTTGTGCAAAACACTCTAAAGGTTAACTTGCAGGTTGGGTCAGTGGTGAGGAGGGCAAATACAATGTTCACATACATTTCAAGAGGTCTAGAAATATAAGAGCAAGGATGTGATGCTAAGGCCTCACCTTGGGTATTGTGAACAGCTTTGAGCTCCTTAGTTTAAAAAAGATGTGCAGGCATTGGAGAGAGTTCAGAGGAGGTTCACAAGGATGATTCTGGGATTGAAATCGTTATCATATGGCTCTGGGCCTGTACTCACTGGAATTTAGAAGGATGAGGGGGGGATCTCATTGAAAATTTTCGAATGTTGAAAGACCTAGACAGAGTAGATGTGGAAACATACTTCCCATGGTGGGAGAGTCTAGGGCAAGAGGACACAGCCTCATAGACAGGTGTCCATTTAAAACAGAGGTGTGGAGAAATTTCTTTTGCCAGAGGGTGGTGGATTTGAGGAATTTGTTGCTGTGGCGGCAAGGTCGTTGGTCATATTTAAGGCCGAAATTAATAGGTTCTTGATTGGCCACGTCAACAAAGGTCACGGGGATTGGGCTGAGGAGGGGAAAGAAAAGGATCAGCCATGATTGAATGGCGGACCAGACTCGATGGGCCAAATTGCCTAATTCTGCTCCCAGGTTTTATGGTCGTATGGACTTATGGTTGCATCTAAGGTATTGTGCTATCATTATGGTGGTGCTGGCCACAGTGAGTGGTGACTCCCCGTGGATAGATGCACTTTTCTTCTGACCGCTCGTTTTGTTCTCCATGACACCGATGGCCACCCTGCTCCCATCGGGAAGACGTGAATCTGAGAGTTCCAGTAATATTAGCAACACTGTTCCTGGGGTATGGAATGGAAGCAGATGGAGATAAAGCTATCATCCCTTGCCACTAAGGTGGTGTTGGACAATGGAGCAGTTTCTTCATTTGGAATAGCAGGGTAGAAGAATGTAGTTGACTTTATGTGAGGAATATAACCCCCACTTCAACTGAAGGTGGCTGCCCTTTATTCCTAGCATTAAGGGACTGAGTTTGCAGGTTACTCCAACTTAAAGGTCCCTGTGGAAGGTATGATTTCAAAAGATGCACTTTTCCATTCTAGCTCTCAGATCTGGAAGATCAGTGCTCCCCCCTGGAGCCTTCCTGTCAGACCAATCAGACAAAGGAGGAATTGGATTTGGTATTAGTTTATTATTGTCCTTTGTACTGAGCTACACTGAAAAGCTTGTCTTGCGTACTGTTCAAACTGATCAAATCATTTCACAATGCATTGACGCAGTGCAAAGTAAAACAATAACGAAATGCAAAATGAAGTGTAACAGCTACAGAGAAAGTGTAAAGTAGGCACGGCAGATAATAAGGTGCAATGTAATAAGGTGGTAAATTGTGAAGTCAAGCGGCCACCTTATAGTACCAGGCAACCATTCAACTTTTTAATACAGCTTGGTAAAATCTGTCCTTGAGCCTGGTGATGTGTGCTTTCAGGATTTTGAAACGTCTGCCTGATGGGACAGGAAAGAAGAAGAACATTTGGGGCAGGCAGGGAACTTGGTTATGGCAGCTGCTTTACTGAGGCAGCAAGACATATAGACAGAACCCAAGGAAGGAAGGCTAGTTTCTGTAACGTGTTGAGCTGTGTCCACAGCTCTCTGCAGTTTCTTGCTGTCATGGGCAGAGTAGTTGCCATACCAAGTTCTGAATCATCCAAATGGGTTCCTTTCTATTGTGCTTTGATAAAAATTGATAGGGGTCGAAGGAGCCATGCCAGATTTCTTTAGCTACCAAGGAGGTAGAGGATTGGCAACATTTCTTGGCCATGATGTCTATATGATTTGACTACTACTGCTAGGAACTTGAAACTCTCAAACATTTCAAAGATGAAAAGAGGAACCTGTGCACCACTTTGTTCCTAAAGTCCTTGACCAGGTCTTTTGTAACAGACAGACCAGCAGATGTTCTTCATTTCAGAAGGAGGTGGCTTCCAAACTCGGAGTGGATTGGGAAGAAAGAGTCCACTGGGAATGAAGGCCAGGTGGGTGATAAGGAAATCTTCCTCATGCTGGTCTCCAGCAGAAACAATGATAGAAGGTCCTTGTCCTCTGTGATACCCTTGCTCAGAAATAAGACACAGCCCATTCAGGGAGAATATTGCTTTTCTTTACATTTTTAAGGCAATGGTTATAGCCAACCAGCTGACACTTTCAACCCTTACTTGAAGCAAGTCTCGATATTTATGTTGCGATGAGCATCACACTTGAACACAACAGAGCAGATGGTGGAAATCCACCCAGGGCTAAGACACAATGAGTTAATATGAGTTAATCCTCCCCACATGACCAGGGAGAGAGGCTGAGATTTGTTAATAAAATAGAGAGGTAAGGATGAGGACCAAATCAGACTCGAAACTCACCAAGCCTTCTCTGGAGCAGAACTGCTTTTTTGGTTATGCAGGTGAAGAGACATCTGTTCTAATGTCAACATATACTTTCTACCCACAGGATCCTCTCATCGCCCTGGACGAGGTATCTGGTTGTGGAAATGAGCTTTAGAAAATCAAAGGTAGGCAGTTTCCTTACCAAATCACTTCTCCCAACCCCAGATCAGTTTTTTTTTGTCATCAGCAATCCCAACAGAATACCTATTTGTCACAAAGCCGTTGAGGTGCACAGCACAAAAACTGTCCCAGCACATCCAGGCTGAGCAGAATATTTTATCTGAGCCACTCTCACTTGCCTGCATTTTGCCCATATCTCTCTGAAAGTCTTTTAAACAATGTAATCGTACCCACCTCAACTGTTTCCTTTAGCAGTTTGTTCCATGTACCCTCAGTTATTAAATGCTTGTGTGTGTATCTGAATCTTTCTCTGTCCTTCTCTTTTTGTAAAATGTAACAATATGTAAACAACTATCAAACTTAAAATATTGTGCAGTTTTCCATCATCCAATTTTTGGCATTGAGCTCTGAGGAAGTGGGGTGTGTGTGTGTGTTATGACTGTTCTCACAATTTGCCATCCAATGAAGGCAGCTGCTAGATTAATATCTTTGAAGCAATGTTCATTCTCTCTTCTACACGTCTCTCAATAACTGTCAGATTCCTAATATACTTAGGACCTTAACAGTGAGCCTGAGTCTGAGTGTGCGTGTGCAATTGTGTGAGAAAGAATCAGGATTGGTCTTGCACATATACCTCAGTCTCTCTCTGTAACTATCTGGCAATCCTTGCACAGGTTCCCTCTCTTTTTCCACTGGTCCTCCCTGGCCTGTTGGGTATTGGCAGTATCTTCTCATTTTGATACAAATATAGAAGGCATGTGAGGAAGAGACTTCTTTTTTCTTTGTCGAAAAGTGCAATCGATGTAAAATTAAAGCAATGCTGAAGCAGTTCAGAGCCTCATGAGTCCTCACCAGGAGATGGTCCGTTGGGGCTTTAGTCATCCCTGTGCTGACAGAGCAAGTCAGTTTGGTGCATTGGGGTCACACCACCATCTAGTGGGTCTGCCAGCTTCCTACAACAGTGTTCCTGTTCCATTCTGCAGAGGATCAGCTTGTCAGCACAGCTCCCAAACCCTTCATTTCACTTGCACCATTATTTTCCCACACCAACAGCTGGAAGCTGTCTTCCGAGTCACACACCAACCTGACTTGTGAATATGTCACTGTTGCTTTTGCCATTGCTGGGTCAACTCCTGGAGGACCCTCTCTAACAGCGCGGTAGCTATAACTACACCTCAAATTCTGCAGCGATTCAAAAAGTCAGCTGCTCAGCACTTTCTCAAGGGCAACTAAGAATGGGCAATTAAATGTTGGCTCAGCCTGAAAAGCCTGAATCCCTCTGGATACATTCTTAAAAAAAACATCAACAACATTTTCAAAATGCAGCCATTATAATCCAAAATGATCTGTATTTACCATGGTATCTGACCCCCCCAAGTGACTGCAACACACTTCCTCTCCTGGGACACCCAGCCAGATGTGGTGTTGACCAAAGGGCAGCTGATGGGAATGGAAGGATTCCGGATGCCAATCCGCGAATGGTCAGCATGCTCTGCATCTTTGACGCTGGCTGCTTTGAGTGTTTTTAGGGCTGTGGTGATGCAGGAGGCCAAGAGCTGAGCCACAAACCCCAGTAGACCGGCTGTGTCGAGTTTCATCCTCGGCACCCTTTCCGATGGTCAGTATTAGATGGTGGGCGGGTGACAGCAGAGACCATGCTGTGGTGACTCATCCAAGCTCCAGAACTGATGGCGTAATTTTCATCAACAACTTTTCTTTAATATTGCATTTTACAGAAGAGGATTCTCATCACAAGAGGGAAGGGAGAAGGTATAGACGGGGCAGGAGGTGAGGGTGCAGGAATAGAAGCAGATGGGCACGTGGGGCACTTTCCTGAAGTAACAATCCTTCATCTAGAGTAAGAGGACATTATTCTCTGGGTTAACTGGAGATCCATAAGCATTTTCCATATCCGCTCTTGTTAACAATGACCCTGTCAGCTTCAAACGTCTCTGCCAGACAACTGGGGTGAGGCAAAATCACCGCACAGCATCAATCCCATTGAGTTATGATGGGAGCTCCACACAACCCCATGAGCCTCTGATTTTTTTCCCTCCCCCCTGCAGTAAAAAAGCAAATTCACTCCTGCTACCCTGATGCCCACCTACACAAGGTATTGTAAAGATGCTGGAAGTATTGAGCAAGACACACAAAATGCTGGAGGGGCTCAGCCAGTCAGGCATTATCAAGGAAGAGGAACGCTCCAGGCCGAGACCCTGGATTAGGACTAGACAGGAAGGGGGCAGAAACCAGAATACGTTGGGAAAGGGAAGGGAGTGCAAGCTGACTGCTGATAGATGAGATCAGGTGAGAGGAAAGGTGGGTGTACGGGAGAGAGGGGATGAAGTAAGAACCTGAGAGGAAATAGATAGAAAAGGTAAAGGGCTGAAGGAGGAGGAATGTGGTAGGAAAGGAGAGTAGGCCATGGGAGAAAGGGGAGGTGGAAGGGAACCAGAGGAAAGTGAAGGACAGGTGAGGAAAAGAGAAGTGAGATGGTAAACTGAATGGGGAATGGAAAAAGTGAAAAGGAGATGTGGGAGAGAAATTACTGTAAGTTAAAAGAAATCACCTTACTTTGCCCCAAATGTCCACCTTGCACTTCAATCCCAGATCCCATTGAATTACAATGGAGTTGCCAGCAGATCATTCTATGGTGCATCCTTTCCCAGGTCCACTGAAGGAACTGTTCCAGAATGCTGGGTCAGACACTAAGGCACAATACATCTCCTTCATCGAGGAGCCTTCTGAGTCCTGCTGCGAGGACCTGCTGAGTGAGCTAGCAAACGTTGAAGGGAAAAGCCATTGTTAACCAAACTGTGCTGGCAGTGCTGTGGCATCGGGACCAGGTTCTTTATGTGAGAATTAGGGGAGGACAAAATTCCCTAATTCCCATTTGTTCGTTCACTCCATTAATTCTCCCTTTTATTGATTCTTCTTTCCTAATATCCCACTTACTAGTCTCCTTTCCCTCATAACCCAGTGTGGCATCTCCTATTAATTCTCTCATTTACTTTCCCAATTTCCCATTTACTTGATAGACATATGGCTTCCTTCTGTGTCATTAGGAAAATGGAATATACTGCAGGTTTTCTTTAATTAACCAGGCTGAATACAGTAGTTAGTGATTCAAAAATAGAATAGAAGCTGGTATCCCAGTATGACAAAAGGGAAATGTTGGCTTTTAGTGCTAAAATTTTACCATGACTCTTTTACTCTGACATCTATCATTTTTTACTATACATCACAGACATGTTGTAGGGCAAACAAAAAAAAATCAGAGTACATCAGCTAAGCACAGTAATTAAAGAGTCACAGTTGGAAAGTATACCCTCTTCCTGAAGCACCTGCTTATTTCCCCATGACACACAGTGTTAATATGCAGCTAATCCGTCTTTCTCAAGATGGTACTTTGCGACCACTAAGATATCATTGGTTTCACTTGGTGGGAGAATAAGTGACTGAGAGAGGGAGGAGAGTCTGAAGGAGCTACTGAGTCTGAGTGAGGGTGAATTAAAGGAAAGAAGGAGTGGTTCAGGACGTGAGGATTTGGGGGTTTGTGAGGGAGAGGCATGTTTCTTGAGTGAGCCCAGGAGAGGAGAATGGCAATCTAAAGTGAGGAAGGGCACCATTAAATAGGGCATTTCTCAGTACATGGGAACAGGAATAGAATGCATGTATGTGTTATCAGTTAAAGAGTAGCCCCCTGGTGCAAACATGCACTCCCCAATACAAACACTCCTGGACCAAACACCCCCACTACTACTACGTCAACTCAGGCCTAGGGGGCCAGCGTCGGGCAAAACACCCCCACCCTGGATACAAAACCTCCCTCATGCAAACACTCTTCATCTGTACAAACATACCCCCAGTCCAGACATAAACTCGCCTCCCCCAGTACAAGTACCATCCCTCTCTCAGTACAACATCCTCCTCCCCCCCCACCTCCAGTATAAACCCCTCAGTACAATCCCCGGTACAAACATCCTGGTGCAAAACCCCTTCTGCAACTCCCACCCTTGGTACAAACATCACCGGCACAAACACCCTCCCAGTAAAGATGCAAGTCTATGTATAGAACCTGGTATCCAATTGCCTGAAATCGTTTTGCAGAGGATGAAGATGAAGAGGAGCTGCTTTCAACGACAGTGATGTAGTGAAGAAATTTGTGTTTGTATCTATGCTTCCTTATATGCAAAATAGTGCCAAGTGCCTGTGGAAATCACTGAACCCGTGCTCCCGCGTGAAACCTCATTGCAGCATGATTCTCTGTAACTATTGCAATTTCTTAATTACCTGGAATGTAATTCAAATGTCTGACTTTATAATATATTAAAATTGCATTAAATAGTTGTTATTGAAACCAGCTGAAGAGGGGACGAGAGATGAGACTTTGTTTGCTAGGGCAGGAAGGGGAATGAAATAGTGTTAGATCAAGGGGGAAGCTGCAGTTTGAGCTGTTAATGATTCATGGGGATTAACCTTAAATATAACACTTCTCAGCATGAAATAACTGCAGTAGGGGAAGGCCTGTCACCAGAAGTCATACTTCATCAGGATGATCAGTGAACTGTTCTCTCTTGTTCCAACTCTCTTTGAAATCCATTGCCCACAGTGCGTCACCCACTAAATTTCCCATTTATTGGTTTTAAACCCTTGGTTCACAATTTCCCGTTCTCCATTTCTTCCAGTCACTGGAGTTCTATTCCACCAATTCTCCTCTTCTGATTACAGTTACTGCAGCCCTAATATCTCCATTTATTTATGTTCTTTCTAATCTTCCAATGTAGAGGTGCCCTCCTCTACTTTTTTTTCCCCATTTGCAAGTCCTCTCCTAAGCTCCTGTTGCTAATAATTCCCATCAGACCCTCTATTACTCTTCCCTCACTGGTCCTCCATGCCCTCGACTAACTTCTCCATTTGCTGCTGCATTCCAATATTTCCCTCATATCCAGCTTCCCTTCCCTAACCTTCCCCTTTACCATATGACCACAAGCCATAAGAGCAGACAAAGGGTCGCGGCCCGATATGTCGACTGTATTTCTTCCTATAGATGCTGCCTGGCCTGCTGTGTTCCACCAGCATTTTTTGTGGGTGTTGCTTGAATTTCCAGCATCTGCAGATTTCCTCAAGTTTGAGCGGAATTTGGCTATTCAGCATATTGCGTCTGCTCCATCATTCCATCATAACTGATTTATTTTCCTGCTCAAACTCATTCCCTTGCCTTCTCCCATAACCTTTCACACTCTTATTAACCAAAAACCTATCAACTGCCACTTTAAATAACCCAGTGGCTTGACCCCCACCGCCATCTGCAGCAAAGAGTTCCACAGACTCCCCACCCTCCGGCTAAATAAAATCAGAATCTGAATCAGATTTAATATCACCAACATATGTCATGACATCTGTTAACTTTACAGCAGCAGTACAATAAAATACAGGATAAATATAGGGAAAAAATCTGAGGTACATTAAGTATATATATTAAGTAGTTAAGTTAAAATAACAAATGCAAAAAAACAGAAATTAAAAAAAAATAGTGAGGTAGTCTTCATGGGTTCAATGTCCATTTAGAGGGGAAGAAGCAGTTCCTGAGTCTCTGAGTGTGTGGCCTCAGGCTCCTGTACCTCCTTCCTGGCAGCAACAGTGTGAAGAGGGCATGTTCTGGGTGGTGGGGATCCTTAATGATGGATGCCACCTTCCTAAGGCACCGCTCCTTGAAGATCTCTTGGCTACTACAGAGGCTGGTGCCCATGATAGAGCTAACTAATTTTATAAGTTCTGCAACTTATTTCAATCTTGTGCAGTAGCCCTTCCCATAACAGACGGTGATACAGCGAGTCAGAATGCTCTCCATAAATTCCTCCTCATCTCTCTTCTAAAGGGATGTCCTTCTATTCTGAGGCTAGACTTGTCCTAGACTCCCCCACTATTGCAAGCATTCTCTATACATTCATTCTATCTAGCCCTTTCAATATTCAGTAGGTTTCAATGAGACCCCCCCTCATTCTTTAAACTCCAGCGAGTTCAGGTCCTGAGCCATCACATGTTCCTCATATGTTAACCTTTTCATTTCTGGGATTATTCTCGTAATCCTCTTCTGGACCCTCTCCAATGCCAGCATATCCTTTCATAGATACGGGGCCCAAAACTGCTCACAAATGCAGTCTGACCAATGCCTTATAAGGTCTCAGGATTACATTCTTGCATTTATATTCTAGCTTTCTATGCTAACATTGTATTTACCTTTCTTACTACCAACTCAACCTGTAACTCCCACGTCCCAATGCATCTCCAATTTCTGAATTTGCTCCTCGTTTAGAAAAATGCATGATCATCCATTTCTTTGCCCATTATCCTAGTCTGCCCAATCTGCCCAACCAGACCCTCTGCTTCATCAACACTACCTGTCTTTCCCCATACCTTTGTACCAACGGCAAAGCCATCAATTCCATCATCCAGATCATTGACGTACAAAGTGAAAAGCAGCAGACCCAATATTGACACCTGTAGAACACCACGAGTCTCTAGCAGTCAAACAGAAAAGATCCCTTTTATTCCCACTCTTTGTCTTCTACCAGTCAGCCAATCCTTTTTTTTCCCATGCTAGTATCTTTCCTGTAATACCTGGGCTCTTATCTTCCTTAGCAGCCTCACGTGTGGCGCCTTGTCAAAGGCCATCTAAAAAAACAAGTAAACAATATCTGTTGACTCTCCTTTGTCTATCCTGTCTGTTATTTCCTCAAAGAACTCCAACAGATTTACTAGGCAAGGTTTCCCCTTAAGGAGACCATGCTGACTTCAGCCTATTTTACCATGCGTCTCCAAATACCTTGAAACCTCGAGCTTAATAATGGACTCTGACATCTTGCCAGCCACTGAAGTCAAGCTCATTGCCAATAACTTTCTGACCTTTGCCGCCCTCCTTTCTCAGCAAGAGGAATGACATTTGCGAATTTCTAGTCCTCTGGAACCATTCCAGAATCCAGTGATTCTTAATGGATCACTACAATCACTTCAGCTACCTCTTTCCAGTATCCCAGGGCACAGATTTCTCTAATATTTCCATTGAACACTTAGATCTCTCTAATATTTCCATTGAACACTTTCTTAATTTCTGACTTTTTGAGAGCTCCTACCTTTTGGTGCAAAGATTTTGGTTTCCCTTCCTGGTTCCAACAGATGGAATAGGCCCTTCCATCCATTTGAACCACACCACCCAGCAACCCTCTCAAACCCGATTTAAACCTGACCTACACATTGGACAATTTACAATGACCAATTAACCCACTTTGTACGTTTTTGGACTGTGGGAGGAAACCAGAGTACCTGGAAGTTTCACGGGGAAGACGTACAAATACTCCTTCCAGAGGACACCAGGACTGAACTCCAAATTCTGACGCCTCAAGCTGTAATCACGTTGTGCTAACCACCCGACCACTGTGGAACTTACCACCTTTATGATGATTCTCACATTTATTGCTGTTTTCATTTCATAGTGTCTCCTTATAATTCCCTGATTTCCCTTATTCACTGGAGTTTTCTCTTAATTCATCCACTTACTATTCCTTCTTCCAAACCCCTCTCTGTTTCGGTCCCGGGGTATATTCCCTCACTTTCTATCTAAGTGTTGTCCTCCTGTTTTTCCTCATTTACTCACATACTTCACCCATTTAGAAACATAGAAAACCTTCAGCATAATGCCCTTCGGCCCACAAAGCTGTCCCTACCTTGGAACTACCTAGGTTTAACCCACAGCCGTCTATTTTCCTAAACTCCACGTAGCCATCCAGGAGTCTCTTAAAAGACCCTATCGTTTCCACCTCCACCACCGCCACCGGCAGCTCATTCCACGCACTCACCACTCTCTGTGTTAAAAAAAACTTACCCTTGACATCTCCTCTGTACCTACTTCCAAGCACCTTAAAACTATGCCCCCTCATGCTAGCCATTTCAGCCATGGGGAAAAGCCTCTGACTATCCACACGATCAATGCCTCTCATTATCTTGTACACCTCTATCGGGTCTCCTCTCATCCTCCGTCACTCCAAGGAGAAAAGGCCAAGTTCACTCAACCTATTCTCATAAGGCATGGTCCCCAATCCAGGCAACTTCCTTGTAAATCCCCTCTGCATCCTTTCAATGGTTTCCACGAACTTCCTGTAGTGAGGCAACCAGAACTGACCACAGTACTCCAAGTGGGGTCTGACCAGGGTCCTATATAGCTGCAACATTACCTCTCGACTCCTAAATTCAATTCCACGATTGATGAAGGCCAATACACCGTATACCTTCTTAAACACAGAGTTAACCTGTGTAGCAGCTTTGAGTATCCTATGGACCTGGACCCCAAGATCCCTCTAATCCTCCACACTGCCAAGAGTCTAACCATTAATACTAAATTCTGCCATCATATTCGACCTACCAAAATGAACCACTTCACACTTATTTGGGTTGAACTCCATCTGCCACTTCTCAGCCCAGTTTTGCATCCTATCAATGTCCCACAGGAAGCTCTGACAGCCCTCCACACTATCCACAACACCCCAACCTTTGTGTCATCAGCAAATTTACTAACCCATCCCTCCACTTCCTCATCCATGTCATTTATAAAAATCACAAAGAGTACGGGTCCCAGAACAGATCCCTGAGGCACACCACTGGTCACCGACCTCCATGCAGAATATGACACATCTACAACCACTCTTTGCCTTCTGTGGGCAAGCCAGTTCTGGGTCCACGACACAATGTCCCCTTGGATCCCGCCTCCTTACTTTCTCAATAAGTCTTGCATGGGGTATCTTATCAAATGCCTTGTTAAAATCCATATACACTACATCTACGGCTCTACTTTCATCAATGTGCTTAGTCACAACCTCAAAAAATTCAATCAGGCTCATAAGGCATGACCTGCCTTTGACAAAGCCACGCTGACTACTCCTAATCATATTATGCCTTGCTGACTATTCCTAATCATATCCCTCTCTAATGTCCAATTTACCCATGAATTTTCCCATGAAATAGGTCTTTAATCCCCAAATGAATTTGCTGTTCCTCAGTCAGTCCTGCCCCCAACTAGTCATGTTGTTTACGCCTGCCCTCCCCTTTGATCCCCACCAAATAATCACCTAGAGTATAATGGCAAGAGAAATTGGGCAAGAAAAATTGGACCAGAGCAAATCACCCAGTCCACCCCTAGACAAATACACCAAAATTTGATACTGAAGAGCTAAAAAATCACTAAAAATCACTGAAAAGTTGATTGAGAATCACAAATGGACTTCAACTTGGAAGAAGGGTACATAACCTGTAACAAAGTATTCCAATATTTTCAAAGGAATGTGAACTGGAAGTAAGTCCTTACTAAGCCTGTTTT
This sequence comes from Mobula birostris, assembly GCF_030028105.1. Taxonomy (NCBI): domain Eukaryota; kingdom Metazoa; phylum Chordata; class Chondrichthyes; order Myliobatiformes; family Myliobatidae; genus Mobula; species Mobula birostris. The sequence goes on from NC_092387.1 coordinate 40,840,233, forward strand.
CATCATGAGTATTTATAACCCATCTAGCATTAAGGGCTGCCCAGTCTCATCATACAGTTTCACACTATCCCAAGACACTAATACAGGGGATTCCAGTTAGAACCTGTTTGGCAACAGCCTCCTAACCCAATTAAGTGATATAGCGCCCCAAATAAATGAAGGGAATTCTGGCAATTTTCTTGATTAGTGTTTGTTCTTTAAGTATTGTTCCACATAAATGGCTGCTCCGATTAACCATTGGCCCAATTAACCAGAACCCACAGTATTCCCTTTCCACTGCAGTCGTGGACAAACTTCAACTTGTTTTAAGTAGCAACAAAAGGCTCATCTTTCAATTAGTCTGCACATTGACTGCAACTTTGCAACAACAGTCACTGCTAGAAATGGCAAAAAATCTAATTCTATGAAAGACAAGTCTTGGTACTCAGAACCAATTTCAGCAAAGCACACCCACAGGCAGAGACGGGGACTGTCTGAAATCTGAACCAATATATAAAATCACATATCTGTGCACCAACCATGGCTGTTAAATCCTTAAAGGATGCTGTTTAGCCTTTATAATGATTAACTACGAGACAGATTCTTTTAATCAGCAGATGCCAGACCTGAGAGAGATAGATCCCTGTTAATATTTCTCTGCTCATTTTACAAATAAATTGGGTGACTAAATATGTTTTATGGAAGAATTACACCAAGGAACACTTCAGTAACTCAGAAACATATACAGAATGAACATCACAAAATAACCAAATAGATTTCTTGATTCTTAATTTAATCAAAGACCAAAATCAGTAAAGAGAAGAAAATCCCCCAAAACTGAGGGAGCACTTAGGAACCTAAAATACAGTCCAGACATCATAACACAGTTCAGAATTGTCTTACTGCTTATTTTCCACCAACTAGCAGTGACATAAAACACTGCTTTTTGAACACAAACACATACAACTGAGGCTATTTGAAAACTGTTCACTCCAAGCATGGTGAACCAAGGGAAATCACCACAGGAAGATCTATCGTGAGAAAATATTGTACAGTGTAATCAGAATACATTGATCTTTATTCCTGAATTTCTAGTGATATTGAGTGTACTGACCAGAGAACACTAGGTAATTGATTTGCCAGAGTGAAGCTTGATTGTTGCACATGCAAGCCATGTTGCTAATTCCCAATTACAAACAAGAGAAAATCTGCAGACGCTGGAAATACTGCTGAAGGATCTCGGCCCAAAACATTGACTGTACTCTTTTCCATAGATGCTGTCTGGCCTGCTGAGTTATTCCAGCATTTTGTGTGTTTCTGATTCCCAAATTTACCTTCTGGCCAAAATCATTGGTAAAAACAGTGTTCATAAGGAACACTGGGACTTTGAGCTGTGAATGGCCTGTAGACAGGTGATTATACCAGTGAACCTTCCTCTCTGATGCATTAAACAACTTTCATACAGGCTTCAAGGCATGCAACACATCACCAGCCATGAGAGCTAAACCTCCCAGGTGAACAGCCTGTTGGAGCGATTTTTGGGGTTTAGCACATATAGCAAATAACTTCAGCCACCAATCTTCAAACCTGAATATAGATTGTAGATTAAATTTAAAATGCAGCTCTGACCAATGGGTTCCTAAAAGCCTTTAATCACAGACCAGGTGTCTGTGGCGTGGGTGTGAATCGGGAGGTATGAAGTTGGCAGTTCAAAGAAAGCATTGTGGATGCACTGCAAATATGGAATTGTCCTGAATTTTTCTTTGATCTTTAGCACATAAAATGATATGTAGGGCTGAGCCAACCAGACCTTTTCCAGAAAAGGGCCTGCTGTATCTTGTTTTGTTGAAGAAGGAGGCTGTTACATGTCTACCAGTACTTTTGTACAGTGACTTTATTCATGCAACAACACAGCCTCTGTCTGTAAAAGCAGTAAACATGAGAAGGACTCTGCAGAGAGTCAAACCCCATAAGGCAGCCAGGCCAGGCAACATCCCAGACTGAGTACTCAGGGAGTTTGCACACCAGCTCACTGACGTTTTCACAGACATCTTCAACACTTCACTTATCCTGGCTGCTGACCCTACATGCTTGAAATCAGCCACCGTCCTCCCTTTACCAAAGACCTCTAAATCATCAGAACTAAATGACTACTAACCAGTCGTACTGATGTCAATCCTCATGAAGTGCTTTGAAGAGCTGATAAAGGCACACATCAAAAACCCCATTCCTGCCCAATCGGACACTCACCAATATGCTTACTGACAGAACTGCCATAGCATCCGTCTTACACCTGACCCTGACACATCTAGAAAACAAGGATGCTTATGTCAGAATGCTGTTTCTGGATTTCTGTTTGACATTCAGCACATTTGTCCCACAGGACTTGGTGAACAAACTCCTACTCCTCGGTCTAAGTACACCACTGTGCAACTGGGTGCTGAACTTCCTAACAAACAGACCTCAGACAGTCAAGATGTATAACCGCTCCACCCTCTCCATCATCCTCCACATGGGTGCCCTCCAAGGCTGTGTGCCAAGCCCTTTGTTGTACACTCTGCTCAGACATGACTGCATGGCCAAACAGCTGAGTAATAGAAACATAGAAAACCTACAGCACAATACAGGCCCTTTGGCCCACAAAGTTGCACCGAACATGTCCCTAGCTTAGAAATTACTATGGTTACCCATAGCCCTCTATTTTACTAAACTCCATGTACCTGTCTAGGAGTCTCTTAAGAGACCCTATCATATCCACCTCCGCCACCATTGCCAGCAGCCCATTCCACACACTCACCATGCTGAGTAAAAAACTTACCCCGACATCTCCTCTGTACCTACTCCCCAGCACTTTAAACCTGTGTCCTCTTGTGGCAACCATTTCAGCCCTGGGAAAAAGCCTCTGACTATTCACACGATCAATGCCCCTCATCATCTTATACACCTCTATCAGGTCACCTCTCATCCTCCGTCATTCCAAGGAGAAAAGGCCATGTTCACTCAACCTGTTTTCATAAGGCATGCTCCCCAATCCAGGCAACGTCCTTGTAAATCTCCTCTGCATCCTTTCTATGGCTTCCACATCCTTCCTGTAGTGAGGCGACCAGAACTGAGCACAGTACGCCAAGTGGGGTCTGACCAGGGTCCTATATAGCTGCAACATTACCTCTCAGCTCCTAAATTCAATTCCACGATTGATAAAGGCCAATACACCGTATACCTTCTTAACCACAGAGTCAACCTGTGTAGCAGCTTTGAGCGTCCTATGGACTTGGACCCCAAGATCTTCTGATCCTCCACACTGCCAAGAGACTTATCATTAATACTATATTCTGCCATCATACTTGACCTACCAAAATGAACCACTTCATTCTTATCTGGGTTGAACTCCATCTGCCACTTCTCAGCCCAGTTTTGCATCCTATCGACGTACCACAGGAACCTTTGACAGCCCTCCACACTATCCACAACACCCCCAACCTTTGTGTCATCAGCAAATTTACTAACCCATCCCTCCACTTCCTCATCCAGGTCATTTATAAAAAGCATGAAGAGTAGTAGTCCCAGAACAGATCACTGAGACACACCACAGGTCACCGATCTCCGTGCAGAAAATGACCCGTCTACAACCACGCTTTGCCTTCTGTGGGCAAGCCAGTTCTAGATCCACAAAGCAGTGTCCCCTTGGATCCCATGCCTCCTTACTTTCTCAGTAAGCTTTGCATGGAGTACCTTATCAAATGCCTTGCTGAAAACCATATACACTACAACTACTGTTCTTCCTTCATCAGTGTGTTTAGTCACATCCTCAAAAAATTCAATCAGGCTCATAAGGCATAACCTGCCCTTGACAAAACCATGCTGATTATTCCTAATCATATTATACCTCTCCAAATGTTCATAAATCCTGCCTCTCAGGATCTTCTCCATTAACTTACCAACCACTGAAGTAAGACTCACATCGTTAAGTTCACCAATGGCACAATAGTGGTGGGACTCATCACCAACAACAATGAGACAGCCTAGAGAGGAGGTGGAAAAGCTCAAGTCCTGGTGCAAGGCAAATAACCTCTTCCTTAATGTCCACAAGACAAGGAGATGTTTATTGACTTCAGGAGCTCTCACACCACTCACACTCTGCTTCACATCGGTGACACAGCCACCACTCTATACACACAAGGCGGATCACCAACACCTCTACTTCCTGAGGAGGCTGGCAAGAGCTGGACTTAGTACAGAAACTCTACTGCAGTGGCCAGGACGGCTCTACAGCAGATAGTCAAAACTGCCCAGTGCATTGCTGGCACCTGCCTACCTGCCACCAAGGATTTATATAGAGAAAGATGCCAAAAGAAGGCCAGTAACGTCACAAATGATCACACCCACCCTACTCATGGACTGTTTGTCGCACTCTCATCAGGGACAGAGCTACACAGCATTCACAACAGGACCACCAGACCCAAAAGCCATTACTTTCCCCAAGCAATAAGGCTGATCAAGACCTCCACCATTACTTCATTATTTTCCATCGGTCACCTTATGTACAACCTTGTGTCACTTCATGGTCACACAATCGATGTATGTACGTAAACTATCTTATGTATTTATATTAATTGTGTGTTTTTTTTCATTGTTATTATTGTGTTCATGATCTTTTGTGTTTTTGTTGTGTTGTATCGGATGCAGAGTATCAATTATTTCATTCTCCTTCCCCTTGTGTTTAAGATGGTGAGAGGCATTGATCATGTGGATAGTCAGAGGCTTTTTCCCCAGGGCTTAAACGGCTAACACACAAGGACACAGGTTTAAGGTGCTTGGAAGTAGGTACAGAGGAGATGTCAAGTTTTTTTATGCAGAGAGTGGTGAGTGCGTGGAATGGGCTGCCAGCAACGGTGGTGGAGGCGGATACAATAGGGTCTTTTAAGAGACTTCTGGACAGGTACATGGAGCTCAGAAAAATAGAGGGCTATGGGGTAACCCTAAAGTAAGTACATGTTCGGCACAGCATTGTGGGCCAAAGGGCTTGTGTTGTGCTATAGGTTTTCTATGTTTCTACGAAATGACATTAAACAGCCTTGGCGTGAAGTGGCTGCGACAGAGCAAGTTTTATCCATAGTACTTCTGAAACTCTGGCAGAAGGTAAAGGTAGCTTGATGGCTATCAAAGTCTCTCAATGCTCCTGAATATATCTGACACAAAATATTTAAAAGCTATTAAAATGAGATTTTTCAAAAAAAATTAATTATGGACAATTAATACTTTAAGGTAATTCAAACATTAAAACAAACATGGGTTGTTAAAACGTCTGTAATATGTATTTTTCCCCTTTCATTCCACAGCGCTATATACTCCATTCAGTTGAGAGGCTCACAGATCTAACCCGGCAAAGAATGGGTGACATATTGGTGCATCACTTATAACTCCAGGGACCCGTTTTGATCCTGACTTTGGATTCTTTCTGTGCAGAGTGCGCAAGTTCTCCCTGCTGTGACTGTGTGTGCTTTCAAAGGGTGCTCTAGTTGCCCCCTACATCTTAAACATGCACTAGTAGGTTAATAGGCTCCTGTAAATGACCCCTTAGTGGAGGCGGATGGCAAAACGAATCAAAGGAGAGTTGATGCCCATGTGTGAGGGAGGATAAATTGCAGGAGTACAAAGAAATAAAGATTGAAGTAAAAAAAGTTCAAAATAAAGAGAGGGGGAATGGAACTGACCATAATGGTCTTGGTTTATTATTGTCAGATGCACTGGGATAAACAGAGAAACTTTTTTTTTATACCATCTAGACGTGTATCATTACATCCAGGTAGTAAAACAGAAACAGAATGGACAACATATTGTTGTAGTTACAGAGAAAATGCAGTGCAGGTAGACCTATAAAGTGCAAGAGCCATGGCAAGGTAGGTTGGGAGCTCAAGAGCTCATTTTTAGGACATAAGGACACCATTCAAGAGTTTGATAACAGTGAGAGAAGAAATTCTCTGCTGGAGGCCTGCACAGGGTAGTGGGCCAAATGGCCTCCTTTTATGCCATTATGAGTATGAGATGCTGAGAACAGCTGCTGTAGCACAAAGACAGTAGCTCAGTCAGCCAGTTTAGTGGAAATTCTGTGGAAAATTAGCTCTTCCATACAGAACTCAGCAACTTCTGGACCTCCACCTCTCACAATGCAAACATAAAGAAGGCAGGGGAATAACAGATATTGAATATATTCTCCAAAAACCTAACCCAATTTCACAACAAAGGACGTCTGAATTCCACAATGCATTCTATCTCCAAATTAGCAACATGTCTATTTGAAACAGAGACTTTCTGCAGTTTGTACAGACAGAGTGGGAGAAAGATGTTCTGTGAAAAAGTTATATAACCTTGACAATGTGTGGAATTTGGACACATTCAAACTTTTTCAGAAAATTTCAACATCCCCAATATCATGGTCTTTGTATACAAACTTGAATCCACAATAAACAAAGAACACTATTGATCTCGATGCCACACATTTCAAAAAGACTTTGAAAATCAATAGGCACAAGTTGGCGAAATGGTTTGAAAATGTGTGACACATACACAAGCATGCAGACTTCAAAACATGAAAGTCTCTGCCCAAGACACACTCTCTGGAAGTTGTAAGGTTGCAGCTAACATGATTCAAACATTTGTGGATCTCAACCAAAAAAACATCAGTCAGACAGAAGAAAGCTCAGAGGTAAGAAATAAAAAAAACAAAAAAATATTTCTTCGATACTCAGTCAAATACCCAGAAGGAACTAAGCAGCTCAAAGTGGTAAAAATGGAAACAGCAGGACGTCCTCCTCAACAACACCATGAGGTTATCTTTGCCAGAAGGGCTAGAAAATGATTGTAGTCAAAATCTTCACTAAACCAATATGAACTAAAAAATTTACTAAAAACTCTATCCCAGCACATCATGAAGAACCAAATGATCAGGGCTAATCTTTTCAAATAGGCTGTAAGCCAAGAGGAAATCTTAAAGAACCTGTTATCCAACTACAAGACTTTCTCTGGACCCCACTGTGTGGTTATCTGCAACAATTTATAAGTCAATACTTAAGTGATGAAGTTGGTACCATTATATCTAGTTCTGTCTCTAGCAGGCTTTTGAAAATGTTAATAATCACCACTAGACTAAAATCCTTTTCAGCAACTTTTCAAAACACTGGTAAGCATAAACTTATTCTTGATCAAAGCATGTGCAACATGAAATATTTCTGTTCATAAATTTCAAGCAAGTAAACATGTTGAGGCTGACGCAATCAAAGGGGAAAACGCACCAATCAGTTTGCTACATGCGTAACATAAAATGAGGAAGATACAGGACAAACATTGACAACTTTCAGATCACTGCTGCCTTCTCAGGAATTTCTAAATGATCCCTGTTCATATTCTGAATGATAACTAGGACAAGTTATATTCAAAAGGTTAATGACTGAGTAATATTTACATGAGATGGATATTCACTGTCCGGGGCCAGGGAACCTTTTTGTCAAACTCAGTTTTCTAACACAGCAGCTGACACTTCTAGAGATCAAAGAGTTGTTTTTGAGCAAGTTAAACTTTCAACCAATAATTTTTGCTCAGCTTCCTTTTGTAAACAAGAGCCATTCTTCAGCTCTTAATGGAAATGGCAAGCAGTAATCAGTCTGAAGTTAAAAGGGCAGTTTTGCAAACAAACAGGATTCTCTGTAGATCACAGACCGCTGGCCCATAGCACAGAGCTGATTATGTAAGACAATGGGGTTATGTTAACTTGGCTTATATCAAACCAGAAAACGCTGACTAAGTTATTTAGTTCAGGGAAGCTTGCAGACGAGATTGATACTATCACATAGCACATCAAATAGCTGATTTATCAATAGTTGGAAGGTATGTGTTCTCAGAGAGTCAACATCACAGCATTAATTTTGTGTGCCTTTGATGTTTCAAAAGGAGCAGCGAGGGAGGCAAAAGAGGTGGGTGCGTGGCATTTCTAATTAGGGATAGTGTCATGGCTGCAGAAAAGGAGGAAGTCATGGAGGAATGGTCTACTGAATCAGTGTGGATGGAAGTCAGAAAACAGGAAAGGAGTAATAACTCTAATGGGTGTTTTCTATAGATGCCCCAATAATAACAGGGATATCAAGGAGCAGATAGGGAGGCAGATTCTGTAACAGTGCAACAATAATAGGATTGTTGTGATGGGAGATTTTAACTTTCCTAATAGTGATTGGCATCTCCTTAGCGCAAGGGGTTTAGATGGGGTGGAGTTTGTTAGGTGTGTTCAGGAAGGTTTCCTGACACAATATTTAGGTAAGCCAACTAGAGGAGAGTCTGTACTTGATCTGGTATTGGGAAATGAACCTGGTCAGGTTTCAGAACTCGTGGTGGGAGAGAATTTTGGAGATAGTGATCACAACTCTAATTCCTTCACCATAGCACTGGAGAGGATAGGAGCAGACAATTTGGAAAAACATTTAATCGGGGTAGGGGGAAATATGATGCTATTAGGCAGGAACTTGGGAGCAGATGTTCTCAGGGAAATGCATGGCAGAAATGTGGCAAATGTTCAGAGAGTATTTGCATGGAGTTCTGCATAGGTATGTTCCAATGAGGCAGGGAAAGGATGGTAGGGTTAAAGAACCATGGTGTACAAAGGATGTAGAAAAGCTAGTTAAGAAGAAAAGCTTACAAAAGGTTCAAGGAATTATGTACTATTAGAGCTCTAGAAAATTACAAGGTTGCTAGGAAGGAGCTTAAGAATGAAATTAGGAGAGCCAGAAGGGGCCATGAGAAGGCTTTGGTGAGCAGGATTAAGGAAAACCCCAAGGCATTCTACAAGTATTGAAGAGCAAGAGGACGAGCTGTGTGAGAACAGGACCAATCAGGTGTGATAGTGGAAACATGTGCGTGGAGCTGGAGGAGGTAGCGGAGGTACTTAATGAATACTTTGCTTCGCATTCACTGGGGAAAAAGACCTTGACAATTGTGGGGATGACTTACAGCTGACTAAAACGCTCAAGCATATAGACATTCAGAAAGAGGATGTGCTGGAGCTTTTGAAAAGCATTAGGTAAGTCACCGGGACTGGATGAGATATACCCCAGGCTACTGTGGGAAGCGAGGGAGAAGATTGCTGAGCCACTTGTGATGATCTTTGCATCATCAATAGGGATGGAAGAAGTACCGGAGGGTTGGATGGTTGCAAATGTTGTTCCCTTGTTCAAGAAAGGGAGTAGAGATAACCCAGGAAATTATAGACCAGTGAGTCTGACTTCAGTGGTGGGCAAGTTGTTGAAGAAGATCCTGAGAGACTGGATTTATGAGCATTTGGATGTAACCCCTTGTTTGGCTCGTGGCTTAATCTAGGGGATGATAGCTCCCGGCCCGGCCAAACTTAAGAAATCTCGTTTGGGTGGATGCTGTGCGATGTGTCCCCTGTTACAAATCAGTACCATGAAATAAAAAAACAGTACACAATATTTGATTAAACAATTGATCTTTATAATTCTTAGTTTGACTATATCATTAGTAAAGAAACAAAAAAAGAAGAAAAGGGCCCATTCTCATGAAATTGTCCCCATTGTGTTGGGCAGGTGGCCAAGCGGTTAAGGCGTTCGTCTAGTGATTTGAAGGTCGCTAGTTCGAGCCTCAGCTATGGCAGTGTGTTTGTGTCCTTGAGCAAGGCACTTAACCACACATTGCTCTAGTGTCTGTGCGAGGAGTGGCACCCCACACAGACTTCGAATCTCATGGTCTGAGTCGACATTCCCTCCCCCCTCATGAAACAGTCTCATGCGCAAATGTTGGAGCTCACAGCGTTGTCCATTTGTTCCCGTCATCCTGCTCTGAGCGTAGCCGACCCTCGGATCCTTGTTCCTCAGTCTACTCTTTCCAGTGGTCTACCAACTCTCTCCATTTGCGTCTTCTCTCTTCATTGCTCCCTGATAAAAAAAAACACAAAATCCCTCTCCCAGACACACAAGAAAGAGCAACATCCTGCTCATTGGGTAACATGTCCTATTATCTCTAGTCATAAGCCAAACATTGCTGCTACAGAGAAACCATTACCATAGCCTTAGCAGTGAAACATCACATTAGCAGCGAAGCCTTACAGTGTGTTACACTCTGCCCCACCAAATTTGGTCATGTCCTCATGACTTTGAGATAATTCGCCAAACCTTCCTGCAAAACACAAAGTCCAATCCAAGTGTACAAGGTAGTGACAAAGCTCCCCAAAACAGTAGGGGTCACACTCTGTTCCCCTGGTGCTATGTGGGCCAGCCTATCCGGTGGCCTCCTAATTCACCAAGACCTCCGCACCCCCTCACCTAACTCTTTAGGTTCAGGCACTACTGGGGATACTTCCGGTCTACCTGGCGAGGCCTCCCCCGGCCTATCACTCGTACCCACCTGCAACTCGGAGCCCTCTGTTCCGTGGCCAAGCCCCGTTTCCTCCCCTGCAGAGTCCCACTGTAACCCAGGATCCAGGTCCTCATCCTCCGAATCAGTATCCCTCTTAGGGGTGAGGGCCAGCCTAACCTCACCTGCTGTGGGTCCTGCAGTTGCCCTGCATTTCTGCAGAGTCCTCTTACTAGGTGTAGGTTCCAAGTTAGGCTCTGGGCCTACCTGGCCCTCTTGTCCCAGGGGCAGCAGGTGGTTCCAATGGAGAATCTTGACAGGCCCATTCCCACCCTCTGGTTTCACTCAGAAAACTGGCAGGTTTGGCATCTGACTCTCCACCACATAGGGTGTAGCCACCCAGCGGTCAGCCAACTTATGCTTTCCAGGTAGCCCCAAATTCCTCATGAGGACTCTGTCTCCCGGCAGGAGTTGGGAGAACCACAGCTTTTGATCATACCTCCTCTTATTTCCTTGATTCTACTTGGCAGCCGCGATCCACGCAAGCCTCCTTCAGAAAGTAAGGAGGCATGGGATCCAAGGAGACCTTGCTTTGAGGATCCAGAATTGGCTTGCCCACAGAAGGCAAAGGGTGGTTGTAGATGGTTCATATTCTGCATGGAGATTGGTGACCAGTGGTGTGCCTCAGGGATATGTTCTAGGACCCCCTCCTCTTTGTGATTTTTATAAATGACCTGGATGAAGAAATAGAAGGGTGGGTTAGTAAATTTGCTGATGACACAAAGGTTGGGGTGTTGTGGATAGTCTGGAGAGTCGTCAGAGGTTACAGCAGGGCATCAATAGGATGCATAACTGGGCTGAGAAGTGGTAGATGGACTTTAACCCAGTTAAGTATGAATTGGTTCATTTTGGTAGGTCAAATTTGAAGACAGTATATAATATTAATGATAAGACTCTTGGCAGTGTGGAGGATCTGAGAGATCTTAGGGTCCATATCCATATGACACTCAAAGCTGCTGTGCAGGTTGTCAGTGTTATTAAGAAGGTGTATGGCATGTTGGCATTCATCAACTGTGGGATTGAGTTCAAGAGCTGTGAGGTAATGTTACAGCTATATAAGACCTTGGTCAGACCCCACTTGGAGTACCGTGCTCAGTTTCAGTCACCTCAGTACAGGAAGGATGTGGATATTATAGAGAGAGTGCGGAGGAGATTTACAAGGATGTTGCCTCGATTGGAGGGGCGTACCTTATAAGAATAGGTTGAGTGAACTTGGCCTCTTCTTCTTGGAGCAATGGAGGATGAGAGGTGACCTGATGGAGGTGTACAAGATAATGAGAGACATTGATTATGTGGATAGCCAGAGGCCTTGTTCCTGGGCTGAAATGGCTAACACGAGGGGGCATAGTTTTAAGGTGCTTGGAAGTACGTACCGAGGGGATGTCAGGGGTAAGTTTTTCACACAGAGAGTGATGGGTGCATGGAATGCACTGCCGGCGGTGGAAGTGAATACTTTTAAGAGCCTCTGACATGGAGCTTAGAAAAAAATAGGAAAATTCTAGGCTGTTTCTAGAGTAGGTTACATGGTCGACACAACATTGTCCTGTGATGTGCTGTTGATTTCTGTGTTCTACATATCTGTCTTAGAAGAGTTTAGGAGCTTTTATTGTCAAGATTTCTGAAAAAAAATTATGAACAGCGAAAAAAAACAGTAGAAATGTAACAGAGCAGTCAGGCTTGTTAAGAATGTTGAAGGGATGATAAGGGAAATGACAGAAATACAGGCTGAACTGCCTTCTATTTCTACGATGGATGAATAATTTATCTGCAATTCATTGGTAAGTCTTTCTAGATTATAGGAATTGTTCCTGTGTGTTGGAAATCATTTGCGTTTTAGAAATCATTTGGAAATCTTGTATAAAGTAGAAAACCTCTGAGTTTTAAATGTGTTTTAAGAATTATATCTGAATTTAAATATGTATCACCACAAGTAAATGAACTGTGTTTGAACTACTTTGTTAGCTGGAAGTATCTTTTCCTTGGTAGGGAAGGTGGACCCAACACTCAAATAGTGGGTATTCAGGAAATTAACTATCCTCTGAAGAGCAGTTAGTTACAGTATAACCTCCCTTTAGTCTGGGTACCAACAGCTATCTATATCGGATAGGGTTTGAGACCTCGTTTGAATTTAGAACTTCACGGTCAGCAAACCCAATACCATCATAAAGTTGAAGAATGGCTTGTACAAGAAGTGTGGATAGTGCTGATGATATGAACAGAGACAGATGGATAAGTGATATGTGCAGTTCAGAGTTAAATCTCTGTAAGGTGAAGAGCAGAGAGGTTATTTTTGTGTGCAATAGTTTGTAGTTTTGTCGTGCAATTTGCCAGGGTTGTACTTATGGTATTCTTTTAGCGGCATTTGTTTATTTTTAAACTGGGTTGTGTTACTCTATGAGCCTTGTCTTGTTTTACCCTTGCTGAACTCAGGCTGCTGCTAGGATAGGTGTTTGAGAGAACGGCTGGAGATGGGACTAGGCACAGTGGATGACATCTTCTGCGTCTTGTCAGGCTCTACATGTTCCACGACGCTTGCAGAGACCGCCTTCTTGACCGTTGGACCTTCCATTGGTCTCGTCCGCTCAATCCGCCGGAGTCTGTCTTCACATGCTGGGATAGACAACTCCCTATCTCACCGAGGGTTTGAGACCCATGGGCTACCCTCACCTGGTTTATTGAAGCCGTTGCCCAGGGTGTGGCCGCTGTCGCATGCAAACAGCTACGAGGAGCCACAGGTGAGAGCTGAGTGCCAGGTGGGGACCAAAGGTGGACTAACCACCCTGAAAAGGACGCAACCGCCTTGGAAAGGAAGTAATCCTAGGTAATTTATAAGGTAAGGACATGTTCGGCACAGCTTTGTGGGCTGAAGGGCCTGTATTGTACTGTAGGTTTTCTATGTTTCTATGATGTCTCCATGTCTTATCTCCAACATCCGCTGTGTATATCAGTGGTCCCAATCTTCCAGCTATCCTACCGGGTGTCCGCTTGTCTTCTCTGTAATCACGCACTAGGACTTCCTGTCCAATCTCGAAGCTCTTTGCTGCTTCACTTGGCAACTGGCTGAACTGTTTATTCTGTACTTCCCTCCGGACGTCTGGTTTCAGGAGGTCTATGTGAGATCTCAGATTCCTGTTCATGAACAGCATTACAGGTATTTGATTTGTTATCACATGAACAGAGTTCCGATACATAAAAAGAAAGTTGTCCATCTTATGCTGTAGAGAAATGTCCTCCTTGTCCATCACTTTAATGGACTTCTGAAGGTTTGGATAAACCTTTCAGCTAACCCAATCGTTGCTGGGTGGTGAGGAGCTGACTTGAAAGGTCTGATGCCATTTTTCTTCATGAACAGTTGGAATTCTCCTGACGTGTATTGTGGTCCATTATTACTCACAATTGTTCAGGTAAGCCATTTCTGGCAAAGTGGAGACAGTCTTTGCTGAGGTGGTTGACTTCATTGGTATAACCTCCAGCCGCTTTAAATGAACATCCACAGCAATCAGAAACATGGAGTCCATGAATGGCCCAGCAAACTCTTTGCCGTGGTGATGACGGCCACTCCCAAGAGTGCAATGGTGCCTGTGGGGGTGCATTTTGAACTTTTTGGCAACCTGAACAGCTTTTGGCCAAGTCTTTGATCTGCTTATCTATTCCCAGCCACCACACATAGCTCCAGGCCAGACCCTTCATCTTGGTTGTACCCAAGAGTCCTTCATGCAGATTTTCTAACATGCTGGTCTGCAGTTTAGAGGGAACCACAACATCAGATCCAGACATCAGCACTCTTTGACATACCAACAGTTGGTCTCGTCTTGCTGAGAACTCTGCAAACATAGGGCTACCAAGAGCTGGCCATCCTTGCATGGTAATTTCATGGACTTTTGACAATGTCTTGTCATTCTTTGCTTCTCTTTGAATTTCAGAATTTGCTACCGACATCAGTGGGGTGTGGAACACTTCTGCTGGGTCACAGTATGAAGACTTTTCTTCTTCAGTTGCCAGTAGTGGAAGACCTGACAAACTGTCAGTGTTGAACTCTATGTCATAAGAATGGGTTCCTAGGAAAGTTGGCAGTAGTCATCACTGGAATTCCCTTTCGGAGACTGGAAATGGACACAAGGGGCTGGTGATCTATCACTAGTGTAAACTCTTGTCCATAAATACAGAGGTGGAACTTCTTTATTCCACATACTAGATGAAGGGCCTCTCGATCGATCTGTGCGTAGTTGCGTTCTGTGCTTGTCAGTGATCTTGAAGCAAATGCAATCAAGCATTCAGACCCATCTTTCAAAATGTATGACAAAACAGCTCCAATCCTGATAAGGGGATGCATCGCACACCAGTCTGATGGCGGGGAGGTATCATAATGGGTGAGCAGTTCATTGGATGTTATTAGTGTCTTCGTTTCCTTGAGTGCCTTTTCACACCTTTCTTATTATTCCCACTTTGCTCCTGTCTGTAAAAGTGCGTTCAATGGATGCAGAACCAGAGCAAGTTCTGGGAGGAATGAGTGGTAGTATTTTACAAGGCCCAAGTATGACCTGAGTAGTGACAAATTTTCCAATTTGGGTGCCTGTAGCACTGCTTCAATCTTCCTTTGTGACTTAGGTAAGCCATGCTTGTCAATGACATGTCCACAATATGAGATTTCATTCTTGAAAAACTCACATTTCTCTCTCTTTGTATGCAGACCATACTCACTCAGCCTGGTAGGCACTTCGCTCAGGTTCTGGAGGTGCTCTTCACCATTTCTGCCAGTCATGATGATGTCATCAAGGTAACATTGTGTTCCTGGGATATCTTGGAGCACCCAGTCCATTGCTCTTTGCCAAATTGCTGGAGCTGATGCGACGCCAAAGACAAGACAATTATACTGGAACAGTCCCTTGTGAGTGTTGATTGTAAGGAACTTCCTACTTAACTCCTCAATCTCCATTTGCAGATAGGCTTGTGACAAGTCAATCTTCCCGCTGTTAAAGATGCAGAAGTGTCTTCTATTCGTGGCAGGAGGTGCTGCATAGTATGCAGCTCTGGGTTGATGCTCACCTTGAAATCGCCATATATGCAAACAGCTCTGGCCTTCCCTTTCTTAATCACTGGGACAACGGCCATGGTCCAGTCATTCCACTCAACCTTGGAGAGGATTCTTGACGCCTCCAAGCTCTGGAGTTCAGCATCCACTTTAGGACGCAGTGCATAAGGCACTGGACGCATTTTGTGGAATTTTGGTGTTGCTGCTTCATTCAATTCAATTCTGGCCTTCATGCCCTGAGTTTACCAATCCCCTTCGCAAACACCTTCTCATTAGCATTACGTAGCTGTGCCAGTCTCTGGTTGGTGCTACCATTTGGGCTGCCATTGCCTGTTGATGTTTCACTGAGAGTTTTGATTGAGTGCCAGTCTAGTTGGATTTTTCTCAATCATTCACATCCAAAAAGTGCTGGCCTTCCACTTTTCGGTACATAAAGCTCTAACTGCTGTGCGCGGCCTCCATACATCACTTTCAGTTTGCCTTCGGGAGACACTTTTTCACCTGTGTAAATTTTTAGCATCACTGAGGTCTTCTCTAATGTTAGCTTAGAAAACAATCTGTTGTAGTCAGCCTCTGGAATTATGGGCAAAGCTGACCCTGTATCCAACTCCTTTTTCAGTTTTACACCGGACACATTTATTGTGATCCAGATGATTTTGTGATCTGCTTCAGTAATACTATGCAGTTCTAGTCATGATAGTTCACCTTTGTCAGACTCCATGTTGTTTGATTCTGTTTTACATTCGGTAACTTTATGTATTTTCTCAGATTTGTGTTTGAGGCTTCTCACTCAGTTGTGCTTTATGTCTGCCTTGCGCACTCTCTCTATGTGACCTTGTCTGTGACACTTTCTGCAGACTTTTTCTTTGAACAACAGTCATTTGCATCATGGGAGGCTTTGCCACATAACATCTTTGGCTTTTTGCAGCATTCAGGGATATTTTGTGCATTTCACATCCTAACCTCCTTTTCTATAGTTCTGCTGCATTCTTTGCTGTAGTCTCTAATGATATTGCAATGGTCAAAGCCCATTCTAAGGTTAGGTCTCTTTCTGTCAATCGTCTCTTTTGAGTGCTTTCACTCTTCATGCCACATACAAGCCTGTCCCTGAATGCATCAGAAAGACCATCTCTAAAGTCACAGTGCTGGGAAAGTTTGTGCAGTTCTGCAATGTATTCAGAAATGCTTTCATCTTTTGTCTGCTTCTTTTTGTAAAACCTAAATCACTCAGTTATTGCCGGTGGTTTAGGGCTCAAGTGATTTTGTAAAATTGCAACAATTTCATCAACTATCTTCCTTGTTGGCTTTTCAGGGGTTACTAGGTTGCGTAAGAGACTGTACGTTCTTGGGCCCATTAAGCTAAGAAGCGCAGGGGCTTTCTGTAGCTCCTCCATGTTGTCTTCATTACAAAACAGTTCCACCCTCTCGACTCACAGCCTTCATTAACACTATCAAATTCATCAACTTTCCCGAATGAAGCTATCGCCATGTTGTTTTTGCTTTAAATTCAGCGTGCTTTTCACTGTTAGTATGCGCTGTACTCATGCCTTTGTTTGCATCCAAAACGACCTTCTCTGCACTGCTTGAATCTCACTGTTTCATCCCATAATCATGCCATAACTGTCAGTGCAGTTCGTGATTTTTTCTGACACTCAGGGTTGTACTCGTTGCCAAATTGTTGTGTCTCTGCACAACTACGTACCAATTAAATAAAAGCAGGCATGTGGGAGATGGCCTTAACTGGTGTATTCACATTGCAGCGAGAGAGTAAGCAATGTGCAGGCGTAGACAACAGCGCATGCACAGACAACAGATCAATATGTAGTGCTGCGGGGTGCAGGGGGGATATTATTGCTCTAAAATAAATAGATCTATACATTACAAGCAGGTATTTGTCTAGCCACCATCCTGTGGAATGGAGACACAAGGCACTACGGATGCTGGAATCTGCAGCAACAAGTAAGATGCTGGAGGAACTCAAAGGGTCAGACAGTATCTGTGGAGGCAATGGCTGTCAAAATGGGTTCTCCTACACAGATGGTCACCTGATTCACTGACTTCCTCCAGCATCTTATGGTTACTTCTGTGAAATGTTGATTGAGTTTGTTTCCAATGTGGCAACTTATGTTTTAACTTAAGGTTTATTTTCACAGACCTTTGACTCCTGGATGGAAGAAAGAATTGGCAAGGGAAAGGAGAGTAAAAGTCACAGCCTGGAGCTTCCAGGATTCCTTCGGTAGATTGAAAAATTAACTAATTATGTTTCTGCCTCTAGAAGTGTCATCAGCTGTAATGCTGATGTACTGAGCAAAGGTGAGCTATCAAAGGTGATGGCTTTGGGCCTGTAATTGCTGGAGTTTAAAGAATGAGCGCTGATCTCATTGAAACCTATCAAATATTAAAAGGCCCAGACTGAATGGATGTGGAGAGGATTTTTTTTTTTTTTTTTTAAAACAGTAGCGGAGTCTAGAACCAGAATAAAAGGACATCCCTTTAGAACAGAAATGAAGTGGAATTTCTTTAGCCAGGAAGTGGTGAATCCATGGAATTCTTTGCCACAGGTGGCTGTAGAGTATAAGTCAGTGAGTAAATTTAAAGCGAAAGCTGATAGGTTCTTCATTAGTAAGGGAGTCACAGGTTACCGGGAGAAGGCAGGAGAATGAGGTTGAGAGGAATATTAAATCAACCATGATGGAATGACAGAACAGACTCAATGGGCTGAAGGGCCTATTTCTGCTATGCTTTATGGTTTTAAATTATGATCATTTTGTGTATGCTGCCTATATAGTGCTTTCTTTTTGCACTTTAAAATATACTTCTTACTGTAAGTTATAGTAACTTTTTCCCACATACTGCACTGTACTGCTGTCCCAGAACAACAAATTTCACAGCCTATGTCAATGATAATAAACCTGACTATATGATGAAAGGTTTTTGAACTGAAATGCTAACTGTGTTGCATTTTCCGCAAATGCTGCCTGATCTGTGGTGTTTCTCGGGCGTTTTCTGATTTTAACTTTACTGTGAAGTCCATGTACTGTCAGTGATTGGGAAAAGCATAAAATGATTGTTCCAAACACTGGAGCCTGTTGCAACACACAAATGCTGGACAGAGAAAACTCAGTAGGTCGGGCAGCATCTATGGAGGAAAACAGAAGGCTGATGTTTTAGGTCAAGGCGCTTCATCTAGACTGAAAGGAAGGGGCTGGGATAGCCAATTTCAAAAGGTGGAGGTAAGGAGTGTAGCAAGAAGTGGCAGGTGAGACGTGGATCCAGGTGAACAGGCCAATTACCCAGGAAGGACATGTGTTTGGAGTAGCGAGTCTGGGTGAGAGACATGGTTAAGGAGCAGGAGAGTAGTAGAAATGACAGAAGGGGAACAGTGAGAGAGGGACTCACAGAAATCACATTAAAGAGAGAAGGAAAGTTTCAAAATTGGTATACCTGGAAAGACCTTGCAATAGTGTGTTGGCCAGAAGGAACTACATTCCACAAATTAGTGGATTTGATGAATCAAGGACAGGGGAAGCAGTCAAAACAATTGTCTTTGTTTCCCCCCCATCTTGTGGATTCTGAACAGATTCTTGTTTTGGAATAATCTAATCAGAGCAACTGAGTATGGACCCAAAGAGCTTCAGGTAATGACCTGCTAAACCTGAGACCATTCTCAGGCGAGAAACTGTTTATTAGGTAAAATGCCAGACCTACCAAAGAAGCAATCTGTCATCTTGTCATCTCTGTTGGGTCGACTACTTTAATTGGTTTGGACCAGTCAGAGTTGAAGGACACAAATACACAAGGCTGGCGGTGGGGATCGGTGGGGGGGGGTTGGTGGAGGCAGCAGAAACATGAAAAATGCTGTAGCTTGTAGCTGTAGCTCTGGACTAGAACCAGGAAGAGGGTGACCCAGGTAGATCAGGTGACCTTGAGCCAATGGGATGGAGATCCACCTGTTCAGTGGGTGAGGAACACTATAAGAGTCAGGAGCTCCAAATACATAGCGGCGGTAACTCTCCAGCAGCCAGAGACCAACCATCGTGGATAAGGAGGACTCATAGACACATGGAGATTGGGACCACAAGGAATGCCTGCCCAGCGTAGATTCCTATCCTGGGTAATACCTTTTCTCTTCATTGACTGTTCATGGAAGGTCAGGGATTCTAGCAGGGAGCACACAGGTAGTTAGTTCGTGAATCCACGTGCTTTTTGGTTGAGACAATCAAAGTTACTGGTTGGTAAATATAGATTCTCTCTGGTGATTCTTGAAACAGATTCTGGCCAACAAGAGTATCAAAGGAGAACAAGAGACTAAAAATGCTGGAACGTGGAACCACATACCAAGCACTGGACGAACTGAAGGAGTCAGGCGGCATCTGTCAAGGGAAATGGACAGTCAATGTTCAGGTCAAGACTGCACTGTAAAATATAGGGGAGATAGCCAATGTGCCTCCCTGTTGGGACCTCTGTTGTGTTTTGAGTGCTCTCTCACTGGTTGGCATTAAAGGAAGCATTTGCTGAGAAAGGTCCTGCTTTGGTGCCAGCCAGAGCTGATTGTGTTGGCTTCTGAGAGAACTCCAAGGAATCCTTGGTAGTCTTGGTGAACCCTTGGCTACTCTGTCACCCTCACCACATCTCTCTGCAGGATACTGCTCGCTCACAGTGAGCTTCATAGTATTAACTCCAATGTTTAAATGCTGATGCTGGTCTCACCTGCCTCTGCAGGTCTCTATTGTTAGCATTCGCTTGCAACCATTGGTAAAATGGGTCGTCACATGGGACTGGGGCGGTGGTGGCGAAAAGGACAAATTGTAACATGACAAAAACGGCAAACAGTAAGCCTGTTTCATACACAATAAATAAACAATGGCATCTCTGTACATTCCTCCACTGACTGTGCTGTTGTCACAGTCAGAATCAATGTATTTCATAAGCAAAGTCTCAACTTGAAATGATAGCCTCTGTCTCAGCTGCCGTTCTGTGTCCTCAGCCAAGGCTGCCCTGCGCCTGCTCCTGAGCCTTTAACCATGAACACCCTGACTTTTAAAACGTAAGGCATGATGCCGCATGCACACACACACACACACACACACACACACACGCAATGTTAAGATACCATATAACTATCTCAATGCAAGAGACTGATAAAGAAGTGAGTATCAGGATTTGGCTTCAGATTATTGTGAATGATCAATTGGCATGACTATGGAGAGAAGTGAGCGGATTTTAAACTCTTCTCATGCAATTTATTACATTGGAAATGATCAGCAGAAGACTGCTTTATCAAGCAGGATGTAACTGGCCTCTGGACAATGAAGCTTAGAAAAGTGGACACCAGAAAGACTGGACTAATTGAAAGTTGAATGGTTCAAGAATTCCACCCTGTAGCCCTCAGAAGGACATATCCTGATGCACTGTTATTGGATTAGTATCTCAAGGCCTGGACTGATGACCCAAAGACACAAGTCTGAATCCTACTGGGAAATTTAGATTCAAGCAATTAAGCACATCTGAAATAAAAAGCTGGTAATTAAGCTAGTATTAACTCTGCTGACCATGACAATACCGAATTGCCATAAAAGTCCATCTGGTTTACTGACACCATAGAAAGACAAATTACAGAAACAGGCCCTTTGGCCCACCGAGAGCATGCTATGCCATTTTCCACTAATTCTATCCCATCCTATTTTATTCTCTCTGCATTCCCATCAATTATCCCTTCCACCATCAACCATTCACCCACACACTGTGGGAAATTTATTGCGGCCAAATCAACCACCAACATGCACATTTTCTTTCAGGATGTGGGAGGGAATCAGAACACCCAGAGGAAACTCATCCAGTCATACTGAGGACATTCAAACTCTGCACAGACCAGTACAGGACTGAATCCAGCCACTGGTGCTGTCCCATTTTCAGCCCCAAGAGGATGAAAGCCCTATGTTTCAGGTTAATTTTTTTTTTACCTTTACATTAATTCATCGTTTATCAAGCCCATCTATCCTCCAGCAACACACAAAGCACTGGAGAGACTCAGGGGTCAGGAAGCATCAATGGAGGGAAATGAACAGCTAGTCAACACCTTGGATTGAGAAATGGGACAGAGGGAGTCAGGCTGGTGACTGGGTAGGATGTGTGGAAATCAGAGCCTCTGTCACGGATCAACCAAACAATGTTCATTGGTGACGTCCAGACCAGAAAATGCCACAACAATCGCCTCTGATCTGTGCCGACATTTACATGCCGGGCAGCACCTAATTAATTAGCATGTTTATTTCAGCTTTTTTTACGTGTTATTTGGTAGATTTGGCAGCTTCATAGTTTAAAGGTTACTGGAGAGCGCGTTTATGCCAACAGCGCTTGCGTGAGATTTTCGCTACGGAGATCTGTGCAGGCAATCATTGTAGAGAAGTATTTCTACTTTATATAGGCTGTGTATTTATCATATCATTCCTGCTTTTACTATATGTTACTGTTATTTTAGGTTTTATGTGTTACTTGGCATGATTTGGTAGGTTATTTTTGGGTCTGCGAACGCTCGCAAAATTTTCCCATATAAATAAATGATAATTGCTTCTTCGCTTTACGATGTTTCGGCTTACGAGGTCATGCATGCTCAATAATTCCAATAATCATAATAGAATCAATGAATGACCGCACCAACAGGGTGGACGAGCAGACTGCAAAATACAACAAACTGCAAACGAAAGGAAAAAAGAAATAAGTGATAATAATAGTAATTATTATTAATAATAAGTTAACCAACAGAAGAGCATGATCCTCCATGGAAGACATCCCCATGATCTGAGCAGACTAGATGGCAACAAGGAAGTGTCAAACACCTGGCTCAGTATCGGAGAACTCTTCCACAAAACAGAAGGGTTACTTGTGACAATACAGGACCAGGTAGTTAACACAAAGAAAAAGATCAAAAATACATCATAACAGACCAAAACATTCAAGACAATAAACGTAGAAAATGCCACAACAAACAGAAACAATCCAACACGTTACAGACTCCTGCAGCCTAATTATTTACATAGGTATGATCAAGTGGTGAATATCATTCATCAAAATCTTGTTTTAAAATACATACTCATAAAAGAAACTATACCTTACTATAAATACAAGCCTGATCCAATTTTAAAGTCAGAGACCCACAAATTATATTACGATATAATACAGGATAAACAAGCAAGAACAACTTACTTAATAGATATAGCCATTCCAAACACACATGACTTACAGAAATCAATAAGTAAAAAACATCAGAGATATGCCGAATTAAAGGAGGAAATTGAAAAACTGTGGAAAATGAACAGGGTAGACATTGTCCAAATAGTAATATCTACAACTGGTATCATCCCAAAGGCACTGCACAATGGCATTAAACAATTAGGCCTACACAACAATATTTATGTAAATCTCCAAAAACCATTAATACTGAACACCACCAGAATAGTCCAAAAGTTCCTAGCAATTGGGAAGTGAGTGTGCTTGGCTATGCCCATACCTCGGGTTTTACCAGCTTGAGCTGAGAAAAAAATATTTCATGATAATAATGGTGATGATAATAATAGCCCATGAGGGTTTTCTGTCCCCCTTTGGTTATATCCCCAGGTGCCAGTTTGGGAAAAGCTCTGCAGATATGCAGGGCTAGTAGGAAATTAAATACTACCAGTGGACCAAAACAGAAACAAATCCAGGCACGTCTGTCTCCAGAGTGGGCGATGCTCTGGTCAGCATCTATTCTCCATGTTAGGAGCGATTAAAACCAAAACCTGGCTGTAGAGATAAAAAGCAATAAATACCCTTTCACTTTAGAAATGGAGAGATGCCTATGGAACAGAGTGATAAGGCCACTGCCTGGGAATCGCCCGGGCATGTCCAGAGCGAGCGCCGGGCGTGACAGTAAGCAAACCGCTAGTGATGCGCTGCTGAATAGGCGGGCAGGCACCGACAAACCCAAAAAAGATACAGCCAACATTCAGAGTAGCCCACCAACACCACAGACTGCGACTGCTGCAGGCATTGCTCAGGGAAGCAGTCCACTTACAAACGAGACCACTCAAGCAGCAAAGAGAAGAAAGGCACGCATGAAATGGTCATTAGAAGTAAACATATTCATAATGCGTGTATATTATCAAGTAATGGAACTTGAGACTGGCATGACAGCATACAGGGATAAACGTCATCAACAGTTTATAGCACAATATCCCTTCATGCAAGTGCACAAAGAATAGCAGATCAATGTAGAGTGATAATAAAAAAAACTTAATCCCTATAGACATGTTGAACCAAATAAAACATGAAGATGCACAAGAGCTGGAAAGAAACCAACCTAAAAGATCACAATATTGCTACGCAAGAAAATAATGAAGATACAACCCTCCAAAGCACTGTTGAAAATACAATTATTTCAATTGCTCCACAACCGGATGGTAACAATAACAACACAGATGTCGAGCCTTGCGGAATGCTAATGATGAAGCTAAGCTTAGAGACAAAATTATCCTAATATCTATCACCACACGAACATGATATATGGGCATTGACAAAATACATCATCAAAACTTGCAGAACTTTTTAAATACTCTCGTCAATTTTATATTACCACAACATTTAGGAAAACTTTAAATATTTGAAGAACTACACACAGTAACATACTAGGCAGGATTAACAACAGTGCAGTGCAATGGCAGCAAAATAGAGGCACTCATTAATAGAAACCAAAAATTGAGTAATGAAATGAGAACACTAAAATGAAAAAAAGAGATTAAGAAACAAAATTGAAACCTTAGGAGCAGAAATAGCCTGCCTAATGGAGTATAAAATGGATAACCCAAGCCAGAAAGTAAAGAGCAAAGCTAAGGAAATATAAGGTCCATACAAGAAACAATCAACCAAACAAAAGCATTGTAGAATTTATAGATACACTAAAACAAAAGCTTGGGGCATACAAAGCCAGATTAAGTAGATACATGAAATGTGCCAGATGCAGAAAACAGAATTATGAGTTCAGAAACAATAAAAAAGGTTTATATAGGACATTGAAACCAAATTCAATGTGTCAAAATGTCATCAGCCCTAGCACAGAATTACCAAAAAACAAAGAAATTATGAACTTTAGTCTAATATCTGCTCAAACAAGCTGATGCACAATAAAAAAAAGCAAGTTGGATTTGGATGGAAAAAGAACGCACTCACACCATTGAAGAAATGCAAATACCTGAGGTTACAATGGATATGCCAAAAATAGTTATAAAAATACCCACAAATGGAAAAGTAATGGCAGTGATAATAGCTATAATTATTAGTATAGAGTCATAGAAAAGTGCAGCACAGAAACAGGACCTTTGGCCCATCTAGTCTATGCCAAAACTACTTAAGCTGCCCATTCCCATTGACCTGCACTGGGACCATAGCCCTCCACACCCCAACTATCCATGTATCCAAACCACTTAAAGATTGAAATCAAGCTCACATGCACCATTTGTACCAGCACCTTATTCCACACTCTCACGACCCTCTGAGTGGAGAAGTTTCTCTGCATGTTCCCATTAAACTTTTCACCTTTTACCCTTAACCCATGACCTCAGGTTGTTGTCCTACCCAACCTCGGTGGAAAAAGTCTGCTTGCCTTTACCCTATCTATACTCATCATAATTTTGTATTCCTTCATTAAATCTCCCCTCAATCTTCTACGTTCTAGGGATTAAAGTCCTAACCTAGTCAATCTTTCCTTATAGCTCAGGTCCTCCAAGGTTGGCAACATCCTTGTAAATTTTCTCTATACTCTTTCAAACTTATTTACATCTTTCTGAGGTAGGTGTCCAAAATTGCACACAATATTCTGGATTAGGCCTCACCAACAGTTTATACAATTTCAATATTACATCCCATCTTCTGTACTCAGTACATTGATTTATGAAGGCCAATGTGCCAAAAGCTTTCTTTACAACCCTATCCACCAGTGATGCCACTTTCAACAAATAATGTACCTATATTCCCAGATCCCTTTGTTCTACCACACTCCTCAGTGCCCTACCAGTCACTGTGTGAGACCTACCCTGGTTGGTCCTACTGAAATGCAACAGCTCGCACTTGCCTGCATTGAATTTCATCTGCCATTATTCAGCCCATTTTTCCCAGCAAATCTAGATCCTTCAGCAAGCCATCATAATCTTTTTCGCTGTCCACTATACCCCCAGCCTTGGTGTCATCCACTAAGTTACTGATCCAATTAACCACATTATCATCCAGGTCACTGATATAGATGGCCCAGCACTGATCCCTGTGGCACTCCTCTAGTCACAGGCCTCCAGTCAAAGAGGAAACCATCTATTACCATGCTCTGGGTTCTCCCACAAAGCCAATGTCTAATCTAATTTACTACCTCATCTTGAATGCCGAGCAACTGAAGATTTTTGACCAACCTCTCATGAGGGACCTTGTCAAAGGCCTTGCTGAAGTCCATACAGATAACATCCACTGTCTTGCCTTCATCTACTTTCCTGGTAACTTCCTCGAAAAATTCCGTAAGGTTGGTTAGACATAACCTACCACGCATGAAGCCATGCTGACTATCTTTAATCAGTCCATGTCTATCCAAATACTTATATATCTGGTCCCTTAGAATACCTTCCAATAACTTTACCACAGCTGACGTCAGACTCACCAGTCTATAATTTCTTGGTTTATGTTTACAGCCCTTTTCAAACAACATAACAATATGAGCTATCCTTAATTCCTCTGGTACCTCTCCTGTCACTAAGGATGATTTAAATATCTCTACAAGGGTCCCAGCAATTTCTGCAATGGCCTTCAGTAGGTTCCAAGGGAACAGCATGTCAGGCCCTGGGGATTTATCCACCCTGATTTGCCTTAGGACAGCAAACACCTCCTCCTCTGTGAACTCTACAAGGTCCGCGAAATTGGTCCCACTTTATCTCATTTCTAAAGACTCTGTGTCAGTGTCCTGGGTAAATCCCTCCTGCTTTGTCAAGTCTATAACAACGGGACCCCGGAATATTGAACTGCCAGCCCTGTCCCTCCTGCAACCAGGTTTCACTAACGGCTACAATATCATAATTCCAGCAGTAATCCATGCCCTGAGCTCATCCTCCTTTCCTACGATACTTCATGCATTGAAATATGTGCAGCTCAGGACACCAGTGCTCAACCTTTTGATTCCTGACTTTGTCAGAGGTCCTTACCAACATCTGTCTCCATAAACTCTCCACGAACTGTTCTGGCACTCTAGTTCCCATCCCCCTGCAATTCCAGTTTAAACCCCACTGTAAATCATTAGCAAGCCTTTCTGCTAGGATATTAGTCCCTGTCTAATTCAGGTGCCAACTGTCCCTTCTGTACAGGTCCCACCTTCCCTGGAAGAAAGTTCAAGGATCCAAAAATCTTATGCCCTCCCTTCTACACCAGTTCCTTAGCCGCATGTTAAACTGCATAATCTTGTAAATTCCGGCCTCACTATCACGTGGTGGCAATCCTAAAATCAGAACCTTGGAGGTCCTGCCCTTTAACTTAGCACCCAACTACCTGAATCCCCTTTGCAGAACCTCATCACTTTTCCTACCATGTCATTGGTACCTACATGGACCATGGCCTCTGGCTGTTCACCCTCCCTCTTAAGAATGCTGAGAACCCAACCCGAGATATCCCAGACCCTGGCACCCAGGGGGGCAACATACCATCCGGGAATCTCATTCTTGCCCACAGAACATCTTTCTGTTCCCCTCACCACAGCTCACCTCTTCACCCCCCTCAAAAAAATTTACTCGCCTTGATCTGAACCTATTAACATATTCCACAAATTATATTATGACCGCTCCGTTATTGCAGATAGGACAATCCATAATAACCTTCCAGATATAATAGTACAGGATAAACTAGAACAACTTACTTAATAGATATAGCCATTCCAAACATACATAATTTACAGAAATCAATGAGCAAAAAACATCAGAAATATGCTGAATTAAAAGAGAAAATTGAAAGAATTTGATTCATGAATGATATGCATTATTCCGATAGTAATATCTACAAATTATATCATCCCAAAGTCACTACACAGTAGCATTAAACAATTAGGCCAACACAGCAATATTTATGTAAATCTCCAGAAAGCCACAATACTAAATACCAGTAGAATAGTCTGTAAGTTCGTAGCAATTCCTATGCTCATGCCTCAGGCTTTACCAGCTTGAACTGCGAAAAATAAAAATAAACAGTAAATATCGAGAACATGAGATGAGTGAGACGAAGAGTCCTTGAAAGTGAGTCCATGGATTATGAAGTTATCCCCTCTAGTTCAACAGCCTGATGTTGAGGGGTAGTAACTGTTCTTGAATCTGGTGACGCGAGTCCTGAGGCTCCTGCACCTTCTTCCTAATGGTGGCCATGAGAAGAGAGTATGGCCTGGGTGGTGGGGTTCCCTGATGATGGATGCTGCTTCCATGGGACAACACTCCATGTAGATGTACTCAATAGTGGGAAAGTCTTTACTGCGATGGATTGAGCCATATCTACTACTTTTTGTTGGATCTTCCATTCAAGGGCATTGGTGTTTCCATACCAAGCCGTGATGCAGCCAGTCAATATGCTCTCCACCACACATCTATAGCTTTGCCAAATCTTTGCAAACTCCCAAGGAGGTAGGGGGAGAGGAGCTGCTGTGCTTTCTTTGCAGTGGCATTTACATTCTGGGCCAGGGCAGCTCCTCTGACATAATAACGAGGAATTTATAAGTAAAGAGTTCCCCCGAGGAATTTAAAGTTGCTGACCCACTTCACCTCTGATCTACCGATGAGGACTGACTCATAGACCTCGGGTTTCCTGCTCCTGAGGTCAGTAATCAACTCTCTGGTCCTGTTAACATTGAGTAAGAGTTGTTGTCACACATCTCAGCCAGATTTTCACCCTCGCTCCTATATGCTGATTAGTTACCACCTTTGATGCGGCCAACAACAGCGGTATCTGTGATTCTGCGAAGACAACTATGTGATGACAATTCTGTGACTCCTTGATACCGGCTTTGTGACTGTGCCTGAACCTCTCACTCGGTGACTGACTGAACCTCTCACTCCGCGGCTGACTGAACCTCTCACTCCGCGGCTGACTGAACCTCTCACTCCGCGGCTGACTGAACCTCTCACTCCGCGGCTGACTGAACCTCTCACTCCGCGGCTGACTGAACCTCTCACTCCGTGGCTGTGCCTGTGACTCCGCGATGCTTTCTCTGCTCTGTTGTCTCTGCGATGGTGAGTGTGAGACAGTGAGTCTCACTGCGACCCTTGCTGCGACAGTGACTCTGTGTCGGGGAATCTGCATCTCTCACTGTGACTCTCGTGGTGCCTGTGACATGGGGACAGTGCAATGGTGAATCCGTGACTCTGTGACCAATGACCTGGAGAAGTACAGGCTGCACATCAGCCTGAACCCAGCACTCACTGTAGTCGATGTCCAAGCCTTTCGACTCCTTGGCCAGCCTCTCCCATAAGAATACATTGCTGTCTCACATTCCCACAGTCTCTGCCCTATAAAAAGAACTTAAACATCACCTCCCAACTTATGAACAGCATTGACCTAATAAATAATTTATCCAACAACACCACACAGGGTCCAGTACCTATAGAGTTCCCTCGAGAAACTGCAGACAGAATATAAGAGAAACAGAGCCACGAAGGCACATTTTTCCCATAAGCCGAGAGCAAGTAATTAAATATCCCTGCGAGGATTGATCACCATACAGGCACATTCCTTCTACAAATTAAATAAACGCTGTATTTGCAGCAGTGGCAGAGTCAGGTCGTCAAGAATTTCTGACAATAAGGGAGGCGAGGATTTGCTTCAGCATACCACTTTATGAATTGTTTTTATGACACAATCACACCTTGCTTTCTCTGTTTATCTCTCTCTCTCTCTCTCTCTCTCTCGGTTCTTGGCTTATTTCCTCTGGTATTATATTGGTATTTTATGTGGAAGATGAAATAAAAATGAATTTTCTCCAATGATGTGACCATCCGTAGAGAATTTGAAACGCTGGTGGAAATAATTGAAACAGAAGCTGAAGGAATGCTACCTCTCTTGAGGACACACTGTCACACCAGCCCACTAGCTCACCTACTTTCCAGGCTTTGAATGTACCCAGTAGTTTCAGGGTAGAGAATACTGGAGATTATAGCAATGAAAGAAATTCCTCTTTGTCTTGTCCACCATCCACTTCCCCTGACACTATAACACTTCCCTCTCTACACCTTCAGTCTTGGGGATATGGTTACTGGCATCTACCCTGACTATTCCTTTGAGAACTTTGTACATCTCGATTTGACCACCTCCCATTGTCCTAAAGCCCATGTCAATAGATAGCTGTCCACACAGAATCATTTTTTCTCACACGTCTCCATCACAATCATGAGGCACATCCTGTCCCATAGTTCAGTGAGGAATCAGAAGTGTATACTGGGTGCATTACCTGACAGTGATGGGGCACCAGCTCAGGGAAGCTGCAGTACAGGAGTAACTGCATGTTGTCAGGAAAATGACTGAGAATTAGACAGAGCGAGGCCTTCTCAAACCAGCAGCTCAGATAAAGCTCTGAAATACTCATGAATGGACAAGTAAACGACTAAGAAGGTTTCAAAATCATGCCCCATCCTCAAAGACAATTCGTCTCAGTGTGTAAAGGCTGAATACTTCACAACCTGAAGCATTAATTAGGTGATCCGTCTGTTCATCTGTTTGATAGCCACACTGTCACGAAGGCTAAACTTCAGCCAATTAACTATTTAGTCTACAAACTATCAAAATAAGCCATTGGAATGTAAAGGTTACAGAACCAGATGACATCCTAAGGTAGTAATGGAGGCTTATATTCCAGAACCACATGAGCTCTAGCCTAACTGTTCTAGTACAGCTACAATATTGGCATCTACTCACATCAGCCAGGACATGCCCTGTTCTCATTGCTATCATCAAGAAGATGGTACAGGAGCCTGAAGACACATGCTCAATGCTCAATGTTTTAGGAACAGCTTCTTCCCCTCCACCATCAGATTTCTGAATGGATAAGGAAGCCATGTACACTACCTCACTACACACACAAAATACTGCAGGAACTCAGCAGGCCAGGCAGCACCTGTGGTTCTAATGTGCATTAATGCCTCTGTGGAGAAGAGTACAGTCAAAGTTTTGGGCTGAGACCCTTCGCGAGGAAGATGCTGCCTGGCCTGCTGAGTTCCTCCAACATTTTCGTGTGTGTTGCTTGGATTTCCAGCATCTGCAAATTTTTTCTTGTTTCTGATTACACTACCTCACTGCATTTTTTGGGGGAGGGGTTTGCTTTTTTTGCATTATTTAATAAAGTTATTTTTTATAGATATTTCTTATTGTTTTTATAGTTCTTTTATTATTATGTATTGCAATGTACTGCTACCTCAATACAACATATTTCACAACATATGCCAGTGCTATTAAACTTGTTTTCAATTCTGACTGAAAACAGCTCGGGGTAGACTGCATTAAAAATCCAGCCAGTCTACTCTCAATCATAAGAAATTATTGTAAAGTACAGCCAACAGTGCCATCAAATCAATAGTAACCTGGTTGCCAGTGTCCATTTTGTTTTTTAACCAGATTCCTCTGGCTTCAGACCTCTATGCTGACCATATGGTAAAGTGAGAATAACTGAGCTTGAAATCAAAGCATCATTTGAACAGGCATGGCATCAAAGATTCCTATTAAATCCAAAGCCAATGGGCATTGGTAAGCTAATACTCTAAAGGCAAAAGTTACACCTTTGTATACCTTGGTTAAGGTTGGTGTAGTCAATCATGCCAGCCCCCAAACATCACTGCAGGAATTCCTCATTGTAATACCCTATTTTCAATCATCCTCTGCTGCCTCATTACTTCCATCAAGAAGGTCAAAATGGGGATATTTTACTGAGTACACAATATTAAATTCCATTTCCAACTCATCTGCAAATGAACCAGTCGATATCTGCATGCCACTGACCAGGACAAAATTCAGAAACAGGCAAGCAAGTAGCAACCATTAATGAGTTGCTTATGATCTTTATCTTGGGGGTTATCATTGACTAGAGCTCAACTGAACCAGTCAAATAAATACCATGGATACATGAACAGGTCACAAACACAGTGACCAATATCCCAAAATCTCTAATAGCTAAAATCACAGATCAGGAGCAACACACACAAAATGCTGGCGGGACTCAGCCAGCCAGGCAGCATCTATGGAAAAAAAGTAAACAGTC
The DNA here is from genome assembly GCF_030028105.1 of Mobula birostris. Lineage (NCBI taxonomy): Eukaryota > Metazoa > Chordata > Chondrichthyes > Myliobatiformes > Myliobatidae > Mobula > Mobula birostris. The sequence goes on from NC_092387.1 coordinate 40,871,948, forward strand.
AATGTTTTTGGCCGAGACCCTTCATCGGGAGTGGAAAGAAAGAGGAGAAGTCAGAGGAACAAGGTGGCAGAAGGGGAGGAAGAAGTACAAGGTGGTAGGTAATAAGTGAGACCGGGAGAGGACAAGGTGAAGTAAAGAGCTCGGAAATTGATTGGTGAAAGAGGTAAAGGCTGGAAAAGGGGGATAGAAAACCATGGAAGTAAGGGAAGTAAGAGGAGAACCAGAAGGAGGTTCTGGGCAAGTAAGGAGATGAGGTGAGAGAGGGAAAGAGGAATAGTGAATGGTGAAGGAGAGGGGAAGCTCGAGAAATTGATGTCCACCACGCTTTCTGCTGAACATCGATTTCCCGAACTTCTGATAATTGCCCCTCCCCTTCAGCATTCCCCATTCCTGTTGCCATCTTTTACCTTATCTCCTTGTCTTCCCATCAGATCCCTTTGGTGCTCCTGCTCCTCTCCTTTCTTCCATGGCCTGCTGTCCTCTCCTATCAGATTCCCCCTTCTCCTGCCCTGGATGAGTGCAGCTCCAACAATTCTCCAGAAGCTCCTGATTGATATATTATGCACCATCCTAAAGAATCATTTCCTACACCACCAGAACATAGTGACTGCTAAGTGTTCACCTTGATGACAAATTTCTCTCACGGAACTTCCCAAGAAGGATCAAGGCGTCAGGTACATGGTCTCTCCTCTTCCACAATCTCAGAAGCCACACACCAGGGGTATTTCTTTGTTATCACTTTTTAATTCCCTGCCCAATTGCATTGTGGAAGTACCATCAACACCTTGGTTCATTTAGTTTGCTCACTGTCACCTTCTCAAGGGATTTGGGGGTGGGCAACAGATATTGGTCTTGCCAACGATACTCAGACCTAGACAGATAGATAGATAAATGCATGGAAATCATTCTCAGCCTCTCTTTATAGATAATATTTTCATCTGAGGAGCCATGATGGTAAATCATTGCTGCACTGATCGTACACCGTCCATACTTCCCCATGTATAGGGGAAAGAACTTCAGATGTGGCCTTACTGAAGCCATGTACAACTGCAGTAAGACAAACAGGGAAAAAATACTCTCAATATTTTCTCTGTGTAAAGGGCAGTGTTCTGCATGAAGCAATAATATGCTGCCCTTTACCCATCCCCTACAGTAAAGATAGAATAAAACTCCTTCATATCAGCAGAGAAACCAGTGTCGAAACTGGTAATCACAGGCTCATTCCTCTCATTCAGCTGCTACTATAGGATGAGTGCATTGGATATGAGGATCACTTTCATGTCCTTAGTACAATGATAATTAAATAGACAAGTTGACTCCAGTTGACCATTCATATTGATCTGCCACAAAATAATGAACTCATTGATAAGTTTCTAGATTGACGTTCTTTTCCAATGTGTCTGCAAACGAACTAGCATTCAGCAGCAAATTATAACCTGCTGAGCTTTGTACTAGAGCTTAGAAACATAGAAAACCTACAGCACAATACAGGCCCTTTGGCCCACAATGCTGTGCCAAATGTACTTACTTTAGAGTTTTACCTGGGGTTACACACAGCCCTCTATTTTTCTAAGCTCCATGTACCTATCCAAGAGTCTCTTAGAAGACCCTATTGTATCTGCCTCCACCACCGTCACTGGCAGCCACTTCCATGCACTCACCACTCTCTGTGTAAAAAACTTAACCCCGACATCTCCTCTGTACCTACATCCACGCACCTTAAAACTGTGCCCTCTCATGCTAGCCATTTCAGCCCTGGAAAAAGCCTCTGACTATCCACCTGATCAATGTCTCTCATCATCTTATACACCTCTATCAGGTCACCTCTCATCCTCTGTCCCTCCAAGGAGAAAAGGCCAAGTTCACTCAACCTATTCTCATAAGGCATGCTCCCCAATCCAGGCAACATCCTTGTAAATCTCCCCTGCACCCTTTCTATAGTTACCACATCCTTCCTGTAGTCAGGTGACCAGAACTGAGCGCAGTACTCCAAATGGGGTCTGACCAGGGTATAAATAGCTGTAACGTTTACCTCTCAGCTCTTAAACTCAATCACACAGTTGATGAAGGTCATTGTACTGTATGCCTTCTTAATCACAAAGTTAACCTGCACAGTAGCTTTGAGTGTCCTCTGGACTTGGACCCCAAGATTTCTCTGATCCTCCACACTGCCAAGAGTCTTAACATTAATACTATATTCCGCCATCATATTTGACCTACCAAAATGAACCACCTCACACTTATCTGGGTTGAACTCTATTTACCACTTCTCAGCCCAGTTTTACATCCTATCAATGTCCCACAGGAACCTCTGACAGCTCTCCACACTATCCATAACACCCCACCCTTCGTGTCATCAGCAAACTTACTAACCCATCCCTCCACTTCCTCGTCCAGGTCATTTATAAAAATCACAAAGACAAGGGCTCCGAGAACAGATTCCTAAGGCACACCACTGGTCACCGACCTCCATGCAGAATATGACCCATCTACAACCACTCTTTGCTTTCTGTGAGTAAACCAGTTCTGGATCCACAAAGCAATACCCCCTTGGATCCCATGCCTCCTTACTTTCTCAATGAACCTTGCATGGGGGTACCTTGTCAAATGCCTTGCTGAAATCCATATACACTACATTTACTGCTCTACCTTCATCAATGTGTTTAGTCACATCCTCAAAAAATTCAATCAGGCTCGTAAGGCACAACTTGCTTAAGAGGGCTGTTTACAGTTCTCAAGGGAGATTATGACTAGAAAGGTTTATGCTTTGATATTCCTTTTGCAATCACCAGCCAAATGAATGGGCAAAACATCAAATCTAAAACCATAACCAACAGTGAAGAAAGAAGCTGGAAATCTTACACAGAAAGAGTAAATATTGGGAATACTCACAGTTCAGGCAGCATTTGTGAAGAGAGAAAGAGAGCTAAGATTTTGGGTCAAAGATCCTTTTTCAGCATTGGGAAATTTGAAGTGTTCCAGAATTAGTATCAAAGCAATTATATTCACAAGGATTGTTATTTCAAAATTTCCCAGCTGAAATTCCTCTGAAGGGTCCTCAGCCTGAAACCTTAACTGTTTCTCTTTCTAGAGATAATGGTGAGTATATTCTCTGTTTTAATAACATAATCCATAGGGCTGACAAAGCAAAGGCTAGTTTGTGCCAAGGGGACATCTGTAAAAGATTAATTAGATACTTCTGGTCTCTTTAATCTTTAGATTGCTGAGGGTAAATTCTATTAGTGTAATTAGGTCTCAGGTATATTCTACTTACAAACTAATAAAACTAAGCCAGCCATGTTTAATATTCCATGTAAATAAAAACCTAGCTTGTTACAATTTCATAAAATATGATTGAGAAGGATTAAAGACATTTGAAAAAAAAACTTCCAGAATCTAATTAATCTACTGACAGCATTTGAAGCATCATTATCACAACAACTCTGAATGTCAGCAGCTAACAAGCCTGATTTTAGTGATTAATATAATCAGGCTTAATGCCTCCTTTTGAATTCAGGAAAAACTTGGGCTTCTGAATTTTGTCTCAGGTTTACCTTTCTTTCTGAAAGCTGGAATAGGGAACTTGATCACAGTTTTGCTGACTGCCCAAAGAGGTAATACTGAAGCAAATACTTACACTCAGTGACTACTTTATTAGGTATCTCCTGCACCTAACACGGTGGCCAATGAGTGTATGTTCATGGATTTCTGCCGCTGCAGCTCATCCACTTCAGGGTTCAACAAGTGCATTCAGAGACGCTCTCCTGCACACCAGCATTGCAACACCTGATAGTGTTTGAGTTACTGTCAGCTTCCTGTCAGAAAGAACCAGTATGGCCATTTTCCTCTGACCTCTCTCAATAACAAAGAGTTTTCACCCACAAAACTGCTGCTCACTGGATCTTTTTTTTTTTGTTTTTTGCACTGTTCTCTGTAAACTCTGGAGACTGTTGTGCAAGGAAATCTTCTTTTCCTTCTCCTTCTTCTTCTCCTACCACATAGCCCTCTATTTTTCTAAGCTCCATATACCTATCTAAGAGACTCTTAAAGGACCCTATTGTATTCACTTCTACCACTTTCGCTGGCAGTGCATTCCACACACCCACCACCCTCTGTATAAAAAACAGACGTTCCCCTTGTACCCTCTTCCAAGCACCTTAAAACCATCCCCCCTCGTGTTAGCCATTTTAGCCCTGGGAAAAAGCCTCTGGCTATCCACACGATCAATGCCTCTCATCATCTTACACACCCCTATCAGGTCACCTCTCATCCTGGGGTCGAGTCAGGAACGCTCACGCCGTGACCCTGCTAATCCGAAAGGAGACCAATCCTGACATTACGCGCCAGACCAAGCGATCCAGTGGGTGGTAAAAGGATAAACCTTCGGCCCACTGGAAATCATGAAAATCGTTAGCCACAACATTGAAGGCTTCAGCCACAGTAAAGCAGAAATCCTGGCAAACTTAAAGCCGGACATCTTGTGCATACAAGAAACTCATAGGCTGAACAACCAACTCTATGTGTCAGGAATGCACTTGGCTATTGACACCCCTAGCCAAACTTGCAATCTTTGTTAAAGATAAATCTATAGTAATGAGCACAGCAAGCATCCAAGCTGGCTCAATGGAACTTCTGAAAGTTGAAACAAAACACATTAATATCATCTCAAATATTAATATTATCTTAACACTTTAATATTATCTACAAACCCCCTAATGAGCCATTCATGTGGCCACCTAACCTAGATCTCCAGGACAAAATGTACCTCATGATTGGTGACTTTAATAGCCATAGCACCAACTGGGGATATGAAGATGCCGATGCAATTGGAGAAGAAGTTGTATCATGGGCTCTAAACAACAGCCTTGAGCTACTATATGAGTCAAAGGACACTCGCACCTTCACAAGTGCCAGATGGAGAAAAGGATACAACCCAGACCTTCCCTTTGTTACCTCGACAAGCTTCAACCTCTTCACACGAACAGTCCTCCAACATATACCCAAATCCCAACACCATCCAGTCCAGGTAGAATCCCTTCCAGTTCTGAGAACTGTACCATCAAAGTAGCTACCAAGATTTAACCTGAGGGAAGCAAATTGGACATCTTTCGCAGAATCCCTTGATCAACTCATCGTTACCATACCGCCAGAACCTGATCAGTATGATGAGTTTGTCTGACTAATCTGGAAAGTAGCACAGCAGAACATACCCCTAAAACCCTCACTAATTTTTATAGATGCACCGTAGAAAACATTCTTCTGGGGTGCACCACAACCTGGTATGGAAGTTGTCCTGTCCAAGACCGGAAGAAACTGCAGGAGATCGTGAACACGGCGAAGCACATCACACAAACCAATCTTCCGTCCCTGGATTCACTTTACACCGCACGCTGTCGGAGCAGTGCTGCCAGGATAATCAAGGACACGACCCACCCAGCCCACACACTTTTCACCCCTCTTCTCTCCGGGAGAAGGCTCAGGAGCTTGAAGACTCGTACGGCCAGATTTGGGAACAGCTTCTTTCCAACTGTGATAAGACTGCTGAATGGATCCTGACCCGGATCTGGGCCGTACCCTCCAAATATCCGGACCTGCATCTTGGTTGTTTTGCACTACCTTACTTTCCATTTTTCTATTTTCTATTTATGATTTATAATTTAAATTTTTAATATTTACTATCGATTTGTAATCCAGAGAGCGGGAAGCGCAGAATCAAATATCGCTATGATGATTGTACGGTCTAGTATCAATTGTTTGATGACAATAAAGTACAAAGTATACATAGAGGCTGCAGAACCAAATATATTCAGGGATTGACTGGTGATATCAAGCAAAGTTATGATGAGTATGTCAACCTATATGACTGTAGCCCCCTGGCTACCCTCAGGGTCGCTCGGCTCACTGTCGTCTAGGGAAACAGCCCTCGGCCCCTCCATACTGGGTAATTAGTTTGTGTGGATGCTGTGTGATGTACCCCACCCCGCCCAAATAACAGACAATACACCAGATACGATTAAATGATTTACAGTTTATAGATATTACTGGAACTATATAATTAATAGAGAATAAAATATAAAAGGAAAATAAAAGGTGCCACACTTATCAAAGTTCAATCTCTTTGTGCACAAACAGTTAGAGCTCAGGACCCTTCTTCTTCACCCTGCGACCCCTCGGACCACCTCGACCGGCCGCCTGGGACCAACAACGGTGGTCGACCAGACGCTCCACACGAGTCTGCCTCCGTCTTCTCGCCGTACGCCCTCCTCGGGGTCTGACCCCATTAGCGGACATCACAGCACCTGTTCCATCCTCTGTCTCTCTCTCTCCTGCCTTCTGCCCCCAAAACCCCACACATACAATCTCTTACAGACACCCCATAGGCATAACCCCATGGGCATAACCCCATTGGTTCATTTGTCCTCTTATCAGTAGATAATCCAAAACAAACTGCCAGTGCAAGAACTTTCTCAGCATTTAACATAACAAAGAAGCCACCTTATTTAGTCTACACAGTAACATAAAAGACGAAACCCCCTTACATGACCAAGACCTATTTGGTCACGACACAATTGAAATGGGAGAGTCAGTTTTGTCCTTACTGTGCCAAGAGAGACAACAACGTTGGCAGGAACTGATAGAAAACACAGACATGACCAAGAACCGTAAGAAGGCATGGACAACTGTCCGGCAACTCAGCCCAGACAATAGACCACCATAGAGAATTGCTGCCGTAACACCTAATCAGGTTGCTCACCAACTAATACTAAATGGTCCACAAATAACAAGGAACAGAGGCAAAAGAAAAAGCAACATCAGGAGATGGAGTCAGCTCTCTCAAATGGGAATAGCAACTTCCCACCTCTCACCCTAGATGAATTAAAGGATGAAGTATCTAAAATCCAACAAAGCTGCTGACATAGATGAATTCCTTAAACATCTTGGACCTAAAGCACTCCACTGGCTTCTATCTCTTTTTAACTGTTGCTTAAGATCATTAAAAATACCTAAAAAGTGGAGAAGAGCCAAAGTTGTTGCTCTCCTAAAACACAATGAAGACCCCAACATTCCTAAAAATTACAGACTGATTTCCTTGCTCTGCACCCTCTATAAACTCTACGAGAGACTCATACTGAAAAGAATATCCCCCTTAGTTGAAGATCTGCTATCACCAGACCAAGCCGGGTTCAGGCCAGGCCGCTCTTTCTGCGGTCAAGTTCTGAACTTAACCCAGTATATTGAGGATGGCTTTGAAATGCGACAAATTACAGGGGCAGTATTCATTGACTTAACAGCAGCAGTGACACTGAATCACAGAGGCCTTCTACTGAAATTATCTAAAATGTTAAAGAATGAAACCACAGTCAAAGTAATAAGAAGCCTCCTAGAAAATCACAGATTTTATGTAGAAATGAATAGAATTAAGAGTAGGTGGCGTTCACAACAGAACGGACTACCACAGGAACCAGTCCTGGCACCTCCACTATTTAATGTTTACACAAACGACCAACCAGCCTTTCCTAACACACACAGGTTTATCTATGCAGACGACCTATGCATAGCAACACAAGCTAACTCCTTCCAAGAAGTTGAAGTACGACTTACAGCAGTCCTTGAAGACATGAAGCAGTATTATGAAAAATGGCCTCTGAACCCAAATCCATCAAAAACTCAAGGGTGTGCATTCCACCTGAGGAATCAAGAAGCAGCTCGGAAAATCAAGATCTTCCTCTGCGGGAAGAAGCTCGAACACCATCCGACTCCATTTATCTGGTTGTGACACTGGATAGGATGCTCTCATTTGCCACCCACATCCAAAAACCCTGAGGGAAAGTTGGCTCTCGCAATTCTGTCTTGAAAAAATTAGCAGGCACGAAATGGGGAGCTAATGCTCACACACTTAGATCAACTGCCCTAGCACTCTGCTATGCACCTGCAGAATACTGTGCACCTGTGTGGGGCAGATCAGCCCATGCGAAGAAAATAGACCCATTGCTTAACCAGGCCTGCCGAATAATCACGGGCACTCTGCGCCCCACACCCACTAACATCATTTACAGACTTGCAGGCATTGCTCCCCCAGAGATATGAAGACACACTACAACAAAAATTGAAAAAGGTAAACAGAACTCAGATCCACAGCACCCACTACATCATCATGTGCCAGTTTCCAACCGCCTAAAATCGAGGAGAAGCTTTGCTACAGTGGAGGAACTACTGCACGGAACATCCCCCCAAACATACAGGATTGACCTCTGGCAACAAACAGAAGCCAGAACCCCACCAAACAATACAGTGCAAGACCCCACAGAAATTTTACCAGACGGGGCACTGCTTGACAGACGGAAGTGGTGCATTCTCAACAGAGCGAGAACAGGAGTTTGTAGGATAGGAGACAATATGGTGAAGTGGGGTTTAAAGACCAGCGAATCCTGTGAGTGTGGCGACAGGGTGCAGAACATTGAACACGTTCTGTGCAACTGCCCACTCTCACCTGATTTAGCTGACACTGACCTGCTCAACATCAACCAAACAACACTAGAGTGGCTGGCTGTCTAGTGTGACAAGCTATGATGACCTCTCATCCTCCATTGCTCCAAGGAGAAAAGGCCAAGTTCACTCAATCTATTCTCATAAGGCATGCTCCCCAATCCAGGAGACATCTTTGTAAATCTCTTCTGCACTCTCTCGAGAGTTTCCACATCTTTCCTGTAGTGAGGTGACCAGAACTGAGCGAGGTACTCCAAGTGGGGTCTGACCAGGGTATATATAGCTGTAACATTACCTCTCAGTTCTTGAACTCAATCATACAGTTGATGAAGGCCATCACATCGTATGCCTTCTTAACAACACTCTCAACCTGTGCAGCAGCTTTGAGTGTCCTATGGACACAGACCCCAAGATCTTGCTGTCCTCCACACTGCCAAGAGTCTTACCATTAATATTATATTCTCTCTTCAAATTTGATCTACCAAAATGAACCACTTCTTCTTCTTCTTCTTTCAATTCCCAAAGATAGTACTGCAGCCTGCGTTTGCATTCTTTCAACCTTACATGCTTCACATTGTAAAAGAATGTGTTCAACTGGTTCATAGCAATGACAAAACCTACACATGCCAGAGTGATGCTTTCTAACAAGAGAAAAGGAATAATTAAGCATTTTATGCCCTATTCTACAAACGTTTGTAAGTCAATTCAATATAATTCCTTCCCTTCCTGTTTTGCCCCTTTCTCCCATCAATCCAACAGTTTTATGTATTCTGGAAAGATGTCTCCTTTATGCCCTTTATCCCACAAGTCGTGCCATACTTACCTAATTCTTAGCCCCCCCACCCCCCAGCTTCTGATTTGCTAAGTGGAAGGTCTAAATCCACAGGTGAAATTTTAGCAGCTTTATCGGCCAAATAATCAGCCCACTCATTCCCCTCAACACTTCTATGTGCAGGGACTCATAAGAAGAGACATGTGAACCAGTACTTTGAATATGAAATAAAGCTCGAAGATTTTCTGCTGCTAGAATGATCTGATCCGCTGCTAGGATGATCTGTTTTAATACTAGTCAAGACCAAAAGAATGCAAACAAATTACAACTTTGTAAGGACAAATTTCCTTCACCTACCATTGGCCCAAAATGATGGCAATCACTCCTGCTGTATATACAGATTGTTAGTAAGACGTTTCTTTATTCTTACCTGTAATTCAGACACAAAAAGAGCCACACCAACATTCCCAGTTAAGTTATTTTTAGATCCATCAGTAAAAGTGGTAAACATATCACAATAATTTTCCTTAACATATTGATGAACCGACAGACTATCAGGCATATCAGGATCGATGGACTTAATTAAATTATGCAACTTAAAATCAACTAAAGTCATTGGGAAAAAAACCAAGGTGGGGTTATCAAAAAAGCTACAGTGGGAAACAGAATCTCTTGACCTTATCTGCATGCTTTTACTGTATTGAGTTGTTGCCACATGATTGGCTGTTTAGATATTTGCATTAACAAGCAGATGTACAGCTGTACCTAATTAAGTGGCCACTTATGATTCTTCATAGCTCCATTTGTCAGAGTATATCCATTATTAAGTTTCAAATATTTAAGAAGACTATTGAAAGTTTACACTATCAGCAAGGTACTTTATTAACTAAAGAGCTTAAAGTGCCATCTGTCAGATAGGCTGTCTCTAGAACTTCTAAATGCAGGTAGTCACATGAAACAATCCTTAAAGAGGCGGGATCTTAGGCACAATAATTATTGTCCACACACCAGTGATACACATGGCACACACCCCTCCTCTAACTGTGAACTTTACAAAGAAGTCCAAAGAATTGTAGTCTTCATGTTCTATGCTTAACAAAGTTCTCTAGTTACTTGGGTTAATGAACTAGCTTCAAACCTGATCAAAAATAGTCATGGTTTTCTACAGCCTGTTGTCTGTGGTGTTCTCACTTGGCAGAGTTTTGGTTCACCGCTAAGCATCACTATATCTGTTTCCATTATTCAATTCTCTTCAGAGTTCTTCGTGAGATAGCATCTTGCTTTGATTTAAGATACCTCCTCCCTCCTCAATTGGTTTTGTGTTAGTTTATTACTGACACATGTACTGAGATACAGTGAAAATCTTTCACTTTGTGTGTCATTCAGATGGACTGGTCAGAATCACTCGGGTTGGGATGTTGTCAAATGCTCAAAAAGAGGTTCTTCACCATGACCAGTGAGCCCAATGATTTCAGCAAGAAGTATGGATTATGGTGAACCAAATGGATAAAAATTTCTCTACCATTCCTATCTCATGATATTGTGAGGAGTTCAGTATTAGCATGAACTATACATATGGGACACTGATGTTCATTAGGCCAGGCATAGAATATAAGAACATTGAAGTCATTGAACAACTTTATTGAACTTTGTTTTGGCTGTTGCTCTGGTCCTCCCCTAAGAAATATGTGAATGCCCTGGAGAGAGAGAAGAAAAGGTATACTAGGATGTTGCCTCTAAGACATTTTAGTTATGAGAGATTAGATCATTTGGATTTCTTTCCTTGATGTAGAGAAGAATGAGTGGATCTGAAAATAGTATACAAAATGATAAAGAGCTTAGACATGGCGGCCAGTGAGAAATATTCCCCCATAATAAGAGGCGCTCCTCCTCCACCCTGAGAGGGGCCTTGTCATGGCAAAAGAGGAGGCTATGGACTGACATGCTGGAATGGGAATGAGGATTGGAATTGAACTGGTTGGTCACAGGGAAATCCAGCTCCTTGCGGATGCAGTGAAAATGATCAACTAAGCAGTCCCCAATCAGTGCAGAGACAACCCCAACAGGTTCACTGGTGAAGTTCTGACTCACATGGAAGGACTGTTTGGGGCCCAGAACGTAGGTGAATGGGCAGATGTAGCACTTCTGCTACTTCTGAGGATAATTTCTTGAGTTTATGATTGATGGACGGAAACTTACAGCCAACATTTGAAGAATATTGGCCCAAAACACTGATGGCTTATTTCTCTCCATAGATGCTACCTGACCTGCTGAGTTCCTCCAGCATTTGGTGTGATTTGCTCAAGATTTCCAACATCTGCAGTGTGTCTAAGTTCTTCTGTAGCCTCTCTATTTCCTCAAAACTACCTACCTCTCCATCTATCCTCATATTGTCTGCAAACTTTGCATCAAAGCCATGAATTCACCATCCAATTCAGCCACTGTACTGTATGTAGCCACTGTGTGAGTATTTGATTGCCTCAGACTGCCGCTGGAATTCCATATTTGCTTCATTTCTTTACAAAGAACAGTAAGTCACAATCCTTAATGAGTAACAGCACTAAAGCAAGGTTTATTTTCCACAAACCAATGTCACGTATAAAAATCCTGAAGAGACTTGCAGTGCAATCACTTGAATCGAGTATGATATTCTCCTCAGGAGTTGTCTCCTGGTGGGTCCTCACGTGTCTGTAGAGACCAATCCGGGATTCACATGTTTTGGTGCAGTGTTGGCAAGAGTAAGTGGTGGTTGTGGTTAGTGGCTAGGCCTTTTGCTTGCTCGCTCTCTCCTTTCCCAGCTGCCACTCGTTCCCTGTGGCTCACTGGAGTTCGTCTTATGTAGCAGAGTTTCCTCTTAAACAGATTTCTTCCAGGCACGTCTTTTGAGAGCAATGTCATCCCAATTAGATATAATGTTGAATTCCTTCAGGTTGATTTTGAGGTTATCTTTGAAGCATTTTTTTTTTCACCACCAGGGGCTCACTCACCTTGCTTCAGCTGGGAGTAAAGGATCTGTTTGGGAGGATATGAGTTTGGCATCCGGATGACATGACTCATCCGTTGGATGGGGAAGAGACGAGAGCCCAGCAGAACAACCTTCAACCAGAATCAGATTCAAAATCCGGTTTAATATCACCGGCGTACAGTGTGTCATCAGATTCGTTCTGCGGCAGCACTCTATTGCAATGCATAGGAATAGAAACTATAAATTAAAATAAGAAGTATATATAAAAATATATTAGATGAGTAGCATGAAAAGAGCGGGAAAAATACAGAGTCGAATAAACTCTTCTTGGGCCTCCAGCAGAGTACAGTATCGACTTTAACCGACATTTCGATGACAAACTCTGCCATCTTCATCAGGGATGATGCCGAGCCATGTCTAATCCAGTGGTATTAATACCCCATCGTCTGTCCCTCCTGATTGGTTAGTCCTCATCCAATCAGGTTTCTGCTGTCCCACTTTGTTTACAATTGAATTCCAGTTCTTACTTTGAGCAAGACCTTTATCATCTAGTTTTATTTCAATGGCTTCTTTCACCAGGAGGTCCCAAAAGCCATTGGCACGGCACAGTAGTTTTATGCTGTCAAAGTCAATCCTATGGCCATTGAAAATGCAATGTTCTGCTACCGCCGATTTCTCTGGGTAATCCAAATGGATACACCTCCTGTGCTTCTTGATGCGGGTTTCCTGTCTGGCTGATATACACTGCTCAGCATTCACAGAGAATTCTGTAAACACCAGCTGTCCTGAGTCCCAGGTCATCTTTGACTCCCATAAGCTGTGATTTGAGCTTCCTTATGGGTTTTTGGATGGTATTAATCTGATATTTCTTCAGGATCCTGATGATCCTTCCGGAAACCATGGAAATATAGGGAAGACTAGCAGTAACAATGGGTTCCTCCATGTTGTTAGGATTCCTGGTTTTTCCTTTGGCCCCTTATGGGTTTTTGGATGGTATTAATCTGATATTTCTTCAGGATCCTGATGATCCTTCCAGAAACCGTGGAAATATAGGGAAGACTGGCAGTAACGATGGGTTCCTCCATGTTGTTAGGATTCCTGGTTTTAAATTTGGCCCTTTTAAGGGCCTGATTGAATTCCTCCAACTTGTAGCCATCCTGTAGGAACGTCATGTGCAATCATCTTACTTCATCATGGAGACCCTCCAGGTCTGAAATAGTTTTCGCACGGTTAATCAAAGTAGAAAGAACGGCTCTACGTTGGGAGGTATGATGGTGGCTATTATTGTTAATGTATAAGTCCGTGTGAGTGGGTTTCCAATAGACTCCATGTCCGAGGCTACCATCTGGTTTCCATCGTATTAGAAAGTCCAGGAACAGAAGGCAACCATTCTTCTCCATCTCCATCGTAAATTGAATGTCTGGATGTAAGATGTTCAGATGGTTGTGGAACTGTTAGTGAGCCTGGAGTCCATGTGGTCACAGTACAAAGATGTCATCGACATATCTGAAGAAGGATTTTGGATGTAAGGGCAATGAACTCAGAACCCTCTCCTCAAAATCTTCCATGGTCTATCAGAAACACACCCTCTCAGGACCCTCTGAGTACAAAGGTTTTATCCCCTCCACCATCAGATTTCTGAATGGACAAGGGACCTATGAACACTTTCTCAGTATCTCGTGTTTTCCTGGCGTATATGACAAATAAACTCTTCTCAGACTTCCAGCCGGGTATAGGTATCAATTATAACTGACATTTCGATTACAAGCTCTGCCATCTTCATCAGGGATGATGCCCGGGCATGTCTAGTCTGGTGGTAATAATACCTTGTCGTATGTCCCTCCTGATTGGTTAGTCTTTATCCAATCATGGTTCTGCTGTTCCACCTTGTTTACAATCAAGTTCCAGTTCTTACTTAGAGTGAGATCTTTATCTTTGTTATCCTTGAGAAAGTCAAGGATCCAGTTGCAGAAGGAAGTACAGAGGCTCAGGTTTTGAAGATTGTTGATTCGAACAGAGGGTATAATTGTGTTGAACACTGAATTGTACTCAATAAACACCAGCCCAACATAAGTATTACTATTGTCCAGGTGATCCAAGACCAAGTGTAGAGCTATTGAGCCGATCCACTGTAGACCTATTGTGGCAGTAGGCAAATTGCAGCAGGTCTAGTTACTTACTAAAACTGGGGTTGACTCTGGCCATAACCAACCTCTCAAAGCACTTTATCACTGTAGATGTGAGTGTGACTGGGTGATAGTCATTGAGGCAGCTCACCCTACTCCTCTTGAGGACTAGTGTGATTGTTGTCCTTTTGACGCAGGTAAGAACCTCTGACTGCAGTTGTGAGAGGCTGAAGACAGCACCACTGGCAAAATTACATGACTGTAAAGTTTACAAAACAGAAAAGTCAATGGACTTGCACAGCCATTGAAAAGGAAGCCAGTACAGACATGAAGCCATCATTAATAGAATGGAACAGCCAATTATTTGATCAATAGCACGGACAAACCACCACCTCTATAATACAGCTGAAGAGCATCATTCTTACCTGTCAGGAGGCTGATTAGCTTTGTGTCCATAGCCCTGCTTGGCCCACAACCACAGATGCTTCCAGTGTGTCTCCACTGGATGCACCTGATTCCCTCCTTGTCCACCGTGGGCTTTCAGCAAGTGGCATAACCTGTGGTCACAATTTTCAAGATTCCCTTCTAAAGACCAGGGAAACTAATGGCCATCTAAAAAGGCTGGATGAAACTGGAGAGCATCACAGCCTGGTGATGAATCTGACAGTTTTCTGAATTATGGACCTCAATTCACCTCCCAGTAGAATGAGAAATATTAAGTGTGTACACACAAACAAAGGATTCCTTTCAGTTAATCAAACAAACTCTGTGAGTGCAAGTTATACTTTCACAGCCCTGTGGATGAAGTACAAGCTATGTAGGTAACAGAGAAAAAGGATGAAAAATTAGCTTTATTTGTCACATGTACATCAAAACATACAGTGAAATACATCATTTGTGTCAAATCAAATCAGCAAGGATTGTACTGGGGCAATCCACAATAGTTGGGAAACTTCCGCTCCAACAGAGCATGTTCCACAGCTCACTAATCCTATCTGTACCTCTTCAGAATGTGGGAGGAAATGGGAGCAAGCACATAAAACTCACATGGTCATGGGGTGGCAGTGGTGGGAATCAAATCTTGATCAGTGATTGTTGGTGTTGTAAATCAATTGCTCTAACCACGATGCTACCATGCCAACCTTACAGAAGCATTAGCAAAAAATTACACATTTGAGTTTCTCCGGTATAGTTCGAAATAATATTGGTAAAACTTACTGGAAATCATTTTTTAACCTTTATTCAACTCTTTAAAATCTCATCACTCAGTTCTGAGTGCTAATAAGTTGTACAACTGTCAGCTCTGCTCTCTCTGCACCTTGCATTCCTTGTCTGGATCTTACCAAAAGCATTCATTGTGATAAAATTTCCTTTTCTAGTCAGTCTTTACCATTTAATGATAGGTTACACTGGACAACAATTATTTTTTTGAAAGTGTTGCTTTCTCAGAATTTTTTTTGTTTATGATAGACCACTTGAAGCTGAACACAAGTATAATTTCAGACTATTTGTATCACATAGGAATTTGGAAAAACAAAATATTAACTTTTATTGATTATAATGCGCTTCATTATATAACTTTGCTGATGCTTTGCAATAGTTCAGCTAAGCTAAAAGTGTTCTGTTGATAATTTATGAGGCTTCTCACTTAAGTGCCAAACAATATCAGTCAACAATGATAGATTCCAGTTGCCCTGACATTGTTTCTCCATGACCGCCATGTCCTGGTGAAACCTTTCACCATGCTCATTACTGACAGCGCCAGGATTTGTAAGGCTGAAGTCTAAATGGGAATGGAAAAAATGAGTCTTTCGTGACATGTTACTCTTTATGGTTTTGTATGCTTGAAGCGTGTTGTTAACTAACTGCACGTAGTTTGGTGCTCAGTAGATGCCAAGAAAAGTTTCGATATCATACTTGAATGCCTTCCGGTTTTCTCCAGTCCCACTAGAATTTCTGCTAATTGCGTGTCATTGATGAGCAGTTTGATTTGTGGACCAACGAAAGTGCCTTCCTTAATCAGTTATGCTGGGAACGATCTGTCTCAAATATCAGTATCCTTCACAGAAATTTATATGCTTTGTAAAACCTGTCCTGCCATGCAGCTCAGGCATATCTGGACCAAGATAGAAAACTTTTCAGCTTATATTGTGGGCAACATTTTTATTGACTTGAGTTATGAATTGAAATAACAAATATAGGTGATATTTAAAAAATGATAAGTATTAGGAAAATTTCATGGTGATTTTCATTATCGGCCCCCCAAAATCCATAAGATATGTGCAAAAATATTCAGGATGCAAAATCATTGTTGTCCCGTGTTATCGAAATATTTTCTAGTAGATTAGCTGAATACAAGGATACACTCGATTCAAAAACTCTGGCTTGTTAAATAAATGTTCCCCACTCCCCCACCAGTACCCTTAACAAGAAAATGATGAATTTGCTGCTTCCCTTAAAGAGTAGAGAACAGTTTGCCCTGGATTTCTATCTCAGTTCATCAATCCCATTGCCGCTCTGTGAGAGTTGATTTTCAAGATTGGAAAGCAGTTACTATTCACTCGAGAGTGGCTAATATGTAATGATACATCTGATCTACAAAAGCCAAGTAATTGTCAACTCCTTTGAGGAAGGTTCATTTCAGCATTTGTTCAACCAAGCAAATGAGACTTCAATTGCAAACTAATAATTTTATTTCCAGTTCCTTGAGAATATTCCCATTAAAAACTAAAAATTGTAATGAGATACTAAAAGGCAGTTACCCTTCATCTCAAGCATAGAACTAGGAGGTAGGATTAGGCCATACGGGAGTTAATTGAAGGGAAATCTTTTCAGTCAAGTGTTATGGAACTTTAGAGTTCTCCACTGCAGTGGACTGTGGCCGCTCATTCACCAAACAAATTCAGGTCTGTGATAGGTAGATCCCAGGTTTGAGTGGCACAGTTGCACACTAGGAAGCCTGTTGCCTCAGAGCTACAGAATCCCAGGTTTGATCCTGACCTCTGGCGCTGTCTGTGTAGAATTGCTACACTGGGTTGGGTTTCCTCTGGGTGCTCTGGTTTACTTCTGCATCCCAGAGATATGTGGCTTGGTAGATTAATTAGCTGCTGTAAATTACCCCTTCTGTGCTGATTGGGGATGAAGCTGGAGGGTATGTGGGTAGAAAAGTTTGCAAGGAAATTTAGAGGGAGATTGGGTATGTTCCATGAGCCAGCATTGAATCAATGGGCAAAATAGCCTCCTTCAATGGCGTAGGGAAAAATGAAATTTACATTTGGACATTTTTGGAACCCAAGAGAAGCAAAAGCTGCAGCTGTTATGTCTGAGCTGAGCAAGAGGTGTGAATCAACAGCAAGAACATTAAACTGTGTGGTCTACAAAGCATGCATTCTTCGTAAACTCCTCTACAGCTGAGGAGACAAGCCATGAGAAGAAGCTTTTTTCTCATTTATTATGATTATGGTATTTCCCATCTCTAGTTGAGCTCAAAAAGGTAGTGGTGAGTCATCTTCTTGAACTGCAGCAGTCCCTCTGGTGAAGATGCTATACTGTTAATTAGGGAGTTCCAAGGGTCAGACCAAGGAACAATGAAGGTCCAGCAATATATTTCCAAGCAGGGATGATGCTGAACATCTTAGAGAGGATCTGCAGGTGGCGGTGTCCCCATGCCCTCTTCTCTTTCTTGAAGGTAGAGGTCAGGTAACCGCAACCACTGTTTTCCTGGACGTATTCTAGGTTTTTATTGTTTGGCAATGTCACCGATATACAGATCCTGGAATATGTTTAGTTCTTTTGCACACATTAGTGAGTCACCAAAGTTTGCAGTGGCCAATGCCATCTGTTTCCCTTATGATATCCCATTCAGTGACTGACCAGTGGGTAATGAGCCAATGGATAACAGCACCTTAGCTGTTAAAAGGGCAAACATAACTGAGACATTTAGTTGGATGCCATCTGTGCCGACACCAGGGATCTAGTTGCAGAGTCATGGAAACTCATAGTGTCATATTGGACAGAAACAGGCTGTTCAGCCCAATGACCATCAAGTGCCCATCTACATCATCATACATGTGCTAAAGACAACATATTATGCAAATAGGAAAAGAAAGAAATAATAATAAATAAATAAGCTATAAATATTGAAAACATGACAAGAAGAGTCTTTGAAAGTGAGTCCGTAGAAAGTGAGAACATTTCAATGATGGGGCAAGTGAAGTTGAGTGAAGCAATCCCCACTAGTTCAAGAGCCTGATGGTTGAGGGGTAATAACTGTTCCTGAACCTGATGGCGTGAGTCCTGAGGCTCCTGCACTATCTTCCTGATGGTAGCAATGAGAAGAGAGCATGTCCTGTGTAGTGGGAGTCCCTGTTGATTGATGCTGCTTTCCTCTGACAATGCTCCATGTGGATGTGCTCAATGGTGGGGAGGACTCTACCTGTGATGGGCTGGGCCATATCCACTACTTTCAGCAGGATTTTCTGTTCAAGGGCATTGGTGTTTTCATACCAAGCTTTGATGTAGCCCTCTCCACTACATATTGATAGAAGTTTATCAGTCTTCAGCTGCTTTATGACAGATGATCCAACTAGACTCACGGTAGCTTCAACACATCACAAAGGCCAGGTCCTTCTGGGTGAATGGAACTGAAGGATTCTCGGTGCTCAAATAGCTGCTTCACACCAGGCTTCGTTCCGACCTCAGTGCCCCTGATGGTCTTCGTCCAGCTGTGGGAAAGGTTGGGAGCCATCTTCCCCCTCCCAGAACGCAAACTCCAGCTAACTGTGGAGAATCTGAGTCGTTAAGGCAAAGCTGTACATGGTCAATCCATCGAGATTCCCTGAACTGTGATTAAGAAGGTGAGTTTCAACCACAATAAGTGCTCTTAGCCCAGTACCTCTCAGCCCTGTCAATCACCGGCTCAGCAAACAGCAGTGACTAAGGACAGTTTGCATGGATATGCATCCTGAATACTCTGCCCTTGTGAATTTTTATTAAAGTTCTTGCTCAAAAGATACAAAAAGTGGAAATTACTATAGATTGTTTTGGCATCTGAATCTCCCGAGCTATTTACCAAAATTCTTGCCTGTCCCAGTGAGACTCACTTTACACATTCTGAAATGGTCTGGGAAGAAACCTCACTAGGTATCAACCCCTTCTGTGCAATGTCTTTGAAACAGTCAATGTATTATGACAGCAGCAATAGCAGTGAATTTCAGGAACCATGAATAAATAATACAGGTTTAAATATTAAATCTTTAGTCATAAAATCTTAAATGTAATGTTATAGCACATATTCCTATATCTAGCTGAGTAATTTCTTTTCTAAATTCCTTCACAGGATGTGGATGCCACTGGCGAATTGAGGACTGACTGTTTATCCCTAATTGTCCTTGAGAAGTTAGTGATGATCCAACGCTGTTAGCAGCTGCACAGCTCCAGGATTTTGGTGTTCCAGTTGCTTCAGCCCTGAACGTCACAGGCAGACCATCTGCTTGAACCACTTCCACTGGAATCACCGTCCAGTCCATACCATCTTCCTACAGCTACCATTGGGCAGGAGGCGAACAGGACTGATGTCCCACACCACCAGGTTCAAGAACAGCCATTCAGTTCTTGAGACAGCCAGTACAACCCCTAATCACTGCAGTTTAACAATGATCTCTTTTCCCTAAATTAGACTTTGTTTTCTTTTGCTCCAATTATTTTATTTCTTGTAAAAATGTGTATTCTTTATGCTTAATTTATGTTTTCCTTGTGGATGGCTGCTTATCTGATGCTATGTGCCTGTAATGCTGCTGTAAGTTCATCTGTCATTGCATATGTGTACTTGTGCTTATCATAGTAAACTCCACTTTGACATTGATTGAGAACCTTCGCCAATAGAGGAAGAGTAATATGTAGCAAAGTTAGGATTGGTGTCCCCACGTGCCTGCTACCCTGCTGCACCTAATAGCCTAGGTCCCCGTTGTAACCATTGGGCAATGACTTCAGTGTTATTTGTTAATTTGTTTGATTTGCAGTTTGTCTTTGTTTACACATCACTCATTTTAATTTGTGTGCAGTTTTTCATTGATTCTATTGTATTTCTCAATTCTACTGTGAATGCCTGCAAGAAAATGAATCTCAAGGTAGTGTAGGGCAGGGGCACACTGTATAAGTGAGCAAGTGAGGCCTCCGTCGGTCAGGGCCGACTATGGATTTTGCATCTGAGTTGTCTAGATACGCAAGCCTGGGCAGTACAATGTGGAGAGCAAGCTGTAGCCCACGTAGCAAGCTCCCCCTCTCCATGCAACTGGTGAACCCAAAGCAGTAGCAGAGACCGATACAGTTTGGGACCAGCAGTGTCGCAGGAGTTGCCGGTCAGCACTGAACTCAATGTAGGACTGCCTTAGGAACTCCAGCTCTGGATTTTTCCCTTGGGGTTTACTCCCGAAGCCTTCCCCATGTGTGGGTGTAGCCGCAAGGCAGCAGAGGCTTGACATCAGAGTTTTCCTTCTCCTTGATGAGTTGCCACCCACGGCTGACAAGATCCATCTGCCCGAAATACTGTATATAGTGACCTTTTCAATAAATTTGCTTTGAAATTTGAACTTTGATGCAGAGACAATTGAGGATGGGACATCAAGCAAGTAGACTGGTCTGTTTTGTATGGTGATGAGCATTGTGGAATGAGCAATAGTCTATAATTGTCAGTTATATCATCTAGTGTTCTGCTCTAGACTGCCTGCTATTGATTCCCTAGTGTTAATATCAATATCATTGATCACAATATGTCTTAAGCAAGCTGACTATATTTTATGGAAGTGGTGGCCCAGCTGGTGGAGGTGCACCTTCATATCTACATTGATCAGGGTTTAATCGTGAACGCTCCATGCTGTCTGTGTGGAAGTCCTTATTGTAGCCATGGAGTCACATTGCGTAGAAACAGGCCTTCAGCCCAGCTGCTCCATGTGGGTTTCTTCCTGCGCCCTGGTTCCCTCCCACATCTCAAAGACGTGTAGATTGGTAGGTTAAATGGGCACTGTAAAACTTGGTCCAAGTGTGTGGGTGAATGTTGAAAATGGGAAAGTTGCTCTGGAAAAAATAAAGGAGTGTGCATGGATACTTATTGGTCAGGCCGACTGAGTGGACTGTTTCCATCGTGGCCCAATCTATGAAGTTCTGACAACATTCATTGAACCCTTCATTGCCAAGGTTGCTCCCCTCCCAGAATCCATGGGGTGAATTGCCCATGATCTAGGTGCTCATTTCTATCGCCACATTTAATTTTTCTGGCCCCGCAGATCCCCCAGAGCCTCTGCCATCCCGTGAAGTGCAGCCACTCGGCCTCAGGTGTTGCACTGCTGTGTCCTGCTTAGGCCTGCCATGATGGCCTTTCTGTCAGCTCACAAATTGTCAGTAAATGTTATTGGTGATCAGGGTTATTTAAAAGAATGCAGAAGGATTTCCATGCCATCTTCTCACGGGCACCATTGCGCAGGAGGTACACAAACTTGAAGACCCACACCACCGGATTTGAGGACAGTGACTTTCCTTCAGATATTCAGTTCTTGAACTAAACTGAACAATCCTAATCATTATTTCATAATAGCAAAACTCTGACTTTTTTGAAATTGCGAGGAACTTTGATAATTTTGTTGTTATTCCTCTCTGCGCCTTGTGGCGCATCAGGCAACAACCTTGCCGTTCCTTCAACATTTTGTCTGTTTTTCATGAGGCCAAGTTGCTAGCTCGACACTCAACCCAGCACGGGTGGAAAGCGTGCAGGGAGCCGCCTGGATTTGAACCCATGACCACTCGCCTTACAGTCCAGTGCTGATGCCTCTACACCAGCAGTCCCCAACCACTGGGCCGCGGACCAGTAGTGGGCTGCAAGGCATGTGCTACCGGGCCACGAGGAAACGATATGATTTGGCGATATGAGTCAGCTGCACCTTTCCTCATTCCCTGTCACGCCCACTGTTGAGCCATTACGCACGCGAGGTCATTAACTCCTCGAGCTTGCAAATGACGGCGGGCTGAAAAGTATGTTTGACATAACATCTCTGCCGGCATTCTGGATCAAAGTCAAGGCTCAATATCCTGAGATAGCCTCGAAAGCACTGAACATATTGTTTCCATTTCCAACATATCTCTGCAATGAATGCAACGAAAACTAAACTGCGGAATAGACTGGACATAAGGAACCTCCTTCGAGTATCGCTGTCTCCCGTCAGCCCTCGATGGGATGGTCTCGTTGCAGGTAAACAAGCCCAGGACTCCCACTGATTCAGCAATAATGGTGTGTTGCAATGATTTTATATGTTCATACGGGGAAAATATGTGCTCTGTGTTTAATATCCAAAAGTTACTTAAAATGTTATGATGCTATTGAGTTATCAGTGACCTACATAACCATATAACAATTACAGCACGGAATCAGGCGATCTTGGCCCTTCTAGTCCGTGCTGAACGCTTACTCTCACCTAGTCCCACCGACCTGCACTCAGCCCATAACCCTCCATTCCTTTCCTGTCCATATAGCTAACCAATTTTTCTTTTAATGATAATTTTGAACCTGCCTCTACCACTTCTACTGGAAGTTCGTTCAACACTTACTTCAAGCTCCCCCGTCCTCCCCTGATAATTGACTCCTCACTATATTCATGTGAGGAAAATATGCGCTGTGTGTTTAATATTAAATTCGTTAGAAAGTAGAGGTGTTGATGACAATAAACTTGACTTTAACAATTATTTAATAAAATTAAATTTACTGAAAGCACTTCCAGCTACTGAAAATTAATTGAAAGCATTGAGACTGAATAAAATCGAATATAAAATTGCCTTTTCAATCAAGATCATTAACCCCATTCAGATGAATGGGGTCACGTAATACACCAGTCATGGCAAAGAGAGAGCGGAGAGGCCACTGCTTCTCCTTGACCTCAATTAGGTGCTCCAATAGATGACTTCTGCCTCATTCCTGATTTCTACGTTGCCATTTGCTGGCACAGATGTCACCAATTTATGGTGCAGATGGAAAATATTTAACCTCACAGATCCATGTTGGATTACAGCAACATAATCCTTTCAATCCCATTCCCCCTGCCTTTATTTTCTTCCACATATCTATTTGCACCACTTTGACTTTTTTGCCATTTGATTATAATAGTGGTAATTTACAGTGGCCAGTTAAGCTACCAGCACTCTATTGTTATTAGATTATTATTGTCACATGCGCCAAGAAGCAATGAAAAGTTTGTCTTGCATGTTGCTCATACAGATCAAATCACTACACAGTGCGTTGGGGTAGAGCAAGATGAAAACAATAACAATGCAGAATGAAGTATAAAATGAAGCTACAGGGAAAGTGCAGTACAGGCAGAAAATAAAGTGTGAGATCTTAATGATGTAGACTCTGAGGCCAAGAGTTCATCTTATTGTATAAAAAATTTGCTCAAGAGTCTGATAACAGCAAGAGAGAAGCTGTCCTTGAGATGGTGGCACATGCTTTCAGGCTTCTGCATCTTCAGATGCTCCTGTGATGAGTGTTCATAATGACCAGGGAGATGGTGTCCTCTGTGGACAAATTGCATCGAGATCTTGGGCATGTAAGAGGAGACTGAACACCTGGAGGAAATGCTTGCATTCTCGGGCAGAATGTGCAAACCCTGCACAGTCAGGGACATTACCACGGAGAACTAAACATCAGCATCAAACTCAGGAGTGCCTAAGGCTCTGAAGCAGTTGCACAAAAGTCTATGTCAATGCACTACCCTAACAAATTGCCTGACGAATCTAACACATTGTGGTGACTGGCGGTTTTCTCCAGAACTCCTGGCTGACCAACAGCAATGCCCTATGAAAAGAGATACTGACACCATAGATGCTGAAATCTGAAGCAGCAAACAATTTCCTGGAGGAACTCAGAGGGTTGAGCAGAACCTGTGGGGAAGGGGAAGATTGTCAGGAACGAATTGTCGATGTTTCTGACTAGTCCTGGTGGAAGGCTTCAACCTGAAAAGAAAACAATTCCTTTCCCCCACAAACGCTGTTCAATCCTTGAGTTTCTCCAGCAGATGTTGGAGAAACCACCTTCTGTAGGCCCCCCCCTTCATCCCTCTTCCCATATCCCCTTACTGCCCTCTACCCCTCCCCCTCTCCTTCACCTTTCCTTGAAAAAACTCAACCCTTGACCTCTGGATACTATTGACCCAATGCCAGCCTCCCTTTACTCAATGTGTTATAGCCTCCCAAACGTGTGCCCCTTCTAGCTGGATCTCTATGCCTGCTCCCTCCAAGAATCCTCTGCCCCAGTGATATTAAGGCTGCGATAAAACCTAGCAATGACATCCATTGTAACTGTGGTTATCCCTCCATTACTTGAGATCACGCACCACCAGGGTAAAAAAACACTTCTATCCCACTGTTATAAACCACTTGAATGGACCCTTGATACTCTTAAGATGAACTCCTGCTCTCTTAATTTACATTGTCATCTACCTCGCCTACCCGCACCGTACTTTCTCTCTAACTATGATACTATTTTATGCATTCTGTTCTTTTACTTACACTACCTTGATGTTCATGCATGGAATAATCTGTCTGGATGGCATGTTTTTTACTATATCTTGGTGTGCAGCACTAATAAACCTATAACCAACCAAGGACATCCAGCAGACTGCAGAAGCTGGAATCTGGAGAAATACACACAAAAAAAAACTGGAGGAACTCACCAGGTGAGGCAGCTTCTATGGAAGGAAATGGATATGGACTGTAAGAAAGAGAGTCGGCATGGTAATGGGGAAGGAAGCAGAGCTAGCATCGAGGTGAGGAGGGGTGATGGGCCGATGTGGTGGAGGGAGTGCAGAGGAATGGAAGTAGCAGCAGGGGCTGTGAGGTGACAGGTCAGAAGCAAGCAAGGGCTGAAGGTAATGGAATCTGATAGGAGAAGAAGGTAGGGAGTGGAATCAAGTGAGGGAGGAGGGGAGAGGGATGGAACAGCAGGCAGAGAGGAACTGGTGGGAGGAGTGTAGGGGCGATGGGCAGATGGAGAGAGTGGAGGAAGGGAAAGAAACAGGTGATGGGGGCTGGGCTGAGTGTTGGAAGAATGGGATAGATCAGGAGAAGAGAGAAAAAGGCCAGAAGGGAAGTAAATAACCAGAAACTGGAGAATACAATGTTCATGACATCAGGTTGTAGATTGGAGTATAAGGTTCAGCTCCTCTAATTTCCTCTAAGCTCATGTGTAGCTCCATTTACCAAGTACATTCATCTTCTTGTTCCTCTCAAATGCTCAATAGGGTTGAGTATTCCAACACACCCTGGTTCACACTCCCTCATCCTCTTCCTCTCGAGCCTGTCCCATGCATTGCACATCACCCAGTTGGTTACTGACCTGCACTAGCTCCCTGCTAGTGGAATTTCACATTACAATTCTCTTATTTTCAAATCCCACCACACTCCTATTCCTTCCCTTGCTTAGTAGGCACTTTCAGTCCTAGAAATCTGCAAATTTACTAACATCTTTGATCCTGCCCTCCTGCTCATTTAATCTCTCTGCCTCTGACAAATGGATTTCCAACTACTGAAAGACCACCTGCCTCTCTAAACACACCACCCCCCCGATGTCCCTTGTCCCTTTTTAGTTCCCCCTGAATACCAACCTTTTTGACTAAGGTTTGGCCTCCTCTTCTAATATTTCATGATTTTCTTTCTTGTGGTAAGCAATGTTCTGGTACAACAAAGGGTAGAGACTGATGTTGCTGAGGTAATGCAATCCAAGACCATGACTGATCTTTGCCCCGAAGGTTTAGAATTCAGTGCTTATTTGTCAAATATAATCAAATAGAATTCCAAATCAAACAATTGCTTTGAATCAGAAACGCTGGGTCTGCCACTAGATGCTGCTACAATACTGCTGAACTCCAGGTCAGAAACAATCGCGAACCCTCAGAGGATTATGAGACTAATATTGCAGGGTTTTCTTTCTTTCATTTGTCAGGATGTGCCAAGGCCAGCCTTTATTACACATCCCTCATTACCCTTCAACATCATGGCTGCTCAGCCACATTGCTGAGAGCCTGTTGTTTCTATATGGGCCAGACTAAATCTGGGTAGCCGATTCCCTCTTCTGAAGGACATCAGTGGACCAGATATCTTTTCTATACTAATCGCCCATGTTCAGCATCACTACGAATAGCTATTGTTTTAATTCTTGATTATTAAGTGAATATTAATTCCACAGCTGCCAACGTGGGACCTGAAATCAGACCTCTACATTGCTAGTCCAATCCTTTGCTTTACTAAACCAGTAACTTAACCACTGAGCCACCACCATAGTGTTATCCAGAGCCTGTTCATCAGGATTCTGTAGGAGAGAGTATGATTGACAAGCCCTTCCTCTTGAACATCTGGACACTGACACATCTTACACTTCATTAGCTCTGGTAGACAGGATATATTTTGCATTGCAATGTATGCAGAAATTATTCTACCTGAAATACAGAGAGAGATAAAAGGAGACTGAAATCCTTGCTAAAGAATTATTGAATTCTCCATTGGTGCAGCTGGGGAATCAGAGATAATCCCTGAGGTCATTCTTTACCTGATCAACACTGGTTAGCTCTGGCACAGATTGGGGAACTGCTTTGTTGAGCACTTTTGCTCTGTCTGGTGCAGTTCAATTTGACATCCTATTTCCATTCTGACATACTTGTCCATGGTTTTCCCTACTCCAACAATCAGGCGAAAATCATGTTGGAGGGCCAACACCTCATATTCAATTTGGGTAACCACCAATCTGATAGGATGAACATTGATGTCTCTAGCTTCTGGTAACTCATCCCCCTTCCTTCCTTCTTCCTCTTCCCATTCCCAACTCTGGTTACCCTCTCATCCCTTCTCTTCTGCTCATGCACTCATCATCTCTCTCTGATTCCACCTCCTCCTTCCCTTGCTTTCATGGTCCACTGTCCTCTCCTATTAGATTCCTTCTTCTTCAGACCTTTACCTCTTCCACCTATCACACTCCAGCTTCTTACTTCACCCACTCCCAACAACCATCTACCTCCCCCCGTACCAGGTATCACCAATCACTTCCCAACTTGCATTCCTTCACCTTCCCCACCTTCTTATTCCAGCTTCTTCCCCCTACAATCTCCAGTCCTGATGAAGGGTCTCAGCCTGAAACATTGACAGTCAGTTTCCCTCCACGGATGCTGCCTGACTCTGTGTCCTTCAGAATTTTGCATCTGTTGAATCTGCATCCACTGTTTTGTATCAGGAGGCAAGATCACACTGCCATAGCCGGAAGTAGATGACCTGGAAAGTGATGCCCGCTGCTCAAGGTGACAACCAGTCCACCAGTCCCCAGGATAGGTTCCGCGATTCTGCGGAGGAAAGTGGGATGGCTCAGCAGGTGGTGCTGCTGCCTCACAGCACATTAACCTGGGCTTAATCCCAACCTCTGGAGCTGTCTGCATAGAATTTGCACGTTATCCATGTGGCTGTGTGTGGGGTTTTCCCGGCCACTCTGAATTCCGCTGCATCCGAAAGATATAATGGTTGGTTAAGTAGCCACTGTAAATAACACCTTAGAGTAGGAGCCATGTATCTATTTTCTGTCTCTCTGTATTGTATTTTGTGTTGCGTGTTTATTAAGGGTAATTTGTCCTGTGGTTTGGGGCGTGGTAGAAGCAAATGAGTATAGTTATGTATTTATGCTTTGTTTTAGTTAGTTCACTTTAGTCTAGTTGAGAGGGAGTGAGCCATATTCTTTTGTTAACCATTTATTACACTTAGTTACATTTATTTCGCAATTTCACACATTTCTATAAGATTGTTTGTCTTCACTGGTTTCGTAATAGAAGCTCAAATGTACATTTTTGACTTGAAACTTAGTTATTTTTGGAAGCACCTCATACAGTGTCAACTCCTACACTCAGTCTCTCAGCGGCTTTAGTTTGCTTTCAAGTAACCGCTACACTTGGTATTGGAATTGGTTTATTATTGTCACATATATCAGGTTACAGTTAAGAGACTGTCTTTCAACCACTCATACAGATCAAATCACTACGCTGTGCACTGAGGTAGAACAAAGTAAAACAATAACAATGTGCAGAATAAAGTGTATAAGCTACAGAGGAAGTGCAGTACAGGTAAATGACAAAATGCAAGATCATAACGAAGTAGATTGTGAGGCCAAGAGTCCATCTTATCATACGAATGGTCCATTCATCTGATACAGTAGATTAGAAGCTATCCTTCAGCCTGGTGGTGTGTTTTTCTGGCTTTTATATCTTCTGCATGATGAGATTGGGGTGAAGGGTAGGTGGGGACTTTAATTATGTTAGCTGCTTTACTGAAGCAGTGAGAAGTATAGGTGGCAAAAAGAATTTAAGGGGAGTTCATGGGCACGTGAGAGAGTACAAACTGCAGGATAGGGGACTGATGCAATAGCCAGCATGGACCAGATGGCAGAATGGCCTTGTTCCGTGTTGCAATGTGTAAGCAAGACACTGGAGGGCAAAAGAAATAACTGAAGAGCAAGGTGAAATCAATTGTGGGATACCAACATTTGTTAGAAGTGTAACCACTAACTGGTGAGTGACCAGCAAACTTGCATCAATAAAGCCAACAGCACCTTAACAAGGTTGACAAATCAGCAGAGTGCAGAGTTCCTTAACCACAGAGTGACTGCATTGGGAGACTATTGGCAACATTTCAGTGCTCAACCACAATTCTGATAAAAGATCATTAGCCTGAGGCATGTTGCTCTCTCCCCCCACAAGCTGCTTGACAGACTGAATATTTCCAGCAGCTTATGCCTTTATTTCACACTTCCAGCGTCTGCAGGTCTTGTGGGCTTCCGCTTCAGATGAAACACATTTTAGCAACAAAATCAAATCATTTCTGGAAGTGCCCAAGTTCAGAATGCAAAGGATAGAACATATAGAATAGAACATAGAATAGTACAGCACAGTACAGACCCTTCGGCCCACAATGTTGTGCCGACCCTCAAACCCTGCCTCCCATATAAGCCTCCACCTTAAATTCCTCCATAACTTCTGTTCCATTCACACCTTGCCCTGTCCACCCTTCTCTATACCCTCTGCCTGTGCACTACCCTTCCTCCCTCCACCTCCTACCGTCTACTTCCTCCTCTCTACCCTCCACCTCTGTCCACTCTCTCCCTCTATCCCCTCTGTCCATTTTCTCCAGTCCATTTACTGATCCATTCACACTATGTAACAATGCCTTCCTACTATGAATTTACTTTTTTTTTCCTGAGGACATAGATCTCTCTGCATGTCTTCACACTTTCATTCCTATGAAAATTATCCAGGCCTTATTAAATTTTCTTATTTGTGGAACATCAAAACCGTTACAGAGAAAGGAGGGACCTTCACCTCTCAGTAGGATGAAGTGAACAGGACTGGTCCTGAGGAGAAAGCTTCAGAACAAGTTCCTGGGTGTCAATATCTCTGAAGTCCTAACCTGGACCCAGCATATCAATGCAACCTTAAAGGCAGCAAGACAGCGTCTACATTTCATTAACAGTTTGAGGAGATTTGGTATGTCACCAAAAGCACTTGCATATTTCCACAGACGTACCATGGAAAGCATTTGAACTGGCTGCATGAGAGCATTTGTCCTGACAAAGGGTCTCAGCCCGAAACATCGACTGTACCTCTTCCCAGAGATGCTGCCTGGCCTGCTGCGTTCACCAGCGACTTTGATGTGTGTGGCTGTATCACTGTCTGCTATGGAGGGGCGGGGGGTGGCCACTGCACAGAACTGAAATAAGCTGCAGAGAGATGTAAAATTAGTCAGCTCCATCATGGGCACTGACCTCCATAGTATCTGGGACATCTTCAAGGAGCGATGCCTCAAAAAGACAGTGTCCAACATTAAGGACCTCCATCACCCAGGACATGCCCTCTTCTCATTGCTACTATCAGGAAGGAGGTACAGAAGCCTGAAGGCGCACACTCAATGATTCAGGATCAGCTTCTTCTCCTCTTCCATCAGGTTTCTGAATGGACATTGAACCCATGAACAGTACCTCATTATTTTTTTTACTTTTTGCACTACATTGAACCTGGTTCTGATTCTGTTTGAAGAGTTTCCGCTGAAGGTCTTTGCCGGTCAGGGATAAGGGAACACAGCGACCTGGGAAGCTTGCTCTGTGGGAAGTCTTCCCTTCTGGCAGAGACAAAATAACTACTGACCCAAAGACAGCAACAGTGTCAGGTCAATTTTTCTGGGTTAAAATGTTGAACAACAAGTCTTGCTGATAAATATTGAACAGAGCTGGAATGGGACAGGAAATAACATAAAAAACAGGAGCAGGGATGAGTCCATTCAGCACCTGTCCCTCAATTCCAATCTCAAGAAAGGAATCACGGACAATTTACAGCTCAACAGTAGGACTTCACTCAAAAACTCAAAAAGAAACCGACTATATTTACACAGTATATACTGTGGAATCTGGTTAATTAGTCCATCAGTTAATTCGGGCAACAGTTTATTTGAGACAACCTTTAAAGAACAAAAACTAATCGAGAAAATAGCTGGGATTCCTTTCATTTATTTGAGACAGTTCACCTCTTAATTGGGACGGGAGACTGTTGCTGAACAGTTTTAACTAGCATCAGTCACGTGACATGTGTGGTGGTTGGACCACTATACCGTGCTCAGAGTGAAAAGTTTTTAAATAGCGTCATTTGTGTGTGTTTGTGTTCAAAAACAGTGCTTTTTGTCACTGATATTTGTCAAGAAACAAGCTTTAAGACAAATTAGAATCATTTCGCTCACTATGCTTTCTGGCATTCAGGCTTAGAGCTGGCAGAAAAGGCTGCGCATGAAAATGAAACAATTTTACTCCTTAATCAAGTTATATCCTATGAGGAATTTGAAGATATCAAAAAGTATCTTAAATGTTTCAATGAAGGTGAAGATTTGGAGGAAGATTTTCAAGCATTGTACAAAGGTACTCCATTATCTGCACTGAGTGTTTGTGCTAATTTTACCCATTTACAGTCAATCAAAAGAACACAGCAATATGTTGCTTGTCCATCATATCCAATGTGACCGTGAAACCTGTGCAGAAGAGTTTTTAAAGTGGAAAAGCCGTTGTACTGGGACAGTTTCACTCTCAATCTCAGAAGTCTAGGTCCAGTAGTATAAGCAGTCATCACAAACTTGGTTGCAATGGACAACCATGACTTCCTTGGTGCCTTATCATGCCCTTCACTCTCCACGAAGCATTGCCAAACGGGCTTCTCAGCCATTGGATATCACTGCTCATCTCATCCACCCAGAGATAACTTCATATGCTCAGAGAGCAATGGTCCTTTTTCACTGGGGTATGAGACCCGCAGGCTACCTTCACCTAGTTTGGCCTTCCCGTCGAAACTGTGTACTGGGGTGTGGCTGCTGTCGCATGCAAACAGGGGAGAGCTGAGTGTCCAGTGGAGACCAAAGGTGAGCCAGCTGCCCCAGAATGGACATGACAAGTCCCTTTAGCAGAGGCGCTACCCCTCCTTGGACACTGCATACAGTGTACACCCGACAAATTCCTCCATCGATAACTATTAGAAACTAATATACAGTTTTATAGTACTGTAGTAGAATTAGTAGTGTTATAATTTGTTCCGTATTTCATTTAAATACATGATTTGTCACTCAGTCAAATGGTAGTTTATCTTTTCATATATTTTTAACTATTTCCATGAAACCTTGGCTAATTAAGGCAGCTGCTTCATTGGGCCAAGATGTACTGGTTGTGATGTGTTCCAAATAATAATTTTTAAATATAGATACACACACACATATATATATCATATTATAACATATAGTTATGATACTTGAAATATCGCTATACTAGACTCTGCTTTTGAGGGTTAGTACCTCCGTTAAGGGAAGTTATGTTGGTAGATCTAATGCTGTTATTGGCCTTTGGAAGCAGGCATATTAAAGAGCCCACATTGGAATTGCATTTGAGAAAATGTTAGAAACATAGAAAACCTACAGCACAAAACACGTCCTTCGGCCCACAATGGTGTGCCGAACATGTACTTACTTTAGAAATTACCTAGGGTTACCCATAGCCCTCTATTTTTCTGAGCTCCATGTACCTGTCCAGGAGTCTCTTAAAAGACCCTATCGTATCCGCCTCCACCACCGTTGGCGACAGCCCATTCCACGCACTCACCACTCTCTGCGTAAAAGACTTACCCCTGACATCTCCTCTGTATCTTCTTCCTAGCACCTTAAAACTGTGCCCTCTCGTGTTTGCCATTTCAGCCCTGGGAAAAAGCCTCTGACTATCCACACGACCAATGCCTCTCATCATCTATCACCTCTATCAGGTCACGTCTTATCCTCCACCATTCCAAGGAGAAAGGTTGAGTTCACTCAACCTATTCTCATAAGGCATGCTCCCCAATCCAGGCAACATCCTTTTAAGTCTCCCCCGCACCCTTTCTATGGTTTCCACATCCTTCCTGTAGTGAGGTGACCAGAACTGAACACAGTACTCCAAATGGGGTCTGACCAGGGTCCTATATAGCTGTAACATTACCTCTCAGCTCCTAAACTCAATCCCACGATTGAAGGCCAATGTACTGTATGCCTTCTTAACCACAGAGTCAACCTGCGCAGCAGCTTTGAGCAACCAATGGACTTGGACCCCAAGATCCCTCTGATCTTCCACACTACCAAGAGTCTTACCATTAATATTATATTGTGCCATCATATTTGTCCTACCAAAATAATCCACATCACACTTGTCTGTGTTGAACTCCATCTGCCACTTTTCAGCCCAGTTTTGCATCCTATCAATGTCCCACTGTAACCTCTGACAGCCCTCCATACCCCCAACTTTTGTGTCATCAGCATCTTTACTAACCCATCCCTCCACTTCCTCATCCAGGTCATTTATAAAAATCACAAAGAGAATGGGTCCCAGAACAGATCCCCGAGGCACACCACTGGTCACCGACCTTCAGGCAGAATATGACCCGTCTACAACCACTCTTCGCCTTCTGTGTGCAAGCCAGTTCTGGATCCACAAAGCAATGTCCCCTTGGATCCCATGCCTCCTTACTTTCTCAATAAGCCTTACATGGGGCACCTTATCATGTCCTATGATGGAGTCATAGGGCTGTGATCCAGTATAGGCTATGACTATAGGAGGCAATGAATATTTACTGTGTATATATTTCCTGTTGGAATTTTTGTAGTTTATAGTTTTTATTACTAGGTCTTGCGACGTACTGCTGCTGCATATCCACAACTTTCACAGCAAATGCCAGTCATATTGCATATTATTCTGATTTTTATTTCGACTCCATACTTCCTGTACTCATCTGGGCATTTTGTAGTATTAATTTCTCAGTGTTACAAGAAAGCCTCCCTCCTTTTTTGGTCTGACCTTTTGTGCCACTTATCATAGGGAGTTTCAGATTTGATAATCCCTCTCTTTTCCCTTGTGGGAGCAATTTTACTGCGAATTCCCTGAAACTTATTCTTGCATGACTTTGATTGATTACCTGATCACTGATATTTGTTAGCTTGTAAGATAAGGCTTCAATTTAGAAATAAAAATTCCTGTTTTAATATTGTCATTTCCATAACTATGCTAAATGAATTATGATCAAAAAGACAAAGTGACCACACTCCAGACCCATTTTTAGAGCTCTTTCTTTCTGCCCAGTTTCATTTCACAAGGATTAAGGGTGACCACCTCAGAATTCAATATGATGAATCTTTGCTGCACTCCCTCTATGGCAAGAATGTCCTTCTTTATGTAACAAGATCATTTCTTACATAATGTTCCAAATATTCTCTCATGAATGGTCTACACAATTCCAGTAAGATGTCTGACTCTCATTCCCTACGTACTAACCCTCCATGTTTCATGTGCAATCACCTCAAGATCTCTCTGAACACAACACCTTTCAGTCTTTCACCATTTAAAAAGAATTGCAATTTTCTACTTTTGCTTCCAAGTAATTGACCCCAGGTTTCCATATTACTTTCCTTCTCCCATAACCTCACTCATTCATCTAAGCTTTCTATATACACTTGAATCACCTTGCTGCAACCTCCTGACAGCTCACACCATTGCACAACTGAAACTCACTTTTGTATCATCAAAGGCCAATAAACTAATTATTCACTGTATTTGCATATTAGGTGTTGTGTTCAGAGGGATTTGGAGCTGTTGTACATGAATCACTGAGGGTTAATATGTAGGTGGCAAGCATCAGGTATCTTACTGAAATTGATTATCTATCAATCAACAACACCATATTCCATCATTTTCAAGGGCATCCTAATCCTGTTTACAAAAAAAAACCCTGGTTATTCAGTTTTAATAACACAAAATTACACCACCTCACATGTTCCCATCTTACACTTCATAATTCAGTCAACCTCTCTATCTCCTTCTGCACAATCTTTGTGTCTGCTTTTCTCATCCAGCATTGAATTATCAGCAAACCTGAATGTATTGCAACCTAAAGTAAACTGAAGTGTAGTTCCAAATCTTGTTGTAGTGAGCCACCATCCTGAAAAATGTCCCTTTCTTCATGAGTTAACCAATTCTTCATCAATTCTGTTACTAAGAATCCATTCTCACAGACCAATGTGATGAAAGATAATCAATCCCAATTGTTTACGGTATTGCTTTTTCCTTCTCCAGAAATACTGCCTAATCTGCCAAATATTCCCATCATTTCCTGTTTTTATTTATTTCCCCAAAAGATTAACTTACTTCGAATGTGTCATGACCTTAAACTCGATTTCAAAATCTAGTGACCACTTTATTAGATATGCAGTACCTAGTAAAGTGGCCCCTGAGTATATGTTGGTGGTCGTCTGCTGCTGCTGCCCATCAACTTCAAGGTTCAATGTGTTCAAGTTTGCTCTTCTGCTCATCACTGGTGTAATGCACGGTTATTTGAGTTACTGTTGCCTTCCTGTCAGCTTGAACCTGACTGGTCATTCTCCTCTGACTTGCCTCATTAACAAGGCATTTTCATCCACAGAACTGCCACTCACTGGATATTTTTGTTGCTTTTCACACTATCTTCTGTAAATTCTAGAGACTGTTATGTGTGAAAATCCCAGGAGAACAGTAGTTTCTGAGGTACTCAAACCACTCCATCTGGCACCAACAAGCATTCTATGGTCAAAGTAAATTAGATCAAATTTCTTCCCCATTCTGATGTTTAGCCAGAACAACAACTGAACCTCTTGACCATGTCAGCATGATTTTATGCATAAAGTTGTTGCCACATGATTAGCTGATTAGATGAACATACACAAATTGCTGGTGGAACGCAACAGTCCAGGCAGCATCTATAGGAAGAGGTACAGTCGACGTTTCAGGCCGAGACCCTTCGTCAGGACTAACAGAAAGAAGAGATAGTAAGAGATTTGAAAGTGGGAAGGGGAGGGGGAGATCCGAAATGATAGGAGAAAACAGTGGGGGGAGGGATGGAGCTAAGAGCTGGAAAGTTGATTGGCAAAAGGCATACAAGGCTGGAGAAGGGAGAGGATCATGGGACGGGAAGCCTAGGGGGAAAGAAAGGGGAGGGGAGCATCACAGGAAGATATAGTGAAAGGGACAGAGGGAGAAAAAAGAGAAAGAAAGGGGAAAAAATAATAAATAATAAATAAATAAGGGATGAGGTAAGAAGCGGGGAGGGGCATTAGCGGAAATTAGAGAAGTCAATGTTCATGCCATCAGATTGGAGGCTACCCAGATGGAATACAAGGTGCTGTTCCTCCAACCTGAGTGTGGCTTCATCTTGACAGCAGAGGCCATGGATGGATATATCAGAATGGGAATGGGACGTGGAATTAAAATGTGTGGCCACTGGGAGATCCTGCTTTCTCTGGCGGACAGAGCATAGGTGTTCAGCGAAACAGTCTCCCAGCCTGCATTAGGTCTCGCCAATATATAGAAGGCCACATCAGGAGCACCGGACGCAGTATATCACCCCAGCCGACTCACATGAAGTGTTGCCTTACCTGGAAGGACTGTCTGAGGCCCTGAATGGTGGTGAGGGAGGAAGTGTAAGGGCATGTGTAGCACTTGTTCCGCTTACAAGGATAAGTGCCAGGAGGGAGATCAGTGGGGAGGGATGGGGGGGGACGAATGGACAAGGGAGTCACGTAGGGAGCAACCCCTGTGGAAAGCAGAAAGGGGGGGAGGGAAAGATGTGCTTGGTGGTGGGATCCCGTTGGAGGTGGCGGAAGTTACGGAGAATTATATGTTGGATTAACAAGCAGGTGTACAGGTGTACCTAATAAAGTGGCCAATAAGTATAGCTTTCTACATCCATTGAATTCTCTTCTGCATCCACTGATTCTATCATCACCGCTCCCTCCCTCCCTTTCATTGTTTGGTTATGTACTCGGACATCTCTACTATATTTGTCAAACATAATTTCCAATTAAACTGTGTTGACTTTTATGAACTAAATTATGATCTTCACATAAGGTCCATTGTAAATTCCAAATTAACAGATTTCAATATTCTATTGAAATTGCTGTCCAGCTAAATTATTCCTTGTTTCCCTGCTCTTTTTCTTCATGAATAATGGTGGTGCACTTGGTGCCTTCTGATTCATTCCATGGTGTGGGAATGGTTAGATGATCATTCATCTACCCGTGATATTAGATATGAACTAGCTGAAGAAGAAAGCCATTCAGTGCCAAATATGGTCTGCATTTAATACAATCCTGCCTGATCTGAATGTGACTTTAACTCCATATTTCCATTTACCCCATTGATCTTTCATCCTATCAAGCATCTATCTATGACTACCTTTAAAATATTCAATGCGTCTTCTCCCAATGGAAGAACGTTCCAAAGACTCGTGATCCTCTGTCTGAAAGACTCCAGCCTGAGAAGCGACTTGGACTTGATCCAATTTGCTTACTGGCACAACAGGTCCACAACAGATGCCATTTCTTTGGCTCTTCACTTAATCTTGAAACATTTGGACGGCAAAGATGCATTCATCTTATATCGACTATAGCTCAGCATTCAATACTATCGACCCCTCAAAACTAATCAATAAGCTTCAAGACCTTAGTCTAAATACCTCCTTATACAACTGGATACAGGTGTCCCCTGCTTTTCGAACGTTCGCTTTACAAAACCTCGCTGTTACGAAAGACCTACATTAGTTACCTGTTTTCGCTAACAGAAGGTGTTTTCACTGTTATGAAAAAAGCAGTGTGCGATAAAAGGCAGTGCGTGCCCCGAGCAGCCAAGCTCCTCCCCCAGAACTGCATTCTAACCGGCATTGCTTAAACACATGCCTGTGAGCAGCCGTTAGCAAGATGAGTTCTAAGATAGCGGAAAAGCCTGAAAGGGCTCATAACGGTGTTACACTTAGCGTAAAATTAGACATAATTAAGTGTTTCGAGGTAGAAGAAGATGACCTGCCTGCCCTGATGGAAACAGACGACGATGAGATGACACCCCAGTGGTCCCAACCCCTGGGCCGCGGACCGACAAATTGCTGTGGAGAATGCAGCGGTAGCCGGCATGCACCCAGCACATTTTTAAGAAGAAAGCAGAAATAAACAAGCTAATTAATTAGGTGCCGCCCGGAACGTAAATGTTGGCCAAAGATTTGGCATTACATCTAAAACTTTGACAAACTTCAATAAATGCACGTTGGAGGGTACATTGACTGGTAGCATCTCAGCCTGGTATTGAAACACCAATGGAGATCCTACAAAAAGTAGCTGATCCAGCCCAGTCCATCGTGGGTAAAACCCTCTCCACCATTAAGCACATCAACACAGAAAAGTGTTGTAGGAAAGCAGCATCCATCATCAGTGACCTCCACTACCCAGGTTATGCTCCCTTCTTGCTGTTGCAATCAGGAAGAAAGTACAGGAGCCTCAGGACTCACACCACCAGTTTCAGGGATACTTATTACCCTTCAACCATTAGGCTCTTGAACCAGAGGGGATAACTTCACCGAACTTCACATGCTCCATCACTGAACTGCTCCCACAACCTAACGGATTCACTTTCAAGGACTGATGGCTGTGGTCTTCCATTAATTCTATTATGGTTAATGGATTTACTGAGTATGCCCACAATAATATGAATATCAGAGTTGCGATGGTGATGCATATGTACTTTGATAACAAATTCATTTTGAACTTTTGAACTTTCTTAAACATGTAACCCAGTGAGCCCTGTTCTAGATTCTCCCACAAGAGATTTCTTCTCCATCTCCATTCCTACATCCCTTAGGAATATGCATGCTTCAATCAAGTCCTCTCTCATTTTTCCAAACCAGAGAAAGGCACAGACCTAGACTATCCAACCTTTCCCCATAAGAAAACTCATCCATTCCATTTATTATTCCTGAAAGAGCATTGCTTGGAATTCTAAGATACAGGCTACCTTTTTCTTCTGCTTTAGTCCATTCACTTATCCATTTTATGCTGATGATTTTGCTCTTTGCTTCCTTTGCTTTCCGACCGTGTTTGGTATTTTTACTGAACCTTCTGTAATGAAAGCGTCTTAGCCAATTCTTCATTGCCCATAACAATTTTTTCCCCCGGAGCACAAATTTAATTTTGTATCTTTCTTTTAACACAGTCCTAAAAACTACAATTCTTTTTTCCTTTCTAATTAGTTCCCATTTTCTATCTTAATTTTATGATTTTTTGATGATTCCAAAAACTCATCCACTTCTGCTGCTTATCTTGGTAATAGTAAATTTCTTTGAGCTTAATATCATTATTATCTTCTTTGTTAGTGATAAATTGATCACTCGTCCCATCAAGATTTTACTTTCCAATGGAATGTAAATCCATTGAAAATTCTAAAATGTTTACTTATTGTTCTCTATTAGTTATCTCCAATAAACCTTGTAATGTGATTTCCTAACAGACAATATTTCAACTATTAGCTGCTTTGTAATTATGTAACTGACGTCCTTTAGTTTCAAGAATCTGACTGGCAAGCTGAGTGGAATGCTTTATTTTATACTTGCCCTAGTGCAAGATTACTAATTAACCTTCTTGCTTTACACAAACCAAGATCCAAACAGTCTTGAAAGTATTTTATAAACTACTCCAAATTATATTTGCTATAAAAAGAGTGAGAGTTGAAAATACTTAGTAAGTTATGCAGCATCTACAAACAAAACAGAGTTAATACTTCAGATCAACGACCTTTCATCACTTTACTAATTTGAAGAATGAAAAGCCCCATAATTCTAACTTCATCTTTCTGATAAAGTCCCTTTCCTTGGTTAGGCCTACAGTACAGATGCTAGTGCGACAGTATGTAACTTATTCCCACCAATCCCTTTAGCTCCTTATTATCCCTCAGTGCTTTTTCTCTCTCTTAGCATTTTGAGTCATAGATTCACATGGTGCAGCAACAGGCCCTTTGTCCAACATCAACCAGTTCATGCTGGCCATCAAGCTATCATTTACACTAATTCCTTTCCATTCTCCCCACGTTCTGACATCTCACCCCAACATTTTACACCAATCTGTTGATGGGTAACAATCCTTTCATCTCTCTGTTGTTTTACACTCTTTGCTGTATTTACTGTTATAACACCATAAGATAAAGGAGCAGAATTAGGGCATTTAGCACACTGAGTCTGCTCCACCATTTCCTGTCTTCTCCCAGTATTCCTTCATGCTCTGACCGATCAAGAATCTATCAACCTCTGCTGTACATAAAGACTTAGCCTCCACAGCTGCCTGTGGCAATGAATTCCACAGATTCAACACTCTGTCTAAAGAAATTCCTCCTTATTTCCATCCTAAAATGATGCCCCTCTATTCTGCGTTTGCGTCCTCTGGCCTTAGACTCCCCACCATAGGAGGCATCCTCTCCACATCCATTCTATCGCAGCCTTTCAACGTATGGTAGTTTTCAATGAGGTCACCCCTTATTCTGAATTCCAGTGAGTAGAGGCCCCAAACCATCAAACACTCCTCTGATGACAAGCCTTTCAACCCTGGAATCATTTTCATGAGCTCCTTTGAACCCTCCCCAATGTCAGCACATCCTTTCTTAGATAAGGGTCTCAAAACTGTTATATTTGTTATCACCATTGATACTGTTTGCTCTCTGAGATTTGCAGGTGCAAATGATTTCATTGTACCCTGGTGTACATGGCAATGATTCCACCGCTCACTGGAAGCAACTTACAGTGGACAATTAGCCTGTCAATTCACATGTCGTTGGGACAGGGGGAGAAACTGGAGCACTCGGAGGAAAACTTCGCACAAATGGCACCAGAAGGCACAAATGGACTCAGGTCACAGGAGCTGTGAGCTGTGCTGCCCCTCGGCCAAAGCTCATTCCTCACTACTGTCCTTAAGACATCCTTTAGATCAGGGCTACCCCATTCCCTCCCATTGTGTCAGTCTATTTTAAGCAGCTAATTTCCTGGAACAATTAGTTGCAGAACCCTGGCCACTGGAGAATAA
This sequence comes from Mobula birostris, assembly GCF_030028105.1. Classification (NCBI taxonomy): domain Eukaryota; kingdom Metazoa; phylum Chordata; class Chondrichthyes; order Myliobatiformes; family Myliobatidae; genus Mobula; species Mobula birostris. Next base: position 40,912,779 of record NC_092387.1, read on the forward strand.
CATCTGATGTTGGCTATTAGATCAATACCCATTTGTGCTAGTGAGTAATCTAACTTGTTCTCAATGTTTCTTGAAATCATTTTAGTCTCCTTGATTATTATTACACACCTCCATTCATGAAACCTTGTTCATCAGTTCACATTTAGCATTAAATTCACTCTGACTTTGTCTCATATTATATTTATCATTACTCCAGGATGCCATTTGGTCTATGGTCTTGCCTTTTCTCTTTAAATGTTCACCTCTCTTGAATCGTTCCTATCTTCCTTTATTAATTGAATGCCTTATAGAGTTATAGAGTAATATGGTATGGAAACATGTCAGCCCTTTTACATTAATCTTGCATTAATTTAATTTTTTTTACTCTTCACGTTCACATTAACTCCCCCCAGATTTCACCGCTCACTCACTCACGCCCTCTGGCTAACTCACAGCAGGAAACTAAAAAGAAAACTAATGGAACTGGCCTGTACAACTGTAAAGGGAAGTGTGATCCCTCATGGTGTGAGAGATAGTTGATCAGAGCATCAATAACAAAAATTGGTGGAATATGTAAAGGACAGCTCTAAAAGGACAGCTGATGCGGTGATTGGTGAAATAACAGAAAATCATGAAAGGCCAGTCTTACCTTTCACTTACTGGAGTATGATTTTGGCATAGAGTTTAAATTACTGGATAAATAATGTTGAGATTTGAATTTAAATCTACAACATCAGCCATGAAATTTAAGTTCAGATTAATACTATAGAATTTGGGACAACAAGAACAGCGATGACTGAAAACTGATTGGACTTTTATTGAAAAGGCCCATCTAGTCCACTAATGCTCTTCAAGGGAAGATATTCACCATCCTAATTCTGACCTCAGATTCTGGACGTGACCCTTATGATTGATTCTGGAATGACCTCGCAGGCTATTGAGGAGTACTAAATTTGTACTAGTGGAAAGATAAAATGGGATAAATTAAGTGGTATCAACTGAGTAAGCAAATTCAAACATAGTGAATACACTGCAAACCAGTCTGACCTAGCAAAGTGCTCCTCACAAATATGTGGGGGGTGATATCAGATTTGGAAGAGTTGTCCTACAAACTAGTTAGAGAGCATTTTGACATAATCATACTCACGGAATGCATGTGCCAGCCTCCTTCAACCTTTACATACAGTCCTATCTAACAAGTTAGGACAGACTCACAAGAGGTTGGGTGCTCTCATGGCATCAGGTCAAACCTGGACAAGGAAACTTTGTTCTTGACTACCAGCTACCATCCTCCTTAAGCTAATGAGCCAGTGCTCCTCCGTGTTGAACTATAATGGGAAGAATAAGAGGGGTTTTCAAAAAATGAATGACATTTGTGCTTTTGGCACTACCACCAATGACCAAGACCAAGATTTCTCCCTGTAGGACATATCTGATTGTCTATGTCTGCAATAAGTATTAAGTGGACCAACTGGAGGGATAAATCTACCTGACTTCCTTCTCATCAGTCTATCTGTGGCAGATGTATCTACCATGATAGCACTGAGAGTCTGACCACAGCAGAGACCTAATGGAGGACATCCTCCACTGTGTTGAGATAACTAGGACAGATACAAAAACGATCTGGCAGTTCAAAACTAGACATCCACAAAACACAGTATACCATTAGTGGCAGTAGTAAGTTACAACATCTCATCCTTAGCTTCATAGTCTGGCATATCCCTCACTCTATCATTACCACTGACAGTCATGCCTACAGAGGTACTGGGCACATCTAAAGATGACGGGGCATCAGCAGAGTGAAGTTTCAAAATAGGAACACTGGCATATTAAGCAGTATCCAACAGAGATAAGCCATTCACACAACCAATGGATCATGCCAAATCCTTGCAGTCCTGCCGCAACAAGTCATGAAAAATGCTGGATAATTAAACAGGTAATGGGAAGCAGAGGCTCCAAGGACATCACCCATCTCAATCATAGCAGGTCCCAGCATGAGAGTGTCGGGGATAAAACTGGACTATTCACAGCCCTGTTCAGCTAGGAGTAAAGGGTACCTCCTCTGAGAGCATCACCATCACAGAAACCACCCATTAATCAATTTGATTCACTCCATGATATCAATGAATAGTTGAGCGCAATCTACATAAGGCCAATTAATGTCCCAGTTGATCTAACGAAGATCCACATTCCAGAATCAGTTGCACCTCTACAGCACAAAGCAACATCAAAGATCTCTCGTAAAACTGGCATTGGCGTCATGAATCATACAAAGAAAGATGGATGCAATTGCTTGAAGCGAATGATCTCAGCCTCAGGGCATGACTGAAAGAGTTTCTCAGAGGACTGTTCTGGTTCTAAATATCCTCAGCTGTTTCATCAGTAACTTTCCTTTGACCATAGGATTAAAAATGAAAATATTTGCTGATGATTGCACAGTTCTATTCACAATTCCTCAGCAAATGAATGCACCCATTCCAGCAAAACAGAGTTTGAAAGTTTTCATCCATGAGCTGAATCAGAATCTGAGTGTCAGAATCAGAATCAGGTTTATTATCACCGGCATGTGACGTGAAATTTGTTAACTTAGCAGCAGCAGTTCAATGCAATACATAATCTAGCAGAGAGAAAAAAAATAAAGTAAAACATAATAATAAATAAACAAGTAAATCCATTACGTATATTGAATAGATTTTTTAAAAACGCAAAAACAGAAATACTGTATATTAAAAAAGTGGGGTAGTGTCCAAAGCTTCAATGTCCATTTAGGAATCGGATGGCAGAGGGGAAGAAACTGTTCCAGAATGGCTGAGTGTGTGCCTTCAGGCTTCTGTATCTCCTACCTGACGGTAACAGTGAGAAAAGGGCATGCCCTGGGTGCTGGAGGTCCTTAATAATGGATGCTGCCTTTCTGAGACACCGCTCTCTAAAGATAGAAACATAGGAACATAGAAAATATGTGCAGGAGTAGGCCATTTGGCCCTTCGAGCCTGCACTGCCATTCAGTATGATCATGGCTGATCATCCAACTCAGAACCCTGTACCTGCCTTCTCTCCATACCCTCTGATCCCTTTAGCCACAAGGGCGATATCTAACTCCCTCTTAAATATAGCCAATGAACTGGCCTCAACTGTTTCCTGTGGCAGAGAATTCCACAGATTCACCACTCTCTGTGCGAAGAAGTTTTTCCTCATCTCGGTCCTAAAAGGCTTCCCCTTTATCCTTAAACTGTGACCCCTCGTTCTGGACTTCCCAACATCGGGAACAATCTTCCTGCATCTAGCCTGTCCAATCCCTTTAGAATTTTATACATTTCAATAAGATCCCCCCTCAATTTTCTAAATTCCAGCGAGTATAAGCCTAGTCGATCCAGTCTTTCTTCATATGAAAGTCCTGCCATCCCAGGAGTCAATCTGGTGAACCTTCTTTGTACTCCCTCTATGGCAAGAATGTCTTTCCTCAGATTAGGGGACCAAAACTGCACACAATACTCCAGGTGTGGTCTCACCAAGGCCTTGTACAACTGCAGTAGTACCTCCCTGCTCCTGTACTCGAATCCTCTTGCTATGAATGCCAACATACCATTCGCCTTTTTCACTGCCTGCTGTACCTGCATGCCCACTTTCAATGACTGGTGTATAATGACACCCAGGTCTCGTTGCACCTCCCCTTTTCCTAATCAGCCACCATTCAGATAATAATCTGTTTTCCTATTTTTGCCACCAAAGTGGATAACCTCACATTTATCCACATTAAATTGCATCTGCCATGAATTTGCCCACTCACCTAACCTATCCAAGTCACCCTGCATCCTCTTAGCATCCTCTTCACAGCTAACACTGCCGCCCAGATTCGTGTCATCCGCAAACTTGGAGATGCTGCATTTAATTCCCTCATCTAAGTTATTAATATATATTGTAAACAACTGGGGTCCCAGCATTGAGCCTTGTGGTACCCCACTAGTCACTGCCTGCCATTCTGAAAAGGTCCCGTTTATTCCCACTCTTTGCTTCCTGTCTGCCAACCAATTCTCTATCCACATCAATACCATACCCCCAATACCGTGTGCGTTAAGTTTGCACACTAATCTCCTGTGTGGGACCTTGTCAAAAGCCTTTTGAAAATCCAAATATACCACATCCACTGGTTCTCCGCTATCCACTCTACTAGTTACATCCTCAGAAAATTCCATGAGATTCGTCAGACATGATTTTCCTTTCACAAATCCATGCTGACTTTGTCCGATGATTTCACCACTTTCCAAATGTGCTGTTATCACATCTTTGATAACTGACTCTAGTATTTTTTCCCCACCATCGATGTCAGGCTAACCGGTCTATAATTCCCTGGTTTCTCTCTCCCTCCTTTTTTAAAAAGCAGGGTTACATTAGCCACCCTCCAATCCTCAGGAACTAGTCCAGAATCTAAAGAGTTTTGAAAAATTATCACAAATGCATCCACTATTTCTTAGGCTACTTCCTTAAGCACTCTGGGATGCAGACCATCTGGTCCCGGGGATTTATCTGCCTTTAATCCCTTCAATTTACCTAACACCACTTCCCTACTAACATGTATTTCCCTCAGTTCCTCCATCTCACTAGACCCTCGGTCCCCTACTATTTCCGGAAGATTATTTATGTCCTCCTTAGTGAAGACAGAACCAAAGTAGTTATTCAATTGTTCTGCCATGTCCTTGTTCCCTATGATGTCTTGGGTTCCTTATAGGCTAGTGCCCAAGATGGAGCTGACTAGATTTACAACCTTCTGCAGCTTATTTCAGTCCTGTGCAGTAGCCCCTCCATACCAGACAGTGATGCAGCCTGTCAGAATGCTCTCCATCCCCCAACAAGAGAGAGTTCAACCAGCTGTCCTTGACATTCAGTGGTCTTAGCTTCCTCGGAGTCACCGTGAAACATAGTCAACTGGATGAACCACACTGTGGCCAGAAGAGCTGATCAGAGCTTGGGTATCCTGATAATCCTCAGATACCTTAGGTATGAGCCAGGAGTATGATGAAAAACCCATCAAATCCCTGGATAATGCAGCTTTAAACACCTCAAGAATCACAATGCCATACAGAACAAAGCATCCTTAACCATCACCCTCAACATTCGTTCCCTCCACTATCGGCACATAATGGCTACAGCCAGCGAACTTCAACGGTATCCCTCAAATCTGCCACCAAGAATAATATGGAGAATAAATGAATTTGAACACCTCCAAGCCACACACTGTCCTGTCTCATAACTATATTACTAGTCCATTATCGCTGGGTCTCAATCCTTTAATTCCTTATTCAACTTTGCAGTGGGAATACACTCACCAGAATGATTACATGTCAAGGGATAGGTAATTAATGTTGGTCTTACCACTAACTATCAGTGCTGGAAAGTGAATAAATCAAGAAAATCTTTGCATCCAGTTGCACGGTGGGGAAAAGCATGATACACCTGCACAAAGAAGACTGAAGTTAAATAAAATAGAAGAACACTATAGATTCAACAAATAAAAATGGTAATGAAAGTGTATTGTTTAATGACGGTTGGATCTCCACAGCCTAGACCCCAGCATATTAAAGACTTTCCTTTTCATCTTGTCTTTAATGACCTCAAGACACCCTAAGGCCTTTTACAACATAGCGCCTGTCAAATAGTTTCTCGGTTGTAATGCAGATGAAATGCAGTAGTCATTTGTAATATGTGATAAGATGTGATTCAGACCAGCACTTCCCAAAAATACAACCCTGCAACTAAAATCTAGGGAAGCATCAATGAATACATGTTCACCTTTATCATCCATCTGATACAAATATTTCTCTGATTGTTGGGTCTGAATCCTAATGGATATGTCTTCATCAGAGAACAGTCATGGCTTCTGGTGAAGATTAGTAAGAGGAAGGCAATAAACACACCCTTACTGATAAAGCCACGTCCCTTAATTGAATGTAGGAAAACATAAGGAATATTGACAGCATAAGAACCGAAGCAAATCAGTGCAGGAATGGTCTCAAACCTGTGACACCACTGATAGCTGTTCAACTTCTATTCTGTGCTAGTTCCCTATAGCCCTCAACTTCTCAATCTTACAAAACTAATCTACCTCCACCTTAAATATTACTAAAACTGTCTAAAGCCTCCACCACTCTCTGAGTTACAGAACTCCAGAGATTCACCTCCTCCTGCAAGAAAAAAAATACTATACTTCTTATCTTTAAATGACCAACCCCTTAACCTGTAACTAGATTCTTTTGTTCAAGGCTGTCCCACTTGTGAAAATGTCACAATATCTACCTCGCCAGCCCTGCAGGATATTATATGTCTTAATAATTCTATATCACAGTAAGTCACTCTTCTAACCTCCAAAGAAAACAGGCCTAACCTGTTTAGTTTCTGTATTTGAAACTAAATAACCAAATAATCTGTTATTGATATATTTGAGAGATTAATATTGGTCCCAGGACACTGGGGAAACTGACAGAATCACAGAGTGCTAAATGAAAACTGCTGTATTCTGGTATTAAGTGGAGATGAGGAAGTTGATTTTGTGCCAAACCTTTCTTGATTCATGAATGGCCTTCGATTTGACAAATTATCAAATCTATTCCATCATTTAAAAAGAGAAGGACAGATAGACTGAGAAATTATGGATATTAGTCTGCAGTTAGTACGGAGAATTGACGAGAATCTGTTCTGAGGAACAGAATAACTGAGCATTTGAATAAATATGAATTATCAGAGAGAAGTCATTAAAGAGAAAGATAAGGGAGTTTTGATTGGTGTTATATTTATATCTAAAAGTTATTCACTAAAGGATTGGTAATGAAAATTAGAGTGTGTGGAATTGGAAGCCACCTTCTAATGAACAGAGGGAACTGGGTCAGCTATTGGAGCAGAGAATAGGAATAATGGAATCTAATAAATTTGGCAGGATATGACTCACGGTTTCCTCTCATTCTGGGGCCTCAGGGTTTGAGCAGGTGATTCAGTGGAAGGAATGAGAGTCAATTATCAAGTTTGCTGAAGATCCACAGTGGTCTGGATTGGAGCAGAAAGTTGCAGAGACATCAGTAGGTTGACTAAGTGTGAAAAACCATGGCAAGTTAAGACTAATATAAGAAGGGTAAAACAGCTTTCATTGGATCGATGATGTGTAGGGAAAGGCATGATGGATAAAAAATTCCAACTCTTAAGCTTGTGAGATGGAAATTGAATAACCATCGCAGTAATCCTATAGAGGAAAGCCAACAATATTCGCAGTCACAAACAATTTCTGAACAATCTGTTGCCAACATACTTTAAGGACAAGAAGTTGCATTAATATGGAACCCTTCTTCAGAAATTTCTTTAGCCTTAAGGTGGTGAATCTGTGGAATTCATTGCCAATTCATTGGGTGTATTTAAAGCAGAGGTTGATAGGTGCTTGATTAGTAAGGGTGTCATAGGTTACGGAGGGAAGGCAAGAGAATGGAAGATAATGAATCAGCCATGATCGAATGATGGAGCAGACTAGGTGGGCAGATTTACCCAATTCTGCTCCTATGTCTTATGGTTTTAGCATACGTAGCTGTCCAAAGCTGCTGCAGTGGATTTTCATCAATCAAGAAATGATACCAATCCACAAAAGGAAATGCCAGGGCAGGAAAGGAAGAATATGAGGTAGAGGGATGATGAGTTCAAAGAAGGTAACTCCAGAGCTTAGGCCATTGAATCCTAATGTAGAAAATCACAAAAGGCCAAGAGTGAACAAGTATAAAGATTTGGAAAACCAGAATAAGGTTTAATATCACGGACATCTGCTGTAAAATTTGTGGTAGCAATAAGAAGAGGGCACGTCCTAAGTTTTGGAGGTCCTTAGTGATGGCGTTGCCTTTATGAGGCATTTTCTGTTGAGGATGTCCTCAGTGCTGGGGAGACTAGCATCCGTGATGGAGCTTGCTGAGTGTGTAACTTTCTGCAATGTTTTCCATTTCTGTGATGCAACCAGTACAACTGTAAAAATTTGTGAGTCTTTGGTATCATACCAAGTCTCCTCAAACTCAAAATGAAATATAACCACTGTTTCCTTAATTTGCCCTTTCTTAAATCCTCAATCAATTTCCTTTATCTTAATGATGATGAGTGCAAGGTTGTTGTTTCAACACCACTCAACCAGCTGATCTATCTGGCTCTTGTACGCCTCCTTCTCACCATCTGAAATTCTGCCAACAATAGTTGTGTCATTGACAATTTATAGATGGCCTTTGAGCTCTGCCTAGCCACACAGTCATGGGCATAGACAGAGTAGAATGGTGGGCTAAGCACACATTCTTGAGGTGTGCCAGTGTTAATTGACAACAAGGAAGAGATGTTATTTCTGACCCACACCGACTGTGGTCTCCCAGTGACAAAGTAAAGGATCCAGTGCAGAGGGAGGTATAGCACCACAGGTTTCTGAGCTTATTGATTATAACTGAGAATATGATGGTGTTGAACACTGAGCTGTAGTCACAAACATCAGCCTGACATAGGTATTGCAGGTATTGACGTAGGTAGTCCAGGTGATCCAGGCTGAGTGACAAGCTACAGAGACTGCACCTGCTGTTGACCAACTGTGGTGATAAGCCAGTTGTTGGGAGTCCAGATCCTTGCTTAGGCAGGAGTTCATTCCAGCCATGACCAACCTCTCAAAGCACTTCATCACAGTAGATGTGGGTGTAACTGGGCGATAGTTGTTGAGACAGCTCACCCTACTCTTCTTGGTCACTGGTATGAGTGTTACCTGATTGATGCAGGAGTGAACCTCCAAATGCAGCAGTGCGAGATTGAAGATAACCTTGAACACTCCTGTCAGTTTGTTAGCAAAGGTTTTCAGTGCCCTACCAGTTACACCACCAAGGTCTGCTGCCTTGCAAGGGCTAGACCAAAAAATGTAGGAGAAGAATTAGGCCATTCAGCCGATCGAGTCTGCTCTACCACTCCATCATGGCTGATCCTGGATCCCACTCAACCTGCCTTCTCGCCTTATCCTTTGATGCCCTGACTAATCAGGAAACTATTAACTTCCGCCTCAAATATACCCACAGACTTGGCCTCCACTGCAGTCTGTGGCAGAGCATTCCACAGATTCACTGCTCTCAGGCTAAAAAAAAATCCTCCTTACCTCTGTTCTAAAGGGTCACCCCTCAATTTTGAGGCTGTGCCCTCTAGTTCTGGATATGCCCACCATAGGAAACATCTTCTCCACATCCACCCTATCCACTTGTTTCAACATTTGGTAGGCTTTAATGAGATTCCCCCGCATTCTTCTAAATTCCAGTGAGTACAGGCCGAAAGCTGCCAAACGCTCCTTACATGTTAACCCCTTCATTCCTAGAGTTGTTGTTGTGAACCTCCTCTGCAATGATAACACATCCTTTCTGAGATACAGGACCCAAAACTGTTGACAATACTCCAAGTGCAGCCTGACTAGTGTCTTAAAAAGCCTCAGCATTATCTCCTTGCTCTTATATTCTATTTCCCTTGAAATAAATACCAATATTGTATTTGCCTTCTTTACCACAGACTCAACCTGTAAAGTAAACTTCTGGGAGTCTTGCACAAGGACACCCAAGTCCCTCTAATGTTTGAACCTTCTCCGCATTTAGGTAATGGTCCACACTGTTGTTCCTTTCACCAAAATGCATTATCATACATTTCCCAACACTGTATTCCATCTGTCACTTTTTTGCCCTTTCTTCTAATTTGCCTAAGTCCTGATGAAATAGCATTGCTTCCTCAACAGTACCTACCCCTCCACTTACCTTTGTATCATCTGCAAACTCTTCCACAAAGCTATCCATTCCATCATCCAAATCATTGACAAACAATGTGAAAAGTAGTGATCCCAATACTGACCCCTGAGGAACACCACTAGTTACTGGCAGCCCACCTTAATCCCACTCGCTGCCTCCTGCCTGTCAGTCATTCCTCTATCCATCTTTCCTGTAATGCCATAGGATTTTATCTTGATAAGAAACTTCATGTGTGGCACCATATCAAAGGTCTTCTGAAAATCCAAGTAATTGATATCCACTGCCTCTTCTTTGTCCATGCTGCATGTTACTTCCTCGAAGAACTCTAACAGATTTGTCAGGCAAGATTTCTCTTTACAGAAATCATACTGACTTCGACTTATTTTATCATTAGCCTTCATGTACCCTGAAACCTCATCCTTAATAATAAATTCCAACACTTTTCCAACCACCGAGGTTCGGCTAACTGGCCTATAATTTCCTTTCTTTTGCCTTCTTCCCTTCTTAAAGAGTGGATTGACATTTGCAAGCTTCCAGTCCTCCAGGAACATGCCAGAATCAAGTGATTCTTGAAAGATCATGACCAATGTATCCATTATCTCTTCAGCAACCTCTTTCAGGACTCTGGGATGTAGTCCATCTAGTCCAGGTGACTTTTCCACCTTAAGACCTTTGAGTTTGCCTAGCACTTTTTCCTTTGTAAAAGCAATTGCACACACTACTGCTTCCTGACACCCGCAGACCTCTGGCACACTGCTAATGTTTTCCACAGTGAAGTCCGATGCAAATTACCCATTAAGTTCATCTGTCATTTCTTTGTCTCCTATTACTGCCTCACCAGCATCATTTTCCAGTGGTCCAATATCAACTCTCACCTCCCTTTTACTCTTTGTATAACTGAAAAACTTTAAGCATCCTGCTTTATCAGCCTCTCGAAAGATGTTCTGACAACGACCTCCGAGACGGAGATCACTGGGTCATCAGATGCTGCAAGGATTCGTACAGGAGTAGTTTTATTCTCCCTTTTAAAGCACACATAAATGGCATTGAGTTCATCTGGAAGTGAGATCTCACAGCAATTCACGATGTTAGATTTCGCCTTATAGGAAGTAATGGCCTGCAAATCCTGCCAGAGTTGGTATGCATCTGACTCCATCTCTAACTTCAATTGGAATGATTTTTCCACTCTTAAAATAGCCTTCCATATGTTGTACATAGACTTGTAGAGTTCTGGATTACTGGTCTTGAATGCTACAAATCTAACCCTCAGCAGACTACAAATCTGCAGGTTCATCCACAGCTTTTGGTTTGGCTATGTCCAGTGTGTTCCCAAAGGAACACACTCCTCCACACTGGTCTTGATGAAATGAGTAAAAACCATGGCATTTTCATTCAGGCTCAAATTCAAACTGGGAGAGCGGATTCAGTTTGGTAAGTCAATTGCGGCAGGAGTTACGGGCAGTGATACTGACAGTGACTGAAGCAGGTCCTGTGACTGAAAACAAAGACAGTGGCTCGATCTTCCCAACATTTATTTGGAGGAAATTCCGTCCCATGCAGTCCTGAGCGGTGGAAGAGCAGACGAGTGCTTTAGAATAAGTGCAAGAGCTGGGGGAGTGGGGTAGAGATGAAATATCAATGTGTACTATAACAGAATGTGTACAAACTGGAGTCATGTCTTTTAATGCTCAGGGGCAATCTGTCAATGAGATGTGGGTGGTTAGGTTGGGGAATAAGATAGATCCTGGAATGGTACCTGTGACTATGTAGCAATAGGTAGAGATGTTGTGATGGGGTGATTCTCTGTTTATGAGTAGATAGAAAAGTAGATAGCACTGATGGCTTTGTGGTCAAGTTTGCATAGATAGGTGGAGGGGCAGGCATTGTTGAGGAAGCAGGGAGTCTGCATAAGGACTTGGACAATTTAAGAGAATGGGTAAATAAGTGGCAGATGGAACACAGTGTATGGGAATGTATGGTCATGCATTTGTAAAAGGAAAAAAAGTGTAGACTATTTTCTCAATGGGAAGCATATTCAGAAATCGGAGATGCAAAAGGAGTTCCCCTGCAGGAATCCTGAACCATTGAGTTGGTAGAAAGGAAGGCAAATGCAGTGTTTTTTTTAGATTATGAGGACACTCAGTCCTTGTTTATTGCCATTTAGAAATGCATGCATTAAGAAATGATACAATGTTCCTCCAGTATGATATCACAGAAACACAGGACAGACCAAGACTAATCTGACAAAAACCACATAGTTATAACATATAGTTACAACAGTGTAAAGCAATACCGTAATTTGATGAAGAGCAAACCATGGGCATGGTTAAAAAAGTCTCAAAGTCCCGATAGCCCATCATCTTACACAGATGGTAGAAGGGAGAAACTCTCTCTGCCATGAACCTCCAACGCTGCAAACTTGCCGATGCAGCACCCTGGAAGCACCCGACCGCAGCTGACTCTGTCCGTCTGAAAACTTCAAGCCTCCGACCAGCCCTCCGACACCAAGCACCGAACACCATCTCTGCCGAGCGCTTTGACCCCGCCCCGACCGCCGAGCAACAAGTAAAGCCAAGGACTCGGGGCCTTTCCCTCCGGAGATTCTGGATCACACAGTAACAGCAGCAGCAAAACAGGCATTGCAGAATTTTCACTAGATGTTCTTCCGTGCTCTCACATCTGCCTCCATCAAATCAGGATTGTGCACAGCACCCTACTCAACAGATAATAGATATCTATCACCGGAGTGGCCACTGCGTGCTGTGTCGTGTCGCCATCTTCTCCTCTCCAATGTTGGCATTCTTTTCAAGAGTAGAATATAAAAGCAAGAATGTAATGCTACGGCTTCAGAAGTCATTGGTCAAACCACATTTGGAGCGTTGTGAGCAGTTTTGGGCCCTATATCTAAAACGTATGTGCTCGCATTGGAGAGAGTCCAGAGAAGGTTTACAAGAATGATCCAAATATATAAGGGAGCATTTGATGGCTCTGGGCCTGTATTCGCTGGGTTTAGAAGAATGCGGGATTCTCAATGAAGCCTAGAGAATATTGAAAGGCCTAGATAGAATGGCATGAAAATGACTAGATGATACAGCCTCGTAATAGAAGGACCTTAGTTTAGAAACAAAGAGGAGGAATCTGTGGAATCCATTGCCACAAATGGCTGTGGAGGACAAGGTATTTAGTATATTTAAGGTGGAGGTTGATAGATTCTTGATGAGTAAGGGTATCAAATGTTACAGGGAGAAGACAAGGGAATGGGTTTGAAAAGGAAATAAATCAGCCGTGATCGAGTAGCAGAGAAGACTCAGTGGTCAGAACATTGAGTTCTATGTCCTACTGCTGTCTTTTGTAAAGATTGGGTGAAGATTGTCTCATCCAAGTCCTTGATGTAGGAGAGATGGAGGAAGAAAGCCTTGTGAAGGGCTGCAGACAGGTTGAGAAGGACAAGAAGGAATGGAATATCAGTTCACAACATCATCATGTCATAATCTGGAGATCATAGTTTATTCTCTACATTGTTATTAAAAGTTAGGTAACAGGTTAGAACTTCTAACCAAACGTTGTTGCTGAACAACTTTCAACTCACACTAGTGGCTGATCCAGCAACGTATCCTGAGTCATTCCACATGGTACATGTAGCTCTTAAAGGTATATTTATGCCAAGAATACTATAATTAGTCATGTTGTTAGGGACCTTTTGAGATAATAGCACAGCTAGAAATCTGATTGGAGGGATTCAATAAGATGTAAGGAAGTAGGCTCCAGTAGATTTGAGGACTTCGCAAAGGAAAGAGATGTTGGAGATAGGCCAGTCATTTTCAAGACAGACAGAGTAAGTGGATTCTTTAAAGAGGAAACTGATTTGGAACAGGGGGGTCAATATCTGAGGAGGAAGAACCACAACAATTGCGTCACGGCAACTGGAGAGCCACTGTTTGGGTCAGGACTGAAGGAGCATCCGCTGAGCCTCATCTCTGTATAAGATTATACAACATACACTTTGGAATAAATGTAGGATCCATTGTGCATACCCAATTGAATGGCACTGCAACATATAGATAGCTTGCGCATTTTGCTAACAATGATATAATTTGCTGTCTGTACTGTTAAAATGAGAATAACTTCGAGTCAACCAGGAATTAAATACAGAAACTGCTATCGCTAGAAGCATTGTCTTTACTCATTAGACTAATAGCAAAGCCAACATTTTCAAAGAACGTTATAACATCACAGGAAATCTATTCATCTATGGCAAAATTGTTCCCACAAAATATGACTGGAAATAAGAATCAAATAGTGTTTTGTCCAATTTAATTTTTCAAGCATTAAATCAGAGGAATTAATTGGAATTTGATCCGCGTGTATTAGGTTGAGTGATTGTAAATAACTTTCTGGCAGGCATTGGAAGCAGCCTGCAATGAAACAGGAGCTCAGAGTGAAGGGGAGGAGAGGAAATCACTGATCTATGAACCACTTTATTTAAGATCATTTGCTGTACGAGGGTTGAATCTGCATTCACTCTGAAATAGTTTAGGACAGAGCACTCCATCTTGCTAGATGCAGACTGCAGAATATTTGGCTATTTCCAACTTCAACTCTCTAGTCAGACTATCAAATTAAATTAACCCACCTAAGGTTTTGCAGTCACTCTCTTAAGATGTCTCTCGCACTGTTCAGTTGTGAGCTATTCTATTAATATCTCTAATTTGACAAGTGTGAAATACAATAATCATGGTCATTAGAAGATCAAAATGTAAGGAGTTCTGCATCAGGAAGACAAGAATGGGATTGGTTGAAATTGGCCACACTGTCAGTGTGGTGTAAACGTTCTGCTAATGGTTTGGTTTCATGTTGGCTGTCGAAAGAAACTAGAAAAGTGTTCATCTCAGCTCTTGATTAAGTCATGCCACCTCCTGACTGCTGTGTCAATCCTTCCTTATGGCCCAGTAATTTATGTAGCTAGTAATCTCTCTCTCTGGGGCAGTTTGTACTGTTTATCTTGACTCAGGATATGCCTTCTCTGGACAATAAACACCTAAGGTAGATCTGCCTTGTAATTAACCCTTTCCAAATCATTGCTGCTGGACTGACTCTCACTGTGGGGTATACCACTTGAATAAAAGCATGCGAAGTTGAAGCAATATTCAGCCATCTGTCCTTTTGAGCCTTTTCCACAATTTAGTGAGGTCATGTCTTGTGCCTCTCATTCTCTTTCCCACGACATCTAGTCTGAAAGTCTAGCATTCCGCATTGCTTATATTCTAAGATTAGGCATACAGGAAGGGAATTTCAAAGATTTAAAATGCTCTGTGTAATGTTAATATCAACAGAGTCCTGAATGTCTGATCCCTTATCCGGGGCCTACACCCCTAACTTCAAAGGAAACAACATCCCAGCATCAATCCTATTTAGGGTATCCCGATTTATTATGATTCCTTCCAATGCCTATTCACTGAAAACTCCGTCCAACAAGCTTTTATTTTATCTTCCAGCTTTGGGAATGATCATTTCTGAAATCTAATCACAGAAAAGAGAACATCTGCAGATCCTGGAAATCCAAGCAGCACACAAGAAGTGCTGGAGGAACTCGGCAGGCCAGCTAGCACCTACGGAAAAATGTACAGTTGATATTTCGGCAGGACTTGGCCTGAAACGGCAACTGTACTCTTTTCCAGAGATGCTGCCTGGCCTTCTGAGTTCCTCCAGCATTTTGTGTGTATTTCTGAAATCTAGTTTGGTTTTACCAAATAAACACAGTCATTTCATCACCTTTGTGTAATTAGTGAGAGTAAGGGAAGAACATGTCTGGCGTTTTGATTCTTTGGTATTATGGGTATCAATTTCATATCAAATATGTGGTCTTGCATGTGAGCTTCTGAATAAACATTCAATGGGAAATTAATGATGCACACAGATATATTCCAAA
Organism: Mobula birostris; assembly: GCF_030028105.1. NCBI lineage: Eukaryota > Metazoa > Chordata > Chondrichthyes > Myliobatiformes > Myliobatidae > Mobula > Mobula birostris. Next base: position 40,928,457 of record NC_092387.1, read on the forward strand.
GGGAGACCTGCTGTTTACTGTTTCATTACCAACACTGAGAGGAAAGCAAACTCCAAGTTAGAGCAGATTTTCTTGTTTTAATTGCATCGTGAATTTCACAGAGGCTCACTAGATGGATAGCTGGGATTAAGGTAACAGACAAGGTGGGGGTATTATTCTGATCTGTCCAGGAGTTGTTTGTAAAACTTGAGTTTGAGTGCACTGTTAAACAATAGGGCCAATGACAACGTGTTGGTTATTGGTTTTACTGGGATTGTGAGACTAATATTGATTCCCCCTGTGATATTAAAAAACAACAGTACAAGAAATGGCTGGGCCTTTACTTTAGCAAGTTCTAAGCCATTACACCATTGTAAAACTAAAGAACCCCAAATTCCAATGAACAGGTTAATAGCATTAAACATATAACAAATAGCTTGCAAGGTCTAAAACCCTGCTCTATGTTAAATACCTGTTCAAATTACAGCTTCTCATGCATTAAAATCAATGGAGAGTCTGTCCAAGTTTGTTTGAATGAATTTCCTACTCTATGTGCTGGGAAATGCTGTAACTTTCTGCTCCCTTGCTGCTAATGCCTGAGCTCAACAGCTAACACTACTTTGGACAATGAAACTCCACGCTGTGTAGGTCCCATAGTTGCTGCAGCTATTTCCACACAGAACCAGAGCTGAACCTCTGGCTGTAACCACTGATATCTGTGCTCCTCTAACCTGTTGTTTCCCCAGAGGAGGTCTTCAGACAACATGCAGCACACATGCAAAGCTTTTTCCTCAGTCTGCCTACAGCCTGGTGAGATATCTCACTATATTGATAGATGACAAACCGTTATCTCATAACCAACCCATGCACAACGCCTACTAAACATCCACGGCATAAAGGGGAAGGGAAAGGAAGAGCTAAAAGAGAAATAGAGAGGAGAAGAAACCCCACTTTTCACTGCAGTCTATACTTGAGATAGAGCTTAGTGACAGGCTTCTCAGTGAAGTTACAGTTTGCAGTGAACTTAAAATAGAGAAGAGCCTGACAGTGGATATGTCCCGCTGTGTGGTTCACCCAGTTTCCTATTCCTCTGCCCCCCATCAGCATCCACGCTTGATTTGCTGGATGTCAGCTAACCAGGCAAACCAACCCATGCACAATGCCTACTAAACACCAGACTATTTATCTGGCTAATTGCAGTGCGCTGCTGGTAAAATATTTGCTTGTCAAAATTTTGAAGTAAAATGGACGGGGGAAATGCCCAGAAGTCAAGCAGCTAGAAACAGTGACTTGAAAGTACTGCAGAGCATTCTACAATACACCTGCTTGGTGACATTTAGTGTTAAGTGAGGTCAGTCCAATGGGATGTCAAAAAAATCAAAACACATCTTGTTGGATGTTTAGATTATTCTGGGCTATGATCGTTCAACATTTATAGATGAAGTTTATATTGAAGCTTTGTAAAATAATGCTAGGTCAGAAAGAGAGTATTGCTTCCAATTGCAGTCACCACAGGAGCAGGAAAGGTTTACCGGAATAGCTCCAGGGCTGAGGGATTTTAACTTTAATGTGGGCTTGTTCTTTTTGTACAGGAGGCTGAAAGGAAATTTGATGGAGGTGCACAAAATTTGGTCAGGATTATTGCGTTTAAAATGGAGGGTGAATGAGGTAAACTGTTGAATGTGTCAAGGACCACAGAACAAGCGTGTGGAATGCACAGCCAGCGAAGGTGGTAGAGGTGGATACAATAGCGTCTTTTAAGAGACTCTTACATAGGTACGTCGAGCTTAGAAAAACAGAGGACTATGTGGTAGGGTAATTCATTGTGGGCCGAAGGGCTTGTAATGTTCTGCAGATTTCTCCGTTTCTATGTTTCTATGTAACAAGCATTCCGAGTTGTTGGAAAAAGATCCTAGAGCGACTTGAGAATATTTTGTTTGCATGAAGTGGAATGAATTGCTTGAAAGTGCATTCAGTGGCCACTGTATTACAGACAAGAGGTAACTAACAAAATGGCCGCTGAGTCTCCATTCATGGTCTTCTGCTGCTGTAGCCTATCCACTTCAAGGTTTGATGTGGTTTGCATTCGGAGATGTGCCTTTGCACACCCCCGTTGTACCATGTGGTTATTTGAGTTCCTATCACATTCTAGCCTGGCCATTCTCCTCTGACCTCTCATTAACAAGGTGTTTCCACCCACAGTGTATATTGTTTTTTTTCTGTTTCTCACACCATTCACTGCAAACTCTAGAGAAGGCCGTGTGTGAAAATCCCAGGAGATCAGCAGTTTCTGGCACCAATGGTCAAAGTCACTTAGATCACATTTCTTCCCCATTCTGATGTTTGGTCTGAACATCAACTGAGCCTCTTGACCATGTCTGCATGCGTTTATGCATTGAGTTGCTGCCACACGATTGGCTGATTAGATATTTGCATTAACATAACAGGTGTGCAGGTCTAATACGTGGCCACTGAGTGCATAATGAAGATATGATTCCTTTTCATGGAGTCATAAAATCATAGAATCCAAAAGTTGTGCTGAACAAGAATGGCCCTTCAAACCAGCAGAGTCATGCCGATTTTTTCCTCCACTACACTTACTATATTTGTTCCCATTACTTCTGTATTCCTCCATTCCTTGCCTATTCAAACGCCTGCCAAATATCTCTTAAGTGTAGTATAGTACCTTTCCCTCTGTCGGTGAATTCTGTATATTAACCACTCTTTGTAAAGCATTCCCTTTAAAATTCATTCCTCTCACATTTATACAATGACTTCTTGTTTTTACCACCTAACATGGGAAAAGTATTTGACTATCTACTCTATCTATTCCTTTTACAACTTTATATAACTCTATAGGTCACCTCTCATCCTTCACTGCTCCATGCAAAACAAGTCTAAACTAATCAGTACAGCCCCTCCCCTCCATAATGAAAGTCCTCCAATCTCGCCAACATCCATGACAAATGTCTTTGCACTCCCTCCAGCACACAACTATATCCATCCTATACTATGACAACCAGAAATGCACACAATATTCCAAATTTGGTCAAACCAATGTCTTGTAAAATTGGAACATAAAGACACCCTTTTATATTCTCTTTCCAGATATATAAAGACCATAAGACCGTTAGATGTAGGAAAGAATTAGTCCATTTGGCCCATTGAGTCTCCATTTGATAATGGTTGATTTATTTTCCATCTCAACCCCATTCTCTTTGTAGCCTTGGAATCAACCTCTGCTTTAAATACACTTAATGACTTGGCCAACCACAGATGTCTGTGGCAATGAATTCAACTTATTCACAACCCTCTGCCTAAAGAAATTCCTCCTCATCTCTGTTCTAAAGAGACATCCTTCGATCCTGAGACTGCACACTCCAATCCTCAACTCTCCCACTGTTGGAAACATCCCCTCCATGTTCACTTTATCTTTCAATATCCAGTAGGTCATTTTCTAAACTCCAGCAAATACAGGCACAGAGCCATCAAATACTCCTCGTTTGTAGATTTGTTCATTCCTGAGATCATTTGTGTAAAAGCCTCCTCAGGACCCTCTCCAATGCCAGCACATCGTTTCTCAGATATGGAGCTCAAAGTTGCTCACAGTAATCAAAGAGTGGCCTGACTAATGCGTTATAAAACCTTAGCGTTAAAAACTTGCTTTTATATTCTAGTTTACTTAAAATCAATGCTAGCATTGCTTTTGGGTTCATTACTACCAACCAACCTGCAAATCCCTTAGAAAATAGTCTATGTGTCTATTCCTTCTATCAAAGAGCATGACCATACACTTCCCAATACTGTATTCCATCTGCCACTTCTTTGCCCATTTTTGTAATCTGTCCAAGTCATTCTGCAGGCTTCCTGCTTCCTCGACATTACCTGCTCCTCCACCTGTCTTTGTACCATCTACAAACCTGGTCACAAAACGATCAATTTTGTCATCCAACCAATGAATGTATAATGTGAATGGTAGGGGGCCCAGCACCAGTCCCTGCGGAACACCACTAGTCACCAGCAACAACCAAATAAGAGCATCTCTATTCCTAATTTGCCTCTAGCCAGTCAGCTAATCTTCTGCCTATGCTAGAATCTTTCATATAATAGCATGGGCTCTTATCTTGTTTAGCAGCCTCATGTGTGGCACCTTGTCAAAGGCCTTCTGAAAGTCCAAACAAACAGCATTCACTGACTTTCCTTTATCTATCCTGCCTGTTATTTCCTCAAAGAATTCCTACAGATTTGTCAGGTAAGATTTCCCCTTAAGGAATAAACATTGACTTCAACCTATTTTATAATGTGCCTCCAAGTATCTCAAAAGTTCAGCCTTAATAATAGACTCTAACATTTTACTAACTGGCCTATAATTTCCGGTCTTCTGTCTCCCTCCCTTCTTAAAGAGTGGAGTGACATTTATGATTTTCTAGTCCTTCTTAATCCTTTCAGAATCTAGTGATTCTTGAAAGATCACTACCAATTCCTCCTCATTCTCTTGAGAAAACTCTGTCAGAAACCTGTGGTCTTACTCTGGGGTCATACCCAGGTGACTTACCAAAGTGATAATATCCAGTCATGCCCAGGTGACTTACCATGTCTACCCTCAGATCTTACAGGTTGAAAGAAATAATTCTACATGCCTTGCTCACCATCCTATCAACCTGTGTGTTCACTTTCAAGATGCAAAAATCAGGAAAATGGGTAAAATCTTGATGATAAGAAATCTGTAAAAACTCTGGAACAGAACAAGGAAATGGAACACAAGAGATTCTGCAGAAGTTGGTAATCTTGAGCAACTCACACAAGTTGCTGGAGGAACTAAGCAGGTCAGGTAGCACCAATGGTGGGAGTAAACTGTCAAAGTTTTGGCTGAGAGCCTTCATCAGGGCTGGAAAAGAAGGGGGCAGAAGCCAGAATAAGGAGAAAGGAGTACAAACAAGAGAAAATCTGCAGGTGCTGGAAATCAAAGTAATATGCACACACAGAATGCTGGAGGAACTCAGCAGGCCAGGCAGCATCTATGGAAATGAGTGAACAGTCAATATTTCGGGTCGAAATTCTCCATACAGAGTACAAGCTGCCGGCGATCAGTGAGACCAGGTGAGGGGGAAGGTGGATGGGTGGGGGAGTGCGGATGAAATGAGAAGCTGGAGGTAAATGGTGGAAGGGGTCAGGTCCCACCCTGAAAATGTTAACTGTTTATTCCCTGCGTAGATGCTTCCTGACTTCCTGAGTTCCTCTGCATTTTTTGTGTATTGCTCAGGGGAGTGGGACTCAAGGCATGATTCTGCAAAGAACAAATATGGGGTTAATGGCTGAATGGCCTCTTTCTATGTGATAGCAATTTGATGACTCTATTTTGTCTGATTCCTTCATCCAATATTGCAGTTGCTGTACCTCTAGCCACAAATGTACATTCACTTCCTGACCACTATATGGGAGCTTCAGCAGAGGGATTCTAAGTCACTGCAAATTTTCAACAAACTCGGCCAGAGATTTCAACTTTCCAAAAGCAAAGGAGAATATTCTAAAACACCAAGGCACCAGCTAGTAACATTGGGCATCATTAGTTTACAATGTTTTGTTGGGCACATGGCCAAGTGGTTAAGGCATTCGTCTAGTGATCTCAAGGTTGCTGGTTCAAGCCTCAGCTGTGGCAGTGTGTTTGAGTCCTTGAGCAAGGCACTTAATCACACATTGCTCTAGTGTCTGTGCGAGGAGTGGTGCCCCACACAGACTTCCAATCTGCGCTTTGTAAGACATGAAAATGCCCGACGCAGCCTCTCATGGTCTGAGTCGACGTTCCCTCCCCTTCCCCCTCCCCTGATGTATGTGGAACTACCACTGATCTCAGACAGAGGCCCTTGAGAAACTTTAATAGTGATTGGAGCAATGAGAAATCAGTAGTAGTAACTCTTCACTAAAAGACCTGCCAAAACTCAAAGCACTGCAGTAGAGAAAGGAAAGGTCATTAAACGAACTCATTTCATATCAATTGTTCTGTAAAGAGAATTCCAAGAAAGATCAAAGTTGTGTAAAGTTTGCACAATAAAGCACTATAATGGAGCATTCTAGTACCATTTCATCTGATCTAATTTGAGATTGCCCTCTGTGCATTTTATTGACTGTATGAATATGGATATGCACAATATATACAACACTAATAGCAACTGTGGGCTTTACTTGATGGTTGCCAACCCCAATATTGGTGATTAATCATACCCTTGTTGTCCTGTGTTTGTCCCAGTGAATTGCTCTTCAGTTCTTGGATGGAGCTTGGGATCAGACAGTGCCAGACTCTAATGATGCAAAGGGAAATGATCATTCTGTTAATGAATTCACATAATTACAATAGATGGCTTCAGTAATGCTGTCACTCATATCTGCTAAAAATCTAATCATTTATATGTATTGTTTGTTCTTTAAGTCAGTGTTGAAAAGATACAGGTCTAAAGGCATTTGGAAAGGTCAGTCAGCATTGAAGTGTCAGCATTCTAACCATCATCAAAAAATTTTAGTGGGTTTGTCAGTAAAGTAGTGATGGTGTTGAGATGGTGACTGGTGTGTTAGTCCGTGTGTCCAGGGTTTGTGCCAGTCAGAGTTTTAATGGCTGTGTCAAGGACTGTGACTTTATAAATATTTGAGCTGTGTCCATTAGTGCGTCTGCGAATAAGTTAGATTTTATGTTCTGGGCTGTATTTAGAGGTTGTGTCACAGAGTGTGTTCAGATGTTGGGTTGAAGCCCTGATTCTCGAAAGGTCTTTTTTATTACTGATGTGTGCTGGGCTCGGGGAAGGCTAGTTTTGCACACAGTGCTATTTGATGCTAACTATGAGCTGGCTCATTAAACACCAAACACCATCCAGCAGCAGCACCAGGGCTCATGGCTCACTGACTGGCTTTTCAATAAACTGTAACTCACCAGTAGCACTGAGTGCCGATGCAAAGAGAGACTCTGACTCCGTTCAGTTCCTAGTGAAGGCAAAAGAATCACTGTTGAACTTGGATCCAGAATGAGTAATTTTTGGAATTGGGAATGCCTTCAACCATGCTGGTAAACCTGCTGTAGATATGCTAATGACAACGTTATCAATGAAGATCTTTTGGCCATAGTTTGGGATTTCTGTCAATTTTATGTCAACTGCAATACAGAGTTCATCAACGAGCAGTAAACTGTGAAACTGTTCTTGCTATTTCATCCCAGAAATGTGCCTTACATTGTGGGCAGTGGTCCCCTGGACAACACCCCCTTTACAGACAATAATTAAGCCAAACCATTCAAAGCCTCCATCTGTCTCACTTATATATTAACAACTTTGACAAGCCGGCAAATTCCATCTACAGTCTATGATCATTTACAGGAATGTAAGGCAATGCAGGAAAATGACCAGGCTCATCAATTGGCCCTGGATACTGTGATCCTGCCTACCCATGCTCCAGAGTCAACTAATTACAACTACAATTTTCCATTGATTGCGCCTGTTTCATGTTTGTACCATAAACTTTTAAAAGTTTGCCAATGAAATGACATACAAGTCTCAATGGTGCATATGACTCGACAGGCAGAACAGCCTAATTCTGCTCCGATGTCTTACGGACTATGGTCTTATACCAACACATAGAAAAGTTTCAGCCATGAATGAATAAGACAATTTCAGTCATTATCAACAATTTATAATTTTCATGGATGGTAAACAAGCACTTTGGAAATTACTTTAGTAAAATTCCATCAAGTTACCAGGTTGAAATACATTAAGGAAAATTCTAACAAGCAAATTTTTGCTCCATGAAATTACAAAGCTCTCCCACATCTGCTTCATGCCAGATGTTGGTGATGTTCCGGACTTTTGACCAAAAATTTGAATTTGAATAATGAACGACAGCTTAATTTCATCATTGAATTTCAGTCAATAATCACTGGGACGCCCCAAAAATATTCAAATTAAGCTAATGTTTATTTAATATGAAGACCTGAGTCTGTTATTTGTATTTAATGGTGAAAAACGGAAACATGTTGATTTGGGAATACTACTGAGGCAATTAGTGGATAGAAATCTGCTTCTTGCAGTCAATGTTTCCAACACAGTAACAATGGAGACACAGTTTTGAAGGTCGAATTTAGTACAATGGAAAGACCCAACACTGCTTGCAAGGCTCAGGGGGTAGCCCGAGCTGAAGAATCTACAGTATGTTCTCCTTGGGTGAGCATTTCACAAATTTACAATGAAAAATTTGGAACGCTGCATGTCAGATGAGTTTCTAATAAACTTAATGTAGCTAGTTACAGTTGTGCAGAAATGAATTTCTTTATTTCATTGAAATTCTTATCTTGGCAAGTGGAGGAATATTCTTTCTTCACTTCTTGGGCAGGTATGGCCTGATCTATATGAGATCTGTGAGATATCAGGTATCTGCTGAAGTCAATGCAGGGGGTGGAGGGTGATGCTTGACAAGGAAGGTCGGAGGTTAGTTGGGGAGGTTATGAGCTACCTCTGCTGTCTGCACTTCTTCCGCTGTATAGACTCGAGAATGAGGTTAAGATACGATTTAAGATTAGCTTGATTTGTCACAGTTCTGGGATCCATCTCTCAGAAAGGATGTGTTGTCATTGGAGATAGTCTAAGGGAGGTTCACGAGGATGACTCTGGAATTAAAGAAGTTAACATATGAGGGGCATTTGGCAGCTTTGTGCCTGTGCTCACTGGAACTTAGAAGAATGCGTGGGGATCTCATTGAAACCTACCGAATGTTGAAATGACTAGATAGGGTGGGTGTGGAGAGGATGTGTCCTATGGTGGGGGCATTCAGAACTAAAAGGCACAACCTCAAAATTGAGTGGCGGATTTTTAGAACAGAGTTAAGGAGGAACCTTTTTAGCCAGAAGCTAGTGAATCTGTAGAATGCTCCGCGGTGCAGGCCAAGTCCGTGGGTATATTTAAAGTGGAAGTTGATCGTTTCCTGATCGGCCAGGGTATCAAAGGATATGGCGAGAGGGCAGATATATGGGGTTGAGTGGGATCCAAGATCAGCCATGCTGGAATGGCGGAGCAGTTTCGATGGGTTGAATGGCCTAATTCTACTCCTATATCTTCTGGTCGTATGGTCACATGTACTGCAAAACATCAAAATATACAGTGAAATGTGTTGTCGGTGTCATTGACCAACACGGTCCAAATATGTGCTGGGGGCAGCCCACAAGTGTCATCATGCTTCTGGTGACAATATAGATTACCCTCAACTTACTAACTCTAACCTAAACATCTGTTACATGTCACATTAATTATCACCCTGACACATCTCTCTGTGATCTCCACAATTGCTATAGAGAAACCAACATACATTGGGAGAGCAACATCTTATCTTCTGTCTGGGTGTTTTGCAACCCTCTGGAGAGGAAGTAATTGTGAACTGATCTGTTGCTTTCAAGCAATGGACAGATATAACTTGGTCAGCACTGTGATGCACCAAGAGGCGCTGTTGCCTTACAGCTCTATGACCCTGGCTTAGTATTAAACACAAGAAATTCTGCAGATGCTGGAAATCCATAGCAACACACACAAAGTGCTGGAGGAATTCAGAAGGTCAGGCAGCTTCCATGGAAATGAATAGTCAATGTTTCAGCCAGAGACCCTTCATCAGGACGGGAAAGGAAGGAGGAAGAAGCCAGAATAAAAAAATGGGGAGGGGGAAGGAGGATAGCTGGAAGATGATAGGTGAAGCCAGGTGGTTGAGGAGAGGAAGGAATCTGATAGGAGAAGAGAGTGGTTCAGAGAGAGTAGGGAGCAGTGCATTCAGAGAGTGCAAGGCTCGAGGAGAAGTGAGGAGTGGTGCAGTTGAGCTGGTTGACATCTTGTCAGCAATTAGAAATGAGAAGATTCAGAGCCGGCAGCAAATCAAAGCGGAGAGCTCAGGAAGAGAAGTGTTGGAGACTGGAGAAGGGCCCATCGGGACAAGGTATTGCCCTTGCTGAGGACAGAACATTCACCTCAGAGAGCAGAGGCTTGGAAGGAGCAGTGAAGGTATGGCAAGGATAAGAGATGCAGTTAGAGTTGGTGGCGTCAGAGGAAGGAGGAATGTTGGGGTATTCAGGAAAGGGAGGATGGGAGGCTCGGTCTTGCCCTCTGGTGCTGTTTGTGTGGAGTTTGCACATTCCCCAGTCTAGGACATGCAGGTTGGTAGGTTAACTGGCCAGCACTCTAAATGGTCCCTCGTGTGTAAAAGCAACTGGTGACATTGATGGGAATGTTTTATAGCAAAGATAAAAAGCGAAACAGCATTGCTCTGTGAACCTCCATAGACTCAAAGGGCTGAATGTCCTCCTTCCATGTCATACGGAAATATGAAATTGTTCAGAAACTCTTCATTATTTCCAGCATTTGCAGCCAGTTTCCCACTCAGCTTAATAGAGTAAGTGAATTCCAAACAGAAATATCTATGCCTCCTGACTTCCTGCTTGTCACTGACCTCAAATAAATCTCCTTTTTATAAAAAATGAACTTAAATTAAGGTAAATAAAGAGGCGGCCTCTCTCTTTCAGTGCTGTCTGTGCTTAAAACCAAAGTTACTAAAGCTTTTTCAGTGACTAAACTGCATTGATGCTCTCTCATTAAATGGAATACATTGTGCATTCTTTGTATGTATGATGACAACACAACTCTGGGGAAATTATCAGGCAGAGGTCAGGCTTTCAGGACATGCAGAGAGCTTCATTTCAAACCTTCACTGAACGATGCAGGAGACATGTCAATAAGTAAAATTAAAGGTATCATTCTGCAATATATAGCATTTATTTTCCCTCCATTTATGCAGAAATTATAAATTTATTTACCGAGATTGTTGAAAAAAGAAAATTGCATCACTACATTTAGACAGATTGGAGACGATCCTTTCAATGACATTGGGGAATTTAAACACCTTAAATTGTTTATTCTGATCTTGTTTTGGGGATGATATTTTCTTATTTGGTGCAACTTTCAGAGCTGTGCATCACTGCTGCATCCTGTCCGCACTGCTCCTCCAAGAGGGCAGCACACTATCAGCATCTCCATTCCAACATGATGGCAGGCTCTCAGTACTGTCCCTCTGACAGTGAGACACTCCCTCAGTACCTTCCCTCTGACAGTGTGACGCGTCCTCAGTACCATCCCTCCGACAGTGTGACACTCCCTCAGTACCTTTCCTCCGACAGTGTGACACTCCCTCAGTACCGTCCCTCCGACAGTGTGGCACTCCCTCAGTAATGTCCCTCCGACAGTGTGACACTCCCTCAGTACTGTCCCACTGACAGTGCGGCACTCCCTCAGTACTGTCCCTCCGACAGTGTGACACTCCCTCAGTACTGTCCCTCTGACAGCGGGGCACTCCCTCAGAACTGTCCCTCTGACAGTGCAGCACGCCCTCAGTACTGTCCCTCTGACAGCGGGGCACTCCCTCAATACTGTCCCTCTGACAGCGGGGCACTCCCTCAGTACCATCCCTCTGACAGTGTTTCACTCCCTCAGTACCATCCCTCTGACAGTGTGACACTCCCTCAGTACTGTCCCTCTGACAGTGTTTCACTCCCTCAGTACCGTCCCTCTGACAGTGTGACACTCCCTCAGTACCATCCCTCTGACAGTGTGACACTCCCTCAGTACTGTCCCTCTGACAGTGTGACACTCCCTCAGTACTGTCCCTCTGACAGTATGACACTCCCTCAGTACTGTCCCTCTGACAGTGTGACACTCCCTCAGTACTGTCCCTCTGACAGTGTGACACTCCCTCAGTACTGTCCCTCTGACAGTGTGACACTCCCTCAGTACTGTCCCTTAGAGAGGACAGCTCTCCATCAGTGAAAGTGATTCTCCATTGCCTTCTACACTGGACTGAAGGAACTTAGGTAGTCAAATGAATCAGGCTTCAACCCCCACCCAATCTTGGCACACACTAATGAATTGGACAACCCTCAATTTTAGAATTTGCAGACAACTCAAGATTGGGATGTACATGAATTGTGAGGAGAACAGTGATAATCTTTGCAACACACAAAAAGTGCTGGAGGAACACTGCAGGCCAGGTAGCATCTATGGAAAAATGTAAACAGTTGACTTTTCAGGCAAAGAGACTCCGTCAGGATAATCTTCAACAGGATAATTGTTAGTGATAATCTTTAAGAGGAAATGCAAAGCAAGTGGAATGTGGTGGACTGACCTCTACCTTGTTGAGGCTGAGCAGCCACTCTCAGACACCTCCTCTTACTTACCCCTTGAAAAGGACCCCACTCCTGATTATCAGAAAGTGTTCTCCAACACCATCACTAACCTCATCAACTCTGTAGAACTCCTATTCATTCCCACCAGATTTATTCTTCCCTTACCCAACACTGGCCACATCCACCTGCTACACAAGTTCCAGAAACCTGACTGTATGGTTGGCCCATTGTCCCTGCCTGCTCCTGCCCCACTGAACTCATGTCCTCATACCTCAACTTAGGTATGAATCGCTTTCTATCCTCCTTGGCTCAGTCCCTTCCTACCTACATCTGTGACACTTCATATGCTCTCAATTTCCTTGACAACTTTCAATTCCCTGCATCTCTTGCTGCTGGCACACAAAGGAATTTAAACTGCACACAAAAGGTTGTCATCCTCTACCTCGTCAGCATGTGAAGTATATTTCACGATTGTACACAATCACATTTCCTTTTGCAGTCTCTGATGTGGACGGTGTTGGCCACATGGAGTTTGCAGTCAGTCGTTTGCAGATTTTAGAACTGGCTTTTTATACAGTTTTTATTGAAGAAATTATTCAGTGCATGCATGTTGTTTTCACTGGCCAAAAATGGCACAGCACAAGATTGTTGCGCACACTGGTCATTACAAATTAGAAGGATCAATAGTGGTCACGGGCACCCACTTGTCGTCAGTGTCGCCTGACTCTTCATTCGCTACATAAAACAGTACACGCCCCAAGCACTCCCTAGCTCTTCCTGCATTGGTGCTGCTTCATGCACCTATGCTGAGCTCGTCAATTTCAAAGTTCAAAGTAAGTTTATTACTGAAGTCCAGATATGTCATCATATAGTACCTTGAGATTTCTTTTCTTGCAGGGATTCACAGCAAATCAAAGAAAGAGAATCAATGAATTTTTCCATCTTGTTGTGTGAGGGGAGAGTGTTTGGGGGTTGATGTTCTGTTGTGGTCTGTTAGTTTTTTTTGTGCAGGGGAGGGTTGTTTGTGAGTTGATGTTCTTGATCCATTTTCTTGCGAAGGGAGGGGTTTAGTGGGTTGATGATCTGGATGCCGTTCTTTTTGTGCGGGGGAGGGGAGTGGATTTGATGTTTCTCTCGGAATGACTTTCATGTCCTTTCTTAGTTTTGTGGCTATCTGGAGAAGACGAATTTCAGAGTTGTATATGGATACATTCTTCGATAATAAGTGAACCTTCGAAAAACTTCACACAGAGACTGACAAACAACCAATATGTAAAGAAAGACAAGATGTATAAATAAAAAAAGAAAGAAATGTGTAAATAAATAAATAATCCAGAGAAGACAAGTTGTAGAGTCCTTGAAAGTGAGTCCATAGGTTGTGGAATCAGTTCAGAGTTGAGGTGTGTGAAGTTGTCCACACTGGTTAAGGAGCCTGATGGTTGAAAGGTAGTAACTTGGTGGTGTGGGTCCTGTACCTCTTTCCCTTGCCAGCAGTGAGAAGAGAGCATAGCCTAGATTATGGGGTCCTTGAGATCTGAGATTGGGAATGAACTGCCTTATAGGCCAATGGAAGCAGGCTCAATGGAAATCTTCTAAAGAGAGTCAAATAGACATGAGAAGGAATGTGTCGATAAAAAGTGGTTGGGGATGTCAAGATTGCATTTAGAATAATCCAACATAGACCTGATGGGCCGAATGGCTTTGTTCTCTGTTGTGCTATTACTCTGTACTGTTCTAGTGGAGTAACAGAGGTGAGATTTCACTTGGGCTGTTGGAAGAATGTCCAGGCCATTGTATTAACATGCTAAGAATGGTATGCTTGATTTCAAATTATCTTAATTTCATCAGTTATTTAGGAAATTTATGGAGAAAGAAATAATCAAGGCACTGATTTTTCTTCCCTTTATCAATGCTGACTTAAAACTTTCAAAAATTAATTTCTGAAATGCAGATGGCATTGAAAAGTCTGTCATTTATTGCTTAAACTTAATTCCCTTCAGAAAGTGATTGATCACTTGTTTAATGCAACCTGTGTTGTTAAACCGCTCCCACTGGTTCAGGATTCCTGGTTTTTCATCCAGAAATTGGAATGTGATGAAGAAAACAGAAGAACCATGAAGTTTTTATGTACAACAACAAGATGACTGATACCATCTTTCATCTCAAATTTCAGATCTCTTGAAACATTTATTCAGGATGGTGCAGAACCAGCATTGAACCTCAGCAGAGATATTTCATCAGTAGCTTTGAGCACAGGCTGAGTTATTAATCCTGCCACATCTTCTGCATCAGAAATCCGAGTTGCCATGAAGATTATTTTGTCTAACAACTTGATTGCTTAAATTTTCATTGTTTGAACTGGTTCGTTTCTGAACTAAATGCAATGAATCAATTTGTTGAAGTTTCCTATTACAATGAGGAATGTCACATAATTTTGTCTCTCTGCTAAAGACATTTAATATAGATTCATACACATTCAATGCACTATACAAATTATTTAGTGCACCAGTATTTCTAGTTAATGCAATACCTTAGAGTTTGATTAAACCATCCTAAATTTTCAATCTAACAATCTGCATTTGATCAATAATGTCAGCAAAATTCAGGAGACTTTTTCTCCTCATTACTTGATGCTAATCCTCAGCCTGATCCCATTCTGGCTATTAGATCCAGTTCTGCACAAATCCCAACATTAGGTATGATCTTCACCTTAAATCTTGACCCCGCAGTCTTTTCAGCCTGATCTTGACCTCAATCTCATACAGGTTCTTCGACAAAGTTTATGCTCAGTAATTCCACAACTATATTTTATCCCCAATATGGAACGACCTCTCAATGTTCCAACTTTAAACTTGAACAGAAGTTCATGGAAGGTCTTGTGCTCAAAGTGCTGGAAGCGCCTGTTCCTCTGCTGTGTGACACAATGCTCCATGTTAATTTCAGTGTGTTGGAGACATGAAGGAAAGCTGATGGGTAAATGGGAGAGTTGACTTCCCTCTTAATTGTAACTTGTCGGACTGGATATCATCGAGCACTTGATGTACGAGCAGAGGCTGAAGGGGGTAGTAATATCTGTTTAGCACAAAGCACAACAGAGTTTGGAGTGTGTAATATTGGTGCCTAGATACTCTGAGGAAAGAAATACTCCAATTTAACTGAGTGTATGGACTGGGGATCCTCCACATTTCTTCAGCAAATGGAGGAAGTGTTGGTGATGAGTGCCATCCTTGGGCAAGACATCTTAATCACTGCAAACTTCAGGTTTGGGTGAGCAATGTTCTCCCCATGTAAATGGGAGTTACGCTAATGAGCTGTTGTCCGCTGAAACTGGCAATTCAAGTTAGCATAGCAGTTAACCATCTTTTAAGAAGTATTGACTTAGTTACATTTACTTTCCAGATAAAATTGTGTTTCTAATATACCATATAATTGTTACAGCACAGTGGCAGTCTAAACTAGTTTCTGCTAGGAACCAGCCAAATCTGTGCTGGTTCCTAGGAGAATAATCCTGTCAGTCTGCACAGTCTATTCCATAGCCCTGCAAATTGTCTCTCTCAACTGCCAATCCAATCTCTTTCAGAAAGCCCACGATGATTCTGTTTCCAACATCTCTGCAGGCAATGAGTCCCAAATTATTACTGCTTTGTACACATACATTTCTCCCACACTCTCCTGCATCCTGTGCCCTCAGGTGTTGGAACAATCTGTTAATGGGAGAAGCTTCCCCCTATTTAGTCAATTCAACTAGTGCCATTTATTGTAGGAGATGCCATTTTCTTTTCAATACTGTTCCTTGGGACTGTTGGGAATATCTCCAAGAATCTCATCCAGCCCCACAGTTTAGAGTCCAGCCCCACAGTTTAGATCAGGCTAATCTGTGTCTTTGGCAGCAACACTCAAGATGCTACTACCCCAGGGAACTCAACAGCTCAGGCAGCAGCTCTGAAGGGAAATCGACAGTCAGCACTTCAAGTTGGGATTCTTCAACTGGGAGCCCTGATGAAAGGTTTTGAACCGAAACGTTGACTTTCCATTTCCCCTGAGCTGCTGAGTTCCTCCAAATTCTGCAGTCTCCTTAGTAGCTCTGGATTCACGTGCACCCATGCTAGGTTGTATTAGAGTGACTGAACATCACACCACCACTTAACCAGACCTTTTATCAATGACCTAAGCCATTTACTCTAGGTTTCACTGCAGTTAACTTCTAATAAAGGACTCAAGCTTCAAGTTTATCCAACCTTAGCACCAGATCCTTCCCACCCATTGCACCGGATCCAGTATTTATTACCTATCCCTAATTACCCTTGAGGAAGTGGAGATGAGTCAACTTCTTGAGTTGCTGCAATTCTTCTGGTGAAGGTGCTCCCACACCTCAGTTAAGTACAGAGTTTCAGGATCTAGCAATGATGGACTGGCGATATTTTTCCATGTCAGGACAAGAAGGGAAATCTGTAAGTGGTGGTTCCAGTGGGCTTGCTGCTCTTGGAAGTCTAGGCAGTAACTAGAGAACACTTTGTAGATTGCGTGCACTGTATCTACTGCATGCCACTGGTGAAGGGGTGACTGGGGAGCCAATGGGCTGCTTTGTCCTGAATGGTGTTGAGCTTCTTTAGAAATGGTTTAGCTACACTCAATTAGGCAAAAATATTCCATCACACTTGTGGTAAGCTATGACGATGGTGAGAAGACTTTTGTAATTCAGGAGATGAGCTTCTTACTCTGACCTGCTCTTGCAGACATTGTATTTATGGGCTGGTGCAGTTAGAAGTCTGGTCTTTGATGATCCCTAGGATGTTGTTGCATTCTCAGAGACGTTAATGCCATTGGAAGTCATCGGCAGGCGTTTGACTCATGTTGGTGTTGGCCATTGCCCTGGTAATTCTTGCAGCACCTGCGATTTGCCTCTTATCAGCGCATGCTTGAATGGTGTCTTAGTTTTGTTAGATGGCCATACTCATTGCTTCAATTGATGAGGAGTTTCAAATGGATCTCAGTATTACATAATCATCAGCAAATGTCCTCACCTCCAACGTTGTGACGGAAAGGTCTTCCATGAAGCAGTAGAAAATAGTTGAGCCTAGAACACTACTTTGAGGAACTCCTGTAGTGATACCCTGTGAAGACCTCTGATCACCTTCCCACTGTCCTTCCTGCCAGGTATGATTCTAGCCATTGGGAAGCTCTCCCCACTTGATGCCTGTGGAATTCAGTTTTAACAGGAATCCTTGATGCGGTGTTCCATCAAATGCTGCCCTGATTTCAAGAGCAGTTGCTTGCACTTTGCCTGTGGAATGTACCCCATTGGTCCACATCTGAAACATTTAGTCCGATCAAAAATAAGCCAAGCATCACTGAGAAGGCTATTGGTGAAAAAGTGCTGGCTGATACCTTCCACCACTTTGAGAGCAATCTGATCAGGTGATAATTATTCCTGTTGAACTTATCTTGCTTAAAGGACATAGTCTATTTTGCACATCAGCAGGCATCATGGTAATGCTGTAACTATGCTGGAATAGCTTGGCTAGAGGTGCAGCTAATTTTGGTTGCAACTGTAGTTGATGTGTTATCTGGTCTAGTAGCCATTTTATACCAGAGGTCTTATCCATTGGAGTTAATTGAACTGGCAGGAGGTTGGCTGATGAACTGGTAGGGATCTCAGGGGAAGCTAAGATGGATCATTCAGTTGGCACTATTAGCTGGAGAGTATCAGTAAGCTACACAGTATATCAAAGCTGCTACACCAAAGCAGATTAAAATTGGACAATTTTCTTGGCATCAACCCAGGTTCAATGAAGTCACTCCAAGTCTCGTCAACATTGCAATGTTCTCCAAGAGCACATGCTGGGAATCAAAGTTCAAAGTTCAGAGTAAATTTATTATCAAAATACGTAACTGTTACCATGCACTCCTGGGAGATTTGTTTACTTGCGGGCATTCACAGGAAACTAAAGAAACAGAATAGAATTTTACAAAAATCAAAGGCTGGCAAGCAACCAATGTACAAAAGAAGACAAACTGCAAATAAATAATATGGAGAACATGAGCTGTAAAGAATCTTTGAAAGTAAGTCTCTAGGTTGTAGAATCAGTTCAGAGTAATAGTGAATGGAGTTATCCATGCTAATATGATGCCTTATCAGGTATACCTGCTTCACAGGCAGGTCTAGCAACAACCTGACCTTGCTGTATTCACAGGGACATGCCTTACAGATAATCTCAGAACTGGCCATCACTGTCTCTGGGCACATTGTCACCCACCAGCATACAAATGGGGTGTCATGGCGGTACACAGACTGAAAGGCACAGCTCGGTGGGACTGAGCCATGTTCCAAGGCATCAGGTCAAACACTTCTGCCAATTACTACCTAAGTAGCTCAGTTGGCATATTAGATATAAATGGCATCACACTTTGAGGAATCACAGAGGACAGCAGTGAGACACTGCTTTTAATGCTTGCACAATTTTTTTTTCTCTCTCTCTGCACATTGGGCATTTATCGGTCTTTTTTCAATGGGTTCTTTTGGGTTTCTTGTTTTGTGGCTGCCTGGAAGGAGATGAATCTCAAGGGTGTATGACAAATACATACTTTGGTACGAAATGCACTTCGAACTTTGAACAAGAGAAAGGCCTACAACTCTTTTTCAGCACTGCATCTGAAGGTACAACAGCCTGAGATCATGTGGCACCATGCCCAAGGTCAGCTTCCAGTCCACTGTTTGAAGACTTGAACAGGCCTCTTAAACGATAAAGAGGAACTCTCGATTTCTCAGTCTACCTCATCATAGTCCTTGCACACCACTTGTCTACCAACACTGCACTTTCTCTGTAACCACGTCTCAATATTCTGGGCTTTTTTTGTACTACATCAGTGTATTTATTATGGAACGATCTGTCTGGATGGCATGTAAACAAAAGATTTTCATTGTATCTCGCTACGAGGCACTAATAAACCAATCACCAATTACCTTGATGGTGTCGATAGGAATAACCACTGCCTTGCTTTGTCCTGCCTCCACCTTGCCCATTCTGAGGTGCAGCACGTCCGGAGTGCTAAAAGCTCTGGCATCACAACACTAGGTATTTATGAAGTGCTGTGAGCCATCAGCAGCAACAGAACGCTCTTCCATCATCAATAACTTTGTTACGTCCTTCAATATATTAAGACAAGCAACAAATTCTAGTTAAATAAGGAATGTGGAAAAGGCATCTTGAGAGTGACTTTCTCTAATTGGCACGTACCAGGATGATCTTCTCCACTTTTGGGGAGATGCCTGCAGTGTTAGAAGCTGGAACAGGTCACTGTGAGCACAGCCAGTTCTGGGGAAGAAATCTTTAGTCCTCCAGCTGGGCTGTTGCCTGCTCCCATAGCCAGTGGCGTTATATGGAGTGAATAGACTTGGCCAATGACTGGTTCTTCTGTTGACAGGGACCAGTCTGGCAAAACTGTAAGATGTGCTAAACACCAAAAGCAACATTATTTTTAAGGGATTCTAGATCAAAAACATCCCCACCCTTAGCAAGGATGGAAATCAATGAACAGGAGTCAAGGAATGAAAGACCTACTGCCAAAGTGCTCTGTTAATGATCGCCCTAGGTTTCCTTCATAAGTCCAGCTATGGCAACATCCCAGCTGGAGAAGTTAGGATCTAGAACTGGCTGTGCTCATGCTGAGCTGATCCAGATTCGAACATTACAGGCGTCTTCCCAAGAATGTAGAAAACAATCCAGGTACGTCCCACATACAAGAAGCAGCAGACATCCAACCCAGCTAATTTGTAGCTGGTGCACTGGTGGTTGAGGGAGTAAACATTTAGGGTGTATGAGATGCCAAATTAAGTGGGCTTGGAATTCTGTCATGAGTGTTTTACTTCCAACAATCATACACCACAATAGGATTGTGACAGATTCTCCTATTGCCCGGATCAGTTCAACTCCAAAACTAGTTGAGAATTTCAGCACCACCCAGGAAGAATGAACCGGCTACAAACTTGCCAAGCCTTACCTTGGCGGACCTTGCCAAACCAACAGAGGAAGATGGAGATACTTTGTCCTCCATCTGCAGGTTCCCCTCTGAGTAATACACCATCTTGATATGAAAATCTACCATTGTTCCTTAGTTGTCTCTCCCAACTGAAAATCATTGTGGAAGTAATTTTATCCAAGGGGCCGCAGATTCCCTTGGATAAATTAGGGTAGTAAATGCTGGCATTCGCTCTGTCTACACGTCAATAATAACTGAAATTCTCCTAAGACTGACACCCCGAGCAGTTTCAAACTCCTGGGAGCGCACATCTCGCACAAACTCTCATGGTCTCAGGATTATCTTGCACAATCAGGACGCTCACATAAAGCTCTACTTTCTGAGGAGGCTGAAGCGAGCTGGACTGTGCACGTCTATAGTCATGTCATTGTACGGACACACAATAGAGAGCATCCACACAAGCTGCATGGCACGGAAACTGCACTGCTGTGGACAGGAAGGCTCTACAAAGGGTAGTCAGACGTGCCCAATGCATCACTGGCACCATCAAGGACATACAGAAAAGTGCCAGAAAATTTCCAGTAACATCATGAAGAATCGAATCCACTGTTTGTTCCACTCCCATCAGGGAAGAGGCTATGTAGCATCCACACCAAGATGACCAGACTCAAAAACAGTTACTTTCCCAAAGTAGTAAGCCTGATGAACACCTTACCCACTAATGAACCCCTCCACACCCCCAACCACCATGACTTTATCACTTCCTGTCAGAGTCACCCTATGTACAGGTACTCCCGCACCTTGTGTCAGTGTATGGACATACAACCAACCTTTGTATTTCAGATATCTTACATATTCTTATTTATTGTGTTTTTATTATTACTGTGTTACTTATCTTATTACGTTTTTTTGTACTGCATCAGATCTGGAGTAACAATTATTTTAATCTCCTTTACGCTTGTGTACTGGAAATTACATTAAACAATCTTGAATCTTAAAGAACCTCAAATTGTCCCTTTAGCCCATCGGCGTCACAAGCACCTCTGGATTCTCCTGTCTGGCCTGGTATCCTTGATGCCATCAACTCATACATCCTGATCACCTGTGCATTTTCCTGCATACCCTAAATTCTCTTCAGCAGTCATGTTTTTCCTTATCCTATCACGTCACCTGAGAACTCCTGTATTCATCAGCTCCGTTCTTCCGAGTACCATTATTTCACCTTCTGCATTCTTCTGAACACCCCCGTATTTTCCCTATGCTGTCCGATTGTTTCGAAGCATCCCTGTATTATCCTGCGTTCCTTGCATTCTTCCGCATACTTTGCTGCCTCTTTTGTGTCGTGGATTTTCCCAAGAGTTCCCACACTCCCCTGGATCCTCAGTTTCCTGTGTGCCCTAAGATGCTCCTGCATACCTCTGTGGAGTCCTGAAGAAGAGAAGTTAATCGCAAGTGGCAGTGCTAATATCTACAAAGCAAATGAACGGGAAGCTACTTGTCAGAAAAGAAGCCTTGGGCATTATAGGCAACCGGAAAACCACAGGATGTAAAATAATTAAACTAGAAATGAGGAATAAGAAATGTGTACAATTCAGAAGAGCATATGGCCCAAATACATTTTATACATATGTATGGGGACCAAGAGACAAATTAATGAATTGCAGGCACAAATTCAACATGAAGAATTTGATGTGGTAATTTTTACTGAACTAGTAAATGTCAAGGCTGAAAATATTGACTCAGAATTAATGGATAGGTATTGTTATTTACTCATTGTAGTTTATTGTGGGTTCTTCTGATTTTCACTTCTTCACTCAGTTGAAATGGAGCTTCAAGCTGACACAATCATTACATGCCAGGTTATCCCAAAATGAACTGCAAGCATGGACAATAATGCATCAAGGTATAACCGAGACAGTTTCTTAAGGTAACAGCCAACCCACACTCTCTTAAGCTACCTTGTTTTCTAGTTGCCAACAGATACAAACCACATTACATTTTGAAAAGGGAATGGTGATGTTAACCTGGTAAACATATTGCATTCATTAACTTCCTTTGTTAAAAGCATTAATGTAATTATTCAGACATAACTAACAGAACTTAACTTGTTTGTACTGCATTCAATATGAATACAAGCAAAGATTCAAAAATACATATAGCAGATTAAACAATAAGCATAATTCAAGATGAAAACTTGGGTCATACTTCGAAGAAGCAAGCACTTTATTGGTTCATGTGATCTCCCTTTATATCTTCTAGATTCTTTCCTGATAATCCCACTTTCTGAGAAGCCAATCTTGAGCAGTTTGATTCTATCCACATGGTATGTACTAGATATGCCTGAGAGCATTAGATACGGACTTTGGGACCAACAGCACATTAGTTGCAATGCTGAAGGCTTGTGGTCCAGAACTAGTTGTGTCTCTATCCAAGCTCTTCAAGTGCCAGCACAGTACAATATTGGCACGTTTCCAACAATGTGAAAATTACCCATGCATATCCTGCTCACAAAAAAATGTAGGAAATTAGTCCAATCTGACTAATTACTGCTCTACTAGTCTATTCTTATTCATCAGCATTGTGATAGAAGATGGTATTCACAGTGCTTTCAAGCAGTACATATTTAACAATAATATGCTTGCTAGGACCACTTGGCTTAAACCTCATTACTGCTTTGGCCATGTGTGGTTTCAAGGGGCTCTGTGGAACTGAACATTAACTACTCCAGTGGTTGGAAACATATCTCACAGAAAGGAAGATAGTTGTTGCTGCTAATCATCTCAATCTGCTGGAGTTTCCATGAGCCAAACCATCTACAGCTGCTTCATTGATAACCTTCCTTCCATTATAAGGTTAGAAATAATGATGTTCACTGATGCACAATCTGTTCCAATCAAAACTCCTCTAAAAATGAAGCAGTTCATAACGTGCAACAAGACTAGAAAATAATCAGACAAGGCTGACGAGTGGCAATTAATGCATGTTGTAAAGCTGCTAGACAATGATCATCTCCATGACCATCTAGCCTCATCCTTTTAAGATTCAAAGCATTTCTAGCCAAGCTTCCCCAGCGTCACCATAGCTGGAGTGATCATTAAGAAGAAACTCAATACAGTGACAAACAGAAGAACATCTGCAGATGCTGGAAATCCAAGTAACACACAGAAAATGCTGGAGGAACTCAACAGGCCAATGAGCATCTATGGAAAAGAATCCAGTCAATGTTTCGAGCCAACACCCTTCAGCAGGTCAAGGGTATCCTGTACTGAATAGCCCCATCTTCAGACATCCAAAGCTTCACCATCTATAAGACAAGCCAGAACAGGATAGAAGGTTCCTCAGTTGCCTGGTTGAGAGCAGCTTCAGGAACTGACACCATCAAGGATGATGGAACCAACTTAATTGGCACTGCATCCACCAACCTAAACAATCGATCTCCACCAGCACACAGTGGCTGCCAGGTGTATAGTTCACAAACTGCACTGCCATAACTTGTCTCAGTGACACTGAAAGCTCCTTGCAAACCTGTGATCTTTATTAAGGACAAGGAAAACAGGTGCAGGGGAACACCATCCCTTGTGGGTTTCGCCCAAGTAATATATTGTAAGCACTTTATTGCCACTAGATCTAAATCTAAATTCTAGACCTTCCTACCCAATGGCATCTTGACCAGGACTTCAAAAGGGAAGCACATCACATCTTGTCAAGAACAATTAGATAGGGCCTGCAAATCCCAATCCCTGAGAAAGGAATTGAATAAAAAACTTCTTTGCTTTCATCACCTTTGAGGCCTGGCTCTGTCTTAATCTGCCTTCAGTTCTGGCCTTCAGACGCTGTGTTCGCCTTCTTCTGTTTATTGCCCTCTTGCTGTGTGTTCATCCTCTTCTGGGTTGCTGCTCTGGTCTTGCTTCAGCCAGGCTTTTCTACACTATGTCTGGATTCAGACATGCCGTGGTGAGCAGATACCATTTATGCTCAGATGCTGTACGTACTCAGCCAGGCAAGCACCATCAGCAGAGAGATAAAGCCAGTTAACATTTTAGGTCAATAGTCTCGTCAAAAAGTGAGAGGTCAGACAGCAGGTGTCCAGCACCTATGGCCTTCTTACTGAGCCCACATATTCAAAGGGTTCTGATATGGCCTGAGACTTCAAGATTGTTTCCCTAATACTAAACATCCTTTCTGCACCTCCTCCCATTCTGGTTGTGTTTAGTACATTCAAGAGCTCTATAAGCACTGCCAGTGTAGTGGCAAACAGGTCCTTTCTTTGGAGTGAGATGTGAGGCAATTGACGTGAAATGTTGACTCTGTGCTCTCTCCACCGATGTTGCCCGACTCTTTCAAGAGTTTGCAGGAAATTTCTTTCTTGACGCACAGGCTTAGAGTCACCTGTTCTTTTTGTACTTATTTTGACTTAAGCCAATGCTTACCTCTCCTGCTACCAAGTCTACTGGGACACCTGCTTCCTACAAGGCTTTGGTTGTCTGTCTACATGTGTCCTGAGTGTGCCCAGGAAATTAGCCCCATGTGGATGCTGCTGTGGGTGGTCCCATCTTCAGAATTTTGTCAGATAGCAATTAAATTTCTACATCAGGGTGAGCTGAAAATCAAGGACTCCCTCTCTGCCCCTATCTCATTGGCTACCATATCCACTTCACAAACCTTATTATTATTTCTTGGTCCCAGAATTAAGGGTTCCGCTCTTTGAACACAAGAACAGAAGGGGATGCACAAGAACAGGCCACCAGGTCCCCTCAAGCCTGGCCCAACAGTCAATATGAACATGGCCTTAAATCTTTCTCTGTGCCAGTTTCCCACAGCTCTCAATTCTCCAGTCTTTCAGAGATGTATCTATATCCACCTTAAATGTATCCATTCAGCTGGTCTCCACCATCTTCTGGGGCAGAGGATTACAGAGATTTACTATCCTCTGAAAGAAGATATTTTTTACACACTTCAATTTCAAATGATCAGCCCTTTATCTTTAGAGGTTAGCTTTGATTGCCACACGCCCATCGAAACATCAAAACATACGGTGAACTGCGGTGTTTGTGTCAGCAACCAGCTCAGTCTGAATATGTGCTGGGGGCAGCCGGCAAGTGCTGAGAACACAGCTTGCCCACAAGTTACTAACCCTGCCCCATACACCTTTGGAACGTGGGAGGAAACCCACACAGTCACAAACATAAAGCCCTTACAGACCGCAGTGGGAAATGAACCCATCACCAGCACTGTAAAAGCATTACACTAATCATTATTGTGTTGTTCTGCCCAAATATATATCCTATAACTATGTTCCTCTCTTACTAGAGGAGAAATCTCAATATCTATCTTGTCATTCCCTTGGGATCTTTTATGTCTAAATTGAACTCCAAGGAATACCATCCCAAACTATTTATGTTCTCTTGGTAGGACAAACTCCCTCATCCTAATAATTAGTCTGGTGGAGCTCTTCCATCCCCAGGGATTTCCAGCTGATGCCGCAACTCTTGCAACCATCCATTCTATTATTCCACATTTGCTGTATTGCAACCTTCTTATTAACAACTCGTTTCCTGAGTAAATACAAAACAATTTTTTGATGATTGCATTTCTGACAGCAAGAACTGCGAGTTCTTTCTTTTCAAATATTGTTTTCAATACTGATTTCAGATCTCCAAATCTGTACACTGTGTTCAGGTTATTGACTGTCACAGTGAACCCATGCTTTGATCCTTCATGTTAAGGTCTTGTCCAGGTTGCCTGGCACATGGTGTCTGCAAGCCTTTATTAGACTCAAAACGCAACTCATCCTAAAGGCTTCAGTTGCGATGTATCATGACTCTACTAACTTCCCCTGTTTGATGTAATGAGGCTTCATTCTCTTCTGGTGCAGTGCACCCAACTGCTCCTATCCTCTCCCTTCTGCCCTCCATGTCTGCTGTCCTTGCTGTGTTTCCAATTACCTTAATCTATCACAGTTATTCAAGTAGTCTGATGGCGATTAGTGATCACTTCCCATAACTTCTATCAATAGAGTCACAGAGTTGTTCAACTCAGACCCTCTCGTCCTTGCTGATGCACCTGCCCATCTACCCTAATCCCATTTGCTCACATTAGAACCATTTTTTTCTATTCCTTGTCAAGTTAAGCATTTGTCTAACTGTCTTAAATGAAGCGATTGTATCTAGTTCCACCACCACCTCCAGCAGTGCATTCCAGATATCAACCACTCTTTATATAGAAACAAACCTTTCCTTTCAGGCCCCCTTTAGAATTCCTACCTTTCATCTTAAACATATGCTCTCTTGTTTTTGAAACCCCTACCAAGGTAAAAGATTTTGACAACCTACCCTATCTCTGTTCCTCATTAGTTTATAGACTTCTATCAGGTCACCCCCTTGGCCTCTTAAGCACCAGGAAAAATAAATCCAATTCTAATTTCTAATTTCTTCCCTTCACTGAAGCCCTCCAGTCCCTGCAAAATCCTGGTAAATTCCCAACACCAGTCTCTCCAACAAAATCAGATTCTTCCTATAGTATGGCAATGAGAATGAGATCAATTTAAAATTTATTGTCATAGGCATACATGAATGCCATGAAGATTAGCTTTTTGCAGCAGCAGCACATTATATTACAACATGACTGACATAAGTTAACATAAAATTAACATATATTATTTATAAAGTACACATAATTATAGGTAACTAAACACAATCTAGCCACCCCATTGTAGGATGGTTGGCAAGGCTTTCGAGAGGGTGCAGGAGAGGTTTGCCAAGAGACTGCCTGGATTAGAGGCCATGTGCTATAAGGAGAGAGTTTGCAAACTTGGTTTCTGCTCTAAAACAGTGAAGGCTGAGAGGAGATCCGATAGAGGTATATAAGATTATGGGAGGCAAAGATGACTACCAGTATCTTTTTCCCAGGGCTGATATGTTTAAACCAGAGGGTATACATTTAACGTGAGAGGGAATAGGTTCAAAGGAGATGTGTGGGGTGAGTTTTTTTTACACAGAGAGTAGTGGTGCCTGGAACGTCCACTCTGGAGTGAAGGTGGAGGTAGATAGTTAGAGACATTCAAGAGGCTCTTAGATAGACACATTAATGTGCAGGAGTCGAACATTCTGCAGGCAGAAAGGATTAGTTTAGTTGGACATTTGACTACTAACTAATTCAACACAATACTGGGATGAAAAGTCTACTCCTGTGCAGCACTGGTCTATTCTCTAACAATTCTCCAAGTGTGGACTAATCTCTGCCAGCAGCTTACCATGGTGTGGATACCAATCATTATGAACCCCATAATATTACGGTTAGCTTTGCTGGCATTCTCTGGGAGTAGTCAGTGGGCATGCTCCAAATTGTCTCCAACACTGGATAGAACCATGATACATAGCTGGAGGAACCAATGCCTCATTGCTGCAGCTCCCAACCTTCAGCACTCTCCATGAAGAGTTTGCACAGTTTCCCTGTAACATTGTGGTCTTCCCTGGGTTCCCCAGTTTCGTCCAATGTGTCACAGATGTGCTGGTAGTGAAGTTAATTGACTATTGCAGGTGATTCACTTTGGAAAGACAAATTTGAAGGCAGAATACTGGGTGAATGGCAGGATTCTTAGCAGCATGGAGGAAAGAGGGATCTTGGGATCCAGCTCTGTAGATCCCTCAAAATTGCCACTCCAGGCAAGTTGATAGGGTTGTTACGAAGGCGATGGTATGTTGGCATTCATTAGTTGTGGGACTGAGATCAGGAGCTGCAAGGTAATGCTGCAGCTCAGTGAAACACTGATTACACCACACGTGGAATGTTGTGTTCAGTTTTGGTTGCCTCTTTATAGGAAGGATGTGGAAGCTTTAGGGAGGATGTAGAGGAGATTTACCAGAATGCTTCCTGGATTTGAGAACATGTCTTATAAGGAAAGGTTGAGTGAGTTAGGGCTGTTCTCTTTGGAAAGAAGGAGAATGAGAAGTGACCTGATAGAGATGTACAAGATGGTAAGAGGCATAGATCAAACGGATAGCCAGTTTTTTTCCCCCAAGGTGGAAGGAGCTAATTTTAAGATGATTGGAGGAAAGTTCGAGGGGGATCTCAGAGATAAGTTTTTTACACAGAGAGTTGAGAGTGCATGGAACGTATGGCAGGGGTGGTTGTAGAGGGAGATATATTAGGGCATTTAGGAAACTCCTAGATAGGCACATGGATAACAGAAAAACTGGAGGGCTATGCAGGAGGGAAGAGTTTGATTGACCTTAGAATAGGCTAAAAGCTCAGCACAATGTTGTGGGCCAAGGGGCCTGTACAAAGCTGCAATGTTCTATGTTCTATGTACCTCTAGTGTAGGTGGCTATTGGGAGAACCAGGGTGAAAGAAAATAGGTGACAAGGAAATAAGTGGGGTAGGCATGAGAGGTGAATGGCCCTCAGTGTGTATATTAGTTCTAGAATCTAGAAGGTTTATAGAAACTTGGGTTGAATAAAATGGAATTGATAACAGTTTAGTGTGATTCAGTTGACACAGACTTGGTGAGCCGAAGGGCCTGTTCCTGTTCTGTAGGATATGACGAGATTTTGAGATAAACTGTCAACTGCACTTCTCTGTTTGCTTCTACAGATGTCTACCAGATACACTGCCGTTACTATGATGGGCTGTCCTCAGTTTACCTGGCATCAGTAACCTGGCCTTCCACCTTCTATCATCATCTGAACACTCCATCAGGCCTCCCGGCCTCGTAGGTTCCTGTGTCAGCAGTTCTGCAGCCAAAACTCTCCGTGGAACCAAGTTTGGTGAGGAAGGACACCACTGACACCACATTTCTCTCTCAGCAGTCTAGCAAACTCACACCAGCACCATAAGTTAACCCAAGATCTTTCCATTTCTCAATGCTACTTCTGCTCTTATAGCTTCCTCAGAAGTAAGATTCAGGCCAGCTAATCTGCCTAGTCCCATCGACCGGCACCCAGACCACAGCCCTCTATATATCCCTCCCATCCATGTACCTATCCAAGCTTCCCTTAAACATTGAAATCAAAATCACATCCACCACTTGTGCTGGCAGCTCATTTCACACTCTCACTATCCTCTGAGTCAAGGTGTTTTTCTTCATGTTCCCCTTAAATATTTCACCTTTCACCCTCAAACCATGACCCCTAATTGTTGTCTCACCCAACCTCAGTGGAAAAAAGCCAGCTTGTATTTACCCTATCTATATCCCTCATTTACCCTGTCTATACCCCTCATTTACCCTGTCTATACCCCTCATTTACTCTATCTATACCCCTCATAATGCTGCATAGCTCCATCAAGTCTCCCCTCAAACATAGTCATAGTCATAGTCATACTTTATTAATCCTGGGGGAAATTGGTTTTCGTTACAGTTGCTCCATAAATAATAAATAGTAATAGAATCATAAATAGTTAAAGAGTAATATGTAAATTATGCCCGGAAATTCTGAAATAAGTCCAGGACCAGCCTATTGGCTCAGGGTGTCTGACCCTCCAAGGGAGGAGTTGTAAAGTTTGATGGCCACAGGTAGGAATGACTTCCTATGACGCTCTGTGCTGCATCTCGGTGGAATGAGTCTCTGGCTGAATTTACTCCTGTGCCCACCCAGTACATTACGTAGTGGATGGGAGACATTGACCAAGATGGCATGCAACTTAGACAGCATCCTCTTTTCAGACACCACCGTCAGAGAGTCCAGTTCCATCCCCACAACATCACTGGCCTTACGAATGAGTTTGTTGATTCTGTTGGTGTCTGCCATCCTCAGCCTGCTGCCCCAGCACACAACAGCAAACATGATAGCACTGGCCACCACAGACTCGTAGAACATCCTCAGCATTGTCCGATAGATGTTAAAGGACCTCAGTCTCCTCAGGAAATAGAGATGGCTCTGACCCTTCTTGTAGACTGCCTCAGTGTTCTTTGACCAGTCCAGTTTATTGTCAATTCATATCCCCAGATATTTGTAATCCTCCACCATATCCACACTGACCCCCTGGATGGAAACAGGGGTCACCAGTACCTTAGCTCTCCTCAGGTCTACCACCAGCTCCTTAGTCTTAGTCTGCTAAACTTCTACATTCGAGGGAATAAAGTTCTAACTATTCAATTTTTCCTTATAACTCAAGTGCTCCAACCCCAGCAGTAGCCTTGTAAATTTTCTCTGTAGTCTTTCAATCTTATTTACATCTTTCCTACAAGTAGATGATCAAAACTGCACACAATACTCTTCTTTCTCTCTCTGGCTTGTTTTACAGCGGTTGGCACCCAGCTTAATGGTGCATTACCGCCACCTTCTGCTCCTGAGTGTGCAATAGACTTACATTCTAAATCCCTTCACCCAATCACACACACACACACACACACACACACTCTCTAACCTACACTTTATCCTCCCCTCTTTGGCCATCCTAGTACCCTATTCCTGCTTATCTGTCATATCCTATAAAAAACCCCTGTACCCCTTAAGAAAGCTAAAAATACCCTAATCTGTGCTCTCTCACCCATGCCCAGCAACCCTTTTAATGTGAATTCTTGCACCCCCAATTCCCTTAGATTGATTATCATCATCTGTCTCTGTATCCCATACTTCCTGCAACTCAGAACTACATGTTCTACTGACTCCTCTTCCTGACATTCCTCACACAATCCTGTCTGGTGTTTCCCTATCATTTTCAATGTTTTGTTTAATGCACAGTGCCCCAGCCTTAACCTAGTCCACACAGTCTCCTCTCTTCTGTATCCACTACCCACCCTAGTACCTGCAACACTTCTTTGTATTTGATATAAATGCCTCCCTTTCTCCTCCCTGTCCCATCTTTCTTGCCATATTTGGTTGATTTTTTCCCGGATTACACACTTAACCTCTGCTTTACTGATACTAATATGCATTTCTATATTTTCTATCTTTAATGCCCTCATTGCCAACTCATCCACCCTCTCATTCCCCTTCACCCCTACATGTGCTGGAACCCATAGAAACAATACTCCAAATTAGGCCTCACTAATATTTTTACAACTTCAACACAACATCCTAATTCCTGTACTCAATACTTCGATCTGTAAAGGCCAAAAGCTTTCTTTAGGACCCATCTACCTGTGACAGCACTTTGAATGACTTATGGATCTGTACTCCCAGATTCCTTTGCTCTACTGAACTCCTCACTGCCCTACTGAGTAAGACCCACCTTGGCTGGTCCTCCAAAAGTGCAACAACTCACACCTGTCAGCTGGCTCAGATCCCGCTGCAAGCTTTGATAGCCTTCCTTGCTGTACACTACACCCCCGATCTTGTTGATCCAGTTAACCACATTTATATAGGTGATAAACAACAATGGACGAAGCATCGATCCCTGCAACATTCCACTAGTCACAAGCCTCCAGTCAGAGAGGGAACCATCTACTACCACTCCCTTGCTTCAACTGCAAAGCCAATGTCCAATCAAATTTATTATCTCACCTTGAATGTTGTGACTAAATCTTCTTGACCAGCCTCCCATGAGGCACCTTGTCAAATGCCTTCCTGAAGCCCATGTAGACAACATCAACTGCCTTACCTTCATCAACTTTCTAAGTAATTTTCTTGAAAAACACTATAAGATTGGTTGGATACCACCTACAGACACCTGTCCTGTCTAATCCCTAATAGGAGACCAAGTATCATACATCCTCTCATTGGGACTTCTATGTACTGATTAAGGAGACATTCCTGACCACATTTGACCAACACTATCCTATTTTGTCCTTTTACAGTATGGATGTTCCAGTCAATATGTGGAAAGTTAAAATCACCTACCGTCACAACCTTATGTTTTTTGCAATAGTCTGCAAATCTCTACAAATTTGTTCCTCTAAATCCCATGGACTATTGTATGGTCTACAATATAATCCCATAAATGTGGTCATACATTTCTTATTCCTCAATTCCACCCATAAAGCTTCACTAGATAAGTTCTCCAGTCTGTTCTGACTGAGCACTGCCAAGACATTTTCCCTAACTAGTAATGCCACCCCTGGAATTCCCTAGAATTGAGAATGTCATCGCTAATTGACTCTTCTACCCTCTGGTTACAATTATCATACATGGAACTCTGAAACAGTTCCAATTCTGCTTGATTGAATCAACTTGATAATCACAGTGAATGGGTTGTTCTTTGCTCTCTGTGGTGCCAACATGCTTGCTGGTCTCAGCGCACAACCTAAGCAGATAAAATTTTAATTTAATTGAATTTTATTTTATTGAGATACAGTGTGGAATAGGCCCTTCCGGCTCTTCAAGCCACACTGTCCATCAACCCCCAATTTAATTCTAGCCTAAACATAGGACAACTTATAACAACCAATTTATAGGACAATTTATAACAACATATTCCATTTGGACTATGGGAGGGAACAGGACTGCCCTGAGAAAACACACACATTCCATGTGGAAAGTGCAGACTCCTTACAGATAACATTGAAATTGAACTGCAAACTTGGATGCCCCGAACTTTAATAGCGTTGTGTTAATCACTACACTACCATGGTGACTTCTCTTTTCATTCATTGACAACAGCTCAGCTTTTAACACTATCATTCTCTTGAAACTAATCACTAAGCTTCAAGATATAGGCCTTGATATCTCCTTATGCAACTGGTTCCTCAATTTCCTCACTTGCAGACACCATTCAGTTGGGATTGGCAACAACATCTCCTCCACAATCACCATCAGCACAAGTGCACCACAAGGCTGTGTGCTTAGCTCTATTCTACTAACTTTGTACCTATGATTGTATACCTATGGCAGATGCAATTTAATGTGGATAAATGTGAGGGCAAATGCAATTTAATGTGGATAAATGTGAGGTTATCCAATTCGGTGGCAAAAACAGGAAAACAGATTATTATCTGAATGGTGGCTGATTAGGAAAAGGGGAGGTGCAACGAGACCTGGGTGTCATTATACGCCAGTTATTGTAAGTGGGCATGCAGGTACAGCAGGCGGTGAAAAAGGCGAATGGTATGCTGGCATTTATAGCGAGAGGATTCGAGTACAGGAGCAGGGAGGTACTACTGCAGTTGTACAAGGCCTTGGTGAGACCACACCTGGAGTATTGTGTGCAGTTTTGGTCCCCTAATCTGAGGAAAGACATCCTTGCCATAGAGGGAGTACAAAGAAGGTTCACCAGATTGATTCCTGGGATGGCAGGACTTTCATATGATGAAAGACTGGATCAACTAGGCTTATACTTGTTGGAATTTAGAAGATTGAGGGGGGATCTTATTGAATCATATAAAATCCTGAGGGGATTGGACAGGCTAGATGCAGGAAGATTGCTCCCAATGTTGGGGAAGTCCAGAACGAGGGGTCACAGTTTGAGGATAAGAGGGAAGCCTTTTAGGACTGAGATTAGGAAAAACTTCTTCCCACAGAGAGTGGTGAATCTGTGGAATTCTCTGCCACAAGAAACAGTTGAGGCCAGTTCATTGGTGATATTTAAGAGGGAGTTAGATAAGGCCCTTGTGGCTAAAGGGATCAGAGGGTATGGAGAGAAGGCAGGTACAGGGTTCTGAGTTGGATGATCAGCCATGATCATACTGAATGGCCTACTCCTGCACCTATTTTCTATGTCTCGATGTGTGGCAAAGGACAACTCCAATGCTACATTTAATTTTGCTGATGACACCACTGTTGCTGGCCGAATGAATAGTGGTGATGAATCAGCATACAGGGGGGAAAATCTGGCTGAGTGGTACCGCAAACAACCACCTCTCACTCAATGTCAGAAGACCAAAAAGCTGATTATTGACTACAGGAGGAAGAGAATGAAGCTCCATGAGCCAAGTATCATTAGGGGATCAGAGATGGAGAGGGTCAGTAACTGTAAATTCTTGGGCATTTTCATATCATAGGATCTGTCCAGGGTCCAGCACATAAGAGCCATTACAAAGACGGCACAACAGTGCTTCGATTTTCTTGGAAGTCTGCACAGATTTGGCATGTCTTTAAAACTTTGACAAACTTCTACAGGTGTACAGTGGAGAGTATCCTTCCACTGAGCACACCTACGAGGAGCACTACCACAAGAAAGCAGCATCCGTCATCCAGGATCACCACCACCCAGGCCATGCTCTCTTCTTGCTGCTGCCTTTGGGAAGGAAGTAGGGGAGCCTTAGGTCTCACAGCACCAGGTTCAGAAACAGTTATTAGCCTTCAATCATCAGGACACTAAACCAGCAAGAATAACTGCAATTCTGAATTGACTCCACAATCACTTTCAAGGACTCCACATTTCATGTTCTCAGGATTATTTATTTACTTATTTATTTTCTTTTTGAATTTGCAGTTTGTCGTCTTTTGCACATTGGTTATTTGTCAATCTTTGTGTGTAGTTTTTCATTGATTATATTGTATTTCTTTGTTATATTGTGAATGTCTGCAAGGAAATGAATCTCAGAGCAGTCTATGGGGACATATATAGAACCATAGAACATTACAGCACAGAAACAGGCCTTTTGGCCCTTCTTGGCAGTGCCGAACCATTTTTCTGCCTAGTCCCACTGACCTGCACCTGGACCATATCCTTCCATACATCTCTCATCCACGTACCTGTCCAAGTTTTTCTTAAATGTTAAAAGTGAGCCCACATTTACCACTTCACCTGGCAGCTCAATCCACACTCCCACCACTCTCCATGTGAAGAAGCTCCCCGCCAATGTTCCCTTTAAACTCTTCCCCCTTCACCTTTAACCCATGTCCTCTGATTTTTTTTCTCCCCTAGCCTCAGTGGAAAAAGCCTGCTTGCATTCACTCTATCTATACCCATCATAATTTTATATACCTCTATCAAATCTTTCCTCATTCTTCTACGCTGCAGGGAATAAATAACCATGCATTACATCAGTGGTGTGTAGAACAGCATCTCTGAATGCACGGCACATTGAACCTTGAAGTGGATGGGCTACAGCAGCAGAAGACCACAAATGTACACTCAGAGGCTACTTTATTAGGTACAGGAGGTATGCAATAAAGTGGCTACTGAGTGCAACTAAGAGGAGCAGAACTTCTTTATACTTACATTCTTAGAAGGGAAGTTGCAGTCAATTCAATGGGAAATGAAAATCAAGGAACTGCTGATGTATAAGTTCGAATGAAGTGCCTTCTACCTGAAATGTTAACTGTTTCTTCCTACACACATGATGTCTGACCAGCTGTGTGTTTAGAACTTCCTGTTTTTATTTCAGATTTTCAGCATCTGCAATTCTTTTGATGCTCAATTTTCATGATTATTGCCCAAAGCCTTGCTGTTAGATTTAAAAAAAAAACATGCTCAAAAGCTGTAGTAAATAATGAGTAACTTTTGAGCTTCATGGTATTTCCAGAATCTTGCAATATCCATGTTGTTTTTGTTATCCTATCCAATGCTCCCCTTCTACCTGCAATTACTGCATTTTAAGTTGGGGAGTTTTGACACAATTTTGAAAATTTGTAATTCGCTCACTTTTACTTACCATGTGCACCATGTTTGCCAATATAGTATTTTCTGGGTTCTTCTGAACTTACCTCCGGAACTGAATGTTACGTCACTCATTCACGCACTTAGACTAGTAGTCATTTTTCTTTGAATTGCAAGCAGAGAACATCAGAACTACACACTGTAACCACTATGAAACTGTCTCTTAAGGTGGTACCAAACCATATCCAGAAAACCAACAAAATTCAAGTGCGGAGACTCAAGTTGCAGGTAGCAAGAGATGAAGGTAAAGGTCAGATTGGAAAGGTTCATATCGAATGGCAGAACAGACATTGGAGTCCACTTACCAATTTCTGCTCCTAATTTCTACATTCCTATGTGTGAATTTTTCTTAGTCAGTCCTTCAGGATCTATGTTGACTGCTTTCACTCCAGTAGTTCATGATGTGTCCAATTTGGATGTACAGAATTAGGCAATAAGACCAAATGATATAGGAGGATATCTGGCCCATTGATTCTGCCCTGCCATTCAATCATGCCTGTTTTCTTTCCAACACCATTCTCCTGTCGTTCCTCCATAACCCTTTACCTGATTACCAACCAAAAGCTTATTAATGACTGTCTTAAGTAAATTCAATGAGTTGGCCTCTGCAGCCCTCGATGGCAACAAGTTCCACAGCATCCCCACCCTCTGGCTGAAGAAATTCTGCCCCACCTCAGTTTTAATGGGATGTCTCTTTAATCAGCAAATTTGCTGTTGGTGAGTTGGGGGTTTGATGGCGAGGATGGGTGGGTGGTGTGGGGAGGTGGCACTCTCCTGCTATGTCTGATAGGCTCAGTGCCAGGCTGGATGCTCCTTTTTAACAGATCACTGACCAAGAACTCCCATCAATCAGTGATGGGATTGTCAAGGAAATTTTGAGATCTTCTTTGAGTCTCTTCCTCTGTCCATTTGGTGATCACTGGCTTGCATGGAGATCTGACCAGTGTTCGACTTCAGGAGTTTGAAGATAGGTATGTAAAGCATGTGGCTTGCCCTTCACTCTTGGTTAAGCATAATCACTGCATCAAGGATCTTGACATTGTCTCTCTTGCTCTGCAAATGGACTTGGAGGGCTTTGCAGAGACAGCATTGGAGATACCTATCCAATGGTCTGAGGTGCTTATGGTAGGCATGCCATGATGTACACAGGAGATTGGGCATCAGTGATAAATCATAAGCTTTGCAACTGGTTTGAGGTAATGATTTAAAACACTCTTTCTCTTGGACAGCATAAGACCGTGCTGGGATGCTGAAGATAATGATGAACTTCTTCATCTACGATAGGCAGCCTAAGATATGGAAAGTGAATCATACTTTCCAGGGTTTTTTTGAATCTTTACTATCAGAGGTCAGTGCAGCAGGAGAGGAGCTTTGTTTACATCACTCTCATTTCCAAACATTCTGCAAATGCTGGAAGTCCAGAGTAACACACACAAAATGCAGAAGGGACTCAGCAGGTCAGGCAGCATCGATAGAAAGGAATAAAGAGTCAATGCTTCAGGCCAAGACTCTTCATCAGGACTGGAAAGGAAGGGGGAAGAAACCAGAATAAGAAGGAGGGGTGGGGAAGGTGTACAAGCTAGAATGTGATAGGTGAAGCCAGATGAGGGGAAGATAGGTGGCTGGGGGAGGAGGGGATGAAATGAGAAGCTACGAGGTGATAGGTGGAAAGGCTAAAGCAATGAAGAAGAAAGAATCTGATTGGAGAAATTTGTGGACCATGGGAGACAGAGGGAGGAGGTGCACCAGGGGGAGGTGATAGACAGGTAAGGAGAAGAGAAGAAGTAAGAGGGGAGCCAGAATGGGGAATGGAGGAAGAGTGAAGGGGGAAGGTGAAGAAATTACCAAATGCTAGAGAAATCGATGTTCAGGTTGAGGTAATGCAAAGTCCATTCTACTGAACATTTTAATGAATGAGTTTGTTGAGAACTCAGCCTCCCAAATGGTTATTCCAATGTTCTGTAAACAGATAATTGGGTTCAGCATTACCTTAGTTCTGGTGTAGAGGCAGACATTAACTAATTTCCCATTCACACTGAAGAATTGTTCTAGTGGAGGTTCTTTAGTTGTAATATCGCAGTGCAGATTGAGAAAATGGTTGGCATGTTGACATGGACCTGTTGGCTAGAATCATGCACACATTGTTTAGCAGACACAGAATGAAGATTAATTCCTGAAAACAGAAAACACATTTGTTCTAATATGTTCTAGAACAAATATAGGAGCAAACCATATTAGTTCTAATATTGAGTAATAAGCCAGATTTAACAGCCTAATTGCACGTGAACATTTGTCTTATATTTGACTAAAGTATGATCGAGTTTGAAAGAGAGAAATGCAAAACTGTGGCCATGACTGGGTATAGTGAAGATCGCTAATAGGTAACATATTGTAGAGTATTGGGTGGCGGGGTGGAAATACTTCTCTACCAAAGGAGGAGTAAGGTGCTCCTTCTTTCCGCTAGCCCGCAGGTCACCCTTGGCCAAGGTGTAGTACCTGCTTAGCCCCCCCGATCAGGATCACGTGAAGCAGGTGGTGGATGGTTGTATGAGCAGTTGGTGCATATTACAAGTCCTGGTTATGTGACCACTGAAGCCAAGCAGACAATCTTTGAAGAGTATTGATAATGGCTGGGGTTACCTGCCTTGTAAAGACACTGCCCAGAAGAAGACAATGGCAAACCACTTCAGTAGAAATATTCGCCAAGAACAATTATAGTCATGGAAAGACCCGTGATAGCCCACATCATACAGCATGGCATATAACAAACAAAAGATTCTAAACTAGATGGGAAGTCTCACAAAATTACTTAATATAATAGTTTGCATTTCTAAGAATTCATTTCTAATGAAAGACATATTTTTGATCAGGTTAGAAAACTATCTGGGGAGGTGGAAGAGGGATACACAACCAGCAGAATGTGGAGTTCACAAGGGATTGGTGTAGGGCCGCAGCACAGAAAGTCAACCATATAATCAGGGCATGTGCATACATCATATTATATAGCTATGTTTGTTTGAAAACCGGGCAAATAGACTGCGGCCTGATTTACACTGAGCACTATTCATACCAGAGATGTTGATATGAGGTGTAGGAAGAAGATGTAACAGTAAATATGAACAAGAGGCAGGATGAAATGTAAATAGAAGCCACCTGGAATCAGAAGGACTCCAAAATTATGGACTAGTAACGTTTCATTAAAAGGATGGAAAATGATCATTAAGACTAATGGAATAGCGATCTTTACCTTGAGGAGACTGAATTATTTGTTTTCAGAACAATGAAGTTGTGCTTCGTCCATACAAAGGGTTCGTTACAACACAGGTGAGATACTGTGATCAGTTCTGGGCACCACACCAATTGCCTGGTCACAGCACAGATTTCTGGAACATAATAGTTTAATTATGATGGGGTATTACATAAGCCAGGACTTAAAGGGTGATTTAGTCAAAGTATTCAAAATATTGAAGACAGATTAAGCAAAACTATTTCTACTACCAGGGGAGTCAAGGATAAGCAGGCACTATCTAACAATGGGAGTCCAGCCCTTCACAAGAACTTGAAATGTAAACTTCTATTTCTCTCCACATAGATACTGCCTGACATGCTGAGTGTTTCCAGAATTTCCAAGTTTTATTTCAGATTTGCAGCATTTGCAATTTTTTTTTTCTCTACATGAAACAAAATCTGGCAGATACAGGAAATCTGAAACAAGTACAGAAAATTCAGGAAGCAATCAGTAGGCCTGGCAGTGATCGTGGAATGTGGTACATGGACGTTCCAGACTTGAGTGGCTCCACCATAGACCTCAAAGCCACAGCCTTAGGATGCAGCAGCTGTGAGGAACATCAGTCCTCAATCAGTGGATCCTGAAGATCTGCCCAAATCAAGACACTTATGTGGAAATTTTTCTGAGTAATTTTAAGAGAGTAAAAGATTAATTAAAGAAAAATGGAAACATAGATAACTTATTAAATAGAAGGGTACATGGATGAAAGAAAAATAGAGGGATATGAACTATGTAGGATGGAAGGGTTAGATTGATTGAGAAATAGGCCAGACATTGTGGGCCAAAGGGCTCGTACTGTGCTCTGCTCTTCTATTTTCTATTAAGCCATGCAGCATGGAAGTAGGCCCTTCATCCCATCAAGCACCTACTTACACCAATTCTGTTTTATTTCCCCATATTCTCTCATTTCCTCCCAGACAAGGGGCAAATCACAACAGCCAAGTAACATACAAACCTGCATGCCTTTGAGACACAGGAGGAATCTGGATCACCCATGGGGAAACCCATGCAGTCACAGGGAGAATGTGCAAACTCTACAAGGACAGCACCCAAGTTCAGGATTGAACTCAGTTCACAGGAGCTGTGAAGCAACAGTTGCAGTGAATGCATCATATCGCCACACAGGTTTTTGATATAGTTTAATTAATGGCAGTAATAAAAATAAAGAAATCCAAACAAGACCATTTATCTTTCCCGTCCAATGCCTATATCCTCCTCCAGTTGAACAAGGAGGCAGATATGACATTTCTGAACCCTTCACCACCCTGTGTTCACCCTTGGATGCAGTAATGTCCGACAGCACAGTGACACATCAGCTACAAGCAGTAAGTTAAGTTATTCTCTCTGAAGCCACCAAATGAAGAAGGACTTGATTAAACTAATATTTCAGGTCAATAATCTTTTGTAAAAGGTTGGTGATTAGATGATTTTTATGTAATTGGAGATGTAGATAGAATAGCAGAATGATTATAATAATTGATGAGCAAATATGGAAAT
Organism: Mobula birostris; assembly: GCF_030028105.1. Lineage (NCBI taxonomy): Eukaryota > Metazoa > Chordata > Chondrichthyes > Myliobatiformes > Myliobatidae > Mobula > Mobula birostris. Next base: position 40,968,872 of record NC_092387.1, read on the forward strand.
AGGAGTGGTTGTTAGAATCTGAAAAATCATAAGTTTGGGAGCCTTTGATATGCTGAATCAACTGACAAAAGGCTATTCCTTGACAGAGCATTGCGAATATAAGAAGCTGAGGCTTTATGAAACTGAGTGGAAGTGGGATGAAGATTAAAAGTCATGGGTACTCAGGATCATGGTTCTTGATTCAACAAAGGAGTCTGCAAAGTGGCCATCCACACTGCGTTTAGCCTCTCCAAGGTGGAAAGACCCCATTGAAAGCAATACAGGTGTTTCACCAGGAAAATAGTGCCTGCCTAGAAATGGTGATGGAACAACTGCTCCTTTAATGTCCTGAGGTTCTTGCAATAATGTCAACAGCTTCTTAAGGCATTGGAAATCTGAAGTAGCTCTGTCACTCTGAGGAAGCATGGGACCCCTACGCAAGTGTGTCAAGATGCAGAAGTTCTGATCGCAACAGTCTTTTCTACCGAGTTACCATGCTGGGCCCACCACCGAGTTCGGCAGTGGAGCATGAAGTTCCTATGGCTTCCGAACATTTATTATGGGGAAATTGTTGCCTGAATCTGTGACAGGTGAGTAGCTCCATTCAATTCAATGAAAAGGAACAGATGGTAGAAGGGGAGGCAAATTATACTCTTGTTCATTGATTAATCTAGACATATTTAATTGTTTGTATGCTTTCTTGTATTTCAAAATGTTTTCCACTTCTATTGCTTTGACATCTTTTAATGACTTTAACCAGATGTTTAATTTTTTTTACAGCCTTTGAAGAACTTTGAATTCTGTTAGAGGCGGGAACCAACCTTCAACCCATTTGACACCTTGATAGCCAACCAAGCCAGAAGTTGTGGCTTAGTTGGTCCACAACATTTTGGTGAGCTACAGATGGGAATCCAATTGAGAGTATTGTTTGATTGATATGTAGAACAGAAGGTAACTGGAAGTGAGTTGAATATTGGCTGTTCAGTGTGGTTTACTATCTGTAGACCACTGCAATGATCAAGACAGGACTGGTTTTTGGGACCAAATTACTATAGGAAGTTTACACCAGATATGAGTGGATTTGGCAGATAGATGAGGAAATTCAAGGACAATATAGATTAATGATCTGGACAAGAGAGAAACCATATTGGGGCATCTTAGTTTATATTGTTGCTTAACTCACTGTTGTTATCTGATCTATGTTTAAATCCCACGCAGCCCCTCAATTAGATTTCAATCTGTTATTCCATAAACAAACAGCTGGGATTCTTCAATTAGCTTCCAGTATTCAACACACTTCTAGTTATCTATTGTTCTGCATATAAGCCCAACAATACTCTCGATTAGATTCTAGTCTGTAACTTATTGCTGGAGATTTGTTATTTTTTTACATGGATGAGATGGGCCGAAGGGCCTGGTACTGTGCTCATTAACTCGATCACCCGGATGGTATGTTGCCTCCCAGGTTCTAGGGTCAGGGACATCTCGGATCGGGTCCATGGCATTCTAAACAGGGAAAGTGAGCAGACTGAAGTCTTGGCACATATTGGCTCAATAAAATAGGTAGGAAAAGGGAGGAGGCCCTGAAGGGAGAATTGAGAGAAGTAGATAGAAAGCTGAGAAGCAGGACCTCAAGGTTAGTAATCTCCGGATTGCTGCCTGGGCCACACATCATTGAGGATAAGAATTGGATGACGTGGCAGATTGATGTGGTGCTGAGAAACTGATGCAGGGGACAGGACTTCAGATTTCTGGATCATTGGGATCTCTTCTAGGGAAGATATGACCTGTATGAAAGGAACATGTTACACCTGAACTCGAGTGGGACCAATATCCTTGCTGGCAGGTTTGCTAGAGCCATTGGGGAGGTTTTAAACTAAATTGGCAGGGGTGTGGGAACCAGAGTGATTGGGTTAAGGATGAGACATTTGGTATACAACCATATGCAGTGCATAGTGAGACTTTCAGGAAGGACAGGAAGATGACATGGCAAAATTGCAGTCAGCGAGATGAGTTGCAGTATAACCTGGGGACAAAATTGAAAAGGGTGATGAATAGAAGATTGAAGGTGTGTGACGAAAAACCAAGTTATCAGAAGACTAATGCTAATGAGAGAGAGATAAGTGAGACAATGGAGAAACATTCAAAATGCTAATAAGAGAGAAGAGAGTGATTAACGAGAAAGAAACACATTTCAGAATATTGACAGACCGGTTGCTTTGAACCTGAACTGTTTGAAGTTTGATGGACAGGTGATACTCCAGCAGGGGGATAAAAAGAACAGGTTCGCTAAGGCGCGACACCATGAGATCATGAGACAACGAGACCCTGGAAGAGCGGTGTGCCCCCACAAGTTGGTGGGAATTTGGAGGTTGGATTCGGGGGAACCAACCATAGGCTCACAGGGTGAAGAGCGGTGTGCCCCCACAAGTTGGTGGGAGTTTGGAGGTCTGGTCGTGGGAACAAACCATAGATGCACAGGGTGAAAAGGGTACGATCGGTGGGAACCTGGTGTGTGTGTCCACCCTTGCCTGGGTGCCGGGTTCACCGCAGAAGATCTGTTGTATCCGGAACAGAGAGGTCACAGTCGGTGACCACAGAAGACATAAAAAAGGGTCCGCCCAAAAGCCAACTGCTTAGAACATCAAAGGTCTGTCTGAATCAAAATTTGCATTCTCTCTCTTTCTCCAATGGCACAATAGCGATTACTGTGAACTGTACTAAGCTGAACTGAACTCTGCGTCACTTAAGACTGATCATTTTACCAAGCAATAGAGCTTGGTTGATTCCTGTTACCCTAGTTCTGTGCACACGTGTCTATTATCATTGCTAACCTGTTGCATTTACATCCTTACGATTAGAGTACTGTGTTACTTATTTCTTTAATAAAACTTTATTAGTTTCTGTTAAACCAGACTCCAACTAAGTGGTCCATTTCTGCTGGTTTGGCAACCCAGTTACGGGGTACGTAACAGGTGTTATACTTGAGTGTATGCAGTATATGGAATAAGGTAGATGATCTTATAGGGCAGTTAGAAATTGATAGGTATGATGTGATAGGTATCACAGAGTCGTAGCTGAAATACAATCATGGTTGGGATCTTTAACATCCAAGGATACACATTGTATCAAAAGCACAAGCAGGTAGGCAGAGGGAATGGGGTGACTCTATTGGGTAAAAAGTGAAACCAAACCCTTAGAAAGAGGTGACATAGGATCAGAATATGTAGAATCCTCTTGTGGGTATGGTTGAGAGACTGTAAGCCTAAAAAGACCATGACTGGAGTTGTGTACAGGCCCATGAACAGTAATCAGGATGTGGGCTACAAATTACAATGGGGGATATAAAAGACATGTCAAAAGGGCAATGTTACAATAGCCATGGGGAATTTCAATATGCAGATAGATTGGAAAAAGCAGGTTGATGCTGGATCCCAAGAAAGATAATTTGTAGAATGCTTTATAAGCAGCTTGTGGTTGAGCCCACTAGGGGAAAGCTACTCTTGATTAGATGTTGTGAGGTGAAATAGATTTGATTGGTGAGCTTAAGGTAAAGGAACCCCCAGGAGACAGCTATCATAATATAATAAACTTCACCTTGAAACCTAAAATTTCAAAGGGAGAAACTGAAGTCAGATGTATCAGTATTACAGTGGAGTAAAGGGTATTATAGTGTCAAGACAGAAGCTGACCAAAGTTGACTGGATGGGGACACAAGTTGTGACGACTACAGAACAGCAATGGTTAGAGTTTCTGGAAGCAACTTGGAATGTGCAGGATAAGCACATCCCAAAGAAGAAGCATCTTAAAGGCAGGACGATGCAACCGTGGCTCACAAGGGATGTCAAAAACTACATAAAAACAAAAGATGGCATATAATAGAGCAAAAATTAGTGGGAAGTTAGGGGATTCAGAAGCTTTTAAAAACCAACAGAAGGCAACCAAGAATGCCATAAGGAAGGAAAAGATGAAATATAAAAGTAATCTAACCAATGATATTATAAAACCAAGTCTTTTAAGATACATGAAGAGTAAAAGTGAGGCAAGAGTAGAAAATGACTCTGGAGAGGTAATAATAGGGGACAAAGAAATGGCGAATGAACTAAATGAATATTTTGTATCCACTTTCACTGTATAAGACTCTAGTAGTATGCCAGAAGTTCGAAAGCATAAGGGGTTAGAAGTGAGTGAAATTGTTATTTCTTGAGAGAAGGTGCTTGGGAAGCTGAAAGTGGATAAGTCACCTGGACAAATGGACACCACCCCAGGATTCTGAAAGAGGTGACTGGGGAGATTGTGGAAGAATTGGCAAAGATCTTTCAAACTCTTCAAACTAGATTCTTGCATGCTTCTGAAGGACTGAAAAATTGCAGATGTCAATCCACTCTTCAAGAAGGGACAGAGGAACAAGAAGGGGAAGTATAGGCCAGTTAGCCTGACCTCAGTGGTTGGAAAGAATTTGGAGTCAATTGTTAAGGATGTGGTTTCAGGGTAATTAGAGGCACCTGATAAAATAGGCCATAGTCAGCATGGTTTCCTTAAGGGAAAATCTTGTCTGACAAATCTGTTGTAATTCTTGGCGGAAATAGCAAGCAGGATAGACAAAGGAGAATCAGTGGATGCTGTTGACTTGGATTTTCAGAAGGCCTTTGACAAGGTATCATGCATGATGCTGCTTAACAGGATAAGAGCCCGTGGTATTACAGAAAATATACTAGCATAGATAGAGTATTGACTAACTGGCAGGAGGCAAAGAGTGGGAATAAAGGGAGCCTTTTCTGATTGGCTCCTGGTGACTAGTGATATTCCACAGCAGTCGATTTTGTATCTGTTTCTTCTTGTTATATGTCGATGATCTGGATGACAGAATTGATAGCCAAGTTTGTGGACACGGGTAGGGTTGAAGCAGGGAGGTGCAGGAGGACTTAAACAGATTAGGAGAATGGGCAAAGAAGTGGCAAATGAAATAGTGTCAGGAGGAGTATAGTCATGCACTTTGGTAGAAGGAACAGTAGACTAGTTTCTAAACGGGCATAAAATTCAAAAATCAGTAAGCAAAAGCAATGTTAGCTGGCTAGTGGTGTAGTGGCATCACCACCGGACTCTGAGGTGAATGGTCCTGGGTTGGAATCCAGCTGGCCCCTTTCATGCTTTTCATTCGTTCGGGTTGAGTGTCGAGCTAGTAACTCGGCCTCATAAAAAACAGCCTAATGCCAAGGAAGCAGCAAAGGATGCCACCTAATGCACTTCAAGGTTCGAAAAGGAACAACAAGAACAAAACAATGCAATGACTATAAAAACAAGGATGGAATGCTGAAGCTTTATGAGGCACTGATGAGGTCTCACTTGGAGTATTGTGCGCAGTTTTGGTCCCCTTATCTAAGGAAGGTTCTGCTGACAATGGAGAGGACTTAGAGGAGGTTCATGAGAATCATTCTAGGATTGAAGAGTTTATCATATGAGGAGCGTGTGATGGCTCTGGGCCTTCACTTGTTGGAATTTTGAAGAATAAGGCGGGATCTTATGAAACATATCGAATGTTGAAAGGTCCAGATAGACTGGACATTGGGGAGATGTTTTCTAAAACAGGCGAGTCTCGAAGGCATATCCTCAAATTAGATATGCCCATTTGGAACAGAGATGAGGAGAACTTTCTTTAGCAAGAGGGAGGTGAATCTGTGGAACTTGCTGGCACAAGTGGCTATGGAGTCCAGGTCATTGGGTGTACTGTACTTAAGGTGGAGGTTGATAGTTTCTTGATTAATCAGAGCATGAAAGGTTATGGGAAGAAGGCAGGAGAATTGAGATGGAAAATGGATCATCCATGATGAAATAGCAAAGCAGACTTGATGGGCCAAATGGCCTAATACTGCTCCTTTCTCTTATGTTTTTATTTCTTATGGTTCATTCATTAGATACTGACCTATACCTCACTCACAGGTATTAGTAATTCTACACTTCATTCAACAAAAGCCTGTGACCATATTCCAGCTTGTGAGTGGAACCAGGCACCTGTAATTTTACAAATCACCCCCACCAGCCTCTCCACACAAAACCCTCAGAGTCATGTAACTCCTTGCCAGACACCCATTGCTTTATTTAATGAACCTCTACTGTCACCCCACACTCAAATATCACCAACATCCTCCACCAAATCAAACATGACAATTAGATTCTAACCTTTGACTTATATTTGGATATCTGTACCTCCTGTGATCTTGAGGTTGTTGGAGAGCAATCATCTCAATGCCAGTAAGACTTTGTAATGGCTAACTAGTAGGCCCAACCATCTTCAACTTATTCATCAAAGACCTTCCTTCAATGTTAAGTTAGGGTGTTTTCCGATACCTGTATGTCTAATGCATGTAGATCAAACAATGACCATATTCATCTCCATCTCCTTAGTGTGAAAGGCAGCTTCTACCTGAATGGGGCAAGATCAGGATAATATTCCGATATTGGGTTGATAAGCAGCAGCCAAGTCTGAGTGAGAAGCATGTCCTTAAATATTATAGAAAGCTGACCATCAACCATCACCCTCTGCTTCTAATCTAATCAACAGTGAAAAAGACAAACTGCTGAAAGAATGGAAGAAAGCCGACAGATGATGAGTCTTGACCTGAAATGTTGACTGTCACTTTTCTCCCACAGAAATTACCTGACTTGCTGAGTTCCTCAATCAATTTGTTGTTCTTTTTTTTTCGCTCTCAGACTCCTCAACTAATTCCAGGCTGTATCTCAATCCTGGGCATCAAATATCCCAGATGTAAACCAGCCCAAATTCCTGATTAGACTGGAGACACAAGAGACTGCAGATGTTACAATCTGGAGCAATAAAATCAAACTGCTGGAGCAACTCAGTGAGTCAGTCAGTCTGTGGGGGAAAATCCACAGTTGATGTTTCAGGTCAAGACTCATCACTTGTCCCCTTCTCCCTACTGACCTACTTGGGCCCTCCAGCTGTATGTTTATTCAGTCTCGATTAGATTAGAAGCAAGAAGGTGAGAGTCGAAGGTCAATGCTTCGACTGGAGGCCTGAGACCAGTGGAGTGGCCCAGTGGTCAGTGTTGGAACATTTGCTATTCATTATGTATGTTAATGATTTGGATGTGAATGTACATGGCACTATGAGCAAGTTTGCTGATGATGCTAAGTTAGGGGGTCTTGTTGATAATGTAGCAATGAATTGCAAAGAGATCTTGATCAGTTGTGGGGGGGAGGAGGAATGGCAAATGGATTTCAACTTTGGTGAGTGTGAGGTGATGCATTTTGGACATCCAGACCAGGGTAGGACCTATACAGTTAATGGCAGAGCACTGACAGGTGCAATGGAACAGAGGGATCTGGGAGAATGAGTGTACCGTTTGCTGAAAGTGTCTGAACAAATCAACAGGGTGGTGGCAAAGGCACTTAGCATGCTGGCCTTCATCAGTCAGGACATTAAGTTTAATAGTAGGAACATTATGTTGCAGTCATGCAAGCTGTTGGTGAGGCCGCACTTGGACTGTTGAGTACAGTTTTCATCACCCTGTTAATGAAACCTGTCAAGCCAAGAGGATACAGGAGAGATTTATGGGGATGCTCTCTGGACTAGAGGATCTGAGTTATAGGGAAAGTTCAGCCAGGATGGATCTTTATTCCTTGGAGTGTAAAATAATGAAGGGTGACCTTAGGGAAGTTTATAAAATCATGAGGGGTAGGGATAGGCTGGATAAGTAGTCTTTCCCCTGGGGTTAAGGAGTCTAAAACTAAAGGACACCAATATACTGTAAGACGGGAGGGGTGAGATGTAAAAAAGACCTGAGATGCAACTTCTTTACACAAAAGGTAGTGAGTACCTGCAATAAGCTGCCAGAGGAAGTGGTTGGAGTGGGTACAATTGCCTCATTGATGAAGCATTTGGATAGGTAAATGGAGGGGCAGGGCTTGGAGGATTATGGGCCAAATGCAGGCAACTGGGCCTCGTAGGGAGGATGGGGGATGATGTGTTCAGCATGAACCAGTTGAGCTGAAGGCCCTGCTTCCGTGCTGTATTACTCTAGATTCTTACCTGGGACTTACTCTGTCCATAAACTCCTGTAATCTTAATATGCTGTATCACACCACCAATATCCGTGTATGTGTTTTTCATGCAAGGAAGCCGGAATAGTCCTCTTGGCTTTCAATTACTTTCCATTAGCTAGCTTCCCCCCACACCCCCACAAACATTACCTTGGGAGTGGAGGGAGGTTACCATTGTGTGGAAACTGAATTTGGACAGAACATATAAATAGTGTGGATATAAGAACAGGGCAGCATTTGGGTATCATGCCGTGACTCATCTCCAACACACCAGACCGTCCCCCCCACTCATGAGATACAGTCAGGAGGGTGACAGAATAGTTTCCACTATCCAACAATGTGTGAAGCTCCAAACTGCCTGGAAGGACAAAGGTAGGGAGACACCACCAAATTCAAGTTGCCCTCTCGCCATTCTGACTTAGAAATAGACTATCTGGGGTCTAAGTCCTAGAACTCCCTACTCAGCCTCATCTTCCCCAAAAGCACTGTGCTCATTCAACAAGAAGACTTGCCCCTGCCTTTGCAAGGACTGCTAAGGATAGACAGACAATACTGTCTCACCTAGAAATTAAATAGAGTTCAAAATAAATTTACTCCAACTCCTTAATTTCAGGCAGTACCTCAATCATGGGCATCCCATTGATCATAGATTAAACTAGACCAGAAGAGACTGTAATCTGGAGCTAAATAATGAAACTGCTGGAGGAACTCAGCAGGCCAGGCAGCATCTGTGAGGAGAAATTGGCAGCTGATGTTATGAACTGAGATGTCATTAAGACCATGAGCTAAAAGAACAGAATTAGGCCATTCTGCTTATTGAGTCTGTTCTGTCATTCAAGCATAGCTAATACTCCATCTGCATTAATTTCTTGTCTGTCTGATCATCAGTTGTCCATTTCCCTCCACAGAGGCTGATTGACCAGCTAAGTTCCCCCCACTCCCGCCCACCGGCACTTTTGCTGGATTTGATTACTGTCTGGGACTCATTCCGAACATAAACCTTGAAATGTCAATATGCTGTCTCTCACTACAATGTGTGTGTGTGTGTGTGTTTGTAATATATAAAGCCTCAGAACCCCAGTGTTACAGGGTATGATCCATTCCCGAGTTGTGTGTTATTTGAAATACAATCCCACCTACACCTCTGCTCACCTCCTCCATTAGATTACTGCCTTTCACTCACTCCAGTGTATCTGTTATTCTGATGATTATACCCCAATCAATCCACCGGACCTAGCCTAAAATTTATCAGCAGATTAATGGTCTTTTGTATATAAAGCCCTGAACCCCACCCCCACTCCCTCCCCCGGGTGGATTCCAGCTTGCAACTCATCCCAGGTATGACTGCATTAGTTCTTTCCGAAGGCAGAGCCTGAAGTGTTTGATTATGTGTATCACTTCTCTCAGAATAAAGGTTAAATGAACGAAGGGCTGTTGGAAACCGAGTGACAGGGGAAGGCACTGGACGAGGTGAGCAGTCAGCCCGGCACTGTTCTGGTTAACGCGAGCAGCACTGCTGAAAGCTCCCTCGACATACCTTCCCTTTTCTCCTTGTCCTTGACTCTAAGATTCGTTGCGGATGCACAGCATGGCTCCGGGACATGCCCCTTACTGAGTTCTGCTTCTTAATCAAGAGTGCAAAGGCAGCACCCTCTCCCCACACAAACAAAGCCTGGGTCTTTTATTGGCCATCACTTTATGAAAAATGAATTAGAACATCCGCTAGCAGATTAACATCTTCTGGCTCCCGAGGAGACATAAGCTTAAGGAATGGGCCCGGAGATCCCGAGGGGAATTTGGGAAGGATCATTTATTTATGCTGAGAGATTCTACCTCCATTTTTGCATTAGGGGGATGGGAGGGGCGCAAGAATATCTTCAACCCGACACTCGATAGGCATTCTGCAGTTTCTGCATTTTGTGTTCCAGGCTAAGCCGCACATTCTTGAGCCGTTCCTCCTCTTTTGCCTCTTCTCTCTGTCAGCGATGAGGTTTGGCGTGGTAGGAAGCTGCTAGATTTCAATATGCAATGTCAGGCGGCTCCGCCGATGCCGTTCCCTTGTCTGCAGCAAGCAGTCCTCCCTCCCAGCAAGCCGATTGGTTTGTGTCCTTAAGTACTGGGCAAGGGTTGGATACCGACGCGAGATTAGCAGGTGCATTATGCTGCTCTGTTGCTTCTGACGGCCAGCGATCGGATGGTTGTGGGGTCCGGTGAAAAAGAAGCAGTGGATTGTGTGCGTGCGTTTGTGTGTGTGAGTGAGTGTGTGTGTGTGTATGTGTGTGAGTGTGTGTGTGTGTGTTTGCGTTTTTGTGTGTGTGCGTGTGTGTGTGTGCCTGGGTGTGTGCTAGTGTCGGGGAACGCCGGGCTCCCGAAGATGCTCTGCGCTGGAAGGTGAACCGTGGCCCCGCAGAGTCTGCGAGGGAGAGCCAAGGAGAGAAGGCATCAGGCCAGTCCCAGCAGAGAAACGGGCAAGCGATGTGATGTAGCTGACTCAGCACCTCTCCAGCATCGCCAAGTTCTCCCCGCCAGATGATTGCTCCATGACCGGCAGATCCTGCAGCTGACGGGAGAAGGGGGGAATTTTTCTACCCAATGCACTCGCCCTGTCTGTTTTTTCGGCCTCTTTGATCCCTGGGCAATGTGTTCCTGATGTCTGTCTGTGGGCTCGAGAGCTTGGCATTCTCTACAGGATGAGTGAAGGAGGTATCTCTTCAGCTCCACCTGTTTTTCCTGTTGTTTCTGCAGACTCAGAAGGTGCTAATCCGACAGAGGAACAGGAGAGTTCTCCACCATCCCGGGTTTTACACTGCAGTGGGTGCATTGTGTGGCCTCGCCAGCAAACCTGGTTGTGCGTCGTCCCTCTTCTCATTGGATTCATTGGGCTCGGACTCAGCTTGATGCTGCTCAGGTGGATTGTGGTAGGATCGGTCAAGGAATATGTGCCATCGGATCAACTGGAATCCAACCCCGTTGGGCAAGATCCCATCTTCCTCTCCAAACCAAGCTCTGTCCCCAAGCATGCAGAGACCACCACCACGTACGCTGCTGCAAACCCTCCCACCAGTACTGTTAGCCCCAGTACCCGGGGTACAATGTCCATCACGCCTAGGCTCGCCACCCAGGGTACAATACACTCCACCACTGCCCTCCACAGCCCCTCGACCCCAACGCCGAGAGCAAGGGCCCCGCTCACCTCCAGTGCCCCGGGAACTTCACCCTACCGCCTCACACCCACTGCCACCCATGGCACTCCCTGGCAGACAGTGCCCTATTCTACCTCTTCAAGCAAATTCTTCCTGCACGACTCCACGCCATCCTGGACGCTATCGAAATCGGGGGAACCGACCACTGGCACTCACTCCGTCATCAGACCCAAATTCCGTAAGTAACTAGGTTGCATTAGCATTACTCTGCAAATGTTGCACCGAGGGAATATCAAGTGTGTGTGTGTGTGCACGTCCGCACGGGTTTGCACGTGTGTGTGTGTGTGAGGAATGGCTGTGCGCGTGTGCGTGTGTGAGAAAGGGAAACTAAATTTCTCAGTAGGTATGCAAAGCAGTATGCAAGTGTGCATGTGTAGGTGTGCTTTGCACTTGTGTATGTGCGCGCGCGTGTGTGTGCGAGGAATTGCTGTGTGCATTTGACTGAGTGTGTGTGTGCGCGTGAAAGAGAGAGAAAACTATACATTTCTGTAAGTAGTTATGCCTGGATGTATGGTTGTGCATGCGTGGGGATGTTCCTTTGTACGCGTGTGTGTTTGCACGTGTCCTTGTGTGCATATGCCAGAGTGGTTTGTGTATGTTGTTTGAGTTGGATGTTGTGCGTGCTTCAGAAGACTAGGGAATTAACACAATCATTACAGATATTGCACTAGTTCAGGAGCAGGGATTATCAATCAAAATCAATAAACTCATAATGTATTTTACATTTCAGCGTGTAAATAAATTCATGCTGACTAATCTGCTTTCCAGTTACAACCGGGACTGTATCTCTATACTCTTCAGTTTCTAACTCCCAATGAGGCAGGATGATAGTTGTTATATTTGTGTCCATGAATAGCAGAATTCACTCTCCTGTAACAAGATTGATTACAACTGTAAAGGTAGATGATCCATTATATTACAATCCCACCTATGTAAGGAGGATAATTCTCCCCCTTTCTGAGGGGGAATGGGTTAAACTATGGTTGCTGAACCACCCAGTGGATATAGAAGCTGATTCTAATCATGTGTACATGGGGATAATTCTAACTCTGTGTACATGGGGGATGATTCTAACCCTGTCTATATGGGGTTGAGCTTACCCTGTGTACATGGGGGATGATTCTAACCATGTGCATAGGGTGGATGGATTTAACCCTGTGCAAATGTAGATAATTCTAACAGTGGATATCTGGGGGGAATAATTCTAACCCTAGTTATATGAAGATGATTCTAACCCTGTATAAATAGGGGAGGGATAATTCTAATATCAAGTATAGCCACGTAAGGGGAGAATTGTAGCCCTGTGTGTATCGGGTTGCTTCATGCTGTGAGCATATGGCCTTGATTCCACCTACTACACGTAGAACCTGTTACTAACCCTGCATTTATAGTATATAATTTTTACTGTATATTTGATGGATTCTGTGTGTGTGTGTGTGTGTGTGTGTGTGTGTGTGTGTGTGTGTGTGTCTGCCTGGTGATTCTAACCTGTAAATAGAAACGTAAAAAAATCACAATGAAATAGCTTGCAGATGCTGAAAGACTGAAATAAAAGTAAAAACTGCTGCAAGCACTTAGCAGGTCAGGCAGCATGCATGGAATGAGGAACAGAGTTAACATTAAGGTTACTACTAACCTTCCATCAGATTCTAACCGTGTGTATGCAAGTAAGATTGTGAAGGCTGCATATATGGAGGCTGATTCTAATCCTGTGAATGTGACTGCTGATTCTTACTGTGTATATGATTGATTATTCTAATACTGTGCAAAAGCGGTTGATTCTGTATACGGTGGATAAATCAAACGCTATGCATATTAAGATGATTCTATCCATGGGGATGAATAATTTTAAACCCATGTGTATGAAGACCAATTTTCACCATGTAAATACTGAGGCTCGTTGTAACATTGTATACAGTATATGAAATCTGATTCTACGGTACAGATTCTGGGTGTTGATTCTCACCCTGTTTCCATGAAAGTTAGTCTTAAACCTGTGTATCTAATAACTGATTCCAACCTTTTGTATATAGAGGTTTATTTTACATGTGTATATGGAGATTATTTCTATTTCTGTGCATGTTGAGGTTCATTCTAGCACTGCATTTATCAATGCTGATTCTAATGCTGCACATGGGTGCTCATTCTAACCCTGTTGATATGATGCCTGAATTTAGAAATGGGTATATGCACCTGATGTTAACCTTGTGTGTGCGTTGTTGATTCCAAACTTTGTATATCTAGGCTGAGTCTAACACCATGCATGTCAATTTGATACTCAATTTCTGGGCTAGTCTATCCTTGCTCACATGAAAGCTGATTCTAATTTTTCATGTAAGGAGCCTCTAAGTCTCAAGACATTGTCTATGTTAAGGCTGACTCTATGCATGTCTGTATGATGACTGGTTCTAATACTGCATCTATTCTTGTGACAATAGAAGCAAATTGCATGATGGTGTAAAGTCAGGGTAATTTTACATTTGTGCACATGGTCAGTGCTCCATGTGCATATTTGAAGGTGCTGTATTGCTGCCTTGACTGAGGGTGATTTGACCCCTTGTATATCAAGACTAATTCCATCCCTATGTATACAGACATTGGCCATTCTTTACGTATATTGGTTGATTCTCTCTCTATATCTTATATGTCATTGTTGTTTGGGTTTATGTTAAAGAAAATGAGTGGAAATGGACCAAATGTAGTTCAAGGTACATTTATTATCAAAGTATGCATGGAGTATACAACTCTGAGATTTGTCTTCCCCAGCCAGCCATGAAACAAAGAAAATCATGGATGCCGTTCAAAGAGCAACATCAACGCTCCCTCCCACACGTGAAAAAAAACAAATTGTGCAAATGGCAACAAGTACATCAACCCCCCCATGAGCAAAAAAAAATTGTGCAGACGGCAACAAGAACATCATACCCCAAACTCCCATCCTCATGCAAAAACCAAATCATACAAGTAGCACCAGGGACACCAAGCCCCAAACAAGCTTCCCTTCTCTCTCAGTACCATTCTCCTGTTCTGGCTGCATACCCTTTAATTTCTTTGCTATCTATCGATTGTTGTTTTGAATGCAATCAATAACATTATACTATAGAACTTAATCAACAGAATATCCTCGTTTTTAGATAGCAACTGTGGCATACGAAATGCTTCAAAATCCCCTACAGGAGCATGATTAACCAAACTTGACATTGACATAGCATCAGAACAAATTACCAAAACAACAGTGATCAATAAGCCAGATTGTAAGGAGCTATATAAAGTGGGAAATGTAGGAAGAGATTCAGGTGTAGGGGGGAAGCATTAGAGATTCGAGATTCAGCAAGTGTTCTGATGTTATGGTTACATTTGGGGATGAGCAATGGGCCAGAATCTGAGGCATGCTGAAATCTTGGAATATGGGAGGTGAAAGAGGGGTTTGTAGGGGTGGATTAGAAGTTTATAAGCTTAACTGGGAATCAATTACATTAACTGTTTTTAATGTGGAAAAGACTGCTGCAAAAAAACTATGGGCAACAGAGTTTTCGATGTTTACACAGGGTAGAATGAGCAATGTGCATTTTGGAATTGACATTTCTGGAGAATGAATCTGAGACTGATGTGGAACCAACTAGTGACAGGGATGGAAATAAACAGTTGTGGTAATGGCATGTATATGTATTCCAAAACTTAACGTGATCAAATATGACAGCGAGGTTGTGAGCTCTCTGGTTGTGCTTCAGACAACGAGAGGGATGGGTAATTGACCACAGATCAGAGTTCTGACAGGAATTAAAAAGGCAGACTACATGAATTCTGTTTTTTAACCCAACATAAACCAGAACTAGATTGATTGCTCTGTACATTGAGTGTGTTTTAATCCTGTACACATAGGGATTGTCTCCATCTCTGTGTAGATCACAGCAATTACCTAATCATGGTGTGCAGTGACACTGATCGTGTATATTGAAATTGAGTCTGTTGCCATATATATTTATTAAAATAGATCCTAGTGTAGGTATATCACCACTAATCCTCTCCGCATGTACACTGAGATTAAATCAATCTGTAAGTATATTGCGACTGATACCATATCTGTATATTTTGAGTGAACCCATTGCATGTTGGTTGATAGATTTTTTTTCTCTGTGTATATTACATCAGAAAAGATGCTAGCTCTGTGTATATGGAGGCTTTCCAACACTGTAGGGATAAGAATTTATTCTCTGCCTATGTATATTAAGATTCCTTGCATCCCTGTGTATATTGGATTCATTTGATCACTATTCTATCAAGACTGTCTTTATCTCAGCCTAAACATTTTCTATTACTTGTATGTAAGGACTGATTTGATCTCTGTGTACATCAAGAGTAACTTTAATCTTTGTGTACATGGAGACTGATCCGACCCTTAATAAAGCAAAATACTGTGATCCTGAAAGTTTGAATTAGAAATGATCAGTAAACAAAATAATATCTGGAGGACTGTTTCAGGTCAGTGGCATTTTACTTCACAAAAGGTTATTGACCTGATATTTTAACTCCGTGCCTGATCTTAAATATTTAGAGAATTATTCTAGCCCAGTATCTAGCTCAGAGTTTGATTTGATTACTCTATCTACAATGAAACCAAGTCTATGCACATGAAAATTTATTCTACAATTGTATGTGTATGTCTTGTTTGTTTCAGCTGCTGTGTATGTGGAGGAATGCAAAGTTTCAGCAACTCCCTCTTGTATTGCTAGAGGGCAGAAGGACGCTTGGCCCATTGAGTTTGCGCACCCATTTACACTCACGTTACATTTTACTCTTCCTGCATTTCTATCAGTTCTCCACAGAACCCATGCTCATCTACACATAAAGGGCAATTTGCAGTGGCCAGTTAACGTTGCCCAAGTTTTAGGGATGTAGAAGGAAATCGGACCACTCTGAGTGGACCCATGTGGCCACAGGGAGAATGTGCAAACTCCAGGGGGTTGCTGGAGTTCTGAGGTGGCAACACGTGTAGCTCTGCCACTATCTTTCTCATGCCAGCATTACCAGAATTGACACCAAGGATATGTGGAGGTGTTCGGGTATCTGGAGCAACAAATAAGAATCTGCAGGAACTCAATGAGCCAGGCAGTATCTGTGAAGGGAAGTGGATATTGACGTTTCAGGTTAAGACCCTTCGTCTGGACTGAACTATACTGTAGCGTGCAGATAGCAAGTATGAGGAGGTTGTTGGGATGAATCTCAGAATTGTATTCTGTATACATACTTTGATAATAAATATACTTAGAATTCTTGAGGGTTGGGTCAAGAACTGGCAAGCAATCGGTGTTGATAGGCAGATGGAGGAGGGAAGAGTGGAAATGGCAATAGAAGAAGGGAGATGATAAGGGGAAGCCACAAGGGGGTATAGATGATGGAATCTGATTGGACTGGAAGGTGGATATAACTAAGCGAGATTTTAAGCTGCCTTAAATAAGTAAGTAGTTGCAGGAAAGTGGTAAGGTTTATTTATTTATTTATTGATATGTTTGGAGATACAGCCTTCTGGCCCATTGGGCCTAGACTACCCAAGTACACTCGTGATTAATTAACCTATTAAGTTTTAGGATGGAAATTTCAGAGTTTGGCACCTGCCTATACAGCTGAAGCTAATGGTAGTGTTTAAATAGTGGACCGAGCAGAATTAGAAAAGTTGAGTTACATTAGAGAGGCGTGGGCTGGAAAAGGTTACAGAGAACTCGTAACAGTGGGGGGAAGCATAAGAACTTTGGTGTCCATGTTCCAAAGACCCATCAAAGTTGCAGCACAAGTTGAAAAGGTGCTTAAAGAGGTGTATGGTGTGTGGGCCTTCATTAGTCGAGGGAGTGAGTTCAAGAGCCACTCGGGAATGTTACAGCATTATAAAACCCCAATTCCACACTGGAGTATTGCGTCCAGTTCTAGTCGCCTCATGAAAGGAAGAATGTGGACGTTCTAGAGAGGTTGCAGAGGAGATTTATCAGGATCTGGCCTGGATTAAAAAACATGTCTTATGAGGAAAGTGTGAATAAACAGGGGCTTTTCTCTTTGGAGTGAAGGAGGATGAGAGGTAACTTGATAGAGGTGTACGAGATGATAAGAGACATAGAGTGGACAGCCAGAGATTTTTTTCTCAGGATAGAAATGGGTGATATGAGAGGGCATAATTTTAAGGTGATTGAAGGAAAGTTCAGAGGCAGGTTTTTACACAGAGTGTGGTGGGTGCGAGGTATGTGCTGCCAGGGGTAGCGGTAGAGGTAAATACATTCGGGGTGTTTAAAAAAACCTCTTAGACAGGCCCATGGATGAAAATAGAGGGTTATATAGGAGGGAAGAGTTAGATTGACCTTGGAGTAGGTTAAAAGGTTGGCACAACATCATGGGCTGAAGGGCCTGTGCTGTTCCATGTTTAATTAAAAGTAAACATACTTTGAGAAAAAAGTAAAGAGGAAAGGCAGGGGGAATCCTGGTAGAGTTTAAAAATGAAAACTTTACTTAAGTGGTACCAATGCAGGTCAGTAAGCAGAAGTGAACAGTGCAAGTTGGGATGTACAGTTCTAGATTTTGGCTGAATTTCAATAATACCACAATTTTCCATCCCATTCTCAACTACAGGCTCTGAGTATGTTCTACAACTGAACCTTCCCAGTCTCTTTAAAAAAAAAGAGAATTTCAAAGATTTACAATCCTCTGTATAAAGAAATTTCTTTGTCTCAGTAATAAATGTGTGAACATTTAATTCTATGTCCCCTACCTCTGGATGCTTCAGCCAAAGAAAACATGCTTCCAGCAGCTACCCTGTCATGCACCTTAAGGATTTTATGATTCAATTTATGACAACTAGCCCCCACCATTCCATAAATCTGAATAATGAACCTTCGTCGAACTGTCTCTAAAACATATGTTGCCTTCATTAAGTAAGAAGATTGGAACCGCACAGAGTACAGGTGTTCACTTGCCAACGCCTTATATGAGTTCAGGAAGACTTTCTTTTTATACCTTATATTCTAAAATGAAGTCTAGAAATGACATTTGCTTCCTAATTGCTTTCTGTGCCTGCATGTGTACTTTCTCTTTTTCATGATTCAGCATGTTAAGGCCCCAATAATTACGAGTACCTCAGCTCTTAAAAAATAGGTTGCTTTTGCATTCTTCTTGCCAGGATTAATTAACCTCACCTATTAAATAACTATTATACTCTTGCCACATTCATCCTTACTATCTCTATTCTTACGTCCTCATATCCTAACACGTAGATAGCACCCAACTTGGATATAATGTGCTTGTTTCCTCTTTCTTTGTCTTCAGTATATAACTTGTATAACTGTAAATTGACGAGATACTGCTGCTGATGTTTGCAGTCCTGGGAATTGCAATGCGGTGGTTAAATTGTTGGAATAATAATCTAGAGGCCTGAGCTAACAATCCAGAGACATAAGTTCAAATCCATCTGTTTTATCTGGAGAATTTATCTTCAGTTAATTAATTAACCTGGATTTTTTTTAGAAAGCTAGTTAAGTACTGAAAGCAGTCGGTTTCCATAAAAAAAATGTCTGGTTCAGTAATATCTTTGAAAGAATATAATTTGCCATCCTTAGCCAACCGAAATGTGACTCCAGACATAAAAGTTAACTACCCTCTGAAATGCGCTAGCAAGCCACTCAGTTGTATCAAATCAGTATATTTAAACATATTAAGAATGAAACAATGCACCAGATTCAGATGTAGCAAAAGACCAATCTACATTGGAAAGTTCCCCTCAAGACGTTTTGAGAATGCTGTGTAAATTGGCTCCCTATTGCTCCCTATTGCTAAGTCAATCATCAATCTGCTGTAGTTACTCAGTCATCATTTCGGAGTTCTCCATCACCACACCTGGTTATGTCCCATCGTGAAGGGGGTCCTGATACATCAGTATGCACTTGCAATGGTGGGGCACTGGGAATCTTTAGCATCACATCTGATCACACGCCTGCAAGGAAGCCTCCTGCCGATTAGCCCTACTGTCCTCCTGCAGCTGATGATTTGGTGCTCAAAGGGTTTGCAGAAACAATTCAGAGGATCTTAAAAAAGGCTAAGTAAATGGCAGATGAGATATAATATGGGGAAATGTAAGGTCACACGCTTTGATAGAAAAAGGTGCAAAGTGGGGTGTGTTTTAAGATGAAGGACTGAAGGTGTTGGTATTCAGAGGGTTCTGAGTGTTCTTGTGTGTGAGTAAGTGAAAGTTGACATGCAGCTGTCAACCAGGAAGGCAAATGGTATGATGACCTTCATTACAAGTGAACTTGAATACAAGAGAAAAGTTATCTTACAACAATTATATGGGGCACCATGGAGACGCCACTGGAATATACCGTGCACAGGTCCCACCACCTGAGAAAAGGTATACTTGCAAGAAAAGGAATGGAACACAGGCTGTGATCGCATGATTGTTCTTTGAGGCAAGACTGAGTAGTCTGAACCTATGTTCTCCAGAGAATCACAGGTGATATTAAAACAAAGTTCTTCTGGGACTTTTGCAAATACTGGAGATAAGATGCAAAAGCAGAAAATGCTGGAATCACTGAGCAGGTCAGGCAATACCTATGGAAGGGAAAACAATTGACCTGTGATCAGGGACCCTTTGTAATCAGTTCAGATGATGGGTCCTGGACTCCAAATGTTAATTGTTTCTCCTTCCACAGTTCCTGCCTGACCTGCTAGGATATTTCAGAATTTTGTGGCTTAGTTTCTTAAGGGTAAATGTAGGTTAAATATAAATACAAGAGGTTCTGCTGTTTTTAAGTATCTTGAGCAACACACACAAAATGCTGGAGGAGCTCAGTAAATCAAACAGCACCTACGGAGAGAAATAAACAGTCGGCATTTTGGGCTGAGACCCTTCATCAAGACTGGTGAAGGGTCTGGGCCCGAAACGTCTACTATTATTCTCCTTCTTTGATGCTGCCTGAGATGTAAGTAAAATGGTTCCTCTGGTTGGGATGTTTAGAACAGTGGTCACAATCTCAAAATAGCAGGTTCACCAATCAGGGCAGAGATGGGGAAAAGAATTCTTCACTCACAAGTCGATGAATCTTTGGATTTCTCTCCCCAGTGATTGATGGAAGCTCAGTCACTGAGTAGATTCAAGGCACAGATCAATAGATTTTAGTTTGGTATTAAGGGAATCAAAGGATATAGAGTTAGTGTGGGAAAATGCCAGTGAGAGAGATCAGTCATGACACTGAATGACAGGGCAGACATAAAAAGCATTTTTTATGTACCTTTTGTTGAACACCACTTGGAAGAAGTATTGGGAATAGTAAGGAGACAGACTGGGACTTCCCAAGGGACATCAGCAAGAGCACTCAACAGCATGCTAGATGACCAAGTTAGCTGGGTCCTGAAGGACACAGCTTCTAGAAGGAGATAGTGACAGGTTACAACTGAACCGATGCAGGGGATAATTTTCAGAATGCAATACATCATTTGAAAGAGGAGACGTGAGGAATTTGTTGAATGCCTGCGAGAGGGCTTTTTAAAGCAGCTTTTACTTGAGCCGACTTGGGGAAAGGTTATCTTAGACTGGGTGTTGTGTAAGAACCCAGATCTAATTAGGGAACTTAATGTAAAGGAACCCTCAGGAGACAGTGATCATTATATGATTGCATTCATACTGTAATTTGAGAGGGAGACGCATGTCGCGTAGAACATAGAAATCTACAGCACATTACAGACCCTTCAGCTCACAATGTTGTGATGACCATATAATGTAATCTAGAAACTGCCTAGGATTACCCTATCGTATAGACCTCTAATTTTTTTAATCTTTGTACCTATCTAAGAGTCTCTTAAAAGACCCTATCTGCCTCCACCACCACCACCGACAGTGCATTCCACACACCCACCACTCTCTGTGTGAAAAACTTACCCTTGACATCTCCTCTGTACCTACTTCCAAGTACCTTAAAACTGTGCCCCCTCATGTTAGCCATTTCTGCCCTGGGGAAAAAGCCTCTGGCTTTCCACACGATCAATACCTCTCATCATTTTATACACCCATTCAGAAACAGTATCACAATGGATTAAAGCGAATTACAGAGGCAAGAGAGAGGAGCTTGCCCAGGTGGATTGGAGGAGGATACTGGCAGAGATGACAGCAAAGCAAAGCTGGCTGAAGTTTCTGGGAAGAATTCACAAGGTGCAGGATAGATATGTCCCACAGAGAAAGCAGTTCTCAAATGGCAGGGTAGGTAACTGTGGCTGACGAAGGAACTTAAGGACTACATAAAATCAATGAAAGGGCATATAAGGTAGCAATAGTGAGTGGGTAGTCTCCAACCTGATGGCATGAACATTGACTTCTCTAACTTCCGCTAATGTCCCACCTCTCCCTCGTACCCCATCCGTTGTTTATATACACACATTCTTTCTCTCACTCTCCTTTTTCTCCCTCTGTCCCTCTGACTATACCCCTTGCTCATCCTCTGGGTTTTTTCTCCCCCTCCCCCTTTTCCTTCTCCCTGGGCCTCCTGTCCCATGATCCTCTCATATCCCTTTTGCCAATCACCTGTCCAGCTCTTGGCTCCATCCCTCCCCCTCCTGTCTTCTCCTATCATTTTGGATCTCCCCCCCCACCCACTTTCAAATCTCTTACTAACTCTTCCTTCAGTTTGTCCTGACGAAGGGTCTCGGCCTGAAATGTCGACTGTACCTCTTCCTAGAGATGCTGCCTGGCCTGCTGCGTTCACCAGCAACTTTGATGTGTGTTGCGCGAAGTTAGCTGATTGGGAAACTTTTGAAATCCAACAAAAGGCAACTGAAGAAAGTCATAGGAAGGGAAAAGATGAATTATAGAACATAGAACATAGAATAGTACAGCACAGTACAGGCCCTTTGGCCCACATTGTTGTGCCAACCCTCAAACCCTGCCTCCCATATAACCCCCCACCTTAAATTCCTCCATATACCTGTCTAGTAGACTCTTAAATTTCACTAATGTATCTGCCTCCACCACTGACTCAGGCAGTGCATTCCACGCACCAACCACTCTCTGAGTAAAAAACCTTCCTCTGATATTCCCCTTGAACTTCCCACCCCTTACCTTAAAGCCATGTCCTCTTGTATTGAGCAGTGGTGCCCTGGGGAAGAGGCGCTGGCTGTCCACTCTATCTATTCCTCTTAATATCTTGTATACCTCTATCATGTCTCCTCTCATCCTCCTTCTCACCAAAGAGTAAAGCCCTAACTCCCTTAATCTCTGATCATAATCCATACTCTTTAAACCAGGCAGCATCCTGGTAAATCTCCTCTGTACCCTTTCCAATGCTTCCACATCCTTCCTATAGTGAGGCGACCAGAACTGGACACAGTACTCCAAGTGTGGCCTAACCAGAGTTTTATAGAGCTGCATCATTACCTCTCGACTCTTAAACTCTATCCCTCAACTTATGAAAGCTAACATCCCATAAGCTTTCTTAACTACCCTATCTACCTGTGAGGCAACTTTCACAGATCTGTGGACATGTACCCCCAGATCTCTCTGCTCCTCCACACTACCAAGTATCCTGCCATTTACTTTGTACTCTGCCTTGGAGTTTGTCCTTCCGAAGTGTACCACCTCACACTTCTCCAGGTTGAACTCCATCTGCCACTTCTCAGCCCACTTCTGCAACCTATCAATGTCTCCCTGCAATCTTTGACAATCCTCTACACTATCTACAACACCACCAACCTTTGTGTCATCTGCAAACTTGCCAACTCACCCTTCTGCCCCCACATCCAGGTTGTTAATAAATATCACGAAAAGTAGAGGTCCCAGAACCGATCCTTGTGGGACACCACTAGTCACAACCCTCCAATCCGAACGTACTCCCTCCACCACGACCCTCTGCCTTCTGCAGGCAAGCCAATTATGAATCCACCTGGCCAAACTTCCCTGGATCCCATGCCTTCTGACTTTCTGAATAAGCCTACCATGTGGAACCTTGTCAAATGCCTACTAAAATCCATATAGATCACATCCACTGCACTACCCTCATCTATATGCCTGGTCACCTCCTCAAAGAACTCTATCAGGCTTATTGGACACGATCTGCCCTTCACAAAGCCATGCTGACTGTCCCTGATCAGACCATGATTCTCTAAATGCCTATAGATCCTATCTCTAAGAATCTTTTCCAACAGCTTTTCCACCACAGACGTAAGGCTCACTGGTCTATAAATACCCGGACTATCCCTACTACCTTTTTTGAACAAGGTTCAACAACATTCGCCTCCCTCCAATCCTCCGGTACCATTCCCGTAGACAACGAGGACATAAAGATCCCAGCCAAAGGCTCGGCAATCTCTTCCCTCGCCTCGTGGAGCAGCCTGGGGAATATTCTGTCAGGCCCCGGGGACTTATCCGTCCTAATGTATTTTAACAACTCCAACACCTCCTCTCCCTTAATATCAACATGCTCCAGAACATCAACCTCACTCATATTGTCCTCACCATCATCAAGTTCCCTCTCATTGGTGAATACCGAAGAGAAGTATTCATTGAGGACCTCGCTCACTTCCACAGCCTCCAGGCACATCTTCCCATCTTTATCTCTAATTGGTCCTATCTTCACTCCTGTCATCCTTTTGTTCTTCACATAATTGAAGAATGCCTTGGGGTTTCCCTTTACCCTACTCGACAAGGCTTTCTCATGCCCCCTTCTTGCTCTTCTCAGCCCCTTCATAAGCTCCTTTCTTGCTACCTTATATTCCTCAATAGACCCATCTGATCCTTGCTTCTTAAACCTCATGTATGCTGCCTTCTTCCACCTGACTAGATTTTCCACCTCACTTGTCATCCATGGTTCCTTCACCCTACCATTCTTTATCTTCGTCACCGGGACAAATTTATCCCTAACATCCTGCAAGAGATCTCTAAACATCAACCACATGTCCATAGTACATTTCCCAGCAAAAACATCATCCCAATTCACACCCGCAAGTTCTAGCCTTATAGCCTCATAATTTGCCCTTCCTCAATTAAAAATTTTCCTATCCTCTCTGATTCTATCCTTTTCCATGATAATGCTAAAGGTCAGCAAGCGGTGGTCACTGTCCCCCGGATGCTCACCCACTGAGAGATCTGTGACCTGACCCAGTTCGTTACCCAATACTAGACCTAGTATGGCATTCTCCCTAGTCAGCCTCTCAACATACTGTGACAATAGAATACTCCCAATAGTGTAACTGCTCCCTTCCTGTTCCTGACTTCCATCCATACTGACTCAAAAGAGGATCCTGCTACATTTCTGTAGCTGTAATAGTATTCCTGACCAGCAATGACACCCCTCCTCCCCTTCCCCCCCTCTCTATCCCTTTCAAAGCACTGAAATGCAGGAATATTGAGAATCCATTCCTGCCCTGGTGCCAGCCAGATCTCTAATGGCCACTACATCATAATTCCATGTATGTATCCAAGCTCTCAGTCCATCACCTTTGTTCCTGATGCTTCTTGCATTGAAATATACGCACTTTAGCCCTTCTACCTTACTACCTTTATACCCTTTATTCTGCTTCTCTTTCCTCAAAGCCTCTCTGTATGTTAGAACTGGCTTTACTCCATGCACTTCTTTCACTGCTCTATCGCTCTGGGTCCCATCCCCCTCGCAAATTAGTTTAAACCCTCCCGAACCATGCTAGCAAACCTACCTGCAAGGATATTGCTCCCTCTCGAGTTCAGGTGCAACCCATCCAATCTGTACAGGTCCCACCTTCCTCAGAAGAGTTCTCAATAATCGAAAATTCTAAAACCCTGCCCCCTGCACCAACTCCTCAGCCACGCATTCAACTGCCATCTCTTCCAGTTCTTACCATCACTGTCACGTAGCACTGGCAGTAATCCTGAGAAAGCCACCCTTGAGGTCCTGTTCTTCAGCCTTCTGCCTAGTTCCCGAAACTCACACTTCAGGACCTCGTCCCTCTTCCAGCCTATGTCGTTGGTGCCAACATGTATCACAACTTCTGGTTGCTTTCCCTCTTGTACCAGGATGTCGTGCACCTGGTCAGAGACATCCCAGACCCTGGCACCCGGGAGGCAACAAACCACGCGGGTGTCCTTCTCACGTCCACAAAATCTCCTGTCTGCTCCCCTGACCCTCAATTATGAGGGCAAACTAGCCAATAATATAAAGCAGGATACTAAAAGTTTTTTTCAGTTATATAAAGAGTGAAAGAGAGGTGAGAGTTGAATTGGGCCACTGGAAAATTATACTGGTGGGGCAGTAATGGGGGAACGAAGAAATAGCCGGTGAACTTAATGGCTACTTTGTATCATTCTTCACTGTAGAAGACACTAACAGTGTGCCAGAGGTCCGTGAGTGTCAGAGAGCAGGAGTGAGTGCTTTTGCTATTACAAAGGAAAAAGTGCTAGGAAAACTCAAAGGTCTTAAGGTGAATAAGTCATCTGGACCAGATGGACTACAAGCCAGAGTCCTGAGAACGGTTGCTGAAGTGATAACGGATGTGTTGGTCATGATCTTTCAAGAATCATTTGATTCTGGCATAGTTCCAGAGGAATGGAAGATTGCAAGCATCACTCCACTCTTTAAGAAGGGAGGAAGGCAAAAGGAAGGAAATTATACACCAGTTAGTCTAACCTCAGTGGTTGGGAATTTGCTGGAGTCTATGGAGGTTTCAGGGTACTTGAAGACTAATGATAAAATAAGACAAAGTCATCATGGCTTTTGTGAAGGGAAATCTTGCCTGACAAACCTGTTAGAGTTCTTCGAGGAAGTAATAAGCAGGGTGGACAAAGGAGAGGTAGTGGATGTCCTTTACTTGGATTTTCAGATGACATTTGATAAGGTGCCACACATGAGGCTGCTTAACAAGGTAAAATCCTATGGCGTTATAGGAAAGATATTGCATGGATAGAAGAATGGCTGACAGGCACGAGGCAGTGAGTGGGAATAAAGGGGCCTTTTCTGGTGGCTGCCAGTGACTAGTGGTGTTCCTCAGGGGTCAGTGTTGGTATCGTTACTTTTCATGTTGTTTGTCAATAATTTAGATAATGGAATTGATAGCTTTGTGGCAAAGTTTGCAGATGATACGAAGATAGGTGTAGCGGTAGGTAGTGCTGAGGAAGCAATGTGATTGCAGCAGGACTTAGATAAATTGGAAAAATGGGGAAAAAGTGGCAGATGGAATACAGTGTTGGGAAATGTATGATAATGCATTTCGATAAAAGGAACAATAGTGTGGACTATTATCTAAATGGTGAGAAGGTTCAAACATCAGAGGTGCAGAAGCACTTTGGAGTCTTCATACAAGACTCCAAGGAGGTTAATTTACAGGTTGAGTCTGTGGTAAAGAAGGCAAATTCAGTGTTGATATTTATTTCAAGGGGAACAGGATATAAAATAAGGAGATAATGCAGAGACTTTATAGGACAATAGTTAGGCCACACTTGGGAGTATTGTCAACATTTTTTGGCTCTATATCTCAGAAAGGCTGTGTTATCATTGGAGAGAGTCCAGAGGAGGTTCACGAGGATGATTCTGGAATGAAGGGGTTAACATGAGGAACGTTTGGCAGCTTTGGGTCTGTACTCACTGGAATTTAAAGGAATGCGGGGGGATCTCATTAAAACCTACCAAGTGTTGAAAGGACTAGATAAGGTGGATGCGTAGAGGATTTTTTCTGTGGTGGGGGTATCCAGAACTAAAGGACAAAGCCTCAAAATTGATGGCTGACCTTTTAGAACAGAGGTAAGGAGGAATTTTTTTAGCCAGTGAGTATTAAATCTGTGGAATACTTTGCCACAGACTGCGGTGGAAGCTAAGTCCGTGCGTATATTTAAGTCAGAAGTTGATAGTTTTATGATCAGTCAGGGCATCAAAGGATATGGTGAGAAGGCAGGTGTGTGGGGTTAGTGGGATCTGGACTAGCCATGATGGAATGGCAGAGCAGATGGGCTGAATGGCCTAATTCTGCTCCTACGTCTTACGTTCTTATGGATAAAACTTATCGTCACCCATCTGCTTGCTACAGGTACATCTGTTCCTGACACCTGTTGCTATTGTTTGATGTGACCACTGCACGGTCTCTGTAAAGATAATGTCCTGGCATCATACCAAGGAAAGCCACCATCCTGTTGTGTTTCTCCGCCAACATGTGAAATGGGAAAAACAGGACAACTCTATTTGTTCAAAACTACCTGTGAAGTGCTGTGGTCCATCTGCAGTGAAAACCTATTCCACTACAACCTGTAACCACACGGCACTGCACTTTCTCACTCTACCAATATTGTACTGTACGTCCAGGGCAGAGCCCTGTTTCAGTCAGGAGTGCAGATGAGCATATAGGAAGCCTGGAAACAAAACGCTAAACTAGTTATGGTACGTTGTGGAACTAGCTTGATTGCAGTAGACAGGACTCAGTGATCCTGTACCTGATGGATTAGATCAAAGCTTTGCAGCCCTCTCATATAGGTGATGAACACTTCTGTCCTCAGTGCTGATGGAGCCCAGGGCATGAATGTGAAAGTCAAGTATTTGCAACTACCTTCCGCCAGAAGTGCTGAGTGGATGATTGATCTTGACCACCTCCTGACATCCATACTTTCACTGAATCCAATTTGTTTCACACCATATTAAATTAACAAAAAGTTGATAGCACTGGCTTAAGCAATGCAGGCAACCAATATTGTCACTGACTTTGAGTATGACAGTTTGAAAGTCATGGTGCAATTTGATAAGACGCTGGTGAGGTAGCACTGCATTATTGTGATCAGGTTTGGTCATCCTGCTCTAGGAAAGATGTTACTAAACTGGAAAGGAATACAGAAAAGAACTATAAGGATATTGCCAGGACTAGTGCAAGAGGTTGGACAGGGTGGAACTTTCCTTGAAGTGTAGGAGTCTGAGAGGTGATCTCATTGAGGTGTATAAAATCACAAGGGGCATAGACAGCACGAACGCGTCGGTCTTTTTCTTGGCCTTGCAGAATCAAGAACTAGAGGGGATAGATTTAGGGAGAGAGGGGAAAGGATTTATTTGGAACTTAAGGATCAGCTATTTTACAACTTAGGATGGTGTGTGTGTGGAATGAGCAGCGAGGGAAGTGATGGAGGCAGGTATAATAACTTTTTAAAGGACATTTGGATAGCTACATGGATTGGAAAGGTTTGTAAGGTTATATTGGGCCAATCGCTGGCAAATGGGGCAAATGTGGTTTGGTGACTTGGTTGACGTGGACCAGTTGGGCTGATGGGCTGTTTTCGTGCTGTCATGCTGTATAGAAATCTGATCTCCAGCACTTTCCCTGTATTTGCAGTACAGGTTTCAACAGACATCTAACTGATTATATAAAAAATTGACTAGCTTTATCTCATTAGCAAAATAACAGGACCGATGTGTCTCTACAGACCACTCCCAATTGACAAAGTGATGTTGATCATGTTATCAGCAACTGACAACCTCTGTACAGAGGCCCATAATGGGCTTCGCAGAACCTGACTGGATCACAACCAGGATCTAGAAACAAGAAAAAAGACTTAATTCCAGAAATATGGTATCATGGCAGAAGCTTACTAAGTGTGGCATCAAGGAGCCTTCATTAAATCGATGAATAGATCAAATAGAAAACATTCCTCTGGCTAAAGTCATGTTGTATACAAAGGAAGACAGTTGCATTTGCTGGAGTTCAATTTTCTTTGCTCTCTCATCATTGCACAAGTTCCTCAAGGCAATGTTCTGGGCCCAGTCATCTTCATCTTCTCCATCAGTGATCATCCTTCCATCATAAGAATTGATGTGAAATGTTCCTTGATGAATACATAATCTTCAATTTCGTTCAGAACTCTTCAGGGTATAAAGCAGTCTATGCCTGCATACCAGCAAGAAGTAGAACACGTTCGTAGCATGGACACAAGTTTAAGGCAATGATCATTTCCAGAAAGAATGTCTCAGTAATCCTTTTGACATTCAGTTGGTTTACCAAAATAGAGTCCCAACCATCTGCATATGGACAGGGTGTTGAACTACATCAGCCACATAAATACTAACAGAAACATGTCAGAGGTTTGGTATCCTGGGCTAAGTGATTTACCCATTAAATCCATGCCTTTGTTCTGCAAGATTCATTGGAACTATAATGAATTAATCTCAAGCAAGCTAGATGAGTCAGTTCCAAAAACACCCATGAACCTCAACATCACCCCAGACAAAACTATTAAGTTTGAATTGCATCCCATCAAGTACTCTAAGTACTCTCAAGAAGAAGTTGTGTATCATCTGCAGAGCATCCTGCACTTGCACCCCAAGGCATCTTTGGCAGCACCTCCCAAATCCTTGGACCAGTCGTACAGGAAGGTAAGTGCAGTAGACTTATGAAAATGTCCCCTTCAGGTTACTCGGCATACTGCTGCTGGGACTCAGGTGCCACCAGAAATGTTGCAGTTGTTTAAGAATGCGTTTCACCGTCACCTTCTCTACCGTCATTAGGGCTGGGCTTCAAATGAAGCTTTTGCTATGAATACTCACAGCCTGAGAATGTTCTAATAAGAACCACATGTCTCAGTCTGCCGATTTCCACCTCTTTTCCCTCGCGTAGCCTGACCTTACATAAGCTTGATAGATTTTCTCCTTTGACGTGGTAGCTAATCTTGTGAATCAGCCTCTTGTGAGGTTCAGAGTAAAAACAAAATGTGGCAGGGGTTGAGCAAACCTTTGAAATCAGCCATCCGATTGTTCAGAAAACCCAATGGTTTGCGTCTGGCTCACTGGGTGTTGATTTCCACACTCCCTCCGGTACATGTGGCCTGATTCCTGAGCTCCATCTAATACACCAGGGCCCGAGTTCCATGTTCTCTCTAACACAGAGACCCCGGTTTCTGTGCTCCCTCTCATACAGAGACTCCAGTTTCTGTGCTCCCTCTTACACAGAGACCCCGGTTTCTGTGCTCCCTCTGACACAGTGACCCCGGTTTCTGTGCTCCCTCTTACACAGAGACTCTGGTTTCTGTGCTCCCTCTGACACAGTGACCCCGGTTTCTGTGCTCCCTCTCATACAGAGACTCCAGTTTCTGTGCTCCCTCTTACACAGAGACCCCGGTTTCTGTGCTCCCTCTGACACAGTGACCCCGGTTTCTGTGCTCCCTCTTACACAGAGACTCTGGTTTCTGTGCTCCCTCTGACACAGTGACCCCGGTTTCTGTGCTCCCTCTCATACAGAGACTCCAGTTTCTGTGCTCCCTCTTACACAGAGACCCCGGTTTCTGTGCTCCCTCTGACACAGTGACCCCGGTTTCTGTGCTCCCTCTTACACAGAGACTCTGGTTTCTGTGCTCCCTCTGACACAGTGACCCCGGTTTCTGTGCTCCCTCTCACACAGAGACTCCAGTTTCTGTGCTCCCTCCAACACAGAGACCCCGGTTTCTGTGCTCCCTCTGACACAGTGACCCCGGTTTCTGTGCTCCCTCTCACACAGAGACCCCGGTTTCTGTACTCCCTCTCACACAGAGACTCTGGTTTCTGTGCTCCCTCTAACATACTGCAACCCTGCTTCTGGGCTCCCTCTAACACAGGGGTCCCCAACCTTGTTTGCACCGCGGACCAGTTTCATATTGACAATATTCTTGCGTACCGGCCGACCGGGGGTGTGGGGGGGGGGGGGTGGTGTTCAAGTAAGGTTAAACTCACCTGAACATGTCTTTTACAGTTAGGGTTGCCAACTTTCTCACTCCCAAATAGGGGACAAAAGTTGCAGTCAAATCCCAGGACACTTTACCCCAGGAAAGACTACCATGACCATGAAACCTTGCACGGGCACCTGTGTGCGCATGCGTGTACATGCCGATTTTTTCCCCCACAAATTGGTTTTGCCTTCATCTTCCTGACGATACTGTACATACATTATTTCTACTTCATATAGGCTGTGTATTTATCATATCATTCCTACTTTTACTATATGTTAGTGTTATTTTAGGTTTTATGTGTTACTGGAATAATTTGTTAGGTTACTTTTTGGGTCTGGGAACACTCACAAATTTTTTCCATATAAATTAATGGTAATTGCTTCTTTGCTTCACGTCATTTCAGCACGAAAGGTTTCATGGGAACGCTGTACCTTAGCGGGGGAAATACGGGACAAACCAATTTAGCCCAATATACGGGATGCCCCGGCAAATACGGGACAGTTGGCAATCCCATGTTCAAGTTCAACAGTGCATGACAGGGAATGAGGAAAGGTGCAGCTGACTCATATTGTTTCCTCACGGCCCAGTAGCACATGCTTTGCGGCCCGGTGGTTGGGGACCATTGCTCTAACGCACTGTGAATCTGGTTACTGGTATCCTTCTAACACACTGAGATACCAGTGTCTGGACTTCCTTTGACGCAATTGGGCTCCAGTGCCCATTGTTCTCTCCAACACACCACACCCATGTCCTTTGTTTTCTCTAACATACTGAAACTATGTTTCTTTGCAGCCTCTAGCGCACTGGGTCCCTGTGTTTTTTTTTTGGGCTCCCTTTAATGCAAAGGGCCATAGGGTTCCCATTGCTCCCTCCAATACAGAAGGCCCATTTCAGACATCCCCCTTAAGTGCTCTCAACAATGAACGCTTGTGTTTTAAGCCGAAAGAAGGTTTACAGAAGTGTTTCCCAGTGGATGGCTCGAGGAGCACCACTTATCTTGAAGTTTATTAGTACTTTGATTGTGCATGTACAGGCAGCAATTGCAATATGTTTTGATGAAACAAATCCTCAAGATGTTATGTGCTAAACAGTGAGGGGTGTAGCAATGAGATTTCCGGGGGAGTTGGAAAGATTGGAGCACTGTTTTAGGAATAGCTTCCCCTCTGCCATCAGGTTTCTGAACAGTCCATGAATGTTTGAACTACCTTCCTATTCCTCTTTTGCTCTAATTGTTATTTTTCGTGTAATTTTAAAGTAATTTTTATCTCTTGCAATGTTCTGCTGTCATAAAAATACACATTTCATGACGTTCAGTGTATCTTCATGATCTTCTGCTGCCGTAGCCCATCCACTCAAGGTTCGACATGTTGTGCATTTAGAGATGCTCTTTTGCACACCACTGTTGTAATGTGTGGTTATTTGAGTTACTGTCAACTTCCTGTCAGCTTGAACCAGTCTGGCCATTCTCCTCTAACCTCTCTGATGAACAAGGCATTTTCACCCTCAGAACTGTTGTTCACTGGGAGTTTTGTTGCTTTTCGCACCATTCTCTGTAAACTCTGAAGATTGTTGTGTGTGAAAATCCCAGGAGATAGGCAGATGCTGAGATACTCAAACCACCCCATCTGGCACCAACAGTCATTCTCGGGTCAAAGTCACTTATATCACATTTCTTCCTATTCTGATGTTTGGCCTGAACAACACTGAACCTCTCGACCATGTCTGCATGCTTTTACACATTGAGTTGCTGCCAACTGATTGGTTGATTAGATATTTGCATTAAAAAGCACATGTAAAGGTGTACCTGATAAAGTGGTCACTAAGTGTATGTCAGTGATAGTAAACTTGTTTTTGATTCTGAATGGAAAGTGAAATTAAATTCAGGGAAATGTAAGGTGATTCATTTTGGGAGGAAGAATGAGAAAGGCAATAAAAGCTACGTTTATTACAGTGAATGCAAAAGGAAGCCCAAACATACTACATTGTACCGTTCTGGGGATGGGAGGGTCTAATAGCAGGGAGATCCTGAAAGTATGTGTGCAAATGTTTAAGGATGGCAGGATAAGAAGTTAAGAAAGCACATGAAGTACAAAAGCCTGTCATTTATGTTAAACCTGCATAAAACCCTGGCCTGGTCAGTACTGGTCACTGTGCTATAGGCCTATTTGGGGTGCAGAAAAGATTTTGTGAATGTCCCTATAGATATGGGCTTTGTATCCAAGGGCAGAGATATTGAAGTTGTCCTTTTTAGAGCAGAGTTGCTTTGAAAGTGATTCAACAGAGATTTTCAAATCAAAATCTTAGAGACTGTAAGCGTAGTATTTTTTTCCCCCATTGACAGAATGCTCCAGGACAGGGAACATAGATTGAAAGAGCTGGCAAGTATCTTTCCCACACAGCAACTCATTGTAATCTGAAATTCTGTGCTAGAAGGTGGCAGAAGCAGATTCAATCAATAGTCTTGAACAAGGACAGGACAGAATGAGGGCAGGAAAATAAAAACACTGGGCAACATGAGACCGGAATTGACTGGATTTCTCTTGAACGGTGCAAACCCAGACTCTTAGTCTAAGTAGCCCCCCGCCCCCGGTTTTGCATGATTCAATAATATTGGGAAACATAAATTGGTTTATTTTTATCATATACACCCAGTGGCCACATTATTAGGTACACTTGCTTGTCAGTGCAAATATCTAATCAGCCAATCATATGGCAGCAACTCAATGCAATGTTTAGACCAAGCATCAGAATGGGGAAGAAGTATGATCTAAGTGACTTTGTGGAATAATTGTTGGTGTCAGACGGTGTATTGAGCATCTCAGAAACTGCTGAGCTCTTGGGATTTTCGTGCACAGCAAGAGTTTTCAGTGCGAAAAACAAAATGAAAAAAACGAATCTATTGAGTAGCTGTTCTGTGGGCCTTGTT
This sequence comes from Mobula birostris, assembly GCF_030028105.1. Classification (NCBI taxonomy): domain Eukaryota; kingdom Metazoa; phylum Chordata; class Chondrichthyes; order Myliobatiformes; family Myliobatidae; genus Mobula; species Mobula birostris. Next base: position 41,002,701 of record NC_092387.1, read on the forward strand.
AATGAGAGAGGTCTGAAGAGAATGCCCAGACTGGTACAAGATGACTGGAAGATGGCAGTAACTCTAATAGCCACGCATTGCAACCGTGGTGTGCAGAAGAGTTTTTCTGAACCTGGAAGGGTTCTACATCAGCAGAAGACTACAAACGTACACTCGGTGGCTACGTTATTGGGTACAGGAGGTAGCAGATACAGGAGTGTATAACAATGTACAGTGCAAAACCTTTAATGCCATCCACACAGAGCATTTCATCACATCAGTCTATCGCAGTGGTACAAGGGAAAAGCACTAACAGAATGCAAAAATGTGCTACAGAGAAAGTGCAGCGCAGGCAGGCAGATACAGTGCATGACCATGATAAGGTAGAGTGTGAGGTCTACGTGGTATTTTCCTTTGAGCCTGAAAGATGATTGGTGTAAGAGGGAGACAACAATCAGGCAGATGGAACAGGCTGAAGAGGCTGAAAAGTTCCGATTTATTGTGTTATCAGCAAAAAATTCATCTTTGGTTGCTTTTGCCTAACTTCCAGTATAACTTTTTCCAGTTGCCAGTTGACTTTGGCTGCATTGAAGTACAATATACATTTGGTAGAGTTAACAGAGGACAAACTCCCTGGTGTTCACACTAACAATTTGTTGTCTTTAAATGCCATTATTTGTTCCAGTGCTTCCTCTTTACTAATATTAATTTCTATGTTACTCATTCTCATTAGATCCTTGTTTTCCTTGTACTTCTGCTCGATTCAATATGTGTTACACAGTTTAAGACAGATATGACGTACAGTACTCTACTATTTCTTTGCCCTCATTATAATTCTCCGATCGTTCACTACTTAAGGATCCTTCAGCTCTGTTACTTACTTCCTTTGTATGCAGCTTTCAAAGCTCTAATTCTGTAAGTGTATTTCATGGTCTTTTTTTTCATCTTTATCATTTTCTTAGTCACATTTTGCAGATTAAGAAATATGTTCAATCTTCAGGTTTCTATCTCTATTTAGCAACATTGTACAGAGCAGTTCTGCCCCTGTGCATAATCATCTGCTTGTAAGTCTTTCAACTTCATTGTTCATTCAAGCTTGTAACATTATGTAACAAATTTAAGTAAAACACCTCAGAATGTCTTCACATAGCAGGAATTACAGAAACCTGATATCCCAGGTTCATTAACAGCTTCCCATCAGCTATTTGGTTCTTGAGTCAACTTTCACAACCCTAATCAGTACACAAATGCAAGTACTGCAGATGCTTGAGATCCGAAGCAGCACATACAAGACGCTGGAGGAATCACTACACTATAGCAACACTATAACCACTTTGTAGTAAAATGCTCTAATTCTGTTTTTTTCTTGTAAAAATTGTGTATAATTTATGATTTTTTCTTGAGAATGCTGCATATTTGATGCTGTGACAAGTTCTTCATTTCATCTGTGCATATGTCTGCTTGTACATAGGAAAAATGAGCTCGGCTTTGACTAAGGGGAATTTGGAACAACTGCCCAGATTGTTAGTTGGTTTTAAGGATGATCTCAAAATTAGAATAATATTCAGGGCGAAAGTGATTGAGTGAGGATGTAAAAAACCGATGGAGCTTAATCCTGCACAGATGAAGACAAGACCAGCGATGGAATTCTCAGGAAGTCATATTCGTGGAGAGTTGCATGGGGAATGTGGTGGAATGATGCGTTGGTTAAATCTAGAGAAGAAGAGGAGCGAAGGCAAGACTGGCAATGTGGAAGTGCGAATGAACCAGATAAATGAGAATCATGGGGTTCAATGTTTAATGCAAGCTAAAGTTTGACAAAATGGTTGTGAAAAGTCTGGTTCACCTTCAAACTGCCTCCAGGGAGAGGGTCTTGGTCTGTGGCTGGGAAACAGGTCCCAAAGGCAATGGATCTATTTACACCATAACGCAGTGGAAGAAATTTCTGTACATCCAGTGTCGGTGCCAGACATCTGAGGGAATATAGAGGAAGGGAGAGATGAGGGAGCTCCAGAATGCTAGTGGGAACTCATGGCTGCATTTTCAAATGAGGGGAAAGTGAGAAACAGGAGGAGCCCAGGACAGGACCTGGGAGGCTCCAGAGATAATTGTGCAGGGTCAGGAAGGAAGTCTTGGCTGTTGGTTCTTCAGAAATAATTGAATAACCGTTTTCCTCAAGTCTTAGTCTCCCATTGGTCCGATGTGGTGGCTGCCTGGTAGTGATTAGCTGACTAATGGAGAACCAGTGTAGTCAACAACTAGACTTGATTTCGTCAGCAGGAATACTTCTGAGCTCTAAGAGTGCACGGCTAATCTAGGCAGAACAAGCAGATCACATGGGAGCTGAGCGAGGTAGTTGGAGGATGTAGGGAAAGCTTGCTGAAGTTAGATACATCCATAGCATAGATTCTTCCATAAGAAAAATTTCATCAGTCAGCTTATTGAATTCCTCATTGGGATCCAAAAATTCCTCACTGGCCTCCAGCTCACACGGTCTATGTTAACCAGCCCATAAGCTCTGAGCGAACAATTGGTGAGGGAGAGTGAAATATCTGATCATATTATATATAGGTTATCTGATGCTCTGTTGCAGGCATGACTTTAATTTCACCTGTGCATGCGTGTCTTTGTGCATATGACAATAAACTCAACTTTGGCTTCAAGTTTAGTTGGATGAACCCTCCTCAGAGTAGAGGAAAGGACTGATTTGTGATATCCCGGAATTTCCAGGAAAGAGAATTTCATCCCTTAGCTCCCAGAAAGAGAACTTCTCGCCTCTTCTCACCACCAAAGAAAGAATGGAAGAAAGAAATTGTGTCACCAAAAGCCACAACTGGGTGCCATGGTAGTGTAGTGGTTTGTGCAATGGTATTACAGGTTGAAGCACTGGAGTTCAGAGTTCAATTCCAGTGCTATCTGTAAGGAATTATTAAGTTCTCCTCCGATCACTTGGCTTTCTCCTGAGTGCTCTGGTTTCCTCCCACAGTCAAAGACACACCAGATAGTAGACACAAAATAATCTGCAGATGCTGGAGTCAAAGCAACACTCACAACATGCTGGAGGAACTCAGCAGGTCGGGCAGCATCCGTGGAAAAGATCGGTCAACGTTTCGGGCTGGAACCCTTCATCAGGGCTGTAGGGGGAAGGGGCAGAGACCCTATAAAGAAGGTGGAGGAGGGTGGGAAGGAGAAGGCCGGTAGGTTCCAGGTGAAGAACCAGTAAGGGGAAAGATAAAGGGGTGGGGGAAGGGAGGCAGGGAGGTGATAGGCAGGAAAGGTGAAGAAAGAATAGGGGAAAACACAATGGGTAGTAGAAGGAGGCGGAACCAAGAGGGAGGTGGTAGGCAGCTGGGGGAGGGGGCAAAGTGACATAGGGATAGGGGAAGGGAGGGGGAGGGAATTACCGGAAGTTGGAGAATTCTATGTTCATACCAAGGGGCTGGAGACTACCTAGATGGTATATGAGGTTTTGCTCCTCCAACCCGAGTTTAGCCTCATCACGGCAGTAGAGGAGGCCATGTATGGACATATCTGAATGGGAGTGGGAAGCAGAGTTGAAGTGGGTGGCTACTGGGAGATCCTGTCTGTTTTGGCGGATGGAGCGGAGGTGCTCGACAAAGCGGTACCCCAATCTGCGTCGGGTTTCACCGATGTAGAGGAGGCCACACCGGGAGCACCGGATGCAATAGATGACCCCGACAGACTCACAAGTGAAGTGTTGCCGTACTGTTTGGGGCCCTGAATAGTGATGAGAGAGGAGGTGTAGGGACAGGTGTAGCACTTGCGCTTACAGGGATAAATGCCAGGTAGGAGATCCGTGGGGAGGGACGTGTGGACCAGGGAGTCGCGGAGGGATCGACCTCTGCGGAAGGCGGAGAGGGGTGGAGAGGGAAAGATGTGCTTAGTGGTGGGGTCCTGTTGAAGGGGCGGAAGTTGTGGAGGATAATGTGTTGGATCCGGAGGCTAGTGGGGTGGTCGGTGAGGACAAGGGGAACTCTGTCTCTGTTGTGGTGGCAGGAGGATGGGGTGAGAGCCGAAGTGCAGGAAATGGAGGAGATGCGGGTGAGGACATCATTGATGACAGCAGAAGGGAAACAACGATCCTTAAAGAAAGAGGACATTTGAGATGTCCTGGAACGGAAAACCTCATCCTCGGAGCAGATGCGGTGGAGACAGAGGAACTGGGAATAGGGATTGGCATTTTTGCATGTGGCGGGATGGGAAGAGGTATAGTTGAGGTAGTTATGAGAGTCAGTGGGCTTGTAGAAGATGTCAGTGGACAGTCTGTCTCCAGAGATCGAGACCGAGAGATCGAGAAAGGGGAGAGAAGTGTCCGAGATAGAGTCAAGTGAATTTGAGGGCTGGGTGGAAGTTTGAAGCAAAGTTGATGAAATTGATGAGCTCAGCATGGGTGCAGGAAGCAGCACCAATGTAGTTGTCAATGTACTGAAGGAAAAGTTGGGGAGCAGTACCAGAATAGGTTTGGAGCACAGACTGTTCCACATGACCAACGAAGAGGCAGGCGTAGCTGGGTCCCATGCGAGCAGGTTACCAGATAGTAGGTTAATTGGTCATTGTATTGTAAATTGTCCAGTGATTAGGCAAGGGTTGCTGTGCAGTGCAGCTTGTTGGGATGGAAAGGCCTGTTCTGTACTTATCTCTGAATTAGTATAATTCAGAAAGCTACAGTAAATGAAAATTTAAAAATTGCAAATGGCAGAAAACTGAAATACAAACAGAAAATGCTGGAAACTCTCAACAGGTCAGGCAGAGAAAGAGAAACAGAGTTAATATTTCCAGTCTGGATTCTTCATGAAATCTGGGAAAGTGAGAAACACTAGTTTAAGTTTTCATTCCACAAAATTGCCCAACTCATGGAGGAGAGGAGGGAGTGACTCTATGTCTGACTGAAGAGCTTGATGTCTCTGATGGGTTGGGTTTTGTGTTCTGGGTCTGAGGTTAGTAAAAGAGATATTCCAGGCCTGAGATGGAGGGTAGGAATGTTCCATATCCTGGGATGCGCAGTGTAAGTCTGATGTGTTCTGGTTTAGATGGGACGAGGGTCTACTTGTCTACTGCTGGAGGACAGTAATGTAATATTGAGTAAACTAGATCTATTGGATTTGGGATGTTTACTAGCCACACAGCTGTGAAGTAGACTGTTTATAGCATTCTAATATGAACACTGTACATTCAGATTTAGGGGATAAATAGAATAAACTTTAAGGATCATGTGATCATTAATCAGGCTCTGCATGAATTTCCTGGGAGCTGGACTGTAATGAAGGACTGAGTGTGGGTGAGTCCCAGCTTTAGTCTGTAGTCCGTCAGGCATTTTCGACATCTACCCAGCATGATACAAGCATCTATAGTTTCAGGCGTGGAATTTTCCTGCACGCTGTTCCTGAATTGTGTGGCTTGCTTGCTTAGGCCAGTTCACCCTGGAGAAGATTTTGTTTTGAAGGCATGTTGGTGGAAGTGTGCTTCTGTAACCATCACTGGAACATCCACCCAGTGACAGTCAGTGAATATAGGAACCACTCCTCAGTGAAAGTCCTTATCTGAGGAACGCAAATGCTGAAAGGCTTAATGTTGATGGAACCCATGTGAATCAATGGATTTCAGGTATTAAGAAGAAGAATTATAATGAAATGCTCTTTTACTTAAGAGCTCCAGACTTGAGTGAGTGAGCTTTCTGTTCATTAGATAAGTTATTGAATTTATTTGTTTATTGAAGTTCTTGGCCTTTAGATTTTTCAACAAAATATCTTGTTAAAGACACTTAAGAATTTTGTTTCTTATATCAATGATATAATATTTTAAATGACTTTTAAAAAGATTAAGTGTGTTAGAGACTGGATTTTTCAGGAGTTGTTTTTGGAGACTAGTGGGTGAGGTAAGTGAGGTAAGAATTTTAAAGAGCAGTGTTGCATATTTAATATTTCACTAATATTTGAGAAATGTTGCAGATATATTGTTTGATTAAGCATTCTTTGCTGTTACTTAATGCATTGCAGGTTATATGTAAATTGCATATGTGATTAAGCCACCACGTGATATGCATGCACCTAGCTTAAAGTAAAGAATAACTAAGTTAGACTCATATTCCCACCTCTGTTGTTATTTCTAATTAGTTTAGTGCTTTGAGAGTTACAAAATATAATAGTGGTGACAAGGTATTTGTTAACGTGCAGCAAGAAACAGCTGAATAAATAAAAATGCAGTACATGTTCTTCGGAAGGAAGACATGATTGAGTTAAACAAGGCTGAAAAAAAGAATTCACAGGTTCATAAACAGTAGGTACTGGGTGATAACCATTAAAAAAAGAGTAGAAATATCTGGCAACATCAGAAAGATTGACCTGTTTGATTATATAAGAGGTAACTGAATTTTATATACTGAACAGAATGAGCAGTATTTTAAAGCATTTGGAATAGCCAATGACAAGTACCAATTTTGCTGGGTGCATTGGAGTCAAGGCATATATCTTGCTTAGAAAGTTGACTGCAGAAACCAAACCAGCCAAAATGAGCTTTGCTGATATCGTGGAAGTAATGCAGCAACCTTTAGAACTGAAACCGTTGTTGATTACAGAATGCTTTAGTCTTCATAAGAGGAATCAAAGGGAAGGGGAGTCCTTTTCAGTATAAGTGGTGAATGAAGAGGTTCTCTGAGCATTGTCAGTTCGATAATGGGTTTAACAATGTATTGAGAGATCATTTAGGTTGCAGAATCTTACAGGAGAGAAGAACAACTCCTAACCGAAGCACAACTTAGATTTAAAAGAGCAGTGGAAATTGCTGTACAATGGAAACTGCAGAGAGAAACGTACGAGAGTTGCAGTCAGGAATGTAAGTGAGCATGAATAAAATTGCAGCATCTAGACTCTAGTTGAAGGCTTGCCTGGCCAAACAGATTGTGTTACCATTGTGAAAGGGGCTCATATACACCAGACCAATGCAGATTTAATGGTGAAATTTGCCAGAAATGCAAAAAAAGTAGGCACATACAAACGGCATGTTGGGCAAACCAAAACAAATGGACTGCACAGGGAAATGAAAATGTTAAAATGTCAAGTATGTCAAGTTGCAGTTTCAAAAAGAGCACTAATCTGCATGCTGTTGATGAAAAAAAAATGATGATGAGAGTGACAAAAGATTGCATAGTCTTAAGACTTACAACATGAAACTAACAATAGACAAGCAATGTGACTTACAGCAGAATTGAACAGCAAATTAATTAAAAGGGACTGGCTTGCCTGTTTCAGTCATTCCACAAAATGAGTTTGAATGGCATTTCAAAGATACACAACAGAAAGTGCAGATATCTAACTAACAACTTATACTAGAGAAAAGGTAACTCCTGTGGGAATGAACAACATGATAGTGAAATGCAACAGCCAGTAAGCTACATTGGGCTTATATGTGGTAAAAGTTGGAAAGCCAGGATTTTGGGGTCATGATAGGCTGAGACAACTACAACTTGATTGGAGATTCGTCCACTATTTGCATGCACATCCCCTACAATAAAGTCAACTGAAAGCAAGGTACTGGATGATGTCACAGCAGTGCTCAATGATGGCATTGGGAAACTCAAACATATCAAGGGTAAAATAGCGTTAAATGAAAATGCACACCCAAGTTTTACAAAGTCTGTCTGGTTCCTTATATCATCCGTGATAAGGTATCCAGTGAGCTCAAATGTATGGAGGCTGTAGGAATTGTTTCCAAGTTGGAGTGAAGCCCATGGGCAACACCAGTGGTCCCAGTAGCCAAGAAGAATGGGTCTGTCAGGATCAGTGGTGATTTTAAGGTCACCATCAATCCAGTAGTGCAAGTAAATCAGTATCCTCTGCCCAGGAGAGAGGATCTTTGCAAACTTTTCAAGAGTGAAACACTTCAGGAAAGTGGACTAAGCTGAGGCCTATCTACAGATGGAGATGAAAGAAGAATCCAAAGTGTTTCTCACCATAAATACTCACAAAGAGCTTTATCACATAGGTTTATTTTTGGAGTAGCATCTGCACCTGCACTCTAACAGAAAGTGATGGACTAGGTGCTGCAAGGCCCCAGGCACTCAGTGTTACCTGGATGACATCACTGTTACCAGAAAGGATGACAAGGAACATCTCCAGAATTTCAAGATGGTGTTAAAAAGATTAGTAGATTACAGGCTCAGAGCACAATGGAACAAGTGTGCATTCTTTGAACCAAGCCTCACTTAGTGTGGTGACAATATTGACACACAAGTGTTCTGAGAAGGTCCAAGTCGTGGTGGATGCCCCAAGGCTAAAGAACATCTCACAATTGTGGTCCTTTTTAGGATTTGTCAATTACTATAACAGGTTCCTGCCAAACCTGGCTACTGTGCTCCACCCTTTGAAATCATTGCTACAGATTGGGAAGAAATGGCAATGGACAAACCAGTGTGAGGTGACTTTCAACAAGCTAAAGGAAGAGGTGGTGTCAGACACTGTACTCAAACGTTATGAACCACTTTGTCTAGTGAAGCTTGCCTGTGACGCTCCGCATTGTGGTATCGGTGCAGTCATGTCGTGTGTTCTGAGTGATGGAAATGAATGCCCTATAGCCTTTGCATCACGTTCCCTTACCACTGCAGAGAAAAATTATGCACAGATTGACAGAGAGGCCTTGAGTCTGGTTTGGAGAGTAAAAACAGTTCAACCAGTACTTGTATGGGAGAAAGTCCATCAACCACTGGTGTCAATTTCCGTTCTACAGGAGGGTGTCCCAATAAGAGCAGCACCATGAATGGGCTCTTTTTCTCGGAGAAAACGGTTGCAAGATTGAATTCAAGAGTACGACTAAGCATGGAAATGCGGATGGACTGTACCGTTTACCTTTGGAAAAGGAAACGCCTAAAAAATTTCCAGAAGAGGACACCCCTCCTGATGTGTTCTTCCTAAAGCAAATCAAAAGTCTCCCTATTACAGCAGAGATGATCCAAAGACAAAAATAAACAATCACACACTGTCTCTGGTCCACATGGAAACCCAAAATGGCTGCAATGTGCAACAGGAGCTCCAGTTTGCCCATCTTTACCAGTGCCAAGATGAACTTGCCCTTAACAGAGGTCGCATTATGTGGATACTGAGAGTTACTGTCCTATCCAAGTTAAGACCTAGAGAGTTGGAGGAGCTACACGCCCTGTCTGCTTGTTTTTATTCGATTAGCTTTTATGTTTTGAAGTTACAAATCACAGCGAATAGTATGTTGCAATTTCCTTCAGCTAGCTTACTTGCTCGGTGCTGTTCTTGCTAGCTTACTTGCTTAGTGGGGAGACTGCCTCTCCTTGCTGGGACCGGGGAGTTAGGGGAGGGACATTGTTGAGGAAAGCCATCTCCAAAACCTCTTGGTGTTCAATTCTTTACTTCTGACATTTTACATCAGGCAATAAATTTCAACCAGCTTTTTAAATAAACATTCTGTCTGATCCTTGGATGTTGCGGCGGGACCAGTAATTAATTTCTGTCCTTTCTGCTCTGGGTCAGTGTTTACAACACTCCAATTAATGGCTACATTAAAGAGGTGACTTAAATTGCATCACGGAGACACACAGAAGGGAAACATTCCAGGCATTCACAAAATGTGTCAGAGGGACATTTGTCTATCTGCTGTCTGGAGGAATTAAAATAAATGATGGCAATTCCTTTTCACCCAGCAGGCAGACTAGCCACTTGACCTCAGAGCATGAGCAAGGATCAGGAGTAGATCTTGGGTCAAGTCCATCACTCAGTCCAATCATGGCTGATCCACTTTTCCACTGTTCATATCCTTGGATTTCAAAAAATCTCTTCATTTCACCCTGAGAGCATAAAATTGTAGGCAACTCAGCCCATTGTTCCTGCTCTACCATTTTTGTCTGACCTCCTACCACAGTGTCATTTTCCCATACCGACCCCATCCTCTTTAACATAGGAAACCCATCAGTCTTTCTTTTGAATACAGTGTCTGTTCCTGCACGGTTCTCTTGGCTTGAGAATTCCAAAGATTAAGTACAGGTGAAGAAATCCCTCTTTATCTCTGCCCTGAACTTTTATTTGGAGTCTACAACTTCTAGTTCTTGACAACTCAGCCAGAAGAAACATCAACCTCATCTCTACTCTATCAAGCCCCTTAAAAATACCATGTTTTCATCAGGTCAACTTAAATGCTGAATATTCAATGTGGATCTCTACAGCTTTCTGAGGTAGATTATTCAAGGATTACTGATCTCAGTACACAATGTAAGAGTGTTTACCCTGATGTTATGTCTTGAGTTCTGCAGCTGAGAGGAACAGTGTCCACTCTCTGAGGTACACTTGTTTCAATAATATCACCTTCCATTGTTCTAACTTAAGGGCACTCTGCCTTCCTCAGAGAAATCTTCTCTCAGAATTAATCTAGTAAACCTTCGTTGCTCTGCTTCCGAGGGGCGGTTGTCATTCCTGAGGTAAGGAGATCAAGTCCACGGGCAGTTCTCCAGGTGAGGTCCCAGTGTTGGCTGGTGGAGTGATAGTAAGACTCCATCCATATTGCAATTAAGAGCATTGCATTCATTGTCTGGAAACACATGAGACTGTAGATGCTGGAAACTGGAGCAACACATCAAGGAGCTGGAGGACTGCTACTACTACGTCGACTCAGGCCTAGGGGGCCGGCTGGAGGAACTCAGCAGGTTAGGCAGCATTTATGGAAAGAAATGGACAGTTGATATTTCAGGTTGAGACCCTTCATCAGGACTAGGTTGGTCTTTCTAGTTGTGCTTTGTAATTTTCACGGTTACATTTAACAGCTATTCTCCATTTTTAAAAGTATATTTTATTTTTAGTCACACTCCAAGATTGCTGGCATTATTTTCTATTTACGGTTTTCCCATTCATGTACTTGACTTGTCCACATCCTTTTGCAGCAGCGTTTCGTCAGCTTCACAGATTTCCTTCCCACCCAGCTTTGTATCACCGGCAAATATGAAACTGGCTTCTTCATTCAGGTTATTTATGTAGATCGCAGAAACTGAGGCCCTAACTCTGATCCCCGACACCCTGCTGGTTACAGTCTGTCAACTGGAGAATGTCACATTTATTCCTACGCTATGTTTTCAGTTTACCAACTATTCCTTTCTCCACATTAACCACATGAGCCCTTACATCATGTAACCTTTCAAATAACACCTTAGCAAATGCCTAATGAAAATGTATTATACATATCCCTCATTGTCTTTTATCCATCCTGATACTTACATCCATCAAAACCATAATACATCTGTTAAACATCATTTCCCTTTCATAAATCCATGTAGCTTCCAACTAATCATATTAAGCTTTTCTAAGTTTCAAGATTAATATCATTTCCAGTACACAAGTGTAAAGGATAACAAAATAATTTTTACTCTGGATCTGATGCAGCCCCATAAAAACACAATAAAATAAAGAAAGCAATAATAGTACAACACAATAAATAAAAATACATAAGATAGCTTATATACATATTATGTCCATAAATTGAGCCTGGGCATAGGAGTGTCTGTACATAAGGTGACTGACAGGAAATGATATAGTAATGGTGGTTGGGAGTATAGAAAGGTGAGTTGTAGGTGGAGTTGATCAGCCTTACTGCTTGGGGAAAGTAACTTTTTGAGTCTGGTGGTCCTGGTGTGGATGCTATGTATCCTCCCAAATGGGAGTGGCACGAACAGTCCACGAGCAGGGTGGGTTGGATCCTTCGTGATGTTACTGCCTTTCTGCTTTTCTGGCACCTTTCTGGGTATGTGTCTTTGATGGTGGGTAGCCTGGTGCTGATGATGCATTGGGCAGTTCTGACTACCTGTGTCTGTACCGTGCAGTGACGCAGTTTGTTAGGGTGCACGCTACTGGGCATCGGTAGAGTGACGTGAATATAGATATGCATAGTCTAGCTGTCTTCGGCCTCCTCAGAAAGTGGAGGTGTTGCTGAGCTTTCCTGATTGTGTAGAATGTGCTCCGGGACCATGAGAGGCTGTGCGATGTGTGCCTCTCTGGATTTTGGAGCTGTTCGCAGTTTCCACGACTCTGCCGCCGATGTAGAGCAGAGTGTGAATAGTGTGAGTTTTCCTCAAGTTGATAACCACTCCCTTTGTCTTGTTGACATTGAGGAAGAAGCTACTTGCTTAGCAGCAGGCTGAGCTGTTTCCACTCCTCTCTGTGGGCCATCTCATCATTGTTGGTGATGAGCCCCTACCACTCTGGTGTCATCGCAGAACTTGGCAACCTGAGTACTCTGTTATCACGTTCATAATAATGGATTCCAGCATTTTCCCTATAACTGGTGTTAAGCCAACTGGTCTGCAGTTTCCATTTCCTCTCCTCTTCTTGATAGAGAAATTACTTCTACCATCTTCCAATCTATTGGGACTTCTCCAGAATCCAGAGAAACTGGTGGATTGCAGCCTGTGTAGTGGATCTCCCTGAAAGTTCTTCCAGAAGGTAGTGTGTAGGGTAAAGGGGAATTGTTGTTTTTGTGTGTGTGAGAGAGAGAGCTCCACAGAAAATAGCTCCAAAATCTCCAAGACCTTTTTGTGGGTCTACTGAGGATGTCTGATCGAGGACTCAGCACCCACTGTGATTCATAATGCTCCTATTATATAACTTGTATGCTGCCCCTTGACTTTATTCAAAACTGGGTGCTGTTCAAGTTCATGTTTTAAGTTTCTTGTCATTCAACCGTACACATGTATGCCCCCAACTGAAGCAACGTTTCTCTGGACCAAAGTGCACAACACAGTACATATAACTCACACACAACACATGAAGTAATATGACCACTAGTAAATTAACAAATAATAAAGTGCATTTGCAACATGAGTTAAAAAGTAAACAGTATAACGCTGCTGGAACTTTATGCATGATGAGACCTGGGTGGTGACAGGGAGCTCAGTAGTTTTATGGTCTGGGGGAAGATGCTGTTTCCCATCCTAACAGTTCTTGTCTATCATACATCCTGCCTGATGGTAGGGGACAATGAGATTGTTGGACAGATGGGAGGGATTGTATGAGTATGCAGTGCTCCTGATAAATATCTCGATGGGTGGAAGAGAGACCCTGATGATCCTTTGTAGGGTCTGGCAGTCAGATGCGTTAGAAGTCCTGTACCAGACGGTGAAGCAGCTGGTCAGGACATTCTTGATGGTACTCCTGTAAAAAAATGGTTAGAATGGGGAGTGGAGGGAGCCTCACTTGCCTCAGTCTCCTCAGAAAGTAGAGATGCTGCTGTGCTTTCTTGATGAAAGAGGTGATGCTGAGGGACCAGGTGAGATCGTCTATTATGTGTACTTCCAGAAATTTGGTGCTCCCAATCCTCTCCACAAAGGAAGCTGTGTATGTGCAGTGAGGGGTAGTCAGCATGCACTCTCCTGAAGTCCACAATCGTCTCTTTGGTCTTGTTCATGTTGAGACTCAAGTTGTTGTGCATGCACCATTCTGCCATCTCTCTGTACGCCACCTCGTTGTTGTCGTTGATGAGGCCAATCACTGTTGTGTCATCATTGAACTTGATAATTCATTTTGAAATGGATCTCCCCTCTCCTTCGAACTTGCTATATCCAAGGAACAGCCCCTGACTCCTACTTGCTGTACACCAGTACCCCATTTCTCCTTCTTCCAAAATCCAGGAATGCTTTGTGGTCTCCATATTTATGCCCATAAGACCGAACCTTTGAACAGGAATGTCTCTGATCAAAAACACAGCCGTATCCATTGTGATTCAGCCTCTCTAACGTTTCTCTGCTTTGTAAACTCCATGTCTTTCTCCTGTGTTCCCCTCCATTCCCCGGTTGGATTGGATGTCACTAACCTAATACTATCTGTGCTTCCACGGAGAGGCAGAGAGGGCCCAGCAAAGGCTTCCCTTCCTACATGAGCACACTGATCTCAAGAGACCCAAGTCTCCATCCAGCAATCCTCTTATTTCTCAACCACAAACTCTTCATCTCCAGCAGTCGCTGTCTGCTTCTACTTGATGATGGTGCTCAACACCACCTGCCCATTGGCTCTTTTTGGTTGTGCCCCTGACAACAGCAGATGATGGCCAAAAGTTCCCCCAGACTTGCTAATGAAAAGACCAGGTTCATTGTCATTGGTTCCCAACACAAACCGCATTCTCCAACAAATTTATAGTTACCTCATTCTGAAACACACTGTTGACATCCTTCATGATATATTGGATTCTGAATTTGCACCCCACATCCGTGCCACCCATTTCTGCCATTGTAACATCACAATGCCTCAATTGCTTTCCTAATTAAATCTCCATGCCTGCCTCTGTGGTTCTAAACATGCCAATACCAGTCCATTCCCAACGAACCTCCCACGTTCTATTAATGTGAAGTCATCCAAAATCCTGCTACCTGTACCCTAACTTGCACCATCTAACACTTACCTCTCCTGTAACTGCTAAGCTACTCTGGATCCCAGTGGAGTAGTGCCTTGGTTTTGAAATGTCATTATTTTTATATCTTGTCTAGGCTCATGCATGTGTATTTTTGTACTCTACTCCAGACATACTCCCCATGATGATCTCTGCATTCAATTAATTCCGGCCAGTCAGTAATCTCCTAATTTAATCAATTTCTGCTCATGATAGTCATGCTGACAGCTGCCGTTATTCCAGATCTTTGAAATCTCCTCCCTTAACCTGTATCTTGCTGCTTCTCGCTCTTCCTTAAAGCTTAGTCAAGGTCAAAGTCGGGTTTACTGTCTTGTGCACAGGTACACATGTATGTACAGGTGCAATGGAAACATTATTTACAGCAGCATCGTGGCCACATTACATCAGAGTCACAACATTTACAAGAAATACATTAATTCAATATAATTTATACAAGAAAGTGCACAAATAGAACAACATTCCATTGTGCTGCAGAGTATTCAAAAGAATCACAGGCACGAGGGATTCCACTTGAGCAACACACACAAAGTGCTGGAGTAACTTCGCAAGTCAGGCAGTATCTCTGAAGGGGTATAAACAGGGAAATAAATGTGACAGATATTCACTTTCCAGGGCCTGAGGGACATTACCAACCTCAGCTTTCTGGCACAACAGCAAGACCTTTGCAAAGGGCCAGAGTTGTTTTTGACTAAGTTAAACTATCAATGATATCCTTTGATCAGCTTCTTGTTGTAAACAAGTACAAAGAGAGCTCCTGTAGCCCTGTGTTCAATCAACATAAGAGAATAGAGTTGTGTTAATTGGCCTGCATCAAATCAGACAACACTGGCGAAATTATTTGCTTGATTGTGACTGAATTCAAGGAAGCTTGCAGACAAGACTGCTTTTGTCACTTAGCCCATCAAGATCTAGTTGAGCAATTAACAGTTGGGATATTTGTATACAGTATTTAGAAAGTCAGACCCCATATCATTAATCTTGAGTGTTTGGCTTCTACGTTCTCAGAAGATTTTAGACTATCTGTGTGAATTACTTTGTCCCAGCAAAGCATCACATGCAAATGATGTCAACTTGTAGCCTAACAGTATAAACGTTGGGGATTGTTAGAAATTATATGTAGAAAGACAGGGTAACAGAAAGAAGAACTAGAATTTATTCCTGAACCTATAATTTCTGTGACAGATGACTCGTTCGACTGCAAGTCATTGGTATTTTCTTTTAGTTCATAAGAACTCTACCTGTTTTTGTAAATCCTTTGAGTTTATAAATCTTCTGTAATTTGGAAATCCTTTATGTATCAGAAATCCTCTGTGAGTCATATATATATATTAAGAACTATTTATCTAAATTTAAATGTGCATAATTAAAAATAAAATAAACTGTCTTTAAACTACTTTGTTAGTTAGAAGCATTCCTGCTTTAATAGGAAAAGCAAATCCACAAATCAAATAGTGGATATCGGCATCTAGATCTGGCCACAGAGACTGAACGTGAAGTAAGCTAGTCTTGCAGGTTGATACAGTATAACCTCCCTATAGTGAGGGAACTTCTAGATGCCTATATCGGATAGAGTTTAAAATCTTCTTGTGAGTTTTGGGCTTTGTGGACAATGAACTCAATTATCATCACAAAATAGTCATAGTGTTGCTGTACCAAGGTAGTGATTTGGTTTGTACAGCTTGTTTTAAGAACTGAATAGTTGAAGGGAAATAGCTTCTCTTCTACCTTGTGGTGTGTGACTTCAGGTTTCTGTATCTCCTTGCTGATGGTAGCATTGTGAAGGTGCCACGAAATAGTTCCTCTCATTGACCCAGTTTTTGTTTTGTCCAACCTTCTCCTTCCTTGTGTGGTGTGTCAAAATTTGTGTCGATTAATTTCTTGAGATGATTCAAAGGGCCAGTGGAAATGTGGGCATCCCCATGTCTCGGAGTGGAAGCGATGCCTTAGCTTTCCTGTAACCTAGGCTTGGTCCTGACCTCCTGGGCTGGGGAGACAACGTGCGTCAAAAAGTACTTCACACTTCCATTGATGCAGGTCAGTCAGCTATTTGCACCTTCTTCTGGGAACCGTGTGGAGCTCCTCCGGGTGCTCTGCATTGTTCCCATATTTATAGAAGTGAGGATTGGCAGGTTAACTGGCCAGTTTAAATTACGCCTAGTGTGCAGATCAGTAGTAGAGTCTGGAGGGATTTGATGGGAATATGGGGAGAATTAAGTCAGATTAATGTAGATGTGATGGTAGCATAGTGGTTAGTGCCATGTTGGCGCGCGGCCAAGTGGTTAAGGTGTCGGTCTAGTGATCTGAAGGTTGCTAGTTCGAGCCTCAGCTGAGGCAGCGTGTTGTGTCCTTGAGCAAGGCACTTAACCACACATTGCTCTGCGACGACACAGGTGCCAAGCTGTATTGGCCCTAGTGCCCTTCCCTTGGACAACGTTGGTGGTGTGGAGAAGGGAGACTTGCAGCATGGGCAACTGTCGGTCTTCCGTACAACCTTGCCCAGGCTTGCACCCTGGAAACCTTCCAAGGCGCAAATCCATGGTCTCACGAGACTTACGGATGCCTATATATTCCACTGCCAATGATCCAGATTTAATTCTCCTGCTGTTTGTAAGGAGTTTTTATGTTCTTTCTATGACCGCATGGGTCTCCTGTGGGTGCTCCAGTTTCCTCCCACATTCCAAAGACATACGGGTTAGTAGGGTAAATGATCACATGGGTGTAATTGTACTCTTTGGGCCAGGTGGGATAGTTATTGTGCTGTATCTCTAAATAAGGAAAAACAAATATGTGGAGTCACAGGGGAATGCAGATGCCGGAATCTGGAGCAGCAAGTAATCTCAAGGAGGAACTCAATGGGTCAAACAGCATTTGTGAAAGTTATTGTTGATTTTTCAGGTTCTGATGCAGGTTTCAACCCAAAATGTTGACAATTCCAGTCCTCCCTCAGATGCTGTGTGGCCTGCTAAGTTCCTGTATCAGGGTGTTTGTGGCTAAAATAGATGTGTGATTGATGGTTGCCGTAACCCTCCTCCCATGATTCCTTCCTTCCTGATAGCATTCGACACCATCATATATTCAGTACTAACCTGGGCCTCTGCACCTCCCTCACCAATTGCATCCCTGGCTTCCTCATCGAGAAGTGTGGATTGGAATTAACATCTCCTCCTCACTGACAATTGACACTAACGTACCTTAAGGATGTGTACCCAGCCCACTGCTCTACTCTTTCTACAGACACGACTGTGTGGCTAGGCGCAGCTCAAGTGCCATCCACAAATTTGCTGATGACACATCTATTATTGGCAGAATTTCAAGTGATGACAAGGAGGCCTACAGGAGTGAGACAGATCAGCTGGTTGAGTGGCGTCACAGCAACGACTTTGCACTCAGTGTCGGTAAGACCAAGAAAATGATTGTGGACTTCAGGCAGGGGAAATCAAGGGAACAGTCTGCATTGAGGCTTCAGCAGTGAAAAGGGTGACCAGTTTCAAGTTCCAGGTTGTCAAAATCTCTGAAGATCTATCCTATTCCCAACATATTAAAGTCATTACAGAGAAGGCATGGCAACGTTAGGAGTTTGAGGGAACTTGATATAACACCAAAGACCCATGCAAATATCTGCAGATGTACTGTGGAGAGGATTTTAACTAGTTGCATCATTGTCTGGGATGGAGGGGAGACTGCATAGGAACAGAGGAAGCTACAAAAGTTGCAAACTCAGCCAGCTCCATCGTGGGCATTGGCCTCCCGAGCATCGAGGGCATCTTCAGAAGGTGATACCTCAAAAAAGTGGCATCCATCTTTCAGGACCCCCATCATCCAGGATGTGCCCCCTTCTCATTATTGTCATCAAGGAGGAGGTACAGGATCCTGAAGGTACACACTCAGCATTTGAGGAACAGCTTCTTCCCCTACAGCATCAGATTTTTGAATGGACAATGAACAAACCCATGAACACTGCCCCCCATTTTTTCCTTTCTTTTTACACTAATTATTTGGCTTAATTGTTTTTAAAATATATTTTTTTTGCAATTTATAGTTTTTTTATTATTATGCATTGCAATGTACTGCTGCAGCAAAACAACAAATTTCATGACATATGCCAGCGATATTAAATCTGATTCTGATTCTAATTCTGAAACTTAGTAGGCTGAAGGGTCTGTTTTCTTGCTGTGTGACTCTATTTCACATAGAATCCAAATGAAGCAGATGGATCCATACATAAATTTAAGTTTCGTGCTGTGGTCTAGTCCATCAAATGCTTATTAAAACCTAAAATGCTGTGTCAAATCCCTTTAGGCTGTACTTTTCTAGAAGAAAGAGTCCTACTTAAACTTCTCCTGTTTTTCACTTCTGCGCAACCCCTAAGAGTGAGCAGTAAGTGCAGGCCTTGTCAGTGATAGCCAGGTCCTGAAAAATGAATGAGGAAGAAAAATTGTACCTTATCCCATTTATTTAAACCTTTGCACATTCATAGTGATTAAAATTATCTCCAGTTCTTCTTGTGTGGTCCATCCAAGTTTGTTTAGATACTTAGCTGGCTCTGTCCACCTAGAAATATTGTCCAGTGTTTTGGTTCTTATATTTATGGTTTTACTAATGTGTGCCCTAACATAAAACAGAACAGTATAGATGTTATGCTGATCTTGATATCAGTGAGTACTAGTTGTCCTCTTCCTGTGTGTCCATATCCCTCCATTCCCTTTAGTTTTAGTGTCTACCTAAAAACCTGTTAAGCTCCACCAAGCTGTCCAATTCCACCACGACCTACCACTTTCTGTGCAAAAAAACATATCCCTTATGTTGCCTTTAAACTCGCCCCATTTAATCTTAAAAGCATGTCCTCTGGGTGTTTGACATTTCTATCCTGGGGAAAAGATCCTGACTCACTACTCTATCTATGTCTCTCATTATTTTAAAAAACTCCATCAGGTCTTTCCTCCGCCTCCAATGCTCGAGGGAGGATAAACCAAGTTTGTCTAACCTTTCCTTATACCTTATACCCTCTAATCCAGGCAGAATCTTGGTAAGCTTGTTCTGCATCCTTCCCACAGTCTTCACATCCTTCCTCTAATGGGATAAACAGAAATGGACAAAGTTGTGGACTCTGACTAAAGTTTTATGTACTGCAGCATGACTTCCTTACCCTTATACTCAACACCCCTATCAGTGAAGGCAAGCAAGCCATATACTTTCTTTATCACGTTATCCACTTCATTACCCACTTTCAGTTAGTTCTAGATGTGGACCTCAGGAATCCCTCTACATCTCAGTACCATTAGGGGGCTTACCATTAAGTGTATACATTCTCCTTTCATTTGATGTACCAAAGTGTAACACCTCACATCTGCCTGGATCAAACTCCATCTGCTACTTCTCTGCCCTTATCTGTAACTAATCAATATCCTGCTGTATTCTCTGATACTCCTTTACGCTGTACACAACTCCCATCTTGGTGGCATCTGTAAACCTGCTAATCTCCATTTGTATCCAAATCATTGATTTATATATCAGAAGCAACAGAGGTCCCAGCACCGATCCTTGTGGAGTACCTCTAGTCATGAACCTCCAGCCATAACAAAGACTGTTCACCCCTGCTCGCTGTTTTCTATGGGCAGTACAATTCTGAATCCAAGCTTGCAATATACCCTGGATCCCATACGTCTTTTTCTTCTCAATCAACCTAGCATGAGGGCTCTTATCAAATGCCTTACTGAAGTCTATGTTGTTAAGGTCTACTGCCTTACCTTCATTGAGAACCTTTATTGTTTCCTCAGAAATCTCAGTTAAATTTGTAAGGGATGACTGGCCCACACAAAGCAATGCTGACTGTGGCTGAGCAGGCCATGCATTACCAAATGTGTATAAATCCTATATCTCTCAATATCGTCTCCAATATCTTCCCTACCACTGACGTGAGGCCTATAATTACTGGGATTATCCTTCTTTCCTCTCTTGAGCAAAGGCACAATATTTTCTACTCTCCAGTCCTCTGGGATCTTGTCTGTTGCTAATGTGGATATAAAGAGTCTTGTCAAAGTCCCAGCCATCTCCTCACTTGTTTCTTTCAGTATTTTGAGATCTGTGCCATCAGGCCCTGATACCATTTCCATCTTAATGCTTTTTAGAAGGCCCAGCACCCTCCTTCTTAATCTCAAAATGCCCCAGCACATTAGCATGCCCCACTCTGTCTTCACTATCCTTCAATTCCTTCTCCTCAGTAAATACCAACACAAAGTACTCACTAAGTACCTCATCCGCTTTCTCTTACTCCAAGCACAACCTATCTCCTTTATGGCATCACTGGCACCAGCCTATTTGCCATTAAGAACATAAATACAGAAAAGCACCAGAAATGGGCCAGTAACATCAATAATGATACTCATGGACTGCTTGTCCTACCCCACTCAGGGAGAAGACTACATAGCATCCACATAGAACCACCAGACTCAAAAACAGTTGCAGTCATAGATTCAATCTATGTATGTGGTTTACCTTATGTATTTTTATGTAGTGTGTGTTTTTTAAATTATTATTGTGCTCTTTGTCTTTTGTGCTGTTATGGTGCTGCATCAGATTCGGAATAACAATTATTTTGCTGTCATTACACTTGCGTGCAGGAAATGATATTAAACAATCTTGAATTCTTATCCTTTATCCTGTACGTAGTTAGCTTCTTTTTCTAAATATAAGTATAAATTGCTTTGCACTTCTCCTTGATTCTGCCCTCCAAGCACATCTCATGGCTCCTTTTGAACTTCCTAATTGCTCACTGGAGCACTTTCTCGCTGTCTTTATATTCCACAAGGGCTCAGATAGTAGAAAATTAGGAAGTTTTTGACAAGAACATGGCCAATCTACCCAACAAAGATTGCCAAGTTCCCATTCACATAGTGTGTTGAAATAACTATCGAGTTTAGATTTGGGCACGTGGCCAAGTGGTTAAGGCGTTCGTCTAGTTATCTCAAGGTCGCTAGTTCGAGCCTCAGCTATGGCAGCGTGTTTGTGTCCTTGAGCAAGGCACTTAACCACACATTGCTCTAGTGTCTGTGCGAGGAGTGGCGCCCCACACAGACTTCCAGTCTGCGCCTTATAAGGCATGAAAATGCTCGACGCAGGCCCCTCATGGTCTGAGTCGACGTTCCCCCCTTTAGATTTGAAAGTCTGTAAGGTACTACTCTCAACTACACAACCAAGTAGTTTGTTCCATGTGTCCACAACTTGCTGTGTGAAAAACTGCTTCCTGTTGTTAGTCTGAAATCCCCCCTTAACCAGTCTCTACCTATGGCCCCGTGTCCTTGATGATGGATTCATTTTGAAGTAACAGCCGGCATCCACCTTACTGATAATAACCCTTAATGATTTTGGACACTGCTATCATGTTTCCTCTCATTCTATGTCTGTTAGGCTAAAAAGATATAATTCTTTCAATCTTTCTTCATAGCTCATACCCCGTGGGACTGGAATGAGTCTTGTTGCCTTCTCTGAACTCTCTCCAGTGTCTTCACACCCCTCACACAGTATGGAGACCAAAATTGTACCCTGTATTTAAGGATTGAATTTGTGATTGGCGACTCTTCATGGACAGCCAGAGATTTTTTTCCAGAGCAGAAATGGCTCATAATAGGGGGCATAATTTTAAGGTGTTTGGAGGAAAATATTGGGGGGGGGGTATTAGAGATAAGTTTTGCACACAGGGAGTGAAATGCCCTGACTGATACGTTGGGGTATTAGAGAAAATCTTAAATAGTCACATGAATGAAGGAAAAATGGAGGGCTATAAAGGAGGGAAGGGATAGATTGATCTTAGAGCGGGTTAAAAGGTCAGCACAACATTGTGTGGGTGAAGGGCCTATACAGTTCTGTGTTCTGTTCTCTGTACTCTAATTCTCTCTGCTCCTTCATCTCATTTAGTACTCTCCCAAGTATTATATGATCCTCTTCTTCTTCCTTCCTGCATAGAGCAACCTGTGTAAATTGTTTGGAAGTTTATTTGCAGCTTGAAAGCCTATTCTGAAGGGTTATTCATGCCTGTTATTATTGCACAATTTTCCTCTGTATGACTATAATCACCTTCCAATTTGGTGTCAAATACTAGGTTTGACTTTGAATTTCATTTCCTGAATTTAAACCACTTAATAAGAGATAGAAGTAATATGAGGTTAATTGGCCCTTGAACCTGCTTTGCCATTCAGGAAGATTGTGGCCATTCCTGTGCTTTATGTGCCCTTGCTCACAAATTCCCATATGTATTTGTCAATTCCCCCAAATCTAAAAGTCTATCACTTTCAGTCTGTACTGTGGTGTAATGTTCTAAGTTCTATGTTCTACAGTGGAAGAGTCTCAAATGAGGTACTATACTTATAAGATAAAGCAGCGGTCCCCAACCACCGGGTCACGCAGTCACGCATGCGCACAAAGGTGCCCGTGCAAGACTTAATGGTCATGGTAGTCTTTCCTGGGGCAAAGTGTCCCGGGATTTGACTGCTACTTTTGTCCCTTATTTGGGAGTGAGAAAGTTGGCAACCCTAACTGTAAAAGACACGTTGAAGTGAGTTTAGCCTTGCTTGAGCACCCCCCACCCCCTGGTCGGCTGATCTGCAAGAATATTGTCAATCTTAAACCGGTCCGCGGTGCAAGAAAGGTTGGGACCCCTGAGATAAAGGGTCAGTCATTTAAAACAGAGGTGTGTAAAACTTCTACCCACAGAAGGTGGTGAACCTCTGGCATTCTCTATCTGAGGGCTGTGAAGACTAGATCATTAAAAGTAGTCCAGTTTGATAGTTCAATGGTTCTATTTAATATCAGAGAATGTATACAATATACAACCTGAAATTCTTGTTCTTCGCAGACATCCACAAAAACAGAAGAGTGCCCCAAACAGTGAGTGGTAGTAAAAACATTAGAACTCCAAAGCTCCCTCCCACTGTACCCTTCCATGCACAAGCAGCAGCAAAGCAACAACGCTCACCCTCCCCTCTCCCACTTACTTCAGCAAAAAAGAACATCAGCACCCCCACCCATCAAGCAATCAATAGCAAAGTCCCCAATAAAGTTCATGATCTGCAGTACAACAAAAACTGTCGTTCACCCGACAATTTGACATACCATGGGCTCTCTCACTCTCCCTAACAAAGGGACAGAGAGGCGTCCCCCTTTTAGAGCGAGAGACCAACAAAAGCAAACAACTCGCTGATTACTATGTTAAAGTCTGTCACATCACTTTTCTCCCCCCGAGTTCTCAGACTCGGGGAATTGACATCAAACTCTTCCCTACCAATGAGAGCGAGAGAGCACGCGATTCGCTGAGTACAGAGCCCCTGACAGCTGATCCGCTGTTCCCAATGTTTTGTTTTCCCCTGCAGCGCTTCTGTCAGTGGCACTGTATAGAATTGGCTCATCCACAGGGTCGCAAAGCCTTTGAACCTGGAAGGCACGCCTGTCTTCTAGTCCGCGTCTTTGGGATATTGAGAAACGACCTTGTTGTGAGACCCCGGGAGCGGGTCCCATCGCCGCAAAGACATGAAACTAAGTGCAGCTGTAGGTCAGGGTCTTCAACAGGACCTCATCCACCTCGAAAAGATAAAAGAGAGAGATCTCAAGAGGACGTAGGTAAAATATTTGAAAGTTCAATGAATTCGGGGCTATTGGAACTATCACAGAAGAGGACTTAAGTCCAATGTAGACTAACTATGACCACATTGAATAACTGGGCTGGCTTAAGGGGCAAGGTTGCCTTTTCTTGCTTCTGTTTTCTCATGATCTGATGTTTTTGTGGGCTGAGCTTCAATGCTACCTTAGACTGAACCTTGACTTATGCTGGAAATATATAACCAGGTACTATGAGAACCCTAGAAAAGTACAAGGTTGCTATGAAGGAGCTTAAGAATAGAATTAGGAGAGCCAGAAGGGGCCATGAGAAGGCCTTGGTGAGCAAGATTAAGGAAAACCCCAAGGCATTCTCCAAGTATGTGAAAAGCAAGACAATGCACTGTGTGAGAATAGGACCAATCAGGTGCAATAGTGGAAACGTGTACATGGAGTTGGAAGAAGTAGTGGAGGTACTTAATGAATACTTTGCTTCAGTCTTCACCGTGAAAAGGACCTTGGCAATTGTGGGGGTGACTTACAGTGGACTGAAACGCTTGAGCATATAGACATTAAGAAAGAGGATGTGCTGGAGCTTTTGAAAAGTATTAAGTCACTGGGACTGGATGAGATATACCCCAGGCTACTGTGGGAAGCGAGGGAGAAGGTTGCTGAGCCACCTGTGGTGATCTTTGCGTCGTCAATAGGGATGGGAGAAGTACCGGAGGATTGGAGGGTTGTAAATGTTGTTCCCTTGTTCAAGAAAGGGAGTAGAGAAAACACAGGAAGTTATAGACCAGTGAGTCTGACCTTCAGCAGTGGGCAAGTTGTTGGAGAAGGTCCTAAGAGGCAGGATTTATGAGCATTTAGAGAGATATAATCTGATTAATGATAGTCAGCATGGCTTTATCAAGGGCAGGTCATGCCTTCTGAGCCTGATTGAATTCTTTGAGAAAGTAACAAAACACATTGATGAAGGTAGAGCAGTGGATGTTGTGTATATGGATTTCAGTAAGACATTTGATAAGGTTCCCCATGCAAGGTTCCTTCAGAAAATAAGGAGGCATGGAATCCAAGGAGACCTTATTTTGTGGATCCAGAATTGGCTTGCCAACAGAAAACAAAGGGTAGTTGGTTCGTATTCAGCATGGATGTCGGTGACCAGTGGCGTTTCACAGGGATCTGTTCTGGGACCCCTCCTCTTCATGATTTTTATAAAGGACTGGGATGAGGAAGTAGAAGGGTGGGTTTGTGATGACACAAAGGTTGGGAGTGTTGTGGATAGTCTGGAGGGTTGTCAGCAGTTACGGCGCGGCACTGATAGGATGCAGAACTGAGCTGAGAAGTGGCAGATGGACTTCAACCCAGATAAGTGTCAAGTGGTTCATTTTGGTAGGTCCAATTTGAAGACAGAATAAAATATAAATGGTAAGACTCTTGGTAGTGTAGAGGATCTGAGAGATCTTGGGGTTCATGTCCATAGAACATTCAAGGCTACTGCGCAGGTTGACAGAGTTGTTAAGAAGGCGTATGGTGTGTTGGCATTCATCAACCGTGGGATTGAGTTCAAGAATCGTGAGGTAATGTTACGGCTATATAAGACGTTGATCAGACCCAACTTGGAGTACTAGGATCAGTTCTGGTCACCTCACTACAGGAAGGATGTGGATACTATAGAGAGAGTGCAGAGGAGATTTACAAGGATGTTGCCTGGATTGGAGGGCGTACCTTATGAGAATAGGTTGAGTGTACTTGCTCTTTTTTCCTTGGAGCAACGAAGGATGAGAGGTGACCCTGACTGAGGTGTATAAGATGATGAGGGGCATTGATCATGTGGATAGCCAAAGGCTTTTCCGAGGGCTGAAATGGCTAACAGGAGGGGGTATAGTTTTAAGGTGCTTGGAAATAGGTACTGAGGGGAAAATCTAGGCAGTCTCTAGAGTAGGTTACCTGGTCAGGACAACATTGTGGGCCGAAGGACCTGTAATGTTCTATGTTCTATATACTGGATGCCAGGACCAGCGTCTGAAGCTTACATTATATGTGTCTGTCATTATCTTCTTAAAACATACGGTATATTATTTAGAAATTCTCCACACATATAGCACAGACTGTGCTGTCTTCAAGGCTGTTGTTTCTGCCACTTATGTTGCACCATTTAATCTGCTCAATGAACGGACAGTCAAAACAGAAATTGGTTCCATCAAATAAATGAATGAGAGGCTGACATTAATATACACAATGATCCCAGGATCACCTCTCTTTAATGAGGAGCTGTCCCTGCGTAACAACCTGGTGTTCGACACTGCACAATTTTGCACACCAGTGATTTTAAACTGGTTCATTAACCAAATGCCACACCTTGCATTGCAGTCCTGGTCACTGCTGAACACTGCAGCAATGCTTGCACATGTTTCTGCTTTGTATGGTGCAGCAGTTTCATGAGCCATTTCATCTTTGCTTGTTTTAATTTACAAGTGCAGGTTTCCTGGAATCAAAATCCAGACATAGCAGGCAGTAATATCTGTCAGCATTTACACAGTAGTGAATTCTAGCTCATCTCTGCTGACAGGGTTTGCATGAGACTGTGTTTGGCCCAATATTTCCCAGGTACACCCTCCTATCTTTGATATTATCTGATATCACTGACGAGGCAAGAAAGCAACACCTATCATTGAAGAACCCGAACATCTCGGCCATGTCATCTTCCAGAAGCTGCCACATGTAAGGAATTACAGAAGCCTGAAGTCCCACACAACTAGGTCCAAGCCCACTGGCTTCCCTTCAACCATTTGGTTCTTGAACCAACCTGCACAACTGTGGTAAACCACATGTATATGTTGTAACTGGGTTACCTGTCTGGACATGCATGGACACGCCCCTCTGCTGACTGCTCCTGTGGCTCCTCCCACAGATCCCTGAATAAAGGCGATTGTGTCACTGCTCCTCCCTCAGTCCAGGACAGATACTCAGCATGGACATTGGTCCATTTACTGTTAATAAAAGCCTTTCAGTATTTACTCTACTTCCAGTCTTTTGGAGTAATTGATAGTGCATCAACAACCCTAATCACTACCTTATTATTGTAGGCTTTCGTAAATGAAACGGCAGAAGCATTTTAAGTTTAAGGGAAGCCATAACAACTCACTTTATTGTCAATCAAATGCAGAACGTAAAGCGCAGTAAAAGCTTCATGTCATCACATCATCACAGCAACCTAAAGTGAACCCCAATTCGATGTCAATGGTTGTGAATTATGCGTATGTTTCCACCCATTGCATTACCCTACACTATGACTACTTCGACCAGTTTGCATGTACAGTAGAATTTTTTTGTTTAAATTGTGTTCCTCTTTGTATACCTTGTTTAATTTATGCTTTCCTTGTGAACATATGAGTATCTGATGCTGTGTTCCTGTGATGCTGCTGCAGCTAAGATTTTCATTGGACCTGTGCATAGATGTACTTATGCAGACTACAATAAATTCAACTTTGACTTTTGATTTTTAACACTCAGTGTCTCTGGTTTCAGTATTTTTTTAACCAGACTGCCTGCTTGGTCGGATGGTCACTGCTCCCTTTATCTTTTATCAGGCTCTCCACGTCTCTGATCTTGGAGAGATTCAGCAGACTGTCTGCATCGGGTGCCCCTGCCCAGTTGCAGTGACGTTGAGCTGACTGTGTTAGTGTGTCTGTCCTGGTCCCAGGGCTGTTAAGCAGACTGTGTTCTCACACTTCATCTGTTGATTTGTTTAAACTCTCCTGACATTTTGCCAGCTAATGTCTTCTAATGATCTTGTAAATATTTTTCTATTGACTGACTTTGCAGGTACGCCAAATGTAAAGATTAATTTATGCAGTGATCTTACAATCTACAAAATGTGTGCCATTTATCCATTCATGCAGAATAAATATTGACTGAATCCACCATGTGCGCATCCAATACGGGCAACCTGTGTGACGCTCAGAGGCTTGACACCTCCCGGTGAGCTCCGTGCCAGATCTTCTCGCCAACCTGGCATGACTGAGCTGAGATTTGTTCATTCTTTTCATTCGATTTACCAACGGCCTTCAGTCCTCTGAGCTCAAGGGTTATGCTTTATTGTTTTTTAACACAGATACAGTAATGCAACTTGGTGAAAGAATGTGAAGCTACATTTATACATACACAAACTCAGGGCATGCTATATCGCTGCAGTATTGAAGGACTGTTGATGTCTCACAGGTCAAAAAGGCATGAGAAAAATAAACCTGACAGTTGAAGATTATTCAGATTAAAGCTGGGGGTGTTTTAAAGCGAATCGTTCAGGACAAAATTAATTGGCATTTGGAAAACTGGTACATGAAAGGCAGCCGCAAGACTAACCGTGTTTCACTAACTTGGTGGAGTTTCTTGATGAAGTAACTGAGAGGATGGTGACAATAATGCAGTTGATGATTACCACTCTCAGAGAGGAGGTACAGGAAGGAGCCCGAGGACTCAGACCTAATGTCTTATCACAGCTTCTTCCCCTCTGCCATCTGATTTCTGAACGGTCCATGAAGCCATAAACACAACCTCGCCACTCCTCTTTTGCAATATTTAAGATTTATAACTTTCAAAAAATTATTATTAATTATTAATCATTACCAACTCCTATTAGTTAACTGTTATTAATTATTGAGTGTTATTTTATGAATTACTTTGTAATTATAGTAATATTTATGTCTTGCACAGTGCTGTTGCCACAAAATAGCAAGTTTCATGATGTGTGTTAGTGATGATAAAACTGATCTTGATTCTAAACAGGCACTCGAAAAGTACTTTACACTGGGCGTCCTTGTTCAGCAGCAAGAGAAGTTGAACCTTTATAATGGCTAAAGTACTGCGTAGACCATAGCTACAATTCTGGGGAGTTTACTTTAGAAGGAATATGATGGCGATGGAAGCCGACACAGAAGAGGTTTACCTGAATAGATAGATAGATAGATAGATATACTTCATTAATCCCGAAGGAAATTTGGTTTTGTTACAGCCGCACCAACCAAGAATAGAGCGTAAATATAGCAATACAAAAAACCCCAACAATCAAACAACAAAATGCAAACTATGCCAGATGGAAAATAAGTCCAGGACCAGTCTATTGGCTCAGAGTGTCTGACCTTCCATGGGAGGAGCTGCACGTTTGATGGCCACAGGCAGGAACGACCTCCCGTGCCGCCAAGTGTTGTATCACGGTGGAATGTGGCCGAAGTCCAACAGTAAAAAGTTCAATATCCAGTCTGCAAACACGTTCCTCGATCATAATATACCCTGGATTGCCCAATCCGTGTTAACCAGATCAGTAAGCACGAAACTCCTTTACGCTTACCGCTCTCAGTGCACTTCCGGTCAGCCGGAACGGTATTACCCACTGAACTCCTCTTCTCCAAAAGTCTCTGTTGTCTCGACCTGGTCCTCTTTCCTCGACTTTGTGATCCCCCTCTGCATCCTCTGTGTGTTTTCCTCCAGATTTCAGCAGGGGTGTCCACCGCTCTGTTTGCTAAGCCGGCCGGGATTTGCTGGTCCGTGGAAAACACAATGCGACCTTGCTTCTGTCCCGCGTGTCGGGATGTAACCATTTCCAGCGCTAAAGAAAACCCAAGTAAAACTCTCTCTACCAGCATGTTAGAGAGGGTGCAGCTTCGACGTGTTACTGTGAGAAAAAAAATACAAAAAAAACGTAAATTAAAAAGTAAGAAGAAGAAAGTGAACGAATAGATCGAAACGGCTGTACCAGGCTGCATGCACGACCGGCGCATGCGCACAGTACTCTGGGAATGTATTATTGAGGTGAGAAGATACAGTATTTAAGACTCATGAATTACTGTATTACTTTGGGACTGTCAGACTTCAGCCAGTGCTGACTGACTTCTCTCATACTGCTACCATAAACCTGAGCTTGTCCAAAGGCCTGTGGCAAAGTCCTGAGCCTGCTGAGCTCCTGATTCGACAACCTTCTTGTTTCAAGTACTCCCTGATCTCATACCTTCTTGTCACTGCGACCTTCTCTAGCCACGTTACTCCCTGACGTATCTCCAACCCTCCAACCTGGGCCTCTTGAGTATCCATTATTTTAGTTAGTTCAGCGTTGGGGGTTGTGCTTTCACCTGCCGAGACCCTGAGCTGGAGTGGAGCAGGGAGAGTAACCTTGTTGCCCTTGCACTCACAGCTCCCATGATTGCTGTCTGTGTCCCCGGCAAAGCGGGTAGATGAGAATGTGGCGGAAAAGGTTACAGTGGGTGCCCCAGTTTCCATGCATTCCAGATCTGGGTCAACCTCAACATGCTTACAGAAAACTATGTACAGTTTTGCACACTCTGTTTGTAGGAAAGATGCCATTAAGCTGGAAAGAGTAGAAAGAAGATTTCAAGAAAGTTGTCAGGACTCCAGGGCTTGAGGTATAAGGAGATGCTGGGAAGCCTAGGGGCTTATTTATTCTTAGAGGGATCAAAATCATGAGGAGCCCACATAGTGTGAATGCACACAGTCTTTTTCCCAGGGATAGAAAACTCAAAAACTACAGGTCATGGGTTAAAGATGATTTCAGATTTATTGCCATGCACTGGCAGAGTGTTTAGCACAATGCTTTACAGTACCAGTAACCCAGGTTCAATTCCTGCCGCTGTCCGTAAGGAACTTGTACGTTAGTTTGCCCCGTGTTCTCCTGTTTTCTCCCGCGTTCAAAAGACGTATCGGTTGATAGGTTAGTCAGTCATTGTAAGTTGTCCCACGACTAAAGCAGGGGTTGCTAAGCGGTGCAGCTCGAAGGGCTGGAGGGGCGTACACTCAGTCCTGTATCTCCATAAATAAAAAATAAAAGCTATTTACATGTATACCTCAAGCGAAATAACATCCCTCCGGAGCAAGGTGCACAGCGCAGTACATATAACGCACACAACACATAAAGTAATATTATCACAAATAAATCAATAAGTATTAAAATATATTCCAGAAGATTGACATTGAGAATTCCTAGAAGACTGACAGTTGGATTCTGACATTAAATGAGGACAGATTTAAAAAGGGATGTGGGGGCAGGGGCAAATTTTTCTTGCAGAAAGGTGATGGGCGTGTTGAACGAGAAAGTGGTTGCGGCAGGTAGAAGAAGAATATTTAAGTTATATTTGTACAGGTATATGGATAGAAAAAAGCTTAGGCAGGGGTTTCTAACCTGGGTCCATGGACCCCGCGCTTAATGGTATTGGTCCCTGGTTTAGAGGGAGATTAGCTAAACATGGGAAATTTGAATAGCTTAGTCAAACATTTTGGTCAGTATGGATAAATTGTGTGAAAGAATCGGTTGCCATGTGTGTTTTGATGTGACAGGTCCTCATCCCAAGCTCCAGTCAGCCTGTACAGACTACACTGCCCGTGCCACTGTCAGCGTTCGGTCTGGTTGCCTGTGACTCTTGACTTGTCTTCACTGGAGCTTTAAAGCATTTGGTGTTGGTTAACTCCCACCATGAGAGGAGAATGGCCAGTGTTAGAGCAAGGAAGAGAGCCAGGGTCATGCTGGGACCCTGTGGAAGACTGCCTCAGGAGGAGGGGGTGGGGGGGAAGGAAAGGGCAAACGGGGAAAGCTGATTGATAGCTGACTGATGGATTGTAACAATAGTTCATGGTTTGCACTGCAGGATTCATTGATATGCCGCTAATTCTCTCAAACTAGCTGGTTCCTGTTCCTTTGATGGGTTCAGGAAACTGCCAATAGGATTTGGATTCTCTCAGTCAGAACCTGCTGCTCGGAGGAACGTATTTAATTCACAATTAAAAACCGCAGATGCTGAAAATGTCAGTGAACCACTAAACGCTGGAAACACTCAGCAGATCAGGCAGTGTGTGCAGAGGGGAAAGCAGAATTCATATTTTAGCTTAATTACTTTTCATTAGAAAAATTTTGACTCCATATCTCTCCATGGATTATGGTGTTCTGCTGTGTATTGTTGGTACTTTTCCTGAAAGAGTCTTCGTGCAGTTTGGCAAAAAGCCCTTCTATACATGTTCAGCCTCTCATTCCCTCCCACTTCCAAGCTCCTCCCTCACTTTTACTTCACTTCGCACCAACCCTGATCCTGTTCCTCTTCTGAGCCCCTCTCACTCCCCAATCTGCCTTTCACCAATCACTGTCCTCTCCCATCTATGCCCTCACACTCCTTCCTTCATTCCCTTTCCCCCTGCCTTTCAATCCCTCCTCTCACCCTTCCTTCCTTCCCCTCCACCACCATCTCTTCTACAGTGTCTCCCTCTCAGAGGCCAGTAGAGCAATTTTGACCCTTAATTGAAGAGTCCAATCACCAGTTTCTACGAACAACTTGAGTATTTGTACCCATATTAACAGCAAAGTTTAGGTCACTGCTGGTCAGCAAGTGCATCTTGAGCTCTGGCGATCTCTGACATTTCAATAACCGCAGAAGCAATCTATCATTCTGTTCCACCCCTTTATCTGTCTATTCCTCTCTCTCAGTCTCTCTCTGAAGGTCAGTGCACCTTTCATCCACCCTGTCTGGAGGAGTTGGGCACACCACAACTTTTGCAGCCAGGACCTCCTACTGCTGATCCCAGAGCCCAGTCTTGCTTCATTGTGGCAGCTCAGGGGGAGCAAACAGGGTGGAGAATGAAGCAAAGTGTGAGTGTGTGTGGATGTGTGTGTGTGAGAGTGCGAGAGTGTGTGTGTGTGTGTGTGTGTGTGTGTGTGTGTGTGTGTGTGTGTGCATGCATGCGTGTGTGTGTGCGAGTGTGTGTGTGTGAGTGTGTGTGTGTGTGTGTGTGTGCGTGCGTGTGTGTGTGTGTGCGTGCGTGTGTGTGTGTGTGTGTGTGCGTGCGTGTGTGTGTGTGTGTGTGTGTGTGTGTGCGTGCGTGCATGTGTGTGTGAGAGTGAGTGTGTGTGAGTGAGTGTGTGAGTGTGTGTGTGTGTGTGTGTGTGTGTGTAAGATGAAGGGGAGTGGACGGAATGTGAGAGTAGTTTTATGTTATTGCAGCAGCTTGGAGAAGAGAAGGCTGTCAGAACTGGGAGAATGATTAGTTTATTCAGTCCCTGAGTCTGCCTCACCATTTAAAAAGGTCAGGGATGATGTTCTTGTTCACTTCCACTTTCCTACTCTCATCCCGTGTCTCTCAGTCATGGCCCAATTGAAATTTTCATTAGATTATTAATTCTGGTTGCAGTGCACTGCCACAGATGGATTAGAAGACATCAATTTGCCAGTCATGAAGATGCACGTTTTTATGCTGCATTGACGGCTAAGCACCACTGGTTGCACTGGCAGACAAATCCTAGACCTGGTGCTAGCTGCACTGGCAGTTCAAGCCTGGACTCGGCACCGGTTACACTGGCATTTGATCCAACACTGGCTGGCAGGGGAATGGGAACCAGATTTATAGGTACAATGGTGGATGCAACATATTGAAAGACTGAGAACAAGGAAAGGCAGTGAATAGGGCATAAATACTGTTAGCTGGAAGGGGTGAAATGTGTCTTTTTTAATGTGAGAAGTATTAGGAAGAAGGGCGATGAACTTAGAGCATAGATCAGCACATGGAACTATGAAGTTGTGGCTATTACACAAACTTTGTTGTTATTAGGGCAGGATGTTCTGGATTTAGATGTTTCAAAAGAGACAAGGATGGAAATAAGGGGGTGGGGTGATATTGCTAATCAAGGATAGTATCACAGCTGCAGAAAGGGAGGACATTATGAGGGTCATTTACCAAGTCAGTGTTGGTGAAAGTCAGAACCAGGAAATGAGCAATTACTCTATTGGTAATATACTATACACTCCCCAGTAGCAACAGAGATACCGAGGAACAAATCAGGAGGCATATTTTGGAAGATTATGAAAATAAGAGGGTACTTGGCATGAGCGACTTCAACTTCCTTATTCATTGGCATCTCCTTAGTGCAAAAGGGTTAGATGGAGTGGAATTTGTTAGGTGTGTCCAGGAATGATTATTGACACAAATGTAGACAGGTGATTAGAGGAGAGACCACACTGGATCTGGTGGTAGGCAATGAACCAGGTCAGATCACTCGGTGGGTGGGCACTTTGGAGACAGTGATCATAAATCCCTAACCTAGCATAATCTCTGGAGAGGGATAGGAGCAGATGGTATAGAAAAGTATTTAATTAGGAGAGGAGGATTTATGATGCTATTAGGCAGGAACGAGAGCATAAATTGGAAACAGATGTACTCAGTGAAATGCACATTGGAAATATGGAGTTTGTTTAGGGGCATTTGCAAGGGCTTCTGCACAGGTTTGTCCCATTGAGGCAAGGAAAAGATAGTAGGGTGAAGAAATCATGATTGAAAAGAAATGTGAAACAGCTAGTTAAGAGGAAGAAGGAAATATACTTAATCTTTAGGGGGCAAGGCTCAGACAGAGCTCTAGAGAATTACTAGCTAGTCAGAAAGGAGCTGAAGAATTGACAAAGGAGAGCTAGAAGAGGGCATGAGAGGTTTTGGTGAGTAGAATTTAGGAAAACCCCAGGATGTTTGACTCGTATGTGATGAACAAGATGATGACTAAAATGATGGTAGAACCGATCAAGGATAGAGGAGGAAACACATGCCTAGAGCTGGAGGAGGTGGGGGAGGTCTTTGATGAATAATTTGCTCCAGTATTCACCAATGAGACGGACTTTGACATTTATGAGGACTGCATAAAATAGGCTGATATGCTAGAACATGCCTACATTAAGAGAGAGAAAGTGCTGGAACTTTTGATAAACGTTAGGATAGATAAATTCCTGGGGCTGGATGGGAATTTGTAGAAAACCTATGAGATGACTTTTTGGCGCAGCTTGTAGTTGAACCCACTAGGGGAAAGGCATTTCTGGATTGGGTGTTGTGCAATGTACTTTGATGATAGATTTACTCTGAACTTTGACTTTTACTATGAATGGTAGGCACTAGGAAGGATAATGAAACAGACAGACTTAGGAGTATAAGAGCACAGTTCACTGAAAGTGGAGTCATAGGTGGTGAAAAACGATGTTTGCTGATATGCTGGCCTTCATCAGTCATGGCTTTAAGTACAGGAGTTGGGACATTATGTTGCAGTTGTATAAATTGTTGGTGAGGCATCACTTGGAGCACTGTGTACAGTTTCTGTCTCCCTGCTATAGGAAAGAGTGGTTAAACTGTTTAAAATTATCATCATCATCATCAGGTGCCATGCCCAGTTTAAGCTTTGACTGCCGTGGCCTACACACTCCTGTTTTAGGTCAAGTGGATCAATTCATTGGTATTCATTTCCAGTTCTCTGGCTGCTGTCTCCATCATCATTTGTCTTTGTCTTCCTCTTGCTTTCTTCTCTTCAATCTTTCCCATAATTACCGTGCATTCTAACTCCTCTTTCCTAATCACATGTCTAATGAAGTTATGTTGCCTTTTCATGATCTCATACATTATTTCTCTTTTTGTGTTTGCTCTGTTCATGACATCCTCGTTAGATATTCATTTCATCCATGATATTCTTTGCATCCTCCTCAAAAACCACATCTCTGTTGCTACATTTCATTTCCTCATGTTACTAGATATTGACCAACATCCTGAGCCATATAGCATAATTGGATAAAGGTAACATTTCAGTACTCTGAGGTGGGTTGTCATGCCTAGTTTAGTATTGGTCAGTATACTCTTCATTCTTGTAAAAGTGTCTTTTGCCATCCCTATTCTTCTTTTAGTGTCCATGTCGCACCTGCCATCTGATGTCACCCAGTTTCCTAAGTAGCAAAAGTTCTGTACTTGTTTTATGTCTTCCCCGTTTATTCTCAGCCCGCAGATAGGATTCTCCTTCTTTCTGGATATCACCATACATTCTGTCTTTTTGCAATTGATAGATAGACCCATTTTTGCACTTCCTTCAACAATTATATCAATTAAGTTTTGTAGTTCTTCCTCCGTACTTGCAATTAACACAGTGTCATCTGCATATTTGAAATTATTGATGTTTTTACCGCCAACTTTAATTCCCAAGATGTCTCTTATTTTTTGTAATATTGTCTCACTGTACACATTAAATAAATCAGGGGAGAAAACACACCCTCTCTTGATTTTCGTAAACTAACTCACTTCTCCATCTATTCTTACAGCAGCAGTTTGTTCCCAGTACAGATTTCTGATCAGACGGAGGTCTTGTGAATCTAGATCCAGAGTTTTCTCTAATATTTCAGATAACTTATTGTGCTTCAATATTATAATTTTAAGACGAGAAAAAGTAGGCTTTTCCATTCAAGGTCTCAGGTGTTTCCATACCAAGCCGTGATGCAATCTGTCAATATATTCTTCAATGCACATTAAAAGAGGTTTGTCAAAGTTTTAGATGTCATGTTAAATCTTTGCAAACTTCTAAGGAAGCAGAGGTGCTGCTGTGCTTTCTTCTTGATGGCACTTAATGTGCTGAGTCCAAGAGAGATATTCTGAAATAATAACAGTAAGGAATTTAAAGTTGCTGATCCTCTCCACCTCTGATCCCCTGATCAGGACTGGCTCATGGACCTTTGCTTTCCTCCTCCTGAAATCAATAATCTGCTCCTTGGTCGAAGTCCTATGCTGGTTTGAATTTCCAAAATGTATCACCTCAGACGGTATTGAAATCCATTGTCACTCCTCAACCCCCTTCCCCAACTGATCAAGATCCTCATGTAATCTCAATAAACTTCTACACTATCACCACACCTCCTAATTTTGTATCATCCAAATCATTTATATACTGTAAATAATTAAAAAGTGCCCCTGACACTGACCTCTGTGGCACACCACTCGTCATCAGCCACCATTCTGAAAAAGCCTTCAACCACTGCCCTTTGCTTCCTACCTCTAAGATAATTTTGAGCTCTCACTGGGTTCCATGGGACCTAACCATCAAGACCACCCTGTCATGTGGGACCCTTTTGAAGGCCTTGCTAAAGTCCAAATAGGCAACATTAATTGCCCTGCCCTCATCTAAAAGTCTCATCAAACGAGACTTCCCATGTACAAAGCCATGCTGACCCCTCCTAATCAGACTCTATCTATCCAAATACTGGTAGATCCTGTCCCTCACATTTCCCTCCAGTAATTTGTCCACCACTGATCTCAGGCTGACTGGTCTGGAGTTTGCTGGCTTGTCCTCGCTACCTTTCTTAGACAATGGAATGGCATTTGCCAGCTTTCAGCCTTTGGGAACTTTGGGAGTAGCTAATGATGAAGCAACTATCTGTGCAAGTACTCCTGTAATTCTCTCTGTAGCATCCTAATTTATCGACTTTGATGCACTGTAAGGCTGCAAGTACTTCCTCCCTGATAATATGAATATTCTCCAAAACATTTCTACTTCTTTCCCTTATCGCTTGAGCAGCCATGACTTTCTCATCAGTATGCACTGAGGAAAAATACTAGTTAAAAATTCCACCCATCTCTTGTGGCTCAAGATGTTGGCAGCTCTGTTGATCTCTCAAAGGAGCTACTATCTCCCTAGCCATCCCTTTATTCTTAATATTATCTGTAGAACCTCTTGGGATTTCCCTGAACCTTAGATGCCAGATCCACCTCATACACTCTCTTCGCCCTCCTGATTCCCCTCTTAAGTGTATTCCTATCATTTTGCAGTCGGTAAGTGATTCACTCATCCTTGACCTTCTAAACCCAATGTATGCTGCCTTCTTTTTTGACAAAATCTTCACTATATTTAATCTGGTTGTCAAGTTAAGTTTATTGTTATTTAATTATACACATGTATACCATCACTACTACTACTATGTCAACTCAGGGGGCCAGCGTCGGGCACGATGACGGACTCTCCACTTCTCCCCCTCCCTCATCAGTGTGTTCAGTTCATCTACATTAGCCGCGCTGCTGTCTTCTAGGAGCGTGTTGACCATAGTCTTGGGAGGGCGCCCAGGGTTCATCCTGCTGTGCTTGGGCTCCCATATGATGACTAGGCTGGCAGGTAGCTCGGGGTGACGTAGACAGTGCCCCGCTAGTTGCAGTCTTCTTGCCTCGATTTTAGTGGTGAGCATCAGTAGGTCGTTATAGAGCTCGACGTTCGTCATGTGCTGTTGCCAACTCACATCAAGAGCCATCCGGAGCATTCGTGTATAGCAACCATCTAGAGACTTTCACATCGTCTTGGTATACCATCAAACGAAGCATTATTTCTCCAGACAGTAGTACACATAACACACATATTACACACATCTTAGGAAAGTAAGGGTAAAATCTACAGATGAATTACACATAAATAAACAAAGTAAAGTGCAGAAATTAAATATCGTAAGCTCCAGAACAGATTAACTTCGAACGTGATATGGCAAGGAGTTCAAACACTTAATGGCCTGAGGGAAGAAACTGTTCCCCATCTTGACCGTTATTGTTTTTATGTATTGGCCAACCACCATTCTGTTATCCCCAAGCTTGATGACATGGTTTGAGCTGAATCCCGCAACACAGTCATGCAGTGAACAGCAGCGGGCTGAACCGACAGCTCTGGGGAGCACCAGTGCTCAGCGTATTGGGGCTGGAGATGTTGCTGCCCACAGGGACTGACTGTCACCTTACTGTTAAGCAGTCCAGGATCCAGTTGCAGAGGAAGTTGTTGAGACCCAATGAGGACAATTTCCCCACCAGTTTCTAGGTGTTAAACACCGAACTGAAGTCTATAAACAGTAGCTACTTTTAAATCATCCATGGGGCTTGGCCATCGCTGGCAGGGCCTGTACTAATTGTCTATCCTAACCATCCAGGACTGAGGAAATAGGTCAGACTCAACCACATTGATGGCACTAAAGTCAGAGTCACAGAGTACAAAAGTAGGCCCTTTGGCCCAGCTCATCCATGTCAATCAAGATGCCCATTTAAGTTAGTTCCACTTACCTGTGTTTGGGTCTTACCCTTCCATGTGTCTCTCCTACACAAGTGCCTTTTAAATGTTAGTATACCCACCTCAATCAATTCTTCTGGCAACTAATTCCATATCCTGACCACCCTCTGGGTGAAAAAATTGCACCCCTGGCTCAGATAAAATCTTTCCCTCACAACTTAAATCTATGCCCTCTAGTTATTGTTTTCCCAACCCTGGGAAAAGGTTTCTGAGATTAAGCCACCTATGGCCCCCATGCAAGCTGGAGTGGATGAAGACAACAGTTTACTCTCCCTCTGGGTGGAGTTGAAAACCATGGGGAGAAGTGAAGAGATCAGGGCACTTTAAATGTTTAATTGACAGAGGCCCGTTCCATGCTACCGAGGTGGCATTACATTAACAGGGGAATGAGGTACTGTACATTTTAGAGGTGTCCCTGCAACCAAAATAGATGACTAGTCTCTGCAATAAAGCCACTGGTGACAGGCAAACCATGATTAATACAGGATATGTGTAACTGCTAATGTCCTGGTTAATTTTGGTATTGCAGTTCTCTTGGAAGATTAAGAAATTGTGTGTGTGATGTGACCCTGGTCATAACAGCAACAAGGTACTGTATCTATTTATCCACTTTCATTACTGGATGAGTTCGGGGGTGGGGGGTGTCGGGCAGCCCCCCGGGTGAGTACAGGATCTAAGGGACATTTGGAAAGCTTTTTGAAAGCACAGAGAAGTCATTTGGTGCTGTTGCAGCTCAGGACGCTCCAGGCGTTTCACTGGCAATGCAGTGCCTTTGAAATGGCGTCACTCTGACACAGGAAGGGCAGCAGCCATCTGCGCGCAGCAACATCCCATGAAAAGCAAATGGAAGTGATGACATTCCCCGTGAGGATGTTGATTGTAGGATAAGAGTTGTACAAAGCTCCAGGCAGAAGACTAACCATCCTCCTTCAAGCAAAGCAGATGAGCTTCGGTTTTAAATCCCTGCAGAACAACAGCCCTTCAATAATTTGGCAGACCGTCAGTACAGGAAACATGACAGTCCCTCGGTTCAGCCCGAAATGATCAAGCACCACTCCCTCTGTTGTTCCTTTCTTGAAATGCTCCACACAGTACTGTCCCTCTGGTAATGTGGGTGTTTCCTCAAGTTCTGCTCCTCCCACACTGTGGTCATCCCTCATTACCGTCCCTTCATCTCAAAGTCAAGGTTATTGTCATATGCACGAGTACATGTACGCACAGACGCCATGAAAAAATTTGCAGCAGCATCATGGGCACAGAGATTTCACAAGATAAGTGTAACCATCACGTATGCACATTTTTTAAAGATGAGAGCTCAAAAAATGTAGTGCAAAGTGATCAAAGTGGTTATAGAATTGTTATACTGACGTACTGTGAATCTCTCAGACTGCCTCTGCAGTACGTAAGGTGCTTTCTCTGTATCAACCCTCTAACAGTACAGACCTCCCTCAATAGTGCACCTCTGACTGGGTCCTGATTGTGCTATATTTCTTCACGGCCCCTGTCAGTGCAAAACTTCCTCAGTACACCAATCCAATGGTGCAACACTCCCTTAGGTCTGCTCACAGACAATGCAGTGCTTGTTTATCACTGTTTCACCAACTGTGCAGCATTCCCTCAGTACTGTCCATCTGACAGTGAGACATCACTGTAAGTACTGTCCCTCTGACGGTGTGACACTCCCTCAGTACTGTCCCTCTGACGGTGTGACACTCCCTCAGTACTGCCCTTCTGACAGTGAGACACTCCCTCAGTACTGTCCCTCTGACAGTAAGACACACCTGTAAGTACTGTCCCTCTGACGGTGTGACTCTCCCTCAGTAATGTCCCTCTGATGGTGTGGCACTCCCTCAGTACCGTCCTTCTGACGGTGTGACACTCCCTCAGTCCTGTCCCTCTGACGGTGTGACACTCCCTCAGTACCGTCCCTCTGACGGTGAGACACTCCCTCAGTACCGTCCCTCTGACGGTGTGACACTCCCTCTGACGGTGTGACACTCCCTCAGTACCGTCCCTCTGACGGTGTGACACTCCCTCAGTACCGTCCCTCTGACGGTGTGACACTCCCTCAATACCGTCCCTCTGACAGTGTGACACTCCCTCAGTGCTGCCTTGCCACTGTAGCCCCTTTTTCGGCCCTGTCCCTCTAGTAATCTGTGGAATGCTCTGCTTCAGAATGCAGTGGAAGCCAATCCTCTGGATGCCTTCAAGTAAGTGTTAGATAGACCTCTTAATAATAGCGGAGTCAAGGGATATGGGGAGAAGGCACGAACGGGGTACTTATTGTGGATGATCAGTCATGATCACAGTGAATAGCGGTGCTGGCTCGAAGGGCCAAATGGCCTGCTCCTGCACCTATTGTCTATAATACACCTCCCCCCAGTACTATCCCATTATTCAGTCTTCCACAGAAATGCCAGGTGAAGATTAGTCCTACTGCAGATGAGGTATCTGGTGACACTGCCTGAGGAAGGATTGTTATTGTCTCTATTGGAAAAATTGAATATACCAGAGTGACAAAGGGGAGAGGGTTCTCCAGGGAGCAGAACATGTCTTCAGGGCAATTTAGTGACAGATCGAAGGTCCATTACCAACCTATGCTGAGATCTGAACTGGTCTGTGGATAACTACTACGTTCAGCATCTGTGGACAGTTCTTTGCATTCCCCCCCCCCCCCACCTCTTTTCTGCTCTTATTTATTGCTCGATGAAGACTTGAATTTGGTACAAGGAACTTGATTCACTCTTTTTTAGCTGTCTGGCAAAAGACAGCACAGTTGCCATGTGAATGCGGCCTTGCCTGCTCTCTCAGTCTGTGGACCACAGAGGATCAAACCCAGCCATCTCTTGTAGATCAATTCGGAGCAAGATTGAAAGAGATCTCATGGCAGCTTAGCCCCGTTGGTGTGGATAAACCTGGGAGAGTGAGTTGGTGTCAATGTTATTAGATGTTGGTGAGTACAATGGTAGTACAGTCTGAAATGTTGTTGAGGTGGTGGTGTACAACGATCTTCTTGAACTGTACCCATGGCTTTATT
This sequence comes from Mobula birostris, assembly GCF_030028105.1. Lineage (NCBI taxonomy): Eukaryota > Metazoa > Chordata > Chondrichthyes > Myliobatiformes > Myliobatidae > Mobula > Mobula birostris. Next base: position 41,044,610 of record NC_092387.1, read on the forward strand.
GAAGGTACCCCCTCAATGCTACTGAATAGCAGAAATAGGAGAGGACATTAAGTGCAGACTGAATGAGGAGCCACAGGAAGCTAGCAGTGGAGAAGTTAATAAATTGGAAACCGGATAAGTCCCCAGAGCCCAATGGCATGTAAGCTGAGGTTTTGAAGGATGCGGCAATGGAGATAGTGAATGCACTGGTTGTCTCACAGAATGCCATACAGTCTGCAATGAAAGCCAGGATTTTGAAGGGTAAACACAAGAGGTTCTGCAGACGCTGCAAAACTTGAGCAAGCACACAAAATGCTGGAGTAATTCAGCGAGTCAGGCAGCATCTATGGAGGCAAATAAACAGTTGCTTGTTTCAGGCTAAGACGCTTCATCTGAACTGACGAGGAAGGGGTCAGAAGCAGATTTGGAAGGAAGTAGCTATGGAGACAGTGAACACACTGGTATTTTTACACAATGCCAAAGGTTCTGGCATGGCTTCCTGAAGATGGCAAGGTGTCAACGGCTTCCATGTTATTTATGTATTGAGATGCAGCACGGAATGAACCACACCGCCCAGCAATCTCCCGATTTAATCCTCACCTAATCACAGGACAATTTACAGTGTCTGATCAACCTACCAACCGCTACGTCTTTGGACCTTGGGAGGAAACTGGAGCACCTGGAGGAAACCCACGTGGTCATGGGGAGAATGTACAAACTCCTTACAGGCAGCAGTGGGAAATGAAGGAGAGGAAAACTAAAACTGGGTGGTAAAGATCAAAGAACCAGATGCCAGGAATGCTGGGATTTATTACCAATGAGGTGGCAGCTGTCATTTAGAAAGTAAGAATAGAATTTGGAAACATGAGGATTTATGTATGTAATCATGATTGATAAAAATTATGTTTGAGAAATTACTTAAAGTTTTTTTGAAATTTTAGCTGGCAGAACACATGAGGGTACGTAGAGTGGATGTGGTGCAGTTGGATTTTCAGAAAGCTCTTGATACGAGTCATGCTTGAAGTTACTAAACAGAATCGGAGTGATATACTGGTGTGGATCGAGGATTGGTTTGCAGACAGAAAGAAGAATGTAGAATGAATGGGATCAAGGAATGAAAGGCTAGCTTACTGAAGCATATAGAGCTTAACAAGGTGAATACAGGAATGATATTCCTTCAGTTTCTTTAGAGTTAAGTGTCATAGTTTAAAATCAAGAGGCTGGGAGTTGAGATGAAATGATATTGCATCGGCCTCTAGGTGATGAATTTTTGGAATCCTTTACCCAAAAGTTCTGTGGCGATCAATACCTGAGCATATTGAAGTCCAATATTAGTCAGCTTCTGGACATTAAGAGAATCAGGGGAAATGGATTAGTGGTGGAAATGCAGTGCACTCGACCTTAATTCCGGCCTTGATGTAGATTGTGAATAACTGGACACCAGGATTAATCCCTGTGACACTTCACTGATCACAGGCTTCCATCCTGAAAATTACCGGATTTTTCCTACTCCGGTGTTTTGGTGCGTTAACCAATCTTCAGTCCTTGATGATGTATTACCTCCAATTTCATTTGTTCTAATTATGTATGGCACCTTATCAAAGGCTGCCTTAAAGTCCAAGTCTGCCATTGGTCTGTCCATATCCATTCTGCTGGCTGCAACCAATAAAAATTTATAACATATTTACAATGATATTTACATGGAACATTTACAAAGATGTTGCTGGGACTTGAGGAGCTGAGTTATAGGGCAAGAGTAAGGAGGTTAGGACCTTGCTCCCTGGTGTGCAGGAGAATGAGAGGAGATCTTACAGAGATATATTAAGTTAGGAGGGGTATTGATAGGGTTAGTATAAGCAGGCTTTTTCTCTCTGGGGTTGGGTGAGACGAGCTAGAGGTCATATGTTTAGGATGAATGATGAAATATATAAGGGGAGTCTGAGGGGGGAATTTCTTCACTCACAGGGTGGTACAAGTATGGAACAAGCTGCCAGTGGAAGTGGTAGATATGGGTTCAAGTGTAACACTTAAGATAAGTTTGGATAGGTACACGGAGGCAAGAGATATGAAGGGCTGTGGTCCAGGTTCAGATATCTGGGACTAGGAGAACATGTCAGCAATGGACTATGTTTCTGTGCAGTGGGACTCTATGACTACATTTATCAAATGTTATTTTTCTTTACAGATTCTCATGAGAATCTATGGAGTTTTGTGAAATAAGTATAAGTGTACCCGTTGTCTCTATCACCATGTCCTTCAGAATCTGCGATGCAGGCCATCAAGTCCTGGAGGTTTTCAGTTCAATTATTTTCTCCAGTACTGATTTTCTTTTGAATTGGTAATTGGCATATTATTGTCACATGTATCAAGACACAGCGAAAATCCTCTTTATTTGTTTTGCATGTCGTCCAGACGTATCATTCCAAATATAAGAACATCAAGGTAGTGCAAAGGGAAACGCAATAACATAGTGTAGACTATTGTGCTGCAGCTACAGAGAAAGGGCGATGGAAGTAGACAAGCAGGGTGCAGGGGCCATGAGGAGATTTATTGGGAGGGCAAGAGTTCATTTTTATCACACAAGAAGTGTATTCAAGAGTTGGATAGAAACTGTCCTTGAGCCTGGTGGTGAATGTTATCAAGCTTGTGTATCTACTGCCCGATTGGGAGGTTGGGGGGGGATGGTGGAAGAGAGAATCACTGGGATGAAAAGGGTCTTTGATTGCATTACTTCTACTTATGCTATTTTTTTCCAATTCCTCATTCACTGTTAGCCTGTTTTCCATTACTTCCAGGGGGATTTCTGAGCCTTACTCCATGTTTCTCCTTCTCAGTGTCTAACAGGTCTCTACTAACATATGCTCTTCCTTTTGCTGTACATATCAGCAGATGTTTTACACTCCATTCCTGTGTTTCTCTCCAGATTGCTCCAATATTTTACTTTTCCTTCCCTTATCAATGCTCTAGTCCTCGTTTAGTCAGTTCTGAACTCTGCCCCGTCCTCAGGCTTGCTGCTTTTTCTGACAACGTTATAAACATTTTCCTTCAATTTAAAACTATCTATGTTCTTTTGTAAAGGCACCACCTTTCCTGTTAGGGTTTTCTGATTTAAAAGGAATCTGCTCTAAGTTATATATAAATTTTTTATTAAATTTCAAAGTAAATTTATTATTGAAGTACACATATGTCACCATGTACAACCCTGAGATTCATTTTCTTGTGTGCATACTCAATAAATCTATAGAATAATAACCATAACAGAATCAATGAAAGACAGCCCGACTAGGGCATTCAGCCAGAGTGCAGAAGACAACAAATTGTGCAAATAGAAAAAGAAGACATAATAATAAATAAACAAATAAATAAATAATAAATATCAAGAACATGAGGTGAAGAGTCCTTGAAGGTGAGTCCAGTGGTTGTGGGAGTATTTCAGTGATGGGACAAGTGAAGTAGAGTGAAGCTATCCCCTTTGGTTCAAGAGCCTGATGGGCGAGGGGTAGTAACTATTCCTGAATCTGGTGGTGGGAGCCCTGAGGCTCCTGTACCTTCTCCCTGATGGCAGCAGCGAGAAGAGAGCATGTCCTGGGTGGTGGGGGTCTCTGATGATAGTGACGGTAGAAACAGGATGATTTGACAGATGATGTGACTGAGAAGCTGGTGCAGGGGGCAGGGCTTCAGGTTCCTAGATCGTTGGGATCTCTTCTGGGGGAGATGTGACCTGTTCAAAAGTGACGGGTTGCACCTGAACCCAAGGAGGATCAGTATTCTCGCAGGCAGGTTTGTTAGAGCTGTTGGAGAGGGTTTCAACCAATTGGGCGGGGGGGTGGGAACCGAAGTGAAGGGACTCAGGATAGGACAGATGGTTAAAAAGAAAAGTAAAGGTAGCGTGCAGTCAGACTGCCAGGAAGGGCAGGCAGGTGATGGGACCTACTTGCAGCCAACAGGCTGAGTATCAAATCATTAGGGATGCAGAATCAGAGAGGGTGGCAAATCCAGTACTCAAGGTGTTCTAACTAAATGCATGTAGTATAAGAAATAAGGTGGATGATCTTGTTGCACTATTACAGATTGTCAGGTATGATGCTGTGGCCAACACTGAATCAAGGCTGAGGGATGGTTGTTGTTGGGAGCTGAATATCCAAGGTTACACGTTATATCGGAGGGATAGGAAGGTAGGCAGAGGGGGTGGTGTGGTTCTATTGGTAAAGAATAGCATCGAGTCAGTAGAAAGATATGACATAGGATCGGAAGATGTTGAATCCTTGTGGGTTGATTTAAAAACTGCAAGGGTAAAAGGACATTGATGGCAGTTATATACAGGCCTCCCAACAGTGGCTGGGAGGTGGACCACAAGTTACAAAAAGGAAATAGAAAAGGCGAGTGAAAAGGGCAATGTTATGGTAGTCATGGGAGATTTTAACATGCAGGTCGATTGGGAAAATCAGGTTGGTAATGGATCTCAAGAGAGTGAGTTTTTTAAATGCCGAAGCGATAGCTTTTTAGAGCAGTTTGTTGTTGAGGCCGTTAGGGGATCAGCGATACTGGATTGGGTGTTATGTGATGAACTGGAGGTGATTGGGGAGCTTAAGGTAAAAGAACCTGTAGGAACCAGTGATCACAACATGATTGAGTTCAACTTGAAATTTGATAAGGAGAAAGTAAAGTCTGATGTAGCAGTATTTCAGTGCAGTGAGGGAAATTACAGTGGTATGAGAGAGGAGCTGGCCAAAATAAATTGCAAGGAGCTGCTGGCAGGGATGTCAGCAGAACAGCAAGGCCATGTGTTTCTGGAAAAAATGAGGAAGGTGCAGAACATACAGTATGTATTCCAAAAATGAAGAAATACTCAAATGGTAAAATAGTACAACCATAGCTGACAAAGGAAGTCAAAGCTATTATAAAAGCAAAAGAGAGGGCATACAACAAAGCAAACATTAGTGGGAAGATAGAGTATTGGGAAGTTTTAAAAAACCTACAGAGAACAACTAAAAAAATCATTAGAAGGGAAAAGATGAAATATGAAAGCAAGCCCGTAAATAATATCAAAGTGGATAATAAAAGTTTTTTCAAGTCTTTTAAAAATAAAAGAGAAGTGAGAATGGATATAGGACTGCTAGAAAATGAGGCAGGAGAAATAGTAATGGGGGACAAGGATTTGGCTGATGAACTAAATGAGTATTTTGCATCAGTCTTCACTGTGGAAGACACTAATAGTGTGCCTGATGTTGAAGGCTGTGAAGGAAGAGAAGTGGGTGCAGTTACTACTACAAGAAAGAAAGTGCTCAAAAAGCTGAAACACCTAAAGGTACATAAATCACACAGACCAGATGAACTGCACCCGAGGGTTCTGAAAGAGGTAGTGTTAGAGATTGTGGTGGCATTAGAAATGATCTTTCAATGATCAATGGACTCTGGCATGGTGCCAGAGGACTGGAAAATTGCAAATGTTACTCCACTCTTTAAGAAAGGAGCAAGGCAGCAGAAAGGAAACTATAGACCAGTTAGCCTGACCCCAGTGGTTGGGAAGATGTTAAGGATGAGGTGATGGAGTACTTGGTGACACGGGACAAGATAGTACAAAGTCAGCATGCTTTCCTTCAGGGGAAATCCTGCCCGACGAACCTGTTGGAAATCTTTGAGGAGATTACAAGTAGGATAGATAAAGGGGATGCAGTGGATGTTGTATATTTGGACTTCTCAGAAGACCTTCGATAAGGTGCCACACATGAGGCTGTTTACCAAGTTAAGAGCCCATGGTATTATAGGAAACTTACTGACAGAGTTAGAGCTTTGGCTGATTGGTAGAAGGCAGTGAGAGGGAATAAAAGGATCCTTTTCTTGTTGGCTGCTAGTGATGTGGTGTTCCGCAGGGGTTGGTGTTGGAACTGCTACTTTTTATGCTTTATATAAATAATTTAGATGATGGAATAGAAGGCTTTGTTGCCAAGTTTGCAGATGATACGAAGATTGGTGGAGGGGCAGGTAATGGGCAAGAAAGTGGCAAATGAAATACAATGTTGGGAAATGCAGATCATGCACTTTGATAGTAGAAATAAATGTGCGGACTATTTTCTTAATGGTGAGAAAATCCAGGAATCTGGGATGCAGATTGACTTGGGAGTCCTTGTGCAGAACACCCTGAAGATTAACTTGCAGGTTGAGTTGGTGGTGAGGAAAGCAAATGCCATGTTAGCATTAATCTCAAGAGGTCTAGAATACAAGTGCAAGGATGTGTTGCTGAGGCTTTATGAAGCACTGGGGAGGCCGCACCTTGAGTATTGTGAACAGTTTTGGGCCCCTTATCTTAGAAAAGATGTGCTGGTATTGGAGAGGGTCCAGAGGAAGTTCACAAGGATGATTCCGGGAATGAAAGTGTTATCATACGAGGAGCGTTTGATAGCTCTGGGTCTGTACTTGCTGGAATTCAGAAGGATGAGGGGAGATCTCATTGAAACTTTTCGAATGTTGAAAGGCCTAGACAGAGTAGATGTAGAAAGGATGTTTCCCATGATGGGAGAGTCTAGGACAAGAGGGCATAGCCTCAGGATAGAGGGGCTCCCTTTCAAAACAGAGATGCAGAGAAATTTCTTTAGCCAAAGTGTGGTGAATTTGTGGAATTTATTGCCCCATGCAGCTGTATGCTGCACGGCCAGGTCGTTGGGTGTATTTAAGGCAGAGATTAATAAGTTCTTGAGTGGACATGGCATCAAAGGTTCCAGGGAGAAGGCCGGGAACTGGGGTTGAGGAGGAGAATAGATGGATCAGCCATGATTGAATGGCAGAGCAGACTCGATGGGCCAAATGGCCTAATTCTGCTTCTTTTGCCTTATGGTCTTATGATGAATGCTACTTCCCTGCAACAGTGTTTTATGGAGATGTGCTCAACGGGTGGGATAGCTTTAGCTGTGATGGTCAGGGTCATATGTATGGGAGTAGGCAGCTTAAATGGCGTGGCATAGAGTAGATTTATTAACATCTTTGATTTGGCAGTCACACTGCTGTCAACAGCAAACTGAAGTATGACATTGGAGCTGGACTTTGCCAAACAGTCATAAGTATAAAGCGAATAGCTCAGGGGGCTAAGCACACAGCCTTGTAGTGCACCTGTGCTGATGGTAATTGTGGAGGAGATGTTGTTGCCAATCCCAACTGACTGGGGTCTGCAAGTGAGGAAAGGAGGTATTGAGGCTGCAGAGCTGAGTGAAGAGCCAATGAAATTGTATCACCTGTTGTGACATTAGGCAAATTGGAGTGGATTCAGGTCACTTCTCAGGCAGGAGTTGATGTGCTTCATAACCAATCTTTCAAAGCACTTCATCACAGTGGGTGTAAGTGCTACTGGATGATAGTGCCTGAGGCAGGTTACCATGTTCTTCTTGGGCACCGGTATGATTGAAGCCTACTTGAAGCAGGTGGGTGCCTCAGACTGCTGAAGTGTGAGGTTAAAGATGTCAGTCAATACTTCAGCTAGTTGATTAACATGTCTTCAGTACTTGTCCAGATACACCATCTGGGCCAGATGCTTTCCGTGGGTTCACCATCCAGAAGGATGCACTCACATCGGCATCAGAGACTGAAATCATAGGGTCTTCAGGGGCTGAGGGAGTTTGTGAAAATGCCTCCATGCTCTGTCAGTTCGAGCATAAATGGCATTGAGCACAACTGGAAGCAAAACCTTACTTTGTGTGAAATCTTACACTTTGTTTCTTGAACATGCTGCCCAAGAAGGTGGTAGAGGCAGGTGCTCATAACATTTAACAAGTGTGAGTTGGGCAATTGAATCAACAAGGCAAGGAACACCATGTTGGGATTTGTGTAGCTGGGTCAGTTTGGGCTTGTTCCTGTACTAAATGACCGTGACTATCTTTGCTTGCATATAAACCTCTTGACATTTTCTGCTCCTTGTTGTTTATAAGTTTCACCCAATTTGAGATTAACTAGAAACAGAAAAGGCTGGAAACACTCAGAGGTGAGGCTGCATCTGTGGAGAGAGAAACAGAACTAATGCTTCAAGTTGAAGACCCCGCATTTGCAGCTTAAAAAAACATTTGTTTTCTATTTCTTGTTTGTGCTGTGATCGTTCCTCTCAACTGGCTTTGTATCATTTTTCATTACCAAGGCTACCCACCTGCTTTTTGATGTTTCCTACCTTTCTTGAAGTTAAGTATCCTGAAATATCTAATTCCAGACATTTGCTGCTTTGCCATCAGGTACTGCAAGAGCTCTGAGATCATAGCCATATGTTTCACTTTGGGCCGGTAATCTATCTTGTTAAAAAATGTTGTGTGAAATCAGATAAAGAGTTTTCGGATGAAGAGGGATTTTTACCACTTTACCATTTTTCTTATACAGGCTCTATTGGAGGCATATCATTGTATTTGTATACCCTATATCTTCCTGACACGTTCTAGCTATCAATTTTCATGTTGCTTTTTTGTTCAGCTGCATTACCATTTCTCTTCAATGTTGTCGATTCCCTCCACCTGAAGCCAATTCCCCTCTCCATCATCCTCCCACCACTGAACCACTTAGTCTGAACCCTTTGAATATTGCCCTGCAGTGTGAGACAAGTCAACCCTTTGCAATTGTCCACCTTCTCAGGTAGATGCTGGTGTAGGATTGGAATTGTGTGGCTGGAGGTCCGGGAAGACAGGGACGTTATCTGCTCCTGCAGCTTCTTCTGTACTCAGTGTTCTCACATGTTTCTTGATATCACCTGGAGTGAATCAAATTGTCTGAAGATCATAATATTGAAAACTGATGGAAGAATTAGTGAACCTGACTAGGCAGTAAGCGTGGACAGGAGTGAGGAGTGTAGGGGAGGGGAAAGGAGTGTTCTGAACAGGAGAGTTGGGGGCAAGAGGGAAGGTGCTGATCAGAATTGAGAGAAAGAAGAAGAGCATGACCTTTAGAAGCTGTGACACAGTTGGATGGGGTGGGCTGGGAGATGAGCAGGAGTAACGGGCTTTTTCATTGGTTAATGGGCAAGTGGGCGAGACCCATAGGAAGAGAGAGAACCAGTCATTAGGAAAAGGATATAGAAGATAGAATGTGAATACTGTAGAACAGTACAAGCCCTTCAGTCCACGATGCTGTGCCAACCTTTTAACGTACTCTAAGATCAATCTAAACTTAGGGAATATAAGGAAAGGTTGAGTGAAGTAAAGAGATAAGAGGTTGAAGACAGTTCCATTGTAAGTCTACTCTTGGTCTGATTTCTCTTCTGTAGGAGGCAATTCATCATTGCATGACACAGACAGTCCATCAATCACACTCTGTCATTTGGAGGTACTGACTCAATGAAACATAAAATTGACAGACCCGTTTAATTAAAATATTTTTATTTGAACTTTTAACAATATTTATCACCTTGAAGAAATCACATTTTAAATCCAGCATATTATTTAGTTCTGAGATGAATAGAGGATTAATATTTCTCTAAGATTAAAGTATTACAAGGACTAACTGCTGTCAATATCTGCAGGGAACTTCTCCCAAAATCCATTGCTTACATGGAGCTGATGAGATGCTCTGTGTTTCACAAGACCTATCATAGTGCAGTGCTAATTTCAAGTTAGGTGCATTCTTCTTCAAAATCAACCCTGTGTCACTAAATTAATTCTTGATCTAAACAATCCCCTTGTGTCCATAGGTGGACCAGCCCTTCTGCAGTTAATATGTGGACAGGGATGTGGAGAAAACAGGGCCCAGGAGCACGGACATGGGAACCACAGTGAACCAACAGGAGACAGTAGGAAGTCATGGGGCAGTGCTGGGAAGAAGCAACGGGATCCAATTCTTTACCCAAACCTGCCACATCTTCTGGCAGAATAATCATGCCATTAGCCTTCAGAGATTTTTGGGATCTTCTAATGGTGAATGCAAGGGCATAGAGACTGAACAAAATACTAGCCTTCTGACTAGCAACACAGCTAATTGAAGAGTGGGTGGTACATTTCAAAAGAGCCCGCACATCGTGGGTCAGATTTTCTGAGGGATCTCATTACACCCTCCGGATGGGTCCACGTACAGTTAACTTGGCTTAAAGATGCAGTTGGCTTTGTTGGATGATCTTCAGGATCAGCCTTTGCTCAATCTTTGTTCACGGCTCTTGATCCATTCAATAATCCCTTTACCAGCGTTATAGTACAAGATTTATGGGACGCTAGTGCTTCTGCCTTTCTCTCATTACTGAGAGAACAGAGGATAGGCTGATCACAATAACATCTTCCAGTCCTATAGAAGATAAGATCGATCTGGTCTGTATGTACTAATTACAAATGTCATAAGTGAAAGAAGAACCAAGGGCTTTGCAGGACTAAATAGAAGAACAAAATATTGCAAATGGGGGATTGGTGAAGTGGCTGATGCGGACCTTCCCAGTTGCACAAGTCCAGGACTTGTACGAATAGGCTGAGTGATTCTATCTCTGTTGAGACAGAATCTGTTTTTCCCTGGCCCTAGTCAGCTCATTTTCACTGTGGATGCCCAGTCCCTATACATCCCCATCCCCTGTCAGGAAGGACTCAAAGCCCTCTGCTTCTTTCTGGAAACCGGACCCAACTAGTTCCCCTCCACCACCACTCTCCTCCGTCTGGCGGAACTGGTCCTCACTCTCAATCATTTTTCCTTTGGCTCCTCCCACTTCCTTCAAACCCAAGGTGTAGCCATGGGCACTCACATGGGTCCCAGCTGTGCCTGACTTTTTGTCGGCTATGTGGAACAGTCTGTGTTCTGAGTCTATACCAGTATCACACCCCAAAATTTCCTACGCTACATCGGTGCAGCTTCTTGCACCCATGTGGAGTTCGTCAATTTCATCAACTTTGCCTCCAACTTCCACCCTGCCCTCGAATTTACCTGGCCCATTTCTGACACCTCCCTCCCCTGTCTTGATCCCTCTGTATCTGTCTCTGGAGAAGGTTTATCTACTGATATCTTTTATAAACCCACTGATTCTCACAGCTACCTGGACTATACCTCTTCCACCCTTTCACCTTCTTCCATCCATCGCATCTGATCTCAGGATGAGCCTTTTCATTCCAGAACTAATGAGATGCCCTCCTTCTTCAAAGAAAGGGGCTTTCCTTCCTCCATCATCACCTGCATCCCTTTCATTTCACGCACAACTGCCCTCACCCCATCTTCCCGCCATCCCACCAGGGGTAAGGTTCCTGTTGCCCTCACCTACCACCCCACTAGCCTCCGCATCCAGCACATAATTCTTTGTAACTTTTGCCACCTCCAACTGGATCCCACCACCAACCATATCTTTCTCGCCCCACCTCCCCCCACTTTTCGCTTTCCGCTGGGATCGTTCCCTATACGACTCGCTTATCCATTCCTCCTTCCCCCCACTCCCAGGTACTTATCCTTTCAAAAAAAAGTAAGTGTCACACTTGGCACTATACCTCCTCCCTCGCTACCATTCAAGGCCTCAAACAGTTCTTCCAGGTGAGGCGACACTTCACCTGTGAGTCTGTTGGGGTCATCAGCTGTATCCGGTGCTCCCAGTGAGACCTCCTGTATGTCAGCGAGACCCGACATATATCAGGACACCACTTCGCCGAGCACCTACGCTCCGTCTGCCGGAAAAAGCAGGATCTCCTGGTGACCACCCAATTCAATTCTACTTCCCATTCCCATTCCAACATGGCAGTCCACAGCCTCCTCCACTGTCACGATGAGGCCACACTCAGGGTGGAGGAGCAATACCTTATATTCTGTCGGGGTAGCCCCCAACCTGATGGCATGAACATCGATTTCTTGGACTTCCAGTAATTACTCCCGCCTGTCTTCCCCTTCACCATTCCCCTTTTCTATTTCCCTCTCTCCTTGCCCGCTCCTCCACCATCCCTATCATCCATGGCCTTCCGTCCTTCTCCTGTCAGATTCCCCCTTCTCCAGCCCTTTATCTCTTTCACCAATCAACTTCCAGGCTCTTACTCCACCCCTCCCCCCTCCCAGTTTCACCTTTCACCTGCCACCTTGTACTTCTTCCTCTCCTCCCCCCACCTTCTTACTCTGACCTCCTGTCTCTTTTTTCCAGTGCTGATGAAGGGCCTCGGCCTGAAACATCGACTGTTTACTTTTTTTCCACAGAGCCTGTCGAGTTCCTCTAGCACTTTGCATTTATTCCCTTGATTTCCAGCATCTGCAGACTTTCTCTTCTCTGGTTTTCCTGTAGTGGGACCCAGAGACTTGCTGCAACGTTGCATGAGCTTCAGTGGTGAATCTTGAATCTGAGTCTGAACCTTTGGAATCCAAGCAGTTGATAAAATCATTTCATCTTCAGCAATCATTTTAATTGTTGTTGTCATCAGTGCTTTTAACCCAAACACAAAACAATCTGAAGGATGTTGTCGAGGATAAACAGCTAGAATCAGAGTGTTCTGACTGAAGGGACAGGACAGCTGATCTAGTAAAGATGATTAATACTGGGTTGACAGTATCCGAATGACAGAAGGTTTCTCTGAAGTTTTTACTCCAGACTAACTTTTCTGTAGTTTAATTCTCATCCAGTTGAGGGAGGAGAACCAGCACAGTGCAGAGCAATGAAATATCACTCGCGTTGCAACTGAACTCAACAACTGGCCATCACCAGTAACAGTCCCTTTGAAGACAAGTGTTACCTGTACACTGAGGACACCCCCCATACATTGTGTGGCACGAGCAACTTGTTAAACAGGTCCAAACCTCAAATGTGGACACCTCTGAGGTACTATGGTGCGTCTGGAGCCGTAGGTTAATACTCCACCACAATATTTCATACGGCATGATAAAACATTCATTCCTGTTACATTCAAGCCAGGGCATCAACCTTTGTTCATGAAAATGTAGAAGAGCGTTCCTGGCATACCAGGTTTGCTTACACCGAGCTGTAAGTGGACCATTATTATGTTAAACAGCAGCTAAAAAGATTAGCTTTATTAGTCACATGTACATAGACACGTCAAAACCTACAGTGAAATGCATTGCTTTGTGTCAATGACCAACACAGTCTGAGGATGCGCTGGGGGCAGCCCACACGTATCACCATGCTTCTGGTGCCAGTACAGCCCTCCCACAACTCAGTAACCCTATCAGTATGTCTTTGGAATGTGAGAGGAGACCCAGGGGTCACAGGGAGAACGTACAAACTCCTTACAGATAGCGGTGGGAATTTAACTCTGCTCGGTGATTGCTGGCAGTGTACAGAGATTGCTCCACTACCAGGAAATCGCATCAAACAGACAAGTTTTACACTTACCAGAACAGACCTGGATTTCATCTCGTTCCCTCTGGGGTTACTGTCTTTTCTAATTATGAATGGTAGTGGAAAGTTGAGTAGTTAAAAAGAGAAGCACAACGGGTCTCGATCTGAAACGTCAACTCTCCATTTCCGCCTACAGGTGCTGCCTGGCCCACTGAGGTCCTTCAACAGTTTGCTTTTTGCTAAAAGTAAAAGATAACTCCTTGGAGGATCCTATCCTTCTCAGGGGCAGTGCCTAGTGCATGAACCAAGAGCAAGGCTAAAGAATTCGCAGCCATTCTCAGCCAGCAGTGGATAATATGCAGCAGTTGCCTCTTTCTCCCATTGTAGAGTTTGATGTTAAGCTATATGATTCACTGTCAAAAATATCATGAAATGGCTGAGAGCACTTGGTACTGTGAAAAGCAATGGGACAACGCAGTCCCAGCAGTGATGCTCCTGACCCACTGAGTTCCTTCACCATTTTATACTTTGCTGCAGCAGTAATAGGGATATTTTGACAAGGGTTTCATGGCCCTAGGCTGAAAGCTATCCCACGTCCAGGTGCATGCTCCTTGCAGAAAGCAGGTCAACGAATCCGACTTAATTACTGCCCAATCTGTCTGCCCTATCCATCAGAAAAGTGATGAAAGTTGTCTCCAGCCAGGAGCTCAGCACCATCAGAATGAAATAACTCATATGAACATTTTCCCTTTGCCACTCTCTCCACTACAATTGCAAACAATGTTATTGGCAAGATCAATTGCAGCAACTCATCAAAATTATTTCAATATCATCTCCACACCTGCGACATATCGATCAAAGGACATGGACAGCAACGTGTAGGAATGTTGCCACCAGTAGATTCCTCTCCGAGTAACATACCATCCTGATGTAATTGTATCACCTGCCATTGATCATCACTGGGTCTGAAGCCCAAGCAGCTTTCGCAGGATCTTTACCAGAACAACTGCAGCGGTGCAAGTAGGCAGCTCACCACTACCTCGTCAAGGACAGAGATGTGGGCAATAAGTACTGATCTTCGCGATGTTGCCACCTCCCAAGAATTAATTTTTAAAAAAGGGAAAAAGGGAAAGAGTAATTGATACAATTTCATCATACACGTTTCCTTGGTGCAGACCAGATCAGAATCAGAGATATTACCGAAATCCATTCTGCTTTTGAGATGGGTCACTCACCAGATGAGAGACTCTTGGTCTTTTAAACAATTATTTACAGATTATATGTAAAAAATACGTTAATTGCATATGTTATCACACTACCACATGATACGTGCACGTCCCACTTAAAGTATGGATGAAGTTACACCTGCATTTCGGACTCCGTATCTCCCTTTGCATTAATTTAATGTTTTGAAGTCACAAAACATAACTATATGTAACTGTTTTGTTAATGTTGTGATCAGTGGTGATCTTCAGAATGCTGGTGGCAGGGGGTTTGATGCCATTGGATGGAAGGACTTTGTAGCCTGCAGTATTTCCAGCGAATGTGATGGGTATATCTACTTCCTTTCCCAGACACCTACCACTGAATTCTGAACTCCTCCCCCATGCTAAGATCTCACCCAAAGTGACAGGCAGCTTGTGCTTAGGAATGGGAGCAAGTGGGGTTGAGTTGGGAGTCAGTGGCTGGTGATCGAGGCAAAGTGAGAGAGGTAAGAAATATATGGGGAGGCAGATGGAGCCAGGTTGGTGGAAGAGGAGAAGGAAGGTTGGGCACGGCGCTGGAGGGAGATAAGCAGGAACACAAGGAGCTACTGGTGCTGGTCTCTGATATGTCAACGAGATGATAATTAAGGAGATGACCATTAGGGAAGAGGTGAATGGCAGATGGGTGTGGATGGGATCTGTGGGCGAACTATCAAAGTGCAGTTGGTGTCTGTGCAGTGAGTGAATTATTCTGTCTCTTGCTCCCATTCCCTTTCCCCCAGTACTTCATATTCTTCCAGGTTAGACTTAATTTCCACTTTCCACTCCACGTAGTCATTTGCTGTAGGGTCACTGTCACTGGCCTGGTGCATTGCCTTTATCTTGGTGTGGTCTTTGTTCACCTGGTCTCACCCAGGACTTACTCTCGGTTTTGTGTGAGTTAATCGTGGCTCACTGCTTCTCTCTACTTGCACCTGGCTTCACTCTTAACTCTGCTTTGTGAATGACACCGAGGTTGGAGGTGTACTGGGCAGTGAGGAAGGCTATCAAAGCTTGCAGCCGGTTCTGAACCAGCTGGAAAAACAGGCTGAAAAATGGCAGATAGGATTTAATGCAAACAAGTACAAATGTTGCACTTTGGGAGGACCAACCAGAGTGGGACGACAGGGCTCTGAGGAGTGTGGTAGAACAGGAGGATCTTGGAATACTGATCCATAATTCTTGAAAGTTGTGTCATGGGTAGGTAGGGTCGTAAAGGAGAGATTTTGGCACATTGGCCTTCATAAATCAAAGTATTGAGTGCAGGAGTTGGAGTTGCATGAGGCATCAGTGAGGCCTAATTTGAAGTATTGTGTACAGTTCTGGTCACATGCAATATCTTCAGGAAAGGTATCAATAAGATCGAAAGAATGCTGAGAACATTTAAATGGATGTTGCTGGGACTTGAGGACCTGAGTTATTGGGAAAGGTTGAACAGGTCAGGACTTTTTTTTTACCCTGGAGTGTAGGAGAATGAGGGGACTTTGATAGGGTAAACAAAATTATGAGGATTATAGATAGGGTAAATGGAAACAGGCTTTTCCACTGAGGATGGATGAGATTAGAACTACAGGTCGTAGACTAAGGGCGAAAGGTAAAATATCGAAGGGGAATATGAGGGTGAACTCCTTGTGATCGTGTGGTGATAGTGTGGAAAGAGCTGCCAGCAGAGGTGATCCCATTGACCTGCACCCAGACCATAGCCCTCCATATTCCTCTGATTCAATTTCAACATTTAAAAGAAATTTGGCTAAGTGTGGATGTGAAGGCTACAGTGTTACTGCAGGTCTATGGAAGTAGGTAGAATAATAGTTTGGCACAGACTAGATCAGCTAAAGGACCTGCCTCGGTCTTGTCGTGTTCTATGACTCCGTGACTAACTCAGAGACTCTGATCTCTCTCTTTCTCTACTTTCTGGGATTAATTCAGATTGTGTTTACTGTTTCTGGTGTTTCTTTGGCTTCGGTCTGGGTTCGGTCTGACTCATTCACTCTAGGTTTACTCTGGATTCAACCGAGAGCCTCAGGATCCACACCACCAGGTTCAAGGACAGTTACTACTCCTCAACCATCAGGGGTTGGAAAGGGGATAGCTACACTCATTCTGCTGTCGGTGGTCCCACAACCGATGGTCTCACTTTAAGGACGCTTTGTCTTGTTATTTCAAACTCGTTATTTATTGCTATTTATTTATATTTACATTTGTTGTTCATTGATCCTGTTTACAGTTACTGTTCTATAGATTTGCTAGATATGCCTGCAGCAAAAAGAATCTCAGGGTTGTATATGGTGACATGTATGCACTCTGATAATAAATTATACTTTGACTTTGATTCAATTTGTACTCACAATTTTATTGTAGATCATAGTTCACTCAGGCACTCCGGATTCCCTGAATTTAATCTGGGCTAAATCTGGTTCATTGTGTGTCATTTACTCTCATCAGTTCGGTTTTGATTCAGTCTGGGTTCACTCCAGATTGACGAAGGGTCTCAGCCTGAAACGTCGACTGTACCCCTTCCTAGAGATGCTGCCTGGCCTGCTGCGTTCACCAGCAACTTTGATGTGTGTCACTCCAGATTTACTGTTTCTCTATTCAACCGAGGTCTCCTCTGGTCCCATTGTCTCACTTGAGGTCCATTGGGTTCATGATAGGATGAAACTAGCTACCCTTTGAGTTCCCTGTCTCACTCAGCGTTCACCAGATTCAATCTGGGCTCAGCAATTCACTCTAGATTCAATCTGGCCTCTGTATTTACCTTACTGTCTTCAATGTGAACAAAATGCTTCACTCTGGACACAATCATTCTCATTTTGGGTTCTGTCTGGTTTTCTCTAGGATTACTGTTCCACTGGCTCTATGGTATTTCCATTTCACTGGTTCTGTGGAATTACTGTCTCACTGGTTCTGTGAGATTACCGTCTCACTGATTCTGTGGGATTACTGTCTCACTGGTTCTGTGAGATTACTGTCTCACTAGTTCTGTGGGATTATGGTCTCACTGATTCTGTGGGATTACTGTCTCACTGTTTCTGTGAGATTACGGTCTCACTGATTCTGTGGGATTACGGTCTCACTGTTTCTGTGAGATTACTGTCTCACTGGTTCTGTGAGATTACTGTCCCACTGGTCCTGTGGGATTACGGTCTCACTGTTTCTGTGGGATTACGGTCTCACTGATTCTGTGGGTTTATGGTCTCACTGGTTCTGTGGGATTATGGTCTCACTGTTTCTGTGGGATTATGGTCTCATTGGTTCTGTGGGATTACGGTCTCACTGATTTTGTGGGATTACGGTCTCACTGATTCTGTGGGATTATGGTCTCACTGGTCCCGTGTGATTATGGTCTCACTGATTCTGTGGGATTACGGTCTCACTGTTTCTGTGGGATTACTGTCTCACTGGTTCTGTGGGATTACTGTCTGTGGTTCTGTGGGATTACGGTCTCACTGATTCTGTGGGATTACTGTCTCACTGGTTCTGTGGGATTACTGTCTCACTGATTCTGTGGGATTACTGTTTCATGATTCTGTAGGATTACTGTTTCACTGGTTCTGTGGGATTACAGTCTCACTGGTTCTGTGAGATTACGGTCTCACTGTTTCTGTGGGATTACTGTCTCACTGGTTCTGTGGGATTACGGTCTCACTGATTCTGTGGGATTATTGTCTCACTGATTCTGTGGGATTACTGTTTCACTGATTCTGTAGGATTACTGTTTCACTGGTTCTGTGGGATTACAGTCTCACTGGTTCTGTGAGATTACGGTCTCACTGTTTCTGTGGGATTACTGTCTCACTGGTTCTGTGGGATTACTGTCTGTGGTTCTGTGGGATTACGGTCTCACTGATTCTGTGGGATTACTGTCTCACTGATTCTGTGGGATTACTGTCTCACTGGTTCTGTGGGATTACTGTCTGTGGTTCTGTGGGATTACGGTCTCACTGATTCTGTGGGATTACAGTCTCACTGATTCTGTGGGATTACTGTCTCACTGATTCTGTGGGATTACTGTTTCACTGGTTCTGTGAGATTACAGTCTCACTGATTCTGTGGGATTACTCTCTCTGCTGTTACTGTCTATCATTAGTTTATCTGGAATTACTGAAATCTCTTTCTCTCACGCTGCCTCACACTAGGAAAGTAATCATGAGCAGCAACGTTGGCTGATATTATTAACCTCTCTGCAATCCAAGGACAATTAGAATGAGGAATATGGCCTAATTTCTCAAACAGTCGTATTACAGCACCTAGTGCTCGAGATATGAGTTGAGTAATTTCTGACGAGCTCCACCAGCTCCTACTGATTTCCAGCTTCCGTGGTTTCTGATAAGGAGCCACAGAATTGAAATGTTAATCCTGCCTCTGTGTGTGTGTGTGTGTGTGTGTGTGTGTGGTTTAATCTGTGCTCACTGGTCTCTCCCTGCCCCTCTCTTCTCTCTCTGAATTCATTTTTACTGTCACTGCCTCACTGCAATGTCACTGGATTTACAAACAGGAACACTGGCTAGGAATGATTGCTATTGCAATCAGTATTTCTTTTTTTTGTTGCCGCTCTTGTGTGCTTTAGAGAGGCTTGAACAAGATTACTGATGTGTTTTCAGATTCTGTCTCTGGAGATAGATAGCTCCAGTTAAGCATCCATTTAACTGTGAGCTGAAGCTCCTATTGATGTGAGTAAAATTTTGATTTCAAAATAAATTATTGGAAGTGCCCCACTGAACTGGAGTGAAGTAGACCTGACTAATGATTTATTGTCATCTGAGTGAACAGATCAGCTAAATACACGACACCTCCATGAACAGTTTATCCTACAGCAGGAGCAGTTTCAACCCTGCTCCTGACAATAGCTATTCTCATATTTGGACCCATGCAGTTCGTATTTCAATATCAGTTCCCGTAGCTGGAATATTCATAAATTCAGATGATTAAAAAGCACAAATATTGGAAAGGGAGCTGAAACCGAAGCTTTTGCAATAGGTCGCCACGTGCCCGGCATGCAAAAGGGAGTTGGTGGCCGGGAGATAGGAGATCTGAATCAATTCTCGTGCAGCATCTCTGGATGTTGGCTCTTTGTTACGTTAGGATCAGCCAGCTGCCTTTAAATATTTTGAAAATTTGAACCAGATGAGTGAGCCTTAAGCAGATAGATTTTGAGCAGCGATTTCAAACAGTGGACCACAAAGGCTTTTGCACAGAGCTGCAGACTATCTGCAGACGATGTTGCTGTCCAGAGATTCTCAGTCTCATTGCCTGCTGTTTGGTGATTGATACTACAGTGCACAAGGAGTGTCCACACAGAATCCATAAAAACCCCACGGGGAAGACAAATGCTAATGTTTAAGAGGATTTGTGGCTTGATTAATTTTTTAAAGATTAGCTTTACTTATTTATTTTACAAAAGTGTAAGAAAGTGGTGGGGGAGAAGGTGATGAAGCCACGCACAGGGTTCTGTGCTGTGATTCTCAGATTCCGAGTCTCGCTTCCCTCATTCCAGGGAGAGTTATCTCGGTTAATTCTCAATGAGAGAGAGTGAAGCAGGGTTGAGGACAACTAAAGATTTATGGGCTCAGGGTGTATGTGGGGTGCAGAGGAGGAGTGGTGGGAGGGAGGGCTGGTAGGTGAAGGTGATGCAGCAACTGCTGATTCCCAAAATGGCGGAGGTCCAAAATAATAGTGGTCCAGAGAAATGGGTATCTAGAGCTGAAGGAAGTGAGATCCAACAGAGTTGTGGAGCCATGGAGATTTAATGGAGGAAACAGAAACTAGACTAATGTGGACAATAGTTAATCTAGATTAAAAGGAATCTGGTGATGGATGTCCAGACTAATCAAGATCAAAAATGATGATAAGACATGGGAGCAGAATTAGGCCATTCAGCCCATTGAGTCAGCTCTGCTATTCCTTCATGGCTGATTCTGGATCCCACTCAGCCACATAGACCTGCCTTCTCACCATATCCTTCGATTTCCTGACTGATCGGGAAAAAAATCAACTTCTGCCTTAAAGATAGCCACTGACTTGGCCTCCACCGCAGTCTGTGGCAGAGCATTCCAAAAGTTCACTACTCTCCGGCTAAAAAAATTCCTCCTTACCTCTGTTCTAAAGGGTCACCCCTCAATTTTGAGGCTGTGTCCCCCAGTTCTGGATACCCCCACCATAGGAAACATTCTCCCCACATCCACCCTATCTAGTCCCTTCAACATTCATCAAAGTTGCTGGTGAACGCAGCAGGCCAGGCAGCATCTCTAGGAAGAGGTGCAGTCGACGTTTCAGGCCGAGACCCTCTGTCCTGACGAAGGGTCTCGGCCTGAAATGTCGACTGCACCTCTTCCTAGAGATGCTGCCTGGCCTGCTGCGTTCACCAGCAACTTTGATGTGTGTTGCTTGAATTTCCAGCATCTGCAGAATTCCTGTTGTTTCCCTTCAACATTTGGTAGGTTTCAATGAAATCCGTACGCATTCTTCTAAATTCCAGTGAGTACAGGCCCAAAGCTGCCAAACGCTCCTCACATATTAACCCCTTCATTCCTGGATTCATCCTTGTGAACCTCCCCTGGACTCTCTCCAATGACAACACATCTTTTCTGAGATATGGGGCCCAATACTGTTAAAAAGTGCAGCCTGACGAGTGACTTATAAAGCCTCAGCATTATCTTCTTGTTTTCATATTCTATTCCCCTTGAAATGAATGCCAATGTTGCATTTGCCTTGTTTACCACAGACTCAACTTGTAAATTAACCTTCTGGGAGTCTTGCACGAGGACTCCCACATCTCTCTGCACCTCCGATGTTTAAACCTTCTCCCCATTTAGATTATAGTCCACACTATTGTTTCTTTTACCAAAAGAAATCATATACTTCTCAACACTGTATTCCATCTCCCTCTTTTTTGCCCATTCTTCAAATTTGTCTGTACTGCTGCGATCACATTGCTTCCTCAGCACTACCTACCCCTCCACCTATCTTCGTATCATCTGCAAACTTTGCCACAAAGTCATCAATTTCCATTATCTAAATCACTGACAATGTGAAAAGTAGAGGTCCCAATACTGACCCCTGAGGAACACCACTAGTCTCTGGCAGCCAACCAGAAAAGGCCCCTTTTATTCCCACTCACTGCCTCCTGCCTGTCAGCCATTCTGCTATCCCTGCCAGTATCTTTCCTGTAATGCCACCATAGGATTTTATGATCCTATAATCTGGAGTAGCAGCAAACCATATTAATGTGGATGTGGAGTGATGTATGTGTGGGCACGTGGCCAAGTGGTTAAGGCATTGGACTAGCGACCTGAAGGTCGTGAGTTCGAGCCCCAGCCGAGGCAACGTGTTGTGTCCTTGAGCAAGGCACTTAATCACACAGTGCTCTGCGACAACAGTGGTGCCAAGCTGTATGGGTCCTAATGCCCTTCCCTTGGACAACATTGGTGTCGTGGAGAGGGGAGACTTGCAGCATGGGCAACTGCTGGTCTTCCATACAACCGAAACAGTGAAGACTTTCCAGGTGCAGGACTCGCAAGACTAACGGAGTGATATAAATCTAGTAAATCTTGGAGAATATAAAAGGGATCCGAAGTTATAAGGATCCCAAAGGAGTTGGGTCGGGCTGTTAGAAAAGGATGGGATAGAGAAAACTGCCCTTAGCTGGTAAAATGAGGAGTGGAATCAGTTTGGGTGGAGGCAGGAAAAGGAAAGTGCCACTAGTAGGATTAGTCCACTGATTCCCCACCAGAACTGAACAGGAGCTGCACTGTTAGGCAGTGTACACATCAAGAACTAATTGGCACTTGCAAGTAAGGTACTGCAGTAATTGTGGATGTCATTAACCATCATAGATTAGATAAATGCATTTAACAGAGTTAGCCCTTAGTGAGTGTATTTGGAGCAGTTTATTAGAACAAAGTATTAGATTATATGGCAAGGAAGCAGGCCAGTCAGCACAATATCCATGAATTTATATGCTCCACTCAAGCTGCTTCCTAACTTCCAATACTGTAGCCTTCCATTCCCTACTCCTCCCTAAGCCTGTCCAGATTTCCCTTAAATGCATCTGTAACATCCACATCAGCCATTCCCTATGATAGAATTCCTCATTCTCTTCTGAATTCCTGATTGGATTTCTTGCTGCCTGCCTTAACTTAATGGCCTCTCATTTTATTCCTCCCATAAGTGGAAAATTTACCCCTGTAGTTTTGCAACTTTCATGGTTTCAAAGGCTCTACTAGGTCACCTTGGAGGATTTTGTCCAGAGAACAACATCCCAATCTGTTCATCCTCTCCTGGTATATAAACCTTCTCATTTTTTGAACAACTTTTGTAAATTTCCTCTGCACCCTCTCCCATCTTTCTAATTTCGGTGTCCAGATATATATGGTGTCCAAAATAATACATGACCAGAATTGTGTGCAAGTCCTCCATGTGCTGTCACACATGCAAGGTTTGATGCAGGTTTACAGTAAGTCTGAGACACAAGAGGTTCTGTAAATGCTGGAAATCTTAAGCATCACACACAAAATGCTGCCTGACCTGCTGAGTTCCACCAGCATTTTGTGCGTATTGCTTTAAAATAGCTCCCCAGCTTTTCAGTTCTATCCCACTAGAAATAAACTCGGCTGCAATTCTTGCCTTTATTATGGCCTTTCTAACCTGCGGCAAGATTTTTGGTAATTATTATGGAGCCAACCGGGGAACAGCTATTTTAGATTCAATGGTGTAATAACAGAGAATTAATTAATGCTTCCCCAGTAAAGGATGTCTGTAGAAGATTGCACGTAGTATAATAGAGTTTCATATTCAGTTTGTGAATTGGGTTTGGAACTGGTGTTAAACCAAGACTATTACAGAAGTGTAAAGGAAAAATTAGCTATAAAAGACTTGGAAAATGATTTAAAAGCTAGTATTAAATAACCAGTGGCAGATAGTTAGACCATAAGGATATGATATAAGAACAGAATTAGGCCATTCAGTCCATCGACTCTGCTCCGCCGTTTCATCATGGCTGATTTATTATCCCTCTCAACCCAATTCTCTTGCCTTCCCTCCATAATTTTTGATGCACTGACTAATCAAGAACCTATCAACCTCCACTTTAAAACTTCACCAGGAATTGGCCTCCACAGTGGTCTGTGGCAAAGAATTCCACAGATTTACCTCCCTCTGGCTGGAGAAATTCCTCCACATCTCTCATATAAATGGATGTCCCTCTATTCTGAGGCTGTGCCCTCCGGTCCTAGACTCCCCCACTATAGGAAACATCCTCTCCACATTCACTCTATCTAGGCCTTTCAATAATCAATGAGACCCCCTCCCCCTGCCCTGTTCTTCTGAACTCTAGTGAGTACAGGCCCAGAGCCATCAAACACTCAGTAGCCACCCTATTAGGTACAAGAATGAAACCCGGTGTGGTTTTCTGCTGCTGTAGCCTGTCCTCTAGAAGGTTTGATATGTTGTGTGGTCAGAGATGCTCTTCTGCACACCATAGTTTTAACATGAGGTTATTTGAGCTATTATTGCTTTCCTGTCAGCTTGAACCAATCTGGCCATTCTCTGACCTCTCTCATTAAAAATGCGTTTTCACCCTCAGAACTGCCACTCACTGGATGGATTTTGACTTTCGCACCACGTTCTGTAAACTCTAGAGATTGTTGTGCATGAAAATCCCAGGAGATCAGCAGTTTCTGAGATACCCAAACTACCCCATCTGGCACCAATGGTCAAAGTCACTTAGGTCGCATTTCTTTCCTATTCTGATGCTTGGTCTGAACAACAACAGAACCTCTTGCATGCCTGCATGCTTTTGTGCATTGAGTTGGTGCCACATAATTGGCTGTTCAGGTATTTACATTAATGAGCAGATATACAGGTGTATCTAATAAAGTGACCACTGGTGCATTTCCTAGTTCTCAACAGGTATATTCCATTGGGAAATAAGGATATCTAAGGTACAGGATGAATAATCCACCTTCCACAAGCTAAAAAAAAATAAATAAAGTTGCAGAATTAGCGTCTGCTCCTCTAATAAATAACAGTTTTTTTCTTTCGACCCCATTCTTCCGACATCTCCCCATAACCGGGGTGATGAATCTATCAATTGCATGTCAGTTTAATTAACATCTGCCTTTGAAGAAATGGTGGAATCTGATTTGAAAAGTATTAGCAGCACATTTAGAAAATCCTAATGTTCCAGGTAGGCTCAACGTACTTCTGTAAAGCTGAAATAATTTTCAACAAGTTTATTAGAAATCTTTAAGGATGTAACTACCAGTATGGATAAAAGGGAACACACACTTAATATAATATTTGAATCACAAACACGAGGAAATCTGCAGGTGCTGGAAATCAAAGGAACACACACAAAATGCTGGAGGAACTCAGCAGACCAGGCAGCATCTGCGGAAAGGAGTTTTGGGACGAGACCTGATGAAGGGTCTTGGCCCGAAATGTCGACTGTCTACTCTTTTCCATAGATGCTGCCTGGCCTTCTGAGTTCTTCCAGCATCTTGTGCAGGTCATTGTAGATACAGTATATCTCGATTTCTATAAAGATGAATTCATGTAAAAACTTACCCTACCAGCTGAGAGCTCAAGATATTGTGAGTATTATTCTTTGGATGGCTAGAGATTGGTTAACTAATAAGAAATAGCAAGTCAGTATAAATGGGTCACATCATTTTGGCAGCTTGTAAATAGTGGACTGACACTGGAGTCAGTGCTGAGCCACAAGAATACCAGTGACTGAGATGACAGAGCTAATTGCATTGCCAAACTTGCTGATGATACGAAGTTAAGTGGGAAAGCAGGCTGTGTGGAGCATGAAAAGTCTCTGTGATAGTGGCTGGGCAAGTGGGCTATTGATGAAACATGAAGTTATCTACTTTGTTTGTGGAAGAAATGGGAGAGATTACTGAATTCTACAGAATGTAAGAATCTGTGTGACTTTACGCATGAAACAGAAAGTTAACATTGTTACAGTTGTTGATGGAGAAAGCAGTGGAATGTTAGCCTTTAATATGAACGTGATGGATTGTGCATGAGTGGGGAAGTCTTGCTAAACATTCAGGATTTTTGTGAGACCACAGCTGGTATCTTGTTTATTGCGTTAATTTTATTTACTTAGAACAAAGTATAGTTTCATAGGAAATAAAATTCTAGAGGCACTCAACATGCCAAACAGCATCTGTGGGAAGGAAATGTTGCTTCAGGTCAAAAATTATTCTCCATAGAGGCTGCCCGATCTGCTCAGTATCTACAGTAACTTCCATTTTTACTAAAGGTTTTCAGCATCTGCATGTTTTTTTTATTTTTAATTTTTACTTGAATTAGAGGAAATTCAGAGAAAGTTCCTCAGTTAGTCCTTGGTTATCTTACAAGGAAAGGTTGACAGTGGAGTTCAGAAGGAAGAGATCTGGTCATTTTGAAATTTGCAAGATTCTGGAGGGAGCTTAACAAGGAAAATGCTGAGAAGAATTTTCTCTTGTAGGTGAATGTTAGGGCCTATATCCGCTCAAAGGCTTATTTTCAGAATAAGAGGTGTCTAGTTCTAGAAGGCAATAGGGAGGAATTTCTCCTCTCAGGGAGTTATGAATCTCTTACTTTCCATTCGATAGAATGTGGACCATCTCCTGAGAGAGACAGATTTTTGGTCTTTGAGAGCAGGAGAGCCCTGGGGGAACAGGCAGAGAATGACTGAGAACAGGATCAGATTAACCGTGATCTGATGAATAGTGGACTACTGCTCCCATTTCTTTTGCGTTTATGTCCTTAATGTTTCAGCCAGTGAATGTTCTGATGAAAGAACATTGACCCTAACCATCAATTCTGCCTCTCTTTCCCCACTGATGATGTCTGACCTTCTGAGTACTTCCAGTGATTTCTCTTCATGAACTGTGAAAAGCAAGATAATAAAATGTTTTTTTCTGAGGAGAAGGGTGAGGGGGGGGTGGAGAAATGAAGAGGGAAGTTCTGTGATTGGTTAGAGCCAGGAATACTGACAGTCCTGGATGAACCAGTTTAAAGAGAATGTCAAGGACTAGGGAAGTAACAATAAGTGTGTGTGGGGAGGGTATAATTGGGAAGAAGTAACCGAAATCTGAAATTATCAAAATAGGGAAAAATTGCTGGAAATAGAACATAGAATAGTACAGCACATTACAGGCCCTTCGGCCCACAATGTTATGCCAACCTTCAAACTCTGCCTCCCATATAACCCCCCACCTTAAATTCCTCCATATATCTGTTTATTTGTCTCTTAAATTTCACGAGTGTATCTGCCTCCACCACTGACTCAGGCCGTGTATTCCACGCACCAACTGCTCTCTGAGTAAAAAACCTTCCTCTAATGTCCCACTGGAACCTCCCAACCCTTA
Source organism: Mobula birostris (assembly GCF_030028105.1). Taxonomy (NCBI): domain Eukaryota; kingdom Metazoa; phylum Chordata; class Chondrichthyes; order Myliobatiformes; family Myliobatidae; genus Mobula; species Mobula birostris. Next base: position 41,071,396 of record NC_092387.1, read on the forward strand.
CCTTAAAGCCATGTCCTCTTGTATAGAGCAGTGGTGCCCTGGGGAAGAGGTGCTGGCTATCCACTCTATCTATTCCTCTTAATATCTTGTACACCTCTATCATGTCTCCTCTCATCCTGCTTCTCTCCAAAGAGTAAAGCCCTAGCTCCCTTAATCTCTGATCATAATGCATACTCTCTAAACCAGGGAGCATCCTGGTAAATCTCCTCTGTACCCTTTCCAATGCTTCCACATCCTTCCTATAGTGAGGCAACCAGAACTGGACACAGTACTCCAAGTGTGGCCTAACCAGAGTTTTATAGAGCTGCATCATTACATCGCGACTCTTAAACGCTATCCCTCGACTTATGAAAGCTAACACCCCATAAGCTTTCTTAACTACCCTATCCACCTGTGAGGCAACTTTCAGGGATCTGTAGACATGTACCCCCAGATCCCTCTGCTCCTCCACACTACCAAGTATCCTGCCATCTACTTTGTAGTCTGCCTTGGAGTTTGTCCTTCCAGAGTGTACCACCTCACACTTCTGTGTGAGATACTAGGCTAGAAAGTCTAATTATCCTGGACTGTTGAATTGATTGCTTGGTTTTTAATATATGGGTGACCATTTGGTGAATTCCAAGTGCAGCGTACTACAAAGCAAGTGAATCATTTGTCACCTGGTTAAATGTTATCGTTCACTACTTGAGTGAACGAAACACATTGAAATTAGTCTTCATCACACTCAGTGACCCCTGCTTTAGATCCAGGAGGTACCTAATAAAGTGGCCACTGGGTGTATTTCTATATGTTCATAGTACACTGCTACTGTAGCCCATCAACTTCAAGGTTCGACATGTGTGTTCAAAGATGCTCTTCTGCACACCACTGATATTTGAGTTAATGTCCACCTTCCTTTCAGCTTGAACCAGTCTGGCCATTCTCCTCTGACCTCTCTCATTAACAAGTCTTTTTCACCCTCAGAACTGCTGCTCACTGCTTTTTTTGTTTGCTTTTTCCATGCCATTCTCTGTAAACTAGAGCAGCGGTCCCCAACCACCGGGCCGCGAGGAAACGATGTGATTTGGCGATATGAGTCAGCTGCATCTTTCCTCATTCCGTGTCACGCCCACTGATCAGCCATTACGCATGCGAGGTCATTACCCGCGCGTCATCCGTGTCAGCGCGGGAAGAAGATCAACTCCTCGAGCTTGCAAATGTTGGTGGGCTGAAAAGCATGTTTGACATAACATCTCTGCCGGCATTCCAGATCAAAGTCAGGGCTAAATATCCTGAGATAGCCACGAAAGCACTGAAAATGTTGCTTCCATTTCCAACATATCTCTGCAATGAATGCAACGAAAACCAAATTGCAGAGTAGACTGGACATAAGGAACCTCCTTCGAGTATCGCTGTCTCCCATCACCCCTCGATAGGACCGTCTTCTTGCAGGGAAACAAGCCCAGGGCTCCCAGATTCAGCGATATTGGTGGGTTGCAATGATTTTATATGTTCATACGTGGAAAATATGTGCTGTGTGTTTAATATCGAAACGTTACTTAAAATGTTATGCTATTGATTTATATAACCTATATAACAATTACAGCATGGAAACAGGCAATCTCTGCCCTTCTAGTCCGTGCCGAACGCTACTCTCACCTAGTCCCACCAACCTGCACTCAGCCCATAACCCAACATTCCTCTCCTGTCCATATACCTATCCAGTTTTTCTTTAAATGATAATATGCAACCTGCCTCTACCACCTCTACTGAAAGTTCGTTCAACACTGAATTCAAGCACCCCTGCCCTCCCCTGATAATTGACTTATCACTATATTCATGCGAGGAAAATATGCGCTGTGTGTTTAATATTAAATTCGTTAGATAAACTCTTTTAGAAACGAAATTGAGTGTATTAGCCACATATCACCTATATTCCGGTCGTGATTAACACTGTACCGCCCCCTCCCCACGAACAGAATCGCCAAAAACAAATTGTAGAAAAAAGCGGCACGTATAGGCATGCAGAAATCGCGCATGCGCACAGGTGCCCGCGCAAGGCTTCATGGTCCTTGTAGTCTTTCGGGGTAAACAACGTATTTGACTGCTACTCTTGTTCGTTGGCAACCCTACCCCCCGGTCGGCCGGTCCGCAAGAATATTGTCAATATGAAACCGGTCCGCAGTGCAAAAAAGGTTGGGGACCCCTGAACTAGAGAGACCTGTGTGCATGAAAATCCAAGGAGATCAGCTGTTTCTGAGATACTCAAACCACCCCATCGATCATTCAATGGTCAGTTGTCCCTCAGATCACATCCCCTTTCTGATGTTTGGGCTGAACAACAGCTGAACCTCTTGACCATGCCTGCATGCTCTTACGCATTGAGTTGCTGCCACATGATTGGCTGATTAGATATCTGCATTAACGAGCTGGTGTGCCTAATAAAGTGCCAATTAATTGTATCTCCTGCAACACTACCCAATCTTAGAACTTCCTTTCTGTTCTCTCCTGTCCCTCCCATCTACATGAAGCTTTCCTGTGCCTCTTACCCTTTACAGTACTTGTGAAACTTCATCAATCTGAACTATTATTTCTCAGTCCACGGAGATTGCCTGCCAATTGTTTTTGTTTTACATTTCAATATTATTAAATTGGATCACTGAGTTTTAAATTGGAAGTAAAATAGGTAGAAAATGTCGGGAATACTAAGCAATTTGGGCAGGATTTGCAGGGGGCGAAGCAGAGATGACATTTCCAATTGATGTCCTTTCACTAGATTGTAAAGTTAAAATATTATAGAAGCAAACAAAGGAAGTAGTGGCGAAATACCGGAACATGGTTGAACCAGGATCTTCTGTTCAAATCTGATCTAGAATGCTGTTGGTGTGGGATTTGCAGATTTTTCCTGGGACCATGTGGCTTTCCTTTGTGTGCTCCAGTTTCATCCCACATCTCAAAAACCAGCTGGTTGGTAGATTACTTGGCCTCTGTAAATCACTTCTTGTTGGTAAGTAGCAAAGGAATTAAAGATGAGTTGATTTGAGTGCGGAAGAAAATGAGTGTACCTGACTGTGAGGGGATCCAGGAGTACCCCTATTAACTGTTTGGAGAGAGACATTAATCATTGATGGTTTGTTTGGAAAGGAGAGAGAGCGAGAGTTATTTACCACTGATATGTTGCTTTTGAAAAGAGAGAGACGAAGATTAATGGTTGGACTGTCACTTTAAGGCATTGGAAGTAACTTTGGATTTTTACTGAGTTTGGAGTTGGAGACAGCACCGAGCAGCTCGTAAGTTGCTATGGTGACCGAAGGCGATGGACACTCGATGTTGTGATTTTCAGCAGGTTGTTGATGTTACTTCCAAGGACTTGTTGCCTGCTTGTGCTCCTTTACAGACAAAGGAGGGAGGGACTTTTTGAATGACAAGTGATGCTCAGCACAGAGAAATAAATGGGAGGTCAGATGATACAGACCTCGGACACATGATCTGGACACTGAATGAGCATAGTTGTGCCTGCAGAGAAAGTGGGTTTCGGAGGATCGATCAGGCGGATTGATCCAAATTGTTATTCCATCGGTGAAGAAGGGGTTGACTGGTGGGGAGTTGTCTATGTGTCCACCCTCGCCTGGGTGATAGCTCCACCACAGAAGACCGGTCCCCCTGGTTAAAGTCACAGTCGGTGACTTGTAAAGGATTTCGGAGGACGACAAGAAGATCGGCGGCATCAGCTCACCTGAAGACTCAACTCACTCTCTCTCTCTCTCTCCATCACTATTCAGCTAAATACCACGAACTGAACTGAACTTTACTCAACATCGTAAGACTGTGTCTTTTTACCCCTAGACTTAAAAGCAGTTTGGTTTTTTCATATATATATATTCCACACTTACTTTTATATATAATCATTTCTAACCTGTTTGATTTATTTACATTTATATTACTGTATTGCGTAGTTACTAATAAATATTATTAGTTTATAGCAATACGAGACTCCAAAGTGGTTTCTATTTCTGCTGGTTCTTTATCCCTGTCACGGGGTCCGTGACACTGACAATGAGGAGGCAAGAGGCGAGAGTTTGGGACTGATGGGGTTGCTCTTTCGGGAGATAACCATGGAACCAGTGGATCAGGTGGTCTCCTTCTGTGTCGTAATGAATATGCAAGAGAAGTAATCAAACTTGAACTCTAACTCTGCTTCTGGCTACAGCAATTCTGCTTGACTTTCTGAGTATTTCCAGCATTTTCTGTTTTTATTTCAAATTTAAGCAGGATTGCTTTTCAGAGAGAATATACTCAATAGTTTAACACATTTTTAGACCATTAGACCATAAAACATAGGAGCAGAATTTGGCCTTTTGGCCCATCGAGGCTACTCCACATTCAGTCATGGTTGATCGGTTGTCCCTCTCAACCCCATTCCACTGCCTTCTCTCCATAACCTTTGATGCCCTTATTACCTATCAACCTCTCTTTTAAATTCTGTGTACCCAACGATTTGGCCTCCACAGCCACCTATAGCAATGAACCCTACAGATTTACCACCTACTGGCAGAAGAAATGAGCTCCTCATCTCTGTCCTAAAGGGACATCATTCTGTTCTGAGGCTGCGCCCCCTGGTCCTGGACTCCCCCACAAGAGGAAACATCCTCACTCTATCTAGGACCTTCAATACTCAATCGGTTTCAATGAGATCCCCCCTCCCCCCATTCTTCTAAACTCCAGTCAGTTTTGCCAGGATTCTTACAGTTCTGCACCAGTTCTCCACGTTTCCATGAACACACCTGCCCTGCATCTCCACCCATGTGCCTGGCCCCAAGGCCAGTGGGTGATAAGGTTTGTGGGCACGTTCAGTCAGCAGGGATCTCCCATTCACCTATCACAGCAGCATCAAAACCATCTATGGAACCATGCTGCACGCATATATGTGCTGCCTGTTTTAGCTGTGACTCAACAGTGATTAAATTTCAGCTATACCGCCGTGTGTGAAACAACTTTGGAAGTGGTGAGTAGGTGAATGTTTTGAACAAACTCCAGCACCTTTCAAACAATGGACTCAATAAATCAGCGACAATGTCTGGGTGTTCCTAACGTTCCTCAGGGAGAGAAGGCACTCTCTATCTTATTCAGTACATTGAGCCATGGTCTTGTACCAGTCTCCCATTTATACAGATGCTTACAGTAAAACTCCAAAAGTCTGACACCCTTGGGACTTCGCCTGTCCAGCAGATTTTCTCAACTGTTGCTCCCATTAAAGCTCGAACACAGGTTTATTTAACTTTTCACCAGTCATTACAGTATATTACAGCTTAATAAATTTGCTAGTGATTCTGGTGCATATAAACAGAACAAGAAATGTCAGAATCAGAATGGGAATCAGTTTATTATCACTGATATATGATGTGAAATTTGTTGTTCTGTGGCAGCAGTACAGTGCAATATGTGATCATTACTATAAGTTACAAAAATAAATAAATAGAGCAAAATAATGATCAGCGAGGTGGTGTTCATGGGTTCATGGACCATTCATAAATATAATGGCAGAGGGAAAGAAACTGTTCCAAAAAATGTCAAGAATGGGTCTTCAGGCTCCTGAATTTCAGGGGTTTCCAACTTGGGGTCCACAGACCCCTCGGCTAATAGTAAGGCTCCATGGCATAAAAAAGGTTGGGAACCCCTGCTGTACTTCCTTCCTGATGGTAATATTGAGAGCAGGGCATGTTCTGGATAGCAAGGGTCCTTAATGATGGCTGGTGCCTTCTTGAGGCACTGTTTTTTGAAGATGTCCTCGATCGATGGTGGAAAGGATTGTGCGTATGATGGAGATGGTTGAGTGTACACCCTCGGCAGTCTCTTTCAGTCCTGTGTATCGAAGCCTCCATACCAGGCGGTAATGCAACCAGTCAGAGTGCTCTCCACTGGAAATCTAGAAATTTGCTAAAGGCTTTGGTGACATGTCAGATCTTCTCAAAACTCCTAACAACGTATCTCTGCTGAGGTAACCCCCTTCTTCATGGTTGCATCAATGTATTAGGCCCAAGGTAGATTTCTCTGCAATGTTAATGTCCAGAAACTGCTTGCCCTTTCCACCACTGACCTGATTCTTGCCACAAACCCACACACTTTTATTTATCTAGAGATGCAACACAGTAATTGGCCCTTCAACATGCCCATGCCGCCTTATTACACCCAAGTGACCAATTAACTTACTAATCCGTACATCTTTGGGATGTGGGAGGAAACCAGGGCACCGGGAGGGAACACACATAGACGAGGGGAATATGCAAACTCTTTACAGGCAGCATTGAAATTGAACCCTGATTGTGGGCACAGTGAAGTGTTGCTCTGTGATGCCACTGTGTTATGTTTTAGACTCTTCAAACCCAGCTCTGGGTTGCACAGCTCACCACAGTTTGGATCCCTAGTCTGATTGCTCACCACAGTTATGGCCCCAGTGCACATCTCTCATGCTCCTCGACCCCGGCTCATTTTCTACCAAAGAGTGAGGTTCATATTGCACCTTCAGGGTTTCCAAACAATCCGCTGCAGAGATTATTGGAGTTTTACTGACAGGTGATATAGTCCATGCTTGTTATAATTTTCTTGGTTTATTGCATTGCTCTTTCAACAATTCATTCAGAGCAAATAATATTAAGATAAATGTTCCCATTACTAATCCTCCAGGACACTTGCGGTCTGAATTTTTTTTTATTAAAAAGCAAACAAATTCAGCTGCTGCCTTGCTGGAATAAAAACAGAAAATGCTGCAAATACTCAATCATTCAGACAGCATCTGTGGAAAGAGAAAGAGGGACAGAATTAGTGTTTCAGGTCAGGAGGAGGAGTGAGGAAACAAGTCTATCTTAAGTCAGATGGAGGGGATGACAGTGCTAAGGGGGTGTCTGTAACAGTGAGGAGATGAAGTGACACAAGGAAGTGTTGCGCTGTGTCGGATTGGTTGCAAGAATGTGGCAAGTGCGCATGTGCCTGATTAATTGTGCATTAGGCTTTCCTACACGGGATGGGTACTCTCTTTTGGAATGGGCTTTCGAGTGCACATGTTTTTGTCTCGGTGGGACTGGTCCATTGCTCCCACACTGTAAGTTGCCCAGCCTGTATCGTTACAACATGACTCAGCAAACGTTTAATCATACGCCTCCACTATCGCTGTTGCTCTGCGCATACGCACGTAACAAGGGTGAAGAATGCTTGCTAATCATAGCTGCCCTCTCTGAAGAGTGTAGATAAAGAGGGATAAATGAGGCCAGTCCAGAGGGAAAATTAAGGCTGGAAATGCAAGGTTGACAATCTCAAGTAGATTGGAAAAGCAGAAATTGTAGAAATATATAGAGCATGAAGGTCTGTCAGCTCAGCTTATCCATGCTGACTGTGATGCCTGTCTTCACTAATACCATTTGCCCACTTTAAGCCAGCATCCCCATTTGTCTTTCCTATCCAAATTTCTTTTGAACATGGTAATTGTGTCTGCTCTTCTTGTTCACCTTCTCTGCCAGCTTGTTCTAGATATTCACCACCCTCTGTGTGGAAAAACCTATCCCCTGAGATCTCACTTAAATGTCACTCTCTCTCCTTGAAATGTAACATCACTTCTCAAGAAAGGAGTGAGGCAGAAAGCTGTAGGCTATCGCTCAATATCTGGCTTTGGCCAAGGCTCAGGAACCTATTATTTAGGAAGTAAAGGCTGGCGATTTCAAAAATCAGCAATTATGCAGCGTCAGCATGGTTGACCATAATTAGTTTTAAATTACTTATGGAAAAGAACAGATCTGGTTCACAAGCGAAAGTTCTAAATTGGGACAAGGTAAATTTTGAGTGTAGTAGATTGGAATTTGCAAAAATTGATTGAAGTAACTTCCTTGCAGGTGAAGGGACGACAGGGAAGTGGGAGGCTTTTAAAAGTAAGATTTCAAGAGCTTAAAGTCGACATGTTCCTGTTAGAGTGAAGGGTAAGAATACAGGAGTAGGGAACCCAGGATGATAAAGGCTCTGGTCAGGAAAGAGAATGAGGCATAGGTCAACCAAATCCCAGGAGGAAATCAGAAGGATGAAAATGGAGCATTAGGTAGATTTGGCAGAAAAGATTAATGAGAAACTGAAGATCTTATGTATATTAAAGGAAAAAAAGAGTAACTATGGAGATAATAGGAGCCCTCAAAGACCTGTGGCCATCTTTGTGTGGAAATAGGCAGAGTACTCAATGACTATTTGTCCTCTGTTTACTGTGGTAAAAGACATGAAGACTTCAGACCTTGAGATAGTTATTGCAGAAGTTTTGGGGATAGTGTGCATTACAGAAGAGGTAGTTTTGGATGTCTTAAAATGAAGGTAGGTAAATCTCCAAATCCTGATTAGGTACATCCAAGAACACTGTGGGAAGCTAGAGAAGAAACTGCTGGAGCCTTGCCTGAGGTATATGCATCATATTTTAGTAATGGGTGAAGAGCCAGAAGACCAAGGATGGGAAGTGTTGTGCTTTTGTTTAAGAAGGGTGGCAGAGAAAAGTGGGAACTGTAGGCCCATAATGCTAACATCTATGGTAGGGAAGTTAATAGAGGAAATTCTGAGGGATAAGGTATACAAGAATTTGGAAAGGCAGGGGTTGATTAGGGATGGCCGGCCTGCCTTCGTGTGTGGGAAGTTATGCTGCTTGCTTTTGACTGAATGTTTTGAAGATCTGACCAAGAAGATCAACAAGAGCAGGGCAATAGATGTGGTGTATCTGGACTTAAGTAGAGTCTTTGTCAAAATTCCACATGGTAAGCTGTCATGGAAAGTTAGATCACATAAAATCCAGGAAGAGCAAGGTAATTGGATACAGGATTGGTTTTGATGGTAGGAAGTAGAGGGTGATGGTGGAAGGTTATTTTTGGACTGATTTGTGGTGTGCCTCAAGGCTTGGCACTGGGCCCATTGCACCTTCTTATCTATATCAGTGATTTGGATAAGAATGTGCAAGGTATGAGTGGTATGTTTGCAGGTAGGTGCTATCATTGACAGAGAAGGTGGCGCCTGACTCCAAGGTTTTAGGTGCTCCCATTCTTTTTATATTGTGTGGTTAAATATGTTTCTCATCAAACTCATGGATTACCTTTAGTTGTGAAATGCTCATGAATATAAGAGATTCAGTGCTATTGGATTTATTTCCTGTGCTTGTCGGTGATCTGAAGGATTTGCCACAAAAGCCTCTTCCGATTGAAGGCAATGACGCCTGCTGGGGAACGTGCATCTCGAGGAGGTATGGAGGTAAACAGGTGGTACTAATACGCTGGAGACATAGAGGCTTCCATACGACTCTCCCAGCAACCTGCCTCTCAAATGTCCGCTCTAACAGGATGGACAAGTCAGTGCTTCACATCAGGAACAGCAAGGATTATGCCTGTATTTCTGCCTTCTGTTTTGTTGAAATGTGGCTTAACTCAAATCTGCCAGACAACTTTGTTCACACGCCAGGATATCAACTATTTAGAGCGGATCGTAATAGTGGACTGTGAAGCAAGTCACATGGTGGTGGCTTGTGCATGTTTATAAATAACAGATGGTACAGGGAAGTGTCCATTGTTTGTTCTTTTTCCTCTGCTGACTTAGAGGCTCTTTTCATCCATTGTAAACCATTCTATCTACCCAGGGATTTTCATTCTGTTACCCTGGCTGGTAGTTACAATCCCCCTCATGCAAATGCTTAATCTCCACAAAGGCTGTTAGCTGATAACACTTGTGATTTAGAGAATAAATTTCCCAATACTGTCATTTTCATTATGGGGGATTTTAACCATTGTAACATGAAACATGATCTGCCCAAACACCACCAGACGATTAGCTTCCCCATACGTGGGGACAGAACTTTGGAACATACCTGTGCCAACACTGAAGGGGCATTCCACTATTTTCCCCAGGGACCTTTTGGCAACTCTGACCGTGCCATAATCATGCTTGTACCCAGCTATAAATGAAAGCTGGAACAATCTAAACCAACTGGGACCATCAGACGGCAATGATCTCCTGAGGGTGAGAGACTGCTTAGGCTCCATGGATTGGAAAGTTGGTGAAGCAGTATAGATGAATATGCTGACACTGTAATATCCTCTATATACTTCTCTGAAGATGTGTATCTTCCTAAAAACGTTCACTGTGAGGTATAATGATGACAAGCCGTGGTTCACCAAGGAGTTGAGGACTCTCATATTCGCAAAGGATCATGCCCACAGGTCTGGAAACAGAGAGGAATATAACTCTACAAAACAGCAGTTTAATGAAGTTTCGGCACTTACAAGGGTTGGCTAGCGAGAGATTTCAACAACAATAGCCAGGCTTTCTGGAGTTCCCCGCAAAGTCTTACCCACGTCAAAGAGAAGTGCTCCCAAGTGTCCCCTACCTTACCTTGGGCAATCAGTTCAATCAGTTTTATTGCTGGTTTGAAAAGGACAGTCAACACCTATCCCTTCTCACTTCCTCTGATCCTGATACGTTGAGCCCCTACCTCCCCTCCCTTTCACAACCCTCCAATGTCATCATCCCCAGTACCACAGCACTATTTACCTTCTTCAGCCTCCTCTCTCCATCCCACTCTATACTTTCTGCCAAGCAAGAAGACGTTCGCAAATTATTTGGGAGGCAGAATAATAGGAACGCTGCAGGCCCTGATGGTGTCTCACCTGGTACCCTAAGGAACTGTGTGGATCAGCCTGCACCTGTGTGCGCTGAGTTATTTAATACCTCCCTGCGCTTATGCAGGCTTCCGGGCTGCTTTAAAGTTGCGACAATCATTCCAGTTTTCAAGAAAGGCTAGATCACTAGACTTGATGATTATAGTCCTGTCGCTCTGACTTCAGTAGTTATGGGATACTTTGGAATGTCTGATGTTGGCCTACCTTAAGTCCATTACTGATCCTCTTCTTGACCCACTACAGTTTGCATATAGAGCAATTCTCTCAGTTGAGAATGCAGTTAACTTGTATCTTCATTACAGTCTTCGACATTTGGACTCCCTCAACACCTATGGGAGGATCTTGTTTGTGGATCCTAGCTCCATCTTCAACACTGTTGTTCCAGAGTTGTTCCACTGGAAGCTAACCTAGCTAACTGTACCATGCAGTATCTGTCAATGGATTAATAGCTTCCTGAGAGAATGGAAGCAGTATGTAAGGCTGAGCTCCTACTTGTCCGATCCATTATCTTTAAGCACAGACTGTCCCCAGGGCTGTGTTCTCACTTTACACAAATGGCTGTGCTTCCATAGACAAATTCATTAAAATCCTAAATGTCATGGTTGGTCTCATCTCTAATAATGATATGACCTGTTTTCAAAGACAGGTAAACCATCTTGCAACATGGTGTTCTTGTGAAAACTTGGAGCTTAATGCTATCAAGTCAGTGGAAATGAGGATTGGCTTCCACGGACAACCCCCTACCTGCTTCCCCCTTGGAAATTAGTAGTTAGGCTATGGTCAAGAAGTAGTCTGTGGTCAAGTCATTCAGATTTCTGGGGGACTACCGTTACTAATACATTGAAATGGGACAAGCATGTTGTGCTCATCACTAGGAAAGCCCAACAGAGATTGTTCTTCCTACGCTCGATCAGGAAACTTTCCATCTCAGGATGTCTCCTGGTGAATTCTTACTCAGCCATCATTGAGAGTGTTGTGACCACCTCTGTCACTGTTTGGTTTCCTGCTGCCTCCTCCCTCTCCAAGTTCAGGTTGCAGTGAGTGGTGCACTTAGCGGAGAAGATCACTGTCTGTCAGCTACCAACGTTAAAAAAAAACCTCTTCATTGCCAGAGCGAAGAAAAGAGCTGAAAAAATTCCTGCTGACTCCTAGCAGTCAGCTATTCACCAAATTGCATCAGGGAGACGGGACAAATCCATCACCACCATGTCATCTCCCAAGTTTCCTTCCTGCAGCTATGTAGCTTCTCAACAAAACTCACTCTGGTGTAATATCTGCACTACATCCATTAAATGCTGTCTCCTGCTCTCCTTGTTCCGATGATAATTATTGAGTCTGTACATATGATTACATTTATTTAAGTTTGATTATTGACGTTTATGCATGTAACCATTCTGCTAATTGTTGATTACTCTTGGCTGCTTGCATTATTGTCTTGTAAATTGTTGGTTGCTATTGTGCTGTCTGCTGTGATGTCCTGTGTTTTAGGCTTGGCACTGAACCACAATCAATTCTAGTATGTTTCACATACTGGCAATAAAGTGATTCTGATTCTAATCCTGAAGGTAGTTATCAGGATTTACAGAGCGATCTTAATCAATAGGTAAGTTGACTGAGGAATGGCAAATGGAGCTTATTTGGATAAGTGTGAGGTGTTGTATCATGGGAAGGCAAGTCTGGATAGGACATTCATATTGAACAGTAGGACACTAGGGAGTGTTGCAGGACAGCGTACAAGTACATGGTTCCCTGAAAGTGGTATTGCAGGTAGACAAGGTGGTGAAGGAGGCTTTTGCTGCACTGGCCTTCATCAGTCAGGGTATTTAGTACTGAGACTGGAATGCTACGATGCAGTTGGCACATTTGGAATATTATGTTCAGTTTTAGTCACCTTCCTATAGGAAAGATGCCACTAAGCTGGAAAGAGTGCAGATGAGGTTACAGGAATAGTCCCAGGACTCAAGGGACTGTGTTATGGAGGGAGGTTGAGTAGGCTGGAATTTTTTCACTGGAGAGGTGATCTTATGGAGGGACGTAGATGGAGTAGGTGACACAGTCTGACTCTGTGTTGGGGAATCAAGTACTAGAAGTGATAGGTGTAAAGTGAGAGAGGAGATATTTAACGGGAACCTGAAGGACAACTTTTCCACCCAGAGGGTGGCCAATATATGGAGTGCGCTGCCAGATGCAGGTAGTTAAACCACACTTAAAAGGTACTTGGACAGGTACATGGATTGGAAAGGTTGGAAGGATATGGGCCGAACACAGGCAAAAAGCCCTAATCTAGATGGAAGTGTTAGCCAGCATGGACCCATTAGACGAAGGGATTGTTTTGTGCTGTACGTCTGTATGGCTCTATGACTTTAAGAGAGGCAAACCAGTTTGACAAAATTGTTGAGCATGTAACAAGCAGGGTGAGTAAAATGGAAATAATCAATAGAATGCTTTTGGATTCTGGAAGGCACTTGATAAGTTAACAAGGTTATTATGCACAACAATAGCACATGATTTGGAAGGGGATGTATTCCCCTTCCTTTCCAGTCCTGATGAAAGGTCTCAGGCCGAAACGCTGACTATTTATTCATTTTCATAGATGGTTCCTGACACAAGTTCCTCCAGCATTTTAAAAGCATTGCTTGGCAATAATATTTTAGCATTGATTGGGGATTGGCTAACTAACAGAAAGACAGGGAGTAATCTTAAATGGCTCATTATTTGGTTGGTGGTAACTAGTGCAATGCCATTGGGGTCTTAACTAGTTTTTTTTAAATTGAGATTCAGCATGGAATAGGCCCTTTCAGACCTTCAAACCATACTGCCCAGATTTAACCCTAGTCTAATCACGGAAAAATTCACACTGACCAATTTAGCTGCTAACTGGTACGTCTTCGGACGGTGGAAGGAAACTGGGGCATTTGGAGGAAACCCACGCAGTCATTGGGAGAACGTACAAACTCCTTACAGGCTGTGGCAGAAACTGAACCTGGGTCTTTGGTACTGTAAATCGTTGTGCTAACCACTACACCACCATGCTGGAGAAAGTGCAGTGCAGGCAGACTATCAGGTGCCAAGTCCATGGCAAAGTAGTTATAATCAGTTATTGAACTGGATGAAAGGGGTGAGTATGGCAGAGTCAAATCTGGTGAGAATGCAGAGGGTAGCAAGCTGTGAGGACACCAAGAGCTTGCAAAGTGATGTAGATCACTTTGATGGGCATGAAGTTGGCATATGGAGTATATATGGGAAAATAGTGTGCGATGCACTGCAGAAGGAAGAATTAAAAGGAAAATTATTGTATAAAGTAAATGAGGCTATTACAGTATTGTGCAAAGGGATCTGGGAACCTAGCACATGGTAAAGAAAAAAAATGTATACAGGTACAGCAAGTACAGGAAGAGTCTTGAGATGTTGGCCTTTATTTCAAGGGGTATGGGATGTACAGTAGCTTGTATTTTGGTCCAGCTGTAATAAAACCATAAGATATAGCAGCAGAATTAGGCTATTCAGCCCATCGAGTATGCTGCACCATTCCATCAAGGCTGATCCCAGGTCCCGTTCAACCCCATACACCTGCCTTCTCACCATATCCTTTGATGACCTGACCAATCAGGAATCTATCAACTTCCACTCTGAATATACTCATGGACTTGGCCTCCACTGCAGTCTGCGGCAGAGCATTCCACAGATTTACCGCTCTTTGGCTAAAAAAAACTCTCCTTACTTCTGTTCTAAAGGGTCGCCTCTCAATTTTGATGCTGTGTCCTCCAGTTCTGGATACCCCAAACAGAGGAAACATCCTCTCCACATCCACCCTATCTAGTCCTTTCAACACTTGGTAGGTTTCAGTGAGATACCCACACATTCTTCTAAATTCCAGTGAGTGCAGGCCCAAAGTTGCCAAATGCTCCACTTATGTTCACCTTTCATTCCCGGAATCATCCTTGAGAACCTGTGAGCCTCCTCTGGACTCTCTCCAATGACAACACATCCCTTCTAGGATAAGGGGCCCAAAACTGTTGCCAGCACTCCAAGTGCGACCTGACTAGTGACTTATAAAGCCTCAGCATTATCTCCTTGTTTTTATATTCTATTCCCCTTGAAATAAATGCCAACATTGCATTTGTCTTCTTTACCACAGACTCAAACTCTAGCTTAACCTGCTGGGAGTCTTGCACGAGGACTCCCAAATCCCTTTGCACCTCTGATGTTTGAATTTTCTCCCTACTTTGGTAATAGTCTGCACTTTTGTTCCTTTTACCAAAATGCATTATCACACATTTCTCAACAATGTATTCCATCTGCCACTTTTTTGCCCATTTTTCCAGTTTGTCTAAGTCCTGCTGCAATCGCGTTGCTTCCTCAGCACTACCTACTCCTCCACCTATCTTTGTATCATCCGCAAACTTTGTCACAAAGCCATCAATTCCACTATCTAAATCATTAACAAACAATGTGAAAAGTAGAGGTCACAATACTGACCCCTGAGGAACACCACTAGTTACCGGCAGCCAACCAGAAAAGGCCCCTTTATTCCCACTTGCTGCCTCCTGCCTGTCACTCATTCCTTTATCTATGCCAGTATGTTTCCTGTAACACCACAGGATTTTATCTTGTTAAGCAGCCTCATTTGAGGTACCTTATCAAATTGCCTTCTAAAAATCTAAGTAAATTAACATCTACAACCTCTACTTTGTTCACCCTGCTTGTTCCTTCCTTGAAGAATTCTTAACAGATTAGTCAGGCAATATTTCCCTTTACAGAAACCATGCTGACTTTGACTTATTTTATCATTGTATTCAGGGTTCCAAGTACCCCAAAACCTTGTCCTTAAGAATGGACTCCAGTGCTTTCCCAACCACTGAGGTTAGGCTAACTGGCCTATAATTTCCTTTCTATTGTCTTCCTCCCTTCTTAAAGAGTGGACTGACATTTGTAATTTTCTTGTCCTTTGGGACCATGCAAGAATCAAGTGATTCTTGAAGGATCATGACCAATGCATCCGTTATCTCCAGCAACCTTTTTGAGGACTCTGGGTGTAGTTCATCTAGTAGAGGTGATATATCCACCTTAAGAGGTTTGAGTTTGCCTAGCACATTTTCCTTTGTAATAACAATGGCACTCACTCCTGCTGCCTGACACTCACAGACCTTTGGCATACAGCTAGTGACTTTCACAGCAAAGACAGAAGCAAAGTACCCATTAAGTTCATCCGCCAATTTCTTTGTCCTTCATTACTACCTCACCAGCATCATTTTCCAGTAGTCCAATATCAACTCTCGCCTCCCTTTTATTTTTTATATACTGGAGAAAGAACTTTTTGTATCCTGCTTTATATTATCAGCTAATTTGTCCTCACATTTCATCTTTTCTCTTCCTATAGCTTTTATAGTTGCCTTTTGTTGGATTTTAAAAGCTTCCCAATCATCCAACTTCCCATCACTTTTGCTACTGTATGTGCCCTTTCCTTGGCTTTTATGCAGTCCTTAACTTGCTTGTCAGCCACGGTTGCCTAACCCTGCCATTTGAGAACAACTTCTTCTGTGGGACAGAGCTATCCTCCGCCTTGTGAACTATTTTGAGAAACTTCACCCTGCATCCCTGACAGTATCCCCCTCCAATCCACCTGGGCAAGCTCCTCTCTCGCGCCTCTGTAATTTCCTTTATTCCATTGCGATACTGATACATGTGACATGCTTCTCCCTTTCAAATTGCGGTGCATCTGGAGGCCCTTGGCATTTAGTTGCCACAAAAATAGTGCAGAGAACTTTCACTAGGTTGACTCAAGAAGTCTGAAGCTTAATAAAAATCCGCAGATGCTAGAAGGGAGCAGAAAATGCAGGGAAAATTCTCAGCAGATTAGGTAACAATGTAGGGCAGTGTAATTGGTGGAAATGTACAGAATTCACAGCCCTCAACGTTGAGTCGGGGTTTCGCTTTAAGAGACTCGTCTGGCGTGATGACGAAATTACGTGAAGGTTTTCTTTTTGAGTGGGCTTTGATGTTCAGGTTTGGACTTCAATTCAATGTGTTACAGTTTCTCTCAAACATAAAACGCCTCACGCAACACACACACACACAACACTGGTGAACGCAGCAGGCCAGGCAGCATCTCTAGGAAGAAGTACAGTCGACGCTTCGGGCCGAGACCCTTTGTCAGGACTAACTGAAAGAAGAGATTTGAAAGTGGGGGAGGGAGGGGGAGATTCGAAATGATAGAAGACATGAGGGGGAGGGAAGAAGCTAAGAGCTGGAAGGTTGATTGGCAAAAGGGATACAGAGTTGGAGAAGGGGGAGGATCATGGGACGGGAGGCCTAGGGAGAAAGAAAGGGGGAGGGAAGCCCAGAGGAAGATGGAGAACAGGCAAGGAGTGATTGTGAGAGGGACAGAGAGAGAAGAAAAAAAAGTCGGGGGGGGGAATAAAAATAAATAAGAGATGGGGTAAGAAGGGGAGGAGGGGCATTAACAGAAGTTAGAGAAATCAATGTTCATGCCATTAGGTTGGAGGCTACACAGACGGAATATAAGGTGTTGTTCCTCCATCCTGAGTGTGGCTTCATCTTGACAGTAGAAGAGGCCGTGGATTGACATATCACAATGGGAATGGGATGTGGAATTAAAATGGGTGGCCACTGGGAGACCCTGCTTTCTCTGGTGGACAGAGCGTAGATGTTCAGCGAAAAGGTCTCCCAGCCTGCGTCGGGTCTCACCAATATATAGAAGGCCACACCGGGAGCACCAGACACAGTATATCACCCCAGCCAACTCACAGGTGAAGTGTCGCCTCACCTGGAAGGTCTTTCTGGGTCCCTGAATGATGGTGAGGGAGGAAGTGTAAGGGAAGGTGTAGCACTTGTTCCAGTTACAAGGATAAGTGCCGGGTTGGAGATCGGTGGGAAGGGATGGGGGGGGTACGAATGGACAAGGGAGTTGCGTAGGGAGCGATCCCTGTGGAAAGCAGAAAGTGGGGAAGAGGGAAAGATGTGCTTGGTGGTGGGATCCCGTTGGAGGTGGCGGAAGTTACGGAGAATTATATGTTGGACCTGGAGGCTGGTGGGGTGGTAGGTGAGGACAAGGGGAACCCTATCCCTAGTGGGGTGGCAGGAGGATTGGGTGAGAGCAGATGTGCGTGAAATGGGAGAGATACGTTTAAGAGCAGAGTTGATGGTGGAGGAAGGGAAGCCCCTTTCTTTAAGAAAGGAAGACATCTCTTTCGTCCTGGAATGAAAAACCTCATCCTGAGAGCAGATGCGGTGGAGATGGAGGAATTGCGAGAAGGGGATGGCATTTTTGCAAGAGACAGGGTGGGAAGAGGAATAGTCCAGGTAGCTGTGAGAGTATGTAGGCTTATAGTAGACATCGGTAGTACCATCAGTAGCTGTCTCCAGAGATAGAGACAGAAAGATCAAGAAAGGGGAGGGGGGTGTCAGAAGTGGACCAGGTAAATTTGAGGGCAAGGTGAAAGTTGGAGGCAAAGTTAACGAAGTCAACAAGCTCAGCATGCGTGCAGGAAGCAGTGCCAATGCAGCTGTCAATGTAGCAAAGGAAAACTGGGGGATGGAATTCAGTATAGGCTTGGAGCATGGATTGTTCCACAAAGTCAACAAAAAGGCAGGAATAGCTGGGGCCCATACGGGTGCCCATGGCTACACCTTTAGTTTGGAGGAAGTGGGAGGAGCCAAAGGAGAAATTGTTAAGAGTAAGGACCAATTCCACTAGACGGAGCAGAGTGGTGGTAGAGGGGAACTGGCTAGGTCTGGAATCCAAAAAGAAGCGAAGAGCTTTGAGACTTTCCTGGTGGGGGATGGAGGTATATAGGGACTGGACATCCATGGTGAAAATAAGGTGGTGGGGGCCAGGGAACTTACAAATCATCGAAAAAATCCAGAGCATGAGAAGTGTCACAAACATAGGTGGGAACGCCTCACGTTGTTTTATTTGCAAAAGCCTACAGCAGATGGGGAAAGAGATAAGATGTTTCAGGTCAAGGACCTTTCGACGGAAGGGTTCTAACTAAGAGAAAAAGTTGAGCTGGTAGCACCAATAGTTAAAAGAATGAGGTGATAGAAAGTAGAATATAAAAGAGCACAGTACAGTACAGTACCAGGCCCTTTGGCGCATGATACGCTGCCGACCTTTAAGCGTATTGATCAATCTAATGCTTCCCTCCTACACAGCCACGACCCTCCGTTTTCACTTAATTCTAGTTTTTTAAATGTGTCTGACTCTACCACCACCTCCAGTAGTGTTCCAGGCCTTTACCACTCCCTGTGTAAAACAAAACTACCTCTGACATCTTCTCCAAACCTCTGATATCTCCTATAAGAAGAGGTACAGTCGACGTTTTGGGCTGAGACCCTTCGTCAGGACTAATCTCTTACTCTCTCTTCTTTCAGTTAGTCCTGACGAAGGGTCTCGGCCCGAAACGTCGACTGTACCTCTTCTTATAGATGCTGCCTGGCCTGCTGCGTTCACCAGCAACTTTTATGTGTGTTGCTTGAAATTCCAGCATCTGCAGATTTCCTTGTGTTTGCACTCTGATATCTCCACTTGCCTTAAAAGCATATCCTCTGGTATCAGCTATTGCCACTGTGTGAAAAAGGAGCTGGTTGTTCACTCTATCTCTGCCTCCTGTATAATCTATGTTTCCATGTGATCTTGTTGAAATGTGATTATGGGACAACGAGGATCATATAAGGGCTGAAAGAGTGAGAGCCAACTGGGAGCACCTAAAGCAAGAAGGCATTGTTTTAGAATAGGGATGAAGGAGATGAGGAAGGATTTTCTCACTACCTGTAGGAGCTATCAGGATGGAGCCTCTGAATATGTTCCAGACTGAGAGTGACAGACATCTCAACCACATGTGAGTCCAGAGATATGGAGAGGAGGTATGAAAGTGGTGTTGAAGCCAAGAGCTGATCAGTTGCGACATAACTGAAAGGATGGAGCAGGCTCAAGCGGATGAATGACCAATGCCCTTTCCTCTGTCTGTGTTGTTATCTAGTATGTTGCTGTATCATTGACTCAGTTTTTCTCTCTCCACCAGCCCTACCTGATCAGGTGAGTAGATTTAAGAGGCATTTGGACAGGCACATGAACAGGTGGGGAATGGAGGGATATAGGCCACGTGCAGGTCGATATGCAGTTTAAATTGGCATCACAGCTGTCACAGACATTGTGAGCTGAAGGCCCTGACCCTGTACTGTACTGTTCGACATTTAAGGATCAAGGATGAACTTTGTTTGCTCTGTACAGTTACATGTGTCAGGAATTTGCTGTGCTGTGTTGGTCAGAGCCCGAGATGCAACAAGCAACAACATTCAGCAATTATAAAGAATGATATAAAAAGTAAAGTCAGTGCCTGCAGCATTTTCTTTTGCTTTCTGATTTCCAGCAACCACTGCCTGAGAAGCAGAACAAAACAGCTGCTAAGCTAGAAGAGAATGCTGTGAGTGCACAGTTGGCCAGGCAGCTTCTGTGGAGAGAGGATAACTGAGTTAATATTAGACTCTGGATTGGAGTTGGTTCATTTTTGTCATATGTGCTAAGACACAGTGAAAAGCTGGTCTTGCATTCTGTTCATACAGTTTGAATCATCACCCACTGCATTGAGGTATGATTATGAGGACACACAGTCCTCTTTTATTGTCATTTAGTAATGCATGCATTAAGAAATGATACATTATTTCCTCCGGTGTGATATCACAAAACACAGGACAAACTAAGACTGAAAAAACTGACAAAACCACATAATTATAACATACAGTTACAAACAGTGTAACAATACCATAACTTGATGAAGAAGTCCATGAGCACAGTAAAGTTCAAAGTTTCTCAAATGTCCCACATCTCACGCAGACGGGAGAAGGAAGAAAAACTGTCCCTGCCATGCCAACCACAATCCAACTCTGAGTCATCCGAAAACTTTGAGCTCTGATCAGCTGCCCGACACCGAGTACTGAGCACCATCTCTGTCCAAACGATTTGACCTCCTTCTCGGTCGCCAAAAGCAGGCAAGGCTGGGGATTTTGAGGCCTACCCTCCGAATGATTCTCGACCACACAGTAACGACAGCAGTGAACTGGCGTTTCAGAAATTTCTCCAGATGTTCCTCTGTGCTTTCATGTCCATTCTCCATCGACAAGATAGAGGTAGAACAAGATAAAACAATAACAATGCAGAATGAAGTGTAACAGCCACAATGAAAAAAACCAGGCAGGTAAATAATAAAGTGCAAGATCATAACATCACTTCAGAATTAGTTGTGGCACAAACAGCAAAGGAAGGTTACCTGAAATGATTGAATCTAATATCAAAACCTGAGGGCTACAGCGTGCCTGCTGGAGGATGAGCTGCTGTTCCTCAACTGGATCGGGGCTCTGTGTATGAACAAATTTCTGGAGCATACCACAAGGGATACAATTGCTGAATCACTGGTTCACTGTACCAAGTAGCAAACTTAAGGGAAGAATCATAGTTTAAACTTTTCTCGGGCTTCCAGCCGGGTACAGGTATTGATTTTAACCGATGTTTCAGTGACACAAACTGTGCATCAGGGATGATGCATCCAGCCTGATCATCCAACTAGATCCCTTTCCAAGAATCATAGTTGTTAGCCACAGTGTATTAGTAATACAGTTATGCATAATGTGGTTAGATTGTTAGATTGAAATAAATACAAATGTGCCTAATGGTTTGGGGAGAGCGCAGTGCAGAACAATTAACCCAAGCACTGCGAATCAAGTAGACCATTCCCACACAGAGATGCCTGTTTAACTTTTCTCTTTTAAAGAAGAGCTCATGTCTATTTTTAGAGCCATCTGTCTTCCTGCTTTTTTTTTTGTTTTCTGTGGTAACAGCTCCCTTTCGTCCTGAGTGCAGAACACTGTCCTTGCACTGTGGGTGATGGGTGAAAATATTGGCGACTGAGTCACGTCTGCCAGTGATTGACTGCTGTGAATGAGATTGTCATTCAGCAGGCGTCTGACCAGTGAGTTCCATTGCCAGATCAGACTCAAGTCAAAGCAATGCATGTTGTGCACTTCCTGAGATTAGAAGCAGACCCTTTGGCCCACTACACACATGCTAACCATCTGGTGCCCCTTATCCACTTGTCCAGAGCCTTTTATGTCTTGCCAACTTAAGTTCTCATCAACTGTGAGAGTCCCTGCCTCCACCACCTCTTCAAGCAGTGTGTTCCAGATTCCAGCTACCTCTGGACCTAAAGTTCCTCCTCAAATCCTCTCTGAGCCTTAAACCATCTGCCTGCACATTCTACCTTTAGACATCCCTGCTATGAGAATGAAATTTCCAACTGTCCTCCCTGTTTATGCCCCGTCGTGTCTTTGTGTACAACTCTGAGGACTCCACTGAAGGGAAAGCAAACATAGCCTATCTAGAGTGTCCTCTTACCTGAAGCACTCAACCACAGGTAACATCTGGTGAATCTACTCTGTACCCTGAACACTTGAGATTCTGCAGGTGCTGGAAATCTTGGGCAACGCACACAAACTGCTGGAGAAACTCAACAGGACTGGAGAAGGTACTTTGTACCCTGTCGAGTACAATCTCTCCTGTTGTGTGACGATTAGAATTGCACACAGTACTCTAGCTGTGGCTTAGACAGTGTTTTTGAAGCTGTATCATAAGTTCTTGATTTTGTATTTTATGACCCAGCCAATTTAGGCGAGTGTCCCTTATGACTTCTCCACTATATCTGTCTGTACTGCCATCTTCAGGGATCCTTGAACTAGTACACATATATCCCTCAGTTCCTTGATATTCCCTGGGGCCCTGCTGCCCATTATTTATGTCTTATTTTTCTAAATCCTCCCAAAGTGCATTGCCTCAAGCTTCTCGGGACAAGAGTCCATTTACCATTGCTTTGCTCGTTTTACCAACTCATGAATGTTGTCTTGTAGCCCCAGACCACGTTTGTCACTAGCACCATCATCACAGGTTTTACGGTGATCAGAATGGATCCACTGGGTTGCTGACCGTGCCATTAGAGACCTCTGGCACTTTGTTTTGCAAGGAACTCAGCAGACTGGATACAGTCTTCTCATCGTTTCTAGCCCACCCATGTTCCACAGCCTTTATTGCCCAGTTCCCTGATGGCCCTCTCTTAATCTTGAAGGTCCCTTCCTTCCTTGGCTCTGCCCTTCGACCACTGCTCAACCTGTATCTCAGTTCATCTCTCTACTTGCTTTTCTTTTCTTTCTAAATCTTGCCTTACTCTCAATGTCCACTTGTTCTGAGGTTTGTCAACCTTCAGATGAAAAAGCTTTATGGCAAAGCTGGGGGAAAAGTCTTCACTGGTTTGCAGCAGAATTCCAAGGTAAAACACTCCATTGGTTTGGTGCCAGTGACCAGAACGGCAAGTGACAGCGGGTAGAGCTCCAGAGACTCAGGATCAGTCCTGACTGTAGGGGCTGTCTGAGTGGAGTTTGTACCTTTTCCCAGTGACTGCAATGGATTTCCTCCATGTTCTTCAGCTTCCTCCCTCGATCTCAAAGTCATGTGCGTTGGTAGGTCAACTAGTCACTGTACATTGGTGTGTAGGTGAGCGGTCGAATCCAGAGGAAGCTGATGGAATACATGGGAAAAACAAAAAAAACATAGGAATTGTGTGTGTGTGTGTGTGTGTTTTTGTTCAATGGTCATAATGGACCAGTCAGTCAAATTGCCATTCATTCACCTGCCAAATCATCCTATTCCTACCCACATTTGCATGTGACAATCAAGAGATTACTACCCTGGATCCTGTTTCTCAGCTTTCTTCCTAGCTCCCTAAAATCTCTCTTCAGGACCTCCTCAGTTTGTTTACTAATGTCCTTGGTGCCAATACATACCAAGACTTCTGGCTGCTCGTTCTTGCCATTGAGAATGCCATAGACACGATCCATGACATCCCTAACCCTGGCATTAGGGAGGCAACATACCATGCGGGTGTCTCTATCGCATGCACAGAACCAAGCCTCTGCAGTCCCCTTCACCCCTCTGAGCCACAGCGCCAGACTCAGTGCCAGAGACCTGGTCACTGTGGTTTCATCCTGGTAGGTCGTCCCCCTCAGTCTGAAGTTGTATACTTATTATTGAGGGCAACGGCCACAGGTGGACTCTGCACTGGCTGTGCATTTCCCCTCCTTCTCCTGACAGTTAGCCTGTTACCTGTCTCCTGTATTCTAGGGGTGACTGCCTCCCTGTAGCTTCTATCCATCACCTCCTCATTCTCCTGTATGAGTTGAATTGCCATAGAACAGTGACTGCTAACTGCAGAGGAGTTTGTGCACCAACCTTTGTTGATGTACACACAGAATCCACCTCCTCTGGATTTTTCTGATAGGGAGTTCCTGTCCATGCAGAACAGTCACGTTGAAACACCAAGCCGGGCATGTTTGTTGTTCAGCCATATTTTGATGAAAACCAGAATGCAACAGTTCCTCTATGAGTAATTCGATGAGATTTATGAGATGAAACTTGGACTTGGAAACTTCTGACTGACTTAAAGAATGTTTTGGCTTGAACTGAGAATTCTGCATCTGGGTGACAGGCACAGCTGGAACAGCCTCTTGCTGACTGAGTGTTCATACAGATGTTGCTTTTCAATCTGTTGTTAACGATTAAGAAACAGAATTCACCAGATCTTGGATTATTAACCAGTGCATAAAGGAAACTGTACCCTCATTGATGGTCCTGAGTCTCTCGTCAATCTTGATCCTGGAACCAAGTATGCTGATGTCACACTGACCTTTCAATCAATCCTCTTTTCCACCATGTTCTCAGTTAAAGTGGGAACTCTGGGCTGTGTGTTTTGGACAGCACAATCTCCACATAGAATATGAGAAAATAGGACGTAGGGCAGTCTGCCCCTCAGTCCTGCCTCACCTTTCAATACACGTGTGGCTCAACTTCCTCAGGCCTCTCCTGTGTTAAGATTTTCCCACAAGCAGAAACATCTTGACATTTGATCTCAAAATAGAGGAGGAATAGCAGGTCGGGCGGCATCTGTGGAGGGGAATAAACATCCAACAGTGCGTGCCAGGACCCTTCATCAGTCTGGTCCTGATGGAGAGTCTTTGCTTGAAACAGCAACTTTTTTTCCCCATCATAGATGTTGCTAGACCTGCTGAATTCCTCCAGCATTTTGTATGTGATGAACAAGATTTGCAGCATTGGTAAAATCTCCTGTGTTGTTGACATCTACTCTGTTAAACACCTTCAGGATTTCATAAATTTCAATAAGATCATCCCTCAATCTTCCAAACTCCAGTTTATCCATTGCATTTTTGTAGTTGTTTCTGGTGAAAAATCCCTTGGTAGAAAAAGGGAATTCAATATTCAAACAATATCAGACAATAGGCCATCTGCAGGAGTAGCAGAAAGAAAAATAATTCTGGATGAATACGTTGCTTACAGAGCGTTGTGTGGGATTATGCTTCAAGCTATATTGACTCAAAACATTTCAGAAACCAATTCCTAATTCACAGTCCAGCAGAGATTTAATGGCCCCTTGGTTCCTGTGCCAGAGGGGTTGTTTTTAAAGAATTTGTGTTTATTGTACAAGCCAGTCAAAAGTGCAGGTGACAGTCCCTCTAGAATATACAGACAGCTGAGACCATTCTCAATCTCAGCATGAAATAGTTTGAAAAAAAATCACCGTTTTAAGATATCTCTGAGGATGAACCGTGAATGTGGATAATGAAACACTCAAAATTGTATGAGAAATAATATCCAGACAGAAGGGGAGAGGCTGAGAGACACAAGTTGTTACACTCACAGAATGAGGCTTACAGCACAAGCAGAGTGTGTGAGTCTCACACTGAAAGGCAGCACTCAGGACATACATGAAGATGCTTCTTGTGGAAGTGTTGCAGAGCAACTGCCGGTGAGGATTTCAGATTCCAGGATGGCTACAGTATAGATGTAAGCCATTTGCTGGAGGCAGTATAGCTCATCCCATTCTCCTCCCCTCTCTCCATCAATGCAATTGCATCTGCTCCTCTACTAACCCTGGCATTCCAAACCTCAACCAGCTGCTCCCTAGAAACGTTTTTATCCATGTCACTGGAATTTAAAAGAGCTTCTTGGGCAGAGAAAGATCTACCTTGCTAAATTTTGATATTGCTTAGTACCCCTCTCCTCGTACACTCTGTGTCCACTTTATAAGGGATATGGCACACCTGTTTGTTAATGCAAATCTCAAATCAGCCAACCATGTGGCAGCAATTCAATGCATAAAAGAACGCAGACATGGTAAAGAGGTTCAGTTGTTGTTCAGGCCAAACATCAGAATGGGGAAGAAATATGATCTAAGTGACTTTGACGGTGAAATGGTGCCAGACAGGATGGCTTGATTATCTCAGAAACTGCTGATCTCCTGGGATTTTTGTGAATTTACAGAGAATGGTGCAAAAAACAAAAATCATCCAGTGAGCAGCAGTTCTGTGGGTGAAAACTCACTGTTAATGAGAGAGGTCAGAGGAGAATGGCCAGACTGGTTCAAGCTCAGAGGAAGGCAACAGTAACTCAAAGCAATGGTGTGCAGAAGTGTCTCTGAATGCACGATATGTCAAACCTTGAATTGGATGTGCTACAGCAGCACTTAACGACTACTTTATTAGGTACAGGAGGTACCTAATGAAGTGGTCACTGAGTACGTATATATCTGCAAATCACTACCTTCACTTACAACCCTGCCCCATTCGAACTTTCATCCACATCCACCTTTGGAAACCCCACTATGAGATGAGGCCACAGTTAGTGCCATTATTACACCTGCCAGCTTCCTTCATCAGCACCGTACTTTCTTTCAGTTTTGAGATGTGTTATCACTGGCAAGTTCAGCACTTCTTATCTATCCATAAATGCCCTTGAGAAGGTGCACTACAGCCCTCCTAGTGAAGGAACTCCAGCTATGCCATTGTTATGGGAGTTTGGGGATCTAGACCCGGGGGCAAAGAAAGATTAGTGATGGTTTTCTACATCAGCATGTCTGTGATTTTGAGGGGAATCAGCAGGCAATGGTGAACTAGCCTTGCTGTACCTCCTGTTAACACAGGCAAATCAAGATAGTCTGCTACTGAATAGCATTAGTCCTTTTTTTGCAGCTGTTTTAAAGATTGCACGGATGATTTTTGTGGTCTGGATGTCTACATCCTGATTATAGAATAGGAATCAGAATCAGGTTTATTATCACTAATACAGTATATGTCTTGAAATTTGTTGTTTTGTGGCAGCAGTACAATGCAAGACATTAAAAATACTACATGTTACAAAAATCAATAGTGCAACAGAGGGATAGTGAGGTCGTGTTCATGGGTTCGTGGACCATTCAGAAATCTGATGGCAGATGGGAAGATGTCCCTAAGACATTGAGCATGAGTCTTCAGGCTCCTGTAGCTCCTCTCTGATTGTAGAAATGAGAAGAGGATATGTCTTGGTTGGTGAAGGTCCTTCATGATTCTGTCTTTTTGTGCAGCATCGCCTTTTGTTCTCATGGTGGGGAGTGCAATGCCCATAATGGAGATGGGTAAGTCTTCAACTTTCTGCATCCTCTTCTGATTCCTTCCATTGGAGCCTCCACACCAGGCGGTGATGCAACCAGTCAAAATTCTCTCTGTGATACATCTGCAGAAATTTGCTAGAGTCTTTGGTGATGTACCAAATCTCCTCAAATTCCTAATGAAGTTTAGCTACTGGTGTGCCTTCTTCATGATTACATCAATGTGTTGGGCCCAGGATAGATTCGCTGAGTTGTTAATTACCAGGAACTTGAACCTGCTCACTCTTTCCACTCCTCAATGTGGACTGGTGTGTGTCTGAAGTCCTAAATCAATGCCTTGGTCTTGCTGATGTTGAGTGCAAGGTTGTTAGCATCCACCTGTTTTACACTGTTTCTGCATAACCTCATGAGATCTGTTGCAAATGCAAATTACAGATGCAGGATCAATGGAGCTCATTTTGAAAAATTAGAAAGCAATGAGTTTGGAATTTAAAGTCTCGAGCTTCATCTTGATATACATAATCCTTAGCATGGGTCTCATTCCCAGCCCCTATCATCTTGACCAATTCTTTGGTCGTCTGGCTTAATATCTCATTGAGCAACTACACTGAATTGTGCTTGACTGTGCTCCTGTGATGTAGCTCAGGATATTTAAATGTCATTAAACATCGGTTATCATGGAGGAACAGGTTGAAGCATTGCATAGATTGCTTGACTGTTTTCGGGTTGAGACATAGCACATAATATATTTGTGTAAAAAAAGATGCTGTAGTTTATGTAAATAATTCATACTTTATGTACTGATGTACTTCATCCTGTATTTCACTATACTGGAAATCAGAATCAGTCCTGACATTTGGATCTGTTGGTGTAGAGTTTGCACAGTGTGGCTACTTAGGATTCCTTCACGCATCATTACTTCACACATCTCAAAGAGATGTACAGTATCCAGTCCCAAAGATTAGTTGACCACTATAAATTACTCCTCGTGTGTAGGTTACCTCCTCACGTGTAGGTGAGTGATGGGGAGGGTTGGAAGTGTGGGGAGAATAAAAGGTGATTAGTGTGAATGGAAGCTTATTGGTTGATATAGTTTTGATGGGCTGAAGTGCCTGCTTCCAAACAATATGAATCTGTTTATCTTTAACTTTCATGTTCTTTTTTGTGGGGCTGACAAAACAGTCATCAAAAATATAACATTGAGACCTTATGTGTGAACCAAAAGTCTCACGCTTGTAGAGTTCAGTGTGACTTTAGAATATTATAATGAAATTACCCTGTATTTTGCACAGCACTCAATAAAGCCAGGATCATGAGAGGCTGTAAAGAGCTGCGGCCAGGTTCAGGAACTGGACGAAAAGGTGCAGGTGGAGTGCAATGGAGCGACATGATTGGTTGGAGGATTTTTGTTTGTTGGTAAGGAACTTGTGAATGTTGGTGCTCAACAGGATCTTGGAGCTGCTTCATTATCTGTAGGAAGTAAACACAGAGCTACAGCAAGCAATTCCAAAGGCAAGTGATATGTTGGCCTTTGCTGCAAAGGTTTGAACTGCAGAGGCGGAGGCCTTCTGTATATGAATAGGTTTTTGGAGAGGCCACACTTGGAGTTCTATGGCCTGACTTGGTTCTTATGCCAAAAGGAGGATATTCTTGTCCTGGAGTCAGTGCATTGTGGATTCACTGGATTGATTCCTCGGTTAAAGGGGTAGTCACATAAGGACACAGTGAGGAAGACTGGTCCGCAGTTTATATGACCGAGCATTCGTTTCATTGAGACCTACCGGATTTTGAAAGGATGCATGGGTGGTTCTTGAGTGATTATTTTCTGGAAAATCCAGATCTGGAGAAAGATAGGGAGCAGATGTTGACTCAAAGTAAAGGTTTGCCAATTTAACATGAAATGTGATGAAAATCAACTTATTTACTTAAAGATATAAATCTTTGAATTTCTCCGGAAGGCCATGGATACTCAGTTGGAGAGATTGGTAGGCTTTTAGGGGGTCGTGCAGATGAGTATGAGGGGACTGGGTTGAGAAGTGAATGCAGAACAAGGTCAACCATGGTCTTATTAATTAATAAGAATTCAAATGTCTCCTCCAAATTCTACTCCATGTGAAGTATAGTCGCTGTTATACTATAGAAAATGACGCTGCCAATATTTACATGTAGAGTTCCAGAAATAGTGAGTGATAATGAGCAGTTAACCTGTTCTTGGGGTATTGTTTGAGGGATCAATGTGGGCTGCAAGAGCAGGAGAGAACACCCATCTGATAGGAATAATGCCACAATTGAAAGGGTGAAGTGCCGTCTGTGTTTTGACTCAGAAGACGAGGCCTGATGGCTAATAGTTTGTGAGTCCATGGGTGCACTGGAAGATGGAGGCCCGGAGGCAGTTTGTCCTGGGATTAGAGACCTATCGGTGTGTGAGAGAGAGAGTGGCTAGGAGGGAGGAAAGAGGCTTGTTTTCCTGTTGTTACTTGTGCTGTTCTGCTGAACATAGTGGGCATGCTACGATGGTGACGGAATCTGTGGCTACGCTCGCTGGCCGCCCCCAGCATGTCCTTATGTTGTGTTGGTCCTAACTGAATCGACGCATATCACTGTATCTTCCCATGTAATCTGATAAAACAAATGAATCTGGATCTGATCTGATCTTGAAACGGTGATATAGGATATCTTACATCTACAGAAGGTGGTGGACTTGTCAACACTTTCTTCCAAAGGATGTGCCTCTGGGCATGGAGCTGTTCCTCTGGTTCTCTGCTAAAATGTCAGCCTAGTTTATGAGAGAGTTTCTTGAATGGGAGTTGAAGCTAAAGCCTAAAATCTTATCGGATCATGGTTATGGGGTCTGTAAAGGGGATGTCTGAATGATAAAGAACACCTTGAAGATTTCAAATCATCTAATAATGGATGAAATCAATCATACTGTTGCGTGTGCATTCCAGTAATAATCAGTATGCCAGGCTACACCGAGAATGTGTGCCTACCCCGTGCAATTAGTTCTTCTGTTTTCTGCCCGGAGAGAAACCCGAAGAGCCAACCGCGTGTTTTATTGTGTTTACTTAGAGATAAAGTATGGAACAGGACCTTCTGCCCGACCGAGCCCCGCCACCCAGCAACCCACCTATTTAACTCAAAGGACAATCTACAATGACCAATTAACCTCTTAACCGGCATATCTTTAGACTATAGGAGGGGCACACAGAGAATGTTCAAATTCCTTACAGACTGTGGCGGAAATGATCTACAAGCCCTAATGCCCTGAACTGTAATTGTATTGTGCTGACCACCACGCTGCCCTGTTGTATCATTGATGCATAGGAGGTTGTTTTCAAAGGGCAGACTCCTTCCTAACAGGGTCTCATTCATTATCAGTGTATTGGAGTTCTGTTTACTGAGCCTGGCTTGCTGCAGACTCATTCTGTCAACTGGCCATGACTTCACCAGACCCACTGATGTTGGAGCCTCATCTGCATTCCCATTCTGACATGTCTATCCACGGCCTCCTCTACTGTAAAGATGAAGCCACACTCAGGTTGGAGGAACAACACCTTACATTCCGTCTGGGTAGCCTCCAACCTGATGGCATGAACATCGACTTCTCTAACTTCCGCTAAGGCCCCACCTCCCCCTCGTACCCCATCTGTTACTTATTTTTATACACACATTCTTTCTCTCACTCTCCTTTTTCTCCCTCTGTCCCTCTGAATATACCTCTTGCCCATCCTCTGGGTCCCCCCGCCCTTGTCTTTCTTCCCGAACCTCCTGTCCCATGATCCTCTTGTATCCCCTTTTGCCTATCACCTGTCCAGCTCTTGGCTCTATCCCTACCCCTCCTGTCTTCTCCTATCATTTTGGATCTTCCCCTCCCCCTCCAACTTTCAAATCCCTTACTCACTCTTCCTTCAGTTAGTCCTGACGAAGGGTCTCGGCCTGAAATGTCGACTGCACCTCTTCCTACAGATGCTGCCTGGCCTGCTGCGTTCACCAGCAACTTTGATGTGTGTTGCTTGAATTTCCAGCATCTGCAGAATTCCTGTTGTTTGCCTCATCTGCAGTTGAGTTAGACATTGTAGCGTGGCAATGATTAGTAGGATTAGTAAATTTGCCAATCTCTCAACCCCCACACCCGTGCTGTAAAACATCATTTAGAAAGGGACTCAAGTAGTAAAATTGGTCCCCAGTCACTAACGTGTCACCTCCCAAAGCAGAAAAAAATGTGCTTGACCTCAGCGGCAAATGGAACATTGATAATGTATGAGGAAACCAGGGCCAGCTCGTGGTAAGAGTGAACTCACAGGGTGGCTGTCATTGAGCAGGTTGGTGATTGGAAATGTGGCTTGAAACTGAATCACAGTTAAGGGAGGCATGGACATTGCACGCCATCTGGTTCAAACTGAGGAAGCAGCTGCCACCAGGTTCAAGTGGAAGGAAAATAGAGCAGAGCAAGATAACCGCAGTGTTTAATATTCAAAAGACATGAGTGCTTTGATCCATCCTGACCACTAGAATATTGCCAGTGGTGTACTAAACCCCATCTATACTTTCTCCCATCACCAAGATTGCAGACGGAGTTTATTACACCATTGGCAATATTCCAGTAGTAAGGATGGATCAAGGCTCTCATGTCCTTTGAATATTAAACACTGTGTTCTGCTCTGTACTCTTTGCACTTGACACTAGACACAGCTGATCTGCCTGTAACCACTCTCCTCCCATTTCCTCTTTGTGTAAACGCCTACTCCATCCTCCTCATCCCTTCCTCCACATCCTGTGTTGCTCTAATTGCTTACCTTCTACCTTTCTGAGCTACTCACTACATCCAGCATTTTGCTGTCTCCCCTCCCTTCCACATTTATAAGAACATAAGAAATAGCAGGAGTAGGCCGTCTGGCCTATCAAGCCTGCTCTGCCATTCACTAAGATCATTGCCGTGGACTCAGCTTCTCCTGCCTGCCTTTTCCCCATAACCCTTAATTCTGCTGTAAAAATCTATCTAACTGTGTCCTAAATATATTTAATGAGGTGGTCTCACTGCTTCCCAGGGCAGATTAATTCTGTATATTCATTGTTCTCATCATCGCTGTCCTAAATCTATTTCCCCAGATCTTGAGGCTATGTTCCTTTGTTCTAGTCTCATCCACCAGTGGAAACAACTTTTGTGACTCCATCTTATCTAACCCTTTCATAATGTTAAATGTTTCTGCAAGGTTCCCTGTCATTCTTCTGAATTCCAGTGAGTATAGTCCTATGCAGCTCAATTTCTCCTCATAACCTAACCTGTCATCTGTGAAATTAACTTAGTGAACCTCCTCTGCATTGTCTCTGTCACAGTTGTGGACTCTAATGCAGGGCCTACGCATGCCCTCCGGTGGGCAGTATAGCAGATTCAGCAATTGCACTTTTGAATATGCACATAGTTTCATTATGACGGTATTTAACTCCCTTCTTTTTGTCGTAGCGCTTGTCGAGACTTGAGAAAAACACAGCAATGTTGCGCTGCCTGCTTGCATTTGGCCTTGCCTGAAAAAGTGGACTACTGAGTTGATTGACACTAGAGACAAGCAGTATTCATTTTATATTTAGATATTCCTTTCAGCTGCGGAGTTGGCATCTAGTTTTCTGTTTGAGAGTTTTAGTTAACGACCCTGTTTGGCTTAGCATTTATTATTTTCCTTTCCGTTAAAATCCTGTTTGAATTAAAATCGTGAACTATCGACCTGCTTTGGTGTCTCTCTCTCTCCACACTTGGGCCATATCCGAACACTGTGACAGTCTCCAAAGCCAGTATATCCTTCCTCAAGTATGAAGACCAGAACTGCAAGCAGTACTTCAGTTGTGGTGTGGCCTCATCAGAGCATTATACTCCTTGATCTTATATTGAACTCTCTAGCATTGAAAGCCAACATCCTTTTGTCTTCTGGATGACCTGGGGAACCTGCAAATCAACTTTTTACAACTCATGCACAAGCACTCCCAAGTCCTTTTGCACAACAGCATGCTGCAGTCTTTCACCGTTTAAATAGTAAACCGATCTTCTATTTCTCTTTCCAATGTGGATGACCTCACATTTACCAGTGTCGTACGCCATCTGTTAGGCCCTTGCCCACTCACATAACCTATCTATATTTCTCTGCAGATTCTCCCACTCCTAATCTTCCTGCCTCCTACTTCCATTTCTGTCAAGCTTCACTGCAGTGTCCATCTTCCCCTTCCTCACCTCATCTACTATACTGCATTACCCAAGATGTTTGAGCTAACTGTGCCTTAAGCCAGCTTCTGGAATCAATTAGATCACATCTGATTTGATCTTTGCTCATTTAATTTGCCTTATCCACATAACCTTTAATTTTGCTGTAGTCTAAACATCCATCTATTTTAGAATTAATAGTTCAGCCTCTACAACACTGTAGGGAAGAGATTTCTAAAGGTTGACAATTCTCCAAGAGAATAAATTCTTCCTCATTTCGATTTTAGCTGGATGACCCCTCATCCTATGCTTCCAGCGTTCTAGACTCCTCTACCAGGGGGAAAAGAAACACGTTATCTACTTTGTCAAACACACTCAGAATCTTATGTGTTTCAAAGAGATTATGGCAGAGAATACAGACTCACTCTGATTAATCCTTCCTCATTAATCCTTGTCATGCCAGGAATTGGTGCAGTGAATTCTCTCCGTACTGAGTGTAACTCTCACTAAATAAGCAGAGCAAAATTGTGCATCATTCTCCATGTGTGTTCTCACCAAATCCCTGTTCAATGGTTGTAAGATGTTCTGAGTCTTATATCTGTCTTCCTGTAATAATGGACATCTCATTTACTTTCCAAATTAGAGACACAAGATACTGCAGATGCTGGAAATCTGGAGCAACATACAACAAGGTGGAGGAACTCATTGGGTCAGGCAGCATCTGCGGAGGGAAATTGACAATCAACATTTCGAGTTCAGACCTTTCAATAGGACCTCCAGCGTTTTGTGTGTTGCTACCTTCCCAATCACTTGCTCTACCTATATGCCAACTTTCTGTTTCTTTTGTACAAAAACACCCAGATCGGAATGCTAACACATCAAGTTCAAGTTTACTGTCATTTCAATCATATACTGCCCAATAAAACAATGTTATTTCAGACCAAGATGCACAACACAGTACATATATCTCGCGCAGTACATATATCTCGCGCAGTACATATATCTCGCGCAGTACATATATCTCGCGCAGTACATATATCTCGCGCAGTACATATATCTCGCGCAGTACATGTAACTCAGTACGTATAACTCGCGCAGTACACATAACTCACGCAGTACATATATCTCGCACAGTACATATAACTCAGTACATATATCTTGCACAGTACATATAACTCACACAGTACGTATAACTCGCACAGTACATGTATCTCACACAGTACATGTATCTCACACAGTACATGTATCTCACAGTACATATAACACACGGTACATATAACTCACACGGTACATATATCACACGGTACATTTATCTCGTACAGTACGTATATCTCACACAATACGTATATCTCGCACAGTACATATATCTCACACAGTACATATAACTGGCACAGTACATATATCTCGTACAGTACATATATCGCGTACGGTAAGAAGTAAGCAGTAAACACTGCTGGTGCTGCATAATGTGACCTGAGTGGTGGCTGGGAGTTCAGTCGTCTCAGGGTCTTGGCAGAGAAGCCGTCTCCCATCCTTACAGTCGTTGTCCTAATGCTACAGTACCTCCTAATGGATCAAGAGATGGTTGGACAGAGGGGAGGGGTTTTTAATAGTTTCTCACTCTTTAAGTGATGTTTTGCTTTCTGTTCTTCCTGCCAAAATGGAAAACCTCATATTTTTCCTGCAGTCCTATTCACCCAACCCACTCTATTGCCTCCCTTTCCATTTCCTTGCACCCCTCCTTTGCTTGATCCCCACCACCTTCTCCCTCCCTTCTGTGCATGAGCCCTGATAGAGAGTATATACAGGCAGATGTTCTGATAGAGGAGGACTGGTGTGTAAAGAGTTCTCCCTGAAACAGAAGGACTGAGAGTCACCAGTCATTGTACAGCATACATCTTAGAAAAACTAAGAGTTTACAAATATTTCCTTGAGGGAGAGAGATAGAAACACAATAGTGTACAGATATCAGGGGGGACTGAGACCCAATGAATGCAGGTGATCTCTCACAAAATGACACTAGTGTGCCTATATCTTCATAGGAGAGAGAGATTTGGAGAAACTAGTCAGTTGTAGACATCTCCCTCAGAAAGAAGTGTTATGCGAGAGATTTCAGATTATATATTTTACCCTGAGAGATAGACTGTTGAGAGATACCAGTTGGCATATCAGTATCACCCTGAGAAAACGACTGACAGTGCAGATTTGCCCCTGAGTGGGTAGATCTGAAAGTTATCAGTCAATGTTCAGATACCTGATACAAGGGACTACGGAACATGAGTCTGTGTGCAGATGTCACCCAGAGAGAGGGGACTAAGATCTATCAGTGCGCAGATGTCACCCTGAGGGAGGGGAACAGAGAGACACCAGTCACAAAATAGATAATCTTTGCCGTCCTTTGGAGCATGGAGACAGGACAAAGATTAGCAATGAGATCTCAGTGCAGTTTTACATTTTGATGTGATTAATCCTGGTTATATTTTTGTTGCAAGTTTGATTTATTGTGCTGTTTTCTGACTATCCACAACTCTAGTTAGTAATTAAGTTAGAAAATATGTATATGCAAAGGAAGCATCTTTTTTTTTAATGTTGAGTGATTGTGGAAGGATAGGCACTGAGATGGTGGAATGAATTCTGGATATCACTGCTCCATCTGTTCGCTAGTCAGACTGCATTGCAACACAACATTAACTCTTTGGAAATCCGGGCCCTGAAAACAGCAAGGTATTTTTTTAAAGTGAGTCTGCAAGCGACTGGCACTTTGCTTCTTGTGTTTGCTGTGGAGATAATTTCCTCCTGCTTCCCTTCGATGTCAGCATGTGGTGGATTGAACCCTGTTAATAATCACTCTTTGTGATCAATGATTGTACGGCTGTGTAGGTGCAGAGTACAATACAGGGCATGTCACACATCGTGGATCAGCTGATAAAAGGTAGGTTAGAAAGTCCTTGTTATATACCTGCAGTACATGTCATATGTTAATATATTCCCTGGATATAGAGTATAATGCATTAGGGTTAAGGATACATCACCACGTGGTACTATGCCTGGCTGCTGGTCTTCAGTAAAATATATAGCCTTGTGTCTTACAGATGTTATTGTTAAAATTTACTCCATTTCTCTACATAATCCAAGATCCACCCCAAAAGAACATTACAACGTGTGTTGTGGAGCACAGTGTTTCTGTCCTTGTCTTGTTCAGTTGTGGGTCACTCAGCCGCCTCCAGCCAGTGATGTTCTTCCATTTAGAATGCAGCATAGCTTCCGTACAGGCATGAAGGTGATCGTTTCCTTACCCCTGCCTTTGTGAGGCTTTTGGTCACTGACCGTCACTGCTGGAAGGACGCCTGCTCACTGCTGGAATATCTCCCTCACCCCATCAGCCCACTGTTTCCCTGAAGGCGATTCTGAGTTCCCATCGCTCCTCTCGGCCATTTGAACCAAACAACTTCCAGCTTATAAATAGTCCTGGACTACTTATCGCAGTACGGAGAAGGCCTTCCAATCCACTGGATCCTTGCCAGCTTCCGGCAGCACAATCACATTAGTCCCATTCTGCTTCTCAATTCAAATTGAGTTAAACTTAGAGAGAGACATACATTATGGAAACTGCCCCTTCGACTCCATACCAATCATCAAAACACCCATTTGCATTAATCCTTCTCCATTCCCTCCACCAGCTCCACCCATGCGTTATCTATCCCTCGCTGACTCACCAGGGGAAGTTTACAATGGCCATTAAACATACCAAGTTGTACATCTGTGGGATGCGGGAAAAGGCAAAGCACGCGGAGAGAAACCTATTTAGGAAGAATTACAGGAGAGATACTGGCATGGGATAGCGGATGGCTGACAGGCAGGAGACAGCGATTGGGGAAAAAAGGGAGCCTTTTCTGGTTGGCTGCCAGTGACTAGTGGTGTTCCTCAGGGGTCAGTATTGGGACTGCTGATTTTCACATTGTTTGTCAGTGATTTAGATAATGGAATTGATGACTTTGCGGATGATATGAAGATAGATGGAGGGGTAGGTAGTGCTGAGGAAGCAATGCGATTGTAGCAGGACTTAGACAAATTGGAAGAATGGACAAAAAAGTGGCAGATACAGTGTTGGGAAATGTATGATAATGTATTTTGGTAAAAGGAACAAAAGTGCAGACTATTAACTAAATAGGGAGAAAATTCAAACATCAAAGGTGCTGAAGGATTTAGGAAAATTTATGCAAG
Source organism: Mobula birostris (assembly GCF_030028105.1). Lineage (NCBI taxonomy): Eukaryota > Metazoa > Chordata > Chondrichthyes > Myliobatiformes > Myliobatidae > Mobula > Mobula birostris. The sequence goes on from NC_092387.1 coordinate 41,108,979, forward strand.
ACTTCCAGAAGGTTAATTTACAAGTTGAGTCTGTGGTAAACAAGGCAAGTGCAATGTTGGCATTTATTTCAAGGTGAGTAAAATATAAAAAGCAAGGAGATAATGCTGAGGCTTTATTAGATACTAGTCTGACTGCACTTGGAGTATTGTCAACACTTTTGGGCCCCTGATCACAGAAAGGATGTGTTGTCATTGGAGAGAGTCCAGAGGATGATTCTGGGAATGAAGGGTTAACATATGAGGAGTGTTTGGCAGCTTTGGGCCTGCACTCACTGGAATTTAGAAAACTGCAGAGGAATCTCATTGAAACCTATTGAAAGGACTAGATAGGGTGGATGTGGAGAGGATGTTTCCTATGGTGCGGGTATACAGAACGAGAGGGTACAGCCTCAAAATTGAGGGGTGACCCTTTAGAGCAGAGGTAGGGAGGATTGTTTTTTTGCCAGAAAGTAGTGAATCTGTGGAATGCTCTGCCAGACAGCTGTGGAGGCCAAGACCGTGAGTTTATTTAAAGCGAAAATTGATAATTTCCTGATTGATCAGGGCATCAAAGGTTATGGCGAGAAGGCAGGTGAATGAGCTAAATGGGATCCAGGATCGGACATGATGGAATGGCAGAGTAAACTCAATGGGCTGAATGGCCTAATTCTGCTCCTATGTCTTGTGGCCTTATGATCTTATATGCAGACTCCATGCAGACTGTACTGGATGTCAGTTAGGAGCGCTAATTTTTGTGCCATCATAATACATTTACATTTCCAGCCTTGTGCATAATGCTTTTGCACGATGAAAATGCCTTCTTTTGATGTAGCTGATCTAAACCCTACCAAATGTTTTCAAGTGAAAAGGCCTTCAATGTTTCTATCCATTAAATGTTCAGGTCAGAAAGAGCATCCCACTGATTCATTTCTCTGTGACTTTAACCTTTTGTCTATCATGGATGACTGAAATGGCACAGTACAAATACTTTTACAATGGATTACCATGACCCTCTGTCTCAGTTGTTCCTACTTCTGTTTACTTTCTTATTGAATTATTTACTTACATCTCTGTTTCTCTGTAATCTACCCACCAATGTATCTATCTATCTGTCTATCTATCTATCCGTAAACATATTCATTTAATTATCAATTATTTATTCCATGTCACCTCTTTGTTCCTCTACCCTTAAAATTTCCCGTTCCCTCAAATTCTGCCAACTTCTTGTATTGATTTTTATCAATTATCTCACCATGTATCTCATTGTAACCTCCTTTTATTAAATGCTTTTGTGCCAACCTCAAATGTCAGACTCTACCCTCACATGAAAGTTTGGGTTATTTATCTGTGTTTAAAAAAAAAAAGTCCTCAAACATTTAACTTTCCACTGGCCCAGCAAGTGCTTATTGATAGCTACACTTTGAATTAGAACTTGAACTGTTTCCACAACTTACTCACTCACTTTCAAGGATTCTACAACTCATGTTCTCAATGTTATTTATTTTTATATGCACAGTTTGCCTTCTTTTGCACGTTTGTTGCTTGTCAGTCTTTGTTTATGTACGTTTCTTTCATAAATTCAGTTATAATTCTTTATCTTCCTGTAATTGCCTGCAGGAAACTGAATCTCAGGTATGATTATGAGGACACACAGTCCTCTTTTATTGTCATTTAGTAATGCATGCATTAAGAAATGATACAATGTTTTTCCAGAATGATATCACAGAAACACATGACAAACCGACTTAAAACACATAATTATAACATATAGTTACAACAGTGCAAACAATACCGTAATTTGATAAGAGCAGACCATGGCACGGTAAGGACTCAAAGTCTCTCGAAAGTCCCATCACCTCACGCAGACGGTGAACCTCCAGCGCCGCCAACTTGCTGATGCAGCATACTGGAAGCATCCGATCACAGTCCAACTTCCGAGTCCATCCGAAAACTCCGAGCCTCTGACCAGCTCTCCAACACTGAGCACCGAGCACCATCTCTGCCGAGTGCTTCGACCCCGGCCCCGGCAACAAGCAATAGGCAAAGCCAAGGATTTGGGGCCTTTGTCTCCGGAGATTCTCGATCACACAGTAGCAGCGGCAGCAAAGCAGGCATTTCAGAAGTTACTCCAGGTGTTCCTCCGTGCTTCTCACGGCTGTCTCCGTCAAATCCAGATTGTGCACGGCCCCCTAGTTACACATATGATAATCATTCGGAACGGTCGCGCGTGCTGTGTCTTGCCGCCATCTTCTCCCTCCCTCTAGGATATGGTAATGCATTTTTTCGGGCAGATGGGGCTCATTGGCTGTGGTTGGCAGCTCATCTCGGAGGAGAAAAGCTCTGATTCCAAACCTTCACTGCCTTGCAACTATGCACATTCTTTCTTTTTCAATCTTTTTATTAATTTCAAAATATAGAAACAAAACATAGCAATAATACAGATAATATGAGATGTATTGTTACATTTAAAAAAGAGTAATTGCAAAACCAAATAGTGGAAATTACCAAAACTCCCATATATATAGAACTGATCACGGACAATATAAAGCAAAAAAAAAGGAAAAAGACAAAAAAAAGAAAAAAAAACCCATCCCAAAAGAAAAAAAAACAACTAAACTAAACTAAAAGACTTGGGCAAAACTAACAACTTAAAAATGGAAAAGAAGAAAACCTCAGCGTCGACGCCTCCACTCCCCTCCAACAACAGTACAGAGAAATAAAACCAGTTTGGAAATGATCAAATTACATCAAATGAAAATGCTGAATAAATGGCCTCCAAATTTTTTCAAACTTAATAGAAGGGTCATAAACTGCACTTCTAATTTTCTCCAAATTCAGACACACCATAGTTTGTGAAAACCAATGAAATACTGTAGGAGGGTTGATTTCTTTCCAATTCAACAAGATGGACCTTCTAGCTATTAAAGTAAGAAATGCAATCATCCTTCGTGATGAAGAGGTTAAATTATTTGAGTCTATCATTGGTAGTCCAAAGATAGCAGTAATTGGATGAGGTTGTAAGTCTATATTTAGGACCGTTGAAATAATATCAAAAATATCTTTTCAATATTTCTCCAACAAGGGACATGACCAAAACATGTGAGTTAAAGAAGCAATCTCAGACTGGCATCTGTCACATATTGGATTAATATAAGAGTAATAACGAGATAGTTTATCTTTGGACATATGAGCCCTGTGAACAACTATAAACTGTATCAACCTATGCTTAGCACATACAGAGGATAAATTCACCAACTGAAGAATTTTTTCCCATTTTTCAGTCGGTATATTAATCTCAAGTTCTCTTTCCCAGTCAGCTTTAATTTTATTAGAGGCATCAGGACATAAATTCATAATTATATACAATTGCTGTTACACCTTTCTGAGAAAGATTTAAGTCTAAGATTTTTTCCAAAATGTCCATTGGATATGGGTGTGGAAAATTAGGAGAGACAGTAATTAAAAAGTTTCTAATCTGTAAATATCTAAAAAAGTGAGATCTGGGTAAGTTATATTTATTAGAGAGTTGATCAAAAGACATAAAACAGTCATCCAAGAATAAATCGCGAAAAGATATTATACCTTTGGTTTTCCAATCAAAGTAAGCTTGATCCATCATGGAAGGTTGAAAAAGAAAATTTGATATAATGGGACTTGCTAGAATGAATTGATTAAACCCAAAAAATCTTCGGAATTGAAACCATATACGTAAAGTATGTTTAACTATTGGGTTATTCATTTGTTTATATGATTTAAAAGAAGTAAAAGGAAATAAAGTTCTTAAAACCGAACCCAAGGAAAACCCTTGTAATGAATTAGATTCAAGATTTACCCAGTGAGGGTTTAAAGATGCGTCCAAATCTTGTAGCCAAAATTTTAAATATGGAATATTAATTGCCCAATAATAGAATCTAAAATTTGGGAGGGCAAGTCCCCCCCTCCTTCTTGAATTTCTGTAAATATCTCTTACCTAACCTAGGATTTTTATTCTGCCAAATATATGAGGAAATTTTTGAATCTACGTTATCAAAAAAAGATTTTGGGATAAAAATTGGAACCGATTGAAATATATACAAACATTTAGGCAAATTATCATCTTAATAGCATTAATCCGACCAATCAAAGACAAAGAAATTGGGGACCATTTGGTAAATAAAAGTTTAATCTGATCAATTAAAGGTAAAAAATTAGCTTTAAATAAATCTTTATATTTTTTGGTAATTGTTATCCCTAAGTATATAAATGAATCAGTAACCAATTTAAATGGTGAACATCCATAAATAGGTACATGCTTATTTAAAGGGAATAATTCGCTCTTACTAAGATTCAATTTGTAACCAGAAAAGTTACTAAATTGAGCTAACAGATCTAAGATAGCAGGAATTAACTTCTCCGGGTTAGAGATATATAACAACAAATCATCTGCATATAATGATAGTTTATGTATTTCATTTCCATGGGTAATACCAACAATATTTGGCGAGTCACGGATAGCAATTGCTAAAGGTTCAAGAGCAATATTAAATAGTAAAGGACTAAGAGGGCAACCTTGCCTAGTACCACGAAAAAGACGAAAAAAAGGAGATCTATAATTATTTGTACAGACCGAGGCTACCGGGGAGTAATATAACAATTTAATCCAAGATATAAATGTCAAATTAAAATTAAATTTCTCAAGAACATTAAATAAATAAGGCCATTCAACTCTGTCAAAGGCTTTCTCAGCATCTAATGAGATAATACATTCCGGGGTAGTAAGTGAGGGGGTATCAACTATGCACATTCAAGGGGTACGCTTTGGGAGTAAACCCCAAGGAAGAGTCCAGAGCTGGAGGTCCTCAGGCTGCCCAATATTGAGTTCAATGCTGACCAGCAACTCCGGCAATGCCACGGGTGCCAAACTGTATCGGTCTCTGCCGGTGCTTTGGATTCATCAGTTGTGCAGAGAGGGGTATCCTGCTACCTGGGCAACTGCTTGCTCTGTATCATACTGCCATGGCCTGCATATCACATAGACTGCTGGGATGCACCATCCATGGTTGACCCTGACTAACAGATGGCCTCATATGCATTTTGATAATAAATTTACTTTGTCTTTAGTTGGATTGCTGGCAGTTAGTGCAATGGACTCTAACCAATAAAGTATGTACTGTAATTTGTGTCACCATTTTGTGTGTGTTGCTTTGGGTTTCCAGCATCTACAGAATTTCTCGTGTTTATTATCTACTATTTCTGTTGCATTGCATTTCCTTGCAGTATCACTTTTTTGGCCTGTGAACATTCTGAACATTGAGTACCGTTCTCCTCCATTTTGAAGAGATTATTTAATTCATAGACACTCTATTTGTCTTTAACTCCACCCAACATTACCGGCCTATTTTTTGCTTCATTGATCTTTCTTTTATCTGTGAATTTCTTCCTTTATCCATTAAGGTAGGAAGAGGTGTCCTTTTATCTCCCATTGTGGACTTTATCTCCCATTGTGGACAATAGCTGTGCTATTGTTGGAGTACTATAATCATACATTTACATTCATTCTCTTTCCTTCATGAATATTTGTGACTAACAATGTTCTATTCACTGCTTTGCTTTACTTGGTTTATGTGCATTCCTGTTAGTTCCATCACACTCCTTTCATTGGAGGAATAAAGGATTGCAGTTGCCGAATCTGGATTAGCACACAAGGTGCCTGGAGATCTTTAGGGCTGGGCAGCTTCTGCAGAAGGAAATGGACAGTCTGTGTTTCAGGTTGACCCACTTCAGATGCATTATAAATTGGAGGGGAGATAGCCACTATAAAAAGGTAGAGGGAAAGTGTAGATTAAGCAATAGGTGGATTCAGGTGAGGAAGGGTCATGTGCAGATGGAGAAGGGAATGGTGGAAGTGAACGGAAGTTGGGAGGTGGTAGGTGGAGGTGATATCAGGGAGAAGAGGATGCCATCTGATAGGAGAGGAGGGTGGTGCATGGAATCATTGGAGAGAGGAGCGGATCGCAGACGGGTGCACTGGAGGAGTGGAACAAGTGGGAGAAGTGTGGCCACTTTGGTGATGAATATCTATTATCTGTCGAGTAGGAGACTGCACAATCCTGATTTGATGGAGACAGACGTGAGAGCACAGCGGAACATCTGGAAAACTTCCGAAATGCCGCTTTGCTGCCGCTGCTACTGCGTGGTAACCGGAACCTCCGGAGCAGAAGGCCCCGAAATCCTCGGCTTTGCGTGTTTCAGCGGCTGGGGAGAGGTCGAAGGCGCTCGGCAGAGGATGGCTCTCTGGAGGCGTTATCGGAGAGGCTGCTTGGAAGCTTGGAGTTTTCGGACAGATGGACTCAGGGTTGGCTGGGGTTGGCTGCTTCCAAGGTATCGGCAAGTTGACGGTGCCTGGAGGTTTATGGCAGGGAGTTTCTCCCTTTTGCTGTCTGCTATCGGGGACTCTGGACTTTGAGACTGTTTTTTACTGTGCCCATGGTCTGTTCTTTATCAAATTATGGTATTGCTTTGCACTGCTGTAACTATATGTTATAATTATGTGGTTTTGTCAGTGTTAGTCTTTGGTCTGTCCTGTTTTCTGTGCTATCACTCCAGAGAAACATTGTATCATTTCTTAATGCATATATGCATTTCTAAATGACAATAAAAGAGGACTGAGTGTTCTCATAATCTAGGTGTGTGGATGATGGGCTGGTGGAGTAGGTGGAGGAGTAGAATGAAACTGCCTCAGAAGGCAGTGGAGGCCAATTCTCTGGATTCTTTCAAAAAAGAGTTAGATAGAGCTCTTAAAGATAGCGGAGTGAAGGGATATGGAGAGAAGGCAGGAAAAGGGTACAGACTGTGGATGATCAGCCATGATCACAGTGAATGGTGGTGCTGGCTCGAAGGGCTGAATGGCCTACTCCAGCACCAATTGTCTATTGAAACAGAGTGACGGGGGCTGAAGTGTCTTTCGGAAGAATGAGGTGGATCAGGAGTAGAGAGCAAAGGGATAGAGGGAGAGTGACTCATTCATCCTGTGTGATGCTTCTTTAATCATTCAGCTCACCAATTATGCTCGCAATATTTTGGAATTTGACAGAAACATAGCTCTAACTTTGCCTAACAGGAGCAGCTTTGACATCATTTAAAGGGGCTCGTTGTTGTTTATTTTTCAGCGCAAACACAATTAAAATCAACTTTTTTATAAATAGAAGAGGGTGGTTAGGAGTGGTGTGGATGCCTTGTCAATTGATGATGGTGGATTGGAAATGGAAAACGTGGTGAATGCTTTGCCTCTCATTGAGTAAAGCCTATACACCCCAACAGAACTAATATGGAATAGGTTTGAGGCACTTGGCCATAATCAGTGGAAGCAAATACGCCACGATGAAGAATATTGTAGCACTGAAGAGCAACAAAATGCACAACACTAGATGAGGTACATGAAAGGTTTTAGAAGGTTTTATAATTATGAGAATATTGCAGGTATTACGAGCATAATCTTCCAAACAGTTATCCATACACTTAGCATTGGAGAGTTGGGTGTGTTGATCCACTATTTTGAAAAGTTGAACTCGAAAGCCAGGGAATTATAGATGCATTAACCTATCATCGGTTGTTAGGAAATTGCTAAAGTGCTTAAAGGCTGTCAGTTGATCATAATATGCCAGCACAGATACGCAAAAGCAAACCGCATCTGATGAGCCTGAATGAACTTGGACGGGGAAGGCCATGGGTGATTTTAAATAGACTTCCAAAAGGGATTTGACAAAACCTCCCTTAGGGAACTGCCAGACAAAGCTGAAGACAGTTTATTGACCCAGCTAGGAAGTTGGCTGTGCTTCAGGAGCCTGAGAGTAGGAACAGTGGGCAGATACTCAGTTGGCAGGAGGTGACTAAGTGGGTCCAGCAAGGAAATATTTGCCCTGCAATCATTCACCTTGTTTATAAATCACTTAGATGATGGGATAGAATGGTTTCCACAGATATAATGATAGGCAGCCCTGGTAAGTAGCGTAGATGGATGTGCTTTATTACCGGGAAATTAGTAAGTCAGGTTGTAGTTTAAGCAGCTCATGTCCCACTCTTACCACCCATGCTATCCCTCGAGTTCAAGTTCAGGGTGTGAATGCTGTGAGAACTAGCTTTTTGCAGCAGAAACACTGAAGATGATAGTTGGCTGCACGTACCTGTTGTGGTCCTTTAGCTTGACAGGCACTCCAAGTCTCACTGCTGCCAGCATCCAATATGACATAGTCATCAATGAGCAACCACTAGGCCTCAGGTGGTGGATCCCAAGGCCCCATCCCAGACATCCTGACTTCTTTTTCAAATGTCTCTGTTGGTCAGAAATGTTTAAAAACAATTGATTAAACTAATTAATATCTATTGAAAATAACAAATAATAAAATGTATTTGTCATTGGAATTCATTACTGATATTAGAATTAAATGCAACAAAAGATCGTTTGCCTGTAATATTTCATTCAAGGTCGCTATATCTACGTGCATGGGTAGTGTTATGTTCCATATGACTGGCATAAAGCCAAGGGTTTGGGCAGTGCCTCGGACCTCTGACATTGGACTTCTAGGCCGTTCCCAGTGTCTATTCCAATGTGCAGGCCTCCACACTGCAGCCAGCCAGATGTTGCCTTGGCAACGGTCCAGGAGTGAATACCCAGTCAGCTCGATGAATGAGAGAAGCCAAGACTAGCAGCAAAGGTTCAAAAAGATTTGGGCTTTGAGTACACAGATCATATTAATATTCAGGACTGGCAGAGAAATTTTGTAAAAAGCAAATGGAACTCAGGTTCCTGGGATACAAGTGGGCAGATGTTCCTGTGCATTTATACCGAACAGCACTTAAGGAGCTCTGTGAGCCATTCTGTACAAAACATTTTGGGGAGGAGTGCAGTGCAGATTCAGAGAATTATTATGGCATAGGAGACCATTCAACCCACCAGCATGTGATGTAGTGAAACCAAGGGTAAAAATACAAGGTGAGGCTGCAGAACGGAAGTTTTAATTTAAAACAAGGTTGGATAGAGTTTTGCATAGTAGGAGAATTAAGGGTAATGGGGAAAAGGCATACAGGTAGAGATAAGTCCATGACCAGATCAGCCATGATCTTATTGAATGGTGGAGCCTACTCCTGCTCCTATTTCTTAAGTTCTTAATTTTGTGGAATTTAGGTGAAGGGGAGATTTGTTTGATGCTCAAGATACCAAGGGAGGGTGCTAAAACTGCTTATATTGGTTGGGGATTCTGAGACCAAGGGGCAGAATATAAAAAATGGATGATTCAGGAATGAAGTTGGGAACTTCTTTTAGGAAAATAGAGCGATAGATTTTTGGAACTCCCATGTGCAAACTAATTAATGCTGATCAGTTGTTGTTAAATCTGGAGTTGAAAGATCTTTGTTGCAAGAAGATATTTGAGTTAAAGTTTAGTCTCCTTGACTGGTGGTATGGATAAAGATATCCCCCATTTCTTTGTTCCTGGTCTTTTGAGTTTAATTACCACTTCTTGTCTTTTCCTCCTCTATTTTACAGTCCAGTGACCCGTTCTTCAAACCCAATAGATCTGAAGCAAAGATGCAAGCAGTCACGTTTAAAGAGAAATACTCAGCTGTCAGGTAGCATCCATGGAGAGAAACAGAGCTTATGCTTTAGGTCAAGCTGCTTCAGGGAGGGCATTTCCTCATAGTCTTCAGGTGGTTGTGAGAGATCATGGATCTACTGCCCAGCTTACCCCCTCATTTCACACACACTTCACCAGAAGAGGGCAGGTTAGTGATAAACAGGTCTTAGTTTGAGTGAAAGAGGGAAGAGGACCAAATGGGAGTTCTGTGACTGGGCAGGTTGCAGGAAACATTAAATGACTAAATGTGTGACATAGCCAGTTGAAAGTAGGTGATAATGAGCCATGGTAAAGAAGCAATATGATAGGTCTAGAGGAGATATAAATTGAAATAGAGTTCTCATCTGACAGTAAAAAAAGAAAGTGGTACCACTTAACTGGGATCACAGGGAAAAGCTTGTAGACAGAGAGCAGATGTTTTACTGGAGATGATCCAGCCAGTCTTTTATACCCTCTGTGCAACATTGTAAGCAGCAATTCACAGCATCGTAAATTTGAAGAACTTCAAACTAAGTGTTGCTTCTCCTGGAGATAATATTTGGGCTCCTGGGCAGTGAGATCATAGCTAGTGCTGTTTGGAAGTAACATCTCCTCCTTGTTGACAATTAACACCGGTGCATGTCAAGGATGTGTGCTTAGCGCACAACTCTACTCTCTCCACACCCATGACTGTGTGGCTAGGCACAGCTCAAATACAATCCATAAACTTGCCAGTAACATAACTATTGTTGGCAGAATTTCAGATGGTGACGAGGAGACTTATAACAGTGAGATAGATCAGCTGGTTGAGTGGTGTTGCAACAACAACCTTGTACTCAACATCAGTAAGACCAAGGAATTGGATATGGATTTCAGGAAAGGGATTTGAGGGAACATTTGCCAGTCCTTATTGAGGGATTAGCAATGGAAAGCATGAGTACTTTCAAGTTCCTGGCTGTCAATATCTCTGAAGGATTATCCTCGGCCCAATATATTGATGCAATTACAAAGGAGACAAGACAGTGGCTATCCTTCATTAGAGGTTTGAGGAGGCTTTGTATGTCACCAAAAACTCTCGCAAATTTCTACAGATGAACCACGGAGGTTACCTAACTGGTTTCATCACAGTTTGGTATGGAGGGGCAACTGCACAGGATCAGAAAAAGCTGCAGAATTCAGCCAGCTCCATCATGGGCACCAGCCTCCCCACCACTGAGGACATCTTCAAAAGGTGATGCCTTGCAAAAGGTGGCCTCCATCGTTAAGGACCCTAATCAGCCAGGACATGCTGTCTTCTCATTACTTCCATCAAGGCGGAGGTACAGGGGCAGGAAGCCACACACTCAACGTTTTAGGAAAAGCTTCTTCCCCTCTGTTATCATATTAAAGACTGGACAATGAACCCATGTACAATACCGCACTATTTTTTTCTCCTTTTTTTCATTTCTTGGCTTTTAGCGCCAATTTATATAGCTATATATGTGTGTGTGTGTATAAATATATATCTTAAACATCAATCATATGTCCCCTTCAGCTAAATTCCACATAATCTGCACTGTGCTCCTTCTCAAACTGTCTTGTACTTGCACTCATTTGTACGGCATTTCTCTTTAGTAAACCAAGGAAAACCACCAATTATATTAATGCATCCAATTATTTTATATCATAATTATTTTATAATGCTGGCATATCCAAAATGATGAATTTAAATAATTATATATGAATAAATACTGTAGATATGTAATATGTAATAGATATGCCTGTCCTCGCATGTGAAGTCAGCTCCGGTAGACTAGGCGGCAGAGATCAACAGTGAAATCCAGCACCCGGGAAGATAGTTCTGCAGTACCGCATGGAGTGCAAAGGGCATGACAAGGCACAGGCAAAGTCATGGTTATCTACTGCAACCATGGAAGACCATAGCCATGATGACTACTCGTAGGACTGGACCTGTACTTCCAAGGTTGAGAGAGTGGAACTGCCCAAGTTCAAAGACTTTCCTGCTTTAGGAACTCTTCCACTCGGGTGCCCTGTCATCGCTGGATACAATGGACAACCAACAATCAAATGCTAATTTGGTTTGGTTTGTTTTATTATTATTGTTACATGTACTGAGATAGAGGGAAATGCTTGTCTTGCATACTGTTCATACAGATCCATCATTACACAATTGGGGTAGTACAAAATAAAACAGTAACAGGATGCAGAATAAAGTGCTGCAGCAGCAGAGAAAGGGCAGTGAAGGTAGACAACAAGGTGCAAGATGAAGATGAGGTAGGTTGTGAAGTCAAGAGTCCATCATCTCCAACTGGTATTGCAGACGATGCAAAGGTAGGTGGATGGGGCTGGTAGTGCTGAGGAAGCCGAGTCTGCAGAGCCATTTAGACCAGTGAGAAGAATGGGCAAAGAAGAAGCAGAAGGAAGTGTCTGGTCATGCATTTTGATAGAAGGAATAAGGGCTTAGACTACTTTCTAAACACGAGTGAATTTAGAAATCAGAGGTGCAAGTGGACTTGGGAATCCTACTGCAGGACTCCCCAAAGGTTAACTTACATGTTGAGTCAGTAGTAAGGAAGACAAATACAATGTGAGCATTTACTTCAAGAGGACTAGAATACAAAAGTAAGGATGTAATGCTGAGGCTTTATAAGGCACTGGTCAGACAACATTTGGTGAGCAGTTTTGGCCCCTTTGTAAGAAAGCATATGCTGGTATCGTAAGGTTCAGAAGAGGTTTATGATGATAACCCCAAGAATGAAAGCACTAATGTACGAGGAGTAAAACACACAAAATGCTGGAGGAACTCAGCAGGCCAGGCAGCATCTATGGAAAAGAGTACAGTCGGCATTTTCGGCCAAAGCTCTTTGGCAAGACTTTCTGGCTCCAACATAATGGTCACTGGTTCCATTTAATATCAGAACCGAAGGGTCTTGGCCTGAATTGTCAACTGTACTCTTTTCCATCCAGTTCTTCCAAAGGTGTGTAGCTTGGATTTCCAGCATCTGCAGATTTTCTCTTATTTGTGATTGAATGTATGAGGAGCATTTGGGAGAATGGTTCTATACTCACTGGAGTTCAGAAGAATGTTTGAGGGATCTTTTTGAAACCTACTGAATATTGAAAGGTCTAGATAGAATGGATACAGAGAAGATGGTTCCAATAGTTGGTGAATCTAGGAACAGAGGATGCAGCCTCAGATTAGAGGGAGATCCTTCAGAACAGAGATGAGGAGAAATTTCTTTAACAAGTGGGTGGTTAATCTGTAGAATTCATTGCCACAGGTGGCTGTGGAGTCTAAGAGATTGGGTATATTTAAAGAGGAGATTAGACATTAAGACATTGGTGCAGAATTAGGCCATTCAGCCCATTGAGTATAGTTCACTAGTCCATCATGGATGACCCCAGATCCCACTCAGTCCCATACACCTGCCTTCTCACCATATCCTTTGATGCCCCGACCGATCAGGAAACTACCAACTTCAGCCTGAGATACATCCACAGACTTGGCCTCCACCGCAGGTTGCGGCAGAGCATTCTACAGATTCACTACTCTCTGACTAAAAAATTTCCTCCTTACCTCTGTCCTAAAAGGTCACCGTCAATTTTGAGGCTGTGCTTTCTAGTTCTGGATACCCCCTCCATAGGAAACATCCTCTCCATATCCATCCCACCTAGTCCTTTCAACATTCAATAGGTTTCAGTAAGATTCCCCTGCACGCTTTTAAATTCCAGTGAGTACAAGCCCAAAGCTGCCAAACGCTCCTCATATGTTAACCCCTTCATTCCCAGAATCATCTTTGTGAACCTCCTCAGGACTCCCTCCAATAACAACACATCCTTTCTGAGATATGGGGCCCAAAACTGTTGACAATACTCCAAATGCGGCCTGACTAGTGTCTTATAAAACCTCCGCATTATCTCCTTGCATTAATATTCTATTCACCTTGAAATAAATGCCAACATTGCGTTTCCCTTCTTTACATAGACTGAACCTGTAAATTAACCTTCTGGGAGTCCTGGAAGTCTTGCATGAGGACTCCAAAGTTCCCCTGCACCTCTGAAGTTTGAACCTTCTCCCCATTTAGATAATAGTCTGCACTGTTCCTTTTACCAAACTGCATTATCATACATTTCCCAGCACTGTCTTCCATCTGCCACTTTTTCCCCATTCTTCCAATTTGTCCAAGATCTGCCCAGCTGCAATCGCATTGCTTCCTCAGCACTTCCTACTGCTCCACCCATCTTCGTATCATCTGCAAACTTTGCCACAAAGCCATCAATTCCATTATCAAAATCATTGACAAATAATGTGAAAAACAGCAGTCCCAATACTGACCCCTGAGGAACACCACTAGTCACCAGCAGCCAACCAGAAAAGGCTCCTTTTATTCCCACTTTCTGCTTCCTGCCTGTCAGCCATTCTTCTATCCATGCCAGAATCTTTCCGGTAATGCTGTGGGATTTTATCTTGTTAAGCAGCCTCATATGTGCCACGTTATCAAATGCCTTCTGAAACTCCAGGTAAATGATATTCACTGCCTCTCCTTTGTCCTCCATGCTTGTTACTTCCTTGAAAAATTCTAACAGGTTTGTCAGGCAAGATTTCCCTTCACAGAATCAACGCTGACTTTGGACTTATTTTATCATTAGTCTCCAAGTACCCTGAAACCTCATCCTTAATAATAGACTCCAACATTTTCCCAGCCACTGAGTTTAGGCAAACCGGCATATAATTTCCTTTCTTTTGCCTTCCTCCCTTTTTAAAGAGTGGAGTTGCATTTGCAGTCTTCCATTCCTCTGGAACCATGCCAGAATCAAGCGATTCTTGAAAGATCATGACCAATGCATCTGTTATCTCTTCAGCAGCCTCCTTTAGGACTCTGGGATATAGTCCATCTGATCCAGGTGACTTATCCACCAAAATACTTTTGAGTTTACCTACCACTTTTTCCTTTGTAATAGCAATGGCACTCACTGCTGCTCCCTGACACTCATGGACCTCTGGCCCACTGCTAGTGTCTTCCACAGTGAACACAGATGCACAATACCCATTAAATTCATCTGCCATTTCTTTGCTTCCCCTTCCCCATTACTCTCCTCATCAGAATCATTTCAAGTGGTCCAATATCAACACTCACCTCCCTTTTACCCTTTATATAACTGAAAAAAAACTTTAAGTATCCTGCTTTATATTATTGGCTAGTTGGCCCTCATATTTCATCTTTTCCCTTCTTAATGGCTTTTTAGTTGCCTCTAGTTGGATTTTAAAAGCTCCCCAGTCATTCAACTTACTACTCACTTTATATGCCCTCTCCTTGGCTTTTACGCAGTACTTAACTTCCCTTGTCAGGCACAGTCACCTACCCCTACCATTTGAGAATTTCTTCTTCTGTGGGACATATCTATCCTGCACCTTGTGAACTATTCCCAGAAACTTCGGCCATCTCTGCTCTGCCAGTGTCCTTCTCTAATCTCCCTGGGCAAGCTCCTCCCTCATATCTCTGTAAATCCCTTTATTTCATTGCAATACTGATAGATGTGACTTATGCTTCTCCCTCTCAAATTGCAGTATGAATTCAATCATCCTATGGAGTCCTTTATGTTAAGCTCCCCAATAAGATCTGGGTTACTACACAATACTCAGTCTAAGCTAGCCATTCCCCGAGTAGGCTCAAGCACATGCTGCTTTAAAAAGCCATCTCATAGGCATTCACCAAATCCCCTCTCTTGTGATCCGACACCAAGATGATTTTCCCAATCCTCTTGCATATTGAAGTCCCCCATTACCATTGTGATATTACCCACATTACATGCCTTTTCCAGCTCCCTTTGCAATCTCAGCCACACATGTTGTCACCATTTGGAGACCTATATATGATTCCCATCATGCTTTTTCACCCCTGCAGTTTCTTAACTCCACCCATAAAGATTCAACAGTCTCTGGCCCTGTGTCACCTCCTTCAAAAGGGGTAATTCCATCTCTTACCAACAGATCCACACCACGGCCTGTGCCTTCCTGCCTGTCCTTTCGATATAAAGCTGCATGTGGCTGCATATAAGCTCCATACTGTGGCCTTCTTTCAGCCACGACTCAATGATGCTGACAATGTCATATCGACCAAACTCCAATTGCGCCACCAGTTCATCCATCTTATTCCAAGTGCTACGCATATTTAAATACAGCACCTTCAGTCCTGCACTCTTTGCCCTTTTGAATTTTGCCTCTGTGGTCCAGCTTAACTCTTTGCTCAGTCTGCATTTGTACCCAATCATTGGTTTGTTCTTTCTTACATTTATGTTACATCCATCATCTACTTGTAAACCTGCTGACTCATTCTCAGTTCTATAGTACTGGTTTCATTTCCCTGCCATGTTAGTTTAAACCACTC
The DNA here is from genome assembly GCF_030028105.1 of Mobula birostris. Lineage (NCBI taxonomy): Eukaryota > Metazoa > Chordata > Chondrichthyes > Myliobatiformes > Myliobatidae > Mobula > Mobula birostris. The sequence goes on from NC_092387.1 coordinate 41,124,937, forward strand.
CCAAGAGCTCTAGTAAACCTGCCCACAAGAATATTGGTTCCCCTTGGATTCAAGTGCAACCCTCCCCTTTTGTACAGGTCACACCTGCCCCAAAAGAGGCCCCAGTTATCCAGAAGTAAACCAGTTATCTTGACCTCAGTGGTAGGGAAGATGTTAAAGTCAATTGTCAAGGATGAGGTGATGGAGTATTGGTGACATAGGACAAGATAGGACAAAGTCAGCATGGTTTTCTTCAGGGAAAGACCTGCTTGACGAACCTGTTGGGATTATTTGAGGAGGTTACAAGTAGGATAGATAAAGGGGATGCAGTGGATGTTGTATATTTGGACTTTCAGAAGGCCCTTGCCATACATGAGGCTACTTACCAGGTTAAGAGCCTGTGATATTACGGGAAAGTTACTAAGATGGTTATAGCATTGGCTGATTGGAAGAAGGCAGCGAGTGGGAATAAAAGGATCCTTATCTGTTGACTGCCAGTGACTAATGGTGTTCCGCAGGGGTCGGTGTTGGAACCAGTTCTTTTCATGCTGTATATAAATAATTTAGATGATGAAATAGATGGCTTTGTTGCCAAGTTTGCAAATGATATGAAGATTGGTGGAGGGGCAGGTAGTATTGAGAAAACAGGTAGGATGCAGAAGGACAGACAGATTAGGAGAATAGGCAAGAAAGTGGCAAATGAAATACAAGGTTGGAAAATGCATGGTCATGCACTTTGGTAGTAGAGATAAATCTGTGGACTATTTTCTAAATGGGGAGAAAATCCAAAAATCTGAGATGCAAAGGGACTTGGGAGTCCTTGTGCAGAGCACCCTAAAGGTTAACTTGCAGGTTGAGTCAGTGGTGAGGAAGGCAAATGCAATGTTAGCATTCATTTCAAAGGGTCTAGTATACAAGAGCAGGGATGTGATGCTGAGGCCTCACATTGAGAATTATGCACAGTTTTGGGCTCCTCATCCTAGAAGAGCTGTGCTGGCATTGGAGAGGGACCAGAGGATATTCGCAAGGATAATTCTAGGAGTGAAAGGGTTATCATACGAGGAACGTTTGATGGCTCTGGGTCTGTACTCGCTAGAATTTAGAAGGATGAGGGGGGAATCTCACTGAAACCTTTCGAATGTTGTAAGGACTAGACAGAGTTGATGTGGAAAGGATGTTTCCCATGGTGGGAGAGTCTAGGACAAGAGGGCACAGCCTCAGGATGGACGGACGCCCATTCAAAATAGAGATGTGTAGAAATTTCTTTAGCCAGAGGGTGGTGAATTTGTGGAATTTGTTGCCACATGCAGCTGTGGAGGCCAGGTCACTGGGTGTATTTAAGGCAGAGATTGATAGGTTCTTGATTGGACATGGCATCAAAGGTTACGGGGAGAAGGCCGGGAACTGGGGTTGAGGAGGAGAAAGAAGGATCAGCCATGGTTAAATGTCAGAGCAGACTCATTGGATCAAATGGCCTAATTCTGCTTCTTTGTCTTATAGTCTTATGGTCTAAATCTGAAACCCTGCCCCCGCTCCAATTCTTCAGCCACACATCTATCCACCACCACATTCAATTCCTATCCTCAACGTTGCGTGGTACGGGCAGCAATCCTGAGATTACTACCCTTGAAGCCCTGCTTCTCAGCTTCCTTCCTGACTCCCTCTATTCTGTTTTCAGGACCTCCTTCCTATCCCTACCTATGTTCTGATACGAATATGTACCACGACTTCTGACTACTCACCCTCTCTGTCGTGGACCCTAGCACCTGGGAGGCAAACAATCACTCGTGCTTCTTTTTCATGTCCACAGAATCGCATATCTTTCCCCCTAACTTTCGAGTCCCTTTTACGGCTGCCATCCTCTTCATTTTCCTACCCTTCTGAGCCACAGGGCCAAACTCAGTGCCAGAGGTAGCCGCCCCCCCCCCAAAGTACTCAATATAGATACTTACTGTTGAGGGGGACGGCCACAGGGGTGTTCTCCACTATCTGACATCCTCCCTTCCCTCTCCTGACAGTCATCCATTTATCTGTCTCCTGTAGCCCCAGGGTGACTCCCTCCCTGTAGCTCCTGTCTGTCACCTGTTCACTTTTCCTAACAAGCTGAAGGTCATCAAGCTGTAGCCCCAGTTCCTTAATACATCAAGAAGAAGCTGCATCTCGATGCACCTGGTGCAGATGCAGCCGTCGGGGAGGCTGGTAGTCTCCCAGAAATCCCAGAACAGAACACTGGCCCTGTAGACATACCCCCTCTTTTCTCAAGAGTTAAATAAGAAAAAAGAAATGAGAAGTAAGGAATGAACTTACCTACTTAACTTGCCTCTGCCTGTTCTCGCCGAGGCCCTGTGGAGCCAAAGCCTTACCAGTCTGACTCAGACACCTCCTATGATGACCATTCTGCTAGATGGCACCTCCCTTTTATGGAGACTGGGTTTTTAAAGCTGTTCGCCAGACTTGGGCGGGACTGCTTCTACTGTGTCTACGCAGTATTCCAATTGTCTCCTATTGAAAAAACTTCCTGCTTTTCAATGCTCTTCGCCGGACTTGTGCAGGAACACTTCTGCTGCGTCTGCGCTGTACTCCAATCAACAGCATTGATAGATTGATAGGTTCTTGATTAGTAAGCGTATCAAAAGTTATAGAGAGAAGGCAGTAGAAAATGGTTGAGAAGGAAAATAAATCAGCCATGATTGGATGGCAGAGCAGACTCAAAAGGCCTAATGGCCAAATTTTGTACCTAAGTCCTATGATTTTATGGTCTAAGAAAAAAATTTAAAAGTCTTATAACAATTGGGCAGAAGCTGGCCTTCAGCCTGGTGGTATGTGCTTTCAGGCATTTATATCTTCTGCCTGATGGAAGAGTTGAGAAGAGAGAATGTCTAGGGTGGTTGGGATCTGAGTCAGTAAGGAGTTTTGACAGAGTCTGTGGCGGGGAGGCTGCTTTCCATGATGTGCTGACCTGCAGTGCATCCAGGTGGAACAATTTTTATCGTGCATTGATAAAAATTGGTAATAGTAAATGGAAACATGCCAAATTTCTTTAGACTCCTGATGAAGCAGTGGTGTTGTTGAGCTTTCTGGGCCATAACATCTACATGCTTGTAACAGGACAGGGTATTGGGGAAGTTCACTCCCAAGAATTTGGAGCTCTCAACCTTCTTAATCTCAAAACCATTGAGGTAGACAGGAGCTTGTGCACCACCCCTCCAACACCACCTTCCCCCCACCCCTGAAGTCAATGACTAGCTTTTTTGTTTTGCTGACACTGTGGGAAAGGGCGTTGTCATGGCACCATGTTGCCAAGCTTTCTGTATGCCTTCTCTGCTCCAAGTCATCATTATTTGAGATATGGCCCACAACAGTGGAATCACCCGCAAACTTGTAGATGGAGTTCGAGTAGTATCTGGTCACGTAGTCATAACTGTACAGGAAGCTATGGGCGCAACTTTATGGAGCACCAGTGTGGAGAATAATCATGGCGGAGGTGTTGCTCCCTGTCCTTACTGGCTTGTCTGTTGGTCAGGAAGTCGAGAATCTAGTTACAGAGGGAGGTGTTGACCCTCAAGTCTCAGAGTTTGATGATGAGTTTGCTTGGAATTGTAGTATTAAAGTGAGAGTTGTAGTCAATAAATAATTGTCTGACAGATGAGTGTAGTGCCAGGGAGATGGTGTCCACTGTAGGCCTGTTCGGCAGTAGGTAAATTGTAGTGGATCAAGATTTCCTGGAAGGCCGGAGTTAATGCGTGCCATGACCAGCTTCCTAAAGCACTTTGTGATGGTGGATGTTAAAGCTGCTGAGCTGTAGTTATTAAGACACGTTACCTTGTTTTTATTTATTATTTAGAGATATAGCATGGAAATGGCCCTTTTGGCCCTTCGAGCCACACTGTCTAGCAGTCTGCTGATTTAACCCTTACCTAATCACAGGGCAATTTACAATGACGGGCATGTCTTTGGATGTCCAGTGCACCCAGAGAAAACCTATGCACACATAGAAAGGAACATACAAGCTTGCTGACAGAGAATGTTGGAATTAAACTCTGCACTCTGACTCCCTGAGCTGTAACAGAGTTGTGCTAATCACTTCCCTCTGTCTCTCTCTCTTCCTCCCTTCCTCCCTCCCTCCCCCTCCCTTCCCTCTCCCTCCCTCACCTCCCCCTCTCTCTCTCCTTCCCTCCCTATCTCTCTCCCTCTCCCTCACTCCCTCTCTCTCCCTCCCTCCCTTCCCCCTCTCTATTTTTCTTCTCTCTCTTTCTTTCTCTCTCATAGAAATCTTAAATATACAGGATCATAGTTGGAACCCACCAGTACTCAGTAGTGTTTGATAATGGCCTCAACTTTCTCATTAACCAGATTTGGCCTGTTTCCATCCTCTCTGAAACCTAAATAAATAACTTCCTTACACACAAAAGAACATCTGTGCTTTTTTTGACTTCACGTTATATTGATACACTCTTCTAAGCAGACCTTCATGTACCTTAAGGCTTTATTGCCACTCAGCTGTTGCATTTGGGAAGTCTTTCTGATTGCAAGTGTTGAGCCCCTTGCAGCATCTTTCTTGTAAGTGATAATTTTACCCCATCTGGTAGTTTGTTAATTGTACAAGCCCTTGAGGATGTCACTTGTCAAGTAGCATTGTCTCTATTTGTTGACAAGAAACTAGGTATAAGCATTAAATCTTACGAAATTAATGACAGTACGGTAAGTAATTTATCCTATTGCGTCTTTACTGGTCAAGAATGAGCTGCCTCACCTAATCCTGGTTATATAATCTGACTTGACATATCAACCCAAAAGAACAAAGCTGTCTAACTATGCAACATACATCAAAGTTGCTGGTGAACGCAGCAGGCCAGGCAGCATCTCTAGGAAGAGGTACAGTTCACGTTTCGGGCCGAGACCCTTCGTCAGGACTAACTGAAGAAAGAGCTAGTAAGAGATTTAAGAGGGGGAGGGGGAGATCCAAAATGATAGGGGAAGACAGGAGGGGAAGGGATGGAGCCAAGAGCTGGACAGGTGATTGGCAAAAGGGATATGAGAGGATCATGGGACAGGGGGCCCAGGGAGAAGGAAAAGGGGGAGGGGGGGAAACCAAAGTGGCCACACATTTTAATTCCACATCCCATTCCCATTTTGACATGTCTATGCACGGCCTCCTCTACTGTAAAGATGAAACCACATTCAGGTTGGGGGAACAACACCTTATATTCCGTCTGGGTAGCCTCCAACCTGATGGCATGAACATTGACTTCTCTAACTTCCACTAATGCCCCACCTTCCCCTTGTACCCCATCCGTTACTTATATACACACATTCTTTCTCTCACTCTCCTTTTTCTCCCTCTGTCCCTCTGAATATACCCCTTGCCCATCCTCTGGGTCCCCCCCGCCCTTGTCTTTCTTCCGGACCTCCTGTCCCATGATCCTCTCATATCCCTTTTGCCAATCACCTGTCCAGCTCTTGGCTCCATCCCTCCCCCTCCTGTCTTCTCCTATCATTTTGGATATCCCCCTCCCCTTCCCCCTCCCACTTTTAAATCTCTTACTAGCTCTTTCCTCAGTTAGTCTTGATGAAGGGTCTCGGCCCGAAACGTCGATTGTACCTCTTCCTAGAGATGCTGCCTGGCCTTCTGTGTTCACCAGCAACTTTGATGTGTGTTGCTTGAATTTCCAGCATCTGCAGAATTCCTCGTGGCTGCCTAACTATGCCTAACAAAATAAGTTTAGATCACGTTGCTTATATTAAATCCACAGAAATATTATAGCTTGGCCATACAAGTGGCCATCTGAGCACTGGGTGCAAAGTAGATCACCTCAATTATAAGGCAATGTAATAGAATAATGAGTAAACGTAGAATATGGAAGTAAGCTTGCAGGAAGCATAAAATGGATAGTAAAAAATGTACAAATATACACAATATAAAGTGACGCCATTTTTTTTTCATTATTCCATTTTTAGAATGTCAGTTTTATCTTCACAGATGTGACCACATAGCTTTGCAGGAATATTAAGGAACCTAGAATCTCATGAAGTTAAGGCAGTAAGGGGTTCAGTACTGTATTCGGAAGAAAATAGTCCTGTAAAAATTAATACCACAATAAGCTGATAAATCCCCAGAGCCTGATCACTTGCATCCCAGAAGACTAAAGAAAATAATGGAAACATTGGTTATCTGGTTGGCATTGTCCAGGGTTCTTTAGATTATGGAATTGCTCCAGCAGATTAGAGGGTAGATAATGTAACCACGAAAATAAAAGGCAGAGAGGAGACAGGAAACTATTGGCCACTTAGCCTAATTTTGGTGAACAGAAAATTGAAAAATGTGAACAGGTTAGACAGAATCAACTTGGATTTCTGAAAGGAAAATCATGTTTATCAAACCTACTAGAGATATTGCAGATCAAACTGATTGAATAGATAGTGTAGAATCAGGAGCTGCGGTCAGCTTAGATTTTCAGAAAACTCACACATAAAAAGTAAGTGGAAAAGATTAAACCACATGGTAACTATGGTGATACATCTGAATAGGTTGAAAATGGGTTTATAGTCAGGAAACGAAGAGTAGGAATAAATGGATCTTTTCAGGGTGGCAGGCAGTAACTAGAGTTAGATTGGGTAATGTTGATGTACAAAGATGTTTGAGTGACCTTGTATGTGAGTTATTGAAAACAAACATGTAAGTGCAGGAAGCAATTTAAAAGGCAAATGGTATGTAGGTTTACAAAGCAAGAGGATTTGAGTACAGGAGCAAGGATGTCCATTGCTAGAGTTATACGAGGCCATTGGAGGGGGATCTCATGAAACCTTCCAAATATTGAAAGGCCTAGATAGAGTCGATATGGAGAGGATGTTTCCTCTAGTGGGAGAGTCTAGGACACAACCTCAGAATAGAAGGACACCCCTATGGAACAGAGATGAGGAAGAATTTCTTTTGCCAGAGGGTGGTGAACCTGTGGAATTCATTGCCACATCAGCTGTGGAGGCCAAGTCATTGGGTATATTTAAAGCAGAGATTGATAGGTCAATGATTAGTAAGGGTGTCAAAGGTTACGTGGGTAAGATAAGAAAATGGGGTTGAGAGGAAAAATAAATCAGCCATGATTGAAGATGGAGCCGACTTGATGGATTGAATGGCGTAATTCTAGTCTGTGTCTTATGGTCTTAAGGCCTTGGTAAGCCCACACCTGGAGTTTTGCATAATCCTGAAACAAGGGTGTACACAGCAAAAGTTCTCATGTTTGATTCCTGGGAAGGCATGATTACCATATGTGGAGAAATTAAGTCAACTAGGTTGCATTCACTGGAGTTCAGAAGAATGGAGGGAATCTAATTTACATACTTCTGTCGGTGTTTGGTAGGCTGGATATGGGCTGGATGTTTATGCTGGCTGGGAGGTGAGGAGCAGTTCTCGGACAAGGGTCATTGTCTCAGAGCACGGTGCAGGATATTTAAGACTGTAGTAAAGAAGTTGGTGCCACACAGGGCTGTAGAGTCCATCAATTAATGTTCTTAAGGAGATGGTAAAGCTATCAGGAAATGAGTAGAGTATGAGAATGTGATTTTGAGGTGGATCAGCCATGTTCAATGGTGGAACAAACTCGAAAGACTGAGTGGCCTACTCCTCCTCCTGTTTCCTGTATCTCTATGTACTTCCTTCATCGGCTTGTCCTTAGCCCCGCAGCTCACAGCTCACAGGTACATATTCAGACCCTGTGGAAATATGTGTAGGGCTTCTAAGTGAATTCCTGACTCCCTACCATCCTCTAGTTTAAAGTAAATACAAGTGAAGCTGCAGATGCGTGAGATCTTCAGCAACACACACAGAACAGTGGAGGAACTCAGCAAGCCAGGCAGTATCTATAGAGGGAAATAAACAGTAACCGGGCTGTCCAGGAGGATGCGATGAGTTATTTTCAACTTATCTTTTTAATGTGTTTTCACTTTATCTTCATCATGGACATCCAGTTCCGATACACTTCCACCTCCCATGAGGAAGGCCTTAAAGCTCTCTGCTTTTTTTGGTTGAGCAAGCTAGGGCTTTTCTGTTTGGAGCAAAGGAGGATGAGAAATGACTTGATAGAGTTGTACAAGATGACAAGAGGCCCAGCCGGAAAAATTCCCCAGGGCAGAAATGGCTAATAGGAGGGGGTATAATTTTAAGGTGCTGGCAAGAAATTATAGGGACTGTGTCAGAGGTAGGTTTTTAACATTGAGAGTGATAGGTACATGGAACACACTACCAGGGGTGGTGGTAGAGACAGATGTATTAGGGACATTTAAGAGACTTATAGATACGGACATGGATGAATGAAAATCGGAGGGCTGTGCAGGAAGGAGGGGGTTAGATTGATCGTAGAATAGATAAAAGAGTTGGCACAACCTAGAGGGCTGAAGGTTCTGCGCTATGCTGTAATGTTCTATGTTCTTTCTGGACAATAGACCAAACCATTTTCTTTTCACCACCACCATCCTCCATATTACTTGTCTCTCTTCACTAATTTCCCTCCTGGCACTTACCCTGTCTCTGAGGCTGTTTATTTCCCTCCATAGATGCTGGTGTCTGTTGCTCTTGTTATCTTCCCCCCTCATTCTCTATCCATTACTTTAAATTTAACCACCCTCGGGTTTTGACCCCTTTGCTGGGTTCCTGTACTTTCTTTCTGAGCCCCTTTTAATGTTATCCACCTCAGTTCTTTCCCCAACTCCCCAGCTTTCTTTGTTCTGGAGAAATAGAACCTAGTCTATCTGATCATCATCCACCGTTAAGATTTTCCATTCCTGGCAATGTCCCCTATCATCTCTGCACCTTCCCCACTGCAGTCACATCTTTTGCGTGGGACAGATCCAGTTTAGTGAAGCCTTCTGCTGCTGCCAACTCCATATATAGATCATGAGAGGTGGGCAGTGATATTTCTTATTGTCTAATCTCTACGGTGCCAGGTGGCCTGATCAGCCTTAGGTACGTCACTATGGGTGTCACCCAATGATGCTGAAGCAGTATTACTCCCTGCTGCTTGAGGTTGTTCGCTTCTACGTAGGGTACTGGGCTCTCTGTTCACAGTACATCAGCTTGGCAGTTTTTCTGACAACATTATGTGACTCTTTTTTAGATTTAACACTACCTTTGGAGTCATGAAATCATACAGCACTCTGGCCCATCTTGTCCATGCCAGTCACCCAGAACCAATCTATACAGATCCCATTTGCCAACACTTGATCTGTTTCCTACTGTGCCCAGTGTATCACAGTGAGTCATAGAGTCTTACAGCATCAAAACAGGCCCTTCAGCCCAACTGGTCCATGTTGACAAAGCACCCATCTGAGTCAGTCCCATTACTCTGCTTTGTCCCACGTCCACCCCAACCTGGGTCCACGGACCACTCGGTTATTGTTAGGTGCCTATGGCATAAAAAAAAGGTTGGGAAACCCTGATCTAAACTTTCCCTGTCCATGTACCTGTCCAAGTGCTTTTTAATACGAGTGTGTTATGCTCCCTGATACCCATGAAAGAACTTTTGACCATCTTTTCACTTTGTGCTACTTGCTTAAATATACTCATAATGTATTCATGCTGAATAGTTTCCCAGTCTATTTCTAACTCTTTCAATCATTCTCCTTCACTAGAGCTGGACTCCGGCATAATCAGTCAATATAATCCGTGGCTTTGGCTTTTTGCAGATTCTATTTGTCAAATATTTTCAGCGTCTCACCAGAATATTTTCTCAATGTTAATATGCTTCTTTCTAATGCCATCTTGCTAAACTTCTCTTCACTTGATGGAACGACCTACAGCTTTGTCAATATTGGTGTTGATGTCCTGGTTATTAATCTATAATTTCAAACTTGCTGATCTTTTTATCACTACAAGTGGTGTATCTCCTCTTTAAATTGAGGTTGTCGCTTCTCCTAAATCCTCTTTCCTGCATTTTTTAAAAATTGTAATTACTCCCCTTCCATCAAGTAATGCTGCTGTCTAGTCTTGGTCTACCCTTTCTAGGACCACATCCAGAGACTTTCTACAATTGCAGCACCTTGCTGTTCTGAACAGACACATATGCCTGCCAGAGTGGGGGTCCTGCCTGGGTCATTTTCACGCAACACATGATCTGCCTCAAAGTTGAACACCCCGACCAGTACTCATGACAATGCTCCACTCACTTCATTGATATGAACATTTCCCACTGGCCAAGGTTCTTCCCCCACTTCAAAGAGCTATAACAAATCGGGTGTGTATTCATGTGATAAATCAAGTACAGGTTGAGTACCCCTTATCCAAAATTCCAGAATCTGAAAAACTCTGAAATCTGAATTTTTTTTTGAGCGCTGACATGATGTCACAAGTTAAAATTCCACAAGGCACTTGGAATTTTCCCAGGCAACGCGCAGATCTCTGGGCACCGGATCATTCTGAGAAGTGACCTTACATACAGTATCTATAAAAAGTACTCACCAGCCCGCCCCCCCCCCCCGGGAGGTTTTCATGTTTTATTGTTTATGCTAGAACTTGCAGGTGTGAATTGGGATGATGTTTTTGCAGGGAAATGTACTATGGACATGTAGTCAATGTTTAGAGATCTCCTGCAGGATGTTAGGGATAAATTTGTCCTGGTGAGGAAGATAAAGAATGGTAGGGTGAAGGAACCATGTGAGGTGGAAAATCTAGTCAGGTGGAAGAAAGCAGCATACATGAGGTTTAGGAAGCAAGGATCAGATGGGTCTATTGAGGAATATAGGGAAGCAAGAAAGGAGCTTAAGAAGGGGCTGAGAAGAGCAAGAAGGGGGCATGAGAAGGCCTTGGCGAATAGGGTAAAGGAAAACCCCAAGACATTCTTCAATTATGTGAAGAAAAAAAGGATGACAGGAGTGAAGGTAGGACCGATTAGAGATAAAGATGGGAAGATGTGCCTGGAGGCTGTGGAAGTGAGTGAGGTCCTCAATGAATACTTCTCTTCGGTATTCACCAATGAGAGGGAACTTGATGACGGTGAGGACAATATGAGTGAGGCTGATGTTCTGGAGCATGTTGATATTAAGGGAGAGGAGGCGTTGGAGTTGTTAAAATACATTAGGACGGATAAGTCCCCGGGACCTGACGGAATATTCCCTAGGCTGCTCCACAAGGCGAGGGAAGAGATTGCTGAGCCTCTGGCTAGGATCTTTATATCCTCGTCCACGGGAATGGTACTGGAGGATTAGAGGGAGGTGAATGTTGTCCCCTTGTTCAAAAAAGGTAGTAGGGATAGTCCGGGTAATTATAGACCAGTGAGCCTTACATCTGTGGTGGGAAATGTAATCTGTAAGAGAACTGCGACTAGGGAGAAAATTTGTTTTCCAGCAAGACAGTGTCCCCAAGCATAAAACCAAAGCTACACAGGAATGGCTTAAAAACTATAAATTTAATATCCTGGAGTGGCCAACTCAGAGACCAGACCTCAAACCAACTGAGAATTTGTGGCTGGATTTGAAAAGGGCTGTTCATTCACAATTCCCATGCAATCTGACAGAGCTTGTGCAGTTTTCTGAAGAAGAATGGTGAAATATTGCAGTGTCCAGATGTACAAAGCTGATTGAACCCTATCCACACAGATTCAAGGCTGTAATTCTGCCAAAGATGCATCTACTAAATACTGACTTGAAGGAGGTGAGCAATTATGCAATCAATTGTGTTGTGTTTAGTAATTGTAATAAACTTAGACCAATTTAGAAACCTAGAAACGTGGAAAACCTACAGCACAAAACAGGCCCTTCCGCCCACAATGCTGTGCTGAACATGTGCTTACTTTAGAAATTACCTAGGTTTACCAATAGCCCTCTATTTTTCTAAGGTCCATGTACCAGGAGTCTTTTAAAAGACCCTATCTTATCCGACTCCACCACCGTCACCGGCAGCCCATTCCATGCGCTCACCACTCTCTGTGTAAAAAACTTACCCCTGACATCCCCTCTGTACCTGCTTCCAAGCACCTTAAAACTGTGCCCTCTTGTGTTAGCCATTTCAGCCATGGGAGAAAGCCTCTGCCTGTCCAAACGATCAATGCCTCTCAGCATCTTATACATAAAATTTGTCAAAATTTCTTTTCAACTTGTCACGAAAGAGTCTTTTCTGTTGATCAATGTCAAAAAAGCCAAATTAAATCCACTGTGATTCAATGTTGTGGAACAATAAAACATGAAAACTTCCAAGGGAGGGGGTGAATACTGTTTATAGCCACAGGAGTTAGTGAAAAACAGAAAAACACTGCATAAAGCAAAGAATGAAGATCTCAATCATGTATTGGAAGGGTGAATTTGTCAGTGTCAGAGTGAACGTATGCCGCTTAACGGTATGCTGATCAAGAAACAAGCAAAGATCAACCATGAAGAACTGAAAGCTGAGGGTATTTGTGAATATTCAGCAGGCTGGTTGCAAGAATTAAGAAAAGGCGTGGCATTAAATTTTTAAAGATTTGTGGTGATGAAGCACCTGCTGAACTCAAAACGGCAGAGAAATTCATTGATTTATTTGCCAAGATCGTCGTTGATGAAAATCTAACATGCTGAATGGCTGCATTGGTGCGTACTGTATGTGTGATGAACAAATGTGAGACAAAGAGTGCTTACCGGTAGCACATTAATTCAGAGTCAGAAATTATGGTGATCCCAAACTATCTCATAATATGTTCCAAAATCAGAAAAAAATCCAAAATCCAAAACACTTCTGGCCCCGTGTTTGGATACGGGGTACTCAACTTGTAATTGGATGTCATCGTCTGTTAGATTACCTAGCGAACAATTCAAAAATATGGGAAAGTTATAATGCTGTGACTGAACTTTCAGGGGAGGCAGATAAAGTTAGAGTGTTATATAGCATGGAAACAGGACCTTTGCCTCAGCTCATCCCACCAATCAGGATGTTCCATTTACCTGCATTTGCCCCACATTCTCTAAAGCTTTACAATCAATGTACTTGTCTAAATGTTGAATTAACTCTTCTTGGACCTCCAGCCGGGTACAGGTATCGATTTTAACCAATGTTTTGATTACAAGCTCTGCCACCTTCATCAGGGATGATGCCTGGGCATGTCTAGCCTGGTGGTATTTATAGCCTTATCATCCATCCCTCCTGATTGGTTAGTCCTCATCGAATCAGGTTTCCACTGTCCCACCTTGTTTACAATTGAATTCCAATTCTCACTTAGAGTGAGACCTTCATCTTTGTTAACATTATTTTCCTCTGGTTTTATTTCAATGGCTTCCTTCACCAGGTGTTCCCAAAAGCCATTGGCGCGGCACAGTAGCTTTGTGCCACCAAAGTCAATCCTGTGGCCATTGTGAATGCGTTATTCTGCTACCTCCAATTTCTCTGGGTAACCCAAACAGATACACCTCTTGTGCTTCTTGATTTGGGTTTCCACCGTGTGTCCCATCTGGTTAAAATAGGCTGCTATGCATTCACAGGGAATCCTGTAAATGTCAGTCGTTCTGAGTCCCAGGTCATCTTTGACCCACATATGCAGTGTCCTTACGGGTTTGTGGATAATATTAGTTCATCTGGCTGGAAGCCTGGGAAGAGTTTGTTCGCCATATATGCTGGGAAAGCTCTAGGTCCTTTTTGTCTAAATGTCTTTTAGATGTAATTGCTCCTCTGGCAGCTCATTCCATCTACCCATCACCTCCTGGTGCTAAAGAAATTGCCCCTTAGGTGTCCTTTAAATCTTTTCTCTCTCATCTTAAACCTATGACCTGCTGTTTTAGACTCCTTTACTCTGGGTAAAAAAAAAAATCTTTGACTAGAAAAAGTGCAGAGGAGATTTACAAGGATGTTGCCTGGATTGGGGAGCATGCCTTATGAGAATAGGTCAAGTGAACTCGGCCTTTTCTCCTTGGAGCAACGGAGGATGAGAGGTGACCTGATAAAGGTGTACAAGATAATGGAAGGCATTGATCATGTGGATAGTCAGAGTCCTTTCCCCAGGGCTGAAATGGCTAGCACGAGAGGGCATAGTTTTAAGGTGCTTGGAAGTAGGTACAAAGGAGATGTCAGGGGTAAGTTTTTTTACGCAGAGAGTGGTGAGTGCGTGGAATAGGCTGCCGGTGGCGTCGGTGCTGTATATATTTTCTATGTTTCAACTATCAATAGAGTTACAGAGTCGAAAAGCACTAGAGCACAGAAAAGACCCTTCAGTCTGTAATGAACTACTAATTTTGCCTGGTCCCATTGTCCCTGCCATCTGAGAGTCCACGTACCATCCCAGAGTCTCGCTGTTATCCACTAGCGCTCCATACCTTTCCTATTCATGTACGTATCCAAACTTCTCATAACTGTTGTAAGTAAACTCACATCAACTGTTTCTAGTTTTAGTCTCACCCAATCTCAGTGGAAAAAGCCTGCTTGCATTTACCCTATCTATACCCCTCATAGTTTTGTATACCTCTATCAAATCTTCTCTCAGTCTTCTGTTGTCCGGGGAATAAATTCCTAACCTATTCAACCTTTCTCTATAATTTCAGGTTCTCAAGTCCCAGTAAAATCCTTGTAAATTTTTCCGTTTTCTTTCACTGTTATTGATCTTTCTTTTAGGCAGGTGACCAGAACTGCACACAATCCTCCAAATGTGGCCTCACCAGCGTCTCATGCAAATTCAACATAACATCCCAACTCAAGTTTAAGTTCAAGTTTATCGTTATTCAATCATATACATATATACCGTTAAATGAAATAGTGTTCCTCCAGACTTTGGACCTGCAGTACTTAATAGAACATAGAAACCTACAGCACATTACAGGGTCTTCGGTCCCCAAGTTGTGCTGACCATTTAACCTACTCTGGAAACTACCTAGAATTTCCCTACTGCATAGCCCTCCATTTTTCTAAACTCCATGCACCTAACTAAGAGTCTCTTAAAAGACCCTATTGTATCTGCCTCCGCCACCGTCGTTAGCAGTGCATTCCATGCGTCCACCACTCTCTGTGTGAAAAATCTACCTCTGACGTCCCCCCTGTACCTACTTCCAAGCTCATGCCCCCCCCCCCCCCACATGTTAGCCATTTCAACCCTGGCTATCCACATGATCAATACCTCTCGTCATCTTATACACCTCTATCTGGTCACCTCTCATCTTCTGTTGTTCCAAGAAGAAAAGGCCAAGTTCACTCAACCTATTCTCATAAAGCATGCTCCCCAATCCAGGAAACATCCTTCTAAATCTCCTCTGCACTCTTATCTATCTATAGTATCCACATCCTTCCTGTAGTGAGGTGACCGGAACTGAACACAGTACTCCTCAAGTGGGGTCTGACTATATAGTTGTAACGTTACCTCTCGGTTCTTGAACTCAATCCCATGGTTGATGAAGGCCAACACACTGTACGCCTTCTTAACAACACTGCCAACCTGCGCTGCAGCTCTGAGGGTCCTATAGACATGGACCCCAAGATCTCTCAGATCCTCCATAGTACCAAGAGTCTTACTGTTAATATTATATTCTGTCTTCAAATTTGACCTACCAGAATGAATCACTTCACACTTATCTGGGTTGAACTCGATCTGCCACTTTGTAGCCCAGTTCTACATCCTATCGATGTTCTGCTGTAACCTCTGACAACCCTCTAGACTATCCACAACACCCCAAACTTTTGTCTAATCAGCAAACATACTAACACACACTTCTACTTCCTCATCTAGATCATTTATAAAAATCACAAAGAGGCGAGGTCCCAGATCAGATCCTTGTGGAACACCACTGGTCACCGACCTCCCATGCAAAATATGAAACATCTACAACCACCCTTTGCCTTTTGTGGGCAGGCCAATTCTGGATCCACAAAGCAAGGTCACTTGGATCCCATGCCTCCTTATTTTCCGCATGAACCTTGCATGGAGAACCTTATCAAATGCCTTACTGAAAACCATATACACTACATCCACAGCTCCACCTTCATCAGTGTGTTTTGTTACATCCTCAAAAAATTCAGTCATGCTCATAAGGCACGACCTGCCCTTGACAAAGCCGTGCTGACCATCCCTACTCAGATTATGTTTCTCCAAATGCTCAGAAATCCTACCTCTCAGGTTCTTCTCAAACAACTTGCCCACTGCTGAAGTAAGACTCTGGTCTATAATTTCCTGGGTTATCTCTCCTCCCTTTCTTGAACATGGGAACAACATTTGCAACCCTCGAATCCTCCGGTACTTCTCCCATCCCTATAGAAGATGAAAAGATCTCAGATCTTTGATTTATGAATCATTGATTTATAAATGCCAATGTACCAAAAATGCTCTTTATGACTTCATTTAGCTGTGATGCCACTTTCTAGGAATTATGGATCTGTATTTCCAGATCCCTTTCTTCCTCAGTGCCCTGGTGTTGATTGTGTATGTACCACCATGGTTTGCTGTCCTGAAATGCAACACTTTTCACTTGTCTACATTAAATTTCCTTTACTATTTTTCAGCCCGTTTTTCCAGTTCATCTAGATCCCATTGCAAACTTTGATAGCCTTTCTCACTGTTCACTATGCCCCCAAACTTGGTTTTATTTGCAAATTTCCTGATCAGTTTACCACATTATCATCCAGATCATGAATACAGAATACAAACAACAATCCCTGTGGCACATCACTGGTCACAGACCTCCAGTCAGAGAGGTCTCTATCTACTACAACTCTCTGACTTCTCCCACTAAGCCAGTGTTGCATCCAGTTTAATACTTCATCCTGGATGCCACGCAACTGAATCTTCTGGTCCAGTCTCCCATGTGGAACTTTGTCAAAAGCCCTCCTAAAGCATATGTAGACAATGTCCACTGCCTTTCTTTCATCAGCTTTCCTTGTGACCTCCTTAAAAAACACGGTAAGATTGGTTAGGTACAACTTACCATACACAAAGTCATGCTGACTATCCCTAATCAGGCTCTGTCTATCCTGTCCTTTTGCATACCTTCCAGTAAGTTACCCACTACTTTCCCCACAACCACTCCATGAGCCGGCTCTCTGGTTCCCGTTCCCCAGCGGCTCTATACACCCTGGAGCAACACTGGCAGACCTTCCCGCTAAGATATTAGTCCCCCTCCAGTTCAGGTGCAAATGCAAACCGTCCCTTCTGTATAGGTCCCATCTTTCCTGGAAGATAACCCAATGATCCAAACATCTGAAACCCTCTCTACTGCACCATCTCCCTAGCCACAGGTTAAACTGTATTATCTTCCTACTTCTACATCACCAGCGCATGGCATGGGTTGCAAAACTGAGATCACCATTCTAGAGGTCCTATCTTTTAACTTAGCACCTAACTTCCTGAACTCTCTTTGCAGGACCTTGTCACCCAACAACCTTTGGCTGCTTACCTTCCCCCTTAAGAATATTGTGGACCTGATCTGAGATCTCTCTAACCCTGGCATCTAGGAAGCAACATACCATGTGTGATTCCACAGAACCTACTGTCTGTTCCCCCAGCCAATTAGTCCTCTAGCACTTTTCCTAGCTTCTACATCTCCCTTGCCCTCTGATCAACAGAGCCACAGACTTGACTTCTGTGGCTTTCCTCTGCAAGTCACCCCCCCGCCCCCCCCAGTAATATCCAAAGCAATATACGGTATATGTTATCGAGGAGAACAATCGCAGGGGGACCCTGCACTGATTGCCAATCCACTTTCCCTCTCCTTATGGTCATCCGGTGATAAGCACAAGGGATTCTGCGGATGCAGGATATCCAGAGCAACTCTTACAACTGCTGGAGGAACTCAGCAGGTCAGGCAGCATATGTGGGAATGTATAAACAATCAGTGTTTCAGGCTGAGATCCATCTTCAGGACTGGAAAGGGAGGGAAAAACATAAGAATAAGAAGGTGGGGAGTGGTGAGGAAGGACTAGCTAGAAGGTGATAGCTGAAGCCATCACCTTCACCGATGGAAGAAAGGGAAGGAGGAGGAGCACCAGGAGGAGGTGATAGAGCTAAGAGATCAGATGGGAGATAGGAAGAAGAAAGAAGGGAGAGCGAAAAAAAAATACTGGAAGGAGAAATCAATATTTACAACATCGGGTTGGAGGATACATAGATGGAATACAAGGTGTTGCTCCTCCACCCTGAGGGGACTGTTTGGGGCCACAAATGGAGATAAAGGAGGAGGGGAGGTAAATGGGCAAATGTAACATATCCGTCACTTGCAGAGATATGTGCCAGGAGGGAGATTAGAGGGAGGGACAAGTAGTCACCCAGTTTCCTGTGTCCTGTATCTTAGATGTAATTACTGTATCTCCCTATATCTCTTGTCAATCTACCTTGCCATCTCCTGAATGACCCCTGGATCATCCAGCTCCCGCTCCAGTTCCCTAATGCAGTGTGTAAGAGGCTGCAGTGACACACACACAAACTCGGCAGGCCAGGCAGCATCTATGGAAAAAAGTGCAGTCGACGTTTCGGCCTTGTGTGTGTTGCTTGGATTTCCAGCATCTGCAGAATTTCTGTTGTTTGTGTAAGAAGCTGCAGCTGGATGCACTTCTTGTCGATATAGTCATCAGGTGAGTGGATAAGGGAATCCTTTCTATGCCCCTCATGATGTTAGGTCACCCCCCCCCCCACCTCCCATTCTCCAGGGAAAAAGAACCAAGCCTGTTCAGTCTCGCCTTATGCAGTATCTTAAGCCGTGTATTCCCAGTAATATGCTTGTCAATCTTTTCTCTACGCTTTCTGTATTAATACAACCTCCTTATCAGCAAGGCTGCCGGAGATACACACAGAAGTCGAGAATTACCACCGTCTTGTACAGGTATAACATACTGACCAACTCTTGTGTTCATTGCTTGACTGGTGAAGGCAAGCATGCCAATCACCTTCTTCTCCAGTCAGTCTACTTCCACTTTCAAGGAACTATGCTGTATGCTTGTACCCCTAGGTTTCCTTGTTCTACAAAGCTGTCCAGGTCCTGCCATTTACTGTGTACGTCCTGCCTTTGTTTAAATGGCAAAATGCATTCACATTTTGAGTAGATTTCTGTCTGCCATTCCTTGAATCCTTTTCCAAACTGACCTAGATCCTTTTGAAATCTTAGGTGATCTTCTTCACTGACCTCTATATCACCAATTTTGGTGTTATCCTCAAATTTATTAACCAAGTCAACTATATTCTCATCGGAATCATTAATAAAATATACAAGTATGACAAACAAAAGTAGACCCAGCATTGATCCTTAGTCATGAACCTCCAGTAAGCGAAACAACCCTCCATTTCCACCCTCACTTTGACAACAATGCCAATGTTATATCCAACTGGCTAGCACACCCTGGATCCCATGTGATCTAACTTTCTGGACCAATCCACCAGTCAGGATCTTGTCAACAGCCTTGCAAACATTCATGTGTATAACATCTACCACCCTGCCCTTGTCAGTCCTCTTGGTCACCTCTAAAAATCTCACGAAGAATGATTTCCCATGCACAAACTCATGTTCACTCTTCCTCATCAGTCCTTGTATTCCCAGATGCCAGTTGATCCTGTCCGTCAGGATCCACTCCTCTAACGTTCCCACCCTTGATGCTAGGCTCACTGTCCTGTAGTTCTCTAGCCTTTCTTTGCAGCCCTTATTGTACAACATGAGCCATTCTCCAGTCTTCCAGGACCTCACTATGGATAACTGTGATATAAATTTCATCACCAATGTCCCAGTATTTTCTTCGCGCAATGTCCTAGGATACAGTGTTCTAGGAGTTGTCATTATCTGTCTCTCCTGTCACCCACTACCCCTGTTACAGGTTCTGAACCGAAAGAACATAAGAAAATAGGAGCCATTGTAGGTCATTCAGCCACTCCAAGCTGACCTATTGTTCAATATGATCATTAGTGATCTGGTGTAGGCTTCATCTCTTCTGTGCCATTTCCCTGATCCTTCAGTCCTTTGTAATAATACATCTCAATTACTAACTGCAGTCCTCTTGCAATAAAGGCCAAAATGCCATTTCCTTCATTACCACTTGCCTGCTAACATATTGCAATTCGTACACAAGAACACCACTCTTCCTCTGTACTTCAAACAACATTTCACAATCACGGTGAGTGCTGAGCTGAAACGATTTTGTAACTTCTCTTGTTAAATGGGACATGCACAGTCCCGTGGGATGCAAGTGTGCCAATGTCACAGAAGCATCTGGTTCTATTTCTACTAATGAGATCGCCTTCTTGTGCTCACATAATGGCCTCATTCTGAGCACCCATGCCCTCGTCTTCTATTTAAATAGACGCTCGCCTGATACAACTTCTCCATCCACTGGATGTGTGGACTGAAGGGCTGCCATGTCTTGTGTTAACTGATGTTTAGTCTTCCATTTTGTATTGTCCACTTACTTCGAGAAGTTTTTTTTAATCTGCTTTTAATTTTGCTCATACTTAATCTACATTTAATTTAACTTTAATGTTTGATTTTCCTCACAGTCGTCAGATTGATGCTGTCCTTGAAGTAAGAATCATCCACAATTAATCATTATATCTTTCTCTTTCTGTTGGTTTCTGTTTCTATTTCTTTCTCTCTGTCCCTCTTTCAGGCTGTCTCTCTCTTTCTCTGTCTTTGTCTCCAACTCTTTATTGTTCAGTTGATAAATTGCACATCCTTGCTCAATAAAACAACATGAAAAATATTCAATTTATTGGAAATCTGAAGCAATTTAAAAATGCTGGAAATCCACAACAAGTCAGACAACATCTTGGTGAGATAAACAAAGTTAATGTTTCAGGCTGATGTATATTTTATGCATGCATAAATGTAAGAAAAATGATCTGAGAGTCATAGAGGCATTCCACACAGAAACAGGCCCTTCGGCCCTCCAAGACCATACAACCATGAAACACCTGTTTACATTAATACCACTTTCTTCTCCCCACCTTGCTCTCAACTCCTCTCGGATTCTACCACTAACTTACACACTAGGGTAATATTCAGTGGCTAATGCACGTGCCTTTGGGATGTGGGTGGAAACCAGAGATCTGGGGAAAGCCTGCCCTTGTCCTTGTGATTGCAAACTCCACACAGACAATAGCTGGGGTCAGGTTTGAAGCTGGATCACTGCATTTGGGAGGCAACAACCCTATTATCTGTGGATATATCATGGTAAGTTTTTGTACCAGGCATTACAGTTCATTGATGCCTCCAGTGGAGGATGACCTGCTTACAAATCAATCTCTCTCTAATCACCCACACACAGCAGCACAAGGAAACCCACCGATACAGTGTCGCCATTGAGTTTGTACTGCCATTCCTAGAGGTTTCAGCAGGCAATGACTGGGAGTTGGGTGGAGATCAGGTCTGAGTAGGTCAGTGACAACACCAGGCAAGCAGCAGATGTGGTGGGCATATTGGGAGGCTGAAGAGATACAGAGAATAAAAGGCATGGACAGAGTGGATGTGGCAAAGTTGTTTCCCATGGTGGGGGAATCTAGTACAAGAGGGCATGACTTAAGGATTGAAGGGCGCCCATTCAGAGCAGAATTGCGAAGAAATTTTTTTAGCCAGAGGGTGGTGGATCTATGGAATTTGTTGCCACGGGCGGCAGTGGAGGCCAAGTCATTAAGGCAGAGATTGATAGGTATCTGAGTAGCCAGGGCATCAAAGGTTATGGTGAGAAGGCGGGGGAGTGGGACTAAATGGGAGAATTGATCAGCTCATGATAAAATAGTGGAGCAGGGTCGATGGGCCGAATGGCTGACTTCTGCTCTTTTGTCTTATAGTCTTATGGAATATTCCTGATGTCTACTGATACCATCAAGGTCTCAAAATCATTGAACAGGGGATCACAGCTAGACTGGAGCGGAGGAGATGTGGTTGCTGGAATGCACATGCTTGAGAAGTTACTAAGTCCACTAGCATTTCCTATTGAGACAGCTTATGAGCACACAGTGAAAACTTGGACGGGACATTTTAATCTGATGCCATTGAAGATTTTTGAGAACTAGTCTGTCTTATACAACGAGGAACCAGAAGGAACAGTTGGCAAATATGCAGTCAGTCTCATGGCAGTGGATAAAGTTTGGTTCTTTTTGGACGGGGCAATAAAAAATGGATTAGTTTGTAGTGCAGCCAATGAGAGACTTTAGATAGAGCTATGTGATTAACCTGAATGGAGTGGTTACAGGAGGCAGATTGGTTTGAGGTATGTGATTGTAAAGTGCCACCATAGAGCAAGAAATAACGATGGTAATGGCAACCTTGTCCTATCTGTGCTTTGCCACAGAAGGCGGAATATTGGAAAATGCTTAGCTGGCTGAGCCCCTGTTGGGAACGAGCAGCATGTCTATGGGAAGTGACTGCAGAGGGCAGGAGCAACCACAGGAATTAGTGAATTGGTTATTATAGTGGATGTGGGCTGATGGAAACACGGAGATGAAAAAGCTGTTGCTAGATGGCCCATCAGTGAAGATGGCAGTTGCCACCGTATTGGCTTATTATTAACAGGATGTGACACCAAGCACATTTATTCAGTGTAGCTCTAGTCCTAGGCTGTAAAACCATTGTGCAAAGTGGTCTTGCACTGGGCAATAGTGGCTGCACAACCATGGTGTTATCACCTGGGACTGAGTGACCGCAGAACGCTAGGGTAGATGACGAGGTCACACGCCATTTGTTTCAGTTGCCGCTTCCACGTGCTGATCTTACAGTGACAGCTGAAGGTATCAGCATACCACCCCTGCCCATACGAAGCTTGGCGGTGTGAAATGAATGGAAGATAGGAGAGACTGAGGGGGATGTTCTTCCAGAGACGTTGCAGGAAGGGTGGCCGCAGAAGGGTGGTCTCAAAGCTCCCACAAACGTGTACTATAGGTGGTCCACACCCATACCCACATGAGCGCACTGACTGGAAGTTGTATTCAGAACAGAGGTTCCCAGTGTTTTTTTATACCATTAACCGAGGAGTCTGTTTATCCCAGGTTGGGAACCCCTGATTTAAAGATGATACCTAGTGTACCCACTATCTCCACAGCATCTCCCTCAAAACCCTAGATATATATCATTTGCTCCTGGACCTTTATTATTCAGTCCCAACACTTTTGCATTTCCTAATTTTCTTCTCCGCACTAATTTGCTTCCGCTCTTCATTCACTGCAGGCCTTCGTTTGCACAGCGGTTTTGTGCCACCACCTATGGATAGCCTCAACACATCTGTTAATTTCCCTGCTCTCCTTCCTTCCCCACGTAACTTCTCCTGTCACAGCCTCATTTGTAACTCGTCCCCTGCCGCACGGAGCTGGGAAACATCAGCACTGGGTTTCTATTTCAGTCGCTTGAAAGGAAGGATGGATTTAAAAAGTGCAACAAAGCCCCAGTGAGAGTTACTTCAGACTCAGATTCAAGATTGTTTAATGTCACTTCCAGTACACAAGTGCAAAGAGAACAAAATAATTGTTACTCTAGTTCAGATGCAGCACAAAAAACCCACAATAACATAAAGAACACAATAATAAAAAACACAATACATTTAAAATACATCAGATACTTTTTATACATAGGTTGATTGTGTATACAGAAAGTGCCGCTGTGTACAGGAATGTTGCTACATAAGGCGACTGACAGGAAATAGTGGAGTAGTGATGGTGGGGGTTGTGGAAGGGTCAGTCAGTGGGGGGAGTTGATCAACCTTACTGCTCGGAAGAAATAACTCTTTTTCTGGTGGTCCTGGCCTGGATATTACGTAGCTCCGTCTCTGATGGGAGTGGGACAAGCAGTCCATGAGCAGGGTGGGTGGAATTCTTTATGATAATGCTGTCTTTGTTCCTGCCACCTTTCTGTATGCATGTCCTCGATGGTGGGTGGGTTGATGCAGGTGGTGCGTTGGGTGGTTTTCGCTACCCGTTGTACAGCCTTCCTGTCTGCCGCAGTGCAGTTTCTGTGCCATGCGGTGCTGCAGGTAATTCGGATGCTCTCTACCGTGCGTTTGTAGAAGGCCGTGAGTGTTCAAGATACTCACCCTTCCACCCTACCATGACACCAGACTGATTTCCTTACCTCTCTCACAGACCATACCCTGAACCTTTCCCATCCCATGCTTAAGCATCCCCACCCACCTTCCGAACTTCCCACCCGTCACACTCCAACAAAATCCTGAGTGACTCAGCACAGCTGTCCAGCAGTTCGTACTACTATGGGATGGCTTCACTGACCAGGGTTCCACCTTGACCGCTGATGCTACCTGTGTGGAAGTCTCCTGCCTTCACTGTGACCGCCTGGCTTTCCAACAGGGTTTTCCCATTTCCTCCCAGATCTGAAGGCATGTTGGGTTGTTGGGTTAATTGGTTGCTGTGAATTGCTCCTACCGTGAGGCTGTAAAGTAAAAAGGGAAATGGGATTGAATTGGAATGGCTGAGAGCCAGCATTGAATCCTCTTTCTACATGATGCCTTTAGCATTATCAAGGAAAAGGATAGAATCAGAGAGGACAGGAAAATTTTTAATTGGGGAAGGGCAAATTATGAGGCTATAAGGCTAGAACTTGCGGGTGTGAATTGGGATGATGTTTTTGCAGGGAAATGTACTATGGACATGTGGTCGATGTTTAGGGATCCCTTGCAGGAAGTTAGGGATAAATTTGTCCCGGTGAGGAAGATAAAGAATGGTAGGGTGAAGGAAACATGGGTGACAAGTGAGGTGGAAAATCTAGTCAGGTGGAAGAATGCAGCATACGTGAGGTTTAAGAAGCAAGGATCAGATGGGTCTACTGAGGACCATAGGTTAGCAAGAAAGGAACTTAAGAAGGGGGCAAGAGAAGGCCTTGGCGAGTAGGGTAAAAGAAAACCCCAAGGCATTCTTCAATTATGTGAAGAACAAAAGGATGACTAGAGTGAAGGTAGGACCCGATTAGAGATAAAGGTGGGAAGATGTGTTTGAAGGGTGTGGAAGTGAGCGAGGTCCTCAATGAATACTTCTGTTCGGTATTCACCAATGAGAGGGAACTTGATGATGGTGAGGACAATATGAGTGAGGTTGATGTTCTGGAGCATGTTGATATTAAGGGAGAGGAGGTGTTGGATTTGTTAAAATACAGTAGGACAGATAAGTTCCTGGGGCCTGACGGAATATTCCCCAGGCTGCTCCACGAGGCAAGGGAAGAGATTGCTGAGCCTTTGGCTAGGATCTTTATGTCCTCGTTGTCCATGGGAATGGTACTGGAGGATTAGAGGGAGGTGAATGCTGTCCCCTTGTTCAAAAAAGGTAGTAGGGATAGTCCGGTTAATTACAGACCAGTGAACCTTACGTCTGTGATGGGAAAGCTGTTGGAAAAGATTCTTAGAGATAGGAGCTATGGGCATTTAGAGAAACATGGTCTGATCAGGGACAGTCAGCATGGCTTTGTGAAGGGCAAATCGTGTCTAACAAACCTGATAGAGTTCTTTGAGGAGGTGAGGAGGCATATAGATGAGGGTAGTGCAGTGTGTGTGATCTACATGGATTCTAGTAAGGCATTTACAAGGTTCCACATGGTAGGCTTATTCAGGAAGTCAGAAGGCATGGAATCCAGTGAAGTTTGGCCAGGTGGATTCAGAACTGGCTTGCCTGCAGAAGGCAGAGGGTCATGGTGGAGGGAGTACATTCAGATTGGAGGACTGTGACTAGTGGTGTCCCACAAGGATCTGTTCTGGGACCTCTACTTTTTATGATTTTTATTAATGATCTGGACGTGGGGGTAGAAGGGTGGGTTGGCAAGTTTGCAGACGACACAAAGGTTGGTGGTGGTGTGGATAGTGTAGAGAATTGTTGAAGACTGCAGAGAGACATTGATAGGAAGCAGAAGTGGGCTGAGAAGTGGCAAATGGAGTTCAACCCGGACTTTGGAAGGACAAACTCCAAGGCAGAGCACAAAGTAAGTGGTAGGATACTTGGTAGTGTGGAGGAGCAGAGGGATCTGGGGGTACATGTCCACAGATCCCTGAAATTTGCCTCACAGGTGGATAGGGTAGTTAAGAAAGCTTATGGGGTGTCATCCTTCATAAGTCAAGGGATAGAGTTTAAGAGTCGCAAGGTAATGATGCAGCTCTATAAAATTCTGGTTAGGCTGCACTTGGAATACTGTAACACACATAAAAGTTACTGGTGATTGCAGCAGGCCAGGCAGCATCTATTGGAAGAGGTACTGTCGACGTTTCGGGCCGAGACCCTTCGTCAGGACTAACTGAAAGAAGAGCTAGTAAGAGATTTGAAAGTGGGAGGGGGAGAGGGAGATCCAAAATGATAGGAGAGGACAGGAGGGGGAGGGATGGAGCCAAGAGCTGGACAGTTGATTGGCAAAAGGGATATGAGAGGATCATGGGACAGGAGGCCTAGAGAGAAAGAAAAGGGAGAGGGGGGAAGAAAGCCCAGAGGATGGGCAAGGGGTATACTGATAGGGACAGAGGGAGAAAAAGAAAGAAAAAGAATGTGTGTATATAAATAAATAACGGATGGGGTACGAGGGGGAGGTGGGGCATTAGCGGAAGTTTGAGAAGTCAATGTTCATGCCATCAGGTTGGAGGCTACCCAGATGGAATATAAGGTGTTGTTCCTCCAACCTGAGTGTAGCTTCATCCTTAGAGTCGAGGAGGCTGTGGATAGACATATCAAAATGGGAATGGGATATGGAATTAAAATGTGTGGCCACTGGGATTTCCTGCTTACTCTGGCGGACAGAGCGTGGGTGTTCAGCGAAACGATCTCCCAGTCTGCTTTGGGTCTCGCCAATATATAAAAGGCCACATTGGGAGCACCGGACGCAGTATATCACCCCAGCCGACTCACAGATGAAGTGTCGCCTTGTCTGGAAGGACTCTCTGGGGCCCTGAATGGTGGTGACGGAGGAAGTGTAAGGGCATGTGTAGCACTTGTTCTGCTTACAAGGATAAGTGCCAGGTGGGAGATCGGTGGGAAGGGATGAGGAGTTGAATGGACAAGAGAGTCGCGTAGGAATCAATCCCTGTGGAAAGCAGAGAGAGGCGGGGAGGGAAAGATGTGCTTAGTGGTGGGATCCTGTTGGAGTACTGTGTCCAGTTCTGGTTGCCTCACTATAGGAAGGATGTGGAAGCATTGGAAAGGGTACAGAGGAGATTTACCAGGATGCTGCTTGGTTTAGAGAGTATGCATTATGATCAGAGATTAAGGGAGCTCGGGCTTTACTCTTTGGAGAGAAGGAGGATGAGAGGAGACGTGATAGAGGTGTACAAGATATTAAGAGGAATAGATAGAGTGGACAGCCAGCGCCTCTTCCCCAGGGCACCACTGCTCAATACAAGAGGACGTACAAGAGGGGTGGGAAGTTCAAGGGGGATATTAGAGGAAGGTTTTTTACTCAGAGAGTGGTTGGTGCGTGGAATGCACTGCCTGAGTCAGTGGTGGAGGCAGATACACTAGTGAAATTTAAGAGTCTACTAGACAGGTATATGGAGGAATTTAAGGTAGGGGGGTTATATGGGATGCAGGGTTTGAGGGTCGGCACAACATTGTGGGCTGAAGGGTCTGTACTGTGCTGTACTATTCTATGTTCTATGTTCTGTGTACATCATGAGGAAATACGAGAATTTCTCTTTCTGGACTAATTGGAGATTTTTACAATCATTTAGTCCTTCGTGGTTTTGCTGGAGCAAAGATCAATAGAACTTATTCAATGAAACCACTGCGATCTGCAGATAAACACTCAGAATAATGAGGAAGTGGAGTCAATAAGAAGATATCTCTAATTCCCCCTGCATTACTGGGAATCCAGCGGAATAAGCTTATGGCCTGCATGCAATGGAGAGGAAAGGAGGCAGTCGTAGTGATGGGGCGGAGGAGAGCCAAAGACCCACTCAGGTTCAGACACAGTCAAAAAGGTTCCAAACAATCTGCTGCTGTCTGGACTGTCACTACGTGGAGAAACAGTGTCAGTGACTGGAAAATGGAGTTGCGATGGGAATGAAAGTGATTATTTCAACCTTGCCTGTTTTTAATGGGGAGACTTACACTGATGTGGAGCAGGCAGTCCAAAAATTTAACAGCCAGGTTGAAAGGCATGTGTAGGCAGCGTGAATGTAATGACTGACATTGCGTTTCAGTATGACTCTGAGGAAAGGTTTAACGTAATGGTCTTTCTGTAGAAACTGTGTTTGGGTTATGGTTAGTGATAACTGGAGCTTTGGAATGTGAACCGTCCAGTGAGGGTGTGAGCTGGGTGCTTTGTTCAGCGGGCGATGAAGAGAGAAGACTCTGGAGAGAACCGGTCGTAGGATTCGACCCGGTGGGGGACCGTGATTCAATGGAGCAAAGTGCCGGTGTCTACTGAGGATTGGTGAATATGTGTGACCTTTGGAAGAGTTGAGCTCCAACTTGCACACATTTCATTTGACTGTTTAATTATAATGGGCCCCTTTTGGTTTTTTTCCTTTAGTTAAGATTCATAAATATAATTCCTTTAATCGCATGCAGTGTGCTGTCTGTTGTTTCTCGACACTGAGTTGTAACAGGGTAGCAGATTACACAGCGTCCACACAAAGCGGGGTTTGGGCTGGGAGAGCCGTCTCGACCTGATGGGTTTGGCAGGACTGGAGTGCCTTCCTTAGACTTAAGAGCCAAGGAAACCTGGTGGTTTCATCAGTAAGGAGCAGCAAGTTGATGAGAGGGAGAAAGGATCCTTGGGCTCTCCTGGTGGGGTGAGGTGAGAGTAAATTGGTAGTGCCCTCACATAAATTAGCACAGGTGTATTACTATACTGCTTGATCTATTGGGAGGTGCCAAAGAAGCAACCTCTCAGTCACCGTCATTACAACAAAACAGTTGATCGTTGACTCCAGCAAGGGGAAGGAGGGCAAGCATGCTCCCGGCTACATTGTGTGATCAGCTGTGGAGTGAGGCAGCAACTTTAAATTCCTGAGCATTAACATCACAGACGACCTGTCCGGGGCCCAGCAGGCAGATGCAGTCACAAGGAACTTTAATTTCTTAGAAGATGATGGAGGCTCGAAATGTCAATGAACACGATACTGTTGGAAGTATCTCACAGAAAAGACTGGAGGAATTCAGCGAGTCAGGCGGCATCTATGGAGGGGGAACAAATGATTGACGTTTCAGGTTGAGACCCTTCTGATCAGGATCCGATGGAAGGCCTTGACCTGGAATGTTGACTGTTTATTCTCCTTCATTAATCCTGCTTGACTTGCCAAGTTCCTCCAACACCTTTTGTGTGTTCAAAATCTCTAGCATCTGCAGAATGTCTTGTGCTTTTGAAAATATCTCGGATGGTTGCATCATGATCTGGTAGAGCAATTATGTTTAATTTATGTTTTTCTTGTGAACGCTGCTTATATGATACTATGTGGCGGTGATGCTGCTGCAAGCAAGTTTCTCATTGCACCTGTCCTTACCTGTGCTGATGTGTATGATAATAAACTCAAGCTTGACTTTGACATTGCTGTTACAACGTTGGGCCCCCAGAATAAAATCCATCTCCCAGCAGGGGGAGCTCTCTCTGCCATTGTACCAGAGATGACTGTAGGATTGTGCAAACTGAAGGCATTGTAGGTAATTGTTGACTGTGATTAGATAGGTTCTATTCATTTGTGAGATGGGAAGATTTATGATGGAGTCACCTTTCAGTGCCTATTTCTAATACCGTGAGTAAACTCCTTAAATGAGTGTAGTCCTTGTGAAGATACTCCCACAGTGCTGTTGTGTACCAGCTCTAGGATTTAGACCCTGGGTTAATGAAGGACTGGCAATGTGTTCCCATTTCAGAATGGTGCGTGATTTAGAGGAGAGTGTGATAATGGCTCTGCTCTTGTGTGCCTGCTGTCCTTGCCCTTCCTGTGCTAGAGGTTCCCCACTCTCTCAGGTGGAGTCATTATAAGTTCAATAGTTTTTTATCAATATCAAAAAAACCCACAGGGCAAGCAGTGGAGGATATTGTCTAGGTACGCTGTCACAAACTGGGCTGGGCCTTTGGCGTTCTAAGGATTGCTGCCAGTGCTACGTGATAAGTGATGGTAAGAATTGGATGAGATGGCAGTTGAATGCGTGGCTGAGGAGTTGGTGCAGAGGGCAGGGTTTTAGATTTTTGGATCATTGGGAATTCTTCTGGGGAAGATGGGACCTGTACAGATTGGATGGGTTGCACCTGAACTCGAGGGGGAGCAATATCCTTGCAGGTAGGTTTGCTAGCATGGTTCGGGAGGGTTTAAACTAATTTGCAAGGGGGATGGGACCCGGAGCGATAGAGCAATGAAAGAAGTGCATGGAGTAAAGCCAGATCTAACATACAGAGAGGCTTTGAGGAAAGAGAAGCAGAATAAAGGGTGTAAAGGTAGTAAGGTAGAAGGGCTAAAGTGCGTGTACTTCAATGCAAGAAGCATCAGAAACAAAGATGATGAACTGAGAGCTTGGATACATACGTGGAATTATGATGTAGTGATCATTACAGAGACTTGGCTGGCACCAGGGCAGGAATGGATTCTCAGTATTTCTGGATTTCAGTGCATTTAAAGGGATAGGGAGGGGGGGAAAGGGGAGGAGGGGTGGCATTACTGGTCAGGGATACTATTACAGCTACAGAAAGGGTGGGTAATGTAGCAGGATCCTCTTTTGAGTCAGTATGGGTGGAAGTCAGGAACAGGAAGGGAGCAGTTACTCTATTGGGAGTATTCTATAGGCCCCCTGGTAGCAGCAGAGATACAGAGGAGCAGATTGGGAGGCAGATTTTGGAAAGGTGGAAAAATAACAGAGTTGTTATCAGGGGTGGCTTTAACTTCCCTAATATTGATTGACACCTGATTAGTTCCAAGGGTTTGGACGGGGCAGAGTTTGTTAAGTGTGTCCAGGACAGATTCCTGTCACAGTATGTTGGCAGGCCAACTAGGGGGAATGCCATACTAGATCTAGTATTAGGTAACGAACCGGGTCAGGTAACAGATCTCTCAGTGGGTGAGCATCTGGGGGACAGTGACCACCGCTCCCTGGCCTTTAGCATTATCATGGAAAAGGATAGAATCAGAGAGGACAGGAAAATTTTTAATTGGGGAAGGGCACATTATGAGGCTACATGGCTAGAACCTGCGGGTGTGAATTGGGATGATGTTTTTGCAGGGAAATGTCCTATGGACATGTGGTCAATGTTTTGGGATCTCTTGCAGGATGTTAGGGATAAATTTGTCCTGGTGAGAAAGATAAAGAATGGTAGGGTGAAGGAACCATGGGTGACAAGTGAGGTGGAAAATCTAGTCAGGTGGAAGAAGGCAGCATAAATGAAGTTTAGGAAGCAAGGATCAGTTGGGTCTATTGAGGAATATAGGGAAGCAAGAAAGGAGCTTAAGAAGGGGCGAGAAGAGCAAGAAGGGGGCATGAGAAGGCCTTGGCGAGTAGGGTAAAGGAAAACCCCAAGGCATTCTTCAATTATGTGAAGAACAAAAGGATGACAGGAGTGAAGGTAGGACCGATTAGAGATAAAGGTGGCAAGATATGCCTGGAGGCTGTGGAAGTGAGCAAGATCCTCAATGAATACTTCTGTTTAGTATTCACCAATAAGAGGGAACTTGATGACGGTGAGGACAATATGAGTGATGTTGATGTTCTGGAGCATGTTGATATTAAGGGAGAGGAGGTGTTGGAGTTGTTAAAATACATTAGGACAGATAAGTCCCCGGGGCTTGACGGAATATTGCCCAGGCTGCTCCACAAGGCGAGGGAAGAGATTGCTGAGCCTCTGGCTGGGATCTTTATGTCCTCGTTGTCTATGGGAATGGTACTGGAGGATTGGAGGGAGGTGAATGTTATCCCCTTGTTCAAAAAAGGTAGTAGGGATAGTTCGGGTATTTATAGACCAGTGAGCCTTACGTCTGTGGCGGGACAACGGTTGGGAAAGATTCTTAGAGGTAGGATCTGTGGGCATTTAGAGAATCATGGTCTGATCAGGGACAGTCAGCATGGCTTTGTGAAGGGCAGATCGTGTCTAACAAGCCTGATAGAGTTCTTTGAGGAGGTGACCAGTCATATAGATGAGGGTAGTGTAGTGGATGTGATCTACATGGATTTTAGTAAGGCATTTGACAAGGTTCCACACGGTAGGCTTATTCAGAAAGTCAGAAGGCATGGGATCCAGGGAAGTTTGGCCAGATGGATTCAGAATTGGCTTATCTGCAGAAGGCAGAGGGTCGTGGTGGAGGGAGTACATTCGGATTGGAGGGTTGTGGCTAGTGGTGTCCCACAAGGATCTGTTCTGGGACCTCTACTTTTCGTGATTTTTATTAACGATCTGGATGTGGGGGTAGAAGGGTGGGTTGGCAAGTTTGCAGATGACACAAGGTTGGTGGTATTGTAGATAGTGTAGAGGATTGTCGAAGATTGCAGAGAGACATTGATAGGATGCAGAAGTGGGCTGAGAAGTGACAGATGGAGTTCAACCCGTAGAAGTGTGAGGTGGTACACTTTGGAAGGACAAACTCCAAGGCAGAGTACAAAGTAAATGGCAGGATACTTGGTAAAGTGGAGGAGCAGAGGGATCTGGGGGTACATGTCCACAGATCCCTGAAAGTTGC
The DNA here is from genome assembly GCF_030028105.1 of Mobula birostris. Lineage (NCBI taxonomy): Eukaryota > Metazoa > Chordata > Chondrichthyes > Myliobatiformes > Myliobatidae > Mobula > Mobula birostris. The sequence continues at coordinate 41,157,401 of NC_092387.1, forward strand.
CTCACAGGTAGATAGGGTAATTAAGAAAGCTTATGGGGTGTTAGCTTTTATAAGTCAAGGGATAGAGTTTAAGAGTCGCGAGGTAACGATGCAGCTCTATAAAACTCTGGTTAGGCCACACTTGGAGTACTGTGTCCAGTTCTGGTCACCTCACTATAGGAAGGATGTGGAAGCATTGGAAAGGGTACAGAGGAGATTTACCAGGATGCTGCCTGGTTTAGATAGTATGCATTATGATCAGAGATTAAGGGAGCTAGGGCTTTACTCTTTGGAGAGAAAGAGGATGGGAGGAGACATAATAGAGGTATACAAGATATTAAGAGGAATAGATAGAGTGGACAGCCAGCGCCTCTTCCCCAGGGCACCACTGCTCAATACAAGGGGACATGGCTTTGATGTAAAGGGTGGGAAGTTCAAGGGGGATATTAGAGGAAGGTTTTTTACTCAGAGAGTGGTTGGTGCGTGGAATGCACTGCCTGAGTCAGTGGTGGAGGCAGATACACTAGTGAAATTTAAGAGACTACTAGACAGGTATATGGAGGAATTTAAGGTGGGGGGTTATATGAGAGGCAGGGTTTGAGGGTCGGCACAACACTGTGGGCTGAAGGGCCTGTACTTTGCTGTACTGTTCTATGTTCTATGTTTGGAGTCAGATCTTCTACTCCACACACAATGGAAGGAATGGATACGCCGTGTTATGATGAGAAACGGAGAGACCTGATGTCAATAGCGCTTCCCCAAGATGTTGGTGCAATTTGGCTTAAAGCATTTCGGCTTAAAGCATTTCATAGCCATCCATCAACATGATAGATAAACCAGGAAAACAACTAGACAATGCTGGTTCCGACTGATATTGCAGTTCCCCACTGCAGATAAAGTAGTGGATAGGGTCCTTCTCTTCCTCATTGTGGAAGAAACCCTCACTGTGATGAACAAGTTTCACAGCCGTTGCCATTACCTTCAGATCTTAAAGTTGCTGGTGAATGCAGCAGGCCAGGCAGCATCTCTAGGAAGAGGTACAGTCCACGTTTCAGACCGAGACCCTTCGTCAGGACTAACTGAAGGAAGAGTTAGTAAGAGTCTTGAAAGTGGGAGGGGGAGGGGGAGATCCAAAATGATAGGAGAAGACAGGAGGGGGAGGGATGGAGCCAAGAGCTGGACAGGTGATTGGCAAAGGGGATATGAGGGGATCATGGGACAGGAGGTCCGGGGAGAAAGACAACCTACACTCTGTTTGCCAGAGAAAGCAGGATCTCCCAGTGGCCACACATTTTAATTCCACACCGCATTCCGATTCTGACATGTCTATCCACGGCCTCCTCTACTGTAAAGATGAAGCCACACTCAGGTTGGAGGAACAACACCTTATATTCCGTCTGGGTAGCCTCCAACCTGATGGCATGAACATCGACTTCTCTAACTTCCGCTAATGCCCCACCTCCCCCTCATACCCCATCTGTTACTTATTTTTGTACACACATTCTTTCTCTCACTCTCCTTCTTCTCCCTCTGTCCCTCTCACTATACCCCTTGCCCATCCTCTGGTTTACCCCCCCTTCCCCCTTGTCTTTCTCCCCTAGGCCTCCTGTCCCATGATCCTCTCATATCCCTTTTGCCAATCACCTGTCCAGCTCTTGGCTCCATCCCTCCCCCTCCTGTCTTCTCCTATCATTTTGGATCTCCCCCTCCCCCTCCCACTTTCAAATCTCTTACTAACTCTTCCTTCAGTTAGTCCTGATGAAGGGTCTCGGCCCGAAACGTCGACTGTACCTCTTCCTAGAGATGCTGCCTGGCCTGCTGCGTTCACCAGCAACTTTGATGTGTGTGCCTTGAATTTCCAGCATCTGCAGAATTCCTGTTGTTTACCTTCAGATCTTATCCATCCTGGCTTTTCTTCAGTGTTTCCAGGGGCGTTTTCAAGCTCTAGTCTACTTACAATGCAGTGCGACAACAGTGGTTGATGTTTACATTCTTGTCCAATGCAATCAGCTCAACAAGGAAAAACGATCACAACCACTGTACGTGTCTTCTAAATCAAACAAGCCAGTTCCACATGCTGAATAGTGGGCTTCCACAGGAATTGTTCTTCAACCAAATACTCAAAACAACACCAAACTTCACAGATACGAGATTATACTTATCAACCTCACCAAACTAAGAGGTGATATCTGTACTCGGTTTTATATCCCGATCTTTACATAGGATTCCATCTTGCCAACAACTTGCTTGGTGATGAGGTAACGTATCTGTTTGGGACGTGGTCTCCAATGTTCCTTACAATTAAAGCGGTGAAGAATTGTTGATCAGAAGTTGGACATCTGATCTTGTTGGGAGAGGGTGGAATAAGCAAGCCCAGGAGGAGGAGGATCAGACCATGCCCTCACATTCTAGCAACATTAGCCAAAGAGCAGCAACAAAGAAAGGATGTATCGAAGCCTTATGCAGAAATGCACTGGGATACCAGGGATGCAGGAGCGAAGACGATCAGAAACCACCCACCTGACCCTGGCACACTCCATCGATGGTCATGTGATGGTCACACACACACACACACACACACACACACACACACACTCACACACACACACACACACACACACACACACACACACACACACCTGCTCACTGGACAACTGGGAAAACTAGGTAGGAAGTGAGTCAATATGAGATCTCAAAAGCCCTGGTGGTTGATACGACAGGAAGCTAAGAGGGTGGTGGCAACGGGAACGGAGAGGAGCATCAGACTGAACAATCGCAGTCTTAGTGATAAAAGAGTCTGTGAACTCCTCCTTGCGCTTCCAATGAGGGGACAAGAATTTAAGCAGAAGGAAGCATTACGCCCTCAGAGCACTGACTGGAGGCTTGCCCAGTCACTCCACAGACTCAGCATTATGAGGATGGCACAAAGTTCTCAGCCTCTCTCCAGTGCGCCATATTTATAACCTCCCCTCCAACACTCACACAGAGACAGCTCTGGAAATCTGTCCAGTCTTGCTGGATAGTTCATGAGAAAGTATCTTGCTATGGTGTCCAGGTCTCCTGCTATTCCTGTATAAAAGGGGTCATTTACCGGTCAAGAAGCTTGCTGATTGAGAATTGCGGCAGAGGGTGTTTTGTGATCGTCACTGTCTGTCACTGACAACACACACTATGTATAAAGAGCATGTTGTGCAAACACTGGTTATGCTAATTTGCCATTAAAATACTCATTGCAGCCTTGACAGCAATCTTTAAATGTTAAATACAGTTTCCTGCCCTGTCTTGTTTTTAATGATGATAAATGCATAACTATTCAGAAGCATTCAAGAGAATAAAACCATTCTCCTTCACCCCCCAGTTTAAGACACTCTAACTGGGTACAAAACTAGATCCCCAATGTCTTGGCCGCACACCTTTCATCTCTCTCTCTCTCTCTTTCTCGCTTTCTCTTTCTCTCCTTTCCCTCTGTTCTCTCTCTCTCTCTCTCTCTCTCTCTCTGTGTGTCTCTCTCTCTCATTTTCTTATCATCCTCTTTCTTTCATTTTCTTATCATCTCCCTCTTTCTTTCTCTCCTCTCTGTTCTTTTTCTCCCTCTGTTCTCTCTCTCTCTCACGCTCTCTAGAGGCTGTGTTGACTAGGACTTTATTCCTTGCAACGTAGAAGGTTGAGGGGTGACCTGATGGAATCATGAGGTCTTTTTCCCAAGGATGGAGGGAGAGGGCCACTGAAAACAGGAGGGCACAGGTTAACATCACAGGCAGGAGATTTAAGAAGGATATAAGGAGTAGCTTCTTCATGCAAAGGGTGGTATATATTTGGAATAAGCTGCCAGAAAGAGTGGTTGAGGCAGGTCATTTGCAGCATTTATTAGATATCTAGATAAGTGTATGAATAGGAGATGTTTGGAAGGCGATGGGATTGGCTCACCACCATACAGTCAGCATAGATTTGGTGAGTCAAAGGGCTTGTTTCCATGCAGTATGATTCTCCCTCCCTCTCCCTCCCTCCTTAAATACCTAGCTCAACTCATTTTTTTTGCCTTGCAATCATTTCATTTGATAGCATTTTCTTCACCTTTGTCATGACTGTGTCATTCTACAGGAGACATTTCTGGTCAGTTACTGTGCCTCCCCTCCTTCCCACCGGTATCCCTACAAATTACTCCTGCCATCTCCCACCTGACGATCAGCTTTTATAACCAGGTCTGCATCTGGAGGTGAATGGCAGCCAATATTTGGCCATTTTCCTCTACAGCACTTGTGGAAAGCTAAACACAGAGTAACAACTGAGGCAATATGGAGCCCTGCATTCTCAGAGAAGTACCACTGACACTTTACATTCTGAACAGGGATACAGAGCGAGTGCTGAATTGAGAGAGGCTATTGGCATTGGAATTGGTTTACTGTTGTCACATGTACCAAGATACAGTGGAAAGCTTGTTTTGCATAATGTTCATACATTATGCATGACACAGTGCATTGAGCAAGAACAAGGTACAGGTTTCCCCCACTATCCGAAAGTAGAGCGTTCCTATGAAACCTTTCGTAAGCCGAAATGGCGTAAAGTGAAGAAGCAATTACCATTAATTTATATGGGAAAATTTTTTGAGCATTCCCAGACCCAAAAAATAACCTACCAAATCATACCAAATAACTCATAAAACCTAAAATAACACAAAAGTAGAAATGATATGATAAATACACAGCCTATATAAAGTAGAAATAATGCTTTCAAGATTCTTACTCTCTGTGTGTAAATAGTACGAATGGTGGATGCAGGCAAGTTCAGCGCACGCACAATGTCTTTATTTCATTCACCACAATCGAAACGCTTAATTACGTCCAGTTTTACGCTAAGTGTAACACCCTTACGAGCGCTCTTAGGCTTTTCTGATACCTTAGGACACATCTTGCTAACGGATGCACAAAGTAAATTGAGATAGAGCACAGATGCTCACAGACACAATTCAAAGCTATGGCGGCTTGATGCTGAGGTACTGAGTGCAGTTCCCGGGGAAGAAGCTTGGCGGCGCCACTCTCGCTGCTCGGGGTGCGCGCTGCCTCTATAACAGCTCACTGCAAAACAAACGCTGAACGCTATTTTCGCTTTTTGCCTTTTCTCGTAAAAGCGAAAATCCTCTTCGGATTTCTTTCGGTTAGCGAAAACAGGTACTAATGTAGGTCTTTCGTAAAAGTGAAGTGGCATAAAGCAAACTTTGGAAAAGCGGGGGATACCTGTAAAACAATAACAATGCAGATTAAAGTGTAAACGCTCCAAAGAAAGTGCAATGCAGGTAGATAATAAAATGCAAGATCATAATGAGGTAAACTGTAAGGTCAAGGGTCCATCTTATCAGAAAAGAGGTCCATTCAAGACTCTGATATTAGCGGGATAGAAGCTGGCCCTGAGCCTGGTGGTACATGCTTTCGGGCTTTTGTATCATCTGCTCGATAGGAGAAGGACATCATGAAATGAGCATGTCACGAAAAGAACACATTGCTGAGGCACTGTTATCCTATCAATTGCTCTATCTTCAGCTAAGACTTTAAGTTGATGTCCCTTTTACCCTTTCAGGAGGATGCCAAAGGGTCAAAAAGATACAACAAAAAAAGCAGGCCATTTGGCCCATTGAATCTCTGCCAACCATCAGACAGCCATTTATACTCATCCTCCATTAATCCAGTGTCTTTATTCCCTGCCACAATTTAAAGATGAGGAGGAATGTTTCCTAGATCCAATATTGATCCTTCAATCCGCAGAACTAGACTGATTATCTCTCTTTCCTTTCATTTATTTTATGCTTTTGTTGCACATTCTCATTTTCAGTCAGAGCAGGCTGGTGATACGGTCGGTGCATTGCACTCAACATAGCTCTTTGGTACCCAACTGAGCTCTTTAGTTCAGCCTTTGAGGATAGTCAGTATTTGAGATGGCGCTCTCTTCCCATTTACCAAGTATATCCTCACTGAAGATGCATCAGATATTATTGACATTAAGAAATCATTAATAAAATATTTGTCTAAAGGAGCTATTAAGAAAAGCTAATCATTACAGATGTGAGTCCTCACAAACCGTGGGATGCATTCAGGTCATACATTAATGATTAAACTTCTTAATATTCATCAGCTCCAGATTGTAGTGGGACTGGTGGGATTGTGGGTGGGGGTGGGATGACAGTAAATAGTCACCACCCAGAATCTGACTCAGAAACCCCTGGCAGGCCTTGTCAGTGTCTCTGCTGAAGTCGAGGCTGAAGCTATTCAGAATAGTTTAAATGGGCAGGAGTTTTTCTCGCTTCCTGAACTGGACCAGTCAGCAATGGATGAGCTTCCTGTCAACAGCTGCTACCACAACAACTTGTCCAAGTGAATCACAACCTCTTTGCTGCGATTGTGTAGACCGCACCTCAGTTGTTAGTCAGGACCCTGATAACACATCCTCGCCAATTATATGTCCTGCTAGTCAAGCAGGGTCTGTGGAGAGAGGAACAAATCTAAAATTTCAGGTTAATGACCTAAAATAGTAACTTTATTTCTGTCTTTACAGCAGTGCTCTCCCAACCTCTCGCAATATTCTCTGAATAGTTTTCAGATTTCCAGCATCTGCATTGTGTAGTTTTTGGGTGGGGATCTGTTAGTTTTGAGTTCTGCAGTCTTTGCCTCTGTTAATATGAGGCTGTGTTGATTACGTGTTGTGCTAGTTTTAGTCTCTGCCATTCTCAAAGATTACACTGTTTGGATGCTAAGGATTATGGATCTGCTGCTGCATGTGTCTCCACAGGTTCAGGGTTTGGCAGGTCTGAGCTCTGTAGTTTAGGGTTTTGCTGATGGGATCTGCTGTTATGGGAAATTTTGCTATGGAGACACAAGAGACTGAGATGCTGGAATCTGGAGTAAAGTATGAGCACCTAGAGAAACTCACCAGGTCAATCTCTTGATGGAAATGGACAGTCAACATTTCTGGTCAAGACCCTTGATCTGGGTGGATGAGGCTTCTTGATCTGAAATGTCTACTGCCCATTTCTTTCTACATTATGAGATATTTTAGTTACGAGCTGGCGAGAGAGGTTTTAGTTACAGAATATGCTAGATATGGGCTATGTTGGTTATGGGGTGTGTTAATTATGGGGTATGTTAATTATGGGCTGTGTTATTTATCGAGATGTATTACTTATGGAATATATTAGTTTGACTTGTTTTGAATTCTGTTAAGTCCCCTGTTGTTTTCAGCTCTGCTGCTTTGAAGCTCTGATTGTTCCAGGCTCACATGTTAATATCTACACAAGTTTGGGTCTGAGTTTTGTTAGACTGGGCTTTGCTAGTTCTGGACTAATGGTTAGAGATTCAATATTTTGCTAGTTTCTTATAGCCCAGTGGGAAATACTGGTCTCGGGTCCTGTTTATTTTTGCTGTTACCTATTTGTATTCCAATAATTTCCCATTCATTTCCTGCAGGTTTTCTCACTTGGAAGATTTTTTTATGAAATGTTATAATAAGCAGAGTGAGAGAGACTGAAATAGACAAGTATAATTGTAGGAAATGAAAAACAAGCGTTGAACAATAACCATATTTCTTACCAAGCGGTAATTCCCAGTCTGCTTATTGAAATTAAAGATATGGCTTTGAGCAAATAATCATGACTCCAGGATTTGAAACTTAGGTCGAATCTGGTTAAGTATTAATCATAGTCAATGGGATCTTTGACATTGCATTCTTACATAAATCCCAGAGAATCGCAAGTAATTGATGCATTGAAAGAGGAGTTAACTGATAAACCTGCGCAGTTTAAGCTCAAAATGAAACTCAAATAAAACTGCAGGTGTTGAAAATCTGAAACAAAACCAGAAGATGTTGGAAGTACTCAGCAGGTCAGGAAGTATCTGTGGAGAGAGAAATAGAGTTCGTGTTTGTCTTTAACTCTCTCCACAGGTACTGGCTGACCTGCTGACTGATTCCAGCATTTTCATTTATTGTTACATGATAATCTCATTCTGGAGCAGATCGTGCACTCTCAACACTGGACAAGTGACAATGAGCCAACTATCAAACCAACTGCACCACCTTGATAACCATAGACACACTCTCTCTATTCACAGTGTCTTATTAATCAGTCCCGTGCTGCCAAGGACAAGCCATGAAATAGTGTCACAAAACTGCAGCAACATTTCTCCAGCTCATAATCTAGCCAGGCCAAGGTTATTGAACAAGCATTGACAGCTCTTTGTCCCCCTATTGAGTCCCCACATCTCTTTACTCAGATACTTGTCCAATATGAGTGGGCCATATTCTTAAGCATTCTTTGGATTTTAGTTTACTAGCAGCCTTCCTCAAACCTTGATAATGGATCATCAATGACATAAGCCCACTCCCTGAGGTGATGTTAAGGATAGGTTTTGTCACTAGTAACCAGCCTCCCACCCATGGACTCTTGTCTACACTTCTTGCTTCATTAGTACAGCAGCCAACATATTGAACCCATATGGAACTCCACCCATCTGAACTTTCTGCTCCTCCCCTCTTCCATCAGGCAGAAGTTATAAAAACTTGACAACACAACGAGAGGTTCAAGGACAGCTTCTATCCCGCTCTAGTAGGACTATTGAATGGAACTCTTGTATGAAAAGGTGGACCCTTGACCTCACGTTCTACGTCATTGTGGCCTTGCACTTCAGTTGACCACCTGCCTCTGTATCTTCTTGGTATCTCTAACACTATTTCTTGCATTCTGCAATTGCTTTTCCCTTGCAATTCTTCAATGTACTGACGTGATGAAATGAAATTATTTGCATGGATAGCATGCTAAACAAGTTTTTTCACTTTGCTCCGTACATGTAACAATAATAAATCAGTTACCAGTGTATCAATACCAGTTTGCCAATAGACAGTCAAGTATTACTGCTCAGTTGCTGAGTGGAGCTTTAACATACCATCTGAGATCCACTAGGTTAATTAATTCCTTCTCTGGCTTGTGTTGCATGAATCCTCTAGCCTATATTCAAGACACAGTACTTTATTAGAATTTTCCTTTTGAAAATCTTTAAATCCATCCAGTTCTTATCAGTGAGGAATCTGTGAAACTCTTTTCTATAATCAGTTAATACTGGAAATAGAGATACATCATTTCTTGAACCTAGATAGAGTTGTGAAGAGAACTTTTGGCATTGGCCTTCATAGGTCAAAGTATTAAGTGCAGGAGTTGGGATGTTAGGTTGAAATTGTTTAAGTTATGGGATATTATGTGGAGTATTGTGTGCAGTTTTGGTCACCTACCTACAGAAAATATATCAATAAGATTGAAAGAGTATAATTATGTGGTTCTGTCAGTGTTAGTCTTTGGTTTGTCCTGTTTTCTGTGATATCATTCTGGAGGAACAATGTATCATTTCTTAATGCATGTATGCATTTCTAAATGACAATAAAAGAGGACTGGGTGTTCTCATAATCTAAAAAAATGAGCGCAGAGAAAATTTACAAGGATGTGATGGGACTTGAGGACCTGAACTACAGGGAAAGGTTAAAGTTAGGACTTTACTCCCTGGAGCAAAGGAGAATGAGGGGAGATTTGATTGAGCTACACCAAATTATGAGGGGTATAGATAAGGTAAATTGTAGCAGGCTTTTCCCAATGAGATTGTGTGAGACTAGAACTAGAGGTCATGGGCGAAGGGTGAAAGGTGAAATGCTTAAGTGGATCATGAGGGTGGGCTTCTTCATTCAGAGGGTGGTGAAAGTGTGGAACGAGCTGCCAGTGGAAGTGTTCAATGCGGGGATGATTTCAGCATCTAAGAGAAATTTGGATATGCACATGGATGGCTGTGATCAGGGTGCAGGTAAACAGAACTCAGCAGAATAATATTTTTGCATGAACTAGATTGGCCTAAGAGCCTGTTCCGAAGTTTTCGTACTCTATGACTATATACCCTTCAGTGAATCTGAACTTGAGCCACGTCAGGAGATATTAGGCCAGATGATGGAGGAAACAGCTCTGTGGCAGGGGAAGCAGGTTAAAGATGGGGATTACTTGGGAACATAGAGAATAGTGCAGACAATATTGGAAGGACTTCAAACGACTTGTATACAAAGTATAAAGTCCTTCAAACTGGGCTTCAAATCAAACAGATGAGGAATGTCTAGGTAAGTGTCCTATTTAGTTGGATTAGTGATAATCATGGTTGTATTGGTCTAATGTACAGTTGGGTTGGTGCAGTGCATGGGAATTGGCCTAATACATGTGTGGGTTGCATTGGTGCAATGCATGCTTACATTGCTCAGTGCATGGTTGGGTTGATTCAGAGCATGGCTGTATTTTCCCAGTGCATGACTGGGTTAGTGTGGTGCATGGCTGCATTGCCCCAGTGCACAGTAGGGTTGGTGCAGTGCAGGAACTCACTGTGTTTCCTGACCAGCAGGTTGCAAGGTCATTTGTACTTGGTGTTCTGTTTAAATTTTGCCAATTTACCAATAAGTTTGGAAGTGTGGTTGATCACCGAGCTCGGCAAAGTATTTGCAGATGACTTTGCTCCGATCAAGAAGCCATCATCAGTGCACAGTTGAGGGTGTTGTCTCCTCAGAATACCAGCTTGAGTGTAAATGGAGTCCGGGGTCCAAATGGATATTGATTAGATGTTGTGATCTGGTTGGCTGCTTCAAAACACAATGAAGAGTTCAATAGTGGAAGATTCTGATTGGCTAGCTTCGAGGGAGGGCAGTTGGAAATGTTTGTTTCGCTGTACAGATCCCCAGCTTACTGGCGATTCATTTATTGTTGACGCTGTTGTTTCTCTTTCCTCCGTAAGGATTCATATACCGGATCCATGTCAATATGTTTGGTGATGGATCCTTCTGTAGAGAACCACGCTTTGAGAAATTCTCGTTCTTTTCTTGTTCTTGCTTGAATCAAGACTGGCTGTCATCCAGTTGAAATGGTGTCCTTCTTCGTCCTCATGAGCTGATACTAGCGAGAGTCGGTCATGCCTTCTGGTCACTACCTGATACTGGTGTTACCAATAAGTCTCAGCAATAGTAATGGCAGCCTGAGAAAGCGGGCTTCAGTATGTCTGTGTGTGTATAGAATGCATATGTGTGTGAGAGAGAGAGCGTGAGAGAGAGAGGGAGAGAGAGAAGGGAGGGGGAGAGAAAGAAAGAAAAACAGGCAGGTGGATAAAATGCTTATGAGGAAGAACAGGATTTATCATTCTGACTCAGTCAAAGCTTGTTCAGCCACAGCTATGATGAAGATGCACATGGATCACATTGGCAGGCAAATGTCTCCCTGAGCATCTATTAAATCATTTTAGTTCAGGCCTCAATGTTTCCAAATGCTGAATGGGCTAAGTGTCAGCAAGACCAAGAAGCTGATTATTGACTTCAGGAGGAGGTAACCAGAGGCCTGTGTGCCAGTACTCATCGGGGTATCAGTGGTGCAGAGAGTCAGAAACTTTTTCTCAGTGTTACTGTCAGCTATGGAAACATCAATGCCCTTGAACAGAAAAACCTACAAAAAGTAGTGGATATGGCCCAGTCCATCACAGATAAAGCCCTCCCCACCTTTAAGCATATCTACACAGAGCACTGTTGCAGGAAATTCAGAATTAATCATCAGGCACCCTCACCATTCAGACCATGCTCTCTTCTCACTGCTGCTATCAGGAAGAAAGCACAAGAGCTTCAGGACCCACACTGTTATTACCCCTCACTATAAGGCTCAACATCACTCGTGCCATCTCCGAAATGTTCCTACAGGCTACGGACTCACTTTCAAGGACTCTTGATCTCATGTTCTCAATATTTATTGCTTATTAATTTATTATTATTGTTGCTTGCTTTCATTTTGTATTTGCACAGCTTTTTGTCTCTTGAACATTGGTTGCTTATTTGTCCTGTTGGGTGTGGCCTTTCATTGGTTCTATTATGCTTGTTGTATTCACTGTGAATGCCCACATGGAAATGAATCTCAGGATTATATATGGTTACATATATGTACTTTGTTAATGAATTTATTTGAAACTTTGAAGCTGCTGGAGAGGCCAGTGACAAAGCAAATATATAGTAATGTCCTCATATGAAGAAGCCAAGTTGGAGCCATCAAAGTTCACAGTTCTAAGCAAAATTTATCATCAAAGTACACATCTGTCACTATACATAACCCTGCAATTAATTTTCTTGGTGGTATACACGGTAAATCCACGAAACACAATAGAATCGATGAAAGACCACAGCTAACAGGACAGACAATCAATATGCAAAAGACAACAAGCTGTGCAAATATAAAAAAGGAAATATTATTATTGTTACCACTAAATAAGCACAATAAATATTGAGAACATGAGATGAAGAGTCCTTGAAAGTGAGTCTATAGTTTCTGGGAACAATCCAGTGATGGGGTGAGTGAAATTATTCCCTCTGGTGCACGAGCCTGATGGTTGAGGGATAATAACTGTTCCTGAACCTGGCAGTGTGGGTCTTGAGGCTCCTGTACTTTCTTCCTGATGGCAGCATTGAGAGGGGAACATGGTCTGGATGGTGGAGGTCCTTGATAATGAATGCTGCTTTCCTGTGACAATGCTCTGTGTAGATGTGCTCAGTGGATGGGAGGGTTTTAGCTGCGTTGAACTGGCCACTTCCATTACCTTTTGTAGGAATTTTAGTTCATGGTGTTTCCATACCAGGTGGTGATGCAACCTGTCAGTGTATTCTCCGCCACACAGCACTACCAGGATCCCAGGGCTGGTGACCGGAGGAGTCCAGCCCAGAATCTTCAGCCGCTTTTTGATGGCTTCGGCCGATCTCCCTGGAACATGTGGCACCAGTATAGAGCTTGGCAAGCCCCAGCTCTGGCAACCACAGCTCACCAGCAGCACGAGTAAGTCCCAGGTCTTCTTGGTCCGTCCAGCCGCCCCGTCGAACTGGCAGCTCCTCCAACCGACGGATGTCGAAGCCTCGTATTTTCTGTGGGGCTGGAGGAGTTTGAAATGTGCTGTTAGACATTGAGACCACCAAATAAACGACTTCTCAGATCTCTGCTGCAAAGCATTTTTGTAAATGTAGTTTGATGGGACAGGATCTTGCATCTAAGCAATTCACTTAACAATAAAAATCAGATGCAGAGTAAACCTAATTTTCTGGTAAAGTCACAAAATATTCCTGGACAGGTGCAATTCTGGTTAGAAAAAGAGTAAAATTCCTTCTGAAATGTCTCATCAAATATTCCTGGATATTATCGTCCATTATAGATTGGAATTCCTTGGATTCCAGAACAACTGCTACAGATTGGATGTTAACTTGAAATCAAGTTTATTATCATGTGCACAAGTACGGTGTGGTTCAGGTACAGTAAAAATCTTGCCTGCAGCAGCATCATAGGCTTGTAGGCACGCACAAGTCACGGAATATAAATTATACATAAACTGTATAAGACAGTGAAGAGAAAGAAAATAAAACATACTGCGCAGAAAACATTGCATTAATGCAAAAATAGATCACAGTTGGAGATAGGTGCATGGTAGTGCAAAAGGTAGTCTGCAGCGTTAGGGCTAGTGTTGTGCAGGTTGGTTCAAGAACCTTATTCGCTGTTGGAAAATAGTTGTTCCTGAATGTGGTTGTGCGCGACTTCAGGCTGTTGCACCTCCTGCCCGACAGTATCTGTGAGAAGAGGCATGGCCCAGACAGAGGTAATTGTAACTCCATTAGTTAAGAAAGCAGGAAACTGTCGAGCTGTTAGCCTGGTATCTCTTGCAGGAATCTATTTATCCATGTCAACCGGACAGGCAGTTCAGATCCCAAGGCACGGAAGGATTCTGATCAAATGTGGGAAAATGGGATCAGTGCAGATAAATGCAACAGTCAGTGCAGACGTAGTGGGCAAAAGGGCTTGTTTCTATGACTCAGCGACTATTAGTACGGTTGTGATTACAAAGCATTTGGGAAAATAATGTGATTCAACACAGATTTATTAAAAAAATGACAAATTTGTTTGAGGATGCAATTTTCAGGACAGAAGATGACAAAATCAATGATGTGATGTGTTTAGATGTTCAGAAGGCCTTCAGTAAGGTGTCACACAAGAGGTTATAGTGCACGGAATTGCGGCATATATACTGGAACTTGCCTGAAGATTGGTTGATGAAGGAACGAACAGCCCTTTTTCATGTTAGGAGGGTGAGATCAGTGGGTCACACAGGGAATAGTTGCAGGGTTCTCAAGTGTTCATAACCTATACCAACAATTTAGATGGGGTGATGAAGATTAATACATTCAAAAGTGCTGACAACGTTGGCTCTGAAGAGATTGTAGGGAAGCTTCACGGAATGTGAAAAGTCTAAGTGAAAGGACAACAAGATGATGGGTAGTAAGTGTAGAAAAATGTGAGATCATCCAGACAGACAGAACATTGGAAGGACAGACTTACTTTTTTCACGTGGTGAGAGATTGACAATTGTTGGTATCAAGAGGGACCTGGATGTCTTTGTATATGAAGCCCAGGAAGTTAACATGCAGGTTCTAATTTGTTGCCTCTTGTTGCAAGACATTGTACAATAACAGAGATACCTTGATCTAATTGAGCTGATATCTGGAATGTGGTGTACAGATCTGCTTTCTCTACTTAATGAAGGATGGATTTGCAAATTAAGTGTTGCCAGGATTCACCAGATTGATTGCTGAGATAGTGGGTTTGTGAGATTAATTAGACTGCGCTCACATGTTCGTGAGTTTAGAGGAACGAGACGAGATCATATCGAAATCTACACATTTCGTTACAGGCTTTACACGGTTATTCTGAGAACAGGGCTTCCAGGCTCAAAATAAAGAACGGCCATTCATGACTCAGCTGGGAAGAAGTTTCTTTTCCCGTAGGCTGATGAATATTTGAAATTATCCCCTTAAACATCAGTAGAAGCTTGGTCCCTGAGTACATTCAAAACAAAAATGGATTTTTTGGTATTAAGGGAATCAATAGATATGTGCAGAAAGATGGAGCTGAGGTTAAAGATTAATTCAGATGCAAAGTACATTTATTGTCAAAGTATGTATGCAGTGTACAACCTTGAGAGTCGTCTTCCCCAGACAGATACGAAACAAAGAAAAAAAAGCATAGAACTTGTTCAAAGAAAAACATCTATCTCCCCTCCCCATGCGCAAAAAAATACGCAAACGGCAACAAAAAAATGTGAAAAACACAGAAATCTAAACCACAAAATGGAAAGAGCCCTGGCATATTTCAGTTCAGCTCATTGTTCATTACCTTCAGGCCACCACAATTCAAAATCACCCAAACTAACAGGAGAAAAAGGAGTGACCAGAAACACATCATAATGTGAACTACAGAGTCCAAAGCATGAACTGTGCCATTTAAACTTTGCCCAAGATGAACACTGGCACCATCTTCCGATAGCATCGAGGGAGAGAGAGATTATTTGAACATAGGGACCTTCCCTCAGGAGCAGCGAGTGGGAGGGAGAGAGAGACTATCACACGCAGACACCTTCCTCTGGCAAGAGCAAGTGAGAGGCTGGTAGATGCTGCTGAACACCCGCTCGCCTTCGGCACTCGCCTCGATGATTTCAACCTTCTTGAGGCGTATATACGTAAAAAACAGGGGAAATTTATATGTAACACTCGCAAAATGCTGGAGGAACTCGGCAGGTCAGGCAGCATCTGTGGAAAAAAGCACAGTTGACGTTTCGGGCCTCAGCTTCTTTTCTTCAGTCCTGCTGAAGTGTTTCGGCCGGAAACGTCAACTGTGCTTTTTTCCATAGATACTGCCTGTCCTGCTGAGTTCTTCCAGCATTTTGTTTGTGTTGCTCGGATTTCCAGCATCTGCAGATTTTCTCTTGTTTGAAATGTGTGTGTGTGTGTGTGTGTGTGTGTGGTGTGCACGTGCTTGCACACGTACATGTGTCTGCTTGTCGGAGTGAATGGGTGGCTTCTTTCATGAATTTTTGGCCTGGGGGTGTCCCTGGCACGGCCAGCATTTATTACTCATCCAAATTGCTCCGGACAAGGTAATAGCAAGCTGCCTATTTTAACTGCAGTTATTTGGCAAAGGGACTCCCACAGAGTGTTGTGTTTGAGGGAGTTTCTGGACTCAGTGTCATGTTTCCAACTGGGATAGTGCGTGGCTTAGAGGAAAACCTCTGAGTGATAGCATTCCCTTGTATTTACTGCCCTTCTCCTTCCTGCTTGTAGAAGTTGCACGTTTGGCAGGTATAGGAGGAGCCTAGGTGAGTAACATATTATAATAGTACATACTGTAGATACTGTGCACTGGTGGTGGAAGGATTGAAAACTGGGTTGACAGGATGCCAGTCAAGTGGATTACTTTGTCATCGACGTTCTGAGCTTCTTGAGAAATAGCAACACTGCACTCATCCAAAGTATTTCATTATTTGTGTCGTTCAGACAGTTGAAAGGGTGTCCTAATAGTTAACCCAGAAGGAAATTCTCATCTGTCCTGATTTTATAGCCGTGCTATTTACTAGCTGCGCCAGTGCTGAGTTATCTCCACACCCAGGACATTGACGGTCGGGTAGTTGGTGATGGGAATGGCACTCTCTCGTGTTGAAGATGGTTATTGACTGACACTGATCAGCCCGTGCCTGAATGGTGTCTACGTCTGGCTTTATACAGTCATAGACTGTGTTATTTTCTGAGGGGTTGCCAATAGAATTGAACTTTGAGCAACCATCCCTGAACATCTCCAATTTTGACCTTATGATGGTAAGAAGGCCATGTGTGAAGCGGTAAAAATTACTGTGCCCAGATTACTGACCTGAGGAACTGCTGCAGTGATGCTATTCGACTTGGATGATTCATCCCTGATAACCACATCCATCTTCCTTTCTTTGAGAGATGTCTGCAGCTACTGAAGCGTTTTCTCTTTCACTTCAGTTTTACCTTGATGTCAAAGTCAGTCAATCTCACTTCACCTGTGAATTCAGCTCTTTGGCCCGTGCTTTGACCAAGACTATGATGAGGCCTGAAGCAGGGTTCATACTAGATACAGATAAGTAATTATAGGAAAGCACTGCTTGGCAACACTCTAAACTACAGCTTCATCTCCTGGCTGGTGATTGACAGTAAGATGATTGGATGGCTATTAGCCAACAGAATTTGACCTGCTGCTTTGTGAGCAGGCAATTGTGCGCATTGTCAGGTCGATTCCAAAGTGTTCCTGGGGCAGTGTAACTAGAGATCCAGCTGGTTTGGATGTTCAGGTCTTCAGTGCTGTAGTAGGGTGCTCTCTAGTCCCACTAATTTTCTAAATCCACTGTTCTGAGTACTGTGCAAGGTAGATCAAATGGACTGGATGTTCTCAGAACTCAAGGCAATGAGTTATGGAGAGAGGCTGAACAGGTTGGAACTGCTTTCACTTGAGCAGAGGAGTGGGATGAATTTATAGGGATGTATAACATCATGAGGGGCATAGGTGGAGTCAATGTGCTTAGTCATTTTCCTAACACTGGGGAATCAGGAACTAGAGGGAAGAGATAAAAGGTGAAAGGGGAGAGATTTGCTAGGAAGCTGAAGGGCAACATTTTCACACAGAGGGTGGTCAGTATATAGAATGGGCTGCTGGAGGAAGTGGCTAAGGCAGATACATTAACAATATTCAAACGGTACTTGGACAGATATATTGATAGCAAAGGTTTAAAGTGACATGGGCCATACAGGGATAAAAGATGCTATCTTAGATGGGAACCTTGTTTAGCATGGATGATTTGGGCCAAAGGGCCTATTTCATGCTTTATGACTGTGACTGGCTTCTGTGTTTGTGTCGGTCGAGCGAGGAAGCTGAAGTGGGTCACTTATTTAGCTGAGCACGATAGGCTTTCCTTTACTGCTCACATGCTGGGCCATATCGCATCGAAAATGGGAAAGTTCTTAAAGACCCACCTCCCAATGGGTGTTTAATTGTTCACTGTCATGCACAACTAGATGTGACAGGACTGCGAAATTTTGCGGTGGTTTGAGATTGCATGGCTCTTTCTGTCTTTGCTGTTTCACGTACTTGTAGTCCTACACTGCAGCTTCACTGAGCCAGCATCTCATTATTTCAGCCTGATGCTGTTCTCAGCATTGCTCCCCCGCACCCACGGTTGATCCTGCATTTCATGCAAATGGTGAGGGGCCATTGGGCTACCCGTTGTAAAGGGAAACATTCCTGCTGCTGCAGATATTCCGCAGAACCTCAAATCTTAGATGCCCGGATCTGATCTCCCAGCTCTGCTCCGAGAGTATCACATTTATAGTACTGCACCTAATGACGGAGGTTGTCCTCGACATGGAGATGGGACCTGTTCTCCACAGGCTACACGGTGGTCCGTTCTAGCTATCCAGTTGTGAGCAGATACATAAGCCACTGGTAGCTTGGTGAGTATTTTTGACCTAGGCGCTGTGTCCTTCAAAACTCAGGCCGTGTGTCCAAATGTGTGTTGTGTGTGCCGTAGATCCCGTCATTGTGTGTGTGTGTTTCTGTCTGTGTCTGTATGTACCTATTGAGGTGTGTGTATGTGTGTATATGTCTGGATGTGCATGTATTGATATGTGTACTCAGCAGGCCAGGCAGCATCTAGGGAAGAAAAGTACAGTCGACGTTTCGGGCCGAGACCCTTCAACAGGAAGGGTGTCCTGCTGAAAGGTTTTGGCCTGAAATGTCGACTGTACTTTTTTTTTCCCCCCTAGATGCTGCCTGGCCTGCTGAGTTCCTCCAGCATTTTGTGTGTGTTGCTGGGATTTCCAGCGTCTGCAGATTTTCTCTTGTATGTATGTGTTTGTATGGGCATCTGTATGTGTGTCAGTATGTAGGTGTTTGTGTGTGTTTGAGTGTGTATGTGTGTGCAATGATATTGTCAATGTTCCAACACTGTCTCTTGTTGCTGATGGTGTCGTTGAATTGATTCCCAAGGGGAAATGTTAGTGTTTCATGTCACCTTAGAGGCTGGTAATTCATTCCTGGCTGGCCTGATATAGCAGGGGTCATTGCCTTCATGAATGGAGAAGGGGGAAACTGGATTCATGCACTGGGGAGGGAGGCACTCTCAGCCCTATGTGGCAGAGAGGCTTTAATCTCTCTTCCCTTGTTAAACATTGATGAGGAACGGGTAAGAACCTCTGTGTCAGACTGTTTCTGACATGCAGCGGGATGGACAGTGTGATGCAGCAACTAATGTAGAGGGATGAATAAAGAAACCACAAAATGTTACCTTTGGCATCTGAATGATTTGGGCACTGTTCAAAGGCAGATAACCTCTAAGACTAGTTGTGTACACTGGGAGCTGTAATTTGCTGTTCACCTCAGTTGATTTCCTATCAGTGGCTCAGACTGAGTGTCACATGGGTATTACTGGAAATGCATTTGAAGACTCTCAGCCCGTGTATTATCTGTCCTTGGTGAAGGGCAATGAGAGAGATAAGGTTGCCAGTCTCAGGCCAACTACCTGCTACAATCTGCTATCTCCACCCGCAATCACAGGAAGTGCTGTCAATTCTGCTTCAGTGATAACTAAACGAAGGAGAGCATTTGAAGGCATTTATAAATATCTGAAGAGTGGCAACATTTTAATTAGAAAAAAAACAGAAAGGCAGTCATTGAGATAGAAGGTGGGTTAAAAAAACCTGAGGAAGACAGGAAGAAAGGGGGTGGGAGAGAGAGAGAGAGAGAAAATGAGAGAGGAAGAAAGAGAGAGTGAGAAGGAGAGAGACATCGACAGAGAGAGCAAGAGCCTGGAAATTGGAATGAGAATATAGCATGGATGCTAAGAGTGAGGCAGTGAGAGAGGTTGTGGGAGATGGTCATTAATTATTGAGAGAGAAATAAAGAGAGGAAAGCTATTAGAGACTGACGGATGAGGATGGTGGGGGCGAGAGTGAGAGAGTGAGAGAAGGGGAGAGGGAGGGAGAGAGAGAGAGACAAAGGGAGAGAGAAGAGAGAGACAGAGAGAGAGATCGGTGTGCAAGATAGCAGTGTTACTGTGGGATTGGTACAATGATAGAAAGAGTAAACAGGATACAGAACAAGAGTCAGATCATGGAGAAAGGGGGGCTGCAAGAACAAGAGCAGGAGAGACAGTCAGGATTCGAGTATGCAGGAGCAAGAGAGAATAAAGTAGTATGGAAGAGTCAGAGAAGGACCTTGTGTTAGAGGTGTAATGGTGTCTTGAGTGTGAGAAGGCGAGGGTTTCAGAGAAAAAAGGGAAATTTGGTGGGGGAAAGAGGGGAAGGAGAGAGTGGGAGGGCAAGAGAGGAGGAGTGACAGTAGGGAGAGAGAGGGGGAGTAGAGAGTGGGGGGAGGGAGAGAGTGAGAGAGGAAGGGAGTGAGACTGGGAGTAGACAGCGGGAATGGAAGGGAGAGAGAGTGGGGGGAGGGAGAGTGAGAGAGAGGGGGAGGGGAAGTAGAGAGTTGGGGAAGATGAGAAACAGAGAAGGATACTGTGATAGATGTGTAGAAAATGAGAGTGGTAAAGAGCATGGGTAGGCACTGAGGAAAAGAGAATGTGGGAGAGGAGAGTTAGAGGTGAGAGAGCGGAACTGCAGTCAAGGATTGGAATGAGACTGAAAGATAGAGAGAGCAAGAGTGAAAAAAGATAGTGTGCGGGAGGTCCTGTTAATATATGCTGTTCCCACTCCCTCCTCCCTACAGTCAGCCCCTATTAGCCTGAGGTCATCACCAATGTAAATGTGCATAACCTTGTGGATGGCCTTGATAACGGTTGTGGAGTAGGGGCTGGGGACAGCAGTCATCTTGCAAGCACTTGTCATTTTGTGGAGTCTATGTGCGTAACCATTCATTTCTGTACCATTCAGTCAAAATCCACTGCTGGGATGTCTCGTCTCATTCAACCTTTCAGTTCATCCATCAACTGCTGTCAATCCTGGCGCTGTTATAATTTCATTGAACCCAAGGTCTTGGGTTCCGAACTCTGTCTACATGTTAATCACCCTCATTCTGAAGGATTTCACGCCATCTTCTGCAGACAGGTTTATGGGACCCATCACCTACTCCCTCCACTGTCCACCCATCTCGCTTTGTTGTCCATGTTCTAGTTAATAAAGTTCTTTATGTTCCTTTCCCTCTTCTTCAAGCCTGCCAACATCCCTCTAGTCAGAAATCTAGATTCTGTATTCCTCCCCAGTATTGCTTTCCCCTCCCATCCCTGAGTACTCACCAGTGACTGGCTGACCGGTTTGTGAGTATCATTGTAACAGCTCAAACTTACCTGGACTCAGGGACGCAGGAAATTATAATGGAAACACAGTGACAGAAAATGTTGATGATTTATTTGTTTATAGGGAAAAAACAAAGCCTGTAGCAATTTTGAAAGTAATTTGTTTCTGTGATGGCTTCTCCAGTGTTTAGAGTCAAGAAGGAATTCACAAAAAGTATCGAGAAGGATTCGTGTTTCAGATTTTTTAATCTCCTTTTAGTCATACAGGATATACATTTACCCAGCTCTACCTTCTAAATAAATCAATTATTTATGATAGCACTAAAACAGCAGGGCAGTATGATAGTGTAGTGGTCAGTTCAATGCTAGGATGGCATGGCAACATGGTGGTCAGTTCAATGCTAGGATGGCATGGCAACATGGTGGTCAGTTCAATGCTAGGATGGCATGGCAACATGGTGGTCAGTTCGATGCTAGGATGGCATGGCAACATGGTGGTCAGTTCGATGCTAGGATGGCACGGTAACGTACTGGTCAGTTCAATGCTAGGATGGCATGGTAACATTGTGGTCAGCTCAATGCTCGGATGGCATGGCAACATGGTGGTCAGTTCAGTGCTAGGATGGCATGGCAACATGGTGGTCAGTTCGATGCTAGGATGGCACAGTAACGTAGTGGTCAGTTCAGTGCTAGGATGGCATGGTAACGTACTGGTCAGTTCAATGCTAGGATGGCATGGTAACGTAGTGGTAGTTCAATGCTAGGATGGCACAGTAACGTAGTGGTCAGTTCAGTGCTAGGATGGCATGGCAACATGGTGGTCAGTTCGATGCTAGGATGGCACAGTAACGTGGTCAGTTCAGTGCTAGGATGGCATGGTAACGTACTGGTCAGTTCAATGCTAGGATGACACGGTAACGTAGTGGTAGTTCAATGCTAGGATGGCACAGTAACGTAGTGGTCAGTTCAGTGCTAGGATGGCATGGCAACATGGTGGTCAGTTCGATGCTAGGATGGCACAGTAACGTAGTGGTCAGTTCAGTGCTAGGATGGCATGGTAATGTACTGGTCAGTTCAATGCTAGGATGGCACGGTAACATAGTGGTCAGTGCAATGCTAGGATAGCATGGTAACAGTGGTCAGTTCAATGCTCGGATGGCATGGTAACATAGTGGTCAGTTCAATAACGTACTGGTCCACACAACGCGAGGGAGGCACGGTAGCGTAGCGGTCATCACAAAGCTAGGGCAGCATAGTAATGTGGTCAGCACAACGCTAGGGTGGCATGGTGGTATAGCGGTCAACGCAGTGCTAGTGAGGCGTGGTGGTGTAGGGGTGTCGGAGTTCGGAGATCCATTCTGCCGCTGTCTGTAAGGAGTTCGAACCTTCTCCCCATGATGACGAGGGTTTCCTCCGGGTTGCTCCCGTTTCCTCCCGTATGCCAAAGATGTACCGGTCAGTGAGTTGATTGGTCATTGTAAATTGTCCTCTGATTAGGCTGGGGTTAAGCAGGTGGGTTGCTGGGAAGTCGGGCTTGCTGGGCCAAAAAGGCTTATTCTGTGCTCTATCTCCAAATAACGAAAAATAAATTTTAAAAATTTCATTGGAAGAAACTATACTATAAAAACAAAGAGAGCAAAACGTGAACTGTGTTGGGTTAGCTCCAGTTGGGCTATCATGTGGAGACTCATGATTGTAGTATGAGTCACAGCAAGTGGCACAGAGAGAAGGAGGACAATGAGTATGGGAGGCCTCACGCAGTGGGCATGCAAAGTGGGCAGATCATGCAGTCAATCATTGCACAATGCCAACTTAATTCAATTATTATTTGTGCCTTGAGTCAAACGTTATGGAGGTCATTTCAAAGGGCAGTTCAGTGTCTGAGGTCACAAGTGGGACATGCTGGGTAACCATGGCAGATTGCTGTCCCTGTAGGATGTAAAGAGAGCCGTGTAGTTTCCTGATTGTCATGACCGATACTGGCTTCTCAATCTGGATTTCAAATCTTCAGCTGCCATGGTGCTATTTGGACCCATTACTCTGAATTATCACGCTATGCCTCTGGATTACAGGTCCATCATGTTCCAGATTAGTCACTAATGTTATCGAAGTGAAGATCGAAAAGGCAGCTATATCTCCAAAAGATTAATAGCAGAAAGTTTCTCCCCAGTACTCCCACTCTTATCAACTCCTCCAACCCGTCCTCTCACTGGGTCATCAGGCTTGCTGCTGACGTCATGTACCAGATGCTGCTTGATGTACAATTGAACTCTTAGTCATTAACCAAACTGAGTAACCAAGCTAGTACGGTTCCGCAGTACTAACAGAGCACTCCTCAGTCCGAGCTTCCCCGACAGTGCCGCTTTCCCTCGATGCTTACCATTGCACTGTGTGGAGATTCCTCAATAGTGCACTTCCAACAGCACCGTGCTGAGTTAGTACTCACTGTTTGACAATAGGGAAATGTTTCAGTCCCAGCCCTGTGACTCCCTCAGTAATGTCCCTCGACAGTGCGGCACTCCCTCAGTACTGTCCCTCTGACAGTGTAACTCCCTCAGTACTGCCACTCTGACAGTGAGTTACTCCCTCACTCCTGTCCCTCTGACAATGTGATACTCCCTCAGTACTATCCCTCTGACAGTGCGACACTCCCTCAGTACTGTCCCTCTGACACTGTGACACTCCATCAGTACTGTCACTCTGACAGTGTGACACTCCCTCAATACTGTCACCCTGACAGTGTGACACTCCCTCAGTACTGTCCCTCTGACAGTGTGACACTCCCTCAGTACTGTCCCTCTGACAGTGTGACATTCCCTCAGTACTGGCCCTCTGATAGTGTGACACTCCCTCAGTACTGTCCCTCTGACAGAGTGACAATCCCTCAGTACTGTCCCTCGACAGTGCGGCACTCCCTCAGTACTGTCCCTCCGACAGTGTGACTCTCCCTCAGTACTGTCCCTCTGACAGTGAGGCAATCCCCTCAATAACGTCCATCTGACAGTGTGACACTCCCTCAGTACTGTCCCTTTGACAGTGTGACACTCCCTCAGTACAGTCCACATGACAGTGCGACACTCCCTCAGCACTGTCACTCTGACAGTGCGGCACTCCCTCAGCATTGTCCTTCTGACAGTGTGACACTCCCTCAGACTGTCCCTCTGACATAGAACATAGAACAGTACATCACAGTACAGGCCCTTCGGCCCACAATGTCGTACCGACCCTCATCCCTGCCTCCCATATAAGCCTCCACCTTAAATTCCTCGATATACCCGTCTAGTAGTCTCTTAAACTTCACTAGTGTATCTGCCTCCACCAGTGACTCAGTCAGTGCATTCCACGCACCAACCACTCTCTGAGTAAAGAACGTTCCTCTAATATCCCCCTTGAACTTCCCACCCCTTACTTTAAAGCCATGTCCTCTTGTACTGAGCAGTCATGCCCTGTGGAAGAGGCACTGGCTATCCACTCGATCTATTCCTCTTATTATCTTGTACACCTCTATCATGTCTCCTCTCATCCTCCTTCTCTCCAAAGAGTAAAGCCCTAGCTCCTTTAATCTCTGATCATAATGCATACTCTCTAAACCAGGCAGCATCCTGGTAAATCTCCTCTGTATCCTTTCCAATGCTTCCACATCCTTCCTATAGTGAGTCGACCAGAACTGGACAGAGTACTCCAAGTGTGGCCTAACCAGAGTTTTATAAAGCTGCATCATTACATGGCGACTCTTAAACTGTATCCTTCGACATATGAAAGCTAACATCCGGTAAGCTTTCTTAACTACCCTATCCACCTGTGAGGCAACTTTCAGGGATCTGTGGACATGTACCCCCAGATCCCTCTGCTCCTCCACACTACCAAGTATCCTTCCATTTACTTAGTACTCTGACTTGGAGTTTGTCCTTCCAGTGTGTACCTTCACACTTTTCTGGGTTGAACTCCATCTGCCACTTCTCAGCCCACTTCCGCATCCTATCAATGTCTCTCTGCAATCTTTGACAATCCTCCAACCTTTCTGTCGTCTGCAAACTTGTCAACCGGGCCTTCTGCCCCCATATCCAGGTCGTTAATAAAAATCACGAAAAGTAGAGGTCCCAGAACAGATCCTTGTGGGACACCACGAATAACAATCCTCCAATCCGAATGTACTTCCTCCACCACGACCCACTGCCTTCTGCAGGCAAGCCAATTCTGAATCCACCTGGCCAAACTTCCCTGGATCCCATGCCTTCTGACTTTCTGAATAAGCCTACCGTGTGGAACCTTGTCAAATGCCTTACTAAAATCCATATAGATCACACACACTGCACTACCCTCATCTATATGCCTGGTCACCTCCTCAAAGAACTCTATCAGGCTTGCTAGACATGATCTGCCCTTCACAAAGCCATGTTGACTGTCCCTGATCAGACCATGTTTCTCTAAATGCCCAGAGATCCTATCTCTAAGAATCTTTTCCAACAGCTTTCCCACCACAGATGTAAGGCTCACTGGTCTATAATTACCCGGACTATCCCTACTACCTTTTTTGAACAAGGGGACAACAATCGCCGCCCTCCAATCCTTCGGTACCATTCCCGTGGACAACGAGGACATAAAGATCCTAGCCAAAGGCTCAGCAATCTCTTCCCTCGCCTCGTGGAGCAGCCTGGGGAATATTCCGTCAGGCCCCGGGGACCTATCCGTCCTAATGCATTTTAACAACTCCAACACCTCCTCTCCCTTAATATCAACATGCTCCAGAACATCAACCTCACTCATATTGTCCTCACCATCATCAAGTTCCCTCTCATTGGTGAATACCGAAGAGAAGTATTCACTGAGGACCTTGCTCACTTCCACAGCCTCCAGGCACATCTTCCCACCTTTATCTCTCCTTGGTCCTACCTTCACTCCTGTCATCCTTTTTCTCTTCACATAATTGAAGAATGCCTTAGGGTTTTCCTTTACCCTACTCGCCAAGGCCTTCTCATGCCCCCTTCTTGATCTTCTCAGCCCCTTCTTAAGCTCTTTTCTTGCTTCCCTATATTCCTCAATAGACCCATCTGATCCTTGCTTCCTAAACCTCATGTATGCTGCCTTCTTCCACCTGACTAGATTTTCCACCTCACTTGGCACCCATGGTTCCTTCACCCTACCATTCTTTATCTTCCTCACCGGGTCAAATTTATCCCTAACATCCTGCAAGAGATCTCTAAACATCGACAACATGTCCACAGTACATTTCCCTGCAAAACCATCATCCCAATTCACAACCGCTAGTTCTAGCCTTATAGCCTCATAATTTGCCCTTCCCCAATTAAAAATTTTCCTGTCCTCTCTGATTCTATCCTTTGCCATGATAATGCTAAAGGCCAGGGAGCGGTGGTCACTGTCCCCCAGATGCTCACTCACTGAGAGATCTGTGATCTGACCTGGTTCGTTAACTAATACTAGATCTAGTATGGCATTCCCCCTAGTCGGCCTTTCTACATACTGTGACAGGAATCCGTCCTGGACACACTTAACAAACTCTGCCCCATCTAAACCCTTGGAACTAATCAGGTGCCAATCAATATTAGGGAAGTTAAAGTCACCCATGATACCAACCCTATTATTTTTGCACCTTTCCAAAATCTGCCTCCCTATCTGCTCCTCTGAATCTCTGCTGCTACCAGGGGGCCTATAGAATACCCCCAATAGAGTAACTGCTCCCTTCCTGTTCCTGACTTCCACCCATACTGACTCAAAGGATGATCCTGCTATATTACCCACCCTTTCTGTAGCTGTAATAGTATCCCTGACCAGTAATGCCACCTTTCCTCCCCTGTTTCCACCCTCTCTATCCCGTTTAAAGCACTGAAATCCAGGAATATTGAGAATCCATTCCTGCCTTGGTGCCAGGCAGGTCTCTGTAATGGCCACTACGTCATAATTCCATGTATGTATCCAAGCTCTTAGTTCATCACCTTCGTTCCTGACAGTTTGACACTCCCTCAGTACTGTCCCTCTGACAGTGTGGTACTCCTTCAGTCTGTCCCTCTGACAGTGTGGCACTCCCTCAGTACTGTCTCTGTGACAGTGTGTCACTCCCTCAGTACTGTCCACATGACAGTGCGACACTCCCTCAGTACTGTCCCTCTGATGGTGTGACACACCCTCAGTACTGTCCACATGACAGTGCGACACTCCTTGAGTACTGTCCCTCTGATGGTGTGACACACCCTCAGTACTGTCCACATGACAGTGCGACACTCCCTCAGTACTGTCCCTCTGATGGTGTGACACACCCTCAGTACTGTCCACATGACAGTGCGACACTCCCTCAGTACTGTCCCTCTGATGGTGTGACACACCCTCAGTACTGTCCACCTGACAGTGTAGCACTCCCTCATTACTGTCCCTCTGGCAGTTAGACACTCCATCATTACTGTCCCTCTGACAGTGTGACACTCCCTGAGTACTGTCCCTCTGACAGTCTGACACTTCCTCAGTACTGTCCCTTTGATAGTGTGACACTCCCTCAGTGCTGTCCCTCTGACGGTGTGACACTCCCTCAGTACGGTCCCTTTGACATTTTGACACACGCTAACTACCGTCCCTCTGACAGTGAGGCACTCGCTCAGTACTGTCTCTCAACTGTGTAACACTCCCTCAGTACTGTCCCTCTGATGTACGACACTAACTCAGTACTGTGCCTCTGACAGTGTGGCACTCCCTCAGTACTGTCCCTCTGACGGTGTGACACTCCCTCACTACTGTCCCTCTGACAGTGAGACACTCCCTCAGTACTGACCCTCTGACAGTGTGGCACTCACTCAGTACTGTCGCTCTGATGGTGTGACACTCCCACAGTCCTGTCCCTCTGACATTTTGACACTCTCTCAGTACTGTCTCTCTGACAGTGTGACACTCCATCAGTAATGTTCGTCTGAAAATTTGACACTCCCTCATTCCTCTGCCTCTGACAGTGAGACTTTGCTTCAGTACTGTCCCTCTGACAGTGTGCCACTGTCTCCCTACGGACCTTCTGACAGTGTGACATACTCTCAGCACTGTCCCCCTGACAGTGCGACACTCCCTCAGTACTGTTCCCCTGACAGTGCGACACTCCCTCAGTACTGTCCCTCTAACAGTGAGACTCTCCCTCAGTACTGTCCCTCTTACAGTGTGACACTCCCTCATTACTGTCCTTCTGGCAGTTAGACACTCCATCAGTACTGTCCCTCTGACAGTGAGAAACTCCCGCAGTACTGTCCAACTGACGGTGTGATACCTCCTCAATGCTGACCCTCTGCCAGTGGGACACTTAGTCAGTTCTGTCCCTCTGACGGTGTGACACTCCCTCAGTACAGTCTCTCAACTGTGTGATACTCCCTCAGTACTGTAACAGTGTGACGCTCCCTCAGTAATGTGCCTCTGACAGTGTGGCACTCCCTCACTACTGACCCTCTGACGGTGTGGCACTCCATCAGTACTCTCGATCTGATGGTGTGACACTCCCTCAATACTGGCCCTCCGACATTTTGACACTCTCTCATTACTGTCCCTCTGACAGTGCAGCACTCCCTCAATACTGTCCTTCTAACGGTGTGGCACTTCCTTAATACTGTCCCTCTGACGGTGCGACACTCCCTCCGTACAGTCCCTCTGACGGTGTGTCACTCCCTCAGTACTGTCGCTCTGACATTTTGACACTCTCTCCTATTGTCCCTCTGACTGTGTGACACTACCTCAGTACTGTCCCGCTGGCATATTTGTACACCCTCAGTACTATCCCTCTGACTGTGAGACACTCCCTCAGTACTGTCTCTCGACAGTGTGAAACTCCCTCAGTACCGTCCCTCTGACAGTGAGACACTCCCTCAGTACTGTCTGTCGACAGTGTGAAACTCCGTCAGTACCGTCCCTCTGACAGTGTGTCACTCCCTCAGTGCCGTCCCTCTGACGGTGCGACACTCCCTCCGTACAGACCCTCTGAGTGTGTGACACTCCCTCAGTACTGTCCCTCTGACATTTTGATACTCTCTCACTACTGCCCCTCTGATAATGTGGCACTCCCTCAGTACTGTCCCTCTGACGGTGTGACAGTCTCTCACTACTGCTCCTCTGATAATGTGACACTCCCTCAGTACTGTCCTTCTGACGGTGTGACACTCCCTCACTTCTGTCCCTCTGACAGTGTGACACTGATCAGTACTGTCCCCCTAACAGTGTGACATTCTCTGATTACTGTCCCTCTGGCAGTGAGAGACTCCCGTCAGTGCTGTCCCTCTGACAGTGAAACACTCCGTCTGCACTGTCCAACTGACAGTGTGATACCCCCTTAGTACTGTCCCTCTGACAGTGCGACAGTCCCTCAGTACTGTCCCTCTGACAGTGCGACAGTCCCTCAGTACTGTCCCTCTGACAGTGCGACAGTCCCTCAGTACTGTCCCTCTGTCAGTGCGAAACTCCCTCAGACAGTGTGACACTCCCTCAGTACTATTTCTCGACAGTGTGATACTCCCTCACTACTGTCCCTCTGACAGTTTGACACTCACTCAGTACTGTCCCTCTGACAGTGTGAGACTCCCTCAGTACTATCTCTCGACAATGTGACACTCCCTCAGTACTGTCCCTCTAACAGTGTGAGACTCCCTCAGTACTGTCTCTCCAAAGTGTGAAACTCCCTCAGGACCGTCCCTCTGATGGTGCGGCACTCCCTCAGTACGGTCCCTCTAAAAGTGTGACACTCCCTCAGTGCTGTTGCTCTGACCGTGTGACACTCCCTCAGTCCTGTCCCTCTGAGAGTGTGATACTTCCTCAGTACTGTCCCTCTGATGGTGTGGCACTGCTCAGTACTGTCCCTCTGACAGTGTGACATACTCTGTTTACCTGTCCCTCTGGCAGTGAGACACTCCCTCAGTGCTGTCCCTCTGACAGTGAGGCACTCCCTCTGCACTGTCCAACTGACAGTGTGACACTCCCTCAGTACTGTCCATCTGACGGTATGGCACTGCTCAGTACTGTCCCTATGTCGATATAACACTCCTTCATTACCGTCCCTCTGACAGTGTGACACTGTCTCAGTACTGTCCCTCTGACAGTGCGACAGTCCCTCAGTACTGTCCCTCTGTCAGTGTGAAACTCTCTCAGTGCGGTCCCTCTGACAGTGTGACACTCCCTCAGTACTGTTTCTGGACAGTATGATACTCCTTCAATACTGTCCCTCTGACAGTTTGACACTCACTCAGTACTGTCCCTCTGACAGTGTGAGACTCTCTCAGTACTGTCTCTCAACAATGTGACACTCCCTCAGTACAGTCCCTCTAACAGTGTGAGACTCCCTCAGTACTGTCTCTCCACAGTGTGAAACTCCCTCAGGACCGTCCCTCTGATGGTGCGGCGCTCTCTCAGTACTGTCCCTCTGACATTTTGACACTCTCTCATTACTGTCCCTTTGATAGTGTGACACTCTCTCACTACTATCCCTCTGACATTTTGACACTCTCTCAGTACTGTCCCTCTGACAGTGTGACACTCCCTCAGTACTATACCTCTGACAATGAGACACTACCTCAATACTGTCCATCTGACACTGTGATACCCCCTCAGTACTCTCCGTCTGACAGCGTGACACTCACTCAGTACTGTCCCTTTGACAGTGTGACACTCCCCCAGTACTGTCTGTCGACAGTGTGAAACTCCCTCAGTTCTGTCCCTCTGACGGTATGGCACTGCTCAGTACTGTCCCTATGTCGATATAACACTCCTTCATTACCGTCCCTCTGACAGTGTGACACTGTCTCAGTACTGTCCCTCTGACAGTGCGACAGTCCCTCAGTACTGTCCCTCTGTCAGTGTGAAACTCTCTCAGTGCGGTCCCTCTGACAGTGTGACACTCCCTCAGTACTGTTTCTGGACAGTATGATACTCCTTCAATACTGTCCCTCTGACAGTTTGACACTCACTCAGTACTGTCCCTCTGACAGTGTGAGACTCTCTCAGTACTGTCTCTCAACAATGTGACACTCCCTCAGTACAGTCCCTCTAACAGTGTGAGACTCCCTCAGTACTGTCTCTCCACAGTGTGAAACTCCCTCAGGACCGTCCCTCTGATGGTGCGGCGCTCTCTCAGTACTGTCCCTCTGACATTTTGACACTCTCTCATTACTGTCCCTTTGATAGTGTGACACTCTCTCACTACTATCCCTCTGACATTTTGACACTCTCTCAGTACTGTCCCTCTGACAGTGTGACACTCCCTCAGTACTATACCTCTGACAATGAGACACTACCTCAATACTGTCCATCTGACACTGTGATACCCCCTCAGTACTCTCCGTCTGACAGCGTGACACTCACTCAGTACTGTCCCTTTGACAGTGTGACACTCCCCCAGTACTGTCTGTCGACAGTGTGAAACTCCCTCAGTTCTGTCCCTCTGACGCTGCGACACTTCCTCAATACTGTCTCTCGGCAGTGTGATACTCCCTCAGTATTGTCCCTCTGACAGTGTAGCACTCCCTCAGTACCGTCCCTCTGACAGTGTGACACTCCCTGAGTACTGTCCCTCTGACAGTGTGACACTCTCTCAGTACTGTTCCTCTGACAGTGTGTCACTCCCTCATTACTGTCCTTCTGACATTTTGACACTCTCTCACTACTTTCCCTCTGACAGTTGGCACTTCCACAGTACCATCCCTCTGAGAGTGTGACACTTACTCAGTACTGTCACTGTGACAGTGAGATTCTCCCTAAGTGCTGTCTTTTGACAGTGTGACAGTTAGTCAGTACCAGCCCTCTGATGTGCGACACTAACTCAGTACTGTGCCTCTGACAGTGTGGAACTCCCTCATTACTGACCGTCTGACGGTGTGGCACTCCCTCGGTACCGTCCCTCTGACAGTGTGACACTCCCTTAGTACTGTCCCTCTGACAGTGTGACACTCTCTCAGTACTGTTCCTCTGACAGTGTGTCACTCCCTCATTACTGTCCTTCTGACATTTTGACACTCTCTCACTACTTCCCTCTGACAGTTGGCACTTCCACAGTACCATCCCTCTGAGAGTGTGACACTTACTCGGTACTGTCACTGTGACAGTGAGATTCTCCCTAAGTGCTGTCTTTTGACAGTGTGACAGTTCCTCAGTACCAGCCCTCTGATGTGCGACACTAACTCAGTACTGTGCCTCTGACAGTGTGGAACTCCCTCATTACTGACCGTCTGACGGTGTGGCACTCCCTCAGTACCGTCCCTCTGACAGTGTGACACTCCCTTAGTACTGTCCCTCTGACAGTGTGACACTCTCTCAGTACTGTTCCTCTGACAGTGTGTCACTCCCTCATTACTGTCCTTCTGACATTTTGACACTCTCTCACTACTTTCCCTCTGACAGTTGGCACTTCCACAGTACCATCCCTCTGAGAGTGTGACACTTACTCGGTACTGTCACTGTGACAGTGAGATTCTCCCTAAGTGCTGCCTTTTGACAGTGTGACAGTTCCTCAGTACTAGCTCTCTGATGTGCGACACTAACTCAGTACTGTGCCTTTGACGGTGTGGCACTCCCTGAGTACTGTCCCTCTGACAGTGTGACGCTCTGTCAGTACTGTCCCTCTGACAGTGTGACGCTCTGTTAGTACTGTCCCTCTGATATTTTGACAATCTCTCATTACTGTCCCTCTGACAGTGTGACACTCACTCAGTACTGTCCTTCTGACAGTGTGAGACTCCCTCAGAACTGTCTCTCAACAATGTGACACTCACGCAGTACCGTCTCTCTAACAGTGGGAGACTCCCTCAGTACTGTCTCTCCACAGTGTGAATCTCCCTCAGGACCGTCCCTCTAACAGTGTGATACTCCCTCAGTACTGTCCCTCTGAGAGTGTGACACTCCCTCAGTACTGTCCTTCTGACAGTGAGACATTCCCTCAGTACTGTCCCTCTGACAGTGTGACACACCCTGTTTACTGTCCCTCTGGCAGTGAGACACTCCCTCAGTGCTGTCCCTCTGACAGTGAGACACTCCCTCTGTACTGTCCAACTGACAGTATGACACTCACTCAGTACTGTCCCTCTGACAGTTTGGCACTCCCTCAGTACTGTCTCTCTGACGGTGTGGCACTCCCTCAGTACTGTCCCTCTGACATTTTTACACTCTCTCATTACTGTCCCTCTGATAGTGTGACACTCTCCCACTACTATCTCTCTGACGTTTTGACACTCTCTCAGTACTGTCCCTCTGACAGTGTGACACTCCCTCAGTAATGTCCCTCCGATACTGTGACACTCCTTCAGTACTGTCTGTCGACAGTGTGAAACTCCCTGAGCTCTGTCCCTCTGACGGTGCGACACTTCCTCAGTACTGTCTCTCAGCAGTGTGATACTCCCTCAGTATTGTCCCTCTGACAGTGTGGCACTCCCTCAGTATCGTCCCTCTGACAGTGTGATACTCCCTCAGGACTGTCCCTCTGACAGTGTGTCACTCCCTCATTACTATCCTTCTGACATTTTGACACTCTCTCACTAATTTCCCTCTGACAGTTGGCACTCCCACAGTACCATCCCTCTGAGAGTGTGACACTTACTCAGTACTGTCACTGTGACAGTGAGATTCTCCCTAAGTACTGTCTTTTGACAGTGTGGCACTCCCTCAGTACTGTCGCTCTGATGGTGTGACACCCCCTCAGTACCGGCCCACCGACAGTGTGACGCTCTGTCAGTACTGCCCCTCTGGGAGTGTGTCACTCTCTCAGTACTGTTCCTCTGACAGTGTGTCACTCCCTCATTACTGTCCTTCTGACATTTTGACACTCTCTCACTACTTTCCCTCTGACAGTTGGCACTTCCACAGTACCATCCCTCTGAGAGTGTGACACTTACTCGGTACTGTCACTGTGACAGTGAGATTCTCCCTAAGTGCTGCCTTTTGACAGTGTGACAGTTCCTCAGTACTAGCTCTCTGATGTGCGACACTAACTCAGTACTGTGCCTTTGACGGTGTGGCACTCCCTGAGTACTGTCCCTCTGACAGTGTGACGCTCTGTCAGTACTGTCCCTCTGACAGTGTGACGCTCTGTTAGTACTGTCCCTCTGATATTTTGACAATCTCTCATTACTGTCCCTCTGACAGTGTGACACTCACTCAGTACTGTCCTTCTGACAGTGTGAGACTCCCTCAGAACTGTCTCTCAACAATGTGACACTCACGCAGTACCGTCTCTCTAACAGTGGGAGACTCCCTCAGTACTGTCTCTCCACAGTGTGAATCTCCCTCAGGACCGTCCCTCTAACAGTGTGATACTCCCTCAGTACTGTCCCTCTGAGAGTGTGACACTCCCTCAGTACTGTCCTTCTGACAGTGAGACATTCCCTCAGTACTGTCCCTCTGACAGTGTGACACACCCTGTTTACTGTCCCTCTGGCAGTGAGACACTCCCTCAGTGCTGTCCCTCTGACAGTGAGACACTCCCTCTGTACTGTCCAACTGACAGTATGACACTCACTCAGTACTGTCCCTCTGACAGTTTGGCACTCCCTCAGTACTGTCTCTCTGACGGTGTGGCACTCCCTCAGTACTGTCCCTCTGACATTTTTACACTCTCTCATTACTGTCCCTCTGATAGTGTGACACTCTCCCACTACTATCTCTCTGACGTTTTGACACTCTCTCAGTACTGTCCCTCTGACAGTGTGACACTCCCTCAGTAATGTCCCTCCGATACTGTGACACTCCTTCAGTACTGTCTGTCGACAGTGTGAAACTCCCTGAGCTCTGTCCCTCTGACGGTGCGACACTTCCTCAGTACTGTCTCTCAGCAGTGTGATACTCCCTCAGTATTGTCCCTCTGACAGTGTGGCACTCCCTCAGTATCGTCCCTCTGACAGTGTGATACTCCCTCAGGACTGTCCCTCTGACAGTGTGTCACTCCCTCATTACTATCCTTCTGACATTTTGACACTCTCTCACTAATTTCCCTCTGACAGTTGGCACTCCCACAGTACCATCCCTCTGAGAGTGTGACACTTACTCAGTACTGTCACTGTGACAGTGAGATTCTCCCTAAGTACTGTCTTTTGACAGTGTGGCACTCCCTCAGTACTGTCGCTCTGATGGTGTGACACCCCCTCAGTACCGGCCCACCGACAGTGTGACGCTCTGTCAGTACTGCCCCTCTGGGAGTGTGTCACTCCCTCAGTACTGTCCCTCTGACATTTTGATACTCTCTCAGTGCTGTCCCTCTGATAGTGTGACCCTCTTTCTGTAATGTCCCTCTGACAGTGTGACTCTCCCTCATTACTGCCCCTCTGACAGTCTGACCCTCCGTCAGTACTGTCCCTCTGATAGTGTGACATTCCCTCAGTGCTGTCCCTCTGACATTTTGACACTCTCTCATTACTGTCCCTCTGACAGTATGCCACACCCTCCCTACAGACCTTCTGACAGTGTGACATACTCTCAGCTCTGTCCTTCTGACAGTTTGACAGTCCGTCAGTACTGTCTCTCAACAGTGTGAAACTCCCTCAGTGCTGTCACTCTGACAGTGTGACACTCCCTCAGTACTGTACCTCTGACAATGTGTCACTTCCTCAGTACTGTCCCTCTGAGAGTGTGACACTAACTCAGTACTGTCTCTCCGACATTTTGACGCACCCTCAGTACTGTCCCTCTGATAGTGTGACACTCCCTCACTGCTGTCCCTCTGACAGTGTGACACTCCCTCAGTACTGTTCCTCCAAGAGTGTCACACTCCCTCACTACTGTCTCTCGACGGTTTGGGACTCCCTCAGTACTGTCCCTCTGACAGTGACACACTCCCTCAGTACTGTCCCTCTGATAGTGCGACAGTCCCTTAGTACTGTCCCTCTGACAGTGTGACCTTCCATCAGTTCTGTCCCTTTGACAGTGTGACACTCCCTCAGTACCGGCCTTTTGATGTGCGAGACTAACTCAGTACTGTGTCTTTGACGGTGTGGCACTCCCTCAGTACTGTTGCTTGATGGTGTGACACTCCCTCAGTACTGGCCCTCTGACAGTGTGACGCTCTGTCAGTACTGTCCCTCTGACATTTTGACACTCTCTCACTACTGTCCCTCTAACATATTGACACTCTCCGAGTACTGTCCCTCTGACAGTGTTACACTCCGTCGTAATGTCCCGCTGATAGTATGACACTCCCTCATTAAGGTCCCTCTGACAGTAAGACACTGCTTCAGTACTGTCCTTCTGACAGTGTGCCACTCCCTCCCTACAGACCTTCTGACAGTGTGACACACTCTCAGAACTATCCCTCTGACGGTGCGACACTCTCTCAGTACTGTCCCTCTGACAGTGAGACACTCCCTCAATACTGTCCGACTGACAGTGTGATGCCCCTCATTACTCTCCCTCTGACAGTGTGACACTCCGTCAGTACTATTTCTGGACAGTGTGAAACTCGCTCAGCACTGTCCCTCTGACGGTATGACACTCCCTCAGAGCTGTCTCTCGGCAGTGTGATGCTCCCTCAATATTGTCCCTGCGACAGTGTGACACTCCCTGAGTACTGTCCCTCTGACAGTGTGACACTCCCTCAATACTGTCCCTCGGCAGTGTGACACACCCTTTGTAGTGTCCCTTGGACATTTTGGCTCTCTCTCATTACTGTCCCTCTGACAGTTGACACTCCCTCAGTACTGTCCTTCTGACACTTTGACACTCTCTCACCACTTTCCCTCTGACAGTTGGCACTTGCACAGTCCCATCCTTCTGAGAGTGTGACACTTACTCAGTACAGTCACTGTGACAGTGAGATTCTCCCTAAATACTATCTTTTGACAGTGTGACACTCCCTCCGTACTGTCCCTCTGACAGTCTGACTCTCCATCAGCACTGTTCCTCTGATGGTGTGACACTCCCTCAGTACTGTCCCTCTGACAGTGTGCCACTCCCTCCCTGCAGACCTTCTGACAGTGTGACACACTCTCAGCACTGTCCCTCTGACAGTGTGACAGTCCCTAAATACTGTCTCTCGACAGTGTGAAACTCCCTCAGTACTCTCACTCTGACAGTGTGACACTCCCTCAGTACTGTAACTCTGACAGTGTGGCACTTCCTCAGTACTGTCCCTCTGAGACTGTGACACTAACTCAGTACTGTCCTCTGGCAGTGAGACACTCCGTCAGTGCTGTCCCTCTGACAGTGAGACACTCCCTCAGCACTATCCAACTGAGAGTGTGATACCCCCTCAGTACTGTCCCTCTGACAGTGTGACACTTCCTCAGTACTTTCAATCTGACAGTGCGAAACTCCATCAGTACTGTTTCTGGACAATGTGACACTCCCTCTCTACTGTCCCTCTGACAGTGTGACACTCGCTCAGTACTGTCCCTTTGACAGTTTGGCACTCCCTCAGTACTGTCCCTATGCCAGTATGACTCTCCCTCATTACCGTCCCTCTGACACTGTGAGACTCCCTCAGTACTGAATCTCGATAGTGTGACACTCCCTCAGTACTGTCCCTCTGACAGTGTGAGACTCCCCCCAGTACTGTCTCTCGACAGTGTGAAACTCCCTCAGTACCGTCCCTCTGATGGTGCGGCACTCCCTTGGTACCGTCCCTCTGACAATGTGACACTCATCAGTACTGTCCCCCTCACAGTGTGGCACTCCCCCAGTAATGTGCCTCTTACAGTGAGACACTCCCTCAGTACTGTCCCTCTGACAGTGCGATACTCCCTCAGTACTGCTTCTCGATAGTGTGACACTCACTAAGTACTGTCTCTCTGACAGTGTGACACTCCCTCAGTACTGTCCCTCTGGCAGTGTGTCACTCCCTCAGTACTGTCCCTATGACATTTTGATACTCTCTCATTATTGTCTCTCTGACAGTGTGACACTCCCTCATGACTGTCCCTCTGACATTTTGACACTCTCTCAGTACTGTCCCTCTGACAGTAAGACACTCCTTCAGTACTATCCCTGTGATATTGTGCCACACCCTCCCTACAGGCCTGCTGTGAGATACTCCCTCAGTACTGTACCTCTGACAGTGAGCCACTCCCTCAATGCTGTCCAACTGACAGTGTGATGCCCCCTCAGTACTCTCCCTCTGGCAGTGTGACACACCCTCAGTACTGTCCCTCTGACAATGTGACACTCCCTCAGTAATGTCCCTTGACACTGTGACACTCCCTCATTACTGTCCCTCTGGCAATGAGACTCTCCTTCAGTACTATCCCTATGATAGTGTGACACTTACTCGGTACTGTCCTTCTGACATTTTGAAACTCCCTGAGTACTGTCCGTCTGACAGTGTGACACTCCATCAGTACTGTCCCTCTGACAGTGTGACACTTACTCAGTACTGTCACTCTGACAGTGAGATTCTCCCTAAGGAAAACACTCCCTCAGTACTGTCCCTCTGACAGTATGACCCTCCGTCAGTTCTGTCCCTCTGACGTTGTGACACTCACTCAGTACCGGCCCTCTGGTGTGCAACACTAACTCAGTACTGTGCCTCTGACGGTGTGGCACTCCCTCACTACTGTCACTCTGACGGTGTGACACTCCCTCAGTACCGTCCCTCTAACAGTGTGATGCTCTGTCAGTACTGTCCCTCTGGCAGTGTGTCACTCCCTCAGTACTGTTCCTCTGACATTTCAAAACTCTCTCATTACTATCCCTGTGACAGTGTGACACTCCCTCGGTACTGTCCCTCTGACATTTGGACATGCTCTGAGTACTGTCCCTCTGACAATGAGACACTCCTTCAGTACTGTCCATCTGACAGTGTGACACTCCCTCCCTACAGACCTTCTGACAGTGTGACAAACTCTCAACACTATCCCTCTGACAGTGCGACACTCCCTCAGTACTGTCCCTCTGACAGCGTGACACTACCTCAGTACTGTACGTCTGAGAGTGTGACACTGCCTCAGTACTGTCCCTCTGACAATGAGACACTCCCTCAGTACTGTCCCTCTGAGAGTGTGACACTCCCTCAGTACTGTCCATCTGACAGTGCGATACTCCCTCAGTACTGCTTCTCGATAGTGTGACACTCAGTAAGTACTGTCCCTCTGAGAGTGTGACACTCCCTCAGTACTGTCCATCTGACAGTGTGTCACTCCCTCAGTACTGTCCCTATGACAATTTGATACTCTCTCATTACTGTCTCTCTGACAGTGTGACACTCCCTCATGACTGTCCCTCTGACAGTGCGATACTCCCTCAGTACTGCTTCTCGATAGTGTGACACTCACTAAGTACTGTCTCTCTGACAGTGTGACACTCCCTCAGTACTGTCCCTCTGGCAGTGTGTCACTCCCTCAGTACTGTCCCTATGACATTTTGATACTCTCTCATTATTGTCTCTCTGACAGTGTGACACTCCCACATGACTGTCCCTCTGACATTTTGACACTCTCTCAGTACTGTCCCTCTGACAGTAAGACACTCCTTCAGTACTATCCCTGTGATATTGTGCCACACCCTCCCTACAGGCCTGCTGTGAGATACTCCCTCAGTACTGTACCTCTGACAGTGAGCCACTCCCTCAATGCTGTCCAACTGACAGTGTGATGCCCCCTCAGTACTCTCCCTCTGGCAGTGTGACACACCCTCAGTACTGTCCCTCTGACAATGTGACACTCCCTCAGTAATGTCCCTTGACACTGTGACACTCCCTCATTACTGTCCCTCTGGCAATGAGACTCTCCTTCAGTACTATCCCTATGATAGTGTGACACTTACTCGGTACTGTCCTTCTGACATTTTGAAACTCCCTGAGTACTGTCCGTCTGACAGTGTGACACTCCATCAGTACTGTCCCTCTGACAGTGTGACACTTACTCAGTACTGTCCCTCTGACAGTATGACCCTCCGTCAGTTCTGTCCCTCTGACGTTGTGACACTCACTCAGTACCGGCCCTCTGGTGTGCAACACTAACTCAGTACTGTGCCTCTGACGGTGTGGCACTCCCTCACTACTGTCACTCTGACGGTGTGACACTCCCTCAGTACCGTCCCTCTGACAGTGTGATGCTCTGTCAGTACTGTCCCTCTGGCAGTGTGTCACTCCCTCAGTACTGTTCCTCTGACATCTCAAAACTCTCTCATTACTATCCCTGTGACAGTGTGACACTCCCTCGGTACTGTCCCTCTGACATTTGGACATGCTCTGAGTACTGTCCCTCTGACAATGAGACACTCCTTCAGTACTGTCCATCTGACAGTGTGACACTCCCTCCCTACAGACCTTCTGACAGTGTGACAAACTCTCAACACTATCCCTCTGACAGTGCGACACTCCCTCAGTACTGTCCCTCTGACAGCGTGACACTACCTCAGTACTGTACGTCTGAGAGTGTGACACTGCCTCAGTACTGTCCCTCTGACAATGAGACACTCCCTCAGTACTGTCCCTCTGAGAGTGTGACACTCCCTCAGTACTGTCCATCTGACAGTGCGATACTCCCTCAGTACTGCTTCTCGATAGTGTGACACTCAGTAAGTACTGTCCCTCTGAGAGTGTGACACTCCCTCAGTACTGTCCATCTGACAGTGTGTCACTCCCTCAGTACTGTCCCTATGACAATTTGATACTCTCTCATTACTGTCTCTCTGACAGTGTGACACTCCCTCATGACTGTCCCTCTGACATTTTGACACCCTCTCAGTACTGTCCCTCTGACAGTGTGACACTCCCTCAGTACTGTCCTTCTGACGATGTGACACACCCTCAGTACTGTCCCTCTTACGGTTTGACACTCCCTCAG
Organism: Mobula birostris; assembly: GCF_030028105.1. Classification (NCBI taxonomy): domain Eukaryota; kingdom Metazoa; phylum Chordata; class Chondrichthyes; order Myliobatiformes; family Myliobatidae; genus Mobula; species Mobula birostris. Next base: position 41,198,274 of record NC_092387.1, read on the forward strand.
TACGGTCCCTCTGACAGTATGACACTCCCCCAGTACTGTCATTCTGATAGTATAACACCCCCTCAGTACTGTCCTTTTGACTGTGTTACGCACCATCAATACCATCATTCTGACAGTGAGGCACTCCCCTCAATTCCGTCCCTGTGACAATGCAGCTCTCCCTCAGTACTACCCTCTGACAGTGTGAAATCCCTCAGTACCGTCCCTCTAACAGTGTGACACTCACTCAGTCCTGTCCCTCTGGCAGTGTGTCACTCCCTCAGTACTGTCCCTCTGACAGTGTGAGACTCCCTCATGACTGTCCCTCTGAAATTTTGACACTCTCTCAGTACTGTCCCTCTGACAATGTGACACTCCACCAGTACTGTTTCTCTGACAGTGTGACACTCCATCAGTCCTGTCCCTCTGGCAGTGTGTCACTCCCTCAGTACTGTCCCTCTGACAGTGTGACACACTCTGTTTACCGTCCCTCTGGCAGTGAGACACTCCCTCAGTGCTGTCCCTCTGACAGTGTGGGACTCCGTCAGTACAGTCCCACCGAGTGTGTGACACTAACTCAGTACTGTCACTCTGACAGTGAGATACTCCCTAAGTACTGTCCCTCTGACGGTGTGGCAATCCCTCATTACTGTCCTTCTGACAGTGTGACACACCCTCCGTTATGTCCCTCTGACAATGTGACACTCCCTCAGTAATGTCCCTTGACACTGTGACACTCCCTCATTACTGTCCCTCTGGCAATGAGACTCTCCTTCAGTACTATCCCTATGATAGTGTGACACTTACTCGGTACTGTCCTTCTGACATTTTGAAACTCCCTGAGTACTGTCCGTCTGACAGTGTGACACTCCATCAGTACTGTCCCTCTGACAGTGTGACACTTACTCAGTACTGTCACTCTGACAGTGAGATTCTCCCTAAGGAAAACACTCCCTCAGTACTGTCCCTCTGACAGTATGACCCTCCGTCAGTTCTGTCCCTCTGACGTTGTGACACTCACTCAGTACCGGCCCTCTGGTGTGCGACACTAACTCAGTACTGTGCCTCTGACGGTGTGGCACTCCCTCACTACTGTCACTCTGACGGTGTGACACTCCCTCAGTACCGTCCCTCTGACAGTGTGTCACTCCCTCAGTACTGTCCCTCTGAAATTTTGTCACTCTCTCATTACTGTCCCTCTGACAGTGTGACACTCCCTCACTACTGCTCCTCTGACAGTGTGACACACTCTGTTTACTGTCCCTCTGGCAGTGAGACACTCCCTCAGTGCTGTCCCTCTGACAGTGAGATACTCCCTCTGCAGTGTCCAGCTGACAGTGTGACACTCTCTCAGTACTGTCCCTCTGATTGTGTGGCACTCCCTCTGTACTGTCCCTATGCTGGTAAGATACTCCCTCATTACTGTCCCACTGATAGTGTGACACTCACTCAGTACTATTGCTCCGACAGTTTAACACTCCCTCTGTCCTGTCCCTCTCAGTGTGTCACTCCCTGAGTACTGTCCGTCTGACATTTTGACACTCTCTCAGTGCTGTCTCTCTTAGAGATTGTGACACTCCATCTGTACTGTCTCTCTGACATTTTGACACCCTCAGTACTTTCCCTCTGACACATTGTGACACACCCTCAATAATGTCTCTCTGACAGTATTACACTCCCTCATTACTGTCCCTCTGACAGTGTGACACTCCCTCAGTGCTGTCCCTCTGACAGTGCGACACTACCTCAGTACTATTTCTCGATAGTGTGACACTCACTAAGTACTGTCTCTCTGACAGTGTGACACTTCCTCAGTACTGTCCCTCTGACAGTGTGACACTCCCTCATGACTGTCCCTCTGACATTTTGACACTCTGTCAGTACTGTCCCTCTGACAGTGAAACACTCCTTCAGTCCTATCCCTGTGATATTGTGCCACACCCTCCCTACAGACCTACTGTGAGATACTCCCTCAGTACTATTACCTCTGACAGTCAGACACTCTCTCAGTTCTTACCAACTGACAGTATGATGCCCCCTCAGTACTCTCCCTTTGGCAGTGTGACATGCCCTCAGTACTGTCTTCCAACAGTGTGAATCTCCCTCAGTACTGTCTCTCTGACGGTGTGACACTTCCTCAGAACTGTCTCTCGGCAGTGTGATGCTCCCTCAGTATTGTCATTCTGACAGTGTGGCACTCCCTCAGTACTGTCCCACTGACAGTGTGACACTCTCTCACCACTGTCCCTCTGATAGTGTGACACTACCTCAGTACTGTCCGTCTGACATTTTGGCACTCCCTCAGTACCATCCCTCTGAGAGTGTGACAATGACTCAGTACTGACCCTCTGATGGTGTGACACTCCCTTAGTAGTGTCCCTTGGACATTTTGACTCACTCTCAGTACTGTTCCTCTGATAGTGTGACACTCCATCAGTACTGTCATTCTGACAGTATAACACCCCTTCAGTACTGTCTCTTGGCAGTGTGACACACCCTCAGTACTGTCCCTCTGACTGTGTTACACACCATCAATACCGTCCTTCTGACAGTGAGGCATTCCCCTCAATTCCGTCCCTGTGACATTGCAGCTGTCCCTCAGTACTGTGCCTCTGACAGTGTGACACTCCCTCAGTACTCTCTCTCGGCCGTGTGATACTCCTTCAGTACTGTCCCTCTTACAGTGCGGCTCTCCCTCAGTACTGTCCATCTGATTTGCGACTCTCCCTCAATAGTTTCCCTTTGACAGAGTGACACTCCCTCAGTACTGTCCTTCTGACAGAGTGACACTCCCTCAGTACTGTCCCTCTGACAGTGTGACACTTCCTCAGTATTGTCTCTCGACAGTGCCACACTCTCTCAATACTGTCCTTCTGACGGTGTGACACTCACTCAGTACTTTTCCTCTGACATTTTCACACTCTCTCAGTACTGTCCCTCTGACAGTGTGACACTGCCTCCGTACTGTCCCTCTGACAGCGTAACACTCCATCATTACTGTCCCTCTGACAGTGTGACACTCCCTGAGTACTGTCTCTCGACAATGTGACACTCTCTCAGTACTATCCCTCTGACAGTGAGACACTCCCTCACCACTGTCCCTCTGACAGTGTGACAAGTGCGCAGTAATGTCCCTCTGACAGTGTGACGCTCCCTCAGTGCTGTCCCTCTGGACAGCGTGAAACTCTCTCAGTACTGTCCTTCTAACGATGTGGCACTGCCTCAGTACTGTCCCTCTGACAGTGCGACTCTCCCTCAGTACTGTTCCTCTGACAGTCAGACACTCCATCAGTGCTGTCCCACTGTCAGTGAGACACTCCCTCAGTACTGTCCCTCTGACAGTGAGACACTCCCTCAGTACTGTCCCTCTGACGGTGAGACACTCCCTCAGTACTGTCCAACTGACAGTGTGATTCCCCCTCAGTACTGTCCGTCTGACAGTGTGATTCCCCCTCAGTACTGTCCCTCTGATGGTGTGTCACTTCCTTAGTAGTGCCCCTTGGACATTTTGACTCACTCTCAGTACTGTCCCTCTGATAGTGTGACACTCCATCAGTACTGTCCCTCTGACGTTTTGGCACACCCTCAGTACTGCCCCTCTGATAGTGTGACACTCCCCCAGTACTGTTATTCTGACAGTATAACACCCCCTCAGTACTGTCTCCTGGCAGTGTGACACACCCTCAGTACTGTCCCTCTGACTGTGTTACACACCATCAATACCGTCCTTCTGACAGTGAGGCACTCCCCTCAATTCCGTCCCTGTGACATTGCAGCTCTCCCTCAGTACTGTCTCTCTGACATTTTGACACACTCTCAGTACTGTCCCTCTGATTGTGTGACACTCCATCAGTACTGTCCCTCTGACGTTTTGGCACACCCTCAGTACTGTCTTTCTTACGGTTTGACAGTCCCTCAGTACCGTCCTTCTGACAGTATGACACTCCCCCAGTACTGTCATTCTGACAATATAACACCCCCTCAGTACTGTCTCCTGGCAGTGTGACACACCCTCAGTACTGTCCCTCTGACTGTGTTACACACCATCAATACCGTCCTTCTGACAGTGAGGCACTCCCCTCAATTCCGACCCTGTGACATTGCAGCTCTCTCTCTGTACTGTGCCTCTGACAGTGTGGCTCTCCCTCAGCACTGTCTCTCTGACATTTTGACACACTCTCAGTACTGTTCCTCTGATAGTGTGACACTCCATGAGTACTGACCCTCTGACATTTTGATACACTCTCAGTACTGTCCCTCTGACAGTGAGGCACACCCTCAATACCGTCTCTCTGACAGTGTGACACTCCCTCAGTACCATCCCTCTGAGCATCTGACGCTCCCTCAGTACTGTCCCTCTGACAGTGCGACACTCCATAAGTACTGTCCCTCTGACAGTCAGACAATCCCTCAGTACTGTCCATCTGTCAATGAGACACTCTCTCAGTACTGTCCCTCTGAGAATGTGACACGCCCTCAGTACTGTCCCTCTGACAGTGAGACACTCCCTCAGTACTCTCCATCTGACCATGCGACTCTCCCTCAGTACTGTCTCTCGACAGGATGACACTCCCTCAGTACTGTCCCGCTGACTGTGTGACACTCCCTCAGTACTGTCCTTCTGATGTGCGACACTCACTCAGTACTGTCCCTCTGACAGTGTGTCACTTCCTCACTACAGACATTCTGACCGTGTGACACACTGTCAGCACTGTCCCTCTGACAGTGCGACACTCCCTCAGCACTGTCCTCTGACAGTGTGACACTCTGTCAGTACTGTCTCACTGCTGGTGTGATTCCCCCTCAGTACTGTCCGTCTGACATCTTGACATTCTCAATACTGTCCCTCTGATAGTGTGACACTCCCTGAGTACTCTCTCTCTGACATTTTAATACACTCTCAGTACTGTCCCTTTGACAGTGAGGCACTCCCCTCAATACCGTCCCTCTGACAGTGTGACACTCCCTCAGTACCGTCCCTCTGACAATGTGACACTCAGTCAGTACTGTCCCTCTGACAGTGTGACACTCCCTCAGGACGGTCCCTCTGACAGTGTGACACTCCCTCAGTACTGTCCCTTCGACAGTGTGCAACTCCCTCACTGCAGACGTTCTGACATTTTGACACACTCTCAGCACTGTCCCTCTGACAGTGAGACCATCCCTCTGTACTGTCCAACTGGCATGTGATACCCCCTCAGTATTGCCCCTCCAAGAGTGTGACACTCCCTGAGTACTGTCTGTCAATGGTTTGAGACTCCCTGAGTACTGTCCCTCTGGCAGTGAGACACTCCCTCAGTACTGTTTCTCTGACAGTGAGACCATCCCTCTGTACTGTCCAACTGACTGTGTGACACTCCCTCAGTACTGTCCCTCTGACAGTGAGTCCCTCCCTCACTACAGACATTCTGACATTTTGACACACTCTCTGTACTGTCCCTCTGACAGTGAGACACTCCCTCACTACTGTCCCTCTGCCTGTGTGACACTCCCTCAGTACGGTTCCTCTGACCGTGTGACACACCCTCAATACTGTCTCTCGACAGCGTGACACTCCCTCTGTACTATCCCTCTGACAGTGAGACACTCCCTCACTACTGTCCCTCTGACAGTGTGGCACTCCATCAGTACAGTCCCACCGAGAGTGTGACACTCACTCAGTACTGTCACTCTGACAGTGAGATACTCCCTAAGTGCTGTCCCTCTGACGGTGTGGCACTCCCTCAGTACTGTCCCTCTGACAGTGTAACTCTTCCTCATTTGTGTCCTTCTGACAGTGTGACACACTCTCTGTTATGTCCCTCCGACAGTGTGACACTCCCTGACTACTGTCCCTCTGACAGTGTGGCACTCCCTCAGTACTGTCCCTCTGACGGTGTGGCACTCCCTCAGTACTATTCTTGTCAGTGTGATAGTCCCTCAGTACTGTTCCTCTGACAGTGTGACACTCCCTCAGTACAGTCCCTCTGATGGTGTGTAACTCCCTTAGTGGTGTCCCTTGGACATTTTGACTCTCTCTCAGTACTGTCCCTCTGATAGTGTGACACTCCATCAGTACTGCCCCTCTGACGTTTTGACACACCCTCAGTACTGTCCCGCTGACAGTTTGACACTCACTCAGTACCGTCCCTCTGACAGTATGACACTCCTACAGTATTGTCATTCTGTCAGTATGACACTCCCTCAGTACTGTCCCTTGGCAGTGTGGCACTCCCTCAGTACTGTCCTACTGACAGTGAGACCCTCCCTCAGTACTGTCCCTGTGACAGTGTGCCACTCCCTCACTGCAGACCTTCTGACATTTTGACACACTCTCAGCACTGTCCCTCTGACAGTGAGAAACTCCCTGAGTACCGTTCCTCTGACAGTCAGACAATCCCTCCGTACTGTCCCTCTGACAATGAGGCACTCCCTCAGTACTGTCCAACTGACATGTGATACTCCCTCAGTACTGCCCCTCCGAGTGTGCGACACTCTCTCAGTACTGTCTCTCAACGGTTTGAGACTTCCTCAGTATTGTCCCTCTGACAGTGAGACACTCCCTCAGTACTGTCCCTCCGAGAGTGTGACATTCCCTTAGTACTGTCTCTCGATGGTTTGAGACTACGTCAGTACTGTCCCTCTGACAGTGTGACACTCCCTCATTACTTTCCGTATGACAGTGTGACACTCCCTAAGTACTGTCCTTGCAACAGTGTGCCACTCCCTCACTGTTGAACTTCTGACAGTGTGACACACTCTCAGCACTGTCCCTCTGACAGTGAGACACTCCCTGTGTACTGTCGAACTGATAGTGCGACACTCCCTCCATGCTGTCCCTCTGACAGTTTGACACTCCCTCAGTACTGTCTCTCGACAGGGTGACACTCCCTCAGTACTGTCCATCTGACAGTGTGACACTCCCTCACTACTGTCCCTATGACAGTGTGACACTCTCTCGGTGCTTTCCCTCATGCAGTGTTTCACTCCCTCAGTAATGTCCCTTTGACTGTGTGACACTCCCTCATTACTGTCTGTCTGACAGTGAGATACTCTGTCATTACTGTCCCTGGAGAATGCGACACACCCTCACTGCAGGACTTCTGACAGTGTGACACACTGTCAGCACTGACCCCTCTGACAGTGAGACATTCCCTCAATACTGTCCCTCTGACAGTGTGACACTCCCACAATACTGCTCTGATGGTATGACACTCCCACAGTACTGTCCTTCTGATGTGCGACACTCTCTCAGTACTGTCCCTCTGACAGTTTGGCAATCCCTCAGTACTGTCTCTCTGACGGTATGACACTCCCTCAGTACTGTCCCTCTGACAGTATGACACTCCCTAAGTACTGTCATTCTGACTGTTTGACACTCCCTCAGTACTCTCCATCTGATGTGCAACACTCACTCAGTACTGTCCCTCTGACGATATGACGCTCCTTCAGTACCGTCCCTCTGACAGTATGACACTCCCTCAGTACTGTCATTCTGACAGTATGACACTCCCTCAGTACTGTCTCTTGGCAGTGTGACACACTCTCAGTACTGTCCCTCTGACTGTGTGGCACTCCCTCAGTACTGACCCTCTGCCAGTGTGGCACTCCCTCAGTACTTTCCTCTGACATTTTCACACTCTCTTTGTACTGTCCCTCTGACAGTGTGACACTCCCTCAGCACTGTCCCTCTGACACTGTCGAACTCCCTCAGTACTGTCCCTCTGACGATGTGACACTCCCTCAGTACAGACCTTCTGGCAGTGTGACCCACTCTCTGTACTGTCCCTCTGACAGTGTGACACTCCCTCAGTACTGTCCCTGTGACAGTGTGACACTCCATCATTACTGTCCCTCTGACAGTGTGACACTTCCTCAGTACTGCTCCCTGACAGCATGACACCTGTCAGTACTCTCTCTCTGAATGTGCAGCATTCCCTCAGTTGTGTTCTTTTAATAATGCAGCACTCTCTCAGTACTGCCTTACTCCTCTGCCCTCCTTTATGTGTCTCCGCCTGTTCATTCAGGCTTCTCCTTACTTGTCATTACCCATTATTAGGTTTGATTCTGCTGGTAGGTTGACCACTGTTCTCCCTTCTCATCCCTCCTCAGAGTGTGAGTGCGGGTCAGCAAAGATCAGCATTAATTTTTTGGGAGGGTGTGCAGTGAGATGCATCTGACTGCCATTTACTGATTTGTGTGTCACTACCATTTTTACAAGTTTCCATTACAGAACCTTGCTATCAGACCTGTTCAGGAAATCAGTGACTGCGAATGTGCTGTAGCAGAGTCCGAGTACCCTGCCCATGTACTGCTATTGAGTAGAGCATGTAACAAGGACCGCGATTCTCACCAGACAACCTTTATTGATGGAAAATAACATTCGAATAACTGCAGTCATTGAAACAACAACCCATTCAAAGTTTTAAACATCTGAATACACAATATGTACCAACCACACTGCTGTCTGAAAACTAGGTCCAAACGCAGTGTAGGGAAGTAAATGGTCATACACTTCGCTAGAAGGGATGAAGGCATAGACTCTTCTAAATCTGGAGTGAATTCAGAAATTGGAGGTGCAGAGGTACTTGGGAATCCTAGTGGAGGGTTTTCCGAAGGTTAATTTGTAGGTTCGGTCAGTGGTAAGGAAGGCAAATGCAACGTTCGCATTCATTTCAAGAGGACTAAAGCTTTATAAGGCATTGGTCAGACCATGTTTGGAGTATTAATGAGCAGTTTGAGGTCCTATCTCTAAGAAAGGATGTGCTAGCATTCGAGAGGATCCAGAGGAGGTTTATGAGTATGATTTCGGGAATGAAAAGAATAAATCTGTCGTGATTGAATGCATGACCAAGTGTGATGGGCCAAATGGCCTAATTCTGCTTCTGTCTTATGTCTTATGCTCAAAATCCTATCAGATATTACTATCTACACACATTACATCTTATCTTTGGTTAACCACGTAATTATACATAAGTAACATGTCCCCTTGTCTGTATTCATAGAAAACCTACAGCACAGTACAGGCCCTTTGGCCCACAAAGCTGTGCCGAACATGTCCTTACCTTAGAACTACCTAGGGCTTACCCATAGCCCTCTATTTTTCTAAGCTCCATGTACCCATCCAGGAGTCTCTTAAAAGACCCTATCGTTTACGCCTCCACCACCACCGCCGGCAGCCCATTCCACGCACTCACCACTCTCTGCATAAAAAACTTACCCCTGACATTTCCTCCTTAAAACTATGCCGTCTCGTGCTATCCATTTCAGCCCTGTGAAAAGCCTCTGACTAGCCACACAATCAATGCCTCTCGTTATCTTGTACACCTCTATCAGGTCACCTCTCATCCTCCGTCGCTCCAAGGAAAAAAGGCTGAATTTACTCAAACTATTCTCATAAGGCATGCTCCCCAATACAGGCAACATCCTTGTAAATCTCCTCTGCACCCTTTCTATGGTTTCCACATCCTTCCTGGAGTGAGGTGACCAGAACTGAGCACCGTACTCCAAGTGGGGTCCGGCCAGGGTCCTATATAGCTGCAACATTACCTCTTTGCTCTTAAACTCAATCCCATGATTGATGAAGGCCAATGCACTGTATGCCTTCTTAACTACAGAGTCAACCTGTGCAGCAGCTTTGAGTGTCCTATGGACTCGGACCCCAAGATCCCTCTGATCCTCCACACTGCCAAGAGTCTTGCCATTGATGCTATATTCTGCCATCATATTTGACCTATCAAAATGAACTATCTCACACTTACCTGGGTTGAACTCCATCTGCCACTTTTCAGCCGAGTTTTGCATCCTATCAATGTCCCGCTGTAACCTCCGACAGCCCTCCACACTATCCACAACACCCCCAACCTTTGTGTCGTCAGTAAATTTACTAACTCATCCCTCCGCTTCCTCATCCAGATCGTTTATAAAAATCACGAAGAGTCGGGGTCCCAGAACAGACCCCTGAGGCACACCACTGGTCACCAGCCTCCATTCAGTCAACAGCTATAAATATAATTGGTCTGGAATTTTTATTCATATTTATATTCTTTGATCTCTCAACTGCAAGAATATTTTTGTTACTTCTATGGAGTCCATCGGAACTTGTACCTCTGGATTGGGTGTCGTCTATGTGACCAAGTCTCTAAGGAACAAACACTGCAAGAACAGGAGCAGGAGTAGGCCGATCGGCCGTTAAACGAGCTCACCATTCAGTGACCTAGGCTTGCTTCAACGCTTCTGCGCCACTGAAGCATCATGGCCTGAAAGGCTGACTGTTTACCTCTCTCAAATGCTGAGTTCCTCCGGCATTTTGTGTGTGTCACTCTCGATTTCCACTATCTGCCGAATCTCTTCTGTCACCCTAATCATCAATTCCCTGAACTTCAAATGTTTATCCATCGCCACCTTAAATATATCTAATGATTCAGCTCCACCACTCTCAGGAGCAGAAGATTCCAAAGACTTACCACCCTCTGAGAGAAGAAAATTCTATGTATCTCAGTTTTAAATCTTATTTTGAAATTCTCTCTATGACTCTCCCACTTAGAATCAGAATCAGATTTAATATCACTAGTTTATGTTGAGAAATTTGTGGTTTTGTGTCAGCAGTACATTTAAATACATAATAAAAAGCTATAACTTACACTGAGAAATATATATACACATGTATAAATTAAATAAGTAGCACAAAAAAGCAAAAAAAATCATGAGGCAGTATACATGGGTTCATTGTCCATTCAGAAATCTGATGGTGGAGGGGAAAGAGCTGTTCCTGAAACGTTGAGTGTATGGCTTCAGGCTGTTGTACGTCCTCCTTAATGATAGCAATGAGAAGAGGACAGATCATGGGTGATGGGAGTCCTTAATGACAGATGACACTTTTTTGAGGTATCGCCTTCCGAAGAATTCCTGGATGCTGGAGAAGCTAGTGCCCATGATGGTGCTGGCTGAGTTCACAGCTTTCTGCAGCCTTTTGCGGTCCTGTGTGGTGGCCTCTCCGTACCAGATCGTAACGAATGCTCTCCACAGTACATCTGTAGAAATTGGGGAGAGTCTTCAGTACGTACAAGATCTCCTCAAATTACTAATGCAATATAGCCACTGTCATACTTTCTTCGTAATTGCATCAATATGTTGGGCCCAGGATAGATCTTCAGAGGTGTTGACACGCAGAAACTTGAAACTGCTCATTCTTTCCTCTTCTGATCTGCCGATGAAGATTGGCACCTGTTCCCTCAACTTTCCCTTCCTGAAGTCCACAAATCAATTCCTTTGTCTTCCTGATGTTGAGTGCAAGGTTGTTGTTACGACACCACTCAACCAGCTGATCTACGTCTTTCCTGTATGCCTCCTCGTCACCATCTGAAATTCTGCCAACAATAGTTGTGAAATTAACAAATTTATAGATAGTATTTGAGCTGTGCCTAGCCACACATTTGCGGGTGCAGAGAAAGTCGAGAAGTTGTCTAAAGCACGTATCCTCGAAGTGCGCCAGTGTTGATTGGCAGTGAGGAGGAGATGTTATTTCTAATCTGCACTGACTGTGATCTTCTAATGAGAAAGTCAAGGATCCAGTTGCAATGGGGTGTACAAAGGCCCAGATTTTGGAGCTATTGATTGTACTGAGAGTATGATGGTGTTGAACGCTGAGCTCTGCTAAACAAACAGCAGCCTGATGTAGGTATTTCTATTGCCCAGGTAATCCAAAGATGAATGGAGAGCTGGTGAGATTGCATCTGCTGGAGGCCTATTGTGGTGAAAGGCAAACCGCAACGGAAATTCATCCCAATGTTTACCCTATCAATCCCCCTTACAATTTTACATTTGAATAGGGTTACCTCTTATTCTTCTAAACTCAAAAGGGTACAATCACAACTGTAGCCTCTCTTGTATCCCAATAATTAGCTGTGCAAATCCTTTGGACAAACTCCAAAGCTACCGTATCTATTCTGGAGTAAGGGTACAAAGCTATGGCTAATACTCTGGGTGCAGCTTCACCATGATCCAGAACAAATATAACAAAATCTCCCTAACCACTTTGCGACAATGACCAACCTGCTGTTTGGCTTCTTAACTGCTTGTTGGACCTACAGTACTTGCTAAGATTTTATGATTCATGCTTTGGAACACATAGATCCCTCTGTACCACTTGTTTGCAATGTCTCTTCAGTTAGATAACTGGATTTTTAATTCTTACTGAAATGAATGACCTCGCACTGCCCACATTAAACTCCATTTGCCAGGATTTTTTGCACAGTCACTCTATCTATCTATATTTACAAAATGACAATATCCTCAGCACAACGTGTCCTCTACTAATGTGTATACCAGTGGCAAGCTTAGTATCCTTACAGTTTTGTTTCCTCCTCAGTGCCTCCTGACCTAACAGTGGCCCCACCTGACTCAGCTTAGCCTGCATATTGATCACCATCCCTCTGAGCATCAGACCTTCACCAAATTAGAGTTTCTGCCACCCATCCTCATCCTCTAGTCCTGACTCCCAGGACTCTACCATCTCTTTGTGACTCTGTCGTGGCCCCAGAGATCGAAGCCTACGTAGTGCATTCCCATCTGAAACACCTCCTTCAACCCTGTGACGTGTGCCACTTCTTCCCATCCATCCTTCCAGCTTGGGGTACACCATAAGACCCCAAGACATAGGAGCGGTATTAAGCTATTTGACTCATTGAGTCTACTACGTCATTCGATCGTGGCTGATTTATTATCCTTCTCTTGCCACCTCCCTGAGACCTTTGATTCCCTTACTAATCAAGAACCTGTCAACCTCTGCTTTAACTATACTTGGGCTCCACAGTCATCGGTGGCAATGAATTCCACAGATTCACCACCCACTGGCTAAAGAAATTTCTCCACAACTTTGTTCTAATGGGATGTCCTTGCATTCTGAGGCTGTGCCCTCCGGTCATAGATTCTCGCATGACTGGAAACATCCTCTCCACGTCCACTTTATCTAGGCCTTTCAATATTCGATAGGTTTCGATGAGATCTTCCATCATTTTTCTAAACTCCAGTGAGTATAGGCCCACAGCCATCAAATTTTCCTCATACGTTAGCTATTTCATTCTTGTGAACCTCCTCTGGACCCTCGCCAATGTCAGCATATCTTTTACACCAAACTCAGCCATGTCCCACCAGCGAACCATCCTGGAGTATGCTGTGACCCCACAAACAGAAACACTGCAGGCTAATGAATCATGAATTGCTTAGATCTCTTGTCTAAATGATTGCCATTCCAAAGTCAAAGTCGAGTTTGTGCATAGGTACAATGAGAAACTTATCTGCAGCATATAGCATTATATTAACAGCATTGACAAGAAAAGCACGTTGAGTATGAATTATATACAGTTCTTATGAGAAGGAACATCATTAAAACAAAAAACACAGTTCGTTTTAATGCAAAGTCATCAAAGTGGTCATAGTGTTGCTATACTGATTAGAGTTGTACAGGTTGGTTTAGAAACAAAATGTTTCAAGGGAAGTAGCTGATCTTGAACCTGGTGGTGTGGGACTTCTGGCTTCTGTACTTCCCTTTAGACCATAAGACATAGGAGCAGAATGAGGCTGTTCAGCCTGTCGAGTCTGCTCTGCCATTCCATCATGGCTGATCCTGGACCCCACTCAGTCCCATACACCTGCCTTCTCGCCACGTCCTTTGATGCCCTGACCAATTAGGAAACAATCAACTTCCACCCTAAATATACCCACGGACTTGGCCTCCACCACAGTCTGTAGCAGAGCATTCGACAGATTTACTACTCTCTGGCTAAAACACTTCTTCTTACCTCTGTTCTAAAGGGTCACCCCTCAGTTTTGAGGCGGTGCCCTCTAGTTCTGGGTATCCCCACCATAGGAAACATCCTCTCTACATCCACCCTATCTAATCCTTTCAACAGTCAGTAGTTTTCAATGGGATTAATTGAATTTTAATTGCCTACCTTTGCCTTCTGCTACACATTGGATAATAATGGGACATTGGGATACATTGGTTGCATTTAGGCAGTGATGTTGGCCTGAATCATCAACAGTATCAAAAACTTGCTCTCTCTTCTCAATGGGAGCTGACTTCGAGTTTTCGGATCTCCATTCAATACTTCCAGGAGTCATTGCTGCCAATAACTTTGTATCTGTTAACTACCCAAACACACTTACATGGAGTGCTGTCACAAGAAAGCAGCATCCATCATCAAAGACCCCCCCCCCAACCATCCAGGCCATTCCTTCTTCTTGGTACTACTATCAGGCTGGAGGTACAGAAGCCTTAGGTCCCACACCACCAGGTTCAGGAACAGTTATTACCCTACAACCATCAGGCTCCTGAAGTGACGTGGATAACTTCATTCACATTTAGTCTGAACTGATTCTATGACCTACAGACCCACTTTCAAGGACTCTTTACAACTCTGGTCTTATTTTTATTTACACAGTTTGTCTTCTTTTAAACATTGGTTGTTTATCTTTGCTTATGTTTTGTTTTTCAAAAAATTCTATTGTATTTCTTTTTCCATAAATGCCTGCAAGAAAATGAATCTAAGACATTATTTGATAATATATAGGTAGTTTGATAATAAATTGACTTTAACTTTGAAAGCAGCTCATTTCCAGCTGGGAGAATTCAGTAGGTGCAAGTTGGAAGGACCAGCTGGTCACCTCTGTAAATGAACGGGAACAGTGGGCGGCTATGGACATACAGAACTCCAGCCTATCCCGATTTCCTGAACGATCCCACATACTCTCCTGTTCCACTGTTTGCATATACAATGCCTCTGTGTTGAACACGGATTTCCCTCTGTATGTGGGTTACTATTACCTTTAGGACTTCTTCCCTGTGGCCCTACATCAGGCAGCCCTGACCCACTGAGAGCCCACCCCATTTGCCATCGTGAAGGTTTGGTCTGGTTCTCCCTTCTAGTTCTAGTTCACTCCACCTCCATGCACTGCACATTCTAGCCAAGTACGGTTAGTTGTAGGAACTCCGGAATTCCCCGCTCAGGCTGCTGAGTAAATTCCAGGCTGATAGGTGGTTGGATTCCATCCGGGCAAGTGGAAGGGAAGAAGTTGGTTGGAACTAACATCAAATATCAGAGCCAACCTGACTGACGGCACCTGCTTCTATTTCTCCTCTTCCAGGATATCTGAGACAAATACTTGAATCTAGAGCAGCACTGGGCAGCACAGTGTGCGATACTTAGAGCTGTGGCAGACAATCAACCACAGTTTAACCCTGGCCTCTGGTGGTGTCTGAGTGGAATTTTCATTTTCTCTCCCTGTTACCAGCT
Source organism: Mobula birostris (assembly GCF_030028105.1). Taxonomy (NCBI): domain Eukaryota; kingdom Metazoa; phylum Chordata; class Chondrichthyes; order Myliobatiformes; family Myliobatidae; genus Mobula; species Mobula birostris. The sequence goes on from NC_092387.1 coordinate 41,213,528, forward strand.
GGGTTTTGTCCGGTGCCCCTAAAGGTTCATAGGTTATTTTGGCTATGGGAAATGGTTCCTGGTGTGCAGATTAGATTAGATTATGAGGACACGCAGTCCTCTTTTATTGTCATTTAGTAATGCATGCATTAAGAAATAATACAATATTCCTCCGGTGTGATATCACAGAAACACAGGACAGACCAAGACTGAAAAACTGACAAAAACCACATAATTATAACATATAGTTATAACAGTGCAAGCAATACCGTAACTTGAAGAACAGGCCATGAGCGTGGTAAAAAAAAGTTCAAAGGCTCTCGAAAATCCCACATCTCATGCAGACGGGAGAAGGAAGAAAACTCTCCCTACCACGCCCGACCACAATCCGACTCTGAGTTGTCCGAAAACTTCGAGCCTCCGACCACCCCTCCGACACCGAGTACCGAGAAGCCAGCATTTGCAAAGACCCCACCCACCTGGGATTTTCCCTCTTCTGCCCCCCCCCATCAAGCAGAAGATACAAAGCCCTTGCCACCAGGCTCAAGGACAGCTTTCATCCTGCCATTCTATGACTATTGAACAGACCTTTTGTGTGGATAAGGTGGCACCTTGACGTCACAGTCCATCTCATCACAGGCCTTGCACCTTATTGTTTGCTTCCAGTGCTCTTTCTCTGTAACTGTGACACTGCATTTGGCTTTCTGTTACTGCATTTCTCTTTCATTACATCAGTTTATGAATGGCATGCAAAGCAAAGTCTTACTCATGTATTATTAATAAACCAAGTTACCAAGTTACAGGGTAGAGTCAGCAGCAGAGACTCTGTGCGAAACGGAGGCTGGAGATTCCGCTGTTTCATCACACAGATCACTGGCTGTCAAGACCATCGCCACACTGTTTAAACAGCTTGACCTTGAATTCAATCAGGTCCTTCTTATTGTCTTCCAATATCTGGAAGTATATGACAGAAATGATGTTCGCATTAGACAAGAGAGTGGGGATGGTTCATGAAGGTCAGTGTGTGCAATCTTGTGGAACATGTGTGTTGAGTCAGCATAAGGTGAGCTGTGAGCTGTGAGCTGTGGGCAGGCTTCACTAGGCCCTTCAAATGTCATTCCGTATATTGTTCTCTACGCTTGAACAGTGAGCATGCTCAGAATAAAAAGGGTGCTACAGAAAGCCAAATCCTTTGTTCAGTGGAGAGTGAATCAATTGTCTGTAAACTCTCGGATGAAGGGAACCAACATCTGCCTTAGTCTTTGGTCCAAGTGTTGGGCAGGCTTCAGACACACCAAACAAGGCATCAAAAATATCTGTGGTCGTAATTCAGTACTGGATCCTCTTTTTCTTAGTGTCAGCTCAGAGACTCATTGGCTACTACACCAGTGGTTGGAGGGATGTCAGGGTCCAGCATTTGGGAGAGGGTGAAGTGGTTGACATGAGGGATATGGGGACCAGCAGGTTATCAGGAAGTGTTGGAATGAAGGTGATATTTTTTGGGGGAAAAGGGAGAGATATCAAATTGTCTTTGTTAAAGCGAAGGAGTTACGGTGGAGATGAACTCATTATTAGGGGGTCAAGACTAGCAGCAAAGCTGAAGGAGGGATTGAAATACCAGCGCTGGGAGTTAATATGGAGATAAGGAGCTACAGGGCTGGAGGAGGGGTTGTGTGTGAGTAATGTCGCAAGGCCTGGAGATCAGTTGCTGTTGGAGGCAGTCAGTGCAGTGGGCAGAGCACATGATATGGCAAAGCAATTTACTCACCCCTGGCCTCGAAATCCAGTACTGTAGTGTAAAAACTACAGTATCACAGGATTGCCCCAGAACTGCTGCCACAGGACATCCTGCTCCAAGCTTCCCTGTGGGAATACTGCAGAGGGAATGTCGAAATGTCAAGCAGCCATGACGGTGAAATTTCAAAGCCTTTGTAAGGAATGTAGGTGATAAGGTTTGTGCAGCTGAATTTTCTGTATAAAATAAAGTAACTCCGAAGTGCTGGTTCATTTGCCTCATTTGGAGAAAACTGATTTTTAATTTTGTTACAGTGGGGAAACAGCATTGTGCAACAGAATTTCAAGGCAAATGTTTTTTTCAGACAAAACAGAGACTGGGAGGGGCTCTTGACTTTGCCTCCAAAGGCAATGGACTTTTACAGTGTCTAGTAGACCTCTGGTTTGCTGGTTCTCAGTGAAATTCTGTAACTGCATACACAGCAGAAGCAGCCTTTCAGATTCTATGACGTGGTTATCACAGGTAGTCAGGGTGGTGAAGAAGGCTTTGGGAACACTGGCAGTCATCAGGCCACGAAGTATAGAAGTTACAGTGTTATGTTGCTGTTGCGCAAGGTGTTGGTGAGGCCATGATTCGAATATTGTGTTCAGTTTTGGTCACCCTGCTACAGGAAGAATGCCACTAAGCTGGAAAGGATGCAGAGGAGATATCTGAGAATGTTGCTGGGACTGAGTTAGGAAGTGGGGTTGAGCAGGTTGGTACTTTTCTCATTGAAGCATAGAGGAATGAAAAGTCATCTTATGGAGGTGTGTGAAATTATGCGGGTCATAGATTACGGTGAGCGTTCAATCTTTTCCCCAGGATTGGGAAATCAAGAACTACAAGGTATCAGTTTAATGTGAGATGGGGAGAGATTTAATAGAAACCTGAGGGGCAATTTTCTTCATCCAGACAGAAGTCAGTATATGGAATGAGCTGCCAGAGGAAGTGGTTGAGGCAGATACTTTAGCATTTAGAAGATAGTTGGACAGGTATATGGATAGGAAGGTTTAGAGGGATATATGGACCAATTTCAGGCAAATGGGGCCAGCTTAGATGGGAATCTTGATTGGCATGGACGAGGTAGCCTAAAGGGCCTGTTTCCATGTTTTATGACTACGTGACACAGAGGCTTTTCCTCTTATCATTCCATAGTTCAGGGCTAGTGAAGGGATTTAGATTCATTACTAATGATGGGGCCTGGGGAGTGAGGAACTTTACTTCCTCTGGAGAGAGTTGCAGGAGGGCGCTGTGGTGGGGAGAGTATGTAGACAGAGCTTCAGATGAGGGAGAATCAAGTGTACCTGAATGAGGTTGGGCGAATGGAGATGGGCAGGATTCAGTAGCCTGGTGGCTGGTATCTGGTTCGTGAAGGTGGAGTGATGAGCTACACACACAAAGAGGTGCTGCTGGTCACCACAGAACTCTTGCAGTCGTGGGGGGGATGTGGGTTTTCAGCAGCCACGTGAGATGTGAATCAAATCTCAAAGGAAATCTGCCTCCGAGCATCGTGGCATCGATTGAGGTAATTTGAGCTGAAGCAGGCCCCATACCCAGCCAAGGTAATCTGCTTCTGCATGAGATGTCTACCCCTTTCAATGGATAGGATAGTTTTGCAACAGTGGAGGTACTGAGAGATGGTATGTGGTTGTGGAGATACTTTAGTGTGATGGGGAAACACTGGTAGATGTTAGTTAGGATTGTGGTATGAAATGGGTTGACAAGATTGTGATAAGATATTGACTAACATTATGGCAGTGGATGATTTTACAATGCTACAGAGATGCATGTGTTGATGGTGAAAAGGTACTGGATAATGTTAATATGATGCAGAGCCACCACATGGTAACTGGATAAATCATGGTGTCGCTGTGAATGGTGAAACCATAAAGGGGTCACGTTGTGTGATGTACTGATAGTGGAGAGACATTGGATGATGTGTGATGATAAAGTAAAACTTTGTGTATGGTGCTGGACACAATGGGACATGATGGCAAATAAACTGAATGTTGTTGTGGTGATGGAGTAACACCAGGTTACACTAACTAGGGGAGAGCCTGGGAGATTCCAGTGGTAGTTATGACATTACAATGGTGGTAACACTGAGTGATATTACAGTAATGAAGAGACCGTGATTGATATTAATATGTTAAAAAGAAGCTGGTTGATGTTCTGATAGTGAAGCGACATTGGGTGGTTCAGATGATGGGGAGAAATGGAGATACCATGGTTGTGAGTAGACATGTTATTCTAAGGATGACCAGTGATAATACGTGGTATTTACAAAGGCACAGAAACACCGGGTGTTGATGTGATAGTGCAAAACAGGTAAACGGGTAAATGTTATAGTTCAGGGGAGATCCTGGGTGATAAAATAATATTTGAGAGATATTTTGGAATTGGAATTGGTTTACTATTGTTTCATGTGCAGGGGTACAGATAAAACTTTGCATCTGTTCATACAGATCAAATTATTACACAGTGCATTCAGGTAATGTTCTTGATTCCTTTTTGAGGTAAATTAGTAACAGAATCCAGAAAGGGCAGTGAGGAGGCCTCTGTCGGTCACGGTCAGTTCGTGGCAGTACGATATGGAGATAAGCCAATGTAGCAAGCTCCCCCTCTCCACTCATCTGATGAACCCAAAGGAATGGCAGAGACCGATACAGTTTGGTACCAGCAGCGTCACAGGAGTTGCCAGTCAGTGTTGAACTCAATGTAGGACTGCCTTAGCGACTCCAGCTCCGGATTTTTTCCCTCAGAGTTTATTTCCGAAGCCTTCCCCATGAGTGGGTAGAGCCGCAAGACAACAGAGGTTTGAGATCAGAGTTTTCCTTCTCCCAGGTGAGCTGCCAACCATGGCTGACGAGCCTCGTCTGCACAAAGTGACTGGTTATAAGGTGCCAGTGATCCACCTTTGACCCTTCACCTGTAAGGAGAAATGGTTCCGCTGGATTTAGTAGTTAAGCCACACATGAAGGCCAGGAGCTGGACTTGGTTGTCAGAGGCTATTTGAGGTGTATGCCATAGGGAGCATTTAATAGGTAGTGGGAGCTTGTCCCCATTCCCACCCCCAGCTTGAGGAACTAAGAGCAGTACAGGTAAACAATATGGTGCAAGGTCATATTGAGGTAAATTGTGAGGTCAAGAATCCATCCGATCTTATTAGGGAACAATTGAATAATCTTATAACAGCAGGTAGAAGCTGTCCTTGAGCCTGGTGGGGCATGCTTTTTGACTCTTGTGTCTTCTGCCTGATGGGATAGGGGAGAAGAGAGGATGTCTGTGGTGGGTGGAATCTGTGATTATGCAGGCTGCTTTACTGGGGCAGTGAGAAGTATAAACAGTCCGTGGAGGAGAAGTTGGTTCCCATGATGTATTGAGTTACGTCCACAACTCTCTGTACTTTCTTGCAGTCACGAGCACAGCAGTCGCCTTACCAAGTTGTGATGAATCTAGATAGGATGTTTTCTATGGTGCATTGACAAAAATTGGTTGATGAGCACATGACAAATTTCTGTAGCCTCCTGAAGAAGGAGAGGTATTGGTGAGTCTTCTTGGCCATAGGGTCTACATGGTTGGTTGAGGGCAGGCTGTTGGTGATATTCACTCCAAGGAATTTGAAACTCTTAATCCTTTCGACTTCAGCTTTGTTGATCTATGTGGTTAATGGCCAGCTCCTTAGATTTGCTGACATTGAAGGAAAGGTTGTAGATGGAGTAGAACTGAATCTGGCCATGCAGTCATGAGTGTTTAGGGAGTAAGCACTGAGGACCCAACCTTGTGGAGCACCAGTGTTGAGAGTAATTATGACAGAGGTGTTGCTGCCTATCCTTATTGATTGTGGCATGTTAATAAAGAAGTCAAGAATCTAGTTATAGAGGGAGGTGTTGACTCGTTGGTCTCAAGGTTTGGTGATGAGAATTGTTGCATTGAAGGCAGAGCTGTAGTCAACAATTAATAGCTTAATGTACAGTAGGTGTCTTTACTATCTAGATGCTCTTTTGATGTGTGTAGGACCAGGGAGATACTGTCTGCTATAGACCCGTTTGGTGAAGGATTGATGGCAGACTCCCACTGGGGTGGAGACCCTTGGTAATGATATGTTGTTAAAAGCACCGAGGGATATGAAGATGAAGTTTGTGACGGAGCGCAGGACCATGTTATATTGCTGGGACACAATAGACACACATGCTAATGTTAGAAGGATGTGAAAACACTGTGTCCCACCAGGATAGCAAAGCAACGCTGGGTGATGCTTTGGTGCTGAAGAGATACTGGGTGATGTTAAAGACACTGAGAGAAATTACGGTAGTTGAGAATCATTGGTTATGTTATGATGGTGGAGAAACTCTGGATTAAATCATAGGGGAGAAGATTGATGTTTTGATGGTGGGAACACTGGATAACATTATTATTTTGGAAATGCACTAGGTGGTATTTTCTTCGATACATTTACAGATGTTTTATCCCTGGAGTCAGTGGGTGATGTGATGGTGGAGACATTGTAATGCTGATGAAGAGCATTGGATATTATTAAGTTAATGGACAAGCACTTGGTGTTAAGCTGAAGATGAAGCGCTGGGTAATGTTATATTGTTGGAAACCCTGGGTGTTGTTCCTGCAGTGAGGACACACTGAGTGAAGTTACGATGTGGAGGCGATGTCTGATCTTGTGGTGCTGGAGACAGTGTGTGGTATGCAGGGAATGTTAAGATGGTGAAGAGATATGGGGAGGTGGGGACGGGAGGTATTTATGTTGGTGGAAAGACATTGAATGATGCTATAGTTGTGTAGAAGTTCAAAGTGATGCCATGATGCCGAAAAATCTCTGCTTGATTTTAAGTTGATGTAGAGACAGGAGTTAATATTGATAACTAGATATTGCTTCTCCTTGTGTTTTAAGACTCTGGGTGCACAAATATAAAAGGTCCTATCTCTTCAGATTGCCTTTATGAAAGTAATCAAGTGATATGGGAGAGTACAAAATCTGGTGCTGAGATAAGAAATGATATTGAATTGAGGAATGGTGCAAATGACTCTGCTTGCTATATATTTGTTCTCGCGAGTTTTAGCCAGATCACTTTACAGAGCTGGGTGCCAACTTTACCAAACATGTACCCAGGCAGTGAATATTATTCAAAAACATTACTCTGTTCAGTCCCACATCAACCCGAGCTTGCTGCTGCTGATTCATTATATTTACATTGTGTCTGATAACTTGGCCATCCGTGCTAATGGAAACCAGCCAATAGTGGCATGACAAATTCAAACCTAATTTATCTGTCTACCTGACTTTACCACATTTCCATTGATAGTCAATGGTTAGGGGAAATAGTTAAGTATACTTCACACTGTGATGATTAGTGGTCACAGTGGTTCTTAAGCACGCAATATTACATTCTTTATCCGACTGATCTACATAGCAGAGTTAGCAGCAAAACATTCACACACACGGAACCTTACACACAATAAATCCCAATGATGCTCTCCAGCATATTAATTAAAGGGTAGGAGAAAGTGAATATAAAATCACATGGGAATTAGATCCACCTGTCCTTTTAAGTCACAAATCGATCGGATTTGCATCTAATATTTCTAACATTTGTTAGCAATGTCTGGGGAACTGGTTTAAAATTGTCTATCAAGAGAAGCATGTGAAGGATTTGTCAACATATACAGAGTGTTGTAAGACCTTGCTTCAACCAAAGTAGAGGGAGAAATGTCATTACCACTTAACACCAAAGTTTGCCACGAAGTGAAAGCCTTGGTGATCTGGATGGGAAAAGGACTCAGTATTCCCTTAAATATACTTGGTCCATTTCATAGTGGTCATAGTCATAGTCATACTTTATTGATCCCGAGCGAAATTGGGTTTCGTTACAGTTGCACCAACCAAGAATAGAGTATAAATATAGCAATATAAAACCATAAATAATTAAATAATAATATGTAAATTATGCCAGATGGAAATAAGTCCAGGACCAGCCTGTTGGCTCAGGGTATCTGACCCTCCAAGGGAGGAGTTGTAAAGTTTGATGGCCACAGGCAGGAATGACTTCCTATGATGCTCAGTGTTGCATCTCGGTGGAATGAGTCTCTGGCTGAATGTACTCCTGTGCCCAACCAGTACATTATGTAGTGGATGGAAACATTGTCCAAGATGGCATGCAACTTGGATAGCATCTTCTTTTCAGACACCACTGTCAGAGAGTCCAGTTCCGTCCCCACAACATCACTGGCCTTACGAATGAGTTTGGTGATTCTGTTGGTGTCTGCTACCCTCAGCCTGCTGCCCCAGCACACAACAGCAAACATGATAGCACTGGCCACCACAGACTCGTAGAACATCCTCAGCATCATCCAACAGATGTTAAAGGACTTCAGTCTCCTCAGGAAATAGAGATGGCTCTGACCCTTCTTGTAGACAGCCTCAGTGTTCTTTGACCAGTCCAGTTTATTGTCAATTCGTATCCCTAGGTATTTGTAATCCTCCACCATATCCACCCTGACCCCCTGAATGGAAACAGGGGTCACTGGACATCTCTCTCCCCTTTTTCGATCTCTGTGTCTCCATCTCTGGAGACAGTCTATCTCCTGATATCTTTTATAAACCCACTAACTCTCACAGCTACTTTATCTGGACTATACCTCTTCCCACCCTGTCATTTGTAAAAATGGCATCCCCTTCTCTCAGCTCCTCCGTCTCTGCTGCGTCTGCTCTCAGGATGAGGCTTTTCATTCCAAAACAACAGAGATGTCCTCCTTCCTCAACCATCCTCCATCATCAATGTCCATCCATTTCCTCCTCTACTACCATGATGAGGCCACACTCAGGTTGGAGGAGTAACACCTTATATTCCGTCTGCATAGCCTCCAACTTGATGGCATTAACGTTGGTTTCTCAAACTTCCAGTAATTGCCCTCCTACTCTCCTTCACCATTCCCCATTCCTCTTCCCCTCTCTCACCTTATCTCCTCACCTGCTCATCACCTGCCTCCACTGCTCCTCACCCCTCCCCTTTCTCCCATGGACTTCCATCCTCTCCTATGAGATTGCTCCTTCTCTAGCCCTTTATCTCTTCCACCTATCAACCTACCAGCTATTTGCTTCACCCCTCCCACTCTCCCAGTTTCACCTTTCACCTGCCACCTTGTACTCCTTCCTCCCCTCCCCCCACCTTCCTACTCCGACTCTTCCTTTTCCTTTCCAGGCCTGATGAAGGGCCTTAGCCCGAAATGCCGACTGTTTGCGCCTTTCCACCGATGCTGCCTGGCCTGCTGAGTTCTTCCAGCATTGTGTATGTTGTTGCCCCAGTAACGGATTGATGCACTGCTGAGGGAATGCTGCACTGTGAAGGGGTTCTGCTGCTAGATTAGTGAGGCTCTGCCCAGGAAACTCTGCAGTTGGAGCACAGGGTTAAAGAAAGCTGTATAGTTGGGTGGGTGAGGTTGAGTGTGCATTGCATAGTCAGAACAGGAATACCAACATAACTGTACATATCTGGCAAGGCAGTAGTGAGGGAATCTGCATTGTTGGAAAGGCAGGATCAAAAGAATCACAGAGCTCTCCGACACGGAGGCAGATTCCTCAGCCCAACTCTTCCATACTGACCAAGCATATTCCCATTTGCTTGTCTTTGGCCCATAACCTTCTGAACCTTTTTTTGTCCGTATATCTGTCAAAATGTTTTTTTTAATCCTTGTAGTTGTATCCACCTTTACCACCTCTTCTGGAAGCTCATTCCATATACCTATTACTTTCTCTGTGGAAAAACCTACCTCTCAGGCCCTCAGGAGGCCTGTCCTGGGGTTGGAGGCCTGTGTGTGTCAGGGGCTGGGAGGGTGGGAAACAGGCTTGTTTTGCTGCCGTTGTTTTTGCTGCTGCTCTTGTTGTTCTGTTTTGTGCGTTGTGTTGTGGGGTTGGACATTGTGGGCATGCTGCTGTACGTTGTGTGGCGACACTTGTGGCCTGCTCCCAGCACATGTGTTGCTTGTTAATGTGAACAATTCACTTCATTGGATATTTCGATGTACATGTGATAAATAAATCTGAGTCTGATCTATAAATCTTCCCCTCACTCACCTTAAACCTATGGTCTGTAGCTTTAGGGTCACCTACCTGGGAGAAAAGGTTATGAACATTTGCCTGATCTGTGCCCCTCATGATTTTATATACTTCGACAGGGTCGAGGAGCACCACACAGTCAGAGGGTTCAGTAAAGTCAGAATGCTGGCCAGTAGTCAGCCCATAACAAGGTAGTTCTGCATTTGAAGAACTGTACTGACGATACACTGTTGCGATACCTCTACACAATTAGAAAGGTGGTGTTGAGGGAACGCGGTACATTCAGAGTACAGTGCAGAGGAACCACTGCACTGATGGGAGTCACGGTACGGAGTCTATTGTACTGGCAGGGGAGTGACGTTCTGTTGAAGTTGAAAGTTCCCATGAACCAAACCAGTTAAGGTACAGATGCTGTTGGCGTCTGACAATAACAAAGTGCAGATCATACAGCATAGAGTCATAGACCACCACATCACATAAACAGGCTCTTTGGCCCTTCTGCTCCATGCAGAGCTATTATCTTGCCTGAGTCCCATCGACTTACACCTGCACGGTAGTCCCCTGTACCTCTCCCACTTATCCAAATGTCTTTTAGGTTTTGCAATTGAACACGCATACAGTACTTCTGCCAGCAGCTCGTTCCACACTCTCACCCACCCGCTGAGTGAAGAAGTTCCCCCTAAGTATTTCACCTTTAAACCTTAACCTATTACCTCTAGTTCTAGTCTCACCTAGGAAGGTGAAAAAAAACCTGTTTGCATTAAACTTATCTATAGCCCTCATAATTTTGTATCCCCCTATCAAATCTCCCCTCATTCTCCCGCACTCCAGGAAATGAAGTCCTTTCCTATAAAATATATCCCTAAATTTTAACTAATTATCTGATCACTAAACTCATTGTAGTTTATAAGAACCATAATCAGCCCGGTTTTCTTCTGTCTTTATTCTCTTCAGTGCAATTACAATTGGGAAGCTTTCCATTGGTCGTGAGCTCTTTGAAACGTCCTGAATTGGGAAATGCTCTGGGAAAATGCAGTTTCATTCTTGCGTCAATAAAGTCAATTTGATCTTAGAACTTTGCTGAGAGCAATTAATTAAATCCGAACTTTTATAGGAAAGTAAATGCTGATCAATTCAAATATTCACAACGTTGATATGCAGGTGAAGTTGGCAGTAAGTTACTGCAATTAATTTATGGCTCCCTACCACTGTTTGCTTGCCAGGGATTCGAAATGTGTGGATGCTGAATGATGAGAGTGCTTTCGCTTTACACTGATGTGAAGGACAGAATAAAAGATCCTCAGGATTCAGTAATTGGCATGCAATATTCTGATAAGAGGAATGAGAGGCTGTATGTTAATCTGGGTGCTTAATAACCAGCTTGGTAGAGAAAAGTGAAGTGAAAGAAGCAAATTTCCTTGTGACGCAGAAGGTGGGACACTCTGCCCATCAATTCTATGCTAGTCCCCAGTGCTGTGCTATTCCCCACTTACTAGACTGTAGCCTATTCTCTCTCAAAAGCTCATCAACTCATCATTAATTCTGTTACTACCCAACTACACTAAGGGCAAACTACAATGGCAATTAACCAACTAACCAGCTACTCTGTGGGATTTGGGAAGAAACCAGAGCATTCAAGGGAATGAGGAGAATGTCGCCTGTTGCCCTCGACAAACTGCGCACTGAAAGATAAGTACACTCAGTGGCCACTTTATTAGGTACACCTGTACACCTGCTTGTTGTTGCAAATATTTAATCAGCCAATCATGTGGCAGCAACTCAATGACAAAAAGCATGCATGCATGGGGATAATTATGGAGAAGGATGGGCCTGGTTCTCGGGTTGAGATTCTGAGTTGGAGAAAGGCCAATTTTAATGGCATCAGAAGGGTCTGGCAAGTGTGGATTAGGACAGGTTGTGTTTTGGCAAAGGTGTGCTTGATAAGTGGGAGGCTTCCAGTGGTGAAATTTAGAGTGTACAGTGTTTGTATGTTCCTGTCAAATTAAAAGGCAAGGATAACAGGTTTACTTTTATTTTTGAAATAAATACCTTTATTTTTGAAAGGCATTGAGGTCCTGGTTAAGAAGAAAAAGCAGGTGCATAGCAGGTTTTCTAAAGAACTGGCTATATAAGTACAGTGGGAAACCAGTTAATTAGGACATCAAGACCAGTACATTTTGGCCCAATTAAGCAGCTACCTCAATTAGCCAAAGTTTCATGGAAATCGTTAAAAATAGAAGAAAGTCAAACTAATATTTAACTGAGAAAAAGATTATGTATTTGAATTAGATACAGAACAAATTAAAACACAGCCAGTATCTCTACAGTACTGTAAAACTGTGTATTAGTTCCTGATATTATCAATGAAGGAATTCTTCTGCCGTATTCTTTTGATTGACTGAAATGAACAAAATCAGTGCAGACGCCTAGTACAGATAATAGACTGCCTTCATACAATGCTTTAGATGATTTCATCCTCCAAATCTTCATTTTCATTGTAGCGTTCAAGATACCATCAAATTCTTAGTAATTTCTAACTTGATGAAGTAGTGAAATTGTTTTATTTTCACTCCCGGCTGTTTCTGGCGTCTCCAAGTCTGAAATCTTGAAATGCTGGTGAGCAAAATAGTTTCAAATTGTCTTACTGCTTATTTCTCACCAACTATCAGTGACAGAAATCACTGCTTTTTGAACACAAACACACACAAATGGTGCTATTTAAAAACAGATTGCTCTAAGTATGGTGTAGTGTTGAACGGACAAGCAAATGCACACAACTGATGTTAGTTAGAAACTGTTCAGCAACAGCCTCCTGTCCCAATTAAGTGGCATACTGTCCCAAATAAATTAAGGGAATCCTGGCTATTTTCTCGATTTAGTTTTTGGTCTTTTAAGAGTGGCTCATGTCAACGGCTTCCTCGATTAACTGGAATCCACTGTATTTTGATAGTCAAGGATTGATTAGGCATCGCCAACCTGGCTTTGTGCATGGCCGGTCATGTCTGACCAATCTTATAGAGTCTTTTGAGGAGGTTACCAGGAACCTCTTTAATAGGGTTTTTTAAGAGAGCTTTGGATAGGTACATGGAGCTTAGAAAAATAGAGGGCTATGGGTAGGGACATGTTCAGCACAGCTTTGTGGGCCGATGGACCTGTATTGTGCTGTAGGTTTTCTATGTTTCTATGAAAGTTGATGAAGAAAAGGATGTTATTAATATGAACTTTAGCAAGGCCTTTGACATGATAGGTTGTTCAAGCGGGTTCAGATACCTGGCATTCAGGATGAGGTAATAATTTGGATTAGACATTAGCTTCACAGAAAAGCCAAAGTGTGATTGTAGATGGTTGCCTCTCTGACTGGAGGTCTATTCCATTGGGATCAGTGCAGGGTCCTGTTGTTTGACATCTATGTCTACAATCCGGATGATAATGTAGTAAACTGGATCTGCAAATTTGCCGATGACACGAAGGCTGGAAACTGGGTGCACAATGAGGAAGGTCTATCAAAGCTTGCAGTGGGCTTGGGACTAGCTGGAAACATGGGCTGAAAAATGGCCAATGGAATTTAATGCAAACAAGTGTGATGTGTTGCAATTTGGGAGGACAGACCAGGGTAGGACTTACACTGTGAGCAGTAGGGCACCAGGGAGTATGGTACAACAGAAGCATCAAGGAATACAAATCCATAATTACATGAAATTGGGGTGATAGGTAGACTGGGTGTAGGGAGAGCTTTTGGCACATTGGCCTTTATAAATCAGAGTAGTGAATACAGGAGTTGAGCTGCTACATTGAAGTTGTATGAGATATCATTGAGGCTGAATCTAGAGTGTTGTGTGCAGTCCGGTCATCTACCTACAGGAAATAAATTAATAGGCGTGCAGGGAAAATTTATAAGGATGTTGTCAGGACCTGAGGTCCTTCCTGAGTTATAGAGAAAGGGTGAATAGGTTCATCTTTATTCCCCAGAATATAGAAGAATAAGGGGAGATTTGATAGAGGTAAACAAAATTATGAGGGGTATAGATAGGATAAATGTAAGGAGCTTTTTCCACTGAGGTTGGATGAGACTAGAACTAGAGGTCATCGGTTAAGGGTGAAAGGTGAAATGTTTATGGGGAAACATGAGGAGAACATCTTCACTTAGAGGGTGATGAGACTGTGGAATGAGCTGCCAGTGGGAATGGTGGATGCAGGTTCAATTTCAATAGTTAAGAGAAATTCAGATAGGTACATGGATGCGAGGGGAATGGAAGACTATTGTCCGGCTGCAGATCGACGGGATGTAGAAGGGATGACAGTGGCTATGTTTCATTAGGTTGAGGAGAATAGGTATGTCACCAAAGTCACTCGCAAATTTCTACAGCTGTACCATGCAGAACATTTTTTACTGGCTGCATCACCATTTGGTATGGAGGGGCCACTGCACAGGATTGGAAAAAGCTGCAGGAAGATTTAAACTTAGCCAGCTCCATCAGCCTCCTCAGCAGCCAGGATATCTTCAAAAGGTGATGCCTCAAAAACGCGGCCTTTCTCATTTCCCCTCTTATTGCTACCATCAAGGAGGAGGTACAGGAGCCTAAAGACACACACTCAACATTTCAGGAACAGCTTCGTCCCTTCTGCCATCAGATTTCTGAATGGATTACCACCTCAGTAATTTCCCCCTCTCTTTAGTCACTATTTGTTTAATTTATGTTTTATATTGTAATTTATAGTTTTTATTATTACGTATTGCAATGTACTACTGTTGCAAAACAACAAATTTCATGACATAGGCCAGTAATATTAAACCTGATTCTGACTGTGTGGTCAAGGGGTTAAATTGTTGTTCAGATCAAACATGGGGGAACAAGTGACTTTGTGTGTGGAATGATGTTTGGTGCCAGATGGGGTGGTTTGAGTATCTCAGAAACTTCTCATCTCCTTCACGCACAATAGTCTCTGGAGTTTACATAGAGTGGTGTGAAAAACATAAACCATTTGGTGAGTGGCAGTCTGCAGGGAGGAAGATCTCGGTAATGAGGGAGGTCAGAGGAGAATGGCCAGACTGGTTCAAGCTGAAAGGAAGATGACAGTAACTCAAATAACTATGCATTACAACACTGGTGTGCGGAAGAGCATCTCTGAATGCAGAATTTGTTGAACCTTGAAGTGACTGGGCCATAGCAACAGAAGACCATGAACATATGCTCAGCTGCCACTTTATTAAGTACAGGATGCACCTAGTAAAGTGGCTACTGAGAGTAGTTTACAGGCAAGAAGAATTTGGCTTATATGATCTTGTTTTTGACTACAATTTCCTGCTTGTCTGTCCTTGAATGCATTCAATTCTTGAAAATCCACTGTTCATTGGAATAGTGAACTTCAAAGAACCTCAATGCTTTTAGAAAGAGACAAAAAAAACATATTTATCTGGGTCTTAAGTGGGTGACCACTTACTCTGGACCTTTGCCTGCTGCTTATAGAATTTCCCTTGAAGCACGAGTGAGTTGTGAGTGACATTCAGTGATAAAGTGGAAGTGACAATGTGCCACTTATTCACTGTATTTACCGAGTACTCTTGGACTGGTGAAAATTGGGATCCAATTGAATGTGTAGCAGAGGCTTATGTATGCAAGTAGAAAGAAGTTGAAATTGAATAACTTCAAGTTCAAGTTTATTGTCTTTCAACCTTACACATGTATACAACTAAACGAAACATCATTCTTCTGGGGCCAAGATGCAAAACACAGTAAAACGCAGCACATATAGTTACGATCCAGCACGTGCAGTCACAAAATAATATTAGCACATGTTGCTGAGTGGCATGGCCTGGAGATTGACCGGTTGACATAAAGTGTGAGGTGCATCCTTTTGTAAGACTGTATAGTGTTACTGGCACACTTATAGTAGAACAAGCGGCAATAAAAGATGAGAAGTGACCAGAGCGGGACGGGAGTGTGTCTGTGAGTGGGGGTGTGAGGGGCATAGGGTGGGGATGATCAGCGTGGTATTCAGACAGTGCGTACAAGTGTGTGGCGTGGCAGCTGGGTGTTAGGAAGTCTAACAGCCTGCACTTGCAAAGTCACTGCATCCACACCAGGGGAAACTCATTGATGAGATCCTTATCTGGTAAGAACGCAGGAAAGAGTGAGTGTAGAGTAGGTGCGTGATTCGATAAACAAAACAACACTCAAGTGAAGCTATTTCACTGGTTATTAGTCCTTTGTTTCCTATCAGGTGGATAGCACCACGAGGTCTCCAGTAAACAATGGTGAATGCTTAATCTGTTAGAGAGAATGATTGCTCTCAACGTTGATCATTTCTCCCTTCAGTTGACACACTCCCTTCGTCTACTTACTGCTCACATTATGATATCAATATGCAAATTAACCACTCAGCACCTACAGATTATGTACACTGGCTATGCAAATATTCTTCACCTTCACTGTGTATTTCCTCACTGCTCATATCAGCTTCAGACTTTTCGCAGAGCAAAAAAGTTCTTGTTGTGTAGTGGAGAGTGTATTGACTGTCTGCATCACAGCCTGGTATGGAAACACCAATTCCTTTGAACAGAAAAATCCCCCAAAAGGTAGTGGGTTCAGTCCAGTACATCGCAGATGAAACCTTTCTCAACCATTGAGCACATCTACATGAAACTCTGTCGTAGAAAAGCAGCATCCATCATCAGAGATCCTCACCACCCAGACCGTGCTCTTTTCTCACTGCTGCCGTCAGGTAGAAGGTACAAGAGCCTCAGACTTGCACCACCAGGTTCAGAAACAGTTACTAGCCCTCAGCTATCAGGCTCTTGAACAAAAGAGGATAACTAAACTCATCTATTGAGATGTTCCCACAACCTATGATCTCACTTTAAGGATTCTTTATCTTGTTATCTCATGTTCTTCTAATTTATTACTATCTACTTGTATTTCTATTGGCACTGTTTGTTGTCTTCTGCACTCGGGTTGATCTTTCATTGATCCTGTTAGAGTAACCATTCTATAGATTTTCTGAGTATGCCTGCTGGAAAATGAATCTCAGGGTTGTATATGGTGGCATATATGTACTTTGATAATAAATTTTACTTTGAGCTTTGAAAAATGTGATTTAGTGGAGAGTGATCAGCATACTCAATAGGCTAAATTAGTCTCTCTTCATCAACATATAAAACATTCCTTATACTCATTCTTGGTAGAGGCTGTGACATCTTTTCCAGTGGAGCATTGCCCAAATTTCATACATCAGTTTGCTCTTTTCTCAAAGGCCCCAAGGTTGAGAATCTAATGGAGCTGGTCCATCGAACATTCAATGCAATCTTTCACTGGACGGTGTGCAAACCAGTGAATCACTGAAAAATATCAGAGCAAGTCAATGATTCTGCCCCTTTGCAAAGGCTTAGAGGTACTTATCAGTCAGAAATGGAGACAGATTGCATTCAAAGCTAAAGACGCAAGAGTCTGTAAATGCTGGAATCTGGAGCAACAAACAATCTGCCAGAGGAACTCTGCAGGTTGAGCAGAATCTGATGCTGGACCTCAACCCAAAACTTTGACAATTCCTTTCCTGCCGTAAATGCTGCTTGGCATGTTGATTGTGTGTTGCATTCAAAGACAGGCCAATCCCCAGCAACATCAGTAGACATAGGGGCATCACAATTGCCTCCCTCATTAATGTTGTTAAATAGACAGCCATTCGGCAAAGTTGGATCAATCCTTGACAATTACAACAGTGCCTGTGATTTAATGCCTTGGTTCCTGGTTGATTTAATCAGTCAACACCTCCAGCAGTCAGTGGGTGAGCATTCAAATATCACACTCCAACCTCCAGGAGATGTGTTGATGGATTCCTGCGGGGAACTTTCTTGAGGCACTTTGTTGTTAACCTCTGATGTGCCCTTTTCAATGATGTTGATATACCAGGAACGAGCTGCATTTCCTACAGTAAGCTCGACCGTTAATATGACGCATCTGAAGCTGGAACACTGTGCCGCAGGCAGTGCAATCAAGGAGTCACCACCAACCAAAGCCCAAAGAGACACCAATGAAATAGAATCTTTTTATTAACTCCCAGGGTGCAGTCAGTGCTGCCAAGGCTGACATGTTTTGTTTATCTTCTGTTGTTCTGGAGAAGATGGTTTCTGCTGTTGCTTTGTTGAAACACTGTTGGAATGTGACAAGATTACAGGGCTTTATTCTGCTGCACAGGTTAGGGGACTGTAGCTCAATGGCATCCTGTACTTTTGCCGGTCTGGCTGCAAGTACATGTATACTGTGGCATCACCAGGTCCTTCTCAATCCTTCTCATTGCTGTGTCATGACTGTGCTGTCAGGAAACGCAGTGCGCTCTGATGATATGGGTTCTGGTGGAATGCCGGTTTAATGCTGAAGACCTGTTTAACTCTCAGATATCCAGCTTTGCTCTATGAGATTTCCCCTTAATGTCTGCTGGTGTGGGTGTCACACAACGTGATAGTGTAATAGCCGGTCATGTGTTTACACAGAGACTGTTCATTGGACACAGTTACACTAGGGCTTATTTACAGACTAGGAGAAGAGGTCAGCACTGACACCTCTGTCTTTGGCCTCTTCCACTGCCTGGGTGAGGATAAATTTAAACTAGAGCTAGTCTACAATCTGTTGGCATGAACATTGAATTCTCCAATTTCAGGTAAACTGTTTTCCCTCTGTCCTATTTTTCTCTCCTCCTGGTCTACGCCGTTCTTTTTATACTCACCCAGCCCACCATTACCCTTTTTGTTTCCTCTGCTCCACCTAGTCCATCTGCCCATCACCCACGCACTCCTTTCACTACATCCCCTCTCCCTACTGGTTCCATCTGCCCACTCCACCTCTCTTATTTCATTCCACTTTTCTACTTCCTTTCCCTTCATATTCCATCATCTGCAGCCTTTTGTCGCCCTGACATATCACCTCCTATCTTCTGTCACTGCCAGGCTGATTATGAAGCTCTGGACATCATGATCATTAGTTCTCACACTGGAGTTACTTTTAAGTATAGTATTCTGAACCCCCGGAGTCAAAACCCGAGCTCTCTTCCCCATCACCTGGCACCTGTGGTTTGGTAATTGCAGCAAGGTTGAACAATTAGTCTCACAAATACTGAAGTCACCTGTTAGCTTCAGAAAAGAATCATCATTTAATTGATTGAGGATTTCCTGACAGGGATAAATCACTAAGTTTATATATTGGCATTCATTTTCAGTCTATACATGCACTCTCATATGTTACGTGTTTAATATGAGTTGAATGGTTTGATTTACTGTGTGACAGCTAAGCAACTAATGCCCTGTGTCATGTTGCATTCGATTATTTGATTAATTGTCTACGTATTTTAGTTAATACCAGTTTACAGACAGGCTAGTTCATGATCTGACTTTTTCTGCTTTTGCTCTTCCATTCTAGCTCAGCAATATGAGCTTCTGTCTGCTGTCTATCAGACCCCTGCACATTGGTCATTTCTGAATATGACACCTTAGGACTAGAAATTCTGTCGTGTAGCACTACATGTTTATTTGCTACACAATGGGAGAACTCAATCCCTTTGCTATACAGTATGACTATTGACTGGTTCCCGAGTACAATAAGATGGACTCTTGACCTCACAGTCTGCCTCGTTGTGATATTTCATCTTATCGTCTACCTGCACTGCACTTTCTCTGTAGCCGTTGCTCCTTATTCTGCATTCTGTTATTCTTTTATCTCAACGTGTTATGTAATGATTTGATTTGTACGAACAGTATGCAAGACAGTTTTTTACAGTATCTCGATACCTGTGACAATAATGAATGAATTCTAAATACATCACACTCCTGGTAGCTTGGTTGTGGTCCTCTGTACAAGTGCTATGCTACACTACTCGAGCAAAACCCAACTGCTGAGTGATATCTGAATTTACCCAGATCCATACCTCCCTCCCCTCGACAAGGACCAATTAGTTTACTCAGGAACTGGTTGGCCCTTCAATTGACCTAGGGCTTTTCTGGAACTAAACTTAACCCAATATTAGACTAATCCAAAACTTAACGAGGAACAGACTTTAACCTGAATCAAGCCTTACTCAGACCTAAACCCTGACTAAAAACTATTCTTTCCAAAAAACAATTCTAACTAGAACTATAACTGACTAAACCCAAGCCTGGGATATGCAAAATGTTGCAAGAAGACTTCAACCCTCAATCTAGTGCAGGGTTTAGACCTGAAACCTAGACAGTTCTTTCCTCTAACAATGCTGCTCAACTCACATCAAAGTTGCTGGTGAACGCAGCAGGCCTGGCAGCATCTCTAGGAAGAGGTGCAGTCGACGTTTCTGGCTGAGACCCTTCGTCAGGACTAACTGAAGGAAGAGTGAGTAAGGGATTTGAAAGTTGGAGGGGGAGGGGGAGATCCAAAATGATAGGAGAAGACAGGAGGGGGAGGGATGGAGCCAAGAGCTGGACAGGTGATTGGCAAAAGGGGATACGAGAGGATCATGGGACAAGAGGTCCGGGAAGAAAGGCAAGGGGGGGGGGACCCAGAGGATGGGCAAGGGGTATATTCAGAGGGACAGAGGGAGAAGAAGGAGAGTGAGAGAAAGAATGTGTGTATAAAAATAAGTAACAGATGGGGTACGAGGGGGAGGTGGGGCCTAGCAGAAGTTAGAGAAGTCGATGTTCATGCCATCAGGTTGGAGGCTACCCAGACGGAATATAAGGTGTTGTTCCTCCAACCTGAGTGTGGCTTCATCTTTACAGTAGAGGAGGCCGTGGATAGACATGTCAGAATGGGAATGGGATGTGGAATTAAAATGTCTGGCCACTGGGAGATCCTGCTTTCTCTGGCGGACAGAGCGTAGATGTTCAGCAAAGCGGTCTCCCAGTCTGCGTCGGGTCTCGCCAATATATAAAAGGCCACATCGGGAGCACTGGACGCAGTATATCACCCCAGTCGACTCACAGGTGAAGTGTTGCCTCACCTGGAAGGACTGTTTGGGGCCCTGAATGGTGGTAAGGGAGGAAGTGTAAGGGCATGTGTAGCACTTGTTCCGCTTACACGGATAAGTGCCAGGAGGGAGATCAGTGGGGAGGGATGGGGGGGACAAATGGACAAGGGAGTTGTGTAGGGAGCGATCCCTGCGGAATGCAGAGAGAGGGGGGGAGGGAAAGATGTGCTTAGTGGTGGGATCCCGTTGGAGGTGGCGGAAGTTATGGAGAATAATATGTTGGACCCGGAGGCTGGTGGGGTGGTAGGTGAGGACCAGGGGAACCCTATTCCTAGTGGGGTGGCGGGAGGATGGAGTGAGAGCAGATGTACGTGAAATGGGGGAGATGCGTTTAAGAGCAGAGTTGATAGTGGAGGAAAGGAAGCCCCTTTCTTTAAAAAATGAAGACATCTCCCTCGTCCTAGAATGAAAAGCCTCATCCCCCTCGTCCTAGAATGAAAAGCCTCATCCTGAGAGCAGATGCGGTGGAGACAGAGGAATTGCGAGAAGGGGATGGCATTTATGCAAGAGACAGGGTGAGAAGAGGAATAGTCCAGATAGCTGTGAGAGTCAGTAGGCTTGTAGTAGACATCAGTGGATAAGCTGTCTCCAGAGACAGAGACAGAAAGATCTAGAAAGGGGAGGGAGGTGTCGGAAATGGACCAGGTAAACTTGAGGGCAGGGTGAAAGTTGGAGGCAAAGTTAATAAAGTCAACGAGTTCTGCATGCGTGCAGGAAGCAGCGCCAATGCAGTCGTCGATGTAGCGAAGGAAAAGTGGGGGACAGATACCAGAATAGGCACGGAACATAGATTGTTCCACAAACCCAACAAAAAGGCAGGCATAGCTAGGACCCATACGGGTGCCCATAGCTACACCTTTAGTTTGGAGGAAGTGGGAGGAGCCAAAGGAGAAATTATTAAGAGTAAGGACTAATTCCGCTAGACGGAGCAAAGTGGTGGTAGAGGGGAACTGATTAGGTCTGGAATCCAAAAAGAAGCGTAGAGCTTTGAGACCTTCCTGATGGGGGATGGAAGTATATAAGGACTGGACATCCATGGTGAAAATAAAGCGGTGAGGGCCAGGGAACTTAAAATCATCGAAAAGTTTAAGAGCGTGAGAAGTGTCACGAACATAGGTCGGAAGGGATTGAACAAGGGGTGATAAAACAGTGTCGAGGTATGCAGAAATGAGTTTGGTGGGGCAGGAGCAAGCTGAGACAATAGGTCGGCCAGGACAGGCAGGTTTGTGGATCTTGGGTAGGAGGTAGAAACTGGAAGTGCGGGGTGTGGGAACTATAAGGTTGGTAGCAGTGGATGGGAGATACCCTGAGCGGATAAAGTCGGTGATGGTGTGGGAGACAATGGCCTGGTGCTCCTTAGTGGGGTCACGATCGAGGGGTAAATAAGAGGAGGTATCCACGAGTTGTCGCTGTGCCTCGGCAAGGTAGAGGTCAGTGCGCCAGACTACAACAGCACCCCTGTTATCGGCGGGTTTAATAATAAGGTTAGTATTAGTGCGGAGGGAGTGGAGAGCAGAGCGTTCGGAAGGAGTGAGGTTGGAATGGTTGGAACACATGCAGAACTCGTTGACTTTATTAACTTTGCCTCCAACTTTCACCCTGCCCTCAAGTTTACCTGGTCCATTTCCGACACCTCCCTCCCCTTTCTAGATCTTTCTGTCTCTGTCTCTGTCTCTGGAGACAGCTTATCCACTGATGTCTACTATAAGCCTACTGACTCTCACAGCTATCTGGACTATTCCTCTTCTCACCCTGTCTCCTGCAAAAACGCCATCCCCTTCTCGCAATTCCTCTGTCTCCGCCGCACCTGCTCTCAGGATGAGGCTTTTTATTCTAGGATGAGGGAGATGTCTTAATTTTTTAAAGAAAGGGGCTTCCCTTCCTCCACTATCAACTCTGCTCTTAAACGCATCTCCCCCATTTCACGTACATCTGCTCTCACTCCATCCTCCCGCCACCCCACTAGGAATAGGGTTCCCCTGGTCCTCACCTACTACCCCACCAGCCTCCGGGTCCAACATATTATTCTCCGTAACTTCCGCCACCTCCAACGGGATCCCACCACTAAGCACATCTTTCCCTCCCCCCCTCTCTCTGCATTCCGCAGGGATCGCTCCCTAGGCCCCACCTCCCCCTCGTACCCCATCTGTTACTTACTTTTATGCACACTTTCTTTCTCTCACTCTCCTTCTTCTCCCTCTGTCCCTCTGAATATACCTCTTGCCCATCCTCTGGGTTCCCCCCCTTTGTCTTTCTTCCCGGACCTCCTGTCCCATGATCCTCTCATATCCCTTTTGCCAATCACCTGTCCAGCTCTTGGCTCTATCCCTCCCCCTCCTGTCTTCTCCTATCATTTTGGATCTCCCCCTCCCCCTCCAACTTTCAAATCCCTTACTCACTCTTCCTTCAGTTAGTCCTGACGAAGGGTCTCGGCCAGAAACGTCGACTGTACCTCTTCCTAGAGATGCTGCCTGGCCTGCTGCGTTCACCAGCAACTTTGATGTGTGTTGCTTGAATTTCCAGCATCTGCAGAATTCCTGTTGTATGCTGCTCAACTCATTGTGTTCCTCCAGCTGATTTTTGCTGC
The DNA here is from genome assembly GCF_030028105.1 of Mobula birostris. Taxonomy (NCBI): domain Eukaryota; kingdom Metazoa; phylum Chordata; class Chondrichthyes; order Myliobatiformes; family Myliobatidae; genus Mobula; species Mobula birostris. The sequence goes on from NC_092387.1 coordinate 41,236,922, forward strand.
ATTTTTCATGCTTTCATCACAGAGGTCGTACTCACATTAACTCTCAATGATCTTCTGAAGTACTTCCATCACATTGCTACATCTCACCACAGTGTCAGAAGAGGACTGCACTCACAGACAGATGGTTTCATCCACACCGAATTTACTGGGGAGAAGGTAGGATCTTAGCCAGATTGGGAACGATAATTTCATCAGGCTCCTCATGGAACGTATCTCCCTGTCAACGAGTCTCTTAATGCTGGTGCAGTCAACAGAATTGCTAGTTGCCCATGAGTGCAGGCAGGCATAGATTGCAGTGATTTTACTAATGGGGAGTCCCATAGATAAACAAGCACATTGAGGGAAAAGGTTTCCTTTCCCTCAACATGCTTGTGGGTGCAGATCAGGGGAATTCCTAGAGGCCAGTGTCATGCTTCCAGGATGTTCACATATCATGTCCATTCTCTGAGGGGATGGTAGTGACAGAAATTCTTTGTGGTCCCCACTGAAGGTACACACTCAATGTTTTAGGAGCAACTTCTTCCCTTAACCGTCAGCTTCTGAACAGTGAACCCATGCACACCACTATTTCTGCTCTCTACACTACAATGTTTTATATATATATATATAAAGCTGTACATAAATAAATATTACAATTATATATATTTTTGTAATTTAGTATTTATTTATGTATTTCCCTGTACTGCTGCTGCAATCTCACAACATGTGTCAATGATTACAAACCTGATCTTGACTCTGATTCTGTCTGGGGAATGGAGCCTAGTGGGGGTGGTGTGGTGTGATTGAGGACTTTCCTCCACTTCCTCCCACTGTGTGAAACCGAACGTCAAACGAGTGCCATTGTGGGAAACACCATTGGAAATCTGGAAACAAGGTCTTGGTACCTGGACTAGTCCAGCCCCTCCATCATAGCATGCCATGTGCTCCAAAGCAGCAGAGAGAACGAAGAGCACAGAGACTTGGGGCTGAGGGACAGGTTGAAGATCAGGAGGATGAGGAAGACCGCCAGAGCAAAGAACAGACTGTATAGGCATTAAGGGACTCATTGGTAGTGAGACACTTTTCATAAGGAGCCTGATGAATTTATCATCCCCAGTCCAGACTGGATGTGCTTCTCCACACTCCTGTCCTTAACACCAACATAGTTCACCAATAATCCGCCAAGAGACCCCAGGCGACGCACAATATTCCCTCACACCCTCCACTCTAGGAACGCCGGCCCTGGTCAAAGGATGGAGCTCCGTAAAGCAGCTCACTACAATTGTTCACACTGGTGGGCACCCGTGAAGAAAGGCAATTCATTTCAGCATGGTATGAATAAGTGACGAATCTCACTCCTGAGGAGACACTGGAGCCTTCTCCTCTCAGCCACCCACACGGTGACTGAAGAGGGCCTCTTCCCCCAGCAACATCCTCCACCTGGTTATTTATCTCAATTATGAAACCATTCCACCTCTGGGAGCTCATTCCCTCGTCCCTATAGCCTCACTCTCCCTCTTGGCCTCCAGAGTACACATTGTTGTATTATCCATCTAAACTATGACAGCCTTCTGAGGATGATGCATTGAACTGAGTCCAGTCCCACAGGGAATGGCACATCGCCATTGTCAGTATTTTTATACTGTATCTGGGATAAACACTATCTTAATAGATCCTTTCAAAAATCATTTTGGCCAGAATGTTCTTTCCAGGAAAACTGACTGGAGTTCTTGATATCACATAGTTAGCTTTGTGCTCTACAAAAGGGTGAGATATATTTTGCAAGCATGTCTCAGTAAATTAACACTATTTATGCTGTCTCTCACTCTTCCCATCAAACTCTGTCTCTTTAAATTTGGGATTGTGCAGTTCGAGGGAGGCAGTGATTGGGGTTAGTGGGTGGATGTGGTTGGTGGGATTGAGGTCTTCCTCTGAATCGTATTCCATTATTGAATTACAGAGATCGGCTGAGGTCTTGATGTGTGCGTCATGACTTACCCAGAGAGCTCGTTTCAGACAATTGCCCACAGTTTTGACCTACCTTGCTCATAAATTTCATGATATCGAGCACACTCTTGTTCTTTAATGGTGCAGCCAATAGCCAGCCAGAATAGTCTAGGAAGCTGTCAAGATACCCGGGATGGAACATAGATTGGCCAGTTCCTTATCAAAGCACCAAATAAATTTCCACACTATAGTCGTAGTGTACTACAGCACAGAAACAGACCCCAGTCCATCTTACTCATACCGCATCCCATCGACTGCATCCAGACCATAGTGTCCTATGTACTTATCCCAGATTCCACCACATCCACTGGTGTCACATTCCACACGCATACCACATCTGAGTGAAGAAGTTGCCCCACCGGATCCTCTTAATACTTCACCTTTCACTCTAAACTTACGACCTCTAGTTCTATTCTCACCCACCCTTGGGGGAGAAAACCTGCACGTTACCTCAACCCCTCATAATTTTGCATAACTCTATAAGATCTCCCCTCAGTCATCTACAGTCGAGGGGAAAAATCCTAACCTATTCAATCCTAACCTATTCGAGAGTATCCTGAGCAGCTGCATTATTGCCTGGTTCGGAAATTGCACCGTCTCAGATTGCAAGATCCTGCAGCAGATAATGAGGTCAGCTGAAGGGCTCATCGGGGTCTCTCTTCCCGCCATTACAGACATTTACACCACACGCTGCATCCGCAAAGCTAACAGCATTGTGAAGGACCCCACGCACCCCTCATACAAACTCTTCTCCCTCCTGCCATCTGGAAAAAGGTACCAATGCATTTGGGTTCTCACAACCAGACTGTGTAACAGATTCTTCCCCCAAGCTATTAGACTCCTCAATTCCCAGAGTCTAGTCTGACACCAACTACACACACACACACCCACATCCCCACCCACCGCTGAACACCACTCCACTCCCTTTGCAATTTTTGCTCATTTCTTTCTCAATTCCTGCTAAAACATTGTTTACATTTACATCATTTATTAGTATATTGTAATTTGTCCTTTACTGTGCCTGTTGTCATGTTTATTAATTATTGTACTGTCTTGCACTGTTTTGTGCACTTTATGTAGTCCCGTGTAGGTCTGAAGTCTAGTGTAGTTTTGTGTTGTTTCATGTAGCACCGTGGTCCAGGAGGATCGTTGTTTCATTTTCACTGTGTATGGTACCGGCAGTTATGGTTGAAATGACAATAAAAGCGACTTGACTTGACTTGAACCTTTCCCTATAATTCAAGTCCTCAAGTCCTAGCAACATCGCTGTGGATTTTCTCTGCACTTTTTAAAAACTTTTTGATAACTTTTCTGCAGGTAGGTGACCAGAACAGCAAACAATATTCCAAATTTAGCCTCAACAACACGTTATACAACTTGAACGTAAAATGGCAACTCCTGCGCTCAATGCTCTGATTTATGAAGGCCAATTTGCCAAAATCTTTTTTTATAACCCTAACAACAGGAATTCTGCAGATGCTGGAAATTCAAGCAACACACATCAAAGTTTCTGGTGAACGCAGCAGGCCAGGCAGCATCTCTAGGAAGAGGTACAGGAAGTTAGTCCTGACGAAGGGTCTCGGCCTGAAACGTCGACTGTACCTCTTCCTAGAGATGCTGCCTGGCCTGCTGCGTTCACCAGCAACTTTGATGTGTGTTGCTTTATAACCCTATCTACCTTTATAACCCAGGTCTCTTTGTTCTTCTGCACACCTCGATTCCCTACCATTTACTGTGTAAGAGCGATCCTGCTTTGCCCTCCCAAAGAGCAACACCTCTCACTTGGCTGCATTAAACTCCGGCTACTATTTTTCAGCCCATTTTTTCAATTGGTCCAGATCATGCTGCGTGCTTTGATAGCCTTTCTCACTGTCCACCGCGCTCCCAATCTTGGTGTCATACTACCTCAGGGTATCCACCTGCAGAAGAGCTTTTTAAGCGCTTAACCAAATTTGGCTTCTGGAGTTGAAAAGAAAGAGTGAATCAAAAATGTCACTGCACCCTGAATCAGAAAACAAATAGTTTCCAGCAAAATATTTACCCTTCTGATCTCAGTCCACCTAGCAATGTAAGTTTATACTAATAGAAGACAGGAATCATAGGAAGGGAATTTGGTGTAAATCGATGGTAGAGTTCAAAGTAACAATAGCGACTGAATGATTCTTGCTGAAAATAACCCAAGTCAGAATGGTGAACTGTTGGTCTTGTACTAGCATTAAACTTCAGGAAATAAAGCAGCCAATCCAATCAGGTATGACAGAGAAATGGATGTACTCATGTCTGGGTAGCACAGTTGCACCTGCAGGAAGAGCAACTCCATCAACCTTGGTTCAATCCTGACCTTTGAGTTTCTTCCAAGTACTCCTGTTTCCTTCTACATCCTAAAGACATTCTGGTTACAGTAATGTTACTTTTGGTGTTGGTGTTTGGTGGGAGAACCAGTGCTGTGTTAATGATGCCCCTGAGAGGGTGGGTTTTGAGACAATAAGTGAGAGCATGGGAGTAATGGCATAATCTCAGTAGGTGGAGTGGCCACCTTCTTTGTTCAAAGAAATGATGGGTGATGTGAGAAATTTCTACAGGTGGACTCTGGTGAGCATTCTGACTGGTTGCATTATTGCCTAGTATGGAGGCTTCAATGCACAGGGTTGAAAAAGTGGTGGAGGGTTGTAGACGCAGCCAGCTCCATCTTGGGCAAAATCCTCCCGATCATCAAGGACATCTTCAATAGGTAATGCCGCAAGAAGGCAGCAGCCATCATTAAGGATCCTCACCATCCAGGACAAGTCCTCCTCTCACCACTACCAGCTGTGAGGAGATACAGGAGATTCAATACGTCCACTCAACATCACAGGAATGGATTCTTTCCCTCCGCCATCAGATTTCTGAAAGGTCCATGAACACTACGTCACTATTTTGCTCTTTTTGCGTGATTTAATTTTATATTTCTTATTGTAATTTATACCATTGTGATGCGTTGCACTATTCTGCTGCCACCAGATAAAAACGTCCATGACACATATCCTTGATTCTGATACTGATTCTGAAATCCAGGACCAAATGAAGTAAAAGTTGATTTGACACTAAAATCTGTAAGGAGAGCAAGAAGAGTGGTTCTTAAACTGGATTTTCAATTGTTCTGTATTATGTGTGCATATTCATAAATTACTTGGGATAATTAGTTAAAACAAGGCTTTGTCATGGTCCATACTTCTAGTCAAACTCACCATGCTAATGCACCTTGCCTACGCTATGCTTCGAGTTGGAGTGGCGCTAATCTATTGCATGATCAGCCTCCATCACCTTAACTCAAGAACCATGGTCACTGGGTGTAGTGATCATATGACGCTTGCATATGCTGTTCATAGATTAGAGGCTGGATTGTGGGGGAAAGTGTTATTTGAGGGTCAGGACCTTAGCTCTCTCAGCAGCTGCGATCTCCATTGTTCTGCAATTACAGCAATGCAGACCACCTAGAATGGTCACCTCAAGGCACTGTGGAGATGCAACTGATGTGATTCCCACAACGTCCTCCGTATCCATTGACAAGAGTACATGGAAGCCAAGTGAGAAGGATGGAAGGTCAGATCATCTAACTTCCTATCGATCGCCTCCAATCTTATTTGTATCAGTCTGCAGGTCCCACAGTGGCCTCATTGGGTCAGAATTCACACAACTAGAGTGAAACCAAGTCATCCTTGATTCTGAAGGTTTGCTTGAGAAGTGAAGATATTGATGGGGTTCTTTACATCTTATCTCAATGCTGCTTTAACTGAAATGGCAGAGGAACGTAATATATCTTCTTGTTGTACGTGTCTTTGTGATCCCATTGGAGTCATAAACTGTGGTTATGAGGTTTCATAACCTCGAAAGACGTTTCCCAGCCAAATCAGCATGGCAGTTGTTGTCAGATCTGGGCCTGGATGAAAGGAGCAAAAAACAAGCAGCTCGTAGGATGGGGGAAGAGGCAGAACGAGCTTCTTGTTGGATTTGGAGTAGGCGAGAGGAGGGGAGCTGGAAGCCAGGAGCTGGCCACCACTGCCGGTCCACCAACTGGAGAGTGTCGTGGTTAAGGGTCGAAACACTCTGTCAAGGTTGGGAACCACCTGATGATATCTGCTCCTGGCTGAAGGCTATGGTTACCTTGTAAGGTAACTGGAGAATGCACCCTAACAGGTGTATGTAACAAGTGTCTCCTTCTCAGCAGTGTGATAGATTCACAGCCATTCAGCCTACAAAAGGAGCTGAATACAAGAACATTGGAAAGGGGGAGCAGGAGTAGGCCATCAGGCCCCTGAATCTTGTCCCACCATTCCCTATGATTGTGGTTGATCCATGCTGGTCTCAACTCTTCAGAATCTAAATCGGGTTTATTCTCACTGGCGTATGTCATGAAATGTGTTGTTTTGTGGCAGCAGTACAATGTAAGCCATAAAAATTACTATCATTTGCAATGAAAAACAAAATAGATATGTAAATAGTGCAAAAGAAAAATAATGAGTTAGTGTTCATGGCTTGATGGACTGTTCAAAAATCTGATGGCAGAAGGGAAAAAGCTGTTTCTAAAACTCCCAGTGTGCATTTTCAAGCTCCTGTAGCTCCTCTCTGATGTTAATAATGTGATGAGGGCACGTCACAGATGTTGTGGACCTTTAATGATGGATGCTGGCTTCATGAAGTACCACCATTTGAAGATGGTGATAGTGGGGAGGCCTGTGTCCAAGACGGAGGTGTCTGAGTCTACAAGCTTCTGAAGCCTCTCGTAAGCCGGTGCTTTGGAGCTCAAATCCAGGCAGTAATGCAATCAGTCAGAGTGCTCTCCATGGTACATTTGCTAGAGTCTTTCGTGACAGACCAAATCTCCAGTCCCACATAACCCTCAATTCCTTAATCTTTCAATTACTTATCTATCTTCACCTTAAATCTGTCTAAAGATCTGGCCTCCACCACCTTCAGGGCAGCGAATTCCATAGATTCAGTCTGGAGTTTCTATGCACCTTAGTTTCAAATGACTACCCCCTCATTGTATAACATAAAGTCTAGACACGTAAATAGTTAGAGCACTACCTTGTAAACAAATATCTGTTTTCTTTCGTGTATGCAGGCAAACACAATGCGTTTGTGAAGACATTATAGTTGCCAGCCCAATTTTCAGAAATGATCTTGGATCAAATCATTGTTTACAAAGCAAGCTCCCCGAGGAATTTGATAGGATTTGTATGTCTATGCATCAGATGTAAGTGTGATGCAAAGTTCATGCTAATCCTGGCCTGCGTTCCTTTGTCAACATTAGCAACATAAGCAGGTTTCAGCTCTTCCCAGTCAGGTTAACTGAAAAGGACTTCCTGACACATACTAAATTTACAAGGAAATGATTGTGAGTCTGGTGCTGTCCAGAGGGGTGCTGGAACCAAAGAATCTATGATGATTCGTATTTTAAGCCTAAGCTAGAGGATAAGCATTAGCACAGGGAATTTACTGTTTGCAGTTATAAGGAGATTAATGGTTTATAATCACCCTAACTGTCCAAATTGTATTGAGTATTGCTAATTAACTTGTTTAATCCTCAATAAATATGCTGAGTGGTTTATAGGAATGCACATACTGAATGCTGTTCTGCTCTGCTGTGAGAAATTCTGTAATAGGTCAGTGTGAAGGACACCCTGTGAGATATCCCATAGTGTATGATATATCCCGTGCCCTAGGACATACACCACACCCCGTGATGTATCCCACAATTTACCATGTACCCTGCAAGATTCAGTATAATCCCACACTTTGGAATGTTCAACTTGATCCTGTGATACATCCCACAGCCTGCAATGCACATTATTCTCTGTGATATAATCTACAACGTGATTTATCTCACACCCTTTGATACATCTCATATCCCGGAATATTTACCTGCCCCGTGGTACATTCTTTCTAATAGTTGCTCCATTGTATGTCTGTGATATCCTCCACCCTACAATATAACCCCATATTGTGATGGATCCAGTACTGTGATGTACTGAAAAATGCTATAACCCTACCCTATTAAAAAAACTCATGCCTTGAATCATCCAACAATGAAATATCTCCTCCCTAATGTATCCTAAACATTGTGAAAAAATCTTATTTTGGGATGGATTCTCTCTCTCTCTCTCTCACACACACACACACACACACACACACAAGTCTCCATTCAAAATGACAACTAGTTGTTTATTTTCATAGATGCTGCCTGACCTGCTGAGTTCCTCCAGCATTTTGTGTGTGTTGCTTTCGATTTCCAGCATCTGCAGAATTTCTCATGTTTATAATTGAAGGGTGCACCGAAAATATGGTTTATCTCCCAATCTGAAATGCATCCCACGCCCTGTGCTATCTTCCACTTTTTGTGATATACCCCAAACCCTGTGATATATTCCCCACCACGTCATCATAATCAACCAGGAATACCTTTCAGCCCATCGTGTCCACACTGGCCATCTGACACCCACTTTATATAGATTCTTAACCTTATTTTATTTTCTGCACATTCTGTTTAACTCTCCTTATACTCTACCCCTCATGGGACTCGAACAACATTTTGCAGTGGCCAATTAACCTACCAATCTTCATGTTTTTGGAGGAACCCACCGGGTCACAGGATAAAACTACAAAATTCCTCTGATACGGTTTGATCCCAAGCCGCTGAAGCTGTGGAAGCAGCAGTTCTGTGCTGCCCTCTATCCCTGGCCATCTAATACCACCCATCACTGATCTATCTCCCACCCTGTGATACACCTGCCCTGAGGTACTGTGTACTAAACCCACATACCCCCACTGTGGTATATCCACACTGTTTGCTCCACAACTTCTGATGTATTTCATCCCTCATTCTAATATATCCCATATCTAATGACGTGATTTCACTCACTCTTTACTGAGGGCCTCGTAACGCACTGGTGGAGAAAACGAACACTGCCACAGACCAAACATGTCCATGCCATTGACCACAAATCTATTCATTTCTTCATTCATTAAGTTCCTGTCACTGGCATTGCAACAGTTATTGCCGTCGGGTAGAGGAACAGTCAATCATCTTCTTGAAACACTGCAGTCCATATGTTGAAAGTATGGCAGCACACACAAAATGCTGGAGGAACTCAGCAGGTCAGGCAGCATCTATGAAGGGACTGTTATGAAACTGTTGATGTTTCAGGCTGAGATCCTTCATCAGGATTGGAAAGGAAGGGGTCAGAAGCCAGAATAAGAAGGTATAACTATATTTATTTTTACTTATTTATTGATTGAGATGCAGTGTAGAATAGGTCTTTTCGGCCCTCCGAGCCAGGCCGCCCAGCTCTCCCCCGATTTAACCCTAGCCTAATCACAGGACGATTTACAACGACCACTTAACCCACCAACCGGTACGTCTTTGGATTGTGGGAGGAAACCCACGCGGTCATGGGGAGAACGTACAGGCAGCAGCGGGTATTGAACCTGAGTTGCCAGTTGGGTTGGAGTTTTGAGAAATAAAACAGACTCAGTGGTGATGAAGAGCCATCTTGTATTTTTTTATGCTGGACAGTGTGTGATTTGAAGGAGAAGCCGTGGGTGATGGTGCTACTGTGGTCCGGCCACCTTTAGTGATTACTGTTATGGGTATGGGAGTTGCTGGCTATTTGGTGATCAGTTACAGAGTCATTAAAGGCATCTGTTATCCATGCAGATTTCCATGGATCTGCACCTGGAAAGTCTTCACTCTCCAGGGTGCAGGCCTGGGCAAGGTTGTATGGAAGACCAGCAGTTGCCCATGTTGCAAGTCTCCCCTCTCCACGACACCAGTGTTGTCCAAGGGAAAGGCACTAGGACCCATACAGCTTGGCACCAGTGTCATCGCAGAGCACTGTGTGATTAAGTGCCTTGCTCAAGGATGCAACACATGTTGCCTCGGCTGGGGCTTGAACTCACGACCTTCAGGTCACTAGTCCAATGCCTTAACCACTTGGCCACGTGCCCACACATAGAGTCACAGAGCCATAGAAACAGGCCAGGCAGCAAACTGACTGTCAATGTACACTAATCCTGTACTAATCCCGTTACTGTCCTCACGTTCCCATCAGCTCCCCCTCACAGTGGCCAATTGTCCCTCCAACCACAGATTGCTGGAATGAGAGAGGAAACTGGCACACCCACAGGAGAACATACAAACTCCATTCAAACAGTATCTGAACCTGGATAAGTGGTGCTGTGAGACACCAGCTCGACTTAGTATACCACTCTGCTGTCCTATTATACAGAGCAGGGACAGATGTGAAATATTCCGTTTTGTTGGCAGACTAGAGATCATGAAATCACTTGTGTTCCAATGTATCCTGCAAGAAAATCCATTTAAATGCTAGCCCTTTATCTGAGAAAATCTTCAGTATCACGGGTTGAGCCAGACAGGTGATCGGTTTTCCCATTTGCCACTGTGCTGTGTACGAGATGCCTCAGAGAAGCTTATTTGAAAACATTCTAACAGTCAGGTTGCTCACAAATAAATCTCCCCTAGACAATTGCCTTCAAGGGAATTTGAGCCTGTTTTTCAGTCAAGCGGCATGGGTTAACAACCTGTAGGGAGGGACAGAAGCCCAGGTTACCATTCACAGCGGCAGATCAACGCTAACACAGAACATCTGCGGAGCGGTGGAAGTCATCTCAGAGGCTGCTGCAGTCCTACCCCAGCTTACGAACGCTCAGCACTTGCATAGCCTGACATACGAGCGAGCTCTTGGGAGATCAGGGGCTGGATTTGCTGAAAGGTGCAGGTCTGCAGGCAAAGTCTGCTGAGTGGGAACTCATTTTGGTACTACATGGCCGACTTGTCAGAACAGAACGCTGACGTAACCCGGGCAGGTCCTATAGTCTTCAGTAAACCTGGGAGAAAGTCAGCAGAATGTTGTGCGTTAAGTCTTGTCAGAATCGACAGGCTTATAGCCTATGGGTCTGCGTGTGTGTGTTTTTATCAATGTGCTTATCTCTATGTACCGGAATGCTTTCTGCAGGTTTACGTTTGTAAGAGTATTTTTATGTATTTGCACATGATCTGTTTTTGGTACACCATACAATATCAAGTAGTCCATTCAGCCCATCAGGTCTCTGCCAGCTCACAAAGCTATTCCTACACTAATTTTCTCAGAAAGCATTCCTGATCGACTCTTTTCAGATTCTTCCATCAGCGGCAGTTTCCAGTAGCCAGTTCACCTGCCGACCCACACGCTTCTGGGATGTTTGGGCAAGCCAGAGCACCCGGGGGGAAACTCACGCTGCTACGGAGAGAATGTGCAGACTCCAGGCAGGTCAGGGCCGAAAACAGCCGCCTGGGGCAGCGAGACAGCAGTTCTACTGTCTGTGCCACCCACATCGTTATACTGTGTATGTACATTTAACGTGCACCCGTGCATGTTTGTACGTGTGTATGGATATGCATTTGAGCATTTAGGAAACAGGAGTTAGAGTAGGCCTTTCAACATCTCGAAGCTTACTCCATTATTCAAGAGCAGCAGAGCTGACCTCTATCTCAACACCATTTTCCCTTTCCCACTTCCTTTGATTCCTCTAATATTCAGAAATATCAGTGCAGTCCATGTCTGAGCCACCACAACGTTCCGGGGTGCAGGGTTCCAAAGACTTGCTAAAGGAATTCCTCGTTATTTCAGTCCTGAGCAACTTACCCTTTTCCTTTAAGCTGGGTCTCCTTTTCCTGCAACATTTTCCTCCCCACACCTGCAACTTTAAACCCTCTTTAGAAGTTTGAATGTCCCAGATGAGATCAGGGAGTCATAGAGCACTATAGCACAGAAGCAGGCCCTTCAGCCCATTTAGTCTGTGTCAAACTATTATCCTGTCTACTCCCATCAACCAGCACCTGGGCCATAGCCCTCTATTCTCCTTCCATCCACTTACTTACCCAAACTTCTCTTAAATGTTGAGATCTTATCTGCATCCGCCACCTGCGCTGGCAACTCGTTCCACACTCTGTCCGTCCTCTGAGTGAAGAATTTCCCCCTCATGTTCCCCCTTAAATATTTCACTTTTCACTCTTAACCAATAGCCTCTAGTTCTAGTCTTGCCCAGCCTCAGTGGAAAAAGCCTGCTTGCATTCACCTTATCTATACTCTTCATACCTCTATCAAATCTCACTCATTTTCGTACACGCCAGGGAATAAAGTCCCACTTTTCTTTCTTCTAAACACAAGGGCAAGCCCACTCAGTTTTCAATGACAGTTCCATCGCTTGGCTAGACACATCAGTCTAGTGTGTCTTTGCTGTAGAGGGAGTTCTTAAGGTAAGGAGACCAAAATTGTCCACACCTTTATCACCGCTGTGAGGAGCAGAGTAGCCTCCATGTCTCTGATGTGCCTTCAGGAATAATTGATCCATGGATTTGCTATCGCCACAGTGGTTAACTGCATCCTTTTAAGAGCTGCTCCCTCTCCAGGTTTTGCTGGGTTTTGTGTGCTGTGCACTAAGCTCTCTGGCTGTACAGCCTAAATGGGCTTATTTTGCTAAGTAGATTCGAAAGGATTACAACATCGGGTTTTCTGTTTTGAAGTCATAAGGTGACAGTCAAGAGCACTGGGAATGAAGAAGGTGGTAAAATTTAGGGTTGCTGCGTGTAACATTAACCTGTGATTTTCTGTATTGACATATTGTGCTGAGGTTTGAAGGGTTTTCCTGTATTCTAGTGGCTGCGGTGGAAATGACAGAGCAGAAAAAGCTTCACGAGGAGAAAGAAAGAGAACCATAGAATCACAGAGCAGGCTCTCCAGCCCAACTGACCCATGGTGACCAAGACGCTCCATCGAAGCTAGTCCTATTTGCCAGCACTTAACCATAACCTTCTAAACTTTTCCAACACTGTCTTTTAAAGGGTGTTACCGTACCTGCCTCTAGCACTTCCCTTGGCAGCCCTTTCCACATGCTTTCCAGCCTTTGTTTAAAAAAAAGTTGTCCCTCACTTTCTTATTAAATTTCTCACCCATCACCTTAAATCTAGGCCCTCTAGTTCTTGATTCCCTAACCTTGGCAAAAAGACTGCCCCAGTGTACGCCCATTATGATTTTGTTCACCTCTTATAAGATTGGCAACATCAACACACAGGCTCATCATTCCCTGAATCAGAAGCGGCCAGCTGGTCAACAGCTATTTAAAATTGAAGGGACCATGGTAATGATGTGAACAAATCTGGTCTCGCATAGGCAGCTAGCTACACAGTCTTAGGGAGCATAGTCTCAGTCAGCTGAATCTGAGGACCTGGGATCATAGTTACAGCAAGACAAGGCCAAGGTCACAACAATGAGGTCACAGGGTGGGGTGAGCTAGGTCCTGTGATTTCTGACTTTTTTTTTGCAGTTAAGAAGGGGAATAAAAAATACAAAGAGGGAGAGGGAGATGGAATGAGATAGACAAAGAAAGAGAGAAAAGTGAAAGAGGGAAAGAATAGCAGATAGGAAAGGAAAGAGAGAGAGAAGGGATATCAATGAGAAGAGACAGAGGCAGAGAGGCGAGCTATTTTATCCACTCAGTTTTTGCCAACTCTTTGGAAGAGAGATGCACTCGGTCACGTTCTTTCAATCTAAAGTTTTATTGAAACTATATTCCCCCCTCCTTTAGAATTCTGGCACAGATCCATCTGCCAATCCACATCCTGAAATACTCCAACGAAACCCAACCACCAGCGTCTTTCAGTCGTTTAGTTAACAAGAGTCTGCTTCACATCAGATATCGGGATCTGAGGAAAAGACAGAGAGAGAGGAGGAGTGGGAAAGGAGGAGGGAGTTAAATTGAGGAGAAGGGGAAGAGGTGGGAAGTGAAATGAGAAAATAATGATTGCAAGGGAGGGCGAGGAAGACGTTGGAAGGGGCAAAGCACTATAATTCTTGTAGCTTATGACCTTGAATTGACTTTGGTTTTGGACTTAGCTGTCTGGGTCTGTTTGCCTGCCTGTTCATATTTTCAATCGGCTTCCTGTACTTAAGAACCTGTGTTCTGACTTTACAATTCTTTAATATTTATGGAGAAAGAGAATTCAGCATCTGAATTAGCTGTAAGTTGTCTTTTGGTTGCCTGGCTTCTTCTCAGAATATTACAGAGGGATTCAACAAAAGGACATAAAAGTCAGAAGGGAGACTTGGGCAGGGTGTCATAGAGCCTACTGCACCATTTGATAGGATTTAATGAGATCCACTGCCTTTGACTTTCCTGCCCAATCATCTTAGCCTGTCACTTCCATTTGTAGGTTCTAATGATGTTTCTTCAGCGGGGGCAGAAGGTGGTTTCTGGGGCAGATGGGTGACTAGTTTGTGAGATGTGTGCTCCTTTTGTTGCTCATTCCGTCTTCTGTCTGTTCCTGATGCTCTCAGTCCTAAATGACCGGAGACTTAGAGTCACCATTATACAGTTATACAGCACTCATCCATGCCAACCAAGTTGTCTGCTTGAGCTAGTCCCTTTTCCCTACATTTGCCTCATCTCCATACAAACCCTCCCTAACCATGCACCTGTCTAATTATCTTTTCAATGTTACCCATCTCTACCACCTTGTTCCAAATACCCACCATCCTCTGTGCCCCTACAGATCTTGCTCCTCTCATGTCAAATCTGTGCCCTTTAGCTTTAGACTCCCAACCCTGGGGAAAAGACTGTGAGCATTCACCGCATCCATGCCTCTCATGATTTTATAAATCTCTGTAAGGTCGTCCCTCAGTTTTCTATGCACAAGGGAACTAAGCTCCAGCCTATCCAGTTTCTTCTTATAGATGAAGCTCTCCAGTTCTTGTAACATCCTTGTGAATCTTTTTGGTGTCATTCCTAGTTTAATGATTTTCTACACTTAGGCAACGAGAACTGCATGCATGTGTCATCTCACCACCATCTTGCTCAGTTGTAACATGATATCCTGACTTTTGTACTCATTTCCTCACCTAATGAAGTCATGCATGCTGAATAGCTTCTTCACCACTCTGTCTCTGCTTTCAGGGAACATGTATCCTTAGGTTCTTCTGCAACACATTACAGGGCCCTTACCATTTCTGATGTAAGTCCTGCTGTGGTTTAACTTACAAAAGTGTGTTACCTTGCACTTAAATTGGTCTAGATTCCCTTGTAAACTTAGATAATGCTCTTTAGTAACGCTGAGCTTGGTGAATCCATCCATGATATCCCAGAGCTTGGCTTCCACACGCGGAAAAGGACAAGGGGCTTCTGAAGCTTGAATGTTAAGTTTTGGGTGATCTTGGTTCTGCATTGTAGTCACCAAATGTTGAAAATATCTGCATTATTTCTGAAGATTGTCTCCAGTACTGTAGGAAGTTTGTTGAAGGTGATGCAAAACATTGTGGTTAGAGCAGCAATAGCACATCTTTGCTTGACACTAATCTTCACAGAT
Source organism: Mobula birostris (assembly GCF_030028105.1). NCBI lineage: Eukaryota > Metazoa > Chordata > Chondrichthyes > Myliobatiformes > Myliobatidae > Mobula > Mobula birostris. Next base: position 41,252,307 of record NC_092387.1, read on the forward strand.
TTTGGCGTCATTCAGAAATTTACTAAGCGTGTTAATCTGGTCATTTATAACATTAATATTGTTGACAAACAACAGCGGACTCAGCACCAATCCCTACCACACACCACTGGTCACTATCCTCAACTCTGAAAAACAACCCTCCACTATCACCCTTTGTCTCTTTCCACCAAGCTAATTTTGTGCCCAATTGGTCAGCTCACCCTGGATCCTATGGAATGCTGCACTGCTTCAAGGAAATTCTGAGAAGATTATTGAATCTCTGTAATAATTTGGAAATAATTTCCCATGGTCGGACCTAGAAGGAAGGTATGTTTTGAGAAGCTGAGGTCAGGTAGGTGAACAACATTGTGGATTGAGAATAACTCGAGCCTTGGTGCTTGGGAGGTTGGCCCAGTGAGCATGCTGATAGTGTCTACAACAGAATCAATCTCAGTGAAGATCGGTGTCAAGCAAAGATGTGCTATTGTCGCTCCTACCACAATGTTTGACATCAAATTCAGCTAACTTCCCACAGAACTGGAGCCAGTCTTCAAAAATAACATGGGCCTTTTCAACTTTTTGTGAATATACTGCAGAACCAAGATCACCCAAACCTTAGTAGTCAAGTTGCAGAAGCCCCTTTTCTTTGTCCACACTTGGAGGCAAAGCTCTGGGATATCGTTGAGGCGTTCACTAAAGCGTATACAGTTTGTCAATGTTGGTGTTGAAGATCGGCTTCTCAGAACAGGTACAAAGCAGGCAAGAGTGATTCTACCTTCCTGTGTGCTTCTGATATCTGACCTTCCAACACCAGACTTCTCAAAGCAATGGATAAATATTGAGCACATTCACCGATTCCCCAAAAATCTATCAATCTCTGTCGTGCAAACACATAATGATCAAATGTCCAGAGCCCTGCTGAAGTGGAGAGTTCCAAAGATTCATACCTTCCAAGTGAAGAAATCAATTGTCCTCTCCGTCCCAATCATCCTATCTTGTATTCCAAGACCATACTCCCAGTTTTGGAGTGCCGCACTCAAGGAAACTACAACACAACCTGAGGGAAACCCAGAATCCATGCCTTAATGGGATTACCTTTCATTCTTCTAATCTGCACATGGTAAGACAAACAGAGATGATTTGCCCATAATTCGTGGAATAGAATGTCAACTGTGATTCAATTTGAATCTTGTGTCTGGAGTGGGGCTTTGGAGATAGATTAATAGAGAAGTAGAGGGCTGCTTTTCCTTATGGCTGTTTCAACCAATATCTCTTGTAAAATATGGTTCAGACAATGACAAATAAACCCAGTTCATAGTTTCAATGAAATACCAAATTTAGATCCTGTTCTTGTCAGAATTCAGTATTCACCATGAGAAACTCCAGGCAAACATTTACAAAATGATGGAGCATTTTGATAACTGGACTTTATTGTGATAGGAGGCATTGAGGTTCTCTTTGACTTCCATCATTGGTATGAGAGTGTGATAGTTATCAACTGATGAAAGCAGGAGATGGGGAGGCACATCCATGTGCTAAATAGCAAACTACTTTTACTGAAGCTACTTCCTAATAGATCATTCATGGGGCCTACTGGATGAGGTGCCTGACACGTTTGCCATGACTTATTCTGCTTTTTATCCTGTTATTGGCTTTGTGTCTGAATTGGCCTTGTCTGGTTCTTTCCTTTGTAGACTTGGACATGACAGACTGTTCAACATTGCAAGGGATGAGAGGTGTGGCTGGACAGCATTGTCTATGTTTGTCAGCAGTGAGTGCGAAACTGGATTGTCGTGTGTGGGGAGAAGGAATTTCCCATGCCACCAGACTCTTTAGCAGTGCTTGGTAACCTGTTGCTGAGGCCTTTCTTTGTACATCCTCTCAAGTTTCACACCGCAACCTTTGTTCAACATTAAGTGGACAACATTTGATGCTGTGGAGATGCATGGAACAAGTTTCTGACCCAGATAGTGGTGGGTGCCTGCAATAGACTGAAGGGGGTAATGGTGGAGGAAGATATGATAGTGGTGTTTAAGAGAGTGTTAGACACGTGAATGTGCAGGGAATGGAGGAATATGGATTACACACAGGCAGAGGAGTTGTAGTTTAATTCAGCTTGCTCAGTGCTGACATTGTGGCCTTTTCTCATTCTGTACCTTTCTAAGTTTTCCATTCTGTAACTGTGTGGAATTTTAATGGCAGAAGAGAAAAATCAACTGGACTATTTCAGACTGCTAAGATGTGATAGGAATTTTGAGTCTGCGTGGACCTCCTGCCAATAATAGTGAAGCTGTCTTCAAAATAAATCAATTTGCTGCCCAGTCCCTAGGTGCTGATCAACCCTATCAATCTGTTGCAATTGTAATGGTATTCCTGAGATATTGACTGAAAATCTCAGGATCTTGATAATATTTGAATGTGTACAAGTGATATAGAACATGTTCAAAGGCAAATTTCTCTCCTATGTATTGTAGCAACGTGAGTTTCTATGCTAGCTGTTAGCTTCTGAACCTCTGCCAGGGGACCATAGTCTTTAAACTGAGTTATTGTTAAGCCCTTATCTTGTGGTGCTGTGTAGCAACTGCTCCAGGAAACTGGATCGCTTGTCAGTCACATTGGTTAAAAGCTTCATAAACTATTGAGAAGTATGAAAGAAGCATTATTCATAAAACTTTTGGTCAGAGGCCCTTTAAAAACATTTCCCTCAAACTAAAACAGAATCTGCTTGGAAGCTTAAATAATTGATAATGAATGGATCATAATGGGAAGTCTTTCTTTTAATCATGTCAGCCACCCGATGTTGTTCCTCCATCAATGTCTGCTGCTTGGAATTGACTGGAATCTTCAAAATTTTATTCAGAAAAGGAGGCTCCCTTCGATCCAATTCACCCTTTTACATTTCTCTTTCATTCTCAATGAGGTGACACACCAACTTCTCCTCACTCTTTCCTTCCTCTTATTTTCCTCCCCCCTTCACCTTTGCGTTTCCTTTAAGTAATTGTTGGCAATATCAACAGGTACCTCCCCAAAATTTGACAGGGCCCAGGCAATCCCTCAGCTACACGTGGCCCCATCTGCCTGGTGGACCAGGGGCTCTCTCCCTTGGGTGATGCTGCAGAGGTATGTCTGTCAGCGATTGGATTCCAGGAGCACAGAGCAGCTGACTCACCAGAGACACTGCTGCTTGAACAATGCGACAGGGGAGATGAACAATTACGTGGCAGGTGTCTTTGACATTTGACTGTGAGGTTAGAGCTGTGAACTCCCATCCACTGAGAGTTAAATTCTTTGTGAAATTCTGCACCTTCTGAATATGTCATTTGTTTCCTTATCTTTCTGTATTTTCCACAGTCAGAGAGCATGCCCCCGCAGCTAAACAATAGGATGTTGTAATATTTCCTTGTGGACTCTTGAAGAGAGAGGTTTCAGTCTGATCAGTTCTGATTCTGTGTGGTTTGTAACGTTGTATGACATTGAAACCGTCCCTCACAAACCTCATAAGATCAAAAGGATGACAGGAGTGAAGATAGGACCAATTAGCAATAAAGGTGGGAAGATGTGCCTGGAGGCTGTGGAAGTGAGCAAGGTCCTCAATGAATACTTCTGTTCGGTATTCACCAATGAGAGGGAACTTGATAATGGTGAGGACAATACGAGTGAGGCTGATGTTCTGGTGCATGTTGATATTAAGGGAGACGAGGTGTTGGAGTTGTTAAAATACATTAGGACAGATAAGTCCCCGGGGCCTGACGGAATATTCCCCAGGCTGCTCCATGAGGCGAGGGAAGAGATTGCTGAGCCTTTGGCTGGGATCTTTATGTCCTCGTTGTCCACGGGAATGGTACCGGAGGATTGGAGGGAGGTAAATGTTGTCCCCTTGTTCAAAAAAGGTAGTAGGGATAGTCCGGGTAATTATAGACCAGTGAGCCTTATGTCTGTGGTGGGAAAGCTGTTGGAAAAGATTCTTAGAGATAGGATCTATGGGCATTTAGAGAATCATGGTCTGATCAGGGACAGTCAGCATGGCTTTGTGAAGGGCAAATCGTGTCTAACAAGCCTGATAGAGTTCTTTGAGGAGGTGACCAGGCATATAGATGAGGGTAGTGCAGTGGATGTGATTTATATGGATTTTAGTAAGGCATTTGACAAGGTTCCACATGGTTGGCTTATTCAGAAAGTCAGAAGGCATGGGATCCAGGGAAGTTTGTCCAGGTGGATTCAGAATTGGCTTGCCTGCAGAAGGCAGAGGGTGGTGGTGGAGGGAGTACATTCGGATTAGAGGGTTGTGACTAGTGGTGTCCCACAAGGATCGGTTCTGGGATGTTTACTTTTCGTGATTTTTATTAACGACCTGGATGTGGGGTTAGAAGGGTGGGTTGGCAAGTTTGCAGACGACACAAAGGTTGGTGGTGTTGTAGATAGTGTAGAGGATTATCAAAGATTGCAGAGAGACATTGATAGGATGCAGAAGTGGGCTGAGAAGTGGCAGATGGAGTTCAATCTGGAGATGTATGAGGTGGTACTCTTTGGAAGGACAAACTCCAAGGCAGAGTACATAGTAAATGGCAGGATACTTGGAAGTGTGGAGGAGCAGAGGGATCTGGGGGTACATGTCCACAGATCCCTGAAAGTTGCCTCACAGGTAGATAGGGTAGTTAAGAAAGTTTATGGGGTGTTAGCTTTCATAAGTCGAGGGATAGAGTTTAAGAGTTGCAGGGTAATGATGCAGCTCTATAAAACTCTGGTGAGACCACACTTGGAGTACTGTGTCCAGTTCTGGTCACCTCACAAGAGGAAGGATGTGGAAGCATTGGAAAGGGTACAGAGGAGATTTACCAGGATGCTGCCTGGTTTAGAGATTATGGATTATGATCAGAGATTAAGGGAGCGAGGGCTTTACTCTTTGGAGAGAAGGAGGATGAGAGGAGATATGATAGAAGTATATAAGATATTAAGAGGAATAGGTAGAAAGGACAGCCAGCGCCTCTTCCCCAGGGCACCACTGCTCAATACAAGAGGACATGGCTTTAAGGTAAGGGGTGGGAAGTTCAAGGGGGATATTAGAGGAAAGTTTTTCACTCAGAGGGTGGTTGGTGCGTGGAATGCCCTGCCTGAGTCAGTGGTGGAGGCAGATACACTAGTGAAGTTTAAGAGACTACTAGACAGGTATATGGAGGAATTTAAGGTGGGGGGTTATATGGGAGGCAGGGTTTAAGGGTCGGCACAACATTGTGGGCCGAAGGACCTATACTGTGCTGTACTATTCTATGTTCTGTGTTCTGTGTTACGATCCAGAGAACTGGAAGCTAAGTGACCAGTGATTAACTAACTAGAGGGTAACCAGTTATTCCCTCACATCCATTATACCCGTTATATTGTCATAAAGCCACACAGCGTGGAAGACAGCCCTTCAGACCACCAAGACCTTGCCAACCACAAGATAACCTCTCCGTGCCTTGTGATGCAGGAAGAAACCAGAGAACTTGGGAGCAGCTCACAAGGTCACAAGGAGAACTGCCAACTCCACACAGTCAGGCTTGAACCTGGGTTGCTGGAGCTGATAGGCAGAGACTCTGCCAGCTGTGCCACCCTGACAATTATTAGATTATGGATTGTCAACCTAATTGAGGGGAAAGAAAGGAGAGAAAGAAAATAGCAGTGTTGCAGTAACTGGGTGGGTGTGACATGGCATGCTGCCACCAGGGGCATCTCATTCTTATCTTGGTTCCAGAACTCAAATCTTCTGTTATTCCAAAGAAAGAAATAGTCAAGAATATGTTACTGCCCCTCTGGGCCTGCTGGTATCAGACTGAGTTTAAACAACAGAGCAATATACTGACAGAAGAACACAAACAGAGCCACATAAGGAGAAGTTATGGCAGATAACCAGACAGCCAGTTAGGAAAGTCTCTGTGGAGAGCGGAGATTTGAAGAGAGGTGAGGGGAAATTATAAGGTTAGGGCTTTAGCGTCGAAAGGCACCAACGGAGGAGAGACCCAATTCAGTTAAGGACAAGAGCAGAGGCAGAGGATGTCACGTACCTCAGAGAGGTACAGAAACTGGGAGGGAAAAATAAAGACAGTGCCAAATGATGAGCCAATATCCTTCAGCATGCCTGGGGGTGGTGAGTTAATTGGATGTTCTGCAGGTTAGAACAAGGCAGCAGAGTTTTGGATGACGTGCAATGTACTTGAGATTGGGCTGAGAATGAGACTGAGCATATTTGAATGTTATGTCTACACTGTACATTAAGTGTAGGAAACTGGGACTTTCAGAAAAGTTGAGAGTATTCTCTTTTGGTTTAATATCAATGTGTAGTGATTATATCTAGATCCTGCAAGTTTCTTATACATCAAACCACACTTATTTACAGTGAGTGGAAGAAAGGAGGCATTGAGGTAACTTAAGGAAGTACAGCATGTGGTTTTAGCAGCAGCTGAATTGAGGCAGGAGTAGAGGTTGGTGATGTTTTACTGAAGAGGTCATAAAATGGTTTCATTTGTGGCCTCATTATAGGAAATATGTGGAAGCTTTAGAGAGAGTGTAGAGGAGGGTTATCAGGATGCTGAACAAGTTATCAGGAAGGTTGAACAAGAGTTTTCCTCATTGGAGTGAAGAAGGATGAGAGACGACTTGATAGAGGTGTATAAGGTTATAAGAGGCATAGATAAAGTGGCACCCAACAAGTTTATCCCAGGGTGGCGATGGCACATGAGTGGAGAAAGCTTAGGGAAGGTGCCCGAAGTAAATATTTTGCACGGAGTGGTAAGCACCCATAATGCACTGCTGGGACAGGTGGTAGAATTCGATATATTAGTGACATTTAAGAGACTCTTAGAAAGGTACATGGATGCAAGAAAAATGGAGGGTTATAGGTGATGTAGGAGGGAGGGATTAGATTGATCGTGGAGTAGATATATATAGATCAGCACAGTATAGTGAGCCGAAGGGCCCGGACTGTGCATTATTGTTCTCTGTTCTATATGGCACATTGTAATACCAAGGCCACAAACTATCTGGTTCCCTTTCAGAGGGTTGCCAGGGAGATGGAGTTGATGCCTCGGGAATCAGATTTGTGATGGCTACTGAAAACTGAACAAATATTGGTATTGGTTTTATTATTGTAAGGTGTACTGAGGTAGAGAGAAAAATTGGTTGTGCGCCATTCAGACAGATCTTGCCATAAATAAATACGCTGTTGGAGTAAATTGAAAAGAGGACGCAGAATATAGTGTAGCAGTTACAGAGTGCAGTGTGGATAAACAAATAAAGTACAAAGGTCACGGCCTGGTAGATTGGGAGTTCAAGAGTTCATCTTTAACGTATGAGAGGCCTGTTCAGGCGTCTGATAACAGAGCAACAGAAGCTATGACTTTGCTTGAGGAAATATTGTCCAGAACCGGAGAACAGTCAAGCAGTCTGACAACCTAGAGTTAGTGGAGGGTCTGAGAGGTGGCGATCACAGGGTATTGTCGTTTCTTATGGAGGATCCGATGTTGTGCTTTTAGATGATTTTACCCAGGAGAAATGTGGAGGTAGGAGAGGCAGAGAGCCGATGATAGATCCTTAGGGGACACCGGAGGTAGCAGAGTGCCTGTGGGAGCCCTAACCTGCAGCTGTGGTAGCCAGTGTTAGCAGTTGGGAAATGAGGGGTAGTGTGGGATTGGGTGGGTGGTTGGAATGGAAGGAAAGCAGCTGGAATAAGTGGAAGAAGGGCATCTGTTATTAGTTTGCTGCTGCAATGTTAAGTGTGAACTTTCAGGTGTTCTGCTCCGAAGGAGACTCCCAATTGTACAGTCCCTGAATCCGTGGAAACAGCTTCCAATCTAGGCTAATGTCCCTCAGACCACCACAACTAGAGAGGAGATGGGCATCTAGAAAATTAACCCTTTTGGGTACGTTCTTTCCCTATTTCAGAAATACTGACTAGATGGCCAGAATAACAGGGACTCATCAGGCAGAAATGAACTTAGACTGAAAGGGAGACCTTCCTGACCAATGGTTTTTTGTTCTTGTCTTAGTAATTACAATCATGTATCTTTCAACTCAAGGCCAAGGCTTCACCTTTAAGCTCCTTTGAAAAGATAATGGCGAATTGCTGATCAGTCTGCTCCATGAAGGCACTTCCAGACCATGGGGAAATGGAGGCCACTAAGGATTAAACTGGAAACTTGCTGAGGGGAGTGCTCCAATGTGTCTGCTACCCTTGCCCTTCTTGGTGACTGAGGTCATGGGAGGTGATATCGGAATAGTCTGAGCAAGTAACTGCAGGGCATTTCCTGGGTGGAGCATTCTGTAGCCAACCTGCATTGGCAGTGGAGGGAATAAATGTCTATGTTGGCACGTGGGCTGTTTTATCCTGATGTAGTTGCTCTCATGAAGGCAGATCGAGAGCATTCCATTTTGTTCCTACTTTGGGTGATCAGGCTGTTCAGCATCAAAGAGGCCTCATAGCCTTTATACAGTTAAATTCATGAGCTGTTGTGATGCCTTATAATATGACTGGTGCGATACTAGAACCCATAACAAAACAAAAACAAACAAATCAAGTAGTATCTCTGAAGGCTTGAAGTCCTGAAGCATTGACCTACACCTTCTCCCTCCACAGATGCTGCTTGACCCACTGAGTTCTTCAAGCATTCTGGGGTTTCTTTTTGTGTTTTGGATGGCAAAGGATTGCTCTAGGTGGTTAGAACCAATTTTGTTGGAGGCACTCATTACTAGCTCTCGTATGGCCTGAATTTTAATTGACATTTATCTGGCTATGTCTGAAAGTTGACCAACCTTTGCTGTGTCATTATATGAGAAACTGTGAACTGAAGTACGGATGGTTAATTGGTTTGTTGCATGATGTGGAAATGTGGGATTGAAAGGTAGAGTGGCAGAAGTGTGGAGTGGAGTTAGAAGGCCCCAGTGCACAAGGCAACAGGATAAGCTCTGTCCTCCACAGAGCGCACTCAAAGTCAAAGTCAAGTTCATTGTCATACGCACAAGCATACAGCATATGTGCACAGATGCAATGAAAAGCTTACATGCAGCGGCATCGCAGGCACGTCACATCAGATAAACAGCATACATGAGAATAACATCAGTTGAACATAAATTATACATAACTTTTACAAGAAAGAACACAATTAGAACTAAGGGAAATAAGGTCCATTGTATTGTAAAGCGATGAAAGTGTTACTAAACCGGTGGTTAGTGTTGGTGCTGGTGCTTCAGGAGGGGAAGTACTGTCACTGTTTTTGAACCTGGTGTTGTGAGGCTTCCAGCTTCCACACCTCCCGTCCTTGGCTCTCACTTAATATCCAACCTTCTGTCTCCTTGCATTAACGACGGCAAGATAACTGATGACCAGCCACAACATACCTTAAACAATGACCCTTTAATGCTCCTGCAGCAGAAAAAGAGCTATTTATAATCAGTATAAATGTCAAAACAGTTTGTAATTAGTGGCGGATGCCACAGTATAGAGGAAAATGGCTACGAGCACGTTCTGCATTTATCCCTGAGCCTCAGAACCTGCTCTCACTCAATCCAAATCCACCTTCACCTCTCAGGAATCATTAATCCGGGGCAAAATTCGTTATTGTTTAGACCCTAAGACATAAGAGCAGAATTAGACCGTGTGGCTGACTTATTATCCCTCTCAACCCTACTCTCCTGCCTTCTCCCCATTACCTTTGATGCCCTTAATAATAAAGAATCTTATCAACCTACACCTTCAATATACCCAGTGACTTGGCCTCCACAGCTGTCTGTGGTAACAAGTTCCTCAGATTCACCACCTTCTGGCTGAAGAAATTCCCAATATCTCTGTTCTAAAGGGACATCCTTCTATTCTGAGGCTGTGCCTTCTGATCCTGGACTCCCCCCACTATAGGAAACATCTCTACATTCACTCCATCCAGGCCCTACAATATTGAATGGGTTTCAATGAGATCTGCCATCGTTCTTCTAAACTGCAGAGCTCCAGAGAGCACAGGACCAGAGCCTCCAAACGCTCCATACACGTTAACCCTTTCATTCCCGGTATCATTCTTGTGAGCCTCTTCCGGACCCTCTCCAATGCCAGCGCATCCTTTCTTCGATAAGGAGCCCAAATTTGCTGGCCTTCCATGGGTCGAGGTCAACCATGGATGTTGTGTCCTAGTTATTTGCGTTGTTGGTGCAGCGCTGTCTGTGCATGATGAGACCAATGCGAGAGTGGCCGTCTCTGTTGCTAAGGCCACATCTGTAAGTGGCCTCAGCTCTGGTGGAGCTGCTGCATTCCCTTCTACGGGCCCCTTTGTCTTCTGCCGCTTCTTGCTGACGTCCTTGTAGCGCAGTTGCAGACGGCCAGCGGTTCCCTAGCCTGAAGCCAGCTCACCATAGAGGACACCTGTTGGAGCGCGGCAGACACGACGCAACCATTGCAACCTGCATTGTCTGAGCAGGGTGTGCACGCTGGGGAGGCTGGCACGAGAGGGAGCCTCAGCACTGGGTACTCTGTCTCTCCAGTAGATGCTCAGGATGCAACAAAGGTGCCTTAAATGGAAAGTGTGAGCCTTCTCCCCTGCTTAGTGTGTGTTGTCCAAGTATCACTGCCGTACAAGCTTTGTATGCTGCCATCTTCATTTTGACTGGGAGTTTGGACTTCTCCCAGCTCATATAGTGATGCAGGGAAGAGCTATTGCAGCCTTCCCAATCTGCTCAACGATTTCTGGGTCCAAGGAGAGGCTGTCTCTGATGATGGGCCCCAGATGTGTGAACTGATGAACAGCATCGAGTTTGTAGCTATCAGTGGTAATCTGTGGTGCCTCTACGTTCTGTCCCAAGACGTTTGGTTTCTCAGGATGATAGTCAGACCAAGTTCCTTTCAGGCCTGGGAGAAGCGATCAGTCATACTGTGGAGGTACTGCGGAATGTGGGCTGCAGCTGCTGCGTCGTCAGCAAACAGCCTGTCTCGTGTACTTTAGTTTTGTCTCTTAGGCAGCCGAGGTTAAAAAGCCTGCCGTCCGACCTAGTGTGCAGGTAGATCCCTTCTTTTCCATTGCCAAATGCGTGTCTCAGGAGAAGGACAGAGAAGGTCCCGAGGGGCGTTGGGGTGAGAACACAGCCTTGCTTGACCCTCCGCTTATATCAAAAGGCTCCCAAGAGCTGCTGCTGCACTGCAGAATCCCCTTCATGCTGTTGTGAAAGGATTTGATCATACTCTGCAGTCTTGGCGGGCAGCCTACAAAGGAGCCCATCTTTGCTGACTAAGTCAATTGCCTTGGTGAGATCAATAAATGTAACATAGAGTGGCTCCTTTTGTTCTCTGCACTTCCTCCAGAGTTGGCAGAGAGAGAAAATCATGTCTACAGTTAACCTTCCAGCACAAAAGCCACTCTGTGACTCCTGGTAGACACCTTCAGCCATCTTCTATAGGCTGACCAAGAAGACTTGAGCAAAGTCAGCAGCACTCAAGAGGGAGATGCTCCTGCAGTTGTTCTAGTCGCTTCCCTTGCCTTTGTTTTGCGGAGGACAATGATCTTGGTGTCCTTTATATCCCATGGTACGAGTCCTTCCTGGCAGCACAGACGGAGGACTTCTGCAGCTGGTGCAGTAGGGTAGTCATGCAGTGCTTCATTGGGGGCCCAGAAGTGCTCACAAAATCCCAGTGCAGTCCGACCAATGTCTTATAAAGCCTTGCTTTTATATTCCAGTCTTCTCAAAATGAATGCTAACGTCACATTTCCCTTCCTTACCACCAACTAAACCTGCAAATTGGCCTTTAGGGAATTCTGCACAAGGACTTCCAAGACCCATTCCACCTCTAATTTCTGAATTTTCTCCCTGTTTGGAAAATAGTCTGTGCCTTTATTCCTTCTACCAAAGTGGATTTCCCTACGCTATTCCATCTTCCACTTCTTTTAGAGAAGTTGAAGGTAATGATTCAACACAGGTTTTATATAGGTTGCAGTGGAATATCAGAACACTCTTAAACTCAGCTGGTAAAATCTAAATTGAAGTATTTCTAAAAATCTGCAAGATTAAGAGTTAGTATCTGCAGTGGTCACTATGACACAATCTGATGGCTGTTTCAGCCTGCTTGTTCCTCATTTATCCTTGGCACAGAAAACCGCAGCTTTTATCAGCTGTGATCTTTACGTGACTCCAGATCACAATTGGCTCACATGTTGCTGCTGGAATAGTCTGCTGAGCTGAAAGGAACTTGGATAATTAACATTAATGTGAAGTCTCCCACATCCATTGAATGGATAGACCATGCTGCTATCAACACTATACACAACCCTCCTCCTATCCCTGTTATTTAATCTTATCAGCACATCCTTCTGCCCTTCTCTCCATCATCTCCTTAAATCCAATTTGCTGCTCATCTCATTTTTTCCTTGAAAGAGCAAAGGTTTATAGTCTCTCTGCTGCATGTTTGAAGAACTCATGGAAAAGCGGGGTGACATAGATGTACTTTGAAAATAAATTCAGCTTGAACTTTGAAACATGCAACAAGTAAGGAGGCTATTCAGCCCATCTTGTCTGAACTAGCTAAATGATCTGTCTAGTCCAATTGTCCAACACCAGATCCACAACCCTGAAGGTCAGGGATCTTCAAGCATGCAATAAGTACTGTTTAAGTGCACTGTCATGACCAGTGCTTCGGGCACTGAGGCCCTGAGCACAGCTACCTCCTGGATGCAAAAATGTTTCCTCATCTGTCCAATAAGTTGCCTAAAAATTTGTTAATGTCAATAGTATTGGTGTATGATCCTCTGCCAAGAGAAATAGGTCATTCCAATTTACTCTGTTTGAATTGTAATAAATTAAGGCACTTCAGTTAAGTATTTCCTCACTTTCCTCTTTTGCAAAGAAAACAGCTCTAGCCCATCCAGTTCTTTCTTATGTCTGTAATTTCCTAATCCCAGTAACAATTTCAAAAATGTCTCAAAAGCACCTCCATGCTCTTCAGTGCAATCATATCTAATGAGGTAACCGGAAATGTATGCAGCACATGAACTGTGATATAATTAATATTGTACACAGTGCCAGGATATCCTCCGTAATTATATTCCTTTTACCCACGTTATTGACCGACTCTGCCACCTTTAAAAAGCTATGGACAGGAGGAGTATTGAAATTTATACCTCACATAAATAAAATTAGATGTGCCTGTTGGAAGTTAGTCATCCCAGCCCCAAGATATCATTACAGGACGTTCTCAGTAGTCCTTGGATTTTGCTCCTCCACACACACTAAGTGCTGGAGTAACTCAGCAGATCGGGCAGCAGCTATGAAGAGGGATAAAGGGTCGATGTTTTGGGCTGAGATCCTTCATTTCAAGTTGACTGTTTATTCCTCTCCATAGATGCTGCCTGACCTCCCTACTTTCTCCAGCACTTTTTGGGTGTTGCTCAAAATTTCCAGCCTGGGCAAAATCTCTTGTGCTTATAATCATTTGAATTTTTGTTCAAAGGGATAGCAATATAATTATGGACAGATAAGACAAAGAATATGACAGGATAAAGTTTTAGAACAGTCTGCTTCTGGATTAACAAGATGGGAGACTTTACTGGAGACGCAAGAGACTATAGATATAGGAATCTGCAGCAAAAATATGCCGTGTCCAGTTGAAAATACCAGAGAGAACCAGGCTGATCACAAAAGAATCAGAGTGGGAGTGAAAGTTAAAATAAGAAAATCATAGTGAGCACATGAGTAAAGACTAGACAAATACATATATCAGAGTACAGAAGTATCCAGTGCCATGTAAATAGGAAAAGGGGAATGACGATGTTCCCTCTAATTTGTAATGACCAGTATGCACAAAAATCTTGTGCTGTGCAATTTTAGAGGGAGACCAACTTGTGTACAGAGTTTAAATTCCTTTGTACGATAGTTGCAGAAGATGTGTGTACTTGCACACCTTAGAGGGAACATTGGCTCATGGCAGTGGAAATTGAGCCCATTACAGTCAAAAATGTAAGCTTGCACATGGATGCTGAGGCAGTGTTAAAGTACAAGATCAAAGTCAGTTTAATGATATATGCAAAAGTACATGTATACACAGATGCTGTGAAAAACTTATTTGCAGAAATATCACAGACACATAACTTCATATTAGTGGCATTTAACATTATTTAGACCTCCTACCCAATGGTGACTGGAATAAAATGACGTGACCCAGTTGCGGAGAGGGGTGGAATCATTGATGATGGATGTTGCCTTCTTGAGACCTTTATCAAATGATCCTTTATCAGGGAAGAGGTGTTTCCAATTTAATAGTGAAGACAGAGATAGATGGGATACTAGATGCAGTCTAAATGCGATATAATGGAGGTATTAGAGAACAATAAACCAGCCAGTTTAAACCTGAGCAGAGGAAAAGCTTTTACGGACCTGTGACAGAATTAATAATCATCCGCAAGTAAATGGATTAATTAAAGCAAGCCAGCGTGATTTGTTAAGGCCAAATCATGTTTAATCAATTTGAATGAACTTTTTGATGAGGTGTGGTGTACATGGGCGTCTAGAAGGCTTTTGATGAGGTGCCACATAACACGCTGATCAGCAGAGATGGAGTGAGCATTAATACCATAATCATGAAGCCAGCTAAGAATGGAGAATAGTTGTTCTTGAGATTTGAGGAAGGGGGATGGTGGTGTTGCCCAGACATTGGTCTGAGGACTATTGTTTTTCCACTCACCTGGACTTGAAGGTGCAAGCCACAATTTCTAATCTTGTTGTTGATACAGCCTGCCCAGAATCAAGGTCATCTTCAAAAGGTGATGCCTCAAAAAGGTGGCATCCGTATTTAAGGACTCTCACTATCTCTCTTTGCTACCTACAGCCAGAAGACCCATACTCAATACCTTAGGAACAGCTTCTTTTCCTCCGCCATCCGATTTATGAATGGTCCATGGTCCCATGAACACTATCTCATTATTTAATTCTTTTATATATTACTTATTTGTAATTTATAGTGTGTTTCATGTATTTCACTCTACTGCTTCCGCAAAACAACACATTTCACTGCATCTGTCAGTTACAATAAACCTGATTCTGATTCAGATTCTGATTACTGTGAAGCGTAAAGTGAAAATTGAGGCTGGTGATGGATCAGTTGCACAGCAGGCGAGGTTTAATGCAGAGAAGGGTGAACTGATGCATTGTAGTTGGAAGAATAAGGAGAAACAATGTAGAACAGAGTGTAAAAACAGGAACAACAGCAGAGAGATCTGGGTGTGTACACCAACAAACGAATGTGGCGGGACAGGTTGAGAAAACTATTAATAATAGTAACTGAGGTAGTAAAGAAACAGAGAACCTAGGTGGGATCTTAATAGGCACGTTCCAGACACAATTTGTTGTGTTCATACTGGGACATTTTAGGAAGAAGGATTTGCAAGAACAACTCCAGAAAAAAGGACCGTGTCTGCAGCTACAGGATAGAGCAATCACTTTATAGCATCATTGACCGGTGTTCAATTCCCACCACTGTCTGTAAGGAGCTTGTATGTTCTTCTCATGGCTTTCCCCCTGGGTGCTCCAGTTTCCTCCCAGTGTCCAAGTTACGGTTAGTAAGATGCGAGCATGCTATGTTGGCCCAGGAGGCAGGACGACGCTTGAGTGTTGCCTCCAGCACAATCCTCACTGACTTGATTCAAGTCAAACAGTGTATTTCAATGTCTCGATATACATGTGACACATAGAACTAATCTTTAACATCACTGATCTATAGAGAGGCTGTGACTGATAGATTTCAGGGACAAGCTGAGGGGAGATTTGTTTGACCAAAGGCTCAGGGGTTTGGAAAGAATGAATAGTGCGAGTGCTTAGCACAACGCTTTACAGTGCAAGTGACATGGGTTCAATTCCCATCACTGCCTGTAAGGAGTTTGTACGTTCTCCCTGTGACCATGTGGGTTTCCTCTGGGTGCCCTGGTTTCCTCCCACATTTTATAGATTTACCAGCAATTGGTCATTGTAAATTGTTCCATGATTAGGCTAAGATTAAATTGGGCATTGCTGGGGAGCATGGCTCGAAGGGATGGAAGGAGCTACTCCACACTGTATCTCAATAAATAGATAAACAAATAAATAAATTTTGGCAGAAGGGATTAAAGACAAGAGGTCACAGGTATATATAAAAAAAACAGAAGAATAAAGAGAAGTATTTTGCACAGTGTGTAGCTGTAATAGGACTCCAGGTGTGGACACTGTGCTGTTCATTCCCTGTTTGAAATTTAGTTTTTATAGTGTCTTCATTTTCACTCATCTTCGGAATGGGAGAACTCTCTCTAAGACTGGTTTATCATCACCTCCCTTAATGTTAAACCTTTACTAGATCACCCGTCAGCCTCCCCTTTTGAAAAGGAAGCCTACTTGTTCAAACCTTATGGTTAATTGCGGACGGATCCATGGCTGGAGAAATGATGCACTGAGCGATTCACGCGTTATTGGGGGTTGTATGGAACCTGTGGGCTGTACCTGAATATGCCTGGGGCCAGCATCGTCACGGAGAAGTTTGCTGCTGCTACTGGAGAGGGAATAAGCTACCCACAGGGGGATGAGAAACTGAACATAGAGTCAAAAGGGGGGGGGGGGAATGGAACTGAAACCAGGAAACAGAAAATTAATGGGAAACAAGTGAAGAACAAGTGGGAACTTGCCCCAAAACATTGACTTTTTATTGCACTCCATAGGTGCTGCCTGACCTGCTGAGTTCCTCCAGCATTTTGTGTGTGTTGCTCAAGATTGCCAGCAACTGCAGAATCTCTTGTGTCTAAAATAAATGGGAGCATTTGTAAAGACAAAGCAGATAGACGTTGGAACATAGACAAAATGTTATCCGGATCTGCTTTATTGTCTAAATCAAAAAAAGCAAAGGTGTTCATAAACAGGGCAGAGAGTTAAGGGTGCTGCTAAGGAAGAAAAGGAATTTCAGAGTTGTATACTTTGATAATAAATGAACCTTTGATAGGTACACGGATGGGCATGTATTATTTTAGCTCTTACTGAAACAAATGTTAAAGAAGGAAGGACTGAAGAGATTGTTCCTGGTTTTAGAAGAGATAGAGAGATATCAATGGGGGGGGGTTGAAAAGTGTCAAAAATGGTTAAAGAATCAATGACAGCTGTGAGCAAGGTGATGTATAGAAAGGATCATCAAATAATGCTGCATGAGTTGTCTAAGAACAACACAGTAGAAATCAATTATGAGAATTTCAGTGACCTCAGGAACATGGAGAGAAAAGATTTAGAGGGATAGGAGCCAAATGTGGGCAAGTGGGACTAGCGTAGGTAGGCCAAAGGACCTGTTTGCTTTCTGTATAGCTCTATGGTTCAGCGCAAAAGGTATACAGGGTACAGAATTCCTAACCTGTTTTGTGAACAACTCTTTCAGCCAGTAGGTAGTAAGCTCAACAAAGTGAATGGATAGTGGGTTGTGGGAATTGGAGGTGAATTCTTTTGATTTTTTTTATGATTTAGAGATATAAGACGATAACAGGCCCTTTCAGTACAACAAATCACCCAATTACACCCATGTCAGCAAATGACCTGATAGCCCTCACGTTTTTGGAATGTGGGAGGAAACCGGAGCACCTGGAGGAAACCCTCACAGTCATTGGGAGAGCATATAAACTGCTTAAGGACAGTGAAGGAATTGAACCCAGCTCGCTACCAATGCAACAGCATCATGCTAGCCACTACACTGTTGTGGCACCCCTCGATTTTAAGGACTGAAGCTGGTAAATGGGAGAACATAATGAAAGTGATCATAATTTAATTAGATTTAGCATAATTACGTTAGAGGACAAAGAGCAAATGTTCTATTTGAGGTCAGACCGATTTTATTGGAATGGGATGAGGTTAACAAAATTGAGTTGGATAAGCTAATTGAAAGCAAATCGTTCTCAGAGCAATGGGAGGCTTTGAAGAATTAAATTCAAGGGGTTTAGAGTAAACGTGCCCCTTCTAAGGAAAAGTGTAGGATTTTCAAATCTACAGTCCCCTGGATATCAGGTTGAAGTTTCATAGGGTGTAAGCTTCTGTCAAAATGTAGCTTCTGTCAGAATTAAAGACTGCAGAAAGCCTAGAATAGCATAGAAAGTGTAGGGGTGAAGTCAAAGGAGAACTATAATCGTAAAAAGAGGATATTGAAAAATACTGTCAAGTAAAATTAAAGAAAATCTAAAGATGTTTCATAAAGGCTGAGTGATTAACTAATGAGAGGGTTGGAGCCTATTAGTTTTAAAAATGTAGCCTTGGTAAGGAGGCGGGTGATGTGGGAATGAATATTTAAAATGGAGGATGATAGCATCATTGTTGATAAGGCGTTCAAGTGAAATATTGGGTGAAGTAAACACTAAAAGAAGAAATGTTAAAGAGTTGAACATCTTTCAAAGTAAATAAATCACCAGACTAGATGAAGTATATCCTCAACTGTTAAAAGAAGCAGGAGAGGAAATTATAGAGGCTCAGGGCATCATTTTCACTGTAGTGCCTCTGAACTGGAGGATTGCTAATGTTCAGTTGTTCCAAGTATTGTAGGCCACAAATTAAAACAGAAATTGTTGGAAATACTTGGCAGGTCAAGCAGCATCTGTTGAGATCTGCCTGACCTGCTGAGTCTTTCTAGCAGTTAGTTATTTCATATTTCCAGTATGTGCAGTTTAATTTCCATATGGACTAATTATTGGAATCATTTCTGATGGATAGTATGAACTTATATTTAGATTAAATTGATAATCAACAGGGATCTACTCTCAGTGTCCACTTTATTAGGTACACCCTGTACACCTGCTTGTTAATGCAAGTATCTAATCAGTCAATCATATGGGAACAACTCAATGCATAAATGCATGCAGACATGGTCAAGAAGTTCTGTCGTTGTTCAGACCAAATATCAGAATGGGGAAGAAATGTGATCGAAATGACTTTGACCGTGGAATAATTATTGGCACCAAGCAGGTAGGTTTGAGTATCTCAGAAACTGCTGATCTTCTGGGATTTTCATGCACAATGGTCTCTAGAGTTTACAGAGAATGGTGCAATAAACAAGAAAAATCATCCAGTGAATTCAACTGCACTGGATTAGAGAGGCAGTAACACCAGGAAGCATATAATATTAGTGTAAGAACAGAGAGAACAAGCGAGCTGTAAGTGGTTAGTTTTCATTCTGCAGGGAATTAGAATTGGAATTGGTTTATTACTGTCACATCTACTGAGATACAATGAAAAGCTTATCTTGCATACTGTTCATACAGATCAATTCATTACACAGTGCATTGAGGTAGAACAAGGTAAAATAATAGCAGAAAGAAGAATAAAGTGTCGCAGTTACAGATAGAGTGCAGTGCAAGTAAACAATAAAGTGCAAGGTCATAACGAGGCAGGTTATGAGGGCAAAAGTCAAACTTGCTATACTAGGGAGCTATTCAGCAGACTAATAACAGTGGGATAGAAGCTGTGCTTGAGCCTGGTGCTTTTAGACTTCTGCCCGATAGGAGAGGGGAGAAGAGAGGTTGTCTGGGGTGGGTAGGGTCTTTGAATATGCTGGCTGTTTTACTGAGGCAGCAAGATTTCACATAGGGGTTGCTGGTTTCCGTGATGTGCTGAGCCATGCCCACAACTCTCTGCAGTTTATTGCAGTGACGTGCACAGCAGTCTCCATACCATGCTGTTATGCATCCAGATAGGATGCTTGCTACGGTATGTAGGCAAAAATTGGTAGGGTCAGTGGGGATATGCCATATTTCTTCAACCTCCTGATAAAACAGAGGTGTTGGTGAATTTTCCTGGCCTTGGCATCTACTTGGTAGGATCAGGGCAGACTATTGGCAATATTCACTCCTTGGATATTGAACTTGAACCTCTCAACCCTGTTAGTGTAAACAGGAGCATCGGCACTTCCTGAAGTCAATTGACCGGCTCTTTTATTTCGCTGGCACCATTTTACGAAGCTTCCTATATGCTTTCTGTACTCCAACTCGTTGTTGCTCAACCTGCTGCGGTGGCATCATCTGGAAACTTGTAGCTGGACTTAAGGCAAATCTGGAGTCACGAGCGCACTGGGAGTAGGAGATGGAGGACGCAACCCCATGGAGCTCCAGAGCTCAGAATGATTATGGTGGAAGTGCGGCTGCCTACCCTTCCTGATTGCGGTCTGAGGGGAAGTTAAGGATCCAGCTGCAGAGGGAGCCGAAGGACTGCGTGGTGGAGGGCATCAGATGCCATTCTTTGATGGGCACGGGGCCAGCCGCCACCATAATCCACCTGGTTGTCCTCCCCAACACGGACCAGCCATCCCCGCCCCGGGGTGGACAACGGCGGCGGTCCAGCTGGTTACGGTCACTGGCAGCTGCGCAGTGACGAGAGGGCAGAGCTGGCTGCGCGTTGCAGTGGGGGGAAACAGTGGAGCGTGAGGTGTGGGCAGTCAACATCTGGGAGTCCTACAAGGTTGGTCTGGACCTGCTGTTCCGCTGGGGGCAACACCCTATCCTGGCGCTGAAGCCATGGTTCTCTGGCAGGGCATTTTCGGAAAGCGGACCCGGCAGGAACCACCACCGGTCTCACAGTGGCCCAGTGCAACACAGTGGAACCAAGGGCAAACAGTGGTGGCAGTCAATGGCGAGGTAGACCTCCCCACTATGGACCACTGGCAGCTGCACAGCGGGCAGGTGAGTGATCCCGTGCTGATCTGGGTGAAGGGGATGGCTGAGCGTGGGACGGCAGCCGGATGAGGCAGAGGTCTCCGCGCTGGATCCAGAGACCAAAGCCCTTTACTCTCACTGGGGCATGCTGGAGATGTGCAATGGGTTGCTGTTCAGCCGATGTCAGTTTTCAGACAACAACAGGCACCCACGGGCTCTGTGCCACAGTGCATGGGCTGGTGGGGGCCGTCCATTTCGGGGTCGCAGGCTGGGCGAACGCTTCTATCACCCTGGGTACTGGCAGAACGTGGGCTGTTCACACACTGCTGCAGCACTTGCACGTCCCAGAAGGGGCCGGGCCGCCAGTCTAGGGCGCCACTGCAGCAGTACCTGGTGGTGGCCCCAGTATGTGTCTACTGCCCCACCCAGAAGTAAGGACTCTCCACCAAACAGGGATGTCACTGGAAGGGACTGGGGAAAGGTGCTGAACCAAAACTCGGATATGGTATATTGGGTGAACAGCAGCAGGCAGTTGTGCTGTACCAGAACTGGCTGGCACCGTATTAGCCTTTGGCCACCACTGACCCTCCGAGTGCGAAAGAAGGAAATGATATTCTGGGTGCCTTGCCTCTTGCCTCATTAAACAGCGCCTCAGCTGAGGGTGATCCAGAACCCCCCCCCCCCCCCAGCACCTCGGGCGGCAGCATTGGCCACCACTGGGACTTTTGGACTTCGTTGTGGACTCCGTGGTTGCCGGGGACGGCTGACCCCTCAGGTGGGGGCAGAGTGGCACTCCATGGGGGGCTTGGTCGACAGCCCGCCCCAGCATTCCTAATGACCAGCGCTATTTATTGTTCTTGCTTTAAAAGGCCTTCATGGGATTATAGTGAAATGTTCAAGCTCACTTTTGTTACATCTTAGCTTGGGTTCTACAGTTATTTGCCAGTGTGTTTGCGGGTCACCTTGATTGTAACCGGGGCGTGTAATAATCGCCTCCCCCGTCTGTATGTGACTGAGTGGGCTCTCTCCCCGGGTCATAGCGCCCAGTCCTTTTTTGTGCTTGTTGCAATAAAGACGTCAGTTGAGATAAATGAGATCTTCTCATCTGTTATCATGGACAGAATGCTCGCCATGGTACTGAAGGTGGAGCTGTAGTTATCTTGTTTTTCTGAGGTTCCACAACGATGGTGGTCTTCTTAAAGCAGGTCAGAACTACAAATTGAAGCGGGGAGGGGTGACAAATTTCCACGAGGAACACCATCTGGGCCCATTGTTTTTCACAGGTTCACCCTTCGGAACACTGATCCAGTATCCGTAGCAGTGACTCTGGGTTCAGGAGCACTGGAAACGGTTGGGATATGTGGTGACACAGCCATTCCACTGCTCAAAGGGTGTATTAATTGTGTTAAGTTCAGCGGGAAGGGAAGACAGCACCGCTGTCAGCAATTCTGCCCAACTTCGTCGTGTAACCCATTATCGCATGTAAGCCCTGCCGCAGCTGACAGCTGCTCTGGGACTTGAATGATTGGTATTAGGACCTGATTTTTGAGGCAGATTAGTAAACAAGGCTTGGCCATACAAGGCACAATTTCAGAGGCTGTACATGACATGAGTTGCAATGAATAATGGGCATAACAGCACCAGACTTAGAAATGCAGAAGACATACTGATGGAATGGAAAGGCCAGATGAAATTGCAAGTGAAGTGATATATATTTGGTACAAAGAATAAAGACAGTGTTGGTGAACTAAACAGTATGGTGTGAAAGTCAGTTGAGAGGCAAGAAAGATCTGGGGGTGTATGAACACAATCCTTGTTGGTTTTGGCGAGATATATTGAGAAGATGTTTTGAAAAACACATGGCTTGTTTATCTTTTTGAAATGTATTTTGCCATGGAATGCAGGTATTTTTGAGAGGGACAGCTTTTATTGCCCGTCCACATTTGACCTGCTTCTGGGGATAATGTGCAAAAACCAACCACACCAGTGGTTCCAGAGTCATGTACAGTTAAGGATGGTAGATTTCCTTCCCAGGAGGAAGATAGTAAAGCAGATGGATTTTTGACAAGCAGTCTGGCAGCTTCATGGTTCTAACTACGAAAACAAGCTTTTCCTAATTCCAAATTTATTTAATTACATGGTGGGATTAGAACTCACATCTCCAGATCAATGGTCCGGAACTCCAGCTGCAAGCCCACTAAATTAAGCTCTGATCCAATAACAAATTACTGGAAATCTGAAAGAAAGGTCGGATCTGCTCAGGAGGCCAGGCAGCATTTGTGGAGAGAGAAACTGCGTCAGCATTTTTACGCCTGCCTTTGGAATGACCACTATGCCAGGGTGTCTAAGTGCAAACCAAACAGTTATAGGAATGCGTTATTGAGCACTGTGGGGGTCTTAGCTGGAGTGTTGCGTTCAATTTCAGGCTCAGTGCTGACATTAGACTGTCAAAAGCTGGAGGTAGTGCACAGGGGACCCAACCAAAGAGACTCACATGCAGAGACCGAAGGAGCTGAGATTCTCTGTGAAGAGAAACCTCTACACACCTCAGTGTTCTTGACATGACGTGTTACCATCTGGAAACGGCTCAGCTGAAAGACTAGTATCAGTGAATTTTCAACAGGAACCTTCCAAAGTGAGCCCAGTAAAGAGTTGAAAAGGTAGACGTTTGCAGGCGAAGAAGAAAGAGCAGGGTAGTGGTGTGAATTGGATTGCTCAGCCAATGGGTGATATAGGCACAACTGATCAAATCACTTCCTTCTGTGCTGTATGATACTAGGATAGAGAAGTCTTGCTTGGTGATATACTGTTATTTCATAATTGAGAGCCAACCAAACTATTGGAGAAAAGTGTGAAGGCAAGTTTCGTTTGTATATTTATGCCTGTCCTTTATGTTCTTTCATTCTCCAACTATTCACTCTCGATCTATACTTTGTCCCGCATGACCTTCCTGTCACCGTTAATAACACCTCTGCCTGCCTTTCCATTGTCTGCAAGAACTGTCTTGAATCATTACCGTCCCCAGCCAGAGTCCTTTTCATTCCAATATCATCTCTGTAATTTTAACTCAGAACAGTGTCATGGATTTTAGTTTTGGAGTAAGGGAATGGGTTTACAGTCAGAGTCATGGAGCACGGAAGCAAGCTTTTCAGCCCAACTCATTCATGCCAACCAGGATGCCCAGCTAGGTTATTCCTATTCGCCCACATTTGACACATTGCCTATTCATGTGCCTGTCCAAGTATCATTGGAATGTTGTTATTGTACCTACCTTAGCCACTCCTGGCAACTCACTTCATTTATGCACCGCCCTCTGTGTGAAGAAGTTGCCCCTCAGGTCCCTCGCAATTCTTTCCCCATTTACCTTAAACCTATGCCCTCTGATTTTTTGCTTCCTTTTTTCCTGGGAAACAGGCCCTATGCATTCACTCTGTCTATGCCCCACAAGGATTTATACACCTCTATGAAGTCACCCCTCGACTTCCTACACTCCGAGGAATCAAGTTTCAACCTGCCCAACCTCTGCTTGTAACAAAGCCCTCGAGCCCTGGAACTATTCTTGTAATTCTTCTTTACCCTCATTTGAGAGGGTTCAAAGGAGGTTCACAAAAATGATTCCAGGATTTAAAGGCTTCCCACATGGAGTGTTTGAATCAGAGGTTCAGAAGAATGAGGGGTGACCTCATTGAAACCTTTCGAATGGTGAAAGGCCTCGAGAAAGTGGATGTGGAGGGGATGTTTCCTATGGTGGGAGAGTCTAAGACCAGAGGACACAGCCTCAGAATAGAGGGGTGTCCTTTTAGAAACAAGAAAGTGATAAATCTATGGAATTCATTGCCACAGGCAACTGTGGAGGCCAAATCATTGGGTGTATTTAATGTGGATGTTGATAGGTTCTTGGTTAGTCTCAGCATGAAGGGATACAGGGAGAAGGCAGGAGATTGGGGAGGCAAAATGGATCAGCCATGATGAAATGGTGGAGCAGACTCGATGGCCAAATGGCCTAATTTTGCTCCTGTATTGTGTGGTCTTTTGGTCTTTACAGCTTTCCTATAACAGTGTAACCAAATACTCCAGGTACAGCCTCACTAACATCTTTTACAATTTGTTAAATAATGATTTTATATCACTGTGCAAGGTGGAAGAAATAAATAAATTATGGGACAATTTAAAAATAAATGAAGAGAAGGATGTTACTAGATTTATTATTAAAGACTAATGGTGGGAATATCAAGACTAAGGAGAAATTAGTTTCTGGAATTCGATAAAAAAAACAGAAAATATAGAAAGATGACTGAACTAATGAGTGTTTCTGATTTTGTTTTAGATTCCCAGTATCTGCAGATTTTTGATTTTCATTTCCAATAACTGCTGTCTGACACCTCAGAGTAGCACAAGAAATAGCCTTTGGTTATGAATTTCCAAAGCTGTCTCAAATTAAAATTGCCATTGACCCTCCATTATTCCAAGATAAGAGAGTTAAATCTAGAAATTAAATGCTGAGTCATCTGTCAGCATTCAGGGAGAAAGTAGAATCTGTTACTGGGAAAGAGTAAATTAATCTTTTGGATAAACTGATCACAGAGAAAAAGAGAGAGAGACAGAGACAGGGAGAGAGAGAAAAAAAACAGAGGAGAGAGAGATGGGGAGAGAGAGAAAGGAGAGAGAGAGAGAGAATAAATTAGTAGTTGAGAGAATGTTAATAGATGTTATAGAATTAATATTCCTGGGGTATATAGTTGGAGTTATACAACACTGAAATCTGCATATGGTAGCCATCAGGAAGAATGGAGGCATGCATAACCCAATGTAGAAGGTACTCAAAGTTCAAAGTAAATTTATTATCGAAGTGTGTTTATGTCAATACAATAGAATCAATGAAAAACTACACACAGGGGCTGTCAACCAATGTGCAAAAGAAGTCAAACTGTAAATACAAAAGAAAAGCAAGCAAATAAACAAATAAATAAATAAGTATTACTGAGAACATTAATTGTAGAGTCCTTGAAAGTGAGTTCATAGGTTACGGAATCAGTTCAGTATTGAGGTTGAGGAACTGGTTAGGCTGCAAATGGCAGAGAATAAAGATAATGGGCAGACAGTCAAACTGATGGCTTCCTAAAGCTCGATCCCTGACATTTCTTTATGTAAAGACTATTTCAATAAAGGAACAGCACGTCAAAACTGGAAGCTGGTGATGATATTATGAAAAGAGGTGCAATAGAAGATGAAATTGAGCGAGATTAACAGATAATGAAAAGGATAACTGTGCTTCAGAATAATACTGGGCCAGGAGGTTTAATCAGAAGGAGTGGCTGTATAGACTTGATTTCTCCGCTCTCAAGCTCAGAAGGTTCAGAAGTGATTTAACCGAGAAATGTGCTGGTTAAGACGAGAAGCAGTTCCGCAGGTCAGAAATTCCGGAGCAAGGGGACATTTATTCTTGAAAATAATCATTTTCTTCAGGGGTGGTTCAGGGGATGTGTCTTTGTGCTGGAGATAAAAACCCAATGTCAGAATCAGGTTTAATATCACCGGCACAGGACATGAAATTTGTTGTCTTTGCAGCAGCGGTACACTGCAACGTATAATAATAGAAAATAAAACGGTGTGGTAGTGTTCATGGGTTTCATGTCCATTCAGAAGTTGGATGGCAGAGGGGAAGAAGTGGTCATGAACCATTGGATGTGCTCATTCAGGCTTCTGTACCGCCTCCCTGATGGTGGCAGTGACCCAGGTGATGGGGGCCCATCATGATGGATGCCGCCTTTCTGAGGCATTGCTCCTTGAAGATGTCCTGGACACTGCAGAAGCTCGTGCCATAGTGGATCCTTCCCCAGCACTGAGACCTCAGTTGCACTCAGTTGTCTACATTAGCCAAGTCATGTCATTTCCTTGCTAGAAACCAGACATCCCTGACAGTCAGGCAGAGTAAATGACTCAAGGATCTGCTCAAAACTTCCCCAAAGAATCACTCCTGGGGACCACCAGCCCATGATCACTGAAGGTGGAAAAAGCGCATTTGGGATTGTATTGGAAACCTTGCAGCTGTAAATGTGAGGCACAAACGAGCTCAGTGACTGTAGCAGAAAGAAGGATCCTCACCAAATATTTTCTCACTTGCTCCATCAGCCATCTCCTGTTTCAGCTGTAGGTGGAGGCATCTATAATTCCCACATTGGCCCTATCGGTCATCTCAGAACCCAAAGGACCAGCATAAAAGCCAGCCATAGGAACATAGTGAAACTGCAGAGAACTAAGCAGGCCTTTTGGCCCAGCAGATTTGTGCTGACTATCAAGAAATCCATTTGCACTAACTCTAATTCTATATTAATCTTGTTTTTTTTTCTCTCCCCTTACCTGCATCAGATTCCATCCCCCACCCTGCCCCAGATTCAACCACTCATCTATGCACTAGAAGCAATTTACAGAAGCCATCTACAGACATCCCACCCTGCAAAAACTCATTTCAGGGAGGTAGCACCATCAATTTGTGGGAGACTCCTGGAACTTCTGGGAGAGGTGGGATGTCTGCAATAGAGTAACTCCTTAGCAGCTAGCCAGCTAGTTTAAATAACGATAGCTATGCTAATGAACGAATGACACCTGTTAAACTCACCTCAACATGTCTTTTACATTTTAACCCACCATGGGCAATAGAAAAATCACTGTTGCAAACAGTCCAGCAAGCAACAGTCATTATTTTTGACCCCTATTAGGCAGGGGTACACTTTAGTGTAGTCTGGGGTGATGTATGTTTTATATTTTCTTTTTTTGGTACACCCTGCTCTCTCTCTCGCTCGCGCGCTCTCTCTTGCTTTCTCTCGCTCGCTCACAAAAAAATCGACCTCCGTGATATTGTATATAATTTGCGGGCATCAGGGAGCCACTATTAATATGCGGGAGTCTCCCGGAACCTCCGGGAGAGGTGGGATGTCTGCATCTAACTTCCCAACCTGCATGTCTTAGGGACATGGGAGCTCCCAGGGAGAACATGCAAACTTCACACTGACAGTTGCAGAGATGAGGCTTGAACCCGGTCACTGTAGCTGCGAAGTAGTGACTCTGCGAGCTCTCCACTATGTTTCCTGGGGATCCTGAGCGACTTCCAAAGAAACAGAAGAATAGTGTTCTGTGCTCCCCCACCCTCTCCTAACCCCAGTGGCCTGTTGGTGCTGGTTGGGGGAAGGGGTAGTCACCCGAACAGAGAATGATAGATTTTTATAGAGTGCAGTTATTATGAGTTACCAAATCATGTGCTGATGGATGTTAAACGCAATTAAATAAAATGGATGGTGAAGTTAAGGGGTTTACTGACCTGTGCTCCGAGCTCAAAATACCTCTTGCACCTTAGAATTAAATTGATTGGAAATAATCGGTGTTTTGCAACATAAAACATAACTTCACATAATATTAAACAGTGCTATTTTCAATAAACTTGCTCCCAGTTTTTCCGATTCCCTTCTATAAATTCTGCAATGCCCATTAAGGTGAAGTTGATTTTTTCTCCGGATTTTTTAATTTACAAAGTTCTGCTTATTCTATTTTCCTTCAAATTCTTTCCGAGAGAACAGCAAGCTCGAAATAAGGGTGAGGATATTCTTTAATAATATCTCCGTGAATGGCTTTCAGTAAAGCCTCAGCATAGCATTAGGAAGAAGACAAGTTTGCAGATCACAATCCCGCCTGCAATCTCTCTGCATTTCAATGCCCGTCAGATCTTTACTGCTGTAGACGCAGAGACAGAGGCAGCTCCCGAATCCAGTCCTGACACAGCATCGTCACGAAAGACAGCGTGTAGATAGAACTGAAATTCCAAGATCTCCACGGCTGCCTCCACTGCAGTAAGACAAAAATATACAGCACTGTTGTGGAACTGACAGGCTGGGTATCGGCTGCTTCTGTGAATTAATCAAACGCTATAAATAAAACTGTGCAACTTGCTGCAAGAAGGCTGGTACATTGTGTGGGCACTTAATAAAGGCCCAGAATTATACTGCCTCTTTGCCTGACTATATGGAGCTCATGGCCAGCACCTCAGTGCTGAGAGGATTATCTGTTTGTGTGTGTATATGTGTGAGAGAGACGGACTGGTGTGAGGGAGCTTATTCAGTGACATACAGGCACAAAGGCTCAGTGATCACACTGAGGCTGAGTGGGAGATGACAGTGTGGAACAATCTCTTCCTTCTTGCCACAGCTTTTTCTTGACATCTCTGTGCTGCCATATGACTTCACAGTTAAACCATGCTTGTGCAAGAGGATGGTCCCTGCCCTCCACAGTCACACACACAGGGTGAACAGATAATGGTCCTTTGCCAGTGTCAGTGTTTCTCACAGACAATGGTCCTCAGTAACAGACAGTGTTTCACACAGATAATGGTCCTTGGTCACAGACAGTGTTTCACACAGATAATGGTCCTTTGCCAGTGACAGTGTTTCTCACAGACAATGGTCCTCAGTCACAGACAGTGTTTCACACAGATAATGGTCCTTGGTCACAGACAGTGTTTCACACAGATAATGGTCCTTTGCCAGTAACAGTGTTTCTCACAGACAATGGTCCTCAGTCACAGACAGTGTTTCACACAGATAATGGTCCTTGGTCACAGACAGTGTTTCAGACAGATAATGGTCCTTTGCCAGTGACAGTGTTTCACACAGATAATGGTCCTTGGTCACAGACAGTGTTTCACACAGATAATGGTCCTTGGTCACAGACAGTGTTTCACACAGATAATGGTCCTTGGTCACAGACAGTGTTTCTGACAGACAATGGTCCTCAGTCACTGACAGTGTTTCACACAGATAATGGTCAGGGTCACAGACAGTGTTTCACACAGACAATGGTCCTGGGTCACTGACAGTGTTTCACATGGATAATAGAACATAGAATAGTACAGCACAGTACAGGCCCTTCAGCCCACAATGTTGTGCCATCCCTCAAACCCTGCCTCCCACATAACCCCCCCACCTTAAATTCCTCCATATTCCTGTCTAGTAGTCTCTTAAACTTCACTAGTGTATCTGCCTCCACCACTGACTCAGGCAGTGCAGTCCACGCACCAACCACTCTCTGAGTAAATAATCTTCCTCTAATATCCCCCTTGAACTTCCCACCCCTTACCTTAAAGCCATGTCCTCTTGTTTAGAGCAGTGGTGCCCTGGGGAAGAGGTGCTGGCTATCCACTCTATCTATTCCTCTTAATATCTTGTATACCTCTATCATGCCTCCTCTCACCCTCCTTCTCTCCAAAGAGTAAAGCCCTAGCTTCCTTAATCTCTAATCATAATCCATACTCTCTAAACCAGGCACCATCCTGGTAAATCTCCTCTGTATCCTTTCCAACTCTTCCACATCCTTCCTATAGTGAGGCGACCAGAACTGGACACAGTACTCCAAGTGTGGCCTAACCTGAGTTTTGTAGAGCTGCATCATTACCTCGCGACTCTTAAACTCTATCCCTCGACTTATGAAAGCTAACACCCCATAAGCTTTCTTAACATACCCTATCTACCTGTGAGGCAACTTTCAGGGATCTGTAGACATGTACCCCCAGATCCCTCTGCTCCTCCACACTACCAAGTATCCTGCCATTTACTTTGTACTCTGCCTTGGAGTTTGTCCTTCCAAAGTGTACCACCTCACACTTCTCTGGGTTGAACTCCATCTGCCACTTCTCAGCCCACTTCTGCATCCTATAATGGTCCTTGGTCACAAATAGTGTTTCACACTGATAGTGGTCCTTGGTCACTGAGTGCCCCTCAGATTTTGATGTAAAACTTCAGGTGTGGGAAGAAAATGAGATTAGCATGGGATCAGTCTGCATGCCGTGGGCTGAAGGACTGTGTCTGTACTGTGTGGTTGTTTGCATGACCCTCTGCTCTCCTTGCTTCCCACAGAGTTCATCCAGCAGATTGGTACCTTAACTGGGTATAGCTGGGTTGGACTCAGAGCTCAGACTCAGATGTAGTGTTCGCTGATTCTATTGCCTTTTTTGTCGAGTATCCCCTCCAGGGCACTCATGTGCAGTGTGCAGGACAAAGAGAGATTTTGGTCTTCCAGCTACAGCCCTCGCACTGCGCATAACCCCGCCAGGTTCATAGTTCAAATCAAGACAGATTGATAGGTCAAATGGGACCTTCATGCACGCTATCAGAAACCACCCATAATCATTTTATTTGGAATTATAGGTCAATACTACCTTGTGATGTTATGAAGAATATATTATGTATAGAGTCTTGGGTATTTACAAAATTAGCATCCTACTCTAAATGGTGACTCTGTAAACAGAAGTGACACAATCTTGGTGGGAATCCCAGGGGATCCTGTACTGTGGATCAGTTTTAATTTAGCACTGGATGCAGATGAAGCTGCTTTGCTGGGAAGTGTGAAATTGACACGTACTGCAGATCTGCTGCCGCTTTCGCGTTTGCTTGTGAAAAACAGGGGCTGCTCTGATGCAGTGCGCGGTAATCAGAGAGAGTCACGGGTGGCGCGGTGATACACTGCGTAGAGCTGCTGCCACACAGCGCCGGAGACGCGAGTCCATCGTAATCTCGGCCGCTGTCTGTGTGGAGCGTGCATGTTTTAAGTTCAGAGTAAGTTTATTATCTAAGGACGTATATGTCGCCACATGCTACCTTCAGCTTCATTTTCTTGCAGGCATTCACCGTAGAACAAAGAAGTGCAGTAGTCATTGAAAAACTACACGCACACACAGACTGGCAAACAGCCAATGCACCAAAGAAGAGTAACTACACAAAAACAAAAGTATTTACATATATTTATTTGATACGGCAACTACACTGCTAGAGGCTGCAAGAAACTACATGCACAATTCAGCACATCCAGGAAACCACCCCCCCGGGCTCTGTTTCAGTGAAGCAGCCAACATAATCAAAGACCTTGGAAATTCTCTCTTCTCCTCTCCCATTGGGCAGAAGATACAAAAGCCTCACAGCGTGTTCACCATGATCAAGGACAGCTTCTATCCTGCTGTTATAGACTACTGAATGGTCCTCCAGTATGATAAGATTGGACTCTTGTCCTCATGATCTACCTCATTATGTCCATGAGCCTTACTATTTGCCTGCACTGCACTTCCTCAGTAAGGTAATACTTACTCCCCATTTTGTTACTGTTTACCCCCTGTCCTGCCTCAGTGCAGTCATATGATCAAATCCGCAATATAAAGGTTTTCACTGTAGTCAATTTACAAATTTAAGTTTGCAGCACACCTGCCCAAACACCTGTGGCTCACCTGGCCAATCAGGTATGTCACACTGCTTCCGAGTTACCGCTGGAGCACCCGTGTCACATCTGGCCACATCACATCTATTCAAGTACCAACGACTGAACTGGTCACCTTGCAATGACCACACCTACTCACGCACTGGAATCACTTCTGAACAAGCATCTGTGAGACTCTTTGTCAAAGTTGACTTATACCACATCGTACAGTGTCCTCATAATACCTAGCCAGACAGCTGTTTCACACCTGGCTAAATAGCTGCTCCACAGCTGGCATGCTGAATACTCTTTGTGAAGCTGCTGCTGCATTCCCGCTGTAATGCTGTGATCTATAATTCATGAGTGCTAAATTTAGTATCTGATTTTAGTTTGATTTCCTGAGTGACTTTGTGGTTGATTAAACAACAGAATTGGAGACTTTCTTTAATTAATAGACTTGTTTCTAGTTTGGTGCGTGGTCATAGCATTTTCTGTGTGGTTAAAGAGTTAATGTCATACACAGTGGTTCGCTGAAAGTGGTCGTTGTGTGCAAGGGGATTATTCCTGTTCAAGGAAGCACATTTCACTGAACTGGGTCTTTGGTCCACTTCAAAGTGAGGTTTTTGTTGGTTGCAGGGTTCTAGCTTTTAAACTGCTTGGAGGCTTTCAGGTAGTGGTTATCAGACCATAAAATGTAGGAGCAGAATTAGGCCATTCAGCCCATTGAGACTACTCTGCCATTCTATCCCTCTCAACCCCAGTCTCCTGCCTTCTCCCTGTAACCTTTAATGCCCTGACTAATCAAGAACCTATCAACCTCCATTTTAACTATACCCATTGTCACAGCTGGCTGTGGATTTGGCCCCTACCGTCATCTGTGACAATGAATTCCACAGCTTCACCACCCTCTGGCTAAAGAAGTTCTTCCTCATCACTGCTGTAAAGGGAACGTCCCTCCATTCTGGGGCTGTGCCCTCTGGTCCCAGACTCTCCCGCTATAGGAAACATCCTTTCCACATACACTCTATCTAGGTTATCTAGAGTTAAGTTCCATGCTCTTGTCAACATTGCTACCTTGGCATTAGCGTACCTCACATCATCCCATCACGTCAGAGTGAACATACAGTGCTATCGGTCATTATCCACAGGAGCTTCACACTGTGTGCAATCACTCCTACATGCGCACACGCCTCAGCATACAAAGATGCAGTGTTTGTACGTGCACAGACAAACGTGCATTTGCATGGACTATTACCTATCCACGTGCATGGACTTAAACACGGTTGGATTCGGATTCTTTTGTGATCCAAAGTTTCTTCAGAAGACAGAAATGAGGCATAAAACTTGTTGCCTGTGATCATTTTATTCAGTGTTACAAGAGAAAAGGAGAACAAAAATGGGGAGAGATGAACGAAAGCGAGGAAGACTAAAAGTACTGTGGTCTTCTCATAAAACTACTGATTACAGAAAATTCCAATAACATAGCCAAATTCAAACAGCGACACCTGCTACTGAAACCAGGAGGTGTCCAGAAAAAAATATAGAGGCAAATACAGCCACTGAAAAATTCACTGATCAATTATACTACATACTGTCTAGATTGGTGATCATATAAAAATGCAGACAAGCATAGGAAAATTAAACTACAAGAAAAATAACAATTCTACCACACAATCCAACAACTCATATGAATATGCACAGATGCAAATGCAATCATACTCATGTGTACGCACATATGTATGAACATACACATAGACATGCATACGTGAATATCAAAGATGCAAATATTCACATGCAAATGCACCCATCTCTGCAAAGACTACCACACATACACAGACATGCACATACACAATCACTGGTCACTTTATTAGGTACATCCTGTACTTAATAAAATTCCCACTGTGGGTATGTTTTATGGTCTTCTGCTGCTGTACCCATCCACTTCAAGGTTTGACATGTTGTGCATTCAGAGATGGTTCTCTGCATACCCCTATAGTCATACATTGTTATCTAAGTTACTCTCACCTTCCTGACCGCTTGAACCAATCTGCCCATTCTTCTCCAACCTGCCTCATTAACAAGGTGTTTTTGTCCACAGAGCACTGGGTTCTTTTTGTTTATGGCATCACTTTCCATAAACTCTAGCGACTGTTGTGCGTGAAAATCCCGGGAGATCAGTAGTTCCTGAGATACTCAAACCACCCAGTCTGGCACCAACAATCATTCTCCTGTCAAAGTTACTTATCAGAATCTGGTTTATTATCATGGGCATGTGTCATGAAATTTGTTAACGTAGCAGCAGCAGTTTGATGCAATACATAATATAGAAGAGGAAAAATAATAATAATAATAAATCAATCAATCAATCAATTACAGTGTACATATATTAAATAGATTAAAAGTCATGCAAAAAAAAACAGAAATAATATATATTTTAAAAGTGCGGTAATATCCAAGGGTTCAATGTCCATTTAGAAGTCAGATGGCAGAGGGGAAGAAACTGTTCCTGAATCGCTGAGTGTGCGCCTTCAGGCTTCTGTATCTCCTACCTGATGGTAACAGTGAGAAAAGGGCATGCCCTGGGTGCTGGAGGTCCTTAATAATGGACACTGCCTTTCTGAGGCACCACTCCTGAAAGATGTCCTGGGTACTTTGTAGGCTAGTACCAAAGATGGAGCTGACTAGATTTACAACCTTCTGCAGCTTCTTTTGGTCCTGTGCAGTAGCCCCTCCATACCAGACAGTGATGCAGCCTGGCAGAATGCTCTCCATGGTACATATATAGAAGTTTTTGAATGTATTTGTTGACATACCAAATCTCTTCAAACTCCTAATGAGGTCTAGTCACTGTTTTACCTTCTTTATAACTGCATTGGTATGTTGTGACCAAGTTAGATCCTCTCAGATCTTGACACCCAGGAACTTGAAACTGCTCACTCTCTCCGCTTCTGATCCCTGTATGAGGATTGGTATGTGTTCCCTTGTCTTACCCTTCCTGAAGTCCACAATCAGCTCTTTTGTCTTACTGATGTTGAGTGCCAGCTTGTTGCTACGACACCACTCCTATAGTTGGCATATCTCACTCCTGTGCGCCTTCTTGTCACCATCTGAGATTCTACCAACAATGGTTGTATCGTCAGCAAATTTATAGATGGTATTTGAGCTATGCGTAGCCACACAGTCATGGGTGTAGAGAGAGTAGAGCAGTGGGCTAAGCACACACCCCTGAGGTGTGCCAGTGTTGATCATCAGCGAGGAGGATATGTTGTCACCAATCTGCAGAGATTGTGGTCTTCCGGTTAGGAAGTTGAGGATCCAATTGCAGAGGGAGGTACAGAGGCCCAGGATGTGTAACTTCTCAATCAGGATTGTGGGAATGATGGTATTAAATGCTGAGCTATAGTCAATGAACAGCATCCTGACATAGGTGTTTGTGTTGTCTGGGTGGTCTAAAGCCATGTGTAGAGTCATGGAGGCTGCATCTGCTGTTGAACTATTGTGGAAATAGGCAAATTGCAGTGGGTCCAGGTCCTTGCTGAGGCAGGAGTTCAGTCTAGTCATGACCATCCTCTCAAAGCATTTCATCACTGTAGATGTGAGTGCTGCCGGGCGATAGTCATTAAGGCAGATCACATTTCTTCCCTTTCTGATGTTTGGTCTGAACAACAACTGAATCTCTTGACCGTATCTGCAGTTTTTACACGTTGAGTTGCTGCCTTGTGATTGGCTGATTAGATATTTGCGTGAATGAGCAGGTGCACAGGTGTACTTAATATGTGGCCATTGATTGTATAAACATACACACATAAACACAGTACAATTGTTCAATAGCACTTTTGAGCGGGATACTCACTAATAACAGACTCATCCAAGTTATACTAGAAAATACGGGTTAGGGACCACAAGCATAACCCAGAACTCCTGGCCTCCTTCACCATCCAGAAGTTATCCACTGGTGTCTCAACTGAGCAGGGCTCCCAGCGAGTCGTGTTTCGAAGCCTCCTAGTGTCTGGCAGAAGACTGCTAACACAGTGACCTCTGAGAATCCACATCTTGCTGGAGCCAAGAATCTCATCAGAGCTGTGCGGGACGCGGGGAACAGTGAGTGTTAACCTGTCTCGTTCTGCATGCATTGCCTCTGGATGAAGTAATGAATGTTATTGAAGCTCAGTGAGATCAAAGGCTGGAGCGTAAATATTTATCGAGCAACGTGGAAAAACAGGATAAAAAAATAACAAGATTGCAGGACACTGGAGGGAGTGTCGAACTGGAATACTTCCCTTGGGTGACAACCTATCAAGCAACTCACAAGGTCATCCAGAGTGCATCAAGATCCATCTTTGCCAATGTTGTGGGAATCCAGTCGATGGAAAAAGCATGTGCTGACCAGAGGATCAATGGCATCTATAAGGTTCTTTGCTGGGCCAGACCAGGGGGAAGGTCCGACCATCAAACACACCATGAGTATTGGATGAACCAGAGATTGTAAGAGGCTCTGTGC
Organism: Mobula birostris; assembly: GCF_030028105.1. Lineage (NCBI taxonomy): Eukaryota > Metazoa > Chordata > Chondrichthyes > Myliobatiformes > Myliobatidae > Mobula > Mobula birostris. The sequence goes on from NC_092387.1 coordinate 41,288,652, forward strand.
CATCTCAGGCTGGGCTGAGCCAAATTGCTTCAGCAGAGCCCAATCATAGAGGAAGGTCACCCATTTGATCCATCATAATTCTGGTCAGCCATACACCCTTCAATCTGGAGTTCACTCTACCATATTCACAAAACCTTAATCAGAATACAGAGTGCCCAGAGAAATAGTCTGAGCCCAATCCATTGTCAAACCTGACCGGGGAAAGGCACAGGAGACAGAAGATACTACAGATACTGGAAAATGCAGCAACAAACAATCTATCAGAAGAATTCAGAGGGTTGAGCATCTAAGGAAAACAGATCTCCTCCACAGACTTTTTTTTTATGACAATGCAGTAGTTTAAGGCTTCACTGCAGATAACAATTTTGCAAGTTTACTTGGTTGCATGGGAAATCTGAATTCAGTTAACCAAGTAAATCTGCAAAAAGTCATCAGTAGTAATCTTGAAACTGCTGAATAGCATTTGTAGAGACCTTCTTTCCTTATCCATTTGGGTCTATCTGTGATGTCTCACACTCCAAAATGGTCCTTTCAGATGCTCAATTCAAGAGTAAATGGAAAGTTGTGGTGGGAGAGAAAGAACTAAATTCCATCTAGACACCTGGGCAGTGCTGAAAGACCAGTGGAGAAGAGGCATTGCACTCTCAGGGGCCTTCCAAGCACAATATTTGGGTATGGTCCCATGATGACCTTACATTGAATGGAGTTGACCTCAAATACCCCACCTACAGAGGATATCTGGTCACTATCCATGGTGACTTACTGTGCCTAGTCAATCCGATGGTGAATTACATCACCAATGTGTGCCTTTGCAGAAAGGTTCCTCCCAGGGTATGGGAAGGGGTCCATGCTATCTAGTATATTACTGTGGTGCTTTATTGTCGGAGAACAGTGTTATACAGCAAGGGTGGGTTGGCAAAAAGTGTTAGTTTACAGTATGTGCTGCTTTGTACACTTTAATCAAAGAATTATCAGTGCCTTGGAGCTTGGTCTCCACATCTGCAGGCCACCTTTGTACTCTGCAGCTCAGTTACTGAAGTTGGGTCTCCTTTGTTCTGCAGTAGGGACGAGAAGACTGAACAGATCTCCTTTTGTGCCGAAGATTAACTCCACCTCCATGAAAGGTGAGGAACAGAGAGGACTGTGAGCTGTGTTGAGGCAATGGCCCAGCCTTGCTTAACACCAGTTTGTATAAGATTGGGACCATTTTGGATCCATTGATTAAGATCATGGCTGTATGTCACCATAAGGCAGACATACAATGGAGACAACTTTCTCAGGCAGTCATATTTGAGAAGATAGTTTGCAATCCCTCTCAATTGACAACATTGATGGTGATGCCTCTATTTGAGAAGATAGTTTGCAGTCCCTCTCAACTGAAAGTACTGATGGTGATGCCTCTATTTGAGAAGATAGTTTGCAATCCCTTTCAATTGAGAGCATTGACCGTGATGCCTATATTTCTCTTGGAGTTATTGCAAGGTGACAATCATATCCATGGTCATTAGATAAATAGATCTGCACCATGACTTGAGGAGCACTGATCACTGGGAGAGACAATTGAGGAAGATCCTGACAATGATTTCCCCGAGGCAGAAAGCAGGAAGATCGATGTTCTTTCTCTAACCAGACATGGGAGATGAGGTGAATTTGTGACTGAAATTCCTCTTGTCTAAGTTTGAGAACTTTAGCCAGGATACCATCTGCTCCCTAGATTTCTATTTCAGTCAACGTATGGCCTTTTGATTTTCTGTTGGTTGGTGGTGGTGCTGAAGCTGGATTGGGTGGTATACTGAGGGATAGGGTGGTTGAGGAATTCTTCCAAATGTTTCTTATAGCAGGCAATGATTACGTCTCTGTGCTTAATCAGCTCACCTCCCTTCTTGTCTATCAGCTGAATGGTATTGGGCCGTTAAGCTATGAATGACCTTGACAACACAAAAGAATTCACATCTTATTGTTAGAGTCAATGGAGCTCTTCCTACTCAATATCTGTTCTTTCAGTCGGGGATACCCTGGTAGACTCAGACAAAATGCCGGGGGAACTTAGCGGGTCAGGCAGCATCTATGAAAGGGAAATGGACTGTCATTGCTTGTGGTCGAGATGCTTCATCTGTATTGAAGTATGGGTGAGGGATGGTCAGTATAAAAAGGTAGAGGAAAGAGGTGGAGCAAGAGCTGGCAAATGATATTTGAATCCAGGTGAGAGGGTGTGATAAGCAGGTGGAGGGAAGGGGGCGAGGGGGAATGGTGTCAGAAGCCAGAAAGTGATAAAGGGCTGAAGATAGGAGAGGAAAGTGGAACATGTATAGCAGTTACCATAAAACTTTACAGAGGCAGCAATCAGAATATTGGATTTCAATTCCCACCGCTGTATGTAAGGAGTTTGTATGTTCTCCCCATGACTGAGCGGATTTCCTCTGTGTTTTCCAGTCTCCTCCCACAGTCGGAAAATACATGCAGGTTAGGGTTAGTAAGTTGTGGGTGCGGGCTGTATTGGAGTCAAAAGCATAGCAAGACTTGCAGGTTTCCTCAGCAAGAGACAAAGCAAATGACTCATTTCACTTAACATTCCCATGATTTGATGTACATGTGACAAATGTACATCTTTAAAAAGGGAAGGAGGTTGGGCAGGGAGCCAATGGGAGGAGTATACAGGAGGCAGGAAGATGGAGAAGGTGGGGGAAGAAAATAGATCTGCTGATGGGTGTCAGATGGATCGAGAAAGAGGGAAAGGAGGAAGGGGACAGGTGTGTTCCTGTCACCAGTTTGGAGATGTCTCAGGCAGAATATGAGTGGATGTTGCTCTAATTTGTTTTGAGCCTCAGATGGGCAGTGAAGGAGGCCAAGCTCAGACATGTCAGGGTGGGAATGGGAAGGAGAATTAAAATTGCTGGCAACTGGGAGATGCAAGTGGTCGCAGTAGAAAGAGCAAAGGCACTTGGCGAAATCAGATTCCAACATCTGCAGCACCTTATGCCTCACTGTTGGATCTCAACCTTCAGGTGACATTGACCGAAGACACTAACTGTTTCTGTCTCCATAGATACTGCCTGACCTGCTGAACATTTCCAGCATTTCCTGCTCTTACACTAAGTTCACAGCGTCTGCTGTTTTTGCTCTTCGTCAATGAGCAGCAACCCCCGGTATCTGGGAGGTTCTCTCACACAGTATTTCTTCTGCCTGTCTTGGCTGCAGACGTTTAAAGGCAGATTTTCTGGAGCAGGTGTTAGGATTCTTCTGCCTCTGTAGAGTTCCATTCCAGCACACCTCTACTGGCAGCAGCCGTACTGCGCAATAGTGTCGAAACACCTCAGACACTCACACTCACCCACACTATCACACTCACACCCACGCACACATCACACTCACTGTCAGTGTGGTTGCCGGATGTACACAGCAGAGAGAATCCTGCTCTCTCAGCATTTTTCCGGCACCGAGATCCCAGCTAAGATCCGTCATCAGACCGAGGTACCGGCATGAGGAAACCTAGCTGGCCACTTTGGGCACTGGGCAAAGGCAGGAAGAGAAGAGGCAACAGCTCAGTCATTCCCTCAGCAGATAGGGATCTGATCCTTCATCCGCTGCCGTCTGCACCGTGGATCCCTCTGACCAGGAGCCCAGACAGAATTTAAGATTCAAGATTGTTTAATGTAATTTCTAGTACACAAGGGTAAAGGAAAATTCAGTAATTGTTACTCTGGATCCACTACAGCACAAAAAGAAACACAATAAGAAAAAAAACACAATAATAAAAGGACAATAAATGTATAAGATAGTTAATATACATAGATTGATTGTATGACTGTAAAGTGAGGCTGGACATGAGTGTCTGTACATAAGGTGACTGACAGGAAATGATTAACAGTCGTGGTGGGGTGGGTTAGTGAGTGGAGATGTTGATCTGCTTGGGGAAAAGTAAATGCTGGAATCTGGAGCGACAGACAATCTGCTGGAGGGACTCAGCAGGTCGAGCAGCATCCGTGGGGGAGAAGGAATTGTCGACAGTCCCTCACTTCCCACAGATGCTGCTCCACCTGCTTTGGTCCTCTGGCAGATTGTTTGTGGCTTCAAACAGAATGGGGCCTCACTAAATCCTCTGCCTCTTTCACTTCAGAGACCTCCATTTCTAGTGATGTCCTCATTTAACACAGCCAGGACAAGAGAGCAGCAGTCCCTGCTGCTTCCACTGTTATTGTAGTGATGCACACATGCAGTTGCTTATTTACAATGAAAAATTTTGAAGTAGTCTTCATATGGCATGGCTGCCTCTAATTCCACGGTCTCTCTCCCCCACTGACTGTACAGTTGCCATCCCAAGCTTTATCCTGAATCTGTGAGAGTAGCTACTCAATTTCTGCTGAAACCCTACCTCACGCAGACTGCTGCCTCTGGGCCAGCAGATGGATGGACTGAGTGGACTCCCCCTCTCCTCACTGTACTTTCCACTCTCACCAGTATCAAGCTGTTCTGGGGACAGCCTCAGCAGCTCCCAACCATAGAATCATGAAGTTATACAGCACAGAACTGTGATGCTGAGGCTTTGTAAGGCACTGGTAAGGCCTCACCTTCAATATTGTGAACAGTTTTGGGTCCCTCATCTTAGAAAAGATGTGCTTGCATTGGAGAGGGTCCAGAGGAAGTTCACAAGGATGATTCTGGGAATGAAAGGGTTATCATACGAGGAAAGTTTGATGGCTCTGGGTCTGTACTCTCTGGATTTCAGAAGGATGAGGGGGGGATCTCATTGAAACCTTTCGAACGTTGAAGGGCCTAGACAGAGTAGATGTGGAAAGGATGTTTCCCATGGTGAGAGAGTCTAGGACAAGAGGGCACAGCCTCAGGATAGAGGGGCGCCCTTTCAAAACAGAGATGCAGAGAAATTTCTTTAGCCAAAGGGTGCTGAATTTGTTGCCACACGCAGCTGTGGAGGCTAGGTCATTGAGTGTATTTAAGGCAGAGATTGTTGGGTTCTTGATTGGACAAGGCATCAAAGGTTGCGGGGAGAAGACCGGTAACTGGGGTTGAGGAGGAGACAGGAAAAAGGATCAGCCTTGATTGAATGGCGGAGCATACTTGATGGGCCAGATGGCCTAATTCTGCTCCTATGTCTTACGGTTGAGAAACAGGCCCTTTGGCCCACAAAATCCATGCTGCTCCACACTAATCCAATTTGCCAGCATTTAGTCTTCCATGCCTTGATGATCAAGTTCCTATCTAAATGATGTGAGAGTCTCTGTCTTCACCATCCACCTAGGCATTGTGTTCCAGATTCCGAGCCCTGTGGATGAAATAATTCTTCCTCATATCCCCCTTAGACCTTCAAACTCCTTCCCTTAATCCTGTGCCCTGTAGGTATAGACATGCCTGCAATGGGAAAATCTGCCTTCTTTTCACCACTCATAGATCTATACATCTCTACTATGTCCCCTACAACCTCCTCCATTCCAAGAAAGCAAACACAGCCTATCCAGTCTCTCCCCTGACCTGAAACATTCACCCCTGGCAACATCCTGGTGAATGTCCTCGTCACCTCCCTCTGGATTAAGGAGTCAGACTTTGTCTTTCTTTGTTCCTTTCCATCTCCTCTCTTCTTAGCTCCTCATTCTTCCCCTTCAACCACCCCTCCCAGGTGTATGGGGTTGAGTGGGATCTGGGATCAGCCATGATAGAATGTTGGAGCAGACTTGATGGGCTGAATGGCCAAATTCTCTTCTCTGTCATGGTCTTAGGGCCTTCGTTTGTCCCACCTTTTGCTCCCCTCCACTCTGTGTCCCCATTGCAACCTCGCCCACCTCAACCCCACCACCCATTTCTATCTCCATCTCCCTCCTGGTTCCATTCACCTACTACCCACACATTTCACCCATCCCTGTCTGTTCCATCTGCCATGGTTCCTTTTATCACCTGAAGCCGTTTTCAGCACTGGTAGCCCGTTATGTTTCTGCTTATCTCCTTCCAGCAGCTGTCTCTACGTTCACCCTCCCTCTCCCACCTGACCCCATCTGCTTTGTTATTTTTTTATCAGCCCTGTGCCTCTATCTCCCTTCTCCTTTCCTTCCAGTCCTTCACCAGGCTCGATCTGCCCATCATCCTTCACCCATCGACAGTCCACCAATCACCTCTGGCGTCTGTTGCATCCATGCGCACTCCGACTGGCTACCTCCCCTGTCCACTCTCAGCCCTGCGGCAGGATCTTGACCCGAGACTTTAGCAGTGCTTTTCTCCCACCGCAGATGCTGCTCGGCGTGCAGAGTTCCCCCAGCAGTTTGTTTCTCTCTCCCCTCCCTTCTATTCCCTCCTCTTCAATCTACCCCTCAATGTTCCCCCTTGCCCCCGCCCTCTATTGATCTTTTATCCCCACTCCTCCGCCAAACCCTTCTCTTTCACTGCCCTCCCATCTCCCAACCCTTGTCTGAAAGGCCTAGATAGAGTGGATGTGGAGAGGATGTTTCTGTTAGTGGGAGAATCTATGACAGGGGGCACAGCCTCAGAATACAAAGACATCCCTTTAGAACAGAGATGAAAAGGGATTTCTTTGGCCTGAGGCTGTTGAATCTGTGGAATTCATTGTAACAGACAGTTGTGAGGGCCAAAATCATTGGATATATTGAAAACAGAGGTTGTTAGGTTCTTGATTAGTAAGGATGTCAAAGGTTACGTGGGGGGAAGGCAGGAGAATGGGTTTGAGAGGAATACTAAATCAACATGATGGATGGCAGAGCAGACTCAATGGGCTGACTGGCCTTATTCTGCTCCCTTGTCTTGTGGACTGCTTATTGCATAGCTGGAGAGGATTTTGAAACAAGCAGTGTTTTGATTTCAGATAAGCTTTGAGAATGACCCATTGCTTTCCCATGGTTGCAAACTACTTTTCCCAAGGATATTTGGTGTTTTATGGCTCATTAGTGTGTTCAGATGTTGTACACGGAGCACTGCTGGACTGTGAGGCAATGATCCTGTGCAACAGTGAGGTTGTTTAGTCACGGATGTGTGTGTTTGGCTGGTGGGGAATCAGCACTGGGTAAGCGGGCAGCTGACCTGCTCATCTATCCTGTTTCATTTGGTCCCCGAGCACTCTCTGCAGTTAGCGTGCTTGGCTCAGCCCTGGCCCCTCACTGCCAGGCAATGCTCTCCGGTGTGGGAGAACTGATGGCACTGATCCCTTGCTGCACCACACACCGGTTGTGTGGGGGGCTGGCTCGGCCGCAGGCCCGGCTGTTCAGCCGCAGTCCCCGTTTAGAAAGCCGGAGGAGCGGTGATAGCAGTTTCATCCTGGCCACGGAGCTGCCGATCCTTGCTCGTTGCCGAACCCACCTCAAGCTGATGAGCTGCAGCAGCTTCATTCCAGATTAAACACTTCCCAGCCTCGTTTAATGGAAGGGGCAGAGGGAACAGAGCAGGATCTGGCTCTCCCTTTCTAGCTTTCGTCAGCCACTGGCACGCTGCCAGAAGATTGATGGTGGGCCACCATTGTTTAAAAAGGAGGAAGGAACAGATCCAGTCAGTTTAAACACAAAATAATCTGCAGATGCTGTAAAAGATCGCAACACTTTCAGTACGCTGGATGAACTCAGCAGGTCGGGCAACATCAGTCAGAAATGATGAGTTGACGTCTTCGTCAGGACTGAAGAATGAAAGATGGGGAAGGATTTGAAGAATGCTTGTAGCCTAAATTGAAAGACCAGTAATTTGAAAGACAAAGGGGTGGGGGAGGGGAAGCATTGACGTCACAGCCCTGAAAACAATGGGTGGTAGAAGAAGGAGGCAGAACCATGAGGGAGGTACTGTCTAGCACCTCCACTTGTCCACCTTGTCGAGTACCTCCACTCTGTCCGCCACAACAGACAGGATCTCCCGGTAGCCACCCACTTCAACTCTGCTTCCCATTCCCATTCAGATATGTCCATACATGGCCTCCTCTACTGCCATGATGAGGCTAAACTCAGGTTGTCTCATATACCGTCTAGGTAGTCTGCAGCCCCTTGGTATGAACATAGAATTCTCCAACTTCTGGTAATTCCCTCCCCCTCCCTTCCTCTATCCCTATTTCACTCTACCCCCTCCCCCAGCCCCTCATGGTTCTGCCTCCTTCTTCTACCACCCATTGTTTTCAGGGCTGTGACGTCAATGCTTCCCCTCCCCCACCCCTTTGTCTTTCAAATTACTGGTCTTTCAATTTAGACTACAAGCATTCTTCAAATCCTTCCCAATCTTTCATTCTTCAGTCCTGACGAAGGGTTCCGGCCCAAAACGTCGACTCATCGTTTCTGACTGATGCTGCCCGACCTGCTGAGTTCATTCAGCGTACTGAAGGTGTTGCTCCAGTCAGTTTAACACTGGAGCAGGGCAGACTGTTGGGCAAAGTCCTAAGGGATGGTGTAAATCAACATTCAGAGAGTCATGGGTTAATCAGAGTAGTCAGCATGGATTTGCTCAGGGAAGATTACGTCTGAATAATGAATAAAAATTTTTAGGATCTGGGGGTACATGTCCACAGATCCTTGAAAGTTGCCTCACAAGTGGATAGGGTAGTTAAAGCTTATGGGGTGTTAGCTTTCATAAGTCGAGGGATAGAGTATAAGAGTCGCGAGGTAATGATGCAGCTCTATAAAGCTCTTGTTAGGCCACATTTGGAGTATTGTGTCCAGTTCTGGTTGCCTCACTATAGGAAGGATGTGGAAGCATTGGAAAGGGTACAGAGGAGATTTACCAGGATGCTGCCTGGTTTAGAGAGTATGCATTATGATCAGAGATTAAGGGAGCTAGGGCTTTACTCTCTGGAGAGAAGGAGGATGAGAGGAGACATGATAGAGGTATACAAGATATTCAGAGGAATAGATAGAGTGGATAGCCAGCACCTCTTCCCCAGGGCACCACTGCTCTAAACAAGAGGACATGGCTTTAAGGTAAGGGGTGGGAAGTTCAAGGGGGATATTAGAGGAAGATTATTTACTCAGAGAGTGGTTGGTGCGTCGACTGCACTGCCTGAGTCAGTGGTGGAGGCAGATACACTAGTGAAGTTTAAGAGACTACTAGACAGGTATATGGAGGAATTTAAGGTGGGGGGTTATATGGGAGGCAGGGTTTGAGGGATGGCACAACAATGTGGGCCGAAGGGCCTGTACTGTGCTGTACTATTCTATGTTCTGTGTTTATGTAACAAGGAAGGTTGTAGTCCCAGAAGGGTATTGAGGGGTATGGAATCATGCAGCATGATAAGAGACTCTTCGGCCCATCGAGTCCATGTCAATCATCAAGAGCTTCAGATGGGGGTGGTGGTAGGGTGGGAGAGGGGAGCACATGTTCCTGCCTACATTAACAGTTTGAGGTTCAGGGAATTGAGAGCTTCAAGTTCCAAGGTGTGAACGTCACCTATAGCCTGTCCTGTTCCAAACACATCGATGTCACAGCCATGAACCACACCAAAACCTTTATTCCTCAGGAGATGAAAGAAATTCAACATGACCCCATCGACTCTTTCCAATTTGTATTGATGCACCATAGAAAGCATCCAGTCTGGTTGTAGAACTGGTTGGTATGGCAACTGCTCGCACGTGACCACAAGAAACTGCAGAGAGTTGTGGACACAGCTCAGCACATTAGAGGAACCAGCTTCCATTCTATGGATTCTGTCTTTACTTCCCTCAGTGAAGCAGCCAGCATAATCAAAGACCTCACCGACCCCAAATGTTCGTTCATCTCCCCTTTCCCATCAAGCAGCAGATAGAACAGCCTGAGATCACACTCCACCAGGCTCACGGACAGCTCCTATCACACTCTTATCTGACTCTTGAATGGACCTGTTGTATGATAAGTCAGACTTTTGGCTTACAATCTACCTCATTATGATCTACACTTTATTCTTCACCTACACTGCACTCTTTCTGTACTAACTTGTTGTTTTACCTTATTCTTGGACAATGATTTGATCTATATAAACATATGTAAGACAAGCTTTTCACTATATCTTGGTACACGTGACAATAGTAAACCAATACCAATACCTAGTGCTCATCTGCATTAATCCTGTGTTGTTCTCCACACACTCCACCATCTTACCATTCACCTGCACATGGGGTGGGGAGTTTACAGTGTTTTGATCAATCTGCGAACCCATACATCTCCTTGGGAAGAAACTGGAGGAATGCCTTGTGTTTGCAGGGAAAGTTCTGTACAGACAGTGCTGGAGATCAGGACTTGCAGTAGGATGCAAACAAAGGTCCGGGTGTTTGAGAAGGTCGTGCATGGCAAATTGATCAAGAAAGTAGAGCACATGGATGCAAAGGAGAGTGGTGTTGGATTCAGTAAGAGAAATCACGGGGAATGGCCAACAGGAGGCTAGTAAATGGAGGACTGCATTTACTGGAGTTCCACATATTATAATTTAAAAGAGGAGACTCCACCATTAAGAGGATGTCCAGATGAAGAGTGTCAGCCTAAAATGTTGACTGTCCATTTCCCTGCGTGGTTGCAGCCTGACTCACTGAATTCCTCCAGCCTTTTGTCCATGGTTAATCAGTCCAGCCATGATACCAAAACTGGGCGTGACGTTAAAAGTGAGGAATGGGTTTCTAGGCCACAGTATGGTATTGATGATCATGTCAGGTATGCACAGAAGTGACAGATGCAGTGCAATGCAAGGAAGCATGCAGTTGTGCATTTGGGAGAACAGACAAAGTTGAGATGGCCGACCTCCAGTGATCACAGGCACGTTCCATTGTCGCAGAGGTGGATTCCCCCTGATGAGCATTGGTTCCAATCCCAGCTAAGAGCCTCAATGCCACGCTCAGTCAGAAGGCACATGAACTGGTATGATACTACAAAATGTGGTAGAACAAAAAGATCAACAGATCCTGGAAGCAGTGGAGCAAAACCAAAAGATCTGCCTCCTTGTTAATTGAAGCATAAAATATAAAATCCACAAGCTCCTGCTTGAATTGTATAAAACACTGGTTAGGTCATCGCTAGAGAACAGTGTACGGCTCTGCCCATCCCAATACACAAGAAAGATGTGACATCAATAGAGAGGGTGCAGAGGAGATTTTGCCAGGGATAGAATGACTCAGATGGGATTGTGTTTTTTTAAATCTAATTATTAAATATTTAAATACAATTATAAGAGGGTTTGACAGGATAAGTATGAAAGAACTGTGAGTGGCTAGGTCAATAACTCAGACCTAGTTCCAGAAGTCATTGTTTGAAAGACTTGATAAGCAGAACTCCTCATTGTAATTAAAGTATATTTGGCATGCAAGCCCTGATTTTAGCTCCACAAATAGATCTAATCTCAGTGCAGGTTGGTGTCAGGCAAGGTTGTATCATTGGCTGGATACGTTCCTCAGTCATTCTAGCTTTGATGATGCAGCTCACCTCTCCAGCAAGCTTCCGGCTGCAGTGAGGCTAGTCTACAATGCTGATGGGAAACTGTTCAATCTGTGTCACCTCTACAGCAGAATAAAGGTTACTCCTAGCTCAATTAGCAAGCTGCAAATTGCAGACAACACTTGTGTAAGCACGTTTGCAAACTCCAAGTCATTGTTTACCTGTTCACTTAATTGCATGAGAGAATGGGACTTTATATCGGCAAAACAAAGGTCCTCTACCAACCCGCCCCAGGAGACATCAACCTCTCTCAATAAAGATCTCGGAAAACATACATTGCTTCCTATACCTCAGGAGCCATCGATAGAGAAATTTATCACTTTCGCCTCTAGTACTGTGTTTGGCCATTGAGGAATGGAGTATTTGACAATCAAGACTGCAAACCTGAAACAAAACTCATGATCTGCTAGAAAGAAAATAAATGTGGCTCTGTGGATTTGACAGTGCTATAAGGTTAAACTGGAAATAATTGAGTCAGAGAAGGAAATGTTTATTTTCCTATGCTATGTTCAGGAACCTTGAGTTGAAAATGCATTGGGGACAACCTTGTAGTTAATATTCCTTGTACACAGGGAGCACTGCTAGGAGAAACAGGATTGGAAGTTGATTCAGACATTCACCAGAAGAGCTGAACTGCTGGGCTGTGGTAGGATTTAGAGCACTGACACTCTCACATTACTCCTTGCACATTGATGTTAGCACAGCCCAGTCACTGTCTACCTTTGTTCTAGACTATAGGTGTCTTTGGTTGAACACTTCCTTAGCTTTGTTCTACATCTGACAGGTGCTGTTATGTCCTGTGAATGTTTGTGGAAACAATTCAGAACAAGCTTTACTCTGTAGATAAAAGAGAGACCACAGATGATAGAATCTGGAGCAAAGCACAAACGTTGGGGGAACTCAGCAAGACAGGCAGCGTCTATTTACTTTAGTCAGTATTTACTCAGTATTCAGAAGCTTTACTCTGTATTTAACCTATCTTGTACGGGCACCATGGGAGTGTTGATTGGGCCATGCAAAAGAAAGCTTACTCTATTTAAACCATGCTACTGCTGCTCTGGGAATGTTTGATTAAAGAGAGCTGTAATCAGTGACTAACCATCCTCTATCTAACCTGGAACTATCTGACGATTCTATCCAGAGAACGCGTGCATACTCTGTATCTAACCTGCACTATACTGCATTGGGTATTTGATGTAGAGTGCAGAGGGAGCTTTATTGTGTGTTTACCCTGTGCTGTGTCTGCCCTGTGGGAGTTTGATCAGACAGTGTCAAGGAAGCTTATGTTGCAAATTATGCTATATCTGCTCCATTAGATGGGATAGTGTTGAGGGACTGCACTAATCCATTCTGTTCCTGCTCTGGGGGTCTTGCGTCCCTTGAACATTCATCCTTCACCTCAAGTGAAAACGCAGCACCAACTGCCTACCCATCCTATCAGCCGTGCCCTGGCCCTCGCAGGGAGGGTCCGCAATTCCACAATGGCCTCATCAGTCACCTCGGGACCACAGAAGCAGAGGGGAAGCAGATCATCCTCGATCCTGAGGGACTGGCTTGGACGTAGAAGAAAGTTCAATACAGTTAATTTTGGGGAGTGTTTAATTCCATTAAGGAACAGCTGATAAAAAAACACTGGCAATATCTGGCATAACAGATAGGAATGCTTGCTTCTCCTCTAAAGAAGCCATCTTTTATATAAAAAAAGGCCTCTGGAGAAAGATGTAATAGCGTGCACAGTGCCCGAGTGAACCAGATGTATCTTTTGTAGGCAGGCGGCTGGATGAAACACCCACCGTGAGCCCACTGCTGATTAATGCATACAGGTGAGGCCTGAAGCCTTGAAATAGATTTTTATGACAGAGGGGCTGTGCTCCAGTTGGACCAAAAGCCTGAACTGGAATTTATGGTCTGGATTTCGGGCTGGTGTAAACCAGGTAACACTTGCCTTGTTAATACTTATCTAGGTTCAGGGAATTCAGTAGGGTAGCCATCAGATAATATAGGCCTGTTGTCAAGAAGCGATTTTGTCTTGAATACCTTGCACTTTATCATTTACCTGCACTGTGTTTTTTTCGGTAGATTTTAGACTTTATTCTGCATTGTTACTGTTTTACCTTAATGTAGCTCAATGTACCCGAGAATGATTTGATCTGTGTAAGCTGTATGCGAGACAAGCATTTCACTGTATCTTGGTACATGTGACAATAATAAATCAATACCAATACCAAAAAGAATGCAGGAATAAATTGTTGGAATATGGCACCAGTTTTGCAGTGAGCAATATAATTTTGTTTTTTTGATATTTAGGGAGTGTGAAATCATTCCTTTCTGTTGGTTAGATAAAGACTATGACTTTTTTTTCTCAATTTTATTTAACTCCTATTCACTGTTAAATTGCAAATTGAGGCCCAGATTGAAGGGGGGTTAGAACATAGAACATAGAAATCTACAGCATATTACAGGCCCTTCGGCCCACAATGTTGTGCTGACCATGTAACCTACTCTTGAAACTGCCGAGAATTTCCCTGTCACATAGCCCTCTATTTTTCTAAGCTCCAGAGTCGGGTTGTCTGACTCTGGTCTCAGGCTCCTGTCCACTGCACACCAGAGACTGAAGTGCAGTGTGGAGAGACACCAGTCCATCAGCATCTTCAAGAAAGTGAAGGAAGCTCTTACAGGTTGCCAACCCTTTCGGTGCCCTAGCGACACTGCCTGACCCTCTGAGTTCTGACAACAGAAAACAAGCTGCTGGAAGAACACAGAGGGTCAAAGGTCAAAGGTCGGGCACCATACATGGAGGGAAGTAGACAGTTGACTTTTGATCAAACCCATGTCTCCAGCACTGTGAGTCAGCAGCTCCACCAGCTGTGCTTCTGGGCCATTTTCAGGACCCGACAGGCTCAGTCGGTGCTAGTATGACCATGTTGCTACCATGAAATCCTGCCGTTCTTATCAACACTCACAACACGCTGAAGGAACTCAGCAGGTCAGGCAGCATCCGTGGAAAAGAACAGTCAACATTTCGGGCTGGAACCCTTCGTCAGGACTGAAGAGGGAAGGGGCAGAGGCCCTATAAAGAAGGTGGGGGGAAGGTGGGAAGGAGAAGGCTGGTAGGTTCCAGGTGAAAAACTAGTAAGGGGAAAGATAAAGGGGTGGGGGAGGGGAAGCGGGGGGGAGGCAGGAAAGGTGAAGGAGGAATAGGGGGAAGTACAGTGGGTAGTAGAAGGAGGTGGAATCATGAGGGAGGTGATAGGCAGCTGGGGAAGGGGGCAGAGTGAAATAGGGATAGGAGAAGGGAGGGGGACGGAATTACCGGAAGTTAGAGAGTTCAATGTTCATACCAAGGGGCTGGAGACTACCCAGACTGTATATGAGGTGTTGCTCTTCCAACCTGAGTTTAGCTTCATCATGGCAGTAGAGGAGGCCATGTATGGACATATCCGAATGGGAATGTGAAGCAGAGTTACTCCCCTGCCATTCTTATTTGCAATGCTCCTTCCAAAGATTGTTCAACATGAATTTGTCTGCTGAGGGAACCCTGTAGGTGGCTTCCTATGCCTGAACTGATGTCATAAGGCTTGTGGGCCCAGAGTTGATGTTGAAGTCTCCAGGGGCTCTGACTCTCACTGTGGAAAGAATCCCACAGATATGGATGCAAAGTGGGGAAAGGATTTTACAGACACTGACTGTCACTGGGGATTGGGCCCCGCTGAGGAAGAGTTTGCACAGACAGAGTCACATTGGAAAAAAGTCCCACTGACAGTGACTCAGTGGGAAAAGGATTTTACAGCCGTAGGGTAGAGTTCCCATTGACATTCACTGGGGAGGAGGTTCCATACATACTGAGTGAACTAGGAGAGGGAATGACAATCCTCTGGACGAATTCAACAGGTCTAGCGGCACCTGGGCTGGAGATCTGTTGACGTTTCAGGTTGAAACCCTGCATCAGTCCTGATATAGGGTTGTGACACAAAATGTCAACTCTGTTCCCCCACAGATGCTGCTCAACCTGCTCTTCCTCCAGCAGATAGTTTGTTGCACCAGACTTCAGCATCTGCAGTCTCTTGTGACACCAGACTGGGAAAGGGGTTCATTGGTCACTGGGAATGAGCTCGCACAGATACTGACCCCCTGGGAACAGAGTTTCATTCAACTGTGCTCTGGGTCCCTTAGAGACTAACTCATAATAATTGGACATAGGGGGAAAGTTCAGAGCCTCTCCTCCACTTAATTTATCTTTTTCCATTGCCCAGCGTTTATTTCTCACCAGATGCACCGAAGCTTCCCAGTCAAAGCTCATTATCTATGTGTTTAATTACAAGCCCAGGCAGCACATACTTTACCTGATTCAGCAAAGATCCCAGGTGGAGTTGTCAGTTTAATGAGGAATGGGAAAAATTGCTGTGTGCTAATGCCAACAGCAGTCATGAGTTGGAAGAGGGGTGGAGAGCCAGGATGCGTGAGTGGGTTTATTACCAGTTAGGAATGGGATTTCCAGTCCACTTTCCACCCTCAGTTTTCATGCAGGGGGCTAATCTGCCCTTGGTTTGTGGGGTAGGACTTTGACCAGTACTGATCAGTTACTGAAGGCACAGATCATTATCACAGTCAGTCCCACTGCATGATCACATGCTTGTTAACTTGCTCAGACCACGCTAACACGAGCAACACAGCCGGGGATCTTGAACTGAGATCTCCAACACGGACTGCCTTGTACTGTTTCATGCACCACACCAAACGAGAGGCAGGTAGGGGATTCAGCCAGGGCTCTTCCCCGTGACCACTGTGCAGAGAGCCTTGGAGAAGAGAGTGGGGAGAGCACTCCGGCCTCCTGTGCGTATGTGCATCTCAGTGCGGGGAATGTCATGGATTATGGATCAAAGGCTCACTAAAGCACATGCAGCTCATTCCCTCAACTCTTCCCTTCCTTCTGCATCTGCTCCTGTTTGCATTCACATCCACACCTGCCTTGTATTTATACAATCTCACTGCTTTCCCTTCTATAGAAAAAAGTCATTCACATATTCAGATTAATTCATTCACCCCCACAGATCTTTGATCTTCTCAAAGGAGCCATTGTTATTATTAATGTATTATTATTAATGACTTCTTGATCCATTTCAACTGTGTATTACTTCTTCCAGTCTCCTTTACATTATCCTGAAAAATATCTAATATCACATATCTTTATGATATTCTGTGGTGTTGTTTGACTGTGATTGTGATTTACATAGACACGATTTTATCTCCCAATTCCATGATACTGCACACTTTTGCTAACACTCTGACACCCTGTTTACAAATGTCACGTTTGCTCCGAAGTGTTGACACTAAACTGTATCATGTTGTTTGAACTGCTTCTCGACATGACTTGAATCATAATTCCGTGTTTCGCCTCAAAAACATCTCTTTTGCTTTCTCCGCAATGCATCGCCAACTACTTGCGGAACAAGGTGTCACCTAGGTAGGAAACTTGCTAACCATTGTCTCAAACCTGAACACCTCGGCCCCTCCATTACATTTGTTTCTTCTCCTCTTCAATTCCTAGTGTCACCATTTGATGCTGGGTGAAACCAACATGTTAAAAAATGAACAAAGCTGAGGGTGGTTTTCTATGTCTAACGGCAAACCATAATATGAGAATATGAATGTTAAACTTTCAACAGAGCACCAGAGCACGATATGAGGCTCAACATTTTTCACTCCAGTCTATTTTGAGTCATTGATCACAATTCATCAATCTCCTTCTTACAATGTTCAATGTGTATTCCTTAAAAAGGTCTCACTGACATTTTCCTAACTCCGCAAAATTATATTTGCTTTCACAAATGTTTACACTTTTCCCTTCTATCCTGCTGTTATAAAACTATTGAATGATACCCTCATATGGTAAGATGGATCCTTGACCTCACAATCCTCTTTGTTATGGCTTTATACTTCATAGATTAAAGAAAAGATAAAGATGGGTTCTGTTTGTTACATGTATGTTGGAACATACAGTGAAATGCGCTGTCTGTCAAATCAAGTGAGCAAGGATTGTGTTGGGCATCGCGCAAGTGTCTTCACGTTTCCCATGTCAACGTAGAATGCCCACAACCCACTCATGCTAACCGTATGTCATTACGAAATGCGGGAGGGATCCAGGCAGTCACGGGGTTAGCATACAAGCTCCTTACAGACAGTGGCGGGAATTGAACTGCAAGCTGACGCTGGAAAGCTTTGTGCTAGCCACAATGTTACCGTGTTGTCTGCCTGTATTGCGCTTTCTCTGTAACCGCAACACTTTATTCTGCATTCTGATGTTGTTTTCACTTGTACGACTGTACCTCAATGCACCGTGGTAATTAAATGATCTGTATGGATAGAATGCAAAACAAAGGTTTTCACACTACCTCAGTACGTGACAGTAATGACCAATTTACCATTTTTAACTGGTTGTAATCCACTTAGACCCATTTGCTGCTCAGGATATCATATTATTTCTTGTATTTTTTTACAATCTAGAAGACTAACTCTCATCAATCCCTTCCCACTTACTTTCCTGCACTTTATTGTCTCCCACGTGTCCATTAATTCACCCTAGCTCTCCTGCCAGGGATAATTTATTGTGGCAACGAACCCACCAGCCAGAATGAGCTCCTGGGAGAAGTCCATGCAGTCGTAAATAAGGATTTGCAAACACCACACTGAAAGCACCAAAGGTTAGGAGCAAACCCAGGTCACTGGATCCACGAGGCAGCAACACTATTTCACCTGCAAATAAATTATTTATGAAATGCACTTCTTTCTTCTGAGCCATTTGAGTCAACATCTGAACATTGTTTATAATACTCAGCTTCTCCCTTCTTCTGTAGTTGTGCATGTTATTTCACCATCATCACAAAAGACAGTAAGAGATGACTTGTGATATCTTGTCCATTGTGGCTTATAAAATGTCCTGCTGTAGAATAATGTGGGCTGCCTTAATAACTATTGCCTGGTAGCACTCACATCGACAGTGATGAAATGCTTTGAGACGAGACTAGACTAGACTGATCTCCTGCCTCAGCAAGGACCTGGACCCATTGCAATTTGCCTATCGCCACAATAGGTCGATGGCAGATGCAATCTCAATGGCTCTCCGCACGGCTTTAGACCACCTGGACAACACAAACACCCATGTCAGGATGCTGTTCATCAACTATAGCTCAGCATTTAATACCATCATTCCCACAATCCTGATTGAGAAGTTGCAGAATCTGGGCCTCTGTACCTCCCTCTGTAATTGGATCCACAACTTCCTAACCGGAAGACCACAGTCTGTGCAGATTGGTGATAACATATCCTCCTCGCTGATGATCAACACTGGCGCGCCTCAGGGGTGTGTGCTTAGCCCACTGCTCTACTCTCTATATACACATGACTATGTGGCTAGGCACAGCTCAAGCACCATCTATAAATTTGCTGATGATACAACCATTGTTGGTAGAATGTCAGGTGGTGATGAGAGGGTGTACAGGAGTGAGATATGCCAACTAGTGGAGTGGTGTCGCAGCAACAACCTGGCACTCAATGTCAGTAAGACCAAAGAGCTGTTTGTGGACTTAAGGAAGGGTAAGATGAAGGAACACATACCAATCCTCATAGAGGGATCAGAAGTGGAGAGAGTGAGCAGTTTCAAGTTTCTCGGTGTCAAGGTCTCTGAGGATCTGACCTGGTCCCAACATATTGATGTAGTTATAAAGAAAGCAAGACAGCGGCTGTATTTCATTAGGAGTTTGAAGAGATTTGGCATGTCAACAAATACACTCATAAACTTCTATAGATGTACCGTGGAGAGCATTCTGTCAGGCTGCATCACTGTCTGGTATGGAGGGGCTACTGCACAGGACCGAAAGAAGCTGCAGAAGGTTGTAAATCTAGTCAGCTCCATCTTGGGTACTAGCCTACAAATACCCAGGACATCTTCAGGGAGCAGTGTCTCAGAAAGGCAGCATCCATTATTAAGGACCTCCAGCACCCAGGGCATGCCCTTTTCTCACTGTTACCATCAGGTAGGAGGTACCATCAGTTACCATCAGGTGAGCCTGAAGACACACACTCAGCAATTCAGGAACAGCTTCTTCCCCTCTGCCATCCGATTCCTAAATGGATATTGAACCTGTGAACACTACCTCACTTTTTTTTAAATATACAGTATTTCTGATTTTTGCACATTTTTAATCTACTGTATTTCCAAATACGTGTATAGTATTTGACTGATTGATTGATTTTAAAGATTATTTATTATTTTTTTCTCTTCTATATTATGTATTGCATTGAACTGCTGCTGCTAAGTTAATGGATTTCACATCACATGCTGGTGATAATAAACCTGATTCTGACTCTGACTCTGACTGTCATTTCACACTAAGGTCATTTTGAGTGAAGAGCCATCTGAGATCATTTGTTGAATACTTCTGACACTGTTCATTGCCATGCATGTCCCATATCGGTGAAAGCCTTGGCTGGTGGAGTCAGGAAATCACATAGCGTGGAAACAGACCATTTAGTCCAGTGTCCATGCTAACCAGTAAACTCCTTTCTGCCCGATCCCATCTCCTGCACTTGGTCCATAGCATACCATTCCTAAGTGATTAGTCTAGACTCTGCTTCCGAGCTTCACCCATGCTTTCTCCGCAGTGTCTTCCACAAACCTACAACACCCTTGGTGAAGAATATCCCCCTCATATCCCATTCTGCATATTGGCTTTGCAAAGTTAGCTTATTGTTAACAGTCTGGTTTGATGTTATTTAGTGAATCCCAAGCAGTTGATCAATCCTGTCCGGTTTTAGTATTCCTAAACTAGGTACTGCCCGTTACTTTGGCGTGGCTTCACTAGGACTCCGTTCCACTCTAATTACTCCCGCACTTTCTCCAGCTGTTGGCTTCACTGCCTATGAAACAGGTCTGGGCTTAGGATAGATTGTCTTCACACTTAGCATAGTATGATTGTGGGACTCAAAACTTGCAACAAGCAGTAAAGCATCCTTGAACCTTTCCACATTCTTTCCCAGTGGTACGTCTAAGTAAGCTTGCTGAAGATCTTCCTCCAAACTTAATTCAGTTTTCTGAGCCACTCTTTGCCCATCAACTTTGGTCAAATAATATAGTCAACTACAACCATAAATAATTCTGTCTATTGACCATTATTGTGCACTAAATATCCCATCTAGCCAAACCTTTGTTAATTCTCTTGAATATATTTTCAACTTCATTGCACAGGTACTCAGCTGAAACACTTTTTCAATAGCTGGACAAGCCCTTGCCAATTAGTCATTGCATTGACTATTTCCCATGCTTTTGTCTTGAAGAAACTCTTTGCTGGTGGCATAAAGTGAACATCAGCAAAATAATCCATTGTTCACTCAGGTCTCAGTACTGTATAGTCATCTTGTTTGTGAATTCTTGCTGTGCAAGTTTCCCATCTGTAAACAAATCATATTATTGGATTTACTGTACTAATTATCTTAGGTTTAGACTTACATGCTGAGTAAACATGTCCACTTTTCTGACAACAAAAGCATTACCAATTTTAAATTGTCTCACGGATGGTGGCTGTCTTCCGTTATTTCTGTAGCAACAACTTGTAGGTATCTTTCCCACATTCTTTGCATTCTGCTTTGAAACTTTGGCTTTGTCAACATTAGAAACCTTTAAGTTGGAGAAAGGTAAATACTTGAAAAATCAAGAATTAAGGAGAAAATGGGGAACATGTTTAGAATGGCCACAGGTCAATCATAGTCATATTGAAGAGCAAGGCAGACTTGAGGAGCCTTATGGCCTACTGCTGCTCCTATTTTAAGGTCTTGTGTATATTGTCTTTGTATCTTGGTGGGTTAAAAGGTAAACCTTTCTCAGTATTTTCTCCATGAAAGTTTCTAGATCATTTTGAGTTTCTGCACACTTAGTAGCTTCAATTGAATTGGCTCATTGATTAAACTGCAAACATATTTGACGCGCAACACCGGGTACCAAAAATACCGAAGTTTGACAGATGTACCGTGGAGAGCATTCTGACTGGTTGCATCGCCATCTGGTGTGGAGGAGCTGATGCATAGGATTGTAAGAGGCTTCAAAGGATTGTAGACTTAGTCAGCTCCATTATGTGCACAAGCCTCCCCACCATTGAGGACGTCTTCAAAAGGTTTTGCTTCAAGAAGGTGGCATCCATCAAGAAGTACCCTCACCTTGTGGACATCCCCATTTCATATTAGAGCCAGCAACGAGGAGGTACAGGAACCTGAAGATCCACACTTCTACAGATGTACTGTTGAGAACACTCTGGCTGGCTGCGTCACCGGCTGGTATGGGGGGGGGGGGTGCTACTGCAAAAGATCGTAGCAAGCTTCAAAGAGTTGTAACATTGGTCAGCCCCATCATCGATACTAGCCTCCATAGTATCCAAGGCACCTTCAAGGAGCCATGCCTCAGAAAGGTGGCTTCCATCTTCAAGGACCCCCACATCCCAGGACATGCCCTCTTCTCATTGTTACCATCAGGTAGGAGGTAGAGGAGCCTGAAGGCACACACTCAGTGATTCAGGAACAGGTTCTTTCCCTCTGCCATCCAACTTCAAAATGGACATTGAAGCCTGAACACTACCTCACTACTTTTTTTTTTGCATTACTTAGCTTAATTTAACCTTTTTAATATATATTAATACAGATATTTTTTGTGTATTTGTCATGTATTGCAATGTACTGCTGCCGCAAAGACAGCAGATTCCATGATTATATGCTGGTGCTATTAAACCGAATTGTGATACACCATTTTAGGAGCAGTTTCTTTCCTTCTGCCATCAGATTTCTGAATGGTTCATGAACTCATGAACACTACCCCAGTATTCCTCTTTTGCACTACTTATCCGTTTATTTTTTATTGTAACTTATAGTAATTTGTTACGCTGACACAAAACAACAAATTTCATGACTTAATTCAGTGACAATAAGCGTGACTCTGGAGGCAGCCTGTGCTTGCTAACTGCCTCATCATTCCTCGTCCCTAATCTGTAACTCTCTGGAATTTTGTGTGCGACAGAAATGATCCATTTCCTTCCCCACTGTTCTTCTCAACATCTTTGGCTCTCCAAGGCATTAAGAGAATTGTAAAACGTGGGTGATCCCAGCAGTACCCTTCTGAATCACAGTGTTCTGGAGCCACTCATTCTCAGTACCACCGTTAATCTCCACTATATTATTTGCTTTAAAGGACACTTCCAAGAATTCACGCCATGCCCTTGATTATACACCCAAGCTTCTAGCGTACCACTGGGCTCACCAGTGCGGTCAGAACTTCACAATACAGATCTACCCAATCCATTTGCTCAAATCTGCATCATCTTCATCACCAGTTTGTGATGTCTGTGTGTGCTCACTTACTCACTGTGTACTTCGGTGAGCATTAATGAACATGAAGAGAGATGGAAACTCGCTAGAATTTGCAACACATGTATTCCACACTCCATTTCCCTCTGCTTCTGAACCTTTCACTCATCATAAACATACTGTGCACTCTACAACTACTGTCTTTAAACACCGAGCAGCGGTTCCCGGATACAAAGTGATGAGGTTCAGCCAGGGGTTCCTGCTCTGGCAGGTAGGGGATAAAGGCAAGGAAAAATATCACAGACAATACAGGTAGCACAGAAAACATCTGAGAATATAGGAATGAGCTAATTGTTTAAATTAAGCTGATTTCGAGGCACAGTGGATCAGTGAATCTTAGACCTACACTTACTTTGGGCCTGATTAAAGTAGTGTGTCAATGGAAATAGTACATTTCAGTGCACGTTTTAATGTACACATGATATATGATCTTGGATCTTGAGAAGCCCGGCGCCCAGTGGATCGCAAGCTCATTCTGTTGCAGAGCCAATATTTAGACTATAATGAGTGTCACTAAAATTAATTGTTGATATTTTGGTCCCAGGATCTGGCAAATGTTCTACAAGTATTGGATTATTCCTGGAGAAAGGTTGAAGAGAAATTCTCGATCGAGCCACTACATTCAGGTGGTGCAGCATAGAGATGGCACCCAAGAAACTGCATGACAAGCCTGTCTTGGATCTTGTGAACAATTGAGTCTGTGACCGAGCCTCTCTTTGGGCTCTTGTCTATCTTTGTAGCTGCAGTGGGAGTGTTGTTATCAGAACAAGGTGCTGGCAAAAAGAAGCAACGCAATGTTTTCCTTGACAATAGTCAATGCCTCACCCTTCGTGTGAGCGTAAGCATGACCCTGTGTGTCCTGTGCGATTCTGAATGTAACTTGTTTGCAATTCTGTGTGTGATCCCTATCTGACCTTGTGGACATCTCTGTACAGACCTGTACATGACCTGTCAGTGTATATGATCCCGTGTTTGAGTACCAGCTACTGACCCTGCTGTTCTGTATCCTTGCAGCCACAACCACCTACACAACAGAGAGGTCGGAGCACTTTAAGCCGTGCACAGATAAGGACCTCGCCTACTGCCTGAACGAGGGAGAGTGCTTCATCATTGAAACCCTCACTGGGAATAACAAACACTGCCGGTAAGTGAGCTGTACCCCGGCCTGGAGGAGCGTGAGCTTCTCCGAGACCCGGCCAGTGACTGAGAGCAACAAGTGCAAGCATGCTCCTTCAATCCACGTTGTAGACTGAAGTGGAATTGAGTCGGTCATGGAACTTCCAATTTCAGCCAGCAGACAACAGGTGGATTCTTGACTTGCAAAATATTAGTCAGTGTGGCATTGAGTTCCCAGTTTATTCACCCAGTGTAGCATTTGAGTGGTTCTCATTTATCTCGGCTGTTTGAGAGCTTAGAACAACCCAGGACAGTACCGGCCCTTCAGCCCACAATGCTGTAACTCTCTGGAATTTTGTGTGCGACAGAAATGATCCATTTCCTTCTCCACAGTTCTTCTCAACATCTTTGGCTCTCCAAGGCATTAAGAGAATTGTAAAACGTGGATGATCCTAGCAGTACCCTTCTGAATCACAGTGTTCTGGAGCCACTCATTCTCAGTATCACCGTTAATCTCCACTACAGTATATTATTTGCTTTAAAGGGACACTTCCAAGAATTGTCGTCTTGCCCTTGATTATACACCCAAGCTTCTAGTGTACCACTGGGCTCACCAGTGCGGTCAGAACTTCACCATGCAAATCTGCCCAATCCACTTGCTCAAATCTGCATAAACTAGTCCAAGATCATTCTAACGTTCCCCTCCTGCATGGCCCTCCATTTTTCTTTCATCCATGAGCCAATCTAGGAGTGTCTTAAATATTCTCTAGTGCCACCACTGGCAGTGCATTCCATGCACCCACAACTCTATGTGTAAAAATCCTATCTTTGATATATTTCCTAAACCTGCCTCTAATCACCTTAAAATGATGCCCTCTCGTATTAGCCATTACCACCTTGGGAAAAGGGCACTAGTTGTCGGCTCCATCTAAACTTCTCATTGTCTTGTACATCTCTATCAAGTTGTCTCTCGTCCCCCTACACTGCAAAGAGAAAAGCCCTATTTTGCTCATGCTTCCCTAAGAAGACGTGCTCTCTAATCTGGGCAACATCCTGATAAATCTCCTCTGCACCCTCTGTGAGTTTCCATATCCTTCCTATAGTGAGACGACACAGTATTCCAAGTGTGATCTAACCAGAGTCTTATCGAGCTGCCATGTTAACTCTCAGCTCTTAAACTCAATCCCCTGACTAATGAAGGCCAACACACCATGAGCCACTTTAACCACCCGTGTGCAACAACTTTGAAGATCTATGGATGTGCTCCCCGAGATCCCTCTCTTTATCCACACTGCTAAGAATCCTGCTGCTGACTCTGTACTCTGCTTTCAGGTTTGACCTTCCAAAGTATATCATTTCAAACTGCATCTGCCACTCCTCAGCCCAGCTCTACTTCTTATCAATGTCCTCTTGCAATATTTAGGAACTTTCTACGCTATCCGTACCCAACTCATTAATAACAATCACAAAGAGCAGGGCTCCTGCATCAGATTCCCGTGGAGCACCTCTGGTCACAGATTCTGTTGAGTGATTGGAACTGACGGACTTCCGAGATTCAGGGCTCAGCCCGACAAAAGAACATAACAAACAGAAGCAGGAGTCATATATTCAGCCATCACACCCTCCCCTCGCCCACCAAATCCATGAGCCGGCTCCAGCACTTGATAGGTTGTTGGTTACCTCGGCCCCTCTTTCATCACTAACCATTTTCCCCTCAATTCCTGCAGATCTACGCAGCATTGAGCTTCCATGCCTCTTGGCTGTAGAGTTCTGAATGATCAGCAACTTGTAGGTGAACAAATTCCTTTTCATTTCAGGACTCAGTGGCCAATCCCTTATACCCCCTGGTTCTAGACACCAGTCCTGTGATCCTTCTTCCCTGCATCTTTTATTGTTCAGCCCTGTTAGAATTTCGAGGAGGTAACCTCTCATTCTTCTCAACCCGGGAGAGGCTCACCCAGTCTTCCCTCAGGAGCAAACCTGCCCACACCAGGAATCAATCACTGTCCTCACTGCTGGGCATTCTTGCCTGGAGGCATAGCCAAAATTCAAAGTAAATTTATTATCAGAGTATATATATATGTCACCATATACAACTCTGGGATGCATTATCTTGCGGGCATCCTCAATAAATCCAATAAATGTAATAGGATCAATGAAAGACCCAGCCTAACTGGTCAGACAGCACCGTGCAAAAGACACCAAATTGTGCAAAAAAATAAATAAATAGATAAGCAATAAAAATCGAGAACCTGAGATGAAGAGTTCTTGAAAGTGAGTCCATAGGTTGTGAGAACAGTTCAGTGATGGGTGAGTCAAATTGAGTGAAGTTATTCCCACTAGTTCAAGAACCTAATGGCTGAGGGGTGATATCTGTTTCTGAACCTGGTGGTGTGAGTACTGAGGCTCCTGTACCTCCCTCTTGATGGCAGCAGGGAGAAGGGAGCAGGACCTGGCTGGTGGGGTCCCTGATGATGGAAATGGCATCCATCATCAGGGCTCAATGGTGTAGAGGGCTTTACCTCTGATGGACTGGGTCATACCCACTACTTTCTGTAGAATTTTCCATTCAAGGCCATTGGTGTTTCTATACCAGGCTGGAATGCAGCCAGTCAATTTACTCTCCAGCAAATATCTATAGAAGTTTGTCAAAATTTTAGCTGTCATGCCGAAACTTCACACACTGCTAAGGAATTAGAGGTGCTGCCATGCTTTCTTCATAATTGCTAGACCCGGGGCAGGTCCTCTGAAATGATAACACTGAGGAATTTAAAGTTGCTGGCCCTCTGTACCTCTGATCGTCTGATGAGGACTCACTCATGGACCTCTGGTTTCCTCCTCCTGAAGTCAGTAAACCGTCTTGCTGTCACTGAGTGAGAGGTTGCTGTTGTAGCACCATGCATCCAGATCTTCAGACTCTCTCCTCTGCTGATTTGTCATCACCTTTAATTCAGTCACTGTGAGGGAGGAAGCAAGTCACAAACACAGCACAAAATTGTTGGATGCTTCATTGCAAATAAGTAAAATGACCAGCGCATAGTTTTAGAAATAATGGCTGAACACCATTAATACTTTAGAAAGTATTTCAAACATTTACAGGTAAGGGTCAATTACAGGAAAGGAAATTGAAGTAATCTTTGCTGTGCAAAATCAAATCAGGTTAAGCTTAAATTTAGGTGCTACGGAATGTGTAAGCAACTGGTCCATGAACAAAATGGCTGCTCGTGTAACACTTAGCCAAAGATTTGATTATTTATTTGTGGAGTCTGAATGTAGCTGGCTAAACGGGCATCCCTAAATGTCTTTGGGACCTGCTTTCTTCAACAGCTACACTCTTTCTGATGAAAGTGTTGACACTGCACAGAGTTTCACGATGTGGAGCTAATTACGTTAAAGAACTGGCAACATACTTGCAAGAAGGGGTGGAGCGGATCCTTAACGAGGTGGTGTTCCCTTTACGCTTTCTTTCCCTGCCCTTCCGGCTGGCTGAAGATGTGGGCTTGGGAGGTGTTACCACAATACTGAGGCAAGAAACTGCAGTGAGTCTTGTGAAGGATGCAAACCATAGCAAATGCATGTCAGTGATTGGGGGATGAATATTTTGCATGAAGGATGGGTGTGCCAACCAAATGGACGGCTTTGCCTAGATGGCGTTAAGCTTCATGACCATTGCTGGAGCTACTTTCAACCAGGTAGGTGGAGTGCATTCCATGATGTGTGCTTTGTAGGTGTTGGAAAGGCCCTGGGCTGTCAGGAGGTGAGTCACTGTTCTGGGACAGCAAATCTCAAACACAAAGTCAAAGTCAAGTTGAGCTCGAATTTGGGTGCTGTGGAAACCTTAAACAACAGGCTCACAAACAAAATGGTTGCTCATGCAACACTTGTCAAAGATTTTTTGACAATTCACGGGTGGAATCTGGGTGTAGCTGGCAAAGGAAGTGTTTCTGAACATCCTTGAGACATGCCGCTGTGGTGACCTGGTTCGATCCCCACCTCAGGTGCTGTCTATATGGAGTTACACGTTCTCCCTGTGATGGTGAGTTTCCTTCGCGCGCTCCCATTTCTTGTCACATCCCAAAGTCACAGAGTAAATACAGTGTAGAAAAGAGAGATTGTCTTATGCACAAGTATATGTATGCACAGGTGCAACGAGGTATTTGCATACAACAGCATCAGAAACATGGAGCATCAAATAAGCTGCATTCTGCAAGAAAACACAAATAAAATATAATTTTTACAAGAAAGAACACAATGAGGACAAAACTGACTGTTTTAGTGCTAAGTGATCACGGTGTTTCCATACTCTGGAGATTAGAGTAGTGCCAGTTGGACCAAGAAGTGAATGATTGAAGGGAAGTACATGTTCCCGAGCCTGGTTGTGTGGGACTTCAGGCTTCAGTACCTCCTGTATGGTAGCTGCAAAAAAGAGGGGTTTGTTGGGGTTTTTAATGACGAGCGTTGCCTTCTTGAGGCAGCAACTGCTGCAGATATTACCGATGCCGGGGAGGAATGTGCCCATGATGTATTGCGCAGACTCTGTTCATCTCCTGTAATTATGTGTCGTGTAATCATAGGGGCTCCTGATGTTAATGTTGGAGGACTAGATGATGGAAATACTGGTGAATATCGAGGTTTAGTGGTTAAACTGACACCCATTGGAGAAGATCATTGCCTGGTACTTGTGCAACCAGACAGTTACTTGCCAGAAGTAGAGGAGCTGGAGGTCTATGTATTGGGCAGTACTGTCTGTTGTAGTCTAAGGTGAGATCGGACCGGCTAAGCCCTGGCAACAGATTAGAGGATGGATGAGTACCTGTGAACTCTGACCTCAGAACCATCCATTCACTTGGCTGACGTTACTGTGATGAAACCCACCAGCATGGAATTCTAACCTTGTCCTAAAGCAGCCCTGCTCACTGCACACATGAAGCAAACCTGGGTGGGTTTACTGACCAGGTTCAACACTCAGGAGCTGAGGCAAAAGGAGGTGAGATGTGGAACTGCTGACAGTCCTCTCCAGCAACCTAATTCAATCCCCAGTTTAGGTGCTGTCCATGTGGAGTTCTGTGTCCTCCCTGTGACTGTGAGTTTCTGTCATGCAGTGCTATTTCCTGCAGTATCCCAAAGGCATAGAATCATGCAGCATGAAAATGGGCCATTCGGCCCAACTGGTTAATGCTGACCAAGATTGCCATCCAAGCTAGTCGCACTTGCTCACGTTGGTCCCATATCCCTCTAAATCTGTCTTAGTGTCAGTACCTCCAGTTGAACTCTGTCTTTTTGTGTGCTTCCCTCTAGCTATCAGTCTGTGGTTTTGTATTGCCATGTGCTCTTGTCCCCACTCCTGCTCTACTCTGGCCCCTGTATTACTGAGTACTCCACCTCTCACCTGTCTCTCATTATTACCTGTTTTGCTGCCACCTGTGTCTCCTTGTGCTCCACCTATCATCTGCCTCTCTGTTTATTGCTCAGTGTATTTCAGTCCTGTGTTTTCACCTGTTTGTTACCAGGTTGTGCCAGTGAGTTTTCCTGAGCCTTTCCAGCATTTGTATCTCTACTCTGTCCATCTGAATATCGACTCTGCCTATTTCCCAATTCTGGCTTTTGGATTTCTCTGGCTGTTTTGATCTCTGCCTGAACTCTGACGCCGACTTTGTTTGCACCTCGGGATTTGTTACTTAATTACTATTACTGTGTGCACAGTACTGGGTCTGCGATTGGATCCCTGCTCCAGTGTCCTGACACTTATCCACATACGGGTTTTCCCCGCTATCCGAAAGTAGAGTGTTCCTATGAAACCTTCCATAAGCCAAAATGGCTTAAAACAAAGAAGCAATTACCATTAATTTATATGGGAAACATTTTTGAGTGTTCCCAGACCCAAAAAAATAACCTACCAAATCATACCAAATAGCACATAAAACCTAAAATAACATGAACATACAGTAAAAACAGGAATGATATGATAAATGCACAGCCTATATAAAGTAGAAATAATGTATGTACAGTGTAGTTTCACTTATCAGAATGGGGAAGATTTAGCCAAAACCAATTTGTAGAAAAAAATCAGCACGTGCACGCATGTGCACACACCTTCCCGCGCAAGGCTTCATGGTCATGGTAGTCTTTCTCGGGGTAAACACAATTTTAAAGCGGGTGCCTTTTTTCGTACAAGTGAAAATCCTCTTCAGATTTCTTTCGGTTAGTGAAAACAGGTACTAATGTAGGTCTTTCGTAAAAGCGAAATGGCGTAAGGCGAACTTTCAGAAAGCGGGGACACCTGTATCTGTCCAAGTACATTTGAAATGTTATTAATGTACTTGTCTCAACCACTTCCTCTGGCAGCTCATTCCACATACATATCATTCACTGAGTGAAGAAATTCCCCTTCAGGTTCCTATTAAATATCTCCCCTCTCACAATAGACCTATATGCTTTATTCTTGATTCTCCTTTCTTGGGAAGAAGGTTAGGTAGATAAACTAGCAACTGTAAATTCCCCTGCCTGTGTAGGTGATTGGTAGAATCTGGAGGGGAATAAATTAAATGAGATTAATGTAAGATTGGTGCAGATGCATGACTGGTGGTCGGCATAGACCTTGTGGGCTGAAGGGCCTATTTGTGTTTTGTGTGACTCTTTCAATGAACCAGTATCAGCATGATAGGTCATGTGGCTGATTCAGCACTGAGCGATTCTATAATTCAAATCTGTTTTTGTACATAGTCGATGTTTTCTGAGTGAGTGTTGATGGGATGTTCCCTGACTCAAGGACAGCAGGGAGGTGTAACAGTTGGCATAATGCTGTTAACGTGCGAGCAATCCCCGATCGGGGTTGGATGCCCGCTGCTGCCTGTGAAGTGTTTGTACATTCTTCCCACGATCCCATGGGTTTCCTCCGGGTGGTCCGGTTTCCCCCCACATTCCAGGGAATGGTTAGGTTTAGTGAGTCGTGGGCATGCCACATTGGCACCAGAAGCGGAGTGGCACTCGTGGGCTTCCCCACACAATCCTCGCAAATTTGATTTGACAGCAATGACACATTTCACTGTGTGCTTCGATCTTTCGATGTACATGTGACAAATAAAGCTAATCTGAATCTTAAATTTGTCTTGATGTGGGGTGCTGAGCAACAGCTGAGATGCTGTGATCTTTTAACCAGTGCCGAACTCAGCACAGAGGAGGGCTTGATGGGAGGGACACACGAACGTGGGCCATGGCACAAGTCACCTCCTGAAGTCTCATCAGGGACAGGCATCAGCTTTGAGTTTTGCATAGATCAAGGACACAGTTTCATTGGTGAGGCTGGAGACAACTGGATCAGAGTGTGGTGTCTGCAGCACCGAGCTTTGTAATTAAACCCTAGAGAATCTGAACGGCAACGAACACGAAACTTGATTTAAATTCTAGGTCATAACTCCTGCAAGTAGATAAATGGGCCTCCGAAATAAACCTGCTGAATATTCATAGGCGGAGCACAATGCAACACGACAGAACGTACACAAACAGAAGTGGATTGAAGAATCTCTAACTGAGGTGGTTTTTCTGCAGTACACAAAATCTCCACACATCCTCTGCACCACACCCCAGGCTGCCACTGTACATCTTGCTCACTCCCAGTAACTCTGCACATCAACTGACTCTGACCCTGTGTACACAAACCAACAATGAGCATGAGTAGACTCTCGTGTGCACACTCACCCCCACACTGACCCTGTGCACACTCACCACACTGACCCCGTGCACACTCTCCCACACTGACTCTGTGCACACTCACCAACACTAACCCTGTGCACACTCCCCCACACTGACCCCTTGCACACTCACCCACCCTGACCCCGTGCACACTCCCCCACACTGACCCTGTGCACACTCACCCACAATTACTCTGTACACACTCCCCCACACTGACACTGTACACACTCCCCCACACTGACCCCGTGCACACTCACCCACACTGATCCCGTGCACACACCCCATGCTGACCATGTGCACAGTCACCCACAATGACTCTGTACACACTCCCCCACACTGACCCTGTGCACACTCCCCCACACTGACCCCGTGCACACTCACCAACACTGACCCTGTGCACACTCCCCCACACTGACGGTGTGCACACTCCCCCACACTGACGGTGTGCACACTCACCCACACTGACCCCGTGCACACTTCCCCACACTGACCCTGTGCACACTCACCAACACTGACCCTGTGCACACTCACCAACACTGACCCTGTGCACACTCCCCCACGCTGACCCCATACACACTCCCCCACACTGACCGTCTGCACAGTCACCCACACTGTCTGGTGCACACTCCCCCACACTGACCCTGTGCACACCCACCCACACTGACAGTGTGCACACTCCCCCACACTGACCCCCTGCACACTCCTCACACTGACTCTGTGCACACTCAGCTGCACTGATCCTGTGCACACTCACCCACGCTGACCATGTGCACACACCCCACACTGACCCTGTGCACACTCACCCACACTTATGGTGTGCACACTCCCCCACACTGACCCTGTGTACACTCCCCACACTGACTCTGTGCACACTCAGCCACACTGACACTGTGCACACTCCCCCACACTGACTCTGTGCACACTCACCAACACTGACTGTGCACACTCCTCCACACTGACCGTGTGCACACTCCCCCCACACTGACACTGTGCACACTCCCCCACACTGACCGTGTGCACACACCCCACACTGACACTGTGCACACTCACCCACACTGACAGTGTGCACACTCCCCCACACTGACCCTGTGCACACTCCCCACACTGATTCTGTGCACACTCAGCTGCACTGATCCTGTGCACACTTACCCACACTGACCATGTGCACACACCCCACACTGACCCTGTGCACACACCCCACACTGACAGTGTGCACACTCACCCACACTGACGGTGTGCACACACCCCACACTAACCCTGTGCACACTCCCCACACTGACTCTGTGCACACTCACCCACACTGACCGTGTGCACACACCCCACACTAACCCTGTGCACACTCCCCACACTGACTCTGTGCACACTCCCCCACACTGACCGTGTGCACACTCACCCACACTGACGGTGTGCACACACCTCACACTGACACTGTGCACACTCCCCACACTGACCCTGTGCACACTCCCCCACACTGACCGTCTGCACACTCCCCCCCACACTGACACTGTGCACACTCCCCCACACTGACCCTGTGCACACTCCCCCCCACACTGACCCTGTGCACACTCCCCCACACTGACCCTGTGCACACCCCCCCCCACACTGACCCTGTGCACACTCACCAACACTGACACTGTGCACACTCCCCCACACTGACCCTGTGCACACACCCCACACTGACCCTGTGCACACTCCCCCACACTGAGCATGTGCACACACCCCACACTGACGCTGTGCACACATCCCACACTGACCCTGTGCACACTCCCCACACTGACTCTGTGCACACTCCCCCACACTGACACTGTGCACACTCCCCCACACTGACCCTGTGCACACACCCCACACTGAACCTGTGCACACATCCCACACTGAACCTGTGCACACTCCCCCACACTGACCCTGTGCACACACCCCACACTGACCCTGTGCACCCTCCCGCACACTGAGCCTATGCTTACAGTTCCCTATACTGACCATATACACTGTTCCCCAGTGCAGAGCTGCATGTGTACTCTCTATCGTGACGTACTGTGCGTTGTTCACTCCAACATCCAGCTGTTCCCTTCACTTTCCCCCTTTTCACAGTGAATCCATCCCTGTATATCTAATACATGTAATATAACCCTAACCGTCTCCATGCATCCAAACACCAAGATTCCCTCTGTGCACTGAACCCCATTTTGCCCCAAGAACTTCAGTCTATAAAGTTCACATAGCACAGTAACACAGAGGCACAAGCTCAGTAATAACCCCCAAACAGACTAATAGATCATTGGGTAAACCTGGAATCGAAACTAGAGTCAGAGTGAGGATCTTGCATCCCGAATGTAGTACAAACCTTATTTTGTTGCACATGTCATCCAAAGAGGAAGTCCATTACTTTGGCCTATAGGAAACCAAGCTGTTGGATAATATTAGAATGCTTTTGGCATAAAATGTTATCCAGTTTATGGAACATTTCAAAGTGCTGGCCTTCTTCACAGTCCATAACTGGTTAAATCCCTGGCCACTCACGGACTCCTCACCCAGTACCCCGCACTTTCCCTGTCATGCCTGAATCTGGCCCGAGTAACTCTGTGGGTTGTGTTCCACACTGGCACCATGCACCTGCTCAACACTAATTCAGTGCATCTGCACACTGGACAGATGGTGACAGATTCCTGGCCTGTGCACTGCTTGTGTGACCCCTTGCTTCGACCAATCATCAGACTGATGGAGTGAAATGGAATGGGTTTGCAGCTTTCCTGGGGCCCAGTTTACCTGGGCTGTCAACGCTGTATTATTCATGGAGGGCTTTCAGCACTGCTGGACATGATGGGATATATCCCACTCCATAACCGCTGAAGACCCGCGGGGTCACTGCCATTTGTGCTGTTACTGTGAAGAGGGTTGGAGGAGGGAGGAGAGAGCAGGTTATCCCTTACAAGTGGTCAGTGTTGCCACTTTCAGACATGGCCCCTTTCAGATGATTGGCTCGTCACCATTCCCATTGCTGTTTGCTTAAATTTAAAAGCTCTGATCCAGTCCAACTCTTCGGCTTCTCGCTGAAGACAACATTTTTCTTGGGGAGCCCTCCCATCCCTTGGTTGAGGTTGGCTGCTTTGCAAGCAATTATTTTCCGGAGAAAGAATAATTAGATTAATCAACAGCCCAAGGCAGAGATAACCATATTTTTTATAGTGCCTTCACAACCTGAGGACTAGTCAGCCATAAAATATTTTTGTAGTGTAATCACTGTTGCTACATAACAAATGCAGATGCTAATTTGAGCGCAGGAGGGCCTCCCACAGAGAGCAACATGATAATGATCGGAAATCTGTATTATAGGGTGGGTTTATGAAGTCCATTCATTGTCCATCCAACATTGCAGACCTCCCTGAGTGTTACCTCTCTAACTGGCATTGCTTCCTTAATGGTGTCAATTCACTGCTGCTCCCAACCCAATCTGACCCTCCCATTGTGCAGGACCCTCTTAGAACTGCCCCTTCCGGCCCTGTCTGAATAATGGCCCCCCCCAAACTATGTATTTCTTCCGCAGTGCTGTTCCTCTGACATGTTAGTGCTCTGCCAACCCACTGGTCCCTTATACCAGTGCAGCAGCATCTCAGAGCTATCCCTACAGCTGTGCGTTGCGACTGTATCTTTGTCCGCATGACATCAGGTCAGAATCAGAATTAGCTTTAATATCACAGGCATACTTGCTGAAATTTGTTGTTTTGCAGCAGCAGTGCATCGCAGTACATAATAATAAAAAACTATAAATTAAAGTAAATATATATTACAAACATTAAGTGCAAAAAAGAGAGGGGAAATTGCTGACATAGTGTTCATGGGTTATTTGTCCATTCAGAAATCTGATGGTGGAGGGGAACAAGCTGTTCCTGAAGTGTTGACTGTGTGTCTTCAGGCTCCTGTACCTCTTCCTTGATGGTAACATTGAGAAGAGGGCATGTCCTGGGTGATGGGCGGCCACCTTGCTGAGACATCATCTTTTAAAGGTGTTCTAGAGGCTGGGGAGGCTCGTGCCCATGATGGAGCTGAATGAGTTTACAACTTTCTGCAGCTTTTTCCAATCTTGTGCAGTGGCCCTTCCATACCAGAGAGTGATGCAACCAGATAGAGTGCCTGTGACGTACCAATTCTCCGCAAACTCCGAATTAAATGTAGCCTTTGTCACGTCTTTGTAATTGCATCAATATATTGAGCCCAGAATAGATCCTTAGAGATATTGACACCCAGGAACTTGAAACTGCTCATTCCTTCCGCTTCTCAAGGTGCTCAAAGAGCTGAAAGTCACCCGGACCAGATGAACTGCACTCTAGGGTTCTGAAAGAGGTAGCGTTAGAGATTGTGGTGGCATTTGAAATGATCTTTCAATGATCATTGGACTCTGGCATGGTGCCAGAGGACTGGAAAATTGCAAATGTCACTCCACTCTTTAAGAAAGGAGGAAGGCAGCAGAAAGGAAATTATAGACCAGTTAGCCTGACCTCAGTGGTTGGGAAGATGTTAGAGTCAATTGTTAAGGATGAGGTGATGGAGTACTTGGTGACACGGGACAAGATAGTACAAAGTCAGCATGCTTTCCTTCAGGGAAAATCCTGCCTGATGAACCTGTTGGAACTCTTTGAGGAAATTACAAGTAGGATAGATAAAGAGGATGCAGTGGATGTTGTATATTTGGACTTTCAGGCCTTTGACAAGGTGCCACACGTGACACTACTTACCAAGTTAAGAGCCCATGGTATTACAGGAAAGTTACTAACATGGTTAGAGCATTGGCTGATTGGTAGGAGGCAGTGAGAGGGAATAAAAGTTTCCTTTTCTGGTTGGCTGCCAGTGACTAGTGGTGTTCTGCAGGGGTCGGTTTTGGGACCACTTCTTTTTATGCTGTATATAAATGATTTAAATGATGGAATAGATGGCTTTGGTACCAGGTTTGCAGATGATACGAAGATTGGTGGAGGGGCAGGTGGGCAGGTAGTGTTGAGGAAACAGGTAGAATGCAGAAGGACTTAGACAGATTAGGAGAATGGGCAAAAAAGTGGCAAATGAAACACAATATTGGAAAATGCACTTCGGTAGCAGAAATAAATGTGCGGACTATTTTCTAAACAGGGAGAAAACCCAAAAATCTGAGATAAAGGGACTTGGGAGTCCTTGTGCAGAACACCCTAAAGGTTAACTTGCAGGTTGAGTGGGTTGTGAGGAAGGCAAATGCCATGTTAGCATTCATTTCAAGAGGTCTAGAATACAAGAGTAAAGATGTGTTGCTGAGGCTTTATAAGGAAATGGTGAGGCCTTACCTTGAGTATTGTGAACAGTTTTGGGTTCCTTATCTTAGAAAAGATGTGCTGGTATTGAGAGGGTCCAGAGGAGGTTCACAAGGATGATTCCAGGAATGAAAGGGTTATCATATCAGGAACATTTGATGGCTCTGGGTCTGTACTGGCTAGAATTCAGAAGGATGAGGGGGGATCTCGTTGAAATCTTTCGAATGTTGAAAGGCCTAGACAGAGTAGATGTGGAAAGGATGTTTCCCATGGTGGGACAAGAGGGCACAGCCTCAGGATAGAGGGGCGCCCTTTCAAAACAGAGATGCGGAGAAATTTCTTAAGACAAAGGGTGGTGAATTTGTGGAATTTGTTGCCACATGCAGCTGTGGAGGCCAGGTCGTTGAGTGTACTTAAGGCAGAGATTGATAGGTTCTTGACTGGACATGGCATCAAAGGTTACAGGGAGAACCTTTGGGGTTGAGGAGGAGAAAAAAAAAGGATCAGCCATGATTGAATGGAGGTGCAGACTCTATGGGCCAGATGGACTAATTCTGCTGCGATGTCTTACGGTCTTCTGATCCCTTGATGCGGACTGGTGCGTGTTCCCTTGGCTTCCCCTTCCTGAAGTCCACAATCAATTCCTGGATCTTACTGACGATGAGTGCAGGTTTGTTGCTGAAACACCACTCAACCAGCTGATCTTCCTCACACCTGTACGCCTCCTCATCCCCATCTGACATTCTGCCAACAACAGTTTTGTCGTAGGCAAATTTATCAGCGGTGCTTGAGCTGTGCCAAGCCACGCAGTCGTGCGTGTAGAGAGAGTGGAGCAGTGGGCTAAGCACGCATCCTTCAGGTGTGCCAATGTTCATTGTCAGCGAGGAGGAGATGGTATTTCTGATCCACAGAGACTGTGATCTCCCAGTTGAGGAAGTCAAGGATTCAGTTGCAGAGGAGGGTAAAGAGTCTCAGGTTTTGTTGCTCGTTGAAGGTATGATTGTGTTGAACACTGAGCTGTAGTCAATAAACAGTTGCCTAACATAGGTATTGCTGTTGTCTATGTCAGCCAAGGTCAAGTGGAAAGCCAGAGAGGTTGCGTCCACTGCAACAGGTAGACCTGTTGAGGCGATAAGAAGTTGCAATGGGACAAGGCCCTTGCTTAAGGCAGGAGTTGATTCTAACCATGACCAAACTCTCAAAGTACTTCATCACAGTAATGTAAGTGCCACTGGGTGATTGTTGTTGAGACAACTCACCCTGCTCTTCTTGGATACTGGTATGATTGTCGCCTTTTTGAAGTAGGTCAGAACCTCCGACAGTAGCAGTGAGAGATTGAAGATGTCCTTGGACACTCCAGCAGATGGTTGGCACAGGTTTTCAGAGCCCATCAGATATACCATCAGGGTCTGATGCCTTGCGAGGGTTCACCCTCTTGAAAGCTGTGCTGACATCAGCCTCCGAGACAGAGGTCACAGGGACACCAGACGCTGCAGGGATTCGCACAAGTGTAGTTTTATCCTCCCTTTCAAAGTGTGCAAAAAAGACATTGAACTCATCTGAGAGTGAAGCATCAGAGTCATTCACATTGTTAGTTTTCGCTTTGTAGGAAGCAGTGGCGTGCAACCTTGCCAAAGCCGATGTGCATAAGGTTCCATTGCTAACCTCAAGTATAATTACTTTTTCACTCTTAAAATAGGTTGTACCTGGACTTCTTGTATAGTTCTGGATCACTGGTCTTGAATGCCACAAATCTAGCCCTCAGCAGTCTACGAAACTTCCAGTTCATTCATGGCTTTTAGTTGTGGGCATGAAGGCACACATTCATCAAAACAGGACTTGGTGAAGTCTGTGGCAACTGTGGTGTATTCATTCGTGTTTGAAGATGAATCCTTGAATATTGTCCAGTCTGCTGAAGTCCAGGCACAACCTACAGAAAGGCTATTTTAAGAAGGGTGAAAAAGCAATCCTGATTGAGGTTAGGAACAAAATCAGATGCACGTCAGCTCTGGCCAGTTTTGCAGGCCATTTCTTCCTACATGGTGCTCCTCTGCCTTCCTTGACCTTCTTGGTCCTCACCACTGATTCTGTGGACCTGAGTCTCTGCCTATACGCTGGGAGTAGAAGTGAAGTCAGATGATCGGACTTTCCAAAGTGTGGGCGTGGGGTGGCACGCGAAGCATTCTTGATGGGGGTGTAACAGTGATCAAGCGTGTTGGCTGTCTGGTTGCACAAGGCATCAATTAAGTGTCAAATTCAACATTACATCTAAACACTGGGAAGACATTGCACTCAGGAGAGACACCTGGAGGAATTCTGTTCAAGAGAGAGCTGTGCTACTTGAGAATGACCTTCGCTGTACTGCAGAGAACAAATGGCAGCTGGGAAGGGAGAGATTGAGAAACAAAAGACTCAACCATTAACCACAGCCACCACTTACTCCTGCCCACACTGCACCAGAATATGTGGATCCCAGATCAGCCTGATGAGCCACCAATAGACAACCCTTTAGGAGAATGTCATACTTATCTCAAGTGAGCACACTACAATTAAATATCAACACTTATTAAGTAATATAGCGCTGTGCTAAAAGAAGGCCAGGGAGCTGTACAAATGGAAAACAGACGAAAACGGAATTGAGATTTAGGACAGAATCAAACTGCACATTGATTGGGATGAAGATGAAGAAATTGTTCTCACTAACAGGGACAAACTGCAGGCCATGTCGAGGAGTGATAGGGAATAGTTTATAAGAAAATCTGTGAAAAGAAGCAGCAGGTGACGTAGAATAACAATCAAGATGAGTGTTTGTGAAAGTTTGCAACCACCTAAAGTACGTTTGCACAAAGATGTAATGAATGAGGGAGAGCTTTACATCTTTATAGAATTCCCTTTATACAACGCTCATAAAAAGTCCAGCAAGCATGAAATCACTTATATCATTAGTAATTTCAAAGGAAGAGAATTACCATAAAGGAGCATCATGATCACAGTATAATGTTCAGATGATAATTGAGAAAGTTAAGGAATAAATAAAGTATTTGCAAAATAGAAGAATGGAATTTGTGCTTTATTTTATTGGCAAACAACAAAATGCAAATGGAAGGTACTTAAAAAGTAATCTGCAGAGATCAAGAGGAATAAAGTCTGCCAATAGATAAGAATAAAAGAAAAGATTCAGAGGGATTATAAAGAGGTTAGGACAGAAGCCAAAGAGATATGGGAATGCAAGAGGAACAATGAAAGAAATGAAAAGTAAAATTAAAGTACTTGACAGATACAAAGATACATAAAGAGCAGAAGAATGCTTTAGATCAGGGGTGGCCAACCTTTTACATTCCATGCGCCAATTTTTTCACTCACAAGTTCAGATGCGCCATACAACTCTTGTACCCCCATTCAATTCTTGTAAAAATATGTTAATATAGAACTCGTGTGAAAAAATCATATCTGAACTCATGTGAGAAAAAATTGATGCATGGAATGTAAAAGGTTGGCCACCCCTGCTTTAGATAAACCTCTAGACAAGACCCAGTTAAACAACTGAAATATTAAACAATGATAGCTCCTTGGCATCTAGCAGAAGATTAGTAGTCGGTGGGAAGGACCAGGTAAAGATGTTAAGGAATATAGGGATCAATAGTTGCAGGCAAGAGAATAATTGATAGGGTAAGACTTCAGGTCCAGAGAGGTTCTATCCATGTTCATTGAAATAAATTAGGGAAAAGATAACAAAGGCTTAATTACTTACATAAAAGGTTCGTTAGATAAGGAAATGATGCCAAAGGTCTGATCGACAGCCATCAAAAATGAAAGACTGGAGAATTAGAGACCATCAACTCAGTGTCCATGGTAGGGAAGTTTATGGAAGCTTTATTCATAGATGTAATAGAATAATCATCTAGAGACCAACAGTCAGCATAGAGTCCAGTGGGAAAGGCCATGTTAAATTAGCATTGAATTATTTGAAGGGGCTGCAGAAGTAATGGAGAAGTGTAATATAGTAGAGGCAGTTTGCATTAATTTACAAAAGCCTTTGATAGCAGTGCATTTGACCTGACTGAGGTTAACATTGTGGACTCAGCAGACATGAGGGTGAATGGATTGCAAGCTGGGAGCAAAAGTTAAAACAGAGAGGTATGATTTCAGGATGTTAGCAAAACTGACAGCATTCCGTTTGTACGGTATGTGATTGAGTTGGTCAGTTCAGGGAAGGTGTAACAGCAGGCAAAGGAATATGGAAATCCGCACCCCTCAACTCCAAAAAGCTGTATTAAGGGTCAATTGAAATTTTTTGAAATGGGCATTTAAAGATTTTTTTGAGGGAAAGGGTACAATGGGGTAAAGATTCAGATCAGTTCTCATTAGATTTATTGACAGAAGCAGCTCACGGGGCAGAACAGGCTCCTTCTGTTCCTCTGCACTCCTTTATCTCGTGACAGAAGCCAAGAAAGGCACATGGGCCGAATGCATCACCACGGAGCGAGTGGTGCACAGCAGCTGCTCTGGAGATGCAGAAAGTTTAGTTCTAGCTCAGCCCTGACCATTCCTGTCTGAGGTTAGAGCCCCCATGCCCTACTGCAGGAGCTGAATTTGACTCTTCAACCCAACCCTGAGACTAGAATTCCCTCATGAATCATTGCTCTCCTACCAGGAAGCAATTTTCTGCTGCAAATCCCATTCTGAATTCCTGGCTGTCTCCCACATGAGCTAATTGGTCTGAAATCTGGAAGGCTTGGGTCAGACCCTCGTGTCAGGCTGTGGCATTTCTAAGGGAGGTGAATGATTCTAATCGGGGCCAGGGACTGAATGTCTCTGATCCCAGTCAAGGTTAAGCTGACCAACCAACTGCATTAGCTGAAAGGGTCATGGAGTTAAGATCACCATTTGGGGTGGAGGTAAGATAACTGACTTGGTCAGTGGACAAAAGTCAGGGATCAGCTGTGAATCCCAATGCAAGGGAACTGGTACATTACTCTGACATTTACTACCGTCTAACACTAAATCTAAAATATACAACAGCCAACTCTGCTAAAATGCATACATACCTTGAATTCTAAAATTCCATTCCCCCCCACCTGCCCCCAGATTTAATCCCTCAGCTTTAGAAGGCCATATCCTCACTTTCCAAGTCCCAAAGACTGTGAGAACCAGGCATCCACCTCAGAGAGTGTGGGAAGTTCAGATGAAGATATGGAAGACTTGGAAAATTATTATGATTATTGATAGGTTGTGAAAGTGTGGAAAACCAAGTATGGGAAGCAGTCTTTGATTAAATATATTCATTTTACAACCAAATGGGGCCTAGGATATGGCCGTGTGGAACCCCACATTTGAATTATTGTACTGTAATTCTATATGCTATGACAAAAGCTTAATATTGTTTTGATTTGATACAACAATATGGAAAATATCATGACATTGATAAGACTCCAGAAATCTCTCCAAATGAGTTTTTTACCTTTTGGGGGGTGGGGTAACATTTTCTGCCGTACTGATGTTAATATGGAATATATACAAAAAGGGATTACTTATTTGAAGTAATAAAGCTACCACTGGTGCAATGCTATCACATATTTTCTAACTCTAGAGATGAATACCTTGCCAAAAATCACTATGAGCATTATTCCCCTCAGATATTCCCCACAGAATCAAATATCGCTGTGATGATTGTACGTTCTAGTATCAATTGTTTGGCGACAATAAAGTATAAAGATGGTACCAACCAACCCTACTGGCTCACAGACTAAGAAGTGCTTCCCTAAATGACTACACAACCATATTCTTTTCTGCCCCTTCAATTCCCCCTCTGTAGCCCTTTGCTGTTCTTAAGTCCGTTTTCCAGCTGCAGCCTCAGAGGTGTCCTTGCAATATGTTGTGGTTAAATCTCGGGTCAATACTGAGGCTCTGCAATCCCCATAAAAATAATGATTCCTATAATAAGTGGCCACAGCATTGTCTCTGGAGAAGGTTAAAGGTTCCTTTGTGTTTTATCATCTTTGGAGCATTGAATATTCTTGGGAATCTGCCTGTTTGTGAACTGCCAAAAATGATTTTGCTAATGGCCAAGTGATCAAATACTACAGAGTTCAGTTTTAAAATATCCTTTAATTGAAACACATGAAGGATTTTAGCTGAATTCTTAGTGGAGCAGCTTAATTACTAGATCTTATTCCACAGCAAGGTTTGCCGCAAATAAATTGTGCCTTGGTTGTTTTTAAATGAATAAGCTTAGTCTCAACAGGGTGATGAATTTTATATTATTATTTGAAACAGCAGTTTACAGTGTTCTC
Organism: Mobula birostris; assembly: GCF_030028105.1. NCBI lineage: Eukaryota > Metazoa > Chordata > Chondrichthyes > Myliobatiformes > Myliobatidae > Mobula > Mobula birostris. Next base: position 41,331,820 of record NC_092387.1, read on the forward strand.
AGTGGAGAGGATACTTCAAAAATGGATCATTTATAAAGCTAAAATCCTGCACAATCCCACCACTTGCCATCACCCCCCTCACCCAGCAAGAGCTGAAAGGGAAGATATTTGGAGTTTTAAGAGCACTGGAGTTAAGAAGAGGAACCAGAGGAAGCTGTTCATCCCTCGGGCCGATGGTGCCCCTCAGATTCAGAATTATTTATTTCATGTGCAGGGAAACAAACAGTAAAGTGCATCATTAGCATTAACCAGCATACCTGAGGATATGCTGGGGTCAGCCCGCGGGAGTCACCACACATTCAGCACCAACATAGTAATGTCCACAATGTTCAGTAGGACAACATAAAACCCAACAAAAGAGAACACAAGCACCGAAACAGCAACAGCAAAGTAAGCCCCTTTCCTCCAGCCCGCACACTCGGATGGTTCTTCAGCTGCAGAACATAGCACTCCAGTTCTCAGCAGTGCCTTTTATGATTCAAGTACAACCTCCCCTTGCAGTCAGCAATGCCAGTCAGTTACCTTTGCAAGTTACCTGCACTTCCCGCATACTAGGCTTTGCAATAAGCCATGACAGGGCAGTTATCCTTCCTAATCACCCGCACTACCCGCATACTAGCCTTTGGGGAATCATGCACTAGGTGTTCCACAGCTGACACAATGACAACTTTTAAAAGGCACTGGGGCAAGTACTTGGGCCGGAAAAGTTTAGTGGATATGGGCTAAATGCTGGCAAGTGAGACTAGCTTCAATGGGCATCTTGGTCAGTATGGACTGTTCAGGCTGAAGGGCCTGTTTCAGTGCTGTATGACTTTATTAGACTCTCGATGACACCTGCATCCTACTCCATCCCCCAGCTGGACAGTCCTTCACCACACTTCTTTACATGTTCACAGCCCAAATGGTTAAGTTCATATTTTCCCACATCTCTGCTCATTCGTATCCCTTTGTAGACCTTTTTATCCCTCTTCATGGTTTATTTTCCCAACTTTCTCTGTGTCGTCTGCAAAGTTGGTGACCATGTCTTTTGTGCCTTCTTCCAAGTCATTTCTATAAATTGCACTCAGTTGAGTCCCAGCACTGAACTCTGTGCACACCACGCATTATAGCAACCAACTAGCAAAAGATCAATTCATGCTTCCTTTCTCTTTTCTGTTAGCCACAAATCTTCTCTTCACACCTATATGTTACCTCCCATGCCATGAAGTTTTACTCTTTTGATGTGGCACCTTTTCAAATTCGTTCTGGATTCCGAAATATGATACATCCACTCTTTCCCCTTGACCAACAGCACATCTTAACTTTTCAAAAGAGGCTGAAAATATCCTAAGTTCAGCTTTAATTGGAGGATCAACAACCTTTCAGGTAGAGAATTCTAATGATACAAAGCTTGGGGGTTGAAAGGAGGCTTTTGTATTATCTCATTTCTATATATCTGGCCAGTTTTCCTGAGGTCATGCACTTTAGTCATCAGCAAACAGGCATCCAATATCTACCCTGCGAATCTCTCTCAGAAGCCAATCTCAAAATGAAATCACTCTATACTCAGTAAATGAATATTAGGGTATTCGTCCCTCCACCACCCATCACTCCTCATCCCAGGATTCAGCTGGAGGTGAAGTTTCTTTACCTGTTTCCTGACCGGGGTCTGATGCCTTGCAGGTGTAACTGGAGTTTTCAGTGATGGATTTGGTCAAGGCGAATGACCATAGCCACATCAGTACAGGGCCACTCAGCTCAGGGACTGCTGTGTTGAAATGAATGCACAAGAGACTGCAGGTGCTGGAGTGGGGAGCAAAAGACAAGGTGCGAGAGGAACTGAATGGGTCAGGAGGGAAATGGACGGTCGACTTTTGAACCAAGGCTGCCTGTCTTGGATCACTGCAACTTGATTCACATTTCTCATTTGCTCCGTGAAATATGGAGTGACCCATTCTGTAATGATCATCAAGAACTCACTAACTGTTATACTGTAGCCAGGGCACTGGCTCACACTGCCTACTGCTGAAGAGACAGATAACGACCAGAGATTTGTACAGTAACAGGCTCTTTGATCTGTCCTGTCCGTGGGTGACCATGGAGTACCTCTCATGCCAACACTTGCAGTAACGGGAAGACCATGTGATGCAGCAAGGGAGACAATTCCTCTGCCAAGTCCGGTAATCCTCCTGCTCTGCTTCGCGGTGGGTGAGAGAACCAGAAAGTCGACAGCAAAGGCCAAGCAGGGGGACGAAGAGAAGAGGAGGGACGGGACAATTGAGAGAGTGCCTTTATTGGCGCTGAGCAGTTGTCTAAGACGCAAATAGCCGTTGCTCAATAGGCAGTAAGCTGACTCAGAACTGACCTGCCAGCACTCCTCTCACCCCGATCTGACGGTCTGAGTTATATCATGTTACTTGTGCCTGTCACTTGGTTTAGAATGTTACATGCACGAATGTGACCAATTAAAGCCCTAATCGATCCAGTATGGTCTTGGTCCAGCTGCAGTGTCCACTGTGTGTTGGGGCACCAATGCTGGTCAACTGTTAGTCACCTGAGTTCCATTCTGACCTTCCTCCCTACTCGCCTCCCCATTTTAAAGCTGCTGTAATGAATTGGAGAGCAGACCTCCTGTCATTGGCACGCATCCACACCTGGTCGACTCCAGGCCTGGAACGCAAAGTTACGGCAACTAATCAGGAAGGCAGCAAAGTTCTGGCCTACAATGCAGAGAGAAGGAAGTGTAAAGCTATGGCCAGGCATAGGCAGGACCTATTTTTGGTGTCCCTATTTAAGAGGCAAGATACTTGCATTAGAATCTGATACGGGAAGACAGGAAAATAAGAGCTGAAGTAGGCCACTCAGCCCTTCAAACTTGCTCAGCCATTCACTATGGTCCTGGACAATCTGCCTCAGGCCTCAACTCTGCTATATTCCCCATCGCCCTCAGTTCCTTTATCTGTCAAAAATGTATTTTCTTCCATTTTGAATACCTATAGTACTCTTAACTTTCACAACCATGTAGGGCAGAGGATCCCAGAGATTCACCATTCTCTTTGATTCCTGGAAGGAAGGAATTCTGTTATCAATTCCTTTGGGAGGAATGATTGGGTAGACTTGGCCAATAGTTTTTGGAGCTTAGATGAATGATTATCATAAAATTCAGAGGAGGCTTTGACAGAGTGGACACTGAAAGGATAGAAGGGAGAATATAGTCCAGACACATGACATCAGATTTGTGCTGTCCAGGGATGGAAAGAAATTTCTCCTCCCTGTACTTTGTGGAATTCTTCACCTAGGATATCTGTGGAAACTGAATCATTGAATGTATTCAAGGCTGAGCAAGACATGTGGTTGGTCCAAAAGGGAGCTCAGGGCTCTAGGAATATGGATCAGATACCAAGATCACACCAGCTTTGATCTTATTGGCTGGCAGAGGAGAGCTAAGTGGCCAATTGACTTACTGGTTAAAAATAAAGGTAATAAAACTGCAGATACAGGAAATCTGAAAAATAAATAGAAAATACTGGAAAGGTTCAAAAAGTCAGGCAGAATCAGTTAATGAGGGAGGGAGAGCAGCCAGAGGCTGTGGTGCACGTTGGCACCAATGACATACTTAGAAAGACAGAAGAGGGCCTATGCTCTGGGTATAGTGGGTTAGGGAAGAGGCTGAACAGCAGGACCTCCAAGGTAGTAATTTCTGAGTCACTCCCAGTACCACGCTCTAGTCAGGGCAGGAATAGGATGATAATACAGGTGAATGAATAGCTGAGGGAGTGGTAAAGGTGGAAAGGTTTCAGATTTTCTGGATCATTGGGATCTCTTCTGGGGAAGGGATGACTAGTACAAAAAGGAAGGGTACACCTGAACTCAAAGGAGACCAATAGCTTTGTGGGCAGGTTTCCTGGAAATTTTGGGGAGGGTTTAAGCTAATGTGGCAGGGATATGGGAACCAGAGTGATAGGACAGAGGTGACATAGGATCAGTAGATGTAGAATCCTTGTGGGTAGAGTTAAGAAACTGCAAGGGTGATAAGACCCTGATCGGAGTTATATACAAGCCTCCGAACAGTAGCCAGGATACAAACTATAATGGGAGACAGAAAAGGTATGTAAAAAGGGCAATGTTACAATCATCATGGGGATTTCAATATGTAGGTAGAATGGCTATGAGAGTTTTTTTGAGCAGCTTGTGATTGATCCCAATAGGGGAAAGGCAATTCTGGATTGGGTGTTGAGTAATGAACCAGATCTGCTTAGGGAGCGTAAGGTAACGGAACCCTTAGGAGGTAGTGATCATAATATGATAAAATTCAGCAGTTTCAGAAGAATAAGATAAAGTCAGGTAATGGAAGGGGTCACTAACAAGGATGATGGCATGGATTTTCTGGGAGCAATTCAGAAGGCACAGGGTAGGTACATCCCAGTGATGAAGAAGTACTCTGAAGGGAGAATGGGGCCACCGTGGCTGATGAGGGAAGTCAAAGACAGCATAAAAAGAAAAGAGAGAGCATATAATATAGCAAAAATTAGTGGAAAGTTAGAGGCTTCGGAAGCTTTTAAAAATCAACAGAAGGCAACTGAAAAAGCAATAAAGAGAAAAAAAAATGAAATATGAAGATAAGATAGCCAACAATATAAAAGAGACTATCAAAAGTATATAAGGAGTAAAAGACAAGTGTGAGTGAATATCAGACTGCTGGAAAATAACGCTGGAGAGGTAGTAATGGGAGACAAAGAAATGATGATGAACTTGATAAGTACTTTGTGTCAGTCTTCATTGTGGAAGACACTAACAGTATGCCAGAAATTCAAGATTGGCAGGAGGCAGAAATGAATGAGGTTACTATTACTATGGAGAAGATGCTTGGGAAGCTGAAAGGTCTAATGGTACTGTAGATAAGTCACCTGGACCAGATAGAGTACATTCCAGCGTTCGAAAAGGTATCTGAAGGCATGAGCAATGATCTTTCTAGAATCACTAGAGTCTGGAGTGTTTCCAGTGGACTGGGAAATTGTAAATGTCACTTCACTCTTTAAGAAGGGTTGGAGACAGATGAAGAGAAATTATAAGCCAGCTAGCCTGACTTCAGTGGTTGGGAATATGTTGGAGTCCATTATTAAAGACCACTATTTGGGGTACTTGGAAGCTGTTGATAAAATAGGGCTAAGTCAGCGTGATTACGTTAAGTGGAAATTTGTCCGACAAATCTGTTGGAATTCTTTGTAGAAATAATAGGCAGGATAGAGAAAGGAAAGGCAGTAGATGATATTTACCTGTACTTGGATTTTTAGAAAGCCTTTGACAAGGTGCCACACATGAACAAGATAAGAGGTCATGGTGTTACAGGGCAGATACTGGCAAAGATAAAAGATTGGCTGACTGGTAGGAGGCAGAGTGGGAATAAAGAGGGCCTTTCTGGTTGGCTGCTGGTGACTAGTGCTGTTCCACAGGGGTTGGTATTGGGATCTTTCTTTTCGTATTATGTGTCAGTGATTTGAATGACAGAATGTGGCTTTGTGGCCAAGTTTGCAAACAATACGAAGGTAGGTGGAGGAACAGTAGTGTTGAGGAAGTAGAGTCAGTAGAAGGGATTAGACAGATTGAGAGAATGGGCAAAGTGGCAGATGGAACATAGTAAGGGAAGTGTATGGTCATGCACTTTTGTAGAAGGAATGAAGATGTGGGCTTTCTCCTAAACGGAGAAAATTCAAAAATGAAAGGTTCCAAAGTCCTAGAGGTTACCTTGCAGGTTGAGTTGGTGGTAAGGATGTCGGTAGCATTCATTTCAACAGGACTAGAATTAAGAGCAAGGAGTATTGTGAGCAGTTTTGGGTCCCTTATGTGAGAAAAGTTGTGCTGGCATTGGAGGGGGTCCAACGAGGACGATTTCAGGAATGAAAGGGTTAATGTATGAAGAGCGATTGACGGCTCTGGGCCTGTACTCATTGGAGAACTCAAGAAGAATGAGTGGGGAATCTCGGAAGCTGTTGAATATTGGAAGGCCTAGGTAGCATGGAATTCATTGCCTCAGACAGCTGTGGAGTCCAAGCCATTGAGTAACTTTGAAGTGGAGGTTGACAGGCTCTCGATTAGTCAAGGCATCAAAGGTTACAGGGAGAAGGCAGAAGAATGGGGTTGACAGGGATAATAAATCAGCCATGATGGAATGTGAAGCAAACTCGATAGGCTGAATGGCCTAATTATGCTCCTGTGTCTTATGTTTCACGTACAGAAATTATCATCTGATGAAAACTCCCAAACCTGAAACATTAACTGTTTCCTTTTCCACAGATGCTGCTCTTCTTGCTGGGTGTTTTCAGAATTTTTCATTTCTATTATATGTAGTTCAGGCCTTCTGCTATCACCAGTTTTCTTCACATGACCAGCTTTGACCAAGTTTAGGCCAGTACTGGCCCATATCTATCTATCTATCTATCTATCTATCTATCTATCTCTCTCTCTCTCTCTCTCTCTCTCTCTCTCTCTCTCCCCCTCCCTCCCCCTCTCCCTCCCCCTCTTCCTCCCCCCTCTCTCTCTCTCTCCCCCCCCTCTCTCTCTCTCCCCCCCTTTCCCTCTTTCCCTCTCTCTTTCTTCCTGTGATTTGATGGGGTGCCAAATATATCAGATATATGGGTACAGCTAACTGCTCCTGTGATCCCCCAACAGTTGCATTCTCCATATCCAACCATCGGGTAACATTCTTTAATAATTCCCAGGAAGGTTTTCACACTGTGTCGTGTGTTGTAGGAAGTATTTTTTTAGGAATGGAGATAATGTCCTTGTTCTTGTGAAATCTCTTGAAGTGTACTTCAATATCTTCCTCTGCATGATTTATACTTATCCAGCCAGTACGTCCCAGACGAAGTTCTCAGTCATTGGTTTAAATCTAGAATATTCATAAAGTTGTAGCAATGCAAAGTTCAAGTCAGCATCCACACACTCTATTTCTTGAAGTATTCCTTGATTCATTCCATCTCTTGCTATGATTAACAACAGTCCCCAGTCTGCAGTAATTTGTCAATGTTTTCTCTGTTCCAGGTACTTCGGATGGCCAGCATTTCATTTCCCTTCTCTCAGTCACCTTCTTTACTCATCACTTTGTGTCTCTTGTTTATTCTCTCCTCTCCTCTTGCCAACACCTCTCCCTCCATCTTCTGCTCCTCTCATATCCCCACTCTGCATCTCTATCCCTCTCCCTCCATCTCATATCTCTAAGGGATGTGAAATTGATCGATTCTTGATTGGTCAGGGCATGAAGGGATACGGGGACAAGGCAGGAGATTGTGGCTGAGAGGAAAATTGGATCAGCCATGATGAAATGGTAGAATAGACTTGATGGGCCAAATGGCCTAATTCTGCTCCTATATCTTATGGTTTTACGTCTAAGCATCTCCCTTTTCATTGTCTGTTTTTGTCCTTCTCAGTGTTTACCTTTTCATAAGCACCCTGCAGATTTGGAAAATTTACCTTACACAACCTTTGAATAAGTCCAGAGAAACAGTGCCCCAGCTGTGACAAGAGTAATCTGAAGAGCAAGTCTTTGCTACCACTGTTCTGCTTCTTGCCTTTAGGCTATTTTCCTATCCACAATCATAATGTCTTTTTGATTTTATCGGTTCAACATTGTCCATCTTTTATCTGAACTTTGCCAAATATCTTATGAAAATCCACAAAGATGTGCACGACTATATTCCCTTCATTAACCTACTCACCTACCTTACCCAAAGTTCAGTCAGATTAATCAAGCACAATTTTCCCTTAATAAGCACAAATTTACCCTTAACAAATCTCTGCTGGCTCTTGCTTATTAACTAAAACTTCTCCAAGTACCTATTAAGATCCATTGTTAATGTTCACACATGTCTTTCCACGCTGTTTACATTGTGATTTCCCTTATGCGTGTTTGCCTTTTTCAGTCCTTTACCACCTTCCCCGTCCCAAGCGGTTTGGGAAGAAGAATGTAAGCTTTGCTCCTTAACATGTTAGTTTGCATCTTAAATGGTCCAGGTGACTTTTTTATTTAATTGTAGTCGGCCTTTCTTATTCGCAGTCCTTGGCTTTCATTCTGTGCTGTGCTGAGTCATTGACATCATACTCTTCCCCTCACAGGTCCTAATCAGCCCCAGTCTTTCTCACTTTCACAGAAGGAGGTAATTTGGCCCATCGAGTCTATGCCAGCTCCCAAAGCACTACATCGGTCCTATTCACCCATGTCTTTCCCTGCAATATTTATTTATCGACTGATTGTTTGAGATAAAGCGTGACGTAGGCCCTTCCGGTCCCTCGAGCCCCATCACCCTACAACCCCCGATGTAACCCTGGTCCAATCACAGGACACTTTACAATGACCAACTGGTACAACTTTGGACTGTGGGAGGAATCCGGAGCACTTGGAGGAAACCCACACGGACATGGGGAGAACATAGGAACTCCTTACAGGCAGTGTAACCCGAGTCACCTGTACTGTAAAGCACTGTGCTAACCACTACGCCACTGTGCCACGATAACCACGGGCCAAAAAGCCTGAACTGAGCTGCAGTGTTCTATAACCCACATCCTGTCTCATCTTCGTCGATTCCCCCACGTTCTCTTGCAAGCTGCTTACATTAGTAGCACTTAATCTACCCACAAGCACACAGTTTTGATGGGGGGAGGAACTGGAGTACAGTGGGAAAGCTACAAGGTCACAGGGAGGAGGAAAAACTGCCCACAGACACCACCAGAGCTCAGGATTGAACTTGTGTCACTGGATCTATGATGTACCAGCACTAGCTCTTGCACCACTGCACTGCCCTACCCTACTGCTTCTTATTTACATGCCTCTAGAAAGTGTTTAGATTCTTTTACACAGGTTACCCGTGCCTCACAATTGGTCAGTCTGTGCCACAATCCCAAAACCCTCCCTCCTTCTCTGCGTTCTTAGCTACATGTTCACCACCATCCTCAACATCAAACATAAGACATCATCTCCACTCCAATTAAAAAATACTTCCTACATCTCACAGCACACTCTGACAACCTTCCTGGGAATTATTTAAGAATGTAACCCAACTGGGGTGGATGTAGAGACTGCAATTATTGGGAGAGAATTAGTGGGTCGGAGAAGCAAACAGTACTGTCCATACAATTCACCAAATCATTGGAAGAAAGAATGTGTGTGTGTGCGCGTGCGCTTATACATTTGTACATATGAGAGAGAGAGATAGGGAAGGAGTTATGAGGATAGGCTTAGACTGGTTTGTTTGGTCACAGCTGGTCATTTTAAGAACAATATTAATAGCAGTAGGACTAAACCACATATAATAATAACAGAAAATACTGAAAACACCCAGCAAGTCAACGATTAATGTTTCAGGTCTGGGTCCCTACATCAGCTGATAGTTTCTGAACCTGAAGCTTAACGGTAGCTGCCTGATTTACTGAGTATTTCCAGCTTTTACTGTTTTCCTTTCAGATCTCCTGTATCTACAGTCCTGTGATCTTTTCTCTCGCTCTGGTGTGTTACACTGGGACTGATCCATATATTGCTTCTCACATTCATGTGACAATCCCAGCCTAATTTGCATTCTTTCCTAATCTGATATAAGGTTGTAGCTCCTTCCATCCCTATGATGGTGATAGTGAACTGCTCCAGCACATATTCCACAATCCCTCACACTCCCCACAATCCCTCACACACTCCACAATCCCTCACGCTCCCCACAATCCCTCACTCTCCACAATCCCTCACGCTTCCCGCACTCCCTCACACTCCCCACAATCCCTCACACTCCCCACAATCCCTCACACTCCCCACAATCCCTCGCTCTCCACAATCCCTCACGCTCCCCACACTCCCTCATGCTCCCCGCAATCCCTCACGCTCCCCACAATCCCTCACTCTCCACAATCCCTCACACTCCCCACAATCCCTCACGCTCCCCGCACTCCCTCACGCTCCCCACAATCCCTCACACTCTCCACAATCCCTCACTCTCCACACAATCCCTCACGCTCCCCACAATCCCTCACTCTCCACAATCCCTCACGCTCCCCGCACTCCCTAACTAACGCCACTCTCTCACTGCAGGCCCGAAACAACCCCAAACTAATCCCACTGTCCCCTTCTGAGCCATTGTGAAAGCGTGGGACAGTGGGAATAGTTTGGCTCTGATAAAGGCTGTGCAGAGAGAGAGGGCGGGTGTTACTTTGGGGATTGATACAGGTCTGTGCTTGAGATTGAGACAGTGGAATTAGTGTGAGGTTGATACAGGGGTGCAAGGAGAGGGAGTGGCAGTGGAATTAGTTTGTCTTGCATGCATGAGCATGAGAAGAGAACAGCATAATGGGATCTTTATATGCTTTATAGAACATTACAGCACCATACAAGCCATTCAGCCACAATGTTGGGCAGACCTTCTAATCAGCTCTAAGTCAATTTAGCCATTCCCTCCCATATTTCTCTCCATTTTTCATTTATCCATGTACCTATCTAAGAGTCTCTTAAATGACCCTAATGTATCTGCCTCTCCTACCACCCCAGCAGCATATTCCATGCATTCACCACTCTCTGTGTAAAAAAAACATACCTCCTCCTATAATTTCCTGTCCTACACTTCCCACATCCTCCTTCATTCCAAAGAGAAACAGCCTAGCTTGCTCAACCTGACCTCCTAAGACAAGTTTTAGTGAAGATCTAGCCCAGGTAGGATGCTGAATAGCCTTACTGCAGGCTTTGTCTGCATCCCACTGTTAAGGCCTTCTGCCATCTGAACTGGCTTTTGTATCTGTCAATCCACTGTAATATCAGACCTCATCTTTGCTCTCTGCTTCTCAGCACAACGTCAGGGTGAGCAGCTTGTGTGCAAGCCCTTGCTGCCTGTGCTCCAGAGGTGTGAGCAGGCTTGAGATCTGCCAATTTAATCCTGCCCGAACATGGGGAATGTAGCAGACTCTGAATCAGCAATGGATGAACTTGTCAGCCTGAGAGGTTGATCTCCAATCTCTCTGTTAAGAATAATTCCTCTGGGCACAGCTCGTTCACAGACTTTGGCAGCTGGACAGGTCCAGGTGAAGAGTGAGGAGGCGTGCTGCGGTTCATTGCATTCCATTCTGTTGTGTCTCCACTAAAAAGGAAAGTTTAATTTCTGCAGTGACTTTCACAACACTTGGACAGTGGTAAGATTTTTGCTCACTGAAATGTAGAGAAATTGCGCATAAGATTCCAGCAGGGATATGTGTGGATCGGCTTGAGTGTGATGGAGGTAAAATCAAACTGCGGACGCTGGCAATCCACGTGGGTGAGTGTAGCAGTGGCAGAATCTGGGAGGGGCTGATACAGGTTTCGAGTAATTGGAAGGGCGATGGTCACTGTTGAGTTAGTATGCTTCAGAACCTGATTCCATGCTGTATAACAAAAAAGGCCGGGAAGACCTGGCCAAGACTTGGAGTTAACACTGGTTTACTGTCCATCGATACTGACTGACCTGCTGGGTATTTCCAGCATCTCCTGTTTCTGTGAGTGATACTGGCTTTGGGGGGAATGTGGGGTGAGAAGTAAGCATGTTGCATTGCACTGTACAAAAAAAAGCATTATAAAACTTTCATTTAACATGAACAAAACAGGTCAGAAGGTTGGAATGAAACAAGAAACATAAATGTTTCATCTTAGAATCTTCTTTTCATGCGCGCCCAAGCCCATAGATCAATCCTCCGTCGACAGGGAGAATTCGTTTGGTTTACTTAGTGAGGGTTTGGCAGTCAGGGCTCCCTGGGCGACAGTGTACATGCTGCCTTGCTCAGAATAAAGATGATATATCTGCAGTATTGATGACAATTGTATCTCATTGCTTCCTCCATTAGATGTGTTTGTCTAACTTGGGCAACTGCCAATCACAGACAAATTAACAGAGGCAGACGCAGGTACAGAGAACAGCCGGGAGATCACACAGAGACTTGTGGGTGGGTGGGGGGGGGGAGGGGTGGTGGTTCCAGCCTATCAAGTCAGTGCTCATTCACAACCCACTGGTAACACAAAACTTTAACCAGTGAACAACTCACACTCCCAACCACTGATAACACACAACCTTAACCAGTGAACAACTCACACTCCCAACCCACTGGTAACACACAACCTTGACCAGTGAACAACTCACACTCCCAACCCACTGATAATACACGACCTTAACCAGTGAACAACTCACACTCCCAACCCACTGGTAACACACAACCTTGACCAGTGAACAACTCACACTCCCAACCCACTGATAATACACGACCTTAACCAGTGAACAACTCACACTCCCAACCCACTGATAATACACGACCTTAACCAGTGAACAACTCACACTCCCAACCCACTGATAATATACGACCTTAACCAGTGAACAACTCACACTCCCAACCCACTGATAATACACGACCTTAACCGGTGAACAACTCACACTCCCAACCCACTGGTAACACACAACCTTAACCAGTGAACAACTCACACTCCCAACCCACTGATACCACACAATCTTAACTCACACTCCCAACCCACTGATAACACACAACCTTAACCAGTGAACAACTCACACTCCCAACCCACTGATACCACACAATCTTAACTCACACTCCCAACCCACTGGTAACACACAACCTTAACCAGTGAACAACTCACTCTCCCAACCCACTGATAACACACAACCTTAAACACTGAACAACTCACACTCCCAACCCACTGGTAACACACAATCTTAACCAGTGAACAATTCACTCTCCCAACCCACTGATAACACACAACCTTAACCAGTGAACAACTCACACTCCCAACCCACTGGTAATACATGACCCCCACCATCTAGAACATGCTCCCTTCTTGCTGTCTCTCCACCAGCCCTTGGACTAGAGGGGATAACTTCACTCAATTTCCCTTGCCCTATCACCTATGTTCCCACAACCTATGGATTCACTTTTAAGGACTCTTTATCTCAGGTCCTTGATATTTATTGCTTATTTATTATTATTATTATTTCTTTTTATCTCTTTCTTTTTGTATTTGCACATTGGTGATTGGCTGCACTGTTGGGTGCAGTCTCTCGCGGATTCGATTGTGTTTCTTATATTAACTATGATGGCCCATAAGACAATGAGTCTCAGGGTTGTATGTGGTTACATACACTGTATGTATTTTGATAATAAATTTGCTTTGAACTTTGAATTTTGCTGCCATCGGGAAGGAGGTACAGGAGCCCTAGGTCTCACAACACCAGGTCCAGGGACAGTATTATCCTTTACCATCAGGCTGCTGAACCAGCGTGGATAACTTCACTCACCTCAACTCTGAACTGACTTCACAACCTGCAGACTCACTTTCAAGCACTCAACAACTTATGTTCTCAATGTTATATATTCCCATGTTTATTTATTATTCTTTATTTATTTGCAGTATTTATCTTCTTTTGCACATTGTTTGTTTGTCAGACTTTGTGTGTAGTTTTTCATAAATTCTATTGTGTTTCTTTGTTCTACGGTAAATGCCTGAAAGAAGATGAGTCAGGGCTGTACACGGTTTCATATATGCACTTTGAACTTTGAACTTTGACCAACACCCAGACCCAATTCAGGGATAGTGCATAGCGTCAACGTAAGTTAGAGTCTCAATACTGAGTCACCCTGCAGAGCACGCACAGTTCCAGTGCAAGTCCAACGAAACCGCAGTCCTATCAACAGATCACACTCAGCACCAATACGTGGATCAATACACAGTCCCAATGGCAGTTCAGCCTTAGTGCCGAACTACCCCACTGATTAATACATAGTTCCAACACCAACACAGGCTGCAGAAAACACACGTCCTACATGACTAGACACCCATAGATGATCTGTTGGTAAATGCCGATGGTATTTCTCCACCAGTTCCTGCATCTGACAAGAGAACAGCTCAGTTCACAACTTCTTTTCCCAACTCCTTGGCCTGTGCTCAGTTAAGCCTCAAAGTCTTCTCATTCATGAGCTGGGATGGTGACTCTCAGCCTCAGAGCAGAGGACAAGCCTGCCCACCACATCACCAGCATAACACATAGAGGTGCTGGAAGAACTTAGCAGGTTACGCAGCATCTGTGGAAAGGAATGAAAAGTCGACGTTTTGGGCTGAGATTCTTCATCAGGTCTGCAAAGGAAGGAGGAGGAAGCCAGATTAAGAAGGTGGGCTGAATGGAAGGAGTACAAGTTGTACAAGTTTGCAGGTGAAAGGTGAAGCCAGGAGAATGGGAAGGTGGATGGATGGTGGGGGGGGTGTTGTGGGCAGTGAAGTGAGAAGCTGGGAGGTGATAGGTGGAAAAGGTAATGAGCTGAAGAAGTAATCCGATAGGAGAAGAGAGTGGACCATGGGAGAAAGGGAAGGAGGAGGGGCACCAGAGGGAGGTGATAGGAAATCAGGAGAAGAGAAGGGGTAAGAGGGGAGCCAGAATGGGGAATGGAAATAGAGAGAGGGGGGAGCAAGAAGGAATTACCAGAAGTTAGTGTAATCGATGTTCATGCCAACAAGTTGGAGGCTACCCAGACGGAATATGAGGTGTTGCTCCTCCAGCCTGAACGAGACATCGTCGTGGCAGTAGAGATGGCCATGGACCAACATGTCAGAATGGGAGTAGACCCTATCAGCCAGCTGTGCCATCTGTTGGTATCCCTGACCTTGCAATGCCCACCCACACCACTCAGTGCTGCAGCTCCACCCTAAAGGTGGTCAGGCCGTGCACCCCCAGCTGCGGGGAATCAGGGGAACCCCAGGCGCCCTGTTGTGTCACGACTCTGCCACAGGAATGTGGGGCTTCAGGACCATCCCAGGAATGTGCTTTGCCCTGTGTGACTCACACAGAATGCTGGAGGGACACCTCAAGTCAGGCAGGTGAATGAACAGTTTAGAAGGGTATTCAGATGTCCAAACACTGAACTCCTGTTGGTAATAAGTGTTTCAGTTGTTATTCTCAAATGTACTGAGATGCAGTGGAAACCTTGTTCTGCACGTTTTCCATACAGATCATTGGAAACTTAAGTAGAGCAAGGTGGTACAAAGGGAAAAGCAACAACAGAAAGCAGAATATAGTATGAGAGTTACAGAGAAAATACAGAGCAGGTAGAGAAATAAATTGCAAGAACCATAATGAGGTATACTCAGTGATTGTTAGGCACCTCCTACACCTAATAAAGAGACCACTGAGTGTATGTTCATGGTCTTCTACTGCTGTAGCCCGTCCACTTTAGGGTTCAATATGGTGTGCGTTCAGAGATGCTCTTTGGCACCCTGCTGTTGTAACACATGGTTATTTGAAGTACTGTCACCTTCCTGTTAGCTCGAACCTGTCTGGTCATTCTCCTCTGAATTCTCCATTAACAATGTATTCTTGCCCACAGATGGGTTGCTCACCGGATGAGTTTTTTGTTCTTCTCACCATTCTTTGTAAACTGTCAAGACTGTTGTATGTGAAAATCCCAGGTAATGAGTGGTTTCTGAGCTACTCAAACCACACCCCTCCATCTGGCACAAACAATCATTGCACAGTTAAAGTAACTTAGGTCACATTTCTTACCCATTCTGATGTTTGGGCTGAACCTCCTGACCATGTCTGCATACTTTTATCCACTGAATTGCTGCCACATGATTGGCTGATTAGATATTTGCATTATTGAGCAGGTGTACAAGTGTACCTAATAAAATGGCCACTGAGTGCAGACTGAGAGATTAACAGTTCATTTTTAATGTACAAGAGGACTAGTCAAGAGTCTTATTGTTGTGTCTGTGTACAACTATATATATGTTAGATAAAAGCATGGACGTGGGAGATGCTTAACCAGTGAATTCACATTGCAGTGAGGGTGAGGGAGAACCCAGTGCGCATGCGTGGACAACAGCGCATATGCAGACAACAGATCAATACATAGTGCTGAGTGGGAGGGGTGCGTCATTGCTCTGAAAGAAATAGATCCATACATTACACTTCCTCTCCTTTTTGATTAATGCAACATAAACTGTATATGTATAAAACATTCAGTTTCCCTTTCATAAACTCATATTCCAAATAAACATACTTTGATGCCTGTTCATGTACAGCTTTGCAGGTGTTTTGTTGTCACAGGAACAGAGTTCCGATACACAAAAAGGAAGTTGTCCATCTTGTGCTGTAGAGAAATATCCTCCTTGTCCATCTCTTTAATGGATTTCTTGAACGGTTGGATAAACCTTTCAGCGAACCCATTTGTTGCTGGGTGGCGAGGAACTGACTTGAAGTGTTGATGCCACTTTTCTTCAAGAACAGTTGGAATTTTTCTGACGTGTATTGTGGTCCGTTGTCACTCACAATTTGTTCTAGTAAGCCATTTCTGGCAAAGATAGTCCTCAACACAGAGACAGTCTTTGCTGAGGTGGTTGACTTCACTGGTGTAACCTCCGGCCACTTTGAATGAGCATTCACAGTAATCAGAAACATGGAGTCCATGAATGGCCTAGGAAAGTTAATATATACTCATTGCCATGGTGATGACAGCCACTCCCACAAGTGTAATGGTGCCTGTGGGGGTGCATTTTGAACTTTTTGGCAACCTGAACAGCTTTTGGCTGTTTATCAATCTCATAATCTATTCCCAGCCACCACATGTAGCTCCAGGCGAGACTCTTCATCCTGACTGTACCCAGGTGTCCTTCATGCAAAGTTTCTATCACTCTGGTGCGCAGTTTAGAGAGAACCACAACACGAGGTCCACGTGAGTACATTCCTTGACATACTGTCAGTTGGGCTCGTCTCACTGAAGACTCTGGAAACACAGCATTACCATGAGCTGGCCATCCTTGCATGGTGAATCCATAGACTTTTGACAATGTTGGGTCATTCCTTGTTTCTCATTGTATTCCCAAATTTGTTACCGGCAACTGTCCCACCAATGCAATGTGGAACACTTCTGCTGGGTCACGGTATGAAGACTTTTCTTCTTCAGTTGCCAACAGTGGAAGATGTGACGAGCCATTAGCATTGCTGTGTTGTTTGGTACCCTTGAACTCTTATGTCATAAAAGTGGGTTCCTACAAATAGTGCCCAAAGTTGTAACTGGGTAGCAGTCATCACTGGAATTCCCTTCCTGGGATTGAAAAATAGACACAAGGGGCTGGTGGTCTGTCACTAATATAAACCTTTGTCCATAGAGGTAGTGGTGGAACTTCTTTATTCCCCGTACTAGACTAAGGGCCACTCAGTTGAGCTGTGCATAGTTACATTCTGCACTGATCAGTTATCTTGAAACAATTGCAATCAGGTGGTCAGATCCATCATTCGTAGTGCATGACAAAATGGCTCCAATGCCATCAGGGGACACGTCGCACTCCAGTCTGATGGGCTGGGATGGGTTATAATTGGTGAGCAGTTCTTAAGATATTATTATTCAAGATGTTTCCTTGAATGCTCTTTCACATTTTTCTGACCATTCCCACTTTGCTCCTGCCTGTAACGGTGCATTCAATGAATGCAGCACTGTAGCAGTGTTGGGGAGACATCAGTGGTAGTCGTTTACAAGGCCCAAATATGACCTGAGTTGTGACAGATTTTCCGATTTGGGAGCCTGTGACACTGCTTCAATCTTCTTTTGTAACTTATGTAAGCCATGCTTGTCAATGACATATCCACAGTATGAGATTTCATTCTTGGAAAAACTCACATTTCTCTGTCTTTGCACGGAAGCCTGGTAAGCACTTTCCAAGGCTCTGGAGGTGTTCTTCACCATTTTTGCCAGACACGATGAAGTCATCAAGGTAACATTGTGTTCCTGAGATATGTTGAAGCATTTGGTCTGTTGCTCTTTGCCAAATTGCTGGAGCTGATGCGATGCCAAAGACAAGACAATTATACTGGAACAGCCCCTTTTGAGTATTGATAGTGAGGAATTTCCTGCTTAACTCCTCAATCTCCATTTGCAGATAGGCTTGTGACAAGTTTATCTTTGAAAGCCTCTCCCCTCCTATCAAAGATGAAAAAATGCCTTCTATTCATAGCAGGGGATACGGCACATTTCACAGCACCAGGTTGATGCCCACCTTGAAATCCCCACATATGCAAACAGCTCCAGCCTTTACTTTCTTGATCATGGCCCAATCACTCCACTCAACCTTGGAGAGAATTCCAGACACCTCCAAGCTCTGCAGTTCAGCATCCTCTTCAACATGCAGTATGTGAGGCCCTGGACTCACTTTATGGAATCTTGGTGTTACTGTTTCATCCAGTTCAATTCTGCCTTTTGAGTTTACCAGTCCTCTTCTCAAACACCTTCTCCTTAGCATTAAGCAGCCGTGCCAGTCTCTGGTTAGTGCTACCATTTGTGCTGCCAATGCCTGTTGATGTCACACTGAGAGCTTTGATTGAGTGCCAATCTGGTTGGATTTTTCTCAACTGTTCACGTCCAAAAAGTGCTGGCCCTCCACTTTTCGGTACATAAAGCTCTAACTACTGTGTCTGGCCTCCATACATCCCCTTCACTTTCATTTTGCCATTGGGAGACACCTTTTTTGCCTGTGTAGGTCTTTAGCATCAGTGAGGTCTTCTCTAGTGGTATTTTAGAAAACAGTATGTTGTAGTCAGCCTCTGGAATTATAGACAAAACTGACCCTGTATCCAGCTCCATTTTCAGTTTTACACCAGACGTATCTATTGTGATCCATATTATATTGCCATCTGTTTCAGTAGTACTATGAAATTCTAGGCACGTCAGATCACCTTTTTTAGACACTGTGTTGTCTGATTCTGTTTTACATTTGGTAACTCTATGCATTTGCTTAGTTTTGTGTTTCAGACTTTTCATTCAGTTGTGATTTTTGTCTGCCTTGCATACTTTCTCTATGTGACCTTGTCTGTGACACTTCCTGTAGACTTTTTCTTTGAACCAACAGTCATTTGTATCTTGGGAGGATTTGCCACATCGATAATATTTTTGGCATTTTGCACCATTCAGGGACATCTTGAGCCTTTCACATTCTAACCTCCTTTTCTGTAGTTCTGCTGCATCCTTTGCTGCAGTCTCTAATGATATTGCAATGGTCAACGCCTGATCTAAGGTTAGGTCTCTTTCTGCCAGTTGCCTCGTTTGAGTGCTTTGACTATGCATGCCACATACAAACCTGTTCCTTAATGCATCAGAAACTTCATCCCTAAAATCACAATACTGGGAAAGTTTGAGCAGTTCTGCAATGTATTCAGAAAGGCTTTCATCTTTTGACTGGTTCCTTCTGTAAAATCTAAATCTCTCAGCTATTACCAGCGGTTTAGGGCTCAAGTGATTTTGTAAAATTGTAACAATTCCATCGAACACCCGGCTGGCTTTGTAGGGGTTACGAGGTTGAGTAAGAGGCTATATGTTCTTGGGCCCATTAAGCTAAGAAGTGCAGGGGCTTTCTTTTGTCCTCCACGTTTCTGGCATAACAATGCAGCAACCCTCTCCATATACGAATCCCAGCCTTCATTAGCACTTTCAAGTTCGTCAGCTTTCCGGACTAAAGCCATCGCCATGTTATTTTCACCTTGAAGTCAGTGCATCTTTCATTGTTTCCACAAGTTCTTCGGCTTTCTTGTGCTGTTTAACTCTCGCTGTTCTGTTTTGTACTGACAGTGCAGTTTGTGATATTTTCTGACATTTAGGTTTGTCCGCATTGCCAATTTGTTGTGTCTGTGCACAGCTATGTATATATATACTAAATATTAGCACACATGTGGGAGATGGCATAACTGGTGTATTCGCATTGCAGCGAGAGGGAGCCCAGTGCGCATGCATAGACAACAGCGCATGCGCAGACAACAGATCAATACATAGTGCTGGCGGGGAGGGGTCATTGCTGTAAAAGAAATAGATCCATACATTACACTTATAATAGGGGTATGGAAGCTGTCTTGAACTTCATGGTGCATGTGTACACATTGCAATGTCTAATCAGCCAATCCAATAATGCAGCCTTCCGTCATGCTCTGCCCTGCTTAGAGGGAACACACCCTCAGCACTGCCCCGCTACAATGCAATCACCCCCTCAATCTTGCATTAACATCTGATTTGAGATTCTCTGCTCAGATCTTAAACCAGCAATTTGATTCAAGTGCTTTTGTGACTGAGTCAAGCTGCTATATCTGCACAATATCCTGAAAATTTGAAAGACAACTTGTTATCCTTTGATCTTAACACGGAGTTCTTTCTGTGCAAAATCCAAGAACTCGTGGGCTGCGCTTCTTGGCTGCCTTTTTATCGATGCAAGAGCAGCTCACAGCAGAGCTAGTGGGTGCAGACTGGCATCTTTGGGCTCACCATCTCGATCCGAGCTCTGGAGTTATTTATTACCTTGGTAGATCATGGATAACCAAGCAATTTCTTGATTCAAGCCATGCACTTGGCAAAATTACAATAATATAATTTGAGTTTAGGAGCAGAGTAGGAAAAAATATGGATTATTGGAAAAGGATTAGGAAGTTATTAAATCAAAGATGACAAGTGACTTGGTCATCAATTGATTGTATTAATGAAGGTCCATGAAGCTGTGAACTCCAGGAAATGATTGTTTCTTCTAGGAGTAAATGTGGAGAGGCAGATTAGAAAGCATGTGCATAACTTATCATCTTCTTCAAAACATTTTGGTTTGCAAGGTTGTACATTAGTTGGTAAACCCAAATGATGGAATAGTTCTAGCAGCTTTGAAGGTCACCCCTGGAGATACTGTCTGGAGAGCTGGCTTAGGCATTCCAAATCCAGCCTGGGGAACTGGAGGCTCTCCTGCAGGCAAAATTTGACCATGTAGCCTCTGTATATTTGGAAAGAGACTTCATTAGCCATTTCAGATCAATTTAAAATACGTTATTCCTTTCGTAAAATCGCACTTGGAAAGCAACTGAGTTTCAGCTGATAAAGACCTTTCCCAAGCCAATAGCAACTTTTGGGCATTTGTTCATAGGATATACATATTACGGGCAAGGCTCAATAGGAGTGATGGTTTTGAAGTCACGTCAGTCAAGGTGTTTATGAATCAAATGGATTTAATGGTTACATTTACTGAAACCAGTTTTTTTTAAATTCCCAGCTCTTCCCATGATTTAAATTGTCCACCTGATGTGATTTGAACTTCTGTCTCTGGATTGATGGTCCATTGCTTTGGATTCTGCCCAGTAATTTAACCATTGCCCGTTGTGCCTGTTGTGACACTAGAAACATTGTAAAATAGGTTTTTCTGATACATAGGATTGTTTTTCAAGCAAAGTTCGACATAAAATGATATTGAATGAGGTGACCAAAGGGTTCCTGGGTCTCGTCAGGTGAAGGAATGAGGTGGGGCAGGTGGTTCAGGGAGGGACAGCCTGGATAAAGTCCATTTCACCTGAAGGCACAGCAGCAATGGGGGAGAAATTGGGAATCTGAGGTTATGAGCTGGAGGGTTGCAGAGATCAATGAGTTTCCAGGTCTAGTCAGGGTTAAGGAGAAAGCTAAGGTTAAGAAGTGGGGGACTTGTTTTAAAAGCAAGAGTGAATGTTGATTGACAGACCTGATAGTCAATGAACATTTTAGGAATAGTGACCAGATAGTTTTAAGATACTTATGGGTAAGTACAGTACTGTGCAGTAGTCTTAGGTTCATGTATATAGCTATGATCCCTAAAACTTTTGCACAGAACTGTATTTGTCAATTAGAGAGGAGAATGAGTTTGTAAATCTGGTGGGAACAGAGAATGTTGGAAATGGTGAGGGTGGAGCACCGCAGGGGATGGGGGGGTGGGAGAGTGTGGGACAGGTAGTGGAGAAGGAGTGCCAGGGTCGGGGGCAGCACAAGTGCAGTTGCAGCCAGCCCTGAGGCACCAGGCAAGGTAATTTATTTCCAAACAATCGGTTTATTGATCATTACAGAATGTCTCTCTTGTGCTTCTCACTCCCTCCCTTCTCCCTTCCCCTTTTCCCAATCATGATTACCATCTCCCTGCTCCCTTCCCACTCTCAGTCCACAACAGATACCCATATCAGAATCAGCTTTATCATCACCTACATATGTCATGAAATTAGTTTTTTTTGCCTGCAGCAGCAGTATAGTACAATACATAAAATCACTACACCACTGTGCAGGAGTATTTGGCACCCTAGCTGCTGGTATATACAGCTCTAAATACGTGCCTAAGACTTTTGCACAGTACTATGTACATTTGGATCTTGTGAAAAGGTACTAAATTGGGGGGAGATAAATTAAGATAGGATAAGACAGCAGCTAAGTCTGTTATTCCGGCTGGAAGTCCGGGACCAGTGCTGTTTTGCAAGGATCAGTGCTGGAACCTCTGTTGCTTGTGATACATGTCAATGATCTGGATGAAAATGTAGACTGGTGGATTAACAAGTTTGTAGATGATGCCAAGACTCGTGGACTTGTGGACAGTTAAAAGACTATCAGAGAGTACTGTTAGACCATAGGTACAGGAGCAGAATTAGGACATTTAGCCCATTGAGTCTGCTCCACCATTTCATCATGGCTGATCCAATTTTCCTCTCAGCCCCAATCTCCTGCCCTCTCTCAGTATTCCTTCATGTCCTGACCAATCAAGAATCTATCCTCTGCTTTAAATATACAAAGAGACTTAGCCTCCACAGCTGCTTGTGGCAAAGAATTCCACCGATTCAGCACTCTCAGACTAAGGAAATTCCTCCTGTCTCCTCATCTCTATTCTGCGACTGTATACTCTGGTCTTTGACTCCCAGCATATCCACTCTATCAAGGACTTTCACTGTTCAATAGGTTTCAATGAGGTCACCCCTCATTCTTCTAAATTCTAGTGAATAACAGGCCCAGAGCCATCAAACACTCTTCATGTTACAAGCCATTCAATCCTGGAATCATTTTTATGAACCTCCTTTGAACCCTGTCCAGTTTCAGCACACATTTTTTTAAGATAAGAGGCCCAAAACTGTTCACAATACTCCAAGTGAGGCCTCACCAGCGCTTTCTAAAGACTCAACGTTACATCTTTGCTTTTATATTCTAGTCCTCTTGAAATGAATGCTACATTTCCTCCTTATTACAGACTCAACCTGCAAGTTAACCTGCACAAGGACTCTGAAGTCCCTTTGCATCTCAGTTTTTTGTAATTTTTCACCATTTAGAAAATAGCCTTTTCATTTCTTCTACCAAAGTCCACGACCACACACTTCTTGACACTGTATTCCATCTGATATGTCTTTGCCCATTCTCCTAACCTGTCTGTCCTTCCTTAGCCTCTCTACTTCCTCAAAACTACCTGCAACCCCCCCCCCCACCTATCTTCATATTGTCTACAAACTTTGCAACAAAGCCATCAATTCCATCATTCAAATCATTGACATATAATGTAAAAAGAATTGGTCCCAACACAGACCCCTGTGGAACACCACTAGTCACTGGCAGCCAACCAGAAAGGCTTCCTTTATTCCCACTCATTGCCTCCTGCCAATCAGCCATTGCTTTATCCATGCTGGAATCTTTCCTGTAATACCATGGGCTCATAGCTTGTTAAGCAGTCTCGTGTGTGGCATCTGTCAAAGGCCTTCGGAAAATCCAAGTACACAACATCAACCGATTCTCCTTTGTTACTTCTTGTTACTTCTTCAAAGAACTCCAACAGATCTGTCAGGCAAGATTCTCCCTTGAGGAAACTATACTGACTCTGGCCTATTTTATCAAGTGCCTCCAAGTACCCTAGAACCTCATGCTTGATAGTTGACATCAACATCTTCCCAACCACTGTGGTCAGACTAACTGGCCTGTCTTCTGCCTCTCTTCCTTCTTGAAGAGTGGAATGACATTTACAATTTTCCAATCTTCCAGAACCATTCCAGAATCGAGTGATTCTTGGAAGATCATTACTAATGCCTCTTCAGCCACCTCTTTCAGAACCCTGGCATGTACACCATCTCGTGCAGATGACTTATCTACCTTCAGACCTTTCAGATTCCCAAGAACCTACTCTTTAGAAATGGTAACTTCACACACTTCATGACCCCTGGTACCTGGAACTTCTACCATACTGCTGGTGTCTTCCACTGTGAAGACTGATGCAAAATAAGTATTCAGTTCATCCACCATTTGCTTGTCCCCCATTACCACCTCTTCATCATCGTTTTCCAGTGGTATCCTCTTTAATATTATTGGCCAGCTCACTTTCATATTCCATCTTTACCTTCTTAATAACTTTTTTTTAGTTGCCTTCTGTTGGTTTTCAAAAGCTTCCCAATCCTCTAATTTCCCACTAATTTTTGCTCAATTATATGCCTCTCTTTGGCTTTTATGCTGGCTTTGACTTCTCTTGTTAATCATAGTTGTGTCATCTTTCCTTTAGAATACTTCTTGGGATGCATATATCCTCTGCCTTCTGAATTGTTTCCAGAAATTCCACCCATTGCTGCTCTGCCATCATCTGTGCCAGTGTTCTTTTCCAATAATTTCTGGCCAACTCTTCTCCCATGCCTCTGCAATTCCCTTGACTCCACTGTAATACTGATACATCTGACTTTATCTTCTCCTTCTCAGATTTCAGGGTGAATTTGATCATACCCTAAAAGTTTTTTTTTACCTTAAGGTCTCCAATCAATTCTGGTTCATTGCACAACACCCAATTCAGAATACCTGATCCCCTAGTGGGCTCAATTATGAACTGCTCTAAAAAGCCATCTTGTAAGCACTCTATAAATTCCCCCTCCTGGAATCCAGCACCAACCTGATTTTTCCAATTTATCTGCATACTGAAATCCCCCATGACTATTGTAATATTGCCCTTTTGGCATGCATTTTCTACTTCCTGTTGTAATTTGTTGACTACATCCTTACTACTGTTTGGGGGTATGTATACAACTCACAAGTTGTATGTATGTATACATGCATACATGAAGTTGTATGTATACAACTTCTTTTTTATTTGCAGTTCCTTAGTTCTATCCACAAAGATTTAACACTTTCTAATGATTATGTCACCTCTTTCTAATGATTTGTTTTCATTTTTTTACCAACAGAGCAACAGGATATAGAGCATTTACAGATATGGGCAAAGAAGTGGCAATTGCAGTTTAATTCATTCAGAGGATAAAGATGCATGGGATCCAGGAGGAATTACAATTTTGAATTCATTACCTGTTCTGCCTATAAAAGATAGAGAGTAGGGATGAAAGGCTGTTATTCCGGCTGGTGACCCAGCGGTGTTCCACAACGATCAGTGCTGGGACTATGTTATTTCTGATGTTTATCAATGATGGATGAAAACATAGATAGGTTAGTTAGCAGGTTTGCAGATGACACGCCGGAGGGAAGGGAGCTGGGGGGCGGGGGTGGAAATTGGGGTTCTTACGTTTAACTGTTGTTCATTCTTTGGGGCACTCCTCTGTTTTCGTGGACATTTGCGAAGAAAAAGCATTTCAGGATGTATATTGTATACATTTCTCTGACATTAAACTGGACTTTTGAATCTTTGATCAAAGTTTTGGACAGTATAAAGGACTATTAAAGAATACAGCAGGATATAGATCAGCAGCAGGAAGGTGCAGATGGAGCTTCATCTGGGCAGGTGTGAGGTGTTGCAGTTTGGGAGGCCGAATGAAAGAAGGAAGTATACAGTTAGTGGCGAGCCCATTAATAAAGTTGAGATGCAGGGGGAAATTGGGTCCAGGTCTATAGTTCACTGAAGGTGGCTATGCGAGTGGATCACTTGGTTAGAAAGGTGTACGGCCTGCTTGCCTTCATTGGTAGGGGTGTTGAGTATAGGAGTAAGGAAACTGTTCTGTAGCTATATAAAAATTTAGTCAGAGCGCACTTGGAGCAATGTGCGAAGTTTTAGATTCTCCTTTACAGGAAGTATATAGTGATTGTGGAAAAGGTGCAGAGGAGGTTAAAGTGTTCTGAGCTATAAGGAAAGTTGGACAAACTTGGTTGTTCTCCCTAGAAAGTTGGAAGCTGAGGGAAGACTTGATGGATTTTTTTTTTTCAAATTATGACTGGTGTAGATAGGGAATCAGTTAAAATCTTTTCCCCGCGAAAGAATTCTTAAACACCAGAGGACATGTTTTAAGTTTAGAAAAGGAAGGCGAGGGCCAAGATATTTTTTATCTGAGATCAGTCACTGGGGGTTGTAGTGTAAGCAGGCAGTTTGCTGGAGTGTAAGAGGCTTTTAGACACAAAAGCGAATGGAGGGATATCGATGAAGCACAGGAGAACAGTGAATGTCAACTCATATAGTAGACCAAATGGCCTGTCTGCTGCTGTAACACGTTGTGTGCTTGGTATTCTATGTATTAATTAAGCTTTGCTTCACCAGGATCTGATGTTAGTCAATGAGTACAAACCAAGGATGCTCGATGACCAGTGACTTAGTAATGAGAGAGAGTTGAATGAGGGAGGGTTAACAGTGAATATGTTGGAATAGTCACTGAGAGGTGAAAGAAAAGGTACGAATGAGAAGATGAGCAGCAGGTGACATGAGGCCAGGCTGGATTGGTATTGAGGTGCAAGTACATGTTCTTCAATGTGAGAAATTTATCGTGAAGACTGGACAAGTAATGTCATTAAGGTTGTGAAGTGTCTGGTTCAGCTCCAGACAACTTGCAGAAGTAAGAAAGGAGTCTGAAACAAGGGAGCATCATTTCTGAGTGAGATCAAAGATACAACCTGCAGCCTTCTGAATATTTAGTGGGATGAGATTACTCATCCGTACTGGGTGTCAGGCAAGCAGCTTGACAGTTCACAGATAGCAGCGGTATCATGGGGCAGGGCCGTCACAACACAGATAGAAACGGAGAAGGTTTTGGGAAGATGATGTAGATGAAAAATAGGGGGGTGAAGGATAGATCTTGATTGCCAACAATGGTGGAGAGAAAGATGGGATGGGGAATTCAGGAACAGGTGAACAAGGGTTTCTTGGCAGTGGGTAATGTACAGTACCCAGGGTGGAGGGGAGTCCAAACTTAAATGCTAACCCTCAGGATTTACAGCAATCAAGGCAAATCAATAACTCGAGCAACAATATAACAGAGTGCAGTTCAGCACAGGATCAGGCCACACAACCCACCGTGTCTCCACAACCCATCGTACCAATCCAACTGATGCGCCCTGCCTGCACACGGACTGTACCCCTCTGTTCCCTGCCTGTTCATGTGTCGCTCTAACCGCCTCATAAACATTGCTGCTACTACCTCTACTGGCAGTCTGTTGCAGTGAGCGTTGGGGAGGATAGATCAGTACGAGCGAGTGTATGCAAGTGCCATTGTGTTACAGTGAGACTGTATGGTGGAGTGGTGTTACAGTGAGACTGTACGGTGGAACGGTGTTACAGTGAGAC
Organism: Mobula birostris; assembly: GCF_030028105.1. Taxonomy (NCBI): domain Eukaryota; kingdom Metazoa; phylum Chordata; class Chondrichthyes; order Myliobatiformes; family Myliobatidae; genus Mobula; species Mobula birostris. The sequence goes on from NC_092387.1 coordinate 41,359,112, forward strand.
TGTACGGTGGAACGGTGTTACAGTGAGACTGTAGGTGGGGTGGTGTTACAGTGAGACTGTAGGTGGGGTGGTGTTACAGTGAGACTGTACGGTGGAGCGGTGTAACAGTGAGACTGTGCGGTGGAGGGGTGTTACAGTGAGACTGTGCGGTGGACCGGTGTCACAGTGAGACTGTGCGGTGGACCGGTGTCACAGTGAGACTGTGCGGTGGACCGATGTCACAGTGAGACTGTGCGGTGGACCGGTGTCACAGTGAGACTGTGCGGTGGACCGGTGTCACAGTGAGACTGTGCGGTGGAGGGGTGTCACAGTGAGACTGTGCGGTGGAGGGGTGTCACAGTGAGACTGTGCGGTGGAGGGGTGTCACAGTGAGACTGTGCGGTGGAGCGATGTAACAATGGGACTGTGCGGTGGAGCGGTGTCACAGTGAGACTGTGCGGTGGAGCGGTGTCACAGTGAGACTGTGCGGTGGAGGGGTGTCACAGTGAGACTGTGCGGTGGAGCGGTGTCACAGTGAGACTGTGCGGTGGAGGGGTGTCACAGTGAGACTGTGCGGTGGACCGGTGTTACAGTGAGACTGTGCGGTGGAGCGGTTTAACAGTGAGACTGTGCGGTGGAGGGGTGTCACAGTGAGACTGTGCGGTGGAGCGGTGTCACAGTGAGACTGTGCGGTGGACCGGTGTCACAGTGAGACTGTGCGGTGGAGCGGTGTCACAGTGAGACTGTGCGGTGGACCGGTGTCACAGTGAGACTGTGCGGTGGAGCAGTGTAACAGTGAGACTGTGCGGTGGAGGGGTGTCACAGTGAGACTGTGCAGTGGAGTGGTTTAACAGTGGGACTGTGTGGTGGAGGGGTATTACAGTGAGACTGTGCAGTGGAGCGGTGTTACAGTGAGACTGTGCAGTGGAGCGGTGTTACACTGAGACAATGCGGTGGAGCAGTGTAACAGTGGGACTGTGCAGTGGAGGGGTGTTACAGTGAGACTGTATGGTGGATCAGAATCAGGTTTAACATCACTGGCATATGTCATGAAGCTTCTTGTTTTGTGGCAGCAGTACATTACAATACATAGTAATAAAAACTATAACTTAGAATAGGGAGTATTAGTAAATAATAAAATTTGATATAAATAAGTAGTGCTAAAAGAGAGGAAAAATATTGAGGGAGTGTTCATGGATTCATTGTCCATTAAGAAATCTGATGGCAGAGAGGAAAAAGCTGTTCCTGAAACATTGGGTGTGTGTCTTCAGGCTCCTGTACCTCCTCCTTGATGGTAGCATTGGGAAGAGGGCCTGTCCTGGGTGATGGGGGTCCTTAATGACGGATGCCAGCTTACTGAGGCATTGCCTTTTGAAGGTGTCTGTGATGCTGGGAGACTGGTGCCCATGATAGATCTGGCAGAATTTACAACTCTCTGCAGCTTTTTCTGATGCTGTGCCGTGACCCCTCCATACCAGACAGTGATGCAACCAGTTAGAATACTCTCCACAGTACATCTGTAGAAATTTGAGAGTGTCTTTGGTGATGTACCAATCTCCTCAAACTCCTCCAGGTTAGTAATCTCAGGATTGCTACCTGTGCCACCTGATAGCAAGGGCAGGAATAGTCGGATCAGGCAGATGAATGTGCGGCTGGGAGACTGGTGCAGGGGGCAGGGCTTCAGATTCTTGGATCATTGGGATCTCTTCTGGGGGAAGTATGACCTGTTCAAAAAGGACAGATTACACCTGAACCGGAAGGGGACCAATATCCTGGCGGGAAGGTTTAATAGAGCTGTTAGGGAGGGTTTAAACTAATTTGGCAGGGGAATGGGAACCAGAATGATACAGCAGAGGAGGGGAAAAACAGAAATAAATCTAAGGTAGTGAGCAGAAAAGATGTCAGGAAAGACAGGCAGGTGATGGGGCAAATTTGCCACTGTAATAAGTTGCAGTGCAATCAAAGCGAAAAGTACCAAATACTGGTCTTAAGGTGTTATACTGAAATGCACGCAGCATAAGGAATAAGGTGGATGATCTTGTCATACAGCTACAGGTTGGAATGTATGATGTTGTGGCCATCACTGAGACGTGGCTAAAGGATGCATGTCTCTGGGAGCTGAACGTCCAAGGATACACGATCGGAAGGATAGGCAGGTAGGCAAAGGGGGAGGTGTGGCTTTATTGGTAAGAAATGATAATTAAATCATTAGAAAGAGGTGACATAGGAAGGTGCAGAACCTTTATGGGTTGAGCTAAGAAATCGCAGGGGTAAAAGGACCCTGATGGCAGTTATATACAGGCCTCTAAACAGCTGCAGTGATGTGGACTACAAATTACAACAGGAAATAGAAAAGGCTTGTCAGAAGGGCAGCGTTACGATAATTGTGGGGGATTTTAACATGCGAGTGGATTGGAAAAATCAGGTCGGCACTGGATCACAAGAGAGACAATTTGTAGAATGTCTACAAGATAGCTTTTTAGAACAGCTTGTTGTTGAGCCCACTAGGGGTTTGGCTGTACTGGATTGGGTATTGTGTAATGAACCAGAGGTGATTAGAGAGATTGAGGTGAAGGAATCCTTAGGAGGCAGTGATCATAACATGATTGAGTTCACTGTGAAATTTGAGAAAGAGAAGCCGAAATCTGATGTGTCGGTATTTCAGTGGAGTTAAGGAAATTACAGTGGCATGAGAGAGGAACTGGCCAAAGTTGACTGGAAAGGGACACTGGCGGGAAAGACAGCAGAGCAGCAGTGGCTGGAGTTTATGCGAGAAATGAGGAAGGTGCAAGACAGGTATATGCCAAAAAAGAAGAAATTATCAAATGGAAAAAGGATGCAACCGTGGCTGACAAGAGAAGTCAAAGCCAAAGTTAAAGCTAAGGAGAGGGCATACAAGGAAGCAAAAATTAGTGGGAAGACAGAGGATTGGGAAGTTTTGAAAAGCTTACAAAAGGAAACTAAGAAAGTCATTAGGAGGGAAAAGATGAACTATGAAAGGAAGCTCGCAAATAATACTAAAGAGGATACTAAAAGCTTTTTCAAGTATATAAACAGTAAAAAAACAGGTGAGAGTAGATATAGGACCGATAGAAAATGATGCTGGAGAAATTGTAACGGGAGATAAGGAGATGGCGGAGGAACTAAACGAGTATTTTGCATCAGTCTTCACTGAGGAAGACATCAGCAGTATACTGGACACTCAAGGGTGGCAGGGAGGAGAAGTGTGCGCAGTCACAATTATGACAGAGAAAGTACTCAGGAAGCTGAATAGTTTCAGTGTAGATAAATCTCCTGGACCAGATGGAATGCACCCTCGTGTTCTGAAGGAAGTAGCTGTGGAGATTGCGGAGGCATTAGCAATGATCTTTCAAAAGTCGATAGATTCTGGCATGGTTCCGGAGGACTGGAAGATTGCAAATATCACTCTGCTATTTAAGAAGGGGGCAAGGAAGCAAAAAGGAAATTATAGACTTGTTAGCTTGACATCAGTGGTTGGAAGTTGTTGGAGTCGATTGTCAAGAATGAGGTTACGGAGTACCTGGAGGCATATGACAAGGTAGGCAGAACTCAGCATGGTTTCCTTAAAGGAAAATCCTGCCTGACAAACCTATTGTAATTCTTTGAGGAAATTACCAGTAGGCTAGACAAGGGAAATGCAGTGGATGTTGTATATTTGGATTTTCAGAAGGCCTTTGACAAGGTGCCACACATGAGGCTACTTAACAAGATAAGAGCCCATGGAATTACGGGAAAGTTACCTATGTGGATAGAGCATTAGCTGATTGGCAGGAAACAGAGAGTGGGAATAAAGGGATCCTATTCTGGTTGGCTGCAGGTTACCAGTGGTGTTCCACAGGGGTCCGTGTTGGGGCCACTTCTTTTTACATTGTACATCAACGATTTGGATTATGGAATAGATGACTTTGTGGCTAAGTTTGCTGATGATAGAAAGATAGGTGGAGGGGCTGGTAGTGCTGAGGAAACAGAGAGTCTGCAGAGAGACTTGGATAGATTGGAAGAATGGGCAAAGAAGTGGCAAATGAAATACAATGTTGGAAAGTGCATGGTTATGCACTTTGGTAGAAGAAATAAACAGGCAGACTATTATTTAAATGGGGAGAGAATTCAAAGTTCTGAGATGCATCGGGACTTGGGAGTCCTCGTGCAGGATACCCTTAAGGTTAACCTCCAGGTTGAGTCAGTGGTGAAGAAGGCGAATGCAATGTTGGCATTCATTTCTAGAGGAATAGAGTATAGGAGCAGGGATGTGATGTTGAGGCTCTATAAGGCGCTGGTGAGACCTCACTTGGAGTACTGTGGGCAGTTTTGGTCTCCTTATTTAAGAAAGGATGTGCTGATGTTGGAGAGGGTTCAGAGAAGATTCACTAGAATGATTCCGGGAATGAGAGGGTTAACATATGAGGAACATTTGTCCGCTCTTGGACTGTATTCCTTGGAGTTTAGAAGAATGAGGGGGGATCTCATAGAAACATTTCGAATGTTGAAAGGCAAGGACAGAGTGGATGTGGCAAAATTGTTTCCCATGGTGGGGGAGTCCAGTACGAGAGGGCATGATTGAAGGGCGCCCATTCAGAACAGAGATGCGAAGAAATTTTTTTAGCCAGAGGGTTGTGAATCTATGGAATTTGTTGCCATGGGCGGCAGTGGAGGCCAAGTCACTGGGTGTTTAAGGCAGAGATTGATAGGTATCTGAGTAGCCAGGGCATCAAAGGTTATAATGACAGGGCAGGGCAGTGAGACTAAATGGGAGAATGGATCAGCTCATGATAAAATAGTGGAGCAGGGTTGATGGGCCAAATGGCTAATTTCTGCTCCTTTGTCTTATGGTCTTATGGTCTAATGAAATACAGCCGCTGTGTACCTTCCTTGAAATTGCATCAATATGTTGGGCCCAGGGGACTGATCCTCGGAGACGTTGACACCTAGGAACTTGAAACTTCTCACTCTCTCCACCTCTGAGTCCTAGGTGAGGACTTGTGTGTGTGTTCCCTTGAATTTCACTTCCCCAAGTCCACAACCAATTGCTTGGTCTTACTGGTTGTTGTGGCAACATCACTCAACCAGCTGGTTGATCTCACTCCTGCACACCTCCTCACCACTGTCTGAAGTTCTGCCAACAACAGTCGTGTCATCAGCAGATTTATCAATGGCGATTGAGCTGTGCCTCGCCGCACAGTGGTGGGTGCAGAGAGAGTAGAGCAGTGGGCTAGGCGCGCACCCTTGTGATTGTAAGCAGGAAGGAGATGTTTATTCTGATCCACACAGACTGAGGTTTCCTGGTGAAAAAGTTAAGCATCCAGTTGCGGAGGGAGGTACAGAGGCCCAGGTTTTGGAGGTTGTTGATTAGTACTGAGTGTGTGATTATGTTGAAAGCTGAGCTGTAATCATGAAACAGCAGCCTGACGTAGGGATTACTGTTGTCCAGATGATCCAGGGCTAAATGAGCCAGTGAGATGGCATCTGTCACAGACCCACTGTGGCAAAAGGCAAATGCAGTGGGTTCAGATCCTTGCTTAGGCAGGAGTTGATTCTAGTCGTTATCAACCTGCCGAGGCACTTCACCGCTGTTAACGTGAGTGTTTCTGGCCAATAGTGATTGAGGCAGCTCACTCTGCTCTTCTGGGGAATGAGTATGATTGTCACCCTCTTGAAGCAGATGGGCACCCCCGACGGCAGAGGTGAGAGATTGAGGATGTCCTTGAACACTCCTACCAGTTGGTTGGCACCGGTTTTCAGTGCCCTACCAGATAGATGATGAGGGCCTGGTGCCTTGTGAGGGTTCACCCTTTTGAAAGGTGTTCTGATGTCGGCTTCCGAGATGGAGATCGCAGGGACAGCAGATGCTGCAGGGATTTACACAGGTGCAGCCTGCAAACCTGGCCAGGGCTGGCGTGCATCTGATTCCATCTCTAACCTGTGTGTTACAGTGATAATATCGGGTGCATCAATGTGATGCAGTAGGGTGTGGGGTGGATCGGTGATTTACAGTGAGATGAGGGCCTTACAGAGGGTGTGAGCTACTTGAACATGCCTCAGAGAGTTATGCGAGGTAGCTGCCGTATTTCAGTGTTTTGTGATTTATTTTTAACAGTATTGACTCTTTTAATATGGTTAAACACTGCCCCAGTGCCACACAGCAATGTGAGTGTTGGTTATTGAGTTAATATGTTTTTTTCAGGCTAGTTTTTGCCTTTCCAGAAGTCTCCCCTGCTCATCTTCACCATATTCCTATTCCAGAATATGGAAATGGCGCCTCCATTTCAATCTCATCTACACTTAAACCACACCACCCCCCACCAGCGCAGCATTGACTTAACAAAGCACCTATCTCTGTTCTAATCATCCAGCCACACAGCACTGCTCGGTATCACCCCCCCCGACAGAAAATCACTCACTCAGTATTGCCAACACTCTCTCCGTATTGTACCCAATAACAGTTCAGCACTCCCTGAGCATTCCCCAACAATAGTACAGCTCTCAGATACCATCCCTGACAGTGCAGCACTCCCTCTGACAGAGGAGTATAGTATTAATAGTTGTACTAATGGTATTAATACTAAATTAATACTAGTATTAATAGAAATGCTAAGAGTCTGTCCCTCTGACCGTGTGGCACTCCCTCAGTACTGTCCCTCTGACAGCCTGAAACTCCCTCAGTACTGTCCCTCTGACAGTCCCTCAGTACTGTCCCTCTGACAGTCTGAAACTCCATCAGTACGGTCCGTCTGACAGTGTGACACTCCCTCAGCACTGTCCCTCTGACAGTGTGACACTCCCTCAGTACTGTCCCTCTGACAGTGTGACACACCCTCGGTACTGTCCGTCTGAAAGTTTGACACTCCCTCAGTACGGTCCCTCTGACAGTATGACACTCCCTCAGTACTGTCCCCCTGACAGTGTGACACTCCATCAGTACTGTCCCTCTGCAGTGTGACACTCACTCAGTACTGTCCCTCTGACAATGTGACACTCCCTCAGTACTGTCCCTCTGACAGTGTGACACTCCCTCAGTACTGTCCCTGTGACAGTGTGACACTCCCTCAGTACTGTCCCTCTGACAGTGTGACACTCACTCAGTACTGTCCCTGTGACAGTGTGACACTCCCTCAGTACTGTCCCTGTGACAGTGTGACACTCCATCAGTACTGTCCCTCTGACAATGTGACACTCCCTCAGTACTGTGCCTCTGACAGTGTGGCACTCCCTCAGTACTGTCCCTCTGACAGTGTGACACTACGTCAGTACTGTCCCTGTGACAGTGTGACACTCCCTCAGTACTGTCCCTCTGATAGTGTGACACTCACTCAGTACTGTCCCTGTGACAGAGTGACACTCCATCAGTACTGTCCCTCTGACAGTGTGACACTCCCTTAGTACTGTCCCTGTGACAGTGTGACACTCCCTCAGTACTGTCACAGTTTTGCACTTTCTTGTGCTACATTGCAGTATATGTTCAGAGTTTCATAAGAAGCTTCAACCTTTAGATGTGGATGTTGTTGGCTGCTTTGGCTTCCAATGATATTGTTTCTTCTCACACTGAGTTCTCACAGTTTGTTTTTGCGTGTGTGTGTGTGTGCGTGCATGCGTTTGGGCATGTGCGTGTGCGCGCGTGTGTGTGTGCGTGAGCGTGTGTGCGCGTGCACACGTGTATGTGTGTGTGCGCGCGTGCATATGTGTGTGTTTGTGCGCGTGCGTGTGTGCGTGCGTGTGCGTGTACACGTGTGTGTGTGCGCACGTGCATATGTGCGTGCGCACATGTGCGTGTGTGTGCGTGCACACGTGTGTGTTTGTGTGTGTGCATGCGTGCGTGTGTGCGCGTGTGTGGTTGAGTCTTGGAGCTAAACCACCCAATCAGCATTCCTGAGCTCATCCTGTTTGGCCCATGTCCCTTCAAAACTTTCCTATCGAATAACCTACTCATCCATATTTCTTTTGAATATTATAACTATCCAAGCCTCTGCATTTCACTTTAACAGTTCCTTCCACCTATCCACCACCCTCTGTCTGAAAAATAAATTGTCCATCAGGCCCTCTTGCAGTCTTTCCCCTCTCACCTAACCTCTGCCCTGTAGTTTTATATTCTCACCCTGGGGAAATGACTGTGACCACCCACCTGACCTGTACACCCCAATATCTTCTCAACCTCTATCATGTCTGTCAGCCCTCATCCTCCACTCCGGAGAAACAGTTCCAAGCCGAGCCAGTCTCCACACTTATCACTCAAATCCTCCAATCCCAGCAATGTCCTTATAATTCTTTTCTGGCTGAATCACATAATCACATCCTTCTGGTGAGCAGAACTGTGTGTAAGAGAGAGAGAGTGCATGTGTGTGTGTGTGTGTGTCTCCATTCCTGTTTATTCTACCCTGACTGTCTATTGCTTAGCTTCTGCCTTATATTCTAACCATAAACCCAGTCATAAATTACAGAATTTTCTTACTGAAGTGTCGGCAGATGACACATACATCTCCCGTTGGTTAGTAACAGACTCGGCCTAAATCCAGGACTAATGGCTGGCCTATCTGTCCTGCTTTGCGAGGATTCAGTGTGGCTCTGTGTCTTACTCCTCTCACAGCTGCTCCTCTCCGTTAAAGTCCATCCTCGAGGCCCACTGAATGTCATTTCGAGCCAGGTTCGATGCTGACCTCCTGTGCTTCCTGTGTGGTGTTTGCACGATCTCTGTGTGACTGTGTGTGTTTCCTCCAGGTGCTCTCAATGGTGGCATCGTGGAGAAATGGAGTACGGACTCCGACCCCTCAGCACACAGTGCCTGTACTGACCATCAGGCACACATCTGGACACTAATTCTAACCCATTTTATTCTCCCCACTTTCCCAATAACACCACTCCCCTCTCCTTGGATTGTCTCCCTCACTTACACACTGGGGGCAAATTACAGCGACCAACTTACCTGCCAGCCGACACACTTTTGGGATGTGGGAGGAAAACTAACTTCAGGAGAACTTGCTAACTCCACATAGAGAGTTCCCGAGCTGTGGAGCTGTGCCCCTGTGTTGGCGCTCTGGTCTGCTCCCATATGAAGGATATGCTGATAGATTAATAGATGTCAATTTTATTTTTACTTTTAATTCATCGTGATACAGCACAGAATAGATCCGTTTGGCCCTTCGAGCTGCGCAGTCCAGTAATCCCCCGATTTAATCCTCGCTTAATCATCAGAAAATGTACAATGAGCAATAACCCACTAACCGGTACGTCTTTGTCCTGTGGGAGGAAATGGGAGCACCTGGAAAAAACCCATGTGATCATGGAGAACGTACAATCTTCTTACAGGCAGTGGTGCTGTGTCCCCTGGAGTTGGTGCATGGCAAGTGAACTGGAGGAGGGTAGTTTATGGGCATGTAACATGGATTATGCAGTAGAGAATAGAATTGTTCTGTGGGCAGGCAGATACTCAATGGGATGAATGGTCTCCTTTTATGTGACATGAGAATGTGAAATTGCACAGTGATCCATTCATTTCTGCTGAAGAAGATTAAGCTACCTCATATCTGTAAATCACCCTGGGCCAGACTATGGGGAGGTGGGCAGAGGAAAACATGGACTTCCTTTGGCTCTCAAAAGCACTGCTGACAGTCTGTCTTCCTTGCCCCTCCCCGATCATTTTTTTCACTTGCTTTTACAGTTCCTTCCGCCACCCCTCACACCCCACAAACCTCTCCCCTCTTTCCATTCACCATGCACCCCCATTCCACGGGGGGGGGGCAGGAGGGGTGGGGGGTTGGCCACTTCTGACAGGACCGCCATTTGATGTTTGGCATTGTCACAATTCTAAAGCAAGCAGAGCAAGGACCTGAGCACATGGCCTTGTGATGCACCTGTGCTGATGGTGATTGTGGAGGAGATGTTGCAGATCCAGTCGGCTCCTGAGGAGATTGAAGATCCAATTGCACAAGGAAGTATTGAGCCCAGTGTCTTGAAGCTTATTGATTAGTTTTGAGGTCATAGTGGTATGGAATGCAGAGTTGTCAATGGGGGGGCATCCTGGTGAACGCATCTTTGCTTTCTAGATGTTCCAGGCTTGAGTGAAGAACCAATGAAATGGCATCTGTATGGAACTGTTACGCCAGCAGTCAAACTGGAGTGGATCCAAGTCGCTTCTCAGGCAGGAGTTGATGTTTCTTAACAACCTTTCAAAGGACTTCATCAGTGAATATAAGTGCTACTGGTCGATAGTCACTGAGGCAGGTCAACATGGGTACTGGTATAATTGAAGCCTGCTTGAAGCAGTTGGTATCTCAGACTTCCAAAATGAGAGGTTAAAGATCTTAGTGAACACTCCAGCCAGTTGATTAGCAGGGTTTTTAGTACTTGGCCAGGTATTCCATCTGGCCAGAACGTTTTCCGTGGGTTCACCGTCCTGAAGGATGCTCTCGGATAGAGGTATATAAAATTATGATGGGTATAGATAGAGTGAATGCAAGCAGGCTTTTTCCACTGAGGCAAGGGGAGAAAAAACCAGAGGACATGGGTTAAGGGTGAGGGGGGAAAAGTTTAAAGGGAACATTAGGGGGGGCTTCTTCACACAGAGAGTGGTGGGAGTGTGGAATGAGCTGCCAGATGAAGTGGTAAATGTGGGCTCACTTTTAACATTCAAGAAAAACTTGGGACAGGTACATGGATGAGAAGTGTATGGAGGGATATGGTCCCGATGCAGATTAGTGGGACTAGGCAGAAAAATGGTTTGGCACAGCCAAGAAGGGCCAAAAGGCCCGTTTCTATGGTGTAATGTTCTATGGTTCTTAATTGCCCTGAAGGCGGTGGTCAGGCACCACCTCGGTGGGCTGCTGCAGTCCTGCTGGTGAAGATTCTCCCACAATGCTGCTGGGGAAGGAGCTGGACCCAGCAACGATGGTGGAGCAATGATACTTTTCAAAGACAGGATGTCTTGGTCTTGGAAAGAAACCTTCAGATCTTGATGTGCACCCATGCCTTGACCTCTTTGGTGGCAGTGATTGCAGTGGTGGAAGCATCTCCTCCATTATTTCTTGTCTTTTCCACTTCTCCAAACCCTCCTCACTCTGGCGTCTACATCCCTTCTTCGTGTTTCCCCTCTTCCCCTCAAACACTCCCCCTGTAGTATCACCCAGAACGGTAACAGACCCTATTAGTATACTCCCCTCTGCAATACAATGTTTATGCAGTGTCCTCCTCATTGGTGCAGCATCCCATGAGTATTGCCCCTCTGAGGGTACAACACCTCCTCAGTGCCCCCTCCACTCTCAGTTTTCCCCTGCTATAATACTCTCAAAGCTGCCCTTCCTGTCGTACAGTTCTCCCTCCCTCAATACGATACAGTCATGTCAGCGCTGAGCCAGGCCACACCTGTATTCTTTGCCTCCAAAGTGAGTGGATCAGAGGAGGACACAAGTGTATAAGACCGAAGCTCACAGTGCTCATACAAAAAGCCTACTTGGCAATAACGATGTGAAAGGCTTAATATTCTGAGTGGGGAGCCTCTGAGTGAAAGAGTCAGTTAGTGAGGATCTCCGAAGAAACGTCTCTATTTCTCTGAGTGAGAGTCTCTGTGTGTATTTAAGCAAATGCAATGTTAGCAATCATTTCAAGAGAACTAGAATGTAAAAGCAAAGATGTAATGCTGAGGCTTTAAGGCACTGGTGAGGTCACACTTGGAGTATTGTGAGCGGTTTTGGGTCCCTTATTTAAGAAAAAATGTGCTGATATTGGAGAGGGTTCAGAGGAGGTTCACGTGATTGCTTCTGGGAATGAAAGTGTTATCATGTGAGCACTGCTTGAAAGCACTGGGCCTGTACTCGCTGGAATTTAGAAGAATGAGGGGGGATCTCATTGAAGCTTATCAAATATCGAAAGGCCTAGATAGATTGGATGTGAAGAGGATGTTTCCTTTGCTGGGGGGGTCTAGAACCAGAGGGCACAGCCTCAAAATAGAAGGATGTCTATTTAGAACAGTGATGAGAAGGATTTTCTTTAGCAAGAGGATGGTAAATCTGTGGAATCCCTTGCCACAGGCCACGAGACCAGGTCACTGGGTGCATTTAAGGTGGAGGTTAATAGGTCAGGGCGTGAAATGTTATGGGGCGAAGGCAGGAGAAAGGGTTAAGAGGGAAATGGATTAGCCATGATGGGCTGGATGGCCTAATTCTGCTCCCTTGTCTTATTGTCTTATGGTCTAAGATGCAGTGCTAATTGCAGATGCCTTGAATCTACTTTCAGTCTTTAATTTTCAGGGCTTGGAATCTGCTTCGGTGAGACCTCAGAACTGTGAGCAAGTGTTTGTAGAAATGTAGGTGGGTGCTCCGTGCCATTCCGTTGTTGGAACCTCATCAGAAGGTTTGTGGGAATTCCAGATGACTTCTTAATCTCTAAATGCTATTGTAAAAATGCACGAGAGGCTTAAATCTTTTTTAAAAAAGTGGAGTACTAAGGGAGAGCAAAGGGTTAGATCGATCCTCGAGTAGGATAAATTGTCAGCACAACATCGTGGGCCAAAAAGCCTGCGTTGTGCTGTACTGTTCTATGTTCTATGTACAGGAAAATAGGAAAGTCGAGAAAACAACTCAAAATCTATCGGATTTTTCATAGGATCTTGTTCAGACCAGTGGGAGGTAAAATAGACATATAGAAATTCAATTCAACAATGGGAATTATTTAAACGAAAAACAATGTCTGTCTCCAGATAGGAAGAGAGAAATATTGTGTCAAAGCTGACATCAATGAGGAGATTAGATGAAATCTAGGGCTCAAGATGTATTGAGCTCTTACAGTGCAAATAAAAAATAGCCGAGACAGAACAAGCTGACAGACTACACAAAAAACATTAGAGATGCTGAGCAGGAAAGGTATAAGTGAAAGTCATAAAGGGCACTACAATGGCTTTCGATTGGCATATTAGGAGAAGTAGAATAGATCAGGCAGAGGTAAAAGTCGCAGAAGCTGAGAGAGTCAGGGCTGTTTGAAGGAACGGTAGAGATAGTAATGATGTATTGGGGAGCTGAGTGTTGATAATGTCTCGGTTTGGGAATGGAGCATTTAGGATACAAATGGAAAATGGTGGAAGCACTCAACAGGTCAGGCAGCATCTGTGGGAAGAGAAACAAAGCTAATGTTTCAGGCCAGAATGTGAGAAATCACATTAGCTTTAAGTGGCAGAAAAGATCAGGGAGAGACAGGTTGCACTATTGTAATATCTCAGGTAGGGAGGGAGCAGGGTTGCTGTCGCGATTTCATTGTTGGTTCCACAGTCTGGTGACCAGATTCATCTGAGCACTTAGAGAGAAGTGGATGGTGGGGAGCGGGTGGTGGAGCAACCATATAAATGCGGTGAAATGCGGATTAGAGCAGTGCTAAGACCTGACACCAGATGAAGAGTGCTGGAAACACCAAACTCAGCAGGAAAACGGAGCACTGGGGAAATATTACAGACGGATAACCTTCGAACTGGTCAATCTGACATGAACAGACAAAACTCAGAAGCTGTCAAACTTAACCTTGAATCCTGTAGGCCGTGGCATGTCCAGGTGGGAGGAATAGTCCTTCAAGCTCGTGTTGGGTCTCGTTGGGACAGTGCAGAAAATCACAGAGGGGTAGGTCAGAGTAGGAGTGGCATGCTAAGGTATAATGATCAGCTGCTGAAGTCTTGCAGTTGTCCTTACAGACTGAACCCAGTAACTCCTCAAAGCAGAGTATAGGAGTGCTAATGTGCATTGCTGGGCACCACGTCCTATCTGTGTGTGGCCTCCTATACCGGTCCATTGTAGCCCAATGTAAACTTGACAAGCTGCCCTTGATATCTGGTCATGCTTCAGCCTTTCAGGTTGGCTTGAGACTCATTTGGGATCTTTCCCTATCCACTGAGTACAGAAGTGTTCAAGGGTTTAGGAATTACTGTAATATTCTGGGAATGTCAGTGTTTGGGACCTGTGAACTGTTTCCAAACTGGTGAGAAGCTGGTGCAGAAAACTGGTCAGTCAGGTCTCTGGAAGAATGAACAAACTGAGGATTAATATCAGAGCTGAAGTGGACTGAGTGCATCGGTACAGGACATGTCCTCTGGGACACCGAGGAGATAAAACCGTAAGGAGCTAACTGTGCTCCATCTTTCCAACTAAATCAGTAACACAGTCAAAGTCAATTCAAAGCCGAGCTTATAGACATATGCAGAACTGCAAGCATGCACAGGTGCAAGGACAAACTTAGTCGCATCACAGCGGCATCACAGGCATGTAGCATCAAATAAGCAGCATTCATAAGAAAAACATTAATTATGCACAGTGTTTAAAAGAAGGAACATAACCTGAACAAAAACCCAGTCCATTAGTGATCAAAGTGATCATAATATTGCTAAACTCCAATATGTAGGGTTGTGCTAGTTGGTTGAAGGGAAGGAGCTGTTCCTGAACCGGGTGGTATGGAATTTCATACTTCTGTATCTCCTGCTCTCTGGTAGCTCCTATCTGATGGAAGATGCAAGAAAAGGCAACCAATGTACCTGTAAATTTAAACTGAGTTAAACACTGGAGAAAAGTAGCTAGTCCTAAGCGATGATGGCCACAAAGCAACTAGCTTTTCTAAAAATTCACCTGCTCAACAAATGACTCTCAAGTCACTTGGTCCTACCTGTATCTGACACTAACCCCAACAAGCAGATGAGATCTGAGGGCTTCTAGTGGTTGATTTGCAAGAAGTTAATTAGTTATCATTAATGGTGAGGGAAGACCACCCATGAGAATGGTGTACTGCCAACATAATGCCAGAGGAAGGGAGGTTCAGTGGTGGCTAAGCTTGAAATAATGACGAGAGCTCATTAGCTAAATAGGGATGGATTGCCCCGCTAATCGACAAAACAAGCAGGTGCAAATTTTAAATGAAAAATATTGAAGGGAAAAGTATCTTATATCCTTATGCAAGGATAAGGAGTATATTTTAATCTTAATCTGTAAAACTGTGAAGTGATTCACTTCGGAAGGTCAAACTTGAAGGCAGGATAAGAGTTAATAGCACAAATCTTAACAGTGTGGGGGAACTGGGGGATCTTGGGGTTCACGTCCATAGATCTCTCAAAGTTGCAGCACAAGTTAATAGGGTGGTTAAGAAAACAAATGGCGTGCTAACCTTCATTAGTTGGGGGACTGAGTTCAAGAGCTGAGAGGTAACGTGGCAGCTCTATAAAACTGGTTAGATCACACATACAGTATTGTGTTCAGTGCTGGTCACCTGGAAGGATGCAGAGGGTGCAGAGGAGAGATACCAGGATTCTGCCTGGATTAGAGAACTTGCCCTATGAGGAGGGTCGAGGAAGCTGCAGCTTTTCTCCTTGGAAAGATGGAGGATAAGAAGTCACTTGATAGAAGCATACAAGATGTTCAGAAACAGAGACTTTTCCCCAGGGTAGAAATGACTAATACAAATGGGCATAACTTTAAGGTGTTGGGAGGAAAATATAGTGGAGAAGTTAGAGGCAGATTATTTTTACACAGGTGTGTGGAATGCGCTGCTAGGACTGGCGGCAGAGGCAGATACATCAGAGATATATAAGAGACTTTTAGATATAGACACATAGATGAAAATAAAATGGAGGACTATGTTGGAGGGAAGGGTTAGATTGATCTTGGATTAGGTTATAGGATCAGCACAACATCGCGGGCCAAGAGCTGTCTATGCTGTACTGTTCTATGTTCTATATTCTATAAAACAGAATGGTTGCTCTTCTGGGATCCACTCCGCTGCTGAAGCAGATCCCTCACTTTTGAGGGAGCTGATGAAAAGGACGATCATTGCCAAGGATTCAGAGTGCAGGATCAGATAGACTTGTCAGCAAGAATTTGAAATCGTGGTCTCTTTCCGTGTCAGAATGCTGCCAGATTTGATGGAACTCTGCTTGCTTCATACTAAAATATTCATCTGTTTTTCTTTAATCATTGATTCATTGTTACAATTCATGCGTTCCTAAGATCAGTGGTTGTACTCCAACCGAACTCCCTAGCTAATCAGCACATTTTAAGACATTAGTTTCTTTGCTGTAATGTCATTATCTGGTAATTACTTTCTAATGCAAGGATGTAGAGTTCTCAATTTGTGGCTTGCCAACTTGTTACTTCTGGATTGTGTCTATAAATCTTCCTGTGCTGTGACAACCAGCACAAATGTGCATGAGAGGAAGGGGGAGGGAGTGAAGGGGAATGGAACGAGAGGGACCATAGGGACACAGGTATGTCGTCGTAGTAATTCCTAAACCTTTCAATGGAACTGACACTTCAGAGTAGAGGTTCTGGGGAACATTTTATTTAGCTTCAGTGACATTCCAAATTTTCACAGACTGTGGACAGAATGTTCTCTGTGAGATGGCTGCCAGTTTGCCGTGAATGGTTCGTTTGCCTCTGTCGAGCTGCCTAAGTCTAAGTCTGTTGATCGGGCAACATCCGTGGAAAAGATCACTCAATGTTTCGGGCCGGAACCCTTCATCAGGACTGGCCCGAAACGTCGACCGATCTTTTCCAGGGATGCTGCCCGACCTGCTGAGTTCCTCCAGCGTGATGTGAGCGTTGCTTTGACCCCAGCACCTGCAGATTATTTTGTGTTTACTAAGTCTGCTGACCTCCGCAATGACTGCAGCAAAATACCTTACCATCTTGCCTTCTCGAGTCTATATGTTGCAGTCTTCTCCCTCTCCCTCCCTCCCTCCCTCTCCCTCTCCCTCCCTCTCCCCCTCTCTCCCTCCCTCTCCCCCTCTCTCCCTCTCTCGTATATTTCTCACCTGCGTGTCCCATGGGCTGTACTTGGAACAGTCAGAGGTCTAAGTAATTTATAAAATGTACTATCCAATTACAAGTGTGGTGTTGTTTGAACATACAAATTAGGACCAGTAGTAGGACAGTCAACCCACCTCCCCAAAACCCACTCAAGTCTGAACATTCATCCAATCACATTGTGGTGATCTTAATGTAACCTCAGCTCTGTATTCTTGCCTCTCTGCTGTGACTTTTCACACCCTTGCCTATCACCAATCTATTCACTCAGCCTTCATGACATTTAAAGATCCCCTTTCCACTGCCCTTTGAGGAAGAGAGTTCCAGAGAGAAAAAAAAAATCGCATTTCTATCTTCACTAAGAAACCCCTTATTCCAAACAGTGACGTCTGGTTTTAGGTTCTCCCATGAGGTGAAACATCATCTCCACATCCGCCCCGTCAAAACCAGTCAGATCATCGCATGTTTGATTCAACTCTCTTCTGAACTCCAATGGATACAAGCAATCTTCCCTGCCCATTTTTGGATATCCTCTCTACACCAAGATTGCATCAAGAATCTGAGGTGCCACAGATGCTGGAAGTCTAAGATAAAAACAGAAAAGGCTGCGAATACTCTGCACCTGATAAACAGATATAACACACTGATTTACTGGATTTGATGCACCTTAAGATTCTGGGGATATTTGAAAGCTCATTGACTTGAAATATCGACTCTCTCTCACCACACGTGATATCTCACCTGCTGAGTATTCTCAGCATGTTTGATTTAAATTACTTGATAGTGTTAACCTCCAAACCCTAGGTAGCATTCCTAGGTATCTTCAAGTAGAATTAATTGCCTTTGTTCTTAAATCTCTCAGTTATTACTATGTAAAGGAATGGGGATAATACATAAGGCCTTCTTGTATTCCAGATGTTTAGAGCTCCAGAGAAGATGGTGGATGCAATTACTCTCACAAGTTGAGAGGCTGGTAGAGAAGGCATACGGCATGCTTGCGTTCATTAGTCAGGGACTGAATGCAAGAATCAGGAAGCTATATCTCCCCTGTATGAAACTCTGGCTAGGCCGCGTCTAGAGTATTACACTCTGTTGTAGGAAGGATGTGAAGGCTTTGGAGAAGGTGCTGGCGAGGATTACCAGGATGCTGACTAGATTAGAGGGAAATTTGCTGTAAGGTGAGGTTGGATAAATTGCATTGTTTTCTCTGGAGTGCTGGAGGCTGAGGAGAGACACGATAGAAGGTTATAAAATTCTGAGAGGCACAAATGGAGTGGACAGCTGGTTACTTTTTCCCAGGGTGGATGTTTACTGTAAGAAAGCATGCATTTAAGGTGAGTGGGAGAAATTTCCAAGGAAATTACAGAGCAAGGTGTGTGCCAGGAATGTCCTGCCAGAGGTGATGGTTAGTGACAAATATCATAAAGGTATTTTGGAGGCTCTTAGGTAGGCCCCAGATGGGCCTTACGCAGTGAATGGTAGGGCACTGAGGAGTGTGGTAGAACAAAGGGGTCTGGGAATACAGATCTAAAATTCATTGAAAGTGGTGTCACAGAAAGATGGGGTCATAAAGAAAGCTTTTGGCGCATTGGCCTTCACAAAATCAATGTATTGAGTACAGGATATGGGATGTTATGTTGAAGTTGTATAAGACCTTGGTGAGGTCTAATTTGGAGTATTTTGTGCAGTTTCGGTCATCTCCCTGCAGGAAAGGTGAAAACAAGGTTGAAAGAGTGCAAAAAAACTTCACAAGGTCGTTCCTGGATCTGGAGGACCTGAGTTAAGATTGAATAGGTTAGGACTGTATTCTTTAGAATGCAAAAGATTGAGAAGAGATTTGTTAGAGGTGTACAAAATTATGAGGAGTATGGATAGGGTAAATGCAAGCAGGCTTTTTCACTGATGTTGGGTGGGACTACAACCAGAGGTCATGGGTTAAGGGTGAAAGGGGAAAAATTTAAGTGGACCATGAGGAGAAACTTCTACAGTCAGAGAGTTGTGAGAGTGTGGAATGAGCTGCCAGTACAACTGGTGCATGTAGGCTCGATTTCAATGTTTATGAGAAGTTTGGATAGGTACATGGATAGTAAGGGTGTGGAGAGCTATGGTCCCAGTACAGGTCAATGGGAGGAGGCAAACTAAATGGTTTTAGCATGGACTAGATGGACCAAAAGGCCTGTTTCTGTTTTTTACTTGTCTATGACTTTATAGTGTATAGGGAATGGAGAGATAAGGACCATGTGCAGAGAAAAGAGATAGTTTCAACACAGCGTTGAGGGCTGATGGTCCTGTTCATGTGCTGCACTGTTCAATGTTCTGTGTTCTTTACAATTAGCAAGAATCTAGAAGAAGATTTGAATTTCCAGAGCATAAGAAGCTGTGAACCAAGCCCATCAAGTAACATAGACGTCATGTGCTAAAGGGCCCGGATGACTCTATAGGTTGGTCATATCGTGGGGATGACCACTCTTGGAAGGTATAATGCCATAAACACAACAAACATCTCAGAAATCTGATTTCAGCAAAACTATATCTGAATCACTTGTAAAACCGTACTTTACAAATTTCAATCAAACATCACATGTGACAGAAATGAGCAATATTAAATAATAGCTGGAAAGAGAACCATCTTAAGGTTGTAGTAAATTCAAAAAGATGAATAACAGTATAAATTCAGTTCTGAACACTTATTGCTTGTTTTTATTGTTTGCACAATTTTTTATTTCTCTGCACATTGGGTGCTTTACGGTCTTTCTTTAATGTGTTCTCTTGGATGTCTTTGCTTTGTGGCTGCCTGTAAGGAGATGAATCTCAAGGTTGTATAATGTATGCACACTTTGATTATAAGTGTACTTTGAACTTAGAAATTCAGAAACTACACCATATAGAAAATATGTTATCCCAATCTGGACATAAGTTCTTCCAATGCAACGTTTTATCTGGTGGATAATTATCATAAGGTATTAGTTCACTTTAGTTTAGATCTCTACTGTCATATAAATTTATGTTTCCCTCTATCTAGGGGACATTGCATCAAGATTCAGGGGAGAAGATTTAGGATGGAGATGAGGAGAAACTGTTTTCCCCAGAGAGTGGTGATTCTGTGGAATTCTCTGCCCAGGGAAGCAGTTGAGGCTTCTTCACTAAATATATTTAAGATACAGTTAGATAGATTTTTACTTAGTAAGGAAATTAAGGGTTATGGGGAAAAGGCAGGTAGATGGAGCTGAGTTTACGGACAGATCAGCCATGATCTTATTGAATGGCGGGGCAAGCTCGATGGGCCGGATGGCCTACTCCTGCTCCTATTTCTTACATTCTTATGTTCGAATTTCCCCAAAATCCCACAGATTTTTCCTGATACTGAAACAATTATGGAGTTATAGTGCCATCCAGCAAGGAAGCAGGCCAAATGTATCCATGCCATCTATCAGGAGCCTATCTACATTAACCCCATTTCCAACACTTGGCACATAGCTAACCCTGCCATACTGTATTAGCAGCTTGTCTGAGTACTTTCTAAATATTAAATGCACGGTACTTGCCTGTAGCGCCCTATCAAGCAGGTCATTCCGATTTTTAACCACCATTGGCTGGAAGATTCCTCTTTAACATCCGTAGATCTGGCCTGTAAAATGTAGCTGGACATGCCCGTTCCTGTGCTCAAAACTCCTTGCAAAGAAGGCCATTGGCTTTTTAAAATGTCTGCTTCAGTTGCGCGATTGCTTGCACTGACTGGTGTACAAGGACACCCATTTCGTATCAGCACTTCCCATTCATCGCCATTTAAATAACGCACCACCTTTCCGTTTTTCCTAGTGAAGTTAATAATTTCACGTTTATCTACATTATACAGCATCTGGCATGTATTTGCTAATTCACTGTCCTTGTCTAAACTGCTTTAAAGTAATCTTTGCACCTCCTCACAATCTGCAATCCAGGCAATTTCATGTCATCAACACACTAGAAATATTACATTTGGTTCTATCATTGATATATTCATATTGAATAGCAGAGGCCCAGACACTGAACTCTGCAACAGCACAGTAGCCACTGTCTGCCGCAGAAGAAAGAATTACTTATTTCTGTTCTCTGTTTCCTGTCCATCAACCAGTTTCCAATCCATGCCAGTGCATTTCCCTCACTCCCAAGTGCTTTAATTTTCCATTGTAACTTTGTCAGAGATCATCTGAAAATATGTGCTCTTTATAATAGACTCGAGCATTTTCCCCGAGCACTAGCCCATCTGTACTTGCCTGTTTTCTCTCTTAAATTTCCAGGAACTGTTTCCTGATCTATAGAATTTTGAAGGTAACAGCATTTTTTTCTATAGATGCCTCCTTTATTACTTTGGGATGCTGATTATTGCACTCTGGGGATTTATTGTTTTTCAGGGTCATTAGTTTCTCCAGTGCTTCTCCACCAATACTAATTTTGTTTAATTCCTCCTGTTCATTAGGCTCTTGGTTCCCTAGTGCTTCTGGCAAGGTGTTTGTGTCCTCGTCCATGAAAACACAACCGGAGTATTTATTTTATCCTCTGCCAATTCTTCTCTCCTCACTGTAAAATGTTCCTTTTCTGGGTTTGTAAAGGATCTACACTGCTGTTCCTCAGTCTTTTTCCTTCTTGCGCACTTGTAGAAGTTTTTTTTTCTCCCTGCTTCCACAGTCTTTAAAAGTTTACCCCTTTTTTCTACTTTTTATCAAATTCTTGTTCCTGCTTTGCTGAATTCTAAACTGCTCCTGATCATCAGGCTGTGTTCCAGCAGTGTTAAATGAATCCTGCAGAACCGACTCTCTCCTTGACATCACGGGGGCTGTGAGGAAAAGAGCCAACAGGGCTGTCACAGAAGCTGCTGAGCGAGCCACCAGATGGCTATGGATGAAGAGGTGTGACCCCGTGCACCACTGCTGCTGGGACACAAGCCGGGGCCTGATCAACCCTGGCTGGGTCGCCTGGGCGAGAGTGCCTGATACTGAAAGACCTGAAGCGCTCGATGACCCCGGGTTACATCACTGATGATGTGTCCCAGCATCGATGGATTTTATACTCCCTTTAGAGCCATAAAGTCATCCAGCACAGAGGTAGGCCACTAGGCTCAGTCTGCCCATGCTGACTAACAGGTACCTATCCAGACTAATTCCATTTTCCATAGCTTCCTATGCCTTGGCTATTGAAATGCTCATGTACAAATTTCTTAAAAGCTTTGAGATTCTGCCTCAGGCAGTACATTCCAAACACCAATCATCCTCCGGGTAAAAAATGTTCTTTCTAATTCCCCTCTAGTCCTCTTACTTTTTACCTTACCCTTGGTTATAGACACCTCTGTTATGGGGAAAAGCCTATTCCTGTCTACCTTATCTATGCTCCTCATAAGCTCTTCACTTCTATCAGATCGTCGCTCAGCCCTCACCAGTCAATGCTGATTGAATGGGCATAGTCAGTTTCCTCAGCCTTTGCTTCACTTGCTTACTCTCAAAGCCCACAGGTACGTCGAGGTCTGGCCAGGTGTGCTCATGACACTCCTTGGTCAAACTGGCCTGAGTGGAAATGGGGTGAGGGTGGGGAATAAGTGGGAGAGGTTGCGAGGGAGTGTCATGAGGAGGACAGGATGAAGTGGTGGTCAAGGTTCAAAGGGTCATTTTATTATCAGAGTATGTATGCAGAATACAACTCTGAGATCTATCTTCTCCAGATAGCCATAACATACAGAAAAACAATGGAAGTCGTGAGGCCCACCCTCCCGCATGAAAAAGAAAAAGAAACAAAAACTTGCAACTACCCCCCTCCAAACCTCACCCTCTCACAAAAATCAGCAGATCGCCCACATGGACATGGCAGCTAAAACATCAAAAGCCTAACCCCCCCCCCCCACCGCCGCCACAACCTCTCCATCACACAAAAACTAACAGCTTGCCCACATGGACATGGCAGCTAAAACATCAAACCCCCTAACTCCAAACGACAATAACATCAAACGTCCAAGCCCTCCCTCACCCAAAAAAGGTTACGTATCACCCAGCCGCCAAATGGTGGGATGAGGACGAGGGAATGGTGGATGGAGTAGGGGAATGGAGATGGGGAGCAGCTGAGGAAGAAAGGAATTGAGGGGAGAGGTGCGAAATGCTTGGGTGGAGGTGGTGCGGAGAAATGGAGGAGAAGGAAACGGAGAGTGAGAGGTGGGGCAACAGAAATAGAGAGGGAGGATCAGTTCGGAGGGAGGGGGCAGAGGGGACAAAGAAAAGGAAGTGGTTGAATCTGTCACTTCCATTGGTTCTACAGTACTGTCGGAAGTATCCACATGTGTTTGCACAATCCCATTGCCCTCTGGCTCACCCTTACTTCCTGCACTTTGAGTTTCTGACACATGGTTGACAGCTGGCAAAGTGAGAAAAGCAAGTTGAGAATGATGACAGCGATGGTTTGAGCTCTGCTGAAGTCTTGTGGGTGAACAAGGAGTTTGCTGAAACACCTGATGATCAGGATTGCAGCATAAATCAGTGAGTTACTCCCAGCAGGCCTGCCACGGGATTAGTAAGCGATGTAATTGCCTTAGAATCAGCTCATAATTCTCCAATTACGGCCCGCAGTGTTGCCAACAGCAAGCACTAATTGCCCGAGTTACCGATTAGCCCACGAAATGCACAAAAGTGGATCTATTATCTTCTGTGGCACAGAGTGTGACCAGGAGTGTTGAGAGACGTAGAGTGATAGAGCACAGAAACAGGGCCTTCGGTACAAACAGACCATGTTGAAGCTAGTCCCATTTGCCTTCGCTTGGACCATATCCCTCCAAAACTTTCCTATTCATCGACCTATCCAAATGTCCTTCAACTTTAATTATTAAGACAGAGGTTGACAGATTCTTGATTGGTCAGGGCTTGAAGGGATATGGGAAGAAGGCAGGAGACTGAGGCCGAGAGGGAAAATGGATCAGCCATGATGAAATGGTGGAGCAGTCTCAATGGGCCAAATTCTGCTCCTACATCTTATGGTCTAACTTTTGTTATTATGCCTGCTATGTACAGGAAATCCCTTAAAACCAGCCCCTGAAATGTCACATTGGAATCAGCTGAGGAAAGACAAAAAGGGATTCAAATGAGGGAGAGGTTCTGGGGTGCTTGTTTTAGTCTGAGTGGTCTGTTTCTCTCCTGGGTAAACAGTAGTATCATCAATGCCCATGCTCCAGAGTTACATCCACTCCTATAAGACAATTGAACTCTGTATTAAAGCAATGGCCAAGATTATTTTTGCTCACCTGGGCAGTGTATTGGACTGACCCATTAATCCAGAGGACTGGTCTGTCTGTTGCCTTTCTCTCTCTCGATCCAGAGAAGGTGTCCGAGTGGGTAGATACCAGTACCTACTCAAGACTCCACACACGTCCATATCCGGGCTGGATTTCGTGGCCCTGTTATGACTTCTATTCACTGACATTGTTAAAGTTAATGGTGCTTGACAGGCAGATTGCTTCAAAACAAGAGTGTGTTAGATGCACCCTCTGTCTGGTCAATTACATTTCATCTGCATGGCTCCTTTTCTGGTGTGATTTTCGGAGGAGGTTTATAGAGTTAGTTCCACACATGCTGGGCCTGGAGTGGTCCTCTCGGCTGGTTCTGACAGACTCTTAATAATCAAAGATTACGTTAATTATAATGGGACACATACTGTAAGTGTCTGCAGGTCTCTCCTGCAACCAAGGACCAATTGGTTAAAATATTCTGGACTCCAGGTGGATTAGAGGGGGGGGATAGATAGGACTTGTGGCACGAATCACCACGCCCCTCCTCTTCTACCAGAAATGTGATGAGGAAGCCTGACCAGCCACAAGGCTGCCGGAGGTGAAAATTGCCAGCGTGGGTGACAGGGGTACTGGGCAGGGCAGTTCAGAGAGCTTTCTTGCAAACGCTGCCATTCTGTGGTGCTGCCTGTGGATGTGCCTGCGTGGGAGCCCTCCCCTCCTGAGAAGCTCGGTTACAGACTTGCACAGGAGCTGTGCTGTGCAATAGCCTTAGAAGCAGTGTCGCGGACTCAATACCACTCATACTTGCTGTAGCACTCACACAAATGCTGGAGGAATTCAGCAAGTCAGGCAACGTCTGTGGAGCGACATAAACAGTCAACCTTTCAGGCCAAGACCCTTAGAGCATAGAACATGAGTACAGGAACAGTCCATTCGGCCCACAGTGGTGTGCTGAACCAGCTAAAAAGCAAATCAAGAACACCCAAACACTAATCCCTCCTTCTGCCTACACAATGTCCATATCCCTCCATCCTCCTCATATCCATACACGTATCTAAACGTCTCTTAAAAGCCTCTAATATATTTGCCTCTGCCTCCATACCAGGCAGTGCATTCCAGACATCCACGGCTCACTGAGTAAAAAACTTACCCTTCACATCCCCCTTGAACTTACCCCCTCTCGCCTTTAATGCTTGTCCCCCGGAATTAGACATTTCAACCCTGAGAAACAGATGCCCTCTGCCCACTCTATCTATGCCTCTCATAATCTTGAAGATAGAGTGAACAGAGAGTACCTGTTTCCTTGGGTTGAAATGACTAATACCAGAGGGCTGCATTGAAGGTGAGAGGGGGTAGGTTCAAGACCCTTCTCGAAACATTAACTGTTTGGTTATTCCCCTCCATAGATGCTGCCTGACCTGCTGAGTTCCTCCAGCATTTTGTGTGTGTTGCTCAAGTTCTCCAGCATCTGCAGAATTTCTTGTGTTTATCCATATTTACTATAGCCTGGGTGAGCCTTGTCCTGTGTTTTTATGGAATGTGGGAGGTAAAAGCCCCTGATTGCTTATTTATGGTGGGTGCTCCTCAATTTCTAGTTACATTTCAACCTCCTACCCTGCTCCTGATCTAGTGAGGAGGGGTTCGGGATCACCTCTTCAGTCCGCTTACGGACTCGGTCCAGGTGGCCATTCACAGGACCAGGTGGTGGGAATTTCCGGGATGCCGGCCATCCTAATTCCCTGTCCTTCTGCCAAGATTATTTTTGTGCCTGTGCACCCCTGGAGAGCAACAGGGACATCCAGGTCCAGCAGGCACCGCAGCAGCTGGAGTTTGTCCTGGACGCAGAGAATAACAGTTTAAATTGTTATTCTCAACTACTTTCAATGGAGTAATTTAAAACAGAATTCAAAGAAAACAAAGAGAAAATTGTAGACTGGGCAAAAAGCCAAAAAAATACAGGAACTCCACTCTCTAGCCCGGGGACACAATAGGAGATCAGTGCATGGAACAGCACCAGGTTCAGGAACAATTATTACCCTACCACCAACAGGCTCCTGAGCCAGTGTGAGTAACTTCACTCACCACAACACTGAACTGATTTCACAGTCTACAGACTCACTTTCAAGGAGTCGTTACAACTCATAAACACAAGAAAGTCTGCAGATGTTGGAAATCCAAAGCAACGCACACAAAAATGCTGGAGCATTTTGTATGCCTTTACAGTTCATGTTCTCAGTAGAAATTTCTGCACAGTTCGTCTTCTATTGCACATTGGTCAAGTGTATATTGAAACACGGAAGCTTATGTGACATTTGCTTGGAATCATATCAGTGCAAGTGTTGCCATGCTTCTAGTGCCAACGTAGTATGCCCACAGCTCACTAACCCTAACTGTACTTCTTTGAAATGTGGGAGGAAACCAGAGCACCCGGAGGAAACCCACACAGTCACGGGGAGAACATACAAACTCTTTACAGGCAGTGGTGGAAACTGAGCAACGTGCTAACTGCTACGCTGCTGTGTTGCACCCTAAACGGAAGCCCGATAGGTTTCTCCACGCTGTCAAAAGTCAGGACCAGAATCATATACTCTGTCACTCTCGATAATTCACTCGGCATACCCTGTACCTCCCACAAACTCTGTCATAAGTTGCTTAGCATTTCAAATGTAATAGAACACATTATTACAGACAATCTCTGCTCAAATATTCATTATTAAAGAGTGAAAGGTTGGTTTAGTTTTGATTAAAGGATGTGATCATCTCATTTCAGTGAGTAAAATAATTATGCCAAGTCAAATAATTGGGAACTTTTAAAGGACAATTTGTTATTCAACATATAAATAAAGACAAGTATATAAAGAGTAAAAGACAGGTGAGAGTAGATATAGGACCGATAGAAAATGATACTGGAGAAATTGTAATGGGAGATGAGGAGATGGCAGAGGAACTGAACAAGTATTTTGCATCACTCTTCACTGAGGAAGACAGCAGGATACCGGACACTCAAGGGTTGCAGGGAAGAGAAGTGAGCGCAGTCACAATTACGACAGAGAAAGTACACAGGAAGCTGAATAGGCTAAAGGTCGATAAATCTCCTGGACCAGATGGAATGCACCCTCATGTTCTGAAGGAAGTAGCTGTGGAGATTGCGGAGGCATTAGCGATGATCTTTCAAAAGTCGATAGATTCTGGCATGGTTCCGGAAGACTGGAAGATTGCAAATGTCACTCTGCTATTTAAGAAGGGGGCAAGGAAGCAAAAAGGAAATTATAGACCTGTTAGCTTGACGTCGGTGGTTGGGAAGTTGTTGGAGTCGATTGTCAAGGATGAGGTTACAGAGTACCTGGAGGCATATGACAAGATAGGTAGAACTCAGCATGGATTCCTTAAAGGAAAATCATGCCTGACCAACCTATTACAATTTTTTGAGGAAATTACCAGTAGGCTAGACAAGGGAGATGCAGTGGATGTTGTATATTTGGATTTTCAGAAGGTGTTTGACAAGGTGCCACACATGAGGCTGCTTAACAAGATAAGAGCCCATGGAATTACGGGAAAGTTACATACGTGGATAGAGCATTGGCTGATTGGCAGGAAACAGAGAGTGGGAATAAAGGGATCCTATTCTGGTTGGCTGCCGGTTACCAGTGGTGTTCCACAGGGATCAGTGTTGGGGCCGCTTCTTTTTACATTGTACATCAAGGATCTGGATTATGGAATAGATGACTTTGTGGCTAAGTTTGCTGACGATACGAAGATAGGTGGAGGGGCTGGTAGTGCTGAGGAAACGGAGAGTCTGCAGAGAGACTTGGATAGATTGGAAGAATGGGCAGAGAAGTGGCAAATGAAGTACAATGTTGGAAAGTGTATGGTTATGCACTTTGGCAGAAAAAATAAACGGGCAGACTATTATTTAAATGGGGAAAGAATTCAAAGTTCTGAGATGCAACGGGACTTGGGAGTCCTCGTACAGGATTCCCTTAAAGTTAACCTCCAGGTTGAGTCAGTAGTGAAGAAGGCGAATGCAATGTTGGCATTCATTTCTAGAGGAATAGAGTATAGGAGCAGGGATGTGATGTTGAGGCTCTATAAGGCACTGGTGAGACCTCACTTGGAGTACTGTGGGCAGTTTTGGTCTCCTTATTTAAGAAAGGATGTGCTGACGTTGGAGAGGGTACAGAGAAGATTCACGAGAATGATTCCGGGAATGAGAGGGTTAACATATGAGGAACGTTTGTCGGCTCTTGGACTGTATTCCTTGGAGTTTAGAAGAATGAGGGGAGACCTCATAGAAACATTTCGAATGTTGAAAGGCATGGACAGAGTGGATGTGGCAAAGTTGTTTCCCATGATGGGGTAGTCTAGTACGAGAGGGCATGACTTCAGGATTGAAGGGCGCCCTTTCAGAACAGAAATGCGAAGAAATTTTTTTAGTCAGAGGGTGGTGAATCTATGGAATTTGTTGCCACGGGCAGCAGTGGAGGCCAAGTCATTGGGTGTATTTAAGGCAGAGATTGATAGGTATCTGAGTAGCCAGGGCATCAAAGGTTATGGTGAAAAGGCGGGGCAGTGGGACTAAATAGGATAAAATGGATCAGCTCATGATAAAATGGTGGAGCAGACTCGATGGGCCGAATGGCCTACTTCTGCTCCTTTGTCTTATGGTCTTATGAATTTTCTTAGCTTAATGAAGATCATTTTTAACAATGAGTGCTCTGTTCCTGCAGCAGTTTCATTCAGACCTACATTGTAAGCGGCTGTGGTGTAACACAGGTGGGCTTGTAGGACAAGAAACTATAATGTGAGGTGGGATAGACTGTAGGCAAAGCATGATAGAGTGAGGGAGTCCTAAAGTCATAGAGCAATGTCTATCCATGCAAGCTAGCCCCATTTTGGATCCTAGGATGATCCCAAAGGTTCTTCAGAAGTCAAGAATAAGGCTAAAACTTGTTGCTTATGGACATTTTATCAAATATTACAAAAACAAAGAATGAACAAAGAAAGGATAAAGAAAATAATTGTGATCTTCTCCTACTCTAGAAAAAAACTTCTAGAGCTTCTAGAAAAATACGGAAGCAGAGGCAGTGGTGTGGCCCTGTGTATAAGAAGTAATATTAAATCATTAGAAAGAGATGACATAGGTTCGGAAGGTGTAGGGTCTCTATGGTTTGAGCTAAGAAATGGCAAGGGATGAGGAGGGATCTCACAGAAACATTCCAAATGTTGAAAGGCCTGAAAAGATTAGATATGGCAAAGTTATTTCCTATAGTAGGGGAGTCTAGGACAAGAGGGCACGACTTCAGGATTGAAGGACATCCATTCAGAACAGAGGTGCGCAGAATTACTTTAGTCAAAGGACGGTCAATCTGTGGAATTTGTTGCCAGGAGTGGCTGTGGAGGCCATGTCATTAGTATATTTAAGGCAGAGATAGGTAGGTTCTTGATTAGCCAGGGTGGTGGGAGGATTCGAAAGGGTCAGGTGAGAAAAAATTAAGTAAATAAGTACATAGGGATTGGATAATTATGTCTGCGGGCAGAAGCAAGCATGAACAAATTAGGATATAAACACCTACAATGGTTGATACATAGGCTTATATACAACATTTTGGACCAGTGGAAATGGTCCAGAAGGGTTATATGGAAACTATTATTACCATTTTTCTTAACAACTAATTCAATTACTTAGCCTAATAGGTTAGATTTACCACAGTACATAATTATCTATTTAAATGTTTATTTTCCTTTTATATCATCTCAATGTGTACTTAAGAATGTATAAATAATTGTAGTTTTATACATATAAAAAAATGGAAAAGGTTATATGTGTGAAAAAAGTACATGATATTTGTGAATTCCTTATCCAAATAAAAATAAAATTTAAAAAAAAAGGAAAGGGTCAGGTGAGAGGTAGAGGGATATGAGTAACAGTGCGGTAATGGCTAACTGGGGAGGACTGGATGAGGTGTGGTCTGATGCATGGGGACGTGGGATTTGATGTAGAAAAGGATGTGAAGTGGGAGGGTATTGTGAAGCAGTGAGTTGGGATGGTATAATTGAACATACTGTAAAGCCTAGAACAGTTTAACACAGTACAGTATGATGTGCTGACTTTCTAACCTGCTCCAAGATTAATCTAATGCTTTCCTCCCACATAGCCGTTCATTTTTCTTTCATCCGTGTACCCATCAAAGTTTCTCTTAAATGTCCCTAATGAGTCTGCCAGACAGCACGCTCCATGCACTCACCATTCTCTTGTATAGAAAATATACTCTGATATCCTCCCTGTACTTAGCTCGCCCTCTCGTATTTGCCATTTCCACCCTGCTAAGAAGCCTCTGCCTGGCCGCCCTATCCATGGCTCTTATTGTTGAGTGTTGGAGAGGACGATGGGTTGAGTTTGAGTGAATGGGGTAGGATGAGGTGGGCTGAGAAATGGTGCGTTGAGGTGAGATGGGAGATAGACTGGGAGGCAGGGTCAGCTGGTGCATGGGCTTGAGGTGCTGAGATAAGTTGGGGAGATTGTTGTGCAGGATCAAGTGAAGTGTGGGTTTGGAATGACTGGGGTGCTCAGTGTGGTTAGACTGGAACACAAGTAAGCTATGGGCTTGGTACAAGGTGTGTATGGAGGAAGAATATGAGATGGGTGAGGTGGATTATTGGATGTCAGATGCAGTGGGGAGAAGTTTGGTTAGTTGAGGTACGATTTAGGGACAGCATGGGGTGGGATACAATGTGGGGTGGAGTGGGATAATATTAAGGCACGGGTTAGTGAGGTGGCGAATAAGGTCAGATGAGATACGGGTTTAGATGGGGTGGGGTTAGGATATAGGGTAAGGCTGATTAGGTGATGGATGTGGTGGAATTGTGGATGGCATGGGGTAAGATGTAGAATGTTAGAAGGGGCAGGTGAGCTCTGGGTCTGGGTGGGGTGAGATGGGAGTGGGATTGAGGACTGGAACTGACCGACCCCATTGACTTCCTACGCATTTCGCTCCATTCTCAACGTGGCCTCCTGCTGCAGTGAGGCAGTGATTCCTGCGGAGAATATCCTGTGGTGTAAAGAGTGGCAATTCTTTAAACCAGTCATTCATTCTGGAATGTTCCACAAGCCAATGTATTTCCTGAGCTGTAGGTACCAATATGTACACTGGAAGCCTGAGGTGATTAAATCTAATGTAACAAATTTGATTGCTTTTCATTTAGAATTACTAATATTCAGTGTGCAACAGTCATTCATCGATCTGCACTAACAGGAGCCTGACATTAATTGTGGGTTGTGATATGCATTCCCATTTATCACTGAGCCCTGATTTTCGTTATTTGAAAGCTCGTGCTTGGTCTTTTCTCTCTGCCTTGCCCGCCCTCTCCGCCCGATGTTCCCAAACCCTGACCTGCCTCCTCGCCCCAGTTGGTTCTGTGCTCAGCCCTTCCTTCCCTCTCACCCTGACTCCTCGCTTTAAGCCTCCCTTTGAGCCCACCTCTCGTGCTCACCTTGTCACAGATTTTCTCTGGCTTGCTGCCTGCTTTGTTTCCTGATAGGGACTCTGCGAAATTTCCCTGTCAACGGTGTGATAGAAATGTACCTCACTGCCTAACAGTGACAGTCTCCAAGATCAGGAATACATCAGAGCAAATATCAGTTGTGAGTGTTTAATACAGGTTGGCAGAATTCATTAAAGCAAATGATGTTATCACCAGCCATCTGTTGCCAGGCCATGACTCATAGATTAGAACAGAATAGGGGTTGACTGGAGCTGGGTCAAACACAGACCCTTCGCGGACTCTGCCATCCCTGATAGATGGGCCCGTGCCGATCGGGTTGGTGGATATGGGTGGTGATTCTGCATGAGATTACACACTGTCAGTCCTGAATGGTGGCTCTGGGCGGATCGCGACCCTGAACACACCTCCTCCGGACATCGGTGCTCGGCCGTGGCCGCTGATGCTCCCCGCGCAGTTGATTGTGCACCAATCAACCTGGAGGGGCTGACAAGGTCAAGAAGCTGAGTTGACTTCAGCTGGGCTGGGGGTGGCATGGTAGCACAGTGGTTAGAGCAGTCGCTTCATAGCCCCAGCGCTCACCGATCGGGGTTCAACTCCCACTGCAGACGGTGAAAAGTTTTCTTCTGTTCTCCCCTTGACTGTGTGATTGATTTCCCCCGGTGCTCTGCTTTCTTCCCACACTTCAAAGATATACAGTCGGGGTGAGGGGGTTAGTGAGTTGTCGGCATGCTACACTGGTGCCCGAAGCATGCCAACGCTCAAGGGTAGCCCCCAGCGCTTCACAAATGATGTATTTCACTGTATGTTCCAATGTTGTGAAGTACGTGTGTCAATGCTAACCTAATCTTAAAGTAGAATGTGTTGCTAGACAGAAATTGTCGACATTTCGGGACAAAGCTCTGCCTCAGGACTGAGAGTAGAGAAGCAAGGCCCTCCGACATATTGTTTGTTACTCCAGATTCCAGTGGCTGGAGTCTCTTGTGTTCAGCTGACTGCAGACCCTGAGATTGTCTATAAAATCCAACTACATGGATTTGGGGGCCAAAATCGGATGGCACCCGCACTCCTGACAGGATATAAGCCTCTGCATTGGACGTGACCTTGGCAGGAGAAGGAAACCAATCCAGTGGCAACCTCTGCCAGGTTTCCTCTCTCGGTTGCTGGGTGTATTGCCTCCAGCGATCTAGAAAGGAGTCATTTGTTACGTAGGATGGTTGGACTTGGGATTGGCAAAGCTATTGGCTCAGTATTCTGTGATTGAAGGGTTTCAGCTATTGAATCTGACAGGCATGTGCATTCAGTTACAGAATGAGCAAAATAATATTCCCATCCTGAGAACAATGTCTTGTTCACTAGTCATCAGGCTCCTGGTACATAGACCAATGAATTCTGAAACAGTGTTGTCATAGAAATGAAAAAGATCCCTGTGGAAGTTAATGAATTTTGGAGGGATTATTAATTATACTATAAGGCATCAATTATGGATTTTATTCAAATTATTTACTGTTTCCACTGCAAATTAGTCAAATTATAAAATAGACCACTGTAAGTGTGTGAGCTTCATTGACACAAGGGAAGTGATTGCAATGAACTAATTGAGCACATTCATCTGAACACCTAGCCTACATTACTTTAAAAAATTATGCCTGGAAATTGCTACAGATGCTTGGTATGTTTCCTTATTTATGCATGAGGTGTGTAAGGGCTGATATCACTTCTGTGACGGACATGCCCTGGTTTTGCTTTGCCATTGTGATGGTGACTGATAAGCGCAATGGAGATGGAAGCTTCTCCTCTTGCAATAACCATTCAGTCCAGAGGTGATGTTGAGACGGTCCTCAATACATCAACATCTTTAGTGTTTAACAAGCCTCTTTCTGCAAATCTGTGGGAGCAGGGAATGGGTAGAACAGGAGGAAAGGAGACTAGGCTGGACGGAGAAGCTGAAAGAGGGAGGAGAGAGAAACAGGTTGGACAGCACAAGTGATTGGGAGCTGGTTTATTATTCTTACAGGTCTCAAGATTCAGTGATAAGCTTTTGTTTGCATGTTATCCAGACAAGTCATTCCAAACATAATTGCCTGAAGGTGATTTATATATATATATAGGCATCCGTTAGTCTCATGAGACCATGGATTTGCGCCTTGGAAGGTTTCCAGGGCGCAGGCCTGGGCGAGGTTGTATGGACGACCGGCAGTTGCCCATGCTGCAAGTCTCCCCTCTCCATGCCACCGATGTTATCCAAGGGAAGGGCACTAGGGCCGATACAGCTTGGCACCGGTGTCGCCGCAGAGCAATGTGTTGTTAAGTGCCTTGCCCAAGGACACAACACACTGCCTCAGCCAAGGTTTGAACTAGCGACCTTCAGATCACTAGACGAATGCCTTAACCACTTGGCCACGCGCCAACACAACTCAGGGTAGTACAAAAAAAAAACAGAATACAGAATATTCACTCAGTGGCCACCTTATCAGGTACAGGAGTAGAACCCGGTGTGGTCTTCAGCAGCTCTAGCCCGTCCACTTCAAGGTTCAATGTGGTATGCACTCAGAGATGCTCTTCTGCACACCTCTGTTGTATTGTGTGGTATTTGAACTTCTGTTGCCTTCCTGTTAGCTTGAACTAGTCTGGCCATTTTCCTCTGACCTCTCTCATTAACGAGGCATTTCCATTCTCAGGACTGCAGCTCACTGGGTTTTTTTTGCACCATTCTGTGTAAACTCCAGAGATTGTTGTGTGTGAAAATCCCAGAAGATCTGCAGTTTCTGAGATACTCAAACCACCCCATCTGACGCCAACAGTCATTCCATGGTTAAAGTCACTTAGATCACATTTCTTCCCCATTCTGATGTTTGGTCTGAACAACAACTGAACCTCTTGACCATGTCTGCATGCTTTTATGCATCGAGTTCCTGCCACGTGATTGGCTGATTAGATATTTGCATTAACAAGCGGGTGTAGCTAATAAAGTGGCCACTGGGTGAACTGTTACGTTTACAGAGAAAGTGCAGTGCAGGTAGACAAGTAGAGTGCAAGGGCCATGGCACGCTGGAGTGAGAGATTGAAAGTTCATCTTTGGCGTCTAAGTGGTCCACTCAAGGGTCTGTTAATGGTGGGGATCGAATCTACCCTTGAGTCTAGTTGTATGTATTCTCGAACTGTTGTATCTTCTGCTTGATAGGAGGTAGGAGGAGCGAGAATGATCGGGTTGTCTTGATTACGCAACCGGGCTGCTTTCCGGAAGTAGCGGGAAGTGCAGGCGGAATCAGTGGTTGGCATGATGGACTGGGCCGTGTTCCCAACTTCCTGCAATTTCTGGATGCCTTGTGCCGATCAGTTGCCGAACTGAGCTGTGATGCACTGGGATAGGATGCTGTCTTATGGTGTGTCTGGGAAAGCTGGTGAGTCACTGGGGACATGCCAGATACTCCTTAACCTTCTAGTGAAGTCGAGGCCTGGTATGCTTCCTGGACGATGGCATCCACAGACGTGGACCAGGACAAATTGTTGGTTTATATGCATGGCTAGAAGCTTGAATCTGTAAACCAACCCCACCTCGGCAGCATTGATACAAACAGACTGAGAAAGTAGCAAGGAAAGAGCAACAGAAAATACCTGAGAGAGGCAGCAGTGTTAAAATTTGAAGAGAGAAACAATTATATAAATCTGTTTTCACTGCTTCTGATATATTTGTAAATATTTATGTTCATCTGAAGCAGAGAGCAGGGAAGAATTGCAGCTACAGGAGATGATTTTATTTTTCACGCAAACAGGGAGCAACATCACATACACTGAAAGCTCTGGGCTTGTACTCACTGGAGTTCACAAAAATGAGGGGGCATTTCATTGAAACTTATCGAATATTGAAAGGCCTAGATAGAGAGGATGTTTGCAATAGTGGGGGAGTCTAGAACCAGGGAGCACAGCCTTGGAATAGGACATCCATACAGAACAGAAATGAAGAGGGTGGTGAATCCATGGAATTCATTGCTACAGTTGGCTGTGGAGACCAAGTCATTGGATATATTTAAAGCAAAGGATGATAGGTTCTTGATTCAAAGGTTACAGGGAGAAGGCAGGAGAATGAGTTTGAGAGGACTAATAAATCAGCCATAGAATATAAGAACATAAGAAATAAGAGCAAGAGTCGGCCATTTGGCCCATCGAGTTTGCTCTGCTATTTAATAAGATCATGACTCATCTGACCCAGCTCCACCCACGTGCCTATTCCCCATAACCCTTAATTCTGCCTTGCTGAGTGTGGGATAAATGATAGGCCAAACAAGCTAATTCTGTTTCTGTATATTCTAGTCTAATGGTCAATGAATTTTGACAATGGATTCAAGGCATGTTATCACGCCTCACCGTACATAAAAGATGGCAAAAGAGGGGACCCGCTCAAAGAGGTGAGTTCCGGAGACACCCCTGAAAGAGGAGAGAGAACTTAGCAATATGGGAAGGGAGTTCCAGAGATTAGAGCCCAGGCATCTGAAGGGCAATTGCACATTAAATCATAACGGATGCGAGGACTTTGCGTGTTAAAAGAAGTGGAAAAAATTCTCAACAATACAAGGAATGCATCACAGGGAGGAACTTGGTTTCTGGAAACCTTTGATGAAATTGCACCTTGGTTGTCATGGTATTTTGAAGCTCACGTTTCAAACAGTGGCCCTGGCCTGAGTGTTCTTCCTGTGTCTGTTTTGTTTTTGTGTGACCTTGTTGGCTGATAAAAGGTCAGCTCCAGTACATTCCATCAACGAGAGCACAGATATGTATCTGACCTGGCAGCTTTGCTCTCTGCTTCATCCGGGGAGATGTGCTGGAGTGTGTGTGCGCTCTGCTGTCAGTCCGGTTAACATGCATGGGGGGAACAGCAGCTTCGCAGTGGAGTACTGGACAGAGAGGGAAAGGAGCCTAAGGTCAGGACACCAGGAAAAGGGACATGCTAAATCCCGCTCCTTCCTCGGCAACGCATCTGCTTCAGTTCAGCTTTTCTCCCATCTTAAGCTCCAGTCTTTCTTACTTCATTCTAACACTCCTTCACTCTGCCACCTTAGCTGAGATTAATTCCGTTGGCAGAAGCTGGGAAAGGAACTTCTGTCCCTTCTCAGAGAGAAATAGTGAATCATTCACTAAACCCACTGAGTCACCAAGATCCTACATTTGTTTGAGGTGCTAGAGCTTCTCTTCTGTTCCTTTCAAAGTAATCTGCCTAATAATATTTCCAAATTTAATGTGATGAAATTTGTACCAAAAACCTCTGTACAAAAGTATTCACCCCAACCCCTTGGAAGTTGTCATGTTTTATTGTTTTACAACATTGAATCATAATGGATTTAATGACACTCATCAACAGAAAAAGACTCTTCTGTGTCAAAGTGAAAACAGATCTCTACAAAGTGATCTAGCTTAATTACAAATATAAAGCACAAAATAAGTGACTGCATAAGTATTCACACCCTTTCATATGACACACCAAATCATCACTGGTGCAGCCAATTAGTATCAGAAGTCACAAAATTAATTAAACGGAGATCGCCTGTGTGCAATGGAGGTGTTTCAATTGATTGATGTAAAAATACACCTGTATCTGAAGGTCTGACTGCTGGTGAGTCAGTATCCTGGCAAAAACTACACCATGAAGACAAGTGAACACGCCAAGCAACTCCGCAAAAAGGTTATTGAAAAGCTCAAGTCAGGAAGTGGATACAAGAAAATTCTCAAGTCACTGAATATCCCTTGGAGTACAGTTAAGTCAATCATCAAGAAATGGAAAGAATATGGCACAGCTGTAAATCTGCCTGGAGCAGGCCGTCCTCAAAAACTGAGTGACCGTGCAAGAAGGGGACTAATGAGGGACATCACCAAGAGACCTGTGACTACTCTTAAAGAATTACAAGCTTCAGTGGCTGAGATGGGAGAGACTGCACATACAACTGTTGCCTAGGTGCTTCACCAGTCACAGCTTTATGGGAGACTGGCAAAGAGGAAGCTACTGTTGAAAAAAGTCACATGAAATCTTGGCTAGAGTTTGCCAGAAGGCATGTGGGAAACTCTGAAGTCAGCTGGAAGAAGGTTCTATGGTCCGATGAAACCAAAATTGGGCTTTTTGGCCATCAGACTAGATGCTAAAACACAGCACAACATCAAAAATACACCATCCTTACTATGAAGCGTGTGGTGGCTGCATCATGCTGTGGGGATGCTTCATTGCAGCAGGCCCTGGAAGGCTTGTGAAGGTAGAGGGTAAAATGAATGGAGCAAAATACAGGGAAATCCTGGAGGAAAACCTGATGCAGTCTGCAAGAGAACTGTGACTTGGGAGATTTGTTTTCCAGCAAGGCGATAACCCCAAGCAAAAAGCTAAAGCTACACAGAAATATCTTAAGAACAACAAATTTAATGTCCTGGAGTGGCCAAGTCAGAGTCCAGACCTCAATCCAATTGAGAATTTGTGGCTGGACTTGAAAAGGGCTGTTCATTCATGATCCCTGTGCAAACTGACAGAGCTTGAGCAGTTTTGTAAAGAAGAATGGGGAAAGATTGCGGTATCCAGGTGTGCAAAGCTGATAGAGACCTATCCACACAGACTCAAGGCTGTAATTGCTGCCAAAGGTGCACCTTCTAAATACTGACTTGAAGGGGCTGAGTAATTGTACAATCAGTTATTTTGAGTTTAATTAAATTATAATAAATTTAGACCAACTTGTAGAAATTTGTTTTCACTTTGACATGAAAGAGTCTTTTCTGTATCGTGTTTTTAAAAAATCCAAATTAAATCCACTGTGATTCATTGTTGTAAAACAGTAAAACGTGATAACTTTCGGGGGGGGGGGTGAATACTTTTTATAGGCATTTTAATGTACCTGGAGAGCATTCTGACAGGCTGCATGACTGTCTGGTTTGTGGGGGGAGGGCGGGGGCTACTGCACAGGATCAAAAGAAGCTGCAGAAAGTTGTAAAATTAGTCAGCTCCATCTTGGGTATTAGCTCCCGTAGTATCCAAGACATCTTCAAGGGTGGAGCCTCAGAAACACGATGTCCATTAGTAAGGACCCCCATCTCCCAGGGTATGTCCTCGTCTCACTGTGACCGTCGGGTAGGAGGTACTGAAGCCTAAAGGCACGCACTCAGTGATTCAGGAACAACTTCTTCCCCTCTGCCATATGATTCCTAAATGGTCACTGAACCCATGATCACCACCTCATTTATTTTCCTTTCTATATCATGTATTGTACTGCTGCTGCTAAGTTAACAAATTTCACAACACATGCCGTGAGAATAAACCTGATTCTGATTCTGAAAATGGAGCCACACAGATCTGCAGATCCCTACATCAGATTCTGGGATAGTTCTTGCAGCCATAAAATCGTGTAACAAGAACAGGCCAAAATGAATATTTTATTCAAATCTTTTAGTGGAAGTATTCATTAATATTAATGAAACTTGGGGTAACCAGGTCTCTCTGCAATAGGAAAGTGAGTGTCTCTTGCTCTAATCGTACCCTCTTCTACCAGCTCTCTTCCTAAACTGTGTAAAACCAAAACTCAGTAGATGGAATAATGTCTTGAGCTTGGAACTTGACCTTCCAAAAATCAGCAGAAATGAGGCGGCAGGAGATGATCGGAGCAGAGCTAAGGTATATAACCGACTGTAATTGTATCACTGGATTTGTCAGATTGTAGTGGGGCCATGGGGGTTATTCACTTCACTGTTTAGGTCACGAAAGGGTTCGTCACTAGGCAACAGATCTATGGGGCCGCCGGCAGAGCCAGGCAGGGAGGTTTGCCTCAGTCACTCACGAGTGTCAGTTGAAAGTTGCAGGTTCTCTGAAGCGCTGTGTCTCGGGTGAGTGGAAGTGGAGTGCATCTGAGGAAGGCCTAGTTAAAAGGTTTGGAAACGAGCAGCATGACTAAAGATTGCACTGAATTCAAAGCAATTGAGGAGAAACCAACTGGATTCCTGTGCCTGATCATTACATTGTGACTCACAGAGACAGAGGGAGAGAGAGAGAGTGAATCAGACCATGGTCCCACACCCGAACCCTTCCACCAGCTCGCTTCCTAATCATCTGGAAGCTCAGTTATGGAATGGTATCTCCAACTAGGATGTAAAAACATCTCAAACACTCAGATGACCCCAGTGTTGGATAGCTAGGGAATCAGCAAGGCTTGATGTGCATGAAGGGAAATCGCCAGAATTTCTGTTGCTGGATACTGTTCAGTGACCTGTGTTGTGGAGAGAGGAAATGAAAGGTAGCATCACTGATTACATAGCTGCCATTCATGGTGTGTGTGTGTGGATAAATTTCACTCTGTTTCTCCAAATAACCTTGAATCTTTCTCTGTCCAATGATTGACATGCAACATTTAGACAAAGGTTTCTGCTCTGTGCAAGCTTCCTCCCTCCCGACTTCATTCACCCTTTCACCAAATCCTTCTTACTGCTT
Source organism: Mobula birostris (assembly GCF_030028105.1). Taxonomy (NCBI): domain Eukaryota; kingdom Metazoa; phylum Chordata; class Chondrichthyes; order Myliobatiformes; family Myliobatidae; genus Mobula; species Mobula birostris. The sequence goes on from NC_092387.1 coordinate 41,399,058, forward strand.
TCCCCTTCAAGACTCCACCGAACTGCAGCTGTGCTCTTTGCTCCAACTAGTCTTTCCAGCAGTGACTTCCATCTTCTCTCACTCTCCAGGTGAAGTTGATTCTCCAAATCCCCAGCCAGATTTTTGGGATACTGTGCTTGCTCACAGCTCCAAAAATTAATGGTGTTGTACAGTTGGAAATAGACTTAACCCAGATTTATATTGCACCTATTTCCAGCCCTGTAAGCCCCCAGCAAGACATTCAATCTCTGACTATCTGGAGGGTTTGTATCAACACTAGAAATATTTTTCAGTGTAGAACTCCTCCAAATGATGTCAGCAATAATGTGTAGCCTTGGTTGATCTCCTACATAACTGTCAACCTCACTGGTCTGAAAAACAGCAGTTATTATTTACACAGGGCAGCTCTGTTTATCCTTGGAATCACTATTTGAAGGAGCAACAGTCGAGCATCATTCTACGTTCTCGCTGAGATCTGTGACCTTTGGCAACCCTAATGCAGCCATATGCATGCGCCAAGGTCATGCTGTCCCTCGGACTCACTGCAGGATGCAGCGGCTGATCTCAGCTACAGCTTCCCATCATATTGGGAAGATCATCCAAATCCCCATATTCAGGAGGTGGTTTCATCAGAGTAGGTGAAATGAACTACCAACACCAACTCCAGCATCAATATCCAGGAGCAAACAAAAACTAATCATGGAGTCGGTCAGACTGCTAGAGTTTTCAGAAAGTTTGCAGATCACAAGCACGAGATTCTGCAGGTGCTTGAAATCTTCAGGAACACATCAAATGATAAAGGAACTCAAGCAGTATCAATGGAGAGGAATGAACAATCAAGGTTTCGGTCTGAAATCCTTCATCAATGTCTGGCCAGGAAGGGGGAAGAAGCCAGAATATGGGGGTGGGGGGGAAGGAATACATTCTGTCAGGTGATAGGTGGAAGAGGTAAAGTGTTGAAGAATGTATCTGTTAGGAGGGAATAGCGGACAATGCAAGTAAGGGAACAAGGAGAGGCCCCAGAAGGAGGTGAGGGGCTGATGAGAAGAAGGGGTGGGGTAGAAACACAGACCTCCCTCACAACCCCCTGCCAGGAGCCCCCGACTGTGGTCTTGGGCCCCATACACAAAAAGCATGAAGCAAACTGTTGGAGGATCTCAATGGGCCAGGCATCCATCTGTGGAGGGAAATGGACAGTGGACATCTCGGGTTGAGACCTTTCGCTTGGACTCAGAAAGAGCATGCCTCTTTTCACCAGACCGCCCGGATCCCTCTGAATCCTGGGTGTACCCTGTCATCGTTGCAGCATCTATTCTTTAAGCAGCAGTGCTGTGCAGTAGCATGAAGATTGCAGCTTATCATGCATGTGTGCTGCATGCCTGACTGTCACAGCTGGTAGGCTCGCATAGAAATGGAAGAATTAGTGAAGATTGCCATCTTAATGGAATTTTTAACAACATTAGTCTGTTTTGACACCAGTAACCTTTTCCTAATGTTTAAAACACCTATGGGGCAGTTGTTATTTCTAGAGGAGAGAGCTCCAGCTGGTTTAACCTCTCCTGATCGGCAGGGTGGCAGTCGACACCGGCCTATTTTGGTACCTTGAATCCATGATGTGGATTGTGTGATGGGATTGAGATTGCTTATTTTGGGGGATTTTCATTCCCTGTATTACTCTTTGGAGACTGTGGGGGAGGTTGAGGTTATCAGTTGTATTTAAAAAAAAAATCACCCTAGCCTGAGTTTGTTCTAAGATCACTAGCTCCAGGCTCTTTCATAGCCAGTGATAGTCAGTAGCAATGGGGTTGTTCATTGACATCAATTGAACCATGAGGCAATCTAGCACTTGCATTGACCATCTCAGACTGACCCACATAAGCCTGAGATGACTAAGCCAGCCCAGACTGATGCACCGCAGAGAGACTGACCCATGTTACACAGGGTGATACAAGCCAGCTAAAGCTATAGTGATAGAAAAGTCAACAGTGAGAGGAATGGACAGGAGATTCTGTGGCTGGGTGGTCTGCTGCCCCCAGGTTCCAGGGTCATGGATGTGTCTGAGTGACAGAAAATTTTTGTAGGAGGGACCTAGAATACAAGAGCAAGGATGTGATGCTGAGGCAAGGCCTCACCTTTAGTATTGTGAACAGTTTTGGGCCCCTCATCCTAAAAAAGACGTGCTGGTATTGAGAGGGTCCAGAGGAGGTTCACAAGGATGATTCCAGAAATGAAAGGGTTAGCACACAAGGAACGTTTGAAAGCTCTGGGTCTGTACTCACTGGAATTCAGAAGAATGAGGAGGGATCTCATTAAAACCTTCCAAATGTTGGAAGGCCTAGATAGAGTAGATGAGGAAAGGATGTTTCTCATGGTGGGAGAGTCAAGGACAAGAGAGCACAGCCTCAGGATAGAGGGGCACCTTTTCAAAACAGAGATGCGGAGAAATTTCTTTAGCCAGAGGGTGGTGAATTTGTGGATTTTGTTGTCATGTGCCCCTGTGGAGGCCAGGTGGTTGGGTGTATTTAAGGCAGAGATTGATAGGTTCTTGATTGGACATGGCATCAAAGGTTCAGGGAGAAGGCCAGGAACTGAGGTTGAGGAGGAGATTTTAAAAAAGGATCAGCCATGGTTGAATGGCAGAATACACTCAATGAGCCAGATGGCCTAATTCTGCTCCTATGTCTTATGGTCTTATGGTCTAAAAGCTGGTGGTATTTGTAGATGTTGGTTCAAATGGCAGAAGAAGAGATGAGGTCCTACAGAATGAAAGTAAGCCAATTAGGTGAGAAATTAATATGCAAGACCTTGAGAGTTGTGACCTGTTTTGGGATCTCTCTGTGGGGTAGATTATTCCTGGTGCCACATGCTAAGTGAGACCAGAACCAGAAGAGTATATGCTGAAGTGCTGGTGCAGGGGTCAAGAATTCAAGTTCTTGGATCATTGGAATCTTTATCGGAGTAAAGGTGATCTGTACAAGGTGGACATGTATCTGTGGACTTGAACCACAGACGGACCAATATTCTAGTGGTTGCCATTGGGGAAGGTTTAAACTAGATTGGCGTGGGTTTGGGTCTCAGGAGAACAAAGTCAGTGAGAAGACAGGGGCACATGGAGCAACCAGTGCAAGTAAGACTAGTGATCTGGATAGTCACAGCAGTAACAGAGAAGGGAGGACCACTATGTTAAATTGCACCTATTTGGATGTGCATAGTTTGACGGGTAAGGAAGGTGCACTGAGGGCATGGCTTGCCTCTAGGACTGGGGTATTGTGACCATTGCAGGACAAGACTGGCAGAGCACAGTTCCAGAATACTGATGCTTCACATACGACAGCAAAGGAGGTAAGCTTAGCGGAGTGTTGCCTTTTCGATAAGGACGTAACAGCAATGTTTAGAGACGATGTTCTTGGGAGATCATCTAACAAGTACACTTGCATTGAACTTGGAAAGAAGAAGGGGATGGCCTCTTGGTAAGACAATATTACAGACCACCCAATAGTCAGTGGGATCTAAAGTAGCAGATGTGTTGAGAAGTTGCATGTTGTTGTGAGAATAGTAGGGTAGAGCTAGTGGGTGATTGCAATTTTCCTGGTGTCGATCGGGCTGGACCAACCAGAGTGTAAAGAGCCTCGGTGGGGTGGAATGTGTGTGGTGCATCCAGATCAGTTTCCTCATGCAATATATATAGACGAACCTATTTGGGAAGGAGCAATACTGGATCTCCTCTTGGGGAATACTTACTTATTGCCTGTTATGCCACTGGTGCTTAGGGCAGCAATGGAGATCCTCCATCTTTGTTCGTCCTTGTCTCTATGGTAACACAGGTGTGGTCTAGGGTCCTTATGTCTGCCTCTACAGTATGGTGCCGTTGTCTTTGGTCTCCTGCATTTCCTCCTCCGTTCAGGGGTCCAGTAAAGTGCTGCCTCGATGGAGTTGGCCTTGCTTCTCATTACACGCCCAATCCATCTCCAGCGTTTCCTCATGATGATTGTGGACATGTCCTCTTGGTGACACTGAAGGAGTAAGGCATGGTTGGAGGTCCTCCTTGGTCATAAAATACTGAGGATCTTCTGGAGGCTCGTGGCGTGGAATGACGACAGCTTAGCAAGGTCGTTCTGTGTCATGCACTTAGACCTGTACAAGAGTGTGGACAAAACACACCTCTGGTACAGCTTCACCTTGGAGTGGACACCTGGACACTGTACTTGGTCCATTAATATGCGCTGACGGCCAGTAGGCTGCAATGACACATTTCTGCAGTTATTTGTGCTAGCTTGCCAGTGTGGTACATGGTTCATACATTCCAAAAACCAGTTGTTGTTTTGGTCTTGGTGGTGTTCAGGTTTTGTGCATGGAAAGTCATGTCTGATTAACCTTTTGCAGTTTTTCAAAGAGATACCTCAGGGCATACGTGAAGGTTGGGCAGCGGATGTTGACTATACAGACTTTAGTAAAGACCTTCAACAAGGTTCCCCAATGCAGGCTGATCTGGAAGGTTAGGTGACATGGAACTCAGAGGGAGCTAGCGAAATGAATTCAGAATTGGCTCAGCGATAGGAAGCAGAGGCAGATGGTTGAAGGTCAATTCTCCAACTGGAGGCCTGTGATTAGTGGGGTCAGTTTTGGGACCTCTGCTATTCATTATTTATGTGAATGATCTGGATGTGAATGCTGTTGGCACACTTAGCAAGTTAGCTGATGATACTAAATTAGGGGTCTCATTGATAGTGAAGCAGGTTACTATGAATTACAAAGATTTTGATGAGTTAGGGAGGTTTGCTGAGGAATGACCAATGGATTTCAATTTAAGTAAGTGTGAGGTGATGCATTTGGATGCCCAAACCGAAATAGGGCTTGTGTAGTTAATGGCAGAGCACTGACAAGCGTTGTGGAACAGGGGCACCCGGGTGTACGAGTGCACAGATCATTGAAAGTGGCCATGCAAGTAAGACCGAGTGGTGAGAAGACATTTACTATGCTGGCCTTCATTAGTCAGTGCATTTTGGTGTAGGGGCATTATGTTGTGATTATGTAAGTTAATGGTGAGGCTGCACTTGGAGTATTGTGTACAGTTTTGGTCACCCCATTATAGGACACTGCCAAGCTGGAGAGGGTGCAGAAGGGATTTACAAGAATGCTGCCTGGACTAGGGGGTCAAAGTTGTAGGGAGAGGTTGGACACACTGGATCTTTATTCCATGGAGTGTATGGAGAGGGGTGACCTCATAGAATTTTTTAAAAACCATGAAAGATATGTATGAAGTGGACACTCAGTCTTTTTTCCAAATCTAGAGGCACAGATTCAAGATGAGAGGAGAGAAATTTAAAAGAGACCTCAAAGGTAATTTCTTTACACAGAGGGGGAGAGTACCAGGAATGAGCTGCCAGAGAAAGTGGTTGAGGAGGGTACATTTACGTCTGAGAGACATTTGGCTCTGTGCGTGGACAGGAAGGGCTTGAAGGGTTATGGGCCAAATGCGAGCAACTGGGCCTAGCAGTGTAGTCTGACCAAGCTGACCCACACCACTCACACTAGTCCAGACTGAACCAGACCAATGCAATCAGACTCGTACTGGCCCACAGTGGCCTATAGTAGTCCAGATCAACCCACAGATCCAGTCTGACTCTTAACAGATTCACACTCGCTCAGCCTAATCCACACCAGCCAGACCAACCTCAATAGCCACTCAGGCCCAGATTGACCCGGCACCAGCCAACTGGTCCAATCTGACCGTATTAACCCAATCAAACCTACACTGATACAACCTACTCCAGACATCTACTCTGACCCATTCTAGCCAGAAATGATGAAGAATAAACAAATATGAGTAGAAGGGAGAGTTAGAGGATGAGATCATAACATTCAGTTTTACAAACTTTGTGTTCCTCTTCATTAGCCTTGTAAACTACGATGCTCTGATTTTCTATATCTCCAACCTATGCTTCTTGCCAGCATTCAAGAGCAGGTATGAGTGGGTATTGCTTGATTTTTCACCTGTGCCAGGCTAGTTCCAACTAATTTTTGCCAAAGCAAATGTTCCCTCCAGGTCTGATTTGATTTCATTTAATGAATGAAGGAGTATGTATCCAAACTCCCCACTGAAAACTTTGGCCAGAATCCACGGCCATGATGAGACCATAAACCTCGATTAAGAAGTTAATGGTGTGGGTTGAAGATTAGCCAGCACAGAATTAACATGAGTTTATCTTTGCACTTCATTCTGTTTAATAGAGGTGATAGGATTCCAATTCGAGTTATCTCATCTGTATATCAATTATGAATTGTACTCTCTGACAATATTTTACGGAGACTTTCTGAACCTGTTGTTTTTCAGAAATGACCTTGTGGAAAGTTTATCTTGTTATTTCTCCCAAATTAGCTGCAGACTTCTCATAAATTGACTTGCGGTTCTTGAGATATTTTGATGATAAATGACAAGCTGGATGTGTATAGGGGGGACTCAGGGTCAGTCCAGTATGGATCAGTCTGGGATAATGTGGATTAATGTGGACCAGTGTAGATTGATGTGGACTGACATAGAAAGTTCAAAGTAAATTTATTATCAAAGTACCCACACAGTATGTCACTGTATACCACCCTAAATTCATTTTCTTGTGTGCATTCAGAGTAGAACAAAGAAATACAATAGAATCAATGAAATGCTACACAAATACTGACAAACAACCGATGTGCAAAAGAAAATAAACAATGCAAATACAAAAAAACAAGTAATAGACAAGTAAATACATAATCAGTAATGTTGAGAACATGAGTGGCAGAGTCCTTGAAGGTGAGTGCATCAGTTGTGGAATCGCTTCAGCGGTGCAGTAGGTGACGTGCAGAACGATGTGGCCCTTTTGGGATGGTCTGGGCCAGTATAGCAGATCCCTCCCAATCTGAACCTGTGAGATCCAGCTTGGATAGCTTTGAGATTCTGGGCTGGCCTGGGTCAGTTGGAGATAGACCAGGTTAGGTCAACCTTGTCGGCGTAAGCCAGAGTGGAGACCAGTCTACATTGACATAGTGGACAAGCATTGAGAATTCCGCGCCCCCCCCCCCAAGTCTCTGGCATTAATGTCCCACTGTTTGCTATTCATCCCAAGTTTTGCGCATTTGACCATCCTGTTCTGTAAATTTCCATCTTTTGCAGCTCTACCCTCTTGAAATCCAGACTTGTGGAACCATCACTGACTAAAATTCTTTTGAGTCATAAAGTTTTGTAGCCATTCGATCCATTCCTTCGATGCTGACCATTCTGCCCATCTATACTAACCCCAGAGCTTTAATTCATTCCATATCCCACTATACCCTGCTCATTTAAGTACCTGCCCAATTGCCTCTTAAATGGGGCTTCTGTTCCTACCTCCACTGTCTCCTCTGGCAGCTCATTCTAGATACCAACTATTCATTCTGTGTAAATATTTACCTTTCAGATCCTCTTTAAACTTCCTCACTCTCACCTTCAACCTTTGCCCTCTATCTTTAGACGCCACTATAATGGAGCCCAGACTCTGGCTATGTGACATGGCCGTGTGACTCATAATTTCATCCACCTCAAATATGGCCTGCCTCAGCCTCCTTTTGCTCCAGAGAAAATGGATTCAGTCTTTCCTTATAACTCGAGCCCTCCAATCCAGGCAAGAACTTTGTGAACCTTTTCTTCACCCCTCTAGCTTCATCATCTCCTGCCCATAGTCCAGTGACCAGAACTGTGCACAACATTACAAGTGCAATCTAACTGATGCTTTGTACAACTGTAATATAACATCCCAACCCTTGTACTCATGACCTTGGCCAGTAAAGGCAAGCATGCCATCTGCTTTCGTCAGCACCCTGTCTACCTTCATTGCCACTTTCTGGAAACTTTGTACTTGTACCCCAGGGGCTCTCTGTTCATCAACTCCCTCCAAGGCCCTGCTATTCACTGCTGGGGCCTAGTCTAACTCACCAAAATGCATCATTTTGCTGCACTTGTCTGAGTTAAGTTCCACCTTCAGTTCACTTGTCTACTTTTCCAGTAGATCTAGCATCTGTTGTAAGCTCAGACAAACCATTCATGCACCTATCTATGATTTCAGTTGGTAAATGATTCCCTAATCCCTACTGATTATTGGAGAACCGGTAATGTAATCCCACTAAAGTGATGACCCTTCTTCCTATTCCTAATTTCTACCCATGTGGCTTTGCTGGAAATAGCCCTGGGGTATTTTAACAAAGCACTGTGAGATATTTTACACAATCTAAAAGCAGCTCCCCTTCCTCGCTTACATCCTCTGGAAGCATCAGTTCCTTTGAACAATGAGCTGCCAGTCTTGCCCCTCCCTCAACCATGTCTCTAAAATAGATAAAATATCACAATCCCATGTGTGGATCTGAGCTCTGAGCTCATTCTGTTTTACCTGAGAGGCCTTTTGGATTAAAGTAAATGCAACTGAGCCTATCCAACCTTCTCTGCTCCCTGTCTTGCCCCTGACTGCCCCGTCAACTGGATTTATCTCCTTTAAACTCAATACTTGCTTCATCTTTGTCATCTGATCACTACCTCTCTGAGTCCTGGACCAATATAAACACTGTTGAGTGCCAAGAGCAAACCTCTCCACAAGGATATTCCAAATCATAAGACCGTTTGACCGTAGGTCTTGGGAGAAGAATTAGGTAATTCAGCCCACTGAGTCTGCTCTTCCATTCCATCATAGCTGATTTATTAGCCCTCTTAACCCCATTCTCCTGCCTTTTGCCCATAACTTTTGACACCCTGACCAATCAAGAACTTATTAACCTCCGCTTTAAATATACCCAAAGGCTTGACTTCCACAGCCGTCTGTGGCCCAGAGTTATCAAACACTCCTCAAACGTTAATCCTTTCACTCCCAGAATTATTTTCATGAACCTCCTCTGGACGGCCTCCAATCCCAGCATAGCTTTTCTTAGATAAGGGGCCTAAAGTTGCTCACAATACTCTAAGTGTGGTCTGACGAAAACCTTCTAGAGCCTCAGCATTGCATCCTTGCTTTTACATTCTAGTCCTCCCAAAATGAATGCTAACATTGCACTTGGCTTAGTTATCACTGACTACAACTTTTGAATTTTCTACCTGTTTTGAATATAGTCCACACCTACATTCCTTCCAACAAAGTTAATGACCATACACTCCCCTACACTATATTCCATCTGCCACTTCTTTGCCCAGTCTCCCAATCTGTCTAAGTCCTTTTGCAGACTCCCTTCTTCCTCAACTCTACCTGCTGCTCCACCAATCTTTGTATTGTTGGCAGACTTGACCATAAAGTCATCAATTCCATCATCCAGATCATTGACATATTACATGAAAAGAAGTGGTCCCACCACCAACCCCTGTAGAATGCTACTAGTCACTGGCAGCTAACCAAATGCAACCCATCCCTCTTGTGCATGTTACCATTGCACCAGAAGAGATTCTCAGTAGCTGAAGTCCTCCTAACAACACCAGTTAGAACCATAGAAACTACAGCACAGAAACAGGCCTTTTGGCCCTTCTTGGCTGTGCCGAACCATTTTCTGCCTAGTCCCACTGACCTGCACACGGACCATATCCCTGCATACACCTCCCATCCATGTATCTGTCTAATTTATTCTTAAATGTTACAAAAGAACCCGCATTTACCACCTCGTCTGGCAGCTCATTCCATACTCCCACCACTCTCTGTGTGAAGAAGCCCCCCTAATGTTCCCTTTGAACTCTTCCCCCCTCACCCTTAACCCATGTCCTCTGGTTTTTTTCTCCCCTTGCCTCAGTGGAAAAAGCCTGCTTGCATTCACTCTATCTATACCCATCATAATTTTATATACCTCTGTCAAATCTCCCCTCATTCTTCTACGCTCCAGGGAATAAAGTCCTAACCTATTCAACCTTTCTCTGTAACTGAGTTTCTCAAGTCCTGGCAACATCCTTGTAAACCTTCTCTGCACTCTTTCAACTTTATTTATATACTTCCTGTAATTTGGTGACCAAAACTGAACACAATACTCCAGATTTGGCCTCACCAATGCCTTATACAACCTCATCATAACATTCCAGCTCTTATACTCAATACTTTGATTAATAAAGGCCAATGTACCAAAAGCTCTCTTTACGACCCTATCTACCTGTGACGCAGCTTTTAGGGAATTTTGTATCTGTATTCCCAGATCCCTCTGTTCCACTGCACTCCTCAGTGCCTTACCATTAACCCTGTATGTTCTACCTTGGTTTGTCCTTCCAACGTGCAATACCTCACACTTGTCTGTATTAAACTCCATCTGCCATTTTTCAGCCCATTTTTCCAGCTGGTCCAAGTCCCTCTGCAGGCTCTGAAAACCTTCCTCACTGTCTACTACACCTCCAATCTTTGTATCATCAGCAAATTTGCTGATCTAGTTTACCACATTATCATCCAGATCATTGATATAGATGACAAATAACAATGGACCCAGCACTGATCCCTGTGGCACACCACTAGTCACAGGCCTCCACTCAGAGAAGCAATTCTCTACCACCACTCTCTGGCTTCTTCCATTGAGCCAACGTCTAATCCAATTTACCACCTCTCCATGTATACCTAGCAACTGAATTTTCCTAACTAACCTCCCATGCCGGACCTTCAGACATCCATTTGCACATTCCAACATTCACTAGTACTTTGCAAAGGCAGAAGCCCTCAGATTGCAAACCTAAAGTCCTGCTTTTTAATCTTCTGCGTACCTCTTCCCTTTGCAGGGCTTCATCTCTCTTCCTGTCTGACGTTAGTACCAATATGGACCGTGACATCTGGGTGCATGGCGCCCACTTTCAGGAAGCAACACCCTGTCCTGCAGTCTGGCTCACAGCTCACAGCTCCAGAAGTGTCTGTCTGGCTGCTTGAATATCAAGGCTCTTATTGCTATAGTTTGCCTAGACTTTGACTTTGCTGCATGACACAGCCGGTTATGGTGTCACTGACCTGGCCGATAAGCAGAGAACGTGGAGTGAACAGCACCGGGAGAGGCCCTTCAGCCACACTTCCCTAGCACTAATTAAATTTGAGGACCTGCAATGGTCAGGGTCGATCCTGGGTGTAGGTTCCCAGCTGTATACCTGATACGTAAGCCAGTACGCAAACCGGGGCAGCGCGATATGGAGAGCAAGTCGTTGTCCATACAGGTGCTCTCCCTCTCCTGGCAGCTGATGAATCCAAAAACGGCGGAGACCAATTCGGTTTGGCACCAGCGGTATCATAGGAGTTCCCAGTCAGAGATGAAGTCAGCCTTGGGGACTCCAGTTCTGGATTTCTCCTCGGCGTTTACTCCCGAAGCCTACCCCATGAGTGGGTATAGCCACACGGTAGCGAAGCTTTGATCAGGGTTTTCCTCCTTCTAGATGAGTTGCCAACCACGGGTGACGAGGCCCATTTCCCCTAAAGTGACTGGTATTAAGGCACCAGTAACCCACCTTTGACCCTTCTCCTGTCAGTAGAAACAGTTCCACCAGGCTTAGTAGCTAATCCACCAGTGAAGGCCAGGAGCGGGGTGGTTGTCAGAGGCTATTTGAGATGCATGCCATTGGGAGCTTTTAATAGTTAGTGGGAGCTTATTCCCACTACCTTTCACCCCCGGCTCTAACAACCTTAAGGAACCTAATTAAGCTCATGAAGCCTGATAATACCATTATCAACCGCAGGTCAAGCAGCATCTGTGGAGAGGAATAAGCAGTCAATGTTTCAGGCTGAGGCTCTCTATCAGGACTGGAAAGGAGGGGGGAAGGTACCAGAGGTGGGAGAGGTGAAGGTGACATGAGAGGTCAGGTGAAGGAAGGTAGGTGAGTGAGGGAGGGGGGATGAAGTGAGAAGCTGGGAGCTGATGGGTGGAAAAGGTGAAGGGCTGAAGAAGAAGGAAATGGGGGACCACTTTGTTGAGATTCACTTCATGCACAAACAGGGAGGATGCCCCAGTGGTAATTACAATCCCCATTTCCATTCTGACATGTCAGTCTTTGGCCTCCTCTACTGTCACAATCAGGCCACTGTTGGGTCAGAGAAGCAACACTTATTCCATCTGGGTTGTCTCCAACCTCACAGCAGGAACATCGATTTCTCCCCCTCCCCCTCCTCTTCCTTTTTCATCCCCCATTCTGGCTCCCCTTTCTTCTCCTCACCTGTCTATCACACCCCTCTGGTGTTCCTCATCCCTCCCTCCCTCTCTCCGTGATGCACTCTCGTCTCCTATCAGATTCATTCTTCTTCAGCCTCTCCATAGACGCTGCCTAACCTACTGGGTTCCTCTGGATTTCCAGCACCTGTATTAATACTAATATCCCTTCTGCCTGTGCATGATCCATATCCCTCCACACGCTGCATATGCATCTGCCGATTTAAGAGCCACTTAAATATCTCTGTTGCAGCTACCTCCAGCACCACGAGCAGGGTGTTCCAGGCACCCACCGCTCCCCTGTGTGTATATATAGAAAAACGACTTGCCATCGCATCTCCTCTGAACTTCTTCCCTCTCACCTTAAATGTATACCCTTTACTATTAGACATTTCAGTTATGGGAAAGATACTTGCTCTGTATCTACGCGTAGAGTCACTGAAACAGGCCTTTGGCCTATCTAGTCCGTGCTAAACAATCAGTCTGCCTCGTTGCATTGACATGCACCCAGACCATCGCCCTCCACACGCCTTCCCATTCAGGTACCTTTCCAAATTTCTCTTAAATGTTGAGATTGAACCTGTATTCGCTAGTTCTGTTTGCAGCTCATTCCACATTCTCACCACCCTCTGAGGGAAGAAGTTCCTTAAACATTTCACCTTTCACCCTTAACCCATGACCTCTAATTCTAGTCTCACCCAATCTCAGTGGAAAAATACTGCTTACATTTATCCAATACATACCCCTCATAATTGTGTATCAAATCTCCCTTTAGTCTTCTACATTAGGAATAGCCCTAATCTATCCAAACTTTCCCTATAACTCAGATCCTAAAGCCCTGGTAACATTCTTGTAAATTTTCTCGGCACTCTTCCAATCTTCTTCTCATCTTTCTTGTAGGTAGGTGACCAAAACTGCACAGAATAATCCAAATTAGGCCTCACCGACATCTTCCACAACTTCAACATAACGTCCCAAATCCTGCAGTCACCCTGACTGAAGAAGACAATAGCCAAATGTTTTCTTTACAACCCTATCTAAGTGACTCCACTTTCAAGGAATTATGGATCTGTATTCCCAGATCCTCCTGTTCTACTGCACTCCACAGTGCCCAACTGCTCAATGTGTAAGTCCTACCCTTTATTGTCCTCTGAAGATGCAACTTGTCTGCATTAAATTCCATCGGCCATTCTTTTCAGCCCCTTTTTCCAGTTGGTCCAGGTCCCACCGCAAGCTTTGATTCTTCCTCACCGTCCATTACACCCCCCAATCCTTGTGTCATCTGCAAATTTGCTGCTCCAGTTTGCCACATTATCATCCAGATCATTGGAATAGATGACAAACAAGAATGGACCCAGCGCTGATCCGTGTAGCACACCACTGGTCACAGGCCTGAAGTCAGAGAGGCAACCATATACTACCACTCTCTGCTTTCTCCCATGAAGCCAACTTTTAATTTAATGTACTGCCTCATTTTGAAAGCCAAATAATTGAACCTTCTTGATCCATCTCCCAAGTAGGACCTTGTCAAATGCCTTACTAAAATCCACGTAAACATCCACTGCCTTGTCTTCAACAATGTTCCTGGTAACTTCCTCGAAATTCTCTGTAAGATTGTTTAGACACACTTGACAACATGCAAAGCCATGATGACTATCTCTAATAAGTCGCTGGCTATCCAAATACTTGTACATCGGGTCCTTTAGAATATCTTCCAATAACTATTGTTGTCAGGCTCACCAGCCTATAATTTCCTGACTTACTGTTAGAGATGTTCTTATTGGAGTGGTCCTCCAGTCCTCCGGCACCTCACCCATGGTTAAGGACATTTTAAACATCTCTGCTAGGGCCCCTGCAGTTTCTGCACTAGCCTCCTACAGGGTCCGAGGGAACACTTTGTCAGGCCCCGGAGGTTTGTCCACCCTAATTTGCCTCAAGACGGAGAACGCCTCTATAATCTGTATGGGTCCATGAGCTCACTGCTGCTTTGCCTCACTTCTATTGACTCTGTTTCCATCTCCTGAGTAAATACAGATGAAAAAAATCTAGTTAAGATCTCCCCCCAACACTTTCACCTCCATGCATAAATGACCACTCTGATCTTCCAGAGGACCAATTTTGTCCCTTGCTATCCTTTTGCTCTTAATATATCTGCAGAAGCCCTTGGGATTCTCCTTCACCTTGTGAACCTCATCCCTTCTTTTATAGAAAATTAGAATTGTATAGCACAGTACAGGCTCTTCAGCCCATATTGTTGTGCCAACCCTCAAACCCTGCCTCCCATATAACCCCGCACCTTAAATTCCTCCATATACCTGTCTAGTAGACTCTTAAACTTCACTAGCGTATCTGCCTCCACCACTGACTCAGGCAGGGTATTCCACGCACCAACCACTTTCTGAGTAAAAAACCTTCCTCTAATATCCCCCTTGAACTTCCCACCCCTTACCTTAAAGCCATGTCCTCTTGTATTGACCAGTGGTGCCCTGGGGAAGAGGCACTGGCTATCCACTCTATCTATTCCTCTTAATATCTTGTATAACTCTATCATGTCTCCTCTCATCCTCCTTCTCTCCAAAGAATAAAGCCCTAGCTCCCTTAATCTCTGATCATAATCCATACTCTCTAAACTAGGCAGCATCCTGGTAAATCTCCTGTGTACCCTTTTCAATGCTTCCACATCCTTCCTGTAGTGAGGTGACCAGAACAGGACACAGTACTCCAGGTGTGGCCTAACCAGAGTTTTATAGAGCTGCATCATTACCTCACGACTCTTAAACTCTATCCCTTGACTTATGAAAGCTAACACCCCATAAGCTTTCTTAACTACCCTATCTACCTGTGAGGCAACTTTCACGGATCTGTGGACATGTACCCCCAGATCCCTCTGCTCCTCCACACTACCAAATATCCTGCCATTTACTATGTACTCTGCCTTGGAGTTTGTCCTTCCAAAGTGTACCACCTCACACTTCTCCGGGTTGAACACCATCTGCCACTTCTCAGCCCACTTCTGCAACCTATCAATGTCTCCCTGCAATCTTCGACAATCCTCTACACTATCCACAACACCACCAACCTTTGTGTCGTCTGCAAACTTGCCAACCCACCCTTCTACCCCCACATCTAGGTTGTTAATAAAAATCACGAAAAGTAGAGGTCCCAGAACAGATCCTTGTGGGACACCACGAGTCACAACCCTCCAATCCAAATGTACTCCCTCCACCACGACCCTCTGCCTTCTGCAGACAAGCCAATTCTGAATCCACCTCCTGATTTCCTTCTTAAGTGTTCTCTTGCTTTCTCTTGTACTCCTCAAGTACTTTATTTGCTTCTTCCTGTCCATGCCAGCTATGCACTTACTTGTTTTTCTTATCCTGGGCCTCAATATCTGTTCAAAACCAAGGTTCCCTAACCTGTTATCTTTGACTTTTATTCTACCAAGAATGTACAAACTCTGTACTCTCCAAATTTCACTTTTGAAGGCCTCTCACTTACCAAGTACACCTTTGCCAGAAAACAACCTGTCCCAGTCCACACTTGCCAGATCCTTTCTGATACCATCAAAATCAGCCTTCCCCCAGTTTAGATTCTCAACCCGAGGACCAGACCTATCCTGCTTTCTCCCATGAAGCCAACTTTTAATTTAATGTACTGCCTCATTTTGAAAGCCAAATAATTGAACCTTCTTGATCAACCTCCCAAGTATTATTATCTTGAAACTAATGGCATTATGATCACCAAATGTAAGGTGTTCTGAAATGCAAATCTCTGTCACCTGCCCTGTCTCATTCCCTAATAGAAGATCTAGCATCACATTCTCTCTTGTTGGGATCTCTACATACTGATTAAGGAAACTTTCCTGAACATGTTTGATAAACTCTATTCTATCCAGCAATTTTACAGTATGAGAATCCCAGTCAATATGTGGAAAGTTAAAATCACCTACTATCATGTCCTTGCATTTCTTCCAACACACTAGAGTTTCTCCAAAAATTTGCTCCTCTAAGTCCCACAGACTGTTGGGTGGTCTATAACTGAGCTGAGTTGAGGGCCTCCGTCAGTCAGACTTGACCATGGATATTGTATTCGAGCTGTCTAGATATGCAAGCTTGGGCTGTACAATATGGAGTGCAAGTTGTTACCCATGTAGCAAGCTCCCCCTCTCCATGCATCTGATGAATCCAAAGGAACAGCAGAGACCGATACAGTTTAGTACCAGAAGTGTTGCAGGAATTGCCAGTCAGCATTGAACTCAATGCCGTAAGGGCTCCAGCTCCAGACTTCTCCCTTGGGGTTTACTCCCAAAGCCTTCCCCATGAATGAGTGTAGCCACAAGGCAGCGGACACGTGAGATCAGAGTTTTCCTTCTCCTAAGTGAGTTGGCAACCATGGCTGACAGGCCTCATCTGCCCAAAGTGACTGGTTTCAAGGCGCCAGTAACCCGTTTTGCCCCTTCCCCTGTCAGTAGAAACAGTTCTATAATATAATGCCATTAATGCAGTCTTCCCTTTCTTTTTCCTCAGTTCCAGCCATATAGCCTTAGTAGACAAGCTCTCCAGTCGGCTTTGTCGGAGCACTGTCGTAACATTTTCTATTACGCCTGTCACAATTTTATCAATTTTTACAGGTCTCTCTTCACCCTCTGTCGCTCCAGCATAAGTAACTCAGTTGTTCAGTCTCTCCATATAACACATGTCCTCTAATTGTGGTAAGCTTCTTCTGCACCATCTCCCAAGCCTCCATATCCTTCCTCTAATGGGGGAATTGAATGCAATGCCCTAACTGTAGCCTGACTAGAGTTTTATAATGCTGTGACATAACCTGACTTTTGAATTCAGTGCCTCAACCCGTAAAGGCGAGAATGCACTCGCCCTGTTTACTACTCTTGCGTGACCACTTTCAGGGGAATATGAACTAGGACCCCAATATCCCTCTGTCCATTAACACTGTAAAGGATCTTGCCATTAACTGCAAGCAAGAAAAAAATCTACAGATGCTGGAAACTCAAGCAACACACACAAAATCAATCCTGATGAAGGGTCTCAGCCAGAATTATTGACTATACTCTCTTCCATGGATGCTGCCTGGCCTGCTGAGTTCTTCCAGCATTTTGTGTGTGTTGCTTGCCATTAACTGTGGATTTCCTTTTAAAACTGATGCCCCTACAGCGTAACACCTCTTGTCTGATAAGACTCCATCTACCATTTCTCTGCCCATATCTACAACGGCCCGTATTCCTTTTGCAGTCTTCTATACTATCCACGACACCACCAATCATTGTGTTATCTGGAAATGTACTAACCCATCCACCCTCGTTTCCATCCAGACTGTTTATGAGCGGCAGAGCAGCTTGGGCAGCAAGGCGATGTAGCGGTGATCATTACTCTTTACAGAACCAGTGATATGGGCTCAATTTCCACTGCAGTCCGTAAGGATCCTGTATGTTCTACCATGACCGTGCAGGCTGCCCCTGGATACTCCAGTCTCCTCCCACACTCCACAGGCATACGGGTTAGTAAGTTGAGGGCATGCTGGGCACCATGTTGGCACTAGAAGCATGACATCACTTGCAAGTTGCCCCCTGTATATCCTCAGATAGCGTTTGTCAGTGATGTAAATGACTCAGTTCACTGTATGTTAAAATGTACATGGGACAGATAAAGCTGATCTTTTTCTTTATATTTATCTCACAAACAGCAGAGGCCCCATTACAGACCCCTGTGGAACATCACTTTTCAGGGACCTCCACCCGTCAATCCCTACTCATCTTCTGTGGGCAAGCCAAATCTGATGTTGCTTTTCCCTGAGCAGCCTCTGCCCACAACCTTGTTAGAGAGGGGAATAGAATCAAGGCTGTCCTGCACCACCTGCCTTCCCCTTCGGGAGGTCACCCTTTGAACCTGTGGTATGACCAGCTCCTTGTAGCTCCTGCCTCTGCCTCCAGTATGCTCCTCACTAAGTCCCATTGCTGATCCAGCTGAGAGGAGCTGCAGCCTCACACCTTCCTATGTAGTCATCGGGGTACTTGAATTCTCGGAGATCTCCCATATTTCACAGTGAGGTCATACCTCTCCACTGACTGCCAGGCCTAAATGAAAAGAATAAAAACGATTAAAGAACGACCTTCTTTTGACGTGGTGTGCCTTGTCACCTCTCAGCTTCCTTGTCATAACCTCTGCCCTTGAACCTCAAGCACAGTACTTCCACCTCAAAACAGCTGAACTCAAAATGGCCACTCCACCAGAGGTTCCCTCCCTTTCAGTGCCGAACCTTGCTCACTAGGCCTGCTAGTAGAAAAAGCCAATTTTTAGACACTCCTTTACTATCCACCACTTTATTCACACCACAGTCTACAAGCTTTCAAACCCTAAACTGCAATTTCATTAATTCTATTTCTCAGATTGCCACCCACTCTATTTTACCTTGCTCACCGTTCATCTATTGCACTGTCTACATTCATTGCACGGTTGAATTCAGTTCAGTAAATTCACAATGGATCAGGAATAACTTGCCCACGGATCTAAATGGCAGCTTCATCCAATGATTCCTTACTTTCAGATCCCCAAGGACCCAATTCTATTTTTTCCTTCACTTTATTTCAGTCAAACTCCTGTTGAAGAATTTGTGTAGTTATTTCAATTATTTTCGCTATCCTTCATCTTCTGCTTATTCTTTTCTGAATCCTGTTCCCTCCCACTCTGCTCTCACTCACTTCCTCTCTATCTCTGTCTGTCTCCGTCTCTCTGTCTCACTCATTGTTCTGTTCTCCTGCATGACTTGGTTATGCATCCACAAGTAACTTTCACCCATAACATAATGAAATGCCGCAATCTCAGTCGAAGGTACTAGTTATGTTTTGTAGGTTCAAAACATTAAATTAATCCAAGGAAGGCATGGGGAGTCCAAAAATACAGGTATAGTTTGAGTTTAATTAAGTGCACATGGTAGCATGATGATGTAAGCAATTAACATATCTTTATAGTTAATTAACTTTAAATGAACAAGAATACTTAATCAACATATATTTATTTATTATTGAGATATTAAATACTCAACAGTACTAGCAAGCAAACTAGGATATTGAGCCACTGCAAGATACATTAGAATGAATGCTCAGCCAAAGAGTTAAGTAATAGAAGGCATTTCGGTAGAGTGGGATGAAGTTTAGGGATATAATTCCAGAGTTTGGGTAGCTAAAGACAGTTACCAACAGTGAACTAAGTTTAGACAACACAAGGGGATTCTGCTGGGAAGGTTGAGGCCCAGTGTCAGCAAATCCACGAGTCCACTGGAGGCCAGAGGTGAGAGGACGCGGTGTGTGATTGGGTGAGTGGGAGAGGCCAGGGGTGAGAGGACGCGGTGTGTGATTGGGTGAGTGGGAGAGGCCAGGGGTGAGAGGACGCGGTGTGTGATTGGGTGAGTGCGAGAGGCCAGAGGTGAGAGGACGCGGTGTGCAATTGGGCGAGTGGGAGAGGCCAGAGGTGAGGGGACGCGGTGTGTGATTGGGCGAGTGGGAGAGGCCAGAGGTGAGAGGACGCGGTGTGTGATTGGGCGAGTGGGAGAGGCCAGAGGTGAGAGGACGCGGTGTGTGATTGGACGAGTGGGAGAGGCCAGAGGTGAGAGGACGGGGTGTGTGATTGGGCGAGTGGGAGAGGCCAGAGGTGAGAGGACGGGGTGTGTGATTGGGCAAGAGGGAGAGGGCAGGAACGGGGCATGCTTCGCTGTCATTGTTTTTTCTGCTCAGTACTGTATGTTCTATCTCGTCGTGTTCTATGTTGTTCTGCCAAGCATTGTGGCATGGCGATGTTGGCGCTGGAAAGTGGGGCGACACTTGTGGGCTGCCCCCAGCACATCCTTGGGCGTGCTGGTTGTCAACACATATGGCACATTTCACTGTACGTTTTGATATACATCTAATAAATAAATCGGAATCTGAGGATGAATATAAATACCTCCTAGAGCTGAAGGATCCTGTAGGTAAAGCTGGGATTAGAATTTTAACATCGGGTTGTTGTTTAACCAAAAGTTAGAGCAGAGCAGCAACCATGGAGATAGAGGGGGAAATGGGATTTGGTTCTAAGTTCGATCATGAGAGACAGAGTTTCAGGGTGATCTCGAGTTTACAGAGCATACTGTAGAATGAACCACGTTGGCCTGGAGTAGAGTCAAGTCCTGGACTGGAGGTGAAATACCACTGGACTGGGGTGAGCGTTTGCTGGCCTCATGTGACCAGAGTGAGACCAGATGGTAGAGTAGCCATGGAAGCAAATGCTCAGCAGTTTAAAACAGAGCAGAATCTGATGCTGAGCAAGCTCAAGAGGTTGAATTTCCACACATGAACGTTCATAGAGTCATAGAGCACTGCAGAATGGAAACAAGCCCTTTGGCCCATCTAGTCCATGCCGACCTGTTTTTCTGCCCATTCAGTACTCAGGTGAACATTGTGATAATTCTTAGAGTGCAGCGATTTAGTGAAGGTTTTGTGAGACAACCAAGTACCCAGCATGTATATGGAACCAGGCGTGGTGCAATCAAGAGATTGGCTAAGGAGAAATCCATGGGGGGGGGGGGTCCAGGAGGGGGATAGGAAGAACATGATGGAATAGACAATAGATAAGAGTGTAGCCACAGAACAGCAATCATAGTCATATTAAATGGAAACAAGCCCTTCAGCCCAACCCATTCATGTCGACTGTAGTTCCCACAAAGCTAGTCCCATTTGCCTGTGCTTGTCCCATATTCCTCCAAATCAACGGTTCTCAATGTGGGCTGTTAGAGCGATTTTTGGGTTTAGCACATTTATATTTAGAAAATGACTTTGGCTACCATGCTTCATATCTGAATATGTATTGTAGATTTAATTTGGAGAGCAGCTCTGAACAATGGGTTCCTAAAAGCCGTGAATCTCAGACCAGAAAATGCTGATTAAAATTCATTTGGGTGTCTGTGGTGTGGGTGAGAATCAGGAGGTGTGAAGTTTGCGTGTAGTTTCAAATAAAGCATTGTCGATACATTGTAAATATGGAATTGTCTTTTGATGTTTAGCACATAAAATATCGAGCCCCACATTGGGCCGGCGAGACCTTTCGACCAGAAGTGTTTCCATATGATGCCTGCTGTGCCTTTTGTTTTGTCAGATGAGGAAGCTGCTTTGTATCTACCAGTACTTATCTCTAGTGGCTCCATTCAAGCAACAACATGGGCCACATGGCCCTCCGGGAGGCCAAACTGGAATTCGTAGGGGCCACAAGGTTTTTTTTAAAAAAAGGAACTAGGAGCCACAGGAGTTTCTGAAAGGGCCATGATAAGTTTGTTTTATTGAAATATTACTGAAGTATATACATAAAACAGGAATGAATAAATGTAATTTAATTGGAACCCTGAATGAAATGAATGGGGAAAATGTACTAAATGAGGCAGTGAAACAGCTTCTCCTGTATGTGCTGTGGGGTGTTGGCGGGTCTGCAGTACGTCAATCGTTATCTCTGTTCCTACTTGATCACGCACAAATCACCATTCACACCCTGCAGGGCAGCCCGCTTGAGCCCTGCTCCACATCCGCCCCCAAGTCACAAACCGCAGGTGGGGCGGGGCTGGCTGCAGCAAGGCCAATCAGCAAGGATGCAGCAGGAAGCTGGCTGCGTCTGCCTTCCACTGACCCGGGTGTGTTTATAGCGCCAGGTACCCCTGGGTAATTGTGACAGCCTTTATTTGGGACAGCTCTCAAAGAACAAAAACACATTGAGAAAATAGCCGTGATTCCCTTAGTTTATTTGGGACACAATGCCACTTAATTGGGACAGGAGACAGTCAGTCATGTGGACTTGTGTGGTCATTGGACATAACACCGTGCTTAGAGCAAACAGATGTGTGTGATTGTGTTCTGTTATCCGTTTGGGCCGACAGGGGCCGATTAGAAAAACAGTGAATTTTTTTTTTGATGATTTTGTTTCTTTTATCTTGAACTTAAAAAATTGAGACTCTGACCACGAAAAGATTTGGCAGTAGCTGGAAAAGTCGCCATACTGGACAAAATTGAAAACCGTACACCGACTGCCACTCGTTGTCAGCAAGCAGAGGTGAGGACCCAGATGTTGAAGAGGGCCTTAATCCGTGGTTTCCATTGTAACTGGACACAGTGTGCACGGCAGTGGGCCAGTGTCGAAAAACAAGTCAGAGGAGCTCGCTAAGAAGCTGGCTCACGGAGATTTTAAAGTAACATTGGCTCATTGGAAATGTAGGCACCACATTAAATTCCAGAAAGCACACGGCGAGAAAGGTAGTGCTGATGCTGTAAGAATAGAAACATGAAAATCTACAGAACTCCCTAGTTTCCTTCAAAAATTTTGTGCAGTCAATATCTACACTGCTGATAAAACTGGTATTTTTTTATCATGCTACGCCAGACGGTTCCTTCTGCTACAAACACGCAACACTATCACATTCAAAGAAGGCAGTAGATCACATAACTGTCTGTTACGTTGTGCAATTATGGAAGGAACTGATAAAAAGAAATTGTTGCTTATTGGGAAAAGCATTAAACCTCGACACGTTTAAGGGGCTAAGAATGGATAGTTTACCAGTCAAGTACTATGCCTGGCCTGCTGAGTGTGAGTGTGTGTGTGTGTGTGTGTGTGTGTGTGTGTGTGCATGTGTGTGTTTGTGTGTGTGTGTGTGTAGGTGCAGATTTTCTCATCTCCGAGTACTATTCCAGTGTAGTCGATGAATTCTTTCATCGGTAACCGTTACAAACTAATACAGTTTTATAGTACTGTAGTAATATGGGTCGTGTTTTAATTTGTTCTCTATTTCATTTAAGTACATAATTTGTTACTCAGTTAAATGGTAGTTTGTAGTTTTTATACCTTCTTAACTATTTCCACAAAACTTCAGATAATTGGGGCAACTGTTTAGTTGAGCCAAAACGTACTGGTATATCCCAATTACCTGTAACTGGAATCCACTGTACTTATTAAACGTGACATGAAAGCTGTAGTTATTGCAGTAGGTTCTTCTGCCAGAAACTGCTAAACTACAGAGGCGAAAATGGGTGAAGTCTACCACTGCTTCACAGTCTACCACTGCAGCTTCCATTAAGTCCCTGATATTTTGAAAGAAAGTTCAATTCGCTTTTCTTGATAGTATTATACCATTTCTAAGTGACACGCAGCTTGGAGAACAAATTGTTGCTGCTAAGTCTGACATATTTTATCTGTCAGGTATATTTGAGAAACTGAATTTATTAAACAAACAGTTACAAGGAAAACGACTGCAATTTCATATTGTGGAAAAAGTCTATACCCGCTTGGAAAACACAAACTTTTCAGCAGCAATATTGGACATTGCGAGTTTAGGCAATTTCTTTCACTGAGTACTCTTAAAATAGAATTGCGAGATGATGATCTGATTGCACTTGAAACAACCGCACACTGATAATGGAATTTCGGTTCAGAGATCCACAGGAGATGCATCTTCCAGACTGGATGGTGAATCCACTGGGTGAATATGAATGATGTTAACACCACACTGCAAGTGTGTCTCATTGAGCTGCAGGGTGATCTAACAGCTCAAGCAAAATTCTAACCCAACAAGTGAAATTTCTGGATGACTAATGACATTCAAAATAAGCTTCTACAGCTCTAGAGAAAGCAAAGTTGTTTTTAATTGGATTTCCCAACCCGCATCTAGTTGAATGTGATTTTAGTCGAGCTCTGCACCGGCTATTAAAAGCTCCTAACCGTCCTGGATGTTGTGAAAGCAGGTGACCTTTGCTTATCATTAACCAAGTTGCAACCAGATAGTCAAAAATTTCGCTAGCTTTCTTCAGTTGGTTGGATCTCACTAAATACCTAAAGTAGCAATATTAAGTACTATTTCATTGCTGGCTGGAAGAGAATTACATATATTATAAATTAAGTATCCTATTCTGAGTTTTGAAATAGTTTTACTTTTCATATATACCTGTAACATTTATTTCAACATGTAATAATACCTATAACCAGTAAAGCATAAATATTGTCTGTCTATTAGGATATTAGTACAGTTGACCAAAGGGAACTTTAGCATCTTTAGGAGGGGAGAGGCCACTGAGGTAAATGGAAATCAAGTGGGCTACGAGCAGCAAAAATGTGAGAACCACTGCTCTAAAGCCTCCCTATCTATATTCTTATTCAAATGTCTTCTGAATATTATTATTGTACCTGCCTCAACCACTTCTTGTAGCTCACACCACTCTTTCCAAGTTGTCCTCAAATCCATTGTAGGTCTTTCACCTCTCACTTTAAACCTGTGCCGTGCCCCTCCCCTCCCCCGTTTTTAGCTCCCCTTCCCTGAGAAAAAGGCATGTGCGCTCATGCTGTCTGTACCTCGCCAGAGAACACAGCCTCAGAATAAAGGGCCGTCCTTTTAGGATGGAGATGAGGAGGAATTTCTTTAGCCAGAGACTGGTGAATCTATGAAATTTGTAGCTACAGGTGGCTGTGGAGGGCAAGTCTTTGTGTGTATTTAAGGCAGAGGTTGACGGATTCTTGATTGGTCAGAGCATGAAGGGATACAGTGAGAAGGCAGGAGATTGGGGCTGGGAGGAAAATCAGATCAGCTGTGATGAAATGGCAGAGCAGACATGATGGGCCAAATGACTTAATTCTGCTCCCATATCTTATAGTTTTATGATTTTATACACCTCTAAATGGTCATCTCAAACTCCTGCATTCCAAGGAATAAATTCCTAGCACTGCTAACCCCTCCCTAAAACTCAGGATCATTCCGGCATCATGCTTTAGAGTTTAATGATGTTCTGTCTATAATGTAAACCGTACCCAGTACTTCAAGTGCTCTCAGTAATGTCTCGTACAACTACAGCCTATACTTATGCCTTAAGCCATAAGACTTTTTCACCACCCTATGAGGCTGCATCGAGCTATAGGTTGGAAGAATAGGCAGTCAGCTCTGCCAAAGGCAGCAGATATGATGGAGATGCGATGGGGGTTAATTCATCATGCACCTGGTTTTACAATACATCCTGGACTTTGATAGGTCAGTTTCTGTGGTGCAAGGGTGAGAACCCAAATGTAGGGCTTGGTTCCTGTGGGATAGGGAACATGGCTAGTGTGCCATCCTTTTTTTTAATTCAGCTGGCATGGTCTGACGAGGTAATCCTCAGGAAACACATCACTTTTCAACACACACAGTTAAAGCCGGCATCTCCTCACGGACTCCCCTGAAGGGCCTGAATGATGGTCTTCATCTGCTGGGGAGTTAATCACGGATCATGGTTTGCACACAGAGCCATTTCAGTCTTTCTCACCTTAATCCTCGATGAATGATTCCACTTCTAACAGAGTATGTGATAAAGGGCGGCTTGAGAGCTAAGTAAGCAGGGGGATGACATACCCCAGACTTTCTGAACAACACAACATCAACATAAGCTCTCATCACATTCCTTATCTCAGACCTCACTCTTGGAAGTGCGGCTAAAAATAGGGGAAGGTAGTTGAGATTTCATCCTCCAGGCTGTTTCATCACCAAACCCCTCAAGTTGCTTTTCCCTAAGCACCATCAGCGCCATCTCTGCCAAGCAGTTGAAGCCCTAGTCTCCAGCACTGTTCCTTCAGGGGTCCAGTATAGTCCTGGTGAACCCACTGCAAGGATCTTAGCCAAAGCCTGTCTGAACTTCTGCACTCTATTATCAACTCTTCCTTCACAGAGGATTGCAGTTATCTACTCTAAGCAAATGCAGTTGACTGCTCATTATCCCTGGGTGTAGGCACGATGGAAAAAGATTCAATAGGAGCTCAAATAGAAAAGGGTTGCAGATCTGCGGGGGTTAAGGAGGAGGCAAAGGAGTCTGACGGATTGTTCTCCTGGGGACCAACGTGATCCGATGGGTTGAGTGTCCACGTTAAGTGTTGCAGTGAGTAACTGGCCATTAGAAAGAAACTTGCAGTTGCAGATGCTGCCCTTGCAAGGGTTAGTCGACCAGGCAGCTGCCACACCCTTCCAGTGTGCTTTTTAGCTGGTGTTCTATGGTATAAAGAAATTTCTTCAATATTGACTTTATGCAATGAACCCTGTGTGTGTAAGGCCAGGAGAGTAACAGCAAGGCCCATCAACCAATCAGATGGAAGCAACTTCACTGAAGTACGGAGGGGCCAAATCAGAAAGTGTGTGTTAGTGTATATAAATTCGTAAGACCATGAAACATTGGAGCAGAATTAGGCCATCTGGCTCATCAAGTCTGCTCCACTATTTGATCATGGCTGATTCATTTTCCCTCTCCAACCTCATTCTTCTGCCTTCTCCCTGTAACATTTGACACCCTTACCAATCAAAAACCTATCAGCCTCTGCTTTAAATCTACCCAATGAAGCCATTTGTGGCAATGAATTCCACAGATTCACCACCCTCTGGCTAAAGAAATTCCTTCTCGGCTCTGTTCTAAAGGGACGTTCTGCGCGGATCAGTGAAACTGATGGAAAGAAAGATGAGACTGGGGGAGGGATTAAAGACACAAGAAGAAATAAAGTTTTTTTTTAAGATTCCAACAAAAATCAAACCTGAGGAAAAATCAGATATAAAAATCAAAATTTTCAGAGCTGGAGATGATGTTTAACATTAATACAAAGATATCTTGCATTAAAAATTCAAGCCGTATCCAAGTAAGCCTAGCCTGATTTTCTTTGCCCTATTTACTGTGGAGGAGAGTGCAGAAGCCAGAGATTCACGCCTGCATGTGTTTCAGAGCAGAGTATGGTGCAGCATGAGTTATAAGATAGCTTTTATTTACCAAAATAAACTCTATTCTTGGTAAACAAAAATGGTTACAAGGATAAATTGCAACACCTTTTCATTCTTGCATTCATAGACAATGTATTTGGAGTTAAGTTGTATTTTTTAAAACCGAAGCACCATTGCCATTCATGTGGTACACTGCAATAATACGTGAGGTGCTTCCTTGCCCAGCACGGCCCCTCCCTACTCGGTGGTCCTTCCCCCACCGAGCCCTTGTGATGGTGCATCAAGCCTCAGTCTGTATCCCTGCAACCTGGAATAAGCATTTCTATATGGGCAGCTCAACGTACTGGGAGATCAACAAGCTTCAGGCTGGCCAAAGGGTGTCTTGCACTGTGGTGACGATCTCCAGCAGTGCCCCTCCCTGCCAGTCCGTAGGAAAGGCCCATAAATCACAGAGTGCTCTGCTATGCAGCATCTCGGCAGAGACAGCTGCTTAACTTATTCTACGGTAGCGCTCGCAGCCCTGCTGTAGGGAGGAGATGCCCCTGCTCCAGTCTTGTTGGGGAAAGGAATATGTTGATCCCACAATCCGAATCAGGTTTGTTGTTACTGACATTTGCTATTTTGCAGCAACAGGGCAGTGTGATAGATAAAAACTATGAATTGCAATAGAAATATGTACAAAGATAAATAGCGCAAAAATGAGAACAAAACAAAGTGAGGTAGATTCCATGGGTTCGTTCATTGTCTGTTCAGAAATCTGATGGCAGAGGGGAAGAAGCTGTCCCTAAAGCTTTGAGTGTGTGTCGTCAGACTCCCGTAGCCCCTCCCTGACGGTCATGAGGGTCCTTAATGATGGATACTGCCTTTTTGAGGCATTGCCTTTTGAAGATAAGATAAAATTTTATTTATCCCGAAGGAATTTATTGTTGCAAGCTTGCTCAGTCAGAAATACATACTTTAAAATACAAAATGTAAGCATTGAAGTATGAAAAAAGTACAAAATGTGCATTAAAAAGTAATAGTGCAAAATACAGGTGTGCAATGAAACCATATACTTATATACTTAGGGAGGAGGAGTTGTAGAGTCTTGTAGCCACTGGGAGAAAGGATCTCCTGTGGTGCTCAGTGGCGCCCCTCGGTGGAATCAGTTTTTTACTAAAGGTGCTCCTCTGTTTGTCCAGTATGTCATGGAGGGGGTGAGAGGGATTGTTCATAATGCTCAGTAGCTCCTGCAGCATCCTCCTGTCACGCACAACCACCGGGGAATCCAGCTCCACCCCCAGAACAGAACCAGCCTTCCTGACAAGTTTATCAATCTTCCAGGCGTCAGCTGCTCTCTCTCCCTGCTGCCCCAGCAGACTACAGCGTAGAGTAGAATGCTGACCACCACTGAGTCGTAGAACATCTGCATCACAGTACAGCAGACATTGAATGACTGGAGCCTCCTCAGGAAGCACAGTCAGCTCTGTCCCTTCTTGTACAGAGCCCCTGTATTTTTAGTCCAGTCCGGTTTATTGTACAGGTGAGTTCCCTGGTATTTGCAGTACCAGATAGCTTCCACATCCATCCCCTCAATGGAGATGAAAATGCAGGGTGTTTTCACCTCCCTGACATCCATCACCAACTCCCTTGTCTCAGTGATGTTGAGCTGCGGGTGATTCAGCCCACGGCACTCAACAAAGTTGTCCACCTCTCTTCTGTACTCTTGATCCTGACTGATACAGCTCACAACTGCCAAATCGTCCAAAAACTTCTGCAGGTGGCAGGTCTCCGAGGTGTAGATGCAGTTGTTGCTGCAGAGGCCAGTTCCCACGATGGAGCTGGCTGAATTTGCGACCCCCTGCATCTTCTTCCGATCCTTTGCAGTGGCCCCTCTATGCCAGGCAGTGATGCAACCAGTTAGAATGCTCTCATAGTACATCTGCATAGCTGTAGAAATATGTTACAGTCTTTAGTGACATACTACATGTTCTCAAACTGCTAAGGAAATATAGCTGCTGATGTGCCTTCTTCCTAGTTTGGGCCCAAATTAGGGCCCAGGATAGATCTTCACAGATATTGACACCCAGGAACTTGAAACAGCTCACCCTTCCCTCTGCCGACTCCTTAATGAGGACTGGTGCGTGTTCCCTCAAATTCACCTTCGTGCAGATCACAATCAATTCATTGGTCTTACTGTCGTTCAGTGCAAAGTTGCTATTGCTACTCCACTCAACCAGCTGATCTGTCTCGCTCCTGTATGCCTCCTTGTCGCCATCTGAGACTCCACCAACAACAGTTACATCAACAAATTTATAAATGGCTTTTGAGCTGTGCCCAGCCACACAATCATGGGTGTAGAGGGAGTGGGCTAATCCTTGAGGTACGCTGACATTGATTGTCAGCAAGGAGGGGATGTTATTTCTAATCCGCACTGAGAGTAGTCTCCTAATGAAGACAAATATCCACACTATAGTTCCTTCTGGAGCCAAATAAGCAATCAGCCCTTATAAAATTATCCCAATATTTTACTAATTCTTACTTGCACTCAGGATTTAGTAACATTTAGTAGTCATCCTGAGTTGCAGGGCTATTGGAGAAGGAGAAGGGCAAGATGGATTGTTCTGCCGGGAGCTAGCATGGATCTGATAGATTGAATGCCCTCTAAGTGTTGCAGCAAGTAATTAGCGATTGGGGAAAAATATATATTTGTTGTTGGCTGTCATCTTTACAATGGTTAATGGAATTCTGAAGGCAGAGCATTGAAATCCCTCATTTAAACATCTGCTATATTCACAATTGTTTATTTAGATTTATTTGCAATAAAGCCAGCAAGTCATAGAGATGGGTAGTCTTACCTGATTATTTTTCCCACTGTGATCTAATGACTTTGCCTCAGTTTTTATTGATGGACAGTGGGGAATATCCACATTCCCAGCCACCATGTCTTTTTCATTAACACATTTATGTACACTTTCCTGTTGGTTTCAATATCTCATAAAGCTTTACTTTCCGGATCCCATCTCACATCTCCGCTTTTTGGTCACTTTCATAGTCGGAGTCATTCAGCATGGAAGCAGGTCCTTCGCTCTGTCTCCATGCCTTCCTGAGTAACTTCCATTTGCCTGCATTTGCCCCATATCCCCTTAAACCTTTCCTATCCATGCATCTGCCTAAATGTCTTTTAACCTTGTTTCCTCCTCTACCGCTTCCTCTGGTAGCATATTCCATATACCCACCTGCCCCTGTGTGAAAAACAAATTCCTATTTAGGTCTTTTTCCTCTCACCTTAAACCTACACCCTTTAGTTTTTGACTTTTTTTTTTACAGCACCCTTAAATTGTTCTGGTGATGTGAAAATGACTGCCTCTTCTCAAGGCAGTATTTGACTGAAGTAAGATTAGAAATGCCCAGCATCTGTAGAGGGAGAAGCAGAATTGATATTTTAGATCCAAGATTTTTTGTCAAAACTGGGAAACAGAGCTAAAGAAAGGTAATTTTAAGTTAGAGATGTGTTGGGAGGAGTGGATAGAGCAAAGGGAATGTTTGTGATAGGATGGAGTTGATGGCAGAATTAGGGGTTGGTAGATCTGACTGTACCTACAGTAAATCAGAGTGTGGGACATGCCTACTAGCCCATTGAATAGTCCAATGCACTCCCTGAGGGTGCACTATTGAAAAGGGCAATGCAAAGTTAATACTACACAATGGTGATTGGCAGGAATGTCCAGTCCGAATATAAGCAGAGCGACTGAGTTACCTAAAAGTGGAGCATTCAACATTGAGTCTAGAAGGCTGCAATGTGCCCAGATCCGGGTAGAAGATAAGGTGTTATTTACTTCAGGTTTTCCATCTCTGCCTTTTTTGTCAGTATTTCATAGAGCATCCAGCAGCCTTGTGAAACAGAATCAAATCAAGAACTCTCCAGAGAGCATTAGTTCATGGAGGCCATCATCTCTTCCCCAAGGCAAGCATGTGATACTTATTCAGATTCAACCTTAACCACCTCAGCTGCCTCATTAATGACCTTTGCTTTCCACTAAGATTAGAAGTTAGGATTTGCTGATGTTTACATTATTTTTTCTTCAATTTGCAATGACTACAGAGTGAAACAGTCCACGAGTGCCTGCAGCAAGACCTAGACAACGTTCAGCTTGGGCTGACAGGAGGCAAGTAATGGCGCTCCAGAAAATGACCATCTCCAGCATAAGATAGTCTAATCATCTAGGTTTGGCATTCAACAGCATTGCTGTTGCTGGGTCAGCACGGCAGTGTTGCAGTTAGCACTGCTCCCACATGGCCCCAGCGGCCTAGGTTCAATCCCGATCTCAGGTGTGGTCTGAGTGGAAATTGCGTACTCTTCCTGGGACTGTGGACTGCTGCTCTGGAATGCCCGTAAATCCTAAAGCAATGCCGGTAAATTAGACCTGGTATGGGTATGTCTCAGAAAAAAGAAACAAAAGGTTGATGGGCAAGTAATAGAGAAGATATTACAAGGTAAAAACTGAGAACTGGGAATGATAGCAGTGATCTGAGAGCTGGCATAGACTAGATGGGCTAAGTGGCCTTCTGTATTTCATGAGAAAAGAAAACTGTGAGCTCCTCACCATTAAGATTCCTGACTCACGTTGCTACTTGTTCCTTTAGAGTACAAAATCTATTGATCTTGGTTTTCACTGAGATTGCTAAAGTAGGGAATTACAAAGATTCACCACAACCTGCCTCTCCCCCAGTCACGCTGATCCAGGTCAATACCTCGCTTTTTAATTCGGCATCAATTTTTAGAACCTCCTTCCAGGCAGACTGTCCTTCACCTGTGTGGGTTTTAATTTTGGAGAGATTTAGAGAGGACCTATGGCGCAGAAGTAGAGAGAGAATTTCTCAGGCTAGGGTACCTAGAGCTGGGGCTTAAGTGGTCACACCCTTGCCCTAACACCAGGGTTGTGAGAAATAGCGTCACACAAACAACAGTGTCTCTTTGGAATTCTCTACCCCAAAGAGCTGTGGGTGACTAGCTGTGAGCATATGCAAGGCTGATCGTACATGGAGTGAAGCAGAGGTGACAGAGGGAGAATCTGATAAAAGTACACTCCGAGCCAGCAGGACATAAGCACGGTGGATCCTTTCACCAGTAGCAATGCAGCGGGTCAATCTAATGGTCCACCACTGTCAATAAATGCTGGTCTTGCTAGAGATGCCCGCGTTCAATGAGAATAAGAATTAGGCCTTTTAGCAGTCGGCTCTTCTACATTTGCCATCCGCAGTGATGGTTGGGGATCAAACGGGTATAATCTGTCCAGCCAGCTGTGAAATCACTTTCAACAACCTGTCACTGTGCAATGTGAATCCTACCAGCAGCGATCAGTATATTTCTCCAGCCCTGCTGCTGAGAACCATCAGTATACATTCAGCATGCTCCTCCATCCAATTCAATTATTGCTCATCCGTATCTTAATTCTATTTACCCACTGCAAACACTCCTGATGCCTCCCTTGAAGCCCATTCACCTGTCTAAGCTCCCTTGATACAAATTACCAGGGAAGACCAGGCCCATACAAGTCCAAGGTTCCCTGAAGGTGGTAAAGAAGGTATATGGATGCTTGCTTTCATTAACTAAGGCATAGGGCATAAAGAGCAGGACCGTAATGACACAATATTATGCAGCAGTTGTTTGGCCACAGAAAGAATGTAATTACAAGTTCAGTTATAAGATTGGATAGACTGGATTTGTTTGCTTTGAAGCAGGGTATATTCATAAGGATGGGAAAGATATAAACAGCATAGACATAGATCATAGGAAAATGAAAGAGGATCTAGTACTTTCCCAGCATTTATGACAAATAAACTCTTCTTGGGACACACAGTGGGAACCCTCACGGGAGGTGCATCCATTTGGTTTACCCAGAGAAATCGGCAGTGGCAGAACATTGCATTCGCAATGGCCAAAAGCTTGACTTCAATAGCACAAAACCATTGTGCCACACTGGTGGCATTTGGAACCGCCTGGGAAGGAAGCCAGTGAAATAAAACTACAAACGTTTGTAGAAGAAAAGAGTTTTTATAAAGGTGAATATATTGCTCCAAGTAAGAACTGGAATTTGAACAGTGGAGATCTGATTGGATAAGGACTAACCAATCCGGATGAATGGATGACAGGGGTATAAATACCACCAGACTAGACATGCCCTGGTATCATCCCTAATGAAGATGGTAGGGTTTGTGATCGAAACATTGGTAAAATCGATACCTGTAACTGGCTGGAAACTCAAGAAGAGCTTATTCATAATAGGAAACCTTTTGTCGTATCAGTGGAAGCTAAACCTAGAGAATGCAGGTTTTGGGCAAGGCGTGGGAGGTTATGATGGGACCTGTGGAGGAACTGTTCTACCCAGAAGCATAGATAGGATAGATAGACAGTATCTTTTTCCAACCCTTGGAAAACAATACTGTCTATCTACCCAATCTATGCCTTTCATAATTTTATAAACCTCTATCAGATCTCTCCTCAGCCTCCACCACTCCAGGAAAAACAACCCAAATTTGTCCAACCTCTCATTATAGCACATGCCCTCTAATGCAGGCAGCATCCTGTTAAATCCATACTGCACCCTCTCCAAAGCCTTGACATTCTTCCTATAATGGGGCAACCAGAACTGTGGCAATACTCCGCACGTGGCCAAACATGAGTTTTATAAAGCTGCAACATAATTTCCTGACTTTAAACAAAAGGCAAGCATACCATTTGCCTTCTTAACCATCCTATGAACCTGTGCGGCCACTTTCAAGGAGTGATGAACTTGGACCCCAAGATCCCTCTCCTCATCAGCACTGTAAAAGATCTTTACACTTGACCTACCAAGATGCAACAGTTCACATTTGGCTAGATAAAACTCCATCTGCCGTTTCTCCGCCCAACTCCTGTAACTGATCTTTTTCCCCATTGTATTCTTTGCCATTCATTTACGCTATCCACAATACTATCAATCTTCATATCATCTGCAAACTTACCAATCCACCTATTACATTCTCGTCCAAGTCATATATATATACATCACAAACAGCAGAGATCCCTGCAGAATATCACTAATCAGACCTCCAACTAGAATAAGTCCCTTCAACCACTACCCTCCGTCTTTTATGGGCAAGACAGTTCTGAATCCAAACAGCCAATTGACCGTGGCTCACATGCACCTTAATCTTCTGGATGAGCTCCCCATGAGAAACCTTGTCAGACACCTTACTAACATCCATGTGGACAACATCCACAGCTCTACCTTCATAAATCACCCTCGTCACCTCATCAAAAAACTTCAGTTAGTAAGACACAACTTGCTCAGCACAAGGCCTTGCTGGTTTTCCCTAATTAGGCCGGGGTTTTCCAAATGCTTATAAATCCTATCTCTAAGAATTCTCTCCAGTAATTTCCCTACCACTGTCCTGAGACTCACCAGTCTATGGTTTCCAGTATTATCCCTGGCTTCCTTCTTGAATAATGGAACAGCATCACTTGTTCTCCAAGACCTCGCCTGTGACTAGAGAGGAAGTGAAGATATTTGTCAAGCCCCCAGCAATCTCTTCTCTTGACTCTCTTAATAACCTGGGGTATATCCTATTAGGCCCTATGGATTTATCCACCTTACTACTCTTTCAGAGACCCAACTCTACCACCTCTTTTACCTCGAAATGGCCTGGCATCAGTGCTGAGGGTATTGATATGCTAGGGCACTTTGAGGTAAAGAAGGAGGTCAAGTTGGTTCTCATCCTCCGTGTCCTTCTCTTTGAAAAATACTGATGAAAGTACTCTTTAAGAACTTCATCCGCATCCTCCACATCCAAGCAAATGTTCCCCCCTTTATCCTTGAGTGGCCCCACCCTCTCCCTAGTTATCCTCTTGCTCTTGATGTTTGTATAGAATGCCTTGGGATTCTCTTTAATCCTACTTGCCAAGGACATTTCATGCCCCCTGCCCCCGCCCCCCCCGGCTTTCCTAGTTCCCTTCTTGAACTCTTTTCTGGCTTCATTATAATCCTCAAGGGCTCTGTTTCATTCTAGTTTCCTAAGCTTCACATAGTTTTCCTCTTTGACTCCCTCAACATCCAAAGTTCTCTTACCTTGCCATCCTTGCCCTTCCTTCTGACTGGAATACACCTGTCCTGCGCTCTGTGCAGTCCATCTTTAAACACCCTCCAGACGTCAGATGTTGACCTGCCCAGAAACATCTCTTCTCAATTAACTCTCCCTCATTCCTGCCTGATGCTCTCATAATTTGCCCTGTTCCAGTTTAATCCTCTCCTGCAACTTGTCCTTATCCAGATCTGAGAACTTAAGGAATTGTGGTTACTGTTCCCTAACTACTCACCCACTGAGAGGTCAGTCACTTAACCAGCCTCATTATCAACACCAAGTCGAGTACCGCCCCTCCTCTTTTTGAGCTACCTACATATTGATTTAAGAAACCCTCCTGGATGTACCTAATAAATTATACCCCATCTAAAACTCTTTCCCTCAGTAATGCCAGTTTATATTAGAGAAGTTGGAGTCCCCCATGACAAGACCCTATTGTTTTACACCTTTCCTTAATCTGCCTGCATATCTGTTCCTCAATGTCCCAGTGGCTGTTGAAGGGTTCATAGTGCAATCCCATCAGAGTGATCGCACCTTTCCTATTTTTGAGTTCTACCCATATATAGACTCAGTGGATGAGCCCTCCATTATAACCCCTCAGAGTACAGCTGTGATATTGCCTATAATTAGTAGTGCAACTCCCCCACCTCTTTACCTCCCTCTCGATCTTTTCTAAAACATCGAAACCCAGGGTCATTAACACCCATTTCTGTCCCCGTCTCAACCAAGATTGGGTAATGGCCATAGTTCCATGTAGTGCACCATGCTCCATGTTCACCTCCTTTACCCGTAATACTCCTGCTGTAAAGTACACGCACTTGAAATATCCATCGCATCATCTGTATTACTTTGTTCCTGCCTGTTTTTATTGGCCCTGATATCTACCTTCCTTTCCATCCCTCCACTTTCTGACCTGCTACTCTGGTTCCCATCCCCCTGTCAACCTCCCGAGTAGCACTAGCAAACCTCCCGACCAGGATATTGGTTTCCCCTCTTATACAGGTCACCCCTGCCACAGAAAAGGGTCCAATTATCCAAGAACCTGAAACACTGCCCCCTGCATCAGTTCCTCAACCACTCATTCATCTGGGCTATCATCTATTCCTGCCTTGACTAGCATGTGGCACTGGGAGTAACCAAGAGATTACTACCTTGGAGGTCCTGCTCTTCAGCCTCTTTCTGAACACCCTACACTCACTGTGCAGGACCTCTTCCCCTTTTCTACCTACGTCACTGGTGCCAATGTGCATCAGGACCTCTAGCAGCTCACCCTCTCTCTAGAGAATATTCTGCAGCCGTTCTGAAACATCCTGGACCACAGCACCTGGGAGGCAACTCAACATCCTGGCTTTTTTTTTGCAGCCACAAAACCTCCTTTCCGTCCCCCCGAACTATCAAGTCTCCTATCACAACCACTCTGCATGACTTTCCCCTTCCCTGATGAGCCTCCAAGCAGCCACAGCAGAATTGGCCTGGCTGCTGCTGCTGTGCCCTTGTAGGTCATCCGCCCCTCAGAGGTATCCAGAGGGGTATACTTGCTGCTGTGGGGTCAGTAGGTTAATTGGTCACATGGGTGTAAGTGGCTGGCATGGGCTCATTGGGCCAGAAGGGCCTGTTACTGTACTGTATCTCTAAATAAAATAAAAGCATAGAAAATTGCAGGCCGAGTGTTGGTAAATAGGGTTAAGGTAAATTGCTACATGATAATCAGCATGGATGTGGTGGACCAGGGGTCTAATTCTGAGCTGTGATGTTCTTTCATTATCACATTCTGCCAGTTCAAGCCTTACATCCAACCAATTGTAACCAACCAAAAAGGTTGTCCATCACCCACGCAATCCTCCCACTGAATCCTCTATACCCTGCCCTCACTGTTCCCATCTTTCCACCTTCTCTCCCTTGTTTGATTCCACCCTTCACCTTCATTTCTTACCAGCTGCCTTATTCCTTGCCATTTCGATGCCTCCATCTATCACCTGGAGGCTCTGTCAATATCTCCACCCTTCCCACCTCCACCTCCATCTGCCTATCAACACCTCCTCACCCAGGCAACCGATCACTTGCTAGCTCTTGCTCCATTCCTTCTCTCACCCCTTTATACTCATTACACCTCTTCTCTACATGGTCAGTCCAGATGAAGAACATAGAACATAGAATAGTACAGCACAGTACAGGCCCTTCGGCCCACAATGTTGTGCTGACCCTCAAACCCTGCCTCCCATATAACTCCCCACCTTAAATTCCTCCATATACCTGTTTAGTAGTCTCTTAAAATTCACTAGTGTATCTACCTCCACCACTGACTCAGGCAGTGCATTCCATGCACCAATCACTCTCTGAGTAAAAAACCTTCCTCTAATATCCCCCTTGAACTTCCCACCCCTTACCTTAAAGCCATGTCCTCTTGTATTGAGCAGTGGTGCCCTGGGGAAGAGGCGCTGGCTGTCCACTCTATCTATTCCTCTTAATATCTTGTACACCTCTATCATGTCTCCTCTCATCCTCCTTCTCTCCAAAGAGTAAAGCCCTAGCTCCCTTAATCTCTGATCATAATCCATACTCTCTAAACCAGGCAGCATCCTGGTAAATCTCCTCTGTACCGTTTCCAGTGCTTCCACATCCTTCCTATAGTGAGGCGACCAGAACTGGACACAGAACTCCAGGTGTGACCAGAGTTTTATAGAGCTGCGTCATTACATCGCGACTCTTAAACTATGTCCCTCGACTTATGAAAGCTAACACCCCATAAGCTTTCTTAACTACCCTATCCACCTGTGACCATAAGACCATAAGAATCTCAACCCCAAAATGCCAATTGTCCATTTCCCTCCTCAGATGCTGCCTGACCACTCCTTCCCCACCAAGCTCCTCCAGCAGCTTATTATTTTATTCCAGATTACAGCATCTGCGATCACTTGTGTCTCACCCAATCCATGCACTCTCATCTTTGTTGGTAAACATGGTGGCTACCATCTGATTCTTAGTATAGATATCATCCCATTGAAGTAACTCATCGGCCCATGATGATTGTGGCAATCTCACTGAAATGATTCGACCGATAGTAGGGCAATGATGACTTTCTACAAGGATCATCACCTTGTCATGATGGAGAGGCTGAGACCCTGAGAGTGATGCTGTCTGGAGCTTGGGTCCTGTTAGGGTCATCCATGGCAGTAAGGTCAAGGGGAAGTTCAAGACAAGAAGCAATCCAACCAACAGTTCAACAGTGGAGCTCTCGGAAGATGATAACACATCACAGTGGTAGTGAAGGCAGAGGAAGGCAGCAGCAGTGAAGGTCCATAAGACCATAGGATATTGGAGCAGAAATGGGCCATTTGGCCTATCGAGTCTGCTCTGCCATTTCATCATGGCTGATCCAATTTTCCTCTCAGCTCCAATCTCTTGCCTCCTCCTCCTATCCCTTCATGAACCAATCAAGAGTCTATCAACCTCTGCCTTAAATATATATCTAAAGACTTGGCCTCCACAGACTCATCACCCCGGCTAAAGAAATTCCCCCTCATTTCTGTTCTAAAAGGACACCCCTCTATTCTGAGGTTGTGTTCTTTGGTCTTAACCTCTCCCACCAGAGGAAACATCCTCTCCACATCCACTCCATCCAGGCCTTTCACTATTTGATAGGTTTCAATGAGGTTACCCCTCATTCTCCTGAATTCTAGTGAATAGAAGCCTAGAGCCATCAGACACTCTTCAAATAACAAGCTATTCAATCTTGGAATCATTTTTTATGAACCTCCTTTGAACCGTCTCCAGTTTCAGCACATCCTTTCTAAGATAAGATGCAAGACCTGCTCACAATGCTCGAAGTGAGGCCTCACCAATGCTTTATAAATTTTCAACATTGCATCCTTGCTTTTATATTCTAGTCCTCTTGAAATGAATACTAACATTGCATTTGCCTTCCTCAACGCAGACACAACCTGGAAATTAACCTTTAGGGAATCCTGCACAAGGACTCCCAAGTCCCTTTGCACCTCAGATTTTTGTATTTTGTCTCCATGTAGAAAATAGTCAACCCTTTCATTTCTTCTACCAAAGTGCATGACCGTACACTTCCTGACACTGTATACCATCTGCTACTTCCTTGCTCGTTCTCATAATCTGACTAAATCCTTCTGTAGCCTTTACTGCCTCAAAACTACCTGCCCCTCCACCTGTCTTCATATCATCTGCAAACTTTGCAACAAAACCATCAGTTCCATCATCCAGATCATTGATATATAACTTGAAAAGAATCGGTCCCAACACAGACCCCTGTGGAACACCACTAGTCACCGGCGGCCAGTCAGAAAAGGCTCCCTTTATTCCCACTCTTTACCTCCTACCAATCAGCCACTGCTTTATCCATGCTAGAATCTTTCCTATAATTCCATGAGCTCGTAGCTTGTTAAGCAGCCTCATGTGTGGCACCTTATCAAAGACCTTCTGAAAATCCAAGTATACAATATCAACCAAATCTCCTTTGTCTATCCTTCTTGATACTTCAAAGAATTCCAAAGATTTGTCAGGCAAGATTCTGCCTTGAGGAAACCATGCTGACTATGGCTTATTTTATCCAAGTACCCTGAGACCTCACCCTTAATCACTGAGTTCAAACTAACTGGCCTATAGCTTCCTTTCTTCTGCCGCTCTCCCTTCATGAAGAGTGGAGTGACATTTGCAATTTTCCAGTCTTCCGAAACCATTTCAGAATTCAGTGATTCTAGAAAGAACATTACTAATGCCTCCACAATCTCTTCGCCTGTGCACCATCTGGTCCAGGTGACTTATCTACCTTCAGAACTTTCAGTTTCCCAAGAACCTTCTCTCTGGTTATAGTAACTTCTCAAATGTCATTCCCCCTGACAGCTGGAACTTCCACCATACTGCTAGTGTCTTCTATGGTGATGCAAATACGTATTCAATTCATCCACTATTTCATTGACCCCTATCACTACCTCTCTAGCATCGTTTTCCAGTGGTCCGATATCCACTCTTGCCTCTTTTGCACTTTATGTATCTGAAGAAACTTTTGGTATTGTCACGAACCCTGTGACAGGAATAAAGAACCAGCAGAAATAGAAAACACTTTGGAGTCCAGTATTGCTATTAACTAATAATATTTATTAGTAACTACACAATACAGTAATATAAATCTAGATAAATGAAACAGGTTAGCAATGATCATATATATAAGTAAGTATATCAGTAAGTGTGGAAATATATGTATGAAAAACCAAGCTTCTTTAAGTCTAGGGATAAAAAGATACAGTCTTACGATGATGAGTAAAGTTCAGTTCAGTTCAGTTCATGATATTGAGTTGAGTAGTGATGGAGAGAGAGAGGGAGAGATTTGAGTCTTCAGATGAGCTGACGCCATCGATCTTCTCGTTGTCCTTCGAAATCCTTTCAAAGTCACTGACTGTGACTCTAACAAAGGGGACCGGTTTTCTGTTGTGGAGCTATCCCCCAAGCGAGGGTGGACACATGGACAACTCCCCACCAGTGAACCCTTTTCCCCCTTCCACTGCAAGAGTGACTAGATCGATCCGCCTGATCGATCCTCCAAAACCCACTTTCTCTGCGGGCACAACAATGCTCATTCAGTGTCCAAACCATGTGTCTGAGGTCTGTATCATCTGACCTCCCACTTATCTCACCGTACTGGGTACCACCTGTCATTCAAATAACTCCTCCTTCCTCTCTGTGAAGAAATGCGCAAGCAGGCGAACTGTCCTTGAACAAGTATCAACAATCTGCCTTCGGTCACCATAGCAACCTTCGAGCTGCTCGGTGCTGTCTCCAACTCCAAACTCAGTAGAAATCCAAAGTTACCTCCAGTGCCTTAAAGTGACAGTCTAACCGTTAATCTTCATCTCTCTCTCTTTTACAAACAAGCTGTTAAATAACTCTCTCTCTTCAAAAGCACAGTTAGTAGGGTACTTCAGGATCCCCTCATAGTATTCTCTTTAATATTATTGGCTAGCTTACTTTTGTATTCCATCTTTATGACCTTAATGGCTTTATAGTTATCTTCTGTTGATTTTTAAAAGTTTCCTAATCCTCTGACTTCTCACTAATTTTTGCTCTATTATATGCGCACTTTGGCATTTATGTTGGCTTTGACTTCTCTTATTAACCATGGTTGTGTCATCTATCCTTTACAATAGTTCTTTCTCTTTGGGATGTATATACCCTGTCCCTTGAATTGCTTCCAGAAATTCCAGCCGTTGCTGCTCTGCCATCACCACTGCCAGTGTTATTTTCCAATCGATTCTGGCCAGCTCCTCTCTCATGCCCCTGCAATTTCCTTTACGCCACTGTAATACTGGTATATCTGACTTTAGCTTCTCTTACTCAAATTTCAGGGTAAATTCAATCATATTATAATCACTTTCCTCTATGGGAAAGGTTTCTCTAATCAATTCTGGTTCGTTGCACAACATCCAATCCAGAATAGCTGGTCCTCTAGTGGACTCAACCATAAGCTGCTCTAAAAAGCCATCTCGTCGGCACTCTAGAAATTCCCCCTCATGGAATCCAGCACCAACCTGGTTTTCCCACTGTACCTGAATAATGAAGTTCCCCCATTACTACTGTAACATTGCCCTTTTGGCATACATTTTCTCTCTCCCATTGTAATTTGTAGGCCACATCCTTACTACTGTTTGGGGATCTGTATGCAACTCCCATCAGGGTCCTTTTACCTTTGCAGTTCCTTAGCTCCATCCACAATGATTCAACACCTTCCAAACCTATGTCACCTCTTTCTAATGATTTGATTCCATTTTTTACCATCAGAGCAACTCCATCCCCTCTGCCTTCCTGCCTGTCCTTTCAATACAATGTGTATCCTTGGACATTTAGCTCCCAGCTATAATCTTTCAGCCGTGATTCCATTACAGCTGCAACATCATACCTGCCAATCTGCAACTGTGCCGCAAGTTCATCTACGTTATTCCATATACTCCATGCAATCGGATGCAACACCTTCAGTCCTTCAGACCTTTTTTGATTTTGTCATGCCATGCTCAACCTTTTGATTCCTAACTTTGTCTAAGGTCTTACTAACATCTGTCTCCACTAACTGTTCTGGCATACTGGGTCCCCTCCCCCTGCAACTCTAATTTAAACCCCACTGTGCAGCATTAACAAACCTTCCCACTAAGATGGTAGTCTCCCTCCAGTTCAGGTGCAAACCATCCCTTTTGTACAGGTCCCACCTTCCCTGGGAGAGAGCCCAGTGATCCAAAAATCTTATGCCCTCCCTCCTACACCAACTCCTTAGCCACATATTAAACTGCATAATCTTCCTAGTTCTGGCTTCACGAGAACGTGGCACGGGTGGCAACCCTGAGATCACAGCCCTGGAGGTCCTGCCCTTTAAATTAGCACCTAACTCCCTGAACTCCCGATACAGAACTTCGTCGCTCATTCTACCCATGTCATTGGAACCTACATGAACCGTGACTTCTGGCTGTTCACCTTCCCACTTAAGAATGCTGAGGACTCGATTCGAGATATTTCAGACCCTGGCACCCTGGAGGAAGCATACCACCTGAGAATCTTGTCCTCACCTACAGAACCTCTTGTCTGTTTTCCTAACTAACGAATCTCCTATCATTACAGTGTGCCTCTTCTCCCCCCCCCCCCCCGCCCCCGCAGTCACAGGGACAGACTCAGTGCCAAAGACCCGACCACTGTAACTTTCCTCTGTTAGGTCATCTCCCCCAACAGTATCCAAAGTGATATACCTGGTGTTGAGGGGGATGGCCACAGAGGTACTCTACACTGGTTCCTTAACCCCTTTCCCACTCCTGACTGTCACCAAATTTCCTGTGTCCTGCACCTTGCATGTATCTGCCTCTCTATATGTCCTATCTATCATTTCTTCAGCCTCCCAGCTGAGCTGGACTTCATCCAGTGCAGACCCATCTCCTGAGTGTGGTTCATTAGAGGCCGCAGCTGGATGCAGTTGTAGTGATCAGGGATACTGGAGATCTCACTGCCTTCCCACATCTCACAAGAGGAGCATTGCACTATCTTGTCTGTCATCTCTACCTAGCTGAGCAGATATAAAGAAAAGAAGGAGGAAAAACAGCTTTTCTTCCCTTTGCTTTCTCTGATTGAAACCTCTCTTCGCTGAAGCCTAGAAGAGCGAAAGCCTTAAGATCTCCACTCTGACTATGTCCACTCAGACGACGGCGGCTGTAACGATCCTCACTCATCTTGCATTCCGTGCCAAAAGACCCTGACCCCCGACCTTTCAAGAACAGTGTGGTGGCTGCCTGTGTATCAGTCTCACCACATTGAACAAAGCCACGGACAGGCATTCTCCATTAAGGGAATAACACCTTAGGGGAACATTGTACTCGACTCAAGTGATCGCACTACTATGCTGGCTTTCTAATCAGTCACACTCTGTTCAAGTGCACAGTCACTATATCCCCTCTGACAGATTTCTGAAACCTTAATACAGCAGACATTAAACCAACAGCAGGGTAGCGTCTCAGTTTCTCTCTCTCACTCTCAAATCCAAGCAACAACAGCAAACTTCCAAATTTACTGCCAATGAAAGATTATGTTTCTGTAGTTCCCTCACTGGTATCTTTTAATATCCAGGGGTAGAAATCATCGCATTTTGGAGATTTATCCACCTTGGGTCCCATTACTTTTATCACCACATAAGGTCATGTCCGATAAGTTTCTGCCCTTGACTTCTGTCCCATTCTCTTTCTGTCACTCAGTATTCGTCAATCTCCTCAGCACTAAAAACACTTTCATTAGACTTGTTTGTTAAATCTGCCCTGATCTTGCTTTTACAAAGTATCTTATTATTAATGATGCACCTCCCTG
Source organism: Mobula birostris (assembly GCF_030028105.1). Classification (NCBI taxonomy): domain Eukaryota; kingdom Metazoa; phylum Chordata; class Chondrichthyes; order Myliobatiformes; family Myliobatidae; genus Mobula; species Mobula birostris. The sequence goes on from NC_092387.1 coordinate 41,442,897, forward strand.
CTCTCCTCTCATTTCTGTATAAAAAGACTATTGGAAACATGAAAGTTGATTTCAGATTCCCTTTCCATATCAACATTATGCTGGAGGAACACAGCAGGTAGAGTAGCATGTGAGGAAAGAAAGGAATTGTCGACCTCTTGGGTCAAAACCTTGCATCAGGCTTCCCACAGATGCTGCTCACCTGCTGAGCTCTTCCCACAGCTTGTTTGTTGCTCCAGCTTCCAGCATCTTCGGTCTCCTGTGTCTACATTTTCATATCCCTGTCTCTCTGTCTGTCTCTGTCTCTCTCCCACTGCTGTCTGACATGCTGAGTGTTTCTGGCAATTTAGTTTTTTTATCTCTCGTTATTCTCAGCCTTCATTCATTGCTTTCTGTATTTTTGGGGGAGGCAAAGTGACACAGCTAGTAGAGCTGCTGCCTCACAGATCCAAGGACCCAGCTTCGATCCTAATCTCGGGTGCCGTCTGTGTGGAGTTTGGCTGTTCTGCCTGTAACTGCATCCATTTCCTCCAGATGCTCCCGTTTCCTCCCACGTCACAAAGATGAATTAGCTGCTGTAAGTTGTCCTCAGAGTATAGGTGAGCGGTAGAATCTAAATAAGTTCAGTGTTACTGCCCATTACACCAGTGGCAGTCAGGGCAGCAACGAAGGTCCTCCATCTCTGGTGGCCTTCATCGTGTCAGTAGCTTCCTCTCAGTATTCACTTCTGTCAGTCATGCAGTTCCCAGGTGGGAATACCACTGGACTCAGATGTGGAAGCATTCTTCACTGGTGTTTCCATAACAGTTGTTAGCCCTGAGCTGGACCGCTGAACCTGGAGAACGGGTGGGCCACTCTTCATCTGTACCCTTTGACCTGTTTGGCATGGGTAACCCTACCAAGAGCCAAAGCCAACACAGCTCTACGGGTCATCGAGGCACACAAGCCCCCAAACCCAAAGACAAGGTTGTGGTCCTCCTGGAGGGTATGAGTTTAGGGTCCAGATGAATGGTCTCAGCCTGAAACTTTGACCATCCATTTCTGTCCATAGATGCTGCCTGACCTGCAGAATTCCTCCAGCAATTTTTGTGTTAATCTAAGGGAGTTAATAGGAATGTTGGGAGAATAAAATGGGATAAGTGTCAGATTAGCGTAAGTGGGTGGATGTTGGTCAGGATGGTTTGATGAGTTGTAGCTGTATGACTCCGTGACTCCGTATTTCTCTCAATTCCCTGAATGACATTTGTTCAAACCATTGCTTTTATTGTTCGACTCCATCTGAGCTTCCAAATTAGTCTTGGTGGAGCACCTGAAATGCAGGAGTTTGCATTTGTCTTGTACTACACTAAATACTCCTGTGGAAACCTCTCACTGCTTTCTGTGTAGTTTTGCCCACGAACAGCTCATTGCAACTTACTGCATTTGGTTTGCATTTAGTGCTTTCCAAGCATCCAGGCTTAAATTCAAAACCATAATTATGATTTGATCTTTCGGTTTCTCAAACTGATGTCAAAACTAATCATGTTAAGGTCACTTGCTAGCTCAATGGTTGCTCATTATCAGATTATTAATTAATCTTTGCTTGTTACTCATCACTGACTGTAGATTGTCTGTTCCCTTGTTAATTCTGACGTGTGCCAAGACTGTCCAGAAACTTGCTGACTTCACCATTTGAACTGTTTACCAACACCCAGTTTACATGAAAATTAATGTCCCCTTATTTTTTTGCTTCAATGGTCTCTAATAGTGTTTATACGCCCTGCTGCCCTAGTATGAGGTGCATAACCACCTCCAACTGAGCTGGCTCAAGTCTCCCCATTTCTGCTGGACTCTTCCCTTTGTTTCTCCACACGCGTGGTTATACTCCCTGTGTGATCATTCCTTTGCCCAGATCTTCACAGGCTGTGACAGGTGTCGTTCCTGACAACTGCGTCAAACCAGAACAGTGCGCCAGTCAGAGATGGGGAGAAAATAGTGCGTGTGAGAGGATGACAGAAGTACCTGTGCTGGGAGAGTGAGTAGGCGAGGGAAGTGAGTAGGTGAGGGAAGTGAGTGGGGAGAGAAGTGAGTAGGGAAGGGAAGTGAGTAGGTGAGGGAAGTGCAGCCGCCAGGCTGCCTCCCTGCCTCAGTGAGTGAGCGAGTGAGTCTGCTTAGCGCTCTCACCTCCGCTCGGCTCATATTTGCAGCTCGAGAGGGCTACGGGTGGGGAGGGGTAGAGAAGGCACGCAGAAATACTCCATTCCCACCCGGCAGAAGCTTTGGGAACCTGTGTTGCACCCAGTCCATACAGTCTTGTTTGTATGTATTGGGGGGGGGGGGGTGTCCATAAGTTGGACATTTGCAACCTTGGGTGAGGGGGACCTGTATTCAACTCTCACTCTTGCCATACCATTTCCCACTGATTCCATAATTCAACTCTCTCTCTTGCCATACCATTTCCCACTGATTCCATAATTCAACTCTCTCTCTTGCCATACCATTTCCCACTGATTCCATAATTCAACTCTCTCTCTTGCCATACCATTTCCCACTGATTCCATAACACACACAATATGTAGGAGGAACTCAGCAGGTCAAGCAGCACCTGTGGAATTGAGCAAACAGTCAATGTTTGGGACCGAAAGCCTTCCTCAGGACTGGAAAGGAAGGGAGAAGGTGCCAGAATAAAAAGGTGGGAGGGGGGAGGGGAAGAAGACAAGCTGGAAGGTGAAGCCAGTTGGGTGGGAAAGGTAAAGAGCTGGAGAGGAAGGAAACTGATAGGAGAGGGGAGTGGTTCGTAGGAGAAAAGGAAGGAGGAGTGGCTCCGGTGGGAGGAGCTAGGCAGGTGAGACGAGGTAAGGGGCCAGAGTGGGGAATAGAAGAAGAGGGGAGGGGGGAGGGAATGGTTTTATTACCAGAAGGAGAATCGATACTCATGCCATCAAGTAGGAGGCTACCCAGGCAGAAAATGAAGTGTGGCTGCTCCGCCCCGAGGGTGGCCTCATCGTGGCACAAGAGGAGGCCGTGGGCCGACATGTCGGAGTGGGAATGGGAGTTCGGTCAGCAGGAGTGGAGGTGCTTGATGATGAAGTTAACCCCAATTACGACACGTCTCACCAGTGTAGAGGAAACTGCATCGGGAGCATTGGATGCAATAGACGACCCCAGCAGATTGGCAAGTGAAGCTGGAAGGATCGGAATAGAAGTGAGGGAGAATGTGAATGGGCAAGCGCAGCACTTAAGCTGCCTGCAGGGATAAGAGCTGGGAGGGACGAGTGGATGAGGGAATCACGTGGAGAGTTGGGGTGGAGGTAAAGATGTGCTTGGTGGTAAGATTCCTTTGGAGATGGCGGAAGTTGCAGAGGATGATGTGTTGGATGTGGAGGCTCATGGGGTGGTAGGTGAGGACAAGAGGAACTCTATCAGTGTTCAGGTGGCAGGAAAATAGGGTGAAGCAGATGTGGAGGAGATGTGGGTGAGGGCAGTGTCAACAGTGGAGGAAGGGAGACCCCATTCTTTGAAGAAAGAGGACATCTCTAATGTCCTGGAAAGGAAAGCCTCAACCAGGAACACATGTGGCATAGATGAAGGAACTGAGAAAGCAAATGGCATTTTTAGAGGAGACAAGATGGGAAGAGGTATAGTCAAGATAACGACGTGAATCAGAAGCTTTATAAAAGACGTTGGTTGACAGTTTGTCTCTAGAGATTGAGACAGAGATCAAGGAGAAGAGAGATGACAGAAATCGATCAAGTGAATGTACGGGCAGGGTGGAAGGTGGAGGCAAAGTGATGAAATTGACAAGCTCAACATGTATGTATGAAGCAGCACCAATGCAGTCGTCAATGTAGCGGAGGAAGATTTGTGGAGTATTACCAGGAAAGGCTTGGAACATGGGCTGTTCTTTGTAGCCAGTGAAAAGGCAGGCACAGCTGGGGCTCATGTGGGTATGGTGGCTACCCCTCGAGACTGGAGGAAGTGGGAGGAGCCAAAGGAGAAATTGTTGAGGGTGAGGTCAGTTCTGCCAGACGCAGAAGGGTGCTGGTGGAGGGGAACTGGCTCGTTCTTATACTGAGAAAGGAGCAGAGAGCTTTAAGGCCTTCTTGTTTGGGGATGGCAGTGTAGAGGGGCTTGACATCCACGGTGAAAATGAGGCTGTCAGGGCCAGGGAAATGAAAGCCAATGAGGAGATCGAGAGCATGAGAAGTGTCGTGGATGTAGGTGGGAAGAGACTGTGCCAAGGGGGATAGAATAGAGTTGAGGTATGAGGACATGAATTCAGTGGGGCAGGAGCAGGCAGAGGCAGTGGCCCTACCTGGACAGTTAGGCTTATGGACCTTGGATAGGAGGTAGAAGTGAGCAGTGTGGGGTAAGGGAACTATGAGCTTGATGGCAGTGGGTGGGAGTTCTCCAGAGTTGATGAGGTCAGTGATGGTGTAGGGGATGTTTTCTGATAGTCTGGAGCGGGGTCCTCTTCAAGGGGGAAGTAAGACGAGATATCTGAGAGTTGCTCTCAGGCCTCAGCAAGGTAGAGGTCAGTCCGCCACACTAACAACACCACCCCCTTTGTGGGTTTGATGGTAAGGTTGGGATTGATGCGGAGAGGTTAGAGGGCAGTGCATTCAGAGGGTGTAAAGTTTGAGGAGGAGAGAGGAGAGCTGAAGTTGAACCAGTTGGTAATTAGAGATGAAAAGATCCGGGACAGACGGAGAACCAATGCAGGGTGTCCAAGAAGAGGAGGAAAGTGGGAGATGGGAAAAAGGGTCACCGGTGTGGGGTGGAGAATTCTTGCCGAAGAAATGGGCTGAGCATTGTGGCGGGTGCGAGACTCGCTGAGGTGTGGGCAAAGGAATCAAACCTAAAGCCCTGGCAGAGGAGAGAATACTCCAGAGGACAGAGAGGGGAAGGTCAGCAGGAATGGTGAAGACACAGCAGGGATTAGAGCTGGAATTAGAGCAGAAGGAGAGTGGGAGGCATCAGAGGAAGGGGGAAGGTTAGGGTGTTCAAGGAAGGTAAGATAGGAGGAAGATGGAGACTCCGAGGACCCAAGAGGTGATGCTGGAGCCTGGATAACACAGGGTTGGAAAATGGTGGCGGGAGAAGGGGGACCTGGGGTTGGTGGTGGGGGAAGAGGGGACCAGAGTTGGAGAATAGTGGTGGGAGAAGGGGTTTCTTATGTTTCCCATCAATTCCATTTCCCATTCTCTGTCACTCGTGCCACGTATGAGCTTTGATTTGTGTGATCCACCCTGCTGAGGAATTACTCAGATTTTAATGTTACAATTTTTATATTATTCTTAGATGTATTATTAAATTATTATCCAAATGGATAATTTATAGCTCTTCTTGCTGCCTGTGGCTCTTCCCTTTAGATTATAACTTTTAGTACTCCTGCCAGACAACACCTTTCCACTCCGCCCGCACAATCTCTTGTTTGAAGACCCTGTGGCTACTGGCATATCCCTTCTACCTGTCTCTTCACCATTGTAAGGATGGATATACATCTCAACAGTGGGTGTGCCTGCATTGAAGGCAGCTTTGGATGCAGTTGAGAAAGGGTTTGACAATCTCAGGCTTTTCTCCTTGGGGAGGTGAAGGATAAGAAGTTATGATAGAGGTCTATAACATTATGAGAGGCATAGATAGAGTGGATAGTCAGCACCATTTTCCCAGGAAGGCATTGGCCAATACTAGAGGGCATCTATTTGAGGCAAGAGGAGGAAAATACAGGTAGGTTTTTTATGCAGAGAGTGACTAGTGCTTGGAACACATTGTCAGGAGTGGTGGTAAAGGTTGATACGATAGGGGCATTTAAAAGATTCTTAGTTAAATGCATGGATGTGAGAGAAATGAAGGGCTATAGGCTATGCAGGAGTTGGGGTTAGGTTGATCATGGAATTGGTTTGTATTGGTCAACACAACATCGTGTGCCCGTGTGGTGCTGTGCTATTCTATTCCTTAAGGTTCACTCACTTAACCGTGCGACGAAGAAGTTGCTTTTATGAGGAAAATTGAGCCGCTTGGGCCTACACTCTGGAAGTACTCAGGTAACATCTGTGAGAGGAGAAACAGTGTTAACATTTCAAGTCAAAATCCTTCATTAGATGTGAACTGACCCGCTGAGTGTGCTCAGCATTTCCAATTCATCGGCTAGGTTTTTCCAGCTTTCTCAGTGTTCACTTTGTGGCTATACTCGCTGGTGCCTGGGAGAATGAGAAGTGATCTTGCTGAACCATGTAACTTGAGAGAGGATAGAGGGTGACAAAATGTTTCGCCTCATGGGGGAAGCCAGAAATCAGGGGGAACCATCTCAATGAAACAGTTGTGACTATGATGAGGAGGATTTCCATCTCTTAAAGTGCTGTGAACCATTGGAATTCGCCACCCTAAAGACAGAGGCTGAATCATTGAATACGTCAAGAACTTTGACTACAGAGGTGGGTGGAGGGTGACAGGAAGGTTCAGATTAGCTATGTTGCTATTGAATGCTGGAACGGGCTGAACTCCGACTCCTCACCCTTCTTATGTGGTGGTTTCTGAGACAGACCTACCAACTGGATCCTCCCCTTTCTCTTCCAAAGCACCTCACCTGCTTTCAGCTGAGTCTTCCCCCACTAGTAAGCTAGTAACACATTCTTTCACTCTTGGTTGTAGAGGATGCTGTTGTCCCACAGATCATAGTGTTTTTGCTTCCAATATGGAAGTAGGCCATTCAGCCCATTGAGTTAATGCTGGCTGCCGAAGAATTCCGTTCCACCATTTATTTCCCTGTAACCTATTGTCTGTCACATGTACCATTCACACTGCTCTATTCAAAAGAGAGAGAAAGAGATTAGCTATATTTACTTTGAAATATACAGAAAAGATGTTGTTTGCATCAATGACCAACTCAGTCCAAGATGTACTGAGGGGGTGCAGCCCACAAGTATCACCATGCTTTCAGCACCACTATAGCATGCCATAGTATAGCATAGATTCACAGACCTTCCAACTTGACTGGGGACGATTTACAGTAACAAATTTACACAACAGGCAACACGTGTTTAGGAGGTGGGAGGAAACCAGAGGAGCGAGGGTTGACCGACAAGGTCACAAGGAGAACTTGCAAACTCCGCACAGAAAGACAGCAGCAGAGGTCAGGATTGATGGAGAAGTGAGACAGCTGCACTATCTGCAGTAAGAATCTGCCATCCCAATTGTGGAAACAATATAACAGCTGTCCATTCCGCCCCTTGGACCTGTTCTGTCCCTCGGCCCCATCCTTTGTACCTGGGTTTGATTGTGCCTGTCTCACTACGTGTACATCATATCAACTGGACAGGACTGGTGTCGGCAGGGTCCTCCTACCCCATCTGCAGCCGTTGTCTTCTCTCCCTGTTCCTGTGTCTCCCTTCACTAGTTAAGGAAGTGCTAGAATTGGCTATGCAGATGCTCTTTCCCTCCTTTATGTGCCAAAGTGTCTTTAGAGAGTTACATGCAATAATGGAAAGAGAGAGAAGATTTGAGATCAAGAAAGACCTATCTACTACTCCCTGTATAGTACTCCCCACAGCTCCCACCTTACTGTCTCAAAGTCAAAATCAAATTAAATTTAATATCAAAGTATGCATATGCCACCATATTTAAAAATGCAAACACAAGGAAATCTGCCAAAGCTGGAAATTCAAGCAACACACCCAAAATGCTGGTGGAACGCAGCATTTTGGAAATGTCATCATATACAACCTTGAGATTCATTTTCTTGCAGGCATTTACGGGAAAATAAAGAAATACAATAGAATTTTGTTTTATGAAAAAATACACATAACCCAAGACTGACAAACATGCAAAGCACAAAAGGCAATGGTTCGGTGGCTCCTTTTAGTAAAAGAGAATGTGTACAGTCTACAACCTGAATTTCTTACTCTTTGCAGACATCCACGAGAAACAGAACCCCGAAAGAAAGAATGAATAACAGAAAAACGTTAGAACCCCAAAGCCCTCCATCCCCTCTTCTCCACACAAACAGCAGCGAGCATCAACCTCCCCCTCCCCTTCCCTCACTTAGTTCAGCAGGAAGCATCACTGCCCACCGCCCGACAAGCAGGCAATAGCAAAACCCCCAAAGAATGACCATGATCTGCAGTCCAGCAAAATGAATTGTTCACCCAACAGCTTGACATGTCAAAGGTTCTCTCTCTCTCACACACACAAGGGACAGAGATGTCACCCTTTCCACAGCAAGAGGGGAAACCAATGAAACAAAACAGCTCACTGATTATAATGCTATGGTCTGCCACATCACTTTTCTTTTGAGTTCTCTGACTTGGGAAACGGCAACAAACTCTTCCCCCACCATCGAGAGAAAGAGGCCTCCAACAGAGCCATCCGCTGTCGCGATGTTCCATTCCGTCTCCCACAATGCCTCAGTCAGCCATACCAGCATGGAATCGGCTCAGCTGCGGGGCCTCGCCCCGAAGGCACCCGTCCTCCAGGCCGCATCTTGGGGATGGTGAGCTCCAGGAGCAGGAGTCACCGGCATAAAGATCCGCAGTTTAAAGTGCAGCTGTAGGTCACAGACTACAACAGAACCCCATCCGCCTTGAAAAGGGGAAAAAAGAGATATTAAAGGGAAGAAATTAAGCTGTTTCGCAGATAAGTTCAGAGTAGCTGCCCACTGGCCACATCTTATGCACATAAAGATTGAATAAATAATACTGACAACTTGAGTTGTAGAGCTCTGGAATGAGTCCACAGGTTTTGGAATCAGTTCAGTGTTGAGGTGAGTGAAGTTATCCACACTGGTTCAGGAGCCTGATGGTTTCAGGGTAATAACTGTTCATGAAGCTGGTGACGTGGGACCTGCGGCTCCTGTACCTGCTGCCGAAAAGTAGCAGTGAGAAGAGAACGTGGCCTGGATGGTGGGGGCCTTGATGACAGACGTTGCTTTCTTGTGGCAGTGCTCCTTGTAGATGTGTTCAGTGTTGAAGACTGCAAGTCCCATTGCAATGCCCCACTGATAGTTTGTTTTATGTTGTTTTGGTAGTTATTTAGCTATCTGTGCAGATTGCTAAAATGCTCAGTTAAATGAATTTATTCTGATGGATCTGCTTAATTATTTAAAGTTAATGGTCTGTTTGTATGCTTGCCTAAGGGTAGTGAGGGAGGGGCAGACTTTAAATTAATCAGACCTTTAATCAACTAGTTTGTTGGGATTGGAATGGATAATAAATTAAAGATTGTTTCACTCCCTCATTTCACAACTTGTTCCCCCTTTGATTTGAAGTTAATAGGAAGCTGAAACCTTGCACTGTGCATGACCAGAATTTTTTTCTCTTCGGTGTTGGTTTCCCCGTTTGTTGTAAGTGCTTTAATCAGGCATCGAAGAGCCTCTGTGCTCCACATAATGTTGTGCAAACACCCAGATGTACAATGTAGAGAAACCGATCCAGATGTGAACATCTGCCTCACACTCTCACTCACTCTGTCGCTCTGTCACGCACTCCGGCACTCACCAAACCAACACACACACACACGCGCGCGCGCGCAATGGGCCACTGGTGCTGCCTGGATCTGGCTAAGCACTTTCCCTCCTGTCTAGTGACCACACTGTTTGAGGTCCACGGTCCCGCAGGGACAGGGGGGCAGCTGAACAGACTGTGTTGAAGAGCTCGTCACCGGAGACTCTGTGCTGAGCTGTATACCACAGTGCATGAACCAAATCTCACTGTCAGCCTTGACGACAGTAGTCTCTAAAGACCTATCGTCGACTTAGAAGCAAAGCCTCGAGCAGGGACAAAATCCAAACTGAATTACAAGTTTTTAAAGGTTTTTGGAGTGAAACTTCAGTCACACATAGGCAGGGTCATCATCTGCAACATTAAGGGAGAACCATAGAACCCCAGAGAGACCATCATAGTAACAAAGAGGCAAATCTGACACTGGTAACTGCAGAGGCATCTCCCTGCTGTATAGCTAATTTTTCCCCTTGATGCACCTTAAACTCTTCCTCCCAGTTTAATTACCATTAGACAAAATTTCTACATTGTGCCAGAGCCATGACCATTCCTTCAAACTGGATATGTTCCCCTGACCTGAGCCCCACCCCACTGCCTCTCCAAAGCCTCTTTTGAACTCTGAAGACCAGCACCAACATGCACAGTTCATGGCCCCTGCACCCACCAGCACCAACAATTCTGAAATCACCCACGCCTGCTTAAAGCCCTCCGCTGTGATAAACCAACTCACCAAGACCCAGAAGGAGTCTGTCCTAATGAAGAAGCACAAGAGATCCTGCTGATGCTGGAATTCACTCTGATTGCTGGAGGAGCTCAGCTGGTCTCATTGGAGAGGAATAAAGAGTGAACTTTTTGGACCAAGACCCTCCATCAGGACTTACGCATAAGCTCTCTTCCCGCAGGACAGCTGGCAGCAGCATAAGAGTGGTGCAGTTATTAGAGCCACAGTCGCACAACGCCAGAGATTGGGTTCAATCCTGACCTCGGGTACGATCTGCATGGAGTTGGCATGTTCTCCCTGTGTCTCTAAGGGTTATCTCCTGTTTCGGTGGCTTCCCCCTCATCCAATAAACTTACGGTTCAGTAGATTACTTGGTCTCTGTAAATTGCCTGTGTTGTGCTGGTGAGTGGTAGAATCAGGGGCAAAATGATGTGAACGAGGGGAGAATAATTAAAAAGAGTGATAGGTTGATTGTAAGTGGATGTTTGATGGGCTGAAGGGCCTTGTTTTATGTTGTGATTCTATCACAATAATTTCTCCTGCGTCCCTCTTTCAGAGATGTATCCGTACCATTGGCAATCTGCAGAGGTAACAGCATATTAGATTAGATTATGAGAACACGCAGTCCTCTTTCATTTTCATCTAGTAATGCATGCATTAAGAAATGATTCATTGTTCCTCCAGAATGATATCACAGAAACACAAGACAAACCAAGACTAAAAAAAACTGACAAAAACCACGTAATTATAACATATAGTTACAACAGTGCAAAGCAATACCGTAATTAGATAGAAGAACAGACCATGGGAACGGTAAAAAAAAAGTCTCAAGGTCTCTCGAAAGTGCCATCATCTCACGCAGACGGTAGAAGGAAGAAAAACTCTCCCTGCCATGAGCTTCCAGCGCCACAAACTTGCCAATGCAGCACCCTGGAAGCACCCGACCACAGCCGACTCTTGAGTTCAACATTTTATTTTGATCCGTAATTTTCTCAGGTCCCTACATAGAACATCACCCTTGTTCGTCTATGTCATTGGTTCCTTCATGATTCAAGGGCAAAGAAAAACAGTTCAGGTTAGAGCCAGAATCAAATGCACGTTAGCTCTGGCAGGGTTTACAGGTCATTGCCTCCTACAAAGCAAAAGCTAGAGTTATGAACGGCAGTGATGCTACACTCCCAGGTGAGCTCACCGGCTTCTGTTCACCTTTGAATGGTAGCATAAAACTACACCTGTGCAAATCCCTGCAGTATCTGATGACCCTGTGATCTCTGTCTCAGAGGCCGATGTCAGAACATCTTTCAAGGGCATCTTTCACAGCTGATGGTGTACCTGATGGGGCACGGAAAACCGGTGCCAACCAACTGGTGGCAGTGTTCAGGGACCTCCTCAATCACTCAAAGCTGCAGTCGGAGTTTCCCACCTGTTTCAAAAGACAACAGTCATACCAGTGCCCAAGAAGAGCAGGGTGAGCAGCCTCAATCACTATCTCCCAGTGGCACTCAGATCTAGTGTAATTAAGTGTTTTGATAGGTTGGTCATGGCCTAAGCAAGGACCTGCACCCTCTGCAGTTTGCCTATTGCCACAATAGGTCTACAGCAGATGCACTCTCACTGGCTGTCTCTTCAGCTTTGGATCACCTGGTCAGTTATAATCAAAAAACTCCAAAACCTGAGCCTCTGTACCTCCCTCAACAACTCTCCTTCACCAGGAGACCACAGTCCATGCAGATCAGAAATAACATCTCCTCACTGACAATCAACACTGGCACACCTCAAGGATGTGTGCTCAGCTCACTGCTCCACTCTCTCTACACCCACGACTGTGTGACCAGGCACAGCTCAGATGCCATCTAGAAATACTTACCGACGACACAACTATTCTTGGCTGAATTTCAGATGGTGACTAAGAGGTGTAAAGGAGGGAGATAGATCAGCTGGTTAAGCGGTGCCTCAGCAACAATCTTGCACTCATCGTCAGTAAGAACAAGGAATTGATTGTTGGACTTCAGGAAGGGGAAGTCAGGGGAACACACATCAGTCCTTATTGAGGGATCAGAAGTGGAAAGAACGAGCAGTTTCAAGTTCCTAGGTGTCAATATCTCTGGGCCCAATATATTGGTGTAATTAAAAAGAAGGCATAATAGTGGCTATACTTAATTAGGAGTTTGAGGAGAATTCATACGTCACAGAAGACATTCGCAGATTTCTACATTGTATCATGGAGAACATTCTAGCTGGTTGTGTCACTGCCTGGTATGGAGGAGCCACTCGCAGGATCAGAAAAAGCTGCAGAAAGTTGTAAACTCAGCCAGCTCCATCATGGGCACGAGCCTCCCCAGCATCTAGAACATCTTCAAAATGTGATGCCTCAAGAAGGCGGGCTCCATCATTAAGGATCCCCCGTCACCCAGCACAGGCCCTCTTCTCATTGCTACCATCAAGGACGAGGTACAGGAGCCTGAAGACACACACCCAGTGTTTCAGGAACAGCTTCTTCCCCTTTGCCATCAGATTTCTGAATGAGCAAAGTTGTTCTCCCTGTTTGCACTACTTGTTTACAGTTTTTATTGTTCTGTATTGCATTGTACTGCTGCTGCCAGCGATAGTAAATCTGATTCTGAGTCAGAAATAACTGCTTCTACCCCTCCCACCCCCTAAGGTTTTTTCCAACACTTAGGAGAGTACTTCGCTCAGATACTAGGCAGGCAGCATAGTCTTTGACTATAGAGAGAAGACATTTTAAACCGTTCCCATATTCCTTTCACATGCCTACTGTCTCGATTTCCAAAATGCATGATCGGTACCATGGTGCTGTGATTGTACTGGGCGATAGAACAGGTTGGCAATGCCAATTTTCCTGCTAACCTTGCCCCTTTGCCCGGTTAGTCACTGCTTCTCATTCTGGCCCTGGTCTAGTTTCCCCAGTAGTTCACTCACTTTGCCCTCCTGTTCTGCAGTTGTGGGAGTTCACCATTCACACACGCCAACAGTAAAACAATGGCTAGCTTGGCTAATCAAAACAATCGCTTCAGTTAACGTGCTCTACTGGTTTATAAAAATAAGGAATCTGGAATCAGGCATTCCAAACAGTTTCATTTATTTTCACTCACACTGGTACATTGGTTTGTGGAGCGTAGAACGGTCCCAGAGAGACCAGAGAGACAGTTTGGTGTGTCCTAAAATAATGGCGGGGTTAGTGAGAACAAGTGCACTGCACCCGATGGAGGGAGGCAGATTTAAGCTCTCAGTTTGAATTTGCTAGAGAGGTGTGGAGGTTGGAGTGGACAGTTGGTGAATAGTTAGATTGGAAAGTTAACAAGGTGTATCATGGAGAAAGCCTCTGTATATTTGTAAATTTTTGTACGTCTAGTTTTCATTTGTCTATTTGTAAATACATTTTTTCTTCACAACTTTTGGGCAGTTTTTGCTGTTTTTTTCACCTGGCACTAAATAAAACCCCTTGCACTAATGTGCTGTTGCAGCTTACCATCTGTTTTTTCCCAACTGGTGATCCTTGTCGGGCATGCTTACCCACACCTGAGAGAGAGGTGTGACATATTGGTCTAATCTCATGATTGGTTGTCCTTAGATCAAACTATCTAGATAACCAGCACCTAACTAGGTAGATAGATACTTTATTGATCTCAAAGGAAATTACAGTGTCACAGTAGCATTACATCCAAATGTGTCACAATTTTTACAACTCACACTATTGAGCTACAAATTACTCAGAGTGAAGAACAAAATGACAATCCCACAAACTTACTGAGGGAGTGTCACACCGTCAGAGGGACAGTACGGAGGGAGGTTCACACTGTCAGAGGGACAGTACTGAGGAAGTATCACACTATCAGAGGGACAGTAGTGAGGGAGTGTCACACTGTCAGAGGGACAGTACTGAGGGAGGTTCACACTGTCAGAGGGATGGTGCTGAGGGAGTGTCGCACTGTCAGAGAGACAGTACTGAGGGAGTGTCACACTGTCAGAGGGACAGTACTGAGGGAGTGTCACACCGTCAGAGGGACAGAACTGAGGGAGTGTCACACCATCAGAGGGACATTACTGAGGGAGTGTCACACCGTCAGAGGGACAGTATAGAGGGTGGTTCACACCGTCAGAGGGACAGTACTGAGGGAGTGTCATGCTGTCAGAGGGACAGTACTGAGGAAGTATCACACTATCAGAGGGACAGTAGTGAGGGACTGTCACACTGTCAGAGGGACAGTACTGAGGGAGGTTCACACTGTCAGAGGGACAGTACTGAGGGAGGTTCACACTGTCAGAGGGATGGTGCTGAGGGAGTGTTGCACTGTCAGAGAGACAGTACGGAGGGAGGTTCACACCGTCAGAGGGACAGTACAGAGGGTGGTTCACACTGTCAGAGGGACAGTACTGAGGGAGTGTCACACTGTCAGAGGGACAGTACTGAGGGAGGTTCACACTGTCAGAGGGACAGTACTGAGGGAGTGTCACACTGTCAGAGGGACAGTACTCAGGGAGTGTCACACCGTCAGAGGGACGGTACTGAGGGAGTGTCACACTGTCAGGGGGACAGTACTGAGGGAGTGTCACACTGTCAGAGGGACAGTACTCAGGGAGTGTCACACCGTCAGAGGGACGGTACTGAGGGAGTGTCACACTGTCAGAGGGACAGTACTGAGTGAGCGTCACACTGTCAGAGGGACAGTACTCAGGGAGTGTCACTGTGAGAGAGACAGTACTGAGGGAGTGTCACACTGTCAGTCAGTACTGAGGGAGTGTCGCACTGTCAGAGGGAGTGCCACACCGTCAGAGGGACAGCACTGAGGGAGTGTCACACTGTCAGAGGGACATTAGCAGACATTCCCCTCTCCCGGAAGTTCCGGGAATCTCCCGCATATTGATAGTGGCTCCCTGATGCCCAGAAATTATATACAATATCCCGGAAATCAATTTTTTTGAGAGGGAGAGCAAGAGCGAGCATCCTGATTGGTCTCTCTTCGTGCTAAGTAGGCCCATTAGTTTTTTCTGTGGGCGGACTTTACAGTCGACCTCAAAAATAATGACAGTGTTTCTCGCTGCGCTGTTTGCAACAGTGACTTTTCTATTGCCCATGGTGGGTTAAAATGTAAAAGACATGTTGAGGTGAGTTTAACAGGTGTCATTCATTCATTAGCATTGCTAACGTTATTTAAACTAGCTGGCCAGCTGCTAAGGAGTACTCTATTGATGTCCTATGTCAGAGGTCCCCAACCTTATTTGCACCGCAGACCAGTTTAATATTGACAATATTCTTGCGGACCAGCCAACTGGGGGGGGGGCAGGGGTTTTTCAAGTAGGGTTAAACTCACCTCAACATGTCTTTTACAGTGAGGGTTGCCAACTTTCTCACTCCCAAATAACAGACAAAACTAGCAGTCAAATCCTGACGAAGGGTCCGGCCCGAAGCATCGACTGTACCTTTTCCTATAGATGCTGCCTGGCCTGCTGCATTCACCAGCATTTTTTGTGTGTGTTGACAGGACACTTGTGTTTACCCTGAGCAAGACTAGCATGATCATGAAGCTTTGCGCGAGCTCCTGTGTGCGCATGCGTGTACGTGCCGATTTTTTTTTTCCACAAATCGGTTTTGGCTTAACCTTTCCGACTACACTGTACATACGTTATTTCTACTTTATATAGGCTGTGTATTTATCATATTATTAATGCTTTTACTATATATTAGAGTTATTTTAGGTTTTATGTGTTATTTTGGTATGATTTGGTAGGTTATTTTTTGGGTCTGGGAACGCTCAAAAAATTTTCCTATATAAATTAATGGTAATTGCTTCTTCGTTTTACACCATTTTGGCATGAAAGGTTTCATAGGAATGCTCTACCTTCGCGAGGGAGAAACAAGACAAGGGCAGTCCCGTATGGGACAAACCAACTTAGCCCAATATATGGGATGTCCCGGCTAATACGGGACAGCTGGCAACTCTATGTTCAAGTTCAACAGTGCATGACAGGGAATGAGGAAAGGTGCAGCTGACTCATATCGTTTCCTCGTGGCTCGGTGGCATATGCTTTGCGGCCTGGCACCGGTCCGTGGCCCGGTGGTTAGGGACCGCTGTCACGTGATGAAGCCAAACTCCCTGTAGACTTGCTTAAAGTTGGAATAGAATAAACATGAAAATATAATATAAGTACATATTTTAATGTCACATTTTCTGCATATACCCAACTTGGTTTACAGATTAGACAAAATCACTGAACAAAGTATTAACGTACACCCTTGGAAGTCGACCGGGGGTAGGGGGTATATGGTTGCGGGGGGTGCACGGTGCTACCTCCCTGAAATGTGTTTTTGAAGGGTGGGATGTCTGCATTATTGAGGGAATGCCGCACTGTCAGTAGGACAGTACTGAGGGAGTGTCACATTGTCAGAGGGACGGTACTGAGGGAGTGTCACACTGTCAGACAGACAGTACTGATGGAGTGTCACACTGTCAGAGGGACAGTACTGATGGAGTGTCACACTGTCAGACAGACAGTACTGATGGAGTGTCACACTGTCAGAGGGACAGTACTGAGGGAGAGTCTCACTGTCAGAGGGACAGTCCTGAGGGAGTGTCACATTGTCAGAGGGACAGTACTGAGGGAGTGTCACATTGTCAGAGGGATGGTACTGAGTGTGTGTCACACTGTCAGACAGACAGTACTGATGGAGTGTCACACTGTCAGAGGGACAGTACTGAGAGAGTGTTGCACTGTCAAAAGGACAGTACTGAGGGACAGTCTCACTGTCAGAGGGACAGTACTGAGGGAGTTTCACACTGTCAAAAGGACAGTACTGAGGGAGTGTCACACTATCAGAGGGACAGTACTGGTGGAGTGACACACTGTCAGAGGGACATTGGTGGAGTGACACACTGTCAGAGGGACAGTACTGAGGGAGGGTCACACTGTCAGAGGGACAGTACTGGTGGAGTGACACACTGTCAGAGGGACAGTACTGGTGGAGTGACACACTGTCAGAGGGACATTACTGGTGGAGTGACACACTGTCAGAGGGACAGTACTGAGGGAGGGTCACACTGTCAGAGGGACAGTACTGGTGGAGTGACACACTGTCAGAGGGACAGTACTGAGGGAGGGTCACACTGTCAGAGGGACAGCACCGATGGAGTGTCACACTGTCACAGGGACAGTACTGAGGGTGTGTCACACTGTCAGAGGGACAGTACTGAGGGAGTGTCACACTGTCACAGGGACAGTACTGAGGGTGTGTCACACTGTCAGAGGGACAGTACTGAGGGAGGGTCACACTGTCACAGGGACAGTACTGAGGGTGTGTCACACTGTCAGAGGGACGGTACTGAGGGAGGGTCACACTGTCAGAGGAACAGTACTGGTGGAGTGACACACTGTCAGAGGGATGGTACTGAGGGAGTGTCACACTGTCAGAGGGACAGTACTGGTGGAGTGACACACTGTCAGAGGGACGGTACTGAGGGAGTGTCACACTGTCAGAGGGACAGTACTGAAAAAGCAACTCAGCAGAGGGAGGAATATGGAAGCGGTGAGAGGTGTAGCATTGGGGAGTACTGGTGTGTTGGAATAGAAATGTTGAGAGAATGCTGCCCTGTCAGAGCTAGCACTTTTGAATAAAACATTGCCGTCATTTTCACTGAACCATGCATTGTTGAAGAGTGGCAGGAAAGTTACAAACCTTGGCAAAACAACACAGAACACAAGGAACAAGACAACAACAGAAAAACAAGCCTCATTCCTCTCTCCCATCCACACACGTACACAGTCACTTAACCCCAGGGCAGGCCTCCACCCTCCAATCTCCAGCAAACTCAGGCTTGGACCTGCGAAATTGGGCTTCAACTTCCCCAGCAGACTCACAAGGATTCGCAGACTTGGCTCCGGCCAACAGGTTTTGACCTCTGGGTTCAGTCCCGGGACAGGCCTATCACCAAACACTAGGCCTTGAACTCCGGATGGGACCCCGAACACTAGGCCTCAGAACCGGTATCACTGATTCGCAAGTCCAGGGGGTCAATGGAACTTGTTCCTCCTGCCTGCAAGGAACTCCGACTCCGAAACCCACCAACAACTTGCTCGCCCACTTTCTACCCAAACCAACGTCCGACCATGGATGTCCCACACCCGCGACACTGACCTGACCTCTCACTCCCCCCTCTGATCTGCGAGTCGACCTAGCTCGCAAGTCAGTGCCATCTTGGTAAGTGTGCATTCACCAGTAAACAAGATTCGCTGATAATTATCACATTGGTGATGATAAGATCTTTCAGCATGAAAACAGCTGCTGCCTTTCCTACATCACAACACTAACAAGGTTCGTCACTGGTCAAGATGTACTCTGGTACAATACAAGCTCATGAAAGGTTCTATAGATCTTCAAGTTCTCATAACAGTGAAGAGAGCTGCTGTTTAAAGCCAGCAAGTAACACGATGTACTGGGACTGAGCATTAATCAGGTTTTTAATGTAATAGTCTGCCTGGTACTGATGGCTATCACTCAGCACAGTCTGGGGCTTCTGTGATTATGAGCGTGGGGGGAGCAGCAAAAGGCCCCAGCACGCACTATGTCCCCGTGCTCACAGTCCAAGGTTTCGCTGTTGCTGACTGCTCCCTAGCAAGCGCTGGGGTTGGATGTACAGCTGTCTGCTGGTGATGAATTGCTCAGCACACTTACACCATCACCTGTCATCAGCGCATCTGTCTGCAGTCCATCGCTATGGAGACGGGTGCATCTGATTTGTTTTATCTTCCATGTGACGTGACGAGAGAGCGGGCCTGACATGGAGCCACACACCATTAATCTCAAGCGCCCATCAGTTCACCATTTAGTTGGCACATTATGTGTTTATTTGCAGTCTTCTGGGCTGGTTTCTCTCCCCCCCCCTCCCCCCACCACACCTCTCTCCTCTCAGTACTGCGTCGCCTACAGTGTGCTCTGCCCGCACTGGACTCCCCTTGAAGGCTCAGCACGTCACCGAGGGCACTGAGCATCGCCGACAGATTATCGGAGAGCATTCTGACCAGTCGCTCCACTGCCCAGGATCGAAAACGGTGAATTCAGCCATTTCCATCGTTGGCACAGCTCTCCCCACAGTTGAGGACATCTACAAGAGGGAATGCTTCAGGAAGGTCACCTCTGTCATCAAGATGACCTCCATCACCGAGGCCCCCACCCCATCTAGACCATGCACGCTTCTCATTGCTTCCATTAGGTTTGACGTACACGAGCATGAGGATCCACACTTCAGTCTTCCAAGTTTCTTCCCATATGGCTTTTGAACCGAACTAAAACTCCTAATTCTACCTTAGACTATATTTCTCTCAACCTGCATTAATGTCATTAAGTTATTATTGTTTATTGTGTCATGTCAGCTATGTATAATTTATGTTAATTTATAATGTGCAGCTATTGCAAAACATTGACATTCATGGCACTTATACAGTGGGTAACATAAGGCAACATAACTTCATTGAACATGTGTCATAGTCATAGTCATACTTTATTGATCCCAGGGGGAAATTGGTTTAGGAAAGAGGAGTTAGAATGCACGGTAATTATGAGAAAGATTGAAGGGAAGAAAGCAAGAGGAAGACAAAGACAAATGATGATGGAGACAGCAGCCAGAGAACTGGAAATGAATACCAATGAATTGATCCACTTGACCCGAAACAGGAGTGTGTGGGCCATGGCAGTCAAAGCTCAAACTGGGCGTGGCGCCTGATGATGATGATGTATGCTCATACCTGTACCACCAGTAAACCATGGCTGACCCTTAATTATCATAAAGCAAAAACCTGCAGTTGCTGGAAGTCTGAAATAAAAGCAGCAAATACAGGAAGCAGTCAGTAGGTCAGGCTGCATCTGTGGGATAACATCTCTTACTGGGATCACAGCGGTCACCCATTTCACAGCTGGAGCTGAGTTGGACGGGTGGAACAACCACAGTTCATTTCATCTTTAGTTCCAGTACCCTTGCCTCAGGTCCATTCTGCATTTCTCTCTGTCTCGTCAGATGTTTGTCTGCTGTACGGGGAGTGTAATGGTGTCAGAGGTGCCATCTGCCATTGGGTAGGAGTTACAGAATGGTTAAGTCCCACCAGGCTCAAGAACAGCTACAGTACTGTGCAAAAGTCTTAGGCACCCGAGAGTTTTTCATGATTTCAGATGGTTTGGCCTCCACAGAGCCCTGATCTCAACTCAAGGCTGTCTGGGATTACCTGGAGAGTCAGCAGCAAGCAAGACAGCGGAAGTCTGCATAAGAACTGTGGCAAATTCACAAGATGCTCAGAACAACCTACC
Organism: Mobula birostris; assembly: GCF_030028105.1. NCBI lineage: Eukaryota > Metazoa > Chordata > Chondrichthyes > Myliobatiformes > Myliobatidae > Mobula > Mobula birostris. The sequence continues at coordinate 41,463,388 of NC_092387.1, forward strand.
TGCTGATTTTTTTATAAAACTGCACGACAGTGTACCAGTTTTAAAGGCAAAGGGTAGTCACATCAAATATTGATTTGATTTAGTTTTTTTTAAACTGTTTTCTGCACTTTATAGTACATTTTTTGATACTTAGAAACTTTTCATTATTTTTGAAAGCATCTTCACTTTAGAGTTTTTTTAACATGTGCACCATCCTGTACTTGCATTCAAACACTTAGCTCTTGAACCAACCGGCATAATTCTAACCATTACATCAGTATGGCAACGATTTGACCACTTTCCACTGCAATGAGCATGTTTTTTTAAGGTTAAGATAAAGATTAGCTTTATTCACCACATGTACATTGAAGCATACAGTAAAGGGGAGCTCATCTGTCCGAGGATGTGCTGGGGGCAGCCCGCAAGTGTCACTATGCTTCCAGCGCCAACGTAGCATGCCCGTAATTTCCTAACTCATTCGCCTTTGGAATGGGGAACGTACCCACAGCACCCGGAGGAAACCCATGCGGCCATGGGGAGGACGTACAAACTTCACACAGAGTGCTGATCACAGTACTGTAAAGTGACACGCTAACCACTAAGCCACTGTACCATGGCCATTCTAATTGTGTTCTGTTTCATATCATCTATGTTAATGTTTCCCTTCTGAATGTTGTGCCTGTGATACCACTGCAAGTAAGCTTTACATTGCACTTGTGCAGAAGACAGTAAAGTTGACTTTGACTTTTGAATAACCCTTTTAAAATTGCGGCATGATTGCTTGTTTAACTTCCACCAGTGCTCTCTGAAACAAACTGACCTCCTGATGCCCAAGCATTTTTGTAGCCCAGGTTATAGCCATTTGAGACTGGAATTTAGAAGAATGAGGGGTGATCTTATATAAGATCCCAAGAGGCACAACAGTGGATGAATCTTGAACAAGGGCATAGAGTCACAAGATTAATGGGCAGTTATTTTAAAACCAAGGCATGGAGGAACTTCTTGTTGTAGGGACCAGTGATTTTTTGGAATTCTCTACACCAGAGGCAAGATCATGGGGGGTATTTAATGAGGAATTAATAATTTTTGGAAGTTTAGGGAATTGAGAACTATTCACTGAAACAGAAGGGTAATCAGTGTCTGAGGCAGATCAGCAAAGCTCATATTGAAATGTGGGATGGACTTGGACTGACTAGCCTATTCGTACCCCTCTTTTCTTGAGAGACCAGTATCTGATCACTAAGATATGCTAGAGGTTTAGCTGTAACACATCTCTTAACAGCTTTTCAGGGCTGATCTTAAACCCATCAGTGTCAAAAAGTGAATAATTAACCATCAGTCTCAAATTGTATGGCTGTCTCTCCTCAAGATGTGTAACAGGAGCTGTGAGGACCACATGGAATGGACAGACACATTCTTCACCACTTTTCTTTATTACTTTCACGTCTCCTAGTGATTTACACAAATCTTTTGTCTATCTGCCACTTATTGCTAATATGCCCTCAGATGTTTGGCCAGTGGGTACAGAGGGAGCAGAATGAAAAGAGTGGTCTCTGCTGAAAGCAGAAGGGTGGGGGTGGGAAGACGTGACTGTTGGTGGGATCATGTTGGATGTAGGGATTGGTGGGGTGAAAGGTGATGAGTTGGGAAGTCTGGTGATAGGGGAGCGTTAGAGCAGGCGTTCGCAAAATGGAGGAGAGGCAGGTGAAGGATCCACCAACCAACAGTGGAGGAAGAGACACATTTCTGGAAGTAGCAGGGCAATTCGGATGCCCTGAGAGCAGATGAGGCAGAGATGGAGAAACTGAGCAAATTGGATGGTGTCCTTACAGGAGACAGCAGGAGAGGTAGTATAGTCGAGGTTGGTGTGGGTTGTTAGAAAATGTCAGTGGAAAGTCTATCTCCTGAGGTGGAGACAGAGGGATCCAGAAAAGAAAGAGTGGTGTCAGAAATGGTGATAGACTTTGCTATAACTGGTAGGAGGACAGAGTGTTAACTTAAATGTGATGGATTATGGTTGAGGTTGCAATGTTCTTGTATACTGTCACTGAAAGAAAACATGTAATACAGCAAGCAGCTAAGGTGGAAAATGTGGTTTCGCTGCTAGAGTATTTGAATACAGAATTAAGGATGCCTTGTTGGAATCATACCTTGAGCATTCTGTGCAACTTTGATCACTTCAGCTAAGGATTAAAAGTGTCATAGAGTTCACCAGACTGATTCCTTAAATGTCTGAATTGTCAACCATACAAAGGAGAAATTGGGTTGATCAGTTCTACATTCATACAGCATGGAAACGGGTCATTTGACCCAGCAGGTCCTCGCTGAGCAAGATTTCACCAGGGTTTACAACAATGAAGGGGGCTAATTTTTAATTGTGCAAATTGCCTGTTAGGTTAGTCAGTTATGTGGGGAGGATGTGGCTCTCAGGTGAGGGAGCCCTTGAGGAATAGGGGTCACGATATCAGAACATGGGGGGAGATGTTTAGAACTAAGGTGAGGAGAAATTTCTTCATTCAGGCAGATCCGTGAAATTCTGTACCAGAGAAGGTTGCTGAATGGAGTTAAGCAGGAGTTGCAGCGGGTACATTAGCATTTAAAAATCACTTGATCTGAGACATGGATAGGAAAGATTTCGAACGATATGGCCAAACACAGGCAAGTGGGACTAGCTTAGATGGGCATCTTGGTCGGCATGAACCAGTTGGACCTAAGAACTTGCTTCAGTGCCATTTGACTCTGTGAGGTAAAATGATTTTGGGACAGGGCACATTAATGGGGAAGAAGTGGAAAATGGGATTGAAGCGTAGAATTGGCAAGGACTGGTTTGAATTGTAGAACAGGATCGAAGGGCTAAAATATCTGTTCCTGCTCCTGACGTCAGTGTGTTTACATCTTCAGTGATCTGCAGCTGATCTTTGTTACCTTTGGACTTGACCTGTCAGATCACTCTTGACCATCCTTTTACCTCACACTACCTATCCGAAACCCTGTTCCTCTCATTCCTCCAACCTGGCCACGGCTCCTTGCATTGTCTTACTCTCATTCTCCCTGTCTGGATTCACATTTCTCCTTTTCCCTTTATACCTCTTTCCCCTGCAACTTCCTCTCTCTCATCCCCACTCCCACTCTCTCCCTCTCTTTCTCTCTCTCTCCCCCTTTGCCTCCTTTCCTCTCTCTTTCTCTCTCTCTCTCTCTACGCCACCCATTCCCCTCTATCCCTGCCTCCTGTGAGATATCCTGATTTCTGTCAGTTCTTTAACTGTTTGCTACGCTGCTCATCACAGGACTCTATTCCCAGGAAGACCGTGATAACCTGCCTTAATGACTTTTGTCCAGTGGCACTTACATCCACTATGATAAAGTCCTTTCAGAGGTTGGTCAACTCCTGCCTGAGGAGTGACTTGGATCTGCTCCAATTTGCCTATCACCACAACAGATACCATTTCATTGGCTCCTCACTCAGCTCTGGAACATTACCAATTTCCATCTTTCAACCTCTCCATCTCCCTAAACAATCTCCTTTAAAAAGCTACCTGAAACTTATCAATCTGACCAATCCTTTGATTTATCTGCCTGATGTCTATGGCTTGTGCTGACTTTGGTTTGTGTAGTAACATTCAGTGTTACCGTGTTGGTTAGTGGGTATGACTGCCCGGCGAGTACAATGCGTAACATTCAGTATTACCTCTTACCCATTGTGCAGAGTGATACCTGTCCCAGTTTGGGAGAACATTACCTAAGTCACCGTCTTTTTTTTATTCATTTTTTCTCGTACCTTCTCCAACCATCTCTCTCTCCGTCCATCTCAGCTTCTCTTGTCTCCCATTCCCTTTCACTGTCATCCTATGTCTCTATGCTCTCCCTCTTGTCTCTCTTTCCTATTTCCTGTCTTTCAATAGTTCTCTCAGTCTCTATCAATCTTCATCCACCTTTATTCTGTCTGATTCTCTCACCATCTTGTTTACCCAGTCTACATCTCACTCTTCCTTTTTCATTGTCTTACTTGCTGTCTTTATTGTCTCTCTCTCTCTGTGTATACTCCATGTCTCTACTTTTCCCTGTATTCCTCTGTTTTCCTTTCAACTTCTCTGTCACCATCTCTCTCTCTCCCCTCTTTGCCTCCCTTCCCCTCTCTCTCACTCTCCCATTTGCCTCCCTTCCTCTCTTCCCCCCTCTCTCTATGCTCTGTCTATACATGTCTCTACTTTTCCCTGTATTCCTCTGTTTTCCCTGCACCTTCTTCTCTGTCACCACCTCTCACTCCCTCTCTCTCCCCTCTTTGCCTCCCTTCCCTCCTCTCTCCCCCTTTCCTCCCTTCCGTTTTCTCTCTCCCCCTCATTGTCTCCCTTCCTCTCTCTCTCTCCCCCCTCCCTTTCTCTTTGGGATGGTGTGTGAGAAGTACGAGAGAGAGAGCAATGGAGTGATTTTGTGAGCTATGTATTAGCAGAGTTCACAGTTTGTGTGAAAGTTGAGAGGTTAATGAGTGCAATGTCACATCCATTTCCCCTCCTCCCCTTGAGAAACTTACATCCCCTCAACTCCCATTCCCTCCTTCCCTTCCTACAGACAGAAACGAAAAGCAAATAGCAAGATATTTGAAAAACAAGACTTTATAAATTAGTTCTACTGAGAGCGAGTCTGGGGAATTAATAATGGAGAATCAGAAGACATCCAGTGAATTAACATTGGTCCTCCATGGAGGGTGCTCATAAAGTCTGAGAAAAAATTGTGTATCTGAAGCTTAGAGAAATGCAGGAAGATTACAGTCAGCAGAAAAGTGGTGTGAGCAAATTGCTGAAGTCTCAGGGTTTTTAACAGAAGTGGCTGGTAACATCGAGGATGTTTTCGTTTAATTTTCCAAAATGACAAGAATTCAGTGAAGTTTCCATCGTATTGGAAAATAGAAAGTGTCACTCATTGATTCAGAAAAAATAGATGGAGACTGGAAGAGGGAAGCTATAGCTTGGTTAGCTTAACATCTGTCATGGAGAATTGGTAGAAGCTACTTTTCACGATGTTATAGAAGGGTGAGAAAAATTTAGGGTGGACTGGTAAAGTTAACATGGCATAAAGCCAAAGCCAAAGTCAAAAGTCAAAATAAAATTTATTATCAGTGTACATACATGTCATCGCATATAACCCTGAGATTCTTTTTCTGTGGGTATGCCTAGCAAATCCCTAGAACAGTACCTGTAAACAGGATCAATAAACAACAAACTGTGTGAATGCAAATATAAATAAATAGCAATAACTAACGAGCATGAAATAACAAAATAAAAGAGTCCTTAAATGAGTGTAGTTATCCCATTTTAATCAAGAGCCTGATGGATGAGGGGTAGGAACTGTTCTTGAACCTGCGGGTGTGAGTTGTGAGGCTGTTGTACCTTCTACCTGATGGCAGCAGTGAGAAAAGAGCATGGCCTGGGTGGTGAGGATCGCTGATGATGGATGCTGCCTTTCCTCAGCAAAGTTTTTTGTAGATGTGCTCAGCGGTTGGGAGGGTTTTGCCAGTGATGTGCCGGTCCAAATCCACCACCTTTTATAGGATTCTCTGTTTGAAGGAAGTAGCGGTGCCATTGTGCTTTCCTCACAAAATATTTTTATGACGGGTCCAGAACAGGTCTTCTGAGATAGTGACACCCAGGAAGTTAAAGTTACTGACCCTCCCCACCTCTGACCCTCCAGTGATTACTGGCTCATGGACCTCTGGTTTCCCTTTTCTGAAGTCTTCTATCAGTTCCTTGGACATTCTGACATCAAGTGGGAGGCTGTTGTTATTACACCACTCAGCCAAATTCTCAGTCTCCCTCCTGTATGCTGATTCATCACCCCCTTTGATACAGCCCATAAGTGATGGCATCAGCAAACTTGAATATGGTGTTGGAGCTGTCCTTGGCCACACAGACATGGGTGTAAAGTGAGTAGAGCAGGGGGCTAAGCACACAACCCTTGGTGCTCCTGTGCTGATGGAGATTGTGGAGAAGATTTTATTGCTAAACCAAACTGACTCGTGTCCTTACGTGAGGAATTCCAGGATCCAATTACACAAAAGGGTATTGAGAGCTAGGTCTTGGAGTTTACTGATTAGTTTTGAGGGGAGGGTGGTGTTAAATGTCGAGCTGTAATTGACAAAGAGCATCCTGATGTATGCATCTTTGCCATCCAGATGTTCCAGGGTTGTGTGAAAAGCCAACAGGATAGCGTCTGCTGTAGATCTGTTGTTTAGGTAGGCAAATTGGAGTGGATCCAAGCCACCACTCAGACAGGAGCTGATATGCTTCAAAACCAGCCTCTCAAATCCGTGTGGATGTAACTGCCACTGGGCGATAGTCACGTAGACGGGGTACGACGCTCTTTTTGCTCACCACACACTGCCAGAACAAGAGTTTGAAGATATCCCTGAATACACCAGCCAGTTGGTCAGCACAGGTCTTCAGTAGTTGGCCAGGTACTCCATCCGAGCCGGATGCTTTCCTTCGAATCGCCACACAGCCACTTTATGTTTTTCACATAAATTTATAACATAATTTATGTTAAAAACAGGAAGTTATGAAAGGAAAATCAAATTTGACTTAGAAGCTTTCTCAGATTCAGCATGCAATCTAAAACTCTGACAGACTTCTATGGGTGCAGGAGAGTATCCCAACTAGTTGCATCACAGCCTGGTATGGAAACAATGAAGGGAAAGCTGACAAATAATAATGAATACAGCCCAGTTCATTGCAGGAAAAAAAACTTCCCCACCATTAGGCACATCTACAAGAAGCACTGCCGCAAGAGAAGCAGCATCCATTATCGAGGAACACCCCCCCTCCATTCCCCCTGCATCCAGACCATGCTTTCTTCTCACTGCTGTCAGCAGGAGGGAGGTACAGGAGCCTTAGGTCCCACACCACCATGATAAGGAACAGTTATTATCCCTCCTGAACCAGTGTGAATAACTTCACTCACCTCAACAATGAACTGATTCCACAAACTATGGTCTCACTTTCAAGGATTCTACAATTGGTGTTCTCAGCATTACTTATTTACTGCTTTATTTTGTATTTGCACAGTTCATCATCTTTTGCACACTGGTTATTTGTATTTACATTTTCTTTGATACTATTGTATTTCTTTGTTCTACTCTGAATGCCTGCAAGAAATGTAGTAATGCATTTGGTAACATGTGCATACTCTGGTAGTAAATTTACCTTGAACTTTCAAATTAATTGGAGATTATAGAAATACCTGTGGATAAAGGAGTACCAGCCCTGTCGAAGGGTCTCAGCCGCAAACGTTGACTGTACTCTTTTCCACAGATGCTGCCTGGCCTGCTGAGTTCTTCCAGCATTTTGTGTGTGTTGCTCGGGTTTCCAGCGTCTGCAGGTTCTCTCTAACTAGTGGATATGCTGTACTTCGAGTTACAGTAGCTGGTGGCACTGTGGCGCAGCTGCCAGGGACTTGGGTTCGATTCTGACCTTGGGAGCTGTTGGGAGCTTTCGGCGTGGAGTTTGTGTGCTCTTCCTGTGACCTGTGGATTTACTTTCATCTCACATCCCTAAGACAGTTGTGGGTCGGTAGGTTAATCAGTCACTGTGAATAATCGTCAGTGCGTAGGGAGCTGTGGAATCTGGGGGGAGTTGGTGGAAAAGTGGAGAGGATAAAAAATGTAGAACTTGTATAAATATCTGGTTGATGGTCAGCAGAGACAGTAAGATGAAGGGTCTGTTTACCTTTTGTGTTTCTCCAAAGCCCTCTGACATTTAATAAGGTGCAGCATTAAGATTATTGTGCAAGCTCAAAGCTGATGGTGTAGGAGGAAGCATATTGGTGTGAACAGAAGATTGGCTGGCTAACAGAAAACAGGAAAGAGATATAAATGGGTCTTTTTCTGTTTGGCAAGATATAACAAGTGATGCGCCACAGGAATCAGTGCTGAAGCCTCAACGTTTTACAACTTACATAAATGATGTGAATGAAGGCTCTGAGGTGTGGTTATTAAACTTGCATTTGGTTTGTGAGAATTGATGGAGAAAGGAATTACTGTCTACCTCAAAACAATGCTTATGTCATAGGGCAGCTAACTATTAAAAACGTTGCTTTGAAGCAGAGATATTTGCACACCTCTGTTCTGTAGCATCACCTTCGGTACGATGAGATGGGAATGGTTTTTACAAATGTCAACAATGAGACTGCAGCACAGAATGGTTCAGCTCAGCTCAGGAGCTGATAGGAGACCATAAAAGAGATGGATCTCATCTCAGAAGTGAGGGACTTTCTTGTCAAGTCTATTCAGGAATCATGACAAAAAAAAGTGTCTTTATAATATTGATTATTTAAAATAATCACCTCAAAATTTCAGTGGTGGAAAAATAGTTTTTTAAATTAAATGTTGGAAGGAGATATACAGTGGTGTTTAAGAATGTCGCAACCAGGGGTTGATTTGAAAAAGAGTTTTTTGTCAGTTGGTGTAGGGACTGTATTTTCTCTTTTTCTCAGTGTCACTCCTCACACGTGTGCTTTGTCCTTGGATTGTTTACCTTTGATGTCTGATTGTTTGTCTGTGCACCAGCTGTAGGTTTTCATTATGTTTTACAGGTGTCTCATTTGAGATCCTGAGGATTGTTAAACTTTGCTCTTAATCACTTGTATTCAATTTGGGATATTTTAACTTGCATGGTATTGTCAATGTCTGGAATTCCTATGTGCTCCAGGGTGTATTTCAAGGGGGGGAAGTCTACCCCTCTTGTTGGGTCGCTGAGGTCTCGTCAGGAGAAACTTAGACCGAGTTTTTCTGTGTATTGTGAGTGACTTCAGCTCGTCAACGTTTTGTAGTGTCCGCCTGAGCTCTTGTTCATTTTACTAGTTAATTTTTGTAATGAATCTTTAGTTCTGTTTGAATTGCCAAAGTCTCTCTGATTCCTGCACTGGAGTTCGCGAGTGATCCTCAGAAAGAGGCTGTTAGATAGGCAAGGAGTGGAGGGAGATGGATCACGTGCACGCAGAAGGGTTTTGAGTAATTCGCCATCATGTTCTGCACCAATATTATGGGCCGAAGGACTTGTCCTCTGCTGTCGTGTTCTACGTTCAGTGATATAACAAAAGTGGGTTGCAAAGAAAAAGTAAGGAGGCATAAAGAGATTAAGTGGGCAAAGAGCTGGCAAATAGAATCAGATGTGGGAAAATGAGAAATCACTCCTTTTGGCAGTGAAAATAAAAATGAAAAGGTGTAATCTGAACGGTAAGGAATTCCCGTGCTCGGTGATAGATAGAGAGGGATATTGGTCTAGTGCAGGATTTTCAAAAGGATCAAGTGGTGAGGGGAGCTAACAGAATGATTCTTTTTTTTTGTGAGGGCAATTGAATATTGAAGTATGTCTCAGTTTTATTGGGTATAGTAGGACCAGATATGGGTATTGTGTAAGGAACGATGCGACTGTGTGGTAAACGTTTCAGCGAAGGTTAATTGGACTGATCACCAGAAGCGGGTGAGCTTTGTGAGATTACCAGTGCAGAGTAAGGCTCCTTCTTTGCCATCAAACACTCCCCAAGTGTGTGTAACACAGATTAGGTGGAGAATAGAGCTTCTTTCACTCAGGTTTCTCACTCTGTAAATTAATTATCGGATAAATTCACTGTAAAACTAAAATACCTTCCATTATCACAGTCAGTTTATCTTGTTTGCAGTCCCCAAGCTGTGTTCAGAATTAATCACAAGGTCTTAATCCTTGCTGGAGAGTGGATTGCAAAATCTACACTTTGCTTCTGGGTCTTGTCATATTACGGGGTCTGGTTTCAATAGGTTGAATAGGTACGTTGGATGTCAGGAAATGTGTACAATATACATCCTGAAATTCTTTGGGGTTTGGGTATCTGCTTCCATCTCTTACTGCTGGCTGACCGGGGCCCACTAGTATTCCAACCACCAGACCCAGAGGAGAGGAATTTTGCACTTCCATTGACACTTGCTGGGGTATCTGACTGTCTGGTCCAGCATCAAAGACCCGCCAGTGTCTTCTCGCGAAAGTGGTGCACTGACTGAAATTCAGGCATGGGGAGAGATTGGACAGGCTGGGACTTTATCCCTTGGATTTAGGAGATGGAGAGGTGACCTTCAAGAGGTGTATAAAATTATTCAGAGCATAGAAAGGATGAATGTTAACAGTCTTTCCCCCCCAAGGAAAGGGAGCCAAACATGAGAGGACATAGATTTAAGATGAGGGGGGGAAGATTTAAACAGCACTTGAGGAGCAACTTTTTTACAGAGAGGTTGGAATGAGCTGCCAGAGGAAGTCATGGAGTCCGGTACAATAACATTTAAAAGACACTTAGACAGGTACACAGATAGGAAAGATTTAAAAGGATGGGGACTAAATGAAAAGAAATGGGACTAACAGATGGCCCTGTTCTCAACAAGAAGGAGTTGGGTGGAAGAGCATGTTTCTTTGCTATATTACTCAATGATTCTATGACACTCTATCTTATCTGTGGGACATTCACCTCAAGGCTCCATCTAACAATGTCTTGGACAAGCATCTCGAGAGTGAGCACAGTCACCGTTCCCTGAGGCAGACATCATCACTCGTGTATTTGCTTTCTCCCCAGGTGCAAGGAAGGATACCAGGGTGTTCGTTGTGACCAGTACTTGCCGAAAACTGACTCTATCCTATCTGACCCAAGTATGTGGAATGTTTTCTTCCTTCAATGTGAGTTTCTGATTGCAGCTGTTACTATGGAGATAACACTTAGCTGTAAAGGTTTAGAGTGGAATAAAGGGCAGAGAATTTCATGGCCTTGAGATAAACCAAACAGGAGAGCTTAGAGGTCATGTGATGCGGGATTGCCAATCACCCGGGCACTTTCAGATGGACAGTGTGCTCTCTACTAGTAAAACAACTCTCGTACAGTATTTGGGAGTCACAGAGACTGGCTCCAGTAGGCACGGTTACTGAAGGAGCCTTAGTGAACACTACGGTGTACGATGTTGTTTGGCTGACCAGCTCCAGTTGCTTCAATACACGCGAGCACACAACCTATCCAGCAGGCGGCGCTGTTCAAGGAGTGCAAATGTTGAATGAAACATTCAATGCGTAACAGCTATAGCCAGGTGCTTCTCTCTGTGCAAAGCCATCTATGTGACCGCCAGATGGGTTAGCAGTAAGATTATAATGAGATAACTGCTGGATTATAGTAGAATCAGGTTTAAGAAAGTCTCCCAGAAAAGCTACCCCCTCATACAGGTGAAAACAGACATACATAATTAGTCACAAGTGCACAACTAAACTATATTACTATATTCCCAAATTCGATTCACATTCAATCTGTATCATGTTTCCTCACTCACCGCAAGTGTCACAACACAGGTTGCACAGAAAGATCGCCATAGAGGAAGCATCTCTAGGGGTGTGACTTCCTTCACTACACCAGTTTCGGTTACGAGTGAGAAAAGATCCACAGTTCATCTGATGTCTTGGGTAAAAGTTATCCAGAAGAACCACAAATGAAATTGGTCTATTGTGATCAATGGCACATCCTGGTAAGCAGCTTCCACGGGTGACAAGATCATCTTCAAACGGCAACCATGATCTCTGGCAACATGCTGTTCCTTCTGTTTTGCCTCTTTGAAACACAAGGGTGTGCCAATCTCTGACTTCACCAGATCCAAATGTTCTCTGAGACATCCGCCTATCAATAACTCAGTAGGCGTCTGTGCTCTGGTTGTGTATTGTATACAACTAGGGAATCCAGAAACTTCCTCCTTGACAGTCTGAATGGTCTTTTTACTCAACCGCTCAATGTGCCAGGACATTGCTCTTGATCCTAATCCTTCCGATGAACGAGGAGATTCAATGCTAATCGAGTTGCTTCTGTTGTCCTTTAAATTAGCTGGGAGAGCATGCGAAACAAAGATCATCTCCAGCTTCATAATGGTTCCTGCGGGAACTGTTCCCCTCCACTCAGAATGAACACCTGTGTGATCGTTGTTCCCATATGAGGAGTGGCAAAACCCATGGGTATGCTCAGCCAGGGCCAGGGGCCGGGAGAAGCTACTGGTGCATCTGTGTATTATTCCTAACATTGAGTATACTCCTTCACTGTGACCAGTAACCATTCATACCAATCCCTACACTCTGACTGAGGCTATTAGAGACCGCCCCTTGGATTCACCGAAAATAGCTTCTAAAAGATTGTAGTCCATGAGGATTGTAATGCATTGGCCATTACAGTGTTCGTGAAACTTTGTAATTTCATACCCAATATTTACTGTACATCTTCTTTGCCTTGTTTCGCTGCTTTGATAAGGGACTTTAATGCAATATTAATTAGTCACTCAACTCCAATCTTTACTGACAGCAACTCTGCTTGGCGACCAGCTGCGAACCCACAGAACCTGTGAACTCAGCAGCAGCGGCCTCAGTTCTTAAAACACAGCTTTATCCACTTCTGTGTTCTATTGTGGGGCAGCAGTGATTTTCATCAAGACACCAGAAAGCACCCAAGGCTGGTGAGAAATCTTAAGTAGGCCTTCAACTCCATCAGTGGTTGGACATGTTGCATCCAACCCTACACTGTCCTGGTTTTCAGCTTGATGGTGTCTTCTAGTATCTCTATCCTAAGCACGGCGGATGGGGGCAGCAAAGATGCGCCTGCCTTATCCCAACTGTACTCTGGCACCTCAGAATCATCAAAGTACATCTCCTAGATTCTTATTTTGCTCCTGCACTATTTTTCTAGGCACCTAAGATTTCCTCTGGATTGCTTCCAATGCCTGGCAGACCTTGGATCAGAATCGTAATTGTCCTCTTGAGAAGTCCCAGAGCTGCTGTTATGCCACATGAAAGCCTGGTGTATTAGTAGTATTAAGCCTATGGACCCGCACTCGATTAGTTACTTTGTTAGTTAATTCCTCTGCATTATAAAGTGGCCACTCAGTGTGTTCATGGTCTTCTGCTGCTGTAGCCCATCCACTTCAAGGTTCAACGTGTCGTGCATTGAGAGATGCCCTTCTGAACGCCACTGCTGTACCGTCTGGTTATTTGAGTTACTGTCGCCGTCCTGTCAGCTTGCACCGTTGTCTGGCTGTTCTCCTCTGTGATCTCCCATTAACAAGGCATTTTTACCCACGGGACTGCTGCTGACTGGGCGCTTTTCATTTCTTGCACCATTCTTTGTAAATTCTAGAGACAGCTGTGCACGAAAATCCCAGGAGATCAGCAGTGTCTGAGATACTCAAACTGCCCCATCTGGCACCAGCAATCATTCCACAGTCAAAGTCACTTAGATCACATTTCTTCCCCATTCTGATGTTTGGTCTGAACAACAACTGAACCTCTTGACCATGTCTGAGTGCTTTTACGCATTGAGTTGCTGCCACATGATTGGCTGCTCAGATACTTGCAGGTTTGAAGGTGTACCTAATGAAATGGCTGCTGCTTGTATGTGTTCACTCATCAGATTCAAAATTAATTCTGATTTTTCCCTGCTTGTGTGCTCGAAAGTCCAGAGAGTGGACAACATCTTCCCTTCCACAACTTGTTTGCAAGAGAAAAGTTTCATTCTTTTGACTTCCGCAATGCATGATTGAGCGGAGCTGCTGGGAATGTCGAGGCCGGTGTGACTCAGACTGTGCGGCCACAATCCAGCCCAGTACAAAAATAACGGATTCAGTAAATCCTCCTCAGTAACTGTGCTGCTCCACAGGTCCAGGAAAAAAACTCCAAGCCTCTGAAACGAGCAGCATCGTTTCTAACTCATCCGCTACCACCCTTGTCGTTGATCAGAACAGCAGTCAAAGTGAAGTGGTTTTTGACAGTTGCTTCTCGTAAGTGCAACACTATTAAGTTTGTGTTGTCACCAACAGCCACTAGAGGGAACTGATGGCAGTATAATCACACCTCTTAAAGGGTCCTGTCCCAACACTTCACTCTCACACTCCGAAATCCCATTTGTGTCACACGCATCCACAAATAAAAGAACACACAGACACAGACATGCACACATACATACACATACACACCGCTCACACACGCACACCACACTCTCAGACACCAGCTCCTCCATCACAAACACATACCACTCACCCACACCACTCGCACAAACACAAGTGGACACACTCATACACACACTAAAACAAGTGCATAACACACACACACACACACACACACACACAGCCACTTTCAAGCACCAGCTCCCCCATCTCCCATACAGAATGCTGGGCCGAGTCTGGGGATTTTCACCCCCTTCTGTGGAATGGGGCTGAGGCGCAGCAAATGTAAGTTCCATCACAACACAAAAGCTGAGAGAAGCTCTGGCCCATTAGGAAAAGCAAATTCCATGCCTATTGGTGTCTAAGCTTCTGTCTCATTTATCAGTGACCATCAGGTTACCCAGAGTAGAGTGGTCGGTGCATTGGAGGCAGCGGGGTAACTTACAGTGCAGATTGTCTTTCTCTGAGCTTGGTCTGCAGGTGAACAGGGAGCTTCCTGCTATTTCGCCAACAAAGGTACATTCTGCCTACCCTTCCACCATCCTCAGGTCCGCTGTGGTAAGGGATGGAGCTGTGTGTAACAATGATTAGTACAAGAGGCTCTGATGGAAGGGAAAATCCTTCTCCTCTATAGGCCACATGAAGCTATTGTGGAAAGTGAGGCTTGAAAACTGTGAAGGTAAATGCATGATTGTGGATTTTTTTTAAAAAAACAGATCAATTCCTAGGATCGTTTCATCAATAAATCACATCTCTGCTCGATGAGGCCCCAATGATTCTGTGTCTTTACTGTCAGCAGCTGACAGGAAATAAGGTGATTCTGTGGTAGCAAGATGTTGAGGACTGGATAAATCCCAGTTTCTGGAATTGTGCAATGAACTCTCAGCCAACAGTCGCAAGTTTTGTTGATTGCTGACTTTGTCTCCATCTCTCTCTCTCTCTCTTTTTCCCTTTCTTTTCCTTCCTCTTCCCTACCCTCTCCCTGAAATGTCTCAATACAGCAGAACACCTGGGAATAGAATTCATGGGTATGGACTCTCGGCTCTAGATGTACTCTCTCTGTGTGCATGTCAATCCTCTGATTTGCCGGTTTCTCCCTTTGTATTTCTACAGGTTTTTATCTGTGTTGTTATCTGAGTTGCTGCATCTCTGTGTGCATGTTCCCGTCTCCCTGTGCTCTCTGTCCTTGCTTGCTCTGCTCCATCTTCATGCCTCGATTCTGCCTGTGTCTCCATCTGAGTCAGCGTCCAGCTGTGTTGTCCAGTCCAACATCAGTCTGGTGTGGTGAACGTCCCTCCCCGAGCCGTCTGTCTGCGTGTTCTGCTCCAAACTCTATCAGCTGGTGGGATTCCCTCTCTCTCGGAAGCTTTGTGAGTGTTGGTTTCAGAAACGGCGACGTTGATGGACAAGACTGAGCATTTAATCCAACACGGACCCTGTCCCATTTCTGCCGATTTTCTGTTTTGTGGCCATTCATCCCTCCTTTCCTGTCTCCCACGCGCCGTGAACCTGTCAATCCACTCATGGCATTGATGCTTCCATGCCTTGATGTCGGGGTTCAGAAGTTTGATGGAGTCACAAGGGAGGATTTCAACACTTCGGATTTGGACAGTAAAGGTATCAGTCATACATTCACAGGCACAGAGACAAACAGGAAAATGGCATCTCATACCAGAGGCCAGAGATTTTCCCCAAGGCTCATGGTGGGAGACTCAGGTGGTGTTTCTGCCTATTGAGGCTGAAAATTTCTGCAGAAGATTAGTTTAAAGCTTCGCAAAATCAGTCAGGTAATCGCAGACTCAACATTATCAACATTTCCATGACATCCAGATTGGCCGACCCTTCACCAACAACACTGAACTCACACCCTGACCCCACACACCGACCCTTCACCAACAACACTGAACTCACACTCTGACCCCACACACCAACCCTTCACCAACAACACTGAACTCACACTCTGACCCCACACACCGACCCTTCACCAATAACACTGAACTCACACTCTGACCCCACACACCAACCCTTCACCAACAACACTGAACTCACACTCTGACCCCACACACCGACCCTTCACCAATACTGCTCCCACACTCGGACACCACCCACTGAAACTTAACAACACTGAACTGACACTCTGACCCCACACCGATCCCAAAAACAGTGAAACCACACTCTGACCTCACACACCAACCCTTCACCAACACTGATCCCATACTCTGACCCTTCACCAACTTTGAACCCACACTCTGACCACATACCCTGACCCCAGACATCAACCCTTCACCAACACTAAACTCACACTATGACCCAATACACCATCCCCAAAAGTACTGAACCTGCACTCTGACCTGACACACTGACCCCAAATTCACTGAACACACACTCTGACTCCACCCACTGATCCTTCACCAATACTGAACCCAAACACTGATCCAAATTTCACTGAACCCACACTCTGACCCCACACACTGACCCTTCACCAAATCTAAACACACTCTGACCCCACCAACCGACACTTCACCAACTTTGAACCCTCACTTTGACCCCATACACTGACCCCATACTCTGACACCAGACACCGACCCTTCACCAACACTAAAACTCACACTCTGAAACAACACACCGACCATTCACCAACAATGAACCCACACTCTGACCCGATACGCCATCCCCAAAAGTACTGAACTCACACTCTGACCCTACACACCGACACTTCACCAAATTTGAACCCACACTCTAACCCCATATAACGACCCTACACCAACACTGAACCCACACACCGACCGCAACGACAATGATCTCACACTCTGACCCCCCACACTGACTGTTCAGCAACACTGAACCCACACACCAACCCTTCACCAACACTGAACCCACACTCGGACACCAAATACTGATTGTTCACTGACACTGCACTCACATTCTGACACCACCCACAGACCCTTCACCAACCCTGACCCCACACACTGACCCCAACAACACTGAACTCACACTCTGACTTCACATACTGACCCTAACTTAAATGAACCCACACACTGACCCCAGACACCGACCCTTCACCAACACTGAACTCACACACCAACCCCAACACTAATCCCACATTCTGATCCAACACTGAACCCACACTCTGACCCCTCACACCGACCTTTCTATAACCCTGACCCCAACAACAGTGAACCCATACTCTGACCCCTTGCAGTGACCGTTCACCAATACTGAACCCACACACTGAACACAACAACACTGAACCCACACTCTGACCCCTCACACCGACCCTTCACCAATACTGAAACCACACACTGACCTCTGACACCAACCCTTCGGCAACACTGATCCCACACTCTGACCCCACACACTGACCCCAACTTCAGTGAACTCACACCCGACCCCTCACTTTTTGTGTGGCTGCTACTTTTTTTCCAAGTGTTTATGCAAATCCCTTTCAAAGGTTTCCATTGAACATAAATCCATTGGTCAATCACTGTTGGTATCACAGCCCAACCACTCACTCGCTGAAATAATTGTACTTCCTATTGCCTGAGATTATTTTATTGGTCACCTTTAACCTGCGCCTGTCTGTTAACAGCCCTTCGGCCTCCGCAGACAGCTTTTTGAAATACTTCCTGATTTTGAAAAGAAACTCTATCAAATCTCCCTTTTACCTTTCCCAGCACAATCAGTGTCCCTCTACTCTCCACATCACTGGTCCCATTTCCTTGCAACCCAGTGAATCTCCAGTTCACCATTTCTATGGCCTTCTTGTCCTTAAAGGCTGGTGACCATAACACTCCAGAGCCTGTGCTCTATAGCAATGCTTAGTCTAACTTGCTGGCTTTTGTACTCAGTGCCTCAGTATATAAAGTACTGTATCCATTCACATTATAGCCTCACTCCACACTTCAAAGATTTGAGCAGAAGTACTCCCAGGCCTCTGGTTCTGCTGACCACTTGGAAATGTACCATCTCGGCTTCTGGTATTTATCCTCACACGGGTTCACAGCACAGCATTAAAATTCACTTATCACACCCGTCCCTTGCACCTGCACTCTCTGGAAATCACTGACACAGAATCCTACAGCACACACTTAGGCCCTTCAGCCTACTGTTTCCATGGTGACCATCATTGAGCAGAACCTGGTCCATGGCCTACTACGCCTCACCATCTTTCTCACTCCTTACCACACTGTCGAGCTTTGGTCCTTTGGCAAATTATGTAGTGGTTACCCTGCCTGCCCAGACTTAACTGATCCATGCCATAGGGAAATGGTTCAGGTGCCAAGCCTTGAAACGTGGCCAAGTGCCTCCCTCCAGCCTGAGAAAACAACTATGATCATTCCCCAATTCCTGTTGCAAAGCCAGTATTGTACCCATGCTCCTTTTACTCCCAGGGTTTCAGTTTTGCTGACGAGCATCTGATCAGATGCCTTCTGGAACCACGTGTACACAAGAGCTAGAATCCACATCAACTTTGTCCGTGACCAGTCAGCAGTCAGTCAGTCAGTATTTGGCCATCACATATGTCTGCCCCCTCCCCTTCATTAGTGTGTGCTTACCCAGCGGTAATTAATTGTCAGCCAGATTAATATTTCTGAAAGCTTGTAATTATGCATTTAAGCCGTCCATCCTGTGATTACTAGGTTAATCTCTGTCCTTCTCTGTGTTACGTTTGCAATCCTTAGAGTGAACAGAAGTGTAAAGTAACATTTAGCATTTATCTCAACGACTCCTCTGCTTCCACTAATAGATCAGAATTTTGGTCCCTAATCACTGCTCCCACCATCTGATAAACCATTGATTGATTATGCTGCTGCAGATTTGAATGCCTCTTTATGCAAACTGCTAATTTATTCCTGCACTGTCTCTTTACCTCTCTAATACTATCTTTCAGCTCTGCCCCTTTATTCACCCTGATTCCCTCTCTTTGTCACCCTTTGTCATCCAGTTGTCTCCGAGTCACAGAATTATACAGTACAGAAACAGGCCCTTCAGCCCATCAAATCTGTGCCATCTATCAAGCGCCATCAAGCACCCATTTACACCAATCCCATTTCATTCTTCTCACAATCCCATCGTCTCCCCCTGGGTAACATACCTCCCAAGACAACACACACAGAATGTTGCAGGAACTCAGCAGCGCTGCTGGCATCTGTGGAAATGAATAAGCAGTCGACAATTTGGTCCGAGACACTTTTTCAGGACCGGAAAGAAGAGGGGAGGGAGAGGGATTTTTTTTATACACCGGAAGGAGAAATTGGTATTCATATCATCTAGTCGGAGGCTAACCAGACAGAATCTATGATGTTGCTCCTCCGCCCTGAGGTGGCCTCATCGTGGCACAAGACCGACATGTCGGAACAGGAATGGGAGTCAGGATTAAAATGTTTGGCCACCGGGAAGTTCCACTTTTTCCCTATGCTCCCTTCTTCTACTCCCCACTATGGCCTCCTCTTCTCACCTATCACCTCTCCCTTGGTCCCTTCCTCCTTCCCATTCTCCAGTGGTCCACTCTCTTCTCCTCTCAGATTCCTTCCCCTCCAGCCCTTTACCTTTCCTACATACCTGGCTTCACCTATCACCTTCCAGCTACCCTCCTTCTCCTGCCCCCTTTTTATTCCTGTGTCTTCCCCCTTCCTTTCCAGTCCTGAAGAAAGGCTTTGGCCCAAAACGCTTATTCATTTCCATAGATGCTACCTGACATGCTGAGTTCTTCCGGCACTTTGTGCATGTTGCTTTGGTTTAAGAGCATCTGCAGACCTTCTCATGTTGATAACCTTCACATTATTGGAAGGTGGGAGGGAAGCAGGGCATCTGGGGAAACCCCCTGATCACAGTGAGAATGTGCAAGCTCCCGTCCTGATGTTGGACCCTGATTACATGGCTCAGATCTCGGTCCCCCCAGGACATTGGCTCACCTCCTGGCCTGACCTTGGACCCTGATTACATGGCTCAGTTCTCGGTCCCCCCCAGGACATTGGCTCACCTGCCATCCTGACCTTGGACCTGGATTACGTGGCTAAATTCTCGGTCCCCCCAGGACATTGGCTCACCTCCTGGCCTGACCTTGGACCCTGATTACATGGCTCAGTTCTCGGTCCCCCCCAGGACATTGGCTCACCTCCTGGCCTGACCTTCGAACCCCACCAAAGCCCACAGTTTGCCTGATCTCACGTTGAACCTACAGGGCAACACTCCAACAAAAGAATAAAGGCCTAACTTTGTATTCAGTGGATATGTGATTTTTATCAGAAGACTCCTTTCGCTGAGGTTTGAGTTTGAAGAGATTGAGCCCATTCTCTCAATCCATCAGCCCCCAGGTTACATCCACGGATTGCCAGGACACCGCAAATGGGAATAATCCCTGAGGAGATTCCTCGTGATACTTTTAAACCTTGCAATAAGCAAAAGACGAAGCTCCAGGTTGGAGAGATTGGCCCATCAATCGAAACACACGCAGACACACATACATACAAACATGCATGTGCACACACATATACACAAAAGAACACAAGAATACTCACATATATACATGTGCACACACATGCATACAGAGACACGTAAGTACACACCTGCATGAACACACACACGTGCAAGTACACACATACAAATATGCACTCATACAAACAACAGAAATGCAAACGTGAATCCACACGAAACAGCCATGTTAATGGACTACTTACGAAATCTTGTCTATACAAGCAGACGTACATGATCGCTAGCACATACAGACCAGTGTGACTAATGTCGATTCTGCCTGCCTGTGTTTGTGCCCACAGAAAGCGAAGATATGTACCAGCGACAGATCATGTCAATAACCTGCATCACGATTGGACTGACAGTGGTCGGGATGCTCTGCGTGGTTCTTTACTTCAAAACAAAGTAAGGCCTATCCACCGAATTTCTGTCACTTTTAACATTTCCCTCACCCTCTGATAGGCCCAGCGTAGCTTCCTTCCTCAGCTGCCCAGTGATTTTTTATCGTGTGGTCCCTTGCTCGTGGGGAGCCCTGTCTCTAGGCTCAGTCCAAAGGTTGTGAGTTCACGTCCCGCTCCAGGACCCAGAGCTCAGAACGTAGGCTGTCACTCCCGGTGCAATACAAAGGGGATGTTGAGGTCGGAGATGGGCAAAGAAATGACGCCAACATTATCATACAGAAGGAACCCTCCACTGTCAGGGGGACGACTGAGCGGCTACCGGGAGACAGTTCTAGCCACAAAATGCTGGCCCTCGTTGGGATGGCAAGGTCAGTGTTGAGTATATTGGCATATACCCAAGTACTTGTATGTACAGATGCAATAAATACCTCTCCTGCTGTAGTGTCACATGCACATAGCATCATACTAGGAGCATTCATTAGAAAGCACTAATTGTACATATTTTTTTTAAAAGGGCACAATTAGAAGAAAGTCTATTTTCCTGCAATATTGAGGAGACTGGGGATTTTCCAGTTAGTTCAAGAACTGAAAGGTTGAAGGGAAGTAGCTATTCTTGAACCTGGTGGTATGGGACATCAGGTTTTGGTATCTCCCGCCTGTTGGTCGCTGTGAGAAGGTGGCACTGCCCAGATGGTGGGGACCTTTGATGATAGATGCAGCTACCTTGAGGCGGCACCTCCTGTAGGTGTGCCCATGACTTCTAATATTTCTGCATTTTTGAACGAGTCTGGATGTGGGTCCCGGAGACCCTGACTCGCATTAGGGAAGAGATTTCTCAATGGACAATGAGTTCCATGTGCTGTGACACTCACTGGAGTACAAGCTGAATGGACAGTGACTCTCCCTCCAGTGTGGGTCACCTCCGAGCCCTCACCCAGTCCTTGTCTACACTGTCTGTGTCATGGTGACTCATGAAGGACTGGACCCAGGTACAGAGCGATGGCCGGATCCCCAGGAAGAGAGAGAAGCAAGGGGTTAAACGTCAGAATACCAACTGGGCCTCGGAGGAGCGACTGAGTGACACCGCGAGACAACTCCTTCTCTCCAACACAATGACCCCACTCAGGCACTGAATGAGAGTCCTCTTTAAATAATCATAGACTGCGGGAAACATGTGCTGCCCACAAGTAACTTGACGAGATTAAACCAAAAGCACAAGGGCTTATCAACTCTAGTTAAGATACTGATTAGTAACTACAGGTGCTCAAAACCCGAGAAGCTCAGTACTCGACAGCAAGCCGCAGGGCTCACGACAGTCTCACCCTGATGCACAGAGTCACACATATCCTTGAGAATTTTCCCTTGCCAATCTCAGTGTAGCTGCTGCTCCTTGGCTGAGCCTAGAGATATTCTAAGTTGCCTGCCCCATCTCGGGACTTTTCCCCATGCCCGAGACCAGAATGAATTCAGTACAGGCACTATTAATTTTGAATATCCAAGCCATTTAGTTGATAAACTATCAGATCAAAGGCAGCGTTCTCTTGAAATCGTGGCTCTGACAAACTCATTTCTGTTTAGTCCCAGCCATCTATCGAAGCTGCTGTCATAATCAGTTTTACAGTTGGATGCAATAACAGGGAGAAAGATAATTAAATTTAATTAAAACATTTGCGTGCAGGTTACTGCAGTAGTAAAACTCCTCATTGAAACGAAAGGCAGCGGCTCTCTGGAAAGACGATGGTATTTCAATGCTGATTTGCTCCGTATACAAGACAAAAACTCCCATGGTTATTTGCAAAGCATTTTCACCCTGGGACTGAAGGACTTGGGGTTCACAAAATCTGCGCACTAGAGGCCACACACCAACACAGGGCAGGTGATAGCAGCAACTCGTTCAGGATGGCCGTCGTAGTGAATATCTTTAATGGGTTCTGATTTGTCACCTTGTCCAGATCACTGGAGATTTGAAAATACAGCCAACCAAATTTGAGCAGATGTTGCAGAATGACTAAGAGTGCGCAAATCAGTTTATCCTTGTTAGATCAAAGCTGACTTGATATCCTGCCTATTTGCTCTGCACTCTTGTGTGGAAATCTGTCTAATATCCTCCATCCATGGAAATCATCTCCAAATATGTAACCAATAGTCTCTCCACCTCTGCAAATTGGTCAAATTTTATTTATCTGTGGGAATTAATCCAATCTCTCCAACTCAAGGGA
Organism: Mobula birostris; assembly: GCF_030028105.1. Classification (NCBI taxonomy): domain Eukaryota; kingdom Metazoa; phylum Chordata; class Chondrichthyes; order Myliobatiformes; family Myliobatidae; genus Mobula; species Mobula birostris. Next base: position 41,486,433 of record NC_092387.1, read on the forward strand.
GCAATCCGATCCTGCGCCATCCATCACTCCTTCCCTGGGAACTTGTCCAGTCATTTCAGTACGTGGAAATCTGGCCAAATTTCTTCATCCGTAGCAATCAGTCAAACCCCCTCTATCCCTGGGATTCAGGTCAACCTCCTCCAACCCTGGGAATGGTCTGATCTCCTCTACCCATGGGTTTTGATGCAACGATGAGGTGACTGAGTGGGACAGCCTTCTAGTCACGGCTGCTGGCCCATGGTTCCCTGAACAGTATTGTCCCTTTTACCTAAAGCACGTGGTCACCAGTTGCTTTCACAGATGACTCCTCTCTCCACCTTCCCCACTGCCAATCTCTTGCAAGCGTTTGCCCAACTCAGTTTTCCTTGTGGTGTCTCCTCTTCGCAGGCCCAGAAGATAACGTTTAGTCTCTTCATAGAACATAGGATGGTACAGCAGACTGGAGGCCATTTGGCCCATGAGGTTGTGCTAAACCTTTAACTACTCCAAGGTCAATCTAACCCTCCCTCCCACGCAGCCCTCCATTTTTCTACCATCCGTGTGTCTGTGTAAGAATCTCTTAAATGTCGCTAATGTATCTGCCTCTACCACCATTCCTGGCAGAGCACTCTACGCACCCACCACTCGCTGTGTAAAAAAAACCTACCTGATATCCCCCTAGCGTTGCCTCCAATCACCTTAAAATTATGCCCCCTTGTGTTAGCCATTCAATGTATGCATGCCTCTTATCATTTTGCCTCTCATCCTCCTGCAAAGTGAAAAGCCCCAGTTCATTCAACCTGCCCTCATAATCCAGGGTACGGCCATAGTAAGTCTCCTCTGCACCCTCTCTAAAACTTCCACCTGCTTCCTATAATGAGGGCACCAGAACAGAATGCAATAGTCTTAAGTGTGGTCTAACTGGAGTTTTATAGAGGTGCAACATTACTTGGCAGCTCTTGAACTCAGTCCCCTGACTGTTGACGGCCGATGCCCCAAATGCCTACTTAACCACCCTGTCAACTTGCTTGGCAGCTTGGAGGACCCCAAGATCAAACTGCTACGAAACCTAGTATTAACCCTGTACGCTGCCTTCAATTTCAACCTTCCAAAGTGTAGCACTTCACACTTTTCCAGATGGAGTGATCAGATCACATTCATCTCCTCAAACAGTCCAACAGTTGGCATCCATTCTATTCAATGGAAATATTCACGAAACGGCTTCCCAGTAAAGTTAAAGTTCCCAGTAGTGTTAATTTGGAGTGGCATATTTTCATCAGCTGACTTGTTTTTCTGACATCTTTGTCATCTTCAAAATAGAATTTCATCATTTTCTCTGCTTTTTAATCAGCCATCATTATAACATGAGTTGGTGGTCTCCCGACAGACCGTGACAAGGTGCAATCTGTGGTAGAGCACTTTATGTTACAGCTCGTGTTACAAATCACAGAGACGCGATTTCACTCCAGGGTTGCTAGGAGCAACGTCCTTGAGATTACTCCCAGTCTCCGGGGAAATCCTGAAGCTTTGGCAACCCAGCACTCTGAGCCTTAATGTCACTCACTGTAGGTGGTGCCAGGTTACTGGGCATGGACCCTTTGCTGTGGGCTCGATCTCAAGCCATGCCAGCGAGGAGGTATTGACACTTCCCACCTCGTGTTTAGTGTGCCAGGTTTAATAAGAAAGAGATTTACATTTATCCGGAGCCCTTTCTGGCAGTGAATTACATTGGTAGTGTGGTTGCTGATATTACTGAGCCAAAAACAACAGGAGGCTGGCATATTGATTATGGGCACATCCCAGATCTCCCAGTGTTTTACCCCGTTGGATTCCATTCACTTCAAACCGTTCTTATACCTGCTGTTCTCACAGTTTTAAGCTGCTCTAAAAGGCTCTTTACACATTTTTAATGGCCTGAATTTTGAGGCCATTAACGATCCTTCACCAGTGTTAATTTACTAAGTGAAGAAAGGCTCAGTCAAATCTACAGAGAGTGCCAAGGTGTGAGGGTCACCTGTTTACCGAGATGTGGGGGGATCACCTGTTTATCGAGGTGTGGGGGGGTTCACCTGTTTACTGAGGTGTGGGGGTCACCTGTTTACTAAGGTGTGGGTGTCACCTGTTACCAAGGTGTGGGGGTCACCTGTCTATCAAGGTGTGGGGATCCCCTGTTTACCGAGGTGTGGGGGCCACCTGTCTATCGAGGTATGGGGGGGGTCACCTGTTTACCAAGGTATGGGGGTCACCTGTTTACTAAGGTGTGCATGTCTCCTGTCTATAGAGGTGTAGGGGTCACCTGTCTGATGAGGTGTGGGGGTCACCTGTCTATCGAGGCGTGGGAGTCACCTGTTTACCAAGGTGTGGGTTTCAAAGGTACATTTAATGTCAGGGAAATGTATAGAATATACATCCTGAAATTCTTTTTCTTCACAACCTTCCAAGAAAACAGAGGAGTGCCCCGAAGAATGAATGACAGTTAAATGTTAGAACCCCAAAGTCCCCCCAACTCCCTCCTCCCACGCACAAGCAGCAGCCAAGCAACAACCTCCCCCCATCAGCAAAAAAGCATCGACACCCCCCACTGAGCACTCACGCGTGCAGCAAAGCATCAATAAAGACACAGACTAGCAGTACCCCAAAGTCTACTCGTTCACCCGGTAATTCCACACAGACAGCTCTGGAGATCAGGATTGAACCTGGGTTGCTAGAGCAGGGAGGCAGCAGACTAGCTGTCGTGTCGTCATGGCTACCTCGTTTCCCCAGTGACCTGATAGCCTTTTGCTTTATGGTCACGGGGCAAGTCTGAAGGGGGCCATTTTCATTGGGCAGGATTGGTGCCATTTTATGTGCTGTGTGCAAGGCTCGTGGTTTAGCAGACAGGGTGACCGTCTCCCTTCCACCCAGTGCAAGTTTGCAACATACGTAGTAATCACTGCTCGGGGGCTAATGGATGAAGTTTGCCGGGTGTGCAGATGATCTCTTTTTTATCAGAAAACAAAGGCAGAAGCTTCGTGATCAAAGCAAGGAGATTCGCTTTGCAAAAAGTTACAGCCTGAACACCAGTGAAGTGAGGAGACCGGACAGTCCCCGTCAGAACGTCCTACCCCTGGAGAAGGTAAGCAGCTGGCAACTGGGCCAAGGCAGCTACTTTGAAGATATTGAGGCAAGTAGGCTTTGTTCGAACAGCATCTCGTTTTCCAAATGGGTACATTACAGGCTTCCCAACTCGCTGACTTCTCATCACTTCCTTGTGTCAGTCTATATCAGGATTGTTTATTTTCCAGTCTGTGACATTGGATAATTCCTTTATCCTTCCTTTTCTATACCACACTTTGACTTGCTACTTGCAAGCATCAGGGTCCTTTGTCAACCTCCAACTGCCCCACTAACAATTTATCCTCCAGCCTCCCCCGATCAGAGAAATTCCATAAACACAAGCTGGAATTCCAGAGCATCACACACAAAATGCTGGGAGAATTCAGCCCATCAGGTGTCTGTGGAGGTTGTAAACAGTTGACTTTTCAGGCTGAGACCCTTCATCAGGACTGATCAAGTCCTGTTGCAGGGAAGTTCTAGTCCCACTTTACCTGAAAATGACGTTTTCTCTCCTTTCCAGTTCTGAACTAGGGTCATCAACCTGAAGCATTAACCCTGTTTGTCTCTCCACAAATGCTGCCTGTCCTGCTGAGGGTTTCCAGCATTTTCTGTTCTTCTTTCCAATTTCCTTTTTTTTGGCGTGTGTCTGCATGCGTGCGTGTCCGTGTGTGTGTCCGTGATGATGTCTTTTTCATGGCCTTTACAAGGCGCAGAGCGAAAGAGAGAGACTGTGTGGCGCGCCACTCCTCACACAGACATTTTCGCAGTATTTTTCCCTTTACAAGGTCGAGTTGCGATCTCGACACTCAACCCGGCACGGATGGAAAGCGTACTCGGGAGTGGACCCGACTGGTTTCCAACCCGGAACCTCCGCTCCCGGGTCCAGCGCCGATGTCGTTGTGCCACCAGCCGGCCCAGTTTGCAGTTTCCATTGCCTGTATTTCTTTTTAACTCTGGTTTTCGTGCCCCTGGACGGGTTCAATGAGATGTTGCCAGATGTGTGAGCACCACCACCCTTCATACCTGCTCAGCTCCTGAGTTCAGTGGCTGAAGGGACTGGCTTACAGCCTCCACCGACCCAAAGAGGCAGCAGGGTCAACACCTTCCGAGCATTCTAGCGGCTGGCTCGATTTTATTTACGGAAGTGAGTACGGTCAGAGTACTCACCCAGGTAACCTAGATTAGTCAGTGGATTGTTTGTGCGATCACAGAAGGGTATGGCAGAGAATGAGGCCATTCGGTCTATCATGGTCATGCTGGCACCTTTCATTGAATTCCACTAAGAGTTTGCAATCATTTACAATTTGAGGAAGATCCTGGTCTATACAGGGTGGAGGAAATTGGATTAGTGTTGCAGGAAGTCCTAATGATCATCTCCTGCTTAGAGGTTCTTATTTTGTTATCGTGAGAACAACCTCCAGCTCCTTGGTGATGCCTTTGGAAGGCTCGTGATGCAGCATTGTTCTCGATAAGAAGCTCGCAGGCCCTGAGGCAATATTTCTCTTCTTTTCAGTACACAAAGCCTGAAACCAATATAGTGGAAGATCGGCACAAGGTTCTGGAATCGCAATTCTCAGCTGCCGGGTTGTCCCCAGCCAAATCCTCGCCTTCACAAAAATCAGTGGGGAAACCACAGAGGTAAATTGATGTGGAAAAATTACAACCAAACTCTACTCAGCGTTACCGTCAAGGAAAGATGTTGTTCGATATGGATTTATGGGGTGGGATTTTACACCCAAGCCCCAATGCCTCCACTGTGAGCCCAGGTCGTCCAGTAGCCTGGGAGGACCACCTGAAAATCCAAGCACACCGCATATATTTTCCATTCTACCACGTGCATCCTCAAAAAATACAAAGGTTTGTAAAAGCACAAGTCAGAAGTTGAATTTACTGTCATATGGACAAATACACGTCTGCACAGGGGCAAAGAAATTTTACTTGAGGCAGTACCAGGGGCACGTAGCATCAAATATACAATATTTACTAGAAAAATATACACTAATCATAAATTATACATTTATTAATCAACATTTTAAATTATTCCCATTATCAATCTATGTTAACTTTATCTCTATGATACTTTTTACGTATCCTGTTAACAGCTTCTATATAACAGACTTTGCAGATCCCTTACACCAGATGTTAGTAAACCCGTTTATATTTCCATGATCTATCTCTCCTTCCTTTTCTATGTTAGAACTACATATACACAATTATGCGGGGTATTGATACAGTTAATGCAAGCAGGCTTTTTCTTCTGGGGTTGGGTGAGACCAGAACTAGATGTCATAAGTTAAGGGTGAAAGGTGACAAGAGGGGGAGCTTTTTCACTCAGACAGTGGTTCGAGTGTGGAATGAGGTGCCAGTGAAGTGGAATGCAGGCTTAATTGAAACGTGTAAGAGAAGTTTGGATAAGTATCTGGATAGGAACAGTGTGAAGGACTATGGTCCAGGTGTGGTTTGATGGTACTAGACAGAACAACAGTCCAGCATGCACTAGATGGGCCAAAGGGCTTGGTTCTGTGCTGTGGTGTTTCATGACTCTGTGTTTCTCCAATTGTCACTGTCCAATCTACAGGAAGAGTTCATTAATCAATAGAATTGTGGAAGCTAACAGCCAATGAGTCGTTTATTTCTGTGCCCAGGTATTTTAGTAAGCTGCAATGCAGGTTGTCAGGTGCTGGGGATTTACTTTTCCAATGCTACCTACTTCTCTAGGACTATTTTTTTCACGAATACTTTTTCTCCAGTATTCCTTTCATTAGATTCTAACTTCTCAAGCATTTCCCGGAAGTTTCTTACTGTCTTTTTCCATGAAAACAGAACCAAAGTTTTCATTTTGTTGCTGTGCCATTTGTTTGTTCCATTTTTTTAGATAATGAAGACGCATAGTCCTCTTTTATTGTCATTTAGTAATGCATGCATTACGAAATGATACATTATTTCCTCCAGTGTGATATCACAAAACACAGGACAGACCAAGACTGAAAAAACTGACAAAACCACATAATTGTAACATATAGTTACAACAGTGCACAATACCATAACTTGATGAAGAAGTCCGTGAGCACAGTAAAGTTCAAAGTTTCTCAAATGTCCCACATCTCATGCAGACGGGAGAAGGAAGAAAAACTCTCCCTGCAATGCCAGCCACAATCCGACTCTGAGTCATCCGAAAACTTCGAGCTCTGATCAGCTGTCCGACACCGAGTACTGAGCGCCATCTCTGTCTGAACGATTCGACCTCCTTCTCGGTCGCCAAAAGCAGGCAAGGCCGGGGATTTTGAGGCCTACCCTCCGAAAGATTCCTGACCACACAGTAACGACAGCAGTGAACTGGCATTTCAGAAATTTCTCCAGATGTTCCTCTGTGATTTCACGTCCATTCTCCATCAAATCAGAATGGTCCACGGCCCCTATTTAACAAATACGATATCATTTTTCACCAGAGGGCTGCACACGCGCAGGCGTGCCGATATTTCTCCCATTTCTAACAGAATAAGTCTGCTTTTGTTTTCTCTGACTGTTAACGTACTTGTGGAATCTTTTTATGTCTCTTGCAAGTTTATTCTCACATGCTATTTCTGTTTATTTAGTTAGTCTTTTGGTTCATCTTTTCTGAACCGCTCCCAATTCTCAGGCCTCCAATTTTTTTTTCTGGCAACTTTGTACATCTCCAATTTGGATCTATGGATCTAACATTCTCCTTAAGATGTTGACTGGAATGGGGGCTGCAGTTATAAGGAGATATCTGATTAGTGGGCTTCTTCTCATTGGAATGCAGGAGGCTGAGGGGTGGACCTTATGGAGGGATTTAACATTACAGGGGAACATAGGTCAAGTCAGGGAAATTGAGGCTGTTCCACAGATGGGTCAGGAGTTGACTAGCAAGGAGGGCATATTGGTGGTGTGATGTGGTGCATTTGCAATGCTACCCCTCTGCTGAGATTCACAGCCTTGAGGGTCTCTGTGCCACCCTGAATGTTGCTTCTCTGCTTTGGGTTTCCAAGAAGCTGTGGGACTGCTGCATTTCTTAGAGTCCGTCTTATTTCCTGTACACTCCTGGTGATCTATTCTCATGATAGAGCTCTGGTCAGTGGGCCTACTTTGGGAATCTAGTGTTAGGCACGCACCCAACATTGTCAGCCCAGAAGGTGTCACTAAATGTTGGGGCTGTTGATCTGGGAGATGACACCATCTCCCATATTATATATTTCCTATAACAGGGTGGGCAAAACTGTACACAATAGTCCAAAAACAGCCTCACCAATATCTTGTACAACTGTAACATAACGTCCCAACTTGTACACTCAGTGTCCTAACTGATGATCTGGGAGGTGACACCAATATTAGTTCACTTATCCTCATAGTAAATATGTAGGACTTTACAGACACATTGTCAACAATATTTCACCAGTGCTTTGGGGTAGATAGTCCGGCTCTCAAAAGCATGTACTCATAGAACAGGGGTTCCCAGCCTGTGGTCCATGAATTCCTTGCTTAATGGTATTGGTCCGTGGCATAAGAAAGGTTGGGAGCCTCTGAAATGAGTTATACAGCGCAGGAACACACCTCGCTCCATATTCCCACTACCTTCTGCATGAACAAATTATTTGCCCCCCTTCATAGTAAACCTATGTCTAATTGTTGATTTATTTCTTTCCCTGAGAAAAAGACTGTGCATTCACCCTGCCAATACCTGTCATGACTTTATACCCCTCTATAGTGTCATTCCGCCCCCCCCCCACCGCCACTTTCAGTTTCCTACGCTCCAAGAAAAAAGTCCTGGCCTGCCCAACCTCTCCCTATGGTTTAGGTCCATGAGTCCTAGTAACACTCTCAGAAATATTCTTAACACTCCTTCCAGCTTAATCTTGTATTTCCGAAAACAGGGTGGCCAAAACTGTACACAATAGTCCAATATGGCCTCACCAATATCTTGTACAACTGTAACATAAAGTCCCAACTCCTATACTCAGTGCTCTGTCTGATGAAAGCCAGCATGCCAAACACCTTCTTCACCATCTTGTATATACGTCCACGTGACGCCCCTTTTAGGAGACCACACACTTGTTCTCCTTGGAGGACGGGCATCTCTTATGCCTGATAGGTGATGAGTTTTGAGCCAAGTCTGAAGTCAGGATCTTCAGACACCCTATTCCTCAATTGACCAAAGTCGGTGCTGGTGCATTGAAGAAGGTGTAGATCTATTATTAATGAATGCCAGGAGTTAGATCCCGAAATATGGGAACTGGTCCAGGCTGTCCAGAATCTCACGGCCAACTGATATTGTTGGAGGGTTGGTTGGTACAGTAGGACCTGTTGGAAGTGGACCTTGTTTTTGAAGGTGTTGAGTTTAAGACCATTGTTGCAGGGAAGCAGGCTCACAGATTTGGTCAGTGAGACAGAAGACACTGATTATGAGTAAGCACATTACCCATTTATTGACAGACAAACAGTAAAACTTTTGACCAAACATCTAAGTACTCCTCTAAGTATTAAAAGCTATGACACTAAATGTTCAGTAACACTTCAAACTCAGCAGGTATTTTGTTCCACACTACAAAACGAAACATTCAGCCAACACTGACCTAATTGTGCATGTGAGCCCTCCTAAATCTGCAGCACACTTTCCCAATGGTTTGTCAGCACTGGTCGTGACCTCAGTGTGAAGAGGAGGTCCTGGAGACAAAGGAGAGCCAGCGAGTCCCTTACATGTGCTACTCTTATACCCCTGTGGCACCCGGAACCAGACACTGGTGTCATGGCGCGGAAGGCAACCAATGGGAAAGAGCTGCTATATCCTTCGAACAAGTCAATTAACAACCGGCACTGTGAAGCCAGCTCTTGGTTGGCAAGTACATTAACCCTTCACATTCCACCCAATCTCTGGCTTATTGCTGTGCGAGGGTGAATAATTCAGTGATGACTCAGCGCATCCTCTGACTTCCTGTCAAGTCAGGCGTGGCAGCTGAGAGTACCTACCTAGGTTGCCATGGGATGCAGTCATGGGAGGGGATGCCTTCCTTCCAGCAGGCATTAACCGTAACAGTCTCATTGGCCAACAGGTATTGCTCTTCCTCGTCCCTAAGCCAACGGCAGCTGGGCAGAATGTCGTCAAAGGTCAGCCCTCGTCCCTCGCCACCTCGACTCCACAGTTCGAAGAGTTCAGTTGGAGAAGGACAAGCCTCAAAGTCTCCCAGTACAAACAGCCAGATACAAGATCAACTCTCTTCAGCCAGTGACTCGTTAGACAGCAAACGGTAGGAGCTGCCACAAGGAGTCCAGTCTGTGCTCTCGAGAGTTTGGGATTATGTGTGGAAGTGTGTGTATGAAAGTTCGTGCCAAATAATGTGTATAAATATATGTCTCAGTGTAGGAAAGAGGATGAGGATGAGTGTGTGTCTGTGTGTTTGCATGTGCATTTGCACGATACTATGTGTGAATGTGCTTATCCGTGTTTCTGATTGCTTCAGTCCCCAGTGAAAGTGCGGTAGTATAACCGGATCTGACACTATGTGAGTGCACAAGTCGTTCTGTCAGTGTGGTTTCATGTGTGACTGCACTTACAAGCACGTATCCTGCTGCACGCATGGATGTGTGCAAATGTACATGCAAGGGTGTGTGCTTGTGTGCACATAAGTGTGTGTGTGTGAATGGAGGTAGTGGGGGGAGTACCATATGAGTGTGAGTGAGTGTGTGTGTATGTATGGAGGTAGTGGGGGGAGTACCATATGAGTGTGAGAGTGTGTGTGTGTGTGTGTGTGTGTGTGTGTGTGTGTGTGTGTGTGAATGGAGGTAGTGGGGGGAGTACCATATGAGTGAGTGAGTGAGTGAGTGTGTGTGTGTGTGTGTATGTATGGAGGTAGTGGGGGGAGTACCATATGAGTGTGAGTGTGTGTGTGTGTGTGTGTGTGTGTGAATGTAGGTAGTGGGGGGAGTACCATATGAGTGAGTGAGTGTGTGTGTGTGTGTATGTATGGAGGTAGTGGGGGGAGTACCATATGAGTGTGAGAGTGTGTGTGTGTGTGTGTGTGTGTGTGTGTGTGTGTGTGTGAATGGAGGTAGTGGGGGGAGTACCATATGAGTGAGTGAGTGAGTGTGTGTGTGTGTGTATGTATGGAGGTAGTGGGGGGAGTACCATATGAGTGTGAGTGTGTGTGTGTGTGAATGGAGGTAGTGGGGGGAGTACCATATGAGTGAGTGAGTGTGTGTGTGTGTGTGTGTGAATGGAGGTAGTGGCGGGAGTACCATATGAGTGTGAGTGTGTGTGTGTGTGTGTGTGTGTGTGTGTGTGAATGGAGGTAGTGGGGGGAGTACCATATGAGTGAGTGAGTGTGTGTGTGGTGCGTGCATTTGTCTGTGAGTATACAGCTAAATGCCCCACTTATGCTTGAAGCTTTCTAGTTTAGCGTTTGATTCTCTGTCCCTGGGTCCGTCTTCTGCCCTTTAGACCTGCAGCGACTTGTCGGAAAGCTCCCGATGGTTCCCATGGGATGTGCCCTGCCGCCTCGCACCGACATGTCCACCTGTGCACCTTGGAGCTCAGAGATAAAGGCGCGTCGCCGCAGTGCTGGGCGGCCTCGGTCCCCGTCACCCCGCTGATGGGGGAGAAGAGCTGCATCCAGGTACAAGTGGAGAGCCAGGAATGCGGCTGTGCAGAGCACGACCCGCACTCCTTCCCGAGTGTTAGCGCGCCCAACACCCCACTCCACGTAGCCGAGGGCCAGCAGGTGGAGATGCTTCTTCAGACGGTGCAGCGGCAGATCCAGATCCTGGCCTTAGCCAGCCGGAAACCAGAGGACTATGAACTGATCAACGAGTGCGAGGAGGCAGCGGGAGAAAACACAGCTTTCCTTCCTGTGGCTTCGGCCGAGGAGGTACCATTTCTGCTGAAGAAGGAACAGTGCAGAGACTGTGACCTAGGAAAGTGACATTCTGCTGTTTTCATCGCATTGTGAACCTGGGCGAAAGAAAAGAATATGAAAAAGGAGAATAATTTATATGCATTTATTTAAAGCATTTAATTAGAAACCAAATAGTCTGTTGCCCCCATAGTGGTTTATGGAAACTCTTTTGTATTGTTTGATCAGATAATGTTTCTTTATTTCTGGTGAAGATCCTAGTGCCTATTGTTCGCAATGGGTGTGTATTGGGACGTGCTGTGTTTCACCAATATAACCTGGATTAGCTCCCAGCATCTCCACCGCTGATACAGTCAGGCCCCGGGCATCTCCACTGGCAGAGGCGGGGGTCGCAGACACTGGGGTGAACCAGGCCAAAGGGCAGTGATACGCCCATCAGATTTGGGAACCCCTGCTAGAAACGTTCAACACAACTTTACCTATACGTTGTGTCGCTGGGGCCAGAGTGGGGTTAACCACAGAGGCAAATTTCTAGCACAGCCATGTACTGGATCTGAACAGTTCAGCCATTAACCAACGCTCTGTGCCCCGGTTGTTGGCCAAGGAAACCCCAGGTTAACAGCCGTGTGGTGCTGCTGTTGGCCCTGGCCACCTGTGTAGCTGCCTGCCCCTGGGAACCCAGCATCACAGCTGCGGTCTTCTGCCATTGCCTCTAGGAGTCAGGATTAACCACTCTGAGCCCCTCCTATTGACCTTGGTCACCCAGTGTGCCAGTCGCGAGCCCCTGCTGTTGGCCAGTGAAATGTGGCCACGGGGCTGTAGCTGGTTGTAATAGGCAGGGACATCGGTCCTGGTGCCCGGGGTTCCTCAGCGACGGGTACCCAACTCCCACTGCCAGGGGATGACTCCCAAAGCTGCCCCTCAGTTGAGCAGAGTTCAGAATGATCCCCAAGAGTACACCGCTGGATGTGCTGCAGAGAACCAGGTGGCGGGTTGTCATGCCGTCGCAGCGTGACTGAGGCAGTAATTCCACATCGACCCAGAGCAGTGAAATGACGGCACTCCCAGTGCACCCCACCCTTTCCCTCGGCTCCTCTCCCACTCCCCCTCCCCACTGCTCCCCCACCCCCACCTCGTCCGTCCATTCTACACACCTCACAAGGCAAGAAGCCCTAAGGAAGCGAGAGGCCAGCCACCTCACTAACGCCGCGTCAGGGTTACTGTGACTGCAGCCGAGGATCACGGCCCATTCATCACACAACCTGGTGGAACCCATGGTGTACGAATTAAAAACAATTTTAAAACTCTGTGGAGCCTCTTTGATTCTGCGTCATGCACAAACAGGTTTGCCACCTCCAGAAGCTGAGGGCGACCTGCTCTTGTTAGCCTCTGCAGTCTGTGAGCTGGGGGTACCGGTGGGAAAGAAGCTCCCAGATTCCAAGCTTTCAACCACAAAGGAGAAGCAGCGTTTCCCAACTCCCCGGAGGGGACCCCAGGAAATGGTGCTCCGATACGCTTGCTGGTCCCACTTGGAGATTTATTTACCAGGTGCACATGGAAGCAGAGGGTGAGACGTGTGGCTTGCGTGGAGTACCACTGCACCCACAGTTGTGCTGGGGGCAGCCCACACGTGCTGCCACACATCCTGACACCAGTGTAGCGTGCCTGCAGTGCCCAGCAGACCTCATCCCATTTATCAGCCCTTGGGCCACAGCCTGCTGTGTCTTGGCAATTCAAGTGCTGAGCCAGATGTTTCCTAAAAGTTACGTCGGAGCCCTTGCCTCCAGCCACCTCCCAGGCAGTGTGTTCCAGATTGCTACCACCCTGTGAATGAAAAAAAGCAGTTGCTCAGTTCCTCACTCTTCACTGGAGAGCTATGATCATCAGCCTTAGCATCTCTGTCACAGGGAGAAGTTTCTTACTGTTGGCCTTATCTTTGCCTCTCATCGTTTTGCACACATCAGGTCCTCCCCGCTCCAAACAAAGCAAACCGAACCTCGCCGGTCTCCCCAGAGAATGTTCCGGTAAACTTCCTCTGCACCCTCTGCAGTACAATCACATTCAACCTGTTGTATATTGGCCTGTACATACCGTTCCAGCATTACCACACAAAATGCTGGTGCAACTCAGCTAGTCAGGTACCATTGGAATATGTTTCCTGATGAAGGGTCTCTGCCCAAAATGTCAACATTTACTCCCCTCCATAGATGTTGTCTGATTTGCTGAGTTCTTCCAGCATTTTGTGTGCATTACTCTCGATTTCCAGCATCTTCATCATCTAAAAACGCAAACAAGAGGAATTCTGCAGGTGCTGGAAATTCAAGCAACACACATCAAAGTTGCTGGTGAACGCAGCAGGCCAGGCAGCATCTGTAGGAAGAGGTACAGTCGACGTTTCGGGCCGAGACCCTTCGTCAGGACTAACTGAAGGAAGAGTGAGTAAGAGATTTGAAAGTGGGAGGGGGAGGGGGAGATCCAAAATGATAGGAGAAGACAGGAGGGGGAGGGATGGAGCCAAGAGCTGGTCAGGTGATTGGCAAAGGGGATATGAGAGGATCATGGGACAGGAGGTCCGGGGAGAAAGACAAGGGGGGCGGGGGAACCCAGAGGATGGGTAAGGGGTATAGTGAGAGGGGCAGAGGGAGAAAAAGGAGAGTGAGAGAAAGAATGTGTCTGTAAAAATAAATAACAGATGGGGTACGGGGGGGAGGTGGGGCATTAGCGGAAGTTAGAGAAGTCAATGTTCTGACTTCTTTAACTTCCGCTAATGCCCCACCTCCTGTACCTCTTCCTAGAGATGCTGCTTGGCCTGCTGAGTTCACCAGCAACTTTGATGTGAGTATCTTCATTATCTCTTGTGTTCTTACATTCTCTGGCCTGCTTAACAATGGCATGTGCCTCCTTCACTACCATATCTCCCCGTACTCTCAGCTTCAGGGATCTTTGGCCTTGCCAAGCTCCCTGGGGCCCCACCATTCATGATATACACTCACTGGCCACCTGCTCTTTAATGCAAATGTCTAATCAGCCAATCATGTGGCAGGAACTCAATGCATAAAAGCGTGCAGACATGGTCATGGTTTAGTTGCTGTTCAGACCAAACATCAGAATGGGGAAGAAATGTGACCTAAGTGACTGACTGTGGAATGAATGCTGGTGCCAGACGGGGTGGTTTGAGTATCTCAGAAACTGCTGATCTCCTGGGATTTTCATGCACAACAGTCTCGAGAGCTTACAGAGAATGGTGTGAGAAACAAAACGACATCCAGTGAGTGGCAGATCTGTGAATGACGATGCCTTGAAGTGACAGTAACTCAAATAACCATGCGTCACAACGGTGGTGTGCAGAAGAATATCTCTGAGTGCACAACACATCAAACCTTGAAGTGGATGGGCTACAGCAGCAGAAGACCATGATCGTACACTCAGTGGCCACTTTAGTACAGGTGGTGCCAAAAAAAATGGCCATTGAGTATATGTCCCATCCTTATCTGACTCCCCCAAGGTACAGCACCTCACAGTTGTCAGGGGAAGGAACACGTTTAGGATGGTGGATGGATTGCCGGTGAAGTGGGCTGCACTGGCCTAGATGGTATTGGGTTTCGTCTGTTGCTGGTGCTGCACTCACCCAGGCAAGTGGAAAGTGTCCCGTCCCACTCCTGACTTGAGAAGATTTTGGAAAATCACCAGCTTGTTGCAAAAGACTTGGTAATAGTACAGAATCTCTAATTACGTTTTTGACTGTTGGTAAACCTGGGCCCTGGTAATGTCTTTGAATGTCATAGGGAGTTGGTTAGATTCTCTCGCGCTGGGGACAGTTATTGACTGGCAGATGTAGGGTACCGATGTTAGTTGATAGGTAGCAATGCATGCCGGAATGTGGGTCTAGTTCTTGCTGCCGGCAGGCATGGACTGATTCAGTTTCTGAGGAAAGGGATTGAACTGTGCTGACATCAGTGAACCTCTGTTTGTACGTTGGAAGGAGGATAATTGATACTGCAGCAGGAACCCCCACGTAGGGCTGAGATGGCTGAGTTTCAATTGCTGGTATCTGTAAGTATCACTACCTAATACTGAAGACGATCACTCTCAGCTAGCCAGCTTCTGGTTAACTGCACCCTCACCCTCTCTTTCCTTTCTCCTCCTGATTTACCCACTTCTCCCCACATTTACTCCACTCCAAAACCTTATTTCCACTCCTTCACCCTCTCCATCTTCATACACCTCTCACTGATTCTCTTCCTTCACTACTCCCATCTGTTCTCCCCCCTTCCCTCCCTTGACTATGTACTCCACCATCTGCTCCTATCAGATTCCATCACCTTCAGCCCTCTGACAATTCAACCTATCCAAGCTTCTGTTGCTGTTTCCATTCTCCCCTCCACCATCTCCCTTTCACCCCTCCTCACCTTGATCCACCTATCGCATGACAGATTGTGATCCAGCACTTCCAGGTTCCCTCCCTTCCATATTTTAGTCCAGATAATGGGTGTCAATTTGAAACGCCGACTGTCCATTTCCCTCCACAAATGCTGCCTGACCTGCTGAGTTCCTCCAGCATCATGCACTTCGCTCCTATCCACATATATGCACAAGGGCTGTGATTAGTTTGGAGTTGAGTAATCCAGGTGTAATCTGTGATTATCAATGAGCAACCTCCCATCACTTTCCCAATCAATGAAAGCAGACTGATGGCTGTTAATTTGTCTGATTGGATTTCTTGTTTCGTAAGCAGGAGATACCTGGACAATCTTCCACTGCATCAGGTAAGTGCCAGAGACGGTATTGTCCTGGAACAGTTGGGTGGGTTTCAAGCATGGATCTTTAGCAGTTCATCAGAATGGGGCAGCTGCTGATTAAGGTCCTGCACATCAAGGGACGATCAGGCAGAACTGGAGCAGCACAGTGGCATTGCAGCTTATGCAATGCTATCACAGCGCCAGTGACCCAGGTTCAATTCCGCCACCGTCCGTAAGGAGTTTGTACGTTCTCCCTGTGACAACGGGGGTTTCCTTCCACACTCCAAAGACGGATGGGCCAACAGGTTAATTGGTCATATGGGTGTAGTCGGGCTGAAAGAGCCAGCTGCTCTGCTCTAACTCTAATTAAAAAACATAAAAGAATTTCTCACATTTCAACAACTTTTGATGCATCCAATTGTCACGGACATTATCTGACACACTCAATGCCTGCTTTATTAGGCACACCTGCTCGTTAATGCAAATATCCAATCAGCCAATCATGTGGTAGCAACTCAATGCATAAAAGCATGCAGACATGGTCAAGAGGTTCAGTTGTTGTTCAGAACAAATATCCGAATGGGGAAGAAATGTGATTTAAGTGACCTTGACCATGCACTGACTGTTGGTGCCAGATGAGGTGGTTTGAGTATCTCAGAAACTGCTGATCTACTGGGATTTCCACACACAAACTGTCTTCAAAGTTTACAGAGAACGGTGTGAAAAACAAAAAACTCCCAGTGAGTGGCAGTTCTCTGGGTGAAACACCTTGCTAATGAGAGAGGTCTGAGGAGAATGGCCAGACTGGTTCAAGTTGACAGGAAGGTGACAATAACTCAGATAACCACGCATTACAACAGTGAATCTCTGAATGCAAAACACGTTGAACCTTGAGGTGGACAGGCTAGAGCAGCAGAAGTCTATGAACATACTGTCAGTGATGAGTTTAACAGGAACATAATGAAGTATCACTGGCTGAAGGCTGCCTTCTGAGACAGTGTGATCATCACAATGTCATCCGAGCACAAATTCTGGAGGAAGATTTTTGCAAATAATTCAGTCTCCCATAACATCTATGGAATTCAACTTCAACCTGGGATTTAGAAATAAAACCATAAGAACATAACAAATAGGAGCAGGAATTGGCCATCTGGCCCTTTGAGCCTGCTCCACCATTTAATAAGATCATGACTGATCTGGCCATGGACTCATCTCCATCTACCTGCCTTTTCCCCATAACCCTTCATTCCCCTGCTATGCAAAACTCTATCCAACCTTGTCTTAAATATACTGAGGTAGCCTCCACTGCTTCATGAGGTAGAGAATTCTACAGATCCACCACTCTCTGGGAAAAGTAGTTCCTCCTCATATCTGTCCTAAATCTACTCCCCCGAATCTTGAGGCTATGTCCCCTAGTTCTAGTCTCGCCTACCAGTGGAAACAACTTCCCTGCCTCTATCTTATCAATCCCTTTTATAACTTTATATGTCCCTATATGATCTCCTCTCATTCTTCTGAATTCCAACAAGTACAGTCCCGGGCGACTCAATCTCTCCTCATAGTCTAACCCCCTCATCTCTGGAATCAACTTGGTGAACCTCCTGTGCATCGCCTCCAAAGCCAGTATATCCTTCTTTAAGTATGGAGACCAGAACTGCACACAGTACTCCAGGTGTGGCCTCACCAGTACCCCGTACAGATACAGCATAAGCTCCCTGTTCTTAAATTCAATCCCTCTAGCAATGAAGGCCAACATTCCAGTTACCTTCTTGATAGCCTGCTGCACCTGCAAACCAACCCTCTGTAATTCATGCACAAGCCCTCCCAAGTCCCTCTGCACAGCAGCATGCTGCAACTTTTTACCATTTAAATAATAATCTGCTCTTTCATTTTTCCTTCCAAAGTGGATGACCTGACATTTATCAACATTGTACTCCATCTGCCAGACCCTTGCCCACTCACTTAATCCATCTATATCTCTCTACAAGCTCCTGTATCTTCTGCACAATTTGCTTTTCCTCTCAATTTAGTATCATCAGCAAACTTAGATACACTACACACAGTGTCCTCTTTCAGATTGCTAATGTATATCGTGAACAGTTGCAGGCCCAGCACTGACCCCTGCGGCACACTGCCCACCACTGATTGCCAACCGGAGTAACACCCATGTATCCCAACTCTCTGCTTTCTATTAGTTAACCAATCCTCCATCCATGTTAATATATCACCCCCAACTCTATGCATCCTTATGCATAAGTCTTTTATGTGGTACCATATCGAACGCCTTCTGAAAATCCAAGTGAATAACGTCTATGTGTTCCCCTCTATCCACTGTGCTTGTTATATCCTCAAAGAACTCCAGTAAGTTTGTCAAACAGGACCTGCCTCTGCTGAATACATGCTGCATCTTCCTAACGGATCCATTTCTTTTCAGATACCTCGTTATTTCTTCTTTAGTTATAATTTCAAGCATTTTCCCAACTACAGATGTTAAACTAACTAGCCTATAGATAACTGCCTTTTGCCTGCATCCTTTTTGAACAGTGGTGTGACATTCGCAGTCTTCCAGTCCGCCGGGACCTGCCCAGAGTCCAGAGAAATCAACTCAGCATTAGTAACTATAACATTGTTGTAAAACCTATATTGTTCACTAATGCATTTTAGGGGAGGAAACAGCTTTAGTGTGTTTTAAACTCAGAAGCAAAATCTCAAATTTTGAGACTCCAGCCCCATGTGATTGATTCTATGGCTGAGCAAACCCCTGATGTTTACTGCTTCAGAGGAAGAATAAACCATAATCTCGACCTTGCACCAAATTCAAACAGACCGAAGTCCTTTGCAGCCCCGTCACACTTGCAAAGAACTCCAGGGATCCGGAGCCTAAATTGGACCAACTTCCCCACTGACTAATCATGCAATATCCTGACAGAGTCATACTTACAGAGTTTTACCCGCGGGCAATGCGCCAGATTCTCCATTACATCCACAAGTACATCCTGCCAGGGCAAACCCGCCAGAGGAGCCAGCGTGGTGATGCACAGCTGGGAAGGTATAGCCCTTGGAGCTCTCAATATTCATTACAAATCGGATGAAGTCCATGGTGTCAAGTCAAAGACGGGCATGGAAATGACCACATATCATCCTCCTTCAGCCGATGGTGCTTCATGGGAGAAGATTTGCAAGAAGCCTCAGTGCTATTCCATCCTCTCCAGCCTTTACAATCATGGAGGACGAGGGCAACAGATGCAGGATCCCCTGGAAGTCACTCAATATCCTGATTTGGAAATATATTGCCAGCAATATCCAGATTCCAATATGTGAATCAATACAAAAAGAATAAGCAACAGAGAAAATGGTTATCATATGTCTTTTGTTTAGTTCAAAGTAAATTTATTATCAAAGTACTTATGTGTCACAATATGCTACCTTCAGGTTCATTTTCTTGCAGGCATTTACAGTAAACTAGAGAACTACAATAGAATTTATGAAAACTACAAATAACAAAGAACCAAAAACTATCTCCATCATCATCTGCAGTCACTCGATATATGCAGGTACAAACACTACAGAATGCTCACATGATAGATGAGAGCATGATGGAGTTCTCTCTTTCT
The DNA here is from genome assembly GCF_030028105.1 of Mobula birostris. Classification (NCBI taxonomy): domain Eukaryota; kingdom Metazoa; phylum Chordata; class Chondrichthyes; order Myliobatiformes; family Myliobatidae; genus Mobula; species Mobula birostris. The sequence goes on from NC_092387.1 coordinate 41,505,726, forward strand.
TCCATCGGATACAGATGTCACTGGCAATAGCATTAACCTGAGGAGCAGGTTAATAGTCAATTACATTGGTAGTTCTGGAGTCACATATAGACCAGAGCAGTAGCCTTCTTTCACTGAAAGTCATTAATGAGGTAATGGCTTTGACAACAACCCAGTTGTACATGGTTATTATCACCAATGTTGGGACAAGATTTTTCTCTCATCTTCAGGCTTTAATTCTTCAAATTCAGCTGCACCAGCTCCTTTAGGTGGACTTGACCTTGGGTTGCTGGGTTAATCAGGAACCTGTCGTTTTATCCAATGACTTAACCACAGCACTATTGTCTGCTCATGGTGTGAACTGAGATGGAGAACAATGTAATGGAGCAATATCTAGCCTCTGGCAACACTTTCTTAAGCACATCACCCCTACTGGGGCATCAGCCACTGACAGCAGCTCACCAGTGTCCTCTGTCCTGGGCCAGTCTTCCAATTCGTCCCCAGGGGTGGCCAGCTTATAGGCAAAGATCCTTCCTTTTGCAGGACTGGGGTCTTTGGGGCTTCTGTTGGAGTTTCTCCATATTTGGGTTTTTACTGGATGGGGCTGCTAGCCCCATGCCCAATTTTCCTCCTTTTGTAGTAGGGCTTGGGACCTCCCAACATGGAGCACTGGCAATAACCTGTCCATTCCAGCTCTGTGAACAATGTATCCTCAAATCTCATTGAACTGCTGCTCTAAGTCTTGAGTAGGTGGCCCATGGCAGATTCTTCCACTTCAACCCCTCCCCAACACACACACACACACACACACACACACACACACACTTAGATAATCATTCCCTTACCAGCAAGCTACCAATTCCAGTTTACAATAGTCCTTCAAGGCAGCCCTCCCCATTCCCAGCAGTTCTTCCCAATCCCAGCAACCTCTCTTGATCCCAGCAATCTTTCCCAATCCGAGCAGTGTTTGATGTTACCAACAGCCCCGGTGTGTGGCAGGGTTAGAGACATTCCTGCAACAGGAGGCTGATTAAGGAACAATCTCTGGCCTTTTGAGAGTCCAGTAATACAGAGAGCTCACAGTACAAGTGAATGCCTGGAAGTTTCGATGTACCACATTGTTTTTTTAGTGTATTGATACTGAAATTCCAGGGCAACATGATCTTCACGTTGGATTGGAAGGTCTGCAGGATAATTGAACTACTTACCCACATTCTTGCCTCTTCCTTCCTCCTAAACAACCCTTTAGAAATATATGTTTTGTCAAACAACCAGGACAACTTGCAGGTTGTCCTTCATGCCATTCTGCCAGTGTTGATTCACTCCGCCAAAGTCCAACCATCTCCATCCCCGCCTTCACCATGCCTGGTGGAGTGCTGATTGTTCACCCTCCCTCCCCCCCCATCCCAACCTAATCCCCCTATAATTCACAGTCCTCCCCTGGTCCAATCTTAGACATGGGTGTACAAAGCACAGATGTGAATGTGCACGTACACAGGCACAAGTATATAATGCACACAGGTGAAGGAGATTTCCGTGAGCCAAGAGCCTCCCATGGTGCGAGCGGCTCGAGAGTGATGCTGGGAATTAGAGATAAAAAAGAAGCCAGCCACAGTATAAGTCAGCATGGAAATTATGTTTACAGTGCGAAATACATGTTAGTAGGGAAGTGGCGTTAGATAAATTGAAGGGATTGAAGGCAGATAAATCCCCAGGGCCAGATGGTCTGCATCCCAGAGTGCTTAAGGAAGTAGCCCAAGAAATAGTGGATGCATTAGTGATAATTTTTCAAAACTCGTTAGATTCTGGACTAGTTCCTGAGGATTGGAGGGTGGCTAATGTAACCCCACTTTTTAAAAAAGGAGGGAGAGAGAAACCGGGGAATTATAGACTGGTTAGCCTAACGTCAGTGGTGGGGAAACTGCTGGAGTCAGTTATCAAAGATGTGATAACAGCACATTTGGAAGCGGTGAAATCATCGGACAAAGTCAGCATGGATTTGTGAAAGGAAAATCATGTCTGACGAATCTCATAGAATTTTTTAAGGATGTAACTAGTAGAGTGGATAGGGGAGACAGTGGATGTGGTATATTTGGATTTTCAAAAGGCTTTTGACAAGGTCCCACACAGGAGATTAGTGTGCAAACTTAAAGCACACGGTATTGGGGGTAAGGTATTGATGTGGATAGAGAATTGGTTAGCAGACAGGAAGCAAAGAGTGGGAATAAACGGGACCTTTTCAGAATGGCAGGCGGTGACTAGTGGGGTACCGCAAGGCTCAGTGCTGGGACCCCAGTTATTTACAATATATATTAATGACTTGGATGAGGGAATTAAATGCAGCATCTCCAAGTTTGCGGATGACACGAAGCTGGGTGGCAGTGTTAGCTGTGGGGAGGATGCAGAGTGACTTGGATAGGTTGGGTGAGTGGGCAAATTTATGGCAGATGCAATTTAATGTGGATAAGTGTGAAGTTATCCACTTTGGTGGCAAAAATAGGAAAACAGATTATTATCTGAATGGTGGCCGATTAGGAAAAGGGGAGGTGCAACGAGACCTGGGTGTCATTATACACCAGTCATTGAAAGTGGGCATGCAGGTACAGCAGGCGGTGAAAAAGGCGAATGGTATGCTGGCATTTATAGCAAGAGGATTCGAGTACAGGAGCAGGGAGGTACTACTGCAGTTGTACAAGGCCTTGGTGAGACCACACCTGGAGTATTGTGTGCAGTTTTGGTCCCCTGATCTGAGGAAAGACATCCTTGCCATAGAGGGACTACAAAGGAGGTTCACCAGATTGATTCCTGGGATGGCAGGACTTTCATATGAAGAAAGACTGGATGAACTGGGCTTGTACTCGTTGGAATTTAGAAGATTGAGGGGGGATCTGATTGAAACGTATAAAATCCTAAAGGGATTAGACAGGCTAGATGCAGGAAGATTGTTCCCGATGTTGGGGAAGTCCAGAACGAGGGGTCACAGTTTGAGGATAGAGGGGAAGCCTTTTAGGACCGAGATTAGGAAAAACTTCTTCACACAGAGAGTGGTGAATCTGTGGAATTCTCTGCCACAGGAAACAGTTGAGGCCAGTTCATTGGCTATGTTTAAGATATGGATATATTTAAGATTCAGGGGGTATGGAGGGAGGTCTGGGGCAGGGTTCTGAGTTGGATGATCAGCCATGATCATAATAAATGGCGGTGCAGGCTCCGAGGGCCGAATGGCCTACTCCTGCACCTATTTTCTATGTTTCTATTAGATTAGAATATCACCATAGTAACCAGGTTATGTAAAGCTGCCAATGATTGGCATGCCTGGAATTAATACTCAACAAAATTCCTGGCCCTGCATCCAATAATTCCAAAGTTATTTGGTTAGCTATGTATTAAATTGCTTTCTTTCTGTCCCATGAGTGATGGGGTCATAGGTTTTTAGAATTAAACAGCATGGAAAGAGGCCTTCTGTCTGGCTCCACGCCGACCATGGAGTTTTCTGAGCTAGTCCTATTTGCCTACGTTTGACCCTTGTCCCTCTAAACCATTCCTGCCCATGCACCTGTCTAAATGTCTTTGAAATGCTTTAATTGCTCCCAACTCTACCACCTCCTCCCTCACCTTATTCTATAAACCCACTGCCATTTGTGCAGAAAAGTTGTCACTCAGGCCCCCTTATAAATCTTCTCCCCTCACCTGAAACGTATGCCTTATAGTTTCAGACTTCCCTACCCTGGGAAAAAAACTGTGACCATTCACTTTATCTGTACCCCTCATGATTTTATATAACTCTATACGAGCCCTCCTCAACCTTCTGTGCCCAAGAGAAACCTATCCTGTCTCACCTTATAACTCAAGATCTCCAAAACCAGTAACATCCTTGTGAATTTTTTCCACGCCCTTTTTAGCTTAGGAACATTTCTCCAATAGTTAAGTGCCTAGAACAGCACGTAAAACTCAATGGGTAGTTTTATCGAAGTCTTCTACAATTGTAACATAATGTCCTATCTCTTGTTCTCATTGCCCTGACTGATGAAGACAAGCATGCCAAACACCTTCTTCACCACATTGTCTACCTGGGTCACAGACTTTCAGGAGAATATGTACTTGTACCTCGAGGTCTCTCTGTTCTATGGCATTCTCCAGGGCCATGCTATTTATTATGTAAGTCTGCCCTAGTTCAATTTTCCAAAATGCAACACTTCATGTTTGTCCAAGTTAAATAACATCTGACATTCCTCGGCCTAACTTCCCAATTGATTTAGATCATTTTGTAATTTTAGATAACCTTCTTCATTGCCTACAATAGACTAATTTTGGTGTCATCCACAAACGTACTAACCATGTCCACTACTTTCTCATCCAAGTCATTAATATAGGTAATGAACAAAAGTGAATCCAGCGCCAAACCCTGGAGCACACCACTGGTCACAGACTTCCAATCTGTAAACAGACTTACACTACCACCAAGTTAATTTTGTATCTAATTGGCCAGCTTACTCTGGATCCCATGTGATCTCACCTTCTAGACAAGTTTACCCATGCAAGATGTTGTCAAACGTCTTAGTAAAGACCATGTAGACAACATCTACAACTCTGCCCTCATCAATCCTCTTGGTCACCTCTTCAAAGTATTCAGTCAAATTTGTGAGTCTTGATTTGCCATGCACGTAATTTCCCACAGTCCATGCCTTTCCAAATACAGCTGGTCATGAACTCTGTTGTATTCCTTTACTTTCCTGTAAATGCCTGCAAGAAAATGAATCTCAGGGTAGTGTATGGTAACATACAGTAAATGCACTTTGATAATAAATTTGACTTTGACATTGACTTTGACTTTGAGATCCTATCTCTCAGAATGTGTTCCAGAATCAGAATGAGAATTGGGTTTAATATTATTGGCATTTGTCACTTTGCAGCAGCAAGTGCATTGAAATACATAATAATAAAAATCTACTATAAATTACTATATATATATATATATATATAGCACTGTGCAATAATCTTTGGCACATATATATAGCTAGAGTGCCTAGGACTTTTGTACAGTATTTTATAAAATGTCTTTCCAGTTACCAAATAACACTTAATATTACTGAGCTAATACAAAACTAAGTACTCTTATTTCTGTTTCCCAGCCACCTTCTGAATTTATCATATATATAGTATTGTGCAAAAGTCTCATGTATATATATGCCTGAGACTTTTGCACAGTGCTGTTAAAAATTATATTAAATAAGTGGTGCAAAAAGAAAGGAAAAATAAACCGGGGAAGTGTTCATGGGTTCATTGTTCATTCAGAAATCTGATGGTGCAGGGGGAGAAGCTGTTCCTGAAACGGTGAGTGTGTGACTTAAACATAGAAACATAGAAAATAGGTGCAGGAGTAGGCCATTCGGCCCTTCGAGCCTGCACCGCCATTTATTATGATCATGGCTGATCATCCAACTCAGAACCCCGCCCCAGCCTTCCCTCCATACCCCCTGATCCCCGTAGCCACAAGGGCCATATCTAACTCCCTCTTAAATATAGCCAATGAACTGGCCTCAACTGTTTCCTGTGGCAGAGAATTCCACAGATTCACCACTCTCTGTGTGAAGAAGTTTTTCCTAATCTCGGTCCTAAAAGGCTTCCCCTCTATCCTCAAACTGTGGCCCCTCGTTCTGGACTTCCCCAACATCGGGAACAATCTTCCTGCATCTAACCTGTCCAATCCCTTTAGCATCTTATACGTTTCAATCAGATCCCCCCTCAATCTTCTAAATCCCAATGAGTACAAGCCCAGTTCATCCAGTCTTTCTTCATATGAAAGTCCTGCCATCCCAGGAATCAATGTGGTGAACCTTCTTTGTACTCCCTCTATGGCAAGGATGTCTTTCCTCAGATTAGGGGACCAAAACTGCACACAATACTCCAGGTGTGGTCTCACCAAGGCCTTGTACAACTGCAGTAGTACCTCCCTGCTCCTGTACTCGAATCCTCTCGCTATAAATGTCAGCATACCATTCGCCTTTTTCACCGCCTGCTGTACCTGCATGCCCACTTTCAATGACTGGTGTATAATGACACCCAGGTCTCGTTGCACCTCCCCTTTTCCTAATCGGCCACCATTCAGATAATAATCTGTTTTCCTATTTTTGCCACCAAAGTGGATAACTTCACATTTATCCACATTAAATTGCATCTGCCATGAATTTACCCACTCACCCAACCTATCCAAGTCACTCTGCATCCTCTTAGCATCCTCCTCACAGCTAACACTGCCACCCAGCTTCGTGTCATCCGCAAACTTGGAGATGCTGCATTTAATTCCCTCATCCAAGTCATTAATATATATTGTAAACAACTGGGGTCCCAGCACTGAGCCTTGCAGTACCCCACTAGTCACCGCCTGCCAGGCTCCTATGCCACCTTCTTGATGGCAGCAATGGGAAGAGGGTCTGTCCTGGGTGACGGGTCCCTGACTGATACATGCTACCTCTTTGAAGGTCTCCTGGGTGCTGGGGAGGCTCGTGCCCATGATTTAGCTGGCTGAGTTTACAACTTTCTGCAGCTTTTTCCAGACTTGTGCAGTGGCCCCTCCATACCAGACAGTGATGCAGCCAGTTAGAACAGTCTCCATGGTACAACTTCAGAAATTTGCGAGTGTCTGTGGTGACATAACAATTCCTTTCAAACTCCTAATGAAATATAGCCGTTGTTGTGCATTCTTTGTAATTGCATCAATATGTAGGGTTCAGAACAGATCTTCAGAGCCTACAACAATCTGACAGCTTCAAGATCACTTAACTATTCATTTATGTGTTTGTTTAATGAAGCTGATTTAAGAGCTGAATTTAAATTGCACAGCTACCATGGTGGGATATGAAGATGCCTCTGGTTTGTAGTCCAGTCCACGCGATTACTTTTCCAAATACAACCCCTCTGCTCCTGTCTCCAAGGTTACGGTGTGTATCTGGGTGCACAACCATTCCCAGGATTCAGTCTATCCTAGAATACAAATCAATCATTGTCCGAAGATACAGCACAGAAAGAGGCCATTCGGTCCACTGACTCCGTGGCCGTCGTCAAGCATCCCTTTTCTCTTATACGATTGATCATATTATTGACTGCACATTCTCATCAATTCCCTGTAGATTCCGTCACTCGCCAGCATGGTCATGTGGGCGGAAACCAGAGCATCCGGGGTCTCGGGGGAACGCATGAACTCCACACGTACAGAGTCAGAGGTCGGGATTGAACCTGGGTTGACGGAGCAGTAAGGTAGCAGGTCTACCAGCTGCAATGTTGCCTGTGGGGTCAACAAGCTATCTCAGGGCAGAATGTATTCCAGCAGTTCATAGTCCCTTTTACTGAACTTGTTATCTCCTGCAGACCACCAGACCGGGGCAAGCACAGCACTGAGTGTGGAATTTCCAGAGTTGGTGGAAATTTCACACTGTGACAGGAAGGAGATGATTGTACAAACTCTCTGACAACTTTATCTGCACAGGAACCTTCATCTGATTACACACTATCTTTATCCAATGAACTACTCTCAGTAAATAATGCTCCTTTTCAACAACTTAATCTCTACCTCAGCACATTCTCTTGGGAGTTGCCGGGCAGGAATAAAGATCGGAGCACTGTTGGGGGAATTTAGTTAAAGACCATGATTTCTGAATCAATTTGCAGAAAAAAAATTGTCAGCCATTATTGTTCTGTCCTCATCTTCACGTGGTCCATCACTAACGTAAATAGTGGGACTATTATGAGAAGGAAGATCCATCAATCTTGTTGGCTCACATAAAAAACCAGGAAGGGTTTATGGGACAGCTGTGGGACACCTGCTATGGAAGGGTCACTGGGAGCAGGGACGGTGGGAAAGGGCCCGTCAGCAAAAGGCCCTGAATCAAACTTCTCTGACAGTTGTGCTATGGGAGAGGTGGTTGCTCATAATAAACCTCCAACATCTGGGATTTCATTTAACTTCTGTTCATCCACCCTGATAACAATGTGATTTTGGTTGTGTTAAGTTACAGACGACATGTCCACATGATCACTAAAACCATCATGATCTCGGCCATCCCATCCCCAGCCACAGCTTGCCTGTGAGAAATGATGTGTGTGTGTGTGTGTGTGTGTGTGTGTGTGTGTGTGTGTGTGTGTGTGTGTGTGTGTTTAAGTGTGAGTGTGTGTGTAAATGTGAGTGTGGTGTGTAAGCGTGTGTGTCCATGTGTGTATAATTCTGAGTGTGGTGTATAAATATGAGTGTCTGTGTCTAAGTGTGTGTGTGTGCATCTGTGTGTGTAAGTGTCTGTGTGTAAGTGTGAGTGTCTGTGTGTGTGTGTGAGTGTCTGTGTATGTGTGAGTGTCTGTGGTGTGTAAGTGTGAGTGTATGTGTGTGTGTATGTGTGAGTGTGTGTGTGTAAGTGTGAGTCCATGGTGTGTAAGTGTGAATCTGTGGTGTGTAAGTGCGAGTATTGGACCTGAGACCTGAGCATTGGGAAGTCCCTGGGTCCTGCTAGACTTCAGCCCATGACTGATAAATCTTAGAGGTTTCTCAGCTGTGATCAGTAGTTCAGCCAAAGGGGAACGGTTAATGGGATATAGTTTGACTTTCCGCAAGCCTTACACAATATATTATTTTTATTAAAATCAGAGTCACAGGACTGGGAATGATCCACTGAATCAAACTTGGGACCAATGGGCAGAAGGTCAAAGGTTGGTTTATCATCAAAGTATGCAGCTCTGAAATTCTTCAATTCTCCGGGCAGCCGTGAGACTAAGAAAGAAAAGGAAGACAGCGTGATCACCAACTCCCAAATCCCTCCTCCCCACAAATAAAAAACCAAACAGGCACATCAACCCCCAAATCCCTCCTCCTGCACAAAAAAACGAGCAAAATAGATCGGGCACATTGACCACCAAATCCTCCTCCACCACAAAATAAAAGACTCAAGATCTATAGCTCAAAGTCCAATCTAAAACACAGCAAAACCTGGGGAACACTTTCTGAGTCCAGAGGCAGACGTCTCCCTCTCTGGTACCAAGCGATCAAAAGACAGGCAGCCGGCGCTCAACCCTGCCCCCCTGCACTTGCCCTGATGTTTCAATCTCCCTCGTCAGTGTAATTGGTGGACAATGCGGACAATGGAAGCTATAATCAGTGAAACGGGGCCAAACGTCGGCTCACGTGCCACCATACAGCCTCCTCACCACGAGGTTCGTATATGCTGCCTCTGTCTTCCGGAATCTTCTTGGAGACTACAGAGCGCGGCAGCACCCAAACGATCTCCAAACAGCAAAACACAGGCTCCAACAGTTCCAGAATCACATTCGTGAGAGACAAACGTAAAAGAAGCGAAAAAGATGTTTCTATCCAGAAGATGTCAACCAGAGGAGCATTGTACACAGAGGGTGTGAATCAACAGCTCATCTCCTGATTGGAAAATAGCGTTCAGTGTGTGCCACCTTGATCAGTCCCAGTGCCCAGCACTTCACCATCTGTACTTGGGTGAGGGGGATGGGTTTGGGACGGCCAGGTTTGCAGATGCTACAAAGCTAAGTGCCAGTGTGGGCTGTGAGGAGAACGTGGGGGAGATTTCGAGGGAATATAGACAAAGTAAATGCATCAGCCAAGATGTGGTAGTTGGAATAACATGTAGACAAAGAGGAGGTCATTGACTTTGAGTGAAAATAGGAAAGCTGTGTATTTTCCAAGTTCAGATTCAGACTAACTTATCACATGTGCGGTGAAATGCATGTTTGCGTTAACAACCAACACACCTCAGGATATGCTGGGGCAGGCTGCAAGTAGTGCCACACATTTCAACGCCAACATAGCATACCCACAATGCTCCACAGCAGACAACTAATCAGAACACAACAAGCAACAAAACAACAACAGAAAAATAAGCCCCTCTCCTCCCTCCCAAACAGCCACATACACACACAGACATTTCACCAAAATTCAAAGTTCAAAGCAGGTTTAACATCAAAGTACATATGCGTCACCACATACAAACCCTGAGATTCATTTTCTTGTGGGCATTCTCAGTAAATCCAATAACCATAATGGAATCAATGATAGACTGTACCCACTTGGGTGTTCAACCAGTGTGCAGGAGACAACAAACTGTGCACATACAAAAGAAAAAGAAAAAAAAAAAATAAAAAATAAATATGGAGAACATGAGATGAAGAGTCCAGAGGTTGTGGGAACAGTTCAGTGATGGTGCAAATGAGGATGAGTGAAGTTATCCCCAAGCATTGATTCTAGACTGCTGCTGGTGGTATGTAACCTGCAGTCAGGATTATGGAGAACTCCCCTGGGAAATAGAATGGTCGGCATTTGGTCACTGGGTGTGCAAGTTCAGGGGAACAGGGGTTCGACAAAACCACCATATCAGAGCTCCATCAGGGGTTTATCAAGAAACACACAACCACACCTTTTCCCTTTTCTGAATCATCAGTTTGGTCTTCTCTATCAACCCCCAGACTAGCTGATGATGGCAGCCTGAACTCTAGGATGGAACACAGGGTGCAACATCTAACTCAGTAACGCCAGGCCTCCTCATGCCTTCTGCTCATACAGACAACCAATTCCAGGAACCACTGACCTAGGAGAGCCTGATATCTACAGATGCTCTTCATCACCTGTCCGTGTTGCTGGTCTTCAAGCTCACAGCAGAGCATCAATGCTGGTATTGCTGGTCTTTGAGTGTGGACCACAGTATCACCGGCTGTCGAATGTGGATTAGAGCTACGGTGCCCATATCGTCGGCAGTCGAGAGCAGGGTGAAGCAGCGATGCCCATATTGTTGGCTGTTGAGCATGGATGCTGCAATCTGGAGCAACAAAGAACAAATTGCTGGAAGAACTCAGCAGGTCAGGCAACAGTTGTGGAGGGAAGGGGAGAGTCGGCAGATTGGGTCGAGAACAGGTGTTTCCTAACCCGCTAAGATCCATGTCTGAAAGAGGAAGAAATTATTCACCCAGGAGGCAGTGAATATTTGGGATTCTCTACAGAGCAGTGCAAGCTAATATGATAGGTTATCGACTTTAAGGTAGTCAAGGGAATGTAGGACAATGCAGGGTGATGTTTTGAGGTGGAAGATGGGTTGTGTTGTTATTGAATGGCAGAGCAAATATGAGGGGGGTGATTATCCTTTTCCACCCATTTCTTCTTCTTATGACTGTGGAATAGGTACCAGTGAATGATGTGATGTCCCCCCCTCAACCCCAGTTCATTCCCCAACACCAGGAGCCGGTCTTGGAAGGGCATATTGTAAATCCAGGCTGAGCAGCCCTGGACTATTTGAAGGTGATGTCTAGGAGCTCATGGCCTGCCTGAAGTCAAAAGGTTACCTGATAATGACACCTTTCATGTGACTGAACAGAAGGTGTTAATGAGGCAAAACACACAAAATGCTGGCGGAATTCAGCAGGTCAGGCAGCATCTATGAGACCTATGAAAGAGACCTGGTTAGGCTCGTTTGGAATACAAATGCTACCTTGGCCCGCTACACCATCGTTCACCCAATTAAATATTTTCTTGAATTTATTCAATATGTTGTTCATAAATATTTTAACTATGGACATCAATATTCAGTTCTTTGAAGGTTCTTGAAAAATTCCCTGAAGGGTCCTTCAGGCAGATTGCTTTTGGCTGCGATTGTTAGATTTCAGACCAGAAATATTAAACTTCATTCTAGGAATTTTCTTCTGCTAAGCTCAAGGCTCTTTTTATAGTCCCAGGTAGCACAGAGATCAAACAACCTGTGGATTGTGGCAGCATATCTAATCTGAAGGAGTTTATTAGAAGTACAGAAACAAATGGGAAAATTCTATGGGTCTAGTTCATCAAAGCACTAAGAGCAGAATCCCCGATGTATATATCAACACCAACGTTGTTTCTTCTTCCCTTTTGTTTTCTTTCCCTTTCTCCTCCACTGCTTCTGGCTACCCTCTTGCATTTACATCTCTTCCAGGCAAATTATCTGCAATTAGCAAACTTTCACTCCCCTTTCTTTCTGTCACTCAATCTCTCCATCTCCACCCTATCACGGGTACCACTCCCTTTGATCTCTCCGCGTTTTCCTCTTCTCTGCAGTTTAAAGGATGGTTGTTTACAGCTGTGCCCTTAGTTCTGATGGAAGGTCGTCAATTTAAGACATGAGAGATTGCAGATACTGAAATCCAGAACATAATACCTGGACTGGTAAATGAGTAAATTGGTTTATTGGTGTCACATTCGCCAAGTTACAGTGGAAAACTGTTTTGCATGTCACCTATACAGATCATCTCATTGCAACAGTGCATTGAGGTCGTACGGGGAGAACAATAACAGAACAGCATGAGGAATAACGTCTTCGCTCAGAGGGTCATGAGAGCTGCCAGTGAGAGTGAGGGCCTGCGCAACTGGGGCGTACGAGCTTGATCTCAAAGTTTATCAGAAGTTTAGATAGGTACATGAATAGTAGGGGTACAGAAGGCTATGGTCCTGGAGCAGGTCGAGGGGAGTAGCCAGTTTAAATGGTTTGGCTTGGACTAGATGGGCCGAAGGGCCTGTTTCTGTGCTGTGACTCTACAAAGTGTTACAGTTATAGAGGGTAAGGTGCAAAGCCATAGTGAGGTAGATTGTGAAGTCTAGGGTATTGTTGGAGGAACTCAGAGGGTCAGGCAGCATCTGTGGAGGGAAGTGGACAGTTGCCATTCTGGGTTAACACCCTTCAGCTGGACTGAAAGATAGTGGGGAGATAGTAGGAAAAGGTGAGAGGGCGGGGGTGGAGAAGAGCTGTCAAGGGTTGGTTGGTGTTGCAGGTTGTGTCATTTTAATTTTTGAACTTGAAACATTAGTTCTGTTTCTCTCTCCACGGATGCTGCCTGATCTGTGAACATTTTGAACTTTTTCAAGTTTTATTTCAGACTTCCAGCATTTGCATTTTAGGAACTAAATAGCAGTTGACTGTTCAGTCATCAGCTCAATGTGACCGAACCAGCTGCTGGACCAGTGAGCTTCCCTTCATGGTGGTGGTAATGAGGCTTTAGAGCAGATTTGTTAAGCGCAATGTGGAGTTAGCAACAAGTCCAGACTAGATTTGCCAACTGGCTGCAAAACAGAGTTGTAGATTAGGTGTTAAGTGGAGTTATTAAGAAGGAAAAGAGTTGGAAGCAACATTCTTCGGGGATCTATACTGCAGCACTACATCATCTGGGCTCAAAAATTGAAATACCAATTGCATTTTGCATTTGTCACCGAACTGGGAGATAGCAGTTAATGCAGAGAGAGGCTGTAACATAGAATGGGGGGGGGCATTAGAAATATTTCTGGCCACATTTTAACCTGAGCAAGGATGGATAATCTCTTAACATCTATACTTCAAAACTGCAGACCAGCACACAGGGGGCATCTTGATAGAAAAATGAGTAGAAACCGTACACCCTTTAAATAACATGTCTAAATGAGAGAAAAGAGTAAAACGTCAGGCTCACTAATCAATGAACGTCAGGCGTGTTCAATTTAAGCATCAAAACAAGCAGGCAAGAACTGCAGATTATTCTTCAAATGAAAGAACTATTAAGCATATCTAGACTATGTGTTTGCGTACACTGGTTCTGGTCACATTATAAAGAAAAGAATTAAATTACATGAGGAAGTGCAGTAAAAACAGGAGGGATTATAGTAGTCAGAACGATTGACAGGCCGAGTCCTTTCCCTAGAAAAATGAAGACAAGAGAGTAGGTGTTGGAGGTCTCTAAGGTGAGCAAGGTGTTTGATGGGATAGATGGAGAGTCGTATTTCCATTGGCAGGTGGAACCAGAACTGATGCCACGAAATATCAAGCAGCCACTGCTAAATCTGACGGGGAATTTTAAGGAAAACCTCTTCACCCACAGAGTGGTGAAAAGGTGTTGAGATATATTTGAGAGAAATTTCGATGAACACATCATGGATAAAAGAGCAAAAGGATCTGTTAATCATGAAATGAGGATAGCTAGGAGGAGGTAACAGGTTAGAAACACACCATAGGGATTTGGCAAAACAACTGTTCCTCAATTAATTACTTTGCAATTGTTTTGAACACTCTAATATGCCCAAAACTTCACCAATTTATCTCCCTCGTCTCTGAATGCTGCCTGTCAGATCTTTGTTCCAATAAATTCCCTGGCTTCTCAGTCCCCTCCCCGACTTCGAACTCTTGCTGATCTGGAACGAGGACGGCAACTAATTCGCCGACTCTGCTCCAAGGAAATTCACTCCAGTAACTGCACGCCACCCTGCCAGGAAACTGCTGTACTGTTCACTGAGCAAGACGCTAACTCTCATACAACAGGGTGCACTGGAAGAGGTGAATTGTCAGAGTTGAACACAAGGGATTTTGCAAGTGCCGGAGGTCTTGAGCAATGCACAAAAATTCTGGAGGAATTCAGCAAGTCGGGCAGCTTTTTTTGGAGGGGAGTAAAGAGTCAATGAGTTGGACCGAGACCCTTCAACAGGACGGGACAAGAAGTGGGGGGCAGAAGCCTGGATAAGAAGTTGAGTAAACAGAATGTGTACAAGTCGGCAATTGTTAAGTGAAACCAGGTGAGAGGGAAGATGGGTACGCAGGGGAGGAGAGGATGATGTAAGAAACTGCAAGGTGATAGGCTGAAGGGGTAAAGGGATGAAGAAGAAGGAAAGTAAAAGGTTAGGGCATTGGACCATAGAAGAAAGGGAAGGAAGAGGGGAACTAGAGGGAGGTGATGGGTAAGTGAGGAGAAGAGAAGGGGAGTGAGGGTAACCATAATGGGGAATGGAAAAGGAAAGGAGGAGGAAGGGGGAGAAATTACTGAAAATTGGGGAAATCGATATTCATGCCATCAGGTTGGAGGCTACCCAGACAGAATATGAGGTGTTGCTCCTCCACCCTGAGTTCGGCCTCTTACTGACAGTCTTCCATGGGCAGACATGCCAGAGTAGGAATGGGAACTTGAATTGAAAGGTACCAGGAGGTCTTGCCTTTTGTCAGAACTGTGTTGTCAACTGAGACTGCCGTAATCTCCAACCTCTCAATCCCGCCTCTGGGTGTTCACAGCTCAAGTTACATCACTCTTCCAGAAATGCACAATATTTAACTGTTAGTGAACTGGGCTCTCTGATCACACTGTGAAAACAATGACATTTAAATTTTGTAATAGAAACAATGTTGGATGAAAGGTCCTGGGCTTGGAATGTTCCTCTTTTCACAGACGCTGCCTGATCTTCTGAATATTCCCATCTTCTTCTGTCTTCATTTCTTGAGATTCCTTTAATCGCCATTCAAAGCTTTAGTGTGTTGGTGCATGGTTTACTTTTTCTAAGCAAACAACCTGCTAATCAGGATGCCCCTTTATATAACCATATAACCATATAACAATTACAGCATGGAAATAGGCCATCTTGGCCCTTCTAGTCCATGCTGAACTCTTACTCTCACCTAGTCCCACTGACCTGCACTCAGCCCATAACCCTCCATTCCTTTCCAGTCCATATAGCTGTCCAATTTAACTATAAATGACAACATCGAACCTGCCTCAACCACTTCTGCTGGAAGCTTGTTCCACACAGCTATCACTCTCTGAGTAAAGAAGTTCCCCCTCATGTTACCCCTAAACTTTTGTCCTTTAACTCTCAACTCATGTCCTCTTGTTTGAATCTCCCCCACTCTCAATGGAAAAAGCCTATCCACGTCAACTCTATCTGTCCCCTTCATAATTTTAAATACCTCTATCAAGTCTCCTCTGGACCTTCTACATTCCAAAGAATAAAGACCCAACTTGTTCAACCTTTCTCTGTAACTTAGGTGACGAAACCCAGGTAACATTCTAGTAAATCTTCTCTGTACTCTCTCTATTTTGTTGACATCTTTCCTATAATTCGCTGACCAAAACTGTACACAATACTCCAAATATGGCCTCACCAATGCCTTGTACAATTTCAACATTACATCTCGACTCCTATTCTCAATTCTTTGATTTATAAAGACCAGCATACCAAAAACTTTATTCACCACCCTATCCACATGAGATTCCACCTTCAAGGAACTATGCACCATTATTCCTAGATCCCTCTGTTCTACTGCATTCTTCAATGCCCTACCATTTACCACGTATGTCCTATTTTGATTAGTCCTACCAAAATGTAGCACCTCACATTTATCAGCATTAAACTCCATCTGCCATCTTTCAGCCCACTCTTCTAACTGGCCTAAATCTCTCCGCAAGCTTTGAAAACCTTCTTCATTATCCACAATTCCACCTATCTTAGTATCATCTGCATACTCACTCATCCAATTTACCACCCCATCATCCAGATCATTAATGTATATGACAAACAACATTGGACCCAGTACAGATCCCTGAGGCACACCACTAGTCACCAGCCTCCAATCTGACAAAGAGTCATCCACCACTACTCTCTGGCGTCTCCCATCCAGCCACTGCTGAATACATTTTACTACTTCAATATTAATACCTAACGATTGAACCTTCCTAACCAACCTTCCGAATGGAACCTTGTCAAAGGCCTTACTGAAGTCCATATAGACAACATCCACCGCTTTACCCTGGTCAACTTTCCTAGTAACCTCTTCAAAAAATTCAGTAAGATTCGTCAAACATGATCTTCCACACACAAATCCATGTTGACTGTTCCTAATCAGACCCTGTCTATCCAGATAATTATATATACCATCGCTAAGAATACTTTCCATCAACTTACCCATCACTGACGTCAAACTCACTAGGTTGCTAGGTTTACTCTTAGAACCCTTTTTAAACAATGGAACCACATGAGCAATATGCCAATCCTCCGGCACCATCCCCATTTCTAATGACATTTGAAATATTTCTGTCAGAGCCCCTGCTAGTTCCACACCAACTTCCCGCAAGGTCCTAGGGAATATCCTGTCAGGACCCGGAGACTTATCCACTTTTATATTCCTTAAAAGCACCAGTACTCCTCTTCTTGAATCATCATATTTTCCATAACTTCCCTACCTGTTTCCCTTATCTTACGCAATTCAATATCCTTCTCCTTAGTGAATACCGAAGAAAAGAAATTGTTCAGAATCTCTCCCATCTCTTTTGGCTCCACACTTAGCAATCCACTCTGATTCTCCAAGGGACCAATTTTATCCCTCACTATCCTTTTCTTATTAATATAACTGTAGAAACCCTTTGGATTTATTTTCACCTTACTTGCCAAAGCAACCTCATATCTTCTTTTAGCTTTTCTAATTTCTTTCTTAAGATTCTTTTTACATTCTTTATATTCCTTGAGCACCTCACTTACTCCATGCTGCCTATATTTATTGTAGATATATCTCTTTTTCTGAACCAAGTTTCCAATATCCCTTGAAAACCATGGCTCTCTCAAACTTTTAACCTTTCCTTTCAACCTAACAGGAGCATAAAGATTCTGTACTCTCAAAATTTCACCTTTAAATGACCTCCATTTCTCTATTATATTCTTCCCATAAAACAAATTGTCCCAATCCACTCCTTCTAAATCCTTTCACATCTCCTCAAAGTTAGCCTTTCTCCAATCAAAAATCTCAACCCTGGGTCCAGTCCTATCCTTCCCTATAATTATATTGAAACTAATAGCATTGTGATCACTAGACCAGAAGTGCTCCCCAACACAAAACTCCATCTCCTGACCTATATCATTCCCTAACAGGAGATCCAACACTGCCCCTTCTTTAGTTGGTACCTTTATGTATTGCTGCAAAAAACTATCCTGCACACATCTTACGAACTCCAAACCATCCAGCCTTTTTACAGTATGGGCTTCCCAGTCTATGTGTGGAAAATTAAAATCTCCCACAATCACAACCATGTGTTTACTACAAATATCTGCTATCTCCTTACAAATTTGCTCCTCCAATTCTCGCTCCCCATTTGGTGGTCTATAATACACCCCCATAAGTGTCACTACACCTTTCCCATTCCTCAATTCCACCCAAACAGCCTCCCTAGACAAGCCCTCTAATCTATCCTGCCAGAGCACCGCTGTAATATTTTCTCTGACAAGCAATGCAACACCTCTCCCTCTTGTTCCTCCAATTCTATCACACCTGAAGCAATTAAATCCAGGAATATTTAGTTGCCAATCACACCCCTCCTGTAACCATGTTTCACTAATAGCTACCACGTCATACTTCCAGGTATCGATCCATGCTTTAAGCTCATCCACCTTTCTTGTAATGCTCCTAGCATTAAAATAAATGCATTTAAGAAATTTTCCACCTCTTACTCTCTGTTTATCACTAATGGTGCAAATAACTTTACTACTGTATTTTCTTCCCTACATCTGTTCCTACACTCTGGTTCCCCTACCCGCTTGTATCTAGTTTAAATCCACTGGAGCCTCTCTAGCAAACCTGCCTGCAAGAATATTTGTCCCCCTCCAGTTCAGATGTAAACTGTCCCGCCGGAACAGGTCCCACATTCCCTGGAAAACTGCCCAATTATCTATAAATCTGAAGCCCTCCCTCCTGCACCATGTCTTCAGCCATGTGTTGATCTGTGCTATCTTACTATTTCTAAACCCGCCTGCACGTGGCACTGGTAGCAATCCTGAGATTGCTATCCTGGAGGTCCTGTCCTTTAACTTGGTGCCTAACTCCCTAAACTCACCTTTCAGGACCTCCTCACTCTTCCTACCCACGTCAATGGTCCCTACATGGACCACGACACCCGGCTGCTCACCCTCCCTTTTGAGAATACCGAGAACTCGATCTGAGATATCGCATTTGATTTTATGCAAACGGCACATTTCACTGTGTGTTTCAAAGCACACGTGACCAATAGAGCTAATCGGTTTTTATCTTTCACCTTATTTTAGAGTCGACCCCATCTTCCTATAGTATATTGTACCACAGGCACAATTATCCAGCCCTCTATCCCGTCGGCATTTGTAGATTCCAGTGAGTGAGCAATCATTATCTGCCCTCAAGCTTCCCTTTAGGAAAATCTCGTGTTCAGATGCCAGTGTTTGATTAGCTGCACGTTTAATTATTCGGTAATGGAAGGAGTTACATTTATTCAGCAAAGCGTTTATCCTATTTGTAAACTGGTTTCAGTGAGAGGGTCCATCACCGGATCCGATAACTGCAAGCTCAGTCCAGCTGGGCAAATATTCTCCTGCGAGCTGACTTCCGGCACAGGACTCCGGGATCAGAATGAGATTCTGGCACGAGCTGGAGATGGAAGAATAGGTTAGTGGGGACTGGGGAGGGGGGATGAATGGGACTGCTCTGAGACCCATCATAGGCTCAGTGGTCAGGATAGCCTCCTTCCCTGTTGTAACAGAGTGCAGAGAACACAACTTCCCAATCCCCCCAGGAAAAAATCGCACAGGAGGTTAGAGAATTTTTAACAAAGGAAGAAACCTGGCCTAGTGGTTAGTCTAATTGTTTTACAGTGCTGTGTGACTACATGAGTCTCCTCTGGGTGCTTCAATTGCCTGCCACAGTCCACCATGTGCGGTTAGGATCAGAGAGTTGTGGGCATGCTATCCTGGTGCCAGCAGCACGCCGACACTCGCAGGCTGCCCAGCACAATCCTCACTGATTTGATTTGACGCAAATGGCACATTTCACTGTGTGTTTCAATGCACACGTGACCAATAAATCTAATCGGTTTTTATCTTTTGAGAGGCAACCCCATCTTCCTATAGTATATTGCCTCTTGCTTGCTGCCGTTCCTCTGTACGCACATCCCCAAGCGTTCAAAGTTATTAGTGGTATAGACAGGATAAACACAAGCAGGCTTTTTTCACTGAGGGTCTCGGCCTGAGACGTCAACCGTTTATTCATTTCCATCGCTGCTGCCTGACCCGCTGAGTTCCTCCAGCGTTTGGTGTTTGCTGCTTTTCCACTGAGGCCAGGTGAGCCGAGAGCTAGAGGCCATGGGTTAAGGGTAATAGGTGAAATGTGTAAGGCAAACGTTGGTTGGGGGAAAGCTTCCTCACTCAGAGGGCGCTAGGAGTGTTGAACAAGCTCCTAGCAGACACGGTAGATGTCGGTTTGGTTTGAACACTTAAGAGAAATTTGGAAATGTACATGGATGAGAGGGTAATGGAGGGCGATGGACTGGGAGTAAATCGATGGGATTCAGCGAATTAATAGTTCAGCATGGACTAGATGGGCCAAAGGGCCTGTTTCTGTACTGTGGTATGCTATGATTCTCCCTTGCTCTTTCACTTACCCTGCCTGATGCTCTCTTTTGCTGTCTTTAACACTCTCAGCCAAAGAGACTGTCTGTCTCTTTCTCATTTTCTCTCTTTTTTAAGGCCAGAGAGATGGAAAACAAAGCAGAGTTTGAGCCACACACTATTATCGTGCCCGGCACTTGGTGTTACAGGTGCGCTGTCAGCTGCACTCAATGGTTGACAGAGTCTTTGGGAGAACTGGGCTGAGTGCACCACCATCCTTGTGGAACAGAAGCTGTCTGTGTGTGGCTCAGTTTCAACATCGGACCCAGCCATCAACCAAACGTGAACAGCTGCCAGCGAGCCTGCCAGTCAACATTGCTGCCACGGAAACAGGCGTGTTTCAAACATGCTTTTTCTGAAGTATTTTGTGAGCCAGATTTAAGATGCTGCTTCAGTGAAGGTCCCTAATCAAAAGTTGTTTGCTCATTTCATGGCCTGTCAGATGAGATTTCAGTAGATGTTAAATGACGAAAATCATACCAATCTGCACTGTAGAGAGAAAGAAAAGAGCCTTCAATTCAACTGTTAAAACTAAAAACAGGAATCAGACCTAAAGTTCTGGGATGTTATAGGTTATATCATCAGATCCCCATTGAAACCATTCTTGCTCACCTACAGTAGATCCCAGTGACACCCATATTCCCACCCAACCTTTATTCCGTGCAAATAACAGGACCGAGTGTCCATAATGACAAGTCAAGACTACAGGAAGGATGCAGGGAGCATGGCGTCATGCTGGTCATTGACTTCAGGATGGTGTGGGGTACGCAAACTCCTATTTACACCAACAGTGCTGAGGTCAAGAGTCTTAGAGACATAAAAAAGAACTGCACAGAAACAGGCCCTTCAGCCCATCTTGTTTGTGCCAAACCACTTAAGCAGCCTACTCCCATCAACCTACACCGGGACCATAGTCCTCCACACCCCTACTATCCATGTACCTATCCAGACTTCTCTTAAATGTTGAAATCGAGGTCACATGCACCACTTGTGTTGGCAACTCATTCCACACTCCCAACACCATCTGAGTGAAGACGTTTCCTCTCACGTTCCACTTAAATTTTTCACCGTTCACCCTTTGCACTGTTGTTATGAAATGAACTGTATGGAAGGCCTGCAAAACAGATTTTTTTCACTGTACATGTGACAATAATAAACTAACACCAATCCAAAGCTAAATTCTACACACTATAATTGCAATAGTGCATTAATCCCAAATACTGCATTAATTCCATCTTCAATTCAGTCCTAATTTCCAGTCCACCCTTTGTCCAATCCTGGACCCCATTCACTCTCACCATTGTAGCAAATCTGTCAAACCGATCTAACGTTTCCTTGGATCTGAAACATTTGGTTCTGAATAAGCAAATTTTTTTTTGTTTCATGTAGAGAGAACAGCATAAAATGCCGATTGACTCCATATGGATGATAACCAAATCAGAGCCAGTGTGTCCTCCTAGCCAACATACCCTTCATCGAGGTAAAATCAGAATCGGGTTTACTGCCACCGGCATGTGACGTGAAATTTGTTAACTTAGCAGCAGCAGTTCAATGGAACACACGATCTAGCAGAGAGAGAAAAATAATAATAATAATAAAAAATAAAATAAAACAGAATAATAAATAAACAAGTAAATCCATTACGTATATTGAATAGATTTTTTAAATGTGCAAAAACAGAAATACTGTATATTAAAAAAGTGAGGTAGTATCTAAAGCTTCAATGTCCATTTAGGAATCGGATGGCAGAGGGAAAGAAGCTGTTCCTTCAACTTAGCTGGCTCTGCATGTTACTGAACCTACAAGGGAATGTGTTACCTTTGGTCGGCACAAATGACGTGGGGAAGAAGAGGAAAGACATTCTACAGCGCGACTTCAGAGAACTCGGAAGGCTGAAAAGCAGGACTTCCAGGGTGGTTATCTCCGGTTTGCTTCCAGTTCCTCGTGCTGGAGTGGTCAAGAACAGGGAGATAATGGATCTGAATGTGTGGCTGAGGAACTGGTGCAGGAAGCAAGGATTTGCATTCTTGGACCACTGGGGTATGTTTCGGGGTAAGGATGAATTGTACAAAAAGGACGGGTTGCACCTTAATAAGCGGGGCACCAGCATTCCGGCAGGCAGCTTTGCCTCTGCAACACGGGTGTGTTTAAACTAAGTAGTGGGGGGGGGGGACGAACTGGAAATATAAGGATGGAGATAAAGGGAGAGTGAGAATAAGAAAAGTTAAGAAAGACAGCAGAATCAACAGAGCAGAAAGCTCAACAAGGGATCGTACAGTATGGCCAAGTGAAATAGGAATTGATATGGGAGGTGAGGGGAGTAATGAATTAAAAGTATCGTATATGGATGCACGGAGTATAAGAAATAAAGTGGATGAGCTTGAGGCTCAGTTGGAAATTGGTAAGTATGATGTTGTGGGAATAACAGAGACATGGCTTCAAGTGGACAGGGCCTGGGAAATGAATATTTAAGGATATAAGTCCTGTCGAAAGGACAGACTGATGGGCAGAGGGGGTGGGGTGGCTCTGTTGGTGAGGAATGATTATCAGTCCCTTGCGAGGGGGGACATAGAATCAGGAGACGTAGAGTCAGTATGGATAGAACTGAGAAATTCTAAGGGTAGAAAGACCCCAATGGGAGTTATCTACAGGCCCCCAAACAATAGTCTGGATGTAGGGTGTAAGTTGAATCAAGAGTTAAAATTGGCATGTCGCAAAGGTAATGCTACAGTTGTTATGGGGGACTTCAACATGCAGGTAGACTGGAGGAATCAGGTTGGTACTGGACCCCAAGAAAGGGAGTTTGTGGAGTCCCTCCAAGATGGATTCTTAGAACAGCTTGTACTGGAGCCTACTAGAGAGAACGCAATTCTAGATTTAGTGTTGTGCCATGAACCGGATTTGATCAGGGACCTCGAGGTAAAGAAGCCATTAGGAGGTAGTGACCATAATATGATAAGTTTTAATCTACAATGTGAGAGGGAGAAGGGAAACTCGGAAGTGTCAGTATTACAGTTGAACAGAGGGAACTATGGTGCTATGAGGGAGGAGCTGGCCAAAGTTCATTGGAACAATACCCTAGCAGGAATGAGTGTGGAACAGCAATGGCAAGTGTTTCCGGGAATAATGCGGAAGGTGCAGGATCAGTTCATTCCAAAGAGGAAGAAAGATCCTAAGAGGAGTAAGGGGAGGCCGTGGCTGACAAGGGAAGTAATGGACAGTATGAAAATAAAAGAGAAGAAGTATAACATAGCAAAGACGAGTGGGAAGCCGGAGGATTGGGAAACTTTTAAGGAGCAACAGAAGATAACTAAAAAGGCAATACACGGAGAAAAAATGAGGTACGAAGGTAAACTAGCCAAGAATATAAAGGAGGATAGTAAAAGCTTCTTTAGGTATGTGAAAAGGAAAAAGAATAGTTAAGACCAAAGTTGGGCCCTTGAAGACAGAAGCGGGTGAATTTGTTATGGGGAACAAGGAAATGGCAGACGAGTTGAACAGGTACTTTGGATCTGTCTTCACTAGTGAAGACACAAACAATCTCCTGCACCTATTGTCTATTGTCTATTGTCCTGTGCAATGAGATGGGTAAAATTAGTGATCTTGTAGATAGGGATCCTCTTGGAAAGTGTGGTCACAGTAGGATTGAGTTTCTCATACAATCGGAGGGTGCAATAGTTCAATCTAAAACTAGAGTATTATGCCTAAATAATGGAGACTACAATGGGATGAGGGAGGATTTGGCTAGTGTAGACTGGAAACACAGGCTATATGGTGGGACAGTTGAGGAGCAGTGGAAGACTTTCAAAGAGATTTTTCATGGTGCTCGACGAAAGTATATTCCAGCTAAAAGCAAGGACAGTAGGGAGGGGAGAGCCAGCCTTGGATAACTAAGGAACTAAAAGAAGGCATCAAACTAAAAGCTCGTGCCTACAAAGTAGTGGGAAACTGGAAGACTGGGAAAACTTTAAAAAGCAACAAAGTACCACTAAGAGAGCAGTAAAGGAAGGGAAGGTGGATTATGAGAATAAACTAGCACAAAATATAAAAACAAATAGTAAAGTTTTTATAATTATATAAAGCAGAAAAGGGATGAGAAGAGGGAATTGATGCAGTATTGGGTAATGAGGAAATGGCCGAGGTTTTGAATGACTATTTTGTTTCAGTCTTCACAGTGGAGGACACAGCTAACATGCCAAAAAGAGACGTTATGGATGCAATGGGAGGTGAGGATCTTGATACAGTAGCTATCATTAAAGATGTAGTGCTGAGCAAACTTGTGGGCCTGAAGATAGGTAAGTCCTCTGGTCCTGATGGAATGAATCCCAGGGTATTGAAAGACATGGCAGAGGCCTACTCCTCTTCCTATTTCTTATGTTTTTATGGTATAATCACTCTGATCTCATTTAGGCAAAGACATCTTCAGGTGTGTGCATAAAAAAACTAGAGAAATCCATAATCTGAAATACAAACAAAAATGCTGGAAATACACAACAGGTCAAGCAGCATTCAAGGAGAAAGAGGCAGAGTTGAGCTGCCAGCTCAAGCACAAACCGATACGTTTCAAGTTGCAGAGAAGGTGAAGAGGATCGAAAGGAGCAGCTGTATACATGGGTGAAGAGAAGATGCAGATGCAGATGTGTGGGATGTGTTGGACCTTGTTCAGAAGGTTCTTCGGAAGGCAAGAATGAGGCACAACTCTTGTGGTTTTGGCTGTTTTGTTAGATATTCATAAAAACAGAAATAACAGTAACACGCTTTGAACAAGTAACGCAGCAGCAGGGAAGCAACCTTAACTGGAACAACTCACTCTTACAACGAACTTGTCCCGTGGACTTGCTTTAAACGGGAAACTAGTTCAAGCTGGACAGATGAGGGAATCTTCTCTGATAAGAACAGCCTGTGAGACAAGTACAGTCTTGATTTATACTCCCATGACCCAGGTTTACAGACAAGGAAACAACTGAAGTACAGAACTATATCAGGGTACTGAAAATCCACTCAACGCTCATAGGCAATCAAATATAAAGAAAGTTAAACTAGAAGAAAATGGACAATTGAGACCCTAATCTAACAGCTGAGAGACGGGGCTGAAATCCTGTTCATGATAGCTCAGTGGTGTGGAGGAGGTATAAACAGAGGGGGAATAGAGGGGAGAGGTAAGACAGAGAGATGCTCTGAAATAAAAGAGAACGTGGGAGAAGACAGACCGATCCAGAATCATTTACAGGAGAAGAAAAGCAGAGTTTATGGTGCTGGTTGATGAGATTACATCACAGTAGTCTGTCCTAGTTACACTAGACTGAGATGTTGTTGATAGTGAAGAAAGTTATCATAGATTACGGGAGATCCTGATCAGACCGGGCAGTGGACCAAGGAGATACAAATTGCTTTCAATTCAGATAAGTGTAAGGTGATGAATTTTGGAAAATCAGCCCAGCATAGCATTTATATTACGAATGGCAAGATTCTAGAGAGTGTAATGACACAGAGGGACAAGTGCATAGTCTGTTGAAGGTGACATCACTGGTAGAAAGGATGGAGAAACAGGTGTCCTACCATGCTGGACTTTATCAGTCAGGGCACTGAGCATAGCAGCTGGGGCATTATATTACAGCCATGCAAATCGTTAGTGAGTTTGCATTTGTAGTACTGTGTACAGTTTCGTTCATCTCATTATAGGAAAGACATGTTTGAATTGGAAAGAGTGCAGAGAAAATTTATGAGGATGCTCCTGGGACTAGGGGTCCTGAGTAATAGCAAAGGTTAGCCAGACTAAGTCTTTATTCCTTGAAACACAAGAGAATGAGGGGTGACCTTATAGAAATGTTTAAACTATGAGAGACATGGATGAGGTGGATGTCAACAGTCCTTTCCCCAGGGTAGGGGGAATTCAAAACTAGGGGCATACTTGTAGAGAGAGAGGAGTAAGAGAAAGAAACCTCAGGGGCAACATTTTCACACAGAGGGTGGTGGGTATAAGGAATGAGTATTCCAATAGTATTGTAGGTTTTTGCAAATAAAAATGTCAGGGAGTTTTATGTTCAAGAAAAACCATAACAACTCATTTATTGTACTCCAAACACTGAACAACAAGAGCGGTGAAAGTACTTTCCACAATTATGTCATCACGTCAGACCAGCCTCTTAAAGTGAACCTCAGCTCAATGTCATTGGCTGGGAATGATGTATGTATCCACCAATGATCTTGCTCTACAGTATCAATTAAGAAGCACGTGGAAAGGCACATGAAGGGTGGGCTTAGAGGGATTGGAGCCAAACACTGAAGTCTGGGATCAGATGGGTGGGCACTGTGGTCAGTATGGACCTGGTCGGGCTGAAGTGCCTGTGTTGCTCTGTGACGATGTGAGAATGGTTTGCTCTTACACATGCTTGCGTTGAACAACGCAGCTTTGACAACACCCGCGAAGTGCAATACCATGCAGGACATAGCAGCCCACTTGACGGGCACCACTTCCACACCCAGTCACCCACTCACCACTGATGCACAACAGCAGCAGTTTGCAC
The DNA here is from genome assembly GCF_030028105.1 of Mobula birostris. Taxonomy (NCBI): domain Eukaryota; kingdom Metazoa; phylum Chordata; class Chondrichthyes; order Myliobatiformes; family Myliobatidae; genus Mobula; species Mobula birostris. The sequence goes on from NC_092387.1 coordinate 41,532,447, forward strand.
CGTCCACACCATGCATTGCAGCAACCCGCTAAAACCCGTCAGACAGCAAAGGTTCAAAGGTTCATTCTATTGTCAAAGTATGCACGCACAATACAACTCTGATATTCACCTTCTCCAGATAGCCACGAAATGCAGAACAACCGTGGGTGCTGTTGGAAGAAAAGGCATCAGCCACGCCCCACACGTGAAAAAGAAAAAGAAAGAAAACTCCCAAACTCCCCACCTCTCCCTTGCACAAAAACTAGCAAATCGCTCATCCAGAACATCAAAAACCCCAAACCCCCAACACCCTCCCTCGCCCAAAAAAAACAGCACCTCTACCTGCTAGAGGGACAAAGGCAGCAAGAGTTGGGGTAGACCATCACTAGGAAGTTGACCTCCAAGTCCCACAAATCTGAAACTCCCTTCCTAACAGCATTGCAGGTATACCCACACCTCAGGGACCGCAGCTCAATGGCACGAGGAAGGCAGCTCACCGCAGACTTCTCAGATCAGATGGAAAGGTTAAGATGAGAGAGTAGATGTTTAGAGGGAACTGGAGTGAGGACTTTCTCATACAGAGGGTGGCTGAGTCTGGAAAACACTGCCTGAAGAGGTGGGAGAGGAAAATATTCTCACGGAGTTTAAGCAACATCCAAGCAAGCATTTCAGCAATAAATTCACGGGGCCATACAGCACGGAAACAGGGCCTTTGGCTCATCTGGTCCATGGTCAACCAAGATTCCCACCTAAGCCAACCAAGGCATAAAAGGGCAATGGAGTTAATTGGAGTAAAATGAACTAGTACAGTTAGGTACGACCGCTGGCATGGATGTAGTGGGCCGAATGGCCTGCTTTTGTACTGAATGACTGTTTCTTATGGGAGGTGTGAGGAAACAAGAGTACCTGGGAGAGAGCCACGTGGTCATAAGGACAATGCGCAGACAGCGCTGGAAGTTGTGTCAGTGGAACTGTGGCTGAGTGCTTTAGTGCAGGAAGCTGCTTGACCAGGCGTAAGCAGAGCAAATGTTTCAGAGTCACGGGTGAAAAGATTGGGTTCTGGCATAGTCAGGTTTAATGAGGGGGCTGTCCAAACACATTAGCATTGCAGAGGTCACCAGATATGACCAACGCAGCTGCAGGGCTGGGGGTCGCAGCAGAGCACCGACTACAGCGGTCGACGTGTTGGACTTCGGCAGAGAGGCAGGTCGTACCTGGAAGCTGAGACACGAGACGTGACGGGCGGCAGTAGTGGGTCGTACACACCCCTCACCCCCGCCCTCCGGGGGCACACGAGGCGAAGACTGAGGACACGTCCCGTCTGAGGAGAATGTGCCACTGAAGCGGGAATCTAGGTGTGGTAACATCACGTGCAATGACGTGCCAGTACATGATTGGACAGAGCACCGATTGCTAGAATGTTCCAGCACATGGCTGGGTTAACACGTGTTTGTTTATTACCGTAAATAAAAGTTCTCTAATTCTTCCAGAATATGATTCTTTACTGTTAACCCACGGTACGTTTAAACAGAAGTAATGTAACACTAGGCTGTACCACAGACCCTGAAGAGCAGGACCACAACTGCCAAACAAACGGTCCTCTGGGAGCCCAACCAGTTTTCTGAAGGGACAGTCCATCTACCCAAGTGTTTGTAAGACAGATGCTAAAGTAAAGCTGGTTAACTATGTGGATACGTGTCTTTTTCTCACCTTCAATTTACTTAAGGAGTGATGTATCATCTATCGTATTGGTATCACTTTAAGAACTGTATCATGTGACTATCTCTCCATATTGTTGTCACAATCGGTAGTGAGGTAACTGTGGAAAAGCCTGTCTGCTTCTGTGAAGTGAGCCGTTGGGCGGTTTGCCTGTATTTGAAGAAGTAATTTGTTATTGCAGTATATTGCATTTGTAACTATAGTCGTTGTCAGTATTTGAGGGGCGAGGGAGACTGAGACTGTACTGTGTTCAGGCAATGCACGGGAAAGGGGTTGTGGCAGGTAAAGGACAGGGATCAGCCACAATCTACCTGAACAGCAAGGATGGGTCAAGAGGGGGTGGGGCTGAGTGGCTTCCCCCAATCCCATGTCTGTGCAAAGCCTCAGAAATGACCCATGTGCTCCCCTGGGCTTTTCTGCATCGACCTGCTTCGACCTCTGACTGTACTGTTCATTCATCACTCTCGCTTGTCTTCTCTCTCTCTCCCTGGAGCTGAGTTTGAACGATGCTGATGATCTGTTAGCGCTCGAGGAGACCGACCCTGGGTAACAGATTGCAGCAGCTCGCTCCCTCTGCTGGACTCACATAAAACACTCCGCAGTCCCTCTCCGAGGCTCGAGCTGTGGCCTGAGGTCAGGAGCAGGGCCTGGGACGTGATCTGCTCCCCCAGCAACCGATGACCCGCATTTGACAGAACAGCGGAAGCCGGGGTTAGAACAGCTGATCCTCAGCTGAACACCCTGTCAGCGATGATGCAGACAGTTATGTCGTGACCTCCCCTCTTGTTCTTCTAGCTCTCTCCTCCATCCTCCCCCTCACTGTCCCCATTCCTTCTTTCTGTCCGCTGTCTCCAGTCCTTTCCCTTTCTCCCCCCACACACCTTCCCAACCCTGCATCCGCTGTGTGATGTTAGTAATGCCAGTGAAAGATGTGGTTCCTTAAGGGGTGGGAATGGGGACAAGCTCCCACTACCTATGAAATACTCCCAATGGTGTGCGCTCAGACAGCCTCTGATAACCAAGCCCAGCTCCTGGCCCTCACATGTGGCTTAGCCACTAAGCCCGGTGGAAACGTTTCTACTGACGGGAGAAGGGGCAAATGCGGGTTACTGGCGCCTTAAAACCAGTTGCTTTGGGCAGACGGGGCTCGTCAGCCGTGGTTGGCAGCTCAGCTAGGAGAGGAAAGCTCTGATCTCAAACCTCTGCTGCCTTGTGGCTCGACGCACGCATGGGGGAGGCTTCGGGAGTAAACCCTGAGGGAAACGTCAGGAGCTGGAGCCCCTAGGGCAGTCTGACGTCGAGTTCAACACCGACGGGCAACTTCTACGATGCTGCTGGCACCAAGCTATATCAGGCCCTGCTGTTCCTTTCTGTTCAGCAGATGCACGGAGAAGGGGAGCTTGCTATAGCGTACTCTCCATATCGTACTGCCCTGGCTTGCATATCTAGACAGCTAGGACCCAATATCCATGGTTGACTCTGGCCGACAGAGGCTCTCACCTCACCTCAGTGTGGCGGAGGCTGGGTGAGGTGGGGGTGTAGAGTGAACCCCTGCGGCTGGACAGTGGCGGTGGTAACAGAGTGGGGAGTGGTCATGCACGCTGAAAGTCTGATGGGCAACATTGCTGTCGGTGATATTGCAATGGTGGTCTGGGGTACAGTAATCCCCCCCATAATCTGCCATCTGATGACTCAGACGGTCTGGGTCTGGCTCACTCTGAACATGGAGTTTCACTGTGCAGCACACGAGGTGGAGGGGCAGAGACTGCAAGCGATATACATAACCCGAGGTGGGGGTCTGGGGAGCTATGGGTTATGTATTTCCCCTTCTCTTCAGACCCACTGGGTTCACTAAACCCTGATTATACTAATGTGTGACTTGTGAAAGAAAGTGGAACAATAAAGTGTCAGATATCAATGGGAGAAGCAGGCAACAGTGCAGAAAATGTGCTCATCTGCCAGCATAGGGTGCTGCCTTATCAGAGCGCTTGCCGGACAGCACGTCGATCCAATCGTGACGAAGGCACAGCAGTGCCTTTGCTTTTTTAGGAGGTTAACGGGTTTCAGCATGCCAAGGAGCACTCTAACAAACCTCTACTGTTTTCTTGACTGGCTGCAATGTTTACGGTCTGGTACAGCAAGTCGAATGTGCAGGAACGGAAGAGGCTGCACATCGTAAAGGCCCGATACGTCTCGTGCCATCCTTCCCCACCGCTGGTAGTATCTACAGGAAGCACTGCCTCAAGAGACATCATCCATCATCAAAGATCCCCACCATCCAGGCCATGCTGTCTCTCACAGCTACCACCGGGCAGAAGCTTAGAAGCCCAAAGACCACACACTACCAGGTTCAAGAACAGCTACTCCCCTTTCACAAACAGGGGGGAAACTGCAGATGCTGGAAGTCCGAGCAACACACACAAAATGCAGGAGGAACTCAGCAGGCCAGGCAGCATCTATGAAAAATTTGTGGATACTATAGAGAGAGCATAGAGGAGATTTACAAGGATGTTGCCTGGATTGGTGAACATGCCTAATGAGAATAAGGCTCTCTGGAATAACGGAGGATGAGGGGTGAGCTGATAGTGGTGTATAAAATGATAAGAGGCGTTGACTGTGTGGATAGCTCAAGCGAAGCGGCCTGTGGAAAGCGGTCAGTGAGTAAGGGGGCCAGTAAAGGAGTGGAGCTTTGAGGCTTTGACTCGAGAGGCTTCGACGAGAAGAGGCGGAGGACAAGCTAGCTCACAGTTAGTTTTTACAATGTCTCCTGAGACGGTGATGTGCCTCTCATGTGAGATGTGGCAGTCTTGGGGGAACGCCCCTCTCCCGCAGAGTCACATCTGCCAGAAGTGCATGTGACTGGGCGATCTGGAAGACCGTGTAAGGAATCTGGAGCAGCAGCTGGATGACCTTTGACTCATAAGGGAGAATGAGGCAGTCATAGATGAGAGCTACAGGGAGGTAGTCACACCTAGGCTGTCGGAAGCAGGTCGTTGGGTGACAGTCAGAGGGGGAAAGCGAAGGTGAGCAGACAGGTAGTGCAGAGCACCCCTGTAGTCATTCCCCTGAATAATAAGTTTACTGTCCTGGATACTGTTGGCAGGGACAACCGACCAGGTGTGAGCCATGGTGGCAGGGCCTCTGGCACTGAGTCTGATCCTGTGGTGAAGAAGGGTGGAACGGAGAAGAGGAGAGCAGTCATTATTGCAGACTCTATAGTCAGGGGAGCAGACAGGAAATTCTGTGGACGTGAGAAGGACACCCGCATGGTTTGTTGCCTCCCGGGTGCCAGGGTCCGGGATGTCTCTGACCGGGTGCATGACATCCTGGTACGAGAGGGAAAGCAGCCAGAAGTCGTGATACATGTTGGCACCAATGACATCAGCAGGAAGAGGGATGAGGTCCTGAAGTGTGAGTTTCGGGAACTAGGCAGAAGGCTGAAGAACAGGACCTCAAGGGTGATGTTCTCAGGATTGCTGCCAGTGCTACGTGACAGTGATGGTAAGAATTGGAGGAGATGGCAGTTGAATGCGTGGCTGAGGAGTTGATGCAGGGAGCAGGGTTTTAGATTTTTAGATCATTGAGATCTCTTCTGGGGAAGGTGGGAGCTGTACAGATTGGATGGGTTACACCTGAACTCGAGGGGGAGCAATATCCTTGCAGGTAGGTTTGCTAGCATGGTTCAGGAGGGTTTAAACTAATTTGCAGGGGGATGGGACCTGGAGCAATAGAGCAGTGAAAGAAGTGCATGGAGTAAAGCCAGATCTAACATACAGAGAGGCTTTGAGGAAAGAGAAGCAGAATAAACGGTGTAAAGACAGTAAGGTAGAAGGGCTGAAATGTGTGTACCTCAATGCAAAAAGCATCAGGAACAAAGGTGATGAACTGAGAGCTTGGATACATACATGGAATTATGATGTAGTGGCCATTACAGAGACTTGGCTGGCACCAGGGCAGGAATGGATTGTCAATATTCCTGGATTTCAGTGCTTTAAAAGGGATAGAGAGGGCAGAAAAAGGGGAGGAGGGGTGGCATTACTGGTCAGGGATACTATTACAGTTACAGAAAGGGTGGGTAATGTAGCAGCATCCTCTTTTGAGTCAATATGGGTGGAAGTCAGGAACAGGAAGGGAGCAGTTACTCTGTTGGGGGTATTCTATAGGCCCCCTGGTAGCAGCAGAGATACAGAGGAGCAGATTGGGAGGCAGATTTTGGAAAGGTGCAAAAATAACAGGGTTGTTATCATGGGTGACTTTAACTTCCCTAATATTGATTGGCACCTGATTAGTTCCAAGGGTTTAGATGGGGCAGAGTTTGTTAAGTGTGTCCAGAACGGATTCCTGTCACAGTATGTGGACAGGCCGACTGGGGGAATGCCATACTAGATATAGTACTAGGTAATGAACCGGGTCAGGTCACAGATCTCTCAGTGGGTGAGCATCTGGGGGACAGTGACCACCGCTCCCTGGCCTTTAGCATTATCATGGAAAAGGATAGAATCAGAGAGGACAGGAAAATTTTTAATTGGGGAAGGGCAAATTATGAGGCTACATGGCTAGAACTTGCGGGTGTGAATTGGGATGATGTTTTTGCAGGGAAATGTACTGTGGACATGTTGTCGATGTTTAGAGATCTCTTGCAGGATGTTAGGGATAAATTTGTCCCGGTGAGGAAGATAAAGAATGGTAGGGTGAAGGAACCATGGGTGACAAGTGAGGTGGAAAATCTAGTCAGGAGGAAGAAGGCAGCATACATGAGGTTTAGGAAGCAAGGATCAGATGGGTCTATTGAGGAATATAGGGAAGCAAGAAAGGAGCTTAAGAAGGGGCTGAGAAGAGCAAGAAGGGGGCATGAGAAGGCCTTGGCGAGTAGGGTAAAGGAAAACCCCAAGGCATTCTTCAATTATGTGAAGAAAAAAAGGATGACAGGAGTGAAGGTAGGACCGATTAGAGATAAAGGTGGGAAGATGTGCCTGGAGGCTGTGGAAGTGAGCGAGGTCCTCAGTGAATACTTCTCTTCAGTATTCACCAATGAGAGGGAACTTGATGATGGTGAGGACAATATGAGTGAGGTTGATGTTCTGGAGCATGTTGATATTAAGGGAGAGGAGGTGTTGGAGTTGTTAAAATACATTAGGACAGATAAGTCCCCGGGGCCTGACGGAATATTCCCCAGGCTGCTCCACGAGGCGAGGGAAGAGATTGCTGAGCCTCTGGCTAGGATCTTTATGTCCTCGTTGTCCACAGGAATGGTACCGGAGGATTGGAGGGAGGCGAATGTTGTCCCCTTGTTCAAAAAAGGTAGTAGGGATAGTCCGGGTAATTATAGACCAGTGAGCCTTACGTCTGTGGTGGGAAAGCTGTTGGAAAAGATTCTTAGAGATAGGATCTATAGGCATTTAGAGAAACATGGTCTGATCAGGGACAGTCAGCATGGCTTTGTGAAGGGCAGATCGTGTCTAACAAGCCTGATAGAGTTCTTTGAGGAGGTGACCAGGCATAGAGATGAGGGTAGTGCAGTGGGTGTGATCTATATGGATTTTAGTAAGGCATTTGACAAGGTTCCACACGGTAAGCTTATTCAGAAAGTTAGAAGGCATGGGATCCAGGGAAGTTTGGCCAGGTGGATTCAGAATTGGCTTGCCTGCAGAAGGCAGAGGGTGGTGGTGGAGGGAGTACATTCAGATTGAAGGATTGTGACTAGTGGTGTCCCACAAGGATCTGTTCTGGGACCTCTACTTTTCATGATTTTTATTAACAACCTGGATGTGGGGGTAGAAGGGTGGGTTGGCAAGTTTGCAGATGACACAAAGGTTGGTGGTGTTGTAGATAGTGTAGGGGATTGTCAAAGATTGCAGAGAGACATTGATAGGATGCAGAAGTGGGCTGAGAAGTGGCAGATGGAGTTCAACCCGGAGAAGTGTGAGGTGGTACACTTTGGAAGGACAAACTCCAAGGCAGAGTACAAAGTAAATGGCAGGATACTTGCTAGTGTGGAGGAGCAGAGGAATCTCGGGGTACATGTCCACAGATCCCTGAAAGTTGTCTCACAGGTGGATAGGGTAGTTAAGAAAGCTTATGGGGTGTTAGCTTTCATAAGTCGAGGGATAGAGTTTAAGAGTCGCGATGTAATGATGCAGCTCTATAAAACTCTGGTTAGGCCACACTTGGAGTACTGTGTCCAGTTCTGGTCGCCTCACTATAGGAAGGATGTGGAAGCATTGGAAAGGGTACAGAGGAGATTTACCAGGATGCTGCCTGGTTTAGAGAGTATGCGTTATGATTAGAGATTAAAGGAGCTAGGGCTTTACTCTTTGGAGAGAAGGAGGATGAGAGGAGACATGATAGAGGTGTACAAGATAATAAGAGGAATAGATAGAGTGGATAGCCAGCACCTCTTCCCCAGGGCACCACTGCTCAATACAAGAGGACATGGCTTTAAGGTAAGGGGTAGGAAGTTCAAGGGGAATATTAGGGGAAGGTTTTTTACTCAGAGAGTGTTTGGTGCGTGGAATGCACTGCCTGAGTCAGTGGTGGAGGCAGATACACTAGTGAAGTTTAAGAGACTACTAGACAGGTATATGGAGGAATTTAAGGTGGGGACTTATATGGGAAGCAGACTTTGAGGGTTGGCACAATATTGTGGGCCAAAGGGCCTGTACTGTGCTGTGCTATTCTATAGCCAGCAGTTTATTCCCAGGGATGAAATGGCTAACATGAGGGTGTATAGTTTGAAGGTGCTTGGAAGTAGGTACAAGGGGGATGTTAGAGGTAAGTTTTTCACACAGAGAGTGGTGGATGTACGGAATGCACTGCCAGCGACGGTGGTGGAAGCGGATACAATAGGGGCTTTTAAGAGATTCTTTGGTAAGTACACAGAACTTAGAAAAATAGAGGGCTAAGCGGTAGGGAAATTCTAGGCAGTTTCAAGAGTAGGTTACATGGTCAGTACAACATTGTGGGCCGAAGGGCCTGTAATGTGCTGTAGATTACTATGTTCTATTTTCTAAAAAAGTACAACTGATGTTTCAAGCCCAGATCCTTCATCAGGACTGGAGAGAAAAAGCTACTTCCATTTAGTCATTTGGATCTTGAACCAACTCACACAACCTTAATCAGCAGCAGTTTAGCAACACTAAACTTGGTTCGCTTTGCACTTAATGGAATTTTTTTTTTGGTTCTAGTTGAGCTCTTTCTTGTAAGGATTGTGTAACGATTCATGTTAAGTTTATGTTTTGTGAATGCTGTTTCTCAGAATCAGGTTTGTTATCACTGGCATGCGTCCTGGAATTCTGAATGTTGATTAACTGGTGCTCTGGGCCTGTGAAGCTGCTGCAGGTAAGTTCTGACAGGCCACCTGTGCACACATGGACTTGTGCACGGGGCAGCAAGCTTGAGTTTGATTTGTTACACGCCCGGTACGGTAACGTTTCACTGGGTAACAGCGCCCTGGGCCATGTTATAGTTAATGATAGAGCACAAGGTGCTCACGCCTTTGTGAATTAACTCCACTCAGAGGTAATGGAACTCCTATTTCTCCCCTTCCACGGCTGCAGAGCTGTCGCCAGCTGATTTCCACGGGAGCCGAGGCCGCAGGAAGACCAGCTCATTGAAAGGCGCGTTGTCACAGGTTCAGGGTGAGCCAGGGCTCTGTGAGGACCGGTTAAGTGAACAGTGCCACACTCTCCAACTGACGCTGATTTATTGGCAGATTTCTACTGATTCAGGGACCTCAGGAGCTCCAGTGTTGCCCCTCCGGGGGGTGGGGGGGGTAGAAAAAAACCACAGGTTCTGCGGAGATTAGAAATGCGTCTCAGCCCTGATCTCTCAGAGCTGGAGTCAATGACAACCTCAATAAATTGTGATGGATTTGCAGGTTTCCAAGGCCCGTGTTCCAAGAAACATTTTCTCTCTCAGTTTTAATAGAGTACAGGAAACACAGGAGCATCAAGTGCTGATCGATGGGTTCAGTTTGTTCACCAGTGAAGAGTATCTGACTGCTGGAAGGCAAACAAGAATTGCGTTAATAAGCCAAGGACAGAACCGTAACTCACGCTGACTCAGCTGCTAACGGAGACGGAGACACCCCCACCCCCGCCACCCTCCACTCCCGGAACGATTCTGGTCCGGATAGGGGCCTGTGTCACCGGAGCAGAAACTGACCGCGGCCTGACCTGCAGTCTGCCAGCCTCCTTCTCAGCTCGGGCAGCCATTAACCATTGAGGCCCCAGTCTTGCCAAACAGGCACAATCAGCTCTCCTACAAACAGCTGATCACGATAGGAGCCCTCAATTTCCTTGACAAATCACTGAGGTTTATATTGAAGGTATGGCAGAACACCGAAGGTCATTCAATCCTCGGGCCTTGGGTGCTCTCCCATCATTCCCTTGCGGCATCAGCTGTCTGTAGGGACATGGAGACAAACGCAGCTGGGATTAATGCTCTAATTCTCCAGAGTTGGGTCTTTCAGCCTCAAGTATTAACTCCTGCCATGCAACAGTTCAATTCTCCGCTTTTCGATCTCGGGCACTGGTTAACGGCATAAAGGCAGCTGGTGACACTCCAAAATGAGACTCCATTCTCCAACACCACGTCCTTCAAGCTTCATTGTTAAATTAGGGCGCATCGTGGCGGAGCGGTTAGCGCGTCGCTTTGCAGCGCCAGAGACTGGTGTTCAAGTCCCGTCGCTGCCTGTAAGGAGTTTGTACGTTCTCCCCGTGACCACGTGGGTTTCCTCCGGGTGCTCTGGTTTCCTCCCACAGTCCAAAGACGTTAGTAGGGAAATCGGTCACATGGGCAGCGGGGGCTTGTTGGGGAAGGGCTTGTTACCCCACTGTATCTCTATATTAAATTTAAAATAAATAGGTAACACTGTAGTGCTGGTAGTTAAGTACTTCTTTCCCTCTCAGTATCGCCATTCCTTTTGTCCAGTAGCATTGAAATCACGATGCTAACTTGTAACTCCCTTGGAGGTTCCTCGTGAAATTGTACCTACCATTCCATCAGGGAGTGCATAGTCCTGGACACTCGGTGCTAGACTACAATTCCGAAACAATACTACAAGGTTAACTCTTTCATTGTCCAAAAATCAGCTGCTTATTCCAGCCCTTACATCCAGTACAATCTGCAAAAGTTCCAACACCAGCTCCAGGCTTAACACACGAGGAGCTTTGGGCCTGTCCTCAATGGAACTCAAAAGGATGAAGGGGGCTCTCATAGAAACTTATCAAATACTGCAAGGCCTGTATAAAGTGGATGTGGAGATGATGCGTCCATTAGGAGAGAGTTTAGAATTCAAGGGCACACCTCGGAATAAAGAGATTCCCTTTAAAACTAAGTTGAAATCTGAATGGGGAAGAAATGTGATCTAAGTGACTTTGATTATGGAATGATTGTTGGTGCCAGATGGGGTGGTTTGAGCATCTCAGAAACTGCTGATCTCCTTCGATTTTCACACACAGCAGTCTCTAGAGTTTACAGAAAATGGTTTAGAAATCTAAAATCATCCAGTGAGTGGCAGTTCTGAGGGAGAGGGGCTGGACTGGTTCAAGCTGACAGGAAGGTGACAGTAACTCAAATAACCACGTGATACAACAGTGGTGTGCAGAATACACAACGTGTCTCCTTTCCTGCCCTGTTATGCCCATGTGAACTCTGTCTATTATATCCCATGGGTTGCAGTTGTGCTAATAAGTCCAAGCAGTGGCACTTTGTTAAAAGTTTGCTTTGAAATTATACTTACTTGAACCACACCATTACTGCTTCAAATTCACAGGTTAGGTCAATAACGCTGTCTTTAACAAGACTTACCCCTGTGTTCACAGCACTTAACTGTACCTCATCACTGGCAGGCATGAACACTACATGTTCTTATTATCCTTACAGCTCACTACTTACACAAAGACATTTCAGATCACTGGTGACACTGATGGATACATACACTCACTATTGTCACCATCATGGACACTAGTGACACGGTGATGTGAACAGACACTCACTGTTGTCACCACCGCAGATACTACTGCTCACTAGAGGCACTGTGATGGGTAAAGAGACTCCCTGTTGTCTCCATCACGGACACTAGTGGCACTGTGATGTGTACAGACACTCACTGTTGACACCATTCCAGCCACTACTGCTCACTGGTGACACTGTGATGGGTAGAGACACTCGCTGTTGTTACCATCATGAACACTACTGGATGCTAGTGACATGATGATGGGTACAGACACTCACTCTTCTCACCATCATGGACACTACAGTTCACTAGTGACTCTGTGATGGGTAGAAAAACTATTGGCACCACCATTGACACTATTGCTCACTAGTGACACTGCGATGGGTAGAGACACTATCTGTTGTCACTATCATTGACACCCCTGCTCAGTAGTGACACTGTGATGGGCATCATGTAAACACCTGCTTCCTCTCTTGCTCCAAACCCTTTGCCGATCTCCTCATCCCAATTTTCCGCTTTCACTCCAGAGAACCAGTGAAATCCTGCTCATTCTCTGCTCCCTGTGGGAATGTTGTCTGGTTACTCCTTCTTATACAGAGATTTCTTACTTCATCTGTGCGTCCCGAGGAAAGGTCTCGGCACGAAACGATGACTGTTATTTCCCTCCATGGATGTTGCCTGACCTGCCGAGTCCCTCCAGTGTTTTACGTGTGTTCCTTTGCATCAGATTTTGTCAGACAAAGCTGAAAGCTTGGGAACTAGAAGCTGCCAGCAGGGAGAGGCGGCCGGCCAATACATTCGTTCATTAAAGAACATATCCTCAAACTCCAGAGACTCCATCTCAACACTGACAGGAATCCTTTCTGTGCTTCAGATGGTTAAAATAAAATCATCTGAAATATTAATAAACAACCATTAATCATCAGCATATCCTCCTCTTCTGTGTGAAACTGCCGGTCCCCTGACAGTTTGATATTTTACCAATCAATCTCAGCCTGTAATTTCACGGCTATAAAACGCAACAGGCTGCTGACTCTGGAAGCCTGCCTGATGCTCTCGCAGTCTCTCAGACTGCACACTGCCCTCTCATTTTAATCCCCTTCATTACCGCTAAGTGGAGGCAGGCGGGATGCTGGCGGTGGTGAGACGCATTCCTGGGAAAAGTGTCCACCGGAATATTTCATGAAGTCCTAGAAACGTACAGCACAGGAGCTGCTCCCCACCCTCGTCTCCACTGATCTCCCCTCTCTGTCTGTGTCCCTCTACCCTGTTCCGATGCAAGTGCAATCCAGGTGTCATCATGATATCTGCCCCTGCTCGGAGAGATGTAAAGGGAGGTGCGAGGATTCTGCAGCAGGACACAAGCTGCCGGCCCTTGAGAGGGCCCGAGACCCAGTGCACGGACCTAGACAGGCAGCTTGGGTGAGTTGGGCTGAAGGAAGTGTTCCTCTGGGATATGAATCTGTAAACCCACCTCCTCCAGCAGTCCGTTTCCTGCACCTTCCTCCACCGGGGGGGGGCAAATTCAGATTGTGCCCCCCCACCCCCCGGTCTGCACCTTGTTACCAGACCTATGTCTGAAGCCTTGTAGCATAGCAGCAGCTCTTTCCAGACGGTGTGTGGGGAAACCAGGGCTGCCCGGCAATATGGAGGCACGTATTTCCTGTTAATTCGATCGGACGCTTCCCGTTGTGAATCACAAGTGTTGATGAGCTGCCTCTCCCGTGGAAATGTCACTTCCCGAGTCATGAACCCTGGAGTCGTCTGGAATGGGAACAGGCCCATTGATTCCACTGCAAATATCAAACACATACGCTAATGCAACATTAAATCAAGATCGCTGCCATCTGGGCCACGTCATCTCCTCTCCTCGCTGCTGACATCGTGCAGGAGCTAGAGGAAACTGAAGTCCCACACCACCGGGTCCCAGAATAGATACTTCCCTTCAACCGTTTGGTTCTTGAACCGATCTGTACAATTCCAACCTCTACCTCGGTACAGAAAAACTGTGACCCTTTTCACCACAACGGGCTTCGTTTTTACTGGTTCTAGTTGTGTTCTTTCTCGTGTAATGTGTGTTTTCCTTGTGAATGTTGGTATCTGATGCTGCTGCAAGGAACACTTCTCATTGCCCAGTGCACACACGTGTGCTTGTGCATCTGACAATGAACTTCGCTTTGACTCATACCATATATTACATTTCTTTTATATAGAGGGAGGTTTAGATGGATCAATCCAAACTGCCTGGTACAGATATCAACCTGTCTGTTTTGGTACCAATAGGCCTTTCCACATCCCTCGAGAGGTGTCCACATGTGTACGGAGCCTGTCTCAATCCGGCCCAGCATCACCCACCCCTCCTCCATAAGTTCCAACCACAACGGGCTCTCTACTGCCTGCCCCCCCCGTCAATCAGCCAGCATGCGCTCGCTTGACTGCCCATCGCCAGTCACACCCCCTGGGTTGCAGACGCCTCCCTCCTTCACTGCTGGCAGATGTCTCTCTGCAGGGTCCCTGTTCCAGTCCGAGAACCTCTGACGTGGCCTGGGGTCTCCAGTGGAGCCCAACGCCGGCTCGCAGCCTGCCCAGCGTGTTCTGTGCAGAGCACGAAGGTCACACCACCCCCTAAGTGAGATGGACTCTCACTGCACAGAATGTTGCCGGTGCTGCCGAGATTCCTGGTGGGTAGCCAAATGGGTCAGGGGCATGTCGTGCTGCAAATGGGTCAGGGGGTATGTCGTGCTGCAAATGGGTCAGGGGCATGTCGTGACGCAAATGGGTCAGGGGCATGTCGTGACGCAAATGGGTCAGGGGGCATGTCGTGATGCAAATGGGTCAGGGGCATGTCGTGCTGCAAATGGGTCAGGGGCATGTCGTGACGCAAATGGGTCAGGGGCATGTCGTGACGCAAATGGGTCAGGGGGTATGTCGTGACGCAAATGGGTCAGGGGCATGTCGTGCTGCAAATGGGTCAGGGGCATGTCGTGACGCAAATGGGTCAGGGGCATGTCGTGCTGCAAATGGGTCAGGGGGTATGTCGTGACGCAAATGGGTCAGGGGGCATGTCGTGACGCAAATGGGTCAGGGGCATGTCGTGATGCAAATGCTGCACCTCTGGGGGGCTGAGGTCATTACCGCTTCCCCAGACAGCGCATGGTCAAAAAACTCTGAGCCCCGAGTCTGTCCCAAACACAGTTATAAATACAAGAGATTCTGCAAATGCTGGGAATGCAAACAGTTAATTACACACACACACACACACACACACACACACTCACACACACACACAGACACACACACACACACACACACACACAGACACACACACTCACACACACACACACACTCACACACACACACAGACACACACACACAGACACACACACTCACACACACACAGACACACACACACACACTCACACACACACACACACAGACACACTCACACACACACACACACACAGACACACACACACACACACTCACACACACACACAGACACACTCACACACACACACTCACACACACACAGACACACACACACACACTCACACACACACACACACACACTCACACACACACACTCACACACACACAGACACACACACACACACACTCACACACACACACTCACACACACACACACACTCACACACACACACAGACACACACACACACACACTCACACACACACTCACACACACACACTCACACACACACACAGACACACACACACACACACTCACACACACACAGACACACACACACACACACTCACACACACACACACTCACACACACACACTCACACACACACACAGACACACACACACACACTCACACACACACAGACACACACACACACACACTCACACACACACACTCACACACACACACACACTCACACACACACACTCACACACACACACAGACACACACACACACTCACACACACTCACACACACACTCACACACACACACACACACTCACACACACACACTCACACACACACACACACACTCACACACACACACTCACACACACACACACACTCACACACACACACTCACACACACACACAGACACACACACACTCACACACACTCACACACACACTCACACACACACACACACACTCACACACACACACACAGACACACACACACACACACACTCACGCACACACACACACACACACACAGACACACACACACACTCACACACACACACACACTCACACACAGACACACACACACACACACACTCACGCACACACACTCACACACACACACTCACACACACACTCACACACACACACACACTCACACACACACTCACTCACACACACACACACACACACTCACACACACACACACACTCACACACACACACGGTCACAAATGAACAGATGTCCACCCAGACACTCAAACATGGTGTCGGCAATCATCGGTGACTTTCCATGGGCTGCAGAAAATTGTTCCAAAATTCCTCTTAAATAAACTTCTTTTGAATTATTTTCACTGCAGTCTGCAGCATGCAACTGTCCTCTAAACCAAGGACTTTTCCTGTTATTTATTGCTATTTATTTATATTTGCATTTGCACAGTTTATTGTCTTCTGCACTCCGGTTGATCTTTCATTGACCCTGTTGTAGTTACTATTCTATAGATTTGCTGATTATGCCCACAGCAAAATGAATCTCAGGGTTGTATATGGTGACATATTTGTACTTTGACAATAAAATCTATTTTGAACTTTGAAACATGCATAAACACGTGCACACAGCTATTCAGAAACACAGCTACTCACATTCTCATGATACAACCACACACGTACACATAACTCGTACGTGTGTTGCATAGTCTTCAGTCAGCTCTATTCCTGGGAACTTGAGTTGCTGAATGTTCACTAATTTTACATTATCCCTTTAGTTGATTTCACGGTGGAGCTGCAGTACTTCACTTACCCACCAGATGGCAATGTTTCACATTAATTCCTGAAGCAGTGACACCCAACGGCGGGAGGATCATTGGCGCAGACACGCGCACTGACACGGTCACAGCCAGCACGGCAACGCTGTGCATTCGGACACCCGCGCATCCAAACAACCAATGCAGCAGCTGTGTGCACGCTGACACGAGTGTTCCAAGCCCAGCGTTTGGGAGCGTGAACAGAAATGGGTGGTAGTGTTGTACATTCATGAGGGTGAGGGTTGTGCGGCAGGCGTGTGTGAGTGTCTGCATGCGTGTGTGCGTGTGTGTGTGCGCGCGCGTGCGTGTCTGTGTGTGTGTATGCCTGTGTGTGTGTGTGTGTGTGTGTGTGTGTGTGTGCGTGCGCGCACGCGCGTGTGCGTGTCTGTGTGTGTGTGTGTGCGTGCGCGCGTGCGTGTCTGTGTGTGTGTCTGTGTGCGTGCGTGTGTCTGTGTGCATGCGTGTCTGTGTGTGTATGAGTGTGTGTCTGTGTGCGTGCGTGTGTGTGTCTGTGTGCGTGCGTGTGTTCTTTCAGAACAGGAGCCTTCGTCCCTCCACAAAGGTTGCCGTATACCAGGCAGTCTGTGTCACCACCCTCCTTTATAGCTGTGAAGCTCGGGTAACCTACAGGTGTCACATCAAGTCCTTGGAGCGCTCCCACATAAGCTGCCTCCAGCGCATCCTGGGAATTACCTGGCGTGAGTGTGTGTCTCACACTGAAATACTTGTAAAGACCAACTGCAGAAGTATTGAGGCCATGATCACCCAGCGTCAGCTGCAGTGGCTGGGCCACATGATAAGGATGCCCCCATGTCGGCTACCCCGCGGAGTGTTATACGGCCACCTACATCATGGTCGATGCTCAGCTGGAAGGCCGAAGAAGTGTTATAAGGATCAGATGCAGAATGCTTTAAGGAAGTGCAAAAGCAGACCCGAGGACCTGGAGGAGGTTGCTGCTGACCGTACCACGTTGTGACAGCTGTGTAGGGACGGGGTTCATATTCTGGAGATGGAAAGAACAACCAGAAGACAGCAGAAGAGAGCCAGGAGAAATGCAGCCATGGTTGCCACCACTACCACATATACGTGTCCCACCTGCAATAGAGCTCGTGGGTCCGGGATAGGACTGTATAGTCATCAAAGATCTCACCGTTAAAAGAGTGGACATTGTCATTGGATTTCGATGGACAACCGAAGTGTGTGTGTGTGTGTGTGTGTGTGTGCGTGTGTGTGTGTGTGAAATTCCTCTCATCATACATGACACCTTCAAATGGCCTTCCTGTCTACAGAGACAGACACAAGGCAGAGCAGCCACAAGCTGGAGCCTCTGAGCGCAGTCCAGTCTCTGAAATTGACAGGGAAAGTGAGTGAACCCCTTCACACTCTAACAAACTTGTACAGATGTACTGTTGAATCATGCTGCTGGTTGCATCATGGGCTGTTTTTTGCAAATTGAATGTGCGACGTTGCAGAGTGCGGTGCATGCTGCCCAATGCCTCCTCACCATCGGTAGGATCTACAGGAGGCACTTCATCGAGAAGCCTACATCCATCATCGACGACCCCCACCGTCTGGGCCATGCCATCTTCTTGCTGCTAACATTGGGCCGGAGGGACAGAAACCAGCAAGTTTATTAACAGCTGCATATTTCCCTTCAACCATTCATTTCTTAAAACCAACCACAACACCATGATCACTAGATTAGTAACACTGTGACCACCTTGCACTAAAACACACCCTTTCTTCTTCAAATTTTGTGTAATTTACATTTACGCCTCTTTTGTGAACGCTGCTGCAAGTTCAAAGTACATTTGTTATCACAGTATGTACACGATATACAGCCTCCAGACTTGTCTCCTTACAGGCAGCCACAGGACAAAGAAACCCAACAGAACCCTTTGAAAAAGACCGTCAAACACCCAACGTGCAAAAACAAAACACATTGTGCAGACAATAAAAGTAAGTAAATAGCATTCAGAACTGCAGTTCAGGAAAGTGAGTCCACAGCCACGAAGCCCGTCACAGCCAACGTGGGGGGTCCATTACTTGCAGGCCGCGGCCGCAGTTCAGTGCAGAGGTGAGTAAACCTCGCAGAGCAGCGAGCTGAACACCGGGCCAGCCCTTGCCTCTGTCCCCAGCACCCTGACCTGTTCGATCTGGCCCAGCAGTTAAATTGTTCCTTGCTTTCAGACCTGGGCCCTGCCGCTTCAATACATCCTCGGGCTTGCGACCCGCTGCCTCAATTCAGCCCAGCGCTTAAACCGGTCGAATGTTAGCTTGTTCCCCGTTGTCAGTCCTGGGCTCCGTCACCCCCGCCTCTGCCTCACCTTGGTTCTGCTGCTTTGAATTGGTTCCAAGTCCACTCTGGCCAAACATTGGCTTGTTCCTCATAGTCCGGCCAGGGCTCTGCTGCCTTGATTTGGCTCGTATAAGCCATGTTGCAACTATCCTGTACCTTCAAGAATTCAGCTCACACTGTAAAAATGCCAGGTTGTACAGGTGGTTCAAAAGCTCAGTTCCAGAAGGGAGGTTACAGGCTATTGATTGCAGAGATTGTTTTCCTGAAAAAGCGTGATTATTGGAGCAGTTAGTAGTTTTGTTTGCTTCCAGAAAGTCATGGCTGGGCTTCACCAGCGCTATCTTAAACTAGAAGTTCTTCAATGTAACTGTACTTGTGTGTGTGACAATAAATTCAACGACGACTTTGACTGGTCTCCCACCCAAGAGAGGTGAAAAAATTACAAAAAACACCAGGGATACTCAGGGGATCAGGCAGCATCTGTGGAGCGCAATTGAACAGTCAGTGTCTCGGGTTACGATCCCTCATCTGGAGCCAGCCAATATAAAGAGGTGAGGGCTAGGGGTGCCCTCAAGAGCTGGCGGGTGAAAGGTGAATGCTGGTTTGGGGAACGGCGGGGGAGTTGATAGGCAGACGGGGAAGGACCCCGGGAAACAAACCGTCATCATTTTAGATCGAGACCCTTTGCAGTACTGGGGCCATAGATCTGGATCTGAAGATTAGCCTTCCGAGATACCAATATTTATGGAGTTATATGCACATTGAAGGCTCTTTCTGTAGAACAATTTCCCTGCTGGGCACTTACAAACAATCCAACAAGTGTAACTGACACGTGCTAAATATCTCTAACGGCACCAACCGCTCCACGTGATCCATCTACATCCGGACTACAATTCCCAGGGTGCGTCTGTTTTTCATGTTACTCCCTTACGGCTGCACTACAACTCCCGGAAGGCATTGCGAGAGCGGCCCGGAGGTGGATATCAACCACGTGCAAACTGCTGCTCTGCGATTGGTGGAAATGTCTGACGGCTTTCTCCCTTGAGGGCGAGGGCGGAATCGGAAATGCATTCTTCTCGTCCCAGCCTACAGCTTCCAGCAGCCTTTGCGCGGTCAGTCGCAAGAATTTAAGAATTTTTGTTTCTTTTCCTGTTCATTGTTCTCTTGCTAGTGCAGAGATCGTTCCGTTACAGTTTTACTACGTTCATCTTTCAAATGCTTGCACTACAAGTCCCGGGAAGCAGCGCGGTCCGTTGCGCGGCATTTTGCGATAGGCGAGAAGGGATTGGCTCCACGCGGCGGAGCTTTCAACCAATCGGCGTGGCTCTCAGAGCCGGGTGGCGTGAGGTGAGTAAAAGCGCCATGGATTGGGGCGGCTGCGGTCAGGTGACCGGGCGGTTATGGCGGTGAGGTGTTTTTTCTGTTAGGCCCGAGCGGAGCAGCGAGGCCCCGGGCCGGCGTTTCATACAGAGCCGGGGGACGGCGGTGAGTAGTGGTCTGGGCGCCGGGGTTAAGGGCAGCGACCGTCTGGTGGGAGTGGCTGGGGGGAGCCGACTGTCGGAGGACTGGCGTGGTGGGGGCGAAGAGGTGACGGGAGGTCGGGCGGCTCCGGGCCCCAATCTCCGGCCGCCGGGTCCTCGGTTACGGCGGTGCCGTACCCCGAGGCAGGGGTAGACCCGTGTATGGATCTAATGCAGTATCCGGCCGCAGTGAAACCTGGGTGAGTGCGTTACCCCCCTCCCCCCTCCCCCCTCCCCCCTCCCCCCCACACCCCACTGGACAGGAGAGGTGAAGGTCCCGGCCTCCCTTCGCCCGGAGACCCGGTGATACCCTGCCTCCGTCCCTCTGCGCTGCCCTTTGTATTGGACCGAGTCTGTACTTTGAACGGCGATAATGCTCCCCGGCGCTTTCCTTACTCCCCCCTCACGCTCTTGCTGGAGTTTTATTGTTGCGTCGCCCACGCACGTAATTGCCTTTGACGGGAGGATTATGAGCCAGGGGTAGGGACGTTCAAAAGTGGATACAAGTGCCCACTGTCAGTCCCTTCCAGCCAGAGACTGGGTAATCCACTGAAACTTCCTGTGCTGAGATCAGTCATAGTTCCCAGTTGAAGGGTCACAGGTTGGAAGTCCATTTTCCACCACAGATGCTGCTAAGTTCCTCCAGCAGTTTGCCGTTTGGCTCCAGATTTCAGCATCTGTATTCTTCAGTCTCTTCACGTTTGGCACAGGGGTCGGCAGATGTGATTTATAGGTGACTGACTGAACAGCTCAGCAATACAGCCGGTGAAGTTCAGAGGCCAAAATTGCCAATTATGGTCTAAGTGTGATGAGTTGTTTTAATGTCTGCTTGGTCATTGGGTGAAAATATACTTGCTTTCGACAAAACTTTCAAGTATTCAAGAGAAGCAAAGTTCTTTATGCTTTTGGAGTCTGCCAAGATACAGCTGTGGGAATAATTCTTCGCCCTTGTGGGGATTCCAGATTTGGCAGCAGCTACATTGGGATATTGTTCATGTGCCAGTGTAATTTTCTGAGGTATAGTTACAAATAGCACAGCTGTGCGTTAAACTATGTGATCTGTCCGTCAGGATCGTTGCTTTCGGCACTGTGGTAAGGGGCCCATGTTCTGGTCTTACTGGAGCATCATGGAGGTGGAATTGTTACAGTGACCGCGGTCCGAGGAACCACTGAGAATGGCAGCGTTGATCAGCGGCGACTCCGTCATATAGTCTTGTGTTGAGAGTCTAGCTTGTAGGTGTTACAGGGCAAGCTAAAGCATTCTAATTTCACATCTCAAACAGTAAGTAGCCTAGTTATTGTTTAAACACTCTTAGGAGCCGCACATTTGGGTTCTCATGGTCTTCATTGTTACACCAACGCAACTCTACTGAGACTTGCTGTCTTCCTCGTCCCACCGTGTACGCGTGCTGGGCCATCCTCGTCCCACCGTGTACGCGTGCTGGGCCTTCCTCGTCCCACCGTGTACCCGTGCTGGGCATTCCTCGTCCCAACGTGTACCCGTGCTGGGCCTTCCTCGTCCCACCGTGTACGCGTGCTGGGCCTTGCTCGTCCCACCGTGTACGCGTGCTGGGCCTTGCTCGTCCCACCGTGTACGCGTGCTGGGCCTTGCTCGTCCCACCGTGTACGCGTGCTGGGCCTTGCTCGTCCCACCGTGTACGCGTGCTGGGCCTTGCTCGTCCCACCGTGTACGCGTGCTGGGCCTTGCTCGTCCCACCGTGTACCCGTGCTGGGCCTTGCTCGTCCCACCGTGTACCCGTGCTGGGCCTTGCTCGTCCCACCGTGTACCCGTGCTGGGCCTTGCTCGTCCCACCGTGTACCCGTGCTGGGCCTTGCTCGTCCCACCGTGTACCCGTGCTGGGCCTTGCTCGTCCCACCGTGTACCCGTGCTGGGCCTTGCTCGTCCCACCGTGTACCCGTGCTGGGCCTTGCTCGTCCCACCGTGTACCCGTGCTGGGCCTTGCTCGTCCCACCGTGTACCCGTGCTGGGCCTTGCTCGTCCCACCGTGTACCCGTGCTGGGCCTTGCTCGTCCCACCGTGTACCCGTGCTGGGCCTTGCTCGTCCCAACGTGTACCCGTGCTGGGCCTTGCTCGTCCCACCGTGTACCCGTGCTGGGCCTTGCTCGTCCCAACGTGTACCCGTGCTGGGCCTTGCTCGTCCCACCGTGTACGTGTGCTGCTGGCTGGGTTTTAGAGTGTCTTGTGTAATTGGAGTCTAAAATTTGCAGTTTGTAGAGTAGCAAGTTCATTAGATATTTGCAAAAAAAACGCAATTATGTAAATCAGAAGGGATAGTATGAAGTTTTCTTTTGTGATGCTGCCATATTGAGGATTGCTTTGTCGTCTGAATTCATCTTTTACTCTCTGTGTTGGGCTGATATTTATCAGTGCAGTATTTATGGCATTGTGAACAGCGTCATGTGAAGGGTGCCCTGCTTCTCTTACAATTCCATTTTGTTAAATAATGACTTTCTGTACCCTGCCTTCAAATCCACTGGCAAGCTCTAAAGATCCACCAGTCCGAGTTCAGTCGATGCCCTCTGTCCTGTCCCAGCAATGCTTGTGGGTGAAATAGAGAGGGGTGGGTGCAGATTTGTTTGACTTTCGGGGTGGAGGGGAGTAGAATAAATGTTTCATTCAGCATAGTTTCTCTTCATTGGTGTGATGGTTGTCATTTGAACTTAATGGGGAAACATCACAGGCAGGCACAGTCACCTGAAAACAGCATGAATGTGTGACTGTGCCTGCACGAACCTGACAGTGAAAGACGGAGGTGAAGCTCCATCCTAATTTCTTTTTGTATTCTGTTACAGGGAATATGAAAGAAGTGCCAACATGACATCAAGATATGGGAAAACCTACAGTAAGAAGGGGAGCACTGGCAATTCGAAATTTGACGAGGTATTCTCCGGTAAGCGAGCGAAAATCAGCACGAAATGGGGCGAGACCACCTTTAAGGCTCAGCTGGGCCAGAAGAGACCGAACGTGAAAGCGGAGCCAGTGGAACAGCCCAAGAGGCAGAGGGTTGAAGACCGCTTGCCAGAGGACCCGTTTGGGTTTGACAGTGATGACGATTCTCTCCCGGTGTCATCGCGGAATCCAACTCCGGCCAAGACGCCGCAGCCTGCGGAGTCTCTGAGGCGATCCGACGCGGATGGAGTGACCTCCCTGCTGGAGGTGAACAGTAGGGTGGGTCGGCCTGCGGGCGGCGAGGCTCTCGTCTGCAGCAGCAGGTTTGCGTCCTTGGCCGATACAATCCAGGAGAACAGTTTGGGTCGGAGCTTCGATTTGTGTCCGGAGACCAGAGACGCCCACGTCTCCGGCAACAGATTGAACTCACTGGGTGAGTCCAGGTTTCCCTAGTCTAGCGACGAGCTCTCTGAACAGGATGTGCCATTAACCGTAACACTCACCAGGGCAGAATATGAAGGGGTAACTGAGAAAGAGAGGTGCTGATTTAACTGTACAGGTTAGTGGGGTGAAACACGCTGACCCGTTCAGGCCAGCGTGGGGTGATGTAACCCAGAAGATAGGGGCCAGGATGAGTGGAGAGAGGAACGTGGAAGGTGTAGGTGGTATTGTATAATGGACAGTGTCATTGATCACTGACTGTGGCCCCAATATGGGGAGGTGTAGCTGGTAGTTTACCACACGGACAGAGTTACTGACCACTAATTGGGGCCCCAGTATGTGCTGGCAAGTGATGAGAGGTGGGTTTTGTTGGCAAGTCCACTACCTGCCCCTCTGTAATAGATGATCCTGAGAGTGGAATATGCAACGTGACAAATGTGTCTTCATCAAAAGTGGGCGCCGTATGAAATTGGAGGTGAGAGGACAAAGATAACAGTTGAAATCTGTGATTTATCATTAGATCTGCAATTTGGCGTGTACTATGAAGCTGGGAGGTGAGTCCGCTCTGATGCTACATGCTATTTCTTAAAGGATTGCTGTCTTAAAGAGATGGTTTCCCAGTCCTTTGACATGGCAGCACTTCACCAGTTGATTAGGTGAAATCATCGGGGTGAACAGTTGGATATGGAGTTTGTCTGGAGCTGGCTCTGAAGATCAGATGGCCCACTGGCCATGGCCCCCACAGGGCTCAGGGCTGAATTAGCGATTGAGTTCAAGCACATTTGGTCAGTTAAATCAATGAATTAAAACTCCTTATTCTGGTAGTTTAAAGTCACTCCACCCTTTCACCATGTACTACCCTGAGTTTCACTTACTTGCGTGCAAACTCCATAAATTCATAATAGAATAGTTATTAATAAAAGACCACAGCAGCTGGGCGTTCAAACGGTGTGCAAAACACAACGGACTCTGCAAATACTGAATTAAAAATGGTAATAAATATGGAGAACATGAAATGAGTCCTTGAAAGGGAGTCTGTAGGTTGTATGAACCTTCCAGTGATGGGATAAGTGGTTTTGAGTGAAGTTATCATTTTGGTTCAAGAGCCTGATGGTTGGGACGTAATAATTAGTCCTGAACCTGGTGGTGTGAGCTCTGAGGGCTCCTGTACCACCACCTTGATGGCAGAAGTAGCGGGAAGGGAGCATAACCTGGGTGGTGGGAGGCCTGATGATGGCTGTTGCTTTCGTATGACAACGCTCCGTGTAGATGTGTTCATTGTGGGAAGGGCTTTGCCCATGATGGACTGGGCCGTATCCACTACATTTTGTAGGATTTTCTGTTCAGGTGTATTGGTGTTTCCATCCCAGGCAGTGATATAGCCAGTCAATATACACATCTATAGAAGTTTATCAAAGTTTTAGATGTCATGACGAATCTTTGCAAGCTCCTAAGGAGGTAGAGGCACTGATGTGCTTTCTTCGTGATTGCATTCAGAATAGATCCTCTGAAATGATAACACCGAGGAAGTTAAAGTTGCTGATGCTGTCGTCCTCTGATCCTCAGATGAGGACTGACTCCTGGACCTCTGGTTCCCTCCTCCTGAAGTGTATAATCAGCTGACATTGAGTGAGAGGTGGTTGTGGCATCACTCAGCCAGATTTTTCATCATCTTCCTATCTGCTGATCCGTCACCACCTTTGATTTAGCGAAGGACAATGGTATTATCAGCAAACTTAAATAGGTCATTGAAGCTGTGCTTAGCCACACAAGTGTAAAGCGAGTAGAGCAGTGTGCTAAGCACAGCCTTGTGCACCAGTGCTGATTGATACTGTGAAGATGTTATTGTCAATCCCAACTGACTGGAGTCTGTGAGTGAAGAAATTGTGGTTCCAATGGCATAATGATGTATTGAGGGCAAGGTCTTGAAGCTCATTGATTAGTTTTGAGGGGGTGATGGTAGTGAATGCCAAGCTGTGGTCGGTGAGTATCCTGATGTAGGCATCTTTGCTGTCCAGATGTTCCAGGGTTGTGTGAAGAGCCAACGAAATGGCATCTGCTGTTGGCCTCATAGTGCCAGTAGGCAAACTGGAGCAGATCCAAGTTGTTTCTCAGGCAGGAGTTGATGTGCTTCATCATCTTGACCTCTTAAAATGCTTGATCACAATGGGTGTAAGTGCTGCTGGACAATAGACATTGAGGCAGGTTGCCATGTTCTTAGGCACTGGTGTAAGTGAAGCCTGCTTGAAGCAGATGTATACCACAGGCTGCCAAAGTGAGGGGTTCAAGATTTTAGTGAACACTCCAGCCAGTTGATCAGCACAGGTCTTTAGGACTTGGCCAGGTGCCCCTTTTTGTGGTTTCAAACCTGTGGGTCAGCCTTGGAGTGAGATCACAGGATCTGCAAGGGTTGCAGGAGTTTGTGATGGTTCCTCCATGTTCTGATGGTCAAAGCCAACATAATAAATAGCAACAACATGAATTGTAGAGTTCTAAAGAGTGAGTCCATGTATTGTGGAAGCATTTCACTGTTGTCGTGAGTGAATTTATCCTCTGGTGATAATAACTGTTCCTGAACTGAGTGCTGTGGGACTTGAGGTTCTTCTACCTCTTTCCCGATGGCAGATGCTAGAAGAGAGCATAGCCTTAGGTGGTGGAGGAGGGCTTTACCTGGGATGGACTGGCTTGTATCCATTACTTTCCATAAGTTTTTCTGTTCAAGGGCATTGGTGTTCCCATGTCAGACTGTGATGCGACCTCTCAGTATACTCTCCACCATGCATCTATAGAAACTTGTCAAAGTTTTGAATGGCGTGCTGAATGGGCGCCAACTTCGAAGAAAGTAAAGGTGATGCGCTGCTCTTTTTGGAATGCTGCCATGGAACAGCCAGATTTTCATAAAAACCCGTCTGGTTCATTAGTGTCCTTCAGGGAAAGGAGTCTGGTGGCCTTGCTGATGCACAGACTGTCCAGCAGCAATGTACTGGATTCTTAATTGATGTTTGTAGTGTCACTCAGTTGAAATAAACCTGTAATGCCATTGAGACAGGACAGATCGCCTGGTGTCGTCAAAGTTGTCACACAAAGCAATGCTGCTAAATCCTGTGAACACTGGGAAATGTGGCTCCGTTAGGAGTGCGGTCCAACAGACGAGTTGTGTAACAACCTGGCAGGGTCACTCGTACGGTCCCTAGACTTCAGCCAACGTTTTCCGTTGCCCTCCCATTGGCTTGTTGGGCTCAGTAAAGGTGCGGTGATCTGCAGCGAGGATCGATGGGTGTGAGGGTCCTCAACATTGGTCACAGACCTATCAAGTTTCAATGTATCATGTTAAACAGAACTAGGGAAACTGATTGCTGTCACTAGCCAGTGAGAAACGGTACAGTTCAATCCACATATTCATTTGGAGATACCAAATGCAGGTTGAGTGATTTGCGGATGAATCTTCCCCTAATGCCATTGTAGGAGTGACCAGTGAGGGTTGAAGTATTGTCTGTGCTGTTGAAAGACATGGCAGTACTGTTACTTGCTCTGCCAAACTCATCCTGTCCTGGCTCCCCTAATCCAGTCCCTTTGCCAGAGTTACAATATGGAGCCAGTCGTTTAAAATACAGGAGTGTTAGCATTTCCTTCAATCGTATTTGCTGCACATCTGTGCTTGGCTCTCTTCCAATTCGAACACAGGTAGGTTCCTTGTCTGGCATCCCAACAGCTTCCTTATTTAGAGCAGCATCCTTTAGAGGATTTCCTCACCTGACACATCTCACCCTCTGCATTTCAAAGACTTCCAGGTCCACTGTATCATCTTCACCAACCACTCTGCTTTCCTCAACACCTCCCATGCACCGGCAGGATATGCAATTTGCTCTTTTCCCTTGCAACGTTTCGGAACCTGAGCAATCCTTCCAGTGATTCACCTATTCCAGTTCAGTTGCTGCAGAAACCAAATGCAGGTTGGATAATTGCTTTTGAGAATGCCTCTGAGCTTCGTCTCTGGTCCGGGGTATCCCGACCTTTTTTTTTTAATTCCGTGGACCCTGGTTGGGAACCCTGCTCTACTTCCTAAAGTTCTCCGTCCATTGCTATTGCCTGGTTAAATCATTCTTGGATGTTCCAATGTAAGCTGAAGCAGTCACACCTCATCTTCCATGTAGATATGTTGAAGCCCTGGATCTTGATAGTGAATGAAATCCTTTCAAGTTATTGCATTTTCTCTTTGTACAGCTAATGTGCTGAAACTCTCTTGCAATTTATGCTTTTCTGCATCCTGTCTGACACATCTCCCTCAGTTCGCTCAACCTTTTCCTCTCTCTGCAGCTTGCTTGTTTTCTCACACTCCCATTGTATTGAAAGGTCCAACGCCCAAAATGTTGGCTTGTATTCCTCTCCAAAGTGATGCTGCATCACTTACTGAGTCACTTGCGGCATTTTGTCTCGGTTGGGCGCTCAGCATAGTTTTCTCCAGAAACAGCAACCACGATAAGCAGCATTGATGACAAGCTATCCCATCATCAAAGGAGCAAAACGTCCCACCACATTCAGTCTTGAATGGTGGTGATAATTAAGCTTAACTGGAGCAGTAGGCTCTACTAAGGTATGCATCTTGACGATGTAATTACTGAAAGCAGAGCCAAAGCATTAGCTTCTGATGTGACAGAAGCCAGTCCTCAGGTAAATCAATTCACTGCAAGTGAAATGGAATGCTTGATATAACAAAGGGATTCCAAGAGCATTGAGCTAAGGGATGTCCACCCAGAACTGCCTACCTCCAGCCAAATTGTTTAGGTGCAATATGAGCATTAAGGCAGTTGTGGAAGATTCCTGCCACCTGTGCTCTTTACAAATGGGGCAAATACCTCATTGTCATTCATCAGTGAGGTTGTCAACAATGCCGTCGAGCTGTCATTAGGGCTTCCTGCTTATTGCTACGATTACTTCGGGTCAATTAATCCTAATTATTCACTACCTCCGTCATTGGTGTGAACCATCTGTGAAGTGCAGTTCTCTATGTTGTCTTTCTACAGTCCTGCTCAGAACTGTGGTATCTACTATATGGGAAGTCAAAAGTAGCAGACAGATGAGTAGTACCTATGATCTTCCTCCAGTTTGTGCCGCATACTGACTTCTCCATTTCTCGTGACTAAGTTTTGAAACTTGCTCCCACAGTGAGGATGAGGAACATCTCGTAATACTGCTGAGAGCCAAATAGGTGAAACAAAGGGAGGAATAAAACAAGCTGATGTAGAATGTAACTTAGACCATTACATTGAATAGTTTGTTGTTGTGAGTGCCATGTTCTCTTTCAGCTGGCTAGCAAATTTCTTAATTGACTATCTTATAATTTGCTTATTTTATTTGCTCTCTTCCAGATATAAAGTAATTTTCTCTACTACCATCGAACCCTTTCACTAACTTCAAAGCCTCTACCATGTTATCTTTCAATGCATAGTGTCTGAGTTATTCAGAAGAGCATTCTAATCTCCCAGCAGCACCTCCAGTTTGCAGTCATTTGTATGCAAGTGTTATTAAACGTTATGAGGGCTTCTGCTTCTACAATCCTTTTGAACAGTAAGCTCCAGACACCTGCCAATCTCTGGGTTTAAAACAAACTCTTCCTTTTCATCTTTCTATACCCACTGACCACATTATTGCGTACCTCCTATACCTAATAAAGTGGCCACTGAGTGTACATTTGTGGTCTTCTGCTGCTGTAGCCCATCCACTTCAAGATTTGACATGTTGTGCGTTCAGAGATGCTCTTCTGCACAACACTGCTATAACACATGGTAATTTGAATTACTGTTGCCTTGCTGTCAGCATGAGCCAGTTTGACCGTTCTATTGTGACCTCTGTCATTAACAAGCTGTTCTCACCCACAAAACTGCCACTCAGTGGATGTTTCTTTGTTTTTCGCACCATTCTCTAGAGACTGTTGTGCATGAAAATCCCAGGAAATCAACAGTTTGAGATAATCAAACCACCCCATCTGGCACCAACAACCATTCCATAGTCAAAGTCATTAAGATCACATTTCTTCCCCATTTTTGATGTTCGGTCTGAACACCTACTGAACCTCTTGACCATGTCTGCATGCTTTTATGCATTGAGTTGCTGCCACGTGATTGTCTGATTAGATATTTGCATTAACAATCAGATGTTAAGGTGTACCTAATAAAATGGCCACTGAATATGTAAATTTAAATCCATGCCCCCGACTCTTGATTCTTTCAAGGCATTTGGGGCTTCCCGATTTACTTTCCTCTGTGCCTTTCATAATTTTATATACCAGATTGGCTTTCCTCAGTCTCTGTTCCAAATAAACCTCTGACATTGCAGTTTTTTCCTCAGAGCTGGCTGCGTTATTTGTATATCACTTTCCTTTAGTGTAATAACACCTTTCCTAAAATGTGGTGCCCAGGAGTGGATATGCATTATGCCAGCTGCAGGCTTGCTCGAGCTGTGTACAATCCCAGTATTACTCTGCTCTTTACTTAACTAATGAAGGAAAGCTCTGTGTTCCTTCACTGCATGCTGTGCTGTGTTCCCATTATTGACATACAGTTCAAAGGACTCTCATATCTCTTGTTTTACTTCATTTGCTTAAATACATAATATCTCACTTGGGTATTAAAATAAATGATTTGCTACCTTTCTGCCCAATTGACCAGACCATCTGTGATCCAAGCCAATCATGAAGCCATTTTCTTAGTGTTATCTGCAAGCTTATTTATCTTGTCTACTAGATTGAGACCTAAATCATTAATAAGCAAGAACCTCATCTTGTCTGTTTTTTATTGTGATAATTTCTAATCTCAAGATACGATCCCATGCTTATCTGTTGGTTTTTTTGGGGAGATTGGATGGGATTTTTACAGATCTTTGGGTTTCTCCTTTCTTGCAAAAGAGTACTATAATGGAAGCCACGTGGTTTAGACCCAACACATGATGACATGTAATACCAGGTCACTGCTTGTGTTATAGTTTCAACAACCGTAGTTGGCTGCAGTTGTTTGATTCGATGTGTGCTATTGAAGCTAAAACAATGGTCATCTGCAAAATGCAATTTCCAAGGGTCATGTAATAAAAATGGTTTATTTTCTGTAGTTCTAGTATTTAGTACATACAGTTGGCCCTCCTTATCCACGGGGGATTGGTTCTGGGACCCCCCGCGGATACCAGAAAACGCGAATTCTCAAGTCCCTTATATAAAATGCGTAGTACTTGCATATAACCTACGCACATCCTCCCGTATACTTTAAATCATCTCTAGATTACTTATAATACCTAATACAATGTAAATGCTATGGAAATAGTTGTTATCCTGTATTGTTTAGGGAATAATGACAAAAAAATGTCTGTACATGTTCAGTACAGACGCAACCATCGTAGCTCTTCTGGGAACGCTGATGCTGCCTCAGCATCAGCCGATCCCGATTCTCCCGTGATCTTTAAGTTCTTGAGGCTGTAGCACTTTACATAGCTAGCCAGCCATCCCTTACTAGCCTTAAACTCCTTCCAAGGTAGCGACCGAATGAGACGCGAGGCGAACAATGCTCAAACAGCGAGTGCTGGAGAGAGAACTTCTGGGTTTTCCCGATCTGCCGTTGGTTGAATATGTGCATGTGGAACCTGCGGATAAGGATGGCCAACTGTTTTGCCCTGGAGAGATTTTCTATTTTGTGCTTAAACTGTAACTAATTTTCTGTGGTGAGCCCTTGTGGACCTGCTTGTAATTTTTGCAGGTCATATTCTGTTTATAGAACATGCCCTCAGTGGCCACTTTAGTAGTTACACCTGTATACCTGCTGGTTAATATCAATATCTAATCAACCAATCATGTGGTAGCAACTCAATGCATAAAAGCATAAGACATGGTCACAAGGTTCAGTTGTTGTTGAGACCAAACATCAGAATTTGGAAGAAATGGGTTAAATGACTTTGACCAGGGGTCCCCAACCTTTTTTGCACCGCAGACCGGTTTATTATTGACAATATTCTTGTGGACTGGCCGACCCCGGGTGGGGGGGGGGGTAAGGTTGCCAGCAGACAAGAGTAGCAGTCAAATACGTTGTGTTTACCCCGAGAAAGACTACAATGACTATGAAGCCTTGCGCGGTCACCAGTGCGCATGCGTGTACGTGCCGATTTTTTTTTTCCTACAAATAGTTTTTCGCGATTCTGTACGGTGGGGGGGTGGGGTGTTAATCACGACCGGAATATAGGTGATAAGTGGCTAATACACTCAATTTTGTTTCTAAAAGGGTTTATCTAACGAATTTAATATTAAACACACACCGCATATTTTCCTCGCATGAATATAGTGATAAGTCAATTATCAGGGTAGGACAGGGGAGCTTGAAGTAAGTGTTGAACGTACTTCTAGTAGAAATGATAGGGGCAAGTTCGATATCATTTAAAGAAAAATTGGATAGATATATGGACATGAAAGGAATGGAGGGTTATGGGCTGAGTGCAGGTCAGTGGGACTAGGTGAGAGCAAGCGTTCGGCACGGACTAGAAGGGCAGAGATGGCCTGTTTCCGTGCTGTAATTGTTATATGGTGATAATGAGTCAATAGCATCATAACATCTCCTTTCCGCACTGACATGGATAACGCGCGGGTAATGACCTCGCATGCGTTCAAGCTCAACAGTGCGTGACAGGGAATGAGGAAGGGTGCAGCTGACTCATCGCTAAATCGTATCGTTTCCTCGCGGCCCGGTAGCACATGCTTTGCGGCCTGGTGGTTGGGGACCGCTGACTTGGATCATGGAATTATTGTTGGTGCTGGACTGGGTGGTTTGTGTATCTCAGATACTGCTGATCTGGAATTTTGACACAAAGTCTGTAGAGTTTACAGAGAATGGTGCCATTACAAAAAAAGAGTGGCAGTTCTGTGGGGCTTTTGCCTTGTTAATGAGAGAGTTTAGAGGAGATTGGCCAGAATTGTTCGAGCGAATGTTCTCGGCCCAAGACATCGACTGTACTTTTTCCAAAGATACTGCCTGGCCTGCTGAGTTCCTCCACCATTTTGTGTGTGTGTGTGTGTTGCATGGATTTCCAGCATCTGCAAGTTCTCTCTTGTTTGTGATGATGTCTGCTGGTTTTCGGTATGCTGATGTATCAAACTCAGTGCATTACAAAGTTTTAATTTGTACTGTGCATTTAAAGTTAATTGTTTTGGGTGTTCCCAAGTCCTGATTTGTGACTGCCCTCTGTGGTGTTTCCCATTGGGCTGTTATCATGAGTTGGATGTTTAGAGGAGACAGACTCCATGTTAAAACAGGGCACTTGCAGTGTTTAACATTGATCACCCAACTAATGTTGGGGCCTTTTTGATCGATGCAAAGGACTAGGATTCCAGGATGATTTGTT
Organism: Mobula birostris; assembly: GCF_030028105.1. Lineage (NCBI taxonomy): Eukaryota > Metazoa > Chordata > Chondrichthyes > Myliobatiformes > Myliobatidae > Mobula > Mobula birostris. The sequence goes on from NC_092387.1 coordinate 41,565,619, forward strand.
CTCTTGTGAATCTTCTGTACTGATTTGAGTAAACCAGAGGGTAATATCGGCAGGATTTAATAGACCAGTTGTGATTTTCATTGCTCAGGTAGGAATTGTAATTCACAACTTGAGAGACTGTAGTATTATGCAATTGGGTTATCAGAGGCAGGTAACCCATTTGGGTAAATGAACGTAATGGGGGACTTGTGATTTCATTTCTGCACTCGGGTGGTTGAAGCTGATGATCTTAAGATTTACAATTTGGGCAGCCAAGTCTGAATACAGAATGCCCTGACAACTTGACAATATCCTGAGCTGCAGATGTTCTTAAAAATAAAAAAGAAATTGCAGAAGTTGAGAATTTGATATTAAAATAGGCAAAAAAAATATTAACTAGCCAGGCATCTGCAGAGGAGTGGGGGAAGGTAATGTTTCAGTTTGGCAATCTCTCATCAGAAATGAATTGTTTGCTGTTTCTCTTCTATACATTTTACCTGACTTCAGTTTGTTCAGTGTTCGCTGTTTTTTACTGCTGCAGTTCCTCTGTTTTGTGCATACATTATGATTAGGATGCCGAGAAGAGCAGCAAAAATTAATTCGACTGCAAACTGAGTGACTCATGAAGAAACATTATAGACATTTGTCACTGTAGAGAAAACAAAGTTGCCACATTCCCTCTGAGTAGTAAATGACTCACTAAATTCTGGAAACACCATTAGTTTATGTTGATCAAGTTAAAAGTAAATGTATTTTCTGGAGAATTTCTGCTTTGCTCTGTAAGATCATGGTGTAGTATTAAAATGATAGAATTGCTAATTTGTTGCTGTATTCTTGCCTAACTTGAAAGATTTCTGTTGGACAACTGAGCCTGGAGTTTTTGTTGTCATTAGTTTATAGGCAAGCTTCTTAGCTTGCAGATTAAAGTTGTGAATTGCTCACCAACTGGATGCCTCTTGTATGCTGACGATGCTATATAACATCTATAGTTTAAATTTTGGTTCGCATTTTAAATATTGGATAAAATTGATTTAGTGTGACAGAACAGTTACATAAAATGCAAACCGTGTAGCAGCATCGTATGACATCCTAGGGATTCATTGGTGGCGTGCAGCTATAACTAATAATCCCCTGATCTTTATCTTGCCTTACTTTAATCAGATCTTTTTCTTCCATAGTATATGAGAGTTAATGCCCATATGTTGAGCAGAACAGGATCTTAAAGCTCCCATGCCATATAGAGGGCTTATGAAATCACTGCAGGAAGCAGTTTTGGTTTCTCCCTGCAACAATGAGCAAAAGAACCTAAATAAAGGAAGTGAAACAAACCAAACCAGTTCCTGTTGCTTTTCACCCACCACATGAGCAAATAGACCTAACCTTATTTACCCATTGGTTTGTCTATCCCTTCACTCGCCTATCCAGTCTAGTCTTTAATGCGTTGAATACTACTGTTAATAGTCCACTGTCAGATTATTAAAGTTTCTTGTGTTCTGTATTATCCCTCCACTTAATGTGGTCCCAGGTTCTTAATTCCTTTGGTTTGCTCTGCATGCTTTTTATAGTACCATACTTTCATAGTGAAGTGTATTTGGAATGTACTGTTGACATGCAACTATTTTGTAGACATGTCTCACACTAGCAGGAAGCAATAACAGACAACCTTAGGTGGTGACTGAGGTATTAAAAATTGGCCAGATTTTGGGACTCTGCTCTGCAGAAACATGGAGGTGAGGAGATTCAGATTTATTTATTTGTGTTGAGATGCAGTGCTGAATAGGCCCTTCCGGATCTTTTAGCCATTGTGCCCAGCAACCTCCAGTTTAACCCTAGTCTAATCACGGGACAGTTTTACAATGACTAATTAACCTACTGGTAGGTCTATGCACTGTGAGAGGAAATTGAAGCACTCGGGAAAAACCCATGCATTCCACAGGGAGGTCATACAGACTCCTTATAGATGAATTATGACTTTGTTTCTATCGAGTGTTACTACTGGGTGAAATCTGGGCACCTAAACATGTTGAATATTGAAATCCATCAGAATCTGCGAATTCTGTTCATCCCCTCTCCTCTCTGCTTTCCTCAACTTAACTGAAATAATATTCTCAGCTGTGGACACAGTTTTGCTTTGTGTTAGAGGTAATGGGAAACAAGAGGATACTGAGAGATGATGGATATGGAGAATTTATGAAGTCGGGGAGTAACGGAGATTAGTGCTTTGAAGGAGAATGTTGGAGGACGGTGGTCAGGATTTTGTATTATTTTATGGGTACTGCAAGCACTAAAGTTAAAACAGTTACAGGGCAGCAGGGTAGTGTAGCAGATAGCACAACGCTATTACGGCACCAGTGACGCAGGTTCAAATCCGTCGCTGTCTATAAGAAGTTTGTACATTATCTTCATGACTGCATAAGTTTCCTGCAGGTGCTTTGGTTCTCTCCCATTTTCCAAGGATGTACAGGTTGGGCAATGCAAACTTCTTGGGCTGAAAAGGCTTGTTATTATGCTGTCTCTGACTAAAATTAACATTTAAAATGACTAAAAAGAACCAATAAGAAAAGCTGTTTATGTTCTTGCATGTGTAGATCAAAGAAGAGCAGGCAGGGACCTTGGCCAGTGATAGGGGGTGGAGGGTGGGGTTGCTGTTGAGCATGAGCCTGTCCCAGACAAGAGAGACTTGAGAGTGATAATGAGTGGGAATCAAAAGAACAGCAGCCTGCACTAGGAGGTAGACTATGAGCTGCAGTGCTAACAGCAGGATTGACTCCAAATTTAATTAACTCCAGAAAGCTGGCCTATTCATTTTATTGTTTATCCCAATGTAAAATTGTTGGTAACTCTGATACAACTCGGTGAGTGGGATTCAAAGTGCCATTCTCCCTCACTAGCTGGTTAGAATCTTGAAATTTACTTCGCCAAGGATATTGGTGATTGTAACAATATACAGACATTAATAGTGTGGTCTTCAACTCAGTAATTGGATCTAGTCTGTGCTGAACAGATCAGGATGATGTGTTCAATTGTAAATCTGTTCTATTCCATATTTGTGAACTTATCCAGTAATTCGAGTTACTCGTCCAAATTACAGTGTTGGTTGTTCTGCTATTTAACACGAGACTGGGGTTTTTAAGAAATAGACCAATGTTCAAATGAAGCTGTCATTTTCTCTTCCCAGTGTTATGCCTTTTAGTTGTGCAGCATAAGTCATCAATCATTGCCAGACTGCTGTCATGTGGTTCACAGATAGTACTTTGAGGCTACAAGTTCCAGTGGGCGTGGATTTTGTACCATCACTAGACACTTCATGTGTTTGAACTCCTGTATAGTGCAGATTAGTGCTGTGCTTTGGTTGACTTTATTCATGTGCTTTATCCTTCATGAGCCACATGAAGAAAGTCTGCCTTTCTTCGGAAGGAAAGCTTGGGGGAGCTACAGCAGACTCGTCTTTTTCCCCAGTCTCACCCAACAAGGGGGTTACAGCAGACTTGCCTTTCCCACCCCTGACTCATCCATGATATTGCTGTGTTTGCATTCAATGAGAGTGGCCTCATGGTGGCTTGCTTCTGCTTCCTGTGTCCTTTTGTACGTGATTGTCACACTTTATTGCATACTTCCGATCATCCCCTTAATTCTTGACAAGAACATTATGTCAGCTGCTGACTGTCCAGAGCCCTCTGGATCACTGGGCATAGGATATAGGGAGTGGCACTATGTCTGCCTGTTTTCTCCTTCCCCCTCATCAACCTATTGAGTTCAGTAGACGTGCTGTCTCTAATTCAGTCTGAGATTGAAATGTAGATTCAGATTTATTTATCCCATGTACAATGAAGCGTGTAGTAAAATGTGTCATTTGCATTAATAGCCAACATGACTTAAGGATGTGTTTGGGGCAGCCTGCAGGTGTCATCACACTTTGTCAACATAGCATGCCCACAATGTTCAGCTAGCCATCACAAGCAGCAGCAGCAACAACAAAATAACAGCAAAACATGCCCTTTTCTCACCCACCCACTTGCGCACAGACCAGCCTCCAACGCCAGGACAGATCACCACCGTCAGTCTTCGCCTCAGACTCAGGCGTCAGTCCTCTCACCACTCCAGGACTTGCTGAGCATGGGGCTTTGATCTTTGGGTATTTAAAGTACTTTGCTAAAGTAATTTGTAGCAGCATTTTGGGTGCAATACTGGTAGGACTGCTAGATTTCATTTAAATGTCGGTTCTTCCGTTGAAGTTCGATCTCCCAGGACTCTTTCTTATTTGGTTATTTCTATTGAATACGAATGTTATTGGAAAGACCAGAATTTGTATCCCATTGTTGACTGCCCATGGGAAGGTGGCAGAGAGGCGCTTCGAACTGCTGCAGCCTGATAGCCTGAAAGGAGCAACACCTCGTATTCGGTTGAGGTACCTCCAACTTGATGGCACGATCAACTATTTTCATTCCAATCCCTATTCCAACATGTCAGTCCGTGTCCACCATGAGGTCACTCTCCAGTTGGAGGAGTAATACCTCATATTCCGTCTAGATAACCTCCAACCTGATAGCATAAATGTCAATTTCTTCAGCTTCTAGTAATTTTTCTCCCTCCCCCTTCTCTTTTCAATTCCCCATTCTGGCCTCCCTTTACCTCTTCTCACCTGCCTATCACCTCTCCCTGGTGCCCCCCCTCCTTTCTCCCATGGAGTACCCCACTCCTCTCCGACTATTTCTTCTCCACCCCTTTGCCTTTTCCATCTATCACCACCATAATATGGATTAAGAATCTCAGCTCAGAATGTCAACTGTTTATCCATTTCCATAGATGCTGCCTGACCTGCTGAGTTTCTCTAGCATTGTGTGTGTGTGCTACTTTGAACTGCTGTAGTTCTTTAGGTGAAACTATAGTCTTGTTAAGTAGGGAGTTTCGAGATTTGAAATTAGACATGGGAAGAACAGTAATCTGTGTTCAAGTCAGGATGATGTGCCATGGAGGAAAACCTTGGTGTGCTTTTGTGCTATAAGTCATAAATTTGGGAATTGCTTTAAGAATAGCAAGGTATTTAACTGCAGTGCATTTTGTTGATGATATACTCTAAAACCCCAGTGAGGTGGGTAGAGAGTGAATGTTTAGAGTGTTAGCTGAGGAAACAATCAAGCCCACAGCTTTGCTGTAAAAGTCACAAACCCAAGGGCTTCTACAAATGGTGAAAATCTTGAGCAACACACACAAACTCAGCGAGCCAGGCAGCATCCATGGAGGGGAATAAACAGATGACGTTTTGGCCCAAATGTCGATTGTTTATGCCCTTCCATTGATGTGTCCTGACTTGCTAAGTTCCTCCAGCATTTTGTGTTTGTCTGAATATGTCGCACTAATTGAGTGCATTCATCCAGACATAGTAAATGTTGTCACACCTAACTTGTAGGCTTTGAGTTAGGAAATAAGTTGCTTACCATGGATGCCAGCCTTTCACCTGCTTATGTAACTGCATTATTTCTCCAGTTTTTCAGTGGTGGCCACGTAGTTTTTAAATGAAGTGGCCAGCAATGGTCAAATGTCTTCGTTCATTGCCTTTTATTTGTGTCGATTGGTGTCTGCATCTTACTGCATGGAGGCAAGAGTACTTTTACTTTCTGTCATGCCATGGGCAATATTGAATATTGTGTAATCTGTTCCTACTTTGACTGAAGGGAGGTCATTGCAGTAGCCAAAGATGGTTGGGCCTAGAACTGCTGACGTGATCCTCCATGGACTTCACCATTCCTGTCTGTGAAGATGTGATTTCAACCATTGGAATGCTTCCCCTTCTGAGTTTTATAAATTTCCTTAAAATAATCTTCACTCCTTTGTGGCATTGATGTAATCAATGTCAATTTCCTCTGAAATTAAAAGTCTTTAGTTTATATTAATACCAAACCATTCATGAGCTTTCATACTAAATAGTCCTGACAAAACTCAACTATTGATTAGATGGGTAAGGACTTGAGTGATGTGATGGATAGGCAGAGTTGGCTGAAGTGTTATGCTGTGTGTTTGTATAATGAGGTGAGATATCATGTATACTGTGGGAGATTGCTGTTGTTGGCAGGAGACATTCTGGAGCCTAATGCAGCCAAAATGAGGATACAGCAGAATATTTAGGGAAGAGGAGATGTTCCAGTTTATTTGCCTTGCTAACATCTGTGTATTATAGTCCTTAGCCTCTCTTCCAGTAACTGGGGAGAAGTAAAGGGGCGATTACATTCCTCAAGGATCTTTCAACAAATACGTATTGCTTTATTTGTCACAATGGGGGCAACTAGAAGATTATGCTTGTGCTTCAGTTGAGGATGGTATGTGGCTAGGGAAATAGAGACTAACTTCAGAAATAGTATTTCTGTAAGAGTTGTCAGTTTATGTACAGGTACCCTAGAAAGTTGGAGGAAGCAGGTAACATAAACGGAAACTTGATAGATTTCCCATTATTTTGGGATTCACTTTGAGTAATTTGAGATGTTGCTTTTGGAGAAACTGGAGACTCTTGGATCCTTTGATTCCTGGGGCTCTCAAGTGCTTTTTTTTTTAAACATTATTGTTTGGGTCTGGGGTAGACTCATTACAACGTTTGAACACAGATAGTGATAGCCAGTTACATAGCATGAATCTCTCAAGCCAAAGTAGATTTTAAGCAGTCTCTTCAAGGGAAGAAAAGGGTTCTTCAAGAGAAGAGAACCCAAACCCAAACCCACCAAGTACTTGTTATTACTACGGCTTTGGAATTCCCTTCCTGACACTTCTAAAACTTTCCTAACTGAAGCCTTTTTTTGATACTAAGCATTAAGGTTCAGGAGATTCGTAGTGAAAAAAAGTGGTAGAGGGATTTATGGGGGAAATCGCAGAGCCTTGTCAAATGAAAGAAGGCCTGTGGTGGTAGAACCAGTGTTGAGAAATAGACTGGGGATGGACTGTTGTCAGCTGAAGAGATTATAGATGTGGAGGGTGTGTTTTGGAGGGATTTAAATATTTCAAAAGAGCAGTTCAATTTCTGCATCTGCTAGTGGCTCTATGCAGTTAAGCTGTCTCCAGCATATTTGGGACTTTGCCGGACTGGTGGATTTTCTGAACTATTTCCTATTATTCCTAGTAATACCTCAGCAAGCTTTCAGTTCGTTTCATTTTTAGGTTTACAGTGCTATAATGATTTTTTCGATAAACTCTGGAAGTTTCGGGAGAGCGCAGGAAACATCTCCAGTTGTGAGACAGAAGATTATTGGGATCTGACTGCACAAACAGAATGGTAGATTAATCTTTTTGCACCAAGGAAAGAAGCTGTGAGCAATGAGCCATGAAGCATATAGAGAATTAGCTTTTTATTTTCAGCTCTGATTGAGCAAATGTTTGACATCTGTATTCTGACCTTAGCTAAAATTGTCATATGGTCATCATGGAGTTGAGGGAAGGAAAGAAAAACCCCAAACTTCGGCAATTCAAGCTGTATGGAGGAATTTTCATTGATTAATCAAGTAAAGACTTCAGTGGTAATTTTCAATTTGCCAATTCATTCTGTACAATATCGTAATAACACAATCTTGCCCTCATCTTACTGAAACATTTAAATGTAATGAAATGTTCAGAGGTTAAACATTATTAGTAGAAACTCAAATGTTTTAAAATAATTGTCATTTTTCTAATGTATAAATAGCGTTCATTTTTTCCTTCGGACCAGGTGATTTCAGAATTTCAGTGAATATCTTATCTTTACTAGCCACCTTTCTGACTTTTAGACTCCAAATCGCACTTTCCGTCTCTGACATCAATATTTTAGGTTGATTAGTCATTTGATTTAATTCTGGTAAATCCTCAATCTTGCTATCTTCAAATAATTCCAAGATGTACTCAACCCATCTGTCCATGATCTCCTCTTTTTCATAGCATGGATTACCACTACTGTCTTCGATACACCCAGTTGATGGCACGGTCCTCTTTAATTTCGTCATATCCCCTACCTTTTGGTGAAGGCTTCTATAATCATAACTTTGTTCATACTGCTCAATTTTTTCGCACTCTTCATTCATCCAATTCTCTTTCGCTTCCTTGCATTTTCTTTGAGTCAAGCAGTGTAGGGCTTGTATTGTTCATTATCCCGATGTTTTACCTTTCTTCTTTCTTCAGTTGACTTTCTCAACTCATCGGTGAACCAAGGGTTATGTCTTTTGCTCTTTTTCCGAAAACCCAAAGTCTTTTCCGCAACTTCTGTCACTGTTGTTTTAAACTCTTCCTAGATGTTCTCCACTGCCATATTGCTACCCTCGTCATCTAAGACTGAAAATCTATTCTCCATTTCGACCAAACGTTCGATCTTTTTTGCTTCATTCGTAATGAGTAAATCAAAGTCTATTTTGATGGCTTGGCCTTTCTCATCTTCAAACACACTCATGTCCGTTACCACAGGGTTGTGATCTGTATAACCGTCAGCACCAGGGTACGTTTTCACCTGCTTCATTCCATTCCTGAATCGATTGGGTACTAAAATATAGTCAATTTGGTTTTTTACTGAACCATCAAGACTGGTCTACGTGTACAGTCTCCGTTTTGGCAGACTGTACCAGGTGTTCAAAATCATTAGTTTGTTAATTTTTGCAAATTCAACCAGTCTTTCTCCGCGGTTGTTTCTTTCCTCAAGCCTGAAGGGTCCTACAGTCAAAACTTCTGTTGCGCTGCCAGCTTTGGCATTAAAATCACCAAGAATCACAGTTACTTCATTGTTTTTAGTCTCTTTCATTAGCTTTTCAACTTCTCCGTAGACCATATCGACTTCATCGTCATAGTCCGTGGCTGGCATGTAGACCTGTATGACGCTAATGTCAAATGGTTTAGCTGACATTTTAATCATCCTCACTCTTTTGTTAATGGATACACTGCCTTTGATAGTTCTCACTGTTTCCTTGTCTACTAAAATTCCAACTCCGTGCTCACGTTCACTTCCTCCTGAATAGATCAGTTGGTATCTGCCATCCCTTTTGAGCCATCTCTCCCCACCCCCCCCGTCCATCTCGTTTTACGTAGTCTGAGTCTGTTTATCTTCAGTCTTTTCATTTCCATTACCACATTATCTAGTTTGCCTCGTATAAGAAAGAAGAGATTTAATTATTTGACATAGCTATCCTGACAAGAGGTTTTCGCTTGATGATGACCCTGGTAGCCTCATCCTACCGTTGCCGGGTGCAACTCCACTGTTGTTACTCGTGGCTCCGTTAACGTCGTTGTTTTGATCCTTTATTGAGACTGACATATTAGGAAATCATGTACAAACGTTTGTACTTGTCAGGTTACAGCAGTGGTTTGCCTTTGCCTTCTGCCCGGTGACTTTAAAGAGGTCGTCACCTCTCTTCTTGGTAGATCATCTGCTTGCAAAGCCACCGTTGTCTTCCAAGGTCGTAGCTCTTCTGCCTTATAGTCATAGTCATACTTTATTAATCCCGGGGGAAATTGGTTTTCGTTACAGTTGCAATAACAAATAGTAATAATAATAAATAGTAATAGAACCATAAATAGTTAAATAGTAATATGTAAATTATGCCAGTAAATTATGAAATAAGTCCAGGACCAGCCTATTGGCTCAGGATGTCTGACCCGCCAAGGGAGGGGTTGTAAAGTTTGATGGCCACAGGCAGGAATGACTTCACTTGGTCCGAAGGGAAAAAATGAACCTTTTAGCCATATTAAACAACAGCTATATGACAGGAAATCTTCCAGAGGACTTTCTCAAATTGGTATTTATCGCCTTACCAAAAAAGCCAAGGACGATAAAATGTAATGGACACAGGACGATAAGCATAATGTCTCACTGCGTCAAGCTACTGTTGAAAATAGTGTTCGGCAGAATAAAAGGCAAAATCAGTGATGAAATTGGAGAAACGCAGTTTGGTTTTAGTAAAGGCACAGGAACAAGGGAAGGAATATTTGCGCTGAGAAATATCATGGAGAAATGCACTGAGGCACAAAAGACCATCTACTTATGCTTTATTGACTATGAAAAGGCTTTTGATAAAGTAAGACGAGAAAGTTATAGAGGTGCTGAACAAGTACAATCTGGGATGGGACAGTGTGCAGATAATAAGGAACTTGTATTGGAACCAGAAAGCAGTGGTCAGGGTAGAAAATGATCTATCACCATGGGCATGTATTGAACGAGGCATAAGGCAAGGCTGTTGGATCACCGGATTTGTTCAACCTCTATAGAAAATGGATTTTTCAGGAATGTGACCATCAGGAGACAGGTATTGGAATCAGAGGCCGGAAGGTAGATAACATCAGGTATGCGGACGATGCCGTGTTGTTAGCTGACAGCGAAAGCGAACTGCAAATTATGCTGAATAAAGTGAATGAGAAAAGCCTTGACTACGGACTTAAAATCAACCCTAAGAAAACAAAATCAATGGTGGTAAGCAAAACAAACACTCATTCATGATGGTATCGTTACAAGTGAATGGACAAGACATTAAATAGGTGCGAACGTTTGAATATATTGGCAGTTGTCTGACAGATGACAGGAGATATGAAGTTGAGATCAGAAGGAGAATAGGTATGGCTAAGGCCCAGTTCATGAAGCTAAAAGATCTACTATGCAATCGGAAGGTAGACATCCAAAGTGGAATCCGCTTCCTTGAGTATTACATATGGTCAGTGTTGAGGTATGGATCAGAAACATGGACCCTGAAGAAGGGTGACATGAAACGAATTAATGCTTTTGAAATGTGGTGCTATTGACGAATGTTGAAGATCAGCTGGGTAGAGAAAGTTACAAATGAGAGGGTTTTGTCTGAAGTTGATAAACCATGGATATTACTGGAGAAGATTAAGTTGCTTATTGTCGGCACATTACGCGGAGAGATAACATCTTGTCAGACTTGCAGTACGGGGCCCTGCTGGAAAAAGCAACTTGAATGTGCAGCAGATGTCCAACAGTCTCAGCAATGGCAGAACTACAAATTTATTCTCCCAAAATCATGATTATATTATGAGGAGGGCGACGAAAGGTGGAGGAAAGAAAGGTAGAGGAAGGCAAAGAACAACGTGGCTGGATAACATCAAGGATTGGGCTAAGCTGGACAAGACTAGAGATGTTGTGGACAAGTGTTGGGACAGAGCGGCGTGGAGGGAAATCATCTGCCAACTGGAAATTCCAGATGCGACCAAACGACGATGATAAATTGCGTATGTGCATGTTATTAGCTAAAACGTAAAGTATACAATCATAAACTTTTATCTTTCTGAGGTTGGCTGATCGGTATAATAGGATAAAGTACTGGTAATGCATTTGCTAAAATGGTAAGAATTTTTTTTTATTGAATTAAGAATGTTATATACAAAGAAAATGGTCTTTGGATTAACATTGTTCTAAAATAGCAGCACCAATTCCCTAAAAGAAATTAGTGGGGTTGCAGAGAAGGATTGAAACTTAATTTCAGAACTTTCTTTTCAGAAACTCTCAATAGAAAACAGGAAACTCATTTGGGTTTTCATTGGTAGAAAATTATCTTTCAATGTATCCATGGAACTAAGTCATATTTTGAGTCTACATGGTCACATTGAGTGGAGAGATAATTGAGGCTAGTCCATGTTCCCAGGGAAAAAATTAATTTTAGTTTCTTTCACAACCTGTTCAGGATTGTACAAATACTTTACTGCAAGTGAAGAACCAATCATCCAGTTTGTGTCTAATTACCCTGCCCATAACGTAATCATGATTTTGGGAGAATAAATTTGTAGTTCTGCCTTTGCTCTGAGACTGTTGGATGTCTGCTGCACATTCATGTTGTTTTTTCCAGCAGGGCCCCGTACTGGGAGCTCTTTGAATGGCAGAGCGTGACCTGGATGAGGAGAGACAGGCAGCTACATTGAGAGTGCTTTTGATGGCCACTGGCGGTTCTGGATTCATGAGCTGCCAAAACAGTCATTGTTATTGGGCTATTCAATATTGATGAATACTTTCACAAACATTCTATAATGCTTAGGACCTATTCAAACTATTTTCAGCAAAAAACACTAAAGTAAATTAGAAGGGAATTAAAACTACTAGTCCTCCAGCAACTAATATTCATTTGTTTTAATAGGATCTGCTAAGCTTGCCCAGGTTATGATGAGCAAAGGCTCGGCGCACAGATTTCCCAACCTGAGAGCTGGGAAATCACTGAAATTTACACTTGCTTGTTGGAGTCTGAACCGGCTTCCTTTTAGCCTCGGTGACTCTGTAATGTTTTGAAACTATTTTCCACACTGGACATTAATGAAGCCAAACATCAAAGTCAATTTGTTATAAGTGTGTATATGTCACCATATACCACCTTGAGATTCATTTTCTTATGGGCATTGTCAGGAAAATAAAGAAATGCAATGGAATTTATGAAAAACTGTACTAGACAAAGATTAACAAGCATTTAATCTTCAAAAGAAGACAAATCATGCAAATATAAATAAATAATACAAAGAATAATAGTTGTAGAGTCCTTGAAAGTGAGTCTACAGGTTGTGGAGTCATTTCAGCATTGCCGTGAGTGAAGCTATCCAGACTGGTTCTGAAGCCTCCTGCTGGTAGGGTAATAACTGTTTCTGAACCGGTGTTGTGCAACCTGAGGCTCCATTATCTCCTTCCTGATGGTGGTTGCGAGAAGAAGGCCTCCCCGGTTGATGGAAACTGCTTTCTTGCAGTAGCGCTCCTTGTAAATATGCCCACTGACAAAAAGTTTGATAGTACTTTATTGATCCCAAAGGAAATTACAGTGTCACAGTAACATTATGTGCAAAAGTACATGGATGTTAAAAGAGAAGCGAGAAAGAATAAGAAAAAATTACCTGAAACAGTCTATCGAGGGGCGGGGAGGGTGGGGGGTCATCACTTCCCCAGTTATTAGTTGACTCATTATAGAGCCCAGTAGGCGAGGGTAAGAATGACCTCATGTAGCACTCTTTGGAGCAGTGCAGTTATCTTATCCATCACTTTTGTTGACTTCTCCATTCCTCATCATTGGTGTTTCCATACCACGCTGTGATGCAACCAGGATGCCCTCCACTGTGTATCTATATTATAGAAGTCTGTCAGAGTTTTGGATAACAAATTAAGTTTGCACAAATAAGCGGGTAGAATTCCGCAGCAGTTGGATTTACTGTACTGCTCTCACTTACGTCATTTTGTAAAGCCAAAAGCCACTTGAGAGAGCAGTTCAAGAAATTGACTCGTGATCTCATGATCAAGGCATGGATGATACAAACTGAGTTTTGACAGCAGCACCCATATCCTGTACAGGAATAATGAAATATCTTGTCTACAGCGATTTAATGCCCGCTTGCCCACTTCTAGTCTAGGAAGGATCTTTTTAGTCTGTATTTAAATGTAGCTGGCCTGGAATAGATTGATAGAGCTGAGCTCTGGCAGTGCTGTTTGTTATAGATAATGGTGTAACTTTTTATAAATCAACTGATTTTTAAATTTTTTTTATATTTCCAAGGGCGAGGATGTGCATTGGGAAGTGATTCTTTTAAAGCAGTGCAACTATTAAGACTTCAGATTTCTGTTGCCAACAACGAAAGCTTAGTTTTAATCCTCTGCTTATTGCGCTCTGTGCTGTGGCGTTTGCAGGAACAGTTGTGCCTTGACACAGTTCTCATTATCCAAGGCTCATCTCAAGTTGATTCATTCAATGGTGATTACAAGCTTACATTTTCCTGCAACCAGTGTATGTGTGTGAAATGATATATGTTCAAAGAACAATGACTGCTTTTATAGACCAGACCTGTGATAATCTGTGTATGGTATGAAAGGAGACCATTCAACCCTTTGTGCTTGTGCTGTCTCCAACCATTCATAGTCTTTGGTTTCAGTGTCATCATCAGGAACTAGTTAGAAGCTATTTGACACTTTGCAGCTCCACCATTCATACCTGATCTCTATCTCAATGCATCTTTCCTTTATTTCACCTTATATCCTTAATATTCAAAAAATCTATTGTTCCATTTTTGGATGTACTCAGATCTCAACTGTCATAACACTTTGGTTTAAAGACTTCCAAAAATTTACTGATATCATTTGAATGGTTAATTTTTTACTTAGAGATGTTGATCTCTAGCTCTAAACATGTCAGACACATAATACAACTGTAAGGCTTTCTTCTTTCATGTTAGTTGCTAAGGCTTATAAAATGGCTTCCCTGTAATGTTAACTGCTGAGGTAGTGGATTTCTGTAGCAGCATGTTTGGGTTATAGCTGATAACTGGACTTTGGAATTCAGTATTAACCAATGGAAGAGATGTTATTCTTTCTGTCTGTGTGAAAGCTGTTAGTTTGCGCAGGCTTCGGGGAGAAGGCGCAAGGAGGATGAAGAGAGAAGACACGGCTTGCGGAGACGGTGGGTGGCGAGACTCTCTGGGGCCCTGGGCTCGGGGCGGGAGCCCAGAGGTCGGCGACGATTGAAGGAGGATCAGTGAAGAGAAAAATCCGTGAGCTCCAACGATTTGTGCACTGGACTGTCTAATGAGATTATTGGCACCTTTTTATTTTATATGTTGTTTCTCTACCAACCCCATAGTCAAATATAAGATCTTAATTGCTTAACCACACATTGTGTACTGCTGGTTATTTCGGGGTACTGATCTTATGCGGGACACCACACGCAGCATCCACCCAAATGAGAGTACTAAGGTTTGGCTGGGCAGGGAGTTATCACCCTGCGATCATGCCACTAGGCAAAGCGAGTGTTACACAACATTCTTATATCAAACATGTGAACTTGCTTAAAATATTTTTCATGTTTAAGGTTACCACTCGTTTTTCCATTGGTCCAGCTTCCTTCCCAACATGTTTCTTGGTTTGGGATTATAGATCATGGTGTTCCAGATTCTGTCCTACGGTAAAGACTAATGTAGTGCTTGACTTTATTTACTCTGGACAGTAATTTTTTTTGAAAGTATTGCTTCCTCAGAATTTTTTTGTAGTTATGATAGATGGCTTGAAGCTGAATGCAAACATAATACCAGACTACTTGTATCATTTGGGAATTTGGAGAATCAAGAAATTAACTTTTATTGAATATAATGTGTTTAATTGCTTGACGGTGCGGATGCTTTGCAATAGTTCAACTAACCTGGAAATGTTTTGTTGATTTTAGTTTATACTCGGTGTCTGAGGTTCCGCGCTTAAGTGTCCAACAATAATCGGCCAGTATTTATAGACTCCACTTGCCCTGATACAGTTTCTCCCTGCCACAATGTCATGGTGAAACCTTTCACCAGGCTTATCACTGATAGTGCCAAGATTTGTAGGGAAGAAGTCTAAATGGAAATGCAGAAAGTGAATCTTTAGAGACATTTTGCTCTTCATGGTTGTGTATGCTTGAAGCATGTTGTCAACCAGTAAAATGTAGTTTGGTGCTCTGTAGTTAAGAAAGTTTTCAGTAACATTCTTGAATGCCTTTCATGTGATTTTCTCCTGTCCCATTAGAAGTTCTTCGAATTGCCTGTCATTGACCTGTTTGATTTGTGGACGAGCAAAAATGCCTTCCTTAAAATTGACATCAGTTATTCTGACTTGAATTATGAATTGAAATAATAAATATGGGTGATTTCAAAAAATATTGCATGATAGGTAATATTCATGGTGATTTTCATGATTAGCAGCCCAAAATCTATAACATACACCCAAAAGTATTCGGGAAGCAAAATCTTTGTTTTCCGGGGTTATTTATTGTACTTGCACTTTAACTTTCAGTATTCTTGGATTCCCATATCTCTGAACACCCTTGGAAAAGCAGAACATTTTTAGCTTGTTGTATCAAAATTGACTGTAGTTTTTCATAATCCCAAGACCTTGCTGATTGTCGGTAGTGTCTTGAGGCCTCTCTGCATCCACTCACAACTTTAACTGCTGCTCAAGTTTGTAACATCGCACTTTGCACCTCAGTTGGATATTATGAACAGCTGTGGGTAAGGTAGTCTCCCAACAGAGTGACCAGGCAACTAGTTGATTATGTTCTCTAGTCTGTTGACTCCATATGTTCAGTAAACCCAGCACATCCATTATCAGCCTTCCATTCAAAATTGGAAGAAATTATCCTTTCATTGAAGCGATTCAGTGGCTACTTCATTAGTTATAGGAGGTACAGGAAGTGTATGTTCATGAATTTCTGCTGCTGTAGCTCATCTACGTCAACGTTTGACACGTGGTGCGTCCAGAGATGCTCTTCTGCACACTACTGTTGTAGAGTGTGCTTCAGTTACTTTCACACTCCTTTTAGCTTGGTACAGCCTGGCCATCCTCCTCTGCCCTCTCCGCCATTTTCACCCACAGAATTGCCCCTCGTTGGATTTTTTAAAAGATTTTCACACCATTCTCTGTAAATTCTAGAGACTGTCGTGCATGAAAATTCCAGGATTTCAGCTGAGAAACTGAGATACTCAAACTACCTCAGTTGGCAACAACAGTTATTCCACAATCAAAGTCATTTAGATCCCATTTCTTCCCCATTTTGATGTTTGGTCTAAACAACAAATTAACTACTTGACCATGCTTTTATGCATCAAGTTGGTGTTGCATGAATGGCTGGTTAGATATTTGCATTAATTAGCAGGTGTACAGATAAAGTGGCCTTTGATAGATTGATATATATATCTTGAAATATAAGATAAGGCAGAATTTCTTCATCCCTTAATCAAATGGAAGGTAGAGGATTTGTATATGAAATACTGGTTTCTATGACTCATCTCTCCTTGAAGGACATCATTGAGTGAGTTATGTAATCTGACAGCCTTGAATGATGACCTTCCTATCAACTGCCTAGGAACTATCATTTGCATTGAGATCAGTTTTATAAACTACTGCAGTTGCATTTCGAGTTATGACTTTTGAGCTGTCATAGTTGCTAGGATGCTGTCCCTATGGATGTGCTAATGCATATCTCAGAATTGTCATAAATAAGACATAGCTGGAAGCTTGCAAATTTTGTAGATTTCCTCTTCCCAGTTTTGATCATTCCAAGCATTGGGTCAGGTGGTGCTGAACGGAGAGCTAAGTGTATTGTTTTCCAGCAATGCTAGGGAACTGATAACCAATTATCTTGCTCAATTCCGAAATGAAATTAGCCCTATGCCAGCAATGAGAAGTGGTCTTTGTGATGCACTATGAAGGTAAAGAAAAATTCTAGATATTTCCTCTAATTTATAAAAAGAAATTAATTTTGCTTCATTAATTTTGTAATCCTTTGAAGTGACCAGCTTAGTTCTAAAGTACTCAGCAGTTTTCATTCCTAAGCCCATGCCATTACTGTACTGAGTGGACTTGTGCTTGAATGGCTGTCAAGCCAGTGGTGATATTGGTACAAGTGAATGATGGGTTTCCCAACGCTGTTTCAATCAGCGGTGCACAAGATCTGTAGGGAGGAGTAGATTAATAAATGAATGGAAGTTCTCAAATGCCTTGAGCCTCTACTGGCTAACATTCTGAATGGGCCCTGCTGCTGGACTGTGCTTTCAGTGAATGGATTGATTGTATAGGAAAAGTACAAATTTCAAGTAGACCCATAGTGCTGCATTGTCCACTGCATTATGCTGATCTTTTTGTTGGATGGGAGGGATCATTGACAACGTTAAAGGCCCAGCGTACGCAACATTCCTTATAAATGTCTCAATTGGTGTGGGGGTGGGTGAAGCCTCACTTGCCTCAAGAAGTGGGGACACTGCTATGTTTTCTTGTCTAAAAAGGTAGTATTGAGAGACCAGATTGCATCATTAATTGCATGCGCTCCCAAAAATATTGTGCTTCTAATACTTCACGGGGAGCTGTTTGTGTGCAGTGAGGAATGGTCAGCCTGACCTTCCTAAAGTCCACAATTATCTTTTTGATCTTGTCCAAAGACTCAGGTTGTTCTCACACTCTTCTACCAGTCACTCTATCTCCTCTGTATGCTGCTCATCATCGTTGTTGATGAGGCCAGCCGCTGTTGTGTCATCAACAAACTTGCTGATTCACTTTGAACTGGATCTAGCAGTGCAGTCATGTATCAGTAGTGGGCTGAGTGTGCAGTGATGGAGCTAGAGATGCTGCTGCCAAACCAGACGACTGTGGTCTTTCTATCAAGAACTGCAAGATGTGGTTAAAGAGGGAGAGGTTCAGACCCAACAAGGACCGTTTACCCATCAGCTTTTGAAGGATGATCGTATTAAGTGCTGAGCTGAAGTCGATAACTGGCATCTTGGCACATGATGCACCGTTTTTCAGTTTGGATAAGATGGAATGCAAAGCAGAAGCTATGGCATCAGTGGACCGATTTAAGTGATAAGTGAACTGGAAAGGGTCCAAAGTTGCAGGAAGATGGGACTGGATGCGATACATAACCAGCTGCTCAAAGCACTTCATTATTGTTGAGGTCAGTGACACTGGATGGTAGTCATTCAGGCAGGATATCGCCACCTTCTTGAGCACTGGGATGATGGTGGCTGTGTTGAAGCTTGTGGAGACAGTGGACTGTTCCAGAGAGGCGTTGAAGATGTCTTTTAGCCCCTCTGTTAACTGGGTTGCACAGCCCCTCAGCACCTGAGCATGTATGTTATCAGGCCCTACAACTTTACGTGGCTTCATCAGATGCAGCCAGAGTGCCTGCTCCTTTGGGGGAGGGTGGTGTGTGGGGCTTTCCTCGCTGGCACATCGTTACATACATGAAACTGTACAGGTTCTAGCCAGAGTTTTATTGAGCTGTGACTTTACCTCGTGGCTCACGAATGCTTCAGCCTAATGAAGCCCAACCCAACTTGCTGCGTGGCATCTTTGAGGGATCTATGGACGTGGACCCCAAGATTCCTCTGTTCCTCCACACTGCCAAGAATCCAAAACTCCCTGTATTTTGCTTTCAGATTTGACCTTCCAAAACAAATCACATCGCACTTTCCGTTTTGAACTCTTACCTTCCATTTCTCGCCCCAGCTCTGCGTCCTGTCAATGTTCCATTGCAACCTGCAACAGCCATCCATGCCATCCACAAATCCACCAACCTTTGTGTCATCTGCAAACTTATTAACCCACCTTCCACTTCTTCATCCAAGTCATTTATAAAAAGTCACAGAGCGAGTTCCCAGAATAGATCCCTACAGAACAGCACTGGTCAGCAGTCTTCAGGCAGCATCTTCTGTGGGTAAGCTAATTCTGAATCCACTCCCATCAATTTTAACTGAATTCCATGCCTCCTGACTTTCTGAATGAGACTACTATGGGGAATCTTATCAACTGCCATACTATAATCCATATACGCCACATCCACTGTTTTTCTTTCATCAGTGTTATTTGTCACATTCTTAAAGCATTCAGTCAGGTTTGTGAGGCATGATCTGCCCCTCGAAGTCATGCTAACTATCCTTAATCAGACTATACTTCTCCAAATACTCGTAAATCCTGTTTCTAAGATTCCTCTCCAAAAACTTGCCCACCACTGAAGTAAGATTTACTGGTCTGTAATTCCAAGAGTTATCCCTATTTTCTTTCTTGAGTAAGTGTCTGTGATAAAAATGTACTAAATGTATTGTTAACAAAGCACTTGTGTGTCACCTGGTATTGTCTTAATAGTTAAATATCTTTAATTTTAATGGAATGATTAGTATTTAAATTATTTTATATGTTGGATATTCACATGTGTTTCAATGTCTTTGATACCTTTCATGGTAAAAAGTTTGAGAACATTTCTGGGAGTGCTGTTTGTATTTTGGTATAAAAACCTTTGCTCTACACAAGGTCTAGTTGATGCTAAATTTAGTGAAACAATTTGCTATTAAGGATGTGAGAAAAATAAGCATGAAAAGCTCAACACTGAGGCAGACTAAATTAATCACAATCATCTTGGGCGGGCTAAATGCTATATACCACTGCTTTAATCTTAACATTCATTTGTGTTTGGGTGTAAACGTTATCACATCTGGCCATTCTTGTTAGCATAAAATGAAGTTGCAATCCTTTGCTTTGGAAGTATACCCTGTGCGTGTGTGTAAACTGCCTGCTGGACTAAGGCACTCTGGTAAATTTTGTAAAGAACAGTGTTTGCAGCCAGAAATTTATAAGACACATTACTTTTTTCTGCAATGTTGAGTGTTGGAACAAGCAAAATTGAGTTGAACATTTGCAATTTGTCACGAAACCACGAAGTCTGTAGTGCAGTCAATATTCATGATGGAAAATGCATTTTGATGCTTCTTTTTAAAATTACAGGTTCTGATTGAACTCTCTCCAAAGAATTTACAGTGAGTTTATTGGTATTCCACCCCACCACCCAGGGAGTCCAGTTATTCACTATCTGAAGACATTCCCTGTCTAGTGCCCTCTTCCCATATTTTGTTTTTATTTCTCAGTTGTAAGCATCTTTTTGATGTTTACGTGGTTTTTGTTATATTAACTACTGTTGCCTTCCACAGTTTCAAAAGCCTTGTTTCTGCTCTCTTAAGTTTAACTTCTGTTCCTTTGATTTATAAAATCTTCAGCTATTCCATTGACTTGAAGTATCTCCTGAGCAACGTGTTCTTAAAATGCAGTGAATTGGAAAATTTTGGGTAATTCTGTCATAAACATTTCCTAGCTTCCCTCCTATATTCATCATTTAGAGCATAAATCCTTGTGAAAATCTCTCACCAAAGTTTGTTGAATATGAATTCTCAGCTTTGTCCATTACAAATGTCTAATTACAACTCGTAAACACAAAATAATCTGCAGATTCTGGAGTCAAAGCAACACTCACAACACGCTGGAGGAACTCAGCAGGTCGGGCAGCATCCATGGAAACGATCAGTCAACATTTCGGGCCAAACTCCTTCGTCAGGACTGTAGAGGGAAGGGGCAGAGGCCCTATAAAGAAGGTGGGGGGAGGGTGGGAAGGAGAAGGCTGGAAGGTTCCAGGTGAAAAACCAGTAAGGGGAAAGATAAAGGGGTGGGGGAGGGGAAGCAGTGGGGGGATAGGTGAAGAAGGAATAGGGGGAAGCACAATGGGTAGTAGAAGGAGGCGGAATCATGAGGGAGGTGATAGGCAGCTGGGGGAGGGGGCAGAGTGAAACTGGGATGGGGGAAGCGGGGGGGGGAATTACCGGAACTTGGAGAATTCAATGTTCAATGCCCCATAACACGACAGAGTTCCCCTTGTCACCACAACAGGGACAGAGTTCTCCTTGTCCTTACCTACCACCCCATCAGCCTCCGGATCCAGCACATTATCCTCTGCAACTTCCGTCACCTTCAACATGACCCCGCCACTAAGCACATCTTTCCCTCTCCACCCCTCTCCGCTTTCCGCAGGGAACATTCCCTCCGCGACTCCCTGGTCCACACGTCCCTCCCCACGGATCTCCCACCCGGCAGTTATCCCTGTAAGCGCAAGTGCTACACCTGTCCCTACACCTCCTCTCTTGCCACCATTCAGGGCCCCACACAGTCCTTCCAGGTGAGGCAACACTTCACTTGTGAGTCTGTTGGGGTCATCTATTGCATCTGGTGCTCCCGGTGCAGCCTCCTCTACATCGGTGAAACCCAGCATAGATTGGGAGACCGCTTCGTCGAGCACCTCTGCTCTGTCCGCCACAACAGACAGGATCTCCCGGTTGCCACCCACTTCAACTCTGCTTCACATTCCCACTCGGATATGTCCATACATGGCCTCCTCTACTGCCATGATGAAGCTAAACACAGGTTGGAGGAGCAACACCTCATATACAGTCTGGGTAGTCTCCAGCCCCTTGGTATGAACATTGAACTCTCTAACTTCCGGTAATTCCCTCCCCTTCCCTTCCCCTATCCCAGTTTCACTCTGCCCCCTCCTCCAGCTGCCTATCACCTCCCTCATGGTTCCACCTCCTTCTACTACCCATTGTGCTTCCCCCTATTCCTCCTTCACCTTTCCTGCCTATCCCCTCCCTGCTTCCCCTCCCCCACCCCTTGACCTTTCCCCCTACTGGTTTTTCACCTGGAACCTTCCAGCCGCCTTCTTCCCACCCTCCCCCCACCTTCTTTATAGGGACTCTACCCCTTCCCTCTTCAGTCCTGATGAAGGGTTCCAGCCCGAAACGTTGACTGATCCTTTCCGTGGATGCTGCCTGACCTGCTGAGTTCCTCCAGCGTGTTGTGAGTGTTGCTGTAATTTACAACTGTCATTCGTTTTCAGTCATTTGCTCCGCTTGCATTTTTTGCACAATCTTTGAATTTAAAATTTGCTTTTAGCCTTGTATCTAAATTATAGTTGCATACAAAACAGATACAGTTCCAAGACAGAATTCATTACACTTTAAAAAAAATTGTTCTCAGCTACTCTTTCCTCCTTTCTAAACACTTCCTGATGAGTTTGCTGCCCTCGTTTGTGTAATGCTTTGCAATGTGGTATTTTCTTATAATGTGATATCTCGCAATGAAAGAACTCAGTTTATTGAGCATTTATTGGTTATTTCCTTTTTTGATTTGGAGTACCCAAGGGTCTGTTCCCTTTGAATTTCTGAATAGTAGAGGTTGTGTATTTAAGAGGTGTTGGGGGTTCCTAGGAATCATGGGCGCACCTTTACCAGAGCAACTTGTATGGCATGTATATTTTTCACTTTTTTGTTAATTTTAACTTATTAAAGCCTCAGCCCCCTGTGCACCTCCTCTTGACTAAGTGTTACATCCCAAGATTGAGGACCACTGGTGCCAACGTTACTTTTTCTATTTGAAATTAAAACAACCTCTCCTTAGAGTTAAACATTATCTATCCTATTAAGTGAGTAACATTTAATAAGAAATCTGAAATTGTTCATGTTGGCAACATAGCAGTATGTGGAGAGATCCTCAGCAGGTATTTAAGGTTTTCTTCAGATGTAAGTGAAGTCTCCAAGCTGCAAATGAAGTACTGACACTAGGAATAATTGAGTACTCTGGCACATCAGAATGAGTAGCATTCCTCTTTTAAGCTAGCTGTTCCAAGCTTCACACGCGTCTTGTGATCACTTTTAATTATTTTTCAGTAGGTGGGGCATGCAGGCTCCACTAGTATTTGTTGTTGATTCCTAATAGGACTTGAAAAGGTAGTAATGGTGAAGATATTCCTGCAGTGGGATTGGTTAGTGAGTTCTAGAATTTTGATCCAATAGTGCTTTGGTGAAGCATCTCCAAATATGGATTTTGAGAGGTTTTATGGAGGTAGTGAATTTGCAGGTGGTGGCGCTCCCAAGCATCTTTTGCCCCACTTCTCCTTGGTGGCAGAAGTTGGCAGGTGCTGTTGGAGATGGCTTTGAGCATTGTAAATAGCATTTATGGTGCAGTTGAGGCAACGTGCACCAGTCATCAAAAGGAATGTTTAGTGTGGTGAATCAAGTGGATTACTTTCCCCGGATGGTGTTTGACTATTAGAGTTGCACTGATCTAGGCAAATAGAGACTATTTATTCACACCCCTGACTCCTCACAGCTACTTAAAGTTAAGATCTGGCTTTTGACCTTGCCCTTGCAACCGCAGCATTTCTAACAATCTCCATAGATCTGGTCATTGCGGACTCGCTGAAGTTCAGTGAAGGGTAACTCGATGGTAATCCCATTGCATATCAGGGATAGGAGGACAGTTGTTCTCAAATTGGAGATGATGCTTCTGTGGCATGAAAGCTTGTTCCTGAGCTTTTGCTACATGTGGGTTTGTGCTGGTTTATTTGCTAAACATTTGGGAGTTGAACTGAATGTGTTAACTTTGTGGTGAATGTAGGAAGGGAGAATAAATCTCAGAAACTACTGTGGGGGTTGGGGGGGACCATCTGCCATGATGTCCTGGGACTCGGACAACCCTCCAAGGATCACAACTGCCTTGATTGTTTTGATGTCGGAGGCCTAGTTTTGCAGTGTCTCTAGATGACATTGTCTTTCAGGTGCAACTTTGTCAAGGGTTAATCACTGCTTCCTCTGTAATTCAGTTCTTTGGTCTCTATTTGATGCTTAGAACTGACTGATCCCAGTGAAATGTGCTCACCAACGCTCAGCTTGGGTTATGAAAAATGTGCTACTTGATATGATCTTCCATCCCTTTGGCGTTGATTATGGGAGATAAAACCGGGTGTTGTTAGCCAAACTAGAAGGTCCTATTTTATTTTAAGAGAACATGAGATACCTGGTTAATCTTTTGGTACGTTCACTGTACTGGTACAGTTTAGTTATAGAGATGCAGCTTGTTCTGGAGTACTATAGACAGGACATCGGCTGCTCCTATAATGTTTTCTATAAACACTGCTTTCAACCATTTCTTGATACTACCTAGTGAATCAAATGAGTGGCTTATGTGATGATTATCTGAGATGCCTTGGATCCAAGTAAATACCAGAGGTGTGTTTAGCAATAGTTAATGTTCAAATGTGTGCACTGTGTCCATAGGCAATGTAGTGGCGATTCAGTTGGTCCCCAGGGTAAGTGAATTCAAGAGGATTGTTCTCACTTGATTTCCCTTACTTGAGGCACACACCTTGCTGCTGTCTGTAAGGAGTTTGTATGGTCTCCCCATGACACGTGGGTTTCCTCCCACAGTCCAGAGACCTACAGGTTGGTAGGTTCATTGGTCATTGTTGTAAGTTGTCCCATGAATAGGCTAGAGTTAAATCAGGAGTCGGTGGATGGCGTAGCTGTAAGGGCCTATTCTGCGCTGTATCTCAATAAATAAATGAATTTCTACACTTACATTGTGCTTCATAAAATCATACAGGCTGCCTTCAAAGATTTAAAAATTCAAGCTTATAATTGGGTATGCTGTTTGATGAAAGGAAGTTGGTTGCTAGCACAGAGCATTACTCCACCTTTGATACTTATTCAATTTTTCAGTAAAGTCTGCAATCTTGTATTTTGTTTCCAGAACTTGAGAAGCTGCAAAAAATTCAGAGGCTTTGGATTTAACTGATAAGTATGCTGTTTTGAAAGTGAGTTCTGACTTGTGTTGATGATCATAACTGGGGAATCATTTGAATAACACAGAATTTACATCATCTATTTCTTTTGAATGCAAAGATTAGATTAGATTATGAGGACACTCAGTCCTCGTTTATTGTCATTTAGAAATGCATGCATTAAAAAATGATACAATGTTCCTCCAGAATGATATCACAAGAAACACAGGACAAACCAAGACTAAAACTGACAAAACCACATAATTATAACATAGTTACAACAGTGCAAAGCAATACCACAACTTGATAAAGAGCAGACCATGGGCATGGTAAAAAAAAGTCTCAAAGTCCCGATAGCCTCATCATCTCACACAGACAGTAGAAGGGAGAAACTCTCCCTGCCATGAACCTCCAAGTGCCGCAAACTTGCCGATGCGGCACCATTGGAAGCACCTGACCTCAGCGGACTCTGAGTCCGTCTGAAAACTTCGGGCCGCCGAGCAACAAGCAAAGCCGAGGACTCGGGGCCTTCCCCTCCGGAGATTCTGGACCACACAGTAGCAGCAGCAGCGAAGCAGGCATTTCGGAGGTTTCACCAGATGTTCCTCTGTGCTCTCATGTCCGTCTCCGTCAAATCAGGATTGTGCACGGCACCCTACTTGACAAATAACAGACACCACCACCGGAGTGGCCGCTGCGAGCTGCATCATGCTGCCATCTTCTCCTCCCTCAGATGATTGCTTAAAATGCACACTGTTGTTTTGTTTCCTAGTGTTCTAAAGTGGGGAGTATTTGATAAGAAACTAACAAATAAGCTGTTTAGCCTATCATGTTTGTCGCTCTGTACAGTCATTGATGCCAATGATACATTTCTGCACTCATCCAATTTTATTTTATATTTATAAGCCTATCAGTATTGAATATACTGGCAAACTCTGATAATCTACTGTCCAACTGGTTTGAAATTCGGGTTCTTCTCATCTGACTCACTGACTTGACTTATTTTTGATGTGCTCTACTTTTTTTTGAACCTTACCAGGGCCTGGTTCCTGTGCTCTCTTCCCACTTAACTAGTTCATTGGAAAATTTATCATGCTGTGCAAGATAACAATTAAAATTATTGGAATATTAATAGAAATTACATAGTATGGAGAAATTGCAAGTGCTATCAAAGTCTTTGAGTGTCAGATTATTGAAATTGTACTGTACTCAGTCACTGAACCTGCACAGCTCTTGGATTGTGTATTCGAAATGTAGTGAATTTTCTTTGTGTACTAAGTGGCAGATGCCTTTAAAATTC
Organism: Mobula birostris; assembly: GCF_030028105.1. NCBI lineage: Eukaryota > Metazoa > Chordata > Chondrichthyes > Myliobatiformes > Myliobatidae > Mobula > Mobula birostris. The sequence goes on from NC_092387.1 coordinate 41,591,761, forward strand.
TGACCCCTGTTTCTAGTCATTCCAGTCAAGGGAAACGTGAATTTTGCATCTCCTCTTAAGTCCTGTATGAATTTTGTACATTTCAATGATCATCTCTCATTCTGAATTCAAATATCTGCTTTTCATAAGTCATACCAACAATTGAACTGGTGAAGTTTTTAACTGCACTCTGACTATCTCCAGGGCATCTTATATACAGGGGACCAAGATATTCTGCATAGATCCTTCAGTTCTGAAAAAGCCATCTGCAGCTCCAATACTCAAGATTCCATGATAGTGATTATCGGTGAGCTCATCAGGGGCAAAGAGGAAGTCTCGGCCAATACCTTAAAACTACAGCATTACATCCTTGCTCAACGTCAGCAAGACCGAAGGGCTGATTGTGGACTGCAGGAAGGGCAAGATGAGGGAACACGAACCAATCCTCATAAGAGGTATCAGAAGTGGAGAGAGTGAGCAATTTCAAGTTCCTGGGTGTCAAAATTTCTGAGGATCGAGAGGATCTAACCTGGTTTCATAGTACTGATGCAGGTGTTATTAAAAAAAGACAAGACAGTGGCTATATTTCATTCGGACTTTGAGGAGGTTTGGTTTGTTACCTAAAACTCTCAAAATTCTATAGATGCACTGTGAAGAGCATTCTGACAGACTACAACAGTCTGGTATGGGGGGGTGGGGGTGTGGGCTACTGCACAGGATCAGCAGAAGCTACAGAGAGTTGTAAAATCAGTCAGCTTCATCTTAGGTACTAGCCTCTGTAGTATCTAAGACATCTTCACGGAGTGGTGCCTCAGAAAGGCGGCATCCGTTATTAAGCACCCCCATCACTCAGGACATGCCCTCTTCCCTATGTTACCATCAGGAGGGAGGTACTGAAGCTTGAAGGCACACACTCAGTGATTCAGGAACAGTTTCTTCCCTCTGCCATCCGATTCCTAAATGGACACCACCTCACTGTTTTTATATTATTTTTGTTTTTGAACTATTTAATTTAACTATTCAATATACACACATATATATATTTACCGTAATTGATTCACTTATTTTTGTATATTACTATGTATACCATCAAACTTCACAACTCCTCCCTTGGTGGGTCAGACACCCTGAGCCAATAGGCTGGTCCTGGACTTATTTCCGGGCATAATTTATATATTACTATTTAACTATTTATGGTTTTATTACTATTTATTATTTATGGAGCAACTGTAACGAAAATCCAATTTCCCCCGGGATCAATAAAGTATGACTATCACTATTGTATTGTACTGCTGCCACTACATTAACAAATTTGACACATATGCAGGTGATATTAAACCTGATTCTGATGTTCTTATATTCTAGTTCTTTCGAAATGAACACTAGCATTGCATTTGCCTGCCTTACTACTGACTCAGCCTGAAAGTTAACTTTTAGAGAATACTGCACAGGGACTTCTGAATCCCTTTGCACCACTGATTTTGAATTTTTCTCCCTGTTTAGAAATAAACATACTTCTATCAGAGTGCATGGCCATACACTTCCCTATACTGTATTCCATCTGCCACTTCATTGCTTGTTCTGTTCTGTCCAAGTCCTTCTGCAGACTCCCCGCTTTTTCAACACTCCTGCTCCTCCCCCTATCTTTGTAATGTCAACAAACTTGGCCAAAAGCCTTTAATTGTGTCTACCAAATCATTGACGTATTATGTGAAAAGAGTCAGTCCCAAGACTTGCCTGTGCGAAACACCGCTTTCTGAAAGTCTAAGTAAACAGCATCCACTGACTCTCCTGCCTGTTATTTCCTCAAATAGGAAGATATACCAGGGTACTTGGAGATGCTAGAATCATTACTGCCTTCAGAAAAGGAATAAAGACAACTTTGCAAAGTGCAGAGGGACCTCTTTGCTGTTTGCCACAGGAGAGTTATGATTACAGTTCTCAAGCTACTTCTCATGGTGGCCAAAGAGCTGCTCCTTGAATCTGAATGTGGTTTTCATTTGAGTGAGGATCATGCATAGCAGGCATGATCTTCACTGGAGAACTCCAAGAAAAATGTAGGAAGCAACTCAAGTAACTAGCGATGGCCTTTTTTTTTAATATCCCTTATGATGCCTGTCTACATTTTCCTCAGCTTGCACTGCCACCTAGCTTAGTACTGTAGGCACACTTGGATAGTTTGCACTCATTCCCTTCACCTAAGTAATTCTTATACATTGTGAAAAGTTGAACCATCAGCACCATTTCTTAAGGCTGTTCATAGCCTCCCAACCTCCTTCCAGGTGAGGCGACACTTCATCTGTGAGTCTGTTGGGGTCATATACTGTGTTTAGTGCTCCTGATGTGGACACTTGTATATTGGTGAGACCTGACGTAGATTGGGAGACCACTTCACCGAGCATCTACGCTCCAGCCGCCAGAAGAAGTGGGAGATCCCAGTGGCCACCCATTTTAATTCCACTTTCCATTCCCATTCCGATATGTCCATCCATGGCCGCCTCCCTTGTCAGGATAAGGCCACACTGAAGTTGAAGGAACAACATTCCATTTGGGTAGCCTCCAACCTGATGGCATGGACATCGATTTCTCAAACTTCCAGTAATGCACCCCCACTCTCACCATTTCCCATCTCTTTATTCTTCTCTCATGTTATCTCCTTGCCCAGCTGTTGCCTTCCTCTGGTGCCCCCCTTCCCCCTCCCCTTTCTTCCTTCCATGGCCTTCTGTCTCTTTCCTAGCTCTTTGCTTCATCCTTCCCCCTTGAAGTGTCACCTATCACCTGGCATTTCTGTCTCCCCTCTCCCCACCTTTCAAATCTTCTATTCAGCTTTTTTCTCCAGTTCTGCCAAAGAGTTTTGGACCAAAACCTCGACTGTACTTTTTTTCCATAGACACTGCATGGCCTGCTGAGTTCCTCCAGTATTTTGTGTGTTAATCTCAGTTCATGAACAGATTGAAGAAAGAATCATGCAAAAATACTGTGATCAGCTTCCAGATCATTTGTGTCAAGTGGTTGCTGTTTAATAAAGGTTGTTATTTACAAATCTGTCAAAATTCATACTGGAAATGTGCTAGTGTGTTAAAACAGTTAGAAACTTATAGGCCAGTTATTTGTGGGGGTACATTGGGTATAAGGGAAGAAAGCCTTAATATCCTTTATGCTGTCTGCCCGAAGCTAATCTGATCCCTCGTGGATTACAATGATTTGTGTATATGTACCACATATCTGTTCTGCCTTTTATCTCACACATCCATCAGGTCATCTCTCATCCCCATTTGTTCCAAAGAAAAAATGCCCTAGCTCGCTCGACCTAACCTCATAACGCCTGCTTCCCCCCAACCCCAACCATTCTAACCAGTTTTAACAGAGGGATTGAGAGTGTCATGACAAGCAGCAGCATCGCTGTCTGGTGCAGGAATTGCAAAGCATCTGACTGCAAGTCCCTACAAAGAATTGTGAGGACTGTTGAGAAGATCATTAAGTTTCGCTTTCACGCAATAGAGATATTTATCAGGAGCACTGCACAGGGCCCTTTATATTGTCAGTGATTCCTCCCATCTGCCCAACAATCTCTTGACCTCCCCCACCATCATTAGACAAGAACTGTTAGAACGGGGAACAGTTTCCTCACTTACCCAGTCTGTTAGGGTATTGCGCTCCCTGCCCAGCTCTTATCACATATGAAGCACCAGTAGCATTATAGTGTTTACTTTTTAACTTGTGTTGTATATGCCTCTTATTATTTGTTAATTTAGAGTGTAAACCATAAGACCATTAAATATTGGAGCAGAATTAGGCCATTTGGCCCATCGAGTCTGCTCCACCATTCCAATTTTCCTCTCAGCCCCAATCTTCTGCCTTCTCCCAGTATCCCTTCATGCCCCGCCCAATCAAGAATCTATCAACCTCTGCCTTAAATACACACAAAGACTTGGCCTCCACAGCTGCATGTGGCAAAGAATTCCACAGATTCACCACTCGCGGCTAAAGAAATCCCTCCTTATCTCCAGTCTAAAAGGATGCCCGTCTATTTGGTCTTAGACTCTCCCACCATAGGAAACTTCCTCTCCACGTCCACTCTATCAAAGTCTTTCACCATTCAATAAGTTTCAATGAGGTCACTCCTCATTCTTTGGAATTCTAGTGAATACAGGCCCAAAGTCATCAAATGCTTTTCATGTGACAAGCCACTCAATCCTGGAATTCTATGAAGCTCCTTTGAACCATCTCCAATTTCAGCACATCCTTTCTAAGATAAGGGGCCCAGACCTGCTCATAGTACTCCAAGTGGGGCCTCGCCAGTGCTTTATAAAGCCTCAACATTACATCCTTCCTTTTATATTCTAGTCCTCTTGAAATTAAAGCTAACATCACATTTGCCTTCCCCACCACAGACACAACCTGCAGATTAACCTTTAGGGATTCTTGCACAAGGACTCCCAAGTCCCTTTGCACCTCAGTTTTTTGTATCTTCTCTCCATTTAGAAAATAGTTAACACTTTCATTTTTTTCTACCAAAATGCATGACCAGACACTACTTGATGCTGTATTCTATTTGCCACTTCTTTGCCCATTCTCCAAATCCAAGTCCTTCTGCAGCCTCTCTGCTTCCTCAACACTATCAGCCTTCTTCCCATCTTCGTATCATCTGCGAATCTGCCCACAAAGCCAAAAATTCCATTATCCAAATCATTGACATAAAAAAAATTTGTCCCAACACAGACCTCTGTGCAACACCTAGTCACCAACAACCAGTCAGAAAAGGCATCCTTTATTCACACACTTTGCCTCCTGCCAATCAGGCACTGCTTTATCCATGCTAGAATCTTTCCTGCAATGTCATGGGCTCATAGCTTGTTAAGCTTCTGAAAATCCAAGTATACAACATCAACTGATTCTCCTTTCTCTATCCTGCTTGTGATTTCTTCAAAGAAATTTCCTTTGAGGAAGCCATGCTAACTATAATCTCTTTGTTTTATTAATATTATTTATTATTTGTTAATTAATTTATTATTTATTTGTATTAATATTACTTTGTGCTATGTATGTGTTGTGTTGTGCATCTTGTTCCGAAGAAACATTTTCTTGTTTGTTATAAATGTGTACAATTGAATGACAATAAACTTTGAACTTGAACGAAGTTCAGTACACCATATACCGTCTTAACCACCCTATCAACCTGAGGGCCAACTTTGAGGGATCTATGGATGTGCCCCCCTCCCACCCCCAATCCCTCTTCTGGTCGAATCCTACCACTATCCCATTTTAATTGATGCTTACCTGTTTTTATCATCCTCCAACCCCCCCCCCCATCCCCCCCAAATCACAGCTATCCAATCTGTATGAATGTCAAGGATATTGTCCATAGTCACCTCCATTAACACCCTGGGAACCCAGTCCTGATTAAGGGTTTTAACCCAAAATGTTTGCTGTGCACTTCCCTCCATAGATGCTGCCTGACCGGCTGAGTTCCGCCAGCATATTTTGTATGTTGCCACAGATTTCCACCATGTGCAGACACTTGTCTCTTTTTTAAGTTACTTTGACCTTCTCACACAAGATCTCTTTATGAATTGGAAGTTAATGTTTTACTGCTCAGTTCAAGAAGCCAAATATCAATTTGTTTAAATGTCTATACATGTAGAAAACAGAATTGTCAAATCCACTTCTTTCTGAAAGTTTGCTCAATGAGGGCACTCACAAAATGTTTAATTTCTCTACTGTTCTCTGATTTCCTAAGTTTTGCTTAGCTGGTCTTCCAGGACTAAGATAATTGAGCAAATAGCCAAAATGTAATTGTGCGTTTGAAAAATTGTATCATGACTCCAATCATGCTTGGACTGCATTTAATTTCAGAATCAGGTTTAATATCACTGGCATATATTGTGAAATTTGTTGTTTTGTGTCAGCAGTACATTACAATATATAAAAAAGCTTTAAAAATCTATAAATTACAATAAGAAATAGTGCAAAAGGAGCAAAAAATTGTGTTGGTGTTCATGAGTTCATTGTGCATTCAGAAATCTAATGGCGGGGGGGTGGGGGGGGCGAAAAAGCTGTTGCTGAAGCGTTGTTAGTCTTCAGGCTTCTGTTGCTGTACCTTGATAGCAATGAGAAAGGAGCATGCCCTGGGTGATGGGGGTCCTTAAAGATGGATACTGCCTTATTGAGGCTTTGCCTTTTGATGGTGTCCTCTGCTGTGAAGGAAGTACCCATGATGAAGCTGGCTCAGTTTGCAACTTCTGCCTCTTTTTCCTGATACTGTACTGTGTCTTCTCCATACCAAATGGTGATGTAACCACTCAGAATTTTCTCCACAGTACATCTGTAGAAATTTGAGAGTCTTTGGTGACATATTAAGTCTCTTCAAACTACTAACGAAATATAGCCACTACCATACCTTTGTAATTGCAGCAATATGTTGGACCCAGGATAGATCATCAAAAATGTTAACACCCAAGAACTGCTCACCCTTTACACTGCTGATCTCTGAGGACTGATGTGTGTTCCCTTGACTTCCCCGTCCTGAAGTCCACAATCAATTCCTTGGTTTTACTAATGTTGAGTGCAAGATTGTTGTTGCAGCAACATTCAATCAGTTGATCTATCTTGTTCATTTATGCCTCATTGTCACTATCTGAAATTCTGCCAACAAAAGTTGTCCCCACAATTTATTTGCCCACACATGAATATTTAAATGTGCAAGAAATTTTTGTCATCAGGCCAAAGTGAAATGTTGCTGATTCCCCTACTGTTGTGAAATGGAATTTTTGGATCCAGGAGATCTCATTTTAACATCCTGCCTTAAAACAGCAGCTCCCACAGTACAGAATTCCCTCAGTACTAGTATTTCAACTCAGTCTGGGATTGGAACCACAGCTTGCTTGGGCAAGAGTCCCACACGCTAAGCCACAGCTGATGCTTAGCAAATATTTTTGACAATTGTTGCCTTCTAGCAAGTTCTGAAAGGGTCTGTCTTTGTGCATTGTCATCGTTTGTATGCCTTGCTCCATTTGTACTTGTTAAGAGGTACAAATATGCTGGGTAAAACTCTCAATAGTCTCTACTTCAAGGTAAGAGAGCAGAACTAATGTTATTAAGAGTGGTCACTGGAATTTTAATTTCCACTTTCAAAAAACTTGAGGCTATTTCTACCAATTTAATCAGTATTTGTTTAATTAGTCATCATTAAAGTAAGACATTTGATTTGCCTTTAAGGAAATGATATTGTTACTGTTTTAAGAGCCAGTCTGTCGCTAATGTGACTTAAGACTCTTGCATTCTACTGAAGCCTAGTTCCTGATTATTTGCTTAAACACTGGCAGTTGGCAATAGCACCATTTCTTCACTGTGTCCCTGAAGAAACCTTGGGAGATGTTGTATGAAAAGGAAGTTTATAAGTGTAATATACAAAGATTGAAATTTCTGAATGGCGCAATCTTCTTTAGAGCCAACTCTTGTTGTCTTTCTTTACAAGTGACTTTGGCTTATGGAGAGAATGAATGAATATATGACCTGTCCTATCTTTGTTCAGTGGGCAAGATCTAAAACAACACAGAATGGTTTAAATTGTACGGCTTGTCAAGGGGAGAAGCTCTTCTCACCTGCCTTTCACTCCCCCCTGCTCCCCTCCTCCTTCACTTTCTCCTATGGTCCATTCTCCTCTCCGATCAGATCCCTTCCTCTCAAGCCCTTAACCTTTAATAGCCACCTAACTTCACCTATCATCTCCTTTCTACCCCCCCCCACCTTTGTATTCTGGCATCTTCCCCTTCCTTTCCAGTCCTGAAGAAGGATCTCAATCCAAAACATCAACTGTTTATTCTTTTCCATAGATGCTGTCTGACCTGCTGAGTTCCTCCAACATTTTGTGTGTGTTGCTTTGGATTTCCAAAATCTAGTATTTCTTGTGTTTATAGATAGCTACCTTATTGATCCCCAAAGGAAATTACAGTGTCACAGTAGCATTACAAGTGCACAGATAGAAATATTGGAAACAGTGGGTGTTTTCCTCTGGAGTCTTGGGAGTTGGTTGAAGTTGAGAAAAGCAGATTTATTTTGGCTTTGATCAAGCTTAAAGGAGAAGCAGTATTTTGGGCAAAAGTTAAAGGAAATTAATTTTTTAAAGTACGCTACACCAAGCGGCATTGGGTTACATAGGTGATGAAGTTGGAACGATGTATAAATGCCATATTGACCTTTCACTATTGCCATGAAATTAAGTGGGACCAAACACAATTATGCTGGCTTGAGAGCAAGACAGAAGTTCGGTATCTTGAGAAAATAATTTGTCTTTATATCTGTTCCACAGTCTATAGAGTGTAAGTCAGTAATGTAGAGGCATATGGAGAATATTTCAACATGAATGACATTGTGCAAGGCAAGTTATTTGATTAGCACCAATCCACTTCATGCTGTCATTCCCTCCACTTCAGGCACTATGGCTGCAGGTTGTATTATCTCCACTGAATCATCCATAAAATGTACTGTGACAACTCATCTTGTATTCCTGAAACCTATAAATCCAGCAGCTGGAGTGAAAGGACAAATGGAATGAGCACAGAACATCACCACCATAAGCTTCCTTTCATGCTGCACATTATCCTCTCTGAAGATATGTCACTTGGTTTTTAGGATCAGTATTCTGGATGTCACTACTCAACAGTTTCACTGGATTATTAGACATCTGAAGACAAATTAACTGAAGAGAGATTGGAGGAGGGTGGAAACATTGCTATTTAAAACCATACTGTTACTTTTTCAATGTTTCAGCTTTCCTTCCATCCTTTGTTCATAAATTCCTGCACTATTGTCTATCATTTCTTGCAAAACTTATTTGCAAACTTTTGATTTAATTGTGTCCAATTAATGATGCTTGAGTGAAATGAATTGAAGTCAAGTTCAGTTTCTTTCACTGTCCATGTGAGGGCTGAATGTTACAGGATGGTTTTAATCCTTTGTGCTGTCAGCTTTGATTTTAGATTGGACTGCCTGCGAGCAAGTGACTTCCATTATTTCAATGCTAGTTAAATGAGGCTGAATGCATGATGGACCAGTGTGGGTATCTGCACTTGTCACTTTCAAATGCTAACAGATGTACCAAATGGTATAGTGTTACTCAGCATTGATGCAGGTCTGAGTGTAGCTGTAAACACACAACAGGAGGATTTGGAGGTTAAAGGTATTCTGCAAAGGTGTTGGAAAAATAAGTGAGGAAATCTCTCCCACAGAGATAATGGATATTGTTTCCTAAGAAATTCAGATTTCATTTGCTACATCAATCGAATTAAAAATTGTGACCTTGTGTAGGTTTTGAAGGAGCTTTCATTTATAATGGGGTGGAGTTAAAAATCCCAGGTGTTATAAGTGTAAATTGTAGAACTTGAGTTTTGGCTCAATCTCCAAATCTGGCCACCCTCAACTTGTGAATTAATCACCTTTGGGAATTTTCACTAATTGAGGATGATTTATAGGCTTCCAAAAGAGTCTCAAAGTAAACCTTTTCAAAGTAAGGGTGTTAGTAGATTTTTAGATGATGTATTCTTAGACTTAATTAGAACTAACCATTGTATCCCTAACCGTTGGAGTAGAATCATGCACAGAAACAAAATGCAGCAAATATTTGAAACTTTAAGTGAAAATACAACAAAGCAAAATGACTCAGTAGAAAATTATGTTCTGGTCACTGACTTGCAAAGCTTCTCTTCACCAATGTTGTCCAACCTGCTGAGTATTTCCTGCATTTGGTTTTCACTATTTTGAAAAGTTGTGCATATTTCAATGTTATCACCAGCCATTTAAAATTGGGCCTCTTGCAGATAAATTCACAATTTAAAATCTATAATTTGTACAACAACACAGAGTAACTTTGCATGTTAACATCTTTACATATTAGAAGGTCTAATTTAAAGAAAACATTTCTAATTATGTTGGTTCAATGGGAGTGTTAGCATTTGTACTATGGGCAGACTTAAAGAATTAGAAGCTAATGAGGTGGCATGAGCCACCTCTGTCATAGGATTATGCGTGATCAGATTATAACTTTACATGATATTCCTCCTTGTCTTGGTATTCTCTCATCCTTTGTCAAGAATCTGTCAACCATTTAAAATTCCAAGGACTTGTGACCATCCAAAAAGTTTTTTTTGATTTGTCTTAAATCAGTGGTCCCCAACCTCCGGGTCACGGACCGATACTGATCCGCGAAGAATGCAGCGGTAGCCAGGACGCACCCAGCACATATTTAAGAGTAAAGCCGAAATAAGCAAGCTAATTAATTAGGTGCTTTCTGGCATGTAATTAATTAGCTTGTTTATTTTGGCTTTTTTCTTAAAGATGTGCTGGGTGTGTCCCAGCTACCGCTGCACCCCTGCATGCTTCGTGGATCAGTATCGGTCAGCGGCCCGGAGGTTGGGGACCACTGTCTTAAATGGGCAACCTGGTGCTTTTTTTTAGTTCTAAAATTTCTCAAAGGAGAACTGTGCATATCCTCCACATAAATCATGGTAAGACCCTCAGGATCTTGTATATTTAAATCATGTTCCCCCTCTCTAAATTCTAACAGATATAGGTCTATCCTTCCATTTCTCAATTCAACCCACCCATATTAGTTGGTCAGGGGATAGTCTGGTGTTGGGTTGTTGCAGGCTGGTAAAGAATCTTTTTGTCCTAGGTATTACTGATTGCCCCATCCTTTGTGCTTTAGGGAAGAGATCAACAATTATTTGGAGCTCAATTTCTGTGTATGTAATCACCGTTGGCTGATTGGCAGGAAACAGAGAGTGGGAATAAAGGGATCCTATTCTGGTTGGCTGCCAGTTACCAGTGGTGTTCCACAGGGGGATCAGTGTTGGGGCCGCTTCTTTTTACATTGTACATCAACGATTTGGATTATGGAATAGATGGCTTTGTGGCTAAGTTTGCTGACGATATGAAGATAGGTGGAGGGGCCCGTAGTGCTGAGGAAACAGAGAGACTTGGATAGATTGGAAGAATGGGCAGAGAAGTGGCAAATGAAGTACAATGTTGGAAAGTGTATGGTTATGCACTTTGGCAGAAAAAATAAATGGGCAGACTATTATTTAAATGGGGAAAGAATTCAAAGTTCTGAGATGCAATGGGACTTGGGAGTCCTCGTACAGGATTCCCTTAAAGTTAACCTCCAGGTTGAGTCAGTAGTGAAGAAGGTGAATACAATGTTGGCATTCATTTCTAGAGGAATAGAGTATAGGAGCAGGGATGTGATGTTGAGGCTCTATAAGGCGCTGGTGAGACCTCACTTGGAGTACTGTGGGCAGTTTTGGTCTCCTTATTTAAGAAAGGATGTGCTGACGTTGGAGAGGGTACAGAGAAGATTCACTAGAATGATTCCAGGAATGAGAGCGTTAACATATGAGGAACGTTTGTCCGCTCTTGGACTGTATTCCTTGGAGTTTAGAAGAATGAGGGGAGACCTCATAGAAACATTTCGAATGTTAAAAGGCATGGACAGAGTGGATGTGGCAAAGTTGTTTCCCATGATGGGGGGAGTCTAGTACGAGAGGGCATGACTTCGGGATTGAAGGGCGCCCTTTCAGAACAGAAATGCGAAGAAATTTTTTTAGTCAGAGGGTGGTGAATCTATGGAATTTGTTGCCACAGGCAGCAGTGGAGGCCAAGTCATTGGGTGTATTTAAGGCAGAGATTGATAGATATCTGAGTAGCCAGGGCATCAAAGGTTATGGTGAGAAGGCGGGGCAGTGGGACTAAATAGGATAAAATGGATCAACTCATGATAAAATGGCGGAGCAGACTTGATGGGCCGAATGGCCTACTTCTCTTTTGTCTTGTGGTCTTATGGTAAGTGTCATTACTTGCTTTAATTCTGCTTCCCACAAAACCAGTGCTGTACTTTAGAATGATATTCATTACAAAAACTTGACTGGAAATTTGCAAATAATGAAACCTTGCATCAATGTTTTAATACTGTTAATTGGACGTTGCTGTGTTGAGTACTCCCTTCTGTACAAAATATGAATGGCAGTCCTTAGTTTGTAAGTTTGTTAGGGTGATCTTGGGTGGACTGCAGTTTAAATATTTTGCCTTGTATTCGTATGTTTGCTCTCAATATTTACCAATTTCACCAGTTCTAAGATGAATTTTGGGTGAATTTTTATGTGATTCTTCTTTCTATCTGAAGCAGTATTATAGTTCTCAACAGGCATCGATTTCCCCTCCCTCATGAAGGAGTGCTTTGTTATTGCTCAGATCAGGTTTATCGTCACTGGCATGTAACGTGAAATTTAACTTAGTTCAATGCAATACATAATAGAATAATAATAAATCAGTTACAGTATATGTATATTGAATAGATAAAAATTGTGCAAAAAACAAATACTATATATTAAAAAAGTGAAGTAGTATTCAAGGGATCAATGTCCATTTAGGAATCAAATGGCAGAGGAGAAGAAGCTGTTCCTGAATCGCTGAGTGTGTGCCTTTAGGCTTCTGTATCTCCTACCTGTTGGTAACAGTTAGAAAAAGGCATGCCCTGGGTGCTGGAGTCCTTAATAATGGACGCTGCCTTTCTGAGACAGTGCTCCCTAAAAATGTCCTGGGTACTTTGTAGGCTAGTACCCAAGATGGAGCCGACTGAATTTACAACCCTCTGCAGCTTCTTTCGGTCCTGTGCAGTAGCTCCCCCATACCAGACAATGAATGTAGCCAGTCAGAATGCTCTCCACGGTACATCTATAGAAATTTTTGAGTGTATTTGTTGACATACCAAATCTCTTCAAACTCTTAATGAAGTAGAGCAGCTGTCTTGCCTTCTTTATAACTGCATTAGTATGTTGGGACCAGGTTAGGTCCTCAGAGACCTTGACACCCAGGAACCTGAAGTTGCTCACTGTCTCCACTTCTGATCCCTCTGAGAATTGGTATGTGTTCCTTTGTCTTACTGATGTTGAGTGCCATGTTGTTGCGACACCAATCCACTAGTTGGCATATCTCATTCCCATACATCCTCTCGTACCTAATCTCACGTGAAATCTGGAGACTTGAAGTTCAGTGTTCTGTGAACCATAAGACATGGAGTTGTCCTTTATGTAATTTGTAAGAAGCATTGTGACCCAGAAATTGGTTCACAAACTCTTATCATTATCATATTCATCATTGTGACTTGATGGTCCATCCAAAGCTGACGTTTGGAGAAGTACAACTGATCAGTTGCTGAGATTTTTCCAATTAAACCTCAGAACCGGTATGGGTGAGTGTGGGAAAGAAAAACAGTAGGTGCAGACCATTAACCAAATTGCTTTTCACTTAGTATTAAGACAGATGATCCAACAGCCCATGGCTTGAAAAAGCTGACATGACATGATGTCTGTAACATTGTACAATATCCAACGGTGGAAATAACTATTGCAGAAGAAAATGTACTGTGATAATTTATTGGTGGCCCTAACCTTGTAAATGCAGTGTATATAATTACTGACCTTCAAAACTGTAACACAAACAAAGCAGAGTATTTGCTGACTCTGGTAAAGGGCAAATATCTGTGTTTGTTGGTCCAACTTCTCATTAGTTTACTCATTTGCCACTGTGCGCAAGTGTTGAGACATTTGAACAAGATTAACCCCTTGATGGGTACAGAGCTCCGGTGTGATTTAGGTGTAAATTGGTGGAACATTTTCCTGATATTGAACGACATGTGAGAGGGCAGAAAAAAGATGCATTGATTTTGAAACCTTGCCCTTCTAGATACCAGGTTAGAACCACAGCCTACACTTAAAAATTTAGAGACCCATATTTGAAACCTATAGAATTAAAGAGCAATAGAATTAAACTCAGCTTCTAATTGGGATTTCAGAAAGACAGCAACAAATGATACAGAAAATATCAGGTTGTTTTAACCATTTTATTCATTATTGTCCTTTTTGGGGGAAGAAATCTACTATCCTTGCCCAATCTAGTCTAGATGTGACTCTGAACTTATCCCATGTGGTAGACTCTTAATGCGTTCTGAATACTCCGTAAGCTATTCATTTGGGTCATCAGTACCAAGACCAAGGTCAACCAGCAAAAAAAACCAGACACATCGCTTGGCCATCTTCTAGTTGATGAATGGCCTTGTACTGAAAATTTATAACCTTGCATTGCAGTGAGGGACCACGTCATTGAGTACCTTTGCTCCATCCGCTGCAACAGCCAGTACTTCCTGGTAGCCATCGATTTTGTATTCCAACACCCAACATGTCTGTCCACAGCCTCCCCTACTGCCTTAATGAGGCCAGGCACAGATTGGAGGAACAACACCTAATTTTCCATCTAGGTAGTCTCCTGAAACTTGGCTGTCGCATAGGTCCATTGTGTCCGCCTGCTCCTACCCCACTGAACTCACGTCCACATACTTAACTCCATTTTATCTCACCTTGGTTCAGGCCCTTCTATCCATCTTTCTTAGGAGTCTGCAGAGATTCGGCAGGTCATCAAAAACCTTGACAAACTTCTATAGATGTGTGGTGGAAAGAGTATTGACTAGCTGCGTTCTGGCCTGGTATGGGAAAACTAATTCCTTTGAGCGGAAAATCCTACCAAAGGTAGTGAATTTGGTCCAGTACATCACTGGTAAAGCCCTCCCAACCATTGAGCATATCTACATGAAATGTTGCTGTAGAAAAACTGTATCCATCATAAAGAACCTCACTACCCAGGCCATTCTCTTTTTTCACTGTTACCATCAGGTTTAAGGTGCAAGTGCCTCAGGACTCTCAGCTTACTGCCCCTCAACCATCAGGCTCTTGAACAGAAGAGGAGAACTACACATTCTATTTCTGGTGTTCTTACAACCCATAGTCTCACTTTAAGGACTCTTTATCTTGTTATTTCATGCTCTGCTTACTTGTTGCTACTTATTTATATTTACATCTGCACAGTTTGTTCATTGATCCTGTTTACAGTTGCTATTCTGTAGATTTGCTGAGTACGCCTGCAGGAAAAGAAATCTCAGGGTTGTATGTGGCAATATGTATGTATTCTGATCATTTTTACTTTCACAATACTTCACATGCTCTTGATCTCAACAACTTTCAAGTCCCTGACCCTGATTGCCTCATCAATCGGGATATCCCATCCCTATACCCTTTGATTGCCCATGAAAAAGGCCTCAAATCTCACCACTTCTTTCTTGCAAATAGACCCAACTACTTTCCCTCCTCCATCTGGCAGAACTGGTCCTCGCCCAAACAATTTTTCATTCAGCTTCACCCATTTTTTCCAGATTTGAAGAGTAGCTATGGGCTTCAGCTATGCCTGCCATTTTGTTGGCTATGTGGAACAGACTACATTCAAAGCCTTTCCTGGTTATGCTCCCCAAGTCTTTCTGCGCTACATTGACGATGGCATTAGTGCTGCTTCATGCTTCTGGTAATAACTGTTCTTTGTTTTACCCCACCCTCCCACACCCTTTGTTTTCCCCATTCTGATCACACTCTTAAGCCTTATCTTCACCATCACCAATGCCCCCCCCCCGTGACCTGCCCATCACCTTCTGGTCCCCACCTCCTTCCCTTTATTCCATGGTCTCCTGTTTTCAGGCGTCTTGATTTTCAGCCCTTTTGCTTTTCCACCCATCACTTCCAACATTTTTGCATCATTCCCTTTTATCCCCATCCACCTTCCCTCTCACCTGGACTCCCCTGCCAACTTGTGCTCCTTTCTCTCTTCCTACCTTTTTATTCTGGCCTCTGACCCCTTCCTTTCCAACCCTGATAAAGGAGCTTAGCCTGAACCATCGACTATTTATTTCCCTCCATAGACGCTGCCTAACCTGCTGACTTCCTCCAGCATTTTGTTCGTCTTACTTTACAGGCAATGTGCTAGTCATCTTCATCACAATTTCCAGGTACATTCTGTCAGACCAACCAAGTGTAACAGCACAGTAGTACATTGAGCAAGAGGAGTCCTCAGTGTTAACTGCAGCCTCTTTATTGGATCAGGGAATCAGGACATGTGTAAGGAACCCTCTTGATGACCACCACCTATCCACATTGTGCTAATGAATCAATGTTCTTTTTCAAACAGCACTGAAATCAGCAAAATGCATTGCTTGCTTTAAACCAGGGATGTGTTGGCAGCAGCCCGCAAGTGTTACCACAGTCTGGCGCCAGCAAAGTATGTCCATAATGCTTGACACAACACAACAAGCAATGAAACAACATCAGCAAGATAAGCTGCCCCCCCCCCACCCGTCAACACGCGGCGCACTGACAGTCCTGCAGTACCAGGACACGTCTCTAGGCGTTAGTCATTGGGCTTCGACACCTCTAGCTGATGAAAGGACCCCGTACTCCAAGCTGAAAGGTTAGGTATGCCAGTTGATTGGTCCCCGATCCTTCTGCTCACACAAATTGCTGGTCACTGGCTTTCAAGTGCAGAGTGAAGACCTGGACTGTGGATGTACTTCGTCACTCATCCATGTCGCTACTTTGAATGTGCAGAGCAGAAGTCTGACCTCCAACTTCACCACATTGCTGTCCCTAAATTGTAGCCTCATTTCTAGCTCCTCTCTCTGTTCACAAAACTAGAATGAAGTCCTGCCTGTATGAGTTTGAGTCATTTAAAGAGCAGGACCTCGAAAGATGTAATCTCTGGTGCCAACAGTTAATGAGGCTAGGGATATGCGTTAAATGAATTGCCCAAGTGTAGACTTTTAAATTCCTAGATCATTGCGGCAGTTTCTAGGAAAGATGGGACCTCTTATAAGTGGGGCAGGCAGTACATCAACCCAAGTTGAGACCAACCCCTTGCTGGGAGATTTACTGTTGAGGAAACCTTAAACTGTGAGCTGCAACTCGGTAGTTGATTATATAGAGGGGAAATAGCAAGTCCAGTGAGTAGAACAAGGGAATTTAAGGCTGAATTGTATTGACTTTATTGCAATGGGAATGACTGGTAAAGTAAATGAACTCACAGCTTTAACATGGGAGACTATGTACTGTTGCCATTACTAGGGAACAGTTGAAGAATGGGCTGGGGGGGGGGGAGACTGGCAGCTCAGTATCCTAGAGCATAGAATTTTCATTTGAAACAAAAGGGGAGGTGTAATGCAGTGCCTGTCAAAGATCGCATTACTTCAATACTGAGGGAGGATATGCTGGAACACTCCTCAAATGAGGCCATAGGAATAGAGATGAGAAACAAAAAGAGTAGCATTACGGATACGCCAATAGTCAATATGTGCTGCAGTAACAGAATTAGTCAAATTTCAGCGAATTATAATAGGGTTATACGGGCGGGGGGGTGGGGCGGCAGGGGTCAATTTCCCAAATATTAATTGGGATTGAGATCAGGTGGGTGATGGAGAGGCCTGCTCCTTAACTAGTGGAGGCAATGACACTGGAGCTATATTCACTGGAAAAACTGCAGAAGTTTCAGAAAACACATAAAATGCTGGAGGAACTCAGCAGGCCAGGCAACATCTATGGAAAACAGTATAGTCAATGTTTCAGGCCAAGACCCTTCATCAGGACAGGAGAGAAAAAAAGCGAGTTGGAGTGAAGTGGGGGACAGAGAGGAAGAAACACAAAGTGATAGGTGAAACCGGGGGTGGGGGTGAATTAAAGATCTGGGAAGTTTGGTGAAAGAGCAGGACTGGAGGAGGAGAGAATCTGATCGGAGGATAGTAGGCCATGGAAGAAAGAAAGGGGGAAGGAACATGAGAGGGAGGAGATGGATGAAAAAGGGAAAAAGGAATGGGGAATAGTGAAGTGGGGAGAGTGGCCATTACCGGAAGTTCAAGAAGATTGATGTTTGTGCCATCAGGTTGGAGGCTACCCAAAGGGAATATAAGATGTTGCTCCTCCAACCTGAGTGTGGCTTCATCGCAACAGTGAAGGAGGCCTTGACTTGTCATGTTGGAATGGGAATGGGGAATGGAATTAAAAAGGGTGGCCACTGGGAGATCCTGCTTTTTCTGGCAGATGGAGCGTAGGTGCTTGCTGAAGCGGTCTCACCATCTACGCCATGTCTCACCAATATACAGGAGTAGTTTCAGAAGGGAGTATCCTGCCATTTCCATGAAAACAAATGGCAATGGCCAGTACCTGCTGTCGTTGTTAGCTCTTAGGAAGACTGGTTTGTGACTGCTGGCTGCATAGGTAGATCCCATTGAGAGGTTTAAAATATTTTTGGCCTGTCGGATTATGCTAAGCACTGATTGTGTATCTGACCTGCCTCTGTTTGAGATTGACTCTTTCTGTGGATCCTGCTGTGCAAGATTTGTGTGCTTTTAGTAACATTTACTTTGCATCTCTCCGGGTTCTAAACTTTTAATACTGATTGACTGTCATGGCATTCTAATATTGTAAGTCAGACTAATTCTGTCAGAGTAAATAAATGCTAGTACTTGGGCTCTATTTCCATAAATGGAGAGGAGAAAGTACTGTGGAATTTCAGGCATAAATGATCCTTTTGGTCTCTGCTTGTGTTCCATGAGCTTCTGTGATTCCTGTTCTGTCAGAATAATATATTGACACTTATGGCAAATTGGGAGGAATGCCATTGGGTTCATTAATGACTGTACAGGCAATAAAAGAGCTGTTTAGACTATTCCTGCATCCCTAGAACTGGTTCGTTACTTTATAGAACACGCGCATCAATTGTTCATCTACCTTTAATTGGTTAAGTGTTTCTGCTTTCATTACCCTTTCACATAGTTATCAAATTCACAAGTTGTTGAAACTAGCATACTGCAAAACAAACTTCCATTTCCATTCTTTAGTTGTTACGTTGTTTTACTAAGATTAATGCCGCTTGTAAAGTTGGATTACTTGTACAACAATGTCCAGAAAGCAGTTCCACCAAACACGGCAGAAACTTGTGTATTCTTCTACAGGTAATGGAACACTTCAGCATGGTAGTTTAAACTAAAAATTATAGCTTTGCGGTTGGATCTCCACTGTTGCCATTTCTTCTGCAGATTTGGTGATGACATCTGAAGTGTGCTAGTAAATCCATCTTGCAGATGGAATATTAACATTAGGCAATTTTGGTAATTTGGTTATCTAGGACTCCTTCAGTGTTGTGGCTTTAAAACACACTGAGTAGATAAGCATCTCAAGCTATTTTGCAGGGATGCAAATAATGACACCAGGCCGAATACTGAAACATTAGGGCAGACTTCCAACTGCTTGTTTAAAGGTAGTCTTTAAGTCTGATCACTTTGGCATTGTAGACCAAATAACAATGAGGAAAAAAATTAGCTTTGGGTGATGACTGAACAAGCTTATCCTATTATTGAACAAGAAAGATATCCAAGTTTATGGCATATCTGGCTCTCAAGTACAAAACTTAAATAGTTGAGGCAGTAGGTTACAGATGCATAATTGAGCATTTCAGCAGAGGTAAATTTGAAGGTATTTCACTGATGGAAAATTGTTTTTTATGACATAGGATGAGAATGGAATCTTGTGAACATGGAGTACCAAGGTTGCCAATGGTACTGGGCAAAAAAGTTGAAAGTGGCTAAATGATTTTATGACAGGAAAATCATATTTGACCTCTGTGGAGGATGGATAAGGGGGAGGCAATCCAGAAAGGAAAAATATAGTTCGGTCAAGACTGGTTGAGTGTCATTGCAGGCAGTAAAGGAGTTGAAAGAAATAACAAGGTTTAACTGTATGCCATCAGTGAACATGGATTTGTGTATTGCCCCAAAAACCCCACTGTAGTTTACGAGTAGTAGATATGGGATAGACACTTTGAAGACTGCTTCTCTAAATCTCCTAACAGATAAGCAAAAAATCAACAGAGGTTTTCTAAAATTAACGTAATACAGAATTGTTTTACCCTTAACAACTCTAAGAGGTTGAGTTAAAGTGTGCAGGAGATACACAAATGCAATTCCACCATTTAAGAAAGTGGTAAATGAAATAATGGGAGGTTACGGATCAGTAGTACGGAGACTACTGGATTCTCAATTGCAGGAAGAAATAACATACCTCGAAAGGAGTGATGGGTCAAGTAGAGTTAATATGAATTTATGAAATGAAAATCATATTAAACTAATCTGGAGGATAGATCAGCAGGAACTGGTGGATACATTTTTAGAAATCTTTCAATAATGTTCCATACAGGATGTTGGTCACAAAGTTTAGTGCCTGTGTAGTTGGGGATTACATGTAACATTGACAATTGGTTGTCATACAAAGCTGTTTTTGGAGTAAACAGATCCTTGACTGTGACTAGTGGGGTACTACAGGAATGGTTGCTTTTGTTCCAGTTTATCACAGTCTGATTTAGTCGTTCCTCTGAAGGGATCAAGGTCCTAACTTCCAAGTCTGTTGTTGTTACCTAAACTACTGTAGGTACGAGAGATAATGGAGGGAGATATAAAGATGCCTCAACAGGATATAGACAAGCTTAGTGAATAGTTGAGAACATGGAAGATTTTTTTTTAAAAGTCAAGTCTTGAATGCCTGAATCCTTCAATGGATAGAGATTTAGAGGATGGAGGTTTGATTTGAAGGCACTACTTGAGGGATGAGCCATTTATATCAATGAACAAAGGGTAGGAATACTTAGATCATAATTATCTTGAAGTGAGCATTCTACAAAATGGAAGAAAAATGAGACAAGCAAGTTTGTAACAGTCAATATAAAGCTGACAAAGTTGGAACATGAAACAGAACACTGGAAGATTTTGGGCCAAGCACCATCTGTCGATGCCAAATGTGTGTGTTGTTTCTGGTTTAGGCATGTCAACATACACCTTGTGCCTGCACAGATCTGCTTTGGCCTGCTGAATTTGCCCAGCGTTCTGCTTTGTTTGTTCTGGATTACAGTATCTGCAGTCTCTTTTGTCTTTAGACAAAATTGGGGGTTGGCAAAATTTGGAAGCATTTTAGAGGAAGAGGATTGCAGTAATGGACTCTCAGGAAGAGTTCGACATTTAGAATGCCCTCAATAATTTTTATGACTATTGGGCATTTGTATTTTAACTTATTGTTGAACTCTAAGTAGTACTCTGTTCTGACTGAATGGTATGCTATTTTTTCAACGTGTGGCACACATGGTGGGTTAAGTCTCCGACAATTCTGAATGGAAATCATATTTATGATGAACTTTCTTTAATCTAGCTGTTTCTTGAGAGGTTTCTTATGCAGATACATAACTAGTTGCTTGCAGCAAATGTTTTCATATTTGAACCTTTGGGTCACTGATTTTTAGTGTGGCTTTCTGTGGAGGAATGCCCTTGCAGTTGTTTATGTCAATGCTCAGCACTGTGACAACATTCGCTGCTGCATGCTTATTCAAGCAGTTTGACATTGAGTGACATTTGGGTATGTGAGACACTGGCTTGATAATGGCTGTGGATATTTTTAACTTGGTGCTTAAAATGATTAATTGTAGAAAGTTAGGACAGGCAGCTGTTCCCTATTTCAGGATGTGCTGACAATGTAAACGAAGGTGATATAGCAGATAGCACCCTGGGTCACGAATGTAGTAGTGGAAAGCCCCAGTTTAGATTGGATGGCCTAGGTTAGTGGCTTTTTGTGATGGTTCAGATGACACCTTCCTGAAAGGAGTGTGTTTTGCAGTTTAGCTATCAGTTGCTTGTTAGTTTGCTCCTAGTAAATAAGTACAGAACAGAGAAACTCATAGTTCCATCCTAGGCATCAGTTAATCAGTTTGTAATTAGCCATGTTTGAATCTCCAGAACAACTTCATACCCATAGGTTACTGTTTTGCTCATTACAGCTCTACAAAGATCCTGAATGGAAATTGCATGTATCATACAACTAGGTTTAACTGCATTGTTCTTTATGGTTAAGCAGCTTGCTGGTATTAAATGGACTGGATGAAAGGATTCTGTATGCCTTTTGGGTTGGTTACACTGGGCCAGCAGCAGAGTTCTGGAACATTGATCTGGTGTTTATAGGTTTGAATTCTGCCTCCAGGAACTGGGGCAATTAGATTTAACAATTAAATCATTCGAGAGCTATATTTTAAACCTATCTCTTCTCCATAACAGCCATTAGGTTAATCAGATTGTTAATTACCCATCTAGTTTACTGGTGTCCTTTAAGGGTAGAAATTCTGCAGTCCTTGATCTAGCCTAAGTGACTCATTTAGGTTGACTCTTAACCTTCACCATTCATGGAATTGGGGATATATAATAAATGCAAGTGTTACCAGTTACATCAGTGAATGAATAAATTATAGAATATTTTTCCTTGACCATTTTATTTGTATATAGCCCACTGGCTTTTATTCAGGTGTTGATTTGTACTCTGTTTAGAGAGTTGCAAGTGAGTGCCCCCTATTCTTGCCTGGTGTTGCCTTCAGGATTAGCAAAAACACATCTTAGTGGTTGATTAGCAGGTCACAGATTTCACTCTTTTGTTTGATGAAAATCTGGAATGAAGGGCAAATTGTGTTACCCTGGCTCATTGAAATCAGGAATGTAGTGGCCGACCTGCTTGGTTACCAACTGGTCAAATATGTGGGAAATATCCTTTTGACATATAGAATTTATATTTCTGGTTTTCATTGATAAAGTGGCATGGTTATGTGGGGGGGGGGGGCGCCTTTCTGACTTCATATAAACGTAGTCTGCATCCTCTCGCACTTTTCAGCGCTTTGATTTATGGTAACAAGACATCCCAAAGCCCTCTTCAACAAGAAGTTATTTTATGAAGTATAGTTAGTCCTTTAAATGTGATAATACCAGGAAAGTGTGCTAGTGGCTAAGAACAGAGGTTTCAGAGAGACCTGTTTCAGGACATGTTCTTTCTGCCATTTTTTTAATACATCCCTGTGTAGAAATAAACCAGGGATTTGGATTTGTCACTCTAAACTTCCCTACATACAGCACTTGTCATTTTCGCCTCTTTTTTTTTCCCCCATCATCCAGGAACCCAAACCATCTTTTCTGCCTTTTACTTGCATCTCTAATTATGTTCACCACATTTGGTGGTGCTCTCTACAGTGAGTTGCCAAAGATTGAGTGGCACTTTGCAGAGCACTTCTGTTGAAGTCTCATCCTATTATCTGCCCCTCTAATTCAACCCACCGTTACTCTGACTAGTTTGCTTCTGGCCTCCTGCAATGTTATAATATTGGCCAAGTTAAGGTTGAAGATCCTATTTTCCACCTAGGCGTATCGTAGCCTTCCAGTCTAGATATTCTTGTCTATATTGACTTCGGAGTCAACAGAATTGCATCAATATTACAACTTTGGGTAATCAGCTTTCCTGTGTATGAAAATTGGCTATTTCTAATACAAGTGAAGTGGTTCACATTGCTTCAGTCTATTAGCATAATTTGACCTGCTGGGCATGTCCTACAGCCCAGCTTTTTGCAACTTCACATGCTTCTTTGTATTCTCAGCTTTATTGCTTCAGTTATTCGTTTGAATGGATGATTTCTACAGCTGTACCCAGAGCTTCCCTGGCCTCCGCCTATCACCAACATCAATTCCGCCCCACTTTATATGCAGCTTGTTTTCTCTATTTATTTTTTGACTTGAATCGATAACTCTGCACCTTTCCCACATACATTGATGTACTACACTCAAAGTGCTGGAGGAACTCAGCAAGTCAGGCAGCATCTATGGAAAAGAATAAACAATCCACGTTTCAGGACGAGATCCTTCTTCAGGACTGAAAATGAAGAAGGGAGACGCCAGAATAAAAAGGTGTGGGGAGGGGAAGTATGCTATCTAGAAGGAGATAAGTGAAGCCAAGTGGGTGGGAACGGTAAAGAGCTTGAGAAGAAGGAATTGATATACTGTGGTTCTGATATTTTCCATTTATAATTCAGATATCCAGCAAATTTTTCTTTTGTTTTTGATTGTAAAACTTTTATATAAATGAGGAATTTATGGCTTTGTAGTCAAATTTGCACATGATTCAAAGATAGGTGGGGGGCAGATGGCATTGAGGGAGCAGGGAGTTTGCAGAAGTTCTTAGAAAGGAGAGAATGAGCAAATTAGTGACAAATGGAAAACAGTGTAGGAAAATATATGGTCATGCACTTTGAAGGAAAGACATAGGCTATTTTCTAAATAGGGGCCAGACACTTACACCCAGAGATAATTTGCAGTAGCCAGTTAAGTCACCAGCATATGTTTAAGAATCCTCTGCTAAAGGAGAATTGATATCAGCAGTAGAGTTTGATAAAGCTTTGGCAACACTTGCAGTAGATTCACCACTGGAGGCTTGAAGTAACGATGTAGCCAAAGGTTTCAGTTACTTGGTAGAGATGGTGCTAATTTAAAGTTAAGGTGATGCAGTGAGTTTTGGTCATGAAACGGCCTGGAGGTTTTAGCTGGAATCTTAAAAGTATTTTTTCTGTCTGTCTTCCATCTCTCTCCCAATTTCCTCTCTTCCCCCTCCCCCACCCTGTTCGATTTTTCACTGATTCATGTAGGGCATCCCTTTAAAAGAGAGAGAGATGAGGAATTTCTTTAGCTAGAGGGTGGTGAATCTGTGGAATTCATTGCCATAGGTGGCTATGGAGGCTGTCTTTGAGTATATTTAAAGTAAAGGTTAATAGGTTTTTAATTAGGGTGTCAAAGACTGTCTGGAGATGGCAAAAGAATGGGTTGAGAGGGAAAATTGCCATGATCAAATGGTGGAGCAGACTTGGTGGCCTGAATGGACTAATTCTACTCCTACGTCTTAGAGCCTTATGACTACTTTTGAATTTAAATGTATGAATTTTTTTAAAAACTCAATTGAAAGAGCCCAAACAATTGTTCTGCTGTTTCCAATCCATACCCAGCTGGTTCATTTCCTTCCCTTTTGGTGTAAGATAACTAATTTCAAAATCAAGACTTTCCTTTATCATTTTAAATTATGTTCCAAATAGGCATCAACTATCTTCAATTTCCATAGTTGCCCTGAGTAACACACAAATGCTGGAGGAACTCAGCAGAACTCTGATGAAGGGTCTCAGCTTGAAACGTCAACTGTTTCCTTCCCATAGATGCTGCCTCACTTGCTGAGTTCTTCCAGCATTGTGTTACTCTGGATTTACAGTATCTGCACAATCTTTTGTGTTCATTGTTATCTTGAATTTTAAAAAGGAGATGGACCAAAAAGCAGCATCTTCGGATAAGAATATCTTGACTATAATGGATGTCATTTGTCTCCCTGCTTGGACCAAAGACAGACGTATCTATATTTGGAGCAGTTCACACAAAATGCTGGAGGAACTCAGCAGGTCAGGCAGCCTCTGTGGAAATGAATAAAGAGTCGACATCTCAGGCCAAGACCCTTCATCGATACTGGAAAAGAACGGTGATCACAGCATTTCAGAGGTGTTATCTATTGTCCCTAGTCAGCAGCATGTGCTGAGCTACTGGACATTGTAAATATTTTTATTTGGGAGATTGCGTGTTCTTTTTATAAATGAAATTTTACATTCAGATTTAAACATCATGATTTAAGTAAGCAGTACAGCCCATTCTGTTACCAAAAGTTAACACTTTTGACAATGATTCTGTGAATGCAACTAATTTCTCTAAAACTTTGTGTATGTCTGTCTGTGCACACCATTTCCTTCATTGTTTGCAGCATCAGATACATTGACAATGTATGCTAACTGCAGACGGTTGCAGAACAATACTTAACAAAGTTAGCAGCAAGTCAAATAAACATGCTTGATGTCACGACTTTGCAGATGTGCAGAGCAGAAACAGTGCTTGGGAGCAAGAGACTTGTGTTCTGATGTTGCAGTCAGTGAAGAAAGTATAATTGGGTGAAAAGGTTTGAAAGTTGATCATTCAGTAGCTTAGTTAGAATGGAAAGGACAAGCAACTCATGTAAGGCATGGCAATGGAAAAATGTATTTAGTTATCTATTAAAATAATTTCTGATAAGGTGCCACCTCAATTCTCTGAATCCAACTCACTGCTTCCTGCCCGGGCGTGCTGCCTGGCTGCAGGATTTCTTGGGCTCCTGTATTGTTTTGACTGGATCAACAAAATAAGTCTGAGTTAACCATTATTGTGGTTTAGTTAGATTACTTCTATCAACACTTCACTTTTTCACCTGCTCCTCTGATTTTCTAACTCCTTTGTGTTGAGTTATTGCCAGTCTCCATCAGAAATTTTAATATCATACTGGCAGTTTTAAAATGCCATTTTCTCATGATCGCAAAGTGGATTCCTTAAATAAAGTGGTCTCGATCTTGGAGTTATGGTGAGTATATAAGCTTTTAAATGTATGAATAAAACATATTTAAATATTTCAATTATTTGTTCCTTTTAACATATCAAAGATAGAACAATTGGTTTTGCAATGTGCTCTTTAATTGTGACCTAGTTTGCTTGAAATGACGTGTAGTTTAAACAGTGGGCCAGAGGAGGAATCTTGATTTCTTTTCAACAAGACTTCCCTCACATCCTTACATTTCAGCATTACCAGTGTGAAAGACCTCATTCATAAGCAGATTAAAGGGTGGCTTTTTGCCATACTTTTTTAACTTGAGCAAATTCTTACAATTCTTTTATTACATATGTACTTGTATATCTGACAGCCTGACTTCATACATAGAGCACTGAACCTGCAAGTATAATGGGTGTATCTATTCTTGCCCCAACTGAATGTTGCCTACATTAGCAGCTGGTTCTGAAGATCATTATGGCAGTGCAACATTTTCAATTCTCTGAAACATAGGTTGAATTAGGAGACAAACTGTGGAAGCTGCTGTAGCCCAGAAAATGTTATCCAGCAATGGTTGATGAAAGATCCTTTGAAATATAGGGATGGAATTGAAGATAGGAGCATTGCATGTATTCCATTTGAAATCCTAATTCAACCTATGTTTCAGAGATGACAAGACAATGAGGCTTCAGCCAGTTAGGATACTGGATTGTAAATCATCTAGTAAGAGAATCCTCTAGTTGTCTGAAATTACTGCTTGGTGGTTAATAGAGGGTGAAGAGCTGAGATTGTGTAAGCATGCTATTAAACAGTGGGAAATACTTTTGGTTGAAATATTGTAATACTTCCGATCAAGATGGCACCTGCATACAACGCTCCTTTGGTTGACATCTTCTGCGTAGATCTGGATAGATCATGAAACCATCTTTTGCACTACTTTTATTTCTTTTATGTTTGTTTCTTGTCTTGAGTGTGATTCTGGAATTTTTGGAGCCTGTGTTTGCTGGTTGGAGATCACTTGGGTACTTCAACACTCTGCAGTCTTGAGAGGATTCCAGGAGGCAGAGGCAGCATGAACAAATCTTGTGGCGAGAAGACTGCAGGATGGCATGCGAGCCAATGTTTGACCCCGTTTCACCAATTATAGCTTCCGTTGTCCACTGATTAAAGTGACAAGAGTGATTGAAACATCAAGGCGAGTGTGGAAGTTTGGAGGATCATTTGGGTATTCCGGCACACTGCAGTGCCTAAGAGGATTCCAGGAGGCAGAGGCAGTGTGTGTGAACCTCCTGGTGGGCAGGCTGCAGGACAGGGCACAGGTCAATATTTGTCTCCGTTTCACCAATTAAAGCTTCCATTGTTGGTCGATTAAAGTGATGCAGGAGATTGAAGCATTGAAGTGAGTGAACAGGGTGAGCGACAGCTGCTTCCCTTTTGATCAGTTGTTCCAAATCAGAGAGGAGAGCCTGCTGCTGTGCCCAGAGAGTGTTGCCCGGATGTTTTCTGCATTTTGGATGTGGACTTTGAACTATAGATTCTTTTTCTCAGTTTTTATTTTCTGTGTTTTTTCACCCAATCTTCTCATTTTTGTTTTGTGTGCAGGAAGAAGGATTTGGGGGTCGATTGTGCCTGATCCGTTTTGTTTATTTTTTGTGCTGGAAGAGAAATTTAGTGTTGATGTCCCTGGTCCATTTTGTTTGGTTTTTTTTGTGTGCGGGGAGATGGATGGGAGGGTTGGTGGTGGACAATGTGCCTGGTCCTTTCATTCTGTTTTTTGCGGGGAGTTGGGATTTGGAGGTTGATGATAGTGCTGCCTTTCTTTTCTTTCTTGGTTTCATGACTACCTGGAGAATTGAAGAATTTCAGAGTTGTATGCTTTGATAATAAACAAACCCTTTGAAATGAGAACAGGTAAGACCATGGATATACTGTACAGATATTCATGCGGGGAAGCTGACAGAATTTTTATCCAAGCTCTCTTCAGTCATAGTGGTTGGGAGCAAGTTCAAACTTCATTCACTTTTCTAGCTGAATTGAACTCCCTTCTGCATCATTATAAAGTCACAGTTATGAGAAACATCAAGAACATGGAAGTTTCATAACCTATTCATTATTACTTTTAATACTGGCTCCCTCTTCCTACTTCAAGACCTTTACTGTAGGTGTATTCAAACTGTGATCTATGGAATATATATAGTTCCTCAAGATGTGCTTATATGTTGTTTTGACCACTTTACAGTTTTCGAGCCCATGGATGGAAATGCCCTTCTGTTGGGAAAGTGCTAATGCGAGATGCTAATTATAACACTTTTCAGAGAGGATTTGGGGAGAATAGATTGAGTGGCTTTTGTTGGGTAAATCCAGCTGCCATCTAAGTATTGCTTAAAGGCCAGCTGGTTAGAATTTAGGACCAATATCGTGAAGAAGAAAGATGGGGGTGCCATGGTTTGGAAATTCTGAATCACAAGTTGTTGCAAATTTAGTTTAAAATAAGGAAAGAGGTGTGTATATGTAAGGCTTAGGAAGTTGAAAGTGGACTGACCCCTTAAGGAATATAAAGGAAGCAGGAGAAGACTTGGGGAATCTGGGAGGGCTGAATTGGGCCATGAAATATCCTTGGTAGATAGGATTGTGAAAATTTCCAGGGTATTTTAAACACATTTCAAAACAAGAGGGGAAGCTAGGGTAGGATCTAAGAAAGGGAAAAAACTGAATTTATGCCTGGGGCCTGAACAAGTGTATAAAGTAATAAACAAGTACTTTACATCAGGATGTACCCAGTAGCAGTACATCAATGATAGTGAGATCAGGAAAGGATACATTGACATTCTGGAATATTTAGGAGGAAGTATTGGTTCTCTTGAAGAGCATGAAGGTTGACAAGTCCCTTGGTCCTCTCAAAATCTATTATTGAGAGGAACAAGAGAGGAGCTTATTACAGCTTTGACAGAGATTTTTGTACCCTCTTTCACCACAACTGAGATCCCAGAGGATGGCAGAATGGTCAGTGTTCCTCTAAGAAGAGCATTGAGGATGAATCAGGAAGTTAGTCTAGTGAACCTTGCATCAGTAGGGAAATTATTGGGAAAGATTCTTAGAGATAGAATCGACTTGTATATGGATAAGCTGGTCTGCATGACTTTGTATGGGGAAAGCTCTTTATGAACTTAAGTTTTTTGAAGCGACAAAGATAATTGAATGTTTGGCATGGATGTTAAAAACTTCAGTCAAGCATTTGATAAAGTCCCTCATGATGGACTAATCCAGAAGATTAAGGCACATGGCATCTATGGTGACTTCATGGATTGAAAGTTGGGTTTATCTATAGAAGACATTTAGTGTTGGAGAGGGTTTATACTGTCTGGAGGTCTGTGACCAATGGTGTTACACAGCAATCATTGCTTGTACTTCTGTTTGCATTATGTTTAGATGACTTAGTTAAAAATGTAGGTTGGCTGATTAGTAAGCATGTAGGTGATGCAAAAATTGGCAGAGTTGCAGGCAATAAGAAAAGTTGTTAAGAAATTCATCAGAATATGGACAGAGAAATGGCAGATGCAGTTTAGTCTAGGCGAGTGTGAGGTTTTGCATGGGCAGGGGTTATATAGAAGAAGAAAATATATCTGCCGAAGGGTTTTGTCCCGAAATGTTGACTGTACTCTTTTCCTAGATGCTGCCTGGTCTGCTGAGTTCCTGCAGCATTTTGTGTGTGTTGCTCGGATTTCCAGCGTCTGCAGATTTTCTCTTGTTAGTAAATGTCAGGACCATTGGGAATATTGATGGTGAGATGAGTAAGAGCTGGAAAGTTGATTGGCAAAAGGGATACAGAGTTGGAGAAGGGGGAGGATCATGGGACGGGAGGCCTAGGGAGAAAGAAAGGGGGAGGGGAGCCCAGAGGAAGATGGAGAACAAGCAAGGAGTGATTATGAGAGGGACAGAGAGAGGAAAAAAGGGGGGAAATAAATAAGGGATGGGATAAGAAGGGGCATTAATGGAAGTTAGAGAAATCAATGTTCATGCCCCGCTTCCCCTTCTTACCCTATCCCTTATTTATTTATTATTCCCCTCTTTTTTCTCTCTTTTTTCTCTCTTTCTCCCTCACACAATCACTCCTTGCCTGCTCTCTGTCTTCCTCTGGGCTCTTCTCCCCCTTTCTTTCTCCCTAGGCCTCCCAACCCATGATCCCTCCCCTTCTCCAGCTCTGTATCCTTTTTGCCAATCAACTTTCCAGCTCTTAGCTTCTTCCCTCCCCCTCCTGTCTTCTCTTATGATTTCTGATCACCTCCTCCCCCTCCCAGTTTCAAATCTCTTACTATCTCTTCTTTCAGTTAGTCCTGACGAAGGGTCTCGGCCTGAAACGTCGACTGTACTTCTTCCTATTGATGCTGCCTGGCCTGCTGCATTCACCAGCATTTTGTATGTGTTGCTTGAATTTCCAGCATCTGCAGATTTTCTCGTGTTTGAGCTCTTCTTGTGCTGCATTTTGGTGTTTCACATTCTAACCCTGCTCCCTCTTCTCTTCCACTTGCCCTGCCTAAGCAACTACATCTGTATGGGATGCCTGCAAGTTACTGGAAGCATTGATCTAAACTTGGATCGCGAAGTCCGCAACTTGCATTTCTTGTCCATAAAGGATCCTGAAATATCCCTTGACCATATTTTTGCCAGTTATTGATTGTTCTCCATTAAAGTTATCATTTGACCCTGAACTAAACATAGCATGCAGGAAAATCAGTTGTATCATGATCTGCTGTCTCTTTACACCAATTTGTTTTAAATCCCAATTTGATCTTCAGCTGGCAGGTATTATCAAATGAGCATGGGACATAAACCAGGGCCACTCAGTGATTGAAAATGCATGTACATTAAGTTTGTTATGGGTGTTCTGCATTTGTGTTTGTGTCCTGAACCTTTGATATATTGTTTGTATAATTTGCAGCTTTTCCTCACAAGCAGACTCCTTATCCATCAAGTCCAGAGAGTTGGGGATTTAGTGTGATGTTCAGCTGGGTGTTGAGTCAAAGGAAGTGAGTGCATGGGGGCAAACAAAACAAAATGCTGGAGGGACCTGACATGTTGGCCAGTATCTATGGAAATAAACAGGCAGGAGTCTAGTTCTCTGACTCTTAAATTTTGAGTCCTTAAACTTCCTCTGGATTTTGTCCAAGGCTAAATACAGGTCCAGAATTCTCAATATTCCGTAATTCCAAATGGGGTCTGACTGATGCCTTATAAAGCCTCAGCAGGACCTCCTTGCTTTTATGTTCTAGTCTTCTGAAAATTTGTGCATTTGTCTTCCTTGCTACTGATTTAAACTGCAAGTTTACTTTGAGGAGAATCCTGAACTGGTATGTTCTGAGTCCCTTTTGTACCCCCAGTATCTGAATTCTCTTCTATTTAGAGATATTCTACCTCTTTATTCTTCCAACCAATGTGCATAACCCCACATTTTCCTACTCTATTCCATTTGCCATTTCTTTGCCCATTCTCTTAATCTGTCCAAGTCTCTCTGCAGACTTCTTCCTTCTGTCACATTGCCTGTCCCATCCACCCATCTTGGTATTGTCTGGAAGCATAGCTACAATGCCATTTGTTCCTAGTTTAGTTAAATGTTGCAAACAGCAAAGTAGCCTGGGATACAGGTTGTAATGGGAGAACTTGAGGCTGTTTCAACTGAGTTGGTGAAATTTTGAAATTATTTTGTTGAAGGGCTTTGCAGAGTATAATAAAGAGGAATCTATTTCCTCTAGGAGTTTGTGGTGGTGGGTGGTAATCAAAGTCAGACCAGAGTAAGACAGTCAGGAGAAAATTCTCAGTGAGAATGATTATTTTAAATTGGGTGATATCTTAACACAACCATGAACTGTTGTAACCAACTTTGAAGTTCTCTTTGCTGTTGGGTCGAGCTTGCAGGAATCTAATGGAGCAATAATGCAAGTCCACATAGAATGTTGCGTAACTTGAATGGGAACTTGCTGAGCAACCTGCTGTCCTTGATTTCCAGTTGGGAGAGACACAGATGTAGGAGAGGATTCATATTGCCCCATTTTATCTTGTGCACGTAATGCATTACAGCTACATTGTAGGTGAATGTTTACACCTGTAGATGGACTGTTGATCAAAGAGACTATTTGTGTGGCACCAAACTGTTTAAGTTCTGCAACACGGCACCCGTTCAAAAAAAACTGGTGTTCTTTACACGGCTGATTTGTCTTGTAAATGGTGGAAATACTTAGGTAGAGAAGAGTCTATTTATTTGTAGTTTCTATTAGATTTCATTGCTAACATCATGAAGAGATGATTACGCTAGTTGGAAATCTTCACGGTCTGATTGTGTGGTAAGCATGTAAACTTGCTTTGTATCAGCCATGGTTTTTCATACATTTTTCCAGTGCTAATGGACTGCTTAATAATTGGTAACTTTTCAAATGGAACTGTACCCTTCAAATTGCCCATTGTTTGCTACAGGTAATGTCCACTCCACCTTGTAACATATTAGGTATTTATTTCAAGCCACAATCTATGCAGAGCTATATCTGTGATATTAACTCTGGGTTATTTTAACAAAGAGGCTGAATCACCTCATCTTCTCACTGTTATCCTTCAGTCCTAATTTTAGGTAGATCAGAGGGCAGTGGTGTTACTGTAATTGTTTTCCCCTCATAAAGCAAATAACAAAGTGATAAAAAATCTAAACAAAAATAGAAAACTCTGAAAATACTGACCAGGCCAGATGGCATTTGTAGGAAGAAAATCCCAATGATTCATCCTGCCCTGCTGACATTTTTTTTAAGCATTTTTTGTTCTTGTAACTATCTTCTCCTCTCTGGATCTTTATTTTGAAGACCCCAGAATGATTGAGAAATGTTCTGTTAACTTGCATTTCTCAAGTCTTCCAGGTGAGGCGACTCTTCACCTGCGAGTCTGTTGGGGTCATATACTGTGTCCGGTGCTCCTGGTGTGGCCTCCTGTATATCAGTGAGACCCGACATAGATTGGGAGACCACTCCGCTGATCACCTGTGCTCCGTCCCGCAGAAAAAGCGGGATCTCCAGTGGTCATCCATTTTAATTCCACTTCCCGTTCCCATTCGGATATGTCTATCCATGGTCGCCTCTACTGTCACGCTGAGGCCACGCTCAGGTTGGAGAAATAACATCTTGTATCCCATCTGGATAGCCTCCAACCTGATGGCATGAAGATCGATTTATCAAACTTCCAGTAATACTCTTTCTCTCCCCCACCCCCTGCAATTCCCCATCCCCTTTTCCCTTTCTCACCTTGACTCCTTGCCTGCCCATCTCCCTCTGGTTCTCTTTCCGCCTCCCTCTTTCTTCCATGGCCTTCTGTCCTCTCCTATTTGTATTTGATTCCCCCTTCTCCAGCCCTGTATCTCTTTTACCAAATAACTTCCCAGCTCTTTATTTCACCCCTCCCCGTCCTGATTTCACCTATCATCTTGTCTTTCTTAGTCCCCTCCCCCACCTTTAAATCTACTCATCTTTTTTCCATTAGTCCTGCTGAAGGGTCTTGGCTCAAAATGTCAACTGTACTCTTTTCCATCGAAGTTGCCTGGCCTGCTGAGTTCTTTCAGCACTTTTTGTGTTTTGCTTGGATTTCCAGCATCTCAGATTTTCTTTTGTTTTTTTAAGTAATGTAATAACATTCTACCTTACTTGTATCTTTCCTAAACTATAACTTTAAATTACTCTTTTAAAAATGCCAATCTCCATTACATCTTGAATAAATAGACCTGCTGTAGTGAAATTGGGATTGCATTCAAAACTGAAGCTACATGGCAAAATTTCAGAATACTTAAATAGTGGAAGCAATTCGATTGATCTTGATCATCAAGGAACTTATCAGCAAATCATTTGGGTGAATAACCAAAAACAAAAGTTAACATAACTTGAGAGTAAGGAGCACAAGTAAATCATATGGTCCCTTGGATCTGCTCCACTGCTGAATAAGGCCATAGCTAATCTGATTTTAGCTTTGTTCCAGTTTTCTGCTGGTTCTCCATTATACTTCACTGTGCACCAAAGTAATGTATCTGCCTCAGTGCTTGTATTTTTTTAAATTGTGAGCATCTTTGGGGCCATCTAAGAAAAAATGCACTGACATTGGAGAGAGTGAATTCTGAGAATGATTCCGGGAATGAAAGGGTAAACTCACGAGTGTTTGGTTCTGGGCCTGTACTCACTGGAGATTAGAGAATGGTGTGCGAGAATCTCTTGAAACCTATTGAATATTGAAAGGCCTATATAGAGTGGATTAGAGAGGTTGTTTCCTATAGTGGGGCAGTCTAGGACCAGAGGTTGATAGGCTCTTGATTAGTCAGGGCATGAAAGGTTACAGGGAGAAAGGAGAGTGGGCTTGAGAGGGATAATAACTCAGCCATGATGGGAAGGCAGAACAGACTGGACTGGGCAAATGGCTTCATTCTGTTGATATGTCCTCTGGTCTTGTGAATATATTCATGGTTTCTCCGTGCACAGCGCATAACTTTCTGGATTGGAATATTCCGAGGATTCAGAGTGTTCAGAAAAGAAATTCCTCCTCATCTTAGTCTGAAATGGATGACCTGTATTCTTGATTTTTGGCCTTTATAAACTCTTTTCCTTCCCTCCCCCCCCCCCCCCCACCGCTCCTCTAAACTT
The DNA here is from genome assembly GCF_030028105.1 of Mobula birostris. Taxonomy (NCBI): domain Eukaryota; kingdom Metazoa; phylum Chordata; class Chondrichthyes; order Myliobatiformes; family Myliobatidae; genus Mobula; species Mobula birostris. The sequence continues at coordinate 41,626,550 of NC_092387.1, forward strand.
CACATTACTTGTTTGTCTCGTGTTTTTAATGTAGTCTAAGACTCTGAAGAGTTTCACACAAAGCACAAATAGCATAGCTCAGCCGAAGTAGATCTTAAGCAGTCTCTTCAAGAGAAGAAAACCCCAACCCCAACCCCAACCCCAACCCTTCTTTCCCCCCACATAAACTTTGCATGAGCAAATTTTACTCAACATGTTTAAATTGTTGGTAATGAGGTATAACTTCAAGCCCATTGCACAGATTTCACCTGTGCTAATTAGGACTCATCATATATAGGTTTGGTGAAGATACTATTCCTCCATTAGTAGGTTGTGGGTTTGCCTTGCTCAGGATGTGAGCACCTACAGTATTGTGTGGGTATATTGCTTCTGGAAGAGTGATGTTCATGGGGTGCTGCATTGTTGATACAAAATAGAGTTTTCATCTGTCTTCTCCAGTACCCTGCCATTTTATTCAACAAAGACTCCAGTCATTCTCATTCTCCCAATATTCCTTTTGGTTTCTTTGGAATGTCACGGGGTCAAGATAGTTGCTATATGATTGTAACTTTTTCCCCATATTTTTTAATCCATTCGCCCAGATTTAAAAATTGCTAGTTTAACTTCCGTTAGTAGAACCTGTTGGAGACTTGTGGGTAAGTACAGATATTGAAAGTAGTTTTCTTTTTGATATCCTTATAATGGCCATTGGTTGAGCATTTGTAGTACCCCCACATGAATAAAGCTGTGAGTACAAGAGCGAATAACCTTGTAAGTTAAATATTGTTCAGTCGGTTTTGACTTGTAGCACTTTGTGTTCTGATTTTGATTGCTCTTGCGGCCTTGTGAATCAGTGACAGTATATCTACAGTGTAATCTTGAAGGGTTTACTATGAAGACCACTAAGAAATGTTTACTCACAGATTGCAAATCATTAGTCCATCAGAGGGCAAAACAGTAATTCAAGAATTCAAGGCTGAATTAAAGAATTTTAAACTTTAAAATTCTGGGGATATGATCAAATGAAGTTTAAGCCATCGGGAATTAAACATGATTTTGTTGCGTACCGAAGTTGCCTTCAGGATTTGTAGAATGACCTACTGGTGTATTTTATGTCCTAATGAAAAGGTTCAACCAATTTTATTCATGTTGGTACCACTGACAGACATTTCAGTGCTGAAAATACTAAAAGAAAAAGAAAAGATGCTGGAGCCACTCCCTGATGAGACAGCATCTGTGGAGATTTGATGATTTTAGTCAGATTTTCTAATGAAGGTTACTAGCCTGAGACATGACAACTCTGTCTTTATAAGTGGTGGACGACCTACTGAAGATATCTGGCAGTTTGATTTTTATTCCTCTCTTGGCTGAAAATATGCCCAGTGTGATGGCTGCACTTTTAATCCTTGATACAAACTAATTAGATTTGGAACTATATTTTCTCAACTGTGTCATCGTTGCTAATAATCCTTTTGATATTTGCTTCCCTCATCTTTTTTGAAACTTTCCCTTTCCTTCCTGAATACCTTATAACCAGCAATAAGTTCCATCCCTTCTCGGGGCTGATCTCTTATTCTTGCCAGTTTGTTATTGCCCCATGTGATCATTTGGTGCCACAACTCTCAGACATTATTACAGAGAATTTCTGTGCATTCACTTCTTGCTCATCGCAGATGGCTTTATATTTCTCCTGAGTGATTCTGAAGCATTATTACAGTAATGTTGAAGTTCTAGCTCGCAAAGGGGAAAATGGAGATGAAATGTTTTCATCAAGCGATTAAACCTAAGCAAGTCATTTGCATTGTGTATAAATGTTTTTGATGGCTAGCTGACATTTTACTAGTTCATTAATATGTTTGATATTTTAACAAAGAATGCTAAATTTATGTAGGGCATTAACCTAAATACTTTGGCATGCAAGCCGACATTTGTCAACAGCTGAGTTTGAAAGTTGTGCTCACAGACAAGCAGTTTGATGTTTTGCAGAAGAATGAAAAGCAGGAAGGAGTAGCAACCTGGTGGTAACTTCATTCCAACTCCTTGACTCCATTGGGAATGGAGTTTGTAAATTGAGCAAAGAGCTGCAAAATGTACTACAGAGAATGCCTAATAAATCTATCCCCATTAGAACAAATTATCTTTGCTGAAAACTTCAAACCATGATTAAGTAGATGATCTTCACTGGATGCAGTTATTGTCACTGGTCAAACCATTTAAATTTTCTCAAAATGTCTGTTAGAGAGATACAGGCTCCATATCTGAACAAAATATGTCCGAATGTCCACTCTGAATGTTATTGTTGCATTTTGGATTGTTAAACTGGACACTATCTTGCAGGCTCCTTGCTGAAGAATTTTTTCTTACAGCCTTGTGTACTGAAAATCAGTTAGCTGGTTACTCATCTGTATTACCCAAGTAATTGAATTTGAAAAATAATCATGTTGGGTTTGAGAACTCTAGATTGATGAGACCTTTAGTTTGGATGGAAGACCAAATGGTTATTTTCCCCTCAATCGTGTGGTGTGCACTCGTGTTGCCCTTCCACACATTGGCATGGGAGCTCATTGTAGAGTACCACTGGACGTGCTGCTCCACCTGATAGTTCAAAAGATAAAGTTGAGTGAGGGGTAATTTGAAATTGCAATTTAATTTCAGCTGTAGCTGAAAGCGGAAGTGGGATATAAGCTGCAAGATGTTAACTGAAATCTGTTTCATTCTGCAGGGGGCAAGCACCAAGATCCATTGAGAGAAGGAATTGAGAAAAATAGTTTTCCCAAGATCAAGAATGCAACTGAAAATGAAAAGAAATCTGAAGAGCCCAGCACAAGACAGGCTGGTATTAAAGCTGATGAATCACCTTTGGATAGTTGGGATGAGATCATGAAGAGCTCAGGGTCACCCTCTGAACTGCATCAGAGGACAGAATTCCAGCCATGGGTTGGTGGACTTGGCCGGATGCTTGGTGTCAAAAACGAGGCCTCTGATGGAAGGCAAGGCAAGCGTGGAGATATTTTCTTACACCCTGATAGGCCTCTGGAACTTAAAGGTAACCAAGGAATTTTTGAGCGGGCAGAATATTCCAGTTTCAAGGATGAGGAGATAGAGAATGACTCCCAGCCTCTCAGGTCAAACTGCAGGACGTACTGTCGTTCAAATAAAGGTAAATCAGGAAGTGCTGGCACAACAAATTTTGATAAAATAATTGATGGCACTGGGAAATCTGCTCAGGCTGACCTGATGGCCAAGGACAGCTTAAAACTAGACACCAAAACTTCAGGGACAACAGGCAAGCCATCTACAGCTCGGACTGCAAGAGACACTATTACCTTGCCCTCGTCTTATCTATCACCTTGCAATGTCACGCTTCAGGATACCACAGACAGGAGCATGGATGAATTTACTACCAGTCCAGCTGACCTGGGAGAAGCAGGCCGCTTAAGGAAAAAAAATGATGCTGCGGCGGGTAAGGCTGCTGTCAGATTTCGGCCGACCCAGTCCAAATCCAAAAAGGACGCAAAGCTGGAGTTCTTTGGTTTCGATGAGCAGGAGGGAGAGGAAGGTGCCTTCCAATCAACTGGTGGTGCAGCCAACTATAAAATCAAGTACTTTGGTTTTGATGATCTGAGTGAAAGCTCTGATGAGGATGATGACTCTGAATCGGAAGGCAGGCACCGGAAAAAATCTTCAGTCAGAATGGGTGATATTGGGGATCTTCTGTCAAACTCTGAGTCATCAGACTCTCAAGGAAGCCAGTCGCAGTCTCAGCACAGCACAAGTACAGGTGGGTGAGCACTTTCAAAAGGTGACAGTATGGTTCTGCTTGCTGCAAGGTAGCTCAATTTAGTGTGGTTTTGATGTCTGGGAAGACCCAGAAAAATTAGACATGGAGGCAGCAATTTAACACCTTCATCTTTTCCACTATTTGGTTGAAATTGGATCAGTGCTAATGTGTAGTTTAAAATTTATTAAAAAATGGAGAATGCAAATATAGTAAAATACAGCTACTACAAGATTTCACCGCTAGCTGCATCTTCTCTCCACCCTTTTTCCACCTTTTGCAGGAACCACCCATTCCGTAGCTCACTTGTTCACTCATCCATACCAAAGACCTCCCTGCCTCCTGGCACTTTCCCCTCCCACTGAAGGTGTTGTGATACTTGTTCTTGTATCACCTGTCCTGCAACTATACAGAAACCTAAGCAGTTGTTCCAGAAGGTTCATGTACACCTTGTTTACTGCACATTGTGCTCCTGGTATGGCCTTCACTACATTGGCAAGGGAAGTGCAGACTAAGCAACAAATTAGCAGAGAGCACTTGTATCCTGTTCGCAGTGGTCATCACAAGCTTACCACTGTGCGCTATTTCATTTTCCATTCACTGCAAGGTGAGGGTTAACAGGAACTAGAGCTACAGCTCCTTTTTCGGCCTGGGTAGTCTACAGCCCAATGACTATGAACATTAATTTTCCAATTTCAAGTAACCCACACCTCCAGTGTTTTTCTCCTCCAGTCTCTCTCTTCCCCACCTCTACCCTTGGGGACTGAAGATATCCCTCTCTTATACCCCACTCTCTAGCCTCTATCACCTTTTTTTGTACTACCCATATATTTGACCACTGATTCCCATCCCCATCTCAATTTGGAACTGCCTCCCCTTCATTTCTTCTCTATTGGTTCATGTTATCACTTTCCTTGTCAGATTCCTGTTTATCACTCTCCTAGCTATCTCTACCTTTACCTTCACCCTTGCCCATCTACCTAGCTCCATCTGCCTTTGTCTGCATTTGCTTATCATTCCACCTGCCTCTTTCTGCCATCTTCACCCCTCCCCTTCTGCCTGGCTCAATCCTTCATTCTTCACCTCCTCACCTCCTCACCTCCTCACCTCCTCACCTCCTCACCTCCTCACCTCCTCACCTCCTCACCTCCTCACCTCCTCACCTCCTCACCTCCTCACCACCTCACCACCTCACCTCCTCACCACCTCACCTCCTCACCTCCTCTCCCCCTCCCCCTCTCCCATTTCTACTGGCTATCTCCCCTCTCCACTCTTAGTTCTGATGTGAGTTTTCAATTCAAAACATCAAATTATTTCCTTCTACGTTTCCTATTCAGCCGGCTGAGTTCTCCCAGCAGATTGTTGCTTCAGATTCCCGCATCTGCAGTCTCTTATGTCTGTAATAAAAACTTGAAACTTGACTTTCATGGACTCAAATTTTCCAAATTATTGTGTTGCTTCTATCGATAAGCCATGCTGAAGAGTAGTTTAACAAATTTTACAGTGAGTTTAAAGGGAGTGGGAAATTGAACCCTGGTGAGTTTTAGTTTGTACAGACTAACTGAAAAATATATACACTCCGTACCCCAAATCCAGCCACATTCCCATTTTCAGCCTGTACTTTGGACTTGCATTGTTCCTGACCCTGTCTCTGGCCCATATTCTGGATTCCCAGATCCAGGACTAATGTGTGAGCTAGATGCTGAACTGTCAAGTTCTACAGACAGTTGCCTTTCAGATTAGCAGAGCTTTGGTGAATTCAAAATGCTGTTGCAATAATTGCTTGACAAATGTTCATTATAGGGAAATTAGAGCAGTACAAAGCACAAAGGAAAATAATTAGCCTAGTTGCTGTAAAGTTTGCCTCATGTGAAATTGTATCCATGAAACTAATTAGTACTGAAATTATAGTCAAATAGTAAGTTTTTTTTGCTTGTGATGTCACAATGTAAACTTTTACAATATTTTGATCCATCCAGCAACATGTGCATCTGAAACCAGCTGTTGTGTGACATCGAAAAAACATATTTGGGCTCCAAAGCTGCTTCAAAAATTCTTAACCTAAGTCTGCTGAGTAATTTTAAAATTAACCTTGATTAACTGTGTAATTAAGAAGTTATCTGCAGTTTGAGTTGCACTGTTAGACAAAAATTGTGCATTGTTGGTGGTATGGTGGTTCAGGAAGGGGAGCTGCTGTCTCAACAGTGGATTTGGGTGCTAGGTTGGTAGTTTAATTGGTCATGGTAGATTGCCCCTATTGTTTTGGTGAATGGTCTTTTGTTTTTGGGTTGTTGAGAATTTATTGTGAATGGGTGGTTGACGGTTTGCAGAGTTGAGGTGGACCAAAGGTTTTAATTTAGTATAATACGCTTTCATGACTTATTCTAATACTATGATAATAGGGTACGCTTGAGATTTTGGTAGAGCAGATTTTCTGAGTAATTCAATGTTATTTCCACGATTATCACAATATACTTTCAATTTTTTTTGTTTAGCTGTTATGCATAATTAGAAATTTTCCAGTGAACCAAGCAAAAGTGCATGAGTCGTGGTTCAAGTGAGCGAGTAGCCAAACGGTTGGGATTTCTGAGCAGCTATAAAGCAGATTGAGTTGTACTGTACCAGTGTATTTGGTTCTCAGGAGAAAACTTTGTCTTGATGAGCTCCAAAGATTATGTTTAACTCCCACATCTGGCTTGCTCACTACCTAAAGCCTCAATTTGATCCCATATCGCATGCACCCCCAGTATTCTCGAATTCTGCTGTTTGGCAACTCCACTCTCCCTTATCCACCACTATTCCTTGGGTGTGTTTATCAATCCTTGCACAATAGATTAGTAGAATTTTTAAAACAGTGACCCAGAGAGAAAAGTATGTTTGCTTGCCCTTGTACTTCCAAGTGCTGATCACATGAAGGAAGAAGAGTGGTAATGAGGGGTGGGAAAGTGTGAGTGATGGGATAAGCAAGGGAGAAATGGGATAGAACATATTGGAGGAGGGAGTGATTGGGGTTGGAGCAAGCAAAGCAGTCCAAATAAGTTTATGCCTCTCCCTTTTGCAAATTTGCACAATCTCTCAGACTAAGCATGTTAATCATATAAATTTGCCTGGTTTATGTCTGTTACGTCTCCCTGTTGTTCATTTTCTAATTATTCTGAGTAACTGTAAATTCCACCTTTGGCCAAAGGTAATGTAGGCTCTCAAGCTGTGCAAGCATATTTGGTACAGAGAAGAGTTCAGATTGATGAAATCCAACCACTTCCAAACATTTGGAGCATTGTTCAAAAAAACACTCAGGACATTTAATGCATCAAATGGCCAAACTGGGTAAATTCTCTCTTTTAATGTGCCCATAGAATCTTTTAAACACTTCAATTTATTTCATTTAAAAGGACCTTTTATACAGGATTAATTTTAATAAAGCTGCAGTGTAAAACATGTTATTGAATAAAATTTGCTCAGTAAATGGATGTATAATCATATTCATTCACTGTTGTGAAAGCATACACAAATTGCAGTGTCAATGAGGCCTTAATTTGCATTTGTGCACGTCATCAAATTGCTCATGCTTGTTGTACTGTCAATGAGCAAGACGAGTGATTAACAAAGTACGGCTGCTGAACATGTCAGTATGCTCAGCTACTGGACCCCATGGGGAGTTTGGTGTTGTGAAACCCTGTAATACCATGATTCTGAATCACAGCTTGGATCCTCCTGATACAAAACTGATGATCTCCCAATGACATTTTAGTGTAAAGATTGAGGAGGCAAGGTAAGTTAATTTTGAAAAAAATTAGAGGTTTTAAAAACTATATTGAATAGTGTTTTCCCAACTTGCCAAGTTTTGTTCAATATGTATGGCTAAAAGGGTTTTTGAAATCGGCCTGTTAATTGCACTCTGAGACTGACACTCAACTGCAACTGAGATCATGTGCCATTGGAGTGTAAAAAGTCAACAAGATAAGGTGTGCGTGGTATAACAGCGAGTAAAGCTGATGCATCATAGCTCCAGTGATTATGGGCTCCATCTGTGGAGTTTGGGCATTCTCCCTGTTCCTGCAGGTTTTCCCCCAGCTGCTCTAATTTCCTTTCATGTACCAAGTCCTGTTTCAGTATTGATTGGCCACTCTATACCTAATGTAGGTGGGTAGCAAGAAGTTGTGTGGGAGGGTATTGGGCATGTCTGAAAGAATAGGGAAAATGGGTATGGGGAATGGACTTGAGATTCAGAGCCAGAGTAGGCCAAGCAGGTCTATGATGTAGAACCCTAAAATAAATAGGCAAGAGTATTGCAAGGCTCTGATGTGAGCTCGCAAGATCTGTTGAGTTTAATTTTCAGCAAATCATATCAGTTATGACTTGGAATTCTTAAGTGTGGTAGACATGGGTGCTTGGCATAAAGAACACAAGTGGTTTAAAAAAATTGATTCCATTTACAATTGACCCTGATTGACTTCAGTGAATTGATTCAAGGTAGGACTTATAGTATTTTTCAAGAAGATGCAGTGGTACTTTATATTTGCTTATCCACAAGGAACATCTTTCATGGTTTGGCACTTAAGACTTCTCAAAATGTAGAACTTCAGGTTATGGAGTCATAGTCAGCATTATACAACATGGGAGCAGGGCCCTTCAGCCCATCTCATCCATGCCAACCAAGAGGCTTCCGGAACTCGTTGCATCTGCTTTCATTCTTCCAATGTTCTTCTGAACTTTTCTCATTCATGAACCTGTCCAAATATCTTTTAAACTGTATAACTGTACCTGCCTGTATCACTTCCCTTAGCAGTACTGTCCTCTAACTTATCCCTCAGGCCCTCTTTTACATCCTTCCCCCTCACCTTAAACTAATTTGCTCTAGTTGTAGATTCCTCTACCTTGGGGAAAATGACTGACTCTACATTTTATCTATGCACCTCATGATTATATAAAATTCTATAAGGTCACCTGCCACTACCATCAGAATCAGGTTTAATATCACTGGCATATGTTGTGAAGTGTGTTTTGCAGCAATAGTACAATGTAATACATAATTAATAAAACCTATAAATTACAATAAGAAAATATATTAAAATTAAGTTAAGTAGTCCAAGAAGAGTAGGAAAAAAAAGTAGCGAGGTTGTGTACATGGGTTCATTGTTCATTCAGAAATCCAAAATCAGAGGGGAAGAAGCTGTTCCTAAAACATTGAGTGTGTGTCTTCAGGCTCCTGTGGCACCATCTTGATGGTAGCAATGAGAAGGAGGCACGTCCTGGGTGATGGGGGTCCATAATGATGATGCAGCCTTTGTTTGAAGCATCACCTTTTGAAGATATCTTCAGTGCTTGGGAGGCTAGTGCACATGTTGGACTGGCTGAGTTTGCAGCTTTTTCTGATCTGATGCAGTGGCCCCTCCATACCAGATGGTGATTTGACTTCTTCCAAGCCAATCTTGTATCAGATTGGCTGCTCACCCTGGAGCCCATGTGATCTCACCTTCTGGACCAGCCTGCCATGTTGGACCATGTCAGTAGCTTCACTAAAGTTGTTACAAATGCCTGCTGCCCTGCCGTCAATCCTAATAAATCGTTTGTTTCTTCAAAAAACATTCAAATTTGTGGGATGCTATTCCCTACATAAAACCATGCTGAGGACTCTAATCAGTCCTTGCCTTTTCAAATGCAAATGGTTCTATCTCTCACAATCCCCTCTGGTAACTTAAACAGCTCTGATTTCAAGCTAACCAGCCTGTAGTTCCCTGGTTTGTCCTTGCAACTCTTAAGTAAAAGCACAGTACTTGTCAATGTTCAGTCTTCAGGTACATTGATGGCTATGAGAAAATGCAAAATTCTCTGGCAGAGCTATAGAAATTTTTCGTCTTGCTTCCCATAACATCATGGGGTAGATTTGATCTGGAGACTGTCCACATGTGCCTCTAGAATGCCAGCACCATCAGCTTTGTTTTGGGCGTGCTGTATCTGTGCTCACTCCATCTTCCAGCCTCCTTACAGTGATAGTTCCTTTTGTTCTTACGTATCACCCCCATGAGCCTCCGTGTCCAACATATCACTCGCCACAACTTCTGCCATCTCCAAAGGGATCCTACCACCAAACATATTTACCCCCCCCCCCCGCTACACACACACTCTGCAGGGATCGCTACCTCCATGATTCCCTTGTCCATTCATCCTTCCCCACTAATCTCAGTATTAGCACTTATCCTTGCAACCATTCACCTGGTATTTCCAACTACCTTCTAGCTAATCTTCTTTTCCAGTCCCGAAGAAGGGTCTCAGCCTAAAACATCGACTTCGGTTCATTTCCATAGATGAGCATCTTCCATAGTTCCTCCAGCATTTTGTGTGTGTTGCTTTGGATTTCCAACATCTGCAGAATTTTTCACTTATCTGTGGATATGTTTCAAAGCATCTTGTTTTCTTTCCTGAATTCCTTAGTTTCCAAGAGCTAATATAGACAAGATGTCTTATAGGAGAGACATGATTTAACTGGAAAGAACGTAGGAAAAAAGAGGACCTGAGTTATAGGGAGAGGTTGGCCAGGCTAGGTCTTTATTCCTTGGAATGTAGGAAATTTGGAGATGATTTTATAGAAATGTTTAAAATTAGGAGGTATAGATGAGGTGATTACTCATTCTATTTGCAAGGGTAAATAAGCCCAAAACTATAGGGCATAGACACAAGGTGAGACATGAAAGAGACCTTGAGAGTGGTGAATAGATGGAATAAGCTGCCAGAGAAGATAGTTCAGGTAGATATAATAGATTGGCTTCACTCACGTGTATGGAAACACAGTGAAATCTGTTGGTTTTGTGTCAATGTCCAACACAGTCCGAGATATGCTGAGGCCAACGCACAAGTGTGGCCATGCTTCCAGCACCAACATAACACGCCCACAACTTACTAACTCTCCCTTGTGATGTTTTTGGAATGTGGGAGGAAGCCAGGGCACCTGGAGGAAACCTACATGGTCATGGGGAGAAAGCACAAGCTCTTTACAGGCAGCAGAAGGAATTGAATCCTGATCTTATAGCTGCACTATAAAGGATTACACTAATGTGCTGCCCACTATGGTACCATGACAACCCCCCCTCCCATTAAAGTAGTATAATTTAAGAAACAATTAACTAGGTGTATGGCTAAAGTGTTGACCTGAACACAGCACAATAGGACTAGCTAGCTGGCACCATGTCAGCATGGACCTGTGAACTTGTTGCACCAAAGGTTTCATTGTTTATTGCTCTGAGTAAAAGTATTCATTTATGATCTATTTCCTTACATGTTCTTATGCTATTGACCTTTAATTAGATATTAGTCTGATCTGGTCAGAAAATGAATTAATCATGTGGAAAGTGCTCATTTAATTAGTCAGTGGTTTTGCTACAGTATATTTTTAAAAAAAACCGGTCATCTTGCACGATTCTAGCATATTAACAGGACTATGTATGAAGAAGATTTGTTGAGCTTGTACCATGCAGTGATTGTGATTCCTATTAAAAGGAAAACCTGTTCCATTAAGTTTGCATACATTCTCATATTGCACAAATGTCCACTTTTTTTCTGTACTGGTACATAATTGAGTGTTTTTCCTCATAATCTGGCCATTGCTGGCAAAGCCATGTTTATTGCTCATATGTAGCTGCTAGGAGCTGCTGAAAATTACTTCAATTCTTTCATATTCAAAACAAATCTACAGAAATGTTAGTTCAAGAAAATCATAGTTGGCTTTGAGGAATAACATGTCCACCAGGAGTGCAGGAATAAATGGTAATGTTAACCTGATATCATTGGTCGTTCTTGTAATCTGTTACTGTCTTTAACTGTGCAACTCTTTTTTTTGCTTACTATATTAATAGTTTGTCTTAAGCAAGAAAAGAAATCCACAATTGGACCAAATTACTACTTTCGGTGACTGATAATAGTATTTCCAAAGCCACCAGAAATGTTTATTTAAAGCTAGAAAACTAAAAAATGTGATGCAAATTATTTATACATTTTCTTAGTCTCCAGAGAGTGAGTGTTTCAATCAGAAGTTATACCATTAGGATTTCCTTTTGCTGTGCTCTCGAGCTGGTGGTAGCATTTTTAGTGATTATATACAATGGCATGAAGTTCTTTGGACAGTGAGCTGAAATAAGTGCCAGTGATATCAGCTGTAGGCCATATAAAAACATAGAACATTATTTTGACCTACTTTGAGCCTCACTTTAGAAGATGCTATTTTCCCTGTTGTTCTAGTCAACATTTACTCTTTAATACCCATAAAAAGCATGTTTTTTTATCCCATTGTTAGAATTTGCAATGCTTAAACTGGCTGTTGCATTTCTTATGACAGAGGATGCTTTGAAAGGATTTTGACTTTAGATGTTTTGAGCTTGTGAAAGGTGCTACAAATATGTAAGACTTCATTTTTAATGCAATCTGATGAATTTTTCTAACATTGAACTGAGATTCTCATAGAAATTGGAATCATTTTCTTTTGCAAATAATATTACCATACCCACTTGAAATGTGCAGAAGAAAATTTCTGCGCATATAGGATGACCCCATCATGTTCCATTTTTAATTCAACGGAAAATAAGCATAAGCACTTGACAAATTGCGAAAGAGAAAACTTTGTCCTTTGAATCATTGCAACATTCTCAGAAGTATTGTAAGACGATCTACAATGTGCTAAACTCACTTCCTGATTTTGTAACTTTAAGTTGAGGTGAGATGGAGAAGTTTGCCTTTTCACCCTTGACAGAAGGAAAGAGATAACTTCAAACAAGTGTTAAACCTTAATAGCATCAGTCATTGGATGTAGTAAGTTGAAAGCAGAAGAGTTGACAACTTAGAGTTGATAACAGAAAGTGATCATGGTGGTTTGTTCATAGGGTGTGGGAGCAAGATTTGGCCAGATTTGCTTTTCTCATCCATAAGTGTCCTGTTTTAAATTAGATTATCCAAAATAATTGCCTGCTCTTCGTATTATCCACACAACAAATTAGAACATTCAACAGAAGGAAACTATTCATTTGTTTTGTGTCAATTGTAAAGAATTATCAAGTTGAATTTTACCATATGTCCAATAGATCTCCAGGTTTTGGCTGTTTAGGTACATATCTAGTAAGCTTCACTCAGTCCTTGATGACACCCTGGTTAGTGCTGATGCCTCAATAATCTGACTATTTTCCAAACATCAGTAATTAGAAAATCCATGGAGTTCAGAGCACTTTGACTTGCTACATTTAGTGTAATATATTGTGACATGATTTGATGTTGAGGACTCGAACACTCTTTGCAACCCTGTATAAATCTCAGTCATTGTCCATTAAAGCAGAACTGCAGTAAGATCTATAGCCCATTTGACCACCTGCACTAGAACAGTTGCAGAAAGCTTCTGAACGGTGCACTGCTGGATCTACATGTGTCCCACTGAAGAAGTGAATGATGGTGCTCTTTTAAGAATGACGTACTTCTGGCACGTTATCGGTTTTATACTGTGGATGAAAAGGAGGTCACTTTGATTCTAATGATGAAAACTTTAGTCCTAGTGGCTAGGCATCTGGCCAAACTTGATAGCTTATCATGTAGTTTGTTTACGATTGGCTCTCAGGATGTCATTGGATATTACGATTTTTGACATTGGAGTAAATGCTAGGGTTCCTTATTTAAAAACACATTTTAACTAAAGAAGTCATACAACTCTGGGAGCCTATTTGCACACAAGAACACTCAAATTGCAATGCAGTCATGGCCAGGCAAATAATTTCATTGTACTGATTTATGGGGGTGATATTAGTCAGCAACCTCTCTCCTGCTCTTTATATAATTCTTTGGAATGTGTCCTAGATCATCAGGTAGAAATAAGGGATTTTATTAATCAGATTGCAGCAAATCTCTGCAAATCACTGACACCAGTTTGCCATTTGCATTGTGATCAAGAAAAAAATCTAAATGAATCCCAGTTAAACTTCCTGTAAAATATCTAGGTAATGTTGCTCTTACTACAATCGTAATACTTTATTTAAGTAAAATTTAGTTTGAATTACCCTCTGAATCAAAAAACTGTAGCTATGAAAGTCCACTGATCATAAACTACATGTATTGGAATATGGCCAGCGTTTTGCTGTGCTGACCCATAAAATTACCATATTATACCACTTGGATGATAAGAGTTTTATAAGTAGCCTTTCTGTTTCACATTGATTGTGGTAATCTGTACTCTTTCAGATCCTCTGGAGTTCAGTGATGAGTCAAATCCCAATTTCCCTGATGTTGGTAGGAAACAAATTAACAGACAGGAAAAAGCCAAGGAAAATACCAGGAAAATCTTCCATGGACCTAAACGGGTAAGTATTGCAGGCTGCTGCAATGCTCAGTAGGTGTGTGGTTTGTGCTGTGCTTGGTGTTCTGCTTGGCTGAGCAGATATGTGCAGTGGTTTAAGAAACACATGTTTCAGCCTCTGTTGCCAATCTTGGGCATGTAGATAGTGTGGTGAGACCATTCTGCCCTCTGAGTAAGGTGTATGTTAGAATAAGATGGTACCATTTCCAGCCCGACTACATGCCCTTCCCAAATTGGTAATGATTACCCCTAAAGTTCAAAAATTTATTATCAGCCTTGAATCTACTCTCAAGCAGAGTCACTTTAGAGCATTTCAAATAATGACAGGCATCAGAAACATAATACAAGAAATAGTGTCTCTTCTTTGAGGTCTGAAGATGAATCCTTGAATATGGTCCAGTCCACCGATTAAAAGCAGTCCGATAAATGCTCCTTTGCCTTTATTGACTATATCTTCACAGTCTCACCACCGGTGCTGCGGGTCTTCAGTCTCTGCCTCTACATTGGGAGTAGCGTACATTGGACTTGCCAAAGTGCGGGCACAGAATGGTGCGGTAAACGTTCTTGATCAAGTAACAGCAGTCAAATATGTTGGCTCCTCTGGTACCACAGGTGACATGATAGTTTGTTAGTCTTCAAGTTGGCTAGGTTGAAGTCCCTTACAGGGCATCAGGGTACACTCTCTTGTGACTTGATCATAGTGCTCAGTTCCTCCAGTGCCAGCTTGATGTTTGCCACATGTAGAATGTACACCACTATCTGAATAACAGGGAGTAGTCCTTTGGCAGATAGAAGGGACAACTCTTGACTGCCTGATAATCCAGCCTGGGGGAGCAGGACTAAGATAGACCCACCATGATACGGTACTCATGAAGCAGACACCACTGCCTCTGCATTTATTTGATGTCCCTGTCTAGTCAATTCAGTGGTGGGTGAAGCCCTCTGGCTGGAACGCTGTAACTGGCTGGCGAACCGTGTCTTTATGAAGAGTACACAATAGTTCTGAATGTCCCTCTGGCATCAGCATTTCTTTACCTTTCACCATTTAAATATTAACTTTGCTTTTTCTATTTGTCTTTCATACATGGATGAATCACATTTCATTCCATCTTGCCTACTTTGTAGCTTCTTTATATCCTGCTCTGCTCACAGCCTACTATCTTATTAGGCTTGTTCTTTTAAACAAATGGATAAATTCCACAGTTTGCCAATTAACCTTCAAGCCACCTGACATTCATAATCAATTTTATTGATGATAAATTGATCATGACTTAACCATTAATCCTTGTGGTGACCCACTGGTTGTAGCATGCAAGCTTGAAATTATCCATTTCTGCCTCTTTGTCCCTTTAGTTCTATGCTGACCTATTTTTATAATTTCAGGAGGTAATTTTGTTCACCAGCTTTTTGAAAATACAAATATAATACGTCTAGCTTCTGTTATTTTCTGTCTGTTACACTCTTAATACAACTTCAAAGTTCAAAGTAAATTTATTATCAAAGTATGCCAAATAATTTGCTGTATTGTAGAAATATACACCAGTTTTCCTTTCATAATTGTTTACTTAGTCTTGTGTGCCCTGTAGTCATAATAAAGTTACTAATAATAGATTCCTGTTCTTTCACTTGTCAGAATAGTTGACGATTCCTCATTTTCTAAATTCCTCCTTTCTTGAACAGGATGAATTTTTCTACTTTGATTTCCATGTGGCCATTTTAAATGCTTATTGGCCTCTTTATTAGGGACACCTTGTTAATGCAGATGTCTTACCAGCCAGTCATGTGGCAGCAAGTCAATGCATAAAAGCACACTGACATGGTCAAGTGGTTCAGTTGTTCTGACCAAACGTCTGAATGGGAAAGAGATGTGATCTAAGTGACTTTGACCGTGGAATGATTGTTGTTGTCAAATAGACTGGTATGAGTATCTCAGGTACTTCTGATCTGGGATTTTCACACAAGTCTCTGAGAGTTTACAGAATAGTGCGGAAAAAAAAAATCCAGTGAGCCAGCATTTCTGTGGGCATAAACCTCTTGTTAATGATGGGTAGGAGGAGAAAGGCTAGACTGGTTCAAGCTGGTAGGAAGGCAACAGCAACTCAAATAACCATGCAATACAACAGTGGTGTGCAGAAGAGCATCTCTGAATTCACAGCACGTGTGCCCTTGAGGTGGATGGGTTACAGCAGTAGAGGGCCACAGCAGGTTCCACTCCTGTACCTAATAAAGTGGCCGCTAAGTGTACATAGGGAATTCGTCAACTTATCTCAACATTTAGAAGTAACGTGATGCCTCACTATTTAGTATCAGTCCTCTGTAGTTCTAAAGTTCATGTAATGGCACTTCACAGCATGGAGTATTCTGCCACTTGGTAAGTAGGAGAGCCTGTAAAACAGCTCTCCACACAAGCTTCTGAGATAGGTAGTCTTACAATATCACATGTCTGTTCCATGTCCAGCCTTCCAATCAATCAGTTATAGGTCATATTAGTTTTCATACAGGAATCACTTGAACAACATGGGAGCATGCAGAAAGATAAGCCAGTAAGATTCACAACCCCCAGTGCAATTTCAGTTTGCCTGTGAGGTTTTGCTAACATCCATGCCACAAACTGTTTTCTCTCACATACTGACTCAGACCATTCAAATAATGACCGTATCCCTGTCCTGAGTCAGCAACTTGTTTACCATTGAATAAGTGATGAAAGCTTGGATTGACGGAAACAGTTGCAATTTCCTGTGGCTGCTTGAAACCCTTAAACACTTTTCTCATCAATCCCCAGCTGGTGGAGCTGGTGACTTCCCCCCGTGACTCTGGGTTATGCTGCTGCATAATGGGATCTGTACTGGAGCAGGAAGGAGCAGCAAAGATTGAGGGATCAGTGTCTCGAGTCCACTGTCGGTGACCTTTCTGAAATTGGCATCTAGATGGAGTAACGGAATAAACAGCTGTTGCTTTGGAGTCTGTTAAATCATGGTGTTGATTTCAGATTTCTTCTGACTGCAACAAATTCAGCTCTCCGCTGCCTGAATGGAGTCCTCTGCGGTCCTGCCAGGAAACTTTGTGTTGCTATGTAAGCAAATCTACTTGCTGCTGTCAGAGGATTAGCCTGAATTCTCAAGGCAAGATCAGAGCCCCATGTATTCACTTGGTTTCTGTCTGGATGCAGTAAAACTTTTGTTCAACCTCCCCTGGCGAAGTGCCTTCAATGGAGGCCCATCTATACTGTGGATTTATTAGGTTTTTAGCATTGGAGGGATGAGGAAGTGTGAAAGCTGAATCTTTATGGTAAGGGAATAATTACTGAAGTTGTGGTTGAGTAAGATGTCTGTTCATGTGCAGACAAAAAATTCCAAATAATAATAAAAAAAAAATACTTGTTCACCACTGCCTTTCATGACAGGACCTGTAGCCCTTCTCAGTTTATCTTCCATGCCTTGATTCACCTATAGCTGTCAGATTAAACAAGATTAGGCCTTGTAAACCGTTGTCTCGCATCTTATTTCATGAAGAGAGATATTATTATGGAGCACATTTGAACAAACTTTGTAACTGCTAGTTCCAAGTGAGAAGGCAAGATTAATCACTAGCTGCATTTAGGCACTGGAAACATCCTGTCACAACTGAGTTTTGTGCTCTGCCAAGAGGCACTTCATTGATAAGTGCATAAAGTCCATTAGTAAATGGCTCTAGAGAGTTATAATATTAATTGCTGTTTGGGATGCTGGAACATTTTTGAAATTCATTAAGGACTGAGTGCCCTGCACAGTTGTTTTATGCTTTTATATAAGTGGCTATAGTTAATGGAACACTGCAGTGTCAAATGTTGAATCTCCCCTGAACTGCAGGCAAATAGAATTCCAGTAAAGAACTATTCTTATATCTTTTCTACTCTAGTACTCTCATTGTCCTGCTGCTATCGTGTATTGCCCTCTGTGCCATATGTACCAGGTGCTTTTCTCAGGTCTGTGCCATACCAGATGGTGTGGTCATGGTTAGCGTAATGTTTTACAGCACCAGTAGCCCAGGTTCAATTCCACTGCTATATGTAAGGAGTTTATACATTCTCTCTGTGACTGCATTGGTTTCCTTCAGATGCTTCGGTTTGGCCTCAGATTCCAAAGATATACGGGTTAGGGTTAGTAAGTTTTGCGCATGCAATGCTAGCATTGGAAGTGTGGTGACATTTGCAGGCTGCCTCCAGCACATCCTCAGACTGTTGATCGTTAATTCAATCAAGTTTCACTCTGTTTCACTTTACGTGTGACAAATAAAGCTAATCTTAATCTTCAATCCAACAATTGAATGTGATGGAATATGTGACGGATGACTATAGGGGTATGTGTCAATATCTTAAGCTAAACTTTCTCAAGTCCCTCCTGACATTCCTCATTAGCAACAAACCTGTGCTGTAGTTGTGAAGAGTCAGAGCAATGGTGTTTGAAAGTACCAGCTGGATGTGGCAAGATTTATTATTGTAGTTGCCTATTTAGTCATGTAGATTCATGACTTCCCAACATTATCCCTGTGATGAAAAGACCTTTGGTAACATGGTGCCTTTTATAACCCTGGGACATCTATGGTAATTTTATATTCATAGTTATGGCATAGGAAAGAATGAGGAAATCTGGAGGAAAATAGTTAAGTCTTCGCCTTTAGCTGCTCACAGCTGCTGTGAGGAGATGAAGAATAGGCTGGCTGATGAGTGTAGGCTTGGAGAAAGATGAATCAGTGAATTTAAGAAACACACCTATATGTTAGACTAAGAAAACTGTAGTAAATGCAGCATTTGGAAAATTTTTGTCAGCCACGCTGAGCTTTAAGGTTTTGAACTTGTCTTCTGCAACAGTTTCTTTGGGAAGGAGAATAGGAGCCAATATGATAGGTACCAGTGAGGGTAAGAAATATTTATGTTCAAAGTTCAAGGTAAATGTATTATCAAGGCCTTGTATGCTGCCATATACTACCTTGAGATTCATTTTCTTGCCAGCATTTATAGGAAATAGAATTTATGAAATTATAGAATTTCATATCAAAGAATTTATGAAAAAGTATGTGGCCAATGTGCAAAAGACAAAAAATAAAACATAATGCAAATAATAAAAAAGTAAATAAATAATACTGCATTGTAGAGTCCTTAAATGGGTCTATAAGTTGTGGAGTCAGTTCACTATTGAGGTGAGTAAAGTTATCCATGCTGGTTCAGGAGTAAAGTGGATGTAAAGTGATAACTCGCGCCCTGCCATAGCTGTTGAGTACCCTTCTAGATTTTCAGTTTAGTCCAATTGCCATTTCACTTGTGAGATGGCTTTCTGGAGGTCATACCAGGATCTTCTGTATTCTTCTGGATTGCCAATCCTGAATACCACCGTTCTAGCCCTCGGCAGATTGCGTGTGTTTTGGTTCATCTGGGGCTTCTCGATTTGTTTTGAGGCTGCCTGTAAGGAGACAAATCTCAAGGTTGTATGTAGTATACATACTTTAATAATAAATGTACTTTGAATAACTTTGACAGTTGGCTTTTTTGATGCATGTGGTTTAGCAAAAACTCCCATTTCCAACCAAAATATTTATTATAATGGGATATCTGTGGGCTGTGCATGCATCTTTTTGTTAATAACACTTAGAGGCATTTTTGTATGCAAATAGTTTCTATAGTCTTCAAAGTTTAAAAAATTGGCAGGAGTTGCAAACATTTCTATTCTTGCTCAGTTGTTCTGGATATATCTGTGATTGACTGAAGCATTTCTGCAGAAATCCAGGTAAATGCAGGGGTTGTGACTTCTAGAGCATAAGGGACTTAAATATATACCAGTTAAGAAACCATTTGGTTCTTAATCAAATAAAACCATTGCTGGCCATCTATTTTCCTCCCAAAGCCCTGCATCTTGCTCCGCTCAGATGATTTAAGATCCAAACCTGATATGAACTTTGCAAGTGGTGAAAAATTCAGTTGCAAAATTTCCATTTGAAAGTTTGTTCATTTTGCAAGCTCCAGTCTACTATCACAATGCTCATTGTTGAAACAAGAATTCATCTTTGTATATTAGTAAGTGCATTAAGTATTTTGAGCTGTTTGCAGAAGTTATTTTTCAGTGTAATATGGAAGTTAATTGGTTAATTTCCATACCATTCTTGCCTTTTGAGTTTAAGATAGAAGTTGGAATAGAATTTTAATAATGTTTCAAAGCAAAGAAATGTTAGTTCTATAATAAAGATGTAATTGCAAAGCTTGCAAGATTTTTGAGCTGTAGACATGGCTGTCATATTTTAATGTCAGGCTAATTATGTCCCATTTCCATGTTGAAAGGAAAACTTTACATTGAAATGATCTATATGTATATTGAAATGATCTATATCACATGCCCTTACACTTCCTCCCTCACCACTATTCAGGGCCCCAGACAGTCCTTCCAGGTGAGGCGGCACTTCACCTGTGAGTCGGCTGGTGTGATATACTGCGTCTGGTGCTCCCGGTGCTGCCTTCTATATATTGGTGAGACCCGGCGCAGACTGGGAGATCGTTTCGCTGAACACCTACACTCTGTCCGCCAGAGAAAGCAGGATCTCCCAGTGGCCACACATTTTAATTCCACGTCCCATTCCCATTCTGATATGTCTATCCACGGCCTCCTCTACTGTAAAGATGAAGCCACACTCAGGTTGGAGGAACAACACCTTATATTCCGTCTGTGGCCTCCAACCTGATGGCATGAACATTGACTTCTCTAACTTCTGTTAATGCCCCACCTCCCCCTCGTACCCCATCCGTTATTTATTGTTTTTTCCTTTTGTCTCTTTTTTTTCTCTCTCTGTCCCTCTCACAGTAACTCCTTGCCTGCTCTCCATCTTCCTCTGGGCTCCCCTCCCCCTTTCTTTCTCCCTAGGCCTCCTGTCCCATGATCCTCTCGCTTCTCCAGCCTTGTATCCATTTTGCCAATCAACTTTCCAGCTGTCTTGTCCCCCTCCTGTATTCTATCATTTCGGATCTTCCCCTTCCCCCTCCCACTTTCCAATCTCATAATTACTATCTCTTTTTTCATTTAGTCCTGACGAAGGGTCTCAGCCGGAAACGTCGACAGTACTTCTTCCTGTAGCTGCTGCCTGGCCTGTTGCGTTCCACCAGCATTTTGTGTGTGTTGCTTGAATTTCCAGCATCGGCAGATTTCCTCGTGTTTATGTGTAAATAATGACTGTTCCAGTGATACATGCATGTATAAAGTTAATGGTTCACATCACCACAATGGATACAATTAAGTCTATATGGTTTGCTCTAAGAGAAACCTGTCAGAAAATGTCTACCAGTTTGTAATAAGGTTTGGTTGGAGTAAGTATCTTCATCCCGCTAGCTGGCCCTGACAATGTGACAAATGGCCATGTCAGTGCTGAGCTTTAAGCCTATGACAAGGCAAACTGGCTTCATTTTCCTGTCAATTACCAGAACATCTCCCCTCCCCTGGCACTTCTGACTTTGTCACAGCTAATGGTTTTGCACTTGCATCTTGTAATGGGAAAACTTGGTCAGTTTGTGAAAAACACAAGTAAGGTGGCTGTACGGAGGTCCATTTCCTGAGGCACAGTGTCCACCCTGCAGTAGTTTGCCATGGAATAATAATCAGTCAGATTTTACTTGGTTACAAAACAAGAGACAGGTCATTAAAAGAGTTGTGTAGATTTTTTTTCTTTACAGAGGAATGGTGACCCTCTGCAATTCTCTGTTGTGCAGACTTAGCTCATTAGAGGTATTTCAGGTAGAGCCAAGGAATTGAGAGCTATAGGGAGCTGGCATGGAAAATGAGTTGGAGCCAGTTCAAAAAGGAATCAGTCATAGCAGAAGAGCAAGGTGAGCCACATCAACAACTGTCACTCGGTTACTCTGATATTTGCTGTGATGAACTGTTTTGAGAGTTTGGTAACGGCCAGAATTAACTCCAGCCTGAACAAGGAACTAGACTTGTTGCCACAACAGGTCTATAGTGGATATAATCTCACTGGCTCTCCACTTGGCATTGGAACACAAAGACAATGGCAAAACATGTTAGGCTACTGTTAATTGATTACAACCATCATCCAGTCATTAAAAATCATCAACTTCAAAACCTGGGCCTTTGTACCTCCCTCTGCCACTGGATCCCTGAGTTAGCTGGAAACTGCAGATCAGAAATAACATTACCAATCATCACAGGTACACCTCAGTTATGTGTGCTTAGCCCACTTCTCTGCCCCTTCTGCTCCCATAATGGTGGCAAGGCACAGCTCAAAAGCTATCTATAAATTTGCTGACGACCCTGTTGCTGGCAGAATCTAAGCTGGCAATGAGGAGTGAGATAGATTGGCTGGTTGAATGGCATCACAACATCAACCTTGAACTCAATGTCAGCAAGACCAAGGAATTGACTGTGGACTTCAGAAAGGGGACGTTGGGAGAACATACCCCAGTCTTCATGCAGAGGTCAGCAGTGGA
The DNA here is from genome assembly GCF_030028105.1 of Mobula birostris. Classification (NCBI taxonomy): domain Eukaryota; kingdom Metazoa; phylum Chordata; class Chondrichthyes; order Myliobatiformes; family Myliobatidae; genus Mobula; species Mobula birostris. The sequence goes on from NC_092387.1 coordinate 41,649,098, forward strand.
AAGTGTGAGCAGCTTTTAAGTTCTTGGACATCAACTTTACAGAAAATCTATCCTGGCTGCAATACATTGATGTGATCACAGAGGCACACTGGGGGCTCTACTTGGAGATTTGGTTTGTCACCAAAGACTCGTGAAAATTTCTACAGGTGTACGGTGAAGAGCATTCTGACTGGTTGCATCACATCCTGGTATGGAGCCTCCAGTACACAGGATCATAAGAGGCCATTAAGCCACTGGTCTGTGGACCCCTGCTATAGAGGGATGCAGACTCAGGCATTCTCATCACAGGGTCAATCTTTCCTGCCATTGAGGGCATTTTCAAGATGCACTGCTTCAAAAAAACGGCATTCATCAATAATGGTTCTCACCATCTGGGACATGTCCTCTCTGAGTAACTACCGTTGAAGTGGTGGTGTGGGAGCCTGAAGGCTGACAATGTTTAAGAGCAGCTTCTTCCCCTCTACCTTTTAGATTATGTGCCTTTTGAATGACTTAATTTTTTAAACTTGTAACTTTTATGTCTTGCATTTTATTCTTACTGCAAACCAACAAATTTCATGACATATATTAGTGATATATTATCAGATTCTGATTACTGGTCATCAGAAGCTAAGCATGTCAAGTTCAGCTTTAAATTCAGCTGCTGATCAACGTGTTTCACACATTTAAACTTTCTGAAATGCATTGCTCACTCCAGTAGCTGGTAACTGCACAAGATTACAAATACTGCAGTGAAATAAATGGCTGGTGAAATTATTTTTAGCCTTGTTGATATAGGAGGTGTGGTCGGGATACAGGAAGAACTGTCTGTTTACTTCATCTAATTTGTGAGATCTTAAATATCCACCTAAACTAACCTTTCTAAAATAAAGCATCCATCTTTGGTATGCCATCTGCAATATAGAGTCTGTAATTTGGTACCGTCAAAATGAACTGTTTAAAATCTTGGAGTAGAATATGACCCTACAATTTTCTGAACTTGGAACAGAGTCAAGTCACCTAGTGTCAGATGTGATAAGGGGCTGGACAACTACATGTCTGTCTTTACCTCTGATGTACATAGCAAGAACAATTGCTCTGAACACCACATCCTGCCGAAATGCTATTTTCCCTGCAGTTCCTGTTTAGGAATTGTCACCATTCCTGAAGGCATGCGTTTGTGGTATAAAGTCATTGAATGTTTCCTGAAGGATTCCCCCAGTTAAACAGTGGCCACTTTATAAGGTACAATTGTACGCTTGTTCGTTAATGCAACTATCTAATTAGCCAATCGTGGTAGCAACTCAATGCATAAAAGCATGCAGACATGTGGTTGTTCTGACTGAGCATCAGAAAGGGGAAGAAATATGCTCTAAGTGACTTTGACAGTGGAATGACTGGTGCCAGATGGGGTAGTTTGAGTATCTCAAAATTGCTGGTCACCTGGGATTTTCACATAATTTCTAGAGCAGGGGTTCCCAAGCTGGGGTCCACGGACCCCTTGCTTAATGATATTGGTCCATGGCATAAAAAAGATTGGGAACCCCTGTTCTCGAGTTTACAGAAAATGTTGCGGAAAAACATCCAGTGAGCGGCAATTCTGTGGGGAAAAGCACCTTGTTAATGAGATGGGTCAGAGGACAATAGCCAAACTGGTTCGAGCTTAGAGGAAGACTGCAGTAGCTTGAATAACCACACATTACAACAGTGGTGTGCGGATGAGCATCTCTGAATGCACAACATGTTGAGTGAATGGGCTGCAGCAGCAGAACACCACACCAGATTCCACTTCTGTGCCTAATAAAGTGGGCATGAGTGTATATCATCAGTCATCATCCAAGATACCTTTCATTATGAGGTCACCAAGTAAAACATACTTTGCCGAATCCTCGTGTGCCATATCCCCTGCGCCTCTGTAAATTTAAGGTTGAACCAATCTGCAAAGTAATGCTTTCAGTTAAATCTGTAGTGCACTTGTGAGCCGTTTGTATCTTCATTTATTTCCTTATGGCAAAGGAGGTCATTTTCACCCTATTTGTTTATGCTGACTCTCAGCGATGACATTCTCCTGCTAATTTCCCTATAACTTGTTCTCTCCATGTTCTAATCAGCACCGATTAACATTCAGGAACAATTTACAGTGCTGCATTAACCTGTCAACCAGTGGGATGCTGGAGAAAGCAAAACTCGAGGGAAACTCAACTCGCTGTCAGAGGGAGAATATACAAGCTACATACAGACAACATTGAATCTCAGGACTAAATCTGAATCGCTTGAGCTGTGAAGAGCAGCTCCACAAACTGCACCAGCCTTGAGCAACACCTCACTCACTCACTCTTGGAGGAGCTCTGCAAGTCAGGCAGCATCTGTAGAGAGTGGAATTAAAAGTCAAAGTTTTGGGCCAAGACCCTTCATCAGAGCAATGTGTTAAATAAGTTGAAATAAGCTAGTAATGGAACTATGGTTTTCAAAGAGGAGAGTGCAGATAGGAAAGGAAATTGGTTAGAAATTTGAATTAGTTTTGCCTCTTGATGGAGCATCCCAAAACATTTTACAGTCAGGGAGGTCCTTTTGAAGTTTTGTCACACTGTAATATAGGAAATGTGACAGCAAGTTTGCACACTACAAATGTGATAATGCACAGATTATTTCTGGGATAATTTGAGGGATCCAAGTTGACCAGGGCAGTGGGGTATGTTTCTGTCAGGCACTTTTGAAATAATGTCAGGGTGGTTTTGTGCCACTGAGGGTGGTGACAAGAATAACCAGAGAAAGGTGGATGCTTGGACACAATGAAGGCGGCCAGCTTCGTTAAAAGGTACATTTTTTGAGATCCAGGAACGGTAAGGGTAGAGTGTGTAATAATTGAGAGAGCAGTGTAAATATAGTGTCTACAGCTTTAATATGGAAATAAAAGAAAGGAGATACACGAGCTCATCACAAGTTATTTATTAATACTGAATTGGAGCATTTTATCCAGCTCTTTCAGGATGGCAAATGAGGTAGTATGGTACCAACTGTGGCAGAATTGAATGATGGAAACATTGGATCATTCTTCTTGGAGTCTAGATATTTTCAAGAGAGGTGTTCAAAACAAATAATGCTTTGATAAACTCTTTCCATTAGTGGGATGATCTGTAACTACAGGCAGTGGTTTATAATGATCGGTTTTATATATTTTTTTTTAAAATGGGAAGTAACCTTTTTTTATGCACAAGTTGTGCTCAAGAATGCCTGGGTTGAAAAAGCAGAAAAATGAAAGTTTAAAAAATATATACTTTTTGAAAGAGATTTGAATAAATGTTAGTACAATGCTATTGCACCTCAGGGCATCGGAGTTCAGAGTTCAATTCCGATGTCTTCTGTAAGGAGTCTGTATGTCCTCCCCATGGAATGTATGGGTTTTCTCCCAAAGTCCAAAGGCGTACTGGTTAGTAGGTTAATTGTCATTGTAAATTGTTCTGTGTTTAGGCGAGGGTTAAATCATTTGTTGCTGGGTAATGCAACTTGAAAGGATTGGAAGAACCTTTTCTGTGCTGTATCTCAATAAAAATATATAAATAAGTCAAATAAAAACTTCTGTGGCTTTTGGTGAGAGTTCTGTGGAAAATGTATACCACTGCCTTTTGTGCATGAGATATGACATGAATTTAAACTTAATAATTTCTGTTAATCTAAATAGGAGAAGCTGCAGCCTTGGCTGTTGAATTCAAGTTTTGCACTTCTGGTGGTTCATCAAATTTCAATTAAATCGTTCAATTTATTTTGTTGCTGTATTAACATAGAGGTCTGTGTTATCAGATATCAATATGATTTCTTCGTTAGCAGATTTTGCTGAATCTCATCGGTGTGACGAGATTATAACTTGCATATTAGTGGACAAAGACAAATGGTGAGGCAATACCTAAAATATACTAAAATTGTGAAAAAGTACAATGATCCTGAGAATTAATAACTATGCTAAAGAAGTCTGCCAAGAATGCAAAGTCTGTTTCCTCCATGAGTGAAGCAATAGAGCATCAAAGCATGCGGTTCTAAAAGCAGTGTGGCCTCGGCTGAATTGTTATTAAATTCTCAATATTGCACCTTTGGAAGTTCATCAAATTTTTGGAGAAGTAATTGAGAATACTTATCAGGATGACAGTAGACTTCATTTACCTGGGAGATCTAGATATTGGCAGTATTTTCCTTGGACCAGAGAAATTAAAGAGATTCAGTAAAGGTGTTTCAATGGTTTTGAGAGGGTGCTTGAAAAGTTGTTTCTGAAGTATGATTTGTAATAGAAGGAACAGATTAATTGTGATTGGTAAAAGAGAATTTTCTCACACCATGCTGCGAGCTCATTAAACAGGCAATAAAAACAGATTTGACTTATCACTGATGGGAAGCAACCAAAGTGAACATTAAGAGGTTCTTCCTCCTCATGTTCAGAAAACAAAACAATCAGAGGATTTGTGCTTACTCTAGACCAACCATGCATAAACCTTATCTGTAGTCAGGAGTGGGATTAGATAGGAGAGAAGAACTCTCCTATCTAATGAGGAATGATAGAGATGAGGAATTTGTCAAACTGCACTCTTTGCCTCCGTATCCTCCAATGTTATTATCAGATCCAGAGTCTGCTTTGTGGAGCAGGATGAGATGTGCTCATGTTGCATCTTACAGAAGGTTCACAGTGGAAGCTCTATGATCCAATGGCTCAGTAACAAGCTCACAGACCACCTGCAGATCCTTTTACATCAGCTTTATTGCAGTAAGACCACAGACGACACGGCCTCCCAACATTTTCTCTCCTCTTTCATTGTGGTGGTATATGGCGGTAAGTGGGAGAGTCAGGATTAGCCCTGGAGGAACTGACTGGCCATCTGTTTCCTTAATACAAATAAAATAGCCAGAAGCAACAGTATCAGCAGAGCTGTATACAGCTCTGAGATTGAATGGGCCTAGAGATGGTAGAAGTGTACTTCTGGCTGGCACCACGTGTCAGACTGCATGACAAAGGGCATTGTTACTTTTATCAACAAGCAGAAGGGGAGGAGGAGGATATCAGGAATTGGAGGCTTTTAAATATAGAATATAAGATCCTGTCCAGGCAGGTCTAGCTTGCTCTGGGACAGGCAATCCACCCCAACTGAACCTGTGCTGTACATGGCAGGAAGATTTTTGACAACCTTGCATTGCTCTGGGATGCCTTCCTGTAGAACAGAAGGATGGATGCCTACTTGGAGAAGTCCTTCGATGGGATATTACAGACATATACTCAGTGAACTCTTCATTAAATACATCTGCTTGTTAATGCAAATATATAATCAGCCAATAATGTGGCAGCAACTCAATGCATAAAAGCATAGTCATAAGGTTCAGTTGTTCAGACCAAACATCAGAATGGGGAAGACGTGATGTGAGTGACTTTGGTGCCAGGTGAGATGGTTTGAGCATATCAAAACCTGTTGATCCCCTGGGATTTTCAGACAGGTTTACAGAAAATGGTGCAAGAAACAAAAAAAAATCCAGTGAGTGGCAGTTCTGTGAAACTGCCTTGTTAATGAGAGAGGTCAGAGGAGAAGGCCAGACTGGTTCAATCTGACAGGAAGCCAATGGGGTCTCAAATACGATGCTTTACAACAGTGGTGTGCAGAAGAGCATCTCTGAATGCACAACATGTCAAACCTTGAAAGGGGTGAGCTACAGCAGCGAAGTCCCACAAACACAGTAATTGGCCACAGGTATAAGAGAAACCTGAGTGTACATGATGGAAAGGGGTTTGAGGAGGGAATCAGAAATTAGATCCAACTACTCTACACAGATATCTGTAGTGCAGTTTGAATTAGAGTCTTCCCATCAAGTCTGAAGTGAAGGCAGAGTTGTGGACTCTTACAAGGTTTGTTTGTGTGTTGCATTGAACCCTTTAACAAATCCATCAGGAAGGGCAAGACTATAAGAATAGTGATATTGCCAGGCAGTGGAGGCTCCCCATACATGGATGATGTTGTTATCTTTTATTTGTATCCATGGTTAGTTCACGGATTGATCTACATCTGTGACCAATTTGAGTTGGCATCAGGGTTTAGAGTCAACCTCAGGAAAAGCAAAACTGCTGTTTGGTAACTGGCCCAACCACTCCAATGTCTCCTTCTCTGTCAATCTGACTGCATGAAGGTGCCGGGGGATCTGGTTCAGAGGGGTGGAGATGTATGGCAAGAATTAGCTGGAGTGGATTGTGAAGGTCACATAAAAATGGGTTCTGTGGAAATGGTGCTCTTTGTCAATGACTGGAAAAAACATTGGTTATCAGGTACAGTATTCTCTCAGAGCTGCTGTACTTGGCACAGGTGTGGCCTGTTCCTCCCACCTCTACCTCGGTAATCATTCAGGATGTCATCCAGTTTATCTGTGGGCCCAATAATGAAGTATGTCTGATGGGTGACACTGCATAAATACCCAAAGAATGGAGTCAAAAAATTGTACCCAGTGTTACTGTCGTCCTTATGGCCACCTTCATGTGGCTGCATCAGGCAGTGTGTGGACACAAAGTATGATCACCAGATGCTGCTACATGTCACTGGTGTTGCTGAAGACAGGCCTGTTCCTTTTACAGTGCAATGGCCCAGTCTACTGATATTGTCACACCACCCGTCCTTTGCGGAGTGTACTTCCAAGTAAACACCTTTGATCACAAATCCATCAGGCAACAGTCAGCACGGAACGTACTGCAGGACAGGGTTACTTTGGATTCTCTGGGTTTATTCCCTGAGTAAGCAATCCAAACCATTTGGCAGAACACCTCATCGCCAGAGCTGATCAACAAACAACAAGACTTTGCTTGGCTGGTGGTGAGAGGGACTTTCCCAATCAGAGCCTTCCTCTACAGATGATTGATCCAACCCAACTGCACTGCCCTTGAAATGGTTGTATTGGAAGAGATGATTTCCCACCTCTTTGCAGACTGTGGATTTACCAAGAGGCTTTGGAAGTCAATGCCAGGATCTGTATCCTAGTTTATCAGAGCGCTCTCTGATCTGCGGGCTATTCCGAAAGAGACACTCAAAGATTGATATAATGTGCAGCTCGTAGGTCATCAACTCAGTAAAAAACACCCTTTGGACTGCCCAAAACTTGTTAATCTTCCAGTGCAGTGAGATGTCTGTGAGAGAATGCTGCAGACTGGCACAGTTTTGACTGAGGGGTCTACTGAATCTTGGTGCAGACAATGCTAAGGCCACAGTCTTCCTGCTAATGTAATTGGAGGGGCAAATTGAGGTGGGGAAGTGCTCGAATAGTGTAAGGCCTGTCACCCAGGAGTCCACATGAGTGCCATATTGCTAGGTTTGTGTTTTTTTGAAACAATTGCACTACTGAATTATCGACTTAAAATGTATGTTTTTTCCCCCCGAACAGTTTTCCCTTCTATGTTCTGAAATAAATAAAATCTAGTTTTGAAATTTTAAAAAAATGACATTCTAAGGGAAATTAAACCTGATTTCAAATTAGCAAACTCAAGAAATAGGATGATGAATTGAATGATTGCAACTTGTATTCTATAATAAAATATAATTTTCAGTTGAATTCTACCTATTAGTTTTATTTTAAGTTGAAAGGAATTAATGTTTTCTCTTTTACCCCATAGATGATACTATTCAGCCTTTCAAGCCTACTCCAAAAATTTATTAGATCATGACTCATCTCTATCTTAACTTAATTAATCTGCCTTGATGCTGTAATCCTTAAATCCCATACCCAACAAAAATCTACCATTTGCAATTTTGAAATTTTTCATTAAATCAACCTCTAATCTTCCGCATTTAGGAATACAAACCTTGTGTTGTGTTGATATCTAGTCGTCACAGTTTTAACCTTTTTAGCCCCATAATTTTGTTGTATCTGAGTCTGACAAATCGCCTACATCTATGAAGGCCAGTGTTTACTTTGGAGAGCCAGAACTTTATCCAGCTAACACATTCCAGTCCTTCTGAGATGGCGCAACACTTCGTTTGGGTTTAAAATGATTTTTAATCCTTCTAAAGGCCTTAATTTTATGTACACTGTGCACCTAAATCAATCTATCGCATTCAAATTTTCTGCATTCTGCATCATATTTTGCCATAGGATTGATTTTAATAGGTTAGCACATATTCTCAACACATCTTCACCTGTCAGTTTAATCATGAGCAATCTATCCTTAATCCCTTTTGCAATTACTTTAAGCACGTCAGTGAAACAATGTGTTATGTGATAAAGCTGTAGCCTAGCACTTTAATTGGGTTCTGCCTGACCATAGCTTTGTAGGGCAACTGTTCCAGCTCAACACACACAAAATGCTGGAGGAACTCAGGAGGTCAGGCAGGATCCATGGAAATAAATAAACAGTTGATGTTTCAGGCCGAGACCCTGTCTCAGGACCGGAAAGGAAAGGGGAAGACGACATAACAAAAAAATGGGGGAAAGGGAAGGAGAAGGAGACTAGCTAGAAGGTGATAGGTGAAGGCAGGTGTTTTAGTTGTTGGATCCTGTATTTGTGTGGACATTTTCTCCAGGTTTTTGTCATTCCTACCACGAGTTCAGCTGCATTTGAATTATCAGCTTTTATAATTTGCTTGAACTATCTGTAAGAGTGGTGGAGCTTCTTGCACATTTGCTGGTGGAGAGTTCATTTGGTGTTAGAATGGAATTTTGGAAGAATAGTATTGATATAAACACCAGATTGCTGTGGAACTTTCTTGAAGTAAAACTCCAGTTTTTAAGATCTGTAGCATCCCTCTGGACCTGCATAATGCAGAAAGCCTGAATTTCATTGTACAAATCCAAAAAAGGATTAAATTCAAAGCAGATTTTCAAAATGCAAATAGTGCTTGGCACAAGCTCTGCAGGTGGATTAGAACGAAATCAAGGAAGTTGGGAATTGGGAGTGAGGGTTCAGACAGCTGTGAAGCACTGCTGTACAGGTTTAATGTAGACCATTTCTGAATGAATGGTGGATAGGAACAGTGGATATGAATGGTGGATATAGCTTCATCTTTTCCCTCCTCACTTGTTTTTTAAATCACATGCCCCTGTTATGTACCCAAGAGTCCTGCAAGCATTGCTTTCTGTCTGGCTTGTGCGCTGACCTCAGGCTTGCTTTAGTATCTCAGGTGACTCTGGAGTTGAAGGCGACTTGAGCTCTGAGTTTCTCAGTAATCTTAATGTGCCATCTACTCTGGCATTTAATGCACTTGTTTCGGTGCAAATTGCATTTGGGAGCAAACTAACGTGGACTGCTCGCTTTCAAACACATTGTAACTGGGGATTAGGAGTAGTAGGCCATCTGGCCTTTCATTGTGATGATCTAGCTGAATTCCATTTTCCTGCACAATCTCTACTTGCTCAGATCATTATTTTCACATCCAGAAGTCAATTGATCTATCTCTTTTGAATGAAGTGTTATGTGCAGTTTTGTTTCCTGTGTTTAAAGAAGGCTGTACTTCTTTTGGAGGTAGTACACCAAAGGTTCACTCAGTTGATTCCTGGGAATAGAGAATAATGTTGAAGGGGGTTTTGAGTGGACTGGGCCTGTCCAGTGAAGTTAGAATGACAAGTGATTTTACTGGTAGAAGATTTTGTTGGGGTTTGACAAGCTGGATGCTGAGAGGATTTTTTATCTAGTGCGGGTAACTAGAACTAGAGTACATAATTTCACAATAAGGGGTCTCTTAGGGCGGTGACTCTTTAGAATTCTCTATCCCAGAGCTGTGCGATGGGGTCATTAAGTATTCAAGGTAGAGATTTAAAACCTTGCAAGAAGGGAGTATGAGGAGGGAGCAGGAAAATGGCATTGAGGCTAATTTTGGATCAGCCTTAATCTTATTGAGTGACAGAGTAGGCTTAGGGACCAATTATCTTTGATTTGCTATTCGTATTTGTGTTCACCAAGGCTCACTGTGATTGCAGTAAGATATCATTACTGTGTTCCTTTATAAATTCATGCATTTATTTTGTTTGAACCTCAGTTCAAAGCAGTAATTTGTATTACACTTTGGCTTTGAACTAAATTTGCGTACATTGTTGAAAAAGTAGTGAACTGGATGTCTTTATTTGTTTTAAAGGTAAACCTTTCTGACCTACAGTACCTTCTCACCAGCTCCTTTTTTGCCTCCTGAAAACCAGGCTTTTGCTTTTGGTTTTGAGGGTAGTTGGTATTTTCACACTAGTTCAGAATTGAAACAGTGATATTGTGTTCCCAGTCTACTGGGGAAATACTGTGTCACCTGCTTGCTTACTTATCCATATGTGTAGACTCTGCATTGAAGATAGAATAACTGCACGGTCAGGTGAATTTTGGCCCTATTGCCACTTTTCATTTGTGGTTCAGATCTTTCCAGTCTGTTTTCTTTTGTTAATTTACTTTGTTGTGGCTAATGCAAGTTGGAGAAGTTACTTTGAGGATTTAAATAGGATTAAAGTGACTGGGAATGAATGAGTAGGTGGATACTATAATGCATATTACCCTGATTTAATGTGCAATTAAAATTAGAAGCTGTATTTTCTAACAGTGTGTTTTTCTGTTTTCTGCAGTCTCCTACTAAAGCTGTGTATAATGCCAGACACTGGAATCAGCCCGAGGCAGAGGAGCTCCCTTCAACACTGTTACAATCTCACAATAGCACAGGGAGCGTCGCAAGTAAGCAGCCACTGGTACAGTCTCAGACAACACCGGTGAGTAGTCTTCATTGCCTGTGGCCATTATTGGCACGTGCAGAAATGTCAACCTGCCTGAATATCAAGTGACTTTCTTGATAAACACAGCTGCCCTCTACAGATGGTGCTGGAGAACTTTTAAAAGCTAAACTCTGGTGCTGGTCTCCATGTGTAAGAATTACACATCTTGTACTCGGTGCATTACTCCTGTATCAACAATTCATGTGTAACCACTGAAAAGCTGTCCAAATGTCTCTGACTCTTTACTGCAATTTTCTCCATTTTTATCTGTGCCGTAGCCTTCTGGTGCACTCTTTCTAAAGAGATAATCATGCTTTGGCTTGTCCTTTCCACTTATTTGGCAAAATCTGCTTTCTTCTGTGTCACCAAACTCCAACTAGTTTTTATATAGTTTCAGTGCAAAAGAAATATTGCTTAACCCAAACAATCCATGACACTTACCTTCTTCCCAGGCATCATTGATATATCCTTTGTCCATTTCTTCAGTTCACTTCTCCAATCTATTTTTGAACAGTGGTATAGTTTCTGCTTCACCTTCTAACCCAGGAAGAGAATTCTTCAACTCTAAAATAAAGTTATTTTCCTCTCTTACTCTGTCATTTTACCTTTGATCTGCTTTCAACTACCCAATATTGCATTCTATATTCACTCATTCCTTAAATCCTAACACTGAATTGCTGACAGTCTCATGGATGTTTTTTCCCAAATGGAATCGGGTTTGATGGTGCTTAGCTTTGAAATGTGCATCACATACATCTAACAGAGAGGAAATCACTGTCCCTTCCTGCATTAGCAACTTTTGACTATTTACCCTAAGATTATACCTCATTTTATTTTTATCCCTTCTGTCAACATTGAATTGCAATCCTTGCTAGTTTTCTAAAATAAAAGTAGAAAATGAGTAGAAAATACTCAGCAGGTCCAAGCAGTAATTTTGAAAAACAAAAGTTATGATCAGGAGGCGGAAAGTCATCAGTCTGAAATATCAGCCCTCTGCCTCTGTTAACAGATTATTTTCAGAGTGTCATATTTCTTCAGTTCATCAACATCTACAGGACTTGGCCTTCCCCATACTTATATTAACAGTTCTTACTCTTTCACTGCTGCCTGCTCACTCCAGGTCTTCAGCCCATACTTTTACAGCTTGTACTTTATAAAGGTAGACCTCTGTCAGTCCCAACTGCAGAGTACCTGATTAACATCCAGCCACTGACCTACTTGGAACTGAATTACGGTTAACTACCCACCTGACTTCCCATTGCTCAACTTAACACTGAATTTGAATTTCAGCTTGGCTATCTTTCTGGGCTATTTCAATCTCATTCCTAGGCAGATATTTATTTTGATACTTTTGAGGAAGTTAATTTTAGTTATACCTTGTTCGAGTTTGCAGATGAGGGTATACTGTCAAGGTAGGCATCTGTTTTTGTTTTGTGTGTGCCATATTCTGCCAGAGCCTCGGCGACCACTTTTCAAGTGGTTGTCTTGGAGGAAAGATTTGGTGAGTGGTCCCCACGTCCTTCTCTCAGTGCAGTTTTTTTTTACGAGGCCGAGTTGCAAGCTCGACACTCAACCCAGCACGGATGGAAAGCGTGCCTGGATTTGAACTTGGGATCCTTCACTCCGGACTCTGGCGCTGATGTCGCTGCACTCCCAGCTGGTCAAGACATCTATTACTTGTACTTAATTGGAAGGAAGTGGTAAACTACTGCTTTGAACTACAGCTGGGTGATGGGTACTCTTCAGTATTGTTGCAGAGTCCAGACAGTATGTTCCACATTATCCATCCATTGAATAATTGAATAATTTTTTGTTTTTAGCATCTAGTCATCAGTGGCAAAGCTGGTACTTATGGCCCATGAGACATAAGAGCAGAATTGGGCCATTTGGCCCATCGATCTGCGCCACAATTCAATCATGGCTGATTTATTTTCCCTCTTAACCCATTCTCTTGCCTTTTCCCCATAACCTTTGATGCCTTTACAAATTCAGAAGGTGATGATGAGCCTCCTACGGTTGAGTGGCTTTTTATACTATTTCAGAGGGCATTTAAGAGCCAACTAGTTTGGTGTATCTGGAGTTGGTCTGGATATGAGGATGGCAGACTCCCTCCTCCTGAAAGACGTTAGCAGGTCAAATGATTTTGATTAAATGGTTTGCGTCAATCCTTGGTTTTAAGGTTTGTCATTACTAAAGCTAATTGTTACAGGGCAGCGCAATAGCTCAGCAGTTAGCACATCACTTTACGGAACCAGCAGTCACCAGTGGAATTCAATTCCTACCACTTACTGTTCTCCCTGTGACTGTATGCGTTTCCTCGCAGTGCTCCCGTTTCCTTCCACAAAGATATACCGTTGGGGTTAGTGAGTTGTGGGCATGCTATGTTGGTGCTAGAAGTGTTATGCTTGCGGACAGCCCAGCGCAATCCTCACTGATTGCTTTGACGCAAAATGTTGCATTTCACTGCTTCGATGTATGTATGGCAAATAAATCTAATTATTGTTGTTCTGAATTCCATTTTTATGAGTTGAATTTACACAGCTAGTCTAGGCGTCTGGATTATGAATCCAGTCTGACTCATCAGATCTGTTTCCTTCCTCTTTATTTGAATGAGGGAGATGTGATCTCATCAACTAGTCCCACTGGACTCAACAGGTTAGACGCAGGGAGAATATTTCCTCTGACTGGGGAGTCTATAACTGGGGCTCAGTCTTGGAATGAGGGATAGACTGTTCAGAATTGGGTTGAAGAGAATATTCTTCTCTGGGAATGGCAAATTTATATGAACCTACTGTTCTCAGAAAGCTGTTATTGAGTTTGTTCAAATATCTGGATATTAAGGGAGGTACTTGGTGACAGTGTCAGGAAATGGCATTGAGTGTGACCTTGATGCATGGTAAAGCAAGCTGAAAGTGTCATACTCCCAGTGATTACATTTTCTTGAGCTCTCCAATATTGAAATCACTATCCTTGGTGCCTGTGTTTAATTTAATGCTAGTCCGGCTGCATCATTCTTCCACATCTCCATTCAGTATTCCTCACCAAGGAGCAGTTCCACTTTCTATTTGCATGGTTTCAGGAGAGCACCCGAAGTAGCCAGTGGCAGTGGGATATTTGGCCCCTTATATCTGCTCACCATTTGCCAACAACATCCCTGATTTTTTACCTCAGCACCGGTTCCCTGAATTCAATCCATGTTTCTTGATTTCTTTATGTCTTCTTGAATTGCAAGTTGTATCACCAGCTTGCTGCTGCTCCTGTCTTGAATCATTATATGTTGCTTCATGAGCTCCTAGCTTTGGTATAATGACATTTCACAAAGGAAATAACTATTTAAAGAAATCGTGACACCAAATTAGCCAGTAAATTTTTAAAAATAGACCTCAAAGCATATTTTTACTGATCTCAAAACCCACTACAGTACATATCAGCAAACACCATTTTAGTGTAATAGTAGTTCCTGCTGTATGGAGTTTGCTACTAAATTGTGGTCTTATTACTGGCACATAGCCATTACTTCATTTGAAAGCATGTTTCTCAAGGCAGCAAGCATACTTATAAATTTGTTTATAATGCACTGTTCCAGGGTATTAATTACTTTCAATTACTAATTAGGTGAAGTAGGATGATGGCCACATCCTGGGCTTTGATGCTCAACATCTCAATTAGGCGAACAGTAACCCAAAGAAGTGTGTCCAAATCCAAACATATGACATTTCTATTCATAATCAGGCTCCTTAATGCCTTACATGATTTCCCTGCATCCTGATTAAGTCTTGTGTATAGTGCAGGAGGAGGAGAGGAAAGGATACTGCATAGTAGATACTGCTCCAGCCTTGCAGCTCCAGTGACAGAACAGGGTTCAGTCTGGAGCTTGCAGAATGCAAATATACCAGTGCCTGAAGAAGGAGGCTGACAGGGATCCCAATGACCAAAAATAAAGTGCTCCCTTGTTGCAAGGTCATGCCAGCTGGCATGTCATCTGGGTACTAAAAATTATCCTCTAGCACAGGGGTTCCCAACCTGGGCTCCACCAACCACTCGGTAAATGGTAAGGCTCCAAAAAAAGGTTGGGAACCTTTGCGCTAGTGTATAGACGAGTGGTAGGGGAATTGGGAAGGGAGTGAAAAAAATTGATGGCTAAATGAGAGAGACTAGATTACAAGGGGAAAATGGGGGGCATATGATTACTCTGGGAATTAGCAGTGTTTGGATAGACAGTAGCTTATTCATTTCATAATGAAGTGTGAAATAACATGAAAATTCAAGTTGAAGTATGAGAATATGCCTATGAGAGGATTTATTGTGCTCTATATTTAATTTCATCTTCCTTTTTCTGGCAGTTGCTGTTGGTTTTCAGTTTCATCTTGTGTATGATTTGACACTTACCACTACTTACAACAGTTTGAGACCAGTTGCATAACTGTTGGGTAACATGCAATGGTAATTCAGGCTTTCTGATTGCAGCCATTTTGTCAGCAACTTTGTCCTTAAACTGATTATTTTTTTGTATTTTGCTCATAGGTCATAGCCACCACAAAGGAAACTGCTCAGAAAGATGAAGGTGTCTTCAAAGCCCCTCCTCCTCCTCCCCGTGTGATCAAAACTGTAACAATACCAACCCAACCATACCAAGACATTGTGACTGCACTGAAATGTAGGAAGGAGGATAAAGAGGTATTTGGTTAATTTAATTTTGCTGACAAAATCATACTTGGAGGTTGGCAGGGTTTTCTGGAAAGCTTGTAGTCATTGAATGTTTGCACAAACTTTTCTTTTAGCAATACTAAAATACCACAGATGTTGCCATGATTCATAAATTTTAATATCTTGATGCGGTTTTCATCACCATATTAACAGAATTATCCAAAACATGTTGGATTCAAAATCATCTTTCCCCTTCAACGATGCAGAAAGAGCTATGCAGTTCCCCCAGAAGTAAGAAAAGTTTTTGGCATAGTGTGTGGCACCTTGGTGGAGCGATTAATGCTACTTTTTCACAGCTCAAACAGCTCTGGTTTGATATGGACCTGTGGTGTTAACTGTGTCGAGTTTGTACATTTTATCCATGACTCTGTTAGTTTTAGTTGGAAGCTCTTGTTTTCCTCCCACATTCCAAAGATATGTCAATAGGTTAATTGGCTCCTGTAAAAAATACCACTTAAGGTAGGTCACTGATCAAAAAGAATCAAAGGGCATTTGTTGGACTTAAGTAAGCAAATACAGTGGCATGCAAAAGTTTGGGCACCCCTGGTCAAAATTTCTGTTACTGTGAATAGCTAAGCGAGTAAAGGAACTGATTTCCAAAAGGCGTAAAGTTAAAGATGACACATCTCTTTAATATTTTAAGCAAGAAAACTTTTTTATTTCCATCTTTTACAGTTTCAAAATAACAAAAAGGGAAAAGGGCCCGAAGCAAAAATTTGGGCACCCTGCATGGCAGTACTTAGTAACACCCCCTTTGGCAAGTATCGCAGCTTGTAAACACTTTCTGTAGCCAACTAAGAGTCTTTCAATTCTTGTTTGGGGGCTTTTCGCCCATTCTCCCTTGCAAAAGGCTTCTAGTTCTGTGAGATTATTGGGCTATCTTGCATGCACTGCTCTTTTAAGGTCTATCCACAGATTCTCGATGATGTTTAAGTCAGGGAACTGTGAGGGCCATGGCAAAACCTTCAGCTTGCGCCTCTTGAGGTAGTCCATTGTGGATTTTGAGGTGTGTTTAGGTTCATTATCCTGTTGTAGAAGCCATCCTCTTTTCATCTTCAGCTTTTTTACAGATGGTGTGATGTTTGCTTCCACAATTTGCTGGTATTTAATTGAATTCATTCTTCCCTCTACCAATAAATGTTCCCCGTGCCACTGGCTGCATCACAAGCCCAAAGCATGATCGATCCACCCCCATGCTTAACAGTTGGAGAGGGGTTCTTTTCATGAAATTCTGCACCCTTTTTTCTCCAAACATACCTTTGCTCATTGCGGCCAAAAAGTTCTATTCAAAAGGTTCAAAGGAACATCTAAACAAGCCTGATGCATTTTGGAAACAAGTCCTGTGGACTTGATGAAGTTAAAATAGAACTTTTTGGCCGCAATGAGCAAAGGTATGTTTGGAGAAAAAAGTTTGCCATGGCCCTCACAGTCCCCTGACCTAAACATCATCGAGAACCTATGGATAGACCTCAAAAGAGCAGTGCATGCAAGACGGTCCAAGATTCTCACAGCACTGGAAGCCTTTTGCAAGGAAGAATGGGTGAAAATCCCCCAAACAAGAATTGAAGGACTCTTAGCTGGCTACAAAAAGCATTTACAGGCTGTGGTACTTGCCGAAGGGGGTGTTACTAAGTACTGACCATGCACGGTCCCCAAACTTTTGCTTCGGGTCCTTTTCCTTTTTTGTTATTTTGAAACTGTAAAAGATGGAAATAAAAAAGTTTTCTTAAAATATTAAAGAAATGTGTCATCTTTAACTTTATGTCTTTTGGAAATTAGTTCATCTTTTACTCGCTTAGCTATTCACAGTAACAGAAATTTTGACCGAGGTGCCCAAACTTTTGCATGCCGCTGTAAGTTGAAGGAACCATGGTAGCATGGAGGTTAGCACGGGGCTGTAACAGTTCAGGGTTTTCCAGTGTTCAGAGTTCAATTGCGACACTGTTCTGTAAGGAGTTTGTACGTCCTTCCTGTGGAATGCCGAGTTTTCTTCAGGTCCCCAGGTTTCCTACTGGGTAGGTTAATTTGTCATTGTAAATTGTCTGTGATTAGATTTGAGTTAATCGGTTTTGTCAGGTTGCTGGGGTGGCATGGCTGGAAGGGCCAGAAAGGCCTACTCCGCGCTGTATCGCTAAATTTAAAAAAGCAAATAAAATAAAGGAGTACAGAGATGGGATTGCTCTGCTTAAGGACTGATGTGGACTGAATGGCCTTATGTACAACAAATAATGAGACCATTAAGTTCGTCATGTTTTTGCTGAGCTCAAAGAACACATTAGGAATTCCCGCATCCTAGTTTGCAGTCTGTAGGCTGTTATTTGTTTCTGTATAAAAGAAAATAGGTTCAATGTCCCAAAATTAGGGTAGACCATTTAGACTAGCTATTTCTTCGTGCTTACTGCTTTCCCTTTATAGCTGACGGATCTGAGGATGAAAGTATGCTTCCAGCTAATTGGAGTGAAAATTGTCCTGTTAGTTACAATATGTTATTAAGTCAGAAGGTTATTTTTAATTTCTGTAACCTCCAGAGATGAGTTTCCACAGCCATGGTAAGAACATAAGAAATAGGAATGTGAGTAGGCTATCCAGTTCCTTGAGCCTGCTCCACAATTTAACAAGATCATGGCTGATTTTCTACAACAGTTGTTTTCCTGCTTTGTCCCCATATCCCCTGAGTTCTTCAATAGACAGAATTTTTTTGTATTGAGTTCCCATGTTTCATGGCATTGCATGCACAGATATACAAGGCCCAAAGACTTCACATTACCTCCCTGTATTGTCTGATTCCTTGCCTTTGCCATGCCAAAAGTACCTTCCTTTTGCGTCAGGGGAAAGCTGCATGCTGTGAGCCTTCCCTCAGGTTAATTGTGTGGGTTAATATCTGAGACGTGGTGTGACAAGTTACCTAGACCTTGTATTTAACTGATAAAAATCTGCTATTCTATTTTATTATTTTAATCTCAGCTGTACACTGTGGTCCAGCACGTGAAGCACTTCAATGACGTAGTGGAATTTGGAGAAAACCAAGAGTTTACAGATGACATTGAGTATTTGCTCAGTGGATTGAAGTGTTCTCAGCCTCTCAACACACGCTGCCTTAGGTAAGCTGCTGTGGGTTCTCTCTCTGCTCAAGTGTCCTCAGGACTGGGTGATATATTCTGTGTGATTATTGTTTGCAGTGTGAAACGGATTTGGCATTGCTTCTTTGGAATCCCCGCAGATTTTGCCTGACTATAAAAAGTCATTCAGGAGGAAGGAGATTACTGTGTCCTTTGTATAGAAAAAATGGCATTGGTTGTCACATAATAACAGCTCTGCTGAAGCTGGAACTTACTATCTTTCCAGTTTATCTAATGGTTTCATTCCTTTAATGTCTTGGGTAAATATTTCAGTAAATCAAATCAAGAGTTGAAAACCCACACCGTATCTCAAACAATAAATGGACCCTTCAGTGTGGCTGGAAGGTGTTTTGCTGCACTAATTGTCTGTAGTTTGTAGTGACAGAAAAGATCCTGTTGCTAAAATTAAACTTTCCCTCTTACCTCTACCATCTTACCAATATTCTACCCTCATCCAATATTTCCAGACTTAATAACTGCTTATTAGTCTCATTATTTTGTCCATCACAGATGAAGCGCTCCCCACCATTGAATACATTTACATGGAGCACTGCCACGATAAAGCAGCATCCGTCATGAAAAATCCCCACTATCCACGTCATGTCCTCTTTTTTTGCTGCTACCAGAAAAGCCTCATCACCAGGTTCAAAAACAGTTATTACCCTACAACGACCAGGCTCCTGAACCAGTGTAGTTAATTTTATTCTGATTCTATGATCTACAGACTCACTTTCAAGGATTCATTGCAGCTTATGTTCTTAGCATTTTTATTTGCATAATTTGTCTTGGTGTTTGTGAATCATTGTCCACTCATGTATAGCTTTCTGTAAAATTCTATTGTACTTCTTTTTCTTGTAAATCCCTGCAAAAGTAATCTCAAGGTAGTATATAGTAACATACATACTTTGATAAATCTTCATTGCACTTTGTTTATGGAACCCAGATGTAATTAGCCTACTGGATTTGGGTGAAGTGCTTAGAATACCCTTATTGTATCTTATAGCACAATTCAATAATGTTCTGGATTTTTTTTCTAAAGAAGCTCACGTCCAACACTAATTCAGGTTAAATTCTCTTTTTGCATCTGATTTCTAGCTGATATTGCCTATCAATCACTTTCTGGACCATTCCATGACTCTTTTGCCAGTTGATGCAACTTCTTCTAGTAGGCTGGCCACCAGCAAAACTACTTAGTGAGACATGATACCATCAGGATACTGAAATGATTACAGGTTTCCCCCGCCATCTGAAGGTAGAGCGTTCCAATGGAACGGTTCGTAAGCCGAAATGTCGTAAAGTGAAGAAGCAATTACCATTTATTAATATGGGAAAAATTTTTGAGCGTTTCCAGACCCAGAAACTAACCTACCAAATCATGCCAAATAACACATAAAACCTAAAATAATAGTAACATATAGTAAAAGCAGGAATGATATGATAAATACACAGCCTATATAAAGTAGAAATACGTTTTGCAATCATTGAAGCACTGTCTAGCACAGCGAAAATCTCACGCATGCGCTCTCGGCAGGAGCACTCCCTCCAGTAACCTTTAAGCTACGAGGCTGCCAAATCGTACAAAATAACAAATCATGCTAAATAACACAAAAATACGCAGCCCATATAAAGTAGAAATACTCTTTGCAGTCATTGAAGCACAGTCTAGCACAGCGAAAATCTCACGCATGCGCTCTCGGCGGAAGCACTGTCAGCGCAGGCGCTGTCGGTGGAAGCACTCTCCAGTACCCTTTAAGCAACGAGGCTGCCAAATCATACCAAATAACAAATCATACTAAATAACACGAAGATACACAACCTATATAAAGTAGAAATAATGTATGTACAGTGTAGTTTCACTTACGGGAATTGGGATGGTGTGTTAGGCTGAGTCGTCGGAAATTGGAGTGGTGGAAGGTAGAGGAGACTGGGGTGTCATCTCATCGTAGTCTGTTTCCAATAGGGTAGCCAGGTCATCATCTTCTATGTCTGCCTGCCACGATATCGAAGGTCGAGGTTCGTCGTCTGCTGTGGCTGATGTGCAAGGCTTGAAAAAGGACAGTATACTTGACTGCTGAGCCTCGCGCATTTTTCTATCATATGGTTCTTTGTAAGCACTCAAAACATCTGCAAACCTGCCCTAAACCTACGTGCCCTTTCAAAATTAAAGTCATACTTTTCTGCAATCATTGCAGCGCTGTCAATCGCAGCGAAAATCTCACGCAACTGCTTCACGTTCAGTCCCTGGACGACTTCATTTTCGCTACTGCGTTTGGTTTCGATTGTTATCCTTTCCTCTTGCAATTGCATCAGCTCTTCATCTGTCAATTCTTGGTCATGGGATGCCAAAACCTCCTCAAAGTCATCTTCATCAACTTCCACAAACCCAGCCTCCTCAGCCAAGCTCGCTATTGTCGTATTTATTGTTGATGGTTCGAAGCCTTTAAAATGGTTCACTGCTTCGGGACATAGTTTCCTCCAAACGCCATTTCTCATCGAGACTGTTAGCCTATCGAGAGCATCTCCAACGTTGGCGATTGCCAGTTTTATATTGTAGTCTTTCCAGATCTCTCGCAAAGATGCTTCGGAGTTGCCCTTTCTGGCAATAGCACTTATAATAAAACGCATCACATTTTGCATATAGTAAGCCTTAATTGTGGCTGTTAGGCCTTGGTCACACGGCTACAGCAACGATGTCGTATTCGGCGGTAAGAACGCAACACGAATGTTACCGCCATACTCGGTAATGCCAGGCGGATGAGCAGCACAATTATCGACAATCGCAAGACACCTATTATCAAGGTTATTTTCTCTACATTATTTTTCAACAAAAGGACTAACGTATCTGCTCATGTACTCAGAAAAAAGCACTTGGGTGTTCCAACTGCTTGGATCTGAACGGAACACAACGGGAAGTGTTTTCTTATCAACGCCTTTAAGTGCCCTCGGATTTTCTGAATGGTACACTAGTAGAGGCTTAAGGACAGCATCGCCAGTGGCGTTAATAATAGGCATTAGGGTAAACCTGTCCTTCGATGCCTTGTGTCCCTTAGCCTGCTTTTCTTCTTTCGAAATAAATGTCTTACTCAGCAATTTTTTCTAATAAATTGGAGTTTCGTCACAGTTAAACACTTGCTTATAAGAATAACCACCTTCTGTAATTATTTTCTTCAGTTCTGCTGGAAACCTTTCGGCAGCTTCAGTGTCAGCTGAAGCACTCTCTCCAGTAAACTATGAAAACCACCTGTGACTACCTTTAAATTCCACTTTTGCAACACTTACATCACCATCGGCCAGTGCTTTCTGTTTCAGCTTATTAAAAAGACTGACTGATTTTTTCCTTAAGTATAAGATAACTTAAAGGAACACCACATTTTGTGCACCCATCAATCCACTCAAGCAATAGACTTTCTATTTTATCCATTACTGGATGCCGACTAAGAGAGACCACTTTGCTACGAGCAGAATCAACAGTAACATCGACAGCTTTCAAGATTTTTTCTCTCTGCGTATAAATAGTGCGAATGGTGGATGCAGGCAAGTTCACCACGATCGAAACGCTTAATTATGTCTAGCTTTACGCTAAGTGTAACACCCTTACAAGCTCTTTTAGGCTTTTCCAATACCTTAGAACTCATCTTGCTAACGGACGCACAAAATAAATCAAGATAAAGCACGTGTTTAAGCAATAGCGGCTAGAATGCAGTTCTGGGGGAGGAGCTTGGCTGCCCGGGGCAAGCCCTGCTTTTTTTTTCGCACGCCGCCATTTTTTGCGCGCTGCTTTTTTTGTAACAGTGAAAAAACCTTCTGTTGGTGAAAACGGTACTAATGTAGGTCTTTCGTAACAGTGAGGTTTCGTAAAGCGAACGTTCAAAAAGCGGGGGACACCTGTATTGTGCTAAGTATGGTGATTCAGTGTTGGAAGCAGATTGCAGAAGAGGCAAGGCAGCATATAATCATTGATGTGTCATTGGGCACTGGACAAAAGGAGATTTGAACTAATTGTCATTCTTTAATCGATGTAGTTATGCTAAAGCTTCATATATTATGGAAGCCTGTGAATATATTCACACTGTACAGTAATTGTTACAGAATATTCAAGTTGAAAGTTTAGATTCACATGGACTGTGATAACCATTATACTATTGTGGTTTGATTGTATTTTAGCAATCACTTATTAAACTGCCAATAATCTGATATCACTGCTGCACTGAGCAAATCTCTGCTTAGTCATTGTGTACTAATTGAACACAGTACCTGGCAAATCCAGCTCAGTTATGACTAAAAATAAACTTGGTAATGGCAATCGCACTGCAGCTCACAGTGGAGTTCAAACTTCTCTGTTTTTGTTTATTGGGTTGCTAGGTAATGGTATTTAATATGGCTTTATTTCACTATGGAATTTGATTTTGGAAGGGAAGATAAAACAGTTCAGTTTCAATCCACAATTAAGTACTATTAATACATAGTGCTGTTGATAGGTGGTGATATATGTTATATCAGTACCTGTCAGTAGTTATAAGAACATTGTTTGTTAGTGCCAGCGCCTTCTATCTTGCTATCCGTGATCTCGCATTTGTCATTAAACAAAAAATTTATGAGGATATTACTGGGAGTAGAAGGTTTGACTTATAAGAGGAGGTCATTTGGCCAAGGACTATTATCCATGGGAGCATAGGAGGCCAGAGGGTGACAGTATTGGTGTTTTTTCAGTTATAAAGAGCAAAAAAGAAGTGAGAGTGGAGATCAGACTGATGGAAAGGTAGTAATGGGGACAAGGAAATGGCGGACGAACTGAATATGTATTTTGTGTCCGTTTTCACTGTGGAAGACACAAGCAGTATCCCAGAAGTTCAAGCATCTCAGCAGATAGAGTGAGTGTTTTTGCTATTACTAAGGGAAGGTACTTGGGAAGCTGAAAGTTCTGAAGGTAGATAAGTCCAGATGAACTACACCCCAACATTCTGGACAAGGTAGCAGAAGAGATTTTCGAGGCACTAGTACAGTTAGCCTGACTCAGTGGTTGGGAAGATGTTGGAGTCCATTATTAAGGATGAGGTTTCAGGGTACTTGGAGGCGCATGATAAAGTAGGCCAAAGTCCTGGTTTCCCTGAGGGGAAACCTTAAATGACAAATCTGTTGGAATTTTTTGAAGAAAATAACAGGCAAGATAGTTAAAGGAGCCGATGGACCGAATGGCCTACTTGTGTTCTTGTGAGTTGTGGATGTTGTTTACTTGGATTTTCAGAAGACTTTTGACAAGGTGCCACACATGAGGCTGCTTAACAAGATGAGAGCCCATTGTATTACAGGAAAGGTACTAGTATTGATAGAAGGTTGACTGACTGGCATGAGACAAAGAGATGGAATAAAGGGAGCCTTCTCTGGTTGGTTGCTGATGACTAGTGGTGTTCCGCATGTTTGGTGTTGGGGCCACTTCTTTATATGTTGTACGTCAATGATTTGGATGCCAGAATTGTAGCTTTGTGGCCAGGTTTGCAGACAATATGAAGATAAGTGGAATGGCAAGAAGTGTTGATGGAGCAGGGAATCTGCAAAAGGGCTTAAATTGGGAGATTTAGAACAGAAGTGGCAGGTGGAATGTAATGTAAGGAAGTGTAGTGCAGGTTGAGTCAGAGGTAAATACATTGTTTGCATTCATTTTGAAAAGACTAGAATATAAGAGCAGGGTTATAATGCTGAGCCTATATAAGGCATTGGTCAGACTGTACTTAGAATATTTTGAGCAGTTTTAGGGCTCTTAACTAAGAAAAGATGTGCTGGCATTGGCGAGGATCCAGAGGAAGTTCACGAGAATAATTTTGGGAATGAAATGGTGAACATTTGAGGTGCGTTAAATGGCTTTGGACCTGTACTTTTTGGAATGTAGAAGAATGAGGGGGGGTCTCATTGAAATCTATTGAGTATTGAAAGATGTGGATGTGGGGAGGGTATTTCCTAAAGTAGGTGAGTCTAGGTCCAGAGGGAATAGCCTCAATAGTGGGTTGCCCATTTAGAAGAGATGAGGAATTTCTTTAGCCAAAGGGTAGTGAATCTGTGGAACTCATTGCCACAGGAAGCTATGGAGGCCAAGTTTTTGAGTATATTTAAAGCAAAGGTTGATAAGTTCTTGCTTAGTCAGGGCATTAATGGTTATAGGGAGAAGGCAGGAGACTGGTGCTGAGTGGAATAACAAATCAGCCTTGATGGAATGATGAAGCAGGTTCAATGGGCTGAATGGCCTGATTCTGCTCCTAGGCCATTTGGTCTTTTTCTCAGGGAAGGGGAGTCCAAAACCTGTGGCATAGCTTTCAAGTGAGAGCAACAGCAACACCTTTTTCGTACAGAGGTGGTATGTATGTGATACAAGCTGCCAGAAGGAATGTCAAAGGCAGGTATAACTACATTTAAAAGACATTTGGGCAGATACATTGAGAAAAGAGGTTTATAGAGCTATGAAGCAAATGCAGGAAAATGGGATTAGCTCAGTTAGTTGACATGAGAGTTGAGCTGAAAGGCTGTATAGTTCTGTGACTCTGTGCTATACACTTAATTGGAAAAAGTGCAGATGTTTTGCCTCTTGATGGACTGTTTGGGCCCTTGGATGGTTGGAGAGGAAGAGGTTTAAAGAGCAAGTGTTATTTCTCCAATGGTTGTATGTGGAAGTACTGGGAAAAGGGAGTGATGGATGATATGGAAGAGCAAAAAGAACAGTCCCCTTGACGCTGAAAGAAGGAAGGGAATAAAATGGGTTGGATTTCCACCAAATGGGGAGGACAAGGAACTCCAGTTGTGCGATCTGTAGGAGAGGGGTGAAAGCAGGAAATGAACACAGGGATGAAGCCCTGTCAACTATAGTAGAGATGAAGTTGCAGTTAAGGAAAAAGAAGACATCATAAAATCGCTGCCATAGGAAATCTCATCATTAGAGCAGCTATGGCAAAGTTCAAGATCAGGTTTACTTGTCATTCAACTATGTATGAAGACCCATGAACACAGCCAAATGAAACAGCATTACACTGGGGCCAAGATGCAAAATACAGTATCAACAGTCATACATAGCCCAAGGTACATATAGCACATATGATATCAGTAAAATATAGTCACACAAAACATAGAGTCCAAGGCCCTGAGTCCATGAATGTTGTAGCAGTCTGCAGTCAAACACAATATGGCGTGTTTTCTGCCAAGTGAACGCTGGGGGAGATAAAGAAGTTAAGGTGTAGGCTTACAGAAAGCAAGATGGAAAGAGGTTCAGTAGAGACAGCTGTGGGACTCAGCTGGCTTATAGTGGGTATTAGTCATGAACCTATTTACCAAAATGTATGTTGATAAATCAAAGGGAAAACGCACATATGTATTATCCATGTGAAAATGAGTAGGATGGATATTACTAGGAAAATTAATGAAATTTCACACTGTGGGTGTGTAGGAAGCAATGTCAATGCACTTTGCAATATAATGAAATAAAGTGAGGGCTGTTTAATAGAACAGCAACAAGAATCGTTTCACAAATACCTTGAAGAGGGATGCACAACTTGGGCCCACAATAGTTCACATAGCTGTACTTTTTATCTTCGTGCAAATGAGTCAAGTTGAAGGTGAGGTTGTTCTTGTAAGAGAGAATTCAATGGGTGAATAAAAGTGGCAATAGAAGGGGACTGGTTGGGCCTCTGTTGAAGAAGGAAGTGAAGGGGCCTCTAACTCCCCTTGTATGAGATGATATAGGATTATATACATGGTAAAAGTTAGCAGGTCAGCATCTGGAAACTATCCAAGTGGTATCATGGATGTAGGTGGGAAGGGACAGGATAAGAGAAGGTAGAATATTTTAATGAAAGAAGAAATAAGTTTTGTGGGGTGAATGTAGGCTGAAATAGTGGGTCTACCAGGATCGTCTTAATTGTGGGTGGCCACAATTTCCCCTCCCACAGGGGAGGGGGAAAACAGGCAGTTTGAGATTGTCCAATGTTGATCTACAGATGAAGTGAGGTTGGTCAATAATCTCGTATTCAGTAAGGTTGTGGCTTTTATGAGGAAGTGTCTGAGCTGATACTTCTGTGAAAGATACTGGTGAATCAAACTACCACAGCACTGGCTGTGGTGAGCAGGTTGTTCCAAGTCTGGGGTGGGAGATAGGATAAAGCATGGGCAGTAGAATAGTTGAGATAAACAATATAATATCTGCATTTACTGATGAATCAACAAAGGAAGGGTAAAAAGACCATTGGATTGTGAAGTCTGGAGACAGGAGATAAGGTCCTCAATCCAGAGTAAGGACTTCAAGTGAAAGTGGCGTGATAACACTCAATGGCATGTCAGATGGTGACATTGGGGCATGAGGTCAAGCCTCTTCTGAGTGTTGGAAAAGAGGAAGAAATTGTGATGAAAATAGAATGAGGTGTGACTGTAAGGAGAATGGGTCAAAATACATTGAAGCGATAGAAAGATCTTAAGGAGAACTGCAATTCAGGAACTGTTGGAGTTTGCAATATTTGATGTCAGAAAGAAATAAAATAGTTTATTTGTTGAAACAATTGAGCACTAAATGTAATATGCTAACTGTGGTCTCGGCATTGGAGAAACCAAAAAGGGAATTAGGTTATTCCTTTGCAAGAGAGATTCTATTTGCTATTTACTTTAATTCTTCATCTCATTCCTACTTTGATCTGTTTTCAGCCTTCACAGTGCCCAGTGTGAGTTTAAGGAACAGTACCTATTCTTTGTCTTGGCCCATTCGTGACCAAGACTCCGAAACACTGAGTTAATTTATCTCTTCACAGGTGCTGCTTGAAGTGTGGAGTACTTGCAGGGTTTCCTGATTTTGTCTCAGATTTCAGCATCTCAGGTTTCCTGATTTTGTCTCAGATTTCAGCATCTCAGGTTTTTGTTCCAATTCATATTGTAGCTTTTTGTTCCTGAGAAGGTTCATACCTCCCTTTAAGTCTTGCATTTATTTTGTCTTTCAGTATTATCAGCTTGGCCACCAAGTGTGCCATGCCCAGTTTCCGAATGCACCTAAGAGCTCATGGGATGGTAGCCATGGTCTTCAAGACACTGGATGATGCACAAAAGAACCAGGTAAGATCTTCTCAATATTTAGAGGAAGGTCTATCAAAGACAATTTTTGTGGCACATCATTTAAGTTCCAAAGTATGCAAGTATTAGACTGGAATTTACATGATTAGTTAATTAGATGGGCTTATGAACAGAGAGGGCAGGAGAGATTTAAAAAAGAATGCTGGAGCTTACAGCTTTGACAGCTGAGATGTGGCTGGCAGTGGTGAAGCAATTAAAAGCAGTGACAGGCACAATAAGTAGAACTGGAAGAACACAGCAATCTGTAGGTTAGAGGAGATTTTGTGAGATGACTAGAGTGTCAAATAGCATAGAGTTCAGACACAAAGTATCTTCAATTAAATGTTTAGCATCAGGTTTTTATCACTGACATACAGTACATGCATATGTATATCTATCTATATATGTATATGTGCAAAAACTGTGAGGTAGTGTTCATGGGTTCATTGTCTGTTAAGAAATCTGTTGTTGGGGGGGGAAGGAGCTGTTCCTAAAACATTGAGTATGTGTCTTCAGGCTTCTGTACCTCCTCTCTGATGATGACAATGATTGATGGTGTTCATGTTATTTTAATCCTTGAACCAGTGTATGCCATTAAGCATGGGAACAGTGGAGGAATGGTCACAGCTGATGATTTCTGCACCCAGATGCCTCTGTCTCTCTGTTCCTCAGTGGCTCCCATTGTCCCATCGTTCTGAAAGTTCACTCTGATCTAAGTGGATAATATTGAATTGCATCTGTAATGATGTTCCCTTTTACTTAATCTGTCAGAATCCTTTGATGGGTTTCTGCTCCTAACTAAACAGCTTGCTCTATCTCCTGATTGGGAGTACGTAATTACTTTTCTTCTGATGTTCAGGTCCTTAGCTCCTCATCTGGAAACTTTACTCTAGGGTATGCTTGCCCCTTTATTTTACAGATTTCTGACTTTGATTTAAAAATAATGTACATCAAAATGTACAAGTATACCCACATTCACTTCTTCATAGTCATGCTACATAATTGAATATATATAGTAATACTGAATAGCATACACTATCCATTGACTTGCTGTCCACAAATCCATGTACTCACAAAGCCTGCCACGCATTACTGGGAATGTTGGTAATTATGGTGAGTTCTTTCAGAGCCCTTTCCTATGGAGTCTGACAAATCCTATCTGACATGGATTGCAGGGATATCTTGTGCTGGCAGATAGTCAAACATCACTAGTCGAGTGTAATTGGAGTCAGGATCAAGAACTTGAGTAGGTTTGCAACTTGAACCAGGGTCCAAAGTGTAGGCTGAGTGTGTGGCTAGGTTCAGGAATTCCAGAGGTTGGGAACATGAATAAGCTTGTGACTTGAGCCAGAGTCCAAAGTGTTTGGATGCTTCATCTTGCGAGTATATATGTTGATATCCATGTGGAAGTTAAACACTATATGTCGTTGGCAATCTTAGTGGTACTGCCAGAGGTCTCAGTAATGTCAATGTCTTTGTTGTTGGTCATTGAAAGTCCACCCCTAGTGAGAATTTGGTATACTTGCTGAGTGTTCTACATTTTTAAGTATGTGCCCATTTGTTGAGCATCTCTCACAGATTTTGCATTGAATTGTCAGAATCTAGCTCTTTGCACGGCCGCACTAATGTACATCCTGAGCCGAGACCGACTGAATATGGACTTGGATCGAGCCAGTCTGGACTTGATGATTCGCCTCCTAGAGTTGGATCAGGACCCATGCTCACGTCAGCTGAATGAGAAAGAAATGAAAAAGATAAAAGAGAAAATCCGCAAGCTCTGTGAAACTGTTCACAACAGGCATCTGGATTTAGAGAATATCACGGTAAGACGAAACACCTTTGTATGTATCTTCTTTATTCACAGT
The DNA here is from genome assembly GCF_030028105.1 of Mobula birostris. Taxonomy (NCBI): domain Eukaryota; kingdom Metazoa; phylum Chordata; class Chondrichthyes; order Myliobatiformes; family Myliobatidae; genus Mobula; species Mobula birostris. The sequence continues at coordinate 41,678,538 of NC_092387.1, forward strand.
TTAAGGGAAGTACTTTCTTTACATCCAGTGGCTTATTGGTACTTCCTGAAGTCAAAGTGTTGCTGTAGATAACTCTGGTAGGCCGTAGTTTCTCTGTCATCTAGTGTTTGCTCATATTCTTGACTCGGCTCAGCCAATACTGAGTTGCTGCCTATCAAGTTATTAACGTACAAGTGAATATAATGTCCTGCCTTGACTTTTTACAAACTTCTCTATTCTCTTGATTAGCATTGCAGTTTTGCTGTTGAGAGTCAGACAGGAGCATTGCAGCAAAGCCCAGCTAAAGCAACATTATGACAAGTCCATAATTTTTTTCTTGTTAAAGCAGCACAGTGATGACAAGGCTGTTAAATTACTATAGTCGTAATCCAGGGGATAATCTCAGCAAGGCAGCTGTGATATAAAATCATTTAGCAATCTGGAATCCTTTGAGGAGGTTCTCATTGATAACAGTGTCAACAAAACAAAAGATACTGGGTAGTTCTAAAATTTCATGTTGTTCACCATTATCCTAATTGGTATGAAAACTGCTTTGTCTAGCCTGTTTGTGACTCAGAGCATTTGGGAATGGACAGAGGATGTAATTGCATTTGTCTCCTTTTTCACCGTATGCTGTTATCAAGATCCTTTGCACAAAAGTTTCTTGACAAAACATCAGTTAATCAAAGTGGGCATTCCGCACTTGATACCAAGCTTGACTGACAGTTGGCACTTGAAGTTGCTGGGGTCACCTTGTGAATGGTGGGTGGAGGAGGAAGTGGAACTTGGCAGTGGAGAGGAGGGTGGAGGGAGAAGGAGAGGATACATATCATGGAAAGAGGAGGAGAGTGGTGTGTTTGCAATGTCTGGTGAATAAGGGTAGAGAGGATATTAGTTGGACCTTTAACGAGTGTGTTATGTAAGAAATTGATTGACATAAAGGAGGAGGGTCCCACAGGATGCAGATGGGTTGAAGGGGGAAGCTAATCATGAGAGAAGGAATGGTGAAGTTACAGGTGAAAGGTTACAAGAATGCAAAACAGCTAGGGGAGGAAAGGGCTACAGGAGACTGAGTTCAGCTGTCGCCAGTCTAAGTTGTGGGAATGTGCAACTGTTCAGGAGATGCAGCCTTTCTGTGATTCCACTTTCATTTTTGAAACAGAATTTCTCCAATAACACCTCTCTCCTCATCTCTCCCTTTAACTCTACCTATCATGTTCTTTTGAACATGGGAGGTCATTTGAACTGGATAGTTGAAGTTATTCATAATGATGGTCTGTTTCACCATCATTAAATCAAGAATTTCAGTACATTCATTGAGCATTTATATTCCAAATCCTTAAACCATAACTGTTAATTATCCAATTACAAATGACAGATAAACTTGTACAATTCCATTGGAAAATGATAGATTTGTATTCTGGGTGCATTGTGCTTCTGCTAGCTAGCTTTATGTATTCTGGCCCACTGGCATTTTCAGTATTTCAGGGCTATCAGCAATCATCGATCTTTATGGGGTTAAACAATGCAAACTACAACAGCACATGGCAAGGACAGGGAAAGGTAGTCCAAAATCAAGATTTTTCTTAACCATTACCAGCAAGGAAGGTCAAGTGACAAGAGACTCAATTGATGTTGGACTTCAAATGATCATTGTTCATTTCCGTGGCTCTCATACTGTCATAGGAATCAAGTGAAGGTAGAAGTGTTAATCTGGGAGAAGGGAGAAAGGACACAATTCTGTCTGCTTTCATTATGGATGATGTCTGATTCATGCCTACTGCTTGTATTGTCCAACAGAATATTGCATTATTTTGTGAGACCAGAGGTAATTAAAGTGCTTACGGGATTGAGATGTGCCTTTCTTCTTTTTAGAGCTAATTCTGTTTTCTTTTGGATAGACGGGACACTTGGCAATGGAGACACTGCTCTCCCTCACATCCAAACGAGCAGGTGACTGGTTTAAAGAGGAATTGAGACTCCTAGGAGGATTGGACCATATTGTAGATAAAGGTACATGAATATTATTATGTTTGTGCAATCTCTTCAATTGTGAGCATAATTCTTCCTTCTCATATCATATGCCAGTGGTAGCAATCGTTATATAGTTGCAAGAAAAAGTTTGTGAACCCTTTGCAATTACCTGGTTTTCTGCATTAATTACTCAAAATATGGTCTGATCTTCATCTGCATCACAATAATAGACAAACACAATCTGACTTAACTAATACCACACAACAATTATACATTTCGTGTCCTTATTGAACACATTGTTTAATCATTCATAGTCCAGGCTGGAAAATGTATGTGAACCCTTGTATTTAATAGCTGGTAGAACCTCCTCTAACAGCAATAACCTTCACCAAATGTTTCCTGGAGCTGTTGATCAGACTTGCACAATGGTGAGGAGGAATTTTAGACCATTTCTTCAATTAGGTTAAGGTGTGGACTCTGACTTAGCTATTACAGAACACAAAGTTTCTTCTTTTTAAACCAATCTCTTACTGATTTACTCTTGTCTTTCAACTTCTATTAAGCTTCAGCTGATAGACTGCTGCCCTGGCATTCTGTAAAATGTCATGATACAATTTTGATTTCACTGTTCCTCAATGATTTGCAAGCTGTCCAGGCCATGAGGCAGCAAAGCAACTCCAAGCCATGATGCTCCTTCCACCATGCTTCACAGTTGGGATGAGTCTTTGGTGTTGGTGTGTAGTGCCCCTTTTCCAACAAACATAGCGATGTGCATTTCTGCCAAGCAATTTTTTTTTTTTTTTTTAGAGAGAGAGCAGTGGTTTCCTCCGTGATGTCCTTCCCTGAACACCGTTCTTTTTCTTATAGTGGACACACGAACGGAGACTTTAGCAAGTTCTAGAGATTTCTGCAGGTCTTTTGCTGTTACCCGGGTTCTTTTTCACCTCCTTCAGCATTGCACGTTGTGCTTTTGATGTGATCTTTGTAGGATACCCTCTTCTAGGGAGAGTAGTAGCAGTACTGAATTTCCTCCATTTGTAGCCAATTTTGAACACTCAGGCGCTTTTGAAACCTTTTCCAGCTTGATGCTTCTCTGCAATTCTTCCTCTAAGATTCTCTGGAAGTTGTTTTGATTGAGGCATGGTGCACATACACAGATCTTTCTTGAGAAGAGCTATCTCTGTCAGTAACCTGACTTTGTGTGGCTTTTTTTATAGAGCAGGACTCATAAAATGTGGTCTGATTTTCATCTAAGTCACAGTAACAGTCAAACACAATCTGCCTAAACTAATAACACAAACAATTGTACTACTTCATATCAGTATTGAGTATATTACAATCCACACCTCCAATCTCATCTCATTATTGGAACACCTGGCTCCAAATAGCTTTTGTAGAAGACATTACCCCAGAGGTCCACATACCTTTTCGAACCTAGACTGTGATTGTTTAAATGGTGTACTCAATATTGATGGGAAGTACAATTGTTTTGTGTTATTAGTTTAGGCAGATTGTCTGTCTGTTATTGTGACTTGGATGAAGATCAGACCACATTTCATGAGTAATTAATGCAGAAAACCATTGCAAAGGGCTCACAAACTTTATTGCAACTGTATATTAATGTCCAAGTTTTGAAGCTGGTTTGTGGTATCTGTTATAATCAAGTAGGCACTATTTTGCAGTGTATGCTGCTGTTTGAACTCTATAGCAGTAATTGGCTTTTGAATTTTCATCAATATCCTTTTCCTGTTTAGGGATGTTCATATTTTTTAAAATTAAAAAGCAATTATCTGCAGATGCTAAAAATCTGAAACGTAAAGAGAAAATGCTGGAAATAGTCACAGGTTCACAGCATCAATGAAGAAAGACACCATTGTGCAAGATCATCAGCTTCAGCGTGAATTCTGTTTCTGTCATCAGTTGCAGCCTGAAAATTTCCAGCCTTTTCTGCTTTTCTTCATCAATTTAGTGATGGATGTGTTATCCAGGTACTACTTCTATAGCTTGGTAGCTGCAGACATTATTGTTCCATTGAGACCTCCATTCTAGTTAGGTACTAAACATGGTGTATTGTTGGAATCGCCCACACAATTTCAGCAATAATAGTTGAACATCCAGCACCTGGCTATATGGCTGCCTGTCCATGCATGAGTATAATACACTGTGCAGTAGAGTATATCAAGACCAGCTGGCCATTCCTCCTTATAGATGTGTGCATCTGAGTTAGTGCTGTTAGGCATATCTGCATGCTGGATGATTGCCTTCATCATTTCTGAAAATGATTGAATGGCTTGTCATATGAAGAGTGTTTGATAGCTCTCGGCCTGAATTCACTAGAGTTCAGAAGAATGAGGGGTGACTTCATTGAAGCCTTTCAAACGGTGAAAGGCCTTGATAGAGTGGATGTGCAGAATATGTTTCCAGTGGTGGGAGAGTCTAAGACCAGAGGACATCATCTCAGAAATGAGGTGGAATTGTTTTAGCCAGAGAGTAGTGAATCTTTGCCACAGGCAGATGTGGAGACCAAGTCTTATATATATTTAAGGCAGAGGTTCATAGATTCTTGATTGGTCAGGGCATGAAGGGATATGGGGAGAAGACAGAAGATTGGGCCTGAGTAGAAAATTGGATCAGCCATGATGACATGGCAGAGCAAACTTGATAGTCCAAATGGCTTAATTCTGCCCCTATATCTTATGGGCCTATGGTCTTGTCATTTCACATCTAAACAATGGCTCTTAGTTCCTTGGCAGCACATAACTCTGGATTAGTCACCGAAGAGTTTGACTTCATTGTCCTGAGTGACTAGTATATAATGTCATGGATAGCATGAAGCAGTCTTCAATGTGCTAGTGGACAGATGTGTGATTTGGGTCTCCTATGGTGTTTGGGTGGCAGTTGGTCGAGATGTTTTCTGGATCTTTGTCTGATATCAATGAGCGAACAGAATATCTCCAAAGGATGGGTGGGGGTGGACAGAAGAATCATCCAATGGGCACCAAGATGAAGTTTGGGGTGAGGGGAAACTATAGTAAAGGTGGTTCTGGTCTTGGGGAGCAGCCTTATAGGGATATGGAGAGCTGGTTCAGGTCTCCCAACCATATCTTGGGCTCATTTGAAGCAGCCCTATTTCAGGGAGTCCTGGCTTCCCATACCTCTTTATTAAGTTAATCAGTCAAGTAAAATTAATATTTTTGGATCTGTTCTTGTTTCCTCCTGAAGAATTATCAGTTGGATGTATTGCAAAAAAAAAACTGAACTTTTTAATTCTATGAAAGTATCTGTACTTGCCAGTTCAGTGGATTTTGATACACCAGGAATTTGTGATCTGGCATCATGTTTTTTACCTTCCCAGTGGGAATTCATTTGGGTAATTTTTCTGGGGTTGGAACTCAGTTTCCTGATCAGTTACTTTAGTGGTCAGTTAGTTTGAGAGGAGAACAAGTTAAACATAACCAAGTTAATTCTTATTCTGCTTTAACAGTAAAAGAATGTGTGGATCAGTTAAGTGAAAATGAAGAGGAGGACAAACTGGTTGCATCATTATGGGGTGCAGAGCGCTGTTTACGTGTGTTGGAAAGTGTAAGTGTGACATTGATGCACGGCATCCATTTTTAATTTGTATTTTGAGCATAACACTCAACAGTGTTTGACAGAATAGAGGAATGTTTCTTCCAGATATCTAAACAGCATCACTAAATATCAATTCCTTGTCTGTAATTAGTACACAGGGCTCCATTTATACTCCTTTCTGATGTAAGCGTTCACAGAAAAATAGGCTTTCAGCATAGGAAGAGATAATTTGGCACATCCATGCCGGGTTCTAAGCAGCAGCAAGCTATCTCATCCCACTTACCCACTGACCTTTTTCTTTTCAAATTTTAACCCAGTTTTTCTTCACCTATTCACATCATTAAAAGCAGTCATCTTGTCAAAGGTGAGGTACCCAGAACTGGACTCTGCACCCCATTTGACACCGATCTAGTGTTTCATAATAGTTCACTGTAACTTCATTGTCCTCGTATTTCACGCCATTCTCAATCTGACCTTCCATTTGTATTTGTATTCTCAGATTGTGTCCTTTTACATTGTGTAGTATTATACCTTCCAATTTATATAATTTCTCCTTCTTTCCCATCAAAATTAAATACTTCTCATTTTTCTGTTTAACTTTCAACATAGACTAGATGGCTCAAAGGGCCAGTTTCTGTGTGGTGTTTTCAGCAGCCAGGTGGCCTTTTTAATCCCATGAAGCCCATATATTTTCACATCCATTAGAGTCATAGAACACTACAGCACAGTAACAGGCCCTTCGAGCCTTCCATTCCGTACCGGCCTGGCTTTCTGCTGTCCCATCTACCCTCACCAGGACCATAGTTCTCCATACCCCTCTCATTCATCTACCTATCCAAGCTTCTCCATATATTATAATTGGACCTGCATCTGTCACTTCAACTGGCAGCTCGTTCCACACTCATACTAAATGAAATAAAGCCCCCTCAGATTCCCCTTAATTATTTCAGCTTTCACCCTAGACCTATGACCTCTAGCTCTAGTCTCACCTAACCTGAGGGGGGAAAAGCTTGCTTGCATGCATTCATCTATTCTATACCCTCAAAATTCTGTATACCTCTCAAATATACTATGTTTCAAAGTATTTTCATCTTCAAATTTGAAAATTATGCCCGTTGCATCCAACTGCAAATCATGATACAGTCTAAGAAAATCACTGGTCCTAGTACCAAAACTGAGGAACATCACTATGTTCATCTGAAAAATTGCTGTCTCACTGCTGTTCTTTGTCACTGAGCTAATTCTCTTTCCGTGCTACAATAGCCATTTTAATCCTGTGGGTTTTACTCCTGAGGTAATTCTTCAAATATTGTTATTTATTTGAGATACAACATGGAGTAGCCCCTTCTGGCCCTTCGAGCCACGCTGCCCAGTAATCCCCCAATTTAATCCTAGTTTAATTGCGGCACAATTTACAAGGACCAATTAACCTTCCACAGGTACGTCTTTGGAATGTGAGAAGAAACAGAAACACCCAGAGGAAATCAACGCAGTCACGAGGGAGAACGTGCAAACCCCTGACAGGCAGTGGCGGGAATTGAACACGGATCGTAAAGCGTTTTGCTAACCACTACACTACTCTTTTTTGAAAGAAATGTGCACACATTCAACTGCACTTTACTCCTCAGTTCTTTAATCTGAGTTATCTCTAATCAATCTAGAGTTGTCCAAATGACTGTTAATTCTGTCCCTCAATGATCATTGCTGAAGGTGCTTGTCCATTGTCGATGTCGATGAGGACCTCAACACCATTTGATGGTGTTGAGACTAGCGCATGATTTGGACTTAAGTGAGGGAGAGTTGCACAGCGTCAGCCTCACTGTCTCTTCCCAATTCCCATCTGGATCCAGTGGCAAGACAGAGTCGAGACGGCTGGAGATGGGACTAGGCGCAGTGGATGACCAGGATGTCTTCTACACGTTCCACGACGCTTGCAGAGACTGCCTTCTTGACCGTTGGACCTTCCATTAGTCTCGTCCGCTTAATCTGCTGGAATCTGTCTTCACATGCTGGAATCTGTCTTCACATGCTGGGATAGACAACTCCTTATCTCACCGAGGGTTTGAGACCCGTCGGCTACCCTCATCTAGTTTAGCCGGCTTGTCAAAGCCATTGCCCAGGGTGTGGCCGCTGTCGCATGCAAACAGCTACGGGGAGCCACAGATGAGAGCTGAGTGCCAGGTGGAGACCAAAGGTGGACTAATTGCCTTGAAAAGGACACGACATGTTCCCCCCACCAGAGCTGCTACCCCTCCCTGACACCCCATACACCCCTACTGGAGGTACTTCCATTGAATTAACCTGCCTGGCCTATTGTGTTGAGTTTATTCTTGCACCCTTCTTTTTTAGAGCATGTATTTGCAATTCCCCAATCTCTGGCCATCAACACTGTACCATCAGATGTTTGATAAGGTTATGACCAATACTAATGAAGTTTCTATTTTCACTGAACTGAATTGGTTTCTATTGACTAGATGATTTATCCACTTGTAGTTTTGAACTCATCCATGCCCTCTGCTTCTATGATTAGTTTTTTTTGGTCTCTGGTTAGTCACGTCACTCCTCTTTTCCTATTTCCATGCTTTTATGGGTTTTTTTTTTGTTTTGGATACTTCAGATGCTCTGCCTATTAATCTGTTACTGTCTTGTTGACTTCTAAACATGTTTACTGATAGGTCTGGCTATTAACCCATCATCTGTCGAACACTTCTTGCTTTTACTTAATTCTGTCTCCTCAGATATCCAGGGAGTACAAATGCCCACTTTGTCTCCCTTTTGGGAAATGATCTAGTGGAGACCTTCCTTGTTTAACTACTTTTCTTGCCAGTCTTTAATTCCAATTTATCCCACCAGATTGCTCTCCTCACACTGTATCGATCCCTTCTCTGGTTGCTGTACATCTTGGAGATCAATAGTATTTTCCATTATATGATCATTGTTTCTTAAATGTACCTCCCCTGATATTCATTCCAATTGATATTTTTGTTCCTCGGGGCCAAAATCTCCAATCTGTCCTTCCTCATTGTTTCAGAAACATAAGAAAAACCTTTCTGAACAATCCATCTCTTTAGCCTACTTGAAGCTGCCCAGTATCACAAATCTACATTACGCATCTGAAGTTTCCTTGCAAATGCATTTTACTGTAGCCTTTCTATTCATCGAATTTAGTCCTTTCTATGTTCCTGTGACCAGATCTTTGCTATTGCTACATCATAATTCATATCGTTAATTGTACCTGCAGCTCATTAATCTTATTTATTGTTTTGTGCATCTATATTTACACTGCACCCAACTGTACTGTCTTTTTGTTAGGTCTAAAGCCATTCTGTTTCTTCAATGCTATTTCAGATCACCTTTGCATCTGTGTTTTCTTTGTTGCCATGTAACAGCACAATATCCATGCCATTCCTTTTCCTTCACCCTTCTCCTCCCTCCAACAGCATGAGCATACTTTCCGACTGAACCTTAATTACAATTCTATTTAGTTTCGATGTGGCTGATCTGTACTGGCTCCAGCTCCCTCAGAAACCCTGCTAATATCCCAGGGAATCTAAAGCTCTCACTTTTTTGTCGAGTCCTCAATCATCTATACTATCCACTTTCTGTACTTCCTTGAAAATATAACAAAGGAAAATCGATTCTGAACTTTATGGGGTGTCTCGTTTGTCATAAATGCCACCAGCTCTGTCCCAACCATAGTGGAGATGCATGCTGCACTCTTATCATTCATCCACCTATATTTTCTAAATCTAAGGTTCAGTTCTCAGGGCAGTGAGCTGCACAATTTCAATTGTGCTGGCCTTTTTCAGGTCAGAAGTGGCCCTGTCCTTGTGGACTACAATCTACTTCTCTTGACTGAGCATGTCACCATGAGGTCTGATACTTCATCACAGCACCTCAGCCCAGTAGGACAATGGATGAGATGTTTGGATTGGGTCTTTTGAAGTAGCTTGCTATGTTATACCAGTAGATTTACAATCCCATTTAGGGGTTCTGAGTTAAAAATGATGGCTTTTCCATCGTCATTAGTATGGAAACAATGAGAGTTAATGTTGCTATAACAATATACTTCACAGGCTCTCTATACAATGGGAGCTGAAATGCCAGTTAAGTGACTGAGCTGCCAGTCTCTGTTACAATGTGTTGCATTTTGCTGTTGTGTTTTCCTTGATTTAGATATTGAATACTGAGATTGAACTCGTGGTCTATAGGGTGTTTGCCAAATGAATGTCTTGACTTCCATCCAGAAGTTTGATGGTGCTGTCAAGGTAAATGTACTTACTTACAATTTATGTTTTGAAACAGGTCACAGTTCACAATCCAGAAAACCAGGGTTATCTTATAGCGTATAAAGACTCCCAGCTCATCATCTCTTCTGCCAGGTAAGAGTGTTATGGAAGAAACACTTGATGTGTTTGGGTGAAAGGTGAGGTTTACCTGGGTGCTTTCATCTTATGGTTACGTGAGGTTGCAATATAAATAAACTCTGAGAGGTACAAGATAACTGTCCGTACCTAGGTCCAAATATTCTCTATCCTCACTTCTTAGGTGATCTGAAGGTGTACTTAGTTTTCGTTTTCCATCAGTGCTGCAGATGCAATCAACAATTACCAAAAAAGTTCAGACTTCCTTTGACTTCTGATGTTTTACTTGAAGAGCTTGCGAAATCTGCACAATATCTGAATGGAAGTTTTAAGAATCCACTTCTCAGAAACTCTGAAATGGGATATTTTATTGGGGGGGGGAGGAGGAGGAAAAGTGGAAAATAATTTTGCTTTTAGCTTGCGAAGTGTGATGTTTACTGTTCAAAAGTTTTGGATGGTCATTAGTACTAGGTATGAAAGACAGTGGACAACTAGCTTTAGTTGAATCAGAATCAGGTTTAATATCACCGGTATATGTTGTGAATGTTATACAGCAGCAGTATGTTGTAATGCATAATAATAAAAGCTAATAAATGCATAAATAAAGTTAAATTAAGTAAGTAGTGCAAAAAAGTAGTGAGGTAATGTTCATGGGTTCAATGTCCATTCAGAAATCTAATGGCAGAAGGGAAGCAGGTGTTCCTGAATCATTGATACAAGTTCAAGAGAAACGCTCTTTGTTAAAGAGTATAACCTCATCACAACTATTTTCAGGACATGCACCCAGCACTTCAGGTCTGTCTATACAGAGGGATCTTGAAATCCAAGTTCATTCTGCCCTGAAAATGGCGGCACGGTTAACAGGGTGATAAAGAAGTTGTATGGCACGCTTACGTTTATTAATTAAGGCATTGAATTCCAGAGTCAGGAAGTTATGTGGCATCTTTATAAAGCTCTGGGTTGGGCCACATCTAGAGTATTGCATTCATTTCTGGTCGCTTCATTGGTTGAAGGATGCGGAGGCTTTGGAGAAGGTGCAGAAGAGACTTACTAAGATGCTGCCTGGATTGAACAGTGTGTTATGAAAAGTTGGGCGAACCAAGTTTTCTCTTGAGTGGCAAAGGCTAATTGCAGACCTGATAGAAGTTTGTAAGTTTGAGAGGTACAGTTAGAGGAGCCGGCTGGTATCTTTTACTGAGGGTTGAAATGTCTGATGAATTAGAGGGGCTAAGTTCACAAGAAGATGTGCAGAGCAAGTTGTTTTTATGCAGTGGTAGGTGCCTGAAATGCACTCCAAGGGGTGGTAGTGAAGGCAAATATGATAGAGATGATAGGCATAGGAGAATGTAGAGAATGAACTTCTGTAGGCAGATGGGACTAATTTAGTTAATTATTTAATTAATTCTACACAACATCGTGGGCCAAAGAGCCTGTTTCTGTGCTGTACTGTTCTATGAATTGCAATATCTCTGTAAGGGCACCCGACACAATCTTAATTCATTACAGACTGTGCACCATACAGAAGTCGGGCAAAGGTGACCCTACCATCATTATTCATCTATGCACTTCTCTGCTTTAATTTTACAATGCAGGAGGAAGCTATTCAGCCCATTGGGTCAATGCTGGCTCTTGGGTGTAGCTATCCAGTTAATTTTATAGGCATGCAAGTGTTTTTTAGGTATCTAGTTCTCTTCGGAATTTGCTATTGAACCTGCTGCCATTTTTTAAGATAATGTGTTCAAATCACAGCTCCATATGTTGATTAAAAAATTCTCAACAGTGAAATTGAACCAAGTGCTGAATCTGTATATATGAAATGAGCGGAAATTTCTGGAAAGGCAGAACTTTATGGAAAGAAAATGGTTACATTTAGAGTTGAAGACCTTTTAGTTCTCCCTTGGTTTGTTTGCTCTTCACCTTAAATGTATTGCTGACCTTTCTGCCATTCTGTTAAAACCATTCGTGGTCCTGAGCCACCGATTAAACAATCTGTTAATTCTTTTGCTGCAATGAAAAACTAGCTTAATTTTCCCTAGTCTTTCTATGTCTATCATATTATATCTATGGAACCATTCTGGTAAATCTCTTCTGCACCCTCTCCCAAGATCTTCTCATTTGTCCTAAAGTGCAGTTGTCAGAATGAATATCTAAGATCCATCCTGTGTTTTATATAAAAAACTTATAAACATGGCTTTCTCACTTTCTCTTTATAATAAAGCCAAAGGTCTATTGTGCTTTTTTGATAGCTTTCTCTACACTTGGTTGCCACTTTATTAGGTACAGGAGTGGAACCCGGTGTGGTCTTCTGCTGTAGTCCGTCTGCTTCAAGATTTAACATATTGTGCATTCGGAGATGCTCTTCTACACACCACTGTTGTATTATGTGTTTTTTTGAGTGACTGCTGCTTTCCTGTCAGCTTGTACCAGTCTAGCCATTCTCATTAAATAGATGTTTTCCCTCACAAAACTGCCCTTGCTGTGTGTTGTTGGTGTTTTTTTTTGTTTTTGCAGCATTCTCTGTAAGCGTTAGTGACTTGTGCATGACAATCCCAAATGATCAGCAGTTTCTGATATACTCAAACCACCCCATCTGGCACTAACAGTCATTCCACAATCAAAGTCAGTTTGATCACATTTCTTTCCCATTCTGATCATTGGTCTAAGCAACAACTGAAATCTTGACCATGTCGGCATGCTTTTGTGCATTGAATTGCTGCCATATGATTGGCTAACTGGATGTTTACTTTAACAAGCAGATGTACCTAATAGAGTGGCCACTAAGTGTATGTGTTTCTGTCCTCTAATGTATTTGTGTTCAACTTAAGGTGCATATGTTCATGTCCCCACTTTAAAGTTGTACATTCAGTTCCACACTCCTGCGAAAATATGCAGGCACAGATCTCATAGGAACACTGAAGCTTCGAAGAATAAGGGGGATGTCATTTAAAATGTGTCAAATATTGGAAGGCCTAGATAGAGTGAACGTTGAGAGGGCATGTCAATAGTGTAGGAGTCTTGGACCAGAGGGTGGAGAATCTGTGGAATTCATTGTCACTGTGGAGGCCAAGTTATTGGGTATATTTAAAGCAGAGGTTGATAGGTTCTTGAGTAGCTAGGGCATCAAAGATTAGGGGTAGATGGCGGGAGAATGGGGCTGAGATGGATAATAAATCAGCCATGATCACATGATGGAGCAGACTCAGTGGGCCGAATGGGCTAATTCTGCTCCTGCGTCTTCTGGAACTTGGTTGAGTATCCTGTGGGAGTCCAAGCTGGCAGTTCTAGTGTTGGCAACTTGCACCCTGCTGTCACCAGATGTGACTGCTTCTTGCTGCTATAGAGTCCAAAAGGTAGCACTGTCTCAGGTTCAGAAGCCTGCTGGTCTGCTGATCCTGCAGATACAAGCACTATGTTCCCCATGCAGATCTTTGGATGCTGTTGTTTTCGGCCATCATAAGACGATCTAGTTTGTACCTGGATTATGTCTTCAAAGTGCTCCCATTTTTAAACAGTTTTTCTTACCAATTTTTAATCATCATTTTCCTGGGCTAAGTCCATTTTCATAATATGAAGTTGGCTGCCTTATAACTAAGTAATTTCTTTCATCTAGAATTATTCTAAATTTGCTATGACCTTATGATCACCCAGTGGTCCCCCACTGAATCGTATCTTTTCACCTTTATTGCCCAAAACTAGATCTTGTAACTGCTATAAGAAAACCAGATAGATTGTTTTACTACTTTTAGAATAATATTCAATATGCAAATGCTTCTGTTGTAAATGTGAAAAAATGTTTGTTTTTAAACGGTGCTACATGCATGAATGGAAAAACATTCACAAGCCTTTGGTTTCCTGAATCTCTGTTTCAATGACCTGAGGGTTGGGATCAGTGATTCACCAGCTGTCAATGGATTTATGAATGCAGCGTAAAGCCAGTGCTGAGGCTTAGCCCCTGTGCTGCACACAATCAGACAGAAATGTTAAAGTGAGCCCTGGAGAGTACCACCACATACTTCTCTCCATTTTGGGTAAATCAGTCATTCAACAAGAATGTCTGCCTTCTGACCCCAAGCAGGTTTTGTATTCAGACTGTCACTGTCCCTTTAATCCCATGGGCTTCAGTTTCACAAACAAGTCCATTATAAGTCTATATTCACATCAATTTCTTCATCATAGAACTCAATGAAGTAAGTCAAACACAATTTCCATCAAAGGTATCTTGCTGGTTTACATTTATTAGCCCATATTTTCCCAACTGTTGATTAATTTTGTCACAGATTTTGACTGTGTCCTATCTCCAGAATTGCAATTGCTGGGTTTGTTCCACCTCTTGTTAAATTTGTGTTTAAAGTGCCTCAATTGTCTGGTGCCGTTATGTATCTGAAGAACATTACAAGCACCCACACTTTTGTCGATAACTTGGGTTCTACCTTGCTCAGGTAGTGTCTTGTCTATTTTGAGCTCTGCCATCTCTAATGCCATTGTTATTCCTTCTGGCGGAACTAGATACAAAGCCTTCATTTAGTATCCGAGCCATACTGTTTCATTCACAAAATAGTCTCCTTTCAATTCCCTAATTGACTCTCCCCTTCCATTTATATTCCTCTTAATTTGAATGCATTTATAAAATATCTTGGCTTTCCCATTTTAATAGGCCAGTAATTTGTTTTTCATTTAACCCCTGAATTCCATTTTTTTAAAATCTCCAATACAAATCAGAATTAGTCTTATTATCACTGATAAAGGTCACGAAATTTGTTGTTTTGCGGCCGCAGTACAGTGTAATGCATAAAAACTTGCTATACATTACAATAAGAAATATTTACAATAAATAATGCAAAAAGAGAGGAAAATGGTGAGGTACTGTTTGTGGGTCTACAGAGCGTTCAGAAATCTGATGGCGGAGAGGAAGAAGCTGTTGCTAAAATATTCATTGTGAGTCTTCTGGCTTCTGTGCCACATCCCTGACGGTATCAATGAGAAGAGGGCATGTCCTGGATGGCGGGGGTCCTCAATGATGGATGCTTTCTAAGACATCGCCTTATGGAAGCCCGGCTGTGGTGGGGAGGCGAGTGCTCATGATGGAGCTGGCTGGGTCTACAACCCTTGTAGCTTTTTCCAATCCTGTGCATTGTTGCCCCCATACTATATGGTGATGTAACCAGTCAGTTTGATATTCCCTCTGATATCTACTGTGTTATTTTTACATTCATTACAAACTTCCCTTTGATCTTCCAATCTCAATTTGTATTCCATCCAGGGACTTCTAGCTTTGGGTGCCATACCTTTCTCCCTTCAAAAATTACTGTGTACCTGAATCATTTCCTTGCACGTCTCCTGTTGTTCATTGTTTGTTCCTATCAAAGTTGATTATTATCTACCTGGGCTAAGACACTTTGCAATTTGAAATCAGCTGCCTTCCAGAGAAGTATTTCCTTTTTTAAAATTGTTCTAAACTGGTCTTCTTTGAAAAGAGCTAGATTATATTGTGCTGCTTTCTGTTTGGCTGGTAGTTTCCTTGTTTACATTTTAGGTAGTCCTAGGCCTTCAAACATGTACTGTTACTCTTCAAATAGATGTTTTGATAATTAATGTCCTCTTTTATACAACTGTAATCCTCACATCTTTGAGCTTTCCCTGCTAACTTGTTTATTTTGTCTCCTACACCTTTCATCCTATTGAATGCATCCAATAGACTAATAAGTTTTCTGTTTCTTCTTAATTCTACTCAGTCTCTTTCTTTGATTTCCCTTTCAACTACATTATTCTTCAGCACTGTTGTTGCCCATTTGAATGCTACATCCCTGTATTAGTTATTCTTCCCTGTCTTTCCTGAACACCTTATAGCCCAGTTCATTAATTTCTCAGTCCCTCTTTGGAACTAAATTTCTATTATTCAGAAGTCACCACATCTTATTTTCCATGTTCCAGACATTTATGTGCATACAGTCTACTCTGTCATGTTGATCTCATTTCTGGATATCTTTATTCTGGAGCATTTTTTAATCTTTAGTATCCCATTTCTATTTCATTCTGGTGCTCATTCCCATCAGCAAATTAATTTAAATCCATCACTTATGCATTGGATACTACTCCTGTGAGGAGAATCCTGTCTGTAAGCATGTTGTGGTGCTGTATGCCATCCACCTTCAACAGGTCTGACTCCAAAGTAAAACTTTCCCACTTGTGCCATTTGTCCAGCATATGT
Organism: Mobula birostris; assembly: GCF_030028105.1. NCBI lineage: Eukaryota > Metazoa > Chordata > Chondrichthyes > Myliobatiformes > Myliobatidae > Mobula > Mobula birostris. Next base: position 41,694,636 of record NC_092387.1, read on the forward strand.
TAACAAGTTTTATTCTATTTCTGTGCTCACTCTTTCCCTGTCTGCTGTAGCCTTTAATTTATTCATGACAATGTCAAAGAGCAGGATGTGATCAATGTCACACACAGTTCCATGTCCTGCTGTGGTGTGATATTCTCACAGTAAATCACCTATACTGTTACAAATTCCATAGAGGTTGAAGCCAGCAGTCATGGGGTCTGTAAAATTAGTTCTGGCTTTAACGTGTCTTTAACCATGCTCCATAATGTAACTAATCGCAAAGTTAAGTCAAAGCCCGTATAACTGTGAAGACTTTAGTTGCATTAGTTGAACTTATGAAAAAACAGGGACTTCAATAATACTGCGGTCAGCTACCACAAATCAGAGGGTGTCATCAGCCTGTCTGCTTACTCCTTCCCCAGTTAAATTTTTGTTGCTAGCTCAGTGAGTTTACTCCACTCATTAATCCAACTGGCTTTATAATGGAGTAAGAAGGCTGAAAACCAACTTGAGCCAAGGAGATACTTTTCTTTCCCTCTCTCTGCTGTTCGCCATTGTTGGGTGGGGGCTAATTAAATCTTTAGTCTGGTCTTCTGCCAAAAGCCTTACTTCTGGCTGTTACTCAGAAAGCTGTTCTGTTGAGCAACTTTTTATGTTGCTGAACAGTCATGTTCACGTTTCCCTTTATGAAACTGCTACTGCAGCTTTTTTTAGAAAAAAAAATGATATTAGTGTTGCCAACAATTTTCTAGTTGCCCCAGACTGTTGACTAAATCTCCTGGCTGTCAGCAGCTTTGAATGACCTTTAGCCAGTGAAGCATAGTTTTACATCATTGTTCTCTGGTACCTGACCCGAGTCAGGTGTGGAGACTGCAGTTAACAAGAGACATTTATTTTCTGGTTTCTTCTCTTTACTTAATGTTAGCTTTCTGTGTGCTCAGTGCCTGTGACAGCCAGTTATGAAAATTTGTTTCTATTAATCTACAGTGTTTTCTTTTTAATTTGGTGGCCTCTGTCTGCCCTTGCTTCCCTTCCTGGCACACAAAAAGAAATATTTGCCTGTCCCACTTGCCTGCCTTTGACCAAGAGGTGGTGCAGTTGGAACCTAATGGGCTGTGTTTTCTCAGCCAGTTCTGTCAAGTTTCTAGATATAGCCACTGAGTGGCACTCCATCCAGTTGCAGAAAAAACACACCACACAGACATGATCTCTGAATTTCTTGGGAAAGAAATTGTCTGAAAGACTAACATGTAAAACAGGCTGAAGTTAAATTGTGCATAAGCACCATGAATGCTAATCATTTTTATATAAAAACTTGCCATATAATATTACACTGCATTTTTTGAGTTTCCAGTACAAATTACTGCAATTTGTAGTCTGTAATACGCTGTAGGTTTCTCTATGGTTTACAGTGTAGTAGCCTTAAACGTATACTGCAGTCAAACTCTTTGGTGTGTATTTCTTCAGAGGATATTAAAATTAAAAGAAAAATATAAAGAGCTTGTAGTAATTACATGATACCCGCTTGAGTTAACTGAAAAGCATTTTACAGCCAGTCATATACTTTTAAAGGATATTTAATTTGTAATATGGGAAACATAATGGTCACTTTGCTTGCATCAAACCCCAACAAAAAGCAACATGATATTTTCTCTAAAAATCCATTTCCTCCCACCCATGGTTAACTGGCTACTCTAAATTGCCCTTACGTTGATGGGTTGCAGAACTCAGTGTGTGGGAGTTGATGGCTATATGAAAGACGATGGTTTAGGGAAAAATAAGTTGGAGAATGAGACCGATAGGTTGTTCAAATTTCAAGATTGTTTAATGTCATTTCCAGTACAAGTGTAAAGAAGAATGAAATAATTGTACTCTGGGTCCAATGCAGCAGAAAAAAAAATCACAAGAGGATTAAGAACACAATAATTTAAAAAGCACAATAAATATAAACACAAGATAACTTTTATACATTGATTGTATGTCCATAAAGTGATGCTAGGCACAGGAGTGTCTGTAAATAAGGTGAGTGGCAGGAAATGAGAATCCAGTGGTGGTAAGTATGGGGGGGTGGGTTAGCAGGAGAGGTATTGATTAGTCTCTGCTTGAGAAAAGTTTTTGTTCCTGATGGTCCTGGCATGGATGCTATGTAGCCTCCTCCCTAATGAGAGTAGGATAAACTGTATGTGTAGGTAGGTGGAATCCTTCATGATGTTGCGGGCCCTTTTCTGGCACCTTTCTGCATATATGTCCTTGATGGCATGTAGGCTTGGGTTGAATGCTTCCTATATCATGAGAAATAATGGTGAGGCACTCTATTTATTGATTGTAGAATGAGTAATTGATTATAATAAAACAGGATAATTGCACACACAAAAAAATCTGCAGATGCTGGAAATCGAAGGCAAAACACAAAATGCTGAAGGAACTCAGTAGGTCAGGCAGCATCTATGGAAATGAACAAACAGTCAACATTTTGGGCCCAGACCTTTCATCAGGACCTTGACTGCACTGGTGCTTTCTCCCCCACCTGAGAGAGTAAATGGAAACTTTGTTCAGCATCTCACCTTAAAGTCAGTATCCTGAGAAAGCATTGATCCCATCAGTACCTCACAGCGTCATCAGTTAGTTCAATGTGAATGGAACTTACATCCATGACCTTCAGACACATGCAAGGGTGCTAGCCAGTTAACCATGGCGAATAAACTAAATTATTACTGATGGCTTAAAAAGATACAAAAATAATCAGGATATTTCAATTGAATTCTGGTGAGACCAAGCGATTGTATGCAGGTTCAGCTTCAGTCATGCTAAAAATCACTAGAGAGAGTTCATTTAAAAAAAGACACATTGGTTGCAGCTTATCTTGCAGTATTTGGACTTAGATTTGGGCAATGAAGTCCAAATACTGCAAGATAAGCAAGAAGAGCTGCAACCAATAAATATACTCCAAACCTATCAGTACAGTGGTTTGATCAACCAGTGTGGAAAATTACTGATATGTTCTGTAATCGAATTAACTAGAAATCCAAATACTGCACTATTTATTTAATCTTAGCTTCAAGTGAAGTGACATTTAGTACTACGAAGCAGTGCCACACACATGTTTTATCATAACTGAGCTGAAGCCTCTATATGTCATTATAACTTTAGTCCTGATATGGGTGGGGGAAGAAAGGCAGAGTTCTATATGTGAAGAGAGGATGAACAGAGTTACAGCTGCTTTTGACTGTTGATAGCATTAAGAAATCTTAACTAACATTGAAGTCCGGGGAGTCATATACAGAATGTGGTGGCCATTATGCTTGGCCCCAGATCTTTAACTCTTTCCTGTAATGCATGCTGACTCTCTGTTATTTGAGAAATGACCCACTACACCTGCAGACTTGTAGATGTAGTTAGAGCAGAATTTGGCCACGCCAAGTCAGTTTTAAGCTGAGGTACATTGGAAAGCTTCATGGAGCTGCTGCAGAAATTCTAGATTTAATAAAAGTATGGAATGGACTTGAATGGTTACATTGAACCCAAGTGCTGCCACCTTCTGCTTTAAAGCCCCTAAGTATGCTCCTAGGTTGTTCTCTGCAGCATATATTTTCCCATTATGAGTCTGTTTCTCTGTAATCTCAGAAGACTGAATCTCCTCCAGGCTCTGAAACAGATCTGACATTAAGAACCCTGCTTATGCATCTTGTTTCAGTGATGGTGCCAATATTTAGGTTGAGAGGGGTTAGGGTGTCAGGAAAGTAAGGCCCAGTAAAGAAGCTAATCAGATTCATGTCATATTTTTAATAGTATTTAAATTATTTTGAATTGTTTGTGTGCTCAGCTTTTATCCACTCCTCCTTCACTACCATTCAGTAAACACTGTTGCTAGGTCTGTAAAGTATTATGGCTATATCTTCCCTAAAAGAAGTACTTCAAAAGCAGTTCCACTACTGATTCATAAGAGCTGATTCATTGGGATGGTGGTAAAGCTGTTATGGTTGATATTTGTCCCCTAATCTTGGGTCTCTGGACTGATATTGGATTCATCTTTGTCAACTGCTTCAGTGTGTACGATAGTGATCCCTTATAGTGTATCACTCAAGTTGTGGTTATTCCTGCAATAAATTGTTAATCTTGACTTTTGGTAGAAGTGCCAACACATTAGGTAGTAGTGACAAAATTCTTGGTGTGCTGAGATCATCTCGTAGATTGTACACAGTGTTTGAGGAAAGGATAGATAGTCCAGTAGAATTGGCAATGATCCTGCATGTTGTTGGATTTATTAGGCAAGTAATGGATATCCCTGTCTATTCCTAATGGAGAGGCTAGGTAGATAAGCCATCTGTCAGGGTACACTGACCCTGCTTTTGTAGCTAAACTGGTTTAATAACTGTTAAATAAACTGACATGATTCAACTTTTCATATCAAATACCAATATCTTGCGACTTGCAGAGCTTATTACTTGGGCATGTAATAAATCATAAGTGAAAGAACCAGATGCACCATTCCAAGTTTGTTAGCTGGAAAAGCTAGGCTTCCTCCTTCGAGCAGGGAACTTTAAGTGGAAATGTAATAGAGTTGTTCAAACTCCTAATAAGGTGAAACTTTTCCTTGATATTTTGGATTAACCATGGAGTACAAGGTAAATAACAGAAGAACAAGCAAGGAAGTGTTTAAATCTGGAATTTACTGCATAAAAAGCCAGTAGAAGCAGATTCAATATAAGCTTTAAAAATGAAATTGGATAAGTGCATGACAGAGAAGGCATGACAGATAAGAGCAAAGTAATTGGACTAAATGGGTGGCTCCTTCAAAGAGCAGTCTGTGCTCAATACACTGGGAATAAACTCTTTGTGCAGTTTATCCTGTCCCATTTTTAATATATGTACAATTATTGGGAATATACAGGATGTGTTGGGGGTGGGGGGGGGGGGGGGTTAAGTAATCTGGAGACCTGGATACATGGGTTCATTGCAATGGGGAAGATACCACACCAACAACAGAAGGGAAATTTAAATTGGAAATCCGAAGCCTGAGGTTGTCTCAAGTGTATTTCTTTGTGTTCTTCAGGTAAGCCACTCCACTATTTGTATATTGTCTGACCAGTATGTGATTCTATTTCCATGGCAATATAGTTCATTCTTAACTGGTCCAAGAACCCATCCCATATTGTAACCCCAGACTAAACTATTCAGGTACAAAGGTCATCTTGCCTGCGCGCGCCCCCCCCCCCCCCCACACACACACACACATACACACGGCTGGGGACTACTAACCCTCATCTCGTCAGTCTTGTCCACCACGTCCTTGGTGGCTGGCTGATTAAGAATACAGTTTGCTCTTCAGTTTATGCATTTAAATAAGCATAGTGTGAATCTTTCACGTTTGCATATGCTAATTTGTGCAATACTTTTCATTTTCCCTCTATCCTCTTTGAAAAGCTCAGCAGTGTACATTTATTGAGCAGTTAATTACCTGGGGTATGTTACTGGTTTATTTGATCTGTTCCCATACAGTGGAATGCAAAAGTTTGGGCACCCCTGGTCAAAATTTCTGTTAATGTGAATAGCTAAGCAAGTAGAAGGTGACCTGATTTCCAAAAGGCATAAAGTTAAAGATGATATTTTAAGCAAGATTACTTTTTATTTCCATCTTTTACAGTTTCAAAAATAACAAAAAAGGAAAAGGGCCCGAAGCAAAAGTTTGGGCACCCTGCATGGTCAGTACTTAGTAACACCCCCTTTGGCAAGTATCACAGCTTGCAAACGCTTTCTGTAGCCAGCTAAGAGTCTTTCAATTCTTGTTTGGGGGATTTTCGCCCATTCTTCCTTTTAAAAGGCTTCTAGTTCTGTGAGATTCTTTGGCCGTCTTGCATGCACTGCTCTTTTAAGGTCTATCCACAGATTTTCGATGATGTTTAGGTCGGGGCTGTGAGGGCCATGGCAAAACCTTCAGCTCATGCCTCTTGAGGTAGTCCATTGTGGATTTTGAGGTGTGTTTAGGATCATTATCCTGTTGTAGGAGCCATCCTCTTCATCTTCAGTTTTTTTACAGACGGTGTGATGTTTGCTTCCAGAATTTGCTGGTATTTAATTGAATTCATTCTTCCCTCTACCAGTGAAATGTTCCCCGTGCCTGTGGCTGCAACACAAGCCCAAAGCATGATCGATCCACCCCTGTGCTTAACAGTTGGAGAGGTGTTCTTTTCATGAAATTCTGCACCCTTTTTTCTCCAAACATACCTTTGCTCATTGTGGCCAAAAAGTTCTATTTTAACTTCATCAGTCAAAAACAAACAAACAAACTTCATCAGTCCACAGGACTTGTTTCCAAAATGCATCCGGCTTGTTTAGGTGTTCCTTTGCAAACTTCTGACGCTGAATTTTGTGGTGAGGACGCAGGAAAGGTTTTCTTCTGATGACTCTTCCATGAAGGTCTTTTTTATGCAGGTGTTGCTGCACAGTAGAACAGTGCACCACCACCCAGAGTCTGCTAAATCTTCCTGAAGGTCTTTTGCAGTCAAGCAGGGGTTCTGATTTACCTTTCTTGCAATCATATGAGCAGTTCTCTTGGAAAGTTTTCTTGGTCTTCCAGACCTCAACTTGACCTCCACCGTTCCTGTTAACTGCCATTTTTTTAATTACATTGCCAACTGAGAAAACAGCTACCTTAAAGCACTTTGCTATCTTCTTATAGCCTTCTGCTTTGTGGGCATCATTTATTTTAATTTTGAGAGTGCTAGGCAGCTCGTTAGAGGAGCCATGGCTGCTAATTGTTGGGACAAGGTTTGAGGAGTCAGGGTATTTATAAAACTTTGAAATTTGCATCATCTGGCTTTCCTAATGATGATTGTGAACAAGCCATAGCTGTAACAAGCTATTAAGGTCTGAGACCTTGGTAAAAGTTATCTGAGAGCTCAAATCTCTTGGGGTGCCCAAAGTTTTGCATGGTGCTCCTTTCCTTTTTTCACTCTAAAATTGTACAAAAGGAAAATAATACACTAATCTTGCTTAAAATGTTGAAAAGAATGTTTCATCTTTAACTTTGACTTTTGGAGATCAGTTCAGCTTCTACTCACTGAACTATTCACAGTAACAGAAATTTTGACCAGGTGTGCCCAAACTTCTGCATGCCACTGTATCTTCTATGGAAGCAAATGCTTTTAGTTCACGTAAGCATACAATACGGAATTACTGTTATTTGCTCAGTGACCAGCTGTCATGTACATTTGGATTTATGAGCCATGGGTGTTATAATCCCATTGTTGGCCTACCTACCTGTTGTTTTTTGTTCACGGGAAATTGAAGCAAAACCCTTCTACATGTGATTTATTTTTAAACAAGATGTGTTCATTTGAGGGAAACTTGATGTTTGTCAGACAAGTACCTGTGGATAGCAGCATTCATTTTTAATTCTATTAGACTTGAGAACTACTATCTGCATATTCCAGATTGCTGAAGCCCTTTGGTAATAGAACTTTGATACAGGTTGCATGCACGAAACCCAGTAGCCCCAAATTCAGTTTCAACCATAGTTACAGCAGTCACCAACAAAATGTATAAAAGGATAAAGTGAATGTGATAGGTGCAAGCTGGGTTTCAGTATTTATTTTGACTCCAATCCTGCACTTCAACATTCTCCAAACGTGGTATTGACTTCTTTCACGGTTACCACAACTCAAATGCTTCCAAAGCAGTTAGTTTTTAAAACATGGCTTTTAGCTTTTAAATTTTAAGCATACAAGCATTTTCTTTTGCATGTGCAGACCTTCTTTAAAGTCTTAAATATGAAACTTAAATATAAACATAAATCTTTATTTAAAGGAAATGCTTTCTTACACTGAAGTGTTAAGGAATGCCCAATGATTGCAGCATACGGAGTTTAACATTGAAATCCCCCTAAATTGGGGAGGCATTTCAACTGAGGTCTGCCCTGTTACTCATTTGATCTGGTATAGTCAATTTTCAATTATGCATTAACACATCTTTCAATTCTTGATGGACTATGTGTTGTTTCACAGTGTAGTGCCTGTAACAAAACCCAGCCTTGCATTTCATGTAATTGAAATCTGGCATTTAAAAACATCTGTTGGTGTTTGCAAAAATCTGATTGCCTGCTCATTAGCAAACCCAGACTGACCAACAGTTTCTCTTTATGGCTGAACGCTTGTGGTTTTATAGGTTTTGATTCTTGACCAGGATGTGCCTCTGCAGATGATTTGGTTACTGAATCAGTCGGTTTTCAAGCTTTGCCTAGAGTCAGTGCATTCTCTGTTCTATTGTGTGTGGATTATTTGGTGCTTTCTATAGGTGGGCACAATTCAAAGCACGCTTGCAGTTCAGTTCACTTGTACCAATTAAGCTCTAGTGAGCAAGTTGTTTTTAATAATGCAAGACATAAGACTGCCAGGTTGGGTAATCTTATCTAGTTCAAGGTCTGCAGGAAATAAATGTATTTGAAGAGCAGACACAAGTGCTCAAACTAATTCAACAGTTCATTAATCTGTGGAACTTGATTGAGAATCATTTGTGGAGTGTCAGAAGTGAGTTGACTTTGTACCATATGCTTGCTGGGCTCTTGAAAATTTCGTTAATTGAATTGTCAAATACTTGCAGTTTGTCAGGCTGTACTTCACTTTTTAAAGCTTTCAACATGTTCACATCTGCTGCAGTCAGTGAAAAGGAGGCTGGGGTGTACATTCTTTAAGTGTGACTCCACATATACTGAATGCAACTTTCCGTTCTATGTATGGCCTTTCATGGGATGTAAAAGGTTAGCAGAGAACACTCAGCATGTCAGTAGCTGCTTCATCAGAAATCCGCTGCTTTAATTGTAGTCTGCAGGAGATGTCAAAAGAAGCAAAAATACATTTATTGACAAGTTGAACAGCCCTTTAGGATTGGGAAGAACTTAGTTTTTTCTCCAGACTTACTGGTTTTGTAGTGGTTGGTGTGGCCAGTGTGGGAAGCAGACTTTCAAACATATGGCATGAGGTAGTTGGTGGGAGGTAGGTAAGTTGATACACTTCATTTGCCACTCTTGTGTGCTCCCAGTTTCTTGTCTCCAAGTTTTCAATTCCACCTCAAATGCCCCTTCTCCATCTTGAGTTGTAACAGGCCAGCAATTCCTAGGAGCAGCTGGGGATATTGCTTTTCTATGAAGCTTCAAATACATTCCTGAATCTTTATCTCTGTCAACCTGTAATCTCTCGTAACAAAGCTTGGAACATGTGAATGATGTGGCCAGCCCAGTGCTGCAGAGTGAAAGCAATGTGGCTTAATATTGGACTGCACAAAGATGCTGGCATTACTTGCTTATCCTTTTTGAGAATTTGGGCAACTTTGCAGAGGCATAGATATTTTTCCAAAATATTGCGATACATTCTGTCAGCAATCCAGGTCTCAGAAGGGCAGAGGTAACTGTTGCATGATGGGCCATGTGTTGTGTATTAGGACCTGATCTTCAAAGACCCTTCTCAATCAGCTAAAGCCTGTAGTGGTACATTAATGGTAGTGATTTTTTTATTAATAACTTCCTTTGCCAAGAGTTACCCCGAAATATGGAAAGTCATAGTCATGCATCTGCACCAGGACCATAGTCCACTATGCTCCTATCATCTATATACCTATCCAAAAGTGGTCCATATTTTTAAAGAGTCTCACCTTGAGCGTGCTTTGTAAGAGTGCAGTTATGGCAAGTTGGTAGAAGACCTGGGTTTTGCTGATAACTAAGGTACATCCTTTTGTACACTGCAATGAATAGAGTATGTTTTGAGTTTGGCCTCTGAGTAAGGACATTTGTTAGAGGTGAGGCACAGTTTTGTGGTGAGAAAGATTGAGAAAGGCTTTAGAGCAATAACACAATCTTGTTATGGCTAGACTTCACCAAAATAGGTTTTGTTGTGGGCTGCTCAGTTAATATCATGCTTGCATATCATTTTGGGCGTCATGGTAGCATAGCGATTGGCATGACGCTATTACAGCTCGGGTAGTCAGAGTTTGGAGTTCAATTCTGACACCGTCTGTAAGAAGTTCATACATCCTTCCCGTGAGCACATAGGCTTTCCTCGGGTGCTTCAGTTTCCTCCTATGTTCTGAAGGTGCACTGATTAGTAGGCAAATTGACCTGAGGTTAGGCTGGGGTTAAATAGGTGGGTTGTTGGGTGATACAGTTCACTTGGCCAAAAGGGCCTGTTCGGCGCTGTATTACAAAATAAATAAATCAACCTTGGAGCCAACATCAAATGGAGACAAATTTCTTTGAGCAGCCAAATTTAAGAAGAAGAAAGTCTTTAACTCCGAGTGGCGTCATTGGGACGTCGTCATGGCGGCGTTTTGTTTTAGCAGGCTTTCTTATTTTTACGAGGCCGAGTTGCTATCTCGACGCTCATGCCAGCACGGATGGAAAGCGTGCAAGGGAGCTGACTGGATTCAAACTCGAGATCCTTCGCTCTGAAGTCCGGCGCTGATGCCACGATGCCACTATGCCACCAACCGGCCAGCCAAATTTAAAGAGATGTTCTATTGTTGTCCATGATTGATCTACAGCTTCAGTGAGGTCAAAGAAGGCTGTGTATAGCTGCTGCTGCTGCTCCTGATTTCTTTTTCTTGGAGTTTCAACACATCATAGCTGTCTCCACTGTGCTCCTGGGTAAACAGAGTCCACAGGAACTTAGGAGCAGCTCTCAGGAAGAGGCAGTTGAGCAGAATATTTGTCTCCTTTTTTAAGGTTGGTCACAATTTTTATGGCATGTTGAAGTCCCTTGGAATACCCTCTTCCTTCACAGTTTGGAGAGGGAAATTGTGTATTTGAGACCGAAGCTCTTAATGCTAAATTTTAGAATTTTAGTGCAGGCGGCATCTACTATTGAGGCCTTGTTATTCTTAAGTTGGGGTATTGGCTTTTCACTCAGAAGCAGCTCTACAAGCACTTGAGGACAGAGAAACGGCAGAAAAGCTGTGAGCTAAAGAACCAATGGTGAATGGAATTGAGCAAATCATTAACTACAAAATGTGTGGGTTCTTCAGTGCTGTAGAAGCTATGTTCTGTGCAAACACCCAACTCTGCTTGTACACAGTAAATAGAGTGTGAGTGTGAAGTGTATACGAGTTGACAGAGTCCAGTTAATAGTAAATAAAACAGATCAGGATAGTAGTGAAAGTTTGAGTTGTGATCAGAAGATCAGGAAATTAAACCAGTTGAGGTGAATACAATAAATAACGAGGATAAAGATGTCACCGGTGAGAATGACCTTTCAGAACCCTAACTGTAGCTATACTCCACAATAGAATGTAATTCAAGAAGTAATGGATGATTGTAAGAAAGTCGCTACAATAATTGTGGATCTGTCTAGCCTTTCTACCAAATTTACGTTACAAAGGCATGCTTAAGGGCAATTTCAGTGTGGAGTCGAGTCAGTTTATAAGATCAGTAAGTTATGAAATCAGATGGAACACAGGCGATTTTAAACCCTATCATGTGTAATGCAACAGGATTAATTAATCTCATGGCACCAGATCCTCAGGAAAGAGTGAGCATGGGGGCCCCCCAAAGCTGTGTGCTCAGTCCACTGTTGTTCACTCCACTAACCCACGACTGTGCTGCAACACACAGCTCGAACCACATCATCAAATTCGCCGATGACACAACCGTGGTGGGTCTCATCAGCAAGAATGATGAGTCAGCATACAGAGAGGAGGTGCAGCGGCTAACGGACTGGTGCAGAGCCAACAACCTGTCTCTGAATGTGAACAAAACAAGAGATGGTTGTTGACTTCAGGAGGACACGGAGTGACCACTCTCCACTGAACATCAACGACTCCTCCATAGAGATCGTTAAGAGCACCAAATTTCTTGGTGTTCACCTGGTGGAGAATCTCACCTGGTCCCTCAACACCAGCTCCATAGCAAAGAAAGCCAAGCAGCGTCTCTACTTTCTATGAAGGCTGAGAAAAGTCCATCTCCCACCTTCCCCCCCCCCCCCCCCGCCGCCATCCTCACCACATTCTACAGAGGTTGTATTGAGAGCAGCCTGAGCAGTTGCATCACGGCCTGGTTCGGAAATTGCACCATCTCGGATCGCAAGACCCTGCAGCAGATAGTGAGGTCAGCTGAGAAGATCATCGGGGTCTCTCTTCCCACCATCACAGACATTTACACCACACGCTGCATCCGCAAAGCAAGCTGCATTATGAAGGACCACACGCACCCCTCATAAACTCTTGTTCCTCCTGCCATCTGGGAAAAGGCATGGAAGCATTCAGGCTCTCAGGACCAGACTATGTAACAGTTTCTTCCCCCAAGCCATCAGACTCCTCAATACCCAGAGCCTGGCTTGACATCAACCTACTGCCCTCTACTGTGCCTACTGTCTTGTTTTTTACTTATTATTTATTGTAGTGCCTGCACTGTTTTTTGCACTTTATGCAGTCCTGGATAGGTCTGTAGTCTAGTGTGGTTTTTGTGTTTTTTCTTGTGTAGTTCAGTGTAGTTTTTGTATTGTTTCATGTAGCACCATGGTCCTGGAAAACATTGTCTCGTTTTTACTATGTTCTGTACCAGCAGTTATGGTTGAAATGACAATAAAAAGTGACGACTTGACTAACACGGTGCAATTTCATATTTTAGTTTGAGTGAGAAGCAACAGTATGCAAGATTGTTAAACAGGTATGAAGTCAGAGTTACTTAATGTACATGGAGGAAAATAGAGTGAGGAACAATGATAGACGAGCAGAGGCAAACATTTCAAGTTGAGGTTTATTGTTATAGGCATACATAGTATAATAGTTCCATTTAATATCAGAGAAATGTATACTATATAAATCCTGAAATTCTTGTAAGCTGTAGACGTCCACGAAAACAGAAGAGTGCTCCAAAGAATGAGTAGCAGTTAAAATGTTACAACCCCAAAATCACCTCCTACTCCCTCTCTCACACAAAAATAGCAGCAAAACAATGGCCTACCCCCACCCATTCCACAAAAAAAGCATCAGTACCCAGTAAAGATCTGCAGTGCAACAAAAAAAAAATCAATTACCCCACAATTTGACATGCCACAAGTGCTCTCTCCTCCTTCCCCTCTCTCCCCCTCTCTGGTAGAAATTATTTTCATAGATGAACACAAAGGAGTTGCCATTGAGTACCATCGTCACTCTGCCTTGCCTACGTTACAAAAGCCAACTATTTGTAGCAGCACAATACATAACAGAAGAAAAAGGAGCAGGAGTAGGCCACCTAGCCCGTCAAGCCTGCACCAGATCATGCCTGATCTGGCTGTGGACTCAGCTCTACCTATCTGCTTTTTCTCCATAACCTGTGGTTAGCACGATGCTATTACAGCTCGGGCATTGGAGTTCGGAGTTCATTTCTGGCGACTTCTGTAAAGAGTTTGTATGTTCTACCTGTGGAATGTATGGATTTTCTTCCAGTGCTCTGGATTCCTCCCACAATCCAAAGGTGTACCAGTTAGTAGGTTAATTGTTCATTGTCAATTGTCCTTTGCTTAAGTTGGAGTTAAAATTGGGGGTTGCTGGGTGGCACAGATCAAAGGGCCTATTCTACACTGTGTCTCTTTTAGAAAAAAAATTAAATATTTACTGATGTAGCCCTCTACTGCTTCCCTAAGCAGAGAATTCCACAGATTCACCACTCTCCAGGAAAAGCAGTTTTTTCTCATCTGTCTTAAATCTGTTACTCCAAATCTTGAGCCTGTCCCCCAATTCTTCTCACTTACCAGTGAAAACAACTTTCCTGCCTCTATCTTATCTATACCTTTCATAATTTTATATGTTTTATAAGTCTTATTCTTTTGAATTTCAGCAACTATAGTCCTAAGAAACTCAATCTCCCCTCAGCTTTGGAACTAACCTTGTGAACTTACTCAGCACCATCTCCAAAGCCAGTATGTCATTCCTCAAGTGAAGAAACCAGAACTCCATGCAGTACTCTAGGTGTGGCCTCACCAATGCCCTGTACAGTTGCAGCATGAACCCACTGCTCTTAAATTCAATCTCTCGAGTGATGAGGCCAACATTCCATTTGCTTCTTGATGACCTTTTTCACCTACAAACCAACCTTTTGTGACTCATGCACAAGACTCACAGATCTCTCTCCAGAACAGCATGCTGACATGTTTCATCCATTTAAATAATCATCTGATCTTCTATTTTTCCTTTCAAAGTTGTAAACGTAACTTTGCTGGATCAAATAACGACAGCACAAAAAGAGCATTATTTATCTTTTCACCCGTTTATTTCTTCGAGCTCAGCCGGAAAGTGAACTTGGACCCGACATCAGGGAGAGACCCTTTCTCATCTCCCCGGCAGTTCTACAAGTTCACTGCCCGATGTCAGAATTGTCAGAAGTTATAAGGCCATCGATACAAAAGAACAATCAGTTTGATAACCATTCTAGTCAAGTCAATGGACTATTGGTACAGAGAACAATCAGTTTGATAACTATTCCGGTCAAGTCAATGGACTATTGATACAAAAGTACAATCAATTTGTTAGACACTGTAGCCACGTTAAATAAAAAAGGAATGTCCTACCTGGTTTGCTGGAGTCACAACTTAATTACAAAGATAAGAACATCCGTCAAATTTGTGCTTTAATTAAGAAAGGAATGTTCTGTCTAACTTCCATCAGGTACTGCTTTTTGTCAAAATCAAAAGGTGTGAAAAGCCCAGAGACATCCATGTGGATCTGGGCGAACTTTAATCATCTTGCTCCAAGGAAGGCAGCTGTGAGACATTATTCAAACACACTGCAGTCACAGACATAGTCAGTACTTAATCCATTGTTTACAGGAATCTGACAATTCCCCATTCCCTTAAACTTTATCAAAGTGGATGACTTGAATTTTCTAACATTGTAATCTGCCAGACTCGTGCCCACTCACTTCATCTATCTATACCTCTCTGCACAATTTGCTTTTCCGGTCAAATTGGTGTCATCAATAAACTTAGATGCACTACACTTGGTTGCTCTTCCAAATCATTAATATATATTGTGAACAGTTGCAAGCCCAGCACCAACCCCTCTAGCACTCCGCTCATCACTGACTGTCACCTATTTAATCAAAACACCCTTCCTTCTATTGGTTAACCAATCCTCTATCCATGCTAATACATTACCCCCACCTCCATGCATCCTTATAGATGCTTTTTATGCGGCATATTATTGAACACTTTCTGGAAATCCAAATATACAATATCCACCTGTTCCTCTTTATCCTAATACTCAAAGAACTCCAGTAATTTTGTCAAACAGGACCTGCCCTTCACGAATCTATGCTGTGTGTGTCTGATAGAACTAATTCTGTGCAAATATTTCACTATTTCTTCCTTAAAGATAGCTTCAAGCTGTTTCACAGCTGCAGATGTCAAGCTAACTGGCCTATAGTTGCCCACCTTTTACCTACATCATTTTTTAAACAGTAGTATGATATTTGCTGTCTTACAACCTACTGGGACCTCCCTAGAGTCCAGAGAATTTTGATATATTATCATAAACGTGTCTTGTATAACTCTGCTGTTTCTTTCAGTACCCTGTGGTGCATCCCATCTGGACCAGGGACTTGTCTACCTTTAAGGCCATTAGTTTGCTCAACACTACCTCTTTAGTGACAGTGATTGTATCGAGGTCCTCACCTCCCATCGCATCAGTGATCCCTCTTTGGAATGTTGGATATGTCTTCCACCATGAAGTCTGGCACAAAATAGCTGTTCAAGACTTTGGTCATTTCAACATTGTCTGATATTAATTCCCCCTTCTCATTTTCCAAGGGACCAGTGTTCATTTTAACCACCCTTTTCTGCTTTAATGTGATTATAAAGTTTTTACTGTATGTTTTTATACTTTGTTCTAGTTTACTTTCATAATCTAACTCCCCTTATTGGATTTAATGATTCTTTGTTACTTTTTAATGTTTTCCCAATCTTCCATTTTCCCACTACTCTTGGCAACTTTGTATGCAGGAGCTTTTACTTTGATACCGTCTTTTATCTCCTTAGTTTTATATCCATGTCTGGCTCTTTTCACCCTCACTGTCCTTGCTTTTAACTGGAATATACTTTTGTTGAGCGCCATGAAAAATGTCTTTGAAAGACTTCTGCTCTTCCTTGAATATCCCACCATCTAGTCTGTGCTCCCAGTCTACACTAGCAAGCTCTTCCCTCATCCCATTTGTAGTCTCCCTTACTTAGGCATAATAGACTGGTTTTGAGTCGAACTATTGCACCCTCTATTTGTATGAGAAATTCATTCGTACTGTAATCACTCTTTCCCAGAGGAACCCTAATTGCAAGGTCGTTAATTTTACATGACTCATTGCACATCACCAGATCTAAGATATAATTTTCCCTCATAGGTTCAGTAATATGCTGTTTCAGAAAACTATTAGGATACATTCTATAAAGTCTTCCTGAAGACTTCCTTGACTAACTTGATTTACCCAATCTGTATGCAAGTTGAAGTCCCCCAAGAAAACTGCCATCCCATTTTTACACGCATCAGGTATTTCTTGGTTTATTACTCATTCCACTGTAATGTTATTATTCAGTACCCTATAAATAACTCCCACCAGTGACCTTTTTCCCCTCTTGCCAGTTGGACTAAGCGTTCTGCTCCTTAGATCTTATATCATCTCACTGTCACCTTGACCGCATCCTTACTTAAAAGTGCTCTCCCACCTCCATTACCTTCCTGCCAATCCTTCTATATTACCTGATACCCTTGCATGTTTAATTCCTAATCATCTCCACTTTGTCAACATGCTTCTCTAATGTTCACCAGATCATACCCCTTTGTACCATGTTTACTGAAATTGCCTCAGGTACTATGGGCTTTCTGTTAAAATGCCCTTACACTCATTGACATTTTAGAATCTAGTAACCTTGTGTCTTTTGCATTTGATTTTTCTCTGACATTTTTCTAGCTTTTGCTTTGCTCTCTGCGTTGCTTCCATTTGTCTTTCTGCCTGGACACACATTATTGTGCCACATCAATTTAAGCCCTCTTCAACAACACTAGCAAACAATCCCCTAGGACATTGAGCCCAGTTCTGTACTGGTCCTACCTCCTGGAGAACCATTTCCAGTGCCCCAGGAATCTGAAACCCTCCCTCCTGCACCACTGCTCAACCCACATATTAATCCAAATTATGCTACTGTTCCTACTCTGACCAGCACGTGACACAGGTATCAATCCTGGGATTATTACCTTGAAGTTCCTATCTTTAAATTTATTTCGTAGCTCTGTTTGTAGGATTTCCTTCCACTCCTTTCCCATATTATACAAGCACCATGACAACTGGCTGATCATGCTCCTCTTCCAGAATGCCCTGCTGCTGCTCTGATAGATCCCTGACCTTGCACCTAGGAGGCAACACACCAATCAGGAGTCTCATTTGATCATAAAACCATAAGATCTAGGAGTAGAATTAGGCCATTTGGCCTGTCATATTGGTTCCACCATTTCATCATGGCTGATCTATTTTGCCTCCCAGCCTTATTCTCCTGTCTTCACCCAGTATTCCTTCATGCCCTGTCTAATGAAGAATCTGCCAACCTCTGCCTTAATTATGCCCAATGACTTCGTCTCCGCAGTCGGCTGTGGCAATGACTTCCACAGATTCATCACTGACTGGCTAAAGAAATTCCTCCTCGTCTCTGTTCTTAAACTCCCCTACCATAGGACGCATCCTCTTCGCATCCACTCTGATAGGTTTCGATAAGGTCACCCCTCAGCTTCTGAATTCCAATGAGCACACACCCAGAGCCATCAAGTACTCTTCATATGGCAAACCTTTCAATCCCAAACATGAGGAAATCTGCAGATGCTGGAATTCCAAGCAACACACACAAAAAATGCTGGTGAATGCAACAGGCCAGGCAGCATCTATAGGAAGAGGTACAGTCCACCCTTCGGTCTTTTCACTCTAATCCTCCCCACTCCAGCAATAGCCACTCTGCTTAAGCCTATCTTCTCTTTGTTGGCCCTTGCCAAATTCCTAGTTGCCCAATCAATTTAGAACCAATCATAAAGCCCTAACAGGCTCTGCCTTTTCACTGACTTTACTGACATAAAGCCTGTAGACCTAAACTTAAATTAACAGATTATACATAGTATACACAACGAAAGGGTGTCTGTGGGTTGGTTTCTGGTTTAAAAGAATGAGAGATGATGATGAAATATAAGATTCTAGGGGAGTTTAACTTGGTCAGGGGTGATGGGGATCTAGAACCAAGGAATGTAATTCCACAAAGTGGTTGCCTATTTAAGAAGGAAATGGTGAAGAATTTAAGTTCTCAAATGGTCATGATTCTTTGGAATTCTCTGTCCCATTCAGTTGTGGAGGCTGAATCTTCAAATACATTTGAGGAAGAGATAAACGTTTTTTTTTTACTCTGGAGGAGCAGACGATTATGGGGGACAGGCAACTGAATACAGCTGAGGCCATGATCCTATTGAATGGGGAAGAAAACGTGAGGAGCTGTATAGCCTACTTTTCCCATTGATATTCACAATCCAAAAAGCAGCAGTTTTTCAACTTCACTAGTATAAATCATACAGAATAAAATGGTGTTTCCATACTTGATTATCAGATTTTAATTTTTTGTTTCCAAGTACTGCAGTCTTTGATTATATTTGTTGAATCATTTCATTTTAATCTGATTTTTGTTACATTATTTAGGTTTTATTTTGGCATTAATATAGATCTACCAATGCACATCCCTTCCTCTTCTAATATCTTATTGATGTGCTTTATCTGCAGGGCATTGCAACATTGTGAGCAGTTGATCACACGATATAACCGGGAAGATAGCAAGCTCTGCCTAGCAAACAGCAATTCTTTGCCGGAGTACAGTGCCTCTAGTCACATTGGCAAGGCAGTAGAGGACTGCATGAGAGCAATCTTTGGTGTCCTGCTGAACTTGACCAATGACAATGGTAAGTTTCTATAGAAGGACCGTGCCTGTTCCCAGCTAGCAAGTTAAATAGGCTGGGTCTTGAGACTGTATCATTGACTTCTGCAGTGGATTGCAGTAAACCACTGGGTTGGATGACCTTAAAATATAGGAATAGAATTAGGTCAATTCGCCCATCAAAGAAGAAGAATAGCCCTTAACTCGGCAGTGGAGTTATCAGCGCACCGTCATGACGGTGTTTCCATAGCAAGCTATTCTTGTTGTTACAAGACCGAGTTGCTAGTTCAACGCTCAACCCGACTTGGATTCGAACTCAGGAGCCTTCGCTCCAGAGTCTGGTGCTGATATTATTGTGTCACCAAGCAGGACAATTTGCCCATGGAGTCTGTTCCGTAATTCGATCATGGCTGGTTTATTTTCCCTTTCAACCCCATTTTCTTGCCTTCTCACAATAACATTTGACACCTTTACTAATCAAGAACCTATCACCTCCACTTTAAATAACCCAATGGCATGACTGCCATAGCACTCCATTGCAATGAATTTCACAGCATCTCCAGCCTCTGGCTGAAGAAATTCCTCCTCTTCTGTGTTCGAAGGGGTCATCCTTCTATTCTTGAGCTGTGTCATTTGATCCTAGTCTCTCCCACTGTTGGAAACATCCTCTTCGTGTGCACTCTATCAAGGCCTTTTAATATTTGGTAGATTTAAATGAGAGCTCCCTTCATTCTTCTAAATCCAGTGAGTGGAGGCACAGAGCTGTCAAACACTCTTCATATATTTACCCTTTCGTTCCTGGAATCATTCATGTAAATCTCCTTTGGATCCTCTCCAATGCCAGCACGTCCATCCTTAATTTTGTGGCATGAAAAGGGATTGGGTAACATTAAACTGGGAGGGCCTCCAAAAGATAAGTTCTGTGTTTAGTCTGTCCTTTCAGATTTCTCCTGTGAATTCTTTGAGGAACATTAATTCCATTATTGGCCCTTTGCCTCAGTCCATAAGATTGAAAATTTTAAATTGACCTATCTGCCGACCAATTAATGAACAAGGAATCGGTATGCTCATGACCTTGGCATGTCTGCCATTTTTGGTACTGTTATATATGTTCAGTGGCCCATTTTATTAGGTAGACAGCAAATACCTCGTTAATGCAAATATCTAATCAGCCAATCATGTAGCGACAACTTCATGCATAAAAGCATGCAGACATGGTCAAGAGGTTCAGTTTGTTTTAGGCAAACATCAGAGTGGGGAAGAAGTATGATTTAAGTGACTTTGACGGTGGAATGATTGTTGGTGCAGACAAGGTGGTTTGAGTATCTCAGAAACTGCTGATCTCCTGGGATTTTCATGTACAACATTGTCTAGAGTTTACAGAGAATAGTGCAAAAAACAAAAAAGAAAAAATTTCAGTGGGTTGCAGTTCTGCAGGCGAAAACTCCTTGTTAATGAGAAAGGTCTGAGGAGAATGACCAGATAGATTGAACCTGGCAGGAAGGCAATAGTAATTGAAATAACCACACATTACCTACTGCTGTGCAGAAGAACGCACAACACATTGAACCTTGAAATTAATAGGCTAAGCAGCAGCAGACCATGAACATACACTCATTGGCCACTTTAATTAGGCACTTGAGGTACCTAATAAATTGGCCACTGAGTGTAAATAGGGCTTCACAACAGTGGCAGCTACAAAGGCAGAAGTGAGCTGCCTGCTGTTGTTCAGTGCTGTTCATTCATCCTGTTGCTACCTACATCAAACATCTAGCCTAGTTAGTTCAACAGCCTCCTTCATCTCCCTGCTGGTGTCAGGTTCCTGACAGGCTTAAAGAAGCAAATTTTGTAGCATTTAATGGTGTGCTTTCAATAAAAATACTTCCTCTTCTTGCTTTTAAACTTCAGGTTACTCATTAGAGAAGCTTCGGCATCAATCAGTTAAACTACTGGACCAGAAATTGTAATGTTAGAGATGTGTCTGGAATTTAGCGTACATAAAAGTACTGGCAAAATTTCTAGCTTGATTATATTTATTGTGTTCGTGGGCAATTACTCTGCTGTTTCCCAGCATCTGTGGTTTAAAATCATATTTAATAGATTGATTATAAAAGGAAAAACTGTTTTAAAATTCAGAAAACAAACAAAACAGCAGATACTGGAATCTGAAAGGAAAGTAGAAATGTTGAAAAAATTTGGCCATTCAAGCAGCATGAGTGGAAAGAGAAACCATTTAACATTTTGGTCGAGTAACCTTCATCAGAACTTAAGGTTCCCTATTAGATGCAACAATGGCTTTGCCTCAGGCTTTTACACCATTGCTTTTATCTGATAAATACTCTTATTTTTATTAGTTTATTTTTAAAATTTTGCTTGAGTGACTGACTATTTGAGGGGTCTTTATTGTTCATGAACAATAGGTATTTTAATAATGGTCTTGGAACTGAAATGTAAACTTTCTCTTTCTACAGATGCTGTCTGATCTCCTGAGTGTTTTTAACAGTTTACAGATTTCTGGCGCCTGCAATTTTATTTATATATATATATATATATATTTTTTTTTCTTTTTGACTGTTGTTATCTGCAGTTATTTGCCTTCCTTTCTCATTTGGTTGCAGAGCAAGGTGAAAAGTCTTCTCTGCTGTTCTTGAGCTAGTAAATGCAGCCACTTATGTGATCTAGCAATATCCCTTAACCACACTTCCTGTATTATTATGTTCTAACTGAATTCATTTTCTATATTAAAGGGGGGTCTGTGCTGGGAAGTGATCAAACCATCAAATCATAACATGGGAATACCGCCCAAACCAGAGTAGTATATTAGTATAAATGTTAATTAGCCAGAGTGTGACATCCATTTTGCTTTCTATTCATATTTTTTTTGAAGGAGAGCAGTGCTTGCAAAGCATATATTTATTGCCCATTGATCTTGAGTAGTTGCTGGTAGGCATTATCCTTGAACTGTTGTCAGGATTGTACTTATCCAGACAGATAAAGTGTATTCCATCACACTTACCTGACCATTATAGATGGTGATTTTTTGATCTCAGCAAGATCATTGACAAAGCACGTGGAGATGATTGGGCTAAGACAGTGGCAACTTCCTGCCGCCGTGATTCAAACCTTGGATTATTTCCCTCTATGATCATAACAATATCCAACCATTTGCCGGTTTTCCCTTTGGTGCTTATTCCTAAAGCAGGCATTCTTCCTGTGATGGGATTAGAATAAGTAATTTCTGCTACAAGATTAGTGAGGGAGACTTAAGATATATTAATGGATTATTTTAGTTTACTCACCACTCACTACAGTCTTGCAACCATGAGCTTCTACTGCTTTTGGTACTTTTTCCCCAAGTGGGCCATTTTAATGCGGAAAGCACAGGTTCATCAGCAAAGAGGAGACAGTAGATGGGTCGGGCGGTAACTTCTTGGCCCATGTTTGACCTGATGCAACAAGCTCTGGCGTCAATACTGATGACTTCCAGGGTAACTGCCTCTACTTTTTATACTACTCCACTGCCAGTTATGGAGAGTCTTTGCTGCTAGTGAGACAGGATATAACTGAAGTTGCTGATAGAGGCTGCATGTGGCCTGTCAGGTATGAATCTGCTCCTGTGACTACCTTCGAATTGTCACGTAACAACTATAGCTCAGCTCTGTCAATTAAGTCTCGAGAGCAGATTGGCTGCACTGCGTACAACGTTGCCATGTCTGAACTTGGTGTTTATATTTTTGTATCATCTTTAACTTTTTTGTTACAACTAAACTGTACCTTGATGATTCTTGATTAGTCAGGGCGTCAGAGGTTACGGGGGTAAGGGGAGGGCATGAATGGGGTTGAGAGTAATCAGCCATGGTGGAATTGTGGAGCAGACTTAATGGGGCAAATGACCTAATTTTGTTCCTATTGCAGGTGTTCCCAACCTGACCCATGGACCCTTTGCTGAATGGTATTTGGCCATGGCATAAAGAAGGTTGGGAACCCCTGTCCTAAAGTAGGTCTTGTGGTTTGTTGAATATTAAAGAGCACTGTTCAGTGGGCAATGACTTGGGGCATCTGGAGTCACGAGCCAGGCTGGGCAGGAGATCTCCACTAAAGAACAAGTGAATCAGGTTGTTTTTTTTTAAACGAGCATCTGGTAGTTTCATGTGTATAATTACAGGCACTAGCTGTTGGTTGGTAACTTAACGTTTACATTTCTGTGGGTATTCAAAGGTGCCATTTACTTGCCCATGATCTTAATTAACATGTAAACTTAGTGCTTGTTTCTCAGCCTGTCTTACTATTTGTTCTGTTATTCCTTTGTCACTTTAGAGTGGGGCAGCACAAAGACTGGTGAGCAGGACAACCTCATCAGTACAACCATGAACTGCGTGCTTCAGGTGCCACAGTACATACCTCAGGAACAGAGATTTGATATTCGAGTGCTGGTAAGAAAATTACATTATTTCCAGCTTAGCTTCTCCCCTCTAAATGATAAATAGAATTTTATTTACAAGCTAAGTTCATTTCTCAATGTCTCTTTCAATGTGAATGCAATCAGCTTCTTTAAACTACTTGATTGCCTCGGTGCATAATGTCCACTCGTCGTAAAAAGCAAACGGCGCCAGTACTTGTGTGATGATCTTTATGGAACATAATGTGCCAGATTAGACGGTAGATTGCACTTTAGTCAGGTGTTTTGATTTATGAGTTATGTGCAAGCACAACACAGTAAATATGAATGCCTTGCTGGAGATTTACACTGGCTAATGGTTCACTGATTCTTCCCGATAACAACATGTTCATTTTCTGATCTGTAAACTGTTTTAGTCAAAACATGTGGACGAAGGCACATGACAGCAGAGATGTGGACTCTATCTCTACTCTCTTCCTCTCCTTTGTGGCTTGCAGTTCTGTTTTTGAACCTAAGTCCTTCACTTATGCATAAAATTACTAATTTTGGGTTTTTGGAAATCTGTAGACTTTGAGATCTTTCTTAGCATTAAGCCATGTAATGACCCAGATTGAGCAGAAGATATGGGGTGAAGCATCTGCTTGGTCAAGGGTGTGCCTTGGTTAGGGCCCCAGGGTCAGCAAAAAGTACACTCATGAGGTGAGGGGGAAATTCCATATAAAAGGCTGGGCTTGGAGTTTAGTAGAGTGACAGATTAATTCCTGTTTGGAGTTTGGGCAGGAGACTGGCTACAGTACACGTTGTTGTTGTTGTTCGTCCTTCGTAGTCGAAGATGACCATGGCTTCAAAGTCAAATGGGAGATTGGTGGCTGTGGGTCCGGAGGTGACTGATGAGGCCAATTCGGGCCCTGAAGGCTCGCCCACATGTGGGACACAAGTGGGTGGGTGCTGTCGTGGCAGTGGATGCTGCTCGGGCCTTGCGCACAGCACGCTTTCGTTGCACACGAAACATTTACAATGTCAATGGAGTTAGAGTTGATTCAACTAATTTCTCCAAATCATAGGCTGATTAACTATTATTCAGCTACCAAATACATACCTTAATATCAGAATCACTTCACCTGGTAGAAAGTATTTCACCTGATGTGATTTCTGCCCATTGTCATTTTGTGCACACACAAAATATATATAGTAGCATTTCAGTGGAATCCATGCGAAGCAGAGCTGGAGGCAGCTGCAGAGGTTGAAGGTGATGCTGTGAGTGTGGATAACTGGGATTCCAAGGGAAGCTGACACCAATGAAGGTGAACAAGGTAGCAATGAAAAATGGAAGTTCCATTGGAGAAGGTCATACCAAAGGGAGGGTTATGTCGTGCCCCCTATATCTCAGCCCTGTGGGGTGGTGGGGGCGGGGGTGCAGATTCTGAACAGTTCTGGGATTTAGTGGAATTTGTGATCAGTTAAACCATTCCCAACTTGACTAAGACCGATGCTGCCCTTTTCTCATTTTGGTCACAGTGGAAGATGCTGTTCTGTACCACATGGATTCATTGCTGAATTATCAGCATTATGCAGAGATAATTTGCCCTGTTAAATGGAGCTGATCTTGCCAGTAAATGGGATTTTTAAAAATTATTTTACAGTATCTGTGTGCTGTGAAATGAGCTTTGTTGGTGTGTGGGAGGAGTAGCGGGTGGAGAGAGATAAGATGGTTAACAGAAGGCCAGTGAATCAGTGGTGTTAGATCAGACTTCAGGAACAGCCTGCTGGAGCGTAAGCAGCACTGACTCATTCAGCCTCCACGCAGTAGGATGTTTGTACAGCCCAAGGGTGAAAACTGCTTCTATGCTGTTAAAAGAAATAAAGTACTTAAGATAATCAGATCATAAGCCTTCTCTTATTCCTTGCCCTTGGCTTTTGTTCTCTAACCTGCCAAAGAGCTCAATTGTCACCTACATAAGGGAAAAATGAATTTTCAGGTAACTTCTCCCAGTCCACAGATGCAGTATTAATGGCTGATGGCTCTTGAATTTAATATTTTATTCAGTGTCATAACTACATACTTGCCTCCACTTCTGACATCCTTCTTACATGTTTGAATATGTGAATCGTGCATCAGACTGCATGGGTCTGATCAAAGCGTTGCTTTTTGTGACATTGGCATTCTTCTTCCGCACTTCTCATTTGGGACATCAATCTGAGTATTTGCTGCAGTTATCGAAACCTAAAAGAAGGGCTTTTAAAAGAGATTCAACTGAGATATAATTGCTTTGTACCTTCATCACAGCACTTGAATCCATCCTCTGACCCCACAGGGCAGCAGAGTGGTTCAGCCGTCTCACGGTTCCAGTGATCCGGATGTGATTCTGTCCTCCAGTTCTTTCTGTAAGGAGTTTGCTTGCTCCCTCTCAGTGATTGTCTGGGTTTACTTTGAATTTCCTTGCATCAGCCCAAAGAACTGCTGCATTTTAGGTTAATGGTCTTTGTAAATGATCCCTGGTGGCGGTGGCTGGTGTGGGAGAATTGCAGGAATGCAAGTTGGCAAATCAGAATCAGATTTAATATCACTGGCATATGTTGTGAAGTGTTTTGCTTTGCGGCTGCAGTACATTGCAATACATAATGTAAACTCTAAATTGCAATAAGTATATACAAAATAAAGAAAATAAAAGGAGTAGTGCAAAAAGAGAGGGGAGAAAATAAAGGTAGTTTTCATGGGCTCATTGTCCATTCAGAGATAGCGAAGGGGAAGAAGCTGTTCCTGTTTAGAATTAAACGGGAATATTTGATGATTCTCATCAGAGCTGCATGCAGACAGTTGCCCCTTAATGGCACCATCTTGAATCAAATGAGGCTCATTTGACCACATGAAAATATGAAGGGAATAATAGATGAAAGAAGTGTTGTCACACAAGCTCTCTTCTCAATGTAGTTTAGTAACAAAGCGCGGCAACATCCTGTGATCAATATGATAGAAATACATCATGTGTTCTAGTAGTTTGGATGTATTGGTCAGGCTCAGTTTCAATGCTTTATTATTGCTGGCAGTTCACTGTCTCATATTAGTAACAGTGCTAATGGCATGCAGCGTGTGCAGACCAAGACAAATTTGCATTTACATAATGTCTTCCTAACCTAATGACATTGCAAAGCATTTTACGGGCACTTGAAATGCATTTAATATTCTAATGTAGTGAAATGCAGTCTTATGGAGTTGTGTGCACAGTGGGATTGTGTGTGCACTGGAATAAGTTATCACTATGAACAGTGCCATGGGCAGACTGGAAGTACTTGATTTCAAAATTCAATGCTATTACGATTAGTTCCTGCTTGTGATATCCCTGTGATCACAGTTATCTGCTATTTTACACAGGACAGTTATTGAGAGTGGTCTCTATATGCAGGACTTGCGCTCAAAATCCAAGCATTGGACTCCTGCCAAACTCCACTTGATGTCTTTACCTAAATACTGACCTCTTGACATTTTTGCAAACCCCTGACACTATACTGAGATAAATGAATAAAACAAAATTCACCTTAAATTTGGAAGTTTTCCAGCATTTTTTAAAAATCTATAACAATATTTTCTTGCAAAAAGGGCTAAATTCCAGAATAATGTTTGTAATCTCCTTTAAAACCCTTTGGGAACCACACAGGTTGTTGCCCTTGAAGATCGCCCAGTCCCCATTTCTCTTTCCCATGTCCTCTAGGACTGGCTTCCCTTAAGTTCTACATCCACAGTCTTCACTAGTTTCAGATGGAAAAATAAGCAGTGGGCAGTCGGAATATTTACTCAAATTTCCCGTGTTTGTGTTTTCAGGGTCTAGGCCTGCTGATTAATCTTGTGGAGCACAGTGCTCGCAATAGGCATTGTCTTGTTGACATGGAAACACCGTGCTCCTTTGATTCATTCTGTGCTGTGGATGGAAACGATAGTTTGCGGATGGAAGGACAGGTGCGAGCTATCGAGGCCTTGGTGCAGGTGAGTGTCTTATACAAAGAAGTAAGCATTTGATGAAATGACTTTTTCATATTGTGTAAGTATTGATTAAGCCAGGATGATTGATCCTGATTGGAACATAAAACGAGACTACTCTTCCTATAAAGCACTTTGCCCAGGCTTCCTTGTACACAAGATAAATGTGCCAGATAGTGAGATCTTTAGTTCAACACTGCTTTCTTGTTGATTGATTGGATTGTCTACAATATGACATAAGGTTAGATAAATGGTCCCGAAACGTTTTTGGGTTACCGGCTCGTTCGTACCCAGACCACGTCCCCAGTGTTTCTCTCTCCCATTCCAGCCGTTCCATAGAACTATAAAGAATTTTGGTTTGCATTACACAGTGAAAGAAAATAGGAACTGCAAATTCAAAAGTGAGACCAATCTGCAAAAATTATTTAAGTCTAATTTAAAGCTACAAATAAAATTATTTCTTTATTCATTTGCAGTAAACACAATTTTCAACAACAATTTTATTGCTAACATTAGTAATCCAACTATTCACCGCTTCATTACTTTTTCACCGTTCAATGAGATGGATGGGCTTGGTGCAGTGATATCAGCTTCTCAGCATCAGGCTGAATATCACTTAGAAGGAGTCTCAGATCTACCCCCCCCCCCCCCCACCCCATTCAGTGAATTGCACTGTGTTCGTTCTCTTGAAAGAATTTGGGTGACTATGCTAAAACCACACTCCATTAAATATGATGTTGGAAAGTCAATAAAGAACACCTTAACTTTTTTCCACAATGCATGATAGCGTTCAGGAGGTTTCTTTATGCAACCAAAAGTCTTGTTATTTTTTGACATCGTCTTCAGCTCAAAATCATTTTGTAATGGGATTAGTTCTTCTTCCATCCTTCCTGTTAATTCCTCATTACAAATGTTCAGGAATAGATTTATTACTCAATCTAGAATTTGATCGAGAGAAGATCTTAAAATCTTACTGATGTCTTTTTGCAGCTCACCCAGCTGGTTACAGTATACTTGAAGATCATAATCTGATATTCTTTCTTCCAGCTCAGAGAGGTTTGGAAATTGGGAAAGGTCGCAGTGGCCAATGTTGCGCTTTAATAGGGTTAACTTGAACAGAAATATGGAGATGACTGAATTGACTTTGATAAGATTCACATCATTTCCTTGTAATTGAAGCTGGATTTCATTAAACTTTGCAAATAACTCTGACAAATAAGCAATGTCACACCTAATATTCTTGAGTTGATTATTGAATGAAGCATTTGTGTCTTCAAAGAATTTTATCACATACAAGTGTCTCAGGCAGTTTCCTTTGGAGAGCCATCTGACTTCTCTGTAACAGCAAATGTTCAAACTTTTCATCATTCTCAATACAAAGCTCTCAAAATAGTCAAGAATTGAAAGCATGGAATTTGATTTTATTTACTGCTGTGATAACGGTATTTAATGATTTCTGCAGCCAATCACTTAGGTTTTTTGTGAGATGATGTCTGTGAATTACACAGTGAATGGAAAGTATATTAGATACAGCTTTTTTCAAGAAAGTATAACACCACAGTGGTGTCCTGTCATTGATGGTGCCCCAGTTGTTGACCAAGCAAGAATATTGGTGAGCATAATATCCTTCTCTTTTTAAAAAAAATTGCACAACGACCCAAAATATTGACTCCCCCTTTGTATCTGTTTCTAGTCCCCTTGCAAATAATAACTCTTACACCAAGCTTACATCTTTTATGAAGTGAACACAACCAAGAAGGAAAGATTCGTTATTTGGCAAAGTTGACTTATCCATTTGCAGAGCAAATCCTGTTGTCCTAAGTATGTTACACAGTGTATCTTCCACATTCTTGAATATTTCATCTATTCATCTCTGAACAGAGTTGTCGCTTTAATTGTTTGGTCTTAGTGACTTACGCAAAGCCGTATTCAGAACCTCCCTTATTGCTGGCAGTATCAGTTCTCCAATTGTATGGGCCGATCCATATTTAACACTGAGAAATATAATAATGTGTGAAGCGTGCAAACTATCACTGTTTTGTTGTGAAGTGCTGGCAAACATGTTTTGGAGTGTTTTCTATTTCTGAAAATTTTCACAAATTGAAAATAAGCCAGATTTTTGTTTGTTTTATTATAGTATATTTTCTTCAAATGTTAAATGAGCCCGGACAGTTTCATTGCTTCATTTGAAAAAACCTTTTCAGACACAACAGACAGATTGTCTGCTATTAGTTTCTTGCTGCTGGTAGAAATCCACATTTCAGATACACCACACCATACTGTCTATACTTCTTTTTCAACCCACACAAAAAGCTGGAGGAACTCAGCAGCCCAGCTATGATAAAAAGTACAGTCAATGTTTCAGGCCAAAACGTTGACTGTACTTTTTTTTTTATCGATTGCTGCCTGGCCTGCTGAGTTCCTCCAGCTTTTGTGGATGTTGCTCAGATTTCAGGCATCTGCAGATTTTCTCTTGTTTGTGATTTGACTAAATTTTTCATTTGGTCTGATTCTGCCATTTTTGTTATGGATTAACGACCACAGCCAATCAGCTATTACTTAAGTTGAACCTCAAGTGCTGTAATCAATAAAAGGGAATGGTATGATGTCATCACAGCTGACTCTCTGCCTGAAGGTACATAAAGTGAGACAGCGATACCTTAGTTGGGCCGTGGGCAAGGGAAATGCGGTCAAGACCATTCAAAAGGGCAGATTCTGAACTTTACTCCATTGAATGCCGTATCCTAATTCACAGGAATTGTGTCACTGCGTGATTAGAGTATGTAAATCGTACTAGCTAACACTGTACCAAAGTAGTGAAGGGCAATAATGCACAGGCCAGGACAGGAAAAAACTCAATTTCTTCAGTTCAGATTTCTCACGATATGCCAAATATAGAAGCGTTACATTGCTTTTCAACAACTATAGCACACTTTGAGCAGTCTCAGAGAACAGTGGGTTAGCAAGAGTTGAGGTGATTACGTGATCATTGTAATCAACTATGAGGTACTGAGGATCAAATGCTTATAATTAATTAATTTCTTAAATTAAGCTGTAACCCCTTAGCTGCCCCTTAGCTACCAGCCCCTTTATCTTTATTTCCCTCTTAGAAACACAGGAGGAGGTTCACATAAACCATAAGCAACAGAACTGTGCAGTAGATCTGTTTCTAAACTGTATATTTTGTGTTTTGCTCTTTAGTTCATTTCTGGTCATGTCTAGATCTCTTGGTGATAATAAAAAGAGAGCATACTTTACGAAAGAAAGAATTAAAAAGCTTGGATCTGCCTATATTTGCAGATTTACAGTCCATGCATTTCATCATATCAGTAGTACAGTGGCTCAGTTCCTTTTCTACCTATTGCTTTTTGCATATTTGAATGCATTAATAACTTTCTCATGGAAGAAGTATCTGGGCACATACTCATTGCTCATGTGTACTTCATTGCTCGAAAATTCAGTGTAGGATTGCACCCCTAATATCCCAACCTACTTTCTGGCAAGTCCATAGCTTCAAAGGGAGTCATTCAGACTATTGCAATCGCCTAATAGTAGTTCTCAATCCTAGACTTGTAGGTTATTGTGCATCAACTGTTAAGCAAGTACTTTTCTAATGTGATGAAGTTTTACTTTTTTAGCCATTCCTTCAGACACATAGAACTCCTCTTCAAGCAGCTTTCCATTCACAACATCTTTCGACCTTTTCCCCATATAACTGGGTGATTTTTTTTGCATAGAATGTGGCAATTTCCCTGGGATCTCCTATCATTCTGAGATTGGACTTTGTAAAATGCCTTGTTAAACTAATGTGGCCTACTACATTGTTCTCATGTTAATCCATCATCAGAAAAAGGAATGGATATAGACATTGATTTTCCTTAATTAAGCAAAAGTGAGAATGTTTTATTTTTTATTAAATGTCAGCATTTTGAGAATGGATAATTCTTTTTTTGTGTAGGAACTGGAATATTTTCTTTGGTTGTTATCAGTATGGTTTGATAACTTGCCATATTATGTACTCATAATGAGCCACTGACTTATTCTTAATCACCTGTTACACAGTCTGTTTGGTTTGTTGGCAAAACGCTGATTGATTTTCTTGCTTCTCCAGTTGTTTCTGCAGCGGGAGCGAGCTGCCCGCCTTGCAGAGACCGAGACCGATGATTTCATCAAAGACACACCAACAGCACCTCAAGACCAGAGTGGCCAGTGGCAGGAAACTGCAGGGTCATTGGAATGGGTGCAGTCAGAAAATTGTACCAAGAATGACAATAATGAAAAGAAAGAGGAGGAGGATGAAGAGATTGACCTGAATAAAGGTATGTAAGAGACATTCAGCAAGCAAATGGCTTTGATCAAAATGTGATCTTCCCTCCCCTTTCTTCCTAAACTGTTCATGTTTCAAATACTTGTTTGCTCTTTCTTATTCATTGGGTTAGGGCATTTGGAAATTCTCAAAGTATTTTCACTGAGGTTTAAAATTGTTAACACATTTGAGAATTTCTTATCTCTTGTTCAAAATTTGTTGGTGTTAAATCTGTTCAAAGAACACGTCACTCTTTACTAATTTGATAGTGGCCTTGAACCACCTGCTCTAACTGGCAGATGCTGGTTTCAATAGATTTCTGACAGGAAAGGGGACTTTATTTTTAGATGTGTGAGATGTACAGCACAAAAATAATTAAACAGGATTTGGGGCTTTCTTGGCATGTACTCTAGGCATTGTGTAGTCCCTGTAATTTCACAATTTCAACTTGTTTGTCCATGATGCATAAAGGTTTATCCCAGGATAATGCCATAAAGTTTATTTTGCAGGAAGCCTACATTAGTTTTGTAAAAACATCTAATTACAATCTGTCTGCTTTTGAAGGATGTGCAGCTTGGCTTGTGTTCATCGACCCTATTACAGCCTGTAACATTCTGCTTACCCTATCTGAGCCACTGACTGCTTTCTGACATCTGCCCACTGCACTAGTTGCTGATTCCCCCCCCATCAGATCCAGTTAATTAACAAAGTTCAAAATAAATTTATTATTAAAGTTCGTATACGTTACCATATGCCACCCTGGGATTCATTTTCTTGCAGACATTCACAGTAGAGCAAAGAAATAATTAGAATCAATGAAAAACTATACACAAAGAAAGACAGACAAACAACAAAAGTGTAAAAGACAAACTATGCAAATACTAAAAAAAAGCATAATGATCAGTTAAAAAAATACTGAGAAGGAGTTGTAGAATCCTTGAAAGTGAGTCCATAGGTTGTGAAATCAGTTCATTGTTGAGGTGAGTGAAGTTATCCATGGTAATCAGCATGTACCATTAACACAATGGGAATCTCTATCCACGCTTTGCTAGTACAAACTCTGCAACAAGGAGAAGAGGATTTCAACCCACATCTAATTGGGTTCTCTCTGCATCTGGAGCAAGCACACCAAAAGCTGTTGTGGAGCAAAA
Organism: Mobula birostris; assembly: GCF_030028105.1. Lineage (NCBI taxonomy): Eukaryota > Metazoa > Chordata > Chondrichthyes > Myliobatiformes > Myliobatidae > Mobula > Mobula birostris. The sequence goes on from NC_092387.1 coordinate 41,727,355, forward strand.
GAACATCAGAAAAGGTGAAGGAGAGCTCAGCTGAAGAAGCACTTAATCAAATAGCTTGAACCGTGCAGTCAGAAAATTAACTGGAAATTTAGAACAACATGTTATTCTCAGATGCTTTAACCTGAACTGTTTATACATCTCCTTGCATCGGTGCTGAGAATTTTGGCCACATCTGAAGGTCCATGACACATCTCCAGGTAGCACCTTGTCTTGCTTGTGCTGCAGGTGTTAGAGAAACTTATTTGCTACGCCTGCAAGGTGAACCACTGTTCTTGTGCAGAGAGGATTGAGCCAGAGGATTGAATCCTTCCTGATTGCTTCCTTCCATCTCCCTCTTGAATGGGTTTAGGTAGATTCTGACTTCTGTCTGGAAATATTAGGTATTTTCTGCTTATTTGTAGGTTATATAATGATCTCTATTGTCTATTAACAGTAGCTGTTTGGGGCCAGTTTTCACTAAACAAAAGCACTTCTGTTTGTCACTCAGTGTGCATGTGCCCTTTTTCGCTACGGTGCTGTAACTTCTAATGCAAGCCCATGGTTGCTAATCCTGCATCATCATGTAAATGTCTTTGATATAATTATTTTATTTTCAGTAAATTAAAACTCAAAATGTCTATTCATTTGCAAAATATTGTTGCACATTTATGGTCTAATATACTTACCAAAACAAGTGCTGGAGAGCACTTCATAATTCTTGGCTTGGGGGAATCAGTTTGAACTAAGAACTTTCTTGGTTCTGTATCACTCAAGGTAGCTGGAAGAGAACAAGTAATACTCTATTGTAAATCAATATGATTAAAGAAACCAAAGAAAGCTGCCATAGGAGTTCAAAACCAAAAGTCAACCTGAGACCAAAAATTCAATTATACTTGATGTAGTTCTTCCTTGCCTGCAGTAAAATTATATAGTATAGAATTATGAAGTGATACAGCTCAGAAACAAGACCTTTCAGCCCATTGAATCTAAGCTGACCACTAAGCACTCATTTTTACACTAAGCCTACCCTAACCTGCTGTTTTCTCCCCTCATTCCCATCAGCTGTCCCTCCAGCTCTCTCCTCTCTGTCCTTGGTTCAACCACTCTTAACACACTAAGGGTAATTTACATTGTCAGTTAACCAGAAAGCCTCACTTTCTTTGGGGTATAGGAGGAAACCAGAGCACCTAGTTTAAATTGTTCCTGAAAAATCCACTATTCCAAACCTATACTCCTTTTCCACCTATCTTAACGCAAGTCACACCCCTCTGTACAGATGCACCATTGCTAATAATTTGTACCTTCTTTTGTAGCCCTGCAGCACGCTGGAAAGCACATGGAGGATTGCATTGTGGCCTCATATACAGCACTGCTTCTGGGCTGCCTATGTCAAGAGAGCCCAGTAAGTAATGAAGTTATGCAATGATTGTCGTCTTGAAGATAAATTTTAATCAAAGCTTGTTTTGTGTGCCAGTTTTATTTTAATTGTTTCACTTCATCTTTGAATAATGTCTTCAGTCAAATGCTCTATCTCTGTGTGATTTGCGAGCTTGGCATGTGCAATTTCTTTTTTTTTGAGGGAAGATGTGTAAACAGTCTCTAAGTGGGATTCAGCTTCAAGGCTTTGGAGCTGTTTAGTTTATCGTTTCTTGCCTATGCACTGAATATCAACAAGTGTCGGAATGCTTTCCATTTGCCAAGATAAGTACAACTCAGCAACACTCAAACCTCAGCACCATCCAGGTTTAAAATACAACCCATCCGCTGTACTAAACATTCATTCCCCTCACCACTCACACTGTCATTCGTGTTTCTCACTTCTATAACTCACCTGGGCTACTCTAATAATATCATTCAAATCCATTACCTTTGCCACCAGGAGGATGAGCAACACGAGTGTGGGAACACCACTGCACTTAAGTCGCACAACTTTGCTTGGCAACAATACCATTCCTTCTTTGTTACTGGAGCCCAATCCCCTGAGCAGCATTTTGGCAGAGTCTGCACCTGAAAATGATTCAGTATATTGCTTCAGGTAGTAAATGATGTGCTGAAAAAAATTAAGAAATTAAAAATTTTTGTTTGGAGGATATTGCGGCTGAGGTATGCACTTTCCAATGGGAATCTGCATCTTATTGTGCTACCAACAACTCATCCTCTCTGAAATGTTAAGTCTATAGCTGATTAGATTGGATACTGGCTGTGGGAAGGAGAAGTTTTTGTTATTACCCTTAATTTGGGAGCCCTGAATTGACTCATTTAGACAGCAATGCCAACTACACAAGTCTTTTCCAGGTTAAACACTAGGTCATTCATTGTGGTTTTCCTGTTCTTTCAGGTGAATGTTACTACTGTGAGGGAACTTTTACCCGAAGGAGACTTCTCCATAATGACTGAGATGTTGCAGAAGTTTTTGAGTTTCATGAATCTCACGGTTAGTGTGCCAAATACACAAATAAAGCAAGTTGAAGGTGTTTGTTTTAGTACTGGTGGGAAGTTGTGTTTATTACCATGACTCAGTCAAGTGGGGGTTGGAAGAATCTGTCAGGTGGTGTTGGAGTGGTGGTCACGTTCGGCGTTGAATCAAGAAGAGAGTTGTGTGAAAGACTCATCTGATGAATGATCTGGAAAGGAGTCCGTCCATTCATCTGATCAGTGAATGATGGAATGGTGAGGACGTTGGAAGTAATGGTTCAGTAATAAGGATCAGTCAATAACCTGTCACCGCAAATGTCTTTCTTTCCTCTAAATCTGGAGTTGGTATCCATTTCCAGTTGAGGAGCTGAAGCAAGGTCCCATAGTCAGTGTAGAGAGCAGCAGGTAGTTGCTGCATATTCTGGATTGGGTGAGGTGGCACGTTAATAACAAAACCTGTGCAATGGTTTACTTGTAGTGGGGGAGAAGTCTGGAGCTGAAGCAGCTTATTCTGTAAACAAGAAGCTTAAATTATGAATAAAATTGTAAATCAGTGCTAGTCAGTGGTTATGTTTTGGTCTGGCAATTTGGAGTCCAGGAGAAATGAATTTGATTCAACCAAGTGTTTGAAAGTGCAGGACAGATATTTAAAAAACATGTTTGGTTTATTAATGTCCACTTGGGAAGGAAATCTGCTCCCTTAGGTCTAACCTAAATATGACTCCAGGCTCATAGTAATGTAGTTGCCTGTAAACTTATGCATAAAATGAACTAGCAAACTACTCAACTAAGGTGGAATTTGTGTTGAATTTTGCCAACAGATTGTAGGCCTCAGTTAAAATGAGTTATTTTTAAAAAGTACTTAGTGGTTGGTGTCCATTTGCTTGCATCTAAATTAGGTGCACAATGTTGCTGAAATTTCAATGAGACCAAATATCACAAATGGGAGAGCAGTTATTGATAGGATGAGCTTTTGTCAGAATGTGCCTTTCCCTTTATAGTTGGATATTTTAAAAGCCAGGGGTGTGTTACAGAGCCAGACAGAAGATATAATTGGGTGTAATGAAGAAAACCAATTTGGAGTTTCAAAGGCCTATGTTTTTAACTGAACTTGCCTCAATGGGTTCCCAAATCATGGGTTTCTGTAAAGCAGAAGGATCTGCAGATTGAAACACTGTTTTAATGACCTAGCACTTCAGCGAAACAAGTGTTTGGTTGAGTACAGCACATTGTGCAGGATTTCTGCCAGAAGCCACATCAATAACATTAAAAAATGTTGCTTACTTTCTGTGGTGCATTGATTTTATTCATGAGTTAGGACTAGTTTCTTCAAAATTGTGAGAATGCAACAAAAATATTTATATTTAGCATTTTCAGGGATCATTTGTATGAATATTATTTTATTAAAGCTATTGCATTTTACCAGAATTTGAATATTAATGGAATAAATCTAACAGCTAGTACTAGTTTTAGTTTGTCGTATGCACAAGGGTGTAATGAAATTCCTTGTTTGAAGGTCACAGACTTTTACATTGTAATAATAAATACAGCAATCAGCAGTACAGTGTACACAAAACTACTAAAAGGTACGAAGATCGCGGAAGTTGTAGGCTTGCACAAGCTTTGATTTCTTAACAGGAGGGGTTGTCACTGACACTTTGTTCCCATGTGTAAACCATTACATTAATGTCTTGATCAAGCATGCAGCTTGCTGTTATTGGCTCTCCAGGACAGAAGTTGAAGTTGCATTTGTGTGAAGCTGTATTTAGTGCAGAAGTAAAAAGTTAGGTCCTTGAAAGGAAGACATTACTTGTGTAGAAGTGTCCTTGGGTGACTGATACACAACTGGCAATGGACCAAGTGCTGAACTTCACAAATACATCCTGAGTGCAGCTTTTTCAGCTAATAGCTGAGAGTAACAGTCTTCTAATGTATTCCTGAAAAGGATTTTCCAGCTGCCACCCATGCACACAGATGGTAAATGATTTTAAAGTTTGTGATTTAACGCTGCTAACATGACAAATTTTTACAACTTTCAACAAATATTGAGCAAACAGAATAGAAATGTATTGTTAAGGTAGAAATGTTTAGCAATTGATAACCATGTTTAATATCTTCTCTTTTGCTTCCAGTGTGCAGTGGGAACGACAGGACAGAAATCCATCTCTCGAGTAATTGAATACTTGGATCACTGCTAAAGATCACCAAGCTTCAGCTACAGATAGGCTATGTTCTGTCCCTTGGGGTTAAACCCCTCCCTTGTCAACCAATCATATGGGCAAGGCCTTCTCCCACCTTAAGTGTGGAAAGCACCAAGGGGAAGCTCACTCTGGTTTATCAGTGACTGCTTCCAAAGGAGCTCATGTCCATTGTACCTGGCAGTACCAAATGAATGAAAATGGTGAATCTGGTTGGAGGCAGAAAGAAATCTGCAGATGAATGTCCTGTGCTTTAAGACACAGCTGATAGTAATTGTATAAGTTGAATTATTCCATACCCACACAGGTATGCAGACAGCCCCAGTATTGAGAACCTTTCCTGCAAGATCAAAATAGAGTTTAATAAAACTAAATGGCCTTGTTTTACTCAGCAATACTACAGAGTGCTTTCATTGATCAGGTTTATGGTTTAGTGTGGGTATGGAATAAATCCTGTACCCCGCGTTTTTTTTAGTTACCATGACAAATGTGGACATTGCTGTGATTGGTGACTATTGCATCTGAGCAGAGTGCATATGGTCAATTGACAACTAATTCATTTGACACCAACAAACCAGGCAACCCTCCAGAAAAGATATTTGTTTTACTGCAAGTCGAATGGATTGACATGGTTTAAGCTTTGACTCGTGTTCTATATATAGAGTTAAATAACACAGGTATATAATTATATAATAAGACTATTGGTTTTAGTTCTCCTGATCCATTCAACTTGTATTAAAATAAATGGTGTGAATTAAAGGAGCCAATTACAATCTCAAATATCCCATCAATAATGTAATATCCCTTATTGGATGAGGGTTTTATTTTGTCTTAAGGTCTTCATCCTAATTTGTCTTAGACATGTTTTAAAATTGGAAAAACACACCAGCAGTGTCCAGGTCCCAACCTAATTTGGTTACCTGTAGTTATCTCTGGGTTGGAGTCTCGCTGGATCCACAGAAAATATGTACAAGATGCCTGTTTCAAGATGACTTGAGTGTTGTTGTGAAGCTAGTTGGTAACTTTCAATACTCAGTTGTCATATTTGATTGTGATTAGTCTTTGACTGCATTTTGGATGTTTCGGTGCTGTGATCTGCTTTTGAGTCTCTAATTACCAGAAGCCATTCAGTGCTCCTGAGAGTTTGAACACTGGAGTGAAGCAACATCAGTTTTCTTCATCTTAACTTAGAAAATTCCTGTTTATGCTTGTATTAGATACAATGAAATGGCCGATCAAAACAGGAGAGGAGAAAGCAATGGTATATGAAATATATTCCAAGGTTCTCAGTTTTAATTCATTAGTTTCCTTACTGAAAACTATTGAGTTTAGCTATGAGCAGGGCTGTATAAAAATCGTACCTGCAATTGCAGGCATTTACAATGTTTGCATCAGTAACATTGGGATGTTAAACATAGGTGCAGAGCAGGAATAATAGTCACCAACCTTTGCCTTCTCCACTGCCACCCACCTCTTTCTCTTTTCCGGTCAATGACAAGCCAGTGCACAATACCTGTTAAAGTTTTGCAGTTACATCAGGAGACTGCTGAGGGCAGATGTGTCTTAATTTTGATACTCAATTAATATAGTTGAGAGAAGAGTTGGGGAAGTTCCTTGAAGTTAAATCACTATGTGCAGGTAATCAAACAAATCTATGTTGAATATTATAATGTGAGCATTTTAGAGTTGATAGTTTTCCACACATTTTAAAAATTTGCACTTACAGAAACCAGTAACATTCTGTGTCTTTATCAGAGAAAATAACTGTTGTGACAGTTTTTACCTCCACCAAGGCAGAATTTGGGCAGCATTTCCAAACTTGATTCAAGGTAGATCCATCTTATGATTAGTTGATTAATATGCTACAGAAGTGGGCAATTTGCTTCAGTTTGACTGACTTAGATAGTAGTAAAGCTGGCTGATAAGTAATGAGGAAAATGTTGGTTGAATCAATATAATTTTTTCTAGCTATAGAAATGGTAATGGTAAGAGAGAATTGGAAGAAGAATGATGAAATTATTCTTTAGTGCATATTTTAGACTCAAACTAAAGGTGTGGAAAATGACCAGCTGAGCCTGTCAATGAGATCTGGATTTTTTTTCTTTTGTGTTTCTGTTGTAGGGTTGCATTTTTGCCTATTCTATTTGTCCAGTAACATCATTTGCCTGTGCTTAGTTGTTGTGCATCCCCACAACAAAAACACCAGCTGGCATCTCCATTGTATCAAAGGCTGCAATGGAAACTGAATGGGGATTCCCAACCTTTTGTTATGCCATTAGCCGAGGGGTCTGAGGACCCCAGGTTGGGAATCCCTGGTTTATCCAGGCAAAGAACCAGCAACGTATATATTAAAAAAAATTGCTGGTGGGTGTCATTTGGAACGCCGTTGAGTTACTGTGAGGCTTGCAGGTCATGGAATTTCAGTGCAAGGCGAGGTAGTTATTTCACTTCCCCATACTTACTGCCCTTTATGTTTTCAATTCAAATCGGTTTTGGTTGGGAATGCTGCTTTGATGTTATTGGAAGGAGCTGGCTGCTCTGAATTCCCGAGGCAGCTCTCGATCCAAGGCGCACCTTCAGTGTTCTTTGTGGTCGATTGCTATTAATTATTTAACTGTAGAAGATCAAATGACTGAAGAACTAGGAAAATCTTTAGCATCCTTGTCTTCATGTTAATTAACTGGTTTTACCCTACTCATGCCATTTTTTAAAAATCCAAGATATAATGGCTCGACATTTTATTTGCTGATTTTAGTCGGAGGAAATTATATGTGTGAATTACCCAGCTTTGCAGAATCTTTTAAAATCATCTGCAATAGCAAATTATAATATGATTTATTGAGACTTTGGTATGCTTTTCCAGATGGAATACATTCTTCGTGATGCTGAATAGGTCTTCATAATGTGAAATAAAAGCTATTGAGAATTAGGAGGCACAAGTTTTAATCTCTGGAATCCAACTTCAAACCAGTCTGGACTGAGAGATCTGGTATAATATTTTGTAAGGGATTGATTATTGCCACAAGTATCTTTGAGTTTAATGAGATTTGATTCTGTATTTGCTGGAAAGGTGAGCTGCCAGTTCTTTATATTGATTCCAAAGGTAGAGATCTGTTCCCTCTGCTGACTCATCTCTTCTGAACAAGCACTGGAAATATGGATGATGGGGGTTATTGACAATTCACTGTGTTGAGTGTCTGTCAGAGATACTTTGAGAGCCCTTTAGTAACTAATTATCCCTCTGTTTTAACTTTGTCTTTTCCGCCAAGCCTTGTATCTTTGCTGTTGGAGTAGTCTTCAGTTTCTGCTTGCTTAGTCTGGCCACAGGTAGCTAGCTGCTGGCCAGCGGCTATTTCCCTTCAGGTCAATAAGAACTATGCAAAGTTCAGTAAAATGCTTTTAACCCCTTTATCCCCATTGTTTCTCCCCCTTTGTTTACCCTTTGATGTCATTCTCCAGCAGTGTTGATATTGTTGGAAGGATTGGGAGCTGTTCTGTCTATTATCCAGGAATTTTAGCTAATGTCCCTTTTCGTGTGGTTCAGTGTCTAGATTCTGATCATTGTCTGTCCCTTGTTATCAACAGTTTTTACTAAAGATGTGAAGTTAAAATCCTTTGTTCAGGGTAGAACCTCTTTTAATGATGTGTACAATAGGTTTATTCTACCCTCTGAGAGGGAATTATTCCCATTCCTTTCCAGTATCACATAAACTGCTCCATGTCCATACCATGTACCTGTATCCTGGAAGAGTACAGATGGTATTCTGCACTGAGTGTGATGGAAATCAGCTGGATTAGTCTTTCCTAGCAGATGTACTGTTCTGGTGAAGGCCCATGTGGAAGCATCTCTCGAGGAGTTTCACTCTTGCATTCTGTTGCTCAGTGCTCTGCTGTACTGCTTGATGCCTGCCGTGGGAGGAGTATCTTCCGTGAACAACCCAGTTAGTGCTGGGTTTTCTTCACTACTCTTTGTAGCCATTCCCTGAGAAATGTATATCTCTGCTTCATATTTTTAACTTTACAGGTGATTGGAACCTCAGTGATTTAACTTGACTAAATCCGGCTGTAAACTTCATGGTGCCATATTGAAGGTTCATTGATGCTGCAAAACATGTGAAATATCGGTCAATGGAGCCAGAACATGTTTAGTGGGGAATGAATGAAGTGTATTTTTACAGGATCTATAGAAATGGTTCCTGATTTATTGCTTGGAAATGGGCTTTCCAAATACAAATTAATGTCAACTGGATCAAGGTATGAAATGTGTTTGTTCTCAAATCCTGACTCTCGGGATTAGGTGAGATTACAGATTAGTTTTCAATGCTTCTTTGGATCTAGTAAGTTTATGAACACAAACAAAATTCAAGATTCCACAAATTTAAAAGTTTCTGTTCTTGTAGAGGTCACTTGCTGCAGGTTCTCTGGGCAGTAGACTGATCTGATCTTCAGTCTGGCTATTTGAACAGACTCTCCGTTCTTAATAGCCAGTGTTTTTTTATGAATGTTCAAACTAACTCTAATCAAGTCTCCAGTTTGAGATTTTAAAGCCATGTTTTATATTTGTCAAAGTAAAGCTACTAAGTATTTTTAAGCAGATACAATTTGTTTAATTCTAGTCTGCAGTTTACAGCAATGCAGCTGCTGTCTCTTCTAGTTGGGCTTGCTTTTAGGGAAAAATGTAGGGGTCTGGTTGTGGTGATGTCCCAGTTACTCTGTCACTCATTTACATTGGAAACCCAGTTTCTATGGTTCATATGTGAGGAGATCACAATTCTGATAACAAGGCTTCATCTTGTCCTTGTTCAATGAAGTAGGATTAGATGCACTAAATGTAGGATCCAAATATTTATCCAAGTTCCCCACAGCTCTGTAGCATTAATAAATGTGAATCTGCTCCCATCAGCATACTTGATGTGTTAAGTTAGTATCAGACTTCCATAGTTGAATTCTCAACTTGTGTCTTCATTAGCAGTCAGTCTTTCAATTATTGCCACAAAAGTCAATTTATTCCAGAAAGCAGGGGGATGTTGCTGTTATCATGATCATTGGCTAGTTTTTAAACTGGCTGCTGAGAATAGGTGTAATTGACTGTCAGTTGTGAATATATTTCCATTCTCTGTCCTCCCTTGCGTTGAATCAAATAGAGTGAATGGTGTAACTCAGCCCCACTAATGTATTGGACCCTGATTGTATGTACCTAAGGCAAAAATTCTTCAATGGACTGACTATCAATGCTTCATAGTTTGGGGAAGATAGAATCAAGTAGAGCATGCTAAAAATATAGCATTATCTCAATTTTACAATCATGATTCAGGCGTAAATGAAAAGCACTCTTGACAGAGTTGTATTAGGGTTTTTAATTCTATAGCCTGCCCTGCCAGGTGGTTGGACACATTCTGGGTTCACTTTAATTGCATTAGTGACCTGAGTTAATCAAAAATCCTTTGCAGTAGTTGAATATTTCACAAAGAGCATAAGCAATATAAGTGATGTTTCAGTGAATTTTTTGGAAGTGCTCTGAAGCCATGCTTTGAATTTGAGAACTGAATTCAAAGGTGGGGCCTGCACACTGGTTCCAGAAGTGCTAGTCTTTTACATGGAGGGAAAGGTCTGATAGGTGATGGTTTTTATTTTTTGTGTGTAAGGATTGGAAAATGTTGCTAAGTAAATTTAGCAATGGCATTGTTATTGCTCAGCTTCATTTATGCTTTATCTTTCTCTTGCTTTTCTGCTGCATTGCAGGTAACGTGATAGAAATGTGAAATTTGTTGGGTTAGGGGTTAATGAGTACCATGGGGAGCCACATCCTTGTGTCCATAACATGGAAAGACAAAAACAAGTAGCCTCGTCAGTTTAATCCTTACACCTTGGATGAACTTTCATAGCTATATAGTTGGTGCTTTTTTAAAAAAAGGCTTCCCTTATCATAACAGTTAATAGCGTCATGCATTGGGGTTCTTTGAACAAGAATGCCTTAATAGGTGGGTTTTGGTTATTTATGTAAATTAGAAATATATGAAATAAACCAAAATGAAAAGTTTGAATTTCCAGGTCAATCCAGAGAGGCAGGGTAAGTTGCAGTATCATAGAAAAATGTTTTCTTTGGCTGGTGCCCCTAATAATGGATAATGTATTCACATCCACTGACTTGGACACTGTGGCTTTCTCTGGGTTCCCCTCCAATGCTTCCATCCGTTGTCAATTGAACTGTGCAGAAGGGAAGGAACTGAAATTACTTTTCAGTACTTCCTTTGCTGGAATATCTGTACATGCTGAAGACAGCATTCATTATTCAGCTCCTAACAAATCCATTTTCTTTAAAGTTATCATTTCAAAGCTCTAATGAGAATTAAGATAGTGTCTCTCACATTTTTCTTGTAAAATTACAAACTTATCCTGCGAAACTATTGCTGTAAGTGAAGATCCTGGATGTGGCTTGCGATCGTCCTGCACAGCGGCCATATGCAGGCTTCATCAGGCCAAAGCCATTTGAAATGTCTAGTCACGTTCCCCAAATATACATCCTAGGGCTTCTGCACTCAAGCCCTGACTTATTGATTGATCATGTATCCAACGGATGTGGTAGGCGCTTTCTCAGTTAAAGTGAGAAAGTGCCAAGTACATCTCACCAGTCAGCAATTCTGAAAATTTGATACAATTAAGCCAGTTAATTGGAGTTTATCAGGGTGTACATGTTTAAAGAATATTTTAGTGATTGTATCTCTGCAATGAATTGTTAACTGGGAGAGAATAATAAATATTTCCATTAACCACATAGTCTGAGTAGCACCGCATGATTTACAAATGTAAAACCCTGCTCATTCTCGATGCCTGTGCAATAGTCCCATTCATCGAATATTCTTTGTAGCTGCCAGTTTGATTGGGAAGGTTTCATTTCATTACTTTAGGTAAAATCAGGATAGGTTTGCAGATACTGTCCACCTCTCAATTCAAATTGATCACCCACGCATTTTTCTCACTGCTAGCCTGTGGTGCATTCACGTGCATTTAATAGCTATCGCCACAAAGCGGACCTTGCTTGCATGGTTCCAAATGGGACTCCACTTGGGCTCTGTGTTAACATGCACACAGTCTGAAAATGCTGAGCTTTGCATGAGGTTTCTTGATTTACTGTGATAGGAGTATGGAGTTCTGTTCCATTGTGATGGTGCCCACACAACACTTTTGGAGAGGAAATTCGTCCTAGGAGTGAAAACGTGGCCTTTGAAGTTTAGACTCCAGTGTGAATAGAGAGTGAACGTAACTTTCATATTCTCACCTAATTTTTTTCAGTCAAGTAACAGTTTAAGCTTTCTGCTGTGATAGGAGGGGTGCTTCAAACTTGGGAGAGTTCATGTCTCATGATCTTGATCCTGTGTATACTTGATCCTCAGTGACAGGTTGGAATGGGTGAAATAGTTATCCCTGGGCTGCACAGTTTTCCAGAAGTTGTGTAATTTAAGCAGCAAAACTCTTAACTGACTAATTGTGTGGGCTTCTAAAGGTGCATTTGAGGATTCAAGAAGCATTCTCTAATGCACTGATCTTACATTCTGAAGTAATCCCAGCCTAGTTATGGTTTTGTAGATGAGAGGTATGGTTGAGTTATTTTCGAAGGAAGGTTACCTCTGATGCATTTCCCACTTATGTCCAAGTTTCACTCCCAGCACTGGCTGTGCACTCTGTCAGTTACTTGTGGCTTTCCCCACAAGTCAAACCCTCATGTCTACATTTCCAATTGTTTTCATTCCATTCCGTTGTTGTAAACACATGACTGGGAAGGGTACATGAGGGCATGAACAGAATGGATTTAAAATAAATTTTAAATGACTTTCTTTGTGTAAATAGTTGTGTAAATATTGGCAATTGGAAATTTAGAATGGTAGAAATACTTTTCAGATTCCGATCCTATTTTTATTTTATACATATTTCTCAGTTTCAATCTTTCAGAGTAAAAGCCAAATGGCAGGAAATAGAGTTTGTACCAGTTTCTGAAGTATGTCTTTGGTTACCTGTAAATAATTTTAACTCGAATAAAAATTGCTACTTTCAGTACAGTTGGTGCTGTAACTTGTTTCCTTGCACTTGCTTACTAATGACGCACCCTTCAAACCCATTGAGGTACCTGATGGATATATAGTCATGGTCACAGCAGCTTCACTTTGTTCATTCCACAGTATGATCCGTTTAACTTTGGGTACAGTGACCCACCCTTCAGCAAACCGTCTGTGTCCAGGGGTAACAATTGGATCTTCCATGTCCTCATCATCAGCAAAGCAGTCTTTTTCCAATCAGCTTCATAGCATGCAAAGTCAGGAAACAGCTGACTGTACCAGATTTGACCAGGCTGCGGAACTGGATGCCAGCTTGGCTCTAAGTGGGACAATTGCCCTCCAAAACTGTCTGCGTTTCCATCAAGCTTCCCAGGGCAGCGAAACATAAACCTTTGCCTAAAAACATGGGAAAACCCCAGGTATCTCCCATGCATCATTAGTTACCATCCTATCAGTCAGGGCTTGATAATCAGAAATAGTGTTGTTAAGTGCTAGTTATTACCCATAACATAGGTTTTTGGTTTGCAGTTGTCCCAAGGATCGTGTGGCTCCAGACCTCATTAAATCCTTGGTGCAAATATGGGCAGAGCTAAGTTCTAGACAAGTGCATGACTCTATGTAAAATCAGTTAGCATTTGATTGAACATGCCATCAGTGGCCAAGGTGAAACTGATATTGGTGGGATTTGAGGAACTTCAGGTGCATGCACACACCCACACACAAGCACTGAAATGATCTGGTGGTTGGAACTCAAAATATCTCCATCACAGGCATTCCTGGGAAGTCCCAGGGGGTTGTGTCCTGATCCCAACAGTTGCTGCATGGTGACTCCCCAGGGATGGGGAAGGTGTTGGCTCCCCAGGGATGGGGAAGGTGTTCTTCGAGTTGAAGCATCCCAAGCATGCCTGCATCAAAATCTGCATTCAAACCGGTGAGTGGCAATGTAGCACGGAGCAATGACTAAATCCAACACGAGTTCATGGTCCTCAACACCCTGAACATCCTCAGGTAACGTGCCCTCCCTGAACCTAGTTATCTGCCAATCTGCAAAATGAAAATGTGATGACTTATCTGTCCATTTAACTGAGTGCAAGCAGCTCGGCTCCAACCAGGGCAAAGTAGCTGTTGCTTTATCACTGATTGTGTGCACAGGGACTGGGTGTGGTGCTTAACTACTGCTGTTTCTACAGTTCTCATAGTGATGACAGCTTTCAATATTACCTCAGTCTGTCTTATGCACAATGGATATAAAACTGCAGATTCTGGAAATGTGTGGCCACACTTTCCCACTGATAAGGCAGAGAACAGTGCTGGAATTGATCTCTGAACTCTGGAACACCCCAAGCTAATGGCGTTGCACTAACTGCTACGCTACTGTGGCACCCAAACAGGACTCATCTGGGATGTTCCAGAGAATTTTACCTGACAAAATTAATGACACAAATTCCTTTAATCATAAGCAATGACAAGAACCGTGCATAAAAGTGGCACATACTACATGGTACAAATCCAATTCAATGTTATACAGCACAAGATCACAAGAAGACAAACCAGTAGTTTATTCAGACCCTCAAACCTGTCTGACATTCAGTGTGATCGTAGCTGATCTATTCTGCTGTTCCCCTTTTGTTTCATTTCTGGCATTTGCTCCATTTCCTGCATTTCTGTGCTGTTGTCCTCTCTCATTTCACTTGAAACAAGGTTAGGGTTCCCTTACACAAACAAAAGGATATCTGCAGATGCTGGAAATCCGAGCAAGACGCACAAAATGCTGGAGGAACTCGGCAGGCCTGGCAGCATCTAAAGAAAAGAGCAAGCAGCTGACATTTCACGCCGAGACCCTTCATTGGGACTGGAGAAAAAAGATGAGAAGTCAGGGTTATAAGGGGAGGGCACTACATTGGGTCTCACTGATATACAGGAGGCCACACAGGGAGCACTGGATACAGTCGATGACCCCAACAGACTATCAGGTGAAGTGTCACCTCACCCAGAAGGACTGTTTGGGGCCCTGAATGGTAGTGAGGGAGGAGGTGTGGGGACAGGTGTAGCACTTGTTCCACTTGAAAGGATAAGTGCCTGGAGGGAGATCAGTGGGGAGGCAAGGGAGTCACTTTGGAAGCAATCCCTCTGGTAAGAGGTGGGGTGGGGTGTGGAAGTTGTGCTTGGTGGTGGGATCCCTTTGAAGTTACAGAGAACTATGTGCTGGTGGGGTGGTAGGTGAGGACAAGAGGAACCCTATCCCTGCAGGAGGTTGGGGTGAGGATAGACTCGTAAGAAATGGAAGAAATATGGTTGAGGGTAGCATTGATGGTGGATGAAGGGAAGCCCCTGTCTTGGAAGGAGGAGGACATCTCCTTAGTTCTGAAATGAAAAGCCTATTCTGAGAGCCGATGCGTCAGACTGACGAATTGAGAGAAGTGGGTGGCATTTTTACAAGTAACAAGGTGGGAAGAGGTATAGACCAGGTAGCTGTGAGAGTCTGTGGGTACAGACATCAGTAGATAAGCTGTCTCCAGAGATAGAGACAGAGAGATCGAGAAATGGGAGGTAGGTGTTGGAAATGGACCAGGTAAATTTGAGGGCAGGGTGGAACTTGGAGGCAAAGTTGAACAAGTCGACAAGCTCCATGGAAGTGGACCAGGTAAAAATGCCATCCCCTATTGTTTGCTCTTTTCTGTGAATGCTGCTTGGCCTGCTGAGTTCCCCCAGCATTTTGCATTGGGTGTCCCTTATCTCCATCCTTCAATCCCCATCTACAGCCTTCCATATTCAATGGCCCATCCTCTGTATTTCTGATCCTTTCAGTGTGACACATGAATCAAGATATCTACTCTTTGCCTTCCCTTTCAGCGTTCCATTGGGATGCTGACTCCCTGGTTCCATTGCCACCAACACCCACTTCCCTTCCCATGCAAATGCAGGAGATGCAGCTCCTATTCTGTCACCTCTCTCCTTCCCAACATCCAGGCACCCAGCACTCCTTCAAATGCATCACTTCCAGCCATGTGGACTGCACTCAGTGCTGTGAGGTCTTCTTTACACTGAAAGTGAACGTAGAATGAGTGACCACTTTGGAGAACACTTCCATTCAAACTGCAAGGATTTGTATCAGAAGTGGCTGACTCTGAAAGTTCAAGAGCCGGTAACATTGAATTCTGTTTGTCTGCCAGTGATGCTGCTCGACTTGATGGGTATCTCCTGCATTTTGCTTTGTTTCAGATTTCCAGCAACTGTCATTTTATTTCTCACATTGCCACCGTTGTTTTCCTGTTCTAATTCCTCATCATTCATCTCCCATTATCACGGCCCCAGTGCGATAGGGTGCAAATGTCCAGTCCTCACTTTCATCTTTCAGCATTGTCCAGTTTCTCTGGGGCTCCACCCCTCCCCTTTCTTTCCAGCATTTTTTGTCTTGTGAAAGGTCATTTAATTATAATATCCACACTATGCTTCCCTTGACAGATGCTGCCTTACCCAATGAGTATTTCCAGCATTTTCTGTACATGCTTAAGGCTACTGATGTGTTTTCCCTGCAAACTGGGAATGAGTTAAGTCACTCACCTTGAGTAGCAGGCGATAATTGCTGATCCTGAGCTTTCATTCCACTAAGGACGGGTAGTATGACAATATCCATTAAACTGGGCCATTGCACTTTAAAGGGACAGGCCTGTCTTCAGCAACACCGGTGACATGCAGCAGCATCTGGTGATCATACTTTATGTCCACACACTGCCTGATGCAACCACACACAAAGGTGGTCATCAGGATGAAGGCAACGTTAAGTGCACTTTTGTCCCCAATCTCTGGGGACTTGTGCGGTGTCTCCCATCAGATTCACTTTTGACTGACCCCTGATGTCAACTCAAAAGGGTCACAGATGTAGATCAATCTGCCAATTAACCATGGATCCGAACAGAAGACAGTGTTCTTCCGCCGCCGAGCAACATCTCCCCTCTTATACTCCCGTCCTTCCTCATGGGTTTGGCAAAGGGTTCGATGCAACACACAAGCAAGACATGGGAGAGAAGACACCCCTGCCCTGACATCCAGACTTGATGGGAAAGCAAGGTACCTCGTTATGATCTGGCACTTTGTCCACACCGCACTTTCCCAGTAGCAGTTACACTTTATTCTGCATTATGTGATTGTTTTACCTTGCACTACCTCAGTGCACGGCATAATGAATTGATCTGTATGAAGGGCATGCAAGACCATCCTTCCACTTTATCTCAGTACATGTGATAATAAACCAATTCCAGTCTCTGTTTTCCACCCATTAATTCAGATTGCAGTATGAATATCAATGTAAAGTGGTTAAATCCAATTTCTGATTCCTTTCCCAAAATCATTTTGGGGAGCACGCCCATCATCTGCATGTGTGATATTCTATTGAAGGACTTCTGGTCCAATCTGACCCAGTTGACATGCACCCCTCTGTCCTGCACATAGGCGACAGTATCACTGAGATGCTGGGATTTTCCTGCCAGGTTCAGCTCAGGTTTGGACCAGGTAGATTACTTCCAGAACAGACTTAACCCAGCTGGTAATGGCCTTGGACTGGATCTTATAGTACGCATTCAACAGTCTCCAATTTCTGATGTCCTCCCTCTTCCCCATCCTGCTTGTTGAAGGTAATGATGCCCATCCTCTTGCTATCTGACATGCCCATGTTGCTAGCCAGAAACATGGTATTAGATTAGATTATGAGGACACGCAGTCCTCATTTATTGTCATTTAGAAATGCATACATTAAAAAATGATACAATGTTCCTCCAGAAAGGTAACACAGAAACACAGGACAAACCAAGACTAAAACTGACAAAACCACATAATTATAACATATAGTTACCACAGTGCAAAGCAATATCGCAATTTGATAAAGAGCAGACCATGGGCACGGTAAAAAAAACTCAAGTCCCAATAGCACCATCATCTCACGCAGACGGTAGAAGGGAGAAACTCTCCCTGCCATGAACCTCCAAGTGCTGCAAACTTGCCGATGCAGCACCATTGGAAGCACCCGACCGCAGCCGACTCTGAGTCCGTCCGAAAACTTCGAGCCTCCGACACCAAGCACCATCTCTGCTGAGCGCTTTGACTCCGCCCCGGCCGCCGAGCAACAGGCAAAGCCGAGGATTTGGGGCCTTCCCCTCCAGAGATTTCAGATCACACAGTAGCAGCGGCAGCGAGGCAGGCATTTCAGAAGTTTCACCAGATGTTCGTCTGTTCTCTCACGTCTGTCTCCATCAAGTGGTATTGTACACTTCCGGCATCCCCAGATCCGCCCAGTCCCATATCCCGTGTAAAGCTCTGCTGGTAAGCCATCACTCCTGAGAATTTTATTTGTACCAAGGAAATGGATGGAGGCAGTCAGATGCTCTCGAGTCGATGGCTAATCCTGACTCTCCCCCTTGAGAGAGAATAGGTGGTCCTGGGAGGCTGTGTTGCCTGTAGCATTTCTGTCATATAGATCAGCATAGAAGGAGCTATAGATCCGCTGTACGTCCGTCTGAGGGGATATTACTGATCTACAGTATCTTCTTTCTTAAGGCTGTGGAACGAACACACACACACACACACACACACACACACACACACACACACACACCTCCGTGAACCTTGGAAAGAAGTCCAACCCACTCCACAAAGCCGGCCCTGGATCAGCTGGTGATCTTGAAGGGTTCAGCGACAAAAGGTTCAGGGCAATAATACTTACAATTTCAAAAGCAGACTTCATTCATGATGAAAAATACATACACAGGAAGAAACAGTGGAGACACGTTTATATTAATTCAGTGAGAAAAACAGGAGCAAACACAGAACCATTGCCGCTGGTGGCTCCTACCCTGCTCACTGGGCCATGTTCAGGTGTGCTCACAGTACCGCAGGAACCGTGTAACTAAGAGAACAGAAAATGTCAGCACATTTCTAGATTCGTGTGACATTTTCCAAATCAAATCCAAGTACACGAGGTGGAAGTAGAGGACTGAACAAATATTGCATGTTGCAGAGTGAGAAAGTTTTAGTGCTCAACATCAGTTGCTCAGACAATGCACATGCAGAACAAAAATGGATGTAATTACCACCGCTGTATCACACTGTTGAAGCCCATCGCGACACCATTAATCATTCATTAGTTCTGTTTGGGTTGGATTACAGATCTTCATATGGAGGAGTGTTGCAGGCTGAGAGTTTGCTGAGTGCCGTTTCTGCGAGTCTTTCCTCCCCCATAAAAACTGAACTCTCCTGTCCTTCCTCATCCCTCCACCCATCTGTTCTGTCCCCTCCAGGGTTAAAGAGATTAAAAGATCACGGTTTAGCTTTATTTGTCACATGTACATTGAAACATACAGTGAAATGCATTCTTTGGTCAAATCAAATTCGTGTTGGGAATAGCCCGCAAGAATCACCACGCTTCTGATGCCAACATAGCACGCCCACAACTCACTCACTCACTCTAACCTATGTGTAGGAAATTGGAGCATCTGGTCACAGGGAGAATGCATAGAGTCCTTAAAGACAGCGGCGGGAATTGACCTAGATTGGTGGCGGCTGGCACTATCAGGCGAACTACCACACCGCTGTGCCACGTGTGTTAAAAGGGTTGAAAGTAACTTACATTTATAAATTGGTAAATTATTTTATTACTATTGCATGTACAAAGATGCAGTGGAAAACTGTGTTTTGCCATGTCATCCATGCGAATCATTTAATCACATCGGTACACTGAGGTAGCACAAGGGGAAAGCAGTAACAGAATACAGACTATAGCACGTATCGTACTAGGGGACCGTTCAATAGTCTTAAACAGTGGGTATTCATAGAGCGTACTGGCCCGCGTTGGTTTTCTTTCACCACTTCTCTCCTCCTGTCTCCACTCATTTGCCCATCCTGCTGCCCTCTCTCTGCTTTATGCTCGGGTAAATCACTAACTGCTGGCAACTAGGGAGTTGCGCTTGTACGCGGATTCCAGCTCGACTTTCCTGCGTGGTCGTCTAGTTGTGCCTCCCGAGGCATTCCCCGGCTCTGCCTAAACTCACACATCGCAGAAAGTCCATTTGGATCAGCCTTCACCTGAGGTACCACCTACACGCCAATGGCTCTGCTCAATATATTTAGTACAACTGGTTAGAATTAGTTATAGAAAGCAGCATGCTGCCAGTTTGCTAGTATTTTCTGTACTTGTCCTGATAGTTTGACTATAAACACGGACCTCCTGTTCTCTCTGGACCTCAACGCATCCTAACCTTCCCATTTACTGTTCTTTACTTTTAAAATCCAAAGTGGAAACCCTCACGTTTGCCTGCAGCGAGATCCACGTGCAGCAGTTTTACTTAAGCCATTAATAGCAGTGTAATTTAATGCTTCATTTTAACGTGCTTATTTCTGGTGCCTACCTTAATATTGGTTAACTTCTCTAACCTATCACTTAAATCAGACATAACTGGTGTGGACCCTCATGGGATCAGTGTGCCTCCGTGGTTTCTCCCAATTTCCGAGCAAGGTGAATAACATTTTATTCCATGTGCTTCAACCTCAGCTGAGTTTAGCCACGTAAATAGTATGCAGAGATATTCCCTGCCTGCGTTAAGATTACTAATTCAGAAATTCAATCACGTTTATAAGGCATGAACTGTCCTCAATAAATTCGCACTGACTCTCTCCAAGCAACTGAAAAATTTCAAGGTGTTCAGTCACTCTATCCTTAATTATAGACTCTACTAAATTTCCATTAACAGATGTTAGGCTGTCTATCAATCCTCTGTATTTCAACACATACAATAAGCCTTTTGTTGAAGCATCTGTTGACCTGAAACACCAGTCGATTTGGTTTCTACAGACGCTGTCTGACCTGCTGAACGTTTAGTAAATTGGTAAGTTGTTTTTTTTATGGTCACGTACTGAAGTACAGTGGAAATCGCAACACAGATCATTTGATCACATCAGTGCATTGAGTTAGTTCCAGGGAAAGCAATAACAGAATGCAGAATAAAGTATTCTGCAGTGCAGGCAGACTATCAGGTGAAAGGCTAACACTTGGTAGATTGTTTCCAGCATTTTCTGTTTTCGTTGTTAATTCTTGCTTTACAGTGCCAATGATCAAAAGATTGCAGTTCAGTTCCCACCATTGTCTGTAAGGTGTAATGCACACAAAATGCTGGAGGAACTCAGCAGGCCTGGCAGCATCTATGGAAAAGAGTACAGTTGACGCTTCGGGCTGAGACCCTTCGGCAGGACTGGAGAGGAAAAGCTGGAGAGTAGATTTAAAAGGGGGGAGGAGAGGAACACCAGGTGATAGGTGAAACCTGGAGGGGGAGGGATGAAGTAAAGAGCCGAGGAGTTGGTTGGTGAAAGAGACAGAAGGCCATGGAAGAAAGAAAATGGGGGGGGGGGAGCACTAGAGGGAGGTGATGGGCGGACAGGAGATAAAGTGAGGGAGGGAAAAGGTGAAGGGAGGGGGCATTACCAGACGTTTGAGAAATTGATGTTTGTGCCATCAGGTTGGAGGCTACCAAATATGTTCCTCCAACCGGTCTCCCAATCTACGTTAGGTCTCACTGATGTACAGGAGGCCACACTGGGAACACCTAAACAGTCTTTCCAGGTGAGGCCACACTTCTCCCGTGAGTCTGTTGGGGTCATTTACTGTGTTCGGTAGATTGGGAGACCGCTTTGCCGAGCATCTATGTTTCGTCCGCCAGAACAAGCTGGATCTCCCAGTGGCCATGTGTTTTAATTCCACTTCCCATTCTCATTCCAACATGTCTATCCATGGCCTCCTCCACTGTCACGATGAGGCCACGCTTAGGATGGAGGAACAACATCTTATATTCCGTCTGTGTAGCCTCCAACCTGATGGCATGAACATCGATTTCTCAGACTTCCAGTTTGAGAAACTCACCCTGCTCCCCATCACCATTCCCCATCCGCTTTCCTCTCTCTCACCTTAGCTCCTTACCCACCCATCACCTCACCCTGGTTCTCCTCTTCCCTTTTCCTCCTTCCATGGCCTTCTGTCTCTTTCATCAATCAACTTCCCAGCATTTACTTCATCCCTCCACCTCCCGGTTTCACCTATCACCTGGTGTTTCTCTCTCCCCTCGCCCACCTTTTAAATCTACTCCTCAGCTTTTGCTCTCCAGTCCTGCCGAAGGGTCTCAGCCTGAAACGTCGACTGTACTTCTATCCATAGATACTGTGGAGTTCCTCCAGCATTTTGTGTTTGCTGTCTGTAAGGAGTTTGTACATTCTCCCTGCGACCAAGTGTATTTCTTCCAGGCCTCCAGTTTCCTCCCACATTCCAAAAAGACAGACAAGTTAGTAAGTTGTGGGCACGCTTTGTTGGTGCTTGAAGCATAGCAACACTTGCAATGTCTTCAACATTGCAAATGATGACACGAAGCATTTCGTGGTATGTTCCGATGTGCATGTGACAAATAAAGTTTATCTTTAAATTTTAAAACAAAACACAACTTTTGTGGTAACAACTATTTTCTTGTCAGTGTCCTATGTTGATTTCACTCTCTTATCTTTCTTAAACAGTAAAGTGATATTCACAATTTTCAAATAAAAAAAACCTTCAAGTTTAAAAAAAACTCTTCCCAGGCTTCCAGCCAGGTACGAGTATCGAGAGTTTAACTGAAGTTTTGATGCCAAACTCTGCCATCTTCATCAGGGATGATGCCTGGGCATGTCTAATCCAGTGGTATTTATACCCCCATTGTCCATCCTTCCTGATTGGTTAGTCCTCATCCAATCAGGTTTCTGCTGTCCCACCTTGTTTACAATCGAATTCCAGTTCTTACTTACAGGTGGGACAACAGAAACCTGACTGGATGAGGATTAACCATTTAGGAGGGTTGGGCGACGGGAAGATAAATTCCACTGGACTGGAGATGACCAGGTATCATCGCTGATGAAGACAGCAGAGTTTGTCATTGAGGCATTGGTCAAAATCAGTGCCAGTACCTGGCTGGAAGCCCAAGATGAGTTTATTCGTCATATACACCGGGAAATCACTAGATCCTTCTTCACGTTTTAACTTTCAGCTATCAAAACTGCACCTGAGCTTGACAAGGAGCCTCTCTGATTGTGCAAAGTCTAATGGTACCCTTGTGGGCTCCCAGCTACTGTGTTAATAAGAAGGTCAAAAGTTCTCTACAAATGCAAAATATTGCAGATGCTGGAAACCTGGAATGAAGCAAAGGAATACTGAAAACACTCAGCAGGTCGGACTGCATCTGTGGAGAGAGGAAAAACAAAGTTAACTATTCAAGCGAATGGTGTTTCATCGCAACTCCTGACGAAAGCTCATTGACCTGGAACTTCTACTCTTCACCCCTCCCCAAATACACCTCCTTCATCCCGTGCTCACCTGCATGGTCTCCAACTGTCTCCACTACAATTACACCAACTCACAGCACAGAAACAGGCTCTTCGGCCCTCCACATCCTTGCTGATCTTTACACCTAACTACACTAATCCTGTTTGCAGTATTCAGACTGTAGCCCTCTATGTTTTGCCTATTTGCCGAAATGCCTCTTAAACCTCACAGGTGTATCTGATTTCACCACCAATTCTGGCAACCATCCAAGAAATAGTGGATGCATTAGTGATAATTTTTCAAAACTCTTTAGATTCTGGACTAGTTCCTGAGGATTGGAGGGTGGCTAATGTAACTCCACTTTTTAAAAAAGGAGGGAGAGAGAAACCGGGGAATTATAGACCGGTTAGCCTAACGTCGGTGGTGGGGAAACTGCTGGAGTCAGTTATCAAAGATGTGTTAACAGCACATTTGGAAAGCAGTGAAATCATCGGACAAAGTCAGTATGGATTTGTGAAAGGAAAATCATGTCTGACGAATCTCATAGAATTTTTTGAGGATGTAACTAGTAGAGTGGATAGGGGAGAACCAGTGGATGTGGTATATTTGGATTTTCAAAAGGCTTTTGACAAGGTCTCACACAGGAGATTAGTGTGCAAACTTAAAGCACACGGTATTGGGGGTAAGGTATTGATGTGGATAGAGAATTGGTTGGCAGACAGGAAGCAAAGAGTGGGAATAAACGGGACCTTTTCAGAATGGCAGGCAGTGACTAGTGGGGTACTGCAAGGCTCAGTGCTGGGACCCCAGTTGTTTACAATATATATTAATAACTTAGATGAGGGAATTAAATGCAGCATCTCCAAGTTTGCGGATGACACGAAGCTGGGTGGCAGTGTTGGCTGTGAGGAGGATGCTAAGAGGATGCAGGGTGACTTGGATAGGTTAGGTGATGGGCAAATTCATGGCAGATGCAATTTAATGTGGATAAATGTGAGGTTATCCACTTTGGTGGCAAAAATAGGAAAACAGATTATTATCTGAATGGTGGCTGATTAGGAAAAGGGGAGGTGCAACGAGACCTGGGTGTCATTATACACCAGTCATTGAAAGTGGGCATGCAGGTACAGCAGGTGGTGAAAAAGGCAAATGGTATGCTGGCATTTATAGCGAGAGGATTCGAGTACAGGAGCAGGGAGGTACTACTGCAGTTGTGCAAGGCCTTGGTGAGACCACACCTGGAGTATTGTGTGCAGTTTTGGTCCCCTAATCTGAGGAAAGACATCCTTGCCATAGAGGGAGTACAAAGAAGGTTCACCAGATTGATTCTTGGGATGGCAGGACTTTCATATGGTGAAAGACTGGATCGACTAGGCTTAAACTCATTGGAATTTAGAAGACTGAGGGGAGATCTTATTGAAACGTATAAAATTGTAAAGGGATTGGACAGGCTAGATGCAGGAAGATTGTTCCCGATGTTGGGGAAGTCCAGAATGAGGGGCACAGTTTAAGGATAAAGGGGAAGCCTTTTAGGACCGAGATGAGGAAAAACTTCTTCACGCAGAGAGTGGTGAATCTGTGGAATTCTGTGCCACAAGAAACAGTTAAGGCCAGTTCTTTGGCTATATTTAAGAGGGAGTTAGATATGGCCCTTGTGGCTAAGGGGATCATGGGGTATGGAGGGAAGGCAGGTACAGGGTTCTGAGTTGGATGATCAGCCATGATCATATTGAATGGCGGTGAAGGCTCGAAGGGCTGAATGGCCTACTCCTGCACCTATTTTCTATGTTTTCTATGTTTTGTGCAATAAAACTTATCACTCTTTACAAATCTTACCTCTCATCTTAAAACCTGACCTCTTGTTTTTAATAATCCTACTATGGAAATATTTTCACAACCAAGACAAAATCTGCAGATGCTGGAAATCCAAGCAATACACACAAAATGCTGGAGGAACTCAGCAGGCCAGGCAGCATCTATGGAAAAGAACACAGTTGACATTTCAGGCCAAGACCCTTCAGCAGGACTGGAGAAAGAAAGATGAGCAGATAAGGTGGTGAAGGGGAGGGAGAAACACAAGGTGACAGGTGAAACTGGGAGGTGGAGGGATGAAGTAAAGAGCTGGAGTTGATTGGTGAAAGAGATAAGAGGGAATCTGATAGGAGGGAACAGAAGGCCATGGAAGAAAGAAAAGGGGGGAGGAGCACCAGAGGGAGGTGATGGGCGGGCAAGGAGATAAGGTGTGAGCGTGAAAAGGAGATGGGGAATGGTGAAGGAGGGGGGGCGTGGTGGGGGGCATTACCAGAAGTTTGAGAAATCAATGTTCATGCCGTCAGGTTGGAGGCTACCTGAATGTGACCTCATCGCGGCAGTAGAGGAGGCCATGGATAGACAAATGGGAATGGGAAGTGGAATTAAAATGGGTGGCCACACCAGCCCCTACACCACCTCCCTCACTACCATTCAGGACCCCAAACTGCCCTGACAGATGAGGTGGCACTTCACCTGTGAGTCGGTTGGGGTCATATACTGTGCTCAGTGCTCCCAGTGTGGCCTCCGGTATGTCGGTGAGACCTGACGTAGATTGGGAGACCACTTCGTCGAGCATCTATGCTCCGTCTGCCAGAAGAAGCAGGATTCCCCAGTGGCCGCCCATTTTAATTCCACTTCCCATTCCCATTCTGATTTGTCCATCCATGGCCTCCTCTACTATCACGATGAAGCCACACTCAGGTTGGAGGAACACCACCTCATATTCCACCTGGTTAGCCTCCAACCTGATGGCATGAATATCGGTTTCTCAAACTTCTGGTAATGCCCCACCTCCCCCTTCACCATTCCCCATCCCCTTTTCCCTCTCTCACCTTATCTCCTTGCCTGCCCATCACCTCCCTCCGGTGGTCCTCCCCCTTTTCTTTCTTCCATGGCCTTCTGTCCTCTCCTATCAGACTCCCCTTTCTGCCCTGTATCTCTTTCACCAATCAACTTCCCAGCTCTTCATTTCACCCCTCTCCCTCCTGGTTTCACCTATCACTTTGTGTTTCTCTCTCCCACTCTCACCTTTAAAATCTACTCCTCATCTTTTTTTCTCCAGTCCTGCTGAAGGGTCTTGTCCCAAAACATCGAATGTAATTTTTTTCCACAGATGCAGCCTGGCCTGCTGAGTCCCTCCAGCATTTCGAGTATGGAAATATTTTGATAATTTACTCTCTTTATGCTTCACATTGTCTAATATAATTTTATGTCCTGTTCTATACCATCTGCCAATCTTTATTATCTCCATTTCAGGTTCACAGTGTTGAAAAGAAACAGGCCCCTTGGCTCAACTCATCCACACTAACCAAGATACCTACCTCAGTAAAACCTATTTGCCTGTGTTTGGCTTGTATTCCTGCCCATGTAATTGCCCAAGTGTTTTGGAAAGTTGCAGCTGTACCTGGCTCTACCACTGTGGCAGCTCGTTCCCCAGACCCACCAGCCTCCATGTGAAAAAAGTGTCCTTCAAATCCTCTTGAAGTCATTCCCCTCGCACCTTAAACAAATGCCATAAGATCATAAGACAAAGAAGCAGAAGTTGGCCATTCGGCCCATCGAGTCTGCTCCGCCATTTTATCATGGACCTCAAGGGTGACGTTCTAAGGATTGCTGCCAGTGCTACGTGACAGTGATGGTAAGAATTGGAGGAGATGGCAGTTGAATGCGTGGCTGAGGAGTTGGTGCAGGGGGCAGGGTTTTAGATTTTTGGATCATTGGGATCTCTTCTGAGGAAGGTGGGACCTGTACAGATTGGGTGGGTTGCACCTGAACTCACGGGGGATCAATATCCTTGCAGGTAGGTTTGCTAGCATGGTTCGGGAGGGTTTAAGCTAATTTGCGAGGAGGATGGGACCCAGAGCGATAGAGCAGTGAAAGAAGTGCATGGAGTAAAGCCAGATCTAACATATAGAGAGGCTTTGAGGAAAGAAAAGCAGAATAAACAGTGTAAAGACAGTAAAGTAGAAGGGCTGAAATGTGTGTACCTCAATGCATCAGAAACAAAGGTGATGAACTGAGAGCTTGGATACATACGTGGAATTATGATGTAGTGGCCATTACAGAGACTTGGCTGGCACCAGGGCAGGAATAGATTCTCAATATTCCTGGATTTCAGTGCTTTAAAAGGGATAGAGAGGGCGGAAAAAGGGGAGGAGGGGTGGCATTACTGGTCAGGGATACTATTACAGCTACAGAAAGGGTGGGTAATGTAGCAGGATCCTCTTTTGAGTCAGTATGGGTGGAAGTCAGGAACAGGAAGGGAGCAGTTACTCTATTAGGGGTATTCTATAGGCCCCCTGGTAGTAGCAGAGATACAGAGGAGCAGACTGGGAGGCAGATTTTGGAAAGGTGCAAAAATAACAGGGTTGTTATCATGGGTGACTTTAACTTCCCTAATATTGATTGGCACCTGATTAGTTCCAAGGGTTTAGATGGGGCAGGGTTTGTTAAGTGTGTCCAGGATGGATTCCTGTCACAGTATGTGGACAGGCCGACCAGGGGGAATGCCATACTAGATCTAGTATTAGGTAATGAACCGGGTCAGGTCACAGATCTCTCAGTGGGTGAGCATCTGGGGGACAGTGACCACCGCTCCCTGGCCTTTATGATTATCATGGAAAAGGATAGAATCAAAGAGGACAGGAAAATTTTTAACTGGGGAAAGGCAAATTATGAGGCTATGAGGCTATAAAGCTAGAACTTGCGGGTGTGAATTGGGATGATGTTTTTGCAGGGAAATGTACTATGGATATGTGGTCGATGTTTAGAGATCTCTTACGATCTGATAGAGTTCTTTGAGGAGGTGACAAGGCATATAGATGAGGGTAGCGCAGTGGATGTGATCTATATGGATTTTAGTAAGGCTTTTGACAAGGTTCCACATGGTAGGCTTATTCAGAAAGTTAGAAGGCATGGGATCCAGGGAAGTTTGGCCAGGTGGATTCAGAATTGTAAGGGATAAATTTGTCCTGGTGAGGAAGATAAAGAATGGTAGGGTGAAGGAACCATGGGTGACAAGTGAGGTGGAAAATCTAGTCAGGAGGAAGAAGGCAGCATACATGAGGTTTAAGAAGCAAGGATCAGATGGGTCTATTGAGGAATATAGGGAAGCAAGAAAGGAGCTTAAGAAGGGGCTGAGAAGAGCAAGAAGGGGGCATGAGAAGGTCTTGGCGAGTAGGGAAAAGGAAAACCCTAAGGCATTCTTCAATTATGTGAAGAAAAAAAGGATGACAGGAGTGAAGGTAGGACTGATTAGAGATAAAGGTGGGAAGATGTGCCTGAAGGCTATGGAAGTGAGCGAGGTCCTCAATGAATACTTCTCTTCGGTATTAACCAATGAGAGGGAACTTGATGATGGTGAGGAAAATATGAGTGAGGTTGATGTTCTGGAGCATGCTGATATTAAGGGAAAGGAGGTGTTGGAGTTGTTAAAATACATTAGGACAGATAAGTCACTGGGACCTGACGGAATATTCCCCAGGCTGCTCCACGAGGTGAGAGAAGAGATCGCTGAGCCTCTGGCTAGGATCTTTATGTCCTCGTTGTCCACGGGAATGGTACCGGAGGATTGGAGGGAGGTGAATGTTGTCCCCTTGTTCAAAAAAGGTAGTAGGGAGAGTCCGGGTAATTATAGACCAGTGAGCCTTACATCTGTGGTGGAAAGCTGTAGGAAAAGGTTCTTAGAGATAGGATCTATGGGCATTTAGAGAATCATGTTCTGATCAGGGACAGTCAGCATGGCTTTGTGAAGGGCAGATCGTGTCTAACAAGCCTGATAGAGTTCTTTGAGGAGGTGACCAGGCATATAGATGAGGGTAGTGCAGTGGATGTGATCTATATGGATTTTAGTAAGGCATTTGACAAGGTTCCACATGGTAGGCTTATTCAGAAAGTTAGAAGGCATGGGATCCAGGGAAGTTTGGCCAGGTGGATTCAGAATTGGCTTGCCTGCACAAGGCAGAGGGTGGTGGTGGAGGGAGTACATTCAGATTGGAGGATTGTGACTAGTGGTGTCCCACAAGGATCTGTTCTGGGACCTCTACTTTTCATGATTTTTATTAACAACCTGGATGTGGGGGTAGAAGGGTGGGTTGGCAAGTTTGCAGACAACACAAAGGTTGGTGGTGTTGTAGATAGTGTAGGGGATTGTCAAAGATTGCAGAGAGACATTGATAGGATGCAGAAGTGGGCTGAGAAGTGGCAGATGGAGTTCAACCTGGAGAAGTGTGAGGTGGTACACTTTGGAAGGACAAACTCCAAGGCAGAGTACCAAGTAAATGGCAGGATACTTGGTAGTGTGGAGGAGCAGAGGGATCTCGGGGTACATGTCCACAGATCCCTGAAAGTTGCCTCACAGGTGGATAGGGTAGTTAAGAAAGCTTATGGGGTGTTAGCTTTCATAAGTCGAGGGATAGAGTTTAAGAGTCGCGATGTAATGATGCAGCTCTATAAAACTCTGGTTAGGCCACACTTGGAGTACTGTGTCCAGTTCTGGTTGATTCACTATAGGAAGGATGTGGAAGCATTGGAAAGGGTACAGAGGAGATTTACCAGGATGCTGCCTGGTTTAGAAAGTATGCAATATGATCAGAGATTAAGGGAGCTAGGGCTTTACTCTTTGGAGAGAAGGAGGATGAGAGGAGACATGATAGAGGTGTACAAGATAATAAGAGGAATAGATAGAGTGGATAGCCAGTGCCTCTTCCCCAGGGCACCACTGCTCAATACAAGAGGACATGGCTTTGAGGTAAGGGGTGGGAAGTTCAAGGGGGATATTAGAGGAAGGTTTTTTACTCAGAGAGTGGTTGGTGCATGGAATGCACTGCCTGAGTCAGTGGTGGAGGCAGATACACTAATGAAGTTTAAGAGACTACTGGACAGGTATGTGGAGGAATCTAAGGTGGGGGCTTATATGGGAGGCAGGGTTTGAGGGTCGGCACAACATTGTGGGCCGAAGGACCTGTACTGTGCTGTACTATTCTATGTTCTATGTTCTACGAGCTGATCCATTCTCCCATTTAGTCCCACTCCCCCGCCTTCTCACCATAACCTTTGATGCCCTGGCTACTCAGATACCTATCAATCTCTGCCTTAAATACACCCAATGACTTGGCCTCCACTGCTGCCTGTAGCAAGAAATTCCATAGATTCACCACACTCTGGCTAAAAAAATTTCTTCACATCTCTGTTCTGTATGGGCGCCCTTCAATCCTTAAGTCATGCCCTCTCGTACTAGACTCCCCCATCATGGGAAACAACTTTGCCACATCCACTCTGCCCTCTAGTTTCAGACTCCCCTACCCCTGGAAAAAGGTTGACCCAGGATGAGACTGAAGAGCACAAGACCTATCTCCGTCTCACGCAGTTTTATCAACTTCACCCCTCAGCATCTGTTGATCCGGAGAAAAGAGTATCCAATATCTCCTTATAACCCAAGCCCTGCAGTTCAGGTAACATCCTTGTGAATTTTTCTGTCATCTCCCTGGTGTAATCGCATCTGTCCTACAGTGTGTCATGGACCACTACAGCACAGTACAGGCCCCTCAGCCCATGATATTGGGCCGACCTTATAATCTGCTCTGAGATCAATCTAATCCTTCCCTCTTACATAGCCCTCCATTATTCTATCATCCCTGTATCTATCTAAGAGTTTCTTGTATGCCTGTCTCTACTACCACATCTGGCAGGGCGTTGCACGCACTCACCACTCCCTGTGTAGAAATAAATGCCAGGTCCTTTGCTGAGGCAGCAGTTGATTCTGGCCACGACCGACTTCTCAAACAGCACTTCACCACAGCAGATGTGAGTGCCACTGGGCAATAGTTGTTGAGGCAGCTCTTCCAGGACACTGGTATGATGGTCGCCAGTTTAGAGCAGCAGGGAAGCTCCGACTGCAGCAGCGAGAGACTGAAGATGTCCTTGGACACTCCCACCAGTTGATTGGCACAGGTTTTCAGAGCCCTACCCGGTACACATTCAGGGCCTTGTCACAACGATGCGAAGTTTCACCCTCTTGAAAAATGTTCTGATGTTGGCCTCCAAGACAGAGACCACAGGGTTACCAGGTGCTGCAGGGATTTGCACAGATGTAGTTTTATCTCTCAGAAAGGTGTAATAGCAATTGTATATAATATAATTATGAATTTATGTCCTGATGCCTCTAATAAAATTAAAGCTGACTGGGAAAGAGAACTTGAGATTAATATACCGACTGAAAAATGGGAAAAAATTCTTCAGTTGGTGAATTCATCCTCTGTATGTGCTAAGCATAGGTTGATACAGTTTAAAGTAGTTCACAGGGCTCATATGTCCCAAGATAAACTATCTCGTTATTACTCTTATATTAATCCAATATGTGACAGATGCCAGTCTGAGATTGCTTCTTTAACTCACATGTTTTGGTCATGTCCCTTGTTGGAGAAATATTGGAAAGATATTTTTGATATTATTTCAACGGTCCTAAATCTAGACTTACAACCTCATCCAATTACTGCTATCTTTGGACTACCAATGATAGACTCAAATAATTTAACCTCTTCATCATGAAGGATGATTGCATTTCTTACTTTAATAGCTAGAAGGTCCATCTTGTTGAATTGGAAAGAGATCAACCCTCCTACAGTATTTCATTGGTTTTCACAAACTATGGTGTGTCTGAATTTGGAGAAAATTAGAAGTGCAGTTTATGACCCTTCTATTAAGTTTGAAAAAATTTGGAGGCCATTTATTCAGCATTTTCATTTGATGTAATTTGATCATTTCCAAACTGGTTTTATTTCTCTGTACTGTTGTTGGAGGGGAGTGGAGGCGTCGACGCTGAGGTTTTCTTCTTTTCCATTTTTAAGTTGTTAGTTTTGCCCAAGTCTTTTAGTTTAGTTTAGTTGTTTTTTCTTTTGGGATGGGTTTGTTTTTTCTTTTTTTTTGTCTTTTTCCTTTTTTCTTTGCTTTATATTATCCGTGATCAGTTCTATATGTATGGGAGTTTTGGTAATTTCCACTATTTGGTTTTGCAATTACTCTTTTTTTAAATGTAACAATATATCTCATATTATTTGTATTATTGCTATGTTTTGTTTCTATATTTTGAAATTAATAAAAAGATTGAAAAAGAAAGATGTAGTTTTATTCCCCCTTTGACAGGCATGTGCAATGATGGCCCAAACGCAGAGGGAGAGACACCGACATGGATTGAACAGTTCACTGAACATTAACAGGAACTGTGCAGAACAAAAGGAAAAATAGTAAACACTCGACCAACAGGGCTAATAAATTAAATTCTCAAACTGAAAGCTAACACCAACACTGGGGTTCGGAAGCAGCAACTTAATGCTAAGTTAATTCCACTCCTTTACAGCGTCAATCCAAGCTGTAGTCTTCTTTCCCGGAATGAGGACTAAGGTAAACAGTGAGGGTATGTGTCGCTGTGCTTTGGTCGAGACATGACAAGACTGGAAAGAAAGGAAGGGAGTTAAATATAACCACAGTGAAATGCTAATTGGCTGGAATGTGCAAACTCACAAGCATAATTCAGCTGCCCACCTGCAAGGGCACCTAGACTCTGCTGCAGGGTCCATGGTTGTGACAGGGCCCACCCTCCCTTGGTGTAGCTTTCTAGGCACCAGAGGTCTGTGCCCGCTGGAAATCTCAGTCGTACCCTTTCCAATCTGTGTGATACCCGTCCCTGCCCTGCACCCAGCGAGATGCCACACAGAATAGACCAGGGACCCAACCACCAAGTAGGGAGGAGCGGAAGGGGAGGGGCGTCACTGGAGCAAGGGGAGAGGAAGTCATTGGCTGGAGCTGGGAAACATGAAACAATGGGTGAAACTTCACTGATGGTGGTAGGCACAGTCTATAGCAGGCCCAGTTACAGTATTCTCCACTATGAATTATCCCACACAGCGTGGGACCAAATTGCGGCTCTCAGCTTTTAAACGAAGAGTACTAGATGCCACACAGGCTTTCTCCCCTGGCTCGAGAGGCCTCACCTCCCACTGGAGCTGATCGGCCTGCTGGGCATGTCGTTTCTGAGGGTGCAGCAGAGAAGCCCTGGCCTGACTCCAGGTGCATCTGCAGAGTTGTTGGACTAACTGTTCAGCAACTCCCATGTCGATCTCATAGTCAGGGAAGAATAGTGGCTGGAACCCATTCTGGCAATCAAAGGAGGGCATGCAGTGGAGGACGACTGGAGGTTATTGTGAGGCAATCTCTGCCCAAACCACTTGGAAGCTTCAGGTCATGGGGTTGAGAAACGCCTTTCGCGAATTGGCCCGGACAGACAGGAACAGTAGGGCTCTCACAGCTAACGGTATGAACTGTTTAAAAAGTTCATCTGTTTGGCGAGGTAAGTGGGTGAGTAGACTTATTTTTCCTGTTTCATTCCTGTAGAATTAGATAGCATGCCTGCAGGGTTAGTGCTTTGTTCATGGTGTCAGATGTGGGAATCCTGGGAGACCTCCAGCCTCCCTGATGGCCACATCTGCGCCAGGTGCAGCGAGATGCAGCTCCTCAGAGACCGTGTTAGGGATCTGGAGCTGCAGCTTGATGACCTACTGCTTATCAGGGAAAGTGAAGAGGTGATAGACAGGAGCTACAGGGAGGTAGTCATCCCTAGGCTACAGGGGTCAGAACACTGGGTCACTGTCAAGAGAGGGAAGGGAAATGCCCGGATAGTGGAGAGCACCCCTGTGGCTGTCCCCCTCAGTAACAACTATCTTGTTCTGGATGCTGTTGAGGGGGATGACCTGACAGGGGACGCCCACAGTGACCGGGTCTCTGGCACTGAGCCTGGCGCTGTTGTGCAGGAGAGAAGGAGGGAGAAGAAGAATGCGGTAGTCATGGGGGATTCTATAGTCAGGGGAACAGACAGGAGATTCTGTGAGCCTGATAGAGATACCCGCATGGTGTGTTGCCTCCCAGGTGCCAGCGTACAGGATGTCTCGGATCGGGTCCTGAATATTCTGAAGGGGGAGAGTGAGCAGCCAGTTGTCTTGGTACATGTTGGTACCAATGACATAGATAAGACAAAGGAGGAGGTCCTGAAGAGAGATTTCTGGGAGTTAGGAAGGAAGCTGAGAAGCAGGACCTTCAGGGTAGAAATCTCGGGATTGCTACCTGTGCCACGTGCTAGTGAGGGTAAGAATAGTAGGTTCAGGCAGATGGATGCGTGGCTGGGAGACTGGTGCAGGGGGCAGGGCTTCAGATTCTTGGATAATTGGGATCTCTTCTGGGGGAAGTATGACCTGTTCAAAAAAGACAGGTTACACCTGAACCCGAAGGGGACAATATCCTGGCGGGAAAGTTTAATAGAGCTGTTAAGGAGGGTTTAAACTAATTTGGCAGGGAGATGGGAACCGGAATGACAGAGCGGAGGAAGGGGAAAACAGAAATAAATCTAAGATAGTGAGCAGTAAAGATGTCAGGAAAGACAGGCAGGTGATGGGGCAAATTTGTAGCCATTGGGATGAGCTGCAGTGCAATAAAGTTGCAGTGAAATCAAAGCAAAAAGTATCAAATACTGGTCTTAAGGTGTTGTACTTAAATGCACGCAGCATAAGGAATAAGGTGGATGATCTTGTTGTACAGCTACAGATTGGCAGGTATGATATTGTGGCCATCACTGAGACCTGGCTAAAGGATGCATGTCTCTGGGAGCTGAACGTCCAAGAATACACGGTGTATCGGAAGGATAGGAAGGTAGGCAGAGGGGGAGGCATGGCTTTATTGGTAAGAAATGATATTAAATCATTAGAAAGAGGTGATATAGGATCGGAAGGTGCAGAATCTTTATGGGTTGAGCTAAGGAATAGCAGGGGTAAAAGGATGCTGATGGCAGTTATTTATAGGCCTCCAAACAGCTGCAGGGATGTGGACTACAAATTACAACTGGAAATAGAAAAGGCTTGTCAGAAGGGCAGTGTTATGATAATTGTGGGGGATTTTAACTTGCGAGTGGATTGGGAAAATCAAGTCGGCACTGGATCTCAAGAGAGAGAATTTGTAGAAAGTCTGCGAGATGGCTTTTTAGAACAGCTTGTTGTTGAGCCCACTAGGGGATTGGCTGTACTGGATTGGGTGTTGTGTAATGAACCGGAGGTGATTGGAGAGATTGAGGTGACGAACCCTTACGAGACAGTGATCATAACATGACTGAGTTCACTGTGAAATCTGAAAAAGAGAAGCCGAAATCTGACCTGTCGGTATTTCCGTGGAGTAAAGGAAATTACAGTGGCATGAGAGAGGAACTGGCCAAAGATGACTGGAAAGAGACACTGGCGGGAAAGACAGCAGAGCAGCAGTGGCTGGAGTTTATGCGAGAAATGAGGAATGTGCAAGACAGGTATATTCCAAAAAAGGAGAAATTTTTGAGTGGAAAAAGGATGCAACTGTGGTTGACAAGAGAAGTCAAAGCCAAAGTTAAAGCCAAGGAGAGGGCATACATGGAAGCAAAAATTAGTGGGAAGACAGAGGATTGGGAAGTTTTTAAAACCTTACAAAAGGAAACTAAGAAGGTCATTAAGAGGGAAAAGATTAACTATGAAAGGAAGCTAACAAATAATATTAAAGAGGATACTAAAAGCTTTTTCAAGTATATAAAGAGTAAAAGACAGGTGAGAGTAGATACAGGACCGACAGAAAATGATGCTGGTGAAATTATAATGGGAGATAAGGAGATGGCAGAGGAACTGAATGAGTATTTTTCATCAGTCTTCACTGAGGAAGACATCAGCAGTATACTGGTCACTCAAGGGTGGCAGGGAAGAGAAGTGTGCGCAGTCACAATTACGATAGAGAAAGTACCCAGGAAGCTGAATAGTCTAAAGGTAGATAAATCACCCAGACCAGATGGAATGCACCCGCATGTTCTGAAGGAAGTAGCTGTGGAGATTGCGGAGGCATTAGCGATGATCTTTCAAAAGTCGATAGATTCTGGCATGGTTCCAGAGGACTGGAAGATTGCAAATGTCACTCCGCTATTTAAGAAGGGGGCAAGGAAGCAAAAAGGAAATTATAGACCTGTTAGCTTGATGTTGGTGGTTGGGAAGTTGTTGGAGTCGATTGTCAAGGATGAGGTTACAGAGTACCTGGAGGCACATGACAAGATAGGCAGAACTCAGCATGGATTCCTTAAAGGAAAATCCTGCCTGACAAACCTATTACAATTTTTTGAGGAAATTACCAGTAGGTTAGACAAGGGAGATGCAGTGGATGTTGTATAATTGGATTTTCAGAAGGCCTTTGACAAGGTGCCACACATGAAGCTACTTAACAAGATAAGAACCCATGGAATTATGGGAAAGTTACATACGTGGATAGAGCATTGGCTGATTGGCAGGAAACAGAGAGTGGGAATAAAGGGATCCTATTCTGGTTGGCTGCCGGTTACCAGTGGTATTCCACAGGGGTCCGTGTCGGGGCCGCTTCTTTTTACATTGTACATCAACGATTTGGATTATGGAATAGATAGCTTTGTGGCTAAGTTTGCTGACGATACAAAGATAGGTGGAGGGGCTGGTAGTACTGAGGAAATGGAGAGTCTGCAGAGAGACTTGGATAGATTGGAAGAATGGGCAGAGAAGTGGCAAATGAAGTACAATGTTGGAAAGTGTATGGTTATGCACTTTGGCAGAAAAAATAAATGGTCAGACTATTATTTAAATGGGGAAAGAATTCAAAGTTCTGAGATGCAATGGGACTTGGGAGTCCTCGTACAGGATACCCTTGAAGTTAACCTCCAGGTTGAGTCAGTAGTGAAGAAGGCGAATGCAATGTTGGCATTCATTTCTAGAGGAATAGAGTATAGGAGCAGGGATGTGATGTTGAGGCTCTATAAGGCACTGGTGAGACCTCACTCGGAGTACTGTGGGCAGTTTTGGCCTCCTTATTTAAGAAAGTATGTGCTGACGTTGGAGAGGGTACAGAGAAGATTCACTAGAATGATTCCAGGAATGAGAGGGTTAACATATGAGGAACGTTTGTCCGCTCTTGGACTGTATTCCTTGGAGTTTAGAAGAATGAGGGGAGACCTCATAGAAACATTTTGAATGTTAAAAGGCATGGACAGAGTGGATGTGGCAAAGTTGTTTCCCATGATGGGGGAGTCTAGTACGAGAGGGCATGACTTAAGGATTGAAGGGCGCCCATTCAGAATAGAAATGCGAAGAAAATTTTTTAGTCAGTGGGTGGTGAATCTATGGAATTTGTTGCCACGGGCAGCAGTGGAGGCCAGATCATTGGGTGTATTTAAGGCAGAGATTGATAGGTATCTGAGTAGCCAGGGCATCAAAGGTTATGGTGAGAAGGCGGGGCAGTGGGACTAAATGGGAGAATGGATCAACTCATGATAAAATGGCGGAGCAGACTCGATGGGCCAAATGGCCAACTTCTGCTCCTTTGTCTTATGGTCTTATGGTTGGAAGAGACAAGCCACTGCAGGGTTGTCCCCAGCTCCTGATTCACTCTCTCAGTCTGGCTGTTAGATTGGGTGTGGATGATGACTGTGGCTCCCACAAGAAGACCAAAAGCCTTGCAGAGACAGGATGTGAATAGTCGTCCTCAGTCGGACACTATGTCTTGAGGGAAACCGTGCAGCCAGAACACATACTGAACCACGAGGGTGGCAGTTTCATGAGCTGATGGAACTTGTGGAGGGCAATGAAGTGGACAGCTTTGGAGAACTGGTCTACAACTTCTAAAATGGTAGTGTTCCCATCTGACGGAGTTAGGCCAGTAATGAAATCCTCCAGGAGGTGGGACCAGGGGCAGTGAGGACCCTGGCATGATGCCTTGTTCTGGGCACAAGTGGGAGAGGCAGAGACACAGTCGTTGACGTTCTGGGACATAGACACACACCAAAATTGTCTCTTTTTAAATTCCAAGGTCCACTGGATTCCCAGATAGCCAACCAGAAGGGAAGAGTGACTCACTCCAACACTTTGTGGGGCACAGTGGCTGGATCAAACAGCCAGTTGGGGGGTCCCTCACTTGGACCTGGATCTGACTACTGGGCAGCCCTCACCTCTGCCTCTATTCCCCAAATCACTGGGGAAGCTGGTCACGAGTGAGGGAGGTTGGGGCTCTGGAGTGGTGTTGTCCTCAGAGATGTCAAACTGGTGGGAAAGGCTGAAAGATGAAATGATTAAGGGGAACATCTTCACTCAAAGGGTGGTGAGAGGGTGGAACGGGCAGTTGTGGATGCAGGATTGAGCTCAATACTTGAGAAATTCGAATAGGGCTTGGATGGGAGGGATATGGTCCAGGCGCAGGTCGATGGGACTTGGCAGATTAATAGTTTGGCATGGACTAGATGGGCTGAAGGGCCTGTTTTGGTGCTGTTGTGTTCTATGACTCCCGGAGGATAATGGTTCTTCACTGTGATGTTGTGTAGGGGCCATTAGTCGACGCAGGGACGGAGCTAGCCATCCTTCTTGCTCACAAAAAAAGAAGCCCGCCTCTGCTGGAGAGGCTGGCGGACGGATAAATCCTAAGCCCAATGCCGCTGATGGCCACCATTTCAGGATGAGAGAGGGAAAAGATCTGACCCTAGGGAGGACTAGTACCAGGTGAAAGGTCAATGGCACCGGCAGTCATGTGACCGGTCTGGAGGCAGGAAGCAGGCCTTATTACTGAAGACCTCAAAAAAAGTCAGCATATTCAGCCGGAACACCAGGCAGGCGCAGGAGGGGATATGCTGACAGGGGCTTGAGCAGATAGACAGGCATGCTATTTCCCACTCTCACAGTGCCTTTGTGTACTGATGGATCAATGGGTTATGCCAAGCTGGCCAGGGAAAGCCAAGTAACAGTGGCAGTTCAGGCAAGTCAACCAGACAGAATGACGGTTCCTCACCAATGCCCCCTTGCACAAGTTGAAAGGGTTCTGCAGAAAGGTAGATCTTGCCAGTGCCCGGAGGCTGACAATCCAAGGCCTCAACATCGATATTTTCTCTCAGTTGCTGAGTCGGAATTCCCCATCTTTGGACCACGAAGTTCTCAGCCACCCTGGAGTTAAAAAAAAAAATGCCTGAAGCTCGTGGTCCTGGGATCGCACATCAATGAAGCTGGGAGCATTACGCAGTTCGAGGACGATGCGTGCAGGGAGAACGGCCCGTTACAATTCCCTTTGCTGCTGACTGGTATCCTCTTCTATCGGGCTCTTGGGATATGACGTGTGGAAGTGTTCTGAAACCCCACAGTAGAGGCAGGAACCTGTTCACATTCGTCCCGGGATAGGTGTATGGGCCCCACCTACATAGGCTCCTCTGGGGACTGGGGACTGGAGACAGCTGGTGATCTAAAGAGTAGGAAGTAGGATATTCTTTCTCTGCACCATTCAGTTGCCTGGCTGTCAATTCGAATGGCCAGATTTATCAGGTCGTACAGGCAGTCCTGCTCGTCATGCACTGCGATCTCACGCTGGACCCATGCAGGAGAGCAGTGATGGGGATCTCTCATTCTGGGCTGCGGGGGAGCCTTGTTCTTGTAGAGCGTTGAACAGGCTGAGTGGGGGTCCATCGAGGAGGTTCACCGCATAAACCAGTTAATGCGCGTCATCATCGAACCAGTCTGGCTGGGCTTGGGAAGTCAGCCCACACCAGGTAATGATATTCCTGCAGCTCCTGGGGACACCAGAGTATCTGTCTGGTGGAGGAATACTTGGCTCTGGTCCAGATGCTGTCGTGGGAGTCGGGGCATTAGAAGTTGAAGCAGATGAGACTGTTATAGAGGAGGGTGTGGGAGGTGCTGATACTGGGAGTGGGCTGTCAAATTGTGCCAGTGAGGGCAGTAATGGCTACCATCTGGGTCTGCTGTCTGAGGTGAGTTGCTGCAAGTGCTGACACCTGATCTAGTTCGGACTGGGCTTGCCTTTCTGAAAGTAGTTGCCGCACTGCATGAGCCACTTCTGCCAGCCCAGCCTCCACTGACTTTAACTTCCCCACGAACTTCAGTTTGGGCTGGGCTCATCATCCTGCAAGTAGCTGAGGCAGCCCCCACTGACATTAACCTCTCTGCTACCTGACCAGCGAATGTCAGGGCCATGGTCAGCTGCTGTCTGTCTGCTTGGACCATTTTGGGGTCGAGTTTTGCAATGGCCCAAGTGTGGAGGGAGAGACGCTGATGTAGATTGAAAAGTTCACTGAATTTTAACAGGAATGGTGCCGAACAAAATGAAAAATGGTAAACACTAGGCCAACAGGGCCGATAAATGAAACTCTCAAACTAAAACTAACCCTACAGGTTGGAAGCAGTAACTAAGTACTAAATTAGTTCCACTTCTATACAGTATCAATCCAAGCTGTAGTCGTCTTTCCCGGAATGAGGACTAAGGTAAGCAGGGAGCGTAGCCATCACTGTGGCTTTGGTTGAGACTCCACAAGGCTGAAACGGGAGGATGTCAGTCTAATACAAGCTCAATGGAGCACTCATTGACCGGAACATGAATACTCACGAGTGTGATTGGCGACCCCGATTGCTGCCCGCCTGTGAGGGTACTCAGACATGCAGCAGACTCTGTATTTGTGGCACCCATTCAAAGCGTACATAAAAGGCGTTGAGTTCAGCTGGGAGTGAAGTAACACAGCCACTCAATGCTGGGTTTTGCCTTGTAGGAAGCAATGGCCTGCAAACCCTGCCCGAGCCGATGTGCCTAACTTCAATCGGCCTTGCTTTCTCGACCTTGGGTTAGGACAGCACAGGAGGGGAAGGGGAAGGAGGCTGTGCAGCATCTTTGATCCAGGGGCCACTGGTCCTAGCACTGACTGCTGCCCCGATGGTGGTGACACAGGAACAAATCTCCTGCAGACACTGCCTCTTCCCATTTGCCACTGTTTGCAGATGGTGGGTGAGACCATGAGACATAGGGGCAGAATTAGGCCATCTGGCCCATCAAGTCCACTCCACCATTTCATCAAGGCTGATTTATTATCCCTCTCAACTCCATTCTTCGGCCTCCTTCCCGTAACCTTTAATGCCCTTACTAATCAAGAACCTATCAACCTCCACTTTAAATATACCTAATGACATGGCCTCCAAAGCTGTCTGTAGCAACAAATTCCACAGATTCACCACCCTCTGGCTAAAGAAATTGCTCCTCATCTCTGTTCTAAAGCGATTCTGAGGCTCTGCCTGCTGGTCTTGGACTACCACACAATAGGAAACATCCTCTCTACATCCACTCTAGCTAGGCCTTTCAATATTTGATGAGATTCCACCCCCTCACCCCCATTCTTCTAAACTCCAGCAAGTACATGCCCAGAGCCATCAATCGCTCCTCGTAGATTAACCCTTTCGCTCCCGGGATCATTCTAGTGAGCCTACTCTAGACCCTCTTCAATGCCATCATATCTTTTTCTTCAATAAAGGGCCCAAAACTGCTCACAACACTCCAAAGACAGTCTGATCAATGACAGGCCTAAAGCTGTGCAACTGTGCCATTTCTCTACAGCCCTGCTTAACTATGACTGGGTAGCCGTAAAATTCAGTCCTCAAATCCATGTGTAAATTGGTGTTATATTTGTTGCAGCAATCCAAAACAGTTCTCTACATCCGCCGTCCTGCTATGTGTGACATGGTGGTTGCTAGGACCCTGCAGTGAGAAACACCTCAAACTCCATCTGGTGGCCAAAGAGAGAATTGCCCAGAACTGGGATTTAACCCTTTCAGAGAACTGAACATCACAATTACACACAAACATTTTAAATCACTCCTTTCCATGATAATAGTCCTTAAAATGGAAAATAAGTATAAACAGATGCCTCCATTAGTTTCAGGTAGACGGAATATGATTGCCTTCAGATGCAGATTGCAGAATCACAGATTCCAAGCCTCATAACTCAATGTGGACAAACAGCAAGGAATGGAACGGTAAATAAAATACCTTGTTTCTACTGGCTATCATCCAAGGGTTAAAGCTGCGGCTTTCATCAGTGCTTAGGAAATAGCTCTGCGAGCAGGAACCTCGGGCGCCCCTCACATTGAGAGAAATGAGTCAGTGATTCACTGAGATGCAACTGTACAAAAAGAGCTGGAGGAATTCAATAGGGCCAGGGAAGATCTAATGA
Organism: Mobula birostris; assembly: GCF_030028105.1. Classification (NCBI taxonomy): domain Eukaryota; kingdom Metazoa; phylum Chordata; class Chondrichthyes; order Myliobatiformes; family Myliobatidae; genus Mobula; species Mobula birostris. Next base: position 41,769,421 of record NC_092387.1, read on the forward strand.
GGGAAATGGACAGTCAAAGTTTCAGGTTGAGACCCTCCACTAGACCACGAAGACCACAGATGCCGTCCGACCTGTGGAGTTTCTCCAGAACTTTCTGTGCTGTTCCAGATCCCAGCATCTGCAGACTCTGGTGCCTCTGATTAGATTATGGACTGTTGTCAGGATCATGGGGAAAAGCCAGTCACTGGGGTTAGGTCAGACGGAGCCATTAAAGGATGAGAAAGCATGGAGGGAGATGAGTGGCCTTCTGCTCGCACGCTCATCGAGCAGAGCATTGACTTTAAGAGTTGGACGCGTCCTGTGGACGTTGTATCGAAGGTGCCGCTGCTGTGTGGCAGCTAACACGCTCTGTGAAGAGTGTGTGAACCGAAAACTGAGAGCCAGTGATAAATAAATCCACTGATGCTCCCACATTGTGTCCTGTGTCAAGCGATGATTTAAAGCCCTGAAGACATGTAGCCCAACCACAGGCCCTTTGGCCCATCATAGTAATACCAACCACTTTCATTATTCCCATTTAGGACTGTATCTTCTATACCTTGCCTATTTAAGTGTCTACCTAAATGCCTCTCAAAAATGGTGACCATATTAAATTCACCTTCCTCTGGGCAGCAGATTCCAGGTATCAACCACTCTCTTTGTTTAAAAACTTACCTCTCCGATCCCTTTTAAAACGTCTTCCTCTCACTTCAAACCCATGTTTTCTTGCTTTAGATAACCCGATCATCAGCCACAGATTTTAACTATCTACTCAATCCACACCTCCAATACTTCTATCACTCCCGAGCTTACTACATTCCAGGGAAAAACGGCTAGCCTATGCAATCTCTCCCCATATCTAAAGTCCTACTGCCCAGACAACATCTTGGTGACTCTCCTCTGCACTCTCTCCAGTGCAGCTACTTTCTTCCTCGAGTGTGATGATTCTGATTTGATGGAGAATGGACGTGAAAGCACAGAGGAACATCTGGAGAAATTTCTGAAACGCCTGTCCACTGCTGTCGTTACTGTGTGGTCCGGAATCTTTCGGAGGGTAGGCCTCAAAATCCCCGGCCTTGCCTGCTTTTGGCAACCGAGAAGGAGGTTGAATCGTTCGGCAGAGATACCGCTTAGTACTCGGTGTCGGAGAGCTGATCAGAGCTCGAAGTTTTCGGATGACTCAGAGTCAGATTGTGGTCGGCATGGCAGAGAGCGTTTTTCTTCCTTCTCCCATCTGCGTGAGATGTGGGACATTTGAGAAACTTTGAACTTTACTGTGCTCACGGACTTTCTTCATCAAGTTATGGTATTGTTACACTGTTTGTAACTATATGTATAATTATGTGGTTTTGTCAGTTTTTTCAGTCTTGGTTTGTCCTGTGTTTTGTGATATCACACCGGAGGAAATAATGTATCATTTCTTAATGCATGCATTACTAAATGACAATAAAAGAGGACTACATGTCTTCATTATCTAGAACTACACATAATATTTCAAATGCAATCTGACCAGTGCTTTGTAATGTAATATTTTATATCCTTTCCTGTGATCTGTGAATGTGAATTTGCATTAAGCATTTTTTCACCACCTAACCCACACACTTTCAGGGAACTATAGACCTGGTTCCCCTAGGTCTCTCCATTTATCCTCATTCCTTAGTGCCCTACCACTTACTGAACCTGCTTTTCCCCTATTTGACTTCCCAAAATGCATCATCCTGCACTTGTGATTACATTCCAACATCTGATGCTCTCTTCAACTTTCTACCTGATCTACATCCTGCTCAAAGCACACACAAAATGCTGAAGGAACTCAACAGGCCGAGCAGCATTTCTGGAGAGGAATAACAGACATCCCACCCTGCAAAAGCTCATTTCAGGGAGGTAGAACCGCGTACCCCCCCCCGCAACCCCATATTCCCCCCCAGTTGACCTCCAAGGGTGTATGTAATACTTTGTTTAGTAATTTTGTCTAATCTGTAAACAAAGTTGGGTATATGCAGCAAATGTGACATTAAAATATGTACTTATATTATCATGGAGTTGTTTTTTAAAATTCTATTACAACTTTAACCAAGTCTACAGGGAGTTTGGCCTCATCACGTAGGACATCAATAGAGTAGTTCCTTAGCAGCTGGCCAGCTAGTTTAGATAACGTTAGCTATGCTAATGAATGAATGACACCTGTTAAACTCACCTCAACATGTCTTTTACATTTTTACCCACCCTGGGCAATAGAAAAGTCACTGTTGCAAACAGTCCAGCAAGCAACAGCCATTATTTTTGAGGTTGGCTGTAAAGCCCGCCCACAGAGAAAATTGATAGGTCTACTTAGCATGAAGAGAGACCAATCAAGATGCTCGGTCTCCCTCTCGCTCTTCCTCTCCCTCTCCCTCTCAAAAAAATTGATTTCCGGGATATTGTATGTAATTTGCGGGTGTCAGGGAGCTGCCATCAATATGCGGGAGACTCCCAGAACTTCCGGGAGAGGTGGGATGTCTAGAATAAGCAATCGATGTTTGAAGCTGAGATCTTTCACCAGGACTGGCTGAGGAGTCCTGGAGAACGGTCTCAGCTCGAAACGATGACAGTTTATTCCTCTCCAGAGACGCTGCCCGGCCTGCTGAGTTTCTCCAGCGTTTTGTGTGTGTTGCTGCTCTAGATTTCCAGAACCTGCAGCAACTCTTGTGTCTGTAACCTTAGAAAACCTTCCTCACTATCACAACACCAATCTTTATGTCACCCTTAAACTCAATCATTAATGTTTTGGAATTTTCGAGCACCTTCACGCTGTAAATGTGAAATAAGACACAAAGAAAGACTTAGCAAACACAATTCTCTTTCCCTTTCTGGTTTAGGCTCAAAGTAAATTTATTTACTCACGAACCTTGAGTTAACAAATGTAACTGTTTCTTTTTCTACAGATGCTGCCTGACCTAGAGTATCGGCTTAGGCCACTGTCTTGATTTCACTCAAGATCTGCTCAGTATTGCCAGATGCTACAGGTGTGTCTGTTGAAGGGAATCTCGATCTAAACCCACCCTCTTCACAGGGGGCAAGAGCTTACATCCAATAGGTTAATCGATAAGGTCAGGCCCAGATGAAGGTATTGTGTATTGTGTTGTAGTTCTGCCCTTTCGTTGCTCTGAATATGTCCTTCTATTTTTGGATCTTACTCTCACGCACCACACAGTGAGGAACTGATAAGGAAGAAACAGATTCTGCTCCAGCAAAGGCCAGCTGGAGGAAGGGTGAAAAGAGCAGGCATCCCTGTCCAAGTGTGAGGAGTTCTCGGTTTTACGTGTACAAATATGTTTCACGTGTTTCAGAATCTCTGTATCATGTGTTGGCCCTTGCATGTGGTCACAGATTAATTTGTCGACCACAGTTTCCCCTGCAAGCTAATCCTCAGGAAATCCGTGAGTATTACATTAAAGACGCAGGTGTCGCACTTTGAAGCACAGGCAAAGCAGCTTAAAATTCTGGTTCCGTTCACGATCTGCCTTTGATGACCATGGCAGGCCCCTTGGACGTGTGGTCATTGCTGGAATTCAGAACGCAGTAAACTCTTGTAACCCCAGATGATCAGTTGTCAGGATTTATTTTTGTTGTATAGAAGATAAATATTGTCTGTGATAGTGGAGAAATTGCTCTTTTTTGGCCCAGTAGCACCTTTCAGGCTAACCTAAGGGAAAAGGGGATCTTTTATCTGAATGATGTGTGTCCATCACAGTGGCACTTCCACTCAATGAGAATCAAGATTCAAGTTTTTTTTTTATCGCCAGTACATCGAAACACAGAGTGAAATACATCATTTTTGTTCACAACCAACACACCCAAGGGTGTGCTAGGGGAAGCCCACAGGTGTCACTGCACATTCCAGCGCCAGTGTACCGTGCCTGCAATGCTCGGCAGACATCACAGATCACAACAGAAGACAGCAAGCAATGAACAACCCAGAAAAACACCACATTCCTCCCTCCCAGCCTCCCATGTATACATGAACATACAGTATGTAAACATAAACTGCAAGATCTGTAAATCTGAAATAAAAACACAAAGAAAGAGTTAACAGATATAATTCTCTTCCTCATTCTAGTTTAAGTTCCAAGTAAATTTATTTACTCATGAATTTTGAATTTTGGGTTAACAAATATAATTCTGTTTTCTTTCTGCAGATGCTGCCTGACCTGCTGTGTGTTTTCCTGCATCACTTCCAGTGTGGCACTGGGTGTGTCTCAGATGAGCTGCTCAGATCTCTGGAGTGGAACTTGAACACACAATCTTGCACCGCTGGGGCCAAGGGTGTTCCCATGACTGAGACCAGGGTAGGAATCATCAGCTATGTGATCCAAGTCATTTCCTTTCAAAGTTTATCCTTTTATGTTGATTTCCCTTCTCACTTTCTCAGTATTATCCAACGGATATTTTGGAAAAAAACTTTAGATTTAAGTCCTTTTCAAAAAGGTGTAATAGCAACTATTTATAATATAATTCTGAGAATATGTCCAGGCTTATCTAATAAAATTAAGAATGATTGGGAAAGGGAACTTAACCTTACTTTACCTATTGAAAAATGGGAAAAGATTCTTCAATTAGTCGACATGAAAATTCTTCCTCTACATGTGCTAAATACGCGCTGATACTGTTTAAAGTAGTACATAGGGCCCATATGTCTAAGGATAAATTAGCTCGTTATTACTCTCACATAAATCCTGTATGTGATAGATGTCACTCAGAGATAGCTTCTTTAACTCTCATGTTTTGGTCATGTCCTTTTTTGAAAAATTACTGGAAAGATACCTTTAGTATTAAATCATTTCTGATGATCCAGTTTGGGGAAAAAATAGCTTTGACTTAAAAACATCATCTCTTTCATCGGTACTGACTTAACTGTGTGTTTCCGGCATTTCCTGCTTTTCCTCCTTGCTTACCTTGGGTCCTCTGTCATGTTTCTGTTCTTGTCATGGACAAAAATATTTTTAAATCTGATACTCTCCCATCAAAATGCAGTTAGTTCAACTCCTGGGAGCAGGTTTGGAACGGTCACAACTCATAAACTGAACTTCTCAGTGGTAGCTACAGCGGGAGGTACAGAAGCCTGAAGTCCCAGCAGGTCCAGAAACAACTGCTTCCCTTCAACCATTCAGTTTTTGAACCAACTAATGCGGCCCCTCTCACTGCAGCATGGCAACACTATGACCAGTTAGCTCAAAAATGGACCTTAGTATTTTTTGTTGTTCTAGCTGTGTTCCTTCTTGGAAAAGCATTGTATAGTTTATGTTTTTTTTGAGAATGCTGTTTACCTGATCCTAGGTGACTTTGATTGCCGGCCGGTGGTGTAGTTGCATCCACACCAGACTCCGAGGTGAGTGGCCCCGGGTTCGAATCTGGCCGGCTCCTTGCACGCTTTCCACCCGTGCTGGGTTGAGTGTTGAACTAGCAACTCAGCCTCACAAAAAAAACAGACAAAAATGCCGAAGGAGCTGAAAAGTTGCCACCCAATGCGTCACAAGGCACGATAAAGGAACAACAATAATGTGACTGTGATGCTACGGAAAGTAAGTTTTTCATTGCACCTCTACATGACAATAAACTTGACTTTGATGACCAATTGGGGCATCTTTGGATTGTGGTAGAAAACTGGAGCACAGACTAGAAACCCGGTGGCCACAGGGAATACGAGTGTGCTGTGATCATTGCTGCTCCTTACAGCATTTACAGTGATGAGTGGAACGGACTGGGCCACAGGTGCTGGTGCTGTTACCTTATTCTCATTAGCAACACTTGCTCTGCTCGAACATTTTGCTGCTGAGTCCGTACTCACTTGCCAGCCTGAGGCTGCTCTCCTCCTGCTCACGGCTCTACCACGCGAAGTGATTGTCGTTGGACAATTTCGCGATCGGCGACGGCGTCCTTTCAGGAATATAGTTGACCCAGTGTGTGAACTCCATGCTGCAAGTTGTCAAAATTAGATATCAGCCCAAGATGCTGGCAGAGCTCAGTGGGTCAGCCGGCACCTATGGAGAGAAACGGCTGGTCAACTTTCCGGCTGAGACCCTGCATCGGAACTGGGCTGCATCTCAAATCCTCCTCCTCTTGGACGCCTCTTCTATCTCTCTGCCCTGTCTAAGAACTTTTCATTTCCAGCTGCTAACGTGATGTCAACTGTCTTCTCTGTTCCACCAGTACTTCACCAACAACCCCCCCAGCCCCCATGAACACACATCTCTCTGCTCTCTCTGTACTAAGCCCAGTGCTGTTGTAGTCTGATGGGTTGAGCTCTGCCTTGCGGAGGTCAGAAGCAAGCTTTTGGACACCACTTTTTACCTACCCTTGGACCAGGACTCTGCTATCACCAGTCCACTGTCTCTTTTATAAAGCAGTCCAGATGAAGGGTCTCGATTTGTGATGTCCACAGATGCTGCCCAAACCTGCTGACCTCTGGTGCTTTGTGTGCTGCCCAGCCCACACGAAGGGGTCCTCCAACAGTTTGCGTTTTGATCCAGATTCCCAGCGCCCGCAGCCTCTTTGTGTCTCCGTCCCTGCTGAGTTTCTGAGCGCTTGATTGAACCCTTGCTACGTCTACAGCTTGACTGTAGGATCTGAGTCGAGGGGCTCCCTGGGTCACGGAATGGATATCGGACCTGACTGAGTGTTCGTGGGGAGAGGAGTTAATCTACACCTTGCTATATCACTATTAATAGATAATCTTAAAGGGAGGTAAACAAAAATATTTTAAAAACATGAAGGGGCAAAGGAAGGGTGCAGAGACACGAGAAGGCAGTTCCAAATGGACAGGCAGCACCAACATAAGTGATCCTTAGTGCAGAGACCTGCCTTCGGAAACAGCATCAATTCCTGGTTTGTAGGCAGGCTGCTCCACCCACTCTGCGGAGTGAAGTGCAATCCAATTGGTGCAGTTCCAATCACGTAAACTACATCTGCGACTCAATTGGTTCAGTTCAGACTGCTCCAACCACTCTGCGGAGTGAAGTGCAATCCAATTGGTGCAATTCCGATCACTTAAGCTACATCTGCGACTCAATTGGTGCAGCCGCACCCGGGTCACTTCTGTCAGCCATTGAGATGAGGCAATCCTGATGACCTGGTTGATTGACGGCTCCCCAGAGACGTTCATCAGAGCGGTTACACAGATGATCACAGAACACTACAGCACAGAAGCAGGCCCTTCATCCCATCTAGACAATGCTGAACCATTTATTTGCCCAGTCCCATCAATCTGTACCCAGACCATAGCCCTCCATACTCCTCCCTTCCATGTACCGATCCAAATTTCTCTTCAATGTTGAAATTGAGTCCATATTTACCACTTCCTCTGGCAGCTCGTTCCACACTCCATCACCCTCTGAGTGAAGAAATTCCCCTCATGTTCCCCTTAAATATTTCACTTTCCATTCTTAACCCATGACCTCTAGTTCAAAGTTCAAAGTAAATTTATTATCCAAGTATGTATATACTGTATATAACCTTGAGATTCGTCTTCTTGCAGGCATCAGTGGAAAAAGCCTGCTTGCATTTACCCTATCTATACCCCTCATTATTGTGTATACCTCTATCAAATCTCCCCTTAGTCTTCCCTGTTCTAGGGAATAATGTCCTAACCTAGTCAACATTCCCCTATAACTCAGGTCCTCAAGTTCTGGCGACATTCTTGTAAATTTTCTCTGCACTCTTTCAATCTTATTTACACCTTTCCCACAGGTAGGTGACCAAAACTGCACACAATACTCAAAATTAGCCCTCACCAATGCCTTCTACAACTTCAACATAACATCTCATCTCCTGTACTCAATATTTTGATTTGCGAAGGCCAATGTGCCAAAAGATTTCTTTACAACCTGTGATACCACTTACAAGGAATTATGGATCTGTATTCCCAGATCCCTCTGTTCTACCACACTCCTCAGTGCCCTACTGCTCACCGTGCAAGGCCTACTCTGGTTTGTCCTCCCAAAGTGCAACACCTCACACTTGTCTCTCTTAAATTCCATCTGCCTTTTCTCAGCTCGTTTTTCTAGCTGGTCCAGATCCTGCAACAAGCTTTTGTCGTTGTCCACTATATTACGTTTTGTAACTCCAAAATATAAAAACTAAATAAAAGGAAAATAAGACAGCCGAGGAGAATGAGTCTTAGTTTCTCTGTTACATGTATCACGTAGTGGTGTGATAATGTATACCATTTACGTACTTTTACAGATACCCCACAATGCATTATGTAAACAACAAAGAATATATCTTTACAGAATTACTCAGATATTACTAAAATGCTAAATGCACAGCTCTGCTTAGCTATAAATTCCAACCCAATATAGAATGCATCTCAACTATGTACATGGTATACTATATAACCTTGCTTTGTGGATTCAGAACTGGCTTGCCCACAGAAGGCAAAGGGTCGTTGTAGATGGTTCATGGAGGTCAGATTCCAGTTGTGTTTCACAAGGATCTGTTCTGGGACCCCCTCCTCTTTGTAATTTTTATAAAAGACTGGAATGAGGAAATAGAAGGGTGGGTTTGTTGATGACACAAAGGTTGGGGGTGTTGTGGATAGTCTGGAGGGTTGTCAGCAGTTACGGCGCGGCACTGATAGGATACAGAACTGGGCTGAGAAGTGGCAGATGGACTTCAACCCAGATAAGTGGGAAGTGGTTCATTTCGGTAGGTCGCATTTGAAGACAGAATATAATATTGATGGTAAGACCCTTGGCAGTGTGGTGGATCAGCGAGATTTTGGGGTCCCTATCCAGCTTGACAGTGTTGTTAAGAAGGCGTGTGGTGTGTTGGCCTTCATCAACCATGGGACTGAGTTCAAGAGCCGTGAGTTAATGTTACAGCTATATGAGACCTTAGTTAGACCCTACTTGAAGTACTCTGTTCAGTCCTGGTCACCTCACTACAGGTAGGATGTGGATAGAATAGAAAGACTGCAGAGGATATTTACAAGGATGTTGCCTGGATTGGAGAGCATGCCTTATGAGAATAGGTTGAGTGAACTTGGCCTTGGAGCAACAGAGGATGAGAGGTGACCTGATAGAGGTGTATAAGATGATGAGAGGCATTGATTGTGCGGATAGTCAGAGGCTTTTCCCCAGGGCTGAACTGGCTAACACAAGGGGGATGTCAGAGGTAAGTTTTTCACACAGGGAGTGATGGGTGCGTGGAATGCACTGCCGGCGATGGTGGTGGAGGTGGATATAATAGGGTGTTTTAAGAGACTCTTAGGTACATGGAGCTTAGAAAAATAGAGGGCTATGCTGTATGGAAATTCTAGGAAGATTCAGAGTAGTTTGTGGGCATGTGGCCAAGTGGTTAAAGCATTGGACTAGCGACCTGAAGGTTGAGAGTTCGAGCCCCAGCCGAGGTAACGTGTGTTATGTCCTTGAGCAAGGCACTTAATCACACATTGCTCTGCGACGACACTGGTGCCAAACTGTTTGGGTCATAATGCCCTTCCCTTGGACAACATTGGTGTCGTGGAGAGGGGAGATTTGCAGCATGGGCAACTGCTGGTCTTCCATACAACCTTGCCCAGGCCTGCGCCCTGGAGAGTGAAGACTTTCCAGGTGCAGATCCATGGTCTCGCAAGACTAATGGATGCCTTTACTTCAGAGTAGGTTTCATGGTTGGCACAACACTGTGGGCTGAAGTGCCTGTAATGTGCTGTAGATTTCTATGTTCTATAACTGTATACTGGGCTTGTATGGAAACCCAGCTCTTTGCCAGCCCCACTAACAGCCACATGACCCAGCGGTGAGGAGGCCACCTTTCATTAACAACTGGTGTCTATGGTTGGTATGATTTGGGGTTCAACCAAACAGGAGGGTCATGATGTCCTGATGAAAAAAAATTCACTGTGAGCGAATGCTGTATAAATACTCCCCAGATACAATTGTTGGTCAGACAGAAATAACAAATCGTAAACCGCATAAAGTCATAAAGAAAATACATTGATAAATTTCAGCTTTATCAAATGGTTAGTAAGGAAAAATAAATGAATAAAAGAGCCCACTTCAGGTGGAACTCATCTTGAAGCTGTCTTTTACTCACGCTCTGGACCACGGTCTGTGTGAGAGCACACACCACATCCCAAATGTCACTCGGAATCCATCTCAGACAAATGGGCGCTCTCTCTGGAGCATTGGCCCTTCCTCCCTGGAGTCATTCATCTGCACAAAGCATCTTATGCCAGGAGAACACTTCTTCCCACGGCATCCTCAGCCATCTTCCCTCCTGTCCTCTCTGCAGCTCCCACCAAAAAGACCACAAACCCCACCAGTGTCCATCTCAAATCTCCACACAGCTTTCTCTCGAACCTTCTCCCAATTCCACCATCCTGATTGGCTGACACAATATTCCCAAGTTGAACATTGCAGCCGCTTATCTTTACCCGAAACCTAAACGTGCTATCAACAGGACACACTGCTTCTACAGAAAGCTAATAAATAGAAACATAGAAAATAGGTGCAGGAGTAGGCCATTTGGCCCTTCGAGCCTGCACCGCCATTCAGTATGTTCATGGCTGATCATCCAACTCAGAACCCTGTACCTGCCTTCTCTCCATACCCCCTGATCCCTTTAGCCACAAGGGCCATATCTAACTCCCTCTTAAATATAGCCAATGAACTGGTCTCAACTGTTTCCTGAGACAGAGAATTCCACAGATTCACCACTCTCTGTGTGAAGAGGTTTTTCCTCATCTCGGTCCTAAAAGGCTTCCCCTTTATCCTTAAACTGTGACCCCTCGTTCTGGACTTCCCAACATCGGGAACAATCTTCCTGCATCTAGCCTGTCCAATCTCTTTAGAATTTTGTACGTTTCAATAAGATCCCCCCTCAATCTTCTAAATTCCAGCGAGTATAAGCCTAGTCGATCCAGTCTTTCCTCATATGAAAGTCCTGCCATCCCAGGAATCAATCTGGTGAACCTTCTTTGTACTCCCTCTATGGCAAGAATGTCTTTCTTCAGATTAGGGGACCAAAACTGCACACAATACTCCAGGTGTGGTCTCACCAAGGCCTTGTACAACTGCAGTAGTACCTCCCTGCTCCTGTACTCGAATCCTCTTGCTATAAATGCCAGCATACCATTCGCCTTTTTCACCGCCTGCTGTACCTGCATGCCCACTTTCAATGACTGGTGTATAATGACACCCAGGTCTCGTTGCACCTCCCCTTTTCCTAATCGGCCACCATTCAGATAATAATCTGTTTTCCTGTTTTTGCCACCAAAGTGGATAATCTCACATTTATCCACATTAAATTGCATCTGCCATGAATTTGCCCACTCACCCAACCTATCCAAGTCACTCTGCATCCTCTTAGCATCCTCCTCACAGCTAACACTGCCGCCCAGCTTCGTGTCATCCACAAACTTGGAGATGCTGCATTTAATTCCCTCATCTAAGTCATTAATATATATTGTAAACAACTGGGGTCCCAGCACTGAGCCTTGCGATACCCCACTAGTCACTGCCTGCCATTCTGAGAAGGTCCTGTTAATTTCCACTCTTTGCTTCCTGTCTGCCAATCAATTCTCTATCCACATCAATACCTTACCCCCAATACCGTGTGCTTTAAGTTTGCACACTAATCTCCTGTGTGGGACCTTGTCAAAAGCCTTTTGAAAATCCAAATATACCACATCCACTGGTTCTCCCCTATCAACTCTACTAGTTACATCCTCAAAAAATTCTATGAGATTCGTCAGACATGATTTTCCCTTCACAAATCCATGCTGACTTTGTCCGGTGATTTCACCGCTTTCCAAATGTGCTGTTATCACATCTTTGATAACTGACTCTAGCAGTTTCCCCATCACCGATGTCAGGCTAACCGGTCTATAATTCCCCGGTTTCTCTCTCCCCCGTTTTTTAAAAAGCGAGGTTACATTAGCCACCCTCCAATCCTCTGAAACTAGTCCAGAATCTAAAGAGTTTTGAAAAGTTATCACTAATGCATCCACTATTTCTTGGGCTACTTCCTTAAGCACCCTGGGATGCAGACATTGCTCACAGTGAGCTTTGCTTTCTCTGGACAAACCTTTCTGTCAAGCCATTTGCAGATAGTTGGTATGGTACAGATGTAGTATATCTTATTCCATTAACTTTTAGGAATAACTAAAACTTTCTCGCAACAAACTGTGGTCTATTGTCACTGACTAAATGTCCTGGAACACCAGTCCTTGAGAAGAAGCTTTTCAACACATCAATAGTGTGTGAAGCTGTAGTGGAGGCTATTGTGAACACTCCTGGTCACTTGGTAGCTGCATTCATGACTACAATCATAAGGGGAGGCATCACAGGCAAGCTTCACTGGATGATATGGATTGTAATGTGTAGGTACAGTGTCTGGCATCACCATTTCCCTTACCTTTCTGCCAGCCACCTCACACTGTTTTTTCCATTGCCACTTCTTCCTGATCTGCAGTAATGAGTTCAAGGGTGAAGCACGGTCACCGGGTTTCGCAAGAACCTGCTGTAGTATTTGACAAATCTTAAAAAGGACCGTAACTGTGATGCATTCCTTGGTCTTGGGGCATCAGCGTTGCTTGAATTTTCTCAGCAGACTTGTGTAATCCTTGAGTGTCAATAGTGCAACCGCAGTAAGTGATGCTTGGATTAAAGATTTCTCACGTTGTATTGTGCTCTGAGCCCATAATCTTCTAAACTTTTTTTTAACAGTCTTGAGATTTTGGAGATGTTCCATGTCATCCTTATGCTGACAATGAAGTCATCCAGGTAACACTGAGTGTCTGGGCAACTTGCAGCACCTGGTCCATGGCTTTCTGCCAGAGTGTGGGTGCAGATGCTGCTCCAAAAATAAGCCTATTTTAGAGAAAATACCCTTTGTGAGTGTTTATTTTCTTTCAGAAAGGTTTGCAAAGATGTCTTCAATCCTGAGTAGAGGGTGTTGATCTCCTTTCAGTACTGGGTTGATGATGAGCTTAAAATCACCACAGATCCTGACAGACCCATTCTTCTTTGTGATTGGGACCACTGGCATTGCCCATGGGCTCCACTCAAACTTGGAAAGAATTCCCTCATCCTTCATGCGACCTGCCTCCCTGCTGCTTTATCACTGATCGTATAAGGAACCAGATGGGCTTTGTAAAACTGGGGTGTGGCATTTTTATTTAACACTACTTTGCCCTTGATTTGTTTGAGTTTCCCAATGCCATCCTTGACCACTGCTGTGACATCATCCAGTATCTTTCTTAATTTGCTTTCAGTTGACTCTTTTGCAGGGGATATGGCATACAAATGGAGTATGGATCTCCAAGCAAGTTGTAGTTTCAGCCAATCACAGCCCCACAATTCTGGCTGTCCTGTGTTTTTTTACCACGTACAAGCCCAATATGGCTTGTTGGTTGTTTTATTTCATTGTTAAAGAGTGTCATTTCCACAGGAGTTATCTTTTCTCCAGGATAAGTTTTTAGTGGGATATCAGCAAGTTTTAGTTCAGTATCTTTGAAATGTTGTTCAAACTCATTTTATGAAACGACTGAAACAGCTGAACAAGTGTCCAATTCCATTTTAATTAACTTGCCATTCACTCTTGGTGTAAGCCATATTGCTTGCCCATTGTTAGTTCTCACATTGTAAATCTCAAAGTTTTAATCAACAGCACACAGGTTAGTGCTCTTTCGGAAACGGAAACTGCAACTTGCCTTTGTAACTTTTCTTTTCCCACTGCAGCCCATTTGTTTTTCCCAGCCTGACCTGCCCTTTGTATGTTTCCTACTTGCATTTTCTAAAAGTTTCACCTTTAAACTTGCATTGGTTTGGTGTCTGTGAGCTCCTGCCACAATGGTAACACAATCTAGATTCAATTTTGTTCATGCTCGCTTTCATTCTTGACCGCAACATCATTGCGTCCCTGTCTACTGTTTCCATTGATACAGCAATTTATAACCATATAACCATATAACAATTACAGCATGGAAACAGGCCATCTCGGCATTCTAGTCCGTGCTGAACTCTTACTCTCACCTAGTCCCACCGACCTGCACTCAGCCCATAACCCTCCATTCCTTTCCTGTCCATACAGCTGTCCAATTTAACTTTAAACGACAACATCGAACCTGCCTCAACCACTTCTGCTGGAAGCTCGTTCCACACAGCTACCACTCTCTGAGTAAAGAAGTTCCCCCTCATGTTCCCCCTAAACTTTTGCCCTTTAACTCTCAACTTATGTCTTCTTGTTTGAATCTCCCCTACTCTCAATGGAAAAAGCCTATCCACGTCAACTCTATCTATCCTCTCATAATTTTAAATACCTCTATCAAGTCCCCCCTCAACCTTCTACGTTCCAAAGAATAAAGACTCAACTTGTTCAACCTTTCTCTGTAACTTAGGAGATGAAACCCAGGTAACATTCTAGTGAATCTTCTCTGTACTCTCTCTATTTTGTTGACATCCTTCCTATAATTCGCTGACCAAAACTGTGCACAATACTCCAAATTTGGCTTCACCAATGCCTTGTACAATTTCAACATTACATCCCAACTCCTATACTCAATGCTCTGATTTATAAAGGCTAGCATACCAAAAGCTTTCTTCACCATCCTATCCACATGAGATTCCATCTTCAGGGAACTATGCACCATTATTTCTAGATCCCTCTGTTCTACTGCATTCTTCAATGCCCTACCATTTACCATGTATGTCCTATTTTGATTAGTCCTACCAAAATGTAGCACCTCACATTTATCAGCATTAAATTCCATCTGCCATCTTTCAGCCCACTCTTCTAACTGGCCTAAATCTCTCTGCAAGCTTTGAAAACCTACTTCATTATCCACAACTCCACCTATCTTAGTATCATCTGCATACTTACTCATCCAATTTACCACTCCATCATCCAGATCATTAATGTATATGACAAACAACATTGGACCCAGTTACAGATCCCTGAGGCACACCACTAGTCACCGGCCTCCAATCTGACACACAGTTATCCACCACTACTCTCTGGCGTCTCCCATCCAGCCACTGCTGAATCCATTTCACTACTTTGATATTAATACCTAACGATCAAACCTTCCTAACTAACCTTCCATATGGAACCTTATCAAAGGCCTTACTGAAGTCCATATAGACAACATCCACTGCTTTACCCTCGTCAACTTTCCTAGTAACCTCTTCAAAAAATTCAATAAGGTTTGTCAAACATGACTTTCCACGCACAAATCCATGTTGACTGTTCCTAATCAGACCCTGTCTATCCAGATAATTATATATACCATCTCTAAGAATACTTTCCAGCAATTTACCCAACACTGATGTCAAACTCACAGGCTGATAATTGCTAGGTTTACTCTTAGAACCCTTTTTAAACAAGGGAACAACATGAGCAATACGCCAATCCTCCGGCACCATCCCCGTTTCCAATGACATTTGAAATATTTCTGTCAGAGCCCCTGCTATTTCCACACTAACTTCTCGCAAGGTCCTAGGGAATATCCTGTCAGGACCCGGAGACTTATCCACTTTTATATTCCTTAAAAGCACCAGTACTCCTCTTCTTCAATCATCATATTTTCCATAACTTCCCTACCTGTTTCCCTTATCTTACGCAATTCAATATCCTTCTCCTGAGTGAATACCGAAGAAAAGAAATTGTTCAGAATCTCCCCCAATTCTTTTGGCTCCACACTTAGCCATCCACTCTGATTCTCTAAGGGACCAATTTTATCCCTCACTATCCTTTTGCTATTACTATAACGGTAGAAACCCTTGGGATTTATTTTCACCTTACTTGCCAAAGCAACCTCATATCTTCTTTTAGCTTTTGTAATTTCTTTCTTAAGATTCTTTTTACATTCTTTATATTCCTTGAGCACCTCATTTACTCCATGCTGTCTATATTTATTGTATGTTTGTAGATACCTCCCTTTTTCTGAACCAAGTTTCCAATATCCCTTGAAAACCATGACTCTCTCAAACTTTTAACCTTTCCTTTCAAACTAACAGGAACATAAAGATCCTGTACCCTCAAAATTTCTCCTTTAAATGACCTCCATTTCTCTATTATATCCTTCCCATAGAACAAATTGTCCCAATCCATTCCTTCTAAATCCTTTCACATCTCCTCAAAGTTAGCCTTTCTCCAATCAAAAATCTCAACCCTGAGTCCAGTCCTATCCTTCTCTATAATTATATTGAAACTAATAGCATTGTGATCACTGGACCCAAAGTGCTCCCCAACACATACCTCCGTCACCTGACCTATCTCATTCCCTAAAAGGAGATCCAACACTGCCCTTTCTCTAGTTGGTACCTCTATGTATTGCTGCATAAAACTATTCTGCACACATTTTACAAACTCCAAACCATCCAGCCCTTTTACAGTATGGGCTTCCCAGTCTATGTGTGGAAAATTAAAATCTCCCACAATCACAACCTTGTGCTTACTACAAATATCTGCTATCTCCTTACAAATTTGCTCCTTCAATTCTCACTCCCCATTAGGTGGTCTATAATACACCCCCATAAGTGTTACTACACCTTTCCCATCCGTCAATTCCACCCAAATAGCCTCCCTAGACGAGCCCTCTAATCTATTCTGCCAGAGCACCGTTGTAATATTTTCTCTGACAAGCAATGCAACACCTCCCCCTCTTGTCCCTTCGATTCTATCACACCTGAAGCAATTAAATCCAGGAATATTTAGTTGCCAATCACACCCTTCCTGTAACAATGTTTCACTAATAGCTACCATATCATACTTCCAGGTATCAATCCATGCTTTAAGCTCATCCACCTTTCTTATAATGCTCCGAGCATTAAAATAAATGCATTTAAGAAATTTTCCAACTCTTACTCTCGGTTTATCACTAACTGTGCCAACAGCTTTACTATTTTCTTTTTCTTCCTTCTCCCCTACATCTGTTCCAACACTCTGGTTCCCCTCCCCTCTTGTATCTAGTTTAAATCCACCGGAGCCTCTCTAGCAAACCTACCTCCAAGAATATTTGTCCCCCTCCAGTTCAGATGTAAACCGTCCCTCCAGAACAGATCCCACCTTCCCTGGAAAACTGCCCAATTATCTATAAATCTGAAGCTCTCCCTCCTGCACCATGTCTTCAGCCACGTGTTGATCTGTGCTATCTTACTATTTCTAAACCCACCTGCACGTGGCTTTAGAATTTCCACTGCTCTTTTAAATGAGAGTTGAGCTTCAATTAGGAGTGGTTTTCTTGTAAGATTCCACAACTTAAACAACCAATCCATGCATCATTAAGCCCATTACTGAACTGACAATGCTCAGGCAATCTCCATTTTAGCCACGTACACTGAAATGGACTTCCCTTCCTTCTAATTCCACTTATGAAACCTAATGCATTCTGAAATCAACAATGGGTTCAATTCTTAATGTTCCTGCATTACTTTCACAATATCATCTTAGTTTATTTTGTGTGGTTCGGTTGGAGTAGACAAACTTGGAAGCAAATTGTATGCCTATAGACCAAATGCACTCAGAAAAAATGGCACTTTTTTCTTGCCGGCTATTCCATTTACATTAAAACATCGCTCAGTAAGCTCAGTAAACAATATCGTTATCTGTTGTGTAATCAGCTATTTCTGCTCTTTTTTATGATTATTATCACTGTTTATGAACCTGTGAATTCATTCATTTCCTGCTTTTTTTTTAACTTAATCGCCTTTCCTTTTGCAAAGACAACATGCTGCTCTGAAGGGAAAAAACATGCTGTGCTTTTTTTTTTGACTTGACTGTTTCTTGCTGGGCTTCAACAGGTAGGTAGCCGTCAGGGGTTTGTTTTAAAAATACCTCATCGTCACAGTTATGTTTTGCAACTCTAATGCATAAAAAACTATTTGAGAGGAAAACAAGAGAGTCCAAGAGAACGGGTCTAAGTTTCGGTTTTACTTTTAGCAAGTTGTTTACTTTTAGTGGAGTGATAACATTGTCATTTATGTACTTTCACAGGTAACCCACATTGCATTATGTAAACAACAATGAATGCTGAATCAAGTAATATGCAATGTTACTCAACTACTTCTGCAATATTAAATACGCAACACACTACACCCCCAGTCTTCACACACAAAATGCTGGAGAGACTCAGCTGGCCAGGCAGAAACTATGGAAAAGAGTACTGTCCACATTTTGGGCCAAGACCCTTCAGCAGGTCCTCTGAATCCCACAGGCTGTTGGGTGGTATATGACACACACACGACAGATCACAGGACCATAAGATATATAGGAGTAGAATTAGGCCATTCGGTCTATCAAATCTGCTCCACCATGTCATCATGGCTGATCCAATTTTCCACTCAGGCCCAGTCTCCTGCCTTCTCCCCGTATCCCTTCATGCCCTGACCAATCAAGAATCTATGAACCTCTGCCTTAAATATATATAAGACTTGGTCTCCACATCTGCCTGTGGCACAGATTCACTACTCTCTGGCTAAAGAAATTCCTCCTCATTTCGGTTCTAAAAGGATGCCCCCTCTATTCTGAGATGATGTCCTCTGGTCTTAGACTCTCCCACCACTGGAAACATATTCTGCACATCCACTCTATCAAGGCCTTTCACCGTTTGAAAGGTTTCAATGAAGTCACCCCTCATTCTTCTGAACTCTAGTGAATTCAGGCCGAGAGCTATCAAACACTCTTCATATGACAAGCCATTCAATCATTTTCAGAAATGATGAAGGCAATCATCCAGCATGCTGATATGCCTAACAGCACTAACTCAGATGCACACATCTATAAGGAGGAATGGCCAGCTGGTCTTGATATACTCTACTGCACAGTGTATTATACTCATGCATGGACAGGCAGCCATATAGCCAGGTGCTGGATGTTCAACTATTATTGCTGAAATTGTGTGGGCGATTCCAACAATACACCATGTTTAGTACCTAACTAGAATGGAGGTCTCAATGGAACAATAATGTCTGCAGCTACCAAGCTATAGAAGTAGTACCTGGATAAGACATCCATCACTAAATTGATGAAGAAAAGCAGAAAAGGCTGGAAATTTTCAGGCTGCAACTGATGACAGAAACAGAATTCACGCTGAAGCTGATGATCTTGCACAATGGTATCTTTCTTCATTGATGCTGTGAACCTGTGACTATTTCCAGCATTTTCTCTTTACATTTCAGATTTCTAGCATCTGCAGATAATTGCTTTTTAATTTTAAAATATGAACGTCCCTAAACAGGAGAAGGATATTGATGAAAATTCAAAAGCCTAATTACTGCTAAAGAGTTCAAGTCTGTAATATAATCCCATTAACATGATCGTTCCTTACTTATTCCTCAGTTCTACCCATATAGCCTCAGTAGACGAGCTCTCCAGACTGTCCTGTCTGAGAACTGCTGTGACATTTTCACTGACTAGTAATGCCATCCCACCTCCTTCACTCCCTCCCACTCTATCACATGTAAAACAGCAGAACCCTGGAACCCTGAGCTGTCAGTCCTGTCTCTCCTGCAACCAAGTCTCAGAAATAGCTACAATGTCCACATGCTGATCCATGCCCTCAGCTTATCCGCTTCTCCAACAAAACTCCTTCCGCTGAAATAAACACAACTCACATCATTAGTCCCACACGCTCAACCTTTAGGTTCCTGACCTTGCATGTGAGCTTAACAACGCCGTACCTCACAACCTCTCCACTATATGTGTGGCGCTCTGGTTCCCATCCCCCTGCAACTCTAGTTTACATCTCACCCCCACCCCCCAACCCTGTGCAGCACTAGCAAACCTTCCCACCCCTCCAATTCAAATGCAAACCGTCCCATCTTCCCTCATAACTGACGAATCTGAAATTCTCTCTCCTGCACCGTCTCCTTAGTCACGTGTTATGCTGAATGAACTTCCTGTTTCTGGCTTCACTAGCATGTGGCACTGGTGGCAATACCGAGATCATAGCTCGAGGATCCTGTCCTTTAACTAAGCATCTAACTCCCTGAACTCACTTTGCGGGAGCTCGTCACCCTTCCTACTTCCTACCCATGTCGTTGGTACCATCGTGGACCATGACCTCTGGCTGCTCATCCTCCCACTTAAGATTGAGCAAAATGGCTTCCTTAGATACTGACTGATGGTCTTCCTCATGAGACTGCACGGTGCAGATCACTCGGTTACGGTGGGGAGTGAGGCTAATCAGCCCTTCTAGCCCTGCCAACTCTCTGGAAGAGCAACCTCATCAGTCAGAAAAAGGAAGCAGAAACTACAGATGCAGGGAATGTGAAATAGGACAGAAATTGCTGGAATCACTCAGCAGATCAGTCTGTTTATAAGCTTTATTTGTCACATGTACATCAAACACACGGGGGAATGTGGCGTTTGCATAAAGGATGTGCTGAGGCCAGTCCGTAAGTGTTATCATGCTCCTGGCACCAACATAGTTTGACCATAACTTACTAACCCTAACTGGTGTACCTTTGGAACATGGGAGGAATCAGGAGCACCTGGAGGAAACACACGCTTCTCGAGAAGCACGTACAATCTCCTTACCGACGGCACGTGTACTGAACCCTGCTCTTATAGCTGCCACGGTAAAGTGTCACACTAACCACTACGCTGCATGCCTCCATGCTATGCTTCACTTTAACATTTTGAATCAGAGGCGCTTCATCAATGTTCTGATAAAAAGTATTTGATTTTACAATCTTTCTACAGATGCTACCTGACCTGAAGAGTACTTCCAGCATTTTCTGGTTTTATTTCTGTTTTCCCTGCAGTGTCTATCCAAACCTCTCCTGAAAGGAAAATCTGCCTCTGTCAGACTTCCCTGCACTAAGCTCCACATCTTCATTGCTTTCTGCTTTTTTTCCTCAAGCTACCGATGGTTATTTTCCAATCTGTATGCTCTGCTCCTTGCCTTTCACCAGGGGGACTGCTTTTCTTTAAATCTTCCGTCAAGACTCTTAAAAGGCCATGAATATCAAATCATGTTGTCAGATTTCTCTGACAACAATCCTAGCTCTTCCAGATCAGTTAGTCTTACTTTGATATATTAGAATATTGGAATCTCTCCGATCACCTGGAGAGATCTTCATTTAGAACAGTCAGGGAGTGTCAGCAGGTACTTGTTAAGGGATATTTGTGTCCAATTAACTAGTCTGGATGGCTTGTAGGTAAAAACTTCTTACAACGTGAGAATAATAAGCCTAGCATCAATTAGATTGAATATTTTTGAGGGAATGACAAGGAAGGTCAATAAGAATGATGAATTTGATGCTGCTGATACTGTCCTGTATGGAGGCAGGTCCCAAGAGTCCAAGAGAGACTTAATGGGTTCAAAATTCATTCAGGAGTAGGAAGCAGGAGTTAATATTTGATAGATGTTTTTTTGACGAAGGTGGTTAACAGTAGAGTAATAAAAAGCTTAAATTCAGTCACCTGTTTTTGTAAAATATATGTAATAGGTTTTGTGAATTATGCTTTAATTTTTATTTTATTTATTTATTAAGATACAGCGCTGTGTAGCCCTTCTGGCTCTTTGAGCTGCACTGCCCAGCAATCCCCAATTTAACCCTAGTCTAATCACGGGACAACTTTCAATGGCCAATTAACCTACCATCCGGTACGTCTTTGGACAGTGGGAGGAAACAGGAGCACCCGGAGGAAACCCACACAGTCATGAGGTGAATGTACAGACTCCTTACAGGCAGTGGTGGGAATTGAACCCTTGTCACTGGTACTTTAAAGTATTATGCTAGTCACTACACCACTACACTTAAACCTGATAAAGAAGACTGCAGCACATACAGTTATTGGACAGAGTGGGGAGAGAGTCTTCAGACGATGGGGAGACAGAGATGGTCTAACCAGTTGTGCAGAAAAATTGCATATGAAATTTAATTAAGTGAAGTTTGAGACAGTAAAATTGTGGGGGTGCAACAAGGCAAGGGAATAAATGGGAAGGTATTGCGGGTCATGGAGGAACTGAGGGACTTTGGATTGTGTGTCTGTAGGTGCCCAAGGCAGCTGAACCAAGAAGTAACTTGATTAAAAGGGCGTACAGGGTTCTTTTGTGTATTAGCCACAGCATCAAGTGTGAAAGTAGAGAGGAGCTGTAAGTCAGAATGTTTGTTAAACCACAGCTTGAGACCAGCTCGAAATCTAAAGAGAACTCAAAGATGTCTTATGATTACATTAGAACAAGAGGACATTTAGAGAAAGATCAGAGCCCATTAAGGGCCAAGAATGTAAATTTTAGAGGATGCGGACAATATTCCAAATAAGAATTTTGCTACTTGCTTACTATTTGCATATTGGCAACATATTTGTGGTTTATGTTTAATATCAGCTGCCATTCTAATTTCATTTTATATTTGTTAGTCATCTCCCTCTTTCTCCTCTCATCTTATTGTACGTAGCCAGATTCCTGCTGAGGAATTCATCTGACGTGCACGACACGCTCTCTTCCATGGGATTGTGAAAGTGATCTGTATTCTTTCTCAAATCTCGAAGCCTGTTTATTTATGAGTCTGGTTGGTTCAGTGAACCGGATATCATAGAGAGTTTCAAACACGAGACATTATATTCAGATTGTCTTGCAGCTGGAACAGAGTATCACATCTGTGCATGCTGGCATGCTTTGAACACGTGACTTTCTAGTCTGGTCATAAAAAAGGTTATGGCACAAAAGGAGACCATTTGGTCCATCGTGTCTATGTTCATGGAGCAAGAGCTTCAGCTAAACCCAGGTAGAGTGACTGGTATTGTTAACGTTTAATTCACAGTGATGGGCTGCTTTTAACAAAAGCAGCAATAACAGGGTCTCTATAATATTAATTTAGGAAAAAACTAAGCCCACTCTGAGAAAGAAGTCACTAGAGCAGCCAATCCCCAACTCCTGTTATTGTGTCGTACACACTAGACAAAGGTCCCTCAGCTCGTTAGGCACCAATTTACTCTGATACCAACTTTCTTCTTGCACCCCGATCCCTCCTTTCCCACCCTGTGCTCCCACACCCCCATTAACCCCAGGGACAACTTACATTAGCCAAAAAAACCTTCCCATCTTTGGGATGTGGAGAGAACCCACACAATCACAGGGAGAATGTACAAACTCCGCACAGGCAGGATCCACGGCCAGGATCGAACCCACTTGGACTGATGCAGTGGAAGTGTGCTGGGTCCATTCCCAGAGGTTGTAACCAACCTTGGCTGCTGTCATCAACACCAATGTTCCTATAAGGCAGCAGCACTATTGGCTGCACTTCTTAATACCTGTGTGTGATTCCCTCACTAAATTGCCAGGATTCTTTCTTATAAAGTACTCCAGTAACTCTTTGAGATTACAAGTGAAATTTTCAACTTTTTAAGTGTTCTAGGGAGATGTTGCTACAGTTGAAGAAAGTAATTAGGTTTGTCTTTTTTTAACTCGCGTCAGCCAGAATCCACCTAGAGAGAAAACAGACATTCCCATTGCAGTAACCAGCATCTTAAATAGAAGTTTATTTTTCTTTATGGATGTTCTATATAAGATTCTCAAATGCAATGACTTCTGCAGAAAAATAATTGTTAGTGACATTACCTGCTGATTTTGGGAAGGTATTTAATGTATACTAGTTAAGTGTCATGAAAATATCCCAGTTGGAAGCTCACTTTAGATTTCCGATTACATTTCTGAGTTTTTCTAATCTTTCTCCATCAGCTGTTTGACCGACTGTTGCATTAGCAGTGATTTCACTCTTGAAATCCAGCAGGAGATTCAGGAGAAACCTCCCTATTCAGAGATTTTTTATTTATTTAGAGATTCAGCACGGTAACAGGTCCTTCCAGCCCAACGGATCTGCGGCACCCAATGACACCCATGGGACCAATTAGCCTACTGACCTGTACATCTCAGGAAGGTGGGAGGAAACCAGAGTAGCTGGAGGAAACCAATTCAAACTCTCTACGGACCGCAGTGGGAACTTACCCCAGGCTGCTGGTGCCGTGAACCAGAGTAGCTGGAGAAAACACGTCAGGGAATAGCTGATGTCAATAATGTGGAGAGAGTTTAGGAGAAATGAGAGAAATGGAAGGAAAGATTTAAAGGGGTCCTGAGGAACAGGTTCTTCACACAAAGAGTGGTGAGCATGTGGGACAACCTACCTGATGAAGCAATGCAGACGGGTTCATGGATAGAAAAGGCTTCAGGGTTTCCCAACTGAGATCTATGAGCCTCCCAGTTAATAATAGGGGTCCACGGCATTAAAAAAAGGTTGGAAGCCCTGGTTTAGAGGGATAGGGATCAAATATTCCTAGGTGGGACTAGCTCAGGTATTTGTTCGAGTTGGGCTGAATGACCTGTTGTACAAAATGGCGGGGAAGCACATGTGCTGGAAGCTCATGGCAGGGAGAGTTTCTCTTCCTTCTACCGTCTGCATGAGATGGTGGGACTTTCGAGAGACTTTGGGACTCTTTTTTACCGTGCCCGTGGTCTGTTCTTTATCAAATTACGGTATTGCTTTGCACTGTTGTAACTATATGTTATAATTATGTGGTTTTTGTCAGTTTTTCAGTCTTGGTTTGTCTTGTGTTTCTGTGATATCATGCTGGAGGAACAAATTGTATCATTTCTTAACGCATGCATTACTAAATGACAATAAACAAGGACTGCGTGTCCTCATAATCTAATCTAATCTATAAAACATCACGAGGACAGAGTTAGATGCGGGAGGATGGGAATGCAGCAATGATGATGACATGGAGAAAGGAGTGCTGTAGTTTGGACAATGAGCCCTACGTGCTTTATTATTTAAGGTGGCATTCATTAATACAAACTAACCTAAATCAATTAAATAAACGACCCTCAGACAGTGTGGGGGTGGTGTTGACCATCTTACTTTAGGGATGGGCATTGTTAGAGAATGGAAACGGCAAGGGGTAACCAGATGGACTGGAAAATACTACTTGAGGGACAGGAGACTGCTGTAGATTAACTGAGGGAATGGTTGCTGCTTAAATAACTGGGGCCACAAGTTTTCTTAGTAAGTTGGAACTGCACAAGGTGACTCAAGTTTCTGGCCACTGCTTGGGTTATTGACACAGTGGAGACCTGCTGGTCGTGACTTGAAAGACTAGGCACTGTTGATTGAGTTTTTTGATGAGGTGATGAAAGTTCTTGATGAAGGTAAAACTGTGGACATTGTCTACATGGATTTTAGTAAGGTGTTTGACAAGGTCCCTCATGGGAGGCTCATTCAGAAGATTAAAATACATGGGATCTATGGAAAATTGGGTGTTTGCATTAAGAATTGACTTGCTCTTGGAAGTCAGAGGATAATGGTCATTGGGACTTACTCTGGTCAGAGGTCCCTGAGCAGTGTCTTCAGAGATCCATGCTGGGACTTCTACTCTTTGTGACATATATATATAGATATATATAAAACGTCAGTGAAAGCGGGTTTTGGATAATCTAGAGGATTGCAAGAGCATACAGTAGGATATAGTTTGGTTGCAGACATGGGTGGAGAAATGGCAAATGCAATTTAATCCAGCCAAATGTGAAGTGTTGCTCCTTGGGAGATCGAATGTGAAGGAATGTTTATGGGATCTTGGGGTCCAAGTCCGTAGCACTCTGAAAGTGGCTACAGAGGTTGATGGGATGGTAAAGAAGGTGCATGGCATACTTGCTTTTATTAGTCCAAGGCATTAGGTTCAAGAGTTGCGAAGTTAGGTTGCAGTTTTATAAACGTTTAGTTAGGCAGCATCTGGAGAATTGCATTTATTTCTGGTCACCCCATTAAGGGAAGGATGGGAGGTTTTGGAGAGGGTGCAGAAGAAGTTTACCAGGATTAGAGGGCATGTGCTTTAAGGAAAAACTGGACAAACATGGGTTGTTTCCTCTGGAGTGGTGAAGGCTGATGGGAGATCTGATAGATATTAAGTTTATAAGATTATGAGAGGCATAGATAGACAGCTAGTGTCTTCTTCCTAGGGTTGAAATGTCTAATACTAGAGGGCATGTTTGTAAAGTGAGATGTGGTAAGTTTAAGGGAGAAGCGTGGGGCAAGTTTTTTTACACTGAGACTGGCGAGTGCCTGGAATGCATTGCTGGGGGAATGGAGGAAAGTACAATAGAGACATTCAAGAAGCTCCTTTACAGAGGAAGGTGCAGAGAATGGAGGGATATTATAGCAATTTTAATTGCTAGTTTAATTATTTCAGCATAACATTGTGGGCCAAAGGGCAGTTCCTGTCCTGTACTGTTCCATTTTCTCTGTTTTAGAGACTTCTGTAGCCCTGTGTACTACAAGGGGTTACTCAGTCAGTTTGGAAGCGCAGGCGATTATTTGAGTTACTACAGAATATTGAATGTCGACAGAGGTTACCTGACAATTGGCACTACTGATGGCTACTCTAAGGATGGGACTCCAGGCAGATGCTCTAAGAACAGGGCATATCAGGAACTTAATTGAAGGAGTTTTACTGCAGGAGGTTACACCAGAGACTGGCCACAGCACACTTTAGTCAGGAGCTGGGCGCTGCTGGGAATTGCACAAAGCACAGAGGTAGTCATAGAAGAGTAAAGCACAGAAACAGCCCCTTTGGCCCATCTAGTCTGTGCTAAACCATTTAAATTGCCTGCTCCCACTGACCTGCACCAGGACCATAGCCCTCCACACCCCTACCATTCATGTTCCTATCCAAACTTCTCTTAAATGTTGAAATTGAGCTCGTATGCACCACTTGCACTGGTAGTTTATTTCACACTCTCACGACCCTCTGAGTGAAGAAGTTGCCCCTCCTGATTCCCTTAAGCTTTTCACCTTTCACCCTTAACCAATGACCTCTAATCCTAGTCTCACCCAACCTCAATGGAAAAAGCCTGCTTGCATTTACTCCATCTATTCCCCTCATAATTTTGGATATCTCAATCAAATCTTCCTTTCAATCTGCTACATTCTAAGGAATAAAGTCCTAACCTATTCAAACTTTTCTTATAACTCAGGTCCTCCAGTCCTGGCAACATCCTTGTAAATTTTCTCTGTAGTCTTTCAACCTTGTTGACATTTTTCGTGTGGGTAGGAGACCAAAACTGCACACAACACTCCAAATTGGGCCTCACCAATGTCTGATACAACTTCAACATAACATTCCATCTCCTGTACTCAATACTTTGATTTATGAAAGCTGATGTGCCAAAAACTTTCTTTACGACCCTATCTATCTGTGACACCACTTTGAATGAATTATGGACCAGTATTCCCAGATCCCCTTGTTCTAAGGCACTCCTCTGTGCCCTACCGTTCACTGTGTAAGATCTACCCTGGTTGGTCCTCGCAAAGTGCAGCACCTCACACTTGTCTGCATTAAATTCCATCTGCCATTTTTAGCCCATTTTTCCAGCTGGTCCAGATCTCTCTGCAAGCTCTGATAGTCCTCTTCACTTTCCACTACACCCCCAATCTTGGTGTCATCTGCAAATTTGCTGATCCAGTTAACTGCCTTATCATTCAGATCATTGATATAGATAACAAACAACAACAGACCCAGCACTGTCCCCCATGGCACACCACTAGTCACAGGCCTCCAGTCAGAGAGACAACTATCTACTACCATGCTCTGTCTTCTCCCACAAAATCAATGTCTAATTCAATTTACTACTGCATCTTGAATGCTGAGCAACTGATTCTTCTTGATCAACCTCTATGCGGGACCTTGTCAAGTACCTTGCTAAAGATCATGTAGATAACATCCACTGCATTGCCTTCATCAGCTTTCCTGATAACTTCCTCAAAAAACTCTATAACATTGGATAAACATGACTTACTACACAAGAAGCCAAGCTGACTACCCCTATCAGTCCATGTCTATCCAAATACTCATATATCTGGTCCCTTAGAATAACTTCAAAGGTTCACTTATTATCAAAGTATACAACTCTGAAATTCTTCTTCTCCAGATAGCCACGAAACCAAGAAAGAAAATAGATAAATAGATAGATAGATAGACATACTTTATTGACCCCGAGGGAAATTGGGTTTCGTACAGTTGCCCCATCCAAGAATAGAGTATAAATATAGCAATATAAAACCATAAATAATTAAATAATAATACGCAAATTATGCCAGATGGAAATAAGTCCAGGACCAGCCTACTGGCTCAGGATGTCTGACCCTCCAAGGGAGGAGTTGTAAAGTTTGATGGCCACAGGCAAGAATGACTTCCTATGACGCTCTGTGTTGCATCTCGGTGGAATGAGTCTCTGGCTGAATGTACTCCTGTGCCCAACCAGTACATTATGTAGTGGATGGGAGACATTGTCCAAGATGGCATACAACTTGGACAGCATCCTCTTTTCAGACACCACCGTCAGAGAGAACAACAGCACGGTCATCAACCCCCAAATCCCTCCTCCCTGCACCAAAAAACAAACAAAAATGGAAGAAGCACATCAACCCCAAATCCCCCTTCCCTGCACACAAAAAAATGAGAAAGATTGGGTGAAAAACACACTATATAAAAAAAACTGTAAGACCAAAAATAAAGTCCATATCCAAAGCACAGAAAACCTGGGTAACATTCTCCAGGTACAGCAGCAGGCTCCCGCTCTCTGACAACAGAGTGATCTCACCAACAATGAAATGACAGGCAGCTGGTACTCACCTTCTGCATTCACCTCAATGTTTCAATCTTCTTAAAGCTTTAATTGGTGACTAATGGAAGCTTTAATCAGCAAAGCGGAGTCGAACAGCAGCTTGTGCCCTGTCCTGCAGCCTCTTGCCACGTTGCCTCTGTCTTCCAAATCCCCTCAGAGACCACAGGGGCTGAAACACCCAATCTCCAAACAGCGAATCACAGGCTCCATCAGTTTCAGAATCACATTTAAGGCAAAAAACAAATGTAAAAAGCATAAAATAAATGAAATCTATGGTTTCATGTTCAACCGTGGGAGTGTTGTACGTAGGCACTATCTCGACTGTAAGTTCCAATAACTTTCCCACTACTGACGTTGGGGTTACCAGCCTATAATTTCCTAGTTTATTTTTAAAACAGCGGAACAACATTAGCTATCCTTCAATTCTCCAGTACCTCTCCAGTTGCTAAGGATTTAAATATCTCTGCTGGGGTCCCTGCAATTTCTGCACTTGTCTCCCACAGGGTCTGAGGGAACACCCTGTCAGGGCCTAGGGCTTTATCCCCCTAATTTTCCTCAAGACAACAAACACTTCCTCCTCTGTAATCTGTATAGGGTCCATGAAGTTGATGCTACTTTGCTTCACTTCTGTAAACTCTGTGTCTGTCTCCCGAGTAAATACAATGCAACACATTCATATATTTAAGATCTCCCCCATCCCTTCTGGATCTACACATGGATTACCATTTTGACCTTCCAGAGGATCAATTTTGTCCCTTACAATTCTTTTGCTCTTAACATATCTGTAGAATCTCTTAGGATTCTCCTTTAACTTGTCTACTAGAGCAACCTCATGTCTTCTTTTAGCCTTGACGATTTCTTTCTTAAGCGTTCTCTTGCATTTCTTATACTCCATAAGCACCTAATTTGTTCCTACTTGCTATATGCCTCCTTTTGTTTCAGAAACATAGAAACATAGAAAACCTACAGCACAATACAGGCCCATCGGCCCTCAATGGTGTGCCGAACATGTACTTACTTTAGAAATTACCTAGGGTTACCCATAGCCCTCTATTTTTCTAAGCTCAATGTACCTATCCAGGAGTCTCTTAAAAGAGCCGATTGTATCCACCTCCACCACCTTCACCGGCAGCCCATTCCACGCATTCACCATTCTCTGTGTAAAAAACTTACCCCTAACCTCTCCTCTGTACCTACTTCCAAGCACCATAAAACTGTGCCCTCTCGTGTTAGCCATTTCAGCCCTGGGAAAAAGCCTCTGACTATCCACACCATCAATGCCTCTCATCATCTTATACACCTCTACCAGGTCATCTCTCATCCTCCGTCACTCCAAGGAGAAAAGGTTGAGTTCACTTAACTTATTCTCATAAGGCATGCTCCCCAATCCAGGCAACATCCTTGTAAGTCTCCCCTGCACCCTTTCTATGGTTTCCACATCCTTCCAGTAGTGAGGCAACCAGAATTGAGCACAGTACTCCAAGTGGGGTCTGACCAGGGTCCTATGTAGCTGCAACATTACCTCTCAGCTCCTAAACTCAATCCCACGATTGATGAAGACCAATACACTGTATACCTTCTTAACCACCCAGTCAACCTGCACAGCAGCTTTGAGTGTCCTATGGATTCAGACCCCAAGATCCCTCTGATCATCCACATTGCCAAGAGTCTTACCATTAATACTATATTCTGCCATCATATTTGACCTACCAAAATGAACCACCTCACACTTATCTGGGTTGAACTCCATCTGCCACTTCTCAGCCCAAATTTGCATCCTAATGATGTCCTGCTGTAACCTCTGACAGCCCTCCACACT
This sequence comes from Mobula birostris, assembly GCF_030028105.1. NCBI lineage: Eukaryota > Metazoa > Chordata > Chondrichthyes > Myliobatiformes > Myliobatidae > Mobula > Mobula birostris. The sequence continues at coordinate 41,799,822 of NC_092387.1, forward strand.
ATCCACAACACTCCCAACCTTTGTGTCATCAGCAAATTTACTAACCCATCCCTCCACTTCCTCATCTAGGTCATTAATAAAAATCACAAAGAGAAGGGGTCCCAGAGCAGATCCCTGAGGTACACCACTGGTCACCAGCCTCCATGCAGAATATGACCCATCTACAAACACTCTTTACCTTCTGTGGGCAAGCCAGTTCTGGATCCACAAAGCAATGACCCTTTGGATCCCATGCCTCCTTACTTTCTCAATAAGCCTTGCATGGGGTACCTTATCAAATGCCTTGCCAAAATCCATATACACTACATCTACTGCTCTACCTTCATCGATGTGTTTAGTCAAAAAATTCAATCAGGCTCGTAAGGCACGACCTGCCTTTGACAAAGCCATGCTGAATATTCCTAATCATATTATGTCATAATTCCTGCCTCTCAGGATCTTCTCCATCAACTTGCTATCCACTGAAGTAAGACTCACTGATCTATAATTTCCTGGGCTATCTCTACTCCCTTTCTTGAATAACAGAACAACATCTGCAACCCTCCAATCCTCCGGAACCTCTCCCGTCCCTATTGATGATGCAAAGATCATCGCCAGAGGCTCAGCAAACACCTCCCTCACCACCAACGGTAACCTGGGGTATAACCTGGTCCCGGTGACTCATCCTACTTGATGCTTTCCAAAAGCTCCAGCACATCTTCTTTCTTAATGTCTATATGCTCAAGCTTTTCAGTCTTTTCTAAAGCAGGGCCTAATATCTCTTGAAAATTAAAGTTCCCAGGACTTGTTATCTTTAACTTTTATTCTGACATGCACATACAGACTTGGTACTCTCAAAATTTTACTTTTGAAGGCCTCCCACTTACCAAGTACACCCTTGCCAGAAAACTGCCTATCCGAATCCACTCTTGCCAGATACTTTCAATACCATTAAAACTGGCCTTTCTCCAATTTAGCCTCTCAACCCATGGACCAGGCCTATCTTTTTCCATATTTACTTTGAAACTAATGGCAATATGATCACTCGATGAAAAGTGTTCCCCTACTCAAACTTCTGTCACCTGCAGATCAAGTATTGCACACTCTCTCATTGGGATTTTGGCATACTGATTAAGGAAACTTTCCTGAACACATTTGACAAACTCTGTCCCATGTAGTCCTTTTACAGTATGGGAGTCCTAGTCAATATGTGGAAAGTTAAAATCACCTACTATAATAACCTTGTGTTTCTTTCAACAGTCTGTGATCTCCCTACAAAATAGTTCCTTTAAATCCCACGGACAGTTGGGGGAGGGGTCTGTAATATAGCCCCATTAACATGGTCATACTTTTCTTATTCCTCAGTTCTACCCATGGCGCCTCACTTGACGAGTTCTCCAGTCTGTCTTGATAGAGAACTGTCGTGACATTTTCCTCGACTAGTAATGCTACCCCTCCTCCTGTAATCCCTCTTGCTTTGTTACACGTAATGCAACAACCCTGGAATACTGCCACCAACCCCTTAGCCACGTACTAAATTCTATTTTTGGCCTCACTGGCACATGGCATATGGGTAGCAGTCCTGAGATCACAACCCTGGATGTCCCGCCCTTCATCTTAGCATCTAACATTCTGCACTCTCTTTGCAGAACCTCATCACTCTTCCTACCCATGTCATCGGTGCCTACATGGACCATGACCTCTGGCTGTTCACCCTCCTGCCTAGCAATGTAAGGGGTCAATCTGAGATGTCTGGAACCCTGGCACCTGGGAGGCAACGTACCTTCTGGGAAGCTTGTCATTACCTACATAATCTCCTTTCTGTTCCCTAACTAACGAATCTCCTATCACCACAGCTCACCTCTTCTCCCCCTTCCCTTCTGAGTCACAGAGGCAGACTCAGTGTCAGAGACCTGACCATTGAGCTTTTCCTATGCTAGATATACCAAAGTGGTATACTGGGTTGTTGGGCGGGATAGAGCTAAATGGGAGGGGGGGGGGGGCGGATCTACTTATGGTCCATGTCTATCCAAATACTCATATTTCCTAAAGGAGTTGATGATACTCATCCTAGACTGCAGGTCACACGAGCATAGGCATCAATTGCTTGTGATCAGAGTACACCTGTCAGTGTACAGCGTCAGCCCGACTCCATTGGAAAGTGAGGTGTCAGGTGAGTCTCAGCTTCTATTAACACCTTAAAACATAGGAGCAGAACTAGGCCATTCAGCCTAATGCTCCTCATGTGTTAACCCCTTCATTCCTGGGATCATCCTCGTGAACCTCCTCTGGACTCTCTCTAATGACAACACATTCTTTCTGAGATATACGACCCAGAACTGTTAACAATACTCCAAGTATTTGCTCATATTAATTTACCTTCTTTAGGTGAACTAAGTTGACAGGGGCAATTTGCATTGACTTCTATTTATTCACTCAAGACCTTTTCCTCCACAGTGGGCCCAGTCTGCTGTCCAAACATTCAGCGTGAGCCGGTTTCATTTGTAACAACCCCTACAGCGAATTACTCAGTCTCACAATTTTGTTCCAATCTCTCAGTTTAATTTGTGTTAACGTGCCCTTATCTAGTGCTGGAAGCTGTTCAGTCCTATCTACCCTTCCCATCTTTTAAACATTTCAGAAAAAGTCCAGTAAATATGTGTTCTGCAGGAGAAGGGTAAGCCCAGACTAATTTAGAATTGAGCTAAAAGTCAGTCAGCAACTGGTCAAAAAGCCATTTATTGTGTTGAGTTTGTGCTCTGATCTATTAAAGAACCAACCTGGGCTGACTCAATGATTATCCTGGTACTTAAGTACACTTTGTGCTTGGGATGGCACAGTGGTGCAGTTAGTATCAGTCACTGCCGCCCAGCCGCAGTAATGCAGGTTCAATCCTGACCTCTGCCGCTGTCTCTGCGGAGTTTGCACGTTCCCCCTGTGATCAGGTACATTGGTGTTTGTTCCAAAGGTGTACAGGCTGTGGGTTAATTGTCCACTGTAAACTGTCCCTAGAGTAGCGGCGTGGTAGCATTTGAGGAGAATAAAATGAGATTTATAGAGTCATAGAAAACAACAGCACAGAAACAGGCCCTTCGGCCTATCCAGGCCGAACCATTTAAACTTAACTAGTCCTATCAACCTGCACGTGAACCATAGCCCTCCATACCCCTTCACACTCCTCCATACCCCTCCATACCCCTCAAATCCATGTACTGAGCCAAACTTCCCTTAAGTATTGAAATCAAAATCACATCCACCACTGGCACCAGCATCTCGTTCCACATTCTCACCATCCTCTGAGTGAAGAAGTTTACCCTCAAACATTTCCCCTTTCACCCTTAACCCACGACCTCTGGAGCTCCCTGGAGTGATAGAAATGAAGAGGGCTCATGCTTGGGGTATATAATATTATAAAGGGTACTGGCAGGAAACTTCTCCCCTAGATAAAGCCAGAGGATGTCGATTTAGCTAAGGGGGAAGAGATTTGGAGGAGATCTGATGGGGGCCTTATTCACCCAGAGAGTGGTGAGTGCTTTGAACAGATTGCTGAAGGGAGAGCTGGAAAAAAAATTTGAGAATATTTAAGAAGTGTCTAGATCAGCCCTGGAGAAACCCATGAAATAATTTTCAGGTCTCAGGGAACCCCTGCGTAAAAATGATTATATCAACAGCTCACGGTATGTTAGCATGATCAGAAAGTCGTAGATGTTATAATCCAAAAATAATTGTCAATGCTCTTTTGAGTAGAGAATGAATTTTTCGCCACCCTTTCTTGGGTGAAAAAGAAGGTGGTTAAGCTTAGTCCATAAGACACAGGAGCAGAATTAGGCCATTCAGCCCACTGAGTCTGCTCCGCCATTCCATCACGGCTGATCCTGGATCTCACTGAACCCCATACAGCTGCCTTCTCGTCAAATCCTTTGATGCCCCGACCAATCAGGAAGATATCACTTCCGCCTTATATATACCCACGGACTTGGCCTCCACTGTAGTCTGTGGCAGAGCATTCCACAGACTTCCTACTCTTTGGCTAAAAAATTCCTCCTTACCTCTGTTCCAAGGGTCACCCCTCAATTTTGAGGCTATGCTCTCTAGTTTTGGATACCCCCACCATAGGAAACATCCTCATATATCCACCTTATCTAGTCCTTTCAACATTCAGTAGGTTTTAATGAGATCCCCCTGCATTTTTCTAAATTCTAGTCAGTTCAGTCCCAAATCTGCCAAATGCTCCTCATATGCTAACACCTTCATTCCTGAACTCTCTCCAATGACAACACATCCTTTCTGAGATACGGGGCTCAAAACTGTTGACAATAAGCTTAGCTTACCTTTCCGGAAATCCATCTCTTTCTTTCCTTTCATAAATTTTAAAAACTCATAAGGCAAACATAATAAATTTCTCTTTTCAATAAGACTCAAATTTCTGATATACTTCCTCACTCTCAAGCCCAGGCAGCAGAGGAAACATTTCAAGATTTCCTTTTGCATCATGACTTTTCCAAAGATTCAATTTCCTTTTAAATCCAAGAATCTTGTCACTTGAAGTCAAAACGTTTTCTCCTGGGTCTTGCAGAGACTTGTTTAACTGGTTCATATGATGAAAAATGTCTGCTATATAGGCTAGCTTCTGCAGCCATTCTTCATCTTCAAAGCACTCGGCAATATCCGGCCGACTATTTTCTTGAAAGTACTCCTGCAATTCACCTTTCAGCTCGGACACCCTGTTGAGAACTCTTCCTCTGCTAAGCCACCGGATTTCTATATGTAGCAGCAGATTGGTGAGCTCTTTGTCCAGGTTTTCAACAGTTTTTTAAACATTCTTGAGTGAACTTGTTTTTATTTAGTAAAGTTAACCATTTTTGTAACATCATCCAGAACTTTTTTCATCTCCAGGAGTTTTTGACATCAACACCTCTCTATGAAGAAAGCAGTGTGTTGTAACAACGTCAGGATTTTCTTTTTTTTTTACAAGAGGAACAAAACCTCTCACGGAGCCAACCATCACAGCCAACACAGTTCCTCCAAGACAGACTTTTTGTTTCCAGATATGAAGACAAAACATTAATATATCTTGGCCTTTGTTTTGGATGGCACTTTGCAGCAGAAAAAGTTTTCTTGAATTTCACAAATCTTACATGACATTTGTTGGTGAAATCTGTTGATTCATCAACCTGGATAGAAAAGCTGTTGATTTTCACTTTTTCACACAAAACCTCTTCAGCATCATGTTTCATGATATCAATACGTTGACTTATCATACTGTTTGAGAGTGAAACTTCTTCAATTTCTTATACTGCATCTTGTACTGACGCAGGGGTTAATAAAATATAAAAGGAACGGCATAATAACTAAATCAGAAAACTTTGCAATACAATTCACTTCTAACCTACACAATCCACCTTTTACAATATTTACAACAATAGCAAAGCAAAGCAACTAGCCTGCAGCTGATACATGGGGTGAAAAGAATTCCTTCACTGGAATGAAAATTTCCCTCCAATTTTCTACCACACTTGCAGTTTGTTTGCTCCCATAAGTCAGTTGTCGACATGTGAAGGGAAGTTGGGGAGAGGTAATTCAGGAGGGAGAGGCTGCCATCACAGCCTAAGTTGGGCGAGTCCATTCAATGCTCAGAAAATGCACTTCACGCTCATCAGCTAACCATCCTCCCCTCTGTGCAATACCGCACTCACCAATTATCAACGGCCTTCCCTATCTCGCATCAAAAACTGAGAATTGACTCAAGCAAATAAGCACGCTCCAACTGCGCACTGCCATATTGGGCTGAGGGACCACTAATGAGATTGCTATCGGGGCCACTCGGTCACTGCCTACCACTACGAGCACTAGTATTGCGCATTGCGCATTGCGCGAAGCTCAAAGAACGATGTTTATTTTTTTTAATCACCATCTCTCGTGGAACCCTAGTGCTCTACGGAACTCCAGTTGAGAAACTCTGATCTAGATAAACACTTAAATCTCCTAGGCATAGAAGACAACAGACCAAGTGTTATAAAATGGGATTAAAACAGATGGGTGCCCATGGGTTGGCATGGATGTGCTGGGCCGAATTGTCTGTTTCTATGCTGTATGACTCTATGACAGGGGTTCCCAAACTTCTAATATGCCATGGACCCTTATCATTAACCGAGGGTGACTCCTGCTCTATGACAAACCAACTCCACATTTGGAGAGATCATTCACGTGTGCCTATACAGCACCACTGATGATTGCTACCACATTGCTTCAGTTAGACACACAAAACACTGGAGGAACTCAGAAAGTCAGGCAGCGTCTATGGAGGGAAATGAACTGTTTGAGAAATGTTTATGAAACAAAGCAGTCTATTTCCCTCCATGGATGCTGCCTGATTTGCTGCGTTCCTTCAATGTTTAGTGTGCTTTGCTCAAGATTTTCCTGCATCTGCAGAATCTTTTATGATTTGGATTAGGATTCAAGGCTGGGAAGATCTGGGGATATTGCTATGGTTTATGGTACATTCATTTACATGTTTGATCTCATTCTGATGAGTCACAAAGCAACCTAATAAATGACCCTTTGCAATCATCTGAATTCCTCCCTTCTCTCCTCTCTCTGTTACTCACAGGGAAATATCAAGTATATTAAGTTAGGATTTTAATAGCAAACCTGGCAAATTCAAATGTTGTGCTGGATTTAGTCATTCAGTGGGCTCTGACAATTGCATGTAATCTGGTGCCTTCAACCATCTCTGATTCCTCCTTCATCACTTCACCTTGGACCAGAGTTTGCTCCACTCCTGTGATCAGAATCAGATTCAGATTTATTATCACTGAGATATGTTATGAAATTTGTTACGTTGTAGCAGCAGTACAGTGCAATACATAAAAATTACTATAAATTACAATAAAAATAGATGTAAACGTGGAATAGCAAAGTAATGTACTTGGGTTCATGAACTGTTCTGAAAGCTGATGACAAAGGGGAAAAAGCTGTCCCTAAAATACTGAGTGCGGGTTTTCAGGCTTCTGTATCACCTTCCCACTTGTAATAATGAGAAAGGGGTATGACCCGGGCAGTGAGGGTCCTTAATGGTGAATGCCTTTCCCATTAGCAATGCATCAATCCCAGCCTTTCTCACATTATCCAACCCTCAAGCTGATACCACGAGCTCATCGCACATACGATCAAATTTCTTCAATCACAAGTGGCCCCCTCTCTCTTCAATACCCATTGATAAATGGAATTTAAACTCAATTTGTGTGTACCTTCCCACCCACCAATACCCAAGGGATCAGATCCAGGGATTACCCAAGAGGAGAGGGACCTCATGCCCAGAGACAAATTCCCAGAACCCCTCACATCAAAGGCAAGGTATTCTCACACCCAGAATCAAATCGGAGGTGAGATCCTTGGAAGCTCTTATAGCCTTAGACAACTCCAGGGATCACTTGCAAATCCTTGGGGTACCACCTTTTGACGATGTCCTCAATGATGGAGTGGCTTATGCCTGTCATCAGCTATTCTCATTGGTTACGTATGATCTCATAATGATGTGGTCCTGAACTAGATCCCTGGTGTGGTAGTTCCTTGGATTTGGTCCCTTAACATGAAAGGTTATGAGATTTTGGTTTCTGGGTGGGAAGTATCTTTGGTGTCTGGAGCGGTGGTATGGGAGATCCCTTGAATTTGGTCTCTGGACGTGAAGGTTTGCTGGGTTATGTTCCTTGGTACAAAGGGTTATTTGGCTGGTTTCTGGTAATGAGTGGTCCTGGATTTGACCTCTAGTGTACGATGTTAGTTGGGTTTGGTCTATGAGGATGAAGATGAGAGATGAGTTAGATTATACAATATGTGTGATGGGTTCACGGCAACAGCTTGAGAATTTGATAAGGTGAGAAAGGCCAACCTGGCAATAGTGCCTTGCCACTGGGAAAGGGCATCCCAGGGCCAGGGACCCAGAAGAGTGGCTGCTGGCAGATTGTATTCCAAGTTCATCGGTCTGGCCTTGGGGCACCAGGGACAATATACCTCCATCAGGCACCCTTCTGTGGAGAGGTCTGCATCCTGCGGGATTCACAGGATCTCTCTTCTCGTTGTTGCCTTATGAGAACCTGATTCAACAGGAGAACCAGTGAGAGTTACTTCAGGAGGAAAGTGCCAGGAAGCAGTCAAATGGAGTCCCATCCAAAGCAAGTTTGGGATCTGAGCGCTTCCTATGAGTTACACTGGGTCAAAGAATTATATAGTCTTTCAGAATGGAAACAGGTCCTTCAGACAACAATGTCTATACCAACTGAGATATCTATCTACACCAATCCCATTTACCTGCATCATCTCCACAGCCTTCTATACCTTGATGATCCAGGTACTTATCTAGATGCTTTGGAAATGTGGTGAGTGTATTTTCCTTCATCACCTTCTAGACTCTCAGCACCCTTTGTGTGAAAATCTCCCACTGATCCTACAGTAGGTTTCACACAGAGAACAACGTGAGGCATTTTATGTTTAAGAAAAACTGTAACAACCTATTTCTTGTGCTCCAAAAACTGAACACAAAGTGTGGCAGCAAAGCTTCACATAATTTCATCATCACATCAGACCAGCCTCTTAAATTGAACTGCAACTCAATGTCGGTGGTTGTGAATTATGAAAGTTTCTACTAATTACATTACCCTACACAGGCCCCTACAGAATTCACTAAACCTGGCCTTGTGAGCCCGTCTGGAGCTCAGGTCTGATGTTCCATGGGTGGAGGAACAACAGAGGCATCTGGCTCATCCAGTGGTGTGTTAAGACCATAAGACATAGGAGCAGAATTAGGCCATTCAGCCCATCAAGTCTGCTCCACCATTCCATCATGGCTGATCCCGGATTCTATTCAACCCCATACACCTGACTTCTTGCCATATCCTTTGATGCCTTCTCCGATCAGGAAACGATCAACTTCCACCTTAAATATACCCATGGGCTTGGCCTCCACCACAGTCTGCGGCAGAGTGTTCCACAGATTTACTACTCTTTGGCTAAAAAAAATTCCTCCTTACCTCTGTTCTAAAGAGTCACCCCTCAATTTTGCTGTGCCCCCTAGTTCAGGAAACCCCCACCACAGGAAACATCCTCTCCACATCCAACCTATCTAGTCCCCTCAACATTTAGTGGGTTTCAATGAGATCCCCACACATTCTTCTAAATTCCAGTGCACAGGCTCAAAGCTGCCAAACGCTCCTCATATCGAGACCTTTGAGTTTGCCAAGCATGTTTCCCTTTGTAATAGCAATGGCACTCACTCCTGCTCCCTGACACTCACGGACCTCTGGCACACTGCTCGCGTCAGCCACACTGAAGACAGATGCAAAGTACCCATTAAGTTCATCTGACATTTCTTTGTCCCCCATTACTACCTCACTAGCATCATTTTCCAGTGGTCCAATATCAACTCTCGCCTCTCTTTTGCTCTTTATATAACTGAAAAAACTTTGGTGTCGCTCTCACTGGAGGCTGGAACTACCAGTGGTCTAAAAAGAGGAGAAGAGAAGCTGAGGCTTGCCACTGAAGAAAAGTGCACTCGTCGGAAAAACAGCACCAAGACAACACTGGAGGACAGCGCCTTCAAGTGCAGTCACTGCAGCCGAGACTGTCACTCCCATGTGGGACTCTACAGCCACAACAGACGCTGCTCTAACACAGACTGATGCAAGACTTTCCAGGCGCAGACCCATGGTCTCGCAAGACTAACGGTTGCCACCACCAGATAACTGAAAAAATGCTGGTGTCCTGCTTTATATTATTGGCTAGTTTGCCCTCATATTTCATCGTTTCCCTTCTTATAGGTTTTTCAGTTGCCTTTTGTTGGATTTTAAAAGCTTCCCAATCATCCAACTTCCCACTCACTTTTGCTACACTATATTCCCTTTCCTTGGCTTTTATGCAGTTCTTAACTTTCTTGGTCAGCCACGGTTGCCTAACCCTGCCATTTGAGAACTTCTTCCTCTGTGGGACATATCTATCCTGTGTCTTGTGAACTATTCTGAGAAACTTCAGCCATCTCTGCTCTGCTGTCATCTCTGCCAGCATCCCCCTCCAATCCACCTGGGCAAACTCCTCTCTCATGCCTCTGTAATTCCCTTTATTCCATTGCGAACTGATACATGTGAGTTATGCTTCTCCCTCTCAAATTGCAGTATGAATTCAATCATATTATGATCACTGTCTCCTAGGGGTTCCTTTATGTTAAGCTCCCTAATAAGATCTTGGTTACTGCACAATTGTGTTGACACACTCATAGTCATGTCATGAAGGCAGGGAAATGATAGTGGAACCCCCCCAAATTTTGGTGAGCTGGATAAAGATGATCTACCAAAATACATTTAGGTTTAACCCTCTTATCTATGATATCTTTTCTCTGCATTCCAAAATGTGGAATGGGCCATCATAAGGGGGCCCAAGGGGATGTTGGTAATCATCATGGCAGACAGAAACAAGCGAGGTGGAATGTAGGTCAACAGGAACCCAAGGGTGCTGTATGCCATAATGTGAGAATAGGTGCAAAGGAACCGAATTTACTCAGGAGGATGGAATGCTGTTGAGAGGCTGATGAGGCATTCATGGTGTCAGGAATAAAATCACCTGGCACTTGTAATAACTGCTCTTATACCAGCTCGGCTGCAGATGACTGCAGGTCCTCTTTTGGAGCTGTTCTGAGCTCCAGCAGGACCCCCGGGAGACAATCGTGCCAACACTGATCCAACAGGGGTCCATTGTCAGAGCAGCCTTTAAGGAGCAGTGAAACCACTTGCAAAGGCCATTGGACTGTGGGTGATACGCCGTGGCATGAAGTAGCCTAACATCAAGGTTCTGGGCCATTGCAGCCCAGAGGTCTGATATGAACTGGATGCATGATCAAAGAGAATATCAGATGGGGTTCCAAACCAAGGAACCCAAGTACTGTTGGATGCCCGAGACATGCAGCCATCATCGATGCTAGAGAGGCAATCGCTGGCCACCCAGTGGTACGGTCCACCATGGTAATGAGGTATGTGTAACTGTGGGAGGACGGAAGAGGACTAGTAAGGTCCACATTGACATGGTCAAACTGTCACTCAGGGACCTCAAAAGGTGCCAATGGTGCCTAGATATGACGCTGAATTTTTGCCCACTGGCACTCCACACGGACTGCAGTCCAATCACGCATGTCCTTTCTAAGGCTTTGCCACACAAACTTTAGTACAACCAGTTTCCATGAAGCCTTCCAGCCCAGATGCGAGAGGCCATGTCTAGAATTCAAAACAGTCCACCTCCAATTTGCGGGCACGATGGGGCGAGGGTGACCGGTTGAGACATCGCACAAGAGAGAAACCCTAGCTTCCCCAAACTTAATGTCAGCCAACCACAGGCCCATGACAGTTGTTCAGTAAGCCTGGACCTCTGGGTCAGTAGCTTGGTCGGCTAAGCCGTGTCGGCATAGTCAACCCCTGTGTATGGCCTCAATGGTTGGTCATGAGAGGCAATCAACCACGGCATTATTTTTCCCCTCGTTTGGTACCATCAAATGCCCTGGTCACGCCCGCTGACCAGTCAAGTAGGTGATTATGGGTATTGCCTTTAATCGCACTATACAGGGGAAGCATAAGATCAGCAGCACATGGAATGAAGTGGTGATAGAAATTAACGGTACCTAAAAACCCCTGTAGTTCTTTAGTAGTGCGGGGCGGTGGGATATCGATAGTAGTGGCTACTTTTGGTGGGAGGGGTTTCGAACCTTCTGCGGCGATGCAATGGCTGAGAAAGTCAATGGTTGAGAAACCAAACTGGCATTTAGCAGGGTTAATAATCAACCTCTGTTGGCTTAATTGCTTGAAAGGTGTGCGGAGATGAGATACGCGTTCAGATTTGGATGCACTGGTGACAAGTATGTCAACCAGGTAAACAAAAAGAAAATCTAAGTCTGTTAATAAAGAGTCCAACAGCCATCTGTTCTTGGACATTATGGGAAAAGATTCTACCCATTCCCCACATAGTATCATGTACCCCCTCCACCTCCCCCACTCGAGGGAAAACAGACCCAGCCTATCCTGCCTCTCCTTATAACTGGAATGGTCCACATCTGACTGAATCTCCTCTGCACTCTTCCCAGCACAACCACATCCTTCCTGTCATGCGGTGACCAGAACTGCAACACGGTGCTTCATGTGTTCCAGAGAGAATTGACAAGTTACTGTAAAAAGCTGAAGGTGACATGCACGCAGTTGGCTGGAAGCTTCCCATTAGGTCCCACGCCTTCACTCCCTGCTCTGTAAGTAGACCCAGGTCCTGCTTCCGCCAGTGGCTGTGGATTATGCAACCCTCATCATTATTCCAGCCCTATTCTTCAGACTTTTCCAGCAGGATTTCTGCTCCTTATTCAAATTCCTCATCACATCCCGACTAATACAGATATGGCCAACAGTTTTAAGTAGCATTTCTCCTCCAACCCAAGGAAGAAAACGAACACTTTTGTTCTTGGGAACAACTGGGCCAATTGGAGGTGATAATTTGACTCACCTAGAGGACTACAAAGAGTTTGTCTGGTATTCTGACCCACTTGGGTAGGACAGGAGGCAGCAAGCTGCTGTTTCTGATATAAACTCCGGAGATCATTATGTTGCTCGATGATTCCAAAGGCATCGAAAGCAATGAATACTACCTCCACCAGAAAATACGTTCATGTCTTTGAGTGCTAAGACTAAATGACTAAACTGGGTGCAGCAAATGCAGATGATCTGAATTATATGAAAAACCATCTGCCAGAAATCCTGCAGAAGCTGAAGAGAGGGAAACAGGGTGGACGGGCCAGAGTGTCTGAACTCTTGATTATCTGACAGTTACACCTGCATTGCCCAGCCACACCTGCCATTGGCAAACCCCATGCCATGTTGATGCCCCTGGGAAGTCGCACAACCAGTCTTTGTGTGCACCGAGGATGCCAGCATTAACGACCCCCTCCCCACCGCCCCCCCAGCTCTCACAGGCACGCACTTCACCTTACCCAAACCTGACAGTGGCTGATGTAAGTGAATAATTTCTGTTCTACTGTCCCTCGGCACCCAAGTAGATTCATTATTCACAAGAATAGGTCAATCATTTGCACTTATACCAGTACTTACAGAGAAAAATGCATTTTTAATTAATGCAATTGTATTTAATTAATTCTCAAATTGCCTTATAGGTGTAACACGACGCAAAATGGATCCAAAGAATCCTGATGAAGCACCTCGACCTGAAACGTCAACTGTTTATTCCCCTCCATAGATGCTGCCTGGCTTGCTGAGTTCCTCCCGCATTTTGTGTGCTTTGCTCAAGATTTCCAGAATCTTCTGTGTTCATGCAATTTTATCAAGTTCCTTTGATTATCTCTGTTTTTCTCTTTAGCTAATTTTTAAGCTAGCTTGTTTTTTTTTTATTTAGACCATAAGACCTAGGAGCAGAATTAGGCCACTCAGCCCATTGAATCTGCTCTGCCATTCCATCATGGCTGCTTTAATAACCCTTTGCCGTATTCTTTAACCCTCTTCACAATTTACTTTCTTACCAATGTTTACACCATTCAAAGATTTCATTATTAATTCAGAGCCTCCATCTGTGGCATCAATATAAATTGTAAAGCATAGGGTCCCTAGCACCAATTCTTGAACCTTCTCATTACATCTTGCCAATCAGAGCAAGGTACATTTATGCCTACTTTTTTTCCTATGAGCCAGACAATCTTCAACCCATGCTGATACACGATGAGCTTTTCTTTCCTGCAATAATCTTTGATGTAGCATTTTATCAAATGCCTCTGGACATTGGTTCTCATAGCACATGTTATTTCCTCAAAAAACTCATAAATTTGTCAAACAGAATTTTCCTTTCACAAATCTTTTTGACTTGTTCTGATTACTTGTGTTTTTCTGAGTGCCCAGCTTAATGTCTTTAATGACAGCCTCTAAAAATGTTCTCTGATAAATGTTATTCTAAGCAACACACACGAAATGCTGGAGGAACTCAGCAGGTCAGGCAGCATTCATGGAAATCAATGTTTTGGGCTGAGGCTCTACTTTAGGAGTGGAAAAGAAGGGCTGGGGGGGGGGTGAACACCAGAATAAAAAGGTGGTGGGGGGGGGACGAAAGAGGATAGCTAGAAAGTGATAGGTGAAGCCAGGAGGATGGAAAAGGTAAAGGACTGACGAAGGATTCTGATTGGAGAGGAGAGTGGACCATAGGAGAAAGGGAAGGAGGAGGGGCGCTAGGAAGAGGTGATAGGCCGGTGAGAAGTAAAAGGTCAGAGTAGAGAATAGAAGAAGAGGGGAGGGGGATGGAAAAATGTTATCCTAACTGGCCTATTATTTCCTGCTTTCTATCTTCCTTTTTTGAATAATTGTTGAAATCCTATTCAAGAGTAGTATTCTAGATTTGGGAATACATTTTTCTTGTTCGAAATCAAAAGTCAAATTACCAAAAGCCAGCCATTGTAATGCCACATTTAATTTGTTGGCTTAATTACACTGGACAACAAAGATTTTGCTTCCTGAATACCTTTAGGTGTATCTTATGAACTTTGGGCTACTGATCATGAAAATCACCATGGAATTTCCCTATCATGCACCATTTTTAAAATAAACTTATGTTTATGATTTCAATTCATAATTCAAGTCAATTAAAATGTTGCCTACAATGTAAGCTGGAAAGTTTCCTATCTTGTCCAGACATGCTTGGGCATGCTTAGGCAGTGCGGCTGCTGTATAGCAGGACAGGTTTTAGTAATAATTATTGGGTTCAGGATTGTAAGGATGGAATTTGCTATCACCAGGCACAAAAATTTCTACGAAGGATTTTGATATTTGAGACTGATGTTTCCCAGAATAACTGATGCCAAGATTAAGGAAAGCATTTTTGTTGGTCCACAAGTCAAACAGGTCATCAATGACAGGCAATTTGAAGAATTTCTAGTGGGACCGGAGAAAATCACATGGAACGCAGTCAAGGAAGTTGTTGAAAATTTTCTCGGCATCTACAGAGCACCAGACTATATGCAGCTGGTTGAAAGCACGCTTCAAGCATATAAAACCATGAAATGCTGCATGTCGCTAAAGATTCATTTTCTGCATTCCCATTTAGATTTCTTCCCTGCAAATCTTGGTATGTTAGTGACGAGCATGGTGAAAGATTTCACCAGGACATTGCGGTCATGGAGAAAAGATACCAGGGCAACTGGAACCCATCAATGCTGGCGAATTATTGTTGGACACTTAAACGAAAAGCCTCAGACACTCAGTACAAATGAAAATCATTAACAAAATATTTTTAACTTAGTTGAACTATTGCAAAGCATCAGCACCATTATGCAATTAAACACATTATATTCAATAAAAGTTAATATGTTGTTTCTCCAAATTCCTGTGATACAAGTAGTCTGAAATTATATTTGTGTTCATCTTCAAGCAGTCTATCATAAACAAAAAAAAAATTCTGAGGAAGAAACACTTTTGAAAAAAATTGTTGTCCAGTGTTATTCATTAACTAAAGATTATTTTGTTAAAATTATTATTCTAGATAGAATATTTTCAGTAATATTATTACATATAATGGTGTCGAAATTGATTATTTGTTAGTAATATTAATGTGAGTTTTTGCTATCAGTTTTGGAATAGTCTTGAATTTTTGTATGAAGGATATATGGGAGCTAGTCATACTGACCCCTGCTGTGTTCAGCTGTTATATAATAATGAGGGAATAATTACATTTTAGGGTTTGGTACCTCCTGTAATTAATAAAGTGGCCACCGAGTGTGTGTTTGTGGTCTTCAGCTGCTGTAGCCTGTTCACTTCAAAGTATAACAGGTGCTCTTCTGCACAGCACTATTGTAACACATGGTTATTTGAGTTAGTCATCTTCCTGTCAGCTTGAACCTGTCTGGCCATTCTCCTCAGATCTCTCATCATCAAGGTATTTTCGCCCACAAAATGGCTGCTTACTGGATGTCTTTTTTTTTTGCTTCTTGCCCCATTTTCTATAAATTTTAGGGATTGTTGTGCATGAAAATCCCAGGAGATCAGCAGTTTCTGCGATACCCAAACCACCTCGTCTGGCACCAGCAATCATTCCATGGTCAAATCACTTAGACATTTCTTCTCCCATTCTGACGTTTGGTCTGAACAACAACTGAAACTTTTGACCATGCCTGCATGCTTTTATGCATTGAGTGGCTGCCAGATGATTGGCTGATTAGATATTTACATTAGCAAACAGATGTACAGATCTACCTAATGGACATTGAGTGTAGGCAGAGTAATTTTCAGTTGTTTTATTATTAAATACAGTATAATGTTGTGGAAATCGATTCTTCATTGGTAATATTAATTTCTGTTATTCTACTTAAACTTTAGAATTATCTTGAACTTTTGCACAAAAGTTATATGGGAGCTTGTCATATTGACCTAAGCTCTGTTGTGCAATAATCACATTATAGACTTCTTTAAGACTGGCGATCCTTTCTGTGGCATGTGTACAGCCTGGCAGGGAACTTGAAGATTTTAAATTCCTTCTGACCTGTGCAATACAGATAGTGAAGATGTCTTACAAATTGTTGGTCAGTTCCTGATGCCAAAGTATTTCCCTTGGGCTTGAAGAAGGAAAACAAGACTATGTACGAGATCGTTAATATTGGGACAAGATACCTAGACAGTATGCCACAATGATTTACAATCTCATAGAATATACTTGATACCACAGTCATTTACAAACTCATAAAATATAATTATCATTTAAAACACATTATTAACAAAGTATATTCATGTAAGAGCAGGAAAAACTCAACAACACCTGCAGAAAGAGATACAGTCAATATTTCAAATCAGGGATACTTCATCAGAACTGGGAAAGTAAGTTGTGTAACCAGAAAGGGAGGGGAGGGTGATAATTGAAGTAAAATATTATGGTTGTTAAGGGACAGTGCAGTTCCTTCATCTGTGGACAGAGATGTAAATGTGGGGAAAAAACACTGAAATGTTAATTGTCTCTCTTTCCACAGATACTGTCTGACCTGCTGAGTGTTTGTGCCATTTTCTGTTTCTATTTCAGATATCCAGTGTCTGTGGTTAACTTATTTGATTTTCATTAACATTATGTACTTTGAATAAAGGTTTAGCTTGTCTTCTGCTTTTCAGGTTTCCCATCGCTATAAGTAACCTGGAATTATAATATTTAACCATAGCTGTTTGCAAACTAATATGTCAATTCAGTCTAAAGTGAAAAGAAAAACATATTGCCTAAGCGTAACATGTTAGTTTTAGTGGGCTGTGTTTATTCTTTCACCAGTTAAAATAGTTTGAGTTAGTGGTCAACTACACAGAACCAATGTCAGGAATAATCTTCATGTAGAATTAGTGACATAGTGAAAGAAAAACATAACAGTGTATACCAACAGTACGACGGGAGAGCTCATTGAAATTTACCAAATTATATACCGACCTTTGATTGAGCAACCTGTACAACCCTATTCCTACCTCACCAACTGAACACTATGGACCTCTTACACTACAAAGGACTTAAATGTTATGATAGTCATGGGAGATTTTAACATGCAGTTCGATTGGGAAATACAGGTTGGTATTGTATCTTAAGAGAGTGAGTTTGTTGAATGCCTAAGAGAAGGCTTTTTAGAGCAGTTTGTCGTTGAGCCTACTAGGGGATCAGCGATACTGGATTGGGTGTTATGTAATGAACTGGAGGTGATTAGGGAGCTTAAGGTAAAAGAACCCTTCGGAACCAGTGATCACAATATGATTGTGTTCGACTTGAAATTTGATAGGGAGAAAGTAAAGTCTGATGAAGCAGTGCTTCAGTGGAGTGAGGGAAATTACAGTGGTATGAGAGTGGAGGTCGCCAAAGTAAATTGGAAGGAGCTGCTGGCAAGGATGATGGCAGAGCATCAGTGGTGTGAGTTTCTAGGAAAAATGAGGAAGGTGCAGGACAGACGTATTCCAAAAATGAAGAAATACTCAAATAACAAAATAGTAGCACTGCAGCTGACAAGGGAGTTCAAAGCTACTCTAAAAACAAAACAGAGAGCATACAAGAAAGCAAAAATTAATGGGAAGATAGAGGATTGGGAAGTTTTTAAAAACCTACAAAGAGCAACTAAAAAAATTATTAGAAGGGAAAAGATGAAATATGAAAGCAAGCTAGCAAATAATATCAAAGTGGATAGTAAAAGCTTTTTCAAATATGTAAAAAATAAAAGAGCGAGGAGAGTGCATATAGGACCACTAGAAAATGAAGCAGGAGAAATAATAACGGGGGACAAGGAGATGGCAGATGAATTAAGTGAGTATATTGCATTAGTCTTCACTGTAGGAGACACCAGCAGTGTTCCAGATGCTGTAGTGTGTGAAGGAAGAGAAGTGGGTATGGTTACTACTACAAGGGAGAAGGTGTTCAAAAAGCTGAAAGACTTAAAGGGTACATAAGTCACCCGGATCAGATGAACTGCACCCTAGGTATCTGAAAGAGGTAGCATTAGAGATTGTGGCAGTATTAGAAACAATCTTTCAAAAACTCATTGGACTCTGGCATGGTATCAGAGGACTAGAAAATTGCAAATGTCACTCAGATATTAGAGTCAATTGTTAAGCATGAGGTGATGGAGAACTTGGTGACACAGAACAAAGTAGGACAAAGTCAGCATGGTTTCCTTAAGGGAAAATCCTGCTTGATAAACCTGTTGGAATTTTTTGAGGAGATTATAAGTAGGATAGATAAAGGGGATGCAGTGGATGTTGTATATTTGGACTTTCAGAAGGCCTTTGACAAGATGCCACACATGAAGCTGCTTACAAAGTTAAGAGCCTGTGGTATTACAGAAAAGTTACTAACATGGTGAGAGCATTGGCTGATTGGAAGGAGGCAGTGAGTGGGTATAAAAGGATCCTTGTCTAGTTGGCTGCCAGTGACTAGTGGTGTTTCGCAGGGGTCGGTGTTGGGACCACTTCTTTCTATGCTCTATATAAATGATTTAGATGATGAAATAGATAGTTTTGTTGCCAAGTTTGCAGACAATACGAAGATTGGTGAAGGGGTAGGTTCATGGCTCCGTCTGTCTACATAGGCAATGGATGCACCCGGTTTACCGGGCCACAGACGTGGGCGATGAATATGGAGATCCTGGGCTGCCCAGACATCAAGATCCCCCTCTCGGCCTCGCGGATAATGGTCCAAAGGAATGCGAAGCAGTACATTTGGCATCAGCTTGGTTGTAGGAGCTGCCAGGAGGTTACATGATACGTCATCCAACCGCCTTAGAGGCTCCACTCCGGATTTGTGTAGTGTTTACTCTTTAGCCTTTTCTTCTCCCGAAGATACCCACAAGGCAGTGGGATCTGTAACCCTGGATAGGGCCCATACTGGGTACTGTCAGCTGGAGCTAGCTGAGCCCGGGACTCGTGTAAGGCAGGGTCGTCACGCCCTGTAGTAGTGACATATGGAGCCACTACCCACTACCATGGAGGGGCAGGTAGTGTTGAGGAAACAGGTAGGATGCAGAAGGACTTGGACAGATTAGGAGAATGGGAAAGAAAGTGGCAAATGAAATACAATGTTGGAAATACACTTTGGTAGTAGAAATAAATGTGCGGACTATTTTCTAAATGGGGAGAAAATCCAAAAATCTGAGATAAAGGGACTTGGGAATCCTTGTGCAGATAAAGGTTAACTTGCAGGTTGAGTTAGTGGTGAGGAAGGCAAATGCAATGTCCGCATGCATTTCAAGAGGTCTAGAATACAAGAGCAAGGATGTGTTGTTGAAGCTTTATAAGGCACTGGTGAGGCCTCGCCTTGAGTATTGTGAACAGTTCTGGGCTCCTCATCTTAGAAGAGATGTGCTAACATTGGAGAGGGTTCAGATGAGGTGCACAATGATGATTCCAGGAATGAAAGGGTTAACATACAAGGAACGTTTGATGGCTCTGGGTCTGTATTCACTGGAATTTAGAAGGATGAGGGGATGAGGGGGGATCTCATTGAAACCTTTTGAATGTTGAAAGGCCTAGACAGAGTAGATGTGGAAAGGATGTTTCTCATGGTGGGAGAGTCTAGGGCAAGAGGGCACAGCCTCAGGATAGAGGGGTGCCTTTTCAAAACAGAAATGCGGAGAAATTTCTTTAGCAAAAGAGTAGAGAATTTGTGGAATTTGTTGCCACATGCAGCTGTGGAGGCCAGGTTGTTGGGTGTATTTAAGGCAGAGCTTGATAGGTTCTTGATTGGACATGGCATCAAAGGTTATGGGGAGGAGGCCAGGAACTGGGATCGAGGAGGAGAAAAAAAGGATCAGGCTGTCATGGTCCGGTCCGTGAAGTCCGTATTCCAGTTCACGGTCCGGTCCATCGACCCTTGCTCCATGTTTTCCTGTCTACCCTGTTTCTGTTCTTGTTGAGCTCTAATTGAGTCAGCTGATGCTCATTGGGGCTGGCTGCATAAATACCTTCAGAGACCAGGGCATGGCTGCTGGATTGTTCTTGTCCTTAATCCTTTTATGCTTTCCTCTGCTTTCTGTTTCCTTGCCTTGTTTTGCCAGTAACTCTCATCTTGCCTGAAGTTCTTGTTTCGCCTTACATTGCCTGAAGCCTTGCCTTGTCTTGCCGGTAACTCTCGCCTCGCCTGAAGTTCTTGTTTTGCCTGAAGCCTTGCCTGGTCTTGCTGGTTACTCTCGCCTCGTCTCGCCCGCAGTCTTGTCCTGGAGCCACCCCGTACCTAACTCCATTCCTGTCCCTTGCCTCCGCCGGGTAAGTCAGGCTGTCTTGCCGTTACCTGCGGTTGGTTCTGTCCCTTCCTGTCCCTTGCTTCCGTCGGGTGGCCAGGCCGTCTTGCCATTACCTACGGTTGGTTCTGTCCCTTCCTGTCCCTTGCTTCCGTCGGGTAGCCAGGCCGTCTTGCTGTTACCTGCGGTTGGTTCTGTCCCTTCCTGTCCCATGCCTCCATCGGGTGGTGATCCGCGCCCTGCCCAGGAGGAGCCTGCCTAGCCTCGAGCCTGAAGACTCCAGCCTCCTGCCTAGCCTCAAGCCTGAAGGCTCCAGCCTCCTGCCTCCTACCAAGCCTTGCCTCAAGTCTCTAGCCTCTAGCCTCAAGCCTGAAGACTCCAGCCTCATCCTGCCTGCCAGCCAAGCCTCGTCCTTGCCTAGTTCTGGGGTCCGAGCCAGAGGCAAGACCCAGGTACTGGGTCCTTGTCCAGTCTCTGGCTCAGAGTCCAAGCCCGGGCTCCTAGCTCTCTTGTCCAGTCCTGTTCCGAGTTCCCGGTTTTCGTGTCCATGTCCTTGCCTTCAGCCTGTATCCTAGTCCTGTCCCTAGTAATTCAGTGTCTGTGTCTTGCTCTTGGGTCCTTTCCTGGCCACCTCCTGATGACACAGGCATGATTGAATGGCAGAGCAGACTCGATGGGCCAAATGGGCTTGTTCGGCTCCTATGTGTTATGGTCTCATAGACTTGTGTTTTTATTGTGTTTTAGATTGTGTTTTTATGTTCTGCATGTTCTTATTTTCGTTTTCACTGTCTTTCATAATTTATGTCTTATGTATTGTCTGTGTTGATGCTCCTGTTGATGTAGCTGCAAGCAAGTTTTTCATTCTGCTTGTACCTTACTGTACTTGTGCAGAATAATAAACTTGACTTGACATTTGCTGTCTCACAGCTCCGGTGACCTGGATATGATCCTGACCTCCTAGTACTCTCTGTGTGAAGTTTGCATGTTCTCTGTGAGACTCTGTGGGTTTTTCCTGTGTGTTCACGTTTCACCCCACATTCCAGAAACATGAGTTGGTAGGTTAAGTCGCCACCTTAAATTGTCCCTTACAGGTTAGCGTTCAAAATTCAATGTAAATTTATTATCAAAGTTCATGTATATTGCCATGTACAACCCTGAGATCCATTTTTTGTGGGCATACTCAGTAATTCTCTCCGATCATAACTAGAACTGAACCAATGAAAGACCACCCAACTAGGGCATTCGACCAGTGTGCAAAAGACAACAAACTGTGCAAATACAACAATAAAAGAAAACAATAATAAATATGCAAAAAAATATCGAGAACATGAGATGAGGAGTTGTTGAAAGGCGGAGGGCGGAGCAAAGTCAAGATGGCGCTAGATGGCGACTGCTCTGCTTGCATCTTCGTAAACAGCTCTATCTCTATCTTTGATATCTCTTTTTTTTTTCCCTTTTCAAGGTTCTTTTGAAGACCCTGAGCTGGAGTTACACTCTGACTTGGGTTCCTTGTGGGAATGGGACCCGCTCTCAGGGCCTCATGACCGGCTGCTTTTTGCTATCCCAAGGACACGGTCTGGAAGACTAGTGCGACTTCAGGGTGCCGGATTTTCATGGCTCTGGAGATGGGCTGGTACTAGGCTGGTGCCCCTGCTTGAGACGTCGTGGGAGAACCTGGAACGCCAGGAGTAGCGGGTTAGCTGCCAGCTGTGCGTCCAGAGACCTGAGCCTTTCCGGGGTTGATTCTCTGGACGCAGAGCTTGGAAAATGCGACGCAACAGACTTTTAACATTATAAATTAGCAAAGTGTTTGTTATGTCTCCCCTCTCGCTATGAAATGGGGACACCCCTTTTTCCCTTATTAGGGGGAAGGAGAGAGCCTGTGGTATGTTGAATTACCGGTGAACGAATGGTCTTTGGGGTACTGCAAGTCTGTGTCTTTATTGATGCTTTGCTGCACGCTTGAGTGCTTGGTGGAGGGTGCCGATGCTTTTTTGCTGGTTGAGGGAGTGGGGGGGGGGGTTTGTTGCTTTGCTACTGCTTATGTGTGTGTGGGGGGAGCTGGGGGAGGGGCTTTGGGGTTCTAATGTTTAACTGTCATTCATTCTTTGGGGAACTCCTCTGTTTTCGTGGATGTTTGCAAAAAAAAGAATTTCAGGATGTATATTGTATACGTTTCTCTGGCATTAAATGTACCTATTGAACATTGAAGTGAGTCTGTTGGTTGTGAGAACACTTTAATGATGGGGTAAGTGAAGCTGAATGAACTATGTGGCAGAATCTGGGGAAGCTGATAGGCTATAAATGGAACTAGGGTAGCATTAGTGTAGTAGATTCCATTAGTCGGAGTCGATTTTGCAGGCAAAAGGCATGTTTTCCAACTGTGAATTATTGTCTGTAACTGACAATGTGAAATATTCTTGGCAGCAGTGTCCGGAACTTTCGAGGTCTCTTTATCTCACTTTCAAGTTCTCTTTACAACTCATATTCTCAGTATTTTTAGTGGCACTATTTGTCTTCTTTTACATGTGGGTTATTTGTCAGTCTTTGTCTGTTTATGTATAGTTTTTTTGTAAATTCTATGGTTGTTCTTTTCTCCTGGAAATGCCTGCAAGAAAATGAATCTCAGGGTAGTATATACATACTTAACAAATTTTAATTTGAATTATGAACATGAGATAAAGACTCTCAAAATAAGAGAAGATAGTTCTTCACACAGGGGGTGGTGAACTTTTGCACTTTTCTCCCCAACAGGCCTGTAGGATATATTCAAGACAGATAGATCAACACACAAGAAAATGGTGGAGGAACTCAACTGGTCAAGCAGCATCTATGGAGGGGAATAAACAGTCACAGTTTTGCCTTCATCAGGACTGAAATGGAAGGGGCAAAACCTAATAATAATAATAATAATAATGAATACTTTATTGATCCTGAATGGGAATGTGAAAGAGTACAAGCTGGCAGGTGATAGGTGAGATTAAGTGAGGGTGGAAGTAATACAAGATGGTAGGTGATAGGTGAAACCAGGAGAGGGAAAGGGGTGAAGTAAAGATTTCTTGAACTTCCAGTAATTGCCCCACCTTCACCATTCCCATTCTGTTTCCCCCTCTCACCCTATCTCCTTACCTGCTCATAACCCCCCTCTGGTACACCTCCCCTTCCCTTTCTTTCAAGGTCTTCTACATCTGACAGCTCATTCCATATACTCATCACCTTCTGCATGACGAAGTTGCTCTCAGGTTCCTCTTAAATCTTTCTCCTCTCACCTAAATCTATATCCTCTAATTTTTGATTCTCTTTCTCTGGAAAAAATACTGTATACATTCATTTTCTCTATGGCCCTCATGATTTTATACATTTCTATAAGGTCCCAGAGGAGACATTAGAGTAACCATGGAAACAGAGCCGAAGATTTCTCATTCCCAGAACAAGGTACTGGCATCACAGTCAGGAGATCAGCATCTCTGTCCCAGGATACTGATGGACTTTTACCACTGTACCATTGAGAGCATACTCACCAGCTGCATCTCAGTGTGGTACGACAATTGTTCTGTACTGGATTGCAAAGCACTCCAGTGTGTGGTGAAAACTGCCCAGCAAGTTACCGACACCCAATTGCCCGCCATTGAGAACATCTACCATAAACACTGCCTGGGCAGGGTGAAAGGCATTATCAAGGATGCATCTCACCCTAACCATGGACTTTTTACTCTCCTCCCATCCGGTAGGTGCTACAGGAGCCTCCGCTCCCACATCAGCAGGAGCAGGAAGAGCTTCTTCCCTGAGGCTGTGACCCTGCTGAACCTCACATCAGAGCG
Organism: Mobula birostris; assembly: GCF_030028105.1. Classification (NCBI taxonomy): domain Eukaryota; kingdom Metazoa; phylum Chordata; class Chondrichthyes; order Myliobatiformes; family Myliobatidae; genus Mobula; species Mobula birostris. The sequence goes on from NC_092387.1 coordinate 41,824,377, forward strand.
CTAAGCAGTATTGTGCTGTCTCAGTACTTTTATATTTGTGTGCTGTAGCATTTTTTATTCGCAGTTATTTTGTAAATAACACTATTCTTTGCATTTCTGGTTAGATGCTAACCTGCATTTCATTGGCTTTGTATGTATACTCAGCACAATGACAATAAAGTTGAATCTAATCTAATCTCGGTGAGTTATTCTGCTGGAGTAGCCATTCTCCAATTGCCAATGAAGGTGAATGCCAACAGGTAAGGAGACAGCTCAGACTTTCCAGCCCAATGACCCTTGACCAGAACATTATGTTTGTCATCAAATGAGAGAGAGTCAAAGTAGGGGAGGCTTGTTGTGGGTGACTCTTGCCTAAGGAATGTTCTGTTTGGAGAACTTGGAATGTTTATGGTCAACAAATCCCTGGTTCTTACTGGACTGTGAGAATTGTGACAGGGTCCAGCCACCATGATGAAAATCCTGCAAACACATTGCCCTACAGACTCTGGGGATCTGGGAGTGGAGAAAATTGGGCCATAGAGAGGATGAATGTACACAGTATTTTTTTTCAGAAAGAGAGAATCAAAGATTAGAGGATATAGATTTAGGTGAGGGGAGAAAGATTTAGGAGGGACCTGAGGGCATCATCTTCATCAACTGCCTCCTGGAAACACAAGAGACTACAGATGCTGAAAATCTTAGGATAAATGCAGAGTGCTGGAGCAAGACAGGCAGCATCTATAGAGGAAAGTGAACAGTCAATGTTTTGGCTTAAGATTATAAAACGTATTCTGAGATGTTACCTTTATTGACATCTTATATTCATGAATGCAATTTAACCGGGGTTAAGAAACACACACAAATTGCTGCAGGAACTCAGCAGTGCAGGCAGCATCTATGGAGAAAAATACAGTCGATGTTTTGGGCTGAGACCCTTTGCCAGGACTTAACCTGGGTTAGATAATTTCCTTCCGGGTAAGGTCTCAGAGAAACTGACCTAGACACTTCCAAGAGTGATATACCTTCACCCAATGGGCATTTCTCCAGTGTCTGTTGTTTGTTTAACAATATCAATGGTTAGCGAAGGTCACAGTTCCATGTTTGCTGATGTAAATTGGAGGTTTGAGATCCAACCTACAGGCATCAATGAACACTTGAAGTACGACTAGGAGTTCACCACACTACCTGTTGCACTTGTGAGTTAGTACCGGGACTAGGCCACTCGGCCCCTCAACTGCTCCACTTTTCACCTGACCTATCAGACTATGCTCCCCCTACCCCCATTACTTATCTCCCTCTGCTCCCACCACTCTTTGAGTTCCAAAGGCTCATGATTTGCTCAGGGAGAAGAAGAAAAACATGTCTTCAACATTTGACTCCCAAGGAAGCCTATCTGACACACAATAATTCCTCAGGCCCTTCTCTCTGGGACTAACTGCATTGATCAGTGAATGGAGCCCCGAAGCATTCAGTGAAGTGGCTCACTACAACTGTTCACATTGTGGAGAGCTCATCCCCACACTGCCCTTGACGAAAGACAATTTGTTTCTGCATTGTATGAATTAATGGGGACTTGGAGCCACCTCCTCCCTGGCTCCTGTGGTGCCCAATTGATCTCCAGCCTCTCAGCAATATCCTCGATTCTGCCATTATACCTCACTGATAAAAGTGCCCAGTGGTCATTTGCCCAGTCTGGATGCTCCTCTTGTCCCCATACCACCTGTCTTGCCCACAGCAATCATATGTACTGCTACTAATCAGGGATACCAGAGTGCTGGAAACCTTGGACTTTAGGGTTGGAAGCTGCATGCCTTTTGTGCATCAGAAAAAAAGAGTGAAATCCAATGAATGATTTCAATGCATTCTTTGGATCTGTTTGTTTCAGTTATATTTTATGCCACAGCAGAATCTGAAGTCACTTGGGTCCTTTAATTTTGTTCTGTTTTGCTGCAAATACTGTTAAAAACTTAATATCACCCAACACTGTTTCACAGTTTTTCTGGTAAAATGAAGCCAGACATGACAGTTTACTCAAATACATTTTCGTACCCTTTGGCTAATGGTTCTTTAGCTCTATAAATACAACTGTCATAGTAAAGGACTCTGTGTGTGTGTGTGTGTGTGTGTGTATATATATATATAGTAATATATATATATATATAGTATTGAACTATTGAACAGTAAGTTCAATGGTGGTCATTGGTGATAAGTTCAATGGTGGTCAGCCAGTTGCAGTGTGACCGGAGTGGACTGCAGGAAAACTCGCTCGACAGCAGAGATTGTTGTGCAAAGAGCTTGGATCCCTGATCCCTGACTTGTAATAGAACTTGAAACAGGTACCCCATTCCGAGGTCCATCATGGCAAGAGAGTACCAGGTGGACAGAGTGAAGGTCACTCCTGAGATTCCCTGTAAAAGTGCAACACTTCCTGCTTAGGGCATCAAGATCAAGAAGGCACATGTTTAAGGTGGAGGAAAGGGTTTGAAAGGAGATCTGAGGAGTAGGTTTTTTTTACACAAAGAGTGGTTGATATCTATACATGCTGCCAGAAGAGGTGGTGGAATAACTGGAATATATTTAAAAGGGATTAGACATAGACAGTTAAATAGGCAAAGCACAGAAGGGAATGGACCTAATGTGGGCAAATAGGATTAAAGTAGGTTATTGAAGATGGGCTAAAGTTCAGCAAAGGCCTGTTTCTGTGCTGTACAATTCTGGGACTCTGTGACTCTGAACTCACTGACTCCCTGAGAAATAGTGGCCTAAGACCACTTAAAGTGGAGAATTGTATGAGACTGAGATTCTCGAGTTCATGGGTCGGGAGCATGCAGGGACTCTGCATAACTGGTGGAAGAAGGACACCACCTCACAAAGAGCATATCTGTAGTGTGTTTCATTTTTGAGTGATATTGTAAATATATGGTTTAATTTCATCTTTTGTTTGTTTACATATGGGTTATATGTAAGAAGTACATGACTGACATACATCATTACGCCACCACGTCAAATGTGAGCAGCTCACTGAAAGAAAAGGAAAATTAAAACTAAGTAGACAAGTGTTTTTCTTTCAATTAGTTCCTTTCAAACCCTGCTGGACTTTCTGTCCCATCAGACACTTCCTGTCCCATCTGTGAGGGAGTCTACAGTTTGCATGTTGGCATCATCAGTCACAGAAACAGAACAGAGACAAGTCATCCACGATCCCAAGGGGATGGCTAGGAGAGAGGAAAAGCAGGAAGGTCATAGACACAAGAGTTTCTGCAGATGCTGGAAATCTTGAGCAAAGACAGAAATCATTATGCTGCCAAATCATATGCGAATGCCTCACTAAAAACAAAGGGGGGTAAGAACTATGTAGACAAGTATCCTTGCTCCCGTTTTCTACTTTCAATTAATTTCAGGAGTTACAAAACATAACAGTGGCAACGAAGAAGTGTCATAAGGTGGGCATTGGTAGCGGACACAAATGCAAGACACAGACTCTGAAGTACCAGGAACAGGACTTGACTAGAGAGCTGGGACAAGAACACAAACTTGGGCTAGGACATTGGCTAGGCAAGCAGGACCAGGACAAGGAACTGGGAACTAGGAGCCTGGACAAGGACTCCGAGCCACAGACTGGACAAGGACCCGAAACCTAGGTCTTGACTTGGGCTCGGACCCCAGATGTGGAGCACATGACGAGGATATGACGTGGCTACAAGACTGGATGAGGCTTTGGTTCCTTGAGGCGAGGACATGATGAGGCATGGGTTCCTCAAGGCGAAGACATGATGAGGCTTGGGTTCGGACTCCAAGCCAGAGACTGGACAAGGACCCAAAACCTGGGTCTTGACTCAGGTTCGGACTCCGGGACTAGGCGAAGACATGACGTGGTCTTGGGAAACAGAAACCTTGGAACACAAAGCCGGAAGCCTTGACTTGGTCGAGGGAGAGACAGGAATGCAGAACCTTGGTCGAGGGAGAGACAGGGACACAGGGACATGGAACACAGAGCCAGGACCCCTCCTTGGGAACAGGACGTAGGGCCGGGGCTCATACCATAAGGCGTGGTCACAGAGACGGTTTGAAACAACGATAGACAGTTCTTTATCTTGCTTCGGCAGTTGAACTTGACAGCTGTGTAGGCAAGGTTTACAGGCGAGGTGAGGCAAGGCAAGGCAAGGCACATACAAAAAGCATGTCGGGCCGACAAAAACGAATGGACTGCACACAGAAGAGAAAAAGCTAAAAATCAAGTAGCAGTTTCAAAATAGCACTAATCAGTATGCTGTTGATGAAAAATCTGATAATCATGAGAGTGACACAGGATTGGGCAGCCTTGAGATTTACACTGCGAAAACTAACAAGAGACAAGCAATATGGCCAACATCAGAAGTGAATGGGAAATGAATTAAAATGGAATTGGATACTGGCCTGGCTGTTTCAGTCATTTCACAAAATGAGGTTGAATGGCATTTCAAAGATACTGAACTGAAACCTGCAAATATCTAACTATGAACTTACACTGGAGATAAGATAACTCCTGTGGGAATGACATTTGTAGTAGTGAAATCCAAGAACCAACAAGCATATTGGGATTGTATGTGGAAAAAACAGGAGGACCAGCATTGTGGGATCGTGATTGGCTGAGACAACTACAACTTGATTGGGAATTCATCCACCACCATTTGCGTGTCATATCATCTGCAAAAGAGTCAACTGAAATCAAATTAGGAAAAGTACTGGATGATGCCACAGCAATGTTTAAGGACGGTATTGGAAAACTCAAACATAACAAGGGTAAAATCGCGTTAAATGAAAATGCCACACCCACATTTTACAAAGCCTGCCTGTTTCCTTATGTCATCTGGAATAAAGTAACTCGTCAGCTAGATTGCATAGAGGCTAAAATAATTCTTTTCAAGGTTGAGTGAAGCCCATCGACAAAGCTGGTAGCCAAGAAGAATGGGTCTGTCAGGATCTGTGATGATTTTAAGATTTTAGATGGATAGAGGATATTTTTGCATACCTTTCGGGAGTTAAACACTTAAGCAAACAGGACTTAGCTGAGGCCTATTTGCAGGTGGAGATGGAAGAAGGGTCCAAAGTATTTCTCACCATAAACACTCACAAAGGGCTTTATCGCTAAAATAGACTTATTTTTAGAGTAGCATCTGCACCTGCACTCTGGCAGGAAGTGAGCGCTGCGAGGCTGCCCGGTCACTCAGTGTAATCTGGCTGATATCATTGTTACCAGTGAAGATGACAAGGAACATCTCCAAAATTTCAAAACCGTGTTAAAAGGATTAGACGATTAAGAGCTCAGAGCATGACATGACAACTGAGAATTCTTTAAACCAAGCATCACTTGCTGTGGTCACGTTATTGACTCACAAGGATTACATAAGTGTGCTGAGAAAATTCAAGCAGTGGTGGATGCCCCAAGGCCAAAGGACATGTCACAGTTGCAATCCTCTTTAAGATTTGTCAATTACTATAACAGGTTTCTGCCAAAACTGGATACTGTGCTCCACCCCTTGAACTCATCACTACAGACCCAGAAGAAATGGCAATGGACAAAGCACTGTGAGGTGGCTTTCCAAAAGGTAAAGGAAATGGTGACACCATATAGTCACACATTATGATTTATATCACCAAGTGAAGTTTGCCTGTGATGCCTCGCCTTATGGTATAGGTGCAGTTATGTCACATATTCTGAGTGATGGAAGTGAATGCCCTATAGCCTTTGAATCATGTTCCGTTACTGCTGCAGAGAAAAAGTTATGCAGAGATTAACAGAGGCCTCGAGTTTGGTTTGGTGTGTAAAACATTTCAGCCAGTACCTGTAAGGGTGAGAGTTTACCCTCGTTACTGACCATCAGCGAATAGTGTCCATTTTCAATCCACAGAAGGGTGTTCCACAACAATAGCAGCACAGATGCAGAGATGGGTCTGTTTCTCGGAGGACATAATTACAAGATCAAATACAAGAGGACAACTCATCATGGAAATGTCGATTGGTTTTCTCATTTACCCTTGGAAAAGGAAATAGCTGGAAAATTTACGAAAGAGAACACTCCTCTTGAGGTATCCTCCCTAATGCAAGCAGAAAGTCTCCCTATTATGGCAGAGAAGATCCAGAAGGGAAACCAGGAACAACCTCACACTGTCTCAGGTCTACTTGGCTGAATGTGAGGCAGAAATTCCACTTCCCCCATTTTGACCGATCGCTATTTGGATGAAGTTGCCCTTGACAGTGGTTGCCTTATGTGGGGAATGGGAGTTATTTCACCATCCAAGTATTGGAGGAGCTATATGCCAGTCATACTGTATAGGTGTGGCCAAAATGAAAGCAGTAGCTTGAAGCTTGGTCTGCTGGCCTTGGAATCGTCAGTCAGCAGTGTTACGTACCCCGTAACTGGGTTGCCAAACCAGCAGAAATGGACCACTCAGTTGGAGTCTGGATTACTGGAACTAAGAAAGTTTTATTAAAGAAATAAGCAACACAGTACTCTAATAGTAAGGATATAAATGCAACAGGTTAGCAATGAATAAACACACATGTACACAGAACTAGGATAATAGGATCAATCAAACTCTATCGCCGTCTAGGGGTAAATGACCAGTTTCAAGTGACGCAAAGTTCAGTTCAATTGAGTTCAGTTCAGTTCGCAGTAATCACTGTTGTGCCATTGGGCGGGGTGAGGGGGGGAAGAGACAGAGGATGAATGAATATTCAGATCGGATTCCAAACAGACCTTCGATATTCCTCGCAGTCAGCTTTCGGGCGAGCCCTTTGTAATGTCTTCTGAGGTCACCGACTGTGACCCCTCCATTCTAGATACGATTGTTCTTCAGCGGTGAACCCAGCAGCCAGGCAAGGGTGGACACACACACCAGGTTCCCGCCGACCCGTACCTTTCTACCCTGTGCATCTATGGCTGGTCCCGTGATCAGACCTCCAAAATACTCCCACCAACTAGTGGGGGGGCACACCGTTTTCAGGGTCTCGTTACCTCGTGGAGTCGTGTGTCTTGTCTTAGCGAACCTGCCCCTTTTTATCCCCCCGCTGGGGTATCGCCTGTCCATCACACTTCAAACAGTTCAGGGTTCAAAAGGAGCCAGTCTTGACAATACTCAGACCAGTGTCTCCTTCCGTTAAACTCTCTCGTCTCTTCATTAACATTTCCAAATGCTACTCCATTGTCTTACTTATCTCTCTCTCCTGAAGACAGGTGGCAGATCAACTGTTGATCTCACTGGTGCTAGCACAGGACAGTTAACATCTTAGTCTATGTGTACTTTTGTAACCCTCTTTCGTCACAGCAGATTGAGCAGTTTGCCATGCGCTGTTTGGGATGCCAGGAGCAGAGCCTCTCCATCCCTGGGAATAGACTGCACTGCACTGGCGGAGGATTCATGTGGATTTTGCCAGACCATTCATGGGCACAGCTTTCTTGGCAGCAGTGGATTCAGCTACAAAGTGGCTAGAAGTTTTCCCAATAGCCTCCACTACTGAGTTGCACACTTTTCTCAGGGACGGGTGGTCCAGAACATTTAGTCAGTGACAATGGACCACAGTTTATTGTGGAGCAGTTCATTCCTTCCTGAAAATGCATGAAATAAGGGATATTACATCTGCACCGAACCACAAATGGCTTGGCGGAAAGGTCTGTCCGGAATGTACACTGACACGGAATCGGAAGCTCACCGATTTCCCCTTTGCATATCGCAGTGCAGCACACTCCACAACCAACAACCCACCAACTATGCTGTTCCTGGGTCACCCCTTGTGCCCACACTTGGATCTCCTAAAACCCAGTCTGAGAAGGAGTATTCAGGACAAATTGAGGGCTCCTCAAACAAGTAGGTTCGATATTTCGCTCCTGGACAAGCAATCCTGGTGAGGGACCTCAGAGATGATCGAAAGCGGGTACTTGGAAAGATTAAGGACAGCACTGGACCACTCTCCTACACAGTGGAGATTGTGTCTGATGAGGAGATCAGAGTTAATTGTTAGAGAAGAAAAGTGTCCAGAGCTGTAAAAACCACTTCCTGCAGTCTCGGAGTCAATGGCTGCAACCACCATAGAGCAGGGCCCAGAACTTAAGATTGTTTTACAGCCGCAAGTCTCACCTGGGGGTTTATAATTAAACAGGGAGGAGGGTGTATTTAGTATTTGAGTCATTCTTTGATTAAGCATTCTCTTTGTTTATATAATTCATTATCGGTTATATGTAAGACTGCACGAATGGCTTATGTCACCTCGCCACCGTGTCATATGTGAGCACCTCACTAAAACAAAATGGATAAAAAACTAAGTAGACAAGTATCCCGGGTCTGTGTTTTTCTTTCAATTAGTGTCTGGAGTTGCTAAACACAACAGTCCCTACTCGACTATCAGTCACCTCCTATCCCATCTGTGAAGGAGTCTATAGTCCCCACATTGGCATCATCAGCCTCAGAACCAGAGTGGAGGTCGTTCATCCTCGATCCCGGGGGGTGGGGGGAGGGCTAGGAAAAGAGGAAGAGCAGGAAGGTCACAGACACAGGAGATTCTGCAGGTGCTGGAAATGTTGAGCACCACACGCAAAATGCTGGAGGAACTCAGCAGGTCACGTGGCATGTGTGGAGGGGAATGAACAGCCAGAATAAACAATGTTTCCCAAAGGGTTAGCTGATTATTTCCCTCTATAAACACTGGCTGACCTGTGGAGTTCCTCCAACATTTTGTGTGTGTTGCTCAAGAACAGAAAGGTGATAACTAAACTGTATTTCCTGCTATCAGTTGTATTCCTAGTCTTTTAAATTCTATCCAATTTATGACTTTTGTTTATCTCTTTTGTTTGCTGATCTGGCAAATTGGATAAGGGCTGAAGTTGAATAAGCAAGGCCACCTCGTTCCTCGATGTCTAATTCACAAATACTTTGGAGGAAAGTGTTTAACAGGGAATGTTTGCATGTCGTTGGGTCAAGAAATTTGTATACCTACCTCTTCAGATACTTCCTCCATCTGAAAACTCGATCTATAAACACAACCCCAATGTGCAGGTAGCCTGGAACACCATCTGGGTTTCTCAGCATCTCACCACATGCAGTAGCTCTTTGGTATGAGACCCTATATTCCCATTCTGAAAGAAACTCAGTAGGTTAAGTATTCTGGCTGTTGTAGCCTCACAGTTCATTTATCGCTCAGCATGTAGCTGTACAATTCTCCCCTGCATTCCTTAGTGTAAACTCCTACTGAGTAATAGGGGAGGCCAAGAAAGACACACGTGCAATTCAGACTGCACTCCTACTGTCAAAGGGAAAAGAAATAAAGTTAACTACTTGGCTCAAACATAATTCAGTCATCCAGACGCCTCCCAACCTAACCTTTTAAAAATAAATGGACAGCCAAAAGCTGATAAACTCCTTCTAGCAACATGCTATTTTAGACACTGCTGCTCAAGTTGTAGATTTAAAGTCTTGAGTGGTTGCCTAAGTGCCTGACCAAGCTCAGCCTTAGTGGCCAGGGCTGCTGTTATTGTCTGTAATGATAGAGCGGCTGGAAGTAGAATCAATAGAGAGATTCAAATGGGGAATTGCTATTGATCCTGTCTCTAGTGTCCTTCCAACTTTCAAAAGGGATTTGGATAAATACTGGAGGAGAAAACTTCAGAATTCTTTGGGGGAAAGGACAGGGTGAGAGAGGCGATTTGGAAAGCCTCTTCATAGACCCACAGCAAACATTGAAGGTGAATGGTGAAATCCTGGAGCGGTGTTTTATTGAGCAAATCAGGTGCCTGGATTTACGAACCAGAGGCTTTATCACATCAAAGGAATTAAACTTCAGTTAATAAAATAAATCTAGAGTTTAATAAAGGGCTAGTTCCAGTTTACTTACAAAGGGAACTTGAGGTGATATATGTGACTCCAGCTCTACAGGAAAGTGTTGTCTCAATTAGCAAGTGCCCATGCAACACCCCACTCCAAACCCCCATTTTATAGTATCTTGGATAATGGAAATTCACCCTTACAGAACTTATAAATCACTTACCCAAAACAGAATACAATTTACTCTCACAAAGTTAAGTGGAAATAAATAAACAAATATATTTTCAACTTGCTCTTTTGATGCCTGTGCAAATAATGCACCTTCACATTATCGAAAGTCACGATATGGACCATTTCCCCTTATAATGTTAGTATAAGGACCAGTGTTGGTAGTGATGAATGAAGAAACTGAAAGACCTTGTTTTGTGTTGGAATCTGTCTCTGGTCTTAGAGTAACGACGGATCATTAATCTATTGAAATGCTGCCTTAAGTTCATATGATGGGTGGAAGTAGATAAACGTGTTACAGCTCACATAATCCAGGGCTCAGAGGCCAGCCTCAGTCCTGTGAATGCTACCATGGTGGGCAGAACTTCGAGAGGGAAGAGCAAAATGTGGAGATGATGGAAATCTGAAATAAAAACAAAAATTGCTCAATATTCTCCGCTTAAAGAATGTTCTTCTTCCTGACATCACTCCACCAGCTTCTCCTCTTTGTAAGATCTGGCCAGTTCTGATATAAGACCCTCAACATGTAACATTCTCTCAATTTTTCTCTCTCCTCTGATCTGCCAAGTTTTTCCAGCGTTCTCTTTCAGCAGGACGGACAGCATCTGTGGAGAAGAAGAGGCAGAGTGAACGTGAATGGAACCGGTTACGGGGGGTGGGGAGAAAAAAAAACAAGTTTGTTTTAAGTTGCAAATACAGGACGGTGGAGAGAACAAAGGGAATGACTGCAGAAAAAGTGTGGACCAAAGTTGTCCAGGAGACCGAGGCCGTTGGTGCTCATAAGTGAATCATAGCTGGGTCTGGACGAGTGTAAGAAGAAGGATTTTGGTGTGGACAGTAGAGAGGGACTGCTGTGACTGACAAAAACCAAGCTGCACAGAAAATGTAACTTGGAAATATACAAGCCTTTATTCACACAGCAGATCTTCTGGAGAGAGTCTAAGAGTTTCTCTCTCCTGACACAATGTTTTATAGTTTTATATACAAAGACAACAATTAACGATTCATTCACCTGCTTTAACATTTTGGATATATTCGGGGATTTACAATGGGAGCACATCCCAACGAGCAGAACTCCTGTGAAGTGGTGTCTATTCCGAAAGCTTCTGAGCACAAACTCCAGACATCCAAATAAAACCCTTTTGGTGCAGTGTTGAGAGACGGTGCCCTGAATATGCAACGAGACAGAATATTAAGTGGCAAAACATACCTGCCTTGAACAGAATATTAGGTGGCAGGATACGCCTCTAACAACATGTTAATGCAGGAGGTGGTCACGTAATTCCTTGCTTAATCTCATTCCGAAGTTTTCCTTGACCATAAATAACATGAGCATTCATCGATTGTATTCCCCTCTGTAGTTTTAATGGTACAGTATTAGAATGTCCTGCACTCAATAATTAGTTTCAATAGTATTAAAATAGTAGCTCAAGTTAAATTATGAATGGATAATTGCAAAGACTAGCTCTCATTTTAATTAATCCATACCTTCATAATTCCAGAATAATCCTAAACAGAACTAAACTTCTGGAATCGTGAAAACGCAAAATTCTGAAGATCATAAACACGAGAAGATCTGCAGATGCTGGAAATCCAAAGGAACACGCACAAAATGCTGGGGGAACTCAGCAGGTCAGGCAGTATCTATGGAAATGAATAGATGGTCAACGTTTCGGGCCGAGACCTTTCTTCAGGACTCAGATGCTGGAATTGTGCACTGCAGGACACGGTGGGCTCAAGCCCTCCAGGGCTCCAGTTACTAAGACAGGTGTGGTAAACTATATATATATGTTGTAACTGCGTTACCTGTCTGGACACGCCCCTAAGCTGACTGCCCCTGTGGCTCCTCCCACAGACCTCTGAATAAAGGCGTTTTCGCCCTGCTCCTCCCCCTCAGACCAGGGGCAGACACTCAGCATGAAGGTCACATCTTACTGCGAATAAAAGCCTTTCAGTATTTACCCTACTTCAGTCTTTTGGAATTATTGAAGGAGCTTCAATAGGGCAGTGCCTGCCGCAGCTCAGAGTTCTGTTATTTTCTCTTCTCTTGGACTAGTACTTCTTGGCCCAAATAAGTGGCTGCCCCAATTAGCTCAAGTTTCATGCAAAATAGTCAAAAGATACAAAAAACAAACTATCCTTTAACCAAGTAACAAATTATGTATTTAAATGAAATGCAGAATAAATTAGTATGCTACCAAAATTACTACAGCACTATAAGACAGTGTATTAGTTCCTAATAGCTATTGACGGAGGAATTCATTCAGTGTATGTTGACAATTTCTTTTGATTGACTATAAATTAACAAAATCAGCACAGGCACTTAGTGCGGATAGTGGACTGGCTTCAAACAGGGCTCTTGATGACTGTGACTGCATCCTCCAAATCTTCATTTTAATAGTAACATTCAAGATGATTGCCGACACCTTCAAATTTTTCATAGTTCCTAACTTGCCGAAGCAGTGAAATTGTTCATTTTCACTCCCAGCTGTTTTTGGCATCTCCAACCCTGAATGCTTGAAATTGCAGTAAGCAAAACAGTTCTAAATCATCTTACTGTTTGTTACTCGCCAACTATTGGTGACAAAGATCTCTGCTTTTTGAACACAAACATGCAGGTTACGCTATTTAAAAAAACCTGCTTGCCCTAAGCAACGATGTAGTGCCTAATGGCCACACGACGCGTACACAACTGATGCTTGTTAGAAAATGTTCGGCAACAGTCTCCTGTCCCAATTAAGTGGCATACTGTCCCAAATAAACGAAGGGAGTCCCGGCTATTTTCTTGATCTGTTTTTGTTCTTTAAGGATTGTTCCAAATAAGCAGCTGCCCTGATTAACTGATGGACCAATTAAACAGAATCCACTGATTTAGGAACTTGCTTTGAGGTGTGTTGGCACAACATTCAACAATTATGGGAATAAAGAATTACAGTATAGAAAAAAGGAAGTCAGAGGTTAAAGTGCAGCATAAAATGTACATCAATATATAAGTACCAATATGTATTTCCGATGCATCCTCCATGAGGATCACAACCTTGTCGTCGGGTTTGGAGGCTTTCAGGCCTCAATGACCTGGAGAGCTGCGTTGGCTGGAGTCAGGGCTTTATGCTTTGGCTCTTGGTGGGGTCACCCATGCCAAACAGGCCACTGGTCTTCCAGGTTTGGGGACTCAGCTCACGGACAACAACCCTGACCGGTAAAACAAAATTGTTACGAAAACAGCAATGAAGAATCCTTCTACATCTGAGTGTGATGATATTCCCGAGCCTCCACCTGGTGCTTGCATGACTGATAGTAGTGAATACTGAGAGGAAGCTACTGACACGATGAAGGCCACCAGAGATGGAGGACCTTTGTTGCTGCCCTGACTGCCAGTGGTGTAACGGGCAGTAATTTCCAATGTAAACAGCACTATAAAGAATGGTTTAAAGTATTTCTGGACCAGTGCTGTGACTGAGGCAATACATAGAGGGGAGTGGGTGGCTATCTAGAAGAGGTGATCGCATTAACAGCCCGGGGGAAGAAGCTTTTAAGATGGTGTGTAGTTTTTCTTTTAAGAGCCTTATTGCACTTTTCAGAAAGGAGCTTTTGGAAAAGGCAGTTTGCTGGGTGGGTAGTGTCTGTGATGATTCTTCCCGCCCACATCACTTATCGTATAAGCAACACTCACAAGAAGAACTTGGAACTAAAGTATACACAATTTTTACAAAAAAAATACACCACAGTTAGGGCAAAATGTCCAAAGAGAATCAAGGGATTATGGGGTTAAGGACATAAGAACAAAAGAGTAGCTGGAGTAGGCCACTCGGCCCCTCAATTCTGCTTTACCACACAATCCCAGGATTCAGTTCCTCCTGTGCCAGTTCCCCATAGCTCTTAGTTTCCTGATCTTTTATAACATTTCTCTTCTTCTTTATTTCACCACAAGGGAAAATGGTACTGAGCTAACAGACCAGGTCTAGTCGCATAACTAGAGGAGATCTTGCAGACGCTGAAGATCTGCATTATGAGTCCTGATGAACAGTCTCGGCCTGAAATGTGAACTGTTTATTCCTCTCCATAGAGACTGAGCCCTAATATCGTTCATAAGACCACAAGACATAGAAGCAGAATTAGGACATTTGGACTATTCAGCATGCTTCACCATTCTATTAAAACTGATTTATCATCCCTCGGAACAGCCTTGTCCTGACTTCTACCTTGTAGTCTTTGACATCCTTTCTAATCAAGAACCTATTGACTTCCATTCTAAATCTACCCAGTGATTGTCCATTTAGTGATGGAGTAGTCATGAAGAACCTATTCCTGCTTCTTTCGTTCTGTCTTAACGTCAGCTAGGGAGCCAAGTTAAAGCAAGTATTGGAAGCATCAGGTTGTTACATGGGTATGAAATGAATCATACCAGTTTCAAAGAACTCTACAAACCATAAATAAATTTTAAGTGCTTTATCGTTTAACAGTGAGGTAAAGTTCCAACTGCCGTGAGCCTTTTTGCAGTCCCTGCCCAATAGCGTCCAGAATTAACGATATGAAGAAATTATTATTTTGTTAGCTGGATGTGAATGATAGTTCCTGTGGGTGACACTGTCCAATCAGCTGAACCTTGACTTGCATATTTTGGGTCTAAGGTTTGCCTCAGAATTGGATTTTGCCTTTATTTTTGTGTGCTAAATGTGTGTTACAGTGTTAAGTCTCAAATCAGATTCTTGGCAAAACGAAAATTATGAAATTGGCCAAAAATACTTTGGAAACAATGCTGTGGTGGTTTAGACTTGGTGCCAGGACCTGCTCAGTTTCTCCAGGGACAGCATGGAATCTAAACACTTCACTAAACCACAAATGGGCAAGGGGGAATGGTGCTGGTCAGTTATTAAAGAGATTTTTTAAATTACAAAAATAGGCTTTACTCATAAAAATATAAACAGTTCAAAATGTGCTTGTCTTTTTTTTCCAATCACCGTGCCATCTAATCAACCCATTAATCATACCCTCAATCCTGTACATTCTGACATGTCACGGACATCAGCAGCTCACGTTATGACTGCCACAGAGGAAGAGGAGTCTGTAAGGGGAGGGAAGGAGCTCCCTATTTCACTCAAAGCAGCAAGGAAGTGCTGGTGAATGAGAGCCGGCATCAGGGTGCTTCGACGTGTCAGGGCAGGAGGGTTTGCATGTGGGAGCAGGACTGCCATTGGATAGCAGTGGCTGCAGTGGACACCTGGTTTGAGAAGCCCTGCATCTTCCAGCAACACCAGATGGATGTCCATCACCTCGCACATCATGTCACCGTGAGCTCCAGACCAGACACTCTGTATTTTACTCGGAGACTCAGACACATACACACAGTCACAGACATGCACTCACAGTTTCTCTCTCTCTCTCTCTCTCTCACACACACTCAGACAGACATTCCACTGATGGTAAATACACAATGAAAGGGCTTTTTTCAAACTTGTTGGATTCGGTAGATGCCCGGGCAGCTAGCAGGAAGTTCTGAAACTGTCACTGGTTCCCCGATGGACATAATCCCACAAAATTGTATCATAGCTGAGGTTGTAAGTCACACCCCAAAACATTTTACATACGCCAGGGCAAAGATGTATGATAGCCAACTGGGAATTATTTATTTGAAAATACTGACTTTTCTAATGAGTGCTGTCTGTTCTACTTTTGAAGGAAAATCTTTGACTTGTCCTCAGAATGCCTCATTAATAAATGATAAATTATTTTTATCCACTCTTTTGGAAACAGCTACATTATTCTTAATTGTAACCATGGAGGAGGAGAGCTGTGCGGTACATCTGTTTTGTGCAGGATAGCTGTGCATACAGGCTCAGGCAAGATCTAAGTTTAAGTTTATTTGGACTTTAAGTTATGTAACCGTCAAGCAGGAGACCTCATACAGAATGGCAGCTAGCTGTCCACTTGCTCCTTGTCTGAGTAATGACATCAGGTTTGAATTGCCACTCTGTATTTACCCACACTGAGGTCCTGTGAATGGGGCTGGGGATGAAGATCACTGTGGGCATGGGGTAATTGTTACCCCTGTGGAGTTCGAAAGACATTCCGGCTTCCGTGGGTCACCTGGCAGGTTTCATTTCTCAATTGTCTTGTTTCTTTTTGCTTGGATTGGAGATTCCAGGGGCAGGATGATCACCCCATTGATAGAGTGGCCCATTGTGTCCATTTTTAACACATTGCAGCTTTGAAACATGCCTATCTGCCATACCACACTAATTGCTGTGAGTTTTTTTCCCAGTACTCTATATAGTGACTAACAGTCTTGGCAATATTTTGACATTAACCTGCTAAACCTTCACATATACTATTGTGATTTGGATTGATGGCTGGTTCCTGACTGTGTTACAGAACATGGAATTGCTACTGTATG
Source organism: Mobula birostris (assembly GCF_030028105.1). Lineage (NCBI taxonomy): Eukaryota > Metazoa > Chordata > Chondrichthyes > Myliobatiformes > Myliobatidae > Mobula > Mobula birostris. The sequence goes on from NC_092387.1 coordinate 41,840,776, forward strand.
GAAGGAGCCCATTTCCCATTGAACTTGCTGTCAATACCTGCAAGAGCAAGGTAGTCCCGTTTTCCAAGTTTCCTGCAGCTTTGTTTTTCTCAATGATCGATCCAATTCTGTGTTGGCACCAGATATTGCAGATTTAGATAGATAGATACTTTATTGATCCCAAAGGAAATCTCAGTGTCACAGTAGCATTACAAGTGCACAGATATACAAATATACAAATATTAGAAGAGAAATAAGAAAGGATAAAAAAATAAGGTACCTTAGTCTAATGGGGGGGGGGGGGGTCATTACATCCTTGGGTATAGGTTGACTCAATGGCTGAGGGTAAAATGACCTCATATAGTGCTCTTTGGAACAATGCAGTAGTCTTCGTCTATTACTAAAAGTGCTCTTCTGTTCAGCCAAGGTGGCATGCAGAGGGTGAGAAACATTGTCCAGAATTGCCAGGATTTTCTGTCTGTCCTTCGTTCTACCACAGCCTCCAGTGTGTCCAGTTTGACTCGTATAACATAGCCAGCCTTTCTAATAGGTTTATTGAGCCTGTTGGCATAAACTAATTATCTCAGCACACCGCCACTTTGAAGATTGTACTGGTGACAACAGTCTGGCTTATCTCAAAGCTCAGAAAGGTTAAACTTTCCTTTGACATATCATGCTACAAATGTCAGAGTACTGAATTACTGGCGCTCCCCATTTGCAACATATCAGCATAGCACAGTATAATTGTTGGCTTATTATCGGCACCTGCACCGAGATACAGTGAAAAGTTTGTCTAGCATACAATTCGTACAGACCAGATCATTACCCAGTGCATGGAGGCAGAACAATAACAATGCAGAATAAAGCATAACAGCCACAGAGAAAGTGCAGTGCAGGTAAACAACAAAATGCAAGATCATAACAGGGCAGATCCTGAGGTCAAGAGTCCATCATTTTGTACAAGAGGCCTGATAACAATAGGATGGTATGCATTTCCTAGCCTGTTTTATCTTTGGCCTGATGGGAAAGAGGAGAAAAGAGAATGCCCAGGTGGGTGTGATCTTTGATTATGTTGGCTGCTTTACTAAGGCAGCAAAAGGTAGAGACAAGAGTCCATAAGACATAAGAGTAGAACAATGCCATTTGGCCCATCGAAGCTGCTCTGCCATTTCATCATGGCTGATCCTCTGAAGCCCATTCTCCTGCTTTACCCTGTAACCTTTCACTCTCTGACTAATCAAGAACCTATCAACCTCCACCTTAAATACGCCCAATGATCTGGCCTCCACAGCCATCTGTGGCGATGAATTCAGCAGATTCAAAACCCTTTGGCTAAAGAAATTACTTCTCATCTCCATTCTAAATGGACGTCCCTCTATTCAGACATTGTGCTCTCTGATCCTAGACTCCCCCACAGTAGGAAACATCTTCTCCACATCCACTTTATCTAAGTCTTTCAACGTTCAGTGGGTTTGATTGAGATCCCCCTCATTCTTTAAAATTCCAGCAATAAAAGCCCAGATCATCAATTGCTCCTCATACAATAAGCCTTTCATTTTTTGAATCCTCCCCAATGTCAGCACATCCTCTTAAATAAGGGGTCCAAAAGTGGTCATAATATTCCAAGGGAGGTCTCACCAGTGGCTTATAAAGCCTTAGCATTACATCCTTGCCTTTGCTGTCTAGTCCTCTCGAAATGAATACTAACATTGCAGTTGTCTGCCTCACCACCAACTCAGCCTGCAATTTAACCTTTAGAGAATCCTGCATGAGGACTCCCAAGTCCCTTTGCAATATGGATTTTTGAGTTTTCTCCCCTTTTCAAATATATTGTATCACCAAACACTTCCTGACGCTGTATTCCATTTTCCACTTCTTTGCCCATTCTCCTAATCTGTCCTAGTCGTTCTGCAGACTCCCCGCTTCCTCAACACCACCTGTCCCTCCTCCTATCTTTGTATCATCTGCAGACTTGGCCACAAAACCATCAATTCCATCATCCAAATCATTGAGATACAACGTAAAAAGATGCGGCTCCTACACAGACCCCTGTGGAACATCACTAGTCACTGGCAGTCAATCAGAAAAGGCTTCCTTTATTCCCACTCTTTGCCTCCTTCCAATCAGCCAATGCTCTATCCATGTTACGATAATGCCCAGGTTATGATTTCTACTGTTATGCTGTGAGGTATTTTATTTTAGCATTTTTCTGTAAAAGCAGAGTGTCCTTCAGGTAAGGGAGTTTTGGCCTAAGCTAAAGGTAAGGAACTATGTTGTCCAACTTAGGAACGTTGTGTTGGACAATCAGGATTGAAGGATGTGAGAAAGACTCTTGAGAGCTAGGTGGGAAGAGATTCTGAAGGCCCGTAGTGCGCTTCATGTCATTGACAAACATGGCTTACAAGAGAAGATTGAAGCAGTGCTGCAGGCACCCAAACTGGAAGATGTGTCACAACCCAGGTCAGACTTGGGCCTTGTAAGCTCCTACCACCAGCTTCTCTCAAACATTGTTACAGTGCTGCATCCATTGAATGCACTGTTACAGACAGGAGCAAAGTGGGAATGGTCAGAAAATATGAAAAAACATTCAAGGAAATAAAGAGACGAACAACATCAGATGAACTGCTTCCCCTGTTATGACCCATCCCTGCCCATCAGACTGGTGTGTGATGCATCCCTTTGTGGCATTGGAGAATGTGCAGAATGCAACTTCTCACAGATCGATCGAGGGGCCCGTAGTCCAGTATGGGGAGTAGTGAGGTTCCACCACTACCTCTATGGACAAAAGTTTAATCTAGTGGCAGACCACCAGCCCCTTATGTCCACTTTCAATCACAGGAAGAGAATCTCAGTGATGCCCACTGCCCGGTTGCAGCTTTGGGCACTTTTCCTATGTGCCCACTCTTATGACATAGAGTTCAAAGGTACCAAACAACACAGTAATACTGATGGTTTGCCACATCTTCCATTGCTGGCAACTGAAGAAGAGAAGTCTTCATTTAGTGACCAAGCAGAAGTGTTCCACACAGCATTGGTGGACCAGCTGCTGGTAACAACTTCTGAAATACAAAGGAATGACCTGACATTGTCAAAGGTCAATGACATCGCCATGCAAGGATGGCCAGCTCATGGTAACGCTGTGTTTCCAGAGTTCTCAGTGAGATGAGACCAACTGTCTGTATGTCAAAGAACGCTGATATGTGGATCTCGTGTTGTGGTTCACTCTAAACTGTGCCCCAGAGTGGTAGAGAATCTGCATGAAGGATTCCTGGGTACAGTCAAAATGAAGAGTCTTGCCTGGATTTATGTTTGGTGGCTTGGAATAGATAAGGAGATGGAAGACGTGGTTAAAAGCTGTTTGGGATGCCAAAAAGTTCAAAATACACCCCCACAGGCACCGTTATACCGGTGAGAGTGGCTATTCACACATGACAAAGAGGACATATTGATTTTGTTGGGCTATTCATAGACTCCATGTTTCTAATTGCTGTGGATGCTCATTTGAAGTGGCTGGAGGTTATACCAATGAAGTCAACCACCTCAGCAAAGACTCTCTCCACTCTCAGGACTGTCTTTGCCAGAAATGGCTTACCAGAACAAATTGTGAGTGACAACGGACTAGAACACATGTTTTCTATGTTTCTATTCTTCTGATATGTATTCTAGTATGTATTTAATTAGTTATGTTATTAGTTATATTAGTTATGGACCGTTATTGTAAAAGCATGGTCTGTTAAAGGGAAATTGAATGTTTTGTTACATATACAGTTTTATGTTAATTAATCTAAAGGCAAAGGAAGTGTAATGCATGGATCTATTTCTTTTCTAGTGATGACTACACTTAACACTAATTATTGACTGATAACTTACATATGCACATTGATTTATTGCTCTCTGCAAAGTGCATATACACGTTAACTTCTTCGCGTGCATAACTTTATTTATTTGATATGTACTCGTACAGACACAATACAGATACTATAGAAATGAGCTCCAATGTTTATGTGTACAATTAGACTAGTTTTATTGTAATGGGGCCTTTTATCTTTTTCTTTTTCCATTAACTGTTTGATAAAGTTGAAAATTGTTAAATATTCTTTCTATGTAATTTCATGCTGGTGTCATTTCTGGGCTACTGGTAACTGTGTATGGGCAGCAATCACTCACGTTGAGTTTCCTTTAATCGTTAACATCACAACGTTCCTGTTTGGTTGAACCCCAAATCGTAACGACCTAGCCGTGCATTGCTTTTGAAAGGCAATCTTCTCACCACTGAGCAACATGGCTTTTAGCAGAACAGCTAATGGACTAAGTTGGTGTACAAGCCCCAGTAAGAGGGTGCACTAGTATCTTTCCTGTAATACCATGGGTTCTTTTGTCTCTCAAGCACTTTCTCCCAGTAATAACAACTGCACTCATTTCTGCCCCCGACCCTCTTGAACTTCCAGCATACTACTAGTGTCTTCCATAGTGAAGACTTATGCAAAGTGCTTATTCAGTTCATCTGCTGTTTTTTTTATCCCCCATTACTACCTTTCCAGCAACATTTTCCAGCAGTCCAATATCTACTCTCATCTCTCTTTTCTATATATACACCTGAAAAATATTTTGGTACCCTCTTTGATATTGCTGGCTAGCTTACCTTCATATTGCATCTTCCCTCCCTCCATGGTTTTTTAGTTGCTCTTCGTTGTTTTTAAAAGATTTCCAATCCTGTAATTTCCCATGAATTTTTGATCTATTATATGCCCTATTTTTTTCTTTTATATTGGCTTTGACTTTCCATGTCAGCCACGGTTGCATTATCTGCCTTTAAAATACACCTTCTTCTTTGGGATGTATCTATCTTGCACCTTCCAAATTGCTCCCAGAAATTCCAGCCATTGTGTTCTGCCATTATCCCTGCTGGAGTGCCCTTCCAATAAACTTTGGCCAGCTCCCCTTTCATGCTTCTGTAATTCACTTTACTGCACTGTAATGCTGATACATTGGACTTTACCTTCTCCCTCTGAAACTGCAGGGTGAATTTTATCATATTATGATCACCTTCTCCTAAGGTTCCTTTACCTTAAGCTCCCTAATCAAATCTGGTTCATTACACAGAACCTAATCCAAAATAGCTGATCCCCTATTGGGCTCAACCATAAGCTCCTCTAAAAAGCCATTTTGTAGGCATTCTATGAACTCTCTGTTTTGGGATCCGACACAAACCTAATTTTTCCAATCTACCTGCCAATTGAAATCCCCCATGGCCATTGTAACATTGCCCTTTTGACATGCCTTTTCTATCTCCCATTGTAATTTGTAGCCCATGTCCTGGCTACTGTTTGGAGGCCTGTATCTAATTCCTATCAGGGTCTTTTCACCCTTGCAGTATCTTTACTCTACCCACAAGGATTCTACATCTTCCGATCCTATGTCACCTCTTTCTTCGGATTTGATTTCATATTTTACCAACATAACCACAGTATGCCTACCTGCCTGTCCTTTCAAAACAATGTGTATCCTTAGATGTTAAGTTCCCAGCTATGATCTTCCAGCCATGACTGACTCATTGATGCCCACAACATTATAGCTGCCTATCTCTAACTATGCTCCAAAATCATCTACTTTATTCCATACACTGCGTGCATTCAAACATAAGACCTTCAGTCCTGCTTTTGTTACCCTTTTCAATTTTGTTCCCCTTTTATACTGTGACGTATTCTACTGACTGCAATTTTGCCCTATCATCTGCCTCTCCTTCCTGACAGTCTCACTACACACTTCCTCCTCCTGTAAACTAACAGCCCTATCCTCAGCAGTATCACTCTGGTGCCCATACCCCACTGAATTAGTTTAAACCTTCCCCAACAGCTCTGGCAAACCTGCCCACAATTATATTGGTTCCCCTCATGTTCAGGAGTAACCCATCCCTTTTGTCCAGGGTACACCTTCTGCAGAAGAGGTCCCAATAATTCAGAAATCTGAAAACTGCACCAGTTTCTCAACCACACAGTCATCTGTCAAATCATTCTATTCTTATTCTCACTGTCATGTGTCACAGGAGTAATACAGTAAGTGCTACCCTGGAAGTCCTGTTTTTCAGCTTCCTATCTAGCTTCCTAATTTAATTCTTCAGGATCATCTGGCTTTTCCTACCTATCTCACTGGTGCCACGACTTCTGGTTGCTCACCCTTCCACTTTAGAATGTCGTGGACCTGATTCGAGACATCCTGACCCTGGCACCTGGGAGGCGACACACCATCTGGGTGTCTCTATTGCATCCACAGTATCTTGTGTCTGCTCCTCTCACTATAGAATCCCCTGTCACTACTTCTCTCCCCTTCCTTTCTGAGTCACAGCGCCAGAGACCTGCTTGCTGTGGCTCTCCACAAGTAGGTATTCCCCCTCAATAGTATGCAGAACAGTATATTTATTATGGAGCGGAATGGCCACAGGGTGTTCTGTACTGGCTTCCCATTTCCCTTCCTCTCCTGACAGTCACCCACTTTCCTGTCTCCTGCAACATAGGAGTAACTACCTCTCCGTAGCTTCTATGTATCATTCCCCCAGTTTCCCATATGAGGTGAAGATCATTGAGCTGCAGCTCCAGTTCCTTAACGTGTTCTCTGAGGGACTGCAGCTCAGTACTTCTGGTGCAGATATCTCCCCGGATTCCCACATCCAACACAACGAACACAGCACTGCCCCTGAAGCCATTCTCACCACACTAACTATACACAGACAGATGAAGAATGAAGAAGAAGAAATTTACCAGATATCTACCTTGCCGAAGCCAGATAAGCCAAAGCCTCCGCACTCTAACACTGGTCCACTCACACAATGTCTCCTCCATTTGTCGCTGCCTTATTTTTATTTGCCCTTGTTAACGCGTAAGGCCTTCTGCGCCGCTGGATAAAGCCAAAATCCCTCCTTTATTTAAATCACTTGCTCCCCGGCCTACGTGAGACTTCCTGTGCCAATTTGACTGTGATTATGCCATTGAAAAAATCCATGGAGGAGAGGCTCCTTTCTATGATAACACACACGCAAAATGCTGGAAGAACTAAGCAACATCTATGGAAGTGAATAAACAGTCGACATTTTGGGCTGAGATCCTTCTTCAGGACTGGAAAGGATGCTAGAATAAGAAGTCGGGGGGAGGGGAGGAAGGACAAGATAGAAGGTGAGAGGTGAAGCCGGGTGGGTCGGAAAGACAAAGAGCTGGAGAAGAAGAAATCTGATAGGAGAGGAGAGTGGACTGTGGGAGAAAGGAAGGGACCCAGGGAGAGGTGATAGTCAGGTGAGAAGAGGTTAAGAGGCCAGAGTGGGGAATAGAAGAGGAGGAGGGGGGAGGGATACATAGGTTGGAGGCTATCCAGACAGAATATAAGGTGTTGCTCCTCCACCCTGAGGGCGGCCTCAGGGGCCCTGAATGGAGGTGAGGGAGAAGGTATGGTATACGTTTGGCTGCTTGCAGGGAAATGAGCCAGGAGGCAGACTGGTGGGAGGGGTGAATGGACAAGGGAATCACAGAGGAAAGCAGAGCGGTGGAGGGGGGGGAGGTAAAGATATATTTGGTGGTAGGATCTATTTAGAGGTGTGGGTCTTGCAGAGAATTATGCAGAAGCTCATGGGAGGGTAGGAGGGTTCACGACGAACTCTGTCACAGTGAAGGCAGCGGGAAGATGGGGTGAGCATGGATGCTCAGGAAATGGAGGAAGGGAAACCCCGTTCTTTGCAGAAGGAGGGCACCTCTGATATCCTAGAAAGGAAAGCCTCATCCTGGAAACAGATGCTGTGGAGATGAAGGAACTGAGAAAATGGAATAGTATTTTTACAGGAGACAGAATGGGAAGAGATAGCCAGGAGAACTGGTAATTTATAAAAGATGTTGGTCAACAGTTTGCCTCTGGAGATGGAGGGAGAGAGATCGAAAAAAGGGAAGGTGTCAGAAATGGACCAAGTGAATTTAAAGGCAGGGAGGAAGTTGGAGGCAAGTTGATGAAATTTACAAGCTGAGCTTGAGAGTAAAAAGCAGCACCAATGCAGTCATCAATGTAGGAAGTGTTGGGGAGTTACTGGGGAATACTTGGAACAGGGACTGCTCTACATAGCCAACAAAAAGGCAGGCATGGAACTTCAATCACAATATAACCTGTTATTAACTCATCCCATTGAAGGCTATTTGCTTAAGTTAAAGAGCCAATTTTATGTTTGGAGATAAAAATAATAAACTGCTTGCATCTCTATTAAAAACGGCTGCAGCCAAAAGGCAAATCTTGAAAATTCGTAGGAAAGATGGTACCTTGGCTCAGGAATATGAAGAAATTAATAAGATTTTTCAAGACTTTAATACTGAACTTTATAAATCTCAATGTCCGTTAGATTCCTCTGAAATGAATGCTTTTTTATGAAAGATTGCTTTTCCTAAAATCTCGACTGAGGATCAAAAAACTCTTGATGCTCAAATCACTGAAGCCGAAATTCATAAAGCTATTTTTTCAATGCAATCTGTTAAGTCCCCAGGACTTGATGGTTATTCTGTGGAATTTTATAAAAAATTTGGAAAGTTGCTTTCTCCGTATACATTGGAAATGTTTAAGGTTTCTTTTGTGAAAGGTGACTTACCCTCTACTTTTTATGAGGCTTCTATTTCTTTAATTCTTAAAAAAGATAAAGATCCCACTGACTGTGCTTCATATAGACCTATTTCATTACTGAATGTCGGCGTCAAGATTCTGTCAAAGATAATGGTCAATCGGTTGGAGAATATTTTGGGTAAAATTATTTTTAAAGATCAAACAGGCTTTATAAAGGGTCGCTATTCTTTTTCAAATGTTCGGAGACTATTTAACATTATATATTCGTCCTCTTTTAAAACTCCACAATGTGTTGTATCTTTGGATGCTGAAAAAGCTTTTGATGGAGTCAAATGGAAATATTTATTTAATGTTTTAGAGAAATTTGGCTTTGGTGCTAATTTTAATAATTGGATTAAAATGATATATAAAGCCCCTATTGCCACTGTTGTCACTAACAATTGTAGGTCTCCTTTTTTTCAGCTTTCATGGGGGACAAGGCAAGGCTGTCCGTTAAGTCCTTTGTTATTTAATTTAATATTAGAACCCCTTGCTATTGCACTTTGTGAGGCTAAAAATATCCATGGGATTTTCGTGAATGAGGCCATGCATAAGAGCTCTCTTTACGCTGACGATTTATTGGTTTATATATCTAATCCTGATGAACCTATTCCTGCCTTGTTAAAACAATTCAATAAATTTGGAGATTTTTCAGGATATAAAATAAATTTCGGTAAAAGTGAATTGTTTCCTTTAAATGATTCTGTCTCTATATATGATAATACTCCTTTTAAATTCACAGATTCTTTTAGGTATTTAGGTATTATAATTACTAAAAATATAAGGATCTTTATAAAGCCAGCTCTCTTCCTTTAGTAGACTCTATGAAGTATTTATTTAGTAGATGGAGTCCACTCACATTTTCACTTGTTGGTCATATTCATATAGTTAAAATGATGATTTTACCAAAATTTTTATATTTATTTCAGAATATTCCTGTTTTTTTGATTAGGAAGTTTTTTGATCGGATTGATTCTATTATTTTATCTTTTATTTGGAATAATAAAAGACCAAGAATTAATAAATGTCGCTCACAAAAATTGAAAAAGGAAGGAGATCTTGCTTTGCCTAATTTAAGAATGTATTACTGGGCTGTTAATGTGCGATACATGTCCTTTTGGTTATACTGGGTTGATAAGAGTGATCGGCCAATTTGGGTTGACCTGGAACTGAAAGTTGTAAAACAGTTTTATTTAACCTCGTTATTGGGAGCTGCTTTACCTATAAAATTAGCTAAAGTTGCTAATTTAAACCTATATCCTGTGATTAAGTATTCTTTACAAATTTGGCTCCAGTTCTGCAGTTTTTTTAATCTTAAAAAATTTAAACTTTGTAGTTTAATTTATCGAAATTACTTTTTTAAGCCTTCTTTGAGTGATCCAATTTTTTTACTTTGGAAAAATAAAGGTATTAATTCTTTTTTGGATTTATTTAAGGAAGAGGGATTGATGTCTTTTGAACAATTAATTGATAAATATTCTCTTTCATACTCACAATTTCTGCAATACCTTCAAGTTAGACTTTTTTTAACAAAAATATTTAAGTAATTTTCCTTACATATTGGAGGCTGACCTGTTAGATACTATTATGAGTATGAATCCTTTGATGAAGGGTTCTATTGGAAGAATTTATAATTTATTATTACAATGGGATAAGCGTCCTTTATCTAAGATTAAACAGGATTGGGAAAAGGAACTCAATTTGACTTTTATAACGGAGCATTGGACAGGGATTTTGAAGTTGGTTAACTCTTCTTCAGCGTGTGCTAGCCATTCACTGATTCACTTTTAAATTGTACATCGTTATCATTTGACGAAGGAGAGACTTACTAAAATATTTTCTAATGTTGATAGTTATTGTGATAGATGTAAAACTGAGATAGCTACACTGACACATATGTTTTGGTCTTGTTCTATATTGGAACAGTTCTGGAAGTCAGTTTTTTCAACAATTTCTAAAGCACTTAAAATTAATCTACAACCTAATAAATTAACTGTGCTTTTTGGAATAATTCCTCAAAATATTCATGGTATTTCTGTGTCTGAGCAACATCTTATTGCATTTGTTACATTGATAGCTAGGAGGGCCATTTTGTTGAAGTGGAAGGATACATCAGCTCCCACTTTGTCACAATGGTTCTCTCAAGTGATGCTATGTCTTCATTTGGAGAAAATTAGAAGTCAAACCTTTGAACCTTTATTTGATTTTGAGAAAAGGTGGGGCTCACTTGCTCCTTATTATCACTTGAGCTAATTGATAGATTCTTTCCACGATCTAATTGTAAATTTTTTGGTATATTTTCTTTTCTCGCTGGCGGTTTGAAGTTTATTTTTAGAAGCTTTTCATATGACGCACGGCTCCGGGGTTGTTATACCTAATGGGGTTTTTCCCCCCACTTTTTCTGCTTAGTAGGTTTTTTTTGTTATAATGAATTTTTTTTCAATCTTTAAGGTAATGTCTTTTTTGAGACACTGTAAGTGTTGTTACTTCATTGTACTCGTGTTATTTCTTTTGTATAATATAACAATAAAAAGATTTGAAAAGAAAGAAAAAGGCAGGTATAGCTGGGGCTCATACAGGTGTCCATAGCTACCCCACGAGTCTGGGGAAAGGGGGAGGAAAACTTGTTGAGGGTGATGATCAGTTCTGCCAGACGGAGGAGGGTGGTGATAGAGGGGACCTGGTTGCTTCTTTTATTGAGAAAGAATAAAAGAACATTTCTGTGATGTGCTGAGCTCTGTTCATAAGTCTCTGCAGTTTCTTGTGGTCACGTGCAGAGTGGTTGCTATGCCTCGCAGTTATGCACCTAATCGAATGCTATATAATGATTCAATGGTTTCATTTAATAGCAAAGAATGTATACAGTACACAACCTGAAATTCTTACTCTTCACAGACATCCACAAAACAGAAGAAAATCCCAAAGACAGGAAAACATTAAAACCCCAAAGCCCCCTCCCCTCTACAAGCAGCAACAAAATATCAATCTTACCACCTCCCTCTCCCCCACTTGCTTCTGCATGAAGCATCAGTGCCCACCACCTACCAAGCAAGCAATAGCAAAGCTCCCAAAGAGAGACCATGATCTGCAGTCCAACAAAAACCATTGTTTGCCCAACATTCGACATGCCATAGGCTCTCTCTTTCTCACTAACAAAGCAGAGAGAGGTGTCACCCCTTCCACAGCGGGAGGGGAGACCGTCAGATCACTGTTTCGAAGTTGCAGCCTGATGAAAGGCTTGTTTGAGCTCTCCCAGCCCAAGAACCAGTAGACTCTCCCCCCTCCACCTACATCGAGTGCCGGGACCTCGGAAGGCCACACCCACTGCCTTGATGTGCATCAATAAAAATTGGTCGGATCAATGGGGACATGCCAAATTTCTTTAACCTACCGAGAATGAAGAGGCGTTGGTGAGTGTCCTTGGCCGTCACATCAATGGTTTTGCACCAGGATTCTCTGCTATGCACTTGAAGCTCTTAACCCAAGGAGTCGTTGCACCATTAGACAAGTACCGGTACAGGGAATCATACGAATGCAGTTATGATATACACAGTACTGGAGCAACATTATACTACTGACTTAACTTTCCTTTTTCCAGTGGCTCACCTACAAGAAGGGATTATTTACGTTGGCCAATAAAGAGCGTATCTAGAAAGTGGCATACCTCGGAAGTAGAAATGACTAAAGGAAACCCAGGCAGAAGAATATACAAACACCACACAGAAGAAGCGTGAAGTGTGAGGCGGCCACTGTAGCTGCTGCCCCACTGTGTCTCCCACCAATAAAGGGGCGAGTACCAATATGGCGGCTACATAGTTCCTGAATTTTCTGCTCTTTTATCAAAGTTACAAAGTCCTGCCTCACTATAGCACCAAACCATTGTGTTATTAAACCATTAGTACAGCTTGACAACAGGGTGCTCCATGATTACCTATCTCTGAGCTTTCTTAACAACAAAATGATGTCAAAGAAATGTTTGGAAAGTGATATTCTTGTGAATACATGAAAAGCAATCGGTTGTAATTTGGAAGGATATACAGAAATGTGTTTGAGAGAACAACCAACGTGATTTTAAAGCTTTCACCGGCTCAGTATGAAATATTCAACAGGAATGACAAGAAAAACGATTGGATTAGACAATGAAGTACTGTATATAGAGTTCAGTACTTGAAGCACATCAGAGATTTACGATGCATTTGTAGAAATCCACAGAAATAAAGCAACTATGTTTTGAATCACTGCCTCTTCCTTTTCAATATGAAGCGGTGTGGGTTCAACTTCCTCCTCATAAACATCTACAAATCAGTTTTATTTTGGATTTTAGTTTTGGAGAAAGCAGCGTCTATGTATTGGGAATTAAGTCTCTCTTTCCCTTTCGACAGCTAAGCACTATGATTGAGTGGGTAACTGCACCCACTATTCAAGTGAACCAGGTGCGATGCTACATCAGCCAGAAAATATTACGCTTGAGAAGAGGACAGATGCTGCACAAATCTGAATTCTCTCACTTTCCAAGCCATCGCAAAAAGATGAGAAACCATCTTTAGTCTCACGGGATTGAGGCGAGCAAACAATTTGTGCAAACTGCTTTGAGGTTGGTCCAATTTATTGCCCGTGGGGCCTTTCAGCCATCAGATCTCCATTGCCTTTGATGTAGATGGATTTGAACCCAAGTCCCAGAGGGAACATATCTCACCACTAACTTTCAGACACAAACACTGACATCACATCTGTTATATGTATTTTAATACATTCATATGCACGCCATAGTCAATGAACAAGGACTCTGTCGGTAGTAAAAATAGAAAATGCGGGTGACACTCAACAAGGTAGGCAGAATCTGCGGAGAAGGAGACGTTTCAGGTAGAAGACCCTTCAGCAGAACAGGCAAAGAGAGAAACGAGTTAGATTTAGCTAGCAGAGAAGGAGAGGGAGGGGGTGGGTGGAAGAAAGGCAAAATCTCTCAGAGCATTAACAGAAAATGTTGGAAACATTCTGCCTGTAGCCGCAACCTTGACTGTAATAAGTAGTATGGACAGAATTTGGATAAGTCACTTGTTAAACTTGAATGTCAGGTTATATCTTTCAGCTGCTCCTGTCCCCATTGTAGATCATCTAAACATGGCTGTTAGTTGCCAGTATGATTCTTGGCAGAGAGATTACATTGTGGTAGATGCCAACTGCCAATGGTACATGATTTGAATGGGACAGCCAGGAAATAGGCCTATTAGCCCAGCATGCCCTACACCAACTGTCAAACATCTTCCATCTAATCGCAGTTTACCTCTTGCACATAGGCCAGTTCCCCACTTTCCCATTCACCAGCCACACACCTTAACCAGGAGCAACTTACAAGAGCCAATTAACTTATCAACCACCATGAACTTTGAGAAGTGGGCTGAAACCGGAGCACCCAGGGGAGAGCACCAAAGGTTGGTATTGAGCAAGGCAGCAACACTAATTGCTGCACCACAGTGCCACCTTAGTGTTGGATAATGCATTATGAAATGCTTAAGCCTAGTGTTTTTATCACCATGCACTTATGGCATTGTTTAATGCATGAACAGCCGATCGCAATAGCTTGCAAGCGTTTGACTTATGTTGCCAGTACACAGATCACAAGCCACATCATCTGGCTTCACATCTACCTAATTTCACCTCAATAAGCCTTACCTAGCCTTTTTCACCAAGCCTTACTTATGGCTTCATTCCAGCCCACTAATTGCTGCATTCCTTTATGTGACAGGGATTCTGTATCTTACCAGTAATAGAACAAATGTGATCATTCCTCTGAAGTGGTAGTTACCATTATTGGGAGTGCACAGTTCTGCTCAAGGTCATTGAGAGTGACCAATGAAAAAGATAACTGCAAATGAAAATGTTCATACCATTCTGAAAATTACCACCTCAAATCCCCAATGCTCAGTGATAAGATTATAATACTTTGCTGTTGATAATCTTCCTTGGCAAGTAGCCATTCGAACAGGAACTGAATTGTTTGTATCAATCACCTATTAGTCAGAGGAATTCTCAAAACTATCATCAAACTTTAAGTTACCAAGAGGATCTGTTTCTGAAAAACACTGCTGGAACTGAAGCCATGCAATTCAATATGAAGAATAGGTGATAGGGACTTTGCACCAAAGATTTGATAATCTCACCTCATTATGAAGGGATAATTAAACACAAGATAATGAATCATTAAAATCTTTACTCACAATTACAACTAGAAATTGCAAATTAATTTCATTTCAAGGGGTAGGAAAGTCTTGAAAAAGGAGATGATGCTTTGCTGATTTGCATTTGTGGTCAGTTCTTTGTGGAGCTTTTAGTGATGGAGGTCTTCTCAAAGTCAAAGTGGAAGGAAGTTGAGTTTATTGTCGTATGCACAAGCACCTGTATAGATATGATGAAATCTGTACTTGCAGCAAGATCACAGGCACTTGGTGCTACGTAGACTCTGCTGTCTACTGGAGTCAGTCTCTACGGAAGATTTGACTTCTTTCAAGGATGGACTTAGATCCGTGATCTGGCCACTGCGTGGCTGAGGCAGTGGTGTCCAGGTTAGTAAGGACTTTCTCTTCCATCACAATGGCTGGTGGATACAGTGGGCTACTCAAGTTCCCCCTTTGATGATCTGAGCACCGAATGGATAAGTGCCTCACCACACATCCTGCATGAAGCAGAGCGTTACTTGAGTTAAAATATTGTTGGGGTCACCTATTTTGTCCAGTGACCCTGGTGCGGCCTCCTCTAAATTGGTGAGACCCGTCGTAAATTATAACCAGGTGTCTGGAGTCATTTTACTCTGTAAGCTTCAACAAAATCCACTCATAGTTGTATCTTTAACAGTGGTTCACCTCAAAGTTAAAATTAAATTTATTATCGAAGTACATATATGTCACCATACACGATCCCAAGATTCATTTTCTTGTGGGCATTCACAGCAAATACAAGAAACACATTAGAATCAATGAAAGACCACACCCAACAGAACGGACAACAACAAATGAGCAGAATTCAACGAACTATGCAAATACAAAAGCAAAAAAAAACAATGAATATCAAGAACTTGAGATGAAGACTCGTTAGAAATGAGTCCATAAGTTGCAGGAACAGTTCAGCGATGGGGTGAGTGAAGTTATCCCCTACAGTTCAAGAGCCGAATGGCTGAGGGGTAATAACTGTTCCTGAACTTGTGGTGTGGGTCCTGAGGCTCCTATAGCTTCTTCCTGATGGCAGCAGCGAGAAAAGCATATGGACTGGGTCAGATTTACTACTTTTTTCAGGATTTCCCATTCAAGGGCATTGGTGTTTCCATATCAGGCCGTGATGCAGTCAGTCAATATGCTCTCCACCACACATCTTTAGAAGTTTGCTGAAGTTTTAAATGACATGCTGAATCTTGTCAAACTTCTAAGAAAATAGCGGTGCTGTCATGCTTTCTTCATAATAGCACTTACGTGCTGGACCCAGGGCAGATCCTTTGAAATGATAACACCATGGAATTTAAAGTTGCCGACTCTCTCTACCTCTAATTCCCGATTAGGACTGGCTCATGGACGACTTCTCTCTCATCCTTTGCCTTTTAGACATCAGCCTTCTTCCACTGCCTCGTAATCTAGTCCTGACTGTCTCTGTTCTGTGAGTGTTTGATGGGACAAGGCAGGAGGACCTTGACTCTAACCTGTGCTGAAGCCCCTGCTCTCGGCAAGTTTGATGGGACAGTGAACCAGAAGCTTTACTAATCTGTACTATCCCTGACCTGGGAGTGTGTGATGGGATAGTGTACAGAGCGCTTTATTCTGTATCTTAACTGTGTTATCCCTTCCCTTGACAGCAAAATGTAGAGTTTTGCTCCAGCCTACGTCATCCCTACTCGGAAAGTATTTGATGGGACACTGAGAAAGGAGAATAAACGCAGCCTTCCTTTGTTCTGCTAGTCCTCACTGTGGGGATATCACGTGTAACGATGTGTCAGAACGCGATTGGAAAGAGTTCGGAGCATGCGCAGAAATGCGAGAATGATCTGGAACATGGCGCAGTAAGAAACGTGGTTTGGTTTTGTTGCTGTAAATAAAAGTTCTAATTCTTCCAGAATATGAGTCTTTATCGTTAACCCACTGTCCGTAGAAATATAGAGAACACAACACTCACCTTGACCGATTTGCTTTTACTACCCTATTCAAAATTGCTGACGCAACTCCATTTGGGGCTGAAATATGCCTTTAGTCAGCCCTGGGAAGACAAAATGGTGCCGTTAACAGGGCAAGCTGCAAAAGTCCCGCAGGCCAGTCACTCTCTGAAACCTGCAGTCAACATTCTCCAGCGAGACAACACAGCAAGTGAATGCCTTTTGCAAAGCTTATCACTTCCTGGCAACCCCAGGCATAGATGTCATTTTTCAATACAAGTGTTTCTGGCCTAGGAATGATTTGGCACAGTCCATTGACAAATCAGCTCCCTTGACTATTTGGACGATGTGGAGCAGATGGGATTAAGCTATTGAAGTCTCCCTTTGAACCGTGTGATTGATGAGAAATCCATTCCACCCTAGTTCCTTGCTAGTTGATCCTTTCCATTGTCACCGATCCCAGCAAAAGCCAGCAACGTCCCTGATGTATAAAAGACCCTTTATGCAAAAAAGGAAAAATCTCTTGGGATAGAAACACATTTCAACAAGACTCAGGATTTCATAATGATGGCTTTCATGATATGAGCTTCTGTAACTTATTGGTGAATAGAGATTTAATGTTTTTTAAAATTTAGTTAGCCTTTTGAGCTTGCTGCTGATGGTATGTATTAGAAAGGATGATGTACACTCTCTGGCCTTCATTAATATTTATTATCACCTTTAAGTAACAACAAGAGTACAAAAGTATAGTAAAATGTGCATTTCCCCCTCCCATTTCTTTTCCAGCAGGCTGACTTGTTCTGATTATTCTTAACAGTAATGCAGAAATGGTGCCACAAAGTTTGCAACAGATGGAAGTTCTTTCCCTTCCTTCCTCTCTGAAAAATCACTTGATTTATTATGTTTGTAAATCTTACAAAGCTGGGCAAACTAACAAAATGTTATTATTTAAGTCAAATTAAATACATGGCCATACAGCATAGTTGCAATTCCGATGCACAGGAATGCAGAGAGCAATGGACACGATCCTCCCCACCAATGACAGCATCTCCAGAAGGCACCGCCTCAGCAAGGTGACCTCTGTCACTGAGTATCCCCACCATTGAGGTCAGACCGTCATTTGCTGCTAGTGTTGGTCAGGAGCTACAGCGGCCTGCAGTCCCACACATTGGAGTCAGATTTATCCACACTGACATAACATTGTTGTAAAGGTTGTCATAAAGTTTGTTATTTAACCACAGCAGTACAATGCCATACATAAAAATTACTATAAATTGCAATAAGAACATATTAAAAAGTCATTACCATGTTCAGGAACAGCTACTTTTCTGCAACCATCAGGCTCTTGAACTAACCTGTACAAGCCACATCCTACCTCAGCAACAGAACACTATGGACGGCCTCATGTGCTACCACAGACTTGTCTATAATCGTGTTTTTTGTTTGTACTAATGTCTTGTTCTTTTTCTTCACTGTTTTGTATAATTTATACTCTGTGTTGTCTGAATCTACGTGCCTGTGATGCGCCTGAAAGCAAATTTTTCAGTGCATCTGTCCCTCACAGTATTTGTGCCCGTGACAATGAATTTGACTTGAAATATGCCATTTGGTCCAGTGTCCATTCTAACCCATTTGCACTGATCCTATTTTTTTTCTCCCTGTACACTCACCTACATACTAGGAGCCATTTACAGTGGCCATTTAACTTACTAACCCACACAACTCTCTGATGGGGGAGGAAACCTACCTGCAAAGTTCACTAAACAAACTGTTATCATATGTGGACAATCTGGCACATCCTCTCCACGATCTTCTGAATAATCAGCGGAGCACCCTTTCGAATAGACTCATTCAGCTCTGCTGTCACAAGGATTGTTACAGAAAATCTTTCTTACCAAATGCAATAAGTATATACAATAGTTCAACTCTGTGCTACAGGAGAACACTGAACATAATACAATAGACTCTGTTTTATTATTTCATACATTATTATTGCACAATGGTAAATTATTATTATATATTATTATTCTGTACTTTATTATTATTTAAGTCTGCACACTGTTAAGTGTGTTTTTAAATGTTCTGCTGTAACGAAAGATTTTCCCATTCAGGATCAAAAATGTGCTTATTATTATTAAATCATGCAAAGTTCAGTGTTTCCGTCCTTAAGAAATGATGTTAATGTGTTAAAAGTAGATTATTGTTACAAGATAGATATGTGGATTGGGCAGGTTGTCTTATCAAGAACCGGGGGTGGGGGTGTGGGGTGTGGAATATAGGCTTGTACTTGCTGAGGTTTAGAAAAGTCATATGATTTGCCGAGATTATGACTGAGCAACTGTGGAGAGAACATAACCTCCTTTTAGGGGATTACAAGATATACTCTATGTCAATGCTTAAAAATAAGTAGTCAGCCATTCAAGGTGGAGATTAGATGATTTTTCCCCCCTCAGACATCTATGTACCTCTGGAAACCTATTCCTCAGAGTGCAATGGAAACAGACTCTGGTTTTACCACAGAGGCAGCTAGGTACTTGATAAGAAGGGGACGGCGTTACTATGGTTAGGTGGGAATCAGATCAATGGCAGGCCTACTCCTGCTTCGAATCAGTGCATTCTCCAACATGGAGTCAACCTGGACCCAACTCATGCACGCAGTACATTGTGCCAACCAAACTAGTCCCATTTACTCTTGCTTGGCCATATACTTCTATAAATGGGTTTTGATTGTTGTTATAACTATACCAGCCTGAAACACTTTCTCTCATAGCAATTTCCATAGACACACCACACCAATGAAGAAGTTACCTCTTACAGCATATCCTTTTAAATCTTTCTACTCTCACCTTAAATCTATGTCCCCTATGTGTGTTCACCCTCTCTATACCCTTTATGATTTTATATACCACTATAAGGTCACCCCTATGTTTTCTATACTCCTAGGAATAAGGTTGTGAACTGCTCAACCTCTTTCTTTTACTCAGGCCTTCAAATCCTGTTTGCAGCTGGGTGAAATGCCAAAGAATGGAAGAAGTGAAAGGAAAGAGGGATTTGAAAATGGGATAGAAGTTATTGGACTGGTGATCAGCATGGGATGGGTGGGTGAATGAGAGAAACAGATGTGTAGGTTCATGCATATATGCACAGACTCACACTCAGATACAGAGAGATGGACCCACACTCAGACAGACTCCCAAAGAGACAGACACTCACGTATGTTAAATCAATCGATCAGACTGGATTATGAAATCCAAGATGGATTATTGAACATTGTTACAATCAATTGTTTCTCATTATTACTGATTTATTCATATTAATTACTTACTTATTAACGATACTCCAAGATTAAAGCCTTTGTGAAAAGCTGAACACTTCTAGGATGGGCGCTTCTTTTAAGAATTTGGGAATGTGAGGGAAAAATGCATTTCATTTTGCCAGTTCTATGTCGTACTTGGTTCAAATTTTGGTATATTCTCCACAGCAACCTTTTTCAGCAACCTTCACCAGACTGACATTGTAGTTCAAGAAACTGGTTTGCCACCAGCTGGGGAAGGGCAACAGACGCTGGCCCTCCCAGCTCCGCCACAGCTTGTGAATGAATAGTAATTGATTCCAAAGGGCCTGTCTATCTGTTCTAGTCTTTCTGACCAGTGTAAGCCTTCAAATACGGAAGTGCTGACCACAAGCTGTCCCTGGGGCTCCGAACCACAGGCGAGGAGGTAGAAATAGTTTGGGTAGCACTAGAAAACAGGCAAGACAGAAACATTAGCCTAGTTTGATGTCCTTCATGGAAAGGTACTGACAGGATATTAATCTGGCTATTATCCACAAAAATCAATGGCCACTCATGCATTTCTCTATGTTTTTATTTTAATTTTTAATTGGATCCATTTTTGTATTTTTGGAAATGCTTGTTTACAGAGAATCTTCTTGATGATGATGTCATACCGAGGGAGATATAACAAGCTAAAAATGAGCCAGCCCATATATTGTCAGCTAAGGAACAGTCATTAGCATGGAATGCTTCCAGATATTTGTTTCAACTGTGTTTATTAATTACCCAAATTCAACCACAGGCAATGCAAGGAGCACTGTGCCCATCTGCTCTCTGCGGCATGTATAGTTCAATTCCATAATTAACATACACTGTTAAAATGACAAGTTTGCTGAAACATGTAGGGTAATGACTGTGCCTACACTAATATTGATTCACTTCAAACCAACTGTCGACCTCTGTGGAGTAAGTGGGATCATCTGTCAGTGATGTTAAGTAGAGAGCAAATGTTCCATGAGCCGTTGGAAAGACCTCTCCTCTGGTCTGAAATACATTAATGTAGAACTTAACTATCCAACCAGAGTCAAATGGGAGCAGATTACACGTGTTGTGCTTGGTTCGGGTAGCCAAAGGATTACATGTCCACAATCGGACAGGCAACAATCGAGTTGGGCTGGGTTGGATTTGGACTGGTTAGGATTAAGTAATGCTCAGATCCAGTTTGACCCACTGTCAGTGGGATGGATAGGGCTTGATTCAAGTCTGGTTGAGCCACAGTTTAGTCATATACGAACAGACTTCAGCTGGGTGTGGATCAGGCTTGGACCGGCTACTGTTGGGTAGGGTTCTGACTGGGTTTGGACCGGCCTTGTTTGGGTTCAGTTTCGGTTGGGTTAGGACTGTTCATGATTGGATTGGTTTCGGATCAGGTTTAGACTCACTGCGGTTGAGTCGGGCTCTGACCGGGTTTGGACTGGCCTTGTGGGGATAAGGTTTGGATTGCATCTAGCCTTGGTCATTGCTGAGAAGATTTTGAGTCAGAATGGGAGAGGCCAGGGCCAAGTTACAGAGTCACAGAACACTACAGTGCAGAAAGAGGCCCTTCGGCCCATTTAGTCTGTGCCAAACTATTATTCTGCTTCGCTCCTGCATTGACCTGCACCTGGACTAGAGCTCTCTATACCCGTCCATCCAAATAGCTATCTGAATTTCTCCTCAGCATTGAAATCAAAGTTGGGTGGGGCTTATTGATCATAAAATCCAGTCTTCAGGTCAGGTGGAGGAAATAAAGCTGTTTGTACACGTGATTACTTCAGACAGGTTGGGGTTGACCGTGGATATGCACCCTAGCTGTCTGTGTGTTAGTATGCAACCAAGTACAGAAGGCAGGGCAGCACGACATGGAGAGCAAGCTGTTGCCCATGCAGCAGGCTCCCCCTCTCCATGCAGCTGATGAATCCAAAGGAACGGAAGAGACGGACACAGTTTGTCAGCCGAGGCATTGCGGGAGTTGCCAGTCAATGTTGAACATAATGTAGGACTGCCTTAGGGAATCCAGCTCAGGATTTTTCCTTAGGGTTTACTCCCATAGCCTCCCTAATTAATGGGTACAGCTGCAAGGTAGTGCAGGTTTGAGATCAGAGTTTCCTTCTCCCAGATGAAGCTGTCAACCATGGCTGACGAGCTCCATCTGCCTGGAGCGAGTGATTTCAAGGTGCCAGTAGCCCACCTCTGCCCCTTCTCCTGCCAGTAGAAATGGTTCTGCTGGACTTAATAGCTAAGCCACATGTATAGGCCAGGAGCTGGGTTTGGTTGTCAGAGGCTATGTGATACGCACGCCATTGGCAACATTTAATAAGTAGTGACAGCTCATCCCCACCATCCCCCTCCCACCCTTTTCAGCCATGACAACCTTAATGAACCCATTTTCCTCCCACTGATTCTGCTTGACTATGTTCTGTCCCCTTCAATATTTAACTTATGCTCTTTACTTTAATTCATTTGGGGACTTAATTCTTACTTTCCTAAGTTATCATGTGTTATGTGTGTGCTATGTGTACTACGGTGCCTTACATCCTGGTCTGGAGAAACGTTGCCTCATATGCCGGTATACATGTATATAGCTAAATGATAATAGACTTGACTTGACTTGCTGAGCTCCTCCAGCAGATTGCTCATTGCTTAAGCATTACCTGCCTGTTTTGAGCTGCAGGGGTCCACAGAGCTTGGTCCTCCTACGTTGTTGCTCCCTGGTGGTACAGTGGCTTCTGTTGCATTCCATTGATAAGTTTTTATGTTAATCTTTTAGAATGCTGAGGCTCCTTCAACCTCCAGATGAGTCAATCAGACACAGTGATTGTGTTTTCACATGTGTCCCATGGCCAGTTCTTCCCAGCCACCATTTCACCATTCTACTCGAGGCCCCTGGTTACCAGTGTTATAAAAAAAAAAGCCTTTCTTTCTGCTGTTGAGACCATTGATAGCATAGGAGATGTTTCAGAGATTCTTACCTGAGAACAACCCAACAGTCAGCATCTTGTTGTCTTCAATTGCTTCTTGCAACAGCTCATTATTCACAATTCTGCAATTAATCAATCAGTACTGGGAAACACTCTGCTAGTGAAGCTGTTATCAATTCTCCTTCTCTGAGTATTTCACAGATCATTAACTCTCATGTGTGTATCTTGTCCTAATCACAACCTCTATCCAGTCTTTTATTCTGAGCAGTTACTGTTAACCTTTTGCAGATCACCACTGTCTTGTCCTCTTCTCTCAATGACCTGCTGCTCATATCAAGTTGCCTTCTTTCCCCATTATATATTGAAGAGGTTTACTTGCCAGCTACATGGCTTCAGTCGTAGTCTTGTAGATCAGGTGGGGCTTAGGTTGGCTGTGATTGGGCAGGGTTTGCATTGGCAGTGGTTGGGTAGGTTTCAGGGTGTAGGGTTGGCCCTATTAGGGCTGGGTGCAGTTAGAGGATGGATTGGTCAGGTTGGGTTCAGGTTGTGTTTGGATTGTCCAATGTGAATAATGCAGCATCCCTGCATCATGGAGATCATGGCAGATGGAGGTTAATCCAGAAAAGTGGGAAGTGATTCACTTGGAAGGTTGAACTTGAAGGCAGAATGCAGGGTTGATGGCAGTGTGGAGGAACGGAAGGATCTTGGGGTTCACGTCCACAGATCTCTCAAAGTTTCTAAGAAGGTTAAGAGGCCTCTGGTGTGTTGGGACATTGAGTTCAAGAGCCATGAGGTAATGTTACAGTTCTATGACACTTTGGTCAGACCACACTTGGAATTTCATGCCTATTTCTGGTCATGTCTTTAGAGGAAGGATGTGGATGTTTTAGAGAGGGTGCCGAGAAGATGTACCAGGGCACTGTCTGGTTTGGTAAGGCTTTTCACAGTGGAGTGAAGGAGGGTGACTTGACAGGTGTGTACAAGATGAAAAGAGGCATAGATAAAGTGGACAGGCAGTGCCTTTTTGCCCCAAAGTGGAAATGACTGGTACAAGGGGGCAAAAATGTAAGGTTTTTGGAGGAAAGTGTAGAGTGGATGGTAGAGATAGAATTTTTCACTGAGCATGGTATCTGCAAGGAACACACTGCCAGGTGCGGTGGTAGAGGTAAATGCATTAGGGACATTTAAGGGACTCTTAGGTAAGCACCTGAATGAAAGAAAAATGGAGGGCTATGTGGAAGGGAAGAGTTAGGCTGATCTTGGGGTAGGTTAAAGGGTTGGCACAACATCGTGGGCCAAAGGGCCGTAGTGTGCTGAACTGGTTTACATTCTCTGTAGTACAAGCTGCATTCTGAAGCTGGGCCATCACCCTGGAAAATTTTGAAGTCTTCTCCATGACTACCTCCAGCCTCCTCCATTATAACTGATAAGTGTTCGGGACCAGCTCGGTGTCATCTGTTGGGAGAACCACTGTGCAGAGAATGTGGTGCAGGCAAAGTACACATCAGACAGACACTGAAGGTGCACCTCATGCACGAGTAGTTGGTATTATGGCAATTGTCTCCTGGTAATTTGCTTGTCATGGTGCCTGGAAGAAGTTCAGTGATCATCATTGTAATTGCTCTGTGGGTACGCAAAGAGAACAACTCCCCGTTTCACCTTCCCATTAACCATCCCAAACACAATAATGGCACAACTATGGCTCATAGACTGAAAACTTCCAAATGCATAAGAAAAAGCATGTACCTCCTGGCTCGAGGATCTACCTGTGGCTCCCTAGTATGATCATTTGGGCTCTTGACCTTGCTATGATCTTGATCTTCATCATTTGCCTGTACTGCACTTTCTCTGTAGCTGTTACACTTTATTCTGCATTGTTATTGATTCACCTTGTTCTTTGTCAATGCACCACGTAATGACTTGATCTCTCTGAATAGCGTTCAAGAGAAGCTTTTTACTGACCTCAGTACATGTGACAATAATAAACCAATTCCAACACCAACTCCAATTATCTGCAAGCCAACTTGGTTATGTGGATATCAGATTAAAGATGAGGGCATCTTTTCTAAAGATACTTAAGTTTCTTCCTGTATAGCTCTTCCATCTTAGACACTAAGGAGACACAAACTTTTTAATTGCTTGAATAGTAAAGCTAGCCCCTAGGTATGAACAGAAGTTGTGGAGCAAGATGCTGACTTTGGGAGGGATTTCTCCGGCCGAAGGTAACTTAGACACACTTGCCGGTTTGATTGACGGTTAAGAACTTGCATACAAAAAAAATGGATGAATATTCCTGAAGGAGAAAAACATCAATCAATGCCTTTTTTTCTGGAATCCTGGCTGCTGAGAGAAAAGGAAGGCCTGCCTTCACTCCAAATGGCCAGAATAAGTTAGTGTGGTGTTAACTATAAACACAAGCAATTCTACAGATGCTGGAAATCTTCAGCAACAAGCAGAAAGTGCTGGAGGAACTCAGCAAGTTAGTGAATTTCATATTTCAACTCGGTAGCCTCCAACCTGGTGGCATGATCATTGATTTCTCTAACGTCTGGAAATTTCTCCCCCCCCCACCCTCTTTTTCCATTCCTCATTCTGGTTACCCCTTCTCTTTCTCCTCACCTGCCCATCGCCATCCTCTGGTTTACCTCCTGCTTCCCTTTCTTCCATGGACCACGTCCTCTCTATTAGATTCCTTCTTCTTCAGCACTTTACTTTATCCATCTATCCTCTCCCCCACCCAGAACCAAACTTACCCCTCATCTGGTCTCACCCGCCATTTTGTACTCCTCCCCTTCCACCCTCCTGCACCTCCCCTGCCTTCTTGGTTTGGTTTCTTTCCCCTTCCTTTCTAGCCTGATGAAGGGCCACAGTCAAAAACATCATTTATACTTTCCCCTCCACAGATGCTGCCTCACTTGCTGAGTTCCTCCAGTATTTTGTGTGTGTTGTTAACTAAATATTTGAAAGCTATTCAGCCATCAGGGTATGAATGATGTCATTAAATCATTAAATAAACATCCAATTCACAAGACAGAAAAAAAAAGACCCTGAACTGTCAAAGGACTTCATTACTGCATAATAGGTTTACTAATAGGAAATTCTATTCTATTACAAATAGGAGCATAAGAAGGTGCATCTTGGCATAGATGTTCATATATACTTGTCTGTCTGTTTCTAGTAGCTGCATACTGAAGTCTTTTTGCCAAAGTATTCTGTTCAAATAAACAAAACATTGATGGTAATATTAACCATCTGTTCCCTCTCATTCTTATTAAAAAATTCAAGTGACTGGAAGCTTAGTTACTCTTGTTCTGCAAAGTGATCGCCGAATCTGTGTCTGGATGCAGGGTTTCAATCTGAAACATCAACAATTCCTTTTCCCTCACGGGGAGTTCCTCCAGCAGTTTGTTTAGAACATAGAGCAATGCAATACAGTATAGGCTCTTCAGCCCATGATATTGTGCTGACTTTTTAACGTACTCCAAGATCAACCTAATCATTCCTTGCCATATAATCCTCCATTTTTCTTACATCTGTGTGTCTATCTAATCTCTTAAATGCCTCTATCACCAGCCCTGACAATGCGCTCTATGTACCTACCACTTTCCATGCTAAAAAAAACTGCCTGTGACATCCCTCCTACACTTTCTTCCAATCACCTTAAATGTACTGTATATCCTCTTGTATTAGCTGTTGGCACCCTGGGAAAAAAGACTCTTGATCTCCACTCTCTTAATGCCTCTTATCATCTCTATCAGGTCACCTCTCATCCCCCTTCGCTCCAAAGAGAAAAGCCCTAGCTTGCTCAACGTTTCCACATAGGACACGTTCTCTAATCCAGGCAACATCCTGGTAAATCTCCACAGTCTCTAACGGTTCCATATCCTTCCTATAGTAAGGTGACCAGGACTGTCAACACAAAACTTTATAGAGCTGTAACGTTGCCTCTCGGAACTCTAATGAGAATCCAAACATACTGCAAACAGACTTCATTACTCGGAAGAGGTATCTTGACAGAATTTAACAACTTGACACAACCGATGCAAAAGATTTTTAAAGTTACCACTGATACCAAAGTTATTGATGCAAGAAAGATGAATCATGAACATGTAAGTAAGAAGAATCCAGATTTAATCTGTGTGAAAGTGACAAAGTTTGCTTTTTATATCCATTAAACCTTTAAGCTTGCGTAACCAAATGGAAGAAAATTGAAGTAAGGGATAAAGAACTTTAAATTGAAGGTATCAGCATGTATTCTTTTTTAACTGGGGATTTCTTGATTGCTGCAGAAAATTAAAATATTGTTTTTACAATGATGAAATGTGGCCTCGAAGCTCAAATTGTGTTCTAGCTGCAGGACCGTGTCTGGTTTTAAACCAAATGAGCTATAATTGGGCTGCAACTCAAAATTGCTTTTGTTTTGTACGGTTTAAATTAAAGTGAGTTGTGCGAAGAAAAATGTCCTTCCTGTTCTGCTCTAGCTACGATAGAGCTTGTCCATAATTGAGCAACGTGGGAATGGCTGAGGCCAAGGGGTCCTGTTTCAAAAGGTGAGTTCTCATTTTGCTAATATTTTGCAGGGATTGGGTGGGGCTTTGCGAGGAGGGAAGCTACTGAGGATGTATAATGACTCACAAGGTGTTGTCTACCTGTGAGACTGATGGTGTAAGATGGACTGGGTAAAGGAAGCGTTCATTCCACGTTTCTCCCTGGAGGTCACGAGGAGCCAAGAAGCCATCTACTCCACTGTGTAGTTCCTGAGGCAGCGACTATCACCATTTGGGTAGCACAGCAGGCAACCGATAGACTGCTGCTCCACAGTTCCAGTGGCTTGTGTTAAATGCTGACCTCCGGTGCTGTGTGCATGGAAATTGTTTGTTTTCCCTGTGAGTGCTGGGTTTTCTTTGGGTGATCAGGTTTCCTTCCACATTCCCAAACTGATTCCTAATCTCCAGAACCTGGGCCTTAGCACTCAGATCTGCAGCTGGATCTTCAACTTCCTCACAGACAGGACCCAGGCTGTAAAGTTAAGGGACAAGCTCTCCTCTCCAATCACTCTGAGTACCGGTGCCCCACAAGGCTGTGTACTCAGCCCCCTGCTGTACTCACTGTACACCCATGATTGTGTAGCCAAGTTTCCATCGAACTCAATATATAAGTTTGCTGATGACACAACAATTGTAGGTCGTAACTCGGGTAATGATGAGTTTGAGTACAGGGAGGAAATTAAGAACCTGGCGGCATGGTGCAAAGACAATAACCTATCCCTCAATGTCAGCAAGACGAAGGAATTGGTTGTTGACATCAGAAGGAGTAGTGGACCGCACGACCCCATTTACATCGGTGGTGCGCAAGTGGAACAGGTCAAAAGCTTTAAGTTCCTTGGGGTCAATATCACAAATGACCTGACTTGGTCCAACCAAGCAGAATTCACTGCCAAGAAGGCCCACCAGCGCCTTTACTTCCCGAGAAAACTAAAGAAATTTGACCTGTCCCCTAAAACCCTCACTAATTTTTATAGATGCACCGTAGAAAGCATTCTTCCAGGGTGCATCACAACCTGGTATGGAAGTTGTCCTGTCCAAGACCGAAAGAAGCTGCAGAAGATCATGAACACGGCGCAGCACATCACACAAACCAATCTTCCATCCATGGACTCATTTTACACTGTACGCTGTCGGAGCAGTGCTGCCAGGATAATCAAGGACACGACCCACCCAGCCAATAGACTTTTCTTCCCTCTTCCCTCCGGGAGAAGGTTCAGGAGCTTGAAGATTCGTACGGCCAGATTTGGGAACAGCTTCTTTCCAACTGTGATAAGACTGCTGAACGGATCCTGACCCGAATCTGGGCCGTACCCTCCAAGTATCTGGACCTGCCTCTCAGGTTTTTTTGCTCTACCTTACTTCCCATTTTTCTATTTTATATTTATGATTTATAATTTAAATTTTTAATATTTACTAATTTTAACTATTTTTAATATTTATAATATTTAATATTTGAAATCCAGGGAGTGTGAAGCGCAGAATCAAATATCGTTGTGATGATTGTACATTCTAGTACCAATTGTTTGGTGACAATAATGTATAAAGTATAAAGTTGCCAGGTTAACTGGCCACTGTGAACTGCTCCTAGTGTGCAGGTGAGATGCAGAATCTGGGGGAGTTGGTGGGAAAGTGGGGAGAACAAAATGGGCCAAGTTAGGATTAGTGTGGTTGGTATAGCCTCAGTCAGTTGAATGGTCTGTTTCCATACTAAATTATTTACTGTATGACTTGGGCAACAAGGTGGCTGATGGGTCTGGTATTTTCTTGGTTCTAGGCACAAGTCAGGTATGTTCAAAATTTTCTTTCACCATAGCGTCAGGTATAGAGCCATATCTAGACTGGTGCTCTGTAGGCCTCACTGGGCCTCACTGCAGCCAACAGGGAGCCCACCTAAGCTTTTCCTTACCGTTGTCTGTAGGCTGGCCATTGTCTGGATCTTGGTGCCATGCAGATCTGTTTCTACCCAGCCCCGCGACAATATAGTGCTCGTCTTGGCCAGGGATGTTGTGATTTCTCCTCCCAGTCTTAGATCTTGTTCAATGCTTTAGTCTAAGCCACTTACCCACTTTCCCACATGGCACCAACGTCCAGGCAATCACCAGACCCCAGACAACCATAAGGAAAAGTTCAGGTGGACTCCCTGTTGGCCATGGTGAGGCCCAGTGAGGCCCATGGAACACCAATATCCAGACAATCTCCAGCGGGATGTGGTGAGGCCCAGTGAGGCCCACGGAACACCAGTGTCCAGACAACCTCCAGCTGGATGTGGTGAGGTCCAGTGAGGCCCGTGGAATACCAATGTCCAGAGAACCTCCAGCTGGATGTGGTGAGGCCCAGTGAGGCCCACGGAACACCAGTGTCCAGACAACCTCCAGCTGGATGTGGTGAGGTCCAGTGAGGCCCCCGGAACACCAGTGTCCAGACAATCTCCAGCTGGATGTGGTGAGGTCCAGTGAGGCCCACGGAACACCAATGTCCAGACAATCTCCAGCTGGATGTGGTGAGGTCCAGTGAGGCCCCCGGAATTACCAATGTCCAGACAATCTCCAGCTGGATGTGGTGAGGCCCAGTGAGGTCCACGGAATTACCAATGTCCAGACAATCTCCAGCTGGATGTGGTGAGGCCCAGTGAGGCCCACATCCAGATTTTAAGCAGCATTCAGCGCCGGACCATTACTTTTACGTGGGAAATGAAAACACTGTGCCGTAGCTGATGTCTCTAGACTACCCATGGGATGGGGAGGTGGAATTGTCTCCCACCGCACGATGGTGCAGATGGTAGCAAACTTCATAGGAAATGGAAACTTTAGACATTAGCCCTAACCCTTGGATCTTAGTTCCTGACAAACATGGCCACATGTCCTCTATTAACTCATGCAATAAGAACTCAATATTTGAGCAATTCCCAAGGTTATTACTACACAAGGAAGACTTTGGTAAACCAGGCCTAGAGATGGAATCTGTACCACAGTATCTCACATCACAATGGCCTTGCTTCTTACCTTGGAACAGTGTGGTTAGATGGAGCTCACTTTTCAGATTCTGGCCTTCATGAGTCACGACAATAAATTGAATTGTCTTTATTTCTTCACATACATCCTTCACGTACATGGGGAGTAAAGATCTTTACGTTACGCCTCTGTCTGAATGTGCAATGTGCAAATTATAGTAATTTGTAATAAATAGTATGTACAGTAAGATATACAACAGGACAGTCAATATAGCTCAGAAATACAATTGTGTCAGCGTGAATTAATCAGTCTGATAGCCCGGTGGAAGAAGCTGTCCCGGAGCCTGTTGGTCCTGGCTTTAAGGCTGAGGTACCATTTCCCAGATGGTAGCAGCTGGAACAGCTTCTGTCTAGGGCGACTAAGTCCCCAATGATCCTTTGGGCCCTTTATATGCACCTGTTGCTGTAAATGTCCTGAATAGAGGGAAGTTCACATCCACAGATGCGCAGGGCTCTCCGCACCACTCTCTGCCGAGTCCTGCGATTGAGGGAAGTACAGTTCCCATACCAGGCAGTGATGCAGCCAGTCAGGATGCTCTCAGTCGTGCCTCTGTAGAAAGTCGTTAGGATTTGGGTACTCAGACCGAACTTCTTCAACTGTCTGAGGTGAAGGAGGCGCTGTTGTGCTTTTTTCACCACACAGCTGGTATGTACAGACCAAGTGAGATCCTCGGTGATGTGTATACCTAGGAACTTAAAGCTGTTGACCCTCTCAACCCCAGATCCATTGATGCTTTCATTCCTATTGCTGTTTCATGACTCGAAATTTCTTGTGTATAGTACAGGTCTGCGTGGTTTGATCCACCATGCTGGTCCATACTAGAGAATGCAGCAGGGGCTTCAGTAACAGAGTAAATTCTACCTGGAGTTGCCCAATCACCTAGGGATCACCTTTAAAAACAGCCTTGATCAGCATGAGTTCAATCACGTTTCTATCTCATCTAATCAGAATAAGGATGTGCTGATAAAGTGTTGTTATAAGCATGGGCTCTGATGCTGTCAGGCACCATCCACGCAAAAGCAAATAACTCTAGGATTGTCTGCTATTGTTTTGGGAATGAAGCAATATGACTCAGAAATGTTTGCAATCACATTAGCACTCAGGGAAATACAATTTTCAACTGCAGAGTGCAGGGAAGAACAATAACACCCAAATGAAATTCTGGGTCGTATTGTTTTGCAGTTACGGTTACCTCTTGTTTTTTTTTTCCCCTTTCCATCTGCTTGGCAAGAGGCCCTATTTGTGCTCTTTCAACTGTCCATTTAAAATCTGTCTGATCATAACTCCCTCTGTGGACCAAATCTCTGTCCCCGTTGTAAGCGAGGCGGTGCACAGTTAATGAAGCACATCACAGCAGGGATCAAACTGCAGCCTTCTCTGGTGGAGACAAACAAACACCACCAACGCAGGCGTGCAGCATGAGTTCACCAGGGCTGTTGCATCCTGAGCCTCAGATTCTAAGGCCATGGTTCTGAAGATGCTACTAGAATCTGCTGTGATAAAATATGAACCGTGGTGTATTCAGATATTTTACAGTACCCGCTTTTCCTTCATTGACCCATAGCATTATACTGTTTGAGTGGTATTCATTATCATGAAAATTATAGCTATTAGAATGAAAATAATGGGTCTAGCTACAACAACAGATAGGTAAAAGCAGTGCAAAAGAACTGCGAGGTACTCGATCACAAAAATAGTTGCAATTTCTGGGAACTTGTCTCTTAAAGAATTCTCTAAATTACAGTATACCTACATGGTAGTCTATATATCCACCTATCTTCATACTGAGACATCTGATCAACATGGGGGTTACCTTCCTTTGTGACTATCATTACCTCATCGTCACCCTTTGCCCCCCAGCTCCAGCTGTCATTATTAACCCCTCCTGTGCCTCCGGTGCTGTAGAAGTTGTGAGCGCAGTGTTTATCTCAATTGGTTCGAGTGGGGATAACCCTCTCCTTGCTGAATTGCAGTAAATTTATGATTCTGGAGGACACGTGGCTTGAAGCAGAACAGGAAGTGCTGGGAAAGCATGGGTTAGGCAGCATCTGAGGAAAGAGGAATAGTTAACCTTTCAGATATGAGAACTTCCTTCGGATTTGAGAGAGGGAGGAAACAAACGAGAAAATCTGCAGATGCTGGAAATCCAAGCAACACATGTAAAATGCTGGAGGAACTCAGCAGGCCAGGCAGCATCTATGGAAAAGAGTACAGTCGATATTTTGGGCCGAGATGCTTCAGCAGGATTGGAGTAAAAAGGATGAGGAGTAGAGTTAAAAGGTGGGGGGAGGGGAGGAAGAAACACAAGGCGACAGGTGAAACTGGGAGGGGGAGGGGTGAAGTAAAGAGCTGGGAAGTTGCTTGGTGAAAGGGATACAGGGCTGGAGAAGGGGGAATCTAATAGGAGAGGACAGAAGGCCATGGAAGAAAGAAAAGAAAAGTGGCGGAGGAACACCAGAGGAAGACGATGGGCAAGCAAGGAGATAAGGTGTGAGAGGAAAAAGGGGATGAGGAATGGTGAAGGGGGGTGGGGAGAGTCATTACTGGAATTTCAAGAAATCGATGTTCGTGTCATCAGGTTGGAGGCTACCCAAACAGAATATAAGGTGTTGTTCCTCCAAGCTGAGTATGGCCTCATTGCAATAGGCAATAGACAATAGGTGCAGGAGTAGGCCATTCAGCCCTTCGAGCCAGCACCACCATTCACTGTGATCATGGCTGATCATCCACAATCAGTACCCTTTTCCTGCCTTCTCCCCATATCCTTTCACTCCACTATCTTTAAGAGCTCTATCTAACTCTTTTTGAAAGAATCCAGAGAATTGGCCTCCACTGTCTTCTGAGGCAGAGCATTCCACAGAACCACAACCCTCTGTGTCAAAAAGTTTTTCCTCAACTCCATTCTAAATTGTCTACCCCTTATTCTTAAACTGTGGCCTCTGGTTCTGGACTCCCCCAACATTGGGAACATGTTTCCTGCCTCTAGCGTGTCCAATTCCTTAATAATCTTATATGTTTCAATCAGATTCCCTCTCATCCTTCTAAATTCCAGTGTATATAAGCCCAGTCACTCCAATCTTTCAACAGATGACAGTCCCGCCATCCTGGGAATTAACCCAGTGAACCTACGCTGCTCTCCCTCAATAGCTAGAATGTCCTTCCTCAAATTTGGAGACCAAAACTGTACACAATATTCCAGGTGTGGTCTCACCAGGGCCTTGTACAACCACAGAAGGACCTCTTTGCTCCTGTACTCAATTCCCCTTGTTATGAAGGTCAGCATGCCGTTAGCTTTCTTCACTGCCTGCTGTACCTGCATGCTTACTTTCAGTGACTGATGAACAAGGACACCTAGATCTCGTTGTACTACCCCTTTTCCTAACTTGACACCAATTGCGACAGTAGAGGAGGCCATGGATTGACATATCAGAATGGGAGTGGGAGGTGGAATTAAAATGGATGGCCTTTGAGAGATCCCAGTCCTTCTGGTGGATAGAGCCCATGTGCTCAGCGAAGCAGTCCCACAATCTCCGTCGGGTCTCACCGATATGCAGGAGGCCACAACAGGAGCACTGGACACAGTATTTGCCACAACTTCTGCCATCTCCAATGGGATCCCACTATCAGCACATATTTCACTCCCCACCCCAATTTCTGCTTTCCACAGAGATTACTCCCTACGCAACTCCCTTGTCCATTTGCCCATCCCCATTGATCTCCCTCCTGGCACTTACCCTTGCAAGCGGAACAAGTGTTACACCTGCCCCTACACCTCCTCCATCACTACCATTCAGGGCCCCAAACAGTCCGTCCAGGTGAGATGACACTTCACCTGTGAGTCTGTTGGGGTCATATACTGTGTCCAGTGCTCCTGTTGTGGCCTCCTGTATATCGGTGAGACCTGACATAGGTTGTGGGACAGCTTCGCCAGAAAAAGCAGAATCTCACAGTGGCCACCAATTTTAATTCCACTTCCCATTCCCATTCCATCATATCAATCCATGGCCTCCTCTACTGTTGCGATGAGGCCATACTCAGGTTGAAGGAAAAATACCTTGTATTCCACCTGGGTAGCCTCCAGCCTGATGGTATGAACATCCATTTATCGAACTTCCGGTAATGTCCCCTCTCCCCCTTCACCATTCCCATTTCCCATTTCCCTCTCTCACCTTATCTCCTTGCCTGCCCATTGCCTCCCCCCAGTGCTCCTCCCCCCTTTTCTTTCTTCTATGTCCTTCTGTCCTCTCCTATTAGATTTCCCCTACTCCAGCCCTGTATCCCTTTCAGCAATCAACTTCCCAGCTCTTTACTTCACCCCTCCCCTCCCAGTTTCACCTACCAGCTTGTGTTTCCCCCACCCCCTCACCTCTTAACTCTGCTCGTCCTTTTTTCCCCAGTCCTGCTGAAGGGTCTCAGCCTGAAGCGTCGACTGTACTCTTTTCCACAGATGCTGCCATGACCTGTGTGGTGTCGAGCTGCCATGGCCTGTGTGGTGTCGAGCTGCCATGGCCTGTATGGTGTCGAGCTGCCATGTCCTGTGTGGTGTCGAGCTGCCATGGCCTGTGTGGTGTCGAGCTGCCATGGCCTGTATGGTGTCGAGCTGCCATGGCCTGTATGGTGTCGAGCTACCATGTCCTGTGTGGTGTCGAGCTGCCATGTCCTGTATGTTTTCGAGCTGCCATGACCTGTGTGGTGTTGAGCTGCCATGTCCTGTGTGGTGCTGAGCTGCCATGGCCTGTGTGGTGTCGAGTTGCCATGGCCTGTATGGTGTCGAGCTGCCATGTCTTGTGTGGTGGCCGAGCTGCCATGACGTGTGTGGTGTTGAGTTGTTGAAGATGTTCTCATCTGGGCAAGTGGAGAGTATTCCATCTCACTCCTGACCCGAGCCTGGTAGGCTTTTGGGAGTGGGGAGGTGAGTCCCTCACTGCAGAATTCAAGCCTCTGACACATTGAGTATATAGCCCTAATTATAGAATACACATAGATTATAAATGTATAATGGGTCTGTTCCTACAGCCTACGAACAGACCCATTGGCCAATGATGTCTGTGTTAACCATGAGGCCAATTTAAATTTCACATCTCTCATTAAGAAATGGATAAAAATGGTTCAAAAGAAGCTTAAGGTACTTGATGATAAAAAATTTTGCTGTTTTTGGGCACTTGCCTCTTAAAGAATTCTCTAAATTACAGCTAACTATAAGGCATACAGTACTGTGTAAAAGTCTTAGGGACATATATATATAGCTAGGATGCCTAAGACTTTTGCACAGTATTGTAATAATTTTATGCATTGTACTGTACTTCTGCCACAAAAAAATACTATTTTCATGCACATGTGACTGATGATAAACCTGATTCTGATATGGGTCACTATTGTGGACTGGGAGTGGGAAGGGGAATTGAGGTTGGGAAAAGGGGAAGGGAGCAGGAAGCACCAGAGAGATATTCTGTAATGATCAATTAACCAATTGTTTGGAATGAAATGAACTTGTCAGGTGTCTCAGGGCTGGGTGTATCTGCCTTCACTCCCCTGCACTCCTTCTTTGTTACCTGTCCCACACCCTTCCCTCAGCACTCTATCCTCACCACTCCCAACTTCCTTTGCTCCCGCCAGATTTACAAACTCGCTCTCTGCTCCACATTGACAATACAGTACTTGGGCACCCTGCCTATGTATATATGACTTTTGCGCAGTTCTGTGTAGATCCCTCAAATTGTTGTTTTAGATATTTGCTACTGTCAGGTGAAATATGTTTTGTTCATCTCACTTTGAGTTCTTCCACCAATTACATTAAGTGCATAACGCCATTGCTAAGGGAAGCAGATTCTTCCTAATTACTCTAACTAGGTCCATTCTGATTTTGTACACCTCTGTTAAGCATTTCCTCAGCCTCCTCTCGTGCAAAGGAAACATATACCATTATATCCAATTGTCCTCAGCGCCACAGTTCTCAAGACCAGGTAGCACCTGTGTAAATATCTTCAGTCCTGTCTGCAATGTCACCACGTTGTGTTTGAGTGTCGTGACCGGAGCTGTATGCGATACTCAAACGGTGGCCAAATGGTGGCTGTACGGAATTCCAGCATAACCTCAATGCTCCTTACGGTTAATAAAGGAAACATCTTATTGATCTGTCCCAATGTCTTTTAAGGGTCAGTGATGTACCCTCTGTGGTCCTCTGCTTGACAGCTAATTCAGTGACCTTCCATTATTGTCCATTATCACAAACTTCTCTGAATTAAATCCCGCTCAATGCTTTTCTATCTAACCGATCAGTTCACTTATATCTTCTTGCAGGCTAAACCTTTCCTCCAAGACATGGCTGAATTTTTTTTTTGCACCATTTACAAACTATGTTTAAGTCTAAGTCATTAAATTATTTAGCAGAAGCAAAGGGCCAAGTACTGAGCCCTGAGCCCTGAGCCCTGAAGAACTCACTGTTCACTAACATTGGCTTGTTCTGCTTTGGATCCCGTGGACTTTGACTGTTTCAAGGAGTGCGCCATATGGGATCTTGTCAAAAGCTTTGCTGAAATCCATGTAGACTACATCAAACACACAAGATGCTAACTGAACATTTCTGCCAAGAATCCCATGCAGGTTTCCTTTTTGCCATTTTTGATACCGAAGGTGACCATGTGGCCCACCAGGTTCATGCAGGGTCTCAACAGAGCAACCCAGTCAGCTCTGTTCCCCTTTTCATGTTTCTCTGTCATGTACATGCCCATCAATTCCCCTTCTCCCTATACGCAGGATGAAGTTACAGTAACCAAGTAACCCACTTCATTGATAGCATCAGCGTCCATACCTCCTTCTTCCTTATCTTGTCCTGCATTTTACTCAGGAATTGGCTAGTCTGGAGGTGCACAAATCCAGGTTTCATTAATAAACACATTGGAATGGAAAATTAACTTTCAAGATTCTTGGTTAAAACATTAAACTTCATCACGGCATTAAATTTTGTCACTGCTTACAAAACTTAGTGGAATTTGCATGAAACTAATCAAGGGTTTGACGGTTAGCTAATGGCTGGAAAGCAATGGTCCATGAATCTGGTAGTTACCCCATGCACAATGATTCATGATTGATAATCTCACTGGATGTCTTCACCATAAAACCAGTGCTGCATGATTTGAGCTGTACCTTGATGTCTGGTCTGATGGTAGTTGAACACCTTATGTTGCCTGCAGTCTGAAATCCATAGGGAGTGCAATAATCTCCTTGTTTTTTCTATCGTCCAGTGTATTTTAGTTGACCAGCTATATAACTGACATGAGTCTGAGACTCCAGGTTACTTCACACAGATTGAATCAGTCCTTATCTAATACTTACTCAGTGGCTACTGAGTGTATGTTCATGGTCTTCTGCTGCAGTAGACCACTAACTTCAAGATTTGATGTGTTGTGCATTCAGAGATGCTCTTCTGCACACCACTGTTGTTGCGCATGGTTATCTGAGTTACTTTCGCCTTCCTGTCAGCTTGAACCAGTCTGGAGATTCTCCTCTGACCTCCCTCATTAACAAGAGGATTTCACCCACAGAACTGTCGCTGTTTTAGTGAAGCTGTTGAACTTACACCATGGAAAGAGACTCCCATTATAACTGATCTTTACACTTACTAGATTAGATTATGAGGACACTCAGTCCTCGTTTATTGTCATTTAGAAATGCATGCATTAAAAAATGATACAATGTTCCTCCAGAATGATATCACAAGAAAACACAAGACAAACCAAGACTAAAACTGACAAAACCACATAATTATAACATATAGTTACAGCAGTGCAAAGCAATACCATAATTTGATAAAGAGCAGACCATGGGCATGGTAAAAAAAAGTCTCAGAGTCCCGATAGACTTATTATCTCACACAGACAGTAGGACGGAGAAACTCTCCCTGCCATGAACATCCAAGTGCTGCCAACTTACCGATGCAGCACCATTGGAAGCACCCGACCGCAGCGGACTGTGAGCCCCTCTGAAAACTTTGAACCTCCGACCAGCCCCTCCGACACAGCCTCTCTGAGCACCATCCTCTGCCGAGCGCTTCAACCCCGCCCTGGCTGCTGAGCAACAAGCAAAGCCGAGGACTCAAGACCTTCTCCTCCAGAGATTCTGGACCACACAGTAGCAGCAGCAGCGAAGCAGGCATTTCAGAAGTTTCACCAGATGTTCCTCCGTGCTCTCACATCCGTCTCCATCAAATCAGGATTGTGCACGGCACCCTACTTGACAAATAACAGACACCACCACCAGAGTGGCCGCTGCGAGTTAGTTTAACTGACCTGGTCTCATTACAGTCCTCTGCCTCTTCCCCCGACCACTACTCTCTCCCCTCACCTGGTTTCACCTATCACCCTTCAGCTTGCACTCCTTTCCCTCCCCTCACCTTCTCTCTCTGGCTTCTTACCCTTCCCTTCCAGTCCTGAAGAAGGCTCTAAGGCTGTTTATTTCTCTCCACAGCTGCTGCCCGACCTGCTGAGTTTCTCCAGCAATTTTGTGAGCCTCCTCCGCCTCCCTTTGTTTTTATACAAGCATTTGCTCTGTGACTTTGCTACATGAATAGTACACGGCAGGATGCATCACGACTCTGGATGAAAACCAACACAGTGATCACAGATGGGAGGAAGATATATGATATACCTCAGTGAATGGTGAGGCTGTCACTTAGAGACGCAATAAGCCAGTACCAGCTGTTTGCCTCAGCAAGCTAATCAGAGTCGGCATGATATCTGGATGTATGAATGTTGCTTCTCATGTCCAATCTCCTGCGGCTGCTAACCTAAATCTCAATCATGTCACGAGCTGTGTGGTGGGCATTTGACTTCAGTTCCATGAGTAGATTTACAAAGTGCGTCTTTCACCTTGTCAAGTGCCTTGATATTCTAAAATCCGAGTTCAGAGCTGCATGCTGATATTTGTAGATTGTTTTTCGCTGAGGATCCTGAGAGGACTACTGTGGCACCCCCTTTAGATACAGCCTGCCAATCTGAAAGTGATCCATTAATCCTGACTGCCTCTTTTGAGTCGGCCAGTCCTCTACCCATGCTAACACGTTACTCTGAACTCTTGCCTAATGTCTTGTCCAATCACGTGGCACATTGCCAAATTTTCTCTGTAAATCTAAATTCATCACATTTACTCATTCCCCTTTGTCTACCCTGCCCACTTATGTACATTATCAAAGAACTATAATAAACTTGTGAAATATGATATCCTTTTCACAAAAACTATGACCTTCCCTGATTGGTGTTCTCATTACCCTATTACTACACCCTGAATGACAGATTTTCCCAATGCCAGATGCTGAGCCTAGTCTACTGGTCTACTGGTCTAGAGTTTGCTATTTTCAGCTCCCTCCTTTCTTGAACAGTGGCATTATGTTAGTGGCTTTCCATTCTGCTGGACTTCTTCCAAATCTAGGGAATTTTGGAAGATCATAATCAACTCCTCCATTATCTCTGCAGACCACCAAGTTCAGATGACTTTTATTCTCGTGCTTATCCAGAGTTTTGTCTTTAGGGGGTGGGGGGGAAACGATAATTCAAAGTTCCCGTCTCCCATATTCCATCTCTCTTCATTATGTTCTACCAATGTAGGAATATATTTCATCTATCATGAAGATGGATTGAAAATATCGTTGATAGTCCCTTACTTCCTACTTACTATTTCACCGATTCTCATCCTCTGAGGGGACAATATTCATTTTGTACATGTACTTACTGTCTATTTTTATTTTGCTTGCTTGTTTACTCCCACAATCCACCTTTCCACACAGTGTTTATAGTCATTCTTTGCTGTCTTTAAAAGCTTTCTTAATTATCTGGCCTACCCATCATCCTCACAAAAAAAATAATGATTTTCTTTTTTTCTCTCCCCAGCTACTCTGATGCGTTTTTAAGCAGACCTGCCACACGGCCTTTTCTGGCGGGACTGAGATCAGAACAGTAGTTTTCCTGGGGTAAGGTGTTTGAATTGCAGTAATAGGACTCAGTGCTTCCACAGGCACTTTTCAGGACTGCGTGCTGTCAACAGCTACTGGAAGACGATCAAGTCTTGTCAAGTGTGAAGAAGGTTTTTGGCACGTGGTCCTTCATCATGTAGGGCAGTGAGGATGGAAGTTGAAATGTAATGTTGTAGTCGTACATGACACTTTTGATGCTACACTGCAGTTCTTGTTAAGCTGCATTAGGAATATTACATTCAGTTTAGGACAGTTGCCATTAAGCTGGAAAGAGGACAGAAAAGATTTATGAGGCTGCTGCCTGAACTTGAGAGACTGAGCTATATGGAGAAGCTAGGACTTTATTTCTTGGAGTGCAGGGTGATCTTATAGGGGTGTATAAAATCAAGAGGGGTGTATGGGGTGTCAGGGAGGGGTAGCACCTCTGGTGGGGGAGCATGTCACGTCCTTTTCATGGTGGTTAGTCCACCTTTGGTCCCCACCTGGCACTCAGCTCTCACCTGCGGCTCCCCGTAGCTGTCTGCATGTGACAGCGGCCACAGCCCGGGCAACGGCTTCGACAAGCCGGCTAAACCAGGTGAGGGTAGCCGATGGGTCTCAAACCCTCGGTGAGATAGGGAGTTGTCTATCCCAGCATGTGAAGACAGACTCCGGCGGATTGAGCGGACGAGACCCATGGAAGGTCCAACGTTCAAGAAGGCGGTCTCTGCAAGCGTCGTGGAACGTGGAGAGCAGGACAAGACACAGAAGACGTCCTGGTCATCCACTGCGCCTAGTCCCATCTCCAGCCGTCTAGACTCTGTCTTGCCACTGGATCCAGATGGGAATTGGGGAGAGAGAGTGAGGCTGACGCTGCGCAACTGTCCCTCACTTAAATCCAAATCAGGCGCCAGTCTCGACACCATCAGCCAGCTGGTGGCGCAGTGACATCAGCGCCGGACTTCGGAGCAAAGGTTCCCGAGTTGGAATCCAGTCGGGCCGCTCCCGTGCACGCTTTCCACCCGTGCCGGGTTGAGTGTTGAGCTAGCAACTCGACCTCGTAAAAAGTACTAATGGTGTCGAGGTCTTCATCGGTGATGATGGACGAACCTCATATAAAATCAAGAGGGGCATAGATAGGGCAAATGCACACAGTCTTTTTTTCTCAAGGTTGGGGAACCAAGTACCAGATGGTATAGTTTTAGAGTGAGAAGGGAAAGATTTAGTAGGACCCCGAGTGGCAACATTTTCCACACAGAGGGTGGAATGTACATGGAATGAGCTGGCAGAGGGAGTGGTTGAAGCTGCTACAGTAACAACATTCTAAAGTCATGTTATTACCCCTAGATAGGCATTTGAACAAGATGCAGGTGAAGCTGAACTTGGAGTGAAGTTTGAGGGGCGAGGGTCAAACGCAGGCAGACGGGACTAGCTTAGAATTACATCCTGGCAGGCATGGATAAGTTGGGCCAAAGGGCATCTTTCTGTTCTATATCAGACAGAGCAAAGTGTTCTTGTTCTGAAGTTTGATGGTCTTCCAGTGAAAGGTGATATACATGGCGAAACGTTGCCGAAAGGCACCCTTTCAGACATAGGAATATGTGCTGAGGGCCAGACTAAAGCTTGGTCCAGCCACTTTGAAGGCTCTGTGAATAAAGTTCTGTTGAAACTGGATACTGAGAGACTGGACTCTGTGCAATACTTCTCAGATGTTTTCCTCGGTGGAATGTTTAGGAATTAGAAGAAGAATCTCGAACAAAACGTCAACTGTTTATTCATTTCCATAAATGCCGCCTGACCTGCTGAGTTGCTCCAACATTTTGTGTGTTGTTTAGGAATTAATTCTGATGTCATGTTGACATATTGACAATATTATAACTGAATGCAGTAATAGTTTTGTACTGTGAACTAAGACAATGCAATTTTATTTATTACGAAACTGTAAATTAAATAAAATTCAGCATCTTTAATGTAAAAAATCCTCCAAGGCTTTTCATGGAAACATTGAGGCGCTCTGTTGGTTTGGCTTGACCACGGATGTTGCGTCCCAGCTGTCTCTGTGACACACAATCCAGAGCAGTACGATATGGGGAGCAAGTTGTTCCCCGTGTATCAGGCTCCCCCTCTCCATGCAGCTGATGAGTCCAAAGGAATGTCAGAGACCGACACAGCTTGGCATCAGCGGTGTCGCGGGAGTTGCCAGTCAATATAGATCTCAATGTAGGACTGCCTGAGGGACTTCATCTCCTAATTGTTC
Source organism: Mobula birostris (assembly GCF_030028105.1). Classification (NCBI taxonomy): domain Eukaryota; kingdom Metazoa; phylum Chordata; class Chondrichthyes; order Myliobatiformes; family Myliobatidae; genus Mobula; species Mobula birostris. The sequence continues at coordinate 41,883,509 of NC_092387.1, forward strand.
CTCGGGGTTTACTGCTGACTGGAGATAGTTGCAAAGCAGCAGAGGCTTGAGATCAGAGTTTTTTTCCTCCTGGATGAGCTGCCAGCCACAGCTGACGAACCCCGTCTGCCTGAAGCAACTGCTTTTAAGGTGCCAGTAACCCACCTTTGTCCATGCTCCTGTCAGTAAAAACTGTTCCACTGAGTTTAGTCACTCAGTCACACGTGAAGGCCAATATCTGGACTTGGCTGTCAATATTTGCGGCATATGCCATTGAGACCACTTAATAGATAGAGGGAGCTTATCCCCACTACCACCCCAGCTATAACAACCATAAGGCAATTAAATTTGACAATGTACCTGCAAGGAGGTTTGAAGGAAGTTGGTTTTAAAAAGATTGATGGGAGAGAAAGTTTGTGAGGTAGCAAAATTGAGGAGTGGGACTCTAGACTAGAGGACTAAAGCAGCAGCAGACACAGCCACGATGGAGCAGACAGCATTGTATTTAAGGGATGATTTTGGAGATGTATAATAGATCATAATTGAAAGAGTGTGCAATTCTTCGAGATGCAGAGCCAGAGGAATTTGTGTAAATGAGATGGGTAGTCGCAGAGGGAGTTTGAAAACCAGGCTGAGAATGTGAAAATTACATTGATTTGACAATGCTGTGGCAAGTGATATAGATATTGTATGTACCACACAGAGAAGGAAGAAATGTACATTTATCTCTGCAAATTTCTAGACTGAGCTGTGATATTGGTCCTGCCACAAGATGACATAGTGATCAGCAAACTGAAATAAAAATAACAAAAGGACTGCTGGGATAGTGTACCAGGTCAGAAAGAGTCTGTGGAGAAAGAAAAACAGGGTTAACAATTCAGGTCCACAACCTTGCTTCGAATTGAGCTATGAGCGCTCTCAGAGAGTAAATATAAAGCTGAGACATGATCCTGGCTCTGGGGAGGTGCTGAGCTGTGATCTGACTTGTGCCACTAGAGGAGCTGTTGAGCTGTGAATGGGGTCCTGCCAATGGGCGAGCTGCTTGCACTGTGACCTCGGCTTGTCAGCTGTGATCTGACTCCTGTCACAGGTAAAGTGAAGTATTAACTGAATTGCACCGGGAGACGTGAACATTAGGAACTCAACTAGGCATGATAGGCAGAAAAAAAATGGTTACACACTTCAGTGAGGTAATTGACAGGCTATAATTTGCCTGTTGCATTTCTGTACTTAGTTATGAGCTGTGTCGTATGACGTGTGTGAACGTCTTGGTCTTTCCCCAGGACAGCATTTTCCAAAAGAAATGATTGTCCACTACAGGTTCTGGCCATCACCAGCAAGGGCAGCATTTATAGCTCGTGCCTGAGCACCCTTGAGAAGGTTGTAGTGCTGCCTTCTCTTGAGTTGCCGCAGTCCTTTCAATGAACATGTTCACTGGGGAGAGAATTCCTGCACTGGATCCAGTGAAGATGAAAGATTGACAACATATTTCCAAATTAGGATGACAGTGTCTGTCTGATGGCAAAGGTCACTTGTTTGGGAAGTGTGATCATTGTCGCGAAAGGAGGTCTTCCCCAGTGATCACACTTATTGTGGTAGCGAGGCTGGTAAGTATCTGTAATCACGGGAGCTATGCTGTCTGGAGTTTGACCACCTGACACTTAGATTTTGGTTGTGTCATCGATGGCAGTAAGCTCAAAGGAAGGGTTCCAGACAAAGAGTGATCCAAACGAAGACCTCGATGGAGGAGCTGGCGGAAGATGCAGGCACGTCACAACGGCAGTGGAGGCGGAGGAAGGCTGCAGCAGTAAAGCCCAGTCACCTTGCATTTCACGCCACTGGACTCTGCCCCCATTCTGCATCAGCCGCCCCACGTTAAGCAAAGTCACAAACAGGCGTTTACCATTAAAGGAACCAAACCTAATGTCTGAGTTATGTGGAGCACAGATTGGCCTCTATAGCCACCTGAAGACAACCCCTTGGGACAATATCATACTTGACTCAAGTGATCGCACTACTGCTATAAGAAAGTGTTTGTAGATGTTTCCCGTTACAACTGCTGGGTGCCTGTGGTGGAGAGAATGAATGATTATGGTGGTGGATATGATTTCAGTCAAGTGACCTGCTTTATCAAGCCTCATGAATGTTGTTGGATCTGTCCTTATCCAGTTAAAACATTCCATCTCACCCCTAGAAGTATCACTCATCTCGAGAGGTGTACGTTCCACCTGAAGTTCACCATACTTCTTCCAAGGTTTCAAAAGTACCTTTAACGTCAGAGAAAGGTATACAATATACATCCTGAAGTGCTTTTTTTTTTGCAACTGTCCACAAAAACGGAGGAATGCCCCAAAGAATGAATGACAGTTAAATGTTAGAACTCCAAAGCCCCCCCAGATGCCCCCTCCCATGCGTAAGCAGCAACAAAGCAACAACCCCCCTCCCCCACCAGCAAAAAAGCATCGGCACCCTCCACCGAGCACTCAAGCATGCAGCAAAGCATCAATAAAGACACAGACTTTCAGTACCCCAAAGACTACTTGTTCACCCGGTAATTCAACATACCACAGGTTCTCTCTCTCCCTAATAGGGGAAAAAAGATGTCTCCATTTCACAGCGAGAGGGGAGACATAACAAACAACTCACTGATTTACAATGTTAAAAGTCCATTATGTCGCTTTTTCCGAGCTCTGTGCCCAAAGAACTTAGGTCTCTGGGCACACAGCCAACAGCCTGCTTGTTGCTTTTGATCTTCCATCTCCCATGACACAATGATTTCCTGCAGAGGCATTGACCTCGAGTTCGCCCACCTCCAGAGCCACGAAATCCCGAAACTCCAAAGGTGCGCTAGTCTTCTAGGCCATGTCTTGGTATATTGAATAACAGCCAGTCGTGAAACCCCGAGAGCGGGTCCCATTCCCGCAAAGAACCGTAGTCAGCGTGTAACTCCAGGTCAGGGTCTTCAAAAGAACCCTGAAAGGGAAAAATAGAGATATTAAAGATAGAAATAGAGCTGTTTCTGAAGATGCAAACAAAGAAAATGCTGTTAGGTGCCATTGTCTCCTAAGCTCTATTTGTGCTCATAATAATAAACTCAACTTGACCCATAGGGTAGTTGCCAGAGTTATAACTGCACTGAAACAGACTGGCAGGAGATATTGTTAGTTACGGTTCACAGATCTTTAGCTTGGCCGCTGGGATCTTGTTGGTCATGTAGTCTCCTGTTCTCTGTTGTAGCCACGGTATTTATGAACCTGGGCAGATTTTGGGTCGCTGGTGAGCTCCCATCCATATTGCCATACCCAGTGATGTTAAATGCATTGAATCAACAGGGAAGTTGGATAAATACTTGATGGAAGTAAGCAGTACTTGGTGCTTTTGTGGTATGACTCTCACTTTCCACTTATCATCCTGTGCAGAAATGTTACCTTGGCCTTGAGGCATGAAACCACAGACCACTCAATAGTTGAGGTGCTGGGAATGGAGTTGAACATCCTACATAATCATTAAACCTTTGGACACTTTATACCGGATGATGGAAGAAGGTTATTGATAAAGCAGCTGAAAATGACTGCGTCTTGGCCGCTGCTCTGAGGAACTCCCGCTGTGATGTCCTGCAGCTAAGATGATAGGCTTCCACCAATTGACACCATCTTTCTTTGAGACTGGTGAGTCCCCCCAGATTGGCGAGATCTGGGATTGGAGGACTTTGTGGGCAAGTGACATGAGGGTTGTTGACCCTCAGGAGAGATTCGGAAGTTCAACACCCAAAGTTCAAATTCCATGACCAGCAAGTCCTGGGTTACAATACCAATGGTTGAAGTTCAAAGGTCAAAGTTGTCGAGGCCTGTTGGCTGAAGCCCCTGGTTTGACATGTGTAGAAGTTGGAGGCTCAGTGTCTGTGAGTCTACGAATCCAGCCCAGGGATGTTGGTTGCCTTGGAGTTGGAGTTCTGTGTGTGTGTGAGTGGGTGGGTGGTAGAAAAGGGGCTTGATTTGCTGGTGCTTCTTGTTGTTGCTGTTGCTTGTGTTATTCTGCTGAGCACCGTGGGCATACTATGGTGCTGACGGAATATGTGGTGACACTTGCGGGCTGCCTTCACCACACCCTTAAGTTGTGTGGTTGTTAAAGCAAGTGACGCATTTCACTGTATGTGATAAATACAATGAACCTGAATCTGAATTAGAAGGACCTTCTCTCCTTAATATCCATGGAATTCAGACTTACTGTGGTCCTTCAAGTTGAAGATCAAATTTATTGTAATTCAACTGTATACATGTACAGTATACAGCTAAATGAAACATTCAAAGGTGCTCCCGTAAAAATTAGTTAGGATGGGGTGTGGGAAGACGGGTGAACCCTGATCACCTCAATCTCCTCAGGAAATGGAGATGCCGCTGTGCTTTCTTGGCTAAAGAGGTGGTGTTGAGAGACCAGGTGAGATTGTCTGTTATGTGCACCCTCAGAAAGTTGGTGCTCCTAACTCTCTCAATGGAGGAGCTGTTTATGTGCAGTGAGGAGCGGTCAGCCTGCACCTCCCTAAAGTCCACAATTCTCTCTTTAGACATGTTCACATTGAGACCGAAGTTGTTGTGCTCACACCATTCTGCCATCCGCTGTACTTTATGCTGTCTCATCCTCGTTGTTGATGAGGCCAACCATTATCGTGCCATCAGCGAACTTGATGATTCAGTTTGAACAGGATCTAGCAGTACAGTAAGGTGCCAATAGTATGATCAGCAATGGGCTGAGCACTCAGCCCTGGGGGATGCTGTTGCTCAGCATGATGGTGCTAGAGATCTGGCTGCCAACATGCACTGACTGTGGTCTTGCTATCGAGAAGTCTAAGATCCAGTTACAGAGAGAGGTTTTGAGACCCAATGAGGACAGTTTACCCAACAGCTTCTGAGGGAAGATCGTATTAAATGCTGAGCTGAGGTTGATAGACATCATTTTGGTGTAGGAGGCACCATTTTCCAAATGGGACAGGACAGAATAGAGGGCAGAGGATATGGCATCATCAGTGGACTGATTTGAGCAATAAGTGAACTGGAAAAGGTCCAATGTAGCAGGAAGATAGAATTTAATGTGATCTATTACCAGCCTCTCAAAGCACTTCCTTATTGTTGAGGTCAATGCCACTGGACGGTTACTGCTGACCTCTTGGGCACTGGGATGACGATACCTGCCTTGAAGCCTATGGGGACAGTTGGCTGTTCCAGAGAGATGTTGAAGATGTCTGTTAGAACCTCTGTTCACTGGGATGCACAACCCCTCAGCACCAGGCCAGTATCAAGCCCTGCTATTTTATGTGGGTTGACCCTGACTAGGGCCTTCCACACATCAGCTGCAGTTGGACAGAATGCCTGATCCTCACCAGCACATCATTCCATGCATCAAGCCATCTATCAGGAAAAGAGGAGTCACTCCCATTCCACGCAGGGTGGACTTGTCTTGTGTTATGTTCCGAATGCCCTGCCATGTGCTCCTTGTGTCTCTGATGTCACAGAAATGGCTGTAGTTCTCTGTAAATAGTCCTGTTTTGCATTCCTGTTAGTATGGGAAAGCACAGCTCTTTCTGACCTAAGACCTGTCTTATCCCCGGAACTGAAGGCAGTTTCCTTAACTGGACCTCTGCTGTCAGTCATGGCTTCTGATTTGTCCTCGCTGAGACACGTTTAATAATGGTGACCTCCTCAATGTACTTTTTTTTATCACCAATCACAGATCTCACATTTTAATTGGTGCTAGCCTGATGGTAGTAGGCAGTCGCCTCCCTGAAGATGCTCCGGTCCGTGTTTTCAAAGCAGCCCTGCAACGCTGAGGTTGCTCCTTCCGGCCAGGTCTTTATCTCCCTTCTTCGAACAGATTTGACTCATGTAATCGGTGGTCTGCTTGCAGGCTTTTAACATAACAGATGAGTGGTCAGAATATCAACACCTTGATGCCTCACTTGGTTAGATTTTGCCTTGACGTCAAGGGTAGTCACTTTTGCCTCAACCGTTAAACTCAGCTCTTCGGTCCGCGTGTGGACCAAGTCTGTGATGAGGTCTGAAGCTGACATGCTCTTGGCAAAACCCAAATTGAGCATCAGTAAGCACTTCAGTGGTGAGTAATTACATAATTACCACTTGTTAGCACTGTCAATGACACATTCCATCACTTCTCTGGTGATTGAGAGTAAACTGTTTAGGCAGTAATTAGCTGGATTGGATTTTTTTTCTTGCATTTTGTGAATGGGACACATCTGGGCAATTGTCCACACTGAAGCGACCTGCACAGCGCTAAACCAGAGGAGGTGATAGAGACAGACCCAGGAGAAGTGCTTAGAAGATATTTAGACGGATGCATGGATAGTCAGGGAATGGAAGAATTTAACCATTTTACAGGTGTGCAGATGTGCAGTTTAAATTAGACTGTGGTGGTTACAGAAGTGTTGGGCCGAACTGTTGTGCTGTACTGGTATATATTATGATGACATGCAGGCCATGATTCTAATCAATGGGTGGAATCAGTCACCCCAATGTCTGACACCAGATTCCTGGAAGAGGCCATGATTTAACCAATTGGCCCATCAAGGACCAATCCCAATACAGACAGAGGTCAAGAAAGGTTTAGTCTACATTCTTTTTTGTCAATCTTTTTTTTTTACCACGTCACACCCAATAAGCTTCTTGTTGGAGTGGAACTAATCTAAAGAATGAATGGAAAGTGTTCAACTTCTGTTTCCAATCTGTAACCAAGGTCACTAAAACTGCATGTATTGAACTGCAGTATGTGCTGTAAATATTGCTGGCACATCTGCACACTTGGAGGTCTGGTCCAGGTCTTCATTGGCCTGTTCATGAGTGCATGGGCCTTAATCTACACATTTAGAAGACAATGATCTTCTACCAACTTGCTCCTGCTTCAGTGTACTACCCTCTGACAATAAACAAAACTGGGAGGACTCTCAGAAAAGGTGGACATGGATTTTAAAATTCACTGCTGCCTCTAGAGTGCTCCTTGATACTCTGAGAAAGAGTGCTTCAAGATCAAGACTTCAAACCAAGCACTAACCTGGTGGTCTACAGGTAGCAGAGAATCCCACCCTTGTATACTTTAGAGAGAAGAACATAAGGAATAGGAGCAGGAGTAGTCCATCTGGCCCGTTGAGCCTGCTTTGCCATTTAATAAGATCATGGCTGATCTGGTCATGGACTCATCTCCACCTACTTGCCTTTTCCCCATAACCCTTAATTCCCGACTATGCAAAAATCTATCTAACCTTGTCTTAAATAAATTCACTGAGGTAGCCTCCACTGCTTCATTGGGGAGAGAATTCCACCGATACACCACTCTCCGGGAAAAGAAGTTCCTCCTCATCTCCGTCCCAAATCTACTCCCTCGAATCTTGGGGCTATGTCCCCTAGTTCTAGCCTCATCTACCGGTGGACACAACTTTCCTGCCTCTCTCTTATCTATCTGTTTCATAATTTTATATGTCTCAATAAGATCTCCTCTCGTTCTTCTGAATTCCAGTGAGTACAGTCCCAGGCGACTCAATCTCCCCTCATCTCTGGAACCAACCTGGTGAACCTCCCCTGCAACCGCCTCCAAAGCCCATATGTCCTTCCTCATGTGGGTGAGCCACATTGCCTGAATGTCTGACACCAGATTACTGGAAGAGGAAATCTTCCTTGACCTAAGTCATGACAGCAGATCTGCAGGAAGACAGAGAAAATACTTTAAGGGCATTCCTTAAATATAACATCCTCATTAACCCATGAGAATTGCTGTCTTGTGACCACTCAGGATGAGAATGAAGATGTGGGAAGGCACTGACTACTGAGCCTCTTCAATGAGAACCCCATTTAGAAGTCAAGTCAAAATAGTGAAAGGAGCAAAGGAAACTTCTAAGCACAAGAGGTTCTGCAGATGTCAGAAATTTTGAACAACACGCACAAAACGCTGGAGGAACTCAGCAAGTTAGGCACCATCTATGGAGGCCAACTAAATGAACTGTTGACGTTTTGACTGAGACTCATCGAAGATGGCGAACCTTCGTCCTCACCTGTGAGAAAAACTGCAGCTCTTCTATGGGACTTGTCCGCAATTTCAGAACCCAGACTGAGGTGGATGCATGTCATCCTTCATCGCGAGGTACTGCCTCGGGAGTCTCAAGAAGCCCTGCTGAACTTTGGTCTAATTCTGCCTGAGAGGAAGCAGTTGGGTGCTGATCTTAGTCCTGCCACTAGAGGAACTACTGAGCTGTGGTTGATGCCTTGCTGGTGGAGGAGCTGTTGCATTGTGATTTGAGACCTACCACTAGGGGAGGTGTTGGACCCTGATCTCTGTCCTGTCATTGGGGTTGGAGGTATTTTATAGAGACCCAGAGGAATGATCATTTAAGGGAGGACATCAGAGGTCTTGAAGCTGCAGAAGATGATTTGAAAAAATAAAACAAGTTTCAATGAAAACAATAACACCAAAGTGAAAGTTTTATTTAAAACATTTTGGAGCAAAACACGAACTGTTCAAGCCAAGTCAAGTCAAATTGCTTTTATTGTCATTTTAACCATAACTGTTGGTACCGTACACAGTAAAAACAAAACAACGATCCTCCAGGACCACAGTGCTACGTGAAACAACACAAAATTACACTAGACTGCTTGAAACAACACAGAACTACACTAGACTACCTGAAACAACACAGAACTACACTAGAATACCTGAAGCAACACAAAACTACATTAGACTCAGCAGGTTGAGCAGATCTGTGGAGGGAAAGGAACAGATGCAGGTTTATGACCCCAAATATCTTACAGTGCTCTCCTTCCACGGACGCAGTTCGACTTACTAAATTCCTCCAGTAGTCTGTTTTTTGCTCCAGATTCCAACATCTGTGGTCTCTTAATTTAAAATGTTTTGTTGATGGTTTGGGGAAATACTAGAAGTGTTAATGGTAGGGAGTTTTTAATTAATTTATTTTTATATTATTTAGAAATACACCATGGAATAGGCCCTTCCGGCTCTTTGAGCTACCCCATCCAGCAACCCCTGACAACAACAATTTAACCCTGACCTAATCACGGGACACCAATTAACCTACTAACTGGAATGGCTTTGTACTGTGGGAGGAAACCGGAGCACCTGAAGTAAACCTATGCGTTTCACAGGGAGGACATACAGAGATTCCTTACGGGGCGGCTGGGATTGAACTCTGACACCCTGAGTTGTAAAAGTGTCACACTAGTCATTATGCTACAATGGAGCGTCTACCACCTTTGCTAATTAGTTGGACCTCAAGTCAAGACTGCAGCGTTGGAGTCGGTGGCTACGCACCATGGCATGCTGCTGCTGGCCTCTCATCCATGATGGGAATAGACAGGAAATAATCCCAAGGAGACTACATTCCAGAACAGACTGGACTCGTGATATATCCCACCTCATAGTGCTGTTGGTCATTGCATTGACAAGGAAGAACAGTTTTAATCAATATTCAAGAGGTAGTAATGTTTCATCTCTTATCGGTTAAACAAGTTTGGATAACAGCTTTCAAATCAAGCAGAAGATGTTACTAAATCCACAGGTGATATGGAACCTTTGATAAAGTGGCGGGATCCTGCCAGCTCCCTCTATCCTGGCTGCGAGGAGTCAGTGTTGTCTGTGCAATTAGTTGAAGAGAACTGGTTCTTTCCCTGGCTGAATGTGACTGTTAAAATGGTTCCCGTGGATCATCTTCTTCCACTGATCAAAGTTCGTCATTATCCCAAATCAGCAGTGCTCTTCTCTAATGTGTGCACCATTCAAAGAGTGCTGGGATCTCCACAGTGCCTTATGTAAACTGCTCTCTTTAGGCAACAGGATCTGCTTGCTTTCTCCCAACCCTGAGTTATGGGCTCAAAATAATTCCTCAAGCAGTAAATTCAATTTCCTCCACTAATGAATATTAGTGAACCTGATTGGCTTCTACCGTAATCCAGTTTCTTCACCACTATTGCTGACATTTATAACAGATTAATTGAACGAATTGTTTTAAAACTTCCCAGTTGCCTTGGTTTCATATTTTAAATTTGGACTTCTGTACGACTGAAAACAAAATACCATGGATGCTAGAACTCTGAAGTGAAACATAAAATGCTGGAGACATTCAGCATCTGTGGAGAGGGCAGGAGAGTTAACGCTTCAGAGAAAAGTCATTGAACTGCATCACCAAGACTGGTTCTTCACAGATGCTGCCTGATCTTTGAATTGCCGATCCTCTAATTCCACTTGGTTCCAGACAAAGTTATGCAGCTTGCTTTTGTTTTTGGCTTCATTGTCTGTTGTTGACTAGGAATCAGTACCAGGATTGGTCAGCTCCAGTTAAGCATTGACCAAAGCTGGCCTGAGCCCCTTCCAGGGAAAATGCATCAAAGCTGGTCCAGTTGGTGTTCTTCATTTTAAAAATCACCTTGAGCTGGGGTCAACTGTTACCCTGCGGTAATTTTTTTTCAATGAAGATCTATGGATTTTCTTGTAGGGTCTCCTAATTGATATTTATAACCAGTGAAGACCTAAGGTGAACTGGTAAATAAGTTTCTGAGACAACAAAATGATTGCTGAGGATATTTCTGACATAACTCTTTCAGGAAGTATGCCACCTATTTTTTATCGCTGTCATGTGAAATCGATACATAAATAAAGTGAATGTTTTGGTCAGTGGTACTCGGACCAAGGCTCCTGAGCTGCACACTGCTCTTTGATGCACAGCTTGTGGCCCCAGTTCTCTCCATATTCTATAGAAACAGAAACATAGAAAATAGGTGCAGGAGTAGGCCATTCGGCCCTTCGAGCCTGCACCGCCATTTATTATGATCATGGCTGATCATCCAACTCAGAACCCCGCCCCAGCCTTCCCTCCATACCCCCTGACCCCCGTAGCCACAAGGGCCATATCTAACTCCCTCTTAAATATAGCCAATGAACTGGCCTCAACTGTTTCCTGTGGCAGAGAATTCCACAGATTCACCACTCTCTGTGTGAAGAAGTTTTTCCTAATCTCGGTCCTAAAAGGCTTCCCCTCTATCCTCAAACTGTGGCCCCTCGTTCTGGACTTCCCCAACATTGGGAACAATCTTCCTGCATCTAGCCTGTCCAATCCCTTTAGGATCTTATACGTTTCAATCAGATCCCCCCTCAATCTTCTAAATTCCAACGAGTACAAGCCCAGTTCATCCAGTCTTTCTTCATATGAAAGTCCTGCCATCCCAGGAATCAATCTGGTGAACCTTCTTTGTACTCCCTCTATGGCAAGGATGTCTTTCCTCAGATTAGGGGACCAAAACTGCACACAATACTCCAGGTGTGGTCTCACCAAGGCCTTGTACAACTGCAGTAGTACCTCCCTGCTCCTGTACTCGAATCCTCTCGCTATAAATGCCAGCATACCATTCGCCTTTTTCACCGCCTGCTGTACCTGCACGCCCACTTTCAATGACTGGTGTATAATGACACCCAGATCTCGTTGCACCTCCCCTTTTCCTAATCGGCCACCATTCAGATAATAATCTGTTTTCCTATTTTTGCCACCAAAGTGGATAACTTCACATTTATCCACATTAAATTGCATCTGCCATGAATTTGCCCACTCACCCAACCTAACCAAGTCACTCTGCATCCTCTTAGCATCCTCCTCACAGCTAACACTGCCACCCAGCTTCGTGTCATCCGCAAACTTGGAGATGCTGCATTTAATTCCCTCATCCAAGTCATTAATATATATTGTAAACAACTGGGGTCCCAGCACTGAGCCTTGCGGTACCCCAATGTGGTTTCTGTAAAGTGTGCGCAATGATCTTTACAGCAAAACAAACCCAAGAGAAGTTCTATCAACAAAACTACAGCTTGTTCTCTGCACCTTTGTTGATCACACTTGCGACACTGTGTGTCATGAGGGCCACTGGAAAACCATGGCAGGGTATGTTTGCCCTGAAAAGTTCATCACAACTGTCCACAAATCCAATGGTATTTTGTGGCTAGAGTGACAAGACAAAAAGTTTAGCTTTATTTATCACCCATACAAAATGAAATATCAAAATGTATGACAGGGAATTTTCAGACTGTTCCTGGTCCCTAGTGACTGTGTGAACACCTTCACACTCTTCAGCAAGCACGACGTTCTCATCTGATGCCTACCCTAGGTAACAAAGATAAAATTAACTTTAGGTATAAGATTAACAGGGATCTTTTTAACCCCAAGTGCCAGAATTCAGTTTAGGGGGCCTCCTCTTTGCTGATGACTGTCCACTCGATGCAAGTCAGATGCTCATGTGCAGGAGGATAAGTCTGCCAGCGCCTGTGGCTACTTTGTCTGCACTATTAGCACAAAGAAAATGGAGGTTATGCCCCAGCCTGCACCAAACACCTTATACACAGAACCACACGTTCTGTGCGAAGGTTCAAAGGTTTATTTTATTATCAAAGTATGTATTCAGAATACAACTCTGAGATCTGTCTTCTCCAGGTAGACATGAGATACAGAAAAAAACGTGGAGGTCGTTGGAAGAAAACACATCGAACACCCCTGCACAAAAAAAAAGAAACAGAAACTCGGAAACCCCCAACCCTTCCCTCACACAAAATCTAACGGATCACCCACCCGGAAAACAGCAGTTAGAACATCAAACCCCCAACTTGCCAATCAGCAACAAGAGAAAAAAAAATGCTGAAAACTGAAGGAGACCAATATAAACCACAGTCCACACCAATAATCACATAAATCTCAGAATTTTGAAAAATAGCTCCATCAGGACTGAGGAGACTGACTTTGGTCCTTCCCTGAAGAGTGACCGCCGAACTGCAGCCTCCTAACCACCAACCCTTGGTCTCCATGGAGAGCCATCGCTGACATGCGGTCTCTTCTGCATTCACCTCGATGTTTCAATCTTCCTCGATGTTTTCATTGTTGAGAAATGGAGTTGATCATGGCCTCACGTGCTGTCTCTGGTTCTCTCCTTGAGGCAGCTCGTGCTCACGGTCCTCTCCTGGAATTTTCTTGGGGACAGCAGAGTGCTAGATCACTCAATCAAACTCTGAACTGTAAGTCTCAGGCTCTAACAGTTTCCAAAACACAATGAAGATAAAAACAGTAAGTAGAAGACGTAGAAAAAGTGAAATAATTGACTATCTGGAAGAGGTCGCCTGAGGAATCGTTGTTTGTTGGTGCCATCCTGACCACCTTGTAAGTAGTCAGAGACTTTCAGATGTGGACAGGTTCACATCTTTTGGAAGCACTTTCTCAAGATCAGTCAATGTTGATGACAAAGTCAACAACAGCACAGCAAACAACAGCTCTGTTTTTGCAAGGCTGCAAAGTAAAGTTTGGGAATGAAGAGGAATCAGCCTACGGTCCAAATTGAAGGGGTATCGTGCTTTTCTCATATGGGCTCTATTCCATACTTATGAGACATGGACAGGGTAAAGGAGGCATGCCAGTCAATTCAGGCACTTCCACATGACTTGACTGTGCACAAACCTTCACATCAAGTGGCAAGATTGGAATCCGGAAGCACAGTTTCTGCCCCAAGCAAACACGTACGCATTGTTGAAAGAGTCACAGATCGGGTGAACAGGCCATAGAACACAAACTGGTACAGCTCAGGAGTAGCCAAATGTCATGCCAAACTATTAATCACATGCCACAGCACTGTCTGATGACAGAATACCGAAGCAGCTGCCTTATCGAGTAGCAAATCATAGACACAAGACACTCTGTCTGCAGGTGCTGGAAATCTTGTGTGACACAACAAAATGTTGGAGGAACTCAGCCAGGAAGGCAGAATCTATGGAGGGGAATAAGTAGTTGATGTACATTCCCCTCCATGGATGCTGCCTGGCCTGCTTAGTTCTTCCAACATTTTGCGTGTGTTACTGCGTGGAGTGTGGAGTGCTGAAAATCACATGGTGGACAGTAAAGAGATTCAAAGACTCTTGGAATATCTCTGAAGAGCTTCAATATTAACACATACCACTGGGAACAACAACAACCATTAGATCATCCTGTTTTGATGTATCTTCATAAAAAGCAGTGCTTGGTGATATGAGGAAGTTAGAATGGAGGAAAGGAGACTCTCAAAAGTCAAGATCTATGGTATTCCTACAAGGAACTTTTGAAATCATATTCATCTAATCAGTTATCTCGATATACATCACAATACTGGATGTCAAGATCTTGCACTACAACGAGTGAGTAACACATTTAGAAAGCAAACATGAGGAATTCTGCAGATGCTGGAAATTCAAGCAACACACATCAAAGTTGCTGGTGAACGCAGCAGGCCAGGCAGCATCTCTAGGAAGAGGTACATTTGACGTTTCGGGCCGAGACCCTTCGTCAGGACTAACTGAAGGAAGAGCTAGTAAGAGATTTGAAAGTGGGAGGAGGAGGGGGAGATCCGAAATGATAGGAGAAGACAGGAGGGGGAAGGATGGAGCCAAGAGCTGGACAGGTGATTGGCAAAAGGGATATGAGAGAAACACCTTTAGAAAGGCAATTTTGGAGAGGAGTATTTGTACTATTACACACTATTAATACTACGAAACCAGGTTAAAAAATAGTAATCTTTGAAGAATTATGTGTATTGGTTTAAAAAAAAAGCAAATAGAATTTATTGGGCTATTATGTATGTTGGTCTTGTGGATATTTGGACCCTCTGAGATGGGCATGAAACCAAATGCAGTGAAAGCAGTTCTGTCTTTGCCCTCTCCCATTGGGAAGATGATACAAAGGTTCGAGAACATGTACCACTAAACTCGAGGACAAATTCTGTCTAATTGTTATCAGACTCTTGAATGGATCTCTCACATACTGCAAGATGAACTCTTGACCTCCCAGTCTATCTCAAAGTGGCTATTTCACTTTATTTGTCTACCCGCACTGCAATTCCTCTGTAGCTCTATTTATATTCTGCATTCTGTTCCTTTTCTTTAGTACCTTCATGTAATAATGTGTGGCATAATCTGTCTGGATGGCATGCAAACAAAACGTTTTCACTACACCTCCATATATGTGACAACAATAAAACAACAAACAATGAAAACAGAAGTACAAAGATGAAGACCAATCTTTTAGCGAGGGGTGGAAACTCTACTTCTTTCTGCCCAAACCTAGAGGTAAATGTACCTGTTTATTATCAAGTTCAAACCAAAATCAATGATTAAAAGCAATAGGTGAAATCAGTTTTCTCTTCATTGCACTAAAGAATCATTTGTATTGCTTTCTCAAGCACAGAAGTCAACCTTATGGAGTTTAGAACTCAGGATGATCATATATCAAACTGACAGGCCACTAATTAAATAGATGCAATAAATGAGTTAGCTAAATTTAGTTTTTATTGATGTGATATTTTAGAACATTTTGTTATGTCCATATTTCCATCTTTAATATGTGTGTGTTTGGAGGTGAGGTGTTCAGGACATACTGTATTTATGCAGTTCCCTTGAGTAAATCTTTTCCCCAGGTAAAGAAGGAAAATGAATGTTGGCATCCATTTCAAGGAAAACAAAAACAAAGAGATAATGTTGAGGTTTTATAACACATGATCAGGCCACACAGAGTATTGACAACAGTTTTGGGCCCCAGATCTCAGAAAGGATGTGCTGTCATTGGAGAGAGTCCAGAGGAGGTTCACAAGGATGATTCCTGGAATGAAAGGGTTAACATATAAGAAGTGTTTGGCAGCTTTGGGTCTGTACTCACTGGAATTTAGAAGAATGCCGGGGGGGGGGGTGCATCTCATTAAAATCTACCGAACTTTGGAAGGACTAGATAAGGTGGATGTGCAGAGGATGTTTCCTATGGTGGGGGTATCCAGAACTGGAGGGCAGAGCCTCAAAATTGAGGGGTGACCCTTTAGAACACAGGTAAGGAGGGATTTTTTTTTATAGCCAGAGAGTAGTGAATCTGTGGAATGTTCTGCCACGGACAACTGTGGAGGCCAAGATGGAGGGTATATTTAAAGCAAAAAAATTGATAGTTTCCTGATTGGTCGGGGCATCAAAGGAAACGGCGAGAAGGCAGGTGTAAGGGGTTGAGTAGGATTCGGGACCGGCCATGATGGAATGGTGGAGCAGACTCGATAGGTCCAATGGCCTGATTCTGCTCCTATGTCTTACAGTCTTATAAGGGTGAGTGTGAATGTGGCTCCAAAATCAGAATCAGGCTTATTGCCACTGTCTTATATGACATGAAATTGGTACAGTGCCAATTACTCCGAAATACCAATTAAAAAAAGGTACAATGAAAAAGAATTATGAAGCAGTGTTCATAAGTTCATGGACTATTTGGATATCTGATGGCAGAGGGGGAGAAGTTGTTTCTGAATTGTTGTTTGGGGTCTTCAGGCTTCTGTACCTCCTGCCTGGTGGTAGCAATGAGAAGAGGATGTGTCCCTGGAGGTGAGAGTCCTTAGTGATGGATGCTAGCTTCTTGAAGCGCTGCTTTTTGAAGACGTCCTTTGTGGCTTGTTTCCATGATGGAGCTGGTAGAGTCTTTAATTCTCTGCAGCCTTTTGCAATCCTGTGCCTGGGAGCCTCCATAACAGGCTGCAGAGCAACCAGTCAGGATGCTCTGCTCCACACTTCTAGAGAAACTTGCAAGAGTCATCAATTTCAATCAGAAATCTGCATAAATTGATTGTGAGCCCTACAACTCCTCAAACCCGGAGGTAATCTTCACAAGAAACACTATGTTGTCATTTGGAGAGAATGTGTAGACCTTTGTTGAATGTGCATCAGACCAGTTAGCCTCAGAAGTTGTAGGAGATATGTGGATGGAATTAGAATTAAACTAGAGTCATTTTGTGCATGTCTTTTAAGGCAAGCACAGAAAGAAGTTGCTTTAGTTCATCTTATACTCTAGAAAACACTTCCTATACTTACCCGTACTCTTAAAACAACCTTAATGAAGTGTTGGAAACAGAAATGGTAAGATAAAGGCATTGAGCAGCTGCCTCAGAGCTCAGCCAGTCAGTGTTCAATCCTGATCTTTTGCAGTGAGTGTGTAGAGTTTTCATGTTCTTGCTCTGGGTTCCCCCGGATACTTGGGATTTCTCCTATAAAGACAAACAGGTTCAAAGGTTAATTGCCCCTGTGAGCGGTAGAATGTGTGAAAGCTAACGGGAATGTGGGGGACTAATAGGACTATTGGAAATAAATGATTGATAATCAGTGCGGATTTGGTGGGCCAACAGGCCTGTTTTTTCACTTAGCATCTGTACAATGCCCACTGAACCTGCAGTAGATTTTTATTGGTTCAATAAAATTTGACTGTGAGATGCAGAATCATTGACTTACATGATGTAGAATCTATATTAAATGAATTCCAGTACATTTCATGTTTGGAGTTCAATAGAAACCTGACGTCTATTTGAAATCCCAGTTAACACATATTCTGATGGTCTATAAAAATTGTTTTAAAAGAAAATAGCTGTATTTGTATGTGTTGGTGGTGATGGAACTTTTGAGTTTATAGGTAGGTAATTGGTAGGGCTGTCTCCAATAGACTGTCATTGCAGATAATAATCAGGACTGGCAGCCTGGCAGATCTCTCTCCTTCCAACTTTGATGAGTTACTTTCAAATACAGGATCATTCGCTAACTTAGCACTGTGGTTTTCTAGGGCCCCCTCCCAATGCTGGCAAGCACCAGTGGCTACTAACAGAAGCTTTGGTTACTAGCTTCTGCGTGCAGCAGTGCAGTTCTGCGATCTGCACTTTGGACTGTTCCTTCTGCAGGCCCCCTGTCTCACTGGACTGTGGCTGCCTACCACTGCAGTGCAGACCTTGGCCTTGGCCCTGACAGATGCAAATTGCTATAATCACCAAAACTGGCACAAGTAAAAGGCAGGTCATCCAGTTAGCTAACCCCAGTAAATCTGGTCAATTTACTCTTGTTTCTGTCCGGACAAGATGCATCTGTCTAAAGTCAGTGACAGAATTCATTCAATACGGAAAGTCCCATTTACCTTATTATGTAACTTTAAATGATTACGTTAACTGGATTGGTAATTACGATTGCACTTGTTCTTGCTCTGGGTCCCCCCCCCCCCCCCCAGATACTTAGGGTTCCTCCCACAAAGACAAACAAGTTCAAAGGTTAATTGCCCCTAATGTGCTGCTGAGCGGTAGAATGTGATTGGTAATTAATTATAGCAAACAGTGTGGCACCCTCAGCCCACTGCAAAACAAGACTTGTTTTTATAAAGCACCTCCTCAGAGGTCAGAAACTTTCAAATGGCCTCAGTGTGCTCAGGCGTTTTTCAGTCTGGGTGGCTTCGCTCTGAGCTTATGGCCCAGGATTTGGCCGCACCACAGCTTTGTCATTTTGGTTTACGTCAATGACTTTTATTCAGAAATGCCACACAAATTGGCAATGTTTGCAGCTGATCCCAAGCTAGAGGACTCAGAGGAAGAATCAAAATCAGGTTTACTGTCGCCAACGTAAGTCGTGAAATTCATTGTTTTATGGCAGCAGTACAGTGCGGAGATTACAAATTACAATAAGTCACAAGAGAAAATAAACATATATTGCAAAAGAGGAGAATGAGGTGGTGTTCACAGACCATTCAGAAATGTAATGGCAGAGGGGAAGAAGCTGTTCCTAAAACACTGAGTGTGTCTTCCATGTCCTCCCAGACGGCAGTAATGAGAGGACGGCAGGTCTCGGATGGTGAGGGTTCTTAATGAAGATAAAGCTGATAAAACGTGGTGTTTGGGCAAGTTATAAAAGTGTACACAGAAATAACAAATGCATTTTAATATGGACACTGGACCTAGGAAAATGCTGAGAGGGATATGGCCCAAATGCCAGCGAACAGGATTGGTTTAGATGGGAATATTGTTTGACATGGCCTAGTCGGGATGAAGGCTCTGTTTCCATGCTGCGTAACCCTGTGACTCTAGGTAGACCCAAGCACACTATGAAATGGCTGTTAGAAAGCTCATAGACTCAACACTTAACAATAATCAACAGATAGTAAGGTGCTGAACATTAGACTTCAAGCATAACTCAGAGAACAAACTTTATCTTATCAATCATGTCCTGAACGCCTGAGTAGAAAGAATTATACTATGGTGGAGGCCTGTGGGAGGTGGTCATGGAGGTGTACAAAATCACAAGTGAGATCTAAAAGGTCAAATGGAAAATTATTTCAAATTGAATATGAAATGCAATGGATTTGAATTTGTAAAAGGCGAATTTAATATTCATATCGCATGAAGACTGATGAACATACAGAATGATCTCTCATTGATGGAATGGTAATTGAAACTCGAGGATGTATGAGAAGAAATGAGGCATTGCTTTGGAAGGAGTCAGGATAGGTTGGACCAAAATGTCAGTTCTCTTACATTAGGTATCATTAAGGAACAATGGAAAATAATTCAAAGGAGGTACTTCTATGAGTTAAGGATGTTACAAAACCCTTTGCCTTGAAGTACATTATGAAGAACAGTCACTGTTGTAGTGGGTAAGTGCCCATATAACACAGAAGTGGTATTAATGACCGTGTAATCTGTTTTAAAATAATTGATAGGTATTGGCCAGGACACAGGGGAGGGTAGTGGTTAAATTAAAAGGTTAGGAATTATTGAGATCAAAGCAATGATGGCAACTGTGGATTTAAATTCAAGTAATGAAATAAATCTTAAATTAGAAGAAACGCCCTGAGCGAGTAACGTTAACCATGAAACAACTTCTTCCTGTAATATTTAAGGGTGATTGGCAGACCAACGCAAGGTGCATTACTGCCGCCTACTGAGTTGGAGCGTGGAGCAAAGAGACAGGAGGTATACCCACTAAAATCCACCCCCCCCCGCCCCCAGAAAACTCAAATCATATCAAAAACTCAAATATGCACTTATATACATTATGATGGCAGTGATATCCTATTAAACATTCCATGTTACACTGCGGCTGTCCCAAAGATTTCAATTTAGCAATCAGGTGTTTCCTTTGCACCTCCTAGGAACTGCATTCAAACGATATGTGCTGCACCATTTTTTGGCAAGTGTACTCCCTGCAGATGCCGGTATCATGCAATTTAATTTTGAACGCAGAATTATTCAACCTAGTATGTCCAATACGTAAGATTAGATTAGATTAGATTCAATTTTATTGTCATTGTGCCAAGTACAGATACAAAGCCAATGAAATGCAGTTAGCATCTAACCAAAAATGCAAAGAATAGTGTTATTTACAAAATAACTGCGAATAAAAAGTAAGTGCTACAGCGTACAAATATAAAAGTACTGAGACAGTACAATATGGGTGCAATACTGCTTAGCGCTGTGATGTGAGGTTCAGCAGGGTCACAGCCTCAGGGAAGAAGCTCTTCCTGTGCCTGCTGATGTGGGAGTGGAGGCTCCAGTAGCGCCTACTGGATGGGAGGAAGTAAAAAGTCCATGGTTAGGGTGAGATGCATCTTTGATAATGCTTTTCGCCCTGCTCAGGCAGCGTTTATGGTAGATGTTCTCAATGGTGGGAAATTGGGTGCCGATAATCCGCTGGGCAGTTTTCACCACCCGCTGGAGTGCTTTGCGGTCCGATACGGGACAATTGCCATACCAAACTGAGATGCAGTTGGTGAGTATGCTCTCAATGGTACGGCAGTAAAAGTCCGTCAGTATCCTGGGACAGAGGTGAGCTTTCTTGATGCTCCACAGGAAATAAAGGCGCTGTTGCATTTTTGATCAGGATGGGGGAGTTCAGGGACCAGGTGAAATCCTCGGAAATGTGGACACCAAGGAATTTGAAGTTTGATACACGCTCCACTACAGCTCCGTTGATGTAGATGGGGATGCGAGTGTGGCTCCCAGCATGCCTGAAGTCCACAACGATCTCCTTCGTCTTCTGGGTGTTAAGGGCCAGATTGTTGTCGGCACACCACGCGGCCAGGTGCTGGACCTTATCCCTGTAGGCTGTCTCATCATCCCCTCTGATCAGACCAACCACCGTGGTGTCATCTGTGAATTTGATTATGGAATTAGAACCATATACAGGAATGCAGTCATAGGTGAAAAGGAAGTACAGAAGAGCGCTCAGCACACAGCCTTGAGGCATGCTGGTGTTCAGGGTGAGAATGGAGGAGGAGAGGTTGTCTAACTTAACTGATTGTGGTCTGTCAGTCAGAAAGTCCGAAGTCCAATTGCAGAGGAATGAACTGATACCAAGCTGGCGAAGTTTGACGATCAGTTTGGAGGGGATCACAGTATTGAGTGCCAAACTAAAGTTAATGAACAGCATTCTGACATAAGAGTTGGGGCTGTCCAGGTGGATCAGGGCAGAGTGAAGTTCTGTGGAGATCAAGTCCTCTGTTGTCCTATTGGTGCGATAGGCAAATTGATGGGGGTCCAGGGTAGTTTGCAGACAGGATTTCAGATGTGATAGAACCAGTCTCTCAAAGCACTTTGCAGTAATGGGGGTGAGTGCAACTGGGTGGAAGTCATTCAGGCCCGTGGTAGTGGAATGCTTCGGCACTGGCACAATGGTGGCGATCTTGAAGCTTGTGGCGACAACTGCCTGGGCCAGGGACAGATTAAAAATGTCTGTGAAGACCCCGGCCAACTGCATAGTGCATTAATATTCTAGAGATAAGGAAATTGTCATGGTATGCGCTGGCAAATGTCTGAATCCAGGTGTGAAGGAACAACAGACTCCCATGTAGAGACAGAAAGAAGAGTTTAAACATAGCAACT
This sequence comes from Mobula birostris, assembly GCF_030028105.1. Lineage (NCBI taxonomy): Eukaryota > Metazoa > Chordata > Chondrichthyes > Myliobatiformes > Myliobatidae > Mobula > Mobula birostris. The sequence continues at coordinate 41,905,204 of NC_092387.1, forward strand.
CCAACAGAACATCGATGGCTAGACCGAGCGACACCATGATAGGAATCATTCTCAAAACAAGGACCCTGCAATTAGCGCTAATCCTTGACACGGAATCCTTGAAACAGAAGACACCAGGAGACTGCGTTACAAAGACTGGAAAAAAACAGAACTCCAAACAATGAAATGATTATTGTTAAGCAACAATAAACCAATTATAGTGCTCTCAAAATACCAGAGCTCAATGCTCTGTAACTCATTACAGGCCCCCCCCCCACCTTTCCCAATGGCTGGCACCTAACGGCCCAGGAAGACCTGAAAACTCGAAATCCAGGGTCGACTCGAGAGACCTGGGGAGCTTGAGTGGGTCCTCAAGAGGCAGGGAGACTTGGGGACCCCGAAGGACTGAGAAAATTGGGAACCCTGGGAGACCTGGGGACCTGGCGATCCTGAGAGATGGAGAGGCCTGGGACCCTCGAGCTGGACCCTGAGAGGGAGGCTTGGGAGTCCTCAAGACAGGGAGAACATTATAAGAACCTTGGAAACATTGAGAAATGTCCTGGGAAACCTGAAGCATTATAGGAAACATGGAAAACCTTGATGACCTTGAGAAACCTTGGCGACCTTGATAAACCTTCAAAACCTTAAGAAACTTGAGAACCTTGAATATTTAGGCTGGGATGCTTAGACCCTGAAAAAGTGAGACTTGGAAGAAGCCTCAAGATCTGGAAAAAAACCTTGACAGCTGGAAAAAGCCTCAAGACCTGGCAACTTGAGTCCTTACAAACATGAAACTTGAAACCTAGGGAAGGATCCTGGAAAGATCTTGCTCACAGTGTTTTGCCCTTCACAATTTTTTCCAGAGACATCTTGGATACAGAAGGCTGTATTCACAATGTTACTGATTGAGACAGCACGGATAGGCTCTTCTTATCACTGAGCTAGCTGGCTCTCTGTAATCTGTTTCATTTTTTACCTGAAAGTTTATTTTTTGCAGTCTGTACCATGACCTTCATCAAGAGATTAAATATAAGGCAACTTGCTCTTGATAGGGTTACTTTACTTGTGCTTTTGCACACACCAGCCGGGGATCAGCTTTTGGAGCAAGGCTATTCCAAAATTTACACTAATGTCTTACATGCTGATGTGTTGAGTCAATCAATAAGCTTGCTTGAAGTGGCCAATCGTTACGCTGACCTGAGTCAGAGGACCCGAAAGCTGGAAACGCAGGCACTTTAGACTTGAAAAACTTGGAATGGAGACTGGAAAAGTTTGGAACGTAGACTTGGGACAGTTGAAACATAGACTTGGGACACTTGGATCATAGACTCAGAACATGTACTGAGAATAGAAGGCACCCTCGCCTCCAACCACTGATGTCAAGTTGCCTCTGTTCAAGCTCCACTGTGTTCATTACTTGGCAGGATCCTACTGTCATAGTTGTTTTTTTTTAGCGTGTCGCACCAGACAGTCAGCCATTCTTGTCTGGCGCGTGGTGTCAGGACTGGTCTCCTTTCAGATTAACCGGGTCACGATATGAACGTTCCTGACTCGACCCTTGTATTTTTTACGAGGCTGAGTGGCTAGCTCGACACTCAACCCGGCACGGATGGAAAGCGTGCTCGGGGGGGTGGGGGGGGTGGCCCGACTTGCATTCAAGCTCGGGAGCCTTCGTTCTGGAGTCCGGCGCTGACGCCATTGCACACCAGCTGGTCCATGACTGTCATAGTGTGCATTGGGAAACAACTGAGCCCGGGAACAGATGAATGACAGAGTCCCATGTAGAGACAGAAACAGGAATTTATGCATAGAAACTCCAACAGAACATTGATGGCTGGACCGAGCATCATTGCGAGACGAATCATTCTCAAAACAAGGGCCCTACAATTAGTGCTAATCAGGCATCCACTTAAATAATACAATTAACACGGAATCCCTGAGCCAATCAAAGTAAACTTAACAAGCTTAAACATAAAGCACCAGGAGATGACTTTTCAAAGAGCAGGCAGCTCAAGGAAAACACAAGGAACTCTAAATGATTAACGACTGTCATTAAACAACAATAAACCAATTCAGGTTCTCTGAAAACCTCAACATGAGGAATTCTGCAGATGCTGGAAATTCAAGCAACACACATCAAAGTTGCTGGTGAACGCAGCAGACCAGGCAGCATCTCTAGGAAGAGGTACAGTCGACGTTTCGGGCCGAGACTCTTCGTCAGGTTCTCTGAAAACCTCAGAGCCCAGTGCTCTCCAGTGCCCCACACAGGCCTGAAGGACTCTATACAGAAATCTGGTCTGGTCTATATGCAATTCCAGACCATCATTGTCTTCACAGGTGGGATAAAATGGGGATGACAAATAAAAATGCTGGCATCTCCTCCGAAAGCTGTTTCTCCTAACCATGCAAACCCCCTCCTTCATGTGAATGTTCCAGTACTCTTTCTGTACTGGAATTCAAATCCACAATCCATCAATTCCATGGCAAGGGACTTCGCAGGCATTCAATACCACAAGGAATTACATAAGCAACAAATGTAGCAGGTATGCTATACTAGCTCAGTGTGATAAATATTTACACAGTGAAAACGCTGGATAATTTGTAACAATTTATTTTGGTCAATCTCAGAAACAAGAGATATTAATCATATTGTACTCACGGCCTGCAGCTATTTATAATACTTGAAGCATTTTTCCAGCTGGAGAAAAATAATTATTACTTGTGTAGTTTTAATCATTACATGATTTGTTTTTTCTTACAGCATTCATCAGAAAAATATATACTATGGCATGTTAATGTACGTCATCAAGTTAAATCTTCCATGATGATTCCGTGTCCGAATGTTCAGAGTAAATTTGTTATTAAAGTATGTATATCTTACCCTTGAGATTTGCTTTCTCACAGGCATTTACAGAACAAATAAAGAAATACAACAGATTCTACAAAAAAGCATCACAAAGATGGACAAACAACCAATGTACAGAGGAAGACAACTGCAAATTTTAAAAAATGTGCAGCCCAAACCAGGCTTCATCAGCGTTACCTGTTATACACAATGCATCATGTGCCTCTAATTAGTGACAGCCCTTTGTTTAGGTGATTGCAGAGAACTATATTGAGACGATTATATAGGAGCAGGCTGTTCAACCAGCTGGTAAGCTCCACGTGTGTTAGCTCCACCCCAAATGTGTCATGTGGAGGGATTAGTCAGACTCCCCTCCTGGGAGTTGATCTTTTCGAAATGTACGAGATCATCGCAAGTCTTGATGAGATAGGTGTTGAACTCCTGTTTCCTCCTCACTGAGCTGCCTAGAACCAGGGCTCACAGTCTCGGAAATGTGCAAGAGAAGAGAGGAAGTAAAAATGCTGGGAATACTATGCAAGTTCAAAGGTTTAAAGGTTCAAAGGTACAATTTAATGTCAGAGAAAAATGTATACAATATACAACCCGGAATGCTTTTTCTTCACAACCATCCCCCAAAACAGAGGAGTGCCGCAAAGAATGAATGACAATTAAATGTTAGAACCCCAAAGTCTCCCAGCAACCCCCTCCGACGCGTAAGTGGCAGCAAGCAACAACCCTGCCCCCCTACCAGCAAAAAAAACATCAGCACCCACCACTGAGCACTCGTGTGAATGAAGCAATAGCGAAGACACAGACTTGCAGTTACCCCAAAAACTTTGCGTTCCACCTGGTATTTGACATACCGCAGGTATTCTCTCTCCCTAATAAGGGAGAAAGAGGCATCTGCATTTTCCCAGCGAGCGGGGAGACACAACAAACAACCCGCTGGTTTACGATGTTAAAAGTTCATTACGTTACTTTTTTCAAGCTCTGTGCCTGAGGATCGCAAAGATCCCAGGTCTCCAGGGACACAGTCGCAGATATCCCGACTCCCCTGACGAAACACGGGTCTCCTATCGTGAGCCAACCCTCAATCAGCCCTTGTACCGAGCCCCAAGATCCGAGGCTTCCGAATTCGAGCCAGACTCTTAGGCCGAGCCTTTGGCGTGCCAAACAATGGCCCATTCCATTCCCATTCCTGCAAAGAACTGTAGTCAACGTGTAACTCCAGGTCAGGGTCTTCAAAAGAACCCTGAAAGGAAAAAATAGAGATATTAAAGATGGAAATAGAGCTGTTTCCAAAGATGCAAGCAGAGGAGTTGCTATTAGGTGCCATTAACCCTCCTAAGCTCCATCTTCCGAATACACAGAACTAGATGCAGTATTGATGTTTCACATTGAAGGACCTATGATGCATATGGAGAAAAGGTTCATAAATACCTAACCTGACACATCAACTGTGCAACACACACTAAGTGCTGGAGGAACTCAACAGGCCAGGCAGCATGTATGGAGAAGAGTACAGTCGACGTTTCAGGCCAAAACCCATAGACCTTTTCTAATGCTGCTTGGCCTGAGTTCCTCCGGCATTTTGTGTGTGCTGCTCGGGTTTCCAGCATCTTCAGACTTCCTCCTGTTTGCAGTTTGACATTAACTCTGTTTCTCTTACCGTGCATGCTGCCTGACCTGCTGAGTGTTTCCAGCAGTTTTCCATTTTATTTCAGACTTCCAACATCTGCAGATTTCAGAGTTAGGAAGAAATCTCTTCACCCAAGGTTAGCAAGTCTTTGAAATATTGGGGAATGGAAGAAGTACAAACTGTGAGGTGATAGGTGAGACCGGGTGAGGGGGGAAGGTGGGTGGGTGAGTGGGGGTGGGTTATGTAGAATCTGGGAGGAGATAGACAGAAGAGGTAAAGGACTGAAGAATGAATCTAGTAGGAGACAACAGTGGACCAGGGAAGCAAGGGATGAAGAAGGGGCACCAGAGGGAGGTGGTTGGCTTGTGAGGAGAAGAGAAGGGTGAGAGAGGAGCCAGAATGGGAAGTGGAAAAAGAGAGAAGAGGGAGGGGGTAGATATTTCTGGAAGTTGGAGAAATGGATATTTCTACTGGTGACTACCCATTTCAGTTTAACTTCCCATTCCCATTCTGACATGTCTATCATTGGCCTTCTCTACTGTCATGCTGAGGCCAAATTCAGGTTGAAGGAGCAGCACATCTTATTCCATCTGAGTGGCCTCCAGCCTGATGACATGAACATCAATTTCTCCCCCCTTCCCTACCTTTCCTTTTTTCCATTCCTCATTCTGGTTACCCCTTCTCTTTTCCTCACCTGTCCATCACTTCCTTTTGGTTTCCTTCCCCCTTCCACGGTCCACTGTCCTCTCCTAACAGATTCATTCTTCTTCAACCCATTACCTCTTCCACCTATCACCTCGCAGCTTCCTATTTCATCCTCCCTGCCCCACCCACCCGTCTCGCCCCTCACTTTGTGTCATTATTCACCTGCCAGCTTGTACTCCTTCTCCTCTGCCACCCCCCAGCCTCCTTATCCTGGCTTTTGCCCCCTTCCTTTCCAGTCTTGGCCTGAAATGTTTACTGTTTATTCCCCTCCATAGATGCTGCCTGAATTGCTGAGACTCCCAAGATGGCGCTGGCAAATCACAGCAAACAAATCCACCAATTATTCTATTACCTACACTTTTTCTGGACTATGGTCACCGCAATCCGCAGCCTGTAATCTCCCTTTTGGAGTTGTGTCTTTGAAGCGCCTGTATGACCTGTCGTTTTTGCGGACTCTCGGGAACGCAGCTACGACCATGATGGCCATTGCTGGGGCTGACTCCAGGCCGGATCAGCTACGCATCGGTTCGTTTTAAGCGATGGGGCCCAGAACTAAGAGCTTAAAATGAACTGATGTTCAGCTGATTTCAGAGTTGAGTCAGATTAAAAAGACTTAAGGTGTTGAGGCTGAGGTTGAAGGACAAACTGTTGTTTATCTACTATTTCAAGAGACTTTACTCGTCTCACCTCTGAGCTGGTTCTGCGGCCATTGGCACTCGCTTCAGTGTGGTTCTGGATCCATGACTGTGCAGTTCATGTCCACTTTTGGTAACTCTGCAGTTCACGTCCCCTGTCTCACTTGTTTACCTTTTCACTGTTTGAACTATGTGTTCTGTTTTCGTACATTGGATGTCTGACGCCCTTTGCTGTGTGTGTTTTATTCACAGGTTCTATTGTGTCTCTTTGCTTTGTGTCTGCCTGCAAGAAGGTGAATCTTAAGGTACACATACTTTGAAAATAAATGTACCTTGAACTTTGGATTTCTCCAGTATTTTATGTGCTATGATCTTATTGAGTGGTGGAGCAGGCATCAGAGGCTGACTGGTTTGGTCCCGCCTGTTCTTTTATTCTTTTGACCTGATCTTATAAACAATAATGTCAAAGGTAAAGATGAAGTCAAAAATTGAAACAGTTTACTGTTGTTGTCAAGCTTCACTCCAAGAACTGAGCACCTAATCAAAGTTGACATCTGACTGACGTTGATGCGTAATCAGCATTCCTATCCTTCAGATGAGTAAATGAGTTGAAATTCCGTCTGCCTGTTCCTGTGGGTATCAGTGATCCCTCACACTATCAAAAAATATTCATGATTTTCCGTGTTTCGAAGCCAACACATCAAGAAAAGAAACAATATATTCTTCCAACATAGAAAGAAGAAATTCGGCCCATTTCTTTTATACTAGCCCTCAGAATTCTCCCATCAACCTATTCCCCTCTCACCCTCTTTTAACCTATACTATCCACATACCCATTAACTACCACCCCTGCTAATTCCTCTTGAACCTACCTACCCAAGAGATAATTTACACTGGTCAATTATCCTACAACCTTTGTGATGTGTGAGGAAAGTATTACCAGCTGGATTTGACTATGGGTCACATGTTCTATACGTCCCTTAGTTTATTTTCTCAGTTACTAACCTCCTTTATTAATCTATTAACCAGATAATTTCACCTACAGCTTATCGCCATGGAAATCTTGGACCCACGCTATCAATGATGGTGTTAAACACAGGCCAGTGCATCACAGCATGCTGACTTCCTTCCACCCAGTCCACCTTCACATGCATTGCTTCAGGAAGACTAATAATCTTGTCAAAGATGCCTCCCACCCTAGGCATTCCCTCGTCTCCCTTCTATCTTTAGAGCAAAGATACATGAACTTGAAACCTAGATGACCAAACTCAAAAGCAGCTTCCACCCCCACCACTTTAGGACTTCTGAACCAATTACCTCTTTCACATCCCCCTCCTACTGGGGCTTCAGCTTGCTTGCTTTGTTTATTCCATTATTGTCAGATTAGCTTTTCTTTTTGCACTATTTCAGACCTCACGACTCCCTTTATCCCATTCCGGAGAGGTAGTGATACAATCTGGTGCAATCTGCATGTTCTATTCTGCTGCTTTGCACCTGTTGTACTCATTATAGCCACTTATACTTTTTACTCTGATCTTCATGCAAGCAAGGACCTGTACTGCAAGCTGGTGTGTATGACAAAGAACTAATCTGATCTGACGTGATTGTTTTTTCAGTAGCTCTGTCCATTTCCCCTCTTTCTCACTGCCCCCAATTTCCCATCAAGCAACAACACCTACAACTTGTACTCAGCAGAGCTCTGGCCTCACCCTATCAGGACCAGTCCTTTCCTGCTATCGATCCCTCTCTGCAATTTGAAACCACCAAGCTTTCCCTCTTTCCCAAAACTGTTGCAAGGTCTCCATCCTGAAACATTAGTAATATTTCTCTCTCTGCAGAAGCCTGACTTGATGAGTATTTGCATAATTTCCTGGTTCCATTTCATGTTCTGATGCAGTTGTTAAGGTGACTGCACTCAAACTAGAGATTTAAACAACTGGCCCTTGTGGTGATTTTCCAGATTTGTCACTTTGCAAATTATAGTTTCATGATAAGTAAGCAATTATATCATTCATGCATTGCATTTGGCTTTGTTAATAAGTATCCTTGGCACTGTAAACCTGTACTTTTATTGGTGACTTTCTGTTGATGAAAAATGAAATATAAACATCTTGAAGTATCCAAGTTCAACTTGTGTTTAGAATCCAATATAAAGCAAATAATGAGCAGTTCTCAGAATTATTGGGAATGGGGCTAAGGAGCATTCATTGGATTCAATCTGGTTTCACTTTTGAAAGCAGCTATTCCCAATGGGTTCAAGGACTAGAGAAACTGTCCCAAAACTTGAAGCAATAGTTTGAGAAAAAGAGTGATATTTCTCCACAAGGAAAAAGCAAGTATCAACCAATCAGAAATTAAAAGCAGAAAATGCTGTAACTACTCAATAGGTTGGGCAGCATCTGTGGAGTGAGAGAGACAAGCTAGTGTTTCAGGTTGATATGGGAAGATTAAATCTGTTTCTTTCTCTGCAGATTCTGCTCGACTTCGTAGGTATCTAGAGTCCTTTCTGTTTTCAGTTTGTCAGCATCCAAGTTAATTTTTCTTTTTCCAGACAATGGGCTGACAAGGTTTTCACGTAGTTTTGTGAACACTATACTGGTGCACTGTATACCAGTTAGTATAAACACAGATTTGGTTGATAAAAGTTGCACAGTTAATAATGAGAAGCTCCTTGAGGGGTGAGAAGATCAGTGATTAAGGGCCCAAATGGAGAGTAGCTGGTTGTTGTGGTTCGGAATTTAAAGGCACTTTCAAAGGGAACTGGGTAAAAAAACTTGAAGAGGATAAATTTTCAGTACTGTGGGGAATGAACCAGGGAATAGAAATAATTGGATAGTCTTTCATGGAGCTGGCACAGGCCTTATTGGTTAAAGGACCACCTTCTGTGCTGTATGATTGAGTGGTCATACTGAAGATTGCTTTATATAATCTGGCTGCAAACTACATCTGGCACATTGTGCATGGATGGACTTCAATTGGCTCTGAGGTAATGTCACAAAATCAGAGCACTGCATTTATTCTACCTTTCTTGTAACGTAGCCCATAACATAAGAAATAGCAGCAGTAGTAAGCCACCTGGCTCCTCAAGCCTGTTACACTCTTCATCAAGATCGAGGCTATTTTCTGCCCTAGCACCATCTTTTACTCTTTTTCCCATAAACTTTGATTCCCTTAATGGACTTAAATCTCTGCCAAACCTCAACCCACCTCCCCCCTCAATCCAACTCTAAATCCCTCCTCCACTTCCCCCAGTATCCAACTAATTACCACAGCAGCGTTAGGGTATCTTTATATCATCCCCCTGAATGCCCAAAATTGCAGTCAGTATTTTAACTTCAACCCAATTATGGTTCTGTACAAGTTCAACACCTGTATTCTTGATCAGTTGATTAGAACTCAAGGATTCTGTTTTTTTTAAATCATCATATTGAATGTTGCATTTTAGTAATTTCTTTATTCACACAGTAAGATTCACCTCTTCCTCTAATCAGTTTACATGCATTTCCTTGCACTACTCGTTTAAGATTTGCAATTTTCTACACCATGCTGCATCTGTCAATGTGGTGGCTATTATTAGAACTTTCGAAGGTTTCAAAGGTATATTTAATGCCAAGGAAATGTATACAATATACATCCTGAAATGCTTTTTCTTCACAACCATCCACGAAAACAGAGGAGTGCCCCAAAGAATGAATGACAGTTAAATATTAGAACCCCAAAGTCCCCCCTCACAGCTCCCCTCCCTCCCACGTGTAAGCGGCAGCAAGCAACAATCTCTCCCTCTCCCCACCGGCAAAAAAAGAGCATCAGCACCTGCCACCAGGCACTCAAGTGTGAGCAAAGCAACAGCAAAGACACAGACTTGCAGTACTCCACAGACTACTCGTTCACCTGGTATTTGACATACCGTAAGCTCTCTCTCTCTCCCTAATAAGGGAGAAAGAGTTGTCTCTGTTTCACAGCGAGAGGGGAGACATAACAAACAACTCGCTGGTTTACGATGTTAAAAGTCCATTGCGTCGCTTTTTCTGAGCTCTGTGCCCAAAGAACTCGAGTCTCTGGACACACGGTCTTAGATCTTCCATCTCCCACGACACACCGGTCTTCTGCCTGGACACCGACCTCCAATATCACCCCTCCCCCCAACTCCAGAGCCACGAGATCTCAGTCCTCCAAAGGCGAGCAAAGCCCTTGATGTTGCCGAATAATGGCCCTTCGTAAAACCCAGAGAGATGGTCCCATTCCCGTAAAGAACAGTAGTCAGCGTATAACTCCAGGTCAGGGTCTTCAAAAGAAGCCTGAAGGGGAAAAATAGAGATAGTAAAGATGGAAATAGAGCTGTTTCCAAAGATGCAAGCAGAGGAGTTGCCGTTAGGCACCATTAACCCTCCTAAGCTCCTTTTATAGTTCTTGTCACTGTTCTGGACATCCAATATCATTGTTCTTTCTTTGATTCCTTAATCAATATAACTGAGCATATAGTAAATAATAAGCCTCACACAAACCCTACTTTGACCTTATTAACCACATCTAACCATCTCTCTATGTGCATATGTTCCTCCCAAGTGAGGTATCATTGTCTGTCCTTTACATTCTTTTGGTGCTTTATAAAATAAAGACAGAAGAGTAGCAAGGAAAGCAAATGCAATGTTAGCATCCATTTCAAGAGAACTAGAATATCAAGTTTAAAATCAATTTCAGTCTATTGTCATTTAACCATACACGTGTATACTGCCAAACAAAACAACGTTCTTCTAGACCAAGTGTGGTAAACCATATATATATATGTTGTAACTGGGTTACCTGTCTGGACACGCCCCTCTGCTGACTGCTCCTGTGGCTCCCCCCACAGACCCCTGAATAAAGGCGATTGTGTCACTGCTCCTTCCTCAGTCCAGGACAGATACTCAGCAAGGATGTTGGTCCATTTACTGTTAATAAAAGCCTTTCAGTATTTATTCTACTTCCAGTCTTTTGGAGTAATTGATAGTGCATCACCAAGATACATGGTGCATATAACTCACACGCATAATACACACACACAGTAATATTGACACGAGTAAATTAACAAATAATAGGGTGCATTTATGACACAAGTTAAAAAGTAAACAATATAATGCTATCTGCACTTCATGCATGATGAGGCCGGGGTGGTAGCAGGTAGGTCAGTAGTCTTATGGCTGGGGAAAGAGGTTGTTTCACATTCTAACAGTTCTTGTCCTAATGCTATGTACGGTACCTCCTGCCTGATGGTAGAGGTTCAAAGAGATTGTTGGATGGATGGAAGGGATCACTGGCAACACTAACGGCCCTTTTCTGATCAATATCTCTGATGGGTGGAAGAGAGACCCCAATAATACTCTCAGCAATCCTCACAATTCTCTATAGGAACTTTTGGTCAGATTCAAGGTTCAAGGTTCAAGATTGTTTACTGTCATTCCCTGTACACGTGTAAAAGGAGAGCAAAATCATTTTTAATCCAGATTCAATGCAGCACAAAAAAAGCCCGACAAAAGATAACAAAAACAATAATAATAAAAAATAAAAAATATATATTCCTGTAACAGATGGTGATGCAGCTGGTCAGGACACTCAATGGTACTGTTGTGAAAATTGGTTAGAATGGGGGCAGGAGGGTGGGAAACTTCACTCCCTTCAACATCCTCAAGAAGAGGAGACATTGCTATGCTTTCTGGGCCAAAAAAGTGATGTTGAAAGGCCGGGTGAGTTTGTCTGTTAGGTGCAATCCCAGAAGCTTGGTGCTCCTAACTCTCTCCATGGCGGAACCAGGAACGTGCTGTGAGGAGTGGTCGGCCTGCACCTTCCTAAAGTCCTCAGTTATGTCTGTGGTCTTGTCCACGTTGAGGCTCAGGCTGTGTGTTCGCACAATTCAATCAGCTGCTCTACCTGCTCATTGTTGTTGCTGATGAGGTCAGTCACTGCTGTGTCATCAGCGAACCTGATGAGTCAGTTTAAACTGTATCTAGCAGCGTGGTCATGCGCTAGCAGTGGGCTGAACACACAGCCCTGGGGAGCGTCGCGGCTCAGTGTGGTGGAGCTGGAGATGTTTCCGTCAACAAGACTGTGGCCCTTCTGTCAAGAAGCCTGGATCCAGCTGCAGAGAGAGGTGTTGAGACCCAGCGATGACAGTTTACCCTCCAGCTTCTGAAGGATGATCATATTAAACAGTGAATTGAAGTTGATAAACTGCATCGTGGCATATGAGGCACCATTTTCTGGGTTGGCCAGAGCAGAGTGGAGTGTGGAGGCTATGGCATCATCAGCGGACCAACCTGAGCAATAATGAACAAGAACTGATCCAATGTAGCAGGAAGATGGGGCTTCATGCATCCATAACCAGCCACTCAAAGCCCTTCATTATTGTTGAAGTCGGTGCCACTGGATGGTAGTCAACGAAGCAGCTTACTGGGCACTGGGATGATGGTGGCTGCCTTGAAGCCCGAGGTGACAGTGCACCCAGAGAGCTGTTGAAGGTATCCGTTAGGACGTCTGTTTATTGAGCTGCACAGTCTCTCAGCACCTGACCAGGTATGTTATCATGCCCCAACTAACTGCACTCTAGAACCATAGAACACTATAGCACAGAAAACAGGCCATTCGGCCCTTCTAGTCTATGCCGAAACATTATTCCGCGAGTCCCATTGACCTGCATCCAGTCCATAACCCTCCAGACCTCTCCCATTCATGTACCTATCCAATTTATTCTAAAAACTTAAGAATGAGCCCGCATTTACCATGTCAGATGACAGCTCATTCCACACTCCCACCACTCTCTGTGAAGAAGTTCCCCCTAAGCCTTTCCCCTTTCACCTTAAAGACATGTCCTCTCGTATTTATCTCTCTTAATCTAAGTGGAAAGAACCTATTCACATTTATACTGTCTATACCCCTCATAATTTTGGAAACGTCTATCAAATCTCCCCTCATTCTTCTACGCGCTGAGAAATGAAGCCCTAACCTGTTCAATCTTTCCCTGTAACTCAACTCCTGAAGACCCGGCAACATCCTAGTAAACCTATAGTTTCCTTTCTTGTGCTTCTCTTCCTTCTTGAAGAGCAGAGCAACATTTGCAATCTTCCAGTCTTCCATAACCATTCCAGAATCTAGTGATTCTTGAAAGATCATTACTAATGCCCCACAATCTCTTCAGCCACCTCTTTCTTGAGGTGTACATCACATTGTGCAGGTGACTTATCTACCTTCAGAACTTTCAGTTTCTCAAGAACCTTTTGCCTAGTTATGGTAACTTCACACACTTCATGCCATCTGATACCTGGAACCTCCACCATACTGTTAGTGTCTTCCATAGAGAAGGCTGATGCAAAATACTTATTCAGTTTGTTGGCCATTTGTTGTTCCCCATTACTACCTCTCCAGCATTAGTTTCCAGAGGTCCAATATCTACTCCCACCTCTCTTACACGTTATGTATCTGAAAAAATTTTGATATCCTGTTTAATATTATTGGCTAGCTTACTTTCGTATTCCATCTTTACCTTCTTAATTACTTTTTTAGTTGCCTTTGTTGGTTTTTAAAAGCTTCCTAATTTTCTAAATTTGCACTAATTTTTGTTCTATTATATGACCTTTCTTTGACTTTTATTTTGGCTTTCACTTCTCTTGTTAGCCACAGCTATGACACTATAATTTCCTTTGGGATCAATAAAGTATCTATCTATCTTGCCTTTAGAATACTTCTTCCTCTTTGGGATGTATATATCCTGTGCCTTCCGAATTGCTTCCAGAAATTCCAGCCATTGCTGTTCTGGTGTCATCCCTGCCAGTGTCCTTTTCCAATTAATTCTGGCCAACTCCTCTCTCATGCCTCTGTAATTCTCTGAAGTTAATAATCAGCTCCTTGGTCTTGCTGACAATGAGTAAGAGGTTGTTGTTATGGTACCTGGGAATGAAGGGGTTAATGCACAAAAATATATGATAGCTTTAGGCCTGCACTCATTGGAGATTAGAAGAGTGGGGAGGGGGATCTTATTGAAACATATTAAACATTGAAAAGCATATATAGAGTGGACAATGAGGGGATGTTTCCTTTAGTGGCGGAATCTATGACCAGAGGGAAAAGCCTCAGAATAGAGGGATGTCCCTTTAGGACAGAGGTGGGTAGAAATTTCTTTAGCCTGGTGATGAATCTGTGGAAAACATTGCTGCAGATGTCTAGTCATTGGGTATATTTAAATCAGAAGTTGATAGGGCATCAAAGGTTATCGGAGAAGGCAAGAGAATGCGGTTGCCCTCTGTACCAAAAGGTGATCTCACGGATTGTCTCTCCTCTAACAATAGTTTCTGGCCCATCTGGACATAACACAACTATATCAAACTTTCTTTTAAAAAAACTACTGTAGTTTCCTTTTTACTCACTTTTCCAAAAGCCTGTTTAAAAACAATGCCTGTTTTGAAAACTTCCTTTCTCCTTTATTATGAGGGTTACGATGAAAAGCAAATTTTTAAAAATGGGAGCACAGCTCTGTTTTGGTGATTGCACATTCCGCTGCTGTTGCCTGGAATGGATTTGTGGATTTGGCTTCACCCAGCCTTACGGAACAAAAATCATGAAATGTTGGTGGAGAAAAAGGAGGAAGAATAAGCCATCTGTGAACCTCAGTTCAGTGGTGTTTTTACAGGAATTTTATAAAGTCTTCTTTCACTTTATTTTTGTGTTTCATCAAATGGGCCTCACTCAGAATTCATCCACGAAAGCAGCTTTGAGCTTTACGTTGCTAACTCTCAGCAGCTTCCAAATGCAAATTGTCAAGAGGTGGGAAACTGCTGCTGGGATCCTTACAAGCCAGTTGTTACCATGGAGATGTGGACCTTAACTAAACTTATTTCTCTTCTTTAATGATTACACATTGGCAGTTTTATTAGTTATTTTAATAAACAGTAATAATGATTAGATTTATACATTGCGTCAATATTTTTCAAAGTGAAAGGATTACATTCTGTACCAGTAATTTTCCCGGAATAGCAACGTGATGAATGACTAGATAATATGGGATAAATGAATTGCAATGGGAAACATGCAGTGGAATTGTGATATGCAATTAACCTGTGCTAGTTTGGCTTGGCACAGGTTACCTGCTAAATCTGTGCTCTTCGTTATTGTGATTGAGGAGCTAGTTTCAGCTGCACTGCCAGATTAAGATACACTCATCAGTGCAATATTGCAAGTGAAAAGGAGCTGACTAACTCAGGTTAAACCCATGTCTGAACTCCATGCATGCAGGAGGCACGAGCGACAGTGAGTCCCACTGTGCTTGTGCAGGACTAGGCCATCTGGCCTGTCAAGCCTGCTCTGCCATTCAATAAGTTCATGGTTGATCTGGCCATCGACTCATCTCCACCTACCTGCCTTTTCCCCATAGCCCTTAATTTCCCTACTGTGCAAAAATCCATCCAACCTTGTCTCAAATATATTTACTGAGGTAGCCTGCACTGCTTCATTGGGCAGCGAGGACCAGAGTTTGAGGCCTAATGTTTTGGTCCTGGTCATCTGAGGGTCTGGGAATTCGAGGCCTGGAGTTCAGTGTCCTCATCCAGGTTCCTCATTCATCGCCATCTGCAGGTCCTGGAGATGATTCGACCGAAGATCGAAGCCCAGAGGTCCATCTGATGGCTGGAGCTTTGGATCTGCAAGTCTGTGAGGGAAGTTGAAGCCCCAGTGTTGGTCTGCTCGAGGCTGGGGTTGGACTGCCTGTGTGTGGGTGGATGGCAGGGAGCAACAGTGCTTGTTTTGCTGTTGCTGTTTAGTTGCTATTGTTCAGTTGTTGTTGTTGCTTGTCTTGTTCCATGAACACAGTGGGCAGTGCTACGTTGGCAGTGGAATGTGTGGTGAAACCTGCAGGCTTTCGCACGTTGTTGGTTGTTAACACAAATGACACATTTCACTGTATGTTTCGACATACATGTAATAACTAAATGATTCTGAATCTGAATCTGCCTGTTAGCCAGTTGATTCAACCAATCCTGGAAAGCAGTCTGAGGCTTGAAGAAAATCTTGGAAGGAAAGTTCACCTTGGTGGGTGAGATGGAGAAGATGAGAATGAGCTGTACTGTGCAGCATCACACCTATTTAACCCTAGCCTAAGCATGGGACAATTAAACTACTAATCAGTAGGTCTTTGGACTCTGGGAGAGAACCAGAGCACTTGAAGGAAACACACACGGTGGATGGGGAGAACGTACAAACTCCTTACAGATGGCACTGGAATTGAACTCCAAACTCCGGAATGACCCAATCTGTACTAGCTTCACGCTAACTGCCATGCTACTGGGTCACTCCATGTGTGATGACCAGGATAAAGTTGTCACAATGCCAACTACTCGTGCATCAGGCATAGCTTTCGCGTCTGTCTTACGCATACTTTCCCTGCTCCACTCTCTCTATGCGGTTGTTCTCCCTATGGCTGATGCCAAGCAGGTTGAAAGCATTTCATTTATAATGGAGGAGGTTGGAGAAGGACTCAATCAAGAGCTCAACTGTTCCAGGCGGATAGCTCTGCTCTGAGTGAGGGTCATAGAACATAGAACAGTCCAGCACAGTACCAGCCCGATGGCCCACGACCTTGTCAGACTTTTAACCTCTTCCAAGATCAATCTAACCCTTCCCTCCCACATAACCCCCTATCTTTTTTCATCATGAGCCGATCTAAGAATCTCTTAAATGCCCTCAATGTATCTTCCTCTTCCAGCATCCCTGAGACTCCATGAACTCTGTGTTTAAAAAAACTCTGACATTTCCCATATAGTCTCCTCCAATCACCGTAAAATGCCTTCTATCTTGTACATTTTTATCACATCACTTCTCATCCTCTTTTACTCCAAAGAGAAATGCCTTAGCTCGCTCAACCTTTCCTCATGAGATGTGTTCTCTAATCTAGGCAGCATTCCGGTAAATCTCTCTAAGTCTTCCACATTCTTGCTATAATGTGGCAAAATGCTCCAAGTGTTGTCTATTCAGAGCTTTATAAAGCTGCAACATTATCTGGAACTCAGTCCCTCGCAATTTAAAAAAAAAATTAGTCCGTGTTTTCATCTCAGGAGGCAATGTACTACAAACCCACTGACTTCCATAGCTACCTGGACTACATCCCTTCCCACCTTGTCTCTAGATGAACACAATTCCTTTCACCCAGATTTTCTGTCTCTGCCATATCTGTTCTTGATGAGTCCTTCCACTCCAGACCTCCTGAGATGTCCTCAATTTTAAGGAAGCAGGTCTTTGCCCCCACTGTGGGTGCTGGAGCCCTCATCCATATCTCCCCTCAATTCCCATATCTTCTCCCGGCACTTTCACAGCTAGTTGGCTGACTATCAGGGCACAGATACAATGGTGGATTACATTTGAGGTCCTTCTTAGTGAAATGTTGGATCTGGAGATAGCATTATCCAGAAGGTTCTTCGGAAGTCAAGAATGAAACACAAATCTTTTAGTTACAGTCCTTTTATTCCATGTTCGTAACAAAGACATGACAGAAAAGCACAAACACAAGAGATTTTGCAGAATAACACACACACAAAATGCTGGAGGAAATCAGCAGTCAGGCAGCATTTATAGAAGGGAATAAACAGTTGATGTTTTGGGGTTGAGAGCCTTCAGCAAGATTTCATCAGTATCGCACAAAAGCAGTTAACAAGCTATCTGTAATAAACTCACTCAAATTGTAATTAAGAAAGAAGGCAAAGGAAAGACAAAGAACAAAAGTTATGGTCAAACTAGCTCAAATTAGACAGATAAGGGAATTCCTTGATAAGACCAGCTGATGAAACAGTGTGACTTAAAGCATGTCACAGGCTGCGGGCAAAGAAACTACAAGAAATTATAGAACCAGTGTTATGTTTTGTAGCTTCAAAACATTAACCTAATTCAAATAAAGGACATGGGAATCCAGGAATACAGGAATACGGGTCTAGTTTGAGCTTTTACTTTAAGTGAGGTGCGCATGTGTCATGTGATGATGCATGCAATTGATATATTTTTACATGTGACCTGTAATTATTTAAATTAACAAGAATACTTGATCAAACAATATATAATTAATCAAACATTATTGAAATATTAAATACACAACAACTGACTAAACTACAAACTAATAAAAATTAACTGAACATTTGTACTAAAGAGGTTAGTGTACCACTATTACAGTGCTAGCTGTAGGAACAGGGTTCAATTCTCGCTGTAGTCTGCCAGTGGTTGGTCCATCCTCCCAGTAACTTCATGGGTTTCCTCTTGGTGCTTAGGTTTCCTCCCGATTTCCAGATGCACGGTCAGTTGTGGTCATGCTGTGTTGGTATGAGAAGTGTGGCGACATTCGCGGGCCACCTAGTACAATCCACATTGATTTGATTTGACATTAACGACACATTTCTTTTTTCTATGTTTCAATGCAGATGTGACAAATAAATCTAAGATTTTTAAGCAAGTTTAAACATGTATAAGCATTACATAAACAAGAACAAAGGTAAACTACAAGAAAAATGACAATTCAGATTCCAACCCATCAGAGACAAAAATACTCTGCTTTGATGGAGCTTCAACAGTCTTTGTAACAAGTAGAATGGGTTACTAGATTGTTGTGACATCCAGCAGTACTGGTATCCACGACAGCTACAGCCTGATACTACTGGCTACAGGCAGAACTCACAGTCGTTTCCAGTCATTCAAGCATTGGGTGGTTTCTGCTTTCTCTATAAAGGAAGCAGGACAGATTTGTAACTAGATGTAACACTCTTTTGAAGAACATGGTGGCAGAGAGCAGCTTGACAGGGTTAATATTTCCATTTACAGCCACCAACACAGATACGTGCCAACTGGAGCAGATAGCTTGGGCAGCATCTGCATCTGATTAGCCATGCAGATCAGACTTACACTAGGGTAGAGGGCGATATGCCTTTGTCTAGATATCTCCAGAGAGGACCTTGATGAAGGAGATGAGCAACATGCTGTAATGTTGAATCAGCTTCACAAGTCAGAGAAGTGAGACAGAAAGCACTGACTTCGAATAGGTATATTAATTATTCATTTACAAACAGTAAAAATTCGACCAAACATTCAAGTTACAGGCCCTACAAATCCAAATATTTGACAAACATACTCAGTTATAAGTGCGCACAGAGCATACCTTCCCAATGGCCATGTGCACCGTTGGCCTTAAACAAAGGAAGAGAGAAAGAACCTCTATATCCCTAGGATATTTGAAACTGGACACCAGGCAATATCCAATGGGAAAAGCAGCTAAGTTTCTAAACTAATCAATCACAACAGAAGAAACTTTCGACAATCAGAATAAGGCTTTCCCCCTCCCACCCCCACAGGACACATGCATAATGAGATACATGGGGCCTTGACAGATATGACAGATAGCTTGTGTGAAACATCAAGGAGAGTGAAAGTATCCATCTTCCAACTTAACTTGGGGGATTGCATACTCCCATCCTGGAACTGGTAGTCAATCCTTCTGGACCTTTTCTTAGTTCCCCATCTGATTCCCTACAGCTACAGGGGAGGCAAACACCTCCCAACGTGTGAGTAAGTAGAAGAGGAGTTGCTAACGAGCTCAGCTAGCTACCGTGTAAGCTCAGACTGTAGCTGTCATGGATACCAGCGTCGCAGTTTTCTGCAAGGTTACAAGGTTGCTGAGGGTCCATCAAAGGAGAGTGGTGTTTGCCTCTCGGCTCTCTCCCAGGATGACCCCATTCCTGATCCCATCAGGCAGTCAGTGCCCCGATCGTTGCCCGTCTGCCAGCTACCCACTGCGGTGCTTACGGTGTGAAGCTGTGGACAGAAGCCTGGCTATCATTCTGCCCTTCATTGATGGACATCTCCGGCCTCTTCACAATAGATGAGCAGCCTTCAGCCATCTTGTTCAAAGCCACTGGGGGAGCAGCAATAGAAACAAAAGTAACTGCAAAACAAGCATGACAAGGAAGGGGGAATGATTAGTTGACATTTTGGTTTAGAGTGGCTGTATAAAAATGGTTTGGAATACTGACGTAATTGGTGCTTCTATTCATGATTTCCTGGCACGATTGTGACAAAGCAAAGCTGACAAGCTGCAATGATGCAATGGGGAACCTTGTTTTTCTTTCTGTATTGTTTTCACTCTTGCAATATGGATGTCTTTTTTCCCAGCTGACAATCTGCAGATTCCTGAGAGGTTGGCGGTGAGCTGACTTTCACCCTTGTCAGTGTTGTGGCACACACTGCCTCAGGGTGGTCAGTCTGGGAGCTCCAGATGGAGTTCCAAGGGCTTTGCATGCTGCTTGTAAGGTGTGGTATGGCCTCGCAATTTTTACCTTCCTCCTCCAGGTGGAGGAGTCTGTAGAACTTCCACGTCCTATTGAGGTTTCTGCTTTGCACTTTGTAGCTGGGACACACAAAAGCTGCAGTGCAGCGGTGGCACTGGGGGTGAATGTTCATGAAACTGGATGGGGATGTCCGTTAACATCCTGCTTTGTCCTAAATGATATCGAGCTCCTTTATGTTTGTTCTTGGTGTTTTATGCAATCAGGCCCCAAGTACTGGCGAGTGCTGTTTGAGGTACAAATACCCAGCGCTACTGTTATACAAGATAGCTACAGCCGAAGTCTACATGGCTACAAGCAGAGCTCACAGTCGTTTCCAGTCATTCAAGCATTGGGTGCTATCTGCTTCCTATGTAAACGAAGCTGGTCAGATGTGTACCTAGATATAACACGTTCTGTAAAACCCTTCCCTCTCTTTTGCAGAAAGTGGTGGCACTCTGATTCACCATCAGAGTGGCTTGGCAGGGTTAATTCTTCCAGTGACAGCCTCCGATGCAGACACTTGGCGACTGGAGCAGAGAATTTGTGGAGAGTATTCCATTCCAGACATGTGCCTTGTAAATGGCACCTCAGGGGTGGGCTCCCCAGTACAATGTACACAGCCTCTATTATAGTGCAGCAGAGGGAGTAATTGTATGTCAAATGCAGGCAATCTGACCCTCACAACACTGACGGTGATGGTTTTGATATTGGTCATGCCATTCACTGTTGAGAAGATATGGCTGGACTTTCCCTAGAGGTGGTAATTGTCTGATATGTGTTGTGCTAATGTTATCAATATATAGTAAATATTTCCACAATGGACATAGATTGATTCAGCCTTTAAGCTTTGTTGAAACTGATCTGATTACTTTCTGAAATAGAGATGAATCAACCAGTCTGTTATAGCATTATGGAAAATGCTTCTTGTCATCTTCTCATTTGAACCTCCTCATTCTAATCTGGCTCTGGTTGTTGAAGTGAGAGAACCTTCCTAAACTGCATTAGAGGCATCTCCAGAACACCCCATCTTTCCTTTCCTTAGAACCCCTGAAATTGCTTCCACTGTATATCATGCAGCTTCATGTCATTGTAAAACTGTCCATTCTTGTCCTGCAGCTCTCTTTGGTGTTGGGAAGCAAAGGTTTGGAACACCTCTTGCTCTCCAGACCAGTTTGGTATCTTGGTGTTGTGCCATTAAAATGGTTGGCACTGCTGATGGCTTGTGCTTGAATGAATAACGAAAGGTCATCACGTGCAGAAGACTGTACCTGGTTACAGAGTGCTTGAATATAAAGGGAGCGGAGTATCTTGTCATCTTGTGTAAAGATTAAAGGGCCTATTCCCTGCTGTATCTCAATAATAACAATATAATTTCACAGAAACATGCCCTTCGGCCTTTACTGGTCTGCGTTTACCAATTTGACTGATTGCCTCTGTTTGGACAATATCCCTCCAAACATTTCTGATCCAAGTATCTGTCTGCACTATCAATTACTCCAAAAGACTGGAAGTACAGTAAATACTGGATGGCTTTTATTAACAGTAAAATGGGTCCTCGTCCATGCTGTGTCTGTCCTGGACTGAGGGAGGAGCAGTGACACAATCGCCTTTATTCAGGGGTCTGTGGGAGGAGCCACAGGAGCAGTCAGCAGAGGGGCGTGTCCAGGCAGGTAACCCAGTTACAAACTATATACATGGTTTACCACACTGTCCAGGTGACTTTTCAATACAAAACAAGCCTTTTTACCCAACAACAACGTGCTAGATGTCTCAGGATGCCTTGCACTTTCGGAAAGCTTAGCTGTGTACCCCAGTTCAATCCCTGAGAAATTTGAAGATTCCTTTGAAAGGTGCAGGGGGTGGAGCTTGCAGGTTGTTCTGCTGTTAGTTAAATGGTAGGTTTACCTCCCCAGAGTCAGGCTTACACTTTCCACTCCATTGTGTGCCAGGTCTGGTCCGGCCAGCAGTGAATGTGTGTCGATGGTGCCATTCTACGTGGCTCCGCCATGCACAGGTGGCATGCATGGTCGTTCAGTGTGTCCTTGACCACAATGTTGTGTCAAATGTACCTTATATTGGCATTGATCTGGGATGAAGTGTTGTTACATGAGGAAAGATTTATCAGATTGGGCCTTTACTGTACTCGGTGGATTTAAAAAGATTGAGAGATGAAATTGAAACATTAGAGTTTCTGACTTAACAGGGTACATTCTGAGAGCACATTTCCTCTCATGGGTGATATACAGCTAGGAAATAAAGTTTTAGAAATAGGAATTTGTCTGTTTGAAACAATAAGATGGAATCTCTCCTCTGTGTCCTGAATCTTTGGAATTCTCTAGTCCACAGGGCTATGGAGAATGAATCAGTAGATTTCCTCGATGCAGAGGAAGGCACGTTATTGATTCTTCACAGTAGCTCCTCATGAGAACTATATTTTCATAAAACAATTTCAAGAGTTATGGAAAACAGATGGAAAAGTGGAGCCAAGGCCCAAGTACTATGATCCCACTAAATGCTGGAGAAGGCTTGAAGACAAATGCCTATTCCTGATCTTAT
This sequence comes from Mobula birostris, assembly GCF_030028105.1. Taxonomy (NCBI): domain Eukaryota; kingdom Metazoa; phylum Chordata; class Chondrichthyes; order Myliobatiformes; family Myliobatidae; genus Mobula; species Mobula birostris. The sequence continues at coordinate 41,927,884 of NC_092387.1, forward strand.
GTAGTAATTGAGGGAAAATGTTGACAAGGATACTGATAGAATTCCATGTTTTGTTTTGATCTCTGACTTTCAGTGTAGTGGTCAGAAGGAGTCTCTGTCCAACAGTGCCTTACTCCTTTGTTAGGAAGTTAAGGCCTAGCATTGGTCTTGAGCTTACCACCTTCAGAATTTTGAGTGCTTCCATCTGAGCCAGCCTCATGTCCAGCATGACTGAAAGGGGCAGTGATTCATCAGATCAGGTGCTCTAATGAAGTTGCATGGACCTTGGGTGATTCAGATCTCTTCAAAGCTATGACTATGGGGACTCATTTAAACCAAATTCTCTGACAAATGACTAATACCAAACAACCCCCTCACTAATGGGAAGGTATCTCAATAATCACAAAATATTTTGCATAGCCGTGGGAAAATCGCTTCTTGATTTCCGTCTGAGCAAAGCCTTCAACCAAACACTATCTTCTTTTTAGTGCTGGTCAAAAACAAAGGATCCCTCCTGTAGTAATAGAATTAACACCACAGAAATCAGGCCTCTCAGCCCAGCCCGTACTTGCTGACTATTAAATATCCAGCTATATTAATCCCATATAACAACATTTGGTCTTTAAGCTTTCTATGCTTTGGTGATTTAAGTGAACATCAAGAGGATCCTAATTCTGAGAGTACCTGCCTCCAGCAAATTCCCAGGCAATGCATTCCCCAATAAGATCACTATCTGGGTGAAAGTAAAACACATTACGCTCCTCCAATGTTCTTCCTCACCTTAAAATTATAGTCAGCAACCACTTATTCGGTACGTCACTGAGTAACTTCTGCTGCTGTAGACCAACCACTTCAAGGATTGATATGTTGTGCATTCTGAGATGCTCTTCTGCACGCCACTGTTGTAACACGTGGTTATTTGAGTTACTGGCGCCTTCCTGTCAGCTTGAACCAATCTGGCCATTCTCCTCTGACCTCTCTCATTAACAAGGTATTTTCACCCATAAAACTGCCGCCCACTGGATGATTTTTTTTTTTGTTTTTCACACCATTCTCTGTAAACTCTAGAGATTGTTGTGACTGAAAATCACAGGCGATCAGCAGTTTCTGAGATACTCAAAACACTCCATCTGGCACGAGCAATCATTCCACATTTTAAAGACACTTAGATCACATTTCATCCCCATTCTGATATTTGACCTGAGTTGTTGCCACATGATTGGCTGATAAGGTATTTGCATTAATAAGCAGGTGTACCTAATAAAGTAGCCACTGAGTGTATACCCTCTGGTTTTTGACATATTGGTCATGGAGGAATAGTTTTTCACTATTTATCTTATCTGTGCCCCTTACACATTTGTATGCCTCTGCTTGTTTCTCCCTTCTGTCTTCTCCACTCCAAAGAAAACAGAAAGACTTATCTAGTCCTTCTTCATCATGGAAATGTTCCACTCCCACACGGGGCATACAATATTCTAGCTGTGGTCTAACCAGAATTTGAGGCTGTACCATGCCCTTACATTCTGTGTTACAGCTGACAAAGGTCAGCATCCCATATACCTGTATCTTCCTTGCTCCCTTATCTACCTGTGCTGCTAACTTTAGTATTATTATTGGTTGTAAAAGGATAATTATTGTTTTAAGGCTGCTACATCTGTAAATATTGTGTCAGGTGAATGACTGCTCCTCCGGATTGTGGCATTGCTTGTATAAGACTACTGAGTCAACCTAGAGGAACAATTTGTCTTATTTGTTCAACTCACAAACAAGAGAAAATCTGCAGATGCTGGAAATCCAAGCAATGCACACAAAATGCTGGAGGAACTCAGCACGCCTGGCAGCATTTAGGAAAAGAGTACAGTTGACGTTTCGGGCCGAGACCCTTCGGTAGGACTGGAGTAGATTTAAAAGTGGGGGGGGGGAGGGGAGAGAGAAACACAAGCTGATAGGTGAAACCAGGAGGGGGAGGAATGAAGTAAAGAGCTGGGAAGTTGATTGGTGAAAGAGACAGAAGCCCATGGAAGAAAGAAAAGGGAGGAGGAGCACCAGAGGGAGGTGTTGGGTGGGAAAGTTAGTGTTGAAGGAATGACACCTTGTATTCTGTTTGGGTAGCCTCCAACCTGATGGCAAGACCATCTGTTTCTCAACCTTCTGGTAATGGTCTCCACTACAACCCCTCCCCCCACTCCCTTCAACATTTCCCGTCCCCTTTTCCTTCTCTCACCTCATCTCCTTGCCCGCACATCATCTCCCTCTCCCTCCTCCCTTTTCTTTCTTCAATGGCTTTCTGTCTCTTTCATCAATCAACTTCCCAGCTCTTTACTTCATCCCTCCCCCTCCAGGTTTCACCTATCACCTTGTGCTTCTCTCTCCCCTCCCTCTACCTTTTAAATCTACTCCTCAGCTTCTTTCTCCACTCCTGTCAAAGAGTTTCGGCCCGAAGCATCGGCTGTACTCCTTTCCTAGTCTTTGTTCAATTCCTGAGTCTTGGTGCATTTATTCAGCACTTCACACAATGCTCAGTAAAGGCCAGATGCTCCAGCCCTTTAATAACACTGAACAGTCTGTCCAAACTAAAAAAAATGCTTACAGATTTAACAGAGTGTTTAGTCATTTGAACCAGTAGTAAACCAAGCTCAATTTTGCAGAGCCTCGTAACGCAGAAGGCACCAGGTGAAGTGATGGTACTGCAGCCTGTAGCAAATGAAAGATGGAAAATTGTTTGTGGCAAACTGCAAGTTACATGCAGTAGATCCCAATAAAATTCCATGCCGTGGAACACGTTGGAAATGGTATGCTCATATTGCATGCAGTCGTGGCTGAGTAATGGATATAAAGTGATTCACGTAGGTGCAGCTTTCACTTGGATGCATACAGGTCAAGGGGAAAGTACAGTTATTTGTGTTCTGAAGGGTTTTAGCTGTGATTATTTTTCACTTTTAAGATATGATATTTGATAGGGAAGAGGGAGAATTAAATGGTCCGTGGATTGCCAAAAGGTAGAAAGTCAATAAGCATTTCTCATGCTTTGTTCAAGTGCAAATGGATTGAGTCATTTTTAATATTGTTCCATTTTCAAAATAAAGCTTCAGTTTTTGTTTTGGATCAGTAAAACTTTCGAGGCATTGAATTCATCTAACTTCAGACTACCAGGAGTAATGAAATCCTGATCCCAATACCATTGAGATTTCAAAGTTCAACCTATTATAAGAGTATGTATCTATCACCACACACTACCCTGAGATTCATTTTCTTGCAGGCATTCACAGTAGAACGAAGAAGTACGATAAAATCAATGAAAATCTATGCATAAATACAGATGGCAAACAACCAATGTGCAAAAGAAGGCAAAATGTGCAAATATAAAAAAAATAATAAAAACAAAACCAAATTCTACCCGTAGGTATAAAAAGAAATACACTTTTACTTTAGATATGGAGACATGCCTATGGAATAGAGTGGTACGGCTGCTGCCTGGGGTTCGGCAGGACATGCCTGGAGCGAGCGCTGGGCGTGACAGTAAGCGAACCATTAATGGTGCATCTCTGGACAGGCAGACAGGAAACCCAAAAAAGATACAGCCAGCATTCAAAGTAGCCCACCAACACCACAGACTGTGACTGCTGCAGGCGCTGCTCAGGGGAGCTGTCCACTTACAACTGGGACCACGCAAACAAGTTAAGAGAAGAAAGACATGCATGAAATGGTCACTAGAAGTGTATATTATTGGATAACGGAACTGGAGACTGACATGACGGCATTCAGGGACAAACTTCATCACCAGTTTATAGCGCAATATCCCTTCCTGCAAGCAAATACACAAAGAACTGCAGATTACCATGGAGTGATAATAAAAAATAACTTAATAGACATGTTAAACCAAATAAAACATGAAGTTGCACAAGAGCTAGAAGGAAAGCAACCTAAAGACCACACGGCACTATACATGAAATAATGAAGGTACCAAGCCTCGAAGCATTGATGAAAATAGAATTACTTCAACAGCAGCTCCACAACCTGACGGTAATGGAAACAACATAGAGGTACAGCCTCCACAAATTGCAGATGATGAAGCAGAACTTTCAAAGTTATCCTAACATTTAACAGAATACGTGGGCATTGACCCAACAAAAATATCCCACATACCAAAACAAAACAAATCATCAAAATTTGCAAAAAATATTAATACTCTCAACAATATTATATTACCACTATATTTAGGAAATCTTGAAACATCTGAAGAACTACACACAATACCATACTGCACGGCATTAGCAGCAGTGCAGTGCAATGGCTCCAGAATAAAGGCAATCATTAATAGAAACCCAAAACTGAGTAATGAACTAAGAACACCAATGTGGGAAAAGAGATTAAGAAACAAAATTGAAACCTTAAGAGCAGAAATAGCCTACCTAATGGAGTATAAGATGAATAACTGGAGCAAGGAAGTTAAGAGAAAAGCTAAGGAAATATGAGGTGCATGCACGATAACAGAAGCATTGTAGAATTTATAGAGTACATACATTAAAACAAAACATTGGTGCATACAAATCCAGATTAAATAGATACCTGAAATGCACCAGACAAAGGAAACAGAATTGTCAGTTCAGGAACAATGAAAAAGGTTTCTACAGGGCATTGATAGTAAATTTGACTATCAAAATATCACTAACCCTTTAAGACCATAAGACCATAAGATATTGGAGCAGAAGTAGGCTATTCAGACCATTGAAACTGCTCTGCCATTCAACCATGGGCTGATCCAATTCTTCCAGTCATTCCTTCTCCTCTGCTTTCACCCCACATCCTTTGATGCCCTGGCTAATCAAGAACCTATCTATCTCTGTCTTAAATACATCCAATGACTTGGCCTCCACAGCCCTTGTGGCAACAAATTCCACAGATTTACCATCCTCTGACTAAAGTAATTTCTCCTCATTTCAGTTCTAAAAGAACGTCCTTCAATCCTGAAGTTGTGCACTCTTGTCCTAGAATCCCCTACCATGGGATTACTAAGAAACACTGAGATGATGAACTTTTGGTCTAAAATTTGGTAAAAAACAGTGACACACAATCAAGAAGCAAGTTAGATTGTGGAGGAAAAAGAATGCACATACAAAATTGAAGACATGCAAATACCTGAATTTATAATGGATATGCTAAAAGTGGTTATTAAAAACACCCATGACTGGAGAAGTACTGGCAGTGATAATATTCATAATTATTGGTATAAAAATTTACTTGCCTTCATCCACACCTATTAATACATGTAATGCCCTGGTTCACATCTTTACTGTTATGCTGTAGGTATTTCATTTAGCAGCTCTGTAAGAGCGGCTGTTCTGCTTTCAGCCTGTTTGGGTTACTGTTGAAGATAAGGGATGATGTGGAATGTATGTCATCCAATTAGTGGGAGGTTTTCTTGGTGAGGGACAATAAGGTTGGGCTTGGAGGTTTTGGTTCAAGAGGAGATGAAGCGAGAAGACCCTGGGGAGAATCGGCCATAGCATACAATCCGGTGGGAGATCCGTTTGTTTGAGATGGATTACGAGCGACATTTGCAGGGTGGTGTGTGTTTTCACATTGACCGAGGGCACAGCACGTGAGTGACAAGAAGTTCGAGGTGAGCTCCAACTTGTGCACATTTGACTGTTTAATTAGAATGGGCTCTTTTCTTTTTGTTATTCTTTACTAACCCTTCAGTTAAGATTTACGAACATAACTCCTTTAATCGTATACAATGTACTATCTGTTATTTTGTGGCATTAATTTGTAACAGGGTAGCAATTGACACAGCATCCACACAAACCGAGGTGTGGGGTGGGATCAAGCGTGCCTTAATCTCCCAAGTTTGGCAGGGCCGGAGATTGTTTTCCCTAGACTTATGCAGCCAAGGAAACCAAGGTGGTTTCAACATGTTTCTTAAAAATCCAGAAAAGTTGCCCGAATTTTTGACAGAAGATAAAATATATCTCCTGCCTAAAGGGAAAATTACAAATGACCCATCAAAATCTTATCCTATTGCTTGTGTACAAGCCATATATAAAATTGTAACAACATACATCTCGCAACTGATCACCACTCACTTAGATAACCACAATATACATACAGAAGAGCAGAAGGGATGCCGTAAGGGTATGAAACGATGTAAAGACAACTGATAGATTATGTAATTCTAAATCAAGCCTAGAGGAATGGCAGAAACCTTTCATGTTGTTGTATTGACTACCAAAAGCATTTAATTATGTCCCACACACATGGTTAATAGAAGTTCTTAATATATATAAACTACACACAGTACTTGTGAAATTCCTGCAAGATCTGATGAAGCATTAGCATGCTATAATCACCCTATCTATTAACAACCAAAAAAGAACAACCACCATTCTCAAAATAAACTGAGGCACTTATCAGGTTGACTCCTTAAGTCCACTATGGTGTTGTCTAGTTTTAAGCCCACTTTATAATTTACTAAATCGGATGAAAATAAGTTATCAAATCAGAAACAACCAAATTATACCTTGGCAAACCTTCTATATATGGATGATTTGAAATTATATGCTCCTTCATCAGTAAAGCTAAAGCAATTTATTCCATAGTCCCGTTGAAGGGTCTTGGCCCGAAAAGTCGACTGTACTTTTTTCTATACATGCTGCCTGGCTTGCTGAGTTCCTCCAGCATTTTGTGTATGTTGTTTTTACAGCATCTGCAAAATTTCTCTTGTTTGTAATTCAATAGAAGAACTATTTTAAAAGTTATAAACATGAAGTTTGGACTAGGTAAATGCAGAATATTAAACATAAAGAAAGGTGCAATAGAGCTAATCGAATATAAAACAAAGCAGCAGTATACAATACACCCCATGGATGAATATGAAACATATAAGTATTTGGGATATCAAGAAGCAAAGAAAATAGATCATACTGTGATAAAAGGAAAACTTTCGACAGAATTTACTTCAAGGCTTAAGAAAGTCTGCCAAACAGGTTCGATTGTAAAAAGATAACAGACTATAAACTCTTTCGCTATACCTTCATTAACGTATTCTTTTGGCAGGATATCTTGTTCTGAAACTGATGTGGGAAATTTATAACGAAAAATAAGAATTGAAATGACAAATTTTAGAAAACATTATGTACACTTGAGCGTGATTAGATTAACACTACCTTGGACAGAAGTAGGAAGAGGAATAACAGACATAAAAAGTTTACACAACAGTCAGATAAAACTTCTCAGGATATAGTCTCATCAATGAAAACAAGATTCAACACACCTTGCGAGAATATGTAATTCTGATAAGAAGTACTCACCACTAAACTTAAATGAAAGCACAAGCCAGAAAAAGAAGAAATTATCACTTTAGAAGAAAAAGTTAACTAACAGAAGAGCTTGGACCCTCCATGGAAGACATCCCCATGATCTGAGCAGACTAGATGTTGATGAGGAAGTGTCGAGTCCCTGGCTCAGAGTTGGAGCCCTCTTTCCAGAAACAGAGGGGTTCCTTGTGGCAATACAAGACCAGGTGGTTAACACAAACTATTATCAAAGATACACAATAAAAGACCAACAAATTCAAGATGATAAATGCAGAAAATGCCAAGAGAAAACTGAAACAATCCAAGACATTACAGGATCCTGTAGCAGTTTAATTCAATCTGATTAATTACACAAGCACAATCAAGCGTCAATCATCACTCATCAAAATCTTGCTTTAAAATACAAACTCACATATGACACCATATCTGACTATAAATACAAGCATGTTAGTCAGAGTCCTACAAATTATACTGCAACTGATCCATTATTACAGATAGGACAATCCATAATAACCAGCCAAATATGATATTACAGAACAAACAAGCAAGAATAACATACTTAATAGGTATAGCCATTCCAAGCACACATAACATACAAAAATCAATGTGAAAAACACCAGAAATATGCTGAATTAAAAGAGGAAGTTGATAGACTTTGGAACATGAGCAGGGTATACATAGACCCAGTAGTAATATATATAACTGGTTTCAGTCCAAAGTCACTACACAATAGCATTAAACAATTAGGCCTACACAGCAATACTTATGTAAAGTCATAATATTAAACACCATTAAAATAGTCCGAAAGTTCCCAGCAATCGAGAAATGAGTATGCTTGGCTATGCCCATACCTCAGGATTTTACCAGCTTGAGCCGAGAAAAATAGTTAGAATAAACAAGCAAATAAATAAAATTGAGAACATGAGTTGTAGAATTTTGAAAGTGAGTCCATAGGTTGTAGAATCAGTTCAGTGTTGAAGTGAGTGAAGTTGTCCACACTGGATCAGGAGCCTGAAGGTTGAAGGTAATAGCTGTTCCTGTTCCTGGTGGTGTGAGACCCGAGGGTTTGTACCTCCTTCCCAATGGCACAGCGAGCAGAGAGCATGGCATGAATAGTGGGAGGGGTCCTTGATTATGGATGCCGCTTTCTTGTGGCAGTGCTTCTTGCAGGCATGCTCAATGGTGGCTAAACATAACGAATTTGGTCACTCGCTATCACCCCCCCTCCCCCCCCCCCGCAGCTTTTGCCTCTATCTCCACCTTTGCCTGTCCCACTTGACTCCATCTGCCAATCATCTCCTCATCACCTGGATCCACCGATCATTTACCGGCTCTTGTCTCACCCTTCCCCTCCCCTCTATATTTTTAAGTTCAGATGAAGGATTTTGACGTAACATGTCAACTGTCTAGTGCCCACCTTAGTTCCCTCTAAATGTGGTGCCCGACTAGATGAATTCCTCTCGTAGTTTCTTTTTTTTTGCTCCTGATTCCAGTGTCTGCAGTCGCTTGTGTCTCCATGAAGGAAGAGGAAGCAGGCAGTGAGCATATTGTCTCCCGAGCCACTTCTCAGATTATTGACATGGTTGATCCAATATTGCAGTCACTTCCCTGCCCTGATCCCCAATCCTACTCTCACACTATTATTTTTAAAAGTACTGCTATCCTTACATCTGAAGAGGATCTCAGAATCTTTTAGTGTGGTCAGTCTTTTGGCTCCTAGTTCTGTTTTTATTCATTTCTTTGGGATCTGACCATGTATGGCAGGAATATTACTTTTTACCCACCCCTTGGAATTGCAGCTCCTTGCTGCTGAAGCTACTTCCACACTATGGTTGGGAGGAGTTTGCCAGGATATACTCCTGGTGAGGATGAAGAACCAGCAGGACGTTTCCAACTTAGGCAGGAACCTGCAGGAACAGATATTCCCATATGTCTCATAAATGACATGCTGGAGGAACGCAGCAGCTCAGGTAGCATCTGTGAGTGGGGGAGGGGGGAATGAATTGTCAGCGTTTTGGACTGAGACCCTTGGAGTATTGCATGCATTTCTGGTCACCTACCTGCAGGAAAGATATCAATACGTTTCAAAGAGTGCAGAGAAAATTTACAAGGATATTGCTGGGACTTGACGATCTGAGTTATAGGAGGTAGGCTGAATTGGTTAACCTGTATTCCCTGGAGCATAGGAGAATGAGGGGAGATCTGATGGAGGAATACAAAACTGAGGGGTATATATAGGGTTTTCGTAAGAAGGCTTTTCTCAATGAGGTAAGCTGGGAGTAGAACAAAAGGCCATAGGTTAAGGGTGAAAGCTGAAATGTTTGAGGGGAACGTGAAGGAGAATTCTTCTCTGAGGGTGGTGAGAGCTTGGAGTGAGCTGTCAGTGGAAGTGAAGGATGCGGGATCAATTTCAACATTTAAGAGAAGTTTGGATAATTACATGAATGGGAGGAGTATGAAGGGCTATGGTCTAAGTGCAGGTCAATGCAAATGGGCAGAATTATAGCTTGGCATGGACTAAATTGGACAACGGGCCTCTATCACTCAGTCTCCGTCTGGACTACAAAGGAAGAGAGCGGAAGTCTGTTCATTTCCCTCCATAGATGCTGCCTGACCTGTTGAGTTCCACCATCATTCTGTGTGTGTTGCTCAAGATTTCCAGCATCTGCAGACTCTTGGCTCCCATATACCTATTGTCCCTGTTTATTCTGGTGTTGGAATGGCCTGGGCAAGGAACTACAAATTAATGGCTCACACTGCAGACACTGTGCAGCAGTGATGGAAATAATGCTTGGTGTGGAAGGGGAAACCAATCATGCAGGATGCTTTGTCCTAGATAGTGCTGATGTTTTTGAGAGTCGCTGGGGCTGTATTCATTCAGTACTCCATCATGCCCCCTCCTTGTATATGGTGGAAAGGCTCTGGAATGACAGGAGATAAGTCCAGTGAGTTTCTGGTCAACGATGACTCAAAGGACTTCCCTGTGCTGGATCCTGAACAAAAAAAAACCTCCCCCACCTCTTTCCTCTTTCCCAATCACCCTTTTAATACTATTATTATATTTGCCTTCAGCTCTCATTTGAAAATTCTTGTTGAATTTGCCCAATATCTTTTTCAGATAGTACCTTACAGAACAGATCACATCGTAAAGCAAAAATGCCCTCTTCTCTTATAAGGTGACTTGATAGAGGTGTACAAGATGAGAAGAGACATAGATGGAGTGAACAGCTAGGGTGGAAATGACTAATATGAGGGGGCATAATTTTAAGAGGATTTGAGTAAAGTATCAGGGAGATGTTCAGAGGTATGTTTTTTACACAGAGAGTGGTGAGTGTGTAATGACCTGTTAAAGGTGACGGTAAAGCCAGATACATTTGGGACATTTAAGAAACTCTTAGATAGGCACATGGATGATAGAACAGTGGAGGAATATGTGGGAGGGAACAATTAGATGCTCGTAGCGTAGGTTAACAAGTTGGCACAAAATTGTGGGCTGAAGGACTTGTACTGTGCTGTTCTATAAAACCAAAGATATCTTTAATCACAAATAGAGGCTATTCAGCCAATCGATTATCCACCATTAAAAACCACCATCACCCAGGCATGCCCTCTTCTCATTGCTAATATCAAAGAGGAGGTACAGGAGCCTGACAACCCACACTCAATGTTTCAGGAACAGCTTCTTCCCCTCTGCCATCAGATTTCTAAACAGACAATGAACCTTACCCTTTCTGCTCTCCTTTTCCAGTGCTTGTTTAATATATATACTGTGTAGTTCTCATCACAATTTAAATTTTTTTATGTATTGCAATGTACTGCTGCCCCAAAACAACAATCTCACAACATAAAACCAGCGATATTAAACCTGATTCTGATTCGGAATCTCAGTTCCTGAGGGTTCTTTATTCAGTTCCTGTCCATGTTCTTCCCCCTTTTTTTTCCTCTATAAATTCAATCCGTTCATATGTCAACCTGATTCCCCTTTGACAGTATTTTTGATGATATTTCCCCCAACATTACAGGCAATGATTTTTATCACCAGCCCCTGTAATTTTCCTTTCATTTCCACTCTACTGTTTTATTCTTTGTTTTAAATCTATGTCCCAGGTGAGTGTAGGAAACAGCTTCTCTTTATTAATCTTGTTTAAATTCATTATGATCTTTTTCACCTTTATCAAACACCATCCAATTTTTTTCCTTTTTTGCTTCTTTTACCTTAAATCTGCACTGAACTGATGCTTGACCCTAATGTTAGAGAAAATGGTTCAGTTTCGTATAACTAAGGCCGTTAATAACTTTGAACAAGTCCATTAGGTTTTCCTTTAGCCATTTCTGCTTTAATGAGAACGAGCTCGATCTCTTTAACTCTTTCCATCTTACTAATGACCAGCAGTCCCAATGTCATTCTGCTAAATCTTTCCAAAGTCTAGGCATCCTCCCAAAAATATGGTTCCCTGATTTAGACAGAATTCTCCATTGGGGTTATCTCTTTGATGATCGATTTTAAAAAAAAACTTAGTTTCTTTGCTTTTATATTTTAGGCATTATTTATAAACCCAAAGAGCACTAATACTTTTGCAGGAGTCTTACCAACTTAGGTTGTCACTTTCACAGACTATGTATTACTTCCAGAACTCACTGCTCCTGTGCCATCTCAAAATTGTATGATTTATATTTTATTCTTCACATTCTCCCTTCCAAAGCATATTACTCCACAATTCTTTGCATTCGGCTTCATCTATCATGAGTCTTTCAATTTCACTTTTTCATTTCACGTACATCTTACGTCTTCCCAATACCATCCCCTCGAGAGCAGCATTATGTGTATCTCTCCAGTCTGAAAAATATTCATTTTCCCACTACTATTTGCTATCTATTCCTTAGTTAATTTCAAATTCTTGCTGCCACTGCCCCTTTAACCCCAAACACTTCAATTTTGATAACAAACCCCTTATTGCTGTGCTTCGTCAAATAACATTTTAATATCTCGCTGTGCATCAATTCATGTTATTGCTCCATCAAAAACTTAATCAAATTTATTAGATTTTATTTTCCTTTAACAAATCCATGCTACTTCTCCTTTATTAACTCTGGTCTTGACAACTTGATAGAGGTGTATTCGATGATAAGAGGCATTGATAGAGTGGACAGCCGGTGCCAGTTTTGCAGAGCTGCAGTGGCTAATACATTGCCGGGGGGTGGGGGGGGGGGGTGGAGTCAGAGGTAGGTTTTTCACAGAGAGTGTAAATGCATGGAACACACTAACGGTGGTGGTAGAGTTAAATAAACTCGGGGACATTTAAAAGACTCTTGAATAGGCACATGGATGAAAGAAAAGTGGAAGGCTGCATGGGAGGGACAGGGATATGTGGGAGCAGGTTAAAAAGTCGACCCAACATTGTGGGCCAAAGAGACTGTATTTTTCTATGTTCAAGCCAAGTGACATTTCACTTTGTCAAAGTGTCATAGACAAGTACAACACAGAAACAGTCCCTTCGGCCCATCTAGTCAGTGTTGAGCCATTTAACTTGCATACTTCCATCGGGACCATAGCCCTCCATACCGCTACCATCCATGCACCTATCCAAACTTTCCTTAAACACTGAAATCAAGCTTGCATGCTGCACTTGTGCAGGAAGCTCATTCCACACTCTCACCATCCTCTGAGAAGAAGTTTCCCCTCATGTTCCCCTTAAACTTTTCACCTTTCACCCTTAACCTATGATCTCTAGTTGTAGTCCCACCCAACACCAGGAGAAAAATCCTGCTTGCATCAACCCTATCTATACCCCTTATAATTTTGTATACCTCTATCAAATCTCCCCTCAATCTTCTCCTCTCTGTCCCAGAGTACTGTTTCAAAAGGTCTCCCATGACCAAAATTATGCTGGCTAACCCCACTCTCCCTTTGTATTCAGGCAAAAAATGTCCACAGTTGCCAGGACACAGCCTACTGAACCTAGCAACTTTTCTATTGGGAAGATTATTACTCTTTTGTTGTTGTTTGTCCATCATTGACATCGATGAGGACCTCGACACCATTATGATGGTGTCAAGACTAGTGCGTGATTTGGATTTAAGTGAGGGAGTGTTGCGTAGCGTCAGCCTCACTCTCTCTTCCCAATTCCCATCTGGATCCAGTGGCAAGACAGAGTCTAGACGGCTGGAAATGGGACTAGGCGCAGTGGATGACCAGGACATCTTCTGTGTCTTGTCCTGCTCTACACGTTCCACGACGCTTGCAGAGACCGCCTTCTTGACCGTTGGACCTTCCATTGGTCTCGTCCGCTCAATCCGCCGGAGTCTGTCTTCACATGCTGGGATAGACAACTCCCTATCTCACCGAGGGTTTGAGACCCGTCGGCTACCCTCACCTGGTTTAGCCGGCTTGTCGAAGCCGTTGCCCGGGGCGTGGCCGCTGTCACATGCAAACAGCTATGGGGAGCTACAGGTGAGAGCTGAGTGCCAGGTGGGGACCAAAGGTGGACTAACCACCCTGAAAAGGACGTGACATGTTTCCCCACCAGAGGTGCTACCCCTCTCTGACACCCCATACACTCCATACACTCTTTTAAATACTGCACTTCTAATGAGTTGAAACCTACAGAATTTTTCTACAATCTCATTTATGGCAGTTTGGAGCATGGTATTATTTTCAAAGTACTCTCCCAACAACTAGTATTTGAGGTTGGAAATCTCTCTTTTGGTACCTGATAAGAGTTCTGACCTGCCCATGAACCCATAAGCACGACCTCTGTGTTGTTCTCTTTCCATACAATTTATTTATTTATCTACCTATTTATTACTGTAACTCAGTAATCTTTTAGGTATTGTATTGCACTGCTGCTGTAAAGCAGCACATTTCATGACTTAAGTCAGTCATAATAAACCTGTTTCTGATTCTCCTCACTCCTCTGATTATTGTTCTGCTGCTCTCGTGTTTGTTTCTTTTTCACCTGGAGTAACCTTTCACTCATTTGTTCAGTAAGATTACTTAATCCACATTAAAAATATCCACCGTTCTTCTAAGAACAGAGTCTCAAAGACTCTCCATCAGCTGTCCCAAACGCATGACTCCTTACTTTAAACAGTGAACCTCAACTTTCCCACAAGCAGAAATGTCCTCTCGACATCAATCCTATCAAGGACCCTCAGGATTTTACAATATTTTTCTGTTCTTCACTAACCTTTTAAGCCAGGAATTCCCAAAGCATTCCTAAATAAATCCCAGGTTAATACTTGAAACTTCACATGATTCCAGGGTCAACCAAAGTAACAAACAAACAATGCAATAACTAATAATTGGAAATAGCTGAAGCATGTTGGTATTTCATGGTATGATGATGACCTGAAGGACCTGGGTTCTTTCAGTTGGTGAACGAACGTGCATGTAATATATTGTCAGAGTTCATGAAATACTGTGAAGCACAATGACTTTTGTTGCACGTTAGCTAGGTATTTACAATGTTCTCTTTCATTTTGGATTTCCAGCCTCCCACGCTTCCATTGCATTCCTTTATTTTTTCCCCTCACTAATCGTTCTCATTTACCTGCAGGCCCTCCCCAAGTTACACATTGGCTTCCGTTCCCGTGAATTGTTCCTAACCAGGGCAGTTTGCAAGTCAGAAATGTGGCCGTGAACCGAGGTCCCACAGATCAGAGGATACCCAATTCCCCATAGCAGCTGGTAAATCTGTCCTGCTGGTCTCACAAATGGTTATTTGTACGTACAAGCTGTATGGACATAGGTCAGGTGTTTGTAAGCTAAGGAGGGTCGGTACTAACTAACTAGAAGGACATCCCTTTAGGACAGCGATTAGGAGAAATTTATTTAAACAGATGGTAGCGAGTCTGTGGAATTCATTGCCATAGGCAGCTGTTGAGGCCATGTCATTGGATACATTGGAGTGGGGTTTTGTAGGTTCTCGATTAATAATGGTGTCAAAGGTTATGGGAAGAAGGCAGGAGAATGGGGTTGAGAGGGAAAGTAAATCAGCCATGATGAAGTGGTGGAGAAGACACAACTGGCGGAATGCCCTCATTCTGCTCCCATGCCTTATGGTCTGTGGTCTTCTGGAAACTGGATAACCATGAAACCTGGATGAACTTGGTCTCCACCCTAACAGAGACCTTCCACTTGTCCCCTACCCCCACCTCTTCTGAAGCTTAGACACACTTAGCTATTCACTTCCCCAGTTCTGATGAAATTTTAACACTGTTTCACTGCAGATGTTACCTGACCTGCTGAGTATTTGAAGCACTTATTGATTTTATTTTTCATATTACTTTTATGACTAGGGAGGCTATTGGGGCCACCAAATCTACATCACCTCTCCTAGCCATCCCATCCATCTTATTGCCCCACCTGTTTCCCAGTGGCTTATTCTGTCCCACAATCCACTTAATTCATGGATTCCACTTCTTCCCGCCTGCATTTGAAGCAATTTACAATGAGCAATTAACTCCCACAGCTTTGAAATGTGGAAAATAACGAGAGCACTTGAGAAAAACCTACAGGCTCACAGGGAGAAAGTGCACACTCCATAGCTCAGGATCGAACCTGGGTCATTGAATATGTGAGTCTGCAACACCATCTGCTGCACCACTGGGCCACTCATAGTTTCAATTTTCCACTACCCACAGCTTTCTTTTTTCTTGATTTTCACGCCCTGTCCAGATCCAGATCTCAGTACTGTACTTGGAATGATGTTTCAATTCAAAGGACTGAATCAAACCACTAAACTAAACTGATAGTTCAGAATTAAATCCATTCCTCTTTTTTGACCTCAATTTTAACCAGTTAAGACGTGCAAAGTAATTTCTTTTATGTTAAAATTAATTTACATAACTTCTGCCCAAGTTGCAATGTCAATGACTGAGGTTGATTCAGGACTCCTCCTGTTTTAGTGACAATTAGTGATGACACCATGAATTCAAATCTACAAATTAAATTTCCTTTAAATGTTTAAAAATATGCTCTGGCTCATCACAGCATCCATGTAATTGGCTATGTTCAATACCTACTGGAGGAAAAATGTTTTATTCAGACCTCAATATCTTTGGCTGAAAGCTCAGATTGTTTTAGTTACTTTTTTTTATAAGAGATTTTATCTTTAATTAAACATTGATTTTAAAACCGAAGGACTCCAGTGTGTGTGATTATGGATACTAACCATATCACCATTGGGTGATACTGGCATGTATCTCCTCGAATAATATATCCGATTTGTGGAGAAGACAGGCTGGTATTTCACCGATAAACGTTCTTATAAATACACTGCTAAATGGTTTCTCAGTGCCGGCAAATTGATTATTTGAGATTGTAATGTATTTTTACAAGCTTTCTGATATCTCTCCAACACCCAGCTGAAAATATTACCCAATTCTATTGGGTAATAGAATTAAGTGATAGATTAATAAGCGTTATAATAAATATTGCACTACAAAACTATATTAATTATGGGAGCTTGCTTTTTGAGCAAGCTCCCATATACTAAAACCTAAAAGTGGCTGCAGAGTGTATGTTTGTGCTCTTTTGATGCTGTCGCCTACCCACTTCAATATTCGATGTGTTGCGTGTTCAGAGATGCTCTTCTGCACACCACTGTTGTAACGTGTAATTACCTGAGTTACTGTTGCCTTGATCCAGTCCTCTGACTTCGCTCAAGAACAAGGCATTTTCGCCCACAGATCTGCTGCTCATTGGATTTTTTTTTGTTTGCTTTTTGCACTGTTCTCTGTGAACTTTAGAGACTGTTGTGTGTGAAATTCCCAGCAATTAGCAGTTGCTGAAATACTCAAACCATCCCATCTGGCACCAACAGTCATTTCACAGTCAAAGTTGCTTAGATCACATTTCTTCCCCATTCTGATATTTGGTCTGAACAACAAATGAACCTCTTGACCACGTCTGCCTGCTTTTATGCATTCAGTTGCTGCCACATGATTGGCTGATTAGATAATTGTACTAATAAGCAGGTGTACCTAATAAAATGGCCACTAAGTGTGTATGCATTCTAAAATATATGTTCAATCTCCTATCTTTTTTTGGGAACTATAGTGATTACTAGTCAAAGACTTTGTATGTGCTGGTGACCTGTGCTATTTGTTATTGAAGTACTAACCAGCAGGTGTCATAAGGAGGTGGCTAGGAACGGACCCAAGTGCAAGACACAGACACTGAAGTACTAGGGACAGGACTAGGATACAGGGTGAGGTCAAGGACATGGACACGAAAACCGTGAACCCGGAACAGGACTGGACAAGAGAGCTAGGAGCCTGGGCTTGGACTCCGAGCCAGAGACTGGACAAGGACCCAGTACCTGGGTCTTGCCTCTGGCTCGGACCCCAGAACTAGGCAAGGATGAGGCTTGGCTGGCAGGCAGGATGAGGCTGGAGTCTTCAGGCTTGAGGCTAGAGGCTAGGGACGAGGTTTGGCAGGAGGTAGGAGGCTGGAAACTTCAGGCTTGAGGCCGGAGGCTAGAGGCTTGGCTGGAGACTGGAGGCTGGAGGCTACTCCTGGGCAGGGCGCGGATCACAACCCGACGGAGGCAAGGGACAGGAAGGGACAGAACCAACCGCAGGTAACGGCAAGACGGCCTGGCTTACCAGGCGGAGGCAAGGGACAGGGAGGGAGCTAGGTACAGGGTGGCTCCAGGACAAGACTGCAGGCGAGACGAGGTGAGAGTTACCAGTAAAACAAGGCAAAGCTTCAGGTAATGCAAGGCGAAACGAGAACTTCAGGCGCGGCGAGAGTTACCGGCAAGACAAGGCAAGGCTTCAGGCGAGGAAACAGGAGGCAGAGGAAGGGATACAAGGAGTAAGAACAATCCAGCAGCCACGCCCTGGTCTCTGAAGGTATTTATGCAGCCAGCCCCAACAAGCATCAGCTGCCTCAATTAGAGCTCAACAAGAACAGAAACAGGGTAGACAGGAAAACCTGGAGCAAGGGTCGATGGACCGGACTGTGAACCGGAATATGGACTTCACGGACCGGACCATGACAGCAGGTCACAGAACAAGGGGTTATTATTAACAGCCACTGTAATGATATTCAGTCTGTTGAGTGTGGCTAAGGTCTGTACTACCAGAGTCCATCTCTGGAACACTTATGGCCTCTAATGATTTGTCAGTCATCTGTCTCACACCACCAGAGGCTTTCACAGAATCAGTTTTATGCCCACGAGTCTTGCTGTGCTATGTCCATTAAAGGGTCCCTCTGAGTTATCAGTTTCCTGTTGGACGCTTTCTTGCTGTGCTGGAATGGAGAGCTCATCTTCCAATTCATTCTGTTCACTCGGGAGTTCCCCTTTCTGCCCCTGCCCCTGCCCCTGCCCATTGCCATATCAGAGGCTTCCACTCATCATTGCTTCCGACACATTACTGGTGACTGCACTGTATGAACACTTACAAAATCTAGGCTCCCCATTCTGTGATGGCCAAGGCACTTCATGTGTACCCTAAACATCTCACTGGTTCTGCGCTTCCCACATCACAACGCGTATTTCCATTGTCACAAATGACAAAAGAAGAAAACGGACTCCAGCAAAATTTAGTGACTCCTTGACTTTTAGTAAACAGCACTGACAGTTCATATTTCAACTTATTGCAACAACTTGAAGACACAAAACTTTTCAAGCAGAAAGCGAGGATCAATTAGTAATTAGTGACACTTGATGGATTGGAGCCTCAAGTACTCTTGATGTGTAAACATATCCTTAATGATGCAAGGTGTTTATCTGAACTTTAGTGCTGCTTCTTCAGTGGACAGTGCCAACAGGTCTGAGTTTGAACATTCTGCAGAGGATATAAAGGAAATGGAACAACAGAAAGCAGAACTTTGTAGATATGATTTTATATGCCAAGGTCTCTCTCATTCTATAATTAATGCAAGCCGTGCGTATTGTTCCCTTCTCACTCCTTCCATTTAGAGTTACTTCTTAATTTGACCATTAAAAGATGGGCCAGTTACCAAAGCCAGAGCCACACATCTCCATCCATCTGCAAACTGCCAGTGTGTCATGGGGAATAAAATATTTTGATAACTTGGCTGATTGTCATCAGTGGGATTAAAATATCACAAATTTGAATGTTTGAATAATACATACATTCATAAACACACACACACATTGCAATCTAATTGAGACCTCTTAACGTGGCTTATTTTTTTCCCCCTTTGCCAATGTTTAATTATTTCACAGTTTGCCAATTGTGGCTTGATTCTGTTGTTAATTACTAAGGAGAAGGGGCAATTTCCAAACAACGGAGAGATGGTTTGGAAATTACAGACAGCTGATGCTTTTTTCATTATCCTTTTCTATATTACAAATTTTGAATAGCTGAGTATCACCTAGAGGGAGGGAAAATCTTAAACACAATTTGAGTTCAGCAGAAGGATTGAACAAGAGGAGGTAAACATCACAAAGCATCCTGCAAGGTAGTGTTAATGCACAACAGTAATGCAAGGAATAACACAATGGAAACATTACAATAATGTAGTCAAGATACATCAAATAGTAATTATGCAAACAAAAGCGTAACAAAACACATACAAATATATACTAGTGCTGGCATTGCAGGCTATTAATCTCGAGAAAGAAGACTGATCATCTCACCATGCAAGCAATGCTGGGTCCCTCTCCATCAGCTTCCTAGGTTTCATCATTAGTGGGGAACTTTAACTGGACTAGCCATGTCAATACTGTCATGTAATAGCAGGTCAAAGAATGGTATTTTCTGGTGGGATCCACTCCGAGACTTACCAGCCATTCCCTGTTTTGTAAGATATAAGCTGGCGGTGTGGTGGAATACACAGTGCTACTTTCTTAGGTTCAGGAGGGAAGCTAATAAAGAGGCTACTGATTGCATTTCTGTATGTTCGAGGTCTTTTGCTGCCGGGGCCCAACCACTTCAAAGTTCAACATGCCATGCATTCAGAGATGCTCTTCTGCACACCACTGTTGTAGCAAGTGGTTACTTGAGTTACTGTCCCCTTCCAGTCAGCTTGAACCAGTCTGACCATTCCCCTCTGACCTTTCTCATTACAAGGCAATTTCACTGCTCACTAGATGCCCTTGAGTTTTTGCACCATTCTTTGTAAACTCTTGAGACTGTTGTCTGTGAACATTCTAGGAGATCAGCTATTGCTGATATACTCAAACCACCCTGTCTGGCACCAAAAATCATTCCACGGTCAAAGTCACTTAGAATACATTTCTTTCCAATTCTGATGTTTGGTCTGTTCAGTTCTTGGTTCAGCAACTGAAGCTCTTGACCATGCCTGCATGCTTTTATGCATTGAGTTGCTGCCACATGATTGGCTCATTAGATATGTGCATTAGCAAGCAGCTATACAGGTGTACCTAATAAAATGGCCACAGAGTGTTCATCTACTTGAAAATTTAAAAAAAACTGTGGATAGAAATCTAGAATAAAAACAGAAAATGCTGGAAATCTTCAGAAGGTGAGACTGCATTTGTGGAAAGAGAATCGGATCTAATGTTTTAGGTTGAAGCACAAATAGCGCAACAACGCAACAACAATGTTGAAACAAATTAAAGGTAGCTTAGCAATTGCTGAAGGTAAATATACACAATTAGTAATCATTTCAAGCGGCATTGGAGTTAGACTATTCATGGAGCCATACAGCAGAGGAATGTGGCCCAACATATCTACATTGTGCATATGATCTAATCCAATTCATCAGCATCTAGTCTGTAGCCTTTGCAGTCTTGGTGATTGAAATGTTGTCTAGATACTTTGCCGGGATTCTTCGGAAGGAATCAGGGAGGTCCCTGGAAGGTCCAAATAACTCTAATCCTGTCTTACACTGACATCAGTGGAGGAACAAGATCACAAAACCATGGTGTAAAAAGAGCAAGGAAAGTCACTAGCTTAAGGTGTGACTTTCAATGCAGGCCAGAAACTTGCCTCATATCACTAATAAGATAAACAGTTTATGTCATAGACAACAGCTCTTGAGGATTGCATTGCAGTGAATGTGATGGAAAGCAACACGTTCAGGTTTTTGAAGAGAAACCAGTTGCTCAGGTGGAAGGGGAAAGGGTATGGGATTCATCTAGGAAACAGCTGGGTGCTTCACATGTATTGCTGCTAAGATTAGTTTACCGAAACAGTTCAAGAAGACGGCTGAAGTATTGTATACACCTTCCCGTCCTAATGAGAATGAATAACCTGCGGTAAGTGTATTCAGAAAAACAATTAATGCCTTTAATATGATTGTCTATCACAAAGTGAGTATGTCATCAGATGTGATTTATGTACCACTTTGGGCAGGATAATAATTCACTTACAATAAGAGACACATGCGAACTATGCAGTCAGCACTATGAGTGGAATGTAAATCAGACGGTATAGGTGCCCTTAACATATCCTTTATTTTTCCTGATCTCTGCAGATTTGCTTACTTTCGCCTCGCACCAAAGATAGGGATCGATTGTAAACCAAATTAAGAACTGATTGTTTTTTAGTGTAATGGTGATCTTTCTTTTTACTTTAAGATGTCTTAACCAGTGTATAATTGTGATATGTGCCCTAATTAATTGTGAAAATAAAAGGAATCTACTGCATAACGTGCAAGGTTTTGATCTATTCACGGCCGGGCTAAATATCACTGCTTTTCACATTCTGGTTTTAGGCAGACGTTAGCTGTGTCCTTTAGGATGGAAGTAAAATTGGGTGCTGCAGTGGTTAGTGTGACAGCTCAGGGTATTTCACAGTTCAGAATGCAATTCTGGCACCGTTTCTATAAGGAGCCCCTGCGGAATGTGTGGGTTTCCTCCTGCAGTCCAAAGACCTACCGGGCAGGTTAATTGGTCATCGTAAATAAGTTAGAGCTAATCAGGTTTGTCGGGGGTTTGCTGGGGCAGGGTAGCTCAAAGGGCCAGAAAGGCTTACTCCGCACTGTGTTGCTAAAATAAAATAAGTGTTCTCTTTCCAATCATCCATATCAGTGAACTGACTTCACACCAACAGCTTATTTTTGCCATTGTTCTGCAGGATGACATCAATCAAGTACAGAAATGGACCGCATCTCAACCTGTTATTGTGCCGGAATTATGTTTGCTCTCTGTTAATGCAGTTAAATAAGGCCTGAAAATAAATAAAAAAAGTGATGTTTGTGTGCCATTCCAGTCAGCCCTTATAGGAAGGTTGTGGAGACTTTGGAAAAGGTGCAGAGAGTCTAAGCAAGAAGCTGCTGGATGAGAGGGTATAAGCTATAAGGAGAGGCTGGACAAACTTGAATGCTTTTTTCTCTGAACTGCTGAGGCTGAGGGAAGACCTGATTGAGGAAGTTTATAACATTATTAGAGGCAGAGAGAGGGTAGGGAGTCAGAATTTTTTTTGCAGGATAGAAATGTCAAATATTAGAGGACTTGCATTTAAGATGAGAAGAAGAAAGTTTAAAGAGGATGTGTGGGGCATGTTTTGTTTTACTCAGAAAGTGGAAGGTGCCTTGAATGGGCGGCCAGGGGTAGTGGTAGAAACAGGTGTAAATAGTGAAATTCAAGAAGTTTTTAGACAGATGCACAAATATGTAGGGAATGGCGGGATACAAATCATGAAAAAAACATAGCCTCCCTCCACATCATCCAAGCCGTGCTCTGTTGATGATGAGTGAGTGTTTGCTGCCAATTCTCAAGTTGGGGAACCCGAAATAAAAAGCAATGCTTCGGACTAAGTGTTTTATCGAAATAGCGGCTGTTGTCTCCCCTCTCGCCGTGGAAGGAGCGATATCTGTCTCTCCCTTGTTAGTGAGAGAGAGAAAACCTGTGGGATGTCAAGAACGTTGGAGTGCAGTTGGTTTTTGATGGGCTGTAGACCGTGGACTCTCTTTGGGGATTTTGCTGTTGTTTGCATGGTGTTGGTAGGAGTGCTGATGGTTTCTGTTAGAATAAGTTGTTGGGGGGGGGAGGGTTGATGCTGCTTGCTCCCGCTTGTGTGTGGGAGGGGGCGGGGGGCTTTGGGGTTCTTACATCTGTTCTGTCATTCAACTTTTGGGATTTTCCTCTGTTTCGAGTATTTCAGGTGAGTGACAATTTCAGGTTGAATATTGTATATATTTTCTGATATTAAATGGAACTTTTGAATTTGAAATCTGAACCAAAAATAGAAAATTCTGGAAACCCTTAACATTTCAGGTAGCATCTGTGGAAAGAGAAGTGGTCAGCATTTTGAGTTAGCCATCTTTTAGCAAAACAGGAGGTACTATTATTGTTAATAAGGCCTAAATAGTTTTCAATTGCAACCATATAGTTAGTTTCTCTGACCGTGCAGTCCGGTCCTCCTGAGACAATGATTTAAGTTGGAATAAAGCTATCCCCTTTGATGATGACTCAGATGGTTTGAATACATCAAAGGAAATAAAGCAACCAGGGACACAGGTGATGTGGTCATATTGCTGAAATAGTCTATCCAAATACTTCAATAATTGCTGAGTTGTCTCTCCAAACTATCTTGTGCAATTTCTAACGGTGACAATAATTTCCAAGCACAACCTGATTCTTTTGCAGGAATGCTGGCCACTCCATGTGGGACTGTAAACAGAATTTTGATACTCCCATATGAACGGGGAACTCTCAACCATCTGCGGAATTGATCTGTGGGGCTTTGCTGATTCCAATGAACTGCTGGTCCAGCAGGAGTATACAACTTTTACTCTCTTTTCCCTGTATCTGTCTGCAAGGACAGGGAAGACTTCATCTGGCTCCAGCAAAGACATATAAATCTAAGGCAACACATGCAAATTGTCTGAGGAACTCATTAGGTCAGCATACACTCAATCGCCACTTTATTAGGTACACCTGCTCGTGAATGCAAATATCTAATCAGCCAATCATGTGGCAGCAACTTAATGGATAAAAGCAGGCAGACATGGTCAAGAGGTTCAGTTATTGTTCAGACCAAACATCAGAATCTGATAAAGAAGAAATGTGATCAAAATGACTTTGATCGTGGACTAATTGTTGGTGCCTGATAGGGGATTTGCGTATCTCAGAAACTGCTGATCTCCTGGGATTTTCATGTACAACAGTCTCGAGAGTTTAATGGTGTGAGAAACAAAAAAAATCCTCTGAGCAGCGGTTCTGTGGGTGAAAATGCCTTGTTAATGAGAGAGGTCAGAGGAGAATGGCCAGGCTGGTTCAAGCTGACACAAAGATGATAGTAACTCAAATAATCACGTTTCAACAGTGGTGTACAGACGAGCATCTCTGAACACACAAGATGTCGAACCTTGAATGGGCTACCATGGCAGAAGCACTCAAACGTACACTCAGCAGCCACTTTATTAGGTAGAGAGGAACCAAATAAAATGGCCACTGAGTGTGACAGGAGGAAACAAAATACTTGCAAAACCTCTTGTGTTTATAAATCTAAGAAAATTTATCTTTGTCGAATTAAATTTATTTAATATTCTCTTGTATATTTCACTTTCATTTTAAGTTTTGTCTCTGTCCCACAGATTTCAGTAGCATGTTTAGCATACAATATATTTGAATGTGAATGTGAATGTCTGAGGCATTCTCAAACATGGAGGCTCTTTGAGGCCTTACCAAGTAACAAAGTATTTCTGTGAGTCGAGGCCCAGCTTCCTGATGCTCAAAGAGTTGGGGCTCAGGGAGTAGCTCCCATTGGGGGTTTTGCCCAGGTCACATCAAATTGAGCAATGGACAAGATGTCATTTAGGAACAGATGAGACAGGTGGCTTGTTGAACAAGAGAGGGGAAGAATCAAAATTGGATCCGACTAATTAAGATTAAAATCGAGACACATTTTCTGCATTCGAAGGCTAAGTGAAACAAAGGTTGCAGATGCTGGAAATACAGAGCAACACATAAAATGCTGCTGGAACTCAAAAGGTCCAGCAGCTTCTATGGAAGGGTAGAAGCAGTTGACTTTTCAGGCTGGGAGAGCCTGATGAAGGGTCTTGGCCAGAAATATCAGCTGTTTATTCCCCTCCGTAGATGCTGCCTGCCCTGCTGAGTTCCTCCAGCATTGTGTATGAAATATTAGTCTCCCTCTCTCCAAAGGTGCTTGGACTCCATTGACTCTGAGCTGAGAAGATTTCGGTCTAGTAAAGGAATGGGAAGCAAGGAATAGAAATGGGAGAGCGATGCACATCAGCCTGATCTGACTGAAAGGCAAGGCAGGCACGAACAGTTAAATGTCAATCCTTTCCCTGTCAAACTAGAGACTCAGAATAAAATTTCCTTCCTATTTTTAGCCAAAACGCATCATAAAATAGCACTCACGTACTGTAGATCAAGATATCTTGGTTTTCAAAGGGTTGTAAAAACTGGGAACTGTGATATATGAAACAAATGAGTGACAGATTTCTCTTCTTATATCATCTTTGTGTGCTGTCAATGTTCCAAAGCATTTCTGTTTGAGAAGTCTAACTATGTACAGAAACATTAAGTGCAGCATCTTAGAAGCAACAAGATGAGTGGCCAGTTCATTTGCTTTGGAGAATCTGATGTGTGGGGCCTCCAGCAGCAGATACCACCAAGGCAAGGTTAGTCCGCCCGGTTCCCCTGCTTTTGCTGTACCGTCCAATAAGGCCATTATCACATTTTTATCTCATTGCCATTTTCCCACATATCCCTCAATATTTCTTAATCTATTGAGCTCTGTTCTGAAAATACTCACGAGCTGAGCCTCCATAATTCAGATTCAGGTTAGTTTATAGTCATACGCAGCAGAGTGCGATGAGATTCCTTGCTTGTGTATAGTTGACGGAGTGAACCATCTGAGTGAAGAAACATCTCCTCATCTCTGTCCTGAGTGCCCAACCACTGCTTTGGAGTCTGTGACCTTTGGTTCCAGACACCCCAGGATAAACATCCCTGCATCTGCCTTGCCAAAATCTGTAAGAACTTTAAAAAATTTTGCGTCTAGTTTGTTGTTGGTGCATTGGGGCCTTCACTATATCCGGTGCTCTTGGCCAACACTTGACATAATGGAGGGTGAATGGAATTGAACAGATGGCTTCTGTGATAGTGGGGCTCTCAGGGGGAGGTTGAGGTACCATCCAGTCTGGTTGAAGATGGCCAGAAATGCTTGAGCTTTGACTTTGGCAATCACATGCTGTGTTCTGTGATCATTTAGACGAGGAGGTGCTTGGAGCCTTCTCTTATTAGCTGTTTAATTGTCCATGACTATTCATGACTGGATATGGCAGGGACTGCTGTGCCTTGACCTCCTGCACTGCTTCTGGAATAACTTAGCTCTGTTTATTTCTGTGCTGCATAATCCTCCAGCCCATGGCCTAGATCCAACCTGGAGATGAGTGCCTTGCCTGCAAGTGTCTAAGTAAACTGGATCTGGGTGTGCGGCTTGCTAGCGTGGCGGTTAGCATGACGCTATTATACTGCAAGTTCTACCAAGGAGTTTCTGTGACTGTGTGGGTTTCCTCCTGGTGCTCTGGTTTCCTCCCACATTCCAAAGATGTATGGGTAAGTAGATTCATTGGTCACATGGATGTAATTGGGTGGCTCGGACACACTGGGCCTGAAGGACTGGTTACCCTGATGTATCTGTAAATAAAAATAAGAACCCAGTGGTATGGCACGGGAGACAAGGTTTCTGGCACTGCCTTTCACTGTGAGATAGTGCTTGTGGGCAGGGGTGTATGACTAGGACATAATATTGGTGGGCACAGGTCTGACACTGAAAAAAATATATTGATTCAGTACAGGTGGGTACGGGTCTGTTACTGAGCTGGAATACTAGTAGGCACAAGTTAGTCAGTTAGTCACTCTATGACACAGGGGTTCAGTACAGGTGGGCACAGGTCTGTTACTGAGGTGGAATACTGGTAGCCACAGGTTAGTCACTCTATGACACAGGGGTTCAGTACAGGTGGGCACAGGTCTGTTACTGAGGTGGAATACTGTCAGCCACAGGTTAGTCACTCTATGACACAGGGGTACAGTATAGGTAGGCACTGATTTGTTACTGAGGTGGAATACAGGTCAACATTCCTTAGTCACTCTACGACACAGGAGTTCAATATAGGTGGGTACTGGTCTGTTACTGAGGTGGAATACTGGTAGGCATTCCTTAGTCACTCTATGACACAGGGGTTCAGTACAGGTGGGCACAGGTCTGTTACTGAAAAACTAGGTACGATAATGGTTCAAGGCTGTTTCTGAATAATACTGGGACACAATACTGGTTGGTACAGGTCAGTCCTGTAAAGCACTGAGATATATTGCTGGTGGGTTTTGGTCTGTCACTGTGAAACACAGGTACAGTGCTGGTGAGAGCAGATCAGTCACTGTGAAACACTGGGCTACAGTAGGTGGATATTAGATTGTCACTGGGAGCAAATTAGGGGGCTCAAGCCTGCCAGGTGGATCACTGAGATAGAGTACAGGTTAGTACAGATCAGTCACTATAGAACACTGGGACAGTATACATGATGGCACAGGTTGGATGGAGCAGTGAAGGTGTGGTGATTGGAGCAGTGCGGAACATTGAGTGAGGCAGTGAGGGACGTTTGGTGGGGCAGTGAGGGACGTTTGGTGGGGCAGTGAAGGACGTTGAGTGGTGTAGTGAGGGACATTTAGTGGGGTAGTGAGGGACGTTTAGTGGGGTGGTGAAGAACGTTGAGTGGGATAGTGAGGGACATTTAGTGGGGTAGTGAGGGACGTTTAGTGGTGTAGTGAGGGATGTTGAGTGGGGTAGTGAGGGACGTTTAGTGGGATAGTGAGGGACATTTAGTGGGGTTGAGGGACGTTTAGTGGGGTAGTGAGGGATGTTGAGTGGGGTAGTGAGGGACGTTTAGTGGGGTAGTGAGGGACGTTGAGGGGGTAGTGAGGGACGTTGAGAGGGGTAGTGAGGGATGTTGAGTGGGGTAGTGAAGGATATTGAGTGGGCTAGTGAGGGACATTTAGTGGGCTAGTGGGGGACATTGAGTGGGGTAGTGAGGGACGTTGAGTGGGGTAGTGAGGGACATTTAGTGGGCTAGTGAGGGACGTTGAGTGGGATAGTGAGGGTCATTTAGTGGGGTAGTGAGAGACGTTGAGTGGGGTAGTGAGGGACGTTGAGTGGGATAGTGAGGGACGTTTAGTGGGGTAGTGAAGGATATTGAGTGGGGTTGTGAGGGACATTTAGTGGACAGTGAGGGATGTTGAGTGAGTCAGTGAGTGGGTAGTTATCAGCGGTAAGGCTGTAGGGAGGAAAGGTCATGGAGTTCATTGGACTGATTGCAACAACGGAGGGAGGACGATGGAGCGTGTGTTTTGAAACATGACCAAAAATATCATTACCTGTTGATGTACAGTTAGAATGGGCAGTTAAAGAAAATGTGCATGTTTTTGTGAGTGACTCTCAGAAGAGTTTTGGACTGAAATCTGAATCTCTGCAAACATGGTTGCCAACCCTGGTGCTCATGCAGATGTTAGGTATACGTAGCCTTTTGCTGTAGTCTCACCAGCTGGGCACCTCCTTTGCGGGTTCACCTAACGTGCTCTTCAACACATTGGGATGAATATAGTTCTGCCGCTCATGGTGCTTCCTTAACTGGTAGACTGTCAGAATTTGCCTCGTCTAGAATAAAAGTTCTGCGATATAACATGGTGGAGATGTCCTTGATATGAAGGCAGAACTTTGTCTCTACAAAGTTGTGTGGTGGTTACTTTTAGATACTGTCTGTGGTGACTCTCAGACTAGCAGCAACATCTTGTCCGCAATCACCATCAGCACAGGGACACCAGAAGGCTGTGCACTTAGCTCTACTCTACCTACTTCATATTTATGACTGTGAGGCGAAGCACAATTCCAATGCCATATTTCTGCTTGCTGACAATGCCACTGTTGTTGGCTGAATTGAAGATGGTGACAAATCAGCATGTAGAACGGCGGGAGGAGAAGATAGCAGCATGACGCAGCGCGCGCAGCTCTCTGGTGAAATGATATCTTATTTGTAAGTAGGATGCCGTGCACAATTCTGATTTGATGGAGACAGACGTGAGAAGCACAGAGGAACATCTGGAGAAATTTCTGAACTGCCTGGTTCGCTGCTGCTGCTACTGTGCGATCGAGAATCTCCGGAGAGAAGGCCCCAAAATCCTTGGCTTTTCCTGCTGCTGGCGACCGAGGCTGGGGTTGAAGCGTTCAGCAGAGATGGTGCTCGGTACTCAGTGATGGAGGGCTGATCGGAGCTCGAAGTTTTCGGACGGCTCAGAGTCAGACTGTGGTCGGGCACGGCAGGGAGAGTTTTCTTCCTTCTCCCGTCTGTGTGAGATGTGGGACTTTCGAGACTTTTTTTTACCATGCCCATGGTCTGTTCTTTATCAAATTACGGTATTGCTTTGCACTGTTGTAACTATATGTTATAAATATGTGGTTTTTGTCAGTTTTTCAGTCTTGGTCTGTCCTGTGTTTCTGTGATATCACACCAGAGGAATATTGTATCATTTCTTAATGCATGCATTACTAAATGACAATAAAAAAGGACTGCGTGTCGTCATAATCTAATCTAATCTAATCTAGAAGAGAGATAGGAAATCTGGCTGAGTGGTGCCACAACAACTTTTCACTCAGTTCAGCAAGACCAAAGAGCTGATATTGACTACAGGAGGAGGAAACCAGAGGTCTATGTGCCAGTTCTCATCATCAGAGGATCAGAAGTGGAGAGGGTCAACAACTTTAAGTTCCTCCATTTCAGAGGACCTGTCCTGGGTCCTGCACACAAGTGCCATTACAAAGAAAGCACGGCAGTGCCTCTCCTTCGAAGTGTGTGAAGATTCAACATGTCGTCTGAAACTGACAAACTAATATAGATGCACAGTGGAGAGTAGACTGACTGTTTGCATTGCATCCCAGCCATGCTCTCTTCTCACTGCTGCCATCGGGAAGGAGGCACAGGAACCTCAAGACCCACACCACCAGGTTCAGGAGCAGTTATTACCCCTCAACAATCAGGCTCTTGAACCAGAGGGGGCAACTTCACTCAGCTTCACGCACCTCATCACTAAACAACCTATGCACTCACTTTCAAAGTCTCTTCATCTCACATTCTCAATATTTATTGCTTATTTATTATTTACTATTATTTTGTTTGCTTTTTTTCTTTTTGTATTTGCAGAGTTTATTGTGTTTTGCACACTGGTTGTTTGTTCATCTTGTTGTGAGCAGTTTTTCATTAGTTCTATTGTGTTTATTTGTATTTTCTGTAAATTCAAGCAAGAGAATGCATTTCGAGGTTGCATATGGTAACATGTACTTTGATAATGAATTTACATTGAAGTTTGAACCCTGAGGTGCGTTAATGGATGAAATGGTTAATCCCTACTTAAAAAAAATCTGTGGAAGGACATGCTGCGATGTGACATTGTGATTCTGCAAAGGGATTATAATTGTAATAAAGGGATTGCACTGAGTGACTGGGCAAAAATCTGACAAATGGAATTTAATATATGGAAGTGTGAACTCATGCAGTTTTGTAAGAGGAATCAAAAGCTGCATTGTTATCTAAATAATCTCGGCCATGTTCTGCATTCGAGTCCAGTGATGAAGGACATCCATAGATATCGGGCTGGCTTTGGTTTCCAGGATTTGATGTCCTTGTGAGCAGGAGGCAGGAGGAGGTATGAAGGCCAGACAATCGGCAAGCCTGGACGTCAGGGTCCCCTCACCGGCTAGTCCGGGGATTGATAGTGGCGATCGGAGCTGAAAGGTCAATCAGAAGTCGAGAAGTCGAAGTCTAATGGTTGAAGCCTGGAGACCTGGAGTCTGGAAGCCTGTCCTGGAATTGGAGAGCTGTCTATGCGTGTTTGAAAAGGGGCTTGTTTTGCTTGTTGAATTCTGTGTTGCTCTGCTGAGAAATGTTGGTGCCAGGATGTGTGATAACACTTGCAGACTGCCCCCAACACATCCTTGGGTTGTGCTGGTTGCCAATGCAAGTGACGCATATCACAGCACATTTTAATGTACATAGCATAAATAAACCTGAATCTGAGTTAGAACCTGGAGAAAGATGAAAAAGTGAAGTTCAGAAGGAGCTGAGTTATCCAATGCATGAATCACAAAAAGGTTCAACAAGTAGTTAATGCAGAGACCATTTTGGCCTTTGTTGTGAAGGGGGTAGGAGTTTATACAGGATGCTGCTGGGGCCACACCTACAGCTTTAGTCGCTTTACTCAGGAAAGGATATAATATTATTGGGGTTGTTTAAAAATTCACCAAGCTAATTCCTGGGATTTCAGGGTTGTCTAATTCAGAATGGCATGACAGTTTGGATCTGTATTCAGCAATACATACAGAATGCTGGAGGACCTCAGCAGGTCAGACAGCATCTCTGGAGGGAAATAAGGAGTCATCGTTTAGGGTCGTGGCATTCGCTCCATCCGTGGCACACCAGGATCTCAATTCCACATCCCACTCCCACACCAACATCTCTGTTCACTGCCATGATGAAGCCAAACACAGTCTGGAGGAGCAAAACCTCATATCTCATCTTGGTAGTCTCCAACCTGATGGCATGAACCTCGACTTCACTAATTTCCGGTCGCTGCTTCCCTCTGTTCCTCCTCCTCACTTTGTTTTCACTCATTCTGGTGGCCTTCTCACCATTTCTCTTCCCCTTCCCCATCGTGTGGCCTTCCCATCATGTCCCTCTGGTTCCCACCTCTCACCTTTCAGCTTCTTACTTCATAACCCTCCCACCTTCTCCCTCTCCCTCACCTGGTCCCACCTATCACATTCCAGTTTATACTCCTCCCCCTCAACTCACTTTCTCATTCTGGACTCAGCCCCCTTCCTTTCCAGTCCTGATGAAGGGTCTCGGTCCAAAATATCGACTGTTCACTTCCCTCCACTGGTGGTGCTTGACCTTTTGAGTTCCGTCAGCATTTTGTGTGTGTTGCTCAGGATTTCCAGCATCTACAGAATAACTTGGAGTTTCGAAGAATGTGGGGTTGTGGTGACCCACTTTCTAGCACACACGAACCGGCTCACGAAGCAGCGCGCGCCGGCAGAGGGCCGGCCCCAAAAAGGGCGCCAGGCTATCTTCACCAGCAGGGGGAAAATCCCACGCACGGAAAGGGTCTGCGAATATGCATTTCCCATGGCAGTCCCGCCCAGGGAGGGCGGGAACGGGAAGGCTGAAAAGGAGGCCGAGAAGTTTGAATAAATCTCTTTTATCGCAACTCCAACTCTCCGACTACGTGTCGTTATTCTAGCGCTGTGTGTAGCACACTGCTACAGGGTAGCCATATTCAAATAGTATGTGAAATCTTCAGTGAATTTGATGGAGAAGATGTTGAGAGTCATGTAGAATGGACCTTTTCTTTTGAGTTGATGTGAAATTTCTTCTCTCAAATGGTCGTGCATCTCCGGAAATCTTTAGCCCAGATAGTGGAGGAGGCCTCCCTTAGATCATTAGATGTATTGAAAATGAAGTTGGATAAATATTTGAAAGATCAAGGGGTGATGGGGCACAGAAGAGGAGTTGAGGCCGGCATAGATCCGCCATGATCATATGGAACAGTGGGTTTTGTGTGAGGAGTCTACTGGCCCACTCCTGAGTCCATTTTCTGGTGTTCTGGCATTAGTTCCTACATTACCTTCTGCAGACACAATGTAGAAGCCGTGTCTTTCAGAACTTGTGTGGCTCAGCTTAAAGTTGGTGATTAGAAGCCACTCTTGCCGTCTGGCAGTGAAGCTGTCCATTCAGGGCACATTTTCTGTCTATGCTGAAGATTTATTTTGCCTTATTATACATGAAAAGGCTCTGGTTCCTCAGCTGAGGGTGGGCGATAGAGAGTCATCTGCAGAAAGTTACCTCGTCTAAACTTGATTTGGTGCCATGAGACTTCACGAAGCCTGTAGTCAATGTTGATGACTCCCAGAGCCCCTCCTTGTCTCTTTGTCACACTGAGGAAGTAGAGGCGCTGGCATGCTTTCTTCCCAATGGCGTCTACATGACTGGAGTTGTCACTTGACTGATACTTTGGAAGATGTCCTAGTTAGAGGACCCGCCCGGATTTTAATGGGAAAAATTTGTGGGTTGGACAGAACCTGTGAACACTACCTCACTTTTAAAAATATATATTATTTCTGTTGTTGCATGATTTTTAAATCTATTCAATATACATATACTGTAATTTATTCATTTATTTATTTTTCTTTCTGTATTATCGTGTATTGCATTGAACTGCTGCTGCTAAGTTAAGGAATTTCATGGCACACGCCAGTGATAATAAACCTGATCCTGATTCTGTGTTCAATGACTCTGTGACTCAATGTGTTTTCAGCTCGGTTAAGGAAAGGACTTAAAGTTCAACCACTTGATGTAACAGGTAAAAATATGAGACAGAGTTAGAAGGTGCAGAATAATTCAACCAAACTTTTACTTGCTTGAGCTATTTCCATTATTAGTAGATGTTAGCTGTATTCAGGCCAAGGAAAATATTCCTCAGCACACTTCGTAAAGGAATACCACATTCTCTAAGAAGGCCTCCAGTTAATGGTGTAAATGGTAGGGCATTGAAGAATGCAGTAGAACAGAGGGATCTAGGAATAATGGTGCATAGTTCCCTGAAGGTGGAATCTTATGTGGATAGGGTGGTGAAGAAAGCTTTTAGTATGCTGGTCTTTATTAATCAGAGCATTGAGTATAGGAGTTGGGATGTAATGTTGAAATTGTATAAGGCATTGGTAAGGTCAAATTTGGAGTATTGTGTACAGTTCTGGTCACCTAATTATAGGAAAGATGTCAATAAAATTGAGAGAGCACAGAGGAGGTTTACTAAAATGTTGCCTGGGTTTCATCTCCTAAGTTACAGAGAAAGGTTGAACAAGTTAGGTCCTTATTCTTTGGAGCGTCGAATGTTGAGGGGGAACTTGATAGAGGAGTTTAAAATTATGAGGGGGATTGATAGAGTTGATGTGGATAGGCTTTTTCCATTGAGAATGGGGGAGATTCAAACAAGAGGACATGAGTTGAGAGTTAAAGGGCAAAAGTTCAGGGGTAACATGAGGGGGAACTTCTTTACTCAGAGAGTGGTAGCTGTGTGGAATGAGCTTCCAGCAGAAGTGGTTGAGGCAGGTTCGATGTTGTCGTTTAAAGTTAAATTGGACAGGAAAGGAATGGAGGGTTATGAACTGAGTGCAGGTCGGTGGGACTAGGTGAGAGTAAGAGTTTGGTACGGACTAGAAGGGTCGAGATGGCCTGTTTCCGTGCTGTAATTGTTATATGGTTATATGGTTATATGGTTAATTTCAAATTCTCATGTGGCTCCTCTTGACATTGTACAGAGAAGATTATTGGCCACTTGGCTGGTGGAATGTGACAATAATGATTCATTAATGGAGTCCTTTTAAAAAAGCTTCCCTTGAAGTCAGCAGGCTGGGTAGTAGAGTCCAGTGTTGAGGAATCACCTTATTTAATTAGCACCGGCATTTTGATGGATGGAAGTTCATAGAGGGAGTATCCATGTGATGAATGGATGATGAAATGGCCCTCAAAATAACCAAAGAAACAAAGTTCACAATGTCCAGACCTGATAATGTTCCACCAGTATTCATCTCAGTGACAGTAATACTGATCAATCATTGACATTAATTACATCAATATAGTTTTTTCAGACTGTAACTGAACTTCCTCAATGTCAGAAAATGACATCATTATCATTAAATGTGTAAACTCTGCCAAATATTCATTATAGAATAACGAATGATCAAAGATCAGGTGGGGACATGGTGCTAGCTTGGTTTTGATTCTCCCAAACTTAACCTCAGGTGTCATTTGCAGTGAACATCCCAACTATTGAAACAAGCAGTGAGGTAGATACCAACAGAGAGTGTTACACCAGAAGACCATAAGTCACAGGAGCAAAATTAGGCCATTCGGCCCAGCAAGTCTTCTCTGCCATTCCGTCAGGGCTGATTTATTATCCCTCTCAACCCCATTCTCCTGCCTTCTCCTTGTAATCTTTGATGCCCTTATTAATTAAAAACCTATCAGCCTCCACTTTAAGTATATCCAGTGACTTTGCCTCCTCAACCATCTGTGGCAATGAATTCCACAGATTCACCACTCTCTGGCTAAAGAAGTTCCCCCTAAAACCCTTTTCTAAAGGGATGGCCCTCTATTCTGAGGCTGTACCATCTGGTCCTAGACTCCCTCTCTACAGGTAACATCCTCTCCACATCCGCACCATCTAGGCTTTTCAACATTTGATAGGTTTCAATGAGATCGCCCCCTCATTCTTCTAAACTCCAGTGAGTACAGGTCTGGAACAATTAACTGCTCCTCATAATTCAACCCTTTTCATTCCCAGAATCATTTTCGTGAACTTCCTTGGTAACTTCTCCAATGCCAATACACCTTTTTCTGAGATAAGGGGCCCAAAACTGCTCACAATGTGACCAATGGCTCATAAAGCCTCTGCATTACATCCTTGCCTTTATATTCTCCAGATGAGCGGTTGTGTATTGTACACAGTTACATGAATGCTGCTCCTTCCAGTTCATAAGGAAGTTAAGAACAAATATCTGGTTTCACAATGCAGAAATCAAAATAGAGTTATCCTTGTTGAGAAATAGGTATTTATCTTGAACAATCTGAGTAAGTGGCTGCTAAAAAGGATCCTACGATACTGCATAAATGCTGAGTGTTTGGCAAATAATCAGTCTTCAGTAATAGTTCTAATTAATTGAACTATTTCTTGCCTCTAAATCATACGTTTGAAACCTTTTGAGTCTTTCCTTTACAGCTGGAAACTGTATCCAAAAATGGTCAGGCTGAATTCAATACCTAATATAGAAAATTAAGCATTCAGTGAACCAATTAATCACTGGAAAGAGACAATAAGAGGGTCTGTTAATTATCCTAGTCAGTGGACTATGGATGAAATGGGTTTATTT
Organism: Mobula birostris; assembly: GCF_030028105.1. Taxonomy (NCBI): domain Eukaryota; kingdom Metazoa; phylum Chordata; class Chondrichthyes; order Myliobatiformes; family Myliobatidae; genus Mobula; species Mobula birostris. Next base: position 41,964,075 of record NC_092387.1, read on the forward strand.
TCTCACTTTGTGGTGTTTAAAGTGAAGACTTGTATCAAAAAGAATGCTAGCCAGCTGGCCTATTGAAGTCAGTAGTTAATTCCCATTAACTTTCTGATACCAACGATGTCTTAATTAACCATTTATCGATTAATGTTAAGAAGTTATCTTTGCAAAAATATAGGTGTATAAAATGCAGACAATACCAACAGGTATGTGAGGACTGTAAAAGAACTACCCTTTGGTGGAAATTGAGCAGGTAGCCTGTCATTGTACACCTCTTGTTTGTTCTTTGGCTTATTCATAGAATTATCATTTATAACACGAATCAGATATTTGTCTGGGCCACACTGAAGTGTTTGCCAGGGTCTGTGAATAACAGACCATAGTTTAGTGGATACTCCTGGTTTATAGTCATTGCTTTTTTCTTGGAATGACATTACTGCTAATAGTAACTCACACACTTTTTTTCCTCTGTGCTCTTCTTGGCATTTTTATTGCGCTCTCCAGGGCATCCATTTTAAATTCAAATTGAAATCTTTGCATGGTCAAAGAGCGATCAGAAAGAAAAGCAGCGGGGAATGAACATAGGGCTGTGATACTGGTCTCCCCGTGAACCTCAGATGTCAGTGCCAGGTGTCAGAAACAGCTTTGTTTCCTCTTGTTGTTAAACCTCTGCAATGAGGATTTAGTCACCATCTGGATTTTATAACTTTCTCACCTGATAATACTGCGCTGCAGTTGACCGTGCTGACTGACTTAGCAACACAAGACCCTTGAAAACCAACATCATTCTCAGAGAGGAATATAAAACTTCACAGCTCTGTACAGGCCCTTCAGGCCATGATGTGCCAACCTTAAGGACTATTCTGCTTGCTCTACACATCCCGACATGCAGACTCAATTCTCTACCAACCTCAATGGAGCATGGCCAGTCTAAGCCTTAGTGTGGGCACAAGAGACTGCAGCTGCTGGAATCTGAAAGACTGGAGAAACTCAGCAGGTCAGGCAGCATCTGTGGAAATAAAGGAGAGTCAACATCTCAGGTCACGATCCTTCTGCTGGACCTGAAACATCAGCTGTTCATTTCCTTCCACGGATGCTGCCTGATCCACTGAGTTCCTGCAGCTCTTTGTGTGCTGCTCATCTTTAGTGTGTATACTTGAGCATCAAGCGAGATAAAATTGCCCAAAACCTGTTGACACGAAGGGTTTCGGTTAGGGCTTTGGTCTTTTTTTTGAGGGAATATCCTTATGCTGCATTAGCAAAGTCTTGCTGTTTTTGTGGGAGCATTTTCAGAATGAGTGGGTTGGCTGTGATAACAGGAAGATCTGTCTGAGACAAAAGTGTATTTAGAATGTGTTTTAAATAACTCACTGACTAATTTAATGCCGTAGTCTGGGAGTAAGTCGTTTATTATCAGCTTTGCTCTGGTAAGATGTGATGTGGGTTGAATAAATCAGTCAGCGTTATGCCACAACAAAGTGAGTCTGAATACTTTTTCCCCATTAACCATTTAACATGTGGATTCAATGTAGTGTAAATGTATGAAGAGTACAAGAAAAGATTGTGGTGATTCAATGATCCCATGTACAGGGCACTCTCTTACCCCTCTCAAGGCCACTAATTCCAAGGAGCTAAAACTACAGAGGGAAGCAAATTGAGAGCTAGCTCCCTCTATCACTCTTTAACGCTCATGTCACAGCTAATAGAGAATCAGAAACAAAATCGGGTTTCATACCACCCGCACATGTTGTGACATTTGTCAATTTTGCAGCAGCAGTACAATGCATAATAATAACAATAAAATTGTGAATTACAGCAAATATATATATATATAATAGTTAAATTAAGTGGTGCAAACATGGAAATAAAAAAAAACGTAGTGAGGTAGTGTTTAAGGGTTCAATGTCCATTCAGAAATCAGAAGGCAGAGGGGAAGAAGCTGTTCCTGAATCGTTGAGTGTGTGCTTTTGGGCTCCTGTCCCTCCTTCCTGATGGTAACAACGACAACAAGGCAGAACCTGGGTGATGGGGGTCCTCAATGATGAATGCCACCTTTTTGATGTAGCGCTGATCCGCAGTGCCAGACATTCTAGTTCAATCCTGACCTTGGATGCTGTCTGCGTGGAGTCTGCATCTTCCTCCTGTGACTACGTGGATTCCCTCCAAGTGCTCTTGTTTCCTCCCACACCTTAAAGGCGTGCAGTTTGATAGGTTAATTAAAATAAGATTAATGTAGGGTTACTATCAAATGGTAGTTGATGATTAGTGTTGACTCGATGGGCTGAAGGGCCTGTTTCCATGCTGTAACTCTCTAGGCCTTCATCAAATTGTACAAGAAGGTGTGTAAAATCAATAGGGCCATAGATAAGATGAACACACTGAGTCTATTTTATTCAGTGAAATGGAATAAAAAATTAGACGGGGTAGATTTAAGGTGAGAGGGGAAATATTTAAAAGGGACCCGGGGGACAACTTCTTGACACAAAGGGTGATATATGGAATGAGCTACCATTGGGTTAGTTGAGGTAGATAAAATAACAACACTTAAAAGATGTGATTAAACTGGAGAGAGTACAAAAAAAGAGATTTGCAATGATGTTTGCAGGGCTCAGGAGACTGAGTTATAGGGAGACTGGTTTCTCATGGTTGTCATAACCAGGGGAATTACTGGGGGCAAGCTCCACTATCTATTAAAATGCTCCCAGTAATGTGCATCTCAAATAGTCTTTGACGACCAAGTCCAGCTCCTGGCCTTTACATGTGCCTTAGCTACTGAGCTAGGCAGAACCGTTTCGACTGACTGGAGAAGGGGCAAAGGCGGATAACTGGCACCTTACAACCAGTCGCTTTGGGCAGATGACACTCATCAGCCATGCTTGGCAGCTCATCTAGAAGGAAAACTCTGATCTCAAACCTCCGTTGCCTTGTGGCTACAACCACTGATGGGGAAGGTTTCGGGAGTAAACCCTGAGGAAAAATCCAGAGCTGTAGTCTCTAACGCGGTCCTATGTTGAGTTCAGTGCAGACTGACAACTCCTGCAATGGTACTGGTGCCAAACTATATCGGTCTCTGCTGTTACTTCAGATTCATCAGATGTATGGAGACAGAAAGCCTGTTGCCTGGGCAACAGCTTGCTCTCCATGTCGTACTGCCCTGGCTTGCATAGACATTTAGGGTGCGACATCCATGGTCGACCCTGATCAATGAAAGGCCTACGAGACAGGCTGGACTTTTACTCCTTGAAGCATAGGAGAATGTGGGATCATCTCATGAAGGTGTATCGGGGTATAGATGAGGTGAGCAGTCTTTTCTCCAGGATTGGAGAATCAAAAACTAGAGGACATGATCTTAAGGTCAGAGGTGAAAATTTAATAAGATTCTGAAGGGCAACGCTTGTATACAGTGGATTGTAGGTATATGAAACTAGCTGCCATAGGATGCAGTTGAGGCCAATATATTGGATACATTTAAGAAACATGTGGACACACACTTGGATGCTAGGAGATTAGATGGATATGGGCCATACAGGAATGGAATTGGCTTGAATACACATATACTTTATACTTTATTGTTGCCAAACAATTGATACCAGAACGTACAATCATCACAGCAATATTTGATTCCGCGCTTCCCGCTCCCTGGATTACAAATCAATAGTAAATATTAAAAATTTAAATTATAAATCATAAATAGAAAATAGAGAAATGGAAAGTAAGGTAGTGCAAAAAAACCAAGAGGCAGGTCCGGATATTTGGAGGGTACGGCCCAGATCCGGGTCAGGATCCGTTCAGCAGTCTTATCACAGTTGGAAAGAAGCTGTTCTCAAATCTGGCCGTACGAATCTTCAAGCTCCTGAGCCTTCTCCTGGAGGGAAGAGGGATGAAAAGTGTGTTGGCTGTGTGGGTCATGTCCTTGATTATCCTGGCAGCACTGCTCTGACAGCGTGCGGTGTAAAGTGAGTCCATGTGGAGATATAAGTCAATATGGACAAGTATGGGCCAAAGAGCCTTTTTTCCACATTATACAGCTCTATACTCTATGACTAAAAGGTATTTGGACAAGTACATGGATAGGGAAGGTTTAGAGGGATAGGTAAGCAAAAGTAACTAGCTTGGGTGGACATCTTTGTATGGGTGAGTTGGATTGTAGACCTACTACCATGCTGTATTTCTCTACTCTATAGAACCCCCTGGTGATCTTCACCATCTTGGAACGGTTATCTGGAGCATGTTTCTTCAGGATTGAGATCTGTAAGTTGCCCTTTAGTTGAACTTTGTGTCCTATTTTTTGGGTGTGGTGTTCCACGAACCCACCCAAAAGAAAGATAGGATGCCGAAGGCTTCCCAGCCTTGAGCACGCCTGCGTCATTTGAAACGGCAATGTGGGGACAGTGGGCTCCATTATTAGGCACTTCCGTATTGCAGCTGCTGATGCTCGCGGCAGCGCCCTTCAATTAAAGTGATTCAGATGATAGTGCTGCGAAGTTAAATGCCAATTCCCGTCACTGTTGTGGCAACTTTATTCATGAATCAGATGAATCACTTGCAAGCTCTATTAATTACAGACTGTACACAAGTGATTATTCATGGGTGCTCCTAGTTTCTTTGACAGGAAAGAAATGATGAGGGGGTGGGGGATTGTGGAAGTTCTCTAGAGCGAAGATGTTAGAACAACGGCATCATTTGCATTCAGGCATAAGAGGAGTAAGGAATTAAACAGCCATGTTCCACAGAAAGCTAAACCATTCCCCTCAGGAACATGTATTCCTCTTTGGATACTGCTGAGGGGATGGCCCTTCAGATCACGGCAGCAGCATCCAGGCTGGTGCACTGTGGCCGGATCTGAGGCTCAAGAGGGAAGGGTGAAGTCGGGTAGTGTGGTAGTTAGAGGACTAGATGGTTAGGGGGACAGAAAGGAGATTATGTGGCTGCAAAAGAGACAGTAGGATGGTGTGCTGCCTCCTGAGTGCTAGGGTCCATGACGTACAAGATATTCCTAGGGGGAGGGGGTGCAGCCAGAGGTCATGGTGCATTTTGGCAGCAGTGACATGGGCAGAAACAGGGAAAAGATCCTACACAGTGAGTATATTTAGAGAGGAAAGAGATTGAAGAGAAGGACCTCCAAGGCTGTAATCTCCTGGTGCCATGGGTGAGTGCAGGTGGGAAGGGGGTGATAGCACGGATGAATGAGCAGCTGCGGAGATGGTGCAGGAGACAGGGTTTCAAGTTCTTGGATCATTGGAACCTTTTCTGGGGAAGGGGTGACCTAGATAAGAGGGAACGGGTTGCACCTGAACTGGAAGGAAGCCAATGTCCTGGCTGGGAGGTTTGCTGATGCTACTCGGGAGAGTTTAAATTAGCTCTGCAGGGGGCTGGGAACTGGAGCCCCAGGTCACTAAGGGAAGAATCGCACCAAAAGATAGATGAAAGAAAGAACAATTGTAGGCCGTATCTCGGATAATGATGAGTTTGAGTACAGAGAGGAAATTAAGAACCTGGTGGCATGGTGTGAAGACAATAACCTATCCCTCAATGTCAGCAAGACGAAAGAATTGGTTGTTGACTTCAGAAGGAGTAGCAGACCGTACGACCCAATTTACATCGGTGGTGCGCAAGTGGAACAGGTCAAAAGCTTTAAGTTCCTTGGGGTCAATATCACAAATGACATGACTTGGTCCAACCAAGCAGAGTCCATTGCCAAGAAGGCCCACCAGCACCTTTACTTCTTGAGAAAACTAAAGAAATTTGGCCCGTCCCCTGAAACCCTCACTAATTTTTATAGATGCACTGTAGAAAGCATTCTTCTAGGGTGCATCACAACCTGGTATGGAAGTTGTCCTGTCCAAGACCGAAAGAAGCTGCAGAAGATCATGAACACAGCGCAGTACATCACACAAACCAATCTTCCGTCCTTGGACTCACTTTACACCGCAAGCTGTCGGAGCAGTGCTGCCAGGATAATCAAGGACACAACCCACCCAGCCAACACAGTTTTCGCCCCTCTTCCCTCCGGGAGAAAGCTCAGGAGCTTGAAGACTCGTATGGCCAGATTTGGGAACAGCTTCTTTCCAACTGTGATAAGACTGCTGAACGGATCCTGACCCGGATCTGGGCCGTACCCTCCAAATATCCGGACCTGCCTCTTGGTCTTTTTTGCACAACCCTACTTCCCATTTTTCTATTTTCTATTTATGATTTATAATTTAAATTTTTAATATTTACTATCGATTTGTAATCCAGGGAGCAGGAAGCGCAGAATCAAATATCACTCGGATGACTGTACGTTCTAGTATCAATTGTTTGGCGACAATAAAGTATAAGGTATGTTAGGAAAAGGATTGCAAAGCAAAATCAAAATAACAGGTATGATGGGTCGGACAGTTTGAAGTTTGTATATTTTAATGTTAGGAGCATTATGGGTGAGGAAGATGAACTTAGAGCATGGATCAGTACCTGGAACTACGATTTTGTAGCCATTACTGAAACTTGGTTGAGAGAGGGGCTGGACTGGGTGATTAATGTACAGGGTTTTTGAAGTTTTAGAAAAGATAGAGGAAGAGGTAATAGAGAGGGTGGAGTTGCACCTCTAATCAGGGACAACATCACAGCTGCACTCAGGGAAGAGAGAATGGACGGGTCAGACACTGAGTCCATTTGGTCAAATTCAGGAATAGGATGGTGCCATCACAGTGATGGGATTGTACTACAGACCCCCCAATAGCCACCGAGACATTGAGAACAGATATGTCATCAGATTTGGGAAATATGTAAAAATAATAGGGCTGCTGTCATGGGGGATTTCAACTTCCCTAATGTAAACTGGGACCTTCTTAGTGTAACAGGTTTGTATGGGGCAGAATTAAGTGCATCCAGGAAGGTTTCTTAAATCAATATGTGGACGGTCCACTTAGAGAAGGGGCTGTACTGGACCTTGTGTTGGGTAAGAGCCTGGCCAGGTGACTGACCTTTCAGTGGGTGAACAGTTGGGGAGCAATGATCACAACTCTTTAACTTTCAGGATAGCTATAGATAAGGATAGGTATGGTCCTTGAGGGAGAGCTTTAAATTAGAGTAGGGCAAATTATGAGGGCATTAGGCAGGAACTAAGAAGTGTTAATTGGGCACGCCTTTTTTTTTCTGGCAAATCCACATCAGACAATTGCACAGAGCACAGGCAACGTATGTTCTTATTAGAAGGAAGGACGGGGATGGAAAGATAAGAGAACCTTGGATGTCCAGAGAGGTGATGAATTTAGTCAAGGAGAAAAAATGAAAGTATGTAAGGTTTCAGAAGTTAAGATCAAATGAAGCACTTGAGAAGTATAAAGAAGCCAGAAAAGAACTGAAGCAGGGAATCAGGAAAGCATGAAAAGTCCTTGGCAAGTAGGATTAAGGTGAATCCCAAGGCATTCTATTCATACATCAAGATAATTAGAGAGAGGGTGGGACCACTCAGGGATTAAGGGGAAACATTGGTTGGATGCAGAGAATGCGAGCGGGGTACTTAATGAGTACCTTGCTTCAGTATTTACTAAGGAAAAGGATATGGCAGTCCCGGAGATCAGTGCATAGTGCATAAATATGTTAGGCATTTAGAGGTGAAGGAGGAGGAAGTGTTGGGCATCCAATTGGGTATTAAGGTGGATAAAACCCCAGGGCCTGATGGGATTTATTGAAGGAGGCAAGAGATGAGATTGTTGGGCTCTTGACCAGTACCTTTGTGTCCTCTCTCGTCACAGGTGAGGTCACGTAGGACTGGCAAGTGGCTAATGTTGTACCTCTATTTAAGAAGGGAGCAAGAGAAAATCCTGGGAACTATAGGCTGGAGAGTCTCACGTCCATTGCAGGGAAATTGCTGGAGAAAACTCTCAGGAATAGGATAGATGAGCATTTGGAAGTTCCATGGAATAATTAGGGAAAGCCAGCATGGCTTTGTGGTTGAAGGACTTATTTGAGCTGGAAGTCTGTAATTCATGGAATTCTGCTTGGATCTGTGCTGAGATCTCTGCTATTTGTGATGTATATAGAAACATAGGAAACCAACAGTACAACACAGGCCTTTCAGCCCACGATGCTGTGCCGAATATGTACTTACTTTAGAAATTACCTAGGGTTACCCATAGCCATCTACTTTTTTAAGCTCCATGTACCTATCCAGGATCCTCTTAAAAGACCCTATTGTATCCGCCTCCACCTGCCTCTCAGGATCTTCTCCATCAACTTACCAAACACCGAAGTAAGACTCACTGGTCTATACTTTCCTAGGCTATCTCTACTCCCTTTCTTGAATAAGGGAACAACATCTGCAACCCTCCAATCCTGTGGAACCTCTCCCATCCCCATTGATGATGCAAAAAACATTGCCAGAAGATCAGCAATCTTCTCCCTCGCCTCCCACAGTAGGCTAGGGTATATCTCATACAGTTCTGGTGACCTATCCAACTTGATGCTTTCCAAAAGCTCCAGCACATCCTCTTTCTTAACTTCTATATGCTCAAGCTTTTCAGTCCACTAAAAGTCATCCCTACAATCACCAAGGTCCTTTTCCGTAGTGAGTACTTAAGCAAAGTATTCATTAAGTATCTCCACTATCTCCTCCACTTCCATATACACTTTTCACTGTCACACTTGATTGGTCCTGTTCTCTCACATCTTATCCTTTTGCTTTCCATATGCTTGTAGAATGCCTTGGGGTTTTCCTTAATCCTGCATGCCAAGGCCTCTATGGCCCCTTTTGGCTCTCCTAATTTCATTCTTAAGCTCCTTCCTGCTAGCTTTATAATTTTCTAGATTTCTATCATTACCCAGCTTTTTGAACCTTTCGTAACCTCTTCTTTTCTTCTTGACTAGATTTTTGACAGCCTTTGTACACCATGGTTCCTGTCCCCTACCATCCTTTCCCTGTCTCATTGGAACATACCTAAACAGAACTCTACGCAAATATCCCCTGAACATTTGCCAAATTTCTGGCGTATATTTCCCTAAGAATTTCTGTTCCCAATTTATGCTTCCAATTCCTGCCTGATAGCTTCATATTTCCCCTTACTCCAATTAAACGCTTTCCGAACTTGTCTTTTCCTATCCCTCTCCAATACTATGGTAAAGGAGGTAGAATTGTGATTGCTATCTCCAAAATGCTCTCCCATTGAGAGACCTGACACCTGACCAGGTTCATTTTCCGATACCAGATCAAGTACAGACTCTCCTCTTGTAGGCTTATCTACATATTGTGTCAGGAGACCTTCCTGAACACACCTAACAAACTCCACCCCTTCTAAACCCCTCGTTCTAGGAAGATGCTAATCAATATTGGTGAAATTAAAATCTCCCACCACGACAACCCTGTTATTATTACGCCTTTCCAGAATCTGTCTCCCTATCTGCTCCTCAATGTCCCTGTTACTACTGGGTGGTCTATAAAAAACATCCAGTAAAGTTATTGACCCCTTCCTGTTTCTAACTTCCACTCACAGAGACTCAGTAGACAATCCCTGCATGACTTCCTCCTTTTCTGCAGCCGTGACACTATCTTTGATCAGCAGTGTCATGCCCCCATCTCTTTTGCCTCCCTACTTGTCCTTTCTGAAACATCTAAAGCCTGGCACTCTAAGTAACCATTCCTGCCCCTGAGCCATCCATGTCCCTGTAATGGCCTCAACATCATAGCTCCAAGTACTGATCTGTGCTCTAAGCTCATCTGCTTTGCTCATGATATGAATGACCCGGATGAAAACGTAGATGGGTGGGTTAGTAGACTTGTGAATGATACCAAGATTGGTGGAATTGTGAATCGTGTAGAAGACTGGCAAAGAATACAGCACAATATAGATCAGTTGCAGATATGGGCTGAGAAATGGCAGATGGAGTTTAGCCCAGATAAACGTGAGGTTTTCACCTTGGTAGGGGAAATGTAAGGCAACAGTACACTGTTAAGAGCAAGACCCTCAACAGTGTTGCTAAGCAGGGTGGTCTTGGGATCCAAGCTCATACCTCCTTGAAAGTGGCTACATAGGTCGATAAGGTGGTTAAGAAAGCTTATGGAATGCTTGCATTTAGTAGTCGAGGCATTGAGTTCAAAGGTCAAGAGGTTGTGTTGCAACTTTATAAACCTCTGGTTTGGCCACATTTGGAGTATTGTGTGCAGTCCTGGTCAACCCACTAAAGGAAAGATGTAGAGGCTCTGGAGAGGGGGCAGAAGAGGTTTACCAGGATACTGTTGGTTTCAAGGGCATGTGCTATTATGAAAGGCTGGATAAACTTGGGTTGTTTTCTCTAACACACTAGGAGCTGAGGGGAGATCTGATAGAGGTTGACAAGATTATGAGAGGCATAGACAGAGTGGACAGAGTGTATCTGTTTAACAGCAGAGGGCATGCATTGAAGGTGATAGGGGGTGGGTTTAAGGGGAATGTGAGGGGTAAGTTTTTTATTCAGAGATTCACGGATGCCTGGAATGCGCTGCCTGGTACGGTGGTAGAGGTAAATACATTGAAGGTTTTTAATAGACATTTGGATAGACACATGGATGTAAGGAAGATGGTGGGATATGGACATGGTGTAGGTAGGAAGGATTAATGTTTGGGTGTTTTTGATTTGCTTTTTAGCTGGTTTGGCACAACATTGTGGGCCGAATGGCCTGTCCCTGTTCTGTACTGGTCTATGTCCTATGTTCTATTTGAATTGTCTGGAGGAATTTCTTTAGCCAGGGGGTGGCAGATCTGTGGAATTAATTGCCATGGATGGCTGTGGAGACTGAGTCACTGGATATCTTTAAAGCAGAGGTTGACAGGTTCTTGATTAGTAAGGGTGTCATATGCTATGGGAAGAAGGCAGGAGAATGGAGTTGATGGGGTAATAAATCAGCCATGATAAAATGATGGAGCAGACTTGATGGGCTGAATGGCTTAATTCTGCTGCTTTGTCTTATGGTCCCTTCAGACTGAGAGCCTGTGTGATTTACTGCTTCTTATTGGAACGAAGGGCTCATTTAACATGTATGCAGCTTATTGCCAATCAAAGGCTTTACATATTTGACCTGCCAAGCATTAATTCTGCTTATTTCAATCACATGTTATTTAGCTACATGGATAATTCAAAAGGGAAGGTTTTTTATATTACTTATCATTTACTCTTCCTGGATCAGACCATGAATAAAATGTTTATGTTAAGTAATAAGCAGCCTTATCATTATTCACAGAACAACTGACAACATAGAATATCTTTCCAGGAGTTCATTAAAGTAGGAAGATCCTTAAAGAAGATAAAATCTCTCAAGTGTCTCCCACAATCACAAACTTTTATTCCAACTCTAGAATATTACATAAGGAGCTGTGGTATTATAGATAGCTTTTGATATGATAAAGTCATCATACAGTTATTTAAAAAATAGAATCAATGTGATTAAAACTCATAACACAGGATTGCATTTATCCCATCAGACCCATATTTGCCAATAACTTAAGTTGCTCCTTCCCCCAAGTTCTTGCTCCGTGTCATTGTAGGTTCTTGCTCTGTAGGGAATTGATGTTGCAGAGATTTATGTTGTATTTATGCTTAGCTTTCCAATGGTGTATTTCAACTATCATGACTTCCTGTTTATTCGACCATAAAGCTGTGGAAAGTTAATATAAGCATTGAGTCAATGCTCCCCGAAGTATTCTCTCCAAATTGGTGTAGTCTACTAATTGTGCCACTATCTGTATTTTGATAATGAGTACCTCCCACAGATCTGTCTTTTGCTCAGCTCCTAACTAATCTGCAATCACAGATTTATTTCTCTGAGAACTGATCCTTCATATGACGAGACTTTCAGGCAATGTTCAAAATCACAGATAAACCCCTTGGTCAGGTTTTCACCTGGCAAAATTGTATTGCCCCTCCTGGTTCTCTGCCATTATTTTTGGCTATTTACTTGTATCCTTCTGAATGTTACCCCAGGAGCCTGTTCAAATGGCTAACATTCATATATGAGTCTAAACAGTCAGTCCTGGTATTTGGCTTTAGTTAGACCTTCAAGTACATTTTCACACTGCTCCGAAGCAGCCTCAGAATAAAATGATGTCACTTTAGAACAGAGATGAGGAAGAATTTCTTTAGCTAGAGGATGGCAGATTTGTGGAATTCATTGTCACAGACAGCTGTGAAGGTCAAGTCATTGGCCATGTTTAAAGAGGAAGTTGATAATTTCTTAAATAGTAAGGGTGTAAAAGGCTGTGAGAAAAGTCAGGAGAATGGGGTTGAGAGGGTCAATAAATCAATCATGATAGAATGGTGAAGCAAACTCAATGGGCCAAATGGCCTAATAGTGCTCCTATGTCTTATGAGCAAGGTCTCCCAGTTCCTTATTTCTGGATGCCAAAGCACCAAAGTAAATCATGTAGCCTTTCCATAGAGTACCCATAGTTACTTATCCCATGTTGTATTAGTTCTGTAGCCTTCTATGCTTTGGCAACTGTAGTGCACATTGGTTGCATCATGGATGCTGTGAGAGGATATGACTCCCCCACCCCATTAGGCAGAGCTCTTCAGATTCCACCCAAGCATTGGGTGAAGAAAAGTTTTTCTTATGTGTCCTTTAATCCCTTTACCTCTTTAATTTATTCCCACCCTATCAATGCTCCCATAATTTTGCTTACTTCAGTCAGGGTTCCCCCAGCTTCCAGCCTATCTCGGCATAACTGAAATGTTTCATCCATGGCAACTTCCTAGTGACTCTCTTCTGCACTCTCTCCAGTGCAATCATATCCTCCGTAGGGTCTGGTGAGCAGAACTGCACACAGTACTCCAGCTGTGGCCTAATTAAAGTTTTATATGTTTGTACCATAGCCTTTCTGTTCTTATATTCCTTGTCATGGATAGTGAAGAATATTATCCTGTATGACTCCTTCACCAATTTGCACACCCGTGCTGACAGCCTCAGGGATGCATGGATTTGAAAAGCAAGGTCTCCCAGTTCTTCAACACTCTGTAGGACCCTACCATTCCCTGCATATGTATTTCTCTTGTTGGCCCTCTCAAAATGCATCAACTTGCATTTATCAGGATTAAATTCTCTTTGTCCTTGATCTGCCATTTCAGCCCTGATGCGGGGTCTGGACTGAAAACATCAACAATTCTTTCCCCTCCACAGATGCTGCTCAAATTGCTGAGTTCCTCCAGCAGATTGTGTGTCATTCCAGATACCAGGACCTGCGCTCTCCTCTCTGTCAATTTATTAACTGAGCAATATCATCCTATAATCTGTTAATTTATTACCAAACCCACTTTTGATCCAATTTAATAACTTGCCCTATTTCCCAGAGCTCTAATCATTCAGTTTTCCATGTGGAATTTTGTCATAGATCCTACTGAATTTCATGTGGACTTCATTAACTGCACTGTCCTCATCAAAACACTTTGTTATCTCTTTAAAAAATACTATTAAATTGGCTAGACTTCTTGATTAATTCCTGCCTTTCCAAACATAGATTAATTTTTTCCCTTAGAACTTTTCCCCATAACGTTCATACCATTGATAGTTCTCTTAGCTTATAATTACCTGGCTTAAACTTGCTGGCATTTGCTGTCCTCCATTCATGTAGCACCTCACCTATGACCAACAAAGATTTTAAAATATCTTACAGAGCCCCAGCAATTTTCTCCTTAACTCCCCTAGCAGCCTTGGGTAATCTCATCAGGCCTAGGCTGCATCTTTAAGCTACAAATGTCTTCTTATTTGTAAGGGACTAGGAATTCACCAACCCCTCACTGAATTCTCCAAGGTTATATCCCCATTTTTTGGTGGGATTTTAGTTCTCCCTCTAGCATTTCTGCCAGTGTCAAAGTCCTCCTGATTATATCAACTGTAATGTAACATGCATTTATCTGATTTGAAAACAAACATTAGTTCTTATTTGTAGAACACCCATATTTTAATAACCTCTTTCCCCAAAACCACTAGTTAAAGAGCCAATTCTCAAACATCCTCAATCAGATCTGGGAATCTCAAATAGAACCTCGCATCAGTCCCTGCACCACATGACGCTGTAGGTCAAGATCAATATTACACTCATCTTCTCACATCTGCCCCAATCCCTTCTAGCTCTTCCTTCTGCATTAAAAAGGTCACCTAAACTCCATACTAAAGGAAGCAGACAGTGGAGAGACAGCTGTAAGATCAGGGTTCAATTCCTGCCACTGTCTGTAAGGAGCCTGTACATTCTCCCCATGACCGTATCAGTTTCTTCCTGGTGCTGTGGTTTCCTCTCACATTCCAAGGTCAGACAAGTTAGGGTTAGTGAGTTGAGGCCATGCTATCTTGGCCGAAGAAATATGGTGACACCTATGGTCTCCTCCCAGCACATCTTGGACTGTATCACATATCACTGTGTGTTTCAATATACCTGTGACAATTGAAGCCAATCTCTTTAAATCCCTTTAAAAGATCTCCCCTGAATAAAACCATCATAACAGTAAACAAATCAATAAAACCAGAATGGCTTTAATTAACCTTTGCCATTCTCTGAGTAGATACATTCTGTCTCTCAGAATGTTTTTAGCAACAAGCAAATAGAATGAACATATCACAAGCTTCACAAAGAGCAGGCACTGAAACATTGATACACTTGTCCTTACTTTTGTTTCTCTCTCTCCACATCCAGCACGCTGCTCCCCAGACAACCTAGCTGTAGTTGTGAAAGATCCCATGTTTCTAGTAAAAAGAATATGTCTTCCATAGGAACCTTCAAGGTCTTTCCAACCCATTGGGAGCACTCTCCCACCAAACTGCCCCATTCCCAACTTTACACCATCAAGACTGTCAGTAGCAACACTTTCCAGCAGCTGGAAGAGTGTTAATTGCATTATGTTATGTCTTTATAAGACTGAACTGCATCTGTTGTGTTACATGCTTGCAAAGGGAGCTTGCAACACATAGATATAGAACACTGAGCTAAAATGTATAGCATCAAATTCAGCGCAACATTACACAAAAAGCAACAAATGTAAGTCAGTGTGCTGAGCAACAGCTGTGGGAGGGAAGGATGGTCAACATTTCTGGATCAGGACATGTTAATGTTGTTCTGTGAACCTCACAAATGCAGCTCTTGCTCTTTATGTTATTTTCACAAACAGTAGGCTGACCAACAACACTGAAAGACATACGAATCATGGAACAATTTCTCGATTTCTGTCTTTGCTCAGCATGCACCCTGAAGAAATTGATGGTGTACAATAGTTCAACACTTGCTACTAGTTTCCATCTAATAAGGCAAATTCTGCCCAAATAGTGACTGATCCTTCAGACACGCCTTCACTTCTGTTTGAAGGTGAAATTCTTTGGAATGGGCTAGTAAACTTCCTCATTAAAGCCCAGTTCTTAAATCTGTCATTGATGTCAATTGACTGCCAGCTGTCCTTCATAAATTGGCTCCTCTGTTTGAGAAAGGAAGTTAAATCTGGCAGGAATCCTATCAGGACTTCCGCAGATGGTTTAATTCCTTGGGTGGATGGATTGTTCAGTGAGGATTTTCTTTCTTCAGCACTGAACTTGAATTTCTGAAAATCGTAAAACTTAAAGTTATTTAAAAAGATGTTGAGTTTAGTTAAATGGTGCCCAGACAAGCATGTTACAGAAACAAGTTGTGGTATTCTAGCAAAGAACTATTGGTAAGTGATTAACTTTTTCAATTGTCTCCAGAGCAACTGTTTCGCATACAAGAAATAGGTGTAAGAATTTGCTCCTCAAGTCTACTTCACTTTCAATATCATTGCTGATCTTCTCCCTCAACACCATTTTTCAGCCTTAGCACAGTAGCACGACGGTTAGCACAATCGCTTTACAGCCCTAGCGATCATCGGTCAGGGTTTGATTCCAGCTGCTGTCAGTAAGGAGCTTATACATTCTCCTTACAAACAGCGGCTGCATAAATTTATCCTCTTTAGCAAGTATAGCCTATAATATAGTAAGAAGACTAAAATTGCACACTACACTCCAGGTGGGATCTCATTAAGGCTCTATATAAGTGTAATAAGGTACACTTACTCTTGTATTCAAATCTTCCATCAGCATAAGTCAACATGCCATTCTCCTTCCTGTCTGCTCCATCAGTATGTTAGCTTTCATTACACAATACCCAGGCCCCTTTGAATCAATACTTCCCCAGCTCTCACCACTTTAAAAGTAATCACTATTTCTACCGAAATGCATAACCTCACATTTTTCCACATTGCATTTCATCTTTGCTCACTCATCCCTATCCTCTTGAAGCTTCTGCAACCTGATCAGTGAGATTAATACTCGAAGGTGAAATAAATGTTTTACAAACAGCATAAGACCATAAGGCATAGGAGCAGAATTAGGCCATTCAGTCTATCAAATCTAATTAGCTATTCCATCATAGCTGATTTTTTTATCCCTCTCAATCCCATTCTCCTGCTTTCTCCCCATAATCCCTGTTTTCGTTACCTAATCAAGACCCTGTCAACTTCTGTGTTAAATCTACCCTAAGACTTGATCTCCACAGTCATCTGTGGCAATGATTTCCACACATTCAGCATCCCCTGGCTAGGAATACATCCTCATCTCAATTCTAAAGGGATATCCTTGTATTATGAGCCTATCCAGACCTTTCAATATTCAATAGGTTTCAGTGTAACTTTACCACCAAATTATGCTCACAACTTTGATTTTCTCACATCTATCAAACCTCTTACAGCTATTAAAGATTTTGGATGTTGCAAAGAGCCTTTGACCTTAAAATGCTGGTGTGGCTCACTTAGTTCTTCTGTTGACTCTGATTAGTTAGCAGTTAGACTTCAAACTTCTTCTCACTTCTTGAGGCCACATAATTGAAGCCAAAAGGGCCATGTGATATTGAGATGAAAGAGATGGCATCCTTTAGATGGGAAATCAAAGTAATTTCTTTCCAGTGAATGGAATAATTCTATCATGCAGCATTGAAAAGAAAAATAAAGAGTTCTGAAGGAAGCTTATCAACGCCTCCTTAACTAAAGATTAATTGGTCCTATATTGCATTGTCATTTGTGAGATCTTGATGTTTGCATTATATTTTAATGTGACCTAAAAATGAACAGGAATTACTATCTGGTCAATCAATTTCCCAGTTTTATTTTAGCGACACATAAAGGTAATATTATCATTGCAAATGTTATTTTGGTTGTTGTTAAACTGCTTTGGCCTGAGTCCCTTGTGACATTTCCTTCTTTGATTGAAAATAGATTTCACTCCTCAGAAATACTGTACCAATTAGTTAGAAGATTTGTATCCATGTCAGCAATTCTTTGTTTAATGTAATGGGAGAAATCCAGGCAGTGGCAGCATTTAGTACACTGCCGCCAGATTGATTGTAGTGTATATTTATTCTGAACAGGCAGGTCAACAACTACTTGGTAACATCAGCTCTTGGCCCAGTATCAAATTAGGAAATCCTCATGTGATGCACAGAAATATCTTATTGTTTTCTTAACTCCTAAGACTTGATACAACAGAGAAGAACATTTAGCCCATTGTCTGCACTGGATCCTTGTAAAACACTTCAGTCATCTGCATTGTCCCAGTTCTTGGATCTTAAATGTCTCTTTTACCTTTAGGTATTTATCTCCTTCTAAGGACCCACCTAATTTACAACGATGTAGAAAGTGAGGATCCACAACATCAGGCATCAACATCAATGGTTCAGTTGGTCTGACTGGCTCCAGATTCTAGGGTTTCTAAACTCTCTGCTTCTGGGGTTTATGCCTCCACTTCAGTCACTCCCTGTGCTTGTTGTCCTGTCATCCAACCTCAGACCCCGTCTAACCCAATTTTTCTCCAGATCCTGTCAGACAAACCAATTAGATTTCTAGAATGGAGCAGCAAAATGAGGTTCACTGAGGGATGTGCATTCTGGAAAAAACAAAAAGCTGTTCAGGCACACTACAGACATGATTTAATAATGTGATTCAAATGTTTTTTGGAAAATTGTAAAAATTACTAAGGGAAGTGAAAGTGTTTTTCTTTTCCCCCAGAAATGAATATGCCCACTGACTTTTGAAAATGACCACAACTTAATTGTTGTTCAGCAGTTTTGTCTGTTTTGTCTTCCACATATCCATTTTTTTTGTTGGAATTCACTCCGCAATATAGCCAGTCAAATTTGTACCCTTAACACATCAAGTCAATTCTTTCCAGATCCAAAGCTTCACTGTGTAGTTTATCCTCACATCAGCCCTGGATCTTTTGTCGATTACTTTAAATCTATGTCCTTTAGTCCTAGACCCCTCCATTAATGGGAATTGCTTCCCTCCTAAACCATTCATGATCTTTCATGCCTCTGTTAAATCTTCTTTCAACCTTGTCTGCTCCAAAAAGAACAACCCTAGCTTTTCCAATCAATCCTTGAATTGAAGTCTTTTAATCCTGGAACCATTTCAGTAAACCTTTTCTGCCCCCTCTCCAATGCGTTCATATCTCCAATGAGTCCAGTGACCAGAATCTGAAACTAGATTCTAGTTCCAAACACTCACAACTGCTCTCCTATTCGTCAAGATAGTGGCTGATTTCTCACCTCAGCACTATTTTCCTGCACTATCTCAATGTCCCTTGATTAGTTTAAAGTCTAGAATGGACAATTTAGATCAGGCTTCCCAATCTGGTGGCCATAGACCCCCTTGGTTAATGGTAAGAGTTCATGACATAAAAAAGGTTGGGAACCCCTGCTTTAGATGAATTCAAAGATTATGCATTTACAGTCTTCTGGTGTAGAGAATTCCAAAGGTGCACTACCTTTTGAATAAAGGAAGTTCTTCCCCTCTCAGCACTAAATGGCTAACCCCCTACTCCCTACCGCCCTTCCAGCTAATGTACAGTCTTGAGAAAATAAAATTGAGCTACACTGCAGTACCAGACTGCTGCATACTTTGCTTCACAGAGACATGGCTTGCCCTATGAACATCCTGGATAAAGCACTTCAGCTTCCACACATGGACTGGGCATTTATACCAGGTAAAGAGAAGGGTAGCAACATTTGCTTTCATGATTGACTCATGGCGCACAGACATGGTGGTTTTATATCAGTTCTGCTTCCCCAATCTGGAACATTTAGCAGTCAAGCATTGTATTTGCTGAGGGAGTTTTGCATTGTCATCCTGTTTGTAATGTGCATTCCACCCCTGACGAGCATCAGGTTGACACTGGAGGAGCTGAGCACCAAAGTCAGCAATCAGGAGACAACATAGCTTGATGTCTTCCCAATCATTGTAGGGGAATTCCTCTGGTAAACTACTACCAACATATCTCCTATGGAATCATAGGAGCCAACACACTTGACCATTGTTACACCACCATCAAGGATGCTTATCATGCCATCCCATACATTCACTTCAGCAAGTCTGACCACCTGGCTCCTCTACTCCCAGCATCCAGGCAGAGACTGAGGACCACAGCACCAGTGATGAGGGTCACAGAGGTATGGTGAATAGAAGTGGAGTGACACTTACAGGACTGCTTTGAATCAGTCCTGGACAATATTTGAGGATTCATCGTTGGATGTGAATGAATGTGCCCTAGTTGTCACCAACCTTGTCAGGACCTGTGTGGATGAGAGTGTGCCCTTGAGAGCATCCTGAACATATCCCAACCAGAAGTCATGGATGAATCATAAGATTCATAGAAGTCATCAGAGGGCTAGATCTGTGGTGTTCAAGACCATATATCCAGTACTCTACAAGAAGTCCAGTTATGACCAATGGAAGGCTACCTAGAGAGCGAAAAGCAATTCTGGATGAAGTTAGAGACAGAATTGGTTGCACATCAGCTGTGGTAGGATTTGCAGGCTATTCCTTCCTCCAAGGCAAAACATAACATTATGAATGGCTGTGATGCTTCACTCCCTGATAAGCTAAATCAATGGTATGCACACTTTGAAAGGGAGAATAAGATTAGACTTGAGCAGATCTCTGCAGCATCTGGTGACCCTGTGATATCTGTCTCAGAAGCTGATGAAAGAACGTCTTTCAAGAGGGTGAACTTTTGCAAAGCATTAGGTCCCAGCGGTGTACTTGACAGGGCACTGTAAACCTGTGCCAACCAATTGGCTGGAATGTTCAAGGATATCTTTAATCTCTCAGTGCTGTGGTAGGTGGCTCCCATCTGCTTCAAAAGGGCATTAATCATACTGGTGCCAAAGAAGAGCAGCGTGAACTGCCTTAATGACTGTCACTCAATAGCACTCTCATCTACTGTGATGAAGTGCTTTGTGAGATTGGCCAAGGTTAGAATTAACTCCTGCCAAAGCAAAGACCTGGTCCCACTGCAATTTGTTTATCACTGCATTTGATCTACAATGGGTGTAATCTCACTGTCCCTCCACTCAGCCTGGACCACCTGGACAACAACATTACCTACATCTGGCTGTTGTTTATTGATTCACCTCCATGTTCAACAGTATCATTCCCCTCAGTACTAATTAACAAGCTTCAAAACCTGGGCCTCTGTAACTGGACCTCCCTGTGCAACTGCATCATCTGGAGACTACAGTCGGGCAAGATTGGAAATAACATCTTCTCCTCATTGACAGTACAAGTACACCCCAAGGATGGGTGGTCAGCTCACTACTCTACTCTCTCTACATTCATGACTCTGTGGCTAGGCCAAGTTCAAGTTTAATTATGATTCATACATGAATATAGCCAAATGAAACAGCATTCCTCCAAGGCCAAGGTGCAAAACACATTGTCAACAGCACACAGCACACTGCATATAGCACATATAGTATGTATGGTTATGATTGTAGGAAAACATACAAAGAAAGAAAAATATATAGCCCAAGTGCCTGAGTAGCATAACTGTAGATTGATGGTAAATTGTCCTGAAGAAGGGTCTCGGCCCGGAACATTGACTGAAGAAGGATCTCAGTCCAAAATATCAACCATTTGATCATTTCCATAGATGCTGCTTGACCTGCTGAGTTCCTTTAGCATCTTGTGTGTGTTGCTTTGGATTTCCAGCATTTGAAGAATTTCTTGTTTTTGTAAGTTGTCCGAATTTAGATTGTTTTCACACCAAGCGAACACCAGACGGTAGCACCTACGAGAAAGGCTAGCCTCTGACCCAGTTGGATTCCAGTATGCTCAGAGAGGCCTCTGTTCTCTCCCACACATCCTACGGCATCTCCCCTCCTGGGTGACTGCAACAGATGACCCCGTGGTGAGGGCCTAGTCCCTGCCACAACCGAGGCATCGCAGATCCCCCGCTATCGGTCTTGCCAATGAACCAGTGAACGGGGCTTGCAGTGTACATTGCCAATGTCCAACAGGGTCTTGCAATCACAATAGAAATGTCTGAGACAATCACTCGCACCAGGCACGATCTCAATACAATGAGTCCAGGCGATAACACAAGAACATTGTGCAATAAGTCCAACTCCATCACTATGGAGCAACTTGCTGATGGGATAGTCCGAACAGTGCTTGATGTACTTAGCATCCAGCAGCGACTTGGGATCATAAAAAAATGTAAAAGACAAACAAATACTCCTTTGACTGGACCCAGGGTGGCTGCTGCGTCCGAGCATGCCGCCATCTTACGCTCACTGATTTGTACTCAAGCGCCATCTATAAATTTGCCGACGATACAACTGTTGTTGATAGAACCTCAGATAGTAATGAGGAGGCATCATGAGGAGTGAGATAGATAGGTAGGTTGAGTGGTGTAGCAAAACCAACCTTGTACTCAACATCAGTGAGACCAAGGGACTGATTGTGGACTTCAGGAAGGGGAAGTTGAGGGAACACACACCAGTCCTCGTCGAGGGTCAGTGGTGTAAAGGGTGCGCAGTTTCAAGTTCTTGGTGTCAACATCACTGAGGATCTATCCTGGGCCTAACGTATTGATGCAGTTACGAAGAAGGCATGGCAGTGGCTATATTTCATTCGAAGTTTGAGGAGATTTGGTATGTCTCCAAAAGCTCTAGAAAATTCCTACAGATGTACCTTGGGGTGCATTCTGATTGCTTGCATCACTGTCCAGTGTGGAGGGGCCAATGCACTGGATCAGAAACAGCCGCAGAGGGTTGTAAACTCAGCCAGCTCCTTCATGAGCACAAACCATCCCCACCAGCAAGGACACCTTCAATAGTTAATGCCGCAGGACGGTGGCATGCATCATTAAGGACCTTCAGGGCATGCCCTCTTCTCATAACTACCATCAGGGAGGAGATGGAACCTGAGAACACTCAATATTTTAGGAACAGTTTTTTTTTCTGTCTGTGATCCGATTTCTGAATGGACCATGAAACCATGAGCAATGCCTCACTTTTTGCATTAATTATTTATTTTTGGTATTTCTTAATGTCACTTATAGTATTTTTTCCATGCATTGCCCTGTGCTGCTCCCTCAAAACAACAGATTTCACAATATACAGTACTATGCTAAAGACTTAGACACATAATTATAGCTAGGGTGCCTAAGACTTTTGCACAGTATGTCAATGAGAGCAGAACTGATTCTGATTCTGGTTCTGAGGTTTCTTGGACAGGAGAAACATCTTTTCTGCATTCAGCCAGACAAGGCCTTTAATCATTTTGCAAGTCTCAATGCAATATCCTTTTGCTCTTCTGAACGATCACTGATTTATCAAGAAATATACACTCAGTGGCTACTTTATTAGATGTTTCCTCGATGTGTATTTTCATAGCCTTCAGCTGCTGTAGCCCATGCACATCAAGTTTTGAT
The DNA here is from genome assembly GCF_030028105.1 of Mobula birostris. Lineage (NCBI taxonomy): Eukaryota > Metazoa > Chordata > Chondrichthyes > Myliobatiformes > Myliobatidae > Mobula > Mobula birostris. Next base: position 41,986,771 of record NC_092387.1, read on the forward strand.
ATATTGTGCATTCAGAGATGCTTTCCTGCACGCTGCTGTTGTAACGCATGGTTATTTGAGTTGCTGTCGCCTTCCCGTCAGCTTGAACTAGTCTGGCCATTCTCCTCAGATCTCGCTCATTAACAAGGTGTCTTCACCCACAGAACTGCCGCTCAGTAGCTGTTGTTTGTTTCTCACACCGTTCTCCGTAAACTCTAAAGGCTGTTGAGTGTGAAAATCCCAGGAGATCTGCAGTTTTTGAGATACTCAAATCTCCCTGTCTGGCATCAACTATCATTTCATGGTCAAAGTCATTTAGATCACCATTCTTCCGTGTTCTGGTGTTTAGTCTGAACAACAGCTGAACTTCTTGACCAAGTTTGCATGCTTCTAGGCACTGAGTTGCTGACACATGATTGGCTGATTAGATATTTGCAGGTGTATAGGTAAAGGCGGCAATAAGAGTATGTGAGCGTATGTGAATATATCATTTGTTCCTTATTGCTGTGTCGTATGATGTAGGTGATCAGGTCTTTCCATGACCATGCTCATGGCAAACTTTTCAATAGAAGTGATTTGCTATAAACTTCTTCTGGGCAATGTTTTTACAAGATGGGTGACCCCAGCCATTATCAATACTCTTCAGAAATTGTCTGCCTGGTGTCAGTGGTTGTATAACCAGGACCTGTGATCTGCATCAGCTGCTCATACGACCATCCACCACCAACTCCCATGGCTTCACGTGACCCTGAATGGGGGGACTATGCAGGTGCTACACCTTGCCCAAGGTCGACCTCCAGGCTAGCAGAGGGAAGGAGCACCTTACACCTCCCTTGGTAGAGACGTACATGCATAACAAATGGTTGAATTGCTTAACATTGAGGAGTATCATCACGTTCTTATCTTCTTCCTTTTATTTAGAAAAGCAAATCTTTAGCGTTGTTTTACTGTTATACCTGGGCCAGCTTCCTGTCCACAGTCCACAGGTCCTCTGAGTCCATGGACTTCAGTTTTCATAACCAGCTTTCTGAATCAGACTTTGTCAAATACTTTCCAAAATTTTACGTCCATTTTATTACCATTATCAATCTTCACCAAAAAGCCAATCAAGTTATTCAACAAGATTTGCCTTTAATATTCTACGTTCCTTTAATTATTCAGCATTCTGATTACCTTTTGATCTCCCAGCCTCACTTCCCTCTTACTGCTGTCTCATTGTTTAAATGCTGATGGATGACTTTTATATTCCCTGATACCTTATCAAAATCTTTTCCCATGTTCTCTCGTTACCCTTGGTAGCTTCATTTATTAATTTACTTTTATTTAGAGATGCAACACTGTAGTGGGCAGTTCCAGCCCAACAATACTACACTATGACTAATTATCCCATACATTTTTGGATTATTAGAGGAATCTGGAGTTCCTGGCGGTCGGGGGAGAGCGTGGAAACTCCTTACAGACAGCAGAGGGATTTTTCTCCACCCTTTGCTCCTCTCCGATCTTCCTGACTGGTTTTCGACCTCCTTCCTCCACTCGGTCCTATTCGTATAGCATTTCATTACTGCCCTTTGTTATCCCATTATTGTCCACTACTGGATGACGTTCAGTGATCTTCCATTTTCAAAAGTTGCTCATTCTAATATTATAATTTTGATAATTATCAGTCAGGGCCTTTCTCTAAATAAGAAGTTCTCCCAGGGCCTGCTTCTTGTCTGAAGAAGGCCTTGACTGATAATCCGTCCAGTCAATCCACACGATTTATGGAGATTCTTTGTCATTTTGTGCTGTGTTGTGTGACGTGGACTATTCTGTTCTTATCCATGACTATGATTGTTCTGGGGAAATTTTTCTACAGAAGTGGCTTGCCATTGCCTTCTTCTGGGCAGTGTCTTTACAAGACAGGTGACCTCAGCCATTATCAATACTCTTCAGAGTACTGAGAGATTGTCTGCCTGGTGTCAGTGATCGCATAACCAGGACTTGTGATATGCACTAGCTGCTCATACGACCAGCCACCACCTGCTCCCATGGCTTCACATGACTCTGATTCCTTTACAGAGGGTAAAGGCAGGATTAAGGGAAAAAGAACAGGTCTTGGGATGATAATGTCTGATGGCATCGTATTACTCTCCTCGATGACTCTCCTGAGAGTTGAATACTTGTAGCTCTTTAGACTAAAAGACATAGGAGCAGAATAAGGCCATTCAGCCCATCAATTCTGCTCCCCCATTCCAATATAGCTTATTTATTATCTCTCTCAATCTCATTCTCCTGCCTTCTCCCCATAACCTTTTACATACTGACTATCAATCTTCACTTTAAATATACCCAATGCCCTTGTCTCCAAAGCCCTCTGTGGCAATGAATTCCACAGATTCACTGCCCTCTGGCTAAAGTCATTCCTCCAAACTTCTTTTCTGAAGGGGTATCCTTGTATTTTGAGGCTTTTCCCTCTGGTACTAGGCTCCCCACTACAGTAAACATCCTCCCCATATCCACTCTATCTAGACCTTTAAATATTTGATAGGTTTCAATGAGATCCCCACTTTTTGCTCTAAACTCCAAAAAGTTCAGGCCTAGAGCCATCAAACACTCAGCATACATTAACCCTTTTCATTCTGGGATCATTCTCATGAAACCTCCTCTGGATTGTCTCCAATGCCAGCATCTTCTTTATACATGTTAGTTCTTTGGGGGGGGGGGGCTGGAGGAGCTCGTAATGAGATTATGATGATGGCGGTCAATGCTAGACAAGAGAATTAAATGGAAGGTAAAGCTTAATTACTTTGTTTCAACCTCAGGAGCACACCCATCGTAGAACTCTGCTCGTCCTTCTGATTGTCTCATACCAGCCATCCACAGGGCTGTCTGGGTGACTAGTGGGAAACAGTAAAGTAGTTTGTGCTGTAGAACTACACTGGCCAAAAATAAACAGATGGAAACCCTATGAGCACACTTCACATGGAACCCTTACAGACCGGAGACTGGGAACTCTCAGCCCTCTCGGATGTAGGTGTGCCAAACTGCTGACAAAACGTTTTAAAAAAGATTAGCTTTATTTGTCAAATGTACATCAAAACACGCAGTGAAATGTGTCGTTTTGTGTCAAATCAAATCGGTGAGGATTGTGTTGGGCAGTCCGCAAGTGTCCGCCACAGTTCTGGCACCAACATAGCATGCCCACAAGCACCTCAACATCTCCATTCCATGGGCACTCAGTTACCGCCCCCAGCCCCTTTTTAAGATTCATTATGATGCAATGATTAAGTTGCACATGCACATGTCATGAGTCTCAGCATGCAATCGCTGCTGTGTCTCAAACTACTTTTAACATTTGTAAACCACTCAAGAGCTTGCAAGGAGTACACTCTTTTAATCTCTCTCTACCCTGCAGATAGGAAGAACAACTGAACACAGCCTGGCATTTAGTGCCTATGAGATTGAACACTTTTTTGGGTTTGTCTGAAATCAAAAAGGAAGCACTCTTCTCAATATTCTGACTGGCATAATTTTTAAACTTTTTTCTGGGCATTGTTGATTGGAGCTCTGGTCAATGTTGGGGAATACTGGCCCTTTTCTCTGGATCTATGCACTGTGTGAGATAGCTCAAAATGTACGAACTTTGGAGCAGAGGAATAGCAAAGAAACAGCAATAGACAGAGTAGGGAGAATAGCAGGGCTAGGGTAAACGCGGACTGAGGACAAAGGAAGCAATGATTTGCTTTGTAAATGGTTGTTCAGCCCTATTGAATTGCCAGCAGATTACTGGAGTGGAGGGGCTGATCTTTCCTAGAGATAATGATGTTAAAATCCTGGTACAAAACAAGCAATTTGCAAATACAGTATATTTTTGCTACTTAACCTCACTTTTTTTTTTGTATTCTGCTTCTTGGGTTACTTTGGCCCCCTTTTTCTGTTTAATAAATGTGTTCTTCCGCTAATAATCCTGAATCTAGTTGCTTGAAGTTCTGTGCATTGTTTAAATGGATGACAACAATGCGATCTCAAAGTCTTAACTACTTTTAACATTTGTAAACCACTCAAGAGCTTGCAAAACTGCTTGCTTTAATGAATCTGTCATCCTAATTACAATAAGTGCCGTTAATGTCCTTGGAGAAAGTTCTGATGATCAATTGTTCTGACTCCATAGGGTATCAATTAGATTGTTGAAAACATACACAATGCTTAGAAATTACTCTTTAGTTTTGCTCTGAGTAGAGCTTTCCTATCTGGCAAGTTAAATTTGAGATTGCTTAATACAAAATATTAGCTGTAGGCACGATAAAATGAAGGCTTCCTCAATCACAGTGAGTTTAACCAGACTGCAGACGTAAATATCCCAGAATCATTCTCTAGTCTGAACTGAAATCAACTGAAATAATATGGAGAGAGTAATATATTTTCTTTATTCACTTTTAACTGTTGTGGCAAGGCCAGCATTCATCGCCCATCTCTAATGGCTTTTTGAGAAGAGGTTTGGTTTGGTTTATTAGTTACTGTCACATGTGCTGAGATATGTACACTGAAAAGCTTTTGTTTGTGTTGTTGTGACTGTGATCGAAGTCACAGGACAGACACTGAAGCTAGTGGATACAGAAGTCTTCATTCAGTAAAACAAGCAGGCATCAAAGGAGACACTCATGGTCGACGTCTCCCTGACCCAATACCACACAACATTTTTATATGCTAAAGATCAAAGGTAACGGCAGGACAATTCTAGAGTGACAATGTGCCCACAATGCTTCCTTTGAATTGCATATAGTTTTCACACACTTAGATCTTCACACCCACACTCCTGACACCCAATATGAATGTTTGTTTCCTATGACTCTGGCCTGCACTCATACAGATGCAGACATCTCAGGCCAATTGGGGTGTTTTTTGGTTTGCAATCAACCCCAGTCTGCAGCTCCAAGAGCGCCATTGTTCTGAGCTGCATTTTAAAATCAATCTACAATTCACATTTGGGTCTGAAAACTGGTTGCTGTTGAAATTAATATTTGATATGTACCATACTCCTATATACCATGCCATATACCATATATTCATATGCCCTAACAGCTTGTCATCCAGACAGATTGTTTTATACATAAATCCATTGAAGTAGTAAAAAGGAAAAATAGAATGCAGAGTATAATGTTATAGATACAGAGAAAGTGCAGTACAAGTAGACAGAGAAATTGCAAAGGCCATTACAATGTAGATTTTGAAATTAGTATGCAAGAGGTCCATTCATGTGTTGGATAACAGCAGGATAGAAGCTGTCTTCAAGCCTGGTGATATGTTCTTTCAAGAAAGTGTTGAGTCATGTTCTTAAGGGGCTATACACCTGGTAAAGGTACCTTGGATAGTTGATTCCAAGGTTAAGACTTGATGAAAATGAATCAAAATGGTGGGTGTCTTCAGGGGAAACTTGGGGGTTCCCCTGTAGTTTAAAAAAAATCAAAATAAATGCCGTTCTTAATAGAAGAATTATTTACAAGAATAAAGAGTGTAATGCTGTTTCATTCTTACATTCACAGCCAATGCTTTAAGTAGTGTGGGAAGTGTGACTCCAGGGAGTAAGATCATTATCTTACTTCATTCCCACGACCATTGCGATGTGACACTCCGTTAAATTCTGTCAAGGTCAAAGGCAGTAGTTCTCAGCTCTGCTTGCATTTCATCCCTTTTGAGAATGTCTGAGCCAAGACAATGATGAGATCTGGAGCTGAGCAAACCCTGTAAAATCCAGATGGAGTCATCAGTGAGTAAACTATTGGTCAGGAGGTTTTCCTGATGACACTGTCAGTAACATTTTCCATCACGTTGCTAGTTATTGAAGAAGGTCTGCTGGGGGCAGCAATTAGCAGCACTGGATTTGTCTGTGTAGCTGGGAAGTATTCCACATTGTCAGGTACACGTCATGCCAGTGTTGTGACTAGACTGCAACAGTTTGTCTAGCGGCCTATGGACTCTGCTGTATATTGCTCGTGTGTGGTGTAGCTGTTGTCTACTCTCATATTCAGCAATCGTGATCATTTACCAGAAGTGAATTAATTGGCCAAAACCTGCCACCGTAATGGTGGGTTCTTCAGGAGGGAGACATGATTGACCAGCAGCTCTATGTCTCCCACTAAAGTGGGTTACAGCTGTTTTTGTCTTCATCTTCCATACTCACCCTCTGGGCCCTATCAGCAGCAAAGATGGGGATGTTCTTGGAGAGCCTTTCCAAAGCTGCCTGTGGATTGTAGGACTGCGGTAAAAGGGTTGAATTAATTTCTGTGGGATGATTTAGTCCTGTTATGTGTTACTTCTGCTGTTGAGCAAGCATGTGGCCCTGTGTTACGGATTTGTAAATCAGTATCTCAATTTTAGGCATGCCAATTGCTACCCTGAGCTTCTTTCCAGCTGTGATAAGACTGCTGAATGGATCCTGACCCGGATCTGGGCCGTACCCTCCAAATACCCAGACCTGCCTCTCGGTTTTTTTGCACTACCTTACTTTCCATTTTTCTATTTTCTATTTATGATTTATAATTTAAATTTTTAATATTTACTAATTTTTAATACTTAATATTTGTAATCCAGGGAGCGAGAAGTGCGGAATCAAATATCGCTGTGATGATTGTACGTTCTAGTATCAATTGTTTGGCGACAATAAAGTATAAAGTATAAAGTTATATCAGCATGTGCCATCCTCTTCTCCCAATTCCTCTGTCTCCGCCGCATCGGTTCTCAGGATGATGCTTTTTATTCCAGAGCTAGTGTGATGTCCTCCTTCTTCAAAGAAAGGGGCTTCCCTTCCTCCACCATCAATGCTGCCCTCACCTGCATCTCTTCCATTTCACACATGCCTGCCCTCACCCCATCCACCCACTATCCCACCAGGGATAGGGTTTCTCTTGTCCTCACCTACCACCCCACCAGCCTCCGCATCCTGCACGTAATTCTCTCGAATCCCCACACCAAGCACATCTTCACCCCCCTCCCCCACTTTCCATTTTCTGCAGGGATCACTCTGTACATGACTCCTTGTCTATTAATCCCTCCCCACTGATCTCCCTCCTGACAGTTTTCCTTGCAAACAGAACAAGTGCCACACCTTCCGCTGCACCTTGTCCCTCACTACCATTCAGGACCCCAAACAGTCCTTCTAGGGGAAATGACACTTCACCTGTGAGTCTGTTGCGGTCATCTACTATATTTGGTGCTCCCGGTGCAGCCTTTTGTATATTGGTGAGACCCGATGTAAATTGGGAGACCGCTTCACTAAGCACCTATGCTCCGTCCACCGGAAGAAGTAGGTTCTCCCGGCGGCCACCCATTTCAATTCCACTTCTGATTCCCATTCTGACATTTCAGTCCATAGCCTCCTTCACTACCGTGACGAGGCCACATTCAGGTCAGATGGGTAACACCTGGACAGCTTCCAACCTGATGGTATGAATATCAATTTCTTGAACTTCCGGTAATTACCCCCCCCCCCCCTTCATCATTCTCCATACCCATTTCCCTCTCTTACTTTATCTCCTTACCTGCCCATCACCCCATCACCTCCCTCTGGTGCTCCTCCCCCTTCCCTTTCTTCCATGGCCTTCTGTCCTCTCCTATCAGATTCCCCCTTCTCTAGATCTCTTTCACCAATCGATTTCCCAGCTCTTTACTTCCTCCTCTCCCCGATTCACCTATCACTTACAACATTGTACTTCTTCCTCTCCTCCCCCAGCCTTCTTACTCTGACTTTTGATCTTCTTTCTCCAGTCCTAATGAAGGGTTTCGGCCTGAAACGTCAACTGTTTACTCTTTTCCATAGATGCTGTGTTCCTCCAGCATTTTGTGTGTATTACTTCGATTTCTAGCATCTGCAGATTTTCTCTTGTATGTTATACCAAAGTTTATTGTGTGCATCAGTGGACAATATGCAAATGTTGCAACTCATCCTGCCTTCCTGGATACCCATTTTTGAGATACTAATTCATTCCGTTTAGTTCCTTGATTCAATGATCCATTTTATTCCAATGAAACCTTTTATTCAGAAATGTAAAACAACAGCTAATGGGAAAACACAGGCAATTAGCGTAACATCTCATATGTGAAAATGTTAGAAGTTATTATCAAAGATGTTGTATCAAAGCAATTAGCATATCTCAAGGTAATCAGGCAGAGTCAACATGATCTTGTGAATAGAAAATTCTGTTTGATTTATAAAAAAGATCTTATACATTTTGAATGATATAAACAACAGATACATTGTGAAAAACATTGCTGTACTGAAGGCATCAACAAGTAGCGGACAAAGATGTAGGATATGGGAAAGTTCAGAGGGGGTCAGAGAAAGATTTTTTTCACTCAGAGGGTGGCTGGAATCTAGAACGCCCTATCTGAATGGGTGGAAGGTACTCTCAGAACACTTAAGAGATATCTAGATGAGCACTCAAATTATGAAGGCATAGAAGGTGACAGACTGGGTGCTGGTTAACGGGATAGGTAGATAAAGATTGACATAGAGTTAACAGGCCAAAAGGCCCGTCCTGTGCTGTGTGACTTTGACTCCAATTTATTGAGTTCTTTGAGTAAGTAACATCTGTAGTGGAACTGGTAGATATATGAGATTTACACTTCCCAAAGGTATTTGATAAAATTCCAAATCAAAAATTACTGCAGAAAATAAAAGCTCATGGTATAGGAGGCAACATAAGGGTGTGGATGGAAGGATGCTAAGAAAGTGTAGATGAGTCTTTTTCAGGTTGGCAATATACATGAAGTTACGTGCACAGAGGTGGGTACTGGGTATTGACTGGGATAAAGGTACCAAAGACGTACTTGCAAAAATTGCTGATAACACAAAGTAAGTTGTAAAGAAGATGTAATGAGGTTATAAAAGGACAAAGGGAGTTTAAATGGAAATGCAAATTACTGGCACGCAAGTGAGAAAAATAAAACATTGATTTTGGCAAGAAAAATAATAAAGTCAAATCTGTGGGTCGTGGAAAGATCTGGATGTCCTAGTTCATGGGCTGAGGTTCAGGAGGAGCATGCAACGAGGAAAGCTAACAGTTTGCAAAGGGAATTGAATAGTTAGACAGGTCATTGATGAAACCCTGCTGTTTATAATATGCTTATTTAAGGAATGATGTTAATTCATAGGAAGCAGCCCAGATAAATCTGAGAGGGGCATATTATTTTACGAGGAAGTATTGGGCAGGCTGGGCTTGTATTAGTTGGAGTCAGAGCGAGAGGTAACTTAACTGGAATGTATAACACTTGAGGGGGATTTTGCAGAGGCTGTTTCCACTTACGGGAGAAACCAGACCTGTGGGTCAGGTTAAAAGCAAAGGGTCATCCAACTAAGGCAGAGTTGAGGCAGTTTGTTTTTCACCCTCAGAGGATTGTGAGTTTTTGCAACTCTTCATCACAGCCCAGTGGAAGCTAAGTCTTTTTAATTGTTTTAAGGCAGAAGTTGATCGTGTTTGATCAGCAAAGAGGTGAAAGGGTAATAATGACAGAAGGCAATACAAAGCTGATGTTGCAGTGATATTACTAAATGGGAGAGCAGGTCAGAAAGACTGACAGCCTACTCTTTCTCCTAAACATAAGAGATTCTATAGTTGTTGGAAATCCAGAGCAACACAGGAGCTCAGCAGCTCAGACAGTGTCAATGGAGGGGAAGGAATGGCCAATGTTTCAGGTCGAGACCCTTCATCATGCCTGGAAAGGAAGGGGGAAGAAGCCAGAATAAGAAGATGGGGGAGCGGAAGGCGTACTGGCTGGCAGGTCAGAGGTGAACCAGTTGAGGGGAAGGGAGGGGGTTGAAATGAGAAGCTGGGAAGTGATAGGTAGAAAAGGTAAAGGGCAGAAGGAGGAGGAATCTGGTAGAAGAGGAGAGTGGACTATAGGAGAAAGGGAAGGAGGAGGGGCACCAGAGAGTGGTAGTGGGCAGGACAGGGTAAGAGGGGAGCCAGAATGCAGAATGGATAAAGAGAGAAGTGGGAGGGGGAGAAATTACTGGACGTTAGATAAATTCACTTGCATGCTGGCAGGTTGGAGGCTACCCAAACAGAATATGCCATGAGTGGCCTCATCATGGCTGTAGAGGAAGCCATGGATTAACATGTCAGAAGGGGAATGAGAAAAATTAAAATGAATGGCCACTGGGAAATCCTGCCTGTTGTGGTGGACAAAGTAATCCCCTAACCTGCGTCGGGTCTCACCGATGTACCTAATGGAGACCATACCAAGAGCACCAAATGCACTAGATGACCCTGACAGACTTACAGGTGAACTGTTCCCTCGCCTGGAAGGACTGTTTGGAGCTCTGAAAGGTGGTGAGGGAGGAAGTGAAGGAGCAGGTGTAGCACTTGCCCCACTTGCAGAGTTAAGTGCCAGGACAGAGATAAGTGAGGAAAGACAAGTGGATAAGGGAGTCACATGGAGAATTATCCTTGTAGAAAGTGGAGATTGGAGGGCAGAGGGAAGATGTGTTTAGTGGCAGGATCTGGTTTAAGGTTATGGAAAATGATGTGCTGGATGTGGCATCTTGTGTGGTGATTGGTAAGAACAAGCAGAACACCATCCCTATTATGGTGTTGGGAAGAAGGGGTAAGAGCAGATGTCCAGGAAATGGAGAAGATATGGGTGAGGGTGGCATTGTTGGTACAAGATGGAAAACACTGTTCTTTGAAGAAGGACATCTCAGATGTTTTGGAATAGAAGGTCTCAATAGAAAAGATGCAGTGGAGACAGAGGAACTGAATATCATTTTTACAACTATTAGGGTGGGAAGAGGTATTGTCAAGATAGGAATTTATATTAAAAGTCTAAGATACCTAACTGATGGACACAGTTCTGCTGCATTTAATACATAATATTGCATATTGAAGTGCAAATTCTTTCTCTACTACCAATTACTGAACCCTACCTCTCACTGTTCTAACATTCATACACAGCTCAAGGCCCAGTCTGTGTCAAGAGTGATAATTAAATACTCTGCGATAGATATTCAGTAGTAAATGGTGGTCCTGAAAAAAAAAGCACAACTGCTTCCAAGGTCAGTACAGTCATCAAAGATATCTTAATGCGTTTAAACAAACTATCACTGCTTAAAACTGACAGAAGCAACACCGATTGTGGTCGGAAGCGCCCAGGTAGGACACCACGGAGGAAGCACAGGTACAGAGCGGGGTTACATGTGCGCTTAAGGAAATGGGGTTTTAAACTCCCTGTAATTAATATCTTGCTGGCAAACTTGCAGTCTCTGGTGGATAAAATCAATGATCTCAGAGCTAGGGTGCTGAATCAGAGGGACATTTGGACCGTGTGTGTCCTTTGCTTTACGGAATCCTGGTTAACCCCTTCTCTACCAGATGCAGCGATTTAGATTGATGGGTTTACTATACACCGTCAGGATAGATGTATAGCGTCTCTCAAAAGCAGAGGTGGAGGAGTATACCTCATGATCAACTCTTCTTGGTGCACAAATATATCAGTGCTGTCCCAATTCTGCTCACCAGACCTGGAATATCTAGCAGTTAAGTGCTGTCCTTTTTACCTACCACAGGAGTTCTCTGGGATCATTTTGGTAGCAGTTTACATTCCACTTCAGGCCAATGTCAATCAGGCTTTAGATGATCTGATCAATGGGATCAACATGCACGAAACAGAGCACTCTAATGCCTTCACCATTGTTTTGGGAAGATTTTAGCCAGGCCAGTCTGAAAAAAATCACTGAACAACTACCAACAACAGATCCCCTGCAATACCAGAGGGAACAACACACTGGACCATTGCTACACCGCCATCAAGAATGCCTACCGTGCTATTCCACGCCCTCACTTTGGGAAGTCTGATCACCTGGCTGTACTTCTACTCCATGAGTATAGGCAGAAGCTGAAGACTGCAGCACCAGCAGTGGGGACCAAGAAGGTTTGGACAAGGGAAGCACAGGAGCACCTACAGGACTGCTTTGAATTGGTGGACTGGACTGTATTCAGGGATTCATCATTGAACCTGGATGAGTGTGCTGCAATTGTTACCGACTTCATTAAAACCTGTGTGGATGAGTGTGTATCTACAAAGACTTACTGTACATTCCCAAACCAAAAGCCGTGGATGAACCAGGATGTACGCCGTCTGCTGAAGGCTAGATCTGCGGCATTCAAGTCTGGCAACCCAGGCCTGTACCAGAAAACCAGGTATGAATTGCGGAGGGCTATTTCAAGGGCGAAGAGACAATTTTAAATGAGGTTGGAGGTGACATTGGATGCACAGCAACCCTGGCAGGGTCTGCAAGACATTACTTCCTACAAAGTGAAACCCGACAGCATTAATGGCAACGATGCTTCACTACCAGATGAACTCAATGCCTTCTATGCACACTTTGAAAGAGAGAAAACAACTACAGCAGTGAAGATCCCTGCTGCACCTGATGACCCTGTGATCTCTGTCTCAGAGGCCAATGTTAGACTGTCTTTAAAGAGAGTGAACCCTCGCAAGGCAAAAAGTCCCGATGGAGTACCTGGTAAGGCTCTGAAAACCTGTGCCAACCAACTAGCAGGAGTATTCAAGGACATTTTCAAACTTTCACTGCTACAGGCAGAAGTTCCCACTTGTTTCAAAAAGGCAACAATTATACCAGTGCCTAGAAGAATGATGTGGGCTGCCTTAATGATTATCACCTGGTAACACTCACATCTACAGTGATGAAATGCTTTGAGAGGTTGGTCATGACTAGACTGAACTCCTGCCTCAGCAAGGACCTGGATCCATTGCAATTTGCCTATCGCCACAATAGGTCAACGGCAGATGCAATCTCAATGGCTCTTCGCAAGGCTTTAGACCACCTGGACAACACAAACACTTATGTCAGGATGCTGTTCATCGACTATAGCTCGGCATTTAATACCATTCTTCCCACAATCCTTATTGAGAAGTTGCAGAACCTGGGCCTCTGTACCTCCCTTTGCAATTGGATCCTCGACTTCCTAACCAGAAGACCACAGTCTGTGCAGATTGGTGATAACATATCCTCCTCGCTGACGATCAACATTGGTGCACCTCAGGGGTGTGTGCTTAGCCCACTGCTCTACTCTCTATATACACTTGACTGTGTGGCTAGGCACAGCTCAATTCCCATTATAAATTTGCTGATGATACAACCTTTTGTTGGTAGAATCTCAGGTGGTGACGGGAGGGCCTGCAGGAGTGAGATGTACCAACTAGTGGAAAGGTGCCACAACAACAACCTGGCATTCAATCAGTAAGACGAAAGAGCTGATTGTGGACTTCAGGAAGGTTAAGATGAAGGAGCACATGCCAATCCTCACAGAGGGATCAGAAGTGGAGAGAGTGAGCAGTTTCAAGTTCCTAGGTGTCTAGATCTCTGAGGAGCTAATATGGTCCCAACAGAAAGATGTAGGTATGAAGAAAGCAAGACAGTGGCTCTCAAAGCAACTCATTAGGAGTTTGAAGAGATTTGGCATGTCAACAAATGCACTCAGAAACTTCTATAGATCTACTGTGGAGAGCATCCTGACAGGCTCCATCACTGTCTGATATGGAGGAGCTACTGCACAGGACTGAAAGAAGCTGCAGAGGGTTGTAAATTTAATCAGCTCCATCTTGGTCACTAGCCTACAAAGTACCCAGGACAGGCCACGTCCTTTAATAAGGATGTCCAGCACCCAGGGCATGCCCTTTTCTCACTGTTACCATCAGGTAGGAGATACAGAAGCCTGAAGGCACACACTCAGCGATTCACAAACAGCTTCTTCCCCTCTGCCATCCGATTCCTAAATAGACATTGAACTCTCGGACACTACCTCACTTTTTTAAAATATACAGTATTTCTGATTTTTGCAAATTTTTTAATCTATTCAATATATGTATATTGTAATTTATTTATTTATTATTATTATGTTTTTTTTCTTCTATATTATGTATTGCATTGAACTGCTGCTGCTAAGTTAACAAATTTCATGTCACATGTTGGTGATAATAAACCTGATTCTGATTCTGATTCATGAGATGTGAAGATTACCCAGAAAGAGAGTGAAATGTTTTTTTTGGTGTAAGAACACTTCTGTGAACCAAAAGGCCAAGTATTTTAATTCTAAACACAGAATAGTGTGGTAATGTTGCAGCTCTATAAAACTCTGGCTACTTGGGAGTTTCGGGTTCAGTTCTGGTCACCTCATTGCAGGAAGAATGTGGATGTTTTAAGGAGGATTCAGAGGAGATTTACCATGATGTTGCCTAGATCTGAGAGCATGTCTTTTCAGGATAGGTTCAGAAAGCTAGGAGCCAAGGAGGATGAGAGATGGAAGTGTATTAGATGATCCTAGACATCTGCTGGCAGGACCAAGTCACGAACCAGGAAGTCATTGATGGAGCAGAGACCACCAGCATCAAGGCCCTGACCCTGAAAGCCCAGCTTTGATGTACAGGTCTTGTCATACGCATGGCGGACTCAGAGTCCCCAGCCAGCTACTGTATGGCGACCTACCTTGGGGCAAAAGGAATCAAGGCGGGCTTCGCAAGAGGTTGAAAGATTGTGTGAAAGCTAATGTCACGTATGCCGGACTTACTCCAAAGCAGCTGGCACAGTGTGCGTAAGGCAGGACTGGATGGTGTACCTTGACAGGACACGCCCACGACATCTTTGAGGAGAGGTGTCCTGCAGACCAGCTGGGCGGCTTGAGAGTGATGGAAAGCAGCAGCAGCAGCAGCTCCTCCAGTTGACTCAGGCCAGTTCCTCTACCGTCACGGTGAGCCAGTTTGCTGCACGAGACCTGGACTCCACAGCCACCTTCGATCCATAACTGACGAGCTGCAGAAGGCCAACCATCATCATGAACACAATGGGCAACCATCACAAAATGATAAAAGACGTAGCTGGGGTAAACACCAGAGACCTTTTCTCAGGGTGGAAACTGCTAATATGAGAGGACATAGTTTTAAGGTGATTGGAGGAAAGTATAGGAGAGGGAATGGCAGAGGTTGGGTTTTTACATAAAATGTGATGGCAGGTTTAAAAGATTCTTAGATAGGATCAAAGCAAAATGGAGGGCTACGTGGCAAGAAATGGCTAGATTGTTCTTGGAGTAGGTTAAAAGGTTGGCACAACACAATGGTCCGAAAGGGCTGAGTTCTATGCTCTATGTTTTAAAATACAATTAACATTCGGTCTCAGAGGGTGCAGTCCAAATGCCAATTGCAAAGTAAGTTTCACTTTCTGAAGTGCAGGTAACCAAACTGAAACTCTTCAAGTCTGCTGGTAAATTCTCTAACCCGAGAGTTGACGCCTGGAGGAGAGGACGCTCCCACCATTCCAACAAACCTCGGCTGACTTGCATAGTAGGAAACTTCAGCTGGAACATTGGGAATAACTCCCCGTTTAAAAAAAAAGAATCTAGTGCTTTCCCAGCATATATGATGAATAAACTCTTCTCGATACAGGTATCGATTATAATCGACGTTTTGATAGCAGGATGGCAGAACTTGTCATAGAAACTTTGGTTATAACTCCCCATTAAGTTCAGAGGGTGAGGTGAGGAACCTGACATACGGGTAGATAGACAGCTGGAGGGGTCTCTCACCTGATGTCTAACAGACAACTCTATCCCCCTTGATATCTCGTAACCTGTAAAGAAAGTAAATACGTCACTGCCAGTCCCTAGGTGGAGATGCTCTTGCTTCAGGTCTTTGGATTGATAGTCCTGTAATTAACTACTTCTCATTATCCTCACGGTAGTGCAGAATCTGCTTTTATTCTTTCTGTCTTATCCCTTGCTTTGACCTCCACTACCCTCCCCACTCCCCAAGCCCTCCGCTGGCCTCTCTCTACCAATGGAGATGAAGCCTGAAAATAGACATTCAGAACTCCTCTTCTTCTGTGGTTACCTGGATATCAGGTATAAAAAGCCATATCTCTTTCTATTAAAGTGTTGTTTCATACACAGTGGAGAGAAAATGTGTGCAGAGAAAGGATTACACTTTATTTTAATTGAACAAAAATCCTGAGAAAACGTTATGAAGCTTATTTTATAAATATAACACTTCACTGGCTGTCTAACAGTATCAGAAGAAATTCTAGCTTGAGCAGGTAAATGGTTCTCATGAGGGTAGCCAAAAACACAAAAAAACGATCCTATTGCTGGATGAGACAATCTATCATCAAGCGAGAGAGTAGAAGATATGGAAATTATATTTCATTTTTCATCTAACTCATCCTATACCTGCCCTGAGATTATTTAATGCACCAATACCGAGAAGGGTCTCAGCCCGAAGCGTTGACTGTACTCTTTTCCACAGGTGTTACCTGGCCTGCTGAGTTCCTCCAGCATTTTGTCTGTGTTGCTTGGATTTCCAGCATCTGCAGGTTTTCTCTTGTTTGCGATTGGAATACTGAGAAGAGTTTATTTGCTGATAATGAAAAAATAAAATGTTGAAAATACTCAGCAGGCCAGACAGCATAGGTGGGGACAGAAACAGTTAACATTTTGGCCAAAGACACTTCATCAGAACAGGGATGGAAACAAATGAAGCTTGTTAACCCTCAGGTAGGGTAATGGAGGTGAATGTCTCTGACAGAATAAAACTGAGATGACCATGAAATGAAAAGGAAACAAAGGCATCTAGTCAATAAGTTAGAGAGTAGAAATATAGATGAAGGAATCTAGACCAAAGAATGTAGAGGCTGTAGAATGCAGAGGAGAAAGACGTGCCTGGCAGGTCAGAGCTTAACCATTACCTGACCCATCCTGTACCTACCCTGAAAGTGTTTGGTGGGACAGAGCAAATGGAACTTTTCTCTTTTCAGGCTATTTTTGCCCTGAAAGTGTTTGATGGACCAAAGCAGAGGGAGATTTGCTGGGCATTTAATCCATGATATACCTGACTTTGGAGTAATTAATCAGACTGCGGAAAAAGAGTATTTCTTTTAGATTACTCTCACTTTACAAGCACACTTAATGATGTCACTTGTTGGTAGAAAATTCACAATGAAGACAAGGTGAATATTTCAAAAAGGGACAACTAAAGAGTTAAGTATGTAGATGGAATTTAATGAAATAATTAGTAAATTATCTCCATACATTACTTAGATAAATGAATAATAAAATAATGGGACAAAATCCGATTTAATGACAAAGTGGCCCTGATACAGCTTTAATTGGTTTTACAGAGCTGAGTTGTACTGTGAAAAAAAATGAATATGAATCCTCCCACATGTCTCTAGAATCCCACAATATGCTTGGTACCTCGGTGAATAAATATTATTTCCTGATAGCTGGCCCTGGCAGGTTCTGTATCCAACAGCGGAATTAAGATGTTTAACTCACTAAAGAAGTGTGTTGTGTAGTTGAAGAAAACTAATTGTATTCTGTTGCTGTGCCTCAAGAAATGTGAATGCTGTGTATTTATGTAGCCCTCTTCATCACATCGCAAAGCACTTCACAAAAATGATTGTTGCAACCATTTAAGAAAATGACGTGATCATATATATACAGGGACGAAGGCTAGTGCGTCTGCTTCTGCTGAGTTTGCTTAAAGAGAACACAGTCAGGACTTGCCACCTCTTTATTCAATGAGATTGAACCATTCTGCGTGGCACGTGGAAAAGGCATTTAGAGCAATTTCTGCTTCTCTGCTGGAGTATTTACTGAAGTGTTCATCATTTATTTGACAGCCGGAGTTGGGGTTGAACCGGTAACTTTTAAGACGAGCAGTGAGGCGTTAACAATTCAACACTTTAATTTTTACCTCTGCTGTGAGCTAACTGAAGTAATGACTTTTTCTGCTGTCTAACTAGATCTCAATCGTTTATTCCACCGGAAGGAAGCTTGATGATATTGCCCTTTAATGAATGTTTTAGGATTTCCCTGCATACACACTCAAGGGCTGCTTTATTAGGTATTTCCTGTATATAATAAAGTGGTTCTTGTATGTTTGTGGTCTTTTGCCGCTGTAGCACATCCACTCAAGGTTTGTTGTGTTGTTGATTCAGAGATGCTCTTCTGCACACCATTGTTAAAATGCATGGTTATTTGAGTTGCTGTCACCTTCCTGTCAGCTTGAACCAGTCTGGCCATTCTCCTCTGACGTCTTTCATCAACAAGGCATTTTCACATACAGAACCGCCGCTCACTGGATGTTTTGTTTTGTTTCTTGCACCATTCTCTGAAAACTCTAGAGACTGTTGTGTGTGAAAATCCCAGGAAATCAGTAGTTTCTGAGGACGTGAACAATCTTGTCTGGCATCAACAATCATTCCATGGTCAAAGTCACTTAGATCACATTTCTTCCCCACTCCGATATTTGGTCTGAACAACAACTGAACCCATTGACCATGTCTGCATGCTTTTATGCATTAAGTTGCTGCCACCTGATTGGCTGATCAGATATCTGCATTTATGAGCAGGTGTACAGGTGTAGCTAATAAAATGGCCACTGAATGTACCACGTAGTTGTAACGTCATATGTCCCCACACTTCTGAAACAACATTAATTACATCACTTGAAAATCCAGGGGGACTATATCATAACACATAATCACAGTAAGATGTAGCTTCAACTAGTTTTATTCGGTGAATGCCTAAAAAGAATATTCATGGCAGTTAATTTTGCTTTCTAGTTGAACATGTATTGCAGAAGAATTATATTGCCTCACTGTGCAACGAATGCAAAGGCATGGTGCCTGAGGCAGGGTACTGTTCTTCTTAAGCTGCCTAGGTTTACTTGTGCCAGAAATGTATCTTTAGAGAGGTCTGGCTGGATCTGTGGTTATAAATGTCCTTAGGGATCAGTGTTTGGATTTATCTTTTTATTGTATCTTCTTTATAAATCTTTGAGAATCTCTATCCAAAATCCAGGGAGGTCCACAAATACGTTCACATAGATTTACATTGCAGCTGGAGGGTTGAAGAGCAGTGGCTGTAGTTGGGTTCCTATTAACAGCTGACTGGGCTGTCTGTGTGTTTTTGTAGAGCTCTCCTATACAAGCATCTGCAGAGCTGTGACTTGAAAGATCAGACATCTTGGGGAATGTGAACTGTGAGACCCATCCATGACAGCATTGTGATTTATATTAACAGTCACTAACATGAAGAGTTATTTTTTTTTCTCCACAGATACTCGCTGACCTGTTGGGTGTTTCTGGTATCCTCTGCTTTTATTTCATGTTTCAAACACATTCAGTCTTTCAAGCAGCGAACAATCTGCTGGAGGAAATCAGCAGGCCTATCAGCATCTGTTGGAGGAAAGAAACCATCAACATTTCAGGCCAAAACCATGCATCAGGGTTTCATCCTAATTCTCAGTTTCGACCTTCAATGTTGACAATTCCTTTCTTCCCACAGCTGTTGCTTGACCTGCTGATTTCTTCCACCTGATTATTTGTTGCTCCAGGTTCAAGCTATTTGCAGTCTCCCGTGTTTTTATATGCAGTATTCACTTTGGGGACTCACAACCTTGTTAGAGTCTAGAGGACTTCACTAAATAGTTTGTAAACCAGGCGTAGCATTACATTAGCTTAACATTCCATTCAACATCAGATCTACATGGAGTTTCACTGTGGTTTTCTCAGAATTATATTCAACTCCCGATTGCTGCTTGTTGAATAAAGTTTTATGTAAGTTTATTATCAAAGAATGTATATGTCATCATATGCTACCTGGAGATTCATTTTCCTGCAGTGAACTGATTCTCTTCTCTAAACTGATTTAATTGAAATGTCATACAAGGAAAACCAGAGCAAAGGGTCCAAAGGCAGGGATAAACTAGGAAGGGATGGAAAATTAGATAAATACCGTACGTTAATTCCCTGGTTCCTGGACCAAGTGGAGAAGTGGTTGAAGGTCTGTGGGTGATTCCTGGTTTCTCTCCCAACAGTTGTTCCATCTCTGTGATGATTTGAGCAAGTAGGTGAGATAATCACAGTTGGGCCAAATTCTCTCCCTTCCAGCAGAGGTTGTTGGATATGTTTAGGAGCAGACACTTTGATTTCCATTTTTCTGAAAAGACCCACAATTTTTACAGGGAAGAACATAACTGGAGCACAAAAAGAACAAAGTCCATTGTATTGTAAGTTGATTAAAGTGGTCATGGTGTTGCTATACTGAAGCAGTGATTAGGGTAGTGGCAGTTGGCCCAAGAACCTAATGTTTGAGGGGGAAGCAGCAGTCCTTGAACCTGGTGCTGTGAGACTTCAGGCTTCAGTACCCCCTGCCCAGATCAAGTCAAGTCAAGTTTATTGTCATTTAACAATATACATGTGTATAACATATATAACCATATAATGTAGAAAGAAAGAGACATTTCTTTGAACCAGGGTGTAAATCACATTATTACATATAACACATGATTCACATAGCACATGATAACTTATGAAGGTAAGGATAAAATCTATAGATGAATCACACATAAATAACAAAGTAAAGTGTATCAGTATTAAATATTTTAAGGTACGGATCAGATTAACCAGTGACACTTCGAATACAATGTGACAGGGAGTTCAGAAGCCTTATGGCCTGGGGGAAGAAACTGTTTCTCATCCTGACTTTTCTTGTTTTTATGCATCATAGTGTCCTGCCTGATGGTAGAAAGTCAAAGAGGGTGCTGAACGGATGGGTGGGATCCTTGATAATACTAAGGGCCCTGCACACGCAGTGCTCAGAAAGTCCTGATAAATGATGATAGCAGCAAGATGGCATGGCCCAGAAAGTGGGGATCTTTGGCTAAACAGGCTGAGGACCTGGCAAAAGGGAACCATTGTCTATGTATCTGCTGGACTACCAGCATTAAAGACATAAGAAACAGTAGATGCTGAAATCTGGAGAAATAAAAATCAAACTGCTAGAGGAAATCAGTGGATGAAGAAGCTCCTGAGGAGACTGAGTGAGGGCCAGCACCAGATCTCTCCTTTCTGTCTTCTGAACCTCTAGAACAATCAAAGGTTTCTGCTCCACTCCATGAGTCCCCTTGATCAAAGTTCAAAAAGTTCAAAGTAAAATTTATTACCAGAGTACATACTGTATATGCCACCACATACAACCCTGAAATTCTTTTTCCTGTGGGCATACTCAACAGATCTATAGAATAGTAACTCTAACCAGGATCAATAAAAGGGGAAGAGCACTACAGACAGAGCAAATGCAAATATAAATAAATAGCAATAAACAAGGAGAGCATGAAATAACAAGCTAAAGAGTCCTTAAAATGAGATCATTGGTTGTGGGATCATCTCAATAGATGAGTAATTATCCTCTATTGCTCAAGAGCCTGATGGTTGAGAGCCAGTAACTGCTCTTGAACGTGGAGGTGTGAGTCCTGAGGCACTTCTGCCTTCTACCTGATGGCAGCAGTGAGAGAAGAGCACGGCCTGAGTGGTGAGGATCTTTGACGATGGATGTTGCTTTCCTGGCGATTCATGCAGATGTGCTCAATGATTGGGAGGGCTTTGTCCCTGACCTACCTGGCCGAATCCACTCCCTTTTGTCGGATTTTCCGTGCAAAGGCATTGGTGTTTCCATACCAGGTAGATTTGCAGACAGTCAATACACTTTCCACCACACATCTATGGAAGTTTCTCAAGATTTTTGAATTATCCGGTCCACTCTGGTACAGAAGCAGCCACTGGCGAAATGAAAGTCACTGTAGCCGGAAAACTCGGCATTCAACCTGTTCGCCTGCTTTTTTTCCCGGATTTTCTGATTCCTAAATTAATTAACAGCTGAGTGGTTATGAACCATTCTCCCCGACGGTTCATAGTTCTCTGTGCTCTCTCCTAATATAGCATCCACGTGCTGTGTAGCATCAAAAGATAGCGGCCTTCTGCCTCTCCAATGTCCACGCACCCTGTGCAATGTTGGGTCCCATTAGTTTGTGAGGATAAACCTCCCCTTCTCGTATGATCCGCCGCATATGTTTCAATATTTCTCAATCATTTTCAGCCCCTCTTTGCCCCTCTCCAACTCGCTCCTTTCTTAAAGTTTTCCCCCCCCCGATTTCTTTTCTGCGTAATCCATTGGCCGTAGTCGGGACGGACGGCCTCACCCGAAGGTCCCTCTTAGGAACATTGGAACGCCGCTCCGACTCCTGGGCCCCGTTTAAGTTTACCCTGTTCACTCCTCTTAAATTTTCTCCTTTATGTAAGCATAAAAACGATTGGCTTTTGAGAGCACCGGACTTTTTTGCAGGGTAGGCTCTCAATTAACCCACGAGAGACCTCACTCTCTCAGTCTATCCCCAACACACACCAGGAATTTGACATTATTAATACTTAAGTCCCAATGTTCCGACGGCAGTGAAGTATTCGGAAGACAATGTCCGATTCACAATAGACTTTCAAACCCGCAATCAATCAGCTGGCAGACGTCTGAACCTTCTATTTACAAACATTTTTACCAGCATGAAACAAATCCAACTGCCCGGTTTTTTTGTCTCTAGATTATGGCTCGCACCTTCAGTTCTGCCGGAAACCCTCCTGTCCCGGCGCGATGAGCGCTGGATCCCACACATCTTCCACTGTCAGAAACAAACCTTAAAATCCTGCGATCCTGCTCATTTGTGGTATTGGTATCAATCTCTCTTTCTCTTTCTCTGTCTCTCCCTCTCTCTCTCTCTCTCTCACACACACACACACATGTACCAGAGAATACACGCTGTCTTCTCCGACATGCTCTCTGTCTTGCACACACACACACACACACAACACAAACACGCCCCAAGCTCTCCGTGTTACATGGAGACAGCATATTCAGTGTGAAACTAATCAATTACAAGGATCAGGGCTGGTGGCGGCTGTTACACGGTCACATCCGCCCATCAATCTATTCCTCAGACATTCCCCCCTCCCCGTAAATCAAACTTACAGCCCCCCCACAGCAGCTGTTTCACATCCTTCCCGGCTCGTCACAGATTAATTGGGGTCACGGGACAAAAGGCACCCCCACCCCCTCCCAAAGTCCCGGCGCCCATTCGTCCCGTCACCTTTAACACTTCAAGCCCCAAATCTCCTCCCGCAAAGCCTTGAGGTTTTCTCCCGGAGAAACCTTGCAAGGTCCTAGATCGGAAACCACCCCCCCTCCCATGGAGAACGGTTGAACCCTCCCAGCAACTCCCTTCGCCCCCTTGTTTCCTGATTTCTCTCTCTCTCTCTCTCTCTCTCTTTCTCTCCCTGCTAGTGCACGGCGCGCTCCTTTTTAATCAGACTCCATCTCTCCGCGCAGTTCCATGTAGACACACAGACAGACAGACATATACATACGCATACTTACAGACATACATAGACACACACACACACACACACACACACACACACACACACACACACACACACTGCAATCACGTGGCGCAGAGACACCTCCGCAATTTGGATGTTATGTCCGGGAGCTGGTGGCGAGAAGCGCCCGCTCCGCGCACTTTGCCTTTTCTCCTTGCCCCCCTCTCGCCCAGCCTGCGTTTCCCCCCCGATTATTAATGATCGCGGCCGTATATAGTGTGTATGTGTGTGTGCGCGCTTCCCTGCGGTGGGGGTTGTATTAGGATCTGCCCCGAACCGACTGATGCGCCAAGGAAAAAATGGAAGTTCTACCCCTGTGCCTCTTAGCCGCCTTGTCGTGGATTTTTGGCAGCGATTTAGTGCGAGCAGATTCCATCATCCACATCGGTAAGAAGCCGGCGACCGACAAGCAGTGCCTGTATTGTGAATGGGTTGATGGGTTGGAGAATGTCGAGGGTTAGGGGAGGTGGGGGACTGTTTGAGGAGGGTGGTTGGGAAGGCAACCGAAGTTGGGGCGGCTGCCTTCTCCCCTTCTATCTCCAACCAGACTCGGAGGGAGCAGGAAAGGTGTGGGATTCCGTTTGGACCGACACCGGGGTGAGCAGTGAGCCGCAGCTCAGTGTTGGAATGTAGAACCGTGTTCTGCCCATCTCTCTCCCTCCCAATCCCAAACCTCCAAACTCCACAGCACCAAAACCCCCGCGACCCAAGACTCACAACCGAACAAACTTTCTACCCCGAGCCCCTCTCTGTGCCTTGAGATTCGTGTCTAACTGACCCGCCGCATTGGACAGCGACAGCTTTTCCTTACAACCATTACATAAAAGTTTAAGGAGATCTCCCCTGCCTTTATTTTCACTCCGATCTGTTTCCACTACCTTTTCTCATTCCCAGCTTTCATGTCCCAATCTTCATTCCCTCGTCCCAATCGTTCGAACTGAACTAGATGATCCCAAACGGATAACACCCTCGCCCTGAATACCTCTGCTCCCGACACAGAGCGAGCTCCCTCCTCCTATCCCCGCCACCCTGTGAGGGACTGGGGCCTCTCTCCTTGGTTCATAATTGAAATGAAAGAGTGAATCCACGACGGGCTGGACCGGAGCTCGGTTCAACGACCTGTAGCCTTCCACTTGGCAGTTTCATTTTGTCGATTTAAGGAACGCCAATTGCAATGGCAAGGATGAGGGGCACAATAGATCCGACAAAGAATGGGGCGAAGGGGAATGGGGGGCGGTCAGGGTGCGCTCCCCAGAGTCGGCAGTGCTGCAGTTGCTCCCCAGGCTCTGCTGTGCATCAGGGTGTACGGACACCTGTACACCATGAGGCAGCTGGGCTTCGGACGCTGCGATCCGTCCCGCTTATCCCATTTTATGCAGCTGTAGCTGGCCATAAAGCGGCCTAAGCGGTTTAACGCGAAGAGAGTAGCAATCGAATTGCTATCATTTGGCGTCGTGAGAGTTTCTTAACTGTTTACAGTGATAGCTCGTGTACACACACACACACACACACACACACACACACGGAGTCAGATTCAGGAAGGGTATACATTGTTAGCAACATGATGCGCTTGTAGCTAAAGACACCAAGATTTGATGCGTCCAAACAAACATTGCAGACACAGGGACCTCCCGTACTGGGATCCAGCCCGCCTTTCAATTCCAGTCCACGGGCAGAGAATGAAGATTCTCAAATTACACACAAACAGAGAATCCTAACCTTAGCTTCAATCAACTTTTGCTATGGTGCTGATATTTTTTCTAGTCCAGAGTCAGAAGTAAAGTGTCTTTGTTTTTACATCTTTCGTATGAACCTAGTCTGTATGGGGCCCTGGAATGTTGTAGAGGTCTGCGCAGGATTTTGATACTTGTGTTGCAGAACTCTGTTACACAGGTCTGGACTGTACAGGATGTCTATGAACAATCATACACTTTACAGGATACATGGAGCTGTCCTATCCGAGTTTGACTATAACCAATCACTGTGGACAGTAATTATTTTTATTTTAACGAGAACTTAATCAGTCAGGCAACAAATTTACTCGTTTATTAATTACTTTATCGCGCATTAGTGACATTTTTCCAAGACGACAATTATTCCTTGGGTTACTCCGCTGCATGAAGCTCCTGGGAGCGGGCCTTTAATGTAACCTCATAGACCAGTAAATGATACCTTTTCAACAATAGTGTACCTATGGGACCAATGCATTCCGAAAGACTTGTTTTCGTGTTTATCAAGAGACACATTAACCAGTTGTTGCGTTATTGTTGGTCTTTAATTATTGTAATGCCTTTTGTTTGAAATTTCTGAATGAGGGAATGAATGGGGACTGGCCGTCGGACCTTTATTACCAGCCCCGGTGGACAGTTCCCTAGTGCTGAAATGATTCTTAGGAACAGTAGGAAAGACAGTTTAGGTAAACTTAGGAAATGATTGTAGTCAGACATCTTCTTAGCATGTTCGTTTCCCCTGACAGGTGCAATTTTTGAAGAGAGTGCTGCGAAGGATGACGAGGTTTTTCAGCTGGCCGTCTCCGACCTCAGTCTCAATGACGACATTTTACAAAGCGAGAAAATAACCTATTCCATCAAATTCGTCGAGGCGAACAATCCCTTTCAGACAGTGCAGGAAGGTAGGTGCATTAGATAATAATGCAATCAAATCCTTCCCAATAACATGTTCGGCCTCCGAAGCAGAGCCAAAAACCCAACTCTGAATTTCTCAAATGTTTACTCCGCTCTCATTGCATCATCGACGGAAACCAATCTGATAATATCCCCAAACAAACAACCGAATGGTGCGTGGGGGAAATCTCTACTCGGCGGCCCCAACCGGTGGTGGGCGCTGTTCGCTAAGGAATGAAGGAGTACTGTCACAGTTTTCCATTGATTGATGGTGGGGTAGGGGTGATGGTGGGACACGCTTATATGTCCTTAGCTATTTCCAGTAATGACACAGTCTCCCGATTTGGCTCCCGGGGCTTCCTGCGGGAAAACTCCCCCGGAGATAGCTGCTAAGCAGCAAGTACCGAGTGTGAGGTTTCACTCAGTAATCACGGGGTCCAAAATGCATCTGACGCTTTCAGTTGCAAATCCGTTCACGGGCGGATGGATTATTGCGCAATTCAGACCCTGTTTGCTTCCGCTGGTTTTGTAGGAGAGAGATTGCTGCATTGCATTCAAACTAATAATCCCGAAGAAAGGATTAAAAAAAAACACATCTGCACGGGTTTAATATAACTGTGCAGTATCCAGCTTTGCAGCTCCCTGCTCAGAGGCGAGCCACTGGAAAACCCGAGGGAGCATCTGGCAGAGGTTTCAATATTTGGATCTTCCCTACTTCCCCCTTCCCTGTTTGTGAGGGATAGAATACAGCACGGGCTCAGTGCTGTTCCCGAGGGTACTGAGCCACGGGCATTAACAGGATCTGCATCCCTACGCGTAACATATGATAGATCTTAAGCAATGGATTATTGTTACGTAACTCAATACGGGTATTATCCACTGTACAGTTATGTGCTGCGAGGGCAGTTACCTTTGGTACGAGTTAAGTATTGCAGTGTGAGGGAATACTGCAACTTCATTATGCCAAGCACATTTGTTCGTCCTGTTGTTGCACCGAAAGAGCAGTCCTATCAGAATTTGAGTTCGCAGAACCTACATTGCGTACTTCTGCTACACAATAAAAAAAAGTGGTATAAAAGTGGTTTGGGGTGTTTGCGAGCTCACATTAGACGGAGACGAATATTTTTCATGAGTTTTATAGTAGTTGTTCTTGAGAGCTAACAGGCAAGAATGGCCATATCGTCTGTTCTTCGTTTTGGCCGAAGGAATCCAACCAAGTTTAGATGTTGCAATTACAATCTTTGAAAAGTTGTTTCATTTAATATTTCTGGAAGGAGTTCAGTTGGCCCATCTGCCACTTCATTCATAAGAACCTACAACTGTAACATCTATCTCTAGCTGTTTTGCCTCCAATAATCTTCCCGGAATCCAATGCAGCATCAAGGCCATTTTGTGCTGAAATGATCCGTGACATCAGTGCTGGACTTTGATTTTACCTGATTGCCCCTTGATCTTATTATGTTAATCTTTAACATTAAGTTATATTCCAATTGCACCCTTAACACTATTGACAATCAGTTTTGAATTGTTCAATGTTCATGTCGGATTGAGTCAGAAATGGCAATAGAACTCTATGACAAGAAAGTACCTCCACAGCATTCATTGGGAAGTCTGCATTTCATTGCCATACTTCCGTCCAAATGTCAATTTCATTGATAGTTCTCCTACCAATGAGCTTATTGACCTCTGCTGTGCCGTTAGTTTCCTAGAATACATTTGCTCTGATCTATACCTTACTATTTTAGTCTTGCAAGAACTTCAGTTGTACACATATTTACAAGATACTTTTGGAAAATTTATGATATCTTTTTTTTGTGACAGATTTATAGTGTCCTCCATGTGTCAGATCAATAATTTGGAACAACAGAGAATATTGATGATGTTGATTTGAAGATAACTTTTATTTATTAACAAACAATAATACACACCATTAGTGTTTAGTGGAAAATGTCAGATCTAGAATCACTTTATTTAAGACTTAGATCCAGACTTTCTGTCTTGGCCAAGATGGTTTCTTGCAAAGATTTTGACACTCTTGCAGATATGAGAGTATTATATCATGAAACCTCGCTTTCGTACTTGCTGCCTGTTATGCCACTGGTGCTTAGGGCAACAATGAATGTCCTCTATCTCTGTCCTTGGCCATCATCTCTATTGTGCCCCAGGTGTGGTTCAGGGTCCTCATTTCTGCCTGTATTTTATGGCACCAAGTTGTCTTTGGTCTTCCACATTTCCTCCAACTTTCAAGGGTCCAATGAAGTGCCATCTTGATGGTGGAATTGCCCTTTCTTCTCATCACATGCCCAATCCATCTCCAACATTTCCTCATGATGATTGTGGCCATGCCCCATTGATGACTCTGAATGAGTAGGGCATAGTTGGATATCTTTCTTGGCCAGAAGATAAGGAGAATCTTCCGAGGCTCATGGTGTGGGATGATGACAGCTTGACAAGGTTGCTCTTAGTCATGCACCAGCATTCTGACTCATACAAGAGTGCAGACAGAACACTGTTCTGGTACAGCGTCACCTTGGTGTGGACACTGTATTTGGTTGGTCTCCATATGTTCCTCGTGGATCTGAAGACATTTCGAGCTTTTAGGGATAATCCACTTACAGATACATAGGGTTGTGCTTCCAGAAATCCATGAAAATCAGCACAGTGATAGGGTTTCCCCAGAAGTTCTGAATTTCACCTGCACTCTCCCAGAGCTTATTAATGGTATAATTTGATCACGTATTTTATAAATAATTTACTTCTGATATTTCAATTTAACAACTGGAAGAAGTAACTTCTTTACTGGAATAAGTAAAACACAGTGACAGAGGGGTAGAGAAGTGGATGCTTTTCATGAAAGGTCCTTAGCAAAGTACTGATTAACAAGTTTCTATGTTTGATGTGACACCTTAAGGGCGACTACTCTCAAGTATGATATCTATTTCCCTGTTGCATATTTATCCTAATAAACTCCTTTCATGCATAAGTAATTATTTTCGAACCATTCAGATCAACTCGTTTGTCACTTACTCCTGTTCTGCACATGGTTTCCAATAATCAATTTGCATTGATCTTTTAATTTAGGATTTTGCTGGTGTTAAAATATAGGTTGCATCTGATCAATAATGTCCACAAGTAATTTTACTGCTTGGAAAATTTGTCATATCTTTTTGAAGTAGATCCATAATGCCTTTCGGAGTCATTTTGTATGTGCGGTAGTAAGGAATGATTGGTGCCAGTTTTGCATCCAATTTGACGGCACATCAGCTGAAGTGAAGATACTAATGAGATTGAACAGTGTTTGTTCCTGCATCATGAGATGAGTGTGAAATGCAAACAGAGCACAGTGCTCCTGTCTGCTGCATTTTAACATGGCAGCCCTGGTTAGCTGGAAGTTTATGCCCTTCGTTCTCCGAGCTCTGAATGTTCACTTTGTCACAAGTGGTGGATGGGCTCATTTGCTGCTCCACAGGGAAGGACAGAAAGTCAGTTAAGTCCTTCCAGATCTACTGCCAAGATTGTACAGTGGCTGGTTTAATGGAATGGTTGCTGTAGATTCTGTCCATGTGCTTTGTTAGCACTTTGGGTATATGGATATTTTTTTATAAGTGGGTGGAAATTTTTATTCAGTGGTGATTGCAGAAGGTCTGGTGCATCTCCAGATGAATTCATTTAGGCAGTCAAGAAAACTCAGGTCATTTAGGCATGAACTGGAGATAATTCAAATGCAGAAAGTGCTGTGGTAGTGTCCAGTTAGGATGGAAACAGATGAAAGTATATCTATCTGGAGTTATTTGATAGGGGCATAGGACAGGATATTTCACTATTAGTAATTCATCTGTTGCCACCTGAAAGAAGGCAAATGGATCCTCGATAAGGATCAATGTCTTCGAAGCTCAGGGAATTTGCAAATTCAGTCCCAGCTGAAGTAGCAAAACTTTTGACCAGGGTTCACCAGTTTGGAAGAATTTACTGTTTTTATGTGTATGTGTTCACAGCAAAAAAAAATGTCCAAAGTTGAATCATAATTACAAGCTTTTATTGTGATACCCAGTGTGAGAAGTGAAGAATTGCATGTGCACAGTTAAAGCTGATGTGTGTGTTTAGACCATAAGGCATAGGATCAGAATTAGGCCATACAGCCCACTGAGTCTGTCTATTCTATTCCAGTCCAGCATTCCTTCATGGCTAATTTATTACCCCTCTGAATCCCATTCTACTGCCTTCTCCTTGTAACTTTTGATACCCTGACTGATCAAACGTCCACTTTAAATATGCCAAATGACTTGGCTTCCACAGCCATCTCTGGCAATGAATTTCACAGGTTTACCACCCTCTGGCGAAAGAAATTCCTCCTCATCTCTTCTAAAGGGATGTCCTTGTAATCTGAGTCTGTGCCCTCTGGTCCTAGATCCCCCCACCATACAAATTATCCTCTCCACATCCATCATTTTCCTATTTCCCATCCTCTCTCTGACAGAGGAGGGAAACTGTGTTGACAGTGGATGACATGATTGGAAGAGCACCATATTCTCCATATTGACTCTGTTCGAAGGTTCAAAGGTACAGTTTAATGTCAGAGAAATGTATACAATATACATCCTGAAATGCTTTTTCTTCGCAACCATCCACAAAAACAGAGGAATGTCCCAAGAATGAATGACAGTTAAATGTTAGAACCCCAAAGTCCCTCCCAGCTCCCCTCCCTCCCATGCGTAAGCGGCAGCAAGCAACAATACCTCCCCCCCACTGGCAAAAATAAAGTGCACCCGCTACCAGCACTCAAGCGTGAGCAAAGCAATAGCAAAGACACAGAATTGTAGTTGCCCCAAAGGCTACATTGTTCACCCGATAATTCGACAGGCTGCTAGCTCTCTCTCTCCTAATAAGGGAGAAAGAGGTGACTCCATTTTCCAACCAGCACAACTCGCTGGTTTACGATGTTAAAAGTCCATTTTGGCACTTTTTTCGAGCTCTGTGCCTGAAGATCGCAAAGATCCCAGGTCCCCAGGCATATAGCAAATGTTCCGACTCCCCCAACGACACACGGGCTTGCTGTGGCGACACCAACCCTTGATCCACCCGTCTCCAGTTCCCTGAGATCACAGGCTTCAGAATCTGTGCCGAAATCTTAGGCCAAGCCTTTGGCATGCCGAATAGCGGTCAATTGTGGAACCCCGAGAGCGGGTCCCATTCCCGCAAAGAACCGTAGTCAGCGTGTAACTCCAGGTCAGGGTCTTCAAAAGAATCCTGAAAGGGAAAAATAGAGATATTAAAGATGGAAATAGAACTGTTTTCGAAGATGCAAACAAATAAGTCACCGTTGGGTGCCACGACTACTTAGCTCTGCCTCCTCAGATAAATGAAGAATATTATTCAATCTAGGATATAATTACTAGACAAAGAAAGTGAATTGTGTTTGTAAATTTGCATATTAAACTTGTAACCTTGTTGTGCTGTTTGACTCAAACCACAGAACTGATACATTGCCAATATTATTTGCTTGCATCCTAAGAGTATAATCTGTTTATACCCTTGCCTCTCCCACACCTTGAACAGAGTCTTTGTTCACCTCCAGGCTCAATCTCCCTATTAGTCTCACCACTACAGCACAATTTAGTACATTACCCTGCTACCATACCTTATAGATCCATTACTATAGTCCTTCACTGACTTCTTGATCTATCGTCAGACATACTCTCCAGGAATTTCTTTTATCCCCATTTCAGAATTCCATGAATTCCGGAATGATCTTAATATTTTGAATGTAAACAAATGCATCATCATTATTAAAAGAAAGAGTGAGAAAGAAGATTTGATGTCAGCTCTTAGGAAGTTCTGTGTATGTTAATCAGAATGTGGTGACAGGTATTCAGAAAACAATAACCCACTGCAACCTCATTATAACACAGCCCATCCAATCATGATCTAGGGTACCCTCTGTGTATTATTGTCTTGTCACAAGATAAAAATTAAATAAATGTTAATTTCACTTGTAAAGTGAGTAACCAGCCTAACACGGGTGTCAAAGTTGTCCCCTGATTCCTGAGTTATATTGAGTTTGCTTTGTACCATTAGGTAGAGCCATCACTGATTTAAGAGAATGCAGACCTAATGAAGGCAAATAGGATCAATGTAAATGAGCAAAAGACCAGAATGGATGTGGTGGGCCGAAAGGCCTGTTTCTTCGCTGTATTCTATAAAACGTGGCAGATTAGAGGAAATCACTGCATATTCTATTTCTTGCTTTTTAACAAGGTTTCACACATAATTTGTTACTTTATATGTAAGTATTTTGAAAATCTGCATACACTACATCTACTGGTTCCCCTCACTTGCCCTTGTGTTTTCATCTTGAAAGGACCTCTTGCACACTGAGATGCACTCTTGACCTCACAGTCTACCTCGTCCTGGCCCTTGCACTTTATAGTCTGCCTGTACTGTACTTTCTCTCTAATTATAACATGCAATCCTGCATTCTGTTATTGTTTTACCCTTGTCCTACCTCGATGCACTGAAGTGATAAAATAATCTCCATGGATGGCATGCAAATCAAAGTTTTTCATTGTACTTTGTTACATGTGACAGTGCCGGCTGGTGGCTTAGTGGCATCAGTGCCGGACTTCGGAGCAAAGGCTCCTGATTTCGAATCCAGCTGGCTCCCTGCATGCTTCCCATCTGTGCTGGGTTGAGCGTTGAGCTAGCAACTCAGCCTCGTAAAAATAAGAAAGCCTGCTAAAAAAAAAAGCCATCATGATGGCGTCCCAATCACTCAACTCGGAGTTAAGGGCTCTTTTCTTCTTCTTTCACATGTGACAGTAATGAACCAATTTACCCATTATATTTGACGAACACAATTTCTCATAGAAGGTTTTCCTAAAATTGGATTGTGAGTAATGGATAAGGGATAGGGATAGGGAGGATTCATTAAAGGACAGGGAATGGAGAGTACAATCAGAATCAGACTCGTTTAATATCACTGATATGTCGTGAAGTTTGTTGTTTTGTGGAGTAGCTTTCATGCCTTTCATACAGATTGTTAGTTAATTGCTACAGTGATCAGCACTGACGCCTAAATTATTCACAACGTACATGAAATACTCAGCTGAAAAGATAGACCATCCAAGTTTTCCTATAGTACACAGCGATCTGAACATAAGGTTCAGCCTTCAAAGCTGCCCTAGCACTCAGTATGATGTGCTCAGAGTTCAAAATGGAAACAAGCTTATTCGTTAGGAAGTGTAAGAATAAAGTATATTATTTCAAATAGTGAATAAGAAATGCATGCTGGTGTGCTGAAGGATCTCAGTATGCTTGCTTCTGAAACACTGAAAGCCAGCAAACAGATAGAGCAAGCAATTCAAATGGCAAATGCAGCACTCAGCTTTATTACTGGTAAGAGTGAAGTACTAGGGAAACTTTCTATATCTGTGCTGGGCTTCAGTTTGGACTCTGTACATAAAGCTTACTTGCATTGGGTAGCTGTAGCATAACGTTACTCGATTGGTTTTTGGAAATGGTGTGATCTTATGTGGAAAGAGTCACTAAGATCTTTCTCCAATCACTGCGATTATGCAGGCTGGGGAATCATCATATAGTAATAAATAATATACCCAAAAAGGGTTTATCTGCTGTGGCTGGAGGATTTAGAGGTAGGGTGTATAGCCTCTGGAAGACCAGGTGACTATGTAGGGTCAAGAAATTTCTTAAGAACTCACTAATCTTTGTAATTCATTGTCCCAAAGGACTTTGGATTCTCACTGGTTGATTATGTTCAACACAAGAATACATTTTTAGAAAGAATGCTAATCAAGAGTGATGGGAATTGGGTAGAAAAGTGAACAAGGTAGATCATTGGATGTAATCTATTAAATGGCAGAGTAGATTCATAAGACCTACCTGTTATGTTCCTTTAAATCTTTCTCTGCACTGTCCCAACTGGGATTTTTTAACCTCTGGAGTTCTACCCCTAATTCACTCACTCTCTCCAACATTGGCAACAAGAATGCAGTTATCATATCTTCCCTTTCCTCAATTCTTTCACCAATCCCTTTCTGCTTTTTTGACCCCTGAATGGTTATCCCTTAATCTTCTTACATTCGTAGTCTTCTCTCTGGACAGAAGGAACTGCCTGCTACCCTGAGCTGTAAACTAAACCTTTCTGAGTAACATCTAGAACTAAGCTTAGCATCCTATTAAGATGTGCAACTGCAGTTCCGATATGTTCCCCCATTCCGGTTAATCATTCCTAGTCAAACAGTTGGTTTTATCTCTAAGATTATGCAGCTTCATGTAGCTGGATAGAGCATGAAATAATTTTGATTGGCTTGGATCTGTACCTAATGATGTATTTCCTTTGAGAAATAAGCCAGATAACAAATCTAACTTATCTACTAAATTTACCTTTACTTGTGCTCATTGCTGTCTACTCTTCCTGTAAGCCACCATGGGGTGTTTTGTTTTGTGCAGAGAGATGTATAAATGTAAGGTGTTGTTGTCAACTGTGTTCTAACAATAGCTTCTTATTAAGTGCCTTGGATTTCACTGTACCTCTCCTTGTTTGCTGAGTTGTAATGATTACAATATTATTTTCATTGCATAATATTGGTTTGACATAATGGATTCTGTTGAAGTCAGACAATATTTCTGTAGGATTCTTATTGCATTGTGGATGCTGCATTACTTAATGTCACATAAAAGAAACCATTAAGCATCTGTTGAAAATCACTTGCGTTGGCTGCTTGGACATGCCTGTACTCAGGCAGGCAATCATTAAGCTTTTACATTCACTGATATTTGTCTTTTGCAAGGAAAACTGTAGGCGATAACCTTAATATATCCAGCACAACACAAAGAGAGTGATATTGTCTTTCTACAGAGATAATAGAACTCCAAATATATCTTTTTTAAAATTCAGATGTGCTGTTTTTTTGATACTGTGGAGATTGTTGCTATCACATTAATGTATAAAGCAGCTAATCAGGTAGTAAATTGGTGTTTCAGAAATTAATATTTCACCCACATTATTAAAACTGCTTCTTTCTCCAGTATACAAAGTTAAATGTACCTTACTCTATCTTTGCTACATATCCCATGATACTTTATACATCTGTCAGTCTCCCTCCTGATATTGTTAACAACCCCTGAATCCATATCCGTGTGGAAGCAAGAACTAATGTTTTCCACTGCCCTTCATACAGAAACTGCTTCCTCACGTTGCCTCAACATAGCTTGTATTTAGCTTGTCGAGCACCTCCACACCCTCCACCACTAGCGGGACTTCCCAGTGCCCAGGCATTTTAATTCCAATTCCCGTTCCCATTCCATTGTATCAGTCCATGGTCTCCTCTTGTGCCAAGATGAGGCCACCCTCAGGGTGGAGGAACAACACCTTATATTCTGTCTTGGGATCCTCCAACTTGATGGCATGAATGTCGATTTCTCCTTCCGGTACGGGAATTTCACCCTCCCCTTCCTCGATTCCCCACTCTGACCTTTTCATTCTTCTCACCTCAAACAAGAATAAATCTGCAGATGCTGGAAATCCATGCAGCACACACCAACTACTGGAGGAACTCAGCAGGCCAGGCAGCACCTATGGAAAAAAGTAGAGTCAATGCTGCGGGCCGGGACCTTTTGGCAGGACTGGAAGGGTGTTGTATATTTGTCTGTAGATGCTGCCTAACTTGCTGAATGCTTCCAGCACTTTATGTGTGTTACTTCTTCTCACCTGCCCACTACTTCCCCCTGGGTCCCCAACTTCTCTTTCTCCTATGGTCAACTCTCCTCTCCTATCAGATTCTTTCTTCTCCAGCCCTTGACCTTTTCCACTCACCTGGCTTCACCTATCACCTTCCAGCTAGTCTCTATCCCCTCCCCATCTTTGTTTTTATTTTGGCATCTTCCCCTTTCCTTTTCAGTCCTGAAGAAGGGTCTTGGCCTGAAACATCAATCCTTTTCTCTTTTTCCATAGATGCTGCCTGGCCTGCAGCATTTTGTGTGTGTTGCTTTATATTCAATTGCTCTTGATTCCTATATCTGAAGCATATAATTTCCATTTCTAAAACCATTGTGTCACCTTAAATACCTCAATTAGATAACTCCTCAATGAATACACAAGCTAAGATTGTCTAATGACTTATCCCCCTCAGCAATGGTATCAGGTGAATCAGTCTTGTAACCCTTTCATAGCCTCCCTGATGAACAAGTTTGTCTGAACTGACCATGGAGAACCAAGAGACTGCAGATACTGGAAAACTGGAGCAACATACAAAGGATTTGGAGGAACTCAGCAGGTCAGGCAGCATCCATGGAGGGAAGTGGGCAGTTCAACATTTCCCTCTATAGATGCAGCCTGGCCCATTGAGTTCCTCCAGATCCTTTGTGAGGAACTGAATATCTTCCCATATAAGTTGTAGGCTTGTGTTCTGATGCCTTCCCCTATTCTGGTCAGACATGTGGCTGCCACAATGCCCAAGATCACTTAGCGATATGTAGCCCAGATAGACTAGGAAAATATCTTGATTTGCTTGGATTGGCATCACCTACTGCATTACCTTAATGAAAGAATCCATCAGGCATATCAGACTTCCAAAGGAAACTTAATGATAAAAAAAAAGGTAAGGCCTAAAGTAAACAAAAGCTCTATCATTTCTGGAAGATGAGAGCATAAAGTGCTGGATATGTTTGGCAGGTCAAACATCAGCTGTGGAGAAACAAGCTTGAGAATTAAAATTTTAGGAAGGACCATGACCTTTTGTTGGTACTGGAAAATTGGAAATGTTCGTGATTTGTCAGTCATGGCCTCAGCAACAATTTCTTGGTCATTTTTATTTTAAAACTGTATTGTATTCATTATATTTCTGTATGTACAATAAGTGTAATTGTTACATGTCTTTCTCTTTATACACTGTACCATTAATTCAATATCTCCTCTTACAATATGCCAATGCAGTTCCCTCCTTAAACAAGGAGAGAAATTAGAATAGGTACATGGATGGTGGGGATATGGAGGTCTATGGTCCTGGTGCAGGAGATGGTAGTAGGCAGTTTAAATGGTTTGACGTGGACTAGATGGGCCAAAAGGCGTCTTTTCAAGCTGGACTTTTCTATGACTCTGACCCTTTTGCTCGGGTGGCTGATATTTTTCTGACAGGTTGGTTTCAGAAGCTAATGTCAGCCGGTTTTCAGTGCATGTCTCCTCAAAGTTGAGGTGCAAAGTTGATACTTTAATTTGATGCAGAGAATTTGATTCTCTTATGTGATAAAAAAAAAGCCCACGTTGAATGAAATAGGTTGACAAATGATTTATGGAAAATCTCCTTTTCTTGTGCTGTTTGGCAATGGGTTCTGCTGCGACTTTGTTGCAACACAGGTGATAATTGGAGTGGTGTGGTCTTCTGTTTAGCGGGAAGGCAGATATCTTCATGCTCCGTATGAAGCTCCATCCTCACTTCCTCACATCTTCCCTCTGATTCCAGACGACTAAACACTTCCCTTTGTAGGTCAGCAGTGCTTTGTCTCTTCAGGCATTGTATCCACCGCACTGACTCCTCTTTGGTTCTCCCAGCTGCCAGAGTTTGACAAATCGAGGTGGGAACGGTGAATGTACAAATAGTGAGGATTTACAGCCACAATTGGCTCTCCATCTTCTGCCATTTAAGAGAGCTCAGAATGACCTTCCAATCTCAGAGAGCAGTACTGTTTCATCTTAAAAGACAGCTCTGATCCAACACTTAATGGTAACAAAACTACAATATTAACACTGTTAAAAATTTACAGTTCAATAACACTGTAATGGCA
Organism: Mobula birostris; assembly: GCF_030028105.1. Classification (NCBI taxonomy): domain Eukaryota; kingdom Metazoa; phylum Chordata; class Chondrichthyes; order Myliobatiformes; family Myliobatidae; genus Mobula; species Mobula birostris. The sequence goes on from NC_092387.1 coordinate 42,024,430, forward strand.
TTTAAATAAATAATTGACTTGCTTAATAACCCTGAAAAGCTGGTGTAACCGATTATGATAATGAATTAATAATACTGCAACATTGCTGTAAATACAGAACTTTAAGAAACAAAATGTACATGTTTGTCAATGGTGAATACTGAACTAAATATGGATCCAATGAAGGGATATTTTATAATAGGATCATTCCAATCTTAAACAACCCATATCCTTGTTGGGTTCTTGAGCACTCCTCCCCATTCTCATCACAGTGCTGGCACTCACTCAACTTGGAAGTTGTTAATGGCATTCTGTTGGTGTGAGAGTCACTCTCAATGGACTAACTACCATCAAATTCACTGCACCCAGATGGCAAGCTCAGGGAACAAGTGGATATGTGTCATTGGAATCCAATGGGCATTAGAATAACAGGTATTCATGTTGACTAGAATATTAACTGGTCACATAAATATTGTAGCTGCAAAAGTGCAGAACATAGTTTGGCTACCTTATGGTGTGACCTACAAGACTGCCCTCCATTTGGCAAGTCAGGAATTTTATAATGCCTGCAGAAGTGCCAGCTCAACAGTAGAAACTCAGCATGCCCGGGGCAAAGCAGCCCGCCTGTTGCTCGCTCACCCACCATCACACTCCTCACACTGGGACTATATGGCTGTTCTGTGTTCTGTCTACAAACTGCACTGCAGTATCTCGCCAAGGCCTCAACAGCACCTTCACCAACAGGAAGGGCAAAGGTAGCAGACAGAGATGCCACAGACTCTCTAAATCTCAGTAAGTCTTCCAAGTATTGTAAATATATTATCTTTCCTTCATGGTTACTGGAATTCACTGCTCAATAACAATGGAGGAGATTACAGTGGAAATGAAAGATGTTGCTATGTTCTGCATGTGGATGTCCCTCCCTCTAAACAGTAGCAGGGTGCAGGAACCAGAGAGCCCGTCTACTTGTATGCGACCAGGGACCGTCAGGAACAATCTATTGGCATGTTTATCTCTGCTGTTATCAATGGTGGTACCTATTATTGTGGCAAGGGAGCACACTAAGCTTTGACTGTGTGTCTATCAAGCACTACATAACTCCCCTACCCATCTCTTCAGATCAGTTCAGCTGGAATTTGACCATCTCTTCTATGTAACCGACATCAACTACAGGAGATGCGGCCTACTCATCATCTCCAATATCATGAGACTGCAGCCAGTGGCAATGACAATGAAAGATCTGCACTGTAGATAAGAAATTGGAACAGCTGTGTGTACGTGCCATCCGGATACCAGGCTCCAAACTGATGCAAACATCAGGTTTCTTTGTAGACGTTTCCCCTGTGGTAAATTGGTTTCTGTCAAGAGAGCAGATAGGCAAACAGCAAACATGCAGAATATATAGACAGAAGCAGGCTTTCTTCCATACTTGCTTGGCAGATTTTTATACCCTGTGGAAACTCCTCCATCTATTCCATCTCACCATTCCGGAGATCTTTCATACCTTCCCTCATGTTCCTATTTCCTTTTCAAAGCAGATATGCTCTTTGTCCCATGCAAGTGATTATTGTCATGTGTTGAGTGCCCCACACCCAACAGTTTATCTAAAACCTGACCAAGTTCTTATGCAGTTTTGCTATAATTTCACTACTTTGGAATACTAACCAGTAGAAATAAATACCATTTGCATTTTTATTGCTTTAATAACCTTTGATGTTGCTTATAATAATTTGTTTACATATGTCCCAGCATCCTTTTGCCCGTGTGTAGAATTGAGTTTATTAGTTCTTGAGTTGTTTCTATTTTCTTGTTTGTGTTTACATCTCAGTGCACAAATTCTATGACTCTTGAACTGGATGGAGAGTGATCTATACATATACAGTTCTGAAAGGTATCACTGTGGTTCATTCATTTCTTGGTCACCTCAGTCATTTAAATTTACTCAAACATACTCAGCTTTCCACTGAATTTATCAATAGTTTTTACCCTTACTGTCTCTTACCCTCCTCCCTCTACCTGTAGTTAAACTATAATTCCCTTGATACTGCCTATAACAATATTGTAAACTAATTTTTTCTAAATAATTCTCTAAATTTGTTTTCTGCAACAAACAGTGGACTTCTTCATTTTTTAATCATTATTTTGTTCTCTGTCTTATCTGGCAGTACTTACTGTGAAATCTTCAAACATCAGTCGCTGGCAACAGGGATTGCTCAAGTCACTCATTAACAGAGAACCCATTGAAATTGTATTTCTACAGCACACCACCCCATAATAATAAGCTTTTTCATGGATAAACATTTATAGAGAGAGTCTGTTTCCCTTTGGTATGTCCTTGCTCTACAGTGGCCAGAACTAGGAGCAATTTTCTCCCAATACCTTCATGCTCACAATGAGTTATTCAGACTTGGCATCTTGGTATTCAAGTCATTGCTTCTTCTCTCATATGGGTGGGATTGGATATCTCAGTGACTGGAAGTTGAGTGCTTTTGACATTGCTTCAGGTAATAGATGGTTTGACTTGAGGTCAATATTTCTGCTGCTGTCAGAATTAGCATTGTCATTCTGGGAGGGTTACATTACAAATTAAAAATCATCAATGTAAGTACGTAAAAAGGGTTCTTCACAGAAAATTCTGTCTGATCATTAGAAATTCTTCTGAATTCAGAAATATCTGTGGAACAAGGGAATGCTGATATGGTTTGGCCAACTATGACTTCTCCCAGAGGGAACAAACAACCTAAAATTTACATTGTATAAATAAATCTGTTTGAATATGTGAAGACAGTGGTGTAGGTTTGCGAGGCTTCTGTCTATGTTTTGAATTTTGCATTTGGAAAAGGGCCCACTTAGACTAACTTCCCTTCAGAGGATCCACTGAGAACTTTTTGAGAATTGAATGAACCACAGGCGTCTGTGTTTTTTTTTCTACTATTGATCAATAGAAGGCTTTGTGTTCCATTTTTCTCCCCTCCACTCCAGTAAGCAGTGACTAATCTGGCTCATGGAACTATAGGGGTCAGTAAGTCCATCACACGTTGACCATGAGAGCACAGAGATGAAGAGTACCTTTAAGTTATTCAGCTCCAGACAGTTGGAAATGTCATCCTTGGACTTTGTACTGAAGTGTATAAAGTGCATTCAGAGTTACAAGTAAACTCAGTTGTGATTGCATCATAGAGTCAGGGTTGTTTTTGCCGTTTTAGATCAATTTCCTACACAGTAGAAATTGTGCAGGGTACTTTGTCCAGTAGAAGACGAGAGGTAATTATGCTCCTATTAATAACCCTCACAATCATCACCGCCAACAATAAAAACCATACCAATCACCAATCATCAGCAATCCAACCAATTATCAAATATCACTTTTATCACCACACCACCACCCATCATCCAGAAACCAGAACCAATCACCAGCCTCCACCATCAGCAAGCATACCTAATTCAGAACTTCACTGAAGTTACAGTGACTAGCTACAATGATTTTTGAAGACTGACAGACTGGGTTGAATGCGATGGATATGTATGCCTGTGATTAGCACCCTCAATTCTCTGACTGGATGCAAAATAGAAAGACAGAGAAAGCTTAATGTAGTAAAGCATAATTTTTGTAGCAGAAGTTAATAAAAGTGTCGATAAGCACTGAGAATTCCATTAATAAATTCAACCTGGATTTTCCACCTTAACTTGGGTGGATATGGCTTTACATTTCTTAAATCAGAACTTTTGAGCTGTGTTGGTTGTTTCTTGTGTCTTTGAGGAAATTTGAAGGCCTTTTTTATAATGAAGTGTAGACTTCAGGCAGCACGTACCCCTGTGTACAGTACTCTGAAGGCATCATTGTCTGTGAAATGGGCAGAACAGGAACAGTCTGAACTCAGTCAAGTCCCTGTGAAATCCAAGTATGGCACATGACTTCAGTCTGATATGGTCTATTGTGAGCCATGCAGGGGAGATAGAACATAAACCCACCTTAAGTTCAAGTTAAGTTTATTTTCATTTGACTGTACATACATAGAAACAAACAAATAATGTTCCTCTGGGCCATAGTGCACTCATAATACATATGTCACACACAGCACATAAAACAAGATATTACCACAAATAAGTTAATAAAATATGACCCAAAATGCACATGAAGTGTGCAGCACAGGTAAACAGTACTTACACAATAAACAGCTCGCTGTTGTAGTGATGAGACCTCGGCAGTGGCAGGATATTTATTAGTCCCACAGCCTGGGGGAAGAAGCTGTTACTCAGACTGGCAGTCCTAGTCCTGATGCTCCTGTACCTCCTTCCTGATGGTAGTGGGCCAAGGAGATTGTGAGATGGGTGGTAGGGATCCTCAACAATGTTTCAGGCCCTTTGTATACAACACTCCCGGTAAATGTCACAAATAGGGGGGAGGGAGACCCCATTGATGTCTCGGTGGTTTTTACTATCTTCTGTAGTTCGTAGTTTGACATGTTGCAGCTTCCAGACCGTGCAATGATGCAGCCAGACAGGACACTCCCAGTGGTGCTCCTGTAAAAAGCTGTTAGAATGGGGGCGGGGAGCCTTGCGAACTTAATCACTTTGGAAAGTGTAGATGCTGCTGTGCGTTCTTGAGTAATGAGGAGGTGTTGTGGGTCCAGGTCAGATCATCCATTAGGTGTACACCAGTGAACATTGTGCATTTCACTCTCTCCACAGAAGAACTGTTGAAGAAGAAAGTCTTTGCTATATCGGTCTAGCCATCCAGATTAAGTGCACTATTGGTTGGTGCAGTACCTGACTACTAACCTTGCACCAATACCTCACCCATAATCATGGGTGCCACAGTGTCTGTTGTTATCTTCCCTTTTCTCATAACACAATGATCTCTGTTAACGGCAAATAATATTCATTGTAAGCATGTGATAACTACAAATATATCCCCTTGGTGTTGCTCAATCTATTATCCAGCAATGAGAAAATTATTAATATATTATGATGGAGAATGTGTTGAGACAGGGTAAAGTAAGTATCTGTTATGGTCAAAATTTTAATGTTATCTTGAAACACTAGGAGATCATCTTGTCATCATGATGAGTATCACTCATGGTTGAGGAAAGTCTCCTCCATGGCCTAGGGTGGTAGGTAAGTTATAGATGGCTAAAGAAGTTTTATCCTCATGCCTCTTGTAGCCAGCATGAATGGAGGTAGACAGGAAGGTCAGACAACTGGTACCTACGCCTTATTTCCTTCTTTCCTTTTCTTCTGTTTCTCCAAACCCAGGATGACATGGTTCTCAATAATAATGGGGAATGTCATTAATAATAATGATTGTGAATACGTCACTTTCTCCTGTCACTCTGTTTCTGGGGTCTAAAACACACTTCTTAATTCTTCCTTGGGATATCATCAATATATTCTCTAGGTTCTTGAGTCTTTGCTCTTCCACAAGGTTGGGAGTATTACAATTGGGTAGGCACGCGGTGTCTTCCTAATTCAGCAGTGTATCGTTCCTGGGTTATGATATCACCAGAGGCACCACAGGCGTGTGCGCACTAAGTCTCCTAGGTTGCATGAAGGACCTTCCGCGGATCGCGCCACTGGAGGTGTTCGGGTTGATCAGATGCTTGTTACTGGTGATTCAGGTTTCACAACCATCAGAAAGTTTATGCAAGTTCAAGGTCAAGTTGATCATTTATCTATCATATGTATGTCAAAACATACAGTAAAATGCATCATTTGTATAAACAACCAGCCCAATGAGGGTGTACTGGGGCAGCCTGCACATGTTAGCGCCAACATAACATGCCCACATTTCTCGGCAGAACAACACAGACCACATCAAAGCAGAACATGACAAGCAACAAAACAACAACGGACGAACAAGCCCTGATCCTCTCTCCCACCCAGGAACTGAGAGAAAGAAGTCCCGGTGTTGTGGATGCTGAACACTTGATGGTGAGACTTTGAAAAGCAAAGCTCACACATCTAGGATCACCTGTGGGAATGTTTAATAATGCATCCTTTTATGACAGGATAGTTTTTCACAGGGGAAATTTTTCACACAGAGGATGGGTAGTTATCTGGTAAGCTGCTAGTGGAGGTGATAGAAGCAGATACAATGTTTAAAAGGCATTAAGACAGGTACTTAGATAGAAAAGGCATTGAGAGATAATGGCCCATTGCCAGCAAATGTGATTAGCATAGATAGGTCTCTCAGTTGTCATGAACCAGGTGGGCTGAAAGGGCTGGTTTCTGTGTTATATAATTCTGTGTTTTTTATATGCCATTGAACTTCCCAAGCAAGCAGAAAGCTGAATTAAATAAACACTGGGTAAAGCAAAACAGATTGTAATTTCAATTTGTTATGGGTTAGAATGAAAGCCTTTTTTAACATTTTAAAGTGTGATTTGGCAATCTCCCTTATCTTTGAGTAAAAGGTCAAACAAATCTTCAAGTGAAACAAGACTAGAAAGTAGGGATATTTAAGCCACCATTACTAAGCTATGAGGCTTTTCCTTATCCTTAATCAAAGATTCAAAGTACACATTTATTATCAAAGAATATATAAACCTTGAGATTTGTCTGCTTACAGGCAGCCACAAAACAAGAAACCTGGAAAGACCCAATTAAACAAAAAAAAGGACCTACACCCAATGCGCAGAGAAAGAGCAAGAAAAACACAAACCATGCAAACAATAGGAGTGAGCACAACATTGCAAACCAAACCGAGTCCTTAGATCCGAATGCTCGGAGCAGGTCATGGTCTCAGTTCATCACATTAGCAGCCCAAGTTGGCGTGATGCTTGCAGATATGAGGCACAGCACCTGGGGCAGTTAAAATATGAAATAATACTTCAATATTATTCAAATTTAGCATCTAAACATGAACTCATGGAGGCAGAAGGTAAGCTGTTTGAGGCAATTTTCTCTGCAGCGCAGAGCTGGAGGACAGAAAACCGACATGTTACAGTAACCTGTCGAATGTCAATGTGATTCTCAGGTTCCCAGTATAAAACCATAAGACCATAAAATACAGGAGCGGGATTAGGCCATTTGGCCCATCGAGTCTTCTCCGTCATTTCATCGTGGCTGATCCAACTTTCCTCTCAGCCGTGTAAATGTGGAAGTCCCCAGAATTCATTTTAGGAAATTCTGGCACAACAGTAAATAAATCACAGCAATTGCATTAAAGAATTTCATGCACAAGGCCCTTGTGCATGAAAACTATCTTCAGTAAGTGTAAGATAGTGGAATTTTGTCATGGGAAGTATTAAGTTAAAAAAAGCCATGTTTAGTATGTCCCCTTTGAGATAACAAACACTAAAACATGAGCTGCAATTCAAGGTGCAAGAAGATTATGTCAGCTTAATCAAAAACAGAAGAGATTCTGTAGATGCTGGAGGTCTGGAGCAACTCACACAAAATCCTATATGAACTGAGCAAGTCCAGCAGCATCTATGGAGGGAAATAAACAAGGTTTTGGGTCAAGACCTTCCATCGGGACTGGAGAAGAAGGAGGAAGAACCCAGAATGTGAGTTTAATTGCTATTTGGAGGTAAGGGAAATTAGTAGCTGATATAAATTCTCAGGTGTGGATCAGTGTAGTCTGGAATAAGAGGTGATTTTCAGCTTACTTTGCTACTTGGAATTCAATTTTATAAAGTCCACTGGAGCTTTGAAGCTTTCTGATGAGAAGACAGATAGAAGAGATATAGGGAAGCAGAGAAAGAGACCGATATATTGAGGGAGACATAGATTCAAAGGAAAAAAACAGGAATCTGAAGAAAGGCAGAAGATGCTGCTAACAAACGGATTTTTTTTTCAAAAAAGCATGGATGCTGGAAATCTGAAATAAAAGCCCAAGCATATTGGAGGCACTCATCAGGTGAGGCAGCGTCAAATACTGACAAAAGGTCCCAGACTTGAAATATTAACGTTTCTCTTTTTACGGGTGCTGCCTGACATGTGTGGTTCCAGCATTTTCAGTTCTCATATAAAATGATACTACCGCATTTTGAAAAAGTCGTGCTAACGTCTGGGTGGAAAACACATTCTTTAAATCAATGCTGAATATCTTAACACGACAGGAAACAGGCAAGCTATTGTATAATTCACAATTAAAATGTACCCGTTGCCTGGGGTGTCTGTTTTTGGTTTTGTTAATTAAAAAGTAATAGTTCCGTAGATGAAAAAGTAAACACTGTTTGAATTGCAAGAATGTGATTGGATTTAATGTGTGTTGAAAACAGCGTTAAAGCCACTCTGCTGAGTCACTAACAGATGAGGCCATGCGTAGGAGAAGAACATTAGCAGCAATTTAATTGTAGAGCAGGAAGACCAGCCTATTCCATAATTGTGTGTTACATTGTATTTCCCAACTAAATGAACTTGTGCTTTGATGAACTGAGTTTCTAAATGCAGCAATTTGTGAAGCAATCAATAGTCTTTTTATTTGAAAATAGAGATAAGAAGAAGAGATCATGCATTTGTAAATGAGGGGCAGTACATCGTAATTATTTAGTGGCTAAATTGGAACCCCAAGCTTCCTCTGTCAAGTGTGGAGTGCCAGTCAATAATATGTTCATGTGCTCAGACAGAGTATCAATATAATTAATGGCACAGTGGTGCTGGGGAATCTTGCTGCTATAGGTGGGCTGAGTTACTGAGGTAGATTGAAGCTTATTCACTCGGTGAGTGGTCTTTCTGATGGGCCATTGCAGATGAAGGGGTGAGGGTGGGTGGTTGTTGTTCACCCCCCTGATTTAGGGTGACTCTGTCATGATGTTCAGGTTGACACAAGAGACTGCAGATGCATAGATCAGGAGCAAAAATCGAGCTACTGTGAAGAACTCACTGGAGTCTGTTGGTATCTGAGGAGACAGATGGACAGTCAATGTTCTCAAACCCAAAGCAACAACTATCTATTTCTGTTCACTGATGCTGACTGACTCGCTGAGCTCTTCCAGGAACCCATATCTTGTTCATGAAGATCATGCTTTGTGTACAGCTCAGCACCAGCACGTACTTACCACAGCAAAATTTAGACTGCTCTGCGTCAACTCCCCTTTGATCAGTGCCTGCTCGCACTTCTCTAGGTCTTCAGCTTGTTACTCTTTGGGGTGATTTTCTACTGTGATTATAATTAAACTTCTATTACATAAGCAGTAATTGTGTGAATGTGAATTGTAACCTCAGTATCCTCCAATGCAGCATTGTTTTGTGGTATCACAGTTGTAGCTGAATAAGCACTATGAATTTGATCCCAGAAAGGATTTCTTTCCTTAGGGTTGGATCGAAAAGAAATAGTTACAAACCTTTGATGACATCATATGCTTAATTAAGGAAAATGGGACATATCCTTAATAATTTACCTTCCTTCAATCAATTCAGTATTCTGCTTATATTTAAAACAATTTGCCCAGCTGACATTCACCCTTCATCTTTCACTTTGAAATGAAAATTGCTGGACAAAATCTAAATCTCAGAAATGCTTAGTGAATAAGGAGTGAGGAGTTATTTCCACTGGTCCATGAATCAGACTCAAGGACTTATCAACTCCAGATGACTACTGACAGGATATAGCCAGGGTTAGATGGGTGATTGTTTTTACACAAAAACATTAGAACGCGAAATCCATTCCCCTGAATCTTTGTTGATGTCAAGTCAACCCAACCCATTTAAAAAGAGACTTAAATGCATAAAAATAATTCCAAATTTCAAAGTCAATTTATTATCAAAGTACATATATGTCAACATATACAAGCCTGAGATTCATTTTCTTGTGGGCATTCATAGTAAATACAAATAAGCACAAGCGAATCAATGAAAAATTGCTCACAGCAAACCGAACAAACAACCTATGCGTAAAAGACAACAAATTACGCAAATACAAAAAAGAAATAAAATAGGTGAAATAATAATAATGAATAAATAAGCGATAAATATTGAGACCATGAGCTGAAGAGTCCTTTAAAGTGAGAACATAGACTATGGGAACAGTTCAGTGTGGGGATGAATGAAGTTATCCACTCTGTTTCAAGAGCCTGATGGTTGAGGGGTAAATACTGTTTCTGATCCTAGTTGTATGGGTGTTGACGGTTGTGTACCTCCTTCCCGATGGCAGCAGCAAGTAATGAGCATGACCTGGGTGGTGGGAGTCCTATGGATGGATGCTGCTCTACTGTTACACTGCTCCTTGTGGATGTGCTCAATGGTGGGGAGTGCTTTACTCATGATGGATGGGGCTATGTCCACTACTTTTTGTAGGCTTTACTGTTCAAGTGCATTGGTGTTCCCATACCAGGCCATGATGCAACCAATCAGTATATTCTCCACTACACATCTGTAGAATTTTGTCAAAGTTTTAGATGACATACCGAATCTTCCCAAACTTCTAATGAAGTAGAGCTGTTGCCATGCTTTCCTTGCAATTGGAAGAACATAGAGTAAGCCATTAAGACAATAGGTCTGCAATAGATTTGATCTAGTGCAGAATCTGAATTTATTTACTACTATGTTTTGACTCAAGTTGCTCGCTGCATCTATTTTAATATTGTTAGTTAGCAAAGAATATTAATAAGACCATAAAAACATAAGGTATAGGAGCAGAATTAGGCCATTTGGCCCACCAAGTCTGCTCCGCCATTTCATCATGGCTGATCCAATTTTGTTCCTCAATTTCCTCCTTTTAAGCTGCCATAAATGATTGAGGCCAACTTGCTTCCTCTTGAGTTGTGTAGATTCATGAGGCCAACGTAGAGCTCACAAACTTCTCCACCGAAGTTGCTTGTCAGGATAGATGTATGGGTAATTTGGGAGGCTGTACAACGTTTCCACAATTAACACTGGGTTTGCTGTGCTCACCACGAATAGGCTTGAGATTCTCCGTTTTATTCTGGCTGCTTCTTCTCTGTGGATCTTTGGTCAGGGATTCCCACAAGAACTTGGGGATGTTACACTTGATCAAAGGCAGCGAGAACATCATTTTACTCTCTGCCTGGTCATCTCTTCCCATGATGGAACTCAGAATAGAGTTTCTACCCCTGGAGTTTGGAGTCGTAGAGTTATTGAGTTATACAGCATGCAAACTGGAAACTGACCCTTCAGCATGGCTCATCCATGCTGACCAAGGCGTCTTCCAGAGCTAGCAGCTGGTCCATATCCCCCTGAACCTTTTCTATTCGTGCACCTCTCGAAGTGTTTTTTAAACAACACACATACCTCTATCTCTTAAGTATTGTTTTGTACCTGTCTCAACCACTTTCCCTGGCAGTTCATTCTGTATGCCACTTTCAATCTCCGCGTGAAAACTTGACTGTCATGTCCCCATTAGATCTTTCCCTTCTCAACTTAAACCTATGCCCTCTAGTCCCCTATACCATGACCATCCATCCTATCTGTGTACCTCATGACAATATGAACTGCTATAAGGTCACTCTTTAGCCTTCTTCACTCCAGGGAAAACAGTCTCAGCCTATCTAGTTCCTCCTGATAACTCAAGCCCTCCAGTCTAGCAAGCTCTTGTGAACTATTTCTTCATTCTTCTTCACCTTCTCTAGATTAAATACACCTTTCTTATAGAACGGTCACCAGTACTGCACACAGTATTCCAGGTGTAGTCTCACCAGCATCTTATACAAATGTAACCTGACGTCCCAACCCTGCACGCAGTACCCTTTCACATAAAGACAACCACCTTTTTCACCACCTTGTTTTCTGTTTCACCACTTTTAGGAAACTATGTACTTGTACCTCTAGGTCTCTTTGTTAAACAACACTCACCAGAATAGTCTATCTTGGCTTATCCTACCAAAGTTCATCAATTCACACTTGTTCATGTTCAATTCCATCTGCCATTCCTTTTTATTTTGCTAGTTGATCTAGATCTTGTTGTAACCTTAGACAATCTTCTTCACTGTCCACCACACCATCAATGTTGATGCTATCTGCATGCCCACTCATCAGGCCAGCTGAATTCCCAACTAGATAAATGACGAGGAACAGGAGACACAGAATCGGTCTCTATGGTACACTAGTGGGCAAAGTCTCTAATCCGAAAAACAGCCCTCCACTACTACCCTCCGGCTTCTTCCACCAAGCTAATACGGATATAACCAGTGAACCTCTGGCTGTCTTCAAGTAAGGGACAAATGCAACTATGGAGGGCACCTCTTCCTACATCTGGGAGACGAAGCTGTAGATTTGTGACTGAAGTTCCTCACTGCCATATTTTAGAACTTCAGCAGAGATAAATTCCACAGATTTACCACCCTCTGGCTAAAGTAATTTCTCTGCATCTCAGTTCTAAATGGACTTTCTGTGGTATTTGGTGCCATGAGCAGCTGTGGAGGCCAAGTCATTGGGTGTATTTAAGGCAGCGATAGATAGGTTCTTGATTAGCCAGGGTATCAAAGGATATGGGGAGAAGGCAGGGGAGTGGGGATGACTGGAAGAATTGGATCACCCATGATTGAATGGCGGAGCAGACTCGATGGGCTGAGTGGCCTACTTCAGCTCCTATATCTTATGGTCTTACTTCCTTAGGAGTCTGCAGAGGTTTGACATAAGACCTAAAACTTTGATATGCTTCTATAGATGTGTAGTGTAGTATATTGACAGGCTGCATCACAGCTTGGTATGGCAACATCAATGCATTTGAACAGAAAATCTTAGTGGATTCGGCCCAGTACATCATGGGTAAAGCTCTCCCAACCATCGAGCACATCTACATGAAATGGTGTTGTAGGAAAACAATGGGTGGAAAGTACATGCACCACCAGGTTCAAGAACAATTACTACCCGTCAACCTTCAATCTCGTGAATAGAAGGGGATAACGACGCTTGCTTGCCCCATCATTGAAATATTCCTACAACCATAGATCTCACTTTACGGACTCTTTATCTCATTATCTCATGTTATCGCTATTTATTGCTATTTATTTATGTTTGCATTTGCACAGTCTGTTGTCTTCTGCACTCTGGTTGATCTTTCATTGATACCGTTATGGTTACTGTTCTATAGATTTGCTGAGTATGCTCACAGGAAAATGAATCTCAGGGTTGTATATGGCGACATATATGTACTTTGATAATAAAATTTACTTTAAACTTTGAACTTCAAACATGGTCTTTTGATTTCATGCTCATCGACAGTAGCAGTGAGGCTGGGCCAGATAGCTTTCTGTGGTGAAGTTAGGCCAAATGTATACTTGACCGTATCTCTGTATCATTCTGTTGATTCTGGGATAGAGGCACCACTTTACTCGAATTTTCCATTAAACTTAGATTTGATTACTATTTATTTTTGTGACCTGGTCACATGGGCTCCTAATTTATCTCTTTTGGCCTCCGCTGTTCTTAGTTTTTTTTAAATTATTGAAATAATACAGCTCCCATTTTAGTACAAAGTAGAAGTCCTCACACTCACCAAATGTGAAATCCATTTCAATAGGTTTCAAAGGTACATTTAATGTCAGAGAAATGTATACAATATACATCCTGAAATTCTTTTTCTTCGCAAACATCCACGAAAACAGTGGAGTGCCCCAAAGAATGAATGACAGTTAAATGTTAGAACCTCAAAGCCCCTCCCCCAGCTCCCCCTCCCATGCATGAGCAGCAGCAAAGCAACAACCCCCCTCCCCCACCAGCAAAAAAGCATCTGCACCCCCCACCGAGCACTCAAGTGTGCAGCAAAGCATCAATAAAGACACAGACTTGCAGTACCCCAAAGACTACTTGTTCACCCAGTAATTCGACATGCCACAGGCTCTCTCTCTCCATAATAAAGGAAAAGGAAGTGTCCCCGTTTCACAGTTTTGCCACAGTTTTACTAGTTCTGTTATTGTATATATTATTTATTTATGTCTCGGTAATCTTATGCTCTTGTCTGTTCTGCATTGTGTCATTAGTAAGACATGAAATTATGGATTTCTGTTGTTTTATGTAAATTATTAATGTAATAATTGTTAACACTCCATGTGGGACATCTATCTATTGAAATTCAAGTACAAATGCCTTGTAGTTGTTATATTTATTTGAGATGGCAGTGTCTTATAGGGAGCTTTATCAAATGACTTCTGGAAGTCTAAGTTGGATAGTCGAGAGGGAAATGTCTGTGAATCAATTAGGTTTGTCATACACAACCTGTCCTTTATAAATGCAAGTCAGATTCTCTAATCAGCTTAAAAATTCCTAAGTAACACATACAAAATGCAGGAGGAACTCAGCAGGTCGAGCAGCATCTCCGGAAATTAACAGTCAATATTTCAGCCTTCTTCAGGACTGAAATGGAAAGGGGAAGATGCCACAATAAAAAGGTGGGAGGAGTGGAAGGAGGGTTGCTGAAAAATGATAGGTGAAGCCAGGTGGGTGGGAAAGGTAATGGGCTGGAGAGAAAGGAATCTGATAGGAGAGGAAGGTGGACCATGGGAGAAAGGGAAGGAGGAGAGGATTCAGGGAGAGGTGACAGGCCGTTGAGAAAAGGTAGGTGACCAGAGTGGGGAATAGAAGAATTGGAGAGGGGGAAGGGAATTTTTTTTTACCAGTAGGAGAAATTGATATTCATGCCATCAGGTTGGAGGCTGCCCAGCTGTTGCTCCTTCACCCTGAGAGTGGCCTCATCATGGCACGAGAGGAGGTAATGGACTGACCATGTTGGAACATGAGTGGGAATTGGATTTAAAATGTTTGGCCACCAGGAGGTGCCACTTTTGACATTTGGAGCAGAGGTACTCGATGAAGCAGTCCCGCAATTCAGTCCCTAAATCAGACTGCGGCATTTGTCTCCAGTTACAGATTCAGATAACTTCACTGCAGCTCTGCCTATATCTATAGTTTCCTGATTTCCTTATCTCATCTTTCCTATGTAATAGAGTTACAGTTAATATAACTAAGGCAACAATTCTTGGAAGATTGTGTCAGAAGCATCTGCAATTCCTCGCTAGATTCTGTTAACTCCCTTGTATGGAAATTAAATCCTGGGGATCTTTCCGTGTTTAGTGCTATTACTCATTATAATACAGTTTACACTCTTACCTTAAATTTATTAAGTTTCAGTCCCTGATTCATTAATAATGTCCCTAAAATTAAGAACCATAATTCTCTTTCTTCTCTGTGAAGAATGCAAGTGCAGAGAAATTCAATTTGTGAGACACAGAATCACAAGTGCCTGGAAACTGGCTGGTGGCCATAAAGGCTTGTTAGTTGGTTGGTCTGCAGCGGGTCAATGCATGATTTATTTGGAGACATGTTGCTGGGGTTTCCAGGTCTAAGGCGCTGTAAGTGACTAATTTGGCGCAAGGAAAGCAATTCCTTTGCAGTCTGGGGCATGAGCTAACTCCAGTGAGTTGTGGGGGGAGAGAGAGAGGCATACAGATAGACAATAAATATGGGGGGAATCAGTGCCAATGGGCTAGTAGAAGAGCCAGGGTGAGAGCTGGACAAGGGTTAACTGTGGAGTTGTGCAGAGTGGGCTGATGTGATTGCTAATGTACAGGCTGTAGGGGGAGGCATACATATTGTTAATAGAATGAAACAAAGGTATCAATTAAAAACATTTTTTCATGGTATATTTGCATCAATTAATTTTCCATTAAAACAGTCACTGAAGAATGGAGGGAGCAGGTCTTCCAGCTATGTTGATAGGGAACAAGCCAGCTAGAATAGGAATGGTTCACTCCTGCTGCTAATCTGTTACCTACTACTCTAACTACCACCTGTTTTTATTCATATTTATTTTTTGTTTTGTTTTATTATTGTCCCAATTGTGCAGGAGTGAACCTTCTTCAGAAGGTTGGTGGTTGAGGTAGATCATGGGTTTGAAGGGTATGGGGTCCAATCCAGGAGGTGGGAGGAAGAGCCAGAGAAGATCTGCCTGAGTCAGACTCCCGGCGGCTAACTGCTACCACTTCAAGCAGGACTCCACTGAGTAATAATGAATAGGGGAAAACACAATGGGTTTCTTTCTTCACCTTTCCTGCCTATCACCTCCCTGCCTCCCTTCCCCCACCCCTTTATCTTTCCCCTTACTGGTTTTTCACCTGGAACCTTCCAGCCTTCTCCTTCCCACCCTCCCCCCACCTTCTTTATAGGGCCTCTGCCCCTTCCCTCTACAGTCCTGACGAAAGGTTCCGGCCCGAAACGTCGACCGACCTTTTCCACGGATGCTGCCTGACCAACTGAGTTCCTCCAATGTGTTGTGAGTGTTGCTTTGACCCCAGCATCTGCAGATTATTTTGAGTTTCTGGACTAATATTTACAGTACAAAAACCAGACCCGTGCTGTCTGTCAGGCAATATTACGACCTCCTCCCATCTTCTTTGGTCTACACTGACCCCCAACTATTATCTTTCTCCCTGGGTACTTACATTTTTTGGTTCCTTGCGGTACCGAGTTCCACATACTCATTACTCACTTCGTGAAGTGTCTCTAAGGTTTAATTTAGTAGGGTCTGCCTTATAATTAGAGTCACCATTCTGGTTTCATGTGCTAATGGATACAGACCTCTCCATTGACCTCATCCAAGACTTCCTGCACCTGAGAGACCATCTGGTTCATCTCTTATCTTCAACTCTCTAGGAAAGAAGTTTGTCCAATTATTTCTTATTATAATTTCTCAGTTGTGTTACAATTCTTGTAATTTTTATTACACTTTCTTCTATGCATTTAATTCCTTTTATAATGGGATCAGAACTATTTTCGGATCCAAGATTTAATGCAAATTAAATGTGACTTATCTACTTTACAGTTCAGTCCTTCTAGAAATGAATTTCGGTGATTTGATTGATTATAATGATAGCTTTCTTTAATATGTACCTACTATTAGTATATTGTGAATCAATGCCTCCAAATTCTGTTGATCTCTTTATTCTCCTTCACATAATATGCAGTCTTGCATTTATCTCCGTGGAAGTTCACATGCCAATTCTACACTCATCCTGAAGATATTCTATCATATTCTTCACTGGTCTTAATGATAACACCCATTCCCCCTTGGTGTCAAAGTCAAAGGTTGAATTTCTATTTGAATTCACAATGATTTATACAAATGGTGAAGAGCAATGCTCTAGTACATGTCCCTGAGGAATATCACTTCTAACCTTTTTTCCATCTTAGTCACCATGTTTACTCTTTATGTTCTATCTTGTAGCTGGCTTACAGCCAGCTTTAAGCCTTGCTGAATCTACAATTTCAGGCCATGAATGCTATCTATCTGAGCAGAGCGGTGGTGAGGTTGGGGTGAGAGTGGAGGTGGTGGAAGTTTGGGTCAGTGAGGCTGGTGGGGGTGGCGGAATATTGGCGTTTGGGGCTTAGTGTAGGTGAGGATGAGGTCATGGTGGATTTGTGGGGTTAGTGAGGCAGATGGTGACAGGGCAAGGGATGTTCAAGTACAATTTGACTTCGCTTAATTCGATACATTACTGAGATGATGTTCATGTATTTGTCCTCTTGACAACCTGCATGTTCAATACCTGGCAGAGTTCTGTTGTTTCTGTGTTCCAATGAGATCTCAGCCAGAAGTTGTGTATTATCAAGCTGTTGGATTTTGGGGGTATATGTCAGCTCTGTAATCATTCAGGCACACAGTGAGCAGACAGAGCTGCCTGTTGAATGGAGCAGAAACGCATCTGATGATTTTGGAAATTTGATAGTAGCTCTGGAGCAACTCCCCTCATCCTTGCAGGACTCTTTGGCTTTTCCAACTACTGACTGACACGTTAAGAACACAAGAACACAAGGAAGTAGCAGCAGGAATAAGCTACCAGTCCCCTCAAGCTTGCCCAGTGTTCAATATGATTGTGGCTGATCTGTGCAGGATTCAGCTACCAGTACCTGTAGACCTCAGTTTCCCAATCATTGAAAAATCTATCTATCTCTGCCTTGAGGACATCTGATGATCTCGTCTCCAGCACACTTGTGAGCAGAGAACTCCCTCTTGCGCAAAACTCATCAAGCCATTGGGGAACCAAATGAAAAGGTCTGTATTCTTTCAGTCCAGGTGAAGGGTCTTGACCCAATACACCGACCTGCACAGTTCCTCCAGCTGCTTCCACAATCTGTTGTATCTGCATGGGTATTGTCTAGCATTATCTGCCTCGTAATGAGCCCAGTATTATTTTTATTAAGAAGTATTTAATATGAATACAAATGCATTTGTTCTGAAATGATTAGAACTGTCTGGAGCTGTTGTTCCTTATATTCTTTTGTTTTCAGATTCATGGGGAAATTATCATTGCAATCAGACTGATATCTACTGTACACAGTCCCAAATATTCTGTTTATGTTAATCTCATTCTTTATTGTATTTAATCTGGTACTTATTAATTCTCCACTGTCAAGTCACCTTATAGTGTATTGGTTTTAATGTTTTCAATGGCCTGGTAAAGCAGAGAATGATCCCAACATCTTTTAACAGCCAGATTAATCTTGCTACCTGTTGCCGGGAGCCTGGATTCTGCCTGTTGCTGGGTTACTCTTACTGCCCGTTGCTTAGTTACTATTGTGCTGCTCCCTAAGGTGCAATAGCCCAGAAGGTGATGCTGACTATTTTGATGATCTTGATAGATTGCTTTAGCCTACAGAGTAGTGTTAATAGACTGATACAAAATATCAATTAACAAAGATTTTTCTTGATATATTTTAACCACATTGCTTCAATTAGTTTGCTGTTAAAACATTCACTGAAGAATTGAGTGAGAGGTCTTCCGAATATATTGACAGGAAACTAGCCGGCTAGAATGTGAAAGTTTCAGAAGGATAATCTGCTACTATAATTATCACTTATTTTTATTGAAATCTATTTTTGGGTATTAGTTTATTATTGATTTTTTTATTGTCACATGAATTAATGTACAGTGAAAATCATGAATGCATACTGCGCATACAGATTAGATCATTACAAGATGCTTTGATGTCGAACAATATCAATGCAGAAGTGTAGCAACTACAGAGAAAGTTCAGTGCAAGATCATAATGAGGTAGATTGTGAGGTCAAGACTTCTATTATCTGTAATGTGGGTGTTACTGACAAGGACACCATGTAATGCTCCACCCTGAGTGCTCTTGAGCAGGTGTTGGTGAACAACCTTCTTATGGTAAAGGTACTCTTTGCTTCCTGATCATCAATTCGGTGAAAGACGCGCTTTGCTCTGCCCGAAACTTGGTGGTCTGCCAGCACATGGAGATGTCTGTGACTGAATGCTGCCGACTGGCTCACTCTCGCCTGCAGGAGTATGTGCCGAGGGATGCACTCAAGCTTGGTGCGGCCACCGCGAAGGCCCGGTGGGGAAGGACCACAGTTTAAGGTTCATCACCCGTGGGAGTGTCAGGGGTTGGGTGGGGAGGAGACTAACCCTCATCAGCGGTGTGGACAGATAATCAACATGGTGCCCAAGGAGTGGGTGGAATTGCTAATTTGGAAAAAGCATTAGAACCAATGCCTGCCTTTATTGTTGATAATTTTATTGTTAATAAGTCTTAACTCTTGAGCAAGGGTTGAGAGTAAATGAACGGTTTATTGTAAACATCTTTCATTTGTAAATGAACAGAGAGTCAACGCATAACTTTATTGTAAATAACTTTATTGAATAAGGACTCAGAGTCAACGAATGTTTTTTCTTATATGTAAATAACTTTATTTTGTAATACTTCTGAATAAAGCATTTTTGGAGAAAAAAAAAGTTGTGGTTGGAAGACACAGTTCGGACACTATACAGTTGACACGAAACATGGAGACCAATTCAGTACAGCTGATTAATTCCAACTCGATAGTCTGACTTTACTGTTCCCCTGTCCATTTGGTGAAAACCGAGGAAGAAAACAGCTGGATGATAAAGTGAGATATCAGTGGAATGAATGGTGAGCAGAAATGGGGTGAAGATTTCAAAGTGGAGAATGGAACGTTCATGAATTTGGGATGGACTAGTAAGGGAAGAGGAGATATAGTAAATGTCAGACTCTTGAGAAGCCCAAAGGTCTGAAAGACAACTGAGGAGGGCAATTGAGAGGCCAAGAGGCACACACAGGATGCTTTCCATTCATGTCCAAGACATAAAATTGATGAGCAAAGAGACTGGTCATTTTGGAACTCTACGGAACATTAGCTATGGTCCATGAGAACACTTAAAGAGAATCATGTGACAATATGAGGTGTTCAATGAATATTTCCCAAATGGAAGCTTAGCTGTGAGGAAAGA
The DNA here is from genome assembly GCF_030028105.1 of Mobula birostris. Classification (NCBI taxonomy): domain Eukaryota; kingdom Metazoa; phylum Chordata; class Chondrichthyes; order Myliobatiformes; family Myliobatidae; genus Mobula; species Mobula birostris. Next base: position 42,044,580 of record NC_092387.1, read on the forward strand.
TTTGCTCAGCTGATATTTTCCTTGGACCAGAGGGGAGATTTTGTATTGATATTGCTAATGCTTCATTACTATCACATGTACCAAATGTTGAATTAGGGTGTAAAATTGCAATTCTTTTGTTATTTTCCTTGTATTTTCCTTGTCCAAGTTGCATGCCATCTTGGACAATGTCTCCCATCCACTACATAATGTACTGGTTGGGCACAGGAGTACATTCAGCCAGAGACTCATTCCACTGAGATGCAACACAGAGCGTCATAGGAAGTCATTCCTGCCTGTGGCCACCAAACTTTACAACTCCTCCCTTGGAGGGTCAGACACCCTGAGCCAATAGACTGGTCCTGGACTTATTTCCTGGCATAATTTACATATTACTATTTAACTATTTATGGTATTATTACTATTTATTATTTATGGTGCAACTGTAATGAAAACCAATTTCCCCTCGGATCAATATAAGTATGACTATGACTATGACTATGACTATTTTAACTTTCCTATGCTTTTTTGTATTTTTATATAATCACCAATATATGTAATTGTTCAGTAAGTTTTCCAGTAATTGTTGTATAGCAGATTCTGTATTCTTCTAGAAGCTTCTCCGTTTTTCCACAGCAGGTGTCTCACACACTTGAATCGGACTACGTTATCGGCTAATTGCTACCATTCGAATTTTGTTTATCTCTAGTTTGAGTATGAAATGACTAAACTGCTTTTTCTTTGTCTTTTCTTGTTATTGTAACACAATAAAACAGTTGTAACCACGAAGTGTTATGCTTCATTCATGACTTCTGAAGGACCTCGGATCAATTCCGCCAAATCCAAGAAAGTTCAGGGTAAAGCATGTCTTGCGCTTTTCTCATACAGATCAATTCATACACCTTGTATTGATCTAGATAGAATATAGTAAAACAATAACAATGCAGACTAAAGTGTAAAAGCTGCCAAAAAAGAGCAGTGCAGGTAAATGATAAAATGCAAGGTCATAACGAGGTAGATTGTGAGGTCAAGAGTCCATCTTATCATACAAAAGATCCATTCAAGTGATAATATTGGGATTGTTGTGGTTCATAACATTAAGGGACTACCAGATAAGGTAAATATAAAGAGAATCCAAACAGAAGGGAATGGATTTAAGATACACAGTGCATAATAGTGTGGTTTAGGTAGAAGACTTCATCCCTTTCAAAGTATATAGCTGTACCCTTGTTGAGCTCAAAGTTACAGAATCTGGGATAAAGATGTAAGATGGAAGTAGTCTCAAAGTTCAAAGTACATTTATTATCACAGTATGTACACGATATACAACCCTGAGACTTGTCTCCTTACAGGCAGCCACAGGACAAAGAAACCCAATAGAACTCTTTAAAAAAAAGACCATCAATTATCCAATTGTGCAGAAAAATAAACAAACCATGCAAACAATAAAATAAGCAGGTAACATTTAGAATTGAAGGTTGCAAAAGTGAGTCCACAGCCTTGAAACCTGTCATCACTGCCACCAATTCGGGAGCCCATTAGTTGCAGGCCGCAGCCTCAGTTCAAAGCAGTAAATCTTGTAGAGCAGTAAGAAGAACCAACCTGCCCCTCTGCTCTGGCCCCAACCCCCTGACCCTTTCAATCTGGCCTGGCACTTAAATCATCTAAACCTTGGGTCATTCTCAGTCTTGGACCTAGGCCTTGCCGCTTTGACATGCTCTTGGGCCTGGGCCCTGCTGTGTCAATTTGGCCCGTACTTGACCTTTCCAATTCAGCCCAGTGCTTAAATCGATGAAACCCTGGGTTTTCCCTCACTCTTGGTCCTGGGCCCGGCCCTGCCATCTCAACTCTGCCTTACCTCCACTCGGCTTGCCTCAGTTCTGCGGCATCGAATCGCCTCCAAGTTCAATCCAGCAATGGCCAAACATTGGCTTATTCCCTGCTCTTGGGCCTAGATCCTGCTGCCTCAATTTGGCCCATACACTCCACGTTGCAACCGTCCTGACCTGCACTTTCAAGTGTTCAGTTTACACTGCAAAAATGCCAGGCTGTACAGGTGGTTCAAAAGCTGAGCTCCAAAAGGGAAGTGATCGTTTTTGAGAAGCATGATTAATACAGTAATTTATAGTTTTGTGTGTTTTCTTTGTTACCAGCAGGTCATCGCTGTGCTTCACCAGTGCCATGAAACTCAGTAGACATCTTTCAGATAAATCACCTCATCTAGGCTGTTTCAATGGCAAGCAAGAGATTGTTGATTGCCTCGTCCACAGGTTATATTCCCAGATAGTGCTGTATCCTTACAGTGGAGTAACTGCCTATATTATGCATTCAGGCTCTGTGGTGGGGCCCCTTCACACAGACTTTACACCAACACTGACTCCAAAATAATATAGGTTCTGTCCGGTCTGACCGATGTGCTATTTTTGCAGAGGGTAGGCTGTAGATCAGGATAGGTCTGTGATGATCTGTGTTTGGATATAAAGTTCCAGGCTGCTATTATGCTCTGGTCATTTATCATCCTATTTTATTGAATATTTTCTTACTATTTATTAATCTTAAGCATGTAGTTTATTAATCATTGCCAAAGACAAGCATCTTGCATATGAGTGTGTGTGTGTGTGTGTGTGTGTGTGTATACAGCAGTGCATGCCCGTGTCAGTGTGAGAAAGAGAGAGAGACTGGAGGCACTGCGTGAAAATCCGTAAGTACACGTGAGAGTGTGTGCAACTGAATACCAGTCATAATGTGTGTACAAGAGTGTAGTGGTGAGCCTGTACGACAGTTTTATCCTGTACCCTGTAGTTTAGCTTACAAGATACTTCTGGCAATTTTTGAAAACAATGGTGATCTGGTAAAGTGAATCTACTCTGCTGACTCTGAGGGAGATAACTGATTGCAAGTAGTGAACACGTACGATCTGCAGACTCTCATAGGATGCTTAAAATAAAATTGACATGATGCATCAGTGATCTGCTGTGTACGATGATTGAAATTTGCCAAGGGACCAAGAGGCAGAGGACAAAGGCAGTTGATTGGAGCCGTCAGTTCCGACAACGCTAACAGTAATGTTATTGTATAAATGCTTAATAGGAACTAAAAACTTTAATCTCTCCGTTCTTTTCAAAGAGATGTTCACCTCAAGCAGTGAATGGGCCTGAAATTGAGCGCTAAGCCACCAGCTTCTTGATTTAACCAAAGTGCATTTTGTGAACGTGAATCATTCATTGTGTACACCCCTCATGGAACATGGCTGGAGATTGTCTTGAAAACCCCCATCCTAACCCTACCCCTCCACTAACCCTAACCCCTTCACCTGCCCATCCATCCACCTTTGCTCCCAATAACCAGAACTGGGCTGTGGAAATGGGGGGAACACACCCAGGTCAAGATGAGGTAAATATTCAGGACTTCATGGTGGCATAGTGATTAGTGCGATGCTATTACACCTCAGAGCGTCAGAGTTCGAGTTCAGTTCCGGTCCCGTCTGTAAGAAGTTTTGTATGTTTTCCCTGTGACCGCATGGGTTTCCTCCGGGTGCTCCTGTTTCTTCCCACAGTGCAAAGACGCTCTGGTTGGTAGGTTAATTGCTCATTGTAAATTGTCCTCTTGTTAGGCTAGCTTTAAATAGGTGTTGCTGGATGGGGCAGCTTATTGGGCCAGACACCTTGTTCCACACTGTATCACTAAATAAGCGTTCATAAATAAAGGAATCTAGAGCCGGAGAATGACCTTTGCCCTTGCCTGTCATTGGTGAGGTCTGTGACCCCCCTCCCCCCACCTCAGCATTATTCTTGCCTAGTCCACCCCCACATCCTTTGATTCCCTTAACATCCACAAACACTGTGAACGAACCTCAACCCACCAACATCATCAATTCCATCAGCTTTAATTCCATTAGCTTTAAAACAGATTTTGAATGTGATTTAAAGGGTAATTTACTGCAGTGAGTTACCAGCCACTTACGCTTCCATAAACAGCCTCAGACTAAAGTAAGAATAAGATTGTTGCTATATTATTTGCTTATAGTGAGGGATCATTTTGAGTTTAGTGGTTTTGCATTTGGAAAACTAAATGGAGAAAATATGCTTAGATTGATTGCTCAGAGTACACACTGAAGACACACGCTCAGCATTTTAGGAACAGCTTCTTCCCCTCAGCCATCAGATCTCTGAATGGACAATGACCCACCTCACAAAGATCACCTCACTTTCTTGCTCTCGTTTTGCACTACATATTTAATTTATTTTTCTATATATTTCTTGTTATAATTTATAGTATTTTTGATGTATTTCATTGCACTGCTGCCACAAAATAACACGTTTCATGGTATTTGTCAATGATATTACACCTGATTCTGGAATTTGCATGTTTTGAGGGGATAGTGAGTGTTGGGGGAAGCTTGTTAGGCAAACTTGTTAGAAATCAAACACATGCACTTTTTTGAGAGTGCGAATGAGTAGAGGGACTGGCAAAAATGTCTCACTCAGAGCAATAGGAGCATCAGAATCTGATGATTCTTTTTAGCAATTGTCTGCCGATGACCACTGGCTTTCAGATGATACCTGAGCCAGTTTTCCTGGCACTCATATTCATGCCCACTGCCCTGGCCTTGCTCTCCTCTTGCAACTACCTTCAAGAAGGAGATACAGGAGCCTTAGGTCCCATACCTCCATGCTCAGGAATAGTTATTAACTTTCAACCATCAGGCTCCTGCACAAGCATGGACACCTTCACTCACCACAATGCTGAACACAACCTATGGGCTCATTTTCAAGGACTCTACAACTCCATGAACTCAGTATTATTTATTTATTTATTATTATCACAATTGGGTTTCTGTAATGATGACCAGTTAACTGATTGATTAGTGTATACAGGCCAAGCATTCGGAGGAATAGCACACTGATGATGTCTCCTCATATGGTGAAGAAGCGTTTGCAAATGGATTGTCAAGATCGGAGAACAACTCAACCCAATCAGTTATTATTATTATTTATTTCTTTTTGGTATTTGCACAGTTTGCCTTCTTTTGTACATTGTCTAGCTTTTGACTGATTCTGTTGTACCACTTTGTTCTACTGTGAAGTCAGCAAGCAAGTGAATCTCAGGGTAGAACGTACTTTGGTAATAAACTTATTTGAACTTTGAAGTTTGATGTGTGGTTCCATATTTGAGTATGGGGACCAGGCTGACTTTGTACACTGCTTTGTAGCTTGTCTTTTACAGGCTATGCTAAAAGGTTGCTGTTTAGGGACAATGCCATTACCTACCAGAGTGGGGATGATCGAATAATTTTCCTTACTATCCAGCTAGATGAGAACCCTGCTATAAGTGGCTGGGATTTATTGTATAGTACGGGATTTGCGTGTAGGTAGCATCACTCACTGCATTTGTTTTTCGAAAGAAATCACTCCACGTTTTTTGGAATAATTTACAGTAGGTTCTACCTTTTCTGCACAGGCAGTTTCATGAGTGTATTGATTTTGCTTTTCTACACTTCTGTATGTTACACATTGCCTGTTGGTCAATACAGAAACTCTGACATTAAAATGGACTAGATACAATTTTATTTCAAATGAGGAACATGTGCATTTGATCGAAGACACTTAAATTGATATTCTTGCTACATCAGCTATTGTGTTTATAGCAAGTAACTTATGACTCAGCTTTTTATACCAACCACTGAAATTTTCAGTAAAAATTAACTACTTGAAATTAGCAGCCATGTAAAGATTTTCTCTTTGCAGGGGAGAAGATAAGAGGTGTGTAATAGATATTTACTGCAGACCTGATACAATTTCCAGCGGGAGACTTTCCTCAATACAGAGTCTAGAATAAATATCAAAAAAGTAACTGAAAATTTCCATGAAATATAATTTAAACCAGTCCTAAATGATGGTTGTACATGGTCCCACTGTCTATAAGTCGATGCATGTGCACAGTGAATACTAATAAGGAATGTGCTTGAATTAAAAATAACAGCCAATCACCGGATCCTCTGATGAGTGCCCCAGGGTCAGTTTTGATGAAGCAGATTAGAAATATATTAGCTCTTCTGTGAAACATTGGCATTTTACTGATGCACTCAAGCCCAGAAGAAGCTGTCTCAGGAATAATATGCCATTCATTACTGAAATGTACCTATATCCAGAAAGGACTGAAATGCAGTTTCTGTGAGATAAATGTAGATTTGCATCAACAGTTTGTCTCTAATGGGCTGTGTGTGTGTGTGTGTGTGTGTGTGTTGGTGAGAGAGAAAGAGGAGAGACTTCTTTCGTTCCTGGGTAGGTGTCTTGTCAACCATCCCTCAAACAGTAGTTTTTAATGTCTGTTGTGATGAGGATGTGGGCAGCTTTGATCAAGTTGGTTATGTCACTGCATGACTAAATCAAAGTCTTGGATTAATGGTTTCAAGGAAATTCAGATTCAATTAATTAAATATATTTGGAATAAAAATCTTTTTGTCAGTAACAATAAACAACACAATGCTGGATTGTTAAAAAAATCCAAGTGGTTCTCTACTATGTCTTGGGAAGGAACTGCACTGACCAGTTCCTCACTGCAGAAACCACACTGACGCTTAACTGCTCAGTGAAATGGCCGATCAGTCCATTATCCACAGTACATGTCAGTGTTTTATTTGTGAGCTCGACCCCAGGCTGTACTTCAGTTTTTGTTTGCTGGAAATGCCAAAAGAACAGGAGTGGATACCAGTGCCTGTGAAGTCAGTCTGGAGAATGGGACAGATATATGACCAGATCCAGAGGACTTATATTAAGCACAAAGTGCATTAAATCCCTTTCACCAATCTGGATAAGAAGAAAACATTATATACACTGCAAGATGTCCCTGCTTTTAGATGGTGCCTGCTATAACAATTCTGATTTTTTTCTTTATTTATTTGTTTTTTGGAATGTAGACGCAACTGTCCTTCCCTAGTTGTCTTTGAGAAGTGAGCCATCTTTTTGAACCGCTGCAGTAGTGCGGGTGACGATACTTCTCTGGTGCTTTTGGGTAGGGAGCTCTCTACTCTTGACCTAAGCTTTGTCAGCACACTTGTCCCATTTAGAACCATCCGAGGACCAGTTTTAATTCTCAGCTCATCTGCCTCCCACCATCAGTCCTATTATCATTTGATCTCATCTGTCTCCTAGTTTATCAAAAACCTTGCTTTTTGTTGCCTCCTCCAGCCCATTGGCACTATCAGCTGCTTTAATACATCCTCAGAATTGTAATGATTTAATTATAATTGGTCTCCAATGGACAGATTATATCAACATCAGGTTAAGAGGAGAAAAAGTCAGCTACTGAAAAGACTCGGGGGGTTAAGCAGCATCTACAGAGACAAAGGGACAGTCAACACTTCAGGATTATCCCTTTTCCTCCACAGATACTGCTTGGCTTATTGAGTTCTTCCACAGTTTATTTTTTGCTCCGGGTTCCAGCATCAGCTTGAAATGTTAACTTTCTGCCATCACACACAATACCTCTAGAACATTTTCAGCATAGCTTGGTACCCCTCTTGCCTAAGGTTAGTTGGCCTACTGTACTTGTGCTGGCTTTTTCCAGTTATCTGCACTCCATTTGCTCATTGCCCGGAACATTGCCAAATCCTCCTTCAAAGGATAATCAGTTCCCTTTTGTACGTACCAGTGAAGTTGCCTTAGCAAATAGCATAAGCTGTGCATTTCATATCTTACCATTTGGTTGCATTAAAAATAAATGGAATAAGTTGGGAATGGATTATCCTGTCCATATAACAGTGAATTGTAGAAGCAAATGAAAAGGTGAAACATTATACAAAAATATGGAGCAATCAAATAGAGATGATTAAATTTGTGTATAGTTAACATTATTATAGTGCCACCTGTAAAATCCAGGTTTAACTCTCTTCACTGTCTGTAAGGACTGGTATGTTCTTTCTGTAATTGCATGGGTTTCCTCCAGGTGCTCCAGTTTCCTCCCATATTCTAAAGCTGTATGGTTAGGGTTGGTAAGTTGTGGGCATACTATGTTGGCACCTGGATGTGTAGCAACACTTGCATAATCCTTGCTGATTTGATTTGACATAAACAACACATTTCGATATATTTTTCGATGTAACTGTGACAAATAAAACTAATCTTATTTTATAAATTTATAAACATTAATCCTGAGGGGAATCCTGGAAAATTACATACAGTATTGAATATATATATTGCAGACATACCCAGCCCTGAGACACCAGGACACCAGGTGAGGTCATTTGATTCTATACAATTGGTTTGTTGATCATTACAGACAAGGTCATTTGATTCCAAATGTTTGGTTTATTGACCATTACAGATTGTCTCTCTGGTGCTTCCTGCCCCTCCACTCCACCTTCCCCTCCACTCCACCTTCCCCATTTTCCAACTATGATTTCCTGCTCCCTTCTTCTTTTCCCAATGATGATTCCCCTCTCTCTGCCCCCTACCCGTTCTCAGTCCACAATTGAGACCCATATTACAATCAGATTTATCTTCCCCCACATTTGCCATGATTTTCATTTTTTGTGGCAGCAGTACAGTGCAATACATACAATTAATACAGTACAGTCAGTGGTAAGTTTCAACAGCAGGAAAAGCCATTTTAAACAGGGTTGCGAAAAGAGGAATCTATTACAATTAGTTGTCAAGTAAGAGATTGTATCAATATTAGGTTTAAGTGTAGAAAAAAAATAAACTGCTGAAAAGACTTGGTGCGTCAAGTAGCCCTCTATGGAGGCAAAGGGATGGTCAACACTAGGATTTTCCCTTTGCTTCCACCGATGTTGCTTAACTGACTGAGTCCTTCCAGCAGTTAATTTTTCACTCCAGATTCCAGCATCTGCATTCTCTGTGATTCCTCTCAGGAATAAGTGAGACAGGTGACTGAAGGAAAGCAAAGTGGGGGAATATAGGAGCAGGAAGGATTAAGATAGCCATGGATACTGCAGATGAAATGTGATCAATGTGGGCTGTCGTCTTCATCTTTAAGGCATGTTTTGAGTACAACTGCTATAATTACATCACAATCATTAGCTGATGTGCTGGGTTGTGAGTAGAAGGTGTGAACATGCCATCACAATAACCATTCTGTAAACTTGAGTGGAGTGTTGCCTGCTTGTAGTCACTCTCAAACATTCACTATTCTCCAGATAACTTGGTGTTAAGAAAATTGAAAAGTTGAAGCTCGTTTAGGAACACTTGTCTGAAGTGGCAGCAAAAAAAAAAGGCAGCAACTCTTATGATGCATTATATGGGATATAATGCAATAAAATAGGATTTAAAGTCACATGGAGACTCAAGATTATAGATGCTGGAATCTGGAGTAACAAGATGCTGGAGGAACTCAATGGTTCAGGCAGCATTTGTGGAGGGAAATGAACAGCCAATGTTTCAGATCAAGATTCTTCATCCTTACTGAAGAATCAACATTTCAGATGAAGGGTGTCAACCCAAAATGTTGACTATCCATTTTCTTCCTAACCTGCTGAGTTCCTGCAACTTCTTGTTTGAAGTCACACATGGGAGTGTGACTGAATAGACAATTTAAATTTAGTTACTGTCTCACTATATGCTTTGCTAATAGATGAAGCCTTGCAAAACATGGTGCATGACATCAATAGGTTAAGACTGCATACTATTCACACATACAGTATTATGACTGTGCTTGGAGCATTGTCAAGTTGAAGTCAAGCTGTATAGTGATAGAGTACTACAGCACAGAGGCCCTTTGGCCCATCTAGTTCATGCTGACCAAATCAGCCTATCCCATCTCTCTGCACCCAGCCCACCTACCTCTAAACCCCTCTCATCCACATATCTATCCAAACTTCTCTTAAATGCTACAACTGAACCTGCATCTATCACTTCTGTTGGCAGTTCGTTCCACATTCACACCACCCTCCGAATGAAGATCCCCCTCAGGTTCCCCTTGAATATTGCACCTTTCATCCTAAACCTATGACCTCTAGTTCTACTGTCACCCAACCTGAGGTGAATAAGCCTGTACCCATTCACCCTGTCTATAATTTTGTACACGAAAGCCATGAGGTTTAACAAGGGCAGATTCCCGATAGCTGGGTTAAACTGCAGCTGAAATGGATCAAATAATGATGGAGTCTGCCTGGAGTATGTCAGGGAATTGAAGCAGCAGACTCACAGACGGCTGACCTAGGTTCTTATCCCTCCTCTCCACCTGCCTAATTTCTGCTGATGTGTAGGCAATCTATTCTTGCTTCTACAAGAGTCTCTGCTGTATTGAATCCCAGCCTTTAGTCTGAAGTGAACAATTAGAATCGAGCGTCAACGTCACTTAGGGAGAACTAGTTAACTACCGTAGACAGTGATGGACAGATCCCCGAGCTTCACCGCACTCATTAAAGCTGAACCATGTCTCAGCAACTGGGAATGAATGTGCACTGGCTAAAGCTGAGTTTTCTCAAAAATTGAAAATATCAGGCAACTGGTTTGAATCATTTTACCCCGTCTCTGTGGCAGATAGTCCTGGAGGAGCTGTCGAACGCATGTTAACTGATACAGGCACTTGGTGTTATCAGTCCATGAAACTGATGTGGTCTGATGTTCAGACATTTTCCCATTCTTCCCTCAGATTTCACGGCTCTAATTGATGTCGAGTTTTGCTTGCATGAGCCCTGTCAGTCCTCTTGGACTTCATGACGGAGACTTGTCTACAATTTTCAGTTCAATTCCTTTCTTTTTCATCTAATATTCCCACTCATGTGGTTTCCATTGCTGTCTTCTCAGTAATCATGATGGCAAGCTGACACTCCTCCCAAAGTGAGAAGAGGACTAATCCAAAACTGATTCATCTCCAAGCTACTCTTAATGCTGTTGTGCCATGCCATGGACCTTTCTCAGCCGTTCCCACTTTTAATAGGGTGGTGTCGGTGATGCATAGCATTGTGGGTGTTCAATGGACCATTCACTGATGAGGGGCAATGGCGAAATCAAGTACTCACACCTAACCTACACTGAAAGCCTCAGAGCCTAGTATAGCAACTCATATGCACAGGAATATAAGAAGGTACACAGAGCACAGGAGTCAACCCAATACGTCCCTCCCTACCATCCGTAGTATCTACAGGAGGTAACCTCCTTCAACATATGTCCCCACCATCTGGACCATGCTATTTTCTTGCAGCTACAATTGGGTAGGAGGTTCAGAAATCTGAAGTCTCACACCACCAAATTCAAGAACAGCTACTTTCCTTTAACCATTAGGTTCTTGAAACAACCAGCATAACCCTAATCACTGCAGTTTAGCAACACAGTGACTGCTTTGACCACTCTGCACTAAAATGGACATTTTTTTCTTTAGTTGTGTTCTTTCTTGTAAAATGCTTTGTAACTTAAGTTTTACTTGCAAATATAGACTGCATGATGCTATGTGCCTGTGGTGCTACAGTAAGTTTTTCATTGCATCTTGTACTTGTGAATATGACAATAACCTCAACTTTCAAATTTGACTTCAATATTACAAGGTGATATAATTTTTCCACACTCACGATTCTCAGAGGCGAACTCCAGATGTTCTGAAACTCATTCTGACTGGTTACATCACAGTGTAGGTACAGTGTCTCCAATGCACAGGATAGAAAGGGGCCGCCGGGGGTTGTCGACTCAGGCAGCTCCATCACGGGCACAAGCTTCCCCACCAGGGACATCTTCAAAAGCTGGTGCCTTCAGAAGGTAACATCCACCATTAAGGACCCTCGCCATCTGGGACATGCCCTCTTCTCATTACCTCCATCAGGGAGGACGTACGGGAGCTTGAAGACCCACACTCGATGTTTTAAAGACAGCTTCTCCCCCTCTGTCATCAGATCTCTGAACCCACAAACATTATATTACTATTTCTCTTTTGCAGCGTTTATTTATTTTATCTTTTATTGCGGCTAAGAGTAATATTTTATGTCTTGCACTGTACCGCTGCCATGAAACAACAAATTTCACAACGTGATAATTATCTGATTAATATTCAGATTCTAATCATAGAGTCATAGAATTAGCCAGCATGGGAACAGAGGATCCACGCATTTGACCTGACCATCAAATTCCCATCTAATTTTAACCCTATCACTAACCACTACGACTTCATTCCCTCTCACATCCCCAGTTTCCCAGTTAACTTACAGCAGCCAATTGGCCTACCAACTTGCACGTCTCTGAGGTGCAGTAGGAAACCAGAGCACCCGCAGGAAATCCACGCGGTCATAGGGAGAACGTGTGAGCTCCACAGAGTACGGGAGGTCAAGACTGAATCTGAGTTGGAGGGGTTGTGAGGCATCAGCTCCCCTAATTGCACCACAGTGCTATCCTAATGATTCTAATTGCACAGTTCTATTTTTAATAGCTTTTATTTTTTTTTGCCAATGTCAAACACACTCAGCGGCACTCAGTCTTTGACATTATGTGGCTGGAAGCTCACTGGGTGTCAAAAACCCATCTCGGAAACATTTTTCTCTGCCGGGCTTTTCGGTGAGGAGGAGAGCCAGCCTCCTAGTGATAGACTGCCCTGAGACCACAATGGCTGGAACATTGATTCCAATGGAGTGAAATAGGCAGTTCAGCAATGTATGGGCTATTCAATACTCCATGATCATTATCATAAAAATTTCAAATTTTAATGTAAATTTATTATTAAAATATGTATATGTCACCATATTCTACCCGTGAAAGAAATACAATATAACCAATGAAAAACCACACTCAAACCAAGAATGACAAACAATAAATGTGCAAATACAAATATAATGATAATAATAATAATAAACAACATTATACTAGGTAAGTGCAGAACATTAAACATAATGAAAGGTGCAATAGAGTTAATAGAATATGGAACAGAGGAGCATGATGTGATACAACTGATTGATGAATGTGAAACATGTAAGTATTTGGGATATCAGAAAGCAAAGAAAATAGATCATAGTGCGATAAAGGCAACACTTTTAACAACATTTATTTCATGGCTTAAGAAAATATGCCAAACAGAACCCAATAGTAAAAATATAAAAAAGGCATAAACACTTCTGTTATACCCATATTAACGTATTCTTTTGGCATAAAATCATGGTCTGAAACTAATCTGGAAAATTTACAAAGAAAAATAAGAACTGAAATGACAAATTTTAGAAAACACTAGACAACAGGGTGACCTGCTGGGGCACCCTTTGAGAGAAGGGTAGTGCAGTCTGATGTGAACAGAATGAACATAAATTTTCCTCACTGCTATTGGTATTGCTTTGCTTTGGAAATTGAAGAAGAAAATCTCAGTTTATTAAAAAAGAATGACGCGTAGCAAGGCAAATATGGCTCCTCCTTGTTTAACGAAGGACACTTTTGATGACATCATTTCTGGTTGATCTGCCACCCTTGTGCCTCTCATTGTCATTCTGGAGATGTGCAGTCCTTTCATCCGCTGTCTCTTCATCTCTTCTGCTGATAATTCTTTGTCTCTAATCTTGGAGATGTGCATTTCTCTGCTCCTTTGTCTCTTCCTCTCTCATACTCCTGTGCCTATTTTTGTCATTCTGGGGATATACAGCCCTTTCATCCCCCATCTCTTCATCTCTTCTGCTGTTTATTCTTTGCCTCTGATCCTGGAGACGTGCATTTCTCAGCTCCTTTGTCTCTTCCTCTCTCATCCTCCTGTGCCTATTTTTGTCATTCTGGAGATGTGCAGCCCTTTCATCCCCCGTCTCTTCATCTCTTCTGCTGTTTGTTGTTTGTTTCTGATCCTGGAGACGTGCATTTCTCAGCTCCTTTGTCTCTTCTTCTCTCATCCTTTTTGTCCTGACTCTTTGATCCTGGAGTTGTGCGGCCCTGGCCTCATCTGATTCTTGTTCTCTCCCTTTCCTTGCCACTTCCCAACAACGTTTGGTGTCATCTCTTGACCATAATGTCCCCCTTCTCTTTCCATGTGGCATAATTAGGCTGACCATTTTTTTTTTACCCTAATGCTGGATAGAAGATACGAAGTACTAACAAGTAACACCAAAGCCTCCAGGATGCTGATTATTCTTGATGATGTGGTTGGCGCTCTCCTAAATGACCGTGATATAGTCAACCCTGTCCTTTGACTGCAGCAAAGGGTTTGATGGGTGTCTCGAAGTACGTCATTACAATAAGATTTAATTATCTCTTATTGATGGGTGACAGTTAGATCTGTCCCAATCCTGCACATGCTGATGGTGATTAGCAGAATGTGACCGCTCAAAATAGAGCTGCCCTGTCCTTTTACTCTGGCTGGTGTTACTGCTGTCAGCATTGTGAGTCGCTTCTGAGGCTGGCCATGTGCATGCATCGTGGTGTCGCGTCATGGTTTTCATCATGGCTGACATCGGCTCTTGGGTGAAAGCAGGGTAGTTGATTTTGGCGAGTGAGCATTTTTAACGAATATATAACCCTGAACCTTGCCTGCATTCTGTAAATTAGCACATTTTAAGTCGATTTAGCCAAAAATAGTGTCGTCGTAATGCACCGTTTGCACTAATTGGAGGTCACAAACAGACAAGCAGACAAACAGAGCATGAGAGTTTTAGTAATATATAGATTATGTACACTTGAGCGCAATTAGATTAACACTACCTAGGACAGGAGGACGGAGAGGAATAACAGACATAAAAAATTTACTCTACAGTCAGATGAAACTTCTCAGGATCTATTTTCATCAAGGAAAACAGAATTCAGCACTCCACACGAGCATATGCAATTCTGATAAGATGTACACACCACTAAACTTAAATGAATGCACAACCCAGAAAAATGAAGAATTTATCATATGGAAGGAAAGGTTAACCAATGGACGAACATGACCCTCCATGAAAGACATCCCCATGATCTGAGCAGACTAGATGTTGACAAGGAAACATTGAACACCTGGCTTAGAGTTGGAGACCATTTTCTAACAGCAACTCCTTTGCTTGCATCTTCGGAAACAGCTCTATTTCCATTTTTAATATCTCTATTTTTCCCTTTCAGGGTTCTTTTGAAGACCCTGACCTGGAGTTACACGTTGACTTTGGTTCTTTGTGGGAGTGGGACCCGCTCTTGGGGTTTCACGAATGGCCATTATTCGGTGTGTCAAGGGTGCAGCCTAAGAGCTTCGCTCGCCTTTGGAGGACCATAATTCCGTGGCTCTGGAGACAGGGCAATCGAAGGTTGGTGTCCGGACAGGAGAGCAGTTTGTCATGAGAGATGGAAGATCTAAGGCCGTGTGCCCAGAGACCCGAGATCTTTGGGTACAGAGCTCGGAGAAACCAACGCAACGGACTTTTAACATCGTAAACCAGCGAGTTGTTTGTTATGTCTCCCCTCTCGCTGTGAAATGGAGACATCTCTTTCTTCCTTATCAGGCAAAGTCAGAGCCTGTGGTATGTCGAATACCACAGTCTTTGGAGTACTGCAAGTCTGTGTCTTTGCTGTTGCTTTGCTGCACGCTTGAGTGCTCGGTGGCGGGTGCTGATGCTTTTTTTTTTGCCTGTGGGGAGGAGGGATCATTGCTTGCTGCTGCTTACGTGCGGGAGGAGGGGAGCTGGGAGAGACTTTGGGGTTCTAACATTTATCTGTCATTCATTCTTTGGAGGCACTCCTCTGTTTATCATGGATGGTTGTCAAGAAAAAGAAAAAGCATTTTAGGATGTATATTGTATACATTTCTCTGACATTAAATGTACCTTTGAACCCTTTGAAAGAGAGGGGTTCATAATGGCAATAGAGGACCAGGTGGTTAACACAAACATTATCAAATGCACATAATAAAAGACCCACAAATTCAAGATGATAAATGCAGAAAATGCCAAGAGAAACCAGAAGCAATCCAGCATGTTACAGGATCCTGAAGCAGTTTAACTCAATCTGACTATTTATACAGGCACGGTCAAGAGTCAAACATCATTCATAAGATCTTGCTTTAAAATACAAACTCATAAAAGACACCATACCTTACTATAAATACAAGTCTAATCCAATTTTAGAGAGTTAGGCTCCTACAAATTATATTACAACTGATCTATTATTACAAATACAACAATTCATAATAACCATCTGGATATAATATTACGGGATAAACAAGCAAGAGCAACTTATTTAATAGATATAGCCAGCACAAACACACGTAACATTCAGAAATCAGTAAGTGAAAATCACCAGGAATATGCTAAATTAAAAGAGTAAATTTGAAAGACTATGGAACATGAACAGGGTATACGTTGTCCTAATAGTAATATCTACAAATGGCGTCATCCCAAAGTCGTTACACAACAGCATTAGACAATTAGGCCTATATAGCAATATTTATGTAAATCTTCAGAAAGCCACAATACTAAACACCACTAGAATAGTCCAAGCGTTTCTGGCAATTGACAAATGAGCATGCTTGGCTATGCCCATACCTCAGGTTTGACCAGCTTGAGTGGAGCAAAAATAAAAATACAATAATAATAATAATACTACTACTACTGCAGATAATGAGTAGGAAATCAATAATATGGAGACCGTGAATTTTAGAGTCCTTGAAAGCGAGTCCATAGGTTGTAGAATCAGTTCAGTGTTGAGGTGAGTGAAGTTATCCATACTGGGCCAGGAACCTGATGGTTGAAGGGTAATATCTGTTCCTGATCATGCTGGTCTGGGATCCCAAGCTCCTGTATCCCTTGACTGATGGTAGTAGCAAGAAGAGAGCATAGCCTGGATATTGGGGTTGTTGTTGATGGATGTTGATTCCTTATGGTAATGCTCCTTGGAGATGTACTCAGTGGTGGGGAGAGCTTTGCCTGTGATGGACTGGGCTGTCCCCATTACTTTTTGTAGGCCGTTTTCTGTTCCTGGGCATTGGTGTTTCCATACCAGGCTGTCATGCAACCAGTCAGGCTACTCTCCACTGTACATCTATAGACATTTGTCCAAGTTTTAACAACACATCAAATCTGTGCTAACTTCTTTGTGATGACAATTATGTGCTAGTCCCAGAGCAAAACATCCAATAAGATAATGCCAAGGAATTTAAAGTTACTGACTCTCTCTACCTCCAATCCCCTAATGAGGACTGGTTCATGGACCCCCAGTTTCTTCCTCTATTAATCAATAATCATCTGCTTGGTTTTACTGTCATTGGATGAGAGGTTGTTGAACAATATATGCAATTTCATTCTCTAACAGGTAAACAGATTTTCAATCTCCCTCCTATATTATTCTGCAGATTCTCCTCTTTATCCTTGCTTTCACTTCCCCATTTGATATAACAAAACAGAATCTGCCTGCAATAAGCAAATGGCTTATCAATATCTGAAGGAGAATGTTAATATTTCAGCCTGAGAGGCAGAATCAGAACTTTGCTCTATTGAAGGGACATGTATTGAACAACTGCCCGGGCATTCATTTCTTCAGCTCCCGATGGCCACAGAAGGTTGATTGAAGACACATTATCATTTATTGACCTGTTTAGAAATTATTTGTTAATATAAGTCTTTGGGATTAAATGCAATATGAATACAAGATTGGCTAAAAGATGGAAACTTGAAACCGCAGATGAATGATGTTTTTTTCAGGCTGGAGGGAAGGATTGGTATTAGAACCATCGAGCTATTTATGGGGCATCATTTCACAATTTGCTAATGATGCGAAACTCAGAAATGTAATGCACTGCGAGCAGGTATTAACTGACTGATGGAGGTAAGGACAGTGAAGAAGGAGTTGACAGCTGAGATTGGCTACGAAATTATACAAGACATGCTGATTTCTTTTCCTCATCTTTTTCACGTCCAGTCTGACCTATCCATTGCCATGACTAGAACAATTTCAGTCATGCCATTTACCTGTTAGGGAATAAAATGACACACAATGATCAGTAACAGTGGAAAACATGGACCAAGTCATCCTGGCCTTCGATAAATTACTGAGCCAGGCTGGTACATCTCAACCCAAATCCATCGTCCTTCAGCCCCGATTTAAAGCTGATTCATTCAGTTAAGTTCAAGGGTGTGTGTCTGAGAGCCGGGCTCTCCATGGCAGATGACATTTCTGAGGCCTCCGTAGATCAGGGTTAACTATGGATGTTGCATCCTGGCTGTCTAGATATGCAAGCCAGGGCAGTACGATAGGGAGAACAAGCTGTTGCCCATGTAGCAAGCTTCTCCATTCCACTCAGCTGATGAACCCTAAGGAATGGCAGAGGCTGACACATTTAATGTAGAGAATTATAGAGTGATGCAGTTTGTTCAGAAGAATAAGCAGAGAGCATTGAGGATGAAATTTATTTTTCGGCTTTATTGTTGAAGACTGCTGTCATGTTCGGCTAATTGTAGGTGCAGCCAACCCTCTCTCCCCAGGCCCAGTCATGGGTTCTGTTGCAGTCAGATGTAAGGAGAGTCATGTGAGTAGATGGAACTACAGTTTTTATTTTGTACTTGAGCAGATTTATTTATTTATTACAGTTTAGGCCATTCAGCCCATCAGCAGCTCAGGGGAGCAAGCCCATCACTCTCATTCCCCATGTCCTTATTTCTTGGTGTATGGCACGTGGCCAAGTGTTTAGGGCATTGGACTAGTGATCTGAAGGTCGTGGGTTTGAGCCTCGGCCAAGGCAAGCATGTGTGTCCTTGAGCACTTAACCACACACTGCTCCAGTCCACCCAGCTGAGAATGGGTACCGGCAAAAATGCTGGGGTTAACCTCGCGATAGACTGGCGTCCTATCAGGGTCGTACTCTCAGTTGCTTCACGCCATGGAAACTGGCATGATGGGCCACAAGGCTCGTGACAGACTTTATTTCTTTGTAGTCCCCCAGCCCACCCTCTATTACACATGCCTGCCAACTTCCCTTCATCTCTATTGGCCATTTACCTTCACAGAGAGATAATTCAAAGTATCAAATAAATCAAACTACCAGCACAGATTTGAGATATGGGAGGAAACCAGAGCAAAATGGAAAGTGCAAATGCCACGTAGGCAGCATCCAACATCCAAGGTCAAGATCAAAGGCAAGTCTCTGAAGCGACAAGACAGCAGTTAACATTTGCACTGCTATGCTGTCCTAAATGTCAAAGAGCGTGTTAAAGAATATCTGGGATCCTTGTAATAGAATACAGAAATATAGGCATAAAGCATCACTGGTTAGGTCTCAGCTGGCATCAAGCTATAGAAAGTTGTCATCACTGTAAGAGGGGGATACAGCAAGAGATTTACTAGCATGGTGCATGGGACTTTGAATTCATTTAAATGCAGAGACTGGAGAAACTGTTCTCCTTCCTTAGAGTCAAGAAGGTGAAATAGAATGCTCAATAACATTAGCTTATTAATAGACATTTTAAAAAAATCTCCCATGGCAGGAGCATTGATAACCAGAGTTCATTCAAGCTAATTAGGAAAGAAGGAAGATAAGCTGACGATCTTTTCATCTGATGAGTTGTTATGATCCTGAATGTGCTGCCTTAAAGGACATTGGAAGCAAATTACTTAAAAGAGAATTGGATAAATAGTGGAAGAGGGAAGGTTTATGGTCTGTGGGGACAGAGCAGAAGGGTATGTGAGCACCAGAGGTTTGTTAATAAGTCGCAATATACAGACCGAGAGATGTAAATTCAACTTGAGCTATGGTAGCTGTGGAATTTAAATTCAGATAAATAAATATAATAAAAAATCTTGTGATTGTAATGGTGGCTGTGTACTAACTTGATTGTAGCTAAAATCCTTTTTGGATTTTTTACCTGATTTCTTTACCTGATTTGGTCTGCATGCTGACTGCATTTAATATTCTCTTGGATTTATTTAAATTGCTCTTTCTTGGAAATAAAGATCACAGAATATAGAACTGTTCAGTACAGGCTTTGACCCTCTATGTTTGAGCCGACTATGACATAGATCTAAGCTAATGCCATCTGCCCATCTATGTGTCTTTCTGTATGCCTCCTTAATGTTGCTATTGTGTTTGCTTCTCCAACTTCCCTGGCAATGCGATCCAGGCACATATTACATTCAGCTTTAAAAATAACTTGCCTCACACATCTCCTTTAAACTGGCCCCTCTCACCTTAAACCTATGCCCTCTAGTATTTGACATGTGCACTGTGCGGTAAAGGTGCTGACTATCTGCCCTTTCTATACCTCCCATGATTTTTGCTACCTCTATCAGGTTGCTCCTCGGTCCCTGCATCTCCAGAGAAAGCAGTCCAAATCCAACCAACCTCTTGCTATAGCTAATCGCCTCCGAACCAGGCTACACCCTGGCAAACCTCTTCTGCACCCTCTCCAAAGCCTCCACATCTTCTTATAATATAGCAATTATGTGGCAGCGTGTGCTTCATAAATGTGCTGCTCTGATGTGGTGGTTTTGTTGAACTTGTCTTCCCCCAATTTTGAACACCTAGTGATCAAATGCCATCTGTTCAATTTACCAAGAGAGCTCTTCCCTGTGATCCTGGCTGCAGTTTACATACCACCAGCGGCCGACTAGTAGCAACTGCCTGATATGCTGCATGACGATGTCACCAAACAAGAAAGAGCTCACTCTTACATATTTCATGTCATAATCAAGGCTTTCAATAGGCTTGTTTGAAGTAATCAGCATATACCCTGTAGTAACACACTAGACCACTGCTATACTAAGATAAGGAATGCCCACCGTTCCATGCCTGGACCGCACTTTGGGAAATCTGATCACCCGGCTGTCCTTCTAAAACCTGCATACAGGTAAAGGCCGAAGAGCAAGGCTCTGGAGATTAGGAAAACAAAGAGGTGGTTGCGGGAGGCAAAGGAGCAGATACGGGATTGCTTCGCATCAGTGGATAGGGCCATGTTCAAGGAGTCATCTGTGGATCTGAATGAATACATCACGGTTGTCACAGACTTCATAAAAACAGTCGTAGACGAGTGTGTCCCCACAAAATCACTCAAGAGTCTTCCCCAACCAGAAGCCCTGATTGAACCACGACATCTGCAACCTGCTGAGGGCCAGGTAAGACGCACTCAGGTCTGGATACCAAGGAAGTTACATGATGGCCAGGTACAATCTCCAGAAAACCATCTCAGGCGAAGTGGCTATTTGGGACTGAACTTGAATCAACGAAGGATCCTCGACTGCTGTGGCAGGGCCTGAATGCCATCACTTCTTCCAAGGTGAAAACAAATGACACAGGTGATGAAAGGGCTTCACTTCCTGTTGAGCTTAATGCCTCCTATGCTGAATTTGACTGCCAAGAAAATGGAAGGACCATCAGAAATGACCACAGCCCCCGTTGACCCTGTGATTACAATCTCTGAAGCAGACATAAGAGCATTCTTCAGGAGGGTGAATCCTGAAGAATGCTGGAAAGCATCTGGCCCAGGTGGGGTACTTGGCTGAATACTAAATACCTGTGCTCATTAACTGGCTGGAGTGTATCCTGAGATCTTTAACCTCTTGCTTCATCTATCTGAGGTACCCGCCTACTTCAGGCAGGCTTCAATAATATCAGTGCCTCAGGGAACGTGGTAACCTGTCTCAATAACTATCATCCAGAAGCACTTACATCCACAGCAATGAAATGTTTTGAGAGCTCAGCATTCAATATTATCATCCCCTCAAAACTAATCAATAACCTATAAGACCTTGGTGTCAATACCTCCTTGTGGAATTGGATCTTTGATTTCCTCATTTGTAGACTCCAGTAGGTTTGGATTGGCAGCAACATCTCCTCCACAATCTCCATCAGTACAGATGCACCACAAGGCTGGGTGCTTAGCCCCCTGCTCTTCACTTTACACTCTGTGACTAAGCACAGCCCCAATGCCATATTTAGGTTTGTATATTTTAGGTATGACACCACTGTCATAGATCATATCAAAGATGATGAAGAATGAGCATATAGTATAGGAGGGAGATTGAAAATGTGGCTGAGTGGTGCTACAATAACAACTTCTTGCTCAATATCAGCAAGATCAAGGAGCTAATTATTGATTTAAGGAGAAGGACATCAGAGGTCCTTGAGCCAGTCCTCATCGGGGGAATCAGAGATGGAGAGGGTCAGCAACTTTAAGTTTCTCGGTGTTATCATTTCAGAGGACCTGTCCTGGGACCAGCACGTAAGTGCAATTATGAAGAAAGCACGGCAACGCCTCTCCTTCCTTAGGAATTTGCAAAGTTTCAGCATGTCATCTAAAACTTTGACAAACTTCTATGGACGTGTGGTGGAGAGTATATTGACTGGTTGCATCACGGCCTGGTATGGAAACATGAATGCCCTTGAATGTAAAATCCTGCAAAAACTAATGGGGCTAAATGGCCCAGACTATCATGGGTAAAGCCCTCCCCACTATTGAGCACATCTATACAGAGCGTTGGATCAGGAAGGCAGCATCCATCATCAGGGACTCCCATCACCCAGGTCATACCCTCTTCTCTCGGCTGCCATCTGTAAGAAGGTCCAGGAGCCTTAGGACTCACACCATCAGGTTCAGGAGCAGTTATTATCCCTCAACTATCAGGGTCTTGAGCTAGGGGGGATAACTTCACTCAACTTCATGTCCCATCACTGAACTATTCCCACAATCAATGGACTCACTTTCAAAAGCTCTTCATCTCATGCTCTCAATATTTATTGTTTATTTATTTATTATTATTTTAATTTATTTTTTCTCCACTCAAGCTGGTAAAACCTGAAGTATGGGCACAGCCAAGCACACTCATTTGTCAATTGCTAGGAACTTCCGGACTATTCTAGTGGTGTTTAGTATTGTGGCTTTCTGACAATTTACATAGGTATTACTGTGTAGCCCTAGTTGCTTAATGCTATTGTGTAGTGCCTTTGGGATGATACCAGTTGGAGATATTACTATTGGGACAATGTATAGCCTGTTCATGTTCCAAAGTCTTTCAATTTCCTCTTTTATTTCAGTATATATCTGGTGATTTTCACTTACTGATTTTTCTAAGTTATGTGTGTTTGGAATGTATATTTTTATGATTATTTCTTCTTTTTTCTTTCTTTTTGTATTTGCACAGTTTGTTGTCTTTTGTACACCGGTTGTCTGCCCTGCTGGTGTGGTCATTCATTGATTCTAATAGGGTTATTGGATTTATGGAGTACGTTAACAAGAAAATGATTTTCAGGGTTGTATATGGTGACCTATCTGTATTTTAATAATAAGTTTACTTTGAACTTTGAACAGCCACAATATGATTTGTTGACTTTTATATTCAATGTCCTAACTGATGAAAGCAAAAATGTCATACATCTTCTACCACTATTTCAATTTGTTTTGCCACTTCCAGGGAGTCATGGACTTGTACTTCAAGATCCCTCTGTATATCAAAGCTCCTGAGACTGTATACTCTCCTGTTTGACCTTCCAAAATGAAACACCTCACAGCTGTCCAGATTGAACTCTATCTGTCATTTCTCTACCCAAATTTCCAACTGATCTATATCCTGATCTATCCTTTTACAATTTTTCTCACGATAATGAACTCCAATTTCAGTGTTGTTCAAAAACTTATTCATTACAGCACCTACACTTTCATCCAAATCATTAATGGATATTATATGCAATGGAGGTCCCATACTGATTCAGCGGAACATCACAGGAATAGCCCTCCAGTGAAAAAATAAACACCCCTCCACCACTATCCTCTGTCTTCTATGATTTACCTAACTTCATATATAACTTACCAATCCACTGTGTATCCAACATCATTTTCTGCTTCAGCTGCCATAAAGCACCTTGTCAAATACTTTACTGAAGTCCTCAGAGACAACTTACGATCCTCTGGGACTTCTGCTTTGGCTAAAGGGATACAAAGTTCTCGGTCAAGGCCTGTAAGTGCATTCATTTGTCTCTCTCAGTATCCAGGAATAGATTCCATCAGTACAAATGAACTTATTTACCTTAATGTTTCGCAATACATCCAAAACTTCCTCATTAATATTGACATACTCTAGCATATCAACAAACACTTGGCCATTCTCAGCATTAGGCATATATTTCTCCTTCATGAATGCCAATGTGAAGTAATCATTTGGGAACCTATCCACGTCCACTGGTTCCATGCATAATTTCCTCTTGTCTTTGAGTGGACCTCCTCTCTCCTTGGCTATTCTCTTGCTCCCAATATACTAACAAAATGTCATGGGATCCTCATTAGTTCTACATACTAAGGTCAATTCATGGCCCCTTTTATCTTTCCTAATTCTTTGTTTGGGTTCTTTCCTGTTTTTTTTCATAGCTCCTTAACGGCCGTGTCTGTTTTCAGGTTCCTCAGTTTTACATGTGATTCTCTTTTCTTTCCGACCAAACTTGCAATTCTCTTGTCATCCAAGATGCCTAAATTATTTTGCATCCGTATTTCACTCATCCTGTTTCTGTTTCTCTCCAATACTGTTGAAATTATTCCCCTCCCCACCCCGATTTAGCACTTTTGTCAGAGGACCATTCAAATCTAAGTTAAAACTTATGAAATTATGATTGCTGTTCTCAAAATGCTCCCACTACTGAAACTTTGGTCACCCGGCCAGGCTTATTCTCCTCCGGGTCAGGCTATGGTACTGCTTTTCCCTAGTTGGGCTCTTCTGGATGCACCTAACAAATATTGTCCCATCCAGATCCCTGGTAGCAAGGGAGTCCCAGTGAATAGTAGAAAAGTTAACATCAACCCCACAATAGTCCTACTGTTTTTCATCTGCCATGATCTAACTGCATATCTGTTAGTCTATCGCCTGTTGGCTATTGGTATTCTATAGTATAACACCATCATAGTTTCAAAGGTTTCAAAGGTACATTTAATGTCAGAGAAATGTATACAATATACATCTTGAAATTCTTTTTACGCAAACATCCACAAAAACAGAGGAGTGCCCCAAAGAATGAATGACAGTTGAATGTTAGAACCCCAAAGCCCCCCCATCTCCCCCCTCCCACGCATAAGCAGCAGCAAAACAACAAGCCCCCCCCCCCACCAGCAAAAAAGCATCGGTGCACCCCACCAAGCATTCAAGTGTGCAGCAAAGCATCAATAAAGATCAATAGAGTACTTGCAGTACCCCAAAAACTACTCGTTCACCCAGTAATTCGACATACCATAGGCTCTCTCTCTCCCTAATAATGGAAAAAGAGGTGTCCCCGTTTCACAGCGAAAAGGGAGACGCAACAAACAACTTGCTGATTTACGACGTTATATGTCTGTTGTGTCGCTTTTTCCGAGCTCTGTGCCCAAAGAACCCACGTCTCTGGGCACACAGCCAGCAGCAGCTCGCTGCTTTCATTCCTCCGTGTACTCCCACGATACACCAGATTCCTGCGGAGGCACTGACCTCGAGTCTGCACACCTCCACAGCCACGAAATCCTGAAATCCTGAAGGTACGTTATTTTTCTAGGCCACGTCTTTGGTATATCGAATAGCGGCCAGTCATGAGACCCCAAGACCAGGTCCCATTCCCACAAAGAACTGAATTTAGTGTGTAACTCCAAGTCAGGGTCTTCAAAAGAACCCTGAAAGAGAAAAATAGAGATATTAAAGATAGAAATAGAGCTGTTTCTGAAGATGCAAACAAAGGAGTCGCTGTTAGGCGCTATCGTCTCCTAAACTGAACCCTAATTTCCATTGATCTCAGTGATTATACTTTTGGTGTAATATACCCCTACTCCTATTCAATGTCAAAGTCAGAGTTAAGTTTATTGTCACATAGCCAAGTACATGTATAGATAGTTGCACTGAAAACCACTTGCAGAAACATCACAGGCACCTAGCTGCTGCTACAACTGTTTTCCAATGCAACTGTTCCATGAACATAAATTAATCATAAATTATACACAATCTTTTACAGGAAAATATGCATTAGAACAAAATAAAAACTGTCTATTTTAGTGAAAAGTGATCAAAGTGGTCATAGTGTTGCTAAACTGTAGAGATTAGAGCTTTTGGTGGTTCGTTCCAGAACTGAATTGTTGAAGGGAAGTAGCTGTCTTTGAAACTGGTGATGTGGAACTTTAGGTTTCTGAATCTCCTGCCTGAGGGTGGGTGTGTAAAAATGGCCTGGACGGTGGGGATCTCTGATGAATGATGTTACCTTCTTAAAGCAGCAGCTCATGTACTAGTGATGGGGAAGGGTGTGCCTTGATACATCAGGCAGAGTCTGCTGTTCTCTGCAGCCTCTTGCATTAGTGTGCTTACGACGACATATATGCGCTAGGCTCAGGATAGGTTAATTCAAAGCTGCTTTCGTTCTCCAGCACCAATCCCCCAAAGTAGACTGAAGTATGTTCACCCTTCTTCCCCTTCCTAAAGTCAACAATTATCCATTTAGTTTTGCTGACAATGAGTGCTGCAGTGTATTATTTATGCAGGTATTATTTATGAGTCACCACTCAACCAGGTGACCGATCTGGCTCTGGTAAGCTGACTCTTTGCCACTTGTGTTTCATCCAACAGCAGTGGTGTCATTGGCAGATTTGAAGATGGCATTGGAGCTGTGCTTAGCCACACTGTCATGAGGGTGTAGAGCGAAGAGCAGGGGGCTTAGCACGCAGCTTTGATGGTCATCAAGGAGATGACTGAGGTCTGCTGATAAGGAAGTTGAGTATCCAGTCGCAATATTGTGTGTATTTGTTTGTCACCCTGGGGCATCATATCTCATTGTCCTAACTGCAATAACTTCGGGCACCTTATCAGAGGTATCAAATCCGTAGCATATATCATAAAAGCCGAAAGGAGATGAAGAAGGAAACGCTCACTTGGTTCTTTGGCAAATGCTTTGATATTGAGATGAAGGCACAGTGTACAACAGTGTAGGAGTTGCTAATCTATTAATTCATGTGGTGTAAGCAAAGAAGGCCTGAAGCATTTGGTGTTGATGTGGTATGGAGACATGTTTAATTCCTTGTCTCTCACTTTGACAAACACACAATACTCTTTTGTCAGGGGGAGTTACAAAGAAATTAAGCAGCTGAAGACAGGGTCAATCTCTATCCTTGATTATATTGCCCTCCTACAGATACATTATGCAATGTACTTTCATAGCTATAATTTTTCTGCCGATTAATGTTAATTAAGATGTAATATTTATGGAAGCAGTAATTTACTGTTGTAGTTTGTAAACAGGCTTGTTGGCTGAATGCAGTTTGAACTGTGCAGGAATTAGTGGAAGATGATTATTGGGCAGAGATGCACAATCTGTAATATTTGGTCCACCATTTTCACCAGTTACTGTTCAGGCGCTGATTAATTGCTGAATCTGTTTCAAGTGTTGCTCATTTAAGAGCTAATGTCTAGTTTGGGGATGTCTTGCACAAGGAGGCTTTGGCAAGAAGGGGCTCAAGGAGTTGGGACTTGGAGCGAGAGTGGGAGAATTGAGCAGAGCTTTAAAGCCATGGCAGGGGAGCTCTGCTTTGTTTCCTGCTCCTCCTGTGCAATGTGGGAACTCAGGGGGGCTGACAGGGTTCCTGATGACTACATGGGCAGGGAGTGCATACAGCTGCAGCTCCTGACAGACCACGTGACGGTCCAGGAGCTGGCATGGATTCACATAGGAGCATCTGCAATGCTGAGAATGTTGTGGATGACACATTTACTGAGTTGGTCACATGCCAGCTGAAGGGCCTCGGGAAAGATTGGGTACAGCTGATCATCAGGCAGAGCAATAGCAGGAAGGTGGTGCAGGAGACCCCTGTGGTTATCTCCCTCCAAAACCTCTTTAGATACCTTTGGGGGAGATGGCTCATCGGGAGAAGGCAGTAGTAGCCAGGATCTGCTGCATGGGAGTTGTTGTTGTTCATCCTTCGTAGTCGAAGATGACCATGGCTTCAAAGTCAAATGGGAGATTGGTGGCTGTGGGTCCGGAGGTGACTGATGAGGCCAATCCGGGCCCTGAAGGCTCACCCACATGTGGGACACAAGTGGGTGGGTGCTGTCGTGGCAGTGGATGCTGCTCGGGCCTTGCGTACAGCACGCTTTCATTGCGCCTTGATGATGCGCCTGACTTCAGCTACACGGGCTCCTGTGGTGATCTTGCTGCGCCAAGCTGGACGGTCGAGGGCAAGCGTCTCCCACGTGTTGATGTCGACACCCAGGCCTTTGAGGGACGCTTTGAGGCAGTCTTTGTAACGTTTCTTCTGCCCCCCGACTGAGCGCTTCCCTGACACAGTTCTCCGTACAGCAGCTGCTTAAGCAATCGGCTGTCTGGCATTCTGACCACATGTCCAGCCCACCTGGCTTGGGCTTTCAGCAGGAGGGTGTAGATGCTGCAGAGCCCAGCTCATTCCAGGATTTCCGTGTCGGGGACTTTGTCCTGCCACCTGATGTGGAGGAGTCTGTGGAGACAGCTCAGGTGAAAGTGGTTGAGCTGTTTGGCGTGTCTGCTGTAGACAGTCCAGGTCTCGCTGGCGTAAAGGAGGGTGGTAAGGACCACTGCACAGTAGACCTTCAGCTTGGTGGTAAGGCTGAGTCCTCTCCGATCCCAGACGTTCTCACAGAGTCTCACAAGGCATGGGGGTACAGAGAAAAGAATAGCAAAGCTATTGTGGTCGAGAAAGGGGAATAGGCAGGAGCATTTGTGGCCCCAGATGGGACATTCAGTTGGTTTGTTGCCTCACTGGTGTAAATATCAGGGATGAATCAGAGTAGCTGCAGAGAACTCTGAAAGGGGAGGGTGAACATTGAGTTGTTTTGGAGCAATTTCTTTTTCTTTGTGTGCCATACTCTGCCAGTGCCTCGGCGACCACTTTTCAAGTGGTTGTCTTGGAGGAAAGATTCTGTGAGTGGTCCCCACGTCCTTCTCACAGCGCAGTTTTTTTTTACAAGGCCGAGTTGTGAGCTCGACACTCAACCCGGCATGGATGAAAAGCTATGGATGGGTTTGAACTCGGTAACCTTCGCTCCGGAATCCAGTCCTGATGTCACTGCACCGCCAGCCGGACATTTTGGAGAATGTAGGTACCAATAATACGGGAAAGGAGTGGCAAGAGGTCCTACAAATCAAACTTAGGGAACTAGGAGATAAATTAAAAAGTATGACCTTAAAGGTAATGATCCCAGGATGCCATATGCTGGTCAGAACAGCAGCATAGTTTGGATAAATATGTGGGTTGAGCAGTGGTGCAGGAGGGAGGGGTTCAGATTCCTGGGGTACTGGAATGAGTTCTCCAGGAGATGGGATGGTCTACGCCCTGTCAAGATCAGGATCAGTGTCCCAGTTTGCTAGTTCTGTTGGGGAGCATTTAAACTACCATAGCAGGGAGATGGGAATCCAGGTAGGAAAACAGAGGGAAGCGATGCAGAGACTAAAGCAAAAGTCAGAGTGGAGTACAGAAATGTCAAATGCAAAGGACACAAAGGTTATTAGATTCAGAAGGATAATGAGTGTAAAGTCACTTTATCTGAATTCCTGCAGCATTCGAAACAAGATTAATAAGGTAATGGCACAAGTCAGTAGAGAGGGGTATGATTTAGTGGTCATTATAGATACATGATTGCACCATGGAGATGATTGGGAATTAAATATCCAAGGGTATCAGGTAATGCAGAAGCACGTGAGATTCTGCAGATGCTGGAAATCCAAAGCAACACACAAAAAATGCTGGAATAACTCAGCAGGTCAGTCAACATCGATGGAACTGAAGAAACAGTCGACATTTCGGGCTGAGAACCTTCACCTGGACTGGCTGATCCAGAAGGATTGGCAGGAAGGTAAGGGAAGGGGGTTTGCGCTTTTAATTAAGGATGAGGTCAGGGTGATAGTGAGGGATGAGGTAAGATCTAAGGAGCAGAAGGTTCAGTCCATCTAGACAGAGATTAGGAATCATAAAAGGAAAACAAAGTCACTGTTGGGAGTTGTTTAATGAGCACCAAAGAATAATGTTACAGTAGCACAGGCAAAAAATAGCAGATGCATGTATGAATGGAATTGCAGCTGTCATGGGGGATCAACTTGCGCATAGATTGGTCAAAACAAGTTTGTCAAGGCAGTCTAGAGGAGGAGTTCATAGGATGCATCAATGTTAGCTTTCTTGAATAGCATCTTAGTGAACCTACAAGGGAAATTGTTATCTCTGATCTGGTCCCGTGCAATGCGACAGGTAAAATTAACCACCTTGTAGTTAGGTATCCTCTTGTAAAGAGTGATCACAGTACGATCAAATATCTCATACAAATGGAGGGTGCAATAGTTTGAGCTGGAACCAGAGTATCATGCCTAAGTAAGGAAGACTACACCAGGATGGAGGAGGAGCTTGCCAGTGTAGATCAGGAACACAGACTACAGTACATGGTGGGGATATGTGAGGAACAGCAGAAGACTTTCAAAGAGAATATTCATGGTGCTCAACAAAAGCTCATTCCATTTTAAAGCAAGGACACTAAGGGTGGGGAGAGCCAGGTTTGGATGACTTAAGAAAATAAAGGACGGCATTGAAGCAAAAGTTCACGCATATAAAGTCGCCAAGAGTAATGGGAAACTGGAAGATTGGGAAAACATTAAAAAGCAATGAAGAACCATTAAGCAAGCAATAAGAGAAGTTAGATTACGAATGTAAACTAGCACAAAGTATAAAAACATATAATAAAATATTTTGTAATTATATAAAGTAGAAAAGTCTAAAGTGAATGTGGGTATGTTGGAAGATGAGACCACCACCCATCATCACTCCATACACATCACCCAGCATCACCTTATGTACATACACGTAGTCTATGTTTACAACAGCTACTTTTACATTGTGTTTGATAGGCTTGTTTTTAGATTTATATTTATTGCAATTCTTTATTGTTTCTTTACTGTGTTCTTTTTATTCTGCATTGGATCCGGAATAACAATCATTTTGTTCCTTTACACCGGTGTACTGAAGAATGACAAAAATACTTCGTTTCCAGAATAAAATCAGATTTCTTTTTTGAAGGGAAATATCTTTGAAACTTAATGCATTTCATGATATTATTACATTCTGTCAGACAAACTCTGCACATGAGTGAATAATTCAATGTCTCAGGTCATGGACTCTTCGCCAGAACTGGGAAAGTGAGAAGTGTGTTTTAAGTTGCAGGGAGACAGAGAGGTAGAGAGAGGAAGGGAATATATGTGATAGGGTGTAGATCAAAGTTATCAAAAAAAAATCAAGGAAATCCTAAAAAATTGAAATTGTGCAGCTGTATCTGCAGAGAGGGAGGAAAAACAACAGGGGTTCCTGAAATTGTTGAATTCAAAGTTCAAACTCCAAAATAAATTTATCAAAGTATATATATGACACCATATAGTACACTGAGATTCATTTTCTTGAAGGCATTCATAGTAGAACAAAGAAATATAATAGAAGCAATGAAAAGCTACACACAAAGACTGACAAAACGATTAAGGAGCAAATGACAAACTGCAAATACAAAGCAAAAATCCCAAATAATATATAAATAAATAGATAGACAGAAAGCTCAGTACTCGGTGTCGGAGAGCTGATCAGAGCTCGAAGTTTTCGGATGACTCAGAGTTGGACTGTGGTCGGGTATGGCAGGGAGAGTTTTTCTTCCTTCTCCCGTCTGCGTGAGATGTGGGACATTTGAGAAACTTTGAGCTTTACTGTGCTCATGAACTTCTTCGTCAAGTTATGGTATTGTGCACTGTTGTAACTATATGTTATAATTATGTGGTTTTGTCAGTTTTTTAAGTCTTGGTCTGTCCTGTGTTTTGTGATATCACACCGGAGGAAATAATGTATCATTTCTTAATGCATGCATTACTAAATGACAATAAAAGAGGACTACGTGTCTTCATAATCTAATCTAAAAGATAAATAAATTGGAGAACTTGAGCTGTAGTGTCCTTGAAAGTGAGTCCAAAAGGCTGCAGCATGCCCAAATGGATGATGGACATCTCTTTCTGGAGTTTACATTAGGCATGTTGGAGCAATTCCAGTGGCCCAACACTGAGAGGTCAGAATGGGAGTGGATGTAGAATTAAAGTGGCAGGATGCTGGAATTAGCATTACCTTATCTATTGACAAGAAAAGGATTGTAGGCATTTGTTCTCTCAAAGGATGGTGAACCTTTTGAATTCTCTACAGTAGTGGATTCTGGAATCTAAGTGATTAGAGGTATTTAAACCCCCTTCTTCTTAAGCTGGGTCGATAGGAGGTTGATCAACCCTGTGGCTTCCACTTTCACCACATGACCATACGTCTTCAAGGTAGAGATCTTTCCTCTCCCAGGGATGGGGTCTTTGGAGCTTCAACTGATGTTTCTGTTGCTCTGTGTTTTTACAGGATGGGATTGCTAGCTCCATGCCCAGCCCTTCTCTTTTTACAGCTGGGTCTGGGACCGTCCATGGTGGAGTTAGGTACTTAAAGAGGAGGTGAATAAATTCTTGAAAATATGGAGAATTAAGGGTAATGCAGAAATGAAGAAGAAGGAGCTGAGATCTGGAGTAGATTAGCCATGATTAAATTGAATGACAAAGCAGTGTTCGGGGCCTGGTAGTCTACTATTTGCTTGTGTTCTTGTAAATGAATGGAGCTTTACTCGGAAACAGTCAACCAAATGTTGGTTTCTCCATATGGGAGCATACCACCATTCTCCCTACACTGAAACTTGGAACACTTTTCTAGTTCTGATTAAGGTCCTTGTCCCAAAGTATGGCTCTGTTTCTCTCTGCTCAGATGCTGTCTGACCTGCTGAGCATTTCCAACATTATCTGCTTATGTTTAATAGTTCCAACACCAACAGTTATGTCATTCCAGTAGGAGAATAATTGTTTGGTAAAACTTGAAATGAAGAGAAGCTTTAGCTGATTTTCTCCTTGATCCTCACTCCTTTGATATTGTTGCATGGGAATCACTTTAAACACACACACACACACTCTCTCTCACAGACAACACACACACACACACACACACACACACACACACACACACACACACACACACACACACACGCACTCAGTAGCCAGTTTGTTCCTGTACCTGATAAAGTGGCCACTGAGTGTACATTTGTGGTCTTCTGCTGCTGTAGCCCATCCACTTCAAGGTCTGACATGTTGTGCGTTCAGAGATGCTCTTCTGCACACCACTGTTGTAACATTTGAGTTACTATTGTCTTCCTATCAGCTTGAATCAGACTGGCCATTCTCCTCTGACACTACTCATTAACAAGGCATTTTCAACCAGAGAACTGCCACTCACTGGATTTTTTTTTTGTTTTGCACACCACTCTCTGTAAATTCCAGAGATTGTTGTGCAAGAAAATCCTGGAGATCAGCAGTCTCTGAAACTCTCAAACCACCACGTCTTACCCCAACGATCATTCCACGGCCAAAATAATTTACATCACATTTCTTCCCCATTCTGATGTTTGGTCTGAACAACAGCTGAACCTCTTGACCATGTTTGCATGCTTTTATGCATTGAGTTGCTGCCACATGATTAGCTGATTAGATATTTGCATTAACCAGCAGATGCACAGGTGTACCTAATAGAGCAAACACTGAGTGTATATAGTGAAGTATAATTAGTACAGTTTGCTGTAACATGGAATTAAATAGTCATCATAGGTAGATGACACATCTGTTGTCATGCTGTAATTTACATTTTAATTGCCAGCTTAGTTAATAGTAGTGCCATCATTACTGGGTCAAAACACCATAAATTCAGTCCAGCCCCAGAGCTGCTCTCAGTACACATTTGCACTGTCCTTTCAATGGAATGTAAATCAGGATTTAGTTTGCCTGTTCCTGTTTTCCTCTGGATGTTAATCACTCCTGGAGCTATTAAACAATGAGAACTGGTTTGTCCCAGGGTCCAGACTATGGGACAATCTTCCTTAAAGGACTGAAAAATCTTACAGCAGAGAAGGAAGCAAGTCGGCCCATGATATCCAGGCAGGCACTTTGAAAGAGCTGCCTACACATCTTTTTTTATTAATTCTCTTCAGATCAGCAATTTTTGTCTGTTTCAAATGCATAACTAATTTCTTTCTAAAAGTTAATATTGAATCTGCTTTCGTGGGTCCAATCACTGAAGATGCTGCTTGTGGGGGCTTTCATTGCGAGATCAGTTGCTGTGGTGATTACATGGCAATAGCCACTGCAGATGAAAGTAATTCATCATTCGACATGCATTCTGAATGTGCTGTAAAAATGTGGGCTTTAATGAATTTACAGTCATCCCACCATGACACTAGCATGCTTACCTGAGCTCCAGTATTTCTCTGATTTTAACAACTTTCCGCTCGCCATATAGATATTCATAATTAATTCCCGAATTTCTTCTCTGTCAGTAGGGTTCATCTTTAATGATTAGAACATCTTTATTAAATTGTATTTAATCAGATTTTAATTCTTATGTATGCACTTGCCATTGGATTATATTTTTTTTGAATAGACTACCCAGCTTTGGGCATTAATTATCACTCTTTCTTCATCTCTACAACTCTTGGACTGTGCTGTAGAAATACTCTCACCACCACTCGGCCCCTCAAGCTTTCCCTGTCACTAGTGGTGAATCTGTGGAATTCTCTGCCACAGGAAACAGTTGAGGCCAGTTCATTGGCTATATTTAAGAAGGAGTTAGATATGGCCCTTGTGGCTAAGGGGATCAGGGGGTATGGAGAGAAGGCAGGTACAGGGTTCTGAGTTGAATGATCAGCCATGATCATACTGAATAGTGGTGCAGGCTAGAAGGACTGAATGGCCTACTCCTGCACATATTTTCTATGTTTCTAATCTGCCTCAGGCCTCACTTCCTTTTTTGTGCCAGTTCCTCCTCATCCTCAATTCTTTGATTTTTCAGAATATATTGCCAGTTCCTCTTGAAGTGCCTCCACTGATCCAATGTTCTTCCCCCCTCTCGGCCAAAGCTTTCCAGAGATTCACCAAATTACCACCTTGTTTGAGAAATTCCTCAGCCTCAGATGCACTTGTTTATCACATATGCATCCAAACATACGGCGAACTGCGCTGCTTGCTTTCACAGCCTAAGGCCGTGCTGAGGGCAGCCCTCAAGTGTCACCACACATTCCGGTGCCAACAGCGCTCGGCAGAACAACACAACACCACAAGCGACAACAGCAAAGCAATGCAGATGCATTTTAAATTAACCCCCCCCCCCTTCAATCTGGTAACTAACCCCAGTGTTCTAAATTCTCCCACCAGTGGATCCATCCTGCTGCCTCCCTGATGCAACAGAAGGTACTGATATATTTCAATATCCTCCCCCCGCAACTCCATTCTTCCAAACTCAAAAGACTAGCTTGTCCTTGCCTTCTCAAGTGAGAATTAGAGCAACAATAAACACTATTCTTTTCAGCATC
Source organism: Mobula birostris (assembly GCF_030028105.1). NCBI lineage: Eukaryota > Metazoa > Chordata > Chondrichthyes > Myliobatiformes > Myliobatidae > Mobula > Mobula birostris. Next base: position 42,079,838 of record NC_092387.1, read on the forward strand.
ATGGGAGCCTGTGACTAGCTACGGACCAGTTGGAGTATGGAACACCAGGGCTCTGAGCTCTGTGTCGTGTTAAATGGGCTGACGGTTGTAAGTCATGTTGTAGGCAGACCGGCACGACACAGGCCTGCAATGGATTTGCGACTTCTGTACAACTGTTTCTGCATCTCGCCTTTGATCAATTGTAATCTGCTTCCGATTAGTTCCACTCCCTCACTATTACACTGCCCTCATTAAACTGGCATCATTAGCAGCATCTAAAGCTCTCAAGGGGGAGCCCAGATTTCCAAAGCAGAAGCCAAGCAGCTGATAATGCTGGGCAGATCCTTTAATGGCCATATCTGACTCATTCGCTGTGCTATTGTGGTGGTGATGAGACTGCACTCTCTCTAAGTGGGTCTTTCAGAAGTAAGGCAATCAAGGCAGAGTTTGGGGCTGTTTGCCTTGTTGTATCAACTGGGCTGTGAAACAGGAGTTGTCCAATGAAATTTGGTTGTGATTGAAAGGAATGGTTAATCCTCTCTGAGTCTGGGTTGTAGGTTGAGAAGTAAGTTTTTTTTGGAGTAAGATAGAAAGTTTAGAGAGTATATAATTTCTCACTTCAAAATCAAGTTTCACTCTGAAAAATGAAAAAATGATTCCCTTTCACCTTGTCAAGTCTCAGCAGTATTGTAGTGGTTAGCACGACGCTATTACAGCTCAGGGTGTTGGAGGTTAGAGCTCAATCCCAATCCCAGCATCATTTGTAAGGAGCCCGTGGAATTCGTGGGTTTTCTCCAGGAGCTCCAGTTTCCTCCCACAGTCCAAAGACAGGTTAATTGCTTAATTGTTCATTGTAAATTGTCCCAGGATTAGGTTAGGGTTAAATTGGGGTTGTCAGGGGTTTCTGGGTTGATGCTGCTTGAAGGGCCAGAATAAAATAAAAATGAATAAAGTAAAATACTAACATTACTGGGTGAACGAGTAGTCTCTGGGGTACTGCAAGTCTGCGTCTTTTTTGATGCTTTGCTGCATACTTATGTGCTTGGTGGGAGGAGGGGGCATGCCGATGCTTTTTTCCTGCTGGCCAGCGAGGGTGGGGGGTTGTTGCTTTGCTGCTGCTTACACGTGGGGCGGGGAGCTGGGGTTCTAACATTTAACTGTCGTTCATTCTTTCATTCTTTGGGGCACTTCTCTGTTTTTTGTGGATGGTTGCGAAGAAAGAAGAATTTCAGGATGTATATTGCATACATTTCTCTGAAGTTAAATGTACCTTTGAAACCTTTGAAGCTAAATAAAACAAAAATAAAAATCTCACTAAGAATCATTTTAGTCATTCATTCAGAGGGCGAAGGGCCACTGAAAAGTTTTTGAATCCAATGTCAGCTCCTAACTGCCCTTTGAACAGGAAGCTTGCTATTTTAGAGTGCATTTACTCTCACTGGTGGGCAGACCTACATAAAATCCTTCAGATTTACTGAGAAGTGAACAACATCATTGTCCGCTATCAATCCTGAGCTCCTAATTAGTGGGCAGGCCATGCTGTTTACAGCCCCAAGGTCAACAACTGACTCTATTCTGAACTTATTCATGGGATAACATTACCAAGCAGGCAGATAAAAAGCTTTAAAAATGTACTCAAAAAATCCTCGAAGAAATACGGAAACCCCTCTCACTCCCGAGCATTTGTGGCTCCATTCAAAATGGAGAAGGCACAACCAGTTTGATATTGACATACGTTGGAGACGCTCAAAGCCCTGCATAAGTGGTGGTAGGAGAGGACCTCTTCACAAACTATCCACCCACCTACCCAGTCATCTGCTGCCTGCCCTACCTATTGAAGACCCTAGTTTCCACACTGAAACTCATAGGTCATCATAGAGTGGAAGTTAGTCAGCCTTGATCCCAAGGGTCTGTTTAATGAAGAAAAGGTGGGTCTGGAGTCACAAGGGCCTGTTGTGAAGAGGGCAGAAATCTTCCTTCCCAAGAATGAGAACATTTCATATCAATATTACTAACATAAATAATTTATTACAGATAATATATACCTACAGAATTTAAACTCAAGTGGGACGTGCACAAATACTGGAGGAACTCAGCATGTCAGGCAGCATCCATGGAGTGTAATACACAGCTGCCATTTTGGGCTATCATCCTAAATTCAGCTGGGATTTGGTTCTGGACAGAAGCCCAGGCTTCCTATTTTACATCCAGTGATGTCACCATAATTCGACTATAATTCTGAGGAAATGAGGGAAATGAACAGGAAAGGATCAAACATTTTCTAAGGCAGCTCAGATGAATTCATATTTTTCATGTAGATTCGTGTAGAAGCTGAGCGACATTCATGAGTTACTGATGTGCAGCTGAATTGAAGCTGTCTGTTGGACATGGTCAACCATGGATGTTGCGTGCCAGCTGACTACATGATATGCAAGACAGTATGCAAGCCTGGGCAGTACGATATGCAGAGCAAGATGTTGCCCATGTAGCAGGCACCCTCTCTCCATTCAGCTGATGAATCCAAAGAAATGGCAAAGACTGATACAGTTTAGAACAGGGACGTCGCAGGGATTGCCAGTCAGCATTGAACTCAATATAGGACTGCTTTAGGGGCTCCAAGTCCAGATCTTTCCTTGGGGTTCATTCCCGAAGCCTTTTCCATGAGTGGGTATAGCCTCAAGGCAGTGGAGGTTTAGATCAGAGTTTTTCTTCTCCTAGATGAGCTGCCAAACAGGGCTGACGAGCCCCATATGCCCAAAGCAGCTAGTTTTAAGGCACCAGTAACCCACCCTTGCCCGTTTTTTCTGTCAGTAGAAATGGTTCTGCCGGGACATGAAGGCCAGGAACTATTTGAAATGCATGCAATTGGGAGCATTTAATCCTTTGTGGAAGCTTATTCCCACTACCTCGTACAACTCCCCACCACTGACTCTAACAACCGTAAGGAATCCGTTGCATAGCTAAAACATGTAAAATGGTCATAAGAAATTTCGGTAAAGAAACAGATAAAAGTCAATTCAATGATTGGGTCTGCAACAACGCTTTGTTAGAGGAATCTCAGGCTATCCTACTTTTTCCCCAAAGCATGGTATCAGTCTCAAACTAAACCCATTGCCTCAGTCCATCGTCTGAAACCTGTACCAGTCCCAAATTGACCCCACTCTATCCTCCAAAATCTGTACCAGTCCCAGACTGTTCCAATGGTCCACTGTGTCTTCTGAGCTCTGTACCAGACCCAAACTAATCCCACTGCCCACTCCATCTTCAGAGCTGTGCATCAGTCCCAAACTCTTCCAGTGGCCCACTCTCTCCTTGAAGTCCTTTGTGTTACTGTTTCCACATGGCAGCACACACCAGCAGAAGAAATAACAAATTTAAATGAAAAACGAGGAAACTGGTGAACAGAAAACTAAGGATGTAAATTTGTTTCAGTATTTTCCAAAATAATTTGATTGCATACTGAGAGCCAGGTGATTTTCCCTTCAAATGCAAGTAGAAGCTATTAATTTGGTAACAGCACCAGTCCCAATACTGTCACTTTCTATCCTTAGTGCTGCTAAATATTAAATATCTACCTCCAACTAGTCAAGACTTGCAGGTCATTTGCAATGAATTCTTGTCTGTGAAGTAGGCAAAATTATCGTGTGGAGAAGTCAGTTTTTAATAATATGTTCAGGCCATTTCAGAAAGCATACATTTACACCTCCATGAATTCACCCGGCTTCACCTCTTCATCTGCTGCTGAAGCTCTCTGTGGTACCTCTAGTCTAGCTCCTTGCTGACAATCCTCCATAAACTTCTGAAGAAATTACTGGGAAAACACAATGACTCAGGCAGCATCTGTGGAGAGGGAAATGGTCAGTGTTTTGGGTTTATGGCCCTTTGTCATCTTCATAAACTTGAAGAGGTTTAAAACTTTCTTCCCATTATTGTAACCAAGCACTGTTCCTCCAGTCATCCCGGCTTTGAAGAGCTTACTGGGACCATGATCTATTTACACTCCATGGCCGCTTTATTACGTGCCTCCTGCACTTTATAAAATGGCCACTGAGTGAATTTCTGCATGCTCATGGTTTTCTGCTCCTGTAGCCCATCTTCTTCAAGGTTTGGCGTGTTGTGTGTTCGGAGATCTCTTCTGTACAGCACTGTTGTAATACATGGTTATCAGAGTTGCTGTCACCTTCCCGCCAGCCTGAACCAGTCTGGCCAGTCTCCTCTGACCTCTCTTATTAACACTGCTGCTTACTGGATAGTTCTTGTTTCTCTCAACATCTTCTGTAAGCTCTAGAGACTGTTGTGTGTGAAAATCCCAGGAGAACAGCAATTTTTGAGATACTCAAACCACCCCATCTGGCACAAACAATCACGGTCAAAGTCACTTGAATCAGGTTTCTTCTCCATTCTGTGTTTGGTCTGAACAACACCTGAACCTCTTGACCATGTCTAAATGCTCTTATGCATTGAGTTGCTGCCACATGATTGGCTGATTTGATGTTTGCATTAATGAGCATGTGCACAGGTGTATCGAATGAAGTACACCTCTAGTCTCCAGCTTTGTAACACTCATGTATCAGTTCCTCTCCAGTCTTGCCCCTTTGCTAGTTGCTCCATTATCAATAGCTGTGTCTTGACCTGCAGAAGTCCTAAACTCTATCGTCCTGCCGTAGAGCGGTGATATGCAGTGCATGCAAAGCACACATGCTTTTCCCATGCCAGGGCACTATCTGCGTTGTAAAATTACTCTGGAGCATTAAAACACTTGTACACACCACAGTGAACACACCTGTAACCTCGGCCTCATTTGAGCACGTATCTGTTGTAAGTAAGAGATTCATCCAGTTGGTTTTTTAGTGAGACACAGCTGAAACGTAGCAGGAGTGCTCATTAGTGTAATAGGCAATCTTTAAGGAAACTATTTACAGCTATGCATGGTCACACATTTCCAGACATCCATTGATCAGTGCCTCAAAAGCCTCCCAGAGGTGCCAGCTCCTGTGGTAAGGCTGCGAGGAACCTGGTTTAAGTGATTAGAGGTTGAAGAGATTGTACGGAGCTTGCACAGATTTTGTTTAATCTTATGAGAGGGGATTTGCATCCTTGCACCCCAGTGAAAGAAAACATCAGAGGACACCTGTTAAAATAACAGCGAGGTTCTGAACACAGAGTGAATGCTGAGTTAATGACTTGCAAACATGAAGAGCAGATTAAAAGTATGGTTGAAGGAACAATAAGATGCTGGTGTAACTAACCTGAGACTTACCAGAAAAATTGGCCTTCTGGTGTGGTGACATAGGTAAGACTCGAATCAACTTGGCGTAGGATGAGGTCCTTTGGTTCATCAAGTTCATGCCTCATCTATGAAAGAGCCCAATCTATCTGGCTTCACTTCCCTCACTCACTCACCACAACCCTGTGAATGAATAACATGCAGTTTTTTTCTCTACTGTCTTTTGAGCAATATCCCACATTATGCTTCAGTTCCATTGGATTTTTCCCAGCACCTTGATCATGAGGACAATGTGTGAGCTGAAATTTGGAGAGTCCCTTCCTTCTTAGTTCCAGGTCTTGTGGCATTCTGGAAAGTGAATAGATGGGAGATGATATACCTTACATTTGATGCATGACTTTAATGGTTCAGGAAGGCAGTGCAAGAAAGTTCCCAAAGGAAAATAGCAGATAGTTTGCAAGACATCAATTTGGCCATGCGTAAAATGCATTTAACTTCAATTATGCTGTGTTGATTATCAACCAAACCTTCACTGACAATTGCACTCATTACAACCAAGCTCTCTTATGTAGTCACACAACAAATCACTTCCACTGACCTCTCTATGGCTGCCTTGAAATGGTAGGGTTTCTCTTTGAACTGCATCAGGTTATGAGGTGCTTGGGCACCCATGGAGAATGTAGATGAATATGAGAACAATACCCAATGTTGCTGAAGGAACAGCGAGATATGACTGATTCATTACAGCATGTACATTGTCGAGAAGTTTGAAGGCAAAAGGATAACTCTTCAGTAAACATGATTGTGTGTGGTTAAATGCAGAAGAAAGAAAATGCAATGTTAGAATTCATTTTCGGAGGACAAGGATGTAATGCTAAGAATTTATTGTCAGACCACTTTGGGTGTGTTGTGAATAGCTTTGGGCCCCAATGTCCAAGAAAGGATGTGCTGGCATTGGAGAGGGTCCTGGGGAGGTTTGTGAGGGATATTTGATGGTTCTGGGGCTGTACTGACTGGAGTTTAGAAGAATGACAGTGGCTCTCTTTGAAACCTATCGAATATTGGAAGGCCTTCATAAAGTGGACGTGGAAAGGATGTTTCAAATAATGGGAGAGTCTTTGACTAGGGGTCATAGCCTCAGAATAGAACAATGTCCCTTTAGAACAGGGATGAGAAGGGATTTCTTTAGCCAGGAGGTGGTGAATCTGGAATTCATTGTCACAGATGGCTGTGGAGGCCAAGCCATTGAGTATATATTTATTGTGGAGAGTGCTAAGTTCTTGATTAGTAAGCGCATTGAAAGTTATTGGGTAAAGTCAGGAGAATGGGGTTGAGAGGGAAAATAAATCAGCCATGATCAAATGGCGGAGTGAACTCAAATTGCCAAAAGGCCTAATTCTATTCCTTGTCCATGTTTTATATCTTTAGTGCGATGGAAAGTTAACAAGCTACTTGATTAATGAAAAGCACACTGAGGCAGCTAGTATCACTATTCCCTCAGTGCTGGAGATCAAGGTCCAATCATGACCATGGGTGTTGTATGCATGGATTCTGTGACCATTTGGGTTTGCCCAGGTGCTCTAGTTTCTTCCCACATCGCAAGGATGTGCGGGTAGGTACGTTAACTGGCCTTTGTAAATTTCACTTAGTATCTGACTGGGTGGTAGAACCTAAGAATATTTGATGAGAATATCGAGAGAATTTTAAAACATGGAATAAGGGTAGGAATAGTGTCCATGGGGGGTCGATGGCCTGAAGGATCAGATTCAATGCTATATCTCTCTATCACCCTATAATTGTTAATACAGAGTTTGTTTCTGTGTAAGAACGTCTGAAATGAGTCATCTATTATATATCCCACACAGTTGGTTTTGCCCAACTAGTAACATACACTCAATAGCCACTTTATTAGGTGCAGGACTGTACCTGATAAAATGGCCACAGGAGTGGAATCCGATGTGCTCGTCTGCTGATGTAGTCCTTCCATTTCAGGGTTTGATGAGTTGTATGTTCAGAGATGATCTTCTGCACGCCATTGTTGTAATGCCTGGTTATTTGAGTTACTATTGCCTGCCTTTGAACAGGAACCAGTCTGGCCGTGGTGCTTTGACCTATCTCATTAACAAGGCATTTTGGCCCACAGAAATGCTGCTCACCGAATGATTTTTTTTTTGGATTTCTTTTATGCATTGAGTTGCTTCCACATGATTGGCTGATTAGATATTTACATTAACAAGCAGGTGCACGTGTGTACCTAATAAAGTGGACGCTGAGCGCATTCCAACTAGTTGTACTGCCCATGTTTGTTTTACCTCTTCCTCACATCACCGATTTAGATTTTTTAAAAACAGGAGAAATAGGGAAGGCTTTGAGTGAGCTACAACACATTTAAAAGCCATCAGTGTTTTGTGTGAGAGAGCTCTGCTTTTGTTCTATTGCAGATAAGATATTTATGATACACATCTCCTGCTTTCAGGGAGTAGAGGTGATACAGAATGTGTAGAGATTTAGAAAGCACCAACTGATTTCACTCCTGATAAATATAATGGATGAAGCAATCATATTTCAATAGATGGCACAAGCGGCAAATGATCCCTGAGAGGCTGCTTGCAAATTTTACATCAAACAGCAGCAAAATGTAATTCCACTGATGGATATGGTAAAATCAAAACCTAGATTATGAAGGATGGTGGTCTAAAATGAGGCCTGGAGAAAGATCACACAACGGATGCACTATGTAGGCTGGGAGAATATATAATCAAACTAAATGGTATGTGGTAGATGTGAGACTAAATAAGAGATTTCTACCATATCTCAAAAATATAAACTCCAAATTTAGTGTACTGAAATGTACCCTAGCTTGTCCAAGTCTGTATTTTATTCTTATTGGTGTGGAAGGTCCCTTCACTGCAGCTTGACTGATTGACCTTCACTTGTTGAAGGGGGTAATTTTAATCTGGGGGAGCAGTGGCTCTATTCTGCACACATGGTGTGGATAGGCTCAGTTTTCTCGCTCTTGACAGATCCAGGTGCATCTCTGTCGAGGTCCTGACCTCTGGGGTTGTCTGTGTGGGATCGCACGTTTTCCTCGTGACCGAGCAGGCCTTTTCCCACATCCCAAAGACATCTGGGTTAGTAGGTTAACTAGCCACTCTAAGGAGCCCTAGAGTGTGAGTGAGTGGCAGAACCTGAAGGGGAGTTGATTAGAATGTGGATGGCAAAAAAAAACAGTGATATGTGTAAATGGATGGTTGACGGTTGACATGGACTGTAGCGTGAAAGGGTCAAAGGGCATTTTCCAAGCTAAATGACTCTATAACTTTCAGAGAGCATTGCACCAGGAGTCTAGGGAAATCACACCAGATGTCTATTGTCTCCCTTGACCTCTTGTTTGTTGGACTCTGTTGATGTTTGTCCAAATGATCTTGACCCTCAACTTCTTCTCTTTAAAATCATGCCAGAGAGGCTAGGACGGACCCAAATTAATGTCTAGTTGGCAGATGCTGTACATTTCTCTGTGAATGGTTGGATTTTATGCTCTGACTGGCTTCCTGTTGGTATGGGAAATGATAGAATGTATTTGTGACACTCAACAAACCCCCATAGGAAGCCGGAGTACTTGTAGTCAGACAGGATCATGTTTTATTAGTACACACAGCTGATCTTCCTTCAGTGGTAGCTGTTTCTCTGCATATGCACAAGGTATCAAAACAACCACCATGGCTGCTTTGTCCTGTGGCAGTTCACCCTCATCAAAGTCTTCAATTTTCCAAGCAGACTTCGTGGACAAAGGTTGTATTTTGCTTTACTGCATCCTGTGTTCTGATTACTGTGAGGTTCATGGAGCACCCATCAGCAGCCACAGTCCACATCCACGCCTCTTTTCCTTGTTCCCACGCACCTTCACAAATCCATTCCATGTCAATTCATACAGAGGCTTTTCCAAGTCCTATCTCTTACATGATACTTCGACGAGTTGTGGCTTATATTGGCCAGTTGCTTCTTTGGCTTCTTACCAGGTGCGATTGAACATAATTGCCTGATTTAACACATTCTGCTGTACAGTCGAAATAGCATTTGCTTCTCTGTAGTCAATAGCAGTAGGTGTTAATGTAAGGAAGCACATCAGCAATGACCATTTGTAAGTGATAACATAGGGAGTATACCGTGTGCTTCAGTTATTGCAGGATATTGGTGAGACCACAATGTGTCCACAGGACTTGTACAAAACACACTGGGATCAATTTGGAGAAGGGTTACTAAACTGATAGTTGGAATGGCTGAGTCGTCTCATGAGGAAAGTTTGGCAAAATTACACTTGTGTTTGGTTGAGTTTAGAAGAGTGAGAGGAGACGGTTGAAATTTGATGGTGGTTGTGCAGAGGATGTTTCATCTTGTGGGGGAACCAAGAGCCAAGGGACACTGTTTCTCAATAAGGGATTGATCATTTGACGCAGAGAGGAGACACTTTTTTCTCTCTTAGTAGGCCAAGTGTTTCCACAAGGACTGAGGAAACTAAGACTTAACATCATTAAGGCACAGGTAGATATTTATCGGCCAACATTACCAAGGGATAGGGAGAATTCTGAGTTGAGGTTACAGTCAAATCGACAGTGATCTTATTACATGGCAGACCAGGCTAGAGGGGCTGAGTGGCCAACTTCTGCTCCCAATTCAAATGTTCATAACCGGAGCAGTTGTTTTCCTCTTGTCCTTTGTGATTGTAATTCCTGTCATTGCCTCTTCAAACCTACAAAGCAACTTCTCCCAGCAGGACAGCAGCAAGGATGGCTCAGAACGCATGTTAAATAGCATGAGGTTTGCTGTGGCTGTCGCCAGTTTAACAGCACGTGAATGGAACAAAGATGCGCTCGGTTGTCTAGTTAAATGTACATTTTCATCATTAGTTGACCTGCACAGATTTGATTTAATTAGATTGAGTATGAGAATTTCTTGCCTTCCAGCTGCTGTGGGAGTGGGTGAGGGGATGGCCGTGGGGGCGGGGGTGTGCAGGTTAAATAGTAGGTTGATTCAGTTACTGAACCAGCTGCAAGAAATCCTGCAGCCCAAATCAGAAACCAGCCGCAAAGGCTCATTTTGGGTTTTATGCCCATAACACGAAATGTTCAGACTGATAGAGACTGTATTCTCAGATCTGCCAGTAGGAACTGTGGCTAATATCCCATGTATTCATTAATTGTACAGATTCATTACTGAATAAGCTAAGTAATGATTTTATTGGCTCGCTCAGAAGTTTACATAGTCTTTTAAGGAAATGTATAATATAGCATTCCATATTGCTACTAATAAAGCATTATAATACCAAACCTGACTACCGCAGAAAATATGGGACTATGAAGAAAATCTGGAATGTTTTTGTTTACCTGGAGTGTTAGTGCTAAGTTCTCACAGTCTAGCTGAATATTTCATCTTTATGTTCGACTAGCATCATCTACCGTATGCTAGAGTAATGCTTCATAGCAGCTCCTGTAAGATCAGGGTCCAATTCCAGTTGCTGTCTGCGAGGAGTTTGCATGTTTGCCCAATGGCAACATGGGTTTCCTCTGGGTGCTTTGGCTTCCTCCCACATTACAAAGACGTACGGGTTGGGGTTAGTAAGTTGTGGGCATGCTACGTTGGCACCACTTCTGGGCGGCCTCCAGCATATCTTGGACTGTGTTGGTCGTTGATGGAAAAAGAACACATTTGAATGTATGTTTAGAAGTTTTAATATACAGGTGATGAATAAAACTCATCTCTATCCTTTATCCTTAACTTTCTTTCTCTTTATATAGAGGAATCAACCTCAATACAGGTCCTCCCCAGCTTACCAGCACCCCACTCATGTACAGCCTGTGCATATGTACAAGTGTTTGGGAGACTGGTGGGATGGATTTGCCAGCTACTGTGGGACTGTGGGCATCTTATGATAGAGAGATGTATAAGATTATAAGACGCATAGGTGTAGTGGACAGTCAGTGCCTTTCTCCAGGCTTCCGATGGCTAATGTAAGAGGACATAATTTTAAGGTGATTGGAGGAAAGTATAGGGGAGAAAATCAGAGGCAGGTTTTTTAACTGGGAGTGGCGAACGCATGGAATACACTGCCAGGGGTGGTGGTAAATACATTAAAGCACTTAAGAGATTCTTAGATAGGTACATAAATGAAAGAAAAATGAAGGATTATGAAGGACAGAAGGATTAGATTGCTTTTGGAGTAGTTTAGGAGGTCAGCACAACATTGGGTGCTGAGGGGCCTATACTGCTCTGTGACATTTCATGTTCTCTCTGCTGCCAGCTGGGAACTTGGTTAGTGGCTGCACTTCCAACTTGCAAACTCCGTGGATTACGAACAGTTTATAGGAACGGTAACCTGGGGCTCTTTCCTGCCTTTAGAATTTATTACTGATGAAATCAATTGAAATTCTTGTTTACCTATTTGAATCCATTTGTTTTAGTTGTAGTGAAATGGTATCTCTAAACTCTTCGACAGTGGGATTGGGAGGAGAGGAGTGAGCTTTCAAGGGGGTGTCTGATATGGAAATGGTGTCTCTGTGAAAAAGACTGTGCACCCACCTTATCTGAGTTACATGGTAACAGTTATTGAAGTTGGAAATGATTTGGGTTTTTTTTTGGGATGTGAAAACACATCCACTGTAGAAAATAGAATAATCTGTTTGAATCTTCAAGGTACGATGTTCCTCTGAAGTTCAGAGTTTGAACTAGTTGAAGACTGGGGTTAATTTGTCATTGAAGTTTGGTAGATTTTGTAACTAGACAGTCCTTCAGTAGAATAGAATGTAATAAATTTTGTACAAAAAATTGATGGCTCAATTTCAGAATAGCTGGCTTGATTCTACTGTTTGAAGGACAAGACTGGGCTTAAGTGCTTCATTTGGACAGGAGCGAGGCTACAAAAGTTCGTGAAAAAGAAGCCCTTAATTTATGTAGTCATTGACAAAACTTTTTGGGTGAAATTTAACCCCACACTCCCCGCTGCAATGGAACAGTTGAGTGTCCTGGTTGTGACAGAAAAGGTGAAAGAATGAATGATTTACATTGCAGTGTCTATGTAATGGAAGGATTAAAGTCCGACAGACTGGTATTGGAAACCACAAAGAGCAAAACTACTGAAATTATGGAAAATATAAACATTACTCGGGCAATAAATGAATTCCAGGATTGCCCCAAAGTTGTTATTGTAGAAAAAGGGCCTGTGCAAGAACCAGCTTCTTTGGAAGGACACAAGTAGAATGTAGGAATGGATGAAGAATTGAAGACACTGATCGTAATAAGGAGTTTAATCCCCTGATGAGTGAATTAGTTGCGCAGTCTTTAAACTTTTACCAATTTTCACAAATTAGTAAACTCTTACCAATTTTTATCGATGCACCATAGAAAGTATTCTGTCTGAATGCATAATGGCTTGCTATGGCAAACGCTCTGCACGTAACTGCAAGAAAATGCAGCGAGTTGTGGACACAGCTCAGCATGTTACAGAAACCAGCCTCCCCTCTGTCTATATTTCTTGCAGTCTCAGTAAAAGAGTCAGCTTAATCAAAGACTCAGCCTTCACCTGGACATTCCCTCCTCTCCCCTCTCCCATCGGCAGGTGATACACAAGCCCGAAAGCATGTACCACCAGGCTCAAGGACAACTTCTAGCAGACTCTTGAGGGGATCTCTTGTACAATAAGAAGTACTCTTGGGCCTCACATTCTGCCTTGTTATGATCTTGCCCTTTATCGTTCATCTGCGCTGTACTTTTTTTGTCGCATTTACACTTTATTCTGCATTTTTATTGTTTTACCCTATTCTAGCTCAATGATTAAATTTGTATGAACAAGACAAACTTTTCACTGCATCTTGGTACATATGACAACCATAATAAACCAATACGAACAATAATAAATTCTGCGGGTACTTAGGCTTTATGCTTAGACTTCCTGTGTTGTGGTAAGACCAGCATCCATTGTCGATCTCTGTTTCCCTTGAGGTATTATTTGAGTCACCTTCATGCACTATTACAGATTGTGTGCACTTCCAAAGGTGTACAGGGGAGAAAGTTCCTGAACTCTGCCCGGAGCAGAGGTAACACTGAAATATTTTCAAGGCAATTAGTGTGTGACCTGGAGGTGGACGGTCGTATTTCTATGCCCCTGCTTTGTGATAGACGTTGTAAATTTGGAAGCAGTTGTCAATGTGGCTTTAGGGATAACTTGCATTTTGTAGGTGCTCAACACTGTAGCTACAGATTGCTGGTGATGGAGGAAATGAATATTTAACTTTGTGGGTGGTGTGCAGGATGCTTTGCTCTGAGGTTGCCTGAATGTTGCTGGAATTGCTCTCACATGGAAACTATTCTATTAGACTCCATCGAAAGTGAGAAGGATTTGGAGAGTTACCATTGAGTCAGTTGCCATGGGATATCCAGCCTCCAGCCTGTTGCTTAGCCATTGTTTCTGTGATTCCACACCACTAGTATTAGTGATCCCACAACCATAGTAATTGTAGCTGTCTGACTGAGTATGTTGTAAGTGTTGACCCCCCTGGGTGTTGATGTTATGAGACTTAGGGGTGGTAATGAGGTGGAATGTTAAGACTGTATCTCTCCTTGAAAATGATCGCTACCTTACACTTGTATGACAAGAATATCACTTACCACTTTTTGGCCAATTAGAGGTTGGTGTTCTGGCTTTGCAGTTTCATGAGCAAAGGATTCGAGAATTCAACTGATCATCACAATTTTGACCTTACGTTGGAAGAGTTGGTGACAATGCAAGTGGACATGAATGGGCCAACAAACTCACCCTGAAGAATTCATCCTGTGATGCTCTGGTGTTGGGATGATTTATTTCCAAAAAAACACAACCATCTGTGTTTGTATGAGATCTGTTCTCGACCACTATAGAATTTCCCTTTCTGCTTCCCAGGCCTCTCGATGCTTTGTTTGATCAAATGTTGCCTTGATATTGGGAGCAGTCACTCTCAGCCTGCCTGGAATTCATCACTTTGGACCACGTTTCAGCTAAGGCTCGGATGAGGTCTGGAGTAACATGGTCCTGGCAAAGCTTGTTTATGGGTCAGTGAGGAGATTAATGGTGTGGGTACCAATTGGCAGCATTATTGATGGCACCTTCCATCTGTTGGTGATGACAGAGTGGACTGGGTGGTAATTAAATGGATTGAACTTATCTTGCTTTATATAGAATGACAAATGTGGGTAATTTCCACATTATTGGGTGCATGCCAAGTGTTGTAATTATACCCTAACATCTTTTTTCCTGAATTCCAAATTATTTAAATAATTGAATGTAAACTGGTGGGATCTGAATTTGCGTCTCTTTCCTTTAGTCAAGTCCTCTGGATTTCCGTGCCCTGAACTACTTTCTGGTGACTTAACCAATACCCAGTCATTTCACTAGTAATTTGACCACTATACCACTGCTACCTATGAGGTACCTACACCAGCTCATTCATCTTCCTCTCTCACCTGCATTCAGGGCCCCTAACAGGCCTTCCAGGTGAGGCAACACTTCACCTGCAAATCCGCTGGGGTCTTCTATTGTGCCCAGTGCTCCCGATGCGGCCTCCTCTACATTGGTGAGACCCGTCGTAAATTGGGGGACCACTGTGTTGAGCACCTCCACTCCATCCACCAGTAGTGGAACTTTCCGGTGGCCAAACATTTTAATTCCCATTCCCATTCCTTTTCTAACATGTTGGTCCATGGTTTCCTCTTGTGCCAAGATAAGGCCGTCTTCAGGGTGGAGGAGCATCACTTCTTCCCACCTTCCCACCTCTCCCGGAAGTTCCGGGAGTCTCCCGCATATTAATAGTGGCTCCCTGATGCCCGCAAGTTGTATACAATGTCATGGAAATCAATTTTTTTGAGAGAGAGTGCATGAGAGAGAGAGCGAGCGCAAGAGCAAGAAAGCAAGCGCGAGTGAGAGCGACTACGAGAGAGAGCGTGAGAGCGCGCGAGAGAGAGAGAGCGAGAACGAGAAAGTAACCGCGAGAGAGAGACAGAGTGAGAGCAAGAGCGAGAGCGAGCGCGAGTGAGAGCAACCACGAGAGAGAGAGTGCGCACGCATGAGAGAGAGAGCAAGAGCAAGAGCAGAGTTCCAAAAAAGTCAGAGTGGTAGAGTGTTCCAAAAAAAAAATATAAAACGTACAGTATGTCACTCCAGACTACCCTAAAGTGCACTCCTGCCTAATAGGGGTCAAAATAATGACAGTGTTGCTCGCTGCGCTGTTTGCAACAGTCACTTTTCTATTGCCCATGGTGGGTTAAAATGTTGAGGTGAGTTTAACAGGTGTCATTCATTCATTAGCATTGCTAACGTTATTTAAACTAGCTGGCTGGCTGCTAAGGAGCTACTCTATTGCAGACATCCAACCTCTCCCGGAAGTTCCGGGAGTCTCCTGCAAATTGATGGTGCTACCTCCCTGAAATGAGCTTCTGGGTAGTTTCCAACCTGATGGTATGAATATTGATTTCTCCTTCCAGTAACATTTTCCCCGGTCCCTCCCCTCTTCTTCTATTCCGCATACCTCTTCTCACCTATCAATCTCCTCCTGGGTTCTCTCCTCCTTCCCTTTCTCCTATGGCCGACTCTCCTCCTATCAGGTTCTTTCCTCTCCGGCCCTTTACCTTTCCTACCCACCTGGCCTCATCTATCACTTTCTAGCTATCCTCCTTCCCCTCCCCACAACTTTTTATTCTGACATCTTCCCCCTTCCATTCCAGTCCTGAAGAAGGGTCTTGGCCTGAAATGGCAATTGTTTAGTCATTTCCATGGATGCTGCTTGACCTGCTCCAGCATTTTGTGTGTGTTACCTTTGAAATGAACGTGTAAGATTATTATTTTAATTTATAAAACAATGATGATTAATATAAGGGTAAAGAATAAGACTAAGGTCCACGCTACTATTTGCAGCTGCTCACCCAATGTAATAAGACCAGAGTAACATTCGGGTATGAACAGGAAGTGGCATGCATACCTCAGTGTGTCTGATTACCTGCCCTTGACTTCCAGTGTTGTCACCATCACAGAGTTTCCCCACCATCAACATCCTGGGGGTGAACACTGACCCAAACATTGTGGACCATCCTCATGTACCACTGCAACAAAAGCAGATCAAAGAGTTGGTAATCGGTGGTGCAGGATACTTCTCACTATCTACAAGTCAGAACTGAGAAGGGAATACTCTGCACCTACCCAGATGACTAAAGCTCCAAAAACTCTCAGAAAGACCATTTGACCAAAATGGCCCCATCCACCTCCTGCAATATTCATGCACTGTGACTGTAGTGTGTATCATCAACACAATTCACCAGAGTCACTCAGACAGGGTACTCCAACAGCAACTCTGAAACCCACGGCCTCTACCAGCAGCTTGGACTAATGCAGTAGGAACACAACTGCTTACAGGTCCTCCTCCACAGTGTCTTGGAAATACTTTGCCTTTCCGTTATCATTGTTGGAAATAAATCCTGGAACTCTGTCCCAAAGGCACAGTTTGCACAGCAGGACATCAGGAATAATAGAATGAAGAAAAGAATGTTTTTAGCTTGTATTTAATCAACCTGGTCATGAAATTTAGTAGCTCCACATACTGTAGTAAGGGGAAAGAGATTACTATAGACACAGTTGTGGAAAACTGGACAGAGATTGGGCATGGTGTGACTGCAAAACAATTGACCAAGAACAGAAGTAAATTTGCTCATGAGAGGTTCAGAGTTATGTGCAAGGGTATCAGTATCACTGCCATTAATTCAGTGGCTGAGAGCCCATTTAGTAATTGGCTTTGTGATAGGCTTCATGCTATGATTGATGACATGTTGTGTAAAATTTTGGCTGATTGTCTGAGTACTTATTGCCAACTTCCTAAAAACGTTCTCCAGAAATAGTTGAAGGCAAAAGTCTTTACCATGTGGTCTGTGAATGCAAAACCAGATTACCTTCTGTTCACTTTTACAGTGCTGTTACACTAAAAATAATATTGTTTCCAAACGATTTACATGCAGTTAGACAAGGCTGAGGTACTAGAAATCAAGGAATGTATTGAAGCATCATAATAGACCATATGAGACAGAATCCAATTCAGGAGATTATTGAAAAAGGGATAATAAATCAGCCGTGATGGAATGGCAAAGCAGATTTGATGGGTTGAATGGCCAAATTCTGCTCCTATGTCTGATAGAAAGACCTAGGTAACAGATTGCAATGGTAAGGTAATACTTGTTAATGTTTAAACTCAATGATTAAATTGCTAAATGTGTGACTCTGAGTCGATAGATGAAAATGAGTGCACATGACTCAAATGTTCAGTTTTTATGAGGATTAGATGAGGTATTTAAAGGATTTAGTGTGAGATGAGAGATATGGGAGATCAAGGAAAGGGTCAAAGCCAATAATTTAAACAGAGCGGTTTCATGATTGGATTATTATGAGGAATGGGCAATGGATGGAGAAGTGTGACTGCTTTGGATGCACGCTTAAATATTGGTTAAAGTTCAAGAGGTCTATTCCGCACTGTATCTCAATAAATAAATAAACAAACACACAAACAAACAAACAAATAAATAATGTCACTCAGTTAAATGGTAGTTTGTCTGTTTCCATAAAACTATGGCTAATTGGGGTAGATGTTTAAGTGGGCCAAAATGTGTCCCAATTAACCAGAATCCACTGTATTTGGATAGACAGGGACTAATTACAGACAGTTAACATGGCTTTGTGTATGATAAGTCATGTCCGATGAATCTTACAGCTTTTTGAGTACATTACCAGGAAAGTTGATGAAGGCAATGCAGTAGATGTTGTCTACATGGACTTTGACAAGGCCCCACATGGGAGGTCAGTCAAGAGGGTTCAGTCACATGGCATAAAAGATGAGGTTATAAATTGAATTAGACATTGGCTTCCCAGGAGAAGCCCCAGAGTGGTAGTAGATGGTTGCCTCTCGGACCAGACAACTGTAATTAATGGTGTGTCCCAGGAATCAGTGCTGGGTCCATTGTAGTTTGTCATCTGGATGATAATGTGGTAAACTGGATCAGCAAATTTGTGGATGACACCAAGATTGGGAGTGTAGTGGACACCAAGGAAAACTACAAAAGCTTGCAGTAAGGTCTGAACCAACTGGAAAAAATGGGCTGAAAAATGGCAGATAGAATTTCATGCAAACAAGTGTGAGGTGTTGCACTTTGTGAGGACAAACCAGGGTAGGACTTACAGAGCGAGCAGTAGGACACCTAGAAACATGGTAGGATCAAGGGTCTGGGAATACAGACTCAAAATTCCTTGAAAGTGGCTTCATGGGTAGCTAGGTTTGTAAAGAAAGGTTTTGGCACATTGACTTTCAAAGTACTGAGTACAGGAGTTGGGATATTTTGTTGAAGATGTGTAAGATGTTGGTGAGGCCTAATTTGGAGTAGTGTGTTCAGTTCTGGTCACCTACCTGGAGGAAATATGTGAATAAGATTGAAAGAGTGCAGGGAAATTTTTCAGGGATGCTGCCAGGACATGTGGATCTGAGTTACAGGGAAAAGTTGAATAGGTTAGGACGATTCTCTGGTGTAGATGAATGAGGGGAGATATGGTAGAGGTATACAAAATTATGAAGGGTACAAATAGGGTAAATGCAAGCAGGCTTTTTCCAATGAGGTCGGATGAGATTAGAACAAGAAGTCATGGGTTAAGGGTGAAAGGCGAAATGTTTAAGGGGAACTTCTTCACTCTGAGGGTGGCGAGAGTATGGAATGAGCTGCTAATGGAGGTGGTAGATGTGAGTTTAATTTAACATTTAGGAGAAATTTAGGTAGATACATAGATGGGAGGGTTATGGAGGGCCGTGGTCTGGGTGCAGGTCAATGGGACTAGGCAGATAAATAGTTTGGCATGGACCAGAGAGGCCGAAGTTTATGTTTCTGTGCTGTAGTGTTCTATGACTCAGTGTTGACCAGGAGCATGACCCATGGATGGCTAGAGGGGATAAGAGAGTAGAAAGTAAGAAAACAAAGACACCCTTCATTGGTGTCTAACCTATTGTACCTTCTTCCCTATGGTGATTAGAAATCCATGAGTGGAGATCACATGGATGTATGGGTACTAACAAGTCCTGGACTTTGGAATGTATAAGGATGAAATTGAGTTGGTATCCTGGGGTAAGGAAGTGAAGTTGTGTGACAAAAGCATTTGCGTGGCCTTTATCACTGCTAGAAGATCAAGATTCTTTTCAACTCTTGGGAACATGATCATGGAAGTGATATAAAGGTTATGTTTTAATATAGATCTGTGCTGAGTTGGGGGATGGCCCATTCAGGCCAGCTCTCCTGTTGGCACTGCTCTCCATTGTCCGCTCACTGCTGGAGAAACTGGATTGCCTTCATCTGCGACTGGCCCAGCGCTAGCTGAGGAACTGCTGTTTGCTTCTCTTACAGAATAACATGCCATCCACTATCGATTCTTCACGGCATACCACTCAAGGACTTGCGCTGTTACTATTTTGTGACTGTATATGCTATCATGGCTGTGTGTGACTGTATGTACTGTATTTTGCACCTTGAGGAATGCTGTAATGCTGTTTTTGTTTAGCTGTTTACGTGTGTGCGGTTAAATGACAACAAGTGAACTTGAACTAGTTTTCAGGAGAAAGTCTTTCTGAAACTCGTACAAGATCATCAGATAGGTGCATTTGGGAGATTGAAATCTATTAGTAAATGAAATGTCTGGTATAACTAATTAGACCATCCTATTTCAAGTCCCACTGCTAAATTGGTTAACTGTGTTAATTCATTTTGGGAAGGTTAAGTGATATGTGAGGGAATAGAGTAATTGCAAAGCTTGGTTAGGTAATCAAATGAGATGTACTTTCAGACTAATCCAGATTTAAGTATCAATATTCCGGAATAAAGTTCGTCAATTGAGCAGCCAAAAGTTGATTGTCTTTTAAGGGCAAGTAAAACATTTACACAAATTAACTATAGATGAATTTGCACTTTAGTTCTCATCCTTTGCTGACCCATAGAAAATGAAGCTCATTCTTTTTAGTGAAGGTAATCTTTCTGATGGCTGTTCCAGTGCTTTAAAACAGGGAAAATTATCAGAAACACTTAACAGGTCAAGCAGCATCTGCAGAAAGAGAAACATTTAATACTTCAGATCAGGAACACTTCATCAGAACTATTTTGTCATGATTTCCCCTGGATTCTGTCATTTGTGTACATATTAAGGTTGACTTGGAGTGGCTGGTTAATTTTCTTATTCATGTACATTTTGGGATGTTGGAGGAAACTAGAGCTCTTCAAATGCACAACAAATGTGATAAGGGGCTCGTACCACTGTCAATAATGAGATAGTGGCTTTCAGATACCCGTATTCCACTTAATCCCTGAGTCAAAATCTTTTCTTCACCTCTTACCTGTCTATCCTACTTTAAATCTGCAGCCCATGTTTTTGATCGCTTCGCTAATTTTTTTTTCTTTCTATTCCATCAAGGTACTCATAATTTTTTGGCTGAGTCTCACCTCCTCCCCTGTTCCCAAGAGGGCACTGTTAGCTTCTGCACAAAGTTTTCCATTTCTAAAGTCAAAGTACTTCAAAGTAAATCTATTATCAAAGTGCCTGTATGAAACCTTGAGATTCATTTTCTTGCAGGCATTTACAGGCAAATAAATGAATACAATAGAATTTATAAAATCAGCCAATGTTCAAAAGAAGACAATTTGTGCAAATAAATAAACAAACAAATAAATACATAAATAAATAAATAATACTGTGAACATGAGTTGCAGACAACTTGAAAGTGAGTCCATAGGTTGTGGAATCGTTTCATTGTTGAGGTGAGTGAAGTTATCCACGCTGGTTTAGGAGCCCAATGGTAGAAGGGTAATGACTGTTCTGAACCTGGTGTGGTGGGACCTGTATCTCCTGCCCAATGGTAGTGAAAGGAAGAGGGCAGGGCCTGAATGCTGCTCTTTTGGGGTAGTGTTCACTGCAAGTGAGCTCAATGGTGGGGATGGCTTTTCCTGTGATGGACTGGGCTGTGCCCACCACTTTTGTAGACTTTTCCGTTCCTGGGCATTGGTGTTTCCATACTTTTATACAGTAAATCTCCTTAGTACAGTTACACCCTTTCCATAAAGTGGTGGCTGGAACTTCACATAGAATCAGAATCAGTTTTAATATTGTTGGCATATGTTGTGAAATTTGTTGTTTTTGTGGCAGCAGTACATTGCGGTACATAATAATAAAGATTATAGTATATATATAAAAAAGTAGTGAGGTAGTGTTCATGGTTTCAATGTACATTCAGAAATCAGATGGCAGAGGGGAGAAAGTTCATCCTGAATCGTTGAGTGTGTGCCTTCAGGCTCCTGCGCCTCCTGCCCTCCCGATGGTATCAATGAGAAGAGGACGTGTCCAGGGTGATGATGGTCCTTAATGATGACTGCTGCCTTTTTGAGGCATCACTCCTTGAAAGTGACCTGGATGCCACAGAGGTCAGTGCCCATGATGGAGCTGAATGAGTTCACAACTTTTTGCAGCTTCTTTCAATCCAGTTCGGTAGCCCCCCAACACAACCCCCTCACACCGCGCCCCCCCCCCCCCACCCGCACCCACACATACCAGACGGTGATGCACCTAGTTAGAACGCTCTCCAAGATACATCTGTACAAATGTGTGAGTACCTTGGGTGACATACCAAATCTCCTCAAACTTCTAATAAAATATAGCTGCTATGTTATAGTGGGATAGAATTCAAACTGTGACCTAACTAATCTTATCTATATTTTCAGCACAACACTCCCCGACTTTGTATTCTACGTCTTGGCTTAAAACTGAAATACTGTATGTTCTTATTAGCCTGTCTAGCTGTCTGTAAGGATCTATAAATGTAACACCTGAGACACAGGAAGGAAACAGAGGAACACTTGTGACAGGGTAGATTGAACTGAAATGCCAGACAAAGCAGGCTTCAGGGACTTTGCTTCCCTCTGACAAGACCAAGTTGTAAAAGACTGATGCAGAATTGAAAAACACTCTCTCCACAAAAGAAACTATTGATCAGGAGAAGGCAGAGTTCAGCTAGTTTTTGCAATCACAATCTGTGCAAGACACAGAATCTTTCAGGATCTTTTTCTTTAAAGAATTAAATCCATGGATACACTGAAGGGGCAGGTTCTGAATCCTTCTGTGTCAAAGCTGTGAGTTCTTCAGTATTTAAAGGAAATTAATAAACACTTAATTTGTGCACAAGAAAAAAAAGTAAACCAATTCCTCTCTATCACCTTTCCTTAACAAATCCATTGTTAATTTTGTCTTTATCAATGGAGCTATGGAATAGATTCCGAGCTCCCAGTTGCTTACTTCTACACCTACCTGGCTTCACCTGTCACTTTCTAGCTTGTCCTTCTTCCCCTCCTACTTCTTATTCCGGCATCTTCACCCGACCTTTCCGGTTCTGATGAAGGGTTCTGGCATGAAACGTCAACTGCTGATTCATTTCCATCGATGCTGCCTGACCTACTCATTTATTCAAGCACTTTATGTGCATTGGTTTGGATTTCCAGCCTCTGCAGAATCTTGTGTTTATTATTATCAATAACCTTATTCCCACTCCAGGTTTTTCTGCAATTTTATGTTTCTATTTTATCCATCTTTCTGGATTATTTCAAGCTGATTTGTTCCTTTCTTTTCCAATCTTTTTATTAATTTCATAGAATGAAAACATAACATAGCAATAATACAAATAGTAGGAGATACATTGTTACACTTAAAATGAGTAATTGTAAGACCAAATAGTATAAATTGACAAAGCTCCCAGTCGTGTAGAATAACAATGAATAATACAAAGCAAAAAAAAACTGAAGAAAAATCATGAAAAAGAAAAAAAAATAGAAAAAAAACAAACCCCATCCCAAAAAAACACTAAACTAAACAGAATTAGTCAACTAAACTAAAAGACTTGGGCAATACTAACAACTTAAAAATGGCAAAGAAGAAAACCTTGGTGTCGACGACTCCGTTCCTCTCAACCAACAGTACAGAGAAATGAAACTAAGCTGATCTGTACCTAGTACATTAGAGGGATATGGGCCAAATGCAGGAAACTGGGACTATCTCAGAAAGGCATCTTGTTCAGAATGGATGAGCTGAGCTGAAGGTCCTGCTTCCAGACCGTACAACTCTATCATTCTATTTTAGTTGATGCCTGTCTTTATTTATGAGGTGAAGTACCCCTGCCGGCCTCTGTCCCTTTCAATGGAATTCCTATGCATTACAAGTTCAATATGATGTCAATTAATTGACATTGGTCAAATATTGTCGAATTTCACAGTTCAATATCATGAAGCACAATGTAGCATTTTGTGAACTTGTTTTACAACACTCTTGTGTATCAAAGGAGATTATTTGTTAGCTGTGATGCTGCTCCCTTCAGAAGAAGGGCGGCTGTGATCCATGCAAAAGCAGAAGCCTACCAATAATTAAAACTACACCCATCATACAGGAGGAACTGTGATCTGAGCACAGGGTTTGCAAAGAGGCCACCACAGGTTTGATTGTTGCTGATTTTTGCTGTGTGACTCTTGTTAAGGTAAATGTTTTATGATTTCTTTAAGAGTAGTAAGCTCCCTCCGTGGTGCACATAGTCAGCCAGAATGTTAATGTCAAAGTCAAGTTTACTGTTGTATGCGCAAGTACATACTGTGCATGTGCAGGTGCAATGAAAACCTTACTGGTAGCAGTATCACAGGCATATGACATTCACAAAAACGTCTAAACGTAAATTTTATAAAAATTATACAAGAAGCAGATTTAGAACAAGAAAAATACGAAGTCCTTTGTAGTGCAAAGTGGTCATAGTGCTGTTATACTGAGATAGTGATTGGCATACGAACTGAATGGCTGAAGGGAAGTATTTGTTCTTGAGCCTGGGTGAGCGGGACTTCAGACTTGCAAACTTTCTTCTGGATAGTAGCTGCAAGAAGATGGCAAGACCTTGATGGTGGAAATCTTGAGGCATTGTCTCATGTAGATACTACTGATGATGGGGAGGGTTGTTCCAGTGAAGTATTGGGTTGAGTGGAAGTATGTTTTTCTAATAGATATGCGGATATTTGTGAATGAATTCCTTTATTGTAGTTGTGATATGTGGCAGGTCTTCATGGACGCGAGTGAGAGAGCACTGAGCATCTGTCCATAATAAAACTCAGATTTGTAGATGGATCTGGTTGCCGAAAGGGAATTGGACGTAGCAATGTGAGATGTGCTTTTCAGTGCCAACACAACTGGAAACTATGACCATTCAACAGATCCATCCCATTCTCTGAATGTGTCTCATCTGCTTCTGCGTCAGTAGTCAGCAACGTGAACTGGAATTGCTCTAGAAAATATTTGTACAGCCAAACTCAAAGATTAAGAGAAAGCAAATTGCAAAAAGGAAACGTATATGTAAATTCAGCAGCCTAAATTACCTCAAGGACAAGCAGAAAGAATCTGAATCACTCTGCAGGGTATTTGTATGCCAGCTAGTTAATCTGAGAGCAAATGAAACTGAGGCAATAAGTATTAAATTACTGAACGTGACAGGAACTGTGGCAGATGTTGTTTCTTTTAAGACTTGATTATTTTTGAAGATCAGTTTTCTTTGTATCAGTCTCCATCAGCTCACACACTGTAATGATGAAAAGCAATATATAGAAAACATCTGTTGCAGAGTAAATTGATCAAATTGGTTTAAAAATGTAAATGTTTTATCATCCCCTTGTAGTTCAATCCATGCAGGCATTTTACTCTTCAATTGACTTATAAATGTCAATAAAATTAACAAGTGGTTAATTGAAGGTGTTGTCTTTGAAAATGGATTGTAAATTTGGTCATCCCTTGTACTACACAGGGTGTGGTGATATCAGTTTCAACCATCAGTATCATTATAAAGTACTGTACTGTACTTTACCCTTTCCGTTTTATCCCAAGGAGCCAGGAGACTTCCCCATCTTCTTCCTTTACCGCCAATATCTCCCTTCCATCATTCTTTCTTTTTTTCCTTTTCTCCCCCATTTCACACTCATCACCCTTCTCCCTACTCCCAGACACTCCCTCCATTCTCTCTTTTCTTTCTTTACTCCTGTCAGTGCCCATTGGGTGTGGAAGCACAGGAATCATATTATTGGACATCCAGAGTTTTTGATCATTGATTCAGCGGCATGAGTTTAAATCCCACCATAGTAGCAGGGGAATCTGTATTCGTCCTACATTAAAACTGGAACTTAAATAAAGCTAACGTTACTTTCAGTATAGATGAAAATACTAAATTGTTATTAAACACCACTGGATTCATGAATGTCCTTCAGGCAAGTATATATATCATCCTTAGGCAGTCTGACACACATGTTATCCCAGTCTCACCAACATGATTGGCAGTTAATACAGGGCAATTAGGGATGGGCAATAATTACTGCTATTGCTTGTGGCAACCTGTGAATGAATGCAAATAAAATGTTTAATTATCCTTTGTACTGAAGATAAATTATTTTTACCCAGAGAAAACTGATGCATTTATATGGGATTTATCATTTAAGAATTGCTGTTCTTGGGCTGAGGACTCTACTGGTGATAAGATGCAAGTTAGACCTGTTTTTAAACTTTCTATTCTGAATACTGATCTCATAAATTGTGGAGTAGAGAGGTATTCAAGGGTAAAATATTTGAGAGAGTGGTTGATTGATTTTATAACCTTCAGCATATTTGAAAATACATTTGGGAATATTCCTGAAACTTGGTATTCCTGAAACTTGACAGGACCCAGGCTGTAAAAACAGGGGACAAGCTCTCCTCTACAATCACTCTGAGCACCGGTGCCCCACAAGGCTGTGTACTCAGCCCCCTGCTGTACTCACTGTACACTCATGATTGTGTAGCCAAGTTTCCATCAAACTCAATATATAAGTTTGCTGATGACACGACAATTGTAGGCTGTATCTCGGGTAATGCTGAGTTTGAGAGGAAATTAAGAACCTGGTGGCATGGTGCGAAGACAATAGCCTATCCCTCAACGTCAGCAATAGTCATAGTCATACTTTATTGATCCCGGGGGAAATTGGTAACGAAGGAACCAAGACGAAGGAATTGGTTGTAGACTTCAGAAGGAGTAGCGGACCGCACGACCCAATTTACATCGGTGGTGCGCAAGTGGAACAGGTCAAAAGCTTTAAGTTCCTCGGGGTCAATATCACAAATGGCCTGACTTGGTCTAACCAAGCAGAATTCACTGCCAAGAAGGCCCACCAGCGCCTTTACTTCCTGAGAAAACTAAAGAAATTTGGCCTGTCCCCTAAAACCCTCACTAATTTTTATAGATGCACCGTAGAAAGCATTTTTCTAGGGTGCATCACAACCTGGTATGGAAGTTGTCCTGTCCAAGACCGAAAGAAGCCACAGAAGATCGTGAACACGGCGCAGCACATCACACAAACCAATCTTCCATCCTCGGACTCACTTTACACCGCACGCTGTCAGAGCAGTGCTGCCAGGATAATCAAGGACACGACCCACCCAGCCAACACACTTTTCGTCCCTCTTCCCTCCGGGAGAAGGCTCAGGAGCTTGAAGATTCATACGGCCAGATTTGGGAACAGCTTCTTTCCAACTGTGATAAGACTGCTGAATGGATTCTGACCCGGATTTGTGCCGTACCCTCCAAATATCCGGACCTGCCTCTCGGTTTTTTTGCACTACCTTACTTCCCATTTTTCTATTTTCTATTTATGATTTATAATTTAAATTTTTAATATTTACTAATTTTAACTATTTTTAATATTTAATATTTGTAATCTAGGGAGTATGAAGCACAGAATCAAATATCGCTGTGATGATTGTACATTCTAGTACCAATTGTTTGGCGACAATAAAGTATAAAGTATCAAGTAAAGTAATCAAATCCCATTGTGCTTGGTGGGCCTTATTGGCTTTACTGTGACCTCAAGGGTGAAGTGGAAAACACAATGGGTGAGGGACTATTATCCACAGAATGAACAGAACTATCCACAAATTGTAAACAGAAATGACTAGAGGTGGTTCCTCACTCCTAATGAAAATTCCCCCCAAAAAGATTGAGAATGGCTGTTGATCAGTTGCTTCGCACTGAGTGATAAATGTTCAGAGGCTATAACATGGGATAGCACATAGGTTAATGTATGACTTTGTAAAAGACAATTCAACTCTGCCAAACCTAACAGAACTGAAATGTTGGAAATTTTTCTGAAGATCATGGAATGAGTGTGTGTACAAATTATTGAAGGGTTTGATTAGATACATTATTGATAAAGTTAAGGTTTATTCAGTGACATGTGACTGCATGTATAGGATGAAGGCTAAAGACCAAGCAAAGTTAATGTGTGGAGGCATGTGAGCAGCAGGGATCCCAGAACCTGCTGAATTCAATAAACTTTGTGTTTATTTGTTTTGGACCAGAAACACTAGGCAATCCAAAATAATTTACTATAGGAGTTGGACTCGGAATAAAAATGTAAATTCTTGGAAATATTCAGATTGTCAGGCAGTATCTATGGAGTTAAGATGAACACAAGGTTCATATCAATGAAAATCAGAATAAAAACTGTAGATGCAAAATATCCAAAATAAAAACATTTCAGCTCAAAAATCATTAAATCTGAAACATTAACACAGCTTCTCTACCGGCAGATGCTGCATGTGCTGGCAAGTGTTTCCAGCAATTTGTGTATTTATTGTTATAGTGTTCAGTCAATGAATCTGCAAGAGGTGACAGTAACCATGAAACTGAAACATTTACTCTGCTTTTTTTCTCTGTAGACACTGATTGACATGTGGAGTACTTCCACTGTTTTCTGTTCTCATTTCATGTAGCTTAAAATGGACAAGTAGATATAAGGTGATACCTAATGCCTGAAAATGCAGGATGACATTATTTTTGTCAGTAATAATTCACGGTGATGAATTGCTATTTCAGTTTAATTAGTAATGATTCCATGAGGCTGGGGATTCCGTGAACATCTCCTTTCTGAATGCATTCCACAGTGTCAGCACCTTAGTTTGATCACACTTGATAATACTTAGTCCTCACAGAGTGATCAGAAATGGAGAGAGTGAGCAATTTCAAGTTCCTGGCTGCCAACATCTCTGAGGATTTAACCTGGGCCTGACATATTGATGCAATTACAAAGAAGGCACGACAGTGGCTATATTTCATTAGGAGTTTGAAGAGATTTGGTATGTCACCAAAGACACTCAAAAATTTCTATGGATGTTTGGTGGATTCTAACTGGTCGCACCACTGTCTGGTACTGGAGAGGGGGCACTGCACAGGATTGAAATAAGCTGCAGAACATTGTAAACTCAGTCAGATCCATCATGAGCACTAGCCTCAGCAGCATCCAGTATATCTTCAAGGAACAATGTGTCAAAAAGGTGGCATCCATCATTAAGGAACCCCATCACCCGGGACATGTCATCTTCTCATTGCTGCCATTAGGAAGGAGGTCCAAGAACTTGAAGGCACACACTCAGCATTTCAAGAACAGCTTCTTCTCATTTGCCATCAGATTTCTGAATGGGCATTGAATCCATGAACACTACCTCACTACTTTCTTGCACTACCGATTCAATTTAATTAAAAGTATAATATATACTTACTGTAATTCGCAGTTTTTATTATTATGTATTGCAATGTACTGCTGCCGCATAACAACAACTTTCGTGACATTTGCTGAGTTCCTCCAGCATTTTGTGTGTGTTGCTCAAGACTTCCATTATCTGCAGAATCCGTTGCGTGGAGGTTATACATGGGAGTGCTCCCAGTAAGGATCACCCCTCAGAGAAGAGGACAAGGGGAGACCAAACAAAAATGCTTCTCATTGAGAAGGCTTTAATTGCATCAATTCACTTGTACTTGAAATGAGAGGTATCAGAGTTAGTAGATGGTATCTGTAAAGTAGGTAACCCATTACACATGAAAAACAACTGCAGATGCCAGAAACCTGAAATTTTAAAAAATGCTGGAAGCTCTCAGCAGGGCAGGCCACATTTGTGGAAAGAAGATCATCAACATCTTGGTTCTGTGACCCTTCATTAGAACTGGGAAAGAGTGACACAGGTAGTTTTTAGAAGGACAGAAGGTGAGGAGGCATGTGTACAATGGAAGGATTGTTTATGACAGGGAGGGTGGTGACAGTTTAATGCTGGCAGTTACATGTATATTAAACTTCTTGGTCTGTGCAATGAGTTGTTATTGATAAGGCTAGACTTATGTAAGTAGATTAAGAAAAGTTGAGCCATTCTACAAATCAATTATAGTTTATTGTCAAGTACGGTGAGGTACTGGTACAATGAAAAACTCGCCTGCAGCAGCCTCACAGGCATGTGGGTTCAGACAATGCACAAAACATAAATTCTATCAGACAGTGAAGGGGATTCAAGACTGGGCAAAACAAGACGTTTGTGCAAAAAACACAATCAGAGCCAAGTTCACGGAAATACGTGAGGTAACCAGTGGAGCTCCTTTGCTGAGGTAGAGTTAGGTTGTGCAAATCAGTTCAAGAACCTGAAAGTAGTAGGAAGGTAGCTCTTCCTAAATTAAGTGATGTGGGACCTTTGAATTCTGTACCTCCTGGCTGACAGCAACAGCAAAAAGAGAGCATTGGGCGAGATGCTATGGACCATTGATAATACATTCAACCTTCTTAAGGCTGTGCTTCATGTAGATGCTTTCAGTGGTGTGGAGGGCTGAGTCTGTGATGGATAGGCTGTGTCCAGTACTGTCTGTAGCCTCATGGTTTCTTGTCCACTGGAATTGCCAAACCAAGCCATGATGATAACAAGAATGATAACAAAATGCTTTCAACAGCACATCTGTATATGCCGAAATGAGTATTTGGTAATATGCCGAATCTCCTTATTTTAGTCTTTATTCTGTCATCCAGAGCAATATATATGATAAGACCTTTGTACTTTTATGTTAATCTTCACCATTCTTGATGTCAAAGGGCAGAGATAACCTACAGCAGGAGGTGTCTATCCTAAATATTGAGGACGTAAACTCTATGTGAGACAGTGAGGCGAGATTCTTTAGTGCAACACAACACTGAGGTCATCTGATTTACACGATGAATCTGTAGTGGATGATCAGCTGGACCTGAATCACTCAGTTGTTTGAAAACTGACAGCTGTTTTAATTCTGATTATAGAAGCCCAGTGCCCTAGGGGCTGCCTCATGCCATCTGTGCAATTATGAACAGCACACTCCTTCACCCTGCCTGCAGAATTATAGATAAATATATCGACAGCTATAAATGCAAATCTTTAATGCCATAATATTTTTCAAGGTACCTCCCCGACGCCTTACGAGATTCCATGTCACCGTCCATTCTAAGAGACCTAAGGTATGGTGACATAAAGCTGGGTGAAAGGTTTTGAAGGAAGCCCTCAAGGAAGAGATATCAGTGGTGAAGTTAGGGAGAAAAGATTACACGTTTGAGATCTGGAAAGCTGTATCTGTGGTAGGGTATGTACACCACTAGTAACCCTCCACAAATTCTACAAACAATTTTTTGTTATTATTTATTACTAGAGTGTGTCCAGTACTGGTAACATTGGACGGTCAGCACTCATTCCCATAACTACTGGTATTTACAGCTTTCCTCATCAGAATTCCAGGAAAAGTGTGATTGTCCTCGAGATGGCGCAGGGAAAGCTTACGAGGATTTTGCCAGGACTGTAAAATTGTAGCAATGAGGAAAGATTGTATAAGTTGGGGTTGCTTTCATGCAAGCAGAAGTGTCTTTGAGGAGACTTGATTGATGTGTGTCGTATTTTTTTGGGAATGGAGAGAGTAAACAGGAAAGAATGTTTCCCTTACACAGAGGGGTCAAGAAGAGACATAGATCTAAAGTAATTGGTGGAAAATTTAAAGAAGAATTGAGAAAAATCCTTTCAAACTAGAGTGAAGTAGGAGTGCAAACCTAACAAGGAAGGTGGTGGAGGCTGACTGTTCCGGGGTGTGACTGGAGAAGCCGTGATTTGTGAGATACAAACTAAATGCAGGAAGGCAGCATTAGATTGTGTAGCTCAAGCATTTCAAAGCTAACATCATTTCAGACTTCCAAAGAAAATCCCGGATTAGGTAGGTGTTTCATTTAATCATGTCAAAGGTCATGAAATGAGCATTGAAAACTTTATATAAAAAAAACAAAAAGATAAGAGACTATTTAAGATCGATTATTGAATGTCACTTACTACATAAATAAGGAAATCTTGTAAAAACCTAGTAAAAATTAGTAAAAATAAACTAAACTTTAAGAATTTAATTTAGCACAGATTGTAATATCACATAGTTAAAATATGTTGATGTTATTCCATTCTGCTTCTTATTGACATTCATGTGGGAAGGATCTGATCATTGTCAAGGCCACTTAGGGGTCGATTCTTATGATTTCCATAATGGCAAGGCAGAATTGTGATCTAAATATTGGAGGATTATAAAGTTCTGGTACTATTTTGGGATCCAGAACTAGTTAATATGTTTGTTATTTCTTAATCTTGGTGCTAAGAATATGAAATGTAAGGACATAAGAAGTTGGATTAGGAGAACTCCATACTTCCATAACAGTTTGGCATTTAATAAGGTAATGAATGATCCATTTTTTCAATCATGCCTTCCCATCTAATCCCCAAACCCTTTGATTCTCCTCATGTCAAAAACCTACTGGTCATCATCTTAGAAACACAACATAGCAAGGTATGCAACTCTCCAGGCAGAAGATCCAGAAACATAAAAGAGCTTGAATTGAGACTTATTCCATTTGATCAGGAGGAAAGAGATCTATTCTTTCCACCTGTCTCAACATTTTATATTTAATTTTAAACTCTGAAATCACCAAAATGAATCAAAAGTCACAACAGAGAGTCACCTTAAATAGTTTTCTTTGTTTAGAGATCAAGGCCTATCTATCCTCTATCCTTGTGGGAGAAATGTTTAATTCAGAAAATTATTGCTCTAGTAAATCTATGTTGTATTACCACCAAGGCATGGATATCCTTTCTCCTTTCCATGTCCTATTGTTAGAAAGTTGAGTAATATCCAAGGCCCATGCTGAACCTATCTGCACATTTGGATATGGCCCAAGTGCCGAGAAAGAGAGAGGCACTGAAGCAGGCTAAGAGTTCACAGACTTTAATGCGAACAGAGTTAGAGGGAAAGGAAAACAATAAATGCTAGGTCAAACAGGGCTGTTAACTATTACTCTCAAATGGAAAACGAGGACATCACTGCAGCTAAAAGGAATAACTAAATATACAATGAATACCACTAGTCTTCGGAGCCAATTGATTTGACAGTCCAATTTCTCAGGCAAAGCCGAATGCAAACAGGCAGGGAAATGTTTCTTTGCTTTGCTCAAGTCTTGTCAAGTGCTATGACGAAAAGAATGGAGTTAAATACCATCACAAAGAAATAATAATTAGCTGACACTTGCGCATTCATGAGCACAATTGCCATCTTTGCTGCACTGCCGAATCACAGTTCTTCTCAAAAGAGGAGTGACTAGGGGTCGAGTGAGAATCAGAGGACAGAAACCATTGTTCAATCAAGGCAGTTGAGAACTTGGCAACTGAGAATATTAAGGCACTTTTGGGTTAGGTGATGGGACTGCTGTGTAATTGAGACTGTTCAGGGTTGGGAAGTCTGAGCATCAGGTGACTGCTGGGTGAATCATTGGATCACCAAGCCTCAGGATGTCAGTGGGTAAAGTAATTAGAGCTCCTGAAGGGATGACTGATGAGTATTCAAATAGCTGGATCCAAAGGAGTTAGGTTAGATTTGGGTCAGGTGCATTTTGATGAGATTGGTTAATGGGGCATTGTGAGGAGGGAACTGATAAGAGAGAGGGTAGATATACATCTCTCCTGGGGCGCCAATTGGCACTGTGCTGTCAAAACACGGTTGTCCTGGGAATGACTGTTGCTCCCAGGATAAACTGGACTAATTTCCTAAGCAATGTTCCCAAAAAGACATTGTATGTGGAATAGCTAATTCTGAAAAATCTTCAAACATACAAGTTTGTCGAATTTGCAGAGTGATACAAAATGTCGTGGAAATGGTCATTTTTGTGTTTCACTCTGTGGTAATTTTCAAGAGTGAGATGCAGAGGTAAGCAATGCTACATGATAGAATTTCTAGGCCTCTGTCTTTCGACTAAACTGATTTGTCAGCAAACATAGATACCTCACACTTGATCCATTCATCAAGTTATTACTTGGGTGATTATTAACTGAGCCTCTAGTGTTGTTCCTTGTAGCATCTTGCCAGACTGTAAATGATCCTTTCATTCATTCATTCATGCTCTCCAATTTTTTGTCTTTTATTTAATGGCCTGTCTACTCTAACATATTACCACTCTGAGCTTCTATTATTGCGATGTTTTTACACTATTCTATTGAATACATCTTGAAAATACAGATTTACTACATTCTCTGATGCTCCAATGATAACTTCAATTTGAGATTTTCTAAATGTCTTGTGAATAACAGACTCCAACAACTTTCTGTCAACTGATATCAAACTGTCTGGTCTGAAGTTCTTTATTTGCTCTTCCTTCAGTCTTCAATAATGGTGTTAAAACTTGCTGCCTTCCAATTTGAAAGTACTAATTCCAGGCAGTTCTGGAAGATCACGATTAATGAATTCACAATTTCTGAAGCCAACCTCTTTCAGGACCCCAGAGTGTTGGTCATAAAGTCCAAGGGATGTGTCAGAGTTTTCAGTTCAATATGTTCTTTGGCAATTAATTTCATTAAACCTTTGGATGCCACTAGTTCATCTATGTTTATTGTTTCATCAACAGTGCGAACAGGAAAAAAGGTGTTTCATTTAACCTTAGCTATTTCCTCTTTCCATATTTTAAGCTCTTCCATCTCTGCCTCTGAAGGGCACTTGAATTTTTTACATTTGAACTCACGCAAAAGCTCTTGAAATCTTTACTTATTTCTTGATAGCTTTCACAATTTATTATCTTCCTGCTTATCAGTTTTTTCATCAATCTTTGTAGGCTAAACTGTCTTAATCCTTATTCCTTTAAGCAAAACTATAAATTTCCTTCTATCTTATACAGTACATTCATAACATTTTAGTTAGTATGGCTACACTACTCTTGCAATGAGATGTTATGTAATTTACAGTCAATGGCCACTTTTTAGGTACACCTGTACACCTGCTCATTAATGCAAATATCTAATCAGCCAATCAGGTGGCAGTAAGATAATGCCTAAAAGCATGCAGACATGGCCAAGAGGTTCGGTTGTTGTTTGGACCAAACATCAGTTCGGGGTACTTCTGAAACTGATCTCCTGGGACTTCCATGCACAACAGTCTCTAGAGTTCACAGAGAATGAATAAACACCCAGTGAGCGGCAATTCTCTGGGCAAAATTGCCTTGCTAATGGGAGAAGTCAGAGGAGAATAATTCAAGTTGACAGGAAGGCAGTAGTAACTCAGTAAACATTAGGTACAGAAGGTACCTAATAATGTGGCCACTGAATGTATATATGTTGAGAATTATTCAATATTCATAAGATGTTTGTCATTGATCATCCACTACGTTAACTCTTAATCTGATTTTCTAATCTGCTTTATACAAGCTGTCCCCAATTATATTGGGGACATTGATTTTATCTTTAATTGTGTGTCATTCTTGAATCCAATTTAAATTTCATCATAATAGATCATTTTCCTAGAGGATTCTGTGGTATGACATTAATAGTTAATCCCATCCCATTATACAAAAAAGGATTAAAATATTCTTTTGATTCCACAGTGTAGAATTTAAAGATTCCAAACATATTCTAGGAACTAGTCGT
Source organism: Mobula birostris (assembly GCF_030028105.1). NCBI lineage: Eukaryota > Metazoa > Chordata > Chondrichthyes > Myliobatiformes > Myliobatidae > Mobula > Mobula birostris. Next base: position 42,114,943 of record NC_092387.1, read on the forward strand.
CCAAACAACATTTGCAGTTATAATTTGCTATGATTATTACTTTACTTTATTATGGGAATTTCTTATTGTTGGATCAATGTTTTGTTGCTATTATTGTCATTGTTAGGGATCCTATAAACTAACTCACATTTTTTTTGCTTCTTGTTATCTTTTATCTTCGCTCATTCTATTTCCCAGTCTTCTAAATCAAGCTCACTCCCCATAAATGCCTCTTTGATGTCCTCTATTATAAGGACTACACTCTGCCAGCACCAAGCACCAAACAGTTCTCCACTACGTTTGCCCTAGAATGATTAGTTCTCATTCTTGGTCACCACAAAACTACAGATCTGTATCGCTAGTGGTTAAATCAAACAAAATGCTCAAACATTAATTGTCCTGACAAAGGGTCTTGGCCTGAAACGTTGACTGTGCCTCTTCCTAGAGATGCTGCCTGGCCTGCTGCGTTCACCAGCAACTTTGATGTGTGTTGCTTGAAATCCCAGCATCTGCAGATTTCCTCGTGTTAACTTTTCAATCTGCTTTCCTTGATCTGACCATATTCGGATAGATAGATAGATAGATATACTTTATTAATCCCGAGGGAAATTTGGTTTCGCTACAGCCGCACCAACCAAGAATAGAGTGTAAATATAGCAATACAAAAAACCCCAACAATCAAACACCAAAATGCAAACTATGCCAGATGGAAAATAAGTCCAGGACCAGTCTGACCCTCCATGGGAGGAGCTGCACGTTCGATGGCCACAGGCAGGAACGACCTCCCGTGCCTCCAAGTGTTATATCACGGTGGAACGGGAGCCGAAGTCCAACAGTAAAAAGTTCAATATTCAATCTGCAAACAAGTTCCTCGATCATAATATACCCCAGATTGCACTATCCGTTGTTAGCCAGAACAGTAAGTACCGAACTCCTTTACACTTACCGCTCTCAGTGCACTTCCGGTCAGTCGGAACGGTATTACCCACCGAACTCCTCTTCTCCACAAGTCTCTGTTGTCTCGACCCGGTCCTCTTTCCCCGGCTTTGTGATCCCCCTCTGTGTGTTTTCCTCCGGATTTCAGCAGGGGTGTCCACCGCTCTGTTTGCTAAGCCGGCCGGTCTTTGCTGGTCCGTGAAATACACAATGCGACCTTGCTTCTGTCCCGCGTGTCGGGATGTAACCATTTCCAGCGCTAGAGAAAACCCATGATTCATTCTTAGTGTTCGTCTGACTGGTCTGAAAATCAGAAACATGTTAATCTGTGGCTGCAACACACACAAAAAGTGCTGGTGAACGCAGCAGGCCAGGCAGTATCTATAGGAAGAGGTACAGTCGACGTTTCGGGCTGAGACCCTTCGTCAGGGCTAACTGAAAGAAGGGTGGCTGCATGGTGCACCAAAGAATCTCTTGGTTATATGCTGGCAGCATTCCAATATAAACAGGGCTATAACCAATTTCCCTCGGGATCAATAAAGTATGACTATGACTATGACTAACATAGGCCTGCAACTCTCTTCAGGTGCTGGGTCAGTGCATAGACTGTGCTGGATAAAGGGAAATGGGATGATCTTGGAGGGAGGGAGATATAGCAGGGAGAGTAGTGAGAGATGTGCAGGGTGGGGTGTTAAGAGATGTGCTCGGAAGGAGATGTTTTTTGGCGATTTGCCACCAGCAGTGGGGATGTTGTGGTGTACAATTGCATATCAGGCGATCTGATTCCGGGATAAAAGCGGGTCTTCGGGGTTGTTGTTGGAGGGTAGGATTTCATCTCAATTAGACACTAGCGCTATAGAGACAGAAGCACTATTTTTAATACTTCTTAATATTAGCCCTTTCTCAACATGTATGCCTTGCAGTAACCACAGCAAAGCACACCGGTGCTCTTCTACTCTCCTGCTTGTCTTAATATCCAACAGAGGGAGGATTATTGGCTGATCATACCAATCAATTTCAATCTATTACATGCCCAGACTGAGCTGAGGTAAACATTATGATGGAAGGTTTCAGGAAGCATGTTTAAAGTTTCTATTTTTCCTGTACACGCTGCAGTGAACACGTCATTTCTCAAGTTACCCTCGCAGGCTCCCACAATGCTAGTTTCTAAGAAAAATCCGTATAGTTTCTATTTAAATGAATTAACACTTTCACATTCTGCTGTCTCTCATTAATGCATCAATCTATGCCAGATGCACAGATTGATCACACTCTGAGATATCGTTTCTGTGGATTATTTTAAACCTTCTCCCCTCTTAAGTACAAACCTAGTAATCTAGTCCGACTGCTCTGGATAAGTGGAAAGAGTTATGTATGATTGATGTGGCCTAGTTCCTTGAGAATCTTAAGGACAGCAACCATCTCAATCTTCTCTTTGGTTTTGATAGGTAATTGTCCACTGTAAATTGTCCACCTGGTAAGCAGGTGGATTGTAGAATCTTGGGGGGTGTTGATGTGAATGTGTGGAGAACAGATGACAAGAATATTAGTGGGAATGTAAACTGGCGTAGACTTGAGAGTGAAATGGCTTCCTCTTTGTTGTAAGAAGTTATGAAGTAGGAAGATAAGAACATTAGCTGTTCACCAGAATCCAATTTCCCCAGCCTTCAGTCACTCTAGCTGAGCTCTTTTCAAAGCCTCCATCATCTCCCTGGTATTGTGGAGATTCAAAATTGTGTATTGCAGGTCTATTTGTGGCAATGATTTATGGAGTGAGGAGATTACCTCCCTATTTTGTCTTGGTACTGACCTTTAACTGAATTCCAGTGTCTGATTGACTTCACTCAGTGCCACTGAGCATTGCTGTAATGGCTTCAATTTACTGTTAATCAGCGGTGCTAGATCTCTCATTTTCCACACACAATGGACCAAATCTGCTGGGAAATGCTGACAGTCCCACACTGAACTCCACATGGAATCCACTGGCAGAGCCAGTTTTGGTGTGGTATTGGCCATAGATCTGAAAACTAAATATTTTCAGTGACTTGGAAATGTTAAATGGGCAAGTGTTTGGGACAATGTGTCTGTGGAATGGTAATCTAGGCAATCTCTCTGAACTGTGCAAACATCTAGTTGTTTCTGATCTGGCTATTTGTCGTAGATGGTCTGCCACAGTATTGAGGAGCATAACAGGAAACAATCACAATGAGCATTGATCACCAATAAAGACCTGATTAGGATGATAACCATCTTGTAAACTGATGATTGTCTGCTGTCAGGAGAGTTTGCAAACATGTCATTCATTAGCCTGGCTGGTTTGATGAACCCCCAGTTAAATCATTACTGTCTGTCAGCTAATGACCTGAGCAGCAATGTTCTCGTATCTCAGAGCTTTAACTTCCCCTTCCATGTCCCTTGGTCATGAAATCAAACTTGGAAACTTTTATTCATTACTTATAACTGCAAGGATTTGATACCAACTTTCTAGGAAGCTTGTTATCAGAGTATGCATATGCCACCATTTATTATCCTGGGATTCATTCTCTCGCTGACATTTACACCAGAATCAATGAAAGACTACACACAGATACTGACAGCAACCAATGTGCAAAAGATAAACTGTGCAAAATTTAAAAAAAACTAAATACCACTACTAATAATAAATAAATAAGTAAATAATACCAATAACATGAGTTGTGGAGTCTTGGAAGTGTGTCCATTGGTTTTGTTCAGTGATGTACTCAATATTGAGGTGAGTGAAGTTCTCCACACTGGTTCAGAAGCCTCTGATTGAAGGCTAATAACCACGTCAGTTCTGTATAGCAGTTAGGGACCCTGGCCATCTATTATTCAGGCAGGCAGGAGAATACTTCAAAAGGCCTTTCTGTTAATTGCCAATATGCTTCTTGGCAAGTCCCTGGTCCAATTCCTTAAACCCCTGTAGTGATTCTCACACAGTATTGTTGAGACATAGACTCCTCTAAAATGGAAACAGGCCCTTTGGCTCACTAAATCATCACTGGCTATCAACCACCTTTTTAACACTAACCCTATAGGATCTTTGATTCTCCTCACATTCTCATCAGCTCTCTCTGGGTCTCCCAACCTAGGGTCTTTGGACACCTTGCTTAATGGTATTGATCCATGCCATAAAAAAGCGTGGGAACCCCTGCTCTCGTTTCTGCTACTCACCTGAGCAGAGGCCAGTCAACCTACAAATCTGCACATTTTTGGAGTACGCAAGAAAACTGGAGCGCTCAGGGCAAATCCACACGGTCACAGGGAGAACATGCGAACTCCACACAGACAGCACCTGAGGTCAGCACTGAATTCGGATCTCTCGCACAGTTGACGGCAACACTTCTCATGAAGTACTCTGTCCTTTTGCAGAGAATAATTCTAACCCATGCCCAAGCTGTACTTGGTCCCAGATGCAGTATTAAAGATATCAGCTTTATTTAAAAAAATTGATCATGGGTTGTAGCTATGCTGAAATATACTTTAATCCACATCTGCAGGAATTGTTTGCAGGATTTGAGTTTGACCTTTCTGAGAGTTCACACTGAGATGAAGTACTGCCTTTACAAATAAACACAGAAGAAAATCCAGGAAAATTCTTTTAGCTGAGAAATTTTAGGTATGGCACACTAATCATTGTTTTGGGAGTACAGTGATGCATCATTTAACTGATTGATTCTCTTCAGATTGAATGAAATGCAGTCGATTAGAAACAGAATAATTTGAATCTCTAATTGTAAACTTCCCAAAGTGTTGCCTCTGTGTAAATCAGCAGTATTAAAAATGTTTGCTTTGACAAATATGATGAATAGGTTTCCATGTCAGACTGGTGTGATGGTGTATTAGGACGCTTCAATATTATGGGTTCATAGGAGCAAAGCTCTGTGTGTGTTAAGGCACGGATGTAATATCTGCTATGTTAATAAAATTGCAAAGTTAACTCATTTACCCTGCTCTCATTACATTAAACATTGAACATAGTCAGTACAGTACAGGAGGAGGCTATTCAGCCCATGATGTCTGTGTCAAATTAAACTAATTCTCTTTTGCCCCTACATGTCCCGTATACTATATCTCCATTTCCTGTGCCTTCATTAGTCTCTCTAACTGCCTCTTAAACTCCACCATCATATATGCTATCACCATTCCCCCTTGCATTAGGATCAAATGCCAGGCACCTACCACTCCATGTGTAAAAATTAAAAAAAAATTTCTCACACCTGTCCTTTAAACTTTCTACCTTTCACCTTAAATTCGTTGTTCTAGAACAGGGGTCCTCAACCTGGGGTGCACAGACCCTTCAGTTCATGATAATGATCCATGACTGTCTACCTATCCGTCTCACAATCTTATAAACTTCTATCAAGTCTTCCTTCAGCCTCTGATGAACAACAGGAAACAATCACTGTGAATTTATAGCCTTTGCCCAGTAATCTAGGCAGTATCCTGGTAAATGTCACCTGCTTACTGTCCAAACCCCCTCCCTTATCCTTCCTGTAATCAGGTGGCCAGCTTTATACACAAATGCATAGACCTAACCAAAGTTTGGAAAGTTGCAACGTTATTTTCCAGAGACATGCACTCCCTTTATCTTTTTTCTCGTCTTTATCTGATCCCTTCTGAAAGGCTGCTATTGCCCAGAATTTTCACACTTGTCACTTGCTGGAAAGAACAGGACCTATTCAAGCTTTATTATCAAAGTCCTGCTTCGTACAGAGCACAAGGAGTATCGCATGGCAGACAGAAACTTACACCACCGCCCAAAATACTGAAAAGACCAGTGGCTGACTGAGTTACCACACATTGGCTGCCTTCAACCAACCAAATGTTTAGGACACTTTAACTGGTTTGATTTAATGTGGAAAAAGATTAAACTAATAAAAAGGAAATTAAAGTGCTTCATTTTATGATTTCTGCTTTTATGATTTTATGATTTCTGTCAGCGCAATTGTGAGACATTGTAATTACATAAATAAATTCAATTCTTGTGTGTAGGTGAGTGTCAGATCTGGGGGAATTGAGGGAAATTGTAAATTAAATATCTGATACTTTTACCTGGCTCACTGGCAACGTTCCTCTCTACTGAAATGACTTGAATCACTTTTACTGAATGAGGTTAGAGTCAGTGACGGTGAAGCATTCTGATTCCTCAGCGAGGGCACTGGCAAAAGTCAAATTCAAGTTTATTGTTGTCATAGATATACATACACAGGATATAAATGCCATGAAAATAGGCATTTCGCTGCCGCAGCGTAGTACATTATAAGACAATGACAAATGTAAGTTAAGATAAATTATACATAACTTCAATGCGTGCAAAAATAAGAAACACGAATGCAAGATTGAGAGAGCGAAAGAATATAGGGTTTGAGGTAATATTAGAGTTTTTCAGGTCAGTTCAAGAACTTGATGGCAGTAGGGAGGAAGCTGTTATTGAACATTGATGTGGATCTTCTGCCTGTACCCCTGCCTGACGGCAGCAATAAGAAGAGGCCTTGAAGCACAACCTCCATCCATTGAAGAATCCAGAGGCAGAGTGTAATCAGGAAGCAAGTGGCATCAGAAAGTTCTGGAATCTGTGTGTTTGGGAGTCCCAAACCTTCTAAAGATACTGGGGCAAAATGGCCACATTTCCCTTATCCTTCAGGAAGATTCACAGCAGTTAAATCTTCTTCCAACATAGTGTCATGGGGTTATTGGTGTAGAGACAGGTCCTTCGGTCCATTAAACACCTATTTACGTTAACTTACACTAATCCATTTTATTCTGCACACATTCCCATCAGCTCCCCCAGATTCTATCACTCACCTGCACACCAGGGGTAATTTATGGCGACCCACTAACATACCAACTTTGTAAATGAAGGGAGAAACTGGAAACTCTTGGGGTCACAGAGAAGACATGCAAACTCCACACAGACAACAATGGTGGTCAGAATCAAAACTGTGTTGCTGGAAATGTGAGGCGGCCGCTCTAAGTGCTGTGTGTGCAACTGTGCTGCTTTTTGTGGCAGGGGAATTTCTGAAGCAATTCTTTTCACACGTGTATCCCAGATCACAGCTGCCCCTCATCTCTTGATTCTGTTGTCAGTAATCTTCAACATTGGGTCTCAGATTGCTAGCTCATGTCCCAGTGCAAAAAGTTTCCCTTTCATGCTCTTGCAAAACCCTTCATGACATTGGATGACTGCGAATTCTCAATTCTCAAAACAGTTCCATTTTCTTGAAGTTGTCATCCCAGTAATCATTCCAAAAGCTTGACAGTCATCTCTAAGCTTGAGATATCAAACTAGATTCAGCAGAAACCTAAACTACGTTTCATAAAAGATTTCAGTAATTTTCTTGCTTTTCTTTTCTGCTTCTACTTTAAAAAAAATTCCTCTCTGCTTTTTTAACGATCTTTTTGACCTTTGTTACCACCTGAAGCTTCTGTTCTTTTTAATTGCAATATTTAGTTTAACTCCCCGTGTTTCTTCTTCCAAAATTCATCACATTATCCCTCTCAGAATTAATGTTCAGCTAACAGATATTTGCCGGTTTTATGTATATATCCCGCTGTGTATATAAAGATGACATTTATGAATGCATCACGAAAAGCAAACAAAGGAAAACCTCCTTCTCACAGGTTGAGAAAACTACTTGCTGTTTCTTAAATAATTTTCAAAGTTCAAAGTAAATTTTATTATTGAAATACATATTTGCCACAATACACAACTCTGAGATTCATTTCTTGTGGGCGTACTCAGCAAATCTATAGAATAGTAACTATAACAGGATCAATGAAAGATCAACTAGAGTGCAGAAGAGATTAAACTTTGCAAATACAAATAGAAGTAAATAGCAATAAATAGCAAGAACATGAGGTATTGAGATAAAGTGTCCTTGTCAGCGAGCTAATTTGAGGGAATATTACAATGATAGGGCAAATAAAGTTGAATGAAGTTATCCCCTTTTATTCAAGAGCCTGATGGTTGAGGGGCAGTAACTGTTCTTAAGTCTGCTAGCGTGAGTCCTGAGGCTCTTGTATCTTCTACCTGATGGCAGCAGCAAGAAGAGAGGACGTCCTGGGTAGCGGGATCTCTGATGATTGATGCTACTTTCCTACATCAGCATTTCATGTAGATGTGCTCACTGGTTGGGAAGGCATTATCCATGATGTTCTGGGCTGAATCCACCACTTTCTGTTGGATTTCCATTCAAAGGCATTGGTGTTTCCATACCAGTCTGTGACGTGGCCAGTCAATATACTCTCCACTACACATCTATAGAATTTTGTCAAAGTTTTAGATGTCAGGCTGAACTCCACAAACTGCTAAGGAAGTAGAGGTGCTGCCGTACTTACTTTGTATTTGCACTGACATGCTGGGTCCAGGACAGGTCCTCTGAAATAGTAACCCTCAGGAAGTTAAAGTTGTTAACCCTCTCAGCCTCTGATCCTCTGATGAGGACTGGCTCATGGGCCTTTAGTTTCCTTGTTCTGAAGTCTACAATCAATTCCTTGGTCTTGCTGACATTGAGCGAGAAGTTGCTGTTATGGCACCACTCAGCCAGATTTTCAATCTCCCTCCTATATGCTGATTAATCACCACCCTTGACTGGCCACAATAGCTGTGTCATCAGCAAACTTGAATGTGGCCTTAGAGCTGTGCTTAGCCACACGGTGACATTTTTCCAATAGTTTACCAATGGCACCTTTGGTCCCCACCTGGCGCTCAGCTCTCACCTGTGGCTCCAAGTAGCTGTAGCACGCGCAGCGGCCACACCCCGGTAAACCATCTCGGCAGACGGGCCAAACCAGGTGAGGGTAGCCGACGGGTCTTCGACCCCGGGTGAGGTAGGGGATTTGCCTATCCCAGCGTGTGAAGTCTGGCCCTGGCAGATGGAGCGGAGGAGACCAATTAATGGTCCAACGGTCAGGAAGACAGGCCATCAGGAGTTGGTGGAGCGCTAAGAGCACGACAAGGCACTTAGACGTCCTGGTCATCCACTGCAAGAGGTGGTGATCTCTTTAAACTCACCCGGCAGCAGGCAAAGGAAAACCACTGCTGTAACTTGCCGAGTACATGATTTCCCAATATGTCAGAGCGGCGTGGAGGGAAATTGTCCACCAACTGGAATTTTCGGATGCGACCTAAAGTGAGAATGGCAGGATAATTATTACTGTTGCCACACAGAGCTAGATGTCTCATGCTCTCTGTGTGGAGTTTGCATGTTCTCTCTATGACTTCACATACTCTGTAAACTCTAGAGATTGTTGTGTTTGAATCCAAGATGATCAGCAGGTTCTGAGATACTGAAAACCCCCCCCCCATCTGGCACCAACAATCATTACACGGTCAAAGTCACTTAGGTAATTTTTCTCCCCCGTTCTGATGTTTGTGTCTGAACAACAACTGAACCTTTTCAATCATGACTGGATCTTTTATGCATTGAAGTTGCTGCCACATAATTGGCTGATAAGATTTTTGCATTTACGAGCAGGTGTACAGGTGTACCTAATAAAGTGGCCACGAAGTGTATATACTGTAGAAAATGTGAAAGGAGGTTAAATTAAACAGTATATTAATGATTTTATGTAGCCATGGGAACTGAATCATAAGTGGTCATTGTTTGTTACCCAGGCTGAGGAGATCGTTAAGAACAATTCTTTATACACAGAGATGCTATGAAAGGAAAGCTTTGTCACATCACTCTTGACCCTGTATTTATTACATTTTGATTTTTTTAAATCTCACTTCAGACTGCATCCAAGTCAGAATCAATGTACGTCAGAAACACAGAGATCAGTCCTGAATTCTTAGGACATATAGCCAAACAGCCCTCCATTTTGATGAGTAACCGTTCTCTGCGTTTTGACCACCAAGTAATTTTATTCTACCCTTCTATTGAGCTGTCTTGTCAAAAGAACACAATCAAGTTTGTCAGACAGTTTGATTTGTCTTTACTAAATCCCTGTGTAACACCAATGTGCTGTATGTAAGAGGTCCCATTCTCTAATTGAGAAGTTTAGTCAAGAAAGAAAAGGGAGGTACGAGGGGAAATGAGTTATGCCTCTGAGCTGTTTGACAGAGAGTCCATTCAGTAACCCATAGATTTCTGTATTGTCAGGATCAAGGATCTTTTTTTTTTAGTGCCTCTGCTTTATATTAGGTTGGGGAGACTGGCAGTAGGTTAAACCTTGGCCAAATCTGGCTCCTTCATCCTGGTGATGGAATGGAGGATCTATGGATGCATAATTCCAGTAAAACTGGATTTAGTAGCAAAAACCATCTCTCATACTTTTTAAAAAACCTTTCGTTCTCGTAGCTCAAAGACAACTCCTCTGATTATAAACTGTATACCATTGTGTTAAAAGAAATTTTGGAGAGTTCATCTTTTCCTTTGCTCTTCAGCACTATTCTGTGGTGATCCAGACAAGTTCATTACATGCCCATGAATCTCATTTGGACAAAGGAGCATAATTAAAACTCAAGAAACTGCAAATGCTGAAAATCTGAGATAAAAGCAGAAAGTTCAGGACACATTCAAAAACTGATCTGCTGCATTTTGTACCTTAAGCATTCCTTTGTCTGTATTTCCTCACTCAGAATGTTGTAGCTGGTTCCACAGAATGCCCCACAGAACTGGAGAAGTGGTTTCAGTCCTGACCTGAATTTGCACGTTCTCTCTGTGACTATTTGCCTTTCCCAAGGTACTCCAGGTTCTACCCACAGTCCAAACGTACGCAGGCTGCTGGTTTAATTGGCCACTGTTAGTGGCTCCAACTGCACAGATAATGGTAGAATCCGAGGGGAGTTGATGAAAAAGTGGGAGATTAAAAAACGTGTTTAATGTAGGTGGATTAATGTCAGTGGGTGGTTGATGTGCTGAAGGGCCTGTTTCCCTGCTGTATCTCTTTGTGACCCTAACTGACCTTTCAACTAGCTCCGTCTGGTATTGGGGGCCGGTGCACAGGATCGGATAAAGCTGAAGAGGATCGTAAATTCAATCAGTGCCACGGTGGGCGTTAGCTTCCCCAGCACTGAGAACATCTTCAAAAGGAGATGCCTCAAAATGATGGCACCCGTGATTAAAGCCCCCACCACCGAGGACATGTCCTCTTCTCATTACTACCATTGGTGAGGAGAAACAGGAGCCTGAAGACATACACTCATCATTTTAGGATCAGCTTCTCCCCTATATTCATATGTTTCTCTCTCTCTCTCTCTCCCTCTCTCTCTCTCTCTCTCTCTCTCTCTATATATATATATATAAAACTTACTCCCATTTTCACCCTGACCTCACTTTATCAAATATCTTCTCAATGAAGATATCCCTTCCTTAGTTTGCTACAACTTGAAAAACTAGTGTGTTTTTCATTTTCCCAGTTCGATGAAGGGTCTTTGACTGGAGACATTATTGCTGTTTTCCTTTGCACAGATGCTGCCTGACCCGCTGAGTATTTCCAACATTTCCTCTTTTAATTGCTGCGGGATTGTATCAGTCAGGCGGTAGTTGCCTAGCACTGAGCTGGGTGAAATCCTGATAAAGGGTCTCAGCCAAAGATGTTGACCATTTATTTCTCCCCACAGATGCTGCCTGACTTGCAAAGTCCCTCCAGCACTTTGTGTGTGTTGCTGAAGGATTCCAGCATCTGCAGAATCTCTTGGGTTCAGCACTTTCTTTGTATTTACTGTGTTTGTGAAAGTTGTATAAAAACTAATACCTTTAAATATGGAGCAGAGCTGCCAGGTGTTCCTGTCGACGTATTGCAGGTTGGCACAATTTTTGAAGCACAACTGTTGTGAGGATTGCAGTCTACTCTTAAAGGGACAGGCCATTTTCTTCATGCGTAGTGGAATTCTGCCACAGAATGAATTGGTGATGTAGTGACTGGGATGGGGAGTGTAAGTGGGTTACAGGAGACTGCTTGCAGTGACGGAGTCAATATAACTTAGGCAGGCTGAGGAAGAGTGGTGATCAATGAAGGCAGATTCTTTGTGAAAGAGGGTCATGGTCATCACCAGATGCTCCAGGAAGGAATCTCTAAGTACGGTCTACAGCCACTGAACACTTTCCGTTTGGGGAAACCAGGCAAATAACGGTGCCCACTATGTTTGCACCTGTGGCTGAAGGAAAAGCAGCTGAAGCCACTCAGGGTGGAGGAGCAACACCTTATATTCTGCCAAGGTAGCCTCCAAACTATTGGCATGAATTTTGATTTCTCCATCTGGTAGAAAAAATTCCCCTACCCTTCCTCTCTTCTTTCCATTTCCTACTCTGGTCTTCCTACACTCTCAACACCTTTTTTATTCTGGTATCTTTCTTTCCGATCCTAAAGAGGGGTCTTGGCTCAAAACACTGACTGTTTATTCATTCCTTTAACGTTGGTTGACCTGCTGAGTTCCTCCAGCATTTTGTGCACGTTGCTGAAACCTTCACTGCTTGGATTGTGGAATCAGGTGACTCCCGTGACCCAACACTGTGAAGCATGGCAAAGGGGTCAGCAGCAGTTGCCTAGAAGTAACCCTGAGCCCAGGAAACTGAAAGTGGCTCTGACTTCCAAGGACATTTGAGGTTGTAGTTGAGGTCACAGGTCTCAGTGAGGACAATGAATGCTATCGGTGCCCTAACCTTTTACATATAATCTTTCTGGTGGAACTACAGTCTGTGAAACCTGAAGACACAAGAGTGTCTGGGCTGCACGGTAAGGTCACAGTTAGGGCATCGCCTTACGGCACCAGTGATTACCGAATAGGGTTCAATTCCCACCACTGTCTGTAAGGAGTTTGTACATTCTCCTCACGACTGAGTAGTTATCCTCTGGGTGCTCCGGTTTCCATCCACACTCCAAAGGGGTACAGGTTCTGGTCAGAGAGTTGTGGGCACCAGAAGTGTGCGTGCCCAGCACAATCCTCGCTGATTTGATTTGACATCAAAATGATACATTTCACTGTGTGTTTTGATGTACATATAACAAATAAAACTAATCTTTATAACACATTGTAAAGCCAGGTTGTCTGTGAGTAAATAAGAGATGCCAGAGCAGGAGTTGGAACACGTGATGCCCATGCCCATTGCACATGAAATTAGTTTAGTGCCATTGTTAAAGAACCATAGAGCCATATGCTATGGGAACAGTCCCTTCGGCCCACTACGACAATACTATCAACAACCAATCTACACTAAATCCCATTTTCCACTGCTTCCTCCATAGTGACCTACTTTATGTGCTTGCCTTGAGTATGAAACCATTTCCAGTTGAATTCAGGGGGTCAGACTGGACACTTTTTGCTACCGATCCCCAACGAGCAGCCAGTTTCCCCATGTCGTTAGCGCAGATGATGGCGTACTCACCAGTGCTACAACCAGCATATGAGGTTAGAATAGGAAAATGGACCAACCATTTTTATGTGCATTTGGACAATAATAATAGATTTAAAATTGTCGTCAAGATATAGGCAGTGTTAGACAGGAAGGACAGTAATGGGGCTTGTAACATTGCGAACCAAGAAAATAAATCCGCAATGACCCTTTTTTAGATAATATTACAAAGAAGACCAAGTTTGATTGATCTACCTTGACATTTGTCTCCGCAGTTCTTGATACAATTTTAACACTATGAATTTCCCTGAAGTGCAGCAATGGTTGATATGTGGGGAAGTATAACAGTAATGTAGTCCCCAGCAACATTCGGGAAACATCAATGAAATGTGTGGCTGGTTAAGTTATTGTGGTGGTGTTGCTTGAGGGAAGGCTGTTGCCTCAGGAAATGAGAGGTCTTTTTTGCCTTGAAGAGTCCTTTGGGATCTTTCTTAATCTTAGGCATTCTCTTGGTACTGGATGATGAATTGCCTCCTCTCCTGCTGTGAGATTCTGAGAAGACCATTGAAACCTGTTTTGGAGCTACAGATTATTTGCAGATGGTAGCTAACCAGATGGTGTGTGTCTGTTCCTTCCTCTGTTTATCCACGGCTGCTGTGTGCTCCTGATGCATGGACCTGAGATTATCTGTTCCATCCCGATTGCTTATCTTGCACTTTGAATGGTCATGGGTCAGGGATGCCCAGTCTGTGAGGATGTTGTGGTTTATCAAGGAGGCTTTGCATACATCCCTGAATCTGGTCCGCTCATCCCTTCCCACTTACATCACCCTGTCCCTGGCACTTTCCCCTGAAATTGTGGGAGGTCTTTGTGTATCTACAGAAGCCACTGCATCAGAACTCTATTACTTGCTCTCTCAGAGATCTATGTGTCATCCAAGAGCAGGGAGATGAGACCCCTGAACAGATGTCAACAAAAGAGATTGCAGATGTTCGAATCTGGAGCAACAAGAAATCTGCCAGAGGAACTCAGCGGCATCTGTATGCTCTTGCCCCAAACAGACGTTCTACAAAAATAGAGATATCACCTGGGATCCAGTTGGTCTCTATTAGCAGCAGAATTACATCAAACAAGAGCAGAACATAGGTATGTGGGAGAATATTGAAGAATCCAAGCAGGTATGACACAGGATGTTGTCAATGCATATGGCACAGGTCATGGTGCTGGAGGTGACTTGGTTCTTGGCAGATTTGGCCTTTGTCTACCTGACCCCTTGACAGCTTCATCAGCAATGGGGAATGTGAAAAGGAGTCAGTCTTTTCCTTCTCAGAGTGAACTCTTCCTTTTCCTCCATAGCCCATTAATCCAGACTGTGATCAAGGAGGATAAGTGCCATTTAGATTCCACGAGGAAAGAGCTTATTGTGGATGGAAGGGTTAATGTATGAAGAGAGTTTGATAGCTCTGAACCTGTCCTCACTGGAGTTTAGAAAAATGGGAGGGTATATTATTGAAACCTATTGAGTACTGAAAGACTTCAGTAGAGTGGACATGGAGAGAACGTTTCCTATTGTGGGGGTGTCTAGGACCAGAGTGAACAGCCTCAGAATAGAAGGACGTCCCTTTAGAATGGAGATGAGGAAGAATTTCTTCAGCCAGAGGGCTGTGAATCTGTGGAATTCATTGCCGGAGACGGCTGTCAAGGCCAAATCATTGGGAATATTTAAAGCAGACGTTGATAGTTTCTTGATTAGCAAGGCCGTTAAGAGTTACAGGGAGAATGCTGGTGAATGGGGTTGAGGGGGAAAATAAATCAGCTATAATGGAATGGTGGAGCAGACTCGATGGGCCAAATGGCCTATTTCTGATCCTATGTCTTATGGTCTAATATCTATCTTGAACACCCGATGGCTGACATGTGAAAGGTAGCAACTCAGATGCAGGCAGGGAGAGCACGCGGCATCAGAGCGGGAGGCCCATCACTTCATGAATAATGCAATATGACAGTGCCGAGACAGTAATTTTTAGTTTACAATTTCAAGGGTCTGCTGGGGGTAGCAAGCACTTTTGTTGGTGATGCTCACATTAAGTCCTGGTTTAAGGATAGCATGCATTGTACAACCTGCACTCCCTCCCAAGTGTTGACACAATCCCATAGAACTGCATAGAAATTTAATCATTGCTGAGGTTAAAAGACATTCGATGAATGGAGATGTCAACTCAGTTTACGTACACAGTACAGCGAATGCCATTTATTATGTCACCATCAAAATGCCGGAGGAACTCAGCAGGCCAGGCAGCATCTAAGGAAAAGAATAAACAGCTGCCATTTCAGTCTGAGACTCTTCGTGAGTCCTGATGAAGTGTCTTGGCAGAACCATTGACTGTTTACGCTTTTCCATAGATGCTGCCTGGCCTGCTGAGTTCCTCCAGCATTTTGTGGGTGTTGCTCGGATTTCCAGCATCTGCGGATTTTCTCGTTTATTATGTCACCATCAACAGGTTAATTCCTCTCATGTCATGATTGATGAATTCAATTGAATTTAATTGACTTTTTACATCCTTCACATACAAGGACTGAAAATCTTTATGTTACATTTCTGTCTGAATGTTCAATGTGCAATTTATAGTAATTTAAAATAAATAGTATGCGCAACAAAACAGTTAATATAACATCAAAATATAATGGTATCAGCATGAATTAATCAGTCTGTCCCCAAGCCTTTGGGTCTTAGCTTTTATGCTGCAGTACCGTTTCCAAGATGGTGGCAGATGGAACAGTTTGTGGTTGGTGTGACTTAGATCCCCAATGATTCTTCGGGCCCTTTTTATGCATATGTCTCTGTAAATCTCCTTACCAGTGGGAAGTTCACAACCACCGATGCGCTGGGCTGTCTGCACCACTCTCTGCCGAGTCCTGCGATTCAGGGAAGTACAGTTCCCATACCAGGCAGTGATGCAGCTAGTCAGGATGCTCTCAGTAGTGCCCCTGTAGAAAGTCCTTAGGATTTGGGGACTCATGCCGAACTTTTTCAGCTGTCTGAGGTGAAAGAGGCGCTGTTGAGCTTTTTTCACCACACGCTGGTATGTAAAGATCATGTGAGATCTTTGGTGATGTTTATGCCGAGGACCTTAAAGCTTTTCACCCTCTCAACCCCAGATCCATTGATGTCAAAAGGGGTTAGCCTGTCTCCATTCCTCTTATAGTCCAAAACCAGCTTCTTTGTTTATGAGACATTGGGGGAGAGGTTGTTTACTTGACACCACTGTGTTAGAGTGATGACTTCCTCTCTGTAGGCTCTGTGGTCTGCACAGTGAAAATCTCGCGCAGTCAAAACCTTGGCGGCTAAACATACTTGGGATCCAAAGGTGCACTGCTGCAAACACTGCAGTCCCACTCACCAGAGAGACTCCTGCAAAAACTGCAATCCCACTCACCAGAGAGACGTCTGCAAAAACTGCAGTCCCACTCACCAGAGAGACGTCTGCAAAAACTGCAGTCCCATTCACCAGAGAGGCTCCTGCAAAAACTGCAGTCCCACTCACCAGAGAGGCTCCTGCAAAAACTGCAGTCCCACTCACCAGAGAGACTCCTGTAAAAACTGCAATCCCACTCACCAGAGAGACGTCTGTAAAAACTGCAGTCCCACTCACCAGAGAGACTCCTGTAAAAACTGCAGTCCCACTCACCAGAGAGACGTCTGCAAAAACTGCAGTCCCACTCACCAGAGAGACGTCTGCAAAAATTGCAGTCCCACTCACCAGAGAGTTTCCTGCAAAAACTGCAGTCCCACTCACCAGAGAGGCAACTGCAAAAACTGCAGTCCCACTCACCAGAGAGGCTCCTGCAAAAACTGCAGTCCCACTCACCAGAGAGACTCCTGTAAAAACTGCAATCCCACTCACCAGAGAGACGTCTGTAAAAACTGCAGTCCCACTCACCAGAGAGACTCCTGTAAAAACTGCAGTCCCACTCACCAGAGAGACGTCTGCAAAAACTGCAGTCCCACTCACCAGAGAGACGTCTGCAAAAATTGCAGTCCCACTCGCCAGTGAGGTTCCTGCAAAAACTGCAGTCCCACTCACCAGAGAGGCAACTGCAAAAACTGCAGTCCCATTCACCGGAGAGATTCCTGCAGAAACTGCAGTCCCACTCACCAGTGAGACAAATGGAAAAACTGCAGTCCCACGCACCAGTGAGACAACTACAAAAACTGCAGTCCCACTCATCAGAGAGGCTCCTGCAGAAACTGCAGTCCCACTCACCAGAGAGGTTCCTGCAGAGACAGCAATCCCACTCACCAGAGAGACGTCTGCAAAAACTGCAGTCCCACTCACCAGAGAGGCTCCTGCAAAAACTGCAGTCCCACTCACCAGAGAGGCTCCTGTGAAAATTGCAGTCCCAGTCAACAGAGAGATCCCTGCAGAAACTGCAGTCCCAGTCACCAGAGAAACGTCTGTCAAAACAACAATCCCACTCGCCAGAGAGACGTCTGCAAAAACTGCAGTCCCACTCACCAGAGAGGTTCCTGCAAAAATTGCAGTCCCACTCACCAGAGAGGCTTCTGCATAAACTGCAGTCCCACTCACCAGAGAGGTTCCTGCAAAAACTACAGTCCCACTCACCAGAGAGATGTCTGCAAAAACTGCAATCCCACTCACCAGAGCGAGTTCTGCATAAACTGCAGTCCCACTCACCAGAGAGACGTCTGCAAAAACTGCAGTCCCACTCACCAGAGAGTTTCCTGCAAAAACTGCAGTCCCACTCACCAGAGCGAGTTCTGCAAAAACTGCAGTCCAACTCACCAGAGAGGTTCTTGCAAAAACTGCAGTCCCATTCACTAGGGAGACAACAGCAAAAACTGCAGTCCCACTCACCAGAGAGACGTCTGCAAAAACTGCAGTCCCAATCACTAGAGAGGCTCCTGCATAAACTGCAGTCCCACTCACCAGAGAGACAACTGCAAAAACTGCAGTCCCACTCACCAGAGAGGCTCCTGCATAAACTGCAGTCCCACTCACCAGAGAGACAACTGCAAAAACTGCAGTCCCACTCACCAGAGAGATCCCTGCAGAAACTGCAGTCCCACTCACCAGAGAGACGTCTGCAAAAACTGCAGTCCCACTCACCAGAGAGGCTCCTGCATAAACTGCAGTCCCACTCACCAGAGAGGCTTCTGCAAAAACTGCAGTCCCACTCACCAGAGAGGCTTCTGCAAAAACTGCAGTCCCACTCACCAGAGAGATGTCTGCAAAAACTGCAGTCCCACTCACCAGAGATGTTCCTGCAAAAATGCAGTCCCACTCACCAGTGAGGTTCCTGCAAGAACTGCAGTCCCACTCACCAGAGAGACAACTGCAAAAACTGCAATCCCACTCACCAGTAGAGAGAACCGCTAAAACTGCAGTCTCTCTCACCAGTGATACGCCCACAAAAACTGCAGTCCCATTCACTAGAGAGGCTCCCGCAAAAACTGCAGTCCCACTCACCAGAGAGACAACTGCAAAAACTGCAGTCCCACTCACCAGAGAGACGTTTGCAAAAACTGCAGTCCCACTCACCAGAGAGGCTCCTGCAGAAACTGCAATCCCATTCACTAGGGAGAGAACAGCAAAAACTGCAGTCCCACTCACCAGAGAGACGTCTGCAAAAACTGCAGTCCCACGCACCAGTTGACAACTACAAAAACTGCAGTCCCACTCATCAGAGAGGCTCCTGCAGAAACTGCAGTCCCACTCACCAGAGAGGTTCCTGCAGAGACAGCAATCCCACTCACCAGAGAGACGTCTGCAAAAACTGCAGTCCCACTCACCAGAGAGGCCTCTGCAAAAACTGCAGTCCCACTCACCAGAGAGATGTCTGCAAAAACTGCAGTCCCACTCACCCGGGAGGTTCCTGCAAAAACTGCAGTCCCACTCACCAGTGAGACAACTGCAAAAACTACAGTCCCACTCACCGGTGAGACAACTGCAAAACTGCAGTCCCACTCACCAGAGAGGTTCTTGCAAAAGCTGCAGTCCCACTCACCAGAGAGGTTCTTGCAAAAGCTGCAGTCCCACTCACCAGAGAGGTTCTTGCAAAAACTGCAGTCCCATTCACCAGAGAGGCTCCTGTGAAAATTGCAGTCCCACTCAACAGAGAGATCCCTGCAGAAACTGCAGTCCCACTCACCAGAGAGATGTCTGCAAAAACTGCAGTCCCACTCACCAGAGAGACGTCTGCAAAAACTGCAGTCCCACTCACCAGAGAGGCCCCTGCAAAAACTGCAGTCCCATTCACCAGAGAGACTCCTGTAAAAACTGCAGCCCCACTCACCAGAGAGGTTCCTGCAGAAACTGCAGTCCCACTCACCAGAGAGACGTCTGCAAAAACTGCAGTCCCACTCACCAGAGAGGCCTCTGCAAAAACTGCAGTCCCACTCACCAGAGAGACTTCTGCAAAAACTGCAGTCCCACTCACCAGAGAGACTCCTGCAGAAACTGCAGTCCCATTCACCAGAGAGACGTCTGCAAAAACTGCAGTCCCATTCACTAGGGAGAAAACAGCAAAAACTGCAGTCCCACTCACCAGAGAGACGTCTGCAAAAACTGCAGTCCCACTCACCAGAGAGACGTCTGCAAAAACTGCAGTCCCACTCACCAGAGAGGCCTCTGCAAAAACTGCAGTCCCACTCACCAGAGAGGCTCCTGCATAAACTGCAGTCCCACTCACCAGAGAGATGTCTGCAAAAACTGCAGTCCCATTCACTAGGGAGACAACAGCAAAAACTGCAGTCCCACTCACCAGAGATGTTCCTGCAAAACTGCAATCCCACTCACCAGTAGAGAGAACCGCAAAAACTGCAGTCTCTCTCACCAGTGATACGCCTACAAAAACTGCAGTCCCATTCACTAGAGAGGCTCCTGCAAAAACTGCAGTCCCACTCACCAGAGAGATGTCTGCAAAAACTGCAGTCCCACTCACCAGAGAGACAACTGCATAAACTGCAGTCCCACTCACTAGAGAGACTCCTGCTGAAACTGCAGTCCCACTCAGAAGTCAAAATCCTGCAAAAACTGCAGTCCCACTCACCAGTGAGACTACTTCAAAAACTGCAGTCCCACTAACCAGAGAGTTTCCTGCAAAAACTGCAGTCCCACTCACCAGAGAGACGTCTGCAAAAACTGCAGTCCCACTCACCAGAGAGGCTTCTGCAAAAACTGCAGTCCCACTCACCAGAGAGACGTCTGCAAAAACTGCAGTCCCACTCACCAGAGAGACTCCTGTAAAAACTGCAGTCCCACTCACCAGAGAGGCTTCTGAAAAAACTGCAGTCCCACTCACCAGAGAGACAACTGCAAAAACTGCAATCCCACTCACCAGTAGAGAGAACCGCAAAAACTGCAGTCTCTCTCACCAGTGATACGCCTACAAAAACTGCAGTCCCATTCACTAGAGAGGCTCCCGCAAAAACTGCAGTCCCACTCACCAGAGAGACAACTGCAAAAACTGCAGTCCCACTCACCAGAGAGACGTCTGCAAAAACTGCAGTCCCACTCACCAGAGAGACGTCTGCATAAACTGCAGTCCCACTCACCAGAGAGGCCTCTGCAAAAACTGCAGTCCCACTCACCAGAGAGATGTCTGCAAAAACTGCAGTCCCATTCACTAGGGAGACAACAGCAAAAACTGCAGTCCCACTCACCAGAGATGTTCCTGCAAAACTGCAATCCCACTCACCAGTAGAGAGAACCGCAAAAACTGCAGTCTCTCTCACCAGTGATACGCCTACAAAAACTGCAGTCCCATTCACTAGAGAGGCTCCCGCAAAAACTGCAGTCCCACTCACCAGAGAGGCTCCCGCAAAAACTGCAGTCCCACTCACCAGAGAGACAACTGCAAAAACTGCAGTCCCACTCACCAGAGAGACAACTGCATAAACTGCAGTCCCACTCACCAGAGAGAGAACAGCAAAAACTGCAGTCCCACTCACCAGAGAGACTCCTGCTGAAACTGCAGTCCCACTCAGAAGTCAAAATCCTGCAAAAACTGCAGTCCCACTCACCAGTGAGACTACTTCAAAAACTGCAGTCCCACTAACCAGAGAGTTTCCTGCAAAAACTGCAGTCCCACTCACCAGAGAGACAACTGCAGAAACTGCAGTCCCACTCACCAGAGAGACTCCTGTAAAAACTGCAGTCCCACTCACCAGAGAGGCTTCTGAAAAAACTGCAGTCCCACTCACCAGAGAGACAACTGCAAAAACTGCAATCCCACTCACCAGTAGAGAGAACCGCAAAAACTGCAGTCTCTCTCACCAGTGATACGCCTACAAAAACTGCAGTCCCATTCACTAGAGAGGCTCCCGCAAAAACTGCAGTCCCACTCACCAGAGAGACAACTGCAAAAACTGCAGTCCCACTCACCAGAGAGACGTCTGCAAAAACTGCAGTCCCACTCACCAGAGAGACGTCTGCATAAACTGCAGTCCCACTCACCAGAGAGGCCTCTGCAAAAACTGCAGTCCCACTCACCAGAGAGATGTCTGCAAAAACTGCTGTCCCATTCACTAGGGAGACAACAGCAAAAACTGCAGTCCCACTCACCAGAGATGTTCC
Organism: Mobula birostris; assembly: GCF_030028105.1. Lineage (NCBI taxonomy): Eukaryota > Metazoa > Chordata > Chondrichthyes > Myliobatiformes > Myliobatidae > Mobula > Mobula birostris. Next base: position 42,136,775 of record NC_092387.1, read on the forward strand.
TGCAAAACTGCAATCCCACTCACCAGTACAGAGAACCGCAAAAACTGCAGTCTCTCTCACCAGTGATACGCCTACAAAAACTGCAGTCCCATTCACTAGAGAGGCTCCCGCAAAAACTGCAGTCCCACTCACCAGAGAGATGTCTGCAAAAACTGCAGTCCCACTCACCAGAGAGACGTCTGCAAAAACTGCAGTCCCACTCACCAGAGAGATCCCTGCAGAAACTGCAGTCCCACTCACCAGAGAGATGTCTGCAAAAACTGCAGTCCCACTCACCAGAGAGACGTCTGCAAAAACTGCAGTCCCACTCACCAGAGAGACAACTGCAAAAACTGCAGTCCCACTCACTAGAGAGACTCCTGCTGAAACTGCAGTCCCACTCAGAAGTCAAAATCCTGCAAAAACTGCAGTCCCACTCACCAGTGAGACTACTTCAAAAACTGCAGTCCCACTAACCAGAGAGTTTCCTGCAAAAACTGCAGACCCACTCTCCAGAGAGACGTCTGCAAAAACTACAATCCCACTCACCAGACAGACGTCTGCAAAAACTGCAGCCCCACTCACCAGAGAGACGCCTGCAAAAACTAGAATCCCACTCACCAGAGAGGCTCCTGCAAAAACTGCAGTCCCATTCACTAGGGAGACAACAGCAAAAACTGCAGTCCCACTCACCAGAGAGATGTCTGCAAAAACTGCAGTCCCACTCACCAGTGAAACTCCTGCAAAAACTGCAGTCCCACTCACCAGAGAGTCTCATGCAAAAACTGCAGTCTCTCTCACCAGAGAGATCCCCGCAAAAACTGCAGTCCCACTCACCAGAGAGATTCCTGCAAAAACTGCAGTCCAACTCACGAGGAGACCCCTGCAAAAACTGCAGTCCCACTCACCGGAGAGACAACTGCAAAAACTGCAGTCCCACTCACCAGAGAGATTCCTGCAAAAACTGCAGTCCAACTCACGAGGAGACCCCTGCAAAAACAGCAATCCCACTCACCAGTGAGACAACTGCAAAAACTACAGTCCCACTCACCAGTGAGACTACTTCAAAAACTGCAGTCCCACTAACCAGAGAGTTTCCTGCAAAAACTGCAGTCCCACTCACCAGAGAGATTCCTGCAGAAACTGCAGTCACACTCACCAGAGAGGTGTCTGCAAAAACTGCAGTCCCATTCACTAGGGAGACAACAGCAAAAACTGCAGTCCCACTCACCAGAGAGATTCCTGCAGAAACTGCAGTCCCACTCACCAGAGAGGTTCTTGCAAAAACTGCAGTCCCATTCACCAGAGAGATCCCTGCAGAAACTGCAGTCCCACTCACCAGAGAGATCCCTGCAAAAACTGCAGTCCCACTCACCAGAGAGGCTCCTGCAAAAACTGCAGTCCCACTCACCAGAGAGGCTCCTGCAAAAACTGCAGTCCCACTCACCAGAGAGATGTCTGCAAAAACTGCAGTCCCACTCACCAGAGAGGCTTCTGAAAAAACTGCAGTCCCACTCACCAGAGAGGTTCTTGCAAAAACTGCAGTCCCATTCACTAGGGAGCCAACAGCAAAAACTACAGTCCCACTCACCAGAGAGATCCCTGCAAAAACTACAGTCCCACTCACCAGAGAGATCCCTGCAAAAACTGCAGTCCCACTCACCAGAGAGGCTCCTGCAAAAACTGCAGTCACACTCACCAGAGAGATGTCTGCAAAAACTGCAGTCCCACTCACCAGAGATGTTCCTGCAAAAATGAAGTCCCACTCACCAGTGAGGTTCCTGCAAGAACTGCAGTCCCACTCACCAGAGAGACAACTGCAAAAACTGCAATCCCACTCACCAGTAGAGAGAACCGCAAAAACTGCAGTCTCTCTCACCAGTGATACGCCTACAAAAACTGCAGTCCCATTCACTAGAGAGGCTCCCGCAAAAACTGCAGTCCCACTCACCGGAGAGGCTCCCGCAAAAACTGCAGTCCCACTCACCAGAGAGACAACTGCAAAAACTGCAGTCCAACTCACGAGGAGACCCCTGCAAAAACTGCAGCCCACTCACCAGAGAGACAACTGCAAAAACTGCAGTCCCACTCACCAGAGAGATCCCCGCAAAAACTGCAGTCCCACTCACTAGAGAGACTCCTGCTGAAACTGCAGTCCCACTCACCAGAGAGTTTCCTGCAAAAACTGCAGACCCACTCTCCAGAGAGACGTCTGCAAAAACTACAATCCCACTCACCAGACAGACGTCTGCAGAAACTGCAGTCCCACTCACCAGAGAGACTCCTGCAGAAACTGCAGTCCCACTCACCAGAGAGACGCCTGCAAAAACTAGAATCCCACTCACCAGAGAGACGTCTGCAAAAACTGCCGTCCCACTCACCAGAGAGATCGTTGGAAAAACAGCAGCCCCACTCACCAGTGAAACTCCTGCAAAAACTGCAGTCCCACTCACCAGAGAGTGTCATGCAAAAACTGCAGTCTCTCTCACCAGAGAGATCCCCGCAAAAACTGCAGTCCCACTCACCAGAGAGATTCCTGCAAAAACTGCAGTCCAACTCACGAGGAGACCCCTGCAAAAACTGCAGTCCCACTCACCAGTGAGACAACTGCAAAAACTACAGTCCCACTCACCAGTGAGACTACTTCAAAAACTGCAGTCCCACTAACCAGAGAGTTTCCTGCAAAAACTGCAGTCCCACTCACCAGAGAGACGTCTGCAAAAACTGCAGTCCCACTCACCAGAGAGGCTTCTGCAAAAACTGCAGTCCCACTCACCAGAGAGACGTCTGCAAAAACTGCAGTCCCACTCACCAGAGAGGCTCCTGTAAAAACTGCAGTCCCACTCACCAGAGAGATGTCTGCAAAAACTGCAGTCCCATTCACTAGGGAGACAACAGCAAAAACTGCAGTCCCACTCACCAGAGATGTTCCTGCAAAAACTGCAGTCCCACTCACCAGAGAGACTCCTGCAAAAACTGCAGTCCCACTCACCAGAGAGATCCCTGCAGAAACTGCAGTCCCACTCACCAGAGAGACTTCTGCAAAAACTGCAGTCCCACTCACCAGATAGACAACCTCAAAAACTGCAGTCCCACTCACGAGGAGACCCCTGCAAAAACTGCAGTCCCACTCACTAGAGGCGCCTGCAAAAACTGCAGTCCCACTCACCAGAGGTGCCTGCAAAAACTGCAGTCCCACTCACCAGAGGTGCCTGCAAAAACTGCTGCCACCTATAAAGCGTAATAAGAGCTATTTATTAGTGTTGCTGTGATAAGAGAAGCTGCCTACTGTAAATTGTCAGGATCAGCGTTATTTTGCCCTTGGTTCCACCTTACCTTTATCCAGTAGCTCTGAGTAGAGCCTCAGAGTGAGGCCAATTATGGGAGTAGTAAACTCAAGAGGCAATCCATTTCCCACATATCTTTGCATAACCTTGTGCTCCACTTGGTTGGTCTGAAAGACGTATTGTCCTATGAGACTTTTCTTTGCCCTGGATCACATTGCTTTCTGCTGACATTCAGTGGATCGGTTACTGCAGGTGAATCTTGTAGCCGATCTTACCATGAAAAACTGTAATGGTTGTGTGCTGCAAGACGGCATCTTTCTGTGGGTATACTTGCAGAGCTGAAGACTTGTGGGATGGCCTTCCGATAATTGGCATTTTCATCAGAGGTATAAGAATGTGACTGAAGGTCAGGAAAGTATGAATACTGGTCCTTCCAGCGTTGTAACTAACAGTTCATTTACCTCCCGCTTTTGATCAGATATATTTGAGGATAATATTAGCCTTGTCATCTTTACTTTGACTCTTGCTGCATTGAAGCATTTCTGTATTGTGTTACTGGACAAATAATTTCATAGCAATGTATACTTCATAAAGTCTTGTGTGAAGTTAGGTGATCCTGACAGTTTTCAAGCTATTAGATTGTCCCTGAAAATAGATCTAAAGATGCTTCCTAATGGTTATCGTATAACCTAAAAAAAAAATGCGTTGTCTGACATCATTCATCTCCCCTACTCCCCCTACTCTGACACTTCCCCCAGCTGTGCTGTCTCAGAAAAGGGGTCAAGCTGTTCGGACTGTACTTTGGGTGGCTTAATTCATTCTTGTGTTTGGGATGGAGACGTACTGTAGCGTCCCTGAAGGTAGCAGCAGAAGGAGATGGGAAGGAGAAGAAAACCCCTTTTTCTACCTGTGGGAGACATGCCTCAAAATAAACAGTACTGTGCAAAAGTCTTAGGCACATGTACGTAGTTAGGGTCCGTAAGATTTTTGCACAGTACTGGAGTAATTTTCTGTATTGCACTGTACTGCTACCGCAAAATAAAACAAACTTCATGACATGTGAGTCTTGATAAACCTGGTTCAAATAGGAGTCTATATTGTGGACTCAGAGTGGGGGCAGGGAGAAGGGAATCATGGTTGGGAAGAGGGGAAGGGAGAGGGGAGAGAGTGGGAAGCACCAGAGGGGCATTCTGTAAAGATCAATAAACCGGTTGTTTGGAATCAAATTACCTTGACTGACATCTTATGGTCTCAGTGCTGGGTGTATCTGTACCCACACCAACCCCTGTCCCGGCACTCCTGCTCTACCACCTGTCCCATACCCCTCCCGGGGCACTCTACCCTCACCATTCCCAATATCCTTTGTTCCACCACATTTACAAACTCGCTCATTGTTCCATGTTGATAAATACAGTACTGTGGAAAAGTCTGAGGCACCTTAGCTGTAAATACTAGAGGTGATTGATAATTTCGTGGCCTAAGGTAGAAGGAAATGAGTTATTAACTTCAAACTTTCTGCATAATCACTCAAAGCGTTGAACTGCTTATGCATTAATGAGAGCTGTACAACTCATCTCCTTCTACCTTAGGCCACAAACTTATCAATCATCCCTGCTGTGGACACTTTCTGGAGGTCTAAGATCTGTATGCTCCACGACCGCTGCACTAAATGTAGGAGGGGACTATGTTGAAAAAGAAATATGTTAAGGTTTCTAAGCTTGACTCCTTCTACCTTAGGCCACGAACTTATCAATCACCCCTCATATGTGCCTAGGAGTTTTGCGTAGTATTGTGCAGTGCTATAAATGTATTCACCACCCCTGGAAGTTTTCACATTTTATTGTTTTACAACATTGAAGCATAATGGATTTCATTTGGCATTTTTTGACAATATTCAACAGAAAAGGACTCTTTTGTGTCAAAGTGAAAACAGACCTCTACAAAGTGATCTAAATTAATTACAAATGTAAAACACAAAATAATTGATTGCATAAGTATTCACTCCCTTCAAGTCAGTATTTAGTAGATGCACCTTTGGCAGCAATTACAGTTTTGAGTCTATGTGGATAATCTCTATCAGCTTTGCACATCTGGATACTGCAGTTTTTCCCCATTCCTCTAAACAAAACTGCTCAAGCTCTGTCAGATTGCATGGGGATCATGATTGAGCAGCACTTTTCAAGTCCAGCCACAAATTTTCAAATTCTCTGGATTCTGACTTGGCCACTCCAGGACATTAACTTTGCTGTTTTCAAGCCATTCCTGTGTAGCTTTGGCTTTATGCTTGGGGTCACTGTCTTGCTGGAAAACAAATCTTCCAAGTCACAGTTCTCTTGCAGGCTGCATTAGGTTATTCTCCAGGATTTCCCTGTATTTTGCTGCATTCATTTTACCCTCTATCTTCACAAGCCTTCCAGGGCCTGCTGCAGTGAAGCATCCCCGCAGCACAATGCAGCCACCACCATGCTTCACGGTAGAGATAGTATGTTTTTGATGATGTGCAGTGTTTGGCTTATGCAAAGCATAATGTTTAGTCTGATGGCCATAAAGCTCAATTTCGGTTTCATCAGACCATAGAACTTTGTTCCAGCTGACTTTGGTCTCCCACATTCCTTCTGGCAAGCTCTAGCTGAGCTTTCATGTGAGTTTTTTTTAACAGTAGCTTTCTCTTTGCAACTTTCCCATAAAGCCGTGACTGGTGGAGCACCCGGGCAACAGTTGTTTGTTCTCAACAGCTGAAGTTGTAACGCCTCCGGAGTTGTCATAGGTCTCTTGGTGGCCTCCCTCAGTAATCCCCTTTTTGCACGGTCACTCAGTTTTTGAGGACAGCCTACTCCAGGCAGATTTACAGCTGTGCCATATTCTTTCCATTTCTTGATGGTTGACTTAACTGTACTCCAAGGGATTTTCAGTGAGTCGGAAATTTTCTTTCATTCATCTCCTGACTTGTGCTTTTCAATAACTTTTCGCGGAGTTGCTTGGAGTGTTCTTTTGTCTTCATGGTGTAGTTTTAGTCAGGATACTGACTCACCAGCAGTTGGACCTTCCAGATACAGGTGTATTTTTACTACAATGAATTGAAATACCTTGACTGCACCCAGGACTTCGAAATCAGATCTGCATTTAACTAGTTCTGGGACTTCTAACATTAATTGGCTGCACCAGTAATGATTTGGTGTGTCATATTAAAGGGAGGTAAATACATATACAATCAATTATTTTGTGTTAGATCACTTTGGAGAGATCTGTTTTCACTTTGACACAAATGAGTCTTTTTCTGTTGATCAGTGTTAAAAAAGCTAAATTAAATCCACTGTGATTCAATGTTGTGAAACAATAAAACTTGAAAACTTCAAAGGTGGGGGATACTTTTCATAAGCACTTATTCACCCTTCATATTGTTTTAGATACTTACAGATTTTTGCTCAATCGAAAGTTTCCTTGGGGTTGCATGGTAGCATAACACTATTAGAGCACCAGAGACCTGGATTCAATTCCCATCGCTGTCTGTAAGGAGCTTGTATGTTCTTCCCCTGACCACGTGGGTTTCCTCTGGGTGCTTCAGTTTCCTCCCACATTCCAAAGACATATGGGTTAGTAGGTTAATTGGTTATGGGTATAATTAGGCAGCATGGGCTCGTTGGACTGGAAAGGCTTGTTCATTCTGTAACTCTAAATATATAAAATTATAATAGCCATTGAAGGGTGTATGCTGAGAGAAACATGAAGCTAAAATTGCTAAAGACTGATACATAATTCCAAAACATCTGCAAAAAACAAAAAAATGTACACTTACCATACAAGAGGAAACTAATTTACAAGATGGCAGGTATATGATACGTCTATGTGTGAAGATGGTGATGGTATTGGGTTTGTTGTCCATGAAGTTAAGAACTCAAACAAAGATCTTAAGCCCTGTCCAGTGTAGATAGCTACAGATACCCTCACTGGTTATACTGTAGCCACCTCCTCTTTAAAGGCTGGATCACTTCCCTATGTATTTTCCATGGCTAGTTTAGCTGCCAATACCCACTATTTGAGTAGTGGGCCCCCTTCTCTGCAAAGAGGACATACACTCAGCTAACAAAGTAGTTTAAGCGCAGTTCATTTATTTTTAATGGTACACAGTTAAATTTTGATAAAATTCACAGGTGAAAGCTATCTTAGAAAAGGTTTTCAAATTCCAAGCAAACAATTACTAAAACACCAAGGATTTCCAAGTCACAGGTACAATTCCTATAAGCTAAAAAGACATACCAACAAGTTGCTGTTGATTGAGTCAACCATGGCAGAAATCAAAGGCAGAAGAATGGTTTTTAGTCACCCCATCTTTCTGTCATTCATCTTGACTTTTTCCAACAAGCCTGAGTGCTCTCTTACATCTATACTTTTTTTTGCTATTTGGTGACTTCCCAGCAACATAACTTTGCTGGGAAATTCACACATATGATCTAAAAACTTCTGGGGACAGAGATCCAAGAACCCAAAATTAATGTTGTTAGAGCTGATACTCTGAGTACACAAGTCTCCAACTATTGATAGATCAGCTGTTTGATACGCAAAGAGATAGGCATCTGTTAGTCTCATGAGGCCATGGATTTGCGCCTTGGAAGATTTCCAGGGCGCAGGCCTGGGCAAGGTTGTATGGAAGACTAGCAGTTGCCCATGCTGCAAGTCTCCCCTCTCCACGCCACTGATGTTGTCCAAGGGAAGGGCATTAGGGCTGATACAGTTTGGCACCGGTGTTGTCGCAGAGAAGTGTGTGGTTAAGAGCCTTGCTCAAGGACACGACATGCTGCCTCAGCTGAGACTCGAAGTAGCGACCTTCAGATCACCAGACCAACGCCTTGACCACTTGGCCACGCGCCAACACACACCAGGAGATAGTATCAATCTGGTGTGCAAGTTTCCTTGAACTAAATAATTTAGCCAGCATGCAGGTAGTCCCATGCTGTAGGCCATCAGTCTGTGCTCTCTAGATAATGCTGTGTGTTTGCAAAGCTGTCCTTTTAACTTCGAATTTAACTTTGATTATGGTTTGCCATTAACATTAAGAACTGAAGACTGGTTCTTGTTTGTGGCAAGAACATGCAGAAGGAATATTGGTTCGAAGTTTAACTTACTCAGAAACAACTCTTTAACCCCTGGAAGAGTCAGCTACTGTGCTAGAAAGCTGAGCTTGGCAAAAAGCTGCTCAGGACCTGGAAAGTGAATATCCATCTGAGAAACACTGGGGCATAGAGAGGTGACAACAGTTAACGTGCTAACGTTAATATATAAAGAAAGAACGAACTAACCAACCAAACATCTTGTCACAAGGGCAACCCTCTAAGTTCAGAGAATTGGACTTGTATGACTTATACAATATGCTTCACTGAACATTAGTTCAAGTCTCAGATCAGATATAGCCATGACTTAGCTGAAAGAGGTGGAATATCAGCGTAGACTGGCTTGTTATGATTAACTAAATTAGTTAATTTCCTTGTATAATTAAGTTTAAACCTCTGCAAAAATTGTCAGCAAGCTTGAATATTTCTTGTTTTTAAACTTGAGTTATTGTTTGAATTTCATGCTCATTCAAATTAACTGGTATTCTTCAGTACAACAATTTACATCACAATAAATTGACAGATTTTGTGTAGAATGTTGGTTGCAACTCCCTCATGTTCGCCTCAGGAAACAAATCCGATGTGAAAATCCGTCTTCCATACATTTATTAGCTAACACCACCATTGCTTTTGAGACGACACATTTAACACCAACAGGGTTGAATTATGAGTCATTTCATGCTTTAAATGGGATTAACTATTCTAATGTGGTTGGAATGTAAACCCATTTTGCACCTGTCTGGGCCTATGCATGAACATGTTTGACTACACAATAACCTGTGCAAATTAGTAGCCGCCAGGGTATTGGGCCTGGATCGTAAGAAGCACAGTGGCTTACATTAGGAGCCTGCTGAGGCTCAAAGTGGCACAGGAAGAGACCTTAATTCACAATGCTCCCTTGGAAAATAACATTCTCAGAAGTGAGTTGCTCCAGCCAGAATATGATTAACAGCCCATTCATCGAAAATGCTGCAAGACATGGTTCCGTGAAGAAGCTGCAATCATTTGACCCGAGGAAGGGATGGTAGCCATAGCAACGTAATAAAGGTAGTTACTCTTCTTCCTTCATTTGTTTTCATGTGTCATGAAAGGAATTGCACATCATTCTATTTGTGCTGCAGTAGAAATAAATTCTCATCTTGTAGAAGTGCTTTCTGTCATCTGGATAATGGTCATGACTGCTGTGTCAGTCAATTACTGGAATAGTGTGGAACAAGCTGGTGAGGTGCTATTCTGCATTACATCTTTAAAAGCACTGTCTGCAGTGCACACCTATTATTGTTCTCTCCATATAGATTGGCTGATATTCTACTTCAGACTATAATTCTCAGAACTATGCAGGACAGTGCATTGTTCCTCCACATTGAGACATGTTTTGGTTTCCTGTCTATTGAAGACTCACTCAAATTTCCCAGTACTCCCCAGTCCTCTTCAAAATTAATGGGCCATCTGTCAAACATTGAGAGGCTTTCAGAACAGCTCAGATTTTGAAAACCTATTATCCTTTTTAGGAAATTGATTGGTGTGAGATTTTGATAGAATTCTTTGTGATATCCAACTTCAGAGATTGATTTTCATGGTTAGAGAGTTGAGAGGAAGATATAAAAAAAGATCATGTTTGTCTGCTTTTCAGAAGGTTTCTTGACTAATTCGGGGCCAAGTTCTTGCCGTTCTTGGATCACAGCCTCGGGAGTAATGCTTCTCATTTGAAAAGAAAGCTAGAGTTAGTAATATTGATCATGAATCTACCAGACTGACCTGAAAACTCACCTCATCTACCACTGCTGTTCAGTAAAGAAACTTCCCTTCATCATGGACACCGCCCCCCCCACACCCCCACCATCCAGGCCATGCTTCCTTCTTGCTACTGCCATTGGGAAGTAGGTACAGGAGCTGTAGGTCCCACTATCAGGTTCATAGTCATAGTCATAGTCATACTTTATTGATCCCAGGGGGAAATTGGTTTTCATTACAGTTGCACCATAAATAGTAAATAGTAATAGAACCATAAATAGTTAAATAGCAATATGTAAGTTATGCCAGTAAATTATGAAATAAGTTCAGGACCAGCCTGTTGGCTCAGGGTGTCTGACCCTCCAAGGGAGGAGTTGTAAAGTTTGATGGCCACAGGCAGGAATGACTTCCTATGATGCTCAGTGCTGCATCTTGGAGGAATGAGTCTCTGGCTGAATGTACTCCTGTGCCCATCCAGTACATTATGTAGTGGATGGGAGACATTGACCAAGATGGCATGCAACTTAGACAGCATCCTCTTTTCAGACACCACCGTCAGAGAGTCCAGTTCCATCCCCACAACATCACTGGCCTTACGAATAAGTTTGTTGATTCTGTTGGTGTCTGCTACCCTCAGCCTACTGCCCCAGCACACAACAGCAAACATGATAGCACTGGCCACCACAGACTCGTAGAACATCCTCAGCATCGTCCGGCAGATGTTAAAGCATCTTAGTCTCCTCAGGAAATAGAGACGGCTCTGACCCTTCTTGTAGACAGCCTCAGTATTCTTAGACCAGTCCAGTTTGTTGTCAATTCGTATCCCCAGGTATTTGTAATCCTCCACCATGTCCATACTGACCCCCTGGATGGAAACAGGGGTCACCAGTACCTTAGCTCTCCTCAAGTCTACCACCAGCTCCTTAGTCTTTTTCACATTAAGCTGCAGATAACTCTGCTCACACCATGTGACAAAGTTTCCTACCATAGCCCTGTACTCAACCTCATCTCCCTTACTGATGCATCCAACTATGGCAGAGTCATCTGAAAACTTCTGAAGATGACAAGACTCTGTGCGGTAGTTGAAGTCCGAGGTGTAACTGGTGAAGAGAAAGGGAGACAAAACAGTCCCCTGTGGAGCCCCAGAGCTGCTGATCACTCTGTCGGACACACAGTGTTGCAAGCACACGTACTATGGTCTGCCAGACAGGTAATCAAGAATCTATGACAACAGGGGAACATCCACCTGCATCGCTGTCAGCTTCTCCCCCAGCAGAGCAGGGCGGATGGTGTTGAACGCACTGGAGAAGTCAAAAAACATGACCCTCACAGTGCTCGCTGGCTTGTCCAGGTGGGCGTAGACATGGTTCAGCAGGTAGACGATGGCATCCTCAACTCCTAGTCGGGGCTAGTAGGTGAACTGGAGGGGATCTAAATGTGGCCTGACCATAGGCCGGAGCAGCTCAGGAACAGTTATCACCCTTCAGTCAGGATGACTTCACCTACCGCAACACTGATCTGATTCCACAACCTAGAGACTTACTTTCAAGTTTTCTACAATATGTTCTCAACATTATTTGTTTGCTTGTTTATTTATTTATTTATTTATTGTATTTGCACTGTTTGCCTTCTCTTGCACATTGGTATTTGTTCGTCTCTGTGTGTATATTTTCATTGATTCCATCATGTTTCTTTGTATCTGCTGTGAATGCCTGCAAAAAATTCTAGATTCAAGGTTGTTTGACGCCATTTCCAGTACACATGCGTAAAGGAGAATTAAATCATTGTTACTCCAGATCCGAAGAGCACAAAAAAAAACACAGAATAAGATAAAGAACACTATAATAAAAAAGCCCAATAAATAGAAACAAGTAAGATAGTTGAGATATATATATATAGATTGATTGTGTGTCTATAAAGTAACACTATGCACAGAAGGGGTGATTGATAAGTCTGTGGCCTGAGGTAGAAGGAGATGAGTTATTAACTTCAAACTTTCTGCATTTTCACTCAAAGAGTTGAACTGCATGTACATGTAACTAGAGCTGTATAACTCATCTCCTTCTACCTTAGGCCACAAACTTATCAATCATCCCTGCTGCGGACACTTTCTGGAGGTCCAAGATCCGTATGCTCCACGACCGCTGGACTAAGTGTGTACATGTAGGAGGGGACTATGTTGAAAGATAAATGTGCTAGGTTTTCTAAAATTGACTCCTTCTACCTTAGGCCACGAACTTATCAGTCACCCCTCATCAAGTGACTCTGACGGGAAATAGTGAAGTAGTGTTGGCGAGGGGGGTATAGTGGGGTAGGTTAGTAGGTGGAGGTGTCAATCAGCCTTACTGCTTGGGGAAAGTGACTGGTTTTGAATCTGGTCCTCCTGACATGAGCGCTACGCAGCCCTCCTCTGTAATGGAAGTCCACAAGTAGGGTTAACTTCAGTGTAATAACATGGTGAGATATATGTACATCGATATTACATTTACTTTGAATGATTTTGCCCTTACTTGGACTGGATCCAAAGTCTTAACTCTCCATTGAAGTGACTAAGCAAGCCATTCAGTTGTGTTAAAAATTGAGGAATATAGCTCACCACCTTGGGGATGGTCAATAAAATTGTTGCCTTGCAGGTGATGCCCACATCTTGTAAAGTGAATAATCATAATGAACTGCATAAAAATTATTTTAAAGTCAAACATTTATGAAATAAATAGTTCTGGGAAATAACCACTAGTTAATGGGACATGGAAAAAAAAAGTGATCCATATTCCTGTGAATTCAGTAACACTGCAGAGGATCGATATCCAGTGGTGAGATGTACCCTTGACTCCTTCCTTCAACAACTCCTCAAAAGCAGTAACTAGAGATATAAAGGGAACTGGATCCTTATTATCGGTGTTTTAAATTGCTGAATCAATGGTACGATGGATTAGAGCAATTCTTCTATATATAGAAAGTAGTAGAAATCCAAAATTTATTCAAAAGTAGTCTGAATTTAACAAATAACTGTGCCAATATTATGGAAGCCAATGTAAGTGTTCTAGCACATGCCTGGGGAGCTGTGATGAATTTGGAAAGTACTTTCTCAAATCGGTTACAAGTGATGGGGAGAAAATTGTCCCCTTTATCAATTGTGAATCCAGTACTAGAAGTGTGCATTGATCCTGACTGACTGAATGCCCTCCCATAAATGATTATTTTTTTAGCAGTTTGTACAGTGGTTCTACCCCTGGAGTTTGGGAGCTCCTCAGAACCTTGACCAACACAACAGGATTGTAATTGCTGATGTTGGCTCCGCACTTTTTCACTGTCACAATCTGGGAGGAGGACTACATTGATTAGTTACTTGCAGGTGAACATGAGGCTCATGCTTTCATTGCCTGAAGTAACCAATTAGTTAATGCATTAATCAGCTGTAATTCTAACATAGTCCGGGCTCCAGAAAGGTCTTTATCGCATTCCTAAGGCACGCATTGTTTTTTTTTTTAATGAGTTACTTGGCAACTCAGAAGAACAGTGCTGTGCAACATAAACTCAATATTTCCCAGATAAGCCATGAGGGGAATCTCAGAGAATTCAGACATTCCAAATCAGATTGCATTGCCACATGTCAGACAGTCAGTCTGCAGAAGTAGCCTGGAGTTGGCAATTGGGCATTGCCAGGGAAAATTTGGGTCACATTTTTTTCCATTTTACACTAATCGGTGGTTATTTACCAGAATGATGCTTTTATAGCGCTCATTTCCCTTGGTTAAAGTAATTTAAAGAGCCTCACAGATAATTGTCAGCAAGCTTCAGTTTGCTCTATAGGAACTAAGTGATGGTGAAGAGGGCTCTCGTAATTGATTGTACAGTATTGCCTTTGTCCTGACATTTCCCCACATACCATAAATATCATGGACTGGTCCTGTTGGATGATCTGCTGGAGTTGAGAGTACAGGACAGGTGAAGTAGGCAGGGTGGACATATCTGGTTAGAGAGTTTACCACTGTGGATACTATCTTCAAGATTCTTTTCTGGAAGAACGGAAATGTCTTCCTTCCTGAACTGTGGCTTCCCTTCAACCACAGTGCATGGAGCCCTTGACTACTTGGCAGATAGAATTCAACTCAGATAAGTGTGAGGTGGTTCATTTTGGTAGGTCAAATATGATGGTGGAATATAGTATTAATGGTAAGACACTTGGCAGTGCGGAGGATCAGAAGAATCTTGGGGCCCAAGTCAATAGGACACTAAAAGCTGCTATGCAGGTTGACTCTGTGGTTAAGAAGGCATACGGTGCATTGACCTTCATCAATCATGGGATTTGAATTAAAGAGCCAAGAGGTAATGTTACAGATATATAGGACCCTGGTCAGACCCAACTTGGAGTACTGTGCTCAGTTCTGGTCGCCTCACTACAGGAAGGATGTGGAAACTGTAGAAAGGGTCAGAGGAGATTTACAAGAATGTTGCCTGGATTGGGGAGCATGCCGTATGAGAATAAGTTGAGTGAACTCGGCCTTTTTTCCTTGGAGTGACGGAGGATGAGAGGTGACCTGATAGAGGTGTACAAGATAATGAGAGGCATTGATCGTCTGGATTATCAGAGGCTTTTTCCCAGGGCTGAAATGGCTAGCACGAGAGAGCACAGTTTTAAGGTGCTTGGAAGTGGGTACAGAGGAGATGTCTTTTTACGCAGAGTGGTGAGTGCGTGGAATGGGCTGCTGGTGGTGGTGGTGGAGGCGGAAACGATAGGGTCTTTTAAGGGACTCCTGAATGGGTACATGGAGCTTAGAAAAATAGAGGGCTACGGGTATGCTTAGGTAGTTCTAAGGTAAGGACATGTTCGGCACAGCTTTGTGGGCCGAAGGGTGTGTATTGTGCTGTAAGTTTTCTATGTTTCTATGTTTACAGCTCAGCTGTTATTTACCCCTCAGAACTTACCTCACCTCCTCTTGGATGGAACAAGACCAAAATTTCCCTTGGCCTCACCTTCAATGCCCCCAGCCTCCACATTCAATAGAGTCATTGAGTGACACAGCAGCTTAGGCTAAGCTCATCCATGACAACCAAGATGTTTAAAGAAACTACTCTTGTTTGCTTGTATTTCATCCCTATCCCCCCCGCCCCCGCCAACCCTTTTCTATCCATGTACCTATCAACAGTGTAATTTTACCCGCCTCCACCAGTTCCTCAGGAAGATGGTTCCATTTACCCACCACCTTTTGTGTAAAAGATTTCCTCTCAGGTCTTTTTAAAATCTTTCTCCCCTCACCTTAAATCTATGCTCCTTAGTTTCAGACTTCTATGAAAAGACTGTGACTGTTCAATTTATCTCTGCCTCCATGCTCTTATATACCTCCATAAACTCATCCCAAGGTATCCTTTGCTCAAAGAAAAAAAATCTCAGCATATTCAGTCTCTCATAGTAACTGAGGTCCTCCTGTCCTAGTCACATCCTGGTGAATCTTTTCTGCCCCATTTCCAGTTAAATAATATCCTTGTGAGAGCTAGTGTCAGTACCTCCAGTTGAACTCTGCCTTTTTGTGTGTTTCCCTCTAGCTGTCAGTCTGTGGTTTTGCATTTCCATGTGCTCCTGTCCCCACTCCTGCTCTACTCCGGCCCCTGTATTACTGAGTACTCGGTCTCTCATCTGTCTCTCATTATTACCTGTATTGCTGTCACCTGTGTCTCATTGTGCTCCACCTATCATCTGCCTCTCTGTTTATTGCTCAGTGTATTTCAGTCCTGTGTTTTCACCTGTTTGTTGTCAAATTGTGCAAGAGAATTTTTCTAGCACTTGTATCTGTACTCTGTCTGTCTGAATATGGACTCTACCTGTTTCCTGATTCTGGTTTTTGGATTCTTCTGGATGTTTTGATCTATGCCTGAACTTTGATGCTGACTTTGTTTGCACCTTGGGGTTTGTTACTCAATTAATATCACTGTGTGCACAGAACTGGGTCTGCGATTGGATCCCTGCTCCAGTGTCCTGACAGCTAGGTTTAAGTTTGAGTTCATTGATACAAGCATATATGAGTATAAATGCTCTGAAAATTAACTTTTGCAGCAGCAATAACACAATGCATTACAAAATGAGAGAACAAATGATGTTTTATTGTAAAGGCTGCTTATATGATGTGTCTGCACTGCTGCAGGTATGTATTCATTGTGTATTGTACATGTGTATATGACAAACTCAACTTTGCACTTTGACTTAAATTAACATCAATTATACATAATGCACTTGTGTGGCGGGGCAGAGATATGTCTCTACCAAAGGAGGTGTAAGGTGCTTCTTCCCTCTGCTAGGCCTGGCTCCCAAATCAGGGTCATGTAAGGCCATGAGAGCAGATGGTAAATGGTTGATGCATATCACAAGTCCTGGCTGTGGAACCACTGAGGCTGAGTGGACAATCTCTTAAGAGTAGTATTGATTGTGGCTGGGGTCACCTCTCTTGTAAAGACACTTCTGAAGAAAAAAAGTTGCAAAGAGCGACTATGATCAAAGAGCCCCTTTGCCCAGGTCATTCAACATAGCATGCTGATGATGACATTATGCATATTGGACACCCAGAACTGCACACTATCTCCCCTTCCCTTTTGTCCTTTCAAAGAGATGACTCCCTGGTTTGGTCTTTCATTCCTGCCTACTATTTACTCCACATGATGTGGCATTTTTCCATGTAAGTATGAGAGGTGAGGTGGAATACCCATCCTGTTAACTATTCCCTTTCTTCCATCCAACAACTTTGTGGTTCCAGATGAAGCAATGATTTACTTGCCCCCCCCTTTCCAGTCTGGTGTACTGTGCTTGTTGTTCACAAGGTGGCTTCTTCTGCATTGGAGAAACCAAGCACAGCCTGGAGAATCCCTTTGCAGAGCACTGTCACTCCATTTGCAGGAGTGACCATGAGCTTCTGGGTGTCTGCCTGCGATTTAACTCTGCATCTTGTGCTCACTCTGGCCAGTATGTGGCCTCTTGTGCTGTCACAACAAAGCCTGTCATAAACTTGAGTAGCAACACCACAATTTTTGTCTGGGCATGTTGCAGCCATTGGCACTCAATACTGAATATGCTAGCTTTAGTAAACTTTCTTTTTCTTTACTTGTATTGGGACTAGCCATCTGTTCTTGCTAATCCTTACCCTTTCAGTTTTCTTTCATTTGTATGTACATACTGGCTTGCTCAGTACATCCCAGTAGAGCAGATGATACAACATCTTGCAGACTTCACAATATCAGTAACACACCACACAGACAAAGAAGCTCCACTGTCCATTGAATTACTACATCATAATTTCACCTTATTATTGACATTCCCTTTGTTCCATCCATTCCCTTTGTTACACCTCCCACACTTTCACTGGCAATTGACTTAACTTGCTCTCTCTCTTAGTTCTGCTAGAGGACCTTCAGCCTGAAATATTAACTGTTTCTCTTTCCTCAGATAATACATGACCTACTGAACTTTTCCAGCATTTTTATTTCTTTTCTCCTGATCTATTCGGGGAGCAGTGTTTCCTGTGATGGAAGTTAGTGGAGACAGGAGCCTTCTGTGGACAGATCTGTGGCCAGATGCCAACTCGTGGACCATTTTGTTTCATATAATAGTTCAAGGTCACTGTATGGCTGAACTTCTTGGTCTCTGGACAGCCTCATTCCAGGCAGCAAACTTGCTCTGTCCTGCATTTCAGTAGCAATATTGGTACTCCTTACTTGAAGATGAAGGACTTCAATTATCCTTCAGTCTAAAGAAATTCAAAGTTCAAAGTAAATATATTATCAAAGTACATATATGTCACTATATACAACTCTGGGATTCATTTTCTTGTGAGCATATTTAATAAGTCTATAATAGAATAATGGCCATAATAGAATCAATGAAAGATCACTACAACTTGGGCATTCAACCAATGTTCAAAAGGCAACCAACTTTGCAAATATAAAAAGAAAGAAATAATAAATAATCATAAATAAATAGGCGGTAAATGTTGAGAACATGGGGAATCCTTGAAAGTGAGTCCCCAACTTTGGGAACGTTTCCAAGACAGGACAGGTGAAGTTGGATAAAGTTATCCCTTTGGTTCAAGAGCCTGATCGTTCCTGAACCTGGTGGTGTGAGTCCTAAGCCTCCTTTACCACCTTCCTGATGGCAACAGCAAGAAGAGTGTATAACCTGGAGCATGACATTGGAAGTGAGTGTATGGAACTTCGAAGCTTCACAATATGCAGTAGAATCTTCATGATCTACTGTCCTTATGGTCAGGCATAGGGCAACAAGTCCATGGTTGATACCATGCTTCTGGAGACTTATCTTTCATACTTCAATAGCTGCAATGCCAGAGGGTTAGATGTGTTGATCATGAGGGTGGTTCTGAGAGCAATCTTGGAGGAGACAAGTCCTCACCTGGTCATATCTCATGAGGTTTTGGAACTTCTATTTTCATTAGAGACGCAAGAGGCTACAGATGCTTGAAACTGGACCAACTAATAATCTGCTGGAAGAACTCAGCAATTCATGCAGCATCTGTGGGAGGAAAGAAATCCGATGTTGATGCAGGGCTATGAGCTGAGAAGTTGTCAATACCTTTCCTACCAGAGATGTTGCTTGACCCACTGAGTTCATCCAGAAGATTGTTTGTCTTTTCTTCAGTACTCCTGGTGAATCTTTGTGGAAGAATTACTCCTGCAACACCTCTTTGTTTCTGCCCTCCATGGACCAGTGACACATTGGATCTCCCTCCTCCACTTCCCTGAACCACCAGGTTAATAAGGTTGTGGCCTGTGAAACTGAGACATATTCTCTTCCTACCATAACCTTTCAGTTTGCCTTGAAAACATGTCATTTGGCACCTCCAAAGCAGGATACTGTTGAAGGAAGCTTTGAGCAGTCCAAATAAATGTTTTTATGAAGGTCACAATCTCAAACTGTGCTTAATATACATAAGCAAGAAACAGCGCAAACAAATATCACTGTGCTGGATTAGTTGCTTGGATTTAGGAACAGTCCAGTTTCTAGGCTCACTGCTCAGACTCCAGCAGGGTGTCTGGGTCAGTGTTACCAGGCTGAAAAATTGCCCTAGAGATTAACCTGCTGTGATCAGACCTTGGAGATGGGTGCCAGGAGCATTTTGAAAATGGCCATTTTTTTCATTTCCAGTGATTCATTTAGTTTATTTACAAAAAGGCAATGGAAATGGGGGAAAAATTAATGCAGCATATTCTGCAGCACTTGTTTTAATGATTCAGAGTTTAAATAGGCTACATATCGAAATCTCTGGGTTCCGCAAACCTTACTTTTCAATCTCATTTGTTTCTTTGTCTAAGCAATGATTTAAAAAAATTACATTCACCTAAAGTGAAAAAAAGTGTTTACAAAGGCTTGGTGCCAGAAAATGTGGCTGAGGAGCTAAGTGAGCTCTTTGTATCAGTATTCACCAGGTGAGATCTATGGGGTGTATACTAAACACCTCGCCGCATGCCGAGATCAAGAATAAGGAGGCTTTGAGTATATCGAAGAATATTAAACTGGATAAATCCCAAAGGCCTGATGGGATCTATCTCAGATTATTCAGAGAGGTAAGAGAGGAGATTGGTGGGGTCTTGACCAAGATCATTGACCAAGCAAAGTTTAAATTCCATCTGCCATTTCTCTGTATACCTGCAGTTGATCTACAGTATAACCTGCTGACTCTGTGCTATCCACAACTCCACCAATTTTTACATCATCTGCAAACTTACTAATCAGCTCATCTCATTTTCATCCAAGTCATTAATAAATATCACAAACAACAGAAGTCATGGCAAGGATTCCCGTGGAGCACGACTGGTTACAGATCTTCAGTCGGAATAAAGCACCTTCATCACAACCCTCTGTCTCCTATGGGCAAACTAGTTTCAAATCCAATCTCCCAAGTGACTGTGAATCCCACACATTTTAATCCTCTGGATCAGCCCTCCATGTCAAATACTTTACTAGAGTCCATGAGGGCAACATCTGCTCCCTCACCCTCATCAATCACCTTTGGCACTTCCTCAAAAACTCAGTCAAATCTGTAACATGACCTGCTCTGTGCAAAGCTGTCCCTAATTAGCCCATGCTTTTCCAACTATGAGTAAATCCTATCTATAAGAACCCTCTCCAACAGCTTCCCTGCCACTGAGGTGAGGCTCCGTGGCCTATAATTCTCCCTGCTGCACTTGTTAATGAATAGGATAACACTGGCTATCTCCAGTTCTCTGGGACCTGTAAACAGAACCTGCATAACCATCCTGTTCTCGCTGTGCACTGAGTGTTTTCCTGTTAGCAATTCATGTCACGTGTTCTTTATTCAAGTCATTGTTGTTGGTGGCTGATGATAGCACTCCATCTCTTGTGTTTATGAAGAAAAAAGTTCCTAAAACTGAGACACATAATCGCATCTGAAATTTTAGTCCAGAATGGTGAGAATTTAGGTAAGTACTATCTTTGCAAAGAAATGAAAAATCAATACTCCATCTAATTTTTCAGGTTATCTTAAAGGGATTTGATTGTTCTCAGTCTTGATGCTTGGAATTTAGCCCAGCAAATCCTTAAGAAGAAAACTATATGTTGTTTTTTTTTCACAAGAATGTAAAAGAAGGGAACACCTTGTTAAAACTCTGTAATATATTCGTAATGCCATAACTGCAAAACATTGCAGCTTTGATCTCCTTTTAGAGGAGGGATGTACTTGTCTGAACGCTGTTTGGAGAAGGTTCACCAGGATAATTCTTGGGGTGAATAGGGGTGTTGTATGAGGATGATTGAGCAGGTTGGACTTATACTCATTGGAAATAAGAATGAGAGTTGATCGTGCTGAACAATTATGAGGGTATTGAGAACCATAATAAAAGGTCACTTAATTGAGCAACACACATAAAAGTTGCTGGTGAACGCAACAGGCCAGGCAGCATCTACTGGAAGAGGTACAATTGACGTTTCGGGCCGAGACCCTTCGTCAGGACTAACTGAAAGAAGAGCTAGTAAGAGATTTGAAAGTGGGGGGAGGGGAGATCCAAAATGATAGGACAAGACAGGAGGGGGAGGGATGGAGCCAAGAGCTGGACAGGTGATTGGCACAAGGAATATGAGAGGATCATGGGACAGGAGGCCTAGGGAGAAAGAAGAGGGGGAGGGGAGGAAAAAGCCCAGAGGATGGGCAAGGAGCACAGTGAGAGGGACAGAGGGAGAAAAAGGAGAGAGAGAAAAAGAATGTGTGTATATAAATAAATAACGGATGGGGTACGAGGGGGAGGTGGGGCATTAGCGGAAGTTTGAGAAGTTAATGTTCATGCCATCAGGTTGGAGGCTATCCAGACGGAATATAAGGTGTTGTTCCTCCAACCTGAGTGTGGCTTCGTCTTTACAGTAGAGGAGGCCGTGGATAGACATATCAGAATGGGAATGGGACGTGGAATTGAAATGTGTGGCCACTGGGAGATCCTGCTTTCTCTGGCGGACAGAGTGTAGGTGTTCAGCGAAACAATCTCCCAGTCTGCGTTGGGTCTCGCCAATATATAGAAGGCCACATCGGGAGCACTGGACGCAGTATATCATCCCAGCTGACTCACTGGTGAAGTGTCACCTCACCTGGATGGACTGTCTGGGGCCCTGAATGCTGGTAAGGGAGGAAGTGTAAGGGCATGTGTAGCACTTGTTCCGTTTACACGGATAAGTGCCAGGAGGGAGATTGGTGGGGAGGGATGGGGGGGACGAATGGACAAGGGAGTCGCGTAGGGAGCGATCCCTGCGGAAAGCAGAGGGGGGGGGAGGGAAAGATGTGCTTAGTGGTGGGATCCCGTTGGAGGTGGCGGAAGTTACGGAGAATAACATGTTGGACCCGGAGGCTGGTGGGGTGGTAGGTGAAGACAAGGGGAACCCTATTCCTAGTGGGGTAGCGGGAGGATGGAGTGAGAGCAGATGTGCGTGAAATAGGGGAGATGTGTTTGAGAGCAGATTTGATAGTGGAGGAAAGGAAGCCCCTTTCTTTAAAAAAGGAGGACGTCTCCCTCGTCCTGGAATGAAAATCCTCATCCTCAGAGAAGATGCAACGGAGATGGAGGAACTGTGAGAAGGGGATGGCATTTTTGCAAGAGACAGGGTGAGAAGAAGAATAGTCCAGATAGCTGTGAGAGTCAGTAGGCTTATAGTAGACATCAGTGGATAAGCTGTCTCCAGAGACAGAAACAGAAAGATCTAGAAAGGGGAGGGCGGTGTCGGAAATGGACCAGGTAAACTTGAGGGCAGGGTGAAAGTTGAAGGCAAAGTTAATGAAGTCAACGAGCTCAGCATGCTTACAGGAAGCAGCGCCAATGCAGTCGTCGATGTAGCGAAGGAAAAGTGGGGGACAGATACCAGAATAGGTACAGAACATAGATTGTTCCACAAAGCCAACAAAAAGGCAGGCATAGCTGGGACCCATACGGGTGCCCATAGCTACACCTTTAGCATGGAGGAAGTGGGAGGAGCCAAAGGAGAAATTATTAAGACTAAGGACTAATTCCGCTAGACAGAGCAGAGTGGTGGTAGAGGGGAACTGGTTAGGTCTAGAATCCAAAAAGAAGCGGAGAGCTTTGAGACCTTCCTGATGGGGGATGGATGTATACAGGGACTGGACATCCATGGTGAAAATAAAATGGTGGGGGCCAGGGAACTTAAAATCATCGAAAAGTTTCAGAGTGTGAGATGCGTCATGAACATAGGTAGGAAGGGATTGAACAAGGGGGGATAAAACCATGTCGAGGTATGCAGAAATGAGTTCGGTGGGGCAGGAGAGTCCTTGCCGAAGAAGTAGGCTCGGAGACGGAGCCGGCAGAAGAAGAGTTCCGCGTCATGGCGAACGCGCAACTCGCTGAGGTGTGGGCGAAGGGGGACAAAGATGAGGCCCTTGCTGAAGACAGAGCACTCTTAATTGAGATGGAGATGATGTAAAAAATGTACTTTACAATCTTGTGAATTTCGGAACTGCTCTACCCCAGGGAACTCTGGAGTCAGAGTTGTTAAATATGTTGAAAGTGGCAATAAAAAATATTTTTGTTGAAGAGGAGAACCCAGGTTTATGAGGGTCAGGCACAAAAGTGGAATTAAGGCCAAGATCAGAAAAGCCCTGTAGTCTTATTTACTGATGATATGGCCTCCTTCAGCACTTATCCTTTACGTTCGTAGAGGGAGTTAAAAATAACCAGTGATACTATTTAAAAAGAAGTATGGAAAGCTTTTCAAAGTCCCCTCAAGATTATTTGGATGTTATCACACCGCTGTTGTGGAACATTGCTATGTGAAAATTGGATCCCACATTTTGTATATTACATCAGTGACTGTACTTCACAGGTGTTTTATTGGCTGCAGAGAGTTTTATGATGTCCCAAGATTATGAAGGTTAGTTTGGCCACACTTGGGCATTGCTTTCTGTTCTGGTTGCTCCAGGAAGAATGTGGACACCTTGGAGAAGTTGTAGAAGGGGTTCATCGTGTTGTCTGGTTTTGCGGGTTTTCAACAACCCCTTTATTTTGTGATGTCCTCAGATCATGGAGCATTCTGTGCAGTATGTATGTAAGCTATTATTGTTAAATAAGACACAGTAATACATAAAATCCTCCCATGATAGTATGTGATCCTGTTAAAGCTCTATGAAACTGAATGTTTTCCCCTTATTGATGATGAAGAAGCAAGCAGCGACTTTTCCCTTAACCTGTCAGACAGCATGGCTATTGACTTCAGCTGGTATTCCATTCATGAGATTGTATTAGACATTTAAAATGGTTGTTAGGACTGTGAATGGTGAAGCACAACAGCTTCATTGTAACCATGTCATCGAACGGAACACTTGTCTCTCTGTTCTTCGCTACTTCATTGAAACTGATCATCACTGGATAAAATTTGTCAATTATTGCCAAACTGAATAGTGGAATAGACAAATTGCTGTCACTATATATTGATCATTGCCTCCTTTCCATTGTCCAATTGATTCCCCTGGCTTCTCTACTGCTAGAAACCTCACAAAAGAATTGCTGGGTGTGATTCCACAAACAATGTTTCTGTCTTCCTTTCTCTGTCTCTCTGTCTCTCTTTCTGTCTGTCGCTCTCTTTCTTTCTTTGTCTCTCTACCTCTGTCTCTCTTTGTCTTTCTCTCTGTCTCTGTCTCTTTCTCTTAACCCTTTCCCTCTCCCTCCTCCCTCCTCCCTCTCCCCTTCTCTCTTCTCCTCTCCACTCCCCTCTCCACCCCTCACCCCTCCCCCTCTATCCCTTCTCCCTCTCCCTTCTCTCACTCTCTCACTCTCTCCTTTCCACCTTTTCCCTCTCTTCACTCCCTCCACCTATTTACATTCCTCCCTCTTCAGTCTCTCCCCTTCTCTCTCCCTCTCCCTCCATCTCCTTCTCTCTTCCTCCTCCTCTTCCCCTTTCCCTTCACTCCCGCCCCCCCCCCCCCCCCGTCAATCTGTCAGCGGCCGAGCTGGACCTTGGAAATCCTCTAGGCAATAAAGTAACCATCACTTTATAAAGAAGCCTTTCAAATTATTTGAAAAGAATTGTAGCCCTCCTCAAACTGATAGGGGTCCTGGCACTTAACTATGCACCTGTGTCAGCACCTCCTTCTTAGACATCCCTCATCACTGAGGACAGCTTGACTTCACTCTGAGTCAGTGACTGATAGGAGTCAGTGGGGGACCCCACAGAGGGAGCTGACAGTCCGGGCAGACAGGAAATTTTAGTGGTGTGTCCCTTCTGCCACTAAGAGGAGCTTTCCGCTGTATGTTCTCAAGTCTCCCAATGCCATCTGAATGCTCTTCATTTTGAGTGGTCGCAGGTCAGTGCTTGCAAAGGGTCAGTGCGACTGCTGCATTTTTTTCTCAAGGAAGCTTCAAGCACATGATTGAATCCTTACCCGTTGTCCCCCGGGTCATCTCGTTCTAGCTTAGTGTGTGTCTGTTTCTGGAGACTGGTGTTACAATCAGATTCAGCTTTATTACCACTGAAATATGATTCTTGTATGCAGATGTGTTAGTACCATTGTCCTCACTAAGAGTGATACACAAGGACCAGTGCAAACCAGGTCCCCAAGTTATGTTGCACAAACTCCTAACATTGCTCTGTTCTCTGAGATTAATGGAGTGTCATCCTTCTCCCTTCCGGAAATTTTGCCCAAAGTCTGGGACACGAGAACTTTGACTGCTGCACGCAAGTAAGATATGATGGGCTCTTGACCTTAAAATCTACCTCATTATGATCTTGCACCTTATTGTCTATCAGCAACTGTTACACTTTATTCTGTATTCTGTTATTGTCTTACCTTGTACTATCTCATGCACTGGGTGGTGATTTGATCTGTATGAACGGTATACAAGACAAGCTTTTCACGGTATCCTGGTGGGTGTGTGACAATAACAAACCAATACCAGTACAATTTCTGAGGCCTGTTTGCCTTGTACATGTTCTTAACTCTTCGAAATGAATTGTCTTTCACTCACTGGACACATCTCCTGCAGGTCCCTGGGAGAAAGCGTACTGTGAGTAACTTGCAGCTGATTCTGTCTGCGTCTTTGGTGCCTCTGCTCATTTTCACGTACGCTCTCCATCTCTCCATAATGTGATATGTGGAGAGATGAACAATTTGCAACAGGGAAGGGATATGCAGTTGCTTACCACTTTCAAGAGATGGTAACCTAAACCTTTTCACATCTTCTCCCAAAAATCATATTCCTCCACTTGAGACATTCTAAAGGGAGGAGCAGTTTGTGTCCATCCATCTAGATGAGATGAAAATTTAAAAAAGACATAGAAGCTGTAAATCTGGTGTATATATAAAAAAAAACAAAAAAAAAAAAAAACAGAAAATGCTGAAGAAAGACACTCAGCAGATCAGCCCGAATCTGTGGACAGAGAAACAAAGCTTCAGCTTCCGATATTCAAAGTTAACTCTGCTTTTCTATCCTCAGATCCTGACTAACCGGATGATTGTTTACAGAATTTGTATTTCATCTTTTGAATTATTCAGCCTGTTGTAACCTCTCAGAGTGTGGACCATTTTGCCTGAAAAAGGTGGTTGTTGTTCACATGAAAATAGATTTAAACTATAGAAATATTAATTCCACACCTCTTGTATGAGTTGCAAGATATAACTTCACTGGAACTTCTGTGCTATAAGCTCTGGTAAAATGCATGAAAACATCTCACGTCTTTGTTTTCAAGTTCAGATTTATTGTCATTCAACCGTACACATGTAAACAGCTAAATGAAACAATGTTCCTTTGCAACCAAGGTGCAAAACGCCATACATAAAATAATTTTAAAACAATAATATTAACAGATAATACAGAATCTGCAGGCGTACGAGTTGACAGAAAGTGCATCTTCGACATATAGTTAAATATCATCATCATCATCAGGTGCCATGCCCAGTTTGAGCTTTGACCGTCATGGCCCACACACTCCTGTTTTGGGTCAAGTGGATCAACTTATTGGTATTCATTTCCAGTTCTCTGGCTGCTGTCTCCATCATCATTTGACTTTGCCTTCCTTTTGCTTTCTTCCCTTCAATCTTTCCCATAATTACCATGTATTCTAACTCCTTTTTCCTAATCACATGTCCAATGAAGTTACATTGCCTTTTCATGATCTCGTACATTATTTCTCTTTTTGTGCTTGCTGTGTTCATGACATCCTCGATAGATATTCATTTCAATTTGTTTCTTCATGTTACTAGATATTGTCCAATATTCTGATCCATATCACATAACTGGATGAACCTAACTTTTCAGTACTCTGAGGTGGGTTGTCATGCCTAGTTTAGTGTCATAAGGTTAACACATAGTTAAATATAAAACAGTATATTGCTGCTGGCGCTGTCATAAACGGTGTGTGATGGGTGATAGCAGAGTGTTCAGAAGTCTCTTAGCCTGGGGGAAGAAGCTGTTATCCAGCCTAACTGTCCTTGTTTGTACACTGTGGTACCTTTTTCCTGACAGTAGAATGTCAAGGAGATTGTGGGAGCGATGGGAGGGGTCCTTGACAAAGTTTAGGGCTGTCAAATGCAGCACTTCTGGTGTATGTCGTAGGTGGAGGGGGGTGAGAGAAAGTATTCCCAACAATTCTCTCAGCAGCCTTCATAACACGTTGCAGGGTCTTACAATTTTTGCTGTCCTTCTGCGGGCCATGGCTGAAGGGAGGAAACCGGTGTTAGATTTAACCCCGTGTCCTGATGATAAATCTGATCAAGGTGATGTAGCTTGAGGTTAAAAGTAGAAGACTGAAGAGCAAAGAGAGAACACATTCTTAATACATAGCATTAGTGGTGCATGGATAGACATACTACAGGGGTTTTAAAGCAGATTACAATTGGCAATTATTACACCATTTAGTAGGGAAATAGACTGTATTTGAAAAGGAAGAATATAGGACAATGGAAATATGAAGACAAGCTGAAATGTGCGAAATTTACATTGCTGTAAGGACTACAGTACACGTTAGCACATATTCTGAATTTTCTGGTTTAATTGTAATACATTTCCTGGAGGCTGCACCATGAGCTGTTCCATCATAGGTAATTGACAGAAAATTGAGGCATTCTTCACACTCCAGTTTTATTCTTTGATTTAAGTGTTTTTCATCTCCTCCCCCCTGTAAGGACCTTTCATGTCATAAGGTTATTAAGAAAAGCACAGAGAAAGAACTCAAGTGAGACTGACTGAGTACAGACTGAGTTGTCAGATGTCATTTTATCAATCGATTTGCTTTAATCACCAGAGTGCATTCCTTTCATTGCAGACTGGAAGGTAATGGAATTACTATCGAGTTCATAGAAACTTTCTTGTTCCACCTGTCTGATGCAATAGATGTACATAATTTAAGGAGGAAGTTACACGACAGATTTGTTCTGAATAATAATAGCGAGGACTGGCATCAGTCTTGTGAACAAGCAACTTCTGATGGAGCTCGGACTTCTGTATAAAATGTTATAAGCTGGATACTGCTGTGGGGCTGTATTGGGTAGGTCATCTAGTGGGCATCTTTCTCCCAGTAGCCAAGGACTAAGCCTTTAGAAAAGGATGCCCTGTTTATTTAATTATTTACTTTATTTATTGAGATCCAGTCCAGAACAGGCCCTTCCGGCCCTTCGAGCCACACCGCCCAGCAATCCCCCGATTTAATCCTACCCTAATCACGGGACAATTACAATGACCATTTAACCAACCAACCAGTACGTCTTTGGACTGTGGGAGGAAACCGGAGCAGCAGGAAGAAATCCACGCAGTCTCAGGGAGAATGTACAAGCTCCTTGCAGGCAGTGTCGGGAATTGAAACCAAGTCTCTGAAACCATAAAGCGTTGTGCTAACCACTACGCTACCGTGCTGCCCCATATGCTCCTAACGTATTCCCATAAGCCATGTTGGTTTCATTTCCTGGCAGAACCTGGTACAACTTGGATGACAGTCTTCTGCTTGGGCAAAGTTGTTTGATATACCAGATGTTGGAAAAACCTGACCTGGTAATGAATATTGTACCCAGCTGGTGACTTCCTGATCCATATTTTTATATACATTTTGAGATTGCTGATAGAGCCTCCAAAATCAGGAGCTGTCATGGCCATGAGGGTAGTCTGAGTTGGACTCAGGATCTGTCGTCTGAGGCCTAATTTCCCATCAAAGATTGCTGCACCTTGCAAGATAGCTGGAGAAGTGGGACCTCGAGGATGTTGGGAGTGGTGTAACCCAGATCACAAGTGTGCCTGTAGGCCTAGTGCCTCCAAAACCCTAACTTCCCCAGTTTCTCATGAGAACAAACTCCAGTTTTGGACTTCTCCGTGGTAACCAGTTCCATGAACAGCTGAGCTCTACCATTTGATGATGTCTGTCCCTCGTTCATAATTCCTCTTCCTGAGGCATGGTAATGCAGTGGTTAGTGTGACACTGTCTGTTCGGAGTTTGATTTTTCTCCGCATGACCAGGCTCCAGTTTCTTTCCCTTTACAAAGATGGACGAGTTAGGGTTAGTAAGTTGTGGGCATGCCATACTGCCGCCAGAAGCGGGTGACACTCACAGGCTGCCTCCGACACATCCTCAAGCATCCCCAAACCATGATGTGTTTCAATGTACATGACAAATCAAGCTGATCTTTAATCTTCCTTGCATCGATCCTATTTATTATCCTGCACAGTTCAGTTTGATTGGATGCATGTTTTTTTCATCTTGAAGCATAGGCATTCTCAAGTAGGTTTTGTGCCTTTTTGACTTAAATGGTGCTACGCGTCCAAAGTGATGAACAAAACATAGGACATATTGTCTGTGACGAATATGATATCATCAACTCTGATCCAGGCTGCACCTTTCCAAAAATACCTCCATTCTTCCCATAATGGAATGACTAGCACTGCATAAAATAATGATCTCACCTTGTATGTGTGTCCCTACGGGGCTAATTGCAGTTTTGAATTTTGTCCTGGAATTGTTTTATTTATGGAGTTCTGCCAAGGTCCATAGCTTCACCATTTCCTATTTCTATTTGTTAAATCACTTCAATAAAAGAGATTTATGAGGAGCTTACAATTGTTAACACACACCAGTCCTCATCCAGTGATCAGAAGTAGAAAGGGTGAGCAGTTTCAAGCTCCTCGGGATCTATCCTGAGCCAAATATATTGATGCAATTACAAAGAAGGTACAAGAGCAGCTATATTTCATTAGGAGTTTGAGGAGAATTGGTATGTCACCAAAGGCACTCGCAAATTTCTAAAGCTGTACTATGGACAGCATTCTAACTGGTTGCATCACCATCTGATATGAAGGGACAAATGCACAGGATTAGAAAAAGCTGCAGAGTGTTGTAAACTCAGCCAGCTCCATCATGGGCTTTAGCCTCCCCAGCATCTAGAACACCTTCAAAAGGCATTCCCTCTAAAAGGCAGGATCCAACATTAATGAGCCTGACCACCCAGGATATTCCCCCTTCTCATTTCTACCAACAGAGAAGAGGTACAGGTGCCTGAAGACACACACTTAGCGTTTCAGGAACAGCATCTTCCCCTCTGTCATCAGATTTCTGAATGGAGAAGGAACCATGAACACTTCCTCAGTATTTTCCCCTTTCTTTTTGTTCTACTTACTTACTATATATACAGTGGCGAAAGTTTGGGCACCCCTGGTCAAAATTTTTGTTACTGTGAATAGCTAAGCGAGTAAAAGGTGACTTGATTTCCAAAAGGCATAAGGTTAAAGATGACACATTTCTTTAATATTTTAAGCAAGATTACTTTTTTACTTCCATCTTTTACAGTTTCAAAATAACAGAAAAGGAAAAGGGCCCGAAGAAAAAGTTTGGGCACCCTGCATGGTCAGTACTTAGTAACACCCCCTATGGCAAATACCACAGCTTGTAAACGCTTTCTGTCGCCAGCTAAGAGTCTTTCATTTCTTGTTTGGGGGATTTTCGCCCATTCTTCCTTGCAAAAGGCTTCTAGTCCCGTGAGATTCTTGGGCCGTCTTGCATGCACTGCTCTTTTGAGGTCTATCCACAGATTTTCGATGACGTTTAAGTCAGGGGATTGTGAGGGCCATGGCAAAACCTTCAGCTCGCGCCTCTTGAGGTAGTCCATTGTGGATTTTGAGGTGTTTAGGATCATTATCCTGTTGTAGAAGCCATCCTCTTTTCATCTTCGGCTTTTTTACAGACGATGTGATGTTTGCTTCCAGAATTTGCTGGTATTTAATTGAATTTATTCTTCCCTCTACCAGTGAAATGTTCCCCGTGCCACTGGCTGCAACACAAGCTCAAAGTATGATCGATCCACCCCCGTGCTTAACAGTTGGAGAGGGGTTCTTTTCATGAAATTCTGCACCCTTTTTTCTCCAAACACACCTTTGTTCATCGCGGCCAAAAAGTTCTATTTTAACTTCATCTGTCCACAGGACTTGTTACCGAAATGTATCAGGCTTATTTAGATGTTCCTTTGCAAACTTCTGACGCTGACTTTTGTGGTGAG
Source organism: Mobula birostris (assembly GCF_030028105.1). Lineage (NCBI taxonomy): Eukaryota > Metazoa > Chordata > Chondrichthyes > Myliobatiformes > Myliobatidae > Mobula > Mobula birostris. The sequence goes on from NC_092387.1 coordinate 42,167,867, forward strand.
GACGCAGGAAAAGTTTTCTTCTGATGACTCTTTCATGAAGGTCATATTTGTGCAGGTGTCACTGCACAGTAGAACAGTGCACCACCACTCCAGAGTCTGCTAAATCTTCCTGAAGGTCTTTTGCAGTCAAACGGGGGTTTTGATTTGCCTTTCTAGCAATCCTACAAGCAGTTCTCTCAGAAAGTTTTCTTGGTCTTCCAGACCTCATCTTGACTTCCACTGTTTCTGTTAACTGTCATTTCTTAATTACATTACAAACTGAGGAAACGGCTACCTGAAAACGCTTTCCTATCTTCTTATAGCCTTCTCCTGCTTTGTGAGCATCATTTATTTTAATTTTCAGAGAGCTAGTCAGCTGCTTAGCGGAGCCCATGGATGCTGATTGTTGGGACAAGGTTTGAGGAGTCAGGGTGTTTATAAAGCTTTGAAATTTGCATCACCTGACTTTTCCTAACAATGACTGTGAACAAGCCATAGCCCTAACAAGCTAATTAAGGTCTGAGACCTTGGTATAAGTTATCTAAGAGCTCAAATCTCTTGAGGTGCCCAAACTTTTTCATGGTGCTCCTTTCCTTTTTTTCACTCTATAATTGTACAAAACTAAAATAATACACTAATCTTGCTTAAAATGTTGAAGAGAATGTTTCATCTTTAACTTTGACTTTTGGAGATCAGTTCATCTTCTACTCACTGAACTATTCACAGTAACAGAAATTTTGACCAGTGGTGCCCAAACTTTTGCATGCCACTGTATATATACAAAACTGTGCAAAAATCTTAGGCACATATATATATATATATAGCTAGGGTGCCTAAGGCTTTTGTAGAGTACTGAATTGTCAACGTAGAGTGGAGAGTGAGTTTGTAAATCTGATGAGAGCAGAGGATGGTGAGGGTGGAGTACCATGGGAGGGGTGTGGGACAGGTGCAGAAAAGAAGTGCCAGGAGCAGGGTGTGGCATGGGTGCAGACACACCCAGTCCTGAGACACCAGGCAAGGTTACTTGCCTCCAAACAGTCAGTTTAGTTATCACTGCGGAATGCCCCTCCATTGCCTTCCACTCCCTCCCCTCTCCCTGACCCCTTCCCACTCTTAGTCCACACTGGAGACCCATATCAGAATCAGGTTTATGATCATTCACTATATGTCATGAAATTTGTTTTTTTTTCCTGCAGTAGCAGTACAAAGCAGCACATACAATTACTACAGTACTGTACAAAAGGCTTAGGCACCCTAGTTATATACCAAAGACCTTTGCACAGTACAGTACTTATTGTTGTAATTTATAGTTTTTGTTATTATGTATTACAATGTTCTGCTGCTCCAAAACAACAAATTTGACCACACGTGCTGATGATATTAAACCTGATTCTGATTCTGTTTCTGAATCTGATATTCCATTCTCTTCACCAGGCACAGATGACAGAATCCAACTCCATTATTTTTATCACATCACTTAGCTGGGTTGATGGTAAATTAACTAGGCATTCACACTGAGCTTTACCACTGCTGTGGATTCTGATTAAAAAATGCTTGAAAAGTTACTGTTATAACAATGTGTTTTTCCATTAAAGCCCAGTGCAGTAAATGCAGAACATTGCCTTTCATGTTCACGGTTGGATGTTTCAACTCCTTCCACCTTGAGGAAATTCCAGTATATTTAGTAACTCAAATCCCTGAAAATGTGCACCTTAGTCTATGAAATTTGTTGACCTTCATGCTCTGCACAGGAATGCTGGCTTTGGTCCCTTTATTTGAATTTCAGAAAAAACATTATGATAAAGAAGGCATTTGGCATGCTTGCATTTTTTAGTCGAGACACTTTGAGTCCAAAAATCAATGTTAAGTGGCAGGTTTATAAAACTGTGCTTGGGCTGCATTTGGAATGTTGCATTCAGTTCTGGTTGCCCCATTATGTGAAGGATGTAGAGGCTTTGGAGAAGGTGCATAAGAGGTTTACCAGGATGCTGCCTGGATTAGAGGTTATGTGCTAGAAATTCCACCCCCCCCCCCCCATCCTCACCACATTCTACGGAGAATGTATTGAGAGTATCCTGAGCAGCTGCATTATTGCCTGGTTCAGAAATTGCACCGTCTCGGATCACAAGACCCTGCAGCGGATAGTGAGGTCAGCTGAGAAGATCATCGGGGTCTCTCTTCCCGCCATTACAGACATTTACACCACACGCTGCATCTGCAAAGCTAACAGCATTCTGAAGGACCCCACGCACCCCTCATACAAACTCTTCTCCCTCCTGCCATCTGGCAAAAGGTACCGAAGCATTCGGGCTGTCATGACCAGCTATCAGACTCCTCAATTCCCAGAGCCTGGTCTCTCTCTGTCTCTCTGTCTCTCCCTCACACACACACACACACACACACACACACACACACACACACACATCCCCACCCACCCCTGAACACCACTCCACTCCCTTTGCAATTTTTGCTCATTTCTTTCTCAATTCCTGCTAAAACATTGTTTACATTTACATCATTTATTAGTATATTGTAATTTGTCCTTTACTGTGCCTATTGTCATGTTTATTATTGTACTGTCTTGTACTGTTTTGTGCACTTTATGTAGTCCCATGTAGGTCTGACATCTAATGTAGTTTTGTGTTGTTTCAGGTGTAACGTTCCGTTATTTTGGCTCGTGTATGTCTAGGGGAAATCCCGCCCAGCACCTGCTTCAGCAGTCCCCTCAGGGTCAATCGTCGCCCGAATCAATCACAAACATCAATCATCAGCCAGCACACCCAGTAAATTTTAACACATACACTTTATAGATATTACTAATTCTAGGGCATTAATATACATGTGATACAGAGAGGAAAGTAATGAAAAAAAAAGGCGCCAACACTTATTCAAAGTCCAAGTTCTTCGCGCGCTACCGTTGGAGCTCAAGTTCGACGTCAGACGACCACCCGAATTCCGTCGACCCACGGCTCGGGACCACCCGAAGTGATCGACCGGAGCCTCTCCGCACGTCCGCCGTCCTCCTCGTCTCTCCTCCCGACTCCCCCTCCAAAACTCAGTCCACAGTCATATCATACAGCATGGCATCCGAAAACAAAACGATACATAACCACCCATTGGCTAATAGCACCCTCTTATCACCCTCTAAACCACAATAAACTGCTAGCGCAAACTCTCTGCAGCGTTAAAACACAACAAAGCCGCATTCCACAGATTAACATAACAAAAATCGCCATTTTAAATGTAACAAAAGAAAGACCCCGTACACTCTCCCCCCACCTAAAAAAAAGTCATGCCCTCATGACGTTAACAGAATTCACTAGTACTCCTTGTAAAACACAAAACCCAACCCAGGTGCATAAAGCAGTGACATAACTTTGCAGGGCAGTAGAGATTACACCCTGCTCTCCCGGCGCTATATAAGTGAGTCTTTCCGGGGGATGCCTACTCCTCTGAGGCCTCAGGACTTCCTCTGTGGACTCTCCCTGTTCAGACACCCCAGGTGACCCCTCGAGCCGATCTGTCGGACCTTCCCCTTCACCGGGATCCCTCTGCCCCGGTGAGCCCTCTGGCTCGGGTTCTGCCTCCACCCTCTCCTCCCCCAATGCCGGCTGTAATACAGGCGGCTCTGCAACACCCTCCCTCGGTCCCCCTGACTCAGTGATGGAAGGGCCAAGAGTCTCTTCTCCTGGCACCGGGGAATCAGCGAACGGAAGCAGGTACCACACGTCCGAATCATCATCTTCCGATGACGTATCCCTTCTCGAGGTGGGGACCGGCCCCGTTTTCTTCGCAGCGGCCTCTTCCCGCGCCCCGCGCCCTCGCAGAGTCCTCGTACTAGGAGTAAACTCCCATTCGGACTCTAGGTCCATCTTCACCTCTCGACCCAGAGGCAACAGGTGGTTCCGATGGAGTACCTTGACAGGCCCCTGCCCGCCCTCAGGTCTCACCCGGTAAACCGGGAGATTCGGCATCTGACTCTCCACCACATATGGGGTGGCTGCCCAACGGTCCGCCAACTTGTGCTTACCCTGTAGTCCTAAATTCCGGATGAGGACTCGGTCTCCCGGCAATAGCTGGACGAACTTTACCTTCTGATCATACCTCCTTTTATTCCGCTGGTTCTGCTTGGTGGCTGCCGCCTCAGCCAACTCGTACGCCCTTTTCAACTCTCTCCTCATATCGGACACGTACTTCAGACATGGCTTCGAAGGTATTTCCCCCGCTTCAGTCCCAAAACACAGATCAATGGGCAACCTCGCTTCCCGTCCGAACATCAGATAGTAGGGCGAGTACCCCGTAGCATCATTGCGAGTACAATTGTAACAATGAACCAAATGGGCGATGTGCTGACTCCACTTACTCTTCCGTCCAATCTCCAAGGTGCCGAGCATGTCCAGCAGGGTCCGGTTAAACCTCTCGGGCTGAGGATCACCCTGAGGGTGATAGGGGGTGGTTCTGGACTTTTCAACCCCAAGCATATCCAGCAATTCATGGATAAGCCTGCTCTCGAAGTCCCGTCCCTGATCACTGTGGATCCGCCGGGGAAGGCCATAATGAACAAAGTACTTCTCCCATAACACCTTCGCCACTGTAGTCGCTTTCTGATCCTTAGTAGGAAAAGCCTGCGCATATCTAGTGTAGTGATCCGTGAGGACCAAAACATTCGCGGTATTGCTGGTGTCCGGCTCAATAGACAGGAAATCCATACACACCAGGTCCATGGGTCCTGCACTCTGCAAGTGGGATAACGGAGCCGCCTGCGCAGGCAAGGTCTTCCTCCTGACGCAACGGCTACAGGTCTTACAGTATTCTTCCACCTCCCCCCTCATCCGGGGCCAGTAAAACCGGTCCTTGACTAATCCATAGGTCTTCTCTACCCCTAAGTGCCCGGAATCATCATGTAGAGCCTGAAGCACAGCCTTTCGATACTTCTCGGGCATGACCAGCTGCCAGCGCCGGGGGTGGTCCGGAGGCGAAGTGACTCGGTACAGGACGTGGTTCTTCAGCTTCAACCGGGGCCACTCCTTCAGTAGTAGAGGAACGGAGGCATGTTTCGCCTTCTCCACCTGCCCCATATCACCCTGGCTAACCGCGTACCAGATAGTGCCAAGGCTTGGGTCATCACGCTGAGCCGCCTGTACTTCCTGGTGACTCAACTCCGGCAGCTGCCGGTTCCTCAGAGCAGTCACATTACAGTAACCAGTGGGCAGCGCGTCACCGTCAGCCCCCAGTTGATCTACTGCCCGATCCGTTCCCATCTGTGCTCCTACTTCCCCGTCGCTCCCAACTTGACACATGGCCTTTACTCCCTGGGCAGGGACACTCTTCCACTCCTCGGCCGTGCCCGACTCGTCGTGCGCCCGACGAGACAGGGCATCTGCATCGATGTTCCGACTCCCCGGGCGGTACTTCAGGCTGAACTCATAGGCAGACAAGGCTGCTACCCACCGGTGCCCAGTAGCGTCCAGCTTCGCCGAAGTCAGGATATAAGTGAGGGGGTTGTTATCAGTTCTCACTTCAAACTGGGCCCCGTATAGGTAGTCACTCAACTTGTCTACCACCGCCCATTTCAATGCCAAGAACTCCAGCTTGTGAGTGGGATAGTTTCTCTCAGATGGCGACAAGCTCCGACTGACAAACGCCACTGGCCTCAATCCGTTTCCCTGTTCCTGGTACAGAACAGCCCCAAGACCCTCGTGACTGGCATCAGTGTGTAGAACATACGGCTTCCGGGGATCAGCAAAAGCCAACACTGGGGCCTGTGTCAGCGCCCTTTTTAGAGATTGGAACGCCTCCTCACATTGAGCATCCCACCTCACTCCAAAAGGCTCCCCCGGGTTCAAGTATCCTCCTACCTCCGACCCTCGGTCTCCCTTCCTCCTCCTCCCCCCCATAGGTGGATAGCCACACAACAGCTGGTTCAATGGATGACTCATTTTCGCATATCCTTTCACGAATCGCCGGTAATATCCGCAAAACCCCAAAAACGAGCGTAAGGCGCTCACCTTCTGAGGTCTCGGCCAGGTGGTGACTGCGGCTATCTTATCCGGATCGGTGGCCACTCCATTTCGCGAGATTATGTGCCCAACATAACTGACTGACGTCCTACAGAACTGGCATTTATCCAGGGAAAGTTTTAACCCTTCCTCTTTCAGCCGACTCAGCACCTTCAGCAGCCGCTCCTCATGTTCCTCCAACGTAGATCCGAACACTATCAGGTCGTCCAGGTACACCAATACCTCCAGCAGGTTCATGTCCCCCACTGTCCGCTCCATGAGCCGCTGAAAGGTGGCTGGGGCCCCCGAGATACCTTGGGGCATTCGTTCGAACTGGAAAAACCCCAGGGGACAGATAAAGGCTGTCTTCTCCTTATCAGTCTCGTTCATCGGAATCTGGTAATACCCACTCCGCAAATCCAATACACTGAACCACTGTGCACCACTTAGACAGGCCAATGCATCTTCCACCCTCGGGACCGTATATTGGTCGGGAACAGTGCGGCGGTTCAGGGTCCTATAGTCCACGCACATGCGTACCTTCCCATTTTTCTTCCTTGCCACCACTATGGGGGACGCATATGGGCTTCGGGCCTCCGCAATAATCCCGGCATCTTTCAACTGCCGCAAGTGCTGCCGCACATCCTCCACATCTGCTGGGGCCAACCGCCGCGACCTCTCCCTAAACGGGGTGTCATTTGTTACCCGAATGGTGTGCCGAGTGCTCTTGGAAAACCCTACATCAAACTCGCCCTGAGAAAAGACATCCCCTAACTTCAGCATCTTCTCCACCAGCCTGCTCTTATACGCCGGCGGTACAGGGGAGTTTTCAAAATTAAAGGCCTCCTCGGTCAGCCGCCCCCCGTCTCCCAATAGTTCTCTTCCAGTGGGCTTCACAGGGGCGCTGGACATCACCGTCACCGGGAACAAGTGCGCGAGGGGCATCCCGCGCTTAAAGGTGATCTCCCTCTCCGTTATGTTCCGTATCATCACCCCCATCCGCCGTGCCTGTACAGCTGAGGGCCTCTGCAATTCAGGTCTCACCAGCGCCCCAGCCGGGAACCAGAACTCCCTTTCCAGGTCGTCGGGGGCGTCTACTAGCAGGGCCTCTCCCGGCGGCAATCCGGGGAATCTGGGGGTTCCCATCACTAATGCCGCCTCCCCTGGCTGTATCACCTTAGGCCTCGCCTGAGTGCACCACACCGTCCCTCGTTTGCACTCCGGGTCCAGCCCCTGGGGGTCACTCACTCCTTCGTACACTCCTCGGAACACGGGGTGTACCGAGAGGGTCTCCAAAAAGTTCTCCCCCCCCTTCTTCTTACAGGCTCCCAAGAGCCGTCGCACCAGAGGGGAGTTAGTCCCCACCAACAGGGCAGCACCACCGGTCTCCACCGGATCCGGACAAACCAACACCAGCGTCTCAAAGGCTTCCGATACTCCCACATCTCCCTCTGAAAATTCCACTCTCACTGACAAGTATCCATCGTACGGGTAATCACCATCACTTATGCCCCAAATCTCCAATGCGTTAAACGGAGTTACTGCCAAATGCTTCAGATATTGGTTGTAGAACGACCGGTACAGTAAGGTAACCTGCGACCCGGTGTCAAGGATGGCTTTCGCAAAGATCCCCTCTATCCGTAGGGACACGCTGGAACGGGGTCCCACCAGCCCATCAGGAATTTGGGCTTGTTTGTTCCGGGGTTCCATAGGGGTTTTCTGGGAACGTGTTCCTCCCGAGACTCCAGTCCGTTCCCTCACTGAGCCTCTCTTAAGTTTCCCGACACCTCTCCCTTCTTGGTGGCCTGGGGGCCCTCCCCCCTCGGCGCATTTCGTCTCTCACAATCCTTCCGTAAGTGGCCAGCTTCCCCACAGTGGTAGCACGCCCCCGGCCACTCACATTCCCGGCGGAAATGCCCCTCTCTCCCACAGTTATAGCACCCACTACTCGCCGCCTCTCTCCTCCCGATACGGGCCCCCGAGGACCCCTTGGATTTCTCTGGTCTCATCCCGGCTACCACCTCCTGAACCGCTGAAGACCGTCCCTGAGGGTCCGAGCCCCCTGGTCGGCCCAAAGCACACTCCTCGGCCCGTACCTCTCGGATCAGCCGTCCGAATGATGGAGGGGAGCTCTGCTTAAATGACTGCCGTACACTCCAAGCCACCCTGTCATCCTCCCGGGAACCGCTACATATCTGGCTCATCCTTAACTCCGCCACATCGTCCTCCCTCACTATACCTCGTCGCAGCAACCCCGTAAGCTTTCCTTCCAGCCTGAAAGCATAGTCGGAGAGCTTTTCCCCTCTTCTCTGCCCCATCCGTTGAAACTCTGCTAAATGCCGCCAGGGATCCCCTGACAGTCCAAACACTTCCTCCAAAGCGTCTAAACACTCCGATAGGGAAGCCAAGGGGCGTGCCGCTCTCAGATCGCGGACCACCCGGGCTGCCCCGCCCCTTAAGCTTTCCACCAATCGCTGTCTCTTTTCCTCATCCGAAACTGGCCACACCTCTAACAATTGGGATGTATCTTCAACCCAGGTCTCATAGTCATCCTCTCCTTCCGGGGTGGGCTTGGCTCCCGAGAAAATTCTCAGCTTCGGGCGGTGCACCTCAACCCTTCTCGCCAGGGAGATAATGGCAGCCGTTAACTCGGCAGTCTCCTCAAGCCCATGGGGGCGAGGCCTGGCCAAACCTTCCCACTCCGCACCTCTACCTCTTGCTACGGGCACCCGGCCGGGGGCCTCAACTAGCTCCTCCGGCACCTCCTCACTTGCGTCCTCGGGGAGGGTATGGAGACCCCACGGCCCCGCCTCCCCCTGGACATGGACTGTCGCTGGTAATTCTAAAGCCATGACGTCGGCACTCGCCCGCACCAACATCCAGCAAGCCTCCAGTTCTTTCCCACCCCTTCTAGCTACAAGTTCTACCTGCCCGATACCTTTAATCAAACTCAACCCTCGCACCAGTACCTCTGCCGGAATGCGATAATCGACCCCGCTTACCACACACGCATGATTCACCGGTACCTCCTCCATTTCACACCAACTTACAATCTTATCTCGCTCCATCTTCACACCACTTACCGCAACCACAAGTACAACTTTCCCGAAAAAAAAAATCCAAATCCCTGACGGTAGCCCCCACTTGTAACGTTCCGTTATTTTGGCTCGTGTATGTCTAGGGGAAATCCCGCCCAGCACCTGCTTCAGCAGTCCCCTCAGGGTCAATCGTCGCCCGAATCAATCACAAACATCAATCATCAGCCAGCACACCCAGTAAATTTTAACACATACACTTTATAGATATTACTAATTCTAGGGCATTAATATACATGTGATACAGAGAGGAAAGTAATGAAAAAAAAAGGCGCCAACACTTATTCAAAGTCCAAGTTCTTCGCGCGCTACCGTTGGAGCTCAAGTTCGACGTCAGACGACCACCCGAATTCCGTCGACCCACGGCTCGGGACCACCCGAAGTGATCGACCGGAGCCTCTCCGCACGTCCGCCGTCCTCCTCGTCTCTCCTCCCGACTCCCCCTCCAAAACTCAGTCCACAGTCATATCATACAGCATGGCATCCGAAAACAAAACGATACATAACCACCCATTGGCTAATAGCACCCTCTTATCACCCTCTAAACCACAATAAACTGCTAGCGCAAACTCTCTGCAGCGTTAAAACACAACAAAGCCGCATTCCACAGATTAACATAACAAAAATCGCCATTTTAAATGTAACAAAAGAAAGACCCCGTACACAGGTAGTCTAGTGTAGTTCTGTGTTGTTTCATGTAGCACCATGGTCCTGGAGGAACGTTGTATTGTTTTTACTGTGTGTGGTACCAGCAGTTATGGTTGAAATGACAATAAAAGCGACTTGACTTGACTTGACTTTGGACAGACTTGGGTTGCTTGCTCAGGAGCAGCACAGGCTGAGGCAAGACCTGATATAAGTTTGTAAAATGATGACAATCGTGGCCACACACATCAAAGTTGCTGGTGAACGCAGCAGGCCAGGCAGCATCTCTAGGAAGAGGTACAGGAAGTTAGTCCTGACGAAGGGTCTCGGCCTGAAACGTCGACTGTACCTCTTCCTAGAGATGCTGCCTGGCCTGCTGCGTTCACCAACAACTTTGATGTGTGTCGCTTGAATTTCCAGCATCTGCAGAATTCCTTGTGTTTACAAACGTAGCCAGTATCTTTTCCCCAAGATTAAAATGGCTAATACTAGAGGGCATGAGAGGGGGAAAGTTCAAAGGCCATTTTTTATGCACAGGGAATGGTGGGTGCCTGGAATGTGCTGCCAATGTTTGTGGAGGCAGGTACCATAGAAGGTGTTTAAGAGGCTCTTAGACAGGTGCATGAATGGAAGGCTGTGGACCATATTAAGGCAGAAGGGATTAGGTGTAATTAGTTTGGGACAACTTGTGGCTGAAGGGCCTCTTCCTGTGTGTTCTGTTGATGCTTTCTTTATGGTATCTCCATATGTAATGCTAAACTGCCACTTGGTGACAGGGCCAATCATCATCCCTAATAGGTAGTGACACGTCAGAGCACTTTATAGCACTTTACTCTTTTTCCAGTTCTCGTTGACATGAAGAGAAGAGTTGTAGACAACACTTTATTGGTAGTTAGATTGTAACAAGAGCTGCTTTTTTTGTTGGTATTATTGGAAATGTCCTGAAGTTTCATCTAAAGCATCTGACACTCATCAGAAGCAATGAATAAGGCAAAGAGCACTGAGAGATTAAGTGCTATCTAGTGCCATGTTATTCAGTGTTACACATATAAATTGGATTAGTGTCACGGACAAAGAAATTTATTTGGCACCCTGGTTTCATTATTACATTCACCTCTACAACGTAGCTTCTCCCACTGTGAATTTAGCCTCGATGTAGAGGACCTTTGTTCCTTTTTGTCAATGGTTAAAAAAAACATCTTCAGCATACATACCCAGCAGAAATGTTAATATATTTTTCCTGCATTTTTTCTCCGCCTAATGTTTCATGAATCCCTTTGGAAGAATTTCCTGAAGATACTGCAGAATTGCAAGGGAGTTACACCATGGAAGGAGGCCATTTGGTCTATCGAGGCTATACCAGTTTTATGCAAGCACAGTCTAGTTAGTCCTACTCTCCCTCGTCTAGCAAAGACATTTCATTTTATCCACACTCCTTTGAACATGACAATGAAATCTACTTTCAATGTTATTCCTGGCAACTTATTTCAAACACTGATGTCTTAGTTTGCGAGTTAAATAAAAAATGTCCCTTGATTTTTTTTTTTTGCTTGTCACCTTTCTTTATTATGTTCTGGTTCTTGATCGCTCCACCAAAAGAGCCATTTTTCTCTGTCCAATCTGCCTATTATCTTAGCAACACACATCAAAGTTGCTGGTGAACGCAGCAGGCCAGGCAGTATCTCTAGGAAGAGGTACAGTTGACGTTTCAGGCCGAGACCCTTTGTCAGGACTGCAGAAACGAGTTCGGTGGGGCAGGAGCAAGCTGAGACAATAGGTCTGCCAGGACAGACAGGTTTGTGGATCTTGGGTAGGAGGTAGAAACGGGAAGTACGGGGTGTGGGAACTATAAGGTTGGTAGCAGTGGATGGGAGATCCCCTGAGCGGATAAAGTCGGTGATGGTGTGGGAGACAATGGCCTGGTGCTCCTCAGTGGGGTCACGATCGAGGGGTAAATAAGAGGAGGTATCCGCGAGTTGTCGCTGTGCCTCGGCAAGGTAGAGGTCCGTACGCCAGACTACAACGGCACCCCCCTTATCGGCAGGTTTAATAATAATGTTAGGATTAGTGCGGAGGGAGTGGAGAGCAGAGCGTTCCGAAGGAGTGAGGTTGGAATGGGAACAAGGTGCGGTGAAGTTGAGACGGTTGATGTCCCGTCGGCAGTTAACGATAAAGAGATCCAGAGCAGGCAGAAGACCAGAACAGGGTGTCCATGAAGAAGAGGAGGGTTGAAGACGGGAGAAGGGGTCATCGGTGGGAGTGGAAGAGTCCGTGCCGAAGAAGTAGGCTGGGAGACGGAGATGGCGGAAGAAGAGTTCCGCATCATGGCGAACACGGAACTCGCTGAGGTGTGGGCGAAGGGGGACAAAGGTGAGGCACTTACTGAGGACAGAGCGTTCTGCCTCAGACAGTTGAAGGTCGGAGGGGATGGTAAAGACCCGGCACGGATGAGAGCTGGGATCAGAGGGGGGAGGGGGAGGCTGGGGGTGTCAGTGGAGAGGGGAGGGTTGGGGTGAGAGGAAGATGGAGCCTCTGAGGACCCAGGAGCTGACAATGGGATCTGAAGGAGACGGGATTGCAATAGGTAGTGACAGGTAGTGACCTGACGAAGGGTCTCGGCCTGAAACGTCGACTGTACCTCTTCCTAGAGATGCTGCCTGGCCTGCTGCGTTCACCAGCAACTTTGATGTGTGTTGCTTGAATTTCCAGCATCTGCAGAATTCCTGTTGTTTGCTGCCTATTATCTTCATGGTTTTAAATACCTATGAACTGATGCCCTCATGCTCTTCTCTGCCTTATGGAGAACAACACTATGTTGTTCTAAAGCTACAGAACTAAAGTGAACCTAATAATCAAGCCATGGTACTGTGGAAATTATTTTGTAGATTTATGAAATCTCTTCTCTATTCTGTTTAAAAGCCTTTTTTCCTTCCTGAACTTTCCAAAACTGGCCGCAATAATCCAATAGTGACTAGAATTGTATTTGGTAAAGGTATGTTTTAATTTCTTTGCCGTGGTGTTCTCTTCATTCACAAAACCTAAGATTCTGTATGGATTTTAACTAATTCTTCCATGCTTTGTCACTTTAAACAAACGATGCACTCTCTGTTCATGTGCCCCACTCTCATTAGAATTATGCTTTTTGGTTTTCATTCATTTCTCTCATTCTTCTTATCAAAATGTAACCATAGCATTTGTATTTTCAGTATTAATTGTAATTTGCCTGCCTCTTCTTCCCTGAAGTTTTTTACTATCCTGACAGCACATTATACAGTACCATAGACTGTGCCATCTGCAGGTTTTGCCTTGTGCCCATTTACTTTAGACTTAGAAAATCAGTGGTCCTACCAACTCTGGGGAGCTGGCAGCTACTCAGATTCCTGGTACTTCATCAATATTCTGTTCATGCCCCTACAAACCTTTTTATTTCATGCTCCAGTCTTGTGACAGACCTATGATATGACGTTTTACCAAACAAATCTAAGAAGCTCAAACTGGATAAGTTACATCAACTAAATTTCCCTCATTGATCCTCTCTGTTACTTAAGACATTTGTATCAAAATGTTACTTGCCTCTAGCAAATCCAGAGTGGCTTCTTCTAATAATCCATATCTGTAGAAATAACTAATAATTCTGTCACTGATCATTGCTTCTAAGTCTTTCCCCACCAGGATTTTCTTCCATTCAGAAAGGCGTGCGACTTATTCCTGCCCCTTTTCTTTATATGGGGGCCTTTGTTTTAAATCTTGCAGTGAAACAAGGGTATATTGTAGTTCAAGTCTGTCAGTTCTTGCAAACTGAATGATTTTAGATGAAGGGCTCAATTGAGCTGGCAATGGTCTGCAATTTTGAAGAGAACTGTGTTATTTGACAAGTCCCACTCAAATACAGACTTCCTGGACATATTCAGTCTCTCCTGAAAAGCTGCGTTTGCTGAATGACTGAGAGATTCCTGGAATTTTCAAGAACAATGCTGGGGAATCCATTCATTCCTATCATTTACATAGGGATTTCTGATCAGGAGAGTAGGATGAAAAAAGATAAGCTTCATCTACATGTTTTTGTTTTGCTTATTTAATATTTAAATGTTTGTCAAAGAAATTAATTTGTTTTTTTGGTTAACAATTTCAATGTTTTAAATTCAATTATTTCTTTAATTATACTTTAAGTTAACAATTTTCTGAAAACAGAATACAGGGAGTTAGGAAGGAAGCTGAGAAGCAGGACCTTGAAGGTAGTAATCTCAGGATTGCTGCCTGTGCTACATGATGGTGAGGGTAGGAGTAGAATGCGTGGCTGAAGAATTGGAGCAGGGCCAGGGATTCAGATTTCTGGATCATTGGGACTACTTCTGGAGCAGGTGTGACCTATACAAAATGGACAGGTTGCATTTGAATCCGAGGAGGAACAATATCCTTGCGGGCAGGTTTGCTAGAGCTGTTGGGAGTGGTTTAAACTAATATGACAGGGGAATGGGAACCATTATGGTAGAGCCAGCAGGTTTACAAGTAGATGATGTAATATGTAATATCAATGTAAGGAAGGACAAGCCAGTGATTGGGTACAACTGTAGACAGAGCAAATAGTTAAATTGTACTACAGAGGCAAAAGTCAAAAGGGCTAAGAATACAGGACTGAAGGTGCTGCATTTAAATGCACGTAGCGTTCAGAATAAAGTGGATGAACTCGTGGCACAATTAGAGATTGCTCGGTATGAAGCTATGGGCATTACTGATTCATGGCTGAAAGAAGGTCTTAGTTGAGAGTTTAACATCAAAGGATATACTTTGTATCAGAAGGACAGACAGGAAGGCATAGGCAGTGGCATGCCTCTATTGGTAAGAGATGGAATTACATCTTTAGAAAGAGGTGACATGGGGTCAGGGAATGTTGAATCTTCGTGGGTGGTTAAGAAACTGTAAGGGTAAAAAAAAATTATGGGAATCATATATAGGCCTCCAAATAGTAGCCAAGATGTGGAGTTCAGATTGCAAAGGGAGCTGGAAAAGGCATCTAATGAAGGTAATGTTACAATTGTAATGGAGGACTTCAATATGCAAGGGCATTGGGAAAATCAGGTTGGTGTAGGATCACAAGAGAGGGAATTTGTTGAATGCTTATGAGTTGGCTTTTTATAGCAGCTTGTGCTCGAGCCTATCAGAGGAAAGGCTATCTTAGATTGAGTATTGTGTAATTATTAGTCAGCTTAATGTAAAGGAACCCGTAGGAGGCCGTGATCATAATATGATTGAATTCATATTGCAACTTGAGTGGAGGAAGCATTCGTTACATGTATCAGTATTGCAATGGAATAAGGAAATTACAGAGGCACGAAAGAGGACCTTGCCTGGGTGAATTGGAGGGGGATACTAGCAGGAATGACGGCAAAACAGAGGTGGCTGATGTTTCTGGGAATAGTTCACAAGGCATGGGATAGATATGTCCGATAGAAAAGTAGTTCTCAAATGACAGCTAGGCAACCGTGGCTGACAAGGGAAGTTAAACCAAGGAAAGGGCATATAAGGTAGCAAAAGTGAGTGGGAAATTGGATGAT
This sequence comes from Mobula birostris, assembly GCF_030028105.1. NCBI lineage: Eukaryota > Metazoa > Chordata > Chondrichthyes > Myliobatiformes > Myliobatidae > Mobula > Mobula birostris. Next base: position 42,183,140 of record NC_092387.1, read on the forward strand.
TGGGAAGCCTTTAAAATCCAATAAAAGGCAACTAAAAAGCTATAAGAAGGGAAAAGATGAAATATGAGGGCAAATTAGTCAATAATATAAAGCAGGATACTAAAAGTTTTTCAGTTATATAAAGAATAAAATGGAGGTGAGAGTTGATATTAGGCTACTGGAAAATGATGCTGGTGAGGTAGTAGTGGTGGACAAAGAAATGGCAGATGAACCTAATAAGTACTTCACTTCAGTCTTCACTGTGGAAGACACTAGCAGTGTGCCAGAGGTCCTTGAACATCAGGGAGCAGGCGTGAGTGCCATTGCTATTACAAAAGAAAAAGTGTGAGGCAAACTCAGAAGTCTTAAGGTGGATAAGTCACCTGGATCAGATGGACTACATCCCAGAGTCCTGAAAGAGGTTGCTGAAGAGATAATGGATGCATTGGTCATGATCTTTCAAGAATCACTCGACTCTGGCATGTTCCTGGAGGACTAGAAAATTGCATATGTCACTTCACTCTTTAAGAAGGGAGGAAGGCAAATGCGAGGAAATTATAGGCCAGTTAGCTTTACCTCAGTGGTTGGCAAAGTGTTGGAGTCCATTATTAAGGATGAGGTTTCGGAGTACTTGGGGACTACTGATAAAACAAGTCATAGTCAGCATGGTTACTGTAAAGGGAAATCTTGCTCAACAAATCTATTAGAATTCCTTGAGGAAGAACCAAGCAGGGTGGACAAAGAAGAGGCAGTGGATGTCTTAGATTTTCAGAAGACATTTGATAAGGTGTCTCACAAGAGGCTGCTCAACAAGATAAAATCCTATAGTGTTACAGGAAAGAAACTGGCATGGATAGAGGAATGGTTGACAAGTAAGAGGCAGCAAGTGGGAATAAAGGGGTCTTTTCAGGGTGGCTGCCAGTGACTAGTGGTGTTCCTCAGTAGTCAGTATCGGGACTACTTTTCACATTGTTTGTTGATGATTTAGATAGTGGAATTGATGGATTTGTGGCAAAGTTTGTGGATGATATGAAGATAGGTGGAGGGGTGTTTAGTGTTGAGGAAGCAATGTGATTGCAGCAGGACTTAGACAAATTGGAAGAAAGGGGAAAAAAAGTAGCAGATGGAGTGTTGGGAAATGTATGATAATGCATTTTTAGTAAAAGGAACAATAATGCAGACTGTTATCTAAATGGGGAGAAAATTCAAACATCAGAGGTGCAAAGGGTCTTGGGGGCCCTCATGCAAGAGTCCCAGAATGTTAATTCACAGGTTGAGTTTGTATTAAAGAAGGCAAATGCTATGTTGGCATTTATTTCAAGGGAAGTCATCATCATCATCATCATCATCAGGTGCCATGCCCAGTTTGAGCTTTGACTGCCGTGGCCTACACACTCCTGTTTCAGATCAAGAGGATCAATTCATTGGTATTCATTTCCAGTTCTCTGGCTGCTGTCTCCATCACCATTTGTCTTTGTCTTCCTCTTGCTTTCTTCCCTTCAATCTTTCCCATAATTACCGTGCATTCTAACGCCTCTTTCCTAATCACATGTCCAATGAAGTCACGTTGCCTTTTCATGATCTCATACATTATTTCTCTTTTTGTGTTTGCTCTGTTCATGACATTCTCAATAGATATGCGTTTTGTCCATGATATTCTTTGCATCCTCCTCAAAAACCACATCTCTGCTACTACAATTTGTTTCCTTATGTTAGTAGATATTGTCCAACATTCTGAGCCATATAATATAACTGGATAAATGTAACATTTCGGTACTCTGAGGTGGGTTGTCATGCCTAGTTTAGTATTGGTCAGTATACTCTTCATTCTCATAAAGGTGTTTTTTGCCATCCCTATTCTTCTTTTAGTGTCCAAGTCGCACCTGCCATCTGATGTCACCCAACTTCCTAAGTAGCAAAAGTTCTGTACTTGTTTTATGTCTTCCCCGTTTATTCTCAGCCCGCAGATAGGATTCTCCTTTTTGAATATCACCATACATTGTCTTTTTGCAATTGATAGATAGACCCATTTTTGCACTTTCTTCAACAATTATATCAATTAAGTTTTGCAGTTCTTCCTCCGTACTTGCAATTAACACAGTGTCATCTGCATATCTGAAATTATTGATGTTTTCACCGCCAACTTTGATTCCCAATATGTCTTTTATTTTTTTGTAATATTGTTTCACTGTACACATTAAATAAATCAGAGGAGAAAACACACCATTGTCTAACGCCTCTCTTGATTTTCATAAACTGACTCACTTCTCCATCTACTCGTACAGCGGCAGCTTGTTCCCAGTACAGATTTCTGATTAGGCGGAGGTCTTTCGAATCTAAATCTAGAATTTTCTGTAATATTTCAAATAACTTATTGTGCTTCACTTTATCAAATGGTTTTGTGTAGTTGATAAAACAAACACATCTTTTTGCACTTGAATATCTCATTCTGATAGTATCCTTAACATCAATATTGCGTTTCTTGTACCTTTGTCTTTCAGAAAACCACATTGTTCATTGCCTATTTCAGCTTGTATCTTACTTTTAGCTCTTGTCATAAAAATTCTTAGAAATATCTTGGTGATATGACTCATTAAATTATGGTCCTATGTAATTCACATTCTATTGCTCTAGGTTTCTTAGGAAGAGTGAAAAATACTGATTTTTTTCATCTCTTCTGGTATTATTCCAGTCTCATAAATGTCATTAATTAAATCAGTAAGTTTTTTAATTCCATAATCTTCAAGGGTGATAATTTGCTCTGTTACTAATTCATCAGGACCTGTTGCCTTTCGTTTCTTCATCTTATTTATTGCATTATGAACTTCAGATTTTAAAATACTTGAACCTTCAATGTTTTTCTTAATTTCTGGTTTTTCGCCTCGATCGTCTTCAAACAATTCCTGAATATACTCAGTCCATCTGTTCATAATCTCATCTTTTTCCATCATGGCAAAGGCCATGATGTACTGGCCTTTGCTTTCAAACATCCATCTGAAGAACAGAGGAGCTTTTTACCAGTGATATTCTTGATTTGTTGATGTAACCTTTTCGGATCAGTTATAGGGATTCTTTCTATTTGCTCACATTCCTGGTTTAACCATTCTTCTTTGGCTTTTTGACATAAGCTTTTAACTTTTTTTTATCTAAGGACTTATATTCTATAGGATTTACTTTCTTCTGTCTCCCTTCTTCCATTCGATTTTTGATTTCATCTGTCATCCATTTATTCTCTGTGCTTTTTTCTTTTTTAGGAATCATTGACTTTGCTGATTCGACCAAGACATCCTTTAGAGAGTTAAATTTCATTTCTGCATGATTGCTATCATCTTCAACAGATTCTATTTCTACACTTTGAAATCGATTCCTTACTTCAATTGTAAATTTTTGTCTTAAGTTGTCTTTTTTAATTAATTGCAAGTAGTCAAGGGATTTTTCAGGTTTTTGCAAGGGGAGTAGAATATAAAAACCAAGGAGATGATGCTGAAGCTTTATAAGACACTAGTTAGGCTGTACTTGGAGTATTGTCAACAGTTTTGGGCCCATTATCTCAGAAAGGATGTGTTTTCATTACAGAGAGTCCGGAGGAGGTTCATAAGGATGATTCTGGGAATGAAGGGGTTAGCATATGAGGAGTGTTTGGCAGCTTTGGGCCTGTACTCACTGGAATTTAGAACAATGCATGGGGATCTCATTGAAGACTACCAGATGTTGAAAGGATTAGATAAGGTGGATGTGGAGAGGATGTTTCCTCTGGTGGGGTTATCCAGGACTGGAGGCCTCAAGAACAGAAGTAAGGAGGAACTTTTTTAGCCAAAGAGTTGTAAATCTGTGGAATGCTCTGCCACAGACTGCTGTGGAGGCCAAATTCATGGGTATATTTAAAGCTGATAGATTCCTGATTGGTCAGGGCATTAAGAGATATGGAGAAAGGGCAGGTGTATGGGGTTGAATAGGATCTGGGATCAGCCATGATGAAATGGTGGAGTGGACTTGATGGGCTGAATGGCCTAATTCTGCTCCTATATCTTGTGGTCTGACAGTCTTGTGGTCTAAATCTTTATTTCAGCCATGCTTTTATCTATCAGAAACATTTAAAATCTGTAAAAAGTTTCAGAGGCATTGACAGAAGATGAAGCTCTGCTCCCAGCTTTGCCTGTCATAGACTCTCAGGGTATTCGGGGGATGGGCTCTCAGCAATGCTCCAGCTGAGGCATATTTTCTGTTTAGACCTTCCAACACCCTGTTAGGTGTCTCCCAGTGTGGGCAGCATGGTTAGTGGCCAGATGAATGGTGGGCATCAATGTGACAACTTGTACTGTATTCACGGGAAGTTATTGGCATACTGATTTGTGTACTAATTTATCCTCGGATCGCCAATTTTTCTTTCCCTGTTCCTGGTGGATACAATATCAACATGTACTTTGGAGTGTCATGCAACATATGACAATTTTCCACATGGCAGGCTAGTCTGGAAGGTTAGATTGCATGGGATCCAGGAAGAGATAGCTAATTGGAATAATAACGCAATGGTAGGAAGCAGAGAGAGATGGTTGAAGATTACTTCTGGGACTGGAGGCCTGTGATTAAGTGGTGTTCCACAGTGGTCAATACTGGGACCTTTGTGTCCACTGTTTATGGATGCACATGTACAGATAAAAATAAAGATCAGCTTTATGTGTCATGTGCACATCAAAGCATACAGCAAAGTGCATCATTTGTGTCAATGACCAACACAGTCTGAGGTTGCGCTGGAGGCAGCTAGTCAGTATCGCTATGCTTTCTAGTATTCCCACAACTTACTAATCTGTACAGCTTTGGAACGTGGGAGCAAATGGTGTGTTCGGTAAGTCTGTGGATGATACTAAAATGGGTGACAGTGTAGATGGGGAAGGAGGTTAGCATAAATTACCTGGGGAATCTTGATTAGCTAGCTAAGTTAGCTAAGGATTGGCAAAAGGCTTTCGGTTCAGTCAAGTGCCAAGTATTGCATTTTGGGAAATGAGACCAGGTAGGACTTGTACAATCAGTGGTCTGGCTTCAGGGAGTGTTGTAGAACAGAGGCACCGAGGATTATAAGTACATAGTTTGCCGAAGGCAGCATCACTGGTAGACAGGGTGGTGAAGTAGGCATTTTTGACATGGTCAGGGCATTCAGTATAGGAGTTAGGACATTAGGTTGCAATTGTATGACACATTGGGGAGGCTGTACTTGGAGTATTGTGTACAGTTTTGTTTGCCCTGTTACAGGAAAGACATAGTTAGTCTAGAAAGGATGCAAAGAAGATGTACAAGGCTGTTAACAGGACTTAGGGGCCTGAGTTATAGGGAGATGTTTGGCAGGCTAGGACTTCATTCCTTGAGACATAGGAGATTCAGGGATGACCTTATAAATGTGCATATAATCATGAAGCCCATAGATATGGTGAATTTGCAGTTTTTTCCCCCCAAGGAAGCGGAACTAAAAACTAGAGGGCATAAGTTAAGGTGATTGGTGAAACATTTAAAAGGGACTTGTGGACAACTTCTTAATGCAGAAAGTGCTGCATTTATAGAATGAACTGCCAGAGAAAATACATTTAGGAGATATTTGGATGAGTACATGGATAGGAAAGGACTAGAGCAGGGGTTCCTAGCCTTTTTCTTACGTGGATCAACACTATTAAGCAAGGGGACAATGGACCCCAGGTTGGGAACCCCAGGTTCAGAGGGATGTGGGCAAAACATGGACATATGGGACAAACTTGGACGACTTGAGCTGAAAGCGCTGCTTCCATTCTCTGTTAGTCAATGAACCCTAAAGAACAGGGAAACTATTCCACACTCAAGCCAGGCAAGTGATTGGTTTATTCAACAAGTTTTGTTATTTCCAATAATAGACCTAAGGTTGATTATTTCAATCAGAAGGTCTGAGCTATAGATCTTTGAAGCACCTACTGTATCTTCGTTGAATATAATTACGTTGTCTCAAATGTTCCAGTCGTACAGTACCGATAGCCTGAGCCACATGCTACGGCGATTTCTGTGGTTGTAATAAAATATTGGCTTTCAGTGTTGGTAAAGAAAGAAATTTAAATCAGTATTTATTACATTCTCAAAAATACAATTAAATATTTCTTGAAGAATGGGCATTATTGTGATAGAGACAAATGAGAGAGCTAGTCTATCTTTAGCAAAGTCCCAAAATAAGAAATGTATTTCCAGACATTCCATGTTTTCCATGTTTGTTGGGATAGGATGTTGACCAGGAGATCAGGACATCACTTTTACATCTTTCAATAGAGACATATGGTTTTTTAAAGTCTGTGCAGCAGACTGTCTCTGAGTTTTAATGGGGATTTCTTGAATCCTTGACTGTTGGAAGTTCAGAGTGAGGCAATTGAGGGTGGGGGGCTGTGAGTAAAGTGAGATGGGTGTTAAATTTACAATAAATAGTTGGTGATAACCTGACATGAGTGCCTAGAATTTAATGGAACCTAAATGTGATTCCCAGATTAAAAAATACCGCGGGGAAAGTAGAATAGATGTAATCATTCAATATCCGATTTTGTCTCCAATTTTGGTATTAACCTCATGTTGCATGTGTTTCCTAAGCTCATCAAATCTGGCTGATAAAACTGAAGATCGCTGAGTCTCTTTTAACAGGAGATGATCAGTCATCTCCACAGGGTAACACCCTCTCCCCTAGTGTATGGGGAGGTGTAATGATTCCCCTCAGTATGGGCACATCACCTCCTCTGCATTGGGAGTTGCCTAAAACAGGCATTCCCAAACATTTTTCATACCATGAGGCCTTACCATTAACCAAGGTCAATGGACCTCAGGTTGTGAACCCCTGATATAAAAGCTGGTCAGCTCAGGGCTTAATTTGGCCTGAACCCACATTCAGCCCTGAGCCATATTGGCACTCAGTCGAGTTCACAGCACCAGTCAGTGTTCAGGCTTGCAGCTACTGTATTTTACTGTTGCTTAGTATTACCTGTCTGTCTTAAACGCTTCCAATGGTGAACGTGTCACAATTCCTGCACAGTCCTTGGCATTTCTTGATACATCCAGACTGACATATATTAAAATAATCATTATGCTTGATAATAAAATCAATCAAAATCTGCTTTGGATGTCAGATTGACAGATGCAGCAATAAGACTGTGGAATTTTGCCTAAGAAGTATTTGAAAATGTTCCTCCAGACAATATTTCCATACAGTGAACCCATTGCAGTAATTGTAACAGAGGATTATCAAAATAGCAACTGCTTATGGTATAAAACAGCACAAGGACAAGCCCTTTGGCCCATGATGTTGTACCAAACTAATTAAAATAGTAATTAATACCTAAACTAATCCTTTCTGCCCACATGAAGTCCACATCCTTCCATTATCTGTACATCTACACGCCTGTCTTAAGGGCCCCCACCTCTTTTATATCTGCCTCCATATCTGGGGAACATTCCAGGCACCCTCCCATATAAGAAAACACACTAGTCCCTTTGAGCTTACCCCCTCTCACCTTCAGTGCATGCCCTCTAGTATAAGACATTTTGCTTTCCACATCCTCTGCTTCCTCATCTGCTTCATTTGATGTGTTCCCCATCAGTACGAAGTTTTTGATTTGCACTGGCATAACGTTTGATTGCCATTCTTCAGATTAATAATCCACGTGTTAATTTAAGGATCTGTGTAATTGAAATTGCATTTGCTTCAGGATGATATTAAATTTAGAAACATTCTTTCTGTGGCGTGTTCATTTGGAACATGCTCATCAGAAGTGAGAAGTTTGATATTTGAGCGCGGTCAGCATCACCTCAGTCTGCACAAGCCCACTCTGTGAATAAACAGAAGCAGAGATCTCCCGTGGCTCACGTAAACCATTCCCCCATTCCTATGATCTTCTGTGGTCTGAACCCTGATCTCTTGTGTTGGTGTTCTGGGGGAATGAGAAATAATCCAGGGCTCAGTAACTATGTAGAACCATGTCTATGTACATTGTTATACATCCAGTGACCACTTTATTAGGTAGAGCTGCTTGTGAACTGAAATATCTAATCAGCCAATCTTGTGGCAGAAATTCAATACATAAAAGCATGTGGGCATGGTCAAGAGGTTCAGTTGTTCAGACCAAACATCAGAATGGGGAAGAAATGTGATCTAAGTGACTTTGGCTGTGGAATGATATTTGGTGCCAGATGGGACAGTTTGAATGTTTCAGAGACTGCTGATCTCCTGGGATTTTCATGTTGAACTGACTTGAGTTTAAAGAAAATGGTGTGAAAATCAATAAACATCCAGTGAGCAACAGTTCTGTAGGTGAAAATACTTTGATAATGAGAGAGGTCAGAGGAGAATATCCTGAATGCCCAAGCTGACAGGAAGGTGACAGGAAATCGAATAACCACACGTTGCAACAGTGATGTGCAGAAGAGCGCAACGCATTGAACGTAAGAACATAAGAAATAAGAACAGGAGGAGGCCATCTGCCCAGTAAAGCCTGCTCTGCCATTTAATAAGATCATGGCTGATCTGGCCATGGACTCGTGCCTTTTCCCCATAACCCTTAATTCCCCTAATATGCAAAAATCTATCCAACCTTGTCTTAGGTATATTTACTAACCTTGAAGTGGATGCAGTAGAAGACACAAACATGCACATTAGGTGCAGGAGGTACCTAATAAATATATCAAGTGGCAGAGCTTGTGATGAAAAAATGGGTGGGGTGAGTTACAAAGGGGCAGTGCAGCTTTGGATGAGCTGGCGTTCAGAGACGGTTCAGGAAGGCCACCAGAGTGCTAAAGCACTCCAATCTGACAATTTTAAAAGCACAGCTGTGGTTCTGAGCAATAGACTGACCCTCCATATATCCAACCATATCAGCTCTGTAGATCAGCACACCTCTTCACTAGGCAGAGCAATGACAGAGAGACTTTAATCCCGACATGGGTTGGACATACACAGTGACTGGGAGGGTCCAAAGGGCTACTGCAGAATGGAGGGACAGTGGTTTACTTCCAAATTCCCGAAAGGTCCCAGAACAGGTAGGTAATGTCCTAAGAAAGGAATAAGGGATGCTTGCTTCATTAACTGAGGCATGGAATAAGAGCAAAGAAGTTAGAGTACATCTTTATAAACACAGGTGAGGCCATCTGGAATATTGTGTGCAGTTGTTATTAAAATGATATAGAAAGCACAATTGCTCAGTAGATGGTGCAGAGGGGATTCACTACGACGTTGCCTAGGGTGGTGCAGAGGGGATTCACTACGACGTTGCCTAGGGTGGTGCAGAGGGGATTCACTGGGAGGTTGCCTAGGGTGGTGCAGAGGGGATTCACTGGGAGGTTGCCTAGGGTGGTGCAGAGGGGATTCACTGGGAGGTTGCCTAGGGTGGTGCAGAGGGGATTCACTGGGAGGTTGCCTAGGGTGGTGCAGAGGGGATTCACTGGGGTGTTGCCTAGGTTGGTGCAGAGGTGATTCACTGGAGTGTTGCCTAGGGTGGTGCAGAGGGGATTCACTGGGGTGTTGCCTAGGGTGGGGCAGAGGGGATTCACTGGGGTGTTGCCTAGGGTGGTGCAGAGGGGATTCACTGGGGGTGTTGCCTAGGGTGGTGCAGAGGGGATTCACTGGGGGTGTTGACGAGGGTGGTGCAGAGGGGATTCACTGGGAGGTTGCCTAGGGTGGTGCAGAGGAGATTCACTGGGGTGTTGCCTAGGTTGCTGCAGAGGGGACTCACTGGGACGTTGCCTAGGGTGGGGCAGAGGGGTTTCACTGGGACTTTGCCTGGGGTGGTGCAGAGGGGATTCACTAGGACATTGCATAGGGTGGTGCAGAGGGGATTCACTGGAGTGTTGCCTAGGGAGGTGCAGAGGGGATTCACTGGGATGTTGCCTGGGGTGGTGCAGAGGGGATTCACTAGGACATTGCATAGGGTGGTGCAGAGGGGATTCACTGGAGTGTTGCCTAGGGAGGTGCAGAGGGGATTCACTGGGGTGTTGCCTGGGGTGGTGCAAAGGAGATTCACTGGGACATTGCCTAGGGTGGTGCAGAGGGGATTCACTGGAGTGTTGCCTAGGGTGGTGCAGAGGGGATTCACTGGGATGTTGCCTGGGGTGGTGCAGAGGGGATTCACTGGGATGTTGCCTGGGGTGGTGCAGAGGAGATTCACTGGGACGTTGCCTAGGGTGGTACAGAGGGGATTCACTGGGACGTTGCCTAGGGTGGTGCAGAGGGGTTTCACTGGGACTTTGCCTGGGGTGGTGCAGAGGGGATTCACTAGGACATTGCATAGGGTGGTGCAGAGGGGATTCACTGGAGTGTTGCCTAGGGAGGTGCAGAGGGGATTCACTGGGATGTTGCCTGGGGTGGTGCAGAGGGGATTCACTGGGGTGTTGCCTGGGGTGGTGCAAAGGGGATTCACTGGGACGTTGCCTAGGGTGGTGCAGAGGCGATTCACTGGGGTGTTTCCTAGGGTGGTGCAGAGGCGATTCACTGGGATGTTGCCTAGGGTGGTGCAGAGGAGATTCACTGGAGTGTTGCCTAGGGTGGGGCAGAGGAGATTCACTGGGGTGGTGCAGAGGGGATTTACTGGGTTGTTGCCTGGGGTGGTGCAGGCGGGCTTCACTGGGACTTTGCCTGGGGTGGTGCAGAGGGGATTCACTAGGACATTGCATAGGGTGGTGCAGAGGGGATTCACTGGAGTGTTGCCTAGGGAGGTGCAGAGGGGATTCACTGGGATGTTGCCTGGGGTGGTGCAGAGGGGATTCACTGGGGTGTTGCCTGGGGTGGTGCAAAGGGGATTCACTGGGACGTTGCCTAGGGTGGTGCAGAGGCGATTCACTGGGGTGTTTCCTAGGGTGGTGCAGAGGCGATTCACTGGGATGTTGCCTAGGGTGGTGCAGAGGAGATTCACTGGAGTGTTGCCTAGGGTGGGGCAGAGGAGATTCACTGGGGTGGTGCAGAGGGGATTTACTGGGTTGTTGCCTGAGGTGGTGCAGGCGGGCTTCACTGGGACTTTGCCTGGGGTGGTGCAGAGGGGATTCACTAGGACATTGCATAGGGTGGTGCAGAGGGGATTCACTGGAGTGTTGCCTAGGGAGGTGCAGAGGGGATTCACTGGGGTGTTGCCTGGGGTGGTGCAAAGGGGATTCACTGGGGTTTTGCCTAGGGTAGTGCAGAGGGGATTCACCAGGACGTTGCCTAAGGTGGTGCAGAGGGGATTCACTGGGGTGTTGCCTACGGTAGTGCAGAGGGGATTCACTAGGACGTTGCCTAGGGTGGGGAAGAGGGGATTCACTGGGACGTTTCCTGGGGTGGTGCAGAGGGGATTCATTGGGGTGTTGCCTAGGGTGGGGCAGAGGGGATTCACTGGGACGTTTCCCGGGGTGGTGCAGAGGGGATTCACTGGGGTCTTGTATAGGGTGGTGCAGAAGGGATTCACTGGGACGTTGCCTAGTGTGGGGCAGAGTGGATTCACTGGGGTGTTGCCTTGGGTGGTGCAGAGGGGATTCATTGGTGTGTTGCCTAGGGTGGGGCAGAGGGGATTCACTGGGTTGTTGCCTAGGTTGGTACAGAGGGGATTCACTGGGGTGTTGTCTAGGGTGGTGCAGAGGGTATTCACTGTGGGTGTTGCCTACGGTGGTGCAGAGGGGATTCACTGGGATGTTGCCTAGGGTGGTGCAGAGGAGATTCACTGGAGTGTTGCCTAGGGTGGGGCAGAGGAGATTCACTGGGGTGGTGCAGAGGGGATTCACTGGGGTTTTGCCCAGGGTGGGGCAGAGGAGATTCACTGGGACATTGCCTACGGTGGTGCAGAGGGGATTCACTGGGGTGTTGCCTCGGGAGGGGCAGAGGGGATTCACTGGGGTGTTGCCTAGGTTGGTGCAGAGGGGATTCACTAGGACATTGCATAGGGTGGTGCAGAGGGGATTCACTGATACGCTGCCTAGGGTGGTGCAGAGGGGATTCACTGGGGTGTTGCCTCGGGTGATGCAGAGGGGATTAACTGGGGTTGTTGCCTACGGTGGTGCAGAGGGGATTCACTGGGACGTTGCCTAGTGTGGTGCAGAGGGGATTCACTGGGTTGTTGCCTGGGGTGGTGCAGAGGCGATTCACTGGTGTGTTGCCTTGGGAGGGGCAGAAGGGATTCACTGGGGTGTTGCCTAGGGTGGGGTAGAAGGAATTCACTGGAACGTTGCCTAGGGTGGTGCTGAGGGGATTCACTGGTGTGTTGCCTAGGGTGGTGCAGAGGGGATTCACTGGGGTGTTGCGTAGGGTGGGGCAGAGGGGATTCACTAGGACGCTGCCTAGGGTGGTGCCGAGGGGATTCACTGGGGTGTTGCCTAGGGTGGGGCAGAGGGGATTCACTGTGGTGTTGCCTGGGGTGGTGTAGAGGGGAATCACTGGGACGTTGACTGGGGTGGTGCAGAGGGGATTCAGTGGGACGTTGCCTGGGGTGGTGCAGAAGGGATTGACTGGGACCTTTCCTGGGGTGGTGCAGAAGGGATTCACTGGGGTGTTGTCTAGGGTGGTACAGAGCGGATTCACTGGGGTATTGCGTCAGGAGGGGCAGAGGGGATTCACTGGGGTGTTGCCTAGGGTGGGGCAGAGGGGATTCACTGGGGTGTTGCCTGGTGTGGGGCAGAGGGGATTCACTGGGGTGTTGCCTCGGGTGGTGCAGAGGGCATTCACTGGGGTGTTGCCTAGGGTGGTGCAGAGGGGATTCACTGGGGGTGTTGCCCAGGGTGGTACAGAGGGAATTAACTGGTGTGTTGCCTAAGGTGGTGCAGAGGGTCTTCACTGGGGTATTGCCTAGTGTGGTGCAGAGGGGATTCACTGGGGTGTTGCCTATGGTGGGGCAGAGGGGATTCACTGGGGTGTTGGCTCGTGTGGGGCAGAGGGGATTCACTGGGGTGTTGCCTGGGGTGGGGCAGAGGGGATTCACTAGGACGTTGCCTAGGGTGGTGCAGAGGGGATTCACTGGGGTGTTGCGTAGGGTGGGGCTGAGGGGATTCACTAGGACTTGCCTAAGGTGTTGCAGAGGGTCTTCACTGGGGTATTGCCTAGTGTGGTGCAGAGGGGATTCACTGGGCTGTTGCCTATGGTGGGGCAGAGGGGATTCACTGGGGTGTTGGCTCGTGTGGGGCAGAGGGGATTCACTGTGGTGTTGCCCAAGGTGGTGCAGCGGGGATTCACTAGGACATTGCCTAGGGTGGTGCAGAGGGCATTCACTGGGACGTTGCCTAGTGTGGGGCAGAGTGGATTTACTGGGACGTTGCCTAGGGTGGTGCAGAGGGGATTCACTAGGACGTTGCCTAGGGTGGTGCAGAAGGGATTCACTGGGGTGTTGCCTCGGGAGGGGCAGAAGGGATTCACTGGGGGTGTTGCCTAAGGTGGTGCAGAGGAGATTCACTGGGGTGTTGCCCAAGGTGGTGCAGAGGGGATTCACTGGGACGTTGCCTAGGGAGGTGCGGAGAGGATTCACTGGGTGGTGCAGAGGGGATTCACTAGGACGTTGCCAAGGGTGGGGCAGAGGGGATTCACTGGTGTGTTGCCCAAGGTGGTGCAGAGGGGATTCACTGGAACGTTGCCTATGGTGGTGCAGAGGGGATTCACTGGGGTATTGCCTCGGGAGGGGCAGAAGGGATTCATTTGGACGTTGCCTAGCGTGGTGCAGAGTGGAGTCACTGGGGTGTTGCCTAGGGTGGTGCAGAGGGGATTCACTGGGGTGTTGCCTAAGGTGGTGCAGAGGGGATTCACTGCGATGTTGCATAGGGTGGGGCAGAGAGGATTCACTGGCAAGTTGCCTAGGGTGGTGCAGAGGGGACTCTCTGGGGTGTTGCCTCGGGAGGGGCAGAAGGGATTCACTGTGGTGTTGCCTAGTATGGGGCTGAGGGGATTCACTGGGACGTTGCCTATGTTGGTGCAGAGGAGATTCACTGGGGTGTAGCCTCGGGTGGGGCAGGGGGGATTCACTGGGGTGTTGCATAGGGTGGTGCAGAGGGGATTCACTGGGACATTGCCTAGGGAGGTGCAGAGGGGATTCACTGGGTTGTTGCCTTGGGTGAGGCAGAGCGGATTCACTAGAACGTTGCCTAGGGTGGGGTAGAGGGGATTCACTGGGACGTTGCCTAGGGTGGTGCAGAGCAGATTCACCGGGGTGTTGCCTAGGGTGGTGCAGAGGGGATTCACTGGGGTGTTTCCTACGGTGGGGCAGAGGGGATTCACTGGGATGTTGCCTTGGGTGGTGCTGAGGAGATTCACTGGGGTGGTGCAGAGGGGATTCACTGGGGTGTTGCCTCGGGAGGGGCAGAAGGGATTCACTGGGGTGTTGCCTAGGGTGGGGTAGAGGGGATTCACTGGGATGTTGCCTAGGGTGGTGCAGTGGGGATTCACGGGGGTGTTGCCTCGGGTGGTGCAGAGGGGATTCACTGGGGTGCTGCCTCGGGTGGTGCTGAGGAGATTCACTGGGGTGGGGTAGAGGGGATTCACTGGGGTGTTGCCTCGGGAGGGGCAGAAGGGATTCACTGGGGTTTTGCATAGGGTGGGGCAGAGGGTATTCAGTGGGACGTTGCCTAGCGTGGTGCAGAGTGGAGTCACTGGGGTGTTGTCTAGGGTGGTGCAGAGGGTATTCACTGTGGGTGTTGCCTACGGTGGTGCAGAGGGGATTCACTGGGATGTTGCCTAGGGTGGTGCAGAGGAGATTCACTGGAGTGTTGCCTAGGGTGGGGCAGAGGAGATTCACTGGGGTGGTGCAGAGGGGATTCACTGGGGTTTTGCCCAGGGTGGGGCAGAGGAGATTCACTGGGACATTGCCTACGGTGGTGCAGAGGGGATTCACTGGGGTGTTGCCTCGGGAGGGGCAGAGGGGATTCACTGGGGTGTTGCCTAGGTTGGTGCAGAGGGGATTCACTAGGACATTGCATAGGGTGGTGCAGAGGGGATTCACTGGAGTGTTGCCTAGGGAGGTGCAGAGGGGATTCACTGGGCTGTTCCCTGGGGTGGTGCAGAGGGGATTCACTGATACGCTGCCTAGGGTGGTGCAGAGGGGATTCACTGGGGTGTTGCCTCGGGTGATGCAGAGGGGATTAACTGGGGATGTTGCCTACGGTGGTGCAGAGGGGATTCACTGGGACGTTGCCTAGTGTGGTGCAGAGGGGATTCACTGGGTTGTTGCCTGGGGTGGTGCAGAGGCGATTCACTGGTGTGTTGCCTTGGGAGGGGCAGAAGGGATTCACTGGGGTGTTGCCTAGGGTGGGGTAGAAGGAATTCACTGGAACGTTGCCTAGGGTGGTGCTGAGGGGATTCACTGGTGTGTTGCCTAGGGTGGTGCAGAGGGGATTCACTGGTGTGTTGACTAGGGTGGGGCAGAGGGGATTCACTGGGAGGTTTCCTGGGGTGGTGCAGTCGGGATTCACTGGGGTGTTGCCTAGGGTCGCACAGAGGGCATTCACTGGGAGTGTTGCTTAGGGTGGTGCAGAGGGAATTCACTGGGGGTGTTGCCCAGGGTGGTTCAGAGGGAATTAACTGGTGTGTTGCCTAGAGTGGTGCAGAGGGTCTTCACTGGGGTATTGCCTAGTGTGGTGCAGAGGGGATTCACTGGGGTGTTGGCTCGTGTGGGGCAGAGGGATTCACTGGGGTGTTGCCTGGGGTGGGGCAGAGGGGATTCACTGGCACGTTGCCTAGGGTGGTGCAGAGGGGATTCACTGTGACGTTGCCTAAGGTGGTGCAGAGGGGATTCACTGGGGTGTTGCGTAGGGTGGGGCAGAGGGGATTCACTAGGACGTTGCCTAGGGTGGGGCAAAGGGGATTCACTAGGACGCTGCCTAAGGTGGTGCAGAGGGTCTTCACTGGGGTATTGCCTAGTGTGGTGCAGAGGGGATTCACTGGGGTGTTGCCTATGGTGGGGCAGAGGGGATTCACTGGGGTGTTGACTCGTGTGGGGCAGAGGGGATTCACTAGGTCGTTGCCTAGGGTGGGGCAGAGGGGATTCACTGTGGTGTTGCCTGGGGTGGTGTAGAGGGGAATCACTGGGACGTTGACTGGGGTGGTGCAGAGGGGATTCAGTGGGACGTTGCCTGGGGTGGTGCAGAAGGGATTGACTGGGACCTTTCCTGGGGTGGTGCAGAAGGGATTCACTGGGGTGTTGTCTAGGGTGGTACAGAGCGGATTCACTGGGGTATTGCGTCAGGAGGGGCAGAGGGGATTCACTGGGGTGTTGCCTAGGGTGGGGCAGAGGGGATTCACTGGGGTGTTGCCTGGTGTGGGGCAGAGGGGATTCACTGGGGTGTTGCCTCGGGTGGTGCAGAGGGCATTCACTGGGGTGTTGCCTAGGGTGGTGCAGATGGGATTCACTGGGGTGTTGCCTAGGGTGATGCAGAGGGAATTCACTGGGGGTGTTGCCCAGGGTGGTACAGAGGGAATTAACTGGTGTGTTGCCTAAGGTGGTGCAGAGGGTCTTCACTGGGGTATTGCCTAGTGTGGTGCAGAGGGGATTCACTGGGGTGTTGCCTATGGTGGGGCAGAGGGGATTCACTGGGGTGTTGGCTCGTGTGGGGCAGAGGGGATTCACTGGGGTGTTGCCTGGGGTGGGGCAGAGGGGATTCACTAGGACGTTGCCCAGGGTGGTGCAGAGGGGATTCACTGGGGTGTTGCGTAGGGTGGGGCTGAGGGGATTCACTAGGACGCTGCCTAAGGTGTTGCAGAGGGTCTTCACTGGGGTATTGCCTAGTGTGGTGCAGAGGGGATTCACTGGGCTGTTGCCTATGGTGGGGCAGAGGGGATTCACTGGGGTGTTGGCTCGTGTGGGGCAGAGGGGATTCACTGGGGTGTTGCCTGGGGTGGGGCAAAGGGGATTCACTGGGACGTTGCCTAGGGTGGTGCAGAGAAGATTCACTGGAGTGTAGCCTGGGGTGCGGCAGAGGGGATTCACTGGGGTGTTGCATAGGGTGGGGCAGAGGGGATACACTGGGGTGTTGCCTCGGGAGGGGCAGAAGGGATTCACTGGGGTGTTGCCTAGGGTGAGGCAGAGGGGATTCAGTGGGACGTTGCCTAGCGTGGTGCAGAGTGGAGTCACTGGGGTGTTGCCCAGGGTGGTGCAGGGGGGATTCACTGGGGTGTTGCCTGAGGTGGTGCAGAGGAGATTCACTGTGGTGTTGCCCAAGGTGTTGCAGCGGGGATTCACTAGGACGTTGCCTAGTGTGGGGCAGAGTGGATTTACTGGGACGTTGCCTAGGGTGGTGCAGAGGGGATTCACTAGGACGTTGCCTAGGGTGGGGCAGAGGGGATTCACTAGGACGTTGCCTAGGGTGGGGCAGAGGAGATTCACTGGGACGTTGCCTAGGGTGGTGCAGAAGGGATTCACTGGGGTGTTGCCTCGGGAGGGGCAGAAGGGATTCACTGGGGGTGTTGCCTAAGGTGGTGCAGAGGGGATTCACTGGGACGTTGCCTAGGGAGGTGCAGAGAGGATTCACTGGGTGGTGCAGAGGGGATTCACTAGGACGTTGCCAAGGGTGGGGCAGAGGGGATTCACTGGTGTGTTGCCCAAGGTGGTGCAGAGGGGGTTCACTGGGACGTTGCCTATGGTGGTGCAGAGGGGATTCACTGGGGTATTGCCTCGGGAGGGGCAGAAGGGATTCACTGGGGTGTTGCCTAGGGTGGTGCAGAGGGGATTCACTGGGGTGTTGCCTAAGGTGGTGGAGAGGGGATTCACTGCGATGTTGCATAGGGTGGGGCAGAGAGGATTCACTGGCAAGTTGCCTAGGGTGGTGCAGAGGGGATTCTCTGGGGTGTTGCCTCGGGAGGGGCAGAAGGGATTCACTGTGGTGTTGCCTAGTATGGGGCTGAGGGGATTCACTGGGACGTTGCCTATGTTGGTGCAGAGGAGATTCACTGGGGTGTAGCTTCGGGTGGGGCAGGGGGGATTCACTGGGGTGTTGCATAGGGTGGTGCAGAGGGGATTCACTGGGACATTGCCTAGGGAGGTGCAGAGGGGATTCACTGGGTTGTTGCCTTGGGTGAGGCAGAGCGGATTCACTAGAACGTTGCCTAGGGTGGGGTAGAGGGGATTCACTGGGACGTTGCCTAGGGTGGTGCAGAGGAGATTCACCGGGGTGTTGCCTAGGGTGGTGCAGAGGGGATTCACTGGGGTGTTTCCTACGGTGGGGCAGAGGGGATTCACTGGGATGTTGCCTTGGGTGGTGCAGAGGGGATTCACTGGGGTGCTGCCTCGGGTGGTGCTGAGGAGATTCACTGGGGTGGTGCAGAGGGGATTCACTGGGGTGTTGCCTCGGGAGGGGCAGAAGGGATTCACTGGGGTGTTGCCTAGGGTGGGGTAGAGGGGATTCACTGGGATGTTGCCTAGGGTGGTGCAGTGGGGATTCACGGGGGTGTTGCCTCGGGTGGTGCAGAGGGGATTCACTGGGGTGCTGCCTCGGGTGGTGCTGAGGAGATTCACTGGGGTGGGGTAGAGGGGATTCACTGGGGTGTTGCCTCGGGAGGGGCAGAAGGGATTCACTGGGGTTTTGCATAGGGTGGGGCAGAGGGTATTCAGTGGGACGTTGCCTAGCGTGGTGCAGAGTGGAGTCACTGGGGTGTTGCCTAAGGTGGTGCAGAGGAGATTCACTGGGGTGTTGCCCAAGGTGGTGCAGAGGGGATTCACTGGGGCGTTGCCTCGGGAGGGGCAGAAGGGATTCACTTGGGTGTTGCCTATGGTGGTGCAGAGGAGATTCACTGTGTAGCCTAGGGTGGTGCAGAGGGGATTCACTGGGGTGTTGCCTAGGGAGGTGCAGAGGGGATTCACTGGGGTGTTGACTGGGGTGGTGCAAAGGGGATTCATTGGGGTGTTGCCTAGGGTGGGGCAGAGGGGATTCACTGGGACGTTTCCTGGGGTGGTGCAGAGGGGATTCACTGGGGGTGTTGCCTAAGGTGGTGCAGAGGGGATTCACTGGGGTGTTGCCTAGGGTGGGTTAGAGGGGATTCACTGGGTTGTTGCTTAGGGTGGTGCAGAGGGTATTTCCTGGGATGTTGCCTAGGGTGGTGCACAGGGGATTCACTGGGACGTTGCCTAGGGTGGGGCAGAAGGGATTCACTGGGGTCTTGCTTAGGGTGGGGAAATAGGGGATTCACTGGGGTGTTGCCTAGGGTGGGGCAGAGCAGATTCACTGGGATGTTTCCTGGGGTGGTGCAGAGGGGATTCATTGGTGTGTTTCCTAGGGTGGTGCAGAGGGGATTCACTGGGGGTGTTGCCTAAGGTGGTGCAGAGGGGGTTCAATGGGGTGTTGCCTAGGGTGGTGCAGAGGGGTTCACTGGGGGTGTTGCATAGGGTGGTGCAGAGGGGATTCACTGGGATGTTGCCTAGAGTGGTGCAGAGGGGATTCACTGGGACGTTGCCTAGTGTGGGGCAGAGTGGATTCACTGGGGTGTTGCATAGGGTGGGGCAGAGGGGATTCACTGGGGTGTTGCCTCGGGAGGGGCAGAAGGGATTCACTGGGGTGTTGCCTAGGGTTGGGCAGAGGGGATTCAGTGGGACATTGCCTAGCGTGGTTCAGAGTGGAGTCACTGGGGTGTTGCCTAGGGTGGTGCAGAGGGGATTCACTGGGGTGTTGCCTAAGGTGGTGCAGAGGAGATTCACTGGGGTGTTGCCTAAGGTGGTGCAGAGGGGATTCACTGGGACGTTGCCTATGGTGGTGCAGAGGAGATTCACTGGTGTGTAGCCTAGGGTGGGGCAGAGGGGGTTCACTGGGGTGTTGCATAGAGTGGGGCAGAGGGGATTCACTGGGACGTTGCCTAGGGTGGTGCAGAGGGGATTCACTGGGGTGTTGCCTCGGGAGGGGCAGAAGGGATTCACTGGGGTGTTGCATACGGTGGTGCAGAGGGGATTCACTGGGACGTTGCCTAGGGAGCTGCAGAGAGGATTCACTGGGTGGTGCAGAGGGGATTCACTAGGACGTTGCCAAGGGTGGGGCAGAGGGGATTCACTGGGGTGTTGCCTGGCCTGGTGCAGGCGGGTTTCACTGGGACTTTGCCTGGGGTGGTGCAGAGGAGATTCACTAGGACATTGCATAGCGTGGTGCAGAGGGGATTTACTGGAGTGTTGCCTAGGAAGGTGCAGAGGGGATTCACTGGGGTGTTGACTGGGGTGGTGCAAAGGGGATTCACTGGGGTTTTGCCTAGGGTGGGGCAGAGGGGATTCACTGGGACGTTTCCTGGGTTGGTGCAGAGGGGATTCATTGGTGTGTTTCCTAGTGTGGTGCAGAGGGGATTCACTGGGGTGTTGCCTAGGGTGAGTTAGAGGGGATTCACTGGGTTGTTGCTTAGGGTGGTGTAGAGGGCATTCACTGGGACGTTGCCTAGGGTGGTGCACAGGGGATTCACTGGGACGTTGCCTAGGGTGGGGCAGAAGGGATTCACTGGGGTCTTGCTTAGGGTGGGGCAATAAGGGATTCACTGGGGTCTTGCATAGGGTGGTGCAGAGGGGATTCACTAGGACGTTGCCTAGGGTTGTGCAGAGGAGATTCACTGGGGTGTTGCCTAAAGTGGTGCAGAGAAGATTCACTGGGACGTTGCCTATGGTGGTGCAGAGGAGATTAACTGGGGTGTTGCCTTAGGTGGGGCAGAGGGGATTCACTAGGACGTTGGCTAGGGTGGTGCAGAGGGGATTCACTGGGACATTGCCTGGGGTTGTGCAGAGGGGATTCACTGGGCTGTTTCCTAGGGTGGCGCAGAGGGGATTCACTGGGATGTTGTGTAGGGTGGTGCAGAGGAGATTCACTGGAGTGTTGCCTTGGGTGGGGCAGAGGGGATTCACTGGAATGTTGCCTAGGGTGGTGCAGAGGGGATTCACTGGGACGTTGCCTAGTGTGGGGCAGAGTGGATTCACTGGGGTGTTGCCAAGGGTGGTGCAGAGGGGATTCATTGGTGTGTTGTGTATGGTGGTGCAGAGGGGATTCACTGGGACGTTGCCTAGGGTGGTGCAGAGGGGATTTACTGGGGGTGTTGCCTATGGTGGTGCAGAGGGGATTCACTTGGACTTTGCCTAGGGTGGTGCAGAGGAGATTCACTAGGACGTTGCCTAGGGTGGGGCAGAAGAGATTCAATGTGGTGTTGCCTACTATGGGGCTGAGGGGATTTACTGGGAAGTTGCCTGTGGTGGTGCAGAGGAGATTCACTGGGGTGTTGCCTGGTGTGGGGCAGAGGGGATTCACTGGGGTATTGCGTCAGGAGGGGCAGAGGGGATTCACTGGGGTGTTGCCTAGGGTGGGGCAGAGGGGATTCACTGGGGTGTTGCCTGGTGTGGGGCAGAGGGGATTCACTGGGGTGTTGCCTCGGGTGGTGCAGAGGGCATTCACTGGGGTGTTGCCTAGGGTGGTGCAGATGGGATTCACTGGGGTGTTGCCTAGGGTGATGCAGAGGGAATTCACTGGGGGTGTTGCCCAGGGTGGTACAGAGGGAATTAACTGGTGTGTTGCCTAAGGTGGTGCAGAGGGTCTTCACTGGGGTATTGCCTAGTGTGGTGCAGAGGGGATTCACTGGGGTGTTGCCTATGGTGGGGCAGAGGGGATTCACTGGGGTGTTGGCTCGTGTGGGGCAGAGGGGATTCACTGGGGTGTTGCCTGGGGTGGGGCAGAGGGGATTCACTAGGACGTTGCCCAGGGTGGTGCAGAGGGGATTCACTGGGGTGTTGCGTAGGGTGGGGCTGAGGGGATTCACTAGGACGCTGCCTAAGGTGTTGCAGAGGGTCTTCACTGGGGTATTGCCTAGTGTGGTGCAGAGGGGATTCACTGGGCTGTTGCCTATGGTGGGGCAGAGGGGATTCACTGGGGTGTTGGCTCGTGTGGGGCAGAGGGGATTCACTGGGGTGTTGCCTGGGGTGGGGCAAAGGGGATTCACTGGGACGTTGCCTAGGGTGGTGCAGAGAAGATTCACTGGAGTGTAGCCTGGGGTGCGGCAGAGGGGATTCACTGGGGTGTTGCATAGGGTGGGGCAGAGGGGATACACTGGGGTGTTGCCTCGGGAGGGGCAGAAGGGATTCACTGGGGTGTTGCCTAGGGTGAGGCAGAGGGGATTCAGTGGGACGTTGCCTAGCGTGGTGCAGAGTGGAGTCACTGGGGTGTTGCCCAGGGTGGTGCAGGGGGGATTCACTGGGGTGTTGCCTGAGGTGGTGCAGAGGAGATTCACTGTGGTGTTGCCCAAGGTGTTGCAGCGGGGATTCACTAGGACGTTGCCTAGTGTGGGGCAGAGTGGATTTACTGGGACGTTGCCTAGGGTGGTGCAGAGGGGATTCACTAGGACGTTGCCTAGGGTGGGGCAGAGGGGATTCACTAGGACGTTGCCTAGGGTGGGGCAGAGGAGATTCACTGGGACGTTGCCTAGGGTGGTGCAGAAGGGATTCACTGGGGTGTTGCCTCGGGAGGGGCAGAAGGGATTCACTGGGGGTGTTGCCTAAGGTGGTGCAGAGGGGATTCACTGGGACGTTGCCTAGGGAGGTGCAGAGAGGATTCACTGGGTGGTGCAGAGGGGATTCACTAGGACGTTGCCAAGGGTGGGGCAGAGGGGATTCACTGGTGTGTTGCCCAAGGTGGTGCAGAGGGGGTTCACTGGGACGTTGCCTATGGTGGTGCAGAGGGGATTCACTGGGGTATTGCCTCGGGAGGGGCAGAAGGGATTCACTGGGGTGTTGCCTAGGGTGGTGCAGAGGGGATTCACTGGGGTGTTGCCTAAGGTGGTGGAGAGGGGATTCACTGCGATGTTGCATAGGGTGGGGCAGAGAGGATTCACTGGCAAGTTGCCTAGGGTGGTGCAGAGGGGATTCTCTGGGGTGTTGCCTCGGGAGGGGCAGAAGGGATTCACTGTGGTGTTGCCTAGTATGGGGCTGAGGGGATTCACTGGGACGTTGCCTATGTTGGTGCAGAGGAGATTCACTGGGGTGTAGCTTCGGGTGGGGCAGGGGGGATTCACTGGGGTGTTGCATAGGGTGGTGCAGAGGGGATTCACTGGGACATTGCCTAGGGAGGTGCAGAGGGGATTCACTGGGTTGTTGCCTTGGGTGAGGCAGAGCGGATTCACTAGAACGTTGCCTAGGGTGGGGTAGAGGGGATTCACTGGGACGTTGCCTAGGGTGGTGCAGAGGAGATTCACCGGGGTGTTGC
The DNA here is from genome assembly GCF_030028105.1 of Mobula birostris. Taxonomy (NCBI): domain Eukaryota; kingdom Metazoa; phylum Chordata; class Chondrichthyes; order Myliobatiformes; family Myliobatidae; genus Mobula; species Mobula birostris. The sequence goes on from NC_092387.1 coordinate 42,206,252, forward strand.
CTAGGGTGGTGCAGAGGGGATTCACTGGGGTGTTTCCTACGGTGGGGCAGAGGGGATTCACTGGGATGTTGCCTTGGGTGGTGCAGAGGGGATTCACTGGGGTGCTGCCTCGGGTGGTGCTGAGGAGATTCACTGGGGTGGTGCAGAGGGGATTCACTGGGGTGTTGCCTCGGGAGGGGCAGAAGGGATTCACTGGGGTGTTGCCTAGGGTGGGGTAGAGGGGATTCACTGGGATGTTGCCTAGGGTGGTGCAGTGGGGATTCACGGGGGTGTTGCCTCGGGTGGTGCAGAGGGGATTCACTGGGGTGCTGCCTCGGGTGGTGCTGAGGAGATTCACTGGGGTGGGGTAGAGGGGATTCACTGGGGTGTTGCCTCGGGAGGGGCAGAAGGGATTCACTGGGGTTTTGCATAGGGTGGGGCAGAGGGTATTCAGTGGGACGTTGCCTAGCGTGGTGCAGAGTGGAGTCACTGGGGTGTTGCCTAAGGTGGTGCAGAGGAGATTCACTGGGGTGTTGCCCAAGGTGGTGCAGAGGGGATTCACTGGGGCGTTGCCTCGGGAGGGGCAGAAGGGATTCACTTGGGTGTTGCCTATGGTGGTGCAGAGGAGATTCACTGTGTAGCCTAGGGTGGTGCAGAGGGGATTCACTGGGGTGTTGCCTAGGGAGGTGCAGAGGGGATTCACTGGGGTGTTGACTGGGGTGGTGCAAAGGGGATTCATTGGGGTGTTGCCTAGGGTGGGGCAGAGGGGATTCACTGGGACGTTTCCTGGGGTGGTGCAGAGGGGATTCACTGGGGGTGTTGCCTAAGGTGGTGCAGAGGGGATTCACTGGGGTGTTGCCTAGGGTGGGTTAGAGGGGATTCACTGGGTTGTTGCTTAGGGTGGTGCAGAGGGTATTTCCTGGGATGTTGCCTAGGGTGGTGCACAGGGGATTCACTGGGACGTTGCCTAGGGTGGGGCAGAAGGGATTCACTGGGGTCTTGCTTAGGGTGGGGAAATAGGGGATTCACTGGGGTGTTGCCTAGGGTGGGGCAGAGCAGATTCACTGGGATGTTTCCTGGGGTGGTGCAGAGGGGATTCATTGGTGTGTTTCCTAGGGTGGTGCAGAGGGGATTCACTGGGGGTGTTGCCTAAGGTGGTGCAGAGGGGGTTCAATGGGGTGTTGCCTAGGGTGGTGCAGAGGGGTTCACTGGGGGTGTTGCATAGGGTGGTGCAGAGGGGATTCACTGGGATGTTGCCTAGAGTGGTGCAGAGGGGATTCACTGGGACGTTGCCTAGTGTGGGGCAGAGTGGATTCACTGGGGTGTTGCATAGGGTGGGGCAGAGGGGATTCACTGGGGTGTTGCCTCGGGAGGGGCAGAAGGGATTCACTGGGGTGTTGCCTAGGGTTGGGCAGAGGGGATTCAGTGGGACATTGCCTAGCGTGGTTCAGAGTGGAGTCACTGGGGTGTTGCCTAGGGTGGTGCAGAGGGGATTCACTGGGGTGTTGCCTAAGGTGGTGCAGAGGAGATTCACTGGGGTGTTGCCTAAGGTGGTGCAGAGGGGATTCACTGGGACGTTGCCTATGGTGGTGCAGAGGAGATTCACTGGTGTGTAGCCTAGGGTGGGGCAGAGGGGGTTCACTGGGGTGTTGCATAGAGTGGGGCAGAGGGGATTCACTGGGACGTTGCCTAGGGTGGTGCAGAGGGGATTCACTGGGGTGTTGCCTCGGGAGGGGCAGAAGGGATTCACTGGGGTGTTGCATACGGTGGTGCAGAGGGGATTCACTGGGACGTTGCCTAGGGAGCTGCAGAGAGGATTCACTGGGTGGTGCAGAGGGGATTCACTAGGACGTTGCCAAGGGTGGGGCAGAGGGGATTCACTGGGGTGTTGCCTGGCCTGGTGCAGGCGGGTTTCACTGGGACTTTGCCTGGGGTGGTGCAGAGGGGATTCACTAGGACATTGCATAGCGTGGTGCAGAGGGGATTTACTGGAGTGTTGCCTAGGAAGGTGCAGAGGGGATTCACTGGGGTGTTGACTGGGGTGGTGCAAAGGGGATTCACTGGGGTTTTGCCTAGGGTGGGGCAGAGGGGATTCACTGGGACGTTTCCTGGGTTGGTGCAGAGGGGATTCATTGGTGTGTTTCCTAGTGTGGTGCAGAGGGGATTCACTGGGGTGTTGCCTAGGGTGAGTTAGAGGGGATTCACTGGGTTGTTGCTTAGGGTGGTGTAGAGGGCATTCACTGGGACGTTGCCTAGGGTGGTGCACAGGGGATTCACTGGGACGTTGCCTAGGGTGGGGCAGAAGGGATTCACTGGGGTCTTGCTTAGGGTGGGGCAATAAGGGATTCACTGGGGTCTTGCATAGGGTGGTGCAGAGGGGATTCACTAGGACGTTGCCTAGGGTTGTGCAGAGGAGATTCACTGGGGTGTTGCCTAAAGTGGTGCAGAGAAGATTCACTGGGACGTTGCCTATGGTGGTGCAGAGGAGATTAACTGGGGTGTTGCCTTAGGTGGGGCAGAGGGGATTCACTAGGACGTTGGCTAGGGTGGTGCAGAGGGGATTCACTGGGACATTGCCTGGGGTTGTGCAGAGGGGATTCACTGGGCTGTTTCCTAGGGTGGCGCAGAGGGGATTCACTGGGATGTTGTGTAGGGTGGTGCAGAGGAGATTCACTGGAGTGTTGCCTTGGGTGGGGCAGAGGGGATTCACTGGAATGTTGCCTAGGGTGGTGCAGAGGGGATTCACTGGGACGTTGCCTAGTGTGGGGCAGAGTGGATTCACTGGGGTGTTGCCAAGGGTGGTGCAGAGGGGATTCATTGGTGTGTTGTGTATGGTGGTGCAGAGGGGATTCACTGGGACGTTGCCTAGGGTGGTGCAGAGGGGATTTACTGGGGGTGTTGCCTATGGTGGTGCAGAGGGGATTCACTTGGACTTTGCCTAGGGTGGTGCAGAGGAGATTCACTAGGACGTTGCCTAGGGTGGGGCAGAAGAGATTCACTGTGGTGTTGCCTACTATGGGGCTGAGGGGATTTACTGGGAAGTTGCCTGTGGTGGTGCAGAGGAGATTCACTGTGCAGCCTAGGGTGGGGCAGAGGGGATTCACTGGGGTGTTGCCTGGGGTGGTGCAGAGGGGTTTCACTGGGACTTTGCCTGGGGTGCTGCAGAGGGGACTCACTAGGACATTGCATAGGGTGGTGCAGAGGGGATTCACTGGGGTGTTGCCTGGGTTGGTGCAGAGGGGATTCACTGGAGTGTTGCCTCGGGTGGGGCAGAGGAGATTCACTAGGACATTGCCTAGGGTGGTGCAGAGGGCATTCACTGGGACGTTGCCTAGTGTGGGGCAGAGTGGATTCACTGGGGTGTTGCCTAGGGTGGTGCAGAGGGGATTCACTAGGACGTTGCCTAGGGTGGGGCAGAGGGGATTCACTGGGACGTTGCCTAGGGTGGTGCAGAGGGGATTCAGTGGGGTGTTGCCTCGGGAGGGGCAGAAGGGATTCACTGGCGTGTTGCCTAGGGTGGGGCAGAGGGGATTCAGTGGGACGTTGCCTAGCGTGGTGCAGAGTGGAGTCACTGGGGTGTTGCCTAGGGTGGTGCAGAGGGGATTCACTGTGGTGTTGCCTCGTGTGGGGTAGAGGGGATTCACTGGGACGTTGCCTAGGGTGGTGCAGAGGGGATTCACTGGGGTGTTGCCTAAGGTGGTGCAGAGGAGATTCACTGGGGTGTTGCCCAAGGTGGTGCAGAGGGGATACACTGGGACGTTGCCTGTGGTGGTTCAGAGGAGATTCACTGGGGCGTTGCCTCGGGAGGGGCAGAAGGGATTCACTAGGGTGTTGCCGATGGTGGGGCAGAGGGGATTCAGTGGGACGTTGCCTAGCGTGGTGCAGAGTGGGGTCACTGGGGTGTTGCCTAAGGTGGTGCGGAGGAGATTCACTGGGGTGTTGCATACGGTGGTGCAGAGGGGACTCACTGGGACGTTGCCTAGGGAGGTGCAGAGGGGATTCCCTGGGTTGTTGCCTAGGGTGGTGCAGAGGGGATTCACTAGGACGTTGCCTAGGTTGGGGCAGAGGGGATTCACTGGGACGTTGCCTAGGGTGGTGCAGAGGGGATTAACTGGGACGTTGCCTAGGGGGGTGCAGAGGGGATTCACTGGGGTGTTGCCTGGGGTGGTGAGAGGGGTTTCACTGGGATGTTGCCTGGGGTGGTGCAGAGGGGATTCACTGGGGTGTTGCCTGGGGTGGTGCAGAGGGGATTCACTGGAGTGTTGCCTAGCGTGGTGCAGAGCTGATTCACTGCGGTGTTGCCTTGGGTGGTGCCGAGGTGATTCTCTGGGACGATGCCTAGGGTGGTGCAGAGGGGACTCACTGGGGTATTGCCTGGGGTGGTGCAGAGGGATTAACTGGGGTGTTGCCTCGGGTGGGGCAGAGGAGATTCACTAGGACATTGCCTAGGGTGGTGCAGAGGGCATTCACTGGGACGTTGCCTAGTGTGGGGCAGAGTGGATTCACTGGGGTGTTGCCTAGGGTGGTGCAGAGGGGATTCACTAGGACGTTGCCTAGGGTGGGGCAGAGGGGATTCACTGGGACGTTGCCTAGGGTGGTGCAGAGGGGATTCAGTGGGGTGTTGCCTCGGGAGGGGCAGAAGGGATTCACTGGCGTGTTGCCTAGGGTGGGGCAGAGGGGATTCAGTGGGACGTTGCCTAGCGTGGTGCAGAGTGGAGTCACTGGGGTGTTGCCGAGGGTGGTGCAGAGGGGATTCACTGAGGTGTTGCCTGGTGTGGGGTAGAGGGGATTCATTGGGACGTTGCCTAGGGTGGTGGAGAGGGGATTCACTGGGGTGTTGCCTCGGGAGGGGCAGAAGGGATTCACTGGGGTGTTGCCTAGGGTGGGGCAGAGGGGATTCAGTGGGACATTGCCTAGCGTGGTGCAAAGTGGGGTCACTGGGGTGTTGCCTAGGGTGGTGCAGAGGGGATTCACTGTGGTGTTGCCTCGTGTGGGGTAGAGGGGATTCACTGGGACGTTGCCTAGGGTGGTGCAGAGGGGATTCACTGGGGTGTTGCCTAAGGTGGTGCAGAGGAGATTCACTGGGGTGTTGCCCAAGGTGGTGCAGAGGGGATTCACTGGGACGTTGCCTGTGGTGGTTCAGAGGAGATTCACTGGGGCGTTGCCTCGGGAGGGGCAGAAGGGATTCACTGGGGTGTTGCCGATGGTGGGGCAGAGGGGATTCAGTGGGACGTTGCCTAGCGTGGTGCAGAGTGGGGTCACTGGGGTGTTGCCTCGGGTGGTGGAGAGGGGATTCACTGGGGTGTTGCCTAAGGTGGTGCGGAGGAGATTCACTGGGGTGTTGCATACGGTGGTGCAGAGGGGACTCACTGGGACGTTGCCTAGGGAGGTGCAGAGGGGATTCCCTGGGTTGTTGCCTAGGGTGGTGCAGAGGGGATTCACTAGGGCGTTGCCTAGGTTGGGGCAGAGGGGATTCACGGGGGTGTTGCCTAGGGTGGTGTAGAGGGTCTTCACTGGGGTGTTGCCTAGGGTGGTGCAGAGGGGATTCACTGGGGTGTTGCCTCGGGAGTGGCAGAGGGGATTGACTGGGGTGTTGCCGAGGGTGGTGCAGAGGGAATTCACTGGGACGTTGCCTAGGGGGGTGCAGAGGGGATTCACTGGGGCGTTGCCTGGGGTGGTGAGAGGGGTTTCACTGGGATGTTGCCTGGAGTGGTGCACAGGGGATTCACTGGGGTGTTGCCTAGGGTGGTGCAGAGGGGATTCACTGGAGTGTTGCCTGGGGTGGGGCAGAGAGGATTCACTAGGACATTGCCCAGGGTGGTGCAGAGGGCATTCACTGGGACGTTGCCTAGTGTGTGGCAGAGGGGATTCACTGGGGCATTGCCTAGGGTGGTGCAGAGGGGATTCACTGGGACCTTTCCTGGGGTGGTGCAGAGGGCATTCACTGGGGTGTTGCCTGGGGTGGTGCAGCGGGAATTAACTGGGGTGTTGTTGGGGTGTTGCAGAGGGGATTCACTGGGGTGTTGCCTCGGGTGGTACAGAGGGGATTCACTGGGGTGTTGGCTCGGGAGGGGCAGAGGGGATTCACTTGGGTGCTACCTAGGGTGGGGCAGAGGGGATTCACTGGGGTGTTGCCTGGGGTGGGGCAGAGGGGATTCACTGGGATGTTGCCAAGGGTGGTGCAGAGGGGATTCACTGTAACGTTGCCTAGGGTGGTGCAGAGCGGATTCACTAGGACGCTGCCTAGGGTGGTGCCGAGGGGATTCACTGGGGTGTTGCCTAGGGTCAGGCAGAGGGGATTCAGTAGGATGTTGCCTAGTGTGGGGCAGAGGGTATTCACTAGGACGTTGCCTAGGGTGGTGCCGAGAGGATTCACTGGGGTGTTCCCTAGGGTGGGGCAGAGGGGATTCACTGGGGTGTTGCCTAGGGTGGTGCAAAGGTGATTCTCTGGGACGATGCCTAGGGTGGTGCAGAGGGGACTCACTGGGGTTTTGCCTAGTGTGGTGCAGAGGGGATTCACTGGGACGTTGCCTAGGGTGGTGCAGAGGGGATTCACTGGGATGTTGCCTAGTGTTTGGCAGGGGGGGTTCACTGGGGTGGTGCAGAGGGGATTCACTGGGACGTTGCCTAGGGTGGTGCAGAGGGGATTCACTGGGATGTTGCCTAGTGTTTGGCAGGGGGGGTTCACTGGGGTGGTGCAGAGGGGATTTACTGCGTTGTTGCCTGGGGTGGTGCAGGCGGGCTTCACTGGGACTTTGCCTGGGGTGGTGCAGAGGGGATTCACTAGGACATTGCATAGGGTGGTGCAGAGGGGATTCACTGGAGTGTTGCCTAGGGAGGTGCAGAGGGGATTCACTGGGGTGTTGCCTGGGGTGGTGCAAAGGGGATTCACTGGGGTTTTGCCTATGGTAGTGCAGAGGGGATTCACCAGGACGTTGCCTAAGGTGGTGCAGAGGGGATTCACTGGGGTGTTGCCGACGGTAGTGCAGAGGGGATTCACTAGGACGTTGCCTAGGGTGGGGAAGAGGGGATTCACTGGGACGTTTCCTGGGGTGGTGCAGAGGGGATTCATTGGGGTGTTGCCTAGGGTGGGGCAGAGGGGATTCACTGGGACGTTTCCTGGGGTGGTGCAGAGGAGATTCACTGGGGTCTTGTATAGGGTGGTGCAGAAGGGATTCACTGGGACGTTGCCTAGGCTGGTGCAGAGGGGATTCACTGGGGTGTTGCCTTGGGCGGTGCAGAGGGGATTCACTGGAGGTGTTACGTAGGGTGGTGCAGAGGGGATTCAGTGGGATGTTGCCTTGAGTGGTGCAGAGGGGATTCACTGGGACGTTGCCTAGTGTGGGGCAGAGTGGATTCACTGGGGTGTTGCCTTGGGTGGTGCAGAGGGGATTCACTGGGAGGTTGCCTTGGGTGGTGCAGAGGGGGTTCATTGGTGTGTTGCGTATTGTGGTGCCGAGGGGATTCACTGGGACGTTGCCTAGGGTGGTGCAGAGGGGATTCATTGGTGTGTTGCCTAGGGTGGTGCAGAGGGGATTCACTGGGGTGTTGCCTCAGGAGGGGCAGAGGGGATTCACTTGGGTGTTGCCTAGGGTGGGGCAGAGGGGATTCACTGGGTTGTTGCCTAGGGTGGTACAGAGGGGATTCACTGGGGTGTTGTCTAGGGTGGTGCAGAGGGTATTCACTGTGGGTGTTGCCTACGGTGGTGCAGAGGGGATTCACTGGGGGTGTTGCCTACGGTGGTGCAGAGGGGATTCACTTGGACTTTGCCTAGGGTGGTGCAGAGGGGATTCACTGGTGTGTTGCCTAGGGTGGTGCAGAGGGGATTCATTGGGGTGTTGCCTAGGGTGATGCAGAAGGGATTCACTAGGACGTTGCCTAGGGTAGTGTAAAGGGGATTCACTGGGACGTTGCGGGGGGTGGTGCAGAAGGGATGCACTAGGACGTTGCCTAGGGTAGTGCAGAGGGGATTCACTGGGACGTTGCCTAGGGTGGTGCAGAGGAGATTCACTGGTGTGTTGCTTAGGGTGGGGCAGAGGGGATTCACTGGAACGTTGCCTAGGGTGCTGCAGAGGGGATTCACTAGGACGTTGCCTAGTGTGCTACAGAGGCAATTCACTGGGGTGGTGCCTGAGGTGGTGCGGAGGCGATTCACTGGGACATTGCCTAGGGTGGTGCAGAGGGGATTCACTAGGACGTTGCCTAGGGTGGGGCAGAGGGGATTCACTAGGACGTTGCCTGGTGTGGTGCAGAGTGGAATCACTAGAATGTTGCCTAGGGTGGTGCAGAGGGGATTCACTGGGACGTTGCCTAGGGTGGTGCAGAGGGGATTCACTGGGGTGTTGCTTCGGGTGGTGCAGAGGGGATTTACTGGGACGTTGACTGGGGGGTGTGCAGGGGGGATTCACTGGGACGTTGCCTAGGGTGGGGCAGAGGGGATTCACTGGAGTGTTGCCTAGGGTGGTGCAGAGGGGATTCACTGGGACGGTGCCTAGGGTGATGTAGAGGGGATTCACTGGGGTGTTGGCTAGTGTGATCCAGAGGGGATTCAGTAGGACGTTGCCTAGTGTGGGGCAGAGGGGATTCACTGGTGTGTTGCCTAGAGTGGTGCAGAGGGGACTCACTGCGGGTGTTGCCTAGGGCGATGCAGAGCGGATTCACTGGGACGTTGCCTTGGGAGATGCAGAGGGGATTAACTGGGACGTTGCCTTGGGAGATGCAGAGGGGATTAACTGGGGTGTTGCCTGGGGTGGTGCAGAGGGAATTAACTGGGGTGTTGTTGGGGTGTTGCAGAGGGGATTCACTGGGGTGTTGCCTCGGGTGGTACAGAGGGGATTCACTGGGGTGTTGGCTCGGGAGGGGCAGAGGGGATTCACTTGGGTGCTACCTAGGGTGGGGCAGAGGGGATTCACTGGGGTGTTGCCTGGGGTGGGGCAGAGGGGATTCACTGGGATGTTGCCTAGGGTGGTGCAGAGGGGATTCACTGTAACGTTGCCTAGGGTGGTGCAGAGCGGATTCACTAGGACGCTGCCTAGGGTGGTGCCGAGGGGATTCACTGGGGTGTTGCCTAGGGTCAGGCAGAGGGGATTCAGTAGGATGTTGCCTAGTGTGGGGCAGAGGGGATTCACTGGGATGTTGCCTAGGATGGTGCAGAGGGGATTCACTGTAACGTTGCCTAGGGTGGTGCAGAGCGGATTCACTAGGACGCTGCCTAGGGTGGTGCAGAGGGGATTCACTGGGATGTTGCCTAGTGTTTGGCAGGGGGGGTTCACTGGGGTGGTGCAGAGGGGATTTACTGGGTTGTTGCCTGGGGTGGTGCAGGCGGGCTTCACTGGGACTTTGCCTGGGGTGGTGCAGAGGGGATTCACTAGGACATTGCATAGGGTGGTGCAGAGGGGATTCACTGGAGTGTTGCCTCGGGAGGTGCAGAGGGGATTCACTGGGGTTTTGCCTATGGTAGTGCAGAGGGGATTCACCAGGACGTTGCCTAAGGTGGTGCAGAGGGGATTCACTGGGGTGTTGCCGACGGTAGTGCAGAGGGGATTCACTAGGACGTTGCCTAGGGTGGGGAAGAGGGGATTCACTGGGACGTTTCCTGGGGTGGTGCAGAGGGGATTCATTGGGGTGTTGCCTAGGGTGGGGCAGAGGGGATTCACTGGGACGTTTCCTGGGGTGGTGCAGAGGAGATTCACTGGGGTCTTGTATAGGGTGGTGCAGAAGGGATTCACTGGGACGTTGCCTAGGCTGGTGCAGAGGGGATTCACTGGGGTGTTGCCTTGGGCGGTGCAGAGGGGATTCACTGGAGGTGTTACGTAGGGTGGTGCAGAGGGGATTCAGTGGGATGTTGCCTTGAGTGGTGCAGAGGGGATTCACTGGGACGTTGCCTAGTGTGGGGCAGAGTGGATTCACTGGGGTGTTGCCTTGGGTGGTGCAGAGGGGATTCACTGGGAGGTTGCCTTGGGTGGTGCAGAGGGGGTTCATTGGTGTGTTGCGTATGGTGGTGCCGAGGGGATTCACTGGGACGTTGCCTAGGGTGGTGCAGAGGGGATTCATTGGTGTGTTGCCTAGGGTGGTGCAGAGGGGATTCACTGGGGTGTTGCCTCAGGAGGGGCAGAGGGGATTCACTTGGGTGTTGCCTAGGGTGGGGCAGAGGGGATTCACTGGGTTGTTGCCTAGGGTGGTACAGAGGGGATTCACTGGGGTGTTGTCTAGGGTGGTGCAGAGGGTATTCACTGTGGGTGTTGCCTACGGTGGTGCAGAGGGGATTCACTGGGGGTGTTGCCTACGGTGGTGCAGAGGGGATTCACTTGGACTTTGCCTAGGGTGGTGCAGAGGGGATTCACTGGTGTGTTGCCTAGGGTGGTGCAGAGGAGATTCACTGGGGTGTTCCCTGGGGTGGTGCAGAGGGGATTCATTAGGATGTTGCCTGGTGTGGTGCAGAGTGGAATCACTAGAATGTTGCCTAGGGTGGTGCAGAGGGGATTCAGTGGGATGTTGCCTAGGGTGGTGCACAGGGGATTCACTGGGGTGGTGCAGAGGGGGTAAACTGGGGTGTTGCCTGGGATGTTGCAGAGGGGATTCACTGTGGTGTTGCCTAGGGTGGTACAGAGGGGATTCACTGGGGTGTTGCCTGGGGAGGGGCAGAGGGGATTCACTGGTGTGTTGCCTAGTGTGGAGCAGAGGGGATTCACTGGGGTGTTGCCTAGGGTGGGGCAGAGTGGATTCACTGGGATGGTGCCTAGGGTGGTGCAGAGGGGATTCACTGGTGTGTTGCCTGGGGTGGGTTTGAGGGGATTCACTGGTGTGTTCCCTGGGGTGGAGCAGAGGGGATTCACTGGGACGTTGCCTAGGGTGGTGCAGAGGGGATTCACTGGGGTGTTGCCTAGGGTGATGCATAGGGGATTCACTTGGACGTTGCCTGGGGTGGGGCAGAGGGGATTCACTGGGGTGTTGCCTAGGGTGATGCAGAAGGGATTCACTAGGACGTTGCTTTGGGTAGTGCAGAGGGGATTCACTGGGGTGTTGCCTAGGGTGGTGCAGAGGGGATTTACTGGGACGGTGCCTAGGGTGATGCAGAGGGGATTCACTGGGACGTTTCCTGGGGTGGTGCAGAGGGGATTCACTGGGACGTTGCCTAGGGTGGTGCAGAGGGGATTCACTGGGGTTTTGGCTGGGGTGATCCAGAGGGGATTCACTAGGACGTTGCCTAGAGTGGTGCAGAGGGGATTCACTGCGGGTGTTGCCTGGGGCGGTGCAGAGCGGATTCACTGGGACGTTGCTTGGGGCGATGCAGAGGGGATTCACTGGTGTGTTGCCTAGGGTGGTGCAGAGGCGATTCACTGATATGTTGCCTAGGGTGGTGCAGAGGGGATTCAGTGGGACGTTGCCCAGGGTGGTGCAGAGGGGATTCACTGGGTGTTCCCTGGGGTGGTGCAGAGGGGATTCTCTGGTGTGTTGGCCTAGGGTGGGGCAGTGGGGATTCATTAGGATGTTGCCCAGGGTGGTACTCAGGGGATTCACTGGGGTGGTGCAGAGGGGGTAAACTGGGGTGTCGCCTGGGATGTTGCAGAGGGGATTCACTGGGGTGTTGCCTCGGGTGGTACAGAGGGGATTCACTGGGGTGTTGCCTCAGGAGGGGCAGAGGGGATTCACTGGTGTGTTGCCTAGGGTGGTGCAGAGGGGATTCATTGGGACGTTGCCTGTGGTGGTGCAGAGGGGATTCACTGGGACGTTTCCTGGGGTGGTGCAGAGGGGATTCACTGGGACGTTGCCTCGGGTGATGCAGAGGGGATTAACTGGGGTGTTGCCTGGGGTGGTGCAGCGGGGATTAACTGGTGTCTTGCCTGGGGTGGTGCAGAGGGGATTCACTGGGCTGTTGCCTCGGGAGGGGCAGAGGGGATTCACTGGGGTGTTGCCTGGGGTGGTGCAGAGGGGATTCACTGGGGTGTTGGCCTAGGGTGGGGCAGAGGGGATTCATTAGGATGTTGCTTAGGGTGGTGCAGAGGGGATTGACTGGTGTGTTGCCTGGGGTGGTGCAGAGGGGATTCACTGGTGTGTTGCTTGGGGTGGTGCAGAGGGGATTCACTGTGGTGTTGCCTTGGGTGGTACAGAGGGGATTTACTGGGTTGTTGCCTCGGGAGGGGCAGAGGGGATTCACTGATATGTTGCCTAGGGTGGTGCAGAGGGTATTCACTGGGGTGCTGCCTAGGGTGGGTCAGAGGGGATTCTCTGGGGTGTTGCCTTGGGTGGTGCAGAGGGGATTCACTGATATGTTGCCTAGGGTGGTGCAGAGGGGATTCAGTGGGACGTTGCCTAGGGTGGTGCAGAGGCGATTCACTGGGGTGTTGCCTCTGGAGGGGCAGAGGGTATTCACTGGGGTGTTACCTAGGGTGGTGCAGAGGGGATTCACTGGGCTGTTGCCTAGGGTGTTCCAGAGGGGATTCACTAGGACGTTGCCTGGTGTGGGGCAGAGGGGATTCACTGGTGTGTTGCCTAGAGTGGTGCAGAGGGGATTCACTGCGGGTGTTGCCTAGGGTGATGCAGCGGGGATTAACTGGGGTGTTGTCTTGGGTGGTGCAGCGGGGATTAACTGGGGTGTTGTCTGGGGTGGTGCAGCGGGGATTCACTGGGGTGTTGCCTAGGGTGGTACAGAGGGGATTTACTGGGGTGTTGCCTCGGGAGGGACAGAGGGGATTTACTGCTGTGTTGCCTAGGGTGGCGCAGAGGGGATTCACTGTGGTGTTGCCTAGGGTGGTGCAGAGGGTCTTCACTGGGGTGTTGCCTAGGGTGGTGCAGAGGGGATTCACTGATATGTTGCCTAGGGTGGTGCAGAGGGTATTCTCTGGGGTGTTGTCTAGGGTGGTGCAGAGGGGATTCACTGATATGTTGCCTTGGGTGGTGCAGAGGGGATTCACTAGTGTGTTGCCTGGGGTGATGCGGAGGGGATTCACTGGTGTGTTGCCTGGGGTGGTGCAGAGGGGATTCACTGGGGTGTTGCCTAGGGTGGTGCAGAGGGTATTTACTGGAGTGTTGCCTCGGGAGGGGCAGAGGGGATTCACTGGGGTGTTGCCTAGGGTGGGTCAGAGGGGATTCACTGGGCTGTTGCCTGGGGTGGTGCAGAGGGGATTCACTGGGGTGTTCCCTGGGGTGGTGCAGAGGGGATTCACTGGGGTGTTGGCCTAGGGTGGAGCAGAGGGGATTCATTAGGATGTTGTCTAGGGTGGTGCAGAAGGGATTCACTGGGGTGTTGCCTAGGGTGGTACAGAAGGGATTTACTTGGGTGTTGCCTCGGGAGGGGCAGAGGGGATTCACTGGTGTGTTGTCTAGTGTGGGGCAAAGGGGATTCACTGGGGTGTTGCCTACGGTCGTGCAGAGTGGATTCACTGGGACGTTGCCTAGGGAGGGGCAGAGGGGATTCACTGGTGTGTTGCCTAGGGAGGGGCAGAGAGGATTCACTGGGGTGTTGCCTAGGGTGGTGCAGAGGCGATTCACTGATATGTTGCCTAGGGTGGTGTAGAGGGGATTCAGTGGGACGTTGCCTAGGGTGGTGCAGATGGGATTCACTGGTGTGTTGCCTGGGGTGGGGCAAAGGAGATTCACTGGGGTGTTGCCTAGGGTGGTGCAGAGGGGATTCATTGGGACGTTGCCTGAGGTGGTGCAGAGGCGATTCACTGGGGTGTTGCCTCGGGTGATGTAGAGGGGATTCACTTGGACGTTGCCTCGGGTAGGGCAGAGGGGAGTCACTGGGGTGTTGCCTTGGATGGTGCAGAGGGGATTTACTGGGACGGTGCCTAGGGTGATGCAGAGGGGATTCACTGGGACGTTTCCTGGGTTGGTACAGAGGGGATTCACTGGGACGTTGCCTAGGGTGGTGCAGAGGGGATTCACTGGGGTGTTGGCTAGGGTGATCCAGAGGGGATTCACTAGGACGTTGCCTAGTGTGGGGCAGAGGGGATTCACTGGTGTGTTGCCTAGGGTGGTGCAGAGCGGGTTCACTGAGACATTGCCTAGGGTGATGCAGTGGGGATTAACTGGGGTGTTGCCTGGGGTGGTGCAGAGGGGATTCACTGGGACGTTGCCTTGGGTGGTGCAGAGGGGATTCACTGGTGTGTTGCCTAGGGAGGGGCAGAGGGGATTCACTGGGGTGTTGCCTAGGGTGGTGCAGAGGCGATTCACTGATATGTTTCCTCGGGTGGTGTATAGGGGATTCAGTGGGACGTTGCCTCGGGTGGTGCAGAGGGGATTCACTGGGGTGTTGCCTAGGGTGGGGCAAAGGAGATTCACTGCGGTGTTGCCTGGGGTTGTACAGAGGGGATTCACTGGTGTGTTGCCTAGGGTGGGTTTGAGGGGATTCACTGGTGTGTTCCCTGGGGTGGGGCAGAGGGGATTCACTGGGACGTTGCCTAAGGTGGTGCAGAGGGGATTCACTGGGGTGTTGCCTAGGGTGATGCAGAGGGGATTCACTAGGACGTTGCCTGGGGTGGGGCAGAGGGGATTCACTGGGGTATTGCCTAGGGTGATGCAGAAGGGATTCACTAGGACGTTGCCTAGGGTAGTGCAGAGGGGATTCACTGGGGTGTTGCCTAGAGTGGTGCAGAGGGGATTTACTGGGACGTTGCCTGTGGTGGTGCAGAGGGGATTGACTGGGGTGTTGCCTCGGGTGATCCAGAGGGGATTCACTAGGACGTTGCCTAGTGTGGGGCAGAGGAGATTCACTGATGTGTTGCCTAGAGTGGTGCAGAGGGGATTCACTGGTGTGTTGCCTAGAGTGGTGCAGAGGGGATTCACTGGTGTGTTGCCTAGAGTGGTGCAGAGGGGATTCACTGCGGGTGTTGCTTAGGGCGGTGCAGAGCGGATTCACTGGGACTTTGCCTAGGGTGATGCAGAGGGGATTAACTGGGGTTTTGCCTAGGGTGGTGCAGAGGGGATTCACTGGGACGTTGCCTAGGGTGATGTAGAGGGGATTAACTGGGATGTTGCCTGGGTGGTGCAGAGGGGATTAACTGGGGTGTTGCCTGTGGTGGTGCACAGGGGATTCACTGGGGTGTTGCTTCTGGAGGGGCAGAGGGTATTCACTGGGGTGTTACCTAGGGTGGTGCAGGGGGGATTCACTGGGCTGTTGCCTGGGGTGATCCAGAGGGGATTCACTAGGACGTTGCCTGGTGTGGGGCAGAGGGGATTCACTGGTGTGTTGCCTCGAGTGGTGCAGAGGGGATTCACTGCGGGTGTTGCCTATAGTGGTGCAGAGGGGATTCACTGGGGTGTTGCCTGGGGTGGTGCAGCGGGGATTAACTGGTGTGTTCCCTGGGGTGGGGCAGAGGGGATTCACTGGGATGTTGCCTAGGGTGGTGCAGAGGGGATTCACTGGGGTGTTGCTTGGGGTAGTGCAGAGGGGATTCACTGGGGTGTTGCCTAGGGTGGTGCAGAGGGGATTTACTGGGACATTGACTGGGGTGGGGCAGAGGGGATTCACTGGGGTGTTGCCTTGGATGGTGCAGAGGGGATTTACTGGGACGGTGCCTAGGGTGATGCAGAGGGGATTCACTGGGACGTTGCCTAGTGTGGGGCAGAGGGGATTCACTGGTGTGTTGCCTAGAGTGGTGCAGAGGGGATTCACTGCGGGTGTTGCCTAGGGTGGTGCAGAGCGGATTCACTGGGACGTTGCCTAGGGTGATGCAGAGGGGATTAACTGGGGTGTTGCCTGGGGTGGTGCAGAGGGGATTAACTGGGGTGTTGCCTATGGTGGTGCAGAGGGGATTCACTGGGGTGTTGCCTCTGGAGGGGCAGAGGGTATTCACTGGGGTGTTACCTAGGGTAGTGCAGAGGGTCTTCACTGGGGTGTTGCCTAGGGTGGTGCAGAGGGTATTTACTGGGAGGTTGCCTAGGGTGGTGCAGAGGGGATTCACTGGGGTGTTGCCTAGGGTGGGTCAGAGGGGATTCACTGGGCTGTTGCCTGGGGTGGTGCAGAGGGGATTCACTGGGGTGTTCCCTGAGGTGGTGCAGAGGGGATTCACTGGGGTGTTGGCCTAGGGTGGAGCAGAGGGGATTCATTAGGATGTTGTCTAGGGTGGTGCAGAAGGGATTCACTGGGGTGTTGCCTAGGGTGGTACAGAAGGGATTTACTTGGGTGTTGCCTCGGGAGGGGCAGAGGGGATTCACTGGTGTGTTGTCTAGTGTGGGGCAAAGGGGATTCACTGGGGTGTTGCCTACGGTGGGTCAGAGGGGATTCACTGGGCTGTTGCCTAGGGTGGTGCAGAGGGGATTCACTGGGGTGTTCCCTGGGGTGGTGCAGAGGGGATTCACTGGGGTGTTGGCCTAGGGTGGAGCAGAGGGGATTCATTAGGATGTTGTCTAGGGTGGTGCAGAAGGGATTCACTGGGGTGTTGCCTAGGGTGGTACAGAAGGGATTTACTTGGGTGTTGCCTCGGGAGGGGCAGAGGGGATTCACTGGTGTGTTGTCTAGTGTGGGGCAAAGGGGATTCACTGGGGTGTTGCCTACGGTGGTGCAGAGTGGATTCACTGGGACGTTGCCTAGGGAGGGGCAGAGGGGATTCACTGGTGTGTTGCCTAGGGAGGGGCAGAGAGGATTCACTGGGGTGTTGCCTAGGGTGGTGCAGAGGCGATTCACTGATATGTTGCCTAGGGTGGTGTAGAGGGGATTCAGTGGGACGTTGCCTAGGGTGGTGCAGATGGGATTCACTGGTGTGTTGCCTGGGGTGGGGCAAAGGAGATTCACTGGGGTGTTGCCTAGGGTGGTGCAGAGGGGAGTTACTGGGACATTGACTGGGTTAGTGCAGAGGGGATTCATTGGGACGTTGCCTGAGGTGGTGCAGAGGCGATTCACTGGGGTGTTGCCTCGGGTGATGTAGAGGGGATTCACTAGGACGTTGCCTCGGGTAGGGCAGAGGGGAGTCTCTGGGGTGTTGCCTTGGATGGTGCAGAGGGGATTTACTGGGACGGAGCCTAGGGTGATGCAGAGGGGATTCACTGGGACGTTTCCTGGGGTGGTACAGAGGGGATTCACTGGGACGTTGCCAAGGGTGGTGCAGAGGGGATTCACTGGGGTGTTGGCTAGGGTGATCCAGAGGGGACTCACTAGGACGTTGCCTAGTGTGGGGCAGAGGGGATTCACTGGTGTGTTGCCTAGGGTGGTACAGAGCGGATTCACTGAGACATTGCCTAGGGTGATGCAGTGGGGATTAACTGGGGTGTTGCCTGGGGTGGTGCAGAGGGGATTAACTGGAGTGTTGCCTAGGGTGGGGCAGAGGGGATTCACTGGGGTGTTGCCTAGGGTTGTACAGAAGGGATTTACTGGGGTGTTGCCTCGGGAGGGGCAGAGGGGATTCACTAGGACGTTGCCTAGTGTGGGGCAGAGGGGATTCACTGGTGTGTTGCCTAGGGTGGTGCAGAGCGGGTTCACTGAGACATTGCCTAGGGTGATGCAGTGGGGATTAACTGGGGTGTTGCCTGGGGTGGTGCAGAGGGGATTCACTGGGACGTTGCCTTGGGTGGTGCAGAGGGGATTCACTGGTGTGTTGCCTAGGGAGGGGCAGAGGGGATTCACTGGGGTGTTGCCTAGGGTGGTGCAGAGGCGATTCACTGATATGTTTCCTCGGGTGGTGTATAGGGGATTCAGTGGGACGTTGCCTCGGGTGGTGCAGAGGGGATTCACTGGGGTGTTGCCTAGGGTGGGGCAAAGGAGATTCACTGCGGTGTTGCCTGGGGTTGTACAGAGGGGATTCACTGGTGTGTTGCCTAGGGTGGGTTTGAGGGGATTCACTGGTGTGTTCCCTGGGGTGGGGCAGAGGGGATTCACTGGGACGTTGCCTAAGGTGGTGCAGAGGGGATTCACTGGGGTGTTGCCTAGGGTGATGCAGAGGGGATTCACTAGGACGTTGCCTGGGGTGGGGCAGAGGGGATTCACTGGGGTATTGCCTAGGGTGATGCAGAAGGGATTCACTAGGACGTTGCCTAGGGTAGTGCAGAGGGGATTCACTGGGGTGTTGCCTAGAGTGGTGCAGAGGGGATTTACTGGGACGTTGCCTGTGGTGGTGCAGAGGGGATTGACTGGGGTGTTGCCTCGGGTGATCCAGAGGGGATTCACTAGGACGTTGCCTAGTGTGGGGCAGAGGAGATTCACTGATGTGTTGCCTAGAGTGGTGCAGAGGGGATTCACTGGTGTGTTGCCTAGAGTGGTGCAGAGGGGATTCACTGGTGTGTTGCCTAGAGTGGTGCAGAGGGGATTCACTGCGGGTGTTGCTTAGGGCGGTGCAGAGCGGATTCACTGGGACTTTGCCTAGGGTGATGCAGAGGGGATTAACTGGGGTTTTGCCTAGGGTGGTGCAGAGGGGATTCACTGGGACGTTGCCTAGGGTGATGTAGAGGGGATTAACTGGGATGTTGCCTGGGTGGTGCAGAGGGGATTAACTGGGGTGTTGCCTGTGGTGGTGCACAGGGGATTCACTGGGGTGTTGCTTCTGGAGGGGCAGAGGGTATTCACTGGGGTGTTACCTAGGGTGGTGCAGGGGGGATTCACTGGGCTGTTGCCTGGGGTGATCCAGAGGGGATTCACTAGGACGTTGCCTGGTGTGGGGCAGAGGGGATTCACTGGTGTGTTGCCTCGAGTGGTGCAGAGGGGATTCACTGCGGGTGTTGCCTATAGTGGTGCAGAGGGGATTCACTGGGGTGTTGCCTGGGGTGGTGCAGCGGGGATTAACTGGTGTGTTCCCTGGGGTGGGGCAGAGGGGATTCACTGGGATGTTGCCTAGGGTGGTGCAGAGGGGATTCACTGGGGTGTTGCTTGGGGTAGTGCAGAGGGGATTCACTGGGGTGTTGCCTAGGGTGGTGCAGAGGGGATTTACTGGGACATTGACTGGGGTGGGGCAGAGGGGATTCACTGGGGTGTTGCCTTGGATGGTGCAGAGGGGATTTACTGGGACGGTGCCTAGGGTGATGCAGAGGGGATTCACTGGGACGTTGCCTAGTGTGGGGCAGAGGGGATTCACTGGTGTGTTGCCTAGAGTGGTGCAGAGGGGATTCACTGCGGGTGTTGCCTAGGGTGGTGCAGAGCGGATTCACTGGGACGTTGCCTAGGGTGATGCAGAGGGGATTAACTGGGGTGTTGCCTGGGGTGGTGCAGAGGGGATTAACTGGGGTGTTGCCTATGGTGGTGCAGAGGGGATTCACTGGGGTGTTGCCTCTGGAGGGGCAGAGGGTATTCACTGGGGTGTTACCTAGGGTAGTGCAGAGGGTCTTCACTGGGGTGTTGCCTAGGGTGGTGCAGAGGGTATTTACTGGGAGGTTGCCTAGGGTGGTGCAGAGGGGATTCACTGGGGTGTTGCCTAGGGTGGGTCAGAGGGGATTCACTGGGCTGTTGCCTGGGGTGGTGCAGAGGGGATTCACTGGGGTGTTCCCTGAGGTGGTGCAGAGGGGATTCACTGGGGTGTTGGCCTAGGGTGGAGCAGAGGGGATTCATTAGGATGTTGTCTAGGGTGGTGCAGAAGGGATTCACTGGGGTGTTGCCTAGGGTGGTACAGAAGGGATTTACTTGGGTGTTGCCTCGGGAGGGGCAGAGGGGATTCACTGGTGTGTTGTCTAGTGTGGGGCAAAGGGGATTCACTGGGGTGTTGCCTACGGTGGGTCAGAGGGGATTCACTGGGCTGTTGCCTAGGGTGGTGCAGAGGGGATTCACTGGGGTGTTCCCTGGGGTGGTGCAGAGGGGATTCACTGGGGTGTTGGCCTAGGGTGGAGCAGAGGGGATTCATTAGGATGTTGTCTAGGGTGGTGCAGAAGGGATTCACTGGGGTGTTGCCTAGGGTGGTACAGAAGGGATTTACTTGGGTGTTGCCTCGGGAGGGGCAGAGGGGATTCACTGGTGTGTTGTCTAGTGTGGGGCAAAGGGGATTCACTGGGGTGTTGCCTACGGTGGTGCAGAGTGGATTCACTGGGACGTTGCCTAGGGAGGGGCAGAGGGGATTCACTGGTGTGTTGCCTAGGGAGGGGCAGAGAGGATTCACTGGGGTGTTGCCTAGGGTGGTGCAGAGGCGATTCACTGATATGTTGCCTAGGGTGGTGTAGAGGGGATTCAGTGGGACGTTGCCTAGGGTGGTGCAGATGGGATTCACTGGTGTGTTGCCTGGGGTGGGGCAAAGGAGATTCACTGGGGTGTTGCCTAGGGTGGTGCAGAGGGGAGTTACTGGGACATTGACTGGGTTAGTGCAGAGGGGATTCATTGGGACGTTGCCTGAGGTGGTGCAGAGGCGATTCACTGGGGTGTTGCCTCGGGTGATGTAGAGGGGATTCACTAGGACGTTGCCTCGGGTAGGGCAGAGGGGAGTCTCTGGGGTGTTGCCTTGGATGGTGCAGAGGGGATTTACTGGGACGGAGCCTAGGGTGATGCAGAGGGGATTCACTGGGACGTTTCCTGGGGTGGTACAGAGGGGATTCACTGGGACGTTGCCAAGGGTGGTGCAGAGGGGATTCACTGGGGTGTTGGCTAGGGTGATCCAGAGGGGACTCACTAGGACGTTGCCTAGTGTGGGGCAGAGGGGATTCACTGGTGTGTTGCCTAGGGTGGTACAGAGCGGATTCACTGAGACATTGCCTAGGGTGATGCAGTGGGGATTAACTGGGGTGTTGCCTGGGGTGGTGCAGAGGGGATTAACTGGAGTGTTGCCTAGGGTGGGGCAGAGGGGATTCACTGGGGTGTTGCCTAGGGTTGTACAGAAGGGATTTACTGGGGTGTTGCCTCGGGAGGGGCAGAGGGGATTCACTGGGGGTGTTGCCTAGGGTGGTGCAGAGGGGATTCACTGGTGTGTTGCCTAGAGTGGTGCAGAGGGGATTCACTGCGGGTGTTGCCTAGGGTAGTGCAGAGGGGATTTACTGGGACGTTGTCTAGGGTGATGCTGAGGGTATTAACTGGGGTGTTGACTGGGGTGGTGCTGCGGGGATTAACTGGAGTGTTGCCTTGGGTGGGGCAGAGGGGATTCACTGGGGTGTTGCCTAGGGTTGTACAGAAGGGATTTACTGGGGTGTTGCCTCGGGAGGGGCAGAGGGAATTCACTGGGGGTGTTGCCTAGGGTGGTGCAGAGGGTCTTCACTGGGGTGTTGCTTAGGGTGGTACAGAGGGTATTTACTGGGAGGTTGCCTAGGGTGGTGCAGAGGGGATTCACTGGGGTGTTGCCTAGGGTGGGTCAGAGGGGATTCACTGGGCTGTTGCCTAGGGTGGTGCAGAGGGGATTCACTGGGGTGTTCCCTGTGGTGGTGCAGAAGGGATTCACTGGGGTGTTGCCTAGGGTGGTACAGAGGAGATTTACTTGGGTGTTGCCTCTGGAGGGGCAGAGAGGATTCACTGGGGTGTTGCCTAGGGTGGTGCAGAGGCGATTCACTGATATGTTGCCTAGGGTGGTGTAGAGGGGATTCTGTGGTACGTTGCCTAGGGTGGTGCAGATGGGATTCACTGGTGTGTTGCCTGGTGTGGTGCAGAGGGCATTTACTGGGGTGTTGCCTAGGGTGGGGCAAAGGAGATTCACTGCGGTGTTGCCTGGGGTGGTGCAGAGGGGATTCACTGGTGTGTTGCCTTGGGTGGGTTTGAGGGGATTCACTGGTGTGTTCACTGGGGTGGGGCAGAGGGGATTCACTGGGACGTTGCCTTGGGTTGTGCAGAGGGGATTCACTGGAGTGTTGCCTAGGGTGGTGCAGAGGGGATTTACTGGGACATTGAATGGGGTAGTGCAGAGGGGATTCATTGGGACGTTGCCTGTGTTGGTGCAGAGGCGATTCACTGGGGTGTTGCCTCGGGTGATGTAGAGGGGATTCACTAGGACATTGCCTAGGGTGGGGCAGAGGGGATTCACTGGGGTGTTGCCTTGGATGGTGCAGAGGGGATTTACTGGGACGGTGCCTAGGGTGATGCAGAGGGGATTCACTGGGACGTTGCCTAGGGTGATGCAGAGGGGATTAACTGGGGTGTTGCCTGGGGTGGTGCAGAGGGGATTAACTGGGGTGTTGCCTGGGGTGGTGCAGAGGGGATTCACTGGGCTGTAGCCTCGGAAGGGGCAGAGGGGATTCACTGGGGTGTTGCCTAGGGTGGTGCAGAGAGGATTCACTGGTGTGTTGCCTAGGGTGATGCAGAAGGGATGCACTAGGACGTTGCCTAGGGTAGTGCAGAGGGGATTCACTGGGACGTTGCCTAGGGTGGTGCAGAGGAGATTCACTGGTGTGTTGCTTAGGGTGGGGCAGAGGGGATTCACTGGAACGTTGCCTAGGGTGCTGCAGAGGGGATTCACTAGGACGTTGCGTAGTGTGCTACAGAGGCAATTCACTGGGGTGGTGCCTGAGGTGGTGCGGAGGCGATTCACTGGGACATTGCCTAGGGTGGTGCAGAGGGGATTCACTGGGACGTTGCCTAGGGTGGGGCAGAGGGGATTCACTAGGACGTTGCCTGGTGTGGTGCAGAGTGGAATCACTAGAATGTTGCCTAGGGTGGTGCAGAGGGGATTCACTGGGATGTTGCCTAGGTTGGTGCAGAGGGGATTCACTGGGGTGTTGCTTCGGGTGGTGCAGAGGGGATTTACTGGGACATTGACTGGGGGGGGGTGCAGGGGGGATTCACTGGGACGTTGCCTAGGGTGGGGCAGAGGGGATTCACTGGGGTGTTGCCTAGGGTGGTGCAGAGGGGATTCACTGGGACAGTGCCTAGGGTGATGCAGAGGGGATTCACTGGGATGTTTCCTGGGGTGGTGCAGATGGGATTCACTGGGACGTTGCCTAGGGTGGTGTAGAGGGGATTTGCTGGGGTGTTGGCTAGTGTGATCCAGAGGGGATTCAGTAGGACGTTGCCTAGTGTGGGGCAGAGGGGATTCACTGGTGTGTTGCCTAGAGTGGTGCAGAGGGGACTCACTGCGGGTGTTGCCTAGGGCGATGCAGAGCGGATTCACTGGGATGTTGCCTTGGGAGATGCAGAGGGGATTAACTGGGACGTTGCCTTGGGAGATGCAGAGGGGATTAACTGGGGTGTTGCCTGGGGTGGTGCAGAGGGGATTAACTGGGGTGTTGCCTGTGGTGCTGCAGAGGGGAGTCACCGGGGTGTTGCCTCAGAAGGGGCAGAGGGGATTCACTAGGACGTTGCCTGGTGTGGGCAGAGGCGATTCACTGGTGTGTTGCCTAGAGTGGTGCAGAGGGGATTTACTGCGGTTGTTGCCTGGGGTGGTGCAGCGTGAATTAACTGTGGTGTTGCCTGAGGTGGTGCAGAGGGGATTCACTGGGCTGTTGTCTCGGGGGGGGGGGGGGCAGAGGGGATTCACTGGGGTGTTGCCTCGGGAGGGGCGGTCGGGATTCACTGGTGTGTTGCCTGGGGTGGTGCAGAGGGGATTCACTGGAGTTTTGCCTAGGGTGGTGCAGAGGGGATTCACTGGGCTGTAGCCTCGGAAGGGGCAGAGGGGATTCACTGGGGTGTTGCCTAGGGTGGTGCAGAGAGGATTCACTGGTGTGTTGCCTAGGGTGATGCAGAAGGGATGCACTAGGACGTTGCCTAGGGTAGTGCAGAGGGGATTCACTGGGACGTTGCCTAGGGTGGTGCAGAGGAGATTCACTGGTGTGTTGCTTAGGGTGGGGCAGAGGGGATTCACTGGAACGTTGCCTAGGGTGCTGCAGTGTGGATTCACTAGGACGTTGCCTAGTGTGCTACAGAGGCAATTCACTGGGGTGGTGCCTGAGGTGGTGCGGAGGCGATTCACTGGGACATTGCCTAGGGTGGTGCAGAGGGGATTCACTAGGACGTTGCCTAGGGTGGGGCAGAGGGGATTCACTAGGACGTTGCCTGGTGTGGTGCAGAGTGGAATCACTAGAATGTTGCCTAGGGTGGTGCAGAGGGGATTCACTGGGATGTTGCCTAGGGTGGTGCAGAGGGGATTCACTGGGGTGTTGCTTCGGGTGGTGCAGAGGGGATTCACTGGGACAGTGCCTAGGGTGATGCAGAGGGGATTCACTGGGATGTTTCCTGGGGTGGTGCAGATGGGATTCACTGGGACGTTGCCTAGGGTGGTGTAGAGGGGATTTGCTGGGGTGTTGGCTAGTGTGATCCAGAGGGGATTCAGTAGGACGTTGCCTAGTGTGGGGCAGAGGGGATTCACTGGTGTGTTGCCTAGAGTGGTGCAGAGGGGACTCACTGCGGGTGTTGCCTAGGGCGATGCAGAGCGGATTCACTGGGATGTTGCCTTGGGAGATGCAGAGGGGATTAACTGGGACGTTGCCTTGGGAGATGCAGAGGGGATTAACTGGGGTGTTGCCTGGGGTGGTGCAGAGGGGATTAACTGGGGTGTTGCCTGTGGTGCTGCAGAGGGGAGTCACCGGGGTGTTGCCTCAGAAGGGGCAGAGGGGATTCACTAGGACGTTGCCTGGTGTGGGCAGAGGCGATTCACTGGTGTGTTGCCTAGAGTGGTGCAGAGGGGATTTACTGCGGTTGTTGCCTGGGGTGGTGCAGCGTGAATTAACTGTGGTGTTGCCTGAGGTGGTGCAGAGGGGATTCACTGGGCTGTTGTCTCGGGGGGGGGGCAGAGGGGATTCACTGGGGTGTTGCCTCGGGAGGGGCGGTCGGGATTCACTGGTGTGTTGCCTGGGGTGGTGCAGAGGGGATTCACTGGAGTTTTGCCTAGGGTGGTGCAGAGGGGATTCAGTGGGATGTTGCCTAGGGTGGTGCACAGGGGATTCACTGGGGTGGTGCAGAGGGGGTAAACTGGGGTGTTGCCTGGGATGTTGCAGAGGGGATTCACTGGGGTGTTGCCTAGGGTGGTACAGAGGGGATTCACTGGGGTGTTGCCTGGTGAGGGGCAGAGGGGATTCACTGGTGTGTTGCCTAGTGTGGAGCAGAGGGGATTCACTGGGGTGTTGCCTAGGGTGGGGCAGAGTGGATTCACTGGGATGGTGCCTAGGGTGGTGCAGAGGGGATTCACTGGTGTGTTGCCTGGGGTGGGTTTGAGGGGATTCACTGGTGTGTTCCCTGGGGTGGTGCAGAGGGGATTCACTGGGGTGTTGCCTAGGGTGATGCATAGGGGATTCACTTGGACGTTGCCTGGGGTGGGGCAGAGGGGATTCACTGGGGTGTTGCCTAGGGTGATGCAGAAGGGATTCACTAGGACGTTGCCTAGGGTGGTGCAGAGGGGATTCACTGGGGTGTTGCCTAGGGTGGTGCAGAGGGGGTTTACTGGGACATTGACTGGGGTGGGGCAGAGGGGATTCACTGGGGTGTTGCCTAGGGTGGTGCAGAGGGGATTTACTGGGACGGTGCCTAGGGTGATGCAGAGGGGATTCACTGGGACGTTTCCTGGGGTGGTGCAGAGGGGATTCACTGGGCCGTTGCCTAGGGTGGTGCAGAGGGGATTCACTAGGGTGTTGGCTGGGGTGATCCAGAGGGGATTCACTAGGACGTTGCCTAGAGTGGTGCAGAGGGGATTCACTGCGGGTGTTGCCTAGGGCGGTGCAGAGCGGATTCACTGGGACGTTGCTTGGGGCGATGCAGAGGGGATTCACTGGTGTGTTGCCTAGGGTGGTGCAGAGGCGATTCACTGATATGTTGCCTAGGGTGGTGCAGAGGGGAGTCAGTGGGACGTTGCCCAGGGTGGTGCAGAGGGGATTCACTGGGTGTTCCCTGGGGTGGTGCAGAGGGGATTCTCTGGTGTGTTGGCCTAGGGTGGGGCAGTGGGGATTCATTAGGACGTTGCCCAGGGTGGTGCTCAGGGGATTCACTGGGGTGGTGCAGAGGGGGTAAACTGGGGTGTCGCCTGGGATGTTGCAGAGGGGATTCACTGGGGTGTTGCCTCTGGTGGTACAGAGGGGATTCACTGGGGTGTTGCCTCAGGAGGGGCAGAGGGGATTCACTGGTGTGTTGCCTAGGGTGGTGCAGAGGGGATTCATTGGGACGTTGCCTGTGGTGGTGCAGAGGGGATTCACTGGGACGTTGCCTCGGGTGATGCAGAGGGGATTAACTGGGGTGTTGCCTGGGGTGGTGCAGCGGGGATTCACTGGGGTGTTGCCTAGGGTGGTGCAGATGGTATTAACTGGAGTTTTGCCTAGGGTGGTGCAGAGGGGATTCAGTGGGATGTTGCCTAGGGTGGTGCACAGGGGATTCACTGGGGTGGTGCAGAGGGGGTAAACTGGGGTGTTGCCTGGGATGTTGCAGAGGGGATTCACTGGGGTGTTGCCTAGGGTGGTACAGAGGGGATTCACTGGGGTGTTGCCTGGGGAGGGGCAGAGGGGATTCACTGGTGTGTTGCCTAGTGTGGAGCAGAGGGGATTCACTGGGGTGTTGCCTAGGGTGGGGCAGAGTGGATTCACTGGGATGGTGCCTAGGGTGGTGCAGAGGGGATTCACTGGTGTGTTGCCTGGGGTGGGTTTGAGGGGATTCACTGGTGTGTTCCCTGGGGTGGGGCAGAGGGGATTCACTGGGACGTTGCCTAGGGTGGTGCAGAGGGGATTCACTGGGGTGTTGCCTAGGGTGATGCAGAAGGGATTCACTAGGACGTTGCTTTGGGTAGTGCAGAGGGGATTCACTGGGGTGTTGCCTAGGGTGGTGCAGAGGGGTTTTACTGGGACATTGACTGGGGTGGGGCAGAGGGGATTCACTGGGGTGTTGCCTAGGGTGGTGCAGAGGGGATTTACTGGGACGGTGCCTAGGGTGATGCAGAGGGGATTCACTGGGACGTTTCCTGGGGTGGTGCAGAGGGGATTCACTGGGACGTTGCCTAGGTTGGTGCAGAGGGGATTCACTGGGGTGTTGGCTGGGGTGATCCAGAGGGGATTCACTAGGACGTTGCCTAGAGTGGTGCAGAGGGGATTCACTGCGGGTGTTGCCTAGGGCGGTGCAGAGCGGATTCACTGGGACGTTGCTTGGGGCGATGCAGAGGGGATTCACTGGTGTGTTGCCTAGGGTGGTGCAGAGGCGATTCACTGATATGTTGCCTAGGGTGGTGCAGAGGGGAGTCAGTGGGACGTTGCCCAGGGTGGTGCAGAGGGGATTCACTGGGTGTTCCCTGGGGTGGTGCAGAGGGGATTCTCTGGTGTGTTGGCCTAGGGTGGGGCAGTGGGGATTCATTAGGATGTTGCCCAGGGTGGTGCTCAGGGGATTCACTGGGGGGGTGCAGAGGGGGTAAACTGGGGTGTCGCCTGGGATGTTGCAGAGGGGATTCACTGGGGTGTTGCCTCGGGTGGTACAGAGGGGATTCACTGGGGTGTTGCCTCAGGAGGGGCAGAGGGGATTCACTGGTGTGTTGCCTAGGGTGGTGCAGAGGGGATTCATTGGGACGTTGCCTGTGGTGGTGCAGAGGGGATTCACTGGGACGTTGCCTCGGGTGATGCAGAGGGGATTAGCTGGGGTGTTGCCTGGGGTGGTGCAGCGGGGATTAACTGGTGTCTTGCCTGGGGTGGTGCAGAGGGGATTCACTGGGCTGTTGTCTCGGGGGGGGGGGGCAGAGGGGATTCACTGGGGTGTTGCCTCGGGAGGGGCGGTCGGGATTCACTGGTGTGTTGCCTCGGGTGGTGCAGAGGGGATTCACTGGAGTTTTGCCTAGGGTGGTGCAGAGGGGATTCAGTGGGATGTTGCCTAGGGTGGTGCACAGGGGATTCACTGGGGTGGTGCAGAGGGGGTAAACTGGGGTGTTGCCTGGGATGTTGCAGAGGGGATTCACTGGGGTGTTGCCTAGGGTGGTACAGAGGGGATTCACTGGGGTGTTGCCTGGGGAGGGGCAGAGGGGATTCACTGGTGTGTTGCCTAGTGTGGAGCAGAGGGGATTCACTGGGGTGTTGCCTAGGGTGGGGCAGAGTGGATTCACTGGGATGGTGCCTAGGGTGGTGCAGAGGGGATTCACTGGTGTGTTGCCTGGGGTGGGTTTGAGGGGATTCACTGGTGTGTTCCCTGGGGTGGTGCAGAGGGGATTCACTGGGGTGTTGCCTCGGGTGATGCATAGGGGATTCAATTGGACGTTGCCTGGGGTGGGGCAGAGGGGATTCACTGGGGTGTTGCCTAGGGTGATGCAGAAGGGATTCACTAGGACGTTGCCTAGGGTGGTGCAGAGGGGATTCACTGTGGTGTTGCCTAGGGTGGTGCAGAGGGGGTTTACTGGGACATTGACTGGGGTGGGGCAGAGGGGATTCACTGGGGTGTTGCCTAGGGTGGTGCAGAGGGGATTTACTGGGACGGTGCCTAGGGTGATGCAGAGGGGATTCACTGGGATGTTTCCTGGGGTGGTGCAGAGGGGATTCACTGGGCCGTTGCCTAGGGTGGTGCAGAGGGGATTCACTAGGGTGTTGGCTGGGGTGATCCAGAGGGGATTCACTAGGACGTTGCCTAGAGTGGTGCAGAGGGGATTCACTGCGGGTGTTGCCTAGGGCGGTGCAGAGCGGATTCACTGGGACGTTGCTTGGGGCGATGCAGAGGGGATTCACTGGTGTGTTGCCTAGGGTGGTGCAGAGGCGATTCACTGATATGTTGCCTAGGGTGGTGCAGAGGGGAGTCAGTGGGACGTTGCCCAGGGTGGTGCAGAGGGGATTCACTGGGTGTTCCCTGGGGTGGTGCAGAGGGGATTCTCTGGTGTGTTGGCCTAGGGTGGGGCAGTGGGGATTCATTAGGATGTTGCCCAGGGTGGTGCTCAGGGGATTCACTGGGGTGGTGCAGAGGGGGTAAACTGGGGTGTCGCCTGGGATGTTGCAGAGGGGATTCACTGGGGTGTTGCCTCGGGTGGTACAGAGGGGATTCACTGGGGTGTTGCCTCAGGAGGGGCAGAGGGGATTCACTGGTGTGTTGCCTAGGGTGGTGCAGAGGGGATTCATTGGGACGTTGCCTGTGGTGGTGCAGAGGGGATTCACTGGGACGTTGCCTCGGGTGATGCAGAGGGGATTAACTGGGGTGTTGCCTGGGGTGGTGCAGCGGGGATTCACTGGGGTGTTGCCTAGGGTGGTGCAGATGGTATTAACTGGAGTTTTGCCTAGGGTGGTGCAGAGGGGATTCAGTGGGATGTTGCCTAGGGTGGTGCACAGGGGATTCACTGGGGTGGTGCAGAGGGGGTAAACTGGGGTGTTGCCTGGGATGTTGCAGAGGGGATTCACTGGGGTGTTGCCTAGGGTGGTACAGAGGGGATTCACTGGGGTGTTGCCTGGGGAGGGGCAGAGGGGATTCACTGGTGTGTTGCCTAGTGTGGAGCAGAGGGGATTCACTGGGGTGTTGCCTAGGGTGGGGCAGAGTGGATTCACTGGGATGGTGCCTAGGGTGGTGCAGAGGGGATTCACTGGTGTGTTGCCTGGGGTGGGTTTGAGGGGATTCACTGGTGTGTTCCCTGGGGTGGGGCAGAGGGGATTCACTGGGACGTTGCCTAGGGTGGTGCAGAGGGGATTCACTGGGGTGTTGCCTAGGGTGATGCAGAAGGGATTCACTAGGACGTTGCTTTGGGTAGTGCAGAGGGGATTCACTGGGGTGTTGCCTAGGGTGGTGCAGAGGGGTTTTACTGGGACATTGACTGGGGTGGGGCAGAGGGGATTCACTGGGGTGTTGCCTAGGGTGGTGCAGAGGGGATTTACTGGGACGGTGCCTAGGGTGATGCAGAGGGGATTCACTGGGACGTTTCCTGGGGTGGTGCAGAGGGGATTCACTGGGACGTTGCCTAGGGTGGTGCAGAGGGGATTCACTGGGGTGTTGGCTGGGGTGATCCAGAGGGGATTCACTAGGACGTTGCCTAGAGTGGTGCAGAGGGGATTCACTGCGGGTGTTGCCTAGGGCGGTGCAGAGCGGATTCACTGGGACGTTGCTTGGGGCGATGCAGAGGGGATTCACTGGTGTGTTGCCTAGGGTGGTGCAGAGGCGATTCACTGATATGTTGCCTAGGGTGGTGCAGAGGGGAGTCAGTGGGACGTTGCCCAGGGTGGTGCAGAGGGGATTCACTGGGTGTTCCCTGGGGTGGTGCAGAGGGGATTCTCTGGTGTGTTGGCCTAGGGTGGGGCAGTGGGGATTCATTAGGATGTTGCCCAGGGTGGTGCTCAGGGGATTCACTGGGGTGGTGCAGAGGGGGTAAACTGGGGTGTCGCCTGGGATGTTGCAGAGGGGATTCACTGGGGTGTTGCCTCGGGTGGTACAGAGGGGATTCACTGGGGTGTTGCCTCAGGAGGGGCAGAGGGGATTCACTGGTGTGTTGCCTAGGGTGGTGCAGAGGGGATTCATTGGGACGTTGCCTGTGGTGGTGCAGAGGGGATTCACTGGGACGTTGCCTCGGGTGATGCAGAGGGGATTAACTGGGGTGTTGCCTGGGGTGGTGCAGCGGGGATTAACTGGTGTCTTGCCTGGGGTGGTGCAGAGGGGATTCACTGGGCTGTTGCCTCGGGAGGGGCAGAGGGGATTCACTGGGGTGTTGCCTGGGGTGGTGCAGAGGGGATTCACTGGGGTGTTGGCCTAGGGTGGGGCAGAGGGGATTCATTAGGATGTTGCCTAGGGTGGTGCAGAGGGGATTGACTGGTGTGTTGCCTGGGGTGGTGCAGAGGGGATTCACTGGTGTGTTGCTTGGGGTGGTGCAGAGGGGATTCACTGTGGTGTTGCCTTGGGTGGTACAGAGGGGATTTACTGGGGTGTTGCCTCGGGAGGGGCAGAGGGGATTCACTGATATGTTGCCTAGGGTGGTGCAGAGGGTATTCACTGGGGTGCTGCCTAGGGTGGGTCAGAGGGGATTCTCTGGGGTGTTGCCTTGGGTGGTGCAGAGGGGATTCACTGATATGTTGCCTAGGGTGGTGCAGAGGGGATTCAGTGGGACGTTGCCTAGGGTGGTGCAGAGGCGATTCACTGGGGTGTTCCCTGGGGTGGTGCACAGGGGATTCACTGGGACGTTGCCTGGGTGGTGTAGAGGTGATTCACTGGGGTGTTGCCTCTGGAGGGGCAGAGGGTATTCACTGGGGTGTTACCTAGGGTGGTGCAGAGGGGATTCACTGGGCTGTTGCCTAGGGTGTTCCAGAGGGGATTCACTAGGACGTTGCCTGGTGTGGGGCATAGGGGATTCACTGGTGTGTTGCCTAGAGTGGTGCAGAGGGGATTCACTGGGGTGTTGTCTTGGGTGGTGCAGCGGGGATTAACTGGGGTGCTGTCTGGGGTGGTGCAGCGGGGATTCACTGGGGTGTTGCCTAGGGTGGTACAGAGGGGATTTACTGGGGTGTTGCCTCGGGAGGGGCAGAGGGGATTCACTGCTGTGTTGCCTAGGGTGGTGCAGAGGGGATTCACTGTGGTGTTGCCTAGGGTGGTGCAGAGGGTCTTCACTGGGGTGTTGCCTAGGGTGGGTCAGAGGGGATTCTCTGGGGTGTTATCTGGGGTGGTGCAGAGGGGATTCACTGATATGTTGCCTTGGGTGGTGCAGAGGGGCTTCACTGGGACGTTGCCTAGGGTGATGCAGAGGGGATTAACTGGGGTGTTGCCTGGGGTGGTGCAGAGGGGATTAACTGGTGTGTTGCCTGGGGTGGTGCAGAGGGGATTCACTGGGCTGTAGCCTCGGAAGGGGCAGAGGGGATTTACTGGGGTGTTGCCTAGGGTGGTGCAGAGAGGATTCACTGGTGTGTTGCCTAGGGTGATGCAGAAGGGATGCACTAGGACGTTGCCTAGGGTAGTGCAGAGGGGATTCACTGGGATGTTGCCTAGGGTGGTGCAGAGGAGATTCACTGGTGTGTTGCTTAGGGTGGGGCAGAGGGGATTCACTGGAACGTTGCCTAGGGTGCTGCAGTGGGGATTCACTAGGACGTTGTCTAGTGTGCTACAGAGGCAATTCACTGGGGTGGTGCCTGAGGTGGTGCGGAGGCGATTCACTGGGACATTGCCTAGGGTGGTGCAGAGGGGATTCACTAGGACGTTGCCTGGTGTGGTGCAGAGTGGAATCACTAGAATGTTGTCTAGGGTGGTGCAGAGGGGATTCACTGGGATGTTGCCTAGGGTGGTGCAGAGGGGATTCACTGGGGTGTTGCTTCGGGTGGTGCAGAGGGGATTTACTGGGACATTGACTGGGGGGGGTGCAGGGGGGATTCACTGGGACGTTGCCTAGGGTGGGGCAGAGGGGATTCACTGGGGTGTTGCCTAGGGTGGTGCAGAGGGGATTCACTGGGACGGTGCCTAGGGTGATGCAGAGGGGATTCACTGGGATGTTTCCTGGGGTGGTGCAGATGGGATTCACTGGGACGTTGCCTAGAGTGGTGTAGAGGGGATTCTCTGGGGTGTTGGCTAGTGTGATCCAGAGGGGATTCAGTAGGACGTTGCCTAGTGTGGGGCAGAGGGGATTCACTGGTGTGTTGCCTAGAGTGGTGCAGAGGGGACTCACTGCAGGTGTTGCCTAGGGCGATGCAGAGCGGATTCACTGGGATGTTGCCTTGGGAGATGCAGAGGGGATTAACTGGGACGTTGCCTTGGGAGATGCAGAGGGGATTAACTGGGACGTTGCCTTGGGAGATGCAGAGGGGATTAACTGGGGTGTTGCCTGGGG
Organism: Mobula birostris; assembly: GCF_030028105.1. Taxonomy (NCBI): domain Eukaryota; kingdom Metazoa; phylum Chordata; class Chondrichthyes; order Myliobatiformes; family Myliobatidae; genus Mobula; species Mobula birostris. Next base: position 42,238,720 of record NC_092387.1, read on the forward strand.
TGGTGCAGAGGGGATTAACTGGGGTGTTGCCTGTGGTGCTGCAGAGGGGAGTCACCGGGGTGTTGCCTCAGAAGGGGCAGAGGGGATTCACTAGGACGTTGCCTGGTGTGGGCAGAGGCGATTCACTGGTGTGTTGCCTAGAGTGGTGCAGAGGGGATTTACTGCGGTTGTTGCCTGGGGTGGTGCAGCGTGAATTAACTGCGGTGTTGCCTGAGGTGGTGCAGAGGGGATTCACTGGGCTGTTGTCTCGGGGGGGGGGGGCAGAGGGGATTCACTGGTGTGTTGCCTGGGGTGGTGCAGAGGGGATTCACTGGGGTGTTGCCTAGGGTGGTGCAGATGGTATTAACTGGAGTTTTGCCTAGGGTGGTGCAGAGGGGATTCAGTGGGATGTTGCCTAGGGTGGTGCACAGGGGATTCACTGGGGTGGTGCAGAGGGGGTAAACTGGGGTGTTGCCTGGGATGTTGCAGAGGGGATTCACTGGGGTGTTGCCTAGGGTGGTACAGAGGGGATTCACTGGTGTGTTGCCTGGGGTGGGTTTGAGGGGATTCACTGGTGTGTTCCCTGGGGTGGGGCAGAGGGGATTCACTGGGACGTTGCCTAGGGTGGTGCAGAGGGGATTCACTGGGGTGTTGCCTAGGGTGGTGCAGAGGGTATTTACTGGGAGGTTGCCTAGGGTGGTGCAGAGGGGATTCACTGGGGTGTTGCCTAGGGTGGTACAGAAGGGATTTACTTGGGTGTTGCCTCGGGAGGGGCAGAGGGGATTCACTGGTGTGTTGTCTAGTGTGGGGCAAAGGGGATTCACTGGGGTGTTGCCTACGGTGGGTCAGAGGGGATTCACTGGGCTGTTGCCTAGGGTGGTGCAGAGGGGATTCACTGGGGTGTTCCCTGGGGTGGTGCAGAGGGGATTCACTGGGGTGTTGGCCTAGGGTGGAGCAGAGGGGATTCATTAGGATGTTGTCTAGGGTGGTGCAGAAGGGATTCACTGGGGTGTTGCCTAGGGTGGTGCAGAGTGGATTCACTGGGACGTTGCCTAGGGAGGGGCAGAGGGGATTCACTGGTGTGTTGCCTAGGGAGGGGCAGAGAGGATTCACTGGGGTGTTGCCTAGGGTGGTGCAGAGGCGATTCACTGATATGTTGCCTAGGGTGGTGTAGAGGGGATTCAGTGGGACGTTGCCTAGGGTGGTGCAGATGGGATTCACTTGGACGTTGCCTGGGGTGGGGCAGAGGGGATTCACTGGGGTGTTGCCTAGGGTGATGCAGAAGGGATTCACTAGGACGTTGCCTAGGGTGGTGCAGAGGGGATTCACTGGGGTGTTGCCTAGGGTGGTGCAGAGGGGGTTTACTGGGACATTGACTGGGGTGGGGCAGAGGGGATTCACTGGGACGTTTCCTGGGGTGGTGCAGAGGGGATTCACTGGGCCGTTGCCTAGGGTGGTGCAGAGGGGATTCACTAGGGTGTTGGCTGGGGTGATCCAGAGGGGATTCACTAGGACGTTGCCTAGAGTGGTGCAGAGGGGATTCACTGCGGGTGTTGCCTAGGGTGGTGCAGAGGGGATTCACTGGGACATTGCCTAGGGAGGGGCAGAGGGGATTCACTGGTGTGTTGCCTAGGGAGGGGCAGAGAGGATTCACTGGGGTGTTGCCTAGGGTGGTGCAGAGGCGATTCACTGATATGTTGCCTAGGGTGGTGTAGAGGGGATTCTGTGGTACGTTGCCTAGGGTGGTGCAGATGGGATTCACTGGTGTGTTGCCTGGTGTGGTGCAGAGGGCATTTACTGGGGTGTTGCCTAGGGTGGGGCAAAGGAGATTCACTGCGGTGTTGCCTGGGGTGGTGCAGAGGGGATTCACTGGTGTGTTGCCTTGGGTGGGTTTGAGGGGATTCACTGGTGTGTTCACTGGGGTGGGGCAGAGGGGATTCACTGGGACGTTGCCTTGGGTTGTGCAGAGGGGATTCACTGGAGTGTTGCCTAGGGTGGTGCAGAGGGGATTTACTGGGACATTGAATGGGGTAGTGCAGAGGGGATTCATTGGGACGTTGCCTGTGTTGGTGCAGAGGCGATTCACTGGGGTGTTGCCTCGGGTGATGTAGAGGGGATTCACTAGGACATTGCCTAGGGTGGGGCAGAGGGGATTCACTGGGGTGTTGCCTTGGATGGTGCAGAGGGGATTTACTGGGACGGTGCCTAGGGTGATGCAGAGGGGATTCACTGGGACGTTGCCTAGGGTGATGCAGAGGGGATTAACTGGGGTGTTGCCTGGGGTGGTGCAGAGGGGATTAACTGGGGTGTTGCCTGGGGTGGTGCAGAGGGGATTCACTGGGCTGTAGCCTCGGAAGGGGCAGAGGGGATTCACTGGGGTGTTGCCTAGGGTGGTGCAGAGAGGATTCACTGGTGTGTTGCCTAGGGTGATGCAGAAGGGATGCACTAGGACGTTGCCTAGGGTAGTGCAGAGGGGATTCACTGGGACGTTGCCTAGGGTGGTGCAGAGGAGATTCACTGGTGTGTTGCTTAGGGTGGGGCAGAGGGGATTCACTGGAACGTTGCCTAGGGTGCTGCAGAGGGGATTCACTAGGACGTTGCGTAGTGTGCTACAGAGGCAATTCACTGGGGTGGTGCCTGAGGTGGTGCGGAGGCGATTCACTGGGACATTGCCTAGGGTGGTGCAGAGGGGATTCACTGGGACGTTGCCTAGGGTGGGGCAGAGGGGATTCACTAGGACGTTGCCTGGTGTGGTGCAGAGTGGAATCACTAGAATGTTGCCTAGGGTGGTGCAGAGGGGATTCACTGGGATGTTGCCTAGGTTGGTGCAGAGGGGATTCACTGGGGTGTTGCTTCGGGTGGTGCAGAGGGGATTTACTGGGACATTGACTGGGGGGGGGTGCAGGGGGGATTCACTGGGACGTTGCCTAGGGTGGGGCAGAGGGGATTCACTGGGGTGTTGCCTAGGGTGGTGCAGAGGGGATTCACTGGGACAGTGCCTAGGGTGATGCAGAGGGGATTCACTGGGATGTTTCCTGGGGTGGTGCAGATGGGATTCACTGGGACGTTGCCTAGGGTGGTGTAGAGGGGATTTGCTGGGGTGTTGGCTAGTGTGATCCAGAGGGGATTCAGTAGGACGTTGCCTAGTGTGGGGCAGAGGGGATTCACTGGTGTGTTGCCTAGAGTGGTGCAGAGGGGACTCACTGCGGGTGTTGCCTAGGGCGATGCAGAGCGGATTCACTGGGATGTTGCCTTGGGAGATGCAGAGGGGATTAACTGGGACGTTGCCTTGGGAGATGCAGAGGGGATTAACTGGGGTGTTGCCTGGGGTGGTGCAGAGGGGATTAACTGGGGTGTTGCCTGTGGTGCTGCAGAGGGGAGTCACCGGGGTGTTGCCTCAGAAGGGGCAGAGGGGATTCACTAGGACGTTGCCTGGTGTGGGCAGAGGCGATTCACTGGTGTGTTGCCTAGAGTGGTGCAGAGGGGATTTACTGCGGTTGTTGCCTGGGGTGGTGCAGCGTGAATTAACTGTGGTGTTGCCTGAGGTGGTGCAGAGGGGATTCACTGGGCTGTTGTCTCGGGGGGGGGGGGGCAGAGGGGATTCACTGGGGTGTTGCCTCGGGAGGGGCGGTCGGGATTCACTGGTGTGTTGCCTGGGGTGGTGCAGAGGGGATTCACTGGAGTTTTGCCTAGGGTGGTGCAGAGAGGATTCACTGGTGTGTTGCCTAGGGTGATGCAGAAGGGATGCACTAGGACGTTGCCTAGGGTAGTGCAGAGGGGATTCACTGGGACGTTGCCTAGGGTGGTGCAGAGGAGATTCACTGGTGTGTTGCTTAGGGTGGGGCAGAGGGGATTCACTGGAACGTTGCCTAGGGTGCTGCAGTGTGGATTCACTAGGACGTTGCCTAGTGTGCTACAGAGGCAATTCACTGGGGTGGTGCCTGAGGTGGTGCGGAGGCGATTCACTGGGACATTGCCTAGGGTGGTGCAGAGGGGATTCACTAGGACGTTGCCTAGGGTGGGGCAGAGGGGATTCACTAGGACGTTGCCTGGTGTGGTGCAGAGTGGAATCACTAGAATGTTGCCTAGGGTGGTGCAGAGGGGATTCACTGGGATGTTGCCTAGGGTGGTGCAGAGGGGATTCACTGGGGTGTTGCTTCGGGTGGTGCAGAGGGGATTCACTGGGACAGTGCCTAGGGTGATGCAGAGGGGATTCACTGGGATGTTTCCTGGGGTGGTGCAGATGGGATTCACTGGGACGTTGCCTAGGGTGGTGTAGAGGGGATTTGCTGGGGTGTTGGCTAGTGTGATCCAGAGGGGATTCAGTAGGACGTTGCCTAGTGTGGGGCAGAGGGGATTCACTGGTGTGTTGCCTAGAGTGGTGCAGAGGGGACTCACTGCGGGTGTTGCCTAGGGCGATGCAGAGCGGATTCACTGGGATGTTGCCTTGGGAGATGCAGAGGGGATTAACTGGGACGTTGCCTTGGGAGATGCAGAGGGGATTAACTGGGGTGTTGCCTGGGGTGGTGCAGAGGGGATTAACTGGGGTGTTGCCTGTGGTGCTGCAGAGGGGAGTCACCGGGGTGTTGCCTCAGAAGGGGCAGAGGGGATTCACTAGGACGTTGCCTGGTGTGGGCAGAGGCGATTCACTGGTGTGTTGCCTAGAGTGGTGCAGAGGGGATTTACTGCGGTTGTTGCCTGGGGTGGTGCAGCGTGAATTAACTGTGGTGTTGCCTGAGGTGGTGCAGAGGGGATTCACTGGGCTGTTGTCTCGGGGGGGGGGCAGAGGGGATTCACTGGGGTGTTGCCTCGGGAGGGGCGGTCGGGATTCACTGGTGTGTTGCCTGGGGTGGTGCAGAGGGGATTCACTGGAGTTTTGCCTAGGGTGGTGCAGAGGGGATTCAGTGGGATGTTGCCTAGGGTGGTGCACAGGGGATTCACTGGGGTGGTGCAGAGGGGGTAAACTGGGGTGTTGCCTGGGATGTTGCAGAGGGGATTCACTGGGGTGTTGCCTAGGGTGGTACAGAGGGGATTCACTGGGGTGTTGCCTGGTGAGGGGCAGAGGGGATTCACTGGTGTGTTGCCTAGTGTGGAGCAGAGGGGATTCACTGGGGTGTTGCCTAGGGTGGGGCAGAGTGGATTCACTGGGATGGTGCCTAGGGTGGTGCAGAGGGGATTCACTGGTGTGTTGCCTGGGGTGGGTTTGAGGGGATTCACTGGTGTGTTCCCTGGGGTGGTGCAGAGGGGATTCACTGGGGTGTTGCCTAGGGTGATGCATAGGGGATTCACTTGGACGTTGCCTGGGGTGGGGCAGAGGGGATTCACTGGGGTGTTGCCTAGGGTGATGCAGAAGGGATTCACTAGGACGTTGCCTAGGGTGGTGCAGAGGGGATTCACTGGGGTGTTGCCTAGGGTGGTGCAGAGGGGGTTTACTGGGACATTGACTGGGGTGGGGCAGAGGGGATTCACTGGGGTGTTGCCTAGGGTGGTGCAGAGGGGATTTACTGGGACGGTGCCTAGGGTGATGCAGAGGGGATTCACTGGGACGTTTCCTGGGGTGGTGCAGAGGGGATTCACTGGGCCGTTGCCTAGGGTGGTGCAGAGGGGATTCACTAGGGTGTTGGCTGGGGTGATCCAGAGGGGATTCACTAGGACGTTGCCTAGAGTGGTGCAGAGGGGATTCACTGCGGGTGTTGCCTAGGGCGGTGCAGAGCGGATTCACTGGGACGTTGCTTGGGGCGATGCAGAGGGGATTCACTGGTGTGTTGCCTAGGGTGGTGCAGAGGCGATTCACTGATATGTTGCCTAGGGTGGTGCAGAGGGGAGTCAGTGGGACGTTGCCCAGGGTGGTGCAGAGGGGATTCACTGGGTGTTCCCTGGGGTGGTGCAGAGGGGATTCTCTGGTGTGTTGGCCTAGGGTGGGGCAGTGGGGATTCATTAGGACGTTGCCCAGGGTGGTGCTCAGGGGATTCACTGGGGTGGTGCAGAGGGGGTAAACTGGGGTGTCGCCTGGGATGTTGCAGAGGGGATTCACTGGGGTGTTGCCTCTGGTGGTACAGAGGGGATTCACTGGGGTGTTGCCTCAGGAGGGGCAGAGGGGATTCACTGGTGTGTTGCCTAGGGTGGTGCAGAGGGGATTCATTGGGACGTTGCCTGTGGTGGTGCAGAGGGGATTCACTGGGACGTTGCCTCGGGTGATGCAGAGGGGATTAACTGGGGTGTTGCCTGGGGTGGTGCAGCGGGGATTCACTGGGGTGTTGCCTAGGGTGGTGCAGATGGTATTAACTGGAGTTTTGCCTAGGGTGGTGCAGAGGGGATTCAGTGGGATGTTGCCTAGGGTGGTGCACAGGGGATTCACTGGGGTGGTGCAGAGGGGGTAAACTGGGGTGTTGCCTGGGATGTTGCAGAGGGGATTCACTGGGGTGTTGCCTAGGGTGGTACAGAGGGGATTCACTGGGGTGTTGCCTGGGGAGGGGCAGAGGGGATTCACTGGTGTGTTGCCTAGTGTGGAGCAGAGGGGATTCACTGGGGTGTTGCCTAGGGTGGGGCAGAGTGGATTCACTGGGATGGTGCCTAGGGTGGTGCAGAGGGGATTCACTGGTGTGTTGCCTGGGGTGGGTTTGAGGGGATTCACTGGTGTGTTCCCTGGGGTGGGGCAGAGGGGATTCACTGGGACGTTGCCTAGGGTGGTGCAGAGGGGATTCACTGGGGTGTTGCCTAGGGTGATGCAGAAGGGATTCACTAGGACGTTGCTTTGGGTAGTGCAGAGGGGATTCACTGGGGTGTTGCCTAGGGTGGTGCAGAGGGGTTTTACTGGGACATTGACTGGGGTGGGGCAGAGGGGATTCACTGGGGTGTTGCCTAGGGTGGTGCAGAGGGGATTTACTGGGACGGTGCCTAGGGTGATGCAGAGGGGATTCACTGGGACGTTTCCTGGGGTGGTGCAGAGGGGATTCACTGGGACGTTGCCTAGGGTGGTGCAGAGGGGATTCACTGGGGTGTTGGCTGGGGTGATCCAGAGGGGATTCACTAGGACGTTGCCTAGAGTGGTGCAGAGGGGATTCACTGCGGGTGTTGCCTAGGGCGGTGCAGAGCGGATTCACTGGGACGTTGCTTGGGGCGATGCAGAGGGGATTCACTGGTGTGTTGCCTAGGGTGGTGCAGAGGCGATTCACTGATATGTTGCCTAGGGTGGTGCAGAGGGGAGTCAGTGGGACGTTGCCCAGGGTGGTGCAGAGGGGATTCACTGGGTGTTCCCTGGGGTGGTGCAGAGGGGATTCTCTGGTGTGTTGGCCTAGGGTGGGGCAGTGGGGATTCATTAGGATGTTGCCCAGGGTGGTGCTCAGGGGATTCACTGGGGGGGTGCAGAGGGGGTAAACTGGGGTGTCGCCTGGGATGTTGCAGAGGGGATTCACTGGGGTGTTGCCTCGGGTGGTACAGAGGGGATTCACTGGGGTGTTGCCTCAGGAGGGGCAGAGGGGATTCACTGGTGTGTTGCCTAGGGTGGTGCAGAGGGGATTCATTGGGACGTTGCCTGTGGTGGTGCAGAGGGGATTCACTGGGACGTTGCCTCGGGTGATGCAGAGGGGATTAGCTGGGGTGTTGCCTGGGGTGGTGCAGCGGGGATTAACTGGTGTCTTGCCTGGGGTGGTGCAGAGGGGATTCACTGGGCTGTTGTCTCGGGGGGGGGGGGGCAGAGGGGATTCACTGGGGTGTTGCCTCGGGAGGGGCGGTCGGGATTCACTGGTGTGTTGCCTCGGGTGGTGCAGAGGGGATTCACTGGAGTTTTGCCTAGGGTGGTGCAGAGGGGATTCAGTGGGATGTTGCCTAGGGTGGTGCACAGGGGATTCACTGGGGTGGTGCAGAGGGGGTAAACTGGGGTGTTGCCTGGGATGTTGCAGAGGGGATTCACTGGGGTGTTGCCTAGGGTGGTACAGAGGGGATTCACTGGGGTGTTGCCTGGGGAGGGGCAGAGGGGATTCACTGGTGTGTTGCCTAGTGTGGAGCAGAGGGGATTCACTGGGGTGTTGCCTAGGGTGGGGCAGAGTGGATTCACTGGGATGGTGCCTAGGGTGGTGCAGAGGGGATTCACTGGTGTGTTGCCTGGGGTGGGTTTGAGGGGATTCACTGGTGTGTTCCCTGGGGTGGTGCAGAGGGGATTCACTGGGGTGTTGCCTCGGGTGATGCATAGGGGATTCAATTGGACGTTGCCTGGGGTGGGGCAGAGGGGATTCACTGGGGTGTTGCCTAGGGTGATGCAGAAGGGATTCACTAGGACGTTGCCTAGGGTGGTGCAGAGGGGATTCACTGTGGTGTTGCCTAGGGTGGTGCAGAGGGGGTTTACTGGGACATTGACTGGGGTGGGGCAGAGGGGATTCACTGGGGTGTTGCCTAGGGTGGTGCAGAGGGGATTTACTGGGACGGTGCCTAGGGTGATGCAGAGGGGATTCACTGGGATGTTTCCTGGGGTGGTGCAGAGGGGATTCACTGGGCCGTTGCCTAGGGTGGTGCAGAGGGGATTCACTAGGGTGTTGGCTGGGGTGATCCAGAGGGGATTCACTAGGACGTTGCCTAGAGTGGTGCAGAGGGGATTCACTGCGGGTGTTGCCTAGGGCGGTGCAGAGCGGATTCACTGGGACGTTGCTTGGGGCGATGCAGAGGGGATTCACTGGTGTGTTGCCTAGGGTGGTGCAGAGGCGATTCACTGATATGTTGCCTAGGGTGGTGCAGAGGGGAGTCAGTGGGACGTTGCCCAGGGTGGTGCAGAGGGGATTCACTGGGTGTTCCCTGGGGTGGTGCAGAGGGGATTCTCTGGTGTGTTGGCCTAGGGTGGGGCAGTGGGGATTCATTAGGATGTTGCCCAGGGTGGTGCTCAGGGGATTCACTGGGGTGGTGCAGAGGGGGTAAACTGGGGTGTCGCCTGGGATGTTGCAGAGGGGATTCACTGGGGTGTTGCCTCGGGTGGTACAGAGGGGATTCACTGGGGTGTTGCCTCAGGAGGGGCAGAGGGGATTCACTGGTGTGTTGCCTAGGGTGGTGCAGAGGGGATTCATTGGGACGTTGCCTGTGGTGGTGCAGAGGGGATTCACTGGGACGTTGCCTCGGGTGATGCAGAGGGGATTAACTGGGGTGTTGCCTGGGGTGGTGCAGCGGGGATTCACTGGGGTGTTGCCTAGGGTGGTGCAGATGGTATTAACTGGAGTTTTGCCTAGGGTGGTGCAGAGGGGATTCAGTGGGATGTTGCCTAGGGTGGTGCACAGGGGATTCACTGGGGTGGTGCAGAGGGGGTAAACTGGGGTGTTGCCTGGGATGTTGCAGAGGGGATTCACTGGGGTGTTGCCTAGGGTGGTACAGAGGGGATTCACTGGGGTGTTGCCTGGGGAGGGGCAGAGGGGATTCACTGGTGTGTTGCCTAGTGTGGAGCAGAGGGGATTCACTGGGGTGTTGCCTAGGGTGGGGCAGAGTGGATTCACTGGGATGGTGCCTAGGGTGGTGCAGAGGGGATTCACTGGTGTGTTGCCTGGGGTGGGTTTGAGGGGATTCACTGGTGTGTTCCCTGGGGTGGGGCAGAGGGGATTCACTGGGACGTTGCCTAGGGTGGTGCAGAGGGGATTCACTGGGGTGTTGCCTAGGGTGATGCAGAAGGGATTCACTAGGACGTTGCTTTGGGTAGTGCAGAGGGGATTCACTGGGGTGTTGCCTAGGGTGGTGCAGAGGGGTTTTACTGGGACATTGACTGGGGTGGGGCAGAGGGGATTCACTGGGGTGTTGCCTAGGGTGGTGCAGAGGGGATTTACTGGGACGGTGCCTAGGGTGATGCAGAGGGGATTCACTGGGACGTTTCCTGGGGTGGTGCAGAGGGGATTCACTGGGACGTTGCCTAGGGTGGTGCAGAGGGGATTCACTGGGGTGTTGGCTGGGGTGATCCAGAGGGGATTCACTAGGACGTTGCCTAGAGTGGTGCAGAGGGGATTCACTGCGGGTGTTGCCTAGGGCGGTGCAGAGCGGATTCACTGGGACGTTGCTTGGGGCGATGCAGAGGGGATTCACTGGTGTGTTGCCTAGGGTGGTGCAGAGGCGATTCACTGATATGTTGCCTAGGGTGGTGCAGAGGGGAGTCAGTGGGACGTTGCCCAGGGTGGTGCAGAGGGGATTCACTGGGTGTTCCCTGGGGTGGTGCAGAGGGGATTCTCTGGTGTGTTGGCCTAGGGTGGGGCAGTGGGGATTCATTAGGATGTTGCCCAGGGTGGTGCTCAGGGGATTCACTGGGGTGGTGCAGAGGGGGTAAACTGGGGTGTCGCCTGGGATGTTGCAGAGGGGATTCACTGGGGTGTTGCCTCGGGTGGTACAGAGGGGATTCACTGGGGTGTTGCCTCAGGAGGGGCAGAGGGGATTCACTGGTGTGTTGCCTAGGGTGGTGCAGAGGGGATTCATTGGGACGTTGCCTGTGGTGGTGCAGAGGGGATTCACTGGGACGTTGCCTCGGGTGATGCAGAGGGGATTAACTGGGGTGTTGCCTGGGGTGGTGCAGCGGGGATTAACTGGTGTCTTGCCTGGGGTGGTGCAGAGGGGATTCACTGGGCTGTTGCCTCGGGAGGGGCAGAGGGGATTCACTGGGGTGTTGCCTGGGGTGGTGCAGAGGGGATTCACTGGGGTGTTGGCCTAGGGTGGGGCAGAGGGGATTCATTAGGATGTTGCCTGGTGGTGCAGAGGGGATTGACTGGTGTGTTGCCTGGGGTGGTGCAGAGGGGATTCACTGGTGTGTTGCTTGGGGTGGTGCAGAGGGGATTCACTGTGGTGTTGCCTTGGGTGGTACAGAGGGGATTTACTGGGGTGTTGCCTCGGGAGGGGCAGAGGGGATTCACTGATATGTTGCCTAGGGTGGTGCAGAGGGTATTCACTGGGGTGCTGCCTAGGGTGGGTCAGAGGGGATTCTCTGGGGTGTTGCCTTGGGTGGTGCAGAGGGGATTCACTGATATGTTGCCTAGGGTGGTGCAGAGGGGATTCAGTGGGACGTTGCCTAGGGTGGTGCAGAGGCGATTCACTGGGGTGTTCCCTGGGGTGGTGCACAGGGGATTCACTGGGACGTTGCCTGGGTGGTGTAGAGGTGATTCACTGGGGTGTTGCCTCTGGAGGGGCAGAGGGTATTCACTGGGGTGTTACCTAGGGTGGTGCAGAGGGGATTCACTGGGCTGTTGCCTAGGGTGTTCCAGAGGGGATTCACTAGGACGTTGCCTGGTGTGGGGCATAGGGGATTCACTGGTGTGTTGCCTAGAGTGGTGCAGAGGGGATTCACTGGGGTGTTGTCTTGGGTGGTGCAGCGGGGATTAACTGGGGTGCTGTCTGGGGTGGTGCAGCGGGGATTCACTGGGGTGTTGCCTAGGGTGGTACAGAGGGGATTTACTGGGGTGTTGCCTCGGGAGGGGCAGAGGGGATTCACTGCTGTGTTGCCTAGGGTGGTGCAGAGGGGATTCACTGTGGTGTTGCCTAGGGTGGTGCAGAGGGTCTTCACTGGGGTGTTGCCTAGGGTGGGTCAGAGGGGATTCTCTGGGGTGTTATCTGGGGTGGTGCAGAGGGGATTCACTGATATGTTGCCTTGGGTGGTGCAGAGGGGCTTCACTGGGACGTTGCCTAGGGTGATGCAGAGGGGATTAACTGGGGTGTTGCCTGGGGTGGTGCAGAGGGGATTAACTGGTGTGTTGCCTGGGGTGGTGCAGAGGGGATTCACTGGGCTGTAGCCTCGGAAGGGGCAGAGGGGATTTACTGGGGTGTTGCCTAGGGTGGTGCAGAGAGGATTCACTGGTGTGTTGCCTAGGGTGATGCAGAAGGGATGCACTAGGACGTTGCCTAGGGTAGTGCAGAGGGGATTCACTGGGATGTTGCCTAGGGTGGTGCAGAGGAGATTCACTGGTGTGTTGCTTAGGGTGGGGCAGAGGGGATTCACTGGAACGTTGCCTAGGGTGCTGCAGTGGGGATTCACTAGGACGTTGTCTAGTGTGCTACAGAGGCAATTCACTGGGGTGGTGCCTGAGGTGGTGCGGAGGCGATTCACTGGGACATTGCCTAGGGTGGTGCAGAGGGGATTCACTAGGACGTTGCCTGGTGTGGTGCAGAGTGGAATCACTAGAATGTTGTCTAGGGTGGTGCAGAGGGGATTCACTGGGATGTTGCCTAGGGTGGTGCAGAGGGGATTCACTGGGGTGTTGCTTCGGGTGGTGCAGAGGGGATTTACTGGGACATTGACTGGGGGGGGTGCAGGGGGGATTCACTGGGACGTTGCCTAGGGTGGGGCAGAGGGGATTCACTGGGGTGTTGCCTAGGGTGGTGCAGAGGGGATTCACTGGGACGGTGCCTAGGGTGATGCAGAGGGGATTCACTGGGATGTTTCCTGGGGTGGTGCAGATGGGATTCACTGGGACGTTGCCTAGAGTGGTGTAGAGGGGATTCTCTGGGGTGTTGGCTAGTGTGATCCAGAGGGGATTCAGTAGGACGTTGCCTAGTGTGGGGCAGAGGGGATTCACTGGTGTGTTGCCTAGAGTGGTGCAGAGGGGACTCACTGCAGGTGTTGCCTAGGGCGATGCAGAGCGGATTCACTGGGATGTTGCCTTGGGAGATGCAGAGGGGATTAACTGGGACGTTGCCTTGGGAGATGCAGAGGGGATTAACTGGGACGTTGCCTTGGGAGATGCAGAGGGGATTAACTGGGGTGTTGCCTGGGGTGGTGCAGAGGGGATTAACTGGGGTGTTGCCTGTGGTGCTGCAGAGGGGAGTCACCGGGGTGTTGCCTCAGAAGGGGCAGAGGGGATTCACTAGGACGTTGCCTGGTGTGGGCAGAGGCGATTCACTGGTGTGTTGCCTAGAGTGGTGCAGAGGGGATTTACTGCGGTTGTTGCCTGGGGTGGTGCAGCGTGAATTAACTGCGGTGTTGCCTGAGGTGGTGCAGAGGGGATTCACTGGGCTGTTGTCTCGGGGGGGGGGGGCAGAGGGGATTCACTGGTGTGTTGCCTGGGGTGGTGCAGAGGGGATTCACTGGGGTGTTGCCTAGGGTGGTGCAGATGGTATTAACTGGAGTTTTGCCTAGGGTGGTGCAGAGGGGATTCAGTGGGATGTTGCCTAGGGTGGTGCACAGGGGATTCACTGGGGTGGTGCAGAGGGGGTAAACTGGGGTGTTGCCTGGGATGTTGCAGAGGGGATTCACTGGGGTGTTGCCTAGGGTGGTACAGAGGGGATTCACTGGTGTGTTGCCTGGGGTGGGTTTGAGGGGATTCACTGGTGTGTTCCCTGGGGTGGGGCAGAGGGGATTCACTGGGACGTTGCCTAGGGTGGTGCAGAGGGGATTCACTGGGGTGTTGCCTAGGGTGGTGCAGAGGGTATTTACTGGGAGGTTGCCTAGGGTGGTGCAGAGGGGATTCACTGGGGTGTTGCCTAGGGTGGTACAGAAGGGATTTACTTGGGTGTTGCCTCGGGAGGGGCAGAGGGGATTCACTGGTGTGTTGTCTAGTGTGGGGCAAAGGGGATTCACTGGGGTGTTGCCTACGGTGGGTCAGAGGGGATTCACTGGGCTGTTGCCTAGGGTGGTGCAGAGGGGATTCACTGGGGTGTTCCCTGGGGTGGTGCAGAGGGGATTCACTGGGGTGTTGGCCTAGGGTGGAGCAGAGGGGATTCATTAGGATGTTGTCTAGGGTGGTGCAGAAGGGATTCACTGGGGTGTTGCCTAGGGTGGTGCAGAGTGGATTCACTGGGACGTTGCCTAGGGAGGGGCAGAGGGGATTCACTGGTGTGTTGCCTAGGGAGGGGCAGAGAGGATTCACTGGGGTGTTGCCTAGGGTGGTGCAGAGGCGATTCACTGATATGTTGCCTAGGGTGGTGTAGAGGGGATTCAGTGGGACGTTGCCTAGGGTGGTGCAGATGGGATTCACTTGGACGTTGCCTGGGGTGGGGCAGAGGGGATTCACTGGGGTGTTGCCTAGGGTGATGCAGAAGGGATTCACTAGGACGTTGCCTAGGGTGGTGCAGAGGGGATTCACTGGGGTGTTGCCTAGGGTGGTGCAGAGGGGGTTTACTGGGACATTGACTGGGGTGGGGCAGAGGGGATTCACTGGGACGTTTCCTGGGGTGGTGCAGAGGGGATTCACTGGGCCGTTGCCTAGGGTGGTGCAGAGGGGATTCACTAGGGTGTTGGCTGGGGTGATCCAGAGGGGATTCACTAGGACGTTGCCTAGAGTGGTGCAGAGGGGATTCACTGCGGGTGTTGCCTAGGGCGGTGCAGAGCGGATTCACTGGGACGTTGCTTGGGGCGATGCAGAGGGGATTCACTGGTGTGTTGCCTAGGGTGGTGCAGAGGCGATTCACTGATATGTTGCCTAGGGTGGTGCAGAGGGGAGTCAGTGGGACGTGCCCAGGGTGGTGCAGAGGGGATTCACTGGGTGTTCCCTGGGGTGGTGCAGAGGGGATTCTCTGGTGTGTTGGCCTAGGGTGGGGCAGTGGGGATTCATTAGGATGTTGCCCAGGGTGGTGCTCAGGGGATTCACTGGGGTGGTGCAGAGGGGGTAAACTGGGGTGTCGCCTGGGATGTTGCAGAGGGGATTCACTGGGGTGTTGCCTCGGGTGGTACAGAGGGGATTCACTGGGGTGTTGCCTCAGGAGGGGCAGAGGGGATTCACTGGTGTGTTGCCTAGGGTGGTGCAGAGGGGATTCACTGGGACGTTGCCTCGGGTGATGCAGAGGGGATTAACTGGGGTGTTGCCTGGGGTGGTGCAGCGGGGATTCACTGGGGTGTTGCCTAGGGTGGTGCAGATGGTATTAACTGGAGTTTTGCCTAGGGTGGTGCAGAGGGGATTCAGTGGGATGTTGCCTAGGGTGGTGCACAGGGGATTCACTGGGGTGGTGCAGAGGGGGTAAACTGGGGTGTTGCCTGGGATGTTGCAGAGGGGATTCACTGGGGTGTTGCCTAGGGTGGTACAGAGGGGATTCACTGGGGTGTTGCCTGGGGAGGGGCAGAGGGGATTCACTGGTGTGTTGCCTAGTGTGGAGCAGAGGGGATTCACTGGGGTGTTGCCTAGGGTGGGGCAGAGTGGATTCACTGGGATGGTGCCTAGGGTGGTGCAGAGGGGATTCACTGGTGTGTTGCCTGGGGTGGGTTTGAGGGGATTCACTGGTGTGTTCCCTGGGGTGGGGCAGAGGGGATTCACTGGGACGTTGCCTAGGGTGGTGCAGAGGAGATTCACTGGGGTGTTGCCTAGGGTGATGCAGAAGGGATTCACTAGGACGTTGCTTTGGGTAGTGCAGAGGGGATTCACTGGGGTGTTGCCTAGGGTGGTGCAGAGGGGTTTTACTGGGACATTGACTGGGGTGGGGCAGAGGGGATTCACTGGGGTGTTGCCTAGGGTGGTGCAGAGGGGATTTACTGGGACGGTGCCTAGGGTGATGCAGAGGGGATTCACTGGGACGTTTCCTGGGGTGGTGCAGAGGGGATTCACTGGGACGTTGCCTAGGGTGGTGCAGAGGGGATTCACTGGTGTGTTGCCTCGGGTGGGTTTGAGGGGATTCACTGGGGTGTTCCCTGGGGTGATGAAGAGGGGATTCACTAGGACGTTGCCTAGGGTGGGGTAGAGGGGATTCATTGGGGTGTTGCCTAGGGTGGTGTAGAGGGGATTTACTGGGACGGTGCCTAGGGTGATGCAGAGGGGATTCACTGGGACGTTTCCTGGGGCGGTGCAGAGGGGATTCAGTGGGATGTTGCCTAGTGTGGTGCAGAGGGGATTCACTGGGGTGTTGGCTAGGGTGATCCAGAGGGGATTTACTAGGACGTTGCCTAGTGTGGGGCAGAGGGGATTCACTGGTGTGTTGGCTCGAGTGGTGCAGAGGGGATTACCTGGGGTTTTGCCTAGGGTGGTGCAGAGGGGATTCAGTGGGACTTTGCCTAGGGTGGTGCAGAGGGGATTCAGTGGGACTTTGCCTAGGGTGATGCAGAGGGGATTAACTGGGGTGTTGCCTGGGGTGGTGCAGAGGGGATTCACTGGGGTGTTGGCTAGGGTGATCCAGAGGGGATTCACTAGGACGTTGCCTAGTGTGGGGCAGAGGGGATTCACTGGTGTGTTGGCTCGAGTGGTGCAGAGGGGATTACCTGGGGTTTTGCCTAGGGTGGTGCAGAGGGGATTCAGTGGGACGTTGCCTAGGGTGATGCAGAGGGGATTAACTGGGGTGTTGCCTGGGGTGGTGCAGAGGGGATTCACTGGTGTGTTGCCTAGAGTGGTGCAGAGGGGATTCACTGCGGGTGTTGCCTAGGGTGGTGCAGAGGGGATTCACTGGGACGTTGCCTCGGGTGATGCAGCGGGGATTAACTGGGGTGTTGCCTGGGGTGGTGCAGCGGGGATTAACTGGTGTCTTGCCTGGGGTGGTGCAGAGGGGATTCACTGGGCTGTTGCCTCGGGAGGGGCAGAGGGGATTCAGTGTGGTGTTGCCTAAGGTGGTGCAGAGGGTCTTCACTGGGGTGTTGCCTAGGGTGGTGCAGAGGGGATTCACTGATATGTTGCCTCGGGTGGTGCAGAGGGTATTCACTGCGGTGTTGCCTAGGGTGGGTCAGAGGGGATTCTCTGGGGTGTTGCCTAGGATGGTGCAGAGGGGATTCACTGGTGTGTTGCCTAGGGTGATGCAGAGGGGATTAACTGGGGTTTTCCCTAGGGTGGTGCAGAGGGGATTCAGTGGGACGTTGCCTAGGGTGGTGCAGACGGGATTCACTGGGGTGTTGGCTTAGGGTGGGGCAGAGGGGATTCATTAGGATGTTGCCTAGGGTGGTGCAGAAGGGATTCACTGGGGTGTTGTCTGGGGTGGTACAGAGGGGATTTACTTGGGTGTTGCCTCGGGAGGGGCAGAGGGGATTCACTGGTGTGTTGCCTAGTGTGGTGCAGAGGGGATTCACTGGGACGATGCCTGGGGTGGTGCAGAGGGGATTCACTGGCGTGTTGCCTAGGGTGGGTCAGAGGGGATTCACTGGGGTATTGCCTAGGGTGGTGCAGAGGGGATTCACTGGGGTGTTGCCTAGGGTGGTGCAGAGGGGATTCACTGGGGTGTTGCCTAGGGTGGTGCAGAGCCAATTCACTGGGGGGTTGCCTTGGTAGGGGCAGAGGGGATTCACTGGGTGTTGCCTACGGTGGTGCAGAGGGGATTCACTGGGACGTTGCCTTGGGTGGTGCAGAGGTGATTTAGTGCGACGTTGCCTAGGGTGGTGCAGAGAGGATTCCCTGTGGAGTTCCCTGGGGTGGTGCAGAGGGGATTCACTGGGGTGTGCCCTGGGGTGGTGCAGAGTGGATTCACTGGGGTGTTGGCCTAGGGTGGGGCAGAGTGGATTCACTAGTATGTTGCCTAGGGTGGTGCAGAGAGGATTCACTGGTGTGTTGCCTGGTGTGGTGCAGAGGGGATTAACTGGTGTGTTCTCTGGGGTGTTGCAGAGGGGATTCACTGGTGTGTTCCCTGGGGTGTTGCAGAGGGGATTAACTGGTGTGTTCCCTGGGGTGTTGCAGAGGGGATTAACTGGGGTGTTGCCTGGGGTAGTGCAGAGGGGATTCAGTGGGGTGTTGCCTAGGGTGGTGCAGAGGGGATTCACTGATATGTTGCTTAGGGTGGTGTAGAGGGGATTCAGTGGGACGTTGCCTTGGGTGGTGCAGAGGGGATTCACTGGGGTGTTGACGTGGGGTGGTGCAGAGGGGATTTACTGGGGTGTTGCCTCGGGAGGGGCAGAGGGGATTCACTGGTGTGTTGCCTAGGGTGGTGCAGAGGGGATTCACTGGGGTGTTGCCTAGGGTGGTGCAGAGGGGATTCACTGGGACGTTGCCTAGGGTGGTGCAGAGGGGATTCACTGGGGTGTTCCCTGGGGTGGTGCAGAGGGGATTCACTGGGGTGTTGGCCTACGGTGGGGCAGAGGGGATTCATTAGGATGTTGCTTAGTGTGGTGCAGAGGGGATTCACTGGGGTGTTCCCTGGGGTGGTGCAGAGGGGATTCACTGGAGTGCTGGCCTAGGGTGGGGCAGAGGGGATTCACTGGGGTGTTGCCTAGGGTGGTGCACATGGGATTCACTGGGGTGTTGCCTAGGGTGGTGCAGAAGTTCTTCACTTGGGTGTTGCCTAGGGTGGTGCAGAGGGGATTCACTGGGATGTTGCCTAGGGTGGTGCAGAGGGGATTCACTGGGGTGTTGCCTGGGGTGGGGCATAGGGGATTCACTGGAGTGTTGCCTAGGGTGGTGCAGAGGGGATTCACTGGGACGTTCCCTAGGGTGGTGCAGAGGGGATTCACTGATGTGTTGCCTAGGGTGGTGCAGAGGGGATTCACTGGGGTGTTACCTTGAGTGGGGCAGTGGGGATTCACTGGTGTGTTGCCTAGGGTGGTGCAGAGAGGATTCACTGGGGTGTTGCCTGGGGTGGTGCAGAGTCAATTCAATGGGGGGTTGCCTCGGTAGGGGCAGAGGGGATTCACTGGGTGTTGCCTACGGTGGTGCAGAGCGGATTCACTGGGACGTTGCCTAGGGTGGTGCAGAGGTGATTTAGTGCGATGTTGCCTAGGGTGGTGCAGAGGGGATTCCCTGTGGAGTTCCCTGGGGTGGTGCAGAGGATATTCACTGGTGTGTTGCCTGGGGTGGTGCAGAGGGGATTCACTGGTGTGTTGCCTGTGGTGGTGCAGACGGGATTAACTGGTGTGTTCCCTGGGGTGGTGCAGAGGGGATTGACTGGTGTGTTGCCTGGGGTGGAGCAGAGGGCATTCACTGGTGTGTTGCCTGTGGTGTTGCAGAGGGGATTCACTGGGGTGTTGCCTGGAGTAGTGCAGAGGGGATTCAGTGGGGTGTTGCCTGGGGTAGTGCAAAGGGGATTCACTGGGACGTTGCCTATGGTGGTGCTGGGGGGATTCACTGTGGTGTTCCCTAGAGTGGGGCAGTGTGGCTTCACTGGGGTGTTCCCTGGGGTGGTGCAGGGGGGATTCACTGGGGTGTTCCCTGAGGTGGTGCAGAGGGGATTCACTGGGGTGTTGGCCTAGGGTGGGGCAGAGGGGATTCATTAGGATGTTGCTTAGTGTGGTGCAGCGGGGATTCACTGGGGTGTTCCCTGGGGTGGTGAAGAGGGGATTCACTGGGGTGTTCCCTGGGGTGGTGCAGAGGGGATTCACTGGGGTGTTGGTTAGGGTGGTGCAGAGGGAATTCACTGGGGTGTTTCCTAAGGTGGTACAGAGCGTATTCACTGGGACGTTGCCTAGAGTGGGGCAGAAGGGATTCACTGGGGTGTTTCCTGGGGTGGTGCAGAGGGGATTCACTGGGGTGTAGCCTAGGGTGGTACAGGGGGGATTTACTGGGGTGTTGCCTAGGGTGGTACAGGGGGGATTTACTGGGGTGTTGCCTCGGGAGGGGCAGATGGGATTCACTGTTGTGTTGCCTAGGGTGGTGCGCAGGGGATTCACTGGGGTGTTGCCTAGGGTGGTGCAGAGGTTCTTCACTTGGGTGTTGCCTAGGGTGGTGCAGAGGGGATTCACTGGGACTTTGCCTAGGGTGGTGCAAAGGGGATTCACTGGGGTGTTGCCTAGGGTGGTGCAGAGGGGATTCACTGGGGTGTTACCTAGGGTGGTGCAGAGGGGATTCACTGGGACGTTGCCTAGGGTGGTGCAGAGGGGATTCACTGGGGTGTTGCCTAGGGTGGTGCAGAGGGGATTCACTGGGGTGTTGCCTAGGGTGGGGCATAGGGGATTCACTGGGGTGTTGCCTAGGGTGGTGCAGAGTGGATTCACTGATATGTTGCCTAGGGTGGTGCAGAGGTTCTTCACTTGGGTGTTGCCTAGGGTGGTGCAGAGGGGATTCACTGGGACTTTGCCTAGGGTGGTGCAAAGGGGATTCACTGGGGTGTTGCCTAGGGAGGTGCAGAGGGGATTCACTGGGGTGTTACCTAGGGTGGTGCAGAGGGGATTCACTGGGACGTTGCCTAGGGTGGTGCAGAGGGGATTCACTGTGGTGTTGCCTAGGGTGGTGCAGAGGGGATTCACTGGGGTGTTGCCTAGGGTGGTGCAGAGGGGATTCACCTGGGTGTTGCCTAGGGTGGGGCATAGGGGATTCACTGGGGTGTTGCCTAGGGTGGTGCAGAGGGGATTCACTGATATGTTGCCTAGGGTGGTGCAGAGGGGATTCACTGATATGTTGCCTCGGGTGGGGCAGAGGGGATTTACTGGGGTGTTACCTTGGGTGGGGCAGAGGGGATTCACTGGTGTGTTGCCTATGGTGGTGCAGAGGGGATTCACTGGGTGTTGCCTGGGGTGGTGCAGAGAGGATTCACTGGGGTGTTGCCTGGGGTGGTGCAGAGGGCATTCACTGGGGTGTTGACTAGGGTGGTGCAGAGCCAATTTACTGGGGGGTTGCCTCGGTAGGGGCAGAGGGGATTCACTGGGTGTTGCCTACGGTGGTGCAGAGGGGATTCACTGGGACGTTGCCTTGGGTGGTGCAGAGGTGATTTAGTGCGACGTTGCCTAGGGTGGTGCAGAGAGGATTCCCTGTGGAGTTCCCTGGGGTGGTGCAGAGGGGATTCACTGGGGTGTGCCCTGGGGTGGTGCAGAGTGGATTCACTGGGGTGTTGGCCTAGGGTGGGGCAGAGTGGATTCACTAGTATGTTGCCTAGGGTGGTGCAGAGAGGATTCACTGGTGTGTTGCCTGGTGTGGTGCAGAGGGGATTAACTGCTGTGTTCCCTGGGGTGGTGCAGAGGGGATTCACTGGGGTGTTGCCTAGGGTGGTATAGAGGGGATTCACTGGGGTGTTGCCTAGGGTGGTACAGAGGGGATTTACTGGGGTGTTGCCTCGGGGAGGGGCAGAGGGGATTCACTGTTGTGTTGCTTAGGGTGGTGCAGAGGGTCTTCACTTGGGTGTTGCCTAGGGTGGTGCAGAGGGGATTCACTGGGACGTTGCCTAGGGTGGTGCAGAGGCGATTCACTGGGGTGTTGCCTAGGGTGGTGCAGAGGGGATTCACTGGGGTGTTGCCTAGGGTGGTACAGAGGGTATTCACTGGGGTGTTGCCTAGGGTGGGGCATAGGGGATTCACTGGTGTGTTGCCTAGGGTGGTGCAGAGGGTATTCACTGATATGTTGCCTAGGGTGGTGCAGAGGGGATTTACTGGGGTGTTACCTTGGGTGGGGCAGAGGGGATTCACTGGTGTGTTGCCTATGGTGGTGCAGAGGGGATTCACTGGGGTGTTGCCTGGGGTGGTGCAGAGAGGATTCACTGGGGTGTTGCCTGGGGTGGTGCAGAGGGGATTCACTGGGACGTTGCCTAGGGTGGTGCAGAGGGGATTCACTGTGGTGTTGCCTAGGGTGGTGCAGAGGGGATTCACTGGGGTGTTGCCTAGGGTGGTGCAGAGGGGATTCACCTGGGTGTTGCCTAGGGTGGGGCATAGGGGATTCACTGGGGTGTTGCCTAGGGTGGTGCAGAGGGGATTCACTGATATGTTGCCTAGGGTGGTGCAGAGGGGATTCACTGATATGTTGCCTCGGGTGGGGCAGAGGGGATTTACTGGGGTGTTACCTTGGGTGGGGCAGAGGGGATTCACTGGTGTGTTGCCTATGGTGGTGCAGAGGGGATTCACTGGGTGTTGCCTGGGGTGGTGCAGAGAGGATTCACTGGGGTGTTGCCTGGGGTGGTGCAGAGGGCATTCACTGGGGTGTTGACTAGGGTGGTGCAGAGCCAATTTACTGGGGGGTTGCCTCGGTAGGGGCAGAGGGGATTCACTGGGTGTTGCCTACGGTGGTGCAGAGGGGATTCACTGGGACGTTGCCTTGGGTGGTGCAGAGGTGATTTAGTGCGACGTTGCCTAGGGTGGTGCAGAGAGGATTCCCTGTGGAGTTCCCTGGGGTGGTGCAGAGGGGATTCACTGGGGTGTGCCCTGGGGTGGTGCAGAGTGGATTCACTGGGGTGTTGGCCTAGGGTGGGGCAGAGTGGATTCACTAGTATGTTGCCTAGGGTGGTGCAGAGAGGATTCACTGGTGTGTTGCCTGGTGTGGTGCAGAGGGGATTAACTGCTGTGTTCCCTGGGGTGGTGCAGAGGGGATTCACTGGGGTGTTGCCTAGGGTGGTATAGAGGGGATTCACTGGGGTGTTGCCTAGGGTGGTACAGAGGGGATTTACTGGGGTGTTGCCTCGGGGAGGGGCAGAGGGGATTCACTGTTGTGTTGCTTAGGGTGGTGCAGAGGGTCTTCACTTGGGTGTTGCCTAGGGTGGTGCAGAGGGGATTCACTGTGGTGTTGCCTAGGGTGGTGCAGAGGGGATTCACTGGGGTGTTGCCTAGGGTGGTGCAGAGGGGATTCACCTGGGTGTTGCCTAGGGTGGGGCATAGGGGATTCACTGGGGTGTTGCCTAGGGTGGTGCAGAGGGGATTCACTGATATGTTGCCTAGGGTGGTGCAGAGGGGATTCACTGATATGTTGCCTCGGGTGGGGCAGAGGGGATTTACTGGGGTGTTACCTTGGGTGGGGCAGAGGGGATTCACTGGTGTGTTGCCTATGGTGGTGCAGAGGGGATTCACTGGGTGTTGCCTGGGGTGGTGCAGAGAGGATTCACTGGGGTGTTGCCTGGGGTGGTGCAGAGGGCATTCACTGGGGTGTTGACTAGGGTGGTGCAGAGCCAATTTACTGGGGGGTTGCCTCGGTAGGGGCAGAGGGGATTCACTGGGTGTTGCCTACGGTGGTGCAGAGGGGATTCACTGGGACGTTGCCTTGGGTGGTGCAGAGGTGATTTAGTGCGACGTTGCCTAGGGTGGTGCAGAGAGGATTCCCTGTGGAGTTCCCTGGGGTGGTGCAGAGGGGATTCACTGGGGTGTGCCCTGGGGTGGTGCAGAGTGGATTCACTGGGGTGTTGGCCTAGGGTGGGGCAGAGTGGATTCACTGGTATGTTGCCTAGGGTGGTGCAGAGAGGATTCACTGGTGTGTTGCCTGGTGTGGTGCAGAGGGGATTAACTGCTGTGTTCCCTGGGGTGGTGCAGAGGGGATTCACTGGGGTGTTGCCTAGGGTGGTATAGAGGGGATTCACTGGGGTGTTGCCTAGGGTGGTACAGAGGGGATTTACTGGGGTGTTGCCTCGGGGAGGGGCAGAGGGGATTCACTGTTGTGTTGCTTAGGGTGGTGCAGAGGGTCTTCACTTGGGTGTTGCCTAGGGTGGTGCAGAGGGGATTCACTGGGACGTTGCCTAGGGTGGTGCAGAGGCGATTCACTGGGGTGTTGCCTAGGGTGGTGCAGAGGGGATTCACTGGGGTGTTGCCTAGGGTGGTACAGAGGGTATTCACTGGGGTGTTGCCTAGGGTGGGGCATAGGGGATTCACTGGTGTGTTGCCTAGGGTGGTGCAGAGGGTATTCACTGATATGTTGCCTAGGGTGGTGCAGAGGGGATTTACTGGGGTGTTACCTTGGGTGGGGCAGAGGGGATTCACTGGTGTGTTGCCTATGGTGGTGCAGAGGGGATTCACTGGGGTGTTGCCTGGGGTGGTGCAGAGAGGATTCACTGGGGTGTTGCCTGGGGTGGTGCAGAGGGGATTCACTGGGGTGTTGCCTAGGGTGGTGCAGAGCCAATTCACTGGGGGGTTGCCTCGGTAGGGGCAGAGGGGATTCACTGGGTGTTGCCTACGGTGGTGCAGAGGGGATTCACTAGGACGTTGCCTTGGGTGGTGCAGAGGTGATTTAGTGCGACGTTGCCTAGGGTGGTGCAGAGAGGATTCCCTGTGGAGTTCCCTGGGGTGGTGCAGAGGGGATTCACTGGGGTGTGCCCTGGGGTGGTGCAGAGTGGATTCACTGGGGTGTTGGCCTAGGGTGGTGCAGAGAGGATTCACTGGTGTGTTGCCTGGTGTGGTGCAGAGGGGATTAACTGGTGTGTTCTCTGGGGTGTTGCAGAGGGGATTCACTGGTGTGTTCCCTGGGGTAGTGCAGAGGGGATTCAGTGGGGTGTTGCCTAGGGTGGTGCAGAGGGGATTTACTGGGATATTGCCTGGGGTGGTGCAAAGGGGATTCACTGGGACGTTGCCAATGGTGGTGCAGAGGGGATTCACTGGGGTGTTGCCTGGGGTGGTGCAGAGGGGATTCACTGATATGTTGCTTAGGGTGGTGTAGAGGGGATTCAGTGGGACGTTGCCTTGGGTGGTGCAGAGGGGATTCACTGGCGTGCTCCCTGGGGTGGTGCAGAGAGGATTCACTGGGGTGTTGACGTGGGGTGGTGCAGAGGGGATTTACTGGGGTGTTGCCTCGGGAGGGGCAGAGGGGATTCACTGGGACGTTGCCTGGGGTGGTGCAGAGGGGATTCACTGATATGTTGCTTAGGGTGGTGTAGAGGGGATTCAGTGGGACGTTGCCTTGGGTGGTGCAGAGGGGATTCACTGGCGTGCTCCCTGGGGTGGTGCAGAGAGGATTCACTGGGGTGTTGACGTGGGGTGGTGCAGAGGGGATTTACTGGGGTGTTGCCTCGGGAGGGGCAGAGGGGATTCACTGGGACGTTGCCTAGGGTGGTGCAGAGGGGATTCACTGGGACGTTGCCTAGGGTGGTGCAGAGGTGATTCATTGGGGTGTTGCCTAGAGTGGGGCAGAGTGGATTCACTGGGGTGTTCCCTGGGGTGGTGCAGAGGGGATTCACTGGGGTGTTCCCTGGGGTGGTGCAGAGGGGATTCACTGGGGTGGTGCAGAGGGGATTCACTGGGGTGTTGGCCTACGGTGGGGCAGAGGGGATTCATTAGGATGTTGCTTAGTGTGGTGTAGAGGGGATTCACTGGGGTGTTCCCTGGGGTGGTGCAGAGGGGATTCACTGGAGTGCTGGCCTAGGGTGGGGCAGAGGGGATTCATTGGTGTGTTGCCTATGGTGGTGCAGAGGGGATTCACTGGGGTGTTGCCTGGGGTGGTGCAGAGAGGATTCACTGGGGTGTTGCCTGGGGTGGTGCAGAGGGGATTCACTGGGGTGTTGCCTAGGGTGGTGCAGAGCCAATTCACTGGGGGGTTGCCTCGGTTGGGGCAGAGGGGATTCACTGGGTGTTGCCTACGGTGGTGCAGAGGGGATTCACTGGGACGTTGCCTTGGGTGGTGCAGAGGTGATTTAGTGCGACGTTGCCTAGGGTGGTGCAGAGAGGATTCCCTGTGGAGTTCCCTGGGGTGGTGCAGAGGGGATTCACTGGGGTGTGCCCTGGGGTGGTGCAGAGTGGATTCACTGGGGTGTTGGCCTAGGGTGGGGCAGAGTGGATTCACTAGTATGTTGCCTAGGGTGGTGCAGAGGGGATTAACTGGTGTGTTCCCTGGGGTGGTGAAGAGGGGATTCACTGGGGTGTTCCCTGGGGTGGTGCAGAGGGGATTCACTGGGGTGTTGCCTAGGGTGGTACAGAGGGGATTCACTGGGGTGTTGCCTAGGGTGGTGCAGAGGGTCTTCACTTGGGTGTTGCCTAGGGTGGTGCAGAGGGGATTCACTGGGACGTTGCCTAGGGTGGTGCAGAGGGGATTCACTGGGGTGTTGCCTAGGGTGGTGCAGAGGGGATTCACTGGGGTGTTGCTTAGGGTGGTGCAGAGGGGATTCACTGGGGTGTTGCCTAGGGTGGGGCATAGGGGATTCACTGGGGTGTTGCCTAGGGTGGTGCAGAGGGGATTCACTGATATGTTGCCTAGGGTGGTGCAGAGGGGATTCACTGATATGTTGCCTCGGGTGGGGCAGAGGGGATTTACTGGAGTGTTACCTTGGGTGGGGCAGAGGGGATTCACTGGGGTGTTGCCTGGGGTGGTGCAGAGAGGATTCACTGGGGTGTTGCCTGGGGTGGTGCAGAGGGGATTCACTGGGGTGTTGCCTAGGGTGGTGCAGAGCCAATTCACTGGGGGGTTGCCTCGGTAGGGGCAGAGGGGATTCACTGTGTGTTGCCTGCGGTGGTGCAGAGGGGATTCACTGGGACGTTGCCTTGGGTGGTGCAGAGAGGATTCCCTGTGGAGTTCCCTGGGGTGGTGCAGAGGGGATTCACTGGGGTCTGCCCTGGGGTGGTGCAGAGTGGATTCACTGGGGTGTTGGCCTAGGGTGGGGCAGAGTGGTTTCACTAGTATGTTGCCTAGGGTGGTGCAGAGGGGATTCACTGGTGTGTTGCCTGGTGTGGTGCAGAGGGGATTAACTGGTGTGTTCTCTGGGGTGTTGCAGAGGGGATTCACTGGTGTGTTCCCTGGGGTAGTGCAGAGGGGATTCAGTGGGGTGTTGCCTAGGGTGGTGCAGAGGGGATTTACTGGGATATTGCCTGGGGTGGTGCAAAGGGGATTCACTGGGACGTTGCCAATGGTGGTGCAGAGGGGATTCACTGGGGTGTTGCCTGGGGTGGTGCAGAGGGGATTCACTGATATGTTGCTTAGGGTGGTGTAGAGGGGATTCAGTGGGACATTGCCTTGGGTGGTGCAGAGGGGATTCACTGGCGTGCTCCCTGGGGTGGTGCGGAGAGGATTCACTGGGGTGTTGACGTGGGGTGGTGCAGAGGGGATTTACTGGGGTGTTGCCTCGGGAGGGGCAGAGGGGATTCAGTGGGGTGTTGCCTAGGGTGGTGCAGAGGGGATTTACTGGGATATTGCCTGGGGTGGTGCAAAGGGGATTCACTGGGACGTTGCCAATGGTGGTGCAGAGGGGATTCACTGGGGTGTTGCCTGGGGTGGTGCAGAGGGGATTCACTGATATGTTGCTTAGGGTGGTGTAGAGGGGATTCAGTGGGACATTGCCTTGGGTGGTGCAGAGGGGATTCACTGGCGTGCTCCCTGGGGTGGTGCGGAGAGGATTCACTGGGGTGTTGACGTGGGGTGGTGCAGAGGGGATTTACTGGGGTGTTGCCTCGGGAGGGGCAGAGGGGATTCACTGGTGTGTTGCCTAGGGTGGTGCAGAGGGGATTCACTGGGGTGTTGCCTAGGGTTGTGCAGAGGGGATTCACTGGGACGTTGCCTAGGGTGGTGCAGAGGGGATTCATTGGGGTGTTGCCTAGAGTGGGGCAGCGGGGATTCACTGGGGTGTTCCCTGGGGTGGTGCAGAGGGGATTCACTGGGGTGTTCCCTGGGGTGGTGCAGAGGGGATTCACTGGGGTGTTGGCCTACGGTGGGGCAGAGGGGATTCATTAGGATGTTGCTTAGTGTGGTGCAGAGGGGATTCACTGGGGTGTTCCCTGGGGTGGTGCAGAGGGGATTCACTGGAGTGCTGGCCTAGGGTGGGGCACAGGGGATTCATTAGGATGTTGCTTAGGGTGGTGCAGAGGGGATAAACTGGTGTGTTGCCTGGGATGTTGCAGAGGGAATTCACGGGGGTGTTGCCTAGAGTGGTGCAGAGGGGATTCACTGGTGTGTTGCCTGGTGTGGTGCAGAGGGGATTCACTGGGGTGTTGCCTAGAGTGGGGCAGAGGGGATTCACTGGGGTGTTGCCTAGGGTGGTGCACATGGGATTCACTGGGGTGTTGCCTAGGGTGGTGCAGAAGTTCTTCACTTGGGTGTTGCCTAGGGTGGTGCAGAGGGGATTCACTGGGACGTTGCCTAGGGTGGTGCAGAGGGGATTCACTGGGGTGTTGCCTGGGGTGGGGCATAGGGGATTCACTGGAGTGTTGCCTAGGGTGGTGCAGAGGGGATTGACTGGGGCGTTGCCTAGGGTGGTGCAGAGGGGATTCACTGGGGTGTTGCCTAGGGTGGTGCAGAGGGGATTCACTGGGTGTTGCCTACGGTGGTGCAGAGGGGATTCACTGGGACGTTGCCTAGGGTGGTGCAGAGGTGATTTAGTGCGACGTTGCCTAGGGTGGTGCAGAGGGGATTCCCTGTGGAGTTCCCTGAGGTGGTGCAGAGGGGATTCACTGGGGTGTGCCCTGGGGTAGTGCAGAGGGGATTCACTGGGGTGTTGGCCTAGGGTTGGGCAGAGTGGATTCACTAGGATGTTGCCTAGGGTGGTTCAGAGGGGATTCACTGGTGTGTTGCCTGGTGTGGTGCAGACGGGATTAACTGGTGTGTTGCCTAGGGTGGTGCAGAGGGGATTCACTGGTGTGTTGCCTGGGGTGGTGCAGAGAGGATTCACTGGGGTGTTGCCTGGGGTGGTGCAGAGGGGATTCACTAGGGTGTTGCCTAGGGTGGTGCAGAGCCAATTCACTGGGGGGTTGCCTCGATAGGGGCAGAGGGGATTCACTGGGTGTTGCCTATGGTGGTGCAGAGGGGATTCACTGGGACGTTGCCTAGGGTGGTGCAGAGGTGATTTAGTGTGACGTTGCCTAGGGTGGTGCAGAGGGGATTCCCTGTGGAGTTCCCTGGGGTGGTGCAGAGGGGATTCCCTGTGGAGTTCCCTGGGGTGGTGCAGAGGGGATTCACTGGGGTGTACCCTGGGGTGGTGCAGAGGGGATTCACTGGTGTGTTGGCCTAGGGTGGGGCAGAGTGGATTCACTAGGATGTTGCCTAGGGTGGTGCAGAGGGGATTAACTGGTGTGTTCCCTGGGGTGTTGCAGAGGGGATTCACTGGTGTGTTCCCTGGGGTGTTGCAGAGGGGATTCACTGGTGTGTTCCCTGGGGTGTTGCAGAGGGGATTAACTGGGTGTTGTCTGGGGTAGTGCAGAGGGGATTCAGTGGGGTGTTGCCTGGGGTGGTGCAGAGGGGATTCAGTGGGGTGTTGCCTAGGGTGGTGCAGAGGGGATTCACTGGGGTGTTGCCTGGGGTGGTGTAGAGGGGATTCACTGATATGTTGCTTAGGGTGGTGCAGAGGGGATTCACTGGCGTGCTCCCTGGGGTGGTGCAGAGGGTCTTTACTGGGGTGTTGCCTAGGGTGGTGCGGAGGGGATTCACTGGTGTGTTGGCTGGGGTGGTGCAGAGGGGATTAACTGGTGTGTTCCCTGGGGTGTTGCAGAGGGGATTCACTGGGGTGTTGCCTAGGGTGGTGCAGAGGGGATTTACTGATATATTGCCTAGGGTGGTGTAGAGGGGATTCAGTGGGACGTTGCCTAGGGTGGTGCAGAGGGGATTCACTGGGGTGTTGACGTGGGGTGGTGCAGAGGGGATTTACTGGGGTGTTGCCTCAGGAGGGGCAGAGGGGATTCACTGGGGTGTTGCCTAGGGTGGTGCACATGGGATTCACTGGGGTGTTGCCTAGGGTGGTGCAGAAGTTCTTCACTTGGGTGTTGCCTAGGGTGGTGCAGAGGGGATTCACTGGGACGTTGCCTAGGGTGGTGCAGAGGGGATTCACTGGGGTGTTGCCTGGGGTGGGGCATAGGGGATTTACTGGAGTGTTGCCTAGGGTGGTGCAGAGGGGATTGACTGGGGCGTTGCCTAGGGTGGTGCAGAGGGGATTCACTGGGGTGTTGCCTAGGGTGGTGCAGAGGGGATTCACTGGGTGTTGCCTACGGTGGTGCAGAGGGGATTCACTGGGACGTTGCCTAGGGTGGTGCAGAGGTGATTTAGTGCGACGTTGCCTAGGGTGGTGCAGAGGGGATTCCCTGTGGAGTTCCCTGAGGTGGTGCAGAGGGGATTCACTGGGGTGTGCCCTGGGGTAGTGCAGAGGGGATTCACTGGGGTGTTGGCCTAGGGTTGGGCAGAGTGGATTCACTAGGATGTTGCCTAGGGTGGTTCAGAGGGGATTCACTGGTGTGTTGCCTGGTGTGGTGCAGACGGGATTAACTGGTGTGTTGCCTAGGGTGGTGCAGAGGGGATTCACTGGAGTGTTGCCTGGGGTGGTGCAGAGAGGATTCACTGGGGTGTTGCCTGGGGTGGTGCAGAGGGGATTCACTGGGGTGTTGCCTAGGGTGGTGCAGAGCCAATTCACTGGGGGGTTGCCTCGATAGGGGCAGAGGGGATTCACTGGGTGTTGCCTATGGTGGTGCAGAGGGGATTCACTGGGACGTTGCCTAGGGTGGTGCAGAGGTGATTTAGTGTGACGTTGCCTAGGGTGGTGCAGAGGGGATTCCCTGTGGAGTTCCCTGGGGTGGTGCAGAGGGGATTCCCTGTGGAGTTCCCTGGGGTGGTGCAGAGGGGATTCACTGGGGTGTACCCTGGGGTGGTGCAGAGGGGATTCACTGGTGTGTTGGCCTAGGGTGGGGCAGAGTGGATTCACTAGGATGTTGCCTAGGGTGGTGCAGAGGGGATTAACTGGTGTGTTCCCTGGGGTGTTGCAGAGGGGATTCAGTGGTGTGTTCCCTGGGGTGTTGCAGAGGGGATTCACTGGTGTGTTCCCTGGGGTGTTGCAGAGGGGATTAACTGGGTGTTGTCTGGGGTAGTGCAGAGGGGATTCAGTGGGGTGTTGCCTGGGGTGGTGCAGAGGGGATTCAGTGGGGTGTTGCCTAGGGTGGTGCAGAGGGGATTCACTGGGGTGTTGCCTGGGGTGGTGTAGAGGGGATTCACTGATATGTTGCTTAGGGTGGTGCAGAGGGGATTCACTGGCGTGCTCCCTGGGGTGGTGCAGAGGGTCTTTACTGGGGTGTTGCCTAGGGTGGTGCGGAGGGGATTCACTGGTGTGTTGCCTGGGGTGGTGCAGAGGGGATTAACTGGTGTGTTCCCTGGGGTGTTGCAGAGGGGATTCACTGGGGTGTTGCCTAGGGTGGTGCAGAGGGGATTTACTGATATATTGCCTAGGGTGGTGTAGAGGGGATTCAGTGGGACGTTGCCTAGGGTGGTGCAGAGGGGATTCACTGGGGTGTTGACGTGGGGTGGTGCAGAGGGGATTTACTGGGGTGTTGCCTCAGGAGGGGCAGAGGGGATTCACTGGTGTGTTGCCTAGGGTGGTGCAGAGGGGATTCATTGGGGTGTTGCCTAGAGTGGGGCAGAGTGGATTCACTGGGGTGTTCCCTGGGGTGGTGCAGAGGGGATTCACTGGGGTGTTGGCCTAGGGTGGGGCAGAGGGGATTCATTAGGATGTTTCTTAGTGTGGTGCAGAGGGGATTCACTGGGGTGTTCCCTGGGGTGGTGCAGAGGGGATTCACTGGGGTGCTGGCCTAGGGTGGGGCAGAGGGGATTCATTAGGATGTTGCTTAGGGTGGTGCAGAGGGGATAAACTGGTGTGTTGCCTGGGATGTTGCAGAGGGAATTCACTGGGGTGTTGCCTGAGGTGGTACAGAGGGGATTTACTGGGGTGTTGCCTCGGGAGGGGCAGAGGGGATTTACTGGGTTGTTGCCTCGGGAGGGGCAGAGTGGATTCACTGGTGTGTTGCCTGGTGTGGTGCAGAGGGGATTCACTGGGGTGTTGCATCGAGTGGGGCAGAAGGGATTCACTGGGGTGTTGCCTAGTGTGGTGCAGAGGGTATTCACTGGGAAGTTGCCTGGGGTGGTGCAGAAGGGATTCACTGGGGTGTTGCCTGGGGTGGTGCAGAGGAGATTCACTGGGGTGTAGCCTAGGGTGGTACAGAGGGGATTTACTGGGGTGTTGCCTAGGGTGGTGCAGAGGGGATTCACTGGGGTGTTGGCCTAGGGTGGGGCAGAGGGGATTCATTCGGATGTTGTCTAAGGTGGTGCAGAGGGGATTCACTGGGGTGTTGCCTAGGGTGGTACAGAGGGGATTTACTTGTGTGTTGCCTCGGGAGGGGCAGAGGAGATTCACTGGGGTGTTGCCTAGTGTGGTGCAGAGGGGATTCACTGGGGTGTTGCCTAGGGTGGTGCAGAGGGGATTTACTGATATATTGCCTAGGGTGGTGTAGAGGGGATTCAGTGGGACGTTGCCTAGGGTGGTGCAGAGGGGATTCACTGGGGTGTTGACGTGGGGTGGTGCAGAGGGGATTCACTGGGGTGTTGCCTGGGGTGGTGCAGAGGAGATTCACTGGGGTGTAGCCTAGGGTGGTACAGAGGGGATTTACTGGGGTGTTGCCTAGGGTGGTGCAGAGGGGATTCACTGGGGTGTTGGCCTAGGGTGGGGCAGAGGGGATTCATTTGGATGTTGTCTAAGGTGGTGCAGAGGGGATTCACTGGGGTGTTGCCTAGAGTGGGGCAGAGTGGATTCACTGGGGTGTTCCCTGGGGTGGTGCAGAGGGGATTCACTGGGGTGTTGGCCTAGGGTGGGGCAGAGGGGATTCATTAGGATGTTTCTTAGTGTGGTGCAGAGGGGATTCACTGGGGTGTTCCCTGGGGTGGTGCAGAGGGGATTCACTGGGGTGCTGGCCTAGGGTGGGGCAGAGGGGATTCATTAGGATGTTGCTTAGGGTGGTGCAGAGGGGATAAACTGGTGTGTTGCCTGGGATGTTGCAGAGGGAATTCACTGGGGTGTTGCCTGAGGTGGTACAGAGGGGATTTACTGGGGTGTTGCCTCGGGAGGGGCAGAGGGGATTTACTGGGTTGTTGCCTCGGGAGGGGCAGAGTGGATTCACTGGTGTGTTGCCTGGTGTGGTGCAGAGGGGATTCACTGGGGTGTTGCATCGAGTGGGGCAGAAGGGATTCACTGGGGTGTTGCCTAGTGTGGTGCAGAGGGTATTCACTGGGAAGTTGCCTGGGGTGGTGCAGAAGGGATTCACTGGGGTGTTGCCTGGGGTGGTGCAGAGGAGATTCACTGGGGTGTAGCCTAGGGTGGTACAGAGGGGATTTACTGGGGTGTTGCCTAGGGTGGTGCAGAGGGGATTCACTGGGGTGTTGGCCTAGGGTGGGGCAGAGGGGATTCATTCGGATGTTGTCTAAGGTGGTGCAGAGGGGATTCACTGGGGTGTTGCCTAGGGTGGTACAGAGGGGATTTACTTGTGTGTTGCCTCGGGAGGGGCAGAGGAGATTCACTGGGGTGTTGCCTAGTGTGGTGCAGAGGGGATTCACTGGGGTGTTGCCTAGGGTGGTGCAGAGGGGATTTACTGATATATTGCCTAGGGTGGTGTAGAGGGGATTCAGTGGGACGTTGCCTAGGGTGGTGCAGAGGGGATTCACTGGGGTGTTGACGTGGGGTGGTGCAGAGGGGATTCACTGGGGTGTTGCCTGGGGTGGTGCAGAGGAGATTCACTGGGGTGTAGCCTAGGGTGGTACAGAGGGGATTTACTGGGGTGTTGCCTAGGGTGGTGCAGAGGGGATTCACTGGGGTGTTGGCCTAGGGTGGGGCAGAGGGGATTCATTTGGATGTTGTCTAAGGTGGTGCAGAGGGGATTCACTGGGGTGTTGCCTAGGGTGGTACAGAGGGGATTTACTTGTGTGTTGCCTCGGGAGGGGCAGAGGAGATTCACTGGGGTGTTGCCTAGTGTGGTGCAGAGGGGATTCACTGGGGTGTTGCCTAGGGTGGTGCAGAGGGGATTTACTGATATATTGCCTAGGGTGGTGTAGAGGGGATTCAGTGGGACGTTGCCTAGGGTGGTGCAGAGGGGATTCACTGGGGTGTTGACGTGGGGTGGTGCAGAGGGGATTTACTGGGGTGTTGCCTCAGGAGGGGCAGCGGGGATTCACTGGTGTGTTGCCTAGGGTGGTGCAGAGGGGATTCACTGGGACGTTGCCTAGTGTGCTGCAGAGGGGATTCATTGGGGTGTTGCCTAGAGTGGGGCAGAGTGGATTCACTGGGGTGTTCCCTGGGGTGGTGCAGAGGGGATTCACTGGGGTGTTGGCCTAGGGTGGGGCAGAGGGGATTCATTAGGATGTTGCTTAGTGTGGTGCAGAGGGGATTCACTGGGGTGTTCCCTGGGGTGGTGCAGAGGGGATTCACTGGGGTGCTGGCCTAGGGTGGGGCAGAGGGGATTCATTAGGATGTTGCTTAGGGTGGTGCAGAGGGGATAAACTGGTGTGTTGCCTGGGATGTTGCAGAGGGAATTTACTGGGGTGTTGCCTGAGGTGGTACAGAGGGGATTTACTGGGGTGTTGCCTCGGGAGGGGCAGAGGGGATTTACTGGGTTGTTGCCTCGGGAGGGGCAGAGTGGATTCACTGGTGTGTTGCCTGGTGTGGTGCAGAGGGGATTCCCTGTGCTGTTCCCTGGGGTGGTGCAGAGTGGATTCCCTGTGCTGTTCCCTGGGGTGTTGCAGAGTGGATTCCCTGAGGTGTTCCCTGGGGTGGTGCAGAGCGGATTCACTGGGGTGGTGCAGAGCGGATTCACTGGGGTGTTCCCTGGAGTGGTGCACAGGGGATTCACTGGGGTGTTCCCTGGAGTGGTGCACAGGGGATTCACTGGGGTGTTGGCCCATTGTGGTGCAGAGGGGATTCACTAGGATGTTGCCTGGGGTGGTGCAGAGGGGATTAACTGGTTTGTTGCCTGGTGTGTTGCAGGAGGGGATTCACTGGGGTGTTGCCTGGGATGGTGCAGAGGGGATTCACTGGTGTGTTGCCTAGGGTAGTGCAGAGGGGATTCACTGGGACTTTGCCTGGGGTGGTGCAGAGGGGATTCACTAGGACGTTGCCTGGGTGGTGCAGAGGGGATTCACTGGGGTGTTGCCTAGGGCGGTGCAGAGGGAATTCACCAGGACGTTGCCTAGGGTGGTGCAGAGGGGATTCACTGGGTGTGTTGCCTGGGGTGGTGTAGAGGGGATTCACTGGGGTGTTGCCTATTGTGGTGCAGTGGGGATTCACTGGGGGTTTTGCCTGGGGTGGTGCAGAGGGGATTCACTGGGGTGTTGCCTGGGATGGTGCTGTGGGGTTTCATTGTGGATTTGCCTAGGTTGGTGCAGAGGGGATTCACTGTGACATTGCCTAGCGTGGTGCACAGGGGATTCACTGGTGTGTTGCCTGGGGTGGTGCAGAGGGGATTCACTGGGACGTTGCCTAGGGTGGCATATCTCAATTATGAAGAGTGACTGAATAGGCCGGGTTTGTCTTCCTCGCTGTGGAGAATGCTTAGAGAGGAGCTGACGCAGATATACAAAGTCCTGAGGGACAGAGACTGAGTAAACTGTGGTAAACCTTTCCTCATATCAGAGGTCTCGAAACCAGATGGGATAGCTTAAACGCAAGGAGTGGAGCAGATAGAACATAGCACATGGAACAGTACAGTACAGGTACTGGCCCCTTATCGCACAATGTCATGCCAAACTAGCTAAAATGTAAATTTTAAAAAACCCTATAAACTAATCCCTCCCATCTGCATAATGTCCATATCCGTTTATCTTCATTATATTCATGTGCCTATCTAAATGTCTTGTGAAAGCCTCTGATGTACTTGCCTCCACCATTATACCAGGCAGCACAATCCAGGCATCCACTGATCTCTGAGTAAAAATCCCTCATGTTCCCTTTGAACCTACCCCCTCTTACCTTCAATTCATGCCCTCTGGTATTAGACATTTCTACCCTGGGGAAAAGACACTCTCTGTCTACTCTATCTATGCCTCTCATAATCTAATGAACCTCTATCAAATCTCCGCTCAGCCTCTGCCACTACAGAGAAAACAACCCAAAATTGTCCAGCCTCATGATAGCACATGCCCTCTAAACCAGGCAGTATCCTGGTCAGCCTCTTCTTCACCATTAAGTAATATTCCAGATGTGGCCGAACTAGAGTTTTATAAAGTTGTAAAATAATCTCTTGACTTTTGAACTTCAAGCCTCGACTAATTAAAAACAAGCATTCCATAAGCCTCCTTAACCATCCTATCAACCTGTGTAGCCACTTTCAAGGAGCTATGAACTTGAGCCCCAAGATCTCTCTGCTCAGCAACACTGTTAACGGTGTTCCCCTTAACAGCGTACTGTCTTCTTGCATTTGTCCTAACAAGGTGCAACATCTCACATTTATCTGGGTTAAACTTCATCTGCCATTTCTCTGCCCATATCTGCAAATGATTTATATTGCACTGTATAAGGAATCAAGATATAGGGAATCATTTTGTCACCCAGAAGACGATTGAAGTTTGTAACGCACTGCGTGAGAAACTAGTGGAGGCAGAGACTCTCACCACATTTAAGAGGTTTTTAGATGAACACTTCAGTTACCAAGGTGTTGAAGTCTATGGATGAAGTGCAGATAAATGGAATTAGTCCAGATTGGTACTTGGAGGTCAGTCTGGAGAGGGTGGGCTGAAGGGCGTCTGTTTCTGTGCTGTACAACTCCATGGTCTGTGGATCTGAAGGTAGGGTAACCAAACAGAATTAGTTGCCTAAATCCCAGGAGCAGACAGAGTGTGTGCCATTCTCTGGGGTTGTGCTCGTGATGGGGTCAGTACAAAGAGACACTTGACTCAGCAGCTGTGAAAGGTTCCTTCACACAAGTACCTGACCATGAGTGACATCTCCGTGAGACAAGTCTTTACCCTCTGGATGGCATCCAGAGAACACAATTCAATTAGGTGGAAGTGTTTTTTAATTAATTAGAAGATAATAGAGAGCTTGTTCCCATCGTGCACTTAAGCATTTTAATTATGAGAACTACAGTGAGAACTGTAACAACGTTATGTACATTATTTCAATATTCCTCTTCACGTATTTGGGCAAGTCCTACCTTTAATTCTTCCAAACTTTAGAGAATGGGACTGGAAACATTCCTCAGGCAGTGGGCTGGGATAGCACAAAATCATTATTGTGTCTTCAAGCTGCTTTCGGTCATAGTGTTCTGTGTACTCTAGTTACAGAGTACTACAGAGTACTCCTTGCTTCTGCTGTCAACATCTCTGTTTTCTTTGGACTGCTCTACCAAGGAGGTCACCCAGGGTTTCTACTGCAAAAGGGCTGAGTTCGTAAGCTTAACTCTTCGAGGAGAGCCACAGGTTCTCTTCAAAGGGGCAAGTCACAGGGCTTTGTTAGGACTGGAGGGTACTCAGTTGTCATCAGAATCCGCTGGACACAGCATACGCATAGATGCTGGCAACATCATCAAAAATCTCCTGCACATTCCTCATCAGCTTATGGCCAAGTATTTCCTGTTCTGCACATGATACTGAAACACTCAGATTCTATTGTTCATTGTGGGGAAAACTGGAGAAAGAGACCAAGAGGATGTTTAACAATATTTTTAAAAGTCTGTTTGGACTTTTGGCCCTTGAGTTATTCATTAAGATCATAGTTGACGTATCTCAATGTTACCTTCTTGTCCCATTGCTAATTTCCTTGATCACTTTAATCCCTGAAAACGTATCAAGCTTTGTTTTTGAATGCAATTAAGGCAGTGTTTCCACATCCTATTCGGGTGAAGAATTCTGTAGATTCACTACTCTAAGTGGGGAAAAAAACTATCTCCCTATTCAGTTTTAAATAGTCTACCCCTCATTCTGATCTAGTGATCTGGAGGTGGAGGTTTATTTAGAAGACCACATTGGCCAAGGAAAGTAGGATGAGGAATCAGCACTGGCTTTGGCAGGCTATGAAGCTGCCTTATTTTGAAGCATTCCCTCACACTCCTGACTCCAACGGCACCTCTGAAATCTGCGACATCTGTTACCATCAGGTTCGCTGTGATCGCACTGCTCAGGAATCTGGCATCTGGCTTGACATTTAATTTTGCCAGGCTGCTAGTAATTGCAGGGTGCCCCGGGGGGGGGGGGGCAATAATTATGTATTAGTAATGATAGAGGGTCCTGGCAGCGTATCAGTAATTGTAGAGGCTCCCTGAGTGGGTTCTTTAAATTTCCTTAAGGTTCTCATAGGCGGGGATTGGGAGGGGAGTATTAGGGATAAGCTCCCACTACCTATTAAATGCTCCCATGGCATGCATCTCAAATAGCCTCTGACAACCAAGTCCAGCTCCTAGCCTTCATGTGTGGCTTATCTACTAAGCTCTTACTGCCAGGATAAGGGGTAAAGGTGGGTTACTGGTGCCTTAAAACCAGTTGCTTCGGGCAGATGGGGCTCCTCAGCTGTGGTTGGCAGCTTATCTAGGAGAAGGAAAACTCTGCTCTCAAACCTCAACTGCCTTGTGGCTATACCCACTCATGGGGAAAGCTTCGCGAGTAAACCCAGAGGGAAAATCTGGAGCTGGAGTCCCTAAGGTAGTCCTCCGATGAGTAGTTCAACACTGACTGGCAACTCCTGTAACACCACTGATGCCAAACTGTATTGGTCTCTGCTGATCCTTTGGATTCAGCTGTGTGGAGGGCGGTGCTGGCGGGAGCCTGCTACATGGGCAACAGCTTGCTCTCCACATTGCATTGCCCTGGCTTGTGTATTGACAGTTAGGTCATAACATTATTAATCGACCGCAGCTAACAAAAGGCCTCCCTCAATGGGTCAGCAATTATAAAGGGTCCTGGGCATATGCCTATAATTGTAGAGGGCCCCTCAGCAGGTCAGTAATTGCGGAGGATCCCTTGGTGGGTCAGTAGTTGTAGAGGGTCCTTCACTGGGTCAGTAACTATAGAGGATCCTGTGGAGGGGTCACTCGGTGGGCGAGTGATTGTAGAGGGTTCCTCAGTGGGTGAGTAATTGGAGAGGTTCCCTGCGTTGTTCAGTAATTGGAGAGGGTCCCTGCGTTGTTCAGTAATTGGAGAGGGTCCCGGCGTTGGTCAGTAATTGGAGAGGGTCCCTGCGATGGTCAGTAACTGGAGAGGTTCCCTGCGTTGGTCAGTAACTGGAGAGGTTCCCTGCGTTGGTCAGTAACTGGAGAGGGTCCCGGCGTTGGTCAGTAATTGGAGAGGGTCCCTACGTTGGTCAGTAATTGGAGAGGGTCCTGGCGTTGGTCAGTAATTGGAGAGGTTTTCTGCGTTGGTCAGTAATTGGAGAGGGTCCCTGCGTTGGTCAGTAATTGGAGAGGGTCCCGGCGTTGGTCAGTAATTGGAGAGGGTCCCTGCGATGGTCAGTAACTGGAGAGGTTCCCTGTGTTGGTCAGTAACTGGAGAGGGTCCCGGCGTTGGTCAGTAATTGGAGAGGGTCCCTGCGTTGGTCAGTAATTGGAGAGGGTCCTGGCGTTGGTCAGTAATTGGAGAGGTTTTCTGCGTTGGTCAGTAATTGGAGAGGTTTTCTGCGTTGGTCAGTAATTGGAGAGGGTCCCTGCATTGGTCAGTAATTGGAGAGGGTCCCGGCGTTGGTCAGTAATTGGAGAGGTTCCCTGCGTTGGTCAGTAACTGGAGAGGTTCCCTGCGTTGGTCAGTAACTGGAGAGGGTCCCGGCGTTGGTCAGTAATTGGAGAGGGTCCCTGCGTTGGTCAGTAATTGGAGAGGGTCCTGGCGTTGGTCAGTAATTGGAGAGGTTTTCTGCGTTGGTCAGTAATTGGAGAGGGTCCCTGCGTTGGTGAGTAATTGGAGAGGGTCCCGGCGTTGGTCAGTAATTGGAGAGGGTCCCTGCGATGGTCAGTAACTGGAGAGGTTCCCTGCGTTGGTCAGTAACTGGAGAGGGTCCCGGTGTTGGTCAGTAATTGGAGAGGGTCCCTGCGTTGGTCAGTAATTGGAGAGGGTCCCTGCGTTGGTCAGTAATTGGAGAGGGTCCTGGCGTTGGTCAGTAATTGGAGAGGTTTTCTGCGTTGGTCAGTAATTGGAGAGGTTTTCTGCGTTGGTCAGTAATTGGAGAGGGTCCCTGCATTGGTCAGTAATTGGAGAGGGTCCCGGCATTGGTCAGTAATTGGAGAGGGTCCCGGCGTTGGTCAGTAATTGGAGAGGGTCCCTGCAATGGTCAGCAATTGGAGAGGGTCCCTGCATTGGTCAGTAATTGGAGAGGGTCCTTCACTGGGTCAGTGACTATAGAGGGTCCCTGGCTGGGTCAGTAATTATAAAGGATCCTGAGTGTGTCAGTCGTTGGCCAGCTGCCAGTGATGAGTAATCAAGGACCTTTCCCCAAACCTGTTCTGTGCCTCTGTGATAATTATTGTACTCTGCGAGGTCTGTCACAAAGTTTACAAATACTTTAATACCTGTAATCACAGCATTCACTGCAGAGCAATTTTCACATTCCGTGGTTCGTTCTCACAGCTTTCCCACCTACACACATCAATTACATCATTGTTCCAAACATTGTTTAGCTGTTTCAAAGTTGAGCCTTGAAATAATTCATTGTGTTTTTTTAATGCAAAGAGTTAAAACTTTGCACAGTTATAATAATGCAGAAATAAAATTACAGCTGGCAATTTGACGGGCAAAGTTTCCATTTTGATTCAGATTACCCAGTTCACAGGGTGCTGGAACAATACTTTTGTCACTGAATAGTGGAAGGGGAGTGAAGTCATTAGACAGACCTGGTAGTCTGTCTGATGTGGTCACTGTAGTCTAAGTGAAGTCATGATAAACGACTCTTGCTATAAGGAGGGCGGGACTTTGGGGTTCTTACGTTTTAACTGTCACTCATTCTCTGCAACACTCATCTGTTTTTGCGGGCATCTGCGAAGAAAAAGAATTTCATGTTGTACATTGTATACAGTTCTCTGATATTAAATAAACCTATTGAACTACTCAATTTAACTATAGAAGTTAGTTGAAGTTCCAAGAGTTGCTTGTTCAGCAATATTGCTGAATAAGTTAATATTTCACAAAATGATGCAGGACGGAAAGAGGCTCATTGGGTTGGAACGTCAGCCCCCTGGGTTGTGGATAGCCAGGAACAGTGGAACAGAGAGAAAACAAAGCCCATTTTCCAATCCCATTGCTGAACCCAAATACTCATAATCTTACGCTTCATTGAGTAATCGTGCTCATTCTTTAACCTCAGAGAAATTTTAGCATCTTGTAAATCTGAAGATAGAGTAATATAACACTGAAACAGTCCATCTGATCTAATCCTGTTTGCCAACAGTTGACCCATATCTCTCTAAACCTTTCCTGTCTACTTATCTGTCCAAATGCCTGTTTAAATATTGTTAATGTGCCTGCTTCAAAAACCTCCTCTGGCACTCATTGTATATACAGACTATCCTCTGCACGAAAAAGTTCTCCTTCACATTCCTCGTATCTTTCTCCACTCAGCTTAAAGAAAAAGTTCTTGCCTTCTAGTTCTTGATTCTCGAACCCTGGGAAAAAGATAGTGTGCACATTGACTCTGTATATGCCCCTCATGATTTTACAAGCCTAGGCGACTCAACCTGTCTATGCTCAGTTTACTGAATCCTGGCGACATCCTTGAGAATTACCTTTGCACGTTCTCCAGCTTATTTCCAGATATCTGCTGAAACACTCAGGTGTCATTATTCATTGTGGAGGAAGCTGGAGCAAGAGACAAAGAGGATACTTAACAACATAAAAGTAAAAGTCAGGTCAATTATTTGGTCCTCTTGAGATCATGGTTGAACTATCTCAACATTACATTCATGTCCTATTCCCAAATCCCTTGATTAGTTTAATATCGAAAAGCCTGCCTACCTCTGTTTTTGAATTCAATTAATAACAGTGCCCTCACAATTTTGAGGGGCAGAGTTTTCCATAGATTCACCACTTTGAGTGAGAAAACAATCTCCCTATTCAGTCCTTAATAACTTGCCCCTTATTCTGATATAGTGATTCTTCATTAACCAGGAGAGGTGCACTTCATACCTACCCTTGAAGAATTTTGTATGTTTCAGTGAGGTCATCTCTCACTCATTTTAATTTTAAATAATAAAAAAACCCTGACTACTCAATCTCTCATTGCAGATCTGCTGTCTCACTCTGGTGATCTTTTCAGCCCTTCTCCTATAGTTACTGTAACCTTTTTCAATCTTTTTATTAATTTCAACATCATACACATTACAAAAAATAAGTACAGAGCGATTGGGATTGTATTAATTAATAATTATTATTTTATACAAGTATACAGTCAAGTAACACATAGATAGTAAACCTCCCAAAATCACACAGATTAGCAATAGAATACTGTAACCTTTTTAAATAGGTGCAAAATTTTTACACCTTTCCTGGTGTGCTCTTACTCGGATTCTAAGTAATTGTAGGACGATGTCTTTTCA
The DNA here is from genome assembly GCF_030028105.1 of Mobula birostris. Classification (NCBI taxonomy): domain Eukaryota; kingdom Metazoa; phylum Chordata; class Chondrichthyes; order Myliobatiformes; family Myliobatidae; genus Mobula; species Mobula birostris. The sequence continues at coordinate 42,280,373 of NC_092387.1, forward strand.
AGTTATATTTTACTGTCATTTCAGACATATACCATCAAATGAAAGAAAGTTCCTCCAGACCAAGGTGCACCACACAATACATATAACTCGCATACAACACACAAAGTAATATTAGCCCAAATAAATTAACAAATAAAAAGGAGCATTTATGACACAAGTTGAAAAGTAAACAGAATGATGCTAGTGACACTTCATACATGGCGAGACAATGAAGTTCAGTAGTCTCACGGCTTAAGGGAAGCAGCTGACTCCCATCCTAATAGTCTGTATCCTATTCCTACAGTACCTCCTGCTTGATGATAGGAGGTTGAAGAAAGTGTTTGGGGAGGGTGGGTGGGAGGGATCATTAACAATGCTAAGTGTCCTGACAACTATCTCGATGGGTGGAAGGGAGACCCTGCTGGTCCTCTCAGCTGTCCTTGCAATCCTTTGTAGGGTCATATGGTCAGGTGTCTTGCAACTCCCATACCAGACAGTGATGCATCTGGTAAGGACAGTCTTAATAGTGTTCCTGTAAAAATTGGTTAGAATCAGAGGGGAGGGCAAGAGTTGGGCAGGGGGCTACCTCACGGGCCTTACTCTCCTCAGGAATTGGAGACCCTGCTGCATTTTCTTGACTAAAGAGATGGTGTTGAGGAGACAGGTGAGATCATCCATTTTGTGCACTCCTAGAAACTTGGTGTGCTCCTAACTCTCTCCATGGAGGAGCCATTTATGTGCAGTGAGGAGTGGTCAGCCTGCACCTTCCTAAGGTCCACCATCATCTCTTTGGTTTTGTCCACATTGACACTCAAGCTGTGTGCTCACACCATTTGACCTGCGGCTCTGCCTCCTCTCTGTACGCCGTCCCGTTGTTGTTGATGATGAGGCCGGCCACCGTCGTGTCATCAGCAAACCTGATGATTTGCTTTAAACTGGATCTAGCAGTACAGTCATGCGTCAGCAAAGGGCTGAGCACTCAGCCATGGGGGGCACTGGTCCTCAGCAGGACAGAGCTAGAGACTGACTGTGGTCTTCCTGTCAAGAAGCCTAAGATCCAGTTACAGAGAGAGTTGTTGAGACCCAACAGGGGCAGTTTACCCACCATCTTCTGAGGGATGGTTATCTTAAACGACAAGCTGAAGTCCTCTTGTACATAGTCAAAGAGGGTGCCTATCTTGTGTCCGTATCTCTGTTTGGGTAAAACTGTCTTCCTGGGGCCCCTTGCAGTTACAGGAGATTGCAGATGCTGGTGTGTGGAGTAACACACAAGACGTTAGATTTGGTCAGCCTCTGTGGAGGGAAGTGGACAGTTAACACTTTGGTTGGCACCTTTCATCTGGATTGATAGCTGGGAGACAGCCAGTATGAAATATGAAGCAAGAGCTAGAAGATAATTGGCGGATCTAGGTGAGGAGGGGTAAGAATCAGATGGAGGAGGTGAGAGTGGAAATGGTGATAGAATTTGGGAGGTGACCAGTGGAGGCAACAGAGGCTGAATTAAATGGAATCTATGTAAAATCTTCTTTCCATGAATGCCATCATACACAATTGCTGAAAGTAGGTGTGTGTGTGTGTGTCTTCCATAAACTGTGTATGAGGACACCCAGGGCATCCCTTTGAAAATCAACATTGCCCAGTTTCTCACTACTCAATGTTTTCCACTGTACACATGTAGATAAATTCACATTCATGTACTTGTATTTATGCAGGTCCTTGTTTTGAGTTTGGGATGTCCCAAAGTGCTTCGAAGTAGTGTTATAGTTGTACTAAATCCTGCAGTAAATTTGCATATAGTAAGATCCCAGAACAGCAATCTGCTAATGAGCTAATAATCACTTTAAATGTTGATTGAGGGATAAGTGTTATTAGACACAACACCGGGAGGAATTCTTCTGCTCTTCAGAATAATGATATTTTATCAGAAACAGAGATGGTAAACAGGGTTAAAACCAATGTTGTTGGAAACATTCAGCAGATCAGGCAGCATCTGTGGAGAGAGAAACAAGTTTCAGGCTCTGACCTGAAGCATCAACTCTTGTTTCTCATTCCAAAGATGCTGCCTGACCTGTTGAATGTCTCCAGTATTTATTTTTATATCTAGAGATTTTATTATCTCAGGTAAAAGATCTCAGATCAATGTCTCATCTAAGGCAGCATTTCCTATAGCACAACACTCTTTGGTACAGCAATACAGAGTTCAAGTTTATGCATCAAGCCTTGAATCCACAACTTTGTCTCTCAAGGGTACAAGGTGCTGGAAATTGAGCTGGGTATTTTAATATTCTCCAAAAGGATTTGCAATATAGCCCTAAATACAATAAAGGAACATTTGGGATTTCTTCATTTTCTCTTAGAATCCAAACTTGTTATTTTTCACATCACTGAACTCACTCGTCCTTACTATAAGATTCACCGTTGATCCCTTTTACAAAGGAGTCAGCCTCTCTCTGGTCTTACTAAGCTGCCACCTTGTCTCCCTGTGAGAAATGAGGTTTTCTTCCTTGTTTCTTTTAATGCAACATAAGTGTGAACCATGCATTTATCAATTGTAATATAGGAGACCAAGACAAATTCTGCTCTGCTCTTCAAAATAATATAATTGGATCCTTTATCACAAACAAAGATAGTAGGTTGGATGAAAACAGAAGATGTCCTTTTGGTGCCTCTCCAGGGCACAGTAGCTTCAGTGTATCAGGGAAAATTGAAACATTGCTCCCAGCAGATGACACTGGTATCTAGATTGTTGCCAATGTAGGATGCTCATATGTCTTATATACACCAATGCAGAGATGAAGATCAGCAGCTTAGTGAAAGAGAAACAAGTTAATGTTTCAGGTTCTAGCAAAGGTCCCAGATCTGAAACATCAGCTCTTGTTTCTCTTCCTATCGATGCTGCCTGACCGACTGAATATCTCCAGCATTTATTTCATTATCTACAGGCTCTGTGATTTCCATTCAAGGTCGAAGGATCTTGGGTCAGTGTTCAAAACTTGGTTTTCCAGTGCAGCAAGATGTCCATAAAGAAATTCCACTGACCGCACATTCCAAACAGCAGGAGTAAGTCCTGAAGGATGGACTGAGGTTTAGCAAGAAAGATGCAAAGGTTCTCAAGGGAAGAACCATAGTCCAGGGTCTTTCCATTACCAGACACGGACAGGCTGAGTCAGGTGGGGAAACTCCTCAAACAGTGAAAAGGTGTATCACCAGGGGACCACATGAGTGCCAATGATGCTATGGTTTTAAAAAAAAATCTCCTTGGAACTGTCCTTTAACATCCGCCGGACAATGCTGAGGATGTTCTAAGAGTCTGTGGTGGCCAGTACTATCATGTTTGCTGTTGTGTGCTGGGGCAGCAGGCTGAGGGTAGCAGACACCAACAGAATCAACAATCTCATTTGTAAGGCCAGTGATGTTGTGGGGATGGAACTGGACTCTCTGACGGCGGTGTCTGAAAAGAGGATGCTGTCCAAGTTGCGTGCCATCTTGGTCAATGTCTCCCATCCACTACATAATGTACTGGTTGGGCACAGCAGTACATTCAGCCAGAGACTCATTCCACCGAGATGCAACACAGAGCGTCATAGGAAGTCATTCTTGCCTGTGGCTATCAAACTTTACAACTCCTCCCTTGGAGGGTCAGACACCCTGAGCCAATAGGCTGGTCCTGGACTTATTTCCTGGCATAATTTACATATTATTATTTAATTATTTATGGTTTTTATATTGCTATATCTATACTCTATTCTTGGTTGGTGCAACTGTAACGAAACACAATTGCCCTCAGGATCAATAAAGTATGACTATGACTATGTCTATGACATACTGATAATAAGCCTTGCGGCATTTACTGGGCCAAGTCGCAGTATTGTAATATTCAAATATATATATATTGACAAGAGCCAAGAACTATCTTATGCTCTGTATTTAGTAATTGCTTATATCAGTCACACTGTTTCTTTTCAGTGTTATTAGAACTGGTTACAGAGACAGAGCTTTTAAATTAATTTTGGTTCCACTCACTATGTCTGATAAAAGCCTTGTAGAGTGCAATGGGAGAAATCTAATAGGGAAAAAGAAGGTCAACAATGCAGAAAATTATCTGACTATCCTTGAGGAACAAAATAAACAATTTCCTTGTAATATTAAACCCAGGGAGTAACACAAGTGTTTTCTCGAGCAGTGAGTGTATGCCTCTCCTGTTCAGTTTGTGTCCCTGGTCTTTCACATCTTGGCCAGAGTTTGGCTCCGTTAAAACACTGTGGAGGTATAATAGCTGACTATTGAATTTTATTATCTAAATCTGCACCTGCATCGTGTTTGATGTGGATTAACTAAAATCATGGAGGAACTGGCAGTAAGGTTTGCCTGCACCTTTAGAAGCTGAAACAGTAGCTGCCAGTACATTTACACACAGCTGCTTCTACACTGTGGCCTGTTTGGCCCAGATCTGGTGAGGGTCATGTCAGAGGTGACACAAGAAGCAAGATATTCTAAATGCTTTTGAATATCTCTGACCCTGTAGGGAGCCCAAGGGTGGAGTACAACTGGGAAATGAGTGCTGGAGTTTGGCCAATAAGCTTCAAACTTCTCAATTCTTTGACCACTTTCATTAAGAGGTGCCAGTAGTTCTCCTCACTTGGCAAAATCTGAGCTACAATATTTTAAACACAATGAAGTGGAAGCAGAGATGCTCAATGTGCACAAAGCCAAAAACACAATTGTTACTTCTGCTGTCTTTGAGCTGCATACAACACAAGCTCACATTGCTGAGAAGGCTCTTGATCCAGTAATTACATTATCAATTGCATCTGCTCTGCAAGAAATTCTTGATAAAGCAGTACCTACCATCAATGTCGTTGTATTATCTTAGATTTCATTATGGTTACCTATCTTTTAATGATCAGTAAATATTCGGACGCTCATTTGCTTTTGCTTCAGCCACTATTAGCCTTTGCCCATTAATATTTGCCTCGTGTGCTCTGACGTTACTGACAATCAGATCTCCCATTGTGCTGTGGGATGGACAAAATGATGGTAATGTAGCCTCTGTGTGACAGGATGGAAAGGGTCAGTAAGCCAGCAGACACTTCACTTTAATCCCATTCTTTGCTTTACATTGGCTGAACCCATGAACAAACTTGCTATCATCCATTTTATAAGATCGAACAAGGTTAGCATCCACTCCCATTTGTATCACAGCATCAGGGTAAGATGAGTAACTCAGTACTGTTCTGCTGCTAAGTTAGAGTTTGGTGCAATCAGCTTTGTGCTTTAAAGAACAACAAATATCGGCAAATTTTAAAGACCTAAATAGAGTAGATGTGGAGAAGCTCAGAATCAGGTTTAATATCACTGGCATATGTCGTGAAATTTGTTGACTTTAAGGAGCAGTACAATGCAATACTTAATAATAAAAACAACTGTGAATTACAGTTAGAATAATAGTAATAAATACTTTATTGATCCTGTGTGGGAAATTCTTTTCTTATAGCAGCAATATTTGAAAACACACTTAGCAGTGTGTTTATTTATTATTATTAACTGATAATAAAATATGGAATAATAATATACTCAATAATTTACCAATGTGCAATAATAAGGTACAAAACAATAAAACAGAGACGATTATACTATGATGTGTGTTCTCCTGTCGGACAGAGATGAACTGTCGTATATGCTTGCAACACACATCAAAGTTGCTGGTGAACGCAGCAGGCCAGGCAGCATCTCTAGGAAGAGGTACAGTCGATGTTTCGGGCCGAGACCCTTCATCAGGACTAACTGTTGCTTGAATTTCCAGCATCTGCAGAATTTCTCGTGTTGTCGTATATGCTTATTGCATTTGGTAGGACAGATTTTCTGTAATGATCCTTGTGACAGCAGAGCTGAATGAGCCTGTTCGAAAGGGTGCTCCACTACTTGTTCAGTAGCTCATAGAGAGGTAGTGTCAGATTGTCCATTATGGGTAACAGTTTGTTTCGTGACCTCCTCTTCAACACTAACTCAAAAGAGTCTGGGTTGTGTCCAATGATGGATCCAGCCTTGATGAGTTTATTTAGTCTTTTTGCATCACCAGCACTGATGCCGCTCCCCCAACATACAGCCGTAAAGACTGCACTCGCTACAACTGGTAAAAGATCTCCAATATCCTGCTGCGCACATTGAAGGATCTTAGCTTCCTTAGAAAATAGACTCTGTTCATCCTCTTCTTGTAAAGAATGTATATATTATTATTTTTTAAAAAATCATTAATGAAGTATGTAGTGCAAAAATAGAAGTAAAAAATGGGTGAGATAGGATTCATGCGTTCAATGTCCATTCAGAAAATGGATGGGAGAGGGGAAGAAGCTGTTGCTGAATCATCATAGATGTTTCCTATAGTGAGGGGAGTCTAGGAGCAGAGGACACAGCTTCAGAATGGAGGGACATCTAGTTGGAACAGAGATGAGGAAAACTTCTTTAGCCAGAGGGTGGTGAATCTGTGGAACCCATTGCTGCAGACACCAGGGAAAGCGTATTTAAAATGGAGATAGATAGGTTTTTGATTGGTCAGGATGTCAAAGGTTACAGAGAGAAGGCAGGAGAGTGGGGTTGAGAGGGGTGATAAATCAGCCATAGTGGAATGGCAGAGCAGACTAGATAGGCCAAATGGCCTAATTCTGCCTCTATGTCTTGTAGTCTTATGGTCTAAGCTGTTCTTGAAATGTTGAATGCTCATCTTCAGGCTCTTGTACCTCTTCCGTGATGGTAGCAATGAAAAGAGGGCATGTTCTGGATGAGGGGGTCCTCAATGTGATGGATTCTATGGTCTCATGGTTTCCTTTAGTTAGCTTATATTTTCTCAGTGTATCTTTGCTTCAATGAAAGGTTTTATTTAATCAACACCAAAGGCACTGGAGGAATTTATAAAGTCAGGCAGCATTTATGAAAGGAAATGGACAATTAGTATTTGGGATGAAGATCCCTCATTGGACCCGAATGAAACCAGATGAAGGGTCTCGCAATGGCAGGCAGTGACTAGTGGGGTACCGCAAGGCTCAGTGCTGGGACCCCAGTTGTTTACAATATATATTAATGACTTGGATGAGGGAATTAAATGCAGCATCTCCAAGTTTGCGGATGACACGAAGCTGGGCGGCAGTGTTAGCTGTGAGGAGGATGCTAAGAGGATGCAGGGTGACTTGGATAGGTTAGGTGAGTGGGCAAATTCATGGCAGATGCAATTTAATGTGGATAAATGTGAAGTTATCCACTTTGGTGGCAAAAACAGGAAAACAGATTATTATCTGAATGGTGGCTGATTAGGAAAAGGGGAGGTGCAACGAGACCTGGGTGTCATTATACACCAGTCATTGAAAGTGGGCATGCAGGTACAGCAGGCGGTGAAAAAGGCGAATGGTATGCTGGCATTTATAGCAAGAGGGTTTGAGTACAGGAGCAGGGAGGTACTACTGCAGTTGTACAAGGCCTTGGTGAGACCACACCTGGAGTATTGTGTGCAGTTTTGGTCCCCTAATCTGAGGAAAGACATCCTTGCCATAGAGGGAGTACAAAGAAGGTTCACCAGATTGATTTTAAATGCAAACAACAGGAATTCTGCAGATGCTGGAAATTCAAGCAACACACATAAAAGTTGCTGGTGAACGCAGCAGGCCAGGCAGCATCTCTAGGAAGAGGTGCAGTCGACGTCTCAGGCCGAGACCCTTCGTCAGGACTAACACAAGGGTCTCGACCTGAAATGCCGACTGCACCTCTTCCTAGAGATGCTGCCTGGCCTGCTGCGTTCACCAGCAACTTTTATGTGTGTCTCCAGATTGATTCCTGGGATGGCAGGACTTTCATATGATGAAAGACTGGATGAACTAGGCTTATACTCGTTGGAATTTAGAAGATTGAGGGGGGATTTGATTGAAATGTATAAAATCCTAAAGGGATTGGACAGGCTAGATGCAGGAAGATTGTTCCTGATATTGGGGAAGTCCAGAACGAGGGGTCACAGTCTGAGGATAAAGGGGAAGCCTTTTAGGACTGAGATTAGGAAAAACTTCTTCACACAGAGAGTGGTGAATCTGTGGAATTCTCTGCCACAGGAAACAGTTGAGGCCAGTTCATTGGCTATATTTAAGAGGGAGTTGGATATGGCCCTTGTGGCTAAAGGGATCAGGGGGTATGGAGAGAAGGCAGGTACAGGGTTCTGAGTTGGATTATCAGCCATGATCATACTGAATGTCGGTGCAGGCTCGAAGGGCCGAATGGTCTACTCCTGCACCTATTTTCTATGTTTCTATGTCTCTATGACCCAAAGCATTGACTGTCCATTTCCATTTATAGATGCTGCCTGACCTGCTGAATTCCTCCAATGCCTTTTGTGTTGATTGAGATTCCAGCATCCCTTGTGTCTGTATTTTACTTAATCATGATTTTGGCTTTGCAAAGTATTGCTCCCTGCAAAAATGGGTGGGAATGCATCTAACTTCTTGCAAAGAGATTGCACCTAAATAAACTGTTTGGGAAATGTGCCATCACCAGTCAACAAGAATGAGATTAGTGACCACAAGTGTAATGATATCGGGCAGTGAGTAGCCCAGTGGGGAAGTTTCATTTGTGTAGTAATGTCACAGCACAGCTTGGAAGTGGGCTCTTCAGCACAACTCATTCATGCCAATCAACTTGCCTACCTGAGCATAGGGAGCAACCCCAGATGGCACCATAGCCAGTTCCCTCTCTGACAAATGGGTTGATGATCAGAAGTAGATCTGCTCCAAAACTTATACTCCTGCATGGGTAAGTGGGTCACCTGGTCTCCCTTTCTTCCTTCGCCACCACCTGCTTGGCATCAGATGCCAAACCAAATAATTTCATTAGGAAATAATTAAAAGGAACCTCCGATTTAACAGCTTTTCATATAACAGAGGTTTATTTGCGAACATAACACTTCTGTTAATGAAGGGGGGCCTATTGCTTGAGACCTGGTAATGATTAGGTGCTATTGGCTATGTGCAAATCTATAGGTGCTTGAAGCTGGGTCAAACTAAAATTCAGTGATTGGATCCTTCTGATGTCTGGCGGTGTAATGAGTGTGATGTAAAATATTCATATGTAATCTATATTTTCCTAGATCTTTCACAGTGACTGATGTTTCCTCCTCATCTACCATCACTACCTTCCACCAGCATCCCATTCAAAAAGTTATGCAGCACAGAAACAGGCCCTTTGGTTGAACTTGTCTACGTCGACTAAGTTACCAAACTGAACTAGAGCCATATGCCAGTGTTTGATCTATATCTCTCTAAACCTTTCCTATCCATGTAATTCTCCAAATGCCTTTAAAATGTTATAATGATCCATGCCTCTGCCACCACCTCCGATAGTCCATTCTATCTGCTCACTACCGTTTGTGTGGTAAAATTTGCCCTTGAGTTACAATTGAATTCTTCTCCCCTCAGTTTGTCAGACACACTTTGAGCTTCATCTCACATCTCAGGATCTCTTCTTCAGTCATGGGCCCTCATTTCTTTGGATTCACAGAAATATTGTCATCAAAGTCAGTGTTAGATTTCACCTGCCTTTAACGTTTCTATACTTGATCCCACACTGTTGTTAACATGATTAGAGCTCATTTGTTTGTCACCCTACATCTTTGATAAAAGTGTGTCCCAGGTTATTATCGCCGTTGGCCTATGGCAGATCCTACTCTGTGGTCCAGTGTCACTTACATCCACTGTGATGAGGTGTTTGGAGACGTTGGTGATGAAACACATCAACTCCTCCCTGAGCAGCGACTTGGATCCGCCCCAATTTGTCTACCATCACGACAGGTCCACAACAGCTGCCATTTCATTGGCTCTTCACTCAACCCTGGAACATCTGCATAGCGAAGATGAGTTCATCAGGGTGCTCTTTATCAACTACAGCTTTCATACTCACCATCCAAATCAATGAGCTTCAAGACCTTGTCCTCACTACATAAGAGAAAAACTTGAACAGAATGCAAAATAAAGTATTACAGCTACAGAGGAAGTGCAGCTCAGGTAGGCAATAAGATGCAAGGCTTTCTTGAGGTAAATTGTGAAGTTAAGAGGATATTTTGTTGTATAAAGATACCATTCAATAGTCTTATAAAAGTGGGATAGAATCTGTCCTAGAGCCTGATGGCACATGCTTTCAGGTTTTTTTTATCTTCTGCCCAGCGGGAGGGAGGATAAGAAAGAATGTCCTGGGATGGCGGTGTCTTTGTGCTGGCTGTTTTATTGAGGTATTAACAACTATGGGCAGAATCCATGGGGAACAGGCGGATTTTCGTGATGTGCTGATATGCGTCTGCGATACTGCATGTTCCTGCGGTCTCAGGCAGAGCAGTTGCCTTACCAAGCTGTGGATGCACCCAGATGGGATGCTTTTTCATGGTGCATTGAAAGTGGAGGAGGAAAATGGAAAAGTCTTGCACATGAGAGTGGCTCAGATTAGGAATTTGCATGAGGGCATCTGCCTGAAGTTGAGTAATTGGAATTAATTTGAAAGCTCCATTTGGTTGTTTGCGAGGAGGCAACTCCCCAATGACTGCATGAGCAAACTGACGTTATGCAGAAAGAGTACCTTGACAGCACTGCCCAAAGCACATGGAGCAAATCAAAAAGAGATAACAATTCTGTGTATCAGTTGCGGCTTCAGGCAAGAAAACTGCAAATATTCAAAGCTTACACATATCCTCAATTACCAAAGGGAATTTGTGATTTACTGAGCTTCTAATTAGGGTGCGGGAAATGAGTCCCTGTTTCTGGCTGCTGTATACTGAGACTTGCACTATGACAAGCACCTCATTCACTGGAGATTTCAAAGATATCAATACCCTGGGGATACCTTTCCATATCATTAGCCACCCAACATTAACCAAGAACACAGGTCTTGATAATACTTCTGGAGGAAAAACTCACATTTGAAGCCAGGAGTGGGCAGTAATAAGAGTAGAATTTAATAGAATTGCTGAATTTCCAATTACTTCAACACCTTTCAATAAGATGTAAGTTTGTGCTTTCAGTCCCACTGCCAGATCCGATTGTGATGTTGATAGTTCTTTGTCAGAAGTGACAAATTAAAATGAAATTAGCCTGAGGCATGATTACACCAAACTTTAGGTTAATGAAGGTTTGGTGGCTGTATTGGTTTAGGCCCTGAGCAATAATCGGTGAAGTCTTACTTTGTAACAGAGACTATATAATATTATACTTTTTAATTTTAGCTATATTGGCTGTTTACTATTCCTCACTTCATAGAAGTGCCTAAATCCAACTCTGATAATAATATAAGAACATAAGAATTAGGAGCTGGAGTCAGCCATCTGGCCCATCAAGCCTGCTCTGTCATTCAATAAAATCATGGCTGATCTGGCCATGGACTCAGCTTCAACTACCTGCCTTTTCCCCATAACCTTTATTTCCCCTGCTGTGCAAGAACCTACTATAACTTTCTGTGTCGTAAATGTATTTAATGAAGTATCCCCTACTGATTCCCTGGGCAGAGAATTCTACAGATTTACTACTCTCTTGGAAAAACAGTTCCTCCTCATCTTCGTCCAAAATCACATCTCCAGAATCTTGAGGCTATGTCGTCTGTTTCTAGTGTCACTCAGCGGTGGAAATAACTTTCCTGCCTCTGTCTTATCTATCCCTTCCATAATTTTACATGCTTCTATAAGATTTCTTCTCATTCTGCTAAATTCCAATGAGTATAGACCTCATGGATTAACCGCCTCGTCTCCAAAAACAACCTGGCGAACCATCTCTGCACGGCCCATAAAGCCAGTATGCCTTTCTTCAAGTAAGGAGACCAGAACTGCAAACAGTACTCCAGATGTGGCCTCATCAGTACCATGTACAGTTGTGGAATAACCCTGCTGTTAAATTCAGTCCTTCTAGCAGTACAATGCAATACATAATAGAGAGAGAGCGAGAGAAAAAACTGTGATGCCAAAATAGAAATGAAAAAAGTAGTGAGGTATTGTTCATGGGTTCCTTCAGAAATCAGATGGCAAAGGGGAAGAAACGATTCCTGAGTTGCTGACTGTGCATCTTCAAGCTTCTGTACCTCCTCCCTGATGGTAGCAATGAGAAGAGGACATGTCCTGGGTGATGGGAGTCCATCGGGGTAAATGGTGAAAGACTCTATCATGCTGTTGTGCTAAAGGAGTTGGAAGTGCTTGTGCATGAATTGTTAAAAGTTAATTTTCAGGGACAACAGGGTATCAAGAATGCAAATAAAGTGTTGCTATTCATTGCTAGAAGGACTGAATTTAACAGCAGGGTTATTCCACAACTGTATATGGTACTGATGAGGCCACATCTGGAGTACTGTTTGCAGTTCTGGTCTCCTTCAGTCTGCCAGGACCTTCCAGAGAATTTTGGTAAGCAAACACATCCACAATAATTTTGCCATTTCTTTCGGTACTCTGGGATGCATCCTATCAGGACTCGGAGTATTGTCTAACTTTGTCACATTAGTTTGCTCATTGCTACCTCTTTAGTGTCAGCAATTGCATCAAGGTTCTCACCTTGCATCTCATCTATAGAATCTATCTGTGACAGGATAAACATGTCCTCCACAAAATAGTCATTCATGACGTTGACCATTCCCATGTTAGTCGATATCAATTTCCACTTTTCATCATCCAGTAAATCTACATTAATTTTAGCCATCCTTTTCCACTTTATATAATTATGAAAGCTTTTACTGTGTGTTGTTATATCTTGTGCTAGTTTCCTTTCATAATCTGTCTTCCCTTTCTCTAATTGCTAAATGATTCTTTGTTGCTTTTTAATGTTTTCCCAATCTTCCAGTTTCCCTTTACTCTGGGTGACTTTATATGCTTGAGCTTTTAGTTTGATGCCATCTTTTATTTCCTTAGTTATCCAAGTCTGGTTTTCCCTACTCTTACTGTCCTTGCTTTTAACTGACATATATTTTTGTTGCGTGCCATGAAAATCACTGAAAGTCTTCCAATGTCCCACAACTGACCCATTATATTGCCTATGTTCCCTATCCAGGCTAGTCAGTTCTTCCCTCATCCTGTTGTATTCTCCCTTGTTTAGGCATAATACACTCATTTTAGATCAGACTATTGCACCCCACATTTGTGTGAGAAATTCAGTCATTGTAATGAGCTCTTAATGAGTTTGGTGCCCCGCAGATAATTGGTTTATTATTGTTTACCGACAGTGGCTAGTTATTTAGAGTTCCCTATGTTTTTCATTGACCTGCTCTTTGTAAAATGGTCTACTGGTGCTTTCTGTTCAGGCTTGTTAACATTATTTTTATTGGCTCAGGGATTCCATGTTGCTTGATTTACTTAAGCAGACGCCCAGTTACTGCTAATTGCAGGGTCCTAGTTTTGAGGATATTACTTCTAGCGATGTCACTTGGTGAGCCACCAATACTCTTTTGAAATTATTTTGAATAATTGAGTATGCCCACAAGAAAATGAATCTCAGGGTTGTATATGTGACATATATGTACTTTGATAATCAATTTACTTCGTCCTTTAAATAAACTGTCATTGCTCTCTCAACATTGGAAGCTGTCACTCCTTCGCACTTGGGTTTCGAAATTGCCGGTGCACTTTGTGACAATCATACTGAGATCACTCTTTCCAAGAGGATTCCTAACTACAGGACTCTTAATGTTACATGTCTCATTACACAGGATCCAATCTAAGGTATCAATTTTCTTCATAAGCTATCTAACATGCTGTTCAAGAAAGCTATCACGATGCACCCTATGAAGTCCTCTTTGAGAATGCGGCAGCCAACTTGATTTGCCCAATCTATGTGCAAGTTAAAGTCCCCAAGTCAACAGCTATTCTATTCTTACATGCATCAGATATTTCTTGTTTCTTTTGCCTCTATGATGTTATCATTCGGCAGCCTATAGAACTCACTAGTGATTTTCTTTCCTTTTTCTATTCCTGATCTTACCCAGATGGACTCAACTTTCTGCTCCTTAGATATTATATTATCTCAATCACCCGGATCCCATCCTTACCCCACTTCCTTTACCTTCCTTCCTGACCTTCCTCATTATCTGACACTCTCGGATATTTAAATCCCAGTCATCTCCACCCTGTAACCACATTTCTGTAATGACTGCTAAATCATCCTGCCTTGTACTGATTTGTGCCACAGGTTCACTGACCTTGTTTTGAATACTACGGGCAGTCAGATAAAGTGCCTTACACTCAAACCCTTATAACCGAGAAGCCTTCTGTTTAAGTTAATGGTAAAAGGAAATCTGAAGACCTTTGATTCCGTTTTCTCTGTGGAATGTAACAACAAGTGAAACAACAGATGCCGACTCTCAGTGGCAGTAAAATTGTATCTCATCACTCCCAATGTATTTGTAAAGTGCATGGGTGGCACACATGAGCTGGCAGTAAAGTTGCTGCCTCACAGCAGAGATCTGGGTTGAATCTTGACTTCCAGTGCTGTTCGTATGAAGCTTGCCCATTGCCCTGTGATGGACTGGGTTGTCCTCTGGGCGTTCTGGTTTCCCACAGGTTAATTGACCACTGTAAACTACCCCTGTGTAGATGAGCGGCAGGATCTGGGATTGTTGGTGAGAATGGGGAGAAGGAATAAAGTGAGTTTGGGTAAAATGAACGTAAAAGGAAGCTGGGTGTTTAGTATGGACTCAGTGGGCCTAGGGGCCTGTGCCTGCACTGTAGCTCTCTATTGCTGATCACGTTGTAAATAATCCCATCCCAAAACAGACAAAATGAGAGCTGCACACATCAAAGTTGCTGGTGAACGCAGCAGGCCAGGCAGCATCTCTAGGAAGAGGTACAGTCGACGTTTCAGGCCGAGACCCTTCGTCAGGACTAACGAAGGGTCTTGGCCTGAAACATCAACTGTACCTCTTCCTAGAGATGCTGCGTGGCCTGCTGCGTTCACCAGCAACTTTGATGTGTGTTGCTTGAATTTCCAGCATCTGCAGAATTCCTGTTGTTTGTAAAATGAGAGCTGGTCTGCCTGAAGCATCCAAGAGCTCAATGTCCATTGTTAAACTCTAGTTTTGAGGATTTTTGCTGCTTTAAAGGTGCACTGGTTATTAGTTACCTAACTGAAACAAAGCAGTCCTGCCAGTCACAAACACGAGGAATTCTGCAGATGCTGGAATTTCAAGCAACACACATAAAAGTTGCTGATGAATGCAGCAGGCCAGTGATGAGATACAACTTTTATTGCCGCTGGGTGTCGGCTTCTGTTGTTTCACTTGTTACATTCCACATACAAAGGAAACGGAATCAAAGGTTTTCAGATTTCCTTTTACCATTCTATGTATCATATTAATCACTGAGTGTAATTTCAAACAAACTGGCAATCACAGCTATTTAAGTAACTACACTCCATGTATTTTCCATTAAGAACTGACTTAAAATTTTGAGTGTTAATAGGACCTAACCACTAGAACACTGAAAAAAACTGTATTTTACTGAGTATAACACCTATCATGAACTTACTATTTGCAACATAATGTGTAATGTGTTGGTGCCCCTCCAGGATGTTGTAGCTCAGCCTCAATATAGCAGGAACATGCCAGCAGTTGGCTGCTGGAACCCAGATCTTTGCCAGTGTAGGATGGTCATTCCGTGGGCCCTTCAGAGCTACACACTGCCAGCAAACCTTGCTGCAGCCCTCAGGCCAACTTGTCTGGAAAGGGATCACTATTGACAAACAAAATGCAGGGTTAAAGGCTAATAGTTAGTTTTTAAAGGCCAAATGTGTTTGCTGGAAAGAGGAGCCTCTGCTGAGGTGATGTTGGAAAGTTCCATTGTGTGTGTGGCTGTGTGTGTGTGTGTGTGTGTGTGTGTGTGTGTGTGTGTGTGTGTGTGTGTGTGTGTGTGTGTGTGTGAGAGAGAGAGAGAGAGAGAGATCCATATAAATGCTGAAGGTTTAACATGTTTCTATTTAATCCTCACATTACAAGGGAGATTGCACTTTGTAAGAACTTTGGGGTGTTCTGAAGCTATGAATGACATCACAGCAATGCAAGTAGCGACTTCTTTCATGTGTCGTCAGTTCTGAGTCTCAATCCAATTCAAGTTCATTTAAACCATGGAATTTCACTGGGATTCCTCTTGATTTCCATCCCTGTTACCTTGGCTTACCTCAGTGTTAGCAGTTTTGGATTTGGACCAGTGCTGAGTAGGAATATTGGAAAGTACGGTAAAATGGTGGTTGCTACTACACTAATCTAGAGCCTTGGTTATCGTTTCAAAGACAGGAGCTTCAAGCCCATATGGCAGGTTGGGGATCTAAATTCTGTTGATCAAATAAAGTGGGATAAACCAACATCATTAAAGGTGGCCACAAATACATCATTCTGTTTCACTAATATCCTTTAAGTAGGGGATGTGCTGCCTTATCACTGACTATCTGGACAGGTTGAAGTGCTCAGCTGTTATGATATGAAGAATAGAGCCCATGTTACTTTTCAGTGCTCTGATGAACAGCCCATCTGTTTAGGGAGTCACATGCTATCCTTACCTTGTCTCGCCCATATTACTGACTATTTGGCCCTGTATGCATTCCTCTGAACTGCTGGGGTTAATCACCAAAACTTTTCCCTCGGAGTTCCTTCAAGCATAATGTGAACACTTATGAATAGAGATGAGTTGGCTTTGCTATCAATGCCTAAATGCCAGTGATTAGAAAAAGAATCACAAGTTTTTTTTGGCTAGGAAGACAGGATGTAGTCTTTATTCTGGTACTTCCATTAGATCCTCTTGTATTACAAGCCGCTTTTTTTTTGCATTTCACTTAACTTGTTCTCTTCAAGCTTGTCTGCATCTTCATATATTACCCCATATATGACACCAGGGTATATTACTCCAGGTGCTCATTCAGTCACTGTTAAGATTCTGAGCAGCTGGGTTCCCAGCACCAACCTTTATGGTACTACATTGGTCACAGCCTCCTTTACCCTGAAAATGGCCCTGTTACTACTACTTTTGGCTTTCTGTCCATCACCCAGTCATCAATGAATGACAGTCTATTAACCCCAACTCTAATGTGGTACATTATTAAAGGCTATCTAATTCAAATGTCTACATCAACTTCCCATCAGCTGAAACCATTTTTCCCCTTTTCCTTTATCCTTATCCGTCTCCGTCTTTGCTATCACCCAACAGCCACTGTCTCCGCCCCTTCCTTACCTGTTTCTGCTAATGGTCTACCAGCCTCACCTCTGTATGCTGGCACTCTCCCCCGATACATTCAGCCTTGGTGCAGGAACCTGACCCACATTATTAACCATTCCTTTGCCTTCATAGATGCTGTTTAACCCATTGAGTTCCCTCAGCAGTTTGCTTTGTTGCTTCACATTCCAGCAATCATTTGTGTCCCCATGAGCTGCTTTGTTATTATTCATTATGTTGGCTACCACCTCATGAACCTTGAACAGATTTGTGAAACATGATTTTCCTTTCATAACCCCACATTGATGTTGCCCAGTCCCTTTCTTATTGTCTATGCACCTTGTTATTGTTGCTTTAATCTTAGATTGTGCAATTTGCCCTTCAACTGTTGTTAGGCCAACTTGTCTATAGTTTTTGGATTTCTCTCCCCCCCTTTCTTTCTTGATTAATTGAAGACAGTTTTCCTCCCTCCAACATATCGATGCAGTTATAAAGAAGACAAGGCAGAGGCTATACTTCATAAGGAGTTTGAAGAGATTTGACATGTCAACAAATACACTCAAAAACTTCTATAGATGTTATGTGGAGAGCATTCTGACAGGCTGCATCACTGTCTGGTATAGGGAAGGGGGGTGGGGTGGTGGTGCGGCAACTGCACAGGACCGAAAGAAGCTGCAGAAGGTTGTAAATCTAGTCAGCTCCATCTTGGGTACTAGCCTACAAAGTATCCAGGATGTCTTCAAGGAGTGGTGTCTCAGAAAAGGAGTGGTGTCTCAGAAAGGCAGTGTCCATTATTAAGGACCTCCAGCACCCAGGACATGCCCTTTTCTCACTGTTACCATTAGGTAGGAGGTACAGTAGCCTGAAAGCACACACTCAGCGATTCAGGAACAGCTTCTTCCCCTCTGCCATCTGACATTGAACCCTTGGACACTATCTCACTTTTTAAAAAATAGAATTACTGTTTTTTGGACGATTTTTAATCTATTTGATATATGTATACTGTAGTTGATTTATTTATTATTATTTTACTTTGTCTTTTTTTCTTCTCTATTATGTATTGTATTGAACTGCTGCTACTCGGTTAACAAATTTCACATCACATGCTGGTGATATTAAACCTGATTCTGATTCATCTGCGTCATGCTGTTCAATAGCAACAAAGAAAATGCAAGAGGAACTCAATTGTTGAGGGAACATCTGTGGAGAGAAATAATCAGTCAATATTTTGTATTGAGATCCCTCGTCTGGACTAGGTCATGACCCTTTATTGGGCTATCTTGCTAGCTGTGTAGTGATGGCCCATTTTGGTTTGATGCAATGTATCCACAGGATTTCTTTGAATCTGACATGTTCAGCCTATTGTCTGTTCAATGAACATCTTTAATTCTTTTCAACTCTCCCACATTTGGAGTTCTGTTGGTCTCCAGGAGGTGGAAAAGATTTTTGAGTAGATCAGTATGCTGGGATGTGAACAGAACAACAATTACTTGTGGGTTGGCTACTATTGTGAGCAGGTCTTGATTTCTTTAATAGAATCTTCCTCAATATAGACAATCCCTCAGGGTTGGGAATAACTTGTTTCCTTTCTGGTTTGGTAGATGCTGAAGTGATCAATGTGGGGACCTTAGACTTCCAGTTACAGGCAAGAGGTGCCTGATAGGGTGTGTGTGTGTGTGTTTATGAGTTGTTACCCTTCTGCTGTCTTCAAGTGCTCTAGATGCATTGTCTTGAAGCTCTGAAGACCATCTCAAGAGTCCTGTCTCCATTTTGAATGTTCCTGGGCTCCAGATTCCCATGAGGTATAGGTTGCATTATTTCATGGCAGATTGGAGAAAATCCTTGAAGGATTTCCTCTGTTCATCTGGTAATCTCTTCCATTAGTATTCCATGAGTCTCAGGTGTGCCCTGTGATTAACAACTAGCAAGAAAGATTTATTAGTGAAACTTGCTTCTTATTTTGATAGCATTAGCCTTTGTATAACTAGAGTATACTGTTAGTATGTAGCTTTATCTCCAGATTTAGAGAGATTTAGTGGAGAGGCTCATGGAGTCCTTCCATTGAAGGCATAGCAGAGTGGAGACTCAAGGAAATATTGATGTGGACACAAGCTGCTCGCAGCCTGAATAGATTGAATCCTATGAACCTTTCACTATGAATCCAATATGACTCCTTCATTTATTGAAAGATCTGTGTAGAATGGAAGTGGAGAGGATGTTTCTTTTAGTAGAAGAGCAAAGGATCTGAGGTTGTCGCTTCAGCAATTAGATGAGGAAGAATTTCTTCAGCCAGAGGGTCGTGAATCTGTGGAATTCATTGCCTCGGAGGGCTTTGGAGGTGGGTGTATTTAAGACAGAAATTGATAGATTGTTGATTGGAAAGGAGGTTAAGGGTTACACAGAGAATGCAGGAAAATGAGGTTGGGAAAAAAAATCAGCCATTATTGAATGGCAGAGCAGACTCATTGGGCTGAATTGACTAATTCTGCTCTTATACCTTATGGTCTTATTGTGGGTTAGGGTGCCTTGGAATTCTACTAGAATAAAAAAATCCCACGCCAAGGTTTGAAAGTGATTGATCTTTGCTGCTTAATATCCGATGTTCAACTTACCCCCAGTTCTCAAGCTTTCCCTCGATGTACTGACATTTATTGCAGATATAAACTTTCACCAAATATGAAATCAACAAATCTTACTGAATAAATCTCAGCTCACACAGGCCGGAAAAGGTTGGCTTCATTTATCAAACTTTCCCTGTCCCGTGGGTAGTTCTTCACAACAAACATTGCTTTCACAATCCACTCATCATTGACACCATGCAAGAAGCCCCCGTGCTATGGGACGCAACTTTCCTTCAGTTGGCCACCTCTGGTGTACCCACAACTCGACTGCCCATAAGAGCAGTGAGATATGGTAAAGTTTGTACTGGAACCCTGCTTCAAGAAGGTGACATCCATTGCGAAGGACCTTTACCATCCAGGACATGCCCCTCTCTCATTATTACCATCAGAGAGGAGATACGGGAGTCTGAAGATGCACATTCAATGCTTTAGGAACAATTTCTTCTCCTCCACCATCAAATATGTGAACATTCCAAGAACCCATGAACACTACCTTAGTATTTTGCTCTCTTCTTGCACCATTTAGACCATAAGACATAGAAACAGAATTAGGCCATTCAGCCCATCGAATCTGCTCTGCCATTCCATCATGGCTGATCCCGGATCCCACTCAACCCCATACACTTGCCTTCTCGCTATATCTTTTGATGCCCTGACCAATCAGGAAACAATCAACTTCCCTTTAAATATACCGATGGATTTGGCCTCCGGTGCAGTCTGTCACAGAGCATTCCACAGATTCACTACTCTCAGCCAAAGAAAATTCCTCCTTACCTCTATTCTAAAAGGTCGCCCCTCAATTTTGAGACTGTGTCCTCTAGTTCTGGATACCCCCTCCACAGGAAACATCCTTTCCACCTCCACCTTATCTAGTCCTTTCAACATTCAGTAGGTTTCAATAAGACTCCCTGTATTCTTCTAAAGTCCAGTGAGTACAGGCCCAAAGCTGCAAATGCTCCTCATATGTTAACCCCTTCATTCCCAGAATCATCTTTGTGAACCTCCTCTGGATTCTGTCGAATTACAATACATCCTTTCTGAGATTTAGGGTCCAAAACTGTTGACAATACTCCAAGTGCAGCCTGACCAGTGTCTTATAAAGGCTCAGCATTATCTCCTTGCTTATGTATTCTATTCCCCTTGAAATAAATGCCAACATTCCATTTGCAGGCCTTTACCACAAACTCAACCTGTGAATTAATCTTCAGGGAGTCTTGCACGAGAACTCCTAAGATCCTGTGCATCCCTTATGTTTGAAGTTTCTCCCCATTTAGGTAATAGTCAGCACTACTTTTTCTTTTACCAAAATGAATTATCATATATTTCCCAACATTATATTCCATCTGCCACTTTTTTGCCCATTCTTCCAATTTTTCTAAGTCCTGCTGCAATCACATTGCTTCCTCAGCACTACTTACCCCTCTTCGTATCTTTGTATCATCCGCAAACTTTGCCACAAAGTCATCAATTCTATTGTCTAAATCAATGACAAACAATGTGAAAAGCAGCAGTCCCAATACTGACTCCTGAGGAACACCACTAGTCACTGGCAGCCAACCAGAAAAGACCCCTTGTACTCCCACTCACTGCCTCCTGCCTGTCAGTCGTTCCTCTATCCATGCCAATATCTTTCCTGTAACGTCAGAGGATTTTATCTTGTTAAGGAGCCTCGTGGGGCACCTTATTTATATTTATTTATACACTTCTTGTTGTAACTTATAATAATGTTTTGTATTGCTCGGCACTGCAGCTGGAGAACAGTAAGTTTCACGATACACAACAGTGATAATAAACCTGATTCTGATTTTATTCCTGCTGTGTGGTAAAGCGGCAATTTATTGGGATTAATATTCATCATATAATAGATTAGCGGATATGGACAAGGACGTGATTGAATCAGTCCACACATTGCCAGAAATGCTGTATTTATGTATGAAACCTCTTTCTTTTCTCTTGGGGCATTCCTTCAATCCTCACAGGTATGAAACATTGTAGAATCACAATCACTAAGTAGACAGGAGCCATTTTTTTACAACAAGGTACGAAAGCATCAAATATGTATGATGATCAGTTCACCATTTGTATTTTAAGCAATGTTATTTTGTTGACTAATATTGTCTATGCTACAAACCGCATCATCGTCTGAAAGTAGGTGAAATAGCGGGGTCCATATCAAAAGAAAAGGAGGTTTTGTTCGGGTTTTTTGTTACTGCGGAGCAATATGAGCCTCCTCCAGTGAAAGGGAAAGATGTCTGGATCAGATCAGAACCTGAGAAATTACCCACTCCAAACCTGAATTTGTAAAAAAACACAAACTGATTTATTTCATTGAAACAGCAGCCGAGAAATGTTTGCATGAAGACAGTCAACATTCCCTCACTCATACAAGCAACATTAATTCCAAGCTTATGTCTCAAGGTGAGTGAGTGTAGAGCACTAAGATTATTTCTTTGCTACATCACCTTAACACAAGCATTTGCCTCCCAGCCCATTTTAATCCAGTAAAAGATAAGATGTACGTGAATCATTTATCAAAGAACAAGCTTGAGAAGGATGAATTTAAGGACACAAAACATTCATAATTGTACATCTAGTAGCTGCTTAGGGATTTTATAATAAAATACATCAGAGAAAGATATGGCAGAGGAGGTAGCCATTGAACACAGTGTACCTAATATGGTTCTTTTTACTGCCAATTAGTGGCACTCTCTGTTTTTTCCTCATAGTTTTACAATTTTTTCTTCCTTTATAGATATGTCTTCATGGATGTTATTAAATCTCTGTCTATTGCCCTTGCAGACAACATATATTCTAGCCGTAGCAACAGTTGTGAACAATAGATCCTTCTCTGGCATTTTTCCCAGTTATTTGAAATTGAAACCCCTGAGTTTCCGGTCTTTTTACCCTGTGATGGAAGCAATTCTTCCAGATCCATTTCTCATAATTTTGAAACGTTCCATCATGCTTCCCTTTAGCCTTTTAGCTGTAAGGTTCAAAATGTAATTCCTCAACCCTTGTGGGATTCTCAGCAGCATCCCCAAGAACTTGGCATTCTTTCTAAAGTGCATGAAGAGAAAGTTTTCCTCAAGAAAATAAAACTATATGGCAGGTTAAAATCTGCGTAATATTGAAATTCATTTGTACACAAGGATACCTGGTGTTGGCACAGTATCTTAGTAATGTGTGTGTGTGTGTGTGTGTGTGAGTGTGAGTAATGGGGATATGTACTGGAAATAGGAGTATGTTATTACTGAGAGACACACATCAAAGTTGCTGGTGAACGCAGCAGGCCAGGCAGCATCTCTAGGAAGAGGTGCAGTCGACGTTTCAGGCCGAGACCCTTCGTCAGGACTAAATGAAGGAAGAGTGAGTAAGAGATTTGAAAGTTGGAAGGGGAGGGGGAGATCCAAAATGATAGGAGAAGACAGGAGGGGGAAGGATGGAGCCAAGAGCTGGACAGGTGATAGGCAAAAGGGGATACGAGAGGATCATGGGACAGGAGGTCCGGGAAGAAAGACAAGGGGGGGGGAACCCAGAGGATGGGCAAGGGGTATATTCAGAGGGACAGAGGGAGAAAAAGGAGAGTGAGAGAAAGAATGTGTGTATAAAAATAAGTAACAGATGGGGTACGAGGGGAGGTGGGGCATATATCTGTCCCATGATCCTCTTGTATCCCTTTTGCCTATCACCTGTCCAGCTCTTGGCTCCATCCCTCCCCCTCCTGTCTTCTCCTATCATTTTGGATCTCCCCCTCCCCCTCCAACTTTCAAATCTCTTACTCACTCTTCCTTCAGTTAGTCCTGACAAAGGGTCTCGGCCTGAAACGTCGACTGTACCTCTTCCTAGAGATGCTGCCTGGCCTGCTGCGTTCACCAGCAACTTTGATGTGTGTTGCTTGAATTTCCAGCATCTGCAGAATTCCTGTTGTTATTATTGAGGGTGTGTGTCAGTAACAGGGGTATGTACTGATGTTATTCAGGGACTCTGTGTTCTTTCTGCTCTTCCTGAAGTTTGATATCTGAGTCAGGAGATCTGCCCATGGCCACCCAATTTATGCAGAATGCTCAAAGGCTGGGAAATTTATAGCGAACCCTGGCAATCTGATGATGATGATCTTTAAATAAACTGTGGACTTTCCTTAACTCTCACTTTTTTAATATCCCTCTCCCAACTCCTGTGCATGTGCATTCTTAATCCACATTTTATTTTTACTTGTGACTGGGAGGCAATGTTTACTCACCAAGTAAACAAGTGCCAGTTGAATTTGCCAAAGCTGCACCAAACAAGCAGGAGACTGCTGCATCACCGAGTGTATGCAAAAGTTAAATGTCTTTGTAATAGTTCAGCAGCACCTTCTGTGTCCTTCACGGCACCTTTTGTCATGTACAACACAGGTGATTGATGATGGAGGGAGAGTCAGAGAAATGTCGCAAGCACACTGCATGCCGTCAATTTGAAACAAGATCTTTGTGATCATTCTTTAACAATTCTGTGTTAAATATTCAACAAAACATGGCTAAAAGAAATCCCAGCTTTAAAATTGAAGAAAATGTCAATTTATTTTTTTTTAATAGTAGTGCGGTCACTCGAGTCGAGTAGTATCCTCTCCTAAGGAGTCGTGTTTTGGGGTGGATTTCCTTAATGGAAAATGCCTGTGCGTGACTTGGTTTAACATGGGGAAGTTGCTGCATGGGCAGCCATCACAAGGTCCTTCATAGATCAGGGTCAAGTCCTGTGACATGGAGTGCAAGATGACTGGGGACCCTTCTCAGCTGCAGTCTTTCCCTGCCTTCACGGCCGTTGTGATGTGCCAGCTCCTCCGGTGAGCTCTCGGTTTTTTTTCAATTTAATAATGCAGATTGGAAAGCTCAGATGAGACTTAAATCTTAATAATAGGTTAATAAATTGAAAATAGTGCAGAGGTGTAATCAACCATGCAGGAAATTAATTAGCTTGCAGTCCAACACAATAACTAGTATTAGTTACTCAGTCCAGAGGAAAGGTTTTGACCTGAAATGTCGACTTTTGTTTTCTCTCCAAAGATATTGCCTGACCTGCTGAGTTCCTCGGGCATTTTGTTTATTGTAACTAGTAAGTTCACTATTTCCGAGGGTCTTGAAGGGGCACCTGTGGTAACCTTTCTTCTCTTACTCTGACCCACTGCTGACTGATCTCAGAGGGTTGCCATGTAGTCTTGCCTTGCTCAGTTGATTGCCCTTCCTCTCTGAATTATCAACCACTTCCGGTGGTGCTTTGTAACAGTGGATTTAGAAACAGTACCTACTCGGAAACAGTAAT
The DNA here is from genome assembly GCF_030028105.1 of Mobula birostris. NCBI lineage: Eukaryota > Metazoa > Chordata > Chondrichthyes > Myliobatiformes > Myliobatidae > Mobula > Mobula birostris. The sequence goes on from NC_092387.1 coordinate 42,305,459, forward strand.
CTTCATCCTTGTGATTTTCTGTGAAATAACTATCTGGGCGTCTTCTCTCAGCATTTATTCCCTGGTCTATCTATCCTGCATTGTAAAATAAAAATGCAAATTCATCAGGCAAAGGCTTAAAACAAAAGAGAAAAAAAATTCTATATATAAGAGCTGATTTAGTTAATGCTGAAATTATGCAGCAGACACTGGGCGAGAGTGTAGCACGATTAAGCTGCCCTGACATGTTCATTGAGTTTCTTGTCTTGTTTCTGCTGTAGGATTTATTAATAAGGAAGGAAGAAAATTTGGGAGAACAGAGCCCAAGCTATCTGCACATATCATTTAAAATACTGCCTGTAGGAACAACGGGGAAGAAATTTGTCTTTAGTCACTTGCACTAATTGAGTATGAGAGTATTAGCCCCCAGTTGCCCTTGACAGGATGGATTGTGCAGGGATGAGAATGGTTGGCAACTGAGTCCCACTTTCACTCAGCACTAAGCAGATGTATTCCTCGCCTGCTGGGTTGGCACTGGCAATACAGTGACCTGCTTGGCTGTGCTGTTTCCAGGGAGAGGAGCTATTGCAAAGCCTGTGACCATTATTACAATGAGCTTTGGAGACAATAGACTTACAATTCCATTTACTCTCACCTTATCTGATCTTGTTGCTGGATATCTTTGCTGCCAATCATGCTTTGGAGTTTTCAACAAACTGAGCTTGTACTTATTCTTCATACTTCTGCGCAAAAGGAGCTTGAGGAGATTTGGTACGTCACCAAAGACACCCGCAAATTTCTACAGATGTACCATGGAGAGCATTCTAACTGGCAGCATCCCCCTCTGGCATGGGGGGTGCTACTGCACAGGATCGTAGCCAGCTGCAGAGAGATGTGAACTTAGTCCGCTCCATCATGAGCACTGGTCGTCGTAGTGTCCAGGACATCTTCAAGGAGTGATACCTGAAAAAGGGGACCCCCATCGCCTTGTTCTCATTCCTACCATCAGGGAGGAGGTACAGGAGCCTGAAGGCACACACTCAGCAATTCAGGATGAGCCTCTTCCACTCTGCCATTGATGTCTGAATGGACAATGAACTCACGTATACTAACTCACTGCTTTTTTCATTTCTATTTTTGCACGACTTATTTAATTTAATGATTAATATAAATACTGTATATACTTTCTATAATTCACAATTTTTGTCTATTATTATGTACTGCATTTTACTACTGGTGTAAAGACAACAAATTTCACGACATATGCTGGTGATATTAAACCCGATTCTGATGCGCTGGAGTGTGAAGTGAAGGTTTATACTCATGCAGGGTGACTGTCTAAACCATCTGAGCACCTTACCTCATTAGTAGCAACCGACATTTATATAGCACCTCTAATAGTTGAAGTATAGTGCAAAAATGGGTCTATCTTATCAATTGCAAAAAGTCAGAATGTATGGTGATACCCAAAAAGAAGGAGAATCCTATCTGCAGGCTGAGAATAAACGGGGAAGACATAAAACAAGTACAGAACTTTTGCTACTTAGGAAGCTGGGTGACATCAGATGGCAGGTGCGACTTGGACATCAAAAGAAGAATAGGGATGGCAAAAGACACCTTTACGAGAGTGAAGAGTATACTGACCAATACTAAACTAGGCATGACAACCTGCCACAGAGTACTGAAATGTTACGTTTATCCAGTTATGTTATATGGCTCAGAATGTTGGACAATATCTAGTAACATGAGGAAACAAATTGTAGTGGCAGGGATGTGGTTTTTGAGGAGGATGCAAAGAATATCATGGACAAAATGAATATCTAACGAGGATGTCATAAACAGAAAAAAAGACACAAAAAAATAAACACAAAAAGAGAAATAATGTATGAGATCATGAAAAGGCAACGTAACTTCATTGGACATGTGATTAGGAAAGAGGAGTTAGAATGCACGGTAATTATGGGAAAGATTGAAGGGAAGAAAGCAAGAGGAAGACAAAGACAAATGATGATGGAGACAGCAGTCAGAGAACTGGAAATGAATACCAATGAATTGATCCACTTGACCTGAAACAGGAATGTGTGGGCCATGGCAGTCAAAGCTCTAACTGGGCATGGCACCTGATGATGATGAAGAATAGTTGAATGTTCTTTTGTTGTATTATCAGGTAATGCCTGACCAACGCATGTATGGAGGCAAGGATTCCCAACCTTTTTTATGCCATGGACCAATGTGATTAAACAAGGGGTCACGGACCCCAGGTGGGGAACCCCTGGTTTAAGGGAAATAACTCGAAGTTTTGTGAAAACAGAATACGCTGAAAAAGCTCAAATGAAGGCAGCACCTGTGGAGAGAAAGATGCAGAGTTAATGTTTCAGGTTGAACCCCTTTCATCAGAAAAGGAACATTTTGGGCAGAAAAAAGTGGACCAGGAATGGAGGGTTAGGGATTGCGCTGTAAAAGGCAGGGGGCTGTCAATGATGAGCAAGTTGGGGATGATCAAGGGACCATTGTGTGGGAGGGCTGGAATAGATCACAGGGACAGGGAAGACTGCGAAGTCGTTTATACTCAAGATCAAGGTCAGATGGTGAGCTGGTTTGCTCTGTGGCGATGGGTGAACAGGATTGTGGGAGCTGCAAACTGGGCAGCGGAGCATGAGAAGTTGTTGGCGGATTTGTGATTGGAGATCAGTCAGGACTACAGTAAAGCGTTGCCTAAAAGGGACAAAGGTGTGAGTAAAAGTGTCAGCAATAGATGAGCCAAGTTATTGGTCCATTAGAGGATAACAATGTACAGTATTGATTCTGTTTTCCGTTTGTGATTTTACACACTAATATTTTTTTAAAGTTCAAATACATATGCTCTTTAGTATAGATCCTCTTTCATTCAGCTTGTCACGGAATGTGCAGCAGTATATGGCAAAGGAAGGAGGTCACTTGGCTCCTTGGGTGGTGTCTATTATTGAGATTGAACTTACATAATGTGTATTGTTGATCAGAAGCCATAGAAAGATCAGAGGGAGAATGAAATGTGGGGAAAAAAAGATACTTAGGAGCAGCTTGGATTGAGAGATCTTAGAGGATTGAGGTGAAGTGGCAATTAAGTCTCATTTTTATTGGTTAACTAGCCGAGAAAGAAAACATTTATATCTTTTGGTTGATTGGCCCATTAAGGAAATAATTACAGGGATCCCGTACAGTTATCAAGCTTTAGAGATTAGCATTCTGACTTGCTGCTCTAAAATGAAATCAGCAAAGTTTTACATGCATCTGCTTATGACGCTGGTGACAACTCTCGAACCATTGTAGGGAAAGGCTGGGCTTGTGAGTCGGATAGACAGTGTGGAGCAAGTTACGACGGTGTGAATGTGAGTTAGAGGGGCTGGAGCTCAGGGGCTCTGGCATTTGCTTTGTCATGGCTGATCTTCTGTCTCATTTTCCTGCTCAAATGGGGACCCCAGGACTGCAGGACTTGAGCAAGAGATTACTCAATTATTTCGGAATAACGAATGTCTGTAACCTATTGATAACATCCTCTGGAAGATTGGTGCTGGGTTGTCCAAGCTTCCCATAGGGCACACCATTGGATAAGTCCGGTTGTAAGACCACTTAGTTGCTGACTTTGGTCCCATTGGATGCCAATCCAGGTGAACTGTGTATCAGAGTAAATCGTGCATTGCTTCCAAGCAAAATGTTTCTATTTTACAGGAATTCAGTTTCTATAACTTACACCATTGCTCTTTAGCTGTTGCTTTTGACATACAGTTCAGCTTCTTTAGTCCTTGATGACTAGTTCAGTGGTCAAGCATGAAATTACATTCTGGGCCTGCTAATAAAACCGCATAGATCCACAATCTGCTGCTTATAGCTGGGCCAGTTATACAGGTCAGCCTGTTCACTATGTATGTGTGAGATAGGTTTTTCTGAATAACACCATCTTCTCCATTGAACACATTAAATGCAATGCTTCCACAGGCAATTCCTCATACAAGAAGCACCGCTCCCGGCTTGAGTCTACACGATGAATATTTGCATTTGTGACATCTTTACCTCACCAAGCGTCCAAGTGCATCCATGTTGTAGAAGGAGTCTTTAAATACCAGGCAGGAAGGGAAAGATCTTTAACAAGATTTCTCAGAGAGGTTTGAGGTCCCAGATGTTGACTACTGCTGAAAGTCACAGGAAATACCTGAGATGGAGGCAACACTCACTACACGCTGGAGGAACTCAGCAGGTCGGGCAGCATCCGTGGAAATGATCAGTCAACGTTTCGGGCCGGAACCCTTCATCAGGACTGAAGAGGGAAGGGGCAGAGGCCCCTTAAAGAAGGTGGGGGGGGGGTGGGTGGGAAGGAGAAGGCTGGTAGGTTCCTCCAGCTTGTAGTGAATGTTGCTTTGAGCCCAGCATCTGCAGAATATTTTGTGTTTACCTGAGATGGAAGTGTCCTTTAGCTTACCCCCTCCCTGAAATGTAGATGGAAAAGTTTGATTTCTTGATACTTTGGTTACTGTGTTAAAGGTACCTGTGGGTATTTGATTGGGTGCTCTGTTATTCTAACGAAAAGGTTTCAGCACAGATACAGTAAGAAAATTCTAGTAAATGTACGGAACAACTTACAGGGCACAATCAACCGTACAGACCTGCATATTTTTTGGGATCTCATAGGAAACCCACCCAGAGAATATGCAAACTCAACATAGACAGCAGCAGAGGTCAGAATTGAGCCCAGGTCTCTGGAGCTGTGAGCTAGCAACTCATTGTGGAGTTCCCAGATACAGAGTGAGAGTGAGTGTGGCAGCTCTTCACGAGTTAGCAACCAATACCACATGGAGCATCCGTCTCTGTTACTCTACCTGCCTCCATTGCTGAATTCCATGACCACTCTGGGAAGCACAAACTATAGAAGTTACATATTTATCTTCTAATTCTCGGGATAAGGATTACTCTCCTTGTTCATAATTTTGTATTTCACTTCAGAAGTAATCATTTCAAGCAACCTCGTTACTGGAAGTTTTAAGTTGAATAATCCCAAAGGAATTTGCAAGAAATAGATACGTTAGAATTAAAGATGTGTATAATGCGGATTTTGAAGAAAGAGATTAACCTTGTTGCCATTTTATGAATTTTATGATGAGCCATATTTCCCAAGCCATTTAACTTCCATATTTTATGATGATTTATTCATCTTTAATCTGCAATAAATACCTTTTCTGCAGGTATTTTCTCAGCGGATTTAGTGATAAATACTATGTGTGTATGCTTGTGTCTGCGTGTGCGTATGTGTGACTAAAAAAAAATATTTTGCTGGTGTAATGTTGAAGCAGGTTCATGGGTTTGGGAGGTGAGACAGAAACCACCAACTACAAATAAGCATATTAATCATTATTTACAAACAATAAAAAATTTGACTAAACATTTAAATTCTCTCAAGCTGCACAACTAGAGAACTAAATATTCAACACACAGATGCTTAGCTAAGGGCGCGTACAGAACATACCATCCCAATGCCCCTGTGCCCTGTGTCCTGTGCCGGGGGACAAAGCAAAAGAGAGCAAACCTCTCACACGTATTACTCTTTATACCCGAGTGTTTGAAACCAGACACCAGAATTGTGGCACACAAGGCAACCAATGGGAAGAGCTGCCACAGCTTTAAGCTGACCAATCAACAACCGACACGATGGAAGCGGCTTTAGGCTGGCAAATAAGCCACACCCCCACAATACAGTTGGTTGCAATTGAACTTTGTACTTCAAAAAAGTAACATCGATCTGTAAGCACAGGCGATTCTACAGATGCTGGAAATCCAGAATAACACTGTTATGTACCCCGTAACTGGGTTGCCAAACCAGCAGAAATGGACCACTCAGTTGGAGTCTGGATTACTAGAACTAAGACAGTTTTATTAAAGAAACAAGCAACACAGTACTCTAATCAAAAGGATAATAAATGCAACAGTTCAGCAATGATAAACACACATGTACACAGAATTAGGATAACAGGATCAATCAAGCTCTATCGTCGTCTAGGAGTAAATGACCAGTTTCAAAGTGACGCAAAGTTCAGTTCAATTGAGTTCAGTTTATTTCACAGTAATCACTGCCGTGGCGATGGACAGTGGGGGGAAGGAGAGAGAGAGCAAAATCGAATGAATATTCAAACGGCTTTCACACAGACCTTTGATATTCTTCGCAGTCAGCTTTCGGGCGAGCCCTTTGTGATGTCTTCTGAGGTCACCGACTGTGACCCCCCCCCCCCCCCGTTTCCAGATACGATCGTTTCTCTGCGGTGAAACCTGGCACCCAGGCAAGGGCGGACACACACCAGGTTCCCGCCGATCGTACCTTTCCACCCTGTACGTCTATGGCTTGGTCCCGCGACCAGCCCTCCAAAACCTCCCACCGACTTGTGGGAGATGCACCGCTTCCAGGGTCTCGTTACCTCGGGGTGTCGTGTGTGTCTTGCCTTAGCGAACCTGTCCCTTTTTATCCCCCTGCTGGGGTGTCACCTGTCCATCACTTCAAACAGTTCAGGGTTCAAAGGGGGGCCGATCTTGACAGCTCTCCTTCCGTCCCTTAATTAACATCTCCAAATGCTGCTCCATTGTTTTCCTTATCTCTCTTTCTCCTGAAGACAGGTGGCAGACTAACTGCTGATCCCACTGGTGCCAGCACAGGACAGTTAACATCTTAATCTATGTGTACTCTCGTCACAACACATACAAAATGATGGAGAAACTCAGCAGGTCAGGCAGCATCCACGGAAAGGAATAAACAGTTTATTTCCATTGATGCTGCCTGACCTGCTGAGTTCCTCCTGCATTTTGCATGTGTTACTTTTGCTTTGTAAGCGTAGGTTGGTGCAGCCACTGTGCCCGAAGTCTATTTCGGGACTCCGTGCGAATATCAATGACCCCTTGTCAAAGAATCCAGTGATTAACTACAGGAAAGCACAGTGGGAACTCACTACAAACTGGTTTTGCTGTATTTCAGTGCAGCACACACATATCTGCTATTTCAGGGTGTTCCCTATAGGTAGAGACAGTGGAATCCCCATACACCACCAAGCTGAAAGCCAGTCTCCTGATACCCGTACATATTGCTTCTCTGGAGCACAGCACAGCAGTGGGAGGCTGGTACAGTACCTGAGACAGCACTGTCAGGGGTTTGGTGGGAACAGAGCAATTGCCCTAGCGAGATTATCATTCATGGACATTGAATTAAAGTTCAAAGAGTTGAAACCAGTTCGTAGGTTAAAGAGTGCTCTTAAAACCTTGAGGGGGGGAAAAAAACTGCAATATCCTCATGACTGCCTGGAATCTGTATCTCATAATCCCTCAAAGTGGAAAAAAAAAGTTTGCGATGGCACTGGGAACTTCGTATCCATGTGCTGGACGCACACTGAAGCTCTGCCAAATAAGCACACCCCGTCACTAACTACTTACCCACCCACCCACTCTGTCAGGCACCTCCTGTGGTTGTTCTGAGAATGAACAGAATCAAGTCACCCTCAATGCTGAAAGACCGTCAATGAAAGACGGAGACGGAAGATTATCCATGAGTACAGAATGTTCAGTACATTCATTATAAATGATTGAGGAGGTAAACAATTCTGGTCTTTCTTGGCATAAATATTGATTCTTCATTTCCTTCAAGTAAGTGTAATACTAGAAGCCTCTGTGAGAGATTTTTATAAGTCCCATCGGGTTCAGTCAGCCTATTAGAGCATCAGATTGCTAGGAATCTTGCTCCGATAGTGAATACAATTGGATATAACGTACTGTTATTATGGGTTTGTTTACCTGCATGCACAACTGGACAAATGAGGCAACATTGATATTCTAAACTTGTCATAGAATTCAATACTGTGCAGTACTTTGAACTGCAGGAAAGAAATTGAAATGCTAAATGTATTTAAATCCGAGAAAATATGACACAGTCGGAGTCTATTCAGTCCATTTTGGCCAAGGTAGGCAAAAATAGCATTATTTGGAATACGTTCACTTCTGCAACATTGTAGATTCTGGCTCTTCAAGAGTTTGAATGCATTGAGGGAATTTGTCTCCTCTACTATTTCAAACCGGAAACAATTTTTGAGTGCAACTATTTCCCTCAGTTTCCCTCAAACTTCCTATCAATTAGTAAGTATCTGTTGTCTTGGCATAATCCCTTCAACCCTGGCACCCTCAACATGTCTCCCCTTAGTCTCCTTTGTCATGCAGATAGTCAGACCAGCCTCATTAGACCTGCCTCTTAACTATAATTCCAGGACACATGACACTCTGGCTGCAGCCTGACTTGCATTTATGAACTTCAAGCATGTTATACTCTTTGCATTGGCTAGTTAATGCAAATATTATCTGTCTGTCCTGCCACCCTGGGAGTTTTAAGGCCACAATTCAAGATCTCTCTGATCTACACTTCATATTCTACCAATAATTGTGTCGCCCCTATCCTGTGCAATACCCCATCGCTCTCCTCACTTACTTCCACTTGCCATTCTTGGCACAGTTAACATTTATACACACCCGGGGAGCTCCCGCTAATATTTATATACAACTCAAGCAACCTTTTGCTAATATTTAATACACATAAGGAAACCTGGGTAATATTTATGCATACCTGGGGATGTGACAGTTAATATTTATACATAGCTTAGGAGTGGTGTGTTCACATTTACACACACCTGTCATGCTCTAGGTAATATTTATATACATCTGGGAAACTCCATTAAGGATACACAGCTGAGGAACCCCAGTTAGTGCTCTGCTGTGGAGCCCCAATTTAATAGTTTTTTTCACATCTGGGGAATCCTTTGTTAATATTTATACACTCTTGGGAAACCATGGGTAATGTTTACTGATCCCTGGGAAACCACAGGTTATATTTTCACATATCTCATGAAATCTTGAGTAATACATCTACAATTACATATTGTGTTTGGTTCTGGTCACCTAGCGACAGGAAAGATATCATTAAGCAGAAAAGATTTACCAGATGTTACCAGAGCTGGAGGACTTATGTTATAAGAACAGACTGGATAGGCTGGGGTTATTTTCCCCTAAGAGGCCAAAGGGTGGCCGTCTTGAGATATATAAATCATGAAAGAAGAAGATAATGTCAATGGTAATATATACTTTTTCTCCACAGTAGGAGAGTCTGAAACTGAACAGCATAGATTTAAGGTCAGAGGGGAAATATTTAAAAGAAATCTGTGAGGGAATGTTTTCATTCAGGGGGCAGTGGATGTATGGAACAAATTGTCAGAGGGAGCTGTAGAGGTTTGTACAATTACAATGTTTAAGAGACATATGGGCAGGTACATGGATAGAAATGGTTTTGAGGGATATGGACAAAACCCAGGCAAATGTAATGAGCTTTGGATGGAGTTCTTGGTCAGTATGGATCATCTGGGTCGGAGGGCCCATTTCTATGCTATGTGACTCCATGACCCTAAAACTGAGGAACACCAATTAATACTTATTAATAACTGTACTCATCAGCCAGTAGTTATGTTTACTGGAGAACTCCAATTATTCTTTTGAACATTTGGGACAGTTCTGTAATTTGTAAGTGTGATAAATTATGTTAATATTGTTTTTCCTTGAACAACTCTTGTTTCTCAACATACCTGAAGACCCCGTCATGTAAATGATTCCTGGCATCTGGCAAATCCTGCAAATCCTTGTGGAACTTCTGCAGATTTGGACACACTTCTGGAGTAACTTCTGTAAACACAGACCCATTCCTGAAACACCCAGACAAATCCAAATACTTGTAGCTGCCAGTAAGGTCAAGGGCGACAGTGGTTCCCATGGAGATGCGAGCTACATCTGGAAATAAATGAGTTAGTGTTTCTGGCGATACTTGGCAAAGAATGAATGAAGGCAGACAGCTCGTGATTTACACTGAGCCTGACAAGAGGATTATTTAAACAACAAACTAATTGAAAAACATAATAAAAAAACTAATCAGTGAGTATTTAGCTGGGAATAGATGGTTTAGGTGCCCAGCTCTTAGCAGTAGTTCTCATTTAACGAAGCATGTTTTATTATATGATGAATAAATTCAAATGAGTTCAGGGAGCAGTAATGTGAATTGACGGTTGCCCTCGGGAAACTGTCTGATCTCTGGGATTTGTTGGAATTTTGGGTTCAGCTGCAGCATTGCCAATATCTGCTTGACAATCGCTGGCACAGAATCCAATTCCTGTCCTTTGCTTTCAGCTTCTTTGTCATCCTTGACAGAATCTTTTGAGTTGCTTGGCAGTCGGAGGGGTTTTGGCACGGAGCTCGGTCACATGTCATTACCCTTTCAAAGTGACGCGAATGGTGATTCTCGTCAACTGGAGCATGAGTGATTGTGTGGTCTACCAGGTCAAATGGCGAAAACTCCACCAGGTACCACCAGTCACCTGTTATGCATGTACATGGAGGTCTGCACCCAATAAACGCACAATGATGTCACTCCTAACACAGTCCTTGTTTAGAACAGGAGTCTCTAGTATATTACCCAGATAGCAAACTCTTAGCAAGTGATTGTTCCTTTTATGTTCCTCAGTTTAACCCACAATGGTCTCAACTTTTTGGAACTTGTCTGTCTATATTTATCCTTCTCCAATGTTGCCACATCTGTCTTTTGTTCTCTCTTTTCCCCCTGGAAACCCCTTACCTAGGGGTGTTGAGTAGCCTCCTGTTGCAGCATATCTCTATGATCACCCCACCAACTTATAAGGCTAGTTTCAATGGCCATGACACCCTCTCTCACATGCCTACCTCTACCCTCTGCTTCTCACCTTCATTTCCCAGACTCCTTTCTTGCCCGGTAATGTACCCCATGGTATTGGGGTGACACAGCGCCGCTAAGGCTTGCGTAATGCTGTCACAGTGCCTGCCGCCCAAGTTCAATCGCGCAGCCGTGGGTGCGTTCTCCCTGTGACCGCGTGGATTTTTTTTTTCTGGGTGTTCCCGTTCCCTCCCGTGCTTCGAAGATGCATGGGTTAATTTCAAAGATGTGCTGTGTTAGCAGGTTAATTGGTCAGATGGGCGTAATTGGGTGGCATGGACTCGTTGGACTGAAAGGGCCTTTTACTGTACCGTATCTTTAAGCTGAATGAATATAGATGACTCCTGGAAGCAGATAATAGTGCACTAATATCACTATATGGCACACTTGGTAAGAGATCGGCTTACACACGTTGCCAAAACCAGCTAAGAAACAGGGAAGAGCTTGAACCAATAAGAACCAGAGCTGTGGTAACCAATGAATCTTCAAATCCAATGGACGGACATGGACTCATTGTGTCAGGCAGCACAGGTAGATGCCCTTTGGCCCATTGATACTAAACTGAGGTTAAGCATCCATTTGCACCAACCCTACTTTATTCTACTCACATTGCCATTGGCTCTTCTCGGATTCTGCCATTTGGGAAAATTAACATTGACCAAATAACCTACCACCCTGCCCAGCTGGGAAATGGAACGCTCTGAAGAAACTCACTTGGTCACAGGGAGACATTGAGAAACTCCACACTGACAACACCAGAGGTCTAGATTGAACCTGAGTCACTGGAATGGTGAGGCAGTTGCTGTGCCAGCCACATTATCCCCTCTGTGCTACATTCTGTGTCACCCTGTCTCCTGGGATCAATAAATACAACGCTAGGTAATTCAGTTGCTAGGTATACATGGAGAGGTGGTAAATTGGATTAGACATTGGCTCAATGGAAGAAGCCAAAGAGTGGTAGTAGAGAATTGCTTCTCCGAGTGGAGGCCTGTGACTAGTGGTGTGCCACAGGGATCAGTGCTGGGTCCATTGTTATTTGTCATCTATATCAATGATCTGGAAGATAATGTGGTAAGTTGGATCAGCAAATTTGCTGTTGATACAAAGAGTGGAGGTGTAGTAGACAGTGAGTAAGGTTTTCAGAGCCTGCAGAGGGACTTGGACCAGCTGGAAAAATGGGCTGAAAAATGGCAGATGGAGTTTAATACAGACAAGTGTGAGGTATTGCATGTTGGAAGAACAAACCAAGATAGAACATACAGTGTTAATGGTAAGGCACTGAGGAGTGCAGTAGAACAGAGGGATCTGGGAATACAGATACAAAATTCCCTAAAAGTGGCGTCACAGGTAGATAGGGTCGTAAAGAGAGCTTTTGGTACATTGGCCTTTATTAATCAAATTATTGAGTATAAGAGCTGGAATGTTATGATGAGGTTGTATAAGGCATTGGTGAGGCCGAATCTGGAGTACTGTGTTCAGTTTTGGTCACCAAATTACAGGAAGGATATAAATAAGGTTGAAAGAGTGCAGAGAAGGTTTACGAGGATGTTGCCGGGACTTGAGAAACTCAGTTACAGAGAAAGGTTGAATAGGTTAGGACTTTATTCCCTGGAGCGTAGAAGAATGAGGGGAGATTTGATAGAGGTATATAAAATTATGATGGGTATAGATAGAGTGAATGCAAGCAGGCTTTTTCCACTGAGGCAAGGGGAGAAAAAAACCAGAGGACATGGGTTAAGGGTGAGGGGGAAATGTTTAAAGGGTACATTAGACGGGGCTTCTTCACACAGAGAGTGGTGGGAGTATGGAATGAGCTGCCAGACGAGGTGGTAAATGCGGGTTCTTTTTTAACATTTAAGAATAAATTGGACAGATACATGGATGGGAGGTGTATGGAGGGATATGGTCCGTGTGCAGGTCAGTGGGACTAGGCAGAAAATGGCACAGCCAAGAAGGGCCAAAAGGCCTGTTTCTGTGCTGTAGTTTCTATGGTTCTATGGTTCTATGGTCCTCTGTTTGCAGACCAGAACCTTCACATTGAAGGTGACACTATAATCAAAAATAAGCCAAGAAAGAAAGGCATGGCCCTGGACCCTGACCCAAGGTCAGAGAGGATCTCCAGGGAACTGGATATCTACTTGATACCTTCCAGCATAAACCCAGACTATGGTGGACAATAGCAAGTCAATTTGGACAAGTGGTGATGATGAGCTTGAAGCCAAATCAATGTGTTCATTGCCAGCAAGTCTCAGAAGATGAGAAAAGCTGGTACAAACCTTAGCACAAGCTAGTGTAACTCCTTTCCAATAGGAGTAGCAAACTAACCCTCAGAAAAATAACAAGCAGATTGAGCTGTGGAAAGTGGTATGCCGGCCTTTATTGCAGGAGCTTTCTTCAATATTTCAAAAACAAACTTTAGTCATAATAAAAGATGCATACTAAGAAAGAAACAGTATAATATTTTAATATTCATGGTCAATAAATTCAGTAGAGTTAATTATTTTTAAACCATTGAACCATTGCCACTGATGTCACCAAGAGTTAGGAAGTCTTTCTGCAATTGTAGAAATCTGGGTTGCACCATGGCACAAGTTTGGATCTCTGCATTAGAGACAATGAGAGGAGTTGGTTATGCCCACCACCATTAACCAAGGGTTGTCTTTCAAACAAAATGCATTGTGGTTAATTTGATACAATGTTTTCTGATGGGTGGAGAATGATGTTACATTGTTATAATGACAAATAGATTGGCATATTGAGGCTAGAGAACAGAGAACAAGGTGGCATTCTCAGCCCTTCCAGATCCATGAAGAGGAGCTTCTTCCAAAATGTAATGTAAACTTTTGGAGTTCTCTGTTCCATAATCCTTGGAATCTTGGTCATTGTGTTTTTAAGGCTGAGATCAGTAGACTGCAAATCAAAAAGACTGCTAGCTCTGTAAATCTAAAATAAAAGCAGAAAATGCTGGAAATACTCAACCTCAAGCCACATCCAAGGGAATAGAAACAAACTTTGTTTCAGGCTGAAGACCCTTCAGCAGAAATGGGAAGGAGAGAAAATAAGCTCTATGTTCTCATTTGTTCTCTCTCTCTCTGTCTCTGAGCCCTCACAACCTTCCTTTAATCTCCTTTTCCCTCCCTCCCTCTGATCCTTTGATCCTTTCCTGTCTCTAGTCTTTCCTTCCTCTTGTCATTTCACTGCCTCCAATCCCTCCCTCCAGTTTGCCCTCTCTCCAGACCATCACACTACACGCACCACAACTGCTTTCCCGCTTTGAAGATGATATTAGTAAACACTCTTCCCAAACATGTTCAGTCTTTAGAGGTTCAGACCGTTGACTGGATTCCACAGTCAACTCGATCTTCTTACTTGCGTGCTTGTCCCCATTCCTGGAAGTTAGGAGCATGCAACCTCCTGCCCTGAGTTTCTAGAATTGTTATGGCCAACAGATATCAGAAATAGTTTATTGTACATGTTCTCCAAAATCTAATGTTTATAGATGCCATACAAAGTTAATATTGTGGTGGTAATATGCAGTCGACTCTGTAATTATAATGAGAAACTTATTCCCTCTGTGCTGACGTAGCATTAAAGTCTATGCTTTTTTTGTTGCCTTATGCTTTGTTTCATCTGTGGTAAAATACATCACGTCAGGTAGTGCTGCTGCCTGCCACTCCATTGACCTGGGATTGTTCCTTAACTGTGTGGAATTTCTCTTTCCCTGTGATCCCAGGGGCTTTCTCTGAGTGCTCTGGTTCCTTCCCATATCCCAATGTCATGCTGGTTGGGAGATTAATTGGCCCCTGTGAGTGTGTCTCACCCCATGTTCTGGGCAGTTGGAGAATAGGCGTGGAGTAGGTGGGCTGGTGAAAGATACTAGTTCACAGGGGAAAAAGTGGAGCAATGGGATTGCCATGATATCTGGTCCGGATTTGATGGACTGGATGGTCTCCTTTGTTACCAGAAACTAGAAATCTGAGAAATATCTGTCTTTCTAATGCACATAGCGTTTAGATTCTTTGCAATTATTATTGCACGGGGAACAACAGGTAATAGTACATCTTTATCAGAGACCACCACCGCTTGCAGTCTAGTTTCTGTACAGGTGGTCCTTACCCTTTTACACATGTGGCTGACACAGAATGGAATTCCCTTGTGTTCTTGGGTGCCATCTTCACGTAAGACACAATCCTGCAATAAAACCATCCAAGCCAATCACTTGCGCTGTTTGCTGGATCACACACTGGCTCTGATACCTTCTTCCCCGTGTGCATGACGCAGGCTGCAACACGGTGCAGGATGAAGTCGAAAAGCAACTCGCTAGTGGGGTAGACCTGATGTTCTAAATACCCAGCAATATTACTGACTGTTATAGAACAGCTCCATCTTCTCCACACTGGACATGAGCAACTCACACACCTTGTTCCATACTCCCCGGGCTGTAGGTGAAACCTATCTCCTTGAGTTGCTATGGTCTCCATCACTGCCACAATGAGGCCAAGTTCCAGCTGGAGGAGCAACACCTCATATTCTATCTAGGTAGCCTCCATGAACATCAATTTCTCTAACTTCTGGTAATCTGTCCCCTGCCTTCCTTCTCCTTTCTTTCCTATTGCCCCCTTCCTTTCCAGTCTTGATGAAGGGGTTTGGCCTGAAATCTCAACTGTTTATTCACCTTCACTGATGCTGCCTGACCTACTGAGTTCCTCCAGCATTGCTTGTTATTCTGGATTTCCAACATCTTCAGAAAATCCTCTGCCAAAGCTGCCATTTTCTTTCTTTTCCTGCCACAGAACTGCTGCAGTACTCAAGCCTCCTGTGTGTTTGCACTTTTATTCCCTGCTCATTTGAGTACTAGAAGATGCATGTGCCCTTGTTTGCTTTAATTCAACTTTACATGCTGACTGGGCTGCTCAAAGGCTGACCGCCATCATCCGGTGAACAGAAACAGGCTCCCCCTGGCTCCCTCACTTTGCACCCTCGGCACCCTTGCAGCATGAATCTACACAGCCAACAGTTCAGGAAATCGAACTTTCCTGGTCTATTTTCTGCTATTACTTACTGAAATCCTCACAGCCCCGAGCTTGCATTGTGCCCAGAAGGTGAAAACGCTGTCCTTGAAACACAATGAAAATGATTTCCCTCTGATTTTATTTTTATCCAGTTGCCAGTTGTAATTTATCCTAAACTGAAGATTGGATACTGTTGGAGGAATAACTGCAGACACAGGAGCTTTGTACTTATTCCAAGGGCAAGTGATTTTCTTTACACATGGTAACACACATCAAAGTTGCTGGTGAACGCAGCAGACCAGACAGCATCTCTAGGAAGAGGTGCAGTTGACGTTTCAGGCCGAGACCCTTCGTCAGGAGATGCTGCCTGGAGTCCTGACGAAGGGTCTCGGCCTGAAATGTCGACTGCACCTCTTCCTAGAGATGCTGCCTGGTCTGCTGCATTTACCAGCAACTTTGATGTGTGTTGCTTGAATTTCCAGCATCTGCAGAATTCCTGTTGTTTGCGTTCTTTACACATGGTGTTTGCTTCTTATATACAGTACATGCGATGATGTCCCAGCATACTAAGACTGCATGGCTTATCATCACAGCTACAAGTAAATATAATACCCTTCCTGCTGTCAGGTTTGGTGATACTGGAGGTTCTTTTGAAGTCAAGAATAAGGTGTAAATCTACAGTAGTAATTATTCTGTAGCTGTTTTATTAGGTGTTCATAATAAAAAAATATTAATGGTAACCAACTCACTCTACTGTGAGAGAGAGAGAGAAGGCAAGGAGGAGATCAAAAAGAAAAACAAAAGAAGTTGTGGTTGTCTTATATGAAAAACTAGAGAGATAAAGCACATTCCAGTGATAAGAGGTAACCTATGAAATTGTCAGGTACAGTGGTGTGACACAGGCTGCAGAGAGGCTTCTAGAAAAATACAGGATCTGCTCAGCAAATAGGGGATTACATGAAATTATAAACAGGCATAGGAAATTTAAACTACAAGAAAAATGTTAAAAAAAACCCTCAAATCAAGTGCCATCCTTGATCACCCACTTCTTCATGGCCTCCAATCCCCTAGTCTTCCAGAAACACCAGCCACCCCCATAACGCAGGCAATGCTATGGTGATCACCACTAATCCTTACCATCAGGTTCTTGAACTGGCCTGCATAATTATAATTCTACTTCAGTGACAGAACACTATGGACTAACTCTTGTCTTTGTGTCATTTTTTTTTGGCATTGTCTTGCTTCTGCACAGTCTTTCTTTCACAGTATGGTATACAGTAATCTATTTATAGTTTTTTTCTGTGTATTGTCTGTATTTATGTGCCTGTGATGCTCTGCAAGCAAGTTGTATTGTACCTCACCATAGTTATGCACATACAATAAATCTAACTTAGATTTAACTCGCTACTTCCCAATCAATGAGGAAGGTTGTTCCCTTCTTTCAATCTCTCCCGGTACACACAGACACACGTACAAAAGCACATGTGTATGCACACTCACACACAAGTGGTTTGAAAGGCAATCATGTTGGGTATTATGTTTCAAACTGGCACACTTGAGTGAGCTTTGCAAATGGGGAACACGAACAATAGCTTCACTACATTTCCCAGTGTAAGTAAACTTCATTAAAATTTTCATCCATAAAAATTAAAATTGATATCATCACCTTGAGTTTTGAAAATAAATTGATAAAACTCTCATGAGACTATATGACTGTAAAGTTCGGTAGGATACAATTTGAGGAAATTAATTGCATGATTAATGATAAATTTGTGAACAAACACAATTGGGTGTTGTAATCTGTTGAAACTCATGTTCAAAGAATACAAAACCCACTCACCTTTGACCTCCCCATGTCATCTGTTGCAAACTTCCAAAAACCCGCAGATGACGGACAGCCTGCTTAAATACAACCCTCTCCATAAATCATCAGACTCAGTGCTGAACTGTACTGTCTCTGAGAGATTCAGTTGCATACATGATGTTACATACCTAATGGCATAAGTGTCATCCTCACAAGGAAGCTGGCAAAATAAGAAAATCCAAAACTCTTACATGGAATATATCTCAGAATGGCAAGAACTTCTGGATAATTTATCACAGGTGCTAAAACCATTGTCATAAATTGATGAATGTCAAACGACAGAAAAAAGAATCACATTATTATATTTACAATGATCAAACTCTGATTGTAATTTTTTATAACTTTCCTGCCTCATTCTATTAAATCTTTAAATCTATAAATCTTTGATGGCTTTATCACTGTTGTGTTCTTGTCAATTCAGTCAAGGTGGAAACACAGATACTCTGATGCAATGTGATGCAAGTCACACTCATTCTCTCCTATACTTAGTGTCTGTATTCCCCCTCTGTGGATACCATCTCTGTGCAGTGGGTCCTATAATGCTGATTGACTCTGTATCCACTCCACTGCCCATTCTGCAAGCTGGAGAGCCTGCAGCAAAGACGTATTTGGTGCACACGCAGCATAAACACAACACCATCACCTGTCACTCTCCCCTGCAATGCACATTCACACCCAACACAAAGTTCAAAGTAAAATTTATTATCAGAGTACATACATGTCACCACATACGACCCTGAGATTGTTTTCCTGTGGGCATGCTTAGCAAATCTATAGAACAATGACTGTAAGTAGGATCTGTAAACTGTAGGCAACACCACTCGAAGGCATTGGTGTTCCCATACCAGGCCGTAATGCAGCCAGTCAGCACATTTTCTACCACACATCTAAAGAAGTTTGCCAAGATTTTCAATGACATGCCGAACCTCTGCAGAAGTAGAGGTACTGCTGTGTTTCTTCACAATTATATTTATATGATGGGTCCAGGGCAGGTCCTCTGAGATAGTGACACCCAGGAATTCAATGTTGCTGACCTTCACCACCTCTGATCCTCCGATGATTTCTGGCTCAGGGACCTCTGGTTTTCCTCTCCTGAAGTCTACAATCAGTTCCTTGGTCTAACTGACATTGAGTGAGAGGTTGTTGTTATTACACCACTCAGTCAAATTTTTAATCTCCCTCCTGTATGCTGATTCAGCACCACTTTTGAAACACCCCACAACAACGGTGTCATCAGCAAACTTGAATATGGTGTTGGAGCTGTCCTTAGCCACACAGACTCAGGTGTAAAGTGAGTAGAGCAGGGGGATAAGTACACATCCCTGTGGAGCTCCTGTGCTATGGAGATTGTGGAGGAGATGTTTTTGCCAATCCAAACTGACTGGGGTCTCCAAGTGAGGAACTCCAGGATCCAATTACACGAGGGGGATCTCCACATGCCTTGCACAAAAACACAATGCTCACAACATACTCATGTACTTTTGCGGAGAATTACATAGCCAAACATAACAGCTTTGAATTACATCAGCTGATTTCAATTCTACATGCAAAACTTTCCACTTTCAAAATCATAATCATCTTTGTGGTCCTATCCTGGACTCCCTTACGTCTCAAGTTTGTCTCCTGAATCCAATCATGACACTGTCAGATATCCTGCCACTTCCAGCCCTCTGGCCCAATGTTTGCCAAATGACTGAGTATCCAACTTTCCTTTCCAGTGGATAGTTGTTGTCAGAGAAATTTACTACCACTGTTAGACTTAATCAAAGGCACAGACCCCGGTATTCGGTTTAATTACTTTATTATGTGACCACGGAGAGCCCACTAAGAGACTCTGCTAAAGGGAGCACAAGCATAGTCCTTTATACCTTAAAATACATGCAGTTCAACAGTTTTCAGGGGTCAAAAGTTCCTGCTTAGACTTAGACTTAATTGACAACATTTAGGATGCTTCCATACCTTCCACAAAATTAGGCACAGGGTCCCTGCATACATAATCGGTTCCCCATTAATTAGAAGAAACCATGCTGTTAGCCCTGTAGCCTTGAAGGCAGAAGGAACCTCCCCATTAACTATAAGAAACCAAGCCATTAGTCCTTGTGTCTGAAGGGCTAAGGGTTCCTCCTTACACACAATATCCATGCTTATCAGTTCTTCATTACTAACAGGACTTACTGATAATTAATACAAGCAGAGCAGACAGACAGACCCCATTTACTTCTCACCCAGCTATCGTCAGGATTTTGTTAACCCTTGATTTTCTTTTACAGTGGTTCTATAACCTCAGTGTTCTGCCCTATTTCCCTAATGTCGCTGTTATCATTCCATATCTGAAGAATCCAAACCTTAAGTTTTGCAAATTTCTGTAGGGTTACAGTAGAGGGCATCCTGACTAACTGCATCACACCCTGGCACGGAGGCTCCAAATGCACAAGACTGCAATAGGCCACAGGGGGCTGTAGACTCAGCCAGTTGCATCATGGGCAAGAGGCTCCCCACTATCGAGGACATCCTCAAGAACCTGTTCTCAGCAAGGTGGTATCCATCACTAAAGACCCTCTCCATCAGGAACATGCCTTCTCATTATTACATTCAGGGAGGAGGTACAGGAGCCTGAAGATCCACACTCAATGTTTCAGAAATAATGTCTTCCCCTCCACTATCAGATTTCTCAACTGTTCATAAACCCATGAATACTACCTGATTATTTTTTGCACTATTTATTTATTTCACAATTTATAGTAATTATGCTTCTTTACATTGTACTGGTATCACAAAAAGATACATTCTACATCATATAGGCCTCCATTAGTCTCGTGAGACCATGGATTTGTGCCTTGGAAGGTTTTCCAGGGCGCAGGCCTGGGCAAGGTTGTATGGAAGACCGGCAGTTGCCCATGCTGCAAGTCTCCCCTCTCCACGCCACCGATGTTGTCCAAGGGAAGGGCGCTAAGGCCGATACAGCTTGGCACCGGTTTTGTCGCAGAGCAATGTGTGGTTAAGTGCCTTGCTCAAGGACATAACACCAGTTCAACTGAGATGCTCGAACTAGCGACCTCTAGATCACTAGACCAACGCCTTAACCACTTGGCCACACGCCATCCACATCATATAAGACAGTGATAATAAACCTGATTCTGATTTTGAATCTGATTCCCAGCTCCAGCTTCACAGCCTCCCAGACCATACAAGTCTTTGCTGGAACTGTTTGGTTGAAAAATTCCATACTATTAGCATCACTCATCATGGCTGTGGCCAGTCTTTATCTCTTCTTCTCTTTCCCAGCCTGCCTGCAGTGGACCAGCTGACCACACCATGGCACTCCAGCACACCTGCAGTATTAGCTTTCTATGAATTCATTTGCCTGCGTCAAAGACAGGGAATTTCCTTTCACTCATACTCTGATGTCAATGGAGAACTTATCCTCAACTCACAGTTATACTGCACTGTCTATGCCTTTACTCCAATAGGCCTGTAAATTGTCCAAATACTTATCCAATGTAGAATACCTAAATTTCTTACAATTTTAAAATCTTGACTGCTTCGTTAGACCTCACCATAAATATTTAATTCCACAACCTCTGACACACAGTGGCTTCTGCATGTGTGCTGGGTTTTATTCCCCAGACTCCTTCCATGATTGAGTCTCAATCTCGGAGGTCCCAGTCCATCTGGGTTGTGAGAGCAACTTCTTCATAAGGACTACAGTGCTTCACAAGGTTGGCTTATCACCACGTTGTTAACAACCTCTCCCAAACTGGTGAGCATCACTCACAAGAAGTACAAGAGCACAATTTCACATGGTAGCACCAGCAGCCAAGCAATGCAACATCTGAGCTTTGAAATATAATACTATCCAGAAGATACACCTTGAACCCTGGGTTGCTTCAAGGCTCAAAACTGTTGGCTAAACCTCTGATTTGTAACCTGAAACTTACCAATTGGCTTCACTCTGGTGAGCTCCTTGAGCGAATCACACCCAAGTCCATGATTTTCAAGAAAGCATTCTGCTTTGAATGGAGTAACACACACAAAATGCTGGAGGAACTCAGCAGGTTAGGCAGCATCAATGGAAAGGCATAAAGAGTTGATATTTTAGGCTGAGACCTTGCATCACAACTTTTCTTTTCCATAGTTGATGTCGCACTTGTTGAGTTCCTTCTTCCAGCACTTTGTGCATGATAATTTCTTGTGTTCCTGTTTTGAAAGGACATGGATAAGAAAGGTTCAGAGGGACATGGCCAAATGTATGCAAATTGGAATAGCTCAGAAAAGACATCTTGGTTGGGATGGATGAGTTGGGCTGAAGGGCCTGTATTCATGCTGCATAACTCCATTTTTCTATAAACCAGTTAGTATACAATACATGGTACAATTATCCTTTCTTTATAACAAAGAAACTCATCCAAGAATGAGAAAAAGTAAAATTTTCAAGAGGTAGTTGTGGCCTAGAAATTTGTAGGTCCGCCACTCCCAGAGCTGTGCAATAGAAAATCAGTTTATTCCAGAGTGGGACCAGTTGTCCTCCACTATTTTCAAGAGGATTTTTTGTGTCTTTTTCTGTACTTGACTAATTCCACCTTCTTTTTCCTCTGAATGTTATCATTCTACCATTGATGCCATGTTTGCCCAGGACCTGATAACTTTCATCCCAGGGGTTTGAAGTGCTTATGGCAGGTGTCCCTGACCGTTTTTATGCCCTGGATCCCTACCATTAATTGAGGGGTCCATGGACCATAGTTTGGGAACCCCTGGTTTATGGTTATGTAAATAGAGGATGCACTGGTGTCATTTTCCAGAATTCAGAAGATTCTAGAAATGGTTATATAGAGTAGAAGGTTGCAAACATAACCATAATGTTTTAAGAGAAGGAAGGCAGGGGACTATTGACCAGTTAGCCTGACATCAATCCATGAAAAATTATGCAGAAAATGGTATAAGGCCATTTCAAACATAACAAAAAAGTTATACAGAGTGTGCACGGATTTATAAAAGTAAGTCATATTGACAAATCTGGAAGTTTTTGGTTTGTGCCCATAAAATAAACAAGTCTAAACCATGTAATGTGACAGATTTAGATTTTCAGAATGGCTTTGATAAAACGCTGCATTAATTATTTTAAAAACATGTATGCAGTCCTGTGAGTTAGCATACTGGAATGAATTAAGGATCAGTTAACCAAAAAGAGGAATAAATGGGTCATTTTCAGGTTGGAAGGCCGCAGTCAGTGAGGTGAGGCAGGGATTGGCGTTGGTGCCCCAGCTGTTCACGATCCACATCTGGATGAGGAGATCAAGTACAATGCACCCAAGTTTGCAGATGATACAACACTGTGTGTTATTTTCTGCTGTGAAGAAGAGAAGGAGAAACTTCAGGGGGAGATGGTCAGGCAGACAACATGAGTAAAGTTAAGGCAGAAGGAACGTATCTGGAAAAATATAGGGTTTGATAGAGAACTTTGAGAAAAAATAATATAACGACAGTATTTTATGTGATGAGCAACTGAAGGTGGTTGTGCTTAGAGAACCTGGATGTTGTTTTGGTGGGAAATGAACATACTGATTATAATGGGGAAGAGACATCTTGCTCCAACTATATAAATTCTGGTGAGATCTCGTATGGAAACCTCAGTAGAGGCCTGGACATCCCACTAAGCAAAGATGGACATGTGGTAGATGGAGTGAACCAAGGATTCAGGAAATTGATTCCTTGGACTCCAACTTTGTCACAAGAGATTGATTAAGTCCATGCTTTCTGGTGTTTTTGAAGACCTAGAGGCAAACTCATTGAAACAGACAAAAAAATCTTAAGGAATTCTTCACATCAAAAAAAAATCACATAAAAAAAGATTTCCAGCTTCTGCAGGATCTCTTGTGTTTAAGATTCTTAAGGAACTTGACAGATGCATCCTCAGTTGATATTTCCCCTGCCTGTTGAATCCAGTTGCAGAGATGAAAAACTCACAATAAGGGGTCGGCCTCTCAGGACCAAGCAGAGGAGAAATTTATTCGCCCGGACAGTGGTGAATTTTTGGAATTCATTATTTAATAGGTTATGCTCAGCTGCAGAGTATGTTTAGTTATTAAGCACAGATACAGGGATGGTTAAGACGAACGTTCTAAAGATAAAAGATAAACCTAAATTTTACTGAATGGTGAAACCAAAATGAGGGATATAAATCTAGTCCTTATGCTCCAGTCGAGCTGTGTCGTTCCAGACATTTGACCTGGTTGTGTGTCATACTGGAGCTGGTGATATGACATCTGGCTCATATATGCATAAAAGGAAACTGATCACATAGTTCTTCAGTGTGCTTTCCACTGAGCACGTTCAGAAAAATCTTGCTTAAGGTTTGCTGGGTCTTAAGGTGGGGACCAGTTTTAGGGACTTAGCAGATTTTCCTCTTCTTCCTGGTCTTTTCCTAAACCTTTCCCAAATTCCTGCACATGCTACTGTGCTGAACTGTCCACTGATGTCATCCCAACTCCCCTCATTGTCTCTGGCTCTGATCATGAGCCTCTGAATAAGCCTTCTCACCAAAGGTCACAGCAGTTCCCAGCTTCTTGACTCCTTAAGGTGAGGCCCTGAAATGACTCCCGTTCCCCCTGACTCAGCACACAACATCTAAACACCAGCTCCATGAGCCCATGTTTCCCTCACTCCAGCTTGGAATCAGGCTGGACTGACTTGATCAACACACATAAAAGTTGCTGGTGAACGCAGCAGGCCAGGCAGCATCTCTAGGGAGAGGTACAGTCGACGTTTCAGGTCGAGACCCTTCGTCAGGACTAACTGAAGGAAGAGTTAGTAAGAGATTTGAAAGTGGGAGGGGGAGGGGGAGATCCAAAATGATAGGAGAAGACAAGAGGGGGAGGGATGGAGCCAAGAGCTGGACAGGTGATTGGCAAAAGAGATATGAGAGGATCATGGGACAGGAGGTCCGGGGAGAAAGTCAAAGGGAGGGGAACCCAGAGGATGGGCAAGGGGTATAGTCAGAGGGACAGAGGGAGAAAAAGGAGAGTGAGAGAAAGAATGTGTGTATAAAAATAAATAACGGATGGGGTACAGGGGGGAGGTGGGGCATTAGCGGAAGTTAGAGAAGTCAATGTTCATGCTATCAGGTTGGAGGCTACCCAGACAGAATATAAGGTGTTGTTTCTCCAACCTGAGTGTGGCTTCATCTTTAGAGTAGAGGAGGCTGTGGATAGACATATCAGAATGGGAATGGGATGTGGAATTAAAATGTGTGGCCACTGGGAGATCCTGCTTTCTCTGGCGGACACAGCGTAGGTGTTCAGCAAAACGATCTCCCAGTCTGTGTCGGGTCTCGCCAATATATAGAAGGCCACACACAGGTTGGAGGAACAACACCTTATATTCCGCCTGGGTAGCCTCCAACCTGATGGCATGAGCATTGACTTATCTAACTTCCGCTAATGCCCCACCTTCCCCTCGTACCCCATCCGTTATTTATTTATATACACACATTCTTTCTCTCACTCTCCTTTTTCTCCCTCTGTCCCTCTGATGATACCCCTTGCTCATCCTCTGGGTTCCCCCTGCCCTTGTCTTTCTCCCCGGGCCTCTTGTCCCATGATCCTCTCATATCCCCTTTGCCAATCACTCGTTCAGCTCTTGGCTCCATCCCTCCCCCTCCTGTCTTCTCCTATCATTTTGGATCTCCCCCTCCCCCTCCCACTTTCAAATCTCTTACTAACTCTTCCTTCAGTTAGTCCTGACGAAGGGTCTCGGCCTGAAACGTCGACTGTACCTCTTCCTAGAGATGTTGCCTGGCCCGCTGTGTTCACCAGTAACTTTGATGTGTGTTGCTTGAATTTCCAGCATCTGCAGAATTTCTGTTGTTTGGACTGATTTGATACTTTCCCTGATGTGTCCTGCAGTAGCACAGTCTGTGAAGGGAAGCATGTAAATCAGTTCTATCATACCAGGTTACCATGGCATCTGGGAACTGCTGACTTGTGTTGCAATGCCTCAAAAAGCCATTTTATTTGGCGGGAGGAGAAAATGGTGGCGTGACACAGCTCACAGCGGCCACTCCGGTGGTGATGTCTGTTATTTGTCAAGTAGGGTGCCGTGCACAATCCTGATTTGATGCAGACAGACGTGAGAGCACGGAGGAACATCTGATGAAACTTCTGAAATGCCTGCTTCACTGCCGCTGCTGCTGTGTGATCCGAAATCTCCGGAGAAGAAGGCCCTGAGTCCTCGGCTTTGCTTGTTGTTCAGTGGCCGGGGCGGGGTCGAAGCGCTCGGCAGAGGATGGTGCTTGGAGAGGCTGTGTCGGAGGGCTGGTCGGAGGCTTGAAGTTTTTGGACGGACTCAGAGTCCGCTGCGGTTGGGTGCTTCCAGAGTTCTGCATTGGCAAGTTTGTGGCCCTTGGAGGTTCGTGGCTGGGAGAGTTTCTCCCTTCTACCATCTGTGTGAGATGATGGGCTATCGGGACTTTGAGACTTCTTTTTACCGTGCCCATGGTCTGCTCCTATCAAATTACAGTATTGCTTTGCACTGTTGTAACTATATGTTATAATTATGTGGTTTTGTCAGTTTTGAGTCTTGGTTTGTCCTGTGTTTCTGTGATATCTTTCTGGAGGAACATTGTATCATTTTTTAATGCATGCATTTCTAAATGACAATAAATGAGGACTGAGTGTCCTCATAATCTAATCCAATCTAATCTAATTTGCAATGGCCATCTAACTCACTGCTGGGATGCCAAGGAATTTCCATGCCCCTAGTTTCAAATTGGCATTCATTTTGTGATAAGGTAAAGAAAATAGATTCACTTAAACATCTAAAGAGGAACTTGAAACAGAGAGGCTTGTAGAGATACAAGTGAGGGGGATGGGGCATGGGTTTGTGTGGACTATCTGGATTGCACAACTCCAATGGGCAGAACGTCCTCACATGCTGTTCTGCAGCTTGCTCCTGATGTGTTCAAAGCAAAGAGAATTTACAGGCTGTGATTATATCACAAAAGCACATCTGAAAGAGGTCGTCACTATGCGTAGGCTGAGATATCAGTATTGAGCATTGTTCTTTTTTTATTTGAAGCATTTATTTGATATGTGCATAACCATGACACCTGATTTCCTCTCTGCTTATGTAAGACATCAAAGCTTGTGTCTTCGAAGAAAAAGGGAAGAAATTGGGGCACAAGAGGTTAATTAGCTTCCAGTTTGATATGATGAATTCTGCTTTAATTATTTTCCTTGGTATTGTAGAGAGACAGTATAATTAATCTTTTTTTTATTCACTCTACTCTCTCCATGTACTCTTGTCGGTCACCTTCTGGCCTGTAGTAGCAGGCGGAAAACATCCTCAAAGCAAGGAAGTACACACAAAGGAGTAGATTCCTGTTTCTACTGCGAGTACACAGAGGCAATGCACACAGGTGATGTTTTGCTTTTGCTAATGGGCCTTTGATGTCCTGGCTATTGAATAAATTGTCACTTTCTAATTAGGATCAATTATTAATATGAATAAGCCCTCTTGGCCAATAGGCAGCTTCTTTTGTTAAGCAACACGTTGCCTCTTGTCAAGTGAAATTTAAGTATGAATACTTGACAATGCCTCTTAGACAGGGATAATAAATCATTATGACAGGTAGTACATTCTCCATAAACCATGTATGATATAGAAACAGTGCACATTGAAAACCACATTGCAGTGAAATCTGACTTCACATGTCTGACAGCTATATAGCTGTCCAAAGTTCTGAAACAGATCCAGAAGGTTGGTGTAGTTAAATTGCTCTCATTTATATTAAAGACCGATGTAAGTTTACATCCAAAGTTCAGAGTAAACTTATTGTCAAAGTACATATCGCTGCCGGAGCAGGAGTCTGTGAGTGACCTGTCACTGTGTGGCTCGCTGTGGCAGGCGGGTAGGCCTCTCTGCCTCACGTGGTATCCCTCTCGTTCGATGATATCATAGGATGGTATTATGGTTCTGTGTTTATGTTTGGACTGCTGTGCTTATGGGCTGTGGACTTTTTCAGACTCATGGTTTTTATATTCTGTGCTTTTTATCACCCATTCCTTTTCTGTTTGTTGTGCGAGGTGAAGGTGTTTGTGTGTTGATGTCCTGTTAGTGTTCTGTTAGTTTTTCTTGTGCAGGGTTTGGGTTGTTTATTGGGTCGATGTTTCTGTTCTGTTTTGTGCAGTGGGAGGGGGGGTTGATGACCGGGATGTCATTCTTTTTTGTATGGGGGGGGCGGTGTGGGTTTGATGTTTCTCTCTGAATGACTTTCGTGTTCTTTCTTTGTTTCATGGCTATCTGGAGAATGCAAATTTCAGAGTTGCGTATGGCTTCTTGCTTTGACAATAAATGAACCTTTGATCCACCATATACTACTCTGAGATTAATTTTCTTGTGGGCGTTCAGGGTAAATAGAAAGAAACACAATAGAATTAAAGAAAAAATGCACACAACAGAGACAGTCAGCCAATGCACAGAAGACAACAAACTGTACAAGTACAAAAAGAAAGTAAGTAAAAAAGTAATAATAATAAATAAATAAGCAATACAGATTGAGAATGTGTATCAAGGTGTGGTGTCTAGACTGTTCATGGTACATAGGGGTAAACTAATCAGAACTCCCTATAGCCGCATCAGCCCCTCCCCATAATGCAGTCCATTAGATTTATATACTTGTCAATGATGCCTATGGGGCCAGGAAAAGGCCAGCAAAATCAGGAAGGCTCCCACCCACCCTGCTTATAGACTGTTGGTTCCACTCCCATCAGGGAAGAGGTTATGCAGCTTCCACGCCAAGACCATTAGACTCAGGAACAGTTACTTCCCCCAAGCTGTCAGGCTGATTAACACTTCCACCCATTAATCACTCCACCAGCCCACCACCTCACCACCACTACGTTACCAACACATTAACTGGCATCACTTTGTGTACATCCAATCAGTCTATCTATATTGTGTTTTATAGAATCACTTTTTTTTGTTTGTTTTTTATGTGTCTTTATGCTTCTCGTGATTTTTTTTTGTGCTGCATCAGATCCAGAGTGACAATCGTTTCATTCTCCTTTACACTTATGTACTGAAGAATGACAATAAACAATCTTGAACCTTGAATCTTTACTGACAATATGTACCTGAATCTGCAAACCTCCTTTCACATCTGAAATCAGAAGACGTGTTAAACCATCTCAATTTGCATTCATCTTGAGCAGGTTAACATTTTTTTGTCTAACTCACAGAATTCTATGTGCTTGTTTTCTTTTGATTTCAGAACAAGTTCAATGATTTGCACCCTTCCTTATTTCCCTTTGATGGTTTGCATCTTATTTTCCAGTTATCACCAAGCTGGGTCTGTGTGTTCACATGGGAGAACATTTCAGACATTTGGGTGAGGGAAAATAAGCAGGAGACAGCAGAGGTCTGGGATCCCCGAAAGACAAGAAAAGAAATGGATTTGAAATATTTTGGAGGCAGGGAGTGGTGATCAGTAGTTCCAAAATGTACAGGTTGTAAAATCAGTGCTGCACCTTAGTAAAACTTTAACCTTGGCAGATTGGCAGTCTGATCAAGTGTGTCAAATAAATGATTTGGGCACTTGCATACAAGACAGCAGGTGGTCTCCAAGGCTTTTCCATAATTTCCACATGATTCCAGTGTGTACATCTTAAGCAGCATGTTGGAATTCTTGCTGAAATAAACTGAATCCCTTTCAATTAAATATCTGGTCTCAGTAGATGTCAGTGACATCATGAAACTTTAATGACATTTTCATTTCTTTAGATTTATCATTGTGCTTCACAATTTCTAAAATACTGTATATACTGTAGGTATTTACCTTGACACTCAATTTTATTCTGATACGATCATCTATTATTCAACAGGTTATTCCTACAATAAATACCAATGATCACACGTTAATTTTTAGGGGGAGGGTTGAGGTGCAGATAGTGCACCTATCACATTTCTTGAGGGCTTCCTTTATTGGCAGTGAGGCTTTTATTGATCAGCTTGGTTGGCCTGTGAATGTTATGCAGTTCATGTCTATCAGGGTAAGAACTGTAGCTGAGAACCAGTTATGTGCCTTGTATGTAATATATCAAAACAGAAGAGGCTGAGTTTTGAAGAGGAATTTAATGTCCAAAAATGAGTTTATGGCTCAATCTTTGTCAAGTAGGATAAAATGTTTAATTTGGAGAGAGATGCTGGTCGTTTAGTCTTTGTTTCTGGGCTGTGCTGTTCCCTAGGACAGATGTAATGGGTTGTTGGTATTACCTTTTGAACAAGGTCATTAACATGCTGCCAGAGTGTTTGCCTAAAAATTGACTGTTGATTCAATGTACATGTTAGATGGTGTGTGGTGGAGCGATAAATACCTTGTTCATGCCCATCTCAAGAGCTGAGGCAGTGTGCTCAAGTGTTTTTCTTCACTCGTTTCTCCACGTCAGAGCACATAACAGAAACCTGGAAAATTTGGGCGGGGGCCAAGGTTATGGCAGATACAAGGTAAGAGGAGCTCAGCGTAGAAGCCAGGTTGATTGATCATTTGATAGAGGAGCTGGGGCAAGCAGCAGCAGGTGGAGAACAGTGGATACAAGGTTGTTTGTCAGAGAGGGTAGATATCTTAAATTTTGCAGTTTTTGCTAGTGGGCAACAACTTGGGGATGTGATGGGCAGTGAGGGTAATCATAGGAATCAGAAAGTGTACAATCAGAGTTGAGGTCAGATCGATAACAAGGTGACTCAAGCACAGTGTGGGCTGGGAACTGTGTTTGGTTGGGTTGGGGACAGGCGACAATGAGCAATGGAACTGGTCACAGTTGCAGGGTAGAGCTATGCGTATGTGCTGCAAAAAAGTTTAAGATATTGGTGGGAGGGGTATATTCAGTAACGTGGACGAGTAGTTAGGAGATAATAGCCCCAACGGAGAGCTGGTGATTAACCTTTAACTGCGTATAAGTTGTGCAGGACGAGAAGCACTCACTATAAACTGGATGGTGCATGGGATATTGTAATTTTGAGAGCTACACCATGGCTCATATGAAGTCCTAATATTCAAATTGCTTTTATTTTATTGGAATTCAGCACAGAAAAGACCCTTCCGGTCCTTTGGGCCACACCACCAAGCAATCCCTGATTTAATCCTAGCCTAATCATGGGACAATTAACCTACCAATTAGTACACCTTTGAACTGTGGGAGGAAACGGGACTACCCAACGAAAACCCATGAATTTACAGGGAGAACATACAAACTCCTCACAGGCACCTGAAGGAATTGAACACGGGTCGCCTATACTGTAAGGCGTTGTGCTAACCACGCGTTATCATGGTTTTTGATTTCTCAAGTGCCTTCAATAACGTGCAGCCCTCATTGCTGGGGAAAAATCTCCATTCTACGCAGGTTGACACTTCCATTGTATCCTGGATAATGGACTACCTGGCTGGCAGACCACAGTTTGTGCGGCTTCAGAGCTGTGTGTCAGACATGGCTATAAGCAGCACTGGGACCCCACAGGGGACTGTATCGGCTCCCTTCCTGTTTACCCTGTATACCTCAGACTTTAGATACAACACTGAGTCATGTCATCTGCAGGAATCCTCTGATGACTCAGCAACAGTTGGGTGAACAAAGGGAGGACAGGAGGAAGAATCAAGGCCCTGATGGAGGACTTTGCCAAATGGTGCAAACTGAATTATCTGCAGCTCAACATCAATAAGACAAAGGAGACGGTGATGGACTAAGCCTGCACTGCTCCCTGTTACTATTGATGGTGAGGACATGGATGTGGTGAGGATCTACAAGTACCTGAGGGTGCACCTGGATGGCGGACCTAAGTAGAGCACCAACACAGGGGCTGTGTACAAGAAGGACCAGAGTTGCCTCTACTTCCTGAGAAGACTGAAGTCCTTTGAAGTATGCAAGCCTCTCCTTCACATGCTCTATAAGTCTGTTGTTGCTCGTACAATCTACTATGCAGTGGTATGCTGAGGCAATGGCATCAACGTGGATGATGCCAACAGGCTAAGTAAACTATTTAGAAAGGCTGGCTCTGTTATTAGATTAGATTCAATTTCATTGTCATTGTGCCGAGTACAGATACAAAGCCAATGAAATGCAGTTAGCATCTGACCAGAAATGCAGAGAACAGTGTTATTTACAAAATAACTGCGAATAAAAAGTAAGTGCTACAGCACACAAATATAAAAGTACTGAGACAGTACAATATGGGTGCAATACTGCTTAGTGCTGTGATGTGAGGTTCAGCAGGGTCACAGCCTCAGGGAAGAAGCTCTTCCTGTGCCTGCTGGTGCGGGAGCGGAGGCTCCTGTAGCGCCTACTGGATGAGAGGAGAGTAAAAAAGTCCATGATTGGGGTGAGATGCATCCTTGATAATGCTTTTCACCCTGCCCAGGCAGTGTTTATGGTAGATGTTCTCAACGGTGGGCAATTGGGTGCCGATAATCTGCTGGGCAGTTTTCACCACACGCTGGAGTGCTTTGCGGTCCAATATGGTACAATTGCAATACCACACTGAGATGCCGTTGGTGAGTATGCTCTCAATGGTACAGCGGTAAAAGCCCGTCAGTATCCTGGGACAGAGGTGAGCTTTCTTGATGCTTTGCAGGAGATAAAGGCGCAGTTGCACCTTTTTGATCAGGATGGAGGAGTTCAGGGACCAGGTAAGATCCTCGGAAATGTGGACACCGAGGAATTTGAAGCTTGATACACGCTCCACCACAGCTTTGTTGGTGTAGATGGGGATGTGAGTGTGGCTCCTAGCATGCCTGAAGTCCACAATGATCTCCTTGGTCTTCTGGGTGTTAAGGGCCAGGTTGTTGTCAGCACACCACGCAACCAGGTGCTGGACCTCGTCCCTGTAGGCCAAGGAGTCAAACTGGACATACTGGAGGCTGTGGTAGATCAAAGGACCTGACGGAAAATCCTGGCAATTCTGGACAATGTTTCTCAATCTCTGCATGTCACCTTGGCTGAACAGAGGAGCACTTTCAGTAATAGACTAAGTCAACTGTGCTGCTCCAAAGAGCCATTCTTACCCTCAGACATTAGGCTCTATAATGACTCCACCTATAGCCAGGGAAGTGATGACCCCCTCCTGTTAGATTGTTTCAGGTTACTTATTTTTTTATTCATTCATACTTCTCTTCTAATATTTGTATATTTGGATATTTGTGCACTTGTAATACTACTGTGACACTGCAATTTCCTTTGGGATCAATAAATTATCTATTTATCTATCTATCTAGGCTACCCTGTCGATAGCACTCCAAAAACGTGGTGTTATATTATCCAAGTTCTAGCTGCTTGAGTTTATTTCCTAGCATGCCAGTTTGGATTTACTGCAATGCTCCACCTGACATTTCAGCATTTATCAGATGGGAATATCTAGATTTTGATCTCCACATATATTTCCACTATTCCTTGTGACATAGGAGATCATTCAGCCCATCAGACCTTTGCCAACTCTCAGAGCAATCCCATTCCCCACTACTGTGGTAATTTCACATAGTGCATCAACCATAATGGGATCAATATAAAAATATCTACAATGGGCACGGATGCTTTATAAATAAAACAGAAAATGCCGGGAACACTCAGCAAATCTGGGTGCATCATAGTTACAGAAAGAGTCAAGGCATCAACATGAAGAATTACATTGGACATATGCTGCTCCTCATTGGAGCTCAGGGCAGCAGAGCGTATACTGCTAGAGAAGTGCAACATGAATAGCTACCTTTTCCTGTCGCCTCTGCTGTCTGGACTTGAATCAAAAAAAAAAGTCAGTGGATGAAAGGTCTTTGTATAGTCAATGTGCTCAAGTATTTTATGTCTTCACACCTGGTCATTTTTTTTTGCTCAGTTTATGACTGACATGTAGTTTGGAGTCAAACTGGGGAACAATGACAGCTTGGAAATGAGATCATCTATGTGGCCTTTTGATCTAAGGCTGAAGTTGGCAAATGTTATCAGAGCTGTGTAGAGTGTTTTACCTGACAGTTACATCAAGCCTGTCATTGGTATGTCTTAGCTAACTGCCTGATTTCCCTGGCACTCTCTCCTGAAGTTAAGTTTCCTTCAAGCACCTCTTGAAGGAGGCATGTTTTTATAAGTTACAACGGCAAGATTTACTGTGACATTCAGTGGGGAAATTCAGTATGTTAAATAAAAGAGTGAAAACAAAGTTCAGTAGGTTAATGCACTTGGCTTTGAATGTGCCTCAAAATATAAAACATTCACTATCTGTGAGGGAAAATCGTTAGGAGATCGAGAAAGGGGCTTGAGCAGTTCCAAACAGTCTTAAATTGGACATATTGCACGAAAAAGAAATTAAAACTTTTCAGCTTATTGTCAGGAATGTGTTTTAATTATGATGTATTAACCAATGTCAAATTTGTGGAGCATCCATAAGCTCAGTTTCCCATACCCTAAAGATGCTCCACTCCCCCAACTCGGTTACACCACAGTTTATTTCTCCTGAGTTCTCCTATGTATTTTCCTGGAAGACATGAATCAAGCTACACCTCTGGTGTTTAGCCAAATGATATCATGGTGCAACAACTACTGTTCGCTGTTCCCCAGAAAACCCACCTCAGCCTTCGCCTTTCACTCAGTGAAAAATAGTTGGCTGAATGAGAGTCTGTTTTTCTTGAGTAGTCACATCATTCTCACTGCTGATTGTTCAGCTTAGTTTGTCCAGCTAGTATGTTTTCATGCTTCACAATTCATTTTTTGGGTTAGTCCTTTCATTCCTAGCGTCAGTTAAGAGCAAGTGTGGACCATTTGCACCCTCAAACCTGCTCAACCATTTAACAAAATGGTGGTTCCTTTGAAGATAACCTGAAACCTGTATTCCCACATCACAGGACATAGAAATGGATCAGGCCCTTTGGCCTACAGTGTTGTACTGAACTAATCCCACTAATGATGCTGATTCCCTTCAGTCTGCACATGGTCCAGTTCCCTCTGTTACTTGTACATTCATGTGCTTATATAAGCACCTTCTCCAGGAGAAGGGGCAAAAGTGGGTTACTGGGACCTAAAACCAGTTGCTCTGGGAAAATGGGGCTCATCAGCCATTCTTGGCAGCCCATCGAGGAGAAGGAAATGCTATGATGGGAGGAGAGAAAACATCCAAGGTGCGGTCTTTAATTATGCCGGCTACTTCACTGAAGCAGCGAGAAGTACACTGTAGATAGATTCCATGGAGTGGATGCTGGTTTTTATGGTGTGCTGGGCTGTGTCCACAACTCTCTGCAGTCATGTGCAGAGCAGTTACCATACCAAGACATGGTGTGCCTGCTTAGTATCCACATCCTTTGTCTCAAGACCTTTCGGGATCTTTCTGTTTTAATCTAATCCCCTCTCCTTTCTCTAAATTCCGCTTACAAAAGACAATGGGCTGCTTTTGCTGTAAAGGAAAGGACAATGTGATTTTGTATTTGGCAGCAAACAACTGTCAATACACAATCACTTCCAATTCAGAGGGGTGGCTGGATAGTCAATGGTTGAATACGACAGCCTTCTCAAAAGGAATTGAAATTTAAGATGAACGTTTCATCATCTATAGTTACGAAAAGACAGTTTTAAATTGGAGCTATTCCAGGCAGAGGAGTTTAAAAGCTTCATTCAGTTCTTTGCCAGAACCTGTTTCATATCTTGTGCAGACTCTGTTAATCAATTTTAAATTTGGGGAGCAGCCATGGGTTCATTGTGCTGTTGGCTAAAGATGCCACACTGCGGTTTCTGTTTCTCCTGATTACACCTCTTGCTCTCTTCACAGCTTACCTCCAGGATTTTCCTAGAGGGCAAAAGTCAGTCTGTGTCCCTCATGTTTAGCCAATACTGCCTCAGACTAATTCCAACATTAACCTTTTGACTGAAGTGACCTGCAGATGTTGCAATGACATGGTGCTTGCTCTATGCTACCTCAGCACTGCGATTGAACACTCACTGATTGTACTGTTGTCAGGTGCCATTTGTAACCGTGGCTTTAATTACAGGGTTTAGCATTTATTGAGACTCAGCGTTTATTGCTTCATGTGGGGTTTGTTACGAAGCTTAATCAGCAGCAAAGAGATTAGTAGAGCTTCAGAAGATGTGGGGGTGAATTTCAGCTGAGAATATCCTGCTTCTCTGGCATAATTTGTTGTTAGACTTACAGCTTATGTTGCTTTCCAGTGGGCTGATGCTCTGCACGAGCAAAGTTACTGCACAAAGGGCAGAAGGATGGGAAATATGTGCTTCCATGGTTTATATTTGTCACCTGTTTTACTAAATGGTATGCAATTGCCAAACAAAGGACAGAGGGAGGATGTGCCAGTTGATAAGTTAAATGCCCTCTGTAAACTACCCCGAGTGTGTGTGTGAGTGCCAAAATCCAGGGACAGCTGATGAGAATGTGAGAAAAATAAAATCCATTGAGTGCAGGATTTGTGTAAATGAGTGCTTGATGGTTGGTGTTGATTTGGTCGGTGGGATGTCTCTTCTGTAAGAACTTTTCTGCAATATATTACACAAATCAAAAAGTCAAAACTACATTAATATTGCAGAATACCAGAGCAGAGCGATGTCCAAATCAATGGGACAATTTAGAACCAGCTCTTAACTTCATCCCTCCCCTCCCTTTTTCACCTGTCACCTTGTGTTTCTCTCTCTCCTTCCTCCCACCTTTTAAATCTACTCCTCAGCTTTTTTCTCCAGTCTTGCCAAAGGGTTTCAGCCCAAAATGTCGACAGTACTTTTCTCCATGGATGCTGCCTGGCCTGCTGAGTTCCTCCAGCATTTTGTGTGTGTTCTTGTTTGTGACTGCTCTATGTACCTGCTTCCAGAGGCACTATCTTGTGGCTATTAGAGATCCCAGGGCATGACTGTTTCTTTGCTCAATTTCAGTAAATGACCAAATAGCTGGTTATTTTAACAATTGGTGGGATCTTGTTGTATAAGTTACAAAATATGACTAAAGTTTGGAGCTACTTCACTAACTGTGAAGCAGTTTGCACTAGCTAAAAAGATGTGAAAATGCCTCTTCAAACTTAAAAAAAACTTTCATGCTTCCAGATAATTTACAAGCAGTCATATTCCATATACTTCTGTTGTAACTACTTCTAGATATTGGTAACCCAGAGATGATATTGAGCTGTCTGTGCCTTCATTATTTTCAGCTTTCACTCATATCCTGCGCTGACTGTCAATGACCTCTTGCTCACAACGAAGACTTCAATGCCTCTGGCATGTTATGGCTCATGCTTGCTATTTCCTTTGTGTCTCCTTGCACCTTGTTAACTTTAGTTCTACTGTTTAGATACTGTCATACTTGTCCAGGAGATTTATTAGTAGCTATCACACCTAGTTGCTGTTAGGGTAATTTCTCAAATTCTGTTCTTCACAAGAGAAGCCCCAAATCAAGTTGTTGATAAAGTAATTTAAACCTTTCAGAACGTTGCAATGATCTAACACTGAATGTTTCCTGCATTGGCATTTCATGCAAGATACACGTTGAAACTTACGTTTTCTGCTTCCAATGTACTTAATAATTACTTTTTGTATTAAGCTAAAGCTTATTGATCTTTTTCCAGACACTTGAAATAACTCCAGCATCATCTCATTAACGTTTAACCTTTTGGCTCCTTTCATGGGATAATGTTCTCTTTTCCTTTTTATCACATACATACAGCAAAGAATAGTACAGCACAGGAACAGAACTTTCGGCCCATGGCGTTGTGCTGAATTAATTAACCTAGTATTACCTACCTAAAACATAGCCTTATTCTTATTAACATGTATTGTTTGTGGGAATTTGGTGTATACAGTTAGTGGTTGCATTTCCCACATCTCAACAGTGACTCCTCCTTTTACAGAGCTGTAAAACTCTTGGTTTGTGCTCTGGCTATGAAAACTGCTACAGAGATACAAATCTTCCTCTGTTTCTTACTTCCTGGATAACAAGTCAAGCCCACTTCTTTACTCCTCAGCCTTCCAGTTAACATCACCATTTCTTAGGTTCTTAAAACAGAATTCTTCAGATGCACCCCAAACGTAGGGTGTGTGTGTGTGTGTGTGTGTGTGTCTACGTGTCCATATGAGCTATATGCAAACATTTGCACATGCAGACGCACACACAAACAATGTGGATTGGTTGCTGCTACAACATGTGTAGCAGCTTTATTATATTCCACTAACTGTTTACATATTTTTGTCATGTACAGCAGTCAGAACTCATTGAACTTTGACACAGCTGTAGAGTATTTAATATTTCAGTAATATTTGAGTAATATTGTAGATGTACTGTTTGATTAACATTCTCTAATTGTCTAAATCAGACCCAGATCTGGGCCATACCCTTCAAATATCCGGACCTGCCTCTCGGTTTTTTTGCACTACATTACTTTCCCTTTTCTATTTTCTAATTATGATTTATAATTTAAATTATTAATATTTACTATCGATTTGTACTCCAGGGAGCACGACGAGCAGAATCAGATATCGCTGTGATGATTGTACGCTCTAGTATCAATTGTTTGGCGACAATAAAGTATAAAGTATAAATCATTAATTTTGGGTTTTATATATATAAGCACGTGAATGGCATACGTCATTACACCATCACATCACACGTGCGCATCTCACTAAAGTAAAAACAAAATTAAGGTAAGTTGTTCTGGGCTCCCAACTAGTTTTATGTTTTAGAGTTAAAAAACATAACAGTGTTGATGAGTAAGTATTAAAGCAAACCCAAAACGACTACCTACCTGTTGAAGTGCAGAGAGACATTCGTGTGTAAAAAAAAGCACAGAGAGATATCCTATGTTCCCAAGAGGAGAAGATGGTCGAGTTAAAAAAAAGGCAGAAAGCAGATGAAGTTCATAGGTTTATAAACAGTAAGTACTGGGTGATAATAATTAAAACATTTTAAAAAGCAAAATAGCTGGCTGCATCAGAAAGATAGATGCATTTGATTGTGCAAAAGATAATTCAAAATACTGGAGGATCTCAGCAGGTCAGGCAGCATCGATGGAAATTAATAAACAGCCAGCATTTTGGGACAAGACCCTTCTTCAGGACTGGAAGGGAAGGGGGAAGATAGGGGTAGGGGAAGGAGAATAGGTAGAAGATGATGTGAAGCCAAGTGGGTAGGAAAGGTAAAGGGCTGGAGAGGAAGGAATCTGAGAACAGTGGAGAGTGGACCATAGGAAAAAGGAAGGAGGAGGGGACTTAGGGGGAGGTGATAGGCAACAGAGAAGGGGTAAGAGGCCAAGTGGCGAAAAGAAGAAGAGGGGAGGGGGCGAGTGGGTATTTTTACCGGTATTTTTGTTACCAGTAGGAGAAATTGACATTCATACCATCAGGTTGGAGGCTATCTGGACAGAGTATAAGGTGTTTCTCCTGCACCCTGTTAATAACCGTCAGAATGGGAATCAAAGGTGGAAGGAGAGTCCGAGAGTTTCTCACCATTTCTGTAATTGGCGGCTGTATACAGAATGAATTGAGTAGTTTTTTAAAAAAATTTATTGACATACAACATGAAAATGGATGTGGTAAAACAGGAGGACCAACATTGTGTTCAAAGTTCGATGTTCAAAGTATATTTATTATCAGAGTATGTATATTATATCCAACCTTTGAGATTTGTTTCCTTGCTGGCAGCTACAAAACAGAGAAACCCAATAGAACCCATTAAAAAAGAAGACAGTCAAACACCCAACACGCAAAAAAAAGAACAAATTGTACAAACAACAAAAAGTAATCTAATAACATTCAGAACTACAGTTTGTGAAAGTGAGTTCATTGTCACAAAGCCATTCACTGCTGGTCCACTTGCAGGCCACGGCCTCATTTCAGCGTAGAGGCAAATAAAGTTCACCAAGCCCATCCCTAACCTGTGTTGTGAGGTCGTAATTGGCAGAGACAAATACAACTTGAATGGAGATCCATCACCCATTTGCATGCCACAGCCCTGCAATAGAGACAGCTGGAAGTGAATTAAGAAAGGTACTGGATGCTGCCACAGCAGTGTTCAAGGGTGACACTGGTAAACCCAAACATATCAATGGTAAAAAAAATTGTTAAATGAAGTAGCCCATGAGCCAGAGGTCCCAGTAGTCATGAAGAATGCTATAATAGGCTTAATTTTGGAGTAGCATCTACACATGCACTGGGGCAGAAAGCCATGGACCAGGTGGTGTAAGGCTGTCTATGCACTCAGTGTTACCTGGCTGACATCATTGTTCCCAGTAAGAACCTCCAAATTCTCAAGGCAGTGTTAAAAATATTAGAAGGCTATGAGCTAAAAGCATGACAGAACAAGTGTGAATTCTTTGAAACAGGCATCACTTACTGTGGTCACATCACTGATGCACAAGAATTACACCAGTGTGCTCAGAAAATTCAAGCAGTGGTGGATGTCCCAGGGCCAAAGGATGTGTTACAGTTGCAGTCCTTTTAGGATTTGTCAATTAGTATAATAGGTTCCTGCCAAACCTGGCTACTGTGCTCTACCCTTTGAACTCATTACAACAGATTGAGAGGAAATGTCAATGGACAAAGTAGTGTGAGGTGGCTTTCAAAAAGGTAAAGGAAATGGTGACATCAGACACTGTGCTCACATATTATAATCCCCACCATCCAGTTAAACTTCCTGTGATGCCTCCCCTTATGGTTTAGGTGCAATCATGGCACGTTATAAGTGATGGAAGTGAACGCCCTATAGCCTTTGTGTCATGTTCCCTCACCGCTTTGGAGGAAAATTACGCACAGGTTAACAAAGAGGCCTTGAGGTGTAAAGCATTTCAACTGGTACTTGTATGGGAGAGAGCTTACCCTCATTGCTGATCATCAACCACTAGTCTCTATTTTCTTTTTTTTAAATTTTATTTTTATTTGGATAAGGAATTCACAAATATCATGTACTTTTTCACACATATAACCTTTTCCATTTTTTTATATGTATAAAACTATAATTATTTATACATTCTTAAGTACACATTGAGATGATATAAAAGGAAATTAGACACTTAAATAGATAATTATGTACTGTGGTAATTCTAATCTATTAGGCTAAGTAATGGTATTAGTTGTTAAGAAAAATAGTAATAATAGTTTCCATATAACCCTTCTGGACCATTTCCACTGGTCATTTTTTGACAATGATTCTACCAGACCTGCTGAGCTTCCAGCATTTTCTTTTTTTTTTAATTTTACGCTTCAGACCCTTATTTCCAACTTGGGCTGAGTAGTTTAAAACTCATGGCTTCCCAATAACAACAATAAAACTGCAACTTTTGTCACACAACTTACACCGACTCCTGAAAAATTTTAACTGACACTCTGTGGGGCTATATGTCGCAGCTTTGTGTGGTCCCCCTCCTCAATTAATCTCGAGTTCTACAGTGGTAGGAGAGGAGGGGGAGTGATGAAGTGAAAACAGTGAGTGGTTTGATATTATTTATTTAGAGAGACACCACGCGAACGGGCCCTTCCAGCCCAACCAGCGGCACCACCCACCAATTTAACCATAGCGTAATCACAGGAACATTTATAATAACCAATTAACCTACTGGCCAGTACCTCTTTGGGAGGTGGGAGGAAACCAGAGCACTTGGAGGAAACCCATGCGATTCACGGGAACAACATTAAAAACTCCTTACAGACAGGACTGCAATTGAACTCCAAATTCAATAACTCCCCAATCCGTAATAGAATTGCACTAACCACTACCCTACGCTGGCTGGGACACAGCTTCTACCTGAATGACGAAGTATCTGAATTTGCCGTATCATCCTATAAAAGAAATGACAGCACGTTTCATAGAGTCATAAAGCACAGAGACAGACCTCTAAGCCCGTTAAGTTGATGCTGTCTACTTTATATTAATCCTGTCTTGGATTAATGTAAACATTGACATTTTGATCTTCCCAAATTCCTCTTCTTCCAAATTCTACCATTGACCTACACGCAAGGGCAATCACTGTGCCCAGTTCACCTACCAATCTTCACTTTATTTTGTGGGAGCACCTAGAAAGATCCACACAGTCACAGGGAGAACATGCAAACTTCCCGAGCCCAGGACTGAAGCCGTGTCTCTGAGGTTGCAAGGCAGAGTCTCCACGAGCTGTATCGCTGCGTTGCCCCAGTTTCACTTGTTCCAGGTCTCACAGTCCAGGTGCGTTGTTCTGGGAGTTTAGATTGACCAGAGAGCTTTCGTGTTTGCTGCGGATTTCCAGAATGGGGTGGAATATCATTGGAACCAAAGGGGTGAAGAAATGAGAAAGAACAAACCTATTAGCATTTCTAGAGAAGACTTGAAATGAGATTTTATAAAGGTTAAATTGAAAATGGTAGAAAAAGTGGAATAACTAGAGATATTCTCTTCATGTTGATACAAGAGGTTATGGATGCCAAAGTAATGAAGCAAGGGTCAGCACCTAGTTTCCAGAAAAGGATTGTATTAGATAAGATAGAGAAATGACTGATCATGGAGATGAGAGCAGATGAAATCCTACAATGTGGAGAATTACAAGCTTATTTATTTATTGCTACAGCTGGGAGTCAGTGCTTTCAGCCCTTCGAGTCACGCTGCCCCAGCCACCCCACAACACCGATTAACCCTAACCTAACCACAGGATCATTTACAATGACCAATTAACCTATCCACTACATCTTTGGACTGTGGAAGGAAACCCAAGCATCCAAGGCAAACCCACGCATCCTAAGGGGAGGACATAGAGAGGCTCGTTTCAGAACAGTACCAGAATGGGACTACAAACTCGGGAACACCCAGAGCTGTAATGTCATCGCGCTAACCGTTCTGCTGCGGTGCACCATGATGAGCATATTACCAGGACACAGTTGTCATAATACTATTAAAATAGTCTGAGGCTAGACTTGAGATACAAGGAAACAGTTACTGCATGTCTCTATCTACCAGAGTACAGTGAACAGGGAAGGCTATTACTCCACCTAGCTCCAAATAGGATTTTCTGGAAGAACAACATGGAAAATAATAGTTATGATGTAAATATATTGGTGTTCCAAATATGTTTGGGTGTACTTAAAACAGAACCGAACAGAATATTAGGTTCATTGTGTTTGTAGCCTTGCGATTTCAGGGTGCTGAATTTCTTTGTAATATTCTATGCAGATTAACATAGACAGCCCACTCCTTAAAACAGGGTTAATTTAAGTTATCTGTTAACTTATATTGAATTATTCAACAAAATCTCCCCGGGCTCTGTTCAATTCACCAGATAATTTGATTTTTTAAGTAAAATTGCCTTTTAATTTATAAGAGGAGATTGTATTATCCAAACATGGGTATGAAGCATGCATAGAAACAATAGGTTTAGGATCAGTTGGAGCAGCTATCTTTGAAATGCTCTTCAGTGATCCAGGGAATAAGCACTTGTAGGAGAATAATATGTTGAGGGAAACAGAGATGTTTATTGGAAAAGTTAATGCACTGAATTTCAGAAAGATTTTGATAAGGTTCTGAGGTAATGATGTGCATTACCAGTGTTGAATAGGAAATTGTCAGATAATGGTAAAGCGACGCTAGAAATGAATGGGATCTTCTCTCGGTTCTCAGTGATGGGTCCTGCTTCTGCCATGTGTTTTACAGTGTACCTAGGACAAAGTTATCAGAACCCATATCTACTTTTGACATGCTCCCAAGGAGCCAGCGCAAATAATAAGGATCCAAGAAACGATACTGAGGAAGATTAAGATTCTTCAGGTAATTGAACCAACAGGGGGCAGTTATAGTTCAGAATGGCTAGTTGCGAAGTTATCAGCAGAACAGCAAAGAAGAAAAAGAAGGAAGTTGTTTTCTGGTGAGATGT
Organism: Mobula birostris; assembly: GCF_030028105.1. Classification (NCBI taxonomy): domain Eukaryota; kingdom Metazoa; phylum Chordata; class Chondrichthyes; order Myliobatiformes; family Myliobatidae; genus Mobula; species Mobula birostris. The sequence continues at coordinate 42,348,943 of NC_092387.1, forward strand.
TGGCACTCCCAACAGCAACTTTTAATGGAGTAAACTCCCATGCATGTATTTATCCAAACTTCTCTTAGATGTTGCAGTCAAACCCATATCCACAATTTATGCAGTCTGTTCATTCCACATTTAGATTAGATTAGATTAGTTTAGATTATGAGGACACGCAGTCCACTTTTATTGTCATTTAGTAATGCATGCATTAAGAAATGATACAATTTGTTCCTCCAGAATGATATCACAGAAACACAAGACAAACCAAGACTAAAAAAAAACTGACAAGAACCACATAATTATAACACATAGTTACAACAGTGCAAGTAATACCGTAATTTGATAGAAGAACAGACCATGGGCACGATTAAAAAAAAGTCTCAAAGTCTCTCGAAAGTCCCACCATCTCACGCAGACGGTTGAAGGAAGAAAACTCTTCCTGCCATGAGCTTCCAGCGCCGCAAACTTGCCGATGCAGCACCCTGGAAGCACTTGACCACGGTTCGACTCCGAGTCTGTCCGAAAACTTCGAGCCTCCGACCAGCTCTCTAACACCGAGCACCATCTCTGCTGAGTGCTTCGACCTCAGCCCTGGCAACACGCAATAGGCAAAGCCGAGGATTTGGGGCCTTCCCGTCCGAAGATTCTCGATCGCACAGTAGCAACAGCAGCGAAGCAGGCATTTCAGAAGTTTCTCCAGACGTTCCTCCGTGCTTCTCACGGCTGTCTCCATCAAATCAGGATTGTGCACGGCATCCTATTTCACAAATACGATATCAATTCAGAGCGGCCACGCGTGCTGCGTTGCGCCTCCATCTTCTCCTCCCCTCCATTTGCATCACCATCTGAGTAAAGAAGTTCCCCCTTAGGTTGCCCTTAAATATTTCACCTTTTTCCCTTTATCTATGATCTCTAGTACTAGTTTCACCCAACCTCAATTGAAAAAGCCTGCTTCTATTTACCCTATCTATAATCCTCATAATTTTCTATACCTCTATCAAATCTCACCTCATTTTCCTACACTTCAGAGAATGAAGCCTTAATCTATTCAACCTTTCCCTATAACTTAGGTCCTCAAGTCAGGGTAACATTCTTGCAAAGTTTCTTCGTACTCTTTCAATCTTGTTCATATCTTTCCTATAGGTAGGTCATTCCATGTATTTAAGCCAAAAGTTGAGAGATTCTTGATTAGTCAGGGTGTGAAGGGGAGAAGGCAAGAGAATGGGGTTGAGATGGAAAATGGATCAGCCATGATGAAATGGCAGAGCAGACCTGATAAGCCAAATGTCCTAATTCTGCTCCTATCTCTTATGTAACTAAACTCCAAGGTCACTCTGTTCTGCAATACTCCCCAGAGCTCTACCATTTGCTGTGAGACTTCCCAAAATGCCACACTTTGCATTTGTGTGAATCAAACTTCATCTGCCATTCCTTGGCCTATTTATCCAGCTGACCAAGATTCTGCTGTAATTCTTGATAACTACCTTCACTGTAGACCCGGCTGGTGGCGTGGTGTCATCAGTGCCGGACTTCAGGACGAAAGGTCCCGAGTTCGAATCCAGCCGGCTCCCCTGCACACTTTCCATCCGTGCTGGGTTACGAGCTGGTGACCTCTTTGGAAGGCAATAGTGTAACTTGCCTTGTATGCGGTTCCCCACTACGTCAGAGAGGCATGGAGGGAAATCGTCCGCTAGCTGGAGAAACCCTGGATGCGGTGCACCTTTCCTTCCTACCTTCACTGTGATGCCATCATCTTAGTGTCATCTGCTAAAGAACGTATTTTCGTTTTGGGGCAATGTTAGTAATGTTGAAGGGTGATACTGTTTGCTGACTGAAATCTGGAGCATAATGCCAATATAACTAAAGGCACAGGGATTGTCACCAGGAGGAAGGGAGGGTAGTCTGGTGATAGGAAGTCATAGAGATCGGAGGTGTAAGGTGATGGGTCAGCACTTTTAGTGTGAGGTAACAGTGGTCTTAGAGCCAATGTACATGAACTTTATATATGCAGCACTGTTTTACATAAGCAGAACGTTTAGTAAGTGGACGGTTAGCATGACACTATACAGCTCAGGGCAGTCTGCAAGTTCAGAGTTCAATTCTGGCACCATTCTCTGAGGAGTCTCTGTAGGTCCTTCCTGTGGAATGTGTGTGTTTTCTCTGAGTGCTTCAGTTTCCTCCCACAGTCCAGAGATCAACCAGGTAGGTCAATCAGTCATTGTAAATTGTCCCGTGATCAGGTTAGGGTGCATTTGTGGTTGTGGGGTTTCTAGGGCAGTGTGGCTCTAAGGGCCGGAAGGGACTACTCCATGCTATATCACTAAATAAAGTGGAAGGTAAGACATTATACAGAACAATATTGTAATAAATGAGCCATTGCTAACCAGTAATCTTGATGGTTAGCACAAGTGCGTTACCGAGGTAGATGCAGGCTGTGTTTGCAATGGAGAGGGACTGGAAGTTAGCATTTGGACACATGGAAGTTGAGTTGGTCAGATTCTTCTGAGATAATTAAGTTAATGTGTGTGATTGCCTCCAAACTGCTGAACAGTCTACTGCTATTGACAAAAATATCAGGGGTCAAAGAATTAATGGTTGTTGAACCCATTCCCCAGGAGGAACACACAGTTTATTGGTAAGGTTGTTGCATAATTTAGTCTTCATGCTTTTGGTATCTGCCCATTCTTGGTTTTGGTTTTTTGTTCCTCTGCTGATTGTTTCACATTTAATCTAATTGATTCAGATATTTAGTTACCATGGTTTTAACATGGTGAAAATGGAATGGACAAGGGACAGCTGAGTCTGTGGCACCTGGCCTGAAGCAGCCAGCCAACTTTTGCCCCATTCAGGGTATTCTTTACCACTGCAAGGTCTCAACCACAACAGGACTGAATTGGTGGTAAAGCATTGGTCTAAGAACTCAGCAAATCTGGGGACACTTGACACTGAAGATGGTCAGAGCAAAGCACACAAAATGCTCAGTAGCTCAGGCAGCATCGATGCAAATGAATAAACAGTTAACTTTTCGGGCTGTGACCCTTAATCAGGACATCTGCAGAATCTCTTCTGTTTATGAGACATGCAGATGCTGGTATCTGGAGAGATTCACTGGGTCGGGCAGCATCTGCAGGAGGAACGGAACAGTCAATACTTCAGGTCAAAATCCTGCATCTGAGAATCTGGGGCTCGAACATATTAGAAACCAAAATGTTATACAGGGGAGGGACAGTAAGGAAACAAGCTGTATAAGTAAATATTAAAATGGTATTTTGTTCTAAAGTCACTTTCAGTGATAAAAAAGTGAGAAGGACATGGTCCCACCTGTCATATGGAATTCAATGGAAGGGAGTTGTCCTTTGTAACTTTGGGTGACACATGTCTGTCGAAGTTTTAATCATACGAAGGCATTGGAAAGTCTGAGGTTGCTTTGTTTTAGAGGAGGCATAGAGGAGATTTTATTGATATTTAGATTACAAAGCCCAGAAAGAGTACTCCTCCTTGCCTTAACCAAGACCTCAATCACAGGATCACAGAGGAGATGACAGCTTTCCATCTGGGGGCTGTGATGAGGGGATGCTGGTGTAAAATCCACTGCCTGAGTAGCTCACAGCCGCTGACCAAGCTCCTGAATAAGTGTGATGTGCTGTGGAGCTCACCCAGGGGTCTGAAAAGTGGATTAGCTGAATTTTTGTCTGGCATGGACGTGGTGGGGCAGAGATCCCAGGCTAGAAATGTGTATGGTTCTTAGGATTTCTGTGGCTTCTAACCAATGGATGTCGAGCTTTAAGCCTGTTTACATAAAAATGCTTTGCTCAGTTAAACCATCAGTTTCAGTTGAAGGAACTGCTGAACACAAATCCCTTTCCACTCACACAGATCGGCTTCCATCCTGGGCAACTTGTGCTAGATAACTTCCCCCATGACTGAAGCAAGCTTATGAATTATCCAGATAGCTCTGGGCCTCAAAAGTCATTCATGAAAACATTTACCTTATTTAATCTTCACAACAATGGGGTGTTAAAAAAAAAATGGGCCAGCCAGCAGTAAAATATAAACCAAATATATAATTTATTATACCAGCCCGCTAAGGTATAGTACTGCTTCCCACCTAGAAACCCTCTGCAAGTGGAATAAGTGAATAAAATGTAAGGAATATGTTAAGCAAAGGTAATGAGCCAGCCTGGAGACACATCAGCAGATCCTTTATACTGACTCAATGGCCTCCCCTTGTTTCCTATTCAGTCCCTGAAGGCCTGCTTTGTTTGTTAATGTGCGATAGGCATGATAGAATAGAGCATTTAAAAAATTTATGGTGGGATACAGTTGTCATCACTTATGTGTACTGTATCCCAAAAAGGAGAAAGGTACCAAGTGATGTCATTGGACTGAGGAGGTCTGTTCTGTGAAATTAAAAGGCTAAAGATTCCAGTGGGTTTCCCACGTGGTGAGACTGCACTTAGTTAATGTGTGTGTCGGTGGGTAGTACCCTGACCTCTGGGTCAAAGGTTCAGTTTGAACATTGTCTGCCAAGAGCCTGACGGATTAGATTGACAGCACTGAGATTCAGTCCTCTAGATGGCATGGAGCTCTGATTCATGCCAATTGCAACAGCCAGCAAGGCTGCTCAATTTTCCTGCTATAACTTTATTAGTTATGGAATTTCCAGTTAATTTTAGATATAACAATGTAAAAGCTGTTTTGAAGAAGGAAGGATATTAATAATTCACACCAGCTCTTAATATCAGATTGGGGAGATTGTTGGATACTACAGAATTTCAAGCTGTGGCCTGTGAGGGTCAGGAGCCAAGTGGATTTAAGATACAGTCACTATAAAGCAAGGAAAAGGGCTCTTCGGTCCATTGAGTTCACACCAACCGTAAAGCACCTATTTACATTAAATCTACACTAATCCCGTCTATACTCTCGCACATTCCCTTCAATTCCAACACACACAGATTGCCTGAGGAACTCAAAAGGGCAGTTGCATCTTTGGAGGGAGATAAGCAGTTGACGCTTTGAGCCAAGACCCTTCATCAGGACTGGAACGGAAAGAGGCAGAAGTCAGAAGAAGAAGTTGGGGAGAGGGGGAGTAATGCAAGCTGGCAGGTGATATTTGAGACCAGGTGAGTGGGTGGGTGGGAGGGTCAAAGGGAATGATGTAAGAAGCTGGGATGTGATTGGTGGAAGAGGTAAAGGGCTGAAGAAGAAGAAATCTGATAAAGGACAGTGGACAGTAACTGCAAAATCTCTTGTGTGTTCCCTTTAACTCCTCTCCCAGTTTTAACACACCAATCTGCATATTTTTGGGATGTGGAGGGAAACCACATCACTAAAAATCGGGATTGAACACAGGTCGCTGGATCAGTGAGGTGATACATCTACTAGCTGCACCCAGGTACTGACCTGTGTCATTTTCACGGGTATGTCTGAGTTTGCAGTGGGCAACATCTTTCTTGCTTTCCCGTGATCAGCAGACACTGCTCAGTCTGCAGTGATTAGCTGACGTTTCTCAGTCTGCGGTGATCAACAGATATTCCCTGGTTTGCGGTGGGCAGATGTTCCTCAGTTTTTAAAGGGCAGCAGATATTTCTTGGTTTGCAGTCAGTGGCAGATGTTCCTCATGCTTTTTCAGTGGTCAGCAGAAGAAACCAGTGTGGAAACTGCCTTCTAATAATATTGCCCATCGTTTTGTAGGTAACTTTTCTTATACCATTTACTCCACTGGTTGAATTGGTTTTGATAGATCCTAGCTTCTCATAACTACTCAATTTCAAACCCGTAACTCAAGGAATCAACCACTGACTCTTGAAAACCAATTGTAGCTCTTTTGTGATTCAGGAGGACAATTGGAAAGCTGAAATTGTTTTTCTTGTCTCAAACATCAGTTATTGATTGCACCATGGTTCTATTATGCTTTTTATCCTGCTCTCCAAGTTTTCTGCCTTTTGTTCTCACCTTACTGTTGCTCCCCAATGGATGACTCTTTTAATTTACAACTCATATATCTTACTGGCCGGCATGCACTTTGGGAAAGAGAGGAGTGTACTTTAGGAGTCAAAATATGTCATCCTAATTCAAGAAAAATTGCAGCTGAGGAAAATTGCACAAAAAGGAAGAGGAAAGGAGCCCTCTGTTACAGCAGCATGCTGCTTCACAATCAAACATTACCCTATTTCCTTAACCTGGAGGAACACTGAGCCGTTATTAGGGGATTCTGGAGAAGTTATAATGTAAAGGAAGCAATTGATTGAAGGCTTCTGTGAGCTACTTGAGGTCCCTTATTATTTGTGAATGTCTGTAGTTTCATTCCTTACTTGCCTTGGGTAGAGGAGATGGGAAAGGAGAGGAACAGAACATGGTGCTTTACTTGAAGGAAGATATCTGAGTGCACTGAGGTCTGTGTAGCAGATTCATTCCTCAACTGTCAGCCAGTGGTCCTTGCAATTTAAAATGATGTGAGCCATTTCTTCAAGATTTCATCGGCTCTTTACCCATGTCACTTCCTTTTTGTGTATCTGTTATGACGAGGCCTAGGGCGAGACTTGTGCATTATGGCAGCATTACTTCCTCATCTGATGTTACCTGTGCGGTCCACAAACTCTCCAAGTCTTGCTGGAGTGTTTAGCTGCAGTCGGCATGCAGTTACTACCGTTCGTTAAGCCACCTCATCTTACTGGAAATAAGCCGGGTTTTTTCCTGGCGTTCCACCATTTTATTCTTTATTTTGGGAAGGTGTCAATCCATAAATTGTCTCCCGTAGACAAGTCCTATTTGTTGCTTGCTTCTAATATATGTCAAACCAACTGGCAAGAAGTACCTGACATTGGCTTCCCACCAGGCTTCATCCACTATCCGTCCCCAAAACCCCTTTGCCTGCAAGCTCCCTAACCTCCAATTAGCAGCACAAGGCTAAGTCTGGGATTTAGTTAGCACTAACGATGGAACCTCTGTTCTCTGTTACTTTGCTGCAGTTGTTGCTATAATCTACTGTAATCACAGGGCCTGAAACCAGAATATTTATTCGCTATCAATTCATCAGCACTGTCCTAAAGGAACAAAGTGAACGGCTGCAGAATACTAATTTTTGCAACTCGGTGGTTGTCAAAATCTGCAGCTTGAATGGAATAAGTTCAGTTCAAGGGTTTCAGGAAATTTTATATGTGACTTATTTGATTCAGCAAAATGAGAAGGAAAGCAACGCTATGTGTGTTTGAGTGTTTTTTTCCTGTCTTCTCCTCTGCCTCCTCTGGTAGGTGTGCACATGTGATGCAGCTGAAGCCAGCTTGGCTCCCTTTCCTACCTTGAAATGGAGTGCACTCTGTGACTGAAGAAAGAGAGAACAAAGCGGTTGGCCCCTTCCCCAATCTGTATTCAAGTCACCAAGAACATAACAAGAAACAGAATTACATCATTCTTTAGCTCTGGGCTCCACTTCTTCATCTGTCTGGAGAATTCCTTTGGTGGACTCTTGTAAATTCCTGCACACACAGTCCTCTGATGGTGTTGACATCCACACAGTACAAGGTGTGAGGGGCCTGGAGGGGAGGGGGAGAAGGGATAGGATCAATGAGTTTGCTCAGTCCCAAAATAACACAGCACTCTGCAGTCAAACATATATTTACCATGGGGTGGAGCACAGATGAGGCTATTTCTTAGCCTCAGTCCTTCCCATCAGGAAACATAAACCCTGACATTTTGGCAAAGTCTTTACTAATTCCAGAAGTTCATAACTTCCTGCATATCACCATCCTCAAATAATGCAAAGTCTAAATTTGTCTTCAGTGTGCTCTTTAAGTTTAATCATCTAAAAATTAGCATTGGCTCACAAAAGAGCAATCCTTTTTTTTATCTTTAACCTCTTGTTCGCTAGGTTGCTGGCATATAAACAGTTGAAAATTAGACACCCCCAGTGTTTGATATTCACTGGTACTTCAGCTCCCAGAGAAGATGAATTGAAGATTTCACAGTACGATTGCCAACTGTCCCGTATTAACCGGGACATCCTGTATATTGGGCTAAATTGGTTTGTCCCATATGGGACCGCTCTTGTCCCCAATTTCCCCCGCTAAGGTAGAGCATTCCTATGAAACCATACGTAAGCCAAAATGGCGTAAAGCACAGAAGCAATTACCATTAATTTATATGGGAAAAATTCTTGAGCGTTCCCAGACCCAAAAAATAACCTGCCAAATCATACCAATAACACATAAAACCTAAAATAACACTAACATATAGTAAAAGCAGGAATGATATGATAAATACACAGCCTATATAAAGTTGAAATAATGTATGTACAGTGTATCAGAATCGGGAAGATTAAGCCAAAACCGATTTGTAGAAAAAAAAATCGGTACGTACACGCATACGCATGTCACGCATGCGCACACAGGTGCCCGCGCAAAGCTTCATGGTCATGGTGGTCTTTCTTGGGGTAAACACAAGTGTCCCGTATTTGACTGCTACTTTTGTCCCTTATTTGGGAGTGAGAAAGTTGGCAACCCTCTTCACAGTGACAGCTGAAGTTGTGTTGTAGGCCCAGGCTCCTCCAGCAACAGTCTTCATGCAGGACCCACAGTGTCATATTCCAATGGTCCTCCACTTCATCTTGGTCTTCCCACAGAGGGAGCAGGTGTACTCGGTGTGTTAGCTGATCTCGATCTCAGAATCAGAATCAGAATCAGAATCAGGTTTATTATCACCAGCATGTGTTGTGAAATTTGTTAACTTAACAGCAGCAGTTCAATGCAATACTTAATATAGAAAAAATAAATCAATGAGTCAATCAATTATGCTATATGTATATTGAATAGATTAAAAACCATGCAAAAACAGAAATAATATATATTAAAAAAGTGAGGTAGTGTCCATGAGTTCAATGTCCATTTAGCAATCGGATGGCAGAGGGGAAGAAGCTGTTCCTGAATCGCTGAATGTGTGCCTTCAGGCTTCTGTACCTCCTCCTTGATGGTAACAATGAGAAAAGGATATGCCCTGGGTACTGGGGGCCCTTATATTGGATGCCAGCTTTCTGAAATATCACTCTTTGAAGATGTCCTGGGTACTTTGTAGGCTAGTACCCAAGATGGAGCTGACTAAATTTATGACCCTCTGCAGCTTCTCTCAGTCCTGTGCAGAAGCAACCTGCATACTAGACAGTGATGCAGCCTGTCAGAGTGCTACTTTTCAATATTTTATGGAGTGATGCTCCATACTTGGTGTTCACTCGCCATGCTTCTCCTGAAACCACTCTGCTTAATGAGCCGACATTGGGCTCACTGAGATCTGGGACCGCCTGTGACCAAAGACACGCTCACATACAGACTTTGCCTGTGGAGCTCAAAGTTAGTCACTCTGAACATGGTTGTCTCAGGATCAGTCAGCCTGTTGGAGCTGATCTCTGCCACATCTCATGGTATGTCGCCGACTGTCCCCTCAGTACTGTTGGGCGTTCTACTCAGACTTTATCCACTGAAGTGTAGACAGGGCAGTGTTGGGATTTTTCTGCATTTCAAGATTTCCCTGAGAACACCGATTCCTACACCGCACTCATTACTGGCAACCCTTACATTAGGACACAGTCAGGTGTGTCGCAAGAAAACGGTCGGTATTGCAGTTTTCCATAATGTGAAGCTACGCCATCTGTACGCGCATCATAAGATGTGAGTCAAAAAACTGTGCTTATTTATTTAGTTGCCTTCACATAAATTCTGTGAGAGTGAATTTTATTCCATATCTCAAAACCCTAGATAGTGATTTGCGAATTTTTTAAGGATGTATTTTCATTACCTGAGTACCATGACATGGGGGTTTGAAGTTCCAAGTTCAAAGTAAAATTTATTATCAAATCATACATGTCTCCACATACAACTCTGGGATCCTTTTCCCTGTGGACATACTTAGCAAATCTATAGAACAGTAACTGTAAACAGGATCAATAAACAGCAAACCGTGCAGATATGAATATAAATATAAATAATATAAGTATTTTGCAAAAATAGCCTGTAGAATTCTCCTTCTCAGAAGTTGTTTTAGCCTACCTCCTGCCAAGTGTGAATGACAGTGTTCCTAGTCACCGTAGCCTCCATGTACAAAGAAGAACCATCATGTGTGTAATCTTCTCTGTCGTTCCTGGGCCCCATTGATTCCCCTGGGTGCATCCTCTTACCCCGCTGATCGCTGCAATGATTCCCTTGAAGCAACAGCACTCTACAGTAGATGGAAGAGAGCTGTTCTAATGTGTCTCTTGGGTTATAGTTGTGAGACCAGGTGCCAGCATCTACTAGATGTCATGGCACTGTGGTACGGGCAGCTCTGGACATTGTAGATAATGCTGATATCTCTGTGCTTCAGCCACCTGGTTCAATTCTGATCTTTATGGAGTTTGCACGTTCTCCTTCAGACTTTGCATTTTCCCTCGGGTGCTGTGGTCTTATCCCACACCCCTAAGGCATGCAGGTTGGTAGGTTATATGGCCACTGCAAATTACCCATAGCGTAGGTAGGAGTGTCAGCCTGTAATTAATGGACATTTGAGAGAGAATAGATTTCAGAGAAACATGTGGGGAATGGGAATGATTTGGGGGCTATTTTGAGAACAAATATTGGTTTGATGGGCAGAATGGTCCATAAAATAAAGAAATAAAAATAGCAAAGCACAGAAATTGATATAGTGCAAGATAGGCATCTGTTAGTCTCGTGAGACCATGGATTTGCGCCTTGGTAGGTTTCCAGGGCGCAGGCCTGGGCAAGGTTGTATGGAAGACCGGTAGTTGCCCTTGCTGCAAGTCTCCCCTCTCCATGCCACCGACGGTGTCCAAGGGAAGGGGACCAGGGTCGATACAGCTTGGCACCGGTGTCGTTGCAGAGCAATGTGTGGTTAAGCGCCTTGCTCAAGGACATAACACGCTGCCTCAGGTGAGGCTCGAACTAGCAACCTTCAGATTGTGCAAGATAATGCAGGGATATTCAGCAATTCTGCTCTGCAAATCCCTCATGGAAAATCATAACCTTTATGGGACTGAACATTAGGATGCTATACTACACTGTTAAAAGTAGTCAAGCAATTCCTTCTTTAAGAAGTCTTAGAAACAGTACTGTGAGAAGCATCTTTAGTGGTGAATATAGGCCATGAAATAGGGCCATTACACTTTACAATGAAGAATTATTTTACAGATCATTTGTCAATATTAACTATCTGTTTCCTCTTTTTGTTCATCTGCTATTTAATTGTTTTGTTGTAGAGGCAGTAGTTAATCTTAAGAATGGATACGACAACAGTGATTTTCTTTGAAAAGTAATTTATTGCTTCTAAAAGTACTTTTAGATTCTTGTCTTTCCCTCCCTCTCTCTCCCCCACTTCATTTCCATCCTCCCTTTCACAGAACAAGTTGAAAAACTGAAGTTAATTTGGACTAATATTTGTTGTTGATCCTTCCCATATTGCTCTTTAAAGATTAAAGATTAGCTTTTATTTGTTGCAGGAAGGTCAAATCATCAAAACATACACAGTAAAATGTGTCATTTGCATCAGTGATCAATAGAGCCCAAATATGTGCCGGGGGCAGCCTGCAAGTATCACCAGAGTTCTGGCACCATCATGGCATGCCCACAACTTGCTAACCTTTACTAATCTGTACATCTTTGAAATGTGGGAGGAATCCAGGGTATCCTGGAGGAAACCCACACGGTCAGTGGGAGAACATACAAACACCTTATAGACAGCGGCAGGAATTGAACATTGATTGCTGATGCTGTAAACAGTTATGTTAACCACTACGCTACCGTTCAGCTAGGACCAGGACTTCTGATGAAAACTTTTCTTCTTTTAAGTCCACCGACCCTTCTGGGGCATGGGCCACTTTCAGCGGCCTGCCAGAGTCCTGTGCCCTGGGCCAGTCTTTCAAGTTGTCCCCCACCTTTGAAGATTCTTCCTCTCCCAGGAAGAGGTTTCTGGAACATCTGCTGCCATTTTTGTTGCTCTGGGTTTTTACAGGATGGGGTTACAACCCTCCTCCTTCCACAGCTGGACTTGGGACCATCCATGGTGGAATTGATGAAGACCCTGCCCAATGAGTTCAGCTGCTCTCAAAATGTAACCTCCTTCTTAGCCTCCACTCTCTATGGATTCCCTGGTGTGCTGATGAAATCACTACTGTGTTGTGATGGTGTCTTTGCATTGCATTGGCAAACCTGAAGTAACTGATTCAATGCACCTTCTCATGAAAGACTTTTGTATCTTTTGCAGTCGGTCCCCAAAAACTGTAGTTATGTAATGTATCTGAATGTGATGTGGAGAACATTGAGCAGACTTTGGGCAAGATCAATCAGGAAGCCAAAGGTCCAAAATGCCACAGGCCGAAGTAAGAGACGGGCAGCCAGATCTCTACACACTCATCTTTCTATTTTGCTTCAGAACCAAGGTGGTCAGTAATGGTGATAATTGATGCAAAAACTTCACTGCTAACAGATAGTGAAACTATCTGTGCAAACAAGCTCAGAAAACATCTCTGAGGATCAGTAGCTATGGCAACAGCACCTCTGTAATGGAGCTGAGTGTACTCTGTTGTAGATGAGAGCTGCACAATAAGATGTACACCTTGAAGACAAGGGGTGGATTTTTTACCTTTACTTCTAGGTAATGTTGGATGGAGTGGATTAACTGTAGGCTATTAGAACACATCAAAGGTTATAGAACCGGAGATATTGGGTTTTGCTGGTCAGTGACCTGCAGCAACAGGATAAAAGACTCTCTACAAAATGACTAGCAATTTTAAAACCACTTTATAGAGAGACTGCCTCATAGGACCAGAAACTTATCGCTTAAAATGTCAGAGACTGAGGCAAGTTGTTACTGGGTGTTCAAAAGATTTCTTTTGTTTTAATGGGTTCTGTTGAGTTTCTCTGTTTTGTGGCTGCCTGTAAGGAAACGAATGTCAAGGTTGTATCAAGAATATACACTTCGATAATAAATGTACATTGAACTTTGAACTTTTGAAGAGCTATACTCAAAGATTTTGGAAGAATTTCTTTCCCCTGCTGTCAGATTTCTGAACAGTCCATGAACCCACGAACACTACCTCATTATTCATCTTTTGCACTGTTTGTTTATTTAGTTTTATCGTAACATAGTTTTTTTAAATGTTTTGCACTGTGCTGCTGTCACAAAATAACAAATTTCATAACATGTGTCAGTGGTAATAAATCTGATTCTGATCTGAGATTGAGCGAATAGACAATCTCCTTCCCAGGGAAAAGGAGCCAAATTTAGAGTGTATTGGTTTAAGAAGAGGGGAAAGAAAGATTAAAAGGGAATTGAGATGTGAATTCTACATACGGAGGGTGGTGTGTATATGGGGCAAGCTGCCAAAGAATGTTATGCAGGTAACTGCAAAAACAGCATTTAAAATATATTTGGATAAATATTGTCTGTGAATAAGAAATGCTTAGGGCAATATGAATCAAATATAAGTAAATGGACTAGCTGAGGTGGGAAACTTGGGCAGCATGGGTAAGTTGAGCTGAAGGGCCTGTTTTCGTGCTGTGTAACTCTACTGCATGACTCTGTAACAAAGGATCAATGGTTACCATGGATCCTCTCTCCCATAACTCTGCCACATATTCATATTCCCTGCATGGTATAAAGTGTGCCTGCATTGTCAAGCTGGAGAGGATGAATAAGAGATTTATGAGGATGCTGCCTGGACTGCAAGACCTGAGATATAGGGAGAGATTGGACACATTGGATCATTATTTCTTGGAATGTAGCAGAATGAGATGTAACCTCATGAAAGTTTATGAAGTCATGAGGGGTATGAATAAGGTGGGTGGTCAAACAAAGAGGATGTCACGGAGGCTACAGGATTGCTTCAAGCTGATAGAAACGGCCACATTCGAGATCTCATAAGAGGATCTGAACGAATACACGTGGTTGTCACAGATTTTATACAAATATTTGTAGATGAATGTGTCCCCACAAAATCATTCTGCCTTCCCTAACCAGAAGCCTTGGATGAACCATGAAACCTGCAATCTGCTGAGGGTCAGATCAGTAGCATTCTGGTCTGGCAATCAAGTTAAATACAAGAGGTTCAGGTACGATCTCCAGAAAACCATCTCACATGAGAAGTTGGACCAAACTTGAATTACTGAAGGTGCTTGACAGCTGTGACAGGGCTTGAATGCTATCACCTTCTACAAAGTGAAACCAAAAGACATAAGTGAAAACATGGTTTCGCTCCCAGATGAACTCAATACATTTTATGTACGCTTTGACCATCAAAACATGGAGGCACCTTCATGGACTCCCACAGCCATTGTTGACCCTGTGATTTTGGTTTCTGAAGTCGACGTGAGAGCATCCTTCAGGAGGGTGAACCCATGGAAGGCATCAGCCCAGATGGACAACTGGCCATACCTGGCCTAGTTCTATAGACCTGTGCTGATCAACTGGCTGGAGTATTCACCAATATCTTTAACTCCTTGCTTCGGCAGTCTGAGGTATCCACCTGCTCCAGGTAAGCTTCAATTGTACCAGTGCCTAAGAAGAATGTACCTGCCTCAATGACTGTCATCCAGTAGCACTTACATCCACAGTGATGGAGTGTCTTGAGAGGCTGATGATGAAACATATCAACTCCTGCCTGCGAAGCAACTTGGATCCAATCCATTTTGCCTACTGGCACAACAGGTCAACAGCAGGCACATTTCATTGGCTCGTCACTGAATTCTGGATCATCTGGACAGCAAAGATGCTTACATCAGGATGCTCCTTATCAACTACAGCTCAGGATTCAATACTATCATTGCCTCAAAACTAATCAGTAACCTTCAAGTCCTAGGCCTCAATACCTCCTTGTGTAACTTGATCTTCGATTTCCCCACTTGCAGATCCCAGTCAGTTCAGATTGGCAACAAATTCCTCCACAATCTCCATCAGACGGTGCACCACAAGACTATGAGGCTAAGCACAGCTCAAAAGCCATATTTGAGTTTGCCAAAAGCACCACTGTTGGTGGCCATATCAAAGATGGTGATGAAGCAGCATATAGAAGGGAGATTGAAATCGGGCAACAACCTCTCACTCATTGTCAGCAAGACCAAGGAGATGATTACTGATCTCAGGAGGAGGAAGCCAGAGGTCCTTGAGCCAGTCTTCCTTTGGGGATGAAAGGTGGAAAGGGTCATCAACTTTAAATTCCTTGCTGTTATCATTTCAGAGGACCTATCCTGGGTCCAGCATGTTATTACCGTTATGAAGAAAGCACAGCAGTCCCCCTACTTTCATAGAAGTTTGCAAGGATTTGGCATGTCATCTAAAACTCTGACAAACTTCTATAAGTGTGTGGTGGAGAGTATATTGACTGGCTGCATCATACCATGGTATGGAAACACCAATGCTCTTGTATGGAAAAACCTACAAAAAGTAGTGGATACAGCCGGTAAATCACAGGGTAAAGCCCTCCCCATCCATCGAGCACATCTACACAGAGCGCTGTCACAGAAAAGCAGCATCCAACATCAAGAACTTCCACTATCCAGGCCATGCTCACTGCTGCTATCAGGAAGAAGGTACAGGAGTCTCATCACCCACACCACCAGATTCAGGAGCAATTATTACTTCTCAACCAACAGGCTTTTGAACTAATGGGCATAAGATAACTTCCCTCAACTTCACTTGCCTCATCACTGAACTGTTCTCACAAGCTATGCACTCAATTTGAAGAACTCTTCATCTCATGTTCTCAATATTTATTGCTGATTAATTGATTGTACCATTTTTCTCTCTTTCTTTTTATATTTGCATAGTTTGTTGTTTTTTGCACATTGGTTGTCGTCTGACTTGTCGGGTGCAGTCTTCATCGATTCTATTCTGTTTCTTAGGGATGTATACAGTATGTGACAGATATGTACTTTGATAATACATTTACTTTGAGCTTGTCTTTTCCCCAGGATTGGAGAGTCCAAAACTAGAAGGCACAGATACAAGATAAGAGGAGAGAGATTTAGAAGAGGCCTGTGCAATAGTTTCATTACAAAGAGGGTAGAAAGTACCTGGAATGAGCTACCGGAGGAAGTGGTCGAGGTGGTAATAATTCTAACATTCAAGCTGCATTTGGTTAGGTACATGGAGGTTATGCACTGAATGTGGGAAACTGCGAATAGCAGAGAGGATGCTATGGTTGCATAGTGCAGCTGAGTTCACATGCTGTATTACACTTTGACTCTAAGAGTCTATTGACCCTGACCATTATACTTGCCCAATGTAGTCTCTTGCCTAAAAGTGAACTTACCCAGTTTGACATGTACCTGATATACTTTAAATCTTGCATGAAGTCACCTGAAGTAGATTATGTCCACCATTGACGCTATCTTTTATGGCACTGGGGATGATAGGTCCTTGCCTAATATGCTGTAGATTCTGTTTATTTTACAAACCACCCATGTCTTTTCTCCCCACATATGAAGACATCTCACCCCCACTATATAAAATTTCTTTGATCTTCACTCTGTTAGTTTGAGAGAAGAATATAGCAGATAGCTTCTGAAAAAGCTGCAATCTGTTCCAATAGATTACTGCACCCAACGTCTGAGAAATGGAAGCAGAAAATAATCCTGGCCTTTAAAAAAAAGGAGTGTGGTAGAAGCTAGGATGGTGCAGTTAAATCAGACACATAAATCTTAAACAGAATACCATAATGTTCAGATACATATCACCAAGCTTATAAGCAGTATCCACATTTCAGAGAAGAAAATCATGTCTCACATCTAATAGAACTCCATCAGGAATGCGATTGGCTACTGGTTAAGGATTATCGTGAAAGTAATTTACTTGAAAGTTCTATGTTTTCAAATGTGAGACTGTATAAACAAAGAGGGGAATGATAATGCGGGTACAGGGAAAAGCTGAGGGAAGTGGCTCTGGGACAGGCAGAGGGGGAAGTGGGAAGGCAGCATCCAGCTGAATCCTCTGGGGTTCTGTTTTCCCTCTCTGGCTGTAGGTCCTTCTATCTTTTAGGTGATGTTGCCTTTAGGGAATGGTGGAATATAATTCCTAACATTTTGCATTAATTGATAAAAAACAGAAACTCCGGCAAATGAATTTAAATATAAATGAGATGTCGAATACTGACAATCCCAAAAATAGGATCATTTATTGCATAATTTATTTTGTGCTGGACAAAAGAAATAATTATGAATATATGTATATATTTGTCCTATTCTTCTGCTAAAATACATTTCATTATATACTGAAGATAATCAGCTGGAGGAATTCAACAGGTAAAGCACCATATATTATTGCAGAAGCTGCTTGACCTGTTGAGTTCCTCTGGTGCTCCAGGTTCCAGCACTGGCAAGCTCTTGTACAGTCAGTGGACACTGTATTAAATACCTCCTATACCTAATAAAGTGGCCACTGAGTGTATGTTTATGGCTTTCTGCTGCTGTAGCCCATCCACTCCAAGGTTCGACCCGTTATGCTTTCAGAGATGCTCATCTGCACACCACTGTTATTACACATGGTTATTTGAGTTACTGTCACCTTCCTGTCAGCCTGAACTGGTCAAGCCATTCTCCTTTGACCTCTCTCATTAACAAGGCATTTTCATCCACAGGGCGGCCGTTCTGCTCGCTGGATTTTTTTTTTTTGTTTTTACACCATTTTCTGTAGATTCTCGAGGCTGTTGTATGTGAAAATCCCAGGAGATCGGCAGTTTCTGAGGTACTCAAACCATCCTGTCTGGCACCAAAAATCATTCCATGGTCAAAGTCGCCCTGTTCACATTTCTTCCCCTTTCTGATATTTGGTCTGAACAGCAACTGAACCTCTTGACCATGTCTGCATGCTTTTATGTATTGAGTGATTGGCTGATTAGACATTTACATTAACAAGCAGGAGAACAGGTATCCCTAATAAACTGCACAAAGAGTATAGTTCCACTGTAAGCCAAATAGAAGAAAATTCTTGTGTTACTCAAAAGAATCCTGCAGATGCTGGAAATTGAAAACAAAGACTAAAATAGGACTAGCATTTGTAGTTCTGATGAAGGGTCTCAGTCCCAAAGTATTGACTCCGTTTCCCTTTCTGTAGACTCTGTGTAGCTGACTAAGTACAGTATTTTTTGTTTTAGCTCTAATATAATATATTTAATCATTTCTGTGTCCTGAAGTGTTTCACACAGATACTCAATGATTGCTGACAATGGAGTGTTGTAACATCAGCCAACACAGCAGCCAGTTTACACGTAACTACATCCCAAACAGCTACATGATAAATGATAAGCTCATCTTTTGGGGAGTTGTTGAATTTTTGAATACATAATCCAAATTGTGGTTAAGGAGTCAGCTTGAAAAATGTGGACAGCAGAGTGGCGCAGTTGGTAGAGTCACTGCCTCACGGCTCTGAGGACCTAGGTTCAATCCTGACCTTGGCTACTCTCTATGTGGAGTTTGCATGTGTTTCCATAAGCTGTTCCACTTTCCTCCCACATCTCAGGCGTGTGCAAATCAGATGAATTAGCCAATGCAAGTTCCCCTTGGTGTGCTGGTGAAGGTTTGAATTGGGGAGAATTGAGGATAATCAGATGGAAATGGTATTAGTATGTGCTTGATGGTTCGGCATGGGTACATGGGCCTATTTCTACACTGTCACTCTCTTTGAATCTTCCTCTCTCTATCAAGCCTGTGCCATTTAGACCAGCACAATTAGTTCCAAGCTTGGGATCTTTCTCTTCAACCCTGTGAATGTCTATCAAGGCAAGATCCAATTCCTCCTCAAAGCCATGGCTTAATCTGATCTTGCCATGCCTCGTCTGTAAATCCCAGCTCGCAACTACTTGTCATGTAAAAACAATTCTTCCTCATTTCTTCTTTACCCTTCAGCTTATGATCTTTTCACCAATTCATTACTTACTTCAATTGCTTTGTTTTGAACACTTCTATCAAAGTATTATTAGCCAGAACACATGAGTCATGGGCTGTTTCCTATCCACCTGACAGTGATGCAGGGTGAGAGATCTAAAAGTCTGCTGCTCCAAGTGGGAGCTTTCACTCTGTATTGATATTCCAGTCATAGTGCCAGGCTACAGACTTGTGCTCGATGCTGACGCTCAAACCAATCAAAGTTCCAACTCAAAGGTGGCAGCAGGCTTGGCTATTTGGAACTAACTTGGATTAATTCAGACAAGCTGACGCAACCAGGCCAAGAGAATGGGATATTAACAGAGAAAAATGTAACACAGGGAATATAGAAAAACATAAAAGTAAAGATCTTTCTTGTATAGAAGCGTGAATTAAAATACAACCCGAGAGCCCAGCGATGTACATATTGGACTGGGTCTGGATTACAGCAACCACACCCTCTGCTCATGCTCACAAACTCTGTGGCAGGCACATTGCTAAAGTGGGTGAAGGAAACCAGGGAATGATTTAGGGTGTAGTTCTGAGCATGTGCAGTGATCTTATTCCAAAATAAAAGATCCTCAGGAGAGCTGACAGAGTAGACATTGAGATACTCTACGTGTGGGACAACCACAAATGCAGGATCACAGATACAAACTGGAGGGCTGGTCATTTAAAACTTCAGGAGAAAATTCTTCCCTCAGAAGGTAGAGAGTCTCTGGAGTTCCCTGTGGCCGAAGGCATTGGAGGCCAGACCATTCAATATATTTGATAGAGAGAAAGATGAATTCTGACAGAGAAGAGGGATTGAGCTTAACAGAGATCAAGCGAGATCATGTTGAATGGTGGGATAGGCCTGAGGGATCGAGTGGCCTACTCCAGCTCCTATTTTCTTGTGTTGTGGAATTCACAAAAAAATCCAAATTATTTAATCCCGCCTTAATTAGTATTTCTGGGTATCAATAGAATATTTATATTTCTAAAGCTAGTTGGGGTTTTCTGAAGTGTGATATTTGCACCATAGAGGCTAACAAAATATACAACATTTACAAAAAATCTACAGGTGTTTGAGGCATAATTTTTCAAACTTATTATACTAATGAGCAGCAAGACCTTTAAATCAGTGAGCTTAATGTCAACTGTTCCTCTGTGGTGTGAACAGAATTAATTATAGGTCAGGACCAACGTTCTTCGACAATCTCTCCCACTTGAGAGAGTTAACTCATTCACTGATGTTCTCACAGTCCCACAGTATGGGCATTAAAAGACCACCTGTACAGAGACAGACCATTCAGTGGATCCTGCGGAATGGATATTAAAAGAGCACGTCTACAAAGAATCCAGAGAAGGAGTGAGCCAACCTTTGAAATTTCAGCAATGATGTCTGAGACACAACAGATTCTGCAGATGCTGGAAATCTTAACCAACAAAGTGCTGGAAGAACTCACCAGGTTGAGCAGCTTCTATGGAAGGAAATGAACAGTAGACTTTTCAGTCCAAGGCTGGAAAGGAAAGGGGTCATTCTCTTTCATCACTCTTCCTCCACCCACCTACCTTCCCCCTCACCTGGATTTAACTATTTCCTGCCAGCTTGTTCTCCTCCTCCTCCTCCTTCCTCTTTTTTCTGGCTCCTATCCATTTCCATTCCAGTCATATAACCATAAAACAATTACAGCACAGAAACAGGCCATCTCGGCCCTTCTAGTCCGTGCCGAACACTTACTCTCACCTAGTCCTACCGACCTGCACTCAGCCAATAACCCTCCATTCCTTTCCTGTCCATATAGCTATCCAATTTAACTTTAAATGACAATATTGAACTTGTTTCAACCACTTTTGCTGGAAGCTTATTCCACACAGCTACCATTCTCCGAGTAAAGAAGTTCCCTCTCATGTTACCCCTAAACTTTTGCCCTTTAACTCTCAACTCATGTGCCCTTGATTGAATCTCCCCCACTCTCAATGGAAAAAGCCTATCCACTTCAACTCTATCTTTCCCCCTCATAATTTTAAATACCTCTATCATGTCCCCCCTCAACCTTCTACACTCCAAAGAATAAAGACCCAACTTGTTCAACCTTTCTCTGTAACTTAGGTGATGAAACCCGGGTAACATTCTAGTAAATCTTCTCTGTACTCTCTCTATTTTGTTGACATCTTTCCTATAATTCGGTGACCAGAATTGTACGCAATACTCCAAATTTGGCCTTACCAATGCCTTGTACAATTTCAACATTACATCCCAACTCCTATACTCAATGCTCTGATTTATAAAGGCCAGTATACCAAAAGCTTTCTTCACCACCCTATCCACATGAGATTTCACCTTCAGGGAACTATGCACCATTATTCCTAGATCCCTCTGTTCTACTACGTTCTTCAATGCCCTACCATTTACCATGTATGTCCTATTTTGATTAGTTCTACCAAAATGTAGCACCTCACATTTATCAGCATTACACTCCATCTGCCATCTTTCAGCCCACTCTTCTAACCGGCCTAAATCTCTCCGCAAGCTTTGAAAACCTACTTCATTATCCACAACTTAGTATCATCTGCATACTTACTAATCCAATTTACCACCCATCATCCAGATCATTAATGTATATGACAAACAACACTGGACCCAGTACAGATCCCTGAGGCACACCACTAGTCACTGGCCTCCAATCTGACAAACAGTTATGCACCACTACTCTCTGGCGTCTCCCATCCAGCCACTGCTGAATACATTTTACTACTTCAATGTTAATACCTAATGATTGAACCTTCCTAACTACCTTCCATGTGGAACCTTGACAAAGGCCTTACTGAAGTCCATATAGACAACATCCACCGTTTTACCCTCGTCAACTTTCCTAGTAACCTCTTCAAAAAATTCAATAAGATTTGTCAAACATGACCTTCCACGCACAAATCCATGTTGACTGTTCCTAATCAGACCCTGTCTATCCAGAAAATTATATTTACTATCTCTAAGAATACTTTCCATCAATTTACCCACCACAGACATCAAACTCACAGGCCAATAATTGCTAGGTTTACTCTTAGAACCCTTTTTAAACAATGGAACAACATGAGCAATACGCCAGTCTTCCGGCACCATCCCCTTTCTAATGACATTTGAAATATTTCTATCAGAGCCCCTGCTATTTCCACACTAACTTCCCTCAAGGTCCTAGGGAATATCCTGTCAGGACCTGGAGACTTATCCACTTTTATATTCCTTAAAAGTCCTGAAGTCTTGGCCCAAAACATTGACTGTTTATTCCATAGATGCTGCCTGTCCTTCTGAGTTCCTCGAGCACTTTGTTTGATGTTTGTAAATTGGGATGATTGACCCCTAACAACCACTGCCATCTTCCTTTGTGCACCTATTCATACTTGTGTTTTTTCCTCATGGCCATTCACTTTTCCTTGATGCCACACTCGGTCAAGTGAGGGCAGTTTCTCTCAATCCACCTCACAAATGGAGCTCTTTGGTCCATTTGTGAAACAAGGATGTTTAACCAATCAGTTCTGGCTCCAAGTAGTCCTGAGGCAACTCAGCCAGTATTGTGGACAGATTATTGTTGAGCAATTACTGCTTTATGATGCTGTGGATGACATGCTCTACATAAAGTCAAAGTAAGTGGCAGCTGGTTCTCCTTGTGGCTCAGACATTCAGTCCCTTCATCTGATCTTGAAAATGTAGTTGACATATGTCTAATCTGGTCAGCATTCTGGGCAGTGAGTACGGGGGCTCTCAGTTCAGCGCTGAAAGAGAACTTTAAAAATTGGTAATGGGTTCATTATTATTGCATGTACTTTGATGCAATGAAAAACTTTGCATGCACACCAGCCTATGCATGTCATTTCACCACATCAGTACACTGATTAGCGGAAAGTAAAAGCAACAACAGAATTATGGTATTATGGTTACGCAGAAGGTACTGTAGCAAGGCTATCTTTAAAAAAAAGTTCAGAACAGTTTTACAAATAGTGCAGTGATGTAGTGTTGCTGCAGGCAGTGTTTCATTGTACCTCTACCTTCCATACTTGTGCTCATAACAATAAACTCCACATGAACTAGTCTCTTACATTTACTATTACTGCACTAATTTCACATTGATGATTTTGAATTTGCACCCAAGTTTGCATATTTACCATCCATTCATTTCCATAAGAAGGTTTAAATAGACAACCATGCAAGATCTGTTTGAGCACTAGTAACCCGAGGGGTGGCTTGAGAGTTGGTTTCAGTAACACACGAACCATGCCGGCAAGATCTGGTCCTTGGATGTTGAAACGTCTGAGGTGTTCTTCTCTGCCACCGTCACCCTGGGGACTGTTATTTTTTTTCTATGAAAGAAATCTAGAGATGTATGGTTAACGTAGGAGGCTGTTGTTGCGGGAGATTGTCTCCCTGAATGGTAGAACAGGCATGAGGGGGTGAAAGATCTCCCCGCTACTTTTATTTCTTTTGTGCACGTTCCAACTATTTCAGTATCCCATGGTCAGTTTTTTTCCTGTGTATTTGATGTAATAATCATACCCTTTTCTGTGCTTTAATATGTTTCATCTGGGGCATTTTTAAAATTATTTAATGCTGAATTCAAAGCCTGTAACTACAGCTGGGATTGAGAACTGGTTGGAAGAACTGAGTCTGCTTGAGGTTCCAAGCAATATCCCAGTGTGAAACTCAATGAGGCAGTTAATTCCCCTTTTGGATCTCTTTTTTCTTTGAATCTGCCTGGAGATAGAAGTTGTGAGGGCATGGCCCAAAGTGTTGAGGATCCCACTCATACCAACGATGTATTTTCTGTGTCAGGTATGCTCACAGTGATGTCAGGCAGTTTTCTAGAGCTCATTTTGAATGTTGGGCAAAAAATAAACAAGTGCTCAGCAGATCAGGCAGCTTCCGTGTGAGAAATGGATGGTCAGGTATCAGGTTCAGACCCCTGGCTCCATTTTGAGTGTTCACAGGAGAAATATCCCCAGTGATTTTGAGGCATGCCTCAATGCAAGTGATCTGTAACCCTGCTGCTTTCCTTCCCTGCAAGAAAAAGGGGCTTCTCTGAGCAGGAATCAGCCCAGTGCTGGAAACCCAAGGCTGGTGGCTTCCTTCAAGCATATCTACTAACCTGCTTTTCCATTGTTTGGTCACTCTGTTATGGGAACAATGTGATTAAACTGCAAAGAGTACAGAACTGATTTATGAGAATGCTGCCGGGACCAGAGGGTCTGAGTTATAGGGAGCATTTGTCCAGGCGATGTCTTTATTCATTTGAATGTAGGAGAACAAAGGGCAGTCTCCTAGAAATGTTTAAAGTTATTAAAGGAATGGATAAGGTCAAGGGTAATAATCTTCTCCCTTCTGTGGTGGAGATCAAAATGAGAGGGCAGTTGTTTACAGTGAGAGGGGAAAGATTTAAAAGGAGCCTGAGGGGCAAAATTTTTACGCAGAGGGTCATGAGTACAAGCTGCCAGAGAAAGTGGTTGAGCCAGGTACAGCAATATCATTTAACAAGCACTTCGATAGGTAAATGCAGGAGCGAGGCTTAAAGAACATAGCCAAGCACAAGAAATTGGGACCATGTTCATGGGCACTAAGATGGTGCAGGCAATATACAGTGACATTTTCTGGGCAGCTGACAAAGCTACTAGTTATTCTACTAAGTATACTCCTTCTGGACTATTAGCGCTGCAATCTGCAGTCTGTAATTGTCTTTTTGAACTGTCTGAATGATCTGGTGTTTTGCGATCCCCTGAAGGATTTGGCGAAATGGACTCTCAAGAATGCAGGTACTGCCATTGTTACAGTAGCCATTGCTGGGGCAGAAAGCCCGAGACCCCCCTGACTGGAGTGTCAGGGCCTGAGAAAGAGAAATGAACCAATGTTCAGCCGATTTAAGCGCCGAGCCAGATTAAAAAGATTAAGACATCGAGGCTGAGGGCAGGGATCGAACTGGTGTTCAGCTCACTTTCCCATGTCAGCCATGATTCCTCCACCTAAGCCTGCATTGTCTGCCTGGATATGACCGTTCTGCCTCTCTTCTCTCTGCTACCATTGGGATGGTGGTGCAGGGGTCTTGGGTCTGTGGCCAGGTTTGGAAGTAGTTGTTGCCCTGCATCTGTCAGGCTCCAGGATCAGCTTCACGCCTCAGCGCTGAACTGGATCCGAGACTGTGGACTCACTTTCCAGGACTCTGTCATTGATATTCTGTGTAATATTTGTTTACTTCTTTTTATTGTTTGCAAGATCTGTTCTTTTTTTTTGCACATTGGATGTTTGTTGGTTTTTGTTGTGTGGGGTGTTTCATGGATTCCATTGTGCTTCTTTGTTTTGTGCTGCCTCAGGGTTGTACATAGTATACATACTTAGATAGTGTATTTACTTTGAACTTTGAACCATAGTCAGCATAGACTGGTTGGGCCGAAGGGCCTGCATCTGTGGGGTATTGCGCGATTGACTCTATCTATTCCTCAATTTCCTAGCCTCCTCCTCCACCATCTTGCTCATCCCTCTCCCCGATCCTCTCACTGATCCCACAACCTGACTGCCTGAGGGCCTAAACTCACAGGCATCCAACCGGTTCAGCATCCTCACTTAGCAGTACACCAATCACCGCCAGGCCAAGGACCCCCACTCACAACCATGGCTCAACAACATCCATCTGAATCAACCACGACCACTCCTAACACTACTGGAAATCCCCAACTTCCCCACCTCCCACCAGCAATTGCCCGACCCAACCACCAATACCTCATCCAACTCGGGGACATAGCCTCAAGGAATAGATTTAGGATGGAAATGAGGAAAAACTTCTTTTCAAGTGCATTGGCCTTCATCAATTGTGGGATTGAGTTTAAGAGCCGAGAGGTTATGTTGCAGTTATGTGGAACCCTGGTCAGACCCCACTTGGAGTACTGTGCTCAATTCTGGTCGCCTCACTACAGGAAGGATGTGGAAACCATAGAAAGGGTGCAGAGGAGATTTACAAGGATGTTGCCTGGATTGGGGAGCATGCCTTATGAGAATAGATTGAGTAAACTCGGCCTTTTCTCCTTGGAACGACGGAGGATGAGAGGTGACCTGATAGAGGTGTACAAGATAATGAGAGGCACTGATCGTGTGGATAGTCAGAGGCTTTTACCCAGGGCTGAAATGGCTAGCACGAGAGGGCATAGTCTTAAGGTGCTTGGGAGTAGGTGTGGAGGAGATGTCAGGGGTAAGTTTTTTTACGCAGAGAGTGGTGAGTGCGTGGAATGGGCTGCCGGCAACGGTGGTGGAGGTGGAAACGATAGGGTCTTTTAAGAGACTCCTGGAAGGGTACATGGAGCTTAGAAAAATAGAGGGCTATGGGTAACCTTGAGTAATTTCTGAGGTAGGGACATGTTTGGCACAGCTTTGTGGGCCGAAGAGCCTGTATTGTGCTGTAGGTTTTCTATGTTTCTAATAATGAATCTGTGGAATTCTCTGCCCAGCGAAGTGGTAGAGCCTACCCCATTAAGCACTTATATTTAAGACACAGTGAGATAGATTTTTGCGTAGCAGAGGAATTAAAGGTTATAGGGAAATGGCAGTTGGGTGGAGTTGAGCCCACAGCCAAACATCACAATCTTATTGAATGGTGGAGAAGGCTTGTTGGGCCAGAAAGCCTTCTGCTGCTCTGTTTCTTATTTCTTATGTTCTTAGCCCTTTAGCCTGACCCCTCACCTCCCTCTCTGTTCCCTGCAGTGGCAGGGCAGATGAAAGGTGGTCCCTTATCCCATGTAAGGTGGACACGGTTGCACCCAGAAGGGAGCTTTCAGTCAGTGTCTGGAGTGGTTTCCGTCTGTCCGAGCAGCACAGACTCCTGCATCACTCGTGCAGGTGCGGTTTGTTTTCAGCGTCGCGTGGGTTGCCGTTGTGTATTTACTGTGGGCTCTTGTGAATGTTTGTTACTTTATCAGCCATTGTTGGTATTCAGGGGCTGTACGAGCCTGGGTGCATCTGCCTAAATATTTATGGAAGACCGCAGTGGACAGACTGGAGAAGGCGGTAAATGAAATCAGTGATTTACACAGCAAGGCTCCAGCTCTCAGCATGCAGCCCACGCAGAGCTCGACGTTCAACTGGGAGACAGCCTTTGCTTCTTTCTGTTTGTGAATCTTCTGAAGGCGAGCAGCCTTGTTATTTTAACCCTTCTTCCTCTTCCTTCTGTTCCCTGATCCCCATCAACACTGGCAGATACACCTTGGAGCTGAGTTGTCTTCTTCATGTTGCTGAGCCTCTGTGGATGCTGAGAGAGCTGATTCCTGTGGCTGGAATAACAGGCTTTGTCTCTAACTGCCTCTGGCTGTGTACTTGAATTGCCTTGTGTGTTATTCATGATGTTGGATAATTAGCCAGAACCACATTATCTGAACAAAATGTCAGTCCTCACTATACCCCCTGCAATTCCTCCACTGCACGACCCCCCCCCACATCACTGCCTCCCTCTTTAGCTACTGATGAGACCCATTCATAGCATGAATATTGTGGAGAATAATTAAACATGTGATGTTGCCATGGTAATGTGTCTTGCAAGGATGTGTGTTTACACTCAGGTGAGAGATAGACTGCAACATCGGTCTTGGTAATGGTTTTGTTTTGAATTCTTAAATATATATGACCTCCACCTTTTCTCTTGTGCAAAGTGCTTCATGTAGTGCAGATGAATCAGTGCAGAATCTGTCTTTTGCATATCTCCTATTGGAGAAGATAAAGGCATTCTCCATACGCTTAATAGAAAAATCATATTATATGCAGAGTGAAAGTACCCTCCAAACCAATCTCTCTGTTGTTGAAACAAACTTGATCATCCAGTTAGCATTTCAGTGGCGTGGCATTAAAGGAACAGCAAACATTAAAGCATTGGCAATGTAAGCAGGCGAGTTGCTTGCATCCCATGGTCCTCCTACACATGGTATAACTGAATGAATAGATAGGCTGCAGATCACAAGAAAGAGGCTCCTTTCCAACGGTGTGCTTTGTTCTGGTGGGGTGGAGATACGCCTCTACCAAAGGAGGTGTAAGGTGCTCCTTCCCTCCGCTAGTCCTGTGGGTCACCCTTGGGCAAGGTGTGGCACGTGCTTATCTCCCCCTCCCCCCACTGATCAGGGTCTCGTGAAGCCATTGGAGCAGGTGGTAGATAGTCATATAAGAACCTGGTGCATATCACAAGTCCTGGTTATGTGACCACTGATGCCAGGCAGACAATCTCCAAGGAGTATTGATAATGGCTGGGGTCACCTGTCTTGTAAAGACACTGCCCAGAAGAAGGCAATGGCAAACTGCTTGTGTAGAGAAATATGCCAAAAATAAAACACGGTCAAAGACCTTGATCGCCTACATCGGTGGTCCCCAACCACCAGGCCGCGGACCATTACCGGTCCGCAAAGCATGTGCTGCCGGGCCGCGAGGAAACGATGTGATTTGGTGATATGAGTCAGCTGCACCTTTCCTCATTCCCTGTCACGCCCACTGTTCAGCCATTATGCACGCGAGGTCATTACGCACGGGTCATCCATGTCAGCGCGGGAAGGAGATCAACTCCTCGAGCTTGCAAATGACGGCGGGCTGAAAAATATGTTTGACATAACGTCTCCGCCGGCATTCTGGATCAAAGTCAAGGCTGAATATCCTGAGATAGCCACGAAAGCACTGAAAACGTTGCTTCCATTTCCAACACATCTCTGCAATGAATGCAACGAAAACTAAATTGCGGAATAGACTGGACATAAGGAACTCCCTTCGAGTATCGCTGTCTCCCATCACCCCTTGATAGGACCGTCTTGTTGCAGGGAAACAAGCCCAGGGCTCCCACTGATTCAGTGATGTTGGTCTGTTGCAACAATTTTATATGTTCATACAGGGAAAATATGCGCTGTGTGTTTAATATCCAAACGTTACTTAAAATGTTATGATGCTATTGACATATAGCCATATAACAATTACAGCACAGAAACAGGCCATCTCTGCCCTTCTAGTCCGTGCCGAATGCTACTCTCACCTAGTCCCACCCACCTGCACTCAGCCCACAACCCTCTATTCCTCTCCTGTCCATATAGCTATCCAATTTTTCTTTAAATGATAATATCGAACCTGCCTCTACACTTCTACTGGAAGTTCGTTCAACACTTACTTCAAGCTCCCCTGTCCTCCCCTGATAAATGACTTATCACTATATTCATGTGAGGAAAATATGCGCTGTGTGTTTAATATTAAATTCATTAGATAAACCCTTTTAGAAACAAAATTGAGTGTATTAGCCACTTATCACCTATATTCCGGTCGTGATTAACACAACCCCATAGAACAGAATCGCCAAAAATGATTTGTAAAAAAAAATCGGCACGTACACGTATGTGACCTGGTGCCCACGCAAGGCTTCATGGTCATTGTAGTCTTTCTCGGGGTAAACACAAGGTATTTAACTGCTACTCTTGTCCGTTGGTAATCCTACCCCCTCCCCCCCGGCCGGTCCGCAAGAATATTGTCAATATTAAACCGGTCCGTAGTGCAAAGAAAGTTGGGGACCCCTGGCCTACATCATATAACATGGCACATGATGATGATGCTTTTCCCTGAAGATCAAGCAATAATAAGATTTCCAAATGAAGGGTCTCAACCCAAAGCATCGACTGTCTATTCCCCTCACAGATGCTGCCACTGAGTTCCACCAGGATGTTGTTTGTTACAATAGATTCAAGCTTCTGCAGTCCCTTGTGTTTCAGCAAAAAGAATTGAAGTATGTAATGGAAAAGGCTACAAAATTGTGGTGGATACAGCCCAGTCCATCACAGGCAAAACCCTCCCCACTATTCAGCACACTTACATGGAGCACTGCCACAAGGAAGCAGCATCCATCATCAGACTCCCACCATCTCTGCCGCCTTCTACCTACTGCACTCAGGCAGGAGGTACAGAATTCTTAGACACCACACCACCAGGCTCAGAAACATTGATTACCCTACAGTCATCAGGCTCCTGAAATGGTGTGGATAACTTCAATCACTACCACGCTGAACTGATTCTGTGAATCAGTTTGTTGTCTTTTGCACATTAGTTGTTTGTGTCGCTTTACGTGTAATTTTTTTTTTAGTAAATTCGATCGTATTTCTTTTATTCCCTATAAATGCCTGCAAGAAAAGGAACCTCAGGTTATAAATAGTAACACATAGAGTATGTACTTGAGTAATAAATTTATTTTCAACTTTGAATTTTTGGGAGGTTATGCACACAAAATGCTGGAGGATCTCAGCAGGCCAGGCAGCACTTTGGATGCCCACCATGAAGAAGTTCAAATCTTTGATGTCCAGCATCTGCAGATTTTCTGTTGTTTTTGGGGGGTTAGCTGGCCACTGTAAATTGCCTTGAATGTGCAGGTGAGCAGTAGAAGGGTCAGAGCCTTCTCCATTTCCTGAGGAGACTGAGGTCCTTTAACATCTGCCGGACGATGCTGAGGATGTTCTAAGAGTCTGTGGTGGCCAGTGCGATCATGTTTGCTGTTGTGTGCTGGGGCAGCAGGCTGAGGGTAGCAGACATCAACAGAATCAACAAACTCATTCGTAAGGCCAGTGATGTTGTAGGGACGGAACTGGACTCTCTGACGGTGGTGTCTGAAAAGAGGATGCTGTCCAAGTTGCATGTCATCTTGGACAATGTCTCCCATCCACTACATAATGTACTGGTTGGGCACAGAAGTACATTCAGCCAGAGACTCATTCCACTGAGATGCAACACAGAACGTCATAGGAAGTCATTCCTGCCTGTAGCCATCAAACCTTACAACCCCTCCCTTGGAGGGTCAGACACCCTGAGCCAATAGGCTGGTCCTGGACTTATTTCCTGGCATAATTTACATGTTACTATTTAATTATTTATGGTTTTATTACTATTTAATTATTTATGGTGCAACTGTAACGAAAACCAATTTCCCCGGGGATCAATAAAGTATGACTATGACTATAGAATCTGTGGGGAGTTGATGAAAATATGGGGAGAATAAAACATGTGGCTAAATTCATATTAGGGTAACTTGGCAATTATATTCATCATGGACCTGGTGAGCCACAAGGCCTGTTGTAGTGCTGTATCACTCTTGGATTCTAAAGTCCAATTAATTGTCATATGCACAAGTGCAAGCATACACAGGTGTAATGAAAATTTTACTTGCGGCTGCATCACAAGCATATGGCATCAGATACACAAGGAAAATATGAAGATAAATTACACATTTTTTACAATTAAAACAGAAATCCAAGGTCCGTTTTTGTGTAATGTGATCAAATTGGTCAGAGTGTTCCTTAACTGCTGTGATGAAGGTTGTGCCAGTTAGTAGAAGAACTGGATGGGTGAAAGCAAGTAATTGTTCTTGAACCTGGTGATGTAGGACTTCAGGGCTACTGTACTTCCTACCCAATGGTAGTTGTGAGAAAATGGTAAGGCCTGGATGGTGGAACTAATACTTAAGACAGACTATTTTGGGTTGTTATAATCCCCAGTGGGATAAGGACTTGGCTTTGTTTGATATAGTTTACTAAATTTAAAGAAATATTGTTGAATTTCTATTCTATTAAGAGATAGTATTTCCAGTTCGCTGACTTTGGGAGTTGTCTGTAAACACATATGGTGATTATGCACTTGTAATGTTCAATCAGGATTGTGGGTCTGGCAAATGATATAGAAAGCATTCTCTGTGAATAGGTATATTAATCATTTATTTACAAGCAGTTTAAATTTGACCAAACATTCATGTCCCCAACTTACAGACGCTACAAAGCTGAATACTCAACAAACATACTTAGCTAAAACTGCATGCAGAGCATACCTTCCCAATTGTCATGTCTTAAACAAAGGAAGAGAGAGCAACCTCCTTCCACGCGCTATTTTATATATCCAGGATATTTGAAACTGGACACCAGGCAGCTATCCAATGGGAAAAGCAGCTGCAGCTTGGAAACTAACCAACCACAACAGGAGCAATTTTCGACAATCAGATTAAGGCATGCCCCCACTGGACACTATTCTGTTGTAATACAAGGTAAACTTTAGCTAAAAGGAATGGAAGGGGCCTTTTCTTGTGGTCAGAGTTCAGCTATGTATCACTGGGAAAATCACATATGATTTCCCAGTGATTCCTTGGACCAGAGTGGAGAAGAATTTTAGGGCTCTCAATGTGGCCGGCTAAGGTGACCCTGAGTCTTCATCTGCTCTGGACAGGCTCCTCCATCAATCCAGCGTACCACCACATAGAGGAGAATCAGAATCAGGTTTATTATCACTGACATACGTTAAATTTGTTACAGTGCAGGACATAAAATATTACTATAAGTTACAATAATAAATAAAATAAATAAATATAGCAAAGAGGAATAGTGAGATAGTGTTTATGCCTTCATGGACCACTCAGATTATGTGATGGCAGAGGGGAAGCCAATTGCTTGGGTTACTTTTACCATTTGATGTTGGGGTGGAAATCCATAGCACTGTGTCCTTGTAGTAACCTGCCTCCTCTATCACCAAGAGCCAGCCCAGATTGATTGAATGAGATTGTAGGAAGCAATTTTTAAATAACTTAATGCAGCCTCAACATAACACTATTACAGCTATTGCAGCGACATGGGTTCAGTCCCACTGCTGCCTGAGAGGGGTTTGCATGCTCTCCCTGCGATGGCAAAGGATTCCCCCCGGTGCTCCAGTGTCCTCCCACGTCCGGGCTGGTTGGTTAATGGGTCACATGGGTGTAACTGGGCAGTGCAGCTTGTTGGGCCAGAAGAGCCGGTTATCATGCTGTCTTTCTTTTCTTTTTCCAATATTTTTTATTGGTTTCTATATAGGCAATTACAGAGTCCAAGAGAATACATATTATAAAACAAAAGAAAAAGTATAATAATATCATATACAGTATATTGAATCACATTAACGAACTCCTTACTCTATATGCATATAGATTAGATTAATTTGTGTATTAGAATATAAACAATTTTATTAAAAAAAATTATCTACACCCAGTACTGAAGTCGAAGCTGTTTGGGAAAAAAAAAACAAGAACTTATCAGATAATAAGATATGCCATTAACCAACCTCTTTACTTTAACAAAAGGTCAAAGATTATGAAAATAATTTAAAAACGGCCCCGACAAATTTTGAAAATCTTGGTTAGATTCGGAAATTGAACAACGAATCTTTTCTAAATTTAGGCATGCCATAACATCCCGTAACCACTGAGCATGATTAGACGGAACAGCATCCTTCCATTTAAACAAAAGCGCCCTTCCAGCCATAGGAGAGATAAAAGTCAGAATGTGCAGATCAGATGTCTTCATAATGATATCTTTCCTTCCAACAATACCAAATAGGGCAGTCAAAGGATTAGGCTTATAATTTACTTTAAAGAGTACAGAAAAAATTTGGAATACTTCCTTCCAATATTTTCCAAGACTTGGACATGTCCAAAACATATGAATAAATGTGTTACACCTATCACAGTAGGGAGGTATACAGTATCCATATAAAAACGAGATAACTTATCCTTAGTCATATAAGCCCTATGAACCACTTTAAATTGTAGAAGGGAATGATGGGCACATAATGATGAAGTATTAACCAATTTAAAATCTCATTCCAAGTTTCTTCAGAAATTGAGGTCTGTAAATCTTGTTCCCAAAGATTTTTAATTTTGTCTAAAGAACCATTTCTCAACAACATATCATAAGTATTGGATATTGAACCATTATAGAATGATTTCATATTAAGAATTTCATCTAATACATTCTTATCAGGATTATTAGGAAATGTATATAATTGAAATTGCAGAAAATCTCTAATTTGTAATGTTACGTACCCCGTCACTGGGTTGCCAAACCAGCAGAAATGGATCACTCAGTTGGAGTCTGGATTACTGGAACTAAGAAAGTTTTATTAAAGAAACAAGCAACACGGTACTCTAATCAAAAGGATAATAAATACAACAGTTCAGCAATGATAAACACACATGTACACAGAACTAGGATAACAGGATCAATCAAGCTCTATCGTCGTCTAGGGGTAAATGACCAGTTTCAAAGTGACGCAAAGTTCAGTTCAATTGAGTTCAGTTCAGTTCACAGTAATCACTGCCGTGGCGGTGGACAGCGGGGGAAGGAGAGAGAGAGCGAAAGCGAATGAATATTCAAAACGGCTTCCACACAGACCTTCGATATTCCTCGCAGTCAGCGTTCGGGCGAGCCCTTTGTAATGTCTTCTGAGGTCACTGACTGTGACCTCTCCGTTTCAGATACGATCGTTCCTCTGCAGTGAACCTGGCACCCGGGCAAGGGCGGACACATACCAGGTTCCCGCCGATCGTACCTTTTCCACCCTGTGCATCTATGGCTTGGTCCCGCAATCAGCCCTCCAAAAACTCCCACCGACTTGTGGGAGGCGCACCGCTTCCAGGGTCTCGTTACCTCATGGTGTCGTGTGTGTCCTGCCTTAGCGAACTTGTCCCTTTTTATCCCCCTGCTGGGGTATTGCCTGTCCATCACACTTCAAACAGTTCAGGGTTCAAAAAGGAGCCGATCTTGCCAGCTCTCAGACCGTGTCTCCTTCCGTTAAACTTTCCGTCTCTTTATTAATATTTCCAAATGCTGCTCCATTGTCTTCCGTATCTCTCTTTCTCCTGAAGATAGGTGGCAGATCAACTGTTGATCCCACTGGTGCCAGCACAGGACAGTTAACATCTTAATCTATGTGTACTCTTTGTAACCCTCTTTCGTCACAGTAAGTAACGAAAAAAATGGGTTTTTGGTAAACTATATTTAGTTGACAATTGTTCAAACTAAGAAAGACTTCCTCCAACAAACAGATCCCAGGAATATGTAATGCCCAATCTTTCCCATTGTTTAAAAACTACATCAGTCTAGAAGGCTTAAAAAAATAATTTTAAAAAATGGGACTAGAAAGACAGAATCTCAATAAACAGAAGTGTTTTCTAAATTGTATCCAAATCCTCAAAGTATGTTTGACTACCACATTTTCAGTTATCTTACTTAAGGATAAAGGAAGTGAAGATCCCAAAAGGGAGATAATAGAAAAATTTTTAACCAAGTTAGCTTCTAAAGAAACCCGCCTGGGACAGTCCTCGTGATTAATATAGTATAACCAAAACGTGAGATTCCGTATATTAGCTGCCCAGTAATAAAACCTAAAATTTGGTAAAGCTAAACCTCCATTTTTTTTTAACTTTATGCTGTAGAGATCATGCTGTATTTCTAAATAAATGAAATAAAATAGAAATAATTGCAATGGATACACGTTTCCACATTCCTTACAGCGTCACATTAATCTCAAAGTGACCCAGTCAGTCATGGCAGCAATTTGAAAGCAGGGTCTTAAGGAAACGATTCACAAAGCAAGAATAATCAGAGAATAAGATGTTCGCACATAGAGAAGCTCCTCGATATTTCAGCTATCAGCTTGTTTTTTGCCCCTTGCCGATGATAGTGGGCCATTAATAAATGATGATTTACATAGTCTGCAGCTGTGAATGCTGATCCCCAAATCAGAGCAAAGGCAAAGGCAGACGGACTGCAGGTGAAGTCTACTGTAATTGGCTAGATGTGACCCACTAGTCCTCAGCCCTAATCAATGGGCTACATCCACAGCAACTAAGTAATCTATAATTATCGTTCACTGATCTGGGTTTCTTGATTCATGCTTTACATGCTAAGTAACCCATGGACAATATTGATGTAAGTTCTAAGCTGTTCTTTCATGCCCCTAAGTAGTCAGTTTATGAAAACCTACAGACTCCCAAATTGCCAGCTTTCTTGCAATTACTTTTTCTCCTTGATCTTTCCCTTCTGTACTGCTCTTTCTGATCCATACTGGTTCTCCTGACCACACCGTTCTGACTTCCTCTGGAGCTTGGCTTCATCCTTAGCACTTGACTCTTCCAATTCAGAATCTATAACTACACATCCAGCTTGCTTTCTTGTGAATTTGTTTATATGAACACAATGACATTTCCATCCCCAGAAGTGCTGACCAGTTGCTCTACATCTTTGAACTTGGTTCTAACTATCCAGTTGTCATGACCTTGAAGATTTGGCACTGATCCAAGTTGAGCTGTATGAATAGTTAGTTGGCACTTCCACTAGTGATCTCCTTGTACACTTAGGTTATAGCACTTCCTATCCATGATGACACTTCTAAAGTTTCTGACTGAGGCTCACAATCTGATTTGTTGCACCAATTATTAACCTTTCTCAACAGGCAAGAAGCAAGATAGTGATATTTTGGGTTGAAATTCTCCATCTAGACTGCAGATGAAGGATCTCAATCTGAAATGGCGATTGTCCATTTCTCTTCACAGATATTGCCTGCCCAGCATCTTGCTTGTTGTTGCTCCAGATTTCAGCATCTACCATTTCGTGTACCTCCAACCCTTTGTTCTCATGTTGACGCTTCCCAACATTTTATTTTAAATCCTATCCATGTTTGACTTGCTAAATTAGTCCATGAAAATGAAGTGGTGGTCATTCTGAGCTGGTTCACCTCTTTTCACAGTGGCCTCTACACTACTCCAGCCTTGTTGTTCACTGGCATAACAACACTTTGATGGAACTTCAAACTGACATTGTGACTGGCTTTTGGGGATGTGCTTAAACCAGACCAACAAATAATGCTGTCAGATATTTAATATCTGAATGGTTTATATTTTTCTGATATCTTGGCCTAATTGAAAAGATGGTGGAACAGGTTCTTAATAAAACGCATGAGCAACCATAAAGGGGTCACAAGCAATGAGTTGCTTAAGTATGATTGAGGGCAATCTTTCATTTCTTTCATCACTTTTAAGAACTCTACAACTCATGTTGTCAGTATTAGTTATTCATTTAACTTTTATTAGCACATTTACACCATTTGTCAGTCTTTATGTGTAGAATCTTACTGATACTATTGTATTTCTTTGTTCTACTGTGAATACATAAAGATTTGAATCTGAAAGTAGTATCTGGTGACATATACTGTACATACGGTCTCTGGTAATAACTTTAGTTTCAACTGTGTAGTTCAAATCATTCTAAGTAAGCCTTTCGATAGTGAGTCAGGATTTCTCAAAACACTTCACTGTTAGTGCAGTCTGTTGCTGTCTAGACATTGTTGCAATTTAGGAAACACAGCAGCTAGTCTGCACAGGAACCTGCCACAAACAAGATATTGCAATTAATGCCTCCTCCGCACCCCTCCACCACTCTTCAAATCTACTTCTCAGCTTTTTTCCTCCAGTTCTGCCAAAGGGTTGTGACCTGAAACGTCAACTGTACTCTTTTTCCACAGATGCTGCCCAGCTCTGCTGAGTTCCTCCAGCATTTTGTGTGTGTTGCTCGTATTTCCAGCATCTGCAGATTTTCTCTTGTTTGTGCACTGCAAATAATGTCCACAAAGGACAAATCCTGACAGCATTGAGAACTTCCTCTCTTGAATCAGTGTCACAAAATTGCTAATTTCTCTTGACCTTCTAAACTACCTCGTTATGATCTTGTAGCTTATTGTTTACCTGCACTGCATTTCCGCTGTAAATACACTTTATTCTGCATTGTTATTGTTTACCCTGTTCCACCCCAGTGCACTGTGTAATGATTTGATTTGTTTGAAAAATATGGTAGACAATTTTTTTCACTGCATCTCAGTACATTTGACAATCATAAGCCAATTCCAATTCTTGAAAATAACATCCCATCATTTACAGTACTGTTGTATTGCTGGATCCGAATGAGGTGATATCACTTGCTAAGCTGCCACTCCGGTGGTGGTGTCTGCTATTTGTCAAGGAGGGTGCCGTGCACAATCCTGATTTGATGGAGACGGATGTGAGAGCACGGAGGAACATCTGGTGAAATTCCTGAAATGCCTGCTTCGCTGCTGCTACTACTGTGTGGTCCGAAATCTCTGGAGGAGAAGGCCCTGAGTCCTCGGCTTTGCTTGTTGCTTGGCAGCTGGGGCGGGGTCAAAGCGCTCGGCAGAGGATGGTGCTCAGAGAGGCTGTGTCGGAGGGGCTGGTTGGAGGCTCGAAGTTTTCGGATGGATTCAAAGTCCGCTGCGGTTGGGTGCATTGGCGAATTGGCGGCACTTGGAGGTTCATGACGGGGAGAGTTCCTCCCTTCTGCCGCCTGCGTGAGATGATGAGTCTATGAGACTTTTTTTTTTACCGTGCATATGGTCTTCATCAAATTACGGTATTGCTTTGCACTGTTGTAACTATATGTTATAATTATGTGGTTTTGTCAGTTTTAGTCTTGGTTTGTCCTGTGTTTTCTTGTGATATCATTCTGGAGGCACGTTGTATCATTTTTAACGCATGCATTTCTAAATGACAATAAACGACAAATGAACCGAACTGACCTAAGTTGGTCCATAATTAATCTTATTCCAATATGTGGTCCCAGACAGATTGTTACAGCTCCGACAGTCTAGTTTCAGAAACTGCGATAGGTTGCAGCTTACATCAAAAAGTTAAAGTGATGTAGATGTATCCTTTTGACCATTGCTTGACATATTCCCCTGTGAAGCATTTACTGGTTTTTAATAATGAGGTGTGTGTTTATGCCATGTTCTCATTAATTTCTGCCTTTGAACTCAGCTTGCTGTTGTGTTTCAAGACAGTCTCTGACTAATTCTGCTTATTCTCTTTCGAGCTTGCTACTTCCTGATAACTCTTATTGTAATAATCAGTACGTTTCTCACGTCTTCACCACTCAAGGGTCAACTATGCTCCTAGGGAGACATAAAGAAAAGTGCAAGACCTATTGAGTAAAGAAGCACTGAATTCTCAGAACAAAATTACTCGGGGGAAGAAATGAAGAGTAAATAACATGAAAACACCACTCTAATAACAAAATTATGTTAGTGTTATCTACACAAAATGCCAGGGGAACTCAACAGGTCAGGTAGCATCTATAGAAAGGAATAAAGAGTTGATTTTTCGGGATGAGACCCTTCATCAGGACTGCAAGACCTGCAGAGTTCCTCCAGCATTTTGTGTGTGTTACTGTGAAAATTTTACAAAAAGCATTGTTTATAACTTTACATTACATTTGCCCTTTGAATGTGGTCCATCAGTACTTCTAGATAAGTCAGTATTTACTATCCTTCTTCAGAAGACGGTGGTGGTGAGTCGACTTCATGAACCAATGTAGTCCAGTGGTGAAGTTTCTCCTAATAGCTCTGTGGGGATGGACTTCGGCAATTTCAATCAGCTGATATTGAAGAGATGACTATTAGTTTCTTAATCAGGGCAGTGGGCATCTCTGAGAAAAAGCTGCAGGCAATGGTGTCTTGGGTATCTGTTACCCTCATAGTCTGCTTGAGGTTCTACCCACCCCACTCTGTAATCACACTGAGTATATTTACTGGGATAGTGCGGAGGCGACTTTACCCAGTACTTAAGCCATGCTGGGTATACTGAACTGTATTCTCTTTATTAATAGTGATGTGTTCTCTTGCTGAAGAGCATGGTCTATCATGTCAAATCAAAAATAAAGCACAAAATGATGGAAATAATAAGCAGATTAATCAACGCTGGTGGATAAGGGAACAGAGGTAACACTGATAACCCTTCATTAGAAATGGGGGAAGTTGAGGTTAACACAAATTACAGCAGCTAGGAGACACAGCAGGTAGTGCTGCCACCTCTCTGCTCCAGGGACGTAGATCAGTCCTGACTTCAGGCACGACCTGTGCCAGTTGGGACGCTTGTTCCTCGGACACATGAGCTTCAAATGGGCTCTCTGCCCCTCACATCCCATAGGTGTGATGGTGGGTGTAATTGTTACTGCAAATTAGTGCCTGGTGCAGATGGGCGGCCAAGAAGTTAAAGGGGAGTTAATGGCCACTGTAATGTATGGGTCTGTTTCTTTTACAGCAATGACCTCTCCCCCAGCACTACATATTGATCTGTTGTCTGCGCATGTGCTGTTGTCTACGTTGTTCTCTCTCTTTCACTGCAATGTGAATACACCAGTTAAGGCCATCTCCCACCTGCTTGCTTTTATTTAATTGATATGTAGTTGTGCACAGACACAACAAATTGGCGACGAGTACGAACATGAAGGTCAGTAAATATCACCAACTATACCAACAGCTATGGGATGAAGCAGCGAGAGCTAAACAGAACAAGAAGGCCATCACAGACACTAACAAACGCCTGAGTACAGTGCATGGTCCCAGTGAGAGGCGTGCTGAATTTAAAGTGAAATTAACGTTGTGATGCCTTCAATGGAGAAAGTTGACGTATTTGATAGTGCTAATGAAGGCTGGGAGTCATATATCAAGAGGGTTGAACTGTATTATAACGTGAACAACGTGGAGGAGTGAAAGAAAGCCGCTACGCTTCCTAGCTTAATGGGTGCGAGGGCGTACAGTCTCTTACGAAACTTAGTACGCCCTGCAAAGCCAGCAAGCAAGACATTTGACAAAATTGTTACAATTTTACATAACCTCTTGAGCCCTAAACTTTTGGCAATAGCTGAGAGATTTAGATTTTACAAAAAGAATCAGTCAAAAGATGAAAAAAAAAACAACACACATCAAAGTTGCTGGTGAACGCAGCAGGGTAGGCAGCATCTCTAGGAAGAGGTGCAGTCGACGTTTCAGGCCGAGACCCTTCGTCAGGACTAACTGAAGGAAGAGTGAGTAAGGGATTTGAAAGTTGGAGGGGGAGGGGGAGATCCAAAATGATAGGAGAAGACAGGAGGGGGAGGGATGGAGCCAAGAGCTGGACAGGTGATTGGCAAAAGGGGATATGAGAGGATCATGGGACAGAAGGTCCGGGAAGAAAGACAAGGGGGGGGTGAACCCAGAGGATGGGCAAGAGGTATCATCAGAGGGACAGAGGGAGAAAAAGGAGAGTGAGAGAAAGAATGTGTGCATAAAAATAAGTAACAGATGGAGTACGAGGGGGAGGTGGGGCCTTAGTGGAAGTTAGTGAAGTCGATGTTCATACCATCAGGTTGGAGGCTACCCAGACGGAATATAAGGTGTTGTTCCTCCAACCTGAGTGTGGCTTCATCTTTACAGTAGAGGAGGCTGTGGATAGACATGTCAGAATGGGAATGGGATGTGGAATTAAAATGTGTGGCCACTGGGAGATCCTGCTTTCTCTGGCGGACAGAGTGTAGATGTTCAGCAAAGCGGTCTCCCAGTCTGCGTCGGGTCTTGCCAATATATAAAAGTCAAAAGATGAAAGCATTTCTGAATACATTGCAGAACTGCACGAACTCTCCCACTGCTGTGACTTTAGAGATGGACTTTCTGATGCATTAAGGGGCAGGCTTGTCTGTGGCATGCATAATTGAAGCACTCAATAGAGGCTACTGTCCGAAAGAGACCTAACCTTAGAACGGACAATATCATTAGAGACTGCAGCAAAGGATGCAGCAAAACTACAGAAAAAGTTAGACTGTGAAATACACAAAATATCCCTGAATGGTGCAAAAAGCCAAAAATGTTATCGATGTTGCAAATCCTCCCATGACACAAATGACTGTTGGTTCAAAGAAAAAGAATGCAGGAAGTGTCACAGATGAGATCACAGAGAAAGAGAGTACACAAGGCAGACAAAAAGCACAAGACCGAGTGAAAAGTATCAAACACAAAACTAAGCAAAATTACCGAATGTAAAAAGAATTAGACAACATAGAGTCTGACAAAGGTGAACTGTCATGCTTAGAATTTCTTGGAATAACTGAAGTAGATCAGAAAACCACCTGGATCATTATAGATGGTGTAAAACTGAAAACAGGGTCAGCCTCGTCCATAATTCCAGAGGCTAACTATATTAGACACTTTTCTAAGATACCAATAGGGAAGACCTCAGTGCTGCTAAAGACCTACACACTTACACAAGTGAAGAAGTGCCTCCCAAAGGCAAAATGAAAGTAAATGTAACCTATGGAGGCCAAACAGAATAATTGGAGGTTTATGTATTGAAAAGTGGAGAGGCAGCACTTTTTAGACGTGAATGGTTGAGAAGAATCTAGCTAGATTCTCACTCAATCAAAGCTTTTGGGGTGGCATCAATGGGCAACTGCAGTTCAAATGGTAGCACTAACCAGAAGCTGCCACAGCTGGTTAATACTAATCAGAAGGGAATACATAGATAAACAGATCAAAGACTTGGCCAGAAACTGTTTGGGATGCCAAAACATTCAAAATGCAGCCATGGCAAAGAGTACATATTGACTTTGCTGGACCATTCATGAACTTCATGTTTCTGATTGCTGTGGATACTCATTCGAAGTGGCCAGAGGTTATACCAATGAAATCAACCACCTCAACAAAAATTGTCTCTACTCTGAGGACTATGTTCACCAGAAACAGCAAAGAACAAATTGAGAGTGACAATGAACCACAGTACTTGTCTGAAGAATTCCAACTATTGAAGAAATATGGCATCAGACTTCTCAAATCAGCTGCTCACCACCCAGCAAAGAATGGGTCCAAACTTTCAAGATGTCCAGTAAAGCAATAGACAAGGAGAACATTTCTCTACAGCACGAGGTAGACAACTTCCTTTTTGTGTATCAGAACTCTGTTCATTTGACGAGAAATCAAACACGTGCACCTTTGTCAGACAAGACACCTGCCAAACCTGATGCCACTCCACGGGTCCAGAGGCGCTAGACTGAAAGAAACAGAGGCCACCCAAAAGGCTGAGTCTTTAGAACAGTGAAGTTAGTTGTGGACTGTTATGGTGAAAGCATGTTTATTTGGAACATGGGTTTATGAATGGGAAATTGTATGTTTTGCATATATACAGTTTGTGTTACATTAACCTAAAGAGGGAGGATGTGTAATGTATGGATCTATTTCTTTTTGAGCAAAGCCACTGCCCCACTTTTAGCACTATTTATTGATCTGTTGTCTGTGCATGCGCTGTTGAATATGCATGCATATTTTTCTCTCTCTCACTCTCGTAACGCGAATACACCAGTTAAAGCCATCTCCATAGTCTTCATTTCCCTTAATATATCAAGATTTACCTCACCGCTGCCTTGCGTAGAGATCTTGCAAACATTCATATTCTTTGAATGAAGGAAGTTAGAGGATCAAAGAATTATATGGCACAGAAACGGTACCTTTGGCCCACCAACTATCATGCATTCATTTACACCAGCAGTCCCAAGCCTTTCTCATGCTATGGGCCCCTAGAAGTCTATGCACCCCGAGTTCAGAACCTTTGATTTACACGAACCTACACTGATCCCATATTATTCAAAGTTCAAAGTAAATTTATTATCTAAGTGCGTATATATCACCATATACTACCCTGAGATTCATTTTTTTGAGGGCATACTCAATAATTCACAATAGATTCACAATAGAACAATAACCATAATACAGCCAGTGAAGGACTGTACTAACTTGGGCATTCAATGAGTGTGCAAAAGACTCTCCAGATACAAAAAGAAAGAACTAGTCATAATAAATAAATAAGCAATAAATATTGAGAACATGAGATAAAGAGTTTTTGAAAGTGAGTCCACAGGCTATGGGAATATTTCAGTGATGGGGCAAGTGAAGTTGAGTGAAGTTCTCCTCTTTGGTTCATGAGCTAATGGTTGAGGGGTAATAACTGTTCCTATACCTGGTGGTGTGAGTCCTGAGGCTCCTGTAGCTTCTTCTTGATGGCAGCAGTGGGATGAGAGCATGACTTGGGTGGTGGGGTCTCTGATGTTGGACGCAGCTTTCCTGCAACAATGATCCTTGTGGATGTGCTGAATGGTGTGAGGAGCTTTCCCGTGATGGGCTGTGCCATAACGACTACTTTCTGTAGGATTTTCTGTTCAAAAGCATTGGTATTTCCATACCAGTCTATGATGCAGCCAATCAATATACTCTCCACCACACATCTGTAGAAGTTTTTCAATGTTTAGATGTCATGCCAAATCTTTGCAAACTCCTAAGAAAGTAGAGCCACTGCCATGCTTTCTTCATAATTGCACTGAGTTCAGGACAGGACTTCCAAAATGATAACACCGAGGAATTTAAAGCTGCTGACCCTCTTCACATCTGATCCTCCAATGAGGACTGGCTCATGAACCTCTGGTTTCTTTCTCCTGGTATTCTTCCCACCTTCCCAGATTCCACCACTCTCCTATGTTCCATGGGCAATTTACACCAGCCATTAAACTGACCAACCTCAATGTCTTTAGGAGGAAACCTAAACAGTAGAGGAAACTGGCCTGGTCACATACAGTGCCAGAGGTCAGCATCGAACCTGAACCTCCCAGTGTTGAGAGGCAGCAGTACTACTTGCTGTATCACTGTGCTGATGAAATTCTTCTCGGACCAACCCTGAATATCCAATCCTTTATTTAGAGACTGTGATCACTGATAGTAGACATCTCCGTAAGGGGAATAGTCATTGCCTATACCTACCCCAGTCAACCTAAAGTTATGGTGTGGGCCAGGGGTGAGGTTTAATAATCAATCTTCAATGTCAAATGGGATGGTAAAGTATAGTTTTCACATCGCCTCCTCGCTCACTGAAGATTCAGATATATTTAAGATGAAAATAACAAGTCTATTTTTGGAACCAAGAGACGATTATTCACTGTGACTGTTCATCCATGAGAGGGTGTAGTATATAAAGTGCTTTCTGCTTTCAGTAAACTGCCATCATCTCTCAACAGATACAATGTCCCTCAAGCCAGCAAGGCCCCTGTCAAAACCACCCAACTCTTCTCCACCGCTTTTCCTCTTCTTTCTCTCTCCCCTGCTCCCCTCCTCTCCCTCCTCTTCATCCACCCTTCTCCATTCCTCTTAATCTCTCTCTCCTAATCCCTCTCTCTCTACCTCTCTCTCCCACTTCCTCTCTTCCTCCCCACTCTCTCTATTCTCTCCCTCTTCTTCCTTCTCTTTCCCTTTCTCCCTCTCTCCCTCCCCATCATTCTTCTCCTCGCTCTTTCCTCTCTCCCTTTTTGTCTCTTTCTTCCTTGGGTCTCTCCCTTTCTCTTTCCCCTGAAACTCCCTTTTTCCTCT
This sequence comes from Mobula birostris, assembly GCF_030028105.1. Taxonomy (NCBI): domain Eukaryota; kingdom Metazoa; phylum Chordata; class Chondrichthyes; order Myliobatiformes; family Myliobatidae; genus Mobula; species Mobula birostris. Next base: position 42,393,859 of record NC_092387.1, read on the forward strand.
GTTTTTTCTCTCTTTCTCCCTTCCCCCACCACTCTCTCCCCATCTCTCTTTCCACTTCTCGCTCCCTGTTTCTCCCTCTCCCTCCCCTTCTCCTCCAGTATCCCTCAAGCAAACATTCTGCATCTTCTACATTCTGGAAGATCAGGTGTGTGGAAATGATACTGTCCTCTTGATTTGAAATGAAGGTAGCATTCCCTCATCAGATCTGGGCGAGAGCAACAGGAAGATTGTGGAAGTACCTCCACCAGGGGAATTCCAGTAGTTCAAGAGGGTTGATCACCACTCTCTTATGTGGATGTTAGCAAAGAATGTTAAATTTATCCTTGCCAGCCAGATATTGTACATAACCTGGAAATAAATTTTAAAATGAGGTGCCTCAATGCCGAGCACTAAGTCCTCCACAGCCTCCATTCACTGAACAGAATCAGCCGTTTTTCTGTTTTCTGCATCAGCCACCTTTCTCTGAATGAAACTGCCAGCGTAGTTCCAATTATTACTCTGCTTAAAGAAATGTAACCTTGTGGAAGAGAACTAAAAGCATTCCAATTCACATTCAAAGGACACTTAAGTCTGCATTTGAAGAGCTGCACAGTGATAAAAGGAGACTAATCACATCTGTCTAGGCTGAATTTGAATCATATCTGTTGGGTGTCTAATACATTAAGTCATCCACTTTCCATTCCCCTGAAAGTAAAATTAAATTAATGAGACATTTAAATATTATTGTGTGTTCTTTAATTGTAACTGTGATAATATTATGGAAACAAGTTAGAAGACAAAGGTCCAAAAGTCACATATGCCTTCCCCCCTCAAATTCTAGCTGTTTGAGTATACAGTATAAATGAAAGGAAGTCTTCTATTTGCCAGATCCGAATAGATTGTCATTGTTCAGTGACAAGGATTAAGGTAATGATGCAAGTATCATCCTCTCTCCTCCTTGTCCTCCACTATTCTGTTAGAGGTTCAACAATTCATATATATATGTAGAGAGAGAGAGAGAGAGAGAGAGAGAGAGAGAGAGAGAGAGAGAGAGGGGGGGGGGGAGGGAGTGAGTGAGAGAGAGATGAAGCACTTTCAATAACTCCAAGAGACTGAGGTTGGGTAAAATACTGAAAGGCTTTTATTCGCTGTACAATATGACCTCCATGGTAAGTGTCTGCCCCCGGACTGAGGGGGAGGGGCAAGGCAAAACACCTTTATACAGGAATATGTGGGAGGAGCCACAAAGGCAGTCAGCAGAGGGGCGTGTCCAGACAGTTAACCTAGTTACAACATATATATGGTTTACCACAATAGATACAGCTTGGCAGGTGATACACTGATACATGTGGCTATGAAACAATCTGATTAGTGCTCTTCTTATCTTTCTCTCTTCTTTGCGCAGTCCCTTTATTTTTTGTATGCCCAACATGCCCCTTGTATGTGTCCTACTTTGTCGCATTTTCTGCACATTTTGCCTTTAAATGTGCCTTGATCTGGTGTAAGTGAACCCCTGCCACAAAGGTAACTCAATTCGTTCAGCCAGGCCATTTTCTGTTTAGATGTGCAATTTTGTTCATGCTCACTTTCATTCCTGACTCCAACACAATTGTGTCACTGGCTTTTGTTTCCATTGATACAGTGATTTCAACTGTTCTTTTAAAAATGTGTTGTGCTTCAGTTAAGAGCCATTTTTGAATGCTTTCTTGTAGGATTCCACAAATTAAACAATCCTTCAGTATCGATAAGCCCATTGCATATCATTAAGCCCAATGCTGTATTGACAATGCTCAGACAATCTCTTCAATTCAGTCACATATGCCGAAGTGGACTCCTCTTCCTTTTGATTCCACTTATGAAACCTACAGCACTCTGTAATCAACAATGGTTTTGGTCCTAAATGTTCCCGCATTACTTTCATGATATCAGCAAAGCTTATTTCAGCTGGTTTCATTGGAGCACTTAAACATCTAAGCAAACTGTATGTTTTTCCACACAATACACTCAACAAAACTCGCACTCACTTTTCATTGGCTAGTTCCTTTGCTTCAAAATACTGCTTAATTCACTCAGTATAAAACATCCAGTTATATTTTTCTGCAATTGAACATGTCTATCTTTCTAATGTAGCCAGCCATTGCTGCTTGCTTTTTAAAATTTTTTCTATTATGCCAGTATTCATTGTTTATGAACCAGTGAACTTCGTCTGTTTTCTCCCTTTTTTTAAACTCAGCCGTTTCTTTCCCTAACCAAAGAAGCATATGCTGCACTGTTTTTTAAATTGAATGTCTTGCTGTCCTTTAATTGCTGTCCTGTGGTTGTCTTGGTCTTGTCTACAACTTACTCATTGTCACTGTTATGTGCTGTTACTCCAAAACCTATTTGAACAAAAAAAAAACAGAGCCATGAGATGAATGTCTACTTCACTTTTATTTTAGTAAGGCACGCAGTTGTGACACAGTTGTATAATAACTTGTTGCCATTCACATACTTTTACATGTAACCAGTAATGAATTTAAACAACAAAGAATGTTTAATTAAGCAATATGCTGTACAATCACTTTCTTTCCCACACACGCATCTCTCTCACACACACAATGTCTCTCTCTCTCTCACATGCATACACCTATAAACATACAAAATCTGATTCTCACATGTACACATTTATACATCTTTCTCTCATACACCTCTACATACAGTCTCTCTCTCACACATGTACACTCATATAAATACACAGACTATCTCATACACAAACAATTTCTTTCTCTCACACAAATGTGCACACACACATATTTGCCTCTCTCGTGCACAGATACCTACATATGCAATGTCTCTGTGCACACATATACAGTGTCTGTCTCTCTCACATACACACAACTTCTCTCTTTCTCTCTGTGTCTGTCTGTCTGTCTGTCTCTCTCTCCCTCTCTCACACAGAAAGAATTTGAAATCCTTTTCACACCATTGAGGATGTTAAGGAACACAGTTGTCTCAGTTTATTTATTGGTAGCTGGCAAGTTAGAGATCTAAGTGTAGTGCAGGGTACACTTTAATTCAACTGGGAACATGATTTAACTTTGATTAACTGTAAGAATACATATTATATTCTCCATATAAATAAAAGTTTCAAAGAGACATGCATAGAGTAATGATCTGTACATGATGGTTAATACACAGATTAAGGTTGTTGATACACAGAATGAGGAGGTTCGTGCATGGACTAGGTGTTGATACAGTGAGGTAGCTGCTTTGATGGCAGCTCGGCAGTTACTCTCCTGGATTTGTAAATTGGAGGCCCAGGTCTAACAATACAGAGACCTGACACCTATCACTATGGAATAGGTGGTATTTAAACTGATTTAATAACCTGGTCATTAGTAATGATGCCCACGTAACTGTTGCATTGAAAACATTTAGCCACTAATTCCCTTCAGGAGAAGAAATGTCCCATTCTTGCCTTGTCTCCCTGTGTGTGACTGCAAGCTACAAATGTCATTGATTCTTCCTGGCCTAACAAGCCATTCAGCTCTATCATTACCAATTATAAAGAAATTTTTAAAAAGCACAGAGAGATTCACTGATGCACATTCTAGTACCTTTGCTATCTTGCCCAGATACTTTTAAAATGTGTAAATAAAATCAGCCTGAAGCAAGTTTCATCCACTTTGGGTTTAATTAGCTCATTCAATGCATCCTCTTTCTCTTTTCAAAAAGCAGTCCTTTCATTATTTATCTTTACGTACCGTACTGTATTCCCTGGTAAATAGTAACAAGATGATAAAAAGCTTCTGTCATCTCTCCATTATTGTAATAACGTCATTGATGGACTCAGGTTAGAACAGTACATCCTGCCCATTGTGTCGATGGCAGCCATTGGTTGTTGGTTTTTGTACATCAGTGGTAGAGTCCTGTAGTCCTGCCCTCTTCCCATCCAATGCTGATGTATATTTTTCAGATGAATAGTAAAAGTATATTACTATTTTAATTTTTTGGTCTCACTAATTATTTTTTCTTCCCCAATTGCATTTTTTAACATCTCTCACTTCTGTACTGTGCTGTGCTATTATGAAGTGGAATGATTAATATATACAGCAAGATGATAGTGATGCAGAATAAGCTAATGTGAATAAGACCATAGGATATAAGAGCAGAATTAGGCCATTTGGCCCATCAAGTCTGTTCCACCATTTCATCATGGCTGATCCATTCTTCCTCCTAACCGGAATCTCCTACCTTCTCCCCATATCCCTTCATGCCCTGACCAGTCAAGAATCTATCAACCTCTGTCTTAAATACACCCATTAACTTGTCCTCCACAGCTACCTGTGGCAATAAATTCCACAGATTCACCATTCTCTGGTGAAAGAAATTCCTTTTCATCTCCACCCTAAAAGGATGCTACTCCATCTGAGGCAGTATCCTCTGATCTTAGACATCACCCACCATAGGAAACATCCTATCAAGACCTTTCAACGTTCAATAGGGTTCAATGAGGTCACCCCTCATTCTTCTGAACTCTGGTGAGAAGAGGCCCAGAGCCATCAAACGCTTCTGAAGTGACAAGCCTTTCAATCCTGGGTTCGTTTTCATGAAAATGTATGAGGAATGGCAGATAAATGTGTGGTTGAGAAGCTGGTGCAGGGGGCAGGGCTTCAGGTTCTTGGATCATTTGGATCTCTCCTGGGGAAGTATGACCTGTACGAAAAGGATGGGTTGCACCTGAACCTAAGGAAGACCAGTATTCGTGGCAGGTTTGTTAGAGCTGTTGGGGAGGGTTTAAACTAATTTGGTAGGGGATAGTAACCTGAGTGAAAGGACTAAGGATAAGATGGATGGTAAAAAAGCAAAGACAGTGCGCAGTCAGACTGTCAGGGAGGGCAGGCAGATGATAGGAGAAAATTGCAGCCAGCATGGTATCAGCACATTAGGGATGCAGAATCAAAAAAGGTACCAAATAGAGCACTCAAAGTGTTGTATCTCAATGCATGGAGTATAAGAAATAAGGTGGATGATCTTGTTGCACAATTATAGATTGTTAAGTATGATCTTGTGGCCATCACTGGATTATGGCTGAGGGATGGTCGTAATTGGGAGCTGAATGTCCAAGGTTACACATTGTATCACAGGGGTAGGAAGGTAGGCAGAGGGGGTAGCATGGCTCTGCTGGTAAAGAATGGCATTAAATCATTAGAAAGATGGCACATAGGATTAGAAGATGTTGAATCCTTTTGGGTTGAGATAAGAAACTGCAAGGATAAAAGGATGCTGATTGCAATTATATACAGACCTTCACACAGTAGCAAGGATGTGGACTAACGATTACAATGGGAAATAGAAAAGGCCTGTCAAAAGGGCAATGTTATGATAGTCATGGGAGATTTTAACTTACAGGTAGATTAGGAAAATCGGATTGGTAATAGATCTTAAGAGAGTGAATTTGTTGAATGCCTACAAAATGGCTTTTTAGAGCAGTTTGTTGTTGAACTTACTTGGGGATTAGCTGTACCGGATTGGGTGTTATGTAACCCATAACACCCTGATTAGGGCTGATTAAGGAGGTTAAGGTAAAGGAACCCCTAGGAGGCAGTGATCTCAATATGATTGAAATTTGATAGGGTGAAAGTAAAGTCTCAGGTAGCAATATTTCAGTAGAGTAAAGGAAATTCCAGTGATATGAGAAAGGAATTGGTCAAAGTAACTTGGAAGGAGCTGCTGGCCGGGATGACAACAGAGCAGCAATAGGTTGAGAGTTTCTGGGAAAAAATGAGGAAGATGCAGAATAGATGTATTCCAAAAACAAAGAAATGTTCAAGTGGCAAAATAGTACAACCACGTCTGACAAGGGAAGTCAAAGCCAAAGAGAGGGCTTACAATAAAGCAAAAATTAGCAGGAAAATTGAGGTTTGGGAAACTTTTAAAAACTGACAGAAAGCAACTAAAAAAATCATTAGGAGAGAAAAGATGAAATATGAAAGCAAGCTAGCAAACAACATCAAGGTGGATAGAAAAAGCTTTTTCAAGTATTTAACAAATAAAGGAGAGATGAGTGTGGATATAGGGCCGCAAGAAAAGGAGGCTAAAGAAATAATAACAGGGGACAAGGAGATAGCAGATGAATTAAATGAGTATTTTGCACCAGTCTTTACTGTGGAAGACACCAGCAGTGTGCCAGATGTTGCAGGGTGTGAGGGAAGAAAAGTGAATGTTGTTACTATTACAAGGGAGAAGGTGCTCAAAAAGCTGAAAGACTTAAAGGTACATAAGTTATCTGGACCAGAGGAACTGCACCCTAGGGTTCTGAAAGAGGTAGTGTTAGAGATTGTGGCAGCATTAGAAATGATCTTTCAAAAATCATTGGACTCTGGTATGGTTCCAGAGGACTGGAAAATTGCAAATGTCACTCCACTCCTTAAGAAAGGAGGGAGGCAGCAGAAAGGAAATTATAGACCAGTTAGCCTGACCTCAGTGGTTGGGAAGATGTTGGAGTCATTTTTTAAAGATGAAGTTATGAAGCACTTGGTGACACAAGACAAGATAGGACAAAGTCAGCATGGTTTCTTTCAGGGAAAATCTTGCCTTATGAAACTGTTGGAACTCTTTGAGGAGATTACAAGTAGGATAGTTAAAGGGACGTAGTGGATGTTGTACATTTGAATTTTGAGAGGGCTTTTCACAAGGTGCCACACATGAGGCTGCTTACCAAGTTAAGAGCCCATGATATTACAGGAAAGTTACTAGAATGTTTAGAGCATTGGCTGATTGGTAGGAGGTAATGGATGGAAATAAAAGGATCCTTTTCTGGTTGGCTGCCAGTGACTAGTGGTGTTCCGCAGGGGTTGGTATTGGAACCACTTTTTTTATGCTGTATATAAATGATTTAGATGACGGAATAGATGGGTTTGTTGCCACGTTTGCAGATAACATGAAGATTGGAGAAGAGACAGGTAGTGTTGAGGTGGATGGACTTAGACGGATTAGGAGAATGGGCAAAGAAGTGGCAAATGAAATACTACGTTGGAAAATACATGGTCATGCACTTTGGTAGTAGAAATAAATGTGCAGACTATTTTCTAAACAGGGTGAAAATCCAGGAATCTGAGATGCAGATGGACTTGGGAGTCCTTTTGCAGAACACCCTGCAGGTTTACTTGCAGGTTGAGTCGGTGGTGAGGAAGGCAAATGCCATGCTCACGTTCATTTCAAGAGGTCTAGAGTACAAGAACAAGGATGTGATGCTGAGGCTTTATAAGGCACTGGTGAGGCCTCACCTTGAGTATTGTGAATGGTTTTAGGTTTCTTAGCTAAGAAAAAAATGTGCTGGCATTGGAGAGGGTTCAGAGGAAGTTCACAAGGACGATTCCGGGAATGAAAGGGTTATCTTATGAGGAATGTTTGAATGTTCTGGGCCTGTATTCACTAGAATTTAGAACGATGAGGGGGGATCTCACTGAAAGCTTTCAAATACTGAAAGGCCTAGACAGAGTAGATGTGGAAAGGATGCTTTCCATGGATGGGAGTCTAGGACAAGAAGGCACAGTCTCAGGATAGAGGGGCATCCACTTATGAGTTGCAAGGAAATTTTGTTAGTCAGAGGGTGGTGAATTTCTGGAACTTATTACCACAGGCAGCTGTGGAGGCCAGGTCGTTGGGTGTACTTAGGGTGGAGATTAATAGATTCATCAAAGGTTACAGGGAGAAGAGCTGAGGAGTGGTGGAAAAAGGATCAGCCATGATTGAATGGCACAGCAAACTCGACTGGCCAAATGGTCTAATTCTACTCCTATGTCTTATGATCTAATATCTTGTGAGATAGTTTTGGCAGTACATCTAAGGTGTGAGATATATCCAGTAAGATCATTGATGACTGGTACATGATGAGTGTTAAGGTGGTTGATATTCCCAGTGAGTTGTAGGCATATGGAATGACATGAGGTGTAGGGAATGAGGTGGGATGAATATAGAGTAAGATACAGTATATCTAGTAAGAGAGGTGGCATTTGGGAGCATGGTGAAGTGTTAATTAATGCGTGAGGTAGCTTCTACATTCACAAAACTGTTAATTACATGGAGAAGCTAATATATTGAATGGGCTATTGGAGCATTCTTTGAGTTGTTTATTATATGCGCTGGGATTGTAGTTATGCCCTAGACAGTAATAGGTGCAAGAAATGAGACGTCTGTTGAACAAATCAACATGCCAGGCATATAGAATGAGTAGATAATACAGGGAGAAAAGCATTATGAAGTTACTTGGTGGGTACGTGAAGTGAGCTGGCAGCTACTCAAACAATTTGTGTCAAACTAAATGTATTTATTATGGATGTGTGTGTGTTTACTCTGTAGAACAGAATGTAGCAATGGTATTGTTTTAGGGGAAGATCTTTCATTGCTAATGCAAAGGAGAAAGATACATTGTCTGTTTAGTCCCTGTCTAATTCACCCTCCAATAAAGTCAATGTTATTGGTTAGAGACGACCTAACTTACCCAAACCTTAGCTAACTTGTCCTGAACTTGTTTAACATTTAATTGTCCCAGTTCATATCGGTAATTGAGCTGAAATATTAACTGTTTCTCCCTCCACTGATGCTGCCTGAATTGCTGAGTATTTCTCTTTTATCTCAGAATGCCACCATCTGTAATATTTTGTACCGTGTATAGCCAATGGGATGAGATCTAGTCACTCTGTCCCAGTTACCTTGTTCATGAGCTTAAATTGTTTCTGTTTGATAGGTATCTAGAGTTGTCCAGTGGAAAGTGCCCTAAATGATAACAACTGGTGCAGTCACATAAAGCAGAGCCACTAATCCTGGTACCATATACTTAAAGCCAAATGCCAGTCCCTTTAACCATCACTTTAACCACCAGATATTCTGTCAAAGTATTTGCACTTCCAGCAAATGTTCAAGATTGATGCCAACGGAATGCAATAGAAAGGAAACAAATCGATTCCAATTAAACACTGGGTGTATTTCTTTAGTTGCTTTGCTTCCTCCTCTAGTAAATGCCAGAGTATGATGAATTAGTTAGCCAGCTGGAGAACTATTACAATTTTTGCAATATAACTCAAGCAATTGCCAGTCACAGGGTAGTTTATAAGTCAGCATGTTAACCTTTCTAATTGATTACTGTCATAAACCTATTATTATAAAGGCCATGGGAGGAATGAAATAGCACAGTAAAACTTCAAACCTGACATCCATCTGAAACCTTTTATAAGTATATTGTAAGCACAAGGGTAGCTTAGGAAGCACCAGGTCCACTCAGGGATCAAAAAGTTCATCTACATGTATGTTTAGGGGAGATGAGTATGATCCTAAATGAATACTGCTTACCGGTATTCAATTGGGAGAAGGATAAGCTGGAGAGTTAAAGGAGGGGTAGCTAATACCATGGAGCATGTCCACAACAGGAAGTGGGGGAATGCTAAAAAGAACGGGAGCATATGAGGATGGATAAATTCCCAGGACCTGATGAGATCGCTGTCAGGATACAAAGGGAAGCTAGGGTGGAGATTGTTGGGGTTCTGTTAGAGATCTCTGTATCTTCAATGGCCTTGGGAGAGGTACCAAAAGATGGAAGGATAGCTGGTGTCGGCCCTCATTCAAGAAAGGAAATAAGGTAATCCTGGAAAGTACAGACCAGCGAGCTGTACATTGATGGAGAAGGTGCTGAGGGGTGGGATTTATGTTCACGTGCAAAGGTAGGGACGGATTAGGAGAAATCAAAATTTTTTTTTAGTGCAGGGAAGATGATGGGGCAAATTTGTAGCCATTGGGATGAGTTGCAGTGCAATAAAGTTGCAGTGAAATCAAAGCAAAAAGTATCAAATACTGGTCTTAAGGTGTTGTACTTAAATGCACGCAGCATAAGGAATAAGGTGGATGATCTTGTTGTACAACTACAGATTGGCAGGTATGATATTGTGGCCATCACTGAGACCTGGCTAAAGGATGCATGTCTCTGGGAGCTGAACGTCCAAGGATACACGGTATATCGGAAGGATAGGAAGGTAGGCAGAGGGGGAGGCGTGGCTTTGTTGGTAAGAAATGATATTAAATCATTAGAAAGAGGTGATATAGGATCGGAAGGTGCAGAATCTTTATGGGTTGAGCTAAGGAATAGCAGGGGTAAAAGGACCCTGATGGCAGTTATTTATAGGCCTCCAAACAGCTGCAGGGATGTGGACTACAAATTACAACTGGAAATAGAAAAGGCTTGTCAGAAGGGCAGCGTTATGATAATTGTGGGGGATTTTAACATGCGAGTAGATTGGGAAAATCAGGTCAGCACTGGATCTCGAGAGAGAATTTGTAGAAAGTCTGCGAGATGGCTTTTTAGAACAGCTTGTTGTTGAGCTTACTAGGGGATCGGCTGTACTGGATTGGGTATTGTGTAATGAACCGGAGGTGATTGGAGAGATTGAGGTGAAGGAACCCTTAGGAGGCAGTGATCATAACATGACTGAGTTCACTGTGAAATTAGAAAAAGAGAAGCCGAAATCTGATGTGTCGGTATTTCAGTGGAGTAAAGGAAATTACAGTGGCATGAGAGAGGAACTGGCCAAAGTTGACTGGAAAGAGACACTGGCGGGAAAGACAGCAGAGCAGCAGTGGCTGGAGTTTATGCGAGAAATGAGGAATGTGCAAGACAGGTATATTCCAAAAAAGAAATTTTCGAGTGGAAAAAGGATGCAACCGTGGTTGACAAGAGAAGTCAAAGCCAAAGTTAAAGCAAAAGAGAGGACATACAAGGAAGCAAAAATTAGTGGGAAGAGAGAGGATTGGGAAGTTTTTAAAACCTTACAAAAGGAAACCAAGAAGGTCATTATGAGAGAAAAGATTAACTATGAAAGGAAGCTAGCAAATAATATTGAAGAGGATACTAAAAGCTTTTTCAAGTATATAAAGAGTAAAAGACAGGTGAGAGTAGATATAGGACCGATAGAAAATGATGCTGCAGAAATTGTAATGGGAGATGAGGAGATGGCAGAGGAACTGAACAAGTATTTTGCATCAGTCTTCACTGAGGAAGACAGCAGTATACCGGACACTCAAGGGTGGCAGGGAAGAGAAGTGTGCGCAGTCACAATTACGACAGAGAAAGTACTCAGGAAGCTGAATAGTCTAAAGGTAGATAAATCTCCTGGACCAGATGGAATGCACCCTCGTGTTCTGAAGGAAGTAGCTGTGGAGATTGCGGAGGCATTAGCGATGATCTTTCAAAAGTCGATAGATTCTGGCATGGTTCCGGAGGACTGGAAGATTGCAAATGTCACTTCGCTATTTAAGAAGGGGGCAAGGAAGCAAAAAGGAAATTATAGACCTGTTAGCTTGACATCAGTGGTTGGGAAGTTGTTGGAGTCGATTGTCAAGGATGAGGTTACAGAGTACCTGGAGGCATATGACAAGATAGGCAGAGCTCAGCATGGACTTTAAAGGAAAATCCTGCCTGACAAACCTATTACAATTTTTTGAGGAAATTACCAGTAGGCTAAACAAGGGAAATGCAGTGGATGTTGTATATTTGGATTTTCAGAAGGCCTTTGACAAGGTGCCACACATGAGGCTACTTAACAAGATAAGAGCCCATGGAATTACGGGAAAGTTACATACATGGATAGAGCGTTGGCTGATTGGCAGGAAACAGAGAGTGGGAATAAAGGGATCCTATTCTGGTTGGCTGCCGGTTACCAGTGGTGTTCCGCAGGGATCAGTGTTGGGGCCGCTTCTTTTTACATTGTACATGAACAATTTAGATTATGGAATAGATGGCTTTGTGGCTAAGTTTGCTGACGATACGAAGATAGGTGGAGGGGCTGGTAGTACTGAGGAAATGGAGAGTCTGCAGAGAGACTTGGATAGATTGGAAGAATAGGCAGAGAAGTGGCAAATGAAGTACAATGTTGGAAAGTGTATGGTTATGCACTTTGGCAGAAAAAATAAACGGGCAGACTATTATTTAAATGGGGAAAGAATTCAAAGTTCTGAGATGCAACGGGACTTGGGAGTCCTCGTACAGGATACCCTTAAAGTTAACCTCCAGGTTGAGTCAGTAGTGAAGAAGGCGAATGCAATGTTGGCATTCATTTCTAGAGGAATAGAGTATAGGAGCAGGGATGTGATGTTGAGGCTCTATAAGGCGCTGGTGAGACCTCACTTGGAGTACTGTGGGCAGTTTTGGTCTCCTTATTTAAGAAAGGATGTGCTGACGTTGGAGAGGGTACAGAGAAGATTCACTAGAATGATTCCGGGAATGAGAGCGTTAACATATGAGGAACGTCTGTCCGCTCTTGGACTGTATTCCTTGGAGTTTAGAAGAATGAGGGGAGACCTCATAGAAACATTTCGAATGTTAAAAGGCATGGGCAGAGTGGATGTGGCAAAGTTGTTTCCCATGATGGGGGAGTCTAGTATGAGAGGGCATGACTTAAGGATTGAAGGGCGCCCTTTCAGAACAGAAATGCGAAGAAATTTTTTTAGTCAGAGGGTGGTGAATCTATGGAATTTGTTGCCACGGGCAGCAGTGGAGGCCAAGTCATTGAGTGTATTTAAGGCAGAGATTGATAGGTATCTGAGTAGCCAGGGCATCAAAGGTTATGGTGAGAAGGCAGGGGAGTGGGACTAAATAGGAGAAAATGGATCAGCTCATGATAAAATGGCGGAGCAGACTCGATGGGCTGAATGGCCTACTTCTGCTCCTTTGTCTTATGGTCTTATGATGTTTTACAAATCTGACTGAGTTTATTGGGGAGATAGAGTAAGTTAATGAAGACAGAGTGGTAGACATGGTTTGCAAATACTTTGGTGAGACCTTTGACAAGGTCTCACATGGTAGGTTGATCCAGAAGGTTAAGTCACAAGGCATCTGAGGTGTGTTGGTAAACTGGTTACAAAATTGGCTTTTTGAAAGGAGGAAAAGGCTAATGGATTTGTTGCTCTGACTGGAAGTCTGTAACATGTGGTGTACCACCAGAGTTAGTACTGGGACCACTGCTGTTTGTAATACCACTTGGATGACGGTGCTAGAGTTATATAGCATAGAAATAGGCCCTTCAGCCCAAATCATCCATGCCCAAATCCATCCTGAGTTGGTTCAATTTCCCAGCATTTGGCCTATAGCCCTCTAAACCTTTCCTATCTATATACGTGTTTAAATGCCTTTTCAAGTTTGAAATTGTACCTGCCTTTACAACTTCCTTTTATTCCATTTACCCACCGCCATCTATGTGAAAAAGATGTTCATCCTACCTTAAATCTATACGCTCCGTTATTCCAGTCTCTTCATACAGCTCAAGCCTTACAGTCCCAGTAACACCCTTGTGAATCTCTTCAGCATGCCCTCCAGCTTAACGACATCTTTCCTGTACCCAGGTGACCACATCTGTGCACAGCACTCCAAGTGTGGTCTCACTATGTCGTGCACAGCTCTAACAAGGCATCCTGAGTCCGGTACTCAGTGTCCTAACTGTTGAAGGCAAGCATGCCAAATCCCTTCCTCACCATCCTGTCTAGCCACATTTCCTCTTTTAGGCAACTATGCTCCTGTACCTCTCAGTCTCTTTGTTTCACAACACTGTCCAGAGCCCAACCATTTACAGTGTAATACCTGCCCTGGTCTAATGTTCAAAGTGGAAACCCTTGCACTTATCTGAAATAATTTCCACCTGCCATTCTTATTGGGTGATCTAAGGTTACAATGGAATGTGGATCCCCAGTGAATCTACAACCTATTGTCAAATTAGATAACTCTCTTCATTGTTCACTTTATCACCAATTTTAGTGTCATGTTTGCAGACGACACTTAAACTGACGGAATCAGAGATAGTTGGACAGAAGGTTGTCGAAGGGCATAAGTCAGCTGGAAAGCTGGGTGGAGCAGTGGCAGATTGAACCTAATCTAGGCAAGTGTGAGGTAGTGCATTTTGAGAAATTAAATTCTGCTAGAATACATAGACCTAATTACCTGTCAGTAAGTTTCCATCTGCAAACTTACCGACCATGCCTTGTATATTTTGTTTGAAAACATTGAAAAGGATAAGAAATAGTGATAGGCCCAGCACCAAGCCTTGGGGAACACAGCTAGCCATGGACCTCCAGTTCAAAATAAAAACAGCCTTCCTCCCTCACCCTCTTCTTCCCACCATCAAACCAATTCTCTATCCAGATGCTCCGTGTGCTGAAAACAAAAAAAACTGCTAATGCTGGAAATCTTAAATAAAACCAGAAAGTGCTGGAGGCACTCAGCAGGTCAGGAAACAGAAACTGAATTAATATTTCATGATGAAAACCCTTGGTAGGAACTGTGAAAAGGAGAAAACAAGTTCATTCTAAGTTGGAGAGGAAGTGGGGAGAAGGACGGATGGGATAGAGGGTGATGTCAGGGTTGCCATTGGGATAGGTTACAGAGAACAGCAGTTCAACTGGTTAACAAACAAGAAACAATTTGCAGATGCAAATCCGAGCAACACACACAAAGTGCTGGAGGAACTCAACAGGCCACACAGCATCTGGGGAAAGAGTACCGTTGATGTTTCAGGCCAAAACCCTTTTGCAGTCCTGCTGAAGGGTTTTGGCCTGAAATGTCAACAGTACTCTTTTCCTAGATGCTGCCTGGCCTGCTGAGTTCCCTCAGCATTTTGTTGAGTTGTTCAACTGGTTAATGTAAGTAGTTGTAAAGAGAAAAGCAGAAATCAAACAAAGAATGTAAAATAGTGAAATCGGGGCTGTAGAACATGTCGAACTGTTCTACATGTCGAACATGTAGAACTGGTCAGCCCATCCCAAAGGAAGGAGAGAATTGATTCAATACCAGAGAGATAACTGATAGCAGGGTTGGGCAGTTCTGATATACAAGAAGTGATTGGCCCAAAATTATCGAGTTCATAATGTGTTTGGAAGGCTGCAACTTTCCTGACAGAAGATGTAGTGTTGTTCCTTAAGCTTATGTTGGATCTTATTGCCAGACTACAAGAGGCCACAGGTGGATAGATCGGAGTGAGATTGGGATAGAGAATTGAAGTGGCAGGCAACAGACAGCTCTGTGTCATGCTGCTGGCTGACCGCAGATGCTGAACAAAGCAATCATCTAATCAAGTGTCGTTTTCTGCAATGTGGAGATGTAGACTGTGAACATTGAATGCAGTACGTGAAATTGGAAGGGAAAGGTGATGTTCTCTTTATTCACTAATCACCTGGTGTTGATGCCAAATTGAACAAGTAGACAAATGAGATGATGAATGTTTGTGCTCCCAATCTATAAGGGTAGCTGGAAAATGAACTGGATCTTTGAAGAGCTGAGTCAATACAAGAGATGCTTTCCAATATGGCATTCTTCTATAGGGTATAAGAGGATGTCAGGCCAATGAAAGGAGAACAGATGGGTTCTCTGCTGAGGAAGTAACTAAAATTCTTGTCTATTTGAATTAAGTGGAGGGGTTGACAGGAACAAAATGATTGTACTCTACTTGGAAAATTAGAAATTCTTCTACTATACAATCAGTTGGGAATAATCTATTATTATGTGAACTGGATTAGCTACAACATTTAGATCAACCAAAGCAGACAGAATCCTATTAATATTCCAGAGAGACTACTTATAACGGCTAAGCAGGGAGAAATATCAGCTGTTTCCTAAATGTGGGGCTATTTACAACAAAGGGGTGTAACTTTAGCATTAAATCTAGATTTAGGAGATATGATATCAGAAGGTATTGCAGCACTTCCTGCAAGATTTTGGAAAATCTGTAACTCTTTGCTCCAAGAGCTGCTGAAGTTGGAAGGGATAGGGAGCTGCTGCTAACCGAGCACCTCGATATTGAGACAAGGAGAGAAAGTTAAGGCACAGACAGCCATTGTGGCGAGGGAACAAATTGGAAATTGAAGAACACTCAGGAGGGTTTTATGTCTGGAACCAAGGGAGAGGAGGAAAACTCTAATGTGAGTTATTTTATATTGACAGGGAGAAGTCCATTTGATTCTTTGTATCCATGTCATCTCTTAGGGAGGCCCACTTCCCCAGATCTATGGCCTGCCAGGCTCTCATGTTAACTCCTTTTTCACCACTTCCCCACTCTCCTACCTTCCCCCTCTCACTTAGATTTACCTATTTCCTGCCAGCTCATTCTTCACCCCTTCCCCTACTTTTATTCTGGCTTGTGCCCTCTTCCTTTACAGTCTCAGCCCAAAATGTCTGAATGAACTGTTCATTTATTTCCTAGAGATGCTGCCTGACCTGCTGAGTTCCTCCAGCATTTTGTGTGTTCTCCAGGTTTCTAGCATCTGCAGTCTCTGTAGTGCCGTGTCTTTGTTCCCTACATTCCTGCAAGTTCAATAAGACCATAAGACATAGAATCAAAATTGGGCCATTCGGCCCATCGAGTCTGCTCTGCTATTTCATCATGGATGATCCATTTCTCTCTCAGCCCCAATCTCTTGTCTTCACCCCATATCCCTTCATGCCCTGACTAATAAAGCATCTATCAACCTCAGCCTTAAATGCACCCGATGATTTGGCCCCCCACAGCTGCCTGTGGCAATGAATTCCACAGATTCACTACCCTCTAGCTAAAGAAATTCTTCCTCTCATCTCTGTTCCATATGGACATCCCTCTACTCTGAGGCTGTATCTTCTAGTCTTAGATGCCTCTACCTTAGGAAATATTCTTTCCAGATCTACTCTGCTGAGGTCTTTCAACATTCAATAGGTTTCAATGAGATCGCCCATCACTCTTCTAAAGTCCAGTGAGTAGAGGCCCAGTACTATCAAATGCTCCTCATATGATAAGCCTTTCAATCCCAAAATAATTATCACGAACCTCCTCTGAACCCTGTCCAACGTCAGCTGATCCTTTCTTAGATAAGGGGCCCAAAACTACTCATGTCTCCAAACGAGGCCTCTCCATCACTTTATAAAGCCTTAACATTACATCCTCGTGGCGCGTGGCAAAGTGGTTAGGGCGTTGGACTAGCGATCTGAAGGTCGTGAGTTCAAGGCTCAGCCGAGGCAACGTGTTGTGTCCTTGAGCAAGGCACTTAACCACGCAATGCTCCAGTCCACCCAACTGAAAATGGGTACCAGCAAAATGCTGGGATTTAACTTCGCGATAGACTGGCGTCCTGTCCGGTGTGGGGGGGGGGGTGGGTGCGGGTCTCGTACTCTCAGTCACTTCACGCCACGGAAACCGGCATAAGCACTGGCCTGATGAGCCTATAAGGCTTGGGACAGACTTTAACATTTTTACTAACTACATCCTTGCTTTTATATTCTAATCCTCTTGAAATGTGTACAAACAGTGCACTTGCCTTCCTCACCATGGACTCAACTTGCAAAAGAAACTTTGCATGTTCCATGTACACATTAACTCCCTCTTTCGATTCATTCTGCTATTAACTAATTACCTGCAAGCTTTTATGATCTGGGAGGAAACCAGAGCACCCAGAGGAAATGCTGCAGTCATGGGAAAAGTACTAGCTACTGTACCAATATGTCACCAACAAATATCAGATAAAAGTAATTAAGGGGTAGAATCTATTAATTGAAATCGAAGAGGCTAGCAGCAAAAAGAAATTAGTTTTAACAGAGAGCAATACTTTTAACAATTTGACGAAAGAAGATACAGGGTGAATGTAACTTTTCTGGAGCAATGTGTTCTAGAAGTAATAGGACAGCTGAGAGTGGATTTAGCAGTGATTAATGAACCAGACAGTTAATGGTAAAGATGCATTTATCTAATAATAAAGATAATATCAAAGTCAATATTAATTTTGGGAAGGAGAAGCATAACAAAGTTATGAAGATTCTAGATTTAATTATGGGATCAGGCAGAGAAAAACTAAAGCAAACTGGTCAGATTTTTATCACATAAGCTTACAGATGAATAGTGTGAGATGTTCAAAATGAATTTAGCTTAATACAGTTAAAGATATCCCCTAGGGTAGAGAGGTTTATAATAAATAAAATGGCGTCGTCAATCAACGAATTGAGAGATCATATGAAACTAAAGAAAATAATACTGAAAAGTGCAAGGAATTTTATTATTATCTGTGAATGATAAAGTGAAGATAAAAATGATAGCTTAAGCTACAAGGAAGATGAAATGAAATTTGCAAAGGAGAGAAAGACTTTAAAAAAAAAACCTGTAGCTTTATTCAAAGAACTGCAATAGTCTACTAATGGGAATTCTCCAAAAGCAGGTTTCTATTACAAATAGAATAGGTTGGTTTGCATAATAAGTTTATACCAGCCATTACAGAAGAGCTGGAGGTGAATCTTGCCAACCCTGGCCAACTTTGTAAACTGAAAAAATTCCTCTGCAAAGTCTAATATCCTTAGGAAATGATGGATGTCGCTCTGATGATTGATTTTAACAGAGGTGGGGAAATTGCATTTACCTTCAGAATAATCTTCCAAAGCTCTCTCAATTCAATAATTTTCCCTGTAGCTTGGAAATTTACAAATGCAACTATTACTTAAAGTGATAAAGATAAAAAAGGAAATTATAGGCAAGTTAGTATAAAATCTGTTGTGACGAAATTACTGGAATCTATAAGTAAAGAATGAAGACTAAGAGCAACTTTGATTAAGAGTGTAGATTTGTAAAGTGTTTTTGAAGTCTAATTGAATTATTTAAGAAAGTAAGTAAAATAGTGGTCACACATGTAGAGGTAATTTATATGGATTTCTAGGAGATATTTAATCAGATAACACTTTTAGAAGCTGTGAGCTAAAATGAAAACTCATGGAAATGAACATTTCAGGAAAATGGTTAGGCAATAAAAGTCAGAATACAGATATACTGTGTTCATACTTTAACTGTAGGGAGCTAACTGGTGACGCCTTGAAATGATCTGTATTTGGGTCTCAGGAATTCACTTTATTTTTTAATCATATACAACATAATAGGGAAACGGAGATCCAAGACTACTGGTGCAGCACAGAACAGTAATATTGTAAATACTGTAGATAGGAGCATAATATTTCCAACAGACAATGATAAATTAAGTCAGAAGACAAATTGTGTTAGATGCATTTTAATAGGAAAATGCGACTTTCCACTGGAACAGAAGATTGATCAGGTTTTAATTTAGAAGGTGAAAATCTCAGCATTATGGAGGTCCAAAGAGATTTTGGGTCAATGAATATAAATCTAAAATATTTATTTAGTTATAAAAATAATCAAAAGTGCTAGTAAGAAGTTAGCTTTCAAAACTAGAATGCTAGAACAAAGGGGGAAAGGAAGTTTGCTATACAAAGGAGACACAAGAGGCTGCAGAATCTGGAACCTGATCAAACAATCTGCTTGAGGAACTTAGTGGGTTGAGCCCATTCTGTCCTGGGAAAGGAGTTGCTGATACTTTGGGTCAAAACTCTTCATTAGAGATGTACAATGCCTTGGATGGACCATAACTAGAATATTGTGTGTATTTCTGGACACCCTATCTTGGAAAGGAGAGATTAATCTTTAACCAGGATATTCCCAGGATATCAAGGTTTAGATTATAGAAACATAGAAACATAGAAAATAGGTGCAGGAGTAGGCCATTTGGCCCTTCGAGCCTGCACCGCCATTTATTATGATCATGGCTGATCATCCAACTCAGGAAACCGCCCCAGCCTTCCCTCCACACCCCCTGACCCCCGTAGCCACAAGGGCCATATCTAACTCCCTCTTAAATATAGCCAATGAACTGGCCTCAACTGTTTCCTGTGGCAGAGAATTCCACATATTCACCACTCTCTGTGTGAAGAAGTTTTTCCTAATCTCGGTCCTAAAAGGCTTCCCCTCTATCCTCAAACTGTGACCCCTCGTTCTGGACTTCCCCAACATCGGAAGAGATGTTACATCAACCAAGCTTGTAAACACAAGAACGTAAAATTAAGGTGCAATTATATTGTTTTGGAATGTTTTATAAAAAAAATAAGGCAATTGGATGTGAGTATTTTCTTCTGGTGGAGAGATTTGCCATGAAGAATCAACCACAAAAACTGAACCAATCCATTTAGGAATGAAGTTAGAAAACACTTTCTTATTCAGAGGGTGGTAAAAATTTGAAACACCCTCTTACAAGTGCTGTGGATGAAAGATCAATCAATCATCGATTAGTGGGTGTTCTGCTGGTCCAGTATTTAAATCTCTCAAGCTCTCACTGCTGCATTCGGAGGTTCCCACCTGCTTCAGAAGGGTGACAATGCTGGGAGAAGAGCTGTGTAAGCTGCCTCAATGACTATTGCCCGGTGGCGCTCACACCTACTGTGATGTAGTGCTTTTTGACAGGTTTGTCATGGCTAGAATCAACTTCTCCCTGAGCAAGGTCTGGATCTGCTACAATTTGCCTATCACCACAATAGGTCTGCTGCAGATGCAATCTCCCTGGCTCTCCACATGACCTAAGGTCACCTGGACAACAATAGTACTTACATTAGGCTGCTATTTATTGACTGTAGCTGAATGTTCAACACAATCATACCCTCGATTCCAATGACAAAGCTCTAAAACCTTGGCCTCTGTGCCTCCCTCTGCAAATGGATCCTTAACTTCCACACTGGGAGACCACAGTCTGCGTGGATCGAAAATAACATCTGCTCCTCACTTACATTTAGCACTGGCACACCTCAAGGATGCGTGCTTATCCCTCTGCCCTTCTCTCTCTATACCCATGACTGTGTGGCTAGGCACAGCTCAAACACCATCTATAAATCTGCCGATGGCACAACGATAATTGGCAGAAGTTCAGATGGTGACGAGGAGGTGTACAGGAGTGAGATAGATCAGCTGGTTAAGTGGTGTTATCGCAACATCCTTGCACTCGAGATGAAGGAATTGTTTGTGGAATTCAGGAAGGGTAAATAGAGGGAGCACACACCAGTCCTGATTGAGGGATCAGAGGTGGAAGTGGTGAGCAGTTTCAAGTTCCTGGGTGTCAACATCTCTGCAGATCTATCCTGGGCCCAGCATATTAATGCAATTACAAAGAAAGTGAGACAGTGGATATATTTCATTAGGAGTTTGAGGAGAATTAATATGTCACCGAAGGCACTTGCAAATTTCTACAGATGTTCTGTGGAGAGCGTTCTGTCTGGCTGCATCACTGTCTGGTATGGAAGGACCAATGCACAGGATCAAAAAAGCTGCAGAAAGTTGTAAAGTCAGCCTGTTCCATCATGGCACTATTCTCCCCAGCATCCTGGACACCTTCAAAAGGCAATGTCTTGAAAAGGTGGCGTCCATTGTTAAAGGACCTGCATCACCCAGGACAGGCTCTCTTCTCGATGCTACCATCAAGGAGGAGGTACAGGAGTCTGATGACACACACTCAACATTTCAGGAATTGCTTCTTCCCCTCCACCATCAGATTTCTGAATGAACAATGAACCCATGAACACTTCCTCAGTATTTTCCCTCTCTTTTTGCATGACTTTTAAAAATTTATATTTTTATATATACTTATTGTAATTTATAGTTTTTATCACTATGTATTGCAATGTGCTGCTCCCACAAAACAACAAAAATCATGACATATGCCAGTGATACTAAACATGATTCTGATTCTGATACTGATAAATCAATAAGAAGGTAGGAGGTCTGTACATAGACACAGGTCATTGCTGCTCCTACTAAATGGTGAGATAGTCTTGAGGGACAGATTGGCCACTTCCTGTTAAGGTGTTTCTATGAGTGCAAACAAGTTATAAGCATATGTAATCTGATGTGTTATAAAGACCGTAACAAACAATCCATTTTAATTCTACTTCCCATTCCCATTCCGACATGTCA
This sequence comes from Mobula birostris, assembly GCF_030028105.1. Lineage (NCBI taxonomy): Eukaryota > Metazoa > Chordata > Chondrichthyes > Myliobatiformes > Myliobatidae > Mobula > Mobula birostris. The sequence goes on from NC_092387.1 coordinate 42,415,611, forward strand.
GTCCATCTACTGCTGTGATGAGGCCACATTCAGGTTGGATGAGCAACATTTTATATTCCATCTGGGAAGCCTCCGACCTGATGGCATAAATATCAATTTCTCGCACTTACAGTAATGCCCCTTCCCCTCCTTCACCATTCCCCATTCTCATTTCCCTCTCTCACCTCATCTCCTTACCTGCCCATCACTTCCCTCTGGTGCTCCTCCCCTCTTTTCTTTCTTCTATGCTGTCCTGTCCTCTCCTATCAGATTCCCCCCTTCTCCAGCCTTGTATCTCTTGCACCCATCAACTTCCCAGCTCTTTACTTCACTACTCCACCCCTCTCGGTTTCACTTATCACCTTGTGTTTCTTCCTTCCCTCCCCCCACCTTCTTACTCTGACTCCTCGTCTTCTTTTTCTTCCAGTCCTGATGAAGGGTCTTGACCTGAAACATCAACTGTGCTTTTTTCCATAGATGCTGCCTGGCCTGCTGAGTTCCTCCAGCACTTTGTGTGTGTTGCTTGGATTTCCAGCAGCTGCAGATTTTTTTCTTGTTTGCAGTAAACTATCTACTGGGTTCACAGTGGGAATATATAACTGACCTCTTCTTGTGCCTCTCACCTCAGCACTGAGTCCAGAGTTAGTCCCATAGGGTCGTGAAGTGAGGGTCCTGAAGCATTCCTAATCTGATCCTGGAGTTGATGTGCCGTGGTTAGCACATTTAGCATGGTCCTTTTATTTGAAAGGAGTCACTAAACTACATTGAAAGTGATGATGTCTGGCTTAAGAAGGTAAGAACATACTCGAGTCTGCACCACTGCTCAATACGATCACATGGATCCAATCGTGCTCTCGACTCCACTTTTCCACTCTCTCTCTAAACCCCAGTTCCTTCCCTTATATTTCAAATGCATGTCAAATCATGGCAATCCATAATTATTATCTTATTTAAACTAACATTTGGTTGGAAGGAACACAAATGCAATGTTAGCATTTAGTGCAAGAGGACTAGAATAAGTAAGCAAGGATATAATGCTGAGGCTTCATCAGGCATTGGTCAGACTGCATTTGGAGTTTTGTGAGCAGTTTTGGCCCCTTATCTAGGAAAGAATGTGCTGGCATTGGTGAGGGTCCAGAGGAGGTCCACGAGAGTTATCCGGGGAGTGAAAGGGTTAATATATGAGCAGCATTTGATTAGAGTTTAGTGGAAAGGAGGGATCTCATTGAAACCTATCAAATACTGAAAAGCTTAGCTGGAGTAGAGATGATGTTTCCTATGGTGAGTGAGTCTATGATCAGAGGGCACAGCCTCAGAATAGAGGGACATCCCATTAGAATAGGGATGAGGAAGAATTTCTTTAGCCAGAGGGTGGTGAATCTATGGAATTCATTGCCATCGGTGGCTGTGAAGGCCAAGTCATTGGGTATATTTAAAGCAGAGGTTGATGGGTTCTTAATTAGTAAGGCTGTGAAAGGTTATAGGGAGAAGGCCAGAGAATGTGGTTGAAAGGGATAATAAATCAGCCATGATGGAATGATGGAACAGACTTGATGGGCTGAATAGCCTAATTCTGCTCTTATGTTGTATAGTCTAACATTAAGGTTCTTAAGTTAAATTCAAGATTTTTGCATTGTTGAAATGTTTTTCAATTGGAAGCAGTGGGAAAGGACTTCTCCGCACACCGTTATAGCTGCTTTAGGGCAATCACGCAGTTTCTGCTGCGTGTGACCATCATCTTTTGTGGCCTGCTCCTGATCACAGGTCAGGGGCAGCAATGCTAGTGCGGAGACAGGATTCCTGCAGGAAGCACCAGCTCAAGTGTGACTCAGAGTGCAATTACTGCATCTAATGCCAACACTATTGTTCAACGAAGACAGGAGTCCCACAAATCACTGAATGTTGACATTTTATTTCAATAAAAACCTAAAAATTATTGTAAACTAAGACATAAGATAACATATTTGAATTGGCGCAATGCCAGAATCAGGTTTATTATCATCGTTTAATATAACATGAAATTTGTTGTTTGTAGTGACAGTGCAGTGCAAAGACATAAAATTACAATAAATTACCAAATAAAAATTGCAGAAAAAAAGGAATTATAAGGTAGTGTACATGAGTTCTGTTCAGAAATCTGATGGTGCAGGTGAAGAAGCTATTCCTGAATCATTGGGTATGGGTCTTCATGCTCCTGTGTCTCCTCCCTAATGAAAAGACAGCATATTACGGAAGGTGATGTTCCCTCTTGTTGGATACCACCTTCTCGATGCTCAAACTCTTGAAGATGTCCTTGATGGTGGAGAGGCTCATGTCCCTGATGATGCTGTCTGAGCTGACAACCCCACATTTCTGTGATTTGGAGCCTTTACAGTGATGCTGGAATCTTTGTGAACCCTGTAGAATTTTATCTATTTCTGCATAAAAATGCGATCAGATCTTCATGTAAGTCCTAAGACTTAGATAAAGAGAACCCAATTAAATAAATAACACAACAATCATTAGCAACACACACAAAAAATGCTGGTGAATGCAGCAGGCCAGGCAGCATCTCTAGGAAGAGGTACAGTCGATGTTTTGGGCCGGGACCCTTCATCAGGACCAACTGAAAGAAAACTTAGTAAGAGATTTGAAAGTGGGAGGGGGAGGGGGAGATCCAAAATGATAGAAGACAGGAGGGGGAGGGATGGAGCTAAGAGCTGGACAGGTGATTGGCAAAAGGGATACAAGGCAGGAGAAGGGAGAGGATCATGGGACGGGAGGCCTAGGGAGAAAGAAAAGGGAAGGAGGGAGCCCAGAGGATGGGCAAGGAGTTACAGTGAGAGGGATAGAGGGAAAAAAAAGAGAGGAAAAAAGGGGGGGGGGAAATAATAATAAATAAATAAATAAGGGATGGGGTACGAATGGGAGATGGGGCATTAATGGAAGTTAGAGAAGTCAATGTTCATGCCATCAGTTTGGAGGCTACCCAAAGTTCATGCCATCAGTTTGGAGGCTACCCAAAATATAAGGTGTTGTTCCTCTAACCTGAGTGTGGCTTCATCTTGACAGTAGAAGAGGCCGTGTATAGACATATCAGAATGGGAATGGGACGTGGAATTAAAATGTGTGGCCACTGGGAGATCCTGCTTTCTCAAGCGGACAGAGCGTAGGTGTTCAGCGAAACGGTCTCCCAGCCTGCATCGGGTCTCGCCAATATATAGAAGGCTGCATCGGGAGCACCGGACACAGCTTAATGTGAAAAAGACTAAGGAGCTGGTGGGAGACCTGAGGAAAGCTAAGGTACCGGCAACCCCTGTTTCCATCCAGGGGGTCAGTGTGGACATGGTGGAGGATTACGAATACCTGGGGATATGAATTGACAATAAACTGGACTGGTCAAAGAACACTGAGGCTGTCTACAAGAAGGGTCAGAGATTCCTCTATTTCCTGAGGAGACTGAGGTCCTTTAACATCTGCCGGACGATGCTGAGGATGTTCTACGAGTCTATGGTGGCCAGTGCGATCATGTTTGCTGTTGTGTGCTGGGGCAGCAGGCTGAGCGTAGCAGACACCAACAGAATCAACAAATTCATTCGTAAGGCCAGTGATGTTGTGGGGACGGAACTGGACTCTCTGACGGTGGTGTCTGAAAAGAGGATGCTGTCCAAGTTGCATGCCATCTTGGACAATGTCTCCCATCCACTACATAATGTCCTGGTTGGGCACAGGAGTACATTCAGCCAGAGACTCATTCCACTGGGATGCAAAACAGAACGTCATAGGAAGTCATTCCTGCCTGTAGCCATCAAACTTTACAACTCCCTTGGAGGGTCAGACACCCTGAGCCAATAGGCTGGTCCTGGACTTATTTTCTGGCATAATTTACATATTACTATTTAACAATTTATGGTTTTTACTATTTAATTATTTATGGTGCAACTGTAACAAAAACCAATTTCCCCCGGGATCAATAAAGTATGACTATGACTATGACTATCACCCCAGTCAACTCACAGGTGAAGTGTTGCCTCACCTGGAAGGACTGTTTGCGGCCCTGAATGGTGGTGGGGGAGGAAGTGTGCCAATATATAGAAGGCCGCAAGGAGAAAAATGATCCAATATTACATGTATTTGTTGGGAAAAGTATGTTAACTGTTCTTTCCGTAACTGGTGTGACTCTCTTGTACAGCAATAACTTCAACCAAATGTTTCCAGTAACTGTTGATCAGTCCTGCACATAGGCCATTCCTCCATACAAAACAGCTTCAACTCTTAGATGTTGGTGGGTTTCCTTGTATGAACTGCTCTCTTCAGGTCCTTCCACAACATTTCTGTAGGATTAAGGTCTGGACTTCAACTCGGCCATTCCAAAACATGAATGTTCTCCTTTTTAAAGCATTCTGTTGCTGATTTACTCCTATCTTTCGGATCATTGTCTTGTTGTATAATCCAACTTCTCTTAAGCTTCAGGTGATGGACTACCACCCTGACATTCTCACATGAAATGTCTTGATACAATTTTGAAATCATTGTTCCCTCAATGATTGCAAACTGTCCAGGCCCTGAGGCAGCACAGCAGCCCCAAACCATGCTGTTCCTTTCATCATGCTTCACAGTTGGGATGGGGTTTTGGTGTTGGTATGCAGTGCCCTTTTTCCTCCAAACAAAGCAACGTGCATTTCTTCCATAAACTTCAAATTTTTTCTCATTTTTCTACAGAACTATGTTCTGTAGAACATCTGGGTGGCTTTTTGCAAATTTGAGACGTGCAGCAGCATTTTTTATTGAGAGCAGTGGTTTCCTGCATGGTATACTTCCCTGAACACCATCCATGTTCAGTGTTTTTCTTATAGTGGAAACATGAACAGAAACTTTAGCAAGTTCTAGGGATTTCTGCAGGTCTTTTGTTGCTACCCTTGGGTTCTTTTTCACCTCCTTCGGCATTGTACTTTGCGCTCTTGGTGTGACCTTTGCAGGATGCCCACTCCTAGGGAGAGTAGCAACAGCGCTGAGGTTCCTCCACTTGAAGACAATTTCTCTTTCTGTGGACTGATGGACACTCAGGTCTTTAGAAATGCTTTTGTAGCCTTTTGTAACCTCATGCAGCTCTACAATTCTTTTAAGGTCCTCTGAAAGTTGTTTCAGTCGAGGCATGTGCACATAAACAGATCTTTCTCAAGAAGAGATGGCCCTGTCAGTGACCTGACTTTGTGTATCTTTTTTATAGGGCAGAACTACTGGCATGCTATCCTTGAGTTTGCATCTCTGTGTTAGGCCCAGGACACATCCTTGGAGACAAACCCAGGAACCTAGAGCTGCTCTCCTTTCCCACTGTTAACATTTGCATGAGGACTTCGACCTGTTCTCCTGACTTCCCCTTCCTGGAGTCCTCAATAACTTAATTGGCCTTACTGATATTGAGTGTTGTTCTGACACTACCTAACCAGCCATATCCCATCTTGGAGTAAGTTGCCTGAGTTGACCAGAACTAGTCACATTTGCAAACACTTGACCCGTATTGCTCTACACCTTTCAAATCCATGTATTTGTCCGAATGACTGCTAAACATTGTAGTTGTACTTGCCTCTTCCACTTTCTCTGGCAGCTCATTTCATGTACCAACCACCCTCTGTGTGCAAACATTCCCCCCAGGGTTCCTTTTAAGTCTTTCCCCTCTCACCTTAAACCTGTTAGTTATAGACTCACCAACCTTGGGACAATATGTGATAATTAACCTTATCTGTGCTCCTCATGATTTTATAAACCTCTGTAAGGGCACCCTTCCACCTCCTTCACTCCAGGCAATATAAGTTCTGACCCAGGGGTTCTCAACCTTTTTAATGCCATGGACCCCTGTCATTAACTGAGGTGCCCACGAGCCCCATGTTCGGAACCCCTATTCAAGCCTATATACACACTCTTTATAACTCAAACCCTCCTGTCCCAATAAGATTCTTGTAAATCTTTTTTTTAGCATCCTTTCCAGTTTAGTGACATTCTTTCTATAGCAGGACATGGAAAACTGCATGCAGTACTCATTGCATGACCTTATAAAGCTTTTGTAACACAGCAGCAAAATATCCTCCTACCCGTCCTCCTTTTACGCTATCAACTCGTCTGTTTTAAATAAAGATTTAGCTTCCTCTAACATATATCAATGCACTTTACTTCAATTCAATTATAGTGACTTCCACAATCTATTGATTCTCTTGGTTAAGCAGTTTCTCCTGGATCCCTCTTGGATCCATAAGTCACTGTTATATTAATTGCTCCCTGCTCTGACCTTCCACATTACCAAAAGCCTATTCTTAAAAGCCTCTATTGGATGACCCAACAATGTATATTATTCTACAGAAGAGTGCTCCAGTCTTGTCAGCTGAGTTGCCTCTCATTTCAGAAATCATTCTAGTAAATCTTTTATTGTTTGGACTACATATACTCTTATTAGGTCCACTTGCGCACTAATGCAAATATCTAATCAGCCAATATTGTGTCAGCAACTCAGTGCATAAAAGCGTGCAGACATAGTCAAGAGGTCCAGTTGTTGCTCAGATCAAATATCGGAAATGGAAAAAATGTGATCCAAGTGACTTTGTCTGTGGAAGGATTGAATGATAGAATGGTTTGTGTATCACAGAAACTGCTAATCTGCTAGGATTTTCACACACATAAGCTTATAGGGAATGGTCCAGTGAGCAACAGCTCTGTGGACACAGTGCCTTGTATTGAGAATGATCAGAGGAGAATGGCTAGACTGGTTCAGGCTGACAGGAAGACAAGAGTAACTCAAATGACTTCAACAGTGGCCTGCAGAAGAGCATCTTTGAACACACAGCATGTTGAACATTGAAGTGGATGGGCTAAGGCAGCAGAAGACCACAAACATCCACCCAGCGTCCACGTTATTTGGTACAGGAGGTACTGGATAAAGTGGCGACTGAGTGTATGCTGCTTACAGGTTTTTATGTATTATGCATTCTTTAGAATCTGGCCATCGCAGACAACTTACTGACCTTCTCTCAAAGCTATGAACTGATGGTTAAGCATGTCTGCAGTCACCTCCTTCCAGAGTGGACATGGATGGAAGACTTCTTTTCCTTAAGGATAAAGTGGACCAAAAGGGCTTTTGCAATCATCCGGTGGCTTTGTAGTTGTCAAGGTCAACGACCTTGGTTTGTTTTGTTTCAATTTCTATTTAAATATGATTTGAACATGAACCTGTGAGTTATTAGTCCTGGAACTTAACTGCTGTATAATCATTGTGCCATAAAGTGCTGTTCCCTCTTCCCCAACGATAGGCTGAGCTGAGTGGTATGTAGATTCAACTTAACTTTTTTCACTTGCTTTTATATTTTATCATCCTAGAAGTTGCTTGCAGTTTTCAGTGGATTCATTAACCTAGGCTATTAGTTTAAGTGCTTTGTGGGTTTGTATCACTAAATCCCTTAGCCCCTCTATGTCTTTTAATTATTATTTTCCAAGGACTATTTGGTCTCCTATTCTTCCCTAGTTATAAAAACTAATTATACTACTAGATATAACAAGTAACAAGGGAGTCTCTCATACTCAACAAGAAGTGAGGAACAATAATGAGATAATTACCCAGTTAAGCTGCATTTGAGCTGTTGTTTAGGGGAGGAATGTGGTTGAGGAGACCTGCGGAATTCACTTCACTTCAGTAGCAGTGCCACATGTTGACTTATAGAGGACATTTATGGCCCAAGCGTCATCTTTATCTGTTATCTTATTATTGAAAGTGCACAAAATAATTTAAGTTCACGTTGGTTCCATTTCTATCTCTAGATCTGATCTTGAATCCATAACCCAGATCGAAACTGTGCTCTGACAGAGAATGGTGCTGTGTTATCAGAAATACTATGAACATCAATCACTTTGTACATATGGGGCAGCACAGTAGTCACAGTTAGCGTAATTGTTTTACAGTGCCACTGATTACTGATTGCAGTTCAATTCCCACTGCTGTCTGTACATTCTCCAACCCCCCCTCCCCGATCAAGTAGGTTTCCTCTGGGTGCTCCGGTTTCCTCCCACATTCCAAAGATGCATGGTTAGGATTGGCAAGTTATGTGCATGCTATGTTGGCGCCGGAAGTATGGCGATACATGTTGGTTGCCCCAAAGCACAATCATCACTGATATGACTGATTTGATTTGATTTGTGATGATTCGATATACGTGAGACAGATAAAGCTAATCCTAAAAACAAAATCCAATAATACTGTGGTGAGCTCAGCTCTTGATGGGACGGCGTTTGAGATCCAATCTGCCAATAGATGAGAGCTTTCTGAGAACAGAGGGATGTGAACTAGTGAAAAAATGGAAAGATGAACATAAAGCAAAGCAGAAAACATACTTTGACAGATGTTCTCATCCAAAACCTAAACTGCACCAAGGAGGTGAAGTGAGGATACAAGACAAAATGGACCCATGGACACAGAAAGCTACAGTACTTGAAGAAGTACAACCCAGATCATACATGGTCCAAACAGAAGAGGGAGCAGTGTTAAGAAGAAATCACAAAGACCTCAAGAAAGATCCAACTTTAGAGTTTCAGTTAACTGATGCAGACCAGACAAAACATGGAAATAACAATGAAACACAAGAACTGTGTGAACCACTTAAAAGGTCTACTCATGTTCGTAAACCCCCAGAGAGACTGATAGAGACATGTTAAATTGTGCATTTGCTTTGGTCAATGTTGCTAATTGTTTTTCTTTTTACGGAAAGGAAGATGTGGCGATATCACATGTCACATGTAAGAACGTGATTGGACCGAGTTCTGAGTGTGCGCAGAAATGACAGAATGATGGAGAAACTTGTATGGTGAAAACGTGGTTGCTGTTTGCTGTTGTAAATAAAAGTTCTAGTTTTAATTCTTCCAGAATATGGTTTGTTCTTAGTAACCTACGGTACATATAAAGAACACAACAAATACGATAAATAGATCAGAGCAGAAGATGAGAATTTCCGGTTCCTCGTCATCATCATGGCTATCCCTTGAGGTCGAGGATGATGGACTCTTTCCATAACACAGAGCAAAGATGCCTGTGTGTGTATTTGTTTAACGTGTACTTGATGTTGCACTCCAAGAAGCACATGATACTTCACAAATCAACAAAGTGATTCCAATGGCATGGAAACCATGACGATTGGAGCTGATGCATTTGTTGCAGCCTTCATTCGCCTTCACAGCCATTGAGTTCGAAGTAACTTCGTCCGCCTGTACCACCGTTGAGGTCTTGATTGGATTGTTCTTTGTCAGGAACCTCACCCTCAACCTTATCGCCATGGGTGACCCTACCAGGAGCATAGCTCCTGACGGCATCACTCTCAGGATCACGGGACCACACAAGCTTCTCCACCATGACAAGGTGACAATCCATGGAGAAGTCAGGTTCCTACCTGTAATTGAAAACTTTACAAATTTGAATGATTGGAATTTCAGGGAATGAGGTAGTGGAGTAATAAGCCAAATGCAATAGAATACAATGTAATTTTAGTTAAAATTTTTATTGTACTGAACTTTGCGTCTTTCAGTAGATGTCAAATGCAGGTACATTTAAGCAGTTTTCTAATCAATATCAGATGAGGAGGAGGAAGAAAAGAACTGAGTCTAAAGCAGAGCACAATTTGGTTATTGGCAAATGCATGAGAAAGTTTAGGTTGGATTGCTACCCAAATGGACATAGTTGAATTTCTTGTGTGTACAGCAGAATTGGAGGTCATTTGCAAGCATTATCCCATCTTTCTATAGAACAGGGGGTGACACATGAAGAAGAAAGATCTTAACTATACAGCTCAAGCTATTTGCCCTTGTATCTTCCTGTCTTGGAGTTCCTCTTCCATTGGTACACGTTTGCTCCAGTAACTCCTTACTAACAGTATTCCTTGCTGATTGTAAGGGTCTTCCCTGGCTGTGGAAGCTCAAGATATTCTCTACAACAAAGGGTTAGTGGTTTTCAAGCAAATGTCAAACTTTCCAGTGTTGCTGCAGAAGAACTGAAGTTTCAGGTGAGATGTCTACTCCCTGATGTAGCCGCTGCTTTGATTAGGTTGAGAAATTCTCCCCAGTGTACTTGCAAGTATTTACCACTCAACGGTTTCAACATGAACACCCCTTAAAGAAAGAGTGGAATTTCAGTTCCCTGGGATCAGAGCCTGAAGACAATTGCATAAATTGAAATGAGTGTAATTATACTGCTTCTAATTGAGTGTCTGATGCTCTGTTTCATTAGACTGAGGGCTGGGCCGGTATTGATCAAGTCTAATGAGGATGTAGGATCCTTTAGGGCATTAAAGCAGATATACATAGTGCCAGTGTCCAGCAGGTTATTGGTATGAAATGGATGCTCCTTTGTGTGTACCTTTTAATTAGATTTCAGGGACTGAGACTTGAGTTAGTGAGGTTACCACTGGATGCTTAGACAGCAAATATATTCACAAAACGGGCATGGCAGAGATTTTTGGACACTGAAATAATCTAGGGACACAGGGATTGCAGGGAACAAGCTCAGTCAAGTAAGGAAAGCTACTGGAGTGTGATGCTCTGTAAGTACAATTGTTCTAAAAGGGTACAGTGATGGATGGCCATGTGAGTTCTGGAAACAGATTTCTCAGGCTGCTTCATGAAGGAGTGTAGCATAGAAGTGACAAAATTACATCCTAAACTGGTGTGAAAATGGCATTATTGGCATGATCATGAAGGACAACTGAAGTGCCAGGTCAAATACTTGGGAAATTAGCACAATCGTATGTTGATCTAGAAGTAATGATTCTCATGCATGTCCGAACCAGAATCAGAATCAGGATCAAGTTTCATATCACCTGCATTTGTCATGAAATATTTTAACTTTGTGGGGGCAGTACAATACAGTACATGATAAATAAACAAAAAACTGAATTACAGTAGGTGTATTAAATAGTTAACGTAAGTAGTGCAAAAAACAGAAATTTGAAAAAACTTGTGAGGTACTGTTCATGGGTTCAATATGCATTTAGAAATTGGATGGGAGTTGGGAAGAAGCTGTTCCTGAATCACTGAGTGTGTGCCTTCAGGCTTCTGTACCTCCTTCCAATTGATGGGGTCCTTGATGATGGAAGCCACTTTTCTCAGGCATCGCTCCTTGAAGATGTCTTGGATACTACGGAGGCTAGTACCCATGATAGAGCTGACTAATTTTACAACTCTTTGCAGCTCGCTATGTAGTAGTCGCCCTCCCACCATACCAGGCGGTGATTCAGTCAGTCAGAATGCTTGTAGCCTTATTAAAAGCACTATGTGTATGAATTTCCTGTAATATACTGAAATGGAATCAGAATTGGCTATCAGACAAGAAGCAGTGAGAGTAAGTGATTGTTCTGAGAATGGCAAGCTGTAACATCTTGGGTACTGCAGGGATGGGTGCTTGAGACCCAACTATTCATGATCCATATCGATGACTTGGTTGAGGGCAGCAGGTGTCACGTTTCCAAGTTTACTGAGGATACTAAAGTTGGTGGGATTGTGAATACAGAGAAAGATGCAAAGAAGCTTCAAAGGCCGATAAACTATCTGCATAAGTGCTTGAGAACTTGGTAGATGGAATTTTTTGTGGAAAGTTGTGTGGTGATCCATTTTGGTGTAAATAACTGAAAATCAGAAATAGTGCATAGCTGGATAGATTAATGTTCAAATGGAGAGGTGTACCTGTACAAAAGTTACTAATAGCTAATATTCAGGTGTGACAAGCAATTAGGAAGGCAAATCGTATGTTAGTCATTATTATGAGAGGATTTTTAATATGGGATGAAGAAATACTGAATGCATTGATGAGACAGCACCTGGAGCTTTGTTCTTCACACCCCAAAAAAGGATTTATTTGTCCTTGAGGGATTACAGTTAAGTTGCTTGTAGAGGTGTTGTGTTTTCTGCATAAGGGGCATTATGGAAACTGGGATTGTACTCTCTAGCATTTAGAGAGTGGCCCTCACAGGCCAAATGCAGGGATCATGTTCCTCCTGGGTGAGGAACCTAGAACCAGGGCTGGTGATAGTTTCAGAACAAGATTTTGGCCATTTAGGACTGGGATGAGGAGGAGATGAACTTCCAGAATTCCCTACCCTAATTACAAAATAGAAGTAACTGACTTTCTGGACATCAATGGAAATCAAAAGATACGGGTCCAAAGTTGTAAAATGGTGTTGAGGTAGATCAATCACGGTCATGATGCATGATTGGAGGGTTGAATAGTCTAATCACTCTTTTTCCTCTGTTCTGACATTCTCAGATCTGTAAATTTGACATGAAATATTTCAGAGGGTCTTGTGCAGTGAAAGTACAGAATATTTTTCGAAATACTAAATGCATTGCAGTTCTCTTGTGATGAATTCAAGATGATTTCATTGTGCTAATTTGAGGTTAGTTAGGCAACAACTTTCTTGGCCAGCCATGCTGCATTCCCTCAGCACTGTGCTGGAAGTACCTCCAAAAATGCAGCACGTTCCCCAGTATCACATTGTCAATAGCTTTGGTCATGCACCGCCCCTTGTTACTGCACTGAAATTATCTCATTCAAAGCTACACTCAATCTGCTCTGACAGTAATAGATAAAGAAAAGACTAGGGGACCAGAAAGCACCAAGTTGTAGCTCTGAACATGTGCTGTACAGGCGGCTATGTCTCCAGCCAAGCCTTCAGCCAGGCTGTTTGATATAGTCACAATACTAGCATCTACCTGACCATGTGGAAAATTGCAAATGTATGTTCTGCTCGCAAAGAGCAGAACAAACACTATCAGGCAGCTCACTGCCCGAATAGACTGCTCTCAATTATCAGTAAAATGTCTGAAGCTGCCATCGGTAGTGCTACAATTCAACAGTTAACAGTTCAACAACAGCTACTCAGTTCTTAATCTAAGCTACTCAAACCTAACCCTCTTCACTTACCTCAGTATAGTCCACTTTGACTCCTTTGCGCTACAATGGACTTGATTTTTTGTTCTAATTGTGTTCTTTACTATATCATTTTATAAAATTGAAGTTATATTTCTCTTGTGAATGTTGTCTTTCTGATGCTACATGTATGCCTGATGCTAGATGCTGCTGCAACTAAGTTTGCATTGCACCTGTGAATATATGTACTTGGGCATATATTGATAAACATGACTTTGATTTTATCAAACTGGGGATCAATTTGCTCACCAAATGACTCTGCATTGATCCCTAGTTTGGGTTTTGTTGATAGGACCACACACCTCTATGTCATATCACAGCCTGGCTTCAAACATTGACCAAAGATCTGAATTTCTGAGGTGAGCTGAGTGTGGCTGCCCTTGACATCAAGGCAGAGTTTGATCAAGTGGCATCACGGTGCCTTGCTTGTTTGGCACCTCACTCTGACCATTCATGTCTGCCAGCATTCAGTGACCATCATGCTGACTCACCCAGCCTACTCTGACACTGATGTGAAGAAACGCTCTGTATGGATGGCATGCAGAACAATGCATATAATAAAAATAAATTCATTTACCAATCTTACCCCCCACCCCCAAACTCATAACTTGTACTACCAAGAGAAACAAAGGATGAAATCGTACATCCTGGCTTGGAAGCTTGCTGTCAGTCCATAAGACCATGAGGCGTAGGAGCAAAATTAATCCATTCAGCCTATAGAGTCTTCACCATTTCATCATCACTGGAGCTGAATCCTAGAATTCCCAACCTTACCAGGGGAGTACCTACGACAGAGGTACTGCATTGGTTGCAGAAAGCAGCTCACCAGCATCTTCTTAGTGGCAGTTAGGGATGGGAAATAAATTCTGGCTTTGACGACATTGTCTGGATCTTGAGAAGTGATTTGAAGTGTTTGCTACAAAGCTGCACTCACTCTGATCAATGCTTCATGGGAATGCAGCTCAATCTCATTGCTATTTGTTACTATATCTTACAACAGAGTGTGCACTCAGTTCTGCAGCGAAGACAAGACCAATATAATGTATTCCCTGAGCATTGTATATATATTTAAGACACAATTATGTCAATCAGAGACTGATCAGCAGACTACAGATGAACCTTGAATACAGGCATCCATTCATCCATTACGCAGTTGAAATCTATACTTAGAAGACCACTGTGAAGCTGTGAGGGGAGGACTCTGATTGGGTACCCCTTCCTGCATTGCACTTTATTGTAATTGGCAAAACTGATAAGATTTCACTAGTTGTATGGGGTAAAGACACATGTGAAACAAATGGAAATATCCTCCAAGGGGAGAGTAGTCCTTCTCTATCTCAGTAGAGCTGTAGGCGGTGACCTTCAGTAATATTTCGAGGATGATCATCATGTAGATCTTCAGTGAAGTGCTTTCGGGAATTAATAGAATTGCACGGTTATCTCTGTGCTTTAGGCTTAATTTCACGAACAGATTTCTGATGTGCGATAAAAGCAACCACTGAAATCTATTGCAAGCAGGTTTTGATTGATAGCCAGAGGGCCTCACATTGAAACTACTATGAAAGATGGAAATTTCCAAGTCTCTTTGTTGTGTGATAGGAACCCAATCCCTTCACACTGAGTGTCTTGGTGTTGAATGTGGTGCAGGCAGGATGAAAGCCTTGTTACAAGTTGGGTGTAGGTAAAAATATGATACTTCTTCTCAGAATAACCAGCATGCCAACATAGCAGCCTCCAGCTGAGACAGATGTCCAGTACTTACCCACCTTTGAGAGCTCGGCAACAGCTCTTCAATTTATATAAAGAAATCCCTCCTAACATTTGTTGTGAGTTTGCCACTCATTGCTTTTATACTGCAGTATATGGACACAAGAACCACAATATGTTTATTTCTGATGAAGGGCTACAGACTGAGACATCTGTAGAAATACGTATAAAGGTGCATCTGCAGATGCACACAGACACAGACAGAACACAATGAACATTGTTTGAAAACAGGAAGCAGCTCAAGAGCTCTAGAAATAATGCACATTGTGCAGAGATGGAAGAAATAAGCCTTGAATGTTAAACAGATCAAGTCTGACTCAAGTTACTCTCATCGTCTGGCCGGCATCAAAGCTGACTGCTTCGTTCAAAGGGAATTTGAACGTTGTCTACGGTAACTACTCCACTTGTATGATGAAACAAAATCCTGTACAAAGTATGTAATCCCTGCCACCCAAGATCAATTGTCACCAAGAGCAGAAGAGGTAATAGAAGCAGAAAGAGCAGGTAGCAGATTAGGGAGTAACTGGAGAAAGAGAAACACTGACAACAGCTTAGAGCCACTTCATCAGAATCAGCATTTGCAGCTTGCTTAATTTTCATTTGCTGAAGAAACCTTTAATCTGCCAACACACCAACTATGCTGGATGACCTCAACAGGCCAGGCAGCATCCATGGAAAGGTATAAACAGTTGATGTTTCGGGCCGAACCCTTTACTGGTCCCGAAACATCAACTGTTTAATCTTTTCCATAGAGGCTACCTGGCCTGCTGAGTTCCTCCAATATTTGGTGTGTGTTGCCTGGATTTCCAACATCTGCAGATTTTTTTCTTGTTAGTGATTATCCTGCCTACACCTGGTTGAGATATCATACCAGGTTGGAAGATGTGCTTATTTGTGTAGGAAATTTGCCTGTATTGTAACTGTATGTAAGTGTTCATATGTCAAAGTGACATGCAAGGTGTACAGAGCCATGATTTGTATTGTGTTTATGTGTCTGCACATTGTAGATGATCTTACATTTACCTGTCTGTCTGTGAATGGGTACATACCTGCTGCTGTGCCCTAGTGCATTAACACATCTGGAGCCAGTGCTGTTGTAGACTGCAGGTTAAAATTCATCTCACACGTTGGTGACAGCAGAATCCTATATTTTGAATTGAATTTAAATTCACATTGATTAGTGAGTTGATCTCACTAAAAGTCACCGTGAAGCTGAAAATGTTGTAACAAATTACCTTTAGGGACAATCCTACTGTCTTTAGTACACATGTGACTCCAGACCAGCACCGATATGCTTTGGTCTCTGCAAGCAGATTATTGTAGGGTGGGATATTGAGCAAGCTAGTCTTGTCACTTCAAAGCTACTCCACTTATTGAGCGGGCATGAGGAATACCAAAGGCTTGACCCCACTCTCTGATGATGGCTTGATGCAGGGAACCCCTGTCTGATCCCATTTTGATCACCCTCTAAACTTATCACAGGATTGACATCTGATTTACACAAGCTACCAGCGTTGCCACCAAATCAACCAAATGATCTGACATTTCTTGAGAAGGATATGGATAGACTGTAAAACCATAAGATACAGGAGCAGATTGAGGTCATTTCGACCATTGAATCTACTGTTGCTTTTTCAACACCATTTTCCCACCCTGTCCCCACAACCAGTGAAGAACCTATCTATAGTAACACACCCTAGATGCTAGAGGAGCTCAGCAGGTCAGGCAGCATCTAAGGAGAGGAATTAGCAAGGGAACGTTTCGGGCTGGGAGCCTTCATCAGGACTAGAAAGGAAGGGGGAAGAAGCCAGAATAAGAAGACGGAGGAAGAGGGAGAGTACAAGCTAGAAAGTGAAGCCAGCTGAGGGGGAAGGTGGATGGGTGAGAGAGAGCAAGGTGAAGTGAGGAGTTGAGAGGTGATTAGTGGAAGAGGTAAAGGGCTAATGAGGAAGGAATCTGATGGGAGAGGAGAGTGGACCTCAGGAGAAAGGGAAAGATAAAGACCACCAGAGGGAGGTGATAGGTAGGTGAGGAGAAAAGAAAGGGTAAGAGAAGAGCCAAAATGGGAATGGATAAAGAGAGAAGAGGGAGGGAAGAGAAATGGTTCTTCATGCCATCAGATTGGAAGCTAGCCAGATACAATACGAGATGTTGGTCCTCCAACCCGAGAGGGGCTTTATCATGTCAGAATGGGAATGGGGAGTGGAATTAAAATGGTTGGCCTCCAGGAAATCCTGCCTGTTGCGGATGGAGCAAAGGTGTTACCTATCGAATTCTGCCATAATTACACTCAGTGCCGCAATTTCCACAGTCTCCATGACAAAAAAACTCCATCACAGCTTCTACCCTCTTGCTGAAGAAAATCTCAGTTTTAAAGGGACTTCCCTTTCTTCTGAGGCTATGCCTTGGACCCTAGACCCTCCTACTAATGGAAGCATCCTCTCTATCTCCACTCTATCCTGGTCTTTCAGTATCCAGTAGGTTTCAGTAAGATCCCCCCTCATTTTTAAGAACTCCATTGTGTACCAGTCAGGTTGTATTCTTAATGTCAATGCAGCTCCATCATCTTTTCCTCTGGGAGAGTTGGCCATATCTAGCCATTGATTTACCAGACATTATTGTAGGAAGAAAGCATGTGTAACAGTTAAATATTCCACTGTGACCAAAGCACAAGCTCTGAAAACTCAAATCTCCCACCCTCATCCACCCTAAGTCCCCTCCCTCTGAAACCTTTGGAGCTTCAGAGTTTGTATAGTAATTAAACATTTCCAATTTAATTATTTCAATAAATTCACTATCACCAGCATCAGGACAAGATTTACCACAGTAAACTCAAGGAAGTGATGTATCATATGATTTAAGGGCATGTCAAGTTCTGAAATTACAGGGAGAAAGAAAATAGCATTTCATAAAATTGTTTCAAACTAACTTTTCCGCTGAATTCAAACGAAATTAAGAGCTGGTGAAGATGATGAAATCTTGCAGTGTTTGTTAACTGGTACTGAAGAGAAAGCGAGAGGTCATAATTCACTCTGTCTTGGAGATAATTTCAATTTATACTCTGTCTGTGCATGGAATAACAGAACAAATGAAATGTTTTACAGAGTGTGAAGTGTTGACATTGTGGAAAAAATAAGAAACGGAGCAAGATCCCAAAGAATAGCAACAGTGTAATGATTAGATAACATGTTTTAATGATAGTTATTGAAGGTTAAGTATTTTTGAGCTGTGCAAGATTTATCAGCCTCTTTGTTTAATTTTATTGTCATTTAATTCTACACATGTATCGAGCTGAATGAAAAAATGCTCCTCGGGGACTAAGGTGCAAAACACAGTACATATGTCACATACAGCAAGGAAAATAATATTAACACAATAATTTAACAGATAAAAAAGTATTCTGTAGATGTAGAAGTTGACATAAAGTGCATATATGACATAGTTAAATATACAACACTATTACTGCCGCTGACGCTGTTTTACCTGTAAATTATATTTACTAGGTGCTGGCAGGGTGTTCAGAAGTCTCACAGCCTGGGGAAAGGGGCAGTTCCCAGCCTAACTGTCCTGGTTCTTATACTGCAGTACCTGCTGCCTGATGGTAGGAGGTCAAAGAGATTGTGGGATGGATGGGAGAGGTCCTTGACAATGCTGAGGGTTCCATGCATGGAGTGCTTCTGTTTTATGTTCTGGATGGGGAGGATGGGACAGAGAAAGACCCTGATGATTCTCTCAGCAGTCCTCAGAATCTGTTGCAGGGTCTTGCAGCCAGATGCCTTGACATTGTCATACCAGATGGTAATACAGCTGGCCAGGGCACACTCAATGGAGTTCCAGTAAGATGTGGTTAGAATGGGGTGAGGAGCTTCACTTGTCTCAATCCCCTCAGGAAGTGGAGGCACTGCTGTGCTTTCCTGACTAAAGAGGTGGTGTTGAGTGACCAGGTGAGATCATCTGTGACAAGCAAGAGAAAATCTGCAGATGCTGGAAATCCAAACAACCCATGCAAAATGCTGGAGAAACTCAGCAGGCCAGAGAGCATCTATGGAAAAGAGTACAGTCGGCATCTCGGGTCAAGACCCTTCATCAGGACTGGGGAAAAAAGATGGGGTGTCAGACTAAGAAGGTGGGGGGGAGGGGAGGAAGAAACACAAGGTGAAACACATCTGTGATGTGCACTCCAAGAAACTTGGTGCTCCTGACTATCCACAAAGTAGATGTACAGCAGGGAGTGATCAGCCTGCACCTTCCTGAAGTCCAGAACATCTCTTTAGTCTTGTCCATGATGAGACTCAAGGTGTTGTGTTTGCGCTAGAGTGACTATGGTGGATCTCTTTCCCTTAGCATTACAAACATGGGGGGAGAATAATTAATGGAAGGGTTATAGGGGGAGGCAGAGAAAAATCATTTCATTCAGAGACTGGCAGTCTGAAACTCAGCGTATGAAAGGGTGGTGCAAGGAGAAGCTCATACCACATTTAAATTGTTCTTGGATACATGCTTGTGACCTGAAGGTTTATGGACCAGGTGCTGGAAGGTGGCAATTGGTTGGATAGTGTTTACTTCAACTGACATAGACTTGATGGGCTGAATGGCTTCTCCTGTGTGGTACACTTTCTATGATTGACCCCTACTTCCCTGCTCTTCTTTAAAACAAGGCTGGTGATTCTTTGCTTCAAAGACCATCTGGAGCCTTTATTGAATGATTCATTCAAAAACTAGCACCTCTCCCAGTGCAGCACTCTGTAGCTATCAATCTTGTTTAATGAGATAGACCCAAAATTCCTTCTCAGAGGTGGGATGTTATTCACTGATTTTATGCTACAGATGTTGCTCTGTTAAAGGGGCAGGATGAATGGAAGAGACATTTGTTCAAAAAAATTCGCTTGAAGGAACTGTCATTGAACTTGATTCCTGAGTGACAAGTGCCCGTCATGATAAGTGCCTACCAGCTATTTTCAGTAACATATTGGAGTTTATATTGGATATATGCCATGTGATAAAAATCATACAGTTGTAAGTTAATGCCATTGGAGATCTTCGGCCCACTGAGTACGCATATTAAAAACAATCTATTCAGTCCTTTCTATTGGGATGCCCATAATTTGCCATTATGCACCCATCTAATTCCTTTGTAAAGTCAAGTGAGTATTGTCAATTGCATATACATGTTGGAACATGTCTGAATGTTGAAAGGACTAGACAGGGTGGAGGTATCCAGAATTCCCATGGTGGGGGTATCCAGCCTCAAAATTGAAGGGTGACCCTTTAGAACAGAGGTAAGGAGGAATTTTGTTAGTCAGGTAGTAATAAATCTGAGGAATGCTCTGCCACAGACTGCTGTGAAGATCAAGTCCGTGTGCGTATTTAAGGCGTAATTAGATAGTTTCCTGATCGGTCAGGGGATCAAAGGATGTGGTGAGAAGGCAGGTATATGGGGTTGAGTGGGATCTGGGATCAGCCATGATGGAATGGCAGAGCAGACTTGATGGGCTGAATGGCCTAATTCTGTTCCTATGTCTGATGGTCTCATGTGAGCACCAGTGCAATGAAAAGCTTACTTGCAGCAGCATCACGTATATAGCATTCACAAGAAAAACGTAAGTTATACTACCTTTTTACAAGAAGGAGCACAATTAGAACTAAAAAAGTCTACTTTAGTACAAATGGTGTTGCTATGCTGAGGTAGTGATTAGGGTTGTGCAGATTGGTTCAAGAACTGAACGGTTGAAGGGAAGGAGCTGTTCCTGAACCTGCCACCATGGTACTTAGGGCTTCTGTACCTCCTGCCTGATGATATTTGTGAACAGATGGCATGGCCTGGATGGTGGGGATCCTTGATGATGGGGGCTGCCTCTTGAGACAGCTCCTTATGTAGATACCATCAATGGTTGGGATGGATGTGCTCATGAGGTATTGGGTTGACTCCATTACTCTGACAAGCCTGGTAAGAATTCTATTTGTTTCAATAAAGTTGCCTCCCATTCTACTTGTCAATTATTGGTTCCACATTACGTTGTCCGGATCCCCTTTCATCTTAATGAAGTTGTCCCTCCTTCAGTTAAGAAGTTCTACTTTAGCTTCCTTTTTTTTGTTCCCAAAGGCTATCTCACAAAATGATGTTTGCAGTCCTCCCCCTTTACTTTTGATTCCGTCATGTCTAAGAATAAGACCATAAGACAGAATTAGGCCACTCGCCTCTTTAAATCTGCTTCATCATTCCATCATGGCTGAGTTATTATCCCTCTCAACCCCAGTCTCCTACCTTTTCCTCATAACCTTTGATCAAGAACCTATCAACCACCATTTTAAATATACTCAATGAATTGGTCTCCAAGCTATCTGCTGCAATAAATTCTACAGATTCACTATCCTTTGGCTTAAAAAAAAATTTCCTCATTTCTGTTCTAAAGGGACTTCCTTCTATTCAGAGGCTGTGCCCTCTGGTCCTAGATTCCCTCGCTACAGGAAATATCTTCACAATATCCTCCCTATACAGGCCTTTCAATATTCAATAGGTTTCACTGAGAAACCCTCATTCTTCTAAACTCCAATAAGATCCAGTTCTCATCCTCATTCAGTTAATGACACAATGACCAAAAACATTCTGGTGAACACAGTTTGAAATCCCATCTTTCTTGTATTTCATTGGGGTGGAGGATGGGAGTGGTACTTAAAGGAGTTACATTTTAGAAAGATTAAGAAATTGAGGACTATGAAGATACTACCATTGAGGAGATGATGCTTGGGGACAGATCAGCCATCATTGTTGAAGGTGGGGCAGTCCTGAGGGGTTGAGTGACCTATCCTTACTCGTATGTTCCTATGCTCCATACTTTGATGTGATTTCAATAACCGCAGGAGCAATTTACTTTGAAGTCAATAAAATATTGTATAAACTAAAAAGATGTTTGCTTCTTAATGATGCTGAACCATTAGTACCACTTGGTGCCCTGTGCAGTGTAGGGCAATATCGCGGAGTCCACTGTGGTACGTGTTCTATTTCATAGGCTGAAAACATTCATGATCTCCCTCCTGCTTTCTCTTTGATGATCTGCAGTGGAAAGTCTTCTGGCTTCTAGAGATAAAAAAAAATCATTCCTTTGAGGATGAGGATCGAGTATTATCAAAGCAAGAATATTATTTTGATGTGAGGAAAAAATGCAGGCTCTCTTAATATTGCAGGCTGAAGTGGGCCTTTCTAACCACTCTGGTGCTTTATAACTCTACAGCAACATTGAGTTGTAGGCTGGAATGAAGTTTAAAAACTTACCATCTTCTTCTCCAGTTGAAGCAAATTGGAATAAATTCAGATTCGGATTCAGATTTATTTATCACATGTACATTGTAATATACAGTGAAATGCGTCGTTTGTGTTAAACACCCAAGCATGTGCTGGGGGCAGCCCACAAATTAGTTCTTTACTAATGGAGTCACAAGTAGGCTATTTCTGGAGCGATACTCTGGTCCCGTCAACGTATGCAGGCTTTCCACAGCATGGACCATTCCATCTCTTTGCTCCTGTATCTCAAACTTGGATGAAACAAAACACATTGCTCTCACTGGGCCATTGCAGTTACCTGATGATCTCAGACAATGCTTAACTATTCTAGAGTCAAAATCAGAGTCGTGTCCACTTACCCACCCTTCTAACATAATTGTTGTATTGATGATACAAGCACCGTCTCTGTGTGTGCCTAATTCACAAGGCTGGCCTAAAGGCATTGTAACACAAAGCTCTGACATTCCAATGACTATGTAGCAATGCACTTCTGTCTCCACTAGATTCACTCCAAGTTTCATTCAGCTGCCACTTTTACCATTCTTTGTTCACAGGGCACTTCAGGGCACACACTCCCCCAAACAACTGCAAGCACTAATGCCGCTGAGCAGCATAGAACAAAACACAAGGGCAGTGGAGATGACTCCTGTTCATAGAGAGACCTTGATGGAGGATATATGTGTTAGAATGGATATCTATCCTTGGTGGATGAAAAGATGCAGTATCTCCAGGCATGAAGAGGCAGAACCAATGAGCAAATTGCTTTCCCATGAAAACAGAGGTTAACCCACCCATGATGTTGCCCTTTCCACTGTCCAGATCTGTTATATCCACTTTCCCATCATGGGCGGAGCTCAGACTAGATTAAACAGAGATCTGGTGCAGAGACCGGGGATGCCTGTGAATCTGGGCTTATCAGTGCCACTGCGACGGCTGTAGAGTTTATGGTAATGGTTGTAGTGGTTGTGTCACAGCACATTCTAACCCCACTACTTGCCAGGATCACTGAGAGGTCCACTAGGTTAGAAGATTCTGACATTCTGTGCCCCTCACAGTGTCAGCATTTGTCCCTCGGGTAACATGTCTGTCAGTGTCCCACAGCTGTCTATCCCACAATCCAGCTTCTGTTAGCTGAGACAACAGCCTCAAGTAGGGCAAAGGTCGCCCCATGTGCCTCTTCTGAGCTGAATGCTTTTACTTGATTTTTGGTAACTAATTTGTTAGCATTATTTATGGTGCTACAGTTAAGGAGCAGTCCATTCAACAGCACAAACCAAAAGAAAGCCATAAGAAAAGTTGAGAAGGAGACTTCATACATCATCACCGTCCCATCCACCCATCTTCCCCATCACCTGGTCACACTTGTCACCTGCCAGCTTGTACTCCCCCTCAACCCCACCTTCATATTCTGACTTTTGTCCCCTTCCTTTCCAGTCCTGATGAAAAGTCTTGGCCTGAAACATTGATGTTTATTTCCCTCTGTAGACACTGCCTGACCTGCTGAGTTCATCCAGCATTTCATATGTGTTGCTCAAGGCTTCCAGCATCTGCAGAATCTCTTATGACTAGAAATTCAGTCTGGCTGTTCTAAAGTTGTGAAGGAGACGATGCCCTGCTGACTCCATGCCAACATGTGTAATCACAAGATGATTTAGCAAGATGCTCCCAGTTTATGGAGAATGGGTTCCCATACCAGCATTCCATTACTGCTGAGGGTAAATTAAGCCCTTGACTTCCAAGACTGTCAATCATGTAGAGTGGTGGCATTGCTTGATACGTTTTTATCATTCAGTGACTAAGGCAGTGACTTGAATACAGTTACGTCCAGGAGAGATTGAGGGTGACCGTCGAGAGGCCCTTTTAAACATTAGGTGATTATCGTCTGGCCATAGATAAGAATGCTTGAGTTAACACACTTTACACAGCGAATGGGCTGACGTACAAGTGAATCCTCTGCACTTCAATTAGTTCTCAGAGAGTCATGAGGAGATACGATTTAGAAACAGGACCTTCAGCCTGGACGGCACATGCTGACCATCAAGTACCCATGTACACTAATCCTACAGCCATTCCATTTTATTCTCTGCATGTTTCCATCAGTTCCTCACAAATTCTATCAGTGAAGGCATTTATGGCCAATTAACCTACTGATCAGTGTGTCTTTGGGATATGAAAGAAATTCAAGCACCTTGGGAAAACTCATTTATTCCCGGGGAGAGTTTGCAAATTCTACACCAACTGCTCCTGGGTTAGGATGGAACCCAGGTTCTAGAGATAGGGGGCAGCAATTGCCACCCACAACCCCTCAAAGCATTCTCCTCTGCAGACTCTGCCCTCGGAGATTTAACACTGCTGATTCGACCACGCATGAACAGAGCTTGAGAGCCAGTCGTCCATCTCCTCATCGCCTCATTGGGTGAGTTCTATTCATCCCTGTGTGGCCCTCTACCTCTGAGGCAGTAGAAGAGCTTCACAGCGTCAACAATGAATCTTTGACACAAGGATCTTTAGTGAGTATTGATATCTGATTGGTATGAAGCAAAGGGGAGTAAGGGCATGTCTGTGTGTTTGCAAGTTCTCCAACATTATTTTCGTGCCTTAGGAAACATGAACCTGTGAAAAGTTTGTTCGGGGAGGTTAAGATAGATGCTCTGTATAAGAAAACTCTGGGGATGTCTTTGTATGTGTGCGTCCTTTTTGTCTCCCCCTCCCCCAGAGCTGTGCTGCTGAGCCTGTAGTGCCCAGTCAACAAATACCATACACACAGAGGCAGCAGTAATTTAGTTAATCAGTAGATGATCAGTTCAAATAGGTGTCAGTTTATGAACCGCTGAACACTTTGAAGAAGTTCCAGTAAGGTTTGAAGCTGCCTTCTGAAATTTTCTGAAAGGGATCGCTCTCTACGCAACTCCCTTGTCCATTCGTCCCCCCCATCCCTCCCCACTGATCTCCCTCCAGGCACTTATCCGTGTAAGCGGAACAAGTGCTACACATGCCCTTACACTTCCTCCCTTACCACCATTCAGGACCCCAAACAGTCCTTCCAGGTGAGGCAACACTTCACCTGTGAGTCGACTGGGGTGATATACTGCGTCCGGTGCTCCCGATGTGGCCTTTTATATATTGGCGAGACCCGACGCAGGCTGGGAGACCGCTTTGCTGAACATCTACGCTCTGTCCGCCAGAGAAAGCAGGATCTCCTAGTGGCCACACATTTTAATTCCACATCCCATTGCCATTCTGACATGTCTATCCATGGCCTCCTCTACTGTAAAGATGAAGCTACACTCAGGTTGGAAGAACAACACCTTATATTCCATCTGGGTAGCCTTCAACCTGATGGCATGAACATCGACTTCTCTAACTTCCGCTAATGCCCCACCTCCCCCTCGTACCCCATCTGTTACTTATTTTTATACACACGTTCTTTCTCTCACTCTCCTTTTTCTCCCTCTGTCCCTCTGAATATACCTCTTGCCCATCCTCTGGGTCTCACCCCCCCTCGTCTTTCTTCCCGGACCTCCTGTCCCATGATCCTCTCGTATCCCTTTTGCCTATCACCTGTCCAGCTCTTGGCTCCATCCCTCCCCCTCCTGTCTTCTCCTATCATTTTGGATCTCCCCCTCCCCCTCCAACTTTCAAATTCCTTACTCACTCTTCCTTCAGTTAGGTCTGACGAAGGGTCTCGGCCTGAAACGTCGACTGCACCTTTTCCTAGAGATGCTGCCTGGCCTACTGCGTTCACCAGCAACTTTTATGTGTGTTTCTGAAATTTTCTGTTGTTTAGCTGAATATCCGTTAAAATAGTGTTGGAAAGCTGACTTTAAAACTACATTTCTTACTACTACTACCTCAAGGAACTTCAAGTCCCAAGGAATAAACATCAACAATAGTCTGTCCTGTGCCAATTACAACCATACCAAGGAAGTGAATCAGTGCCTCTACTTCCTCAGGAAGCTAAAGAAATTTGGTATGTCCCATTGACTCACTCTACCTTTTTATCAATGCACCATAGAAAGCATTCTATCTCTAAACATCACACTTTGTTCTAGCAGCTGCTTTGCGTTAGACCCACAGAAAACTGCAGAGAGTTGTGGACACAACCAAGCATATCACAAAACCCAGTCTGTCCTTCAGGGAAACTGCCTGCATGTCTTGCAGTCAGTAAAGCAGCCACCATAACCAAAGACCAACTCCGATATTCTCTTTTCTCCCCTTCTCCCATTAGACAGAAGGCACAAATGCCTGAAAGCGTGGACACTAGAGTCCTGAAGAGAATGGTCCCAATAGAGTGTCAATGAGGAGGGAAGGAAGAGATATCTCCAGTAATAGGAAATTACAAGTTCCACGCCACTGTTATGAGAGTATTGACAGACCTCTTGTATGATAAGATGGGCCCTTTGACCTTACAATCGATCTCATCATGGCCTTGCACCGCGTTGTCTACCTGCAATGTACTTTCTCTGCAACTATACACTATATTCTACATTTTGTTACTACTATTCGCTGTTATTACTGACATGTTGGAATGATCTGTGTGGATGATGTGCAAAGTGAAGGCTTTTATTTTACCTCAGTGCACGTGCCAATGATAAACCAATTTACCAACTTACATAGTTGGAAAACTGCTATATACACTGATTAATGTAATTAGATACTCAAGTGATATGAGGAGACTTTAGGCATGGGTTTGGATTCCAACTGGAAGTGGCTGGTCAGATTTTACAGATTGCACAGTTTCACCCAGAAATTGTTGTAAATTAATACTAATGACAGCTTAAAGCAATTATCAATCACATAACATTGAAAAAGAATCAGAGCAATGTGATCAAAGTCCTTGGCATAAATGTTTACTGTCTGCTCATCCAGGAAAGGCCATCCCAACTTTACACATCCTCTTCCCAGGCTCTGCAACAAAGGCACACATTCTGGCAGTTCTATAAATGATCAGATGGCATTCCAACTGTCACAACGTTATTAAGGATTCAAGCCACCAGAACTCAGTAAAAAGGAGAGTACGACCAGCAGAGTCCGTAGTTTAACTGTTCGCAGGAGCATAATGAATGAAATTGTATTCTAGATTGGAAGCAATACAAGTGAAATGTTGGATTATTTATTTCAATTTCAGTAATATCCTATTATGGAGATATCTCTTCTTTGTCTCCCATCAGCACTCCACTGTGACTATTCTCTTCAGGACAGTCTGAGTCCAAACCACATCCACCAACTATTCCCCCTTCCATGATACATTTCTGAGCAAACAAAAGATGTGTAAAACCAATCCTATTAGCCTCCCTTTCCCACCATCCAGGTAAAGCATTGACTTATTCACACTCGAAGGGACCTGGACCAGCTCTAATTTGCCTATCACCACAATATAGACCTATAGAGGATGGAATCCCACTAACTCTCCACTCAACCTTGGGTTAAAGTTCAAATTAAATTTATTATCAATGTATATGTATGTCACCATGTACAACCCTGAGATTCATTTTCTTGCAGGCATACTCAGTAATCTATAATAAAATTAGAGCCACAGTAGAATCAATAAAAGACCGCACCAACTTGGGCATTCAACCAGCATGCCAAAGACAACAAACAGTGCAAATGCAAAAAGAAAGAAAGAATATTAATAAATAGACAGGCGATAAGTATGGAGAACGTGACATGGAGAGTTATTGAAAGTGAGTCCATAATGATGAAGTAAGAGAAGTTGAGTGAAGTTATTCTTCTTTGGTTCAAGTGGTAATTGTCCCTGGACCTAGTGGTATGAGTCCAAAGGCTTCTTACCTTTTTCCTGATGGCTGGAGTGAGGAGAGAACAGGTCCAGGGTGGTGGGGGTCACTGATGATGGAAGCTGCTTTCCTGTGACAACACTTCATGTAGATGTGCTCAATGGTGGGGAGGGCTTTATCCATGATGGACTGGTCTGTATCCACTACTTTTTGTAGGACTTTCCATTCAAGGGTATTAGTGATACCAGTCTGTATTGCTGCCAGTCAATATATAATCCATCACACATCTACTGAAGTTTGTGAAATCCTTGTGAAGTCTGCCAAATCTTTGCAAACTCCTAAGGAAGTAGAGGCACTGCCAAGTTTTCTTCATAATTGTGCTTACGTGCAGGGCCCAGGACAGGTCCTTTGGTATGATATCACTGAGGAATTTAAAGTTGCTGACCCTCTCCACCTCTGATCCTCTGATGAGGACTGGCTCATGGACCTCTGGTTTCCTCTCCCTGAGGTCAATAATCAGCTCCTTGGTCTTGCTGACATTGAGTAAGAGGTTGTTGCTGTGGTGCCACTCAGCCAGATTTTCATTCTCCTTCCTATCTGCTGATTTGTCACCGTCTTTGATATGGCCCTATGACAGTAGCGTCGTCAGCAAACTTGAATATGACATTGGAGCTGTGCTTAGCCTCACATTCATAAGATTAAAGTGAAGAGCAGTGGGTGAACCACACAGTTTTTTAGCGCACCAGTACTGATGGAGATCTTGTTGCCAATCCGAACTGACTGGGGTCTGAGGAAATGGAGGATCCAATTGCACAAGGAGGTATAGGGGCCAAGGTCTTGAAGCTTAATGATTAGTCTTAAAGGGATAATGGTATTGATTGCTGAGCTTTATTCCACAAAGAACATCCTGATGTATGCATGCTTGCTGTCCAGATATCCCAGGGTTGACTGAAGAGCCAATAAGATGTACCTACCGTGGACCTGTTCCAGAAGGCAATTTGGATTGGATCCAAGTCACTTCTGGGGTGGATGCTTTTTGTGGGACCTCCCTCCTGAAAGCTGCCTGCACGTCAGCCTCAGGGATTGAAAGCACAGGATCATCAGGGGCTGTGGGAACTTGTAATGGTACCTCCAAGTTTTGATGATCAAAGCGAGCATAGAAGGCATTGAGATCACCTGGGGAATAGTAATATCTTCATCAGCTTGATGTTTATTGTCTACAGCTCAACATTTAACACAATCATATCCTCAGTTCTAATCAACAAGCTGCAAAACCTGGGTTTCTCCACCATCCTCTGCAAATGGATCCTTGACCTCCTCACCAGGAGACTACAGTCGAGATGGATCAGAAATAAAATCTCCTTCTTGCTGGTGCACCTCAAGGCTGTATGCCCTACTCTCTCCACACCCACAATTACGTGGCTAGACACAACTCGAACACCAGTTTGCCAATGACATAACAATTGTTGGCAGAATTTCAGATGGTGACGAAGAGGTGTACAGGAGCAAGATAGATCAGCTGGTTGAGTGATGTCACCCTAACAACCTTGCACTCAACATAAGTAAGACAAAGGAATCAATTGTGGACTTCAGGAAAGGTAAATTGAGGGAACACACACCAGTCCTCATCGAGGGATCAGAAGTGGAGAAGGTGAGCAGTTTCAAGTCCCTGGGTGTCAACGTCTCAGAAGATTCATCTTGGGCCCAAGATATTGATGCAGTTAAAAGAAGGCCTGACAGTGGCTATATTTCATTGGGAGTTTGAGGAGAATTGATATGTCACCAAAGGCACTCATAAATGTCTACAGATGAACCATGGTAAGCATTCTAACTGGCTGCATCACCATCTCATATGGAGGGCTACTGCACAGGAGTGAAAAAAGCTGCAGAAAGTTGTAAACTCAGCCAGCTCCATCAGGAGCAGTATCCACCCCAGCATCAAGGAAACAAGGAAGCCTTCAAAATTCGAAGTCTCAAACCAGTGCAATCCATCATCAAGGACCCCCGTCTCCCAAGACTTGCCCTCTTCTCATTGCTATTATCACGCAGGAGCCTGAAGGCACACACTCAACGTTGCAGGAACAGCTTGTTCACCTTCCCCATTAGATTTCTGAATGGACCTCGAACACTACCCCACTGTTCTTTCCCATCTATTTGTACTGCTTGCTTAATTTTATATTTATATGTAACTCTGTCACTGGGCTCGTACGCAAACTTGGCTCGATAGTTAACTCAGCTAACAGCCACGTGACCCAGCAGTGAGAAGGCCACCTTCCATAAACAATATACATCTAGGGTTGGTATGATTTGGGGTTCAACCAAACTGAAATGTTGTGATGTTCTGATAAAAAAAACAAGATTTGAGTGAAAGTTGAGTAAATACTGCCCATACACAACTATTGGTCGGCAAGAAATAACAGATCGTACACCACATAAAATTATAAAGAAAGTATATTTATCAATTTCAGCTTTATCAAACAGTTATTATGAAAAAGAAAAGAATAGAAAAGAAATGGGCCCATTACAGTTAAACCAGTTCAATATGCACATAACTGTTGGAACTCATACTGGAGTATTTGGGGGTATATCTCTTACTCATGCTCTGGACCCATGTTCTGCTTGAAAATGCTTGCCACATTTTCGAACTCCCCTCGAAAACCATCTCGAGCAAATTGGCTCTGTACCTCAGGAGTATTTCCCTTCCTCCTTGGAGCCATTCATCTGCACAAAGCCCTTCTTGCAATGGGGACTCTCCTTCCAATGACATTCTGCAGCATCTTCCCTTCTGTCCCACCCCTCAGTTCCCCTAAAAGACCCCAAACCAGGCTATTATCCCTCAGATAACTCGCTAGAACCTTGTCTTACATTCCACAAGCCTGATTGGCTGACTCACGTTCCTAAATTAGACAATATGGGTCCTTATCTTAGCCGAAGCCAAAACAGGACACACTTTCCAACATGGCACACTGCTTTTACAGAAAACAGCTGATGCAAACTACTCCACAGCATAGCAGTGGAAATCTTAACCAGGGTATATGTATATATATCTATTTTTTATATGTACACTTAATTTATAGTTTTTATTATTATGTATTACCATATACTGCTGCTGGAAAACAACAAATTTCATGACATATGCCAGTGATATTAAACCTGATTCTGATTTTGATTCTTTGAACTTTTAACTTCCTCCAGTCTAATGTACTGCATTTGATACCCACAATGTGGTCTCCCCAGCAATGGAGAAACTGAATGCATGTGTTGTGATTGCTTTATGGAGCACCTGTGTTTCATCCATAGAGATGACCTTGAGCTTCAGGTTCAATGCCATGGTAATTTTCCATCTCACACCTGCTTCGACCTATCTAACTGTGGCGTCCCACACTATAACAACAAAGCCCAATGTAAGTAAGGAACCCAATCACATCTTCCATTCAGGCAAATTGCAGCCTTCTAGACTCAGTATGATTTTGAATACCTTCAGATGGCTCTGTTTTTCTGTTTGTATCAGAACTGGCCAATTCTGCTGTAGGTCATCTATCTGTAACATTGGCATAGCCTGATTTTCCTGTCAGTTAGCAAGATCCAAGGTGCTGGATGTCTCTTACAACTCTGCATTTCACAGCTTTTATGTTCCTTTGTCTGTGTCCTGTGTCTCTAACTGTAACCTATCAACCATACAACTTCAACAGACATTCACTGGCCTCATCTTACTCCCCTTTGCTGTTTCTGTTCTGCAGCTTTGAAGTAATTTCTTCACTTACATATTACCAGTCCTGCTGCAGGGTTATCAATCTGAAACATTAAAGCTCTTTCTCTTTGCACTGATGCTGCCTCATCTACTGAGTGTTTCCAATGTTTTCTCTTTTTCATTTCAAAATTCCAATATATACAGTTCTTAAAATTTCCCTTCAGGCTTGCAACCTTTCCCTGAAGTCCATTCCACTGATTTTATCACATTTTCTGTGCTATGGATAGAAATGAATTGCTAAGCACTAATTAGATGCAGTACAATAGTGCAACATTATTACACCTTGAAGCAACACACATAAAAGTTGCTGGTGAACGCAGCAGGCCAGGCAGCATCTCTAGGAAGAGGTACAGTCGACGTTTCTGGCTGCCTGGCCTGCTGCGTTCACCAGCAACTTTTATGTGTGTTGCTTGAAATTCCAGCACCTGCAGATTTCCTGGTGTTTGCGTTATTACACCTTGAGGTGGAATTCAATTCTGACGCCATTGGTAAGAAATTTATACATGCTTCCCATGAACGGTGGCTTTTGTCCGGGTGCTTCACTTTTCTCCCACATTCTAAACATGCACAGGTTAGTAAATTAGTTAGTCATTGTAAATTGTCCTGTGATTAGACTAAATAGGTGGGCTGCTGGGTGGTTGGGCTGCAAGAGCCTGTTCCGTGCTGTGTCTCGAAATAAAAAAAATAATAAATTCATAAACACAAGAGGTTCTGCAGATGCTGGAAATCCATAGAATCACTCAGAAAATGCTGGAGGAATTCAGCAAGTCAGGCAGCAGGTGAAGGATCACGGCCTGAAACTGATTGTTTATTCCTTTCCGTATATGCTGCCTGACCTGCTGAATTCTTCCAGCATTTTTTGTGTATTAATCTAAGCAGCATTTCTTTAGTTGGGATATGTATGCACTGGGAACCTCTTTGGGATTGTATTCATTTAATGAAGTCAAAAGCACATTAAATGCAACAAACCTGGGGAGAACTAGGATGTGGATCCACTGTGAGATGCAGGCACATGTCATATCCATTTAGCTAGAAATTATCCCTGAGCTCTCATCTTTTTTTTCCTGTAAGATCTAACTACACAGCCAGATGGAGAGTTTATCCTTTCTGGCAGTTCTGCAGGGCACAGCAGGAAGTCAAATCTACCTTCTAGTGGAGAACACTTAACCTCCATCTGCTTCCAGATCCCTGGGGCAAGAATGGTTAGTAAATAGCTCCATTAGCAACCTGTCATTTTTCTTAGTGCCACACTGACCTGTAACTTTTTTTTTTCCTTGAGATACCAAATGAAAATAGTATGCTCTACTTTTTCCAAAGTACTCATTGGAGAGGTGGTTAGCAACACGGGATATATTTTAAATCTAAAAATACTTCACCAAAATGCGACTTCTATGTATTTGCCTTAGTTATCCCTCACAATCTAAGCACTGTGGATTTGAACTCAACACCTTAGAATAAGTCAGTCCAAATAATAATTGGAGTACAGTGAGCATTTGGTTATTTTAATTCACAAATTGCGCATGAAATTATTTTGGCACTTACACTAAAGCAACCATGTTTATTACCTGTTGAAGCCCTGCTCAGAGGGAAATTGGACTGGGAGTAATTTGCCATTTGTAGCTACCTTTCTTCCTTCATCACTGATTCATCTAAATCCCAAAACTTTCCACCCAACTTTCTAGATTTACAATACTTCAGATGTGCTGAGGTTTCAGACAATTGGGCCATGAGTGGTTTCAGCAAGAAAAGGAGACTGAACATGTGTAGATGGAAGATCATGAACGCTTTGCATCTATAATTGCCGAAGGTGATTCTGCCACCTAATATCCAAGAGCTTTGCAGGGGGAGCGAGAATGATGGATTGAAACTATTCGGGTGTAGTTGAATCAAAATCTGAATCAGGTTCATTATCACTGATCTATGAGATGAAATTTGAAGTTTTGTTGCAAGAGTAGAATGCAAAGACATAAAAACCAATGCATCGCAAAAGTAAATAAATAGCAAAACTGTTCAAAAAAATTGCAAAAAATTCATGCATGAAAAGTTTTCGTGATGTCATGGACTCAAAGAATCATATAGCCCGAAAGTAGGCTCTTTTGTTGATGTTAACTATAAATTACTAGTCTTATTTTCCTATACTATGGACAGTTGAAGCCTTCTACTCCTTGGTAATTCAAATACTCATCTGGTACTACTTGAATGCTGTGGGAACTTCTGCCTCCACCACCCATTTCCAACCTTTGGGTGAAGAAAATGTTATCAGTTCCTTCCAAACCCTCTACCCTTTACATTAAACTGAAGTTCTCTGGTTACTACTTGATACCACTGCAGTGGGGAAAAATGTGTTGCTACCTCTGCAATGAAATCTCCTCATAGATTTCAGTCAGCTCCTCCTCATGCTCTACTGCTTCAAGGAAAACCTTAAGAGCATAAGGCATAGGAGAAGAATTTAAGCTATTCAGCTCATCAAATCTGCTCTGCCATTACATCATGGTTGATTTGTTTTCCCTCTCAATCCCATTTTCCAGCCTTCTCCCTGTAACCTGCGATGCCCTAAATAATCAAGAACATGTTAGCCTCCACTTCAAGTATACTACATGTCTTGGCCTCCACAAACATTTGTGGCAATGAATTCCACCGATTTGCCACCTCTTGCCAAAGATATTCCTTCTCTTCTCTGTTCTAAAGGGACGTCCTTCTACTCTGAAACTTTGCCCTCGGGTTCCCCTATTGGGAAAATCCTCTCCATGTCCTTTCTATCCAGGTATTTTACTATTCAGTAGGTTTCAATGAGATTTCCCCTCATTCTTAACTCCAGTAAGTAGGGGACCAGAGCCATCAAATGTTCCTCATACATGAATCCTTTCATTCTCAGAATCATTCTCCTAACCCTCCCCTGGAGCCTCTCCAATGTCAGCTCATCCTTTCTTAGATATGTAGTCCTGAACTGTGTGGGCACGTGGCCAAGTGGTTAAGGTGTTCGACTAGCGATCTGAAGGTCGTGAGTTCGAGCCCGAGGCAGCGTGTGTGTCCTTAAGCAAGGCACTTAACCACACATTGCACTGAGATGACACTGGTGCCAAGCTGTATGGGTCCTAATGCCCTTCCCTTGGACAACATTGGTGTCATGAAGAGGGGAGACTTGCAGCATGGGCAACTGCCAATCTTCCATACAACCTTGCCCAGGCCTGCGCCCTGGAGATTGAAGACTTTCCAGGCACAGATCCATGATCCCGCAAGACTAACGGATGCCTTTAATTTAGTCCTGAACTGCTCACAGTAACAAATTGCTCCCAAAAACAAACCAAGTCTTTCCTCATAACTGAACTGCTCCATTCCAGGGCAATATTCTGATGAATTTCTTTGGAAATTTCTTCAATGCAATTATGTCCTGTCTTTAGTGTGGTGACCAGAAATACCCACTGTACTCCAGCACTGACCTAACCAATGATTCAAATAGATGTACTGTATCATAATCTTGTTCCTATTATGTACCAATCCCTGGCAAAAGAAAACTGCAATCCTGTAGGGATTCCTGACCACTTTATCTAGCTAAACTGACTCCTTCAAGGAACTTTGGACTTGTATACCAAAGTACTTTAGTTCCTATTACTCCCTCGGACCCTACCATTCAATGTGTAGCTCTTTGTCATGGTTGGTCTGTGAAATCTGCATTACGGTTCACGGTCCGGTCTGTGGACTCTGGACTCCGGATCTTCCAGCTGTCCCTTGCTTCAGTTGGGTTTAATCATAGGCACCTGATTCTCGTCTTGCGGCTGGGAATATAAGTGGCCCTGAGGTCAAGTATAGTTGCTGGTTTGTCTTGTCAGTATTCCCTTGGAGTAACTTGTTGGTGGAAGGCTAGAGCAGCCATTTGTGATCTCTGGGCCTGGTTGGAGGACCACTGCTTCATGGAGCCTTGTTGTCTCTTGTTGGAGCAGTCTTCGTGGTATGGATTTGGCTGTTTCTGGGGCCAGCTGAGTGACCATCTGCCACTCTGAGCTAGATATGGATTCGGCTGTTTCTGTAGCCAGCTGAGGTTGCTGGCTGCCCTCAGACTCGGAGCCACTCTGGATTGAGTCCCTTTCCTGTCCTTGCCTCCGTGGGGTAAGTCAGGCCGTCCTTGCTGTTACCCTATGGTTGGATCTGTCCTTTCCTGTCCTCACTTCTATTGTTTTCCTGTCCTCCCCTCTGTTGGGTAAGTCAGGCCATCTTTGCTGTTAACCTACAGTAGGATCTGTCCCTTCCTGTCCTTGCCTCTGTGGGGTAAGTCAGGCCATCCTTGCTGTTACCCTGTGGTTGGATCTGTCCTTTCCTGTCCTCACTTCTGTTGTTTTCCTGTCCTCACCTCTATTGGGTAAGCCAGGCTGTCTTTGCTGTTACCCTGAGGCTGGACTGTTCCCTTCCCCTCTCCATGTGAATCCCTGACAATTTCCTTGGCAGTTTACCTCGGCTGTTATTCCGGTCCTGCATCCTAGCTTGGCATCCAAGGAAGGGGCCTGGCCCTGCGAAAGTATCCCGGCCCTGTGTTCCAAGAAAGAGTACCTTATCCTGCCCAGGAGTACCTCGTCCTGCCTAGGCAAGCCTCGAAGAACCCAAGGCATATCCAGTCCTGTAGCCATGTCATAGCCTTGCCTAGTCCTGTAGCCAAGCCCAAGCCATGTCCAGTCCTGTAGCCATGTCATGTCCTTGCCTAGTTCTGGGGTCCGAGCACAAGTAAAGACCCAGGTCCTGGGTCCTTGTCCAGTCTCTGGCTCGGAGTCCAAACCCAGGCTGCTAGTTCCCAGTTCCTCATCCTGGTCCCACTTTCCTAGCCCAAGTCTGTGTTCCTGTTCCAGTACCTAGTCTGTGTACAGTCCAGTTCCCAGTACTTCAGTGCCAGTGTCTTGCATTTGGGTCTGCCATCAACACTCACCTTATGACACTCTTACGCTTATTAGACCTCCCAAAATATATCTCCTCATGATTATTAAGATTAAATTCCATCTGATTACTCTGTGCATCTCACTAACTCAACAGAAATTGTGCTCTGGCCTAAGACTACACTCTCACTATTAACACCACCACCAATTTCATATCATCTGTGAATTTAGTAATTAGATTTCCTGTGTTCATATACAAATATTGTTTATGTACAATCACAAAAGTTCCAAGTACCCATACCTACATTAATCATGGACTTCCGATCACAAAAAGAGCGAGCCTCCTTGTCACCCCATGTCTTTGATTACCAGCCCAATTCTGGATCAAATTTGCTAATATGACCTGGATTACAAAATCTCCAAACTTATTGCCCAATATCCTAGGTGAAACCTTATGAAAGCTCTTACTGAATCTGTGTAGACTACATAAACCACTCTGGAAAATTCAGTCAGATTAGTCAGACCAGATCACTCCCTAACAAAGCCATGCTGACTTTCTTTGATCAACCCCTGCCTTTACAAGAATAGATTAATCCTATCTCTCAGGTATTTTTCCAGTAATTGCCCAAAGACTGGTATTACACTCACCTTGCTATATCCTTGTTGCCCTCCTTGAATAAAAGTACTATAGTTTCTGTCCTGCAGTCATCAGGCACCTCACTTATGGCCAGGAAGGAAATGCTTAGAAATCTCTGACAGGCTGCCCACAATCTCTTCCCTCACCTCCCATACGCCTAGGATTCATCTCATCAGGCCTGGGAATTTAGCTACCTTCAGACCCTCTAGGGAATATGATACCTCCTCCTTTTGAAGCATAGCAATGAAAAGAGTTCTCATGTATATTGGAATCATCTTTGGTGGGTCCCACAGCACCATCAGAGAATCCTGAAAATAAAACACAGCCCCTTTAACCTGCTATTGTATTTATCTTAAATTATTCTGCATGCTCTACCTTTGTAACCTTAAACTGCATTGAGATGTTTTAACAGCTTGCAATTGATAATGTACCCTACTTCAAGCCTTCTGTCTAGTGGTAATAAAAAGAAAATAGGAAATATATGAAGAAACACTTCAAAATGAGTGGAGAGATATAGAAATGGGAATAGAGACAGTATTTTTTCTATTTCATCGCAATTCAAGTGGCAGTGTTTGAGATGTGTTTCTTGCTTCAAGGGGTCATGTATGAAGCTAATAACAGCTGTTAAGTTTAGTCTCTGTAGGTCTTATTCGAAAGATCCAAGCCAATCTACTTCAAGCACCCCCAAAATTTCATTAAGAATACTTTGCTCAAGCTTCAATATATGTTCAGATCTACTTGTCAATCCTAAATAGATTTGTTTTTAATTCGTGAAGCACATAAGATGTTTGTCAATGAGAATTGGATTTTTTTTGTTTCTGGTTTTCCTATTGTAATTTGATTGTTGTAATTACTACTTTCACTCAATTTCCCTCCTTGTTCAGGGGATTTTTGTACTGATGCCATGAATTAAAGCAATTTCGCTGCAATCTTCCTATAATTGCCAAAGGTTGTTGGTTCAAGTTCTGGCAGGGTACAATCATTTGTCTGAGATAGAATGCAGGAGATTAAAGAGGAAAGAATTACATTTATGCTGCACATTAGAATATCTTTCAGGATGTGTCATATTCAATGTATTACTTATCTGTTTGGTTTCGAAAGCAGATAAAACACACAGGGTAACGAGAAGACCAATTTTTTAAAAATTCTTTTTTTAGTTAGAGAGGGCCACTTATCTACCTATTAGGGCAGCTCAATTATCTTTTTAGAAGGCACTTCCTTATGTCCACCTGTAGATCCAGGTGATCTAAAGAATGAAACCTCTCTTTGGAGTGTTGCTTAATGAAAAAGTTTAAGCTGTGGTATGATACCATATGGAAGTTTTTGAACATAACAACTGGCTTCTGGACTTCCAATCTGGGGACAACTTTAAATCCCACAGTGGAAGCTGGAGAAGTTAAACAGAAAGAATTTAATAAATTTAGAATCTATTTGATAAGATCTAATAGAGACACAAGGCAGCAGATGCAGAAAGGAGTAGCATCCAATCTATTGGAGAACTCAGTGGTTTGAGCAGTTTCTGTGGGAAGAAAGGACTTGTCAACATTTAAATCTGCATGGTAACGAAAATCTATTTTATGATAAAGTAAGAAACATAAGAGAATTTCTGATGCAGGGTTTTGACTTGAAACGGCACAATTCCTTTCCTCTCAGAGATGCTGCTTAACCCACTGTATTCCTGCAGTGGAATGTTTGTTGTTGTAATAGCTATTTACCATGATGGTGAGCATAAAACTATTACAATGTTGTAAAAACCTATTTTTACTAATTGTCTTTCAAGCAATGAAATTGACTGTTCTAACATGGTTTAGTCTCTTGTAACTCTAGACCAATAGGGTTGATTCTCAGTTTGGACAATATTAGGGAAGATTAATTGCCAACATCAGTTACATTCTGTGGATAATCAGTGTATAAAAAGTTATGGAGGGTGGCTTATCTGTATACAAGTGTACTTATAGTCAACTGACAGGTGACTCGGAAGAAGAGCAGGTGTGCAACGGTGGTGAATTATTCTTAATCGGTACCTGTCGTGTTCAGATATAAGGCAGGTTTTTTGCTTCTCCTCTCCAAAGAGGCATATTTGCTCCTTGCCAGATCCAAGACATTGCCTCTTTCCAACACCCTAATATCTTCCTTGTCAATGCACCCCCAAATTCTTCCTCTTTTACTTTCCCAAACATTTCTGAACACTTCATATCCAAAGTCAGTAAGTGACCAATCTTCACTATTTTAAGCTCCATTTTCATTATTGCCACAACATATATTTTCATGTGTCTATTTGTTTTTGCCCCTCTCCAACTGTGTTCATCACACTTTAATTGCTTGCATGGCATACATTGTAAACATAGCTTTGGAATCCTCTTATCATCTTAATATATCGATATGTAGTATCTGCTACTTCCTTCTCAGAGTCTACCCAACACTCTCACTTTGTCATGCACTTATAACATCCATATTGCTGATGCCTAACAATCACTTTAATGTGGAATGTCCCCAGGAGTGAACCTTCACACATTAGTCACCATCAGACTAAGGTGCAAAGTGAATCAGAATCAAAATCAGAATCAAGTTTAACATCACTATCTAATATGACATGAGATCTGTTGTTTTGCATCAGCAGCACAGTGCAAAGACATAAAATTACTCTAAATTACAAAAAAAAATTAAATAGTACCCAAAAAAGGATTAATAAGGTAGTGTTCATGGGTTAATGGACCATGGAGAAATCTGATGGTGAAAGGGAAGAATCTTTTCTTAAAATGTTGCGTGTGGGTCTTCAAGCTCCTATACCTCTTCCGTGATGGTGGTAATACAAAGGGTGCATACCACAAATGGTGAGGCTTTTTAATAATACATGCTGCCTACTTGAGGCACCGCCTCTTGTACATGTCCTTGATGGTGCGGAGGCCTCTTGCAATCCTGTGCATTGGAGGCTCCGTAACAGGCGGTGATGCAACCGTTTGGAATGCTGTCACCTGTCGAAGTTTGCTGGAATCTTTGGTGACATACCAAATCTCCTCAAACTCCTTCTGAAGCAGAACCACTAGCGTGTCTTCTTCATGATTGCATCAATGTGTTGCTCCCAGGATAAATCCTCTGAGATATTGACACCCAGGACTTTGACGCTGCTTGCCTTTTCCACTGCTGTCCCCTTTGTTGAGGACTGGTGTAGGTTCTCCCAAATTCCTCTTCCTTCAGTCCATAATCAGTTCTCTGATCTTGCTGACCTTGTCATCTGTGACTTTGCCAACAACAATGGTGTCATCTGCAAATTTATAGATGGCTTTTGAGGTAATCCTAGCCACACAGTCATGAGTGTAGAGAGGTTGAGCAGTGCATCCTAAGAACATTGCCTGTGCTGTCCTTCATTTGCACTTTGACAAGCTGTATCATTTCAATAGGTCCCACCTGTCCCAGATTTAGTCTCAACCCTTCTACACTCTTCTTGCACCACACATCTCCAGACCTCAAGTCTCCTAATAACATTCTCAAGGGCGGAAGTCACTGGGAATCCTCTATAGACAATTTTCTTCATCTTCCTACTTATAAGTTTTTTCGCCAGATTATAAAAATTTGGCTGCAGGACCACAATGCCTGCCATATTCCCGTGTCAGGATGGTGAGGGGTGATGATGAGGCAGCTGGCTAGGGTGCATATCACTCGATTCATTGAAGTATTACAGGCATGGGTTATTTGA
Source organism: Mobula birostris (assembly GCF_030028105.1). Lineage (NCBI taxonomy): Eukaryota > Metazoa > Chordata > Chondrichthyes > Myliobatiformes > Myliobatidae > Mobula > Mobula birostris. Next base: position 42,456,252 of record NC_092387.1, read on the forward strand.
ATGGTTGAGTTTGGCGATCTGTGGGGGTGAATGAGTGATGCGGGTATGAAACCTGCCAGATATCTGGTGCCAAACCAGCATTGCATCAGTAAACTTGGTTGTCCCAGAAGTAACCAACGAAGGAGAATCCCAGGACAACGTAGTCCAAGTTCTTCCTTAGTGATGCACAGGAATGATTAATACTACACACGTCAGGCAGGTGCTTGCATAGACTTTGGGAGTAATGTTATATTTTACTTATAGTGAAGGCAATCTTTAATCCAACAACACTGAAAACCCAGTATTATGCAATTGACTTTCTAGTCCTCTGTGTTGCTTCATAGACTGTAGTTTATCTCTGAGTTTGGATGATGTTCATTAACTGTCTGACCTTCCTTTTCTCAGGTTTGATATTATCTGAGTTCTTGATGTGTTCTGGCCATTGAAGTGCCCTCCTAAGTACCTGCTATCTTATGAAGTGTCTGGCTGTATCTTGAGGCGGTGCTGGGAAGGTAGATTGAGTATCTGGTGGCAGAGTGCTGTTTATTTAAGTACAGCGGTTGCATGCCAATGCTCAGTTGGCTTTTTGATCTGATAGCAGCAACGTTCTGCTTTATTTACTCGCTACTGAGTGAGTGCACATAATGAAAATGGTCCAGGCAGCCTAATTGTCACAGTGGTGCAGCTATCAGAGCTGCAATGACAGCTCCAGCAACCCCAGTTCAGTCCTGACCTTGGATGCTATCTGCTTGGAATTTGAATGCTCTCTCTGTGACCACTCAGGTTCTCCCTGGGTGCTTTGGTTTTCTCCCACATCCCAAAGGTGTGTAGGTTGGCATTTGAACAGTGTTTAAATGACATTGTTTGGGCTAATACACATTCAGCAGAGTGACACAGCCAACTCAGCTTCAGAGACCCGGGTTCAGTCCTGACCTTGAGTGCTGTCTGAAGAAACACACACAAAATGCCGGAGGAACTCGGCACGCCAGGCGGCATTTATGGAAAAGAGTAAACAGTTGAGGTTTCGGGCCGAGATCGGAGTTCCTCCAGCACTTTGAGTATGTTGCTCTGGATTCCCAGCTTCTGCAGATTTTCTTAAGTTGACTACCGTCTTTATGGTGTTTAGATGTTCTGCCTGTGAATGCATGCATGCGTGCTCCAGTTTCCTTACATATCCCACAAGCATTCAGAATGCTGGGTTAATTCACCACTCTAAGTTGTCCCTATGTGTAAGTGAACCTGAGATGAATTGATGGAAGAATAAAAGGGGATTACTGAAAATGTGTGTTTGATGGTTGACACAGAGCCAGTGGGCTGAAGTGTTTTAATACTGCAGAATTGTAGAATAAAGGCCTGGCAGGGGCTCTTATGGCTAACAGTATAACATTCAGTTCAGTTTTTATTTGGATGAATGGAGGAGGAGATGGTATGCTTTCCATGGTTTTCCCAGTGTCTTCAATCACTTAAATCATCACTACTTTGAATTGTTTCTATGACCTACAGATTCACTTTCAAGGAATCTTTACAACATGTTCTCAGTAATTTTTTTATGTGCACAGTTTGTCTTCAGTTGTTTGTCAATCTTTGTTCAAATATTATGTATAGTTTTTTGGAAATTCCATTATATTTCTTTTTTTATTGTAAACAATTGCAACAAACTGAATCCCAAGGCAGTATATGGTAACGTATACATACATGGGCATTAAATTTACTTTGAATGCTGAGGGGTTCACAGAATACTGTGGCGTGGCAGCAGCTGGTGTATCACTTTACTGTCCCAGCTGTAAGATCAGAGTTTGTTGCTCACCGCTGTCTGTAAGGCATTTGCACGTTCTCCCTGTGACAGCACAGGTTTCCTCCAAGTACTCCAGTTTCTGCCCACAGTCCAAAGATTAGTTAGGGTTGGTGAGTCGTGGGCATTCTATGTTGGTGTTGGAAGCATGGTGGCACTTGTGGGCTCCCCAGCACATTCCTTGCTGATTTGATGCAAACACATTTCATTGTGCTTGATGAACGTGACAGATAAAGTTAATCTTTCATAGTTTTTCTTTAAATCCTGCAACCACAGTGTGGGAAAGGGCCCAACGTGAGCACTGAGCTGATAGAGCTCCCTTCCCTTGGCACAGCCACTTACTGGGGATACAATTCTCAACTGAGGATACAATTCTCAACTGAATGGTGATGTCCAGTGTGGTACGGTGCCTTTCCATGCAGAACTGGCAGGCACCACTTCGAGCTCTTTCACCTGGCGGCTATACATTGTGAACACACAGCATTATATAAGTTGCATAGCACAGAAACGGGCCAGTCAGTCCAACCAATCAACACCTGCATTAATTTGGCACTCAAGACTCCTTCCATCCAAATCTAACAGTACAATTTTCAGCTGACTTCTCGATCCTACAATTGCAAGTTCTAGTTTCTCACTGTACTTTATGTAAAGATATGTCTTTTGAGTTCCTCACAGGATTTCTCGCACTTTGGATAAGAAGAATAACACGGGTTAGTCCCAAGTGTTCCAGAACCTCATCATTTACAACCATAATACATACAATTAACCTTAATGCACAGGTAATTGTCTCCATCAGCCCCTTTATACTCAACCCTTCAGAGGTATTCCATTGTTCTGACTACCAACTGCCACCTTCTCTCCTGCTGAAAATTAACTCACTTTTCTCTTAGTGCTGAAATGATAATTGTTTCTCCTCCTATAGACACAGCCTGGACTGCTGAGTGGTTTGCAGCCTTTTTTCTGTTTTTATTTTTCATCAGCTAATGCCTTCGGGTTCCATAGCCAAAGCAGAGAATGAACAATGGTTGGTGTGTGTGTGTGTGTCAACACCATGTGATTGATGTTTAATTTGATCATGCAGTCATACTTCAACGTCCTATGAGTGGGAGCAAACACAATTTATATTAATCTAACAATACACTGGCTTCCCATCTGTTATCTACACTAATATCTTGAGGCTGAATACAACATTGTCATATAAATATACATACCCACAATGAGCTTCACCTTTAGTTTGACAAAAGCTTAATGCCTTCCTGAAAGATGCAACAATTTTATGATTGTCTATTGCAAAGGCTCTGATGAGCTTGAGGTATACACATTTGTAAAGCTTCTTATCAGATTGATTGAATCAGTAAGATTAAAGTCGTACAATCCTTGATTCAGGTCTGATTTACAGTTCTTCATTCTCTATGAATTCCTACCACAAAGATCTTGAATCCAGGAACACTTGGGGGCTGGAGTGCAGTGTTTGTTTTTCTCTTTACTGATCTCTAACATGTCTTTTTAATAAGCCTACTTCTTTCCCTTCTTCCTAAAGACCCTGCCAAGTTTATCCATTTCATAGCCATTCCCAGCAATCCTGTGGTTTGGAGAGAATGGAGTGAAAACAATCTTTTGTCAAGCCCAATTCTCACCCCAAACTCTTACAAGGACATGTCTATGTCTTCGAACAGGCACCTCTGGTTAATCTCCTTTCCTTCTTATGAAGTCAGGATGCTGACATCCATTGTAGCTCCCATACTGTGGATTCAGGTGGAAATGGTTAACTCGGCATCAACAGCACTGTCTGGTTAGTAACATGTCTGGAGGTTAATTTGCGATCAAAGATCTGCCTGATGAAACATATTATCAAAAATTAAACACACGAGTTTCTGCAGATGCTGGAAATCCAGAGTAGCGCACATCTAAATGCGGGAGGAACTCAGCAGGTCAGGCAGCAAATCATCAAAGATTCTTTTGTTTAGGACATCTGGGGTTAAGTCAACATTATCCACTGGGTTTATTGCTAGTGGCACAGTAGTATTGTTCTTCTGTCTGGGCACCTACTTAATATAAGCCTGTTCTGGGTAGCTTTTCTTTGTTTTTTTTTGCTTCCTCCTTGTATAGAATTCCTGTGGCTGGCTCTTTTGTCTCCAAGCGAAGGGGAGTTGCAGCTGTATAGCTGCCTTCTTCTGCCTTCATGCTCCGTTTCTTTTTCTGAAAGCAAGCACAAATCCAGAGAAAACGAGGAAGTGCTCTTCCGATTTACATGTTTATTTCATTTTGGGAATATGGTATCGCTAGTCCATCCTTGGGATTTTTGTAGTGAACAGATTTGTTGAAACTTCTGAAGGTGCTTCCACGGTGCTGTTGGGTCAGGGGTTCTAGGATTCAATGCAGAGAGAAATGAAGGACTGGCAATATATTTCCAAGTCAGAAGAGAAGGTGACTTGGAAAGAAACCTGTACATAGTAGTCTACCAATTCATTGACTGTCTTTGGCTTTTAGGTAGCAGAGCTTGTAGGTTTGGGAGGTGCTATCACTGTAGCAGAAACAGTGCACTATGCAGATGGCACACACTATAATTGAGCTGCCTGTCAAGTGGGAAGCTCAGTTCTGAAAGGTGCTGAGCTTATTCACTTTTATTAAAAGAGTATACCTACAGGCTAGTGGAGAGTATTCCTTTATAATCTTCATGAGCTGTGTGGATAGTTGAAAGGCTCTAGGTGTGAAGGGGGTAAATCACTTGTCGCAGGATATTCTTGCAATATTTAGGTGAGTGATCAAGTTATTTTCTAGTCAGTGGTAAGGCCCTGGAGATTATTGTGGGTGATTCTGTGGTGTGATGTTATTGAGTGCCAGAGGGATGAGGTCAGGCTTTTTCCTGATGAAGATAAGCACTGGTGTGATATGAGTGTTATTGGTATCCTGCCCATGCCTGAATATTGTCCAGGCTTTGCATTGTGAGCTGCCACTTGGTGCTTGTGTCTGATAGTAGAATGGCCTGAAGTTTGAGGAGGATCAGCCTTGATCACTACAGGAGAACTGCAAGGGATGTTGTGTATGGTAGGCTTTACCATCTGAGGAGTTACTGCTTCTTGCCTCATGAGGGGTTACCTCTGAGTATACATCTGAAAATGGCCATAGCTAGGGTACTATTCTGAGGAACTCCTGCTCCATTATATTAGACTGAGATAATTGATCGCTGTAGCCATCTTCCTTCATGATAAGTATGTTTCAAGTTTTAAGTTTAATTATCATTCAATCATACATGAATATGGCCAAACAAAACAGTGTTTCTCCAGGACCAAAGTGTACAAAACACATGACCAACAGCACTCAGCACACTACACATAGCACATTTGGTTACAATTTCAGAAAAACAGTCATAAAGAGAAAAAAAAAAGCCCAAGTCCCTGGGTTGTCCTGGTCCAGCTTGTTCTTCCACCAAGGGAACACTGGGGGGCAGCACCAGTGGAGGGGTTGGGGTGCAGTCCTCAACCCAGTGCGAAATCCGGAGACACACAGCCAGCTCTGGTGTTTCCTTCACCGGCATCCACTACAGGTGACTCCGAGGCATGAAGCCCTCGTCTGCGCAACAACTGAAGCAATGCATCTCCCCCGCCGTCGGCCTCTCACCAACGAGCAGGTGAACTAGACGTGCATTACTCTACATTACCAACGTCCAACAGGGTCTTGCGATCACAATAAAAATGTCCGAGACAAGCACTGGCACCTCTTTTTTTTTTGAATGGCACACCATCTTGGCACAATGGTATGCAACAAGTACAGGTGACAACACAACAACGTTATGCAATAAGTCCAGCCCCATCACTAACAAGCAACTCAATGATGAGCTCCAAACAAGAGAAAATCTGCAGATGCTGGGAATCAAAGTAACACACAAAATGCTGGAGGAACTCAGCAGGCCAGACAGCATCTATAGAAAAGAGTAAACAGCCGACATTTTGGACCGAGACCCTTCATCAGGACTGGATCTCTTTTATCCAGTCCTGATGAAGGACCTCAGTCCAGAACATCAATTATTTACTCTTGTCTATGGATGCTGCCTGGGCAGCTGAGTTTCTCCAGCATTTTGTATGTATTTCATTGATGAGCTGATGGGATAGTCCTGCAGTAATTGATAGTCTTCGTATCCAGCAGTGACTTGTGTTGCGTACCCCGTAACTGGGTTGCCAAACCAGCAGAAATGGAACGCTCGTTGGAGTCTGGATTACTAGGAACTAATAAAGTTTTATTAAAGACATAAGTAATACAGTACTCTAATTGTAAGGATATCAATGTAACAGGTTAGCAATGATAATACACACATTTAACAGAAATAGGGTAATAAGAATCAACCAAGCTCTATCACAGTCTAGGGGTAAAATGATCAGTCTTGAGTGAAGCAGAGTTCAGTTCAGTTTAGTGCAGTTTGCAGTAATTGCTGTTGTTGTACCGTTGGCGGGGGGGGGGCGGGGGAGAGAGAGAAAGAGATGCAATTTGGTTCAGGCAGACCTTTGATGTCTTTGCAGTTTCGGGCAGACCCTTTTATGTCTTCTAATCCCCGCTGTGGTCACCCACTGTGACTCCTCCATTCCAGATACGATCATTCTTCTGCGGTGAACCTGGCACCTAGGCAAGGGCAGACACACACCCCAGGTTCCCACCGATCGTACCTTTACACCCTGTGAGCCTCTGATCGGTTCCCATGAACTGGACCTCCAAACTCCCACCACTTGTGGGGGTACACTGCTCTTTCCAGGGCCTCATGGTGTGTTGCGTGCCTTAGCAAACCTGCTCTTTTTATCCCCCTGCTGGGGTATCACCTGTCTATCAAACTTCAAACAGTTCAGGTTCAAAGCAACCGGTCTGTCAATATTCTGAATTTTGTTTCTTTTCCGTTAATCCCTCTCTTCTCCCTTATTAGCATTTTGAATGTTTCTCCATTTTCTTTCTTATCACTCTCATTAGCATCATCAGTCCGGTACCTCTGCTGGGCGTCACACATGACACTTGATATTGTGAAAGAGATTCACAGGACAAACAAATACGTCTTTGATTGATCCTGGAGTGGCTGCCTCATCTGAGCGTACCACCATTCTACCAGAAGGTGCACCAGGACTCTCCAGCCAGTGGAAAGTTTTCTTCTTGGTTCCCGTTGACTTAGATTTTACCAGGATTTCATGATGCCATTCAAATGACATTGTGATGTCAAAGACACTCGAAAATTGCAGTGAAGAGGAGAGCCCAATAGTCTTGACTAAACCTAGCAAGAACAATGGTAAGCAGATTGTCGGTGAGAATGTGCCACTTAATACTGCTATTGCTGACCAAGAAAGTAATTAGCTTAATAGGAGTTGTGCAAAGTGTGTGGGAAATGGAGGGAAATAAACAGTTGATGTTTCAAGCTGAGACCCTTCATTTGGACTGTAATGGAAGAGAGCAGAAACCAGAGTAAGAAATTGGGTGAGTGGGAGGAATCAAAGCTGGCAGGTGATTGATGAGACACCCTCACCTAAATGCTGCGCGAGTTCCCCCAGAATTCTGTGTTGCTTAAGATTCCCAGCAGCTGCAAAATCCATTGTGTCTTCAGATGGAAAATTGAATGCCATTGTAGCAGTCTAGGAACAGCATTGTTATAGAAGGGGCTAGATCTGGCTACTCGTCAGACATCATGTTGTCTATTCCCACCACCTTTTAAGCCTACTGCTTATTGATGTGACAACATCCTGGAGTGAAATGTAATTTGTTCAAGATCAGCTTTTGTGTCAGAACCCTCAGAAGGAGACAACATGGATTGTGCAGTTGACTTTTCCCATTGAACTCATGACAATTACATCAGCTTTGTCCTTTACTGATGATAATAGGCATAGATGGAGTGGGCATCTGCCTTTCCCCAAGGTGGCAATGGCTAATAGGACAGGACGTAATTTTGAGATGTTTGAAGGTATGTATGAGGGATGTCAGAGATACCGTATAGATTTTTACCCAGACAGTGTTAAGTGCATGGAATGCACTTCTGGGGGTGGTGGTAGAGGCAGATACATTAGAGTCATTTAAGAGACTCTTAGGCACATGGATGAAAGTAAAATGGAGGTCTACATGAGAGGGAAAAGTTAGATTGATCTTGGAGCAGGTTAAAGGTTCTGGACTATGCTGTGTCCTAACTTCTATGTTCCATGTGCTCGGTTTCACCATTGCTGATGATAAGGATTTACTTGCAGCTTCCTCCTTCTCTTCATGTTTAATGGCCCACCTTCATTCATGACAAAATGTGACAAGGCTGTGTAGCTTTTATCTGATACACTGAGAGAAGGATTACTCAACTTTGCATTTTGCACTTTGCTACAATCATTTAGGACCATGTGGTCTCAGTTTCATGAGTTTGCACCCCATCTAGATGCCTGGCAATGACTTGCTCTCCTCACTTGCTGATAATGGTAGAGAGAGGAATATTGTAGACTGTGAGGTGACATATTGTGGTGGAATAGATTTCTTCTCACAGTGCTTCACATATATACTGCTTTGAGCTGGAATATTTCAGAATCATTCAGGAAATACAAATGGGACAATTTACTTGCAATAAAGGATATGAATATCATTCCTCCTTCATTAAGTCCCACCTCGAGTGTAACAGGCTCAGCAGATGGGCAGTGATAGAGGACTCCGATAGCTCAATTACCATACACTGCATCACTTGGAGATCTCCTGCTGTGATCAAGATTGAACCACCTCTAACTTCGCTACCTTCCACTATCAAATCCAAAAAGCCAGTAGCACTTCATAATCACCATTCTCTCTGCAATATTACTTCTGAAGTAAGAACATTTGCATCACCTAAAAGGGTTAGTAGATGACTGTCCCTATCAATGGGTATCCTATGTTCTGTCATCTGTTCCTGATGAGTTCTGTGCTATGTTAATTAAATATTTAAAGTTATGATGAGGGGCAACAATGTGGAATGTTTTAATCTAAATAATATGAGCTGACTTGCTCATGAGGAATCACCATTTGATTTGTGCATTTACATTTTTAAGCAATGGTTTCAGTGCACCCATAAGTGACAATAGTTGTTCAATTGAAAGTGATTATGCTTTTATTCTTAGTTGATATGTATCCGAGTACTTCTTTCCATGTGGGGTTATGAATCCTACTGTTGTGTCGCCGTGCATTTCCAGTAGTTGTTGCCTGTAGTGAGTAGCTGCCTCTGTTTCTAGTGTGGGCAACAGCTGTGTATAATGGCTGCTGAGATGAGAGTGTTGTCTGGTCCGAGTGACTGCGGGGTCTTTGGGACACGTATGAGAGTATTGCTGGAGAGCCGGGGCCACGTGCTGAATGCTGAAAGAGGACTGCGGTTTTCATCTCGACATTGCCACTGAGACTCTCATGGTTCTGGACTAATGATCAGAAGGCAGGTCCACTCTGATCCACGTTATTGTGCCGCTGCTGTTGACATCTCAAAACCTATGCCAGCTCCTGCAACCGCGTCGTACAAAGCAACTGTCTGCTTCCTAAAGACAATGGTGAACTCTACTTAGTCGGCTTTCACTTCGTGGAGAAGCGCAACCTGCTTCCAATGGAGATGGGCCTGATTCCGGTGATTCTCCTGTTCCTGAAGAAATTCTGTCATCTATCATGACAGCAATCTTTTCCTAGCCATTGGCTGAACTCTGATGGTACCTCCATATAGACACAAGACTTTGAAGGTCCTCTAGCCATGCTTACACAGAACCTAAAATCTAATCCATCAGTCACCATAGTGATTAAATACTGACATCAGTCAGAGTAGAGGCTGGTAACACTATAGGACTAGAAATGATGCTGCAAAAGAACCGCCTAAACCAGCAGTTTCTGCTGGTTTTCTGAGCCATCTTGTTCATTTTGCCTGATTTTGATAATGCACCATATATTTTGCTGTGGGTCTACCAGCCTTACTCTGGAAGAATTGGAGCCCTCCCTTCAGTGGTACCATCAGCATGGTCTTATTGCCTGAATAAAAATGAGAGGAGAAGGATCTTTGCTTCCACCGGCCCCTGCCTGATTGTCTCCATTGTGCTGGATGGTTGCTATGTGCTTCCTCTTGTTAAAACATAGAAATCTACAGCATATTACAGGCCTTTCAGTCCACAATGTTGTGCTGACCATGTAACCTACTCTAGAGACTGCCTAGAATTTCCCTAGCGCATAGCCATCTATTTTTCTAAGCTCCATGTACCTATCTAAGAGGCTCTTGAAAGATCCTATTGTATCCACTTCCACCACCACTGCTGGCAGTGCATTCCACGCACCCACCACTCTGTGTGGAAAACACATCCCTAACATCCCCTCGGTACCGATTTCCAAGCACCTTAAAACCGTGCCCCCTCATGCTAACCATTACAGCTCTGGGGAAAAGCCTCTGGCTAGCCACACGATCAACGACCCTCATCATCTTATACATCTCTATCAGGTCACCTCTCATCCTCCATCACTCCAAGGAGAAAAGGCCAAGTTCACTCAACCTATTCTCATAAGGTACACCCTCCAATCCAGGCAACATCCTTGTAAATCTCCTCTACACTCTCTCTATAGTATCCACATCCTTCCTGTAGTGAGGTGACCAGAACTGAGCACAGTACTCCAAGTCTGACCAAGGTCTTGTATAGTCGTATCATTGTTGAATGATAATGGAAACCGATTATACCAAGGAAATTAGTGCCTCACTTGACCTATGTCTAGTTTGCTCATGGGTACGACTGCTGACACTCAGTATGGATTGCAGACTTGTCAGACCATGTGTGAGTGTGTGTGTGTACTAACCCATGTGTTAATAGGGTGAGTGCTATGTTGGGGTTTTTCCCAGCACACAGATGTGTGTATCATCCAGGAGGCTATTTTGCTGTGGGGAGGATGAGGGTGCTAAGTGATGTGAAATGATTTAAGAGCAACAAGCAGTGACTGAATGTGTTAGCAATTACTCTTCGGGCATATCTTGTGAGTTCATGACACCTATATTGTTGTTTCTCAGTCTGACACTCTTAGTAGAGCCTTCATCACCAGCTCCATGTTACTGTTACCCTCCAAGGCTTCCTGGCATAGGTAATTTCTGTTTCACAGAAAATTTCATCCACTATACACTTAGATCCCAGTTATTAATGCTGGGGCAATGATTCCAAGCCTCTCCAAACACTCACTTCACCATCTTCTCTGCCATTGGAGTGTGATATTGGGAGTGCCCCTTTAAGATGTGAGACCCAGTGTGTAGCTTGCAGACGTGGTGGTAATGACTGTGAGCACTGCTTCCCTTGTTGGAATCATTGCCCATGGAAACACTCATTTGGATTGTAACTGAAAGCCGCAATCCTTTTGCATCATCATATATTAGTGCAGGCAAACCATAAAACAAAGGTTTTATTACTCACATTAGGAAGGTGACCAATTAAGGCTAATCTTTCAACAAACTCCATGCAAAACAATGCATTTTTCACAAATGAGGCCATTATTTTGTGGCAGATGGAATACAGTGTTGGGAGGTGTATGGTCATGCACTTTGGTAGAAGAAATTAAAGGGTTGACTATTAAATGGAGAGAAAATACAAAAAAAAACTGAGGTGCAATGGGATTTAGGAGTCATTGTGCAGGATTCCCTAAAGGTTAATTTGCTGGTTGAGTCTGTGGTGAAGAAGGCAAATGCAATGTTAGCATTCACTTCAAAAGGACTAGAATGTAAAAGCAATGATGTATTGAGACTTTACAAAGCACTGGTGAGGCCTCACTTGGAGTATTGTGAGCAGTTTTGGGCCCCTTATCTTAGAAAGGAAGTGCTGAAACTAGAGAGGGTTCAAAGAAGGTTCATGAAAATGATTCCAGGATTGAATGGTTTGCCACTTGAAGAGCATTTGATGGCTCTGGGCCTGTATTCACTAGAATTCAGAAGAATAAGGGATGACCTAATTGAAACCTATCGAGTGGTGAAAGGCCTTGATAGAGTGGAGTGAAGAGGATGATTCCTATGGTGGGAGAGTTTAAGACCAGAGAACATAGCCTCAGAATAGAGGGGTGCCCTTTTAGAATGGAGATTAGGAAGAATTTCTTTAGCCAAAAAGTGGTGAACCTGTGGAATTCTTTACCACAGGCAGCTGCGGAAGCCAAGTCCTTATGTATATTTAATGCAGAGGTTGAGAGATTCTTGATCTGTCAAGGCATGAAGGGATACAGGGAGAAAGTAGGAGACTGGGGCTGAGAGGAAAAATAGATCAACCATGATGAAATGGCAGAGCAGACTTGATAGCCAAATGGCCTAAATCTGCTCTTATATCTTATGGTCTTATTGTCTAATTTTCTCCCCACACACAATACCAGTCATCTCTTTGTCTGTTGTTTGATGCTATCTTTTTGTCCTATTATCCTGCTTTATTTTGAGACAATATTTTTGAATTACTTCATCAAAGCCTTTCAAGATTTTACAGACTGGTGAGGATCGAGCAGTGAGGCCTTTGGAACCTTAGCTTATTCTTGCTATCATTCAGCATTGAAACTCTTTGAAGACTGGAATGTGCTGTTGCATTAAAAGTGGATGCTCTCAATAAAGATTGATTTTCGCGTATCTTTTTAGTGCATATATGTCAGGCACCATTCTGAAGGCAAAGCCAGTTTACTTCATAATGCTTCAGAGATCTAGCTTCAAACTGTACTGTCTTGTGGAAATTGAGTTAGTGAGATAGAAGATCATTTTTTTAATTTTTAATTGGGGAAAGTGCTGGTGATCAGGTCAACTTAACATAAGTTATTAAAGGAGCCTGTTTAGGTGACTTGTGGAGAGAAGCTACCTCTTGTCTTGACCGTGTGCATAGCAACAGTGTAGCTTGTTTCCTTTAGCACGATGATCAAATTCATGTCATGCACTGCAGCACTGTGTTCTTTGCTATTATACAAACGGCTTTCATTATAAACATTTAACAACTGTTCAATGGAAAATTTTAATCCATTTCTGCTTGATGGTACACCTCCAATTAAACTACCCTAGAGCGAGACAGGAATGACAATCCAAGACAAGTTTCTGCAGGTATGTAAAACCTCGTGATGCCAAACAATGAAATTAGAAGCCACAGGCTCCAGAGAGGATCAGAATGCCAGGGTAATAATATGGCTCTATGCAAGCCTATCATTCTAGCCTGACATTGAGCCCACAAGATTGGCTGTTTGCTAATGTGACAAGGAACCTGGAGAAAGGTGGAGTGAATGCAACTAGTGTTTAGTACAGCCAAGATCTGCTCAATAGATGGAATGGGCTTCTTTCCCCATGTCCCATCCTCATCGGGGCCGAGCTGGCATTGTACTGGGACTGCAAGGTGGAATTGCTTCAAAGGAAGTGGGAGGAAGGGAAGCAGCGTTGGAGATTTAGTGTTTTGTTCAAAGTCTCACAGATGTTTAACTGTTTATTACTTCATGCGATATGTCTCTAGCTGACAGATTGTATGCCTCCCTAAGCATAAATGAAATTGTGTGGAGAAATGTAAAATGATACACACTTGGTGCCTGGCTTCACAGATTTGAAGATAGTCTTGTTCTATTCTGAATGGAGCTTACAAATCAGGCACTCGTTTGGGGTGGCAATTGAGTATGTGTTTCATTTAGTCTTTTATTCATGCCACACTAGAGCTGTTATCTCTACTCTATACTCACTATCTGTTATTCTTTCCCATCAAACTTTGCTAAATTGTTATTGGCTTGCCTTCACTGTTTTTATTTTAATTTTGCCTTTTTTAACTTTCTTCACAGCACAGTCTTTTAAATTCACCTTTCAGAATCAGGTTTATTATCACCAGTATGTGTCATGAAATTTGTTAACTTAGCAGTAGTTCAATGCAATACATAATATAGAAGAAGAAAAAATAATAATAATAAATAGATAAATAAATTACAGTATATGTATATTGAATAGACTAAAATCATGGGAAAAAGAGAAATGATACATATTTTAAAAGTGAGGTAGTGTTCATGGTTCAATGTCCATTTAGGAATCGGATGGCAGAGGGGAATAAGCTGTTCCTGAATTGCTGAGTGTGTGCCTTCAGGCTTCTGTATCTCCTACCTGATGGTAACAGTGAGAAAAGGCTAACATATTACATTGGATAGAATCATTAATGTCGTTAACTCCACTCCTCTATCCGTGTATTTTAAATTTTTAAAAAAGGATTCAGAAGGGTCAAACTATATCATATGGAAATGTTGAATAAATGGTCTCCAAGTTTCTTCAAATTTAACCAAAGTGTCAGAGGTGCCACTTCGAATTTTCTCTAAATTTAAACAAGATATAGTTTGAGAAAACCATTGAAATGTAGTAGGGGATTGACCTCTTTCCAGTTCAATAAGATAAATTTTCTAACCGTTAATGTTAAAAAAGCAATCATCGGACAGGCTGAAGGGGAGAAGTAACTGTCTTCCATTATTGGTAATCCAAAAATTGCAGTAACAGGGTGTGGTTGTAAATTAATACGTACGGCAATAGAAATAATATCAAAGATATCTTTCCAATATTTATACAAGAAAGGGCAAGACCAAAACACATGAGTCAAGGAAGCAACTTCAGAATGGCATCTATCACAAATTGGGCTTACATGTGAATAGAAACGAGCTAATTTATCTTTAGACATATGTGCCCTGTGCACCACCTTAAATTTTCACCGCACAAGTTTTTGAGTGTTTTTGTTGACACATCAAATGTCTTCAAACTCCCAATGAAAAATAGTCGCTGTCTTGCCTTTATACCTACATCGATATGTTGGGACCAAGTTAAATCCTCAGAGATATGACACCCAGCAATTTGAAACTGCTCACTCTCCCCACTTCTGATCCCTCTGAGGATCGGTATGTGTTCCTTTGTCTTACCTTTCCTGAAGTTCACAATCAGCTCTTACGTCTTACTCATTGTCAATACTAATACAATAGTAATTCGTCAATACTAATTGTCTTAAAGTATCCACTAGGCTCCTGAAATTATGCTGTGCAAATACATAATTTTGCACACTTAAAGTTCAGGTATCTGGCATGTTAAAAGGGATTCCTTTAAATGAACTACAATGATGAGCAGAATATGGCGTGACAAGTATTATTTGGTTTGTGGGCTCTGTTAACAGGTCTATGCTTAATGCTCATCCATTGTTGCCCAAATGATGTGATGTTGGACCTCTGAAAAGCAGTATAAGATTATTAATTCATTAAGCGATGCAGCACAGAGTGGGCCCTTCCAACCCTTTGAGCCACATTGACTCAGCAACCTCAGACAAACCCGATCAGCCCTAACCTAGTCACAGGACAATTTTCAATGACCAATTAACCTACCCTTTGGACTGTGGGAGGAAACTGGAGGCCCTAGAGAAAACCCATGCATACCATGGGGAAGTCTAACCGAGACTCCTTACAGAACGTTGCCGGAGTTGAACTCTTAACTCTGGAATGCCCTGAGCCAACCGCTATGCTACCGTGGCGTGGAAAAGGATGAGAAAAAACGCAGGTGGTACAAACCTGAAATAAAAACAGATCAGATCTAAGGTAGAGTCTTTGACTCTGACACTTAACTCTGTTTCTCCTTCCATAGATGTCCTGCTAAATGTTCCCAGCATTTTCTGTTTTTATTAATATTTCTTGTAAGAATAAAAACTGTTAATATTCATATTAATATTTCTTCAGCGATTCTTGAGACATAACTGCAGAATACTAATCCCTACGGACTGTGATTCATTCATTGTACCTTCATTAATTATATTTTCATTGAAAAGTGTAATCTCTTCAATTCATAAATTGCATCCAAGGTTGTAAGATTAAAGAAGGTATTCTGGCACCCTATAACAAGACTGCAAGAAATGGAAGTATACATAAACATCACGGCTGATTGATTGTGGTCTGAACTTCATTTGTATACCTAATCCTCATCATCGTTGATTCTTTTATACCAATTTGGGGTCACGATCATCATTATGTCCCATGTCATATGACATGGGTGATCTTGGTCTTCCATTCCATGACCATGATTATTCTTGGAAAATTTTTCTATAGAATTGGTTTGCTTTTACCTTCTGGACAATGTCTTTACAAGACGGGTGATCCCATCTTCAGAGTTTGTCTGCCTGGTGTCGGAGGTTGCATAACCATGACTGGTGATGTACACCAGCTGCTCATATGATCATCACCATAAGCTTTCATGTCTTCATGTGACCCTGATTTGGGACTAGCCATGCGCTACACCTTGCTCAAGGGAGACCTGCAGGCTAGTGGAGGGAAGGAGTGTCTTACACCTCCTTTGGTAGAGACCTATCTCCACTCTGACACCTAATTTTAGGGTACAGTGTTTTTGATTGATTTCAGTGTGTTTGACTTTGCATGGGTTTTGCTCAGATGGCCAATAATGTCATTTTTGGGATGGTTTCATTTCTGCAAAGGTAATTTGCAGGTCTTGCGTGACTGTGTGTGGCTGGTGAAGTGAGCCTATCTTCAGTACACCAGCAAAGACTTTGTTCAGTTGATGGAACGTGTGTGTGAAGATCAAGATCTCAGATCCAGCATGAAACCCATGGCCAATCAGGCAGCAGTGATCCCTGTCTTTGTACATACTTCTAAAACCAGTTCAACCTACAGCAAGCATCTCAAAGCATCAAATCAATAACTCTGTTTGGCAGCCAGTTTGTTTGCTTGACTGACATACTTCTGAAACAAACACTCTGTTCCACGTTCTGTCAAAGAAAGGGAATGAATCCAAAGTTTTCTTGAAACAATGCAGTAACCCTACTTATTCTCGAGGACCCCAAGGCCATAAGTGATGAAAGTACATGAGGAGCATTCGAGATGGACCTGAGATCATGAGTCCATTACAGGCAGCATACAAAGACCCTTCACAAATGGCAGATGGAGCAGACCTTCTGGCCAACCTGCCAGGTGCCTTTTGACTGTGGAAGAGTCTGCTGTCCCTGTACTGGTTTCCTCAGTCACCTTAGAATGAGTGGAAATGAGTCATCCTCACTCCTAAGGGACCCTGTAGCAAAAAGATGATAAGAAAATTCAATGTTGTTCAACTGAGCCGTAATTACAAAGAGTACAATGGAGTAGCTAGCTTTATTGTCCTCCTTTTGTGTCATCACCTTTCTCTCCAGTTTACTGCTGAAGTCTAGAAAACCGAGATAACACAGGCAGAGATTGATAATGGGCCCTGAAAACCAGATCTTCTTTCTCATTTCTTAGAGAAACAATCAAATCCTTGCCAGTAAATTTTTGATATCTACCTAATTGGTTATCCACGGAACATTTTATATAAACAGAAGGAAATGCTAATGTTCGGATTCATTCAGAGGAAGGTTAATCTGGTTTGATATTTATAGGATGAGACTTCATTAATCATCTAAATACTCACAGCCATGTCTTCAACTCTGAAAGTCCTTCCTTGACGTCCTTTTTCTGTTTCTCTTTCTTCCTGTTAGACCCTCCTTCTAATTTGTCTTTGACTGCACTATTATCTCCGTTTCTGGCTGAGAATTATGTTCTGTTAGCTAACGTTCCTGTCTATAGCTTCTTGCATTGTTACAATGAGGACCAATTCCAGCTTCAGCAACAATATTTAGTCATGTTGCAGCCTCCTGGACTCAGCGATGAATATTGTAACTTTACGTAACTCACTCTTTTTCTCCCTGTATCAGCACTGGCTATTTGTGACAATCATCCATCTGTGATTTTGACTCAGTTTCTCATGTCTCTATTACTATAGTCTGCACACACCCCACAGCCCCGCTAGATGCAGCAGATAACACAGACAAAGAAGCAAAGTATGCTTCTAGCTGTTGTCTCACTTTGCAACTAATGGCGTCAGAGGTCTCCCCTCTCATTGTCACAGGAGTGGTATCGCTCTCTCGCTCACTAGTGAGAAAGAGAATATGTCTGAGATGTCATGGTCTCTTTGGGGAGCTTCGTTATTGCTTGCATGATGAGTGGTGGGTGGGGATTAATGGCAGGTGGGAGGGGGTTGGAGCAAGTGGGGGAGGGGGTTTCGATACTTTTGCTGCTGCTTGTGTGTACGAGGGGAGGCTTTGGGTTTTTTTTTCTGTCATTCATTCTTTGAAGTTTTTTTTCTGTTTCATGGATGTCCACGAAGAGTAAGAATTTCAGGCTGCATTTTGTATACATTTTCTGACATTAAATCATTGAAAACTAACTTGTCATCTCCTTTTCCCATTCTGACAAAGAGTTTGGGATTGTTTCACTTTCCACAGATGCTGCCTGACCTGCTGAGTGTTTCCAGCACCTTCCCGTTTTAATTTGGATTTTCAGCATTGCCGCAATTGTGATTTATGCCAATGCAGGACTGGACTGGATGAGTCCTACCTAAAGCTAATTCCACTCCTTCCATTGCTGACAGTTCTGTCCTACACAGCACTAACCAATCTCACTCTCATCTTCATAAAGTCTAGGTCCTGATGTCCTGACTCTCCAATCCCACATTCCCATGACATCACTCCACCAGTTATAGAAACGTAGCGCATTACAGGCCCTTCGGCCCACAATGTTGTGCCGACCATGCAACCTACTCTAGCTATATTTTGTCCAGTTGATTACCCCACTGTCTCAACCCAGCAATTCCCTCAAAGCCTCTTGATGGACTTCCAATCTTCATTCTACAACTCCAGCTCTGTGCCCCTGGACCTGCCCTCTACCCTTTAAACTCCGGCCATCATCCTTTATAGGTCACCCTATCCTTGACTCCTGAACCTTCACTGAGGCCCTGACATTGCTCCCAGCCCTTGTGTCCATCTAACTTCTGGAAGCCCCTACACCTTCCACTGCTGAAAAGAGAAACACTTTTTAATACCGTTCTAGAACTTCTGGACCAGTTTACTTGAATAAGTTACACCCTTGAAAGGTAAAACAATATTGGGGGGGGCTTTGGGGGTCCAAACATTTTTACTATCATCCATTCTTTGGGGTACTCTTCTGTGTTCATGGATGTCTATGAAGAATAAGAATTTCAGGATGTATACTGCATACATTTGTCTGATATTAAGTGGAACTATTGACCTATTGATGCACTTGTATTATTTCCTTCTTTCTTTTTCATCACCTGTTAACTTAGTCATGCACCAAAACTTGTTTCGTCTGAAGAATTTGGTGCAGAGGTCAACAAACGCTGAGGCCTGGTCATTGATTGGTGGAGAATGGTCCACTTGGGAAGAGCAAGAGTAAAAGGTGGTCACAGGGTCTGTATCAAAGGGATTACCAGTAAATGAAGACAGTTCCAGGTTAGCAACAATTATGAAAGAGCAATCAATCAATGAGGCTAAATAAAGGCAGTGAGATTTTTCTATATACCTGTATGACTGGTTTAGTTGACTGGACAAACAACCAATCAGAATAGCTAAATTTCAACCTACCACAACAATGAATCAATCAGGAAGAACCAGTCTGAAGTCAGTAACTACTGACCTGTTGCAAATTGTAGGTATATTCCTGACGAGGATGAACGTATTTATATTCTGCTCAGTATTTTCAATGACTCAATTAAAAGTGGTTGAAAACCAGAATGCTAGTGGTTTAGATGCTTATAGTGCATGGATTTCTGCTACTAGAGTTACTGAGTCAGAGAGAAATACACCATGGACACAGGCGCTTTGTTCTACTGAATCTGTGTTGACCATCAATCACTCACTTACACGGATCCTACATTGATTTTAGGTTCTGTAAGGTTGTTATAGCCAGGGGTGGTAATGGGAACAAGCTCCCACTACCTATTAAATGGTCCCAACAGCATGTGCCTCAAATAGCCTCTGACAACTAAGTCCAGCTCCTGACCTTCACATGTGTCTTAGCTAATAAGCCTGGTGGGGCTGTTTCTACTGGCAGGAGAAGGGGCAAAGGCAGTTTACTGACACCTTAAAACCAGTCGCTTTGGGGCAGATGGGGCTCATCAGCCATGGTTGGCAGTTCATCTAGGGGAAGGAAAACTCTGATCTCAAACTTCCGCTGCCTTGTGGTTATACCCACTCATAGGGAAGACTTTGGGAGCAAACCCTGAGGGAAAACTATAGAATTGGAATTCCTAAAGCAGTCCTACATTGAGTTCAATGCAGACTGACAACTCCTGCAATGCTGCTGGTGGCAAACTGTATCGGCCTTTGCCATTCCCTTGCTCTCATCAGATGCATGGATTGGGGTGCTTCCACATGGGAAACAGCTTGCTCTCCATACTGTACTGCCCAGGCTTGTGTATCTAGACAGATAGGATACAGCATCCACGGTCGACGGAGGCCTCAAGTCAAAACTTGATCCCATATTTTGTACTCCTTCCTATTCTCTTCAGCTCACCCAAGATTCTGCCACTCACCTACACAATTATCCTACCAACCCTCATGCCTTTGGGATGTGGGAGAAAACTGGGGCCCTCAGAGGAAATCCACACAACATTTTGTTTTCTGGAACATTTCTTGTGTTTCAGAAATTTGCTGACGATGCTTTAGAAAGCATGTACTTGTCTCTGAGATTCTCCGCTGAAGTCGCTTGCCTGCCTCAATTCTGTCTGAAGAGTCTTCAGCAGGCAATCCTTTTACCTTAACAGAAATAGAAAATGCCAGAAGCACTAAATAGATCAGGCTGCATTTGTGGGGAGAGAAACAGAGATGATGTTTTGAGTTAAGAGCCCTTCGTCAGAACTGGAAAAGTTAGAAGACAGCTGTATTTTAAGCTGTGGAGAGAAGAGGCACTGTCACTGATAGAGTATAGCCTTCATCTTTCATTGTCAGGTTTCTGTGCTTCTTACACAGTCTGATTGCTCTTGGCATCAACAAAGCAAGGGCTTTGTTTAATATACCCACAAAACTAATCAGGGAGGACATAGGTAAAATTAATGAATGCCAGTGACAGCAGTAAACTATTCCATTCCCTTGCCCATATGTTGCAATACTGTTCATCTCCTTTGTAAAATGTTCTCAGATGCACTACTCTGTTAAATCATTGTTTGTCTGGTGTATGCGGGGCCTCGGTTCCTATGAGAATGAGTTGAAAATGAAGGAAGGTTTGGTATGGCTCTGCTGAGGTACTTGCGTATGTTGGGAACATGGAGAGGTTAATATTCTTCAGTGTAATGTGTAGTTGACAATACTGAGGCTAGATTTCTACAGGTGCAAATGCATTAACATCCCTGATATTTGTTTATACATGGTCAGAAGAGGCAGGAGATTTATTATTGCTAAAGACTGCATGTGTGTGTGTGAGAGAGGGAGAGAGAAGAGAGAGAGCAGGCTTAGCAATGAGTATTTATACCTGAAAGTATGAGTAAGGGCAGAAGTATTCCCTGAGGAATGGTATTGTTGTATTTGGAAATTCAAAAATGACAGATAGCTTAGGTACCAGAGATAATGCTTAGCTGGAATTGAAAAACATAGCTAATATGTTTCTGTTCTGCATAGGGAACGGTTGTGGTTTAAAGCAGTGACGAAGAGTAGGAGGGAAAACTGAACCTATGAATGCTTGATCAGGAACAAAAGCAGGAGTGATGAATGTGCCCCTTGAGTTTGCTCCACAATTCATTGCCGATCTGACTGTTGGACATAATTTCATGCCATGTGATCCCCATGAACCACAATTTCATAACTCTCTAAAAATCCATGTGCCTTCATCTTGAATAAACAATAATTCTCTGGGTAGAGAATGCCAACAATTCACAACCTGCTGGACTGAATCAAAAGTCCTCAGCCTAGTCTTAAATAATATTTCTTTATCCTAAGACTGTGCTCCCTGGTTTCACACTCTCACAGCAGAGGAAGCATTTCTACAGCATCTACCTGTCAATATTTTGCAGTTCAATTTCTACTTATTCTTCCAAACTCCTGAGAGGGGAGCTTCATTCTACTTACTATTTCCAGACAAGACAATGCTTTCTTCCTAACCAAATCAATCTTTTCTTCGCTGCCTCCAAGGGAACAACACTCTTCCTTGATTGGGAGGGGAAAATTTGTCATCAGACCTGCAGGTGTGGTGTCTGCCAAACTCCTGTGAACATTAACGGTTAGTGCAATACTTTATAGTGCCAGCAACAGGGTTTCAATTCCCACTGCAGTCTGTAAGGAGTTCGTACGTTCTCTCCGTGACCGCGTGCGTCTCCTCCAGTGCTCTGGTTTCCTCCCACATTCCAAAGACGCATGGGTTAGGATTACTAAATTGTGGACATGCTATGTTGGTGCTGGAAATGTAGCATCCCTTGCAGTCTGCCTTCAGGTCATCCTCGGACGTGTTGGTCATTGATGCAAATGGTGCATCTATTTTGATTTTCAAAGAAAGTTAATCTTTAAAAACCTTTGAAGTTGCAGTAAAAACACCTTACTCTTGTATTCCACCACCTTTATGATAAAAACAATTATTTGCTGCATCTTTCTGCTACCTTTTCATCTTCCTTGTACTTAGACAGCCAAGTATTTCTGACCACCAGCATTCATTAGCAACAGACTATTTAAGCAATATTTTACTTTTCTGTTCCTCCTATCAATATGGGTGACCTCTGGTGGGTGATTAGGGTTTGCAGTGCCCTTGCCATTTTTAAGGAGACTTTTCACTATGGAAGAAATGTTGGTATTTTAAGTTGCAGTAGCAGGTTCATAATAATGGGAATATGTTCAAATATATAAATTAGGACCAGGATTAGCTCCTCATCGATAATCTGATTACAGCAACAAATCTATATTCCCAACTACTTATGGTGATCTTTCCACCCCCTTTCTTACCAAGATCCTTTACACTTCTGCCTTAAAAAATATTCCAAAATTCTCATTTCAGAAAGGGAGTTCCAAAGATTAACAGCCCTCAGAAAGAGAAAACTATATCAATTATCTCATCTCTGCCTTAAGTGGATGACCCCTTATTTCTAAATCATGACCACTAGTTCTGGAATACACCATAGAAAACATCCTCTCCACATCCAGGACCCCTGGGGATCTTGTATGTTTTAATCAAACCTTCTACTGCTTTGCAGCTGATTCTAGGCTGACTCCTTGTACATTAGTGAGATCATTCCTTATGTGTTGCATGCTATCCCATCCGCAGGCTCATTGACTGTTGCAGCTGTCAACAAAATTTAAAACTTAAGAATGCCTTTGAACTTATTTAACAACAAGTTGAGCTTTGGACCTCATATCTATGCCAATACTAAGTATTTCTGCCACCATAACATCACCCATCTCAACTCAATTGCAGCTGGAATACGCATCCAAGCCTTTGCTACTTTTTGACTCAACGTATTCCAGTAAACTTCGGACCGAACTCCTTCATTCTCTGCTGGCAATGAGCACAATTAAAACAAGCATTGATCCCTTCTCTTAAGCAGCACCATAAACAGCCACATCACCCAGACTGGCTATGTTTTGCACCCTATCGTAGACATTCTCTCAGGTCTCTCCATCCCTCTTGTTCTCTGCAACTTAAAACAGATCTTTTGTTGAAGCATTGTCTGTCTTCTCTCTGTGCAGATGCTGCTTGGTCTGCTGTGTACCTCACACACTTTCACAGGGAGAGCATGCACCAGAAATCAGGATCGAACCCGCGTCACCAGAGCTGAGGCAGCTACTGTGCATTCCCTGCAGTTGCAAAGAATAGTAATGGGCATGATAAATCGGGAGAATCTCAGGAATAAATGGCGAATGACAAAAAAAAGAAAAGAAATTAATAAGTGATAATTATCATGAAATGTGAAAACAGATAATGAAGCCTCTGCAAGATCATAAAGAGGAAGAGAAGGCCAGCTGGTCTCTTAGAAGCTGAGACAGGATAATTAATAAAATGAAATACAGAAATGGCAGAGAAGTTAAACAAATATTTTGAGACTGTCTTTGCGGGAGAGATATTTAAAGTCCTCAGAAGTCCTATTAACTGTGGAACAAAAAATAGGGAGAAACTTAAACCAATTGATGTAATTAAAACAAAGAGAAAATACTAGGTAAACTTGTGTGTCTGATGGGTGATAAATACCATGAACCTGGTTGTGTCCTAGGAATCTAAACTAGAAGACTCCAGTGAGTCAATGCATCAATTGTCATTGTTTATCATTGCGTAGAATTTGGAAACGGCAAATGTAATATCAGTAAAATGAGGGATTGTGCAAATAGAGAATGATAGCCTAATTAGCTGACATCAGCTGACATGAAAAAGCTGGAATCCATTATTAAGGAAGTGATAACAGAGCATTTAGACACGCATAATACAATTAGGAAGAGTCAACATGATTTTATGAAAGGAAAATCATATTTAAAAATTGATGAAAGTTCTTTGGGTTGTAATTAGCATAATAGATAAGGGATTGTCAGTTAATGTGGTGTATTTGGATTTCCTAAAGGCACTTGGAAATGCAATACTTAAACATTACCGTATGCAGTAAGGTTTCATTATATTAAAGGTAATATTTACGGTCCCAAGTTATGATTACCTGCCTTATGAGATCCCACAGGTATGAATAAACTCCTATAATATTACTAAAATCAAAACTATTGTCTACATATGTACATTTGTTCCTATGATTTCTGGTAAACAATCATCGCAACCAATAGCCTGTAACTTCTCTTTGAAGTTGGAGGCAATTTGATGCAGTAGAACGAGGCAGCAGGGCCGTCGGCGAGAACGAGGAAGACCCGGGGTCTAATTGATTTAAGTGCTAGGCCGAATTGGAAATGTCGCCCAAAGGCCGGATTGAGATGGCGGGCTCCAAGCCCCAGAGCACATCGAAGCAACTGAACCCGATGTTCGGATGAGCTTTAAGTGCCACACCAGATTGAAAAGGTCAGGCTGTCAGGGCTTGTGGCAAGGGACGGGCCAGTTCTGCTCACTGCTCCGTGACAATTACTTAGATCGGTGTTGAACTAAGGGTCTGTGTATCTGACTATCTTTGGGGTCAGGCTGTGGGGGCCTGTAGCAAGAGATGGGCCAGTTCAGCTTGCTGCTCTGTGATGCTTACTTGGCTCTGTGCTGAACTAAGGTCTGTGTATCTGACTCTGTTTGTGGACTTCAGTTCAGAACTCTATTTGCTTGTGTTGATTGCGTGATTTGCTTTTTTTGCTCTGCATATTGGGTGTTCGATGGTCTTTTTTTCTGATGGGTTCTTTTGAGTTTCTTTGTTTTGTGTGTGGCTGCCTGAAAGAAAATGAATCTCAAGGTTGAATAATGTAAACGTACTTTGATAATAAATGCACTTTGAACTTTGATTGGCAGAAATAGTTTCCTCTCTCTCTCTCTCTCTCTCCCCCACCCCCCACCCTTAGTAATTGTTCTTTCTGATGTGCTTTGATGCCATTCATTACTGTGCAGTGTAGGTATGGTTGGCATGCTGAATACACTTTTCAAACTTGTGAACAGAATTTAACATGGCTGCCTGTGAAAATGGAACCCATTCCTTACATGGGGGATAACTTGTATGTTGCTTTGGAAAGAAGAATGGTTAACAGATAGAAAGGAAAGCACTGGTGAAGATGGGTCATTTCAAGCTGGCATTTCTCAGAGGTTAATGCTGAGCATCATTTATTTGCAATCTATATGAGTATCTTTGAAGAAATGAAGTATCCAAGTTCACTGATGATATAAAGGCATTTAGGAAAATGAAGAGTGAGGGATTTAATTGGGTTAGGTAAGTTAGGGGAAGCACCTAATGGGGTGTACTGAGTAAAAATATGAGGTTATACACTTTGGTAGATGAATGGAAGAAAAGCACATCATTCAAAAGCTGTGAGACTATTAAATACTATGTTCAAAGATGTCTGACTATTTTGTACAAGTATCATTTCAGGTTAGCATGCAGATACAGCAAGAAATTTAGAGGTAAATGGTCAGCAGTACAAAAGTGGGAGTCAAACACAAGAGGGTACGGATTTCAGATCAGAGGGAGGACAGAAAAAGTTTTCAGTGACCCAGGATCCTGAACTGAAGCTTTTTCTATCTAATGGATGTCTAACTTAATCCCTCTCACTCTTCACAGATACTACCTAACCTTCTGAGTATTTCTATTGTTTTCTGTTTTTAGTTCAGTATCTAGTCCAATATTTAGTCATCAATCAACATCAATGAAAATAGATTATCTGGACATCTATCCTCTTGTTTGTGGGTCTCATTGGCCAACGCTGCATGGCTACAGTGATTATGGGATGATCAGTCTCGGATGTTGAAACCCTTGTGTAACTCTAACTTTGTTTTATAGAAGATATGTGGTTGGGTTAAATGGGTAAAAAACTTATGTGTGCTTTGACCGTTCTACCTAGAATGGCTTCTATTACGCGTTTAATTTGTTTTCTATATTTGCCCATATATGGAGTGTCCCACTGAGCCTTTCCCTTGAATCATTTGTAGTGATGTTCATTGCTAGGGGCATTGGGTTGGGGGTTCCAGATTTGGTGAGGAAGCGTTGCAGTATGCCCTTCAGTTAGCGTGTCTGGTCATGCTGTGGTCTAGCTTCATAGCCAGAGGGTGGGGAGGTTCTGCTATCATGGTGACCTTGATGATATCCTTCAGAGTATTTGGTGGATTGTACATTCACCATTTAAGGGAGGGTGCTGCCTCAGTAATTTTGAATTCTGTCAGGGGAGATGCTTCACAAATCTGTCCATCAGAAGTTAGAAACGGAACTGAAGCAGTTCAATTATGGTGCTTTCATTAGTGAATGGACAATAGGCAGTGTTCAGGTTACGTAAGGGTTCTGTTAATAAGAACTGTCTGTATGTCAATTTTTCTTAAGGGAGAAATGTTATTTTCTTATCACCATCCATGTCATCTTGCACCAAAACACTGCATCTGTATTAATGCAGGGTTTCTACTGGAAATAGCGACAATTTCTTTCCCCATAACCCCCACCCACAGATGCTGCTCGACCCACTAAGTTTTTCTAGCAGATTGCTTGTTGCTTTAGATTCCAGCATTTGCAATTTCTTGTCTCAGTGTCATATAGCTCTACATACAATTCTTCAATTTTACCCCAATGCTACCCATAATTAAACTAGTGGACCATATACTGTATCTAGTCATTAGTAAATAGCGTGAACATTTTATTATTAATACAGACTTGATACAAATGCTTTAAGAATGGATGGGAGGATTTGCATAAAATTGGATTTTGGTAAGTCAGGCCATGGGGAGCCCCTATAATTTTGAGGTTATTATTATGCTTAGTAACACAATCAAAATGCTGGAGGAACTCAGCAGGACAGGCTGCATCTATGGAAAGGAATGAACAGATGATATTTCAGACCAAGACCCTTCAAGAGGATTCATTATTATTATTAGCCTGGTTGTAAAGTGTACAACTAATTGAAAATGTGATGATAGCTCATAGTGGGTTGTTCCTGTCCTTCTCCACGTTTCTTTGAAAAGTATGTGTTGCAATTCAAGGACATGCTCCTACAGTTTTATGATTTCCCCCTTAAAAGGCCAAGGGATTCGTTATAATTTATTATTGTAATTTAATGTGTAGCATTATTTCATTTTAATGCTGCTGTTTCGCTGCCCTAGTCACCTCATACATATCCAGCTCTGATAATGCAGAAGAAATTAATTGTATCAGTTGGGTCTGTCATTGTTAGATGTCAGGGGAGCACTATTCCCAGTTTAAGTCAAGGACTAAAATTCTTCCATCTTGCAATGCACTTGAAAGCCAAGCTCCGAAAAGTTGAAATTTTAATCTGTTGGTCTCTGCTGTAGAGTCAGCATCTTTATTAAGTACATAAATATTCCAACAGCCAAGTGGAAAAAAATGAGAATTGCAATATAAAATGTTTATTCTTTAGATCATCAATGATTTCAAAAAACCAGTTAGTCATTCTGCACGAGTAGTATGAAACCCAGAGTGATTTAGAGATCACTGACGAAGGGTCTCGGCCCGAAACTTCAACTGTACCTCTTCCTAGAGATGCTGCCTGGCCTGCTGCGTACACCAGCAACTTTTATGTGTGTTGTTAGAGATATTGATCTGTCTTCTGTCCCACACAGAAGATCTATGGTGATCCTGGAGACTGGGCTGAAGGACCTGTTTCTGTGCATGAGATTCCACAACCTTGGCTTGAGCAAATGGAGTAATGGCCCCTTAAGTAAAATGCAGATAGCTGTGTGAGTTGAGATGATGCGATTTGCTTTCTGGTTGGTAACTCTGAGCATATGCTGTGTTAACACAGAAAAGAAGTCATGTTGGAGCATCGTCCTTTAATTTTTATTGGAGCTAATTAAACATTATTCTAATATCAGACAGTTAATTGTTTCTCACTAATGCGTCAGTCTGAACAAGCTGTTGTAAAAGAGTCAGAGCATTTGATGCTTAGCCCCTTGAGTTTGCTGCACTGTTCAGTAAAAGCAAGGTTCATTGGTGAGCTCACTGCACATGCCTACCTTCACCTCATACCTTTTGGTTAACCAAACAAATACCAATCTCACTGTAAAAAATGACATTGTACTGACATCTATTGCCCCTTGTGTCGTAGTTTTGGCACATTTTCTACGTGGTGTGACTGTACCTTGGATTGTAGTTGTGAAACCTCCAAACACATTATTCACACTTGGAGTGGCTGCACCTTGGATTGTAGTTGGTGATCTCTGCTCTCTTGTCTCTGGTTCTGATTATTATAAAATAATGAGATGATTCCTGGCAATGTAGGTGGTTGATGATGTTGCTGTATTAGAGAATGATCTGACGTGTAGCACTCTCACCTGCCAGAGAAAGGCACAGCGGAAAACGTGGGGCTTGATTTTCTTTCTAGTGGTTTTCCCATGGGTTATGAATGGCTGGTCCATCAATGGCTCTGCCGTGAATTGATTAGATCCTTTGAAGCAATGATTGATTGATAGTTCATCAGATCTGATGATGACAGTTGGATTATTTCAGTTCTTTTATTGTGCATTCAAAGGTGGCTGCTGAGTCCAAGTTGTGAGGGACACGGCATCCACAATATGGACATGGTAACTGTCCTGGACCTGGTAGTGGAGCCACTGCTAAGGCTTCATTGAGAATTGCATGAAGAAACCTGTATGGGAGAGCTTTTAAAGTGGAAAAGCTGTTGCACTAAGGTAATTCCACTCTTCCGACCTCAGAATGGTTCAAGTAGTCGTAACAACTGGGGTCTTTCTTGGTTTCAGAAGATAACCATGACTTGTCATACCCTTCTATCCCCTGAAAGCACTGCAAAACAACCTTTCCATCTGTTGGATCTCATTGTTGATCTCATCCACCCAGTCCATCTAGACTTGGCATGCTAGGACTGGCATGTCCCTGTCTCACCAAGGTATGAGGTCCTCTGGCTCCCCTCAGCTCATTTAGCCCACCTGTCAAAACAGTATACTAGGGTGTGTTCACTGTTACATACAAGCAGCTGCATAGAGCCACATGTGAGAGCTGAGTGTCCAATGGGGAGAGTGAGCTGCCCTGCAATGGACACAGAAAGCTCCTTCAGCAGTGTTGTTACCCCTCCCTGGACTCCCAAGACAGCTCATACACCCCAGCCCTCCATATACCCCTCTGAAGTGTTAAGCTATTTTTGTGGCTTCTGATGGTTTGATAGGGATGTAGATGACCAACTGGAGGACCTAATGAACACATCTAACACATCTCTTTTTCATATAATTGATTTCATGGGGTCAGTGTGCCTGACCACTCATTGTCCAGGCAATGCAGGTGAAAAATTATCCCACCATCTTTATGGTAGGGTTAATGTTGAGCCAGTTCTGCTTTCGATGATCTTGGGACCTGCTCATCACAGACTAGCAGGACAGGTAGACATTGCTAGGTTTAATCAAGAGTCCAGATAAATTGACTGTCCATATCCCTCCACAGGTGCCGCCTGACCCATTGAGTTCCTCCAGCAACTTGTTAGTTGCTCCAGATTTCAGCATCTGTTGCCTCCTATGTCTCCAGGTTTCCTGGTCTCCTCTAACCAAGGTAGTGTCCTATTTCTTTCAGTAAGCCGGGACCTGAACCTAGTTCTAGACTCACATGAAGGAAAATATACAGTGGTCAATTAATAGGGCTGAAAACTGAGGAAATAGCATACAAACCACAGAAAAAAACATTCGCCTGCTGCCTTTTGACCTGAGGATGCATCTCTTGGAAGACACATCAACTTCTAAGCTACTTTTGTTTCTGTTCTAACTCAATAGCCATTGACGAAACAGAATCTTTGGACTCAATACACAAATAATGAGTTGAAAATCTTTAACTCTCCGTTTGTGTTGAATGATTTTTCACTGATATTTCTGCTGGCACTTTACCCTGATACATGTAGTGGTTACGAAAGACCGAAGATGATTAAAAAGGAATCAACCCATGGGAAATGGAACAAATGAAAGTTGTTCTACAAGATGATCTCGTGAATAAATCTTAAATCAATTCCCATTTAAATTAATAAAGTGAAGTATCCTTGCCTCGTCTATAATTGGAAAAAGAGCAAATTCTCATCTCTTGGTTTGGACAGTGTCACTTCAGGGCTGCTTATATACAAATAGAGCTGACAGGAAATACCCCTCTTTCTGCTCACTTCAATTATAGGTACAATTTAAAAACTCATTGGGACTTCGTCAACCAGATTCCTGCTGAGTACAGATGATTCATGCCAAGCTGAACATAGACAAGAAATTCTGCCAATAAACTGGCGGTGTTACTCAAATAGGTCCGTGGGTTATAGAGAAGCTGACACAGGGATTGAGAATCAGCAGTACTTCTGATTGAATTTCCCCTCTCTATTCCCTTTAACTTCCTTTCTTCCATTACACGTTACCTTATTGTCTTAACTCTGTCTCAAACACTTGGAAAGAAAATTCTGTCTCCCTACTGCTTGCTGTAAAATCAGCCTTTCTCACTCTGTTCTAGATCTCCATTTAATCATGTACTTTCAGCCACCATAGGCAGTGTGCTCCTATATCCCTCAAACATTCATGGCTGAAGTATATATATGTATATAACATTGCAAGATAGCCTTCATAAAACTTTGGCTAGTCACAATTTTTCATAAGAAGACATTTGCCCCCAAAACAACCCATTATCACACCAGGCAATGTCATAGCCCATTCCTGGAATCCAGGCTTGAATATGGCTTCAAATGAACCTGGGTTAGAAAGTGGCAGATGTCCTGCTGTAAACTCAGACCCAATTACAGATATGCATCACTTAACGTCCATGATACGTTCTGTGAAATCGGATGTTATGTGATTTGGACGTTGTGCGAACACCGTATTATATACTTAGCAAACCTATGTGGAGTACTGTAGTGTACCTGTATTGACTAAACAGCCAAGAACTTGCACTAAAACTGTATACTGTACACCATAATACATTGTAATTTTTTATTTCATTTTAACCTTTTTAATCTTCACTCTTTAAACTTTTATGTAAACACTTTCTTAGCCTGTATCACACACAGTTTATCAAAGATGATCAGGATCATCCACATCTCTGTTCTCAACTTCCTCGTAGTGTTCCACTGGAGGAGTTTCAGGTTGAATAACTTGTGTTTGGAAGCCATGATGCACTTTATGGTAATATTTTCAAAAGAAAATTAAACAGAGAGATAACGCTACTACACTCGAGACGCGCGATACACAAGATTGGTTACGTCCGCTACGTCACGTTCTCCAATTGGGACTACGGATGTATATGCGATCGGATGTTGTCCAAATAGACGTTAAGCGGTACACACCTGTATAGTCTTCCATTATAT
Source organism: Mobula birostris (assembly GCF_030028105.1). NCBI lineage: Eukaryota > Metazoa > Chordata > Chondrichthyes > Myliobatiformes > Myliobatidae > Mobula > Mobula birostris. The sequence continues at coordinate 42,487,686 of NC_092387.1, forward strand.
TACATCATATTAATATTTATATTTAATGTAATGGGATGTTGAAAGGAGAAACACATACAAAATGCTTGAGGAACTCAGCAGGCCAGGCAGCTATGGAAAAGAGTACACTCGATGCTTCGGGCTGAGACCCTCCAGCAGAAGTGCTGGAATCCTGATAAAGGGTCTCGGCCCGAAACATCGACTGTTCACTCTTTTCCGTAGATGCTGCCTGGCCTGCTGAGTTCCTCCTGCGTTTTGTGTGTGTTTGCTTGGATTTCCAGTATCTGCAGATTTTCTCTTGTGTGTGTCTGGATGTTGGAAGGAGCTGTTTCTGCTCAGAATATGTATGAGTTTTGGAACAGAGCTGTATCACAGCTCCATCACTGATGGAAACAAGCAATCTCACTGCGTTGTTCACAAAGGCAACTTCCAATATGGGCAAGATATTCGATAGTTGAGTTGAGTCCAGAGGTAGGATCCATGATCACATGCATGCACATGTTGCTATTAAGAAGAGGTATCACATAAATGCCTTTATTAAGGGGGTAGAGTGAGTTAGTGGGGATGAGCTATAGGATTTTGTGTGTGTGTGTGTGTAAAAAGGTGAGTGTGCAATGGAAACGACAAACTCCATCAGTCTATTGTGGTATTGAGAGATGTATCCAGATTAAAAACTATGCTAAATGAATGTTCAAAATCTTATGATATTCACATGTAGATCTTGTGCCCATTATTTTAACAAGCATTAACCAGTGAATGTAAAACCACTTCCAACATCCTAATAAGCAAGAAGTTATACCTGATGTAGTAAATATTACTAACTGCAAAGCATAACTTCATGGCCTTGATTTTTGATATAAAACGCCCATCTTTCACAGCTTCCCCTTGAGGAGTACTATCTTGTGAATCATCTTCTTCAACATACTGCTTGTAGTTATTTAATTACCAGGTTTCCAAAGAGTTTGAGAGCTTCGGAAATTACCTGCTCGATAACTTATACTAAGCCCTTTCTGTCAATGAGGCACTTTTGTTTCAGGCTCTGGTAGTATGATTGAAAGCAGAGAGCACAATAAATTAATTACTCTTTTAATTATGGTTAAATGTATGACTCCTGTGGTAGAAAGAGCAGCTTGCGGACAACTTCACTCCTCCTAATGAGCTCTATGCTCCTTTATGTCACCATTCGTTGCACATGGCCCACATATTGTAAAGGGCTAATACTTCTAATGCATAGCACCTCGTTAAGGGAGGGAACCAAGCATGACACTTAAATAACATGAATCACAGCAACAACATCAGCCTTGGGAAGGAATCCTTAGAGGCACCACAGTAGTGTAGCAGTTAATGCTCCAGAGTTAGGAGTTCAATTCCAGGACTGTCTGTAATGAGTTTGTACATATCCCCCCATGAACAACATGGGTTTCCTCCGGGTGCTCGGGTTTCTTCCTAACTGGTTAGTGGGTAAATTGCGATGATGCTAGTGTTGATAGGTGGGATCAATGGTCCAGAAGGACCTGTTGGGCACTAACTCTCAATAAATAAATACGAAGGGTGTCAAAGCCATGGTGAGAGTGCTGAGTTGCTCACCCAGCATAGAGAAGAGCATGGGGAAACAAAATGCAATCTTGCAAGATTAAGTAGACAAAAGCTATTGTACTTCCTCTGGCAAATCAGTCTATTAATAGAGATCATAGATTTGAAATAGTTTGCGAAAGAGCTGGGAGGAATGGAAAAAGGGGAGCTTCTTTATGAATGGGTAACTATCTGGAAAGTACTGTCGGCCAGGTGTTGAAATCAAATCCAGGCAACACTTGAGAGGCAATTCAACATGTTCATGCAAATAAAATAAAACAGTTTTGAGGAAAAAAAAGAGTTCCAGCACTAAGTTAGGAAGTTATATCAAAGAAGCAGCATAAACACCACAGATTTTAAAAAAAAATCAACTGCTGTGATATTTATATAATGGTTAAGGTAGAACTTTGTAGAGGTCAGAATAAAATAGGAGACAGTGGTAGAAAGATAAATGTGGAACTCCACTTTGAACCAGCATGTGATGAGACAATGAAACAGTGTTTCAAAGCATGGGCAGGTTAGATGCTGATGCTAGGAAGTCCTCTCAATCTGTTTTAATTTAGGACCAGCAGTAATTGTCCATCCCAATTGCTCCTGAGCTCTGGCAATTAAGAATTGATTGCACTGGATGGTCTGGAGGTACATATGGGCCAGAATGGATAAAATGGCAGATCTTCTTTAAATTCCAGATTTACTTAATCAGTTGAACTTAAATTTCCCGAGAGTTCTGGTGGGATTTGAAATCAATAGTCCAAGTCTTGGGGAATCATTTATTTATTTGAAAAGGGATCTAGTGCTTTCACTGCATATATGACAAATAAACTCTTCTCTGGCTTCCAGCCACGTATAGGTATTGATTTTAACTGACGTTTTGATGACAAACTCTGCCATCTTCATCAAGGATGATGCCTAGGCAGGTCTAGTCTGGTTGAGGACAAACCAGTCAGGAGTGGTTGTCATTCAGTCCCATTGTCCGTCCCTCATGATTGGTTAGTCCTCAACCAATCAGGTTTCTGCAGTACCACGTTGTTTACAATTGGACTAACCCATCAGGAGGGACGGACAATGGGAGTTGAGTATACAAATACCATCAGACTAGATGTCCCTGATGAAGGTGGATTTGTCATCAAAATGTTGGTTAAAATCAACAGCGGTAGCTGGCTGGAAGCCCAGGAAGAGTTTATTTATTCATTTATTTAGAGACACCATGTGGTAACAGGCCCTTCCAACCCAGTAAACCTGTGCCACCCCATTACAACCACGTGACTAGATAACCTATTAACCCATACGTCTTTGGAGACCCATGCAGAGAACGGGGAGGAAACCCATGCAGTCATGGGGAGAATATACTAAGTCCTTACAGGTAACATTGGAAATTGAACCTGGGTTGCTGGCGCTGAAGTAGCATGATGCTAACTGCTACACTACCGTGCAACCCGCTCAGTAACTGAACCAGTGTGGGAGCAAAGCCAAGGAGTTGTTCCACATTATCTTGGCCAATATTTATCCCATCATCATCATCATATAGCTTTGTTTGAATTGGTTGCCACATTTCACTGTATTTACCTGCACTTCAAAATGACTCAATGGCTGTAATGAACTTTGAACTCATCAAAGTTTCAAAGGTATATTTATGGTGTGCAGTCTACAACTCTGAGATTCATCTTTTCCAGACAGCCACGAAACAAAGAAAACCATGGAAGCAGTTCAAAGAGAAACAAACCCCCCCTACCTCCCTCAAAAAGAAAATCTAACAAATCACAAAAACAGCAATAACAAAGAATGGGTGAAAACACAGAATATAATCGCATACACTGAAAGAATCCAGCTTGATCCACAGTCCAATCCATAATCATCTCATAACATGAGCAGGTTCTTTATCAGGGTTTCTACAACCCTTTTCCCTGAAAACTGTCTCTTTTTCAATTTCAATCAAACACTGCTTGTTCAGCTTCAGTACAGATTTCAAACAAAATAATGCACAAGGTTTTTTTTTTGTTTCAATGAAAAGGAATTAGATAGTAGAAGGTATAGCTTAAGGTGAGAGGAGAAAATTTTATGAAGGTCCTGAGGGGCAAAGTCTTAACGCCGACGGTGCCTTGTATATGGGAAAAGGTGCTAGATATAGCCGAGGAGTGTACAATAATGATATTTAAAAGGCATTTTGATAAGTACATGGTTAGTAAAGGTTAGAGGGACATGGGCCACACCAGGACAAATATGACTAGCTTACGTGGGCACCTTGCTTGACGCGGATGAGTTGGGCTGAAAGGCCACTTTCTGTGCTTTAATACTCGAACACTCCATGGACTTTCATGTACATTGTCTAATAAAATGATCCCAGAGGAGATAAGGTGTAGGAGAGGAAAGCTCTTTGTGTCCTGAAAGACACTCCCAGGTTACCTACAGAGAAAAATCTCCTTAGACACCATCCAGCCATGCATTCTCCTGGCAAGTTCAGCACGGTAAGATGCAAGATGAAACTCCCTCTGCAACAGGGGTTCCCAACCTGGGATCTATGGACCCCTTGGTTAAGGGTAGGGGTCCATGACATAAAAAAAGATGGGAACCCCTGCTCTACAATATCTGAACAAGCTCATTTAGGGCAGGTACACCTTTGGTTTGGTTATGGAATAAACCTCCCTGTAGATTAAAGCAGTATTCACTCTGCGGTAATGGTTTTAGCCCAGTCCTAAACTGGCCTCTATTAGTGTGACACTGCAGTCATTTGCTGTGCTCCCTGAGTTTTGGGGAGTAATAGATTCACCTGTCTGTCTCACCAGGGAGCTTTGCAGGCATCAGAGTTTAATTTGGGCTGGAATAGATTTCTGGTGGATGGGAAAAGGACAATGCAGGGAAGTAATCTCTATGTACTAATGTTAGTTACATGCCAGTGGAGAGCCGACAGTCGTGCTTTCTGATACGACTTGGGCGTTAATCCCTTCTTCTCTCTGCCGGCAGCATGCGACCTGATGACCCAAGGGATCCTCGCCCTGGTGTCCTCCACTGGCTGTGCTTCGGCCAGCGCTCTCCAGTCGCTCACGGACACCATGCACATCCCGCATATCTTTGTGCAGCGCAGCAACAGGGGCTCTCCCCGCACCGCCTGCCAGCTGACGCGCAATCCCAGCCTTGAGGAGTACACGCTGCCCGCCAGGCCCCTGATTCGGATCGGCGACGTCATGCTCAGGCTGGTCAACGAACTGCGATGGCAGAAGTTCATCATCTTCTACGACAGCAACTACGGTGAGTAACCGCCAGCATGTCATACAGGGGAATTCCACGGCTGGTGGAGGTAACTGATCTTTGCACCAGTCTGCTGTATTGCACTTGCTGTTCTGTTTATTATTACTGAGTGTAACATTTACTTTGTGAGCTTCAAGCAAACAAGGAATTTCATTGAAGATGAGCTTTATTTGTTGCATGTGCATCAAAACATACAGTGAAAGTCATGTTTACCTCAATAACCAACACAGTCTGATTTGTACTGCGGCAGCCCACACATGTCGCCACACTCCCAGTGCTAACATTATATGCCCACTGCTTACTAACCCTGACTCGTACGTTTTTGGAATGTGGGAGGAAACCTGAGTACCAGGAGAAAACCCACGTGGTCTTGGGGAGAACATACAAACTCCTTACAGACAGCAGAAGGAAGTGAACCCCAATCTTAGAGCTGGTGCTATAAAGCATTATGCTAACCACTACACTACTGTGTCGCCCCAGTTTGTATGGCGATGAAGTAATTTCTACTCCTTTCCCACCACTCTTTGTTACCTCTTTATACTGGCCATCGCATCTCTCTACTCATTCATGGTGCAAGGTTTTGACTCAAAACATCAACAATTCTTTTCCTCCCACAGATGATAGAAACATAGAAATCTACAGCACATTACAGGCCCTTTGGCCCACAATGTTGTGCCAACCATGTAACCTACTCCAGAAACTGCCTAGAATTTCCCTACTTATAGCTCTCTACTTTTCTAAGCTCCATGTACCTATCTAAGAGTCTCTGAAAAGACCCTATTAAACCCATCTCTACCACCTTCAGGGACAGTGTATTCCATGCACCCCCCCACTCTCTGTGTGAGAAACTTACCTCTGACATCTGCCTTGTACTTACTTCCAAGCACCTTAAAGCTATGCCACCTCGTGTTCGCCACTTCAGTCCTGGGAAAAAGCCTCTGGCCATCCATACAATGATGTTTGACCTGCTGAATCCCTCCAGCACGTTGGGTGATGCTGCACTTTCCGACGGCTGCAGTCTCTCTGTGTGTGTGTGTGTGTGTGTGTGTGTGTGTGTGTGTGTGTGTCTCTCTCGAGAATGAGAAGTTGGGCGTTTCTCCATGGAACGGCAGCACCTTCAGACAGATACCCTAACCTATAAATCAAATTCTTTTCCAGCTGTTATATTTCAAAACCCAAATTTGCAGCTGTGATCAAACCAATTCAGCATCACACAAGATATTTTTTTGGAAGGTTTGGACTCTGATGCAAAACTGTTCTTGCAAGAATTCTCAGCTAAAGATATGAGTCAGTTGTGCAGCTTGCTCAGAAATCATAATGAGTGCCACTTTTTGGGCTTGTTGGGAATCAAAGTGTCATCCATGGTACGTGCATATGCATGGCATCATATGTACGATAAGCGTAGTGGTTAGCACAGCACTTTACAGTACAAGTGCCTCAGGTTCACTTCCCACTGTTGCCTATAAGGAGTGTGTATGTTCTCCATGTGACCATATGAGTTTCCTCCCACTTTCCAATGACTGCTGGGAGGTTAATTGGTCATGATAAGTTGTCCCATAATAAGAGTCAGATTAAATCGAGGGATTGTTGAGCAGCATGGCTCAAGGTACTGGAGGGGCCTATTCTGCACTGTATCTCAATAAATAAATATATAAGTATTTGGGCATTGTGTTGCACAGGTTGGCAAATAGGTTTGTAACCTTGAAATTGATAGCATGAACATCAATTCCTCTAACTTTCATCCTCCCTCCATCTCTGTTTTTCCATTCCCCAATCTGGCTTCCCTCTTATATATTCTGCTCATCACCTCCTCTTGATGCCCCTCCTCCTCCCTTTCTCCCATGATTCTCTTTCCTCTCCTAGCCGATTCCCTCTTCTTCAGCCCTTTATCTCTTCCCCCTGTCACATCCCACCTTCACCCTCACCTTCCTCCTCACCTAGTCTTAGCTATCACCTACCAGCTTGTACTTCTTCCCTCTTTCCCTCCCCCCCCCCCCACCCCACCCAATTTCTTTTTCTGGCTCTTCACTCTTCTTTTCCAATCCTGATGAAGGGGCCTTGGCCCAAAATGTTGACTGTTTATCCCTCTTCATAGATGCTGAGTTTCTGAGTGTACCAGCATGTCAGTACTGAACACTTGCTGGAGATGGGTGCTGAAGTCAATCACCATGCAATGCAGACTTGGTTCCAGGAGTGTCATATGGAGCTCAAAGCTCCAGTTATAGCTGCTCGTTGGTGACCATGCATTCAATCATCCTACCAGTGCTGCTTGAAGGGCCAACCACCGCTACAATTTTGTTACTGTTTGCTGCCTTGTTGTAGTTGTGATTTTACAAGACTCTGGGGATTTTGTTTTGTGTTTTTTCAAGTTGCATAGACTGTAGCATGCCAAGTGCTATAGTGTTAGCTGAGAGGGATGCTCTGTGTGCCTGGTCCAAAACCAGCTGCGAGTGATTGTCTTGGTTATTTTTATTGTGATCTCCAGACCCTGTTGGACATTGATAGTGTAGGATACTGCAAGTGCAGTTCACTGGTTCATTGGCAAGACCAGTGGTGGAAAGCTACGTTACCTTGCTTGCTATGCGGGCAAGGCCCTCATTTCAGAGATGCTTGTTGTGGTCGTCCGCAGAGGAAACAAGAGAGCTGGCTGTGTGCCTCTGGATTTCATACCTTGTTGGGGGCTGGCCCCTTCCATTGGGGCTGCCCTTTGGTCAGTATTCATTCGATGCTGCTCTCTAGTGCTCACTCAGCTTTGTCTTCCAGAATTCACTGGGTGCTGCCTCCAGTGTTTGTTTGGTGGAAGAACAAGCTAAACCAGGACAGCTCAGGGACTTGGTCCACATTATTTTTTTTCTCTTTCTGACTATATGTTTTTCTGAATTTTTTAACCATATGTGCTACTTGTGCTATGTGCAATGTGCAGGGTGCTGGGAGTTTTGCACCTTGGCCCCAAGGAACGCCATTTTGCTTGGCTATATTGATGTATGGTTGAATGATATATAAACTTAAATTTATAACTTGAACTATATAACTCCCGTGTCCTTTCACCCTCCCCACTTATCTCCCTCCTGGCACTTATTCCTGCAAGCTCTTATTCCATTTTCCATTTTGGTTAGTCGTTCACCTCTTCTTCTCCTCACTTGCCCATCACTTCCATCTGGTACCCTTCCTCCTTCCCTTTCTTTCAATGTCTAGTATCCTCTCCTATTAGATTCCTTCTTTGTCAGCCCTTTACCTCTTCCTCCTACCACCTCCCAGCTTCACCCCCATCCTCTCACCTATCCCCTCTCCTGGTCTCACTTATCACCTGCCAGCTCGTTCTCTTCCCCCACCTTCTTTTACTGGCTTATGCCCATTTGTTTCCAGTCCTGATTAAGGGTTTCAGCTTGAAAAGACAACTCTTTATTCCCTTGCTGAGTTTCTGTGGCATTTTGAATGTGTTGCTCAAAATTTGCAGCAGAATTTCTAGTGGTCAAGCTTTTTCTGACTTCAAGGATTTTGCACTATTCCTTCCAGATGGAGATATTTGCCTTGAAATACAGGATAACTAGGGATGTGAGCAGAAGACAACCAGAGCAGCACAGGGAAAGAGAAAGAGAAAGCTTCCAATGGGAAGACCACATTTTCAAGAAATATTTAGGGAGTAACTGACCTATCAAACAGTTTAAAACTCTGAGACTTCTGTGTACATCTAAAGATATTCAACCCAATATCTGGCCTTCCGGTAGCCACAAATGTAACCCCGGGGGTGGAGGGGGGGGAGGTTGCATTGGCAGTACAGTGAAAGGAGATGAGGCAAATAATTTTTCCATATCTGGCTCCATCACTCGGGAGGGGAGATGCCTGTAACATCTTGAAGTTTGCATCTGGCATTCAAGACTAGTTTACGAGCAAGCGTTATTGATGTACAAAGTTCAAGGAGAACCGTTTATCTTTTGTTCAGAGTAAGTAGATGGCTTTGCCGGACTGCAGATTTCTTTGTGGCACAGGGTGTGATTGGTTGTTTGTATATCATCCTCCTTGTTCTGGGTTAAAACTGGATTGCAATCCACAACTTGAAGTTGGTGTGTGACCACAGGTTAAGGCTCGGTGTCCTGGCTGCAGTCAGGGTGTCTTCTTTCTGCAGCAGCTACTGTATCATGACAGTGTTGAATCAGAAGGTACTTGTTGACAACATGGGTGATGACTATGGTGTGCTCTTTAAGGGCACCACTTATGGATACAATGAAATCTATGTGGACACTTGAAACCTGATGGAGTAAAGTCCTGATGGAAGGTCATCTCAAAGTGGCAACTGTTTACACTTTCCTATAGGTGCCGCCTGACCTGTTGAGTTCCTCCAGCATGTTGTGTGCGAGAGCAAAGTACTGGTGTATTGATACAACTCGGTTGTGAATCATGTAGCCTCTGGAAGAATGATCGTCAGACTTCCCATCCTGATGCAGGGAAACGTCAGCTATTTCTTTTCCCCGACAGGTGCCGCTTAATGCTCTGAGTTCTCCCACCAGATTTGTTTGTTGCTCTAGATTCCACCGTCTGCAGTCTCTCATATGCTTTTTGTTAAGTTTGGTTCAATTTGGAACATGGATGATAGAAAAATGGAGCACTATGTAGAATTGAAGAGTTAGATTGATCTTGGAGTAGGTTAAAAGGTCAGCACAACATTGTAGGGCCAAAGGGCCTGTACTGTGCAGAAACGTTCTATATTTTAGGTTTTATGCTCCATTGACTTGAGTTAAATGGAAGGAAAGTGGAAAAAAAGTGGAATTTTACAGTATTAAACTATGTGGTTGAGATTGAGGAAGAAAGCAGAACACTAAAAGAAGACAGCAACAGACTGATTAGATAGGGAGGTAAGTGACAAATGGATGTCAGGCCATACTTGGTAAAGCAAACAAATGACAAGGATAATGCAGCAAAAATAGAGGAAGCCAGGAGGATGTCTCCAAATCCCTTTGAGAGCATTGGCAGCAAGGAGATAAAGCAATTTAGAAGAGACACAGGTAACATTTATTGCTTGGCCAAGGCACTAAGGCACTGGTATATAAGAGCAGACTAGTCAGATGGAATAATGTGGGCAGGTCATGTCACTACATTGAAAGATACAGTGTAAATGAATCAATGAATTTTGGAGGATGACAGAAGAACTGGGGAAAGTTAGACTGAGGGAAAGCTGACTAACAATAGACTTTTATTTAAGTCAAAGGAGAGTGAGATGATCTTTAATAATTATAAAAGCGTTTATAAACAAATTATTCTTGTGGACAGATTTTTGATAAGCAAGGGGTTGAATAAGAAGAAACCGATTTCCTTAACAGAGGCATGACTTTAAGGTGATGCTGGATAATTAATGGAGAGCTGGCAATAGCCTTTCTCGCCCACAGCATATTGGGAGTCAGGAGCACACTGCTTGAAAGCTGGTGAAACGATAGACCCTCTTACCGGGAAGGTCATGGTGCAGCATTATGGACAATGGTCTGGACTGAATAGCGGGATTAGTCTGATGGGCTCTTAGGTCAGCTGAAACATGATGGGCCAAATAGATGCCTGCCATGAGACATAGAAGTGGAAGTAGACCATTCAGCCCCTCGTGCTATTCCTGCCACTCAGTAAGATCACAGATGACCTTTCACCTCAGTGTCACTACTGCACTTGCTCTCAATTCCCTGAACATCTATTGATTTTTTTGTAAAAATATTAATGACTCTCCATAATCTCAGTGAATTTTTAAAAGTGTCTCTGGAATCTTTAATTACTAAAGTGGGAGATCTGAATTATTGGCCATAAGATCATAAGGCACAGGAGCATAATTAGACCACCTTGACCATTGAGTCTGCTCTGTCATTTGATCACGGCTGATTTCTTTTCCCTCTCAACCTCATTCTCTGCGTTCTCCCTGTTAACCTTGATGCCTTTGCAAACCAAGGGTCTATCAACCTCCTTTTTAAATATACCAAATGGCTCAGCCTCCACAGCCATCTGTGGAGATTCACCATTCTCTGGCTAAAGAAATTCCTCCTCATCTCTGTTCTAAATTGACGTATTTCTGCTCTGAGCCTGTGCACTCTGGTCCTAGACTCTCCCATTATTGGAAACATCTCTCCATATCCTTTCAATCCACCCTATCAAGGCCTTACAAGATTCAGTAGTTTTAAATGAGACACCCCCCCCCCCGCCCCATTCTTTTAAACTCCAGCGAATAAAGCTCTGAGCCATCAAATGCTCTTCAAAACCCATTTATTCCCCGGATCGTTCCCACAAACTTCCTTTGGACTCGCTCCAATAACAGCACATCCTTTCATAGCTATAATGTGCTACGGTAGCATAGCGGTCAATGATAACGCTATTACAGCTTGGGGCATCGGAGTTCGGAGTTCGATTCCGGCGTCCTCCGTAAGGAGTTGGTGTGTCCTCCTCGTGAACACACAGGTTTCTTCTGGGTTCTCCTGTCTTCTCCCACACTACACAGATCTATCGGTTAGTAGATTAGTTGGTCATTGTCCTATGATTAAGCTAGAGTTAAATAGGTGGACTGGAGGAGCCTGTTCCATGCTGTATCTCTAAATAAATCTGCTCTCAATACTCCAAATGTGGTCTGACCAATGCCTAACAAAGCCTTAGCATTACATCCTTGCTTTTATATATATTCTAGCCCTCTCAAAATGAATGCTACCATTGGATTTGCCTTCCTTACTACTGACTCAACTTGCAAGTTAAATTTTAAGGAATCCCGCACTAGGACCTCAGTTCCCTCTAAGCTACGCGGATGCACGGCCGCGCAGTAACTAAAACACTTCCACGCATATAGACTTTGTTGCCATGCAGCTGGAATTGGACACAGTTAGAAAATGCTTACTAAATTTCAAAGACTTTCTTTGTTGTACTGCTTTTCATTATATCTTTGAATTAATTAACAAATTCAAAAGTATGGGATTTTCAATTTTCACTTTTAATATTCATAATATGTATATTACAAAAAAGGCATTTAGAATGCCGCACATTTTTCAGGCTGTGTAGATATTTCTTGCTCAGAGCAATAGCTGGTCCATACAGCTGTAATAAAAAAAAAGTGGGAACATTGACTAGGACCCCCAAGGCCCTTAGTACATCTGATTTTTTAATTCACTCCCTGTTTAGAAAACAGACTACACCTTCTGCCAAATTACATGACCATACACTTCACTACAGTGTATTATACCTGCCATTTCTTTGCCCATTCTCCCTAAACTGTCCAAGTCCTTCTGCAGACTTACTGCTTCCTCAACATGACTTACCCCTCCACCCATCTTTGTTTCAGTTGTGAACTTGGCCACAGAGCATCAATTCCGCCATCCAGATTGCTGATGAAATTAAAATCTGTATTCAAGTTTCTCAAGACCATTTGAACAAGGGGGAGAGGTCAGGAAAGATTCTGTGATTGATGACAACCAGCAGCGTTAGGACAAAGGTAAAAATGCTGAGCTCAGTCCTCCTGCTAAAGGACACCAATCCTTATAATGTCACTATGTGCTCAGATCATTAAACCCTAACTGGCGGGAGGAGAGAGCAGCACACCGTGCGTGCGCAGCCCTCCGGTGAAAAGTGATATCGTATCCATTAAATAGGGGCCATGGACAATTCTGATTTGATGGAGACGGACGTGAAAGCTCAGAGGAACATCTGGAAAAATTTCTGAATCGCCAGTTCACTGCTGTTGTTACTGCGTGATCGGGAATCTTTCGGAGGGAAGGCCTCAAAATCCCCGGCTTTGCCTGCTGTTGGCGATTGAGATGGAGGTCGAATCGTTCAGATAGAGATGGCGGTCAGTACTTGGTGTCGGAGAGCTGATCAGAGCTTGAAGTTTTCGGATGACTCAGAGTCAGACCATGGTCGGGTTTGGTAGGGAGAGTTTTTCTTCCTTCTCCCGTCTGCGTGAGACGTGGGACATTTGAGAGACTTTGAACTTTTTACTGTGCTCATGGATTTCTTCATCAAGTTATGGTATTGTTGCACTGTTGTAACTATATGTTATAATTATGTGGTTTTGTTAGTTTTTTTCAGTCTTGGTCTGTCCTGTGTTTTGTGATATCACATCGGAGGAAATATTGTACCATTTCTAAATGACAATAAAAGAGGACTGCGTGTCTTCAAAATCTAAATCTAAAATCTAAAGTTAAGGTGAAAAGATTAGGTAGTTCATGAACCCTGTATTATTATTAATATTATTATTATTAACCCTGAAGATACAAGGTTGCTTTGGCAAGTAAGGTGAAAATAAATCCAAAGGGTTTCTACAGTTATGTTAGTGGCAAAAGGATAGTGAGGGATAAAATTGGTCCCTTGGAGAATCAAAGTGGACGGCTATGTGCAGAGGCAAAAGAGATGGGGGAGATTTTGAACAATTTCTTTTCTCCGGTATTCAATAAGGAGAAGGATATTGAATTGTGTAAGGTAAAGGAAACAAGTAGGGTAGTTATGGAAAGTATAACAATTATAGAAGAGGAAGTACTGGCACTTCTAAGGAATATAAAAGTGGATAAGTCTCCGGGTCCGGACAAGATATTCCCTAGGACCTTGAGGGACGTTAGTGTGGAAATAGCAGGGGCTCTGACAGAAATATTTCAAATGTCATTAGAAACGGGAATGGTGCCAGAGGATTGGCATATTGCTCATGTGATTTCATTATTTAAAAAGGGTTCTAAGAGTAAACCTGGCAATTATCGGCCTGTGAGTTTGACGTCAGTGGTGGGTAAATTGATGGAAAGTATTCTTAGAGATGGTATATATAATTATCTGGATAGACAGGGTCTGATTAGGAACAGTCAACATGGATTTGTGCGTGGAAGGTCATGTTTGACAAACCTTATTGAATTTTTTGTTGAGGTTACTAAGAAAGTTGATTAGGGTAAAATGGTGGATGTTGTCTATATGGACTTCAGTAAGGCCTTTGACAAGGTTCCATACGGAAGGTTAGTTAGGAAGGTTCAATCGTTAGGCATTAATATCGAAGTAGTAAAATGGATTCAGCAGTGGCTGGATGGGAGACGCCAAAGAGCAGTGGTGGATAACTGTGTGTCAGATTGGAGGATGGTGTGTAGCGGTGTGCCTCAGGGATCTGTACTGGGTCCAATGTTGTTTGTCATATACATTAATGATCTGGATGATGGGGTGGTAAATTGGATTAGTAAGTATGCAGATGATACTAAGATAGGTGGTGTTGTGGATAATGAAGTAGGTTTTCAAAACTTGCAGAGAGATTTAGGACAGTGAGAAGAGTGGGCTGAAAGATGGCAGATGGAGTTTAATGCAGAAAAATGTGAGGTGCTACATTTTGGTAGAACTAATCAAAATAGGATATACATGGTAAATGGTAGGGTATTGAAAAATGCTGTAGAACACAGGGACCTAGGAATAATGGTGCACAGTTCCCTGAAGATGGAATCTCATGTGGATAGGGTGGTGAAGAAAGCTTTTGGTTTGCTGGCCTTTATTAATCAAAGCATTGAGTATACGAGTTGGGATATAATGTTGAATTTGTATAAGGCATTGGTAAGGCCAAATCTGGAGTATTGTGTACAGTTCTGGTCACCGAATTATAGGAAAGATGTCAATAAAATTGAGAGAGTACAGAGGAGGTTTACTAAAATGTTGCCTGGGTTTCATCTAAGTTACAGAGAAAGATTGAACAAGTTAGGTGTTTATTCTTTGGAGCATAGAAGGTTGAGGGGGGACTTGATAGAGGTGTTTAAAATTATGAGGGGGATTGATAGAGTTGACATGGTTAGACTTTTTCCATTGAGAGTGGGGAAGATTCAAACAAGAGGACATGGGTTGAGAGTTAGAGGACAAAAGTTTAGGGGTAACATGAGGGAGAACTTCTTTACTCAGAGTGGTGGCTGTGTGGACTAAGCTTCCAGCAGAAGTGGTTGAGGAAGTTTCTATGTTGTCATTTAAAGTTAAATTGGATAGATATATGGACAGGAAAGGAATGGAGGGTTATGGGCTGAGTGCAGGTCAGTGGAACTAGGATAGGGTAAGAGTCCGGCATGGACTAGAAGGGCCGAGGTGGCCTGTTTCCGTGCTGTAATTGTTATATTGTTATATGGTATTGCATTGGATAGATGTCCTCATCCCAGAATTGTATTTTTGGCCATTATTTCTTTTCATACAATGTGGCATGTACTTTGATCTCCTCACCCCATACCCTCTGCTGTTCAGAGTAAAATTAACATGTGCTACAAGCTTCCTGTCCCTACATTTTAATGTCTATCCTAGTCTTGTGTATGTAATTTCATCCAATTAAATGACTATTCATAAAACATCAAATAGGTTTTTGGTGAGACTTTCCAGGCTCAGATCTCTGCTCCTGTGCTTGTAGCCTAGCAGCGTAGAGAATTATCACCTGCGCGTGTTACTAAAGAGCTCCAAATCATTTGGCTGTGTACTTGAAGGGCTATCTTTTGAAGGAGTGTAGGATGGCAGGATCAGGCTGGCGTGGACACAATGGGTGGAATAGCCTTCTCTTGTGTCATGAATTTTCTACAAGGAGGTTACGCTAGCAAAGCAGGCAATAGAACTCTGGGGCCGGGCAGTGCACAGCTGGTAGAGCTGCTACCTCACAATTCAAGAGCTTGGCTTCATTCCCGACCTCCTGTGCGCTCCGTGTAGGGTTTGTGCGCTCTCACTGTGACTGCGTGAGCTTCTTCTGAGTGATCCACTTCCCTCGCAGGTTTCAAAAGCGTGTAGCTTGCTAAGTTAATTGACTGCTGTAAATTCCTCCTCGTGTTATAATCTTGGGGTGCTGATGGGAATGTGAAGGGGATTTAAAAAGTAGGATTCGTGTAGAATTAAATTAAGTAGACGCTTGCTGGGAAGGTGGATGCACCTGTTCTAAGGGCTTGTTTCAGTGCTATGTGACTCCTTGACCCTGTCTATGAATAAGAGGCTCCTGCTTGAATAACTCACAGAATTGTCCAATGTGTGGATCTTTCAGGTTTAGGACTAGATAATATCCTTATAGATTGACAAAGGACAGGCAGAAGTTCAGAATGTCTGTGTTATACTTGTATATGTGTTTTACACAGTGAGTACTCTGAGGGCTTACACTAGATATGGAAGAAATTCTTGTGGAGGACGGTGCATTATTTGAGTTCTGTTGACTGACATTTTTTTTCTTGACCAAACTAGTTACAACATGAGCCTAGAGGGCTTGAATCTGAAAAGATGTTTTTACCTTCATACCCAACTTAACAGGACTTATTAATGTGCTGCATTAGCTAGTTATCCCTGGGTTAGACATTTACAGAAAGTTGCTAAAGTAACCCGCTACCTTGAACTATTGTCTCGTGATTAGTGTTAACTGGCTAATTAAACCAGTGGATTTCTGAAGATTCATCAATTTAAATAATTCAAGGGAGTGCACGTTTATAGATCTGGAAATGGAAAAGTGTAAATTATAGTAACAAAATCTAAAGCAAAGAATCTAGTGTTAAATATAGCTGGCATTTGTAAAGGCATGTATAAATTTGATGTAGAATTATCTGCTTGTTTTTGATAGCATTGCTTTTAAATGACAGAAAATTCACTGCAAGATTTAATCTGTTCGATATTGAGAGAGTGGTGAATTTTCGAAGGCACTATCTTTTAGAAAATATAGAAATATGCTTACAATATGACCCTGAACGATCTCTATCGATTAAGATTGATATCTAATATTCACTTCACTGCATCTTCACACACTCTCTGCAACAGTATGTCACATCTGATAGATAACATGCATGACTAGTTATTCAACATGAGGGGCATTAAGTCCAAATACATGGCATGACCTTCACTGACTCCCTTTCCTGACTCTTGGACACCAAATGGAGCATCAGTAGAAATAGCAGGAGCTGACTGGAGTTGCAGAGACATATGTCTTCTGCCCATTATCAGGCACCTATATTTACACTAATCCTCCCCTAACACATTTTATTCTCCCCACATTCCACCAATGCCCCCAAAATTCTAGGACTCGCTCGCAATATACAGTACCCAATTAACCTACTGACCCACCACCTTTGGAGTGAGAAGAGAATGGAGTACGTCGGGGAAGTTCATGCGGTCACAGGGTGTGAGTGTTCAAGTTCCGTGCACACAGCCCAAGGTCAGGATTGAACCCGGGTTACTAGAGCTCTGAGGTAGCAGCTCTCTCTCAGAATCAGATTTATTATCTGATGCACTATCAATTACTCCAAAAGACTGGAAGTAGAGTAAATACTGAAAGGCTTTTATTAACAGTAAATGGACCAATGTCCATGCTGAGTATCTGTCCTGGACTGAGGGAGGAGCAGTGACACAATCGCCTTTATTCAGGGGTCTGTGGGAGGAGCCACAGGAGCAGTCAGCAGAGAGGCGTGTCCAGACAGGTAACCCAGTTACAACATATATAAATTACCACATTTACCCCTCCTTTTTAAAAAAGAGAGTCCTGTGGGGTGAAGTGACTGACAATATTTAAAACAAGTATATTTACAGGTCAAGTCTATCAGGCGGTCGAGTCCGTCGCTGTGACCTACGTAGCACCGGCGGTGATTGAACCGGCGATGGCGGTTGTGCTGGCTCCGGCCTGACTTGAGGTGCCAGCATGTTAGGCGTCGGTAATCCCTCGTGTGTGTGCGTTGCGCCCGGTATGGGAGTGTTGTGTGGTGTCTATGTTGGGCTTGGAGTGCGCGGTGTCTGGTAGGTATATATATCAGTGGGTACGGGGTTAATAGTCACCACGGAGTGTTCAGGGTAGGGGCCCGGAGCTCCTGCAGGTGCCAGGTCGCGGATGGAGACCGTGGCCTCCCGCCCATCAGATAAAATCATGTAGGCATACTGGGGGTTCGCATGAAGTAAGTGAACCCTCTCGACCATCGGGGAGTATTTATTGCTCCTCGCATGTTTCCGGAGCAGCACTGGCCCCGGGGACATCAGCCAAGTTGGTAGGGTGGTCCCAGTGGTTGAATTTCTGGAAAAGAAAAGAGCCGCTCATGAGGGGTGGCATTGGTGGCCGTGCATAACAGGGAGCGGATGGAGTGGAGTGCCTCGGGAAGGACCTCCTGCCAGCGGGAGACCGGCAGTTCCTTTGACCTGAGGACTAAGAGTGTGGCTTTCCACACCGTGCCATTCTCCTTCTCCACCTGTCCATTCCCCCGGGGATTATAGCTCGTGGTCCTACTAGTTGCAATACCCCTAGCCAGCAGGTATTGGTGCACAGATTGGTTTGTCACTCATAAACAAGGACCCTCTGTCACTGTGGATATAGCATGGGTATCTGAACAGAGTGAAGAGCTTGCGCAGGGCTTTTATAACTGAAGTGGTAGTGGTATCTGGGCAGGGGATGGCGAGGGGGATCCACGAGTACTCGTCGATTACGTGAAGAAAGTACACATTGCGGTCGGGGGAGGGAAGGGGGCCCTTAAAGTCGACACTCAGTTGCTCAAAGGGGCGGGTGGCCTTGATGAGTTGTGCCTTTTCGGGTCGGTAGAAGTGCGGTTTTCACTCTGCGCAGACTTGGCAGTCCCTGGCCATCGTCTTGGTCTCCTCAAGGGAGTAAGGCAGGTTCCGGGCTTTCACGAAGTGGAAAAGCCCGGTGACTCCTGGATGGCAAAGATCTAAATGTAGGGCGTGTAGCTGGTCGACCTGCGCGTTGACGCACATTCCCCAGGATAGGGCTCGTTGAGCTTCCCAAGCCTGTACATGATGTCATAGCTGAAGGTGGAGAGTTCGATTCTCCACCTCAGAATTTTAACATTTTTGATTTTGCCCCGCTGTTGGTTACTAAACATGAATGCAACTGAGCGCTGGTCAGTTAACAGGGTGAACTTTTTGCCGGCGAGATAGTGCCTTCAGTGCCTAATAGCTTCTACTATGGAATGGGCCTCTTTCTCCACCGTGGAATGCCGAATTTCAGGGCCTTGAAGAGTACGGGAGAATAATGCCACCGGTCTTCCCGCCTGGTTGAGGGTAGCAGCCAGCGCGAAGTCGGAGGTGTCACTCTCTACTTGGAAGGGAATGGCCTCGTCCACCGCATGCATTGCTGCTTTGGCATTGTCCCCTTTAATGCAGCTGAAGGCCGCGCGGGCCTTGGCTGAGAAGGGGAATGTGGTGGACTTGACCAGGGGGCGGGCCTTGTCTGCATAGTTAGAGACCCATTGGGCGTAATATGAAAAGAAGCCCAGGCACCTTTTGAGGGCTCTGAGGGTGTTGGGAAGAGGGAGTTCCAACAGGGGGCGCATACGGTCGGGATCAGGGCCAATGACTCCGTTCTCCACGACACACCCAAGGATAGCAAGTTGGGTGGTTCCGAACACACACTTGTCCTTGTTATAGATGAGATTGACACATAGACCTCCTTCATCACACTGCCCCATTCATTGTTTTAGGATTTAAAAGCCCCAGGCAGTGTTGCTGCTCCACACCACAACCATACACCTGTGACACTTTTGTTTCTGATATCAAGAACTACAACCAGGCTGCACCGTACGGGAGTGATCATTATAAGTTTGTCACTCAGTTTTTCATTCACAGCCACCGGCTCAGATCCTGAGGCAGGCTGCGTAATTTAGGGCAGTGCGCTAGGTGAGACCTGCTTGCTTTTCACCAGACCTGAGGCCTGTAGCCTGCACAGGCAGAGAGGAGAGTGCAGGTGTTAGCCCCTAGAGAGTGAGGATGCACATGAATCTTGCTGCTAATGATTCAGTTGAGCACTTTAATAGAACAGACTGCGGAGAAGGGCTGATGGATTTGCATGTGAAGAGCTCTGTGCGCTGGGAAGTCTGCCAGAAAGCTTGTTTAATGTCAAGGAGCACAGAACGATCTAGCCCCAACCCGGCATGGGGTTTTCACAGGCGTGGAGCCCATTGTGTCTGGTTGCAGCAAATTATTGGGATTTCCATGACACTCTCCGGGGTCAGTACCTGGGGTTTTCAGGAACCAACCTCTTGTCTCTCTCAGAAAATGTATGTTGACCAGCTTCCATCTCTGAGATCCTTCCATCTCAGTCCGATGTGGCAACATTGTACTGACAAATTCTAGGCAATGGAGGAAACAACATATATCTTGTCACTCTCTCTCACAAGTATATTGTACATGTACAAATGTACACCTCATTCTTCTAAACTGCCATGAGTGAAGGCCTATCATGTGATAACACCTCCAGTCTAGTAGTCCGTCCACTCCTTGCAGATGGTATCAAGGTGCACAGGATGCCAGGTACGATGTAAACCCTGCACAACTGCAGACAGGATTACACTCTGTCTTTAAATCTCCATTAATCACAAAATACTCTGCAGATGCTGGGGTCAAAGCAACACGCACAACATGCTGGAGGAACTCAGCAGGTCGGGCAGCATCCGTGGAAACGATCAGTCAACGTTTCGGGCCAGAACCCTTCGTCAGGACTGAAGAGGGAAGGGGCAGAGGCCCTATAAAGAAGGTGGGGGGAGGATGGGAAGGAGAAGGCTGGAAGGTTCCAGGTGAAAAACCAGTAAGGGGAAGATAAAGGGGTGGAGGAGGGGAAGCAAGGAGGGGATAGGCAGGAAAGGTGAAGAAGGAATAGGGGAAATCACAATGAGTAGTAGAAGGAGGCGAAACCATGAGGGAGGTGATAGGCAGCAGAGTGAAACTGGGAAGAGAGGGGGAGGGAATTACTGGAAGTTGGAGAATTCAATATTCAAAGTTGAATCTGCCTTGTAGTTTTGACAAAGGAGCCATTACTTCCTTTTATTCTGCTCTACCAGTATCTGTCTGGCATCTCCCAGCTGAAGTCCCCAAAGTCCGGCATAGGCCGAAGCTGGCAGTGACATCTTCCTCTAGGTGGCTGGTGTTGCCATCTCCCCCTGCTGGTAGATTTTCCAATAAAACAGGGTGGGCATCTATGGATGTCCCAACTCTCAGGCTGATTAATCTGCCCACTGAAGTTTACCAGGTCCAGCACCCATTAAAATCAATGCCACAAAACAACGGTCAGAGTTTTAAATGTGTAAATATTACAAAAATGGTAATCACAAAACATTAAAACTTTTGATCTAAATTCTTTTGACTTAAATTATTTTTACATTTATGAATGATGTTTAACAGTTTACAATTTATTTAAATAATTTTTAAGATTTTTTTTATTTTTTGATTAAAGAAATGCACAATAATTGAACTTCAGTGCCATCTTTGACAGCTGGTGAACAAGAGGTGGGATTTATTCACTGTTAAAGCCACTAGATCATAACACATAGGAGCAGATCAGGCCAATTGACCCATTGAGTCTGATCCACCATTTTATTATCCCTCTTAACTCCATTCTCCCAGTTTTTCCCTGTAATCTTTGATGCCGTTACTAATCAAGAACCTATCAGCCTCCATTTTAATATACCCAATGACTTGGCCCCCACAGCTATCTGTGGCAATGAATTCCATAAATTCATAACAGAATTAAGTGTTACAGCTATGGAGAAAGTGCAGTGCAGGCAGACAGTAGGTGCAAGATCATAAAGAGGTAGATTGTGAGGACAGGAGTCCATCTTATCGTACTAGGGGATGTTTCAATAGTCTTAGAACAATGGGATAGAAGCCATCCTTTAGCCTTGTGGCACATTCCTTTAGGCTTTGGTAACTTCTGCCCAGTGGAAGTAGGGAGAAGAAAGTATGTTTGGGCTGGGTGTGTCTTTCATTATGCTGGATACTCTACTGAGGCAGCCAGAAGTGTAGACAGAGCTGTGTCCACAACTCTGCAGCTTCTCGCAGTCACGGGCTACAAACAGAGGCATTAAACGCAGGAGTAGACACCTCCATCTCCCAAACCAGCTTCACTATTCATATCTGACCTAACTGTACCTGAAGTCCACAATTGTCCTCACCATATCAAGAGTCCATCTGTCTCTGACATAAAGAATCTGCTGTTTGGGGAAGACAGTTCCAAATCCTATTAACCTCTGAGAGAAATTAATTCTCCTCATCCCTGTTTTAAGTAAACTATCATTTATTTGCGAATGTAGGTCCCAAGTTTCGATTCTCCCATGAAGGAAACTTCTCCTCCGCTTTTGCCTTGTCACAGTCCTTCTGGGCTGTTTAATCAAATCACCTGTCACTCTTCTAAACTCCAGTAGTACAAGCTTATTCTGTCCAACTTTTCCTCATACCATGACCCATCCATACCAGTTATTGATCTAGGAAACGCTCTCTAAAATCAAGTTCAGGCTCACACATATATACACACACATATACATATTAAAGCAAACGAAACCATGTTCATCTGGACCAAAGTGCATTGACAGAACATAGATCACATGCAGCACATAAACCAACATATTATGTTATAAATTAGTTAATAAAGTATAATTTAAAATGCATGAAGTAAAGCGCAGCACAGGTAAACAGTAAACAGCCTGTCTTAGTGATGAGACCTCAGTGGTGGCAGGGTATTAGTCTCACAGCCTGAGAGAAGAAGCTGTTGACCAGCCTTACAGTCTTAGTTCTGACATTTCTGTACCACCTTCCTGACAGTAATGGGTCAAAGAGATTATGGGATGGGTGGTAGGAATCCTCAATAATGCTTTGGGCCCTTTGTCCACAGTGCTCCTGGTAAATGTCAGAAATGGGGGGCAGGGGAGGAGAGACCCCGATGATCCTGTCGGCGGTTTTTACTGTCCTCTGTAGGGTCTTGCGGCCCGATGCCTTGCAGCTTCCATACCACACAATGATGCAGCCAGTCAGGATACTCTTGATGGTGCTCCTGTAGAAAGTTGTTAGAATGGCAGCAGGAAGTCTTGCACATTTCAATGTCCTCAGAAAGCGCAGACACTGCTGTGCCTTGTCTAGTGAGGAGATGTTGTGTGTCCAGGTTAGATCATCTGTTATGTGCGCTCCAAGAAACTTCGTGCTCTTCACTCTCTCCATTGCAGAGCCATTGTGCAATGAAGAGTGGTTGACCTGTGCATTTACTGAAGTCCACAATCATCTCTTTTATCCTGTCCACGTTAAGACTCAGGTTGATGTTCTCACACCGTTTGACAAGCCACTTTAACTGCTCACTGTATGCTGAATCATCATTGTTGCTGATGAACCCAACCACTGTGGTATCAGCAGCAAACCTGATGGTGCAGTTTGAGCTAAACCTGGAAGTGCATTCATGAGTCAGCAGTGGGCTGAACACCCAGCACTGGGGGACACCGGTGCTCAGCGTGATGGAGCTCGAGATGTTGCTGCCAACTGGGACTGATTGGGCTCCTTCTGTGACGGAGTCCAAGATTTATTTGAAGAAAGGGGTGTTGAGTCTTAATGAGGAAAGTTTACCCACCAGCCTGTGAGGGATGATGATGTTAAACACTGAGCTGCAGTCGATGAACAACATCCTGGTGTACAACACATCGTCTACTCGGTGAGACAAACCAGAGTGGAGGTCTGAGGCTCTGGCATCATTAGTGGACCGATTGGAGTAGTAGGCGAATTAGAAAGGGTCCAATGTAACTGGAAAGTAGGATTTTATATAATCCTTTACCAGCCACTCAAAGCACTTCATGATTATTGAAATCAGTGCCACTATGCCGTAATCATTTAGGTCAGTTACTGTTGCTCTCTTGGCCACTGGAATGATGGTGGCTGCCTTGAAGTCTGCAGGAAAAGTGGACTGTTTCAGAAAGATATTAAAGATGTCTGATAAGACATTCGTGAGCTAGGATTCACAGTCCCTCAGCACAGTGTCTGGCCCTGCAACTTTGTGTGGATTTTCCCTGACTAGGATCCACCTCACCTTGACTGCGGCCAGACAGGGTGCCTGCTCTTTAGAAAGAGAGAGGGACTTTCCTTGATGCCACATCATTCAACTGATCAAATCATGCATAGAAATCATTTAGCCAGTGAGGAAGGGAGGCGCCACTGTCATTGACAAACAGGGTGGGCTTGAAATGCTTCTTAATCATTAGCATCTTCTCATGGGAATAATTAGTTTGTACAGAAGCCTGAAGTTCCTCAGCTCTTGGTGCATCACTCTCCAAAAAGTGTTATGACCTGAAACAAGTATAAACAGCCTAAATTCTGGCAGAGTCAGCAACAGGAGCAAACAACAAATGAATGCTTTCAATAATGCAGCCAGGGGGTGCCCTTCCTGTCGAGCCATCCATGATCACCCATGCAGTGTTGAAAATTCAGAATTAACTACAGCACTTGAATTTTGATATGTTGTTATTTCTGACAAACAAAAATGCCCTGAGCACTATTGAATATTATGAGTTGCTTACTCTGCAATGTCCCAGTGGGTGCTACACACCAGTGCCTTGCGCATATGATGTCTGGCAGGGCTCAGGTTCCAAGAGTGTGCACACACCATAGACCACAGTGCAGTTCTCAAATGGCACCCGTCACATTCCTCAATTTGATGACTGTTGCTGATGTCTGTAGTTGGCAGTGGTGCACTCTTTGCACTGATATTACTTGCATCTCCTGAATGGACATTATCTTCTCTGTCCTTCGTACAAAGCCGGAATTTTGGCAATTGTTCAGCTAACTGCAGATAATACCCTGAGGTAATTGATATTCACAGCATGCCAACTGAATCTCTTCAGTGCTGGAAACAGTCCAGAAAAATGTCCATAAAACCCAGACGTAGACTCAAGGGAGTGAGGTGTTGTTTCAATATGTGGAGGTACACAAGATGGAAATTGACCAGAGTAGGTCATGCATCGTGCCTGCTACAAACTTGACATACGTTTTGTAACTACTTGCTATAGTTCAGTAACATTTCATACATTTTCCTATCAAACATCAATCAATGTCAGTACTGAAAATTGTAAATGGTGCTTTCAGTCATCAGCAGAGTGATGGAGGTGTCACTGACAGTGCAATTCAGCAGAACTTGCTCACCCATAGCGTGCTCGTAAGTGCCTAATATGTTCCATCAGAAACATCTTGAGTCCGGCCCACATCACGGTTTTGGTCCACATATGGACCGAAGAGCTAAATTTCAGAGGTGAGGTGAGAGTGACAACCCTTTAACATCAAGGCAGCATTAGGCAGAGTGATTTCAGTAGGCAACAAGGAAAAACACTGTTGGGGTCATAACTCGCACACAGTAAGACGGTTGTTGGAGGTTATCCCAGCACTAGGATGTCACAGTAGCTGCGCCTTAGGGTAGTGTCGCAGGTCAAGTCACTTTCTTCCAGTGTACAACCTTCTATCATAAGTTCAGACGTAGATGTTCACTGATGTCTGAAATGTTTTAATTATATTTAACTTTAGGTACATGGATGGGAAGGGCTTAGAGGGATATAGGCCATATGCAGGAAATTATGACCTAGCTGGGTGTACATTGTAGTCAGCATAGGACTTGTTGGGTCAAGGGGCCTGTATCCATGCCGTATTGCTCTATGATGCCCGTGACACTCTCTGCAGTTCTTTAGAGAAGAGAGTAATCCATGTTTGCCTGGAGAAGACCAAGATGCATTCAGGACTGCTCTAAAGTCAAAGTCGAGTTTATTGCCGTGTGCATAAGTACATGCATGCACAGGGGCGAGAGAAACTTGCAGCAGCATCACAGGCATGTAACACCATAAAAAGCAACATTCTGAAAAAAAATCATGTTAAATATGAATTAAGCATTTTTTTTGAAGAAAGAACAATTATTACAAAAATTCTGCTTTAGTGCAAAGTGATCAAAGTGGTTATCATGTTGCTAGACTGGGGCAGTGACTGGAGTTGTGTCAGATCGTCCAAGAACTAAATGATTGAAGGGAAGTAGCTGCTGTTGAATCTGGTGATGCGGGACTTCGTTTCTGTCCTATAGTAACTGCAGGAAGATAGTAGGCCTGGACATTGGGGATCTTTGAAGATTGATGTTGCTGTATTGAGGCAGCCACTCTTCCAGATCCCACAATGGTGGGGAGGGTTGTGCTCATGATGAATGGGCAGCATTCACTGCTCCTTGCAATTTCTTGCCTTTCTGCACAATTGAATGCTGTACCAGACCATAATGCAAACAGTCAGGATACTTTCAACAGTACATCCAGAGAAGTTTGTTACAGTGTTAACCTTGTAAGAAAGTAAAGATGCTGGTGTGCTTTCGTTGTGATTGCATCTACGTACAGGGCCCAGGATAGGTCATCCAGTACGGTTATTTATTTACTTAGCAACAAGGCATGGAGTATCCCCTTCCGATCCTTCCAGCTGTGCTGCTCAGCAAACCTTGACAACCCCAATTTAACCCAAACCAAATCACAGGACAAGTTACAATGATCAATTATCCTACATGGTATGTCTTTGGTCAGTGGGAGGAAACTGGAGCACCCGGGGAAAACCCATGCATTCTACGGGGAGAATGTACAGAGACTCCTTAAAGAGAACATCGGAATTGAACCCTGAACTCCGATGCCCTGAGCTGTAATAACGTTGCACAAACTGCGACGTTGCCATGGTGCCTGGTGTTAATGGCCAGTAGTTTAAAGCTGCCAGCTCTCTTCACTGCAGAACCTCCAATGTAGACTGGCACGTGTTCACCTTTCTTTCCCTTTCCGAAGTCAGCAATTTGCTGTGTAGTGTTACTCATGCTGAGAGAAGTTGTTATGGCGCCACTCAACCAGGAATCCTATCTCCCTTTGGTAAGCTGAGTCATTACCACCAGTGATTTGACCCACAACAGTGGTATTGTTGGTGAATTTGTTGTGGCATTGGAGCTGTACTGAGCCACATATGGATAGACAAGAGCAGGGGAGAAAGTACACAGCCTTGAAGTCACCGGTGCTGATGGTCAGTGAGAAAAAGTTATCATTAACAATCTTCTCTGTTTGAGCACGAGGAATTCTGCAGATGCTGGAAATTCAAGCAACACACATCAAAGATGCTGGTGAACACAGCAGGCCAGGCAGCATCTCTAGAAAGAGGTACAGTCGACGTTTCAGGCTGAGATCGTTCGTCAGGACCTTTAACATTCACGCCTTCCACTACCAGCTCACCTTGGCTAAAGATAGAAAGCATCACTTGAAAAAATATTGGGCACATTGAACTATCTTCTAAAACTTGCTGCATTATCAGTGTAGAAGGTGTAACGTAATCTAGAGCTTCTGATGGTTGTTTACCACAATTAAACTTTCAAGGGTACAAAACAAAGATGACCTCAGCATCTTCGGGAGCTCTGGACTGCTTCCATTCCTGAAATAACCTATGTTGATAACGTACCTTAGAGAAATGGCTGCAGTAGTCTGACAAGGGTCAGCCTCCTGTCCTGACGAAGGGTCTCAGCCCGAAACGTCGACTGCACCTCTTCCTAGAGATGCTGCCTGGCCTGCTGCGTTCACCAGCAACTTTGATGTGTGTTGCTCTCTGTTTGAGGTCTACTCGTGAGGAAGTTGAGTATCTGCTTCAAAATTCAAAGTACGTTCATTATCAAAGTGCATATATGTCACCATATACAACCCTGAGACTCAATTTCTTGTGGGCATTTACAGTAAGCACAAAGGAACAAAATAATAATAAATAAGCAATAGATATCAAGAACATGAGACAGAATCCTTGAAAGTGAGTCTATAGATTGTAGGAAGAGTTCAGTGTTGAGGTGAATGAAGTTGACTGAAGTTATGCCCTCTGTTCAAGAGCCTGATGGTTGAGGGCTTTTACCTGTTCCTGAGCCTGGTGGTGTAGGTCCTGAGGCTCCTGTAGCTCCTTCCAGGTGGCACTGCGAGAGGAGAGCATGGCTTAGGTGTTGGGGGTCCTTTGTAATGGATGCAGCTTTCCTGCATCAGTGCTCCAAGTAGATGTGCTCAATGTCAGGGAAGGCTTCACTTGTGATGGACTGGGCTATATCCACTACTGATTGTAGGCTTTCCATTCAAGTGTGTTGATGTTTCCACAGCAGGCCATAATGCAACCAGCCAATAAACTCGTCAGTGCAAATCTACGGAAGATGCATAGGGAGATATTGAGGCTCAGATCTTGAAGCTTGATGATTAATGTGGATGGGATAATGATGTTGAATATTGAGCTGTAGTCAATGAAAGGAAGTCTGATGTATGAGTTTCTATTGTGCAGATTTCACTCTGCTCAGGACAGAGACAAAGAAATCGCATTTGCTGTTGACCTATTGTGGTGGTAGTCAAACTGAAGCGGATCCGGGTCACCTTTGATGCTGGAATTGATTCACACCGTAACCAACCTCTCACAGCGCTTCATTACAGTTGATGTACAGTAAGTGCTACCAGTTGGTAGTTGCTGAGGCAGACCAACACACCCTTTCTGAGCACCGGCACAATAGATGCCTAATTAGGTGATAATAGATAAGTGGCAACTATCATACACACCACACTTTGGCAGTCAATGAACATCTTGAAAAAGAGATTCCAGTCACCAACCCATGTTATTTGATGATATTGCTACTATTACGTTTTCCACCAGTAAATTCCTGTAGGTCACCATTGACCAGAAACTCAGCTGGTAGAACATTATGTGGAGAATTTGGGACATTATGTAGCAGTTGCACAAGAAGTCATTGAGGCTGCATTTGAATTATTGTGTTCAGTTTTGGTTACCTTGTCATAGGAAAGATGCCATTAAGCTGGAAAGGGTATCAAAAGAATTAGAAGCATGTTGCCAGCATGCAGGGGACAGAGTTATAGAGGCTGAGCAAGGTAGGACAGTATTCATTGCAGAATGAGGGTTGATCTTATAAATGTGTATAAAATCATGAGGGAAATAGAAAGGGCAAATATGCGGTTTTTTCCCCCAGGGCTGGGGAATCAACAACTAGAAGTCAAAGGTTGAAGGTGAAAGGTGAGAGACTTAATGGGAACCTAAGGGGGATCTTTTTCACCCAGAGGGTTACACATGTACAGAATAAGCTTCCTGAGAAAGTGGTCGAGGCATGCACATTAACAACATTTGGAGAAGTATATGGACAGGAAGGGTAAAGAGAAACACAAGCCAAACAAAGGCAAATCAGACAAGCTTTAATGGGTATCTTGGTCAGCACGAACCAGTTGAACCTGAGAGTGTTTCCATGCTGAATGACACTGTGACTCTATAGACCAAACATGTAAATTACCGTAGTTCCAGGAGCAGATGAGACACTGGGTACCCTGCAGTGAGTGGCTCTCCTGGAGTGAATTCCACTTGTCTGGTTGAGTGCAGCTCTCAAGAAAGTTGACATGTTCCAGGAAAATATGGGTTCATTTGATTGATGCCCTATTTACACCTTTAACTTTCACGCCTTCCACTACCAGCTCACCTTGGCTAAAGATAGAAAGCATCACTTGAAACAATATTGGGCACATTGAACTATCTTCTAAAACTTGCTGCATTATCAGTGTAGAAGGTGTAAGGTAATCTAGAGCTTCTGGTGGTTGTTTACCTCAATTAAACATTCAATGGTACAAAACAAAGATGACCTCTGCATTTTCAGGAGCTCTGGACTGCTTCCATTCCTGAAATAACCTATGTTGACAAGTTACCTTAGAGAAATGGCTGCAGTAGTCTGGCAAGGGTCAGCCTCCTGTTATTCTTAAATGCTTAATCTCCACTTTTGAGAAAGATTTTTAAGATTCTGTATTAATAGTACCACATTGTTTTATGTTCTTGTCTATGGGGCATAACCATGGCATTATGAGATGTCACCATAGCAACACCATCTCACTAGAGTTCTTTTTATTTGGCTGATTGCTTACACAAACCACAAAGCCGTCTGTGTAATTTGTTTTGCATTCCTTGAATGTGAGATGTTATTGAAATCTTTCCTTGTTTTAAGCAGTTCAGTCACTGCTGATCTACATCACTAGCACTGGAGGCCACACTCAATACCACACCTTTGATTCCCAGAGAACAAGTTCTAGGAGGAAACCAACAATTCTTGCACTGGGTTCCTGACAGTCAGTTTAGGAGAATCCTTCAGCTAGTGGAGCCATAAGCTCAGCCATCCAATGGCATACCACTTCTTTGCTTGAAAAGGGCAAGTGTTGTCTGTACTTTTGATTGTCTTGATATTGAAAATATGTGATTAAACTAGAAAGAGCGCAATAAAGATTTACCAGGCCGTTGCCTGAATTTGGAGGTTTCAGTTACAAGGAGAGGTTGTGTGGACTAGGAATTTATTTCCTGTAATGTAAGAGATTGATGGGTGATCTAACAGACGTATATGACGTGTAGGAGTGATCCTATATAAATAAGATAATGAGGGGCATAGATAGGGAGAAAGCACATAGCCTTTTTCCCAGCGAGGGATGCCACAATAAGAATGGTACAGTAGCGCGGCACTTAGAGCAACACATTTCAAAGCCAGCTGTAAAATTGCTTGGGGTTCAATTTCTGCCACTTTCTGTAGGGACCACGTGGGTTGGCTGCGGGTGCTCCAGTTTCCTCCCACATTCCAAAAGCATACGGGTTAGGGTGAGTAAGTTGTGGTGCATATTTGGAATGAGCTGCCAGAAATGGGCACATTATTAACAATTAAATGCCATCCGGATAAGTACATGGCAGGAAAGGTTTCGAGGGCTGTGGGCCGAATGTCAGACTAGCTTGCAGGGTAACACGATGTGCGTGGATGAGTTGGGCTGAAGGGCCTGTTCCTGTGCTGTATGACTCGATGTCTATCAGTTACTATGCATGCTGAGGTGTTTCTGATTGTAAATTTAAAGAGTGAGGATCTCAGAAAAATAATACAAGTCATCTGGAGGATCTGACCCAAGCAATGCTCAGTGACAAGAAGACTTAATTTGTCATTATAATTCTCAACACAATGTTTTCAGGTGCACCTTGCTGCTACTTTGGCAGTCCCTGAAGATTAAGGATGACTTTCTTCCACTCTGGTTCTATGGGTCCTTTTCGTTGAACAGGTCAAAATAGGAAGCACAGACTTTTGCACTGATGGGGCAGAGGGTGCCTACTGAGTGAGATGGTGATCTACCTGTGTTAAAGCCTCTGTGTACTTCTGACATGAGGAATTGCGATTCTCAGTGGCGTTCTGAATGCTCCCTCTCCATCTTGAGCACTCAGAAGTCAGTGAGGATGTTTCATTATTTTCAAGGCATATTTGAGATCACTCATGAATCATTTCTTCTGTCCACTGGCTAACCTTTCCCCATGACAGTATTTGGAAGAAAGAAACCTCTTACGCATACAAAAACCTGGTTGCCCAAACACAGCCAGCAATGTTGTTGATGTACTTTCAGTGCTTGAGATGCTTGCTGTAGGTTGTGCTGGTGACAGAAGTACATCTGAGGTCGGTGATTACTGCTGCCTGATCGAGTATGAGTTTTGTGCTGGGCCTGAGATCTTGAGTTTTAAACACCCATTCCCTCAGTTGAACAATGTCTAGGGCTGGTGCACTGAATATGTTTGCTTACTTGTCCTCCTCGTCAATAATGAGAGGTAAAGCCAAATCTATCTGAAACATCTGCTATAGATGACAAACTGGGCCTGGTGTGGATTGTATTGTCCTGCTTCTGCACAGATCCTGTACTGCCACAGGCTAATAAATGACTGTGGTCACGCAAGATGAGAGGCATTGATCGTGTGGATAGTCAGAGGCTTTTTCCCAGGGCTGAAATGGTTGCCACACAGGTTTAAGGCGCTGGGGAGTAGGTACAGAGGAGATGTCAGGGGTAAGTTTTTTTTTTACACAGAGTGGTGAGTGTGTGGAACGGGCTGCTGGCAACGGTGGTGGAGGTGGATACGATAGGGTCTTTTAAGAGACTTTTGGATAGGTACATGGAGCTTAGACAATTAGAGGGCTATGGGGAAGGCTAGTAATTTCTATTAGGTAGGGATATGTTCGGCACAACTTTGTGGGCCGAAGGGCCTGTATTGTGCTGTAGGCTTTCTATGTTTCTAAGTAGCTCTCAGCATGCATGTGGGCAGAATGCGGTTTTCTAGAAACGATCTCTGGGCATCATCACATGGACTATTTGATGACTGGAACGGCACACGGTGTGTTATTCTTTGGATACAATGGTACAGAATTCTCTAGCCCAGGAACATAAGGTATTGCATATCGAAGAACAGGCCATTGACTGTTATTGTGGAGAAAGGCTGTTCAAAGCAGAACATGAGGGAAGTACTGCAGTTCACGTTTCTCTTTGACAAGCTTTTCAATGAAATATTGTTCATAGTGCATACAAACATGAACTCTGCAGAAGAATTTCAAAGCCCTTTTTATATTGTGATCTCTGATCGTTATTGCCGGTTCTAAAATTTCTGTTTGAAGAACGAAGATAAAGGCAATTCAAGTTGAAATTGAGGGGAAAAGTCAAAACAGTTGGCAATGCAAGTAGAAGAGTTTCTACGCTGAGGTTATGTGAGGTGATTCTGCGCTTATGGCTCCTCATTGCTGCTTCTACTTGTTGATCTGCGTCCAAGGGCAAGTCACTATACGCTGCTGCCTCTGGTGGAACGCCCAGGGATAGCCGTGCCCTGACAAGTGCGGCCTTGGATGTGCTCCTAGCTCACATTTCACACCGCTCAGCCAAGCTGGGCTGCCTTGAGCTTGGCCGAAGTCCACGAACACCAAACAAAAGTCCCCTTGTGCTGCACAGACAACTGGGCCTTTGCAGGCTTGTTCAACAGGACTCTGCAGTTCATTCATATCACACCTGGGCTGGTTCCATTGGTAATGGTAATTGTTTCACTATTGGCACATGTACCCGAGGTACAGTGAAAATCGTTGTTTTGCGTGCCACCCATACTGAACATTCCAATTATTAGTGCAAGGGGAAAGAATACAGAGTTACTGTAACAGAAGAAGTGCAGTGTGGGGAGACAAACAAAGTGCAAGGGCTATAATGAGGTAGATTGAGAGATCAAGAATTCATCTTCATCATATACTAGAGTCTTATAACAGCAGGATAGAAGCTGTCCTTGAGCCTGGTGGTGAATGCAGGATAGAATTAGTTACAGAGAATGTGCTTTGAAGGTAGACCACAATATGCAAGGCCACAAAGAGGTAGATTGTGAGGTACAAAATCCATTTATCATAGGAGAAGTCTATTTATTAGTCTTATAACAGCGGGATAGAAACTGTCATTGAGCCTTGTGGTGTGTCCTTTCAAGCTTTTGTTTCTTCTGCCTGGTGGAGGGGGCAGAAGAGAGTGGCTGAGATCTTTGATTATGCTGGCTGCTTTCCCGAGGCAGTGAGAAGTGATAGACAGAGCAGAGGCTAGCTCCACACCACCCCATGGAAACCTGGAAATTGTAATGCATTTTACAGTCAAACCAGTCTGAGTGAGACGGTGTTAGGGCTGTGTGTGGTAACCTGGTAATACACTTGGGTATTCTAATACATTGGCTTGCCACACTCTGTACCTCCAGTATTATCATTTCAGTCAGACTGTGGGGAGCACAACTTGTTTATGGGGGGGAGAGATCCACTCAGAGGAGTATGGGCTGCCCTAGCCAAGTTTGGTTCCTATGAGAGTGAATCTTGCAGTTAATGGCTTTAATAGAGTGTTGATTTATTATTATTTCATATACTGAGGTACAGTGAAGAACTTTGAATGCCATCCATACAAATCATTTCCCCACAAGAGTTTATTGAGGTAGTGATGCACTATCAATTGCTCCAAAAGACTGAAAGTAGAGTAAATACTGAAAGGCTTTTATTAACAGTAAATGGACCAACGTCCATGCTGAGTATCTGTCCTGGACTGAGGGAGGAGCACTCTGTACCTCCAGTACAATAGCCTTTATTCAGGGGTCTGTGGGAGGAGCCACAGGAGCAGTCAGCAGAGGGACGTGTCCAGTCATGTCCAGACAGGTAACCCAGTTACAGCCTAAATATATGTTTGACCACAGGTAGTACATGGGAAAACAGAAAGTAGTCTATAAGTCCATTTCTTTTCCCACCCACCTGGCTTCACCTATCACCTTCTGGCTATCCTTCTTCTCCTTCCCCTCACCCTTTTATTCTACCATTTCCCCCCTTCCTTTCCAGTCCTGAAGAGGAGTCTTGGCCCAAAACGTCAGCTGTTTATTCACTTCCATTGATGCTGCCTGATCATCTAAGTTCTTCCAGCATTTTGTGTGTGTTGCTTTGGATTGCCAGCATCTGCAGAATTTCTCTTGTTTAGGATATAGTGTTACAGAATCAGAAAATGTGAAGTGCAGACCCATTGAATGTGAAGACAATAAGATAAGAGCGGCTTTACTTGTCACATGTTCATCGAAACATACAGTAAAAGGTGTTAACATGAGGAAATCTGCAGATGCTGGAATTTCAAGCAAAACACATCAAAGTTGCTGGTGAGTGCAGCAGGCCAGGCAGCATCTCTAGGAAGAGGTACAGTCGACGTTTCGGGCTGAGACCCTTCGTCAGGACTAACTGAAGGAAGAGTTAGTAAGAGATTTGAAAGTGGGAGGGGGAGGAGAAATCCAAAATGATAGGAGAAGACAGGAGGGGGAGGGATGGAGCCAAGAGCTGGATAGGTGATTGGCAAAAGGGATATGAGCGGGTCATGGGATGGGAGGCCTAGGGAGAAAGAAATGGGGAGGGGGAAGCCCAGAGGATGAACAAGGAGTATAGTGAGAGGGACAGAGGGAGAAAAAGGAGAGAGAGAGAGGAAAATATATATATAATTAATAAATAAATAACGGATGGGGTACAAGGGGGAGGTGGGGCATTAACGGAAGTTAGAGAAGTCAATGTTCATGCCATCAGGTTGGAGTATAAGGTGTTGTTCCTCCAACCTGAGTGTGGCTTCATCTTGACCATAGAGGAGGCCGTGGATTTAAAATGTGTGGTCACTGGGAGTAAAAGGCGTTGTTTGCTTCGAATCAAATCAGCAAAGATTGTGCCAGTCAGCCGCACAAGTGTCGCCGTGCTTCTGGCGCCAGCATTGCATGCTCATAGCTCACTAACTCTAGCCATACGTCTGTGAAGTGTGGGAGGAAACTGGAGCTTTTGGAAGAAAGCCACACAGTCACGGGGAGAACGTATAAACTCCTTACAGGCAGTGGTGGGAATTGAACCCCAGCCTTACAGCTGTCTCTGTAATAGTGTAATGGTAACTGCTACAGTGGGGGTGAAAGATGACAGAGAGGTTAAGTGGTCTGTTCTATAGGTTTATAATTGTGGGATAGAAGCAGCTTATCTGCAGATAAATGGATGGGGAGTTCTTCATCTAGGCACTGTGTGCCTTGGCTGGGACAGCCTTTCAGCTTTCTCGTAGTTAAAAATCCTTGCCTTGCCAAGCAGAGAATTCACCTTGATGAAGGTGAAGGCCAACGGTACTGCAGCGTAAGTGAGTTCTGTAAGAAAAACCATAATGGTATCTAGAGACCAAAACTGATGCAAAGCTATTGGATTTTAATTAAGACTTTCCATGGTCTGTCAATCACCCTGCCTGTCACCCAGATATCATCTCCTGCAGAGTGTACACAGCTGTAAATGGTCCACTGTTGGGCTCCAGTTGTAATCTGTTAATTATTCTCCAGAGCGGTCAGACCAGTTATAACAAGCTGTCACTGGGAATTGTAGTTTCAGAGCAGGACCTGTGAGATGGTGCTAAATCCAAAACTGACTGGAAAAAATACCCTCCTTCCTTACATTATGCCCATTAATTTTTCTCACCTCCCCCTTTCTCCAGGGCTTCTCCTTGGTGTCTGCGATAACTTGCTTCTACTCCAATGCTGAGGAGTGGGAGATGCCTGTGGATGAACATTTTTAAATTGGGTAATGTGCACATGAGCCACCACGCAGTCCTTAGATAGTGAGATACATTCACACACGGACACATTGTGCACATAATCACACCACAGTAGCTTTGTGTTATTACGTGCCAGTGACCTGGGTTCAATTCCCGTCGCTGTGAGGAGTTTGTCTGTTCTTCCATTGATGGGTTTCCTCTGGGTGCTCTAGTTTCCTGCCACATTCCAGAGACATACAGTTTAATAGGTTAATTGGTCACATGGGTATAATTGTGTGGCACAGGCTTGTTGGGCTGTAAGAGCCAGTTACCGTGTGTATTTCTAAATAAAATATAACACACACATGCGCACACTCAGTAGGCACACACATGCATTCACACACACTCATTGCACACACACTCAATATGCACGTGCAAACACACACACTACACACAGTGTGCACATGCATGCACACGCACATGTTCACTACACACACTCAGTCTGCACATGCATGCACATACCCCACAACCCCACACATACACATACACATAAATACACGTGCACACACTCCGTATGCACGCACACACACCTCTCTCTCACTCTCTCTCACTCTCTCTCACTCTCCCTCACACACACTCTCTCTCTCTCTCTCTCTCTCTCTCTCACTCTCACACACACACACACACACACACACACACACACACACACACGCTTTCATTGTCATGTGTACACTTTTTACCTTGGTTTTTCCTCTCCCTCACATCCTCCAAACCTATATCCTTCTCTCCATCAGTCTACACTCTGTATCCTTTACACCCTACCTCAATACCACCAACTCCTCCATTCACCTACCCTCTTACCAATCCTCTGTTCTCCCTTCCTCTCTGTCTCTACTCTAAAGCCTCTCCCAGCTTACATGGCTTCCCTTGCCAGTCTGAAGCTGCCCTTTGTAGCACTGCTCCTAAATGCCCAAGCGCCCTCCTGACCCCCATGAACAATACCCTCTTCACACTCAGCTCTTCCAGACCCACTCTATAGCTGCATCACTTCAAAATCTCTAGTCCAGCCCAGAATCCCCAGGCCTTTCCTGGAAACCTCAGGAAAGCCTTCACCTGGAGGTGCCAATGTTGGCAGATAGTGGAGCCTGGTGTAGGTGGGTGGGTCCCACGGCCTGGCTTCCTGCAGGAATGGAGTCAGCTTTACTCACACTGCTTACTCTTCACTGCTGAAAGGATCATATTTATAATATCCTCTTATCTCACCTTTAAGCAGCTTCTTTTGTTTTGAGCCACAATGAGTTTTGACATGCAGAATGAATCAGCAGATAGTTTCTACACAGCAAGATGCCAGAATCCACAATCAGATGGTTGACAAGATGATCTGCTCTTTGTTAATGGTTTTTGAGTGAGAAACATCATTTACGAAACCGAGAGAACTCTGATCACTTGCAACAGTGTGGTGTGCTATGTAATTTCCAAACAGAATCGAACTATTACAGTGACACGGAAGGTAGAGCCAATGTCGCAGAGCTCCAGCCATGTAGGTTTAATCTTGACCCCCAGTGCCGTCTGTTTTTACATTCCCCTTCTGACAGCGTAGGTTTCCTCCTACATCACAAGTACATGCTGATTGGTAAATTAATTGGGCACTATAAGTTGTCCCTAGTGTGTGACAAAGTGATGGAATCTGTCGGGGGTGGGGTGGAATTGATGGGAATGTGGGAGAATAAAATTGAATTGACTTTATTTCTTACATCCTTTGGCTGGTGGTGCAGCGGCATCAGTGCCGGACTCTGGAACGGAGGTTCCTGGGTTCGAATCCAGTCAGGCCGCTCCCGTGTACGCTTTCAACCCCGGAAACAACCTCTGTTTACAAACAGCTTTCCGTAGCGGGAGTATTGCTATATTATCATTATCCTAATTGGTATTAACTTATCTTTATAATGCTCACATTACAACACTTCTTCCCCTTTAAATTCCAACATTCCCCAAATGTAAAAGTCTTTACCAAAGGAGTGCCTTACACCTCTTTTGGTAAAGACTTATCTCCACCCGCCACACACTTCGATAAGTTACTTTGAAATTTGAATTTTGAATGAGGGCATGATCAGTTAGATCAAGTTGAGATTCTCCTTCACTTCTTCCTTCCCTTTAGAATTACAACATATACTAGTTGTATTTTTCTTCAATTTGTTTTATTTCCCGTTGAGAATAATTTTTCTTTTAGTTAGTTCACAGGCAAGCAGGCAATGTTATCATTTAATGCCCATCCCTAATTTCTGTTCAACTAAGGAATCATCTAAGAATCAACCATTTACATTGGTAAATTGTATTTTATTATAATTGTCCAATGTATCAAGATAGAGTGGAAAACTTGTATAATATTCATACAAATCAATTCATTAAAACAATGCATTGAGGCAATACAAGGAAAAGCAATCACAGAATGCAAAATAAGATGTTGCAGAGAAAGTGCAGTTCAAGGCCATAATGAGCTAGATTGTGGGGTTATCTGTCTATCGTCATACTAGGGCACCATTCAATAGACAGATGATGGAATTTGTCCTTGAGACTAGTGGTACATGTGTTCAGGCTTTTGTCTCTTTTGCCTTATGGGAGGGGAAAGCTGGGGTACATGGAGGTCTTTGAGAATGCTGGCTGCTTTAACAGTGAGAAATGTAGGAGAGATGGAGTCCAATCACATTTCAACCAGACTCGGTAAGGATGACAATCTTTTTCTTGCAAACACGAGGAAATCTGCAGATGCTGGAATTTCAAGCAACACACACAAAAAAAAATGCTGGTGAACGCAGCAGGCCAGGCAGCATCTATAGGAGGAGGTACAGTCGACGTTTTGGGCCGAGACCCTTCCGCACTCGTCTTCCTGACAAAGGGTCTTGGCCCGAAACGTCGACTGTACCTCTTCCTATAGATACTGCCTGGCCTGCTGCGTTCACCAGCATGTTTTGACAATTTTCTTCTCCCTTGTTAGTGAACTAGATGGATGTTAATAATCAGTCCAGTAGTTTTCTGCCTTTGTGCACTGAGATTGGTATTATTATAGATTCCAGATTTTATTTAATTGTTTAAATTTAACTTCCCCAACTGCTGTGGGATTTTAACTTGAGTCACCAGGTCAATGATCCATTACCCCTGCTGTTTATCCAGTAACTTAACTACTGTGCCATGGTGCCCTGCTTCCACACTGCTGTGTACATATACCTACTGATGCCTCTGGACACATCTTCAGTGATGTTCCTGGAATCATCGGGTGTTTTAGGTCTTTCAACATCACACACCCTCCTCCAGGTGACCCAGCCGGGGCTGATCAGACCCCAGCTTGTGTTCAGATGGCTAACTACTTATGACTCCATGGCTCCCCTCTTTTGAGCCACAGCCATCTTAAGGCCCTCTCTGCCGCATCGGTGGTACCGTGGATGGCTCTCCTCTTCCTCTCTCCCTCGGTGCCCAAATTGCTGAAGGCTCTAACTAAGGAACGGGCTTTGAATCCCCTACAACCAACCTCCACTGGGCTGTCATGGCTTGCAGCTTCCTAATAGTTACTGATCGAAGTGCAGTGGCTGCACAAGGAGCCTCTTTGCTTTTACAGGTCTGAGTGCAGCCTTGGATTGACCTGCCATCATTTGGGACGGCTTTTGTATCTGGTTGCTGATTAGATACTACTTGAAAATATTTCTGTTTGAGTGTAAATCCAAAGCAAATGTATGGATGTGGATTGTACCATGTTTGTTTTGGGCATTTTTATTTTTTATTGGCACTAAGAGATCTTCTGGAGGAACTCAGCTGGTTGAGCAGCATCTATGGGGTTGGGGAGGGGGAAGAATTGTCAATGTTTCCGATCAAAACTCTGAAGCACAGTTGCCCCAAAATAGTCTCCATCAACTTCTCCTGAGTCCCCATTTTTGAATATTTTTGCAATTTATTACTTCAGTTTACTGCAAAGCCTGTGTAACATCTGGACAATTTATTTCACAACATCGACAATTCTTTCCCCCGACAGATGTTCCTCAACCCCGCTGAGTTCCTTCAGCAGACTGTTTGTTGCTCCAGATTCCAGCATCTCCAGTCCCTTGCGATTCCTTATTAGATCCTTATTTTGTTTGTTGTCCACATTCAAACTGATGATAAGGAGGCTTCCGAGGAAATTGTAAAACCATGGACTGTCATAGACTCTTATAGCACAGAGGCAAGACCTTCAACCCACTGAGTCCATTACTATCAGCTGTTGTGAGACATTCTGTACCAGAGGCAGTCAGGGATTTTAGAGCCATACATAGGATTATTCAGCATGAAAACAGGCCTTTCAGACCAACTGATCCATGCTGCCCCATCCAAACTAGTCCCATTTGCCAATGTTTGGCCCACAATCTTCTAGATCTTTCCAATCCACGTACTTCTCCGACTGTCTTTGAAAGTTGTTATTGTACCTGCCTCAGCCACTTCCTCTGGCAACACATTCCACATAAATTTCCCCGACCCTGGAAGAAAGAGGGTGCGTTCACCCTTGTGATTTTATATACCTCAATAAGATCACCCCTCATTCTCCTACACTCCAAGGAATAAAGTCCGAGCCAGTCCAACCACTCCCTATAACTTGG
The DNA here is from genome assembly GCF_030028105.1 of Mobula birostris. Classification (NCBI taxonomy): domain Eukaryota; kingdom Metazoa; phylum Chordata; class Chondrichthyes; order Myliobatiformes; family Myliobatidae; genus Mobula; species Mobula birostris. Next base: position 42,527,686 of record NC_092387.1, read on the forward strand.
TCCTTCAAGCCCTGGTGACATCCTTATAAATCTTTTCTGCACTCTTTCCGGATGAAGAGCATCTTTCCTATAGCAGGGCAGGATTGTTCAGTGATCTCAGCGCAGAACTCAGACAATAGTGCTAGCTGTACGTGTACTGAGATGGAAAGGATTCATAGAAGATTAGCATGACCCCTGGACAAGTATGACATGAAAATTCGTGAAGCATTCTATTTTTAAAGGAAAAGAAGGGCCGGTGAATTTTCTGATCATCACGGCGAGCCAAACAAAGTGTCCCATTCAAGCACTCTGTTAGTCATCTACCTCACCTGAACCCCCACCTTTGATCACAAGAGATACTGCTGGTGCTGGAAATCCTGAGCAGTGCACACAAAGTGCTGGAGGAACTCAGCAGATCATACAGCTCCAATGGAGAGGAATAAACAGTCAATGTTTTGGGCCGAGATCCTCATCAGGACTGGAAAGTGGGTAAGAAGCCAAAATAAGGTGAAGGGAGGAGAAGGAGTACAAATTGTCAGGTGATAGGTAAAGCCAAGTAAGGGGGAATTTAGGTGGGGGGGGGAGGTGACAAGTGGAAAAGGTAAAGTGCAGAAGAAGATAGGAGAGGAGAGTGGACCTTGGGAGAAAGGAGAGGAGGAAGGACATTGAGGGAGGTGACAGGTAGGTGAGGAAAAGAGAAGGAGTGAATGAGGAGCTAGTATGGGGAGTGGAAAAAGAGAAGGGGGACGGGCAGAGAAATTACCAGGTTGGAGAAATCAATGTTCATACCATCAGATCGGCAGTTTCTCAGATGCAATGATGTGTTGCTCCTCTGAACTGAGAAAGTCCTCTTCACAGCAGTAGAGAAGGCCATGGATCAACATGTTGGATAAGAATGGGAAATAGAATTAAAACTGATGGCCACTTGGGAAAATCCACTTTTTTTGGCGGACAGAGCCAAACACTTGACGGAAGAGTTTGCCCAATCTGTATCAGGACTCCTCAGTCGAGGCCATACCAGGAACACTGGATATTTGGTGGATATTCACCGTTGAATACTTTTGCTATTTTTTATTATACGTTTTTGCTGAGTCTCTGTAACAAATTGCACAGTAATGTGTTGGAGTTAGAATAGGTTGGAGGTGTCAGTCATCACCATAATGAAAATTTTAATGGCACCATTATCTCTGTTGCCCCATGACAACAGTGTTAGAGATTGAACAAGGCCAGTCCTGAGACTCCACAGTAGATCCACGACCAGGGGACAACCTAATTAACTGAAAATAAGCAGAGGCGTCAGGAACACTATGGAAAGAAAATGGTTTGTTTAGTGTTAATCTTCCTGAGTTAATTGGGCAATTAAGGGGACTGGAAATGCAAATTGATGGTGTGAACCTCACAAAACAAAGCATGTATGCCGGATTGAGAAGGAGCTAACAGATGGGACTGTCTCTGCTTCCTGCAGAGGCTGCATTCAAATGCAGGGACTGGAGTAAATATTGGAGTTTAAAAAACGATGGTGAGGGAGAAAAATTCAGTAATTATCATGGTGAAAACTGCCATTATCAGATATTCTCCTGTTGTGAAAATGCTTGGCATTTCTGGAGGTGGATTTCATGTAATTTAGAGTCAGAAATAGCCTAGGTCTCTGATATAATAAATGTTATGTCATACGTAATGTTCTATAATCTAGAACATCTCAGTTCTTGGCTTTTACATCAGACATTTTAAATAAATTAACCATATTTATGGAATAAAAATAGGTTGCTCTCAATGTCAAACAATCGACACATGCTTGGCATGTAAAGTAGTCCAATAACAAAATACTGTAGTTAATGAAGATCTGAGAAAAAAGCATGGGAAGTACTCATCAGGAAAGACATCATCTGTGGGGAGGGAGGGAGAGAGAGAGAAAAAAAGCTAATGTTTTATGGTCAAAACCAATCATCAGAACTATCAGAATGTTCTCATCATGAGTCATCAACCCGAAACATTGACTCTTTTGCTGTCTCCACAGATGCTGCCTGACCTGTTGAGTATTTCTAACATTTTTTGTTTGTGGGTTACCTGAAGACATTTTGAGAGCAATAATCTACTTTGCTAGAAATGATCAGTTATGCTTGGATCTGCCAAGCACAACAGCTTAACTGGGCTACTTAACAATGCTCCTGATTGGGACTCCTGAGTGCAGGCAGAGATCCAACTTCCTGCTCAGTTATTCCCTGATCCCAGACCCTTGAACTCTACTGTTGGATTTTTCAGTGAGTCCAATGTGGGAGCAGGCAGTTCCACAGGTAGCACTGGGCCTGGCCTAGGAAGCCTATCTGATCAGGATGGCACTGTTCCGATATTTCATTGGGAGACTAGTGAGAGAAAAGATTAATTCAAATTGATATTCCTGCTGTTTTATTTAATTGAGATGATCTAAGTCAAATCTTCACTCTTTTTGCCTGTGTTCCAGTGTTTTATTTAGAATAGGTATTGCACTATTGTTTTCCACAAAGGTCCCCTGTGTAGCTGTAAAAGGTATTGGAGTGCAGGTATCAAACACTAATGATGGAGAGAGAACAACTAAAGTACTGTCTCAGATAGATAACCCATGGCACTTCTGATATAGACAAATGCTGCCTGACCTCCTGAGTATTACAGTATTCCCTGGCATCAGAAATCTGTTTCATTGTCTATTAGCAAAACTATACTGAGCAGATATCCAGTGAGCCAACCATCAAGACCAGTCTTAACCAAAGGCCTGCTTCATCATTGGTTCATCGCATGGCCTGTTACTGGGAGGTCTGAGACACTAGTCCTCTTCAGGAGTATTCTCCTGCTTGAGATTATGGTTGGTTCCATTATCCTATCTCTTGCTGTCAGGGACTTCAAACCCACCCTGATTTCTTGGCTTTCATCCAGATCATCACTTTACACATCTATGCCCCAGACATCTCCATGAACTTCTTCCCTGTTGACTCCTCATACCTGTTTGACATCATCATGATCGCCCACCTTCTCCCCTCCAACATCTTAATCTTTTTTATGGCCAATGATCATTGATCAAATCCACCTACACCATTGCTTGTCCTGTCCCTCATTATCTTCATAGACGTAGTAAATGCAAGAAGGGAGATTCACTACATCCGTGTGATTCCTCATCTCCACAGTGTTCTCCCCCATTGATCCATTGCTCCACTCTTATCCTCTGAAAGCTCTTCTTCCCTCTGTAAGCTCATCGATGAAGTACCAGAGTGTGAGGTTTACTGTTCAAGACCTATTTTTGCCCAAGTGAATGTGAGAGCATCATTGTGGGTGGACCTTGCATGAATTTTACTGTAGTCCTTCATACAGTGACACACACCCCAGCTCAAGTTAGAAATTTCTGCAGTCCTCGCCAATTGACCTCTGTTTTACTTTCTGCTCAGTTAATCTGAGCTAGGCTTCTTTTTATCACCTTGACCTTTGACACTCCACTGCCCTTTACAATTTATGTTGAACTATTTCCCTTTTGAAGTGTTGCTCTCTCTTCTAATTATTCCACTTCAATGTCAAGGGTGTTTTTTGTGTAGGAAAGATATACTAATCTAGAATTATTTTGAAGAATTCCCCACTTTGACTATGTTACTGACATCGGGACAGGCATCAACTCTTTTTCCCACTGATGCCGCCTAACCTGCTGAATATTTTCACCTTTTTGGCAGAGCTGATGCACATTGGGCTTGTTCACTGATATGACGAGGACACAAATTACCTAAATATTAAAGGCTCCATGCCAAGTACAGGTATGGATCTATACAGATGAGTACAGATGGTCAACATAAACATGATGGACCAAATGGCCTATTGCCATGCTGTATGACTCCCTCTCTTTGACAAAAAGCAAAATGTGAGAAAACACTGGTTTTTATTGAAAGCCAACATAAAGTCATAGAATCTTACAGTGTGGAAACAGGCCCTTTGGCCCAACCAGTCCATGCCAACCATTATTTCCTCTAAACTCGTCCATTTGCCTACATTAGGCACATATCCCTCAAAAATAGCAGATGGAATTTAATGCAGACAAGTGTGATGTGTTGCACTTTGGGAAGACAAACTAGGGTAGGACTTACATAGTGTAAGGTAGGGCACTAAGGAGTGTAGTAGAACAGAAGAATATGGGAATACAGAATTCTTTGGAAGTGATATCATGGGTAGATAGGGTCGTAAAGAGAACTTTTGGCACATTGGCCATCACAAAACAAAATATTGAGTACAGGAGTAGGGATGTTGAAATTATACAAGACATTGTATGGCCACATTTGAAGTATTGGGTGCAGTTCTGATCACCTACCTACAGGAAAGATAGCAATAAGATTGAAAGAGTGCAGAGAAAATTGACAAGGATGTTGCTGGAACTTGTGGACCTGGATTAGAGGGAAAGTTTAAATAGGCTAGGAATTTATTCCCTGGAGCATAAGGGAATGAGGGGAGATTTATAGAAGCATAATGTATAGAAGTATAGTTGGTATTTAACACCATCATACCCCAGAAACCGGACGGGAAACTGTCCTCCCTGGGTCTCAACACTTCCCTCTGTAACTGGATCCAGGACTTCTTAACAGTAAGGCCACAGTCAGTCCGCGTGGGCAGCAACATCTCTCGTCCCATTCCACTGAGCACTGGCGCTCCCCAAGGCTGTGTGCTCAGCCCACTGCTGTGCACACTGCTGAGACGTGACTGTGCTGCAGGATTCAGCTCAAGTTTGCAGATGACACAACGGTGGTTGGCCTCATCAAGAATGGTGATGAGATGGAGTATCGAGAGGAAGTGGAGTGGCTGGTGCACTGGTGTGAGAAGAACACACCTGAATGTGGAGAAGGCAAAACAAATCATTGTGAGCTTCAGGAAGGTGCAGACGAACCATCCCCCTCTGCGAATATATGGCTCCTCCATAGAGAGAGTTTAGTGCACTAAGTTCCCGGGAATTCACATCACGGATGACCTCACCTGGTCCCTTAATATCACCTCCCTGAACAAGAAGGCACAGCAGCGCTTCCACTTCCTAAGAAAATTGAGGCAAGCAAGGCTCCCTCCCATTCCTTAACTGGGTTTTACCGGATCGCTATTGAGAGTACCCTGACAAATTGCTTCCATCTTGTATGGGAGCAGAATCAGAATACGTTTAGTATCACCAGCATATGTTGTGAAAACTTCTAACTTTGTGGCAGCAGTACAATGCAATACAAGATAAATATAGAATAAATAAATAAATTACAGTAAGTATACACTGTATATGTATATTAAATAGTTAAATTATAAACAGTGCAAAAAACCAAATAATTTATTAAAAGTGAGAGGCAGTGTTCATAGCTTCACCGTCCATTTAGGAATCAGATGGTAGAGGGGAAGAAGCTGTTCCTGAATCACAGTGTGTGCCTTTAGGTTTCTGTAGCTCCTTCCTGACGGTAACAATGAGAAGAGGGCATGTCCTTAGCAGCTCCTCGAAGGTGTCTTGGATACTATGGAGGCTAGAAAGTCTCCACATGGAGCAGTCAAGCATCAGATTGGTAGTCCCTACAAAGGATTGTGAGAACAGCTGAGAGGGTCATAAGGGCTTCCCTGCCATCCATCAGGGACATTTATCAGGAGCACTGCAATCGCAGGGCCCTTGGTATTATTAAGGACCCCAGCCATCCATCCAGTATCCTCTTTGACTTTCTACCATCAGGCAGGAGACCCTGTTGCATAAAAACAGGATCAGTCAGGATGAGGAACTGTTTGCTTCCCCAGGCCATTAGGCTTCTGAATTCCCTTCTGCATCGTATTCGAAGTGTCACTGGTAAATCTGTTCTGTACCTTACTTTATTTAATATTAATGCACTTTAGTTTGTTATTTATGTATGATTCATCTGTACATTTTACCCTCACCTTCATAAATTATCATGTGTACTGTGTGTTATGTGTACTACTGTGCTTTACACTCTGGTTTGGAGAAACGTCTCATTTCTGTATATATTATATGGTTTTATATGTTATACAATACATGTAATATAGTTAAATGACAATAAACTTGACTTGACTTGAAGTATACAAAATTATGGGAGGTGTAGATGGGGTAATTGCAAATAGACTTTTTCCACTGATGTTGGCTGAGACTAGAACTAGAGGCCATGGATTAAGAGTGAAAGGTGAAATGTTAAAGGGGTACATGAGGGTAATCTTCCTCACTCAGAGGCAGGTGCGAGAGTGCAACAAGCTGCCAGTGGAAGTGGTAAATGTGGATTTGATTTCAACATTTAAGAGAAGTTTTGATAAGTAAATGAATGGATGGGTATGGAGGGCTATGGTATGGGTGCAGGTCGATGAGACTCAGCACAGTAATAGTTCAGCAAGGACTAGAGGGGCCGAAGGACCTGTTTCTGTGCTGTAGTTTTCTATAATTATAACTCTATGACTATGGCTGTGCAGACTCCTGTCTTTCCTTGATGGAAAGTTGGATCATCAACTCTGGTTTCTCTCCTGCAGATCCTGCCTGACCTGCTGACTGTTTCTGCCATTTTCTGCTTTTATTTAACATAAATGACTAGGGAATATTGGGGTTGGGATTTATTTTGCATTTTATAGGAAATCAAAATTCACCCTAAAAAGATCAATTGAACTGAATTTTAAGAGCAATATGAAACAGAGGAACTGCACAATATAAAATGTTTCAGAGGTAATATTCAGTTGTAATTAATAATGCATCACTCTTTATATCAAACATTTATAACCTTCCTACACTTCCACATTTACAGAGTTGTTGAAATATTGCTAATTAGTCGCAGCAATAGATTCTTATTAAATTCCTATTAATTATTAACAATCTTACTGTAAAATGCTTTACTATTAGGTATAATGGAATTTCAAGAAATATCACGTGCTTTTTGGTGATGAGTACAATATGATCAACAAAGTTGAAAGCCTCTCATTGAGAAGCAGACCCTTCAGTCCATCTAACCTATGCTGTTCACCACATCAAAGTATGTATACATTACAACCCTGAGATTCATCTCCTCATAGGCAGCCACAAAACAGAGACCCAAAAAAACCCATATAAAAAAAAGACTTTCGAACAGCCAATGTGCAGAGCAAGTAAAACAAGTCATGCAAACTATAAATGCAAGCAACAATGAACTGAAATTGACAAAGAGAGTTAATCCACAGACCATTAGCTCAGTGCAGAGCAGAGCAGCTAACTGAACTGGCCTGTCTCTCACCTCAGAGTCCGACACACCGACCTTTTCAATCTGGCCCGGTGCTTAAATTGTCATCCAAATTTGGGTCTAGTTGCTTCAATATATTCTGGGGCCTGGACCCTGCCACCTCGATTCAGCCTGTACCCGCCCTTCCCGATTCGACCTGGTGCTTGGATCATGGTTCAAACATGGGGTTCAGTCACTTCGACACACTCTGGGGCCTGGGCCCTGCTGCCTTGATTTGGCCTGTACCCAACGTTTCCAGTTCAGTTTGGTAGTCTTCCTCACTCTTAGTGACAGGCCCACTGCCTCACCTCACCTCGGTTCCGCCATATCGAATTGCTTCCAAGCTAACTGGGAAGTTAAAGGCTACCATTTGCGATGATCGTTTACCAGAAAAGATTGACTAACAAAGTACTTTGTTATGTCCTTCCGAACGCTCGGCTCTCCACTCCCTCAGCACTAATCCTAACCTCACCATCAAACCTGTAGATAAGAGAAGTGCTGTCGTAGTCTGGTGAACTGACCTCTACCTTGCTGAGGCCCAGCACCAACTCTCAGACACCTCCTCTTACTTACCCCTTGAACAGGACCCACTGAGGAACACCAGTCCATCGTCTCCCACACCATCACCAACCTTACTGACTCTGGGGATCTCCCATCCACTGCCACCAACCTCATAGTTCCTGCACCTCACACCTCCTGTTTCTACTTCCAACCCAAGATCCTCAAACCTGCTTGTTCAGGTAGACCCATTGTTTCAGCTTGTTCTTGCCCCACTGTACTCATATTGGCATACCTCAGCTCTGTTTTATTCCCCCTGGTTCAGTCCCTTCCCACCTACATCTATGACACCTCACACGTTCTTGATCTTTTCAAGGATTTCAAGTTCCCTGACCCCATTATCTTATTTTTATTGTGGATGTCCAGTCCCTATACTCCTCCATCCCCCCACCAGGAAGGCCTTTCTTTCTGGACATCATACCCAATCAGTTCCCCTCCACAACTACTCTCCTCCGCCTCATGGAACATGTCCTCACTCTAAATAATTTCTCCTTTGTTTTGTCCCACTTCCTTCAAACAGAAGGGGTAGCCATGGGCACTTACATGGGTCCCAGCTATGCCTGCCTGTTTGTCAATTACGTTGAACTGTCTATGTTGCAAGCCTACACTGGTGACCGTCCTGCACTTTTCCTATGCTTTATCAACAACTGCATTGGTGCTGCTTCCTGCACCCATGCTGAACCTGCCGATTTCAGCCACACTGCCTTCAACTTCCACCCGGTCCTCAAATTCACCTGGTTCATTTCTGATATTTCCCTTCCCTTTTTCGATCTCACTGTCTCTATCTCTAGAGACAGCTTATTCACCGATGCCTATTATAAACTAATGGACTCTCACAGCTACCTGGACTATATCTCATCCCACCCTGCTGCTTGTAAAAATGCAATTCCTCCATCTCTGCCACATCTGCTCTCAGGATGAGGCTTTTCATTGTAGAATAAAGGAGATGTCCTCCTTTTTCAAAAAAAGGGGGTTCCCTTCCTCCACCATCATAAGACCATAAGTCCAAAAGATTTCGGAGCAGAACCAGAATCAGAATCGGGTTTATTATCACCGGCAAGTGACGTGAAATTTGTTAACTTAACAGCAGCAGTTCAATGCAATACATAATCTAGCAGAGAAAAAAAAATTAAATTAAAAATACTAATAAATAAGTAAATCAATTATGGTATACGTATATTGAATAGATTAAAAATGTGCAAAAACAAATACTGTATATGAAAAAAAGTGAGAGCGTGTCCAAAGATTCAACGTCCATTTAGGAATGAGATGGCAGAGGTGAAGAAGCTGTTCCTGAATCACTGAGTTTGTACCTTCAGGCTTCTGTATCTCCAACCTGATGGTAACAGTGAGAAAAGGGCATGCCCTGGGTGCCGGAGGTCCTTAATATTAGATGCTGCATTTCTGAGACACTGCTCCTCAAAGATCTCCCAGTGGCCACACATTTTAATTCCACATCCCATTCGCATTCTGACATGTCTATCCATGGCCTCCTCTACTGTAAAGATGAAGCCACACTCAGGTTGGAGGAACAACACTGCATATTCCGTCTGAGTAGCCTCCAACCTGATGGCATGAACATCGACTTCTCTAACTTCTGCTAATGCCCCACCTCCCCCTCGTACCCCATCCGTTATTTATTTTTATACACACATTCTTTCTCTCACTCTCCTTTTTCTCCCTCTGTCCCTCCGACTATACCCCTTGCCCATCCTCTGGGATCCCCCCTCCTTGTCTTTCTCCCCAGACCTCCTGTCCCATGATCCTCTCATAGCCCCTTTGCCAATCACCTGTCCAGCTCTTGGCTCTATCCCTCCTCCTCTTGTCTTCTCCTATCATTTTGGATCTACCCCTCCCCCTCCCACTTTCAAATCTCTTACTAACTCTTCCTTCAGTTAGTCCTGACGAAGGGTCTCGGCCTGAAACGTCGACTGTACCTCTTCCTAGAGATCTGCCTGGCCTGCTGCGTTCACCAGCAACTTTGTGTGCTGCTTGAATTTCCAGCATCTGCAGAATTCCTGTTGTTTGCGTCCTTAAAGATGTCCTGGGTACTTTGTAGGCTAGTGCTCAAGATGGAGCTGACTAGATTTACAACCTGCTGCAGCTCCTTTCGGTCCTGTGCAGTAGCCCCTCCATACCAGACAGTGACGCAGCCTTGCAGAATGCTCTCCACGGTACATCTATAGAAGTTTTTGAGTGTATTTGTTGACATGCCAAGTACCTTCGAACTCCTAATAAAGTATGGCTGCTGTCTTGCCTTCTTTATAACTACATTGATATGTTGGGACCAGGTTAGATCCTCAGAGATCTTGACACCCAGGAACTTGAAACTGCTCACTCTCTCCACTTCTGATCCCTCTATGAGGATTAGTATGTGGTTCTTTGTCTTATCCTTCCTGAAGTCCACAATCAGCTCTTTCATCTTACTGACGTCGAGTGCCAGGTTGTTGCTGCGGCACCACTCCACTAGTTGGCATATCTCACTCCTGTACACCACCACCTGAAATTCTACCAACAATGGTTGTATCGTCAGCAAATTTGTAGATGGTATTTGAGTTATGCCTAGCCACACAGCCATGTGTACACCATTTGGCCCATCGAGTCTGCTCCACCATTCAATCATGGGCTGATCCAATTCTTCCAATCATCCCCACTCCCCTGCCTTCTCCCCCTACCCTTTGATGTCCTGGCTAATCAAGAACCTATCTATCACTGCCTTAAATGCACCTAATGACTTGGCCTCCATAGCCCTCGTGGCAACAAATTCCACAGATTTACCACCCTCTGACTAAAGTAATTTATCCGGATTTCTGTTCTAAATGGACGTCCTTCAATCCTGAAGTCGTGCCCTCTTGTCCTAGACTCCCCTACCACGGGAAATAACTTTGCCATATCCAATCTGTCCAGGCCTTTTAACATTCGGAATGTTTCAATGAGTTCCCCCACCTCATTCTCCTGAACTCCAGGGAATACAGCCCAAGAGCTGCCAGATGTTCCTCATAAGGTAACCCTTTCATTCTTGGAATCATTTTTGTGAATGTTCTCTGAACCCTCTCCAACGTCAGTATATCCTTTCTAAAATAAGGAGCCCAAAACTGCACACAATACTCCAAGTGTGGTCTCACGAGTGCCTTATAGAGCCTCAACATCGCATCCCTGTTCTTATATTCCATCCTCTAGAAGTGAATGCCAACATTGCATTCACCTTCTTCACCACTGACTCAACCTAGAGGTTAACCTTTAGGGTATTCTGCACAAGGGCTCCCAAGTCACTTTGCATCTCTGCATTTTGAATTCTCTCCCCGTCTAAATAATAGTCTGCCCGTTTATTTCTTCCACCAAAGTGCACGACCATACACTTCCCAACATTATAATTCATTTGTCATTTCTTTGTCCATTCCCCTAAACTAGCCAAGTATGTCTGCAGGCTCTCTGTTTTCTCAACACTACCTGCTCCTCCATCTATCTTAGTATCATCGGAAAGCTTATCTACAAATCTATTAATCCTATATTCCAAATCATTGACATACATTGTAAAAAGCAGCAGTCCCAACACCAACCCCTGTGGAACTCCACTGGTAACCGGCATCCAGCCAGAATAGGATCCCTTTATTCCCACTCTCTGTTTTCTGCTGATCAGCCAATGCTCCATCCAAGCTAGTAACTTCCCTGTAATTCCATGGGCTGTTATCTTGCTAAGCAGCCTCATGTGTGGCACCTTGTCAAAGGCCCTCTGAAAATCCAAGCACCACATCTACTGCATCTCCTTTGTCTACTCTGCTTGTAATTTCCTCAAAAAATTGCAGGAGGTTCGTCAGGCAGGATTTTCTTTCCAGGAAACCATGCTGGCTTTGGCCGATCTTGTCATGTGCCTCCAGGTACTCTGTAATCTTATCCCTAACAATTGATTCCAACAACTTCCCAGCCACTGATGTCAAGCTAACAGGTCTATAGTTTCCCTTCTGCTGCCTCCCACCCTTCTTAAATGGTGGAGTAACATTTGCAATTTTCCAGTCATCCGGTACAATGCCAGAATCTTTTGATTCTTGAAAGATCACTGTTAATGCCTCCGCAATCTCTCCAGCTGCTTCCTTCAGAACCCGAGGATGCATTCCCTTAGGTCCAGGAGACTTATTCACCCTCAGACTATTAAGCTTCCTGAGTATCTTCTTGGTCGTAATGTTCACTGCACATACTTCACTTCCCTGACACTCTTAAATGTCCGGTATACTGCAGACATCTTCCACTGTGAAGACTGATGCAAGATATACACTCAGTTCCTCTGCCATCTCTGCATCTCTCATTACAATATCTCCAGCGTCATTTTCTATTGGTTCTATATCTGTCCTCAACTCTCTTTTACCCTTTATATACTTAAACAATCTTTTAGTATCTTCTTTGATATTAGTCACCAGCTTCCTTTCATAATTCATCTCTTCCTTCCTAATGACCTTCTTAGTTTCCTTCTCCAAGTTTTTAAAAGCTTCCCAATCCTTTATCTTCCCACTAGCTTTGGCTTCCTTGTATGCCCTTATTTTGCTTTTACTTTGGCTCTTACTTCACTTGTCAGCCACGGAAGTGTCCTTCTTCCATTCGAAAATTTCTTCTTATTTGGAATATATCTGTCTTGCACTTCCCTCATTTTTCACAGAAACTCCAGCCGTTGCTGCTCTGCTGTCCTTCCTGCTAGTGTCTTAGATGTCCCTTAGACATTCTACAAATTCTGTCTCTTGAGGTCCAGTACTAACCTGGTTTTCCCAATTCACTTTCATGTTCAAATCCCCAATGATATCATGACATTGTCCTTCTGACACATATTTTCTATCTCCTGCTGTAATTTGTAATCCACATCCCGGCTGCTGTTTGAAAGCTTGTATACAACTGCCATTAGGGTCCTTTTATCCTTGCCATTTCTTAACTCAACTCATTGAGACTCTACACCTTCTGATCCTATGTCATCCCTTTCTAATGATTTAATATTCTTTCTTATACACAGGGCCACACCACCCTCTCTGCCTACTAACCTATCTTTCCAAAACACCGTATATCCTGGGCTGTTCAGCTCCCAATGACAGCCATCCTTTATTCAAGTTTCAGAGATGGCCACAACGTCATATTTGCCACACATCATATTTGCCAATCTGTAGCTGAATTTCAAGATTGTCCATTTTATTTCTTATGCTGCGTGCATTCAAATATAACACTTTCAGTCCAGTATTTGCTGCTTTCTATTTTAACTGCACCACGCCTCTATTGTCCTGTAGATCATCCCACTGGCTGTGATTATGCCTCATCTCTTGCCTGTCCTGTCTGCCATCTCTGTTGCACGCTATCTTTGATTTATTTCTGTTTTCCCTCTCATCAGCCCTATTACTCTGGTTCCCTTCCCCCAGCCAAATTAGTTTAAACCCTCCCTAACAGTTCTATTAAATCTGCCTGCTAGGATATTGGACCTCTTTGGGTTCTGGTATAACCCATCCCTTTTGTACAGGTCGTACCTCCCCCAGAAGAGGCCCCAATGATCCAGGAACCCAAAGCCCTGCCCCCTACACCAGTCTCTCAGCCACACATTAATATGCCTGATCATGCTATTCTTGCACTCATTAGCATGTGGCACAGGCAGCAATCCTGAGATTACCACCCTGGAGGTCCTGCTTTTCAGCTTCCTACCCAACTCCTTGAGTTCTCTCTTTAGGACCTCCTCCCTTTTTCTACCGATGTCATTGGTGCCAAAGTGTACCAAGACTTCTGGCTGTTCACCCTCTCCCTTCAGAATACTCTGCACCTGATCTGAGACACCCGTACCCTGGCATCTGGGAGGCAACACACCATGCTGGTATCTCTGTCAGGCTGACAGACCTTCTGTCTTTTCCCCTGTCTATGGCATTCCTTATGACTACTGCATTCCTCATCTTCTACTCTCCCTTCTGCACCACGGAGCCAGGCTCAGTGCCAGAGACCCGATTGCCGTGGTTGTCCTCTGTCAGGTCACCCCCCCCAACATAATCCAAAATGAGTTAACTATTACTGAGGGGGATGGCCACAGGGGCGCTCAATACTCTCTGACCTCTTCCCTTCCCTTCCCGGACAGTCACCCACTTATCTAACTCCTGTAGCCTTGGGTGAATAACTCCCTGTAGCTCCTACCTATTTCCTGCTTACTTTCCCTAATGAGCTGTAGGTCATCGAGCTGCAGCTCCAGATCCCTAACACGGTCTCTCAGGAGCTGCATCTCGGTGCACCTGGCGCAGATGGGAAACTAGAAGATTCCCAGGATTCCCACATCTGACACCCAGAGCAAAGTACTAACCCTACAGAGATGCTCTCTATTCCTCAAAATATGCAAGGGAAAAAACAAAGCCCACTTACCTCGCTGAAGCTTGCATGAGCCTAAGCCTGACCTCTCTGACTTAGAGCACTCTGTCGATGACCGCTCCTTTTATGACCACTCTGCTCGGCAGGGTCTCCCTTATATGCCTGAACCTTCCCTGCTCTCCAACAAACATTTGGTGCTCAGGTTATAGCCGAGTTCCCATGAAGCTTACCCCTTTTAAACTTGGCTCCCGGACCTGTGCGCTGATTCCTCTCTGGGAGCTCTCCAACTCACTATTGGTGCGCCGGTTATCAACACTACCCTCAACCGTATCTCTTCTATCTCACACACATCTGCTCTTACCACATCCTCCCGCCACACTACCAAGGATAGAGTTCCGCTTGTCCTCACCAACCACCCCACCAGCCTCCGCATCCAGCACATTATTCTCCAAAACCTCCGCCACCTTCAACTGGACCCCACTACCAAATACATCTGTTCCTCCCCCCAACCTTCTGCTTTCCGCAGGGATCGCTCCCTACACGACTCCCTTGTCCAATCATCCCTCTCCACTGATCTCCCTCCTGGCACTTATATTTGTAAGCAGAGAAAGTGCTTCACCTGCCCCAACACCCCACCTCCCCCCACTACCATTCAGGGCCCCAAACAGTCCTTCCAGGTGAGGCGATGCTTCACCTTTGAGTCTGTTGGGGCCATCTACTGTGTTTGGTGCTTCCAGTGTGGCCTCTCGTATATCAGTGAGACCCGACATAGATTGGGAGACCGCTTCACCAAGCATCTACGCTCCGTCCACCAGAACAAACGGGATCTCCCAGTGGCCACCCATTTTAATTCCACTTCCCATTCCCATTCCAACGTGTCCATCCATGGCCACCTCCACTGTTGTGATGAGGCCACACTTAGGTTGGAGGAACAACATCTTATTCTGTTTGGGTAGCCTCCAACCTGATAACATGAGCATCAATTTCTCAAACTTCCAGTAATGCCTCCACTCCCCTCAACCCCTTTATCATTTCCCAATCGCTTGTCTCTCTTATGTTATCTCCTTACCTGCCCATCGCCCCTCTCTGGTGCTCCTCCGCACATCACCCCGCCCCCCCCCGCCTTTCTGTTCTTCCATGGCCTGTCCCTTTCAACAATCAACTTTCTAGCTCTTTGTATCATCCCTCCCCTTCCAAGTTTCACCTATTGCCTGGTATTTCTCTCTCCTCTTCCCTCACCTTTTAAATCTACTCCTCAGCTTTTTTTTCTCTAGTCCTGATGAAGGGTCTAGGCCTGAAACATCAACCGTGCTTTTTTTCCATAGATGCTGCCTGGCCTGCTGAGTTCCTCTAGCATTTTGGGTGTGTTGTTCGGATTTCCAGCACCTGCAGATTTTTCTCTTGTTTGTAACAAACACACACAGAATAATTAGGTGTTTTCTTTGTTTCATCACCCACCAGCCAGAAGTCACTGTGATTTACCAGTACCATCTTAAACTGGAATTCAATGATAAGACTGGATCCAGTGATGTGATATGAATTCAATTTTATTCTCTCCACATTTCTATTAATTTCCCCCTGATTCAACACCTACAAGCTGAGGGTAATTAATATACTAACCCAGATATCTTTGGAATGTAGGAAGAAAATGAATGAAATCCCATGATTATTGGAGAGCATGCAAATTCCACACAGACCGCACTGGGGAGGTCAGGATTGAACCCAATTTACTAGAGATGCAAGGCAGCAGCTTAACCAGCTGTGCCACTGTGCTGGCTGAGCCTAGTTTGAATAAGATCTTATTCCCTGGGCATAATGGTGAACAGCTGACAGTATGGCCCAGATTGCCTATTGAAGTAAATAAATGCAAAAAATTAACAGATAATTGTACCGCACAGCACAGGCCCTTCTGTCAAAGTTCAAAGTTCACTGTTCAAAGTAAATTTATTATCAATGTACATATGCCACCATTTCCAAACCTAAGATTCGTTTTCCTGCAGACAGACTCAATAAATCCAGAATAGAATATTAACCATAGTAGAAACAGTGAAAGACTGCACTATCATGGGCATTCAACCAGTGTGCAAAACTGGTTGAAAACAGTGCCAATCACGAAACTAATTTAAACAAATTCCATCTGCTTGCACATGGTCTATACCACTCTGTTTCCTTACCTGATCATGTACCTGTCTGAACGCCTCTTAAACGTAAAATGTCTTTGGAGGACCTGTCTTGGGTCCTGCACGTAAGTGTAATTATGAAGAAACTACAGCAGCAGCTCAACTTCCTGAGGAGTTCGTGGAGATTCAACATGACATCTAAGACTTTGACAAACTTCTATGGATGTGTACTGGAGAGTATATTGACTGGCTGCTGCATTGCAGCCTGGTATGGAAACACCAATGCTCTTGAATGGAAAAACTCGCAAAAAGTAGTGGATATGGCCCAGTCCATCATGGGTAAAGCCCTCCCCACCATTGTGCAGATCTACATGAAACATTGTCACAGGAAAGCAGGATCCACCATCAGGGATGCCCACTACCCAGGACATGCTTTGTTTTCACTGTTGCCATCAGGACCCCATCAGGTTCAGGAACAGTTATTACCCCTCAGGCTCTTGAACTAAAGGGGATAACCACTCAACTTCACTTGTCCCATCACTGAAATGTTCCCACAACCTATTAACTCACTTTCAAGGACTCTTCATCTCATGTTCTCAATATTGTTTATTTATTCATTATTATTATTTATTTTTGTCTCTCATTGATTCTATTATGGTTATTATTCTATTAGGGATTTATTGATTATCCCTGCAAGAAAATGAAACAGGGTTGTATTATGGTGACATATATGTACTTTGATAGTAACTTTACTTTGAACTTTGAATTGAATTAATTGGACTGTTTGGGGGTCTGGAGGAAAAAGCGGGAGTCCCAGATCACTGGGAGCTGATGGCTGTTCCTGTAACCCTGATGAGGCATGCACTTCCTCTGATTTCCCAGCACCGGGAATACCTGCTTACTGAGCCACACCAGATTCACCTGGCACAGGTCCAGCACGCCAATTAATTTCACTTGTAAAAATCCTGCAGAGGGAACTTAGGAACAAGGTGATTATCTTTTTTTCTCTCATTTAATTAAGTTGCCTGAAATGTATTTAATTGTTTTTAATTATTTTCAAATTTTAATTGTTTTTGTGCTCTATTAAATTCTTCTCAAATTATTTTTAATATTTATTTATCAAAGACATTCAGTGTCCTTGACAGCTTTGACATCTGGGAAAGCTGAAACATTTTTGAGAGCTGAGCCCCTCATGATCAGTAATAATCCAAGACCATACAGGGGAAGCTTGTGAGCAAGGTGCACCCAATCAACAGGATTTCCAGGCGTCTGACAAGATGTAGTACTTTCATTTGTTCTTGAGTTGTCCTGCCATCAACGAATATTCACAGAGCTCCCTCTCTGCCTTCTGCCCCCTCCCCGCTCCCTCCTGCTCCCTCTTCCCTTCCCCCTTTCCACCTCACCACCTCCCTCCCCCTCCCTCTCTCTCTCTCTCACACACACACACACACACACACACACACACACACACACACACACACGTTCCTATCCACCCCTGAGTCACAGAACATAGAACTGTAATGCACAGGAACAGGAGCTGGCCCTTTGGCCCATAATGCTGTGTGAACTGATTTAATTAGTAATTAAATACAGTGGCATGCAAAAGTTTGGGCACCCCTGGTCAAAATTTCTGTTGCTGTGAATAGTTAAGTGAGTAGAAGATGAACTCATCTCCAAAAGTCATAAAGTTAAAGATGAAACATTCTTTTCAACATTTTAAGGAAGATTAGTGTATTATTTTTCTTTTGTACAATTTTAGAGCAGAAAAAAAAGGAAAGGAGCACCATGAAAAACTTCGGGTAAGCCAAGAGATTTGAGCTCTCAGATAACTTTTACCAAGGTCTCAGACCTTAATTAGCTTGTTACAGCTATGGCTTGTTCACAGTCATTGTTAGGAAAAGTCAGGTGATGCAAATTTCAAAGCTTTATAAATACCTTGACTCCTCAAACCTTGTCCGAACAATCAGCAGCCATGGACTCCTCTAAGCAGCTGCCTCGCTCTTTGAAAATTAAAATAAATGATGCCCACAAAGCAGGAGAAGGCTATAAGAAGATTGGAAAATGTTTTCAGGTAGCCGTCTCCTCAGTTTGTAATGTAATTAAGAAATAGCAGTTAACAGCAATGGTGGAGGTCAAGTTGAGGTCTGCAAGACCAAGAAAACTTTCCAAGAGAACTGCTCGTAGGATTGCTAGAAAGGCAAATCAAAACCCCAGTTTGACTGCAAAAGACCTTCAGGAAGATTTAGTAGACTCTGGAGTGGTGGTGCACTGTACTACTGTGCAGCGACACCTGCATAAAAAAGACCTTCATGGAAGAGTCATCAGAAGAAAACCTTTCCTGCGACCTCACCACAAAATTCAGCGTCAGAAGTTTGCAAAGGAACATCTAAACAAACCTGATGCATTTTGGAAACAAGTCCTGTGGACTGATGAAGTTAAAATAGAACTTTTTGACCGCAATGAGCAAAGGTATGTTTGGAGAAAAAATGGTGCAGAATTTCTTGAAAAGAACCCCTCTCCAAGTGTTAAGCACGGGGGTGGATCGATCATACTTTGAGCTTGTGTTGCAGCCACAGGCACGGGGAACATTTCACTGGTAGAGGGAAGAATGAATTCAATTAAATATAGCACAAGCTCTCTCGTCCTCGTGGCAGCCGGGTGATCCTCTTCAAAGCTTTCACATTCGTCTTGTAATCAACCTACCAGAATTGAATGCAGTGCTCCAGATGCAGTCCAACAAGAGTTTCATAATTCTGCAATGAAATTTCCACACTCTTGAACTCAAAGCCTCAACAAATAACAGCAGGCATGCCATTCGTTTTGTTTGTCGCCCTATCAACTTGTGCGGCCACTTTGCGAGAGGATGATTTATTTTTGTTCAATCATGGACATCACTGGCAAGTTATCGTCTGTCACCAGTTTCCCTGGAATCAGGAGATAGTTAAGAGGTAGATTGGGTCAGACTGGGTGAGGATGGCAGATTTTCCTCCCAAAAAGACATTAGTGAACCAGATGGCTTTTTAAACAAAAAACAAACCATCTGGTGAATTTCTGGCTTCTGTTTCTGACACTGCCCTCTTTTTCAGTTAAATTCCAGATTTTGATTATTTACTTGAATTTAAATTCTCCGGCTGCCATGGTGGGATTTGAATTCATTTCTCTGGGTCAATGAGACAGAATCCTGGATGTTAGCCCAGTAACTCTTCTACTGTCTCCCATTGTTATGCAACAGGAGTTGTCTATTGACTGGTTGGTTTAAATACCTTTAATAGGCACCTCCTGTACCACTGAGTACATGTTCATGATCTTCTGCTGCTGTAGCCCATCCACTTCAAGATTTGATGTGTTGTGCATTCAGAGATGCTATTCTGCACACCACTGTTGTAAAGCATTGTTATCTGTGTTACTGTCACCTTCCTATCAGCTTGAACCAGTCTAGCCATTCTCCTCTGGCCTCTCTCATCAACAATAGACAATAGGTGCAGGAGTAGGACATTCGGCCCTTTGAGCCAGCACCACCATTCACTGTAATCATGGCTGATCATCCACAATCAGTACCCTGTTCCTGCTTTCTCCCCATATCCCTTGACTGCACTATCTTTAAGAGCTCTATCTAACTCTTTCTTGAAAGAATCCAGAGAATTGACCTCCCCTGCCTTCTGAGGCAGGGCATTCCACAGATCCGCAACCCTCTGTGTGAAAAAGTTTTTCCTCAACTCCGTTCTAAATGGTCTACTCCTTATTCTTAAACTGTGGCCTCTGGTTCTGGACTCCCCCAACATCGGGGAAATGTTCCCTGCCTCCAGCGTGTCCAATCCCTTAATAATCTTATATGTTTCAATCAGATCCCCTCTCATCCTTCTAAATTCCAGTGTATACAAGCCCATTTGCTCCAATCTTTCAACATATGACATTCTCACCATCCCTGGAATTAACCCAGTGAACCTACGCTGAACTCCCTCCATAGCAAGAATGTCCTTCCTCAAATTTGGAGACCAAAACTGCACATAATACTCCAGGTGGGGTCTCACCAGGGCCTTGTACAACTGCAGAAGGACCTCTTTGCTCCTATACCCAACTCCCCTTGTTATGAAGGCCAACATGCCATTAGCTTGCTTCACTGCCTGCTGTACCTGCATGCTTTCTTTCAGTGACTGATGAACAAGGACACCAAGATCTCATTGTACTTCCCCTTTTCCTAACGACACCATTCAGATAGTAATCTGCCTTCTTGCTCTTGCCACCGAAGTGGGTAACCTCACATTTATCCACATTAAACTGCATCTGCCATGTATCTGCCCACTCACCCAACCTGTCCAAGTCACCATGCATTCTCATAACATCCTCCCCATGTTTCACACTGCCACCCAGCTTTGTGTCATCGGCAAATTTGCTAATATTACTTTTAATCCCTTCATCCAAGTTATTAATGTATATTGTAAATAGCTTCGGTCCCAGCACCGACCCTTGCTACCCCACTAGTTACTGCCTGCCATTCTGAAAAGGACCCGTTAATCCCTACTCTTTGTTTCCTGTCTGCCAACCAATTTTCTATCCATGTCAGTACCCTACTCCCAATACCATGTGCTCTAATTTTGCCCACTAACCTCCTAGGTGGGACCTTATCAAACGCTTTCTGAAAGTCCAGGTACATTACATCCACTGGCTTTCCCATGTCCATTTTCATAGTTACATCTTCAAAAAATTCCAGAAGATTAGTCAAGCATGATTTACCCTTCGTAAATCGATGCTGACTCGGACCTATCCTGCTACTGCTATCTGAATATGCCGCTATTTCATCATTTATAATTGACTCCAACATCTTCCCCACCACTGATGTCAGGTTAACTGGTCTATAATTGCCTGTTTTCTCTCTCCCTCCTTTCTTAAAAAGTGGGATAACATTAGCTACCCTCCAATCCGCAGGAACTGATCCTGAATCTATAGAACACTGGAAAATGATTACCAATGCGTCCACGATTTCTAGAGCCACCTCCTTAAGTACCCTGGGATGTAGACCATCAGGCCCTGGGGATTTATCAACCCTCAGTCCCATTAGTTTACCCAACACCATTTTCTGCCTAATGCGAATTTCCTTCAGTTCCTCCGTTACCCTAGGTCCTCTGGCCACTATTACACCTGGGAGATTGTTTGTGTCTTTCCTAGTGAAGACAGATCCAATGTACCTGTTCAGCTCGTCTGCCATTTCCTTGTTCCCCACAATAAATTCACCCGTTTCTGTCTTCAAGGGCCCAACTTTGGTCTTAACTAATTTTTTCCTCTTCACATACCTAAAGAAGCATTTACTATCCTCCTTTATATTCTTGGCTAGCTTACCTTCGTACCTCATCTTTCCCCCCTGTATTGCCTTTTTAGTTATCAAGGCACTTTCACCCACAGAACTGCTGTTCACTGGATGTTCTTTTGTTCCTTGCACCACTCTCTGTAAATTCTAGAGACTGTTATGGCTGATGAGGTATTTGCATTAACGAGCAGGTGTACAGGTGTACCTAATAAAGTGGCCACTGGGTGTAGAAGAATATCCTGATGTTAGTGAATGCTCATTCACAAAGACGACAGGAGACAAAACAAACCACAAGAGGCCGTGAACATGATGGTTGCGTTACCAGCTATTACTTCTGTCATATGTCCTACAGGAGTCGTGGCTGAATGCTAAAGGTGATGGAGCAGAAATCCATGCTGTAGGTTCAAATCTTTTTTTTAATTGAGGTAGTAAGGTGGCATAACAGCATAATACTCCTACAGAGCCAGTAACCTGGGTTCAGTTAGGAGTCTGTGGCTTCTCCCTGTGACTGCTTGGTTTCCTCCAACATTCCACAACATGCAAGTGTAACGTTCCGTTATATTGGCTCGTGTATGTCTAGGGGAAATCTCACCCAGCACCCGCCTCAACAATCCCCACAGGGTCGGTCGCCGCCCGAATCAATCCCATACATCAATCATCAGCCAGACACCCAGTAAATTTTAACAAGTACACTTTATAGATATTACTAATTCTACGACATTAATATAAATTCGATACAGAAAGGGAAGTAATGGAAAAAAAAAGGCGCCAACACTTATCAAAGTCCAAGTTACTCGTGCGCAACCTTTGGAGCTCAATCGATTCCCGACGACCACCCGGATCCTGTCGACTCATGGCTCGGGACCACCCGAAGTGATCAACCAGAGCCTCTCCGCACGTCCGCCGTCCTCCTCGTCTCCCCTCCGACTCCCCGTCTCCCCTCCGTCCTCCCCGTCTCTCCTCCGACTCCCTGCCAAAAACCCGTCCCTAGTCATATGATTACAGCATTGTATCCGAAAATAAAACGATACATGACCACCCATTGGCTATTAGCACCCTGCTGTCTGTATTAACCCAAGCAACTGTCTAGCTAGAGACTTTCATAGCATTCCCCAGTATAACATAACAAGAGAAGCCATTTTAAATTTAACAAAGAAGAAAGACCCCGTACACAAGTTAGTAGGTTCATTGGTCACACGGGTGTAATTGGGTGGCACATGCTTGATGGGCTGAAAGGATCTGTAACCATGCTCTAAATTAAAAATAAAAATAAGAGATTTTATTGAGAGGGTAAAACTCCTGCGTTGTTCAGTTGCATTTTCAAACAGTCAAGCAAAAGTAAAAAAAAAAGTCAAGTTTATTTTCTTATGTAACTCCTGACTGATGGAAGGGGGGAAGAAAGGAAAACGTCTGGGGTTGGAGGGGTCTTTGATTATGTTGGCTGCTTTCCTGAGGCATTGGGAAATGGAGGAAGATTATAAAATATTTGAATGAGATACATAACATTATGTGAAGTCCCGAAGAAGGGTCTTGGCCTGAAATGTCGACTTTCAGTTCTGTAGTTGCTGCCTAACCTGCTGAGTTCCTCCAGAAATTTTTGTGTGTTGCATTATATTTCCAGCATCTGCAGATTTACACATGATCCAGAGGAGTACATGTAGAGTAGGATGCAGGAAACTTTTCTCCTTATCAGTGGTGAAACCAGGGTGCCTAGATTTAGGGGAAGGGAAAAGGGATTTAGAGGGGATCAGAAGGAAATGTTTAGACTGGCACTGAAATTTCGCAGGCATAGAGGGAAGAGGACAAGCAATGGATATGATGGCCTGCAGAACCTGTTTTTGTGATGTAAAATTTTATGACTCCAAAATGTAAGCACTGAGAAGGTTAGCTGGCTTCCGTGGACAGAGAAACCAAGTTAACCTTTCAGGTCAGCAGACCTTTGTCAGAATGGGGGAAGAGAGCAAATGCTGCTATTAATGTCTGGAAGGAGAATGAGGGAGGTTTAGGGTTTAGGAAGGTTAAGGAGGATATATCTGAAAGAGTTTGGAGTATTGGGAGTGCTCATGGCTAGGTGTGAGGAAATAGGTTACAGGCGATGTGGCATTTCTCCAAGGGCTAGAAGACACAATGGTCTTCAGTATTGCAAGGCAACACAGACTTGGTGCTGACTGTAATTAGGAGATCAATATTCCACTAAGAATTGCATTGCACAAGGAGTGACATCACTAACAGAGATCATAAGGGAATCAAGAGATCATGCAGGCCATGATCCTGAGGTGTAATGGAAGACAGAACATAGAACAGTACAGCACAGTATGGGCCCTTCAGTCCATGATGCTGTGCTGACCAATATAATAAAGGAAAATCAGCCTTGATCTTGTTCAACGGTGAAGCAAACATGAGGGCCCAGGTGGCCTCCTCCTTTGTCTATTTCTTACACTTTTAAATGAAGGTGATAGTTACTGACCATAAGACCATAAAACATAGGAGCAGAATTACACCTTTCTATCATGGCTGATTTATTATCTTCCTCAACTCCATTCTCCTAACTTCTCCCCATAAACTTTGACACCCCAACTAACCAAGAAACTATCAACAGTTGCTTTGAATATACTCAATAGCTTAGGCTCCAAAGCCATATGTGGCAAAGAATTCCACAGATTCACCACCCCTGGGCTCCTCATATGATTCCCAGAATCATTCTCGTGAACCCCCTTTGGACCTCTCCTTTGCCAGCACATCTCTTCTTAGGTAAGGAGGCCAAAAATGCTTACCATGAGATCTAATGAGGTCCAAATGAAGTCTAACCAATGCCTTATAAAACCTCAACATCACATCCTTGCTCTTATATTCTACTCTTTGAAATGAATGATAATGTTGCATTTGCCTTCCTTACCACCGACTCAACCTCCAAGTTAACCTTAAGAGAATGCTGCAAGTCCTTTTGCTCCTCTGAGGGTTCTCCCCATTTAGAAAATAGTCTATGCCTTTATTCTCTTTACCAAAGTGCATGACCAAACACTTCCCTATGCTATAATCCATCTGCCACTTCTTTCCCATTCTCCCAATCTGCCCAAGTCCTTCTGCAGATTCTCTTTGTATCATCTTCAGACTTGGCCACAAAGCCATCAACTTCATCATCCAAATCATTGATATAAAATGTGAAAAGCAGCAGTCATAATACCCAGTGGAATATTAGTAGTTACCAGCAACCAACCAGAATAGGCCCCCTTGATTCACACTCCTTGCTTCCTGCCAGTTGACAATCTTCTATAGATGCTAGTATTTTTCCTGTATTACCATGAATTCTTACCTTGTTAAGCAGCCACATGTGCGGCAGCTTGCCAAAGGCCTGAAAATACAAGTACACAACATCCACTGACTTTCCTTTGCCTGTTACAGTGCCTATAAGAGGAACTCACCCCCTCCACCGGGAGTTTTCATG
The DNA here is from genome assembly GCF_030028105.1 of Mobula birostris. Classification (NCBI taxonomy): domain Eukaryota; kingdom Metazoa; phylum Chordata; class Chondrichthyes; order Myliobatiformes; family Myliobatidae; genus Mobula; species Mobula birostris. The sequence continues at coordinate 42,552,619 of NC_092387.1, forward strand.
TTTTATTGCTTTACAAAATTGAATCACAGTGGATTGAATTTGGCTTTTATGACATTGATCAGCAGAAAAATACTCTTTCATGTCAAAGTAAAAACAGATCTCCAAAGTGATCTAAATTAATTACAAATATAAAACACAAAGTAACTGATTGTGTAAGCATTCCTCCCCCCGCCTTTAATATGACACACCAAATCATCACTGGTGCAGGCAATTGGTTTTAGAAGTCACATAATTAGTTAAATGGAGATCTCCTGTGTGCAGTCAAGTTGTTTCAATTGATTGTAGTAAAAGTACACCTGTATCTGGAAAATCCAACCACCAGTGAGTCAGTATCCTGACAAAAAACTATACCATGAAGACAAAAGAACACTCCAAGTGACTCCACATAAAGGTTTATTGAAAAGCTCAAGTTAGGAGATGGATACAAGAACATTTCCAAGTCACTGAATATCCCGGTTAAGTCAACCATCAAGAAATGGAAAGAATGTGGCACAGCTGTAAATCTGCCTGGAGCAGGCCCTCCTCAAAAATGGAGTCACTGTGCAAGAAGGGGAATAGTGAGGGAGGCCACCAAGAGACCTATGATATCTCTGGAGGAGTTACACGTTTTGGTGGCTGAGATGGGGAGACTGCATATACAGCACTTGTTGACCGGGCGTTTCAGCAGTCACAGTTTTATGGGAGAACGGCAAAGAGAAAGACACTTGGGGTGGGTGGGGGGGGGGGGGGGGAACGCATGAAATCTTGGCTAGAGTTTGCCAGAAGGCATGTGGGAGACTCTGAAATCAGCTGGAAGAAGGTCCTAAGGTCTAATGAAACCAAAATTGAACTTTTTGGCCATGAGACTAAGCACTTTGTTTGCCTTAAGTCAAACACTGCACATCAAAAATATACCATCCCTATTGTGAAGCGTGTGGTGGCTACATCATGCTGTGGGGATATTTCACAGCAGCAGGCCCTGGAAGACTTGTGAAGGTACAGGGTAAAATGAATGCAGCAAAATATAGGGAAATCCTGCAGTAACATCTGATGCAGTCTGCAGGAGAACTGTGACTTGGTAGAAGATTTGTTTTCCAGAAAGACGATGACACCAAGCATAAAGCCAAAGATACAAGGAATGGCTTAACACAACAAAGTTAATATCCTGGAGTGGCCAAGTCAGAGTGCAGACCTCAATCCAATTGAGAATTTGTGGCTGGACTTGAAAAACGCTGTTCACTCATGCTCCCCATGCAATCTTACAGAGCTTGAGCAGTTTTGTTTAGAGGAATGGGGAAAAATTGCAGTGTCTCTATCAGATGTGCAAAGCTGATAGAGACCTATTCACACAGACTCAAGGATGTAATTGCTGTCAAAGGTGCATCTGCTAAATACTGACTTGAAGGGAGTGAATACTTAAGCAATTAACTATTTTATTATTTATATTTGCAATTAATTTAGATCGACTTCCGGAGATCTGTTTTCACTTTGACACAAGAGAATCTTTTTCTGTTGATCAGTGTCAAAAAAAGCCAAATTAAATCGACTGTGATTCAATGTTGTAAAACAATAAAAACATGAAAAGTTCCAAAGGGGTTGAATACTTTTTATAGGCACTGTACCTCCTCAAAGAATTCCAACTGAATTGTTATGCAAGATTTCCTCTTAAGGAAATCCTGCTGACTCTGTCCTACTTTATCATGTGTCTACAAATACCTCGAAACCTCACCCTTAATAATGAACTCCAAGCATCTTGCCAACCTCAGAAGTTAAGCTAACAGGCCCAAAATTTCCTGTTGTCTGCATCCCTCTCTTCATAAAACGTGGGATGACATTTGCAATTTTCCAGCCCTCTGGAACCATTATAGAATTTAATAATTCTTGCAAGGCAATTACCAATGCCTCCACAATCTCTTCAGCTATCTCTTTGTGAAACCTGGGATGTTGTCCATCAGGTCCAGGTGACTTATCTACCTTCAGATTTTTCAGCTTCTCAAGCACCTTCCACTTCCTAATAGCAACTACACTCAATTCTTCTGCGTTATCGAACTTCTGGCATACTGCTAGTGCCTTCCACAGGGAAGATGAAGCAAAGTACGTATTAAGTTCAACTGCTATTCCGTGGTTCCCCACTACTACCATTGTAGTGTTATTCTCTAGCCGTCCAAAATCAACTCTTGCCTCATTTTTATTCTTTATATATTTGGAAAAACTTTGGGTATCCTCTTTGACATAATTGGCTAGCTTGCCTTCATAGTTCATCTTTTCTCTCCTTATGTTTTTGGTTGCCCAATTTTAGTTTTTAAAAACGTCCCAATCCTCTAACTTTCCATTATTTTTTGCTATATTATATGCCCCCTCTTTTGTTTTTATGCTGTCTTTGACTTCCTTTGTCAGCCACGGTGCCTCAGCCTCCCTTTAGAATACTTCTTCATTAGAATGTATCTATCTTGCACCTTCCAAATTGTCCCCAGAAACTCTAGCCATTGATTTTCTGCTGTCATTCCTGCTAGTGCCCCCTTCCAATCAACTTGCCCAGCTCCTCTCTCATGCCTCTTTAATTCCCTTTACTCTACTGTAATACTGATACATCTGACTTTATCTTCTCCCTCTCAAAGTGCAGGATGAATTCTATATTATGATCACTGTCTCCTAAAAGTTACTTTAATTGAATTGACTTTATTACTTACATCCTTCATATCCATGAGGAGTAAAAATCTTTACTTTGTGTCTGTTCAAATGTGCAATCTGCAAGTATAGTAATTTATAATAAATATTATGTACAACAGGATAGTCGATATAACATAGAAATACAGTTGCGTCAGCATGAATTAAGCAGTCTGATGGCCTGGTGGAAGAAGTTGACCCAGAGCCTGTTGGTCCTGGCTTTTAACCTGCAGTACCATTTCTTGGATGGTAGCAGCTGGAACAGTTTGTGGTTGGGGTGACTCAAGTCTCCAATGATCCTTCGGGCCCTTTTTACACACCTGTCTTTGTAAATGTCTCGAATAATGGAAAGTTCACATCTACAGATGCGCTGGGCTGCCCACATCACTCTCTGCAGAGTCCTGCGATTGAGGGAAGTACAGTTCCCATACCAGGCAGTGATGCAGCCAGTCAGGATGCTCTCAATCATGCCCCTATAGAAAGTTCTTAGAATTGGGGGGTCCATACCAAACTTCTTCAACCGTCTGAGGTGAAAGAGGCACTGTTGTGTCTTTTTCACCACACAGACGGTATGTACAGACCATGTGAAATCCTTGGTGATGTGTATGCCAAGGAACTTAAAGCTGTTCACCCTCTCAACCCCAGATCCATGTGACTATAGGGGTTAGCCTGTCTCCATTCCTCCTGTAGTCCACAATCAGCTCCTTTGTTTTTACGATGTTGAGGGAGAGGTTGTTTTCTTGACAGCATCTTGTCAGGGTGATGACTTCTTCTCCGTTGGCTGCCTCATTATTATTTGAGATTAGGCCAATCAGTGTAGTGCCATCAGCAAATTTAATTAGCAGATTGGAGCTGTGGGTGGCGACACAGTCATGGGTATACAGAGAGTAAAGGAGGGCTCCCTTTAGGCTCCCTAATCAAATCTAGTTCATTACACAACACCCAATCCAGAACCTCCTTTCCCCGTTGGGCTGAACAGCAAGCGTCTCTAAAAGCTTCTCATAGGTGTCCTACAAATCGCTTCTGTTGGGATCCAGTGCCGACCTGATTTTCCCAATCTATCTGCATATTGATATCCACCATGGCTATCATAACATTACCCATATTGCATGCTTTTTCTACTTTCCATTGGAATTTATATCCTACATCCTGGCTACTATTCAGAGGCCTGTATATAACTCACATCAGGGTCTTTTTGCACTTTCAGTTTCTTAACTCTACCCACAAGGATTCTGCATCTTTCGATGTCATCTCTTGCTAAGAATCTGCTTTCATTCTTTACCAACAGAGCTACTGCATCCCCTCTACCTACCTGCCTGTATTTTTGATACAAGGTGTTTCCTTGGATGTTAAGCTCTGAACTATGATCTTCGATCAGCCATGACTCAGTGAAGCCCTCAACATCTTACCTGTCAACCTCAAATTGCGCTACAGGAACATCTACATTTCTCTTTCTACTGTGTCCATTCAGATATAAAGTCTGTATTCATCACCCTTTTCAATTTCCCCCCATTAAGCTTTAACTTTTACCACTGACTTCAATTTTGCCCTGTCATCTGCCTGTCCTTCCTCACAGTCTCAAACACACAATGCATTGACTTGTATACCAATTGCCCCAACTCTCAGGTTCCAGTCCCCCTGCCAAATTAATTCAAACTCTCTCCAAAAACTGGCAACCTGCCCACAAGGATACTGGTGCCCCTCCTGTTCAGGTGTAACCTGTCATTTCTTATACAGGCTGAAGAGAAAAGTGCATCAGCAATGCAGAAGTCAATTCCTGATGGAGAAACCAGTCCTATCCCCAAACTGCCTCTCAAACCATTTCTATCACATTTAATCAGTTTTTATTGTCACAAAGCTAAAGCAAACAGCCATACTAAATTGAATTTTCAGGCCTGTATGTTTGCAGCACCAATGAGAATGAAATTATAAAAATGTGGTCAAAACAATCTAATTGCTTGAAGGGTAAACATGTTAAGTTGGGCTAAAAATTAGTTTAATTCAAGGTGGAATTTTAGCATAAATTTCTGGAACAAACACAGCTCTCCCTTTAGGATTTCACAGGTAAAAGGTGAGATCTAGACAGAAACGGAAGAAGTACATTTAAAGCACTCAGTCCTAATACATAAACAAAAGAGATTCTGGAAATCCAGAGTAATGTGTATTAAACACTGGAGGAACTCAGCATGTCAGGCAGCATCTATGGAAAGGAATAAACAGTCAACATTTCAGGCCAAGACCAGTTCTGATACAAATTGTTACTGTGTATAGTTTCCGACCAGCTCGAGACTGGATGGTATAGCTCCATATATGATTCACATTAGTGTCGCTTTCCCATACCAATTCCTTTATTCCTTTCTTATCCAAAATTTTATCAGTTCTGTCCTGACTATAACAGAGTCTCCAGCACTCTTAGGGAGAGCTTCTCCCGAAAGAAATTCTTATTTCAGTCCTGACTGTTCTGAAATTGTGACCTCTGCTTCAAGCAGCCCAACCAGGGCAAACCTTATCCCTGCATTGTTACCATGATCTGTAAGAATTTATATCTTTAAATGAGATTGTTTGCCATTCTTCTAAACTCAAGGGAGCACAAAACTCTGCAGATACTGGAGACCTTGCACAGCGTGCACACACACACACGACTGCTGGAGGAACTCAACATGTTAGGCCATGAAAGGAAATCAACAGTCAACACTTTTGCCAAAACCCTTCACCAGGACTGGAAAGGAAGGGGGCAGAAGCCTGAATAAGAAAACGGGGGGTGGGGATGGTGTGGAGGAATACAGGTTGGCAGGTGATAGGTGAGCCATCTCCTCTGCTTTAGAAACTGTAAACCCTCCATTCTACCTCAATTCTAAGGAAGGATTGCTGACCAGAAATGTTGATTAGTTTCTTTTTCTTTGGATGCCGCTTAAATGGCTGAGTCATTCGCGCATTTCTGTTTTGTTTCAGGCCCCGACATCTACAGCTTTATTTCATTTCTGGCCATTGTTTATGGTTTTACTATTACCTTAGATGAAGGCACAAGCTGACAGTCTCTAGTCCAGCATTCTGTCATCCAGCAACTCCCATGGCCGGCATGTTTTGAGTCTGTAGTACAGACTTCTAATTACTTACTTTATTGCACATTGAGTTTCAGTGTCTCATGCACAAGCCCAACCCCCCCCCCCACCTGAACACCAACACATTTCATTCCCTCAATTTTCAATACACTTTGCCTTTCTACTTTTCTATCACAACAGGATGACTTCCCATTTTTCCACATTATATTCAATCTGTGCCATCTTCTCTCATTCATTTAGCCTGTCTCCATCTCACTGAAGCCTCTCTGCATCTGACTCTCGCTGTTATAAGCCTCTTGGGTAGAGAATTTCAGATATTCTAAAGAAAGTAGTTTCTTTCTCATCTCTGAGATCGTTGTGTTCCTCCAGCAGATTGTTTGTTGCTCCAGATTGCAACATCCCTTGGGTCTCCTCTTCTCAGCTCCAAAGACAAATATCTTATTTTGTGACTGAAACCACATTCATTTTTACACCTATCCCATCAAATCCCTTAAGAATTTTGCATTTCCAATAAAATTGCTTCTTATTCTTCCAAAAGTAAGGGGGTTTGAATCTGCTTCAACTATTTTCATAGTCATAGTCACACTTTATTGATCCCAGGGGAAATTGGTTTTCGTTACAGTTGCACCATAAGTAATTAAATAGTAATAAAACCATAAATAATTAAATAATAATATGTAAATTATGCCAGGAAATGTTCAGGACCAGCCTATTGGCTCAGGGTGTCTGACCCTCCAAGAGAGGAGTTGTAAAGTTTGATGGCCACAGGCAGGAATGACTTCCTATGACGCTCTGTGTTGCATCTCGGTGGAATGAGTCTCTGGCTGAATGTACTCCTGTGCCCAACCAGTACATTATGTAGTGGATGGGAGACATTGTCCAAGATGGCATGCAACTTGGACAGCATCCTCTTTTCAAACACCACCATCAGAGGCCAAAGACAATCTATATGGATAAATAAAATCAGTGCTCTTAACCATGTTGGAATCAGATTGTATTATGATTATTGACTCCCACAATAGATCAGTTGATGCGGAAATCTTGAAAGTATTCAGCAGTGAGGCACCGTAGGCAGATAGAGAAACATATCATGTTTCAGTTCATTAGAACAGATCTGGTGCTCTCTGAACTGTTGAGAATTTCCACCATTTTTGTTTTTCTTTATTTCTGATGCCAGAACCTGCAGTGTTCTGCATTTCATTCCTTGATCTGGCTAAGAAATGGTTAAGACTGTTAACAGCAGGAAGGAGCCGGCACTTGTGGTAGCAACAGAGCAGGACTAGAGCGGGAAGAGGTCAGGAGAAATGCAGCAATGTGATAAGGATAGTTCAGAGCAGAAAAGGGTCAGGACTGTCGAAGGAATCCTGCAGGGAGAGTGCAGGCTTACTGCAGAAGGAACGTAGTAGAACCATGTATAGAGTCTGATTTCTTGGGTGGTGTGTAACCATGGACAATCTTTGCCTAATTCTTTGCTATTTAAGTATTATCAAACAAGATATCCATGAGGAAGTATTGGGTGCACATGTGAACAGGTAGTCCAGGAGCTCTTTAACAGAGCTGGAGGATTTACAGCTCAACAGGAAAATCAAGGTGCTGCATTCTGCGGAATGAAGCAAATCACAGATTGGTTCTCAGTCTACATACCTGTATCAGTAGTTCTGTCAATATTGTTGTGAGTTTGAAATTTGTTGGAAGTGTTCGGTACTTGTGCAACCTCTGTAAATACATGCAAAATGTTATTGTGGCATTCTCACCACTGAGGGCCCTTCCTCATCCCTAGTCCTTCGTCCTCCTGATCTGGGAGCATCTGTTGTCCCTCGATTGGGGGGGAAGTATAATTATTGCTGCCTTTTACCTTTCTCTCAGCAGTTACCCAATGGCTTGACCCCCACCCCTCACTGATGAGCTACTCAATTTCCACTGGCTGCCGGCTGCCATCAGGTCTGGGTACCCAACTACCGCTCTCCTGTGGTTGGCTGCCACAGACAAAGACCATGAGCAGCACAGGGTCCCTCCAGACTGAAGTGGCTGACTTCACCAAGAGGTTAAACAAGCAAGATGCTGGAGGCACGCAGTGGGCCGGGCATTATCTGTGGAGAGAGATGGATTGTTGATGCTTTTGGGTGGAGAACTGTCAGCTTTCATCTGAACTGTCCAGATTGTGCTGGGAGATTTAGGGGAAGTCTGTTATTCTGTTTTGTCCAGAGATGATTGGAAGTGTGAAGGTGTTTCACTGACATGCAATGTAGCAATAGTAAAAGTCACTGTGTTTATTACTCCATGCGGCTGGTTGTAGCAGCGAGAGCAGAATGTCAGAAGCTTAGCCTGGGGCAGTGTTCACAGTAAGACATCGTGAAGGTCAGTGCTTCATCTTAAACCATGGTCAAAAGTGAGGGTCTCAGTATGACTGCTGTGAGGTGCTCGGAACATCCTTGCACAGATGCAGCTCTCAGTGAAGTGTTGGCTTGTGCTTCCAACCACAACTCCAGTATTTAGGGCCAGAGTTGTAAACACAAACACAGAGAAGACAGAGCCTTCCCGGCCACTCTGTATGATTGACACAGTTGTACAGAGACGTACACAAGAACTCTCTCTCTCATACACACACACACACACACACACACACACACACACACACACACACACACACACACACACACACACACACACACACACACACACACACACACACACCCTCTCTTGCGCGTAATCTCCATACTTTCTCCCACACACACAGACTGGATAAGAACCAGTGAGCAGATTGAGGCTCATGACAATCTCTATCAATCTAAACCTTTCTCACTAATAAATTTTGATCAGAACATTTAATTCATTTGTGCAGTAACCTCACCAAACATCATTTCAACTCATTAGTGCCAACTACTTCATTAGTTAATTAAACAAGTGACGGTCTGAATCAGAACAAAGTGGTTTATTTGATGGGAAGATTAAGGAGGCTTCCTCCTACTTGAACATTGAGTCTAAATTGGGTAGAGGAGCAATATAACCCAGGGCTACAGATCTCACACCATTAAAAATATCAGAGCAAGTTAATGAGGCCTTAAAACACAAACTAAGCTGCAAGGATCACTTGTAGAGCAGAATTAAAAAGCAAAGAGGCTACGTTAACCCAGAACAGCCCATGCTGAGACCACATTTCACATACCATGGACAGGTCTTAACTGCATATTGCATACTGACAATGGAGAAGGAGTAAAAAGAGATTCACAAGATGATACCAGAACTGAGAAATTATGTTCATCACAAAATCATGCACAGGTGGGGACTCTGCCCTCTGGGAAACTAGACCGACACCTTTTAAAAATTCAAAGTGCTGATCTAGGGGAAGAAAACATGTTTCCATTTGTAGGGATCTAAAACTGGAAATGACAGACAGAAATGCTTACTAATAAACCCAACAGGGAATACCGAGCATAGATTAAATCAGGAGTGGGCTGATGTGCACACATGTAGGAGACGGCTCTTTACCGAGAGAGTAATTAGATTAGGGAAATCACTGCCACAATGAGTAGTTATGCCAAATAACATTGACATGAGGGGAAGCAGAGCCTTTGACTATTTTACTTAAGGCAGAGTTAGATAGTTTTTTAATAAACAAATGTTACCGTGGGTAGCAGAGAAAGTGAGACAGCGTGGTAGCATAGTGCTTAATGCAACACTATTACAGTGCCAGCTGTAAGATCAGAGTTGTCTATAGGGAGTTTCTACAGTGCGTTTTCCCCACAAACATGCAAGTTTCCTTAGGGTGCTCCAGTTTCCTCCCACATTCCAAAGATGTATGTACAGTTAGGGTTAGTAAGTTGTGGCCATACTGTTTTGACGCTGATTTGATTGGACGCGAACAATGCGTTTCTCTGCGTGTTTCGATGTACATGAAACAAGTAAAGCTAATCTTTAAAGTGGAATTGATAGTCATCAGTCATTTATTAAATGGCAGAGCAGGGTGGCCTTCCCGATTTGTATGTCCATTTGTAAGCTCTCAAGAAGAGGCTAGAAAAGTTCATTAAAGGAGGGAAGATTGGGTGGATACATTGATGGGGTTTGATTAAGGAGTTGTTAAGATGGAGCATAAACCAAAGCTTTGACCAGTAGCTTATGTGCACTCCTGTTAACTTTATCTTTCTCCCCAGGCAAACCCCATCTCCAGTCTCACATATCCAACAGACATTGTTTACTGATCCTAACTCAGACCAACCAGCCTCCACACCCACAGTCCTTCATCAACTCTGATCCCTGGCCAATCCACAGAATTCCGGGCTCATCACCTACTCTTGACATTGATCCAGTCCTTCATCCTAACACTCACCAGTGCTCCCCAGCCTGAATGTGCTCACTCTGCAAATGGTGAAAAAAAGCTCAGAGTCCACTTTATCAGATGCAATGCGTTGACGCTTGGGTGAGATATAATTATGTTGCTGGAATGCAACATGTGGAGGAGGTGCTATCCCCTGTACTACCCAACTCTAATATGCCTCTTTAGTTACTGTGCACATTCTAGACCTTGTTACATGTATCTCATAAACACAAAAATATACTATATACAGTACACAATCACATGCACATATACACTCAAATTTTCAATATGTGAAGTACACACACCCACATAACATCCACCATGGATTTATGAATCATTCAGAGACCACACACACACACACACACACACTCACTCTCATTCAGTATATATTACAATTCCATTCACACACATACACAATGCACACTCAAGGTGTGGCACGGTGGCACAGTGAGTAGCACAACGCTTTACAGTACCAGCAACCCTGGTTCAATTCCTGCCATTATCTGTGAGGAGTTTGTGCGTTCTCCCCGTAACAGTGTGGCTTTCCTCTGTTCCTCCAGTTCCCTCCCACAGTCCAAAGGTATACAGGCTGGTCATTGTAAATTGTTCCGTGATTAGGCTAGGCGGTTAAATCGGGAGTTGCTGGGCGGCATGGCTCAAAAGGCTGGAAGGGCCTATTCTGTGCTGTATCTCAATAAAATAAAATAAATTTTAAAAATTTGAATCAATAATGTGGCACATAAATACAAGATATACAAGGGGTGATTGAGAAGTTCGTGGCCTAAAGTAGAAGGAGATGAGGAGAAACTTCAAACTTCCTGCATTTTCACTCAGAGAGCGAACTGCACGTAATGAGAGCTGTATCTCATCTCCTTCTACCGTAGGCCACAAACTTATCAATCACCCCTGCTGTGGACCACTTCTACAAAGAAGGGATTCATATGCTCCATGACCGCTGGACTAAGTGTGTACATGTAGAAGGGGACTGTGTTGAAAAATAAATGTGCTAGGTTTCCTAAAATTGACTCCTTCTACCTTAGGCCACAAACTTATCAATCACCCCTCGTAAGTGATTCAATCACATATTTCTTTATTTAACTGTTCTCATGATATAGACCTTTCTGTCAGCACCTACATGTATTATCTATTTTAATTGCCCTGAAAAGAGAAGACAATGAAGTCCAGCATCTCCAATTTGTCTTGGCTTTCTGCTTTTATTTAGAAGTCCATCACATAGTTGGTTAAAGATGGGCAAGTCTTGCTCCCCAATGGACGTTAGTGAGCAGATTAGTTCTATAACAATGTGAAAGTTTCATAGTTACCATCACTGAAACTAGTTTTAAGATATATTTAGTTTCTTGAATATAAATTTCCCCACTGTGGTGGTGGGATCCAGGCTTATGTCTCTAGATCAATGGTCCAAAACATTGGCTGTTTATCCTGTAATTTAATTACTGCTTGTCATGCAAACTTGATATATACTGTAAATAATAAAACTGCATGCAATATGCCAATCATACAAGTTGTCATATGCCACCACAGCAATATATGAATAACACAGTGATACATGATACACAGTATATGAATCATGCAATATATCAGTAACAAAAAAAAACAGCCTCAACCTCAGACCAATACATCAAACAGACAGACTAACAAACACTCTATTCTAAAACTGCCTGAAGTATTTCTTCCTCACTTTAAACCAGGGTTGGTGAGATCAAATGTAGTTTCTGTAGATGTGTCTTGCATTGCCCTGAGCATTCATTGACCAACCATATGCTGGGTGGTGAGTCCAAAAGTTAGCCAAGCTTGTCTGCAGTGGGAACTGGTGCTCTCCATCTAGAATCAATTCCCACTGTTAGCTGAGATCAACTCAGGCCAGGAGTTTAAGCTGAGTCTCCCAAGAGCTGGGAGCTATCTTTCTGTACCAGATTTACTCTTACACCATCAATGTAATAGAGAAAGGGACCAAACAGATAGCTCTGCCAGTGAGGCATCTCACTCAATTAACTTGCTGCCGAACTTTAAATTGACACTATCAGCCAAATTTAGGAATCAATTTCTTTGTGTTTGAAGAACTTTTCAGTACATTTTGTTCCACTGGTTGCTTGCCCATTCTTTGCAATAACTAAAAGACAAAGCCAGTTGAAACGCTCCAACTTTTTAACAATTGCAATGGGGATCTGGGTCACCAGTACAGAGACACTCAGACCTCCATCGCGAGTCCTTGAATGTACAAGCACTGTTACTAATACATGAAAATGAATGTATAACGTAGAACAGTGCCGCACTGTACAGGCCTTTTGGCCAACCTTGTGCCAATCTTGATGCCAATTTATACTCAATGTCTTCCTGTGTATCATTCTTAACCCTCTATTCTCTTCATCCTTTCATAGTCATAGTCATACTTTATTGATCCCGAGGGAAATTTGGTTTCATTACTGTTGCACCAACCAAGAACAGAGTATAAATATAGCCATATAAAACCATAAATAATTAAATAGTAATATGTAAATTATGCCAGGAAATAAGTCCAGGGCCAGCCTATTGGCTCAGGGTGTCTGACCCTCCAAGGGAGGAGTTGTAAAGTTTGATGGCCACAGGCAGGAATGACTTCCTATGACGCTCTGTGTTGCATCTCAGTGGAATGAGTCTCTGGCTGAATGTTCTCCTGTGCCCAACTAATACATTATGTAGTGGATGGGAGACATTGTCCAAGATGGCATGCAACTTGGACAGCATCCTCTTAATATTCATGTGTCTATCTAAAAGCCTCTTAAACTCCACAAAACTCCTTGCTTCCATTACTACCCTTAGCAATCCATTCCAAGCATCTACAAGTCTGTGTGTATAAAATGTTCCCCTCACATTGCCTTTAAACATCCACCCTGGGGAAAAGTTCTATTTGTCTACCATATTTAAGACTCAATTTGTATATCCTCTTTCAGTCTCCCTCAACTTCCCATACTCTGGAGAGAACAACCTAATTTTGTCCAATCTTTCCTTACAGCTCATGGTCTCTAATCCAGACAGCTTCCTGGTAAACCTCTTCTGCATCCTTTCCACAGTCTCCATTACCTTTCTATAACAAGGAGGGCAGAACTGCACAAAATACCACTGGTCATGGACCTCCAGCCAGAGAAACAGTTTTTTTTTTATTTCTCTCTCTCTCTCTCTCTCTCTCTCTCTCTCTCTCTCTCTCTCTCTCTCTCCCTCTCCCTCTCCCTCTCCCTCTCCCTCTCCCTCTCCCTCTCCCTCTCCCTCTCCCTCTCCCTCTCCCTCTCCCTCTCCCTCTCCCTCTCCCTCTCTCCCTCTCCCTCTCCCTCTCCCTCTCCCTCTCCCTCTCCCTCTCCCTCTCCCTCTCCCTCTCCCTCTCCCTCTCCCTCTCCCTCTCCCTCTCCCTCTCCCTCTCCCTCTCCCTCTCCCTCTCCCTCTCCCTCTCCCTCTCCCTCCCCCTCTCCCCCTCTCCCCCTCTCCCCCTCTCCCCCTCTCCCCCTCTCCCCCTCTCCCCCCTCCCCCTCTCCCCCTCTCCCCCTCTCCCCCTCTCCCCCTCTCCCCCTCTCCCCCTCTCCCCCTCTCCCCCTCTCCCCCTCTCCCCCTCTCCCCCTCTCCCTCCCCCTCTCCCTCCCCCTCTCCCTCCCCCTCTCCCTCCCCCTCTCCCCCTCTCCCTCTCCCTCTCCCTCTCCCTCTCCCTCTCCCTCTCCCTCTCCCTCTCCCTCTCCCTCTCCCTCTCCCTCCCCCTCTCCCCCTCTCCCCCTCTCCCCCTCTCCCCCTCTCCCCCTCTCCCCCTCTCCCCCTCTCCCCCTCTCCCCCCTCCCCCTCTCCCCTCTCCCCCTCTCCCCCTCTCCCCCTCTCCCCCTCTCCCCCTCTCCCCCTCTCCCCCTCTCCCCCTCTCCCTCCCCCTCTCCCTCCCCCTCTCCCTCTCCCTCTCCCTCTCCCTCTCCCTCTCCCTCTCCCTCTCCCTCTCTCTCTCTCTCTCTCTCTCCCTCTCTCTCTCCCTCTCCCTTCCTCCCTTCCTTCCTTCTATGGACAAGACAGTTCTGAATTCAAAGTTGCAATTTATCCTGGATTTCATTCATTTTATCCTCTGAATAAAGCTACCATGAGGGATCTTATCAAATACCTTAATAAAGTCCATGTAGATAATGTCCATTGCCTTACCCTCATCAAGCACCTTTGTTAAGCCCTCACCAAGTCGATCCAGATTATAAGACATGACTTGCTGTGCACAAAGCCATGCTGACTGGCCATAAGTAAGCCATGCCTTTCCAAATGCATATAAATCCTATCCCTCATCCTCTCCAATTGTTTCCCAACAACTGATGTGGGGTTCACTAGCCTATAATTACCTAGAGTTCCTATTTCTTTCCATGAAAAACGGTACAATATTTGTTACTCTCTACTCCTTTGGGAACTTGCCTGTTTCTGGTGAATCCATGAAGATTCTGATCCAAGCGCCAGCGATCTCCTCACTTGATTCTTCCACTATTCTGGAATACCATACATGCTATCAAGTCCTGGGAAATTTTCTATCTTAATGTTTTACAGAAGACCCAGCTCTACATCCTACTTCAGCTTAAAATATCCCAGCACATTAGCATGCCCCACCTTGCTTTCACTATCTTGTAGTTCCTTCTTCTCAGTAAGTACCAAAACAAATTGTTAATTTAATACCTCAGCCACCTGCGCTGACTCCAAGCAGAAATTTATCTCCTTTATCCTCGAGTGATCCTACCTTCTTCTTAGTTATCTGCTTCTTAATATAAAATACTTTGGGATTCTCCTTGATCCTGTATATCAAGATCTTCTGGCTTTCCTAATTGCTTGATTGAGTATGTTTTGCTATCTTCATATTCCACAAGGGCCCAACCTGGTTTTAGCCTCCTAAGCATCATGTATGCATTCTTTTCCTTCCTGACTGAATTTTGGATCTCTTGAATTATCCAAGATTATCCTTGCCAGACTATCCTTCTCTTTGCTCCTTGCTGGAACATGCAGATCCTGGACTTTAAACATCTTCCGCATGTCAGAAACACAAGAATTTCTGCAGATGCTGGAAATCTAGAGCAACACACACAAAATGCTGGAGGAATAAACAGTCAACATGTTCGGTTGAGACCCTTCATCAGGAAGGTTTGTCCCTCACCTTTCCAGTCAGCAATTCCTTTATCTCTACAGGTGCTGCTCGACCTGCTCAGTTCCTCCAGCAGATAGCTTGTTACAATATAATCATTTGTTCATTATATGCTGTGTCATGGTCTTTCCATGGCCATGATTGTTCTTGGCAAATTTTCCACAAAAGTGGTTTGCCATTGCCTTTTTCTGGGCAGTGTCTTTGCCAGACTGGTGACCCCAGCCATTATCAATACTCTTCAAAGACTGTCTGCCTGGGGTCAACGTTCACAAAACCACGACATAATATGCGCCAGTTTCTCATACGACCATCCAGCCCCTGCTCCCATGGCTTCCTGCGAATCCTGATCAAATGGCTAAGCAGGTGCTACACCTTGCCCAAGGGTGATCTGCAGGCTAACAGAGGGAAAGAGTGCCTTACACCTCCTTTGGTAGAGACGTATCTCCATCCCACCACCCAACAATATCAAAGTATCATAAAGACCATAACATCTGTAACTTTTACATCAATTCCCTATGATCATACTACTAACCAAACTTAGAATGAGTCTCCATGTGTTTGAGGGACATTTAAGGAAATTTCCAGTTACATTTTGTCCCACTGTATGTTTTCCCATTCTCTGCAGTCAACGTTCAAAAGAGAACTGGCTTCAAAGTGCAAACCACATGACTGTGGCCACCTTGCTCTCATCTTTACTTACTGTAGAATATTTGATAGTCTGTTACTGAGTCACAAATATAGGAATAATGGCATCCAAACAGATGCCAGTTTATTCAGAACCTCTAGACCTTGTGTGGTATGTGGGCACAAATGACCTTACTACACAAGTGAGAAAACTTCCACGCTGTGAAAGGCAAGATAATGCTGTCAGCTTTATTTTATAATTTGTAGTTATTTTATAGCCTTGCCCTGCAGTGCTGCCTAGGAACAATGAATGTCACGTAATATAAAACAGTGATAATAAACCAGATTTTGATTTAACAATCTGCCGATGTGCTCCACTAAAATTGAGGCGAGAAGACTGCAACTAGCGGGGCACTGTCTACGCCACCCCGAGCTACCTGCCAGCCTAGTCATCATATGGGAGCCCAAGCACGGGAGGATGAACCCTGGGTGCCCTCCCAAGACTATGGTCAACACGCTCCTAGAAGACAGCGGCGCGGCTAATGTAGATGAACTGAGCACACTGATGAGGGAGAGGGAGAAGTGGAGAGTCTGTCATCGTGCCCGATGCCGGCCCCCTAGACCTTAGTCGACGTAGTAGTAGTAGTAGTTGATTTGACACCGTACGATGTTCCTGGAATGGAAGATCTACCATTATGTCCATATTGTGTCCAGGATTATGTCCAGCAACAGTTAGAGCAGAGACTTTCCCCTACTGTTCTTTGCTTCTCCTGATCCATTGTCTGGGACAGGTGGGTCACACTGTGAGATCACACACATTTGTCTGAGTTAGAACATAGAACATTGCAGCACAGTATAGGCCCTTCAGCCTATCAAGTTATGCTGACATTTTAATCTACTCCAAGATCAATCTATCCCATCTCTTCTACATACCCTTACATTTTCTATCACCCTCATGCCCATGTTATCTATTTCTCAAAACCTCTATGCGGAAGTCCTGCATTTAACTCTGGAGCTGGGTCTTGCCTCACCAGTCATCACTAGGCTCTAGTTACATGGGAACTGTTGATGGTGTTAGATTACTGTGGGGCTAAAGATATTGATCTCCTTAGACAATGACATAGTCTGTGCCCCTGTGAAACAAGGCATGAACGACATTTAAAAATGGATTAATAACTGGCAAGTAATTTTCACACCTTGCAGGGGCTTGTCAATGAGGTGTCCAGCAAGGGAGAAATGTTGATTTCTCCTTGATGCTTTAAAAGGATTCCTGTTATCCTGCCCCTTGCTAACAGCATCCCAAGGGTTATACTGCAGCTCAAAAACTGATCACAGTGTGGACATTCACAGTATGTACTAACTTCCGAAAACTAATCCACACTTTCTAAGATATGTCAGGAGTTTTACGGAATACCTTGGATTAATCTAGATGTGTGCAGCTTCAAAACATTCGGACTACTTGGCAAATGCAGGACACTACCGTTCACCGCTGTTGTAATGAGTAATAGTCAAAGATTCAAATTACATTTACTATCAAGGTATGTATGCAGTATACAACCTGGAGGTTTGTCTTCCCCACAGACAGCCACGAAGCAAAGAAAACCATGGAACCTGTTCAAAGAAAAAGAAAATCATCAACCCTCCCCCCGCCACGTGCAAAAAAACCCGTACAAACAGCAACAAAAAAAAAGAGAGAAAAACACAAAATGCAAGGAGTCCAGGCATGTATCTCAACTTGTGTGCTGCCTCTTTTGTTTTCCTTCTTTTCCTCCCTGTCTTTGGCAGTGGAGTAAGTGCCCGGCCTGTTCTCCTCCTTGGCATCTCACAAATCCTATATTCTTTTGCTTATTTTCTTATTCTCTAATTTCTCACAGTATCCATTCACCAGATTGCTTTGTCTGCGGCTTATTCACATGGGTCATCCGGGTTTCACCCTGTCAGAGACATACACTTCCACCACCCTCCCTACTGTTAGTTCAAAGTTCAAGGTAAATTTATTATCAAAGTATGCATCTGTCACCATATACTACCCTGCGTTCATTTTCTTGGAGGCACTTACTGTAGAATGATAGAATAAAATCAGTGAAAAACGACACACACAGACTGACAAGCAGCCAATATGCAAAAGAAGGCAAACTGTTCAAATACAATATTATTATATTTATTTTTATTTTTTCTCAGCTCAAGCTGGTAAAAGCTGAGGTATGGGCTTAGCCAAGCACACTCATTTGTCAATTGTTTGGAACTTTTGAACTATTCTAGTGATGTTTACTATTGTGGCTTTCTGAAGATTTACAACGATATTACTGTGTCGGGCTAATTGTTTAATGCTATTGTGTGGTGCCTTTGGGATGATATCGGTGGTAGGTACCACTACTGGGACAATGTATACCCTGTTCACGTTCCAAAGTCTTTCAATTTCCTCTTTTAATTCAGCAGAATTCTGGTGTTTTTCACTTATTGACTTTTTGATGATTTAAATTTTATTGAATTCTTTTACAAATTTTTTCCCGAACCCTTGAGTCAGTGTTGAAATTATGTAAATCACTGCTTACAAAACATAAAATTATCCATAAAATAAAAAACAAACATGGCAGAAATAAATATCAATATAATAACCATGAGTGTCTATTTAGACTTGTAATAACATAAAAGACTGCCATTCAGCAAGATGCTTCACCACTATTACCCACTTATTGATTTCTGTAAGTCATGTGTGTTTGGAATGACTATATCTATTAAATAAATTGTTCTTGCTTGTTTATCCTGTATTATTATATCCAGACGGTTATTATGGATTGTCCTATCTGTAATAACTGATTGGTCATAATATAATCTGTGGCATTCTGACTCTAAAACTGGATCAGGCTTGTATTTATAGTAAGGTGTGATTTCATTTATGAGTTGGTATTTTAAGGCAAGATTTTGATGAATGATTACTATCATTATTATTATTATTATTATTATAAATACAAGCCTGGTCCAGTTTTAGAGTCAGAAGGCCACAGCTATTTAAGAAGGGTGGGAGGCAGCAGAAAGGAAACTATAGACCTGTTAGCCTGACATCAGTGGTTGGGAAGTTGTTGGAAACAATTTTTAGGGATGAGATTACGGACTACCTGGCGGCACATGACAAGATAGGCCAAAGCCAGCATGGTTTCCTGAAAGGAAAATCCTGCCTGACAAGCCTACTGCAATTTTTTGAGGAAATTACAAGTAGGGTAGACAAAGGAAATGTAGTAGACGTGGTGTACTTGGATTTTCAGAAGGTCTTTCACAAGGTGTTGCACATGAGGCTGCTTAGCAAGATAAGAGCCCATGGAATTATAGGGAAGTTACTAGCGTGGGTGGAGCATTGGCTGGTCGGCAGAAAACAGAGAGTGGAAATAAAGGGATCCTATTCTGGCTGGCTGCTGGCTACCAGTGGAGTTCCACGGGGGTCAGTGTTGGGACTGCTGCTTTTCACAATGTAGGTCAATGATTTGGGCTACGGTATTAATGGATTTGTGGCTAAATTTGCCAATGATATAAAGATAAATGGTGGAGTGGGTAGTGTTGAGGAAACAGGAAGCCTGCAGGGAGACTTAGATAGTTTAGGGGAATGGGCAAAGAAGTGGCAAATTAAATACAATGTTAGGAAGTGTATGGTCATGCACTTTGGTGGAAGAAATAAATGGACAGTAAATAAATAAATGGACATTTAGATGGGGAGAGAGTTCAAAATGCAGAGATGCAAAGGGACTTGGGAGTCCTTGTGCAAGATACCCTAAAGGTTAACCTCCAGGATGAGTCGGTTGTGAAGAAGGCGAATGCAATGTTGCCATTCATTTCTAGAAGTATAGAATATAAGAACAGGGATGTGATGTTGAGGCTCTATGAGGCACTTGTAAGACAACACTTGGAGTATTGTGTGCAGTTTTGGGCTCCTTATTTTAAAAAGAATATACTGACAATGGAGAGGGTTCAGAGGAGATTCACAAAAATGATCCCTGGAATGAAAAGTTTACCGTATGAGGAAAGTCGGGCAGCTCTTGGGCTGTATTCCCTGGAGTTCAGGAGAATGAGGAGGGATCTCATAGAAACATTCCAAATGTTAAAAGGCCTGAAGAGATTAGATATGGCAAAGTTATTTCCCATGATAGGGGATACTTCAGGATTGAAGGACGTCCTTTTAGAACTGAGGTGCGGAGAAATTACTTTAGTCAGAGGGTAGTAAATCTGTGGAATTTGTTGCCATGGGCAGCTGTGGAGGCCAAGTCATTGGGTGTATTTAAGACAGAGACAGATAGCCAGGACATCAAAAGGTATGAGGTGAAAGCAGGGGAGTGGGGATGACTGGAAGAATTGGATCAGCCCATGAATGAATGGTGGAGCAGACTCGATGGGCCAAATGGCCTACTTCTGCTCCTATATCTTATGGTCTTATCGTCTTATGACCTGCAATGGGCCCATAGTCCTCTACACCCCTACCATCCATGTGCCTATCCTAACTTCACTTAAATGTTGAAATCGAGATCCCATGCACCACTTGTGCTGGCAGCTTATTCCATGCTCACACAACCCTCTGAGTGAAAACGTTTCCCCTTATTTTCCCCTTAAACTTTTCACCTTTCACCCTTAATACATGACCTCTGGTTGTAGTCCCACCCAACCCCAGTGGAAAAAGCCTGCTTGCATTTACTACATCAATACTCTTCATAATTTTGTTTACCTCTATGAAATCTCCTCTCAATGTTCTACATTCTAAGGAATAAAGTCCAAACCTATTCAATCTTTCCTTAGAACTTAGATCCTTCAGACCCAGCAACATCCACAAAAATTTTCTCTGTACTCTTTCAATGTTATTGGCATCTTTCCTGTAGGCAGATGAGCAAAACTGCACACAATACTCCAAATTAGCCCTCATCAACATCTTATACAGTTTTAATATTACATCCCATCTTCTGTACTCAATACTTTTATTTAGGAAGGCCAATC
Organism: Mobula birostris; assembly: GCF_030028105.1. Lineage (NCBI taxonomy): Eukaryota > Metazoa > Chordata > Chondrichthyes > Myliobatiformes > Myliobatidae > Mobula > Mobula birostris. The sequence goes on from NC_092387.1 coordinate 42,573,380, forward strand.
TGGCAAAAGCTTTCTTTATGACCCTATCTTCCTGTGACACCACTTTCAATGAATTTTACGTTCCCAGATCTGTTTGTTCTACCACACTCCTCAGTGCCCTACAATTCACTGTTTAAGACCTACCCTCTTGGTCCTACTGCAATGCACCACCTGCCATTTTTCAACCCATTTTTCCAGTTGATCCAGATCCCTCTGCAAGCCATAATAGCCTTCCTTGTTGTCCACTACATCCCTAATCTTGGTGTCATCCACAAATTTGCAGATCCAGTTAAGCACATTATCATCCAGATTATGGATATAAACAACAACAGATCCAGCACTGATCCCGGCACCACTCCTCTAGTCACAGGCCTCCAGTCAGGGAGGCAACCATCTACTACCACTTTCTGGCTTCTCCCACAAACCCAATGTCTCATCCAATTTACCACCTCATCTTGATTGCTGAGCGAGTGAATCTTTTTAACCAACCTCCCATTTGGGACCTTGCCAAATGTTTTTCTAAAGTCCATGTGGACAACATCCACTACCTTGCCTTCATCCATTTTCCTGGTAACATCCTTAAAAACTCAATAAGATGGTTAGACATGACCTAACACGCACAAAGCCATGCTGACTATCCTTAACCAGTCAATGTCTATACTTATATATCAGGTCCCTTAGAATACCTTCCAATTACTTCCCCATAACTGATGTCAGACTCACCGGCCTATAATTTCATGGCTTATGTTTAGAGCCTTTCTTAAACAGCGGAACAACATTGATTGTCCTCTGATCCTCTGGTACCTTTCCTATCACCATGGATACAATGCCAGAATCTATCAGTTCTTGAAAGATCATCGTCAATGCCTCCACAACCTCTCCAGCTACTTCCTTCAGAACCCAAGGGTGCTTTCTATCAGGTCCGGGAGACTTATCCACCCTCAAACCATTAAGCTTCCTGAGCACAAACTCAGTCGTAGTTTTCACTGCACATACTTCACTTCCCTGACACTCTTGAATGCCCTGTATTCTGCAGAAGTCTTCCACTGTGAAGGCTGATGCAAAATACGCATTCAGTTCTTCTGCCATCTCTGCATCTCTCATTACAATATCTCTACCGTCATTTTGTATTGGTCCTATATCTACCCTCGACTCTCTTTTACCCTTTATATAGTTAAAAAAGCTTTTAGTATCTTATTTGATATTAGCTTCCTCTCATAATTCATCTTTTCCTTCCAAATGACCTTCTTACTTTCCTTCTACAGGTTTCTAAAAGCTTCCCAATCCTCTATCTTCCCACTAGCTCTGGCTTTCTTGTATGCCCTCTCTTTTGCTTTTACTTTGTCTCTCACTTCACTTGTCAGCCACGGTAGTGTCCTTCTTCCCTTTGAAAATTTCTTCTTATTTGGAATATATCTGTCTTGCACTTCCCACATTTTTCGCAGAAACTTCAGCCATTGCTGCTCTGCAGTCTTTCGCATAATGTCCCTTTCCAGTCAACTTGGTCCAGTTCCCCTCTCAAGCCATTGTAATTTCCTTTATTCCACTGAAATACCAACATATTGGATTTTTTCCCCTCTCAAATTTCAATGTGAACTCGATCATATTGTGATCACTGTTCCCTAGGGGTTCCTTAACCTTAAGCTCTCTTATCACCTCCAGTTCATTGCACAACACAAATCCAGCACATCTGAGCCCCTAGTGGGCTCAGCAACAAGCTGTTCTAAAAAGCCATCCCTTAAACATTCTACAAATTCTCTCCTTTGAGGTCCAGTACTGACCTGGTTTTTCCAATCCACTTTCATGTTAAAATCCCCAACAATTATCATGACATTGCCTTTCTGACATGTCTTTTCTATTTCTTGCTGTAGTTTGTAACCTACATCCCAGCTGCTGTTTGGAGGCCTGTGTACAGCTGCCTTCATGGTCCTTTTACCCTTGCCATTTCTTAACTCAACCCATAGAGACCCTACACCTTCCAATCCTATGTCATCTCTTTCCGATGATTTAATATTATTTCTTATACACAGAGCCACACCACCCCTTTGCCAACTAATCTATCTTTCTGATACACCGTATATCCTTGGGCATTCAGCTCCCAATGGCAGCCATCCTTTAGCCAAGTTTCAGAGATGGTCACAATGTCATATTTGCCAATCTGTAGCTGAATTTCAAGATTGTCCATTTTATTCCTTATGCTGCGTGCATTCAAATACAGCAATCTCAGTCTAGTATTTGTTGCTTTCTGTTTTAACTGCACCACGCCTCTATTGCCCTGTAACTTATGCTACTGGCTTTGATTAAGCCTCATACCTGCCTGTTCTTTCTATAATCTCTGTTGCACGCTATCTTTGATTTATTTCTGTTTTCCACTTCTTCAGTCCTATCACTCTGGTTCCCATCCCCCTGCCAAATTAGTTTAAACCCTCCCTAACAGCTCTATTAAATGTGCCCGCTAGGAGATTGGACCCCTTTGGGTTCAGGTGTAACACATCCTTTTTGTACAGGCCGTACCTTCCCCAGAAGAGGCCCAAATAATCCAGGAATCTGAATCCCTGCCCCTTACACCAGTCTCTCAGCCACACATTAATATGCCTGATCAGGCTATTCTTGCATATTCAGGTCGATGGGAGTAGGCAGTTTAAATGGTGTTAGCATGGGCTAGATGGGCTGAAGGGCCTGTTTGTATGCTGTACTGTTTTATGACTCTATGAATGTATGCTTGGGGGGAGGGGTGCCACGGTAGCACAGCAGTTAGTGCACTGCCATCACAACCTGGGGCATCGATCCCAGCATCCTCTGTGAGGAATTTGTACGTCCTACCTGTGGAATGCATGGTTTCCTCAGATTACATTCCAACCTGGAAATACACAGCGTGTACACTGGCATTAGATAAAGAAAATGGTTAGGGTTTAGTAATGTTGAGAAGCTTAATGGGGGAAAATTAGATTTAGATGGGAAATCCTAAACCAGATACAGCATGTGCCCAACTCTGGCATATCCACTGGCTTCAGTGAGAAGAAGCTACTCTGGAATATAATTGCATGTTAATTTTAATTTGATTTGATTTGGTTGAGTTGATTAATATCTATTTATTTGTTTTTAATTGTGTTGTTGTGCTAATAAGTTCTTTAATTAAGTTTTAATTTGGGTTATAAAATATTTAATATTTTTCAGTTTCTTGAATATCGTTTTTGTTGAGGAAGATGACAGGCATTCAATTTTAGCTCTTCATTTTCGGCAGTCCCTTGGAACTGGGGCTGATTGGTTTCTGAGATGGCTGATGAGGCTAATGAGGGAACAACAGATCTCTTGCATAATAGGGCAGGAGGTGCCTGATGGGGCAGGTTTGTGGATAGCTATGAGGTATTGCGTCCCTTCTGCAGCTCACACAAGGTTTCTGTGCGCTCCTGATACATGGTCTCAAGTTCCTCCATACCATTTTGAATGTTCACTCTCCATTTCCTGTGGTCTTGGGCCAGAGATTTCTGATCAAAGTTTATTGTCATATGTACCAGTACCTGTATGCACAGGTGCAATGACAAACCTACTTGCAGCAGCATTGCAGGCATGTAGCATCGTACAAGCAGCGTTCGTAAGATAAAGCAGGGATTAAACAATTTTTACAGGAAAGAACACAATGAGAACAAAAATGGTCCATTTTAGTGCAAAATGATCAAAGTGTTCATAGAGTTGCTAACATGTAGTGATTAGAGTTTTCTTGCTGGCTCAGGAACAGAATGGTTAAAAGGTAGTAGCTGCTCTTGAACCTGATGGTATAGGACTTCAGGTGTCTGTACCTCCCAGCTGATGGAGTTGAGGCTGTTAGAGAGATCCCAAGACTCCTTTGTGCCCTGAGGTGAATGGAATCTATAGTGCCATTCGCGAAGGATCTGATCAGTGCTGAGAGGAAGCTCTTCAGATGCACGCTGTCAGTAACATTCCCTGTAGTAAATGGTGGGGAGACCTCTCTGTAATTCCCACACTCAGTTGCCTCCTTTCTGGAAAATTACCATATTGTAGCATCTCAGGATATATCCTCCTCTTCCTTGATGTGGAATTTGTGACTGATGTTCTCCACGGCTGATTTTTCGGAGGAAATACATATCATTGAGTTAGGTTATGGCATTCCTGACTTGTCATTCAGGAGTGGCAGCAAGAAGGGGCTGAATAGGCTACTGTGGGATGCAGTCAAAGTTGTTTATGTTAAGAAGTGATTTGCAGATGAGGGGGTCTGTGAAGTGTGCCCACCGGGAAGTATTGACTGCCTCTCTCCCATTGTTGAGTTATCCCCTAACCTTGGGTGTTCGTGTCCTCAGTACTTTTTACAATTCGGAGCCTCCTGTGCTCTCTCCATCCACCATCAGCTCCTTAGGTTGTGGGAGATATGCCACTGTGGGTTATTGAGTAGGAGAGGTGACCTGATAGAGGTGTATAAGATGATGAGAGGCATTGATCGTGTGGATAGTCAGAGGCTTTTTCCCAGGGCTGAAATGGTTGCCACAAGAGGACACAGGTTTAAGGTGCTGGGGAGTAGGTACAGAGGAGATGTCAGGGGTAAGTTGTTTTACTCAGAGAGTGGTGAGTGCGTGGAATGGGCTGCCGGCAATGGTAGTGGAGGAGGAAACGATAGGGTATTATAAGAGCCTTTTGGATAGGTACATGGAGCTTAGAAAAATAGAGGGCTGTGGGTAAGCCTAGTAATTTCTAAGGTAGGGACATGTTCGGCACAACTTTGTGGGCCAAAGGGCCTGTATTGTGCTGTAGATTTTCTATGTTTCTAACATATTTAGTTACCTTTCCTTACTCTTCCTTTGCTATCCACACATTGCCAGAGGGATGGAGCACTGCCTGCTTGTTTGTTGAAGTCACTCAGTATAGTCACAATCAAGAGAAAATCTGCAGATACTGGAAATCCAAGCACACACACAACAATGCTGGAGGAACTCAGCAGGCCAGGCAGCATCTATGGAAAAGAGTACAGTCAACGTTTCAGGCCGAAACCCTTCATTAAGACTATTGAAAGGTCTGGCCTGAAATGTTCACTGTTTACTGTTTTCCATAGATGCTGCCTGGCCTGCTGAGTTCCTCCAGCCCTGTGTGTGTGTTACTTTGATTTCCAGCATCTGCAGATTTTCTCTTGTTTGTGTTACCCGAGTTATAGGGATAGGTTGAATAGTTTAGGAATTTATTCCCAAGAGCATTGAAGAATGAGGGGAGAAGTGAAAGAGGTATACAAAATTATGAGGTATATAGATAGGGTAAATGCGAGCAAGCTTTTTTCCACTGAGATTGTGTGAGATTAAAACTAGCAGTCAGGGGTTAAGGATGAAAGGCAAAATATTTAAGCGGAACATGAGGGAGAAATTCTGCCCTCAGAGGTAGTGAGATTTGAATGAGTTGTCAGAAGAAGTAGTGGATGTGCGTTTGATTTCAACAGTTAAGAAAAATTTGGGAGGTCTGTGGTGGGCTACGGTCTAGGTGCAGGTCAATTGGACTAAGTAGAGTAATAGTTTGGCACAGACTAGATGGGCAAAGGGCGTGTTTCTGTGCTGTCGTTTTCTATGACTCTACTAAACGAAAGGAACCACAGTAATCCATGAACTGGCAGACTTACACAGCGTCAAGCCAGGGCCATCACATTGTTTAGAGTGGAGAGACAGTTCCTTCCTACGTAGTTAACACTCGATCTGTTGGAAACAAAGATTGACACAATATGGAAAGTGTGTAGGATTAATGTAAATGGCCAACTGATGGTCAGAATGGACTTAGTGGGCTGAAGGGCCCGTTTCTGTGATATATAACACTGTGGCTCCGATAAATCTTGGTATAACTAACCTCAAATTGGTAGGTGAAGTGACAGTGTTGGACTAGGATTCATACTATGACACCACTTGTATTTATTTGACTTGCTTGTGTGAGTTACTGAAAGCAGGACCAATGTTTGCTATGAAAGCAAAATGAATTCATCAATCTCCTGTTGAGAAAGTAAGTAAATGGCAGAGGTCAGAGAACAACCTCTCAAAAGCAAAGGACGGAAAACTACAAACACAGGAGGTAGGTGTTTTTGACAGGGCTGCTAGCTTTCGGCCTGAGCAAACCTTATCGTTGAACTGCTGCAGTGTGTGTGGTGAAGAATGAAGTGATCTGTAAAATGTTCCAAAAGCCATGTAAATGTCAAGCAAAACAAAGTGCAAAAACACAAAAGAACTTCTACAGAACAGCATGCCAGCTAGAAACCTAGACAATAGTGAACCAGGCAAGTCCATTGGGATAACATTGTATGTAACAAAATGTATTAAATATAATAATATTAATATAATTAAACACTGATTTATTCCACAGCTGATAAGGTAAGTAATATTCTCTCATTATTTAACTGTCATATGTTGAAAGTAAAATTCTCTGCATCACAAAAAAAGAGTAATTGTATGAAATTTTTGAGGAGGTAAGAAGGAGGATTGAAGAGGACAGTTACACTAGATGTTGTCTGCATGGATTTTTAACAAGGCTTTCATTTGACAAGATCCGATGTGGCAGGAAAGCCAAATTGTTAAAAGCCCATGGAATTCAAATAAGAGGGTAAACCTTGATAGGAAGGAAGAAAAATAGTTGATCGATGATCCAATAAGTGGAAGGCTGTTTGCAATGGGTTTCATGGGACTCTATATATGGTACTTTTCATTTTCATTAGTATGAATTTAAGATTTAAATTTAAATAGGGGATTTAAATTGACCTGTGCCAGTGAAGCTTGAGACTTCAGTAGGTGGTCTGATAGGTGGGAAAAAAAGCCAATAAAAATTCAGACCATGGAAATTGGAAGTAAAACACTGAGTTAAGGAAGATACATTAAATGGAGACATGAAGGAAATTATTTATTGTGTGTCTACAATTCATTATAGATAGCAGCATACAAAGGTTGATAAGGTGTTCAAAAAGGAGAACAAGTATGTTGCTTTTTCATTATTGATGCATAGAATATAGAAGGAAGGAGGTTAGACTAGATACACCTCTAGTTAGCTCACTCTTAAGTACTGAAGACAAAAGAGACTGCAGATGCTGGAATTTTTAACAAAAACAGAAGTCTGGGAGAAAGCAATGAGTCAATCAGCATCTGTGGAGGCAAGAGGTATATATAGATGTTTTTGTGTTAAGACTCGGTATCAGGACTGGAGTGAAGAGGGAAGGTTGCCAGTATAAAGAAGGGATGGGACAGGGACTGGTAGGTGATAGGTCTAACCAAATCCAGTTGTGGCAGGATAATTCTGAGTCTGGCATTCAGTTTGATCAACAAATTACAGGAAAGATGTGATTGTACTAAAGAGGACACAGAGGTGATTTACAAAAATGTTGCCTCTAGCTTTTGGGAGAAATTGAAGAGATTGAAGGGATTTTCTGAGGAGCGGAAACAGAAAAGCCTGAAGTGTGAATAATGGCAGGGTGTAAGGTTATGAGAGTCCCAAAAGAATTAAATAGCAAGAGCAGAACAGTAGTGTGGTCCACAGACCCTTTGAGATTTTTCCAGAGGCTGCCTTCAGCACCAGAGACGCAGGTTCAATCCTGACCTTGAAAACTATTTGCAGAGTTTTCACGTTCTGCTTATGACCTTGTGAGTTTCCTGTGTTTTCTTTTTTAGTTTCCTTGCACATTCTAAACACACACTAGTTGATCACAATGTTGATTACAATGCACACAAAAGGCAGGAGGAACTTATCTATGGAGGGAAATGAACAGTGGACATTTCGGGCAACGACCCTTCATCAGGATTGGGTCAGTTGGTGACTGTAAAGTTGTCCAAATGTGGTTGTGATGGTTGAATCTGGAGAGAGTTGAGGAGAATAAAAATGGGATTAATGTATGATTAGAGCAAATGGGTAGTTAATAGCTGATGTGAGTGATGGGCTTTTCCTGGCTGCATCTCTCTGTGACTCTAGGTTCTGTTCTCATTCACACAAGAGTCAAAGGCCAGGACCCTGGATTTATGATCATTGATTGGAGGAGAAGAAGGAGGAAAACTCAATCACCCAGAGAGCTCAGGGGACCCACAACTCACTATACGAAAGGATGGTAGAGGCTAAATTCCCACTACAGAGAGCACATTGGGCTGAATGGTGTCCTTTTGTGCTCATAGGCTTTTATGAATCTATGATAGCAGTTCATTTAAAGATAGGTGAAAGAGAAAGCTGGTCCAAGACTTGTGTGGGTCACATCAGGCTCAGGACAGTTAAAAGAACTGCTCTAGAAAAAGCCTCTGATAGCCTAGTAGACACCAGCTTCCTAATGCCAGCTCCTTTCGAATCATCTGTAATATGTTACTTTTGAAAATTTCCCATATACTTTCAAAACATCCAGCTGTCTTGCATTTTGCATTTCCACCTCATTACTCTGCGTTCCATCACTCTTCTGTAATATTTCTTCAAGGGTCATCTTATCTCATTTTGGTTCCAGAGCCACAAGCACCTCAAGGCTTTTTCCTTCAATTTTTGTAATAATTTGCCTATATCCAAATGCAATATACAGTATTTTCTTTTTTCCCATCCTGCTGCCCTCATCTTCTTCCCTTATCTGAGCAAGAAATATTAGTGTCAGATTGAAACCCTCGTTAAGGCAGAGTAGGAAGAGGGGAGATTGAAACCCCAGAAGTGGAAAGCACTTTACATGTCTGTGATGTGAGGAATGGAGGAACAGATGTCATTTGGAATTAACAGTGGATATAAGTAAACAGGCTAACAATGCCCTTGTGATGCCCCAAATTAATGAAAACTTTCAACGCTGATTACTATAAGTTAATTTGTAGAAATGGAAGCATAGGCAAGCTCCTCTGTCAATAGTTAATCAGCTTCCCATAACTATCAAGACGTTTAATTTTAGAAAAGATCCTTATCAATATCTGCCAGTGTTGCTGTTAAATGTACCTCAATCCAAAATTCAATCGACAAGCTCCGGCTAGATGCATTATAGAAGCTAAAGCCAAACTGCTTTATATGTAACAAAAGTTATAAACCTTAATAATCTAACCTTAGAGAGCAATAAGCTTAAAACTTTACAACTGTAAAGTACCTCAGGGGAAGGGGTTCTCTGTCTACTTGTGGTGCTTAATAGATATTTGATTTCACCAATGTAGTCATGGAGACATGAAAGCACAAATACCACAATTGTTCGCATTACAAAGCAATAGAAATGTGAAAAAGGCAGAATTGCTCAGACTGCACAAAATCTATAAATTATTCTCATGAAATAACACCTCTATTTAAGAGATTTTTGAGAAGAATATGAACAGTACTCAGAGAAACTCACAGGTCTGTGAAATTTGGCAATTAAATAGCATTAGATTTGGCCAACTGGATTTGCTTGTCATTTGAAAAAGCTTCTTGACTTAATGGAGCAGCAACACTGTGGCACAGCTAATTGAGCTGATGCTTTTCAATGTCAGAGACCTAAGTTCAATCCCGATCTCTGGTACTGTTCATGTTGCGTTGTCATGTTCTCCCCGAGATTGCATTTCTCCAACATTCCAAAGATGAGATGGTTGTGGGAGGCACAATACGCTGTTTAGACAATTTAAACGTTGGCCCATATCGGAGCTGAGAGCTCATTTTGCTCGCTGTCTGCAGTGGTCACTCCTCTCTCCATGGCACTGAAGCTATGAAGACTGCCCCGGCTGTTGTTGTCTGTGCTTGCTAATATGATGAGCTGATAAGTGAGGCTTTGGGCCTACTCTGGGCTGCTCCAAGGTTCGCATCTGGGGACTCAATTTTTTTTTTTTGGAATGTTGTTGTTTGCTTCAATTGTTTGCATGATTTGGGTTTTCTTTTTCCTTTCTCTTGTGCATTGGGTGTTGGTCTTTTATTTATTTATTTTTCTTTAATTTAGTTCTTTTGGGTTTCTTGATTTGTAGCTCCCTGTAAGCAAGCAAATCTCAAGGTTGTATAATTTTGTACATTCTTTGATAATAAATATACTTTGAATTTGCATAGAATGTAGAGGGAATACAAAATGGAATTATTATTGGATTTGTGTAGAAGCGTATTTGCTGGTTGTCCCAAACGCAATGAGTTGAAGGGCCTGTTGTCATGCTGTATTTTTCCATGATTCTGTAACCATAGCAATGTTGATGCACGGGGGTGAGATGATGGCTACTGAGGTGGGGATGAAGGGTTGAATGGTACTTTGACCACATGAGCAAGTTGTTTTCTTCTCCATTATTGATGGTCATATCTTCAACCAGGTGGTGTAAGGGCATCCACACCGGACTTCAAGGCAAGTGATCCCGGGTTCAAATCCGGCCGGCTCCTTGCATGCTTTCCATTGTTGAGTGTCGAGCTAGCAACTCAGCCTTGTAAAAAAAATAGACAAATGCTAAAGAAATGGCTGCCCGATGTGCCGCAAGATGCAGAAAGGAACAACAGCAACAATATTTTCCACTGTCTGTCCTGGAACTCAGTCGTGTTTAGAGCCTAAACCATCCAATATCTCACCTTCCCTTTTCAGTAACCTTTCTAACAGAGACTGTCCAAACATATCCTCATATTCTTCAGTCTAAAATAAGATTTGTTAAAGAACATGGAGACATTTTGCATTAAAGTAATTTCACAAATAGAATTTGGCATTATTGAATATATTTTTTGAATTTCATTCTCAGCACAGAAACTCTTCCACAAGAGACTGTGAGGCAGAATGCATCAATAAATCATCTTCTTTCCACCAACAACTGAATTTCACACATTTAATAGATCAATAAGCACACTGGTTGCTGGGACCTGAGTTTCTAACCTTTGAAGTGTAGCAGACAGACTGTTTTTCATCTGTTGCCAGTATATAAAGTGAAAGGCCCTGAATATATGAATGTGATCTTTGGGAGAACCATCCTTCTTAATCCTCAAGAGAGGATCAGTACAAAATTCTTCACATTGTTCTTTAGAATAATGGAATATTACATAACAGAGCTTGATTGTACACACAGTTTAGGATGGATATTTCTTATTTTTATTTAATTGGAGGTACAGCACAGGAACAGGCCCTTCTGGCCACTCTGGCCACATGAACAATTTATCTACTAGCCCGTATGTTTTTGAATGAGGGAGGAAATCGGAGTATGTGGAAGAAATCCATGTGATCACGGAGAGAACGTATAATCTCCTTACAGACAGTGGTGGGAATTGAACCCAGTTGGATGGTGCTGTAACACACATAAAAATTGCTGGTGAACGCAGCAGGCCAGGCAGCATCTATAGGAAGAGGTACAGTCGACGTTTCGGGCCGAGACCCTTCGTCAGGACTAACTGAAAGAAGAGATAGTAAGAGGTTTGAAAGTGGGAGGGGGAGATCCAAAATGATAGGAGAAGACAGGAGGGGGATGGATGGAGCCAAGAGCTGGACAGTTGATTGGCAAAAGGGATATGAGAGGATCATGGGACGGGAGGCCTAGGGAGACAGAAAGGGGGAAGAGGGGAATCCCAGAGGATGGGCAAGGAATATAGTGAGAGGGACAGAGGGAGAAAAAGAGAGAGAGCAAAAAAATATAATAATAATAAATCATTAATGGATGGGGTACGAATGGGGAGGTGGGGCATTAACGGAAGTCAGAGAAGTCAATATTCATGCCATCAGGTTGGAGGCTACCCAGACGGAATATATGGTGTTGTTCCTCCAACCTGAGTTTGGCTTCATCTTGACAGTAGAGGAGGCCGTGGATAGACATATCAGAATGGGAATGGGACGTGGAATCAAAATGTGTGGCCACTGGGAGATCCTGCTTTTTCTGGCGGACAGAGCGTAGGTGTTCAGCGAAACGGTCTCCCAGCCTGTGTCATGTCTCGCCAATATATAGAAGGCCGCATTGGAGCACCAGATGCAGCCTATATCACAGGTGAGTTGGCTGGCGTCGTATACTGCGTCCGGTGCTCCCGATGCGGCCTTCTATATGTTGGCGAGACCTGACACAGGCTGGGAGACCGTTTCGCAGAACACCTACGCTCTGTCCCCCAGAGAAAACAGGATCTCCCAGTGGCCACACATTTTAATTCCACGTCCCATTCCCATTCTGATATGTCTATCCACGGCCTTCTCTACTGTCAAGATGAAGCCACACTCAGGTTAGAGGAACAACACCTTATATTCCGTCTGGGTAGCCTCCAACCTGATGGCATGAACATTGACTTCTCTAACTTCTGTTAATGCCCCACCTCCCCTTCATACCCCATCCATTATTTATTTATTATTATTTTTTATATATATATATATTTTCTCTCTCTCTTTTTCTCCCTCTCTCCCTCTCACTATACTCCTTGCGCATCCTCTGGGATTCCCCCCTCCCCCTTTCTTTCTCCCTAGGCCTCCCGTCCCATGATCCTCTCATATCCCTTTTGCCAATCAACTGTCCAGCTCTTGGCTCCATCCCTCCCCCTCCTGTCTTCTCCTATCATTTTGGATCTCCCCCTCCCACTTTCAAACCTCTTACTATCTCTTCTTTCAGTTAGTCCTGACGAAGGGTCTCGGCCCGAAACATTAACTGTACCTCTTCCTAGAGATGCTGCCTGGCCTGCTGCGTTCACTAGCAACTTTTATGTGTGTTGCTTGAAATTCCAGCATCTGCAGATTTCCTCGTGATGGCGCTGTAATGGTGTTACCTAACCACTACACTACAATGCTGCTTCTTTATCTCAGGTCTGAGGGAGCTGCGAGTACCCAGTTCTGAGTGATCAGTTTCAATGGACCTCATTTGCTCTACCTTGTGGCCTTGTTATGCTACTCGGCCCACTGAGTTCCTCCAGCAGATTGTCTGAGGACGTTTTTCCAGCTGCCTTATAACATAGAAGGAGGCCATTAAGTGTAAGCTAGCTCCCGTTGATCCCACCCTGCCACTTATTTGGTGGAAACCTTTCCACTCACATGTGCTCAGTAACACCTCTGATTCTTCAATCACAACCTACACCCAAAACCATTTATAGTGGCCAATTAACGTACCAAGTGCCGTGTCTTTGGGAAGTGGGAGAAAAACTGTGTACCCGAAGGAAACCTACCTGGAGTAACGTGCAAACACCACACAAACAGTACCCGAGGCGAGTATTAAACCCCGGTCACAGGAGCTGTGAGATGGCAACACTACTGTTGCACCACTGTGACATTAGCATTGTTACATTACTGCTTGTGGCACCTTGCTGTTCACCAAAACATGCCGCCAAAGTTTCAACACTGAAAAACAGTGCTGTTGCCTATGAAGCATTGCAGGATGTTCTGATAGAAATCTGAATAACCTAAACTAAATGCAAATATTTAGAATGACCTCCATGCCTAAACCCTCATCTATGTCCTTGTTGTATTCTTGACTTGATTATCTCAATGCACAGTCGACCAACCATTTAATATCCTCTTAGACCTGAATTCATCCACACCTCTTGCTCCTGTGCCCTCACTCACGCATCCCCTGTCCTTGCTGACTCATGAAAGCTCTATTCACAAACTAGTCTTAAACAATGGAAGGTTGCAAATCAAAAAGAAAATCTGAAGTTGCTTGAAATTTGAAATAAAATCAGAAAATTCTAGAAGCACTAGCAGATTAGGCAGTACTTATGGAGAGAGAAATAGTTAATGTTTCAGGACAAGGGTGTTAAGTCAAAGTGAAATTTAGGCATTATAGGCACACGTATGCAGAGGTGCAATGAAACTTACTTGCAGCAGCAGCACCACAGGCACATGGTATCAGATACACAGTAAAAACATAAATTGTACACAACTTGTACAAGGAAGAACACAATTAGAGCAAAGAAAACTCAAGGTACAGAAGCCTGAAGGCACACACTCAGCGATTCAGGAACAGCTTCTTCCCCTCTGCCATCCGATTCCTAAATGGACATTGAACCCATGAACACTACCTCGCTTTTTAAATATATATTATTTCTGATTTCTGTACTTTTTTTAATCTATTCAATATACGTATACTGTAATTGATGTACTTACTATTTTTTTTTCATTATTATGTATTGCATCGAACTGCTGCCACTAAGTTAACAAATTTCACGACATCTGCTGGTGATAATAAACCTGATTCTGATTATTATGGTGCTAAGTGCTTATGGTGGTGCTATTCAGAGATAGAGATTGGGTTTGTACTGGTTGGTTCAAGGGAAATAATTATTCTTGAAGTTGGTAGTGTGTGACTTCAAACTTCTGTACCTCCTGTCCAATGGTAGTTGTGAAAAGCTGGCATGGCCTGGATGGTGGGTATGTTCGATGATACATGACCAGGGAAAAGTTTTTGAACTGAAACATGAACTCTGTTTCTCTTTCCATAAAGCTTGATCTGTGTTCTAGTGTTTTTCTTAAATAATTCAGTGTAACTGATATTGAAACAGAAAATACTGCAAATACTCAACAAGTCAGAGCAGCATCTATGGTGATAGGAAATAGGGTTAATATTTCAAGTCAGTGACCTTTTTTTTAGGACACTATTGATAGATTTTCCACCATAAACATTAATTCTGAGCACAAATATTTCTTGCAATCTCTGTTTTTAGTTTCAGATTTCCGGCAGTTTCAGCTTTATTCTTTTTGGGGAATCTTGACTGGGCTCATGAATGTTGGCTGGCTAAGGCTTCATTGGTACGTGTTCAGTGTGCTCCTGGGTTCTGTAACATCTTGGCTACAAGTCTCAGGAAAGGAAATAAAGACTTATAATTCTGCAGTGCCTTTCACAAGCTCTGCGTTTCTAATACTGTACTGGCCAATAAAGTGGAGCCTAGTTAACGTTTGTAGAGTAAAAGTATACAGGAAAAATCCATATTTCTGAGAAATCATCTTCTCATTAATTGATGTATCAAGTAGCCCTTTTTATTGGGAGGATAGCAAAAATAGTGTGACTGTTAGCACAATCCGTTACAGTGTAAGCGATCGGGGTTCTATCCCCACCGCTGTTTGTAAGGAGTTTGACCATTCTCCCCATGACCTCATGGATGTTCTCTGGGCGCGCTAGTTTTCTGCCACATTGCAAAGTGTATGATTAGAGTTAGTAAGTTGTGGTCATGCTATGTTGCCACTAGAAGTGTGATAACAGTAGCAGGTTGCCCAGCACAAGCCTCACTGATATGATTTGATGCAAACAATTCATTTCACTGTATGTTTCGATGTACATGTGACAAATAAAACTAATCTTTAATCTTTAAAAATCTTGACAATCCCAGTGAACTGACGCAATGGAAAAGGAAATATTTTCCTTGGACAGGTAATTCCTCTGAGCAGAGCTGGGCTCGGTAGTTTGCTGTTCAAGGCATACACTTCCACAGCCAGCAAGGCGATAATCTGCAGGAGGTACAATGGATCAATAGTGAGTCTTGCAGATTTCAGTTCTAGTCATCCCAGAGGCAAGAGAAACAGAACAGGATTGAACTTGATGAACTGAGGAAAGAGATACTAATAGTGATTGGGGTTCAGTGCAGGTTCTCCAGAAGTAATTGTAAAACCCTGAGGATAGTTTGCAAAAATGACTTGTATTATTTTGAGTTTGAAAGGTGGAAGTGATAAAATTGAGGTCTTTAAAACAAGAGTATTTATTAAGGTAGATAAGGAGAGATAACATGAATTACCATTACAGCTTGACAAACAAATTCTACTGCATAGATGACCTGACAAATAGCAATTTTGCCTCCTATTCTGGGTGTCTCAAGAAATTCAGTTCTTAACCGGGAGCAGGTGGATAGTCATTTGTCCCAGAATTTTCTTTCCTGCAAACATCACCCCCAGATGACATCAGCAGTATTGAAACATAAAAGTTCCCAGTGAAATTTTCAATCTGGTGGTTGATATTTACCCACCAGGTTACCTGTCCTTTTCCATCTTAAGCCATGCCCTTCAAAGGGGGCAGCTTTACTGCCTACAATGTTTGTTCTCACTGAGGTTTGTTGTCACGGTGGTCACTGGCAGGACTGGATCCAGGTGTTGGCAGAACGGCAGACTCTGTGACAGTGAGTCCTGGCAGTGACTTGGCCCAGGAGTAGAGGAACAGCAGACTCGCCGTGAAGAGATGGAAACAAGAAGTTATACATAGTAATACCAACAGAGAATCAGAGTGACACTGTGAGCCAAAAATCATTCTCTACAAACACAAGGACTCAATGAGAGTTCCCCTTTAATAATCACAGAGTGTGGGAAACCCATGCCAATCACAATTAACTTGACAAGATTAAACCAAAAGCACAAGGGCTTAACAACTCAAGTTAAGACAACAATTAGTAAATACAGGAGCTAGAGAATTCTAGAAGCCCGATGCTCCATGCCAGGCCACAGAGCTCCACATGCCACTCGTGGCCTCATACGACTTCAAATGTATCCTCATGTGAGCTTGGATTGCTCTGCCTGAGGATTTAAGGTCAGAGACATTTCTGCCCGCCTACCTTAGGACCAGACCAGCTGATCTTCGCCACATTTCACAGTGCGTCCTTCAGGGCTGCAATATTGATGTGTCCCCAATTCCAGACTCAAGGAATGCAGACTTAATCCACTTTTCTTCAACGTACAGAAGAGTAGATAAAGTGATTTTCATCTCTCCAAAGCACAGGTATTGACAGATATGTATTTTACTTTACAGGGGTTTTTCCTGGTCATCTCCTGCCAGGAGGTCTTGGCTGTAGCCTGGAATAGAACCTCCTTATAAAAGAACATGCATGCTTTAGAGATTATTTTTTCATCCACTATTCCAGAGAGCCCAGCCTATCATTGCACCATCCATGTGCTAATTAGCAACACTCACCAGTAGCTGGAAGAGTGCAGCCCATATTGCGGTAAACCCTACAGGAGTTACAAAGATCACACCTGATGGAAGCTCTCACAGCTCCTGATACTTCAGCTGAGAACATTGTGCTGAAGCTGATGTGATGTGGCATTACACAGGGAGAACTAACATTGCTCAGTGAATATTTAATAATAATTAATTTTATGAGAATTTTTCAAAGTGCATTAGAATTATGCACAATGAATTTTAATGCCATTAAAAATAGTAATGCAATTTTGAGGCTACTATCACACAGGAGGGTAAAGTTCAGAATGTGAAAGCTTAAAGTGCTGATCACAAACATTAACTATTTCATGCTCCGTAGATGCTGCCTGATCTGATGAGCACTTCCAGATTTTCTTTAAGCTTAAAATTAGAACTAATCTGTTTATGGATGATGTCATCAAACGCATTCCTCAAGGGGCAGTGAAACTCTAGCGCACCCTGCCACAAGAGACTCCGATAATATCAAAACCAAGATCAGAATCAGAATTAGGTTTAATATCACCGGCATATGTTGTGAACTTTGTTGACTTTGCAGCAGCAGTACAATACATAATAATAGAGGGAAAAACTGTGAACTACAGTGAGTGTGTGTGTGTGTATATATATTAAATAGTTAAATTAAATTAGTAGTACCAATATAAGAAATATAAAGGAAGTGAGATAGAATTCATGGGTTCAATGCCTATTCAGAAATCAGATGGCAGAACAGAAAAAGCTGTTCCTAGATCACTAAGCGTGTGCCTTCAGTCTACTGTACCTCCGTCCTGATGGTAGCACTGAGAAGAGGGCATGTTCTGGGTAATGTGTGTCCTTAATGATGGACACTGCCTTTTTGAGGAACCACTCCTTGAAGATGCCTTATGGAAGTTGGTGCCCATGATGGGGCTGACTAATTTTACAACTCTCTGCAGCTTACTTCGATCCTGAGCAGTAGCACCCCCATACCAGATGGTACTGCAGCCAGTTAGAGCTCTCCATGGTATGTTGTAAAAATCTGTGAGTGCTTTTGGTAACATACCAAACGCTCTCAGACTCCTAATGCTGTATAGCGGTTGTCTTGCCTTCATTATGACTGCTTTGATGTGTTGGGTCCAGGTTAGGCCCTCAGAGATATTGATACCTAAGAACTTGAAATTGCTTACCCTTTCCACTTCTGATCCCTCTATGCGGACTAGTATGTGTTCTCTTGCCTTATCCTTTCTGAAGTCCATAATCAGTTCTTTGGTCTTACTGACATTCAGTAAAAGGATGTTGCTGCGACACCACTCAACTAGCTGGTATATCTCGCTCCTGTATGTCCGCTCATCAACATCTGAGATTCTGCCATCAGAATCTATCATCAGTCAATTTATAAATGACATTTGAGCTGTGC
Organism: Mobula birostris; assembly: GCF_030028105.1. Classification (NCBI taxonomy): domain Eukaryota; kingdom Metazoa; phylum Chordata; class Chondrichthyes; order Myliobatiformes; family Myliobatidae; genus Mobula; species Mobula birostris. Next base: position 42,591,503 of record NC_092387.1, read on the forward strand.
CTAGCCACACGGTCACGGGTAGAGAGAGTAGAGCAGTGGGCTAAGCACACACCCCTGAGGTGGCGATGTTATTTCCCATCCGCACAGTTTGTGGTCTTCCAGTCAGGAAGTTGAGAATCCAGTTGCAGAGGGAGGCACAGAGGCCCAGGTTCTGTAGATTTTTGATCAGAACTGTAGGAATGATGGTGTTAAACGCTGAGCTGTAGTCAATAAACAGCATCCTGACATAATTATTTGTGTTGACCAAGTGATCCAAGGCCACAAAGATATTGCATCCACCGCAGACCTATTGTGGTAATAGGCAAATTGCAATGGGTCCACGTCCTTGCTGAGGCAGGAATTGACTCTAGCCATAACCAAAGCACTTCATCACTGTAGATGTGAGTGCTATTGGATAATAGTCATTAAGGCTGCTCACCCAGTTCTTCCTGTGCACTAGTATAATTGTTGCCCTTTTGAAGCTGGTAGGAACTTCCAAATGTAGCAATGAGAGATTGAAAATGTCTTTGGCACACCTACCAGTTAGTTGGCATGGATTTTCAGAGCCTTATCAGGTACTCCATCGAGGCGTGTCACTTTGTGGGGCTTCACCTTCTTGAAGGACACCCTGACGTTGGCTTCTGAGACAGAGATCACAGGGTCACCAGGTGCTGAAGGGATCATCATAGCTGTAGTTTTATCCTTCCTTTCAAAGCAAGCATAAAAGAAAGGTAGAACAGTGGACTGAGCACACATCCCTGAAATGTGTCAGTGTTGATTATCAGTGATATGGAGATGTTATTACCAATCCACACAGATTGTGGTCTTCGGTTAGGAAGTCAAGGATCCAGTTGCAGAAGGAGGTATTGAGGCTCAGATTCTGGAGCTTTTCAATCAGAACTGTATGAATGATGGTGTTAAATGCTGAGATGTAGATGCTTAGCCCACTGCTCTATTCTCTCTACACCCAAATTAATGTTGTATATGGGTATTGATGGTTCCAGAACCAAGTCAAGAAAATGGACATGAAGTACAGACTTATCATAATCTCATTGTTTGGCAGCAAAGTTTCAAAGGACCAAATAATCTTTTCTTTCTAGGTTGCTATGCATGAGATGGCCACACTGTTAGAAGGAGTTGGACAAACTAGGGTTGTTTTCAATAGAGTGTCAGAAGCTGAGGGAAGTCTACAGAAGTTTATAAATCTATGAGAGGCATAAATAATGTAGGTGGCAGAATCTGTAACCCAGGCTAGAAACATTGAATACTAGAGTGCGTACTGTGCTTTAAGGTGAAATGGGGAAAGGTTAAAGGAGTTGTCAGGACAAGTTGTTTCACACAGGGAGTGATAGATGGCTGGAATAGGCTGTCAGTGTTGGTAGTGAAACCAGATACGATAGTCACATTCAAGAGACTTTCAGGTGGGAACATGAATATGTAGGGAATGGAGGCATTGATTATTTCAAACTTTGACAAATTTCTATAGATACACAGTGGAAAGTATCCTGACTAGTTGCATCATGGCCTGGTACGGAAATACCAATGGGAAAACCTATAAAAAGTAGTAGACGCAGCCCAGTCTATCACAGGAAAAGCCATCCCCACCAGTGAGCACACCTACAAGGAGCACTACCACAAGAAAGCAGCACCCAGAATCAAGGACCCCCTCCATCCAGGCCATGCTGTCTTCTCACTCTACCATCAGGAAGGAGGTATGGGAGCCTTAGGTCCCACGCCACCAGTTTCAGGATCCGTTATTAACCTTCAACCATCAGGCTCCTGAACCAGCGTGGATAACTTTGCTCACTTCAGCACTGAACTGATCATTGATCACAACTTTCGAGGACTCTACAACTCATGTTCTCGGTATTATTTCTTTACTATTAGACTTTGTTTTTGCACAGCTTGCCTTCTTCTACATATTGGTTGCTCATCTATCTTTGTGTGTAGTTTTGCAATGATATAATTGAATTTCTTTGTTCTACTATGAATGTCTGCAAGAAAAATGAATCTCAGGGCAGTATATGGTGACATATACATACTTTGATAAATTTACATTGAACTTTGAATGTGTAAGCAGAAAGGATTAGTTTAATTTGTCTCAGCACAGACGTCATGGGAAGAAAGGCTGAACTATTCTATGTTCCATAATAGGGTGAACCCTATCTTAGTTCAGTGCAGTTACAGAATTTGCTAGAACTGTGAGCTCATGTGTTTCAGTAAGGTATTTGATCAGATGCCATTGTGCTTAGTCCATTTGTTGAACTGTAGATTATTCTGGCCTCACGTATTTTGGTATTGGTTTATTATGGTCACATGTACCAAGATACAGTGGAAAGATTGTCTTGTATAATATTTATACAGATCAAATCATTTCACGGTGCAGTGAGCTAGAATAAGGTAAAACTATAACAATGCAGAATAAAGTGTAAAAGACGCAGAAGAAGTGCAGGTAAATGATAAAGTGCAAGATAATGGGTAGATTGTGAGGTCAAGAGTCCATCTTATCATGCAAGAGGTCTGTTTAAGGGTCTGATAACTTACGCCTGGTGGTATATACAGTACTTTCAGGCTTTTGTATCTTTTGCCCAATGATAAGGAGGTGGGAAGAAGAGAAAATAAATTTTGAAAAATAATGAAGGGGAATATTTTGCAATGCAGTATGGTTTAGCCTTTGCCCTCAATTCAACATGCTATTTTTCACTCCCTGATGAAGGCTTTTTATCTGTCTTCAAGTAGCTGTATACAATCCCTGGTTTAATCAAAATTTATTCTACCAGTTAGAGTGTTAACACTTCTGCTTCACTTCCGTCAAAGTTCAGTCTTATTTTTTGTAGAATGACACACAGAGGTCATATGGGTTACTGCTGCTTCTGTCCTCAAAGCTAAGTAGGAAGATCTTTATAAAGCTGTAGAATCCAATTTTAAAAATAGTAGACCAGGGTACAGCCACCAAACCCGAAACCTGGAGGAGTGAGTCAGCTGGTCGGGTAGAAAGTGGAATGCACCATATATAGTTTTGTTAATCCCTAATGTGGATGAGAACTTGACAGGCACAGGAGCTGGGCCAGTTGACAGGTCAGGGACATGATTGATGGAAGATTTTGACACCATCAATGGAGGCTCAAGAAAACTAAATGTTAGGATTTAGCTGTGGAATCCTAGACTGAGGTGGCACTTCTAAAGCCCAATGCCCAATGATGCCCATTTCTTTGAATACCTAATTACAACACAGGAGTGACATGATTAGTTGTGCATTTGAAGTGCAAATTGTGTCAGATTCCTGTGTGTGATTCAGAAACAGAAGTGGACCAGTGTGGTGCGACTTTATTTAGAAATAGTTACAGTTACATTCACTCTAAAACAGGTCAAACATTGGACACACGATCTGGAGCATTATGCACCCAAATTTCTCAGTCCTGATCTTATTTATAACCCTGTAAGAATCGTAGTCAAGTTCACTGAGGTTGAGAGGAGTACTTGTGCTTTGTGTGTATAAGATTAGGGTGCAGAACGAATACAGTTAAAGACGTAGAATGGCGCAGGGCACAGGTATGCAAGCACATCTACTGTAGTTTCCATTTCAGAAGCACATCGTTATTAGTGTTGGCGCTGTGTGGAAATTCTTTTGTCTTATTAAGAAGTGCATCTGCTATTATACACTAGGTTTAAAACCCCTGCTCTTGGCTGTGTCCTCACTTTCTTCAATCCCATTACTCAGCGCTTCTAATTTGGGCTCTTCACCACACTGTCAATTAAACTAAACAATTATTTACACCTGTACGTCCCCCTGTCTACACAGATGCTGACTCCCTGCTGATTCTGCAATTCCTTAAAGAGAGGCAAGTTGGTTGGAAGTCAATGATCAACACACTCAGTGAAGTCTGAACTTCACTGTAGGTTTCTGTGTGCCCATTACTGCTGTTCATTTATGCTCTGAAGCCATTTGTACTCCAGTGTTCATGTTCTTTAGTTCTTCAGTTCTTGATCTAAGTTTTTATTTGCGCTATTTTTGGGCTCCAAACATTGCAAATTTGTTTTAGTGTTTTGCTGATGAAAGAACAAATGGTAAATTTACTCCAGTAAATGAAACTAATCCTAAAATCCCAAAGTCAGGGACCAACATAGTGGCAGGGGTTATTGAAAGTTGAGTGAATTGGCTGTCAAGATGATTGGAGCGTGTAGTGGCACACACCTTCACCAACATCATCTGTTGTATGAACTTGGTCAGGGGGAAGAAGCAGGTCTTGCAAACCACAAGCCTTTGTAGATCAGATGAGGGCGCAACTTTTGAGGATGGTTATTTCTGGTTACTGACAGTATTTCCCACCAGGTAGAACAGGCTTCAAAGGCAAGCTACTGTAGAACTTGAACAGCTCACTACACTTGGATTCTGATGAAAAGGCACCAATGATCTGAATTTATTTACTCTCTACTTCAGCTGCTTGACCACTTAACAACTTCTAGCATCTTAACAGTATTTCAGCACTTTGCATCAATGAAAAGTCCTCTTTCCGATTTTGTTGATATTGTTCAGGGGATGAATGTTGTCCAGGACAAGATTGGAGCTCCTTTGTTCATCTTTGAATTGTGTTAGGGGATCCTTTGAATTTCTCAGCCAAAGAAGTCTCTGATAGAATAGTGCTCTATCAGTACTCCATCTCTGAATAGCAAATTTAGTAGGTGCCTTTTCCCAAGGAATGTTGACAATGTGAAACTCAGCTGCATACAGAGTGGCTGAATTGTATAATACATTTGTGCAGAGAGTGGCAAGAACATAAGGGACTGATGAATGATTAGCACATGCTGATAGATTCAGATGTGGAAATACATTGGGAGGACTGATCAGATATTAATGCCAATATGGACTGGTTAGACAAAATAAGTCCTGTGCCATACATCCTGCAGATTTAAACTCTGCAAAAAATGATATTTGGTAGAGGTGAAAATTCTGTCAATTGAACCAAAAAAATGACTTCTCCAAATCTAATTACTCTTCTACCTATTGAAATTCTTCTCGCCCTATCAGGGCTAGTTGAGTCTCTGCTAATTGGGGTATTTGTAATTGGCTATCAGTCTGTGTGGCTGATGGATGATTTGGTGCTAATTGTGAAAATTGAGGTATACCCCAAATCATACAAAAAAGAAAAAGAAGTGAAATGCCTGAGCCAAAATTAAGTTACTGTATCTTCCAGCCTACAGGACGTAATGTTGAATTCTCAAACTTTAAATAACTCTTCAGTTTGTAGTAAAAGTTGTCTTTTTAGCCTGATGATTACAGACAAAGTGCTGATAAATGGAATCTTCAGACTTTGTTTTTAAACAGTGAACCTGGTTCAATGAGAAGAAATATCCTCTCCACTCTTCTGAGACCCCTCATATTTTCATGTTTCAAAGAAGTTACCCCTCAATCTTCAAAGCTCTGGTGGATGCTAGCCTAACCTGTTCCATTCATAATGTTGACTGTGTGAGGCTGGATGGCAGTGCAAATCTGATCTGCTTTGCTGGGTGGGTGACAGATTTTGCAAATCCTAGCCATTTCAAAATTCCTTGCCCCAGGCGGTTAATCTGATTAACTACTTTAGTTAGCCCTCCCACTCTTCCCTCTATCTATTTGCACTTTAAACCACTTTTTATAATGCTGTTTACATTGTAAATACATGCCACTATTTATATATTTACGCACATTTTGTTCCAGATCTGTACTTTTGACTTTGTTTTTTATGTAATTCTTTATTCTGTATAATTGTTGAGTATTGTCACTTTTGCTGAAAGTCACTCCAACACGCCACAGCAATTTCTTAATGCATGTAAATGTATACGGTGAATCAAGTTAATCTGTGAAAGTATAACATGTTAGTGCAAAAGGCAGGGACCATGAATGATGAGATAGAGGTATTGGGCCAATTCCAAGATGTTTCTCCTTCATATAGCCCAAATAGGTAAAGACAGTGAGTGTGTGGAGCTGATTGTGGTGACAGAGGACTTGAAAACAAGAGTAATTATATTAGGTTTTGATGAGACCTCACCTGGACTATTGAGTACAGTTTGGTCTCTTTACTTTTGATTGAGGAGTGTAGCAACAATTCAACTGACTTGTCTTTGGGATGGTGGGGTTGCTGTGTGAGAAGAGATTGAGTTGACCACCCTTTGAATTACACAGATATTCCGGAAATGAGAGGTGATCTCATTGAAACTTGTAAAATTCTTACAAGTGAAAGCAAGGAGAATGTTTCTCCTTGCCTGGGAGATGAGAGCTGGGTGTTCAGACTCAGAATAAAAGATTGTTCATTAGGATTGAAGTGAAGAGAAATGTATTTATTTAGAAGGTGGTGAATTTCTGGAATTCTTTATCTCAGAGGCTGAGGCAGTTCCATCACTAATCAACAATCAAGAGGTTCCTGGAACAAGGAACATGGAGGTAATACAGGAGAATGGCACAGAGGTGGAAGATCAGTCCATGGGCCTACCCCTGCTCCTACTTCAGAGTCATAGCATTGTTCAGCATGGAAACAGGCCCTGCAGGCCAACTTTTCCATGCTGACCAAAGTGTCTTTCTTGGCTCATCCTATTTGCTTGCATTTGGACCATTTCCCTCTAAACCTGTCCTATCCATGTCCAAACCTGTCCAAAAAAAAACATAAACAATGTAATTGTATCCACTTTAACCATTTCTGAACTTGCTCCATATTCCCACCAGTGACAAACTTGCCTCTCAGACCCCCTTTAAATCTCCCCGCTATCAACTAAAATCTATAATATTTCCCCTTTCACCTTACGTTTATATGAATAAAGAAAGTGCAAAAGCTTAAAGATTGGGAAGAGTTTGAATGGCGATGCTATCAATTATTCCCAATTTGATGACCAGAGGGCACGAAGTGATGATAGTCATTAAATGAATTAAGGAGGAAGTTTTAAAATAATTGAGATTGTTTGAATGTGAAATTCCCTTAGCAGTCATTGTTAAAACAGAAACAACAGGAATTCTGCAGATGCTGGAAATTCAAGCAACACACATCAAAGTTGCTGGTGAACGCAGCAGGCCAGGCAGCATCTGTAGGAAGAGGTGCAGTCGACGTTTCAGGCCGAGACCCTTCGTCAGGACTAACTGAAGGAAGAGTGAGTAAGGGATTTGAAAGTTGGAGGGGGAGGGGGAGATCCAAAATGATAGGAGAAGACAGGAGGGGGAGGGATAGAGCCAAGAGCTGGACAGGTGATAGGCAAAAGGGGATACAAGAGGATCATGGGACAGGAGGTCCGGGAAGAAAGACAAGGGGGGGGGACCCAGAGGATGGGCAAGAGGTATATTCAGAGGGACAGAGGGAGAAAAAGGAGAGTGAGAGAAAGAATGTGTGTATTAAAATAAGTAACAGATGGGGTACGAGGGGGAGGTGCGGCCTTAGCGGAAGTTAGAGAATTCGATGTTCATGCCATCAGGTTGGAGGCTACCCAGACGGAATATAAGGTGTTGTTCCTCCGACCTGAGTGTGGCTTCATCTTTACAGTAGAGGAGGCCGTGGATAGGTTCCCCTGGTCCTCACCTACCACCCCACCATCTGCTCTCACTCCATCCTCCCGCCACCCCACTAGGAATAGGGTTCCCCTGGTCCTCACCTACCAGCCCACCAGCCTCCGGGTCCAACATATTATTCTCCGTAACTTACGCCACCTCCAACGGGATCCCACCACTAAGCACATCTTTCCCTCCCCCCCTCTTTGCATTCCGCAAGGATCGCTCCCTACGCAACTCCCTTGTCCATTCGTCCCCCCCATCCCTCCCCACTGATCTCCCTCCTGGCACTTATCCGTGTAAGCAGAACAAGTGCTACACATGCCCTTACACTTCCTCCCTTACCACCGTTCAGGGCCCCAAACAGTCCTTCCAGGTGAGGCAACACTTCACCTGTGAGTCGACTGGGGTGATATACTGCATCCAGTACTCCTGATGTGGCCTTTTATATATTGGCGAGACCCGACGCAGACTGGGAGACCGCTTTGCTGAACATCTACGGTCTGTCCGCCAGAGAAAGCAGGATCTCCCAGTGGCCGCACATTTTAATTCCACATCCCATTCCCATTCTGACATGTCTATCCACGGCCTCCTCTACTGTAAAGATGAAGCCACACTCAGATTGGAGGAACAACACCTTATATTCCGTCTGGGTAGCCTCCAACCTGGTGGCATGAACATCGACTTCTCTAACTTCCGTTAAGGCCCCACGTCCCCCTCGTACCCCATCTGTTACTTATTTTTATGCACACGTTCTTTCTCTCACTCTCCTTTTTCCTCCCTCTGTCCCTCTGAATATACTCCTTGCCCATCCTCTGGGTCCCCCCCCCCCGTCTTTCTTCCCGGGCCTCCTGTCCCATGATCCTCTCATATCCCTTTTGCCTATCACCTGTCCAGCTCTTGGCTCAATCCCTCCCCCTCCTGTCTTCTCCTATCATTTTGGATCTCCCCCTCCCCCTCCAACTTTCAAATCCCTTACTCACTCTTCCTTCAGTTAGTCCTGACGAAGGGTCTCGGCCTGAAACGTCGACTGTACCTCTTCCTACAGATGCTGCCTGGTCTGCTGCGTTCACCAGCAACTTTGATGTGTGTTGATTGTTAAAACAGAGCTCATTAATTCAGCCGAATTAAATAGCTGCTTGTCAAAAAGTAATAATAAAGGATTGAAGTTCTAAGCCTAAGAATCGTATTAGATTTGGAGGTCCACGTTGAGGAAAACCTCAGCATGGGACCTTTAGAATCATAGAATTATGCAGATATAAAGCAGACCCTTCAGCACACATCTGCACTGACCATCAGCCACCTTAATTTTTAATTAATTCCATATTCTATTCCTGCAATTTAGTTTATCCTAGTGTTGTGATATTCGTCTGGAAATTGGTTCATGCTATGGATTATCCAAATATGTATTTGAATATCTTATTAAAACTAAGATCTTTTGTTTCAAGCTTCACCGAACAAGTTCCCCAGTGTAACACTCTCCTGTTTAGTCTCAGTATAACGCTATTCAGTTGATTCTTAGCACATTCTTGTCACTGCCATAATTCAGCCATATTCTCAGAACAACGCTCTTAAAGGAAAACACCACAGTGCAAATTGCACTCTTCCAGCTTCAGGGAAGAGTTGCTACTTAATGAATGAATGGATGATGCAGTAGGGTGAGGGGAAGAAAGAGGGTGCTCTCAGGAGTTAGAGGGAGCTGGCGTGCATCCTGGCATGTAGGCGTGAACCCAGAAGGGGCATGTTCTTCATGTGAGGAAGCCAGGATGTTTGGTGTTGAACCCAGGACACTGGAGGCTTGAGCTTGTCAATGCATTTACAACATCGCTGCACTGTCCCAGATAACTGAACTACTCAAGTCCCACAGTGATAAAGAGATCAGAATTTAGACTCAGTGACTTTGAAAGAACAACAATAAGTTTCCAATTCAGGCTGGTGCATGACTTGGAAGGAAGCCTGCAGATGATGGCGTTCCTTACCCTCTTGGTAGTGGAAGTCTGGAGTTTGTGAATTGTTGACAGTGCAGCCATCAAGCAAACAAACATAATGAGGAGCCTCTGCTCTCTAATTGTTCTCACATTTCATCACAATGAAGTCATGGTTGCTAACACACCAGCTATTTGACAGCTCGGCTGGGGTCATGTACTGTGTCCGGTGCTCCCGATGTGGCCTTCTATATGTTGGCGAGACCCGACGCAGAATGGGAGATCATTTTGCTGAACACCTACACTCTGTCCGTCAGAGAAAGCAGGATCTCCCAGTGGCCACACATTTTAATTCCACATCCCATTTCCATTCTGACATGCCTATCCACGGCCTCCTCTACTGTAAAAATGAAGCCACACTCAGGTTGGAGGAACAACACATTATATTCAGTCTGGGTAGCCTCCAACCTGATGGCATGAACACGGACTTCTCAAACTTCCGCTAATGCCCCACCTCCCCCTCGTACCCCATCCGTTATTTATTTATATACATACATTCTTTCTCTCTCTCTCTCTCCTGTTTCTCCCTCTGTCCCTCTCACTATACCCCTTGCCCATCCTCTGGGTTTCCTGCCCCCCCCCCCGTCTTTCTTCCCGGACCTCCTGTCCCACGATCCTCTCGTATCCCCTTTTGCCTATCACCTGTCCAGCTCTTGGCTCCATCCCTCCCCCTCCTGTCTTCTCCTATCATTTCCGATCTCCCCCTCCCCCTCCCACTTTCAAATCCCTTACTCACTCTTCCTTCAGTTAGTCCTGACGAAGGGTCTCGCCCCGAAACGTCGACTGTACCTCTTCCTACAGATGCTGCCTGGCCTGCTGCGTTCACCAGCAACTTTGATGTGCGTAGCTATTTGACTGTAGCCGAGTCTTCATACTGTTGGGAAAGGTTAATTAGTTTAGGTGCTGTTTAAATTCAGAGTATTTCTAACACCATTTGTCTTTCATTTCACATTTAGAGTAACCATCAAATTTGCTTCTATTTTTCTGACATAGCATTATTGACAGCTGAATTGACATGGTATTAATTTATTGTAACTGTCATCAAAGCCAAGGCACTGATCAACGATCTCTTGCAGAACAACGCAAGCCGCAGCATTAGCAACAGCAATTTTATTTTGCTTCAGATCTTTCTTAGAACAGGAGTCATGATGAAAAGCAGAAGTCACGATGCTGAGTGCAAAGAATGCAAAATGACATTTGTTTGGAAAGATTAATTATAACATGAAAAAGACAGGTTTCCATTTTTAAAAAATCTGTCAATTTTTCTCTAGTGAAAAGAATGAGGACTGTGTGAGTAACTAGTGAAAAAAGAGATTAAAGTGCATCAAGGATTTGAACCTGTAGCGAGCTGAACAAAAGAGAGACTATTTTTCTCTTGCACTTTAAAGCTATGATGAAGAATTTTAAAAGATTCTGTGAAGGGAATGGCATTAGCGATTATTTTCTATTTGGTGAATATACAGTCATGAATCTATTTATATTCTATATAAAAGTACAGAAGGGATAAGTGGAGTGGACATTGTCAGGGCAGCCATTGTTGGGAGTAGGCCAGTGGTGAGAGTAGAAGCGACAGGCTATGGCTCAAAGGAGGCTTCAGCTCAGAAGACGGGTCGGCTCTGTGTAAATCGTCTGTTAAGATTTCCTTTTTTGTTTTTTTTTCTCCCCTCTCTTACTGTACCATTTAAGTGGCTGTGGTGTGCTCTTCATGCCAGATGTTGGAAAACTGAGAGACCCAGAGTCTCCCGGGGAACTACATCTGCGTGAAGTGCATCCGGCTGCAGCTCCTTGAAGACCGTGTTAGGGATCTGGAGCAGCAACTGGATGACCATCGGCTTGTACGGGAGAATGAGGATATAATTGATCAAAGTTACAGGGAAGTAGTCACCCCGAAGTTGCAGGAGGTGAGTAGCTGGGTGACCGTCAGGAGAAATGGAAATAGGCAGTTAGAGCAGAGCACCCCTGTGGCCATTCCCCTCAAAAACAAGTATACCGCTTTGGATGATTTTATGAGAGATGACCTCCTGGGAGAATGCCATGCAACCAGGTCACAAGCACTGACCATGGGTCCATGGTGCAGAAGGGAAAGAGAGAGAAGAAGGGAACGGTAGTGACAGGGGACTCAATAGTGAGGGGAACAGGCAGGAGATTCTGTCAACGTGAATGGGACACCCAGATGTTATGTTGCCTCTCAGGTGCCAGAGTCAGGGATGTCTCAGATCGTGTCCACAACATTTTGGAGAGGGAGGGAGAGCAGCCAGATGTCTTGGTACATATCAGTATCAATGATATAGGAAGGAAAAGCAATGAGATCCTGAAAAGAGAATTTAGAGAGGTAGAAAACTGAGAAGCAGGACCTTCTGGGTGGTAATTTCTGGATTGCTGCCTGTGCCACGTGCCAGTGAGGGTAGAAACAAGATGATTTGGCAGATAAATGCGTGGCTGAGAAGCTGGTGCAGGGGGCAGGGCTTCAGGTTCTTGGATAATTGAGATCTCTACTGGGGGAGGTATGATCTGTTCAAAAGTGACAGGTTGCACCTGAACCCGAGGGGGACCAATATTCTCGCGGGCAGGTTTGTTAGAGCTTTTGGGGAGGGTTTAAACCAACTTGGCAGGGAGGTAGGAACTGGAGTGAAGGGACTCGGGATAGGACAGATGGTAAAAAAAAAGATAGCGTGCAATCAGATTGTCAGGAAAGGCAGGCAGATGATGGGACTTAGCTGCAGTCAACAGACTGAGTATCAAATCATTACAGATGCAGAGTCAGAAAGGACAGCAAATATGGTACTCAAGGTGTTGTATCTAAGCGCACATAGTATAAGAAATAAGGTGACCTTGCCAGGTATGATATTATGGCCATCACTGAATCGTGGCTGAAGGATGGTTGTAGTTGGTAACTGAATGTCCAAGGTTACACGTTATATCGAAGGGATAGGATGGTAGGCAGAGGGGGTGGTGTGGCTTTACTGGTAAAGAATGGCATCCGATCAGTAGAAAGATGTGACATAGGATTGGAAGATGTTGAATCCTCGTGGGTTGAGTTAAGAAACTGCAAGGGTAAAAGGACATTGATTGCAGTTACATACAGACTTCCCAACAGTGGCTGGGAGATGGACAACAGGTTACAACAGGAAATAGAAAAGGTGAGTCAAAAGGGCAATGTTATTTATGGTAGTCATGGGAGATTTTAACGAGCATGTTGAATGGGAAAATCAGGTTGGTAATGGATCTCAAGAGAGTGAGTTTGTCGAATGCCTAAAAGATGGCTTTGTAGAGCAGTTTGTCATTGAGCCTGCCAGGAGATCAACTATACCGGATTGGGTGTTATGTAATGAACTGGAGGTGATTAGGGAGCTTAAGCTAAAATAACCCGTAGGAACCAGTGATCGCAATATGATTGTGTTCAACTTGAAAGTTGATAGGGAGAAAGTAAAGTCTGATGTAGCAGTATTTCAGTGGAGTAAGGGAATTTACAGTGGTATGAGAGAGGAGTTCAGCAAAGTAAATTGGAAGGAGCTGCTGGCAGGGATGTCAGCAGAGCAGCAATGGTGTGTGTTTCTGGGAGAAATGAGAAAGGTGCAGAACGTGTATTCCAAAAATGAAGAAATACTCAAATGGTAAAATAGTACAACTGCGGCTGACAAGTCAAAGCTATTGTAAAAACAAAAGAAAGGGCGTACAACAAAGCAAAAATGAATGGGTAGATAGAGGATTGGGAAGTTTTTAAAAACCTACAGAGAGCAACAAAAAAAATTATTAGAAGGGATAAGGTGAAATATGAAAGCAAGCTAGCAAATAACACCAAAGTGGGTAGTAAAAGTGTTTTCAAGTTTGTTAAAGATAAAAGAAAAATGAGAATGGATATCGGACCACTAGAAAATGAGGCAGGAGAAATAATAACAGGGGACAAGGAGATGGTTGATGAACGAAATGAGTATTTTGCGTCGGTTTTCACTGTGGAAGACACTAGCAGTATGCCTGATGTTGTATTGTCTGAAGGAAGAGAAGTGGGTGCAGTTACTGTTACAAGAGAGAAGGTGCTCAAAGAGCTGAAAGACCTAAAGGTACATAAGTCACCCGGACCAGAGGAACTGCACCCTAGGGTTCTGAAAGAGGTAGCGTTAGAGATTGTGGTGGCATTTGAAATGAACCTTCAAAAATTATTGGACTCTGGCACGGTGCTAGAGGACTGGAAAATTGCAAATGTTACTCCACTCTTTAAGAAAGGAGGAAGGCAGCAGAAAGGAAATTATAGACCAGTTAGCCTGACCTCAGTGGTTGGGACGATGTCAGAGTCAATTGTAAAGGATGAGGTGATGGAGTACTTGGTGAGACAGGACAAGATCGTACAAAGTCAGCATGGTTTCCTTCAGGGAAAATCGTGCCTGACGAACCTGTTAGAGTTCTTTGAGGAGATTACTAGTAGGACAGGTAAAGGGGATGCAGTAGATGTTGTATATTGTGATAGTGGAGGAGCGAGAAGTGTTGAGGAAACAGACAGCCTACAGAGAGAATTAAACAGTTCAGGGGAATGGGCAAAAAAGTGGGAAAAGAAATACAATGTTGGAAAGCGTATGGTCATGCACTTCGGTGGAAGAAATAAACGGGCAGACTATTATTTAGATGGGGAGAGAATTCAAAATGCAAAGTTGCCAAGGGACTTGGGAGTCCTTGTGCAGGATACCGTAAAGGTTAACCTCCAGACTGAGTCAATGGTGAAGAAAGCGAATACAATGTTGCCATTCATTTCTAGAGGTATAGAATATAAGAGCAGGGATGTGATTTTGAGGCTCTATAAGACACTTGTGAGACCACACTTGAAGTATTGTGTGCAGTTTTGGGCTCCTTATTTTAGAAAGGATATGCTGACATTGGAGAGGGTTCAGAGAAGATTCACGAGAATGGTTCCAGGAATGAAAGGGTTACCACATGAGAAACATCTGGCAGCGCTTGGGCTGTATTCCCTGGAGTTCAGGAGAATGAGGGGGGATCTCATAGAAGCATTCCAAATGTTAAAAGGCCTGATCAAGTTAGATATAGCAAAGTTATTTCCCATGGTAGGGGAGGCGAGGACAAGAGGGCACGACTTCAGGATTGAAGGACATCCATTTAGAACAGAGATGCGCAGAATTACTTTAGTCAGAGGGTGGTAAATCTGTGGAATTTCTTGCCATGAGCGGCTGTGGAGGCCAAGTCATTGGGTGCATTTAAGGCAGAGATAGATAGGTTCTTGATTAGCCAGGGCATCAAAGGGTATGGGTTGAAGGCAGAGGAGTCAGGATGACTGGAAGAATTGGATCAGCTCATGATTGAATGGTGGAGCAAACGATGGGCCGAATGGCCTACTTCTGCTCCTATATCTTATGGTCCTGTATCTGTATCAAGTAAGATAGATAAAGGGGATGCAGTGGATGTTGTAAATTTGGACTTTCAGAAGGTCTTTGACAAGGTACCACACATGAGACTGCTTACCAAGGTAATACAGGAAAGTTACTAACATGGTTATAGCATTGGCTGATTAGTAGGAGGCAGTGAGTGGGAATAAAGGGATCCTTTTCTGGTTGTCTGCCAGTGACTAGTGGATTCCGCAGGGGTTGATGTTGGGACCACTTCTTTTTATGCCGTATATAAATTATTTAGATGATGGAATAGATGGCTTTGTTGTCAAGATTGCAGATGATACAAAAGTTGGTGGAGAAGCAGGTAGTGTTGAGGAAACAAGTAGGCTGCAGAAGGACTTGTACAGATTAGGACAATGGGCAAGGAAGTGGCAAATGAAATACAAAGTTGGAAAATGCATGGTCGTGGATTTTGGTAGTAGAAATAAATGTGCAGACTATTTTCTAAACGAGGAGAAAATCCAGGAATCTGAGATGAAGAGGGACTTGGGAGTCCTTGTGCAGAACACCCTGAAGGTTAACTTGCAGGTTGAGTTGGTGGTGAGGAAGGCAAATGTCATGGATGCAAGAATGCAAGGATGTGACGCTGAGGCTTTATAAGACATTGGTGAGGCCTCGCCTTGAGTGTCGTGAACAGTTTTAGGCTCCTCATCTTAGAAAGGATGTACTTACAAGGTTAATTCCAGGAATGAAAGGGTTATCATATGAGGAAAGTTTGATGGCTCTGGGTCTGTACTCACTGGAATTCAGAAGGATGAGGGGAGATCTCATTGAAACCTTTCGAACGTTGAAAGGCCTAGACAGAGTAGATGTGGAAAGGATGTTTCCCTTGGTTGGAGAATCGAGGACAAGAGGACACAGCTGCAGGATAGAGGGGTGTTCTTTCAAAACGGAGATGTGGATAAATTTCTTTAGCCAGAAGGTGGTGAATTTGTGGAGTTCGTTGCCACATGCAGCTGTGGTTGCCAGGTTGTTGGGTGTACTTAAGGCGGAGATTGTTGAGGTTCTTGATTAGACGTGGCATCAAAGCTTACAGGGAGAAGGCTGGAAACTGGGGTTGAGGAGGAGATAAAAAAAAAGAATCAGCCATGATTGAATAGTGGAATGGACTCGATGGGCCAGATGGCCTAATTCTGCTCCTATGTTTTATGGTCTTATGGAATCCTTCACATTACATTGGAACCATCGGTCAGTCTGTCTCTGTCTCTGTCTCTGTCCCTGTGTCTCTGCTTCTCTCTCACTCTCTCTCTATGTTTCTGTCTCTCCCTGTCCATGTCTCTCTTTCTCCATCTCTCTCTCTTTAGTCTCTCTGTGTATCTTATAAATATTTGCTCATTCTCTCTATGTGTTAAATTCCTCCATTAAAGTAGGCAATTGTTTTGCTGTCATTCTCATCAATGGTGTTGAGAGACAAACTGGCCACAAGAAGTCACTACAAGTTAAGATGCGAGGGGAAAGATTTAATAGAAACCTGTGGGGCAACTTTCACCATTACAACTACAATATACAAAACAAGCAGCCTCTGGGTCCCCCCCCCCCCGCTTGTCTTTCTTCCCGGACCTCCTGTCCCATGATCCTCTCGTATCCCCTTTTGCCAATCACCTGTCCAGCTCTTGGCTCCATCCCTCCCCCTCCTGTCTTCTCCTATCATTTTGGATCTCCCCCTCCCCCTCCAACTTTCAAATCCCTTACTCACTCTTCCTTCAGTTAGTCCTGACGAAGGGTCTTGGCCTGAAACGTCGACTGCACCTCTTCCTACAGATGCTGCTTGACCTGCTGCGTTCACCAGCAACTTTGATGTGTGTTGCACAAATCAGAAATGTTTAGACAAATATGGGTCATGTAAATGCAAATGGGACCAGCTTGCTCAGTATGGACAAAGTGGCTGATGTGCTGTTTCTGTGTCTCTGCTGGACTGTGTCCTCTTCAGAGCGCAAGCCTGCGCAGGAAGATTTGAAGAACCGGCTGAAGGTTGCCAGAGCGAAGTTGTAAACAACATCAAATTGCCTTAGGGACCCCGGCTCTGAATTTCTTCTTCAGGGTTTACTCCTGAAGCCTATCCCATGGGTGGGTATGACCACAAGGCAGCAGAGGTTTAAAATCAGAGTTTTCCTTCTCCTGGGCGGGCTGCCATCCAAGGCTGATGAGCCCCACCTGCCCAAAGCAAATGGTTTTGAGGTGCCAGTGGCCCCCCTTTACCCTTCTCTTGTCAGTAGGAACCATTCTGCCGGGCCTAGTGGCTAAGCCACACGTGAAGGTCAAGAGTTGGACTTGGTTGTCAGAGATGCATGCCATTTTGAGCACTTTTTAGGTAGTGGGAGCTTATCCCCACTACCAGCCCCGGCTATTCACAACCTCAGGAACCACCCGATGACAATAAATCCAAGGAAGAAAGCAATGGGATAAGGACAAGTAGGTTAACAGAAGTGGGTGAAAAAGTTGTATTGGAAAAGAGGGCAAGAAAAAAAACCATTTTAAAAGAATTCAGTACCAGGTCATCCATGGATCTGGTGCAGTATCACTTTATATCCTGCAATACTCCAAACTTGATAATTTTCAGCGCTGATTTCACTGGGGGCTAATAATGAGTAAGTTAGCATCCAGCACTGGGCCTAATCCTGCCTGCTTGTTGATGGGTGAGTGAAGTTAGAATTGCCCCCAGATAGGCAGAATTAGAGGGCTGGAGGGACAGAGTTGGGGCTGATGCTAACAAAGAGATTGGAGATGAAGAAATGACAGTTGTGGCATTGTTGACTTGGCAACAGAGAAATATCGACTGTGCTTTGTGTTGCATGCTTGGAATAATCCTGCAACAAATTGAGAGTTTTTCTCATACTTGAGATTTTAACCAGTGCCATGAGCAATTTACATGTTTTATTTTCAATGTTTCTATTATCTTTATAAGCTGCTCACTGATTCCATATTATTTTCTATCGTTATTTCCCTTTGAGCTGTTGTTGTTCCACTCTCTGACAAACATGAAAAGGTGAATTGTATTCTGCACCAGTGCACCCAAACCTTGGAGCAGACCTCAACATCTCTGAAATATCAATTAGTGACCAGGCAGTGACATCTGGTCGTAGAGCCACAAAGCACAGAAACAGGACCTTCAGACCAACCGGTTTACACAGACCAAGGTTCCCATTAATTCACATTTGGGCCACATCCCTCTAAACCATTCCTATCCATGCATCAGTCCTGGTGCCTTTTAAATGTCATTAATGCACTTGCCTCAACTACTTTCTCTGGCAGTTCCTTCCATATACTGACCACCCTGCAGGTGAAAAAGTTGCCTCTCATTGTCTTATAAAACCTTATCCTTCTCCCCTTAAATCCATGCCCTCTGGTTCTTGATTCCCTAACCCTGGGAGTTCCCTATGCCCTCTTTAACTCTGTCTATGCCACTCAGATTTTGTACACCCCTATAAGATCCCCCCTCATCACCCTACACTTCAGTGAAAACAGTCTCAACTTGCTCAACCTCTCTCCATAACTCAGTCTCTTAAGTCCTGGCAACATCTTTGTCAATCTCCTCTGCATTGTTTCCAGTGCAGTGGAAAGAATGGTGATGCCCTACATCTAGTGATGATGGCTAAGTGATAATTCTTAGCTGAACCACTAGGAAAGTTGCTGTGTTCTGAAGCTTATATCCTTGTACCTGAAACGGACATGTAGACTCTGAGTTTAGGATCTCACTTGAAAGCAGCACCTCTTACAGTCTGGCCACCTTTCCTGTCAGTCACAGCTACAGGATGCATTCAGGACTGAGGTGTGAATTCTTCACTTGAAATCTAATGGAGCCGCAGTCACTGAATGTATGCAAAAGAGTGATTGTTAGGTTTTGGATGTTACGGGTATGAAGAGACAAACAGTTAGAGCAGGAAAATGGGAAGTGTGAGGAGCCAAATGACCTTCAGCTTCTCTTCTTCAGTTCTTTATTACTGGAGGCTTCCAGGGCACTGGAAATTGGCAAATGCTGTCAATATGGATTGAGAAAGCAGATACATGTAATGACCATTTGTGATCTTGGGCTTCATACCTAAAGTTATGCTTGCAAAAGCTTGAATCTATCAAATTCTATCAAAGTTTAGGCTATAAAATGATCCAGTTCAGATACTACACTACAGAAAATATGTGATGGTCATCAAGAATGAATGGCTCAATGATGCATCAGTTAGTGCTGCTACCTTGCAGTCCCGTGACTGAGGCTTAGTCTTGACTTTGGATGTTGTCTATATGGAATTAGCTCATTCTCCCGTGACACTAAGAGGTTCATCCATGTACATCAAATCCTCCACAACCCAACGTCATTCTACTAGTTTAATTGGCCCCTGTTGTTGATTGTCCCTTAATGTAGGAATGTGGATGAAAGGATCAAAGGAAAGTTGGTGGGCATATGAGAGAATGTTAGTGGTGAGGCTACAGGGAAGTAAAGAGAGGGGAGGTGTGCTCATGGGGTTGCTCTGCCAGTAGCCAGCATGTCTCCCTTAGTGCTGCAAGAAATGTGTTCATGACTTACTGAAGAGGTTCCAGGATGAGATCTTTTAGCTCTGATGTTGACTGGAGATCAGGGTTGTTCTTCTTGAAGGTGGAGAGAAGATCTGACTGAAGCACATGGAGCTATGAGAGGTTGAGTTGGAGGAAATGAAGAGGAAGTGATAAAGCAGCAGAGTGCACAGAGGGCAACATGGTTGTTGCTTTGTTTTACAGCACCAGGGATTAAATCTGCCACTGTCTGCAAGGAGTTTGTACCTTCTCCCCGTGACTGTGTGTGTTCTTCGCACATTCTAAAGATGTACAGTTCTGGGTACTGAATTGTGGACATATTATATAGGTACTGGAAGCATGGCGACTCTTGTGGGCTGCCCAGCGCAAGCCTTGCTGACTTGATTTGATGCAAATGATGCATTGTACCGTATGTTTCAATGTACATGTTATAACTAAAGCTAATCTTTGATTTTTGATATATTGACTAATTCATGGGTATGTGAAAAGAAATAGTGAAGGTTGTGGTAGATGAAGTTTTAATTACCAGTTATGAACAGAAATTCTGAAATGTTTGAACGTATAAGGAATTTGCAGGGCTATGAGGAGAGAGCTGGGACATGAGATTGACTGTATTACTAGGTAGACATAGTTTTAGTGGGCTGAATATCCTCTTTCTGTGCTGTAAAATTGTGATAGTTTGTTGGAAAGGGTGAATTGATTAGTTTGATAACCAGTAGGTGTGGTCACTTGGATTTCAGTGAGGCTTTTGACTAAATCCTTAAGAGGATCTTGTGAAAAACAAAACAAATATTGAAAGAGTGGCAGTTCTGTCGGTGAGAATGCCTTGCTAATGAGAGAGGTCAAAGGAGGTTGGCCATGTTGGTTCAAGCTTACAGAAAGTCGACAGTAACTCAAATAACCATGTATTACAATAAAGAGCATCTGAACGCACAGCACATCATACGTTGATTCCAGAAGCATATACTAAGTGGCCTCTTTATTCAGTACAGGAGATAGCTAGTAGGGTGGCCACTGAGCGTAGGTGTCTCACACTGGGCCCTTTGAAATATGGAAATATTACATCATGAGGAGGCCACGTGCTCCACATTGCTGATGTATGTTTGCATACATCAACTGACTAATACTAGTTTCTAACCTCCTTGTGTTCTCTTTACCAGGAAATTGGTAATACATTCTCCTGTGCTGGAATGCTGTGACCCTACTCAGCTGAGAATGTGATTGTGCATTATAAGGTGATATGCCGGCCCTGATTTTATCTCTGCAACAGCCTCTTGTGCACTATTTTAATTTTTAGAGATACAACACGGTACCAGGCCCCTCTGGTCTAATGACCCCATGTTGCCAATTGCACCCATGTGACCGACTGACCTGTACGCCTTTAGAATGTGGGCGGCACCTAGAGGAAACCCACACTGTAACATGGAGAACATACAAACTCCTTCTAATCAGCAGTGGAATTGAACCCAAGTTGCTGGGGTTGTAATAGCATTCTGCTCATCACTATGCTACCATGCAGCCCCATTGGCAATCCATGTCACAAGTTCAACTCCAGAGCTCAGTGCTATTAAAATTTTGAGCCTTATTTAAAATGCCATTAGACATTTACTTTAATGTCCCAATGGGCAATGTCAGAAAAGCACAGACTGTCCAGAGAATGCATGAGTTCATGTCGAAAAATCTAAGAATTTGTGATGGTAACCGGAAGGAACTCTAGTCCTTTAGAATCCTGATTCTGACCTCTTTCTCTGCTGGGTTTGGCTGATTGGAAAGCTGTCAGGCCTCTGAATTATAATTGCAATCAACTCATGTGCATGACAGCAGGATTTGAGATTATGTGATTATAGAAAACATAGAAACATAGAAAATCTGCAGCACAATACGGGCCCTTCAGCCCACAATGCTGTGCCGAACATGTAAGTACTTTAGAAATTACCTAGGGTTACCCATAGCCCTCTCATTTTCTAAGCTCCATGTACCTATCCAGGAGTCTCTTAAAAAACCAAATCGTATCCGCCTCCACCACCGTTGCTAGATTGTGTTGGCTTTGGATGGGAATTTCACCTGCATTCCGGGAAGAACAAACGGTCATCAGCTATATTCCCTCTAAGCTGTGCATGTGTGTGCGCGCGCACACGTTTTTCAACCAGCGCACAAAGGAAATTAATGTGCACACAAAAGGCTAGTTACCTAAAATAATGTAGTAATTAATAATTATACTTACTGAAAATAATCTTTTTAGCTAACTGTTTCTGTTAACTAGTAAGTCAGTTTTCCAAATACCATAATGCACATCACTAATTTACATCACCTCACCTTTCCTGTTCCGGTTTGTACAGCTGCATCACAGCATCATTTTTAGCGGGATGTGTTCATATCATAAAGTTTACAAAGATCTGTTTCAAATCCTGTAGACAGCTCACTAAGTTTTTATTGAAAAAAATATTGGTTCACTATTTTGAATTCAAAAGAAGCGAAGGGCGTGAAGCACAAAAGAACTGCAAATTCGTTTAAGGTTGAATGGCTTAACAAAATAGTAGAAACTGCTACACCGAGAGCTCATGAGGTCATGAGCGTTCAGCTACGAGAAATATTTATGTATGATTCTGAAACTGGAGTTATCTGTTTGTATTGTCGTGACGCGAAAGTTGCTGGAGGATTTGCTATTGGAAAGAAGTGGGGTGATATTTGGAAACTTGACTTTTTGAAGCATCATTTGGCAAGTAAATTGCATTTGGATGGTGTACAAAAGCTCAGGCAACAGAACCCGTCATTACCCGTTACAGGCGCATGTTACGGTTAAGTGCAGATGAGCAAGAGCAAAAACGATCAAATCTGGAAGAGATCAAAGTTCTTATTGACAGTGTGTTGTTAGCTGTTAAAATGAATAACTCTTTACATTCAGTTACACAATAATGAACATATGGAAAAGTATGTTCAACTCCCAGACAGCTGGCAAAGCAAAATTTATGCCTTCGAATTTCTGGAGACTATCAACTATATTGTTCAGGAAGACATGTTTGAAGAAATAGCATCAGCAGATTTTCACACGTTAGCAGTTGATGAAACCACAGACATATCTGTCGACAAATGTTTCATTCTGTACTTCAAATTCAGATCTAAAGATTGTACTGTTTATAAAACGTTTTTTGGTGGAATAGTTCAGCTGCAGGCATGTGATGCTTCCTCTATCGTTTCAGCGATCAAGCAGTTTTATGAAGAGAAGAAATTTGACCTCCATAAAATGGTGATGTTTACATCTGATGGAGCGTCATTAATATTGGGCAGAGTTAATGGTGTTGCAGCAAGACTTAAACAGGACATCTTACACTAAGTTCAGCAAAACAGTGTAGCTCACCGTGAAGATCTGGGGATTTGTGATGCATGGAAAGAAGTCAAGTTATTCAGAGACATTGAAACTTTATTGAGAACAATCTATACAATGTTTTCTCGAACTGCAATTAAAAGATGCGAATTTAAAAAAATTGCAGAGGCCTCTGAAAATGAAGCTGTTGGTTTCAGACCACTTAATGAAGTCAGGTGGTTATCTAGACACTTCCCATTGCAGGCAATAATAAAAAATTATGAGGCACTGAACATATACTTTGAAGAAGATCAGTCAAATGACCCTGTGGCTAAATACTGTCACAAGAAATTGATAAACATCACATACAAAGTAGCTTTACAGGTTTTAAGTGATGTCTTTGATGAATTGGCTGTACTGTGCAAGATTCTGCAAAAGAGTGGTCTGATACCGATTGATTCACTTCATTTTGAGTGAGGCAAAATTAACAAGATAAGAAAGCAGTATCTGGGAGACAATGTTTCGTGGAGTAACAAAGTTAAAGTTTTGCGAAGCCAACAATGTGAAGAAAACATCACAGTAGATACAAATTCACTGTTGACTTTTATAAATAGTCTTTGCGTTCATTTAGAAGAAAGGTTTCCTGAAGATGAGGTGCAGGAATGGTCAGCTTTTGATTTCTCCGCAATTGCAGATTGTGACTTCACATTTGGCGATGAACAAGTTAATGCCTTATGTCTAAAATATCATGACTTTCTAGCTGAAAATACTGTAATAGTTAGACAGCTTAATGATTTCAAATTTTCCATGCAAGAAAAAACTAAATCCAAACCGATTTCAAACTTTGCTCAAATGGTGGCATTTGTACTTCAAAATGAACAGCTTTGCGACCTTGCACAGTTGATGGACATTGAGGGAACCTTTCTTGCATCTAGTGCGGACTGTGAGCGAGGTTTTAGCCTAAAGAATCAACTCAAAAACAAGCTGAGAAACCGTTTAGGTGAATGTCATTTGGATATGTTAATGAGAATCAAAAGCTATCAATTGGATCAACACACATCAAAGTTGCTGGTGAACGCAGCAGGCCAGGCAGCATCGTTAGTCCTGACGAAGGGTCTCGGCATGAAACGTCGACTGTACCTCTTCCTAGAGATGCTGCCTGGCCTGCTGCATTCACCAGCAACTTTGATGTGTGTTGCTTGAATTTCCAGCATCTGCAGAATTCCTCGTGTTTGCGCTATCAATTGGATGGAAGTTCTATTAGCCTAGACAGAGTTTACAAAGAATGGGTAAATGCCAAAGACAGGAGAGAGAAAAAATTACTGAGTGACTTAAATATGTATGTTATTTTGTTGTTATTCTGTGCAGTTTTATGTCAAATATTTTGTAAACCTACATAAACTGTGCCATGTGTGCATTCAGTGCACACATACTTTTGTTACAGGAAAAAAAATTGCACAACATTAGATTTTTGCACACACTGACTACTAAAAATTAGAAGGAACATTGTCATCAGAACTTGTTAGTTCCTAGAGGCAGACACAATATTAATGCAGACCAGCAAATTTTCACTGGCAGGGTAGGATTACAGACAAGTATTTCTCGTTCCTTCAAAGCAGTTGTGTGAGGCTGCAGTTTTGACAAAAAGCTATTGGTATTGATTTATTATTGTCACATGTGCCAAGATATAGTGCAAAGCTTGTCTTGCATGCTGTTCATGTAACTCAAATCTTTGCATAAATAAACTTGAACTGCTTTGAGCATGGCATGCTTCAACTCCAGTTTTCCAGACAACCTCGACCCAATGCAATTTGCCTATCACAGAAGTAGCTTTACTGCAGATGCACTCTCCTCGGCCCTACACTCAGCTCTGGAGTACCTGTGTGGTAAAGACACCTATATCAGACTATTATTTATTAACTACAGTTATGCCTTCAATACTGTTATTCCAATTAAACTCAGCTCCAGACTCTGGACCCTGGGAGCTAAAGCCTCCCTTTGCAGACATCCCACCTCTCCCGGAACTTCCGGGAGTCTCCCGCATATTAATAGTGGCTCCCTGATGCCCGCAAATTATATACAATATCACGGAAATCAATTTTTTTGAGAGCGAGCGAGAGAAAAGCAAGAGAGAGCGCGAGAGCGACCACGAGAGAGAACGCACATGCACGAGTGAGAGAGAGCGCGAGCGAGAGCACGCCATGGCAGAGTGTTCCAAAAATATATAAAACATACGTCACCCCGGACTACACTAAAGTGTACCCCTGCCTAATAGGGGTCAAAAGTAATGACAGTTTTGCTCGCTGCACTGTTTGCAACAGTGACTTTTCTATTGCCCATGGTGGATTAAGACTGTAAAAGACATGTTGAGGTAAGTTTAACAGGTGTCATTCGTTCATTAGCATAGCTAACGTTATTTAAACTAGCTGGCCAGCTGCTAAGGAGCTACTCTATTGCAGACATCCCACCTCTCCCGGAAGTCTCCCACAAATTGATGGTGCTACCTCACTGAAATGAGTTTTTGCAGGGTGGGATGTCTGCCTTTGCATCTGGATCCTTGAGTTTCTGGAAACAGACGGCAGTCAGTAAGGATAATTAGTAACACCTCCTGATGAAAACGTATCAAAGAGAGAGGAATTATCTCATGGGCAAGAACAAAAGATCCTAGGATCTCTTACAAAGGCAATCTGAGGTCCCCTGCTGTCCTGGCCATCATTCCTTCCTCCTTTGACATATAATCTCATTAATTTTCTAACCCAAATGGAGGAATACAGTGCAATGAGTGCCTTGTATCTCCCCATCTTTACCCTCACTATAAAAACGTTTGTTGCAAGTGGATTAATGTTGTGCTCTGGGAATAGTATCTCTTATTTCCCACAAGTGCCAGATAATAAAGTGTTCTGACGCAGGGATTTTAAAACCAAACTCTGGAAAATTAATCCAGATGAAAGGTCTCAAAATCTTGACTATTCACTTCCCTCTACAAATGTTGCCTGAGCTGCTGAACTCCTCCAGTGCTTGCCTTTAATGTGTGTGCCAGATTCTAGCAGCTGCTGTCTCTGTGTCTCCACTGGAACACCCAGAGCTGGCTGAAGTTCCATCTGCAGTGGCAGAAGGAAATAGCTGGGAACCAAGGTTAGAGTTTATAGAGAAAACGTAGTCATGGAACAGTTATAAGACAGTGACAAAATCGGTACTTTGAGAACTGGAGACTAGTAAACAATTGCAATAACACAATGAGCAAACAGCTAAAGAAGCAGAGGATGAATTAGAATTTGTATCAGGTCAGATCTAGAATACTGAAAGTCAAATTTATTGTCACATGCATAAGTGCATGCTTGCACAGGTATAATAAAAAAAACTTACCATAGCTTCATAGGAACACCACAGCATATAGAAGAAAAATGTGGATTAAACATCAACACAATTTTTACAAGGGAAAAGAAAGTCCATTTTAGTGCAAAGTGATGAAAGTGGTTGTAGTGTTGCTAAACTGTATTGAATAGTTAACTGAATGATTGAAAGGAAGTAGCTGTTCTTGAACCTAGAGAAGTCAAGGCAACAATGATTTTAATAATGGTTTCTGGAATTAGAAAGGAGTAAGAAGGGAAAGGATGTGGAATTTCAATTGCTGGAAATGAGAGAGGAATATAGTTCCATGGATTCTGTTTGACTTTTCAATATGCTGCTTATTGCACATAAATTACTTTCCCAGAATCCAATTTGAAGACTAGCTTACATCTAATAATGTCAGAATTCTTATTGTGGCAAGAGACTGATTCAGACATGCTTCCATCCAATATCAGTAAATGAAAATTCATCTGCAGCCTAATGTCCCTCATTATCGTTGTCATAACAGCAGACCTTGACAACGATTTATCCTCTCTTATGGTAGTTTAACTTATATTTCAACACATTAATGTTAAAAAAATGTAAATGTCTTCCCTCTAGCTAATCCCTTTCTTATTCCAAGCTGTGTTCTTGTTCTCTAAGTATAGTGAAATAACACACATTAAATCTGTTGTCTTCTGAAATGCTTCTTGGGCTCTCCTCCTGCCCTGGATGTGTGTAATTGCTTTGTACTGTTAGGTCCCAAATAAAAAACTGGTCCTGTCTCACTGTCGGAGTATAGAGTGATGATACTCTAACCACAGGTCGACAGAGATACAGCTGTACTCTCCTTAACTGCTTGGCAACACAGCACAGTTCCATGCAAACCAAAATCATTCTTATCAGGAAAAGCAAATTGGCAATCCAGTCCCTCTAACTGCTTTCAAGTCTCCTGCGGTGACAGAAAAAGAATTTCACGCAAACCTGGTGAAAGCCCTTCTGACCACTGCCTTGCTGTAGGCAACAAGATTTAGGTATGAGCTGAGTGCAGGTCTGTTCTGTTCCTGAGACCAATACATTGAGTTTAAGAATGGTATGTGTTTAAGAGAAGAATTTCCAGCAAGTTTAATTATATCGAGATTGATACTGTATATTTAAGTGGCCTTGCATCTTTGTAATGTCCAGAGGGAGCTAAACTTTTCATTGTTTCAAATTTTGCTCTCCTTTTGTCTCCTCATCTCTTTCTTTTCTCACAAAGCCTTTGCTTATACGACAGTGAAGACTAATTCTATTCTTTGGGTATCCCATCTTCTCACTGTGCCAGCACAATGCTTCCAAAAGGCGTCAGAATTGAATCTAGTCCTAAAGGAATCATGCAGCACAGAAACAGACCCCTTGCAGCTCACCTAGTCCATTACGGACTGTGATGCCTATCTGGACTCACTTGTCCTCCATTTAGATCCATGTTCTCAGCAGGAGTCACACTGGATGACGATGCAGATTGAGAATCGTGGGAATATCTCCACTTCCGGTGCGGACCACTGGAACCATCAGCTAACTGAAGGGAGGTCAGGTCTACAGTGGACTATAATTTTTACCTTTAAAGAAGGACTCCTCTTGGTGTAAGGAAGGCCCCTTTAAAACTGAGGTGAGGAGTAATTTCTTCAGACAGCTGGTGGTGAATCTTTGTCACAGAGGCCTAGTCACTGAGTGAATTTATCTTGGACCTGGTAATTGGTTGAAGGATGAATGCGTGAACCTCTGTGCCTGCAGTGTGGTACAAAATTCCATATGATACCATCAACTGCACCTCAATATCTCCTCATTGTGCATGGTTGTGACCAAGAACTCAACAAGCAGCTGTGGAAATGCATCTGTATATCCTAACTAACCAGTGCCTAGGTCAGTGAGATGTTGGTTAAATCTGTGGAAATCGTTGCCATAGAGGGCTGCGGAGGCCAAGTCATTGAGTGTATTTAAGGGTTCTTGATTGATTAGGGGGTGGAAGTAAGGGAGGTTGATAGGAGAATGAAGTTGGGGGAAAAAAATCAGCCATGATTGAGGTTGCAGAGCAGAGTTGATGAGCTGAATGCCCTAATTCATTCCTATATACAAACGGTATTATGGTATTTTAGAGCGCTCCATGCATCAGGAAATGGTCTAGGAATCATTGAACTACGTCTTGTGTAACCCTGGTCAATTTATTTTAGAATAAATTTGTCCAACTTATTTAATGCTTCAATGACATGTTCTGAGTGGTTCAAACTGAAGTGAGAGTAAATATATTATTGGAGTATGTATGTACATCTTGCGTATCGTACCTTGAGATTAATTTCCCTGTCTCACCAGCTACAATGGCTTGACCAGATGATCCTTCTCTATCCATCATTACTCCTCTTTATATATTATTCTCACACCTGACTGTCCACACAGTCCTGATCTTCCGCCTTGTTCCTTACCTTCAGCTAGGTTTCTTCTTGCCATGCATTATTCATATGATTGAATTCTTCTTTGCATTCCTTTCTTGGATAACTACATTTTCCTTGTAAAACTGGAAATAATAATCATTTAGAAATAATATAATAATTATTGCTTAAACAAAAAAGAACATTAATGGTAGGAAAGTTCAGCTGGATAGCTCCATTAAAATTTTCCACGTACAATACATTCAGTGGCCACTTTATTAGGTACCTCCAGTATATTGTGGTCTTTTGCTGCTTTATCCACTTCAAGGTTCAATATGTTGTGCTTTCAGAGATGCTCTTCTGCATGCCACTATAGTAATGTATGGTTGTTCGAATTATTGTTGCCTTCCTGTCAGTCTGGCCATTCTCCTCTGACCTCTCTCATTAACAAGACATTTTCGCTCACAGAACTGCTGCTTGCTGAATGTCTTTTTTTTGTTTTTCGCATCATTCTCTGTAAACTCTAAAGACAGCGTTACGTGAAAATCCCAGTAGATGAGCAGTTTCTGAGATACTCAAACCACCAACGATCATTCCACGGTCAAGTCATTTAGATCATATTTTTTCCCCATTCTGATGTTTGGTCTGAACAACGACTGAACCTCTTTAACATGTGTGTATGTTTTTATGTAATGAGTTGCTGCCACATGATTTATGATTTACATTTATGAGCAGCTGTACAGGTGAACCTAATACAGTGATCACTGAGGCATTTGACAAACAAAGCAGTTGAACTGTCTCTATGTTATTGATGTTTCTGTGGAACTCTTAGTGTATGTGACGATCTTTCCTGTGGAATCAGCAACATCTAAAGCAACGGATCAGTTTTCTGGTGGATGGCTCACTCTGAGGAGGAGGGAGAGAAAGGGAAAGAGGAAATAAGCAAATGTAATAAGATGAAATACAGTCAGGGAGATATTATTTGAACCCATGGGATTCAAGCATAACCACATAACTAGTGAACCCATCTTCTCCCTTAACCGCTAATAGGTATTTCGAACATTTCCTATTCTTTTATATATTCATCCTCATGTTGGAGTTTGCCAAGTCCTTCCGTCCTAAAACACCTCTGTCCTAGAAGTCCACTGAGACCGTGTTTCTGTTGGCCTTTGAGGAAGAGATTTCCAAGACATCAAACCCTCAGAGGGAAAATTTTACATCATCTCGGCGTGACCCCTTATTGTTGAACATTGACTCCTCATTCTGGATTTTCCCACATCCACTCTGTTAAGATCCAACCTCAGGATCAGCTTCGATATTTCAAACAAGTTCAAGTACGTCAGTTTTGGTCACCGTACTGTGTTAGTAAACTGGAAAGGATGCAGAAGCGATTTAAAAGGTTCTTGCCAGGGCTTGAGGGCCTTAGTTATACGGAGAAGTTGGGCAGGCTGGGAGTTTATTCCTTGGAGTGCAGGAGACTGAGATGCATAAAATCACAAGGGGCATAGGTGGGGTGAAAGCACTCAGTCTTTTCCCCAGGCTGCAGAATCAAGAACTAATGGGCATCGATTTAAGATGAGAGAGGAAATATTTTATAGGAACTTGGGGGGGGGGGGGAACATCTTTATACAAAGGTAGTATGTGTGTGGGAAATGCTGCCGGAGGATGTGGTTGAGGCAGGTTCAAAAGCAATGTTTAAAAGACTTTTGGACAGTTACGTGGCTAAGAAGAGCTTAGAAGGTTATGGGTGTAGCCTGAATAGGCAGTTTTGTCAAGCCTGGCCCTTCCTCACAAGACAACCTGTCCATTTCAGGTATTAGCCTAGTGAACCTTCTCTGAACTGTTTCTAATACATCTGTCGGTGGCAAGTGTGTCAGGCTGAAACTCTACAAGTGTGGCTGATTAAAGGATGGTCTTGTGTTTCTGAAGAGATTGGAACTGAAAAGCATCAGTTGGTTGCAAATGTCAAACCCCTATAGATCATTGCCCCTTGATAGAAAGCAGGCCAAGCTGAGCTGCAGGCTTCACAACAGATGTTCTCTGTTTGAGTGAATTGTTCAAGTGTTTGAGTGAATTGTTTGGTCATCAGGATGAAAGCCCTGAGCATTGGGATATTTCTTCTTCAGCGACTGAAGCACCTTAAACCCTTAATGGTGAGATCTTATTTAATCCGGCGTGTAAATGGCTCAAGAATGATTCCCTAAACTGCTCTCACTCTCTGCTGGCTGCCTTCTTTGTTTATCTTGAACAACCAGAGATCAGCTCACTGGAAAAATCAGTCAAAACTTTAACTCTAACACCCTTACTAAAATCTAACTATCTTGTTAATTTAGTTTTTCCAGTATGGGCTGGATACACTTTGCTTTGATTAATAGAAGACATATTTCCCATATGTTTTGATTTTCTGAACAAAGTGATTACATACTAAAACTGGACAAGAGAAGGAATGGTTGCTTCATGAGCTGATTACTGCACAGAGTGCATATAATAAAATCTGAACATTTAGATCATCTTAAGCTAAACCACTCTCCTATCAACTTTGTACAGCCCAGTGGGTGTCAAGTGGTGTGACTCAATATTCCTGAATATGTATGAATGAACTCCTTCTACTGCATTCAGAAAATGGACCATTTTAAAAGCATCTCTGAATAGTACTAATGGTGCTTTATATTCATGGAAAGACAAGACGCTCACAAAGAATCTTTCCATTACCAGAGTTCACTTACGATGCTCTCTCACTACTTTCCTGCCTAAATTGTTAAGCCTGAAGCCATTTCAAATTAATTTAAAAATAAAAGTTGGGCCCTCAGAGGCACGATCCTCCAAGACAGATAAATGAAAGTGTTAAGATGTTCAGATGTCAATCTCAAACTGCTGTCAGAATGGTAGTACACGTTCTGATTCGGTAGCACAGGGGCCAACGTATGAAATAATTAAACCACCAGAGGGAAGCTGAAAGCGATATCAATCCGTGCTTGCTGTTGGGAAGAAATAATATTTGGGAATGTGTCCGATCATTTTGTTAGCTCATGAAGGTTGTTTAAAACTAATTAGTCTTTGATTTAATATTTATTCACTTTGGTCCTCATGTCCTTATCTGTTTTTGTTTGTGTCTCATTGGATTTGGGCTTTATCGTTCCTCCACAAGCTGCTTTCTTTAACTGAGTTGGGAGAACAATTTTTTTTTAAAAAGCTCGCTTGTCCTTTATAAATTAGTGATGAATGTTTCAGACACTCACTGCTGGCAAGTCACAGGGGAGCTCAGTCTGCACTGATGGGAGGGTTTCATTCTAATAATGATGCCACATCATTGAAGGGCCCATTTGAAATGAATCATTTTGAAGGAA
Source organism: Mobula birostris (assembly GCF_030028105.1). Lineage (NCBI taxonomy): Eukaryota > Metazoa > Chordata > Chondrichthyes > Myliobatiformes > Myliobatidae > Mobula > Mobula birostris. The sequence goes on from NC_092387.1 coordinate 42,623,265, forward strand.
GTTTATGTTTGAAACATGCTGGTCCCTTTTAACAGAAGCTGCTCACTGGTCAAGTACTGCAGCCTAAGATGGTATTTTACGCTCAGCAGGAAGCAGTGATGAAAGGACAAAGGAAAAATAAAAGAATGAAAGTTCAAGAACTTTGGGGAAGGACAGATATGTCCGGTATATATTAATAATCTGGCAATCTTAATTATTACCGTTAGTTAAATAACTGCTGAATAATTCAATTCCATGAAGAAATCCATTTTTAACTGTCCATAAACTTTAACCCATTTTTATCTGTCTGTCATATCTCTCTCCCTCTCCTTTATGTCTTATGTTGCCTCAACTTCTGTCTCTGAAACCCCCAAGGTTTCTCTTTCCCTGTGATGTTCTTTCAATTATTTTCTCCCTTTTCTTTCATGTCTTTCTGACTCTCTCCATGTCTTTCTCACTCTTTTTGCACACGTATGCACATGCCATACCCATGTACATTTACACTCTTAACTGCTTCCTTGCTCTCGCTTTCTCCATCCTCAATCACCGTGAATTCAAACTATTCACAGTGGCAAGTAACTCAGGAAATAATTTTAAACATCGCGTACTGAGGTACAGTGAAAATCCTTGTTTTGTATGCCATCCATACGGATTATTTCATCACATCACGGTCTTTCATTGATTCCATTGTGGCTATTGGAAACGGAATCTCAGGGTTGTATATATATGTATTTTGATAATAAATTTACTTTGAACATCAGCACGTTGAGGTAGGTCAATACCAGAATGCAGAATAAAGTGTTACAGTTATAGTGGAAGAGCCATACAGGCAGACAATAAAGCACAAAGCCGTATCAAGGTAGATTGTGAGGTTATTGCATCATCGTGTTAGGTAAAATTTCAATAGTCTTACAACAGTAGTAAAGAGTCTGTCATTGAGGCTGGTGGTATGTCGTTTCCAGGTTTTGTATCTTCAGTTCGACAGGAGAAGAGAGAAGGGTGAATGCCCTGGGTGGGTGGGGAGTTCTTCATTATGTTGGTTGCTTTCCCGAAGCAGCAGAATGCTCTCTTTACATTCTACAAAGGATGTCTAAAAGGGAGGCTTTTCTCAGCATGTAAAATGGAAGATTATTGAAATATAAGTCTTGTGAATAAGATTGACAGCTTCACAGTCAAAGGTTATGACGAGGATCAAAGGATACAATTACCCGTTGAGATGCTGGACATTGCTGGCCTCACCTTTGCCCATCCTTCTTATTTACGGCACTTGTGTTGCTGACAGGCTCTCTTGTGTTTATGTTGCCAGATATTCGAGGGCTGCAAGGGTTCCTGGATCAAGCTTCCCGCCAAGGGTTAGATGTATCTTTGCAGAGAATTGACCAGAACATCAGTCGGATCTTTGCTAGTCTCTTCACCACGATGAAGACTGAGGAGCTGAACCGTTACCGGGACACTCTGCGTCGGGCCATCCTGCTGTTGAGCCCACGAGGAGCTCAGACATTCATAAACGAGGTTAGTAACGAACACAGCTCAAAGATGGAGGTGTTGAAGGAGATTACAAGTCCTAACTCAGAAGTATGTGTTTCCCGATTTTAAATGGGGCTTTCCACTTTGTGTTCCAAATCTCTCCTGGTTCTGGGATTTAAGAGGTTGCAAATCTAAAAACAAATAAATCAGCTGTCCTACTAGTAGTGCTCCAGTTCAGCTCAGGAACTGAAGATCAAGCCTATGTTGTGAATTTCGATTTCAAAAAGTGACAATTCCTGGAGTGTTTTATATTTAACAGTATTGTATTTCTCACCAGCTGTAGAACTGGTTTTCACTTTTTTCTCTCTTTGATTTTAATTGCACATGAAAATCGTAAAGGAATGTCCAGCTCTGACTAGTGTACATGGGGCATTGTTTCCAGGTAATGCCATTGAAGGGAAAAATGTAATTGAGAAGCAGGCTAGCTTGACAAATCCCTCAGGGTCACCAAAGCCCAAGGATTAGGACTGGGAAAAGGAGTCATTTGTGCTGGCAGTGACTAGAGAGATAAGAATGGGACCAGTGAGATGCCAGCCAGCAGGGCACTGCTGGAGAAATACGTTTATTGTAGTCGCCTGTACCAAGCTAATGTACAGTGTGAAACTTGTCTTGAACACTATCAGTACAAGTCAATTCACTGCAACAGCGCAATGAGATAGTAAGAGGTAAAACAATAACAGAGTTCAAAACAAAGTGTCACAGTACAGAAAGCAAGCAGACAGGTACAGTAAGGTGTCACAATGAGATAGATTTTAAAGTCAACAGTCCACCTTGGCATACTATTTAATAGTCTTATAACAGGGGGATAAAAGTTCTCCTTAAGCCTGGTAGTACATGCTTTCAGACTTGTATATTTTCTATCTAATGGGAGGGAGGAGAAGAGAAAATGTCCAGTGTGTGTGGAGTCTTTTGTTGGCTGTTTTACTGAAGTACTGAAAAGTGTAGACGGAGTCCATGGAGGAGAGGCTGGTTTCTGTGATGTGCTGAGCTGTGTCCACAACTCTGCATTTTCTTGTGGTCACGGGCAGAACAGTTACCATACCAAGCCGTGATGTATCCAAATAAAAACTGGTGAGGGTCAAAGGAAGCGTGCCAATTTTCTTTAGCCTCCCGAGGAAGTGTTGGACAACAGTAGCTGGTTATCTATGCCAGCTGAAAAAATAGGAGAAGACGAGGAGAAATGATTTAGCTCGGCCGCTGGTCATAGCAGGCCATTTGTCTAGCAGATGGAGATATCTAAGTACAGCAGCAGGGACAAATATTTGAAGGGAGAGGTTTAAAAATGTGGGAAAGGTAAGTCATCATTATGGAAACTGTCACACACTGGAGACACTTGTAAAAGAAAAAGGAGATTGGTAATGGAGTAAAGTCGGAATCATATCTAGATGTTAATTGAGCATCATTGGGAAAATGAGCACTCATTGCATATCCCTCATTACATTTGTGCCTGCGATGAGTGGCAGTTGTTATGGCGAATCTGCTCCCACAATGTTGTTAATGAGGTAGCACTCAGATTTTAACCCATGACAGTAAAGGATTTCCGAATCAGGATGTCTGTGATTGAGGGGAAATTGGAACAATATCTCAAAATCACAGTTATATAGCATGAAAATAAGTGCTTCAGCCCAACTCATCAATGCTGACCAATGTGTCTTCCCGAGCTAGTTCAATGTGTCCCATATCTCCCTCAACCCTTCCTTTCCACATAGCTGTCTAGATGTCTTTTAAATGTAATTGTTCCCACCTCTACCAGCTCCTCCGGTAGCTCGTTCCATATTCCCACCACCACTGTGTGGAGAAATCTGCCCCTTGGAATCATTTTGTATTTCTCCCCTTTCACAAACCCATGCCCTCTAGTTTCAGACTCCCCTACCCTGGGAAATTCAATGACAATCCCATTATCCCCGCCCCCTGCACTGTCACCGTGAGGCCTACAACAAGCACCTCATCAAACTGTCTGGGCACAGTGCTGTCTTCCAAACCCAGTATCAAATTTTACAACATCAGCTACCGTGGTTTCTCTACCAGTACCTATCATCCGTATGTGATCTTAACAGCTTGTTTTTACCCCTCCCTGCACCTTTCTTTCCTTCTATGGATCTGCTTTCCTTGACCTTCTAAGATATTATGGTCAGAAGTTTGGGAGGTGCAGTTGAAGAAGTTTGGTGAGCTGCTGGAGTGCATCCTTAGCACAACACCTTTCAGCACCTGTGACTGGAAGATCGGGATTCAATTTCTGCCGCAGTCTGTGATGAGTTTGTATGTTCTTCCTGTGACACTTGTGTTTCCTCCGGGTCTCTAGTTTCCTCCCACATTCCAAAGATGCATGGGCTAGGAATAGCTAGCTGTGGGCAAGCTATGTTGGTGAGGCAAGTGTGGTGACACTTGTGAGCGGCCCCTCATTGAAGCAAATGATACATTTCACTGTATGTTTCAATGTGCATGTGACAAAAGGATAAAGCTGAGCTTTAGTAAATGGTGTGTAATTCTAGGGATGGTAGATTTGTTCTTCTGGGTGGAGTATCCACAGTAGGTATTGCTAAATAATGGGTAAAATATATATAATGAGGGAGACACCAAAGATTTGCAGATGCCAGAAATCTTGAGCAATACACTCAAAATGCTGGAGGAACTCAGCAGGTAACTCAGCATCTAAGGAGCGAAATAAAGTGTTGAGATTTTAAGCTAAGACCCTTCATCAGGACTGGAAAGGGAGGAGGCAGTAGGTGGGGGAGCAGTACAAACTGGCAGGTGATTAGTGTGCTCAGATAAGGGGGAGATGGACACTCAAGCAGCTAAGTATATCCATGTCAGAAATCAAGTAAGGTTGGATTTGAATGGAATGGTGCAAATGAGTGACATGAGGACAAGGAAACCATGATCTCATTGAATGGTAAGGCATCCAGCAGGAGCCAGTGTCTAACTGCTGCCTCAGCTTCTCCTCTTAAGGTACATGTAAAATAGGAACATTAATTCTTTAAATATTTACTGAGCTTGTCTCTTCTGGAAGAATGTTACTTCTGGCAAGAACAAATATTTCTTTACACTCTTAATTTGCTTTGAATGTGGGGGAAATGCTTTGGAGTGTTGGAAGGAAAGAAACTCAATAGAATACCTAGCTGCAGAAAAATTTACTCTGATTTACTGTAAAAGAATTTAATCACCAATTGCTATGAGAGACTTTACTCTGGTAGGGAACAGAAATAAGACAAAGACCTCAATATACGGTTAATCCTTTTATGACATGCTCATGGGAAGCCGTTGTCTTACAACTCTGACAATGTCAGGTTACATCTCAGATTTATACAGTAAATTTTGGGCAATAGCCAACAAGTAAACATACTTGGTCAGCAATTTCCAAAGCACTTGTATCAGCAAGTTTACTAACGTTCCTGCGCAAGTCATAAAATCATTCTTTAAATCTTTTTATTGAATTAGTACACAAAAAGGTAAACCGGCATAAAATCAGAGATACATGTCTACAGTTAGTTCCTCGATTTGCTACTTGCCAGACAATCTTAGAAGAAGTTAACAATACCTCACTGCTGGCATGATCAATGTCTGGCCATTGTTAGTTCGCACGAGCAAGGTGGTGTCTGCCTCTTATCCCGTCACCCTCATGATCCAGGTCTTGAGCAATATTTAGCTAGTCAAGCCTGACAACAGCGTTTAATTCAAAATTATTTTTAACTTTATAATTTTCTTCCACAGACCCCTCCTTTTTGATCATTTGATCAACCTTATTCCTCACCTCCGAATACTTGCTCTTCTACCTGATAGAGTATATCGTACCCACACGCACAGTACTCGTGTTGGTGGACCAGCTAAATTCCAGTGGTAATCTCCAAGCTGTTGACGGTGGGAAACTAGACAATTCTATTGAAAACTCTGGGACAGAAAGGTGACATCTTTATTGCTGGAAGTGGTCTTATTAACCAAGCCTGAATGGAGTCCAAATGTTGCTGAAAATACACAAATACTGCTTTATATTTGAAAATCAAATTGAATGCTGTACCATTATCAATGGATAGTGATATATCTGGCCTGATGATGAAGCAATTGAAGAGGTTGGGTCTACCACACTGTCCTAAGAAACTCCAAGCCCAAAGTCCCAGGGCACTGCCTCTTGAAGATATCTTGGATATTACAGAAGCTCTTGACCATGATGGAGATGACTAATTTTGCAACTCTCTGCAGCTTACTTTGATCCTATTGCAGGAGTAGCCCTCCCCAGCCGCCCCAACACCAGACAGTGATGCAGCCAGTCAGAATGCTCTTCACAGTACTTCTGTAGAAATTTTTGAGTGCCTTAGGTGATGTACCAAGACTCCTCAAACTCCTAATGAAGTATAGCTGCTGTCTTGCCTTCTTTACAGCTACATCGATATGTTGGAACCAGGATTGGTCCTCGGGGTCAGGTCAGACTAGTCCTGATGAAATCTAAACCAAACATCAAAAAGAAAAACAACTTCCTTTACCATAGCACATTTCACTGCACTCTCAGAATATCCCAAATCTTGTTGCAGTGTTCCTGTATTTAAAATGCAGGAAGTGTGGCAGGTGACTTTAAAACAGTAAGCTCACACATAATGATTGGGTAAACTGAATTAATGAGGTAATTTATGGGGTTAATGGCTGCTGTGTGTAAAATAATAAAAAGAAAGCTTTTCTATTCATGTGACAGAAGGCCTTGGTTTAATGTCTCATCTGAAAGACAATGCAATGCTGGAGTGTCCGTTTGGATTTTACAATTAATTCACACTCCAGAATGCTCCAAATCCTGGCAAGTGCACTACCAACCGAGGCACAGCTGACACTTAAGTGGTAAGGCGTGCTTGATAGCACTGTTGCTGACACCTTCTACCACTCTGCCAATGATCAAGAGCAGGCTGATGAGGAGGTAATTGGAAGGGTTGGATCCTGCCTCAGCCAGAAGATTGCTTCACTCAGATAGGTGTCCCCTGTTTCTCGGACTGTCAACAGATTGTTTTCTTTAGTATTTTGTGTTTGCAGGCAGTCGGATGAATGGATTCTCTATGGAAAATGATATTGATTCCCACATCTTTCACCACAGTCAGCTAACTTTGTACAATCAGATTGATTCTTACATCTGTCAGTGTGAATTGGACTGATTGTCATATCTCAGTATAGTCAGAGGTGTTGCTGTGCCAGTAAAGTTGAAGACTGAGCTGTCTATAGTTTGATTGTCTCTTGAAACAGTTATTATTGATGACTGTAGGTCTCAACTCAGTTGGGCTGATGTCAATTCAGACAGAGTAGTTTGTCACTGTCATAGAACCACGGACTCATACAGCACAAAGTAGACCCTTGGACCTAACATATCCACACTGACCATCAAGCATCCATCTATACCAATTGGCAGCACGGTAGCACTTTACAGCGCCAATTCCCACCGCTGTCCAAAAGGAATTTGTAGGTTCTCCCCGTCAGCATGTGGCTCTTTTCCAGTTGCTCTGGTTTCCACCCACATTCCAAAGATGTACAAGTTAGGGTTAGTAAGTCGTGGGCATGCTACGTTAGTGCTGGAAGCATAGTGGCAATTGCAGGCTGCATCCTGCGCCCCCCCGCCCCCAGTACATTTCACATTGTGCTGATCGTTGACACCAAACAACTCATTTCACTGTACGTTTTGACGTACATGTGACAACTAAAGCCAATCTTTATAAAGATAATCTTTTCTTCTTATCTTTGTCCATTTACCTGTACTTGGCTATTCAAGTGTTTGTTTACATACTTCTTAAACGTTTTGAAAGTCTCCGCTTCGATCACCTATTCAGCACAGTGGACCCGCTTGAATTCTCAAATCCTGAGATTGGGAATGTGTAAAGAGGAAACAGATATTTTTTTTGAAAGACAAGGAAGTTGAGGGCTATGAAAGTCTGAGAAGAACAGGCTGTGATCATGTTGAATGGGCAGAATGGACTACTTCAGTTCCTATTTTCTTTAGTTTGTATGAACTCTAGATGAAAAGAACAATTCCTCAGGTCCAGTCTAAACATCTGTCCGCTCACCCCAACCCTATGCTTTCTAGTTTCGGACACCTCTCTGTACCTGTGTCGGTTAGTGTGTACAAGTTCCATTGAACAGCTTTACTGATCGTTCACTGACCAATGTACAATCTTCTAATGTAAGCTCAGATGTGGATGTTTACTGATGCTTATGAAATGTTTTAATTCTATTTAATGTACTGTAGATACATGGAGGGGCAAGGCTCAGAGGGATGTGGGACATGCATAGGGAAATTGTGATGGTTTATTTTATCACTAAACACAAATACATATTCCATTTCCAGCCAGAATCTGCAATGTCTTTGGAAGAGATTATTTGGTGGGGGTAATGGATTGGGATATGGTCAGCACAACACCCCAAGCAAGAGAATGACTGGATAGTGAAGAGGATTGGCTCAGATTATCCCAGGATCTAGATGAAAAGACAGAGGAGGTCAGGAAATGGTAGATGGAATTCAACCCAGACCAGTGCAAAGTGTAGCATTTTGTGAAACCAGGGCAAGACTTACACAGTAATGGGCAAGATCCTAGAGAATGCTGTAGAACAGAAGACCTTGGGGTGCATTTCCCTGGAAGATGCAACACAGGGGGTTAAGAAGGTGAGACCACATGGAGTATTGTGTACAGGTCTGGTCACCCAGCTGTAGGAAGAATGTCATTAATCTGGAAGGGGTGCAAAAAAGATTATGAGGATGTTGCTGGAACTAGAGTGTTTGGGTTACAAGGACAGGCTGGATAGGTTGGGACTTTTTTCCATGCAGTGTAGGCAGCTGAGGGGTCACCTTATGGATATTTATAAAATCATAAGGGGTGTCAAAATCTTTTTCCCAGTGTAGGGGACTGTAAAGCTAGAGGGTATAGGCTTAAGGTGTGGGGAAAGTTTTCAAAGGCATCTGAGGGGCAGGTTTTTCACACAGGGAGTGGTGGCTATATGAAACAAGTTGCCAGTGAAAGTGGTTGAGGTGGATATTATTACAAAACTTAAAACAATTGAACAGATAAAATAATAAAATAAAAGGTTCAGAGGAATGTGGATCAAACACAAGATACCAGGTTGAGCTCGGACAAATATCTTGTTCAGCATGGATGATTTGGACTAAAGGGCCTGTTTCAAGGTTGTATAACTCTCATGAATCTAAAAAAAGATGAAAATGAAGCTTGGCCTGATTGGAAATAGGCCCTTGTGGACACTGGCAGTATCTCATGGAGGACGATAGGCTGGGATGGGAATAAGGGGAGCTCAGGGAACAGAAGGAAGAGAACGTCAGCGAGACGAGCTTGTGATGAACAGTCTGCTTGATATGCAGCAATGCAACTTCCCCTTATGTTCCACATTAAGCTGGACAGATATGCAATGATATGCAATGCAATCAGGAGAATTCCTTCTCCCTTGTATTCCACGTTGAGGTGGGCAGGTGGTGCAAACTGAAATGTTCTTGTCTCTGATCGAGTAACATGTGGATGGTAGAGAGTAGCGCATAGGCAGCACAGTCAGACTCAACAGGTGTCTGCTTTATTCAAAGGTTTTCTCAATGGCACACACGTGATCTAGTTCACTATGTCATGACATCTCATTCACTTTTTTTTAAATATTGTACTGTTTCCATCTTTGGAAGGAATGGATTCTGATAACACTGGAATATTTGCAAGTTTAAACAACTGGTTTCAAATTCAGGAAATCATGTATTGTCACAATCTCTCTGATCAATGTACTTTATTCATGTACTGTCCACATGCTTATCACCAAGCATTCCATGATGTTTCCTTTGGGTTCATCTGCACCATCCAGCTCTCCTCTCAATCTGAATACTCTGTGCATCAGCAGTTCTACAGATGTTTATTCTGTCATGGATCGCAGCGCTGGTCTGCAGCTTAGAGAAAAATAAATCTGTGAGCTGATACTTTAGAGCAAGACCTGATCCTTCTTGAATAACTTTCAAAATTTCCCCGCTTCCTTCACTGTACATATTGATCTCCATTTTGGAGATGGACAGTGAGAAGCTGTAAAGTGATATCTGATCCCATTTTCTATCACAAGTTGTGCAGAGTGAAATGACCAGGACTCTCCACCATTGTCCAACACAATCTCCTTGCAAGGTTCACATGTCATGAAAATGATGCGAGTTCTTGTCTTGTGTATTCAGTGTATGATATTTGGAGCGGTGCTCTAGGCATCTTCAATCTGTGTGTTATCTGGCCAGCTTTTCCAAATCCTTGCTTATTCCAGGTCAATAATCTAAAGATTTCAGAAATCTACAGATACTTCCAGTGATGTTTCACTATTCTGCTTTGTAATACTTTGATGCACTGATGATTTCTGGACAGATTGTAATCCCTGCGATAGAAAGGCTCTATATTCTCATCCAAGCATGTCAAAATCAATCCAGCCTTTCTCATACTTTCTCATAGACTTGCTTTAATACTGTGCCATTTTCACTATCTACCTAGATGTTACAGGAGATCATTCTCTACAGCCAGTAGCATGAATATTGCATCCTCTATTTTCCATTTGTGATTGTATGCAGTAATTTAGATGCTGCATCTACTACATCTTTCTGTTTGGATGCTCAGTTTTGAATCGCATACTCATATCGGCACAGGATAATGGACCACCACTGCTTTCTCAAGCTGCCATTGTAGGAATTGTGGATCAATTGTGGATTCCTAATAAGAAATGGAGGCACTTTGTGATCCCAGACATAATTCGCAATGTCTCATTTTCCGCCTGACTATATTTCCTCCAGCTGTTCATCAGTGTCCAAAGCCAATGGGCTTCTTACAGCTATTTTCTGTAAAGTGGCCTACATTTGGTCCAAATGCACAACTGGTGGCGCCATAAATGAATTTTAGCATTGTGGAGTGTGTGTAGTGGACTGTAAGAGTTTCACTAGGGCTCGTTTGCAGAAATCATATACTTTCTGTGGTTCCTTTCCTGATCACTAAACATTTGTCCTTCAACAGCTGTGGAGTTGCTACTGTGTCAAGGCCCATCGGAAGCATGGAATAATATAGGGTCTTGCCTGGGAAGTTTTGGTGAAATTTTCAGATTTTCTGGAACCCACATTATCTCATGAATCCCTCTGAAACTTCCTCAGGTAGTTGGATATATTCCTTCTCTCTGTTCAAAGCTTAAAGTTCAAAGTAAATTTATTATCAAATTACATATATGTCACCATGTACTGTAAAACCCTGAGATTAATTTTCTTGTGAGCCTACTTAATAATTCCATAATAGAACAGTGACCATAACAGAATCAATGAAAAACCACACCATTTTCGGTGTTCAATTGTCCAGTGTTCAAAAGACAACAAACTGTGCAAATACAAAAAGAAAGAAATAATAGTAATAAATAAATAATAAATATCAAGAACGTAAGATGAAGCGTTCTTGAAAGTGAGTCTATAGGTTGTGAGAACATTTCAATGATGGGGCAGGTGAAGTTTGGTTCAAGAGCCTGATGGTTGAAGGGTAATGACTGATCCTAAACCTGGTGTTGAGAGTCCTGTGGCTCCTGATGGCACCTGCGGGAAGAGAGCATGGGTGGTGATGGATGCTGCTTTCCTGCAACAACGTTCTGTGTAAATGAGCTCAATGGTGGAGAACAGGGGTTCCCAATATTTCTTATGCCATGGACCAATGCCATTCAGCAAGGGGTCTGTGAACCCCAGGTTGGGAGCCCCTGGTGTGGAGGACTTTACCCAGGTTGGGAGCGCCGGTGGGGAGGGCTTTACGTGCGATGGACTGGGCCATATTCACTAATTTTGTAGGATTTTCCATTTGCAGTTGTGTTTTTTAAAAAAAAAATCTATTGCATTGACTGTTTGGAATTGGTTTGGCATCTTGACCATGGTAGCCTGAAAAATTGTGGTTGATGACTTCACACCGTAATGTAGCTAGTTGTAGTAGAACAGTCAGCAGCTGTATTGATGTTCCTATCGATATACTAATCATTAAATTCCACTTTTATTTTAAAATAGTTACATTTTTTATTACTGCTATGTGCTGCTTAACCTTCACTTGCCAAATTACACATCAATATCAGTGTTGTCCATGCCTTAACTGTGTGTTGTTTGAATTGAGAAACTCTATGCTGACATTATCCTGACTTGCGATCCTCTTACCCTAAGAATTTATGCCCATTTTTTTTCCACTTAAAATATTTCACTGCTCTAACCTGGTAGACTCATGATGGATGGTCTGATGGTCTTCATTACATTGAGAGCAGCTTTTCCATCTATTCCGCCTTTCATACCAAATTTATTTACATGACTTAGGCTTGCTGTTGGAGCTCCTTCTCCTGTCTGTACGTGACAATGATAATGGTACTACTGTATGTACTTGCAAAGGTTCTTCAGTATTTTTCAAAAGCAATCTCTATTGTAGGTGAAAGGTCGAATATTTCATCATGTACGTAATAATTCAGGTTAAATTTTCTCATTGTTAAATTACAAATAAATTTGTCCCAAGATGCTCAGTTTTAAAGGTACCAAAATGAACACTACCTCACTGTTCCTTTTTCACACTATTTTTTTTCATTTTTTATTGCATATTGTACACTTTTTTTGTCTTGCACTGTACCACTGCCACAAAGCAACAAATTTCGCAACATATGTCAGTGGTTCTGATTCTGATGACAGGTTAGTAAAATTCCAGCAACCCAGCATCCACTTGTTCAGAAATCCTGATGGTCTAGCATCTGCTTCACTCATTAACCCAGAATGAGAACCAAAGGTTCGAATGCAGTTAACTGTGGGCCAGGAGGATAGGTGAAGCTAGGGCTGAGGTCCAGAAAACTAGAAGAACAGGAACTTGAATTGGTTTGCAACCAGAGTCAGGATCCGGAGTGTTCATAATCTCCCGCTCCTTTTAAACTAGACAACTAGTTTCAGAGTAACATCTGAAAAAGTGAAATAAGTATATGTTTTAATATCCAGTGGTTCCGAAAATTTGCTGAACCAGTACTGTCAATGTTCCCAGTGCCAGATCATTGGAGTTTTCCTGTAGACAGTTACAATCTCAACTGACCTTTGGTTTCTGATCCTAAATGTGTAGGTTTTTGCAATCCAGCTTGGTCTTGGATCTCTCTCTACTTAGTGAATAATATCTTACTTAGTTGAGCTTGACCGTGATTAGACCAAACAACGTACTTAGCTCCCAACAAACTCTTCATTTCAGGAGCCAGTAGGGGTGGAGAATAAATACTGATGTTGCCAGTGATATCCAGAACCCATGAATCAATGAATAAAAACAATGCTTCATTTTGATTTTTGACTTGCATGGAACCAGGAGGCACATGGATCTGAGTCATTCTCTTTTGCTAAGGTTGCTTTTTCATGCCCTCCTATGACTTCATTTTGTGTGGGAACAATTTCACGCACGCCCTCAATTTTAATAGTGCAGTTTGCCCTGAAGAAGACTTAATCCATTCTACATAAGAATTGAAGTACTTTTTCAGAAAAAAAACTTTATCATAAACTGCAAAGTTCCATACAGTGCAATCTGCATCTTGCACCATGTGGTCTTCAGCAGTTACAGGGTCTTTCATTCATTAGAAAAAATACATACAAGTGCAAATCACAGTGATGGCTCTTTACATCTGCAGTGTTATTCTGTCATTGCATTTGCAGTGTTCTATGCAATAGTACTATTAGCATATTTTGTGTGGGTAGCACCAATACCATTCATGTGGCCTCCTGGTTAATTCAAGTGTTTGAGAAGCTTCTACACTGGACTTAGCACCTCAGTGTTGAGAGGCAAAAGGATCCTAGACTGCACTTCTTCCCTACAAAGTCTCTGCATTGATTGTACTGAGCTTCAATGTGTTCCCCTGCACATTGTCCTGCAGTTTGGTCCTGTGTTAGTGGGCCACATTCCCTTCTACTCATCTCATTTACTGGAAGACAAAGACATTTTGGGAAAATTCTACAGTGTCTTTCACCTTGCTGGTGATTATCCAGCTGCACTTGATGTCTGCCCTGATATGCATTCCTGGGATCAGCCTGTACATCAGAGTCTGCTATTAACAACTCCTTATGACCCTTTCATCCTCCTCCAGATCTTCCTTGCAAATGCACAGTCTGTAGACAGCTGGTTGTTGTCTTACCCTCATTGCAAATGTACTGAAGGACGCACTTGTTAGGAGTGAGATCCCGAATGTAAGGATCTGGGAGGATCTGATGGGGAGTGCCCCTCTCACTGCCAGCCTGGCTTGGTCTTGGTGCTTGTTGGTGAGTTCCAGTGATGAAGCTTTCTGAGAGGTGGTTTTGAAAGTTTCCTCAGGGAATTAGCTTCTGCATACATTGTGTCTTTGACTCACAGTCCCTACAGGATGTTCTATGCTGACCACTGCCTGATAGTCATGGTCCAAGCTGTTTGTCTGAAAAGAACTCGGTGAAAAGAGATGTCAGGGGTAAGTTTTTTATGCAAAGAGTGGTGAGTGCATGAAACAGGCTGCCAGCAGTGGCGGTGGAGGGGAAAACGATAGAGTCTTTTAAGAAACTCCTGGATGGCTACATGGAGCTTAGAAAAATAGAGGGCTATGGGTAAAGCCTAGGTAGGGACATGTTTGGCACAGCTTTGTGGGCTGAAGGGCCTGTATTGTGCTATTGGTTTTCTACGTTTCTAAGTTTCTAACTTTTCCATGAAGGGTAAATAGTGCGGCAAAGTCCAATGGGCAGGCCTACTCTCTGCAGCAATGAGGACAGGTAGAACCTCTGTACGTAGCAGCATTTGATGACTATGTACTTCAAAGCACAGCCTGATGCAACCACACAGGTAGTCATGTCCCCATACACATAGAACATAGAATAGTACAGCACAGTACAGGCCCTTCGGCCCACAATGTTGTGCCGACCCTCAGACCCTGCCTCCCATGTAAGCCCCCACCTTAGATTCCTCCATATACCTGTCTAGTAGTCTCTTAAACTTCACGACTCAGGCAGTGCATTCCACACACCAACCACTCTCTGAGTAAAAAACCTTCCTCTAATATCCCCCTTGAACTTCCCACCCCTTATCTTAAAGCCATGTCCTCTTGTATTGAGCAGTGGTGCCCTGGGGAAGAGGCACTGGCTATCCACTCTATCTATTCCTCTTAATATCTTGTATACCTCTATCATGTCTCCTCTCATCCTCCTTCTCTCCAAAGAGTAAAGCCCTAGCTCCCTTAATCTCTGATCATAATGCATACTTTCTAAACCAGGGAGCATCCTGGTAAATCTCCTCTGTACCCTTTCCAATGCTTCCACATCCTTCCTATAGTGAGGTAACCAGAACTGGACACAATACTCCAAGTGTGGCCTAACCAGAGTTTTATAGAGCTGCATCATTACATCGCGACTCTTAAACTCTATCCCTCGACTTATGAAAGCTAACACCCCATAAGCTTTCTTTAACTACCCTATCCACCTGTGAGGCAACTTTCAGGGATCTGTGGACATGTACCCCGAGATCCCTCTGCTCCTTCACACTACCAAGTATCCTGCCATTTACTTGGTACTCTGCCTTGGAGTTTGCCCTTCCAAAGTGTACCACCTCACACTTCTCCGGGTTGAACTCCATCTGCCACTTCTCAGCCCACTTCTGCATCCTATCAATGTCTCTCTGCAATCTTTGACAATCCTCTACACTATCTACAACACCACCAACCTTTGTGTCATCTGCAAACTTGCCAACCCACCCTTCTACCCCAACATCCAGGTCGTTAATAAAAATCACGAAAAGTAGAGGTCCCAGAACAGATCCTTGTGGGACACCACTAGTCACAATCTTCCAATCTGAATGTATTCCCTCCACCACCACCCTCTGCCTTCTGCAGGCAAGCCAATTCTGAATCCACCTGGCCAAACTTCCCTGGATCCCATGCCTTCTGACTTTCTGAATAAGCCTACCATGTGGAACCTTGTCAAATGCCTTACTAAAATCCATATAGATCACATCCACTGCACTACCCTCATCTATATGCCTGGTCACCTCCTCAAAGAACTCTATCAGGCTTGTTAGACACGATCTGCCCTTCACAAAGCCATGCTGACTGTCCCTGATCAGACCATGATTCTCTAAATGCCTATAGATCCTATCTCTAAGAATCTTTTCCAACAGCTTTCCCACCACAGACGTAAGGCTCACTGGTCTATAATTACCCGGACTATCTCTACTACCTTTTTTGAACAAGGGAACAACATTCGCCTCCCTCCAATCCTCCGGTACCATTCCCATGGACAATGAGGACATAAAGATCCTAGCCAGAGGCTCAGCAATCTCTTCTCTCGCCTCATGGAGCAGCCTGGGGAATATTCCGTCAGGCCCCGGGGACTTATCTGTCCTAATGTACTTTAACAACTCCAACACCTCCTCTCCCTTAATATCAGCATGCTCCAGAACATCAACCTCACTCATATTGTCCTCACCATCATCAAGTTCTCTCTCATTGGTGAATACCGAAGAGAAGTATTCACTGAGGACCTCGCTCACTTCCACAGCCTCCAGGCGCATCTTCCCACCTTAATCTCTAATCGGTCCTACCTTCACTCCTGTCATCCGTTTTTTCTTCACATATTGAAGAATGCCTTGGAGTTTTCCTTTACCCTACTCGCCAAGGCCTTCTCATGCCCCCTTTTTGCTCTTCTCAGCCCCTTCTTAAGCTCCTTTCTTGCTTCCCTATATTCCTCAATAGACCCATCTGATCCTTGCTTCCGAAACCTCATGTATGCTGCCTTCTTCCTCCCGACTAGATTTTCCACCTCACTTGTCACCCATGGTTCCTTCACCCTACCATTCTTTATCTTCCTCACCGGGACAAATTTATCCCTCACATCCCGCAAGAGATCTCTAAACATCGACCACATGTCCATAGTACATTTCCCTGCAAAAACATCATCCCAATTCACACCCGCTAGTTCTAGCCTTATAGCCTCATAATTTGCCCTTCCCCAATTGAAAATGTTCCTGTCCTCTTTGATTCTATCCTTTTCCATGATAATTATAAAGGCCAGGGAGCGGTGGTCACTGTCCCCCAGATGCTCACCCACTGAGAGATCTGTAACCTGACCCGGTTCATTACCTAGTACTAGATCTAGTATGGCATTCCCCACCTGTCCACATGCTGTGACAGGAATCCATCCTGGACACACTTAACAAATTCTGCCCCATCTAGACCCTTGGAACTAATCAGGTGCCAATCAATATTAGGGAAGTTAAAGTCACCCATGATAACAACCCTGTTATTTTTGCACCTTTCCAAAATCTGCCTCCCAATCTGCTCCTCTGTATCTCTGCTGCTACCAGGGGGCCTATAGAACACCCCCTATAGAGTAACTGCTCCCTTCCTGTTCCTGACTTCCACCCATATTGACTCAAAAGAGGATCCTGCTACATTACCCACCCTTTCTGTAGCTGTAATAGTATCCCTGACCAGTAATACCACCCCTCCTCCCCTTTTTCCTCCCTCTCTATCCCTTTTAAAGCACTGAAATCCAGGAATATTGAGAATCCATTCCTGCCCTGGTGCCAGCCAAGTCTCTGTAATGGCCACTACATCATGATTCCATGTATGTATCCAAGCTCTCAGTTCATCACCTTTGTTCCTGATGCTTCTTGCATTGAGGTACACACATTGAGGTATACACGATGTCTTGCTTCTCCTGTGTTCATCAAAGCGCTTCAAGTCTCAACATCGAAGCAATGGTAACTAATCCCATATTTTTGTACTTACCCTACTACAACTATACAAGCAATTTGCTTGACCACTTGGTTACTTTTTACAGCTTCAATTCTTTTCCATTCCATCCTTGTCACTTATAGACTCTTGTACATTCCCAGTTTACAATGGAAATAACAAGCAGTGCAACGTGTGGGAAGCATAGCGAAGAGTGTCTGGCTTATTTTAGGCTTTCTTCAGATTGCTCCGCGATACACACATGATCAATAGCATCATGCAGTGTTATCTCACTTATGTACATGACACTCTCATTGTTGTTGGCTTATGACGATCCTTTTAAAAACCGCAGGTTAGATGACTGTAGAGCCGGAATAATTAGTGGGAAATTTGTCGCAGTTATGCTGTTAAATCTTTCTAGATTTCAAATGGGTTTTCTTAAAAGAGCATTCAGATGTTGGCATGAGCAGCCAATGGAGTTATTTAAGTATCTCTGAAACAACAGAGTATTACTACGAGTGTTACTCAACTGTGCCAGTTTAGACACTAACTCCTGGAGTATGGATAGCTGGTGCAGCCCCTGTGAGGGTTCGGGATCGTCCCGCTAATTGGCAATCATGTTTTGGTGCTAAGAATTCCGTGTTGAAAGAGCACCTGAGCAGAGCCTCAGTGCTCAATTGTAAACTCAATTAGAGATATCGCCTAGCGCTTTGCTTTCTGCTCAGCTTTGTTCTCACTCGTTTCATGCTGTGTCTCGATCCTTGCCTCAAATACGCCAGCATTTGGGTCCTAACCGTCCTTGTCAATGTTTCTCGTCACAACTATAGGATGCGTTCTAGGCTCGTGGGATTTAAAGGAAACTAAATGTTCTGGGCTCTTTATCAGCCTCAGAAATGGGCAATAAACCCTGCATTTAGAACTGTAAGATGGTTTTTTTTTTTAAATTTTGCCACAGCACGGTTGTTCTGTACATGAAGTGGAGCCACTGCTACGCGATGCCAGAGACCGAGTTCAGTCCTGGTCTTTGGTGCTCTGTCCGTGGAGGTCATATGTTCTCCCTGTGACCATCTTCTCCTGGTACCCATGCCTCCCCCAACATCCCAAAAACGTGGCGGTGGAATACTTGGCCCCTGTAATTTGCTCTGAGGGTGCAGGTGAAATGTAGGATCTGTGGGGAGTTGATGAGAATAGACAAAAAGATCAAGCTAAGTGAGTGTTGAGAGTTATGGGCTGAGTGCAGGTCGGTGGGACTAGGTGAGAGTGAGAGTTCGGCATGGACTTGGAGGGTCGAGATGGCCTGTTTCCGTGCTGTAGTTATTATATGGTTATATGAGAGCTGGCAGAGACCTGGTGGGCCCAAGGGGCTGTTTCTGTGCTATACCTTTCTCTAACTCTAACACAGTGAGTTTTATCACGTTCTTGAAATGAGATTCATTGAGATGAGCAACCATGTGAGGGGCTGAGGATTGTCTGATTGCAACAATTAGAGCGCCAGCATATTTATTATTGTAATCATATTGAAATTGTGAGGAGCAGGCTGTGACACTTACAGAGAATGTGAATTCGTGCGTCAGTATGGGGAAATGGAAATGGTTGTTGATGGTAATATGAGACAATGCAATTACGATCAAAACACGGCCAATGCTTACTTTAACATTGTGTCCTCCTGATGCCATCTCTCCCTCTTCCCTCAAAGAGAGGCTAGAACACAGCAGCTGGAGTGGAAGCTCATTCCAAATGCTCCATTTAGATGATGCCATTCAAAGTCATCTCTTCCAATTGCCTGAGCTTTTAGTTGCAGTTCTTTGTTCCTCAGTCACTTACAGGTAGCTCTGGATTTCATCAATGGGTTTAATTCCCATTACCAATGCTGTAACTGCCAATAATTCATCTTGGCATAAAGGAAAATCCAGTAACAACGTTTTCAGCATGTTGGCATTGAGAAGCCTTACTCTAATTCACCAACTAGCAGTGGGAAGTGGGAGAGCGGGTAGAAAGAGGGGGAAATGAGGCAGCACTGTGTCCCAAACATGACCTGTTACACTATCACAGGCGTCCTTGCTAGGTTCCTGGTGCCCAGAGTTTTATGCTCCTTCATGTTGGACTCCTCTCTCAGCATCTACGTTTCCTTGGTTGGAGCCCTCAGAGTTAGCCTTTGCTGGTTGTGTTCCTCTGACTTCACCAGCTTCACTACAGAATACTAGAGAAGACATCACTGCTGTTGGATCTGGCGATTTTGCAGTCCAGAGGTCATGAATGAGGCATAAAACTTGGTGGTTATGGGCTTTTATTAAGTGTAATAAGGGATCAATACTTAATATTCAATCACAAATCGAAGGACCTGCCAGGTGCTCACTAGCACCTATTCTTGCCATGGTATCACTACCTGTGAGGTCAGGCCCTGCTAGTTCTCTGAATCTGGATCTAACTCTAGTTTAAGGTCAGGTTGGCTACTTTTCTCATGGTTCCCTGTTCTGTGGAGATGTTTGGCACAACTGTAATATAGAACCATAGAACTATAGAACATTACAGCACAGAAACAGGCCTTTTGGCTGTGCCGAACCATATTTCTGCCTCGTCCCACTGACCTGCACCTGGACATATATATTGATGCAGAGAGAGGGGAAAAAAGCAAAGCAGGGTCTTTGAATTGTGTGTTGTGCTTCCTTCCTTTCTGATCTTCATCATTTCTCCTACAGCAATATTTGAGTCTCATTCTGGTTCTGGCACCGACCACAGTGGCATCACACTGTGCTGCACCTAGATATTGCAATCATTATCATTTCCCAGTCCTCCTGGATGGCTTGAAAAGAGCTAATGTGGTGTCATTGTTCATAAAAGGAGGATGGAATAGACTGAGAAATTACAAGTCAGACAGAATGGGATTATGTGAACAGGTTATTGGAAAGAATAAGCTAATATATAGAGTGGCACAAGTTATAGTCATAGTCATAGTCATACTTTATTGATCCCAGGGGAAATTGGTTTTTGTTACAGTTGCACCATAAATAATAAATAGTAATGAGGAATGGAGGAATGAGTCTCTGGCTGAATGTACTCCTGTGCCCAACCAGTACATTATGTAGTGGATGGGAGACATTGACCAAGATGGCATGCAACTTAGAAGGCATCCTCTTTTCAGACACCACTGTCAGAGGGCCAGTTCCATCCCCACAACATCACTGGCCTTACGAATAAGTTTGTTGATTCTGTTGGTGTCTGCTACCCTCAGCCTGCTGCCCCAGCACACGACAGCAAACATGATAGCACTGTCCACGACAGACTCGTAGAACATCCTCAGCATCATCCGGCAGATGTTAAAGGACCTCAGTCTCCTCAGGAAATAGAGACGGCTCTGACCCTTCTTGTAGACAGCCTCAGCGTTCTTTGACCAGTCCAGTTTATTGTCAATTCGTATCCCCAGGTATTTGTAATCCTCCACCATGTCCACACTGACCCCCGGATGGAAACGGGTCACCGGTACTTTACTTAATGATATTCGGTATGAATTTGTTGAGGGAATGCTACGTATGAGTAACAACTGAATGAGGAGATTTGATGAGGGTAATGCATTGAATTATGTTGATATAGATTTTAGCAAGGCATTACATGGTCCCACTGGGTAGTTAAACAGGAAACTCGAAACCCTCAAGCGTAGTAACATTGGTGTAGGAATTGGCCCCACTGGGGGAAGCAAAGGGAATGATCTCCGGTAGCTGGAGGATACTAAACCAAGTCCCTTGCTTTTTTGATATATTTTAACGACTCAGCCTAAAGAGTCATACTTAAGAAGTTTCCTGATGATGCCAAAATTGACAGTGTTGCTGGTGGTTAGGAAGTAAGTCATAAGCTACAAAGAAATGTCAATGAGTTAGTTAATTGGGCACAAAAGTGGCCAAGGGTTTTCTTTGGTAAGAGGTAATGTGTTTTCAGTGGTAAGTGGTCGTATACTTGAACTGAGATGCTGTAGAGTGCATATCCCCAGATCTGTAATAATTGTCTTTACTGGTTGAGGCATGGAGTAAAAGAGAAGACTGAGCAGTAAAGTGGGAGCAACCCAAACAGGTATAGATTGGGCTGGCATGAAGACAATGGGCCGAATGTCCTGCTCCTTTTGTCCTTCAGTGCTGCAAATTCCTGTCATTATAGAAGTGTGATTGAAACTGAGCAGAAATCATGAGCACAATAACATATGCATGCTGGTGATATAGAAAATAATTATTGTGTTTGTTTACCATTAATAAACATTCCTTAAAGTAGTTAAGTGTAAACCACAGTTTAATTTCTACAACTAAAAGTGGATTTATCATCAAGTAATTTGTGACCAGACATCCATCAGTGAATTACCTGATTCTAAATCACTGAAGCATTTAAGTTAGTAAATTATTAGCTCGTTTCAAAAGGTCTTTTTGAACTAACTAAGGAACTTGGGGAGCTAAATATCCAACCTAATTAATCTAATTTCGTAACCCTTTTCTGTGCCCAATCTAGCAACCACAACTCAATATCCTACACTTACCAGTATTTTATATTCTGAGTTAGTGTTGTATGTGACTGAATCAGGGTATTTGCATAAGTGTGTCTCTGTTTGAATGTTTGCATGCATGTTTGGATATACAGTGTATATAAATGTTGTGTGAAAATGTGGTTAGGCATTGTGCATGCATGTAAGAGACAGATTATGTGTGTAGACGCTTAAAATGCTTAAGAGTCCATTTTAGGCCAGGATGTTACTGAGTAATAATCAGAAGACAAGATTTGATATATGATTCAGAGAAAACGTGTGTGTGTGGTGTGTGATTATGGCTCTGAATGTGAATGCCATGGATGCAGAGGATAATGACAATTGGAGACCAGGATATCATCATTATATTATAGCTGCCATAACATGACACTAATTCTAATATTATATTGAGAGGTACTGTAGCCTTGTATAATCAGCTCCCCTGAGAGCTCTAATACCCACTACAGATTTCCATTATGTTACCAGAATTCTTGTATTTCATTCCAAGTAGCCTCATTAAGGCTTTTGTCAGCATCAGATATTAAACGTTTCACCTGTCCAATGACTATAGCTCAATATGAACGAGATTTGTCAGCCTGAGTTCAATCACAAAGCCCTGGAAGTGTTGACTGAAGGTTTGAGATCAATCCTGGAGTTGTAATATCAATTCATAGGGTAGCAGAGGAAGTAAAGCTGCCAAAATTATAGCTGAATGTTTTTTACCCTTTAAGATTGAAGAGGAAGAATCCAGTGCATTGTGAGCCCCTTCATTAAACACCCTTTAATTTCAAGACTAAACACCCGTTTGGCTTCATTTGTTGATAAATAGACAGACATGATGGGATAGGATGGGTAGAGATATGATGGGTCACTGACAGTCTACTAAATAGTGGCGAACATTAATGCTTTGAGGAAAACATAAATTTGCATTGAAGGTAAAAACTGTGCACTGACATTGATTCGAGTGTGATTTGTTCAGACCCTTTTGATGCCGGGGTTGTTGCTGTTAAAGCGACAGCTGTTTCCTGACTGGGGCGGTGACGGTAACGTAGCGGTTAGCACAACACTTTATAGTGCCAGCGATCACCGATCAGGGTTTAGTAACCACCTGTGTCTGTGAGGAGTTTGTATGTTCTTGCTGTGACTGTGTGTGTTTCCTCAGGGTGCTCTGGTTTCCTCCCAAATCCAAAGATGTATGGTTAGGGTAGGTTTAATGAGTTGTGAGCATGCTAAGTTGGCACTGGAAGCATTGCAACACCTACAGGCTGCCCCAGAACAATCCTTAGACTGTGTTGGTCATTCACACCGATGACGTATTTCACCATACGTTTGTTTATTTTGATCTGCACGTGACAAATAAGGCTGATCGTTAACTCTTTACCTAGAGAATTATCTCCCCTTAGTTGATGACTTCTTTTAGCCCACCTGGAGCTACAGTCGACCATTGACGTAGAAATCTATGTGAATGGTTTGAGACTCTCTATGACTGAGTGAACTGGTTCTCACCCAACCAGTGGGCGGAACAGGTGAGTTGATGCCTTGATTCTTGGGCATGAGAATTTCAGCAGGGCTGCAATAATATTGTTGCCATTTTACACCTATGTTCTTCAACAACCACCATTCCCAGCCTTAAGCAATTACTGTGGACCAGGATGTGGGAAGTGATAATCTTGGTAGTCCAATTTTGGTTGCCATGGACGCAGCTGGCTAAATGGCTGTGCTCTGCACTGCAATCTTTCCCAAGTGCCTGAGTTTAAGGGCTCAAGTCGAGCTTACTGTCATATGCACAAGTATGGTGAAGTACAGGGCATGGTGGGTAATTAATTAATTAGAGATATGGCGCAGAATAGCCCCTTTTGGCCATTCAAGCCGCACCACCCAGCATCTCCTGAATAACTCGGTTTAACACTAAGCTAATCACGGGACAATTTACAATGACCAGTTAGCCTGCCCAGCTCATCTCTGGACAATGGGAGGAAATCGGAAGACCTGAAGAAAACCCATACATTGCATGGAAAGGATGTACAGAGACTCTTTACAGAGGATGCTGGGATTGAACTCTGAACTCCAATATCCTGACTAGTAATAGCGTCACGCTAACTGCTACACTACCGTAGAGCCCAACTTGGGTTCAGACTACTCTGAGAAAATAAATTATACGAGATAATGAAGGGGAAAAAACTGCAAAACAAGACTTTGGTGCAAAGCAAAAACAACTAGAGTGATTCAATGGTAGTGCAAGGGGTAGCCTGTTGTGTTCCATTGCTGTGGTAGGGTGACAGTCGTGTGGGTTATTTCAAGAACCTGATGGTTGTAGGAAAGTAGCTGTTCCTGAACTTGTGGTGTGGATCCTTCAGGCTTCTGTATCTCCTGCCTAACGGTAGCAGAGGGAAGAAGATATTACCTGGTTTGTGGCAATCCTTGATGATAAGTGCTGTCATTTTTGAGGCAGCAGCTCATGTAGAGGCTTTCAGTGATGGGAAGACAGTGCCCATGACACACCAGAATGTGTTCTCTATACTCTGCAGCTACTGTGCGTCAGAACCTCGGTAGCATGATCCAACCAGTCTAGATACTTCCAACAGTGACTGGTTTTATCATGACCTCGTACGGCAACTTCAAATACATCTTTACAAATCTGGCCTTGCTGATTCTCATTAGTTGTGAATAATTTTCTGAAAATTGAGGCATGTTTTCACGAATTTGAACTTACAACCCATGTATTTAAACAATAAGAATAGCCTCATAACAATCATTCCACCTATCATCAGTATATATCTACCAGTAAAATGTCTTCTAGGTATTTTTTACAACCAGCCATCAGTTTAACTAGCTTACAGTATCTTCGTCTGCAGTTATTTTTCATGAACTCATAACTCCAATAACATAAAAAGCATTGATTAATTGTTCATGAGTTGTCAGTTGCAGATGACATTTTACCCCCAAAGAGGGATAGTGGTAACCGCTTCCTCAGGAGGTAGGTTGGAAGATTTTCTTTATTACAGAATGGACTAAAGCCAAAGTGGGATTTAAGTTAGTATATTAGAATCTGTTAGAATTCAGGATGGATCCTGCTACATTTTTTAGAGTTGCAATGCATTTTTAAAACTATTCGTAATATGAGATTTATGGTATTTAGATTATGCTGGCATTCGATTTTGCTGGCTATGTAATAATTTGTGTGTTTTACAGCCTCCCCTCTGCATACGTACTTATAAATTGCAACCCACACAAAATGCTGGAGGAACTCAGCAGGTCAGGCAGCAGCTATGGAGGGGAATAAGTAGTCAACGTTTCAAGTCGAGACCCTTTATTAGGACTCGAAAGGAAGGTGACAGAAGCCAGAATATGAAGGTGGGAGAGTGGGAAGGAGTCCAAGCTAGCAGGAGGCGGGTGAAAGAAGGAGAGAGGAAAGGTGGGTGTGTGGGGGAGGAGGGGATGAAGTGGAACAGGTAAAGGGCTGAAGATGTAGGAATCTAATAGGAGAGAACAGTGGGGAGAAAGAGGAAGGAGGAGGGGCACCAGAGGGAGGTGATAGGTAGTTGAGGACAAGAGAAGAGGTAAGAAGGAGTCAGAATGAAGAATAGAAAAAGAGAAATGAGGGAAAGGGGTTGGAATTACTGGAAGTTAGGGAAATCAGTGTCCATGCCATCTGATTGGAGGTTAGTCAGACAGAATATGAGGTGTTGCTCCTCCAACTTGAGAGTGGCCTCACCATGACAGAAGCGGAGACCATGGACTGGCATATAGGAATGGGAAATCACATAGAGGGCTACCCACACTCGTCTCTTTGCTTACTGCAGGATCGCTTTCTACACCTGCTCATCTCTCCACACTGAATACCCTGAGCAGGACAACTGCTACACCTGCCCCTACCTGTTCTCCCTCATCACCTCTCAGGGCCCAGGTGGGGCGACATTTCACCTGCGTGTACATTGTGATCCTTTTCTGTATCCGATACTCCCAGTGCGACCTCCTCTACATCGATGAGACCCGATTGAGCTCCTTCACTCCATCCACCAGAAAAGGTGAGATTTCTCAGTGGCCGCCTATTTCAATTTGACTTCCCACTGTCATTCCCACAAGTCAGTCCATGGCCTTAGCTTCTGCTGCAATGAGGCCACTCTCAGATTGGAGGAGCAACACTTTATATTCTGTCTGGGTCACCTCCAACCTGATGGCATGAACATCTTTTTCTCCAACTTATGGTAATTTTTCCCCCTTTCCTCTTCTTTCTTTTTCCATTCCCCCTTCTGGCTCCACTTTTACCCCTTTTCTTCTCCTTCCCTTTCTCCCGTGGTCCACTCTCCTCTCCAATTAGATTCCTTCTTCTTCAGCCCTTGACCTTTTCCATCTATCGCCTCCCCTCTTCTCATTTCATTGCCCCCTCCCCCACCTTCCCCCTCACCTGGTTTCACCTATCACCTACCGGCTTGTACTCCTCCCCCTCCCCTCCCACCTTCTTATTCTGGCTTCTTCCCCTTCCTTTCCAGTCTTGATGAAAGGTCTCAGCCTGAGACGTTGATTGTTTATTCCTCACTATAGAGGCTGCCTGGCCTGCTGACTCCCTCCAGTACCTTGTGTGTGTTGCTGTGGATTTCCAACATCTGCAGAGTCTCATGTTTATACACCTTACACAAAATGGGAGACTGAATTGTATAATAAAAATCATCAGCCTAATCCCCATTGAATTTTTAAATTAAACCTCGCTGGCTGAGCCTGAAGACTATGGACAATTAATTGGGTTCCTAATAAAGCTGACAAGAGAGCTTGCTCTCAGATTGTACTGAGATCATTTGCTTTCTGCAGAAATAAATCCTAGGGTCAACTCTTCTTTTCACAGGAGAGTTTCAGTAACAGTGCACAGCATTGTAGTTCATTGAGCTGTTTATATGAAGGCAAATGTGCCTCTAAGACCTAGGCAATTCACGGGTGAGCCACAATATTAGTTATAAATGAACTGCCTTTCCATAGGGAACATTGAACCGTACAGCCCAGGGACAGTCCCTTTGCTTCACGTTGTCTGCGCCAAAATTGATGCCGAACTGAACTTCATCTCTTCTGCTTGTACCGTAAATGATCAATATCCCTCCATTCCTTGGCTAGTCACGTGTTTAACAGCCCTGTTAAATACCACTGTTGTATCAACTTCCTTCACCATCCTTGGTAGTCCATCCCAGGCACCTAGCACTCTCTGTGTAGTAAAAAAAGAACTTTCCCTTCACATCTCCTTTAAACTTTCCCACTCTCACCTTAAACACAGTCTTTACGTTTCAACTATTTTTATATTTACGTACAAGATAGAAGGAAGCCAATGGGTTCATTGGGTCAATGCTAGCTCTGACAAAAATCCCATCACTGCCATTCCCCCGCTTATTTTTTTCTCCCTATTTTCTCTCAAATGCTCAGACATCTCCACCATCATTTTCTGTCCTTCCAACTGCACAACGGTCAATTTGCAACAACTCATTCATAGACCAGTTTGCATGCTTTTGGGGTGAGGGAGAAAACCAGAGGAGATCCATATAATCACAGGAAGAACGTGGTAAGACAGGAGGTCAGGACTGAACCCAGTTCACTAGAGGTTTGAGTTAAGAGCTCCATAATAGAAGAGTGTTTTGTTGGCACATCTGTAGTTTACCGGAACCAACACCAGTACTGAAGAACTTGCAGACATGGCATCAATAATGTTTGAGATGGTGCAACTTGAGGAGCCGTGTGTTCTCAGTACTATAGTTTTATTTTAATTTGTCTTCTTTTGCATATTGGCGTGTCAGTCTTTGTTTATGTATGGTTTTTCATAAATTCATTTTACTTCTTCTTCCTATAAATGCCTGTAAGAAAAATGAATCTCAAGGTAGTTCATGGTAACATATATGTACTTTGACAATAAATTCATCTTGAACTTGAAATTTGGATTCACCTGCATAGGCAGGGCAAATTACAATGGCTCAAGCCATAAATGCTTAGGATGTGGGAGGGAACAGGAACACCCGGGGGAAACCTATAGGGTAAAAGAGAAAGTATGCAAACTTCGCACAGACAGCAGCCAACCTGGGTCTCTGGAGCCACTGTACTGCCCAGCGGTCCTGCTGGAATGCTGTACACACTCTAGAATTGGGCAACGTGGAGCTAGAAATGGGGATGTTGAATGGCACTCTTTGAATACTCAGGAAGACATTTATCAATGATTGATAATTGAACAAGATGAACTCACTTTGATGGTGAGCCATTGCCTGTCATAGACATACATTCGCAACGCCTTAACCTCGATCCATGGATTCACAACAGAGTGGTGTTTAACAGCTGTTCCAGAGGTGCTCTCTGGGTTCTGGAGAATGTAGCGATCTGTTGTGATTCAATTGGAGATGGATGGTCCGGTTGCCCAATGTTGTTATAGGTCAGGAGCACACACCATTGATCATGAGCATAGATTGGATTCCATCACTCAGACTGAAAGACTGTGTGATGAGACAATTATGGCAACAGGTATTGATGAGATTGACCCAAACAAAATATTGATCAGGTAGACTTCAGTGGCACGCTCAACTCATGGGCACCAGCAAAATAGAACCACAGGCAAAAGCTCCAATGAAATAATCATGGAAAGTTATCGCTGACTCTCATACCTGTGAGAAGTGGTGTAACGACAGTTAGTGCTTCCTTCTGGGCAATGCGACAAGTGTGGGGAATGCTCTAGCATTAGTGAAGGCAGAATTTGATAATAGATAACACCAAACAGAAAGTGAATCCTGGTTCATAAGGGCCATTAGTGAGCACTGAAAACAATTCAGAGAGGGGAGGTCAGGTTAGGAGATGTTGTGACCTCAAACAAGGCCTGGTGTCTACAGGAAAATCAGAGTGCAAGTCAGCGATGTGAGACAAAATTAATACAAAGACATGGAGGATGTGACCTGCAGAGACAGAAAGATGAAGAGCTTTAAGGGAAAACTAAAGATATTGTGAGCTTAGCTGAATTTGTTTCAGCTGAGTTCATGGTATCAAATGAAGATCTTAAATATATTAGCATATATTATATAATGTATTGTGGATGTAACTCCAAAAAAAAAGTGCAGGTGCTGAAAATATGCAATTAAAACAGAAAATGCGATAAACACTCAGCAGGTCAGGCAGCATCTGTGGAAAGAGAAACAGAGTCAGTGTTTCAAGCTGGAGACCCTTCATCAGAACCGTAGTAGTTACCATAATAATTGTCAGGTGTTATTCAGTTGTATGGACTTATTAAAGAGCAAAAAATACCTTTTTAAGAGATAGGAATATAAGGGGTTGTGTACCTTTAAGCTGTAAGTATCCCATTTAATATGGCTTTCAATATAAGTGATTGCTGTTAGTTGGGAGTTGACTGTCATCGATGAAGGATGCTTGTTAGAACACTTTGGTTACTTGCCTTTGTAGGCAGCGGCATCCCTAAGCCTCTCTCAGCTCTCTAAACAGCCTAGTAATTAGGTTGTGCAGCACCGTTTATTTCAGTTTCACACAACTAAAAGTATACTTAGTTGCTCTGGAAACCGGATTGGACACGCCCCAGCGTGGGCCTCACTTGTGCATCAGGTTCAGCTTCCCCGTCAGAGCAGCATCAATTTCCATTCTAACTGTTTCTGCTGCACCAGACTGCGTTTTGCCGAACCATGAGTCACCACAGATATCACCACATTGGGACATCTTTGCCTTTCTGTACCAATTCGAGTGTTCATCTACAGATGGCAGCATCTTGCTGGGCTCGTGAATACCGTGCCGCTTGCTGGGAAAGAGATGTCTGAGGTAAAGGGCTCGTTGTGCAATAGGAACAAGGGAAGAATGGGGTACTGCGAAGATGAGGAGAACGAGGGTAATCAGTACTTTGGGGTCCTAATGGAGATCACAGCGTGGATAACTTCAGTCACCTGACTCTGAACAACCTATGAACTCACTTTCAAGGACTCCTATCACAAATGATGTCAGTATCTATCTATCTATTATATCTACACAAACTGTACACTGTTTGTTTGTCTGACTTTGTGTACAATTTTTCATCGATTCTATTGTATTTCTTTGTTCTACTATGAATGCTAAGGTAATATATGGTGACACACATGTAAGTACTTTGATAATAAATCTTTTGAACTTTGAACTACAGGTGATGGAACAGGACAATCAAACCAAATGGACCCAAATTGCCAAAGACAATGGGATTATTACAACTGCAGATTGGCAGCACCTTGCAGTGAGGTGCAGAGCGCAGAAGCAATGCGATCTGACTCATTTGCTGCAGGAGAGACTGCAGATGCTGAACATCTGGAGCAACCCACGCAGAATGCTGGAGGAACTCAGCTGGTCAGGCAGCATCTATGGAGGGAAATGAAGAGTCGATATCTTGAGCTGAGACCCTTCAGCAGAATTACTTCTTGTTTTACAGTGCGTGAAAACCCAAGACGATAGGTACTTGGTCATGACTCATTGATCCTGTTTCTATCAGAACGGAAGCAATGGGTGCAATATACATTGACAATATTGCTACATGCACCCTTGCTAGATGAATCGCAGCAAGAACTGCCTGGCCTAATTTCTCAATTAAAGGGGCTTCAGCAGAAAGTGAACTCGATCTTGGCAGTGTGGAGTATCAGAGGGATCTTGGGGTCTGAGTCCATAGAACTGCTCCACAGGTTGACTCTGTGGTTAAGAAGGCATATGGTTCATTGGCCTTCACCAATCGTCGGATTGAGTTTAGGAGCCGAGAGGTAACGATGCAGCTATATAGGACCCTGGTCAGACCCCATTTGCAGTACTGTGCTCAGTTCTGGTCGCCTCACTACAGGAAGGATGTGGAAACCACAGAAAGGGTGCAGAGGAGATTTACAAGGATGTTGCCTGGATTGGGGAGCATGCCTAATGAGAATAGGTTGAGTGAACTCAGCCTTTTTTCCTTAGAACGACGGAGGATGAGAGGTGACCTGATAGAGGTGTATAAGACGATGAGAGGCATTGATCATGTGGATAGTCAGAGTCCTATCCCCAGGGCTGAAATGGCTAGCACGAGAGGGCACAGTTTTAAGGTGATGTCAAGGGTAAGTTTTTACACAGATAGTGGTGAGAGTGTGGAAAGGGGTGACGGTGATGAAGGCGGATTCGATAGAGTCTTTTAAGAGACTCCTAGATAGGTAAATAGAGCTTAGAAAAATAGGGGCCCATGTGTATCCCCAGGTAATTTCTATAGTAAGGGCATGTTCAGCACAGCTTTGTGGGCTGAAGGGCCTGTATTGTGCTGTAGACTTTCTATGTTCTATGTTCCAATCACCTTAAAATATACACCATAAATTTTTTATGCATGGCTTATACCAACAACAGGTACAAACACACCTAGTTTCTAGACTGTTACTTCCAACAGATGATTTGTGGGTGAAATTAGATATTGTCCCAAGAATAATTATAGTTGGAATCTCTGGAGCAACTACCCCATTGTATCATAATGCCACTCTGAAGATGACTCAAATAACCACTGAACTTATTTTCCATCCTTAAGATCCATCCCTTCCCTGGAATGTGCTGAAATAGAGCAACAAACATTCTGCTGGAGAAATTCAATGGGTTGAACAGCTTCCATGGTGCGGAAATAAACTGAAGATATTTCAGGATGAAACTCTGAATACTAAAAGTCTTAGTATTTCAATTTGCTGCATCAGGCAGAAAATTTGGATACTGCTGCCAACACCTTGAGAGAGATCAAGCATATGAGTTAACAACAGTATTTACTTTCTACCCAACTTTTGTTCCAATTGCATCTGCAAGTCTGCTGCGGCTGTGATTAATGTATTCAATTTCACGTGCAAGTTCAAGTTTTATTGTCATTCAATAAACATGAACACCCATGAACACCCATGAACACAGCTAATTGAAACAGCGTTACTCAGGGCCAAGGTGCAAAACACAGCTTCAACAATTATACACAGCACAAGGCACACATAACACAAATAAGGCAGCTGTAAAATACTGACATTAAGAAAAATTTTCAAGTCCCTAAGTCGGTGAATGTTGCAGCAGTCAGCAGTCAAAAAAAAACACCTCTTGTCTCCTACTGAACAGACACTAGAGGGCAGCACTAACTCTAGCATGTATGCCATACTACACCACCTCTGACATTCTGGGGGAGCGTGTTGACTCCAACGCCTCTCTCCTGGGCAGCTGCAAACAGGTGACTCTGTGGCTTGAGGCCTAGTCCTTACTATGTCTGAGGCCACACAGCTCCCCTGTGGTCTGCCCCCACCATTCACCAACAAACCAGTGAACTGGACTTGCAGCATTCCACATTAACAATGTCCAACAGGGTCTTACGATCACAGGAAAAGCAACTGAGACAATCGCTCGCACCTCCTTCGCACACCCACTCCAATGCCCCCCGAGCTCAGGCAGCAAAACGATCTGCACAATTCCAGATCCTTCAGTTTCTTCACCAACGAGCAACTTGCTAATGGGGTAGACTTGTAGTATTTTAAGTTCTTAATGTCCAGCAGTATCTTATGATCATAAAAAAACACATTTAAAAAGGACAATAACACCTTTGGTTGACCCCGTAGAAGCTACTGCATACAAACATGTCACCATCTTACCAGAAGTCTCTCCGTTCACCTTCATTCAGCAGTACAAGAAGCAGACATGGCAAATTGGTGAAGTGTATGATGTATCATGTTCAGATATCTTGTGATAAGCTTGACAACATTGGTCGATGAACAGGTTCATCTGAGAACATGGCCCTAACCCTTATCTGTAAACAGTGAAGAACTTACCTTCTTGTGTTTGTTGAGAGCAATTCATCATATTTAATTCTCTGCATTTTTGTCTGCTAAAGTGTTTTTGCCAAATTATTTTCCTGTCTGCAGTCAGTCGCCCAACATAAAATTCTGACAGGCCCAGTGAAAGAGTAATCAAGGAACAACTGGTTTCGAAACTAATGTCTCTCTTTTGATAACCATTCCTCTTGACATCTTCTCCCAGGTAATGAGCTTAGATTCTGTATTTTCCACATGCCATGTATGTTCCCTTCCTCTGACTGTCCATTGTAGTTAATCTATCTTTGGTAGTTTTTAATGTACAAGCACTGCAAGTCTGCATTCTTGCTGCTACTTATTTTTAACATAGGTTCTGATAGTTGGGTAAGATTGTGAATAATATTAATCCATATGTGTACTGCAAACTTTTGTGCAGGAGGCTGTACAGCCCAGTGAGTATGTGCCAGTCTACAGTGGTGTCATTTCCCAGCTACACTCAGTGACCACTTTATTAGGTACACCTGTACACCTGCTTGTTAATGCAACTATCTAATCAGCCAATCATACGGCAGCAACTCAATGCATCAACACATGCAGACATGGTCAAGAGGCTCAGCTGATGTTCCAACCAAACATCAGGATGGGCAAGAAATGTGATCTAAGTGACTTTGTCTGTGGAATGATCGTTGCTCCCAGACGGAGTGGTTTGAGTATCTCAGAAACTGCTGATCCCTCAGGATTTTCATGTCTCTAGATACAGAGAATGGTTTAAAAAACAAAAACAAAAAAATCCAATGAGCAGCAGTTCTGTGGGCAAATACGCCTTGTCAATGATAGAGCTCAGAGGAGAATGGCCGGACTAGTTCAAGCTGACAGGAAGGCAACAGTAACTCAAGTAACCATGTGTTACAACCATGGTGTACAAAAGGGTATCTCTGAATGCACAACATGTCAAACCTTGAAGTGGATAAAGTGGATGAAGTACAGTAGCAGTAGATCATAAACATACACTTAGCGGGCACTTTATTAGGTATAAGAGGTACCTAATAAAGTGGTCACTGAGTGTAAATTTTCCCAGTTGCATATCCCCCCCACATCCCCAACAACTCTTCCCAGATACTACCATTCACCTACACACTAGGAGCAATTTTTTGTGGCCAATTAACCTGCCATTGGGGTTTTGTAAGGAATTTGTGCACCTTGTGTCACAAGGAGAACATGCAAGCTCCATACAGACAACATTTTAGGTCACAATTGAACCCAATTCTACTAGCTGTATCACTGTGCAGTTCTGGACTTGAAATTCTGCCTTTGTTGGAAACCATTTCTAAGTGTGTGTGTCTGGAGGCAGAAGTGGCTGGGAGTAGCTTGGTTTACTGGATGACTTAAGGAAACAATTGACAATTTAATTAAAATCAGAGGATCATAATTGAGTCCTCCTCAGGGTATCGGAGGTAGGGAAGGTTAGTAACATTAAATTCCTTGGTGTTATAATTCCAGAGGAATGGAACCAGCATGTAAGTGCCATTACAAAGAAGGCATGGCAATGCCTCTACTTCCTTAGAAGTTTGCGCAGATTTGGCATGTCTCCTAAAACTTTGACAAACTTCTACAGATGTACAGTGGAGAGTATGCTGACTGGTTGCATCATGGCCTGATACAGAAACACCAATGCCCTTGAACAGAAAAAGCCCACAGAAAGTAATGGATACAGCCCAGTTCATCACGGGTAAAGCCCTCCTCACCATTGAGCACATCTTAAAGGAGGGCTGCCACAAGAAAGCTGCAAACATCATCAAGGACCTCCACTATCAAGGCCATTCTCTCTCCTCACTCCTGCTATCAGAAGGGAGGTACAAGAGCTTTAGATCCCACATTTACCACGTTCGGGAACAGTTATTACCCTTGAACCAACAGGCTCCTGAACCAGTATGGATGGATACTGCAGATCTGCAGCTGGATCTTCAACTTCCTCACAGACAGGACCCAGGCTGTAAAATTAAGGGACAAGCTTTCCTCTCCAATCACTCTGAGCACCGGTGCCCCACGAGGCTGTGTACTCAGCCCCCTGCTGTACTCACTGTACACCCATGATTGTGTAGCCAAGTTTTCATCAAACTCAATATGTAAGTTTGCTGATGACACAACAATTGTAGGTCGTATCTCGGGTAATGATGAGTTTGAGTACAGAGAGGAAATTAAGAACCTGGTGGCATGGTGCAACGACAATAACCTATCCCTCAACGTTAACAAGACGAAGGGATTGGTTGTTGACTTCAGAAGGAGTAGCGGACCGCACGACCCAATTTACATCGGTGGTGCACA
The DNA here is from genome assembly GCF_030028105.1 of Mobula birostris. Lineage (NCBI taxonomy): Eukaryota > Metazoa > Chordata > Chondrichthyes > Myliobatiformes > Myliobatidae > Mobula > Mobula birostris. The sequence goes on from NC_092387.1 coordinate 42,658,047, forward strand.
GGTGGAATAGGTCAAAAGCTTTAAGTTCCCCGGGGTCAATATCACAAATGACCTGACTTGGTCCAACCAAGCAGAGTTCACTGCCAAGAATGCCCACCAGCGCCTTTACTTCCTGAGAAAACTAAAGAAATTTGGCCTGTCCCCTAAAACTCTCACTAATTTTTATAGATGCACTGTAGAAAGCGTTCTTCTAGGGTGCATCACAACCTGGTATGGAAGTTGTCCTGTCCAAGACCGGAAGAAGCTGCAGAAGATCGTGAACACGGCGAAGCACATCACACAAACCAATTTTCTGTCCGTGGACTCACTTTACACCGCACGCTGTCGGAGCAGGGCTGCCAGGATAATCAAGGACACGACCCACCCAGACAACAGACTTTTCTGTTCTCCCTCCGGGAGAAGGTTCAGGAGCTTGAAGACTCATACAGCCAGATTTGGGAACAGCTTCTTTCCAACCGTGATAAGACTGCTGAACGGATCCTGACCCAGATCTGGGCCGTACCCTCCAAATATCCGGACCTGCCTCTCGGTTTTTTTGCACTACCTTACTTCCCATTTTTCTATTTTCTATTTATGATTTATAATTTAAATTTTTAATATTTACTAATTACAACTATTTTTAATATTTAATATTTGTAATCCAGGGAGTGTGAAGCGCAGGATCAAATATCACTGTGATGATTGTACGTTCTAGTACCAATTGTTTGGCGACAATAAAGTATAAAGTATAACTTCACTCACCTCAGAATTGAACTGATTCCACAACCAATGGATTTATTTTCTGGAACTCTGCAACTCATGTTCTCAATATTGTTTATTACTTATTTAGTTTTTTATTTGTATTTGCAGCTTGTCTTCTTTTGCACATTGTTTGTCCATCTGTGTATAGTTTTTCATTGATTCCATTGTATTTCTTTACATCTACTGTGAATGCCCACAGAAAAATGAATCTCACGGTAGTACAGTACATATTTTGATAATAAATTTACTTTGAACTATGTCTGCTAACCACTAGGCCACCTGTGATCTGTCTATTATCTACCTAGCAGCAGAGCATTGGAATGAGGTTAGAGGCACAGTCCTCGGTAGAATCTGAGTCAGGGATCTTAAAGAGGAGATACAGTAGCTACTGCAACCAGGATAGAGTTTGGAATCAAACTAAACTTAGACAGAACAACATCAAAGTTCTGTCTTTCCATCCATTTACCCTTGAGTACATTGTTAATTACTATTCCATTCATCATTCGCCCCCCCCCCCCACCCAAAACTATCTCATATACTGATACAGGCATAAGGAACATGAATCCAGTTTTTTTTAAAAGATTACATCACTCAACATTCTTTCCTTCGTCTTTGAAGAATATATCACTCTCAACTGTAGAGGGTTGTAAGCTTTGCAATGTGCTCTCTGCTCCATAGCATATTCTGCTCACAATGAGGACCCACGAATCATTCACACCACAGACTAATTCCACGACTGCAAGCACTTCTGTTGATGCAGCTCGGCGTTCTCTTGGTCTCTTGAGAATACACGGATTAGCCTTCATCCTTATCTCTCAGAAGGCAGAGATTAGAACAAATCTAACTGTGAAGTGGTTTCTCTGGCCCAAATTCCCTTTCAGGCAGAATCTCACCCCCTGCTTGGGTTTCCTTATGGGCACATCAACAGAGATGTTGTGTGGTTTTGTTTAAGCTGAGGGGTTGGTACCCAGGGGCCTGGGGTATTGATATGGGGCCTGAACTTGAATTCAATCATAGCAGGTGGGAAATGTGATTTCAAATAATTAAATAGGTTTAGAATCTTAAAAAAAAACTGGGGTCAGGAATGGTAAGCATTAACCTAGGATGGTAGTAAAAGTCTGTACAATTATTAATCTTCTCAGTGTCCTTGCCTTTTCTGGCAATGTGCATGATTCACAACCATAACAACGTGCTGAACACAGCTATCCTCTGAAATAGTTGAGGAGCCTCTCAATTCCAGGGCAATTAGGAAATGGGCTACAAATGTGTCCTTGTTAAAGATGTCTATGTACTGTGAAGAAATTAAGAATAATACACAATGCTGATGTCACCAATTATAATAACCTAGGGCCCACTGAACTGTGTTTTATTCTGCAGTCACTCTCTGCTGACCGTAAATTATTTATATGATGCTTTCAAAATCTTGTCATTTTAATTGTAGTTTGAGTTTTAATCAGATTGTGGTTGTGGGTGAGTGGTGGTATGTCAGCAGAATATACCTCATTGGTTGTTCTCTCACCCCACTAGAAAGCACTGTAATCCTCTGCGGGGAAACTCAAGTCTTGATGATGACATGAGGAGCATCAATTCATTTTCTTTTTAAAGATTACTTGCAGTCAAATGATCTTTGATCAGTCTTGTTGCTGTGTTCTAACTAGCATCTGCTACTGTGTCTCAGGAAGGTCACTGGTGTAGCCCAATGTCACAATATAAAGTTGGTTTTGTTCTGCACTCAGGTGAGTTGAACCCTCACATTCCAGCGGTATGCTCAGGTACTTAACTAAAATGGCTCAGTTAAAACCCAATACCTTTTTTCCTGTTCCAGTTTGATCATGGCATTGAGTCAGATCGACATCCTCTCTCAAGCAAGGCTCCAAGTCTGGATGAAGTCCTTTGTCCACTCTCAGGAGTAGATATCACCACCTGACTGTGGCTTTCGGACCACTGTAAAAGCACTTCTCCATTGTGGGCAACATTCTCTATTCACTTCCTACCTAGATAACTCAATCTGGTAATGATACCAAATCAGATTTGAAACTGAGATCCAAGGTCACCCTCCCATCAAGCACCTCTTCCATTCCCCTGATTAACTATCTGTTTAAAATAGCCACCACCTGCTGCCCCTGTCAGACTGAGCCAGAACAATATGGCCCAGCCCAACATACCCTAAGCAAAGTGTTTCTCGCAGAACATAGATCAGTCCTGACAAAATGGTCAGGTTCCAGCAGGTTGAGGGTCAAGTGGGCAGGATCAGAGATGTCTGACCCTTGCTGACTGACTTCTTGAATTGCTCTTTGAGAAGGAAGACTGATGAATTTCAAGTGATGGATGAAGATTGAAGAGTCACTTAATAAAAAAAATCTGTTTCATTCTTGTATCCAACTCAGTGAAGAGAAACAGTGGATGCAGCTCACAGAGAAGCTCCACTGACTTGGATTCAATGCCACCCTCTGGCGCTGTCCATGTGGAGTTTGCACACTCTCCCTGTGACTGGGTGGGTTCCCTCTGGTTTGTTAGATGTGTGAACTAGGGGGTTAATTTGGCCATTGTAAATTACTCATAATGTGTAGATTAGTAATAGAACCTGGTGATGTAAGGAGAATAAGATGAATTAGAGTAGGATTTGTGTAAAATTGATGCATGATGTTGGTCGAAGGGTCTGTTTCTGTGCTGTGTCTCTCTGTCTCTGCACCACGCAATTCCAGATGTCTCTCACTCTTACTGAGATATACCAGGAGCTGGATGGCGTACAACGTAGGTAATTCTGTGGAAGAAAAAACTAGAAGATCAGATTATTATTTAAATGATGAAAGATTGTAGCATTCTGCTGTGCAGAGGGACTTGAGTGTGCTTATGCATGAATCGCAGAAGACTGGTATGCAGGGGTAACATATCAATAAGGCAGATGGAGAGGTAGCCTTCATTGCTAGAGGGAGCAGGTAGGTTAAGTTGGAATTGGACAGGATATTGGTGAGGCTACACCTGGAGAACTGTGTGCAGTTCAGGTCTCCTTACTTGAGCAAAGGATGAAGGGGTTTGCCTATGAGGCAAGATTGAATCACCTGGGACCGTACTCACTGGAATTCAAAAGAATGAGAGGAGATATATAGAAATATATCAAATTACGAGAAGGATAGGTTAAGAGGCAGGAAAGTTGTTTCCACTGGTAGGTGGGACTAGAACTAGGGGACATAGCCACAAGATTCAGGAATGTAGATTTAGGACGGAGATGAGGAGAAACTGCTTTTTCTAGAGATGAGTGAATCTGTGGAACTTGCTGCTCAGGCAAGCAATGGAGGCTGTCTCATTAAATATATTTAAGACACAATTAGATAGGTTTTTGAATACCAAGAGCTATGGGGAAAAGATTGATAGGTGGAGCTGAGCCTATGGCTAGGTTGGTCATGATCTTATTGGATGATAGAGCAAGCTCAACAGGCCAGATTCTCTACTGCTGCTCCTATCTCTTATGTACTTATGAACTGAAAACTTTTGTTTGTGCTATAAGACCTGTCAGTCTGACTCAGGTGGTTACAAATTCCTTAGTAAATGTAAAGATCTTAATTTGGCTCAGTGCAGTTTCTGTGACATAAATTGGAATTTATAGATGAAAAGTACTAGATAGCTGTGAGGGAGATGGAGAAATTCACTTAGGTAGTGTGTACAGTGATGCCTATTGCACAATATTTGGAGGTGCAGTGAAAGTTTAGTTGTGGAGAACGTGTTACTGATTCCAAAAGGGAAGAAATGTAATAACCTCCGAGACTTGTGAAGTGAAAGAATATTTTAGTTCAAAGAAAGCCTGATTAGCTTGTTCGAGTGAAAGCACAAATCCATCTCTATCTCCTGTGTATTGGTGGGAGATTTTAAAAAAATCCAAGAATTTAGCACTTGCTACTGACACATCCATTTCTACATTATACACAACACTGAATGCTAAATACTGTTTCATGAGCCCCAGTATTAGAAGGATTATTGTTAATACTGATTCCTGGGCCCTAGCATTAATTGTATTACAGTTTTTCTTACCTTCTGAGTCCTTTGGTATTAGAAGGGTTGAAGTTAATATTGACCCCTCAGCCTGACTTTTAGAAGGATTATTATTAATACTCAGCTTTAGAAGGCTGGTGTTAGAAGGGTTCCAGCTATCACTGACCCTTTGAGACCTAGTACCAGAAGAGCTACAGTTTATAATGACCCCCAGAGCCCCAGTATTAGGAAAGTTACAGTTAATACTGTCTCTAGTGATAAAACTTCTAATTGTCAGTGTAAATAGTTTGTCATTAATGATTTGCACCAACACTTTGATATAACATTAAAATTTGAAGCTATAACAAATTTCTTAATTTAAAAATGGCAAACTAGATCCATGTAATTAAAGCTTCATGCTTTAACGAATTGCGTACCTAATAATCTGAAACACTTCCAGGTATTTTAATGTCTATCAGAGGACAAATTCCCAGAGAACAATAGACAGTGGAGAATACATCCATAACCTTGCCAAGTGGATCAAGCAGTTTGATAACATGCACGTTGTGTATTTTGTTGATGGCAAGACTGAATCCAGGTGTGACTTGTTGAGTGTTAATGACAGCTCTAGATCTTCAGGATTCTATATGTCCAGTTATCCTACCACCTTCCTTCAAGATAGAGCATGATGGAAACACTCAGATGGTCATGTAGTGCCTGTGGAGATTAGCAAAGTCAATGTTTCAGGATAAAGTCCTTCCATCACGACTAGGAAAGAGAGAAAAACAGGTAGGTTTTAAGTTGCAGAGAAGGTGGGAGGAGGTCTGGATAGGACAAAAGGAGCCATAGTGATATATCACTATAGTGGTATGGTGAGGTGATATCAAATGGGTTAGTGGGGGCAATTAAGTGGCAATTGTTTATGATGTTTTTATGTGCCATTTCTCTTTTTCCACAGAAATGTTCTGTACACAGCACAATGTTTCAAAGTGCCACTGATATAGTCACTGCGAAGTGTCCACTATGTGTTCATTAGCAGCACAGAGGTAACATGGGCATGGATCTCCTGCTTTTAACTGATCTGGCACTCTTCATGTGAGAAATATCAGTTACATAACAGTGACATCCAATTATACAATGCTTTAAAGAACTGAGCATATCTGGATGGTTCCTAAGCCTGCTTGTTTTCAGAATCACTTAATGAACAGAACCCCATGAAACTCACAAGAACTGGGAATGCCGAGAAATTGGACCCATCATCACACTTGAGATCCGATTAGTAATTACTTCTGAGCCAATTAGTGGCCTTAGTGAAATTAGTAAGGATAAAAGTTAATGTAGAAGAGCTGCTGTTCCAATCACACAGTGAGGTTATTTCAATATCATTACTTTGCCCCCTTTCTGCTCCAATACCATCCACTGTAACCCTTTTCCACACCACACCAGCGCCATCCATCATTATCTCAATCATGGGAATATCACCCTGTTTTTACTAATACTACCCATCACCCTTGCACACCATCGAATAACAAGGAGATAACCACTAGTGGAGTGGCTATTTTGGAGCCTCCTTTGTTGGAAGTGGCCGTGTTTGAGTCCCAGGTTTGAGTCGGCACCAAGGCTAAGGCTTGAGAGGCTTTGGCAAGAAATTAGAATCAGCATAAGAATCAAGTTTAATATCATTGGCATAAGTCGTGAAATTGGTTGTCTTTGCGGCTGTAGTACAATGCAATACATAATAATAGAGAAAGAAACTGAATTGCAGTAAATGTATATATGTGTATTAGTTAAAATATGTGATGCAAAAATAGAAATAAAAAAGTAGTGAGGTGGCATTCATGAGTTCAATGTCCATTCAGTAATTGGATGGCAGAGGGGAAGAAGCTGTTCCTCATTTGTTGACTGTGTGCCTTCAGGCTCCTGTACTTCCTTCTTGATGGTAGTCGTGAGAACAAGGCATAAACCAGGTGATGGGGGCCCTTAATGATGGATGCCACCTTTTTGAGGCATCACTCCTTGAAGATGTCCTGGATACTATGGAGGATAGTGCCCATGATGGAGCTGACTAAGTTTACAACTCTCTGCAACTTATTTTGGACCTCTTCAGTAGCCCTCCCATACCAGGCGATGATGCAGCCTGTCAGAATGCTCTCCATAGTACATCTGTAGAAATTTGCAAGTGTTTTTGGTGACATTAGCAACCCTCCTCAAACTCCTAATGAAATATAGCACTGTTGTGCTTCTTTGTAGCTACATCAATATGTTGGGTTCAGGTTAGAGGTACAGATAAGAACAAGAAAGTCTTTGGTTGTTTGTCAGTCTTTGTTATTTACAGTTTTTCATAAATTCTATTGTATTCCTTTATTTTCCTGTAAATGCCTGCAACGAAATGAATCTCAAGGTAGTGTATGGTGACATATGCTGTACATACTTTGATAACAAACTTACTCTGACATTACTTGAAGTTTTTCATCACAATCTTTGGACTTAGTGTCATCAGGATGGCAGTGGCACAATCGTCCTGTAGGATCAGGAAACTTCCAGTGTCCCAGATGGATATACCTGTGGGAAATGCACCTAGTTCAGTTCCCGGCTGACGAGGAAATGGAGCTGGAACTGGATGCACAGAAGATCATTTGGGTTGCAGAGACCATTATGAAAACATGAGTGTTAATGGTTAATTGCAGGCTGTAGGTAGTTGGGTGACCACCAGGAAAGGCAGATAGTGCAAGATTTCACTGTGACCATTCCCCTCATCAACAGTTGTATCCAATGTTCCCTCTAAGGTGTTGGCTTCTTTTGCTACTAGTGCACAAAGGAAATAAAACTGCACACGAAAGGTTGTCACCCTCTACCTCGTTGGCATGTTAAGTATATTTCACAATCATACACAAACATATCTCCTTTTCTGCTTCTAATGCAGATGGTATTGATAATATGGAGTTTGTGATGCTTTGTTGGCAGATTTTAGAACGGGCTTATTTATACTGTTTTAATGAAGAAATTATTGATTCACTATGTTGAATTCCAAAGCAGCAAAGGACATAAAGTGCAAAAAAACTGCCAGTCAGCATCTTCCTAAGGGTGAGCAGGGATGGCCAAGGGATGCCAGCTTTGCTAGTAACACACAGGTCCCAGAAAATGAATGAATAAAGAAATAAATTTTAGAGGCTGAAAAGCAGGAAAAACTCAAAGAGGTGCAGCTATTAAAGCAACACTAACGAGATTAGAAGATAAGGTTAACAGAGCCCTTATATTGAGAGGCATAGGGAAAAGAGGGTTATAAATTATGCTATACTTATTCAAAACTCTGATTAGATTGTACCTAAAGCAGTTTGAGTAGTTCAGGCAGAAAATGAAGTAAATATTGATTTCACAAAGAAGATATTGGAGAAGCCAATGGATCCTGCAGTATCTATGGATGTTTTGGGCTGCACCTCTTATCGGTACTGATGGAGTCCTGACTAAGACTCTCAGCTGGAAATGCTGGCTTCCCATTTCCCTCCGTAGATACTGCCTGACCCACTAAATTAATCCAGTATGTATCTTGTTTATTGCTCCATATTCCAGTGTCTGGAGAGTCTTGTGTTCCTACATGTTGGCCTTAGAGGGACAAATCCGTAGATTTCCTACAGTCATCTTAATCTCCAAACTAGAATGTCTTCTTTGGAAATTGGAAGGTTAAGACTATTCACCCAAGAACTGCAGGGGTCAGTGGAGAGCAAATATTTCAGTTACTTGAGATGTCCAAAAGTTGAGAAACACACAAAAATACTTGAGTAACTCATCAGGTCAGGTAGCATCTCTGAAAGGAAATAGTCAACATTTCAGGCTGAGACCTTCAGCGTCAACAGTTTATTTCCCCCCCATAGATGCTGCCTGACCTGCTGAGTTCCTCCAGCATCTTGTGTGTATTGCTCATGACTTGCAGCATCTGCAGAATCTCTTGTACGTTTGATAGCCTGAAAGTCCGAGCCCTGCTCCTTATGACATTCCCTCCCTGGTGCCTTAATGACTCGTTTACACACGCGAATTGCTTGACATAGCCGAGGACCGTGACAATTGCTGTTTATGATTAGAAAGTGTGGGAGGTGCAAACATGAGAATGGTTGACCCAAAACAATATTGTTAGCGGCTGGGTAACAATAAAGGTAGATTGACTCAGAGCTGAGAGCATAATTACTATGCCAAGGACAACATTAATCCTTGGTTTAGAGGCCAAAGGGAGTCAGGCAGAGAAGTTTTACAGCACTGGAAAGTGAAACCATTCAATCAATGCTACAGGCTGCTTCAGTAATTGCTTCTAGCTATTTCCCTCATAATATCAAAACTTATTAAATGTAAAATATCTCTAAGATAAAACGATCAACTACTTTTGAAACATTCAAAGACATTAATGCCAATTTGTTGCAGCTTCTCGTTATAATATCTCTTATCATACTGTCTGCTTGTTCTGGTAAATTGAATCCTTTCGCTTTCAACCAAATGTGATTTTCTGTTGCATTTATAACAGTGTCATCCATCTGATACTAGTGGCTGCCACAAAGCTCCATGGTGTCTGTATTGATAATCTGGATTCCTGTGAAACCTGTTATTTTGTGGTCTCATTAGAATACTTTGAAGAGGAAAGTGTTCGTATAATCTCTGAAGCATTCGATGTTGATGAGGGAAAAGATTGCTTTAATTATTATTGTAGTGTCCTTGTAAACAAGACTGATATCGAGATGCCGACTTATTTCACTTTCCTATTAAAAACAGAATTAGTTATTTATACTACGAGGGTCATCGTTGGTTAATTTTACTACACTTTCCAAAATGCATTTCAGTATTTTACACTACACAGCTTGCTTTCCTGAGCAGCAATTGAAGCCAAGTGACACATCAAAGAGAAGTCAGATAAACACTTGCAGCAAGGTCTTAAGCAAAGGTTCCCAAGGTGGGGTCCCTGGACCTCTTGCTAATGGTATTGGTCCATGGCATAAAAAAGGTTGGGAACCCCTGGTCTATTGTAATATTTTAATGGAGACATACTGTAGTAATGATTCATAAAATTGGGAGGGGCACAGATACAGAGAGTGGTGAACTCTGATCTGCAGCAGAGGTATCTGTATGTGGGGGAATGGGTCTAAGATAAAGAGCAGAAAGTTTAGATATTACAGGGCGCTTAGAATTTGAAATGCACTGCTTGAGACAGTGGTGAAAGGTGAGACTCTCCCAATATCTAATAAGTATCTAAATAAGCACTTGAATCGGAAAGGCATAGAAAGGTACCAGAGGATGATGAATCGTTGAATTCATTCAGTCAGCTGTGGAAGCCAAGTCACTGGGAATATTTAAAGCGGAAGTCAATATGTTCTTGATTATTCAGAGCATCAAAGTTTAAGGAAGAAGGCAGGAGAATGGGGTTTAGAGGAATCATAAATCCACCATGATGGAATGCCAGAGCAGACTCGAAGGGCAAATGGCCTAATCGTTCTCCTGTACCTTATGGCAGACAACCCCAGTAGGCAGACCGCAGGCCAAGTCCGGACCTTGAGAACCAAATGTCTGGATTGTGCCGACCCATTGGCACTTAATGAACGCACCTGTCATAACATGTAAATAAAGCGCGCGGTGCTCTAATTTATTTTAACCTCATCCTACACCGTATACTTGACCTACGCCCCCGTAGAGTGCACGACCTACTTCACGCTTTCTACAGTCCTCGACTAGACAGCGGCTTTTCAACACTATGTATGCTGCCAGTTTTAATGCCAACTACCCTGCAAAATCAGATCAACACAAACAAAAAATTGCAAATATGATAACATCATAGAAGCACTCCGTTTCTACTATCTGTAAGTCAACATCTGCACAAAAGAGCGCAACAGCTGCATCATTGCATGTGTCATGGAATCTTACCAAAGCTAAAAAGCCATTCACTGATGTCGAGTTGATTAAAATGTGTGCAGCTGATATGGTTGGCGAAGTTTTAAGTCATGATGAAAAAACCAAGAAAACAGTTGTGGAGCTATTAAAGATGGTGCTATTGTTGGCTAACATGGCAACAAGAAAATTAGAAGTTTTAATGGAGGAGTGTTTTTCCAATCTACTCACCGATTTGAAGAAAGCACAAGCCGTATTACTAGCCATAGACTCGTCCTGTGACTGAATCGATATGGAAGAGCTATCTGTGTTCGCAAGATTTTTTATTGGGAAGACCTTTCGGGAAGAGCTACTTTGTTTGCTTCCTCTGCCTGGACGTACAACTGGGGAAATAACTTTTAACGAATTGACACAGTTCTTCAAGAAGAATGGCTTGGATGTGAGCAAAATTGTGGCTGTTGTCACAAATGGGGCTCCATTGATGGTGGGACAACACAAGGGCTTGGTAAGCAGGTTTGCTGTTGTTAACCCAGCACACTGCATTACTCACAAATCAATGTTGTGCCCCAAATTGTGTGGGGAAATGAAAGAGGCAGTGGATACTGTGACGAGACTGGTAAATTTTGTTCGTGAGAATTCTAGTCTGCAACATCGCCTTTTCAGAACATTGCTGGAGGAAATGCCAGCGGTACACAAAGATCTTTTGTTGCATAATGATGTTCACTGGCTGAGCAAAGGCTGTGTGTTGGAGAGGACGTGCGACCTGCGTGATGAGCTTGTGTCATTTTTATCCAGCCTGCAGAGCCAAAAACCCAAGGATTTAAGAGGTTTTGAAGTGACAACTAGGTGATGGCACATGTTCTTTTTTTGTGTGACATTACGTCTCATCTAAATCAACTTAATCTGCAATTACAAGGCAACAACCACACTGTTGCGGACATGTACGAGGCAATTGAAGCTTTCTGGTCAAAGCTGAACCTTTTGGACAGAGACATTCACAGGAGAAAGTTGCACTTTCCACGTCTGCGGGAGCATTGCGAGAAGAACAAAATGCGGGAGGATCCAGCGATGAAGGATTTCATGACGAGCCTGGCAGGAAACTTCAGGGAACGATTTGAAAGCTCCCCTAAACTCTCAGGTGACATCCTCCTCTACCTGAGACAGCCGTTCTCCATTTCGGCTGATGGCCAGTGGACTGCAGAGGCCAAAAGGCTGGTGCCTTCCATAGATGAGGCAACTCTTCAGATGGAGGTCTTGGAAATGGGAACATCTGATTTGCTCAAAGCACAACACAAGGATGTTGGGGTGAGTGACTTTTGGATCAACGAGGTTCCCCAAGCTCAATTCAAAAACACACGAGCTATTGCAATGCTCCTACTCACACTATTCCCCTTCACGTACATATGTGAGTCATCATTTTCTTCAATAAACTCTGTCAAGAACCAGGACAGAAACAGACTCTCCAATGCACATCTTGGCCAGTGCCTCAGGATTGCCACAAGAGAATACAGGCCCGACTTCAGAAGGATGGCCTCATCCCATCGCTGTCACTTCTCTCACTGATTGGTGAGTGAATCAATTTATTTTTGTCCATTTGTCAATCTTATTGTGGTATAATAATATTACAATAACAATAATACTGATAATTTCATTTATAGTTACATATCATACTTCAAATGCTACATTGTTTAATTAAAAAGAACAAATAGATTAAATGAGAGAACAGAAACAGTAGAAAAGGCAGTACCACTAAAACTCTGTGTGGAAGAGAAGTGTTCTTTGTATAGAAGAGAAGTGGTGAAGACTACCATGTTTACAGTGTGTGTGTGTGTGTGTGTGTGTGTGTGTGTTTTAAGTCCCAGATGAGTTCTCAATGTGACAGCTGACAGTTGTGATAGCTAGAGTCATGATTAAGTGGTTGGTTTTGGACTTATTTTGTTTCAAGAGTGCATTTTTTTTCTTGTGTGATCCACAACACAGGCTCTGTGAATCCCAGGTCTAAATTATTACTACTACCACTACTACTACTACTACTACTACTAACAATAATAATAATAATAATAATAATAATGGTAATAGCAGCAACAACAACAACATCTACCCATAAAACAACTTACTGGCACAATGAAAAAAAAACCCTGGACGTTTTGGCCCTTGGCTTGGCATGCTTGACATAATTTGGTCCTTGTGGAAAACTAATTTGGGAACCCTGCCTTATGGTCTTATGGTCTAAGGCTACAGAACAAGTGGTGGATAATGAGATTAGCATAGTTCAGGGGTTCCCAGCCCTGTGATATAGTTCAAAGGTTCCCCTTGCTTAATAATATTGGTCCATGGCGTAAAATAGGGTAATAGGAGACAACAGGGTATTTTAAGAGACTCCTGGATGGGTACATGGAGCTTAGAAAAACACAGGGCTACGGGTAACCCGAGGTAAAGTAAGTACATGTTCAGCTCTCTCTCTCTCTCTCTCTCCCTCCCTCCCTCCCTCCCTCCCTCCCTCCCTCTCTCTCTCTATCTCTCTCTCTCTCTATCTCTCTCTATCTCTCTATCTCTCTATCTCTCTATCTCTCTATCTCTATCTATCTATCTCTCTATCTCTCTATCTCTCTATCTCTCTATCTATCTATCTATCCCATAGGATGATGATGGTTCCTTTCAGTCAGTTAGTGGGGTTGACCCCACTCTTCAGAAAGGAACAGCGTGAGTGTGAATGCATTTTAGGTGAGTAGGGGGTTGCACAGGTCCAGACCCCGCCTCTCGACATCCCCTCCTGGATCCAGTGGCATGGTGGTGTCCAAGACGGCTGGGAGAAGTTCTGTTGCAGTGAATAGCCAAAGCAAGCTTTGAAGCTAGGAATGCCCTTTCCACACTTCACGGCACGTGTTTGCTAGATGGCCGTTGACCCTACGAGAGGGTTCATCTGCCCTTTGAGAGGTCTTGATTTTCATCCTGCAGGGTGTCTAGCCACCCTCCTCACCAGGCAGGCCTGATGGGGGAGCCGGTTTAGTCGCTGACCACCCAACCATGCAGCAGGTAGTACTGGGTTGCATGGTACCAATAGCACTCAGATGAGTGATCTGACCAGCATAGCATTGTGGGCTGAAAGGCCTGTATTGTGCCGTAGGTTTTCTATGTTTCTATGTTCTCTCTGTCTGAAAAAAAGGTTGGGGACTCCTGGTGTGGATGGATGTGCTGGTCAGCATGGATATTGAGGGATAAGGGAGCTGATAAGATGCTATTTGACTCTGTGGCTCTGAGGTTGAAGAGCAGAAACAAAAACTTGGATCACCATGCCTGCTTTAATACTGCATTATAGAGCAACAGTGCCAAGACACACAACAGATACTGTGTACTTTTTCTGAAATTCAGTATCACAAGACATGGGAGCTTCATGTTATACCATAGGCCAGGGTCTGAGAATTCCGAGCTGCTTTAGAGGACAGTACTTATACTGACACCCGGTAACACTAACAGGTACTGTGAAGATGTGCTTTGAAAGGCTGGTCATGGCTAGAATTAACTCTTGTTTGAGCAAGGACCTAATAAACTTGATTCTGATTCTGGTCGTTTCACAGAGTAATATCACGGAGACCGTGATACTTACCCAAATTACGTTACTAAACTAGCATCAGGCATGAAATATGATCTGTAGATGTCTGTTTAATTCCTATCAAGGCACCTGAGCATTTAAATTTGAATAATTATGCCCATAATAAAACTTAAGTGTCAGTCATGGTGATTCTGAAGCCAATTGATTATCATTAACATCCATTAAGTGAGTAATAACCTTCAGAAAGCAAAAAATCTGCCCATCTTACCTGTTCAGATATATTTGTGACTGTTGAACCAAAACAATGTGCTTAATGCTTAAGTATCCTTTGAAGGGTTCCACTGTTTCCTTATTCCAGTTCAATTAGAAATGATCAATAAATGCCGGCATAACCAAAGACATCACAAGTACAAAAATAGGAAACCTTTGTTTCACTGTTTAATCTAAAGGTGAATCTTCAGATTGTGCAGGAACCGCCCATAGACAGGTGAAACTTTACAATGAATGAAAAGGATATAATGCTGAGGCTTTATAAGTCATTGGTCAGTGAGTACTTGGAGTATTGCGAGCATTTTAGACCCCTTTATGTAAGCAAGGATGTGGTGGCATTGGAGAGGGTCTGAAGAAGGCTCATGAGAATGATCCCAGAAATGACAGGACTAACATATGAAGAGCGTTTGATGGCACTGGGCTTGTTCTCATTGGAGTTTAGATGAATGAGGATTCTCATTGAAACCTATCAAATATTGAAAGGCCTAGATACAGTGGACGTGGAGAGGATGATTCCTGTAGTGGGGGAGTCTCGGACCATGGGGTGCAGACAGAGATGAGGAGGAATTTCTTTAGCCAGGGGTTGGTGCATCTGTGGAAATAATTGCCATAGCTGGCTGTGCAGGACAAGTCATTGAGTATACTTAAAGCAGAGGTCAGTAGCTTCTTGCTTAATCTGGGTGTCAAAGGTCACAGGGAGAAAGCAGGAGTATGTGGTTGAAAGGGATAATAAAGCAGCCATAATGGAATGATGGAGCAGACTCGATGGATCGAATGGCCAAATACTGCTCCTATATATTATGGTCTTATAATCTGCCTATTCAGATTGTGGCCGAGATCTCACACAGTCACCATACTGTCACTGAGCAGCAAGTGTGTTTGCAAAAACAATGCAGCCTTTAGTATTCCCTGGAACAAAGTCAATACTTTTAAAAGTAGTAAAATGCCAAAAAAATTAGATAGCCAACCCCAATGTGATGATGTATTCTCATAACAGACCCAATTCTTGAATCTAATTGGCTTGTCAGAACCTATTTAACACTGGGTAACAAGGCTGAGGGTTGAGGTGTGCCCCATGATGAGGGAGTGTTATACTTGTGTAGGGGCAGCCTCAGTGGAAATAAATCCCAGCAACATTCCCCTGCCCTGGGATATCAACAAAAGCTGTGTTTCATTTGACTGTGAGCTCTTGCATTTACTGCTATATTAACCATGGTAGAAATTGAAAATTCCTCATAGACGTTCCGGAGAACACTGAATCATAAATGAAAATTATTTCTTCCTTCGTCTAAAACTGCCAACTATTTATACTCCTGAATAATTTCAGATTGTGATCTGATCAAAGGGATGGTGAACATTGTTTTGGTGATGTGCTTTATTGGCTGAGCTTATTGTAGGACCTCAAATAGCCAATACCAATCTGCAGTCCTTTTAATGAAACTTTTGTTTGTGGTATAATAGCATCACTAGCAAGATCACACCTCTGACCACCCTAATTTTCATTTACTGAACTACCTGACCATCTCAGACGATTGTTACCCATATTGACGGATCTGGTCTCGTCCTTAGATTGGATTGGGTAACTTCATGTAGTCTGCAAATCTCCGAGAGTCTGCTGGGGAAGTCAAAGGCCCAATGTCTGCAAATTCTCGAGCCTGCTGGAGGCTAGAAACCAAAGATGGCCTATCTTGGGTTTAAAGGACTACAGATGTTCATGGATGTGTGGGAGTGAGGAAGGGGGCTTGTTTTGTTGCTGTTGCTTTGTCACTTGGTATGCTCTGTTATCTTGTGTTCTGTATTGTTTTGCCAAACATGGTGAGCATGCTCTGTTGGCTCCGGAGTGTATGGCAGCATTTGTGGCCGTGCTGGTGTGAACACAAGCAATGCATTTCACTGTATGTCTTGATATACATGTGATAATTAAATCTAAATCTGAATTTGTATCACACAACATAGAAGGGCGGCCACTTGATCTACTGAACTGATGCTGACTTTCAGAACAAACCCATCCATCACTTCTCCTCTCCACTTACCTCCCTGGAGCTCAGTCCATGACTCTATGTGTCAATGACTCTTCGACTCTAATCTCTCTCACACATCCATCAGCATCCTCCCCAGTTTATATATGGGGCTCAGTATTTAATAATTTTAACCCGGTTTCCACAGTATTACCAGATAAGTAAACTGTTCAGTGTTTCAGGCCAATTCTGTCCACATGTTATGCTTTTCTTTAATTCTAATCCATGGTTATGTATTCAGAAGCAGCAACAAAATATCATTCAACCATTTCATTGTGAACTGTCAGTGCACAGGTATAATTGCGTGTAGCTTTGCAATGCATTATGAAGCTATTAAGCTGAGCTAATATATGACAGCTATTATGTCCTTAAGACCTGGTTGTAATGCTTCCAGTATGCTGTTACGCCAGTCACTGATATTATTTATGTATTGATTTGATTGTAGTACGAGTTTATTATTGTCACATACACCAAGCAACAGTGAAATATTTCTGTGTGCCTCTGGACAGATTATGCCATACATAACATTGAGGTAACAAACAATAACACAGAATGCAGAATAAAGTGTTCCAGTTACAGAGAAGGTGTAGTTCAGGTAGACAAATAGGGTTCAAAGGTCGCAGAGAGGGTAGATTGAGATCAGGAGTTTCAAGAGTCCATCTTATGACCTTCTGAAAGATCAGTTCAAGAGTTGGACAAAAACGTCCTTGTTGATCTATTCTCTTAAATGTTTGTATCTTCGGCCCCTTGGGAGAGGGGAGCAGAGAGAATGATTGGGGTGAGAGGGGTCCATGAATGTGCTGGCTGTTTTCCCCAAGACAGGTGGAAGTGTAGACAGAGTCAGATGGTTTCATATTTCCTTGTGACAGAGAGTAAAGCTGTTGTGTCTGTGCAACTACATATCAATTAAATAAAAGCACACATGTGAGAGACGAACATTAACTGGTGTATTCACATTGCAGCGAGAGAGGGAGAGATCAGATCAATACACATGCGTAGACAACAGATCAATGTGCATAGATAAGATACCAGTCCATACATAGTTCTAAGGAGAGTCATTGCTCTAAACGAAATAGATCCATACATTACACTTCTTCCCCCTCTGGATGAATGCAACATAAAACTGTATATGTACAAAACATTCAATTTCCCTTTCACAAACCATATTCCAAATAAACATGCTTTCACAAGAACGGTCCATAACTAACTTCACTATACTTAAGTTTCAGTCTTTTGGGTGGCCTCTGTTTCTTTCAGGATAGTGCCTCTGGACCTGTGGAGTAGCATCAGTTTTGACAGGTGTCTTCTCAAGGACAATGTTCTTGTAGCACCTCTGGACTTGCGGAGCGGCATCAGGTTTGACAGGTGCCTTATCAAAGACAACACTCTCAGTTGCCGGTGTTACGTTGCCGTCAGAGACATAATCATCACTGGGAGGTAAGTCTGGTGGTTGTAAAGTGTCCATCTTATTGGATGCAGTCGACTCAGGTGTGTTCTTCAGTTGAGCATCCAGTATCTGGTGCACATGAACTTCATGCATGATCTCCAACTTCCACCGTATACGTCAGTGGTCCAGTTCTTGTAGCGATCCTACTGGGTGTCCATTTGTCTTCTCAGTAATCAGGCATTCAGACTTCCTGTCCAATCTCGATGCTCCTTGCTGATTCACTTGGCAACTGGCTGAACTGTTTATTCTGTACTTCCCTCCGGAGGTCCGGTTTCAGGAGGTCTATGCGAGATCTCAGATTCCTGCTCATGAACAGCTTTGCAGCTATTTGATTTGTTGTCACATGAACAGAGTTCCGATACACTTCAGGGACCACAGCAGTTCAAGAAGGAAGCTCATCACCACCTTCTCAAGGGCTACTAGGAACGAGCAATAAATTCTCATTCTGTCATTCTCTCCCCCTCCCTCCCCCTCCCTCCCCCTCCCTCTCCCTCCCTCACTCTCTCTCACTCCAGTTAAAGCTCATCTACCACGTGCGTGTTTTTATTTAATTGGTATGTACTTGCACAGACACAACAAATTGGTGATGAGGATGGGATGAGCTTTAACCGGTGTATTCACATTGCAGCAAGAGAGAGAGAAAGGAGAGAGAGCAGATCAATATGCATGCATAAACAACAGATCAATGTGCATAGGTAAGGTATCAGTCTATATGCAGTGCTCAGGGGAGTCATTACTCTAAAAGAAATAGATCCATAAATTACAAAGGCCACTTGGCCCATTGAGTCTATGTCAACTCTCAGAGCAATCCCATTCCCTCACTTGTTTTTGCTGTGACCTATTCTCTCTCTCATGCCATGAACACCCTCCTACAACAGGGGCACTTTACAGTGGCCAATTATCCAGCCAAATAGCTGATCTTTCAGATGTGGGAGGAATTTGGAGCATATGAGTCTCAAGAAGCACATACAAATTCCAATCAGATAGCACCTGATCTCAGGTTGTAAGCCAGGACCTTAGAGCGGAGAGGCAGAAACGCTACCGGCTGTGCCATTGGGCTAGATTTCCATCCTTGACGAATATGGAGCACTAAGATTCTGATGGTTTTATGCTACAAACTCTGGTCATCCAGTTCAGAAATCCTCCTGTTTTGGTATCTGTCCCACTTCAGAATGTGACCCAAGGTCCCAGAGAGTGTGACCACAAACAGGGTGTGTGACTGGGGCTGTGGTTGTCAACACCAGGGATCAGGAACATGGGCAGGTTTGCAGCCACAGTTAGTTCCAGAGAGCTTGTATATTTCCCTACACCCTTTAAACTCAGAGCTTCACTGGAAAACTTGTATAATGATGGAGTGAAATGGGTGGAGGAGATTGAACCTAAGTGATGGTTTGCATTGCAGATTTATTGGGGAAGGTTTTAGGGAACAGAGAAAGGACTACAGGGAGAGAGAGTTACCTGAGAAGTTAAAATTCATTTCAAAATGCCTCAGGTTATAGACTATCTATTATCTCCTCTTTACCTGCTGCCCCATCACCCACCAAACCCTGCCTCAGATTAAGATTTAGATTCAGATTTATTTATCACCTGTACGTCAAAATATACAGTGAAATGTGTCATTTGCGTTAACAACCAACACACCCGAGGATGTGCTGGGGGAAACCCGTAAATGTTGCCACAGTTTCTGGTGCTAACATAGCCTGCCTAATGTGTTCAGCAGAACAACACAGAACGTAACAAAACAGAGCATAACACATAACGAGGCAATGCCAGTGAAGCAAGCCCCACTCCTCACTGGGCCTCAACTTCCCCAGCAGACTTGGACTTGGGCTCACAGATACTGGGCCCTGAATTCCCCAAAGACTCACAGAGATTCACAGATTTGGGACTCTGGCAATCGACTTCTGATTGACCTTTGGGCTTTGATCTGGACTTCTAATCAGCCTCCTAGCTTTATTCCGGACCTTCCCTCTCACCTCTTTACACAGGCCGTGTCCCCTCTATAGCCTCAGTCCTAATCCACGCTCTTGATCCGTAACCACAACTTCCCCCTTGATCCCTTCACAGACGCTATATGATACACTGATTTCCTCCAGTGATCTACAGTGAAGTGCTCGCATACAACTAATTTAATCAACTGAATCAATTAATTTGCATGGACACCATAATTGCAGCCGATGAGGATATGAAAAGCAAGATGACAAATTCAACTGGACTGTGGAATAGCAATAGAAGTCAGAATGACCCCTCCATAGATATTAAAGAGAGACCACCTTTCGCAGTCAACGGAAAACCACGGGTACAGATCAGAGTCTAGGAATGATGTTCCTCTCCAAGTAATCTTGGAGGCTGAACTATAAACATTGTTAACCTCCTCCTTTATGCTGAGCTCTTGTCTTTTGTCTGACCTACAGTGAGTTATTGTTTTTATCTTTTTTTTCTTTTGTCACTGATATTTGGCAAGGCAACTGAATACCAGAAAGTATTATACATGTGATGAATAATTTTGAGTACACATAACATTTAGAAACATAAGAAATTTATGGTATGGAGGAAGGCCAATATGTAATGGTCAAAGACAAGATGTTTGTCCCAGTCTGTTCGCTCAAGACTCCAACATCTGAAAAATCTCTTGTGTTTATGATTTGCTGCCCTCCGTCCTAATTCTGCCTTATATCACTGGGTCCATGATATGAGTCTTCAAATGCTATTTAAATATGACGAGGAGTTCTGCCTCTACCGTCTTTTCAAGCAGTGAGTTCCAGATCACCACCACCCACTTCCTTGAAATTTGACTAATTACCATAAATCTTTGTCTTCTGGTAATGGCTCCTCACTTACTCTATTTAGGCCCTCATAACTGTAACACTTCAGTCTAATATGTTCTTGAGAAAACATGCCTACCTTGTCTAATCTTTCCTCACAGTTAAAATTTCCCAATCCTGCAAGTATATTCAGAAATCATCTGTTCATCCTCTTCAGAACAAAGGCATCTTTCCTGTAGTGTGCCAGAACTGAATGCAGTATTCATATAATAGTCTGACTACTTGGTAAATTTATAGGAAAGGGATTAATGTGTAGGAAAGCTTTAGAACAGAGGGGATCCCAACATTTTTTATGCCATGGATCATACCATTAAGCAAGGAGTCTGTGGACCCCTGGTTTAGAGGGATATGTGCCAAACACAGTAAAAATGGGACTAGCTTAGTTGGGAATCTTGATCAGCATGGTCCAGTTGGGCTGAAGGGCCTGTTCCCATGCTGTATGATCTATGCTTCACAGAGTTGCTGCATAAACTTTCTTGTCTTTTATGCTGTGCTTTGGCTAACAGAGGACGACCTCCATGTGTTTGTTTAGCTACCTTGTTGGCCAGTCCTACTGACTGTAAGGATCCAGAGGATCCAAGGATGAATTTTTTCACCCAGAGGGTGGTTGGAATCCAGGGTTGGGAATGGGTGGTGAAAGCAAATACTCTTAGAACACAGGAAAAAAAAGTGACCAGACATGTGGAGTCAGAGAGTCAAACAGCAAGGAATGAGGCCTTTCGGCCCAGTAGGTCCATGCTAACCATAGGATCCTCCTTGCTGGTGTCACTTGACAGCATTCATCCCGTAACCATCCAAACCGCTCCCCTCTATGTACCTATCCGAATGCCTCATAACTCTTGCAGTTGTACCCGCACTAACCATTTCTTCTGGCAGATCATTCTAGGTACTCACTACCCTGTGTGTAATGAAATTACTTCTGAGGCCTCTTTTAAATCTCTCCCCTCTTATTTTGTATCTGTGCCCTATGGTTTTGGACTCCCCAGTCTTGGGGGAAAGTACTTGGGTCACTGACACACAACCTAAGTGTTAATAAATTGGAGCAACACACATCAAAGTTGCTGGTGAACGCAGCAGGCCAAGTGCTTTCAAATCCCTTACTCACTCTTCCTTCAGTTAGTCCTGACGAAGGGTCTCGGCCTGAAACGTCGACTGTACCTCTTCCTACAGATGCTGCTTGGCCTGCTGCGTTCACCAGCAACTTTGATGTGTGTTGCTTGAATTTCCAGCATCTGCAGAATTCCTGTTGTTTGTTAATAAATTGGGTCAGTTTGATAAGTACCTGATGATTGACACGAATGCGGAGGAGCCAAAGGACCTGTTTCTGTGCTGTATGACTCAGTGTCTATAACACTCTCGGATCTGTCATTTCTGACTTTTGGAACACATATCAGCCTCATCAAAAAGGTCAAACAACAAAATGCTGCGGATCTCAGTGGGTCGGGCAGCATCTCTGGAGGAAATTGGACCGTCAAAGAGTCAAGAGCCTTTATTGGACAGAAATTGAGGGGGGGATAGCCAGAAAAGAGATGACAGGAAGGAGTAGAGCAAGAGCTGGCAAGCAAGGGGTGCATCCAAGTGAGGAGGGGTGATATGCAGACATTGGAGGGGAGAGTGGAAATGGTGGTTAAAGTTGGAGAGGTGTTGGGGGGAAACAAAGGATTGAGGATGATAGAATCTGACAGAAGAGGAATATGGGGCATGGAACTAAATAGAGAGGAGGGATGAATCAAATGAGGAGCTGGGGTGTGGCACTCTAATACCTACTGGCACCTCTTTGTCTCATGCCATCTACTGCAGAAGAGAGTGTGGTATCGTTTCTATCTCTAGATATACAGTTGCAATCCGCTCTTGCCCAGAACTCTTCATTTTTATCTCCTTAAAGACTGTCATCCTGTACTCTGCAACCACCAAACCATTCGGAATCAAAATAGAAAAAAGATGGAAATTAAATGTGTTTTCCCCCATTTCATATCTATAAAAATTGAGGTGATTTACTTTTTGATTCCAGTGTGAATGGTGGAGGTGGATGGAATGAGTCATCCCATGAATCTGTCACTTGTCCTATCACTGACGTTATTTATAGTATATGACTCTGCACATAAAATCATTTAAAAATGTTAGCTTGTACACCATGACAAATTGCAAAGACCAAAAGCACCGTAAGTCTCGACTTGCTGTATTACTGGGAAGATTTGAGTGGTTGGAGTATCTTGCATTCTCTGAGGGAGCAGGGTAGGGTGGCTGTTGGTTAGGGGTGTGGCCCCTGGTTTGGAATTAGTCGGAAACTGGCAACACTGAGACGAAAAAGTTCTTTTATTTTTAAAGATATAAATAAAAGGAGGGAAATACCAGGGGTTGAATTTTTATGGAAATTTGTTCACGTACAACAAATTTAATTAATAGATAAAATTGTTTAATATGCTGAAGGCATGACATAAATAGTCAATCCACCAATTAGGAGAATGCATGTGGATTTCTGAATAACATGTATCCAAAGAAAGCAACAACATCCCTTTAAAATCTCCCTCACAGATGATTACATAGGGCTCCATCAGTGCATATTTACAGATGTTAGATCTTGATGGGTCATGACAGCCTGGATGTGGCGAGAACATTTCTTCCTCTGCAAGAAGTTAGAACTAGAGGTCACTGTCTTTGAATAAGGGTCTCCTTTAAGATTTAGGAGTAGAATTAGACCACTTGGCTTGTTGAGCCAAGTTGGCTCCACCATTCAATCATGGCTGATTTTACTCAATCCCATTCTTACGCCTTCTCCCTATAATCCATAATCCCATTGCTCATCAAGGACCTATCGTTCTCTGTCTTCAATACATCCAGTGAGTTCATCACCACTGCCCTCAGTGACAACAAATTCCGCCAATTCACCACCCTCTGGTTGAAGATATTCTCCTCGTTTCAGTTCCAAAGGTTGCCCCTTTAATCTGAGACTGTGCCCTCAGACCCCTGAGAATGTCCTGACAATGGAAACATCCTCTCCACATCCACTTTATCCAGGCCTTTCAATATCCAGTAAGTTTCAATGAGATTCCCCTCTTTAGGTAGGTGAAGATCGCAAGTCTTTGGAACTCTCATCCTCAAAGGGTGGCGAGGCAGAGTCTTTGAATACATTTAGGGCAGAGGTAGATAGATTCATGGTAAGTAATGGGGTGAAAGTAGGAAAAATGTGAAGTTGAAGTTACAATCCAGTCAGCAAAGTGGAGCTGCTTGAGGTGCTGAGTGGCCGAGTCCTGCTGATTTGTATGTATGAACAAATTCAGCAATAGGATTCAAAATTCAGTATTTTTTTTTAGCCCAGAGAGCAGAGATTTACTTGATAAATCATGCCAATAGTGATTTAGGTCAATTTGCTAACACTGTAGTTTTTGTTTTGAGACTGTGGCCTGTAATTCAAAAACAGATGATAGTGTATAAGGTTGTATTAAGGGCAAGTTTCAAACGGCATCTAGAAATGACACAAATGTATTTAATCCAATGTTTTACAATGTACAGTTTTGATAAGTCCATGGGTGTCTGCTCCTGTAATGGAGGTCATTTGTCCACTAATCTTCGAACAATATTTTTAAACCATTGGGAGATTAGAGATGTCCTGAAAGGGATTGTAAGCAAGAGTTCAACCAATGCCAATGGTCCTTGACAGGAAGCTGGAGCTATTTCACAAAAATCTGCTGATGTGTGTTGACATTTACTCTGAAAGATTAAGAGCTCTGATGCGTCAATGAAAGTTAATCCAAACATAACCTATAGCCGATTTCTGGGGAATTCCAATTCCAGCATTTATAACAATATAAGGATGAACTATTACTCTGCTTTCTGTCTGCCTGTTTAGATGGGTAACCTGCATCCATTGGCACTGATTGACGAGAAGCCTGTCACATCTAATATTGTTCCCCAAATCCACATCACCACTTTAAAACCAGAACAGCTTGCCAGGAAGCTCTGGATAGAGAAATATAAACATTCAGCTTGGACTTCCATTAGAAATTAGAAGTTTTAGAGACGAGCAACCCTTCAATAAATACATAGGCTGTGAATCAAGAATTAGGCAAAGAATACTGAGGTACAAAAGTGGAAAATGTTGGAAATACTCAGAATAACAGGGAGTACATAAAATGCTGGAGGACCTCAGCAGGTCGGGCAGCATCTATGTAGAGGAATAAACAGTCGGCATTTTGGATCAAAGACTTTCCTAACCTGCTGAGTTCCTGCAGCAATTTTTGTGTTGCTCTAGGTTTCTAGCATCTGCAGAATCTCTCATGTTTATGCAGAACAGAGAGCATCTGTGGAAAAAGGAACAGAGTTAATGTTTCAAGTGAGAGTTTTCAAGTAACTGTTTTACTTTTCTTTCCATGGATGGTATCTGACCATCTGTGGAAAGGAAAGAAAATGTTTCCAGCATTCTCTGTCTCTGGTTCAGATTTCCAATACTTTGGTGTTGAGAAACAAGAGGAAAACGTCTGATTGGGAGAGATGTGGTCCAAAGTTCCAAGTATATTTATTATCAAAGGATATACAAGGTACGTCACTATCCAGAGATTCATTTTTTGCAAGCATTCACAGTAGAACAAAGAAATACAATGGAATCAGTGAAAAACTACACACAAAGACTGACAAAGAACCAATGTGCAAAATAAGACAAACTGTGTAAAATTTAAAAAAATAATGAAGTACATTAATGACACCGAGAACATGAAAGTGAATCCATAGATTGTGGAATCAATCCAGTGTTGAGGTGAGTGAAGTTATCCATTCTGGCTCAGAATCCTAGTGGTTAAAGTGTAATAACTGTTCCTGAACCTGGTAGTGTGGGAGCTAAGGCTCCTGTACTTCCTTCCCAATGACAGCAGCGAAAAGAGGGCATGGACTGGATGTCGGGGGCTCCTTGACGATGGATGCTGATTTATTTAGATGTGCAAAATGATGATGAGGGCTTTTCTTGTGATGATCTGTTATGTATCCAGCACTTTTTGCAGACGTTCCCATTCTTGGACATTGGTGTTTCCATATCAAGCCTTGATACTCAGTCAGGATACGCACCACTGTGTATCTACTGAAGTCAGAGGTATTAAATGACAAAAGTAATGATCGTGTAAGGCAAGAAAATATGTCTCATGCCAAAACCCAGATGGACAATAGAACAGAAGAATGGGGACAGGAACTGGAATAGCTGCCAGAAACCAAATTGAATGATCCCTTATCACTGACTCAGTTTGACTGGGCAGGTATATTCTTGCTGAGATGGGCTGCCTGAAAACGTATGCTATTAGCCAAATGAAATGCAAGCTTTTAAGAATCTCAAGCCATGAATCTTTCTATTTAGTGTTGCCCATTTTGCTTGTCTTGTCATTTTTTGCTGTTTAAAGTCCTCAGTGCTGTCTCATCGCAACACAGTTCAAGTTTAAGATATTTTTCATATTGTCTTTGGAATTTGAAATGCTAGAGCAAAATTCCTGGGGCCCAGCGGATTTTAACCCTGACGAACTCTGCCAAATTGAAAATATACCCAGTGTCCAAAACGGCCTCATTCCATCTCTCCCTATGCACACTGATAGGCAAGACATTAACCCTTGTTCATCTAACCTAACCCTATCTTGCAAATTTACGGGTTTGCATGATACAGAAGCAAGAACATACTGGAGAGGAGTCCATGATCTCTGTGTGATCTGAGCAACAGGGTCCTTTTCAAAGGCACCCTAGCAGTCCTGTGGTCATGAGACTAAACATGGGATCTCCTTACTGTGTCTTCATATTGTTCTAATTTATTGTCACTTATCAAAATGGCCTCTCAGTTTGAAATTTATTCTGAAGGCAATGTGGAAAGCCAGTTCAATGAGAAAGCAATAGAGTTTGTTGCACAGGTTATAAATTATTTTGGAAGTTTAATTTAAACTTGCTTGTACAGTGTCTTTAATTAAAGGACTTTAAGTTCACTGGTTAATTTTTACTGAACATTTTATGCAGCATAGAGCACGTTCCTTTATTATGTGCATTCATTACAGAATGAAAATATTTGGCTGAAAATTGAGTAGAGATACTGTGCTGAGATAAACTAATGCATTGTGCAGTATAGGCTCAGTGTAATCTAAAGGATTAAAATATGTCTCAAAGCATTGGTGTCATCAAAGTAATAGTAAAGATACTTTGAGGGTGGCACTGAGGCCAGTATCTGTGTAAGAGGTAATTGCCTCAAAGGAAATGCAATTTACTTCCATTGAGACAACCTGGACTCTCGACCTCTGTCTGTAATGACCCCAGAGATTTCTGATAAGAATGGCTTCTTATAGCCAGAACAGTAACCACTGGATGTAGGACTGCAAATGAGATAAGGCACACATCTTATTAAAAAAGCAAGTTAGGTTTTGGATTCATGATTATAGAGATGAAATCAATGCCATTCCATCTCCTATTCCATTCATTTATCTCTTTTGATTGATACAATATGGTTATATAAGATGCAAAGGTCAGAATTAATCGCACATGATTCACTAAAATACTTCAGCCTCAGTGCTGTCCCATTATTATGGCTTCTCTTTAGAGAAAGGTCAGATACTCAGATGTCACTGTTGACAGGGCTTTTCAGAGATTATATTTAAACATATCTTTGATGGGTATAAAATCATTTCAGTTTTACCCCAGCAATCTCACAGAATAAGTATCTTAGTCTCTGCCTCTGGGGAGTAAGCATTCAAATCAAAATGCTGAAAGAAGGGCCAGATTTTCATGAATGTTCAGGATCTGATGTTTCTCTTTGAACTAGCCGATTCAATTTATGTAGTCCACCTTTAAAGGGAGTCATCTTTTTTTCCATATTACCTCAGTATGGACTTAATCATAGTGAAAATGCCATCATATTGCATCTCATTGGGTGCCAGTTTTCACTTGCAGTTTCGATCATGGACAACAGATCATTTAAAATAGTTGACAACAAGGCGCCTTAAGAATCTCATTGGATCAATATATGCAAGGCTGATTGATGAAGGAGCTATCTGTCAAGGAGCAGTTGACACTGTCTGGAGATTAATTATCTTAACAGATAACATGGAAGAACCAGGCTGCTGTGAATGTAGCCTCTCATTGTAACCAGCCATCACAGAGGTGGTGATCATAGTTGGTTAAGATCACAAACAGGCAAGTAGTGTATTCAGGATTTTGGGCTCATGGTAGCCCAGGTTCCTTTCACCACCACCACCACCACAACCACCACCACCAACAACAACAACAACAACAACAACAACAACTACTACTACTACTACTACTACTTCTACTACTACTTCTTTGTTCACTTCTTTATCTTCATCTTCTTTGCCATCTTGTCATCACCAATATCCTTGTCTTCATTATCCTCTTCATTATCTTATTCATCTTCTTTATCATTATTTTCTTCTTCTGCTTCTCCTCCTCCTCCTCCTCCTTCTCCTCCTCCTCCTCCTCCTCCTCCTCCTCCCCCTCCCCCTCCCCCTCCCCCTTTGTCCTGATGAGGGCCTGTGAGCAAGTGGTTCCTCATTTCCACAATGTGCAGAAAGCTACAGATGACTGTGGAAGACGACGGCTTGTTGAGTCTGGTGCCGCTGGGGTTGGGCAAGCAGCAGAATTTCATTTTGGTGTCACCAAGTTCTATGCGCTTCAGCTCAGCTATAGTGGTTACAGAACAACTGCTGTTAAAACGGCATTGCGTGAGGATTGAAATCATTTTGTGTGTAATGGCACTGAAGTCAGGTCAAATCAAGTTTATATTGCTATGTGCACAAATACAGAGAGGTACTGGCCAAATGAAAAATCTGCTTGCAGCAGCTCCGTGATACATAGGTATAGAAATGGTCAGATTATAAATTATACAAAAATTATACTAGACAATGACGTGATTAAAGATTGTGTTTTTGTACTGATGTCTTGTTTTGCATAAAACACACATAGTGCATAGTGCCAGAGATGGTCCATAGTGTTCTATTTCTGAGGTAGCATTAAGTTGGTGCAGGGGTTCAAGAACTTGATGCCAGTAATTGTTCCTGAACCTGACAGCATGGCACTTTACCAGTGCGAGAGCATCTAGTTTCAGGAATTCCTTGGTCAAATTTTTGAAATGATGCTAAGCTCATCAGAAATCATGGCCATTCCATTTCACCGGGGGAGATTCCCAATTCAATCTCATTTCCGGATCAAATTGAAAGAAAATGAATTATCATTTCACCCACTGGAATTCCACACATCAGGAGTGACACAGAGGGGAATGATGCATTGGACTACATATTGGGATTGATAGAGGGAAGGATAGAACATTGGAATTCTCTACTTTGAAAGTGATAAAGAATGGGGTGATGTATTGAAGTACATTCTGGAAAGAGAGATGGGGGAATGATGAACTTGAATTCTACATGTTGGGTGTGAGAGATGGAGGGATCACAATCCTTGCTGGAATCATAGTCATAGTCATAGTCATACTTCATTGATCCCGAGGGAAATTGATTTTTGTTACAGTTGCACCTTAAATAATTAAATAGTGACAAAACCATAAATAATTAAATAGTAATATGTAAATTATGCCAGGAAATAAGTCCAGGACCAGCCTATTGGCTCAGGGTGTCTGACCCTCCAAGGGAGGAGTTGTAAAGTTTGATGGCCACAGGCAGGAATGACTTCCTATGACACTCTGTGCTGCATCTCAGTGGAATGAGTCTCTGGCTGAATGCACTCCTGTGCCCAACCAGTACATTATGTAGTGGATGGGAGACATTGTCCAAGATGGCATGCACCTTGGACAGCATCCTCTTTTCAGACACCACCGTCAGAGAGTCCAGTTCCATCCCCACAACATCACTGGCCTTACGACTGAGTTTGTTGATTCTGTTGATTCTTTTAATCTTTTATTTTTGTCTGGGTTTAATTTTCACAGCTCCCTTCTTCTATATGGTTGGCTGGAAACTTGGGCCTTAATTTTGTGATTCTTTAAACTGTTAAATCATTGAATTTGATGCAGCCACAAGTCATCAGAGTGTCCAGTCCAGGCATCTTGGTACAACTTCCTGCTTTGATTCCCGGTCTTTCCCTTCAAAACTCCCAGAGAAACCTGGACTCAGATTGACAGGAAATTGTAAAAACAACCAAGAGGCAGAAATAGTAACAGCTTCTGATTTTCAGGCTTATGTTGATCATGCCACAGAAACCCTGGAGGACAAGAGCCTTTTTTATGTAAAGGAGAGCATAATGGATTTTTATGTGGGTTGCTGTCAAGTAAATACTTCTGAGTCATTTCTGGCAAGCAATTTTTTTCCTAAAGAACATTTCAGTTGTCTTGACCTTGTCAGAAAGCTCCAGCAAAGCTTAATGTTATGGAGATATGAATAAGCCCATTTTAAAATCAATCTTCAATTACAGGCGAGGTTAAAAATAAATTAATGGAAAGGTATTGGAATTGGCAAAAAGACAGCCACTGCATGTTTCCCTCAGCCTTTGTTCTTTATACCAGAGTTGTGCTGAACTGAAAATCAAGATGATAACCAGAAAAAGCTATTTGCACAAAAACATTTTTTTTTCCTTTTTTAAATTGTGAATACATCTAATGAATTTTTGAATAATGTTAAGTGTGTGGAATATACCTACTGCTGAAACCCTAAATGTCAACCAATATAAGGAGGCTGTGATGGGACAATTCCTCTCCAGAGCTCCCGTCCTAATCCCACTTCCCTGTACCTCGCACCCTGGATGCAAAGCAGCTTGGGATGGCAAATGCTTTGCCCAGGAACTTAAGGAATTGCAGAGAATTTGTGAGTCCATCATGCAAACCAGCCTCCCCTTCAGGAACTCCGTCTGCCCTTTCCACTGCCTCAGGAAAGCAGCTAATGTAATCAAGGACCCCTCCCACCCTGGTCATTCTCTCTCCTCCCCCCTCCCACGAGAGAAAAGCTTGAGAGCACTGAGCACCAGGCTCAAGGGTAGCTTTTGTCCTGCTCTTGTTAGACTCTGGAACAGACCGCTTGCATGCTCATAATGAAGAACTTTTGAATTCTCAGTCTACCGTTTCATGACTCTTGCACTTTGTCTACCTGCATTCCACTTTCCCTGTACTGGAACACTACATTTCACAATCTGTTTTTCTTTGTACTTAAGTATGGACTGATCCTTAGGCATGGCACGCTGCCAAAAGCTTTCCACTTTATCTCGGTACATGTGACAATACTAAGCCAGTTACCAGTAATCATATTCAGGCTCAAGTTGAGAAGGAGAGTTATTGCGTATAAAAGCCCTCCCTTCCTATCCTAAACTAATGCCTGGAGTTTTATTTCACTCTTTCATCCCCAGTGCCTTCTATGTGGAGTTTGCATATGTTTCCTGTAACTGTGTAGTTTCCAGTGCATCTGTTAGTTTACTCCTGTGCCCCAAAGGTATACAAATAGGTTAACTGGCCATTGTAAATTGCCCCTAGTGTACGTAGGTGGTGAAAGAATCCAAGGGGGTTGTTACGCAGGAGAAGAGAATAGCATGCAGGGGTAGAGGGAAATAGGGAGAGGAGGAATGGGAATGGTGGGATTGCTCTGTCCATGGACCTGAGGAGAAGGAAAGGAATAGAGCACTGCAGCACAGAAACAGTCCATTCAGCCCATCTAGTTCATGTTAAACTGCTATTCTGCAGGTCCCTTGACCCTCATCTGGACCATAGCCTTCCATATCCATCCATCCATGTACTTATCCAAACTTCTCCTACGTGTTGCAATCAAATGTGCATTCACCTCTCCTTCTAGCAACCTATACATGCACCATCCTCTGAGTGAAGAAGTTCCCCCTCAGGTTCCCCTGAAATATTTCACCTTTCACCCTTATCCTTTGACTTCTACTTCTAGTCTCACTCAAACTCTGTGGAAAAAGCCTGCTTGCATTTACGATATCTATACTTATCTGTATTTTTATCTGGACAGGCCCATTTGTGACTGCAAACCTGTATAATTTCCTTTGAATGATCTTTTCAAAGGCATCTCAAGCCTCAGTTAAAACGAAGAAAATGCACTACTAGCTTGTAATTTTGTTGAAGTTTCATAAGGATGGTGATTTTCAATTGGGTCACTCTCAGCTCAAAACAGAGGGTTTTCCCTGTGTGAGGGAGTGCTGGCATTCTCTGTTGCTCTAATGCAGCTGCTTGTAGCTGTCAACGTTGAGCCTCATTGGAGAGAAATCTGCAGTCAGCTTTTAAAGGGACATATTACATTATAAGAAACATTCTTCCAGCTGCACTGTACAAATGGATGATGTGATGGTAGTGAGAGGTACTAAAGTGAATCCAAGGGATCCAGCTAGACAGGTGAAGAATAGTTCCTCTTATATGCTTGCTTGTGAAAGTGAGTCAGAGATACCATAAATGTTTATAGTCATTCGGGAATAAAGTGGCTGAAATCCAGAAGTTTTGAATCTTTGTAAATCTGTCAGTTCCTTTAAGCTGCAGCAGGTGATCTTGGCTCTTTAATCGTGGACTTTAGGTGACCTTCTGAATAGAGCAGCAACCTTGGGATAGGGCACAGAGTAGCAGCAGAAATATAGAACGAACCTGGGGCCAGGGAGTTGGGTTGACCTCATGGGCAAAGCAGTCACCGTATTTTTCAGAACAATGATGTTAAATATCAGGTGGTGTCAAGTTTTTTGTATCGCACTATTATTGACATAACCTGGGGGCATTTTATGTCTGCAAAAGAGATTAGGTTAAATGAAGATCCTGCTTAAAAAGGCAGGGAAAATAATGGTGGGTGCAAAGTCAATCAGAAATTGGTGCACTATTGGGTTAAGTTTATTTTACAGCACAGTGTCCTGGATTCCTTGCAAATGTACAAAGAAACGGAAAAACTAAGATGTATTCTGTTTGACCATTCAAAATAATTGGTGTTTTGTTATAGTTCAATAATGTGATTCAAAATCATGATTAATTCCTTTACTCACGTGAAAGCCCCAATGGCAAGTCCCTGCACAGCTACAAGGCAATGATCACATCCAACAAAAGAAAGCTCAGTCATTGACATGATGCATTACCATCACCAAGTTCCCCACAATAAAATCCTGGGGGTGGGGGGCTCACCTTTCACAAATAATTTGACCAGCTACAGTAGATAAATGCTCAAAAGCAGATCTGTGGCTGGTATTCTTCATTAAGTGACTCACTCCAGAGTCCTCAAATCCTTTATATCACCTAAAGGCAGAAATCAGTAGTGCAACAAAATACCCTCTCCTTGCCTAGAAGAGAGCAGTTCCGACAACAGTCAAGAACTATCCAAGCCAAAGAATCCCATTTGAATCTTATCCACCATCTTTAACATGAATCTCTTTCTTCAGTGATGCACTAACCAGCAATGTGTTGCATTTACAAAATGCGCTGGTGTTACTTAAATAATCTACTCCAACAATGCTTCCCTGAGTTTTGAGCTCTACCACCTAGATCAGTGCGATATCGCCCGCTTGGAGTGGTGGTAATTTCTAAGGGGGCAATAATGATAAGGGGGGCAATCAGTAGCAAGGGGAGCAGCTGAGGAATGATAGGCTTAATTTAAAAAATGTATTATTGTCATAAGCATTTGATCCTCTATGCCTCACAATTGATTACAATGATCACTTAATCACCTCATCTCTTGCTAACTCTATGTTCCCTTGGACATTGCTCGAAGCATGTTGTCGTTGTTGAAAAGCAATATGACACTTCTTGTATTTGGCACATCTTGGTAAATCTGGACTGAAGGAACATGTAATTTCCGGGCCTGGCCTGTGCATTATTGCCATTCACTACTGTAATACAGTGTTAGCTAGTACAATTTCCACACTCTAATCACACAGTGACACAATTCCTGTGAATTAGAGTATGGCATTCAATGGAGAAAAATTCAGAATCTGCCCTTTTAATGATCTTGACCACAGTTCTCTTGTCCATGGCCCAACTAAGTGATTACTGTCCCACTTCATGTACCTTCAGGCATATAGTCAGTATTTACCTGAGCTATGATGATGCCATAACTCTGCCTTTTATTAATCACAGTGCTTGAGGTTGGACTTAAACAATAGACGATTGACCGTGGTTATTAATCCATAACAAAAATGGCAGAAATAGAACACATGAAAACGGTATAGACAGTGTAGTGTTGAGTATCTGAAATATGGATTTATACCAGCACCAAGCAACCAGCCACAGCCATTGTGTCTGTTGTGTGAAAAAGTTTTTTTTCAAACGAGGCAATGAAACCATCCATGCTCCTTGAACATTTGGAGAGAATGCACTCTGAAAAAACAAACAATAATTTGGCTTATTTTAACTTCCTTTGTGAAAACTTTCAGAAAAGCAAAACACTTCAAATCATGCTTTCCAGCAGTTCACGACAAAATAGTGTGATGCTTTGTTTGCTTCATACAAGCTTTTGTTGCTCATTGCTAAATTGGGAAAGCTCCATACAATTGGAGAAGAACAGATTCTACCAGTAATAAGGGAGTTTCTGAGTATATCACCAGGCCAAATTAAAGCAATTCCAACTCTGTTCAATGGTGAACAGATGAAATGTCTGAGAATGTGGAAGACACATTGTGCAATATACCTAGGACAACAGGATCTGCAGTTGGATGAATCAACTTTGCCAGGCAATTAATCTTTACTTCTAGGTTGTTTTCACTTCATAAGAGATGAAAGTATGGTTGAAGGGTTGTTATTTGCAAGGGGATTAGAAAAAGATACAAAGGGGGAGTCAATATTTCAGGATGCTGAGCAATTTTTAAAAGAGAAGGACATTCTGATCACCAACATTCTTGCTTGTGCACTGAGGGGTTATTACTTTCTTGAAAAAAGCCGTACCTAACATATTTACTATTCAATGTGTAATTCACAAACATCTTGTCACAAAAAAAACCTAAGTGATCAGCTGCACAAATCATTAAATATCGTTATCACAGCATTTAATAAAATCAAGTCCCATGGTCTCAATTCTCAACTATCTTGAGAGCTTTTTATTGAGAATTACGAACAGTTTGAACACGTTATTGCACACAAAAGTCAGATGGTTCTCGAAAGGAAACTGCCTGAGATGCTTTTATGCACTTTTAGAAATTATGACGAAATTCTTTGAAGACTCAAGTTCTTTGTTCAGTGATCAAATCAATTTTCAATTGCAGGGATATGATGTGAATCTTATCAAAGTCAAATCAGTCACCCTAACATTTCTGTTCAAGTTTACCCTATTTAAGTGCAATATTGGCCATTGCGACCTTTTCCAATTTATGAGCCTCCATGTGTTAGAAGAGAAAGAAAGAATACCAGGTGATCATCTTCAGGTATATTGTGTCCACCTGGGTAAGTAGCATAAAGACATCTCAGAGAGATTTCAGGATCTTTTCTCAATCCATGTTCCAGACTGGGTAATATATCTATTCCTGAACATTTGAAATGAGGAATTACCAGGGAGGATGGAGGAAGAACTGATGTTGCTACAAGATGACTTTGAGCTGAAGCCGATGATCAAAAAAATCATATCAAGACTTTTAGTTGCAGAAAGAAACCTCTGAACGCTACCCTGCACTGTGGAAAAAGAACAAAATGTTCTTTATTGCCTGTCCAACATCATATTTATCGAAGCGTGGTTTCAGTGCAGTTGTCCAACTTCTTTCAAAGCAACAAAACAGACAGCAAATTACAGAACCTGGGGAACTGAGACTCCTTCTGTGTGACTTTCAGCCTGATGTTGAGAAGCTGATATCACTGCACCAAGCCCATCCATGTCACTGAAAGGCAAAAAGCAACGAATTAGTAAATAGTTGGACTACTAACGCACATTCTAAAATTGTTGATGAAAATTATTTTTACTGTAACTAAATAAAGAAATTATTTTAATTGTAGATTTAAATAAATTTGAATATTTTTTCAATTAATTGTCACTGCTTTGGATTTGCAGTTCCTATTTCTTTCATTGTGTATCATAAATCAAAATTCTTTATCGTTTTTATGTGATGGCGGGAAAGGGAGAGGGGGGCACTAGAGCTGTGGTCTAGGAGACAAAAGGGCAGTCACCCAAAATGTTTTGTAACCACTGACCTACATGAACAAGGGTAGCAGATGCATAAACCTACCTCCTGGAAATCAAGTAGAATTTTGCCCTTAATGATGGGGCATTAAGTGGTTGATACAGTAGAGCCTGTATATTCTGCTCTGCTTCTGGAATTCTGTTCTAGAGTTTGGACGTGGGATACAGCCATTACCCTTAACATGAATCTGGTGCGTTCCATCAAGAAATATGACACCAAAAGGAAACAAAAATTACTAATTACGTACTAGTTACATGGAACACTCACTCTGCAGATGCAAGATGAAATAAAACTGAAGTTCAAATTAAGTTTATTATCAAAGTACATATATATTAGCATATACTGCCTTGAGATTCATTTTGTTGCAGACATTTACAGGAAGAAGAAATACAATAGAATTTTATGAGAAACTGCACATAAAGGAGGACGGACAAACAACCAATGTGTAAAAGAAGACAAACTGGGAAAATAGAAATAATACTGAGAACATGAACTGTAACGAGTGCTTGAAAATGAGCCTATAGGTCGCAGAACCAGTTCAGAGTAGTGGTGAATGAAGTTGTCCACACTGGTTTAGGAGCCCGATGGCCGAACTGTTTCTCAACCTGGGAGTGTACGACCTAAGGCTGCTATAGCTCCCACCTGATGGCCAAAGCAAGAAGAAGCCATGGCCTGGGTGGCAGGGAGTTTTGATGGACACTGCTTTCTTGTGTCGGCACTCCATGTAAATCAGCTTTGCTTGTCACATATACATCAAAAAGTTTTGAAATACTGTGAAAATACGATGTTTGTGTCGATGACCAACACAGTCCGAGAATGTGCTGGGGACAACCCACAAGTGTTGCCATGCTTCCTGCACCAACATACCATGCCCACAACTTACCAACCCTAGCCCTTGCGTCTTTTAGAATGTGGGAGGAAACTGGAACTCCTGGAATAAACCCTTGCGGTCACAGGGAGAACATGCAAAATCCTTTTAGGCAGCGGTGGGTATTGAACCCTGTAAATACTCTGCTTTGTGGCTGATGACTCCAAAAAGAGCATTCAGCAATGACCAAGTAAAAGAGTCCCAGAATCCTGCAAAGGCCACACCCTCCTAATAAATATGTATGACATTATGGAGACCAACTACAGATATCTGCCCCCTCTGTTGGTAGACTCCATAATGGATCCTGCTTACATGGAAGAATCCACCAGTCCAGTCCTAGGCCAGTCAGAACTGGGTAGAAGCCAAATCCTTGTTCAAGTAGCTGAGGATTTCAGCTACTATATATGGCATACGTGAGAGAAGTAGGGTAAATATATGTTATTCTAATTCACTGCTTTAATGTAATTTGGCAATTTTACATATTTTTTTAATATCGTGACTTTTATTTAATTATGTAAAGCTTTAGTGATTTCAAGTTCCCTAAATATCAGAATTTGAGATTAATGCAAGTTCATGGCAGCCTTTGAGAGAAGACTTGGCTCCCTTGTCCCACCCAACCACCACCAGTCCCTAATCTTGCCTTCCAGCAGTGGCTTCAGACTAACCCAGGTGCTGATCACCAGCATGCTATGCTGAAAATGGGGTAACGTCAGCATGCTTCAGGAAACTTACTTACTATAGATATCTTAAGGATGCACGGGCAGAGAGGAGGGTTGCAATTGGGAAGTTCATTTATTGTTAAATCCTGCCTTGATTTGCCCAATAACCATGGATTCATCATTATCCCAAGGGAAACTACAATCTCAACTTTGTTGCTGTTCACACAGTGCCAGGCATCCTCAGTTTTGTTGACCACCTTCCCTGCCTCTCAATTTCTGCAAATTCCTCCAGTTTTCCAAGTCTGTTTGCTTCTTAAGTATCGATTTTAAGACCAATCAATTCTTTTGCAGGGAAAAAAATCTGTGTGTTCAAAAAAAGGTTTAACTGGAGAACAGTAATATTGCCACCAATGCTGGGTGTAGTGCCTGAAACGTATCTGTTCTGTGATAGTTAAACTTCTCTATACTGGAAAGTGACATTTCTTATTTGCTCACAGAATAGTCTTTCCTAACAAAAGCAGAAAATGTCCATCAACTCAGACAGCAACAGCGGTAAACAAAACCTCGTGACTGTTCGAGTCAAAGACTCATGCTCAGAATTGAAATGTTAACTCTGTTTCTCATCCCATAGATGCAGCCTGAACTGCTGAGCATTTCCAACATTTTCTGGTTTTATTTTAGGTTTCCAGCATCTGCAGCTTTTGCAGCTTGTTCTCACCCTTCAACGGTGTTAGTTACAAGCCAATTCCAAGACAGTATTCTTTGTCCTCAGATTCGTGACCCCTGCACATCAATCCAATTCTCTGTGTGGCTGGACGTGGAGGTCAGGGTCACAGCTGCTCTGACCTTTGTGGCTTCACAATCATTCCTATCTGCAGCCGCAGATCTCTGCCACATTGCACAGTGTGCTGCTCTCTGTTTCATTCGGGAGGTAACCAAGTTCCTTGCTCGTGAAAAGAAGACTACAACCACTTAGAAGGCAGAACAGGCATAGGGATTTGTTAGTATATTGCAGCTTCCTTCTGTGTACAGGCATTGATTGTCTCCCCTTGTGTAGAACTACTCCCCATGGGAACCTTTCTGACTGTAGATCGAGAGGGCCACTGTGACCCTTGCAGCAAGAACATACCTGCTGCACGTACTGCAGTTCACCAGTCTGTTCAGGTTTCCCTGACCCCCTGGGTGTACTCTCCCACTCCTACTCACATCATTGGCCACAGCAATAGTTCCACAGGGAAAGATGCATGAAAGTGGCACACTGCAATCTCACACAGGGAATAAGCTGACCTCTGAACCTCGATGGGACAACAGTGTGCCATGGTAGCGTAGTGGTTACCACGATACTATTACAGAGTTTGCAGTTCAATTCCAATGCCATTTGTAAGGAGCCTCTACATTCTCACCGTGATCGCGTGGGTTTCCTCTGGGTCCAGTACTCCGATTTACTCCTACTGTCCAAAGATGTCCTGGTTAGTATATTAATTGGTCATTGTAAATTATCCTGTGATCAGGCTAGTGTTAAGTAGGTGGGTTGCTGAGCAGCACACCTGTTCCGTGCTGCATCTCTTTAAAAAAAATAACGTTGCAGAGATGTTCAGAGCTCTTTGGCACCATTTCAAAGTTCAAAGTACATGTGTTATCAAAGTGATATACAACCTTGAGGTTCATCTTGCAGGCAGCCACAAAACAAAGAAACACTATAGAATCCACGGAAAACTCCACACAACAAAAGCCGTCAAAAATCCAATGTGCAAAATAAGAGCAAATTGTGCAGACAGTGAGAAATGTAAACAAATAACACAGAGAACGAGACTGCAGAGTTCCCAAAACTGAGGTCAGAGCCACAGAGCCAGGTAAGCACTTCAGCTGGTCCAGGAGCCCAGTGGCTGCTGGTCACATTGGCAGATTCAATTCAGGGCTGAAGAGAGTAAAGTCTCATAGAATAATGTGAACACCAGTCTGTCTTTCACCCTTGGCCTCAATGCTTAATCTTTTTTAATCTGCGCAGCTCCTAAATCAACTGAGCATCGGTTCATCTTTCGCTCTCGGGCCCAGGCCCCACTGCTTCAATCCGGCCCTAAGTCTGCTCCAGCATTGGCTGCTGCGACTGTACCCACATCCTCCAGAGTCCAGTTCCCCAAATCCTTCAGGATACCGTGTGCCAGGTCATACAGACGGTTCAAAAGCACAACTCACAAAGGGAAATTACAGACTGCAACCAATAAAAAATGTAAATGTAGTCCAGAAAAAGTATGATTAGTAGAATAGTTAGTAATTATGTTAGCTGCCTGCAAGACATTGTGTCTCGCCAGCGCCAGCTCCACCTAACTGTAATGAAATAGTTTCCTGACCTAAATCTGGCGTTTTCCAGGAAAATTTCCTGAGACCTTCTGAGAAATCTCTTTTTTTACTTAAATCCAAACTTGAATGCATAGTGATTGCACTATAAATCCTGTTTTGCTGACTGCTGACTTTGGCGTGTAGATTCACCCAGGGCAATTTCATTTTGGCCGTTCGCTTCACAATACTGTTGATGGAAACAAAAATCAAACAGGATGTAAAAACAGAGCCAGTGGACTAATCACCAAGGTGAATTATACCCCTTTGTTATACAACAGTGTGGATTCAATCTATCTGCGGCTTCCTGATTTGATGTGACAGCCTGTACTCATTATTTGTACTTGCAAGGGTTAGAAATGTGCGATCACTATGACAACAGCACTACACATAACTCAGGTTGTTTGACTCCACTTTGCTACTTGTTTTAGTGTCTCAATCATCCTTATAAAGTAGTGACAGCAGGTCTATGGAGAGAGCAGGGAAGATATTTGCTGAGATAATAGAAATGAGAGACTTTAACTGAAGAAAGACTGTAGAAAATGTACCTTTTCTTCAATAGTTCTTGAAAGAGAGATTTGATGCGTTAAGATACAAAAACACGTTTCTACATGCATTGAAATGGAAATAAAAATATATATTGAAATTCTCAAAGAAGAAGATACTTCTGAAGTTTTTTATCAGCCAAAACAGTACCCTAGGAAGGGAAATAGATAAATAATTCTAAAATGTAAAATTTAAGATTGTAATAGAAGGGAAATAGCCTAATTGAATGTTTTATTGTTCAAGGTCAGCCCTATAGACTGAGGGTTATTTTTAAGAGAACATAGACAGTACAGACTGGAAAAGGCCCTTCAGCCCATGATATTGTGCCAAACTAATTAAGCTAATGATGCCTAATTAATCCTTTCTGCCTGCACATGTCCATACCCTCTCACACAGTCAAGCCCGACTCCCTCTCTGTATGTTGTTATGCATCTTAAAGAATTTTATCACATCTGTCCACCCCCATCAATCATGGCAGCACATTGCAGTCACTCTTGTGTGCTAAAATACAACCTGATTTGCACATCTCCTTTGACCTTTACTTCTTTCACCTCTGGTATTAGACACTTTGACCTTCAGTAAGATATCAGCTGACTATTCTTTCTATGAAACTCATTAAACTCTATCTGGTCTCCCATCAGGCTCCACTGCGCCAGAGAAAACAACTTAGCTTGTCCAACCTTTATTGTTCTATAAACATTTTAATAAGATTTGCAAGTTCAATTATATTGCTAGAACAAGTCTTGTTGCATTGACTTTACTGAGTAGTAGAGCTTTGAATAAACTCCATCAGATAAAGTGGTAGGGCAAAGTCTTGTCCTATGTGCTGATGCAGAGATACACCCTAGGGTGCACTTGGACACACCATCAATGATGCACCGGGGGTCATCGGGTGTTCTGAGTCTTTCAACATCTAACACTCTCACCCAGGCGACCCAGCCGGGGTTAACCAGGCCCTGGCTCGTGTCCCCGAGCATTGGTCCATGGGTCACACCTCTTGGTCCATAGCCACCTGGAGACCACTCAGCAGCCTCTGTGATAGTCCTGATGGCTCCTTGAGTATAACTTGCGTTTCAATAGTGCAATTCAGAAAGGAGGGATTTTCAGTGTTCCGTCCAGCATTGTTTGTTCCACATCATATCCAAAAGACTAAACAAGTTGTTTGTAGGAGCTTATGTCTACTGATTAGCTCTTCTGTTTTCTCAGGGAAGAAAAACAGCCATTATTCCTCAAAAGAATTCATCATATATGAAATGGTTATAAGAGGTTTCTGATACTATTAGAAAATATAGTACTGTATCAGGGTTTCCACCCTTTTCTATTAATTTATAATCATTTTCTGGAACTTCAGTGGACGTTGAAATAGTCTGCAAGTGCATTTGTGTTAGGAAAAATGTAGTTTAGAGGCACCCTTTGTGGCTTCATATTTTGCAAATGCTCTACTATAATTTATATCAATGATCTTTTCTTTCATGCAGGGGTTTCTGGGTGTTTGTTCT
Organism: Mobula birostris; assembly: GCF_030028105.1. Taxonomy (NCBI): domain Eukaryota; kingdom Metazoa; phylum Chordata; class Chondrichthyes; order Myliobatiformes; family Myliobatidae; genus Mobula; species Mobula birostris. Next base: position 42,699,695 of record NC_092387.1, read on the forward strand.
CCCTTGTCCATTGTCTCTTTTCATTCCATCTTCCCTTGGCCTCTCCTTTGCCTCATTCTCTTTCAGTGTCATTGACCAGGATGCTTTTATTGTGCCATACACCCGTCAGTTCGGCTAGCAACTCAGCATAAGGAAAGAAATAAGGGAATACACCTAGTGGTCACTTTATTAGGTATGCCTGTACACCTGCCCGTTAATGCAAACATCTACTTAGTCAATTATGTGGCAGCAACTCAATGCATAAAAGCACGCAGACATGGTCAAGAGGTTCAGGTTGTGATCAATCCAAGCATCAGAATGGGGAAGAAATGTGACCTAAGTGACTTTGACCGTGGAGTGATTGTTGGTGCCAGACAGGGTGGTTTGAGTATCTTTGAAACTGCTGATCTCCTGGGATTTTCACACACAGCATCTCTGGAGTTTACAGAGAATGGTATGAAAAGCAAAAAAAAAAATCCAGTGATCAGCATTGCTGTGGGTCAAAATGTGTTGTTAATGAAAGAGATCAGAGGAGAATGGGCAAACTGGTTGAAGCTGACAGGAAAGCACGGTAACTCAAATCGTCACACCTCACAGCAGTAATGAGCAGAAGAGCATCTCTGTATGCACAAGACATCAAACCTTGAAGTGGGTGGGCTACAGCAGCAGAAAACCATGAACAGACACTCAGTGGCCACTTTATTAGGTACAGGAGGTAACAAACAAAGTGGCCACTGAATGTAATAGTACAGAAAGGACTAGTTTACAGTGAGCAGGATTATTGTTACACCTTAAACACTATTTACATTTCTTATTCATAGATTATGTTCGAGGAGCGTAGTAAACCAATGATCCATATAATTCTTCATTATTTTGTATTCTGTACCCATATTTACAAGTTAAAATGTTTTTGGTTTTCTGCTTATGGATATCTCGGTCTGTACTTCCAGCCTCTGAGCGCATTGACGTTGCGCTCTCAGGCATGACAGGATCGGATGCAAACATTTGCTGAATCCCCTGTAGGAACATCTGAATCCCAGTGTCATTTACCAGTTTTCATATCATTTCTTCCCCCCTCTCTGACCATGCTGTTTGCTGGCAGGTACTGCAGCTATCATGTCGCTGATGTCCTTGCCAGCTCTGCTATCATCCAAATGTCAGGACGGGTCAAATTAAATTCAACGCTGTTTTTCCAGCTGAGCATGGCATCTGTAAGTAACTATAAAACATAAGATGTAAGAGAAAAAATGAAGCCATTCAGCCCATCGAGTCTACTCCACCATTCGATTGTGGCTGATTTATTTTCCCTCTCAACCCCATTCTCCTGCCTTCTCCCCGTAACCTTTGACACCCTTACTAATCAAGAATCTATTAATCTCTGCTTTAACTGTACCCAATGACTTAAACTCCACAGCTGCCCTTGGCAGCGAATTCCACAGATTCACCACCTTCTCTCTGAAAAAATTCCTCCTCATCTCTGTTCTAAAGGGAATTTGATTTAGTATATTGACATGCTATATTAATAGAAGGATGATAGATGGCCTGCTTTTATTCTGGCTTGTCTTGACTTGGACATCCTCTTACATCTCCTCTCCCTGGACAGGCTTGTTCCTTTTAGAAGCCCACTAGTGACTAGCAGTGGGGAGTGGATGAAGGAGCCCAAAAGTCAGGTTACCCATTGGGTTCATCACCTTGCTACTTGTGGCAATGTTTCTGTTCAACACAATGTGACTGGGATCAGCTATTCGGAATACGAGACAAGGGGAGGGGGTACGTCAGGATTCCACTCCCCCCACCCCCACTCCAGCTCTGTTGTCACATCTCCTAGTTCTGAATATTAATATTTCTTTAATTCTCACTTTCCTCTTCTCAGAGTAATTACTTGAATGTAAGAAACCTCTGTCATAACTGATGGGTAGAACCAATCAGCCACCCACTGTGGAACTGGGCTGACTTGAAATTCATCAGATAGGCAGAGGAGTTTTCAGTGGACAGATAATTGGTAAATGGTAATTTATTTTCACATGAACTGAGAAAAGCTTTGATTTGCATGACACCCGGACAGATTATTCCAAACATAAGAACGACAAGGTTACATAAAAAAAACAATAACATAATGCTGAATATAGTGTTGTAGAGAAAGTGCAGTGCAGGTAGACAAATAAAGTACAAAGACCATGATGCTATCCTTGAACCTGGTGGAGCATATTTTCAAGCTGTTGTATCTTCTGCCAGTGGAAGGGGGACCAGAGGGAATTACCAGGATGGGAAGGGCCTTTGATTATGTTGGCTACTTTCCCAAGGCCAAGGGTTGTGTTGACAGAGTCAATGGAGAGGAGGCTGTTTTTTGTGGTAGACTGGGCTGTGTACACAGCTGTAATTTCTTGCAGTCTTTGTTTGTGTTTCATAGATGATTACAGAGTGTGTACTCAGTAGGTGAAGGTGTACTTTCAGTAGGCAGGTACAGGCTGTACTCTTAATGAATGCACACAGAGATTTTGCAGTGGGTCAGGCAACATCTGTGGAGAGACGCAAACACAAGGACATCTGCAGATGCTGGAAATTCAAGCAACACATACAAAATGCTGGTGGAACGCAGCAGGCCAGACAGCATCCATAGGAAGAAGCACAGTCAACATTTCGGGCTGAGACCCTTCGACAGGACTAACTGAAAGAAGAGATAGTAAGAGATTTAAAAGTGGAAGGGGGAGATCCAAAATGATAGGAGAAGACAGAGGGGGGAGGAATAGAGCTTAGAGCTGGAAAGCTGATTGGCAAAATGGATACAAGGCTGGAGAAGGGAGAGGATCATCGGACGGGAGGCCTAGGGAGAAAGAAAGGGGGAGGGAAGCGCCAGATGAAGATGGCGAGCAAGCAAGGAGTAATTGTGAGAGGGACAGAGAGTGAAAGAAAAAAAAGGGGAAAATAAATAAATAAACAAACAAACAAACAAATAAATAAGGGATGGGCTAAGAAGGGGAGGAGGGGCATTAACGGAAGTTAGAGAAGTCAATGTTCATGCCATCAGGTTGGAGGCTACTCAGACAGAATATAAAGTGTTGTTCCTCCAACCTGAGTGTGGCTTCATCTTGACAGTAGAGGAGGCCGTGGATAGACATATCAGAATAGGAATGGGACGTGGAATTAAAATGTGTGGCCACTGGGAGATCCTGCTTTTTCTGGCAGACAGAGTGTAGGTGTTCAGCGAAATGGTCTCCTAATCTGCGTCGGGTCTCGCTAATATATTGAAGGCTGCACTGGGAGCACTGGGCACAGTAAATCACACCAGCCGACTCACAGGTGAAGTGTTGCCTCACCTGGAAGGACTGTCTGGGGCCCTGAATGGTGGTGAGGGAGGAAGTGTAAGGGCATGTGTAGCACTTGTTCTGCTTACAAGGGTAAGTGCTGGGAGGGAGATCGGTGGGAAGGGATGGGGGGGGATGAATGGACAAGGGAGTCGTGTAGGGAGCGATCCCTGCTGAAAGTAGAAAGAGGGAGGGAGGGAAAGATGTGCTTGGTGGTGGGATCCCGTTGGAGGTGGCGGAAGTTACGGAGGATAATAGGTTGGACCTGGAGGCTGGTGGGGTGGTAGGTGAGGACAAGGGGAACCTTATCCCTCGTGGGGTGGCAGGAAGATGGGGTGAGAGCAGATGTGTGTGAAATGGGAGAGATGCATTCGAGAGCAGAGTTGATGGTGGAGAAAGGGAAGCCCTTTTATCTAAAAAAGGAAGACACCTCCTTCTTTCTGGAATGAAAGGCAGATGCGGCGGAGATAGAGGAATTGCGAGAAGGGGATGGCATTTTTGCAAGAGACAGGGTGGGAAGAGGAATAGTCCAGGTAGCTGTGAGAGTCTGTAGGCTTATAGTAGAGATCAGTAGGTAAGCTGTCTCCAGAGACAGAGACAGAAAGATCAAAAAAAGGGAAGAAAGCAGCGTCTCTACTTTCTGCGAAGGCTGAGAAAAGTCCATCTCCCACTCCCCATCCTCACCACATTCTACAGAGGTTGTATTGAGAGCATCCTGAGCAGCTGCATCATGGCCTGGTTCGGAAATTGTACCGCCTCGGATCGCAAGACCCTGCACCAGATATTGAGGTCAGCTGAGAAGATCATCAGGGTTTCTCTTCCCGCTGTCACAGACATTTACACCACACGCTGCATCCGCAAAGAAAACAGCATTATGAAGGACCCCACGCACCCCTCATATAAACTCTTCTTCCTCCTGCCATCTGGGAAAAGGCACTGAAGCATTCGGGCTCTCACAACCAGACTATGTAACGGTTTCTTCCTTCAAGTCATCAGACTCCTCAATACCCAGACACCAACCTACTGTACCCTCTACTGTGCCTACTGTCTTGTTTATTATTTATTAGTATTTATTGTAGTGCCTATACTGTTTTGTGCACTTTATGCAGTCCTGGATAGGTCTGTAGTCTAGTGTAGTTTTTGTGTTTTTTCTTACGTAGTTCAGTGTGGTTTTTGAATTGTTTCATGTAGCACCATGGTCCTGTAAAATGTTGTCTCATTTTTACTATGTTCTGTACCAGCAGTTATGGTTGAAATGACAATAAAAAGTGACTTGACTTGACTTGAGGTGTCGGAAATAGACCAGGTAAATTTAAGGGCAGGGTGAAAGTTGGAGTCAAAGTTAATGAAGTCAACGAGCTCAGCATGCGTGCAGGAAGCAGCACCAATGAAGTCGTCGATGTAGTGAAGGGAAAGTGGGGGACAGATACCAGTATATACTTGGAACATGGACTGTTCCACAAAGCCAACAAAAAGGCAGGCATAGCTGGGACCCATACGGGTGCTCATGGCTACACCTTTAGTTTGGAGGAAGTGGGAGGAGCCAAAGGAGAAATTATTAAGAGTAAGGACTAATTTCGCTAGACGGAGGAGAATGGTGGTAGAGGGGAACTGGTTAGGTCTGGAATCCAAAAAGAAGAGGAGAGCTTTGAGACCTTCCTGGTGGGGGATGGAGGTATATAGGGACTGAACATCCATAGTGAAAATAAAGCAGTGGGGGCCAGGAAACTTAAAATCATTGAAAAAATCCAGAGCGTGAGAAGTGTCAAATGGATCATTGATGTTTTGGGTCAGGACCCTTTATTTGGTCTTAAGTGAAAAGGGAAATTATAAAAAGGTGGAGGGAAAACGTGGTGCAAGAACCGACAGATAATAGGTGGATTTAGATGAGAAGGTGATAGGCAGATGAGGGCAGGAATGATGACAGAAGCTGGGAGGTGACTGGCAGAAAAGACAACAGGTGGAATTTAATGGAATAAGCGAGTAAATTGGGCTATAAAATAAAGAGAGAGAAGTGCTGAGGGAACCTCTGATATGTATATGTAAGTGATGTGTGGAGGGAGAGGGTATGGGAGGGGAAAAACACAAGATAATAGGGCAAGGGAAATGAGTACAGCGTGTTTCATCAGTGGGCAAGTACTGGGCGTGTTCTCAAGCAACATGCTCTTGGTGTGTACTCAGCGGATGGGTGCTGAGTGCATTCTCAGTGGATGGGTGTTGAGGTGTACTCAGCGGATGGGTGCTGAGTGCATTCTCAGTGGATGGGTGTTGAGGTGTGCTCAGTGGATGGGTGCCAGGTGTGTGCTTAGCGGATGGGTGTTGAGGTGTGCTCAGTGGATGGGTGCCAGGTGTGTGCTTAGCGGATGGGTGCTGAGTGCATTCTCAGTGGACGGGTGCTGGACGTGTGCTGTGTCTGTTCTCAGTGGATGGACACTGGGTATATTCTCAGTAGATGGACGTTGGGTATGACCTCAGTGGACAGACGCTGAGTTCGTTCTTAGTAGGTGGACATTAGGTACGTTTCAGCAAAAAGACACTGGGTATCTTCTCAGTGGATGGACACTGGGTATGTTCTCAGTAGATGGACGTTGGATGTGTTCTTGGTGGATGGACACTGGGTACATTTTCAGTAGATGGACACTGGGTATATTCTCAGTAGATGGACGCTGGTTATGTTCTTGGTGGATGGACACTGCGTACATTCTCAGTAGATGGATACTGGGTCAGTAGATGACACTGGGTACATTTTCAGTAGATGGACACTGGGTACATTCTCAGTAGATGGACACTGGGTACGTTCTCAGTAGATGGGCACTGGGTACGTTCTCAGTAGATGGGCACTGGGTGTGTTCTTGGTGGATGTACACTGGGTATGTTCTCATTGAAATGACATCTGATGTGTTCTTAGTGACTTGCACTTTGGATAGAAGATGAAGCTGGAAATGACTCCCACCAACAACTTGTTTCCTCCACAAAATGACTTGCACAAAATTACAAAAAGTTGTATCATTCTTGGCTCAGGTGGAGGTACACAGCTTTAGACATCACTACAGGCAGCACAATGGTGCAGTTATTAGAACCAGCTCAGAGTGCTGGATTCATTCCTGACCTCAGTTGCTGTCAATGTGGAGTTTCACATTCCCTTTACAACTGTGTGGGTTTCTTCTAGGTTTTCTGATTTTTTCCCTCATCCCAAAGTAAATTGACCTGTGAACAGGAGAGTCGTAGAAACATGGAATGAAAAGAGGGGATTAGTGTAGAATTAGTGTATATGGGTTTTTGATAGTCATTATGGATTTGGTGGGCTGAAGGGGTCATTCCATGTTTTATGACTATGACTGTGAATATCAACAGTTTATTATTATGTTGTCTGTTTAGTTAGTTTAACAATATGTTTTGCCATGGATTATGAAAGATTGTTTTAACGGTCATTTAGGTAAGGGACTGGAGGAGGTGCAATGCCTTTAAATGGTTCTTGGCAGAAATGTGGTCTCAGACAGGTAAACAAAAATGCTGAAAATTCATTTTGATTCAATTATGTTTCTTCCTCCTCAGGTGCTGCCTGACCTCTGAGTATTTTCTGTTTTAATTTCAGAGATCCGTCATCAGCAAATCTATGCTCTTGCATTGTGTTTTTAGTTGCGTTTAGAGCAAGTGCCTGTGATAACATGGCTTACGTGAAGGTTGGGCAAAATTTAATCGTCCTTTTATTCTTCCTGAGATTGTCTGGAGAATCAAATATAAAATCCATTTTCTGAAAGTTTCATAAAAATCAATGATTTATAAAGGACAACTACAAAAATGCATTCAATACCTTGTGGAATCTATGAATTTAAAATTTGTCTGTCTTAAAAGGAAATACAGTTAAAATATACTATATATTTCAACAAATCGCCCATTTTATTTATATTTAATTCAAATTGTTTTTTTTACAGACTTGTCTTTAAATAAAACTGCTTAGTTATAAAACAGATACTGTACATATTTTCTTGTGAGAGGTCTGCATTTGATCTGTTACAAGCCTTAACATGACTAAAGAGGGCAATACCATTCTCATTTCTCAGCCAAATTTGGGTTCTTTTTCTTACAGATTTGCATGTCCTGGCTATTCATATAAACATTAAAGGACAAGTACTTTTCTAGAGATGCAAACTGGTATATTTTACTCTCTGAAATAAATAGCAGCTAAAGATTAAGTGGTCAACCACTGTTGATGGAGATAGGTATTGCATTTTGCCCATGCAGCAAAAGGCATTTTGCATGTAAAGAAATTCACTCTGTGTGAAGTGTTTTGATTATGTGACAAGTTGATACATGATAGATTGATGCTTTCTATATCCAAAAATCTTTCAAGAGAGAAAAGGCCAAGGAAGGTCTAAGGTTTGAGGCTTAAGGGAGCTTGGAATGCATTTAGTCTTGCGAGTAAATATTAAAGAACAAAGTGTTTGCGCATTTCTTAACATAGCCTTAGGCTTGTAACACTCTAATGAGTCCATGTGCCAATAATTAACACAATCTCCCCTCTACTGGGATTCCATGAGTCCTCACGCCCCATAAATTCTAATTATAAGTAGAGAAATCTCCATAAAATGACAAATGCAAGGCTGAATTATTAAACACTCAGTGTTTGTGAAGACTGTAGTTTTTGTATTTTACTTGAGGATATTTATTGAGGTAATGTTTGCTTCTGTAACCATTATCACTGATACCTTACAACAGTCAATGGGTTACCACACTTAACTTCAACCTTGCTGTAAGAAGGAAAGTGTGACACAACGAACACTGGGAATGTGTGTGGAATGAAAGACAACCCTAACATTTGGAATGTTGACCAGAGAGTGGCATTCCTAACACTAGGAACACTTTTGCACATTGGTTGTTTTCAGTCTTCATTTGAGTATAGTTTTTCATTGATTCTATTGTATTTCACTGTTCTACTGTGAATGCCTGCAAGAAAATGAATCACATGGTAGTATATGGTGACATACACATACTTTGATAATAAATTTACCTTGAACTTTGTGGGATGCCGACCTGAGGAAGACTTAATGCAGAAGAGGGTCTTTCAGCAAGGTTTATCTCCCCTGATTAATAATGAGCTCCCTAGTCTAATTCTACCTTCCGACACTGGGTGTGCAGCCCTGCTGGTCACAGGTCCACAGATATGCTACCATGAGAAGTTTAAGTGTGATAAGGGGTTCTGCTTTTATCATTCTTTCATACAATTAGTTCCACACATCACCGTCATACGGAAGGAACAAGAAGTTCATCATCCCCTGATCCTTCTTCCAATTCTTTCAGTTGTTTTTGTCCCCCAAGTTTAAGGAGAGAAGATCTTGAATATTCTATTTAGATCCCACAAAGCTTTGTTCATCTCAGTTAAGTCTCCCTCAGTTTTTTATTCTGAAGAAGACAGCCCCATGCTATCCATTATTTCCTCAAAGCTGCAATTTTATATTCAAGGCAACGTCTTCATTGTTTTCCTCTGCACCCTCTCTAGGGTAATCACGTCATTCCTGTAAAGTAGTGACCAGAAGTTGCATGCAGTGCTCAAGCTGGTGCTAGTTACTCAATATGGAAAGGGATAATGACTAACTCTGGAAAGTGGATCAAGCTTAGAGAGAGAGATATTGGGAAAGATAGTACAAATGGTGGAAGTTTTCTCTGGTTGACTGTACCCTCCTCTTTCCTATTTCTCTTCTCTTCTCTTCTCTTCTCCTCTCTCTTCTCTTACCTCCCTCCCCATCTGATTGTCATTATGCAATCAAAATTTTGACATCAGCAGCCTAACTTTATAGTAATTTTTTTTTACTCTGTTTTGTGGCACAATCACCAATACATACACCAAATCATCGCTTAGAAATTGTGTCAAATAACACTATTTTCTTCGATGTAATGCAACCAATATTAATTTAATCCTGAGCAACTGTATTTGCAGCTATTTCTAGACCAAATAATCCTATGTGTGAGCTTTGTTCAGGCAATTCCAGTTAGGGTGCACGCTAATGTACCCAACATTTCTGCAGAATCAGGTGATCACATTGATGATACACAATTTAATTTTTCAATGTTGCTAACATAACTTCTGTAGTCTACTACTCTTGTGTTGGAGGCATAGAGACTGCATGTGCTGGAAGCTGCAAAAATGCAGAAAGTGCCGGAGTAACTCAGTAGGTCAGGCAGCATCTATGGATGGAAATGCACAATCAACGTTTTGTATTGGGACCCTTCACCTGGTCACAGAGGACAATAGTTGAACATCCACCACAGTGGGAGCTAAGATGCAGGTGGAAGACTAGAGAGCACGATCAGCCCGAGGAGGTGAGATTTCATCAATATGAACAGCACAGAATGCATCAAACAGGCGTGTAGAGTTTGCAGTGATCCCCTGCACGTTTCACATCCCTGCTACCAAAAGGGCAGAATCCAGTCTGGAGTTCAGCCGGCAGGTGAGCTTCCAGAGGGGCAGAAGCCACAAAATGATGACCCACTGTAGCAGAAGGAGGACGCGGATAAGGCACTGCATTGCAGAACTTAATACATGCTACAGCATATCTGCCTTTAATGATCAGAATCCAGCAGAATCATTGATTTGATGTTCCTTCACAATACCTTTCACGTGACATAACAAGGTAATACTGAATAAGCCACCTGACTCCCGCCATACAGGCAAACAAATAGTTCTGTTGCACCCTTGCTGGGAATAAGTGACTTTTCCTAGAATCTGAGTCATTGTGACGTGACTCAGGCAACATTGTGTTACTGCTCCAAAAATAGAATCAATAAGGTTCTAGACAAATTTAATAAGGAAATGGAACAACTCTACAGATGCACAGACAGCAATGATTTGTGAGGGGTTACCTGTCACATGACTTTCTTAATAGTCAACCAGAACAACATGCTGATGAGTATGCGAGAGCGTGCGGATGTGTAAGTTTTTACCTTGAAGTATGTTGCTTATTTTTCCTCTATACTGGGTTTATATAGTTCCTTAACTAGGAACCATTCATTTCCATTTGACCTTTCCACCTTGTGGTGCTGATTGGTAGCATTGTGGTTAGTGTGATCGCTTTACGACACTAGCAATCACCAATCAGAGTTTGATTCACGCTGCTGTCTATAAGAAGCTTGCACGTTCTCCCTGTGACTCTGGTTTCCTCTCATATTCCAAAGATGCAGAGATGTACGGGTCAGTGTTAATAAGTTGTAGGCATGGTTTGTTGGCAGCAGAAACATAGTGACGCTTACAGGCAGCCCCAGTAGAATCCTCAGACTGTGTTGAGGGTTGACACAAATTGACACATTTCGCTGTATGCTTTGATGTCTAAATAAAGCTAATCTTTAACAGTCAGCTGACTGTTGTCCTAAATGTCAGAGTCTTGGCACTCACTTCTCACTGTCGGTTCGTGACACTGAATCCGTATGAAGATTTTACATATTGTTGAACTGATCAACAAACGTGCAGGCATTTTGTGAGTGTTTAGCTGTGAGTGATGACCTTTTAAAATAGAACCCTTCCCAAGCGGACTAAGGGAAGAGTGGTGTATTTGATCTGTTTTGATTGATACCACCTTTATTTATACAGGTTTATTGTTGGTTGAATAGTTGGCAAGAGAAATTGATCCTGAATTTAACCCTTCACGTCCACTAAAAACAGGAGATGGGAATTTAAATCAGGTCAGCTTCCTCCATCTTCACAAGAGACTAATTTACTGCAATATTAACATTGGATTTTAGCAGTAAATTAAATTAAAAACAAAAATGCATATGCTAGAAATCTGAAATATAAACAAGCTGAAAACACCCAGCCGGGAAGTCAGCATCTGTGGAGAGAGAAACAGAGTTAAACTTTAAGGTTGAATACTCTTTATGAGATCAGGTGAAGTAATGACGGGTATTTTTTTAGAGATACAGCACTTCTGACCCAACAAACCTGCAATGCCCAATTATACACACGTGACATATGAGACGTAAACGTCGACTGTACTCTTTTTCATAGATGCTGCCTGGCCTGCTGAGTTCCTCCAGTATTTTGTGTGTTTTGCTTGGATTTCCAGAATCTGCAGATTTTCTCCTGCATGTGTTATATGAACTCCCATGTCTTTGGAATGTGGGAGGAAACTGGAGCACCCAGAGGAAACCCACAGGATCATGGGGAAAACGTATGAACTCCTTACCGACAGCAGCGGGAATCGAACCCAGGTGGTTGGCACTGTAATTGCATTACGCTAACAGCTATGAAAAAAAATCAACCTTTTTCTTTCCATAGAGGCTACCTGCCTGTTGAATGTCTCCAACACTTTCTGTTTTTATTACTGGACTTCAGAAGATTTTGAAACCAAGTGTGAGGTGTAATAGCAATCAGACTCCACAGCAGTTTTATCTACTTGTCACAGAGGAGACCTTCAAAACTGGAGATGAGTTAGAAGAGAAACCTTTCTCAACTCTGAAAACTATTACTTTACCTAGCCTGGGTCAACTGTCTCATCCTCCAGAACCAGACTGGATCCACCTCCGAATACATAACCCATGCCTGAGTTCGCTTGCTTTCTTCAGCCACCACCCCACTGGAAGCTGTTGTATTCTTTTTTTTACCTTTTCAAATCTTTTTATTATTATTATTATTATTATTATTATTCAAAAAATAACACAAGTACATTGAAGTAAGCAACACTTACAATGTCTCAAGGAAAAAAAAGCATTATTTTAAAGATTGAAAAATTTTTGTGATAATAAAAAACCCCTAGTAAGCAGAAAAGTGCGGGAAAAAACATTAGGTGGACAACCCCAGGGCCATGCGTCATACAAAAAGCTTCCAAAGATAAACATCAAACCCCAGCAAGAAAAAAAATACCAGAAATTTACAATTAGATCGTGGAGAAAATCTATCAATTAACTCAAATGATAATAATGGGCAAATGAACCCAATCTTTTCTCAAAATCAAATAAAGGTTCAAAGGTTTGACTTCTAATTTTCTCCAAACTGAGACATAGCATCACTTGAGAGAACCATTGTGACAAAGTGGGAGCTGATGTATCCTTCCACTTCAACAAAACGGCCTTCCCGGCTATCAATGTAACAAATGCAATAACTTGTTGGTCAGACACAAAGATACCACAGATATTTTGAGGAATTATTCCAAAAAACACAGTTAATTTGTTAGGTTGTAAATTAATTTTAAGTGCTTTAGAAATTGTCGAAAAAACTGACTTCCAGAACTGTTCCAGTACAGAACAAGACCAAAACATGTGTGTCAGTGTAGCTGTCTCAGTTTTACATCTATCACAATAACTATGAACATTAGGAAATATTTTAGACAGTCTCTCCTTCGTCAGATAGTAACATTGTACAATTTTAAGTTGAATCAGTGAATGACTAGCACAGATCGAGGAAGAGTTAACCAGCTTCAGAACCCATATCCAATCATCCATCATAAAAGTCAAATTAAGTTCCTTTTCCCAATCTTCTTTAATCTTAAATAAAGGACGCTTATTCCATTGTAATAATGAATTATAAATTCTTCCAATAGAACCCTTCATCAAAGGCTTCATACTCATAATAGTATCTAACAGGTCAGCCTCCAATATGTAAGGAAAATTACTTAAATATTTTTGTAAGAAATGTCTAACTTGAAGGTATTGTAAAAAATGTGAGTATGAAAGAGAATATTTATCAACTAATTGTTCAAAAGACATCAATCTATCTTCTTTAAATAAATCCAAAAAAAATTAATACCTTTATTTTTCCAAAAAAAAATTGAATCACTCAAAGAAGACTTAAAAAAGTAATTTCGATAAATTAAACTACAAAGTTTAAATTTTTTAAGATTAAAAAAATTGTGGAACTGGAGCCAAATTTGCAAAGAATGCTTAATCACAGAGTATAAGTTTAAATTAGCAACTTTAGCTAATTGTATAGGTAAAGCAACTCCCAATAACGAGGTTAAGTAAAACTGGTTCACAGCTTTCAATTCCGGGTCTACCCAAATTGGCCGATTGTTCTTATCAACCCAACATAACCAAAAGGACATGTATCGCTCATTAACAGCTCAGTAATACATTCTTAAATTAGGCAAAGCAAGACCTCCATTCTTTTTCAACTTTTGTTAATGACATTTACTAGTTCTTGGTCTTTTATTATTCCAAATAAAAGATAAAATAATAGAATCAATCCAATCAAAAAACCTCTTAGTCAAAAAAACAGGGATATTCTGAAATAAATATAAAAATTTTGGTAAAATCATCATTTTAACTATATGGATACGACCGATAAGTGAAAATGTAAGTGGACTCCATCTGCTAAATAAATACTTCATAGAGCCTAAAAGCTGTTGTATTCTGTAGGATCATATGAGGAGCATGGGTCAGCTTGACTCAAGGGAGACTATCACAACCCAGGTGTAGGTTCAAACTTCCAGGATGGCCTTCTACTGCCGTACTGAAGGAGTGCCTGATTGCTGAATGAAACGTTGAACCTCGGCTCCACCTGCCCTCCCATGTAGGCATTAAAAATTCTCCTGGCATTAACAAGCGCCTTCTGCCAGAGTCATCTTGAAGTTTGATCTAAAATCTGTTGGGTCTCGCATGGTAAATGGGACAAATAGTTTTCTTAGTATTTCAGTCGCCAGCCATCACAATTATGATAATTAAATAAGGCCTTGCATTTCTCCAGAATCCTTCATGACCACAGGATCCTGTGACTGATCTAGAGTTATTGAGGTGTTTCTGAAGCACAGTTGTTTTGTAACATATGAAATGGAGTAATAAAATTGCACACAGGAGAATGATCACATTATCTGTTATTCTTTAATTGTAATAACTGAGAGATTAATACTGGTTAGGATATCAGGGGTAATTCTCTGACTTTTTGAAATAGTGAGATGGGATTTTATCATTCACACTAGAGAGGGCATATTGGCTCTGCTTTTCGTCCAAAAGCACTTAATTTATATCCACAGTATTTATGTGGCTGGTCCATTTGAGTCAATAGAGACCACGTCCCCCCACACTGAAATGTGGGAAGCAGGGAATTGTACAACCTTTAGATGTGAAGGGCACATGGTTAGATACAGCTGCTGCAAGATTGTGAAATATTAGCCACTCTCTTGCAAAAATAACTGAGGTCTGATGATTGAACTCGGTGTATGTTGTCTAACTTCGCTCTTTGGCCTGATGTGTGCCATCTTCGACATCCAGATCATGCTGCAGCTTTGAAATGGCAACAGATATGCTTGCCAAAAATAAAATGGAAACACCGGTTTAGAGTCTTACTTGACATCCTGTTTGTGACAGGAAGATTCCCTTTATGAAATATATGAATGATTAAGATTACAGAGCTTGCCTGTACCCGAAGGTGATATCTGGCTCCCAGCATGCAGTCTGAGACCCAGAATGTGAGAGGGCAAAGTGATTGACAGCTGTCAGCAGCATTCTTTCCAGTTTACTACTCCACTACAGCCCCAGACTCATTAACCCCTTCAATGCAACATGTCTATTTGTATCAGCAGGTATGAGTTGGCATAACAGTATCTAAGAAAACTGCAGCACACACTGAGATCCACAATTAATATGTTTCCCGAATAATTTGATATTTGATATAGAGGCACTTCCATACAAAAACCAACCAAAACAATAATGTTCTGAGCCTTTACACTTGGGTATTGATCTTAATAGCGTTTTTGAATTAATAAACATAACTGCCGCTCTCAGTCAGCTGCTCAACATTCAGCTACGATTACTTCACGCCGAGTTTCATGAGCTCATTTAATTGTACCGAGGGAAAAAGTCAGGACATTTTTGGCAAGGACAGGCTCAGTCATGCAAAGTCTGTACAAATCTTTCATGCAATTGTGATTTCTATTGCATGGAACACTGGAGTGAACAGCAACTAATAGTAGGTGAGATAATACTGGTTGGGCTGCCATCAAAGTAACAAGGCTACTCTCGTACATTGGAACCTGCTGGTATCTTTTTCCTTTTTTTTGGCGTGTGCCTGCGTGTGTGCGCGCGTCCGTGATGATGTCTTTTTCATGGCTTTTACAAGGCGCAGAACGAGAGAGAGAGACTGTGTGGCGCGCCACTCCTCACACAAACATTTTCGCAGTATTTTTCCTTTATTTTACGAGGTCGAATTGCGATCTCGATACTCAACCCGGCACGGATGGAAAGTGCACTCGGGAGCGGACCCGACTGGGTTCGAACCCGGGAACCTCCGCTCCCGGGTCCGACGACAATGTCATTGCGCCACCAGCCGGCCCTGCTGGTATCTTTTTCAATAGTGGGAGAGGCTGCTACAATAGAGAGACTTAAGACCCTCTGTGATAGGCACATGGTCGTAAGTAAATGTGGAGGTTTATGGGCTGTGTAGAAGAGAAGGGATTGCGGATTGGATTGATCATGGAGTAGGTTTATATATGTCGTTGGAACATCATGGGCCTATGTTCTATATTAACATTGCAAGCAACACATCATGTTCTATGTTCTATTACTTAAAGGAACCTTAACTGTAGTTCGTAAGATGCCAAATGGTATTAGCAAATAAACATGATGCTGTTGGTTCACTTGCCTGTGACCAGTGGATTCTTGGCTGTAACTTGGATTCTGCAACATACAAGAATTTGCAATCTTGATGGTCCTACCTTGTTTCGTGATGGGCAGATCTTCAGGTTGCTGAATAGTAGAGAATCAGTGGGACTAAAAGAAAAGATAGCCTCAAAAAATTGAGTTGAGTTTAGCTCCAAGTAAGCCCACTTTTCAGTCCTACACTGGCGAAGACTTGCAAGAGATAAAAAGGATATGTTTTTCTTCAATCAGTATTCTATCATTTATGACCTTTCTATGCCAGGCTATCCTGTACTACCTGTATTCGATTCAGCTCTTTGGATGATTTAAATCAGTATAGATAACTAGACTACTGTACAACTACGAATGGAATGAGACTGAACTTGCCCAATTCCATGGTTTTCATGTGCACAATTTGATCCATTAGAGCAGCCATGAAGGTTACTTATCCTCCTAAAGGACTGTTCACCACTCACAAATACGCTGATCATTTCATACGAAAGAGCTGGCCTGTTCGACCAGCTGCTTCCTTTCACCCTGCTTTGAATAGTTCAGTAGAGAGCTCTGTGTCCGTACTCAATGTTCAGACAGTGAGTCATGATGGGAAACATTGCTAAATCTTAGATCTGTGATAAGAATGTTTCTAATGTAATGTAAAAATCTTTAAAACATAAACCTTGATGTAATTTCTTTTTGACCAGTTAATGTTTGTGACAGATTCATTCTTTAGAAGTGATGAGTTCTTTTCAATATATGGGACTTCCAATGGATTTTTCCATTAGAATAAATCAGAGCAGATAGGGCTTGGAGCACAGAGCTAACAGGGCAGGTCACCCAAGCATGGAAAAGGTTGCGAGTGCAGAGTTCTGTGCTCTTTTTCTACAATATCATGAACTGCCAACAACTCAAGCAGGAAAAAGCAAACAATCATAAAGAGAAACCTGACCTTTTCACGGGAGTCTGAAGATCTGGTTTATGGAGCAAGGAGCAAAAACTGAATTAACTAAGCCTTGAAGTCTATAGGCCAAATACTGGAAGATGGGATTAATATGGATGGATGCCCATTGGTCAGTGTGGCAGTGGTGAGGCAAATTAATGTACAATTCAAGGACTCTAATTCATGATGGACAGTCTGAAGGAAGCTATAGTTAGGACTTGTGAGTACTGCAATGAGCTTTTGACAACTTCTTCTCCCTTGGATGTGCTTCCATCTTTGCTGTGACCCTAACTCCCCTCCAGTGGAGATGTCAACTAGCCTTTCTTAGACTACTTCAGCTATAGTCTGCCTTTCTCCTGAAGAGTTGAAAATATTAACAGAGCATAATGTCCAGGCAAAAGTGTCATGAATATGAGTCTAATTCACCATGTTGACACCAGATCTGTCCACCCATCAACGACTCCTTCCCAAAGGGCCTTATCCAGATGGTACTATCATGAACTCTTGTCATAATTCACCTCAGCACTTCAAGTCTCAATCAAAAGTATCCTGACTGTCCAACAGTTTCACTCCTGACCAGTTCCATTATATAAAAGAATCATGTCTACCCAAACTTGTAAAATAACTGTGTACAGTGGTAGAGATTGAGTCATGATGAAGGGTCTTGGCCTGAGTTGTTGACTGTTTATTTCTTTCAATAGATTCTGCCTGACCTGCTGAGTTCCTTCAGCATTTTGTGTGTGTTACTCTGGACTTACAGAATCTGCAGAATTTCGTGTGTTTAGAAATTGTTAAATACGGCGATAAATGTAACAATTCCTAAATGCCTGGGTGAAGAAGGTGGCGGTCAAAAGGTCTCATCTGCACTGGACGTAAGAGTGGAATGTTAAGTTGGTTAAGCTTCATTGCGTTTATCGCAGAGTGGGAGAGGTTACTTCTTGTATGGGCTTCCATTCTCAGGCAGAATGAATGGCTCCGAGAGGGTAGTGCATGGAATGTGTCAATGGTTGAATCAGTGAGATCCAGCAGGTTGATTGCCTGATGCATGATGGTAGCAACACTTAGGACTCTTTGGTCAACAGACCATGCCACAGATTATGGAGGGATAGTTGCAATTTATGTCATTGGTAAAAATTGATTCTCACTGGTGAAACCCAAGGAGAGAAATTCATGGAGTCTGGCTAAAGCTGTAGAGATAACCGTCATTCAAAATTATAAAAACAAAGAATGGGCAAATTCACTGTAATACTGAAGAATGCACACTGTGTCTGGAATCAAAAAGACAAGAGTGTTTAATTGGTATCCTGAGGACCAATGGCTGTTCAGACTTTAATGAATGATGAAGAGGGAGACTTATGGCTGTTTTGGGCTGGCAATGGGGTTCAGCGTGAGAATATAATGGATAGCAGAAAGGTACAATTGAGGATGGTGGGATGGTCTGGGTAATATATAGTTCACTTGAAGGCATATCTCATGCCTTATTTCATAAAACTTTCCTTTGCTGACTCCTGTAATTAGCCTGGCTTGTAAACTTTCATGTTGACGCTTATCCTGTTTTTACTTTGTATTTTTTGGAATCTCTTTGGTTATTGGCTGACTGGCAGAAGGCAAAGAATGGGAATAAAGGGTGTCTTTCTTCATTGACTGCTGGTGACTGGTGGGCATTCACCAGGGTTTGTGTTGGGTCCACTACTTTTCATGTTGTATGTTAATAACTTACGCAACAGAATTGATGGCTTTGTGGCCAAGTTTGCAGATGATACAAAGATAGGTGGAGGGGCAGGTAGTGTTGAGGAAGCAGGGAGTCTGCAGAAAGATTTGGCCAGTTTGGAAAAATGGGCAAAGAAGTGACAGATGGAATACAGTGTAGGGAAGTGTATGGCCGTGCACTTTGGAAGCAGGAGTAAATGTGTAGACTACTTTCTAAATGGGGAGAGAATTCAGAAATAGGAGGTGCAAAGGGAATTGGGAGTACTAGTTCAGGATTCCTAAAGGTTATCAGAATTAGAATCTGGCTTAATATCACTGACATATATCATAACATTTGTTTTGCAGCAGTAGTACAATGCAGTACATAAATATATACTATAAATTACAATAAGATATATAAAACATGAATTAAGTAGTGCAAAAATAGTGAGTTTGTGTTAATGGGTTGGTTCATTGTGTATGTGGAAATCTGATGCAAGAGGGGAAGCAGCAGTTCTTAAAATGTTGAGTGTGTCTTGAGGATCCTGTACCTCCTCTCTGATGGTAGCAATAATAAGAATCCATGTCCTGGGTGATGAAGGCCCTTAACGATGGATGACTCCTCTTTGAGCCATTGCCTTTTGATGATGTCCATGATGCTGGGGAGGCTAGACCTATAATGGAGCTGGCTGAGTTGGCAACCCTTTGCAATCTTTTCTGATCTTGTGTTGTGGCTTCTCCATACTAGATGGTGATGCAATGAGTTAGAATGCTCTTCACAGTACATCTTCAGAAATTTGTTAGTCTTTGGTGGCATACCAAATCTCCTTGAAACCCTAATCAAATTTAGCTGTTGGCTTGCCTTCTTCATAATTGCTTCAATATATTAGGCCTAGGATAGATCTTGCAGATAGATCTAGTCAAACTGCAGGTTAACTTGAAGTTGAGCAGGGAGGGCAAATGTAAATTTAGCATTCCTTCCAAGAGTACTCAAATATAAACCAAGGATTTTATACTGAGGATTTATCAGTGTTTGTCAGACCACAATTTGAGTATTGTGAGGAGCTTTGGGCTCCATATCTAATGAAAGATTTGCAGGCATTGGAGAGGGTCCAGAGGTGGTTTAGGAGAATGATCCTGAGGATGAAAGAAGTATGAGGGGGATCTCATTAAAACCTACTGAATATTGAAAGGCCTGGATCAAATGGAGGTGGATAGGATGTATCCAATAGTGGGAGAGTCAGAATAGGAAATCAGAGAGAACAGCCTCAGAATAAAAGGACATCTCTTTAGAACAGAGATGAGGAGGAATTTCTTTGGTCAGTGGGTGGTGTATCTGTGGAATTGATTGCCACAGATCACTGGGTATATTTAAAACAAATGTTGACATGTTTATTGACTAGTAAGGGGGACAATGGTTATGGAGAAAAGGCAAGAGAATGAGTTTGAGAGGGAATAGTATATCAGTCATGTTGGAATGGCAAAACAGACTCAATAAGCCAAATGGCTCAATTCTGCTTCAATGTCTAACGGACTAAGCTAGATCTTCTCACAAGGACTAGAACTTCTGTCAACTCCTATTGCTAAGAGATCAAGTAACACAAGCATTTGAACCAATTGCCCAAGCCTCCTTCACTAATGTCACGTTTAACAAAAACCCTCTGTAACTTCCGTTAAAAGGGTAGGGAGAGGAACAACTACAAGTACGTTAATATTAACCCCCTCATTGGGAGGAAGAGGTACAGTCGACGTTTCGGGCCGAGATCCTTCGTCAGGACTAACTGAAAGAAGAGCTAGAAAGAGATTAGAAAGTGGGAGGTGGAGAGGGAGATCTGAAATGATAGGAGAAGACAGGAGGGGGAGGGATGGAGCCAAGAGCCAGACAGGTGATTGGCAAAAGTGATATGAGAGGATCATGGGACAGGAGGCCTAGGGAGAAAGAAAAGGGGGTGAGGGGGGAACCAGAGGATGGGCAAGGAGTATGGTGAGGGGGACAGAGGGAGAAAAAGGAGAGAGAGAAAAAGAATGTGTGTATATAAATAAATAACGGATGGGGTACGAGGGGGAGGTGGGGCATTAGCAGAAGTTTGAGAAGTCAACGTTCATGCCATCAGGTTGGAGGCTACCCAGACGGAATATAAGGTGTTGTTCCTCCAATCTGAGTGTGGCTTCATCTTTACAGTACAAGAGGCCATGGATAAACATATCAGAATGAGAATGGGATGTGGAATTAAAATGTGTGGCCAGTGGGAGATCCTGCTTTCTCTGGCGGACAGAGCGTAAGTGTTCAGCGAAACAGTCTCCCAGATCCAGCAACTTTTATATGTGTTGCTTGAAATTCCAGCATCTGCAGATTTCCTCGTGCTCTCATTGGTATTCGTTTACAAATTAGTAATCATGATTTTCTTTATTAATAATTTATAGACTAAAGATGGCACAAGCTGTTGGAAACGCATACCTGGAGCATCCAGAATCTTTGAGGATGGAGACAGTTTATCAGTTCTTTGTCAGGATTCAGTCAAGGTGTTTTAGCTAGCAACACAGTGGAACTGCAGGTACTATAGCTGCTCCAGTATCCTGAGCTCTGATCTGTGGTGTTGGGTGTATGTAGATTGCGGAGTTTCTCTGTGGCCGACTGGGTTTCCCTGGGTGTTCTGATTCCTCTTGCAATCCAAAGACATGCTGCTTAGTTTTGTAAATGACCACAGTAAGCTACCCTTGGTGTTGGTGGGTGGTAGGACAATCAGGGGGTGTAAATAGCAATGTAAGAGAACAGATTACAGTGAAGTGGAGAGGGTGTGATGGGATTGATGGGGACACTCTGAAAGCCAGCATGTTCTCAATGGGTCAAATGGCCTCTCTCACTTCATAAGGGGTGTGAATACTCAAACATCAAGTTTTCCTTTCTGACTGAGAGGTCCTTCAGTTTTGTTTTCATTTCAGGGTTCCAGCATTTTTAGCTTCTCATAATTTAACATTGTTCACATGATTAATATTAATTGTAAGGCCAGAATGAATATTACAAAGTATTTCCATTTTCCTAATTTCAAACCAATACTGTAAGACATTAAAATGTAGTGTTGTGTTGTACATTGTGTTCTTTTGTTCAGCACTGAGAGGTTTGTAGTGTAAACAAACACTGTCACACCCCCACAGGGATTTAATCTTCTAAATCTTTGAAGGAGACTAAATCTGAGAGTTGGTTCAATAAATGTCATCCTGGCATTGACTTACATAAACGCCATTTTAACAAAACCCACAGCCTTTCTGACAAAGAAATTAGATCATTTAGATAGGAGGCTCCAAAGCTGCTCATTGCTACAATAATAATGTGGCAGTCTACAGATGCGGCTGCTGTTTTCCCCCAGCAAATGGAAAGCAAGTGCAAATTGACATCTCTATTTTTCTTTGTCCTTCTGCATGAAAGCATCTAATGGGGAAACTGAACGTAAATACCGAAATACCATGCGACTCTCTCATTGTTAAAGCGGGGTTAGACTCTGGGAGAACTGCACCCAGATGAGATGCTGCACAGCTGTGCTGAGCCAGTTTATAGTAGCTGAGGAGATGAGACCTTGTTAATGAGACCCTTTTAATCATTGGGCAATGCCATGTATTTGCTCTTGAGATGAACTGCAGAGGTGTGATGCCAGAAAGGGCAATCCAAACTATAAAATATTTTTAAAGATGTAGTGATGGATTGAAAATAATTAAAAGATTTGCATTTGTACGATAAAAGTTAGGTCAGTCAAGTCCGGTATTATCTGTGAAAATAGATGTTAATTTTTCATGTTTGAAACCTTTATCTTTTTATTTTCCATTTGTAAAATACCTTTCACTAGCTCGTATAGCTAATCGCGTCTAAACCATGATTCAAGCCCTGCTCTGCGTCCGAGAACACAGAATCTACATTGACCCTCTGGTGCTACTTAGGGGAAAGTTACATCACCCATTTGCCATCTTTCAGGTAAACCAACCGGGTATTGAAGATTAGGCAATATTAATCTCATCAATCAACATCGCTATAATCAGATTATCTGTCCATAATTATATTACAATTTTGGGAACTTGATATGTATAATTCTGCTCCCAGTTGTCCTACAATTCAATGTGAATGCTTTGGGATATCAGAATCAGGTTTATTATCACTGGCATGTGTCATGGAATTTGTTAACTTAGCAGCAGCAGTTCAATGCAATACATACTATAGAAGAAAAAATAATAACTAATAAATCAATCAATTACAGTATACATATATTGAATAGATTAAAAATCGTGCAAAAACAAAAATAAGAAATAATAAAAAAGTGAGGTAGTGTTCACAGGTTCAATGTCCAGTTAGGAATTGGATGGCATTTCGGATTTTGGAACCTGAATTGCAGAGTGTGTGCCTTCAGGCAATTTAGGAATCTGAATTGCTGAGTGTGTGCCTTCAGGCTTCTGTACCTCCTACCTGATGGTAACAGTGAGAAAAGAGCATGCCCTGGGTGCTGAGAATCCTTAATAATGGACGCTGCTTTTCTGAGACACCACTCCTTGAAGGTGTCCTGGGTACTTTGTAGGCTAGCACCCAAGATGGAGCTGACTAAATTTACTACCCTCTGCAGCTTCTTTCGGTCCTGTGCAGTAGCCCCTCCATACCAGATATTGACGCAGCCTGTCAGAATGCTCTCCACAGTACATCTTTAGCCTAAGTAAGTTGAAGAGTTATAATGGAAGTAAAGGTCTATTTTCAATTCATCTAAATGTTTTCAACACCCAAATGGAACTATATTTCAAAAAGTTGCTTTGGTAATGTAAGGAAGCATTACATGGACATAGATGTAAAATAATAGCCAAACAAAATGACTTCCTCCAATGGGGTCCTGTTTATAGGAGGCCATTCAGGTCATCAAGCCTCTGCCAGCTCACAAACAATCCCATTCCCCGCTAAATTTCCCGTTAACCTATTCTTTTCACAGTCCTGTGAACTTTGCCAGATTCTACCAGTCTCCTACACATTAGGGGCAAATTACAATGGCCAATTATCATACTAACCTGCATGTCTTTGTGATGTAGAAGAGATACAGAGCACCTAGAGAAAACCCATTGGTTACAAACTCCACCTAGACAGCATCCAAGGGTAGGATTTAACCCACGTCACTGGAGTTGAGAAATAGTAACTATACTAACTTTGCTGCTGTGCCTGCAACATATCCATCTGAAGTTTTGTAACTGATTGCACTGATCTTTGATTTTAGTAACTTTCCTTCTGACTAATTGGCTTTTGGTAAATTAGTCCAACTTGAGTATAAGCTTTGCTTTCGATTGTTCAATAATCATTGCGGGTTCGATGTGTTAATTTGGTTGATTTGCTTTTGGTGAATGGATGGAATGATCTAGTTGGTGAGGAGATGAACTGTCTGGCTTTTCATGTGACAACTGGTCTGTTGTGAAAATTAAGAGATTAAATTTGAGCTCTCCAGTAAAAGATATGATTCCATAAAATATCAGGCTTGTGTTATGCTTGGTAAGAATGATATGAATTATAGTGTGTCAAATTAATAATATATTGGATTTGATTATTCAAACTTTTGAAAGAAAAGAGTTTGGCTTGGATTGGGGATGAGCTGAAGATTGTGTTTTTATGGTATTGGAGATGTTCTCAAGAGTGGACGATATTTAAGAACAGTTTGGAACAAGCTTAGAGTTTCTATGTGCAAGGAGCAGCTGAAAAGATTCTGCTTTGCAGAGTCCTCTGACTGTGTGTTCCAGAGGCGATGGGTGAAAGAGGTGACACAAACCCTATGAGAGTGTTGAATTGACAGGACTAGTGGTACTTGGCTTTGTCACACAAAACTAAACTGTGGCTTACCAAAGGGAATGATTGCAGAGCAGGAAATGATGGAAATTACTCTACAACTCGTAGTGATAGATGGTTCTGCAACTCTAAATGCCAGTTTCTACTGATTTAAAGATAGTTTGAGGGGAAATGGCCAGAAGTCATGGTTTATGATGGGAGTCAGAGATATAGGAGGGAATTGTGGTGATTCCCTTCACTTGGAGATTCCCCATTTTGGAGAGAGATGAAAGAGTGTCAGCAGCAGGGTAGAAATCTACCATTCCTTATCTATAAGGAATTATTCTTATTAATTTTCAGGATGTGACAATGTTAGCAACACTGTACAAAGCTATTAAATGGTGAGTCATCTCATTGAAGCAACATTGTTTATGCCATAAAGGTAGTCATAGAATTAAATCGCATATTGTAAATTGAAGCCACTCCTGCCTAACCAGATCCTTTGATAAAGCATTACAAATTATTTTGCTCTTCTATTCCATCCTATCACTATTATGCCTTTCTTCGTCTTAAGCCCCTCACCTCTACTGATGCACAGGCCACTGGGAGCAGCTCGCCAGAACCCTCTGTCTTGGGCCCAGTTGCTCGGTCGTGTGGCTTCTGTTCCACCACACAACCTCATACGTCTTTGAGGCGAAGATCCTTCCTCTCCCAGGGATGAGGTCTTTGGGGCTTCTGTTGGCTTTTCTGTAGCTCTGGGCTTTTACAGGATGGTATTGCTAATCCCATGCCCCCCTCCTTTCTCAGCCAGGCCTCAGTCCATCCCTGGCAGAGTTTGTACCTTTCTCCCATTGTATATGTACAACTATCTATTGAAACATGATTAAATCTGCTCATTAAATGTTCATGAATTCCACTCCCAAGTGTGTCAGCTCAATATATTTTTTAAAAAGCACCCTCCTTCCTCTTTTTATTCCAAATCTATCTTCCATAGTTATTCGCTCTTAGGCCAGTGCAATCAATTTCACTCAGTCAAAGTCCGTTGCGATCTTGAACACCTAATTGACATCACCATTAACTTTGAATAAAAGAGAACAACACCATTTTCTTCAATCACTCTGGAGCTGGGTGTCAGTCACACAATAATCAAGAAGAATGGAATAGATTGAAGAACTAAAATAGCCTTTTCCTGCTCTGATGTTCCAATCAAGATAACTGGACCTCCTCATTCCTTGGACTGTTATGGTGAACCTCCTTTGTACTTTCTCCATCCAAGGGTAACAACAGTAGTAAAGAAATTGCTGGGGGAAAAATTCTGAGAAGCAGATTAATAATTATCTGGAAATGCAAATTCTAATCAGAGATAGCCAAAAAGGGCAGCTCTTGTCTGACCAATCAGATTAAATTTTCTGGAGAGATCACAAAGTGCATTGGTGAAGGCACTGCAGAAGGTGTGATTTACATGGACTTACTGAAGACTTTTGACAGTGTCCTAAGGGAGACTGATTCAAAATGGAAGATCCATTCCCAAATGGCACAATAAGGAGAATAGGAAGATCAAAGATGATTGAAGGGTAAGAGATGTAAGGAGAGATTGCACAAACTCTGGCTGATCCTTCTGGAGCGCTGGAGGCTGAGGGAAACATGAAAGAAGTTACGAAATTATGAGAGAAGTTAATAGGAAGACAGTCAGAATCACTTTGCCGGAGTAGAAATGGCAAATACTAGTGAACATGCATTTAAGATGTGAGGAAATGCAGAAGATGCAGTTGAGGGCTCCATTAACTACAGTATGAAAGAAGCCATGTTTCATGAAAAAGAGGGCCTTAGATGTCCAGGAGGCGAAGTTCATTTCGAGCTCAGATGCAATGGAGTCAGAGAAACTAAGAGAAAGGGATGTCATTCTTACATGAGGCCGGCTGGGAGAAGACATAATCAGGGTAGCAATGGGAGTGCTGTGGGTTTGTAGTAAATGTCAGTGGATAGTTAAATGTTGAGATGAGACAGAGAGATCAAGAGAGTTGTTGGAAATAGTCCAAGTGAATTTGAGGGCAGGGAGGATGTTAGCAAAGCTGATGGAATAAACTTCAGTTTGCACGATTATAATTTGCACCATTCCATTGTTTTCCGGTTGATTACTGTATTTATTATTACCATCTATGTTGTTTGCTCTGTGAGGATCACGTGAGCAAGGGATTTCAGTGCACCCTGCTGGGATGTGACAATATACCATTTTGAATCTGAATCAATAATTTCAGCATGTTTGCAGGAAGCAACATCAATGTTGCAAAGAAAGATCTGGGGCATCATGCTGTAATAGGTGTTGAACACAGATTGCTCCAAGTAGCCAACAAAATGGAGGGTATGCCTTAGGCATATGCGCGTACCCATGACTACACCTTTGATTTGTAGAAAGTGAGAGAAATTGAAAGAAAGGCTGTTCAGGGAAAGCAAAATACTGGAGGTGAATATGAAGTTTGCAGCAATGTTTTCTCCTTTCTGCCTGTTCTCCACAGAGGCTCAACAACTAGTTACAAATTCTCATTAGAAACAAGTGCCCTCAACACTGCTGTGTTCTACTGGTTGTGACATTATCTCCCTCAGTGAGTTGCTGGTGAATGCTTTATTCATTTTCATCAATTTATTACTTCTTCTGTACACAAAATGCTACATCACTGTGAAATGTGTTGAACTCAAAGCCTGCATGTACCTGGTGTTGCCTCTGCAACCAGCTGAATCCAAAGGGAGACTTGTGGAACCAGGAGAAAGATGTAAAGATTGAACAAAGTACAGTATCTATTCTCCTTGAGTTTTGTCTAAATATCGTGCACTTTTTTAAAATCTGCTAAAGGATTGCCGATTTTCCCAGGTGGTATTAAATAATAGTGAGTTTTGTGATAGAATCATGCACTTGAGCTTTGGGACACACATAATCAGTGATATTTGAAAATTTGTAATTATTGATCTGTGACTGGAAAATACATTCATACAGAGTTCCATTTTTGATTTAATAAGGGTTAACCAATCATAGTAAAACATATAATTTATAAGAAAGTTCAATGTTTGTGTTAGCTATTGTGCTATTATTTACCAATCAGTCAACTTTCGTTTTAGCTGTACAAATAATGAGGGGTATTAATAGGGTAAATACATGCAGGCTTTTTATCCCTCTGTTGGATGAGACTAGAATTAGAGATTATAGGTTTAGCGTGAAAGGTGAAACATTTTCCTGAGACAGAACATCTCTCAAAAGGGTGGTGGGAATGTGGTGTGAGCTGCCAGTGTAAATGGTACGTGTGGGTTCAACTGCAACATTTAAGAGAAGTTTGGATAGCTATGTGGATTGGAGGCAACTGGAGAGCAATGGTCTGTATGTAGGTAGATAGGACTAGGCAGAAAAACAGGCCAGCACAGATTAGATGGGCTGAAGGGTGTGATTCTATGTTGTAGTGCTCCATGACTCTATTTTTCAAATAAGCTAGTTCACTGTCATGCTTTTCAATTTCAATGATCATGTAATCTGTTTGGAAACCTCAGCTGGTTTCCCTCTGTGCTGTTCAATGAACGCCCTCTCTCTTTACAAAGGAGCTTGGGAGATCTACAAGATGCAGCCTCTAGATTAGAGTCTCAAGTCTCAAATACATTGGGAAATACCTATGAAATCCTCACACTGAAATAATCATTTTAGTGCAAAATCTGTCTTTAGCCAATATTTTGATCTGTGAGAAAACCTCATTAGTGATTTATTCTGTTTACCAAGACCCTGGCAGTGCATTGTGGGAAAGGAGCCAAACACACACGATCTGTAAAACTAGCAACTGTTATCAACAGTGACTGATGTTACTAATTTTCTGCAATGGACTAGAACAAATTTACGCAGCGATTTCCCAGATCAAAGGGGGAAATGTGTTTTCCAGCTGACACTCTGTTAAATCGAGATATGTGTCTTTGACCATCAATTTATCTACTTTAAACAATAATTTCCTCTATTCAGTTAATACAAATAATTTAAAGATAAACATTCATTGTGAGTTTGGCTTGATAAATATTGGTCTCCGTTCTTTATACATAGTCAGTAAGTCAAACATTTGTCCTCTGTCTACAATATTCTATGTGATTTAATGCTAGGTTCCTCTGTTAATTTACGGATTAAAGGGGATGTTCTCTGGAGTCCTGTAACTATTGGGTCTTTAGGATCAAGGAATCTCAATCTGCCATTTTCTGGCCATCTCCAGGGTACCTTTAGCTGTGTTTGTTTTTCCTTTAAGCCCTAACAAAAGAGATTCAAACACCATTTTTGAGCTATCTGGTCTCAGCGATACTATCTCCCTTTCCTTGCTATGGTTGCATTTGTGATTCCTGGCTCTCTACTGGTTTTGACCATGCTCATCTTCCATCTCTTCCCTCATGCCCATCCACAATAGATCCCACTCTCTCATAGAATATATAACAATTCTTCAACCCCAAGATGCCTGTGCAGAACACTATGCCAAATCAAACTAAATCTCTTCCCCCAGCGCATGATCTATATCCCTCCCTTCTCTACATATTCATGTGTCTATCTAAAAGCCTCTCAACTGTTAATATCATATCTGCTCCCACCACTACTCCATCAGCCCCTTCCATGACTTACCATACTGTGTAAAAATAACTCCCCACCCCACATCTCCTTAAAATGTTACCCTTCACATCTTAAATGCATGTTCGCTGGTATTTGCCATTTCTACTCTGGCAAAGTGATTCTGACTGTCTTCCTATCAACTTCTCTCATAATTTCATAACTTTTTCATGTTCCCCTCTGCCTCCAACACTTCAGAAGGATCAGCCCAAGTTTGCACAATCTCTCCTTACATTTCTTACCCTTCAATCATCTTTGATCTTCCTGTTCCCCTTATTATGCCATTTGGAAGCTGCTCTTCCAACATAATCTGAGCATGCCTTTATCATTTTTTCAGGGCATGGCTTTACCATGACTTCTTACTCATTAATTTTCTTGGTTGCTCACACCATTCCTCTGATGTAAATATTCCTCAATATGTTCATCAGCATCATCCCACAATTTGTCAGAGAATTCCAATCACTTTCATATTTCTTCACAGGACATGCCTTTGCTTTGTACAGTGACTTTGACTGCATGCATCAAGTAAGCAATATCTGTTATCGGTATCTTCTGCTAGATTTACTTTTCTCTCCATTGGAAGCTCCTTTTCTTTCAACCACTGTGGGCTGTAGACAGTGATTCACATGGCTTCCTGCTGCTGATTGTATGATGTGGCAGAGCAAATGCATGTGGCATAGTGATGATGTATAACTGCTGGTGGTGGAAGATATTCCAATTCTGTAGCAACTTGCATGAAAGGTAATCTCATATTTCTGGAGAGATATTGATCATCGAGAAAGAGGGAGGTCGGGATATCCTTTGGGAAGATCACTGCAGAAGGAGAAAGGATACAATAGTGGAGATGAAGCTGAAGTCTGTGATTCAAAGCAGTGGATGTTCTACCTCAGATTGCTTTGTTAAACAGTCGAAGCAATGTATCTTGTCCCTGTTCCAATTACCGTTTTTTTCATATGGACTCAAGCAAAGCCTTCTGATCATTAATAGAGGGTGGGCAAACATGCTGAAGAGCATCTTATCAAAAATGACCAAGGAGATTGTCTCACTCCCAGTTTATATTTCAAATAGTCAGATAATTCCTTGAAGCTGATTTTATTTTAAATCAAACAACTTCTTCTGATCCTTTTAGTTGAGTGCTCTGTGGGATGATCGACATGTAGATAGCAAAATGAATTAGCGACCTTGTCATTTTCATGAATATTACAACAGTATTTATGTACTGTCTTTGATAGCTGCAGGATGTCCCGATGCTTTTTATGGCTAACAGACCACTTTTGAAGTGTAATCACTTTTGAAGTGTAGAAAGAATGAGAGGCAATTTGTGCACAGCAAGTATCGATGGAGAGTGATGCTCATAATGACCAGATAATTTGTTGTAAATAATGATGCTCATTGAAAGATAAATATTTACTTAATCACCAGGGATAACCTCCTCTCTCTTTTGCAAAATAATGCTTGATATTTAACTTCCACCTAAGAAATGAGAAAAGGCATCAGTTTATGATCACATCAGAAATGTAGCAATGCAACTTCATGTCTTTAACTATAGGTTTATTGGAAATAACTCCGAAAATGTATAGCTCAAGTGGTTGATGGTTGGGTTGAGTTGTTCTCCGATCTTGGCAATTTACTTGCAAACATTTCATCACCCTACGAGGAGACATCATCAGTGCGCTGTTAATTGTGGTGTGTCCCCCTAATGCATTTGGAAGATGCATCACAATTAACAGCATACTGATGAGGTCTACTTATATGGTGATGAAATGTTTGCACGTAAATTGTCAAGATTGTAGGTTTTTTGCCATAGGCGTGTCTCACGCAGGTTATAAGTACCATGAAAATAAGATTTTTGCAGCGGCAGTACAGTATATTTGCAAACATGACAACTTAATTTAACATAAAGGTGTGCATAGTTACACAACAACATAAATATAATGACATTAGTGCAAGTTGAAAGAAAAGGACTTTTGGAAAATAAACATTCTGGGCATCTACCACTTTCTGCTGAAAAACAAGTTTTAAGGAAAAAGTATAGTCAGGTTGGAGCAAGAATCTGACAACAGCGGGGAAGAAGCAGTTATTGAACCTTGAGGTGTAGGTCTTTCGGCTCCTATACCTCCTGTCAGGAAGAGGGCATGGCCGGTATGACGGTGCTTCTTAATTATGGGTGTTGCCTTCCTGAGATATCACCTCTTGTAGATTTTCCTCATGGAGGGAGAGTTGTACCTGTGGTGGAACCAGCTGAGTCCACAGTTCTGTTCAGTGTTGTATTGGAGTAGTAGTCTGTAATTATGTGCTTGGAATGGGACTTGAACCTGAAACTTTCAGCTAAAAAGGTACGACCCTAAAATCCAGACCAGGCGCTATTATACAAAGCAATAGATTCTAGTCAATAACTTTCTCCTCTGCAGCTACAAATTCTTCCATCAACTTTGACATCCAAACAAGTTAAGTCTGTCAGTTTAGCTTGAAATGCTGTGCCTCATGTAGAGAACATTATGTTGGGGTGTGAATAGAGGTATATGTTCATGCACATGGTGACATCAGAGGCAAACGTTCTACAGTCAAAGTCAAAACTCTCAGTCGAGTTTATTGTCTTAAGCACCAGTTTTGAAGGGAATACGCAAGTGCAATGAAAATCTTACTTGTAGTATCACCAGACAGAAGCAACATCCATAAAAAAAAATAAACACAATTTTTAAAAGAAAGAACACAAAAAAACCACAATGTCTATTGAGAACACAGAACATAGAAATTTACAGCACATTACAGGCCCCTTGGCCCACAGCGTTGTGCCAACCATGTAACCTACTCTAGAGACTGCCTAGAATTTCCCTAGCACATAGCCCTCTATTTTTCTAAGATCCATGTTCCTATCTAAGAGGCTCTTAAATGATCCTATTGTATCCGCTTCCACCATCACCGCCAGCAGTGCATTCCACGCACCCACCAGTCTCTGTGTGAAAAACTTACCCCTGACATCCTCTCAGTACCTATTTCAAAGCACCTTAAAACTACGCCCCCTCGTGTTCGCCATTTCAACCCTGGGAAAAAGTCTCTGGCTATCTACATGATTAATGCTCCTCATCATCTTATATATCTCTATCAGGTCACCTCTCATCCTCCGTCACTCCAAGGAGAAAAGTCCAAGTATACTCAACCTATTCTCATAAGGTACGCCCTCCAATCCAGGCAACATCCTTGTAAATCTCCTCTGCATTCTCTCTATAGTATCCACATCCTTCCTGTAGTGGGGTGACCAGAACTGAACACAAAACTCCAAGTGGGGTCTGACCAATGTCTTATATAGCCATAACATTAACTCATGGTTCTTGAACTCAATCCTATGGTTGATGAATGCCAACATACCATACATCTGCTTAACAACACAGTCAATCTGCACAGCAGCTTTGAGTGTCTTATCAACACGGACCCCAAGATTTCTCAGGTTCTCCACACTGCCTAGAATATTAAAATTTATATTATGTTCTGTCTTCAAATTAGACCTACTAAAATGAACCACTTATTTTAGTGCAAAGTGGGGTCATAGTGTTGCTAAACTGTAGTGATTAGGGTTGTGCTGGTTGGTTCAAGAACTGAATGGTTCTAGTAAAAGAAGCAATTAAATTGCAGGAGGTATGGGTGGCAGTGGGTCAGGCAGAGGCTGCATTATGACCATTCAGGAAATGCAGAAAGGCAAGCAAGACATGACTGTTTGAGACCAGCAAATTCCAGGGCAAATATTCCGAGCTCACCCGCAGCATTAATACACATTTGTATCTCAAGCACAGACATTAGCATAACACTGTGTGTCTACCCACAAGTGTGGCATTTAATTTGGAAAGCTGCTTTACCTTTCAAAGCATACTGTGCATTGAGTGATAGATTAATACACCATGAAAACAGGCTCTTCGGCCGAACTCATCCGTGCCAGCAATGGTCCCAACCACTGTACACATAACACTAACTCCTTTGAAGAAATTACAGATGGTATTAAAGTATTCAGGAGATTATATCCCGCAGTTCATTCTTGACTGAAATCCATGGCTCCTACATTACTGTGCAAAAGTCTTAGGCACATATATATAGCTAGAGTGCCTTAGACTTTTGCACAGTACTATATCTACTAGGTGTTTAGCAATTTAAGTCTCACAGCTACTACTGTTTCAAGGGTAAATAAAGAGAAGGTGGTGATGGATGTCTTTCCACCATGTGCTTCAAATCAAATCAGAATTAACCCACAGGGGAAATGATATAAAACTGCTTGAAGTACAATGTAAAAGTCTTAGACACCCCAACTCTATGCGCCTCAGGCTTTTGCACAGTATCGTATTTTCCTTCTGCTCCTTATTAATATTACACCATGGAGAGAGACATTTAGAGCAAAACAGATGAAACTCCTGTTGTGATCATATATAATTTTCTTCTCTTTTTCTGAGGATCCACCCTGCTCTGTGTCTAAGCTGATAACTTCCACGTTTATATATTTTAACTAATTGGCCTTTGAGACCAAAATCTGTGCAAGTGTTCACTCTTTCAAATTTTTGCCCGGAATAAATGGAGGTGCATTGCACCCCGGTTATTTTTCATTCTTAAGTTAGCTTTGAATAATTTGCAAAGTTCTGCAACATCTTCATTAGAACAAAAATAAGTTAAACACGAGAGGTTCTGCAGATGTTAGGGATCCAGAGCAATGCAAGTAATGTTGCATTGTGTTGAAAACCCTCCAAGAGGACCACAACCTTGTCGTAGGGTTTGGAGGCTTGTGTACCTCAATGGCCCAGTGAACTATGTTGGCTGGAGTCAGGGCCTTGTTCTTAGGCTTGGTTGTGTCACCTATACCAGCGATCCCCAACCACCGGGCCACAAAGCATGTGCTACCGGGCCGCGAGGAAATGATAGGAGTCAGCTGCATCTTTCCTCATTCCCTGTCACGCACTGTTGAACTTGAACATAGGGTTGCCAACTGTCCCATATTTGCCAGGACATCCTGTATATTGGGCTAAATTGGTTTGTCCTATATGGGACCGCCCTTTTCCCGTATTTCCCCCACTAAGGTAGAGTGTGCCTATGAAACCTATCATGCGGAAATGGTGTGAATTGAAGAAGCAATTACCATTAATTTTTATGGGAAAAATTTTTGAGCGTTCCCAGACCCAAAAAATAACCTACCAGATCATACCAAATAACACATAAAACTGAAAATAAATAACACTAACATATAGTAAAAGCAGGAATGATATGATAAATACACAGCCTATATAAAGCAGAAATATTGTATGTACAGTTAAGTCGGAAGATAAAGGCAAAACCGATTTGGTGGGGTGGGGGGAGAAAAAGCAGCACGTACGCGCATGCGCATATCACACATGTGCACACAGGTGCCCGCACAAGGCTTCATGGTCATGGTCATCTTTCTTGGTCTCTCTCCATGGTGTAATATTAATAAGGAGCAGAAGGAAAATACAATACTGCACAAAAGCCTGAGGCGCATAGAGTTGGGGTGTCCCGGGATTTGACTGCTACTTTTGTCCCTTATTTGGGAGTGAGAAAGTTGGCAACCCTAACTGTAAAGGACATGTTGAGGTGAACACGCCCCCCCCCCCCCCCACCGGTCAGCCGGTCCGCAAGAATATTGTCAATATTAAACCAGTCCGTGGTGCGAAAAAGGTTGGGGTCCCCTGACCTATACCAAGTAAGTCAAAGGGTAGAGACCAGACTAAGAGTGGTCCACTGATCCTCCAGGTTTGGGGGTTCAGCTCAGGGCTAAAAACCCTGGCTGGTCAAAAAAATTGTGATGGAAACAGCAATGAAAATCCTTCATTGCTGCCCTGAATACCAGTGGCGTAACAGGCAGTAAAGTGTGTCGAACAAAAGTTCTCAAAATTAATGACAAGATAATGATTAATCACTCTTAGCTTTAAATAAACCCAGGTTTCATTGAATTCATTCTGTAAGGGTGAGTGGTACGTAAGCACCTAGTTACAAACAGCTCACCTACTTTCAACTAATAGGTGACAGATGTCTTCTGCAGAAGCTTTAAAAGCTGTATCAGTTCATTCTCAAGATGCTTGATGTAGCCCTGTAATCCACACAACTCCCTGAATAAATCTGTTACACCTCATTAATTGGATTGTTTGCTCTCACATCCACAAGAAAATTATTAAATATACGATAGAAATTCAAAGCTAATTGGACCCATCATGTTAGAGATTTTTTTTAAATAAGTTTCTTGCTATGAAGTTTCATGAGAGATTTGGCTGAACTGAAGTTATTTTTATTGTAAACCAGGATGGTTGCTGTTCACTTAATGTCGTTACAATTGACAGCTTGTAAAACAGTAAATGAAACTCAATTTTCTTAGTTCAGTAAAGTGCTTTGCATTGATTCTATAAACCAATGACTGAGTTATGATGCAAAATTGAAGTAACATTAGTTTTTCTCTCAATTGGTATGTGAAAGGCAAAACCAGACAAGTATTTTAGGGACTAAGGCAACATGATAAGGGCCTATAGAGCAAGGAAAACTGGGGTTGTTGCCAGGAAGATCAACTTCACAGAAAGGAGAAAAGACTGCAGAAGTAAACTTATACACTGGCTAGAGAGCATTGGTTTTACCTGAGGCAGAGATCGGGAGCTGACTGTTGAGTACCTCTCAACTGTTTGTGATGGGCTATGTTATCCTGGTATTTTTGATGTCAGTGCATTTTCAAGCCCTTCTCTGTACCTCTACATACTGTGCTGTGTAATATCCAGAAATCAGTGAACTGAGAGAACTTTATTTTTATCAAATCCCCATGCAGGATATACTGAATAGCCTACCAGGTAATAATCACTGCTTAGCTACATCTTTATCAATAAAATCTTAAATATTTAAAAAATCTTTAAAAACTGTTCTGTTAAGATTTTCTCAAGATAATTATTTCAAAATTGAATAGGTTTAACAAGACTTTTTAAACACACAAGAAATTCTGCAGATGCTGGAAATCCAAAGGAAAGCATACAAAATGCTGGAGGAACTCAGCAGGTCAGGCAGCATCAATGCAAATGAATAAACAGTCGATGTTTCGAGCCAAGATCCTTCTTCAGGGCTGGAAAGGAAGGAGGAAGATTTTTTTAAAGTTTTTTTTTAAGATTTAAGATATATTGTTGATTTTTTTCAGTTCTACCTTAATCATACAGTTTAATTTTTATCCCATGCTCTGTAACATATTTAAAACATTGCTTAAAAATAGTGTAGTTTTTTTTTGCTTTGCTCTCTGTGAGAATTTTTTAGTTTGATTGGCTACTGACAGAGTGTGATGACATCACTCTTGTTGGATTTAAGGGCTAATTTTGAATTGCGCCTGACGGCAGCAGTCATCAAGAACATGGAAGAGCACATTATAAAGGTCAGCAGGCCTTTGCAAACAGCTTTCAGCTTTCCTTAAGGTCATTCATCTTCAACTGCAATGGCTCTGACCACAGGTTTATCAGTTATTAAACAGTAACCGTTTTTTGATTTAGTGGAGAAGGGTAGTGGTGGGTAGTTAGAAATTGGTATCAGAAGTGGACAGCTCCAGGAAATATTGGCATTTTGCTTTAAGGTTGTTTGGTAATTTTGCCATTTTGTGCATTCACACTCTTCAATCCTTCCTTCTTCCCTCTCTCTGTATCAAGTCCTACTAGTAAATAGATTGATATTTCTCCTGTTACTGTGGCCATGCACGAGTAGTAGACCGCACTACAGTTCTCACCACCCATGGGAACTGAGAAAACATCTCGTTTGCATCAACATATTCCAAACAGTCGCAACACTTAAATCATGTCCTTTAACCAGCTTCTTCAGAGTTTATTTAATGTTATCGCTTCAGAGTTGGATTTAATTAGCATAATGTCACTAGTCAGGAAAGTTTCGAACCCCATCACCGAAAGATTATTTTGAACTGAAGTTATATATACAGGCAGAACAGCCCCCGCAACTAGTTGGGTGTTGAATGAACAACTTACTAACTATTTTCATGGTATTAGTTAGGGAGAAATAGTGGCCTGGACTCCAGTAGAAATCTTTATTTTTTGGATTCTGCCATGGGATTTCATATAGTCAGCTTGACAGATGCTGATTTAACCAGAAAATGTCCTTTTAAGGTGAGCGGAGGAAAGTTTGGGAGAGAGTTCAGAGGTAGGTTTATTACGCAGAGAGTGCTGGGTACCACTGCCAGGGTTGAGGTAGAGGCTGACTCAGTTAAGAGACTCTTAGAAAGTCAAATGGATGGAAGAACAGTAGGGGGCCATGGGCAATGTAGGAGGAAAGTGTCATGGAGTAGGTTTAGAGGTTGGCCCACATGATGGGCCGAAGCCACTGTACTGTACTGTTCTATGCCCTATGTTAATATTGCAAGTACTTCATCACTGCAGCTCTCTTTGCATATAGCACTGTAGTGCCGGCCAAGCTCATATCCTCATCTTAGAGTGGGGCTTAACCCAACGGCGCCGAGATGTGAGAGTGCCCATCAACCTGTAGATGTGTCGGGTCGGGTAAGAGCACAAGGAAGTCAACGAACATCAATTTCATCTGAGCCTGTGTGTAGGACAATTCCTGTAACTTCCTTTCATCCACATCTTCCCCGATAGCTCCACTCACACGTACAGCAAATATGTAAATTAATGTCAGGGTTGGTTTCCTCCCCCACCCACCCCCAGGTTGTTTTTAACATAAATGTCTCTGTTAAAGGTTCATGTTTAAAGATTAACTAGCAGCTGCAGTACCTGGACAGGTACATGTGAATTTCATTCCAGTGCAGGACATACCCAACATGCTGTCATTGCACAGACTGAGGCAGCATAGTACTAGCTGCCAGAAACTGAGATGCTTGCAAAGGAATTTTAATATTATATCATGTTTGGGAAGCTAGCAAGACCAGTATTTATTACTCTGAAAAAAAAAACAATGGCTGGTAAGCTGTCCGTTTGCATCAGTGTGGTGAATGTTCTCCCAGTAAGGGGTTCCCAGATCTAGACTCAGTACAGTGTACTAATGGTGCGTGTGTTGACAAGCCAAGTGGAATGTGACTTGGAGGGGAACCTGTTGGTGGTGATGCAACTGATGCACTCCAGTTTCCTGGTGGTAGAGGTTTTATATATAGAAGTTATTATCAAAGATACCTCGGCAAATTGCTGAACATAGCAAATAGCTGCCATGAAGTGCAGGCATAGTTCACTGTGGTGAAGGAAGTGAAAGTTCAGGTGGTGGATGTGGTGTCAATCAAACGAGCTACTCCGTCAAGTCTTTGAGGCTGCATACATCAGGCAGCTGAAGAATATCCATCAAACTTCTGCCTTGTGTCTTTTAGATGATGGAAAGGATTTGGGAAAATGGAAGATAAATGAAACACCACATGATACCCAGAATTGACAATCTGATGTTGTCACATAATGCCTGTGATTCATCGAGATGAATTTTCATCACTGGAAATCATGAAGATATTGATGATTAGTACTCAATGGCTTTAATACTGTCTGTAGCTTATCTAGGTTTCTAGACTTTCTTCTTGAAATGACTATGGTGCAGAAGTCATTTTTACTACGTATCCCATGCATTTATGTTGTCCAAATCTTGCAGTATGTAAGCATGAACACATCACTGTTTGAAGGTTGTGACTGAAACTAAACACTTCACAAGCATTCCTCTTTCTGATCTTGTGATGGGAAGGCCTTTGATGCGGGAGGCTAGTTTTAAAGCCAGGAACATACAGTATAAGAGCATGGGAAATTAGAAAATGTGGTTTCAAACTAAGGTGGAGGTCTGGCAGAATCTGTGAACTTCCAAGTAGAAGGGAAGGGAGAATATTCATGTTGGGTTGTCCACCGGATACAGTTAGGGTATGTTGGACAGGAAGAATGAGGTTGGAAGAGATGCACTTATGAGATTTCTGCTGAGATGGAACAGGGCAGAGGCAGATATTGTCCAGGGGATTTATGCTGTGTGTGGGAGAAAATTCAAGATTTGACTGAGCAGAGTTAGAAAACTGTATCAATGTAGGAGTTGAAATGATAAAGATAGGAGGATAAATATCAAGAGGTGTTAGGCAATGAGATAACAATTGAACTATGTGTGAGAACATAGGGCATGGCAACAGATCAACTAAATGGAATAATCAATAAATAAAATGGGTAATGAGTGGAAAATCTAATAAAATGCAATGGGATGTAATCCAGGAAGTCATGGTTCAGCAGAATAAATGCAATGTGGTTCACTGCTCTTTCTCAGTGATGAGTTTCACAGAAGTGCTGACCAGCTGACGTAGAATGAAATGGGTGCAATTGGCACCTCACTGGGTGCTGTCCCTTCTGCCTGAATTATCCCCGGATGGTCAGGGTCATCCTGCAACAGGTCACATTACTGGTGAGCATGTCTATTCACTAGTTCCCTCGCTCAAGAGGCTGTTGGTAAAGGGTTACTCACGGTGAAATGGCAATGTCAGAAAGTGAAAATGACTTGGTTCTTTAATGATTCACCAAACTTCCACGTAAGTGGTACAAAACAGGATTCTGAGGTAGTCACTGAGTCTGTCCTCAAGGTACCTACCATTCCCTAGATATACATGCACAAAAATTGGTAGGCAACAAAACTCCAAAGTACTCTGTTGAAATGCCGGAGAGTTTCTGAGTGGTACTCAAGTATTTGAGCAAGCCATTTTGGGGAGAGGAGACCGCACACATGGTATTTTGAAAAATTCCAAGTAGTTTTATGGAAAATTTAGAAAACTACATACCAGTGGACCTGTGGGCAGACCTGTCATGAACGCTGTGAAAGTAGCATTGCTTCTCCCAGGTGAGAGTATGCAATTCATCTATCTGCACTTATTGCATGAGATCTCGTTTGCTATACATTACTCCTTCAAATTGACAAATGGGTGGAAAGGTGCAATTTAGCAGATGCAGTCAGAGTCTACAGGCACTTTACCATGTGAGTAATTTGTTTTGAGATTTTGTTTTAATGGAGATTAAGACCAAAGCATGACCGTTGGCAAATTCTTGAGGCAAAATAAATTATGAATCATATTAATACTAAAGGAGTCATCATTTCTTTGTTGTACAGATGAAAATCTTTTTGACAAAAGATAATAACTGTTTCCACAGTTACAGATCAGTTTGGTCAGCTACAGTTTTAAGCAATAATAGGTGTCGTCATGTGCAGCTTATTTTAAGCAAGAACAATTTTCCAGGATTTTGGGGAACTGTTTAATTGGATAGCTTCTTCACGAAGCCAGAATGGGTGGAATGGTCCTGCATAGCATATTCTGCTTCTGTAATTTTCAAAATTGAAAGCTGTATTACTCATAAAGATTTTCTTCATTTAATGGCACCAAAATAACAAATGTCACTGTGTGGGTGTGTGTGTGTATGTGTAAGTGCAGTCTCAAGTGTGTGTGCACGTGTATGTGGCAAATGTCCATACATTTTAAGTCCATACCCCAATGCTTCAGATTAAGTAAAAGTCAGATAGTTCAGACCAACAGAGGGAGCTGGGCTCAGGATGTCACAGGAAATCATATCAATAAATGAACTGCAATTAGTCCAATCCATGGGTGCTACTTGGATCCTGGACCAGATAGATGGAGGGATAGAGAGTGTAGAGGAAGCAATGCAATTGCAGCAGGACTTAGAAAAAAAGTGGCAGATGGAATACACTGTTGGGAAATGTATGATAATGCATTTTGGCAAAAGGAACAATTGTACGGACTATTATCTGAATGGAGAGAAGGTTCAAACATGAGGGGTGCAAGACTCCCGGTTGGTTAATTTACAGGTTGAGTCTGTGGTAAAGAAGGCAAATGCAATGTTGTCATTTATTTAAAGGGAATAGAATATAAAAGCAATGATATAACGCTGAGCCTTTATAAGAATTTAGTCAGGCCTCACTTGGAATATTGTCAACAGTTGGACCCAATATCTCAGAAAGGATGTGTTGTCATTGCAGAGAATCCAGAGGAGCTTCATGAGGATGACTCTGGGAATGAAGGGGTTAAGATATAAGAAACATTTGGCAGCTTTGGGCCTGTACTCACTGGAATTTAGAAGAATGCAGGGGGATCTCATTGAAACCAACCAAATGTTGAAAGGACTAGATAGGGTAGCTGTGGAGAGGATGTTTCCTGTGGTGGGGGTAACCAGAACTAGAGGGCACAGCTTCAAAACTGAGGGGTGACCTTTTAGAACAGAGGTAAGGGGGAATTTTTTTAGCCAGAGAGTAGTAAATCTGTGAATGCTCTGCCACAGACTGCGGTGGAGGCCAAGTCCATGGGTATATTTAAGACAGTAGTTGGTCGTTTCCTGATCAGTCAGGGCATCAGAGGATATGGTAAGAAGGCAGGTGTATGGGGTAGAGTGGGATCTGGGATCAGCCATTATGGACTGGCAGAGCAGACTCAATGGGCTGAATGGCCTAATTCTGCTCATGCGTCTTATGGTCTTATATGTAATATTTTGTCAGTGTCAAATAGTTTTCCAAATATCCTCCCATTTTTTCAGAAACATAGTTGCAATTCAGCATTCCTGATCATATATCGATGAAAATGTGAGGAATGTATCATGTATTTCCTGTTTATGAAGAAATAAGTATAACATCGTCACTTTTTATATTCAGCCACCATCCACACATATCATGCTCGGCAGGTCAAGCAATCTGCATTTGGAAAAGCTGTTCAATTTTTAGCGTGATTTTCAGTGATGCCTTGAAAATCTATTCAACAGAGAACACAGATCCTTCCTCAGTGACATAACTTATTGAAACAGAAGATCAAAAACATATGGTTAAACACCATATGGTTAAACGCCTGATTTAACTAGAGCACCTGACCATAATTTGTCAAAGCCCCCTTCTTTTCATTTATAATTGAAAGTTGTTCATACTTGTGAGTGAGATTAGCTCGATCATTTTTGGATAAGAGTCAATTCAAGTGAAATTATCAAGACTAAAGGAATAGCTTTTGGCATGGATTTGATAGTGGACAAAAACAGTGAGTAGGGATAAATGGATAATTTTCCGATTAAGACCAGTGGGTGCTGAAGGGATTGTTACTGAAACCCCAGCTTTTCATCATCTACATCAATGCTTTGGATATCACCATCAAGCATAATATATCTCAATTTTGCTCAGCATACCTATTTACTTGGCAGGGCGCATTGTGAAGAAGATTTCGAGAAGCTTCTGGAGTTCTAGAGAAGTTTAGTAAATAGGTGGAGAATATTTTCTGGTACATTAGTAACATTTACAAAACACCAAAAATAAGATCCTGGAATTGAGGACCCACTCCACCAGACTCATGAACAGTTATTACCCCTCAACCATCAGGCGATAACGTGACTTGACTTCACTCACCTCTGAACTAAACTGTTTCCACAACCTATGAACTCACTTTCAATGACTCTTCATCTCATGTTCTTGATATTTATTGTTTATTTATTATTATCATTACATATTTTTGTTATTTTCTATTTACTGTGAATGCCCACTGGAAAATGAATGTCAGGGTTGTATATGGTGACGTATATGTACATTGATAAGTAACTTATTTTGAACTTTAATAAACAGAAAATGCTGAAAGTATTCCGTCCAGGAAGTCAACATCTGTGGAGAGAAATACAGTTGATATTTCAACCAGATTATACTTTCATCAGAACATTCATTTGCTTAAGGGATGAAAGGGGAGGAG
The DNA here is from genome assembly GCF_030028105.1 of Mobula birostris. Taxonomy (NCBI): domain Eukaryota; kingdom Metazoa; phylum Chordata; class Chondrichthyes; order Myliobatiformes; family Myliobatidae; genus Mobula; species Mobula birostris. The sequence continues at coordinate 42,742,259 of NC_092387.1, forward strand.
ATGGGGTAAGGATGGTAAAGTGAGAAAAAGTACACTTCTGGCTGTCAGGCGTTCACTATGAACATGAGATGACATACAACAAAATAATTCAGCACAAAATGGAGGAGGACATTTAGAAGCTGTGGCAAATATATACAACACCATTCCTCCAGTGAAATTCATGTATTCAACTGCTATGGGTTCCTTGATGCCCAATCTTTGCTGTTAATTTGATTGCTAGCTGTGAATTAGAGTCATTTTTTCACATTTTGCTTTGTGTTTGAAATAATTAAAACAAGCATAGTCTACTGTGCCTGAGCAATTATACACACAGGGCCTAATTGTAGTATGGGTCATACTCCTTTTGTGGAGGAATATGCATGCAAGCAATTGGGAATAGAAGCCTGTAATCAGAGAACAAAACATTTTAATCACTCTTAAATTAAAGCTTAAATGTGAAAACTGTCAAATTATGAAAATGTTGTGACAACCTATTAAGCAAAACAATATCAGATCTTTATGTATAACAAAAGCTAGGAAAAATAGACCAGTAACCCTTTTCAGACACTGCTATTTGCTTCATATCAAATGAACTCTTGGATAAAGTAATTATCAGCTTCAACAACAGTTTGTGGGGCTCAGTCAGTGGGCCAGGGAGTTCAGCCATTATCCCAGCAAGATCCAGTGCTCAACCCTTGATCTCTAACTGATTCAATACTTGCTTACATCACACTTAGGTTGGAACAGGGTCTTCAGGGCATGCCAGTATTTGCTAGGACCTTGCCAGTATGTACAGGGGGATCCTTGAACTACACCAATGTATGCAGGGATTCTCTAGAAAGTGTGCCATGGTTCACAGGAAATGAAAAGGAGCATGTTTTTAATTGCAAGGACTTGTCAGTGTTCCTGATCACGTTTTAGCATCAGGTTTTCCTGTAAGATTATTTAGAACCATCTTAGCAAATGCATTCCTTTATGTCTAACTCCAGTTTATGAAGAGGTTTAGAAGACCATACCTATAAATTCCCTTTTCTAGTTTGGGATTAGGTGTTGCCATCAATGTTCTGGAGAGAATGGGCTTTTCTTTGCTTTACCTACTGACATTGTTATGCATTCCAAAGAGAAATTGCATTTTTTTCTTTACTTTGTCATATGATTTTATTCTTCATTGAGTGTCCTTCCAATAGCTTGTTATTAGGCTCCTATTCGATGGAGGGTTGATGGAGATGAAGAGCACAAACAGATCTTCCAATGCACTTGTTGCTGTGAAACACCTAATTGTTAATTAAGGAAAATGCAAGAATTCCATTCACTGATTTGTGAGACTTTATCAAAGTTCAAAGTACATTTATTATCAAAGTATGCATACTAGATACAACCTTGAGATTTGTCTTCCTACAGCAGCCACAAGACAAACAAACAACAGAACACATTTAAGAAAATAGGACTGGCAAGCACCTAATGTGCAGAGGAAAAAAAAATAAATTTTGCGAACAATAAAAGTAAACAACATCCAGAAATGAAATTCATGGAAGTTAGTCCACAGCCGATCTAAGGAGCCTGTTCATTGTAGGCCACAGGCTCGGTTCAGCGCAGAGATGAGTAAACCTCACCAAGCAGTGAACTGAACACCATGTCATTCCTAATAATGTACTTTAATGCCTCCAATATTGGCAGTCTCATGGCAGCTTTATAAAAGAGAATGATAATATTAAGTACTTTATTGATCCCAAGTGAGAAATTCTTTTGCTACAGCAGCAAAATTTAAAAACACACTTAGCAGTGTGCAAAATAACTAATAATAGAAACATAGAAAATAGGTGCAGGAGTAGGCCATTCGGCCCTTCGAGCCTGCACTGCCATTTATTATGATCATGGCTGATCATCCAACTCAGAACACCGCCCCAGCCTTCCCTCCATACCCCCTGACCCCCGTAGCCACAAGGGCCATATCTAACTCCCTCTTAAATATAGCCAATGAACTGGCCTCAACTGTTTCCTGTGGCAGAGAATTCCACAGATTCACCACTCTCTGTGTGAAGAAGTTTTTCCTAATCTCGGTCCTAAAAGGCTTCCCCTCTATCCTCAAACTGTGACCCCTCGTTCTGGACTTCCCCAACATCGGCAACAATCTTCCTGCATCTAGCCTGTCCAATCCCTTTAGGATCTTATACGTTTCAATCAGATCCCCCCTCAATCTTCTAAATTCCAACGAGTACAAGCCCAGTTCATCCAGTCTTTCTTCATATGAAAGTCCTGCCATCCCAAGAATCAATCTGGTGAACCTTCTCTGTACTCCCTCTATGGCAAGGATGTCTTTCCTCAGATTAGGGGACCAAAACTGCACACAATACTCCAGGTGTGGTCTCACCAAGGCCTTGTACAACTGCAGTAGTACCTCCCTGCTCCTGTACTCAAATCCTCTCGCTATAAATGCCAGCATACCATTCGCCTTTTTCACCGCCTGCTGTACCTGCATGCCCACTTTCAATGACTGGTGTATAATGACACCCAGGTCTCGTTGCACCTCCCCTTTTCCTAATCGGCCACCATTCAGATAATAATCTGTTTTCCTGTTTTTGCCACCAAAGTGGATAACTTCACATTTATCCACATTAAATTGCATCTGCCATGAATTTGCCCACTCACCCAACCTATCCAAGTCACCCTGCATCCTCTTAGCATCCTCCTCACAGCTAACACTGCCACCCAGCTTCGTGTCATCCGCAAACTTGGAGATGCTGCATTTAATTCCCTCATCCAAGTCATTAATATATATTGTAAACAACTGGGGTCCCAGCACTGAGCCTTGCGGTACCCCACTAGTCACCGCCTGCCATTCTGAAAAGGTCCCGTTTATTCCCACTCTTTGCTTCCTGTCTGCTAACCAACTCTCCACCCACACCAATACCTTACCCCCAATACCGTGTGCTTTAAGTTTGCACACTAATCTCCTGTGTGGGACCTTGTCAAAAGCCTTCTGAAAATCCAAATATACCACATCCACTGGTTCTCCCCTATCCACTCTACTAGTTACATCCTCAAAAAATTCTATGAGATTCGTCAGACATGATTTTCCTTTCACAAATCCATGCTGACTTTGTCCGATCATTTCACCGCTTTCCAAATGTGCTGTTATCACATCCTTGATAACTGACTCCAGCAGTTTCCCCACCACCGACGTTAGGCTAACCGGTCTATAATTCCCTGGTTTTTCTCTCCCTCCTTTTTTAAAAAGCGGAGTTACATTAGCCACCCTCCAATCCTCAGGAACTAGTCCAGAATCTAACGAGTTTTGAAAAATTATCACTAATGCATCCACTATTTCTTGGGCTACTTCCTTAAGCACCCTGGGATGCAGACCATCTGGCCCTGGGGATTTATCTGCCTTCAATCCCTTCAATTTACCTAACACCACTTCCCTACTAACATGTATTTCGCTCAGTTCCTCCATCTCACTGGGCCCTCTGTCCCCTACTATTTCTGGAAGATTATTTATGTCCTCCTTAGTGAAGACAGAACCAAAGTAATTATTCAATTGGTCTGCCATGTCCTTGCTCTCCATAATCAATTCACCTGTTTCTGTCTGCAGGGGACCTACATTTGTCTTTACCAGTCTTTTCCTTTTTACATATCTATAAAAGCTTTTACAGTCTGTTTTTATGTTGCCTGCCAGTTTTCTCTCATAATCTTTTTTCCCCTTCCTAATTAAGCCCTTTGTCCTCCTCTGCTGAACTCTGAATTTCTCCCAGTCCTCAGGTGAGCCACTTTCTCTGGCTAATTTGTATGCTTCTTCTTTGGAATTGATACTATCCCTAATTTCTCTTGTAAAGTACAGAATAATAAAATACATAATAGTAATTTACCAATGTGCAATAATAATGTACAAAATAATAAATAGTCTTGTAGACTATTGTACTATGAGACTGAGTTATAAAGGAATTACCCATTTCCCAGTTCATATTATGCTGCATTTCACAGTTTGCTGCTCACTGTTGCATTACGGAAGTCATCCACACTCCATACTCAAGGAGAAAAATGTGACACTTCCTTTCCTTCAGCTCAGAGGAGCGGGGAGAATGGATCGGGTGATTTGCCTGCATTGCAAGCGTCACTAAACTGCAGACATTCAGAGAAGTTGCTCATAGAGACTGCAGTGCAAACTTCATACTTGGAGATCTTGGCTGATAGGCTGTATCTTATGAGCTCCCTTGCACAAAGGATATGCCTCCTGCAGGATTTGATCTTCAGCAGCCTGTACAGATTTCTCTGTGCTAGCCTTGAATATCCCTGCCCCCTCTTATCATGGAGTCTCCATTCATTTAATAGCAATACCACAACACCCCCCACCCCCCATTTGTAGGGGAAATCCAGACACAAGGGTCACAGTGTAAGGACATGAAATATCCATTTTAAGACTGAAGAAACTTCTCTTTGCCCATAGAGTGGAGAACCACGGAAAGCAATGTCAAAAACATTGGATGAGTTAAATATGGTTTTCTTGACTAAAATAAACAAGGAATGAGATGAGAAACCCAGAGCTATTGAATTGAATACAGAAACCATACTACTGAATCGTTGGAGGAGCAACACCTCATATACCGTCTAGGTAGTCTCCAGCCCCTTGGTATGAACATAGAATTCTCCAACTTCCAGTAATTCCCTCCCCCTCCCTTCCCCTATCCCTATTTCACTCTGCCCCCTCCCCCATCTGCCTATCACCTCCCTCATGGTTCCGCCTCCTTCTACTACCCATTGTGTTTTCCCCTATTTCTTCTTCACTTTTACTGCCTATCACCTCCCCGCTTCCCCTCCCCCACCACTTAATCTTACCCTTTACAGGTTTTTCACCTGGAACCTACCAGCTTTCTCCTTCCCACCCTCCCCCCACCTTCTTTATAGGGCCTCTGCCCCTTCCCTCTTCAGTCCTGATGAAGGGTTCCAGCCCGAAACGTTGACTGATCCTTTCCACAGATGCTGTCCATCCTGCTGAATTCCTCCAGCGTGTTGTGAGTGTTGCTTTGACCCCAGCATCTGCAGAGTATTTTGTGTTTATAAAACCCAAAACTAAATTGACTGAAGCAACACACATCAAAGCTGCTGGTGAACGCAGCAGACCAGGCAGCATCTCTAGAAAGAGGTACAGTCGACTTTTTGGGCCGAGACCCTTCGTCAGGACTAACTGAAAAAAGAGTTAGTAAGAGATTTGAAAGTGGAAGGGGGAGGGAGAGATCCAAAATGATAGGAGAAGACAGGAGGAGGAGGGATGGAGCCAAGAGCTGGACAGTTGATTGGCAAAAGGGATATGAGAGGATCATGGGACAGGAGGCCCAGGGAAAGAAAAGAGGGAGGGGGGGAAAACCCAGAGGATGGGCAAGAGCTATAGTGAGAGGGATAGAGGGAGAAAAAGGAGAGTGAGAGAAAGAATGTGCGTATATAAATAACGGATGGGGTTCGAGGGGGAGGTGGGGCATTAGCGGAAGTTTGAGAAGTCAGTGTTCATGCCATCAGGTTGGAGGCTACTCAGACGGAATATAAGGTGTTGTTCTTCCAACCTGAGTGTGGCTTCATCGTTACAGTAGAGGAGGCCGTGGATAGAACTATCAGAATGGGAATGGGACGTGGAATTAAAATGTGTGGCCACTGGAAGATCCTGCTTTCTCTGGCGGACAGAGCGTAGGTGTTCAGTGAAACGATCTCCCATTCTGCATCAGGTCTCGCCAATATATAGAAGGCCACATCGGGAGCACCGGACACAGTATATCACCCCAACCGAAGTGAAGTGTCGCCTCACCTGGAAGGACTGTCTGGGGCCCTGAATGGTGGTGAGGGAGGAAGTGTAAGGGCATGTGTAGCACTTGTTCCGCTTACAAGGATAAGTGCCAGGAGGGAGATCGGCAGGGAGGGATGGGGGGGATGAATGGACAAGGGAACGATCCCTGCTGCGGAAAGCAGTGGGGGGGGGGAGGGAAAGATGTGCTTAGTGGTGGGATCCCGTTGGAGGTGGTGGAAGTTACAGAGAATTATATGTTGGACCCGGAGTCTGGTGGGGGGTAGGTGAGGACGAGGGGAACCCTATTCCTATTGGGGTGGCAGAAGGATGGAGTGAGAGCAGATATGCGTGAAATGGGGGAGATGCATTTGAGAGCAGAGTTGATAGTGGAGGAAGGGAAGCCCCTTTCTTTAAAAAAGGAGGACATCTCCCTCGTCCTGGAATGAAAAGCCTCATCCTGAGAGCAGATGCGGCAGAGACGGAGGAATTGCGAGAAGGGGATGACATTTTTGCAAGAGACAGGGTGAGAAGAGGAATAGTCCAGATAGCTGTGAGAGTCAGTAGGCTTATAATAGACATCAGTAGATAAGCTGTCTACAGAGATAGAGACAGAAAGATCTAGAAAGGGGAGGGAGGTGTCGGAAATGGACCAGGTAAACTTGAGGGCAGGGTGAAAGTTGGAGGCAAAGTTAATGAAGTCAACGAGCTCAGCATGTGTGCAGGAAGCAGCGCCAATGCAGTTGTCGATGTAGTGAAGGAAAAGTGGGGGACAGATACCAGAATAGGTTTAGAACATAGATTGTTCCACAAAGCCAACAAAAAAGCAGGCATAGCTAGGACCCATACAGGTGCCCATAGCTACACCTTTAGTTTGGAGGAAGTGGGAGGAGCCAAAGGAGAAATTATTAAGAGTAAGGACTAATTCCGCGAGACGGAGCAGAGTGGTGGTAGAGGGGAACTGGTTAGGTCTGGAATCCAAAAAGAAGCGGAGAGCTTTGAGACCTTCCTGATGGGGGATGGAAGTATATAGGGACTGGACATCCATGGTGAAAATAAAGTGGTGGGGACCAGGGAACCCCCTCCCACTTTCCAAATCTCTTACTAGCTCTTCTTCCAGTTAGTCCTGATTAAATCTCTCGGCCCGAAATGTTGACTGTACCTCTTCCTAGAGTTGCTGCCTGGCCTGCTGCGTTCACCAGCAACTTTGATGTGTGTTACTTGAATTTCCAGCATCTGCAGAATTCCTTGTGTTTGCGACTAAATTGACTGAATCCAGAGTAAACCTGGGTGAGCTGCCACTCTGCTGTAACCAAGTGTTGAATGGTGGAGAATTTTGGAACAGCTAACGAGTCTGTCTCTTCTCCTGTTTTCTTTGTTTCTGGAGAAGCGTTACTTCTTTGAAGAGACATCTGCAGAGATTACCCCTGCTGTGTTGTCTGCTGGGAGTTGAGAAAATTTGTTAAACATTCTTAGGGAAAGTCACACAGAAAATAGTGATGGCAGTTTCATACAAAGAAACACTTTGACAACTGACAACGATGCTGTGTGGGCTTCATAAATTATGTTCTCACTATAGTCATGTGATATTCATGAAGAACTTTCAGAGGATCTACTATGTTGTTCTAAAGCAAAGTTAAAGTCAACTAACAATTTCTGGCCCATCATCTTTATACGGTATCTCGGTGGGATGGTCTGTTTTGTATGTTGACTTGTTTTTGCTGATGCCTCTCTCCCTAGTACCCAATTGTGAACTATTCATACCCACATTACGTCAGATATATAACACATCTATAATCATTTAAACAAATGATTAGGCAGCTTTGTCCTACCCTGTGCAAACAAATGAAGCAAATCAAATAAGACTTTAGAACATGAGAATTTTTGAAGTAGAAACAGGAGGACACCAAATGGCCAATTGAAACAACTTTGCCTCTCAATAGTTTAAAGTTGGTCCACTCTCCACCCAATTCTACTTTTCTGACCTTGATTTGTTTGGAGCAGAAGATTCCAAAGATTTTCTAGTGTCTGCATAAAAATGTTTATACACCTCACTCCTAAATGGCTGATCTCATTTTCTCACCTAATAGAGCACCTACTTTATCAATCTCTTGGAATTAGCAATCAATAAGGTCATCTCTCTTTTGTCCAAACTCTTTCACTACTGGGAAATCTGAATTACTGGTCAAGGGACAAGCATATTGAATCTTCTCCAAAGCAAAAATATCTTTCCATTCTTTTGCCTGGAGATCAAATATAGACACAGCTCCAGATGTGGCTTTTCTAAAGAATAAAGACTTCCAAAGCTCTGAAATATTCTCCCCCTGCCCCTCCAATTTCACCACCTCGTTGATCCAACATTGGTCTTTAAACTTAATTGCTCCTAATTTATGTTAAGATTTGCTGAGTTTCACTCCTGAACAGTACCTTATAATATTTTTACTATGTTAGATTCATTGTAGAAATGAAAGCTATTAACATAACTTATTATACTAATCCTGTATAATAATCACCTTTTGATGGTCATTACTCCTTCCCTTTTACTTTATTTACTTCTTTCAGGATCTGGAAATTGCTGATAAGGACAGCATTTATTGTTCATTGCTAATTGCCCTTAAGCAGGTGACGGAGTGCTGCCTCCTTGAGCCACTGCATCCTTCATGTAAAAATGCTCTCACTGTGCTGACAGGTTGCTGGGTTTAGTAAGGTGGGGTGTAGTTACTTCAACATATATAACCATACTGTTAAAAGGAATGGAAATGTATTTCTAAACCAGAATGGTGTGAGATGCAGAGGGCAGCATGCAGGTAAAGTTTGTGGGGGGGCAGGTAGTGCCAAGGAAACAGGTAGACTGCAGAAGGACTTAGGAGAATAGGCAAGAAAGTGGCAAATGAAATACAATGTTGGAAATGTATGGTCATGCACTTTAGAAGAAATAAATGTGCACACTATTTTCTAAATGGGGAGAGAATCCAAAAATTTGAGATGCAAAGGGACGTGGGAGTTCTTGTGCAGAACAAACTAAATGTTAACTTGCAGGTAGAGTCAGTGGTGAGGAAGGCAAATGCAATGTTGGTATTCATTTCAAGATATCTAGAATGCAAAAGCAGGGACATTATGCTGAGGATTTATGAGGCACTGGTCAGGCCCAACCTTGAATATTATGAACAGTTTGGGCTCCTCATCTGAGAAAAGATGTGCTGGCATTGAAGAGGGTTCAGAGGAGGTTCACAAGGATGATTCCGAGAATGGAAGGGTTATCATACGAGGAATGTTTGATAGCTCTGGGTCTGTACTTGCTGGATTTTAGAAGGACGAGGGGGGAGCTCAGTGAAATCTTTAGAATGAGGAAATGCCTAGACAAGGTAGATGTGTAAAGGATGTTTTCCATGGAGGATTCTAGGACAAGAGGGCCTCAAGATACAGGGGTGTCCATTTAAAACAGAAATGCAGAGAAATTTCTTTATCAACAGGGCGGTGAATTTGTGAAATTTACCACAAGCAGCTGTGGCGGTAGGGTCGTTGGGTGTTTTTAAGGCAGAGCTTGATAGGTTCTTGATTGGACATGGCATCAAAGGTTATGGGGAGAAGGTCAGGGAGTGGGGCTGAGGAGAGGGAGAAAAAGGATTAGCCATGATTGAATGGTGGAGCAGACTCAGGGGTTGAATGGCCATCTATCATGCCTGATTTATTATCCACCCCGATCCGTTTCTCTTGCCTTCCTGAATTAGAGGACAGGCCAGAGTCCCAAGTCTCCACTCCACGTTCAAAGGATAGCAACATGGATATGCGGACATCCGTAGGGCAAGCTGGGATGTCCAACTGGATATCAGACCAGCAGACTAGTGCAGACAAAAGCTGATGTCTCTCCAGGTTCAGCGAGTTGTCGGTGGGTTCCATAGTTAGAGATCCCTGTAGGCAGCTGCTGGTGAAAGCTGTCGGTCTGAGAGGCAGTTTTATCACCTTAACTACCTATGATAATTATTGTAATCAGTAAATTTCAAAGTATGTTATTACTTGAATTGTGTTGTGTTAGTTTCACGATTGAGGATAATACTCTGGCACGGAAGGAAAATTTGCCAATGGACAAAAAGTAGGGATGGGAGCAACAGGCAAGATGCCAGATGAATGTGATAGATCAGGCAGCATCACAGTTGACCTTGGGCGATGATATCATCATGATAGGTTATTAAAGAACCGCATGTATTGTCTTTGAAAATCTCTTACAATTTATAGAAGGCATGTGAAGGAGTTTATCACTTGCTGTGAACATAGGTTTTGTACATCAACTGCAGTCTTTTGTATAATCAGTTCAAATTGGTCACTAAAGTATACTCACAAGGGTTCAGACAATGGTTCCATGATTAAAAGTGCTGTTATCATGTATTTGTACTTAGCAATTCCATCTTTCTCCTTCAGAGGTTTTGGTGAGAAATGAATTCAGGAGGTGTATGATTATACACTACTTTGTAAAAGGTCAAGCTGAACCTAAATGCCACTTTAAAACTATTACCTCTACATTCACTTTAATTATTGAATTTCACAACCTGTTTCTCTCGTTGCATCTGCAGTTTTGACAAAAGGATACTGACCTGAATCACCAGTTTGAATTGAGGGATGAATTGAATACAAGACCTTTTTCATAAGGAGCATCAATTTCTTCACCACCTTATCAGCCTGCACTGGTACCTTCAGGAATCCATGAAGTTGTACACCAGGATCTTTTTCCTTTTCAATACTTCCTACAGCTGAGCATTCATTGTGTATGTCCTACTGTTATTCGTCTTCCTGAAGCGTTTTACCTCATGATGCGCTTTATGAAGCCCAAATGAAGGGTCTCAGCCTGAAATTTTAGCTGTTTATTCTAATGTTGCTGCCTGACTTGCTGAGTTCCTCCAGCATTTTGTGTGTGTTGCTTTGGATTTCCAGCATCTACAGATTTTCTCTTGTGTTTACCTCATACCTATCAGGATAAAATTCCATTTTATCAATTATCAATATCAACTGTTCTCTTAAGACTATTCTTCTCTCTGCCAACAATGCTACCACTTTTTATGATTATGAGTAATATTCTGGCCAGGATTGAAGATTTACCAGTGGATGAAGAGTAGGGATAAAAGCAGCACAGGAACTCAGTGTGTCTGGGAGCATTGGTGCAGCAAGGCAGTTGTCGATAAGAGTAATTTTCAGGCTGGGGAGATGCATACATCAGTGCTAGAGCCTTTGCTGTTCCCAGTATGTATTGATGATTGAAATGAGAGAAAAAGTATAGAGTATCTAAATTTACAAACAGTACAGTACTAGGTGGACGTGTAGGCTCTGAGGAGGATGTAAGGAACTCTGGAACAGATAAGTGAATGAAGAAGGAGATAGAAAATTTAATTTAATATGGAAACACATTATGTCAACTACTGTCAGAGAAAAGAAATTGGAAGATGGAGTATTTTCAAATGATGAGAGATTAGAAAGTGTTGGTATTCAGAGACTTGTCAACGCATATCACTAAAAGTTAGCATGTAGGTAGAGCAAGCAATCAAGAAGGAAAATGCCACAATGGCCTCTGATACAAGAGGATAATGGTATGAGGCGCTTTCGTTCCGTTACACAGAGCCCTGGTGAGACTGCATTCTGCATTATCACATACAGGCCTGGTCACTCTACTAAATGAATAAGAATTATTTTTCTAGACCAGTGAGATTGAAAATTGCATTGGAAACAACATTTTGGGCACTGGACCACTTGATTGATGCTACTTGGGGAGTTTCATGATGGAAAAAAGGTATTAGCAGAAAAGAAAGCCCTATTGAAAAGTCAGGAGTCAAATTTCTGACAGGTGCTAAGAGGTCCCTAAATAGTTTCAATTTTTACTAATGATAAAGAAACTGTTTTTTTTTTATTTGGACAATGCCATTTAGTTTCATAGCTGTGTGGCAGAATTTCTACATCTTAATTGTTTGCTACAATTTTGAGAATGGAGTGAGCTGACTTTAGCACTTGGTCATTAACTTTCAGGTGATGTGAAGTAACACCAGTCCTAATGAATGGTCTTGCCCCAAAGCATCAACTGCTTCTTTCCCTCCATAGATGCGGTCTGACTTTCTGAGTTCTATCAGCGTTTTGTGTGCGTTGCTCAAGAATCCCATCACCAAGTTCCCCAAAAGAAATAATGCATTCTCCGTCCATAGATGAGCAGCTGGTGCATATGGTTATATGACCACTGATGCCGGGCAGACAATGTCTAAGGAATACTGATAACGGCTGAGGTCCCCCATCTTGTAAAGACACTTGCCCTGAAGAAGGCAATGGCAAACGACTTCTGTAGAAAAAGTTGCCCAGAACAACCATACTCATCGAAAGACCATGATGGCACATCTCTTATGACATGGCATGTAACAACTGAGTGATCCACGGATTTTCTGACTATGGGTTAACGAATACGTTATTGGGTTTAGACCAGTCCTCTGAGCAGAGATGAGACTTTGAGCCAGGCATTGATAGCTTTGTTCAGTTACTGTATGAACAGAGGATAGTGCATTTACAGAGGCAATGGGCAAATTGTAGAAGGGAGTCAGTACAGAGCTGGAGGTGTAGACAGCCAAGCAGCTTAAACCTCACCAAGGCAGCAATGGAAACAGAAAGTAAACCAGATCCTTCCCTTCATTCCTGACCTTCCCAATATATTGAATTGCCTTCTGCATGACAATTAAGGCCAATCTCTCCAACTAGATCCCCATCAGGCACATATTAATGGCAGTCCCAATTATTGTTACTGAATTTCTTTGAGCTTGTTCTGGCACCCTTGAGGCAAGGCCAGGCTGAAGTGACAGAAAGGAAAGACACCACTCACTTGGAATACTTTATAGTTTTGTCTCGCTTACAATGCATATTTATTTTGGTACCAACCCAAAAGAAACAACTAAAGTAATAACCACTGTGCTTTATTTCTCCTGTCATTTCAGTTTTTTTTTTCATTATTATGAATTAGCCAAGTTTCAGCAATGCATCAATACACGGCATTCGCTCGTGGACTTTCTAAGTTATCTAACTAGCTATTACCATTGAGTTTGTAGTGTGGACCTTTAAGTATTCATTGTGCCTATACATTGGGCAAAGTACGCAGAGTGCCAACCTGCCTGGACGTGAGGTTTATGGTGTGCACCTGTCCAGATGCAGGGCCCAAGTGTGCCCACCTGCCTTGGAGAACCTTCCCCAAACGTGGCCTTTGTACCCTTTGCTGTCAAAAGCTTCTTAACCATATTAACATAAATACTTAGAGCAATACAGCATTTACACTAATCCAATACTAATCCCATTTCATTCTCTGCGCATTCCCATCACCTTTCACCAGATTCTACTCCACACCTGAAACTGGAACACCCTGTGGAAATTCACACAGTCACTGGTAGGACGTGCAAAATCTCCGCCGGCAGTACCTGAGGTCAGGATTGAACATGGATCTCAGAAGTTGTGAGGCAGCAGTCCAACTGTTTGTGACACCATGCTGCCTGAATGCATAATAAACCCAAGCAATTTCATTTCAACACTGTTCACATAAACTTAAATAATTGAAAAACTAACACCAAAATCACCTTAAAATAAAAACGGCTCAATAAAGCGATAATTACAAGTGATTAGGAAATCTAACAAAAGGTGTTTACTTATTACTGAAGAGTTGAATATAAAGTGGGTAGGTTATTCTTTAACTGCATATGACATTGGTGAGACTGCAACTGGAAAATCCTCTGTATTGTCGGTCTCCTTTTGTAAATGTATTGGAAGAAGTTCAGAGAAGATTTATTGAACTAATACCTGGAATATGTGGATGCCTTGGACAGATTGGTTAAGACTAAGGCTGTATATGCCAGAGTTTAAAATCATGAGAAGGAACATATAGGACGCTGAGAGGATTTGACAGAATGCAGAAATATATCAGTGCTGTCCCAATTCTGCTCACCAGACCTAGCAGTATCTAGCAGTAAAGTGCCGTCCTTTTTACCTACCATGGGAGTTCTCTGGAGTCATTTTGGTAGCAGTTTACATTCCACTTCAGGCCAATGTCAATCAGGCTTTAGATGATCTGCGCAATGGGATCAACATGCACGAAACAGAGCACTCTAATGCCTTCACCATTGTTTTGGGAAGATTTTAGCCAGGCCAGTCTGAAAAAATCACTGAACAACTACCAACAACAGATCCCTTGCAATACCAGAGGAAACAACACACTGGACCATTGCTACACCGCCATCAAGAATGCCTACCGTGCTATTCCACGCCCTCACTTTGGGAAGTCTGATCACCTGGCTGTACGTCTACTCCATGAGTATAGGCAGAAGCTGAAGACTGCAGCACCAGCAGTGAGGACCAAGAAGGTTTGGACAAGGGAAGCACAGGAGAGCCTACAGGACTGCTTTGAATCAGTGGACTGGACTGTATTCAGGGATTCATCTTCAAACCTGGATGAGTGTGCTGCAATTGTTACCGACTTCTTTAAAACCTGTGTGGATGAGTGTGTGCCCACAAAGACATACTATACATTCCCAAACCAAAATCCATGGATGAACCAGGAGGTACGTCGTCTGCTGGAGGCTAGATCGGTGGCATTCAAGTCTGGCAACCCAGGCCTATACCAGAAAACTGGGTATGATTTGCGGAGGGCTATTTTAAAGGTGAAGAGACAATTTTGAATGAGGTTGGAGGTGACATTGGATGCATGGCAACTCTGGCAGGGACTGCAAGTCATTACTTCCTACAAAGCGAAACCCAACAGCATGAATGGCAGCGATGCTTCACTACCAGATGAACTCAATGCCTTCTATGCACGCTTTGAAAGGGAGAACACAACTACAGCTGTGAAGATCCCTGCTGCACCTGATGACCCTGTACCTCCATCTCAGAGGCCAATGTTAGGCTGTCTTTAAAGGGAACGAACCCTCTCAAGGCAGAAGGTCCTGATGGAGTACCTGGTAAAGCTCTGAAAACCTGTGCCAACCAACTAGTGTGAACACTCAAGGACATTTTCAACCTCTCACTGCTATGGGTGGAAGTTCCCACTTGCTTCAAAAAGGCAACAATTATACCAGTGCTTAAGAAGAATAATGTGGGCTGCCTTAATGACTATTGCCCGGTAGCACTCACATCGACAGTGATGAAATGCTTTGAGACTAGACTAGACTAGACTGATCTCCTGCCTCAAGAAGGACCTGAACCCATTGCAATTTGCCTATCACCACAATAGGTCAATGGCAGATGCAGTCTCAGTGGCTCTCCACACGGCTTTAGGCCACCTGGACAACACAAACACCTACGTCAGAATGCTGTTCATTGCCTATAGCTCAGCATTTAATACCATCATTCCCACAATCCTAATTGAGAAGTTGCAGAACCTGGGCCTCTGAACCTCCCTCTGCAATTGGACCCTCAACTTCCTAACCGGAAGATCACAATCTGTGCAGATTGGTGACAACATATCCTCCTCGCTGACGATCAACACTGGCACACCTCAGGGGTGTGTGCTTAGCCCAATGCTCTACTTTCTATATACCCATGACTGTGTGGCTTGGCACAGCTCAAATACCATCTATAAATTTGCTGACAATACAACCATTGTTGGTAGAATCTGAGGTGGTGATGAGAGGGTGTACAGGAGTGAGATATGCCAACTAGGGAAGTGGTGCTGCAGCAACAACCTGGCACTCAGTGTCACTAAGACAAAAGAGCTGATTGTGGACTTCAGGAAGAGTAAGATGAAAGAACACAGACCAATCCTCATAAAGGGATCAGAAGTGGAGAGAGTGAGTAGTATCAAGTTCCTGGGTGTCAAGATCTCTGAGGACCTAACCTGGTCCCAACATATTGATATAGTCATAAAGAAGGCAAGACAGCAGCTATACTTTATTAGGAATTTGAAGAGATTTGGTATGTCAACAAATGCACTCAGAAACTTCTATAGATGTACCGTGGAGAGCATTCTGTCAGGCTGCATCACTGTCTGGTATGGAGGGGCTGCTACACAGGACCGAAAGAAGCTGCAGAAGGTTGTAAATCTAGTCAGCTCCATCTTGGGCACTCGCCTACAAAGTACCCAGGACATCTTTAAGGAGCGGTGACTCAGAAAGGCAGCGTCCATTATTAGGGACCTCCAGCGCCCAGGGCATGCCCGTTTCTCACTGTTACCATCAGGTAGAAGGCACACACTCGGTGATTCAGGAACAGCTTCTTCCCCTCTGCCATCTGATTCCTAGATGGACATTGAATCTTTGGACACCCCTTCACTTTTTTTTAATATACAGTATTTCTGTTTTTGAACGTTTTTAAAAATCTACTCAATATACGTATACTGCAATTGATTTACTTATTATTATTTTATTTTATTTTATTTATGTTTATTATTTTTTCTCTCTCTTCTAGATTATGTATTGCATTGAACTGCTGCTGCTAAGTTAACAAATTTCATGTCACATGCCGGTGACAATAAACCTGATTCTGATTCTGGTTCTGA
This sequence comes from Mobula birostris, assembly GCF_030028105.1. Classification (NCBI taxonomy): domain Eukaryota; kingdom Metazoa; phylum Chordata; class Chondrichthyes; order Myliobatiformes; family Myliobatidae; genus Mobula; species Mobula birostris. The sequence goes on from NC_092387.1 coordinate 42,758,506, forward strand.
ATGGGCATGGAGTGGATGTTCTTTCTTGTGGGACAAGCTACAATCTTCTTAGACAGCACCTTTTAAGTCCATGACCAGTTAACCTCCAGAAGGACAAGGGCAGCAAAAGCATGGGTATGCCCCAACTGAGAGGTTTTCTCCCAGCCACATAACATCCTGACCACGAACTACTGTATGTTACCGTTCCTTCACCATGGCTGGGTCAGAATCCCGCAAATCTCCCTTAACAGTACGGTGGGGATACCCACACCTCAGCCACTGCAGCAGTTCAGAAAGGCAGCTCATTATCACCTTCTCAGGGATAATTAGGGATGGGCAATTAAATCCCAGCTCTGCCAGCAAAGCCCATGTGTCTTGAATGAATATCTCCTTGAACACTAAAACTGAATAAAATATGCACCATATCTGTACATGTGATGTTTCTCACTGCTGGGTGTCTCTTGTTCTGTGCAAAGGTATGTCACTCAGCACATCGAATAGATGCTGAAACGTCTTCAGATGTTGGATTTATCAAGTATTTTAATTAATTAAAGTGTTACAAATGCTTGGATTTGATTTGCTTTTGTTAAATGACATTTTGTTCATATTTAGTACTAAATCAAATCACTCCTACAAGTTACGAATGATGGATTATTTACATTATCAGTTAATGCTGACTTTATTGGGAACCTTGATAAAATAAGGATATTTCCTCTTGTGAAAGATCTAGAACTTGGGGTTACTGTTTCAAATAAGGGATCTCCCTTTTAAGATGAATGAGTTAAACTCTTTTCCTCAAAGGATGTTGGAAGCAGTTGCTGTGACTACTTTTAAGATAGAGATAGATAAACTCTTCATTAATGGTTGTCTTTTGAGGAAAGGTTGGATAAAGCTAAGTCTGTATCTACTGGAGTGTAGAACATGAAGGGTTACTAAGGGGAGGTGGGAGCATGGATTTGAAAATGTGATCAGATCAGCCATGATCTTGTTATTGACAGAACAGGTTTGAGGGGCTGAGTGGCATCCTTTTGATTTGTATATCTATATGTTACATAATTAAATGACCAAGAAACTCATCTCGGACTTCCAACCAGGTACAGGTATTGATTTTAACCAACGTTTTGATGACAAACTCTGCCATCTGCCAGGGATGATGCCGAGGCATATCTCATCTGGTAGAATACATATCTCTGTCGTCCATCCCTCCTTGTTGGTTTGTCCTCATCCAATCAGGTTTGCACTGTCCCACCTTCTTTACAATTGAATTCCAGTTCTTACTTAGAGCGAGACCTCGTCTTTGTTAAAATTTGTTAAGGCCTGCATCAAGGAGTACAGGAGGTGAAGTCATCAGTAGCGGAACATTGCATTTGCTATGGCCATAGGATTGATTTCAACGGCACAAAACCATAGTGCCGTGCCAATGGCTTTTGGGACCGTCAGGTGAAGGAAGCCGATGAAATAAAACTAGAGAAAACTAATTTTAACAAAGATGAAGGTCGTGCTCTAAGTAAGAACTGGAATTTGATTGTAAACAAGGTGGGACAGCAGAAACCTGATTGGATAAGAAACATCCAATCAGGATGGATGAACGATGGGGGTATAAATACCACCAGACGAGATTTGCCTAGGCATCATACCTGATGAAGATGGCAGAGTTTGTCATCAAAACATTGGTTAAAATTGATACTGGGTACCTGGTTGGAAGCCTGAGAAGAGTTTATTCATCATATACGCCGGGAAAGCATGAGATCCATAATTAACTGACTTGCATGTAGAACCTGCAGAACCGTGGTGATGCTACAGGAGTGACCAGGGTTTCCAGAGGAGCCAAGTACAAAATGAATCAAGCCCCTTCCTTCGCACATTGCTCCACACTTAACACATTGATGAGGGCAATGGCGGAGTGGGAGGTCAGTTGTACCAGCAACCAGACCTCCAGGTCACTTCAGATCTCATCTGTGTATGAGAGTTGAGAACAAGCTGATCTGGCAGCTCCTGTTAGTCAGAGTACCCCATGGAATTGTTCTCTGTCACTCAGCTTAATTTAGCTCTGCTTAATACACTGTGAGCAGTGCCACTGGTTGGCAGTTTGATCCCGTGCTACTGTCACCTACAATAATAGGCGTTTGTAAATCAGTAATGCATTTATATGGTTCTCTGTGTTAGACTGCTATTCAGGGAATGTAGGCCACCACTTTGTGTGAATGAGCTAGTCTTACATCACTCCACACACATAATACTATTGTTCCCACGGCAAAGCTCGTTTAGATGATCAACTGGAGAAATTAGCTCACCTTGATCCAAAGTGTATCTGCTGTTGGTCATTCACGTTCCATCCAGGTTCTCCTCCGTTCCCTGTTCAGTGGTGGTCTAAGTGTGAGGAGAACATTCTGGGCAGGTCCTAGCCCAGCATCAGGAAACCCACTTGGGCCAGTCTCCCATGAGCCCCCTTCTCAGGCTCTACCCCCAGAACCAGCCCTCATTTCACCCCCCAACCCTCAACTCCAAGTCCTCATTAGGAGAAAGGCGGTTCAGAGAGTCAGTAACTTTGAAGTCCTTGGCATTACCATATCAGAGGATCCACCTGAATGCCATCACTAAGAAGGCACAACTGCACCTCTACTTTCTTAGAAGTTTGGGCAGATTCAGCAGATTCCAAAACTTACAAAAAAAATTCTATAGATGCACATCAGAGAGTATCCTGACTGGTTATGTCACAACCTGATATGGAAACACCAATGCCCAGAAATAGAAAATCTACAAGAAGTGCTGGATGTAGCCCTTCCTATCCTTGAGCAGAATTTACAAGGAGCATTTCACAAGAAAATAGCAACCATCATCAAGCACTCACATCATCCAGACCATGCTCTCTTCTCACTACTACCATCTGGCAGGTGATACAGGAGACTTAGGTCCCTCACCACCACGTTCAGGAACAGTTATTACCCTATAATCAACAGGCTCCTGAACCAGTGTGGATAACTTCACTCACCTCATCACTGAACAGGCTCTAGAACCTAGAGACTTACTTTCAAGGACTCTACAACTCAGTATTATTTATTTACTATTTTTTTTATTTATTATATACATAATTTATCCTCTTTTGCACATTGAATGTCTTTGTTAGGTATAGTTTTTCATAAATTCTACTGTATTTCTTTACTTTCCTGTAAATGCCAACAAGAAAACAAATCTCAGTGTAGATTATGGTGACATTAATGTGCTTTGATAATAAATTTACTTTGAACTTTAAACTCTGCAGTTCATATCCATAAACAATACTCCCCAAATTCACCAATTCTTTAAGATTTGAGCTCTCTGCCCAATCCATCCACTAAAGCATTGCTTACAACTCCCAAATCACTAACACTCCCACCCCACAAATGACAACCTCATATCCTACCGCTAGTCTTCAGCAGTTGGTACTAACTCCGAGCCCCACTTCTAATATCCATCTCTCCCCATCCGACCTAACCCAAATTCCTCGCCTTCCCTCGCGTGACCCACCCACTCCAGACACTTAGATTACTGTACAGTCTCGGTGCAGCACACAGGGAGACCTTTCACCAGTGTGAGGCCGGCTCAGTGGTATTTGACACCTGGGCTTCAGTTACTGACCTATAGTCAACATATTCTTTGCCTCATAATGCAGGGACTGAGGAAAGGACCCATGGAAGTACTCAGGGATTTCTTATAAGTGCAGAGTGTAAGCTTTGCTTTGATGAGGTGAATCCAGTAGGGATTCCATTGCCCACAAGTCCTGAGTTAGACATTCATACAAAAGAAGTCAATAAAGCTCATCCTGACCTAGCTCCCACACACATTTACCTTCATAACTGATCAAACATTTCACACGCAGGGATGATCACTTTGTAAAGTGTTCAACCCTCATCCTCTGTGATTTTACGGCATGAGTGAACGGCGAGCTAACTTGAATGTAATAATTGAAGCCATTTTGCCACCTGTCAAGTGCAGAGTGCTGTCAAAACTAGTAGGCGCATTACAGGAACACCCTGAGGCATGGCTGTTCTTTTGTGAATTCTCTGCCTCTTTCATCAGAGCAGACTTATGTTTGTCAGACAGGGAATTACCGTTCCATTTTCTGGAAGTGGCTCCTACTTTTCAAGATTGGAAACCCAATGAACTTTAATGTTTGGCAAATTTATGACTCTTTTTCAGTGCCAGGATAATTAAGGGTTGACACAGCTCAACAAGATAAATCATGATGATAAAAAATACATTCTATATAACTTAAAATGATAGATTTTGATGCTACTCCAATAATCTGGCCCATGTCAAATTGGTTGCGGTGCGTACCTGCTTTGATGAACTAACCCTTGAAGATCCAAAGTTGAACACAGTATTGGAGTCTAAATATCTTAATTGTTAATGCTTGTGGGTTGGTGAGATTATTTGGAGATCAGTGTGCTGTTTACACTGGTGCAGTGTGCTCAGGATTTCTCCCTGATGCTTCAGCTACAAAGTCCAAATGTTATATTTGCAATTAAAGAAATGAGTAAGCATGTGTCTCTTGGAGACATTCCAAGACTTCTGTCTTCATTGAGAGACAGAACATGGTAACAGACCCAACGGGCCTCTGGCTGCACGCCAATGATTGTCCACCATTTTACACTTACCCTGCTCTAACACATTTTATTTCCTCCATCCCCCAAAGTCCCATCAACTAGCCCAGATTCCACCACTCACATACCAAGCCAGTTAGCCTAACGATTCACATGTCTTCTCCAAGTATCATCACCTTGTTGTGGTGGAAAGGCTTGTGTATTCCCGAGGTCGCAGGAACGATGCTGTTTGGAGTTTGGCCATCTGGTGCTTAGCTTCTGGTAGGGCCACCCCTGGCAGTAAGATCAGGGGGGAAGGTTCCAGACAAATAGCAATTCAACCAAGACTTCAGTGATGGAGCTGGCAGAAGATGATGACATGTCACAATGAAGGCAGAGGGAGGCTGTGGCAATCAAGGGTTCCCAGTTGCCTTGCATTCTATGCCACTAGATCCTGACGCTGATCTGTCAAGGACCATGTAGTGACTGCCCATGCACCAGCTTCCCCATGTTAAACAAAGTCACGCAAAGGCATTCTCCATTAAAGGAGTCCACTGTAACTAGGTGGATCTTGGATTGTCCTCTCCAACTACCTGAGGATACACCAATAGCCAACCCCTTAGGAGAACATCATGCTCAACTCAAGTGATCACACTACCATATGTCTTATTGGGATGTGAGAAGAAACCAAAACACCCAAAGGAAACCCTTTCAGTCACTGGGAGAATAAGCAATCTTCACACGGACAACACCAGAAGTTAGGATTGAACCTGGGTTGCTGGAGCTGAGAGGCAGTTGCTTTATTAGCTGCACATCTGTATCAGTGTGTCCTCTGTGGCATTGCTCCTTTGTCAGGTCGTACAATGTTTGCATGGGAAAAGAGCAGGGAGTCTTGAACAATGTGTTGTGGTCTTGTTAAGTGATGCTGATTTGCTTTAAGGCCAGAAGATGTTGAATATGATATCATGCATCGGGCAAAAGAATAGGCTCTATTTGTTCATTTATTCACCCTGTTTAACAACACAGTGCAGAGTAGACCCTTCAGCTCTTCGAGCCATGCTGCTTCCAGCAAATCTGACAAACCGATTAACCCTAACCTATTCTCTGGACAAATTATAATGGCCAATTAACCCACCCGGTATGTCTTTGGATTCTGGGAGGAAACCAGAGGGCCTGGGAAAAAAAGCACACGCGTTCCACGGAGAGGACATAAAGAGACTCCTTACCGAATGACACCAGAATTGGGCTCCAAACTCCGAATGCCCGAGGTGTAATAGCATTGCCCGATCCGTGGTTGGTGGTCTGTCATATGCAGGGGATCTTATTCAGTTTCACTTCAGCGAGTGGAGCTAAGAATAATGGGTGGATCACCCAATACTCCCCATTTAGAACAGCCACCCAAGGCAACCCTCTTCCCCAGCATATTGAAACTGTTGGAATGTAGAACAAATAATCTGCTGGAGGAACTCAATGGGTTGAGCACCTTCCATGGAAGGAAAGGAATTGTCAATGTTTTGGTGGAAAACCTGCATCAAAATAGGCCCTCTAGTACTGGGTTCCTCTAGTACTTTGTTTGATATCTAAAGTTTTGCTGTGCAGCTCAGTTTAGCAGGGGATAGGTTTACAGAACACGGGCAAGCAATGCTTAAAATAACTTTAGGTAGTTGGTGTAAGTAATTGCAAAGAATCTTGCTGGGTAATTGGATGGGACTGTTAACATTTCAGTGTGATTATGATTTTGTATGCACAAGAAAATACCATTGCTTTAAAATGGTATAAATCCTGGAAGCATAAAAAAATGGAACGCATTAATAAAAGCAACAATGCTTGCCATACATAATGATATGAATTTCCTTCGCAACTTCCAGAATAAAAGGGCAGATCATTATAAGATGATGTCACGCAATGTACAGAGCACTCTGGTTAATATTCTGAATGATTGCTTCCTCCCAGTATTCACAGGAGATTATGTTGTGTCCACACACATTCATAGCTCAAGTAATTTAATGATTTTCATATAAATGAGATGCCAGCCTGCTGATAGGGTTTAAACAAATATATTTTCAGAAAGAGCTAGTATTTATCCCCAAGTATGAAAGACTTGTGGAAAGATTTGTGAGGCTGTGACAATATTGTAATGGAGTTACCAGTTGTTGGAATAGATCAGTAGATAACAAACTGTTCATAATGATGATCATTATCAACAAGCAACAAAACCAAGCACCGGCAACTATAGACATATAAGTTTTATTTCAATCCCATATAATTTTCAGGGCAATTATCAGAAATAAGCAATAAAGAGAATCTGACAATTATTGCCAGATAATTATTTCCAGAATGTTTGACAGTTAACAAGGAAAGTCAATAAAGGGGAGAAAAAGTGACAAATCCAACGAGCAGAAAAGTCCAGCATCCAAACCTCTATTTTCAGAGTCCGTTTGATTAATTTTCAATATTTTTAATCTCAAAGCTGTAGGATTCCAGTAAAATGGGTGAAAGTCCAGTTGGGTACAAAAGGATTGAGATTTTAGAGGAATTATTTTGACACAGATGTAGCTTTAAGCAACAGATTAAAAATAATAATGTGACATTCATGCACTGAAATGGGAACACAGAGACTATAGTGAATATACACACAGTGAGCAGTTTTGTTATGTATCTCCGGTGAGTGTGTGTTCGTGGTCTTCTGCTGCTGTAGTCCATCCACTCCAAGGTTCAATGTGCTGAGCATACAGAGATGTTCTTCTGCACATCATTGTTGTAAAACACGGTTATTTGAGTTACAGTTTCCTCCTTGTCAGCTTGAACCAGTCTGGCGATTCTCCTCTGACCTCTCTCATTAACAAGGCATTTTTGCCCACAGAACTGCTGCTCACTGGATATATCTTGTTTCTTGCACAATTTTCTGTGAACTCCAGATAATGTTGTGCATGAAAATCCCAGGAGATCAGCAGTTTCTGGGGTACTCAAACCACCCCATCTGGCATCAACAATCATTCCACAGAGGTCACTTAGATGACATTTCTTCCCCATTCTGATGTTTGGTCAAACAACAACTGAACTTCTTGATAATGTGTGCATGCTTTTATGCAATGAGTTACTGCCACATGATTGGTTGGCGAGATATTTGCATTTATGAGCAGGTGTACAGGTGTACCTAATTGGCCACTGGATGTATCAATATATTGACTGTCATTGTTGGTGATGTCACAATTTGCATCGAATTAAAATTGTGATACAGCCATCTGGCCCCAGAGGTTGGCTCCACAGGGGCATGGTGGCTTCCTGCCACACCTTCTCCCTGCCCACTTCCCTGTGTCCTGCCAAGGATCCCCATTAATCACACTTTATTTTTGGGGTGCGCACCTTGCAAGAAAAGCCAGTAACTTGTTGTCTGTCTCTGATTATGTTGAGAAGGAGGTGGACAATGACCATCCTGAACCATTGCAATCCTGTGGATGTTTCCAGAGTAGTGGTGGGTTAGGATGCCCTGGTCTAGACCTGGGCAACTGACAACATATTTCCAGGTCAGGGTGGTATACAGCTCAGAGTGACAGCTGGCATATGTGAATGCTTTCATGTGCCTATAGCCCTTGCCTTTCTCAGTGGCAAAAGAGATTGATCGGGAGGTGCAGTCCATGGAGGCATGGTGTGCTGGTGGTGGAGAGAATGATTGTTTAGTGAGATGGATGATATTAAGATCCTTTGGGTTATTGAAGCTGCAGGTGGAAACAAGCAGAGAGCCTTCTAACTCATGTGCCTTGTAGACGGTAGATAGGTGATGGAGGGTCAGGAGGTGAGTCACCTTTCAAAGGGTACTTATCCTCTGACCTGCTCTCATGACCACCATATGGCTGGTCCAGATGAATTTCTGGTCAGTGGTGACCCTAGCATGTTGGCACACGTAGCAATAGTAATTCACTGAATAACAAGGACAACTGATTTGATCTTCCCTTGTAACAGTTCATCATTGTCTAGTACTTGTTAAATGGTAATATTACTTGCCACTGATTGAACGTCGTCCCCATGCTGTTTCACGCATGCATCGACTGCTTCATTTGAAGAGGTGCTCAGAATGGAATCAAACATCAGTGAGTATTCCAACTTCAATCTCATTATGCATGGCACTCTTTGATGAACTAATTCATTAATATCCTGGGGCTGGGCTGATTAACCTCCAACGGCCACAGCTATCTCCCATTGTGTGAGGTGTGGCCAGCCTTTGGAATGATTTCCTCTGGGTGCCCATTGACACCAGTTTCATCCAGCCCTTTCTTTCCCTGACGTCAAAGCAGTCATGCCCACCCCATTACTCAATTTCAGCTCTTTAAACCACCCTCTACAACTAGATCCTTGACTTCTTGACAAATAGACTGCAATCAGTAAGGATATGTAGCAACACTTCCTCCACAAGGTTGCATCCTCAGCTCCCTACTCCATGCCCTGTATACTCATGACTGCATGGCAAGCTTGCAGATGATTCAACCACTTTGGGCCATATCTCAAATAAAAATGAGTCGGAGCACAGGAAGGAGTCAGAGAGTTTAGTGACGTGGTGTCATGACAACAACAGTTCCCTCAATGTCAGCAGAACAAGGAGCTGACCATTGACTTCAGGAAGGGGGGTCTGTGCACGTGCCCTTGTCCTCACCAGTGATGCTGAGGTTAAGAGGGTTGACAGCTTTAAGTTTCTTTTACTGAACATTACCTGTCCTGGTCTAAACATGTAGACACAATGACTAAGAAAGCTCACTAACATTTCTGCTTCCTCAGAACACTAAAGGAGTTTGGTATACCCCCGCCCAACCTTCAAAATGTTTATCAATACATCATAGAAAGCATCATATCTGAATGCATCACAGCTTGGTATGGTAACTGCTATGCCATAACTACCAGCCTCCCCTCCATGGAATCTATCTATATTTCTCAATGTCTCAGTAAAGCGGCTGGCATTATGAAAGACACCACCCACTCTGAATACTCTCTCTTTTCCCACTCACCTCTCAGGCAGTAGATACAAAAGCCAAAAAGCAAATATCACCAGGGTCTAGGACTGCTGTTAAAAGAACCATAGTGTAGAAAATTATGAGGGGTATAGATAGGTTAAATACATGCAGGCTTTTTCCCCTGAGGTTAGTGAGACTAGAACTAAGGGGCATAGTTTCAGATGAAAGGTGAAATATTTAAGGAGAACTTAAGGGGGAGCTTTTTCACTCAGACAATACTGAGTGTGGAAAAAAGCTGCCAATAGAAATGGTAGATGTGGGCTCAATTGCAATACTTAAAAGAAGTCTGGATAGGTACATGGATAGGAGGAGTATGTAGGGCTATGGTCTGAGTGCAGGTAAATGGGACTAGGCAGTGAAACAGATCAGCATGGACTAGATGTGATGAAGGGCCTGTTTGTTTCCGTACTGTAGTGATCCATGATTCTATTGAACAGTTCCCTAGAACAATAAAATAGACTGTTCACCTGATAATCTAACTCATTATGATCTTGCACCTTATTGGCTACAGGCACTGCACTTTCTCTGTAGCTGTTGTGTTTTATTCTGCACTTCATTATTGTTTTACCTTGTTTTATCTCAATGCACTGGGTAATTCTTTATAAATAGTATTCAACACAAGCATTTCACTGTACCTCAGTATGTGGGACAATAATAAACCAATCTGAATTCCAGTTCTGATGTATGATGTGGTCTAGAACTAGGTGGACACTAATTGAAGGTTATTTTCTTTCTAGAGCAGTCTTAATATAAACAAAAAGCAACATCGTTCAGGAAAGGCTGGAGTAACATTGAGGAAGTATAGTGATTTTGCAGTAACTTAATTTCAATTCAATATATCTTTTCTTTTAATTACCTTACACTTCAACTTGACACAATATTTCAACTATTTGCATTTAAAATGTCACTGCTTTATTAATCCAATTGGGTGGTATAAAGAATGTATAATATATAGCACAAAATCAGTCTGAGTCTGCTTTTATAACAAAAAGAAGACCACAACTTAAATAAAACTGAAAAGTAAGTTTTCAACAGAAAGATTAGCAGAGACAACACCAGAAATAATTTGACAGTTGGCTTAGTTTACTCTGTGATCACAGCTACCAGTGTGGGGTGTTCAATATGTCAGAAAGACTGGAAAGTAAACCCAACAATCTAGGAATACTGTACAACACTGTATATTAAAGAGTTTGTGACATTATGCTTAATTTTTGTGCTGATTTAATTATCATTCTCACGTTCTTTCCATGACACTATTTCTCTTCCGTTCTGGATGAGGTTATGCATGGTGCCTCTTTCTCTGTTCCGTTTTCTGGTGCCTCAGGGATCACATTCTGCTTCCTTTCTTCATTGTCATACCCTGCTTTTCATTTTCCCTGCCTGGATTTCTTGGAAGGGCAATACCACTCCTCCAACTCAGTCCATCCTCTCCCTACATCACAAAGCTGTCATATCCTGACAAACTATGGTTCCAGCAATGTCAGCCTCATAGCCTGCGGCCTTGGCATTAAGTACACAAGAAAAGGCACAGCAGCAGGCCAACCAGCCCTTCAACCCTGCCCTTCCAAAAAAGATCATAGCTGACTGTAGCCAGCTCTCAACACTATGTTTTCCATCGCCTGCCATTCTCCAATTTTTCAGACCTCCTCTGTAAATACCTGCACCATTACCTGGGGGTAGGAAATTCCAGAGAACCACTCATCTCTCTGAGAAGGTGAGGAGACAGTCGGGGGGTAGTGCTGTGAGCAATGCGTTCCAATGGACTGAGAGAATCTGTCATCTGAACACAGTTGTTTCACAAGTACAACTTCAAATGTGCGAAGGGAAAATTTTTAAGCACCGGATTCAGCACGGTGAGATGATGGGTAACATTGGCATTGTTCTTCTGTCAGTTGTTTCACTTTCTATCCCCAGTCCTCCTGGAACTTCTCTGACAAGGCATTTCTGCACTCCTATCCTATGAATACATTACTTGGATTGGGCATTCAGGCATTGATTTCAGAGTCAGATTTGAATTAATCAAAGTTCTCATTCACAGTCTCATGACGTGAACTATTTGGTTAACTCAATCATGAAAATATTTATCATATCTGATTCACTACCCTGTGTGGTTGGGTAATGTGCTGATAGATTACATTCTGACAGTAATAAATTAATGTGTATTTGCTTCTCCCTCTGTATCATTGAATAAAAAGACACCCTCATTCCCTTGGGTTCTATACAGAACTCTGATGAAGGTTTGGAGTTTTTCAACTAACGTATTAAATTTCTATGCAAATAAAGCTAGAAGCATAAAAAAGATAGAGGGATTACCCTATGAGGAATGTTTTGCAAAGTAGTTCCCATAACCTCATAACACATGGATATATACAAATGTGCAGGTTATTGATCAATTCCAAAATTACATGATGTATTACAGGAGGTGTGGTGAACACTGAGCAACCTATCACAGTGTTTGCTCTATAATGGGTTAGCTGATTTTAACAGAGTTCTCATTATTGCCGATATGAGACTGAGCAGGACATTACTTCCTCATAATGAGTTGTGGGAAGGAATGAAATAACCAATCTGAATATGGAACAATCTCGTTTTCTAATTTTTAATTCTATATCAGAAAATTCCCGAGTATCATCTTCCTCATGGAGACACCAGAGGCTGAGCATCAGCACTGGCAGGTACTTCTCTGATCTGTAAATGTCACTCTATGACCAGTGAGCATAACTCCCTGACCGGTGATCAGTGCTCACTCTTTCATCAATGCCCATTCATCTCTGACCAGCAGTGGTCACCCTAACTGTTGATCAATGCTGATTGATAGTTAACCACAGAACCAGTACTCATCAATATGATTGGTGAACAGTGCTCTACAGTCAGCATTTCTTCAGTGAAGTAAGCTAATTACAGATGAGGGATGGCATTGAAATGCCTACCATTGTGATTATGTAACTGAAATTTCCCATGAATTCCCCTTTAGCCAGCTATTCTTTTTGCAGCACTAACATCTTAACTGAGTACTTTTAAAATATTGATGATAATTTTGCAAAGTAAAATGTTTGAGAATCATAATACATTTATGTCAAGAATCTTTCATTCAGCTTGTTGGCAGAGACATCTTGAACAATATTTCAATAAATTGTCCTTCATTGATGGAAATGAAATTTTAAATGGTACCAAATAATTTATGCTTCAGTTTACCGCACTTCCATGACACACAATGTGTCATAAAGGTACAGTAAGTTTATTATATATACATTTTGATCACCATTTTACTACTCAAGGAGAGTTAACATCAAATGTTCATGTCATGGCAAGGGGTGTGAGAATGTTGGCAAATGTTATCTCAGATTAAACATGCAATTTGTTCTCATTTTAAAATAATGCACTGGTTAATTTTCAGAATTTGGCAATGAACTCCCAGACTCTCTTTGTCTTTATATTCAGCTACTCGGGATTGAGGACAACCTGCTTCCACTCTAATCTTGTATGTTTTGAGGTAACTAGTGATGAGGCCAATGTAGGAACTACAGGCTCTTCCACAGATGAGACAGGAGATGGCTGATAGGATAAGGTGGGAGGTTTGAGAGGAGCTACACACTTTCTGCTGAATTTCTGAGCATTCCTGATGCATATCCTTGAACCTAGTATAGAGTGTCCATTTCAGGAGTTTAATGTTCAGCATGCAAGTAATGTGGCTTCAATAGCATAACCAACTGAGTGCAGCTGTGGTGTCCATGTTGGAGATGTCGGCTTTGGAAACAACTATCACATTGATTCACTTACTCTTTCAGTGAAGTTGAGAATTTTGGAGACGCAGCTCTGGTGAAAATTGGCACTGATCTCAGATGCTGTAAATCATTCTGGAAGTCATAATTCTGAAGATGAATGGTCATACATCATAATCAGAGCCACAGGATAACCTGATAGTTCTGTTTTAGTTTGGCCTATGAACTTTGGCTTTCCAGCCACAAAAAAAGTAACTGCAAATGCTGGAAATCAGACATAGGGAAGAATAATGCAGGAAAAGCTCAGCAGGTTGGACAACACCTGAGGTAAGAGGAACAGAGGTAATGTTTTGCCAATAATCTTTCATCAGAGCTAGGGTCTGTCTGATGGAAGGTCTTCGGCCTGAAATGTTAAGTCTATTCATCTGTCCACAGATACCTCCTGACCTGCTGAATATATCCAACATTTCCTTACTGTCTTTGCCTGTTCGTGTTGAATTTCCTGTCATTAAAATGCTGTGGATTGTCATGGACCAGAAAGGTACATGGACCAGTCACACAATTCCTGGAGTAGATCAGGGCTGTGTGACTGGGGTTTTGATATTTTTCTAGCATTTCCATCTATGAGGTGTGCTGAGAGCAGGATAGACTATTCTGTACTTGTGTTGATCAGATGAGCTGGAATGACAGTCCAGAATCTCTCCAATGACAGGACAGAGAATTTGCTTGACTGGCAGCCTACCCATCATATGAAACATCTGCTTCCTTTACCACCAGTGTACTATGTTTGCAACATACTCTACCTACTGCACGCACTTCAGAAGTCGCCAACTCTTCTGATGCTTCAGTTCCAATCCTATTGCTTCTACCACTGGAAAGATAAACATGACTTGAGAGTATAGTCACATTAGTACGGTGTGGCCAATGGCCACCGTTCATGGTGTGTCAATCAATGACTCTTCTCTTTGTTACTTCTAAGTTTGTATTAAAGTCATACATTCAGTGGCTACTTTATGAGGTAACTCCTGTACCCAATAAACTGCCCACTGAGTGTATGTTCATGGTCTTCTGCTACTGTAGTCCATCCATTTCAAGGTTTGACGTGTTGTGTATTCAGAAATGTTCTTCTGCACACCTCTGTTGTAACACACGGTTATCTGAGTTGCTTTCCTGACAGATTGAGACAGCATGGACATTCTTCTCTGACCTCTCTCATTCACAAGGTGTTTTCACCTATAGACCTGCCACTCACTGGATGTTTTTTGTTTCCTGCACCATTCTCTGTAAACTCTAGAGATAGTTGTGCATGACAATCCCAGGAGATCAGCAGTTTCTGAGACACTCAATCCATCTGGCACCAACAATCATTCCATGGTCAAAGTCTTTTAGATCACATTTCTTCTCCAGTCTAATGTTTGGTCTGAACAACAACTGAACCTCTTGACCATGTCTCCCTGCTTTTATGCATTGAGTTGCTGCCACGTGATTGGCTGATTAGATATTTGCATTAATGAACAGATATACAGCATATTTACTAAAGAGGCCACTGAGTGTATATCATACTGGCAAAGAAATATAAGATCTTTTTCCCTCATCACTAAGTTAAAATCCTGAAACTCCTTATCTAACAAGAACCTTCACTATATTGACCGTATCAGTTCAATAAGGCACCACCTTTTACAAGGTAGAAAGAGCAGTGTTTTAAATGTTGGCCTTTCCAGTGAATAAAACAAAATATTGATTTGAATCTCATGGACTTCCTGATAAAGCAAGTTAATGACATTAAGACCACTGTATGCATACAATTTTCAATTGGCCATGAATTCCCACCACAAAAATACTTTGGATAGATATGTGGATCAGTTAAGGACCCTGGAAATCAGAACACTGTAGCATGTGAAGTGGGTCTCTCTTTTTGAAATGCAATCATTGGACAAGCTTAAAATATCCTAATCTTGAAAAGTAGTTTGTAACTTGAAGTAATACTTGCTCTTCCTGTACCATGCAAGATATTGCACGTAGTCTGTCCCTTTTCTCTTCTTCTTTTCCCCTTCTTAATTTATTCTCTCCCACTCCCTCTCCCTCTCACTCTCTCCCCTCCCCCTCTCCCTCTCCCTCTCACTCTCTCGCTCTCTCTCTCTCTCCACTCTTTCCTCTTTCTACAACTTCAGCTGTGTATTGTGCAGTTCCTGTCTCTTCCACTGTCATTGAGTCCTGTTCTCTCCCGCTGGTCATTCTGAGTAGCCCACAAATACTTTGTGTGCTTGATATTACCAACCTTGAAACTACAAGAGTCCGCACACCTCCCAGCACACATCTTGAGTTCAGTTCAATCCTCACTTAAACAATTTTGGCCAAAATGGATGCTTGAAATAATCATACATCTGTTGTCCAGATTTGGGAAGTTGTTTAAAATGCATTAAGACTGTTTCTGTTTTATTTTCATTTGATCTGACTGTATTTTCTCCTAGCATTGCAGCAACTGCTTTTTGATGATTATGTGAGAAACACTTTTTCATTTCCGAATCTATTTACGGACTTCTCAGAAAATGGAAAGGCAATAATAGGTACAAAGACAATAAAGTTTTAAGAATGAACATGGATAAAGGAAAAGAAATAGAGAATTGGAATTAGTCAGAATACATGGATTGTAAGGCCACGGGAGTGTGTGGAATGTGTTTGTGAATTGAAACTAGCCTGGGCCAAAGTGAATAATTTATCAGAATCATTTGTGGTCTAAACTTGTGTAGAAATCAGTACTGGAACACAAACAGACCTCAAAATGCTGTTTTGTGTTGTATCTTGCCATTTCTATTGAACGTAGTTGGAGAGTGAGGTGGTGGATTTGTTTCCTTGCAGCAACGTTCAGATGAACATAAGAATTAGAAGCAAGAACAAGCCATTCAGTCCCCTGACACCTGCTCTGCCATTTAATAACATGATGTTCGATCCTTTATCACAGTGACTCTTTCCTTCTCCAACCCTACATTCCTACATACCTTCTTACAAACAACCATTGAGTATGTGAACAGACCTGCACAACCCTGGCTCTACCTCAGCAACAGAACACTGCAGAACACATCTTGCTCTACCATGGGCTTGTCTTTGTTTGTGTCTCTTATTTCCACTAGGGTCTTGTTTTATTTTTCTCTCTTATTTCACTGTTCTGTAAAGTTTATGTATTAGTTATGTATTTTAAGACCATAAGACATAGGAGCAGAATTAAGCCATTTGGCCTATTGAGTCTGCTCCTCAATTCAATCATAGGTTTTTCCCCTCCTCAGCCCCACTACCCGGCCTTCTCCCCATAACCTTTGACGTCGTGTCCAGTCAAGAACCTATCAAGCTCTGCGTTGAATATACCCAATGACCTGGCCCCCACAGCTGCCTGTGGTAATAAATTCCACAAATTCACCACCCGTTGGCTCTGTGTGTAGTCCATACCCTCGTGCCTGTGTTGTTGCTGTAAGCTTTTCATTGTACCTGAACTTCACTGTACTTGTGCACATGGCAATAGACTTGACTTTTCATACCTTAATATCTAAACACCTCTCAGCATGTTTTGAAAATCATCAGTGACTGAGCCTCTATATCCATTTTTGATGGAGAATTCCAAAATCTAAACTGTGGTTGAAGCAACTTCGTCTCATCTCTGCCTGACATGGCTCACCTCTTGTGACTATCATCCCCCAGTTTTAGACAGAGCAGTCAAACCAAACATTGAACCTGCAAGCATCCTGTCAGGACCTGTTTTCGAATACTTCAAAGAGATTGCCCCTCATTTTCTAAATGAAAATATATATTCAGCTTGCCTTATCATATGACAAACCCACCTTAGGATCAATGAGGTGATTTCCTATATCACAAGTATTATCCTTCCTTGGCTAGAGAGACCTTCCACAATATTTCAGTCACAGACAGATTCTATAGTATAACTGAGGCAAGATGTCTTTACTCATTTGTCCAAATCTTGCAATGAGCCTACTGCTTGTTTCCTAGCTGCTCACAGTATCTGTTAACTCTCCCTGATTCTTTTTTTTGATTAAGGAGATATGAGGTTTGCCATAGTGATAAGCTGCTGATGAAGCCTCCCGACTGATTGGTTACATATTGGATTCTTACTGATGAGAGAAATTGGTGCCTTTGTGCAAGATGTTACCATGCCAGTATAGGAAGACAAATGAAATACTGTGTGTGTGTGTGTGTGTGTTTTTTAGAGTGTTGGGTGGATTGCAAGAGTATGGAAATTTTATTCAAGTTTTAAATGAATTTGGTGAGGCCACAGTTTGAGAATACTCAAGGAAGAAGGATGAAAATACTTAGAGGCAGTGTACATTTGTGACTGATGTGCCATGTATCTGTAACAACATGTAATGATATACATTAACATACATATGATAACAAGAAACTGCAGAGAATTGTGGACTCACCATGGGAACCAGCCTCCCCTCCATGGACTCTGTCCACACTTCTCACTGCCTCAGTAAAGCAGCCAGCATAACAAAATACCTCACCCAACCTGAATATTCTCTCTTCTCCATCTCCCATCAAGCAGAAGGTTCAAAGCCTGAAAGCACATGCCACCAGTCTCGAGGACAGCTTCTATGCCACTGTTATCAAACTCTTGAACAGGGCCCTTATACAATAAGATAGACTCTTGGCCTCACAATCTATAGCATTATGATATTGCACTTCATCGTTTCCCTGCACTGGACTTTTTCAGTAGCTTTTACTCTTTATTATGCATTGGTATTGTTTTACCTTATTTGATCTGTTTAAACAGTATGCAAGACAAGCTTTTCACTGTATCTTGGTACCTTTAACAGTAATAAATCAGTATCAATATATTATCCACCTACACTTTATTGTATGCAAGCCTGTGGGGCCTAGTGTGACCATTGCCCCACATCAAAGATTGCAGTTCAGCCCATTATAATGTACTTACTACAATATTTGCAAAGAAGGAATTGCACAGAATGTTTATAAATTAACCATCACAGGGAGTCAAACAATACAGGGAAAATTACATTAAGGGATGAGATAGCCAAAGTTTGATTTTTTTCAGAAAATGTTTGATCAAATTTCAAATTATGTTTTGAAGAAGTTGGCTGTGGTGCACTGAACCTGGGTGTGGGTGAGGAAGCTACAAGGGACCATAATTATGGTCTCCTGTGGAAGTGTAGGACAGTGATTGCATGTGATGATGAATAATGACAGAGCATCCTGTGTGGATGGTGGGACAGGGATAATGGTGTTCTGTGTGGAAGGTGGTTGTCTGTGTGAAGAGGGAAAGTGATTGGGGTTTTCTTCTTGGGGAATACAGCAGTGACTTTGTCGACCTGCCAGTTGCCACCGTCTGCATTCTGTTTCTATTGTGCCTTGGAGATCAAATCACGTCTCATTACCTCATCGCCATCCGCTGTTGATGTGATGGCGCGGAGTTTCCCAGAATGCTATGGAATCCCCAGATTGTGCACTGGTGTGTGATATAATGCTGAGTTGCTGTGGATGTTTTGGTGATGCTCCTCTCTACTATCCACCGGTGTAGTTCTCAGGATCATTTGGTGAATTTGACAAGCAGAGGGAGGAGGAGATTTTGGTGGTGTACATCTCTCTGCAGGTCTCAGGAGTCTATCAAAAGATAACTACAAATAATTTCCATATCAAATCATAGAGTCATAGAGTTGGACAGCAAGAAAAAAGGTCACGTTGACCTACAACAGTCCATGGATTCCAAGTATATTCAAGCTCATCTTATTTCTCAATGTGGTCCATATGCTTTAACCTTATCATCCAAATACCTGTCCACATACTTCCTAAATGCACTGAATTTACCTGCTTCACCCACTTCCTCTGGAAGCTGGTTCCATATAAGTACCAGCCACTGTGTAAAAAAAGTTGCCCCTAGGTTCTTCCTGAATCTTTTGCCTCTAGTTTTCGATTCCTGGGGAAAAAAGAATTTATGATTTTATGTGTATGAAATTTTATGACTCTGTAAATAGTTGCTAATTTTATTGTTTGAATTAACAACCCAGCAATATAGATTAAAATTACAGATATCCTTGTTCCAGGGCAAGTCTAGCTTAATAGCACCCCTTGCCCACTTAGCTGAAAGAAACCACATTAATTATAAAGCTTAATTTTATTGATCAATCAATTGAAAAGAAATGTTGTTGCAGCACAACTGGTTCCAAACCAATCATGTAGAAATGTTATGAACATGCAAAATTGGATTCAAAGTGTGGATTTTGTGCTAATGCTGCATGACCACATGATTCTGGCTGGGAGATTGGCAGATGTTGTACTGGGAAAGGAAGGTGAGGTGAGACTCTCAGATTGACCAAAGAAACTTTGGTAGATAAGGATGTCAAGGATTGTAACTTAGAACAATCCCTGATCTTTGAATGTACCAACACCCTAATTAAAGATATATTTTAATCAATTAAGGAAGAGATTTGGTTTGTTCGTTACATTTTCAAAACATCACTCTAAATAATTTTTTTTGTATTATTATTAACATCTCCAACTTTACTCATTTTTTTATTATTGTACATACTGCCTTGTACACACATTATGCAGACAAAGAAATTCAGTCAGATCGGAACTGCCCTTTGACTTCCATGTTAAATAATTATAATTATAATAATTATAATCTGTAATACATGGTGCACGTGGCTGGGTACTGAAAACTTTGCCAACTGACTGGCTGGAATGTTTAAGGACATCTATAACTGCTGCTGTCCGAGGTTCCCACGAGGTTCTAAAGGGCAGCAATCATATGTGCCCAAGAAAAGCAGCGTGAGATGAATCAAGAACTATCAACTGTTAGCACTTACATCTACCATTATGAAGTGCTTTGAGAGGTTGGCTGTGGCTAGAATTAGTTCCTGCCTAAGCAAGGACCTGGATCTATTTCAGTTCACCTACTGCCATAGCTAGTAATCCCACTGGCCCTCTGCTCAGCTTTGGAGCAACCAGACAACAGCAAAATATACTCTCAGTGGCTACTTTATTCAATGCCTCCTGTACCTAATAAAGTGGCCACTGAGTGTATGTCAAGCTGCTATTTATCATTTATAGATCGGCATTAAATACCCTCATACCTTCAGTATTAATCACCAAACTTCTAACCCTTGGCTTCAGTGATAACATCCCCTCCTCACTGACAGTCGGCGTAGGTGCACCTGAAGGATGCATGTTTAGCCCACTACTCTTCTTGCTACACTCATGACTGTGAGGCTCAGAATAGCTCAGATATTGTCTACAAATTTGTAGATGACGCCACTGTTGTTGGTGTCCTCACAAGAAGGCATAGAAGATTGAGATAGGTTGGCTGGTTGAGGGGTGTTGCAACAATGACCACACACTGAACATCAGAAAGGTTCAGGCCGCAAACACGAGGAAATCTGCAGATGCTGGAATTTCAAGCAACACACATAAAAGCTGCTGGTGAACGCAGCAGGCTGCCTGGCCTGCTACGTTCACCAGCAACTAGGAAGGTGAAGGAACTGATTGTGAACTTCAGGGAGGTGAAGCTGGGAGAACAGGCACCTGTCGTATTGAAGGGTCAGTGGTGGAAAGGGGAAGCAGTTTTAAGTTCCTGGATGGTATCATCTTCACAGAACTATCCTGGGCCCAAGATATTGATGTAATCACAAAGGAAGCATGCACATTTTTATAGTTGTGTGGTGGAGAGCATTCTGACTAGTTACATGTCACACTGATATAGGGGCTTCAACGTACAGGATCACAAGAGGTTGCAAAGAGTTGTGGAGCCATTCACCTCCATCACAGGCACAACCTTCCCCACCATCAAAGATATCTTCAAGAAGCAGTGCCTTAAGAAGGCAGCATCCATCACTAAAGATCCTCACCATCCAAGTATGTCCTCTTTTTGTTACTATCATCAGAGAGGAGGTACACCACACACCACACACAATACAATAGGCCTGAACACCACACACAATGATTCAGAAACAGCTTCCTCCCTTCAATCATAAGGTTTTGGAATGGTCATAGAAACATAGAAAAACATAGAAACATAGAAAACCTACAGCACAATACAGGCCCTTCAGTGCACAAAGCTGTACCGAACATGTCCTTACCTTGGAAATTACCAAGGGTTACCCATAGCCCTCTATTTTTCTAAGCTCCATGTACCTATCCAGGAGTCTCTTAAAAGACCCATGAACTTTACTTCATATTTCCCTTTTTTGCATGATTTATTTATTTTGTAATTTATAGCAATTTTATGCCCTTGCACTGTACTGCTGCTGCAAAACAACACATTTCATGTCATATACGATACTAACAATAAACCTATTTCTGATTCTGGTCTCTCCCAAACAGAGATATTTCCTTTGTTACACCTTTCCTCCAAATCCCCACCTTTGTACAACCTAGAACTAATTTGTATTCTCTCCTACTGAATTCTGATGTAAAGTCCCAGATCTAAAATATTTCGCAGTCCACAGATAGTGTCTGACCTCTTAAGAGTTTCCAGCACTTTATGTTCTTATTTCTGATTTCCAACGTCTGTAGGTTTTTAATTTCCAACATTTTACTGTATTCTAGACATCCTGTGCACAGTCAGCAAACGAGTACAACCACCTATTGATGCTTTATTTAGTGGTCCTGGCTGAGACCAGGTTTTTCAAAGTTCAAAGTAAATGTATTATCAAAGTACATATATGTCACTATATACAAACCTGAGACACATTTTCTTGCTGGCATTCATAGTAAATACAAAGGAACACAACAGAATCAAAGGAAGACCACATGCAACAGGATGGGCAACAACTGGTGTGCAAATGACAACAAACTTTGCAAACACAAAAAGAAAAAAAATAGTGATAATAAATAAATAAGCAATAAATAATGAGAACTTGAGATGAAGAGTCCTTGAAAGTGAGTCTATAGGTTGTAATAACAATTCAGTGTTGGGGTGAGTGAAGTTATCCCCTCTTGTTCAGGAGCCTGATTGTCAAGGGGTAATAATTGTTACTGAACCCGGTAGCGTGGGTCCAGCTCATGGACCTCTGGTTTCCTCCTCCAGTAAACAATGATCAGCTTCTTCATCTTGCTGACATTGAGTGACAGGTAATTGTTGAGACACTACTCAGCCAGATATTTAAACTCCCTCCTGTATGCTGATTCATCACCACTTTTGATTTAGCCAACCTTTGATATTTGGTATTTTCCAAATATCAAACAATCAATATCCACTGTTGGTATTGGCTCTTTGAATTGCTCAGTGAAGATGATTTTGGGCTGAGCAATCACTTTAATAATAAACTGCCAAATAACAAGGCACAAGGAGGCACAAAACAAGCGAGAACGGATATTTATCATGACAAAGCAACAAGATAACTGAAGACTAGGAGCAGCTAGTTGAGACTGACTGGTTTGTACGGTGAACAAGGATTGCGGATGAGAGTTGGGTTTAAGTAGGCTGCAGGTGATAAGTCGGAAATGAGTGCAAGGTGCCTCATGTTAGCTGGGGTGGGCGGGTCCAGTGGAACTCATTGATGATGATGGATCCAGATGAAACTGAGCAATGCCTAAGACCTCTTCCTCGGGCTGTGCCCTTCCCAGTTGACCAGGTATAGCACATCAAATCCACATTGACATGAATCCATCAACTGGCGAACCACGTACACTGAGAAGGTGGACTACCTTCCACCATGCTGGGTTCTGGAGGTGCAAGCTCAGGAGGGTGGAGAGGACCATGGACAATGGGCTTGAAGCAGGAATGTGGAAGGCAGGTGTGATCCTGATGGATGGTGACAGCTGGACGTGGTAAGTGACAAAACCCAACTGAGCCTGCACTTCCAGAACTCAGGATGGTGGAAGGTTGACTTGGAAGGGTATGGCCCAGAGGAGGGATGTTAAGTATCTGATCTCCCTTGTTTTGCGGCCCCTTGTGCCTTGTCACTTTGCAGTTTATTATTAAAGTTATCATTCACCGCTAAATCATCCCCATTGCTCTGCCTTTGGGTCAAACCTCCTCGACATTTCCCGACAAAATCAACTTACTCTGATTCAGAATGATCAATGGTACTGGACTGAGCCAAATTTATCCTGAAAGAATAATTAATGAGATATGGAAAGATTCAGTTTGGAGATGATTTGAGGTTATTTAAGCCCAACTATTAGGAGCTTTGTAACCAATGTTTCCAGGAGCTTTCATTGACTTAAGTTAATCATATGGTCTCTCCAGTTTCAGTGGTAAAGGTGGCATTTGAAATGGTCACAGCAAGAATGCTCAAGGAACAGGTGATAAAGCAACAAATTAGATTTGTTAATTGAACAAGGGAGAAAGGAACTGCAGCAAACAGCACTTTACTGAATAAAGCCCCACCCCAGCCCCATCCTAGACCCTACAGATTGGTGCAATCATGAAGAAGGCACATTACCAGCTTTATTTCATCAGGTGTTTGAGATTTGATACGTCAACAGATACACTTGCAAATTTCCACAGCTGTAGACTGGATAGCATTCTGAATGGCTGCATCACAGCCTGGTATTGAACAGGATTGAAAGCATTTACAGAGGGCTGTAGACTCAGTTAGCACAATCTCCCCACCATTGAGGAGATTTTCAAGAGGCAATGTCACAAGAAAGAGATCTCACCATCTGTAACATGCACTGTTCTCGTTATTACTATCGGGAAGGAGATCCACATTCAATAATAAAAAGACCTTCTTTCCCTCCTCTATCCGATTTCTGAGTGGTCCATTAACCCACGAACCCTCATTATCCTTCCTTTGCATGCGCTGTAACCTATAGTAATTTTTTTATGTCTTGCGTTGTTCTGTTATTTCAGAACAACAACTTTCGTGACATATATCAGTGATAACAAATATGATTCTGATTCTGCCATCTCACACTGTCTGCATGGTCACTCCGTAAGAGTCTGCATGTGGCTGGAAAGGTAGTGTGTGACGGAGCAATGCTGCCTTTGGCGGATGTGTCTTTGGCGATGCAACTAACTCCTGAATCTCGTCGTGTTAAAGACTAACATTACCTGGCATTGTCATGGCCTTTCATGGTTTTAATGGTGGTCAGGATCCCATGCAACACTTAACTTGACTTTCTTATATTATTTATCACAATCTCATCATGACTGATAAAGGGTCCTTAAGGTTGTTATAACTGGGGCTGATAGTGGGGATAAGCTCCCACTACCTATTAAATGCTCTGAATGGCGTGTGTCCCAAATAACCTCTGAGAACCAAGTCCATCTCCTGAGTTTCACTTGTGGCTTAGCACTGTTTCTTCTGACAGGAGAAGGTGCAAAGGTGGATTATTATTGCCTTAAGACCAGTCGCTTTGGGCATATGGGGCTCATCAGCCAGGGTTGGCAGCTCATCATGGAGAAGGAAAACTCTGATTTCCATCTTCCACTTGGGGCTATACCCACTCGTGTGGAAGGCTTCAGGAGTAAACCCCAAGGGAAAAATCCAGAGCTGGAGTCCTTACGTCAGTCCTATGCTGAGTTCAACGCTGACTGGCAACTCCGGCAACACCGCTGGTGCCAAGCTGTATCACCCTCTGCCGTTCCTTGGGATTCATCATCTGCATGGAGAGGGGGAGCCTGCTACATGGGCAACAGATTGCTCTCCATATTGTACTGCCCTGGCTTACATAATGGGTTGCTTATCGTATAGATAGCTGGGATGCAATATACAATTGTTGATCGCAACCAGTGGAGGGCCTCTTCAAGACTGAAAGGCATTGGCCTTTCTAGTTAGAGCGGCCCTGTGGTGGGGGTGGGGAAATGGAGATGGATCTCACTGAGGCATATAATAGTCTTACAGGGTAGATGCACAGAGAATGTTTCCACTGGCTGAGGGATGAAGAACAAGATGATGATAGACATAGATCAAGAGGATAGCCAGAGGCCTTTTCCCAGGATGGAAATGATTAAAACAAGGGGGTATAATTTTTAGGTGATTGGAGGAAAGCATAGGGGGAAGTTAGAGATAAGTTTTCTTTTACACGTACAGTGATGTGTGTGAAGAATGCTTTGCTGGAGTGGTGTGACGGCAGATGTATTTTGGGCATTAAAGAAATTCTTAGATAACAGAAAAATGTAGCAGGGAAGGGTTAGATTGATCTTAGAGTACGTTAAAAGGTTAACACAACATAGTGGTCTGAATGGCCTGGAC
Organism: Mobula birostris; assembly: GCF_030028105.1. Classification (NCBI taxonomy): domain Eukaryota; kingdom Metazoa; phylum Chordata; class Chondrichthyes; order Myliobatiformes; family Myliobatidae; genus Mobula; species Mobula birostris. The sequence goes on from NC_092387.1 coordinate 42,783,945, forward strand.
TGTGCTGTAATATATAATGTTCTATGCTCCAAGGGTCAGAATTTCTTCATTCAGCACGTGGTCAATGTTTGGACTTCTCAAACCCAGAGGGCTGTGAAAGCTCACATGTCGATATTAAGTTTATTTAAAGCAAAGACGGATTCCTGGATGTTAAAGAATTGGGAAGATAAGGGGATAGGACATGGTTAATGGAGGAGCAACTCAAAGGATCATGGCACCTACCTTTGTTTCTATTCCTTGCGTTCTGCTGTTCTCATTAACCAGGCTTACAGATTCAAGAGACAAAGAGAGAAAGATGTGCACAACAAGATCCTGAAACCTCTGACATGTTTACCCACTGTCAACAGTAAGGCTGCTGTTCAATGCAATCTGTATCTTTGTGCCTTACTGGTGAATGCACTGTCCACACTGGTCTTCATCTGTTGACTTCTCCCTGTCTGTTTCCTTTTCCCTTTGAAATATTTTACTTAGCTCAAGTCATCATAAGCTCTGATTTTGTCCCTTTGTAACAGATGGTCAGCACAGACTGTGTAGGCTGAAGGGTTTATTTCTTTGCTGGATGACTCTTTTTGCTCCATAAATCTATGACACATAATTCCTGAAAGTAGAATTGAGTAAAGGCTGAGGAAATTGTAACTGTTTGGCGGAGGGATGTTGACAGAATTTGGAAACTGGTTACTGGTTTATTATTGTCACATGCACCAAGATACAGTGACAGTTTTGCATGCTATACAGGTAAATTGTTCCAAGCACAAGTACATTGAGGTGGCACAAACAGAAAAGGAAAAGCAGTAGCAGAATTAAAAATGCAGAGGACAGACTATAGTGTAACATACAGAATAAGACCATAAGACAGGAGCAGAATTAGGCCATTTGGCTCATTGAGTCTGCTCTGCCATTCAATCATAGTTGATCCTTTTCTCCCCTCCTCAGCCCCACTCCCCGGCCTTCTCCCAGTAACTTTTGATGCTGTGGCCAATCAAAAGCCTATTGATCTCCATCTTAAGTACACCCAACATCCTGGCCTCCACAGCTGCCTATGGTTACAAATTCCACAAATTCACTACCCTCTGGCTGAAGAAATTTCTCTGTCCTGAAGCTGTGCCCTCTTCACCTAGACTCCCCCACCATGGGAAACATCCTTTCTGCATCTACTCTGTCTAGGCCCTTCAACATTCGAAAGGTTTCAATGAGATCCACCCCCGCCATCCTTCTAAATTCCAGCGAGTACCGACCTAGAGGCGTCAAACATTCATCGTGTGATAACCCTTTCATTCACGAAATCATCTGCAAACTTGGCAATAAAGCCATCTATTCCGTTATCTAAATCATTCATATGCAGCATAAAAAGAAGCAGTCCCAACACGAACCCCTGCGGAACACCACAGGTCACTGGCAGCTAACCAGAAAAGGATCTTTTTATTCCCACTTGCTCCCTCCTACCAATCAGCCAGTGCTCTAACCATGCCAGTAACTTTCTTGTAATACCATGGGCTCTTATCTTGGTAAGTTTGTCAAAGGCCTTCTGAAAATCCAAATTTACAACATCCACTGCATCCCCATTATCTGTCCTACAGGTTTGTCAGGGAAGATTTTCCCTTAACAAAACCATGCTGACTTTGTCCTATTTTGTCCTGTGTCACCAAGTACTCCATCACCTCATCCTTAACAATTGACTCCAACATCTTCCCAACCACTGAGGTCAGACTAACCAGTCCATAATTTCCTTTCTGCTGCCTCCCTCCTTTCTTAAAGAGTGGAGTGACATTTGCAATTTTTCAGTCCTCCGAAACCATGCCAGCGTCCAACGATTCTTGAAAGATCATTACTAATGCCTCCACTATCTCGACTGCTACCTCCTTCAGACCCCTAGGGTGCAGTTCATCTCATCTGTATGACTTATGCGCCTTTAGGCTTTCAGCTTTTCGAGCATCCTTGTAACAATAACTGTACTCATTCCTTTTCTATTTCCTGTTGTAATCTGTAATCCTTTTTGATTCTGCGTCACTAATGCACTGATACTCACCCTGCTGGTTGCAATTTTGTCCTATCATCTGCCTGCTCTACCTGACTGTCTGACGGCACACTGTCTTTGCTTCTTTACTATCCGTCCTATCCTGAATCCCTTCACTCTGGTTCCCACCCCCTGCCGAATTAGTTTAAACTCTCCCCAACAGTTCTAACAAACCTGCCCACGAGAATATTGGTCCCTCTTGGGTTCATGCGCAACCTGTCCCTTTTGTACTTCCCCCCAGAAGAGATCCCAATGACCTAAGGACCTGAAGCTCTGTCCCCTGCACCAGCTTCTCAGCCGCACATTTACCTGCCAATTCATCCTGTGTCTACCCTCACTGCTGTGTGGCACAGGTAGCAATCCAAAAATTACTACCCTGGAGGTCCTGTTTCCAGCTTTTTGCCTAGCTCTCTATATTCACTCTTCAGGACCTCTTTGCTTTTCCTTCCTGTGTCATTGGTACCAATATGTACCAAGACATCTGGCTGCTTCCCCTCCCCTCCAAAATGCTGTGGATACGATCCGAGACATCCCTGACCCTGGCACTTTGGAGGCAATGTACCATCCGGGTGTCCTGTTCACGTCCACAGAAACCCCTATCTGCTCCTTTGACTACTGGATCCCCTATCGCTTCTGCTCCCCTCTTCTCCCTCTTTCCCTTCTCCTCCTTCTCCCAACAGTCACCCGGCTACCTGCCTCCTGCAACTTAGGGGTGTCGACTTCCCTGTAACTCTGATCAATTATCTCCTCACTCTCCCGTACAAGCTGAAGGTCACCCAGCTGCTGCTCCAGATCCCTAACACGGTCTTCAAGGAGCTGGAGGTGGATGCACTTCACGCAGATATATTTCCCTGAGAATCTCCCAGAACTCCAACATCCGACACGAAGAACACACAATGGCCATTTAAACTACACTAATTACCCCTGACTGTACGAGAAAAGGGCAACTTAACAGAAGCTTACCCAGAGCCAACGCCTCTTCTGTGCCAAAGCCTAACACTCCCGCTCTCACCATTGGCCCACTCCCAACAACGGCTGCTCCGCTTGTCCTTTCTCTACTTTCTTTTACTGCTCTCGGCGCTGCCCCCGCCGCTGATTGGGCCACCAGAATGACACCAAACACCCGCGAAGCTCTCCTCTTAACTGAGTGCTGCTGACCTGCAAGAAACCTTCTCGCTGTGCACTGCTCCCGTCACTGGTTGGGCCGCCAGAATGACACCAAATGCCCGCGAAGCTCTCCTTTTAAACGAGCCCTACCGACCTGCGGGTTTATGATTGAAGTTGTTTATGTTAATGACTGAAACCATAAGACCATAAGATATAGGAGCAGAAATAGGCCTCTCGGCCTATTGAGATGCCCTGCCCTTCCACCATTGCTGATTTATTATCCCTCTTAACTTCATTCTCCCCGAAACCTTTGACACCCTGACTAAAAAACAGCATATCAATCTCTGCTTTAAATATACCCAATAACCTGACCTCCACAGCCAAAGAAATCTTCCTCGTCACTGTTCTAAATGGACATCCCTCAATTCTAAGGTTGTGCCCTCTGATCCTAGACTTACCCACTCTCGTAAACATCCTCTCCATATCTACTCTGTCTGGTGGTTGTCCATTGTGTCCGACAATAACAGGAAACTTGTGTAGGTGAGATCTTAAAGAGGAAAAAGCCTTTGCACTGGGGCAGTTCCATTCTCTCGACCTCAGAAGTCTGCGTCCAGTGGCACAAACAAGCATCACAAACTTGGTTGCAGTGGATGACCGTGACATCTTCTGTGCCATGTCATGCCCTTTGTTCCCCACAGAACTTTGCAGTACCACCTTCCTGGCCATTGGATCTCGCGTAGATCTCATCCACCCAGTTCGCTGGAGTTGACTTTGCCTGCCAGAACAGCCATATCCGTACCTCACTGAGGTATGAAGTTGCCAGCCTCCCTCACTCGGTTTAGCTTGTCTGTTGAAGTGGTGTACCAGCCTACTGTCACATACAAACTGCTACTTGGAGTCACAGATGAGAGCGGAGTATCCAGTGGGGACAACAGGTGATTGAGTTGCCCCTGAATGGAAATGACAAGCCCCTTCACCAGAGGTGCTACCCCTCCCTGGATATGCCATACTCCCCTCCACTCTCTCTAGGCCTTTCAATATTCAATAGGTTTCAATGAGATCCTCCCTCAATCTTCTAAACTCCAACATGTGCAGGCCCAGAGCCACCAAAGGCTTCTCATACATTAATTCTTTCATTCCCAGAATCATCCTTGTGGACCTTCTCTGGTGCCTCTCCAATGCCAGCACATTTTGTCTTAGATAACTGATTACAATACTCCAAGTGTGATATGACCAATGTCTTATAAAGCCTCAAAGTCACATCCTTATTCTTATAGTCCAGTCCTCATGAAATTAATGCTAACATTACATTTGCTTTCCTTACCACTGACTCAATGTGCCTTTAGGGAATCCTGCACAAGGAGTCCCAAATCCCTTTGCACCTCTGATTTTTGAATTTTCTCCCCGTTTAGAAAATAATCCATACTTTTATTCCTTCTCCCAAAGTTCATGTCCATACACTTCCCTGCCCTGTATTCCATCTGCCACTTCTTTGCCCATTCTCCCAATCTATCCAAGCTCTCCTGCAGATTCCCTGCTTCCTCAGTACTACCTGCCCCTCCAACTCACTTTGTATTGTCCACAAAGATAGCCGCAAAATTATCAATTCTGTCATATAACATATGACATGACATATAACATGAAAAGAAGCGGTCCCAATATTGATCACTGTAGAACACACTAGTCACTAGCAGCCAACCAAAAAAGCCCCCTTTATTCTGATTCTTTGCCTCCTGCCAATCAGCCAATCTTTTATCCACGTTTGTTAACTTGCCCATGTGGCAAAGGGTTCCAGACTCAGAAAATACAGATTAACAACACTGGAATGAAACAGGGTGTCAAATCGAGCAACTTAATTAATAGGGCATTAAAGTTATAGGATGAAAGCAGGAGACTGTTATAAAGTGTTCACAGTACATGTAGGTTTACCAGGATGGCACAGAGTGCAGGAAATATTACCAGTTCAGATACCGGATATTTCAGTTGGACCAGAGAGTGTGAGCTGACATTTCATGAACTATTTTAAAATTCTAAAGGGTTTTGGTAAATAAAGTGGGTTTTTTTTCTCTGGTTATAAACTTAGTGATGGACAGCAACCAACTTCAAAATGTCACCATGAGTGAAGAAAGGTTAAAAGGAATTTCCATTCACAGGGAATAGTTTAACCAGAAGCACTTGCAGACTTGAAGGAAAATTTTATCACCATCTAACTGATGCTAATGGAAAATTTAGCCCAGTGCTCTTCAGGGCTAAAAGCGAGCTTCCTTGGAGAGGTTGCTCTTTCCAACTCAGTCTGATGGAGAGTCAAAGTTAGCAACATAGCAGGAGATATGAGGTGAAGCAGGTGTACATTTTTGAGCACCTTTTCACTTTATTGGGAAAAAAAAAATCAGCCTTGATTAAATAGCGAAGCAGACTCAATATGCCAAGTGGCCTAATTCTGCTCCTACAGTACATCTTATGGTCTTTACGTTGCCTTTCTCATTCTGACCTTCCTTCTTATTATCTCTTTGATTTCATTTCCTTCATAGGGAAGTACTGGGATATGGATTCCAAGAAAACCTGTTCATCCTAATTTACAAATAAAAACCCTTTCCCTGAAATAAGCAGAATATACTGGACAACAAATTTTTCAATATGTTGCTTCCTCAGAATTTATTTTGGTTTATGATAGGACGCATGGACTTAACCAGGTAGAACAGTGAGAAGAGTTTAAAAGGAGACAGCTTCAAAGAGTGGGCGACAGAGGAGAGGGTGACGGAGTAGAGGGAGACAGAGTAAGAAGGCTTTGGTTCAAGGGGGCTTCAGTGTTAAGGGGTCGAGGCAGGTAGGTTATCTGTGTAGAATACAGACAAGAAGTATGTGTGTGAGGTCGGTGTTCTGTGCTCGGTGTCAGATGTGGGAAGTCCTGGAGACTCCAAGCCTCTCAGACGGTCACATCTGCACCAGATGCGCTGAGCTGCGGCTCCTTAGGGACCGCATTAGGGAACTGGAGATGCAGCTCGTTGACCTTCGTCTGGTCAGGAAGAGTGAGGAGGTGATGGAGAAGAGCTATAGGCAGGTAGTCACACCGGGGTCTCGGGAGACAGGTAAGTGGGTAACAGTCAGGAGAGGGAAGGGCAGGAGTCAGATGCTAGAGAGTACCCCTGTGGCTGGCCCCCTTAGCAGTAAGTACTCCTGCGTGAGTACTGTTGGGGGGATGGCCTACCTGGGGGAAGCAACAGAGACTGGCCCTGTGGCTCAGAAGGGTAGGGAAAGGAAGAGAAAGGCAGTAGTGATAGGGGACTCTGTAGTTAGGGGATCAGACAGGCAATTCTGTGGGTGCAGGAAAGAAACATGGATGGTAGTTTGCCTCCCAGGTGACAGGGTCCAGGAAGTTTCTGATCGTGTCCACGATATCCTGAAGTGGGAAGGAGAAAAGTCAAAGGTTATGGTACATATTGGTACCAACGACATAGGTAGGAAAAGGGAGGAGGTCTTGAAAACAAACTATAGGGGGTTAGGAAGGAAGTTGAGAAACAGGACCACAAAGGTAGACATCTCGGGATTATTGCCTGTGACACGTGACAGTGAGTATAGGAATAGAGTAAGGTGGAGAATAAATTCGTGGCTGAGGGATTGGAGCAGGGGGCAAGGATTCAGATTTCTGGATCATTGGGACCTCTTTTGGGGCAGGTGTGACCTGTACAAAAAGGACAGGTTGCACTTGAATCCCAGGGGGACCAATATCCTGGCGGGAAGGTTTGCAAAGGCTATCGGGGAGAGTTTAAACTAGAGTTGCTGGGGGGTGGGAACCGAACTGAAGAGACGGGGGAAGAGGTGGTTGGCTTACAAATAGAGAAAGCTGGAAGACAGTGCGAAAGGGAGGATAGGCAGGTGATAGAGAAGGGATGCGCTCAGACCAAAAGTTTGAGATGTGTCTATTTTAACGCAAGGAGTGTTGTGAACAAAGCGGATGAGGTTAGAGTGTGGATCAGTACGTGGAGATATGGTGTTGCGGCCATTACAGAGACTTGGATGGTGCAGGGGCAGGAATGGCTACTTCGAGTGCCAGGCTTTAGATGTTTCAGGAAGGACAGGGAGGGGGGCAAAAAAGGTGGGGGAGTGGCACTGTTGCTCAGAGATAGTGTCCTGACTGCAGAAAAAGAAGAAGACATGGAGGGATTGTCTACAGAGTCTCTGTGGGTGGAAGTTAGGAAAAGGAAGGGGTCAATAAGTCTACTGGGTGTTTCTTATAGACCACCCGAAAGTAACAGGGACATCAAGGAGCAGATAGGGAGACAGATGCTGGATAGGTGTAATAATAGCAGGGTTGTTGTGGGAGATTTTAATTTCCCAAATATCGATTGGCATCTCACTAGAGCAAGGGGTTTAGATGGGGTGGAGTTTGTTAGGTGTGTTCAGGAAGGTTTCTTGACACAATATATAGATAAGACTACAAGAGGAGAAGCTGTACTTGATCTGGTATTGGGAAATGAACCTGATCAGGTGTCAGCTCTCTCAGTGGGAAAGCATTTTGGAGATAGTGACCACAATTCTATCTCCTTTACCATAACATTGGAGAAGGATAGGAACAGACAGTTAGCAAAGCATTTAATTGGAGTGAGGGGAAATATGAGGAACTTGGAAGCATAAATTGGAAAAAGATGTTCTCTGGGAAACGTACGGAAGAAATGTGGCAAATGTTCAGGGGATATTTGCATGGAGTTCCACATAGGTACATTCCAATGAGACAGGGAAAGGATGGTAGGGTACAGGAACCGTGGTGTACAAAGGCTGTTGTAAATCTGGTCAAGGAGAAAAGAAGAGCTTGCGAAAGGTTCAAAAAACTAGGTAATGATAGAGATCTAGAGGATTATAAGGCTAGCAGGAAGGAGCTTAAGAATGAAATTAGGAGAGCCAGAAGGGGCCATGTGAAGGCTTTGGCAGACAGGATTAACGAAAACCTCAAGGCATTCTACAAGTATGTGAAGAGAAAGAGGATAAGTGTGACAGAATAGGACCAATCAAGTGTGACAGTGGAAAAGTGTGTATGGAATCGAAGGAGATAGCAGAGGTACTTAATGAAAACTTTGCTTCAATATTCACTATGGAAAAGGATCTTGGTGATTGTAGGGATGACTTGCAGTGGACTGAAAAGCTTGAGCATGTATATATTAAGAAAGAGGATGCGCTGGAGCTTTTGGAAAGCATTAAGTTGGATAAGTCACCGGGCCAGACAAGATGTACCCCAGGCTACTATGGGAGTCAAGGGAGGAGATTGTTGAGCCTCTGGTGATGATCTTTGCATCAGCAATGGGGATGGGAGAGGTTCTGGAGGATGGGGGGCAGGGTTGCGGATGTGTTCCCTTATTCAGGAAAGGGAGTAGAGATAGCCCAGGAAATTATAGACCAGTGGGTTTTATTTCAGTCATTGGTAAGTTGATAGAGAAGATCATGAGAGACAGGATTTATGAATATTTGGAGAGGCATAATATGATTAGGAATAGTCAGCATGGCTTTGTCAAAGGCAGGTCATGCCTTACGAGCCTGAGTGAATTTTTTGAGGATGTGACTAAACACATTGAAGAAAGCAGAACAGTAGATGTGGTGTATATGGTTTTCAGCAAGGCATTTGATAAGGTACCCCATGCAAGGCTTACTGAGAAAGTAAGGAGGCATAGGAACCAAGGGGACACTGCTTTGTGGATCCAGAACTGGCTTGCCCACAGAATGCAAACAGTGGCTGTAGACGGGTCATATTCTGCATGGAGGTCAGTGACTAGTGGTGTGCCTCAGGGATCTGTTCTGGGACCCCTACTCTTTGTGATTTTTATAAATGACCTGAATGAGGAAGTGGAGGGATGGGTTAGTAAATTTGCTGATGGCACAAAGGTTGGGGGCATTGTGGATAGTGTGGAGGGCTGTCAGGGGTTTCAGCAGGACATTGATAGGATGCAAAACTGGGCTGCAAAACCCAGATAAGTGTGAGATGGTTTATTTTTGTAGGTCAAATATGATGGCAGAATATAGTATCAATGGTAGGGCTCTTGGCAGTATGGAGGATCAGAGGGATCTTGGGGTCTGAGTCCATAGGACACTCAAAGCTGCTGTGCAGGTTGACTCTGTGGTTAAAAAGGCATATGGTGCATTGGCCTTCATCAATTGTGAGATTGAGTTTAGGAGCCGAGTGGGAATGTTGCAGCTCAGACCCCACTTGGAGTACTGTGTTCAATTCTGGTCGCCTCACTACAGGAAGGATGTGGAAGCCATAGAAAGGGTGCAGAGGAGATTTACAAGGATGTCGCCTGGATTGGGGAGCATGCCTTATGAGAATAGGTTGAGTTAACTCGGCCTTTCCTCCTTGGAGCGACGGAGGATGAGAGGTGACCTCATAGAGGTGCATAAGATGATGAGAGGCATTGATCATGTGGATAGTCAGAGGCTTTTTTCAGGGCTGAAATGGTTGGCACGAGAGGGCACAGTTTTAAGGTGCTTGGAAGTAGATACAGAGGAGCTGTCGGGGTAAGTTTTTTATGCAGAGAATGGTGAGTGCGTGGAATGGGCTGCTAGCAACAGCAGTGGAGGCAGATACAATAGAGTCTTTTAAGAAACTCCTGGATAGGTACATGGAGCTTAGAAAAATAGAGGGCTATGGGTAACTTCTAAGGTAAGGACATGGTCGGTACGGCTTCGTGGGCCGAAAGGCCTATATTGTGCTGTCGGTTTTCTATGTTTCTATATTTCTAGAATGCTTGAAGCTGAACACAAATATAATTTCAGACTATTGTATCAAGTAGGAATTTGCAGAAACAAGAAGTTACCTTTTATTGAATATAATGCATTTAATTGCATAACAGTGCTGATGCTTTGCAATAGTTCAGCTAAGCTAAAATGCTTTGTTGATAGTTTTCATTTATGCTCAGTGTCTGAAGCTTCTCACTTAAGTGTCCAACAATAATCAGCCTGCATTGATGGATTCCAGTTGCCCTGATACAATTTCTCCATAATCACAATGTTTTGGTAAAGCCTTTCACCGTGCTCGTTACAGGGAGTGCCAAATTTGCAGGGTAAAATCTAAATGGGAATACAGAAAATGAATCTTTCATGGTATGCTGCTTTTCATGGTTTTGTATCTTGAAGCATGCTGTCATCCAGCTGCACACATCAAAGTTGCTGGTGAACGTAGCAGGCCAGGCAGCATCTCTAGGAAGAGGTACAGTCGACATTTCAGGCCGAGACCCTTCATCAGGACTGATGAAGGGTCTCGGCCTGAAACGTCGACTGTACCTCTTCCTAGAGATGCTGCCTGGCCTGCTGCGTTCACCAGCAACTTTGATGTGTGTTGCTTGAATTTCCAGCATCTGCAGAATTCCTGTTGTTTGTCATCCAGCTGCACCTAGTTTGGTGCTCTGTAGTTGCCAAGAAAATTTTCAACAACATCTTTGAATGCCTTTCATGCAATTTTCTCCAGTCCCACTAGAAGTTCTTCAAATTGCCTGTCACTCACTATCTGCTTAATTTGTGGACCAACAAAAACGCCTTGGCATTGGTTATTCTAGGAAGCATCTGTTTCAAATAACAAAATCCTTCTCGGAAATTTATAGCCTTTCTAGAACCTGTTTTACCATGTAGATTCCGCCCTGCCTAAGCATGTCTGGACAAGATAGAACACTTTTCAGCTTACATTGTGAGCAATATTTTAATTGACTTGAATTATGAATTGAAGTAATAAATACAGGTAATTTTAAATAAATGATGCGTGATAGGGAAATTTCATGGTGATTTTCATGATCAGCAGCCCAAGATCAATTATATACACCCAAAAGTATTCAGGAAGCAAAATCTTTGTCATCCAATGATATTAACATGAGGAGGGAATGGCTGGGATGATACTTAGTTGGAATCCACTGTGCAAAATTAATGGGCTTTCTAGCTTTGATACAGATTGGCATACCAAATTGAAGTTGTACTGACTGGAGTTTGAATTCTCAATGTATTCTCTACATAATATGTCATAATTTTAGAAAATTTCCAAGCAGTGTATCATTTGTTGCTGCGAGAGATAAGTTTTAAAACAGCAAAAAATAATTAATTCCCAAATGGCTAATAAAATTTTTCAATAAAGTTGAGCAAAGGTGCCTTCCACTTTATATTAAATATTGCTCTGGTCTTGTTCATTGGTATATTAGAAAGTGCATCAAATTACATGTCAGGAATCAAAATTCCCTGTGGTGTCTTGAAAATAAATTTTGTTCCTTCATAATTTGTACCTCTTCTTACTTTCATCTATTATAAACAAGGACGTAAAGTTATAAAGTCGCTTCCCTCTGTTGTTCTCTTTTCAGTTTATGGCTTTTGATTTGAAGTTGTTGGTCGTTCCCTTGCATGTTTTCTGCTTTAGGCAACTAGAAGCTTGTTCTCATTCCCCTACTGAGCTGAACATCAACTATCTCTTCAGAGCCAAAGGATAGATATCGCTACTAAAAAGCAGAACAAAATTGCAGATCTGGAAAATCGCGATATGAAGAGGAAATGCTGTGCTCGCTGAACAGTCAGGCAGCTTCTGGGAGGAAAGATGTGCGTCCTGATGAAGGGTCTGAGACCGAAACATCAACTGCTTATTATAGATGTTGCCTGACCTGCTGAGTTCCTCCAGAATTTTGAGTGTGTTGCTCTGGATTTTCAGCATCTGCAGAATCCGTTGTGTCCGTGAGGAAATATTTGTTTCTCTCTGTCTGATCAACTGGGAGCATTGTTGTCTTATCACGGCTGTCACTAAATTTACTGAGGAATATCTGGAGGTAATGTATTAGTTGGTGCTTTATTTGCTCTTTGCTCATATTTTTATGGCGTACTGTTACAATGGAATTATTTATATCCCAAGCTGCCTCTGAAACTTCTCTTCTTTCTCAACCATTGGGGTTCAAAGAATCTTTTCACTTGAATTCTGATGCAAGATAATGGAAGGTTGCAGGGACATCTTAATGATCTGAACACTCCTAAACTCTCAGGGAGAGGATTATTTCCAGTTGGTAGATCAGTCATATATTACGAGTTTGCATCAGCCACACAAAGGAGAAGGTCAAAGGCACTTTCTTGTTCAGAAGCTTTTTAGAATGTGGAACTCATTACCAAAGGGACACATTAAAGCCATCAACCACAGCATAGTTTAATGTGAAGTAGATAAACATTTGATGGAATATATTGAACAGTAAAAGGAGAGGGCAAAGAAATATAATTAGATAAAAGAGGTCCAGTGGGAGAAACCGGTCCAAACATTGTAGGCATAGAAGGCATCCTTCAATTGTGTTCCTTTAACTATATCATCCAATTGTCATTGTAGCAACATTCTGGGACAATTGTAATTCACCCTGCTACTGCCTTTAGTAGAGGGAGTTATTTAAATTACATAACTTCTGTTTTTACCTGCTGCAAAGTTGGAACGTAGGGCTATATTGTATTAGTATACAGGGACTGCAGCTGTTGCTACTACTGCCTGTGAGCTCCAGCAACCTCAAATACTTCCTCCTCATGGTTGTGTGGGTTTCCTTGGGATGCTCTGATTTCCTAAAGAAGTACTGGTTGATGGGTTTATTGAGTTAGTTAGCTATAATTTTCTATAATCAACATCATCAAGACAAAGGAGATAGTTATCGACTTCAGGAAAACCTGCATCACTCACACCCCTCTTCACATCAATGTCACAACACTGGAAACGGCGAGTAGTTTCAAACTTCTGAGATTGCACATCTCACACAACTACTCATGGTCTGAAAACCCATCCTGCTCAATCAAGGTAGCTCACTAATGCCCCCACTTTTTAAGGAGGCTGAAGAGAGCTGGTCTATGAACACCACTGCTCACTACCTTTTACAGACGTGCGGTGGCGAGCATTCTAACATGCTGCCTCACTATGTAGTACAGAAGCTGCACTGCAGCCGCCAGGCAAGCTCTACAACGGGTAGTCAAAATAGCCCAACGCATCACCATAACCAGCCTATCCACCATCAAGGACATATATGCAGAAAGCTGCTGGAGATAGGCCAGCAATATTATCAAGGATCCACCCACTCTGCTTATGGCCTCTTTGTCCCACTCTCATCAGGGAAGAGGCTATGCAACATGCACACCAGGACCACCAGACCCACAAACAGTTACTTCCCCCAAACCGTCAGGCTGATCATCATCTCCACCGATTAAACCACCCCACCTCCAAAGCTACATGCATATCTACTAGCATCACTTTATGTACAGTACATACAATCTGTCTATGTATATAATGGTTATTTATACATCGTGATTTTTAGGATTACTTTTATGTTTATATTTAGTATGTTTTTTTTTAAGCAGCATCAGATTCGAAGTAACAATCAATCACTTGTGTACTGAAGAATGACAATGGACAACCTTGAACATATTGAATCTTGTAAAAGTGGGTCGTGGGAATATCTGAGGAGGACATGTAGCAGAGCATAAGTTACTGGGAGATAAGTGGAGGAAAGGGATTGATGGGATTGCTTTGAGAGGCAGCATAGGCAATAGCCTCACAACTCATATGGAAATATAAAATAATATGAAACTGGTAATGTTAAATTGTCCGAATGTTCAGTAAACGGTGGTCCCACTCGTGATTCTGTACAGACTGATTTACACTAATGTGCGAGTGAAACCACAATGTTGTAACTCAGCACTTCACCAAAGGCTCAAAGACAGAGCAGTAAAAGCATAGACCGGGTAGGAAGTAAGAAGCCTTTCCACAAAAGTGAGGTTTCTGAAACTGAGTAATGTATTTTAAGGTAAGGAGTAAGAAGGGCTGAGGAAATTTTTTTTCCATCCAAGGGGTGGTTGGAATGTGAAGTGTGCTGCCTAAACTGGTGACAGAAGCAAGTACAAATGCAACATTTCGGAAATACCTTGACAAGCACTCAAGTTGACAAGGCATGGAAGGTAATGGACCAGGATTTGATAAGTGGATACTCCATTGTTGTCATGGTCATAGGTGGCCAACGGACTAGTTTCTGCGCTGAATAATTCTAAGACTTGATGATAATTGGAACACAGGAAGCCGCTTGCCCTTCTGTATCAAACATAAACATCCCACTTATACTCAAACCCACTGTGAAATGAAGTGTGATCAGGGGAAGATCTTACTGGTTTGGATCTAGAGGAAATGCCACACACTCACCCAATCCCAAGTCTGAAGGAAGGAAGAATGGTTCACACCTAGTTGTAGCTCCGACAGCCAGCAGGGAACATGAAGAGCTCAGATTTGTACTCCTGCAAAGATCAGTTTATGCCAAGTCACCAGAGGGCAGCACTCAAAAGACTCACTAAAAAATCTCTCAACTCCTATAAGAAGTCCTGCCTCCCGGGTAAATACGTATTTTGCATAAATGAAGCACTTTACTAGTGCAGTAAATTAATCTGAGTTGATTAAGAAGATAGATCACAGTAATGTCGGATAATAGCTATCAAAGCAATGATAGCAAATTGAATGGTGGGTGATTGGGCTATTTCCTAATTATCGGCAGGCAGAAGCAGCTTGTTATCCGACATTCTGTATACAGTTCAATTGCATGCCGTGAATACTCAAAGAGTTGTAGTAATTGCTGGGTTGCATCCTGATTATCAGCTACTGAGTGGAGCTTTATAATTACAGTGGATAAAAGAGGTTCAATAAAACATTTTGAAGGCCATGCTACCCACACTTTCCACTATAACCATGCCATTGTTTAATTAAAAAGATGCTATTCAAGATTGACTATTGTTAAAGATGAGCCTCGCATCAACAAAAAGGACAGTAATACTAGGTTTGTGTTAAAACTGTTTAAAATCCTTTTTGTTCAGCTCAGAAAAAAAGGCTTAAAAATGGCAAAAAATATTATCCCTGAGGAACTCACTATAAAAGTAAGAAGTAACTGCGAAATCCATCATCCAGAAAATACAGTTGGTAATATCCAGTGCAAAGATACTCAGCATTTTTATTTCACTTTATTCCTTGTCACAGTGGGTTTTTGTCAGTACGAAACAGGCTTCAAGAATCATTTCTGCAACCTCAGTCCCCCTGAAGTGTTCTGTGAACCCAAAGGGGACAGAAGAGTCTGAACCCATTTGGGAATATTTTTCCTCATCAGATGATCTACACCACTGGCAAATTTTCTGGCTGCAGTGATGTACCATAGGGTCTGAGGATATAGCCTGGAGAGTATTGAGGATGATGCTCTGTGTGGTCATTCAAACATGCTCAGATCCTCAGCATCACCTCAAACTGCCCAGAAGGCTGTAGCAAGATAGGGATTAGGGCTACCTTTTACTAGAACACCCCTCTACACAGGTGTAGAATTGAAATGATTGACTTTATTACTCACATCCTTCAAATACACGAGGAGTAAAAATCTTTATGTTAACGTCTCCGTTCAAAGGTGCAATCTGCAATTATAGTAATTTATAATAAGTATTATGTACAACAGGATAGTTAATATAACATAGAAATACAATAGCGTCAGCATGAATTAATCAGTGTGATGGCCTGGTGGAAGAAGTTGTCCCAGAGCCTGTTGGTCCTGGCTTTTATGCTGTGGTACTGTTTCCTGGATGGTAGCAGCTGGAACAGTTTGTGGTTGGGGTGACTTGGGTCTGCAACAATCCTTTGGGCCCTTTTTACACACCTGTCTTTGTCAATGTCCTGAAGAGTAGGGAGTTCACAACTACAGATGCGCTGGGCTGTCCACACCACTCTCTGAAGAGTCCCGTGATTGAGGGAAATACAGTTCCCGTACCAGGCAGTGATACAGCCAGTCAGTATGCCCCTATAGAAAGTTCTTAGAATTTGTGGGCGGGGGGGCATACCAAACTTCTTCAACTGACTGAGGTGAAAGAGGTACTGTTGTGCACCGGTATGAGCAGATCATGTAAGATCTTTGGTGATGTGTATGCCAACTTAAAGCTGTTCACCTGCTCAACCCCAGATCCGTTGATGTCAATAGGGGTTAGCCTGTCTCCATTCCTGCTGTAGTCCACAACCAGCTCCTTTGTTTTTGCAACGTTGAGGGAGAGATTGTTCTCTTGACACTACTGTGCCAGGGTATCACTTCCTCTCTGTAGGCTGCCTCATTTTTATTTGAAATTAGGCCAATCAGTCAGCAAATTTAATTAGCAGATTGGAGCTGTGGGTGGAGATAGAGTCATGGGTATACAGAGAGTAAAGGAGAGGGCTTAGTACACAGCCCTGAGGGGCACCTGTGTTGAGGGTCAGGGGGACAGAGGTGAGGGAGCCCACTTTTATGATGAGTAATATTTTGGAGGAAATCAATATATACTAAGGTAACAATCAAAAACAAGGCAGAAGATGACTGAAGTTCCATTTCGAGGAATAACACACCCCAGACATGAGGAAATGCCAGAACTTTACAAGGCACTTCACCTCCACAGTAGTATGTTGGTAAAGTTATTAAACATCACTGATCTAGAGATCCAAGTTCAATTCCCATCATGACAAATGGGAAATTTAAAATTGAATAATTAAATAAATCTGCAATTTGACAAAACACCGTCCCCTGTAACAGTAACCATGAAACTACTGGATTTTCTAAAAAGAAATTAATATCTTCAGTGAAGGAATGCTGGAATTCTTACCCAGTCTAACATACATGTGACTCCTGGCCTACCAATATCATCTATTCTTAGTTACCTCCTGTACTCAGGGCAGTTGGGATAGACAGTAAGTGCTGTTATAGCCAGTGACATTGACATCACATGAATGAAGTTGAAAATAAGTGTTTTTTTTAGCTGAAATGTATGCAGAAAGAATTAGCTGTGTGCAGGAGAGGATATTGTGATGATGATTGACTCAGGGGTGGGTTTACATGATTTAACTGTGTTTTCTGGAATCCATCCAAATCTGCTTTACTTTGACCTCTAGTGAACAGCAAAGGCATTGTTGGATACTTTGTCATCCCTCATTTGTGAGGGTGCAGCTAGAACACATTTATCTGCATGTCTGTAGATCGAGAAATATGAGTCTGTCTTTTCCCAGGCATTTGTATGAAAATAAGAGCTTGCTTTGAGCTCTCACCTTCTTTGCCTACTTCTAAAGCCTGTTTTATATCTAACTTGCTTCAGATCTGATGAAAACTCATCAGTCTGAGGTGTCAGTGTCCTTCTGGCTGACCATCCACAATCCAAATCCCGGCTGTGGTTATTTGAACTTGCACCCACTAATTGTCCCTTCAACCAAGTGCTTGGTGACTGACTCCATCTCTGATGTCACCTGTCCCCCCCCCCCCCACTCTAGTTTCTGCTATCTTTGAGATGCTCAGGCACACCAGCACTCCTCCAATTCTTGTGATCCTTCTGAACTTCATCTCTCTGACACTGAGAGTTGTGCCTTCATCTTCTAAGGTCTTCAGTTCTGGAATTCCATCCCTAAGACTCTATATGACTCTAATTCCTTTTCTTTAAAGCTCTCTTCAAACCTTTCTTTTTGACTATTTTTTTGCTCAGCTACAGTAATATCCTAGTGTCAGTCATACAGTCCCTTCAGATTCTTCAGTTGATCAAGTCCACACTGTCCATTAAGTACCCACTTACAGTCATGCTGAACAAATCCAGTTTTATACTCCCCACATTCCCATCAACTCTCAGCAGATTCTACCACTCATCTGCACTTTATAAGTGATTTACAGAGGCTGATTAACCTATGCTTTTGGAATGCTTGAGGAAACTGAAATACAAAGGGGAAGGTGGTGACCAGTGCTGACTTGACTCGTATTATTCTGTCGGGATCTGTTCTGGGACCCCTGCTCTTTATGATTTTCATAAATGGCATAGGTGAGGAAGTGGAAGGGTGGTTTAACAAATCTGCAGATGACATGAATGTGTTGGCAATAATGTAGGTTCTGTAGGTTTTGAAGTAATATTGAAAGCATACATATCTAAGCTGAGATGTTGCAGATGGAGTTCAGTCGAGAAAGTTGTGAAGGGATATACTTTGGAAGGTTGAACTTGAAGGTAGAGTACAAGGTTAATGCCAGGATTCTTAATAATGTGGAGGAACTACATTTACATATCAAACAAAGTTGTCAAGCAAATTGATAGGGTGGTTAAGAAAGTATATGATGTGTTGGCCTTCATTAGTCAGGGAATTGAGTTCAAGAGCTACAAGGTAATATTGCAGCTCTATAAAACTCTGGCTGGACCTCACATGGAGTATTATTTCACTTCCAGCTGCTTCTTTATAAGAAGGAAATGGAAGCTTTAGAGGGGGTGCAGAGGAGATTTACTAGGCTGTTGCCTGGATTAGAGAGCATGTCTTATGTGAAAAGGTTCAGCAAAATAGGGCTTTTCTCTTTGGAGTGAAGAAGGATGAGCAGTGACTTGATAGAGGTGTGTAAGGTGAATAAAGACATAGATAGAGTGGACAGCCAGTAACTTTTTTTCCAAGGGTGACACAGGCTAATACAAAAGGATGTAATTTTAAGGTTATTGGAGGAACTTGTGGGGGGATGTCAGAGGCAGGATTTTTACACAGAGAGTCATGGATGTGTGGAAGGTACTGCCAGAGGTGGTGGCAGATTCATTAGGGACATTTAAGGGACTCTTAGATGGGCACGTGGATGAAAGAAAAACGGAGAGATATGTGGGAAAGAAGGTTTAGGTTGATCTTGGAGTAGATTAAAATGCTGGCACATCCTGGGCCAAAGGGTCTGTACTGTGCCACTGTATTGTTCTATGAAACTGACATAGTCCCGGGGAGAACATGCGAACTCCACACAGATCGCACTGGAGATCAGGAGTGAACCTACAGCTGTAACACGGTAACTCCATTAGGTTCGCCACTGTGTCGCATTCTAAGTAGTTCCCCATTTGATAATGCTCTCACGGGACATGTGTTTGAAGCAGAAAGTTGTTATGTTACATAGTGATTGATATTGTGTTTCTCCTTTTCAGAGGAATCACTGTTATAAGACAGTTCCATGTGGTGCTCAACTGATCTGTTTGTGTCAGTTTAACAAGGCTGCCTTTCTCTTCAAGATTAATAAAATGAAAGTCAGAGAAACGCTAATGGTTGAAAATGCTTTTTTTTAATGCAGCTATTCCTAATTCTGATAGGCTGAACGCAGGCTGCACACCCCAAATTCTCTTGTGCTTCCACTGAGACACCCATTGGATGTCTGCTGTACTGCAGATTTTAAAGTCATGTTGGATCGCGTACAGATGCCTTGCGATATTATCAACTGGCATTTTTGTATCATTGTTTTCCTCATATCAAGTTCTTTGTATTATTCTAATAGCCACAGATTACTGATGCTATGATATTAAGCATTATTCTGTACCTCTGGAATTTCACCAATGTACTTTTATCAGTCTGATGACTGTGACATCTTGCGATGATTTTTCAAACAATTCTATCTAAACTCCAGAATATGATCAAAGGTAATTTTAACTTCATGAACATTTCTCTACAAATGTTTCTTCTATTATTATTGGGGCTACTTTGGTTTCAAAACCCTTTCGGGATAAGTTTACATTTATTCTCTGCAGAGCTGAAGATGTGCTGTAATGAATACAAGTCAAAAATGATTTTCTTTAGCAAAGCTATAGCTTTGACTTTTCATACAGATCAGACAGAGCTGCTGACGAATCTATTGATTTTCAAAACTGTTAGCTATACACAAATAAACAACCTATTGTTCTATTTATAAAGATAATGTTTTAATAGATCTTTCCTCTTCAATTTACAATAGCAATAGGATTTGCTCATTTGATATTTGAGATCAGACCAAAGATTGAAATGTTTAAATTATAAGAAAATTAATCTATCCAGCCAATTTCTCCTTCATGGTGCATGTAGAGTTCAAATTGGAAGCTATTCTCAACAGCATGGCAATTTAGTACCATTAACCTTTCTAAAAAATGACATGATTTTGAAATGTTGAAAAATATATTGTGTTGGTAGATATTGCTCTTGGTAAAAAAAATTTTCAGCCTTGGTCTAGAAGAATCGTGGTCCGCCAAAAAAGAGGCAGATACCAGAGATTCACTTCAGAGATTTAATTATACAATCCTAGTTGATGTTATGCTACAGTCTGAGGGAATTCTACTCTTTCTGGGGGTGGGGTATTTTTATTCTGTTGAGACATTAAACCAAGTCCTCATCTGCTCTCCCACACGAAGGGGG
The DNA here is from genome assembly GCF_030028105.1 of Mobula birostris. Lineage (NCBI taxonomy): Eukaryota > Metazoa > Chordata > Chondrichthyes > Myliobatiformes > Myliobatidae > Mobula > Mobula birostris. The sequence goes on from NC_092387.1 coordinate 42,804,227, forward strand.
TGGCACAGTAGCGTAGTGGTTAGCACAACGCTTTACAGTACCAGTAAGGTGGGTTCAATTCCTGCCACTGCCTGTAAGGAGTTTGTACATTCTCCCTGTGACCAAGTGGGTTTCCTGCAGGTGCTCTGGTTTCCTGCCACGGTCCAAAGATGGTTGGTTAATTGGTCATTGTAAATTGTCCAGTGATTAAGCTAGGATTAAAATGGGGAATCTGGAATTAAAACTTGGAAGGGATTGTTCTGCACTGTATCGTAATAAATAAAATACATAAATACAGACACCCCAAAGCAGTGCACTGAACAACAGTGATTGTGGGTGTAAGAGGGACAATAGGGTTTCTACCCCAACAGTAAATAAGACAGTGCTGTTTATAAAATACACAGAGCACAAGATCCTTCATAATGTATCTCATTAGTCCAGCAAAAGATTGGGTCAATTTAGACAGTACTGGAGAATGAACTGAAGCAGTCAAAAAGCTGTCATTGGGAGAGCCGCATGGCTCAGTTAACAGACAAGATTTTGTGTGTGTTGCTTGGAATTCCAGCATCTGCAGACTCTCTCTTGTTTGTGTTTTTGGTTCAGTTAAATTTAGATACCATGGAAAAGGATAATGCTATTGAATCAAAGTTTTCCAATAGAATAATGACAAAATCAAAAGAGTAAGATGCAACTTACAAAAGAAGTAGACTGGAAATAGCTACTAAAAGATGAATTGATGTCAGTAAGACAAGAGGTCTTCAACAAAGAGGTGGTGAAGAATCAGAGCCAACATGTCACTTCTCAAAAACATTTACAAATCCAGACAATATCCTCCCTCCATCTACAGTCAAAAACAGTCAAAGCCGCTGCAAGCTCATTGCCGTAGGAGAAATAGAAGAGAATAAAAAGGGAACTCAGCAGGCCAGGCAGAATCTGTGGAAAAGAGTACAGTCAACGTTTTGGGCCGAGACCCTTCACCAGGAAGCCTTCCAGCATATTGTGTGTTGCTGGTGAAAGCATAATTCTCAACAGGTTCTGATTATATTTCGAATCTTGTGAATGCTGTATATTTTAGGGGAAAAAGCAACATACTACAGTGCTGGAAAATACTGCAAATATACTGTTCTAATGTAATGCTATCAACCAGTATTAAACCTGGAAATCTCTCTGACCATTTCCCATTTTAATTTCACATTTATTGGACACCCATCGCAAGCTCAGGTGGTCCAAATCGCTTTATAATGAGGTCCATTTGAAGTACGCTGGGAAACAGGAACCACAGACAGACCTGCCCCTGTCCAGCCCTGGCAGCTTGTGGTGACCAGCATTGTCTCTGCTTGGCTCTATCTGCACTGCCTGTTAGTGCCACCTGAGGCCTTGTCATCACTCACAGACTACTCCGTCTTACAGAATGGTCAGGCAGGCAGGTCTCGACGATGTTAGGAGCTGTGTAACAGGCAAAGGTAACTTCAGCTATAGGGATTCTACAAGCTATGGTGTGGATCAAGGAAGATCATGTCTATTAATTTCGAAGATTTCAAATATAGGGGCCACATGGTAGTGTAACAGCATGACGCCATTACAGGACTAGGAATACTGCTTTGATTCCAGCGCACTCAGTGAGGAGTTTGTACAATCTCCCCTTGGCTTTCCTCCGAGTGCTCTGGTTTCCTCTCACTCCATGTGGGATAGTAGGTCAATTGGTCACACGGGTATAATCAGGTTGGGCCAAAAGGTCCCGTTACTGTGCTGTATCTCTACATAAATAAAAACTAACTCACAAACCAGGAACAAGCATAGGCCACTGGGTTTCTCAAACCTGATCTGTCATTCTGTACAATCATGGCTATATAACTGCATCCTTAATTCTGCATTCCTACCTAACCATGGTAGCCCTTCACCCCTTGCTGAACAACTATCTACCTACCTCCCTTTAAAGATGTTCAGAGACTCTGTTTCCAGTACCCTTTGATTTCTGACTTCAGTAGCCTATGCTTAAACAGCCAACCCTTGTTCTAGATTCTCCCATAAGGTAAGAAAATTCAAAGTTCAAAATTTCAAAGTAAATTTATTATCAAAGTACATTTATGTTACCATATGCTACCTTGAGATTCACTTTCTTGCAGGAATTTACAGCAAAAAAAGAAATACAGTTCTCTCCATACCCAAACTCAAGGCTTTATATGTCACCTCTCGCTCTTCTGAAGCACAACGGAGTTCATTCAGTCTTCAGATGACCTGTACAATTAATTCCATTCTGCTGCTCCTTCCCCATGCATCTGATAAGAACCAAGAAAGGTTTTCACTCTCCAAGCATTAATTCTATTCCCTTTTGAAAAGTCCTATTACATTTAATTCTGCCACCTTTTCAAGCAACGCATTTTAGATTAAAATGACTCAGTCTATGAAATAATTCCTCCTCATCTTGTTCGTGGAATTTGTTTGATTTATCTGGAAAGGTTTCTACACCTCAACATCATTTGCTGCATGTTAAAAATGGTTTGAGTTTGAGCCAAGTACAAAAATTATACTAGAGTTGGCTCGGCTCGGTGCAGCGCTCCAAGACGTGCTTATGATGCTGCTGCAGAAAATAGCCTGGGCATGCCTCTCCATCTCAGTCGTCAGTTATCAGTAGTGGTTTCCGGTAAATGACCATAGTGGTCCATGCACTGATAAAGTGATTCTCGATATTATAAACTGAGCTTTTCCTAATGTACATAGAGTTGCCATAATTGAATGCATTTCTCTTAGATTATCATCAAGTGCAAACAAGGCACCTTTAGTACAGAAGGCTTAGACACCAGAGAGAAATGCAAAACTGCTGCCTCTGATTCAAATATGAAATGTAAACACTATTTGCTGGAAACACTCAGCAGATCAGGCAGAAACCATGGAAAGAAAAAGAATTACTGATTCAGGTTGCAAGATCTTCAACTTGAAACATTAGCTTTGTTTCTCCTTCCATTGATGCAGCCTGATCTGCTGAGTGATTCCAGAAATTCCTGTTTTGCTTTTCAGAATTCCAGCATTTCTTCTTCTTAGATTTTCAAATCAAGTATTTTGCTTTGATAGAGGTGAAGAACTGTCTGGAAGGATGTCTTCCAAAAACTTCCAATACACAATCGGAAATATCACTTGGAGGCAAATATCTATTAGAGATTCTTCAGACGTTGCCAGATTTTCTTCTTGGCAACTTTGAATGTGGCTCAGCTTTAGATCTTTCTTGTCAGGCAATTTCACTCTCTCAGTAAATTTTCCTCACTCTGTAGTCAGATATCTTGACAAGACTTCAATCCTTGCCTTACATAAAAAAAATACATTGAATGGACCTGAACTGTGTTGGCAAATTAAATATTTCTTATTTACCTACATGCATTTAAGGGTAAACACCCTCATGGAAGATGAATCCTTTATTGCAGTTTCTCTAGATACAAGCAGCAGTGAGACCGCAATTTGGGGTCGTACAGTAGTGTAGTAGTTAGCACGACGCTTTACAGTACAGGTGACCCAGGTTCAATTCCTGCCACTGCCCGTAAGGAGTTTGTACGTTCTCCCTGAGTCCGTGTGGGTTTCCTCCGGGTGCTCCAGTTTCCTCCTACGGTCCAAAGAAGTACTGGTTGGTAGGTTATCGGTCATTGTAAATTGTTCCATGATAGGTCAGGGATTAAATCAGTGATTGTTGGGCGGCGTGTCTTAAAGGGCCAGAAGGCGCTGTATCTCAATAAAAATAAAATTGTCTTTTATACATTTAAAGATGTAAAAGATGTCATTCAAGATTTCCAGTCAGTTTTATGATTGTTCTCAAGTTGTGAATAAGGCTGCATTAATTACTCATCCCAACATATCTGTACTGCAAGTACTTTTACAGCCTCTTCAAAAGGCTTTAAGAATCAGTGAGGTACTGTGGAGTAGGGCTCACATAGATTTTCCCAGTCTTTATTGTCCGACCCATTAACTACCAGATTTATCAAACTGACTTTCACAATTTGCCTCGAGGTCCTACATCTTCTAACAATTGAGAATCGGGAATGGTATAATTGAACCTGAGCACCTCAGTCAAAAGGCATGGTGCTCTAACAGATAAACAAAAGCACTGATAACACAGAGCAATGGAATAACTGACAACATATTCAATTATTCTCCCAGTCTCCCTCTGTCCATTCAAGGAACCATACGACATTGGTAAGAGAAGCATGGTCATGTCTAAAGATATGGATAATGAAAGGAATGTGTTTGCAGATGCTGTAGAATTGGAATAAGGAAAAAGGAAGAACTATAAAAGATTTCCCTCCAATAGTTGCACTTCAATGCTCTTCTGGGTCTTACACATTACTTTTTATTGTTTTTGATATCCAGATACAAGTAGCAAAGATTTGTTTTTTTCCCTGGAGGTACCAAAGTACAGTGAGAATGAAAATCAGTGAAAGAATTTCAAACCCCATTAATTTTCAATGATGGTCATATATCATTGCTTGGGTTCCCATTTACGAATGTGACTAGTCAAAGGTTAGTGTTATTACCAACTTTACTTCCACAGTTCAGGTAGATCAGGCATACACTCCGTTAATATCTGTGGATAAACATGCTGAGACCCCAGGGGCATTCCCTTTCATCAAGCTTTATTACTTTATAGAAAGGACAGTTAGATTACACTTAGCATTCCATTAAGCAGGTTGTTCTTTGATGTGCTTTGCTTTAATATTTTCCCATTTTTTGAAGTCTGGACTGAAGTAGCTTTCGATTAGATATGGCCCCTGTCCCGTATGTGGACTTGTTCTAGTTTGATTTCCATTTCTTCACTTCTGTCATGTAACCCTTTGAGAAATAGAGTGCAGTTTGCTTTGAAAAAAATTTTTTTTTTGCTGAAATTATTGCACAAGGATGCACTGATGCTCAATTCCATGAGATGATAGATGTTAGAGTGTTACAGTTGCTGTTGGAAAGGGCAGGTGTCTGATGTTTCGACCAGAACGGCGAATGTCCTTTCCAGAGAGTGAACATTTCTGTTGTGTTACTAAATGGCAGGTCTTGTACTCGGGGAAGCCTTTACTTGCATGAAGTCTGTTTGTATGGGGAGTAGTATGGCTGATAATTTTAAAGGATTGCAGGAAGGAGCGACCTGGGGTAGAGGTTAAAGGTCAGGCCAGGGAGGCAGTTACGTTATTAAGTGGAGGAGTTAACAGCAGAGATGGCGGGGAAGGTGGTTAGAGGTGGGCAAGGTCTTTATTACCTTAGATTCTGGGATGGAATAGGGGATGATTGATAACTGGAGGGACCCACTGGGCAGATTGAAATCTAGTCAGGTCATCTGTGAGGAGAGGTCGTTGGGCAAGGTTCATGAGCTTAGGATAGTAGATTACTATCTGGTTGATGTGGTCAGGGAAGAAGGATGGTGGAGTGGGTGGTTGATGATGGGAAAGCACAAAGAGCCTATCGTTGCCTACCTGCTGTGGACACCCACTGCCTGAATCCACAGATTACATTGATGTAGGCTGCAAAAGCACTGTAAAGCTCTGCCTTTGTGAGATAAATGTTGGGCATCAGAGTGCATGTCCGTGCCACTCACATGTTAGCTTGTTGGATGCTCCTAGAATAAATACTGCAAGCTAGGCAACTCACAGGAAACCCACAAATTACATAATACTTCATTTGTCTTTGCATATAATTTATGCAGTGCCCAGAAATGTGGTGCTCCTTACTATAACTTCAAGGCACATCCACTAGGGCATCATACAGTGCAGAAAATGGCTCTTGGCCCACTATGTTCATGTTGACCATCAATTGTCCATCTACACATGTCTCATCTTTCAGCCATAGGTCTGTAGCCCACTGTGCCTTGGCAACTCTAATGTTGTGAGAGTATTCACTTCCAATCCCTCATAATTTTGAGTCCATCAGTCAGATTTCCCTCCTTGATCTCCTCCATTTCAACCCTATCTAATTTCCCCTCATATCAAATTGCTTCATCACATACAATGTCTTGGTGAAGATAAGTATATCAGAAGTTGTCAAAATGGTGGAGGGCTTCCATCTTCCTGGTGAATCACCTTCACAGGTTCTCCAATGCAAACACAACCTTCCTGTAGTGTGGCAACCAGAACTGCACATGGTACTTTGCCTGTGGCCTAAGGAATATTTTAAAGGATTTACTACAACATCCCTACTCCTACATTCTGCTCCTTGGATAATGAAGGATGGATCCCATTTACCTTCTTCACTTTCTTATCTACCTGTGCAACCAACTGTTGCCCTGTAGTCCTTTGGGTCCTACAGTTGTCCAAGTACTACTTGTAAAACTTTGGGCCTTGGGCCATAGCAGTTAGCATACTTCTATTACAGCGCCATTGACCTGGGTTCAATTCTGCCGCTGCCTGTAAGGAATTTGTATGTTCTCACCATGACCGTGTGTGTTTCCTCCAGGTGCACTAGTTGCCTCTTACATTCTGAAGATGTAAGGGTTAGGGTTAGTAAGTTGTGGGCATTTTGGCACCAGAAGCATGGCCAACTGTGATGGTCACTGGTGCAAACGTTTCGATATATTGTATGTACTGTATGACAAATAAAGCAAATCTTTAATTTTTGTTCAATGTGTACGCCAAACCTTTGTGGTTTCTTCAAAACTGCATCACCTTGCACTAACTATAATTAAATTCCACCTCCCATTGTTCTCCCCATTTTACCAACCATGACCTTAGGTCATCCTGGCCATCAACAACACCACCTACTATCGTGTCATTGTTGGAGGAATGAGTCGTACCTCCAGCATTAAGGTCCACTTTGTTAATGTATATAAAGGACAATAAGTATCTCAGCAATGATCCCACAGTCTTGAGTAGGTGTGTTAAGTAAATTTCAAAGGCCACTTCAGAAATGTCAGACTCCACATAGACCAGAGTGCGAACATTTGCAGTGATTGTGTTAAATGAAAGTGTTGTAAGTTGACCGGTCAGCTGTGAAAAGTGAAGTGTTAATATAAATGCATTGGGTCCCACACCACCAGAACAGTTATTACCTTTCAACGGAAGCAACAGGAATTCTGCAGATGCTGGAAATTCAAGGCACACACATCAAAGTTGCTGGTGAACGCAGCAGGCCAGGCAGCATCTCTAGGAAGAGGTGCAGTCGATGTTTCAGGCCGAGACCCTTCGTCAGGACTAACTGAAGGAAGAGTGAGTAAGAGATTTGAAAGGGGGAGGGGGAGATCAAAATGAAAGGAGAAGACAGGAGGGGGAGGGATAGAGCCAAGAGCTGGATAGGTGATTGGCAAAGGGGATATGAGAGGATCAGGGGACAGGAGGCCCAGAGAGAAAGACAAGTGGGGGGAGAACCCAGAGGATGGGCAAAGGGTATAGTCAGAGGGATAGAGGGAGAAAAAGGAGAGTGAGAGAAAGAATTTGTGTATAAAAATAAATAACAGATGGGGTACGAGGGGGAGATGGGGCATTAGCGGAAGTTGGAGAAGTCAATGTTCATGCCATCAGGTTGGAGGCTACCCAAACGGAATATAAGGTGTGGTTCCTCCAAACTGAGTGTGGCTTCATCTTTACAGTAGAGGAGGCCGTGGATAGACATGTCAGAATGGGAATGGGATGTGGAATTAAAATGTGTGGCCACTGGGAGATCCTGCTTTCTCTGGCGGACAGAGCGTAGGTGTTCAGCAAAGCGGTCTCCCAGTCTGTGTCGGGTCTCGCCAATATATAAAAGGCCACATCGGGAGCACCGGACGCAGTATATCACCCCAGTCGACTCACAGGTGAAGTGTCGACTCACAGGTGAAGTGTCGCCTCACCTTTCAACCATCAGGCTCCTGAACCAGTGTGCATAATGTTACTGATCTGTACATTGAACTGATTGCTCAACCTGTGGACTCAATTTCAAGAACTCCACAACTCATGTTTTCAGTATTATTTATTTATTGTATTTGCATAGATTGCCTTCTTTTGCTCATATGTTGCTTTCCAATCTTTGTGTGTAGTTTTTCACTGATTATACTGTATTTCTTCATTCTACTGTGAATGCCTGCAAGAAAATGAATCTTTGGGTTGTACATAGTGACATATATGTACTTTGAGAATAAATTTACATTGAACTTTGAACTTCTGTATTTTTCCCCATGATGTGACTCGAGTTGCTCCTTTTAAAGCTTGTAGAAGGTGCTTTGTGGGCTGCTAATGGTCCTGCCAATACAGAATCTGAGATTTATAAACTGAGCCATTCGATTTGGTGGAAAGCATAAGTGACCTAAGTACATTGGAGCAGATCCGAGAATTAAAATGGACAGCTGAGTACAGCAGGAGGTAAATGAGCAAAAGGTTGAGGCTGATGGCAAAGGGTACTGTAACTCAGATTTGCAAATAGTGGCAGAATAGAACTGGTCCAAATGTAGAATATAAAGCCAAAATTGTGATCAGCATTAAGGCAGTGAATGGTCAGGCACAGAAACAGGAACTGATCCCAAGGTTTATGACGTTCTGAATATAAAGGTATTATCTGTATAATAGGCAGCATTAAGAAGATAATGAGTTATTTCGTCATTTGGGAGCACATTATTTTTCTTTATATAAAAAACTTTAATGCTTTCAGATTGAAGAAATTCAATGTAATCAAGTGTGTAATAAATATACTGCGTTACTTATTGTGCTGATACTTTTTATCAGCAGATTCGCAAATGTAAAATTTTAAAATCTATAGAAGTACAATGCTTGAAAACTGTTTCCTTTTTTATATCTTTTCACCATCCCCTTTCCGACCTTCTGAGTCGCATTGTTTTTTTTATAGAATCAAGATAATCTTTATTTTCAGTAAAACTATTTACAAGAATAAACTGTGCAATGAGATTTCATTCTGAACACTCCTAGTCACTGCTTTCCTTTCTGTTTTATCATATTCCTGCACATCAGTAGCACTGTTGCCGTTCATGTGGCTGTCTGGTGTGGTATTCTCCTACAAAAATGGAGGAGCTTCCTCACCCTACCCAGCCCCTCTCTCTCCAGTCAGTGAAGAACCCTACACTGTGGTTCTGAGTCACACATATCACTAAGAGAGTGCAGGTATGTAACATAACAAAGGGAAATAGGAGTAGGCAATTCACCGCTCATTACTGCTCTGCCAGCCTATCAGATCATGCGTGATCTTTAACTAAATATCACTAATTTCCTCACACTTACAAACATAACTAATTTTAAAAATCTGTCAAACTCTGTCATGAATGTACTCATTAAATGAACCTCCACTTGGGTTGAGAATTTTAAAGCTTCACCATCCTCTGGCTGAATAAATCTATTTTATCTTTGTCCGGAATGGCCAAATGATATATTTTGAGACCATAATCCTTGGTTCTAAACACCACAGACAAAAGGAACATTAACTCTGCATTTGTCCTGTTAGAGCTTTGCATGTATTATTTTTATTCTTCTTAACTGAAAATGTACAGGCCCATTCTACTTAACTTTTGCTCATTCACTGAATTGTAGTCGATCTGTTGAATCTTACACTTGCAAGTATATCTTTCCTTAGGAGGGAGATCACATGAGTTCATTATATTATAGATGCATTTTCACAGGATATAATTGGAGAAAGAAGTCTCCATTTTGTACTTAAAATTACTTTGCAATAAAGGCCAATGTGCCATCTGGTTTCTTAATTACTTACAGATTCTGCTTGTTAAATTTCAACATTACATTCATTAGGACACCAAAGTCTCTCTGAGCACTAACATAATTCAAAGTCTTAATTTAAAATGCTCTGCCTTTATACTCTTCTTACTCTTCAAAGTGGTTGATCTCAATCATATTTTCATACAATATTCCATCTGTTATGTCTTTGCCATTCACTTGACATCTCTGCATCATCCTGAAGCCTCTATGTAACCTCCTCACAACAGAATCCGCAGCCTTAGTTTGTTCCATTAGAAAAATTGGATGCATTACATTTGACCTCCTCATCCATATCATTGAAATCATCAATCGCTGTGCGAGGCCACTGTTCATGGCCTCATAGCCTGCAAATGACTAGTTATTCCTAGCAACTCTGTCCATTATCAATCTTCAATTCATACCAGTATCTTACCTTGGGTACCATGCATTCCGGTTCTACCAATTAAAACCTTAAATTATTTTCAACAGGTATGTCCATCCACCAAAGGTCCAGGCTGACTTTGCCCAAACTTGTTATTACTTCATGTGCCTCATTACCAAGCCCTCAGTAATACATTGCAGTGTTTTTCCTACTACTGATCTCTGTTTTCTCTCTAATCCATTCCCTAAACAGTAGGGTTACATTTGTCCCTTCCAATTCTTCAGAGCAGTTCTAGAATCTATGGTCTTTCAGAAGATGGTGATATCCTGAAAGTCCTCTAACTCCATAGCCACTCCTTTTAAAGCCTGAGATGTTGCCTTTCAGTTCACTTATTTCTCCATAGCAATTCTTTTTACTGATTCTAATTTCCTGAGTTCCTATTGCCCTCTACTATGATTTTTTTCTATGCCTTCTTCCATGAAGCCAAAGGCAAACTATTTATTTACTTTCTCCATCATTTCCAATAAATTGAATATATGTTCTGCTGTCTCAGCCAGAAAGGATCCCACATTAAGATTTGCTAATCAATTTTCTTCTTTCCCTGAGGTGAGCAGCAGGTTAAATACAGCCTCCGACGGGGTAGATGCAGTAGATCTAAGTTAGATGCAGTGCTGATTGTACCTCCCTCCCACAGAAATTCACCTGCTTTGACTGAGTTGTCAGGGTCCATTACAGGGAACAACTACTCCCGGTTGTGAACAATTAAATATTTAGCTAAAAAAGCACTTGGACTATCAGAAGACTGCAATGGAATACATGTATTTGATTTATTTTGTAGATACAGCATGGATTCTCCAAGAGATTTTGGAATTCCATGTTGGGAGGTGTCGACTTTTAAACGAACTTTTCTAGAGAAAAAAAATTATTGCATGCGTAGTCTTCTTTGTGATTTTGTCTCTGAGCCATAAAGTCGGAACTTTAAATTCTCATATTTTCTTAAGATATAGAAAGAAAGCATTTGGCCGATGAATCTATGCTGGCTTTTAGAGGAATATTATTGCCCTGCTTATTTCCTTGTAACCTATTCTCTCTTGCATGCCCAATTCAACTCACTTTATAGACTTCACAAAAGAAGTTCTGTCCATTCCAAATGCCAGCAGCAGAAATGAGGGAGCCCATACTGTTGGAGGAGCAGTTCAAAGGATTATTGTACTGTCAGAGGGCCAGTGAAAGAGGGTGGCATAGTTGGAGCTATAGCAGCTTGCATTAGTGGAGGGGTAGAACTGATGGAGAGGTGTCCCATTAAAGATGTCGCTTTTTATGGACCATTTCTAAATTATTTCTAAGGAACATGAAAGGAAAGTAGCAAAAAAGTGAGCTGCTGGATGAACTCAATGGGTCAGGAAGCATCTGTAGAGGGAAATGGATGGTCGATATTTTGGGTTGAGACTCTTCATCTCCTAGTCCAGAGTCATAGAGGGTGATGAGTATGGAGATATGCCCTTCGGACCAACTTGTCCGTGTTGTCTAAGGTGCCCATCTAAACTCGTCCCATTTGCCACACATTTGGTCCCTATACCTCAAAACCTTTCGTATCCATATATTTATCCAAGTGTCTTTTAGATGTCTTTATTGTACCCATCTCAACTTCCTTCCCTGAAAACATTGAACGTACATGTGGACATACTCATCATCCTCTGTGTAAAGTTGTCCCTCAAGTCCCTCTTAAATCTTTCTCCTCAGACCCTAAAGCTATGCCCTCTTTAGGCTCCTTTTTCCCGAGAACAAAGTTGATGTGCATAGTTCATAGGTTTTGACATGAAGCATTGACTATGCCTTTCCCTTGACCCATAGAGTTCCTCCAAGAGCTTGTTTTTTTTTTCATCCCAGACTCCAGCATCTGTAGTCTCTTGTGTCATTAAAGAAGCACAGAGTGTTCTCAAGTCCTCACTCATCATTCTTCACTCAGCAAACCCACAAAAAGACAATTCAGCCCAATAGGTCTTCAATGGGCTTCATCTGGATATGATACATGAAAGAGATGAATTCATAACTGGTAATGGACTGTCCTGGTAGGAAGCCAGAACTCATGATGTTAGTTCCTCAAAACATCATGAAAATTGAGAGAAGAAAACTAGCAAACGAAATCTGGGCAACTCGTGAGCTTGGTAAATTGGTTTATTATTGCCACATGTAAAAAACTTGTCTTCATACAGATCATTTCATTACAACAGTGGATTGAGTTGGTACTTAGGCAATAATAGAATGCAGAATAAAGTGTGACAGTTACAGAGAAAGTGCAGTGAAAATGGACGATAAGGTAGGATTGGAATCAGTACGTTATTGTCACGTATACTGAGGTACAGTGAAAAGGTTCATGCACATCAATTCATCACACAGTGCTTTGAGAAAGTACAAGGTGAAACTATAACAGAATGCAGAAAGTGCTATACAGGGAGACAATAAGGTGCAAGGTCATAACAACGTGCATGGTGAGATCGTGTCCATCTATTGTATTAAGGGGTCATTAATTGAGATGACGTTTATTTCTTACATCCTTCATATGCATGAGGAGTAAAAATCTTTATGTTACATCTCCGTCTGAATGTGCAATGTGCAAATTATAGTATTTTGTATTAAATAGTATATACAGTAAGATATGCAACAGGACAGTCAATATAGCTTAGAAATACAATTGTGTCAATGTGAATTAATCAGTCTGATGGCCTGGTGGAAGAAGCTGTTCCAGAGCCTGTTGATCCTGGCTTTAATGCTGCAGCACCATTTCCCAGATGGTAGCAGCTAGAACCGTTTGTGGTTGGGGTGACTCGGGTCCCCAATGATCCTTCAGACCCTTTTTATGCACCTGTCACCATAAATGACCTGAATAGTAGGAAGTTCACATCTACAGATGCGCTGGGTTGTCCACACCACTCTCTGCAGAGTCCTGCAATTGTGGGAAGTACAGTTCCCATACCAGGCAGTGATACAGCCAGTCAGGATGCTCTCAATTGTCCCCCTGTAGAGAGTCCTTAGGATTTGGGGACACAGGCTGAACTTCTTCAACCATTTGAGGTAGAAGAGGCACTGTTGTGCTTTTTTTTTCACCCTACAGCTGGTATGTACAGAGCAAGTGAGGTCCTCGGTGATGTTTATACCAAGGAACTTACAGCTGTTCACCATCTCAACCCCACATCCATTGATGTCAATAGGGGTTAGCCTGTCTCCATCCTCCTGTAGTCCACAGCCAGCTCCTTTGTTTTTGCAACATTGAGGGAGAGTTTGATTTCTTGACACCACTGTGTCAGGGTGATGACTTCTTCACTGTAGGCTGCCTCATTGTTATTTGAGATTGGGCCAATCAGTATAGTATCGTCAGCAAACTTAATTAGCAGATTGGAGCTGTGGGTGGCGACACAGTCATGGGTATACAGAGTAAAGAAGGGGGCTTAGGACACAGGCCTGAGGGTCACCTGTGTTGAGGGTCAAATGGGCAGAGGTGAGGGAACTCACAGTTGCCACCTGCTGGCAATCTAACAGGAAATCCAGGATCCAGCTGCACAAGACAGGGTGAAGGCTGAGGTCTCTGATCTTCTTGTCGAGCCTGGATGAAATTATCGTGTTGAATGCTGAACTGTAGTCCAAGAACAGCTTTCTCATATAAGCATCTCTCTTCTCCAGGTGTGTAAGGACAGCGTGTAGAGCTGTGACTATTGTGTCATCTGTCGATCGGTCGTGTTGGTAGGCGAATTGTAGGGGGTCCAGTGTGGGTGGTAGCATGCTGCAGATGTGGTCCTTGACCAGCCTCTCAAAACATTTGCTTATTATTGAGGTGAGGGCGACAGGTCGCCAGTCGTTCAGACATATTACCTGGGTCTTTTTAGGTACAGGGACAATGGGGGACGTTTTGAAGCAGGAGGGCACTCTAAACTGGGAGAGGAAGAGATTAAAAATGTCTGCAAACACACCTGCCAGGTGTGCCACACACATCCTGAGTACCCACCCGAAGTAATCTTAAGACAGTTTGGTTGTAATGTGGTTATGTGGTAGAGAAAAATGGCATAAGCAATAAATGATTTCATGCTAACATCAACCAGAACAGAAAGAAGTTGAAAGTAACTTCTTTAAAAGTAAACAATTACACAATAAATATTGTTTATCAGCAGGACAATAAAAATGTGAAGTAATTCTCAAGATCTTCAGTTATTTTAGAAATACTTTAAATGTTTATGCAATCTTTGGTGGTTTCTAACTCTTGGGCAAACCTATAACCATCTGCTTTATTTATAACATTCTGCTTTTTGTGTTTTTTTTTCAGGCAGTGGAAACAAACTTGGCCTCAAAGGACAGCCACTGGGTCTTTGTAAATGAGGTAAGGTCAATGTCACAGTTTTTAGTTCTAGAACATCAGGGCTTTATAGTCTGCAAGCTCACACACAGCTGACAGTGCATGTTATGGCATATGACTTCTGCCTGTTCAACAGAAGGGGCAAAAATTGAAATCAGTGTTTTTTTCCCCTTGAGCACTTCCAGTACATTTATTGAAACTGTCTAGTGGTTAGGAACATTGCCTTACAAACTCATGGATGGTATGTTCACTACACTAGGAAGACAGATACTTCTGCCAAACCTTTAAGTTGATTGGAACATGGGGTAGACTGAAACGTGAATGCCCACAGGACCCGGCTGCCAATTTAGAGATACTAAGGGCACTTGCCTTAGACAAATCATGGTCTAAGGCAAGTAGAAACCAGAAACAAAAAAAAAATGGAAACACTCAACATGTTAGGGAGCAACTGTGGAAAAACTGTTTAAGTTCAAAGACCCCTGGTTGAAATATTATCTTCACTCTTATTATCTCCACAGATTCTGCCTGACCTGCTAAATGCTTGCAATATTTTCAGACGTTGTTTCAGATTTCGAGCATTTTCATTCCTATACACCCAGGCTTTCAAATTCCCTTGTGTCTTCACTCAGACAGTTTGACCATATCTGAACCCACGTCCACTGTGCAATCTAATGCCTGATGCAGTTAGTTATTTTTTACTTATTATCAAGTTAACATCTTTCAGGCAGAATTTGACAAAGTGCAATGCTGCAACTCAGTCTAATGCTCTCCCCAGTTTTGGAGCTGCGGTTGAGAAACCAAGGCCCAATACTGAGGACTTCAGTATTACTGTGAGTGTGGTCATGCATTTGGATGCATGGCTCTATCTGCCATTTTAATGGCTTTGTTATCCCATTGTAAACAAATGAACTAAAACGTTCATTAAAAGAAAAAGCTTGGGATTGTTTTGCAGAGTTCTTTTCATATTCATCACTAAAAATTCATAGTGCTGTTTAAACTGTAGAGACAATGCAGTAACTGTGTTCTGTACATGGTTCTTGTTCATTACTTCAAACTGTGATTTGGTATTTATCACATATGCTGGTGACACCTAGTGACATCCGACTGGTGGTGTGCCAGCCATTGCATGGGTGAAATTACAGCACTAATTATCAGACTAATTGAAGGGATGAGGGACTGAGAAATGCTAAGATAAGTACAAAGCAAATAATAAATAGACCAAATGGAATAATTCAACTGATGCATTATTTTTTTTCTTTTCAGAGGCAAAAATAATGATCCACAATGCAATTTTATTATTCCTTTTAAGTGGTTTGATTTCAATGAGCATCAAATGTGCAAGTGTTAAGTTGCATTAATGAACGTTGTCTGATTGCAATATCTGTTGACAGAAGCAGATTATTTACTTCCCCTGTATTGTAAACAGTTCTGCCGAAAATCTGAGCTCCAATCAGGTCTGACTATAATAATAATTTGAGGAATCAATGACTAATATATAAGAAGAGCTGTATTTTCAAACATTGATCTTTGCATTGAATATATAGTTCCTTTTCTTTTTGTATTAGATATATTAAATTCACTGGTTTTATGATAGGAAAAATGATTTAATTATCCGGATGTCTAAAAAACAGAGTACTAAAGACTGAATGAGTCCAACACCACATCTAACTGCAGCGCTGTGGTGCAGCATGTAAAATTGCTGCTGCTTAGCTCCAGTGATCCGGGTTTAAACTGAACCCAGGGTGCTGTCTCTGTGGTGTCTACATATTATTCATGTGAGCATGTGCGTTTCCCTAGGTGTCTCAGTTTCCTCTCACATCCCAAGGTGTGCTGGTAGATTAACTGGGCACTGTAAGTTTCCCTGTTAGAAGTAGTTTGTAGTACAAATGGATTTTGGTAAATTGATAAATTGGTTTATTTTTGTTACGAGTACAGGGGTACAGTGAAAAGCTTTGTTTTGTACGCCATCCACACATATCACTTCATTACAGCAGTATATTGAGGGGATACAAGGGAAAACAAGAACAGAATGCAAGGTGAAATGTTACAGTTACAGGAAAGTGCAGTGGAGGCAGACAATAGATACTTCATACTTTATTGTCGCCTAACAATTGATACTAGAATGTACAATCATCACAGCGATATTTGATTCTGCGCTTCGCACTCCCTGGATTACAAATCGATAGTAAATATTAAAAAATTAAATATAAATCATAAATAGAAAATAGAAAAATGGAAAGTAAGGTAGTGCAAAAAAACCGAGGGGCAGGTCTGGATATTTGGAGGGTACGGCCCAGATCCAGGCAGGATCCGTTCAGCAGTCTTATCACAGTTGGAAAGAAGCTGTTCCCAAATCTGGCCGTACGAGTCTTCAGCTCCTGAACCTTCTCCCGGGGGGGGGGGGTGGGGGTGTGAAGAGGGACGAAAAGTGTGTTAGCTGGGTGGGTCGTGTCCTTAATTATCCTGGCAGCACTGCTCCGACAGCGTGCGATGTAAAGTGAGTCCAAGGATGGAAGATTGGTTTGTGTGATGTGCTGTGCCATGTTCACGATCTTCTGCAGCTTCTTCCGGTCTTGGACAGGACAACTTCCATACCAGATTGTGATGCAAGGCCATAACAAGGTAGATTATGAGGTCAATAGATCACTTTTGTACTAGAGGACTATACAACAGTCTTATACAGTCCTTGAGCCTAGTGATATGTGCTTTCAGGCTTTTGTAATTTCTGCTCAATGGTGGCGGGAGGGGGCGTGGAGTGAGATAGAGAAGAGAGAATGTCAGGAGTAGGTAAGGTTTTTGGTTATGTTGGTTGCCTTTCCAAGACATCAAAAAGAGTCCATGGGAGGCTGGTTTTCATGATGTGTTGAGTTACATCCACAACTCTTTGCAGTTTCTTGCGGTCACAAGCAGGGCAGTTGCAAGCTGAGTTGTGGAGTATCCAGAAGGAATGCTTCCTGTAGTGCATCCTAAAAGTTGATGAGGGTCACAAGGCACATGCCAAATTTCTTCAGCCTCCTAAGGAAGTAAAAGCACTGGTGAGCTTTCTTGGCCATGATGTCTACATGGTTGGAACAGGACATGGCAACTGGTGACGGTCACTCCTAGCAACTTGAAACTTTCAACCCTCTTAAGCTCTGTTGATGTAAATAGGAGCGGTGTGTACTGGCCCCCTTCCTGAAGTTAATGACCAGCTCTTTTGTATTGCTGACATTGAGGAAAAGGTTGTTGTCATGACAACTTGCATAAGGTTCTCTGCCTCTTTCCTGTACTCAAACACATCATTATTTGAGATTCATCCTACTACAGTGGTGTCACCTGCAAACTTGTGGGTGGGCTTAGAGCAGAATCAGGCCATGCAGTTGTGTGTATAGAGAGTAGGGGGCTGAGGACACAACCTTGTGGAGCACCTGTGTTGAGAGAATAATTGTGTCGAAGGTGTTGCTGCCTATCCCTACGGATTGTGGTCTGTGGGTCAAGTCAAGATCCAGGTGTAAAGGGATGTGGATGTGACAGAGAATATGTTACAGGGAAGTAAGTTAGGGAGCCATGGACACTGCCATGGTTAGGGTGCTTTCCCAGGCGGGCAGCTGAAATCGCACTTGTGTGGATGCACACATTCCAGCCAATTAGAGTTTCCTTGTAATTGTATTTAACTCTCTTCCTCCTGCTTCAGTCTTGTCGAGCCTTGATTGAAGCACAGTGATGACAACGCTCCCTTCTTACCTTCGTCTACATTCCAGGATAGATGATTAACGACTTCGATCACCCCATTGAAGGAGCGTTATGAATTTAGTTCATGGTTACTGCCTTCATGCCACAGTCATGGCATGAGTTTTTAGTTAGTTTGAGAGTTTATAGTTTGCAACCCTGTTGGCCTAGCGTTTATTTTCCTTTGCTCTGTACAGTTCTTATCAAAACTCAGTGAACCGTTCAGTCCTTGTCTGTGTCTCTTCCTCTGCACTTGGGCCGTCACTGAACTTAGATCAGCGAGACTTGATCTTTGTGCTCAGCCTGCGCTGGAAAGCAGTGATGATCTCTCGTTCCACCCCATCTCGACCGCAAGAGGGCGGAACCTTACTGCATAAAGTTCTTAATGACCCTCTCCCTTGGTGCAGTCCAGGAGTCAGTAGAGAGCCTCCTGACCACCTACTGAAAGGTCAAATACTCTTGTGAACTTGACTACAAATTGCTGGAAACTCTGGGTTGTTCTTGTAGGCTGTTGAATAGGTTGAGTGTGGTCTGACTAAGAGATTCACCCTGTAAGCCAGCCTATCTGCATCATCACTGAGCTGTCCTGGCTGGGCTTGGAAAGTCAGCTCACACTGGGTAATAAAGCTTTAGCAGCCATTGGGGTCATCGGAGTATCTGCCTGGTGGTAGAGTGCCTGGTTCAGGTTCGGAAGCAGCCAAGGTAACCGAGGCATTAGTGGCTGAAGCTGATCAGACTGTAATAAAGGAGGATGGGGGAGGTGCTGGTGTGGGAAGTGTGACTGCCCTGGTAGAGAGCTTCGGAAAAGCAGCAGTCAGAGCAGTCCGATCACAAACAAGAGAGAATCTGCAGATGCTGGAAATCCAAGCAACGCACACAAAATGCTAGAGGAACTCAGCAGGCCAGGCAGCACCTATGGAGAAGAGTACAGCCGATGTTTCAGACCAAGCCCCTTCAGCGGGCTTTGAGAAAACTGATAAGGAGTAGATTTAAAAGGTGGGGGAGACGTGAGAGAAACACAAGGTGAAAGGTCAAACTGGGAGGGGGAGGGATGAAGTAAAGTGCTGGGAAGTTGATTGGTGAAAGAGATAAGAAAGTAAAGTGGGGAGGAGCACCAGAGGGAGGCAATGGGCAGGCAAGGAGATAAGATGAGAGATGGATAAGGGAATAGGGTATGGTAAAGGAGAGGGCAGGGTACATTACTGGAAGTGTCATCTCACCTGGAAGGATTGTTAAGGGCCTGGATATGTTATGTGTTATATGGATGGTAGTGAGGGAGGAAGTGTTGGGGCAGGTGTAACACTTGTTTCACTTGCAAGGATAAATGCCAGGACGGATATCAGTGGAGAGGAATGAATGGACAAGGGAGTCACATAGGGAGCGTTCCCTGCAGAAAGCAGAAAGTGGGGGTAGGGCGAGGGACCGCTTTGGAGATGGCGGAAATGGCTGTGACCTGATTTTGGCTGGCTGTTATGAGCTGCTGAACTCTCGCTGTGAGTGCTGACATGAGTTTAGTGATAGTCCGAGTGCAAATGAAGAGGCACAGACACAGACTCTGTTCACTGTGTTTTGATCAGAACTGTAGACCAACAGGGCCGCAAGCTAAAAACTGTCAAATTAACTAAAATCTAACACTGTCACTGCAGCTCAAAAGCAATAACCTAAAACTAAATTAATACTGCTCCTTTAACGGGAGTTATCTAAATCACTCATTTCTATCCCGAATGTGGATTAAGGTAAACAGGGAGCATTGCAATTGCTGTGCTTCGATCAAGACCTGACAAGACCAAAACAAAAGGGAGAGAAGTTAAACACAATTACAAAGAAACCATAATTGGCTTGAATGTGTGCATCCTCATGTGTATGATTACAGTCTTCTTTCAGCTGCCTGCCTACGTGAGCGCCCAGCAGTGTCTGTGGCAAAGCAGAGAGTGAGCACAATGCACGATAGGAAGGATGTAATTTCACCGGAGAGGGTGCGAGGAGATTCACCAGGGTGCTGCCTGGGATGAAGCATTTCGCTTATGAGGAGGGAACAGGGCAGGGTTTGATTTGCTTGGAGCAGAATCAAGCAGAATGGTGTTGGGGGGTGTGCTATTCCTGATACAGGTATATAAAATTGAAACATTGTATCATTTCTTAATGCATGTATGCATTTCTAAATGACAATAAAAGAGAACTGAGTGTTCTCATAATCTAATCTAAAATGATAAGGGTCAAAGATAGGGTCGTTTATGAGAAACTCTTCCCTAAAATGGAAGGGAAGAATCTAATGTGAGACACACAAATTTTAAGATAAGGAATAAGGAGGTTGAAGGGAATCTGAGGGGGAGTTGTTCCAGAGCATGGTTGCAATGCACTGATTAAAAAGGCAGTGGAGACAAGTATTCTCATATTTAAATAAAATCTGGATGAGTATTTGAATCACCAAGACATAAAAGGCCATGGAACAAGTACTTGTAAATGAGGTTAGTATAAGTGCATACTTGATGGTTGGCATAAATACGGTAGGTTGAACTGTCTGTTTCTCTGTTCCGTGACTCCATGACTCCTATGTACGGAATATCTGGAGAGCCAGCATAGACTTGATGGACTGAATGGCCTGTGCCATGTGAAATTCTGAAATATGGCATAAATTCAGCTCACCCACTCAAAAAAGGGCCATGTCACATGTAGATTACTTTCTCTGCCTATTTTTTATTCCTTCTCGTGCCTGGGCCCACATTGTGCAGTAACGGCAGCATGCACACCATTACAGCAGAAGGAATTTGTCAGCAGTTTCTGAAGTGCAACAAGCCCAGTTAAGCATGGACATTTGGAAGTTCCTGTCACTGTTCCTGGTTCCTCGATTAGTGGTCTATTTACAGGTCCCCTGGATTGGAATTTCTTCAGCCAGAGGGTGGTGAATCTGTGGAATTCATTGCCACAGACAGCTGTAGCGGCCAAGTCATTGGGTATATCTAAAGCACAGGCTGATAGGTTCTTATTAGTAAGGGTGCCAAAGGTTATAGGAAGAAGGTAGGAGAATGGGATTCGGGGGAAAATAATCAGTCGTGATTGAAAGGCAGAGCAGACTCAGTGGGCCGAATGGCCTCACTCTTCTCTTATGTCTTATAAGATGATACCTTGACTTCACAATCCACTTTGTTATGATCTTGCACCTTATTGTCTACCTCACTTTGTCTGTAGCTGTTACTCTTTATTCTGCATTCTGTTATTGTTTTAACCTGAACCACCTCAATGCACCGTGTGATGAATTGATCTGTACGAGGAGCATGGTCAGACATTATTTTCCAGTTCAGTCACCAGAAATAGGTGAACTGGGGTACTTCCAAACTATTTCAGTATGGCAACCCCGAAAATGTGATGTAATGATGAATAAGAAATTAGAGTTCTTAATGGTGCTCTAACTCTATTTTAATATGTATGGGAAGTTATTTGGTGAAATGATCGTTTAAAAATGTCATTGGCTTTGTTTTATTATTAAAGAGCCATAATGTTTCCAGTTGTTTACTTACTCGGCTTCTACAAATCCAATTTTTAATTTCATTCTCATTAAATGTTTAGAAAGTAAATTAGAAATTAAAGCAGTCTGTTTCCTGTTTGCAATCGCTGGAAATTCTTCTGTGTGACTGACGACCCATCAGCTAATGACATCACTGTAGCCTGCAAAGAAACTCTTTTAAACTGCTGCCTGTCAGTAAAGGGAAAGCCACCCCACAGAGATCATTTGAACCTTTATGGCAGCTTTTTTAAAGGTCAAAACTGAGCTCTGTCACTTTGTTCACTGTAAATTACTAGCCATTGTATCCAATCCTGGACATGTTATTTAATAAAGATATGCAGGGCTGGGAAAAAGGACAAGTTATCAGGAATACAGGAAATCTGTTTAATCAAAACTTAGGAGTGTAGTCCCACAGAACAGTAATACTTATAGAGAAGTAAGGTAGAAATTTTTGAAAGCTTGATGGAATAACTCAAGACGATCTGTCTGTGTTGTCAGAGGGGACAGTAGGACAATGGTTACCACAATGATTTGATTTGATTCACACCACTGTCCATAATGTGTTCCTGTGTTCTCCCTGTGACCTTGTGGGTCCTGGGTTTGATTCCCACCATGGTCTGTAAAATGTTTCTACTTTCTCCCTGTGACCATGTGGGTTCCAGGGTTGATTCCCACCATTGCCTGTAATATGTTTCTACTTTCTCCCTGTGACCTTGTGGGTTTCTTCCAGGTGCTCTGGTTTCTTCTCACATTTCAAAGGCATATAGTAGGTATTACTGAATTATGTGCATGCTATGTTGATGCCAAACGTGTGGTAACACTTGCTGGGTCTTAACTGTCCATCATGGCCTAGAATCTAGTTTCAAAGGTTCATTTAATGTCAGGGAAATGTATACAATATACATCCTGAAATTCTTTTTCTTTGCAACCATCCACAAAAACAGAGGAGTGCCCCAAAGGATGAATGACAGTTAAGTGTTAGAACCCCAAAACCCCCACAGCTGACCCCCATGCATAAACAGCAGCAAGGAACGATCCCCCCTCCCTCACCAGCAAAAAAGTATCGGCACCCATCACCGAGCACTCAAGCGTGCAGCAAAACATCAATAAAGACACAGACTTAGATTACCCCAAAGACTACTCGTTCACCCAGTAATTCAACATACCACAGGCTCTCTCTCTGCCTAATAAGGGAAAAAGAGGTGTCTCTGTCTCACAGTGAGAGGGGAGACATAACAAATAACTCGCTGATTTACAATGTTAAAAGTCCACTGTGTCGCCTTTTTCGAGCTCTTTGTCCAAAGAGCTCAGGTCTTTGGGCACACAGCCAGAGATCTTCTGTCTCCCACAATACACCAATTTGCTGCAGAGGCATCAACTTCAAGTCTGTCTGCCTCCAGAGCCATGAAATCCCAAAATTCCGAAGGTGAGCTAATCTCCTAGGCTGCATCCTTGGTATATCGAATAATGGCCGTCGTGAGGCCCCGAGAGCGGGTCCTATTCCCACAAAGAACACAAGTCAGCGTGTAACTCCAGGTCAGGGTCTTCAAAAGAACCCTGAAAGGGAAAAACAGAGATATTAAAGATAGAAATAGAGCTGTTTCTGATGATGCAAACAAAGGAGTCGCCGTTAGGAGCCATTATCTCCTTAGCTCCACCTACGTGTGTTAGTATCTAGTTTAAGCTATTATCTTCTATTAGTGTCTCTAGATTAGTGTAAAGATTTTTACTCCTCATGTATGTGAAGGATGTAAGAAATAAAGCCAATTCAATTCAATTCAATCTTTACAGTAATTTAACACTCTGTAGGAAAAACTCCAATATTCACCAGCAAATCACCCCAGCCAATCAGTTTTCCACTTTCTAATCTTGTGTATTGTCCTCACCTCTTGATACACTTTTATAATTTTATTTTATTCATTTAATTATATATAAATTTGTCAATAGCAGTTTAGGATCTATTTGATAGCCTTCAAGATATTCATATTGTATTTTCATCACTATTTAATAATCTAACTATGCATATTATGTATTTTATGACCTTCTTTTCATTGATATATTATCAGTCTTCAATATCCAGTTTAATCTTTCAAAACTGTCAAAGCCATGTCCAGTTTCATGCAAGTCCCACTCCTTCTCCTTAACCCACAGGCTACACAACCACACACACAAAATGCTGAAGGAAGGCAGTAGGCCATGCAGCATCTGTCGAAAAGAGTAAACTGTCGATGTTTCCGGCCGAGACCCTTTATTAGTCCTGGTGAAGGGTTGCTGGAAACATCGATTGTTTACTCTTTTCCATAGATGCTGCATGGCCTGCTGACCTCAGGATCTTGGCTCGATAGGTCGACTGTTCAGAACCTGTCAATAATATAAAAATTGGCAAAGTGGTTTATAGGGAGGAGGAAAGGTTTTGTTATCAGAATGATGTGACTGGTCTGGTCATTTGGGTGAGGAAGTAACAAATATAAAATAGTGTACCTCCTTGTGTAGTAAAGAGAATTTAGTTCAGTGTAGTGTGAGGTCAAGTAATTGGACAATACACCAAAACAAGGACTATATAGTGAATATACAATGAAAGAGTGGATGCCAAGAATGCTGGAGGGATGGGTCTTGTAGCATAAGTCCATAACCAAAGTCAAGTTTACTATGCGATGAACAACTTAACGCAGCAGACAAAGTAACACAGACAAAATGCTAGAGGAACTCAGCAGGTCAGGCAGCATCTGTAGAGAGGAATAAGCAGTTGACATTTTGGGATGAGACCCTTCATCAGGACTCAATCAAAACAAAATAGAACAAAAAAATTTTCATTTTAGTGCAAAGTGATTAAAATAGTCCATCCTTAAAGTAGTTGGACAGCTAAAAAAACACACACAATACAAAATATTTTTCTTTATTGTCTGAGATACAGAATATAAGTGCAGGGAGACTCGGCAAAAACTGGATTTGGTGCTTGTAAGGCTGCAGCTCAGGTATTATGTCGAGTACATTATAGGAAATATGTGATTGCATTAGCAATGGGGAGGAGGAGGTGTATGAGGAAAACTCTGGCTATGAGGATAGATGAGATTGACTAGAGTTTCTTCCTTTGGATCAGAAACATAATTGGAATGTATAAAATCACGAGGCACATCGGCATAGTCATTAGGAAGAAACTTTGCAAGAGGGGAGGTGAGGAAAAATGTTTTCACGCAGAAGTTGTGGGGTCCTGAAAATTGCTGCCTGAAAGGGATGTGGAGGCAGAAGCTCTTGAAAGGTAAAAGGCTGGATAAGTAAGGAATCTGATAGGAGAGGAGAGTGGACCATGGGAGAAAGGGAAGGCGGAGGTGATAGACAGGTGAGGAGAAGAGTTAATAAAGCAGATTGGAAAGTTGAAGAAGAGGAAAGGGGGAGGGGAAAAAATTACCAGAAGTTGGAGAATTGATGTTCGTGTCATCCGGTTGGAGGCTACCTAGACAGAATACGAAGTGTTGCTCTTCCAATCTGAGAGTGCCCATGGCAGAAGAGGAGGCCATGGATTGACATTTCAGAACGGGGATGGGGATAAGAACTGA
Organism: Mobula birostris; assembly: GCF_030028105.1. Classification (NCBI taxonomy): domain Eukaryota; kingdom Metazoa; phylum Chordata; class Chondrichthyes; order Myliobatiformes; family Myliobatidae; genus Mobula; species Mobula birostris. The sequence continues at coordinate 42,829,341 of NC_092387.1, forward strand.
AATGGTTGACCGGCAGGAAATTCTGCTTTTTGTAGTTGGAGCTGAGGAGCTTACCAAAGCGTTCCCCCGATCTATGTCAGGTCTCACAATTGTAGAGGAGGCTGCACCTGGAGCACCAGATACATTAGTCGACCCCAACAGATTCGCATGTGAGACGTTGCCTCAGCCGGAAGGACTGTCGGGGGATGTAAATGGAGGTGAGAGAGGAGGTGAATGGGCAGGTGCAGCACTTCGGCCACTTGTAGGGAGAAATGCCAGGAGGCAGAGTAGCGGGGAGGGACGAATGGACAAAGGAACCACAGAGGGAGAACACTGCGCTACCCGCCCCCCGTCATTACCCCCCTCCCCCACCCACCTGGCTTCACCTATCACATTCTAGCTTGTCCTCCTCTCCTTCAACCACTTCTTATTCTGGCATCCTCCCACTTCCTGATGAAGAATCTCAGCCCAAAACGTCGACTGTTTATTCACTTCCATAGATGCTGCCCGACCTGCTGAGTTCCTCCAGCATTTTGTGTGCATTACACAAACAATCTATTACATTTCAACCTAGTTTAGCTCTGCCTAACTTGGTCTAGCTTTCTGGATATATTTACCTAGCTGAATGTCTTTGTAATTACTACACTTAGTCTTGTCTCCAGTTTGAAAAATGGTGCTATCATTTTACCCAGCCTTCAGGTACTTGTTGTTCTTTGTGAAGTTTTGTTAAATTGCCATTGGATCATTTTCACTGCTCATTTCTTTTTCACTGACAAAATTCTGAGTTATGTTATCAAAACCCAGACTTTTTAAATTAAGATTTGAGTTCTTTAAGAAAAGATTAAGTTCTAGAAATACTCAGTGGAACAGGCAGTAGCTGCAATGAGGGAAAGGGAACTGAATTCTTTACATGGGACTACAGATGTTGGAATCTGGAGCAACGAACAATCTGCTGGATGAACTCAGTGGTTCAAATAGCATCCGTGGAGGAAAAGGAACTGCCTGCATTTCGGGTCAGACCTCTGCATTCAGTGTTGATGCTACCCAGTCAAGTTATTGTTTGCAGGCTGTCAAATAGGACAAGGGTAGAGACATTGGAAAGCTGACATACAAACTGAAGGTAAAACATAGAACAGCACAGTACAGGAACAGACCCTTCAGGCCAAGATTTCTCTGCTAACCATGATGCCAAATGGAACTGTTCCTGTGCTTGATCCATATCCCGCCATTCACTTCATACTCATCTGCCTAAGTGCCTCTTAAGTGTTGTTACCATGTCTGCTTCCACTGGTAACCAGAACACAATGTCCCAGGCAGCTATCAATCCCTGAGTAAAAGCGTTTGCCTCGCACATTTCCCTTAAACTTTCCTCCTCTCACTTTAAAGTCGTGTCTTCTAGTATTAGACACTTCTGCCTTGGGAAACAGACTTTGACTCTCGATTCTATCTGCTCCTCTCAGAGTTTTATATATTTCTGTTAAGTCTCCCTTTAGCCTCTGGTATTCCAGAGAAAGCAATCCAAGTCTAGCCAACTTCTCTTTATAGTTAATACTCCCTAATCCATGCAGCAACCTGGTGGATCTACTCTGCATCCACATTCTTCCTGAAATGAGGCAACCTAAACTGCACACACAGTACTCCAAGTGTGACCTAACTAAAGTTTTCTCCAGTTGAAACACAACTTCCTGACTCGTACATTCCTTCCTCAACACCTGAAGGCAATCATAATGTTCGTCTTCTTTACCACCCTATGTAAAGTGGGTTCTAATCGATCCAGTTTCTGGGTTGATATCATTATTCATCTCTATAATCTACCAACAACTTAGAGTAAACAGAAAAGAGACAGAATTGCATTTATCAGCTTTTTATCACATCTCTCCAAGATACTTAGAGGTGTTTCACGCATTGTGAATTACTTTTAAGCGTCACAAGGGAAATGATTTATTTTTAATTCTTCATGTGTTCATGGCCTGCTTCTTCTTTCATTTTCACGCCAGCCTTCATCCCAATTTCATTTGCAATGTTTTTTCTTCAGATTTTCATTCTATTTCACTTCATTTTTTAAATTAATTTTTGTAGAAAGCAGTTGTCACTGCTAGGCCAGTATCACTGAGATCATGAGGAGATGGTGATCTTGGTAGGTATCTGCATTAGTGCAGAGGCCACCCAGATATCAAGTATCTAGTACTTAGATTTTCTATGGAAATAATATTACAGCTGTTGTAATTTATATCGTTCGTTAGAACAAATCACTCAGGCTAGTCTTGTCAGTAAAACTAGATGAGGTGGTGTAATATAGACCATTTGTTGTGTGTGTTATTCAGGGCCACATGGATTCCCAGTCCCACAAACATAACAACAGCCTTTGTTCTGTTTCATATATGGCTCTCGATGTATTGGTATAGAGGAAAAATAATATTGGGACAATGAATAGGACTACCAGCAATAATTGAGTCAACTGGTTGTTTTATCTGATCAGAGACGTATATTACAGTGAGGGTAATCTATTTCACTGCCAAAGGCTTGGCCTTAATACCACCAAATGAACATCAAATCTACTGAATTCCGATTAATCCCAAATTGTACAGGAGGCTACAAGATCAATTCTAATTGTTTAATTTCCTCAACAGTTTAATATCTCATGTTCTAATTAATTTGCTGATTATAATTGTAATCAATAATATATTTAAAGCAAATTTGATCTGTTTCATGAGGGCAGGACCTTAAACATCTAACCACTTCCAATAATGTCATTATAGTAAGCCAGCAGCTGGTTCTTTATTTTTATTCAAGAAAAAAAAGCAAGACAAGCATGTAATTGACTGAACAGAATAGCAAGCGAAGTAGAAAGACACCTCTTGCCCTCTGTCAATTCATTTATTCAGTATGTAGGAAAGTTTTGCACATTAAAGAGATGTGTTACCATTGGACTCATTCAAGCACCAATATCAGACCTGTATGCTAGAGCTTTACGACCATTCACGGAAGAATATGTTTCAGTCAGCCTAAGCTTTTTAGATTCTAATAAAATAACTTTGAAGATTCCCTTTTATCCTCATGGCTTCCTCTTTCAGTGCAGAGTTGTTCCTGCTGGGAATGTTAGCAGTAGGTCCTCAACCACAACTAGTTGGGTCTTAGCCCACTTCCTCACCTCCTACCTGTTTTTCATTTGAACACGCATTTAAATGATCAAATTTGCCCCAGTAACAGACTGTTGTTGTTTCCGTAGCCAGTCCTATAAAATCATTGTGTTCTTATTTCTAGTGATACTTAGGTACGAGCAAAGAATATTGAAGAGTACAGCGCAAGAATGGGCCCTTTGGGCTACGATGTTGTGAATTACTAATCAAATGTCCAACTAAACTAATACGCCCTGGCTACACTATACCCATATCCTTCCATTTCCTACATATTCATGTGCCTAAGAGTGTCCTGAACACCACTATCATACTTGCTTTCACTATCACCCCAGGCATCCACCACTCGTTGTGTAAAATTACATCTCCTTTGAACTTAATCTTTCTCACCTTAAGTACATGCCCTCTGGTATTAGACTCTCAACCCTGGAGAAAAGATGCTAGCTATCTCAAATAAACTCTTCTCAGGTTTCCAGCCATATTGAGGTACAAGTCTGTGTGAGTGGGTTTCCGATAGACTCCACGTCTGAGGCTACCGCCTGGTTTCCATTTTATTAGGATGTCCAGAAACAGGAGGCAACCACTCTTCTCCATCTCCGTTGTAAATTGAATGTTTGGATGTATGCTGTTCAGATGGTCGTGGAACTGTTGGAGTGCCTGGAGTCCATGAGGCCACACTATGGAGGTGTCATCGATGTATCTGTAAAAGTATTTGGGGAGTAATGGCAATAAACTCAGAGCCCTCTCCTCAAAGTCCTCCATGTAGAAATTAGCAACAACCGGCGACAAGGGCAATCCCATGTCCACTCCATCTGTTTATTCATAGTAGTTCCCCTTATTGAGGGAGTACATCAATGGAAGGGTGTGTTCAAAAAGGTCAATGGTATCCTTATCAAACCTTGACCACAAGAGGACCAAGCTGTCCTTAATGGGGACTCCTGTGAACAGGGTCACCACATCAAAACTGACCATTTTGTCCTCTGGGGTTATCTAGATGTTTGTTATCATTTTACGAAGTCAGTCAAATTTGGCTGGAAGTCTGAGAAGAGTCTATTCGTCATATATGCTGAGAAAGCACTAGATCCTCTTTCATATCGGCTATCTACTCATTCTATGCCTTCCACAATAAAAAAATTACAATCAGATCTCCTTCTCCTGCCTCCATTGCCCCTCTCCTTATACTCTCTAATCCAGGCAGCGTCCAGGTGAACCTCATCTATACCCTCTCCAAAGTCTCAATATCCTCCTACCACAAGGTGACCAGACCTGAATGTAATAGTACAGATGCAGTCAAACCAGAGCATTATATAGCTGAACTAGAGAAGTGTTATGGTTACAGAGTATGTTACAGAATTGTAGAGATTGTGTCACAGTCCTAGTAATTCAGTGACATTGATTAGTAATGCAGAGGAGATCAATTTAAACTGCAATATTTAAGTTTCAATAAATAATTGTAAATTTAATGTAAATTTGCAAACTTAATGTAAATAAATTTAATTCTTTGCAAGTTTAAATATATAAGAAGTCAGAAACATCTGGTATTGGTGTAAGTGTCCCTGATGTTGGAATGCAAAAGATAGCCCACCATCTCCGATTTAGGTAAAGAAACAACTTATCCCTGTCTGACCTAGGCAGAATGTGATTCTGGAGTCTCAACCCTCTAACAGGTAGCAAATCAGATAGGTTCATTACATTAAAGCACAGCTGCAGTGCTTTCTGAAGAAGGCCCGCAAGCATTTTCACACAGAAACTAAGAAGAAGCAACAAGTGGCAGCTTTGAAGTGATACTTACATCTCAGGCAACTGATAAGAAGAGTAAAGAGGAGAGATTTGGAGTAATTAAATCAAAGTGGTAATGCCATTGAGTTTACTCAGGGTACTTCAGAAACAGCTGACCCTTGACTGAAGCTTCAACACAACATTCCAGTAGCCCAACACAGAGGAAAATTGACTGTTTTCCCTCTCACTGAATCACTTTGAAGTTTTAACTCCTGCAGCTTCCATTGAAGCGGCTCTGAGCCTTTTGCCTCAACTGAAGTCTCTTGTATTCCGAGACAAGGAGCAAACCATACTCCCGTGTCTCCTTCCTGGTAAACAAATAGTCATCTTGAATGCACTTTCTTATTTTATTAACAAGAGAATTCACAAAATTTACAGAGAATATTTCAGACTATTGTTTTTATTAAAATATTGGAGAAATACTGAACATTTCAGCATGATCCAGCAATCAGATAAATAACATGCATATCTTCAAAACATCCATCAATAACTTGATCATTGAAAGAAGCCCCTTTGAACTTTTTCAATAACAAGTGTGCGTATTGGTAATTAAAAGTCACAGCAGTCCCCTCAATGGATGGCTTTAGCTTTTTGTTCTTAAAAGCTATAGGATGTCTGAGACACTGTTCTCTACAATCACTGGAGTGTTAGCAAGGAAGGTGCTCTGAGGTACAGCTGTATTTGCAGTGAGCTAATTCAGGGACACTTTAGACTCTGGGCTCTGATAGACACATACAACCCTGTGCTGAGGAGTACAGAGGTCAAATGTCACAATCTCCAGGATTCAGCAGTGGAATACAACTGCTCACTCAAGCATCCAAACAGAGTTCCCATTCTCAAGGACCAGTTGTTATGGTCAGTCCAGAATCATGTCAGCATGTGAAATGACGCAATGGTGTAACTATTGTTGCAGAAATTTTGTTCTTTAATAAGATCAGAAAATAAACAAAGAATGTAACACACACAAAATGCTGGAGGAACTCAGCAGGTCAGGCAGCTTCTATGGAGAGGAATGACGAGCCCAAGTTTCAGCCAAAGCATTGGCTCTTTATTCCTTTCTATAGGTGCTGCCTGGCCTGCTGAGTTCCTCCAGTATTTTGTGTGTGTTATTCTGGATTTCCATAATTTGCAGAATTTGTTGTGTTAAAATAGGTGTTGTAGGCAAGATTGTCATTCCAAGGGCAACAGATAGATAAGCACTCTCACTGAGAGTCTCAGCTTTACCTGTTATATTACTGGCTTCAACTGATCCATTGAATTCCAAACTCAGGGTTCTCTCTCTTGCGTGTTGATCCGACGTTCATGTTTATACATCAGCCAGAGTCGCCTGTTTATTTGGAGAACAGATGAGACTATAGATGTCGGAATCAAAACACAAACTGCTGGGGGAGCTCAGTGAGTCAAGCTGCATCACTGGAGAGAGACATGCAGAGTTGGTTTTGGGGTCAACACCCTTATCATGATAAGGGCCACAGTGTTAATATTTAAGATGGGCTGATGAAATGCAATCGGCCTGAAACATTGACTCTGTTTCACTGCCCAGAAGCCAACTGAGTGTTCTCTGAATTTATTCCAGGTTTTCAGAATCTGCAGCCTCACTGCATTTGAGCTGCCCTTTGAAACTTGTATTCCGGTCTATGTGAATAACATGTGGCATTCCCCCATAGTTCCCACAGTCATATGATTAATTGAAGGGGAGAGTCTAAAACATCTGGCTGCTGGATAAACAGATGTATAAAGAACTATATCTCATCTCTCAAAAAATCTGCTTTCCTTAGAGGGTAGTGGAATGGATTCACCAAACTTTCCTTGGCCAGAAAGAGTGGACTAGATTTGTATTCTCTAGATTTTAGGAGAATGTGAAGAATTCTCATTGAATCTTACAAAATTCTTATAGGGTTCCTTGGGGTAAATGCAGGGAAAATCTTTTCTGACTGAGGATTCTAATATTTGGATCACTTTCTCAAAGTAAGGAGCAGGCCATGTAAGACTGAGATAAGAAATTGCTTCACTCAGAGGGTGGTGAGGGTTCAGACATTGAAAACAAAACAAACTGTGCACGTTGGAAATAAACGCAAAAAAATGCTGGAGATACGCAACAGATTAGACAGCATCTGTAAGGGTAGAAATTGTGTAAATGTTTTAGCTCAGTCACCCTTCAGCGCAAGCAGAAGAGTGAGAAACTAATTTGCTTTCAGCTGCAGAGATAGAGTGGGGACAAAGCAAAGAGATCTTCTGAGATTGAGTGAAGATCAGGGTTGAGTTAGATATGGCCCTTGTGGCTACGGGGGTCAGGGGGTATGGAGGGAAGGCTGGGGCGGGGTTCTGAATTGGATGATCAGCCATGATCATAATAAATGGCGGTGCAGGCTCGAAGGGCCGAATGGCCTACTCCTGCACCTATTTTCTATGTTTCTATGTTTCTATGTTGTCCACTCTTCATCGCAGAACATGGAGCAGACTCTTTGGAATATGAAGCCTGATTCAGCAGTAAAACTCCCAATGTACTGTCCCAAACTAATCTCATTGAAATACTTCATTAACACCACAGTGGTGTAGTGGTTAGTATGACACTAATACAGCTCGGGGCATTGGAGTTGGGAGTTCAATTCCAGCGTCCTCTGTAAGAAGTTTGTACATCTTTCCAGAGAGCACGTGTGTTTCCCCCAGCGCTTGGGTTTCTCCCTGGTGCTCTGGTTTCCTCCAACTGTCCAAAGATGTACCAGTTAGTGGGTTAATTGGTCATTGTACATTGCCCTATGATTAGGCTAGGGTTAAAATAGATGAGTGGCTGGGTGAAGCATCATGTTGGAAAGGAAGGGCTTGCTCCGGGTTGTATCCCTAAATAAAATTTAAAATCCCCCCAGATTCTAAACATGAGATTTTGCAGATGCTGGATAATGTGAGCAACTCACACAAAATGCCGGATGAGTTCCACAAGTCAGGCGGCATCTATGAAGGGGAATAAACACTTGAGGTTTTGAGCCGAGACCCGTTATCAGGATTGGTGAATTGTCTAAGCCTGAAACGTTGATAATTTATGCCCCTCCATAGACGCTGCCTGCCTTGCGAAGCTCCTCTGGCGTTTTGAGTGAATTGCTCAGGTACAATCCAAGGCGCCACTGAAAACAGAGTTCAATGCATTTCCAAATGTTAATGTGAACATGGAATATGGGAGTAGTGCAGCAAAGGGTCATTGGTGCAGAGAATTAGTCTCGGGTTTGATGAATGGTGGGGAAAGCTTGAAAGAGTAGATGGTCTTCTGCTCCTGATTTTTACGTTCTCATTTATTGCAACGTGCAATTTGTAATTAACAGGAAATCAGTGACTCTGAGATTCTGGAGCTTGTTCACAGCGCATTGGGCCGTATGACAGTGGTGAGGCAGACCTTCCCCACCTCCAAGGACCCAAACCACAGGTGTATGAGAAACAACCACCGAATCTCCTCTCTGCTATGCGACCCACAGGAAGGCTACCTGCAGACACTACAGGTGTGTATGTGACACAGGTGTATGACACAGTCGGTGGAGCCTCTGTTGTTGTCTGAATGTTGTGAAGCAATTCTCCATTCAAACCATTGAAAAATTAATGAGGCTCCTCATTCCCTGAGATCTATTGGGCTGAGGTGCCTATGAATAATATCAGTTGCTATCTCACCATGTGAAACGTGGAAACACTTTGAACAGTTTGAGAGAGGTGCTAGTGACTGTTGTGTGAGGGGGTGGATGACAGAGAGGTGACATTGTCTGTCAGATGGGAAAGTGACAGCATCTAACAGGTGAAATGGTAACAGTGCCTGTCATCATAGGAGGTGACAAAATCTGTCACATAGATCAGTGACTGATACCTTTAAATGGGGATATTACTAATCTGGGCTAAAGTATTAACATCAAGAATGAGATTAAAAGAAACTTTAAATCATAATTTCTTCCATTATTCAACAGGAATTTTGTTAATACTTTTATAAAATATGCTTTCAAGTCAGCCAAGTTTTCTCCATCTTGAATGGTGGAAAGCTGATGGTATTAACACCCCCACCCCAAGCTCTCTGTCTGATTGTGAAGTACACCCCTGGTTATAGGGAGCCTGGTCTTCTTCCGGTGTGATCCTGGATACAGTACAGATGGATTGAAGGTTACTGGGAAGTAAAAGAGAGATGAAATTTCTAAGGGAGCAGGCAGTCCTAGTCAACCTAAAATTAAACATTTGGAATGACATAATGCATGCATTATCACACTCACCCTCACAAATGCCTACACACACGAATGTACACTAGTGGGCCAACACACGTACAAACTTACACATGCATGCATACACACGCAACCACAGATATACGTATGGATATTCTCAGCTTCACTAATAAACATATGAATGTACACACACACACACACACACACACACACTACAAGTTTTCACTCATACTAGTGTGCATACACATTCTAGGCAGCATCTCTAGGAAGAAGTACAGTTGACGTTTCGGGCCGAGACCCTTCGTCTCGGTGTAGGTGTAGCTATGGTGTAGGCCCTTCCTGCTGATGGGGAAAAGCTCCTGCAGGAGATAAAGTAGGTAAATAAAATAACAAGACTTCCCGGGTTAAGGGAAGTCAGGAAGTCTCCCTGTAAATTGGACAGCCACACAATAAGCTTGTGACTGGCATCAGATGTGATTTAGTTCATCATGACATGATTTCACCTGGCAGCAGTCCTGACTAACATTACACCAGGGATAACATCATTGCAATCATTGCATGAACATCTGAGGCAGAAATTGGCAGAACAATCCCTGATGTGAAAGGCCTGGTGGATTTTCCAGAAAGGCATGATTTAAGTTAGTACTTGGTCAACTTTTGTCACAGTTACTGAGTTACAGTTAGAAACTTTTGCTTGCATGCCATTGAGACAGATCGTTCCACACCTATGGACCTACAAAAGGGGTAAAAGGTATTACAGTTACAGAGGAAGTGTGGTGCAGGTCTACAAATAGAGTACAAGGGCCATAATGGGATAGACTGAGAGATGACGAGTTCACCATTATTATACAAGAGGTTCATTCAGGAGTTTTATAGCAGTGGGACAGAAGATTGAGCTGGGCAGAATCAGAATCTGAATCAGGTTTAAAATCACTTAAAATGATATACGTCAGATATTTGTTGTTTTGTGGCAGAGTACAGTGCAATTCAAAAGAATTACTATAAATTACAATAAGAAATATACAAAAAAAATTAGATAAGTAATACAAAAAGAGAGTAAAAATAGTGAGGTAATGTTCATGGGTCTGTTCATGGTCTGCTTAGAAATCTAGTGGAGGAGGGGAAGCAGCTGTTCCTAAAACCTTGAGTGTGTACCTTCAGGCCCCTGTTCCTCCCCTCTGATGGTAGTGATAAGAAGAGAGCATGTTCTGGGCAATGAGGTGACGGTATGCAGTTCTCAAGCTTGAAGAACTGTGTGACCCTGTGGTGCCTTGGGACACATTGATTTTCCTCTCTGTAGCTCTATAAAAGGCAGGGCTGCACAACCCAATTTCTCAGCAGCTCCCTCTTCAAAAATGCTCTAGAAGTGTGATTTGCTCATTCTTAATAAGTACTTGATGCACCCATTCCCGTCAACATTTAAATGCAGATAACACCTGTTATTTCATCCTCTTTCATTTGAACAACAGGATGCTGCATCCTTTGAAAAGAGGCAAGCATGTACTTGCACTGCATGATTTCAATGAACCCGTCGACAGGCTGGGGATAGGCATCTCGTTTCTTTGTCACCTAATGTCAGTCAACATTGCTGGTTCACTTATTGATGTATATGGATGAGATTAACGGAAGCTTCTCACTGAGTCATCCCTTTCCCAACCATTTCACCTCATCCGTCAGACAACTTTTTAAAATAATTTTCATGCAAATAAATCTTCCCCTGAACCTTGCAGGATGGTAATCCTCTTTGATGTGATCAGGCTGATCCACTCCATGCTAATTCACTCAGATCTAACTACTCTCAAGAATTTGGAACAGTTTCCATGTTTGGGATAGCTTCCTGTCTGGTGTTATTGTTTTGGAACTGTTTTACAATTTTTTGTGTTATGATCCAAACTGATGTCATTGCTTGCCAGCAGTACCAAAGGTAAAAATGCATTCACATTTCTGGAGAATAGAATAGAATCCGTTACCAGCAAACACGCCTAGAAGCTTGGCATTACACCTGTACACGCATGTACTTGTACATATGACAATAAACTCAAAGTTAACTTATGACTTCACAAAGTTAGTTTAAATTCCATCCCACCTTCCCCATGAACAATGCACATGGAATCCACCTCTTCCAAAGTTCCAGGAAGAACTGCTACTTATTCCTATAATCTCCGATTACGAGTGTCATTCCAGATAATTGATGTAAGAGGGGCACTCGTCAGTCAAGCTTCCACTGAAGATTTATAAGAGCTTGTAAACTCAGAATTTAATTCCACTCCTTTATGGGAAGTCCAAGAAAACTCCCACATCTGAAGGAAGGTAACACAATTACAGCTCAATGATTATAAATAGTCACGACGTTAAAGTGGGTTGGAAGGAAGATTATTTTGATCCATTACTGTAAAGTGCATGTGGGCCTAAGTATTGATCCATAAGCACAATTTGCTCATTCATTATCAATACCTAATTGTATGATTAATGGGGACGTGAGCAGAATTTATTCTGCTCCCTCAATTGAGAGGCAGCATTCATTGAGCAATCCACCTTTGACACCCAATCAATAGATTAGCCTTGGTCTGCAGAATGTCACCTGACTAAAAACAATGTTGACTCAGGAAGATGAGAAAATGAATGGACAGAATAAAAAATGAATCAAAGTGTTTGCGTGTGAAGAGCAGAAACTTCTGATCAACAATCCTCAAAACTGGGTGCGTTTAGGATAAGGAATGGTTGAAATTAGTTGCGCCTGAGTAATTGTAGTTGTATCCCTTTGTGCTACAGATATCCAACCTTTACCTGTATGATAGTGTCCTGTTATTGGCTGGAGCCTTCCACAGAAAACTAGAGGACCGGAAATGGCACAGCATGGCAAGTCTGAACTGCATGAGGAAGTCCACCAAGTCCTGGAATGGAGGAAGATCCATGCTGGACACTATTCGAAATGTAAGAGAAGCTGAATATATGTGAGAGTGTTGGAAAAGCATAGCAAGTAGAAGGAAACTAGCGATTGTGAATTCCTGATTATTAATAATAATAATAATAATAATAATGAACTTTGGAACATGATCAGGTTATGCATTGCCCCGATGGTAATGTCTACAACTGGTATCATCCCAAAGGCGCTACACAATAGCATCAAACAATTAGGCCTACACAGTAATATCTGTGTAAATCTTCAGAAAGCACCACTAGAATAGTCCGAAAGTTCCTATCAATTGAGAAATGAAAGCACAAAATACTCTGCAGATGCTGGGGTCAAAGCGACACTCACAACACGCTGGAGGAACTCAGCAGGTCGGGCAGCATCCGTGGAAATGAACAGTCAACGTTTCGGGCTGGAACCCTTCATCCTGATGAAGGGTTCCGGCCCAAAACGTTGACTGTTCGTTTCCACAGATGCTGCCCGACCTGCTGAATTGAGAAATGAGTGTGCTTGGCTATACCTGCACCTCAGGTTTTACCAGCTTGAGCTGAGAAAAAAATAATCTCTAAGTCCTCTATGGTTCTGTCTAGCTTTAAACCTGCTCTCTAATTTACTGAACCGGATGAAAATTGGGTATCAAAACAGTAAAATGAAATCAGGATCAGGTTTATTACCACTGGCATATGTCATGAAATTTGTTAACTTAGCAGCAGCAGTTCAATGCAATACATAATATAGAAGAAAAATAACAATAACAACAATAATAAATAAATAAATAAACCAATTGTAGTGTACGTATATTGAATAGATTAAAAATCATGCCAAAAAACCCCAGAAATAATATATATTAAAAAAGTGAGGTAATGTTCACAGGAAATGGCCTATACCTTAATAGACCTTCTATACATGAATGATTTGAAATTATATGCTCCTTCATCAGTTAAGCTAAAGCAATTAATTCAAATAGTAGAGCTATTTTTGAAAGATATAAATATGAACTTTGGACTGGATAAATGCAGAACATTAAACATAAAGAAAGGTGCAATAGAGCTAATAGAATACAAAGCAGAGCAGCAGTGTACAATACAACCGATGGATGAATGTGAAACACGTAAGTATTCGGGATATCAACAAGGAAACAAAACAGACCATAGTACAATAAAGGAAAAACTTTTGACAGAATTTACTGCAAGGCTTAAGAAAACCTGCCAAACTGAGCTCAATAGTAAAAATATAACAAAGGCAATAAACACTTTCGCTATACCTATATTAGTGCATTCTTTTGACATAATATCTTGGTCCGAAACCGATCTGGAAAATTTACAAAGAGAAATAACTGAAATGATAAATTACTACCTAAGACAGAATGGGGAGGAGGAATAATGGACATTAAAAATCTATGCAACAGCCAGATAAAACTTCTAAGGATATAATTTCATCACTGAAAACAGCAATCAGCACTCCATGCAAGCATATGCTATTCTGATAAGAAGTATACACCACTAAACTTAAATGAGAGCACAACCCAGAAAAATGACAAACTTATCACTATTGAAGAAAAAGTTAGCCAATAGAAGAACATTACCCTCCATGGAAGACATCCCCACGATCTGAGCAGAATAGATGTCAACAAGGAAGCGTCAAATGCCTGGCTCACAGTTGGACACCACTTCCCAGAAACAGAGGGGTTTCTTGTGGCAAAACAGGACCAAGTGCTTAACACAAAAATTATCATAAATACATAATAAAAAAAAACAACAAATGCAGACAATGCCAAGAGAAACCAGAAACAATCCAACACATTACAAGATCCTGAAGCAGTTTAACACAATCTGATTACTTACACAGGCACAATCAAGTGGTAAACATCATTCATTAAAATCTTGCTTTAAATACAAACTCATAAAAGAAATCGCACCTCACTATAAATGCAAGCCAGATCCAGTGTTAGAATCAGAATGCCGCAGATTACATTATGACCAATCCATTGTTACAGATAGGACAATCCATAATTACTGTCTGGATGTAATAATACAGGATAAACAAGCAAGAACAACTTATTTAATAGATATAGCCAGTACAAATACACAAAATTTACAGAGATCAATAAGTGAGTAACATCTGAATTGAAGACACCTGAGGAAATTGTAAGACTTTGGAACATGAACAGGGTATAAATTGTCCCAATAGTAATATGTACAACTGGTATCATCCCAAAGTCACTACACAACAGCCTTAAACAATTAGGCCTGCACAGCAAAATTTATGTAAATCTTCAGAAAGCCACAATACTAAACACCATTAGAAAAGTCCAAAAGTTCCTAGCAATTGAGAAATGAGCATGCTTGGCTATGCCCGTACCTCAGGTTTTGCCAGCTTCAGCTGTGAAAAAATAAAATAATAATAACTTTATTCACATAGCACGTTTCATACATTAAGATGCAGACTCAAAGTGTTTTACATAGATTGTGATGATGAATCAATAAAAATGTGAGACAAAACTAAAAATCATAAGTAAAGACAAACATTATATAAAATAAAATGTAATTGAATAGACCAAATTATATAAATGTAATCGACATCAAAAGTCATTAAGTAATCCTATAAGTAGGCCAAATTTTAAAAAGTACGTTTTAAATTTTAATGAATAGTTCAATTTTGTGAATTATCAGAGTCCCACTCCTTCAATTTCCTTTCTCTTTATTAATCACCAGAAAATGGATGAATGACGCACTAAGCTCTTTCCATCCGTGATCCTCTACTCATTCTATTTATACCCACTTCACTTTCATTTGTCCCCCACCCCCTGTGCATCAGAATCTTCCTCTGTTTGAACTCCTGCTCTGACCTTCCCTGGGGTATTAAATACAATGAAGAGGTAGAGCATCCAGCCAAATCCCAACGTTACTCTGTGCCGCTTGTTAATGATAAAAAGCAGTTTGCTTTTTGTGCTCAGAAAACTTGTTATGGAGGAAATAAAATCATAGAATCTCATCATTATTTGGAGAACTAGACTGCTGAAAGCACTTCGGACAGAGAATGGATCTTTCACTTATTGTTAGTTCTGTGATAATCTGGTTAAAGTCTCAATAATAATATGAGTCACTCTGCTGTGAAGGAGACTTGTCAGTTCTGAAATTAGTTGATGTTTTTCCAATGCACCTGGAGGATACCTATGCGCATATGGGAAGGACATACAAACCTCCTTACAGCAGACACTGGAATTGAACTCTAAACGCCGACACCCTGGGCTGTAATAGCAATGTGCTAACCACTACACTACCAGGGCACCTTGAACAGGTTTCTTATCAAGGGGAAATAGCTATTCTTCTGCCTCATGTTCCTTGTTTTTATCAAATCAAGTTTAACAGAGAGAATTTCATGCTTCTTCATAGAATGAGAAGGCTTTTTTTTCCCAGAGGTCAAGTGCAAGAGGCGGCCAAATGGTCCATTAAAATGCCAACTCCTGGAAGAAGCTCTTTCTTGTCTTGTTTTGTGTTATCTCTTGTTTTCATGTCCTTATTTTGGGGTCTATGAAATAAAGTCATTTTACAATCTCCTTTCCCACTTTCTTTTAATTACAATACTTCAACTAATGCTCTTCTGCTTCATTACTGAATTTATATATACATGAACTTAATTGAGTCATGGACCCTCACAGCAGAGCCACAGAGGAAGATACAGACATTGGAAATGAGATGCTATCGCAACATCTTGGGCATCTCACACTTGGACCACATCACAAACGAGCAGGTCCGCGAGACCATCCAGCACCACATTGGCCCCCATGAAGACCTTCTCACAACGGTGAAGAAAAGAAAGCTGAGGTTGTACAGCCACGTAACAAGATCCAGTGGCATTGCAAAGACAATTCTACAAGGAACTGTGGAGGGGAAAAGACAGAGGAAAAGATGGGCGGACAACATTAAAGAATGGACAGGGAAAACATTTGTGGTGACCCAGGCTCTGGCACACAACCGCGACAGATGGAACAAACTGGTGCAAAGCTTGTCATGACGGCGCCCGGATAACTCCACCAGGAGTTAAGGGTGCAAGGCAAGGCAAGGCAGACTTAATTGGAGAGTAATCAATATCCTGGCTAGGATGGTCACTAATCTTATTCAGGAGGGCTTAAATTAGTTTGGCAGCAGGGTGGGAACCATAGCACAAAATCAGGAAGTGGAGGTGTTGAGGGGAAAGTAGATAGTATGACCAGTAAGAACAGGCAGGAGTAAGGTAATAGCTACAATGGGATGGACAGGTTGAAGTGTTTTAATACCAGGAGTATTGTGGTTAAGGGTCATGAATGTAGAGGATCCATTGGTAGGTGAAATTATGATATTGTGGCCCTAACAGAGACTTGACTGAGAGAGGGACAGAAATGGATGCCTAATTTTCCCAAGTTTTAATGTTTTAGAAGAGATGGAGAAAGCAGTAAAGGTATGGTGGGGTGCAGGAGGGGTTAATGTGGAGTTGCACCATTAATCTGCACTCAAGGGAGACACAGTGGAGAACTCATCTAACTGGTTCTCAAAAATATGAAAGATGCAGTCACCCTAATGGGACTATATGACAGACCTCTTCCTCCCTCTCTCCCCCCCCCCCACCCCAGATAACCACTGGGACAGTGGGTGATCAAACTTCAAGAGACAGTACTCTGTTAACAGTGTTGATGTGCAGGGGGATCTAAGAGTCCAAACCCATAGCTCCTTGAAAGCGGTTATACAGGCTGATAGCTTGATAAAGAAGGCATATGGCATGCTTGTCTGTATTAATTGAGGAACTGAGTTCAAGAGTTGGGAAATTAGGTTGTGGCTTTATAAAACTCTAGTTAGGCCACATCTGGAGCATTACATTAAGTTCTGGTTGCCCCATTATAGGAAATATGTTGAGATGTTAGAGGAGGTTCAGAAGAGGTTTAACATGCTACCTGCATTGGGGAGTATTAGCTGTAAAGAGAGTGTGGACAAACTTGGAATGTTTTCTCTAGTGCATGGGATGTCTGATAGAAGGTTATAAGATTATGAAAGGCATGGGTAGAGCAGACAGCTAATATCTATCTCACAGGGTTGAAATGTCAAACTTCAAATGGCATGCGCTTAATGTGAGAGGAGGTAAGTTCAGGGAGATGTTCAGGGCAAGTTTACTAACGGTGGGTGGTGGTTGCCTGGAAAGTACTGACTGGAATTATGATGGCGACAAATACAACAGAGGTATCCGAGAGCCTCTTAGATAGGCACATGAATTTGCGGGAAATGGAAGGATACAGCCACTGTGTAGGCAAAAGGTATTAGTTGAGTTGGGCATTTGATTACTAATTTAATTAGCTTGGCTACATTGAGAGCCAAAGGGCCTGTTCCATTCTGTACTGCTCTTACTCTTACTCTTCTAAAGAACGATTATGATTAGTTTCTAAGGTATAAATGTGATCAGCCTATTGGATTCTTTGACAAGTTGCAAGCTTCCTAATGTTCTAATGAGAATCTAAAATGGTCCAATAGTGGAATTCTTTGCTGACCTTTTTCCAACATTTGTGAATCCTACAAATGAATCCTACATTTATGTGCTTATAAAGCAATAGTTCGTTAATTTTGATCTGCTCCACCAAGATACGAATCTAAATTATACACTAATAAAACAAGGCCATGAAGGGATAGGAGGGGAGTAAGACAAAGGAACATCTCAGACTGCTTCCCAGAGGAAAATTAGATTAGTGAGCTCCAATGTCCAAGATCCTGATGTTCAAGGTTACGGTGACAAACAGAGAGATTTTTCACCTCTTGTAATGTGTGTGCTTAGTTAGTTACCCTCTTTCAGAAATACAACAACTTTTGGAAGACAAATCAGACTGTAAGTGACAGATTTTATGTGTAATCACAGATGGTTGGATAGCAGGCCATGTAGGCACGTTGGTGCATTTATTTCCAACGTGTCCTCATAATTATGCAATTACCAACCCATGCCAATTACTGCTTCAGCCACGAATGAATCAGAATTTATTGTTTGCTTGTGAAAGCTAGCTTGCAGAAATTTCAATATTTTAGTGCACCTCTCATTTTGTGACATAAATACTAACCACATCCCAGAGTCCCATCCACAAGTAGCAATGTCATCATCTCATTCAGTTTTGAACACAGAATCCTGATGCACAAAAACATTTTCAATTTATTCTCATTATACAGGATATTGTAGGGTAATGTGAGGGATGGAAATATATACATAATTCAGAATCAGAATCAGGTTTATTATCACCAGCATGTGACGTGAAATTTGTTAACCTAGCAGCAGCAGTTCAATGCAATACATAATCTAGCAGAGAAATAATAATAATAAATAAAATTAAAATAATAATAAATAAACAAGTAAATCAATTATGTATATTGAATAAATGTTAAAAAATGTGGAAAATCAGAAATACTGTATATTTTAAAAAAGTGAGGTAGTATCCAAAGATTCAATGTCCATTTAGGAATCGGATGGCGGAGGGGAAGAAGCTGTTACTGAATCACTGCGTGTGTGTCTTCAGGCTTCTGTACCTCCTGTCTGATTGTAACAGTGAGAAAAGTGCATGCCCTGGGTGCTAGACGTCCTTATTAAAGGATGCGGCCTTTCTGAGACACTGCTCCCTGAAGATATCCTGGGTACTTTGTAGGCTAGTGCCCAAGATGGAGCTGACTAGATTTACAACCCTCTGCAGCTTCTTTCGGTCCTGTGCAGTAGCCCCTCCATACCAGACAGTGATGCAGCCTGTCAGAATGCTTTCCATGGTACAAGTATAGAAGTTTTTGAGTGTATTTGTGTCACATGCCAAATCTCTTCAAACTCCTAATAAAGTATAGCCACTGTCTTGCCTACTTTATAACTACATCAATATGTTGGGACCAGGTTAGATCCTAAGAGATCTTGACACCGAGGAACTTGAAGCTGCTCACTCTCTCCACTTCTGATCCCTCTATGAGGATTGGTATGTGCTCCTTCGTCTTATCCTTCCTGAAGTCCAGCATCAGCTCTTTCGTCTTACTGACGTTGAGTGCCAGGTGTTGCTGTGGCACCACTCCACTAGTTGGCATATCTCACTCCTGTACGCCCTCTCGTCATCACCTGAGATTCGACCAACAATTGTTGCATCATCAGCAAATTTATAGATGGTGTTTGAGCTATGCCTAGCCACACAGTCATGTGTATATAGAGAGTAGAGCAGTGGGCTAAGCACACACCCCTGAGGCATGCCAGTGTTGATCGTCAGCGAGGAGGATATGCTATCACCAATCCGCACAGATTGTGGCCTTCCAGTTAGGAAGTCGACAGTCCAATTGCAGAGGGAGGTACAGAGGCCCAGGTTCTGCAATTTCTCAATCAGGATTGTGGGAATGATGGTATTAAATGCTGAGCTATAGTCCATGAACAGCATCCTGACATGGGTGTTTGTGTTGTCCAGGTGGTCTAAAGCTGTCTGGTGAGCTACTGAGATTGAGTCTGCTGTTGACTGATTGTGGCGATAGGCAAATTGCAATGGGTCCAGGTCCTTGCTGAGGCAGGAGTCCATTCTAGTCATGATCAACCTCTCAAAGCATTTCATCACTGTCGATGTGAGTGCTACTGGGTGATAGTCATTAAGGCAGCCCATATTATTCTTCTTAGGCACTGGTATAATTGTTGCCTTTTTGAAGCAAGTGGGAATGTCTGACCGTAGCAGTGAGAGGTTGAAAATATCCTTGAGTGTTCACACTAGTTGGTTGGCACAGGTTTTCAGAGCTATACCAGGTACTCCATCGGGACATTCCATCTTTTGAGGGTTCACTCACTTTAAAGACAGCCTAACATCGGCCTCTGAGACAGAGATCACAGGGTCATCAGGTGCAGCAGGGATCTTCACAGCTGTAGTTGTGTTCTCCCTTTCAAAGCGTGCAAGAAGGCGTTGAGTTCATCTGGTAGTGAAGCATCGCTGCCATTCATGCTGTTGGGTTTCGCTTTGTAGCAAGTAATGTCTTGCAGTCCTTGCCAGAGTTGCCATGCATCCAATGTCACCTCCAACCTCAATCAAAATTGTCTCTTCATCTTTGAAATAGCCCTCCGCAATTCATACCTGGTTTTCTGGTACAGGCCTGGGTTGCCAGACTTGAATGCCACCAATCTAGCCTTCAGCAGACGACGTACCTCCTGGTTCATCCATGGATTTTGGTTTGAGAATGTATAGCATGTCTTTGTGGGCACACACTCATCCACACAGGTTTTCGACAATAGGTGCCGGAGTAAGCCATTCGGTCCTTCAAGCCAGCACCACCATTCACTGTGATCATGGCTGATCATCCACAATCAGTACCCCATTTTAGTGAAGTCGGTAACAACTGCAGCATACTCATCTAGGAAGTAAAGTATTGCAGACCCTGTCTGGGTCCCTGAGTTGGGGTTCACTTTAAGAGATTGGTCTGACATGATGATGTAACAATGTGAAGTTTTTTTTGTTACACTTTTTGTTCTGTACTTGTTTGACAGTAAAGGAATTGTTAGTTTCTCTTGAATCTAAAACGCCTCTGCCATGTCATTTACTAAAACCTAAAATATAATATTAAAATGAATACCTATGTTCACTGTAACAATGATTACAGGAGTACAGGAGTGAGGTATGCCAACTAGTGGAATGGTGCCACAGCAACAACCTGGCACTCAATGTCAGTAAGACGAAAGAGCTGATACTGGACTTCAGGAAGGATAAGACAAAGGAACATATACCAATCCTCATAGAGGGATCAGAAGTGGAGAGAGTGAGCAGCTTCAAGTTCCTTGGTGTCAAGAACTCTCAGAATCTAACCTGGTCCCAACATATTGATGTAGTTATAAAGTAGGCAAGACAGCGGCTATACTTTATTATTAGTTTGAAGAGATTTGGCATGTGAACAAATACACTCAAAAACTCCTATAATTGTACCGTGGAGAGCATTCTGACAGGCTGTATCACTATCTGGTATGGAAGGGCTACTGCACAGGACTGAAAGAAGCTGCAGAAGGTTGTAAATCTAGTCAGCTTCATCTTGGGCACTAGCTCAAAGTACCCAGGGCATCTTTAAGGAGCGGTATCTCAGAAAGGCAGCGTCCATTATTAAGGACCTCCAGCACCCAGGGCATGCCCTTTTCTCATTGTTACCATCAGGTAAGAGATACAGAAGCCTGAAGGCAGACACTCAGCGAATCAGGAACAGCTTCTTCCCCTCTGCTATCTGATTCCTAAATGGACATTGAAGCTTTTGACACTACCTCATTTTTTTTAAAATATACAGTAATTCTGTTTTTGCACGATTTTTAAAATCTATTCAATATACACAATTGATTTACTTGTTTATTTATTTTTTTCTCTCTCTGCTAGATTATGTATTGCATTGAACTGCTGCTGCTAAGTTAACAAATTTCACGTCAGATGCCAATGATAATAAATCTGATTCTGAATCTGAGATGTACTTAATCTGTGATTAATATAGTTCAGTGATAGTATATCTCTGAATTTTCAAAATTGCAAGCAGCTTGATTTCAAGAGAAATTTTGAGGAACAACAGTGTTTGGTTCTCTGAAAATGTTTTGATTCCCTTACAAGAACATTATTCCAGTGTAACCAATGCGCCTCTCAAAATACATAGAAAACAAGTCACATAAACAAGAACAAAACAAAAGACTGATGATAGAGACAGAAAAAATCCTCGAAATACTCAGTAAGTCAGTCAGCATCTATGAAAAGGGAAAAACAGAATTAATGTTTCAGGCCAATGAACTTGCATTTGATCTGGATCATTTAAGATTTGCTATGATGGGAGTGAAAGAGAGCTGGTAAAATGCACGTATTATTTTATAGGCCATTTTTCATGAACACTGTATGTCCTGATGCAATTTACAACCAATAAAGTATAGCCATTATTATAATCCTCGTGAACGTATGCACATCAGGACCCCAGCAATACATAGATAAATTACCAGATAATCTATTTCAGTGTTATAGGTTAAGAGAAAAAATGCTGGCTAAGATGTATTATATTGTTCAGAAAGATGACTTACTGGAACTGATTTCACTCATTACAGTTCATATAATAGCAACTGAGTGGATCTATCTGAATTCTTTTTAATCAGTTAAAAAATCAAACTGACACCTAAACTAAGAGCTTAGTGTGCAGAAAAGGGATTTTTGACTAGTATATGCTAGCTCTTTAATAGAACAATCCTGTACTAATCTCATCCCACTTCTCTCTCCATGGATGCAAATTGATGGGTTTGATTCAATCAATTGGATTATATGTTGTAATGTTGGAAAATTATTTTGTTGAGATTCTGCATGCAAGGACTTATTATAAAATAATTTTGATTGAGTGCAGTTATAAGATTCAGAGCAGCCTGTTAAAGTTGTCATTTTCATCACCCTCTCCAGGCTCAGAATTATTCAAGAACAATAAATTGTATAAAGCATTGATGATCAGTGCATCAAATGAGGGTCTTTTGGGTAGAGTGGCAGCTATATGAAGTTGGCGATATTCCATCATAAATATGATGTCCTGATGCAGGGTCCTGACCCAAAATGTTGACCATCCCTCTGCCTACACTGATGCTGCCTGACCCACTAAGTACCACAGCAATTTGTGTTTTTTATTTACTGCTGATCATAGCATCTATCATCTCCTGTGTCTTGACCTATTGTGTCTTCTGCTTCCCTTTAGGGCCAAATTACGGGTCTAACTGGAACCATGGCTTTTGCAGATGGAGTATCTAACACCAATATTAATTTTGAGATCCTTGGCACCAGTTACAGTGAAACATTTGGAAAAGATGTTCGAAGGGTAAGTACATATTTCTGTTTCTCATTTTCTGTTTGCACAACATGGTTTGGAATGGTGCATGAGCAAATAAAGTATAAACTTCACAAACTGGATTCTAGTCTGATAGGTGTCAACCAATGCTATTTCTTCTGCTTAGAAAATGTTGTCCCTCTCTGCTGGTTTTAATGAGTCATGTTATTTTCAAGATCTGCTTGTAATAATCTTCCCTAATACTTGTTAAGATTTGAGTTTTTTTTTGCATGTTACCATCTGGAAGCTCTGTTGCACCACTCATCTGTGGAATAAACGCTATTCTAAGTGAAACAATTTACTGACCCACAGAACATGTGGAGAAAATGATTGATTGACAGTGAAACTGCTGAAGAAGTTGCAACCTGAGAGATTAAAGGAAGATAGCACAAACTTGTAATGGTGCAGCATCTTTATGTCCCGCTGGTGTACTCAAGCTGCTTCATTATCTCTGTAGCATAGTCAGTTGTGTTATACAGACATACAGCAGGCAACCTGAATATAGCAAACTCCCTGAAAATGCTGTGAAATAAATAAGCAATGAGTCTTTTTGAATGAAGAATAATCATGTCAAGAACACCAGCCTGGTAATTTAATATAAATTTTCTGACTGTTTGTAGACTCATGTTCACCTTCTGTTATGGTGTGTTGGCCCCTGAACATTTTAACCCTTAATCAGTTTCTCTGCAAAGCCAAAATTCTAGATTGGGGGTTGTTAACCTGGGATACAAGGGGTCCATGGCTAGGTTCCAGGGGGTCCATGAACTTGGATGGGAAAAAAATTACATCTTTATTTTCACTAATATCTAACTGAAATTTAGCATTTCCTTCAATTATGAATGTAGACACAAGCCACAGTAGTAGTAGCAGTATCTGTGACTTTGTCACCAATAAAATCACAAAGAAGCATATATATTATTATATCATAAATTTGTTTTGTTTAACATGTTAATAACTGCATTTCAATATAATTTGTTTATTTTGTAATCCTAAGTATTTTATTTTCTATACTTAAATACATTATTCTGAGAAGGGGTCCATAGGCTTTACTGGACTGCCAAAGAGGTCTGTGGCTAAAGAAAGGTTAAGAACCCCAGTTCTAGATACTACCTGACAGTTTTCATTACTTTAGTTGAAGCTGAGTGTGGCACATCTTAGTCAGACTTTAGGGGGCAGAATTATGGACAGATAGGGAGCATTTTTTATGTTAGGTGTTGTATAAGCACATTTTGAGAAACTGGAAGGCCCTCTGAGGTCTCATCATAATAACTGGGATTAAGAAGTAATTTTGTCAGGTTCAAAGTCATAGGCTTGAGCTGATCCTGTAGAAAAGTGAGGTCGCGCTGGCTTTAGCTGACAGCATATCCATCACTGAAAACATTACTGATCAAATGCAACCAGTTATGCAGCGCGACTCTTTTCTTGAATTTGTCAGCCCTAGCGATGCAATAATTACAGATGAGACCATTCACTTCACGTTCACCTGCTGACTCAAGATCTTCTTGCCTAACATCAAGTGATTTCATAAGTGACAAAAGGTTGGTCTCTAAGATTTGATTTATTCCACTCACTGACCTCTCTTGTAAAAACGTTCCTATCAGTCATAAGTGATTCTTTCTCCAGTGTGACGTTGTGACGCTTTGCTCAACTGTTTCACCTGAAACTACTCTGAACTTTTACCTTTTCCAAACCACGCACTCACCTGAGACTCAGTCCCTGTTGTTTATTCCAAGGTTGAACAGCCCGACTTCCTCCAGTTTATCTTTTATCCACAACTTTATCCTCTGCTGTTGGTCATCAGGAACTGGGCGTGTCTCACTGTTTTCCGAGCCTAACACTATGTGTAATCAAACCCCAGGCTTAACATAGCACCCTCCCATGATCTGGCAATGCACTTCAGGAATGCAGTATATTTGCTTCATAAACTGCTGCTTCACAGAAACTACAAAGTCTATTTTACATATGTTGTGAAATGTGTTGTTATGTGGCAGCAGTACAATGCAATTCATAAAATACCCTATAAATTATATATTATTATAAGAAAAATACATATACACTGTATGTATATATAATTATAATTTATAGT
The DNA here is from genome assembly GCF_030028105.1 of Mobula birostris. Taxonomy (NCBI): domain Eukaryota; kingdom Metazoa; phylum Chordata; class Chondrichthyes; order Myliobatiformes; family Myliobatidae; genus Mobula; species Mobula birostris. Next base: position 42,854,252 of record NC_092387.1, read on the forward strand.
AAATGCACACACCACCTTTGTAATGCATAGTTATTTGAATTACTGTCGCCTTTCTGTAAGCTTGAACCAATCCGGCCATTCTCCTCTGACCTCTCAAATCAACAAGGACCTTTTCACAAACAGAACTGCTGCTCATTGGATGTTTTTTGTTTTTATATATATATATATTTTCTCACCCCTTGTGGGTGGTGTGTATGTGTATTTTTCCCTCAATCTCGGGTCCTCCACCAGAGAGGCCTAGGAGTTGAGGGTTCGGAGCAGTATCCTTGCTGTTCCTAGTGGTGTGTTCTCCTGGACCGAGATCTCAAGTGTTCTTCCCGGGATTTGTTGGAGCCACTCTCCCAGTCCAGGTGTCACAGCTCCAAGTGCTCCTATCACCACTGGGATTACTCTGGCTTTAACCTTCCACATCCTTTCTATCTGCTCTTTCAAGCCCAGGTATTTCTCCACCTTCTCATATTCTTTCTTCCTAATGTTACTGTCATTCAGGATTGTCATATCAACTACTATTACTTTCTTCTGTTCCTTGTCCAGAAAACATTGTCAACAGAGGATTGATATATATATATAAAATCGTTTGGCATCACTTTTTGCAATAAACGTTACTTTAGATTTTTCCTTTTGCAACTCTAAAGCACTGTAGTGCACAGGGAGATACAAAGGTCCATTTAGGCAGTGTGCAGTCACTCTTTTACATTCATTTTGTTGGTTCTTTAATTCCCCTTACTCTATTGATCTCACAACTGCTTGCAAATGCTTGCTCTATGTATTGAAGAGTAGCAGCTGTGATGTTCATCCTTTGAGCTTCTATTACTGTTTCTCTGCACTTCCCATCATGTCCACCCAAAACAACAGCTTCCTGCTCAACGGATACTTTCTGAGCTATTTATAAATCCCATTTCACACTTAGTTTAGGAAGCAGTGTTAGGTATGGAGTGTGCAAACGGTCTCATAAAGTCACAGTGTCCAAGTCATCAGACAATATTAATTGTTTGGAAATGGTAACACGTTGGTTATGTCATCCTCTGATTCCAAACTGCTTGTGATTATCTTCTCTCAGAGATTAACACTCACTTAATCGCAGGCTTCTTCTTTGGATAATTGCACAGTTTGACCCAGTATTGTGCGTAACATTAAGCTGAAAAACAAACAATACAGCAAGAAAGATTCTGATAAATGGCTACTGAACTGGAATATACTTTTTTTCCCTCTACTGATGCTGCCTAATGTCTTTTTTTTTTAATCATTATATCAGATTTCCGGGATTTGCAGTATTTTGCATTTGGATTAAGTCTGCCTCTGTTTCTTTACTATTTAATTATAGCATCAACTTCATTCCAAATTGCAAAATCTCTCAGCAGTCTTTGGCTCTGTAAAATTGGTGCAATCATTAAGAGATTTTTCACTTGAAGGCCTTTCAGTCTTTCTTGGTCTCCCCTTCACTGGTTTCATGTTGGAGCACATCAGTACATGTGCTTATGTCTATGTTCCATATGTCTGCAGCTCTTCCCATTCACTTCTATCAGCAAGGAAAAAGCCTTCATACTACAGGTGTGTCCTAGATTCAGACTCACACAGAACAGTGAGATAGTTAAAATTTCAAAGAGGTTTCAACTGCCCAAGTGAATAGTTCAATATGAAATTACTGACTGATTTATCTCAAGACTTCTATGACATAGCCTCAAGATTCGAGGGAATCAATTAAGAATAGTGATGAGGGGAAATTCCTTTTCCCAGGGAGTAGTGAATCAGTGCAATTCTCTGCCCAGGAAAGCAGAAGAGGCTACGTCACTAAATATACTTAAGAAACAGTAATATAGATTTTGCATAGCTGGGGAATATGGAGAAAAGACAGGAAGGTGGAGGAGACTCCACGGTCAAATTAGCCATGATCTTATTGAATGGTGAAGCAGGATTCACGAGCCAAATGGCCTGCACTTGCTCCTGATATGTTCACGTGTTAATGTAATAAAATTTATTGTAAGCTAATAAACAGTAGCAGCTCTGGGTTTGATCTTTTGAATACCCCTTGACTTTGTAGGGATGATTGCTGTTCTGAGAATCACCCATGTTGCTGGAGAAATCAAAACTAGTTTTAAGAGCATTTGGTGTTTATCGGTTAGATTCTTAATTGCTGGTGTTAGCATTTTGCTTTAATAGCCCTTTGCTGTTAATTATAGTCCTGGTCTGGAGGGCTCTGAGGTGCAAAGTGTACAAATGGCAAATAGATACAGACTAAGCAAAATAATTAATGGGACATTATTGATGGGTCGTTAAAGTGTGGTGAAGAATTGCTTTTATTACTGATAGTAGAAAGAATCATCAAAACATCATATATTGAATGGTGTTACTCCTGAATGTAATTGTCAGTACACCCACTGCTCTCTGTTGCTCTCTCTGTGGTCTATAGTCAATGTCACATTAAAATAAACATATTTGAAGGGAAGTCATCTAACTGAGCCTGCTTCTGTCACTAATGACGAGCAATTTGTTAAAGTCAGAGATCTTTTTAAAAAGTATTGTGCACAAAATAACTGGTAGACCAATAAGAATGGACAATCATAGGATTTTGAGTGTTGTCATTCATTTCAAAAGATGCCACATGAAATACATCATTAAACACATTTAAAAGGCAATTATTTAAAATTACCTAGCAATTATGTGTTGTAAAGCTGTTTTAACCTTTAAATTGGCAATTCTGGGAGGAAGACAAATGAAATGAAAATAATTTAGTTCTCAAATATTTCCAACATTAAACTGTAAATAAAATTACGTCTGGAACTTCTTCCTGCAGTAAGCACAGGCTTCCGAGGAGGGAGGTCTAGCTGTATGTCATTGAATAAAATGGGTGCTCAAAATCTCAATTAGATACCATGCCAAAGCCCTTGGAGCTGCAATATGTGCCTTTAGAGTAAAAAAATAGTGGTCGCAAAGGTTAATATGGCAAAAGTCAGTAATAATATAGTTTGTGGGGCTTACTTAGCACCTAGCTTTAACCAATAATCATACAATTTACTTTGTTATGGCACCTTGAATTTTATTATAGCATCAAAATTAATTTTCAGAGTTTAAAATCAACACATGATATTCAGACTTACGCTTACAGTATGAACAGAGGCTTAAAGGGTTCATATGATGTTCCTCTTTTTAATGTCAGAATTAATCTATCTATGTTTAAGTGCTATAATGCCTTTTCTAGATTGCAGAAAGAAAAGATCATGTAAGTGCATTAAATATTTCTCCATTAAAGTCTGCTGCTTTGACTGTTGGCTGGATATTTGACCCTATCTTTTCAAATCCACCTTCTAACATTGTTCATTCAGCACTGCCTGCAAGGCAGCTTTTGCTTCTTTATCCACTATTAGAAGCTGTACCTCACAAACCAGTGTGGGTTAAAGCATCTGTGCTCTCTGCTGTCAGCCTTGCATTTCATTGAGAAGGACTCTACTTGAAGTGAAAGTAGCAACGCTTCAGGAAGGATATCAAGATATTGTGCAGTGTGCATGTGGCAAAATCTGCAAGAACGATCGCGGCTTGAAGATCCACCAAGCGAGGATGAAGTGTTTGGCGGGAGCAGGAGCAGCACAATGCGCAGGTGTCCAACCTGGTGAGACAAAGGAGGGGCCAGGCCCGGAGTCACCCCATAGTGCCTGGAACCTCCAAGTGTTGCAAACTAATCCCTCGAACATGAAGTCTAACAGGACGCGGATCAAATGGCCTGCAGCTAACATGACTTCACTGTGGAAGCAGTTTGATGACAATGTTAACCAAATTCTGGAGGCAACGGCGAAGGGAGGGGTTGATAGGAAGCTGCAAGCCATGACAACAATTATTGTTAGTCTCGCAGCTGAACGGTTTGGAGAAGAGGAGAAGAAAGGCTCCAAAACATCTTACTCGAAGAACCAAAGAGCATTGAGGATCCACAACATCAGGCAGGAGATGAAAGCGCTGAAGTCCCAATACAAGGAGGCAGGAGAAGAGGAGCGCATTGGCTTGGCCCAGCTGATGTGCACACTACGAAAGAAGATCAGGGTCCTCCGCCGGGCAGAGTGGCATCGGAGGCGTCGTCGTGAAAGGGCTCGAAAACGTGCTGCCTTTATCGCCAACCCCTTCAAGTTCACCAAGGCGTTGCTGGGGGAGAAGCGCAGTGGGAAACTGGCCTGTTCGCAGGAAGACATAGACCAACATCTGAAGAAGATATATAATGATCCTGAAAGAGAGCAGGAGTTGGGAGAGTGCAACATCCAAATAGACCCACCTGAACCGGATGTGCAGTTCAACATGTCAGAGCTGCAACTAAAGGAAGTCAGAGAGGTCGTCTGCAAAGCAAGGGCAAGTTCGGCTCCAGGACCAAGCAACACCTCGTACAAAGTGTATAAGACTGCCCCAAACTCCTGCTGCGTCTGTGGAAGATCCTGATAATCTTCTGGAGAAGAGGGAAGATCCCAGAACAGTGGAGAGTGGCTGAAGGGGTGTGGATCCCGAAGGAGGAAAATGCCACCTAGATAGATCAGTTTCGCATCATCTCCCTGCTGTGTGTCGAGGCGAAGATCTTCTTCAGTGCAATTTCCAACCGGTTGTGCACCTACTTAGCAAAGAACACCTATATTGATACATCAGTCCAGAAGGGTGGCATTTCAGGGATGCCGGGCTGTCTGGAGCACATCGGTGTGGTGACACAGCTCATCAGGGAGGCCAGAGAGAACAAGGGCAACCTGTCAGTGTTGTGGCTCGACCTGGCAAATGCATATGGCTCCATTCCGCACAAGCTGGTGCAGCTCACACTGACCAAATATCACCTCCCCAGCAGAATCAGAGGCCTTATCGCTGATTATTACAGCAACTTCAGGATGAGGGTCTCTTCAGGAGCAATTACATCAACCTGGCACAAGGTGGAGGTCGGCATCATCACAGGGTGCACTATCTCAGTGACTCTGTTCTCCCTAGCCATGAACATGCTCACTAAGTCTGCTGAACCAGAGTCCAGAGGGCCCAGAATGAATTCCGCTCAACAGCAACCACCTATCAGGGCATTCATGGATGACCTCACTGTCACCACAGAATCAGTCCCAGACCGCTGGAGGATTCTGCAAGGGCTCGAAAAGCTGGTGGAGTGGGCCCGGATGCGTTTCAAACCTGCCAAACCAAGATCGATGGTGCTGAGGAAAGGGAAGGTGGAGTACAAGTTCCTGTTCAGCATCGCAGGCACAGCCATCCCAACCATCACAGAAAAGCCAGTCAAGAGCTTAGGCAAAGTTTTTGACAGCTCTTTAAGGGACACAACATCCATTCAGGCAACCTGCACCGAGTTGGATGGCTGGCTGAAATCTGTGGACAAGTCTGGCCTACCTGGGAAGTTTAAAGCCTGGGTGTATCAGCACGGCATTCTTCCCAGAATCCTGTGGCCCCTCCTCGTCTATGCAGTTCCGATCTTGACAGTCGAGCCCTTAGAGGGGAGGGTTAGCAACTACCTCAGGAGATGGCTGGGGCTGCCAAAGAGCCTGAGCAGCATCGCACTCTATGGACACCACAACAAACTGCAACTGCCCTTCAAATCCTTGGAGGAAGAATTCAAGGTAACAAGAGCCAGAGAAGTGCTACAGTATAGGGACTCAAGTGACCCGAAGGTGGCTAGAGCAGGGATCCAAGTAAGTACTGGCAGGAAGTGGAGAGCAGAGGAAGCTGTTCAGGAGGCAGAGGTGAGGCTGCGTCACAGGAGGCTGGTAGGAGTGGTCACACAAGGCCGAGCTGGGCTAGGATCCTTTCCAACTCCCCAAATGGACACCAGAGGGAAGGAAAGGCGTCGTCTAGTTCAGGAGGAGATGAGAGCCTGCAAGGCAGTGGAAATGAAGCAACAGGGAGCTTGGACAAGGTGGAAGAATGCAGTTGAGAGGAAAGTGACCTGGGCTGATCTTTGGAAAGCCGAACCACACCGCATCCAATTTCTCATCCAGGCAGTGTACGATGTGCTTCCAAGCCCATCAAACTTGCACACATGGGGCAAGGCAGATTCATCTGCGTGCCCACTGTACTCCAAGCGAGGAACCCTGGAGCACTTCCTCAGTGGCTGTGCAAGGGCACTTGGTGAGGGACGGTACAGGTGGAGGCATGATCAGGTCCTGAAGACCATCGCTGAAGCCGTCAGCGCAGGAGTTGAGTGGGCGAAGCAGTCCTGACCCTCCAAGCAGACCATTGCCTTTGTCAGAGCTGGGGAGCAGCCAATACCTGCCAAAAGAACATCTGCAGGCATTCTGACCTCTGCAAGGGACTGGTAGCTGTTGGTGGACCTCGAAGGGCTGCTGAAGTTCCCCAACTATATCGCAGCCACCACCTTGCGACCAGACATTGTCCTAGTGTCTGAGTCTACTAAGCAAGTGGTGCTGCTGGAGCTGACAGTCCCATGGGAAGATAGCTTGGAAGAGGCCTTTGAAAGGAAGCTCTCCAAGTATGCAGGACTGGTCAGCAACTGTCAGCAGGCTGGATGGAGAGCGAGGTGTCTCCCAGTGGAGGTTGGTTGTGGGGGATTCATAGCCCGTTCTTTAGTTAGAGCCTTCAGCATTTTGGGCATCGAGGGAAAGAGGAAGAGGAGAGCCATCCACAGTACCACTGATGTGGCAGAGAGGGCCTCAAGATGGCTGTGGCTCAAAAGAGGAGAGCCATGGAGTCATAAGAAGCTAGCCATCTGGACACAAGCTGGGGTCTGATCAGCCCCGGCTGGGTCACCTGGAGGAGGTTGTATGATGTTGAAAGACCCGAAACATCCGATGATTCCAGGAACATCACTGAAGATGTGTCCAGAAGCATCAATAGATGTATGTACACAGTAGAGCAGATTGGCCCCAGGGATGATGGACCATTGTGGAGAGAGTGTAGAAGCTGGGTTTGGTCTCCTTGCAGCAGAGAAAATTAAGGCAAGATAAACTCATAGAGTTATACAGTACTGTGCAAATGTCTTAGGCACCTAAGACTTTTGTACTGTATTTGTCAATGTGGAGCGGAGAGCAAATTTGAAAAACTGGTGGCAGCAGAAGATTGTTGGGAATGGCGAGGGTGGAGCACCATGGGAGGAGTGTGGGGCAGGTGGCAGAGGAGGAGTGCCTGGTGCAGGGCTGCAGCCCAGAGACACCAGCCAAGGCAATTTGATTTCAAACATTTGGTTTATTGATCGTTACAGAATGTCTCTCTGGTGCTTCCTGTTCCTCCACTCGCTCCCCTTTTCCCAACCATGATTCCTTTCTCCCTGCCCCCTCTCCCACTCTCAGTCCATAATAGAGACACAGATCAGAATCAGGTTTATCATCTCTCACATAGGCCATGAAATGAGGGTTTTTTCGCAGCAGTACAGAGCAATACATAAAATTACTACAGTACTGTGCAGAGGTATTAGGCACCCTAGCAGTATATATGTGCCCAGCACTTTTGCACCATAACGTGGAGTAGTACAGCATGGAAACAGGCCCTTCAGCCCAACTCATCCATCCTGACCAAGGTGCATTTCTAGGCAAGCCCCATTTTCGCAATTTTGGCTCATATCCCTCTAGACCTTCCCATGAGGGGAAACTTCTTCACTCAGAGGATCATGAGAATGTTGAATTACTTCCAGCGCAAGTGGTGCATGTGAGCTTGATTTCAATGTTTAAGAGAAGTTTGGATAGCTACATCGATGGTAGGGATATGGAGGGTTATGGGCCTGGTACAGATCAATGGAATTAGGCAGTTTAAATGGTTCAGCACAGACTAGATAGGCAGATTACACTGCTTCTGTGCTGTACTTTGCTATGTCTCTATGAGTAATCCTTGCACCTGCCCAAATAGATTTTAAGTGCATTGTGATTGTGTCAGTGAGATTTAATGGATGATTCAAAATTGTTTTGATTAAGTATATTAGGAGAATTACTTGCAGCTGGTTAGTGACATGAGGAGAAGCGATGAGAATTTGATCTACGAACAGAGGGGTTGGGATGTATAAGGATTATGTTAGAAGAATACCTATTCAACTCTTAAGACTGGTATTGGATCTAATGGGATTGATTGTACCCCATCACCTCTGCCTGTGATGCACTGCCCATCATATAGCCTGCCTACCAGACACCAATCAGTTATACCCCATGTTCACTTTACGTCCAATCCATTATATCACTCTATCCGGCTTATATCCCATTTATCATACACCTACATCTTGACTACTATGTACCCTCCCTTTACACTACCCATTGTATCTCCCACCCACACATTACCTGTTATACGCACATCCACTCTCCACCCTCCCCTTGAAATGTTCTGCCCATTCATATACCCCTACTCCTTACATTTCTGCTATTCATATACCCAGCACCCACCTGCCCATTGCACATTTATTGTTACACAAATTGTTGACTTCGCCTACACAGGTTAGACAGGCACCCTTTTACTTTTGCTCAGTATTTGCCCACCTACTTTACGCACTGCTAATTTTCTTTCTTGTTCAGTTTGTTAACAGGCATCCTGGAGTATTTTTCACTGTGCTGAATTGAAGGGCTTGATCTTGGATTATAAATCTACCTTACAAAGTTTCATTCCTCCCCCTCCAGGTTTCACCTATCACCTGGTGTTTTTCTCTCTGCATGTCTCCCACCTTTTAAATCTACTCCTCAGCTTTTTTTCTCCAGTCCTGCCAAAGGGGTTCGACCCGAAACCACGACTGTACTTTTTTCCATATATGCTGCCAGTCCTGCTGAGTTCCTCTAGCATTTTGTGTGTGTTGCTCGGATTTCCAGCGCCTGCATATTTTCTCTTTGTGATTATATTATAAAACTGCCAATAACTTGCCCCAGATTGGGACCGAAACTTTCAGTCCTATTTAGGGAACGGTTAATGCATAAAACAGGATGTTTCATTTTGACAGAGACAGGTACCTTTATCAGTTTAGAGATAATATTACTGGTGCAGTGTGAGAAGCCTTTCCCAATCATTCTCTAATCTTTTTGTCTATCTATTTGTAGAGTTCTCAGAGGTGGGATTACACATAATTCCACAATTCAGGCTTTTGAAAGTGTACAATTACATTTGAAAAATCATTAGATTATTCAGCCGCTATTTATTAACTAGTTAATAGGCTTGAGCCACCAAGCTCCCCCATTTTAATGGCTGCTATTAAGAGATCGACTGATCTGTTTCAATGCTAAATCCGAATTCCTTTATTCTCAGCAAATGCACCAAACTAATTCCCCTCAGTCCCAAAATGAGACCTCATCAACCTCTTTGAATTCATAATAAGCCCCAAAGGCCTCTTGAGCTGCCCCAGAGCTGGAAGGATTACCAGCAAAAGTGCGCAGTGCACTCAGTGCTGCCCTTTGACTCCAGCAAATACTAGAGAAGATTAAAAAAAGTTGCTGTCATGCTTTATTGATTTTTTTCCACTTAAAGCACAATTTCAAATCCATTTATTGATGCAGTTCAGATACGAACATTTTACAATGCATTCCTGATAGAGACTAGTCTACATTTTAATTGTTCCAGTTTCTTTGTACTTGGGCTGAAATTGGAAGAGATGAGTCATGCTTTAATGGGTAAGGAAATAGAAGAGCTGCATTATTAGATCGGAGCGATTTCTAATTTACTCTGACTGTTATGAATAATAAAACTTCAAAATGTTTATCCCTTTTGACTCCCAGCTACGTTTTTATTATGCTTAGCTTTAATTCTGTTTAATGGTTTTCTGTGTTCCTTAGCACTGGAGCATTCTGTTGGAACTTTGTGCTGATTGATCTAAGGAGAGCATACTTGAGTTAGCAGCACTGAAGCCAGTCCCTATGCTCCCGAGAAGGATGTTACATAATTGAGTCTTAGCCTGTCAAATCTTCTCCTTCACTGGAATGTGGGAAAATGAGGGGAGATCATATACATGAATACAAAATTATGAGGGTGGATGCTTGCAGGCTTTTACTCCTCAAGTTGGGTGAGACAAGAACTGAAAGTTATAGATTTAGAGTGAAAGATGAAACATCTAAGGGAATCCGAGGAGGAGCTTCTTCTCTCAGAGGATGGTGCAAGTGTGGATCGAGCTGCTTGCGGAAGTGGTAGATGCCAATTCAATTTTAACATTAAAGTATATGGAGGGATACAGTGTGGGTGTAGTTAGATGGGTCTAGGCTGGTGTGGACTTGCTGAGCCAGTGTGCTGTAGTGCTTTATAGCTATGACCCTAAAAAGATCTGCAGGATATGTACATGTCATTGGCATGACCAGTATTCTGCTGTCAATTCTTCAAGTAATACACAGACTGCTGGAGGAATTCAGCAGGTCATTCAAGCAGGGAAATGGACACTCAACGTTTCAGATCACGACTCTTCATCTGGAATTAAAAGTCACAACAGATATAGATGGGTCCAGCTGAAGGGTCTTAATCCAAACCATCAATTATCCTTTTCCCTTCATAGATGCTGTCTGACCCTTAAAGGTCCTCCAGCATTTTGTGTCTTGCTCCAGATTCCAACATTTGCAGTTATATGTTTCATCATATAATGTGCTTCTGGTAAATATTGTGCAGGACAATTAAATTCAGCTACCCTGAATTATTCATGTGGAGCACATACCTGGGTTCTTACAAACCACCTGAACGAGATGGGACTCCTTACCTGGAATGATGATAGGAGTCACATGAGCAGCATGATTTTGGGAGCTCTGAATGAAATACCTTCACTGCATGCTGAAAGTAAGCGGGTCCAGGTTGGTGCAGCCAGCTGCATGCACTCAGTATCTTATGCATTTCCTGCAACTCCGCCTGCCACTCGTGCTTCTGTCTTGCCAATTCAAGCCTGGTAGACACAGCCAACTAGAGTGGGCCACAAGAGGAAATGGTCTCAGATGTAGAACCTGAGATCCCACCCCTATCACTTCCAAATGGCCTTGTGACATCACTTTGTTATTTTTGTATGGTGAGCAGCAAAGTAGAATTATAAATTTAATTCAAACCACCCCAATTTCAGTGCTTAGAAATTAGATTTCTCCTTCTTTTGATGTGCTAAATGTGCTGCTAATGCCCAATTGTTTCCCACTAAAATTTCTGAAATTGGAAGCATGGGTTAAAGCAGCAGTCTGGTACCTTATGCCATAGAGTCAAATTCCTTGGCACCAACATATCAGAGATCTGTCCTGGGACAAGCACATAAGTGTTATCACAACAGCACTTCTACTTTCTTCAAGGTCTGCATGGATTCGGCACGTCACCAAAAACTTCAACAAACTTATACAGATACACAGTGGAGAGTATTCCGACTGGTTGCATCACGATCTGGTACGGAAATGCCAATGTCCAGGAACGGAAAAGGCTATGGAAAATGGTTAATGCAGCACGGTCCATCACAGACGAAGCCCTCCCCATCCTTGAATACATTTACACGGAGCACTGTCCCAAGAAAGCAGCACACACCATCTGAGATCTGCACCATCCAGACCATGTCCTCTTCTCACTACCATCATCAGGAAGGAGGTACAGAAGCCTCAGGTCCCACTCCACCAGTTTCAGGACGGTTATTACCCTTCAATCATCAGGTTCCTGAACCAGCCTGGATAACTTAAATCACCACTACTCTGATCTGATTGTATGACCTACAGATGCAATCATGAGGAATTCTGCAGATGCTAGAATTTCAAGCAACACACACCAAAGTTGCTGGTGAACGCAGCAGGCCAGGCAACATCTCTAGGAAGAGGTACAGTCGACGTTTCAGGCCGAGACCCTTCGTCAGGACTAACTGAAGGAAGAGTTAGTAAGAGATTTGAAAGTGGGAGGGGGAGGGGGAGATCCAAAATGATAGGAGAAGACAGGAGGGGGAGGGATGGAGCCAAGAGCTGGACAGGTGATTGGCAAAGGGGATATGAGAGGATCATGGGACAGGAGGCCTAGGGAGAAAGAAAGGGGGAGGGGGGAAGCCCAGAGGATGGGCAAGGAGTACAGTGGGAGGGACAGAGGGAGAAAAAGGAGAGAAAGAAAAAGAATACATACACACACACACACACACACACACACACATATATATATATATATATATATATATATATATATATATATAATAAGTAACAGACGGGGTACGAGGGGGAGGTGGGGCATTAACGGAAGTTAGAGAAGTCAATGTTCATGCTATCAGGTTGGAGGCTATCAGACTGGGAGACCGTTTCGCTGAACACCTACGCTCTGTTCGCCAGAGAAAGCAGGATCTCCCAGCAGCCACGCATTTTAATTCCACGTCCCATTCCCATTCTGATATGTCTATCCACGGCCTCCTCTACTGTAAAGATGAAGTCACACTCAGGTTGGAGGAACAACACCTTATATTCCATCTGGGTAGTCTCCAACCTGATGACATTGACTTCTCTAACTTCCGTTAATGCCCCACCTCCCCCTCGTACCCCATCCGTTATTTATTTATTTATAATCATACATATATATGTGTGTGTATATTCTTTTTCTCTCTCACCTTATTCTCCCTCTGTCCCTCTCACTATACCCCTTGCCCATCCTCTGGGTTCCCCCCCCCCTTGTCTTTCTTCCCGGACCTCCTGTCCCATGATCCGCTCGTATCCCTTTTGCCTATCACCTGTCCAGCTCTTGGCTCCATCCCTCCACCTCCTGTCTTCTCCTGTCATTTTGGATCTCCCCCTCCCCCTCCCACTTTCAAATCTCTTACTCACTCTTCCTTCAGTTAGTCCTGGCGAAGGGTCTCGGCCTGAAACATCGACTGTACCTCTTCCTAGAGATGCTGCCTGGCCTGCTGCGTTCACCAGCAACTTTGATGTGTGTTGTATGACCTACAGACTCACTTTCGATGATTTTCTTTCACAACTTACGTTTTCGGTATTATTTTTATTTGCAGTTTGTCTTTTTCTGCACATTGGCCTTCTTCAGTCTTTGTTTCTGTATAGTTTTTCATAAAAATTCATTGTACCTCTGTTTTTCCTGTAAATTACCGCAAGAAAATGAATCTCAAGGTAGTATATCAAAGTTCAAAGTAAATTTATTAACAAAGTATATGCAGTATACACAACACTGAGAGTAATTTTCTTGTGGGCCTTCATAGTAATTGGAAAACGCCCAAACAAAACAATGAGAAACTGCACACAGCAGAGGTGGACAAACAACCAATATGCAAAAGGCAACAAAATGTGCAAATATAAAAATAAAAGAAAAGAACAATAATAATAATATCTAAGCAATAAAAATTGAGAACAGGAGTTGTGGTGCCCTTAACAGTAAATCTGTAGGTGTGGACTCAGTTCAGTATTGGTGTGAGTGAACTTGCCCCCTTTGGTTCAAGAACCTGAAGGTTGAGGGGTAATAACTGTTCCTGAACCTGGAGGTGTGGAACTTGAGGCTCCTGTGCCTCCTTTCTGATGGCAGCATTGAGAAGGGAGCATGGCCTGGATAGTGGTGGTCCTTGATGACGGATGTTGCGTTCCGGCAACAGCGCTCCTCGTAAATGTGCTCAGTGATGGGGAGGTCTTTACCTGTGTTGGACTGGTAACATATATGTACTTTGATAATACATTTACTTTTAACTTTGAGAATCAGGCACTGAAACACACTGAGAACGCAAACAGAGTGCTGGAGGAACTTAGCAACACAGGCAGCATTTATGAATGGAAATAAACCATCAGCATTTTGGGTATGGACCCTTCACCTGGCCTGGAAAGTAAGAGGCCAGAATAAGGAGGGTGGGGCAGGGAAAAGGAATACAAGCTGGAAGGTGACAGGTGAGACCAGGTGAAGGGAAGATGGAAAATGTGCCTCCAGATTTCCAGCATGGGCAGAGTCTCATGGTTTTGAAACACATTTGTGCAGTTTACGTGTGCAGAGCTCACACTTGGTGAGCGGTTTTTCAGAAGTGCAATGTATGTTACAAAGCCAAGGACAAAAAAGTTTGCCCTTGCAGTGACGGAGTGCGTGGGGGAGAGCGCACGTCGTGCTATCCTTCTTATCTGATCGTTCACTTCACTGCAAGATGACCCACTCATCTCCTGTGCTAAAAATGGCTTCTGGTCACACTGCATTGTCAGCTGTTCACAGAATAAGCAAATGGAGAATACAACTGAAATGTCGCTTGTACAGAAAGGTCGCAAATTTTGAAGAACTGCAACCGAGGCAGCTTCTGTTATCCTATTAAACAGAAGGTAATGAGGCTGGCAGATGCAGTGTGACAGACATCAATGTCATGAGGTAAACCCTTTAATTGCAGTCTCATTACCTGTCTCGACGTGATGTGCTCTCAGTTTTCTTGTGACTATTTAATGAAGGTCGTAGGTTGCACTTGGGAGTTCCAGCGTGCAGAAGCAGTGAAGGAAAGTTGACGTGCAGGTCCTATGAAGTCATTAGGTTTGTGATTGATGCTGGGAAAGCATCACTGGTGAACCATTCTCAAAAAACCAGACTAATTTCCCTGTGAGTGTGATCTCTTCCCAGTAGTGGATCTGGCCCAGGCAGTGCTGCACAGGAATAGCATCACCAAGTGTTTGCAATTCCTAGGCTTCATCTATTAAAGAGAAATAACAAATTTTGAAAAAGCAAGAAATAAACAAATAATTTGCCTGTGCTCAACTCAGGGCAAATAACCCCATTAAATGAAGGTTCATACCACTAGACTGAAAACGTAAGAGGTCCGAATATACCTGTATCTGACCTCCAATTCTTCTCTGGCTCCTTCGTTACAATATGTGGGTGTTGAAGTCAGACTTGCTTGTCCCATGAACTAGATGTCACCGGCAATTCTCTGTGGAGCTACAGGCCACAGACACACATGGCTCAGATCAGTAGTCGGGATCTTCCACTGACTACCAAGCAGAGTTGTTGGCTTTCCAGACGAAGATCAGTGCCTTTCAGTTGACTGTCCCCTTTTTTGTTTCAGTTTCTGTCGTACCTAGTAATCTGTGTGCATTTCCAGTGGTGGGAAGAAAAGAAAATCCTAGTGTGAGCTGCATAAATGAAACCCCTCACAGAGCCGGCATCTTATTAGCTCAGAAACCTACATGAGCCTTTGTGCTCTCTGGTCAGTCCCGTGGAGCAATTATTACAGCAACCAGCAGTGTAAAGCAACATTGCCGAGTGCTGCCAGGCATCAGTTAATAACTTGCCTGACTCTCGGTGAACTCAATGGCAATAAATGAGATTAAGCTCATGTTTCTACTCCACAACCGATCTGCAAAGGGAATATATATTTCCTATGAAGTGAAAACATTTTGGAAACAAACTCTCCCTAAGTGTTCACACAGCTTAGAATTGTGTATATATCACTGATTAGTTTTGCTGGTGAAACAGATTTTGAGATGCAACCAAGCGGAGCTACAGATTCTGTGGCTGGGTGAGTTCAAAATAATGAAAGGCTTGGATAAGGTATTAAATACAATGAATTGAGATGGTAACATGGGTAATTGGTGTTAAACAGAAGAGTGTGAATGTGGTATTGTGCAAAGGGTGAATATAATTTAAAATCTATTACAACAAGGGTTAGTGGCATCAAATCAAGTGTGATAATGGAAGAAGTTCTGTGGTTTTCTTTGCTGTAGTTTCAGCCTGACAACCTCAGAAATCCAAGTTTCCTTAATTCTTCCAGTGAGTTTCACAGAGCCAGAAGGAGAACATAGAACATTACAGCACAGAAACAAGCCCTTTGGGCATAATGCCAAGTTAAATTAAATCTCTTTTGGCTTCACTTAGAGTCTTAGAGTCATACCACATGGAAACAGACCCATTGGCGCTACTGGTCCATGCCGACCCAGATTCCCATCTGCCTGCACTTTGCCCGTATCCCCCGAAGTCCTTCCTATCCATGTGTCTGTTCAAGTGCCTTTTAAGTTATTGTAGCCAATTTCACATCCCTCCGTTCCCTGCATATCCATGTGTCTATCTAAATGCCACTGTGGTATCTGCTTCCAAAACTACCCTGGAGGCATATTCCAGCCATTTACAACTGTCTGTGCAAAAAAGTTGCCCTAGACCTTTCCCTTGAACTATCCCCCTCTCAATTTAAATTTATTTCCTTTGTTTATTGACATTTCTACCCTGGGAATAAAGATTCTGACTGTGTACCCTATCTATGCCTCACATAATTTTATAAACTAAAAGACCTCCCAACTGCCTCTGACTTTCCAGAGAAAACAAGTTTGTCCAACCTCTCTTTATAGCTCAAATCCACTAATCCAGGAAGCACCCTGGTAAGCATCTTCTGTCGCCATTCCAAAGATCCACATCTTGAAGTAGTCCCAAAAGGAATAAAAGCACAAAGGGAGGATAGTTCAAAAGATAGTTGCATGATAAAAATTTGTTGCGTGGTGAAGTATCTGAGATTGGATTTTGCAAAGGGATAGTGGGTGGATGCATTTCACCTCCAGCCTGTTGATGCTTCAAGCAACGACTCCCATCAGCATGTCTATTCCCTTCAGCAGAGGAAAATTTGAGTTCCAGCTTGGTTTTAATGGAAGTGGGTGAGCCTATTGTAGGTGACCTGGATTCAAACCTTCCAGATTTCTTCAGGTTTAGAAACTGTTCCCTTTGATTCCAAATGTGCACTGCTGTTTAAGAAAGTTGAGAAGGGGAAACCAGAGAATTATGGACCAGTTGGACTAACATCTATTGTCAAACAATTACTAGAGCCCTATGATTAAGTATAGAATAACTGAACCCTTTGAAAGCTTTCATTCCACCAGAAAGATCAATATGAATTTATGAGTGCTGGGTCACATCTGGAAAACGTGATTGAAATCTTGGAGGAGGCAGAAGTCATGGCCAGGGGAATGGTTCTGGACATTATTTATATGTGTTTCTAAAAACATTTGTAAAAATCCTTCTGAAGAGAATGCTAATTAAGGTTATAGCTATGAAATGCAAGGCAATTTATTGGCCTAGTGGAAAAATTGAATGGCAGCAGCAGAGAATTGATATAACCAGCAAGTATTAAAACAGGCCCATGTTTTTTCCCCTAAAGAACTGTAAATATTCACTTCACTTATAACCTGATAATAGCTTAGAAAACCACACAGAATGTTAAAGCATGGAAGGAGGCCCATGCTGATTCTCTGTGAGATTGAATTAGTCAGCCCTATTCTTACACACAGCTTTCTCCATAGCTCTGCAGTGTTTTTCTCTCTCATGTCTATCAAATCTTTTTGAAAAACAGCTGCTTTGACCAGACTTCTAGGCATGAATTCTATATCATGACTAGTCACTACATGAGAAAACATTTCCTCTTGTCACCTATCCTGTTTTATCAGTCACTTTAATTCTAATTTCTCTGCTGCCCCTGACCGCTCTGCCAATTGAAGCAATTTCTTTTTACTCACAATGTCTAGACTCTTCAGGCTTTCAACCTTCTCTAAGGAAAACAACCTAATCAATCTGTCCATGTAACTGAAAGCTTCACCCCCAGGACCTGTCTAATGAATCTTTGTTGCACTTTTACTCAGGGCCTTCATTTTTGATTGAACTGAGACAAGAATTGGATGCAAAATGGCCATTACTGTTTGATATTGGTTCAATGCAGCTGTACTGGCGAGACTGAGATGAAGAGGAGCCATTTCACTAGGCAGTTTGTGATGTCTTAATTCTCTGACAACAGAACAACGGAAGCCAGGTCCTTGGAGAAATTGCTGTACTATAGGGGGTCAACGATTTATGGTGATCTGGCAGGAAAACAGAAGTGCATAATATTTAGGCCAGCTGTAGCCTCAGTGAATTGTGGAGTAGGCTCAGTGACTCCCTTTGCACAGTCCTGTATTGGTCAACATGGAGTGGAGAGTAGGTCTGTAAATTTGGCGGGAGCAAAGGATGTTGGGAATGGTGAAGATGATCTGCCCCGCGGGAAGGGTGTGGGGCAGGTGACGGAGAAGGAGGGCTATGACCGGTGGGGGCGGGGTCACGGCTGCAGCCCTGAGACAACAGGCAAAGTCATTTGAATCCTAAGAATTTGTTTATTGGTTATTACAGAATGTCTCTGGTGCTTCCTGCTCCCTCCTCTGATTCCTAACCATGATTCCCCTCTCCCTTCTCTCTCCCCTTCCCACTCTCAGTCCACAATAGAGACTCATATCAGAATCAGATTTATCATCACTGACAAATGTCATGAAATTTTTTTGTGACAGCAGTACAATATACAAAAAAATTAAAAAAATACTACAGTACAGTGCAAATGTCGTATTGCACCCTAGCTATATACTGTGTATGTGCCTAGGACTTTCGCACAGTGCTGTATAATCATTTTGTACTCTTAGAGTTAGGAATAATTTGCCTTTAGAAAAACAGACTTTCTCCCCTTTATTATTCTACATTTTTCAGTTTTCCCTTGACATTAATTGTGTCAAATGAAGAGGGAAAACTGGTAATTGGATTTCAGCAGAGGAAAATTTGAGTCTGTTTACTTAGAACTAAAAAGTTTGGAATAGCGGACTGTCATTCTTGTTTTCCCACATTGCTACTAAGTAGCACTGAAAAAAAGGCATCCGTTAGTCATGTGAGACCATAGATTTGCACCTTAGAAGGTTTCCAGGTTGTATGGAAGACCGGCAGTTGCCCATGCGGCAAGTCTCCTCTCTCCACGCCACCAATGTTGTCCAAGGGAAGGGCACTAGGGACGATACAGCTTGGCACCAGTGTCGTTGCAGAGCAATGTGTGGTTAAGTGCCTTGCTCAAGGACACAACACGCTGCCACAGCTGAGGCTCAAACTAGCGACCTTCAGATCACTAGACCGATACCCTAACCAGTTGGCCGTGCGCCAACACAAGTAGCAGTACAGAGAAGAAATGAAGGACTCTATTGCCCAGAAGGGAACTTCAACTCATCAGAATGATATGTAGAATCTAAGAGAAAACAAAGTGGAGAGATTCCAGGTTAAGGAATGTATTCCCTGAAACTTAAAAGGGAAAGATTTGATTTATTTGATGCTTTTAAGTAATTGAAAGGAACTGATGAAAGGGAGAATTAATCTCCACTGGTTGGAGAGATTAGGATTAGTAGACAATGTCTAAAAATTAGAGACTGCCCTTCACATCAAGATGGTTTTAAAACTGTGGAACTCTCTTCAAGAAATTATTATTCACATTATAAATCACTAACTTTAAACCTGACAGTTATAGATTTTCATTAGCCACAGATATTTAAGAATATAGAATAGATTCACTGAGCAGCCATATTCTAATTTAATGTCACTACATTTTTGGGGAGTATGGAATGGCTTGTTCCCTGTGTCCTTCTGTACAATGGTTTAGTTAGCTTCTGGCCAATATATTCTTCCCTGTAACAAAAAGAGTCTAGTTGTTACCATGGTAACCACGATCATAAGGAGTACCATCTATTGCACTAGAGTATGGTAGAGGAATTAAATTTATGCACAGGCACATTTCACCTTGTTGGAGACAAAAAGGCAGATCAGATGTGTGTGAACGTTTAAAGAAACCATTCCAGTTTTTTTAATGCATTTTAAAACTCAGTCTCTACAGCAGTGATCAGCATATGAAATACCAGAAATAACACTTCATTAAGTATTGGGCTTCAGAAAGTTTATGGGAGATTATTTAGAATTATTCCATGGTCGAGGAATTATAGTTACATGAAAAGAATAGAAAAACAGTTTGTTTTCTTTGAAACAAAAGAATCTTGGAAGTGATCTTATACATATTTGGATCCAGTCAATGAAGTAATTATTTTGTGGCTAAAGACCAAGTAAACCAGATGACATTTGGTCACAGAGCCAAGGTTATCAGCAAAATAACCAGAGGCTACATGAGGACTAGTCTGGGATATGGAATCTACATCTTAATAGGGAACAGATAGAGATTCACCAGCTACCTTCAAGTGAGACAAGCTCTTGACAAAGAGAAGTTACAAGGGTTGATCTCGCTGGGGATGTGTGCAATGTAAGGAAATGCCAGATAGCAGTCTACTATTGAACACTCAGGGTCTCCCCTGTTAGCTCCTTCCTCTTACTTCTGTGCTTCATATGGTGAGCATTCCAGCTGGACCCACAGAATCATAGATGTTCAGCTGGCTGTGTGCATTTAATTCAAATTATCATTATTTTAATACAACCATGGACTCTGCCACGGGGTCTGCACACACTCACAGGCAGGATGTGGAACAGGTTCAGAAATATGCCCATTCCAGCCAATTAGTCTTTCATTGTGGTGGTATTTAACTCTCTTCCTGTCATTCCAGTCGTGTCAAGACTGCACCCAAACCACAGCAACATCTGTGTTACTTGTTCTGTGAAACAAGGCTACCATTTAGATCAGCCTTTCTCAAACTTTTTTCCCTGAAGGAACCCTTGAAATAATTTTCAGGTCTCAGGGCAACCCTGCATAAAAATTATCATATCAACAGCTCATGGTACATTAGTGTCATCATTAAGTTGTAGATGTAATAATCCAAAAATAATCGTCAATGCTCTTTTGAGTATATAATGAATTTTTAGCCAACCTTTCTTGAAAAAAAAGATAGTTAAACTCAGCTTATCTTTCTTGAAATTAATTTCTTTCTTTCCCTTTCATAAGTTTTAAAAGCTCCTAAGGAAAATATAATAAATTTCTCAATTCTCAGTCGAACTTGAGATAAGCTCACATGGATTTCACCTTCAACTGAAATGAGCCAATTTCTATCCTTGCTCGTGATGCTTGTTAAATAAGAAAAAGCTTGCTCACACATGTAAGAAGTTGAAAACTGCAGCAAAATGTTCATTGTTTTTCTAAGAATGACAGGAATCCTGAATCTCACAGAAATCCAGAACTTGTACAGGGGCAAGCAGAGCAGAAACAGAATCAGGTTTATTATCACCAGCATGTGACATGAATTTGTTAACTAAGCAGCAGCGATTCAATACAGGACATAATATAGAAGAGAAAAAATATAAAAAATAATAATAAATAAGTCTATTACAGTATACATATATTGAATAGATTAAAAAATCTGCGAAAATCAGTAAATCTCATCTAGAGTGCATGATCAGAACGCGTCTCACAAAGTTCTTCCTTTTCTCTCAAAGTTAAGTTCTCAGGCTGAGCAGCAGATTCAGGGAAAGTGTCCCTTACGCAGTCATACATTTCCTTTGAAAGGGAGGAAAAATACTGTTCAGTTTTGTTCTGCAGTTCTTCCAGCTGGTTTTCAATAAGAATCGAGACTTTCTGATAATTTTCCTCCTCTCAAACCCAGGCAGCAGGGGAAACATATCAAGATTTCCTATTGCAAAATAATTTTTTGAAAGATTCAGTTCCCTTTTAAATCCAAGAATCTATTCATTTGGTCCAGGGCTTTGCAGATCCTTGTTCAACTGGTTCATATGATGAAAAATGTTTGTTAACTAGGCTGGTTTCAGCAGCCATTCTTCATCTTCAAAGCACTTAGCAAAATCTGGCCTACTATTTTTCTTGAAAGTACTCCTGCAGTTCATCTTTCAACTCAAGCACCCTGTTGAGAACTCTTCCTCTGCTAAGCCACTGGGATTCTAAATGTAGCAGGAGATTGGTGTGCTCTTCATCCAGGTTTTATTTTTTAAGCATTCTTGAGTGAACTGGTCTCAAAGCTACTAAATAACTTGCTTCCTGAAATCTTTTACTGACTGTTACTTTATATTCAAAAACTTTAATCTGTTTGTTTTGCGATTCCAATTGTCATTTAAAGCAATCAGCACTTTTATGTGTCATATGGCTGTGATTTGTTGTTAAGTGTCTTTTTAATTTAGCTGGAGCCATTGCGGCGTTTGTGAATTGTTTGCCACAGACTAGGCACAATGGAATAGGATCACCAGTCCATATAAAACACATTGCTAAGAGGCTTTCTTTGGAAAGACAGATTTTTTTTGTGGCCATTGTTGCACTAATGTGGTGAAATGACTCAGATTATTTTAATTCTTCATCATTAACCTCATCAGAATTGTATGTAGGCCGAGGCCTAGAATCTTCCTCTTCCATCTCACACCTCCTCTTCAAAAATCACCACATTGGACTATCTTTAGCATGAAAATTTCACTCCAACTTTCTACTACACTGGAAGTTTGTTCACTCCCATAAGTCAGTCAATGGTGCGTAAGGGGAAGTTGGAGGAGGTATTTCAGGAGGAAGAGGCTGACATCACTGCCCAAGTTGGGCAAGTCCATTTAATGCTCAGAAAATGCAGTTCACACCCTTCAACAGCCTACCATCCTTCCCTCTATGCAATATAACGCTCATGAATTATCAGCTTACCATCCTCCCCTCTGTGCAATATAGCGCTCACCAGTTATCAACAGCCTCCCCTATCACACGTCAAAAACTGAGAATGGACTCAACTGAATAAACATGGTCTGACTGCGCACTGCCGTACTGGGCTGAGAGACCTCTAAGGAGATTGCCAATGGGGATGCCCGGTCACTGGCCACCATTGCGAGTGCTAGCATCACACATTGCGCTAAGTTCAAAAGACGATGTTTAGTTTTTTAAATCACGATCTCTAGCAGAACCCCTGGCGACTTCTCTTGGAACCCCAGTTGAGAAACCCTGATTTAGATTGACTTGTAAAGGAATGGTCTTCATTAGATATTACATTACTGTATCCTAGCCGCATTGTCAGCATTCGCTTTCGGTTTGAGAGTTTTAGTTAATGGCCCTGTTGGCCTAGCATTTACTGTTTTTCCTTTAATTCTGCACAGTTCTTATTAAAAGTCATTGAACTGTTCATCCACTTCAGAGTCTCTCCCTCTGCACTTGGGCCATAATCACACACTTGTGTCAGCATGTCTCTAGCAACACTAAATTTTGTTGGGCAGTTACGAGAGAGGCTAAAGTGGGTAGAGACTGGTTTGACTGATGTGGCTTGAACGATGCGACAACTACTGATAGAGCAGCAAGCCCCGTCCAAGCTGAAGTTCGTTGGTCAGGTGGAGAAATTAAAGTCAATGGAGTCTGGGATGACTGAAATGGCTTGCGCAGTGCAACAGTTGCTTTCAGAACAGTAAGCACTCGCAGCGACGGTTCATCAACCTCTCCAGACAACCAGAATCAGATGGCAGCCATTACTGCTCTCGCGGCCGCAACTCAGCAGCAGCAGCAGCCTTCAGCCAGGACAGCCTCAGAATCTCCAACATCTTCCTCTGTAACAGTCTCATCAGCCTCAGTCACTAATGCCCCGATTCCCTTCGGAATTTCTGGAGCTAAACCGAGTATTCCTCCACCAGGCAGATACTGTGGTGATCCCGACCGCTGCAGAATTTTATTACCCTGTGTGAGCTGACTTTCCAAGCCCAGCCAGGTCAGTTTAGTGGTGATGCACGTAAACTAGCCTCCATGGTGAATCTCTTGGTCAGATCACCAACCTGTTCAATGCTCTAATTTTCCCCGCATTCTAGTCCTTTCAACAGTTCATGGTTGAATTCAAGAGAGTGTTTGATCTTCCAGTACAGGGTCAGTAGGCAGCCTACCGACTCCTGGACCTGCAGCAAGGGAAAGGGACAGTGAGGAACTACACAGTAAAATTCCACACCCTTGCAGTTAGATGGGGTGGAATGAGAGATCCTTCAGCACTGCTTTCCAGCGTCTAACTGTGGCAATCCAGGACGCCTCCAGGCATCATGTCCGAAGTGCCCAGTAAAAGAGGATGTCCACCAGCAGGAAAGGGAATTTTGAGGTTCTATCTATGACTTTGGTGGTAATGCAGTTGATTCTTCTGGCTCTCTTAATGTCGGTATAAAATAAATTCTTGCTGCTGTCTGTAAGGGGTTTGTATATTCTCCCTGTGTCCGCGTGGTTTTCCTCCAGATGTTCTGGCACCCTCAGACTCCAGGGTTCGAGTAAGTGAGTTGCATGCATGCTTTGTTGGTAGCAGAAGCGTGGCAATGTTCACAGTCTGCCTCCAGCATAATCCTCGGACTGTGCTTGAGCGCAAGTGACGCACTTCACTGTATGTTTCAGTGTTTCAGTGCACATGTAACAAATAAATCTGATCTTTCATCTTTAGATCTTTATGGAAGTAACTGAGAAAATGTGTAGCTTGGGTGGTTGGACGTTTGGTTGAATTGTTTTCTGATCTAGCCAATCCATTTGCAAATGATTAGTCACCATACGAGGAGCCATCAACACTGCGCTGTTCACTTAGATCCTTATCTTTAGACAACTGAAATGCTAACAAAAATCACAATCAAATCAACATTACTGACCAAGAGAGGGGGCTTGGAGACGGAAAGTGGATGAAGTGAAGGGGTGGAGAGTGGTAGGCAAGAGTGGGGCAGGAAGGGACGTGCAGTGCTGAGGGAGATGATGAAAGTGGTGACGGGAGAGGAGAATGTGGAACCGGAGGAGAAAGGGAGTGGTGGGGAAGTTGAGGGAGATGCAAAGTGGGTCAGGACATTGGTGGAAAGAGCTGAGGAAAGTCATGGAGGTAGGAATAACAAAGAGAGGGGTGAATATGGTAGGAGCTGAGGAGAGTAATGGAGGTAGGGATAAGAAGAGGAGGAGTAAATGTGGTGGAAGCTGGAATACGAAAAGGAAGGAAAATGGTGTGGAGGCATGCTGAGAGTGATGGAAGAAGTGGCAGATGATAGAGAGAGTAGTGGAGGAAGGGTAATGGGATAAGAAATGAGAGAAGGCTGGAGGCCGGCAGTGTGCTGGGGAAGCAGGAATTGTTGGTGGGTGGAATGGGAGAGGAGGAAGAGTGGTGGGTTTCTGTGATGCTGAATTGGGAAATTGGGAAAAGGGAGGAGAGGGAGGAAGAGGGGAATAGAGAGGCTAGGCACAGGGTTCACACCGGGATTGGAAGGTGATTGAGGTGGCAAGACCTGGGAAAGCATGGCATGGCTGGTGAGAGCAGGAGTGGATGAGGAAAGGGAGAGAGGGAGCGACATCTTGAATATATTATGGTCAGTACCGTGAAAGGCCAGTACTTGATTGGAGTTCTGCACAGATGCAACAGAAGCATCCTCGCACAGGTCCAGTGAAGAGCTTTAAAAACCCAGTCTCTATAAAAGAAAGGTACTGTCTAGCGGAGCGGTCATCGTCAGAGCAGTCATTGTCGGAGTAGTCTAAGTCAGAGTGGTAAGGCTTTGGTTCAAGCAGCGAGAACAGGCAGAGGCACGGTAAGTAGGTGAATTCATTCCTTATTTCTTATTTCTTTTTTCTGAATTAACTCTTGAGAAAATAGGGCCAGTGTTCTATTCTGTGCGTCGGATGTGTGATTTCCGGGAGACTATCAGCCTCACCGCTGGCTACATCTGCACTAGCTGCATCGAGATGCAGCTCCTTTGAGACCATGTTAGGGAACTGGAGCTGCAGCTTGATGACCTTCAGCTTGTTAGGGAAAGTGAAGCAGTGATAGACAGGAGCTACAGGGAGGTAGTCACCCCAAGGCTGCAGGAGGCTGATAAGTGAGTGACCATCAGGAGAGAGAAGGGAGAACATCAGATAGTGGAGAGCACCCCTTTAGCCATCCCTCTGAACAATAAGTACTCCAGTTTGAGTACTGGAGTAGGGTGTAGGGCCTACCTGGGGCAAGCAAAAGCAGCTGTGCTTCTGGCACGGAGTCTGGCCCCAAGGCTCAGAAGGGTAGGAAACTGGTGAAGATGGCAGCAATAATAGGGGACTTTATAGTTAGTGGAACAGATAGCCGATTCTGTGGACGCAAAAAGAAAACACGGATGGTTGTTGCCTCCCAGGGTCCAGGGTCAATGATGTTTCTGAACACGTCCACAATACCCTGAAAAGGGAGGGTGAGCAGCCAGAAGTACATATTGATACCAACAACAGAGGTAGAAAAAGGAAGGAGATCCTGAAAAAAGAATACAGTGAGTTAGGAATGAAGCTGAGAAGCAGGACCTCAAGGCAGTAGTGTCGGGATTGCTGTCTATGCCACACGACAAAGAGAATAGAAATAGAATTTAGAGGGCTATGGGTAACCCTAGGTAATTTCTAAGGTAAGAACATGTTCGGCACAGCTTTGTGGGCTGATGGGCCTGTATTGTGCTGTGCTGAAAGACAAACAGGAAACAGGAGGCAGGCAAAACTTATCTTGACATGAAGCATAGAAAGGCAAGCGGTAGACAATACTTTTCTTGACACGGAGAGATGAATTTACACAGGTGAACCTCAGTACTGAAGTAAAACTTAGATTCCTTATCTTGACACGGAGAGACAAAGTTACCCAGATAAACCTCAGTACTGAAGTAAAACTTAGAATACACAATCCTAAGTGGCCGGGAACATTAATTACCACACTGGCTAAACAACGATCTGGCAATGAGTGGATGCAAATCCGGAGTTTTTATGCTGCTGGTCTTGATGAGAACCAGGTGTGCTGCCATCAAAGGGAATTAGGAGAAAATGGGGAATTAACGGTCAGAACCATGACAGATTCAACTGGTTTACAAGTAGATGATGGATGTAAACGAAAAAGTGCTAAGCAAATTCAAAGGTCTTACAGTGGATAAGTCACCTGGATCAGATGGACTGAATCTCAGAGCTCATCCTCAGAGAGGTTGCTGAGGAGATAGTGGATGCATTATAACCATATAACCATATAACAATTACAGCACGGAAACAGGCCATCTCGGCCCTTGTCGTCCATGCTGAACACTTACTCTCACCTAGTTTTTTTTTAAGTGACAAAATCGAACCTGCCTCTACCTCTTCTACTGGAAGCTCATTCCACACAGCTACCACTCTCTGAGTAAAGAGGTTCCCCCTCGTGTTACCCCTAAACTTTTGCCCTTAACTCTCAACTCATGTCCTCTTATTTGAATCCCCCCTACTCTCAATGGAAAAAGCCTATCCACATCAACTCTATCTATCCCCCTCATAATTTTAAATACCTCTATCAAGTCTCCCCTCAACCTTCTATGCTCTAAAGAATAAAGATCTAACTTGTTCAACCTACATTGAACACTGGTCATGATCTTTCAAGAATCACCTGATTCTTGCATGGTCCTGGAGGACTGGAAAATTGCAAATGTCACTCCACTCTTTAAGAAGGGAGGAAGGCAAAAGAAAGTAAATTATAAGCCAGTCAACGTAGCCTCAATGGTTGGGAAAGTGTTGGAGTCTATTATTAAGGATGAGGTTTTGGGGTACTTGGAGACTAATGATAAAATAAGTCAAAGTCAGCATGGTTTCAGCAAAGGGAGATCTTGCCTGACAAATCTGTAAGAGTTTTCCGAGGAAGTAACAAGCGGGTGGACAAGGGAGAGGCAGTGAATGTCACTTAATTGGATTTTGAGAAGGCATTTGATAAGGTGCCACACATGAAGCTGCTGAACCAGATAAAATCCTATGGAATTACTGGAAAGATACTGGCATGGATAGAGAAATAGCTGACAGGCAGGAGGCAGCAAGTGGGAATAAAGGGACCTTCTCTGGTTGGCTGCCAGTGACTAGTGGTGTTCCTCAGGAGTCAGTATTGGGACTGCTACTTTTCACATTGTTTATCAATAATTTGGATAATGGAATTGATGGCTTTGTGGAAAAGTTTGCAGATGATACAAAGATAGGTGGAGGGGTAGGTAGTGCTGAGGAAGCTATACGATTACTGCAGAGCTTTGATAAATTGGAAGAATGGGCAAGGAGTGGCAGATGGAATAATGTTGGACAATATACGATAATTCACTTTCGTAAAAGGAATAAATCTAAATCAAGAGAAGGTTCAAACATCAGAGGTGCAGAGGGACTTAGTAGTCCTCGTGCAAGACTCCTAGAAGGTTAATTTACAGGTTGAGTCTGTGGTAAAGAAGGCAAATGCAATGTTGGCATTTAATTCAAGAGGAATAAAATATAAAAGCAAGGAGATATTGCTGAGGGTTTATAAGACACTAGTCAGGATGCAGTTGGAGTACTGCAAACAGTTTTGGGCCCCATATCTAGAAAACGTGTTGTCATTGGAGAGAGTCCAGAGGAGGTTCACGAGGATGAATCCGGGAATGAAGGGGTTAACATATGAGGAACGTTTGGCAGCTTTGGGACTGTACTCACAGGAATTTAGAAAAATGTGAGGGGATCTCATTGAGACCTACTGAATGTTGATAGGGTGGATGTGCAGAGGGTGTTTCCTATGGTGGGGGTATCCAGAACTAGAGGGCAGGCACAGCCTCAAAATCAGGGAGCGACATTTTAGAACAGGTTAGGAGGTATTCTTTTACCCTGGGAGTAGAGAATCAGTGGAATGCTCTGCCACAGCCTGCGGTGGAGGCCAAGTTCGCAGGTATACTTAAGGTGGAAGTTGATAGCCTCCTGATCGCTCAGGGCATCAAAGGATGTAATGAGAAGGCAGGTATGTGGAGTTGACTGGGATCCGGGATCAGCCATGATGGAAGTGCGGTGCAGACTCGATGGGCTGAATGGCCTAATTCTGCTCCTATGTCATATGTTCTTATGGTCTAAGGTGAAATTATGAATGTTTTAATATCTTATTCTATTATTCTATTATTAATAAGAAATATTTTATGAATATATTGTTAAGTGCACTTGACCTTCATTTTTGGGCTCCGGAACTCATCCAGAGTTTTATAGTGAAACTAATGGGAAACATATTTACGGTTTACATATGTTCTTACTGCAGAACTTTTCCTTGGGTTGTAATTGCTCCATAAATCGAGGGAAGCCTGTAAAGGTTTGTAAAGGCAACATATGTTGCTTGCCATTTCATCCTAAGCTCCAAATGAACAATTGAGCACAGGCCTGGAAATGTCCAGATTCTGTCCTTAACACAGGGTGATGCTCAAATATTTGTAACACTTATTGTGCTGCAACATATTGAAGTTTAATTTTGGTGTGTGTCTAGAAAACATCTGCTGTTTAAGCTCTGTTAATGGCCAATATTCAAGGGAAGAATCAAAACATGTGTTGAAAGATTTACAGTATGTCAAAGCGCTGTAAGATAAGTGGTAAAGAAAAGCGAATCAAAAGCTCCAGTTATTTTGTGAATTTGCTGAGTCCCTAACATTTACAGATGATGCTTTACCATCCATTTCAAATTGGTTATTAATTCAGAGTCACTTGAAATTACCTTTTACTGTGCTACATGAGATTTTTGTAAACAGTTTGCTGTGCGTTCTCAATTCACTCAGGTACATTTGACAAAGAAATTACCTTCTGCAGAAGGAATGTGTTTGTGAGGTCCCAATGGTACGGGATAATAATGAAATCCCTGTATTGGAAGTGAACAGAACATCTTGATTTATTGCCAAAGACTGAAAGTGAGTTGAGACAGAGATGGAGCAAGTTATAGGAGTAAATGTGGAAAAACAGACCTCACTACAGAGAGAAAGCAAGTGTTTAACAGCCCGTGTCTCCAAGTACAGAAATCTGCCATCTTACTGATCATCAAGATGACTCAAGGTAGCTGTTATTCTTAACAGGCACGTCATTGTCTGTCTGCTCCAACTCAGACTGCAGCATTGCCAATTGGAAGTTGTGTCAGCAATTCAAATTTATCTTGGTGATGTACTGAAGGGATTGAGAGGTGACTGGAAGGAAAAGATAAGGAGCTGGCTTTCCTATTTATTGGGAAAATAAATAGAGAAAAACTGACTTTTTCTTTTCACTTAAGTATAATTCCCTGTCCCAATAACATAATTTGATAATTAGGTTGTCTTAAAACCACTGGTGCATCATTCCATGGAAAAATCAAGATATTAATTTTATTGTTAAGAGTTGAGGAGTGCAGATAGTCCAATCTCTACCACACACCTCCAGCAACCTAAAGTGCTGTCTGTGTACATTCCCCCTGAGATTGCATGTGCTTTCTCCAGGTTCTCTGGCTCTGCCCACGTCCCAAAGCTTTGCAGGTTGATAGGTTAATTTGCTACTGTAAATTGCCTCTTGTCTGTTAACGAGTGGTAGAATTTGAGGGCAGCTGATGAGAATATAGAGAGAATAAAATAAATGACAGTAGTTAATGTGTGGTGTGGACTCAGTCAGCTGAAGAACTTGGTTCCCTGCTGTACCTCTCTATTACACCATGGCCACATGCTAAGTTGCTGATGTTAGTTCCAGCACAATGAATCTTCGGAAATGGCCCGTTTGGCTGAAGTACTATTAGACTTGCTGTTTCCTCAGCTGCAAAGGAAGGCTGTTTGGCCCATTGAATCTATGCCAGCTTCAAAGACAGCGAGGCCATCAGTCCCGTTCAGCTGCCCATTTTACTGCAGCCTATTCATACACCCAGCAATTCCCATCTGAGTTTTATTTTGTTACATTCAAGTAGTTTACACATGTTGAATTTATTTTATCTTTTAGCTTTCACAGAGCACTACTACAGCACAGAAACAGGCCCTTTGTGCTACTTAGTTCATGCCAGTCTGGCCTGTCTTGTATCATTTACCTCTTCCCCGCTAAAGCCTACCATGCTCCTCTCTTCCAAGGTAGTTTCATGCTTCGCTTAAAGGTTACAATCAAGCCTGCATCTGCCACTTTTGCTGTTGGTTCTTTCTAAACTTGCATCTTTCCTCTGAGTGAAGCAGTGCCCCCTCAAATTTCCCTTTAGTGTTTGGAGTAGAGTTTCAAACAACAAAGGTCAGCATGAAGAGTCAGTGTCCCTTCAAATAGCCAGGTGGTCATGGTGGGCATTATAATACTCTGCACCTGAATCACTAAATTGTGGCTAGTATTAAGGATCGGGAGGAGCCGTCCACAGCACCTTGAACTCCAAACAATGAATTAACATGCAAGTAGCACTCCTCCTTGGCTATCGAAAGAGTGGTGGGATAATTCATTGAGAAGTATTCTCCTCATTGACACAGGATCAAGAAACACAGAGATAGATTGAAGGTCCATTGGGAAATGGTGACACACTCAAAGTTTGAGGTAAATTTATTATCAAAGTGCGTGTATACAACCCAGAAATTCATTTTCTTGCAGGCATTCTCAATAGAACAGAATCAGTGAAAAACTACACACAAGCAAAGACTGACAAAACACTCAGCAAATCAGGTAGCATCTGTGGAAAGTGAAACAGTAATATTTCTGGTTGAGGACTCTTCATTTATATTTCAGTTTTCTAGCACTGTAGTGTTTTCGATTTTTCATTGGATTGGGGGGTGATGGAAAAAGCAACTACAAGTGATATCAGGAAAAGTATTTTATATATACAAATGATTAGAGTAGGCAGTGTACTGCTGGGTAGGTAGTGGGGGGCAGATTCAATTGCTCCATTCAGAGGGAGGTGGATAAGTACAAGAAAGGTAAGGAACCTACAGGACTATCAGGAAAAGGCAGGAAGAGCAGAATGAGCCAGACTGAGTACAGAGTTAATGGACCAAATGCCTCTTTCCATCCTGCACCTTTTCTTTGATTCTGGGAAGCTCATGAAATCTTGATGAACTGTTGGCATGGCAACAAATTAACACTGCCCTACAGTATTTTGGAATTATTGCCATGAAAATTGAATGAATAGATTAAAATAGTTTAAATTAACTAAGAACAATAGAAGAATAGCTTGATAGTACAAGCTGACAAAAAGAAATTGGAATTTATTTGAGTGGGTGCGACAGGAAGGTGAATCACAGCCTTCGTATTAATTTTAAACGCTTTGTAGAGAGAAGCAAAAGGATGAAAATACGATTCTGTCCTATTTTTATATTTTGTTTATCATTTGTAACCAATGTATTTGTCAATTCCCCCCAATGCTGTACAGATAACAGAACTTCTCAGGAGCAAGATGAAGAAAATAGCCAGACAGGAGGTATTGGGAGACAAAGAGCTTGGTAGTTTGGAGGACAGGGAGAAGGTTGAGGTAAGAGGACCATGAAATACCACAGGCAAGATGTTCTGAGAGTGACTGCAAGAAAATGCTTAGGATCTTGAAATGTTAGGTAGATAAAGCAAATGGAAAAATCAGTAAACCTGAGGCAGGAGAAAGGATGGTGCAATTTGAATTGTTACTCTGTAAGGTTATAACAGGTACATTCACAAAGAGAGCCAGTAACCTTGATTTTCATAAAGAATGCCTTAAGCCCACAGTTTGGAACAGTCAAAGGTAGTGACCCACAGACTTAAATAACTGAGTTGGTAGCACAGAGTCTGTGAACTTTGAAAGCTTCCCAACTTAATGGAGAGTCAGGTCAAATTCACTCAGAACCATGGAGCTCTCATGTGAGTCTCTCATTATATTTTAAAATAAATTACCTGAAGCTAATGTATTGTGAATTTTCTTAACACATTTGATGTTGCTAAGGAGAATCCAAAGTCTCTTTAGTTATTCTCAGGGTTTTGCATTCTGGTTGGTTGTGTACTTCCAATGAACAAGCACCAACTTTACATGGAAACGTTTTGATTTGTTTCGGATGGAGTCAGGAACCTACCAGTCTCCAAATGATTCATAATCCTTTTCATTCACTCTTTCTACACAGAGCGTAATGGTCCATGCACAGAAAAGAAAATCAAAACAACAGCAGATGCTAGAATTCTGAAATTTAAAAAAAAACACACAAAATGTTGGTAAAACTCAGCAGGGTAGGTGGATTCTGTGGAAAGAGAGATAGTTCATAGCTAGGACCCTTCATCAGATCTGAGGACATCCTTACACACTACCAAAGCCCGCAGTCCATAGGACCTCATCAGTAATTCCATTTCAAAGCACGTAAAATGCTGGAGGAACTCAGCAGGTCAGGCAGCATTGATGGAAATGAATAAACAGTCAACATTTTGAGCCGAGACCCTTGATCAGTAATTCCATTTGTTGCCAAGGCCTCATCTAGCAGATAATATTCCTCTACTGAGGCCTGTGCTTTTAATATTAACTTTGTGGTCATTATCACAGAGCTATTTATGGGATCATGCTTATTAGCAATCATATTTCATATGTTGGAATGGTACTCCAGGCAGCTCTACAGAGCTTTGGAACAGTCTGAGGCTACAGAAATTGTTTATTGTTTCTTAGTCAAACCCTGTTGGTGTTTCCTATTTCTTTCCAATATGCTAGGTCAGTAATATCTTGCACAGACTATGTATCTTTTCAATAAAGCATTTCTCTTGCAAATTCCATTGTTTGTTGCTGTTGTCCTTAATTTATGAAAAGGGCCTATTGAGTTTAGAGTTTGTTCACAGTACCTAGTATCTGTCCAAAGCTTTCAAAAACACTTCAGTGTAGACCTTTAGCTCATCAGCGGGAGTGTGAGCCAGTGTTGTGGATGGACTGTCAGCGATAGAATCAACACAGGTGACATTTATTAAGATCGCAATGGGAAGGGAAGCTTCAGCAAGCTGACATTTTAACTCAGAGGGGCATAATGGAGCAGCTAGTGGAGGCACTGCCTCACAGCTTCAGATTCCATCCTGATCTGAGGTACTGTTTGTGAGGATTTTGCACACGCCTCCTCTAACTGTATGTATTCCCACTGGGTGCACTGGTTCTCTCGCACATCCCAAAGATGTGTGGAACAGAAAGTGAATTAAACACTGTAAGTTGCCCTTAATACATTGATGACTGAGGATCGACGTGTTTACTAGACACGGTCAGGATAGATCAAAAGAGTCTCTCAAAAACAAAGTTGGAGGAGAAGGCCTCATGATCAACTCTTCTTGGTGCACAAATATATCAGTGCTGTCCCAATTCCGCTCACCAGATCTGGAATATCTAGCAGTAAAGTGTCATCCTTTTTACTTACCACAGGAATTCTCTGGGGTCATTCTGGTAGGAGTTTACATTCCACCTCAGGCCAATGTCAAGCAGGCTTTAGATAATCTGAGCAATGGGATCAACGTGCATGAAACAATGCACCCTAACGCCTTCACCATCATTTTGGGAGATTTTAACAAGGCCAGTCTGAAAAAATAACTAAGCAATTACCAACAACAGCTCACTTAAAATACCAGAGGAAACAACACACTGGGCCATTGCTACACCACCATCAAGAATGCCTACCGTGCTATTCCATGCCCTCACTTCGGCAAGTCTGATCACCTGGCTGTTCTTCTTCTCCCTAAGTATAGGCAGAGACAGACTGAAGACTGCAGCACCAGTAATGAGGACCAAGAAAGTATGGACAAGGGAAACACAGGAGCGCCTACGGGACTGCTTTGAATTGGTGGACTGGACTGTATCCAGGGATTCATCTTTGAATCTGGATGAGCATGCTGTAGTTGTTACAAACATCATTAAAACCTGTGTGGATGAGTGTGTGCCTACAAAGACTTGCTGTACATTCCCAAACCAAAAGCCATGGATGAATCAGGATGTACGCCGTCTGCTGAAGGTTAGATCTGTGGCATTCAAATCTGGCAACCCAGGCCTGTACCAGAAAACCAGGTATGATTTACGGAGGGCTATTTCAAAGGCGAAGAGAAAATTTTGAATGAGGTTGGAGGCGATATCAGATGCACGGCAACTCTGGCAGGGTCTGCAAGACATTATTTATTACAAAGCAAAACCCAATAGTATGAATGGCAGCAATGCTTCACTACCAGATGAACTCAATGCCTTCTATGCACGCTTTGAAAAGGGGAACACAACTATAGCTGTGAAGATTCCTGCTGCACCTGTGATCTCTGTCTCAGAGGCCAATGTTAGACTGTCTTTAAAGAGAGTGAACCCTCGCAAGGAGGAAGATCCCGATGGAGTACCTGGTAAGGCTCTGAAAACCCGTGCCAACCAACTAGCAAGGACTTTTTCAACCTCTCACTGCTATGGGCAGAAGTTCCCACTTGTTTCAAAAAGGCAACAATTATACCAGTGCCTAAGAAGAATAATGTGGGCTGCCTTAATGACTATCGCCTGGTAGCACTCAAATCAAGAGCGATGAAATGCTTTGAGAGGTTGGTTATGACTAGATTGAACTCCTGCCTCAGCAAGGACCTGGACCCGTTACAGTTTGCCTATTGCCACAACAGGTCAATGGCAGACGCAATCTCAATGACTCTCCGCATGGCTTCAGACCATCTAGACATCATAAACACCTATGTCAAGATGCTGTTCATCGACTTTCACTCAGCATTTAATACCATCATTCCCACAATCCTAATTGAGAAGTTGCAGAACCTGGGCCTCTGTACCTCCCTCTGCAATTGGATCCTTGGCTTTCTAACCGGAAGATCACAATCTCTGCAGATTGGTGATAACATATCCTCCTCGCTGACGATCAACACTGGCACACCTCAGTGGTGTGTGCTTAGCCCACTGCTCTACTCTCTGTATACACATGACTGTGTGACTAGGCATGGCTCCAATACCATCTATAAATTTGCTGACGATACAACCATTGTTGACAGAATTTCAGGTGGTGATGAGAGGGCGTACAGGAGTGAGATATGCCAACTAGTGGAGTGGTGCCGCAGCAACAACCTGGCACTCAACGTCAGTAAGACGAAAGAGCTGATTGTGGACTTCAGGAAGGGTAAGATGAAGGAGCACATACCAATCCTCATAGAGGGATCAGAAGTGGAGAGAGTGAGCAGCTTCAAGTTCCTCAGTGTCAAGATCTCTCAGGATCTAACCTGGTCCCAACATATTGATGTAGTTATAAAGTAGGCAGGACAGCGGCTATACTTAATTAGGAGTTTGAAGTGATTTGGCATGTCAACAAATACACTCAAAAACTTCTATAGTTGCACCATGGAGGGCATTCTGACAGGCTGCATCACTGTCTGGTATGGAGGGGCTACTGCACAGGACCGAAAGAAGCTGCAGAAGGTTGTAAATCTAGTCAGCTCCATCTTGTGCACTAGCCTACAAAGTACCCAGGACATCTTTAGGGAGCGGTGTCTCAGAAAGGCAGCGTCCATTATTAAGGACGTCCAGCACCCAGGGCATGCTCTTTTCTCACTGTTACCATCAGGCAGAAGATACAGAAGCCTGAAGGCACACACTCAGCGATTCAGGAACAGTTTCTTTCCCTCTGCCATCCGATTCCTAAATGGACATTGAAGATTTGGACACTACCTCACCTCTAAAAAATTTTTTTGGTATTTCTGTTTTTTGCACATTTTTAGAAAATCTATTCAATACACATAATAGATTTACTTGTTTATTTATTATTATTTTTTTCTCTCTGCTAGATTATGTATTGCATTGAACTGCTGCTGCTAAGTTAACAAATTTCACGTCACATGCTGGTGATAATAAATCTGATTCTGATCCTGAAAATAAAAGAAATAAGATTGGAGTTGGATTGGTGGGATGAGTGTAAATGTGTTTGATAGCATGGACTTGCAGAGGCAAAATCACTATTTTCATGCTGCTCTTTTCTATCCCAGTGGAAGACTATATTAACGTGAAGTGAAGTAAGGTGATCACATACGGGTGAGTGCTGTGGGGTGTATGCATCGAGGGTGCCAGTCACTCTTTGATGTCACAGTTAGATCAGACCACACCACTTTTGAAAAGAAAATCAAAAAGAATCTACAGATGATGGAAATACGAAAGAAAGACTACAAATGCTCAGAAACACTCAACAAGTCAGGCAGCACCTGTGGATAGAGAAACAGAGCTAACAATCGTATCCAGCCCTTCCACACTCTCTCTCTCAACCTGAGAATTACTTGTTTTCTCTCTTTCCCAGTTCTGGCGAAGGACCTTCAGCCTGAAATGTTAATCCTGTTTCTCTTTCTACAGATCTTTCCCGACCTGCTGAGTGTTTTGGCACATTCAGTCTTTGCAAGTTTTCTGCCAATGACCATCTTCCTCTCCCACTCCCCCTCCTTCTGTCAAACTTGGCAGAGAACTTGTGAGCAGTTGAAGCCTGCAGTTGTTGAGGCAGGTGAAAATGGAGGCTGGGAAGTCAGGTATCTGAGGGCAAGGTCCAGTGATCTGGGAAACGTTGATGCCAACAGGGCAAACATCTCTCTCGCCCCCCCAACAAAAAACACACAGCATCCATCTCACATTTAGATGCACCAGAAATCATGGATGGATTATACCCATGATTAGAATTCCTACCTAATGAGACCCATGCTGAGGATGAAGGCTCACAAAGTACCCCAAACCTCAACTTACTTTCCTTCAGACAAGATAAAGTTAGCAAGGAAGCTGGAATCATCTGTTTGGTAGTTCAGCTGTAGGAAATCTAAAACCTACCTCCAGCCTCAGGCTGAATGATTACTCAAGCACTCATCAAGCCCATCTCATTAAGAGACGTCAGATTCTTGCTGCCAAAGTCTTGAAGGAGATTGCCTGAAGACTCTTGACTTTAAAGTTTTCCTATTCAAAAGCTCTCTGTGTCTCTGGAGATGGAGTAACTTTACAATTGGGTAATTCGAACTGAACAAAGCAGAGGCTAAGCAATTAATACACCATAATTAAAGAAAAGGAAGACACTGAGATGTGAGCCAGTCTCCTGAGTTAGCTTCAACAAAAAAAAACAAGTATCAGAGAGGAATTCGAGAAGTTTTTTTTAACTCAATAAATTTAGCACACCATGCCTAACTGCTCTAGCTTACTTAGATTAATTGTTTAAGTTTAAACTAAAGTGTACATTGTCACTACTGCTCTTGCTCATTCACATAAGTTTATTTACAAGTTGATCACTTGATTCTGTTGTGCAGTCTCTTCGTACCTCATTTAAAGATTCCGCTCACCAACTGACATATCCATTTATTCAGAAGTTATATACCTAATTTGCACAAGAATATATGAATGGGGATAGGTCACTTAGCTCTACCATTCAATATCATCATGACTGATTTGCCTCAGCCCTCAACTCGTCTTCTGCATCAGCTCCCTATTCAAGGCGATAGGAACCACCCTCTCCCTCTATAGTATGAGCTAAATAATTCAGCAAAGTCCATTTTTCAAGAATTCAACTTTGTTGTCATGCTCTTTGTGTATATGAAAGGATAGATAATACTCCGCAAGTCATGTTCTGTTGTGGAATGTGGATTTGCTGGCAAGATCACCATTTACTGCCCACTTCTAATTTCCCTTGAGAAAACATTGGTGAGCCACACTCTTGACCTGATGCACTTGGTGTGATGAAGATGAAATTCTGTCATTGGCAATAAGAATGATATGTTCTGAAGGCAGGATGGAGTATGATTTTGAGGGAAGATTGCATATGCTGCTATTGTTCTTCTGTCGCCTGATGGAAACAAATTCAAACATGAGAACCAGAAGGGTGTTCCATCCATGTATTGCTGTACCTCTGAATGTCACCATGGTGTAGAAGCAGGAGAGAGATAGCAACAACAAACCTATTTGACATCATCTAGTTTTATTGGCCCCATCGGTGATATTGCAGATCTAATGTACTCAAAATCCCATCCTGTTATACCTTCCTATTCATGCCAATACTCGGGTGACTCCCACTTCAAAGGGGGTCATCACTTTGTAGTCATAGTTCCTACTTGCTTTATCTGTAGCTCTTTCTAATGTATACATTGGAATTCTTTGAGTGACACTGAACCCCAATTGGTCGTTTGGAGCTTCCTTCACCTAGATGGTTCCTTGAGGTAGTGCAGACAGTGACAGCTTCTCCAAAATAACAGAAAAATATAAGAAATAAAAGCAGACCATTCAGTCCTTTGGGTGAGCTCCATATATCCAGTAAGACCATTACTCATCCTTCACCTCAATACCATCTTCCTGCATTACCCTTGATTCCCTCAAGATCCAGAATTCTATTAGTTAGCAAGAATACTCTGGGCTGCTGCCATGCACTAATGATGAAGACCAGCAGTATCACACAATTAGACTAACCCTGTTCTTGCCAGACTTCAGTGTCCAACAGAAGACAAGTCAAAAAAGCAAACTTTGATTCATTTTCCTCATTTAAGCTCAGGACTAGATTTGGATGAGCATCTTGACAGAGATAAAGGGCCTGTTTCTGTTCTCTATCACTCTATGACTCTATGATTTTCTGAGGTCATTCCTCCAGCCTCTACTAATGCCCTCTCTCAACAGAGACTAAAGATCATATCTGTGAGCACGTGGGTTATGTTCTACATTGTGATGCTGAGCATCACACCGCACACTCTCAGATTAGTAACTGTACATGTGGATTGTTTTTGAGCCATTAAATTGTGTTTGGTTAAGATAATGCTGCCAATTCCCCACTGACTCAAGACAAACACAGAGCAGATAATAGTAAATTAATACATTTAACAGGAGTAAATAATTCAACACTGACATAAACGATTTATTCCAATACAAACTGACCAGTGGTTCACAAACAGCTATAGCAGTTACTGACAAACACCTTGGATTGTAATCAGTTGAAGAAAAACAGTATTTACTCTCTCTGTACAGAAATAGAGACCATTAAAAGCTGCCGACAATCAAGAAAATCTCTGCTCCAATTGAACAAAAAGATCACTACATTTCAGATGTGAAATTAGTTTTTCTGATGGCCATGATTTTCTGCTAAGCGTTATTTTCAGCATTCCAAGAAACTGCTTGCCACTCAAATAATGAACCTTCAGAAATGATTCATTCTTTCCAGACACAGGAGTTTTATATTAATATATTTTCAGGATGTAGATGTTCTTGGTGATCCATTAGTTGCCCTTGAGAAGGTAGTGAGCCATCTTATTGACTGCCGCAAACCCTCTGGTTAAGATATGCCCACGGTGCTGTTGGGATTAGAAGTTTAAAATTAGTAACAGTGAAGGAATTATGATGTATTCTCAAGTTAGTAAATGTTGTGTGGCTCTGGATTTTGAGTCCAGAAGAATGAGGGGGTATCTCATTGAAACCTATCAAATATTGAAAGGCCCCGATACAGTGGATGTAGAGTGGATGTTTCCTATAGTGAGGGTGACTAGGACCAGAGGGCACAGCTTCAGAATAGAGGGACGTCCATTTAGAACAGAGATAAGTAGGTATTTCTTTGGCCAGAGGGTAGTGAATCTGTGGAATTCGTTGCCACTGCTGGGTGTGGAGGTTAAGTCATAGGGTCACTTAAAGCGGAGCTTAATAGGTTCTTGATTAGTCAGGGCATCAAAGACGGGAGAAGGCAAGAGAATGGGGCTGTGAAGAATAATAAATCAGCCATGATGGAATGGTAGAGCAGACTCAATGTCCGAATGTCGTAATTCTGCTCCTACACCTTATGGTCTTATGGTCATATTGTCATATTTAAATTTGGGGCTGTACAATCCTATTCTAGTAGTGATCATAGTGCAGCTGTTACGCCAGTGTGTGCCATTCCAGAGAGCATACCTCTGTGGGTTTGGAGTTGCATATACTCCACATCAGACTGAGCGGATCTGGGCACAAAACGAGATTTTATTGTAAGTT
The DNA here is from genome assembly GCF_030028105.1 of Mobula birostris. NCBI lineage: Eukaryota > Metazoa > Chordata > Chondrichthyes > Myliobatiformes > Myliobatidae > Mobula > Mobula birostris. The sequence continues at coordinate 42,894,385 of NC_092387.1, forward strand.
TGAGACCATCGAACTGAATTTATAATTCCAAAGCTGCAACGGTGAGATTTGAGTGCAGAGCTCTGTAAGTTTGGTTTGTACATCGGTTGCCTGGATAGGTTACTAATCAGCTAAGTGAACCGCTGCACACTACAGTGCCGGCAATAGCACACTCTTCTGCATAAATGATTAAAAGGTTGACTGAGAATTGTAAGCTCAAACCACATTCCAGGGCTTTACTCTATGGTCAAGCTTGGCACTCAGATGCAGTACAAAGAGATCACATGCTGCTGAAAGAAGGAATGTTCAACTGTGGAGGAGATGGTACTGAGGGAGCGCTGCACTCTGGAAGGGAGGATATTGAGGGAGTGATAGATTGTAGGAGAGCCAGGAAAGAGGATGCGTTGAACTGCATGAGGGACAGTACCGAAGGAAATTACCTTCAGTAATGATTTGGCCTCCACAGCCATCTGTGGCAATGACTTCCACACATTCACCACCTCTGTTCCTCCTCATCTCTGTTCTAAGGGTTCGTCCCTCCATTCTGAAGCTGTACCCTCTGGTCCTAGACTTCCCCATTAATAGAAACATCCTCTCTACATCCATGAAATAAGCACTTTTAGAGAGATTATAACAGGGATTTATTCAATGTCCAAGGGAAAATACTGAAGTAGTGTGGTTTTTTTGAGAGACAGAAGAGTTGAAGTGCTTCATTGTTGGAAGGCAGGACAGAGGGCATACCATAAGTGATTAAAGTCCTGGAATATAGCTCGATTCTCAACAGAGCAGGTTTGGAATTATAACTTAACTTAAATCTCAAATTTAAAATTAAAACTAGTCTTACTTATGGTGACTTGACCAAGAAGATCTACCATTTGTCTGGTCTGCAATATATGCATTGTCGAAGGAGTGGTACCAGGTCATTTTAAGAGGGCAGTACTGAGGAATGTTGCATTTTTAGGAAGGGCAGTACCGAGAGAGTGCTGCACTGTAGAAGGAGCAGTACCACGGGTGTGTTGCACTGTCAGAGGGGCAGCACCAGGGAGTGTTGCACTGTCAGAAGGATAATACTGAAGGAACACTGTCATAGGAACAATGCTAAAAGACTAATGCAGTATTGGAGGAGAAGTATCTGAAGAACACACTTCTGAATCGTCCTTTCTTGCTCTTCACAATCTATATCATAGAGTCTATTTGTACTGAGGAAGGATGTTGTGAGCAGGTGCAGAGTTTAGCATTTGATAATTGCAGCTCCTTACATTAGTCTTCCTTCTATAATCTGCAGATCTTGGAAAAAAAAATCATGTTGTCATTTAATCACAATCCCTCTTTTACTGTGATGGGAGTTTATTCAGAAATGCTCTCATTGGTCATTTAAAGTTATGTTTAGGTGCTTGCAATTGAAGCTATTTTGGGAGCTTGGAATATGTACGGGGATATCTGAGTTGAGGGGTGGAGATACATCTCTACCAAAGGAGGTATAAAGTGCTCCTTCCCTCCACTAGCCTGTAGGTCACCCCTGTACAAGGTGTAGCACCCTCACCCCACCCCACCCCACCCTGCCATCAGGGTCACGTGAAGCCATGGGAGCCAGTGGTGGATGGTTGTATGAGCAGCTGGTGCACAACACAAGTCCTGGTTATGTGACCACTGGTGCCAGGCAGCCAGTCTCTGAAGAGTATCAGTAATGGCTGGGTCACCCGTCTTGTTAAGACACTGCCCAGGAGAAGGCAATGGCAATCATGGCCGTGGATAGAGAAAAGAGTAAGACGGACAGACAAAAGACTATGATTGCCCATGTCATACAACATGGCACATTATGATGATGATGATGATGGGAATGTGCTTGGGGGGCTGTAGTGCAGATTCAGAGAATGGGGGTTAGTGAATGGTAGACTAGGGTATACAGATGGTAAGTATTCAAAATATGCAGGACTTGGAATGGGCTTTTGATCAACAGTGTGACTGCCTGTCTCTAGTATCAAGCCCTGTGGGCCTTGCTTGGAGAAGGACTGTGTCATTCTATATTAGATCATGACACCAATCCCCCTAGCACTCATTCTTATTATTGCTATTCCAGATTCAAACTAATTCTTAATCACTCATTACCCAGTTCTAAATGGCAACCCATTTAATCAATTGGCTAACTCTCAGCTGAGTAATTAGCAGCTTAATCACTTTTTGCAAAGAATTTTTCTCTCAACCAGAACCCGACTTCCTGTGTAGTAGCTTCATTCGCCATTGTCTGTTTATGTTATCAGTCTTCCCTTCAGGCTCTGCAGCGTGGGGCCGCATTGCACAGTGTAGTGCACAAATCCTGACTCTGTTAGAGTGGCAATGAAGTGGAAGTGAACCTGGCCCGTGTTGAGCCTGTAGGAGATATAGAACATAGAATAGCACAGCACAGTACAGGCTCTTCAGCCCACAATGTTGTGCTGACCTTCAAACCCTGCCTCCCATATAACCCCCCACCTTAAATTCCTCCATATACCTGTCTAGCAGTCTCTTAAACTTCACTAGTGTATCTGCCTCCACGACTGACTCAGGCAGAGCATTCCACGCACCAACCACTCTCTGAGTAAAAAACCTTCCTCTAATATCCCCCTTGAACCTCCCACCCCTTACCTTAAAGCCATGTCCTCTTGTATTGAGCAGTGGTGCCCTGGGGAAGAGGTGCCGGCTATCCACTCTATCTATTCCTCTTAATATCTTGTATACCTCTATCATGTCTCCTCTCATCTTCCTTCTCTCCAAAGAGTAAAGCCCTAGCTCCCTTAATCTCTGATCATAATCCATACTCTCTAAACCAGGCAGCATCCTGGTAAATCTTCTCTGTACCCTTTCCAATACTTCCACATCCTTCCTATAGTGAGGTGACCAGAACTGGACACAGTACTCCAAGTGTGGCCTAACCAGAGTTTTATAGAGCTGCATCATTACCTCATGACTCTTAAACTCTATCCCTCAACTTATGAAAGCTAACACCCCATAAGCTTTCTTAACTACCCTATCTACCTGTGAGGCAACTTTCATGGATCTGTGGACATGTACCCCAAGATCCCTCTGCTCCTCCACACTACCAAGTATCCTGCTATTTACTTTGTACTCTGCCTTGAAGTTTGTCCTTCCAAAGTGTACCACCTCACACTTCTCCGGGTTGAACTCCATCTGCCACTTCTCAGCCCACTTCTGCATCCTATCAATGTCTCTCTGCAATCTTTGACAATCCTCTACACTATCTACAACACCACCAACCTTTGTGTCATCTGCAAACTTGCTAACCCACCCTTCTACCCCTACATCCAGGTGGTTAATAAAAATCACGAAAAGTAGAGGTCCCAGAACCGATCCTTGTAGGACACCACTAGTCATAATCCTCCAATCTGAATGTACTCCCTCCACCATGACCCTCTGCCTTCTGCAGCCAAGCCAATTCTGAATCCACCTGGCCAAACTTCCCTGGATCCCATGCCTTCAGACTTTCTGAATAAGCCTACCATGTGGAACCTTGTCAAATGCCTTACTAAAGTCTATATAGATCACATCCACTGCACTACCCTCATCTATATGCCTGGTCACCTCCTCAAAGAACTCTATCAGGCTTGTTAGACATGATCTGCCCTTCACAAAGCCATGCTGACTGTCCCTGATCAGACCATGATTCTCTAAATGCCCATAGATCCTATCTCTAAGAATCTTTTCCAACAGCTTTCCCACCACAGACGTAAGGCTCACTGGTCTATAATTACCCAGACTATCCCTACTACCTTTTTTGAACAAGGGGATCGGTCTATATTCAATGTGATCAGCCCCCATCCCTCCCTTTCTAAACTTTGTTGCTCTCCCTCTCACACACTGGAGAAGAAATGTTGTCTTGACCATGGGTCCACCTCATGTGCCGTTCGAGGGCTTGCTGGAAGCTTTCATGCACTGGCACGAGAAAGTGTGGGTCATAAACACTTACAACAGGATGTTATAATAAAATGTTACAATTATATACAGCTGTTCAAACTAGAACTAAAGTACCAAGTCACAAGAATGTCAAAATATGGACATTTTCATCTCCACCAAAAGAGAAATGGCAAATTATTATCCAAAATATCTATTTTTAAATAATCGTTTGTTTCAGGCTGGTTAGCTCACATCAGAAGGTTGACCATGCAATCAATGGCTCATTCAATCTCTGCCCATTTCTGAGAGAACTCTTGGCAATCTGGGAGTAGAAATCAGTTTTACTGACTTTCATTGTGGAGGAATAAAATCAGGCTGGCTTCCTGCTCTTAGATGATGCCCAATGACCTCTACTGGATGCATGGGGTAGAAATAAACTAAACCCACTGACTGTCATAACTACCTCGACTATACCTCCTCCCACCCTGCCACATGCAAAAATGCCATTCCCTATTCCCAGTTCCTCCGTCTTCGCCGCATCTGCTCCCAGGATGAAGCTTTCCATTCCAGGACATCTTAAAAGTCCTCTTTCTTTAAGGGGGTTTCCCTTCTGCCGTCATCAATGACGCCCTCACCTGCATCTCCTCCATTTCCCGCACTTCGGCCCTCACCCCATCCTCCCGTCACCACAACAGGGACAGAGTTTCCCTTGTCCTCATCTACCACCCCACCAGCCTTCGGATCCAGCACATTATCCTCCGCAACTTCCACCACATTCAACAGAACCCCACCACTAAGCACATCTTTCCCTCTCTATCCGACTCCGCTTTCCGCAGGGATCGTTCCCTCCGCGACTCCCTGGTCCACACGTGACTCCCTGGTCCACACGTACCTCCCCGCGGATCTCCCACCTGGCACTTATCCCTACAAGCGTAAGTGCTACACCTGTCCCTACACCTCCTCTCTCACCACCATTCAGGGCCCCAAACAGTCCTTCCAGGTAAGGCAACATTTCACTTGTGAGTCTGTTGGGGTCATCTATTGCATCCGGTGCTCCCGGTGCGGCCTCCTCTACATTGGTGAGAGCCGACACAGATCGGGAGACAGCTTCGTTGAGCACCTCCACTCTGTCCGCCACAACAGACAGGATCTCCCGGTTGCCACCCACTTCAACTCTGCTTCACATTCCCACTCAGATGTGTCCATACATGGCCTCCTCTACTGCCATGATGAGGCCTAACTCAGGTTGGAGGAGCAACACCTCATATACCGTCTGGGTAGTCTCCAGCCCCTGGGCATGAACATTGAATTCTCCAACTTCCAGTAATTTCCTGCCCCCCCTCTCCCATCCCAGTTTCGCTCTGCCCCCTCCTCCAGCTGCCTATCACCTCCCTCTTGGTTTTGCCTCCTTCTGCTACCCATTGTGTTTTCCCCTATTCTTTCTTCACCTTTCCTGCCTATCCCGTCCCTGCATCCCCTCCCCCACTCCTTTATATTTCCCCTTGTTGGTTTTTCACCTGTACCTACCTGCCTTCTCCTTCCCACCCTCCGCCCACCTTCTTTATAGGGCCCCCTGCCCCCTCCCTCTTCAGTCCTGATGAAGGGTCTTGGCCCAAAACATTGACTTCATTTCCACGGATGCTGCTCCACCTGCTGAGTTCCTCCAGCGTGTTGTGAGTGTTGCTTTGACCCCAACATCTACAGAGTATTTTATGTTTAGGATTGAGGATTGTAGGTAAGGATAGAGCGTAAGGATAGAGCCACGAGACAGTGGCAGAGAACCTATGCAATGCATGGTGCTCTGCAGAACTGAATGGAATAAAGCATAGACAAGAAACTGCTCATTGCCATTTTCTCCTCAATATCCCTCAGATATTTTTTCTATTATTGACGCTGTCCTCTCTTGGGGTTGTCCACAAATTCCTTTCTAAGTAGACGTCTATAATTCTGATGAAGCACAACAATAAAGCAGAGATATTGTTCCTTTAAGGTACCAAAACCTAATAGAACCATGAATGGAGCCTAATTTCTTGTGCTATGGAGAATGTGCATAAGGTCAATGTGCCCAATTGTTACCTTTTCAATCAGCCATATAGCTGAGTGCTGCTACTTACAGAAAGGCTAGTGATGTTGTGGACAGAAACACAGAACTACAAAAAGACATTGATTGATTCATTGAGTGAGTGAGAAAGGCTGTAACAAATGGATTTAACATGGGTGTGTTTGAATTCATTCATTCTGAAGTAAAATAATTTTGAACTGAGTATTAATGAAAAGAAGGGAAAAAGGTTTGGAGGGTTTTTGAACGCAAACATAATACAACAGTTGAATGCAGAAAGCAATTTAAAGAAGCTAATGGATTTTTATCCCTTATAAAACCATGTTGGATCTCACCTGAAGTACTGTGCAGGTTCCTCAGAATGTTACTGGCTCCTAGGATGAAACTATGAGAGAAACTAGGCTTGTGTTCTCAGGAATATTGAAGGTGGAAGAGGTGACTACATCGAGGCTTTCAGAATTTTGTAAAGAATATACAGATGGAGAAAGAAAAACATTTTCTGCAAGTGTGTGGGAGTCAGGGGCAGGGCCAGATGATCCTGTGATCTGACTGAGCCATTGGAGAGCAATGCATGCGGAGAAAAAGTAGAATATATTTCATTTCAGATAAGTATCTTCAGTTGCAAAGGTTCTGTGAACTCTGTATGGTGTATTAAGAAATCATATTACACCACTATATTCTTACCAATCTCTTTTTACCCCCAAGTCTATGGATTTTCATGAATTATGTTTTTAATCTTTCTTTATCTTTCTGTCAGTCACTCTCTAGCTTTCTTTCTCTGTCCTTCCTTCACTTTCTCCATCTATTTCCATTCTTTCAATTATGTTTATTCACATCTTTATGCCTTCCATCGTTTATTCCCATTTCTTTCCGACATACACCCTTTCTCGTTGCTCTCCTATCTATTTCTCTACTCCTTCTCATTCTTATTCCTTTTTCTGACTGTGTCTCCACTTAGCCTTCCTTTCAATATTTCTCTCTATCAGTTGCCAGACCTAAGCTCATTGACCTGCCGATGATGGACGTGACAGTTTGATCAGTGTGTGCTTCTTGCTTAAATAGGACTTAGATATACAGTGTGGGTCTTGTATCAATGCTTTGGAGCTCAGATCATTTTTGCTCAGACGTGGAAGTTGGATCTTTTATAGTTTGCATTCTCCAGTAAAAGCTTTGATATATGAACATAAGATGTGTGAGCTGCATAAGGTCTCCCAGCCCTTGAACCTTCTCTGCCAGGCAGCAATATCGTGACTTATCTACCTCAGCACTGTCTCCATATTCCTCAATCCCTATCACTTCCAGAAATCTATCCTCTTTTTGAATAAACTTACAACTTGAACCCCCAGAACCTTCTGACGTGGAAAATTCTGCCTTATGGGTGAAGATTGCCTTCATCATCTCAGTCCTACATGGTCTATCCCTTTTTCTCAAACTATGCACCCACTCCCAAACTCTTCAGGAAGAGGAAGCATATTCCCAGCATCTGGTCCCAACATACAGCCATGAAGAATTTTTAATTTTTAAGTAAATTTCAATGATTGTAAGGATCAGTTAGGAGGAATCAGAGTGGCTCATGAATTTTCTATTCTACTTTGATAATAGTTGTTAACCCAGAGGAAATTGGTACAGGTGCAAAAAGTGTTCGTATGAGAATAGCAGACAGCTTTATACTAATATTATGCTAAGTAATTTAGATTGAGGCTTTAAGTATATCTCATTCCCGTGTGTCAGAGCGGTAGGTATGAGCTAGGCAGACAAGGGTAGGAGTGTTTTTTGTTCTGTCACCTCTTCTGATTTGATATTTGTATTTCTAAGATGATTGACAACCTTCAAAAAAAGATTAAGGTTTTGCTGAGAGGCACTATTCACAATTCTGTCTGAAAAGCAACTCATGCTTTACCAATATTTGCTCAAGATTTGAAACCCACAAATTTCCACGTAAACAAGAAAATTCTTCAAATCAATAATGATGGGCACTCATACTCACTCGTCAATGAAGCAAGAATGGAAAAATCATAAAAATAACCCTAAAATTCGTGAAAGGTGATCTAAACTTAGTGGCCGCTTTATTAGGTACCTCCTCACTGAGTCTATGCTGTAGCCTATCCACTTCAAGGTTTGATGTGTTTTATGATCAGAGATGTTTTTCTGCACACAACTGTTGTAACACACGGTTATTTGAGTTACTGTTGCCTTCCTGTCAGCTCGAACCAGTCTGGTCATTCTCCTCTGACTTCTCTCATAAACATGCCAGTCATCTCGTTGTTGTTGAAATGAAGGCGTTGGCTGGAGGTTTTGTCTGGTGGTCTAGGATAGACCAGCTGATCGAGCAGCTTGCCATGCACTGTTCAGCATGCCAACACATGTAGAAGGTGCCGAGAGCAGTGCCTCTCCATCCCTGGGCGTGGACTGTACTGACCTTGTAGATGATTCACGTAAATTTTGCTGGACCATTCATGGGCGCTAATTACTTGGCAATAGTAGATGCAATTACAAAGTCACCAGTAGTGTTCCCAATAGCCTCCACTACAGCCTTGCACACTCTTGATGTGTTGAGAAGTCTCTTCTCAAGGACTAAAGTTCCAGAACACATAGTCAGAGACAATGGACCACAATTTTACTGTGGAACAGTTTCCATCATTCGTGAAAATAAATGGAATAGACATATTACATCTACACCGTACCACCCAGCGACAAATGGCTTTACAGGAAGGCTTGTCCACAGCCTAAAGAACACTACAAGCAAAGCCAGCAGAACACACTACACTAACACAGAATCCGAATGTCACCAATTTCCTCCTTGTATATCACAGTGCAGCACTCTCCACAACTAATGATTCACCTGCTATGCTGTTCCTAGGTCATCTCTTGAATTCACACTTAGATCTCCTCAAATACAATCTCAGAATGAGTATGCAGGATAAACTGCTCCTCAAACAAGACAGTTTGATGTTTCACTCCTGGACAAGAAGTCCTAGTGACAAAGGTGATCAAAAGTGGGTACAGGGAAAGATTGATGACCACTTACTCATTAATACTGGACCACTCTCCTACACAGGGGAGATTGTGTCCGATGGCATCTGGAAACAACACATTGATCAGTTCAAGAGAGCAGAGTCAATTCTTAGAGAAGAAGTCAACTCCTACAACCACCACAGAGGGAGAGGCCCCAGATCCTGTGCTTGGTTCACACCCACAAGACTCACCTGCCAAGCACAGTGATCCCGCTCGTTGGGGAAGACTTTATCCCACAAGAGGAAAGGAATGGAGGGTTATGGGCTGAGTGCGGGACGGTGGGACTAGGTGAGAGTAAGAGTTTGGCATGGACTAGAATGGCTGAGATGGCCTGTTTCCCTGCTGTAATTGTTATATGGTTATATGGTTAAGAGTAAGAAAGCCTCCACGACAATTAAATCTTTAGGTGTGAATGTGACAATTTAAAACTTACTATGCTGTGGATATCTATATAGTAGTTGTATTATATACAATGTGTGTGTGAGTATATACATTTATAAATGCATTCCATATTGTTGGAGTTTATAGCTAAATGAGGGGGGAGTGTTGTGTATTTAGTATTTCAATACTATTTGAGTAATATAAATATATTGTTTGATTGAGCATTCTTCATTTTTAAGTAACGCATTGCTGGTTATATAGTATGTAAAAGTAAAATAGCCTCACTTAAAGTAAAAGCAAAGTACACAAGTTATTCCCGGCTCTATGTTCCCTTTCAATTTGCTTTTAGGTTTTGGATTTACAAAGCATAATAATTCAAATCACCCCATTTGTCACCAACAATCATTCCACAGTCAAAGTCACTTTGATCACAGCTCTTCCCCATCCTGATGCTTGGTCTGAACTACAACTGAACCCCTTGACCATGTCTGCATGCTTTTATGCATTGAGTTGCTGCCACAAGATTGGCTGATTAGATATTTGCATTAATGAGCAAGTGTACAGGTGTACCTAATAAAGTGGTCACTGAATGTATGTGAATACGTCCATCAAATGGCAGCTCCCAGTGGATAAGATTTTTGTTTAATAGTTAAAATAACAATAGCAAATAAATAGTAAATAAATAATACTGAAGACATGAGTTGTAGTGTCCTTGAAAGTGAGTCTATAGGTTGTGGAATCAGTTTGGTATTGAGGTGAGTGAAGTTATCCACTCTGGTTCGGAAGCCTGATGGTTGAAGGGTGGTTTTCTTTCTGAGCTTGGAGGTATAGGACCTAAGTCTCTCGTGCCCTCTTCCTGATGGCAACAGTGAGAAGGGAGCAAGGCCTGGATGGTGGGGGTCTTTAATGACGGATGCTGCTTTCTTGTGGCAGTGCACTTCAAAATAGACAGTCCTGTGTAGTCTTCAAGCAACATTCCACTGTGCCCCATATTTCCTCTACTTCACCAGCAGGATTTATAACAAAACAACTAACTTAGATCCTTTGATTCTTTATATTAGCTCCAAACCAACCCTCATTACAGCTTCCAAACATGGTCTCAGCCATCTTCCTGCAACTAACATCATCATTAAAGCAGATTATCCAGTCCTTATCGCAAAATTGTATGTGCGAGCTTGTGTCCAAATTAGATGTTGTGTTTCGTGCATCATAACATTTTAATACCTGTGCTGTTGATCACATAGCACTGCAGGATGTCTTGGGATCATGAAAGAAACTTTTTAAATTCAAAGTTTTTTTTTTAAATTTCAACTTGCCAAGAGCTCACTAACAAGTACTAATGCATTTATTCAAGTATCTGTCACTTCATCCAGTCAATTAGAGATGGTTACATGGCTGACATTAGTTTTCTGATGGATTGGATTGATGAACTGTTCAGGTATTAACAGAAATATATTACAGAGATTTATCATAAAGCTTTTTCCAGTAATGTTTATTGCCGACAACTGTGTATCTGACTGTATTTTGAGAGAGATGGATCTATGTCAGTGACAGAGGGAGCCTGATAAAGAAGCCTTTTCCAGATTATCTATGAAAGGTGACATCAAATACTGCTAATGCTGGAATGCGGAGTAATAAACAATCTGCTGGAGGAACTCAGCAGGTGAGGCAACATCTGTGGGAGGCAAAAAATTGTTGATGTTTTGTGTTTAAACCCTGCATCAGGACTGTAGAAGATATACTGTGAAAATGATTATAGCTGTTATACAGGGGGATGAGATGCATCTAAACTCAGTCTATATTATTTAGCATAATATTAGTGTAAAGGTGACAATATCTGCCTTCTCAGATAAAACCATGGAAGTTTTTTTTAACTCTGAAGGTTGCCTGGTCATAATTTCCACTCTCAGAAATAACAAAGTGGCTTTTCCAGCTTCTCTGAAGAGTTAGGTAAATAATCTGAATGTATTATAATTGTAGGTGGATGTAACAAAAGCTAGAAAGGAGTTACACACAGCAAGACTGGAACCTTTCATGAACAAACTGGTGTTGACGCATTAGGCTCAGAGACTATTTAACAGGGTCTCAGGATCCAGTTTGGAAAGGGGCACAGCAGCATCTGTCTAAAAGGACAGAATCCAGAAGTCCTGCATCTTTTCTGTGAGATGTTTTGTTTTCAAATTCCAATCAAGCATCCATCAGGGTGTAAATCAAGGACAGGATTAATTTACCTTTGTAGTAAAGTCATCACTCACTCTACTGACAAAATGTCACCCTCAATCTTAAAGAGGAAGAGAAAGGCTCAAAGCTCCACCATGTCTCCTTCTTTAAAGATGTCCTCTTTCTTCAAAGAAAGGGGCTTCCCTTCCTCCACCATCAACACTGCTCTCAGCTACATCTCTTCTATTTTGCACACATCTGCCCTCACCCTATTCTCCTACCACCCCATCAGGGATAAGGTTCCTCTTGCCCTCACCTACCACCCACCAGAACATAATTTTCTGTAATTTCCACCATCTCCAATGGGATCCCACCACCAAACACATCTTTCCCTCCCACCCACTTTCGCTTCCTGCAAGGATCACTCCCTATGTGGCTCCCTTGTCCATTTGTCCCTCCCCACTGATCTCCCACCAGGCACTTATTCTTGTAAGCAAGTGCTACTCCTGCCCCTACATCTCCTCCCTCAGTACCATTCAGGGCCCCAAACAGTCCTTCTAGGTGAGGTGACACGTCACCTGTGAGTCTGCTGGGGTCACCTACTATATCCGGTGCTACCGTTGTGGCCTCCTGTATATCAGTGAGACCACACGTAGATTGGGAGACAGCTTCACCAAGCACCTAAGCTCCATCTGCCAGAAAAAGCAGGATCTCCCAGTGGTCACTCATTTTAATTCCACTCCCCATTCCCATTCCAACATGTCAGTCCATGGCCTACTCTACTGCTACGATGAGGCCACACTCAGGTTTGATGAGCAACACCTTATATTTCATCTGGGTAGCCTCCAACCTAATGACATGAACATTAATTTCTCAAACTTCCGGTAATGCCCCCCCACAACCTTCACCATTTGCCATTCCCATTTCCCTCTCTCTCCTTATCTTACGTGCTCTTCATCTCCCTCTGGTGCTTCTCCCCTTTCTTCCATGGCCTTCTGTCCTCACCTATCAGATTCCCCCTTCTCCAGTCCTTACTCTTTTCACCAATCGACTTCCCGGCTCCTTACTTCACCCCTTGCCCCCCTCCCGGTTTCACCTATCACCTTGTATTTCTCCCTCCCCACCCCACCCCCACCTTCTTACTTTGAATTCTTATCTTTTTTCTCCAGTCCAGATGAAGGGTCTCGTCCCAAAACATCAACTGTTTACCCTTTCCCATAGATGCTGCCTGGACTGCTGAGTTCCTCCAGCATTTTGTCTGTGTTGCTTCCAAGTCTCCTCATATGGTTTGGATGCCTCTTACTCTTGTCTCAGTCATCATAATGCCTTACACACTGATGAGGGAGAGGGAGAAGTGGAGAGTCCGTCATCGTGCCCGAAGCCGGCCCCGCAAGGCCTGAGTTGACATAGTAGTAGTAGTACTTATCTCAGTCTACAACATTCCCTTCCCCTCAGCATATTGAAATTAAAATCTTTCTCACTGTATGTATCCCTGTACGGAATTGTTCCTCCTAGTTTGTTCTTATTTACAAATGAAATGTTGTTTATTTTTCACAATATCTGGGCTCTCTTGGAGGTCTCTTTCCCAATGGCTACTCCGAGAATGGAGGTGATAGTCTTTGAAACCAAGACACTTTACTTTCAGCTCAAAGTTCAAAGTAAATTTATTATTGAAGTACATGTATGTCACCATATAGTACCGAGATCCATTTTCTTGCAGACGTTCACAGTAGATGCAAAGAAGCAGAGTAGAGTCTATGAAAAACTGCACACAAAGACGGACAAACAACCAATGTGCAAAAGTTGACAAGCTGTGCAAATACAAAAAGAAAAACAAAATAATCAATAAATATTGAGAACGTGAGTTGTAGAGTCCTTGAAAGTGGATCCATTGGTTGGGGAATCAGTTCAGTGTTGGGGTGAGTAAATTTATCTACTCTGCTTCAGGCACCGGATGGTTGAGGAGTAATAGCTGTTCCTGAACCTGGTGGCGTGGGACCTAAGGCTCCTGTACCTGCTTCCCAAAGGCAGCAGTGAGAAGAGAGCATGGCCTGGTCGGTAGGAGTCCTTGATGTTAGATACTGCTTTTCTATGACAACACTCCTTGTAGAAGTGCTCAATAGTGTGGAAGGCTTTACCTGTGATTTACTGGGCTGTATCCATACACATCAAAGTTGCTGGTGAACGCAGCAGGCCAGGCAGCATCTCTAGGAAGAGGTACAGCTGACGTTTCGGGCCGAGACCCTTCGTCTGCAAGTGAGGAAACCGAGGACCCAGTTGCACAAGGAGGTATTAAGGCCTAAGGGTTAGGAGCTTATTGATTAGTTTTGAGGGGATGATATTGTTGAAAGCAGAAGTGTAATCAATGATGAACACAGAAACGTAGAAACATGGAAAATAGGTGCAGGAGTAGACCACTCGGCCCTTCAAGCCTGCACTGCCATTCAGTATGATCATGGCTGATCATCCAACTCATAACCCGGTACCTGCCTTCTCTCTATAACCCCTGATCCCTTTAGCCACAAGAGCCATATCTAACTCCCTCTTAAATATAGCCAATGAACTGGCCTCAACTGTTTCCTATGGCAGAGAATTCCACAGATTCACCACTCTCTGTGTGAAGAGGTTTTTCCTCATCCTGGTCCTGAAAGGCTTCCCCTTTACCCTCAAACTGTGACCCCTTGTTCTGGACTTCCCTAACATCGGGAACAATCTTCCTGCATCTAGCCTGTCCAATCCCTTTAGAATTTTGTACGTTTCAATAAGATCCCCCCTCAATCTTCTAAATTCCAGAGAGTATAAGCCTAGTCAGTCCAGTCTTTCATCATATGAAAGTCCTGCCATCCCAGGAATCAATCTGGTGAACCTTCTTTGTACTCCCTCTATGGCAAGCATGTCTTAATGTAGACATCTTCACTATCCAGATGTACTTGGGCTGAGTGAAGAGCCAATGAAATGCTGTTAGCCTGTTGCGATGATAGGCAGATTGGAGTGGATCCAAGTCACTTCGCAAACAGGAGTTGACATGTTTCATGACCAATCTCTCAAACCACTTTATCCCATTGGATGTAAGTGCTACCAGATAGTCATTGAGGCAGGTTACTATGTTCTTCTTTGGCATTGGTATGATTGAAACCTGCTTGAATCAGGTAGGTAACTCAGAATGCTGAAGCGAGAGGTTAAATATATCAGTAAACATTCTAGCCAGTTGCTTAGCATTGGTCTTCAGTACTTGGCCAGGTACACCACCTAGGCCAAATGCTTTCTGTGGATTCACCCTCCTAAAGGATGCTATCATCAGTGCTAGAGCATTGTCTATCCTGAACTTATTGGTCATTATCTAGATTCTGATGCTGAACATGACCACTGGTCACTGGTTATTTATCCAGCTTCCGGTTACTGATCCTGATCATGACCACTGGTTACAGGCTCAGACAATGTCGCTTCCCATTGGACTTTAGTGGACATTGATCCTGAACTGTACCTGGTCATTGGACTAATCCTTTACAATTTTTTCAGTCCTGGGTCCAATGATGTCGGACATGCTGTGATATTTATAAATTATATGCAACTTTTTATCATATTCATTCAAGGGATTTAGGCTTCCCAGCCTGCGCCAACATTTAGCTGCCCATGTCTGGCTGCGGTTGAGAAGGTGCTGGTCATGAGCTGCCTTCTTGAACTGCCGCAGTCTTTAAGGTGTGGGTATACCCACAACGTTGTTAGGGACAGAGTTCTAGGAGGTTAACCCAGCAGCAATGAAGGAACAACAATGCATTTCCAGGTCAGAATGGTGTGTGGCTTGAAGAGCATCTTCCACATGGTGGCAAATAACATTTGAACTTTCTACATGAATATGAGAATTTGGAAGATTTCAGAACTTCTGATGATGAGAACTGGCAGCACTGTTCATTTTCCTTGGACCTTAAGACTCCTTAAATTTCAAGAAAATTAAGTGTATTTTACAAATGAGGTATGTCAATGCTGAGTGATCTATAACCCAAAGCCAACCTGCTGTGATGCTGACACTTGAAGGAATTACAATGCCACCACCTTACAAAGCTTGACATCTACCTGCTCGTGGAATTCTTCATAGCTCAACATACTCCCAAATCTCTCCAGTCCACACCCCTTTGGTAAGTTCAGTCATCTTGGAGAACTTGCTTTATGGCCTCACCTTAACTCACATTTGCACTTACATTCTGCCAATCCCTGCTAAATTCACCTTCTATGTAAATTCTGTTCAGATGTTTTGCTCCAGCTAAGGGACTGTTTAACTCTAGGTTGTAATTGCTTCTCAGTATGCACCATTGTTGCTCTCTTGCCGAAGGCGAACATTTCAGTCATAAGGTTCATTGAGTTTCCTAAATGCCTGTGAAAAAAAGACTGTTAAGACTTCCTTTACCAATTTCATAGTCTCTTCCTTTAAACCCCTGGAGGTACTTGGTGCTTTGCTCTGAGATACCGATCTAAAGACCATGATTAGACCTCCTAGAATTGATGAGTGAATGTTAGTTAGGCAGAGGAATAACTGAGGATTGTCAAGAGTGAAAGCCCAAAGTCATTATTATACCAGTAATTCAGATTAATTTATTTATTACATATGTAAGACCTTCTACAGGGGCACCATTGAGAACATACTGACTGGCTATATTGCCAGCTAGTAAGGGAACTGCGCCAATCTTGATAGTTGGGCACTGCAGAGAGTGGTACGGACAGCCCAGCTCATCTGTAGATGCGAACTTCCCTCCACTAAGGTGCAGAAAGAAGGCCTGGAAGATCATTGGGGACACTAGTCATCTCAACCATAAACTGTTTCAGTTGCTTCCGTCTGGCAAACTCTACCGCAGCATTAATGCCAGGACCAACTGGCTACGGGACAGTTTCTTTCAAGCCATTAGGCTTATCAATTCACATGTCTGTACATTGCAACAGAGTCATAACACAAAGATTCTTACTCCCTCACCTTGTGGGATGGATTTAAATAAATTCTAAATTCTACATCAAAACAGTGAAATGTGTCATTTGTGCTAACAGCCACCACAAGCTATGGATCAGTAAGGGGTAAATGTCACTGCACATTGTAGTGGCAACATAGCATGCCCACTCTCTTCAGCATAACAACATAAGCAACAACAACAACAATAACAGCATGTCATAGAAGCACATCCAGTTGCTGTGATAAAATCTGGATTTAAAAAAAAAGAGACTGGCCAAGGAGCAAAGATTTTCAGGTGCAGAACTTCCAAAGTTTTAGGCTGAGGTTTTCTGGGAGAACTGTCCCACGACTATGTGCTGTATTAGCCCAACCATCGAATGATGCACTATCAGCTCACTGAAGAACATCCAATCACATTCACTTGGATCACTATCAATCTGTGACTGTCTAGGGGGACATAATTCAAGAATGAAGTAACTCTAAGCTTGACTTAAATTACTAATTTAGTTTCTTTCCTTCAGTAATCAGTTTAAATCAGACAGTCAACAGATTGTTTCGGTGACTATGGCTTTAGTGAAGCCCAAAGAGACAGATGCACCAGATAATGTGCATATAGTATACTAAAAGATTGCCTCTCTCAGATTTTAGTGAGATTTCTGCATGATGGCTGGGCTAGGACACAAATATAGATTATACAAAAAGAATCTTCTTTCACAGAAACTCAGGATAATCATAGTCATTGTCTATATTCTTCAAAAGACAAAGTTGAGTTTATTGCTGTACACACAAGTGGAATGGAAGACTTACCTGGAGTAGTATCACAATCACATAGCTTTAGAGATACAACATTCACAGGAAAATTATAAGTGGCCATAGAGTTGCTATATAGAGGTAGTCATTAGGGTTGGGCAGGTTTGTTCAAGAAACAAATGGATGAAGGGAAGTAGCTGTTCTTGAACTGGATGGCATGGGACTTCAGGATTCTGTACCTTCTGCCCATTTGTAGCTGCAAGAAGATGCTGTGGCCTGGATGATGTGGATGTTTATATTCATGAGACAGCAGCTACTTCATGTAGATAAGTTTTAAAGCAGAGAGGGATGCACACCAGGCTGTGTTTACTGCTCGCTGTAGCTTCTTGCCACAGTTCCTGAGTACCCCATTTCTTTGTTCAACACCCTTTCATCCTCAGACCCATTGTCTGAGAATGAATTGGTCACATCCTATTATGTCTTAAGGAGAGCAGCAGTTTACAAGGCAAGGTTTATGTAGTAAATGAAACTCCATTAATCTGCCATTCCCGAATACCTGTCATAATGTGAGCTGGCAATGTCAAAACCCAAGTGCAGAGGAAAGACAAACTCCCATGTAGAGACTGTGAGCAGAGTTTATTCATAAGAATTCCAACAGAACATCGATAACTCCGCTGAGCAACACCATGAGACGTTAGCATTCTCAAAACTAGGACTCTGCGATTAGCGCTAATCCAGCATCCATTTAAATCATACAAATAACACAAAACCCCCGTGCCTATCAAATAAACTTAAACTTAAACAGAAAGCACCAGGAGACCACATTACAAAGAGTAGGTCACTCGAGAAAAACACAAGGAAATCGAAATGATTTCAGCAACTCCCGTGAAACAACAATTGACCAATTCTCAGCCTGAAGAGTTAGTTCCAATGTTAACCCTCCCTATGGCCAAAGGAGACCTGCAGAAACTCAAGAGAGACCTGAGGAACCCGGAGAGAAAACTAGGGAAACCCAAGTGAGACCTGGGGAATCTCGATGACATTGAGGACCAGGAACACTTAGACCCAGAATAAGCCTTGGCATAGACTAGAGAAGCTTGGAACAAGGACAAGAAAAGTTCAGAACGTGGACTTGAGAAAATCAGAATGTAGACAAGAGGCAGTTGGAACGTTGTCTTGAGAAACTTAGAACATAAATTAGAGACACTTGTAATGTAGACTTGGACTTGAGAATAGATGGCATTCTCACCTAAACCTGACTGATGTCAAAATGTTACGGTTCAACTTCTGCTGGGTCCATTACTTGGCAGGGTTGTTCTGTCACAATGAGTGCTGGCAATGTCATAACCCAAGTGCAGTAACCCAGGTTTATTCATAAGGATTCCAACAGAATATCGGTGGCTCAGCCAAGTGACACTGCATTCTCAAAACTAAGGCATAGCGTTCTCAAAGCTAAGGCTACATCCACACTAGACCGGATAATTTTGAAAACACTGGTTTCACATAAAAACGATAGGCGTCCACACCAGGCGTTTTTGAAAATACCTCCGTCCACATTAAAACAGGTATTTAGGCGAATCTCCTCCTACTGGGCACATGCAGGACATGTCGACAGAAAATAAGCGAAGAGGAAACGGTATACTTGGTGAGCATTTGTCCAGTTACAGACTAGAAAACTTGAAAGGAAATTGCCAAACGTCGGACAGCTGTTGGCTCCCGTGCAGGAGGACTTAAAACTAAAAAAAACAAATACTGGAGCATATGGAGGCAACCGACATGATGTTCACAGACAGTATGACCCGGCTGAGGACGAACATTGAAAAACTGACTAACTCTGTTGCAGAGGGATTTGCAATGATGAGGAATATGATGGCTCCCCCCTCCCCCAGTACTTTTCACTGCCACAATACCAGCCTCACAGCCACTACAATAGCTACACATATGGACACACAGACACCCGGGTGGCCCCACCAACATCTTCCCCACTCCCACAGAGGGATCACCCTGGAAACATTCTCTACAGCCATAATCTCTTCACCGATGAAAGGGACGACAGCTACAACTAAATGCAATAAGACTTGTTACTGGGCAAAAGTGAAATTTGCTGTTACCTCATTTGTTTGCCTTAACTTTTGCCATGTCTTTGTGTATTATTTTGCTGTATTTAACATGTGCAATAAAACGAGTTACTGGGCAAAAGTGATTTTATTTTTACCTGAGTAAAAATGAAACTTACAATTTTCCTTTTTTGGCCTTAACATTTTCACGCCTATGCCAAACATAAGCTACTACTTAAAAATGACATTTTGGAAGCTGTGACAATTGCATCTATTGAATGTTTACACAAGCAATATATAAATAAAACACCTTGTTAAATGTATAAAACATGTCTGCATCAGTGTTATCTTGTATTTCCATACAGTGTTATATTAGGCTGTTACACATCTATTGTCAGATATTGTTGTGGTGTTGGAGGTTGTGTTCAAGAAAACAATGAAATGCCGCACTGCCGCCACCATTTCTTCCGGTACATCATGACAGCATTTTTAAAATTAGCCGGTTACCCCGTACACAAGAAAATGCCCAACCAGCGGTTTCAGATTTACACACTCTGGAGAGCGTTTTGGAAAAGCTCCATTTTTGGGGGAGGAAAATGCCGTTTCAGTGTGGACAGAGGGTCAAAACAAAGAGAAAAAGCTTTGGTTATGGATTTATTCAGTCTAATGTGGACGTAGCCTAAGACCCCGTGATAATTGCTAATTAAGTGTCCACTTAAATAATGCAAG
Organism: Mobula birostris; assembly: GCF_030028105.1. Classification (NCBI taxonomy): domain Eukaryota; kingdom Metazoa; phylum Chordata; class Chondrichthyes; order Myliobatiformes; family Myliobatidae; genus Mobula; species Mobula birostris. The sequence goes on from NC_092387.1 coordinate 42,914,345, forward strand.
TAACACAGAATCCCCAAGGCTATCAAAATAAACTCAACAAGTTTAAATACAGCACCAGGAGACAGCATTACAAAGAGCGAGTCATTCAAGAAAAACACAAGGAAATCAAAACAATTAGCAATTCTCCTGAATCAGCAACTGACCAATTCTGGTGCTCTAAAAACCATGGCGCACAATGCTCTCCAGCTCCCCGCACAGGCCGGAAGAGCTCATTACAGCACCTGGCATCTGAAGCATTCATTATTCCAGAAGGGATAAGTGGGTCCAAAATACAGATGGGGATATGCGGCCACAGTCAGTGATCTAGAATGCAGCCAGGGCTGGGGTCCTGACTGTGGACCAGGTATACAACTGGAGCTAGGCTTGGTCTAGAAAACCAGGATCATGAATGTGAGCAGGTTTCCATCCACAGTCTGGAGTGCTTGTATATTTTCCGCATACTGGGAATGCATTATACTGTTTGGATAAGTATATGGATAGGTGACGTTTAGAGGAATATGGGGCAAACATGATTGAATTGAGCTGAAGGGTCTGTTTCCGCATAATATTCTTTTATAACTCTAACTCCATTGTGTAACATTAAAAAAGTGAAATGAACGTGTTTGGATATTAGTATGGAGTAACATTCAATAGTCCAGAAAGTCTGTTCTTCCAGCACCACCACCACTAAGGATGCAAGATTATTGGAGTACTACTCAACTTTGACTTCCTAATGGATTTCAGTGAAGAATAATCAGAGACGATGCAGTTCGAAGTAGAAATATTAAGAGGTGTCTAATAACAGTAGAAGAGATGGGTTTTAAGCAGAGAAAACTGAGGAAGGGTTATACTTGTAGACAACACTGGAAGGGCTTCAAGTGCTACAAGAGTATTCTAAAAGGTAGGAGTTTCATAATGTGATTGTATACATTATTTTCATGAATCTCCGTGAAAGAAGATTTTTGTGGTATAAAATGTATTTGTGTCTCATCCTAGCATTCATGCAGTAATTTCACTAAAATATGAAATAGGCAGTTTATAGACCGACAGCATCCTTCAAATGCACAGTACTTACTTCATACTGACATCATCACTTTATATAGTCACATAATTACGTTATATAACTTGGAAGAGAGAACTACAATGGCAAAGAAATTTGAGAGTGAATTTGCAAGAGTGAGTCTTTGTTGGCTGAAGGCACTGTGGACAAAAGCACAAAGGAATAAGGGTGAGTGTGGGAAGGGAAAGCACAGTGATTGTATGCCTGGATAAAGGTACAGAGACACTGAGTTACAAGCTGATAACATTAATCAAAAACCCTCTCACCGGGGCTTGCATACAAACTTGGCTTATTAGCTAACTCTGCTAACAGCAACGTGACTCAACGGTGTGGAGGCCACCTTTCATAAACAACCGACATCCAGCGTCAGTATGATTTGGGGTTTGACCAAACAGAAACGTCGTGACGCTCCAATTAAAGGAACCTCGATTTGAGTGACTGCTGTGTAAATACTGCCATACTCTGGACCAGAAATGACAGATCGTACACCAGCATAAGATAGTGAAGTATACTTACTAAATTTTCAACTTTAACAAATAGTTACAGAAAAAGAAAAAAAAAACAAAAGGGCCCATTACATAATATTGGAACTCATACTGGGGTAGTCGGGAGTATGTCCCTTTACTCACAAGATGGCCCCACAGACTGTATGAGAGCACCTGCCACATTCAGTAGAATTCTTAACCAGGGCATTACATAACCAGAAACCCATAAATAGCATGTCTAAATTGAAGACCTGCTCCAGGTACCAGCATAGGTCATTGAGCACTGACATGGTGAATGTGTCGTGGGTTAGGGAATAATCAGCAGAGTTTACCACAAGCTAGGTAACAGATTATAGACTCTATGCACAGGTGCAATGGAACAGTGATCTGGAAGTGCTATAGATATGGCTGAGTCATTTCCAGTAGATGAGTTTATGAATGAGTGGGGAAGAAAATTCTCAATGAGACAGGTGGAGCAAGATAATCTCGTGGTGCAGATGTGAGTCTCAATTGAAGGTCAGAAACATAAATACTGCAAATTTTTGCACTGTCCTATTAAACCTGAGGGAGTGACCACATAGGAGAATAGAACAGTAGATTAGATTAGATTATTAGATTAGATTAGATTATGAGGACATGCAGTCCTCTTTTATTGTCATTTAGTAATGCATGCACTAAGAAATGATACAATGTTTTTCCAGAATGATATCACAGAAACACATGACAAACCAAAACTGAAAAACTGACAAAACCACATAATTATGACATATAGTTACAACAGTGCAAAGCAGTACCGTAATTTGATAAGAACAGACCATGGGCACAGTAAAAATCTCAAAGTCTCTCGAAAGTTCCATCATCTCACGCAGACGGTAAACCTCCAGCGTCGCAAACTTGCTGATGCAGCATCCCAGAAGCCTCCGACCACAATCCGACCCAGAGTCCGTCCGAAAACTCCGAGCCTCCGACCAGCTCTCCGACACTGAGCACCAAGCACCATCTCTGCCGAGCACTTCGACCCCGGCCCCGGCCCCGGCAACAGGCAATAGGCAAAGCCGAGGATTTGGGGCCTTCCCCTCCAGAGATTCTCGATCGCACAGTAGCAGCGGCAGCAAAGCAGACATTTCAGAAGTTTCTCCAGATGTTCCTCCGTGTTTCTTCACGTCTGCCTCTATCAAATCAGGATTGTGTACAGCATCCTACTTTACAGATACGATATCATTCGGAACGGCTGCGCGTGCTGTGTCGCGCCATCTTCTCCTCCCTCCGAAGTTGAGAATGCAAGGGTTTATGTACAGAAATGATGCGTATGTGGTGGGATAGGGTATTATCAGGGTTTAACATGAGATACTCATTCTACCAGTCTAGTGAGCATGTCCATGTGGCTGGTAAGGAAACAAGTGTGCATGCTACTAACATTAAACCAGCTCACAAGGCACTAACTACCTGAAAGGCATAAACCTGCCAACTTCCATCAGGGTTCAGCTCAAGACCAATCATGTATAGCAATTTCAATGGCATTAAGCTGGCTCACTCCAAAGACTTCTCATAAACTGTAAATTAGAAGGTTGAAAAAATATTTTCTAAACTAATATTCTCAACTTTTAGATTGTATAATTCATTAACATAATGAAAATCGTTAAAAGAAATGTTTGTTATCATATTTTTTATGTGAGAGTATTAGAGTCCACATACACAGTTTGTGGTATCTTGAAGTAACAAAAGAACCTATAGAAATTCAAGATTTTTCCTTTAATAACAATGCTTTATATAACTATTTCTATTCAGCTGGCAGATCACAACTGAAGAATAATAGGGTCTATAGATGTTGGAAATATATTGGGTCATGTGTCAATCAAGTTATGAAGCATCTTACTCTGTGTGGTTCCTTGCTTTGAGTTTGCACTGAGAATCAATGGTGCTGATGGATTTGAGTCTGACGCAGCTTAGACTCACAATCTTTACTGAGGGTCTGTGTCAATCATTCACTTGTCTTACTGAAGCAAATCTGGTACAAGAGGATCTTATAAATGATTTGACATTTCTGCACTGCCTTGCTCTCAGAAAATTGGTACTGAATCATTTATTGATCTCCTCCACAGCTGGCAGTATGGGATCCAGTGATGGGTCTGAATGGGAGTCTCCAGGAGCGACGCTTGGAAAATGACATGCAAGGAGTCGTCCTGAAAGTAGTCACCATTCTGGTAAACAGCCACCTCCATATTAGTGTGGTGAACAGCTGAGAGAATTCCAAGCCAGGTCCACATCTCACAGAATCTGTCACTCCCATCAATCCTACCCAACAGTGAGGCACAACATTCCATCACTCCCATTATTCCCATCACTCCCTTTGCTTCAATTCATCATCCCCATTGCTCATGTTCTTTTCAAGTTCCAGTGACCTGATAAGTCTCCTCTCTCAGTCCTTTCCACTACTCTATTTACCTCAGTTCTTTGCAATGTTAGTACAAAAGCACCAGTGGAAATCTGAGTGTCAGGAGGGAAATGGACACTTGACATTTCAAGTTTAAGCTCTTCATCTGCAGTAATAAAAAATAGTGAATCCGATGAAAATGACAGCCTCTGCACAAGAGCAGGAAGCAGCACCAGTACGTTTGGCAATACAGCAGAGAAAATGTTGGAGAATAGTGCCAGGATAGGTTTGGAACATAGGTTGCTCCACGTTGATAGCATAAAAGGTCACGATTCAAAATGTCAGCTGTCTATTTCCCACCTGGATGCCACCTGGACCCCTGAGTTCCTCCTTTGTGTGTTGCTTCATGTTCCTGCACCTGCTGTCTCTTGTGTCTCCTCTTTGCAATGTCAGTTTGCCTCATTTCCTTTTCCTTCATATTGATCTTTTGATTCCACTCTTCTCCACTAAACCCACCTCCACCTCCATCCTGTGGCCTTTAAAGGCCTGTTAAAAAACCTCCTTAGCTTCCTTTGTTATCTTTAATTTGCTGGTTCTCAGTGCACACTGCTTCCCGTGAGGAGATTAATAGAAGTGTCAGTTCTTGACTTATATCAGTCAGTGTTGATAAGGTTTCCGTTAGGTTTATCATATTGGGATATTTCTGAGTGAACTATAGAGGGGAAAGACATTCTTGACTTGCTTTTATCTGTTCCTTCCTGCAGTAATTCTTCAAAACTATTTTGGGAATCGATTTATGTCAACAAAGAAGGAAACACAGGATATTAATATTCATGAAAATTGAAAAAATAGCAGATGTTGGAAATCTAAAATAAAACAAAACATGTTGCTAGAAATACTCAGCAGGTTGCTTTGCATCTGTGGGAGAAGTTGAAGGGTCTTCACCCTAAAGCATCAATTCTCTCTTCCCACAGATGCAACCTGCCCTGGGTATTTCCAACAATTTTTCATTTTAGATTATATTAATATTCACCCTCACCAATGGAGATTCTCTTTACACCTCAAAGGATATTAACTCATTGGCACAACACGTTTTCCAAGTATAATCTAATTAAAATATTAAGGCATAAACATCATGTAAATAAAGTATTTCAGTATTGGCCTGATTCATGCTGTGAGGGTAATTACACCTCTCTGCTTCTTTTTTTGAAAGGATGTTTCTAATGAAGCATCATCAATTGGTAGGTTGTGACCTTGATGTAGCTCTTCCCTAATTTGAAGGTGTTAATATTTAGTGTTGCCTGAATGCTCCTCAACCCCGTGTGTGTGTGTGTGTGTGTGTGTGCGTGTGCGTGTGTGTGTGTGTGCGTGTGTGTTGTTTGCATTTGTCTCTGTGTATCCACAGGAGGAACCCTTTGTCATGGTTGCTGAAAACATCCTGGGACAACCAAAGCGCTACAAAGGGTTTTCCATTGATGTCCTGGATGCTCTCGCTAAGAATCTTGGATTTAAGTATGAGATCTATCAAGCCACAGACCATAAATATGGTAGTCAACTTCCTAATGGCTCCTGGAATGGAATGATCGGAGAACTCATTAACAAGGTGAGCACTCCTTTATTAACTCAACTCAAATTTAATAATAGAATGATGTTGTTCATTATCATTTTGGTTAATGAATCTGATGGAGAACCATAGGTTTTCCTTGCTGATTTGAGAAGATGATCTGGACTGGGACTGCTGATGGAGTACTGAATGACTGGATAGAGAAGGTTGAAAAGGGACTGCACAGAGGCAATGCAGGTGGAATGCTACAATGTTTAACAGTGCTTTACTGTTGAAAGCCTTGCACTGTCAGAGTAGTACTAAACGTAGAAGAACTACACTATTAGAGTGGCATTACTGAGAATGTTCTACACAGCTAGAAGCCCAATAACAAGGAAATGCTGCTGCCTAAAGTACTGACCCTCAGATAAGAACATTCTATTAGATCTTCTGTCGTATGTTATTAGAAGAGCAGAAAGAGCAAAAATGGATATTTGTCTGTGGCCATCCTACATACCAGGTGATATCTATGTTTGTCCATGTGAAGGACAGAATTGCCTTCACACAATATAGAAGAAGGCAGTTCTATCCTTCAGCCTTGCATGGTCTTGACTGAGACAGTAAACAAAGGATCTGAATCAGGCATATAGAAATCCTAGGAGAGTTAGACATTTTCTTTACACGTAATTAACCAGAGAACACCTTGTGGTGCAGACCTTCTCAAAAAGGACTGATGTACATTTAGTGTAAAAGATAAATAATTTATAGTAGAACAGTAATCTCTGTCTCAGTGATTTGTAGACATTTAGTGATTGGAAGAAAAAAAAGTTATATCTAACAATATGGAATCATGGGAGAAGACTCTGGGAGGCCTTGACTCATGAGGATCAGGTGCTGGGACTATTTCTAGAACATAGAACAGTCCAGCACAGAGAAAGGCCTTTCAGCCCACAACATGAAAGCTTTCTAACACCTCTTTCCTACTAAAGAATTAGCAGGGATAGAAAGTATGGGCCATTTCTGTTAGTATTTATCAATATAAAGGTCAATGTCAAAGAAACCAGGCAATGGTTTTCAATTAAGAAAAACAATGGCCTTTAGCATTGTTTACAAATTTTCATGTATTTTTCCTCGCTTTCTTTGAAAACGTATTTGCATCTCCCTTTGTTCCTCTCTCCTGTGCATTGTATTACTGATAACTTCAGACATAGAATGTTGACAGAATACCTACTGTTATCTTCCAGTAACCCAAGAACTGATATGGTCCAAGAATTCCATTCTATTCAGATAGAGTAGTCAGGATCCTTACCTCAAGCAGTAAAGATACAGAAAGATTATTAGTGAAAAGCTTCCCTGTTGACAGGGAAATTGATGTTGCCCTGCAGGACGTATGGTGACCAAACCTGGACGTGAGAAACTGGAATCACCATGGCAACTGTCATATGTCACTCCAAAATTTGTGTGTTGATTAATTATCACTAAATAATTACTCTTAAATGAGCAGGAGGAAAGCTTTCATATTAACATGTTAGGCATTCATACACTACTGTCTCACAGCTTAAATCAAAGGCTACAGTCTATTATAACAAGATTTTCTTCATCAAATTACTTGAAACCAAGTTGTTTATATTCATGGCCAGCCTCTAATCATCAGCTCTCTGGAGCTTCTGATGTCTTAGTTAATGAACCAATCAAATGAGTCTCTTACAAAGGAGAATATTTCAGGCAACTGAGAACACATTGCGAAGTATGAACTAAAAGGAATGAAATGCATCTATGACAAATCCTTCTCATGATGGAGTCATGGAATAAAACTATGTAGATAATCCTGATCATTACAATAGCCTCAATTTATCAGTAATTTTAATGTAAGAAAATGCCCTAAGGCATTTTGCAGAGTATTATCAGATGCAACAACTTTGAACCACATGAAGAAATATCAGGATTCACAATGATAATCTTGGTCAAGGAATGGTATTATAGATATTTCAGAAAGTAAGATATTAACAAGAGAATTAACCATCTTAGCACCTTGGCAACTGAAGTCATGGCTACCAACGATGTTGTAATTACTGTTGAGGATAATCCAGACAGTACCTTCAGTCCAGATGAAGTGTTTCGACCAAGAACATCGACTATACATTTCTCTCCATAGATGCTGCCTGACCCACTAAGTTCCTCCAGATTCTAGCATCTACAGTCTGTTGTCTTGTGTCCCCATAATCCAGAACCCAGTCATTCAGGAAATCAGAAAACAAAGGGTTTGTAGGATTGAAGAGGGAGGGAAGATGTGAGAGCATGGATGGAACTGAAAACTAGGGGGTGAATTTTGGCCCAGCACAATGGGCCATTTTTTTTTACAATTTCCAGTTTTAAGGTGACAAAAGTATAATTTCAAAGAGGATTTATGGTTTCATTATGTGACTGAAAAGCCATAATCTCACTAATAGTCTCAGGTGATGTTTAATTCACAGCTACAAAACTGGAATGCATTCCAATCACTTTATTAAAATGACTGGTTTTATATCCCTTCCTTGCATCTATTTATTTAGTCTAATTCTTTTAATTGCATGTTTTTATATGACAGACAGTCTTATTGAAATTTCATTTGCTTCTTTCACTGGCACTATCATTAGCGTCTATTCCAGTCATTCCCTTATTCTCAGAATCCTCTTCACAGAGGATGTTTTTCCTTTTCCTTTCCTTGATGGAAAAAGCTCTAGGTTTAGAGGTCAGTTTCACAGACTATCAGGATAATTAGAGTAGGTCAATGAATGTACCAGACTATTCATGGAACCTGTTCAAGGAAGTGATCCAGGAGCAGTGGGTCAAGATAGTGCCGAGCTGCGGTCTCCATCGAGATTGTGGCTCAGACACTGTTGTTTTTTAAATTCATGGATATGGTTTTGGGGACAGGGGGGCAAGTTAGGGGTCAGGTTAGGGTTTATGGACAGTAATGTGGGGGAGTTAGATGTCAGAATATGGTTTAGGCTCAGGGGTACAGAGGAGTTCAAAACCTTCAAAGTAAATTTAATATCGAAGTACATACGTATCACCATATAAAATCCTGAGATTCATTTTCTTGCAGGCATTTGCAGTAAACCCAAAGAAGCACAACAGAATCAATTAAAGACAACACATAACACGACAAACAAAAAAATGTGCAAAAGGCAACAAACTACACAAATACAAGAAGAAAAAGAATAATAAATAAATATCAAGAACATGAGATGAAGAGTCCTTGAAAGTCAGTCCATAGGTTGTGGGATCAGTTCAGTGTTGCAATGACTGAAGTTGAGTGAAGTTATCCCCACTGGTTCAAGACGGTCGAGGGGTAATAACTGTTTCGGAACCTGGTAGTGTGGGTCCTGAAGCTCCTGTACTTCCTTCTTGATGGCAGAAGTGAGAAGTTAGCATGGCCTGGATACTGTGTGCCATTGATGATGGACGCTGCTTTCCTGTGACGGCACTCCATGTAGATCTGCTCAATAGTTGGGAGGGCTTTACCCATGATGGACTAGGCTGTATCCATTAATTTGTTGTAAGCTTTCCTGCTCAAGGCCATTGATGTTTCCATATCAGACTGTGATGCAACCAATCAATATACTCTCCACTGCTCATCTATAGAAGCTTGATAAAATTTTAGAAGACATGCTAAATCCTTACAATCTTCTAAGAAAGTAGAGTCACTGCCGTGTTTTCTTTGTAATGGTACTTAGGTGCTAGACCCAAATCAGATCCTCTGAAATGATCATACTAAGGGATTTGAAATTGCTGCCCCTCTCCACCTCTGATCTCCCCAATAAGGGCTAGCTCATGGACCTCCAGCTTCCTCCTCCTGAAGTCTATAATCATTACCTTGATCTTGCTGACATTGAGTGAGAGGTTATTGTTGTGGCACCACTCAGCCAGATTTTCCATCTCTCCCCTATATGGTAATTCATTCCCCTCCCCCTCCCCCCCCCCCCCGATTCTCAAACGACAGTGGTGTCATTAGCAAACTTGAATATGGCATTGGAGCTGTGCTTAGCCTCACAGTCATAAATATAAAGTGAGTAGAGCAGGGGGCTGAACACACAGCCTTGTGGTGCATCTGTGCTAATGGTAATTGTGGAGGAGATTTTTTTGCTATTCCAAACTAACCGAGGTCTGCCTAGTTCATGGAGCTTTTTGATTAGTTTTGAGGGAATGTAGTCGATCAAGAACACCCTGATGCATACATCTTCTCTGTCCAGGGCTGGGTGGAGAGCCAATAAAATGGTATATGGTGTTGATTTATTGTGACCGTATGCAAATTGTACTGGATCTAAGTTATTTTCAAGCAGGAGTTGATGTGTTTCATCACCATCTCCTCAAAGCACTTCACCATAGTAGATGTAAATGCTACTGGACGATAGTCATTAAGGCAGGTTGCCATGTTCTCCTTAGACACTGGATAATTGAAGCCTATGTGAAGCAGCTCTTTATCTCAGACTGCTGAAGCGGGAGGATAAAGATGTCTGTGAACACTCCAGCCAATTGATAAGCACAGGTCTTTACAACTCGGCTAGGTGTTCTGTCTGGACTAGATGCTTTCCGTGGGTTCACCCTCCTGAAGGATTCGCTTAAGTCATTCTCAGAGATTGAAATCACAGGGTCATTATGGGCTGTAGGAGTCATGAATGTGCCTCCATGTTTTGGTGGTCAAAATGAGCATAAAAGGCATTGATCTCATCTGGGAGCGAAACCTCGTTGTCACCTTTGTTGCTTGGTTTCACTTTGTAGGAGGTGATAGCAAGCCCTGCCATTGTTATGAAGCATCCTTTAATGATTCAATTTTGGTCAAAAATTGCGACTTTGCATGTGAGATGGATTCCTGATGGTCATCTCTGGACCTCTTGTCACTAGACCTGAACACCACTGATCTGGCCCTCAGCAGATTGCAGATCTCTTGTTCCATCAAGGGCTTCGGGTTATGGAAGACTCTGAATGATTTTGTGGGGACACACTCATCTACAACTGATTTTATAAGGTCCATGACAACTGTGGCATATTCATTCAGATCCTCTGATGAGTCCTTGAGCATGGCCCAGTCCACCGACTCGAAGCAAATCCCATAGCCGCAACACCACTTTGTTGTCCTTATCTCTGGAGTCTTGCTCTTTAGCCTCTGCCTGTATGCGGGTAGAAAGAGGACAGCCAAATGGTCAGATAAGGTGTCAGGCCACTGCCACACATTCGCACTTGAAGGTCTTCAATGTGGACATGAGGACAAAGGACATCTGGAGTCCAGGCTTCCACTCCATGCATGAAGGCTAGTGACATGAATGGGTGACAAAGGACATCCGTGAATGTTGGAATGTCAACAAGTAGGTCAGTCCTGGGATCAGATGAGGATGCTACATAAGGAGGCATGAGGGTCAATCAGTCGACGTGCCCAGAGGTTGAGACTGGAGTTCAAGGTCCCGTCATCAGTTAGTCTGGGGGTCGATAATGAAGATTAAAATCCAAAATTCAATCAGAAATCCAGAAGTTGAAGCCCCATAGCTGAAGACCTGGAGACATGCCCTGGAGTTGTAGGACTGCCCATTTGTGTAGGCGGGTGGGAGGGAGGAGAGGGGTTTGTTTTGTTGTTGTTCATTTGTTGCTTGTTGTGTTCCATGTTGTCCTGCTGAGCATTTTTAGTTTGCAATGTTGGCACCAGGTTGTGTGGCAACACTTGCGGACTGGCCCCCAGAACATCCCTAGGTGTAGGGGTCATTAACACACGTGACACATTTCACTGTGTGTTTCAATGTACGTGTAATAAATAAATCTACATCTGAATCTTCAGGAACGACTATTATTCCTTCATGTGTCTCAGTCACCTAAAGGTTAATAACACATGAAAACATTAATGAGATTACTGCTTTGCAATTACTCGAAATCAAATTGCAAACCAGGTTTGGAATTATACTTCTATTAACTTAAAAGGAAAATAGTGAAGAGAGTAGGTACTCATTCAATCATTATTATAAGGTGAAATGTCAACCGTCCAGAGCTTGCCACAATATTGCCACCCAGATTATGTGGTAAAACGCAAGAGTGGAGTTTGAACTGCAAACTTCAGATGTGAGGTAAATGATTCTGTCTGCTATTTAATATGAAGTGTAAAAAGTTGTCAGATGAGTAGGTTGATAAGGTAACAAAGGAAAGGCTTTTCTTACAGAAATCCAATACATCAATGAACTTGATCAAGCCAGCTCTTTCTGAGAAATATTCTGATGTAGAGAATTAGGATAATGTAGGAGCAGACAGTAGATAAATTATCTAAATAGGTAGCTCACCAGTGGGTGTCAAGAATAGAAATAAATGCTCTGGAAGAGAGAGTATATTAGGGATATATAGCAAAAAAGGCAAGTAGAGTTAAGGAACCAAACTACAATGGCTATTTGAATGCCAGTGCAGGTCACCAAGCCTAATTGGGATACGTGGGTCTCTGTTGCTTAAGTCCTGAGAGTAAGATGCTAATTTTTGCCTATCCTTTCCTTCACAGAAAGCAGACATAGCAGTGTCAGCAATAACCATCACCCCTGAGAGAGAGAGCGTTGTGGACTTCAGCAAGCGCTATATGGATTATTCAATTGGAATCCTCCTGAAAAAGCCGGAAGAAAAAATTAACATCTTCTCAGTGTTTGCTCCCTTTGACCTTGCAGTGTGGGCCTGCATTGCCGCTGCCATCCCACTGGTGGGGGTCCTGATCTTTGTGCTCAATCGGGTGCAGCTGGTCCGAACACAGACTCCAACCCACCCTCAGAATCCTCCCTCCACCTCCAGCACTCTGCACACTGCCATTTGGCTCGTCTATGGAGCATTTGTTCAGCAAGGTAACGATTATATTTCTGGTCACACTTTGAATGGAGAATGGAGCATGAATGGCCAGGTTGTGTGCGCAATGAAGAATTAAGAATGGCAGGATATGTGCAAGAGGGAGGAGCCCAGAAGGAAGGAAGGCAAGTGGGAATCTATGCAACTCCCCTACCTTTGAGTTTTTAGGCATATGCAGCACATATAATAAATTTTGCAGGAACAGAATGAAGAGCAGTCCGGATCTTACAGGTTGGAGGGGCAAAATGCTTTCATCCAGTTCTTGTGTTCTAATGCATAGGAACATGGAGAGGAAAATGTTTTTAAAGAAATTTGATTTTGATTGACTATGATGGAGCAACATGGCTTCATTAATTTAACATAAGTAGTACAGATATTCCATGACCAACTTGGAGAATACCTTAATGAAGATCCATGCCTAGACCTTGAAATTGAGCAAAGACCTTCACAGTGAAGACATATCAGATGATGCAGAAGGATATTTCGAACAACGAAGTTTGTGTGTGTTTCAGGGCTGAGAATTGTCCTCCTGTATGTAATCCAAGTAATCTCCTGTTCCTCGTGACATCAGTATTAAGTGGCAAGCACCAATGTTGGCAGGAGGCCATTGCAGAGCGCAGTATTCATATCGGGCTGGTTACCAAGCAATACAGAGGTTTCCTGGGGCAGCAAATATTCTGCAGCCTCCACTCTCGAGTCTTGATTAATTTATGGAGAATACATGGTATGAATTTGAAACCGTTATTTTTGAATCTTGCTCACACAAAGCAGATCTTTTATTTACGACTTTTCAAACAGTACAAAACACTTTTTATTTTGAGATTTGAGAGCCGTGCCCTGAGAACGTGAAGACTGGCCCTACCCGCTGAGCTCCCCCAGTGGGCAGAGTGAAGCTAAAGAGCCAAATACAGAGGCACAAAGCGGCTCCGTGCTGTCTGAAGCAACATTAAGAAACTCTATGCCAGAGAAAACCCAGCTCACACTCTTTAACATTGGCCTTTGCACTTTACTGGAATTCACATACAGTAGATAGAGATGGTGCAGTGGGATGCTAATTACTAAGAGTCCACTTAAATGTTTCTATTGTGCTGCTGATTTATACCAGGCCTGTGAGGTTGACTTCTGAAGCCTCTATTGATGAATGTTTTGAGGGGGTTTTGATTTCAAATAGAGGAAAGCTGCTCCCTCTGGCAAGTAGCAGATATTTAAAATCATTGACCAAAGGGTTAGAAAGGAGTTGAGGAAACGCTCTTTCCACTGAGAAAGTTGCTGAGATCTGAAATGCTCTCCCAGAAAGAGTGCCTCTATCAGTAATTGGGCAGACACTAGAGGATGTGCAGCTCACAAGAGAGTGGGTGGGGTGGGTTGGGTTGCCGTGGAACCAAACACAAGTTGTCTCTCGGATAGCACATTCAGGTGCAGGGCTGAATGGTCTCCTCTCTTGGCTTCTGGTGTGAAGTGAATAGTTATGATCATCCTCATTTCTTGTTATGTAAGGCAGCGTACCCCGGTCTTATGGACTCTTCCCTTAGAAATAGTAATGAAACATCTAATTCAAGTCACCAAAAAACATTTTCATGAGTATCAGGACCTTCTCCTGCAACCCCTGTGCTACCAGTGCATTTTACCAAACTTTTTTTTCTTCGCAATCTATATTTAATTGTAGGCACAAAGCTAGTCTGCAATGGAATGAATTCTAGGTTTTTCAATTACTCTTTGTTGAAGTACTGAGAACCGTTTAAATTCACAATCCCAAGGCAGTAACATAAACAATCCAACACCACTTTACATTCTTGCATTTTATTAACATTATAGAAGTCATTTTTGCAAAGACAGATCTGCTAGATTTTTAAGTTGTAGAATAAGTCTATTTTGTAATTATCTTAATTGGTAGATGTAAATTAGTGATAATGTTACTAATGTATTTAATTTGTGTATTGTGAATGTACAGTAGCTAATGTTTTCACGGAGGAGAAGAATTATATCTAAGTTATTCAGAAGAATTGAATCTGCATCTAATTTTCATTGCATAATCTCTCAGTTTAATGATAGTTCTCCAAGTTCCACAATTAATTAAAGTGTAATAGAATAACTGCAGGTGTGCAGCACGGCAGCAAACTGCAGACACATTATAGTGTACGTACTGTAAGAGTGTGATAGTTATGTATGCTATTGTCAGGTCAGGTCACAGATGTCTCAGTGGGTGAGCATCTGGGGGACAGTGACCACCGCTCCCTGGCCTTTAGCATTATCATGGAAAAGGATAGAATCAGAAAGGACAGGAAAATTTTTAATTGGGGAAGGGCATATTATGAGACTATAAGGCTAGAACTTGCAGGTGTGAATTGGGATGATGTTTTTGCAGGGAAATGTACTATGGACATGTGGTCGATGTTTAGGGATCTCTTGCAGGATGTTAGGGATAAATTTGTCCCAGTGAGGAAGATAAAGAATGGTAGGGTGAAGGAACCATGGGTGACAAGTGAGGTGGAAAACCTAGTCAGGTGGAAGAAGGCAGCATACATGAGGTTTAGGAAACAAGGATCAGATGGGTCTATTGAGAAATATAGGGTAGCAAGAAAGGAGCTTAAGAAGGGGTGGAGGAGAGCAAGAAGGGGGCATGTGAAGGCCTTGACAGGTAGGGTAAAGGAAAATCCCAAGGCATTCTTCAATTATGTGAAGAACAAAAGGATGACAGGAGTGAAGGTAGGACCGATTAGAGATAAAGGTGGGAAGATGTGCCTGGAGGCTGTGGAAGAGAGCAAGGTCCTCAATGAATACTTCTCTTCTGTATTCACCAATGAGAGGGAACGACGCTGAGGACAATATGAGTAAGGTTGATGTTCTAGAGCATGTTGGTATTAAGGGAGAGGAAGTGTTGGAGTTGTTAAAATACATTAGGACAGATAAGTCCCCGGGGCCTGACGGAATATTCCCCAGACTGCTCCACGAGGTGAGGGAAGAGATTGCTGAGCCTCTGGCTAGGATCTTTACGTCCTCGTTGTCTATGGGAATGGTACTGGAAGATTGGAGGGAGGTGAATGTTGTCCCCTTGTTCAAAAAAGGTAGTAGGGATAGTCCGGGTAATTATAGACTAGTGAGGCTTACATCTGTGGTGGGAAAGCTGTTGGAAAAGATTCTTAGAGATAGGATCTTTAGGCATTTAGAGAATCATGGTCTGATCAGGGACAGTCAGCATGGCTTTCTGAAGGGCAGATTGTGTCTAACAAGCCTGATAGAGTTCTTTGAGGAGGTGACCAGGCATATAGATGAGGGTAGTGCAGTGGATGTGATCTATGTGGATTTTAGTAAGGCATTTGACAAGGGTCCACATGGTAGGCTTATTCAGAAAGTCAGAAGGCATGGGATCCAGGGAAGTTTGGCCAGGTGGATTCAGAACTGACTTGCCTGCAGAAGGCAGAGGGTCGTGGTGGAGGGAGTACATTCAGATTGGAGGGTTGTGACTAGTGGTGTCCCACAAGGATCGGTTCTGGGACCTCTACTTTTCGTGATTTTTATTAACGACTTGGATGTGGGGTTAGAAGGGTGGGTTGGCAAGTTTGCAGATGACACAAAGATTGGTGGTGTTGTAGATAATGTAGAGGATTGTCGAAGATTGCAGAGAGGCATTGATAGGATGCAGAAGTGGGCTGAGAAGTGGCAGATGGAGTTTAACCCGGAGAAGTGTGAGGTGGTACACTTTGGAAGAACAAACTTCAAGGCAGAGTACAAAGTAACTGGCAGGATACGTGGTAGTGTGGAGGAGCAGAGGGATCTGGGGATACATGTCCACAAATTCCTGAAAGTTGCCTCACAGGTAGATAGGGTAGTTAAGAAAACTTATGGGGTGTTAGTTTTTATAAGTTGAGGGATAGAGTTTAACAGCAGTCGTGGAGCATACGGATCTTGGACCTCCAGAAAGTGTCCACAGCAGGGGTGATTGATAAGCTTGTGGCCCAAGGTAGAAGGAGATGAGTTATTAACTTCAAACTTTCTGCATTATCACTCAAAGAGTTGAACTGCACGTGCATGTAACGAGAGCGTCTTGGACCTCCAGGTGGTCCACAGCAGGAGTGATTGATAAGTTCATGGCCTTGGGTAGAAGGAGATGAGTTATACAGCTCTTGTTACATGCCTGTGCAGTTCAACTACTTGAGTGAAAATGCAGAAAGTTTGAAGTTAATAACTCATCTCCTTCTAGCATAGGCCACGAACTTATCAATCACCCCTGCTGTGGACACTTAAGATCCGTATGCTCCACGACCACTGGACTAAATGTGTACCTGTAAGAGGGGACTATGTTGAAAAATAAATGTGCTAGGTTTTCTAAAATTGACTCCTCCCACCTTAGGCCACGAACTGATCAATCACCCTTCGTATACTGGTTCAAACTGCTTCAAACTCTCTAAAACAACTTGCTCTAGAAATAGTGGATATACGGTATTCCTATTAATCTTATAAAATTGTCAACAAGACATGGAGTCATACAACATGGGAACATTATATTGTAGTAGCACAGATGGTTGGTGCAAGATAAATACTGTTAGTGCATCATATTGGAGCATAATTCAGCTGTCCATTGCTGTTCGCTTAACAGTGTGTGCGGTTGGAGTATAATATACTAGTAAACACGGCTAGGATACAGTACTTGTTCACATTGCTGGATCACAATGCCGATACATCATACAGGAGCAAGCTGCTACTGTACAGTACTGGAACACAAAACTAGTGTGTAAGATGCAACATAATAGTGTTAAGATATGTTGGTTCGCACAATAGTGAGCTACTGATGAACCCAGGACTATGCAGTGTTGCTAGAGCACACAACCTTTGCACATTATAAACACACAGCTGGAACACGTGACTTGCAAGCTACTAGGCACAGCACAATACTGCCCAGTACTGGCACACATCAATTATGTATGTTGATTCGAACAACCGCAGGCAAAGGATGAATTTTGATTATTTTCCTTCCGAGCAGCAGTATATCAGTGATGAAGTTATTAATCTATTTCATGAATGTCACTGACCAATGCATCTCCTTTCCAACAGCAATCATGCAAAGAAAGGTCACATTTCAACAGTTATAGAACATGCTTAAAAGGGAGTTAGTGAGAGAGATATTAAAGTGAATCAGAAATTCTGCAGAAGTAAAATTAATACATAAATATTTCTTTAAATCCCTGTTATTCCCCACAGTTGCTTAGCAGTCTAAAACATACGTAATCCTTATAATAGTAGAAATAATGATGAACTTAACATCTAATGACCACATGAAACCTTAAGGTAAGTGAAATCTCTAAAGAGAAAATAAAAATATATATAAAATTAATGGATTAAAAGCTTATAAAGCCCATAAACCAAAATTAACCTGCACTTCAAGTTTTAAATCAGGTGGCACTGGAAGTAATGAATACATAAGTGATCATCATCTCTGCTTTGGGACATTCTAACTCCACTGGAGCAGGCATTATAAAATTGTTATTTGAGTGTGGTAGGGACTGTAGACAAGCTTGCCTGACAGTGGCTGGTAGCAAAATGCTGGAATTCATGAGCTGTTGTAACAGGAGGGTTATCAAATCATAGTCGGATTATTGAGAGTCAACGTGGTTTTATGAATGGAATCAACTTTGCCAGATAGAGCAGCTATGTGAGGATGTAGCTGACAGGGCCAATAAGGAGGAGAAGCAGAAGATGCAGATTTTCATAGGGCACTTTTGAAGATTTTTCATGGAAATGTGTTACATAAAAGAAGGGCTCACAGAGTTGGGGGAAATGCAGTGTATAAGTAGAAAATTAATTAAAAGATAAACTTGGAGAGTGGGAATAAACCTCTTTTATCAGAGGTGCATGCTGTTACTACAGGAGCGCCACAAAGAATGGTACCAGGTCCTCAGTCAGACTAATGAACCAGCTGAGGAGGGTGTGATGCCTCCTCCGATGATGGTAGGAGGTAGGTATGAAAGTGACCTGTGGGGATAATATAGAGGCTGGAAGTTGTAAGTAAGATCAGCAGCTGAATATAGTGTGGGAAAAAATAAGAAAGTAATAAAGGTCAAGATGAGAAGACATTTCTTTACTGAGAGGTTTAAATCCTTTGGAATTTTCTACCACGGGCTGAGTGGGGATGTTCCATTATTATCTGTATTTGAGGCTGGTATTAGCGGGTTTTTAGATGCTGAGAGAATCAAGGAATAATGTGTTTAAATGGTAAATTGCTGGAATCGACCAGGATTTTATTGAATAAGGGGGCTGGCTCGAAAGACCATGCATCCCATTCACTTCTTTTTGACATGTTCCTGTGATGTTGGGCTTCAATTAATGTTTTGGTTGCAGGTGGAGATTCGCCCATGAACTCATTTGCCATGCGGATTGTGATGGGCAGCTGGTGGCTCTTCACTCTCATCGTGTGTTCTTCATACACTGCCAATCTGGCTGCATTCCTGACCGTATCCAGAATGGATAACTCCATCCAGTAAGTGATGTCAGCGGAAACTTTGAGACAGGAAGGGACAAAGTGTTGCATTATTTCCATTTCAAGAACTGTCTTGCTCATCTGACACAGTGGAAGCTGTGCTTTCACTTTACAGTGTTTAATGCATGTTAATTAATCTGACCTATTAGTAAAGTAAGATTATTGCAGTCTCGGGTTTAACATCTGCAGCCTTGTTGTTTACCCATCATCAGTGATCGCCATCTTCAGCAAATGACCACCATTCAGGATTTAGATTTTTAACTGCACCCCTCTCTTTGTAACTGGCTCGAATCAAAACTACTTTCTCATTCAAATATGTTAACAACGTTTGCTCCCAGAAAGACCTTGAAAAAGATCTGCGGCACATGTAAGGTTTGAAAATGTTAAACATCGTTTCTCTTCTCCGACTGGTAGGAGAAAGGACCAGCCTCCCCAGGGCACTAAGACCTGGAGTAGAAAGAGTTGAGCCAGTGAAAGGCATAACGCAAAACAGCATGGATACAGACACTTTGGCAGATCCAGTGAGAGAATGTTGCCTCTCAGGTCCCTTCTAAATCTTTCCCCTTTCACCTTAACCCTGCCCTGGGGAAAAGACTTCCGTATGCCTCTCCTGATTTTAACATTTGTTCCAAGAAATCAAGACCTAGACTAGCCAAACTCTCCCCGTACCTCAAGCCCTCCAGTTGTGGCAAAATTCTTTTTTCAACATATGGAGGCAATATCTCAGAGAACCTTTTCATTGAATTCAAATCTGGTTCCAGATTCTATGAATCATGGATAAACTTACCAATGTCAGAATTGAGTGCACAATAGTCACCTGATTTACTGGCATGCCAGGGAGATGTCTATTCTGGCAGGCTATTGGAATGTGATATATTATGCCTTTGGGAATGCACAATGTGGTCTAACTCACTCAAATAACCCTTCTACATTCCAGATGCTGTGACATTTAAAAGATGGGGAAAGCACTTTACTGCAAAGAAATAACCTCTAGTTTTGTGATAAACTACCTGTCTATGGAACATTACATCCGGGGTCTTTTGTAACAGATAAATAATTCATACATTTCTACCTTCTGTGGAAGCAGCTTTACTGTTTCTCAACTTCTTACTGAGTGATGAAAAGTTAGTATGTTGGAATATGTTACCGGGCTGTTGCAGCCTAGTCATTCAGTACTGTCTTGGATGCGCTGATAGGTAGCCTCTGCCCCCCCCCCCCAACCTAACTCTTAACTTCTCTGTATTGCAAAATTCTTTTTACTTCAACCTTGCATACACTGGTTCCCTGCTCAAGCCGTGTCACCAGGAATGAGAGCTCAAATGGAATCAGTGGTGAAAGGGAGTAGTAGAGAATTGCTTCTCAGAGTGGAGACCTGTGACTAGTGCTGTGCCACAGGGATCAGTGCTGGGTCCATTGTTATTTGTCATCTATATCAATGCTCTGGATGATAATGTGGTAAATTGGATCAGCAAGTTTGCTGATGATACAAAGTTTGGAGGTGTAGTAGACAGTGAGGAAGGTTTTCAGAGCCTGCAGAGGGACTTGGACCAGCTGGAAAAATGGGCTGAAAAATGGCAGATGGAGTTTAATACTGACAAGTGTGAGGTATTGCACATTGGAAGGACAAACCAACGTAGAACATACAGGGTTAATGGTAAGACACTGAGGAGTGCAGTGGAACGGAGGGATCTGGGAATACAGATACAAAATTCCCTAAAAGTGTCGTCACAGGTAGGTAGGGTCGTAAAGAGAGCTTTTGGTACATTGGCCTTTATTAATCGAAGTATTGAGTATAAGAGCTGGAATGTTATGATGAGGTTGTATAAGACATTGGTGAGGCCGAATCTGGAGTATTGTGTTCAGTTTTGGTCACCAAATTACAGGAAGGATATAAATAAGGTTGAAAGAGTGCAGAGAAGGTTTACAAGGATGTAGCCGGGACTTGAGAAACTCAGTTATAGAGAAAGGTTGAATAGGTTAGGACTTTATTCCCTGGAGCGTAGAAGAATGAGGGGAGATTTGATAGAGGTATATAAAGTTATGATGGGTATAGATAGAGTGAATGCAAGCAGGCTTTTTCCACTGAGGCAAGGGGCGAAAAAAACCAGAGGACATGGGTTAAGGGTGAGGGGGGAAAAGTTTAAAGGGAACATTAGGGGGGGCTTCTTCACACAGAGAGTGGTGGGAGATGGAATGAGCTGCCAGACGAGGTGGTAAATGTGGGTTCTTTTTTAACATTTAAGAATAAATTGGACAGATACATGGATGGGAGGTGTATGGAGGGATATGGTCCGTGTGCAGGTCAGTGGGACTAGGCAGAAAATGGTTCAGCACAGCCAAGAAGGGCCAAAGGGCCTGTTTCTGTGCTGTAGTTTCTATGGTTCTATGGTTCTATGGAGTTCAGCACGGACTAAAAGGGCCGAGTGGCCTGTTTCCGTGCTGTAATTGTTATATGGTTATATGGTGTCTTTCCTCCTGAGGAAGGAGGGTTGGTTATTAAACTCAGTTGCTGATATGTATGTAAAACTTTGGTTAGGTACACTTGGAGTATTGAGTACGGTTCTAGTTTCCCCATTACAGCAAGGATGGGGAGGATTTGGAGAGAATGTAGAGGAGATTTACCAGGATACAGAGACTATTAGCTTTAAAGAGATGTTATATAAAGTTATGAGAGGCATTGACAGAGTAGACAGAATCATTTTCTAGAATAGACATGTCAAATACTAAAGGGCATAGTTTTAAGGAGAGAGGGGAAAGTCTAAAGGAGTTGTGGACGACAAATTTTGCACATAGAGTGATAGGTACCTGGAATGTGGTGCCAAAAGTGGAAGTGGAGGCAGATACAATGAAAGTGTTTAATAGGCTCTTAGATGGACACACCAATACATAAGGAATGGAGGAATGTGGACTATGTACAGCCAGAAAGGATTATTTTAATTTGTCATCATATTTGGCACGGACATTTGGGCTGAAGGCCCATAACTTTGCTGTACTGTTCAGTGCTCTACTTTCAATGTTCTATAGAAGTCCTTGTTTCCTTGCCCAAAGAAGGTTATGTTTGTCTTAAATGGAATGGAGCAGAGGCTTTACTGGGCAGATTGCCGGGTTGAGAGGGCTTCCTTGTGAGAAAAGTTGAGTGGGTTATTCCAATATTAGTTGGAATTTGGAAGTATGAGAGGCAGTCTTATTGAGCTATAGAAAATACTTGGAGGATGTTATGATGCATTGTCAAGTGAAACAGATACTGTTGGAGTGCTGCTAATTTCTACTTAAGTAAGAGACAGGATACAGAAGCTTTGGCCAAGGATGTATCTTCTAACAGCAAAGAAAGGGTTAAGGATTGTAGGAACAAAATGGGAGAATGGGGTTGAAAAATAATCAACCATGATGGAATAATGGTGCAGACTTGATGGGCCAAATAGTATTAAGGTGCTCATGGATTTCAATCTGTCCTCCAATCAGACAGCTTATTTATTTAACTTTTGCCCAGCATACACAGCCTCTGATGGTCCAATGGATTTTAGAGTCAGTCTGATCTACTTTCTTGTGTACTGATCCCATTCCTGTATCTGAGGACCATCCAACCTCACAGTTTGACTCAACGGGCTTCTGTGACTTTCTAATTGTATTTAACTATATTGATGTCAGGAATAGGTTCACCATCATGCTTTGCTTCATTGTCCTCAGGCACGTACTCGCTGTCTCTACTTCATCTAAATGGATATTTCTGACATAATTTCTGATATGAACTAATTACCTTCTCAGACTACTGATTTGGTCGACTTCATCAGATTCTGTTCCTGAGTTTCATTCTTGATCACTGAGCTGAGGTTTCATTTTTTCCTCGAAACATTACCTTTTGCTTCAGCTGCTGCCTTTTTTAGCTCTCCTCTCTGAGTTCAAGCATACCAAACTCAATCAGGTGTGAAGACAATGATGCATTAACAACTCCACCGGAATAAACCCACTCATGAAGTTTTACCTAACTTAAGTATGTTGATCAATTATTCAATCTTAGAACATTTGCTTCTTCCAGGCTTCTTTTAAAACTCATCCAGATCTCCCTAATGACCCATTGGAAGGAAATCCTATGCAGGAACTCTCAAGTGCAAAGTAACTTGTGGTCAGACACTAAGTTAAACCAGGATTCCATGCATAACAAAGATCAGTCTCAACTCTTCAATGGTATTTTCCATGTCATATGAGTACATGTCCAACTTTAGTTCATTTTGAGTGTGTGTCAATGAGCACAAGGAAAAAATTGTTCTCCTTTAGAAAATTTCTCCTTTGAGAAATTGATATAGGCTCAATGGAATAGTCATGTCACACATTTTCATAGTCATAATAACTTACATGGTGTTCCTACTTTCCCCAAATCATTTTTTGCCCAAATTCCCAAAATATCAGACTAGAGTCAGGAAATAACCTTATAATTTCACTTCCTCTCAGATGATTGGCATGGACTCTCTGATGACATTGGTCAGCTGTATCTTTTCTCTGTGTGGAAATTGAGTCTGAAGACACATCCCACCATGGGCTGAGAACTGTTGCCAGTAGTTTCCATGTTAGTCAGGAAGTGACATCAATGGTCATGTGGCCCCATGCACACGGGTGGTTGGTGAGTGGCGCAAATCCCATGCTAGGTTTGGTCTGTTAGACTTAATTAAGCCTTCAGCAAAATAACTAATGATTCCCCAGCACAGAATGTTGCAGTCTGAACTTCAAGAAAAGTAGAAGGTGAATGTCAGTTTGATAGCCCATACCATTACCTTCTTCTTTTCTCCTTCCTGTTCACTGCCCTGAAACAGCTCCATGAAAGCAGTTGGCTGTAGATACAGGTCCCTAGATTTGATACCATGCATCTCTTGTATTTGACCCCATGGAACACACGCTGACTTGATATTAGATTAAAATTGTGATTCATTTGTCACATGTACATCGAAGCATACAGTGAAGTGCATTGTTTGTGTTAACAACCAGCGTTCCCCAGCTTGTGCTGGGGCTAGACCACAAGTATCGCCACACATTCCAGCACCAACACACCATGTCCACGATGTCCTGCAGAACAACACAAGCAACACCGAAACAAAACAAGACAACAACTGTAAAACAAGCCCCTTTCCCATCCCACATACACACACAAAATCAGGTTTCCAACCCCAGGACAGGAAGCCTCTGGACCTCCATTCATTGTCCCCAGATTCCCACACTCATAGACGTCAGACAACCAATTACAGACTTCAGATTTATTATTTTTTTCATTTCAAAAATATACTTTATTCATAATGTACATATACATGCCTTTTCTCAGCCTTCGTTGTAGCACATGAATGTCACTGACTCATTGTATTAGTGACATTCATGTTTTTCCCTAAAACAATACACCCATGATGTGATTGAGAGACCAGTCTCCCTGTGGTGGCAGGACCCTAGAATGTGGTCCTTCAGTCCAGAGCTCGTGTTGTAACTGCAGTGAGTATGTCCAGCTGGGCTTACTTCTACACTAGGAATGTGCCAGTCGCTCACATTTGCTTTTCAGACATCTTACAGCAATGTAAACGACGAGCCAAGAAATCAGTGTTAACCAGGGGTGGTACACTTGGCGGTATAACCAAGTTCTCAGACGGTTGGCATCAATCTTGGAACAGAGGCGAATCACCGCAAATGCTCTCCCGCAAACATCAGCAGGAAATGTCCACATCACACGATTTGTACCAGCAAGCCAACCTCCAGAGCACCATATAACATCAAAAGATGTAAGCATTCTGCAGGTTGCTCGGGATTGGAAAATGGACATGAACTTGGAAAAAAAGCTTGTGTTTCCCCCAGACATTGCAGCTACAACACTCCAACCAGACATGGTCCTGTGGTCCACAACGGCCAAGCTGGCATATGTTGTGGAATTGACAGTACCATGGGAAGATGGTGTCGAAGAAGCTTATGAGAGGAAAAAGACCAAGTACTCTGAACTGGCAAATGAAGCTGCCCAGAATGGCTGGAAGACCAAGATTTTCTCTGTAGTAGTGGGATGCAGGGGATTCGTTGCTACATCTATGACCAGTCTATTGAAGAAGATGGGGGTGAGGGGTCACTCCCTCCAACAAGCAATCAAGTCCTTTTCAAATGCAGTAGAAGAAAGCAGCAATTGGATTTGTATTGAAAGAAAAGACAACAACTGGGTTGCAAGATGAAGACAGGAGAGTATGGAACTGAGGGGGGTGTATCTGGGACGCCAGGTAGCACCTTTGAGCCCTCTGGAGACGTCGTGGGCTTATTAACGAAACGTCAAACGATGAACCCGATGACATATCTACCTTCCTTGTCAGCACTCCAAGCCCACTGCCAACATTGAGAGTGCCGACTTACCATAGGGATTGAAACATCAAGTCTTAGTAGCTCTACTGAAGATCGTCTTTCACAGGGCGAAGGCAGATGGACCACATTGTCACCCAGTGCCGTGGTCTCAGTCAGAATGTTACCAGGTACAGATCAAAGCCCACAGATTTTTGTGGCTTTGTAAGGCCATGGTTCCTGCAGTCAGTGTTCTCAGTTTCATTCTATTACAAGGTGAATTGAACTAAGGACAAAAGTGGAACTTTAAGATTAATGTTTGCAAACATTGCAAACACTTGAAGAATCCCACTCTCCCTTGGAGGAGTGATTAAAATCAGGGTGGCACAAGGCCAGAACCCAAAGCTTACAAAGACCTTAGAGGGACAGTGGAACCGTGAATCATTATAAATATATAGAGGCGCCAAGCTAAAGATGGGGGCGTATTAAAACTAATTGTTTGAGATTTCCCTAAGGTATCTCTCGGTCAATTTCTGCTGGAGCACTTTCTCCCTAACTTTTCAGCTAACTGCAGTAGAGGAGTTATTATCAGGAACGTTAAGGCCCATTGAGATTTCAGTTTCAAAGACTTAAACCATTTCAAAAGAGAATGAAGATAACCTTTGAAATTACAGCTCCAAACTCATTGAGTGCTTGCGTGTATCATCAACAGCCTTTTCTTGGCATTCCCTCACCTCCTCTCCTTCTCTGACTTTCATGAGCCATGAGCCTGCTGTGGATTAGTGTTTAAGGACCTCATCCCTTGCTCTTTATGAAAGGGAAGTCACTTGAGGATTCACAAACACAAGAAAATCTGCAGATGCTGGAAATTCAGAGCAACACACACAAAATACTGGAGGAACTTAGCAGGCCAGGCAGCATCTATGGGAAAGAGTAAACTCCTGAGGCCTGAAGAAGGGTCTCAGCCTGAAACATTCACAATTTACTCCTGGCCTGCTGAGTTCCTCCAGCATTTTGTGTGTGTCATTTGGGGATTTCAATTTTGCAAATACTGTTTGTTGACATGGCCTTTATTAGATATATATTATCCTTTGTTCTTTTTACTTCAGTTGCACATACCCAATTCACATCTCAATTCTGGCATACACCACTGCTTCCAGACTAATGATATTCCCTCCATGCTGATACAATGTTAGTCATTTCATTCTCCACAAGTGAAATCTCAATTATACCCTCGTCCGTTGTCTTGTTCAGTCATCGCTGAATCTGCCCTGTGCTCCGAATTTCTACCTGCCAGAGGGACTTAATTTGCTTTCGGAAGGAAATGTACATACTTCTGACCTCCCCAGGACACTGAGAGAATTGATACATTAGATTATAAACACTAAAAAAAGTGAAGCCGACCCCTGCAGCACTGGATGGAACAGGATCAGAACTTGTCAGAACTCACTGGGCTGAGACAAAAAGAACAAACATAATTGCTTGGACACTTGAAGTTTTATTTTTAATTTTCCAGGTCATTAAGATTCCAATTGCCCCTTTTCTTTATAATTTCCTCATGTTGTTATGCCCTCATAACCAGAATAAGAGAACTCCAGTGGGGTCCATGAACTTATCAAAATCATGGGCTTCCCTGTCCAATATTATGTGTCCTGAGGAAGGGAACAGCGACCTTCAATTATCTGTCCAACCAGTGGAAACTTAATTTACCCAGGAAATCACAGACAATAGCAACGTGCAAAACACAATATTTTTAACAGAGCAAGGAGCTTCACAGGAATGATTGTCAGATGACCAACCAGAAGCTTGGTCAGAGGTAGATTTAAAAGAATATCTTGAAGGCAGAGAGAGAAGATAAAGCAGCACAAGAGCTTGGAGAAAGATTTTCAGATCTCAGGGCCTCAGGAGCTGATCTGGGGCTGAAATCAAGGTCAGATCTGGGGGTTGTGGGAAGACAGAGATCTCAGAAAGTTACAGGGTTGGAAGATGGTATAGAGATGGGCAAGGGTGAGACGACAGAGAAGTTTGAAAAGAAGGAAGAAAATCTTAAAACAGAAGCTCCTAGATCAAAACAAAATCTTAATGAGTGAAATGATCTGGAGATATTAGATGAGGGTGCATGAGTTATGAATATTGAAAGCTATTCCGTTTGCCCAATAGCTTTGAAGTTTAACCTTAAGGCTTCGGATTTCGTCATTGGACAATAATCTTGTTTTACTGTCATCTGATTTCACTCATTGTTGATCTGCAGAAAAGATCTACGTATCTTTCTGGATATTGAAGTGGGTTCAAATCAAGGTATCTCCCAACTATTGTTTAATGTCAATCTCCTGATCTGAGGTATATGGCTGAAGACATCAGTCATTCACCCAAGGGCAGCAGAAGCCCAGCGTCACTCTAGACACTCAGTTTCACTCTAGGAAATGCCCAGCTGCATTCTGTTCGAGCCAACATTGACCTCTCCAGTGTCGTTCAGAATGTGGCCAACATCCGCCCCAGTCCACCTATCAGGATCGCTCCTCACCCAACATATGACAAGAAGTTCCACTGATCGTAATGCCAGCTGTAGGTAGGCATTGCAATGTCACAGTAAAATGAAGGTTTTGCTCGAAAGTTCTCCGCTCTACTGAATAGCGATGCAGTTTTCCAAGGTGGAAGTAGAACCCCTCAGCACCGAGGGATAGGTGTGGGAAGTGGGATGAAAGACTGCTAACAGTCATGGCCAAAAGGAATGACCACTCTTTGTGTAACAGAGAAGTGTCCAGATAAGCAAGAGCTGGGAGGAAAGGCCACAGCCAGAAATTGGCCTGGTTCTGGGCCTCCTCAAAGATTCAAGACAGCCAGGGAGTTCAGACGTTAGGACGCCTTGACCCAAAACATGATCAGTTCACTTCCCTCTACAGATGCTTTCTGACTCTGAGTTCCTCCAGCTGTTTTTGGCTTGGTTTATTTATGTTGCAGTAAAGGATTCTGTGTTGTTCTTTAATTTTCCACAGTACATTCATTCGTTAATGATGTGGGAGTGAAATCTTGTTCTGGCTCATTTTAGGGGAATATCTCCAGGCAGGATCATCAAAGCTGGAGATGATTTGCTTTGTTTGTTTTTAATTTTTGCTGGGATTGTCACTTCATCCCTTCCTTTACACGCTTACCTGTGGGTCTATACAAATCCTGGATCAATAAATAGATCAGGCAGTAATCTTGGTTATGGCAATATGATTGGAGCTGGAATAAGGTGTCTGTGATCATACAATCCCCAAATAAAGTGTAGCCGGCCCAGGAAGCATTGTCAGTCAATTAGTTTGAAGGGAGGTAAAGACAAATGGGAACAAGAGCTATGGCAACAGGGTCTGCAAATGTGAAGTGAGCTCTAAGAGATTATGAAGATTAAACTCCAGCATTCTATACTTTTATATTATCTTTTACTTTAGTGCTCTTATCTATCGTGTGCACTAGAAGCTAAGAAGTCATTGTGTAGTTTTGTGAAGCGCATTGCTGCATTTGGTTATAGAAACCCCACTGCTTCAAGTGAAAATGATTCTGCAGCATAATGGCTGTTATTATGCTCACTGTTTGCAATTGCAATGAACTGAGGTAGAACTTGGATAACCCATCAAGTGAGATGAGCAAAATGCTCATCATTGATCTTGACAGATCTAAGCCAGTGGCCTTATTCTCTCCAAACCTGGATGCTTAAGGAATACTGAAAAATTAGCTTGCTTGTATATTCAGAGTGTTTGCTTTTTCCTCTAAGAGCATTATTCAACAAATATCATGCACTGATTGTGTATTTTCAAACAATTATGCACCTGTTCATCACCCACCTCCATCTATTTTATCTCACTGACTTCATCCGAAATCCTAATATCCAAACTAGGACTTTTGCAAAACACAAATTTCTGGGAGTACTGATGGATATTTTCTGTCAGACCCTTTTCCTTTATGACAAGTCTCACAATAAACAAAAGATTCCAGGGGCTTAGAAACTTTGTCAAATTGCCCTAGATTTATTTTAGCAATGAAGCCCAGCTACTAGAAGTTGATTGAAATCAATCTAAGTACAATTCTCACAGAGGGAAGTCAGAATAAAGAACAAGCTCAAAAATAAATTAACTGTACACTTGCTCAATTACATATTAGAGTATGGAATAGGTCAAAGATAAAATTCTTCTGCTTGAATACAAAAGAAGATAACATTGTATCTTACTGTTTAAAAAAACTGTAGATATTCAATATTCTGCTTAAATGAATAGAATATTGAAAAGCCATTGTGTTAAAGCCATCCATCTCATCTATTTCCCAGCTTCCATTACGGGAAGCTAAAAGAACTGTGGTGGCCCTAGCATTTGAGCCTGTAGCTGTAGCAAAACGAGTAAGCCGTCCCTTGAGAGGATGAATTGAATGTAATAATGAAAGTAATGATTTGTGTTATTAGCCTGCTGCCTGACCAACAGCAGCCTAAACACAGGCAGCCTCAGTTCAAGTTCTGTTTCTCTACTGAGATGATTCTTCCAAGTGTTAAGCCAATGGTTGTTCGTAATCTATTGTCTCCTTTGGCCTGGACCTGCTGATAGAAGCTGGACATTTCATTTGCACTTTGTCTTTTTCACATTGGTGCTTGTCAATCTTTGCCTGTAAATTGTATAGTTTTTCATAAAATTCTATTGTATTTCTTTTTCTCCTGTAAATGCCTGCAAGAAAATTAATCTCTAGGTAGTGTGTGGTAACATATACATACTTTGATAATAAATTTACTCTGAACTTTAGACTGTAGGAAATTTTAAACAAGGCCCAGAACACTGAAGGTGTTCAACAGGTATCTGTGGGCACAGAAAGAGTTAATGTTTCTGGTTATCAGAATTCAGGGTCATGTGCCAGACTTCACTTTACAAGAATGATAGCCATGCAGAGTCAGATACAGAAGCAAGCCCTTCCAACACATCCATGCCAACCAAGATGCCTGACCACACCAATCCAGTTTTCTTCCATTAGGCCCCTGTTCTTTTTCTATCCAGTCAAGCAATTTTTAAATGCTGTGATTGTACCTGGCTCAACCACCTCCTCTGACAGCTTGTTCGATACACCCATCACCCTCTATGTGAAAATCTTGGCCATGAGACATCCTTTAAGTACTTTCCTCTCAGTTTAAACCTATGCCTTTTGTTTTTCCCTTTGAGAAAGATTGTGGCTATGTGCCCTATTATGCCCCTCATAATTTCATAAACCTCTATCAGATCACCCCTCAGCCTCTTGCACTCCGAGTGAAAACAATTCCAGCCTATCCAAATCTCTCCTTGTAACTAAACCCTCCCATCCAGGCAACATCTCGATCAATCTCTTCTGCACTCCTTCTACTGTGTGTTGACCAGGACAGCACACAACATTTTTAAGAATAGTCCAATGACCATGGCCAGTAGTCCATGAAGCCACCTGAGCAATATAATTCCAAAGCTGTCTCACAATCTGGAATCTCCACAGACCCAGATGAAGTCTAAAATGTAAACTTTAATCCTACCTTGTTTCTTCTAAACTGCCAATACTGTATATTTATAGCCGCTGCACATTGGACTTGGCTCGAACTGAATTTTGGAAGCTCTCTACAATGATCAGCCTCCATTATACAAGGGTAGTGAATGTCAGAGAGAGAAGAACCACCCATCAATGCTACTCAATCAGCAAGCAATTGCAATTATTTTCTCTTGAATTATTATTACCCCTGTGCTACACACTTGCAATACACATGCACACACACGTGTGCACTTACTCAGACATGCACTCATACTCACCCACACACTAATACACACACATATATACCCAAAGACAAACACACATACTGTTGGGTTCCGCTTTAAGGATTATGCATATTTATAAAACCCTTCCTCCCTTTGAGTGTGATGACTGTTCTTGTTTACATAAGAATATACTGCAGTCAACCATTGGGCCAGTCAGGCACAGAGATGCAAGGGACTGCCTGTATTTAGTTTCTCTAATCCTGTTATTTCTATTTATGAATCAATCATTCTCAAGTCCAAGAGCATTAAAGGCAATGGATGGTGAGTCATGTTATCAATGCAATCCTTCCCACGAGAGAGCCTCCAGTTAATGGAAAAGGTTCAAAAGAAAGAGTTTTAGGAAATTGGGAGTTTACAGGATTCTCCTGGGAGAACAGACGGGTCCTCAGTTTGAAGTCTGATTCAAAACGCAACATCTCTGACATTGGAGCCACCCTCAGTCCTGTAGTGTATTTGTAGCCTGGTGACGGTATGTGATGGTATGGGCCAAGTACAGAGAGAGAGAGAGATACTGAAGTGGATCAACAGTTCACTGACTTTATTGGGAACTGTGCAGAAAACAAGGGGAAAAAGAGCAATAAATGTCGGACCAACAGGGCCGTTAACTAGAACTGTCAAACTTAACCTAACACCGATACAGCATCTCTGCCATAGTAGCTTAATACCAAATAAATAATGCTCCTTAACAGTGTCAGACTAAATGGTAGTCTTCTTTCCTGGAACCAAGACAAAGGTAAGCAAGAGGCACTAATATTGCTCTGTTTCTGGTCATATCTTAACAAGAATGGAATAAGAGGATGGGAGTTAAATACCACCACAATGAAACACTAATTGGCAGGAACCCAATCCGCAGCCTGGCAGCGAGGGCACACAAAGCCCGCAGCAGAGTCTGTGGTTGTGTCAGGGCCCCCCGCTCTAGGCACAGCTCCCAAGGTGCCTGAGACCTGCACCTGCCTGAAGTCCTGGATGAAAGACTTGTCCAGGATATCATTACCTGGAACCCAAGATCATTCCTCTGGACCACACCCTGCCCAATCCACATGATAGTGGACCCTGCCCCCCACACAGTGAGATACCAATAGGCGCCACACAGAATAGACCAGGGAACCATCCACAAAGCATGGAGGAGGGGGAGGGGAGGTAACTGGAGCAAGGAGGGAGGTAGCCTCTGGCTTGAGCTGGGAAACATGGAACATGGTGATTCTTCACTGATGATGTTAGGCGCAACCTACACGAGACCCTTTTGATAACCTTCTCCACTACAAATGGTCCCACATAGTGTGGGGCCAACTTGCAGCTCTGAACTTTCAAGAGCAGATCCCTAGATGCCAGCCAGATTTTCGGTCCGATGTGAAAAGCCTTTCAGCCTGCCGTGTGTGTTGTTTCTGAGCTCACAGCAGAGAAACCCTGACTTAGGGGTTGATAATCAATGCAGGGACACAGCTTGACATCCTTATTGCTCAGAAAAAAGAAGCTTGCCCTGCTGGCGAGGTTGATGGATGGATAAATCCTGAGGCCAGTGCCACACGCACAACACGCTGGAGGAACTCAGCAGGTCCGGCAGCATCCGTGTAAAAGAACATTCAACGTTTCGGGCCAAGACCCTTCATCAGGACTGAAGAGGGAGGGGACAGGGGCCTATAAAAAAGGTGGGGGGAGGGTGGGAAGGAGAAGGCTGGTAGGTCCCGTGTGTAAAGCCAGTAGGGGGAAAGGTCAAGGGGTGGGGGAGGGGAAGCAGGGAGGGGATAGGCAGGAAAGGTGAAGAAGGAATAGGGGAAAGCACAATGGGTAGTAGAAGGAGGCGGAACCATGAGGGAGGTGATAGGCAGCTGGAGGAGGGGGCAGAGTGAAACAGGGATAGGGGAAGGGAGGGGGAGGGAATTACTGGAAGTTAGAGAATTCAATGTTCATGCCAAGGGGCTGGAGACTACCCAGACTGTATCTGAGGTGTTGCTCCTCCAACCTGAGTTTGACCTCATGGCAGTAGAGGAGGCCACGTATGGACATATCTGAATGGGAGTGGGAAGCAGAGTTGAAGTGGGTGGCAACCAGGAGATCCTGTCTGTTGTGGCGGACGGAGCGGAGGAGCTCGACGAAGTGGTCCCCCGATCTGCGTCAGGTCTCACTGATGTAGAGGAGGCCGCACTGGGAGCACCGGATGCAATAGGTGACCCCAACAGATTCACAAGTGAAGTGTTGCCACACCTGGAAGGACTGTCTGGGGCCCTGAATAGTGGTGAGAGAGGAGGTGTAGGGACAGGTGTAGCACTTACGCTTACAGGGATAAGTGCCGGGTGGGAGATCCATGGGGAGGGATGTGTGGACCAGGGAGTCATGGAGGGAACGATCCCTGCGGAAGGTGGAGAGGGGTGGAGAGAGAAAGATGTGCTTAGTGGTGGGGTCCTGTTGAAGGTGGCAGAAGTTGCGGAGAATAATGTGCTGGATCCGGAGGCTGGTGGGGTGGTAGGTGAGGACAAGGGGAACTCTGTCCCTGTTGTGGTGACGGGAGGATGGGGTGAGGGCCGAAATGCGGGAAATGGAGGAGATGCGGGAGAGGGCATCATTGATGATGGCAGAAGGGAAACCACGATCCTTAAAGAAAGAGGACATTTGAGATGACCTGGAACTGAAAGCCTCATCCTGGGTGCAGATGCGGCGGAGATGGAGGAACTGGGAATAGGGAATAGCATTTTTGCATGTGACAGGGTGGGAAGAGGTATAGTTGAGGTAGTTATGAGAGTCAGTGGAATTATAAGAGGTGTCAGTGGACAGTCTGTCTCCAGATATGGAGACCGAGAGATTGAGAAAGGGGAGAGAATTGTCCGAGATGGACCAAGTGAATTTGAGGGCTTGGGTGGAAGTTAGGAGCAAAGTTGATGAAATTGACGAGCTCAGCATGGGTGCAGGAAGCAGCACCAATGTAGTCGTCAATGTACCGAAGGAAAAGTTGGGGAGCCGTACCAGAATAGGTTTGGAGCACAGACTGTACCACATAACCAATGAAGAGGCAGGCATAGCTGGGGCTCATGCCAGTGCCTATAGCTACACCCTTGATCTGAAGAAAGTGGGAAGAGCCAAAAGAGAAATTATTAAGTGTGAGTACCAGTTCCGCCAACCGGTGGAGGTTGGTGGTGGAGGGGAACTGGTGAGGTCTATTGTCCAGAAAGTAGCGGAGGGCTTTGAGGCCGTCTTGATGGGGAATGGAAGTGTATAAGGATTGGACATCCATAGTGAAAATGAAGCGGTCTGGACTGGGGAACTGGAAGTTATTGAAGAGGTGGAGGGCATGGGATGTATTCTGGATGTAGGTGGAGAGGGACTGAACTATGGGTGACGAAATGGAGTCCAGGTAGGCAGATACAAGTTCGGTGGGGCAGAAGCAGGCAGAAACTATGGGTCTACCAGGACAGTCAGGCTTGTGGATCTTGGGGTGGAGGTAAAACTGAGCGTGCGGGGTGTGGGAATTATGAGTTCTGCGGCTGAGGATGGAAGGTCTCTGGAGTTGATAAGAACAGTGATGGTATGGGAGACAATGGTTTCATGTTTTTTGGTGGGGTCCTGTTCCAGGGGTAAGTAACAGGAAGTGTCAGAGAGCTGCCGTTGGGCCTCAGTGAGGTAGAGGTCCTTCCGCCAGACTACTACGGCACCACCTTTGTCAGTGGGTTTGATGGTGAGGTTGGGATTAGTGCGGAGAGAGTGGAGGGCAGTGCGTTCAGAGGGAGTGAGGTTGGAACAGGAGAGAGGAGTGGTGAAGTTGAGATGGTTGTTGTCTCGGCGACAGTTGGAGGTGAAGAGATCGAGTGTGGGTAGAAGGCCCGGGTGGGGTGTCCAGGTGGAGGAGGAGGGTTGAAGATGGGAGAAGGGGTCATCAGTAGGGGGAGGGGAATCCTTGCCAAAGAAGTAGGCTCAGAGACGTAGGCAACGGAAGAATAGTTCAGCATCATGGCGGGCACGGAACTCACTGAGGTGTGGATGGAGGGGGGCAAAAGTGAGGCCCTTGCTAAGGACAGAACATTCTGTCTCAGAGAGGGGAAGATCAGAGGGGATGGTGAAGACACGGCAAGGTTTGGGGCTGGGGTCAGAGGAGGGTAAAGAGTGAGAGGTCTCAGGAGGGAGGGTTGGTTGGGATGTTCAGGGAGAGTGGTGTTAGAGGAGGATAAGAGATCAGAGGAATGAAGGGGGGATGAGGGGTAGAGGGAAGGTTGGGAGTCACGGGGAGGAAAGAGGGTAGTGGAGGAATAAGACGAGTGATAGGACCCAGCAGCAGTAAGAGCAGTCCCAGTCCGGAGAGGGTCAGGACCTCGGTCTGAGCTGGGGGTGGCGGAGCCTGTGGCCTGCAGGGCGTCAGAACTGAGGCCCGAGTCGGAGGCGAGTGAGTCCATGGCCCGCTGGGGGCTGGTGCCCACGTCTGGGAGGCCGTGGTTCCCGTTGGGGTCAGAGTCAGAGGCAAATGGGTCTTCAGCCTGCAGAAGGCCTGAGAAGTCGAGGTTCGAGGGGTCGGGGTCTGGGCCGGAGGCGATCATCGTCATGGGCTCCAGGCGGGCGAGCTTATGGTCCTTCTTGGACACTAGGAAGGAGAAGAAACGGCGGTTGGAGGTGTGAATCCAGCGAAGAATGAAGTGTAGGAGAGGTCCATGACAGACGGTGGAGAGCGAGGCCCAGAGTGGTGGCCGAGAGAGGGATAGGGTCCGTAGGTTCTCCACATAGCAGTGAGAATCCGGCGGGAGCAACGGAGGGAGCAGCAGTCAATAAAATGGAGGTACCTAGGATCCTTGCTGGGCCCGGAACTTGGAGGCCTGGAACCGGAGCTGGAATCCCTGCGGTACAAGATGGCGGTCGAGACACGTTCCCAGGAAGGAGATGTGGCTGTGGTAGCGTGTCTAGGTCAGGATGTGGTCGAAGAGTCAGAGAGAGGCAGAGATCACAGAGGGGGAGCAGTAAGAGAGGGTCTCACTGAACTCCCATCGAAGAGAAGATTTAAACTTCTTCAGGGTAGGCATACCTCGAAGAGACTTAGCAGCGGAGTAGCGAATGGTAAACACAAAATACTCTGCAGATGCTGGGGTCAAAGCAACATGCACAACTCGCTGGAGGAACTCAGCAGGTCGGGCA
The DNA here is from genome assembly GCF_030028105.1 of Mobula birostris. Taxonomy (NCBI): domain Eukaryota; kingdom Metazoa; phylum Chordata; class Chondrichthyes; order Myliobatiformes; family Myliobatidae; genus Mobula; species Mobula birostris. The sequence goes on from NC_092387.1 coordinate 42,950,302, forward strand.
GCATCCGTGGAAACGAACAGTCAACGTTTCGGGGCTAGATCCTTCATCAGAACTGAAGAGGGAGGGGGCTGGGGCTCTAGTCCGCCACAACAGACAGGATTTCCCGGTTGCTACCCACTTCAACTCTGCTTCACATTCCCATTCGGATATGTATGTAAATAAAGTATGGACATATAATGTGTATGTCCAAACATGGCCTCCTCTACTGCCATGATGAGGCCAAACCCATGTTGGAGGAGCTACACCTCATATACCGTCTGGGTAGTCTCCAGCCCCTTGGTATGAACATTGAATTCTCCAACTTCTGGTAATTCCTTCCCCCGTCCCAGTTTCACTCTGCCCCCTCCCCCAGCTGCCTATCACCTCCCTCATGATTCCGCCTCCTTCTACGACCCATTGTGCTTTCCCTTATTCCTTCTTCACCTTTCCTGCCTATCCCCTCCCTGCTTCCCCTCCCCCATCCCTTGTTCATTTCCACGGATGCTGCCTGACCTGCTGATTTCCTCCAACGTATTGTGCGTGTTGCTTTGACCACAGCATCTGCAGAGTATTTTGTGTTTACTGAGGCCAACGCCTCCTTCAAGACAAGAAACAGAAAAGAGCTGGCCCTGGAGAGAAGTCATACTGGGTCAGAGGTCAATGGTTTAGACATATGGCCGGTGTGGAGGTAGGAAAATGGCTTTATTTTTACTGAAGGCCTGAAGAAAGTGAGCACATTCAACTGGAATGCCAGACAGGCCCACACGAGCAGTTGATATAGAAGGGGACTTGCGGACAGCAGTTTGAGCTGGACACAGACAGGTAGTAGACATGCCGGTCCCTACTCTTGGAGAAATCAATCCATGGGTTTTATCAAGATAACCAGGGAAGGCCAAGAACCAGCAAAGCGGCAGATCAAGCAAAACAACAAGAGAGAAGGAGAGCTGTTCTGTATGGTTGATTTATAGCACAAGTCAGAGCGCCTTTGTGAAATGGTGAATCTTGCTGATGGATAGAGGCTGACAATCCATAGCCGTGACGCCAATATTTTCACTCAATTGCTGAGACAGAAATCTCCATTTTTGAGCCAGAGATATATCCATGAGATTCCCGTTCCACCCTGTCTCCACCACAAGTGTGCGGAACTTTACTACATTGTCCCTCACTATGGCTCTACCTTGGCACAGGTCTAGGAGTCAGTGGGCAGCCTCCTGAACCCATTCTGGAAGGTCAAAATTCTCTTGAACTTGACAATAAATTGCCAAGGTGACTGGGCTATGGGGGAACCTTGTACCCATAGAGTGTTGTAGAGAGTACCCGCCGAGTGGGGTCCATCTGAGAGATTCACCAAGTACGGCAGTTCATGCAGATTATCACTGAACCGAGCAGGCTAGGCTTGGAAAATCCCTGCAGGCGTCGTGGTCACCAGAGTATCTGCCTGGTGGAAGGATACTCGGTTTTGGTCCGGACTCGGTTACAGGAGTCGGAGCATTAGTGGCCGAAGTTGAAGAGGTGAATCTGGGAGATGCTGGGAGTAAGACGGGCATAGCTAAAGTTGCAAGAGCAGTAGTGGCTGTACATGATTATGGCTGTCAGAAGTGAGCTGCTGAACCATGGCACTGAGTGCAATAATCACTGCCACCTGATTCTGCCTGTCTGCAATGAGTAGCTGAATTGTCACTCTAAGGGCTGACACCTGTCCTTCCCGATGGGACTGGGCTTGCTGCTCTGAAAGTAGCTGTCACACTATGTGATAGACGTCAGCCAATCCAGCTTCTACTGATTTTAGTTTCCTATCCACAAACTTCAGTTTGGATTGGGCTTGTCAATCTGAGAGTATCTGTCGCACTGCTACAGCTACTTCTCTCAATGCAGCTTCAATTGACTGTAACTTATCTCCTATCTAGTCCATGAATGTCAGGGCCGAGGTCAGCTGTTCTCTTTTTACTGGGTCCATTTTCTGTCACTGAGACTTGCAGACAGCCTATATGGTTATGGCCCAAGTGTGGGGGGGGGAGAGGGGGGGAGAGGGGGGGAGAAAGAGAGAGAGACTGACTGACTGACTGACTGAAGTTAATCAACAGTTCACTAACTTTAATGGAAGCTGTGTAGAAAATAAGAGAAAAAAAAACAATAAATGCTCGGCCAACAGGGCCGTTAACTAGAACTGGCAAACTAAAGGTAATGACGATACAGTGGCTCGGCCGGAGTAGCTTAATACTAAATAAATACCACCCCTTAACCGCGTCAGTCTAAACTGTAGTTTTCTTTCCCAGAACCAGCACGAGGGTAAGTAAGGAGCACTGACATTGCTCTGCTTTTGGTCAAGTCTCGACAAGAATGGAACAAGAGGAAGGGAGTACAATACCACCACAATGAAACACTAATTGACTGGAATGTGCACATTCATGAATGTATTTTCCAAACCCCTTCCACAGCCTGCCTGACAGAGTGCACAGACGCCACGGCAGAGTCCACGGTTGTGCTCCTGGATTTTTAAAAATCTATCTATTTTAAGCTTTCCACATTATAAAGTGATCTTTGATGCAGTCTCTCGTTGTTGAATGAGATGTCCATGATCTTCCAGACTGTGGGCCCAGTTCCCCAGTCTCTCTCTCTCTTTCGGCAACACAATATGAGCAGCATCCAAGAGTTGTGTTTATTAAGAACAGAACTTCACAAAACTTCATGCCATGGTTGATGTGTAGCTTGCTGCACTTTGTCTCCAGAGTCTCTGGGACTCAAGTGATGGATGTTCTTCTCTTTCCTATCCTCCCAATAATTTGTGAAATTCACTGTCACCCTCTAAGGCATAGTTGACCATTTTAGTAACTGAGGAAAAGGGAGGCGGTAAATCAAAATTTCAAACCCAGTAAAAACTGATGGTCTAGTGTGTAGCAGTGTTCCCTGCCCTCCTAAATGTCTCTGAACCTGGTCGGCATAGAGCAGGCACTCCAAGACACTGGGAAGATAACCTCCAATAATGTCTCCACAAAATCCTCCAACTGACATCAGGATCCTCTCCCAGGCTAACATCTCAGCATTGCACTCAATTAACTCTAAAGTACAGCCCACATCATTCGCATGCCCAACTACAGACCCCCAAAATCAACACTCCAATACAAACATTATTGGGTGAGGATATGCTCAGAGCAACTTACCTACTGACTCCAATGAATCCTTGCCCATTGACAACCAAAAATGAAGCAGAAGTACTCAGGATAGAACTAAGAAGCTCAAAACCATGTATTGGGAGTGTGTAAAAAGCCTGGTAAACGGCAAAAGAGGCTGCACACCACCCAGCTGTCGTATCAGCTATCTATTGCCCCATCTGTGGAAGATTTTGTGGCTAAGCCAGAGTGGAAGCAAATCATCCTCAATTCCCGGGATTCACCAAATAAGAGTAGCCTACATTCCTCTTCCGTCTGGATGTTGAGCACAGTCATAAGGACCTTAGGTCAGTAGTCCCCAACCACTGGGCTGCAAAGCATGTGCTACCGGGCCGTGAGGAAACGATATAAGTCAGCTGCACCTTTCCTCTTTCCCTGTCATGCACTGTTGAACATAGGGTTGCCAACTGTCCCGTATTTGCCGGGACATCCAGTATATTGGACTAAATTGGTTTGTCCCATACGGTACTGCCCTTGTCCCGTATTTCCCCCGCTAAGGTAGAGCGTTCCTATGAAACCTTTCATGCCGAAATGGTGTGAAGCATAGAAGCAATTACCATTAACTTATATGGGAAAAGTTTTTGAGCGCTCTCAGACCCAAAAAATAACCTAACAAATCATACCAAATAACAAATAAAACCGAAAATAAATAACACTAACATATAGTAAAAGCAGGAATGATATGATAAATACACAGCCTATATAAAGTAGAAATAATGTATGTACAGTATAGTCGGGAAGATGAAGGCAAAACCGATTTGTGGGGAAAAAAATCGGCATGTACATGCATGTGCACAACACATGCGCACGTCACACATGCGCACGTCACACATGCGCACACAGGTGCCCGTGCAAGGCTTCATGGTCATGGTAGTCTATCCTGGGGTAAAGTGTCCCGGGATTTGACTATGAATGCAGCAGGCCAGGCAGCATCTCTGGGAGGCGGTACAGTCGACGTTTTGGGCCGAGACCCTTCGTCAGAACTGAAATTCCAGCATCTGCAGATTTCCTTGTGTTTCCGGGATTTGACTGCTACTTTTGTCCCTTATTTGGGAGTGAGAAAGTTGGCAACCCTAACTGTAAAAGACATGTTGAGGTGAATTTAACCCTACTTGAATCCCCCCCCACCCCCACCCCCCACGGTCGGCCGGTCCGCAAGAATATTGTCAATATTAATCCGGTCCGCTGTGCAAAAAAGGTTGGGGATCCCTGCCTTAGGTGACCTTTTCACTCTGCCTTGATTTTGCAGAGGTCCAGTTGCTTATTTACCCTTGTCTTTGCTACCTGAATGATCATACTGGATTAGGCTAGCTTTCCTTTGTATTCCTTTCACAAGCATCCGATCCCTTCACCATCAACAAAAAGTTGCAGCAGTGTGTACTATCTACAAGATGCACTGCAACAACACACCAAAGTTCCTAGGGCAGCACCTTCCAGACCCACGACCACTACCATCTAGAAGGACAAGAACAGCAGATACCTGGGAACACCACCACTTGGAAATCCCCCTCCAAGTCACTCACCATCCTGACTTGGAAACATATCGCATTCCTTCATTGCTGCTCAGTCAAAATCATGGAATTCCCTCCCTAACAGCACTGTGGTTATACCTACACATCAGGGACTGTAGCAGTTCAAGAAGGCAGCTCATCACCATCTTCTCAAGGGCAACTAGGGATGGGCAATACATGCTGGCTGAGCTGGCGACACCCACATCCCTTAAATGAATAAATTTAAAAAAAAGAATTCTGAGCAACATGCAACTGAAACACTCATAGTTACTGCACAAAAAAAGCTACATCAATGGTAATTCTTGTATCTTGTATCAGTTCTGCAGTCCCTTCCCCAGGTAATTACAAAACTAAAGAGCCTTATCGTAGTCAACAAAAGCAACTCAATATGGCCTTTTTATTTATTCAAGAGATAAGATCTTCATGGGCTGAAGCAGCATTTAGTTCACTGTTCCTAAGTGCTGTTGCGAAGGTGCTGGTGAGCTGCATTCTTGAATTGCTGCAGTCCCTGAGGTGTAGATATGCCCACAATACCATTAAGGAGGAAGCTCCAGGCTGTTGAGCCAGATGATAAAGTAGCAGCGTTCTGTTTCCAAGTCAGAGTGGAATATAGCTTTGAGAGTGTCTTCCAGGAGATGGTGTTCAGCTTTTGCAGTCCTTGGATTTGGAAGGTGCTGTCTGAGGTCTTGATGAGTTCTTGCAGGACATCATGTAGAAATTTAGTAGGGTCTTTGCAAATGGAAGAGATTTGGTATGTCTTGAAAGGTTCGAGCAAATTTCTACAGCTATACAAACAAGAGAAAATCTGCTGATGCTGGAAATCAAAGCAACGCTCACAGGATCCCAGCAGGCCAGGCAGAATGTATGAAAAAGTGTAAATATTCAATGTTTTGGGATGAAACCCTTAATCAGGATGAAGGGTCTCAGCCCAAAACATTAACTGTTTATTCTTTTCCATAGATGGTGTCTGGCCTGCTGATTTCCTCCAGTATTTTGTATGTGTTGCTTCCACAGATTAACCATGGAAAGCATTCTGACTGGCTGCATCATTCCTTGGTATGGAGGCTCCAGTGCACAGGATCAGAAAAAGCTGCAGAGGGTTGTAGAATCAATCATGGCCACTACCCTCTCCGCACTGAGGGCATCCTCAAAAGGCAATGTCTCAAGAAGGTAGCATCCATCGTTAAAAACCCTCACCATCCAAGACATGACCTTTTCACATTAGTGCCATCAGGGAGGAGATCCAGGAGCCTGTCGAAGAACACTCAACATTTTAAGAACAGCTTCTTCCCCTCTGCCATCAGATTTCTGAATAGACAATGAACCCATGAACACTAAAGCACTCTTTACTCTCTGTTTGTATTATTTATTTATGTTTAACTACTTATTTTAACTAATAATCACTTTTTATGTATTACTGCCGCAAAACAACAAATCTCACAGTGATAGTAAACCTGATTCTGTAGATAGTACAAAGTGCTGTTACTGTACATCAGTCACGGATTGAGTAAATGAGTGTGGATGGTGTCCCTATCGTGTGAGCTGCTTTGCACAGTATGATGCCAAGCTTCTTGAATGTTGTTGAAGCTACTCTCACCCGGGCAAGTGAAGAGTTTTCTACCACACGCCAGGATTGAGCTTTGTAGCTGGTGGACGGCTTTGGGGGTTAGGAAGTGGGTCACTCACTGGAGGATTCCTAGCCACTGACCTGGTCGTGTAGCCACATTGTTTCTGGGGCTACTCCAGTTCAGTTTCTGGTGAATGATAACCCCCAGGATGTTGATAGTGGGCGATTCAGTGATGGGAATAATATTGAATGTCAGAGGGTGATAGGTCGAATTTTTGCAGATATCATCATTGCCTGCTATGTGTGTCATGCAAATGTTACTTGCCAATATCAGCCCAGGCTTGGATATTGTCCAGGTCTTGCTGCATTTTGTTGTGGACCACGTCATTAGCTGAGGAACCATGTAGGATGCTCAACAATGTGCAACCATCAGCAAACATCCATTATGGCTGAAGGAAAGTCAATGATAACGTATTGGGATGAGGGCACAGCCCTGAGAAACTCTCACAGAGATGACTGATCTAGCACCACCATCTTCATTTATGCTAGGCATGATCGGCACTCATTCAAATAGTGCCTCTATGTCAGGGGTAGTTAATTGCACTTCATCTCTGGAATTCAGGTCTTTTGGTCCATGTTTGGACCACGGCTGTAATGAGGTCAGGATCTGTGTGATTTTGGTGGAACACAAGCTGATTCTCTGAGCAGGTTGTTGCTGTCTAAGATATGGATATGTACATGCATGGGAAGGATATGAAGGGTATAATCTGGGTGCAGGTCAATGGGACGAGGCAATTTAAATGATTTGGTGTGGACTAGATGGGCTGAAGGGCCTGTTTCTGTGCTGTATTTTTCTCTGACTGTATGACTCTAAGTGTCGGTTGATAGCATTATTGATGATCCCTTTTATCGCATCACTGTAGATTAATGGGGTGATAACTTGCCAGGTTGTTTCTAATGATTATAGCTTACAACTATTCACAAAAAAATTCAAGTGGGGTTTGTCTGAGATTGTCCCAGACACCTGTCCTTAGTCTTAGGACCTCCATCCATATTCCAAATCCTGTGCCCACACCCGGTTGCTAATCCATTGATGGATACCTATGATCAGATCAGACTGCTCCCCAGAGTCAAACTCTTGTCTGCAGAAGCAGACATGAAACCCCCGGCATAGACCTCAGATCCAGATCAATTCCCAGACCCAGACCCCAACCTCAGGCCTAGTCCTAGTTCCAGACGTCTGACCCAAAAACCAGACACAAGCCCTTGTCCAAAAACAAATACCTCCATGCCACAACAAATCCCTATACCTAAACATCCAACCCAACAGAGACATACCTTCTTTCCCCAGGTCTATTCGCTAGACCCAAGACCCCTTTCTCCACATTCATTTCCATTTCCAGCTCCCTGCCTTTGTCAGGCTCAGAATCCTTTCTCAAATAGATACATAGATGCAGAAAGGAAAGCAAATATGTGCAAATTAAAAGGAAACCCACGAAAATAGTCTTGGTTACTACCAGAGTCACATACACTTTGATATAGGATCATCAAATCTAGGGAGCAGGATCAAAGATCAGTGTCAGAGAAATGGGTTTCAGTTCGTGGGACACTGGCACAGGGGCAATGTTCTGTTGGGCTTCATTTTAATCAGACTGGAATTAATCTCCTAAATTAGGGGTGAGGATAAAACCATACTGGTCGCGGTTTTTAGGGAGAAAGGATGGGGACATTACTGATGAGTTGATATTTGGAAAGTTAAAGAGGATGGACAAGAGATAATGTATGGTTGCAAAATGTTAAAGTCAGAACAGGGATATATGATAAAAAAACAAAATAGATGATTCTTTATATTAAATGTAAAACACACAAAATGCTGAAGCAACTCAACAGGTCAAGCAGCATCTATGGAGAGAAATAAAGAGAATAAGGTAAATGATTCCTCTATCTACAAACATTTGTAGATGCTGTCTGGTCTGCTGAGTTCCAACAGCATTTTGTGTGTGTTATTCTGGATTTCCAGCACATGCAGAATCTCTTGTGCTCATGATTCTTTGTATTATTGCATATAGCATTCATGACAAAGTCGATGAATTAATGATTCCAATAGAATAGAAACGATCTAATAACCATTAAGGAGACATGGTTGCAATTAGATGAAGGTTGCATATTCCAGGATACGTAACGTTTAGAAAAAATAGGAAATGGAGAAGGAAGAGAGGTGGCTTCGATAACAAAGAATGGGATAAAGGCAGCAGAGAGAACTGATCATTGCTTGGAAAGCATAAGTATGATTTGTATATAGGCTTCCAAGCAATCATGGTAATGCAATATAAGTCAGGAAATAGGAGGAGAATGCTAATTCAATATTCTTGGGAGACCTTAAATTACATTTACACTGGGAAAATTAAATTAGCCATATTAATAAGTAGGAAAAAATTATGGAATGTGTATGAGATAGTTTTCTAGATTAGTATTTTCAGTAAATGATAAGGGGACAGATGATTTTAATATAGTGCAGTAAACTGGGATTAACTAATAATTGACTTGTTAAAGACCCATTAGGAATAAGTGATCAAAATACACTAAATTTCTTTATAAAGATTGAAATTAATATCACCGAATGAGAAACTAAGGACTTAGAGGAATGAGAAATGAATTGGCTACGGTAGACTAGGAAACTACATTAAAAGATATGACTGTTATGGGAATAATACAGTGAACTTTTAATGAGTTAATATATAGCTTACAAGTTATACAATGGAAGGTTATGAAGAATTAGTGCATAGGTTACAAGTCAAATTGGTAGGTACAGATCTAATAAACAAGAAAGAGGGAGGGGAGAGAGAATGAAAGAAAGAAAGAAAGGAAGGAAGGGAGGGAGGGAGGGACGGACGAACGGATAGGGAAACAGAGTCCAGCCAATCTGACATCCGTAGTAGGAACATGTTTGAATCTATTATTAAAGAAGAGATAGCAGGCACTAAGAGAATAACAATAGAGTTAGGCAGTGTCACTGTAAGTTTATGTAAGAAGATAAACAGTTAACCAAAGTTTTTTTACAAAGTAACTAGCAGTAATGATAATGGATGTGATGTGCTTTGACCTCTAAAAACCCATTGCTTTGCTGGATATTATGTGCTCTGTTTTCATTAACTAAAATCAGAGCACAAACAGTTATGAGTAATGGGTTGGAGTGAGGGTTGATGAATTGAAAGAAGCTAAAAAATCTGAATAAACTAAGTAACACACACAAATTGCTGGAGGAACTCAGCGGGTCAGACAGCATCTATGGAAAGGAATAAAGAGTCAACATCTCAGCCCATCATAGATGCTGCCTGACCTACGGAATTCCTCCAGCATTTGGTTTGTTTTACTGGGGATTTCCACATCTGCAGAATTCTTGTGCCTGAATAAACTGGCAATTTTTGTCTTGTGATACTGTAACATAGTGGTTACTGGAGGAAGTGGTCCTAGGATCTCTGCTGTTCACTGTTTTGATGAATTATATGCACAAGGGGACATATTAAAGTCTGTTAATGATACAGACTAGGTGGCAATGTTGATTATGAGGAAGGAGCAGAGAGGTTGTGAATGGGTCAGGACATAACAAGTGGAATATAGCATGGAAAGATATATCCACTTTGGTGGATAAATTAGAAGATGCATATTTTTATAATGATATGAGAATTGTTGAGGAAACAAGTAGGCGGCAAAAGGACTTAGACAGATTAGGAGAATGGGCAAGAAAGTGACAAATGAAAAACAATGTTGCAGGTCATGCACTTTGGTAGTAGAAATATATGTGCAGACTATTTTCTAAAAGGAGAAAATCTAAAATCTGAGATGCCATGGGACTTAGGAGTCCTTGTACGGAACATCCTAAAGGTTAACTTGCAGGTTGAGTTGGTGTTGAGGAAGGCATATGCGATGTTCGCATTCATTTCAAGAGGTCTAGAATACAAGAGCAGGGATGTGATGCTGAGGCTTTATAAGGCCTAGGCCTCGCCTAGTGTATTGTGAACAGTTTTGGGCCCCTCATCTAAGAAAAGTTGTGATGACATTGGAGGGGGTCCAGAGGCAGTTCACAGCGATAGTTCCGAGAATGATGGCTCCGGGTTTGTACTCGCTGGAATTTAGAAAGATGTGGAAGGATCTCATTGAAACCTTTCGAGTATTGAAAGGCCTAGACAGAGTAGATGTGGAAAGGATATTTCCCATGGTGGGGGAGTCTATGACAAGAGGGCACAGCCTCAGGATAGAGGGTTGTCCATTTAAAAAAGAGATGCAGAGAAATTTCTTTGGCCAAGGCGTGGTGAATTTGTGGAATTTGTTACCACTGGCAGCTGTGGAGGCCAGATTGTTGGATGTATTTAAGGCAGAACACGATAGGTTCTTGATTGGACACGGCATCAAAGGTTATGGGGAGAAGGCTGGGAACTGGTGTTGAGGAGGAGAAAAAAAGGATCAGACATGATTTTTGGGCCAAATGACCTGATTCTGCTCACATGTCTTATGGTCTTATGGAAAAGTGTTGGCATTCAGCTGACCTGGGTGATCTTTTGCATGAGTCACAAATTATTAGCATGCAGGAATATCAAGCCATTAGGAAGCCAAATTGTTTGTTAGTTATCATTGCAAGAGAATTTGAGTACAAATGGAATTATAAAGGACCCATATGAGACCACATCTGGAATGCTGCATATGATCCTAATCTCCCTAACCAGGAAAGAATATGCTTATGTTTAAAATCATGCAATGAAGTTTGACCATATTGATTCCTGGCATGGAGAAGACTAGTCGAATGTGGAGTGATTAAGCAGTTAAGGTTTAGAATTACTATATCATTAACTTTTTATTTGATCTGGTCATTACTGCAAGGTGGCCATTATTTGCCCTAGAGAAGGCGTTTTTTTTTATCCTATGTTCTTTCATGAATTGTTGCCATCCTTTTGGTACAGGTAAACCAACACTTTGGTTGTGTAGGGAACACCAAGGAACCTGTCCTCAGATCCAAAACGCTATCCCTAGAACAAGACCTCTGTTACCAGTCATCAATTTAAGATTAGGACCAATATTCCAAAACCCTGATAGCTGTCCCGCAGATGCAGACCCTTGACCACTGACTCAATATGAATCTGAAGATCAAGACCCCTCTCGACACACTCAGGTCCCAGTCCTGAGATCCATAACGTTTTTAGCAAAAGTTTCCTTTCTTGAGATCCCAGTCCCCAGCTCTGAATCCCTGTCTGCTCCCCTGACCCTAATGTTTCTATCATTTGTTCCCTGTCTCTAAGCCAAGTGTCAAAAGCCTGACCGTTTGTTGATCCCAAAAATACACTCATGGTTATTTCCCAGAAACTCTGAGAGCTGATTGGATGAAGTATAAGACATGTGATTATCTGAACTGCATCTGATTGATGAGCTGACTGTGTTGCTGGAATTTAAACTAAAGCCCATCGTTCCCCAATGTACTTGCTGCCTCTTTAGCTGTTTAGGCTAAATCAATCTATTGTTTCCTTTGCAAACGGAGCAAATCAAAATAAAAATAATTTGTAAAAATGCATTAAAATAGCAAGATGGCAAGGTTAGCTTATACCACCTTAAGCACACAGAACAACCACAATACATTAATATTTCTCTGTCCGCCAGAAATGCTTTTCATTTTTGTGAAACAGCAGCAATATTTCTATCTGTTTCTCTAAGCAGCTTTTTGCACTCTCACACTTTCATCCCTAATTGTCTCATTCTGCCTGCGAATCGATTAACTTCTCTTTCACTTCATCCACCGCCCAGTTCCCACTCCACACGAACCCTCTGCACCACCCTCCCAACCCCCCACCAATCTTCCCTGCAATGCAGATGACTCCTGTTCAGCACCTCCATCACTCATAGATCCCTGTGAGATCTGGTTTGTACATTTGCACATCACACCGATAGAATGTTTCCTTTTGCATTTGTTCAAAGCATAACAATTAGTGAGACAATGATGAATAGAATACACCCTGCCCATTGTGCGGAGGTGGAGCAAACATGCCGGTAATAAATTCCCACGGACATATCTTATTCCATCAAACTTTACAACAGATGTTCGCAAGTGGATATGTGAGACTTGCGATTCGGGGCACATTATTAAAGCCTGTTTTTCTCAGGCAGGAGGAAAGACGTTCACTACAGATAGATAATGCCTGAAGTGGAGGTGGAGTGAGCTGGTCGAGTTCGGGAAATTGTGACGGAATGACAAAGTACAAACGGATGGGGGATTACACGTCAGAGTGTGGGACAGTGGAGAGTTACTGATGGGCCAAGTGAGGAGAGAAGCAACAAAGCATAGGGTAATAGGAGTGAGAGAATTAATTATGGGAGGTAGGGAATTACAGAGTGATCTCCAGGAGGTGGCAAAGGAGAGTGAAGCGACAGAGTGAAGACCAATGGGGAATGAATGTCCAAGTGAAGCCAGTGGGGAGTGAACATCAGAGTGAAGTGTATTGGGGAGTGAACATCAGAGTGAGGTGCATTAGGGAATGAACATCAGAGTGAGGTGTACTGGGGAGTGAGCATCAGAGTGAGGTGTATTGGGGAGTGAACATCAGAGTGAGGTGTACTGGGGAGTGAACATCAGAGTGAGGTGTATTAGGGAGTGAACATCAGAGTGAGGTGTACTGGGGAGTGAGCATCAGAGTGAAGTGTACTGGGGAGTGAACATCAGAGTGAGATGTACTGGGGAGTGAACATCAGAGTGAGGTGTATTGGGGAGTGAACATCAGAGTGAGGTGTATTAGGGAGTGAACATCAGAGTGAGGTGTACTGGGGAGTGAGCATCAGAGTGAAGTGTACTGGGGAGTGAACATCAGAGTGAGATGTACTGGGGAGTGAACATCAGAGTGAGGTGTATTGGGGAGTGAACATCAGAGTGAGGTGTATTAGGGAGTGAACATCAGAGTGAGGTGTACTGGGGAGTGAGCATCAGAGTGAAGTGTACTGGGGAGTGAACATCAGAGTGAGGTGTACTGGGGAGTGAACATCAGAGTGAGGTGTATTGGCGAGTGAACATCAGAGTGAAGTGTACTGGGGAGTAAACATCAGAGTAAGGTGTATTAGGGAGTGAACATCAGAGTGAGGTGTACTGGGGAGTAAGCATCAGAGTGAGGTGTACTGGGGAGTGAACATCAGAGTGAGGTGTATTGGCGAGTGAACATCAGAGTGAAGTGTACTGGGGAGTGAGCATCAGAGTGAGGTGTATTGGCGAGTGAACATCAGAGTGAGGTGTATTGGGGAGTGAACATCAGAGTGAGGTGTACTGGGTGTGAACAGCAGTTGAGGAGAAATAGGGAGTTGTGGTAACTTCTACTTTGAAAAAGGCACACTCAACAACTTCATGCCCAAAGAAAACAACATTATTTTGAACATCAAAACCGTTATGTATATACAGTGGCTTTCACAACCCGTACAACATGACAGGGACACTATATACAAAGCGGAAGTAAAAAGAATAGAAGTTAAACCCCCCACCCCCATTATCCTATTTAGTATTAACTTACTTCTAATAATGCTCACATTATAACGCTTCTCCCCCTTTAATATCCAACATTCCCCAAATGTAAAAAACTAGGAAATAAAAACAGTAGTGTTACTAACTTGCGTACCTATGAAAACTTATACTAGTAGCTCAGCAACACACATCAAAGTTGCTGGTGAACGCAGCAGGCCAGGCAGCATCTCTAGGAAGAGGTACAGTTGACATTTCAGGCCGAGACCCTTCGTCAGGACTAACTGAAGGAAGAGTGAGTAAGGGATTTGAAAGTTGGAGGGGGACGGGGAGATCCAAAATGATAGGAGAAGACAGAAGGGGGAGGGATGGAGCCAAGAGCTGGACAGTTGATTGGCAAAAGGGATATGAGAGGATCATGGGACAGGAGGCCTAGGGAGAAAGACAAGGGGGGGGGGGACCCAGAGGATGGGCAAATGGTATATTCAGAGGGACAGAGGGAGAAAAAGGAGAGTGAGAGAAAGAATGTGTGTATAAAAATAAATAACAGATGGGGTACGAGGGGGAGTTGGGGCATTAGCGGAAGTTAGAGAAGTCGATGTTCATGCCATCAGACGGAATATAAGGTGTTGTTCCTCCAACCTGAGTGTGGCTTCATCTTTACAGTAGAGGAGGCCATGGATAGACATATCAGAATGGGAATGGGATGTGGAATTAAAATGTGTGGCCACTGGGAGATCCTGCTTTCTCTGGCGGACAGAGCGTAGGTGTTCAGCAAAGCGGTCTCCCAGTCTGCGTCGGGTGTCGCCAATATATAAAAGGCCACATCGGGAGCACCGGACACAGTATATCACCCCAGCCGACTCACAGGTGAAGTGTCACCTCACCTGGAAGGACTGTTTGGGGCCCTGAATGGTGGTAAGGGCGGAAGTGTAAGGGCATGTGTAGCACTTGTTCCACTTATACGGATAAGTGCCAGGAGGGAGATCAGTGGGGAGGGATGGGGGGGACAAATGGACAAGGGAGTCGCGTAGGGAGCGATCCCTGCGGAATGCAGAGAGAGGGGGGGAGGGAAAGATGTGCTTAGTGGTGGGATCCCGTTGGAGGTGGCGGAAGTTACGGAGAATAATATGTTGGACCCGGAGGCTGGTGGGGTGGTAGGTGAGGGCCAGGGGAACCCTATTCCTAGTGGGGTGGCGGGAGGATGGAGTGAGAGCAGATGTACGTGAAATGGGGGAGATGCGTTTGAGAGCAGAGTTGATAGTGGAGGAAGGGAAGCCCCTTTCTTTAAAAAAGGAGGACATCTCCCTCGTCCTAGAATGAAAAGCCTCATCCTGAGAGCAGATGCGGCGGAGACGGAGGAATTGCGAGAAGGGGATGGCGTTTTTGCAAGAAACAGGGTGAGAAGAGGAATAGTCCAGACAGCTGTGAGAGTCAGTAGGCTTATAGTAGACAACAGTAGATAACAGTAGCTCAGCAACAGTTTACCAATACAAAACTTCTGGAAAACATGACAGGTTCAACAGTCAATCTAACAATAACAAAAAAACCTGTCCTGTCAAAGATTCAGTCTGTCAGGAGGTTTACGAGTGCGCTGTGACCTGTGCACTATCCCCGGTGACCCCGCAGGCACCACTGCTGAGGGTGTTTTGGGTGGATCTGATTCTGGGGACCTGAGAGGGGTCTGTTCGTCTGCGTGAGAATGTCTCACGGGGACCCCGACCCCTCTGCCAGTGCCTCGCCCTCTGGCAAAGTCACTGGTAGACATGCTTTAACCGTAGTCTGCCTCACAAATGGAAACTGTATGGCAATGTCTGCCTCTGAGCCGATATCATGACGCAGGCGCACATGGTCCTGATGTCTGCGGAAAACACGCCCATCAGTCAGCTTAACAACATAGGAGACGGGACCACTCTGCTTAAGAATAACCCCAGGCAGCCATTGCTGATTGTTTCTCACATAGACATTGTCATCGGGTTTTAACTGTCTCTCTCACGCATGTTGATCATGTCCCTCCTGCCTTTCCTGCTTTCTCTCCACTTTTGGCTTCGTGTCCGGGCGCAGCAGGTCCAATCTTGACTTGGGCCTACACCCCATCAGCATCTCTGTTGGAGTGCAGGCAGTCGTAGTCTGACATTGCGTGCATGATTTTACCTTGTTCTCCAGATCGTGCTCCATTCTTGGCCACCAGACATAGAATCTTGCAAGGCTTTTCATTCGATACACTCCTGGGTGAGTCTCATGAATTTCCTCCACAATCTGTAGACGGCCAGGGGGAGGCAAGATGCCCCTCGCCCCCAAGAAAATGCAGCCATCCTGCAGACTGAGTTCTGTCTTGCGTTTGGCATAAGGCCTCAGTTCCTCTCCTTCCACGACTCTGGGTGAACCTTGTAAAAGAAAAATCTTGACTTGGGACAGGACTGGGTCCATCTCCATCCACTGCTTGATCTGAGTCACCTTTACAGGTGTCTCTGACAGCCTCTCCAATGAAAACACAGTCTCTGGAGGCACATATGTAGCATCAGGTGTCTCAGGTAAAGGTAGTCGACTCAGTGCATTGGCGTTTGCATTATCCCCACCCGCTCTGTACACTATAGTATACTGGTAGGCTGACAATGTAAGAGCCCAATGCTGTATCCTGGCTGAGGCTAGCGGTGGGATGCATCTAATCTCACTGAACAGGCTCATCAGTGGTTTATGGTCCATATAAATTGTAAATACGCATCCATAAAGGTATTGTTGAAAGCGTTTGACCACAAAAACAATGGCCAGACCTTCTTTGTCTAGCTGTCAATATTCCTTCTCAGCAGCAGTCAGGGTATGTGAAGCAAAACCAATAGGCTTCTCTGAACGGTCCTCCATTACAGTTGAGAGAACTGCCTTGACTCCACAGGGCGAGGCATTGCATGCAAGGGTGATCTCCTTGTCTGGGCCACAGTGAACAAGCAGCTTCGCTGAGTGGAGGAGTTCTTTCACTTCCTTGAAAGCTTTCTCCTGCTCTTCACTCCACTGCCACTTAGTGTCATTGTGAAGCAGCTTATACAGCGAGGTCAAAACCCTTGGGAGGTCAGGAAGAAATTTGCCATAATAATTCACCATGCCTACAAATGATCTGAGTTCCGTGATGATCTTGGGTCTTGGGGCCTCCTTAATAGCTTTCACTTTGTCCTCCACAGGGCAAAGCCCATTAGCTGTGATCCTGTGTCCCAGGGAAGTCACACTTGATGCCAGGAACACACATTTTCCGCATTTCAACCACAGCCCTGCATCTGAGAGCCTCTTCAGTACCCGTTCTAAATTAGCCAGATGCTCCATCTCCATAGCCCCCGTGATCAAAATATCATCAAGGTACACTGCTACGTGCGGAATGCCCTGCAGCAAAGTGTCCATTGTCCTTTGGAAAACAGCAGGGCTGGACGACACTCCAAACATTAGGCTATTGTACTTGAATAATCCCTTGTGCATATTAATTGTGATGGATTATGGGCTGAGTGCAGGTCGGTGGGACTAGGTGAGAGTAAGAGTTTGGCATGGACTAGAAGGGCTGAGATGGCCGGTTTCCGTGCTATAATTGTTATATGGTTATATACTCCTTTGAATCCTCGTCGAGCAGCAATTGTTGGTAGGCATGTCCACTTTTGTGAACAGCTTACCCCCTGACAGGGTCGCAAACAGGTCATCCACCCGTGGCAATGGGTACTCCTCCAGCATAGAGACCTGATTTACCATAAACTTACAATCCCCGCACATCCTCACCATTTTGTCTGCCTTCAAAACTGGAACAATGGGAACCGCCCACCTTGAAAACTGGACAGGCTCAATAATGCCCAGCCTCTGTAAACGTTCCAGCTCCTCCTCAACTTTGCCTTTCATGGCATAGGGCACCAACCTGGGCTTGAAAAAATGTGGTGTAGCCTTAGAGTTGACATGGAGTTTCACCGTCACGCCCTTCAGTGTGCCCAGCTCGTCTCTGAAAACGTCACTGTACAGCTGCAGAATGTCCTCTGTCGTGTGTGCATACTTAATTTCATGCCAGTTTAGCCGGATTTTCCAAGGCCAATGCGACCCAAAAGACTGGGCCCACTGCCCTTAGCTAGCACTAACCTGGCTTCAGCCTTCTGACCCCTAGCTGAAATGTCCACATGTAACACCCCTAAATGAGGTATGGGCTGTCCCGTATAGGTCCTAAGTTTGAGCTTTGACGGTCTAATGGGAGGCAGGTTGGACCCCCATGTCCTCCTGTAGGTCTCCTCACTAATGACTGATGCAGTAGCCCCCAAATCAATCTCGAACTTAATGTCCTTTTCCCTGACAGTGACTGTGGCATAATATGGATCAGGTGGTTCCTCATCTGCTTCCACTCCAAACATGTTGTAGGCACACACTGCCTCTTCATCTGCTTCTTCTAGATGGTGTGTGGCTGCCTAAGCCTGTTCAGCTTTCCCCTGCCCAGGCTTAATCTTACCCTTTGAACTTCTGCACTTTTTAGCTAAATGTCCCTTTTTGCTACAAGCATGGCAGGCAGTGTCTTTGAATTTGCAATCATTTGCATAGTGCGTCCCTCCACACTGGAAACGTTCCACCCGCTTTGCCTGTTTACCAGTCTCCCTCCTAACTTGGTGCGCTGCTGCCAACTGCGACCCCCCATGTCCTTTCTGGATATCCTTGTCATTATTAGCAGCCATCTCCATGCCTTGGGCAATCTCTAAGGCTTTCTTGAAGGTCAACGGTGGGGTTTTCCCTAACAGGCGGTGTTGTATGTCGTCATTATTAATGCTGCATACCAATCGATCACGGAGTGTGTCATCCAACACCGCTCTGAAATTACAATGCTCCGGCAGCTGCCGAAGTTCGGCCACAAAATTGGCCACAGACTGACCTGGCTTCCTGAAACGGCTGTTGGACTATCACAAAAGGTTTCGGATTGTAGTGGTTTCCCACGAGCTTGACCAGTTCGTCATATGGAATGCTAAATTCCTTATTAGCTTGTAACTCTTTGCCCCACACACACTCAGGAGAATAGAACGGTTCTTAGCCTCCTCAGTAGTTCCATTAGCACAGAAAAAGTGTCCCAATCTTTCCTCATACTCTGGCCAGTCCTCCATTACCTCTACAAAATCAATAATAGTCCCAAACAGAGCCTTCTGAACGTGAGGCCCCTTATCAGCGCTGCTGCTCCCGTTCGAAACGAGTCGACATGTCCACAAAACCAGTTCACCTCGTCGCCAAAAATATGTGGTAACTTCTACTTTGAAAAAAGCACACTCGACAACGTCATGCCCAAAGAAAACAACTTTATCTCGAACGTCAAAACCGTTATGAATATACAGAGGCTTTTACAACCCGTACGGCATGGCAGGAACACTATATACAAAGCACACCGGAAGTAAAAAGAATGGAAATAAAACCCCCCCATTATCCTAATTAGTATTAACTTACTTTTAATAATGCTCACATTACAACAGGAGTGAATGCTAGTCTGTGTGGTAATGGGGAATTAGCCAGTAGACTGCAGGACATTGGGAGTGAAGGAACAGAATGTGAATCAATGGGGCATTCATGAAAGAAATAGGCTACTAAACAGAAGATGCTGAATTGACAAATTACCTCATGGAAAGATTTTTAGATAGACACATGGATGAAAGAAAAATGGTAGGTTATGTGGGAGGGAAGGGTTAGATTCAGCTTGGAGCAGGTTATAAGGTCAGTATGATATTGTGGATCAATGGTCCTGTACTGTGCAGTACTATTCTATGTTCCATAGAAGAATTGAACAGGTCAATCGGAATCTATGAAGGGAAGGAAACTATTGACATCTCAAGATAAGGTCCCTTCTGCGGTGCCTTGTGTCTCCAGAAATGGCCGGAAACACATAGCAGATCAAGCGGCATCAGTTTAGGGGTCCTTCACAAAAACTGGTAAAGAGAAATACAGCAAACACGAGGAAATCTGCAGATGCTGGAAATTCAAGCCACCCACATCAAAGTTGCTGGTGAACGCAGCAGGCCAGGCAGCATCTCTAGGAAGAGCTACAGTCGACGTTTCGGGCTGAGATCCTTCGTCAGGACTAACTCAAGAGAAATACAGGTTAGTTTTCAGTTGGAGAGAATGTGGCAGGTGTAGAGTAAAGGGACTATTTCTGCTAGTCTGAATCCAGATGGTTTAAGGGAACATTTTCCTGCACTGAATTTGCTTGTCTAATGTGAAGCTGATGGTGAGGTTGTGGCAACACACATAAAAGTTGCTGGTGAACGCAGCAGGCCAGGCAGCATCTCTAGGAAGAGGTACAGTCGACGTTTCAGGCCGAGACCCTTCGTCAGGACTAACTGAAGGAAGAGTGAGTAAGAGATTTGAAAGTTGGAGGAGGAGGGGGAGATCCAAAATGATAGGAGAAGACAGGAGGAGGAGGGATGGAGCCAA
Organism: Mobula birostris; assembly: GCF_030028105.1. Lineage (NCBI taxonomy): Eukaryota > Metazoa > Chordata > Chondrichthyes > Myliobatiformes > Myliobatidae > Mobula > Mobula birostris. The sequence continues at coordinate 42,970,435 of NC_092387.1, forward strand.
GAGCTGGACAGGTGATGGGCAAAAGGGATACGCGAGGATCATGGGACAGGAGGTCTGGGAAGAAAGACAAGAAGCGGGCGGGGGGGACCCAGAGGATGGGCAAGGGGTATATTCAGAGGAACAGAAGGAGAAAAAGGAGAGTGAGAGAAAAAATGTGTGTATAAAAATAAGTAACAGATGGGGTACAAGGGGGAGGTGGGGCATTAGCGGAAGTTAGAGAAGTTGATGTTCATGCCATCAGGTTGGAGGCTACCCAGGCGGAATATAAGGTGTTGTTCCTCCAACCTGAGTGTGGCTTCATCTTTACAGTAGAGGAGGCCGTGGATAGACATGTCAGAATGGGAATGGGTGAGGTTGTGGGACATGTTCACCAGGCCAGACCATAAGAAGAAGAAAGACCGAACAGACAGGATGACAGACAAAAATACATGTCCGTGGTCTTCTGCTGCCCAATCACTTCAAGGTTCAATGTGATTTGCATTCAAAGATGTTCTCAGCCAAATCTCTGATGAAATGCGTGATTACTTGAGTTACTGTTGCCTTCCTGTCAGCTTGAAGCAGTCTGGCTATTCTCCTGTGACCTCTCTCATTAACAGGGAATTTTTGCCCAGAAAGTGCCACTCACAGTATGTTTATTTTTGTTGTACACACCATTCTCTGTAAACTCTAGAGACTATTGTGCATGAAAACGCCAAGAGAGCAACAGTTTCTGAGATACTCAAACTACCCTCTCTGGTACAAGTAAACATTCCACAATCAAAATCACTTAGATCACATTTCTTCCCTATTCTAATGTTTGGTCTGAACAACAACTGAACCTCGTGACCATGTCTGCATGTTTGTGTGCATTGAATTGCTGCCACATGATTAACTGATTAGATATTTGCTTTAACGAGCAGATGCACAAGTGGCTGCTGAGTGCAGCCTCTTCTGATATAGTCAGAATGAGTTAACTAAAATTGAAGAATTTGATACAGTTCCCAGGAGGCTGCAATGTGCTTACATGGAAGATGAGGTGTTGGCTCTCGGGCTTGCAGTGGGCCACACCGTGACAGTGCTCAAGGCTGCAGACAGAAAGGGCAGAATGGGACAACCAGGTTCCATGCTGCACTCAGAGCGAGTGTGGTTTCTCTGAATGTGTAGAACACACCATGAATGCTTTGCTGAACACAAGCAGTCTGTCCACAACTGCAGTGTATTTAATATTTCAGTAATATTTAAGCAATACTGTAAATATATTGTTTGATTAGGCGTTCTTTGTTTAAATAATTCATTTTGAGTTTTAATTCTTTAGACAGCATGGTAGTGTAATGGTTACCACAATGCCTAACAGTACCAGTGACCCAGGTTCAATTCCTGCCACTGTCTGTAAGGAGTTTGCACGTTCTCCCCGTGACTGGGTGCTCCAGTTTCCACCCACATTCCAAAGACATACTGGTTGGTAGGTTAGTTGGTCATTGTAAATTGTCTCGTGATTAGCTTAGGGTTAAATCAGTGTTTACTGGGCAGCGTGGCTCGAACATCCAGGAGGGCCTATTCTGCGCTGTACAGGTTTCCCCCGCCATCCGAAGGTAGAACGTTCCTATGAAACGGTTCATAAGCCGGAATGTCGTAAAGCGAAGAAGCAATTACCATTTATTTATATGGAAAAAATTTGTGAGCGTTCGCAGACCCAAAAATAACCTACCAAATCATGCCAAATAACACATTAAAACCTAAAGTAACAGTAACATATAGTAAAAGCAGGAATGATATGATAAATACACAGCCTATATAAATTAGAAATACTACTCTACAACAATTGCCTGCACTGTTCTCCATAGCGAAAATCTCACGCAAGCGCTCTTGGCAGAAACACGGCACAAGCGCTGTCGACAGAAAATCTCACGCAAGTGCTCTCCAATAACCTTTAAGCTATGAAGCTGCCAAATCATACCAAATAACACATAAAAATACACAGCCTATATAAAGTAGAAATAATGTATGTACAGTGTAGTATCACTTACGAGAATCGGGAAGACAGCGCCCAGCACAGTGATGATGGTGTGTTAGGTTGGGGTGGTGCAGTGGCCCCCACCCTCTGGGCAGCGAACCGATACTGATTCGCAAAGCATACAGGGGTGCAGCAGTGGCCGGGACGCATCCAGCACATCTTTAAGAAAAAGCCAAAATAAACAAGTTAATTAATTAGGTGCCGTCCGGCGTGTAAATGTTGGCCCAGATCAGAGGCGACGCAATCGGCAATCACCTCTGACCTGGGCCAACATTTACGTGCCAGGCGGCACCTAATTAATTAGCTTGTTTAGTTCGGCTTTTTTCTTAACGCACATGCGGGGTGCCTCCTGGCTACCGCTGCATTCTCCGCGAATCGGTATCTGTCTGCGGCCCGGAGGTTCGGACCACTGAGATGGTGGGACATGGGGGTGTCATCTCATCGTCGATCAGGGCAGGCAGGTCATCTTCTTCTATGTCTGCCTGCCTCGATGTTGAAGGTCGAGGTTCGTCGTCAGCTGTGGCTGATGTGGAAGGCTTGAAAAACAACAGTATGCTTGACTGCTAGCCTCGCGCATTTTTCTATCACACAGTTCTTTGTAAACCATCTTGCAAGTATGCCCTAAACTGACGTACCCTTTCAAAATTAAAGTCGTACTTTATCATTGCAGCGAAAATCTCATGCAGTTGCTTCACGTTCAGTTCCTGGACGACTTCGCTTTCGGTCCATTCGCTACTGCATTCAGTTTTGATTGTTATCCTTTCCTCTTCCAATTGCATCAGCTCTTCATTTATCAGTTCTTGGTCATGAGATGCCAAAACCTCTTCAACATCATCTTCATCAACTTCCACAAGCCAAACTCACTTTGTCCTTACTTCGTTCACCACGATTGAAACGCTTAATTACGTCTAATTTTACGCTAAGTGTAACACCCTTACGAGCTCTTTTAGGCTTTTCCGATACCTTAGAACTCATCTTGCTAACGGCTGCTCACAGGCACGTGTTTAAGTAATGCTGGTGTGAATGCCGTTTCGTATCCGGGGGAGAGCGGCTGCTCGGGGCGTGCACTGCTTTTTTATCGCGCGCTGCCTTTTATCGCACACTTTTTTTTTCACGCGCTACTTTTTTCGTAACAGTGAAAACATCTGTTAGCGAAAACAGGGAACTAATGTAGGTCTTTCGTAACAGCGAGGTTTCATAAAGCGAACGTTCGAAAAGCGGGGGGCATCTGTTTCTCAGTAAGTATATATATTGAGTGTGTGCGTAAAAAATACGTGAATGGCAGACATATTACACCATCACAACATATCTGAACAGCTCACTAAAAGAGAAACTAAGTGTACACAAGTATTCTGGGCTCCCATGATTTTCCTTCAATTAGCTTTTGGAGTTACAAAACATAGCAATCATCATCCCGATCTCCTGGCAGCTCCCTTCCCCAATATCACACCATTTTCCACAGTTTCCTCCACTTCCAGGGAAAAGCCGGACACAAACTAAAAGAACAAAGCTTCACATGGCACCTTGGCAGTCTACAACCCAATGAATTCTCCATTTTCAACAAACCCAAGCCCTTCTGTTCCCTTCCCTCCATCCAATCCTCCCAGGTCCTCTTATTGCTCCTTTCTTCCCAAACTGCCACCTCTAACCCTTTGCTACCCATTTTCTTTCTCCTCCACCCATTCGGTTCCATCAGCTTCACTCACTTGATCCCCTATCCAATCCTATTCTCTACCCCATATGTTCCCATCTGTCCAGCCTTCCTCCCTAATCTGGTCTCACTCCTCACTTTTTCCTATCAGATTCCACAATCTCAGCCCTTTGCTGTCTCAAACTACCAGCCTCTGTTACTACCTCCCCACCTGGCTCCATCTGCCCATCGATCCTTACTCACCTAGGTCCACTAGTCACCTGCCAGCCCCTACCTTACCGCTCCCTCTCAACTATTTGTAGGTCTATTTCCCCCTTACACTCTCAGTCCCCATGCTGAGTCTTTACCTGAAATGTCAACTATCTCTTTGCCACCACAACTGCTGCCTCCGCTGCTGACTTCCTGCATCTCTTTGTGACTTATTGCAGTTTCCAGCAGTCTCTTGTGTCCACATTGTGATCTCCAAATGCAGTATTCTAGATTAGTAGCAGTGCTTCATTTGAATGGCTGCTTCATTTGGAAGCATTGTTTGGATGATGGGAAGGGAAAATGTGAACCAACTGAGAATTAATGAATGACAAACAGTAAGGAATGAAGCCACTATGAGCAAATTAGCAATAGATTGCAGGGGCAATGGGGATCAGGATCAGGATTCTTTTGGTGTTTCTGTGGGCTTCCAGATCCAATCTTTAAGTGATTCCAACTGTAATGATGAAGAGGGAATGAGTTCATTAGGTTGTTATGCAGGTGGGAGAGTGAGCCTCTAGACTGGATTAACTTAGGTTCTAGTTTGGATCATCAGGTGGTGATGTCAAGCCTGGAGGAATGAACAGGGATTGGTACAATATGTTTCAGTCACTTACCAAGACCTCCTGTTTCTATAATCAGGCTGCTAGGTGATTCCTCAGCCTGTTTTCCAAGTGTAGTCACCACAATGTTGGTTGCCTCATCACAATCTAGTGGAAGTTTCAAGTTCCTTCACACATAAAAGGTCCCAGCACTGGATAAAGAATGCATCTTGGCTGTCCTTCCTCATATTTAAGGCTAGGATTCCTCCTACTCTCTATTTTGGATGCCATCATTAGCTGCAGGATGCCTGAAGCAAGGTAACTAAACTTCCAGGAGTGTATTTCAAGCTTTGTGTCACAGTAAATTGCTATTCCACTCGGTCCAGAATCATGGTATGTTATTTATTGTGGTTCATTCCCTGCAATGTCCTTGATACCCCTGTGTGTCTTTCTCTTACAAATATTAGTGGATTGCCCTGGTTCACATCTTTACTGTTATGCTGTAGGTATTTCATTTAGCAGCTCTGTAAGAGCTGCTGTTCTGCTTTCAGCCTGTTTGGGTTATTGCAAAAGATGAGGGATGAGATGGAATGTATGCCATCCAATTAGCGGGAGGTTTTCCTGGTGAGGGACAATAAGGCTAGGCTTGGAGCTTTTGTTCGAGAGGAGGTGAAGAGAAAAGATGCTGGGGAGAACCGGTCACAGCACACAACCCAGTGGGAGACCTGTTTGTTCGAGATGGATTGCGAGCGGTGTTCGGAATGTGGTGTGTTCTTTCACATTGACCGAAGGCCCAGCGTGTGAGTGATGGAGAAGTTCAAGATGAGCTCCAACTTGTGCACATTTGACTGTTTAATTAGAATGGGCCATTTTCTTTATGTTATTCTTTATTAACCCTTTAGTTAAGATTCATAAATATAATTCCTTTAATCGTACGCAGTGTGCTGTCTGTTATTTTGTGGCATTAATTTGTAACGGGGAGCAAATCCACACAAACTGGGGTTTAAGGGGGGAGATCAAGCACATCTTACTCTCAGGAGTCTGGTGGGGCCGGAGGTTTTCTTCCCTAGACTTACACCGCCCAGGAAATCATGGTGTCACAGTAGAAATAATGGATTTCATTACAATGGTAGAATTCAGAATCAGAATCAGGTTTAATATCACTGGCATGTCGTGAAATTTGTTGTTTTGTGGCAGCAGTACATTGCAATACGTCATAATAAAAACCATAAATTACAATAAATACATGTAAAAATAATTAAATTAAATAAGTAGTGCAAAACGAGAGGAACAAATACATTGTACATTCAGAAATTGGATGGCGGAGGCGAAGAAACTGCTCCTGAAACACTGGGTGTGTGTCTTCAGGCTCCTGTACTTCCTCCTCGATTGTAGCAATGAGAAGAGGGCCTGTCCTGGGTGATGGGGGTCCTCAATGATGGATGCTACCATTTTGAGGCAACGCCTTTTGAAGGTGCACTGGATTTATTTACTTTATTTAGCGATACAGTGCTTTGAGCTATGACGTCCCAGCAACCACCAACAAACCCGATTTATCCTAACCTAATCATGGAATAATTTACAATGACTAATTAACCGGCCAGGGATGTCTTTGGACTGTGGGAAGAAACCAGAGGACCCAGAGAAAACCTGCACATTCCACATGCAGACCGTACAGACACTCCTTACAGAACGGCACAGGTATTGAACTCTGAACTCTGAGACACCCCGAGCTGTCATAGTGTCACACTAACCACAATACCGTGGATGCTGGGAACGCTAGACCTCATGATGGACCTGGCTGAGTTTATAAATTTCTGCAGCATTTTCTAATCCTGTGCAGTGGCTCTTCCATACCAGACAGTGATGCAACCAGTTAGGGTGCTCTCTGCAGTAATTTGTGAGTGTCTTTGGTGACATTCCAATTTTCCCCAAACTCCTAATGAAGTATAGCAGCTGCCATGACTTCTTTCTAATTGCATCAATACATTGGGCCCAGGATAGATCCTTAGAGATGTTGACACCTGAAACTGCACACCCTTTCCACTTTTGACTTCTCGATGATGATTGTTGTGTGTTGCCTCAACTTTCCCTTCCTGAAGTCCATAACCAGTTCCTTGGTCTTACTGATGTTGAGCGAAAGGCTTTTGTTGTGATACTACTCAACCAGCTGATCTATCTCATTCCTGTATGCCTCCTCATCACCATCTGTAATTCTGCTAGCAATAGTTGGGTCATTGGCAAATTTATAGATAGTGTTTGAACTGTGCCTATCCACACAGTCATGAGTGTAGAGAGAGTTGAACAATGGGCAATACACACATCCTGGATGTGCTCCAATATTGATTGTCACTGAGGAGCAGATGTTATTTCTGATCACACAGACTGTGGTTTCCCAGTGAGGAAATCAAGATTTAGTTGTAGAGGGAGCTACAGTTGCCCAGGTTTTGAAGCTTGTTGATTAGTGTTACGTACCCCGTAACTGGGTTGCCAAACCAGAAATGGATCAGTTGGAGTCTGGATTACTGGAACTAAGAAAGTTTTATTAAAGAAATAAGCAACACAGTACTCTAATCTAAAGGATAATAAATACAACAGTTCAGCAATGATAAACACACATGTACACAGAACTAGGATAACAGGATCAATCAAGCTCTATCGTCGTCTAGGGGTAAATGACCAGTTTTAAGGTGACGCAAAGTTCAGTTCAGTTCACAGTAATCACTGCCGTGGCGGTGGACGGGGGAAGGAGAGAGAGGGCGAAAGCGAATGAATATTCAAAACGGCTTCCACACAGACCTTCGATATTCCTCGCAGTCAGCTTTCGGGCGAGCCCTTTGTAATGTCTTCTGAGGTCACCGACTGTGACCCCTCCATTTCAGATACGATTGTTCCTCTGCAGTGAACCTGGCACCCAGGCAAGGGCGGACACACACCAGGTTCCTGCCGATCGTACCTTTCCACCCTGTGCGTCTATGGCCTGGTCCCGCGATCAGCCCTCCAAAAACTCCCACCGACTTGTGGGAGGCGCACCGCTTCCAGGGTCTCGTTACCTTGTGGTGTCGTGTGTGTCCTGCCTTAGCGAACTTGTCCCTTTTTATCCCCCTGCTGGGGTATCGCCTGTCCATCACACTTCAAACAGTTCAGGGTTCAAAAAGGAGCCGATCTTGACAGCTCTCAGACCGTGTCTCCTTCCGTTAAACTCTCCCGTCTCCTCATTAACGTTTCCAAATGCTGCTCCATTGTCTTCCTTATCTCCCTTTCTCCTGAAGACAGGTGGCAGATCAGCTGTTGATCCCACTGGTGCCAGCACAGGACAGTTAACATCTTAATCTATGTGTACTCTTTGTAACCCTCTTTCGTCACATTAGAACTGAGGGTATGATCACATTGAACACTAAGCTGTAGTCAATAGACAGCAGCCTGGCGTAGGTATTACTAATGTCGAGATGATCCAAGGCCGAGTGGAAGGCAAGTGTGATTGCATCCACTGAAGACCTATTGTAGCGATAGGCAAACTGCAGCAGGTCGTGGTCCTTGTTTAGACAGGCATTAATTCTAGCCATGACCAACCTCTCAAATCACTTCATCATAGTAGATGTGAGCACCACTAAGCGATAGTTGTTGAGACAGCTGACCCTGCTCTTCTTGGGCAGCAGCACGAGTGCCATCCTTCTGAAGCAGATAGGAATCTTCAACTGCAACAATGAATGATTGAATACAATATGTCCCTGAGCACTCCCACCAGTTGGTTGGCACTGGGTTCTAGAGTCCCACCAGGTACACCACTAGAGCTGATGCCTCAAAAGGATTCAACCTCTTGAAAGCTGTTCTGACATCGGCCTCCAAGTCAGAGATCACAGGATCACCAGATGCTACAGAGATTTGTGCAGGTGTAGTTTTATTCTCCCTTTCAAAGTGCACATAAAGGCACCGAGCTTATCTGGGAGTGAAGCATCACAACCATTCATGATGTTAGGTTTTGCCTTGTAGAAAGTAATGGCCGGCAAACCCTGACAAAGCTGATGTACATCTGATTTCATCTCTAACCTCAATTAGAATTGTCCTTTTGCCTCAAACTAGCCTTCTGTAGGTCATACCTGGACTTCCTGTATAGTTCTGGATCACCAGTCTTGAATGCCCCAGATTGGCCCTCAGCAGATTACTAATCTCTTGGTTCACCCATGGCCTTTGGTTTGAGTATATCCAGTGTATTCCTGTCCACACTCACGCTCACAGGTTGTATTGAAGTGGGTGACAACGGTTGCGTGTTCATTCAGACTTGAAGATGAATCCCTAAATATTGTCCAGTCCACCGACTCAAAGCAGTCCTGTAAGTGATCCTCCACCTCCCTTGATCATACCTTCTTGATCCTCACTACTGGTGCTGCAGTCCTTAGTCTCTGCCTATACACTGTGAGTAGAAGTACAGCCAGATAAATTACTTATAAATTAATTATAATTTATACAGCACTTTCCACACTCGCTGCAACTCCAGGTGCAGTTTGTATAATATTCATTCAGGTGTTAGCCTCAAAGAAATTGGAAGATTAGTGTGCATTGCTGACTAGTTCAGTTTATCTTTCATAATTCCTCGACAAGTAGACACACAATGAATATATACAAACATAAAAATAAGAAAAGGAATTACCAATTCAAATGGACCAGATGAAACTGGGGAACAGAAGTATTTGACAGTTAAATATTCACTGATGTCAGCTGGAATCGAGATAATCTTCTGAAGAGTGTGTACTGAGCACTGGCCTCCATTTCAGCCGATCTCACCTGATGTCAGGACTTTGACTTCATTCTTATACAATGAAAACCTATTTGAAAAGCAGAACAATTGTTTTTGGTGCTACAAGAAACAGTAATCGGCTGATAACAAGCAACAGGGAGGCAAAAGAATGACAGAGTTGATTGAAAACGTCAAGAACAGCAAACGTATGTGGAATGTTCTGCTTTGATTGGCATACGGTTAGGATTCAGGGATAGCAAAGAGGAAGTTTATTAAACATTATTCAATCCATATTTACTGTGAGTCAGAACAGCTTTCAAAGCAGTTACAGAGGACTCAGGAAAAAGAGGATTTAGCCAACATTAAAAGGTCTTTAGCTTTTATAAACAGCTGAAAATATCACCAAAAAAGAATCCTATATGAATGCATAAAGATTGGGGATTAGCTAGGTTTAAATCAGGGGTTGCTGTGCGGTTCTAGAAGAGTCTATTCTGCGCTGTATCTCAATAAATAAAATAAATGAATAATCGAAGAACCCACTCATCCCACACATTCTCTCTTCTCCCCCTTCCCATCCGGCAGAAGATACAAAAGCCTGAAAGTACATACCACCAGGCTCAAGAGGACCTTCTATCCTACTGTTATAAGACTACTGGATGGTCCCCTCATTCATAAAATGAACTCTTGACATCACAAATTACCTTGCATCTTATTATCAGCCCGTACTGTGCTTTCTTTGTAACCGTAACAATTTATTTTGCGTTCTGCCATTGTTTTCCCTTGTACTACCTCAATACAGTGTTGTAATGAGATAATCTGTATAGATGGCATGCAAAGCTAAGTTTTTCACTAATTTACCAAATTTAATTTACATGGACAATACTCCACTGATATGGATGGGGGTGTAAGGTGAGGGAAGAATTTGAATCTGTTTGTCTCAGTAAACTTAATTTCTCTGTGATTATGTGTTCTGGTGTCAAACAAAGAGCGTTGTCAGATGATTGCTCTAGTGAGAGACGCTCAATTAGTTCACATCCCTTCAGATCAAGGTCTCAGCCTCCTTTCTTTCACCAACAGCTCCTTCCAAGACCTGGCGAAGCAGTCCGATTTATCCTATGGCACAGTGAAGGACTCCTCTGTCTATGAGTACTTTCAGGCAAAGGGCACCAATCCATTGGAGCAGGACAGTACTTACGCCGAGCTCTGGAGAACCATCAGTAAAAACAACGGAGCAGAAAACTGTGTGGCAAATGCCCATGAGGGCATTGGAAAGGTAATATCTACACAAGTTTTCTGAAAGTCAACAGGGTCTTCATCTATACTGTACTTCTCATCTGAATAAATATCCCTACCTCAAACCCAGCACAGATTAATCTTGACACACTACAACTCCCTGGGGGAATGACTATTTACTTACCTTACCAGCAGTTGCCTTGACAAGCTAATTATAATTGTATCAGACACAAAATGCTGGAGGCACTGCAGAATCTCTTGTGTTTACAATCGCGTCAGGGTGTCAGGGACATGTTAAATGGAGAGGCTGAAGGTAGGATTGTATCCCTTAAAGTAGCGTCTTGATCGAGCTCCACATAATCTGAAAGGGTTTAATGGAATAAGCAAGGAGAAATGCTTTACAATGACTAAAGTAACCGCAGGAATGGTAGAGGATAATTGACAGAAGATCAAGAAGCAAAGTGAGAAGAGTTTCTTTCCCTCAAGTGTTGATGTGATCTTGGATTGCTCTGTTGGAAAGAGAATTAGGAGCTGATTCAGTGGGAATTTTCAACCAGGAACAGTAGGGAAAAGAATGGGTAGTCCAATAAGAAAAAGAATGGGTTAGTGAAATAATTGAGTAGCGAGGCAATGAGTGACACAGAGACAGTGGACTGATTGGCCATTTTTTGTCCCTGTTAGTTATAATGATCCCCAAAGTAGAAGCAATGTTCAATATTTTAGAACATTAGTACTTATTTTAAAAATGTCATTGTTAGCATGATCCTAGGAAAAGGAGAACATATTCACCTCAAACTAAATTAACAAATCCTCTGTCTTTCCAGTTGTATGAGAGGTCTAGGCACATCATTTAGCAAATATAGACTATAGTCAGAGCCAAATGTATCCACTTTGGCTAAGTTCCATCCAGCATTCGCTGAAACATTCCTCCAAGCGGCACCAGTGGAAGCCATGAAGGTGTTAAATTGAACCAGCTCATTGATCCAGCTGAGAAGAGACGTTCTGCTGATTGCAGCACTAGCTTAGCGGATGCTGCTGTGAATTAATGGAGATAATCAATTGTGGATTGACTGCCAAGTTTATGGCCACTGTTGGTGTCCACTGCTGATACATCCAATGTCAAGAAGTACAAGATACCGGTGTGAATGGGGGAAAGGAGCTCTGAGTGCCACTTGATTCCTGGATAATAGACCTGGAATATTCCATGAATATTTCACACTGAACATAGATACAGCTTAATAACAACGTAATAATTATCACTTCAATAATTGCTAATCAACTGTTAACCCCTCCTATTTGTACTTAAATATGGTTTATTAAAATTTTAATAGTTATGCTAATTAACTTGCCTGCCTAATGTACAATATAAAGCAGGAAAGAGAATTAAGAGTGACATGAGTAAAAACATGTTGTGTGGTTGGAATCTGCAATGCACTGCTGGAGATGTAGTGTATGCATTGCCACCTCAGTATACACTGTACAGTGGCCACTTTGTTAGGTGCACCTGTACACCTGCTCATTAATCTAATCAGCCAATCATGAGGCAGCAACTCAAGGCATAAAAACATGCAGACATAATAATAAATACTTTATTGATCCCAAGTGGGAAATTATTTTGTTACAGCAGCAACATTTAAAAAAATACTTAGCAATAATAATAAATATAATAATAACTAAAATAATATTAACAAATAATAAAGTACATGATAATGATTTACCAATGTGCAATAATGTGCAATAATAATGTATGAGATAATAAAACAGTGACTATTGTACTATGATCCCTGGTTTTGGCCACACAGAGATGAACTGTTGTGTATGCTTATTTCATTTGGTAGGAAAGATTTTCTGTAACAATCCTTGTGACTGTGGAGCTGAATGAGCCTGTTCAAAAGGGTGTTCCACTGCTTATTCAGTAGGTCATTGACAGGATGTGCCTGATTGTTCATAATGGATAACAGCTTGCTTAGTGACGGCCTCCCCAACACTAGCTTAAAAGAGTCTGGGTTGTAGCCAAGGACGGATCTAGCCTTTTTGATGAGTTTAGTAAGTCTTGGTGCATCACCAGCATTGATGCTGCTCCCCCAACATAAAGCCACAAAGAAGACTGCACTCACTACAACAGACTGGGAAAAGATCTCCAACATCCTGCTGCACACATTGAAGGAATCCAGCTTCTTTAGAAAATAGAGTCTGCTCATCCCCTTCTTGCGAACAGCCTTGGTGTTGGTTTTCCAGTCAAGTCTGTTGTCGAGGTGAATACCCAAGTATTTGTACTCCTCCACCACTGCAATGTCTTCTCCCAGAACGTATACAAGGTTCATCATAGTCCTCTTCTTCCTGAAATCAGTCATCATCTCCCTGGTTTTGGCCACATTCAGGAGCAGGTGATTCCTCCTGCACCGCTCCACAAACCTGTCCACCAGTCCTCTGTACTCCAACTCCTGCCCATCTCTGATACACCCAAACACCACAGAGTTATCAGAGAACTTCTGCAGTGACAAGACTCAGATTTGTACTGAACGTCTGAGGTGTACAGTGTGAACAGAAATGAAGACAGGACTTGATCAAGAGGTTCAATTGTTGTTCAGACCAAGCAACAGAATGGGGAAGAAATGTAATATAAGTGACTCTAACCATGGAAGGAATGTTGGTGCCAGATGGCGTGGTTTGAGTATCTCAGAAACTGCTGACTCCTGGGTGTGAGGAAAAAAAAAACATCCAATGAGGAGCAGCTCTGTGGGCAAAATCACCTTGTTAATGAGAGAGGTCAGAGGAGAATGGTCAGACTCAGATAACAACGTGTTACAATAGTGCTGTGCTGAAGAGCATCTCCGAATGCACCACATTTACAGAAGGTAGCCAATGAAGTGGGTGGGCTACAGCAGCAGAAGACCATGAATAGTCATAGTCATACTTTATTAATCCTGGGGGAAATTGGTTTTTGTTACAGTTGTTCCATAAATAATAAATAGTAATAGAACCATAAATAGTTAAATAATAATATGTAAATTATGCCAGTAAATTATGAAGTAAGTCCAGGACCAGCCTACTGGCTCAGGATGTCTGACCCTCCAAGGGAGGAGTTGTAAAGTTTGATGGCCACAGGCAGGAATGACTTCCTATGATGCTCAGTGCTGCATCTCGGTGGAATGAGTCTCTGGCTGAATGTACTCCTGTGCCCACCCAGTACATTATGTAGTGGATGGGAGACATTGACCAAGATGGCATGCAACTTAGACAGCATCCTCTTTTCAGACACCACTGTGAGAGAGTCCAGTTCCATCCCCACAACATCACTGGCCTTACAAATATACACTCAGTGGCCACTATATTAGGTACAGGAAGTACTGAGTGTATATACCATAAAACCTCCTGCTGTGCTGTAACAATTCTAAAAATTAGTCGGAAGATTAGTTTCAAAATGACATTCATCTGTTACTTGTTCTGTGGTCTTTCTGTTCTTGAACAATCTTATTTATGATACATCACTGGACAAGGATCAAATTCAAATGCTGAGGATTAGCTCAGTAAGTAAAGACAATGAGAGCTGATCAAAGGGTTTGGTAAGCATAATCTGCAGCCTTACAACCAAAAATGAGTAGAAAAGATGCTACTTCTCCACAAAACAGTAAAGTAGATTTTCAAAGGCTGGTTCTTCACTTGTGCCTAAATGAGAATCGGCTGGCACTGTTGTGCGAGTAAAAAATAATTACAGCAGTGCCTGATTTGTTTCCAGGCAAACCTTAAACTAGTGTTGGTTTGAGAGTCAATATGAAGGAAATTATAGGAATGGATTGGGGTTGGGGTAAGACACATTGAAGTTCCTTGTCATGAGCTTCTAGGAAATGCCAAGGTTCAGTAGTTAAGTTATTCTCTTTCACAAGAGTATAGAAAACATCTGTGACCTTTTTACAGGTTATTCTTTCTGAAGGGAACCAACACACGAGGACCTGGGAGTGGATAGACAATAGACTTGTTGCCGAGTCCTTTTCTTTCCCCTTTCTGGTCTGTGGGGAGAACTGCACGGGCTGTCCATGACATCAGTCTGCCACTCTATTCCCCCCAAAACTGAATCCAATGCCTCCAACATAGACTGCAAATTGCGTTGCTCGTGCCTTGTTCTCTGCAACTGAAGTGTACATAAAATAAGAAATTTCCCCTTTAGCAATCCTGTGTGGATGTTAATTCTTTAATACTTAAATAATAGACTTCAGGACTGTGGTATGATCTAATTAAACGCAGCAAATCTCTGTTGAGGCTCTCAAGTTCAAATGAATTGCATTAGTCCCTCTGAATGACAGTAATTTATAAATAACAGCCTCTTGGATCAGCAACCACCTACAGCCCAGGACACAAAACAGGTTCATTTGAGGATAGAATAATCTTTCTGTATTTTGTGTTTAATTTCCCCTGATAGATTGTCCTTAATTCTGACCTCTTGCTCTCTGGCATAGCTGTGATAATGATACAGGGTATAAACATTCTGTCCCAGAATGATCAGTAACTATTATTAAATGATTTCTCTGTCAACAGATAAAGTCAGGAACGTATGCTTTCCTGTGGGATATGGCCGTGGTGGAATACACAGCACTAACTGACGATGACTGCTCTCTGACTGTGGTTGGGAACAGTGTAAGCAGCAAAGGATATGGGATTGCACTCCAACATGGAAGTCCCTACAGAGATCTCTTCTCCCAGAGGTAAGGAAACCACCCCATCTATTTAAGACCATAAGACATAGGAGCAGAATTCAGCCCATAGCCCAATCTGCCATTCCATCATGGCTGATTTATCAACCCCATTCTCCTGCATTCTCCCTGTAACCTTTGGCGCCCTTACTAATCAAGAACCTAACCACCTTTGTTTTAAATATATCTAATGACTTGGCCTCCACAGCTGTTTGGGTCAATGAATTCCACAGATTCACCACCCTCTGGCTAAACAATTTCCTCCTCATCTCTGTTCTAAAGGGACATCCTTGTATTTTATCTCTGCCTTCCGGTCCTAGACATCCCTCACTATAGGAAACACCTCCCCACATCCACACTTTCTAGACCTTTCAATATTCTGTAGGTTTCAAAGAGATCCCTCTTCATTCTTTTAAACTCCACTGAGTACAGGCTGAGGAACTGTAGGTGTCAGTCATTGTATACATGAGCTTATATTTCCTCACAGTTTAATCCGTCTCCAAAGGGTCAGCTAAAATTGTCTATCTCTCCTTTCCCATCCTGCTACTTTTGGCAAGTGGTTCTGCACCTACACATTCCGCATTCCAGCTTACTCAAGATTTGTATTAAAATCGAAATCAGAATTCTGATTTTAAGCAATACAGCTTGGTAACAGGCCCTTTAGGCGCAATGAACCCACAGCTCCCAAGTACGCCCATGTGACCAATTAACCTACTCAACCTTATGTCTTGGAAATGCGGGAGGAAACTAGAGCACACAGAGAAACCCACACAGTCACAGCAAGATCTTACAAGCTCCTTACAGACAGCAACAGGAATTAAGCTCGAGTCACTAGCGCAGTAAAGCGCTACGCTAGCATTGCACCCATGAAATTTGTAGACTAATTAATGAAATTTATTGGGTTTTTGGCAGCAGTACAGTACAGGCACAACAAATTATCATAACTATTACTAGGTAGAATTACAATTATTAGGCAGAATAACATTTCAACATATACAAGATGGGATAAATGGCTAGTTTCGGTGCTATAGTATTCAATGACTCTATGATTAAGTTACAATCAAAATATAAATAAATAGCGCAAAAGAGGGATCCAAAGTATTGTTCTTGGGTTCATGGTCCGTTCAGAAATTTGATGGCAGAGTGAAAGAAACTGTTCCTGATCCATTAGTCAAGTTCTTGTACGTCTGCCCTGATGGTAGAAATGAGAAGAGGTGTACATCCCAAATGGTGAGGGTCCTTAATGTTGGATGCATTCTTGAGCCACTGTCTTTTGAAGATAGCAGAGAGGCTTGTGCTGTGATGGAAGTGGCTGAACCCACTGAAGCCTCTTGGACTGGCATTGCACTGGCACCTCCACACCAGATGGTGATGTAACCAGCCAGAATGCTCTCGACAGGTGCATCTGTGGGACCTTCTAGAGACTGTGGTGACATACCGAACCCAGAACCCCCAACGTATTCCTTTCATTGATGCAGTTCTCCACCATGGGTACACAGAGTGCTGGGATTGGCAAGTTAGAACATCGCCACCCACCTGCAGAGCACCCAGCAGTCATTCAGCAGGTTAAGGGTACTTCTGTGGGCAGATTGTATGCAAAGTGTACGTTGAATAAGCTCCTACAAATGCTGTCAAATTTCAACACGACACCTCTCTCTTGGATCTCAGCAAGAGAGCAAATCTGGGTACAAACATTTTAAAAGTTAATGCGAGTTTGATTTGTCGAAGAATATAAACAGAATAGATTGTATCACTGTAATAGTTACTTAAACAATAAATTCATCTCATGAGGAATAATGTGTAGCCGGGAATTATTAGTCATCCATTCATTCACTTTCAGGGATTTATTTCACCAGATCCACAGACTGCACTGTCTTGTGCCTGGAATCAATTTCCACTTGCATTGAATCTTTCATAAAATATGTTCAATGACTGTTTTCTATTGATAGAGAAGATACAATGCACATGATGGTCTTTTTTTCCAATCTTTTTTATTAATATTAAAATATTAAACATAACATAGTATTAATACAAAGCTATTGGGATTACACTGTTAATAATTAGCGTATATAAATTTAAACTCAGTTAACACACAGATATTAAACCTCCCAAAATATGAATATAATATAAGAAAAAAAATGCAGAAGTAGCATGAAAAAAGAAAAAAAAAATCAAAATACCCCAAAAAGAAAACTAATCTAAACAATACTAATCAACTAAACTAAAGAAAGGAAAAAGACATGGGCTGTTGTGTTACGTCGAGTAGGAGCATTACTGTCATTAACTCCGCTCCTCCCTCCATATAGTTGAAAGTAATAGAATAGGTTTGGAAAAGGTCAAATTACATCATATGGAAGTGTTGAATAAATGGCCTCCAAGTCTTTTCAAACTTAATAGAAGGATCATAAATGACACTTATAATTATTTCTAAATGTAAACACAACATAGTTTGAGAGAACCAATAGTTTACGTCATCAGTTTGACCCTCCAGTCATCAGACCAACCTCCAAATCATATGCTTAACCCCAAATCAGCCAACCAATCCCACTCATCAACCCACTGCCAAATGAGTGCAAGGGGTGAGAAGGGGGCTTGAAAGAATGAATTGAACAGAGTGTCAGATAGTCACTGGGCAGGTAAAGGAATGGATTGCAAACGCTAAGAGTTGTGGTACTGGTGTGAGGATTAGTAGGGATGTTTGGCCTGACGATATGTAGAGGTTTGTGGTTTGATGATTTTGGGGAAGGAAAGTAGGTTGATAAATAAATTGGAAGAGGATTTCCCCAGTAAGTTAGACTAGGATTTCTCAACCTGTGGTTCATGGACCCCTTGGTTAATGGTAAGACTCTTTGGTATAAAAAAGGTTAGGACTGCCTGATTTAGAGGAATAACAGCACTTTGACTTTGGGGGTGAGCAGGGTTGTAAGTTGGAATGGCAATTTTGGAGGTTTGAGCTGAATAATTTGGGGGTTTGGTTTGTGGCATTCAAATAATTTGTGGGCTTGAGCAAGTGATTTTTTGGGGGAGTGTACAGATGATTTGTGATTTTCAGGAGATAATTGGGAGGCTTGTCCAATGAAATGGGGCTGAACCGATGATCTGAGAGGACCTGAGCTGATGATTTGGTCATTGGGCATGATTTGGGGGAATTTGATCATTTAGAAGTTGGAAGTTGTCTTGTGGATTTGACTACTGATTTGGGATGTGAACTGATGGTTTGAGGCAATTGAGCTGATGATTTGGCATGTGAACTGATGATCAGGGATGTGAATTGATGACAGGGGTGTGGTGTTGAGAGGATGATATTAGAGGTTTGGGATTATGTTTGATAATTTGGGTACTGGCCACAGATTTGAGGTCTGAATTGATGAATTGAGGTTTTTGAACTGATGATTTGGGGGACAGGTCTGATATTTGAAAGGAATGTCAGGAAAAGGTTTGGGGGAATGAGTAGATAAAATGGGGTGATCAAACTTCTGACTGGTGTAGAGCAAAGAAAATGACTGAGGCAAACATCGGGCAGAAACCTGGGGGTATCATGAAGATGATTACAGAGAGGTTCAGCCAGGTGAGAGGGAGGATTCAAGCATATGCGAGAAGGTGATGGGAAAACAATGAGTATATGGGCTGTATGATATTGCTGTATATTGCATAGCAATGCCCCAGGATGACAGTTGTGCAGCAAATATATAAAACTTGGTCAAATCACGTGCTGGTGCCTGGGAGCAGTTCCAGCACCAGATCTTCAAAGAGGATTGTTGGCCTTAGAAGGAATGTGGTGCAGATTTATCAGTGCAAACTGGACTGGAAGAATTACAGTATATTGTGAGAAAGGAATGGTGACCTGCATTTCTGAAGTATATTTATAGGGGCAATTTGATTGAAGATTTCAAGATATTAAGGGCAGCGAGCAGCATAGTAGGATGGAGCCTGGGACTAACAGCACAATCTAAAGATTAGGGCAGCTTTCCATAAATGAAGTTCTAAAGCACTTCTATATTTGGAACTCTCTTCTGAAAATGGCAATTCACTTCAGCCCAACTGTGAATGTCAAATTAATAAGTTTTTTTTTACACAAAAGCATTAAGGAATATGTTAAAAAAGACAGATACATGGAATTAGATCACAGATCAGATATGAATGGGAAAACAATGGGGGATACAATGGCTTGCTGTGCTTTTATGCCTCTATGATTGACTCTTGGCTAATTTTGTACATAGGGAGAAATTTGTAAACCTATAGAATGAGGACGGACTATGGTCAAATGAAAAGCTAGAGTGGTCAGTGAAAACACTAGAGTAAGGAGGAGCTGACTTAATTCCTCGTGAACTGGCACCATTTAGTATTTTTCCTGGTTCATCTCTGTAAGGTCATTAAGATTTCATCCTGTGGAAGTTCTCAAGTGACCGTACCGTTCTATATAACTTTCACAGCTCCAGGGTTCCCAAATGCTTCACAGCCACTGATGTACTCATTGAAAGTAGTAGTGTAGCAGAGCTAGAAGCCAGGTTGCACAAATTAGGTTCCCACAGGCAGCGAAGTGATAATGAGCAGATAACCTGTTCTTAATGAAATCTATTAAATGATACATAATGAACAGGCCCTCTATTTTTCAAGAAAATACCATGGGATCTTGTATGTTCACTTTAGACAGCTAATCTCAAATTGGACATCAATTCATCCAAGAGAAAGTACCTCTGACATTGCAAACTCTCTTCGCATTGTACGACAGTGTTGCCCTTTGAGAAAGACATAAACCCAGACACTTCTGATTCTAGTGAAAGCATGCATAATATTGGTATTGGGTTCTTTTTGTCACACGTACTGAGATACGGTGAAAAGCTTGTCTTGCATATTGTTCATATAGATCAAACCATTACACAGTGCATTGAAGCAGAGTAAGGTAAAGCAGTAACAACGCAGAATAAAGTGTAACAGCTACAGAGGAAGTACAGTACAGGTACACAAAAATGTGCAAGGTAGATTGTGAGGTGTAGAGTTCATCATATCATACTAGGGAGTCATCTAATAGTTTACTCATTATCTAATAGTCTTTTGGAGTAGACTTGATGGGCCAAATGGCCTACTTCTGCTCCTATATCTTATGGTCTTCTCGACATTTGGTTAATTAGATTGGTGGGGTCATACAGTAAGCTTTATTTTCAAAAATGAGATGAAATAATGTTTTGAAGAGATAGTTTTGGGCAACTTCTTTTTAGTATGACAGATTCCAGTGGCAAAAGAACCGGCATTTTAAAATAATATGCGAAATCAGTGGGGATTTGATTCTGTTTAGCATAGAGTGGGGTCCTATGAATGTGATTATGAATAGCTTCACAATACTCTTGTGTCATTTATAATTGACAGTAAAAATTGCGGCATTCTATTAATAGTTTGTGAATAATGGGAATGTGACTGTCCTTCTAACCAGCCTTGCTTCTACTGTGTCCAGGATCCTGGAGCTGCAGGACAGTGGGGATCTGGATGTGTTCAAGCAGAAATGGTGGCCAAAGATGGGTCGGTGTAATCTGAAGAGTCTCTCCGGTGGGCTGCCAGACGGACAGGCCCTAAAGCTGCAGAGCTTTGCTGGTGTTTTCTGTATCTTGGCAGCAGGACTTCTTCTAGCCTGCCTTGTGGCAGCTTTAGAAATCTGGTGGAACAGCAATCGATGCCATCAGCAAACTCCCAAGGAGGTAAATCTCACTGGCCAGGTGTGCAGGGAGCAGTGAGTCATGAACATCAGAAACAGGATCAGGAGTGAATCAGTCAACGCCTCGAACATGCCATACCATGGCTGACCCACTCTTGACCTTGTCACTGCTTTCCTGCTCTCTCCCCATCCGTTTAGTCTCCCTTGCAACTTAAATGTTTGTCAGTTTCAGATTTGAATCCATCTCTGCACCTCCTAGCAGTAAAGAGTTCCAAAACTTCACAACTTTCAGAGAAAATTCTTCCATATTTTTGTCTGAAACAGGCAACCCTTATTACAAAACTGTGCTCCATATTTCTGGAGGAAACATTCCCTAAACCAAACTATCAACCCCTTCAGAGCCTTACATGTGTGTTCACATTCCATTCTTCCATACTCCAATGATTATAAACTCAAACTGTTTGACTTTTATTAATCCACCAACCCCTTTCATCCTAGGCATCAAACAAGTATCTTCTCTGTATTGCCTGCAAAACAGGTATAGCCTTCCTTAAATATGATGATCAAATCAGTGACTATTCTCCAGGTGTCATCTCACCTTTGTCCTGAAAAATTGCTTCAGGCTTCCCTACTTTTTAATCCACACCCTTCACAATTACGATCAATGTTCCTAATAATTTGCATGCTATTTATATTTTGTTTCACCTACTATGGCCACCATGTACCTTTGTATGCAACATTTTATATCAATTTAAATTTAACTCAGTTTAAATAATAATTAACTTTTTAATTCTCCCTTCCATAGTGTATAATCTCACATTATACTACATATGCCAACTTCTTGCTGCTCACTAACTTATCTATTACCTTTGCAGGCTCTTGAATTCTCTTCTCAACTTACAAACCCACATGTCTTTGTATTATCTGAAAATGTGGCTATAATACATCCAGTGCCTTCTCTAAGTCATCAATATACTGTAGCTTGTAAATAGTTGACCCTAGTACTGATCCCTGAGGCACCTTAAGTGTTACTGATACTAATGCAAAAATGTCCTATATATCTCACCTCACTTGTTTCTATTTGTTGGCCCTTCCCCTATCTGCCCATGATCTTGTACACTCTTGTGCAGTCACCAATTTAAAATGGTTTCTGAAAATCTAAATACATTACATCTATTGGTTCCTCTTTTAACTATCTGTTCATCATCATCAAAGAACTCTAGTATATATTTCTATTTTTATTTAGAGATACAGTTTGGTAACAGGCCCTTCTTAGCCCAGCCAGTCCATGCTGCCCAATTTACACCCATGTGACCAATTTTCCGACTAGTTGTGCGTCTTTGGAATGTGAGAGGAAAATGGGGGATCTGGAGGAAACTCGAGCAGTCACAGGGAAAATAAACAAACTGTTTATAGAGGGTGGCGGAATTGTACCCGGGTGACTAGTGCTGTAATTATATGTTACGCTAACAGCTACACTCCTGTGATATTTGTCAACCATTACTTGTCTGTCCATGTTGAATCTGTTTGATTCTCCTTTGATTTTCTAAATGTCCTGCTATTACCTACTCATTAATGGATTTCAGTAATTTTGCAATAGTAGATGCTTGGCTAACTAGTCTGTAAATCCATGCTATTTGTCTCCCTCCTTTCTTCAATAGTGATACTTACCATTTTCCAGTTTCTGGGACTTTTCCAGAATCCAAGGATTAACAATCAACATATCCACAGCCACTTCATTTAAAACATCAAGCCCAGTTTTTAGCCCTATTTCTTTGCCCTGTATTTTTCTGCCAGTGATATAAATTGTTTTGACTTCTTCACTCCTTGTAGTGCTCCTTGTACTCTTTAACCAATAACCTGGATAAGTTATTACTGGAATGATCTTAGTGTCTTATACTGTGAAGACTGATCCAATATAATTACTTCGAATCTCTGCCATCTCTCTGTTTCTCATTATTAATTCCCTGGTCTCATCTTTTGAGAGACCAATGTTTATTTTTGTTGCTATTTATATAAATGTAGAAGCTCTTACTGTTTTTATATTTTTTGCTAGTTTGCAAAATCACGGTGTTATTGAGTTACAAAAAAGGATTGAGCTTACCAGTGAAGCTCATGGATTGTGATGCTCAGGTACATTGGATCCAAAACCATGAGCCTCAAGGTCAAATCAGTCTATGTTTCCATCCCTTGGTCACCAGGGAAGCCAAAGACCTCACATTTGGAAACTTCATAGTCTGTTGGAATTTCTAGGTCAGTTATACCAGGACAATACAACCCTCACACCTGAGAGTGTTTCTTTTTCTGTGTTTGCAGCTTAGAAGTGTCCTCAGAATGGGCAAACTATACCCCAACAACAGGATGAATAGCAAAGGATCCCTTCAGTCTCCCGGTCAAACTGTTATTCTTTCTCACCTTCTATCTCTCTGTCATCTCGCTTGTTCTCACTCTTCTCTGCACTCTCCCCATTCCGTTTCTATTTTTGTCCCACTGTCTCTTTGTGCTCTCCATCCCCGGCCTCAGAATTCTCTCCATCCCCTTGTCTCTTTCCCTTTTCCTTCTCTCCAATCTCTTTTCCTTTCTCGTTCTATCTTTTAACTTTCACTCTCCCATCTACTTCTCTCTCTCCCACTCACCCCTTTATGTCTCACTCTTCATCTGTCTTTCTTCTCTTCTCTTTACTTCTGTCTCCCTAACCATTCCTTTCCCCCTCTATCTCCTCCCAATGTCCTTATTTCCAATCTCCTCCCTCACCTTCTTTTCAGGTCTATCCTTCCACCAACCCCCACCCATCCCGTTCTCACCCTCCTCTCAGTCTAATGAAACGTTTCTTGTTCAGGATAAAGAAGTGAACCTGGAGCAGGTACACCACCGCATCGACAGTCTCATGGATGATGACATGGCCCACAAGCAGATCTCAGCTGCCTCCATTGAGATCTCGGCACTGGAAATTGGCAGCATGCAGACCAGCCAGGGCTTGGAGCCCGTTCGAGATTACCAGAACACCCAAATCTCAGTCAGCACTTTCTTACCAGAACAGTCTCACGCTACAAGTAGGAAGCTTTCCTCCCTTGCAAGCACCAACCTGTCTTTGCCTCTCAGCAGTTCGGCCACACTGCCATCTATACAGTGCAAGCATCGATCACCCAACGGAGGACTCTTCCGCCAAAGTCCAGTCAAAGCACCAATCCCCATGTCATTTCAGTCTGTGTCAGGCCCTGGGGGGCTCCCTGAAGCTATGGAGCCCTCCCATGGGACCTCCATATAACTTCAAACGCCGCATGGCACCATTTTTAATATAAACATTTACAGAAAAATCTAGCATTTTCATGTAAATAATTGTAAATAATTCAAGAATGAAGTGGGGTAAAGTGTATTTTGAATATTCTCAATTTTTGAAGTCAGTAGATCATGTATGAATGGCTTTGTAAATTTTGTTCTATACAAATAAAAAGCAGATTACTTGTGATGGTTATTGGGGGTGTGAAAGGATTTTTCTTGTTTCATAGGGATGGCCTTTTCTTTTTAATTATGTTGTTCAGCACTTTTCTGATTCCCGGTTGCTTAGGATTTGGATTGCAGATGATTGCCTGTGTCCCAGTGCTAAGCAATAAAAAATCCATTTCTGCCACTCAAGACTTTCATGGTACATATTTGACTTGGATCTATATTAGTGTGCCTCATGTCAAGAGTGCATCTAATGGTATTAAGCCTTTTCTGCAATGTAAAATGGAGCTCTTATGTCAAGGAGAGAAGGACACTCAGTAGATCTCCCATTTAAGAAAGGTACTCCCACATCTATAAGATACATCAGTATGCAGATTCATGGCTCTTTGGGAATATTTTCATAAATTTCATCATCAACGTTGATCGTTCTGTTCGGTTTTATTTAAATATTGAGAATTGCTAATTGCTCAGAAAGGTGGGGAGGTGGGTGCAGCTACACTGTTGGCAGAGCATTTTGAGTGGGATGTCATGTGTCCAAGGGGCCGTGGGGCAGGAGGCACACATGCACTCACATTCAGAGACCCTATCGTGTGGATTTTAGAGGGTCACGCACTTCTATCCCGAAGAAACCAGAGCACCCAGAGAAAAGCCATGAGAGCATGCAACCTCCACACAGACAATGCCTGAGGTCGGTACTGAACCTGGATGGTCTGAGCTGAGAGGCAGCAGCCTCTGCACCACTGTGTCACTCTATTCCACATAGTCTGCTCCCTAACAACTCATGCTGCCACACTTCTCAAATGCAGATTGCCCCAAGATTTACTGTGAGTACCAGTGAGCTTCATTAGTTAAGTGGCTTGGTTGAAGGGCACACAATATTTGACCCACAATAGTGGTATTTTATTTGTTTAGAGATACAGTGCAGGGTGGACCATTCCAGTCCTTTCAAGTCATGCCGCGTAACCCCTGACAAACCCAATTAACCCTAACCTAATCACGGGGCAAATTAACCCACCCAGTACATCTTTGGACAGTGAGAGGAAACCCGAGCACCGGGAAAAACCCACATATTCCATGGGGAGGACATACGGACTCTTTACAGAATGCCACTGGAAGTGAACTCCAAACTCCGGAACGCCCTGAGCTGTGGTAACGTCATGCTAACCACTACGTTACCAAGGCGCCCAATCAATATTTGCTTAGATCCATGCAAGCCGCCTTCTGCTTTACAGGCAAGTGATCACCTCTTACAATCAGTGACCACTTGCACGTGAAGCAGAAGAAACAGCCTTTTCTTTTGATTATCTCATTTCAGTACCATACATTCTGGAAGCTTGTGTGACTCTTTGATTCTCAGGGAGTCTGCTTGACCAGATACTAGAAAGTAGCATTGCCCCAAGTGGATAATCTCGGCAGTGCAGGCCACCCAGTATTCCTGTAGCTTCTAATACATTCAGGCATTCCACTCCCACTGAGGATCACTACAACGAAAGTTGCAACACAGCCAGGACTCTAATGGAACATCCCACCAGGATTCTGCTACCTCCACTGTTTTGTGGACATGTAACACATTCATGCCAGGGCCTCAGCTCATACCTGTATGAGTACCAGAGAGCTTCATTAGTTCAATAGCTTGGTTGAAGGACACCCAATAATTGAGCCACAACAGTGGTATGTTACCTACTTAATGATACAGCACACAGTGGACCCTTCCAACCCTTTCGAGCCACGTCGTGCAACCCCCAACAAACTCAATTAACCATAACCTAATCACGGGACAATTTACAATGACCAATTAACCTACCCAGTACGTCTTTAGAGTGTGGGAGGAAACTGGAGCACGCAGGGAAAATCCATACATTCCACGGGGAGGACGCACAAACTGCTTACAGAACGCCACCGGAATTGAACATCTAATTCCAGAATGCCCCAAGCGCGATAGGGTTGTGCTAACCTGAGGCAATGCAGTCAGGAGAGGAAGCACAACACCATGAGGTGGAGTAGGAGAAGGTCTAGGATGGCTCAGAGGGGGAAGGACAGTATTGGTATTGGAAGTGTAGGTGCACTCTGGTCATGTGACTATCCGGCCGGGAGGGAGGGGGGTGGGGAGCAAAGGTCTTTCCATGCTCTAAGAGGTAGTTTAATAAGCTGAAGGTTCACCTGGACACAGCACACAATTAGCTACTGCTTCTGAAAGAAGGTCTCTGCACATTCAACTTAATATTCATCAATGTCCATATATCAAATGTCAGTAAACCTACACAGAGAAATTATTCCTTATAGAAGGAAAGAGATAAGGAGTGCTCCCTTGTACATAAGTAAGGGATCCTAATGTACAAAATGCAGTACTTGACTGTCACTAGTATTGCACTCATGCTTGGAGCTGATTTGTACCCACGATCTGCCTGAAGCACAGTCTATTGTGTCTGCATGAGTATTTATGGGCACTAAAGAAAATCACTGGTTAAGCACTTTGGCTGAATGAGTTGTTATCAAAATCCATGAAGGGCACAAAACAGTTGACCCGCAACAGCTCTAGTCAATGTACACTTAAATCTATGGGTGACCTTCACCTCAAAGGGATAAGGGATTGCTATGTGTGTACGTCTTTACTATGTCCATCAACACAACTGCCCATGCCATAAAACACCCTCACAAAAAGTTGGATTTTAAATCTTTATCACAGTTTTCTCAGAAGTCATGTTATCCCCTTAATTGTTATCAGCTAACAGCATCATAGTCACCTATTAATTTAAGTTCAAATTCAACAATCAATACATTACTTCTACCAATCCAGTGGACCTCTGGGCTGAGCATAGCTCTCTGAGAAAATTATTCCTTCTTGACTCTTCCCTTCATATTGGTACGATCAACTCTGAATAGCATTATGTCTGGGCCACAGCCTTGTGTTATGGCCAGAGCAGGTAAGGAACAAGTAATGCTCATGAAACATTTTTACTGCCCTTAGCCTCCAACAAGAGTTTTATTAGCCTTCTCATGATAATCTTATTCCCAAATAAACCAGCTAGACAGAAGTCCGGCGACAGCAATTTATCATCAGGTGTTGCTTCTCAGGTCAGTGTCATCTACCACCTCTCGAAAATCACATCTTCAGAAAGGGTTACCAGTGAAGGGCAAGAGCTCTGCTCTGAATATTATTGAGGTCTGTAAAGCTCCAGATTCTACAGGGCAATAATCAAGTGTCAACAAATATCAGACTCATTCAATGACGAATCTTTCAGTCATACTTACCCCAAGAGGAGGCAAAATTTGTCACAATAAGTTGGTTTTAACTAATGGAAATTCTTCTTTATAATCTGGGGCATTTCCTGGGCTTCCTAAAATATTGGATGTTTTCACAATCTCACCCTGCCAAAGATTTGCCTGTCATTTAACACAAGATTCTGCAGTTATTGGAAATCCTGAGCACAAACACACACAAATGTTGGACGAACTCAGCAGGTTAGGCAACCTCTATGGAGAGGAATAAACAGTCAACATTTTGGGCCAAAATGACGCTGATCAAGGGTCTTGGCCTGAAACGTCAACTGTTTATTCCTCTCCAATGATGCCGTCTGACCTGCTGAGATCCTCCAGAATTTTGTTGCACTGCCTGTTACTTAATCCTCCTGCAATTTTCTTTTATTACTGAGTCAGGGCTTTCTGAGTTCCATACTTGCAGTTTTTTTCTTTCCTTGAGTATTTTTGGGAAATTGCCATATCATCCTATGAATACCCCATCGCTCCACAATTTTCATTACATCTTATCAGGGTCTAATTTTGCTAGAAATTAAGAATTAGTTCCTTGAAACAAGCAGAAACTTTTTAGGTAGAACCTGAAAATGTTAAAATCAAAAGCATTTGATTTCACCCATCTCAACTCTTAAAGAAATCTATTTTTCTCTAGCAATGCAAAATTCTGGAGGAACGCAGCAGGCCAAAATAAACAGTTAACATTTTGGGTCAAGACCCTTCATCAGAACTAGAAAGGAAAGGGACAGATGCTGAAATGAAAAGATGGGAAGAAAAGGAGAAGGAGGAGTACAAGCTGGTGGGTGACAGGCGATCCCCGGTGTGTTTCTTCTCCATCTCTCAAACTCACTCATTCTTACTTGCTCTGTCACTCCCACATGTGTTCTCTATCATCGTCCTCTCTCTTTCATGCATTATCACACTGTCTTAGACTAGATCATAGTCATAGTCAGAGTCATAGTCATACTTTATTGATCCTGAGGGAAATTTGGTTTTGTTACAGTTGCACCAAACAGGAACAGAGTATAAATATAGCAATATAAAACCATAAATAATTAAATAATAATATGTAAATTATGCCAGTAAATAAGTCCAGGACCAGCCTGTTAGCTCAGGGTGTGTGACCCTCCAAGGGAGGAGTTGTAAAGTTTGATGGCCACAGGCAGGAATAACTTCCTATGATGCTCAGTGTTGCATCTCGATGGAATGAGTCTCTGGCTGAATGTACTCCTGTGCCCAACCAGTGCATTATGTAGTGGATTAATTAATATTATATTAATTAAAATTAGATTAGACTTCATTTGATTAGATGAGAGTTATTTTAGTCACATGTACATTGAAACATTAAGTAAAGTGCGATGTTTGCATTAACGGCCAACACAGTCTGAGGATGTGCTGGAGACAGCCCACAAGAGTCATCACACTTCTGGTACCAGCATAGCATGCCTACAACATTTAGCAGAACAACTCTCAGCCAACATACAATAAGGCAGACACAACAACATCAAAACAAACTCCTGTTTCCCCTCCTGCATCAGTGATCACGGGCCCTTGTCCTGAAGGCCTGCCAACAATGGTCTTTGACCTCAGGGATCACAGGTCCTCATCCTCAGTGCCTGCTGACCCAACTTCTGTCCTCTGAAATCACCAGAGTCTGGAACTGCTGAATGACCTCCAACCCCAAGACTGGCAAAAACTGGCCCTCATCATCTGGACTTGCCGACTTCAGTCTTTAACCACAGGGGTCGATGGATTTCGTCCTCAGTGCTTGCTGACCCAATCTCTGACTGTGGGGATTGCTGGAGTCAACATCTGAACCAGCTGACTGACCTCAGGCCTTCAAACCCAGCTAGATGGACTACAAACCCTAGGGCCACTGACTTCGGGGGGCCTGCCAATTTCAGTCCTTGGCTTCTAGTATCGCAGGTCTTTATCCTCAGGATCTGCCAACACAACCTCTGTCCTCAGTGATGTTGGCCTTTGACCCCAGAGCACTCTGACCCAGACTCCTACCTCCAGCTCCCGCCCCTAACTCTTCACTTACTACCCCTGACCTCATCTCTGTCACTTAACGCTAACCTGAGCCCAAACTCCCTGTGCTGTCCCCAAAACTATCCCCACGAACCTAAAAATCAGCTAAGTCTGAGCCACCACCTCAACAGTAATCACAGGTCAATGCCATCTTGACTGGAAGGACTTCCTCTGCTTTTTAAAAAATGTTAATTCAGCAGAATAAAAAGTTGCATTTTCTAATCCAACTTGACCATAATACTTCAACTTAATTTACAGCTCCAGCCTTTTCTTTTCCCACCCTCCTTAAATTAAAATTTTCACAATTAATTATTAATTATGCATTTGTAAAGATATTTAATTTGTATTGAATCAGAAAATATTTGTCACCAGGTCGGGCAGCATCAGTTGAAAAAATAACTAATGCTGTATTTAAAGTACTGTGCTCAGTTCTAGTCACCTTTTTATGGGAGGGATAGATGTAGATGCTTTAGGAGGGTGCAGAAGAGATTCACCAGAATGTTGTCTGGATTAGAGAGTATGTCATATGAGGAAAGGAAAGAGAAAGGAGGCTTTTCTCTCTGGAGCAAAGGAGGGTGAGAGGTGTTTGACAGAGGTGTATAAGATTATAAGAGACCTAAACAGAATGGATAACCAGCATCTGCTTCCCAGGACAACAATGGATAACATGAGGGGGCATAACTTTAAGGTGATTGGGGGGAAGTATGGGGGGATGTCAGAGGGCGATGTTTTACACAGAGAGTGGTGGATGGGTGGAACGCGCTGCCGGGGTAGTGTTAGAGGCAGATACATAAGGGACATTAAAGAGACTCTTAGGTAGGATGATGGAACAATGGAGGGCTATGGGGAAGAGAAGGATCAGATTGATAAAATATCAGCATAACATCATGGGCCAAAGGGCCTATACTGTGCTGTACTGTCCTATAATCCAAGAGCCTTCAAATGAATAAGGAAAGGGCCTTAGACCTGAAACACTAACAGATTCTCTTTCCAAAGATGCTGCCTGGCCTGCTGAGCGACTCAAACAACTTCCGCTTTCATTTCAGGTTTCCTGCCTCTGCAATGTTTCAGATTTTCACTTAAATTAGCATTCTCTTTATTACAAGCATGGAAAATCATCCCATCTTTTTAGGTTCCCCAAGTTTGCACACATTCAGTGGGTTGGAACTGGCTTTCCCTGGCATCTTGTGAATTATTTTTACTTCCCACAGCTCCATAATGTGAAATCCCAATGATATTGCCTATAGTTCTGAAAGGAGTCACTGCTAAATATTGGTTCCAGTACAAGATTACTATAACGCCATAGGTATCCTTCGAAAAATCCTGTGGAAGTGACAGGTGAAACAGAAATGCAAGTCTTCCTTGTTGTTGGGATATGTATGGAACCAGTTAAAAATCCCCTCCATAGGAGTTTCCATAGAGTCATAAGCACAGAAACAAGCCCTTCTGCCCACCTTGTCCATGCTGACCAAGATTCCCATCTAAGTTAGTCCCGTTTGCCTCTCAACTCAGTTTTTTTTCCAATGCATTCAAGATTCTGTCACAATGCCATTCACATTTTATATACTCAGTTGTGTAATTCTATCAAATGAGATGTACTAAATCCCTGTTTCTACGACACTAGATACTAATTGCACCCATCTCAGACCCAGCAAACTGATTGGAAGGATCACCGACAAATAATACCAGGCTGGCAACTCTGTTACAGCTAAGCCTTCATTTAAATGTCTTTCTCCAAAATACCCATAATAATTTGCATTCTACAGTGGGGTAGTATGTCTGCAGGAGTTGGATCAATGTGGTTGCAGAGGTGTCATAACAACGGAACTCAAAAAAGGATCAAGTTCTGAACTTCAAAGATCAAAGTTCAAAGTCAAATTTATTTTCAAACTACATGTATGTCACCATATACTACCCTGAGGTTCACTTTCATGTGAGCATTCACAGTAGAACAAAGAAATACAATAGAATCAATGAAAAACTACACACAAAGACTGAAAAACAGCTAATATGAAAAAGACACACTGTGCAATATAGCAAAAGGAAAATCACTTAATTAATTAATTAGATAAATAAGTACATAAATAGATAGGCAGGTAAATAAATAAACAAACAAACAAACAGACAAAAAAGCAAACAAACTGAGAACATAATTTGTAGAGTCCACAGGTTATGGAATCAGTTCAGCGTTGAGGTGAGTGATGTTATCCTCGTTGGTTCAGGAGCCTGATGGTTGAAGAGTAATCATTGTTCCTAAACCTGGTGGTGTGGGACCTAAGGCTCCTGTACCTCATTCCCGATGGCAGCTGGGGTGGATCTCAGACTGGATCCTAATATAACAATACTTTACAGTCATCAAATCCTTTTCAAGGAATCTGGGGCAAAAACAAATAAACTTACTGCACCTGTGGTAGGCAAATGTGACTGAACCTTCTAAACCTGTTCACTCTGTGGTTGCCCGGTTACTTCAAGTCTCACTTCAGCTGTAATAATTCTAACAATAATTGGTCAGATTTTCCTAGCTTTATTTAACTAGTCCCTGCCAATGTTAAAAGAATATTCTAGGAAAGTGATATCTCTATTAAAGGCCGAAACTGGAAAAGATATTTGAGAATTAATGAATCCCTCCTGTCCCCGAAAAGAAAACATATTTTCTTTACTAATGAACTAGGGACTGGGAGCATGTTTCAGCAGCTCAGTTCTCAGAGCCAGTATTACCATGCAAGCCCCTAACTAAATATGTAGGGAAATCATGATTAGTGACAGTCTATTTCACAGTTGCAAAGCATTCCCATTCTCAAAAAAATTGTAACAAAATCCAGGAAACCTCTGCCTCTGAAAACTCTAGAAACTGGAGGTCTGCTGGAAAATCAAAACAAAGATTAAACATTTTCATTAGGTAGGGATCCAAGATATAGATAACCAAGGTGAGTAAGTAGAATTAGCTCACTGATCGACTGTGATCTCACACCAGCTGCTAAATTGTCTGTTCCAATGTTCCTGCTACTGACATCTGGTGAGTGGCAAAAATTAAGTAAGATTTTATGCTGTATAATTAAGTGACAGAGGGAAGGAAAACAGGGAAGCCTTAAACAGGAGATGTGGTTTCAGAAATACTGTGGATTAAATATCTCTTTGGACCTCATTCAGATAACTTCAAGCTCCCAAACCTTTCAGTATTGCATTGTCATCCATCTCACATCTGACAGTGAGAGGTGACTGCAATTGGTTTTGAAAGATCAAGATTAATCAATAATCAAGTTAAATTACTGCAGTATGAAGTGTGATTAAAATAAATTACTCAGCTTTTTTAGCTGCTGCACTTGAAGTTCCTGTCACAGATATACTGCAGAGTTGTACAAGCTTAACTGATTGGAATATTCCAAAGAGCCTTCTCTGATTGCTGACTTACACTGGGAAGGTACTGTAAATTTAGGCCATCACTCTGCCTCCACAAATGCTCCTTGTCCAGCTGTGTTCTTCCAGGAGTTTGTTTTTTTTTGTTCAAAGCTACTATAAATAAGCACTTCCTTAAGTATCGGCTTCCAAGAACTTACTGTAAATACTGACACAAGAGGTTCTGCAGATGTTGGAACACCACAGAGCGCTGGAGGAACTCAGCAAGCCAGGCAGCATCTATGGAGGGAAATAAACAATCGATGTTTTGGGCTGAGACCTCTGAGGATCTAACCTGGTCCCAACAAATTGATGCAGCTATAAAGAAGGTAAAACTGAGCTATATTTCATTAGGAGTTTGAGGAGCTTTGGTTTGTCACCTAAGACACTTGAAAGCTTCTACAGATGTACCATGGGGTGCATTCTGACAGGCTGCATCGCCGTCTGGTATGGGGGAGGGGGTGGTGGCTACTGCGAGGGATGGAAAGAAGCTACAGAAAGTTGTAAAATTAATCAGCTTCATCTTGGGTATCAGCCTCTGTACTAACCAAGACATCTTCATGGAGCGGTGCCTCAGAAAGGTGGCATTCATCATTAAGGACCCCATCACCCAGGACATGCCCTCTTCTCATTGTTACCATCAGGAGGGAGGTACAGAAGCCTGAAGGCACACACTCAGCAATTCAGGAACAGTTTCTTCCCCTCTGCCATCTGATTCCTAAGTGGAAATAAACCATGAACACTACCTCACTTTTGTCATTTCTGTTTTCACACTGTTTTTAATTTAACTATTTAATATACATATATATACTTACTGTGATTGGTATTTTTTCTATATTATCATGTATTGCATTGTACCGCTGCCACTAAGTTAGTAAATTTCACAACATATGCCAGTGATAATAAACTTGATTCTGATTCTGATTCAGATAAGGACTGGAAAGGAAGAGGCCTGAATAAAAATGTAGGGGGTGGGGGAAGTAGTACAAGCTGGCAGGTGATAGGTGAGATCAAGTAAGAGGGGATGGTGTGTGGGTGAGGGTGGGGTGACGAAGTAAGAAACTGGGAGGTGATGTGGAAAAGGTAAAACGCTAAAGAAGAAGGAATGTAATAGGAGAGAACAGTAGCCATGGAAAAAAGGGAAGCAAAGGGAGGTAAACACAGATTTTTCTCATTTCCATTAATTAACCCTCCACCCCATCCTCTTTTTCCATTCTCCATTCTGATTAATCTCTCACCCCTTCTCACCTTCTCACTTGCCCATCACCTTCCTCTGGTAACAACAGGAATTCTGCAGATCCTGGAAATTCAAGCAACACACATCAAAGTTGCTGGTGAACACAGCAGGCCAGTCAGCATCTCTAGGAAGAGGTACAGTCGACGTTTCAGGCCGAGACCCTTCGTCAGGACTAACTGAAGGAAGAGTTAGTAAGAGATTTGAAAGTGGGAGGGGGAGGGGGAGATCCAAAATGATAGGAGAAGACAGGAGGGGGAGGGATGGAGCCAAGAGCTGGACAGGTGATTGACAAAGGGGATATGAGAGGATCATGGGACAGGAGGCTCAGGGAGATGGAAAAGGGGGAGGGGGGGACCCAGAGAATGGGCAAGGGGTATAGTCAGAGGGCCAGAGGGAGAAAAAGGAGAGTGAGAGTAAGAATGTGTGTATAAAAATAAACAACGGATGGGGTACGAGGGGGAGGTGGGACATTAGTGGAAGTTAGAGAAGTCAATATTCATTCCATCAGGTTGGAGGCTACCCAGACGGCATATAAGGTGTTGTTCCTCCAACCTAAGTGTGGCTTCATCTTTACAGTAGAGGAGGCTGTGGATAGACATGTCAGAACGGGAATGGGATGTGGAATTAAAATGTGTGGCCACTGGGAGATCCTGCTTTCTCTGGCAGACAGAGCGTAGGTGTTCAGCAAAGCGGT
The DNA here is from genome assembly GCF_030028105.1 of Mobula birostris. Lineage (NCBI taxonomy): Eukaryota > Metazoa > Chordata > Chondrichthyes > Myliobatiformes > Myliobatidae > Mobula > Mobula birostris. The sequence continues at coordinate 43,005,236 of NC_092387.1, forward strand.
CTCCCAGTCTGCCTCGGGTCTCGCCATGTCCCATTCGGACATGTCTATCCACGGCCTCCTCTGCTGTAAAGATGAAGCCACACTTAGGTTGGAGGAACAACACCTTATATTCCATCTGGGTAGCCTCCAACCTGATGGAATGAACATTGACTTCTCTAACTTCTGCTAATGCTCCACCTCCCCCTCGTACCCCATCCGTTATCTATTTTTATACACACATTCTTTCTCTCACTCTCCTTTTTCTCCCTCTGTCCCTCTGACTATACCCCTTGCCCATCCTCTGGGTTTCCTCCCCTCCCCCTTTTCCTTCTTCCTGGGCCTCCTGTCCCATGATCCTCTCATATCCCCTTTGCCAATCACCTGTCCAGCTCTTGGCTCCATCCCTCCCCCTCCTGTCTTCTCCTATCATTTTGGATCTCCCCCTCACCCTCCCACTTTCAAATCTCTTACTAACTCTTCCTTCAGTTAGTCCTGACGAAGGGTCTCGGCCTGAAACGTCCACTGTACCTCTTCCTAGAGATGCTGCCTGGCCTGCTGCATTCACCAGCAACTTTGTTACCTTCCTCTGGTATATGGAGGTTCTATATAAATGCTGATATGCTGTACTGAGTTGCCCTGCCAATCCTAATAAACCTCACAAGGTCTACTGATACAATTCCATTGAACCACTAATCCTAGCTAGTGTCAGCTATACATCAGGTAGCAATCTCATAACCAGGAGTTCCCAACCTTTTTATGCCATGGACCCTCACCATTAACCGAGGGGTCCATAGACCCCAGGTTGGGAACCCCTGTCATAAACAGTCACGCAGCACAGAATAAATACAAAAGGCATGGGAGGAACACCACAGAACTCAATTGGTCAGACTGCATTTTTGGATGGAAATGGACAATTAATGCTTCAGGTTAAGACCTTTCATTAATGTTGACTGTCCATTTCCCTCCACAGATGCTACCTGACTCATGGAGTTCTTCCAGCATATTTTATGTTGTTCCAGATCCTTGCAACTGCAGTCTTTCGTGTTTCTGCAGTATAGAAACAGGTCTTTTAACCCACTAAGGGTGCATTTGAGCTGACATGTTTAATTCTCCCCTCAATCCCATCAGCTACCCCACCACCCCCACCCAGATTCTATCTCTTATCTACACACTAGCAGCAATTTACTCTGGCCAAATAACCTTCTGACCCATACATTTGAGAGGGAACCTGAGCATACAGAGGAAATTGATGTGGTCACAGGGAGAACATGTAGACTCCACACAGTCTGCACCCAAGGTCAGGCTTGAGGAAGCAGCTCTTTAAGAACTTATTGTGAATGACATTTACTGGTGATCATACACTCAGGGGCCACTTTATTGGATACACTTCCACAATTGCTCATTAATGCAAATATCTATTCAGCCATTCCCGTGACAGCAACTCAATGCATAAGAGCATGCAGACGTGGTCAAGAGAGTCATTTGTGGTCCAGAACAAAATCAGAATGGGGAGGAAATGTGATCTAATTGACTTTCACTGTAGAATGATTGCTGGTGCCAGACAGGGTGGTTTGAGTAGCTCAGAAACTGTTAATCTCCTGGAATTTTCATGCACACTAGACTCTAGAGTTTGCAGAGAATGGTGCGGAAAACAAAAAAGCAACCAGTGAGCAGCAGTTCGGTAGGCAAAACTACCTTGTTAATGAGAGGGGTAGAGGAGAATAGCCAGACTGGTTGAAGCCGACAGGAAGGCACCAATAATGCAAATAACCACACGTTACAACAGTGCTGTTCAGAAGAGCATCTCTGAATGCACAACATATTGAACTTTGAAATAGACGGACTAAAGCAGCAGAAGACCACAAACATACACTCAGTGGGTCACTGTATTAGGTATAGGAGGCACCTAATAAAGTGGTCACTCTGTGTATATTGATAAGTGTGCTAATAAATTGACAATTTTGGAGTATTGCTTGAAGCTTTCATCACCTACCTACAGGAAAGATGTAATTAAGGTTGAAAGATTACAGAGAAAATTTACAAGTATGTTGCCAGTTCTGGAGGACCTGAGTTATATCAGAAAATTGAATAGGTTAGGACTTTATTTCTTGGAACGTAAAAGGTTGAGAGGAGATTTGATAGAGATATACAGAATTATGAGTGGTATGGATAGGGTAAATGCAAGCAGGCTTTTCCCACTGAGGTTGGGTGGGACTACAACCAGTAGTCATGGGTTAAGGGTGAAAGGTGAAATGTTTAAGGGGAACATGAGGGGAAACTTCTTCACTCAGAGTGTCATAAGAGTGTGAAACAAGCTGACAGTGAAAGTGGTGCATGCAAGCTTGATTTCCACGTTTAAGCAACGTATGGCTAGGTACAGGGATGGTAGGGTGTGGAGGACGATGAACCTGGTGCAAGTCGATGGGAGTAGGCAGTTTAAATGACTCGGCATGGACCAGGTGGGTACTTTTCTATAACTCTAAGTCTCTAAAAGTGAAGAGGAGTAAAGTATTGTTAATTTGTTGCAGGAAACAGGATTAGTTTTGACGTCCTGTCCAGATTAGACTAGACTGGGAGGATATTCAAAGCAATTGAGAGTTTAAAATCATGGATTGACAGGTCATTTGTTTATTACGTTCTTCCAAAGTTCCAGCTTTGACCCTTGAGAACTTTCCTATAGATCCTTTCATTTTTCAGTCAAAAGAGTAAATTATGTTGACATTTAATATTTTTTTTAATAAAATTCGATCAATAAGTCACAAGAAGGATGCAAAATGTTGGCAGATCAGGATGATGGTTGAATAACCTACAAGCTGCTGCTCTTTCCTCTGAGCACATCGTTGCCGAAGGTTTCCAATCAAACAATAGCCGGGGGGAGCTCTGAAAAGGTTTTGCACAAGAAGTAATCCCAGATACCAGCCCTTGCCCTTGGTGCTGTGCCTTCAAATAAGCTCTTATTGTAACACAATGGCAATCATCTACTTTTAATTCTAAATGCTCTTTATGATCCAGAGATGCCCAGTAGTATGAGGGTCCTGCTAACTCCAGCAAGGATTCCTTGTATTCATTGACTGAACGTTCTAATGCAAAGGAGGCAATGGAATGGAATTAATAGAATTGACAATACGCAAGCATCATAAAGGTGACTGGAATCCCACTCTACATAGTGATTTCTAAGTGGCGTGAGACAATATTTTTAACAGGATTTGTGGAAAATACTCAAGCAGGTTTCAGGGTGATCCCACCCACAGGCTGGGGTTTCATGTACTGTTATTCTGTTGCTTCTGGAATATTGTTACAACAAAACATTTGACCATCTGGGAGGATCCTTTTACCATGCTGATCTGGAGACCACTCCTGTTGTCAGTCTGCACAGGGCAACTCAGGCTGAAGAATGGAAAGACCATTCACAATGGATGAGCCAATATCTTCTTATGATGCAAAAGCACTCAAAATGACAGGAGTCCATTTTGTTCGTAGATATTGATTAGCTAATAGTGTGCTAAGATCTTCTGCCTGATTTATTCTTGTGCCTGTTTTATAATCTGCAGAAAGCAGAACTCTGGCTTTTGATTCAAGAAGTTATGGGTTCAAATCCCACTGCAGAGTCTGAGCACATAATTTTGGCCAAATTTTCATTGCCCTGTTGTTAAAGTGCTAAACTTGCAGAAGTGACACCTGTAATAAAGACTATATTTATCCTCCTGGGAGGATGAAAAATAGTCCAGATATTCATTAATCTCCCTGTTGTTTGTGAGACTTGTATGTGTTGTGTTTTTCTGTGCTGTGCTTAGGGTTCTGAATCTTCGGACATTCTCGGACAATGGCAGACAAAAGAGAAACGGTAATGGATTCCTCATCTTGTTGTCTGCCTGTGAATCAGATGTGGTGTTAGGATAGTGCATACTTCCAAACAGCACAGTTGTTAAAGGGAAAAGAAAGCAATTCTGACATTATGTTTTTGGTTTGCACAGTCAGACTAAACCGATTAAGCTCCAAAACTATAACTGTTACTCTAGCTTGCAGTGCTGGGAAACTTTGCAATTCTCAGTTGCATCTTTGACTGTGAGATATTCATCAATTATTTAAACCACCTGAAATCCTGAATACAAACACTGGGTGGAACAAAGACAATCGTCCCCATTGTTTAATATTTCACCACCTTCCAAGTCTTCCTTTTAATTCCTACATCCTGGAATATTTTGTTAATTAATCAACAATCAGGTCCACATGGACATCCAAGTCGGCCACTACACATCCTTGAATATAAACAATTTCAGCCTTTCAGCATTTCCTCAGCTGAAACCTGTTTTTACTGAGGAGTGAACCTGAAATTTTCTCCATAATCTACCTACTGAACACTTGTTTTTTTTACCATGTTCTTCAGCGTTCCTGAAGCTAATGGCATTCACTGCAGGCTGGCAGTGGTGTTTGAGCAGTAGCTCAGTTGTGTCAGGTTCAGCAAAGTTTATTGATGACATTTCCTCTTGGGATTTAATTTCTCTCACTGAGACGCAAGGACAGTTGAAATTGATGAATGAGAATATGTCTCTGACAACTAATTATTTCCTTCCATTTGACTGTTTACACAAACTAGATGTTATTGAAATTCATAACCCTGATTTTCAGCAATCTATTCAATAGTATTTGAATATCCTCCCACACAATCACTAAGGATAACACAGCCAAAATACACTCAGCATGCTCTCTCAGCCTCCTGGAGTCTGTACTAAATACATTTTGGTTTTCCATAAGGCTATAAAGCATAGGAGCAGAATTAGGCCATTCAGCTGATCGATTCTGCTCCTCCATTCAATTTATTTTTCCCTCTCAACCCTATTCTTCTGCCTTCTCCCCATAGCCTTGGACACCCTTACTAAACAAGAATCTATCAACCTCCACTTTAAAAATACCCAAAGATTTGGTCTCCACTGCCACCCATGGCAATGAATTCCACAGATTCACCACCCTCTGGTCAAGGAAATTACTTCTTAACTATATTCTAAAGGGTTGTCCTTTTATTCTGAGGCTGTGCTCTCTGGTCCCAGTTTCAAAGTTCAAAGTGCATTTATTATCAAAGTATGTATACATTATTCAGCCTTAAAATTTGTCTCTTCACTGGCAGCCACAAAACAAAGAATCTGAAAATAACCCATTAAAAAAAGAAAACTGTCAAACTCACAATGTGCAGAGGAAGAAAAAAACAAATTGCGTAAACAATAAAAGTTAGCAAATAGCATTCACAACAAAAGTGAGTCATAGATATGAAGCCCAGAGCAGACAAAGCAGGCCACAGCCTCAGCCTCAGCCTCAGTTCAGCGCAGAGCCAAGTAAATGTCGTGAAGCCCTTAGACATGGAGCCCAGAGCAGCTGGAGCTGGAGCAACGTGCAGAACCGGCCTGATCCTCAACTCCTATCCCGACACCCTGCCTTTTCAATCCATCTGGTCCAGACTTTAAACCATCCAAACATTGGGTCATTCCTCATATTAGGATGCAAGCCCTGTCACTTGGATACACTTTGGGCCTGGACCCCTCTGCCACATTCTGTCCCATACCCGACCTTTCCAAACCAGCCTTGTGCTTAGATTGATCAAACCTCACTCTCGGTTTAGGTGGACGGGACTCAAATCTACCTCCCCTCCACTCGCCGTAAATTTGCCTCGACCTCACCTAACTTTACCTCAAATATGCCTCAATCTCACCTCGCACACTTCAAAACTCCACTCAGTTGCTCACCTCTCCATTGTTTGTTTACCATAAATTTTACAATAAACAGTATTGTTAATAAAGTATTTATTTGTATTCTTTGTTTTGTTTGCTTCCGGTAAGTAATCACTGGGCTTTACCAGTGCTATCTTATACCAGCGGTTTTCCCCCCCTGCTGGAAACATCCCCTCCATGTCTACTCTGTTCATGCCTTCCAATGTTTGGTAGGTTTTAATGAAATTGCCTCCTCATCCTTCTAGGTTCCAGTGAATGTAGACCAAGACTCTTCAAACATTCTTCATACACTAACCCCTTCACCCCTGGATCTTTCTCACAAATCTCCTCTGGATCCTTTCCATTATCAGTATATCCTTCCTTAGATATGAACCCAAGCAATTCTCTGTGATCCCGGCATCGTTTCCATAAATTATCCTTGTAATCCCAACATTGTGCACAAAGTTTCCCTGAATTCCGGTATTACTGCAGGTTAACTTCCATGTAATTCTGACTCTCATCCCTGCCATATCTCTCTGATCCTGATATTATTCCCAAACATTTATTTCCAGCAGAATCCCTATGATCCTGATGTAATTTCCAGGCAACATTTCCAACCTTGGTTCTGACATTCTTGTGAGAAAGACTGGATGTAATGTTAGGTGGGCAGAACTGGAGATATTTTGAGGTGGACAGGGTGTAAGGTGAGATGGACAGGGTATAAGGTGAGGTGGGCAGAACTGGAGATATTGTGAGGTGGAGAGGGTGTAAGGTGAGGTGGGCAGAACTGGAGATGTTGTGAGGTGGAGAGGGTGTAAGGTGAGGTGGGCAGAACTGGAGATGTTGTGAGGTGGAGAGGGTGTAAGGTGAGGTGGGCAGAACTGGAGATGTTGTGAAGTGGAGAGGGTGTAAGGTGAGGTGGGCAGAACTGGAGATGTTGTGAAGTGGAGAGGGTGTAAGGTGAGGTGGGCAGAACTGGAGATGTTGTGAGGTGGAGAGGGTGTAAGGTGAGGTGGGCAGAACTGGAGATGTTGTGAGGTGGAGAGGGTGTAAGGTGAGGTGGGCAGAACTGGAGATGTTGTGAGGTGGAGAGGGTGTAAGGTGAGGTGGGCAGAACTGGAGATGTTGTGAGGTGGAGAGGGTGTAAGGTGAGGTGGGCAGAACTGGAGATGTTGTGAAGTGGAGAGGGTGTAAGGTGAGGTGGGCAGAACTGGAGATGTTGTGAGGTGGACAGGGTGTAAGGTGAGGTGGGCAGAACTGGAGATGTTGTGAGGTGGACAGGGTGTAAGGTGAGGTGGGCAGAACTGGAGATGTTGTGAGGTGGACAGGGTGTAAGGTGAGGTGGGCAGAACTGAAGAAGATTGTGAGGTGGAGAGGGCATTCGGTGAGGTGGAGAGGGTGTAAGGTGAGGTGGGCAGAACTGGAGATGTTGTGAGGTGGAGAGGGCATTCGGTGAGGTGGACAGGGTGTAAGGTGAGGTGGGCAGAACTGGAGAAGGTTGTGAGGTGGAGAGGGCATACGGTGAGGTGGACAGGGTGTAAGGTGAGGTGGGCAGGGTGTAAGATGAGGTGGACAGGGTGTAAGGTAAGGAGGGCAGAACTGGAGATAATGTGAAATGAACAGTGGGATTTGCAGGGTTAAATGGAGGAGAGAGGGAAGCATCATTGGTGAAGAGATGGAGATGGGCGAGTTTGGAGATGCAGAACTAATTTCATGGAGGAGTTAAGATAAGCAGTGATAGACATGCATTGAGCTTGTGAAGGTGCAATGATGATATAGATAGAGTTGATTTAAAAGTATGACACATTAGATTGGCTGAAGAGTGGACTCTCAGGATGATTTTCAACATTTCCTACTTCAACCAGCCATGTCCAGAAACCAAAAAGTGTTCGTACTTTGATACTATTTGATTAAAATGATGGGATAACACAATCATGCTGTTTGAAAACTGAACTGTAGTGACTGGATCTCCATTCTACCAGGGTTTGAAGCTTGCCTTTGCTTTCTATAAGGAGAATTAAATCCAGCCTTGGTGACCCCTTGCTCCGAGCACAGAGGTCAGAGTTCAGGTCAAACCCAGGGCCTGCCATCGCATGGTCTGCTTTAGCATTCAGCACAGTTCTCTCTGAGGATCAGTGTTGAGGGAGCACCGGGCTTGAATACCTGAGGAACCATCCTCTGTGTAAAGGAACAGAGCAAGGTCCTACAGGATGAAAACCAGACCAAATAAGTCCTGTTGGGTGGCACGTAAAGGCTGTTTATGCCCCATTCAAAGATAAAGTAGTTCATCTTGGGGAGCAGTTAACTTTAAATCTCTGCAACGAAAAATCAGTTTAGGTTTCCACTTTGCTATTTGAGGATTCTTTTTGTGTATTTTCTCCAAACTATATCAGTGACTGAACTACAAAAGTACTTCCTTGGCTGAAGATTGTATGTACTTCTCTGCCATTTCATGATCAGCTCCAGATACCAAGACTGCAGTCAGACCCCGGGCTAACTTTTGATTATGTAAATCTCTAGAAAACTTTTATTTTCTAAATACACTTCAATGCCTTTGGCAGCAGTCTGAGACTCAGTACTTTGGTCCAAAGATCACATCCTGAGCATTGGCAACAAATACAATACACCAGTAAATTACTGGAACGGGGATGAAATCTTTTTGTCATCTGGATGGGTAGATAGCCAGATGTTGAAAATGACAGCCAGATGTTTAGATCAACAGAGGCATTATTTGCTTCTAGCCAGCAGGCTTAATGATGCTATTTTTGTTTGGAGTCACATCCAAACTTCAGTCAAAGTAATACATATTCTTCCATGGGTCTCACATTTCCCAGGGTATGTCCAGTATCAATGTTACATTACCCAGCATCGAGGGCTGTTTATCCATTGTAACAACAGGTGATTTACTAAAATATGTAGACAGGGATTTTGGACTAACTGGCTGAATGTAGCAAACATGAGAATAAAAATAGATATTAGTATATGGAGAGTATAGGAACTGGTCAGTTGGGACTTATGAACATCTGATATGAAAACTCTTCCTCCATTTTGATGAAAATATTAAACTTTCATTCTGAAGAGCTTAATGCCTCTGGCAGTAAACAATAATACAGTATGCAAACTGCTTTCAGCTGTACGGTAGGGAATTGGTTTCTTTGACAAACATTCCAAAATTCATATATACTAATCCGACTGATCTCAACACCTTTCCCTGGATTCCACTCCTCACCCACACACTAGAGGTAATTTACTATGGCCTTTTCTCCAACTAACCTGTACACAGGAGGAAACCAGAACACCCAGGGGAAAACCACACAGTCACAGGCAGAACATACAAACTCCAAGCTGACAGCATCAGAGGTCATAACCGAATCTGGAAATGTAGGGCAACAGCTCTATTAACAGCTCCACATTGTCATCGTATATATATAAATATTCTTTCTATTCTGCTGTGAAATTTTTATTAAGTTATTCAATCAACAATTTATTAAAAACTAAAGAACAAAGCTTATCTATTCATTTTATTTACCAATCCCATGAGTCAGTCATTGCCCCTGTCAGATTTTAAATTTTAATGATTTATTTTTATTTCTGTGATAATTTTGAACAAATTAAGGTCCAATAGGAGAGGGTAAGACTGAGAGATAGTGCCCAGGGAAGAACGCAAGCACAGTGTCATTGAGAGGATGGGGGATAGAGAGCAACATTAGGTTGTGAGCATGAATGGATTAAATGGTGTTGATTAGGGCTGTATTTGACTGATTTTGAATAAACATCAGAAAATCGTTGGGAATCTGAAGATCTAAGAGCAACTTTGGGAAGTTAATCCAATAGATCATGCGCTTGTCATGGTCCAGTCCGTGAACTCTAGACTCCAGGTCTTCCAGCTGTCCCTTGTTTCAGTTGGGCTTAATCATAGGCACCTGATGCTCGTCTTGGGGCTGGGAATATAAGAGGCCCTGGGATCCAGTGTGGGTGCTGGTTTGTTTTGTCAGCATCCCCTTGGAGCAATCTGCTGGTGGAAGGCTAGAATAGCCATTTGTGATCTCTAGGCCTGGTTGGAGGACCACTGCTTCATGGAGCCTTGTTGTCTCTAGTTGGAGCAGTCATTGTGGTATGGATTTGGCTGTTTCTGGGACCAGCTGAGTGGTGGTCTGCCACTCTGAGCTGGATATGGATTTGACTGTTTTAGCTGCCCTGAGATTTAGAGGCACCCTGGATTGAGCTCCCTTCCTGTCCTTTCCTCTGTGGGGTAAGTCAGGTGGTCTTTGCTGTTACTCTGAGGCTGGACTGTTCCCTTCCCCTCTCCATCTGAATCCCTGACATTTCCTTGGTGGTTTACCTCAGCAGTCATCCTGGTCTTGCATCCTAGTAAGCATCCTGGCCCGGTGTCCAAGGAAGGGGCCCAGCCCTGTGAAAGCATCCTGGCCCTGTGTCCTAGAAAGGGTCCTGGCCCTATGTTACAAGGAGTTCCTTGTCCTGCCCAGGAAAGCCTTGCAGAACCCAAGCCTTGCCTAGCCTAGTAGCCAAGCCATGTCCTTGCCTAGTTTTGGGGTCTGAGCCCGAGTCAAGACCCAGGTTTTGGGTCCTTGTCCAGTCTTTGGCTTGGAGACCAAACCCAGGCTCCAAGTTCCCAGTTCCTTGTCATGGTCCCACTTTCCTAGCCAAAGTCCTAGCCCAAGTCAGTGTTCCCATCCCTAACTCTAGTCTAGTCCAGTTCCCAGTACTTCAGTGTCTGTGTCTTGCATTTAGGTCTGCCCTCAGTGCCCCCTTATGACAGCTCTTCTTCCATTGATGGTTCGGCTATCTATGGCCCTTTCACTTGAAAAGCATGTCTTATTTTCTTTGAAAAGGTAAGAGAAGGAAAACATTTTATATTTTTAACCTTTTTAACTTTTAAGTACTTTAAATTATTTTAAAGTTTTCAAATAAAAAATTAAGAATATTTTTCTATAATTTAATAAGCTTTGAAATTTTAAAATATCTCTGTTTTACAGATATACTTTAAAACAGTTCAAAGGTCCTTGACAGCAATGAGCTGATCATTCTGGGTCTGTCACCTGAGGCCTGTTCAATGCAGTCATTGACCTCAGTCATTGGGATGTAGGTTAGAACTGGTCAAAACTGGCCCAGGGTTTCATTAGAACAGAAAATCAGGGCTGCAATATACTCAAACAGGAATTCTGCAGATGCTGGAAATTCAAGCAACACATCAAAGTTGCTGCAATATAGTGTATGCCATGAGTAACAAGAAATCTGCTGAAATGCCCAGTGGATTGATTAGCATCTATGGGAGAAAAGGAATTGGCTCTCACCTCTCCACGAGATAGCATTTTAATCAAAGCATTGACAATTCCTTTCCTCCCACAGTTGCTGCTCCACTTGCTGAGTTCCTCCTGCAGATTGATTTTTGCCACAAATTCCAGCATCTGCAGTTTCTTGCATCTTCACTGTATGTCATGAGGCAGGGTTAGATAATGAAACTCTTGAAACTCCCCTGCCTCATGACAGAGGAGCTTCACACAGTAGCTTATGTGTGATCTGTTCTTGGCTTTGATTCCATGTTCCCATCTGCTCCTCATTACCTTCAATCCACCTATAGAGAGAGCATTTACCTCACTCTTTAACACATTCAGTAATTCAGCCTCCACAGTTCTGTGGAATGGTAAATTCCAATGGTCCTCTCCTCTGGCTGTCCATCAATTTTCGATGATGACTGGGGCATGGGCAAGGTTGTATGGAAGACTGGCAGTTGCCCATGCTGCAAGTCTCCCCTCTCCACGGCACCGATATTGTCCAAGGGAAGGGCACTCGGACCCACACAGTTTGGCACTGGTGTTGTTGCCAATGTGTGGTTAAGTGCCTTGCTCAAGGACACAACTTGCTGCCTCAGTTGAGGCTTGAACTAGCGACCTTCAGATCACTAGACCGATGCCTTAACCACTTGGCCATGTGCCACACATTCCAATGGTCCATGACCTTCTGAAAGAACAATCCCTCCTCACTTCTGTTATGTTTTGTAAATAATCGAAAGAAAAACCCAGGAGCTGGGTTATTTGTCTACTCAGCTTTTTACCCTTTTTATAGTGAGGTGCTCACATGACTTGGTGGCATAATGATGTATGACTTTCATGCATTTCTTACATAAAGCCCATAATGAATTATGTATCCAAACAAAGAATGCTTCATCAAACACTTATTGTTGAGTGCCATTGAGTTGCCATTGACTCATGGTGACGCTATAGATAGTGTAGTTGTCCATAGGGTTTTCATGGCAAGATACGGAAGTAGATTGGCAGACCTTTCTTCCGTGCAAATACTGCTACTGTCTAGGTTGGGACCTGGCCAGATTCAAACTCAGGACCATTTGCCTCAGAGTCCAGTATTGATGCCACTACATCACTAGCTGATGTAATCAAATACTAATGTAATGCTCAGCTATATTGGCTTGTATGTCTCTAGGGGAAACCCTGTCCATCGCCCACCTTGTCTCCCAGTTATGTTGGTTGCTGTACAACTGCCACCTGATTCAGCTTCAAACATCAATCAGCCAGTGCACAATGTACATTTTACCAATTACACTTTATAGATATTACTAAGTCTATGAGATTAATAGAAGTTCAATACAAAAAAGGAATGGAGAAGGCACCAGACTTGTCAAAGTTCAATTTCTTCGTGCACACGTTGGAGCTCGGCGACCTCTTCGGGACCACTCTGACCCCTTTGACTCGCAGCTTGGGACCACCCGGAGTGATCAACCAGAGCTTTCCTGCACATCTGTCGTCCTCACGGTCTCTGCTCCAACTCCCCACCAAAAGCCCCTGGTTCCCAGCCATATGAGACAGCATATCACCCCAAGAAAGAATAATATGGACACCCATTAGCTCATAGTACTCTGCTGTCTGTTATAACCCAAGCAAAGTGCTAGCTAGAGACTTTATCATTATTTAACATAACAAAGAAGCCATTTTAATTTTAACATAACAAAGAAGAAACCCCTTACACTAATAAATGAGATGACTAGAGAGCAACACATTACATATCCATAGCATGCAGTAGTATATTTTAAATTGTCCCACTCAAGCTTAAACATTTAACCACTATGGTGGATTCCAAACTTTTGTGGGATAACATCTTTCCTGACGTGGGGATGGAGGGGGGATCACTCTGCTTGGTGGGTAAGACTTGTGGCTGTGAAACAATCTCAGGTTCTGAGGCCTCCTCCACGGTGATTGTAGGAGTTGACTCTGGGATTGCAGTAAATAGTTCTGACAGTTCTGGACACCTTTCTTCTCTGTTAATTGAGTCCGCTCTCCTCAAGTGATTGATGTGTTGTCACAAGATGACATCAGACACGATCCCCAATGTGTAGCGGAGTGGTCCAGTTTAATCTTTCCAAGTCGCAAACATGAGGAATTCTGCAGATGCTGGAAATTCAAGCAACACACATCAAAGTTGCTGGTGAACGCAGCAGGCCAGGCAGCATCTATAGGAAGAGGCACAGTCGACGTTTCGGGCCGAGACCCTTCATCAGGACTAACTGAAAGAAGAGCTAGTAAGAGATTTGGAAGTGGGAGGGGGAGATCCAAAATGATAGGAGAAGACAGGAGGGGGAGGGATGAAGCTAAGAGCTGGACAGTTGATTGGCAAAAGGGATATGAGAGGATCATGGCACAGGAGGCCCAGGGAGAAAGAAAAGGGGGAGGGGGGGAAAACTTAGAGGATGGTCAAGGGGTATAGTGAGAGGGACAGAGGGAGAAAAAGGAGAGAGAGAAAGAATGTGTGTGTATATAAATAAGGGATGGGGTAAGAAGGGGAGGAGGGCCATTAGCAGAAGTTTGAGAAGTCAATGTTCATGTCATCAGGTTGGAGGCTACCCAGACGGAATATAAGGTGTCGTTCCTCCAACCTGAGTCCAACCTATTCTGTTCAAGTACCCACTTTTGATCACCTCTGTGTCCATTGCCAGCATTGCTTATCCAGGAGGGAAACATCAAACGTACTTGTTTGAGGAGCCCTCAATTTCTCTCAGCTGTTTGTCCTGCATACTCCTGAGAGTGGGTTTGAGGAAATCCGAGCATAAGCATTAACGTGCTGAAGGAGCTACATGTTGGTCATCTAGGTGTGGTCAAAAAGAAAGCATTGGCTGAATCCTTTGTCTGCTGGCCAGCAGATCGATCAGCTTGCCATGCACTGTGCAACCTGTCCAGAACATTGGATGGTACAACAACTCTCATTCCCCAATAAGGAAACCCCCATCAATGAGAAGTGCATCCCAGTGCTGGTAAATAATGGGGGATGTGGAATTTCTGCTGCACTTTCCAGTCATTATGGGTTGCCATGTATACTTGAGATAGTATGGGGAATTTTCTGATTTCCCTTTGGTTCTTTCGGGAGACTACTGTGCATTAAGAGGAGTGTCCTCTTTTATACATTTTTCAAGTATTTCCTTTTCCAAGGGTAAACAGGACAATCCATCTGCATTTCCATTATTAGCTGTCCTCTTGAATTTGATCTTTGTAATTGTGTCCTCCAGGAAACAGAGTCCATCTCTGCATTTGTGCTGCTGTTAGTGGAGCACCCTTCTGTGGATTGAAAATGGGCACAGGTGGTTGATGATCGGTATTGTGGGTAAAATCTCTCCCATACGGGTACTGGTTGAAATGTTTAATGCCCCAAGCCAGACTCAAGGCCTCTCTGTCAATCTGTGCATAATTTTTCTCTGAGCTGTAAGAGAATATGATGCAAAGGCTCTGAGGCGTTAACTTCCATCACTCATGGCATGTGACATGACTGCACCTATACCATAAGGTGAGCCATCACAAGCTAGCTTCACTAGGTGATGCTTTGCTTCATAATGTGTGAGTACAGTGTCTGCTGTCACCATTTCCTTTGCCTTTTGGAAATTCAGCTCACACTGCTTTGTCCATTGCCATTTCTTCCCAATCTGTCGTAATAAGTTCAAGGGTTAGGCACAGTGGCTAGGTTTGGCAGGAGCTTGTTAAGTAATCAACAAATCCTAAAAGGGAATACAACTGTGATGTTCCTTTGGTCTTGGAGAATCCACCATTGCTTGAATTTTCTCAGCACACATGCGTAATCCTTGTGTGTCAATAGCAAGACCACAGTAAGGGATGCTTGGTTTAAAGAATTCACACTTGTCATGTTGTGCTCTGAGCCCATAATCTTCTTAACATTGTCTAGAGATTTTGGAAGTGTTTCTTGTTATCCTCACCAGTAACAATGACATTATCCAGATAACACTGAGTGCCTGGGCAGGCTTGCATCACCTTGTCCATAGCTTTCTGCCAGAGTGTAAGTGCAGATACTTCTCCAAAAATATAGCCTTTGTGAGTGAGAAACAATTTGGATGCTTCTTCTAGCTCCATCTGTAGGTAGGCCTCAACTAAGTCCACTTTGCTGAAGTGGTTCCCTCCAGAAAAGTTTGCAAAGATATCCTCTATCCTGGGCAGAGCATTTTGGCTTGATTGTGACCTTAAAATCACCACAGATCCTAACAGAGCCACTCTTCTTGGCTACTGGGAGCACAGGCATTGCCCATGGGCCTCACTTAACGCTGGGGGGGGGGGGGGGGAATCCTTCAGCTTCCAAGTGATCTAGCTCACTGACTACCTTATGGATGGTATAAGAAACTGGATGGACTTTGTAAAACTGGGGTGCGGCATTTTCATTTAACGCTATTTTACTGTTGATATGTTTGAGTTTTCCAATACCATCCTTGAATGTTGCTGTGGCATCATTCAGTATCTACCTTAATGCACTTTCAGTTAACTCTATTGCAGGTTGCACATGATGGGGCGCGAAAATGGTGGATGGATCTCCAACCAAGTTATAGTTGTCTCAGCCAATCACAGCCCCATAATGCTGGCCTTCCTGGTTTTACCACATACAAGACCTATGTGGCTTGTTGGTTGTTGTATTTCACTGTTATGAATGTCATTCTCACAGAAGTTATCTTTTTTCCAGTATAAGATCTTAGTTCAGTTCAGTATCTTTGAAATGCCATTCAAACTCATTTTAAGGAATGACTGAAACCACTGAGTCAGCGTCTAATTCCTTTATAATTAATTTGCCATTCATTTCTCATGTAAGCTATATTGACTGCCTCTTGTTAGTTTTCACATGGTAAATCTCAAGGCTAACAGTCTTGTGTCACTCTCATCACTATCAGATTTTCCATCAACAGCATGCTGATTAGAGCTCTTTTGAAACTGCAGCTTGACTTTTCAGCTTTTTCTCTTTCCTGCACAGTCCATTTTGTGTCCTACCTTGCAGCATTTTCTGCAAGTTTTGCCTTTAAACCTGCATTGGTCTGGTTTATGTTACCCCCTGCCACAATGGTAACACAATTAGTTTGGACAGACCAGTTTCTGTTTAGATGCTGCAATTTTGTTCTTGCTCACTTTCATTCCTGAATGCAACACAATTGCATCTTCAACTGTTTCCATTGATGCAGCAATTTTAACTTCTCTTATAAATGTGAATTGTTCTACAGTTATGAGCCATTTTTGAAAGCTTTCTTGTAAGATTCCACAAGCTAAACATTCTCTTAGTGCATCATTAACCCCCTTACCAAACTGGCAATGCTCAGAAAATATCATATGGAGATGCTTCCAGTCAAAAAGTCTGGCTGACCCAACATGGGGTTTGATATTTTATGTGCTAAACATCAAAGGACAATTCCATATTTACAAAGCATCCCCAGTGCTTTCTTTGAAACTATACACAAACTTCACACCTTCCCCCCCCATTCGCACCCACACCACATACCTCCAGATTAATTTTAATCAGCATTGTCTGGTGTGGGATTCACAACTTTCAAGAACCCAGCTGCAGAAATTCCTGGCCTTGGAATCCCCCCCCCCCAATTACTTTATGTGAATCTACATCTAACCTATCATCCCTAATTGCTGTCCACAAAATGCTAAGCAGAGAGATTGCTCCAGAAATTTGAACAACATTCATTCGAAATTTGTCTTCGTTCATATGCCTGTTGGCACCTCTCCTGCTGACCGATTGCAGCTTAAATCACGTTCCTCGTCGTCCCCCTTTCATTCTCTGGTAGCTAAAACTCTCTCTTTCCAGGGGTACCTGCAAGATAAGTGCATCAGACTCACAGCCCCTCTTGTCGATGTACAGGAAGGGGCTGGGGTGATCTGTATTTGAATATCTGCTAGGACCTCTCCCCGGTGTCACCTTTAACTTAAATCCCTCCCCAGCTATTTCTCCCATACCTTTTCTATTCCATGCTGTTCAACTAAACATCTACTTTCAACGACCACCATTCATTAGAGTACCATCACCAACCCACTTCAACATGCTGTCCTGACGAAGGGTCTCGGCCTGAAACGTCGACTGTACCTCTTCCTAGAGATGCTGCCTGGCCTGCTGCGTTCACCAGCAACTTTGATGTGTGTTGCTCAACATGCTATCCATGGGTTTCTCTCATGGTGTCGGCATCTTCTGCCTTCGTGTTTCCTCTGAGTGTGTTTCATCATCTATGGTCAGGTCAGCTGTGGCTGGCTGGTGTTCATCTCTTGGGTTCTCTGTAATTACATGGTTGCATGGTTACTGGGCCCCTTGCTCTGCCTGTGGGAGCAACAAGAAGTTCAGTTGAATGGTTTAACCCGAGTGGCCGCCTCGCCGAGTCTGCGTACAGGGACAAGTGTCACTTGTTCAAAGTACCATCTGTGGTCCTATCCAACTGGGAGCAAACCCCACCCTTTCAGGCAGCATCCTCACCACATCTTGGTCACTGGGCTGTGGAAGGACTATCTCCTGCCCCCCTGCCCCCCACCCTGTTCTGATCAGCTAAGTGCTGCTGCTGTTTTGCGCAGCCCTTCAACACGAGTGGGTTACTAAAGTCTTTCACATCCTGTGCCATTTTATCCCTGTAAGTCCCAGGCTCACTGCTACCCCTAATTACCCCATAAGGGAGTGGCATTGCTCACCCATCAATAGTTCATAGGGGCTGAGACCCAGCATGTGGTTCGGGGTTGCACGCAATCTCATCAGGATTCCATGTCTTTCCCACCTCAGCTATAGCATTGGCTAAGTTGTTTTTGGTTGTTCGGTCCACCCTTCTTCTATTCCTGAACTCTGAAGGTGGTAGGGTACATTTCCTTCATGACATTCCCCGTGAAATGCACTCCCTGATCCGAGCCCACCTGAACTAGGGTTCCCCACCTTGGGAGGATTTCCTGAACTAGGATCTGTGCAACGGTGCAGTCCCTTGTTGGGAAAGCCTCTACCCACTGGGTGAAGTGATCCATAATTACTAGACAGTAGCTTTTCCCCCTGCTTTTTGGCAGGGGCCCTATGAAGTCCACCTAGATGTTTTCCAGCTGTAGCTTTGTGCCCTTACCAGGTTATGCTGGGCACAAATGATACACGGCGACTGAATTTCTCAACATCCTCACCCCTCCCTGGCCACCACCAGTCCAGCCGGAGGGTCATGATCATGCTCTGCCTTCCCTGATGTATCAGCCCATGATATAACTTCAGTAGTGTCCACCTAATAAATGGTGGGGGGGGTGGGGCCACCGAGACTCATTCCTCCCCCCGTGGGTCCAGCTCCTGTCTGATCCCTCCTTTGCTCCCTTTCTTCGCCATTTCTCCCTCTCTTCTGCCTCCACCTCTTCATGTAATTTTACGAAACTGGCTTGCGTCGTTTCTTCCTACACACTTGCAATTTCAATTGCCTTTTGTTCCTCAGCTGCCTTCTTCAGGCCACTCATTTCCTTTCTGATCCTTCCTCTCCCCTTTCAGTGGAGCTTGACCTACTGCCGCCTCTGCTGGCAGTCTCGCTGCTTCCAGCAGCTGTTGTATTAGGTGCCTGTGCTGAATACCTCCCCCTGTTGAAGTTGCAAATCCTTGTGCACATGCCATCAGATAATCATACACCACCTCAAAGACTTATCGGTTGTCTGAATATACAGTATATTTACTTGTCTGCCTTTACTGTCGTGCTGTGCTTCTACCTGGGCCACCAGTTCCACTAGCTAGGCTGAGCAACCCCATGACAGTGCCCCTGAATCTAATTCTTCACCACAGCCCACCCAGTTCGAGGTTTCCCGTCTATGGACCTCTCAGACCCATTTATAAAAAATTGTTCTGCTTCCCCTTCCAGAGGTGTTTCCTTCACTCCGGTATCTTTCTGCTCTATTTTCACTTGGCATGCGCCTGTTAGGATGGTGTTCATGGGATTCATTCCAGTGTCCCTGACTTGTGTTTGGGGATGACAACTGCCTCCCAAGCTTTCTTTCTGCTGTCGTTGACTGGCCTCAGCATCCCCATATTCAGGAGCTCTACAATGGTATGGGCTGTGTGTAATACGAGTTGCTCCATCATTGCAACTGGTTCACTGACTCGCACTGCCCACTCGGCGCAGTCTAAAGCTGCTACGCAGCGGGGAACTCCTGCTGCAACGGGTGTCCGTTTCGTTGAATAATATGCCACTGGCCGCCTTGTGCACCCATGATCTGCGTTGCAGTACCCCCACCGCCCTCATTGCTGCAGTATAGGTGAAAGGAGTGAGCCTTATCCCGTAATCCTAGCGTGGGTGCAGAGACCAGGGCTTTCTTCATATCTATAAAGGCCTTTTCCTCATCTGGCCCCATCTCACTTCCACCAGAGGGGGCTTCCCTCCTTTAATCAAGGTCTGTATCTGGGCTACTAGTGCTGAGAACCCTGGTGTGAAATTTGAGCAGTAATTGAACAGACCCATTGCCTTCCGCACTCCCCTTACCTTTACTGGGCGGGGCATGAAGCTGATTGCCGAACGTCAGTCATCTGATATGTCCTTCCTCCCCTGGGGAACGGTGTAGCCTAGGTTCTGTGTGGTTTTCTTTCCTATCTGAGCCTCTTGTGTACTGACTTTAAACCCCTCGTTTAAACACTAGCTATCACCCGTACATGAACTGCTACATCTTCCGATCATCTCTCTATATTGTGAGATGATCGACCAGTAGGACGTTAGATTGAGCTTTTCCAAAGTCTGTGCCATGATCTTATTAAAAATAGCTGGGCTATTGTGGATTCACTGGGGGAATCTGGTCTGTGTATGCTGCTGCCCACCCAGGGTGAAGGCAAATCCGTCTTGGGACTCAGGTACTCAGGGGAGCTCCCAAGTTCCATTAGCGATATCCAGGACTGAAAAAAAACTTTATGTTCTGGAGCCAGGCTAGCCACAATGGATGCAATCTGGGCGCGGTCTTACTAAGAGCGCTATAGTCTATTTTTAGTCGATACGATCCATTGAGCTTCTTTATTGGGCATATAGGTGAGTTAGTAGTTGCTGCAATCCCTCTGAGTATTCCCTGATGTTTTAGCTCCTTCACTATACCCTGAACAGTTGTCATTTCATTAGTTTTTATAAGCTACTGCTTATGGGGTTAATGCAGTGCCCCCCCCCCCTTCTATTTTAACTGCATTTATCTTTACTTGACCATGATCTTGCTTGTGTCCAGCCAACACTGCAGGGAACTGCTGACAAAATAACCCGGAGACACCATCCTGGCTCCAGTCTCTGATGATCGGGGAAGCCGCGACTATGCTAGCCAGGTTGTGTATTTTATTGGTTGTATGTGTTTACTGTCCTTGACTTGTTCATATTATTTCTCCCTTTCCCGAATTAATAATGGCCCCTGCTTCCCTTGGGATGTATATTTCCAAGGATAGTACCTTCATTATTTAGACATACCCAGAAATACATTGGACGCTGCACTCCACCGATTTCGAGTATTTGCGACTCACTTCTTTCTGCTTTCACTGTTTGCCCTCCTACACCCCTAATATAAATAGCCTGCCTAGTCGTTGGCAATGGTAGATCAGTTATCGATACCGATGCCCGTGTGTCCACTAACATATCATATTGTTGGCCCCCTGACAATGCTGCTGTGTGCATTCACGGGTTACCAGTTCTGGCAGTGGGAACTGTTGCCAATTACTTTTCTGACCTAGAAGTCAGCTTCACCAGCTCTATGACCTGTTCGGCAGTCAGATTGGACAGACTGGGTGCTGATGGGGAGAGCGGTTGTGTGCCTGCTGTTTCTTTCCCCTCTTTTACGGACACTGCCTCCAACCAAGTCCTGATGGGCCACACCTGAGGCATATCAACTCCTTTACTGTTTTATGCCTCGTCCTTTGCTAGATGTACATGAAGCAAACTCTGACATCATAGCAGTTGCATCCACTGTAGACACTTATAATTTCTCTTGCACTTTTTTTGGTCTATCTCACTGTCCCACGAAACTATCGCAGAGTAGGTTGATCCCACCATTACGCCTAAATCTAAGACTTGTTGGGCAGAGCTCAGGCCTTCCTTCAGCATTTTCAGGAAGACTGGGTCATCCCTCCCTGGAGTATCCAACCTGGAATACTCCTCATACGTTCTGCATAATCCACGACGGTCTCATCAGACCTTTGCATCTCTATCACTATTGTTTCTCAGTTGCTCCCACCTCTCCCCATCACTGCCTCACATCCCCTTGAAAAGCGAGGTATTTTTCATCATTGTTGGCATTCCCAGAAGTTGCCCATGTACCATCCCGCACCCCCTGGGCCGTACTCTTCCACATATTCCTCAGGCACTTCGCTTTTACCAACATGTGTATATCTTTAGGGTACATCAGATGAATTTCAACCACTTCCTCGAGCTTGCGCCAGAATTCCGAATTCCCTACGTGCGACTTTAAGTGAGGGCAACTCTGACAAAATGTTCAGCTCCTCCCTGGGGGTGAAGGGCTTATAAATGGTCATAATCAGAGTCGAGGGCTGGCAGGGGTCATTGGGGTTCTTGACCCGACGTTGCTTAACATCAGTAGGTGCCATCCTTACAGATATATCTGTGTAAAACCTCTCCCTGAAATATCTCCACACTAATTCCCACACTACGTAAAATACAATTGACGGGTACCAGTTAAACAGCGCATATTTAAAACAGCTGAGTACAGTATGTACTCCACAATCTGCCGCTTTTGAGCACCTGAACTCATGATGCCTGCTGCCTTCCAAATTAATTCCACAATTTATACTCAAACCCAAAGACTGGTGGCTGAAGTCACTTGCTAATTAAATGTACTAAACCCAAATAAAATCACTCTAGCAATCATTATCACCCGGCACGCACCTGTGACCATACTCTTTGCTTGTTAATTTTATTCGTTTTCTGTCCTTTTTTTTACTCTAAGTTATCTCTCCAAAGAAAAATGTATTGTGCTTCAACTGGTAGGTAGGTAGTCATCTCGGGTTTGTTTTAAAACTTCCTCATCGCCACTGTTATGTTTTGTAACTTCAGAAACTAATTGAAACAAAAACACAAGAGCCAGGATACTTTCCACTTAGTTTTTCTTTCAGTGAGGCACTCTCGAGGTGGCTTAAAGACGATATGTGACTTATGTATAAAAAAAAAGTGCTGAATCAAACATGTTTGTAATATTTCTGAAATATTAAATGCACTACAACTTCCAGCATTATTCTGAAATTGTTTCCATTAGTTTTAGATTTCCCTATGAGGGGTAATATTTTCTCATTGCTAATTTTGGGTCAATGAACTTTCAAAAGGTATGGAAAATATCAGAAATAAAACAAGCTTTTAGAAGCAAGGGAGGGAAGGAAAGCACAAAGGACAAGCCCTTTAGTTTGGTGGAAGACAGAAGAGATCAAATAACAAATGGGACAGAGAAGGAATAAATAGACATGGAACAAATGTGCTTAATCAAAAAGATCATGCCACGATAGCGAGTGTTTAGCAAGGCGCTATTACATCTTGGGGCGTCGGAGTTCGGAGTTCACTCCATCATCCTCTGTAAAGTGCAGAGGTGCCACTTTTGAGCACCTGAAGTCATGACGCCTGCTGCACTCCACATACATTCCACAATTTATACTCAGACCCGGAGACTCGTGGCCAAAGTCATTTGCTCAATGTAAATGTGCTAAGCCCAAAAATCACTCTAGCAATTAGAATCACTAGTTACTCACCTTTGATTATGAAATGCAGGGGTTCTCTCTGGGTGCTCCAGTTTCATACCACAGTCCAAAGGCATATCTGGTAGGTTAAGTGGACATTGTAGATTGTCCCATGATTGGGTTTGCATTAAATTAAGGTTGTTGGGAGTTGCTGAGTGGTGTGGCTCAAGGGGCCAGAATAAAATAAATAGATTAATTTAACAGTAAACTACCAGGAGAAAAATACAGGAGCAATTAAGAAGTTGGAGTATATTAATTATAACGGGGTACTAGTTGACAAAATATTGGTTGGGTTGTGGAGGAGGGAGGGTTATGTGATGAAATGTACAGGAATATAAAGGAAGAACCCAACTAATAAAGTAATACTCTTGCTACTAAATATCTTCAGCAGCACCTGCCTGCACTTCATTACAGAGATCGAAGCAGAATGTAGTTCCTAGGAGAAAGACATGGGATTTATATCTGCACAGGCTGATTCTGTGTTCACAAGAAAACTCGTAGGTTGATATTTCACACCACAACATGACCTCATATTTCATGGAATGAGAGGATTTAGAGCGGGAGCTCAAAGAGATTAGATCCATAAACCAGATACAGTTCTGTGCAACCTTAAGTGTTTTCCTTAAAGTGATGGTCATCAAATGCATCAGTGCATTTTTGTGGCTATTATCCCGCTGAACGGTTCTACGAACCTGGGTAAAAGCAAAGACACAACTGCCAATTAATTCAAATGGTTCACTTTCTATGTGCTAGTTTTCTGAATAACTTACCAAATAGTTCAAACTATATCAACTGTGAAATACAGTTTGTAATAAATCCGCTTGTGTAATGTGAGTGGAAATCTCATTCTTGCTGGAGGAAGGAGGAAAATCTAAGATAGAGTGTGGCTTCGAAACTCAACAGCAGATCCCACTGCGGGTGTAATCCCTATTGCAAAAAAAGCTTTGCAGGGATGACATGGTGGAACATAACAACCAGCAATTGATAACAGAGACAGCATGTGCAGTGGAAGTACCATAGTAAATTGTGAAGTAGGGAATGTACACTCAGGGGCCACTTTATTAGGTGCTCCTGCACATTAATACAAATATGTAATATGCCAAACAGGTGGCAGCAACACAATGCATAAAAGCATGCAGACTTAGTCAAGAGATTCAATTGTTCTTCAGACCAAATATCAGAAAGGGGAAGAAATGTGATCTAAGTGACTTTGACCGTGGAATGATTGTCGGTGCCAGACAGGGTGGTTTGCGTATCTCAGAAATGGCTGATCTCCTTGGATTTTCATGCACAGCAACTTCTCTAGTTTACAGAGAACGGCACGGAAAACAAAAAATAACATCCAGTGAGTGGCAATTCTTGGGTGAAAAAACCTTGTTAGTGAGAGGAGAATGGCCAGACTGGTTCAAGCTGATAGGAAGGTGACACTAAGTCAAATAACCATGTGTTACAACAGTGGTGTGCAGAAGAACATCTCTGAAAACACAACACACCGAACCTCAGGGCTCCAGCAGCAGAAGACCATAAGGATACACTCAGTGGCACGACTTCAGAGATAAAGTAGTTTTGTAATCCTGTCCAACTCATAGTCCATTAAAATTCTTCCTTTTCACAGGCTTTTCCACATCTGTTTAGCTCATTCTTTCCACCAACACTCCTCCATCCTTCCTGTACACAACAGTATCTGCACCCTCCCCCTTCTCCTCCCCTCCCCCTCCTCTCCTTCTCCCCCTCCTCCCCCTCCTCCCCCTCCTCCTTCTTTCCTCTCCTAGTCTGCCCATCTCACACACACCACCGACACAGCCCCCTTCCTCTCCTTACTCTGCCTATCTCCTCGGTACTGCACTTCTCATATCCTTTTTACCTGTCCAAAATTACACACCTTCCCACTCCAACTCTACACACCTGCCCTCTCCAACTTTGTTCATCTCTCCCCTACCCACTCTTCCATCTCCCACTTCCCATTTCCCATTTGTACCTATCTATCACAGCCCAATTCTCCCATTCACCCCCTTGCTCTACACTGGCCATGTCGCTAGATATTTCACTCCCCTACTCCTTCTCCAGCTTTGCTTACCACAGCCCAGTGGTGCAATTGGTAGAACGACAATCTTAAATTCGTTATATTTTTAAATCCACTCCATCTTAATTCCACCCCCCTCCCACACCAAATCTATGCATATCAAACCTACCAGTGCACCAGGGCCATTGATGTCTCCTGTGACCCATGTTTGATCCTGACCTCCAGTGATGTTCCGTGCAGGGAGCTGCCTGCGTGAGTTTCCTCTCAGTGATCAGATTTCCTTCCACCTCCCAAAGACATGTGAGTTAGTAAGTTAATGCTCACTGTCAATTGTACCTAAAGTAGATGGCGGGGGGGAATTTGATAGAAATGTATGAAGAATAAAGTGGGATTAGTATAGAATCAATGTGAGATTGTCAACATATGTCTAGCAAGCCCAAGCAATGGTAACTGTGCTGTAAAACTCCAGTGTGGATACCAGAAGTGACATTTTAATCATGATGATAACCTCTGAATATAAATCAGAACTGGAATGGTATTGCCCAGCACTGAGTGAAGCAGTTTTATGAAAAATAAATCTAATTCAACCGTTGATATTTATGTTAGTTCAAACAAGTTAATAGTAATATCACAGGTATCTGAGGAAGTGACCACACACAGACAGTGTGGACCCTGGTCCCTGCAGACATCTATTACCAGCATGGATTGAAGGTTCTCTGAATGTCCAGCCACCGACCTTCCAATTAGTTTTTGATTCCCTCTCAGGTTCAGGTTTATGATGTGTCAAGTTCTGGATGCTCCTTTTTATTGTTGTTACCTCTGGATGATTTTTGGAATCGGGACAGCCTACAAATAATGAACACTGAGCTGAAATTAACTGATATACGGCTTTTGATTTTGTGTTTTATATTCTGTGTTTTGGCTTTTTTTTGCTGCCATTTGCATGTTTTTTTTTGCATGGCGGGGAGAGGGGTTTGATGTTTGATGTTTTTCTGAATGTGTTGGTTCCATTGTACTTTGTATTCTGGCTGTCTGTGGGGAAGACGAATTTCAGGGTTCTAAACTGCATACATACTTTGATAATAAACCTACTTTGAATCTTGAATCATTGAATCGTTGAATGAGTAATTGTAGGCCTAGATTTGTCGCTCAGACTTCATTAGAGGAGGAAAATGCAAGAAGGAATGACGGTCTTAAAAAGTTTCCCAAATCTAATATTTATTCTCATATCTCTGGATCAATTTTTGTTTCAGTATTTGGTAACCAAATAGATGAAGTCCTACTGGCTCCACCATCTGCACCATGATACAGGGTCTGTTCAGAATGTCCTGAGGAAGAGGTTAGACAGATGGGATGAGTGCCCACCCAGATCGGAACACTAAAAGATTAATCATTTTGCACAGTTTGAAATATTTTAAATGAAAATGATGCTGCTCTTGGGCTGTGCTTCAAGTCCAGGTTCATCAGTATCATGCACAACAATGACGACTGTTGATTTCAAAGCAAGGACGGGTGTTAGTGGAATGAAGGAGGCACATCCATGATTCTACAGATAGTTGCAGTCCAGGTCATGAAAAAAGATAGAACTTGGTTTTTAGTCTCAAGATGTCCCACAACAACTTACTGCCAATGAAGGAATGCTCTCAATGTTACAGGAACAGCTTCTTCCCCTCCACCATCAGATTTCTGAACAGTGTAGACTACCTAACTATTTTGCTCTCTTTTTGCACAATTTATTTAATATATATTATTACTATGTATAGTAAATTTAATGTATTGCATTGTGGTGGCATCCGTTAGTCTTGCGAGACCATGGATCTGTGCCTGGAAAGTCTTGCTTCAGTTTGTGTTGGTAGAGCAGCGTCTATTATGGCTGTAGAGTCCCACATGGGAGTGACAGTCTTGGCTGCAGCGATTGCACTTGAAGACGCTGTCCCCCAGTGTTGTCTTGGTGCTGTTTTTCCGGCGAGTGCGTTTTTCTTCAAACCTCAGCTTCTCTTCTCCTCTTTTTAGACCTCTGCGTAGTTCCAGCCTCCAGCGAGAGCGATCGCTTGTGATGTCCTCCCACCTCTTGACGTTCATTTTCTGTGACTTCATGTCTCTCTTGCAGACATCTTTGAAATGAAGATGGGGCCACCCTTGTGCTCTCTTGCCGGAGGCCAGTTCCTCGTACAGCAGGTCCTTCGGGATCCTCCCGTCTGACATGCGGTGTACGTGGCCCAGCCAGCGGAGACGGCGTTGTTGCAACAGGGTGAAGAGGCTGGGTATCTGGGAATGGGCCAGGACCTCATTGTTGGTGACTCGGTCAATCCACTTGATGTCCAGGATATGTCTCAGGCTGCAAAGGTGGAAGGTGTTGAGACGCCGCTCTTGTCTGTAGTAGAGGCTCCAGGTCTCGCTACCGTAAAGCAGTGTGCTGAGGACGCAGGCCCAGTGGACTGCAACCTTGGTGTGCGTCATCAGCTTTCTGTTCTCCCAGACTCTCTTCGTCAGCCTGGCGAATGTTGAGGCTGTTCATCCGATCCATCTGTTGACCTCGGGGTCTAGGGAGAGGCTGTCTGTGATGGTGGAGCCAAGGTATGTAAACTCGTGAACTGCCTCCAGCTCGTAGTTGTTGATGGTAATGGCAGGGGGGTGCTCAACCCTTTGACCCAACAGGTTGGTCTTCTTCAGGCTGATGGTCAAGCTGAAGTCCTGGCAGGCTCTTGAGGAGCTGTCCATGAGGCATTGCAGTTGCTCTTCAGAGTGTGTTGCCAGTGCCGCGTCATCTGCAAACGACATGTCCCTGATCAGTACTCCACGAACCTTGGTTTTCACCCTCAGCCGGGACAGACTGAACAGCCTCCCGTCCGATCTGGTGTGGAGGTAGACACCATCAGTTGATGTTCCAAAGGCGTGCTTCAGCATGACTACGAAGAAGATGCCAAATAGGGTGGGGGCAAGCACACAGCCTACTTCACAACCGCCGCGGATGTTGAAGGCCTCCAAAGAAGAGCCGTGGAACTCAAAGACACCCTTCATGTCTGTGTGGAATGACTGAACTATCCTGAGGAGCCTCAGAGGACAACCAATCCTGGTGAGGATTTTGAACAGGCCGTCTCTGCTCACAAGGTCAAAGGCCTTTGTGAGGTCAATGAAAGCGACGTCTTTGCTCTCTGCATTTCTCGTGTAGCTGTCAAAGGGAGAAGATCATGTCAATGGTGGAGCGTTCCGACCTGAAACCACACTGAGACTCGGGATATACCCTTTTGGCTATTTTCTGCAGTCTGTTCAGGACCACGCGGGCGAAGACCTTCCCAACGATGCTCAACAAGGAGTTTCCCCTGTAGTTGTTACAGTCGCTTCTGTCCCCTTTGTTCTTACATATGGTGACAATGTTGCAGTCTCTCATGTCTTGCGGCACTGCTCCCTCTGTCCAGCAGTGGCACAGTAGTTCGTGCAGGTTGATTAGCAGGACATCCTTTACACATCTGATGGCCTCTGGTAGAATGCCATCCAATCCTGGTGCCTTCCCAGTGGGCAGGCTGTCGATGGCTTTACTCAGCTCTTCAGCAGTCGGCAATGCATCAAGTTCCTTCATGACAGGCAGGCATCCCACGGTGTCTAGCGCGCTGTCTGAGGTGCTGTTGTAGCCCCCCTGGCAAAGCCTCAGGGTCGCTCGGCTCGCTGTCGTCTAGGGAAACAGCCCTCGGCCCTGCCAAACTGGGTAATTAGTTTGTGTGGATGCTGTGTGATGTACCCCACCCCGCCCAAATAACAGACAATACACCAGATACGATTAAATGATTTACAGTTTATAGATATTACTGGAACTATATAATTAATAGAGATAAAATATAAAAGGAAGGTAAAAGGCACCACACTTACCAAAGTTCAATCTCTTCATGTACAAACAGTTGGAGCTTGGAACCTTCCTTCTTCACTCTGCGATCCCCTTGGACCACCTCGACCTGCTGCCTGGGACCAACAACGGTGATCGACCAGACGCTCCACACGAGTCCATCTCCATCTCCTCTCCTCGCCGAACATCCTGGATCTCAGACTGCTGCTCGGGGTCCGACCCCGTTAGCCGACTCACAGCACCTTGTCCATCTCAGCTCTCTCTTTCTGTCTCTCTCTCGTGCCTTCTGCCCCAAAACCCGCGCATCACAATAACTTACAGACACACTAGAAAGAGTAACATCTATCCCAATTGGTTCGTTTTCTCTCTTATCATTAATCTAACCCAAACAAACTGCTAGCGCAATAACTTTCTCAGCATTTAACATAACAAAGAAGCCATCTCAAGTATAACATAACAAAGAAGCCATTTTAATTAGCCTATGCAGTAACATAAAAGAAGAAACCCTTTACACTGTTTTCTCTGGAGAAGAGTTCAGAGTAATGCTCCACGCATCTCTCCATCTGCTTGCCTTTGTCATCGATGGTCTCGCCTGTGATGGTTTTCAATGGTGCTGTCTTGCTCTGGGTTGGCCCAATGGCGTTCTTGATCCCCTCGTACACTCCATGGATGTTGCCTGTGTCAAATGATGACTGAATACTTTTGCATAGTTGTAGCCAGTAGTCATTTGCACAGCATCTGGCTGTTTCCTGGGCCTTGCTTCTTGCTGTCCTTAGCGCTTACAGTGTAACCTGGGTGGGGTGGCATTTGTGCTCTAGTAGTGCAACACACTTTCCCTCAATGACAGCGGTGAGCTTATCTGAGGTCGCTAAATTTAATGTATTGCACTGTACTGCTGCTGTAAAACAACAGATCTGATGAAACAAGTCAGTAATAATAAATCTGATTCTGTCACATGGGAAACACAGCGGCCAACTTGCATATAGCAAGTTCCAACAAACAGCAATGCAATGACGTGCAAATAATCTGCTTCTATGACAGAATAATTGTAACCCTAGAGCATCCTACTGCTGTGAAAAAATAACACTTTGGTATCCTGTCCCGTAATCCAGCTGGAGAGACAGAACTGAAGGATGCCCCGATAGTGGAGGTTGGTATGAGGGAAACACTGCACTGCCAGTCAATAGTTCTGAGGAGGCACTGCACTGCCAGAGAAAACATGCTGAGATAGTACGGCCTTGGCAGATGGTGGTATTGAATGAGCTTTGCCGTGATGGAGGCAGATATAAGGGAGTCTTACAATCAGAAGGAGCTGGACAATCAAAGGAGTCATACTGAGCGATCACTATGTGGTATATTTGTGTATAAATCTGTAAATAAATCAAACATGCCTGTGATATAATGGCATCATAATTTGTGTGATGTGAGCACGTTAGTTATGGGCAGTTTGTAATCAAGTGTGCACTCGTTTGGCAGTTTCTTCAGCCTCCCAGAAATGATGCTAGATAATAACTAATGGGTCTGCATAAAGCACATAAACTACCCCATTCTCAGCGAGGCGAGTCAAAACGACTGATGCACATCAGCTTCTGAAGAGTAAACAATGATTTGAAGTAACTTACTGAAGCACCTATTAACTCATTAACTTATTGAAGTGACTCAGTAACCTAGCAGTTAGCATAATTGATCAGCAATCACCAATTCGATTCACACCACTGTCAGTAAGGAGTATACACATTCTTCCCATGACTGTGTGGGTTTTCTCCAGTTTCCACCCATTTTCCAAAGATGTAGGGTTGGGGTTAGTGAGCTGTGGGCATGCTGCGTTGACACCAGAAGTGTAGTGACATTTGCAGGCCTTCCCTATAATTCTTAGACTGTGTCGGCCATTGATGCAAAACAATGCGCTTCTTAAGACCATAAGACAGTAAGACAAAGGAGTAGAACTAGACCTTTCAGCCATCAAATCTGTTCCACAATTCAATCTTGCTGATTTATTATCCCTCTCAAGCCCAATCTACTGCTTTCTTCTCATAACCTTTAACACCCTTACTAATCAAGAACCTAGCAACCTCTGTTTTAAACTTATCCAATGACTTGGCCTCCACAGCTGTCTGTGGCAATAATTCCACAGATTCACCACCCTCTGACAAAAGAATTTCCTCCTCACCTCTGTTCTAAATGTCCCTCTATTCTGAGGATGGGCCCTCTGGTCCTAGATTCCACCAATATAGGAAACATCCTCTCCACATCCAATCTATCTTGACAATCGATTATTTGATAGTTTTTTTTTAAAACTCCGGCGAGTACAGGTCCAGCGCCATCAAATGCTCCTCATAAATTGACCTTTTCATTCCCAGGATTATTCATGTGAACTAGCTCTGGACTCTCTCTATTGCCAGCACATCCTTTCTTAGTATATGTTTCGATGTACACATGATAAATAGAGCTAATCTTTATCCTTTATCTTTTTCACCAGCTGGATACTGCTGATCAAATACCTTAATAACAGTAGAGCGAATGACTCAGTTGTCAAACTTCACTTGGGTGCATTCTGGGCCAGCAATCATCCATAGGCAATGGAAATTGAGAGGGAGGAAACAAAAAGGCAGAAACACTGAAGGAGAACAATTAGCACACGGGTGAGCTTAGAGGAGAGAAGCCCTTGAGTACAGCAGCATCATCGTTAAGACAGGATGCAGAAAAAGATATCTGCCCATCCATTTTGTCTATGTAAGCGAATAGGGTGTTTTTTTGATTTGAGTAAATGAGTTTTCACAGCATATATGGAAAAGATGGAAATATTCTTCATGGCTAATTTTCTTCATGAAGAATCACATTGGCAATCAACAGACTCTGAATACTAATTTGAGACTGCATATTGATGAAGTATGGCTCTGAGACCAATCTGGTAAACCTACAGAAAGTCAAAGATGTTCCATTCACAGAACAAATTGGAAAATGATTTCAATCCAGTTCCATTTGAAATAGAGAGTTATAAGTTCAACATGAGCAATCAATAAGCAGAAGTTACAGTCAGCATGATATTGTTTCATTAAAGGATTTGTCAAGACTTTGCAAGTTCGGCAAATACATAAACCATGTGCTGAATGATAGATTTGTGTAGGCTTAAGTGATGTCTGGATTTGGTCCAAACTGTTCAGCACATAAAGTCTTACATTTGATTTGTGTTGCAAGATGGCACTCCTGGTGGAAACAGCGCAAAAAAAAGATTCAAAGAATTCATCCACGACGAGGCACAAACATAATTAGATTGTAGCACTGAAATCCCAATGGCTGAAAGAATGTCAACTACACAGGAGGGCAAGTGGCACAAATTCATAATAACTCTCACAAAATGCTGGAGGAACTCAGCAGGTCATGCAGAATCTTCGGAGAGGAATAAACAGTCGGCGTTTTAGGCTGAAACCTTTCACCGGAACTGACAAAAATTCTTGCTAGATATACCATGGCAGCCAATCATTACACATACATTTCGGATGTCAATGCTATATGAGTGAGAGGGAGAAGAATATAATGTTAGTATGTTGGCCTAATCCACAGTAATTAACCAAAATGTTCATCCCTGTAAATTTTGCCAGCAGAAAAATACAGTGAACCTGTGTAATATTGAATGTGATTTATCTAGAGCAGAACTAGGCTTGCAGCATCTCATGGAACTGACAGGGAGCAGGAGCGTTTCAAGATAAATGTCGAAGAAATGCCCAGACTCTGGTCGTGTAAGGTAATACAGCAAGGGTTCAACCATCACAGCTAAAGATTCATATCACAGGAAGGAGAGTTGGTCATTTAGAAATTAATCCTAAAATCCATCAGTTTTGTTCTGTAAATGTAGTAGAACTCTGATAATTTTATATTCAATTATTCAGAAACCTTGATGGTTTGGCATTTGTCTCACCAGGTGTTGCTTCCTGTGCTCCTTTTAAACTCATTAGGGCCTTGTTTCAATCACTTACTTTAAACACACTCCTTTTTAAAAACAAAACTGGGCTGTATTTCCCAGGTTCCCTTTAAACCAGGGGTTCCCAATCTTTTCTTTTGCCACGGACCCATATCATTAACCGAGTTGGAACCCCTTCTTCAAATATACCTGAGCCCTGTTTGCTGAGCTCTCTTTGAACACTCTCTCAACTTGTTTCTATACTTCCTTTAAGCCCACCAGATTCACAGGAAAATGTGTTATGCTACTATATAATATCTCAAAAAAGTAAATTAAAAGTGTCGTGGTGTATTAAAAATCCAGTCGTCCAGAAAATTTGCCAGTGTAGCACAACCAAGCATCCGAGGATGCTGGATAATTGAAGTTTTACTATAACAACATTCTCAGTGGAAACAAGAAAATGTTTTTCATTTAAACAACGATGGCAAGTACCTCCTTGTTCATCCGCACATAATTCCATTCACTTATACTTAGCTTATGAGATGCAAAAACCATCAATTTTTAATGATCATGACAGAAAATTCCATAATTTGAGGCATTACATAATAACCTCTCTGCCCTCATTGTGCATCAATGAATCAATAAGCATTTATTGTTTGAACTGCCTTCTCTTTGTTGATCATCGTTTTCCATCCACATTCTTCATTCTTGTTAAGTATCCAGTGCAGGAGTGCAAGAAGTATTAGTAAGTCTGATTAATATTTGGAGTAATATTGAACCAAGCCTTAAAGAGATCTGTGCTCTGTCATATCTTTTGTTTGGTTTGTCATTTTAATTAAACTCATCTTTTTCCCTGTCAGCTTGCAATCCATCTTTCGACTGAGGTAGACAACATCTGTTTGAGCAAAAGAGTCTTTAATTTGTTTATGTTTCACATTACGGTGAGGTACTGTAGATATTTGGGAATCTTTTCTAAGATATTAAGATTATATTCCTCAGTGGAAGTAGCAAGAAGGAGAATGTCCTGGTCACATAATCAATCATCTGTACCTCGTGGCTCCTGTTTATTGTCTTGTTAAATAATAAGATTATATCCTTTCAAGGATCTCCCATTTTATCTTGTGATATATGCCAATCTACTATGTCAGTTATACAGTATTAGAAAAGTATAGCACATCTAGTCCACGCCAAACTATTTAAGCTGCCTAGTCCCATCGACCTGCACCTGGACCATAGCCCTCCATTACCCTCCTATTCATGTATCAATCCAAACCTCCCTTAAACATTGAAATCGAGCTTACATGCACCACTTGTGCTGGCAGCTCGTTCCATACTCTCACAACCCTCTGAGTGAAGATGCTTCCCCTCATGTTCCCCTTAAACTTTTAACACATGGCCTCTAGTTGTAGTCCTACCCAACTTTAGTGTCAAATGCCTGCTTGCATTTACCCTCAGCCCTCGGAATTTTGTATACCTCTATCAAATCTCCCCTCAATTTTCTACGTCCAAGGAATAAAATCCGAACCTATTTAATCTTTCCTCGTAACTCAGGTCCTCCAGTCCCGGCAACGTCCTCATAAATTTTCTCAGTACTCTTTCAATCTTATTTATATCTTTCCTGTAGGTAGGTGCCCAAAACTGCACACAATACTCCAAATTAGGGCTCATCAACATCTTATACAACTTTTCAACATAACATCCCAACTCCTATACTCAATACTTTAGGAAGGCCAATGTGCCAAAAGCTTTCTTTGCAATCCTATCTTCCTGTGCTGCCACTTTCAATGAATTATGGACATTAATTCCCAGATCCCTTTGTTCTCACTCACTTCTCAGTGCCCACCTGTTCACTGAGTCAGACCTAGCATGGTTGGTCCTACTGCAGTGCAGCACCTCGCACTTGTCTGAATTAAATTCCATTTGCTATTTCACAGCCCATTTTTCCAACTGGTACAGATCCTGCTGCAAGCTTTGATAGTCTTCCACATTGTCTACTACACTCCCAATTTGGTGTCATCCACAAATCTGCTGATCCAGTTAACCACATTATCATCCAGATCATCAATACTGATGACAAACAACAATGGACTCAGCACCAATTCCTACAGCACTCCACTAGTCACAGGCCTCCAGTCAGAGAGGCAACAATTTACTACCATTCTTTGAGTTCTCTCACAAAACGAATGTCTAATCCAATTTACTACCTCACCTTGAATTCTGAGCAACTGAACCTTCTTGTCCAAACTCCCATGAGGGACATTGTCAAATGCCTTGCTAAAGTCCATGTGGACGCCTTGTTTTCATCAACGTCCCTGGTAACATCCTCGAAAAACTCTAGAAGATTGGTTAGACGTGACCTACCACGCACGAAACTATGCTGACTATCCCTAACTATCCCTGTCTATCAAAATAAACATATATCCGATCCCTACGAATACCTTTCAATAACTTTCCCACTACTGATATCAGGCATAACAGCCTATAATTTCCTGGTTTATTCTTAGAGCCATTCTTAAACAGTGTACCAACTTTAGCTGTCCTCCAAACCTCTGGTACCTCACCTGCCACTAAGGATGATTGAAATATCTCTGCTAGGGCCCCTGCAAATTCTGCACTTGCCTCCCACAGGTTCCGAGGGAACACCTTGTCAGGCCCTGGGGATTTATCCACCCTAATTTGCTTCAAGACAGCAAACACCTCCTCCTTTGTAATTGGTACAGTGCCCTGACCTCAGGGCTGCTTTGCCTCATTTCTATAGACTCTGTGTTTATCTCCCAAGTAAATACAGATGCAAAAATTCCATTTAAGATCTCCCCCATCTGTTTTGGCTCCACATATTGATAACCATTCTGATCTTCCAGAGGACCAAATTTGTGCCTTGCAATCCTTTTGCTCTTAACATGTCTGTAGAATCCCTTAGGATTCTCCTTTACCTTGCTACCAGGGTAACCTCATGCCTTCTTTTAGTCCTCCTGATTTCTTCCTTAAGTGTTCTCTTGCACTTCTTATACTCCTGAAGTAACTCATTTGTTCCTGCTATGTATTTCCTTTCCTTTCTTAACCAGGACGTCAATATCTCCTGAAAACCCAAAGTTCCCTACACCTGTTATCCTTACCTTTTATTCTGACAGGCACAAGCTTTCTACTCCCAAAATTTCATGTTGGAAGGCCTCCTATGCACCAAGTACACCCTTGCCAGAAAACAGCCCATCCCAATCCACAATTGCCAGATTCTTTCTGATGCCAACAAAACAGGCCGTACTCCAATTTAGAATCTCAACCTGCAGACCAGACCTATCTTTTTCTGATATTTACTTTGAAACTAATGGCATCATGATCACGAGATGCAAAGTGTTCCCTCATACAAACTTCTGTCACTTGTCCTGTTCCATTTACTAATAGAAGATTGCACACTGTCTCATTGGGAACTTTATATCTTAATTAAGGAAATTTCGCTGAACACATTTAACAAATTCTTCCCTGTCTAGCTGCTTTACAGTATTGGAATCCCAGTCAATATGTGGAAAGTTAAAATCACCTACTATAACAACTTTATGTTTCTTGCAACAGTTTGCAATCCCTCTACAAATTTGTTCCTCTAAACCCATGGACTATTGGGTGGTCTTTAATGTTATCCCATTCATGTGGTCACCTTTCTTATTCCTCAGTTCCCCCCATAATGCCTCATTAGACAAGTTCTCCAGTCTAGCCTGACTGAGCACTGCTGTGACATATTCCTTCACTAGTAACACCAATCCTCCCCCGTTAATCCCTACCACACTGTCGTGCCTGAATCCATGGAATTCTGCAGTATAGGGTTTCCTGTCCTGCCACCTCCTGTAATCAAGTCTCACCAAAGGCTACAATATCATATTCTATATGTTGATCCATGTCCTGAGCTTATCTTCCTTTCCTTCAATACTTCTTGCACTGAAATATACGCAGCTCAGAACATTAGTCACACCATGCTCAAAATTTTGATTCTGACTTTCTCTGAGGTCTTCGGGACATCAGTCTCCACAATCTCTCCACTACCTGTTCTGGCATTCTGGTTCCCATCCCCCTACAACTCTGGTTTAACACCCTTCCCCCCCCCATCCCCCATGCAGCACTAGCAAACCTTCCTGATAGGATACTAGTCTGCTTCTAGTTCAGGTGCAAACCGTCTCTTCTATATGGGTCCCACCTTCCCAGGAAGAGAGTCCAATGATCCAAAAACCTTATGGCCTCCCTCCTATACCAACTCCTAAACCACATATTAAACTATATGGTTTTCCTATTTTGACCTCACTAGCATGTGGCACAGGTAGCAATGCTAATATCACAGCCCCGGAGGTCCTGCCCTTTAACAGCACTTGACTCTCTGAAATCACTTTACAGAACCTCGTCACTCTTCCTATCCATATTATTGGTACCTAGATGGACCACGGCCTGTGGCTGCTCACCCTCCCAATT
This sequence comes from Mobula birostris, assembly GCF_030028105.1. Lineage (NCBI taxonomy): Eukaryota > Metazoa > Chordata > Chondrichthyes > Myliobatiformes > Myliobatidae > Mobula > Mobula birostris. Next base: position 43,042,126 of record NC_092387.1, read on the forward strand.
AAGAAAGCTGAGGACTCAATCCGGAGATGTCCCAGACCCTGGCACCTGGGAGGCAACGTACCATCTGGGAATCTCATTCTTGTCCAACAACCTCCTTTCTGTTTCCCAAGCTAATGAATCCCCTATCACCACAGCTCATCTCTTCGTTGCTCCCTCCTCCCCCCAAGTCACAGATTCAGACTCAGTGCCAGAGACCTGACTGTTGTGACTTTCCTCTGCTAGGTCAAACCACAACCCCCACCCCCCCAACAACCCACAACATATCCTTAATAGTATACCCGTAGTGTGGGGGGTGGCCACGGGGGAACTCGGCACTAGTTATTTAACCCCTTTTCCCTTCCTGAATGTCACTCAGTCTCCTGTGTCCTGCACCTTGGGTGTAACTACCTCTCTGTATGATCTATCTATCACCCCCTCAACCTCCTGAGTGATTCAGAATTAATCCAGTTCCAGCTCTAACATCTTAACACAGAGTGTTAGAAGCTGCAGCTGAATGCACTTCTCACAGGTGAAGTCATCAAGGACACCGGAGGTCTCCCTGCCTTCCCACATCCCACAAGGGGAGCATTCACCTATCCTGCCTGGTATCCTTACTGTTCTATCTGTGCAAATATAACAGAATCAGAATCAGGTTTACTATCTGAATGGGCATCTGATGTGAAATTTGTTAACTTAGCAGCAGCAGTTCAATGCAATACATAATCTAGCAGAGAGAGAAAAATAATAATAAATAAAATAAAACATAATAATAAACAAGTAAATCAATTACATTATATCAAATAGATTTTTAAAATATGCAGAAACAGAAATACTGTATATTTAAAAACTGAGGTAGTGTCCAAATCTTCAATGTCCATTTAGAAATCGGACGGCAGAGGGGAAGAAGCTGTTCCTGAATCACTGACTGTCTGCCTTCAGGCTTCTGTACCTCCTACCTTATGGTAACAGTGAGAAAAGGGCATGCCCTGGGTGCTGAAGGTCTTTAATAATGGACGCTGCCTTTCTGAGACACCGCTTCCTAAAGATGTCCTGGGTACTTTGTAGGCTAGTGTCCAAGATGGAGCTGACTAGATTTACAACCTTCGGCAGTTTCTTTCAGTCCTGTGCAGTAGCTCCTCCATACCAGACAGTGGTGCAGCCTGTCATAATGCTCTCCGCCGTATAACTGTAAAAGTTTTTGAGTGTTTTTGTTGACGTGCCAAATTTCTTCAAACTCTGAATAAAGCCACTGCCTTGCCTTCTTTATGACTACATCAATATGTTGGGACCAGGTTAGACCCTCAGAGATCTTGACACCCAGGAACTTGAAGTTGCTCACTCTCTCCACTTGATCCCTCTATGAGGATTGGTATGTGCTCCTTCACCTTAACTTCCTGAAGTCCACAATCAGCCCTTTCATCTTACTGACGTTGAATGCCAGGTTGTTACTGTGGCACCATTCCAGTAGTTGGCATATCTCACTCCTGTGGCCCCTCTCATCACCACCTGAGATTCTACCAACAATGGTTGTATCGTCAGTAAATTTGTAGGTGGCATTTGAGCTATGCCTAGCCACACAGTCATGTGTATACAGAGAGTAGAGCAGTGGGCTAAGCACACACCCCTGAGAGGTGTGCCAGTGTTGATCGAGGAGGATATGTTATCACCAATCTGCACAGACTGTGGTCTTCCGGTTAGGAAGTCGAAGATCCAATTGTAGAGGGAGGTTCAGAGGCCCAGATTCAGCAATTTCTCGATCAGGATTGTGGGAATGATGGTATTAAATACTGAGCTATAGTCAATGAACAGCATCCTGACCTAGGTGTTTGTGTTGTCTAGGTGGTCTAAAGCCATGGAGAGTCATGGAGGCTGCATCTGCCGTTGACCTATTGTGACAATAGGCGAATTGCAATGAGTCCAGGTCCTTGCTGGGGCAGGAGTTCAGTCTAGTCATAACCAACCTCTCAAAACATTTCATCACTGTCGATGTGAGTGCTGCCATGTGATAGTCATTAAGGCAGCCCACATTAATTTTAAACACAAAATAATCTGCAGATGCTGGGGTCAAAGCAACACTCACAACACGCTGGAGGAACCAACAGGTCGGGCAGCATCTGTGGAACCAATCAGTCAACTTTTCGGTCCGGAACCCTTTGTCCGAAACATCGACTGATCATTTCCACGGATGCTGCCTGACCTGCTGAGTTCCTCCAGCGCGTTGTGAGTGTTGCCACATTATTTTTCTTAGGCACTGGTATAATTATTGCCTTTTTGAAGCAAGTGGGAACTTCTGTCCGTAGCAGCGAGAGGTTGAAAAAGTCCTTGAATACTCCCGCTAGCAGGTTGGCACGAGTTTTCAGAGCCTTCCCAAGTACTCCATTGGGACCTTCTGCCTTGCGAGGGTTCACTCTCTTTAAAGACAGTCTAACATTGGCCTCTGAGACAGAGATCACAGGTGCAGCAGAGATCTTCACAGCTGTAGTTGTGTTCCCTTTTTCAAAGCGTGCATAGAAGGCATTGAGTTCATCTGGTAGTGAAGCATTGCTGCCATTCATACTATTGGGTTTCGCTTTGTAGGAAACAATGTCTTGCAGACTCTGCCAGAGTTGCTGCGCATCTGATATCACCTCCAACCTCATTCGAAATTGTGTCTTAGTGCTTGAAATAGCCCTCCGCAAATCATACCTGGTTTTCTGGTACAGGCCTGGGTTGCCAGACTTGAATGCCACAGATCTTGCCTTCAGCAGATGACGTACCTCCTGGTTCATCCATGGCTTTTGCTTTGGGAATGTACAGTAAATCTTTGTAGGCACATGTTCATCCACACAGGTTTTAATGAAGTTGGTAACAACTGCAGCATACTCGTCCAGATTCCAAGATGAATCCCTGAACACAGTCCAGTCCACCAATTCAAAGCAGTCCTGTAGTCACTCCTGTGCTTCCCTTATCCAAACCTTCTTGGTCCTCACTGCGGTGCTGCAGTCTTCAGTCTCTGCCTATACTCAGGAGTAGAAGTACAGCCAGGTGATCAGACTTGCCGAAGTGATGGCGTGGAATAGCACGGTAGACATCCTTGATGGTGGTGTAGCAATGGTCCAGTGTGTTGTTTCCTCTGGTGCAAGCCATCTGTTGATGGTAATTGCTTAGTGATTTTTTCAGACTGGCCTTGTTAAAATCTCCCAAAATGATGGTGAAGGCATTAGGGTGACAATAAACAAACTTGGGAAGAGGAAAGAAAAATCTACCAATAGCGATTCGTCTTCTCGAACTCAAGCCTTTTCTTTGCTGAAGCCTCGAAGCTCTAAAGCTTCAAATAACCACTCTACACTGTATTTTGATTTTGATCGTTGATTGGCTGCTGTTCTGTGGTTGCTCATTATACCATCACCCTGTTGTTATGAATATTTTCAGCTGTATTGATAGCCACAGAGTCAATCTTTTAATCTACCATCCACGGAATGCACAATCATAACAATTACATTCAAAAACATCGACTTTCACCAAGGCCTTTTGATTATTCATTGTTTATATACAAACGTTTGTACTTTGCAATTCATAACAGTTTAACTGCCTACATTTACAAATATATTTTTCAGTGCTATTCATACAGTGATAAAACGTGGTAAGTTGCCAGAAGTTATACAAGGCATTTTTCAAAGTTGCCTTGTTTAAACACTTGTGTCTATGCAACTGATAGTGAACTGCTTGTTGAATGCATTATCACACCAGCAGATGAACAGGATTCACTCAGGTTCTGTAATAGTCCATTTGTGCTCGTTATTTTTGGTTTCATCTCTTGGATCAGGGACGTTGAGGCCAGGATACACAGCAAAATTGTCAATCAACTAGCAGTGAAATATGCCAATATAAACTGACACGAAGGATCGGTAAGGAAGAGGCTGAAGCTACGTGTGCAATGCAACCACATTGATAAAAAAATTTAAGTTGTGTTCATCCTTGCAACAAACTTTTACTCAACACATGTTGAATTTCAGCTTTCCTTATTAAAACAAAACATGCTTTCTCCTTCTCCCACAATGTATTTCCATTACCATCACTTGCTTAGTGGGTATCTTAATGAAGACAGAATAAAAAAAAGTTAGTGAATATCGAGCAAGCACCAATTATCCAACTTCATAATCACAGCATGTGGAAATAAACTTTGAAAGACATTTGTCCTACATAGACCTGCACGAGAGATATTTCATTGTGTTCAATGGTTCTAATGTGAATGCTTTATGACAAGCATTACAACATATTCTGGGCTGTATAATGCAAATAACATATTTCAAGTAATGATGACTCAGAGTACAAGACGGAGATAGAGAGCTTAATAACATAGTGTCAAAACAACACTCTTTCCCTCAATGTCAGCAAAAAAAAAAGAGCTGGTCATGGACTTCTGGAAGTTAGGAGTTGCATGTACTTCTGTACACATCAACAGTGCTGCAGCTGAGAGAGCTGAGAGCTTCAGGTTCCTAGGAGAGAGAACATCAACAATAGCCTGGTCCTGGTCCAACCACATAGATGTCACAGCCAAGAAAAAAGATCAACAATGTCCCTAGCTCCTCAGGAGGCCAAATAAACTTTACTTGTCCTTACCAATTTTTTTTATCAATGCACCATAGAAAACATCCTATCTGGATGCATGAAGGCTAAGTAAAGCAACTTTTCTGCACGTCATGTCAAGAAACTACAGGGAGTTGTGAACACAATTCAGCATAGCATAGAAACCACCCTCCCCTCCATTGACTCTGGCTATACTTCTTGTTGCCTCAGTAAAGCAGCCAGCATAATCAGCGATCCCACCCACCCCTGCATCTTCGCTCTTCTCCCCTCTTCAACTGGGCAGAAGCTTGAAAGTAGGTATCAGGCTCAAGGGAAGTTCTACCTACACCACAATTTAACATGATTAAATAGTTCCCTAGTATGATAAGTTTGGATCTCAACTTCACAATCTACCTCTTTATGATCTTGGACCTTAAAATTTACCTGGGCTGCACTTCCTCTGTCGCTGTTACACTTTTTCTACATTGTTATTGTTTTACCTTGCTCTACACCACTGCATTGTGAAATGATCTGACCTGTATGAACAGTATGCAAGACAAACTTTTCACTATCTCAGTGCATGTGACAATAAAAAAATAAATTCTGATTTCAATTCCAAACCAATGCCATCCAGGACAAAGCAACCTGCTTGACTGTCATTCTATCATCTGCCTTATTTCTCTACAACCAGTGCATTGTGACCCCAGCATGTACCACATACAAAATATCCTGCAGATACACATTCAGACTATTCCCTCAATAATTCTCAGGCCTGTGTTCTCTACCACCAAGGGCAGCATGCCCATGGAGCATCACCATCTGCCAGTTCCCTTCCCAGTCACATGTCATTATGACTCAGAGGATGAGAGGTGGCCTGATAAAGATGTATAAGAAGATGAGAAGCATTGTTCGTGTGGGTAGTCAGAGGCTTTTCCCCAGGGCTGAAATGGCTAAAACAAGAGGGCACAGTTTTAAGGTGCTTGGAAGTAGTGCAGAGAAGATGCCAGGGGTAATTTTTTTATGCAGAGAGTGGCGAGAGCTGGAATGCACCACCAGTGACGGTGGTGGAGGTGAATGCAATAGGGTCTTTTAAGAGACTCTTGGATAGGACATGGAGCTTAGAAAAATCGAAGGGTATGGGTAACCCTAGGTAATTTCTAAATTAAGTACGTGTTCAGCACAGCATTGTGGGCCAAAGGGCTTGTATTGTGCTGTAGGTTTTCTATGTTTCTATGTAAGTATATGATGGATTCTTTATCATCACTAGTTCCAAGTCCTGGACAGTCTTACATCAATACAGTGTGAGCAACTTCACTAGAAGGAACTGCAGTGGTTGAAAGAAGTGACTCATCACTAAGTGAGCAATTGTGATTGGACAATAAATGCTAGTAATGATCCAGATCCTAAATCCTAGATTAGGGTCCTAGATCCAGAAAACAAATGAATTAAAAAAGAAGTGAAATTATGAATGATGGAGAAGTTCTTGATGATGAAGTGTGGCTGTTGTGTGAGGTGGTGTACAGGAGCAACATGATGTTTGGGAGGGATTTTTGGAATGAGTGAGATCGATAGTGGCTCAGAATTTTTCGGAGTGGTGATTTTTCTAGTTTCACTGTTGCAAAATTAACCGGAATACTCAAACACAAACATTGTAGTGCAGCTAATGTCATAATCATCCAGGGCACCAGAAAGTTACCATATCAGTTATCCTTCAACAGATTGGGAGCTGAATAATCATTGGGCTGGGATTTACAAGCTGAGACAAAGTCATTTTGACAATGAACTTAACAAACTCTGTGGCATAGACTTCCCTTTCACTGACGTCTGCCATTATCAGGTGTCAATTCCTAGTATCTGGTTGTTCTGATGTGCCAGTCACAGAAATGTTTGGAATTTTATATTAGACAACGTTCATGTTGAAATTTGTGAAGTTGCAGTTGTTTACACAGTGTTACATTGAACTGAATATTTTTGGCCACTTTATTGTTGTAATTTATAATTTAAGTGATATATATTTAGTTGTTAGTTATTTGCCTCCAGGCCAGCAGATATCATAGTACTTTCAGAAGCTTATATTGAGTCACTGTCTGATCTTTCATAGGTGCCATTTTGGTTGATCTCTGAGAAGGTCGACAGGCTTAAAGAAAATAAATAAAATTCCTAAATATAAGTTCCCATAAGCACTATGATCCCTGCTAGATTGGCGGAGAACTACTAACCACCATAAATTATGCATTATGACAGTAAGGTGACGAAACTTCCTCAACAGCAATGCTTAGTCTACAACTTTTTTGCTGAGGAAGACCAAAGGAAAAGCTCCTCCTCAAAAAATAAACTGGTGCAAGGAAGGATGGAAAGTCTAAAAACTATCTGCTTTAAAAAGGAATAATAGTGAAAGAAAAGTGCCCACAATAGCCTTTCTAGCAGCATTTGATACTGCCTGGAAAGGGACATTGCAAAATATTGTTGCATTGCTTTGCTGTTAAGTGACATCGATGATGAACCTAAACTGAGGTTAGTGTAGTTGGAAACACTATGTACAGGTTAATGAAAAATCTCTTGGTCCAGAAAAGCACAATAATAAAGATCTAAAGAGTTAATAGAGTCATCGAAGAATCACTGTCATTCAAATCCAAATAAGATAACAGCAAGGTTTATGTTTGCATTTTAGGAAAACATAGCAGTAGCCAAGCATGTATTGAATGAAAGAATTTATCACAAGAGTAATTATAGCAATGCAGGCAAATGCTAAATGACAGGTTAGTGAGCAGAATCAATGACGACCAGAGTCAGAGGCGATGGCAATCAGAACCTGACCTTCGAGAATTTACAAAAAATTGCTCAAGCAGAGAAATCAGCAGGTTAAAAAAAACACAAGCAAGTTCAGCTGCTCTACGTATCAGCATGCATGGTGAGCAAGTGGCAAAGCCCAGTATTCTGAAGCAGTCCGAGTTTCATTTTAAAAAGCTAAACAATGCTGTTCCCACTGCGGGAACAAACATTTGCCACATGAACGCTGCTTCAAGCAATAAAAGTTGCTTATGTGGCTTGATAGGCTGCATCACCAAAGCTTCTAGAAATCCACATAAAGATGAGCACACAAAACAAAAGTTAAAAAATAACGTACCTAATATTTTCACCAATCTCCCCACATATAGGAAGTGAAGTGCAGAGGGACTACTTGCAATGTTTCCTGAAAAAGGGGCTGAGTTAGTCAATGTCAAATCACTGATTATTGGCATGAAAGGGAAGGACATTGATAGCATTTAAGCTTGATATTGAGTGCATTGTTATACTGAAGTACCAGACTGGAGAAGTAAATGGCTGGCCCAAAACACTCCACCTCAACTTAAATGTGAACATTTATTCTGATAAAAGAATTGAAGCTGAAGGTGTTGCTGAAGTGACAGTGGAGTATCTACAATAGGTTACCTAGAACATCACCTCTAGTTGCAGATATTGGCCAAACCTACTGGGAAACTGCTAGCTGAAGAAAATTCTCTTCGATTGGAGGAACATTCTTCACATTATGTTGGATGTGGCAGGGTCATTACAGAAATGTGTCAAAGTTAAAGTCAAGGTAAAATTTATTATCGAAGTACATATATGTTACAAAATGGTTGTTGTGATGCGGCTCATGTGGTAGTGTAGTGGGTAATGCTTGTCGCTCCCGCTTTCAGCTTCCACCACTGACGAGCAATTTTGTGAAAAGGAGAGCTAGATGTGTAAGTGTCTTCCTGCCAGCACACAGCCTCTCCAACATGTAGTGCCTCCTCATTGGCGACGCGTGCAACTGAACTCCTTTTAGACTCAGGCTGAACTACAGTGGACGGAGGAGTTCTGGTCCCTGCACACATAGCAGACAGACCACTGGCGTGTGGACATGCCCTGGTGCTCGTGAACCAGATCCCCAGCTATGGGTAAATACCCCCACTGCCTTGTGGGCAGCCTCAGGAGAGACGAAGGCTACAGTGTAAACCCAGACAGCAAATTCTGAGTGGAGCTGCTAAGGCGGCTGGACATCATTGAACATCCTTCTGGCAGCTTTTGCAGCCAAGATGATGCCAAAAGTATTGCTTCATAAGCTTTCCTTTAGACCACACAGGTGAGGCCAGGAGGGGGATCTTGACAACTGGGCATCTCAGGATCTCCATACCTTCCGCCCAGGTTAGTGATGATAATCATCACCCATTGTCCTTCGAGGCAGATGGATGCCAACCACCAACCTCCTATATGTTGCTATATGTTACAGCCTTGATATTCATTATCTGGCAGGCAATTGCAGGAAGATAAACAAACAAAATCACATTTATGAAAAACTATACATAAGCAAAGACTGACAAATGACCAATGTGTAAAAGAAGACAAATAGTACAAATAAAAAAATACTGAGAACATGAGTTGTAAGAAGTCCTTGAAAGTGCGTCTGTAAGTTGAGTTGTCTTGAGTTGAGGTGAGCAAGGTTATCCATGCCGGGTCAGGAGGCTGATGGTTGTAGGGTAATGACTGGTCCTGAACCTGGTGCTATGAGACCTAAGACTCCTGTACCTCCTGCAAAGTGTGGGGGACATGAGAAGATATTTGATTATGAGTTTGAGACATTGAAGGGTAACTAAGCCAATATTCATGTTGATCCTAACGCTCCACCAGATCTTCAAGATAAGGAGAGTGCTTTATGCAATGAAACCAAAACTGCAGGCAAAGATTGACAGTCTTCTCAGGGAGAATATAATTGAACTTCAAAGGTTCAATTTAATGTCAGAGAAATGTGAACAATATACATCCTGAAATGCTTTTTCTTTGCAAACATCCACGAAAACAGAGGAGTGCTCCAAAGACTGAATGACAGTTAAATGTAAGAACCCCAAAGATCCACCCAGCTCCCCTCCCTCCCATGTGTAAGCAGCAGTGAGTAACAATTCCCCCCTCTCCCCACCGGCAAAAAAAAACAAGCATCGGTACCGCCATCGAGCACTCAGCGTGAGCAAAGCAACAGCAAAGAGACAGACTTGCAGTTACCCCAAAGACTTCGTGTTTCACCTGGCATTCTCCATTCCACAGGTTCTCTCTCTCCCTAATAAGGGAGAAGGAGGTGTCTCCATTTTCCCAGCGAACAAACAACTCACTGGTTTACAATGTTAAAAGTCCGTTACATTGCTTTTTTCAAGCTCTGTGCCTGAAGATTGCAAAGATCCCAGGTCTTTGGACCCACAGCAGTAGATTTTCTGACTCCCCCGACAACTCATGGGTCTCCTGCCATGACATCAACCCTCGATCCGCCCGTCTCCAGAGCTCCGAGATCTTAGGCTTCCAAATCCGAGCCAGACTCTCAGGCCGAACCCCTGGCATGTCGGATAATGGCCAGTCCTGAAACCCCAAAAACGTGTCCTATTCCTGCAAAGAACCAAAGTCTGCATGTAACTCCAGGTCAAGGTCTTCAAAAGAACCCTGAAAGGGAAAAATAAAGATATTAAAGATGGAAATCAAGCTGTTTCCAAAGATGTAAGCAAACATGACGGGGTCCTGAATTACCCTTATGAACTGTGCTTTTGAAAAGAGAGAGAGAGAGAGAGATATTTAACACCGACATTTTGTTTTGAAAAGAGAGAGAGAAAGAAAGAGAGAGAGAGAGAGAGAGACAAAGACTAACTTTTAGACTGTCACTTTAAAGCATGAGAAGGAACTAACTAACTTTTGGATTTCTGCTGAGTTCGGAGGTCTTTCGAATCTAGATCTAGAGTTTTCTGTAATACTTCAAATAACTTATTGTGCTTCACTTTATCAAATGGTTTTGTGTAGTCGGTAAAACAAACAAACAAACCTTTTTGCACTTGAATAGCTCGTTCTGATAGTATCCTTAACATCAATATTGCGTTTCTTGTACCCTTGTCTTTCACAAAACCACATTGTTCTTTACCTAAACAACACATATCAAAGTTGCTGGTGAATGCAGCAGGCCAGGCAGCAACTTTGATGTGTGTTGCTTGAATTTCCAGGATCTGCAGAATTCCTGTTGTTTTGTTCTTTACTTATTTCAACTTGTACGTATCTTACTTTTAGCTCTTGTCATCAAAATTCTTAGAAGTATCTTGGTGATATGACTTATTAAACTTGTGGTCCTATGTAATTCACGTTCTATTGCTCCAGGTTTCTTAGCAAGAGTGATAAATACTGATTTTTTCATCTCTTCTGGTATTATTCCAGTCTCATAAATGTCATTGATTAAATCAGTAAGTTTTTTAATTTCATAATCTTCAAGGGCAATAATTTGTTCTATTACTAATTCATCAGGACCTGCTGCCTTTCCTTTCTTCAACTTATTTATTGCATTACGAACTTCAGATTTTAAAATACTTGGACCTTCAATGTTTTTTTTAATTTCTGGTTTTTCATCTTGATCGGCTTCAAACAATTCCTGAATATACTCAGTCCATCTGTTCATAATCGCATCTTTTTCCATGATAATGGTACCATCCTTTGCTTTCAAACATCCACCTGAAGAACAGAGGAGCTTTTTACCAGTGATATTCTTGATTTGTTGATGTAACCTTTTTGGATCAGTAATAGGGATTCTTTCTATTTGCTCACATTCCTGGTTTAACCATTCTTCTTTGGCTTTTAACTTTTTTATCTAAGGACTTATATTCTATAGGATGTGCTTTCTTCCATCTTCTTTCTTCCATTAAATTTTTGATTTCATCTGTCATCCATTTATTCTTTGTGCTTTTTTCTTTTTTAGGAATCACTGACTTTGTTGATTCTACCAAGACATCCTTTAGAGAGTTAAATTTCATTTCTACATGATTGCTATCATCTTCAACATTTTTTTAAGTTTTACTTTTACATGACATACTACTGGGCTATGGCCACTATTGCAGTCTGCACCTGGATATGTTCCGCATTGAGTCACTAAGTTTCTAAATCTTTAGTTTATATACAATAGACAATAGACAATAGGTGCAGGAGTAGGCCATTCAGCCCTTCGAGCCAGCACCGCCATTCACTGTGATCATGGCTGATCATCCACAATCAGTATCCAGTTCCTGCCTTATCCTCATAACCTTTGATTCCGTTATCTTTAAGAGCTCTATCCATCTCTTTCTTGAAAGCATCCAGAGACTTGGCCTCCACAGCCTTCTGTGGCAGAGCACTCCATATATCCACCACTCTCTGGGCGAAAGAGTTTTTCCTCGACTCCATTCTAAATGGTCTACCCCTCATTCTTAAACTGTGGCCTCTGCTTCTGGACTCACCCATCAGCGGGAACATGCTTCCTGCCTCCAGCGTGTCCAATCCCTTAATAATCTTATATGTTTCAATAAGATCCCCTCTCAGCCTTCTAAATTCCAGAGTATACAAGCTCAATCGCTCCAATCTTTCGACATATGACAGTCCCGCCATCCCGGGAATTAACCTTGTGAACTTAAGCTGCACTCCCTCAATAGCAAGAATGTCCTTCCTCAAATTTGGAGACCAAAACTGCACACAGTACTCCAGGTGTGGTCTCACCAAGGGCCCTGTACAGCTGCAGAAGGACCTCTTTGCTCTTATACTCAATTCCCCTTGTTATGAAGGCCAGCATGCCATTAGCTTTCTTCACTGCCTGCTGTATTTGCATGCTTGCTTTCAGTGACTGATGTACAAGAACACCTAGATCTCGTTGTGCTTCCCCTTTTCCTAACTTGACTCCATTTAGATAATAATCTGCCTTCCCATTCTTACCACCAAAGTGGATAACCTCACATTTATCCACATTAAACTGCATCTGCCCACTCACCCAGCCTGTCCAAGTCACCCTGCATTCTCATAACATCCTCCTCACATTTCACACTGCCACCCAGCTATGTGCCATCGGCAAATTTGCTAATGTTACTTTTAATTCCCTCATCTAAATCATTAATATATATTGTAAACAGCTGCGGTCCCAGCACTGAACCCTGTGGTACCCCACTGGTCACCGCCTGCCATTCTGAAAGGGACCCGTTAATCGCTACTCTTTGCTTTCTGTCAGCCAGCCAATTTTCAATCCATGTCAGTACTCTGTCCCAGTAACATGTGCCCTAATTTTGCCCACTAATCTCCTATGTGGGACTTTATCAAAGGCTTTCTGAAAGTCCAGGTACACTACATCCACTGGCTCTCCCTTGTCCATTTTCATAGTTATATCCTCAAAAAATTCCAGAAGATTAGTCAAGCACGATTTCCCCTTCGGAAATCCATGCTGACTCAGACCAATCCTGTTACTACTATCCAGATGTGTCGTAATTTCATCTTTTATAATTAACTCCAGCATCTTTCCCACCACCGACGTCAGGCTAACCGGTCTATAATTCCTTGTTTTCTCTCTTCCTCCCTTCTTGAAGATAGGGACAACATTAGCCACCCTCCAATCCACAGGAACTGATCCTGAATCTATAGATCTATAGTAATAAAGTCAATTTGATTTCTAGTGTTATCACCTGGACTTTTCCAGGTCCACAAGTGTCTTGGATGGTTTTTAAAGTAGGTATTCATAATGACCTGATTATTCATCTTGCACCATTCTACCCATTTCTCACCTCTTTCATTTCTTTCCCCTTGTCCAAATTTTCCTATGGTATTTCCATCAGCACCTTGTCCTACTTTTTAGCATTTAGATCTCCCATGACAATAACAGTATCTTGAGATTTGCATCCATTCTTTGCTTGTTCAAGTTCTTCATAGAATTTATCTATATCCTCATTTGTTCCATCTGTTGTTGGTGCATATACCTGTATAATTGCTAAATCAAATGGTTGTCCTCTGACTCTAACAAGGAGCGCTCTTCTTGATATTACCCAATGTCCTAAAACACTTTTTGCCATGTTTTCATCCATAAGAATTCCTACTCTATTAGTATGGGAAGTTCCACAAGAATAAATTAGTGTTTTATTTCTATTCTGACATGTTCCAACACCCATCCAACAAACTTCGCTAATTCCCATGATGTTAATCTTTAGTCTTTCCATTTCATTTATCACATTATCCAACCTTCCTACTTGATATAGTGTTCTTACATTCCAAGTGGCAATAATTTTCTTTTGTGTTCCTTGAATTTTATGAGCAGTAGCTTGATGACGGTCAGGGATCCCCTGCTGACCAGAATCAACCCTGCCAAGCGAAGCATCTTCAGAATTGTCTTGAAGATCCTCTTGATGCTGTTGTTGTGTGATACATTTTGTGGGTTTTGACCACGGTTTTCTTAGCAAATAGATTCTGGAAACCTAGTATCTAGCAACGGTGGTTTGCTATTGCCTACCGTTGGGTGAACTAAAGAAATCGCCATTTCTCTTCCCACATGTTCATCCGCCTGTACTATAGTCGTTGACATTTAAAGTCCTAGCTCATCTGCCTTCTCCGTCATAAGTTCAGTTACTGAACCTGCCGGATCTGCCGTTGGCCTTCGCTCAAATCCGGAGCAGGAACCCTTGCCGGTGCTGCCGTTCCAGGTCAGAGCGGCCCTGGGAGCAATGAATGACTAAGGGGTAACTCCACTTTCCCTAAAGTTCTAAAAATCCCCAGTCAGAGCCTCATCACTGGTTGCAGTTTAGAGTCATATCCAGGACTACGAATCTTTATAAGTATCCTGAATAAACAGCACCCATTACACCTGGTTTTGTGAAGATTATGAGCTTCCTGTTAACTAAATCTCATTGCTGGAAGAATATACCATTCCTAGATTAGATGACATTTGCAGTTTTGTCTAGGGATGAGAAGTTCACTAAATTAGATATATATATGTGTATCAGCAGATAGTGTTAAAGGGTCAATCTTACATACTTTAGATGGTTAACAAACACAAAGGTTTGTTCACATATAACTGACTACACTTTGCATGATATTCTTTCAGTGACCCATGGCGTGACTGCAGGGCCTTCCCAGGGTTGCTACATTTTTGGATGATAACTTGGTTCCAGGAGGTGAAGTACAGAAGATTAGCATAAGAGATTCTGCAGATGTTGGAAATCCAGAGTAACACACAGGAACCGCTGAAGGAACTGAACACGTCACCCTGAAGCAATGAGTGAATGATATTTCATGCCACGTTCCTGATGAAGGGTCTTGGCCTGAAATGTTAACTGTTTATTCCTCTCCATAAGTTGCTGCCTGATCTGCTGAGTTCTTCCAGCAGTTTGTGTGTGTTGCTCTGAAGTATAGAGGAGACTGGAAAAAGTAAGCCTGAATGTAAAGAGATGTAAGTGTACATCTTACACCTTGAGATGTGAGGGAACGAAAAGGTCTACTCCCAGCTCAAGAGAAGGTAAGACATATCACAAATATTCCAGCACAACTAACTAAATTGAACTGAAAATGTATTTGGATTGTTAAATTGGTGTAATAAATCATTTACAAACTCAGTACTCTTAGTTGCATCGTACAAATTGCCATGGATGGATATAGTAGGTGCGGAATGAGGTGTAAGAAGAGATTTTTTTTCTGAATTTCTACAATCTGCTGGTGTGCACATCCACCGAGCAAAAGTCAAAGTCACCCCTATCTTCTGATGCACCACCATACAGTTTTGGTGTTGTCCTGTGGATGGAGAGTCAATGGAGTTTACACTGAATTCTGCAGAGTAATTACTCACAACTGGACACTTTT
This sequence comes from Mobula birostris, assembly GCF_030028105.1. NCBI lineage: Eukaryota > Metazoa > Chordata > Chondrichthyes > Myliobatiformes > Myliobatidae > Mobula > Mobula birostris. The sequence goes on from NC_092387.1 coordinate 43,057,273, forward strand.
TAACAACTGTGCTTGCGGGGGGGGGGGGGGGGCAGAGAATCCATAAGTACGCTTGTATGTATCACTTCATTCAATGCATATCCCGGATTCGTTTGCTCCATGAAGCCAATTTCTCCATGAATTCAGAGGCTTGGACCATGAGAGCATATGAATATGCTATTGTTTCAAAGCAGAGAACTACTGTGGAAACAATTCAGTTATCTCTGGGTGCTGATGAAGTAATACATTGCCAAGCACTGATGATAGTTGTCTGGATGCATTGGCTGTGAAAACTGTCCAAACCAGACAGTGGACAATAAAAGATCCTGCATTGCCATAAGTGGAGATCAGCAGGGGCGGCGCTAAGGTGGTGCTAGCTGGGGCTATAGCTCCAGCAGAAGCTGCAATAGCATCACCAAGAAATTAACTGCAGCTGCTTTGCTTTCTCTGTATAGTTTTGAATACAGCTTGTTTCTCCAGTTGATCTCGTGAAACAGCACCCCCAATCACCATAGCACCCACGCAGCAATAAAGTTATAAACTCTGTCAGATCCACTCTACACTTCTGCTTATTCGTTCGTTGTCAATATCTTGTCGTTGCTGTCCTCAGGTCAGTTAAGCTGATCTAAGATCACTTAAGGTGGTGATGTCACTCACTCTCACTCACACGAGAGATTGATAGTATACATCCAGGCGCAGAATCATGGTCTCGCGAGACTAACGGATGCCACACACGCACATTGTGCTTTTACAAGCGAGTGTGGGCCTGGCAGTGTATTATTTTGGCCGGGGTGAAAAATGGATCGTTTTTTAGTCAGAAAACGACCTTATCCAGAGGAATCAGTGGTGTCTCAGCCTGAGCCTGTCTTAATTGAAAGTGCCATGCAAAAAGAAGTAAGTGGGGATGAGGACGACAGCAGTTCATCGAAGGAGTGTGAGGGCGAAGTAGAGGAACAAGAAATGGAGCGGGATTCGGAAGAGAACGTGGATGAAGCTGCTCTTAGTGCTAGTGGGAATACTGTTAGCGATGTTAGCCAGCAGCCTGAGGAAGGACCCCATCAGCCTGCATTGAAAAAGTACCCTTTGCAACAGTTTGACAATCAGCAAAGGAGTATTCGTGGGTGGTTTGACCTGTACTCCTGGCTGGAATATTCAGTCACAAAGGATGCTACATTCTGTTTCTCATGCAGGCATTTCCTGTGTGGAAGACATGGGTTCCATTCTGAGTCTACCTTCACTGTCACTGGTTACCGCAACTGGCAGAAAGCTACAACAGTTTTCAAAACCCACCATGTAAGTGCAGTTCATAAGTTTGCTATGGAGGCATGGGCTGAATTCAGATTGAGAAAAAAAGATGGTTCAAGATTGGGAAATATGCTTGATAAAGGACATGCAAAGATTGTCCAAGAAAATCGTGGGTATATGAGAGCAGTGGTTGAGTCTCTACGCTATACTGCGTGCCAAGGAATTGCCCAGCGAGGACACCGGGAGAATGATGGATCTGGCAATAGGGGAAACTTTGTTGAGTTGCTCAGTGTAATTGGGAAATTTGATAAGACTGTAGCTACAAAAATAGAGGACAATCCTGGAAATGCAGAAAGCACCCATCACGATATCCAAAATGAAATTATGGATATTATGGCAGATATGGTCAGATGTCAAATAAGTGCAGAAATCAAGGAGGCTGGATATTTTGCCATCATGGTGGATGAAAGTAAAGACTTGAGTAAAAAGGGGCAAACATCAGTGGTGGTGCAGTATTTGAATAACAAAACAGTGCTTGAAGAATTCTTGCACTTCACTCCAGCAGAAGGGTTGGACGCAGAGTCGCTTCTTAAAAGCATTGAACAGACACTCGCCCAGTGTGTTATTGATAAGAATGCGTGTATAGGTCAGAGTTATGATGGGGCGGCAGTGATGTCCGGGTACAATAACGGGGTACATGAGAGGTTCAGGAAAGAGGTCCCGCAGTCATTATATATACACACTGCCATGCTCACAGATTTACCCTTGTTTTAGTGGATGTTGTGAGCAACGTACCACAAGCGGGTGAGTTTTTTGAAACTGTGCAGCCGCTTTACAACTTCTTTTCAAACTCTGTTGTCCACGATCTTTTCATGAAGAAACAGAGAGAACTGGAACCAACTGCACAGCCCGTGGAGTTGAAGAAATTGTCAGATACACGCTGGGCGTACAGCTTTGTGGGCTATAAGGAAATCACTCCCTGCCATTCTAGCTACACTACAGGATATTATGGGTCAACCAAATGCATGGACGCCAGAGCTGTAAATGGATTGATTGACGAGCAGTTTGCTTTACTTCTCACTCTGAGGATTTATTCCGAGTCATCAAGTTCATGTCAGACCAGCTACAATCTCTCAGATTGGAGCTTTCATCCGCTGTGGACTTGGCTCAGTCTGTTATCGATGCACCTCAGCAAAACGGGGAGAGGAATCATGGAGTGAAATTCAGACAAGAGCTAGGGACCTTGCGTCAAGGCCAGTATACAGAGCAGACCACATGAAAGGAGACAGGTCCAGCCACCCCACCACCTACATGATTTTGTTGTTGAGGCCCAAACTGAACGCCCACCTGTCACATCCTCATGACCTTCGCAACCACTGTTTCTATCCAGTTATAGACAGACTTCTGACTGACATGAAAAGACGGTTCTCAGTTGAGACTGGGAGTGTTCTGACTGGAGTCTCAGCATTGAGTCTCAAATATAAGTTCTTCCTAGACAAGAATTGTAGACTGCGGAGCTACATCAGGTTCAGCACCTGCTGGAAACAAAACAAAAGCAAGGACAGACAGTGAATGACATAGTGGAATTTCTACCTCTAAAGAGACCCTACCGCGATGCATTTATAGATTTATACAAACTAATCTGCATGTCACTGACTCTGCCTGTTACATCTGCCTCATGTGAACTGAGTTTCTCTTGCCTCAGACATGTCAAAAACTACTTAAGGAATAGCAATGGCGATGCTCGGAACAGCAACTTGGCTCTGTAGGCCATAAATAGCCAGAGGACCAAAGCACTTGACATCCAGAAAATCATTGATGCTTTCTCCACCAATCACAACAACAGACGGATTGAGCTTCTCTGAAAACATTAATGGTGAGTGTAGTTGATTTTTTAAAAATTTGGGCCAAGACTAATGCTGATTATTATTATTATTTTGTGGTGGATACCCCATAGTCCTTATGTTTCCTGCAAATCCTAAAATATTACATTTACTGCTATTAAGCCTACTGGTTTTGCTTGGACTTCCAAGCAGTGATTCTGTTGATTTTTGTTTTAAATTCAATAGCCAAATTAATTGAGCTATTGCATGGTCAGAGTACGATTTGTCCAACTCCTGATAAAGCCTTGCATCTGTTGTTTGCCTTATTTGACTTTAATAACGGTGTATCTTTTGGCATTGCTGTCTATGTAATGCAAATAGCAGTGGGTTTGTTTTGAGTTTTTCAGTTGAAAAGCACGCATTTGACGCTGATTGCGGGATTGGTGCGTGATTCACATTGTCCGTTGTTGCTCGGATGCTCTGTTTGTTTTTTTTTGTTTATGCTCCGTGTGTCCAGGTTGTCTCCGATGCTGTTGACACTGTAACAGTTCACTTCTATATTAGATCTATCAATTGCTGTTGCTTGTGAATCAACAGAGGCATTTATAGTAGGCACATAATGCTTGAAACAGACTTTGTTAATGCCACACATCTGGCCTTGTGAATACAGTGCATCCCTCAGCACTATCACTGAATAATTCAGCCCCTCCGTAGCACCAGCAAGAAAAAATCCCTGGCGCCGCCATTGGAGGGCAGATATTTGACCATAGTAGGACATCTTAAGAGTATTTGATTTGGTTAAAAACATAGGTGTGAGGTAATATAGTATAACCTTTGTTTTCTTTAATTCCTGCCGGGATCATGGTGCTTTTGGGAATTACTGTTGGATTGTTGGCTGATACCATTTTGATTTATCTCAATGAAGGCTGTGTTTACACACAGGCACGATTAGTAGGCTGAAAGAAACTCCCTAAAGGTTGAAATTCAGCCACGTTTTGTTTTGCATTTAAACTATATTTTATAACCTACATACTCACTTTCAAAGACTTACAATTCATATTCTTAATTTTTTTTATTCACAACAGTTTGTCTTCCTTTGTACATTGGTTGTTTATTAGTCTTTGACTATTTATATATAATTTCTCATAAATTTTAGTGTATTTCTTTTTTCCCTGTAAATGCCTGCAAGGAAATGAATCTCAAAGTAGTTTCTGGCAACAGAAATGCATTTTGGTAATAAATTTACTTTGAACTTAGCAATGTTTACCATTACAAAATCCAAGTCAATCTGAACTACAAACAGAAATTGCAGGAACCACCTAGCAGGTCAGCAACGTATGTGGAGAGAGACACAGTTATCATTTCAGGCCCAGGAGCCTTCATCAGAATTGAAAAGAAGTGAAAACAACTTAGTCTAAGTAGCAGAGTTGGGTGAAGGCAAAGGATGGAGCAAAGGGAGTATCTCCGATATAGTGAAATTATACAGCCATTAAACTCCTTTGACTTTGTAATACATTACGAGTTTTGCCTAGCTAATGTGCAGCAGATCAGAAAGAAAAAAGTATTATATATTCTATCATTATTCAAGATTTTATTACATTTCTAAACTATTCTGATTGTTTTATTAAAATGAATAGGCATCTGAGGGGTAAACTTTTTTATTTAATTAAAAGTTCTTTCAAGGTCTCACAAAACATGTAAAAATATTTGTTAATCTCACACAGAAATTTCAGAGGAGCTCTCTGAGTGAAATCCATTCTTTTCTATCTGTATTTGTTTTATCCTGAATAAGTATGGTCATTTCAGTAACTTTATTGGACATCTTGTTCCTGGTCAACAATAAACAAATCTATGCTGGATATGCTGGAAATTATTGACAAATGACCAGAATTTACAATTCCAGTGCAGAGAGAGCTGCCTAACCCACAACCCTTAGTGCTTTCATTAAAAACACACAAGCACCATAATCAGACAGTTGGAACATTTCTACGTTAAAAAACAACTGATTTTGTTTCATTCCTATAATGCAAACCAACTGGGTTGGCTCTGTATCATTTGATATGTACCAACCTAAAGCCATGTTTTAACTTTGTTTGTTGCATCATAATGAAATATAAAAAACAATGGCCAATTCTCCGAAACAATGAAATTCCTTTGTCAATCCGGTCCGATGTTATTGGAGACAAACTGCTCATGGATACTTTAAACCACCAACTCAGGCAACCGTCAAGTTTGCAACAATGTGCTTTTATCATCACCCTTGAATTCATAGAGCACTGGAAGTTTTAATGTGATGGAGTTGTGTTTGTTTTTGGTTCAGTCTGTAGAAAGAATTACATCCACAGGGACTGATATTCCTGGCATTTACATTGTATGGAAAACGTTGAACTAGAATTAGACATTTCAGTCTCATCTAACTCATTCACATTGAATAGGAGGCAGAGTCCAAGACCAAAGAAAGATGGGGGTCAGAAGAAAGGTCGGGGTGGGTGAAGCTGGAGCAGTGATGTATTAGAGTGATGGTGGGTGATGGGTGTAGTGAGAGGATTGATGGAGGCAGAGTGGGTCATGGGCTCAATGTATCACATGAAATTCATGGGCAAAAAATGAGTAGGTTCATATTTTAAGACTGTATTTCTTACTCTAGCACATACCAATGGCAAAATGCAAGTGAAAAATACAACTCAGCAACAAGAGAGATTACATTGGGGAGCAGATTCATTGAGGTTTGCAGCTTTCCCCACATCAGTATTATGGCTTTTGCTTTACCAAAGCTCCCAGACTGGAAATGATTAGTTTCCCACTGCATTATTGCAAACCTATATCAGTTCATCCCTTCTGTGAGTGATTACCAACACACCATGTTAAATCAGCAGCTGTGTTCTTGGACCATTTGCTTCACCTCATGGCGACGCAGAATTAACCCCCTCTCCCCTGCCTTGGCAATTTTCTCCATTAAGAATAAGCAAATGGGAAGAGTTTGTATGATCTTTAAAACATGCTATTGAATGATATACTAATGAATTTGTTCAAAACCCAGTAGCAATAATTCTATGCATTACGAGGACCTTGTATTCATCAGATGACCCATGTGTGTTGCAGAGAAATTAGGTTATTCATAACAACATTGTGGAGTACACATATGAGGCATAAGAGATAACCATGAGGGGAGGCTATTCAATCTCTCAGGTTATTCCACCACTCCATAAAATCATTGCTGATCTACTTAAACACTGTTTTCCTGTCCTATTCCCATACCTGTTCATTCTTTTAATAACCAGAAATCTATCAATCTCAGTTTTATATGAATCAAATACTTAACTTAAGCAGTCCTTCTAGGTAGAGAAATCCAAGGATTCACCATCCTTTGAGAGGAAAGTTATCTCCTCATTTCAATCTTAAGTGGCTATCTGTTTTGAAACTGTGACCTATAATTCCCATTGGAGAGTTTCCTGCCCACTGGACTTCAATGTTTAGCCATTCAACTATAAGAAAAGAAACAGAGCTCAGGGTGCATATCGATGACCCTTCATCAGTCTGCAGACAATTAGAGATTCTCTGTGCAACTGCTGGCTGAACATAAGCTGGATCCAGGTTAATGTTTACTCGTCTGGTCCAGTTAAATTCTGCTCAATGACAACTACAGGATATTATCAGTGAAGAACCCAGCAAAGCTGATGTCATTCAAGGTCAAAGGCAAATAGAGATGAACTTTCTTATTGGTGATGGTCATCAAGTGGAACTTAGCCAATGCAAATATTACTTGCTAAATTATCCATGGTTAAATGTGTTCCAGGTTTTAGGGTATCTTGTTATCGGGCAGCTTCTGAAACCATCAATCATCAGTGAGCCCCTTTGATAGAGTGAGGATTATTTGATGAAACACTGACCCCACAGGAGTCACAGCATAGAATATTTACTGCAGCGATGTCTTGACAGTAAAGTGATTAAAGTTCAGTAACCATAACCACGTTTTTTGTGCAAGAAATGACTCTGGGCAGTGGGGAGTTTCCTTAAATAAAAATTAGGAAGTGCTGGATAGGTTAGACTGTGCCTCTGGAAAGAGAAACAGAGCTAACACTGTAGGTCAATGGCCCTTCATCTGAACTATTGTGACAAAGGGTTAGTGACTTAAAATACTGACTCTTGTTTCTCTTTTTAAAGTCTTATTTCAGATTTTCAGTATTTGCTATTTGTGGATTTTCTATGACAGAAGTAGTGTCTACCTGGAATAAGCTGCCAGAGGACATGGTTGAGGTGGGTGCAATTCAAGAAGGTACATGGAGCAGAAAGTTATGAGCCAAACACGAGTAACTGGGACTAGCAGGAAGAATGCTTTATAGTTATCATTTGTATTAACACAAGAGATTCTACAGATGCTGGAAATCCAGAATAACACACACAAAATGCTGGAGGAACTCAGCAGGTCAGGCAGAATCTGAAGAGTCTGGCCAAGACAAACCTCGATTTTTTATTCCTTTCCATAGATGCCAACTGACCTGCTGAGTTCCTCCCACATTTTGTTTTAGTTACTCTGGCCTTTGTATAACTTCTACAATCAGTGAGTACCAGACTGTAGCAACTCTCTGGGCAAAAGTACTTTGTTCTCACAACTCCCTTCTGCTCTGCTAAATGTTAAATTTTGTTCCCCTTGGTTCTTGAAGCAATACCAACAGGAACAGTTTCCCACTATTTACTTGAGCTAGACCTCACAGTAACCTTTATCAAATGTCCTCTCAGCATGTTTTGTTTCAAGGGAAACATCTCCAGTTTTCCCAGTTTAAATCCCTCTTCCCTGAAACCCAAGTAGATCTTTTCTGCATCGACCTTGGGATTGTAAGTCCTTGCAAAAATTGGACAGGATGCTCCTATAGTGGTCCAACCAGAGTTTAGTCCAGGCTCAACATAAGCTCTGTTTGTGTACAAGACAGTTTTTTCCTGAATTCCAGGATTTCAGAGTGCTTTTCCGCTCTTAAGGATAATAATAATGTAGGTCGCATCCAGAATTTTTCCGGGTAGCAGATGACTTCCTCCCATACCGTTCTAACGTAGTTGGAATTCGCATGCGAGGCAAGTTACAGCAGTGGTTTGCCATTGCCTTCTGCCGGGTGAGTTTCCAAAGAGGTCACCAAGAGATCAAAGCGGATGAGCTTAGAGTATGGATCAGTACTTGGAGATATGATGTGGTGGCCATTACAGAGACTTAGATGGCTCAGGGACAGGAACGGTTACTTCAAGTGCCGGGTTTTAGTTGTTTCAGAAAGGACAGGGAGGGAGGCAAAAAAGGTGGGAGCTTGGCACCTTTGGATGTGGGTGGAGGTTAGGAACAGGAAGGGGTCAATAACTTTACAGGGTGTTTTTTATAGACTGCCCAATAGTAACAAGGATATCATGGAGCAGATAGGGAAACAGATCCCGGAAAGGTGTAGTAATAACAGAGTTGTCGTGATGGGAGATTTTAATTTCCCAAATATCGATTAGCATCTCCTGAGAGCAGGGGGTTTAGATGGGGTGGAGTTTGTTAGGTGTGTTCAGGAAGGTTTCTTGACACAATATGTAGATAAGCTAACAAGAGGAGAGGCTGTACTTGATCTGGTATTGGGAAATGAACCTGGTCAGGTGTCAGATCTCTCAGTGGGAAATCATTTTCAAGATAGTGATCATAATTCTATCTCCTTTACAACAGCATTGCAGAGAGATAGGAACAGACAAGTTGGAAAAGCGTTTAATTGGAGTAAGGGGAATTATGAGGCTATCAGGCAGGAAATTGGAAGTTTAAATTGGAAACAGATGTTCTCAGGGAAAAGTACGGAAGAAATGTGACAAATGTTCAGGGGATATTCGTGTGGAGTTCTGCATAGGTACGTTCCAATGAGAGAGGGAAGTTATGGTAGGGTACAGGAACCGTGGTGTACAAAGGCTGTAATAAATCTAGTCAATAAGAAGAGAAAAGCTTACAAAAGGTTCAGAGAGCTAGGTAATGTTAAAGATCTAGAAGATTATAAGGCTAATAGGAAGGAGCTTAAAAAGGAAATTAGCCAGAAGGGGCCATGAGAAGGCCTTGGCAGGCAGGATTAAGGAAACCCCAAGGCATTCTACAAGTATATGAAGAGCAAGAGGATAAGACGTGAAAGAATAGGACCTATCAAGTTTGACAGTGGGTAAGCATATATGGAACCGGAGGAAATAGCAGAATACTTTACTTCAGTATTCACTATGGAAAAGGATCTTGGTGATTGTAGTGATGGCTTGCAGCAGACTGAAAAGCTTGAGCATGTAGATATTAAGAAAAAGGATGTGTTGGAGCTTTTGAAAAGCATCAAGTTGGATAAGTCACTGGGACCGGATGAGATATACCCCAGGCTACCGTAGGAGGTGAGGGAGGAGATTGCTGAGCCTCTGGCGATGATCTTTGCATCATCAATGGGGACGGGAAAGGTTCTGCAGGATTGAAGGGTTGTGGATGTCGTTCCTTTATTCAAGAAAGGGAGTAAAAATAGCCCAGGAAATTATAGGCCAGTGAGTCTTACCTCAGTGGTTGGTAAGCTGATGGAGAAGATCCTGAGAGGCAGGATTTATGAACATTTGGAGAGGTATAATATGATTAGGAATATTCAACATGGCTTTGTCAAGGGCAGGTCGTGCTTCACGCGCCTGGTTGAATTTTTTGAGGATGTGACGAAACACATTGATGAAGAAAGAGCAGTAGATGTAGTGTATATGGATTTCAGCAAGGGATTTGATAAGGTACCCCATGCAAGGCTTATTGAGAAAGTAAGGAGGCATGGGATCCAAGGGGATATTGTTTGTGGATCCAGAACTGGCTTGCCCACAGAAGGCAAAGAGTGGTTATAGACAGGTCATATTCTGCATGGAGGTCGGTGACCAGTGGTGTGCCTCAGGAATCTGTTCTGGGACCCTTACTCTTCATGTTATTTATAAATGACCTGGATGAGGAAGTGGAGGGATGGGTTAATAAGTTTGCTGATGACACAAAGGTTGGAGGTGTTGTGGGTAGTGTGGAGGGCTGTCAGTGGTTACAGCGGGACATCAATAGAATGCAAAACTGGGCTGAGAAGTGGCAGATGGAGTTCAACCCAAATAAGTGTGAAGTGGTTCATTTTGGTAGGTCAAAAATGATGGCAGAATATAACATTAATGGTAAGACTCTTGGCAGTGTGGAAGATCAGAGGGATCTTGGGGTCTGAGTCCATAGGATGCTCAAAGCAGCTGCGCAGCTTGACGCTGTGGTTAAGAAGGCATACGGGGTATTGGCCTTCATCAATCGTGGGATTGAATTTAGGAGCCGAGAGGTAATGTTGCAGCTATATAGGACCTTGGTCAGACCCCACTTAGAGTACTGTGCCCAGTTCTGGTCACCTCACTACAGGAAGGATGCGGAAACCATAGAAAGGGTGCAAAGGAAATTTACAAGGACAATGCCTGGGTTGGGGAGCATGTCTTATGAGAATAGGTTGAGTGATCCCGGCCTTTTCTCCTTGGAGCGACGGAGGATGAGAGGTGACTTGATAGAGGTGTATAAGATGATGAGAGGCATTGATCGTGTGGATAGTCGGAGGCTTTTTCCCAGGGCTGAAATGGTTGCCACAAGAGGACATAAGTTTATGGTTCTGTGGAGCAGGTACTGAGGAGATGTCAGGGGTAAGTTTTTTACGCAAAGAGTGGTGAGTGCGTGGAATGGGCTGCCGGCAACGGTGGTGAAGGCGGATACGACAGGGTCTTTTAAGAGACTTTTGGATAGGTACATGGAGCTTAGGAAAATAGAGGGCTAGAGGTAAGCCTAGTAATTTCTAAGGTAGGGACATGTTCAGCACACTTTTGTTGGCCGAAGGGCTTGTATTGTGCTGTAGGTTCTCTATGTTTCTACGTTTCTTTGTTTCTTAACCCCGTACGGATGGAAAGCGTGCCGGGGGGAGCCGGCTTGGTTTGAACTTTGGAGCCTCCGCCCCGTAGCCCAGCGCTGATGCCACTAAGCCACCAGCTGGCTCTTAAGGAGACACACGCATATAAACATACAAGCTGTGGGAATATTTCAATAATGGGGCAGGTGGAGTTGAGTGAAGTGACAATATCTTGAGCTCCAGCATTTTGCTTGTGGCTCCAGACTCCAGCAGCTGCAGTTTCTTGTGTGTCCATTTTGCTAAGCCAAACTGGCTGTTAAGTGTCACATATACCTGTATGCTTCAAGCCCCAGATCAATGCCATGCGAGATTAAACAGGACAGTGAAACACCTTAGATACTACAGACATATGAGTGAATGAAAAGTGAATACGCTGGCAGTGAATGTTAGCCGTGAATAAATCAGAAAGCACTTTGCCTTGGCTCCCAATGATGTACACATCCATTAGAGAGCTGCACCATTGCATCCAACCCCTTGAGAGGAGAAAAGAGATGAGCACTGTGGAGCTGCAGACACATTCCACTTGGATGTCTGCTCTCCACTATGCCCTTCAGTATCTTTGTCCATACATTCTGTAGCTCATATCATATGACAGCTTCAGTTTTATATTTAAACTTCAAAGGCACTAAATTCTATTAGGATTTTCCACCCACTCTGAGCATGTTTATCTTGTTCACATAATTTAGGGCACTTAAACTCTCAAGTGCAGGCTTATGGAGAGCAAGTCCCACTTAATACTTTGAAATTTGAAGCACTTCACATGATACAACACTTCAGTAAAATGCATTGTAAAATTGCAAATTCCCAAAGGTAAGTATTGCGAAGACTTAATGCTGAAGAATTAACTATTATGTAGTCTGGCTCTTTAAATATTTCACTAGAGACATGGCAACCAATCAGCAGATATCAAAAGACAACAAAGGGTAATATGTTTAATAAGTTCATGACATGTTTTGGGGATTGGTATATTAGCCAAGATTCTGGGATAACCTTTTCCTCAAGATGGTGGTATGGAGGCCTCAACATCTACCTGATTTTGCAGACAGAGCTTTAGTTTAACATCTGAGCAGTGCAGAAGCCTCCATTTGGCACTGATTGTATTGCAATCAATCTGGATTGTATGGTTAATGAAATACACACAAAATGCTGGAGGAACTCAGCAGGCCGGGCAGCATCAAGGAAAAGAGTACAGTCAACGTTTCAGGCCGAGACCCTTCAGCAGACCCGATGAAAGGTCTCGGCCCCAAACATCGGCTGTTTACTCTTTTCCATGGATGCTGCCTGGCCTGCTGAGTTCCTCCAGCATTTTGTTGGGATTCACTGGGCTGAGGATGCGTTTCCAGATCTGACTGTAGAACTCCAGAGCCTCCTGAGTCCATAATCTTTGCACTCGGATATGAATCAAAATATTCCGCCTGTTGAACCTGACAACTGTGTGCTGTTGATTAATCTCTCTCCTCACTTGTGTGTATGTTCTCATTCACTGGATTGGGATTAATCCTGAGACCAGTATTTATTATGATTGTTTCAAACAGGTAGAACTGTTCACTTGCCAAGCCGTGGGCTGGCAAACAGGCTCAGTTTGTATTACGAATCTATTAAGTTCTAAACATGTAAATTACACCTAGGAATTTCAAAGCCCTCCCTCTCCCCACCTAATGCAACATTTAAAACTGCTTAGTCACAGTACTGGAGACATTAATACAGTGGCTCCCTCACTACTCCACTGAACAAAAGTTTATTCCTGACCTCTGACACTGTCTGGGTGGAGTGCGCATGCTTCTCGTGTTTGTGCCATTGCTGGGTTCTTTCCTAAATCATGTGGGCTGTGTTGTGTATTTAATATTTCAGTAGTATTTGAGTAATATTGTATATATTTTGTTTGATTAACCATTCTTGCTCGTTTAAATAATTCACTATCAGTTATGTGCATAAATACATGAATTACATACATCATCACCCTACCAGGTGATGGGTGCGTGTCTCGCTTAAAGTAAACATCAAGTTAGACCCACAGTCGCAGACTTCCATGTCTTCCTTTAAACTAGTTTAATGTCTTGAAGTTGCAAAACAACAGGCTGGTAAACTAATGGGCCATTATGTTATGTTATGTTACATTACACTCCAAGTGAACAGATGAATGGTAGAAACTGGAGGGAGTTAAAATGTATCAAGGGAGAATACGTTGCAATCAGTGTAGGATTAGTGTAAGTATATGCTTGCTGATTAGTATAGCTTTGATTGGCCAAAGGGCCCATTTCTATGCTGTCTAACTCTGTGACTCTATGGTATTTGGCATTGTATCAAATTGAAACGGTAAGAGACCATATCATGAAAGATTCTGCACTGTTGGAGTTGTAACAAAGCAGGGACGGTTTTACATTCATCATTGAAATCAGTGTATTGTAACAAATTAAAATCAATAATCTGAGGGTGGGTGAAACTCTGTCTGCTATAGTTAAATATGTGATGGTGGGGGGGGGGGTTCTCAACTCTCAGCTACCTGAGTAAAATGTCAAGTCAGCTTCTTGCAAGGCCAATCATGGCATGCAGTCACTTAGAAACAGTAAATCAGCAAAGGTGAACAAAATTATTCATGATATTGAATGTTCTGATTATGAATGAAATGCTATTCACTGCTAATGAACAAAAAATGGCATGTTCATTTTCTTCGAGTATCATGGTAATGTTACATATGCTTTATGACATCATTGCATTTTTGCCTTAATGTAATCATATCTTAATCATATCATTATCATACTACCATTATGACATCTTCATTGTTGCACTGAGTCACCATGTTTGCACTGTGACACCATCCCACCTGCCCTATAAATTCATGATGCATTAATGGGCAGGTCAGTGGCACCCTGTCTAGCTCTGAGGCAAAAATGGGAAAGGTGAAGTTAGGCAGAGCAATAGGGATAGGAGCACAGACAGATATTTCTATGGCAGCAATCAAGACTCCAAGCTGATGTGTTGCCTCCCTGGTGCCAGGGTCAAAGATATGTCTCGCAGCAGGTATGGGATATTCTGAGAGAGGAGGGGGAAACAGCTAGAGGTTGTGATCCATATAGGTACCAATGATATTGGCAGGAGCAAGGAAGAGGTCCTACAAAATGATTAAAGAAAGCTAGGAAGAGAGTTAAAAAGCAGAACTTCTAAGGTTATAATCTCAGCATTACTTACCCTTGCCATTTGCCATGAAGTAAGAAATAAATACAATATGTGGCAAGAGAACAGCTGATGTAAGGAGGGATTCAGATTTATGAATAATTGGGCACTCTTCCAGGGCAGGTGGAGCTGTAAAACAAAATTATTTTCATCTGGACTGGAGGAGAACCAATAACCAGACATCCTACCTCTCCAGGAAGTTCCGGGAGTCTCCCACATATTGATAGCGGCTCCCTGATGCCCGGCAATTATATCCCAGAAATTGATTTTTTTTTAGGGGGAAAGGGAGGGCAGGAGCGAGCATCTTGATTGGTCTCTCTTCCTGCTAAGTAGACCTATCAGTTTTCTCTGTGGGCAGGCTTTACAGTCAACCTCAAAAATAATGACAGTGCTGCTCGCTGCACTGTTTGCAACAGTGACTTTTCTATTGCCCATGGTGGTTTAAAATGTAAAAGACATGTTGAGGTGAGTTTAACAGGTGTCATTCATTCATTAGCATAGCTAACATTATTTAAACTAGCTAGCTAGCTGCTAAGGAGCTACTTTATTGATGTCCTACGTGATGAGGCCAAACTCCCTGTAGACTTGCTTAAAGTTGTAATAGAATAAGCATGATAATATAATATAAGTACATATTTTAATATCACATTTTCTGCGTATACCCAACTTGGTTTACAGATTAGACAAAATCACTGAACAAAGTATTACGTACAGCCTTGGAGGTCGATGGTGGGGGGGGGGGGGGGGCACCTCCCTGAAATGAGTTTTTGCAGTGGGGGGGATGTTTGCCACAGAGGTGGTGGGGTTCAGAGCAAGAAAGGTGGCAAATAAGTAAGGCTGAAAGAAAGGACAGGAAGGGGCTGAAATATGTTCATTTCAAAGCCAGGAGTTTTATGGGTGAGAAGGATGAACTTAGAGCCTGGATCAGTACATGGAATTGCAGTGTCATTGCTATTAAAGAGATCTGGTTGTGGGTGACACAGGACTGGCAGATCAATGTTCCTGGGTTTTGTTGTTTCCACAGAGATGGGAGGGGGTGTAAAAGACATAGAGGAATTGTACTACTGATAAGGGAGAATGTCTCATCAGTACACAAGTGAGAACACACCAGACAGCTCATCCACAGAGGCAGTTTGGGTGGAGCTTTAAAAAAGGACGGGCGTAATTACGCAGATGGATTATACTATAGTTCTCCCGAAAGGCACCGAGTGGTGGAGGAACAGATATGTAGACAGATTATGGAAAGGTGCAGAATCAATAAGGTTGTCATAATGAACAACTGTCACTTCCCCACCATTGATTGGAATTTCCCTAACACAAGTAGCTTAGGTGGGGTGCAATTTCTTCAGTGCATCTACGAAGCGTTCTTGAAGAATAATGTAGAAAGTCCAACATGTGCAGAGAATATACTGGAACCAGTTTTGGGAAATGAGCCAGTCAGGTGACAGATCTGACAGTGTCAGCTGGTCACTCATTACTTTTTAAGATAGTTACTGTATGAGTAATGATAAAATTGGATCTTGTGGGATGCTACTGAATTTGGGGGATTTATTCAGTTACACCAGGATAAGGGGAATTGATTGGAAGCAGCTGCAATTGGACAAGTTCATGCCTGACATGCAGGAGATGTTTAAAGACTTGCTGATCAGAGCTCAGGATTGGCATGTTCTGGTACGGAGTAAAGACAAGGGTGATAAAGGAAATATGGATGAGCTGGGGTCCAAAATTTAGTCAGGAGAGGAAAAGGCAGCATACATCAGGTCTTGGAAGGTAGAATAAAATTGAGCCTCTCTGGAATGTAAAGCAGTAGAAATGCTCAAGTAGGCAATTAGGAGGCCAGAACACACTGTGGAGTGTCCTTGGTGAGCACGATCAAGGAGAATCCCAAGGCACTTTATAATTATTTTAAGAAAAAGAGGATAAGTCCACTCAAGGATAAAGGAGGGAATTTGTCCTTGGAGTCAGGGCAAGTGGCTGAGATCTAAGTGAGTGTTTTGTGTCAGCATTTACTGAGAAGGAGGATTCAGAAGACAGTGAAAGCAGAGTGGGGCTTTGCTAATGTGCTGGTACACTTTGAGATTAAGAAAGAAGTAGAGGTCTTCTGAAAAGCAATATAATGGTAAATCAATGGTAAGTCAAAGAAGCAAGTGAAGACATTGTTGAAGCTTTGACAGAGATTTTTTTGCGTCCTCAATAACAATAGATGAGATCCCAGAAGGACTGACAAATAGCAAAATAGGGATAATCCAGGTAACTATAGGCCCGTGAGCCTGACATCAGTGGTAGGGAAGGTATTGAAGAGGATACTGAGGGATAGGATTTATACGGATTTAGAAAGGCATGGCTTGCTTAGGGACAGTTAGCATGACTTTGTGCAGAGCACATTACACCTAACAAACTTGAATGAGTTATTTTGAGGAGGGGAGAAAGGTGGCTAATGAGAATGAGCCGTTTGGTCATTATCTACATGGACTTTATTTAGTAAGCTATTTGATAAGGTCCCTCATGGTAAGATTAATTAAGATAAAGATGAAGTGATCAAAGGTGAATTGGGAGTTTGGATGCTGAACTGGCTTGCTTGCTCATCAAAAGCAAAGGTTAGGGTTTGAAGGTTGTTCTTCTGGGTGGAAGTCTGTGAACAGTGGTGTTCTGCAAGGATCAGTGCTGGAATCTCTGTTGGTTCTGATATACAGTGCATCAAGGAACTGGAAGAAAATGTAGATGGGTGGATTAACATGTTTGCAATCGGCAAACTTGGTGGAGCTGTGCACAGTGTAAAGGGCCATTAAAGAATATAGTAGGGCATAGGTCAGTTACAGATGGAATTTAATCCTGGCAGATCTGAGGAGGCCAACAGAAAGGAGAAAGTGTCTGATGTAATGGCATTGAGGTACAAAGAGATTTTTGGGTACAGATCCATTATTCATTGAAAGCAGCTACACAAGTGAATAGGGTGGCAAAGCTAGTATAGGTATAAGGCATGCTTGCCTTCAATGGTAATAATAGCAGCAAAGATGATACGCAAGACGGGGACATTTAGCATAAATTGGCACCAAGATCTGCACAATATAGTGGGCTGAATGGCCTGTCCTGTGCTGTATTCTTTTACGCTCTGATACTAAGATTATCAACTAATTTTAACAAAGGCAGTGATGGTTTTTATTTCCTGTAAGTCGCTCTGAGAGCAAGATCTGAAGTAACTTTGATGACTGGGGCACGTAATGCACTAGTATTTGGTTTGCTTTGAACTTCTGTGTGTTGAACTATTTTTCTTAAAATCAAAGGCTTGATGATGAATGTCCTGGTCTCCTACCTCTGCAGGGTGGATATCAAGGATACCAGCTGAGTGCTGATTGGCCAGCCTGGTTGAGAACTGTTGCAGCAGAACCATTACTCAGCATCTCTGGGTGGCAGAGAGTGCAGGGAATGCCCTTAACTTCTCCCAGCAAGCTGATTCCTAATACCAGGTCAATGGGCACGGTGAGCGAGGTGAATAAAAACACATGTCTACAGAGGAGCAAAACTGCTGAGGATGGTAGTTGTTGGCTGCTCACTTGTTTGCCGACAATATCTTCCACCACGATCCGCCAAAAGGACAATCACACCCTTTGCATGCCTCACCCTCAGCCCCACAACGTGATTCAATGCTAGGTTTTAAACAGTGGGATACTTGAAAAAGCAGCTGCATTTCATCTGCAGAGCAGCATCTTGCAAAGCACAGAACGGTGGGTTAATCTGTGCCTTTGCTGGTTTCTGGTAACCAGGAGATCAGGCGAACCTGTTGCTCTTGGAGCGGTGCCCAAGCGAGAATGTAACGCCTTTGCATACAGCCAGAGGACTGACATCCTATGCTTAATTCTCAGGACTCTTCCAAAACCTCCCTTAAACAACTTGCACTTGAACCTCCTTGACACAAGAGTATAGATAAATGTAATTGTTAAAGTTTGTAAATTAGTCAGCAGCTACATGAAATAATTTGGTGCTTTAAGCAACCAAGTGATAATAGAGGAGTATTTTTTTTATCCCACTGGGGTATAGATAAAGAAAGCGAGCATGTGGTAAAAATGCTGCTAGTGGGAGCAGCTCAGATAAACAGCATGGAGGTGGCGCTGGAGCTGAGAACAGCTGACACTCCTGCAGCGTTTCTGACCCACTGCTTTAACCAGGCCTGTTTGCTCAGCATGTGCCCAGTTCATCCATCTGTGCCTCTGAAAGTGGAAGAAACATTAAGTTCCATTAACTCTCCTACCACCACATCAGATGCAAGGCACTTGTCTAATCTATGCTGCTCAATGAA
The DNA here is from genome assembly GCF_030028105.1 of Mobula birostris. Lineage (NCBI taxonomy): Eukaryota > Metazoa > Chordata > Chondrichthyes > Myliobatiformes > Myliobatidae > Mobula > Mobula birostris. The sequence continues at coordinate 43,075,713 of NC_092387.1, forward strand.
ACATAGGAAACCTACGGAACAATACAGGCCCTTCAGCCCACAAAGTTGTGCCAAACATGTCCCTACCTTAGAAATTACTAGGGTTACCCATAGCCCTCTATTTTACTAAGCTCCATGTACCTATCCAAAAGTCTCTTAGAAGACCCTATTGTATCTGCCTCCACCACCGTTGCCAGCAGCCCATTCCACGCTCTCACCACTCTTTGAAAAAACTTACCCCTGAAATCTCCTTTGTAACTACTCCAAGCACCTTAAACCTGTGCCCTCTTGTGGCAGCCCTTTCAGCCCTGGCAAAAAGCCTCTGACTATCCACACGATCACTGCTACTCATTATCTTGTACACCTCTATCAGGTCGCCTCTCATCGTCCGTCACTCCAGGGAGAAAAGGCCAAGTTCACTCAACCTGTTTTCAAAAGGCATGCTCCTCAATCCAGGCAACAACCTTGTAAATCTCCTCTGCACCCTTTCTATGGTTTCCACATCCTTCCTGTAGTGAGGTGACCAGAACTGAGCACGGTTCTCCAAGTGGGGTCTGACCAGGGTCCTATATAGCTGCAGCATTACCTCTCGGCTCCTAAATTCAATTCCACAATTGATGAAGGCCAATACACCATATGCCTTCTTCACCACAGAGTCAACCTGCACAGCTGCTTCGAGCGTCCTATGGACTCGGACCCCAAGATCCCTCTGATCCTCCACACTACCAAGAGTCTTACCATTAATGCTATATTCTGCCATCATATTTGACCTACCAAAATGAACCACTTCACACTTATCCGGGTTGAACTCCATCTGCCACTTCTCAGCCCAGTTTTGCATCCTATCATTGTCCCGTTGCAACCTCTGACAGCTCTCTACACTATCCACAACACCCCCAATCTTTGTGTAATCAGCAAACTTATTAACCCATCCCTCCACTTCCTCATCCAGGTCATTTATAAAAATCACAAAGAGTAGGGGTTCCAGAACAGATCCCTGAGGCACACCTCTGGTCACCAAACTCCATGCAGAATATGACCTGTCTACAACCACTCTTTGCCTTCTGTGGGCAAGCCAGTTCTGGATTCACAAAGCAATGTCCCTTTGGATCCCATGCCTCCTTACTTTCTCAATAAGCCTTGCATGGGTTACCTTATCAAATGTCTTGCTGAAATCCATAGGTCAAAGAGATAAAGAGCTGAAGAAGAAGGAACCTAATAAAAGAGGACAGTGCACCATAGGAGAAAAGGCTGGTATCCTTGATATCTACACTGCAGAGGGAGGATTTTGCATGCCACAGTTCCTGAGGTGACATTGGTCTGCATAGAGGGAAAAAGAGTTTAAGAGAGAAGTAGCACATTTTTTTCACCACGGTTCCCAAGGAGACATTGGATTAAGCATAATTAGGCACTTGGCAAGGTCCAATAAAAAGAAGTTAGGTTTAAGCTGAGCGGAGCATGTATGAGTGGGCCAGCATTAGAGTGGAGAAATGGGAGCTGTACAAAAGGGACGGTTTGCACCTGAACTGGAGGAGGACTAGTATCCGAGTGGGGGGGAAGGATTGCTACTGCTGATGGGGGCGGGTTAAACTAGAATTGCAGGGGGATAGGAACCAAAGCACCCGAACTCATAGTGGAGTGGTTGTGGAGAAAGATGTTGCTAAGCCTACATACAAAGTCAGGAATCGTAAAGGTTGAGCATAGTAGGACTAATGGTCTGAATTGTGTGTACTTCAATGCAAGGGGTATTGTAGGAAAGGCAGATGGGCATAGGGCATGGATCAGTATGTGGAGTTACAACAATGTAGCCATTAGTAAGACTTGGTTGCAGGAGGGGCAGGACTGGCAGCTCAGTGTTCTGGTGTTCTGTTGTTTTAGATGTGATGGAATGGGAGGGATTAAAGGGAAAATGGTGGCATTACTAATCAGGAAAAATGTCGCAGCAATGCTCAGTCAGGACAGATTGGAGAGCTCATCTACTCAGGTTTTATGGGTAGAACTGAGGAATAAGAAAGGTATGACCACACTAATGGGATTATATTATGGACCACCCAACAGTCAGTGGGATTTAGAGAAGCAAATTTCCAGGGAGGTTCTGACTGTTCTAAGAAACATAAATTTTTGTTGGTAGGTGACTTTAATTTTCCACATGTTGACAGGGACTCTCATATGGTAAAAGGGCTGGATGGGAAAGAGTTTGTCAAATGTATTCAGGAACGCTTCCTTAATCAAGAAGTCCCAAGTAGAGTATGTGCAATACTAGATCTCATATTAGGGAATGAGACAGGGCAGGTGACTGAAGTTTGTGTAGGTGGAACACTTTGTATCTAGTGATCATAACACCATTAGCTTCAAGGTAATTATGGTAAAGGATAGGTTTGGTCCTCAGGTTGAAATTTTAAATTGGAGAAAGGCCAATTTTGATGGTATCAGAAAGGATCTGGCAAGTGTAGATTGGGACAGGTTGTTTTCTGCCAAAAGTGTACTTTGCAAGTGGGAGGCCTGCAAATGTGAAATTTTGAGAGTACAAAACTTGTATGTGCCTGTCAGAATAAAAGGTAAAGACACCATGTGTAGGGAACCTTGGTTTTCAAGAGATATTGATGCCATGGTTCAGAAAAGAAAAGAGGTGCATAGTAGGAACAAATGAGGTACTTGAGGAGTATAAAAATGCAAGAGAACACTTAAGAAGCATCTCAAGAGGGCGAAAAGAAGGCATGAGGTTGCTCTTGTAGACAAGGTGAAGGAGAAACCTCAGTGCTTCTAGAGATACCTGTATATTAAAAGCAAAATGATAACAAAAGACAAAATTCGTCCTCTGGAAGATGAGAGTGGTAATCTGAAAGAGATGGAGGAGATCTTAAAAGGGTTTTTTGCATCTGTATTTACTTGGGAGATGGACACAGTGTCTATAGGAGTGAGGCAATGCAGCACCAAGGTCATGGAGCACTGTACAGAGCAGAGGTGTTTGCTACCTTGCTGCAAGTTAGGGTGAATAAATCTCCCGGGCCTGACAATGTGTTCCCCCAGACCCTGTGGGGGGAAAGTGCAGAAACTGCAGGGATCCTAGCAGAGAAACTTAAAACCTGGGTGTGGTGCTGGAGGATTGGAGGATAGCTAATGTTGTTTTGCTGTTTAGGAAAGGCTCTGAGAATAACACAGAAAATTATAGGCCAATGAGCCTGTCATCAGTCATCAGTAAGTTATTAGAAGATATTCTGAGGGACCGGATATATATTGTAAGTATTTTGGATAGACAGGAACTGATTATGGATAGTCCATGGTTTTGTGCAAGGTAGGTCACATCTAACCAATTTCAGAGAGTTTTTTGTGGAAGTTACCAGGAAAGTGGATGAAGGCAAGGCAGTATATTTTGTCTACATGGACTTTATCAAGGCATTTGATAAGGCCCTGTGTGGGAAGTTGGTCAAGAAGGTTCAGTCACTTGGCATTCAAGATGAGGTGATTTCAAGATTAGACAGAAGAAAATCCACAGATACTGGAAATCCAAAGCAACACACACAAAATGCTGGCAGAACTCAGCTGGTCAGACAGCATCAATGGAAATGAATAAACAGATGATGTTTCAGGCCAAGACCCTTCATCAGGTCAGGAAAAACTGATTAGACATTAGCTTTGCGGGAGAAGCCAAGAAGTGGTAGTAGATGGTTATCCCTCTGATCGGAGGCCTGTGACTAGTCTTGTGCTGCAGGAATAGGTGCTGTGTCCATTGTTGTTTGTCATCTATATCAGCAATCTGAATGAATTGTAGTAAACTGAATTAGCAAATTTGCAGTTGGCACTAGATTGGGGATATCCTGGATGACAAGGTAGATTATCAAAGCCTGTGGTGGGATCTGGACCAGCTGGGAAAATGGGCTGATAAATAGCAGATGGAATTTAATGCAGACAAGTATGAGGTGCTGAACTTTGGGAGGAGAAATCAGGGTAGGTCTTACACAGTGAGCGGTAGGGCACTGAGGAGTGCAGTAGAACAGAGGGATATGGGAATACAGATTCATAATTCCTCAAAAGTGGCGTCACAGTTAGATAGGATCGGTGGGAGGGTTTTTGGCATTTTGGCCTTCCTAAATCAATGTACCGAGTACAGGAGTTGGGATGTTATGTTGAGATTGTATAGGCCATAGGTGAGGCCTAATTTGGAATATGTATTGAGTCACCTACCTACAGGAAAGATGTAAATAAGATTGAAAGAGTGCAGAGAAAATTTACAAGAATGTTGCCGGGACCTGAGGACCTGAGGACCTGATTTATTGGGAAAGGTTGAATATTTAATGACTTTATTCTCCTGAACATAGAAGGTTGAGGGGAGATTTGATAGAGGTATACAAAATTATGAAGGTGTTGTTAGGGTAAATGCAAGCAGGCATTTTCCACTGAGTTTGTATAAGACTACAACGAGAGGTCACGGTTAAGTGTGAAAGGTGAAACGTTTGAGGGGGATCGCTTCACTCAGAGGGTTATGAGAGTGTGGAATGAGCTGCCAGTGCAAGTGATGGATACAGGTTCAATTTCAACATTTTAGAGAAATTTGGATAGGTACACGGATAAGAGTGGTATAAAGGGCTGTGGTCCAGGTGTAGCTCAATGGGATTAGGTAGATTAATGCTTTGGCATGGACTTGATGTGCAAAAGGCTGTTTCTGTGCTGTAGTGTTCTCTGAAACAGAATCAGGTTTATTATCACCAGCACATGTTGTGAAATTTGTTAACCTAGCAGAAACAGACAGTGCAATGCATGATAATATAGAAAGAAAAAAGTTAAATAATTAAGTAGATCAATTACAGTAAGTATATACACATATATTAACTAGTTTAAAAATAGTGCAAAAACAGAATTAATACATATTAAATAAAAAGTGAGGTTGTGTTCATGGGTTCAATGTCCATTTAGAAATCGTATGGCACAGGGGAAGAAGCTGTTCCTGAATCGCTGAGTGTATGCCTTCAAGCTTCTGTAATTCCTTCTTGATGGTAATAATGAAAAGAGGGCACGTCCTGGGTGATGGGGGTCCTTAATAATGGGCATCGCCTTTCTGACATACTGCTCCTTGAAGCTGTCTTGGATAGTACAAAGGCTAGTACCCGAGATGGAACTGACTAATTTTACAACTTTCTGTAGCTTCTTTCGATTTTGAGCAGTAGTCCCATACCAGACAGTAATGCAGCTTGGCAGGGTGCTCTCCACTGTACATCTATAGAAACTTTCAAGTGTTTTAGGTGACAAACCAGATCACTTCAAACTCCTAATGAAATATAGCTGCTGTCTTACCTTCTTTACAGCATGTTAGATCCTCAGAGATCTTGACACCCAGGAACTTGAATTTGCTCATTCTCTCTACTTCTGATCCCTCTATAAGGATTGGTTTGTGTTTCCTCATCTAACCTTTCCAGAAGTCCACAATCAGCTCTTTGGTCTTACCGACGTTGAGTGCAAGGTTGTTGCTGCGATACCACTCGACTGGCTGGTGTACCAGTTCCTGTTTGCCCTCTCATCTCCATCTGAGATTCTACCTGCAAATTTTTAGATGGTATTTGAGCTATAACTAGCCACACAGCCATGGGTATAGAGAGAGTAGAGCAGTGGGCTAAGGACATACACTTGAGGTGCACCTGTGTTGATCATCACTGAGGAGGAGATATTATCACCAATCCGCACAGATTGTGGTCTTCCAGTTAGGAAGTTGAGGATCCAATTAGAGGAAGGTACAGAGGCCCAGGTTCTGCAGCTTATTAATCAGGACATAGGAATGATGATGTTAAATGCTGAGATTGAGTCAATGAACAGCATCCTGAACTGGGTGTTTGTATTGTCCAGGTGATCTAAGGCCATGAGATAGTGTCTGCCAAAGACCTATTGTGGCGATAGGCGAGTTGTAGTGGGCCCAGATTCTTGCTGAGGCAGGAATTTATTCTAGCCATGACCAACAGCTCAAAGCATTTCATCACCATAGATGTGAGTGTTACGGGCGATAGTCATTAAGGCCGCTCACACTAATTTTCTTAGGCACTGGTATAATTGTTGCCCTTTTAAAGCAGATGGGAACTTCTGACTGTAGCAATGAGAGGTTAGAAATGTCCCTGAATACTGTCACCAAATGGTTGGCACAAGGTTTCAGTGCCTTACCAGGTTCTCCATCATGGACTGCCTCTTGCAAGGGTTCACTCTCTTTATAGACAGCCTAACATCAGCTTCTGAGACAGAGATCATAGGGTCTCCAGGTGCAGCAGGGATCCTCACAGCTGTAGTTACATTCTTCCTTTCAAAGTGGGCATAGAAAGCATTGAGCTCGTCTGGTAGAGAAGCAAAACTGCCATTCATGCTATTGGGTTTTCGCTTTGTAGGAAGTAATGTCCTGCAAACACTGCCAGAGTTTGACGTGCATCCGATGTCGCCTCCAACCTCACTTGGAATCATTTCTTCGCTCTTGAAATAGCCCTGCACAAGTCATACCTGGTTTTCTTATACAGACCTCGGTAACCAGACTTAAATGCCACAGATCTAGCCCTCAGCAGACAATGAACCTCTTGGTTCATCCATGGCCTTTGGTTTGGGAATGTACTGCAAGTTTTCGTAGACATGCACTAATCCTCACAGGTTTTAATGAAGTCAGTAACAACTGCAGCATATTCATCCAGATTTGAAGATGAATCCCTGAATACAATCCAGTCAACTGATTTAAAGCCGTCCTGTAAGCACTCCTGTGTTTCCTTTGTCCATACCTTTTTGGTCCTCAATACTGGTGCTGCAGTCTTCAGTCTCTGCCTATACACAGGAAGAAAAAGTACAGCCAGGTGATCAGACTTTCCGAAGTGCGGGCACGGGATAGCATTCTTGATGGTGGTGTAACAGTGGTCCAGTGTGTTCTATGATTCTATGGTTCTAGGAGGCTCCCTTTCTTTCCAGTCCTGATGAAGGGTCTCTGCCCGAAACATCAACTGTTTATGCTCCTCTATAGATGCTGCCTGACTTGCTGAGTTTCTCCAGCATTTTTGTGCGATGCTGAAGATTTCCGGCACCTGCAGGAACTCTTGTGGTTAAGACCAGCACACAGTGTTGCCCGGCAATGTACATTCCTGTATAATAAGCATATTACAGCATTATTCAAGCCAGCACAGAAGAGTACAGCATATCCTTACGCCGAATATAACAGGGCATAGCTCAGTCTATTGCAGTCTAGTGCAAATTGACATGGCCCAGCACTGAATGGGACAACACCGCATAGCCGAGCACAAGTTGGTCCAGAATAGCACAATAGCAAAAAGATTAGGAGCCCAGGATGCCTACACCTCTTACACAAAATGCATTGATTTGCCTGCCGGAGCTTCCACATCACTATGCAAACTTATCCCCTATTTGACTGAGGTGCCCGCCTGTGTCATCAACACCTTAGGGTCAACAAGCAGCCTGTGTGCATGGCCTCTCAGGAGAACCTTGTCCTCAGTTCCACTATCTGTCTGAACCAAACTCAGGACGCTCTGAAAGCCCAGCTCTCTCCCTTCTAAGTTCAGGATGGGTGAATGTATGGGCAGGCTGCTCAGTCCTTCTCCTGAGACCACCAAGTTACATTCCAGAAATAAAGGAGGTGAGGAGGAATTTCTTTAGCTGGCAAATCTGTGGAATTCATTACCACAGACCATTGTAGAGGCCAAGTCATTGGGAGCTTGATAGGTTCTTGATTAGTAAGGCATCAAAGCTTATGTGGAGAAGTCAGGAGAATAGGGTTGAGAAGGATATTGAATGGTGAAGCAGACCTGATGGGCCAAATGGTCTATTTTGCTCCCTTGCCCTATGGTTTTATGGTTTAAAAGCACAAAAGCCAGAGGACCTGGCAAAAAAAATTACCATGGGCTCCCTGTGCAGCTCTCTTTACTGTGTGCCTTTATAAAGCCATCATAATTTCAATCCACGTATACAATTTGAGCTACAGAACTTCATCACAAGGGTGTCAGCACATGAAATATTGTGGTTAATGCTGGAGAACCATCTAAAACCCAAAGGTTTCTCTTGAATTAGAATGTTATGAATGCTTACTAATACCAGGTATTTAACCTGGATCATTAACTCTGTTTGCCTGCCCACAGCACTGCCAGACCTGCTGAGCTTTTCCTTTCTTTTAACCTCAAATCTCTGTTCTCTTCCTCTGGTGTTTAAGACGTGGCAGATGCCAAAATATGCGGCTTCCCGCAGCCAAGTGATGCTCTCATTCAGGAGTTTTGCATTTTCACTGCTTTTGGCGTCTAGTTCTGTCAAGAAAGCACAGCACAAGTTGAAAGTGCATCAAAACAGGGAGTTGGATCCAAAATAGTTCCCTGCCAATACACTTGCCTTTCACTACCTGAGGTGCAATGTGAGACACCAGACAATATTGTGGAATGCCCTGATTTTGCTGATGCAAATTACTCTGCAGGTGCTCTCTTGCTACTGTCTAGTCTGTATTAAAAACAACTGTTAACCCTCTCTCCTCAAACACCCATCTGACTTCTTTCTCCACAGTTCTTGAACAACTTGCAACTTCTCAAATCCATGTCCACTTTGTCCAGCACTCCTTGTGTGAATCATAGTCATAGAACACTCTGGCACAGAAACAGGTCCTTCGACCCACCTAGTTCAATCCGAACAATTAAACTGCCTAGTTCCATTGACCTGAACCCGGACCATAGCTCTCCATACCCCTCCCATCCATGTACCTATCCAAATTTCTCTTAAATGTTGAAATCCGGAAGAAGGTGGCGCCAGGGAACAAAGCAACCAAAAGCGACATCCTCTGAGTGGTTCACAAAACTATTTCTTTCACTTCCTTTACGTCTTCCTTTTCTTTCAAAAGTGGTTCTGCTGCAGTTGGAGCCTATGATCTACCTTTTGGCGGTGTGTTTTTGGGGCGATTGAGTGATCCGGCGCCTTGCTATCTCCGAAGATATTCCATGGGGTTTTGAAAGAAGTGTGTGTCCTGAAGACCAAGAAAGCTGGAGATGGGATGCAAGTCCATTTCTCGCTGATCTTGCCAATTAAAGTGTCGAGGAAGATTTAAATCATTGATGCGAGAGCGCAATGTTCAGCACCATCTACCAGCCTCTCATTTGGTGCTGCCAGAGGAAGGTACCTACGTGAGGTGGTCTGTCTCTCCCTCCTGCTTGCTGGTCCGGGAGAAAGGTCCCTGCTTTCAAATAGTCTCTCTCTCTCTCCCTTGATGCCATCAGAAGATGGTGCCGGGGTCCTTGGTCCTGGGCAAGGTTTATTCAACGCAGTTGTGGATTGGACACTGTAGTTCACATTAGATGTGTTTCTGGTTTCTGGTCACTCCTTTTCTCATTGCAACTTTGTGTGATTTTGATTGGGGCAGCCTACAGATAATGAATGATGAATCGCTAGATTGAACTGCTCCGAGCTAAAGCTGAATATGCCCGGACTCTTTTGATGACTTTTGTGGGTTGGTGTTCTATATTCTGTGTTTCTCACTTGTTTTTTTTTTTTTGCCCTTGCACAAATTTTTTTGCACATGGGGTGAGGTCTGATGTTTTTCTTTGAATGGGTTCCATGGTTTTCTTTGTTTTGTGTCTGGCTGTAGGGAAGACAAATCTCAGGGTTGTAGACTGCATACATACTTTGATAATAAATGTACTCTGAACTTGAACTTGAAATGAAACCCATATCCATTACTTGTGCTGGCAGTTCGTTCCATACTCTGAACCCTCTGAGTGAAGTTTCCCCTCATCTTCCCCTTCAATATTTCACCTTTCACTCTCAGCTCATGACCTGTAGTTCTAATCTCACCCAACCACAGTTGAAAAAGCCTGTTTGAATTTATGCAATCTATACCCCTCATAATTTTGTATACTCTATCAAATCTTCCCTCATTCTTCTACACTCTGGAGCATGAAGTCCTAATCTATTCAGCCTTTCCCTATAACTCAGATCCTCAAGGCCCAGTAACATAATTGTAAATTTTCTCTGCATTTCAATTTTATTGATATCCGTCCTCAAGGTAGATGACCAGAACTGCATAATACTCCAAATTAGGCTTCACCAGCATCTTATACAACTTCCACATAACATCCCCAACCCCTGTACTCAGTACTCTGATTTATGAAGACCAATGTGCCAAACGTTCTCTCTACAATCCTATCTACCCATGAGGCAATTTTCAAGGAATAATGTATCTGTATTCCCAGATCCTACCATAGTGTGTAAGACCTATCCTGATTTGTCCTCCCAAAGTTCAACACCTCACACTTGTCTGCAGCGAATTTCATCTGCCATTTTCGGTCCATTTTTCCAGCTGCTCCAGATCCCTTTGCAAGCTTTGATAGCCTTCCTTACTCCTTGCCACTGAAATATGATTTTGCTCTATTAAGTGCTTGTGGTCGCAGGTGTGCAAAAGCCACCCTATCTCAAAAGAACTTGCACAGGCATCTCCGATCCTTCAGAACTGGAAAAGAAGCAAGTCATCCTCAACTATAGGGGTTCCTCTGAATGAACAAGGTGATCCAAAGTTCTTAGTAGTTTCCTTTGCCTAAAAGGGATCTGATAAATGCATGTTGGTGGTGTCGAACAATTTTCAAGCTGGAACTACTCAGCAAGTCAGGCACCACCTGTGAAGGAAGAAACAGAGTTAACATTTCAAGTTGATGATCTTTCCCCAGAGCTGCCAGAATCTGAAGTCTTTTCCTTCTGGAGCTTTTCAGGCTGGTTTCCCTTGTGTAATTTGGCAGTAGAACATTGTCGCAATTAGCATGTTTACCAGCAGTCACTTTTTCTTCATTGCTGCCAGAACACTCTTCAATGTGCATCTACTCATTTTTCAGCTACAGTGTACCTGCCTTGCCTTCAGCATACTTGGACAAGATTCAAGATACAAGTTTATTACTTTATATCACATGTACAGCGAAACACGCGGCAAAAAGCATAATTTGCATTAGTAACCAACACCGTGCTGGGGCAGTCTGCAAGTGTCACCGCACGTCCCGGCATCAGCAAAGCACGCCCACAGTGATCGGCAGAATAACACAGAAAAAACAGAATATAACAAGCAACAAAACAACAACAGCAAATCAAGCCCTGTTCCTCCCTCCCACCCACCCACACAGTCCTCTAACCCCAGGACGGGAAGTCTTCTTCAGCTTCCAGCCTCCAGCCAACTTGGACTGGGATCCTGGTTTGCAGACATTGGGCTTCAACTTCCTCAGCAGACTTGCAGAGATTCTCAGACTTGGGGCTTCGGCCAACAGGCCTCAACTTCCTGACTTCTGGCAAGATGGTGGCACGCACTGCCGCAGCGGCCTCTCTGGGTCCAACCAAAGGTGTAATTTTTCATCCTTTATGTCTTTTTAATGATTACAAGACACTGCTGGATATTTAGAACATAAAGTACTGCAGATCTATCCCCATCAGCAAGTTGCTCAGTAGCGATGTACAGTGTTGTCACCTGGGCGTTGCGAATTGCTTTTGTGTTCAGGTGGTGCACGGTCCAATGATTATCTTGGATGTTTTGATTGTGTTCGCAAGACCCTGTTGACTGGTTCACTGGCGAGACTGATGGCGGTGAAGCACGTTGCTTTGGTTGTTGTGTGCACCAGACCCTCATGCTGCAGTGTTGCCTGTTGCAGATGCCCAGGAGAGGAGGTGCCAGAGGCAGTGTGAAAGAGAGCAGGGTCATCTATGGGCTCACTGGATCCTGTACTAGGTTGGAGCCTGGCTCCTCCCATTGGTGCTGCCCTCCATTGTTCGCTCCGTGGAAGACAAGCTGGACTAGGACAACATCCCATGCACCATCAATCTATGGGCCTCACCACTCAGGGACCTGGGCTATATATTTTTTGTGACTACATATTTCTCTGCTATTTAAAGGCATCTCTTAGTCTTGCGAGACCATGGATCTGCGCCTGGAAAGTCTTCACTCTCCAGGGTGCAGGCATGGGCAACGTTGTATGGAAGACCAGCAGTTGCCCATGCTGCAAGTCTCCCCTCTCCACGACACCAATGTTGTCCAAGGGAAGGGCCTTAACCACTTGGCCATGTGCCCACAGCAAATTGAACAGAATATATGCTATTGTAACCATCTATTCTATATATGGTAAGTGCTATGTATTGTGTACTGTTGGTCCTGTGTTTTGTACCTTGGCCCCAAAGAAACACTGTTTTGTTTGGCTGTATTCATGTGTATGGTTGAATGACAAGTAAGCTTGAACTTAGTTTGACCCATGGGGCTCAAACCTCAGCATCAACTCCTGGACCTGCCGATTACCAAACACTAGGCCATGAACCCTGGACTTGCCAATGACAGAACCTTGAACACTGGGCCTTGAACTCTGGTCTCACTGATAATGTGAATCAATGGGGAGCAGCCACAAACTCAAAACAAGCCAAGTCAGACCACATCAAATAACAAAAGAAAATCATTGATTTCTCATCAATAGCTAAAGTTATAATTACCATATTTCTATCATAGTAGTGAGTACAGTTTTAGGGTGCTAGAAGGCATTTTGCATATTCCTACCAATAATTGCTGTGGGATAATATTCTATAACAGGAATTTCTTAACATTGAATTGTAAGTTTGCACCCCACATCAAGTGTTTGCAATGAGAGTGTAGTCCTGTCAGATGTCAAAGATACTGATGACCATAACACATCAAATATTGCTTAAAATCTTGGACTGTATTCCTTGGAGTTTAGAAGAATGAGGGGGGACCTCATAGAAACATTTCAAATGTTGAAAGGCATGGACAGAGTGGATGTGGCAAAGTTGTTTCCCACGATGGGGGAGTCCAGTACGAGAGGGCATGACTTAAGGATTGAAGGGTGCCCATTCAGAACAGAGATGCGAAGAAATTTTTTTAGTCAGAGGGTGGTGAATCTATGGAATTTGTTGCCACGGGCAGCAGTGGAGGCCAAGTCATTGGGTGTATTTAAGGCAGAGATTGATAGGTATCTGAGTAGCCAGGGCATCAAAGGTTATGGTGAGAAGGCAGGGGAGTGGGACTAAATGGGAGAATGGATCAGCTCATGATAAAATGGCGGAGAAGACTCGATGGGCTGAATGGCCGACTTCTGCTCCTTTGTCTTATGGTCTTAAAAAATGAAGTGAGTTTTTTTTTTGCCTATTGTAAGAAAATCTTTTCTTCCAAAACTAGCATCTATTGCATGTTCTTCTAATAACACCCTCCTTCTTCAACCCCAACCTAACACTCGGTGAATAATATTTTCTTTTTGGCCGAACTCACTATTCTGTTATATATTATGTCATGGTGCTCTCTACTTCCCTACATCTCTCCCTGCCCTTCACAGCAGACAAAGTTCCAATTACTAGTGTCTGCGTGCCTAGGAAGTGTGTTTCCAAGGACTCTGGTTTGTTAGAAATGCTGCGCTTTTGTAGGTTATTCCATGTACACGTGTGCACTCACACCATGCAAACTCACACTACAGTGATGCATACCCACTCAGAGACATGTATACTTACTCACATGCATGTATGCACACATGTATACACACCCACGTGTAATGGTGTAATGTATACATATCGGCTCACATGCACGCACACATTTATTCCACATCCTCCTAAGCCCCTCACACCACCATAACATCGCACCCCCTCTAAAATCAAGCCTCTAATCTGATAATGCAAAGATTACTCATTATCCTTCAGCAGCTTCATTGAGAGTGCTACACTGAAGAAGAGAGTCTACCCATTCAGAAGGTGTGCACTGGTGTGCTTAGCACCATACCTAATCATCATCTTTATGTACCATGTCATAGGATGTGAGCAATTATGGTCTTTTATCTGTCTTTAATCTGCCTGAGGGGAAGACCTTCTTTACGCTGTTTTTCTTAATCTTTTCTTTATCCATGACCATGATTGTTCTTGGCACTTTTTTTCCTCAGAAGTGGTTTGCCATTGCCTCATACTGGGCAGTGTCTTCACAAGACGGTGAACCCAGCCATTATCAATACTCTTCAGAGATTGTATACCAAATGGAGCCGCCTCCTTTGGTAGAGACGTGTCTCCATCCTGCCACCCAGACCATATCTAATAGAAGAGATGATTCCACAGCTAAGGGGCAGAAGGGCCTCAAGCCACAAAACAATACAACAGCAAGCAGGATGCAATTTGTCTACTGCCATGATGAGGCCACACTCATGTTGGAGGAGAAATACCTAATGCTCCAACCTGCTGGCAAGAAAATCAGCTTAAAGCAAAGGATTAGCTTTATTTGTCACATCGAAACTGTCACGGGCCCCACTGTTAATTCTCCATTTTCTCCTAATTCCCTTTGATGGCGACACACCTGGTTCTCATCAAGACCTGCAGCTAAAAACCCCGGCTTTGCATCCACTCGTTGCCAGATCGTTGTTTTAGCCAGTGTGGTAATTAACGTTCCCGGCCATTTAGGATTGTGTATTCTCAGTTTTACTTCAGTATTGAGGTTTACCTGTGTAACTCTGTCTCTCCGTGTCAAGAAAAGTATTGTCTACTGCTTGCCTTTCTACACCTGTTTCCTGTTTGCCGTTCAACACCAGCAACACCCTGTGTCAAGATAAGTTCTGCCTGCCTCCTGCTTTCCTGTCACCCTCCTGTTCGCCGTTCAGCTCCAGCCACTCTCACACCCTCGTCTGCATCCTAACTCAATCTCCGTGCCAGTGTCCTGCATTTGGTTTCACCCCGTTCTTTGCAACAGAAACATACAGCAAAACGTGACATTTGCATCAAGTAGGGGCAGCCTGCAAGTGTTGCCATGCTTCCGGTGCCAACATAGCATGCCCAACATTGCTTGGAGGAAACCCACGCGGTCACAGGAAGAGCATACAGACAGGGTCGGGAATTGAACTCCATACATCAGTGCTGGAAAACTTTACGTTAATCGCTATGCTATTGTGTCATCCTTTTCTCCAACTTCCAGTAACTTCTCCCCCCTTCCCCCTTGTTCCACTCCCCTTTCTGGCTCCTCTCTTCCATTTTCTCTCCTACTAAACTGCCCACCTCCTCTTCCTCTTTCTCCAAACTGGACAATACAAGCAGACGCAGTACTTACAAAGCTATTCCATGCCGTCACCTTGGTCTCTCTCACTACATCTTTATAATGTTAACCCCAGCATACTGACCACTGCTGGAGATGGAGAAACCATTCAAGAGGACCATCACTGTATGGTCTAACGTTGCAATCTCTATGCTTCAGGACTGTTTTGAAAAGAACGAACCGGCTGATGTTAAAGGAGGCTGCTACAGGGAAGCCATAAACCTCAAGGAATTGTCATAAAGGGGGCATTGTTGAGAGGACCCAAATGCAAGACAGAGACACGTTTTGTAGGGTTAACTAAATAGAGTTTATTAATAATTACAAGAAAAGCCATGACACAAGGACAAAACAGAGAAAAATCAAGGAGAGAGCAAAGCGGAAGCAGGAATAAGCATAATGGACAAGGAACAGGACTAGGTGTGTCAAGAAAGCAAGGGAAATGGGGAAGAAATGATGCTGGACAACACACAGGCCCTGGATGAGAAACTAGGAACTTGGAACCTGGACCCTGGACAAGGGCTCCGAGCCGGAGTCTGGACAGGGACCTGGAACCTGGGTCTTGACTTCAGCTTGGACTCCAGATCTAGGCGAGGACAAGACATGGCAAGGCAACAGGACTGGACGAGGAATTCCTGCACAGGACGAGAACACAGGAAGAGCATACAGACAGGGTCGGGAATTGAACTCCATACATCAGTGGACTTGGACTTGGAACTGGAACCTGGAACTCAGGACCCAGACATGGACTGGATACATGAACCTCAGAGCTTGGACTGAATACTTGAACCTCAGAGCCAGGACTTGAGAGACAGGAACATGGAACACAGAGCCAGGACCCCTCTTTGGTAACAAGCCATAGGGCCAGGACTCATACACAAAACACAGAGCCAGGACCCCTCCTTGGGAACAGGATCTGGGACTGGAGCTGTACACAGAATGCTGAACACAAGATGGTTCTGAACACTAGGTAGCGGCAAATGGCCAGACCTACCTAGCAAGGGTGTGGACACAGAGACAGTTCCAACTCAACGATAGACAGTTCCTTATCTTGACACAGCAAGGCACCGGTCTCACTCCAGTGGTTGAACTTGACAAGGTTGCAGGCAAGGTCCAGACTCAGATTGCAGGCCAAAGGTGAAGGGAAGGGAACAGTCCAGCCACTGAAGCTGAACCCAGGAGCTATTTATGTAGCCAGCCCAAAATGAGAATCATGTGCCTCAATTAGAGCACCCAACAGAACAAGGGAAAACCAGAAAACCTGGATTAAGGAACGATGGACCAGACCATGAACCGGAATGCAGACTTCACGGACCGGACCATGATAGGAATATCCCTCATCTGTCACTGGCTAGATCAGTAAGTGTGTAGACACCATTGGTACCTCAAGAGTGTGCATCCCAGAGCCCAACCAGTAGCCCTGGGTAAACTCAGAGGTGTGTGCATTACTAAAAGCCTGGGACACTGTTTTCAAGTCCAGTGGCAGAATCGCTCTCAGAATTGCCAGTAGAAAACATCATCTTAAGCATCAGGTGGACAAAGAGCCGCCTATGCACAAAATAATTCAGGAACGCCTGTCTGATAATGACCCTTAGCATATGTGGCTGGGTATCAAGGGCATTACTGACTACAGATGGAAAAACAACATTGACTGTACCAGTGACACCTTCCTCCCTGATGCTCCAAAGAACCTTTATGCACGCTTTGAGACATACATCACAGTGTCGGCCTCTAACATCAACCCCTCCCAAGTGGGCAGCCATTGTCTGTAACAGCAGCAGGCATAAGAAGGACTCTGAAGCGAGTCAAGCCCCACAGGGCAGCCAAGCAAGATAACATTCAGCCCAAGTATTTAAGGAGTGTGCACACCAGCTCACTAATGTCTTCAAGGACATCTTCAATGCCATATTCATTCAGGCTGCTGTCCTCCACATGCTTCAAAGCAGCCACCATCATCCTTGTACCAAAGAACTCTACACCTTCAGAACTAAACAACCACCCAGTGGCATTGACACTATTCATCAGGAAGTGCTTTGAACGGCTGGTATGGCACATGCAAAAGCTCCATTTCGGCCACATTGGACACTAGATAGAACCGCCATAGCATCTGTTATGCAACTGGCCTTGAAACATGTTGAAAAAAAGAACACTTATTTCAGAATGCTGTTTCTGGATTTCAGTTTGGCATTCCGCACTATTGTTCTACAGACTCCTGCTCCTCGGTGTAAACGCACCACTGTGCAGCTGGGTATTGGACTTCATAAACAATAGATTTCAGATAGTCTGGATGCACAGTCACTCCTCCACTCCATCACCTTCAATGTGGGTGCCCCCCAGGACTGTGTGTTGAGCCCATTGCTGTACACTCTGTTCACACATGACTGCATGGCCAGACACTGGAGTAATCACATTGTCAAGTTTGCCGATGATATGACAGTCGTGAGGCTCATCACCAACAAAGATGAGACAGCCTACAGAGAGGAAATGGAAGAGTCTCAGGTCTGGTGCCAAGCAAATAACCTCTTCGTCAATGTCAGCAAGACAAAGGAGATGGTTATCCACTTCAGAAGAACTCATACCACCGACACTTCTCTTTTCATCAGCAGCACAACAATAGAAACTGCAAGTAGTTTCTCGCTTAGCCTCTTATGGTCCCAGGGCACATCTCACACAATCTCTCATGGTCCCAGAACATATTCTACACAATCAGGAAAGCTCACCAATGCCTATCCTTTCTGAAGGAATGAAAGACAGCTGGACTATGCACATCCATACTCATGTCATTCTACAAATGCGGAATAGAAAGCATCCTAACAGGCTACACAGTCGGCTGGTGGTGTAGTGCCATCCACACTGGACTTCCAGGCGAATGGTCCTGGGTTCGAATCTGACCTGCTCCTTGCATGCTTTCCTTTCGAGCTGGGTTGTGCATCGAGCTTGCAACTTTGTCTCATAAAAAACAGACAAATGCTAAAGAAATGGCAAGGTTGCCACCCAATGCGCCACAAAGCCCGGAGAGGAACTAATTAACTAAAAAGCTACATCACTGCATGGTATGGAAACTGCACTGCAGCAGACAGGAAAGCTCTCAAATGGGTAGTCAAAACTGTCCAATTCATCACCGGCACTAGCTACCTGCCATCAAGGACATATTAGATTAGATTAGATTAGATTCAACTTTATTGTCATTGTGCCGAGTACAGATACAAAGCCAATGAAATGCAATTCACATCTGACCAGAAGTACAAAAGCATAGTATTACTTACAAAATAACTACGAATAAAAAGTAAGTGCTACAGCATACAAATATAATAGTACTGAGACAGTACAATATGGGTGCAATACTGCTTAACGCTGTGATGTGAGGTTCAGCAGAGTCACAGCCTCAGGGAAGAAGCTGTTCCTGAGCCTGCTGGTGCGGGAGCACATGTAGCACCTACTGGATGGGAGAAGAGTAAAAAGTCCATGATTCGGGTGAGATGCATCCTTGATAATGCTTTTTGCCCTGCCCAGGCAGCGTTTATGGTAGATGTTTTCAATGGTGGGCAATTGGATGTCAATAATCTGCTGGGCAGTTTCACCACCTGCTGGAGTGTTTTGCGGTCCAATACAGGACAATTGCCATACCACAGGGGTCCCCAACCTTTTTGGCATTGCGGACCGGTTTAATATTGACAATATTCTTGTGGACCGGCCGACCGGGGGTGGGGGGGGATGGGGTTAGGGTTGCCAACGGACAAGAGCAACAGTCAAATGCGTTGTTTACACGGAAACACTACAATGACCATGAAGCCTTGCGCGGGCACCAGTGCGCATGCGCATCGTGACCTGCCGATTCCCCCCCACCCCCCGGCAAATCTTTTTTTTTGGCGATTCTGTTTGTGGGGATGGGTGTTAATCACTACTGGAATGTAGGCGATGTGGGTTATACACTCAATTTTGTATCTAAAAGAGTTTATCTAACAAATTTAATATTAAACACACAGCGCATATTTTCCTCGCATGAATACAGTGATAAGTCAATTATCAGGGGAGGACAGGGGAGCTTGAAGTAAGGGTTGAACAAAATTCCAGTAGAAGTGGTAGAGGCAGGTTCGATATTATCATTTAAAGAAAAATTGGATAGGTATATGGACAGGAGAGGAATGGAGGGTTATGGGCTGAGTGCAGGTTGGTGGGACTTGGTGAGAGTAGCGTTCGGCACGGACTAGAAGGGCCGAGATGGCCTGTTTCCGTGCTGTAATTGTTATACGGTCACTTATAAGTCAATAGCATCATAACATTTTAAGTAACGTTCGGATATTAAACACACAGCACATATTTTCCCCATATAAATACACACCAATATCGCTGAATCAGTGGGAGCCCTGGGCTTGTTTCCCTGCAACAACACGTCCTATTGAGGGGTGATGGGAGACAGCGATACTCGAAGGGGGTTCCTTATGTCCAGTCTATTCCGCAGTTTAGTTTTCGTTGCATTCGTTGCAGAAAACTCCGCTTCGCAGAAAAATGTTGGAAATGAAAGCAACGTTTTCAGTGCTTTCCTGACTATCTCAAGATATTTAGCCTTGACTTTGATCCAAATTGCCGACAGAGATGTTATGTCAAACATACTTGTCAGCCCGCCATCACTTGCAAGCTCGAGGAGTTGATCTCCTTCCCACCCTGACACGGATGACGCACGGGTCATGACCTCGCATGCATAATAGCTGATCAGTGGCCGTGACAGGGAATGAGGAAAGGTGCAGCTGACTCATATCGACAAATCATATTGCTTCCTCGCGGCCCGGTAGCGCATGCTCTGCAGCCCGGTACCGGTCCACGGCCCGGTAGTTGGGGACCGCTGCCATACCACACTGAGATACAGTTGGTGAGTATGCTCTCAATGGTACAGTGGTAAAAGTCCATCAGTATCCTGGGACAGAGGTGAGTTTTCTTGATGCTCAGCAGGAAATAAAGACGCTGTTGCGCCTTTATGATCAGGATGGAGGAGTTCAGGGTCAAGGTGAGATCATTGAAAGTGTGGACACCAAGGAATTTGAAGCTTGATACATGCTCCACTACAGCTCCGTTGATGTAGATGGGGACATGAGTGTGGCTCTTAGCATGTCTGAAGTCCACAATAATCTCCTTGGTCTTCTGGGTGTTAAGGGCCAGGTTGTTATCAGCACACCACGCGGCCAGGTGCTGGACCTCGTCCCTGTAGGCCGTCTCGTCATCCCCTCTGATCAGACCAACTACCGTGGTGTGGTCTGCAAACTTGATTATGGAGTTAGAACCATGTACAGGAGCGCAGTCATAGGTGAAAAGGGAGCACAGAAGAGGGCTCAGCACACAGCCTTGAGGCACACCGGTGTTCAGGGTGAGAGTGGAGAAGGAGAGGTTGTCTAACTTAAGTGATTGTGGTCTGTTAGTCAGAAAGTCCAAGGTCCAATTGCAGAGGGATGAGCTGATACCAAGCTGGCGAAGTTTGGCAATCAGCTTGGAGGGGATCACAGTATTGAATGCCGAACTAAAGTCAATGAACAGCATTCTGACGTAAGAGTTGGGGCTGTCTAGATAGATCAGGGCAGAGTGAAGTGCCATGGAGATTGTGTCCTCTGTAGAACTGTTGGTGCAATAGGCGAATTAATGGGGGTCCAGGGTAGTGGGCAGACAGGATTTCAGATGTGATAGAACCAGTCTCTCAAAGCACTTTGCAGTGATGGGGGTGAGTGCAACTGGGCGGAAGTCATTCAGGCCCGTGGCAATGGAATGCTTTGGCACTGGCACGATGCTGGAGATCTTGAAGCTTGTGGGGACAACTGCCTGGGCCAGGAACAGATTGAAAATGTCCGTGAAGAATCTGGCCAACTGCCCTGCACAGACTCTGAGCACATGGCCAGGTATTCCATCCAGACCAACTGCCTTCCGTATTTTCATCCTGCTCAGGGTGATGCAAACGTCGGAGGTGGAAAGTGAGAGAGGCAGTTCACCAGGTGGGAGATCTGCTTTGAGGGTGACCCCCTTGTTCCTTCGGTCAAAGCCAGCGTAGAAGTAATTGAGCTCATCAGGGAGGGAAACTGAGCTGGAAAGGGGCACAGTACTAGGTGGTTTGAAGTTTGTAATAATCTGTATGCTACTGAAATGCTCCTCGATCCTCTGTTTGCATGTGTGTTTAGCCTGAGAGATTCCCCTCCTCAGGTTGGCCGTGGCCGAGCTGTAAGCCTCCCAGTCTCCAGACCTGAATGCTGAACCTCTGGCTTTGAGCAGGAGGCGAACCTCTCTTTTCACATATATACAAAAGGGGCTGGAAAATGGCCAGTAACAGTATGAAGGATCCCACCCACCCTGCTCATGGACTGTTTGACCCACTCCCATCAGGGAGGAGGATATATAGCAACACGCCAGAACCACCAGACTCAAAAGCAATTACTTTCTCCAAGCTGCTTGTCAGTCACCTTATGTACAGACACTCCTGTGCCTAGCATCACCTTATAGACATGTAATCAATTTCTGTATATCAGCTATTTTATGCATTTATATTTATTGTGCTTTTTATTATTTTGTTCTTTATTGATTTTTTTGTGCTGCATCACATCTGGACTAACAATTATTCTCCTTTACACTTATGAACTGGAAATAACATTAAGAAATCTTGAATCCTCTGTTTTGCTTCTGTCCACAGTTGGGATAGACAATTTGCTTTGCTCTCCTCAGAGGAGAACACCAGAATAGGATGGAGCTGGAAGGAACACTGGAAGGAAAGGGAGAGAGGGATAACAAGGATTAAGAACACACCGGTATCCAACAACACCACCTTGGAGACTGGCACCACGTTGAAACCAGGATAATATGCAGGCAGATGCCACCAGTATTGGGCACTACAACAAGGGACTTCGGAGCAGGGACATGTTGCAGAGAAGGTTTGTGTATCCATACTGTCCGAGGGGATACAGATGAGGATTATGATAGGGAAGTTGTCATTGTTACATATGCATGGAACAAGAATGATAATGGAGTAGTAGAAGTAAAAAAGTAAAAGTTTCCACTCTTTAAGAAAGGAGGGAGGCAGCAGAAAGGGAATTATGGACCAGTTAGCCTTACCTCAGTGGGTGGGGAGTCAATTGTTAAGGATGAAGTTATGGAGTGCTTGGTGACACAGGACAAGATAGGACAAGGTCAGCATGGTTTCCTCAAGGGAATTCTTTGAGGAGATTACACGAAGGATTGATGTTGTATATTTGGATTTTCAGAAGGCCTTTGACAAAGTGCCACACATGAGGCTGTTTACCAAGTTAAGTGCTCATGGTAATACAGAAAAGTTACTGGCATGGTTAGAGCATTGACTGATTGGTAGGAGGCAGTGAGTGGGAATAAAAGGTTCATTTTCTGGTTGACTGCCAGTGAGTAGTGGTGTTCCACAAGGGTTGGTGTTGGGACTGCATCTTTTTATGCTGTATATCAATGATTTAGATGATGGAATTGATGGTTTTTTGCCAAGTTTGCAGATGATACGAAGATTGGTGGAGGAGCAGGTAGTGTTGAGGAAACAGGTAGGCTGCAGATGTCATAGGGCGGTGGCTAGGAACGGACCCAAGTGCAAGACACAGACACTGAAGTACTAGGGACGGGACTAGGATACAGGCTGAGGGCAAGGACATGGGCACGAAAACCGGGAACCCGAAACAGGACTGGACAAGAGAGCTAGGAGCCCGGGCTTGAACTCTGAGCCAGAGACTGGACAAGGACCCAGTACCTGGGTCTTGCCTCTGGCTTGGACCTCAGAACTAGGCAAGGATGAGGCTTGACAGGCAGGCAGGACGAGGCTGGAGTCTTCAGGCTTGAGGCTAGAGGTCAGGCTTGGCAGGAGACCGGAGGCTGGGGTCTTCAGGATTGAGGGTAGAGGATAGAGACTTGAGGCAAGGCTTGCCAGAAGGCAGGAGGCTAGAGTATTCAGGCTTGAGGCTAGGCAGAAGGCTGAAGGCTGGAGTCTTCAGGCTTGAGGCTAGGCAGGAGGCTGGAGTCTTCAGGTTTGAGGCTAGGCAGGAGGCTGGAGTCTTCAGGCTTGAGGCTAGAGGCCAGGCTTGGCAGGAGGCTGGGGTCTTCAGGATTGAGGGTAGAGGATAGAGACTTGAGGCAAGGCTTGCCAGAAGGCAGGAGGCTAGAGTATTCAGGCTTGAGGCTAGATGCTAGAGACTTGAGGCCAGGCTTAGCAGGAGGCAGGAGGCTGGGGTCTTCAGGATTGAGGGTAGAGGCTAGAGACTTGAGGCAAGGCTTGGCAGGAGGCAGGAGGCTGGAGTCTTCAGGCTTGAGGCTAGGCAGGGGGCTGGAGTCTTCAGGCTTGAGGCTAGGCAGGAAGCTGGAGTCTTCAGGCTTGAGGCTAGAGGCGAGGCTTGGCAGGAGGCTGGATTCTTCAGGCTTGAGGCTTGAGGCTAGAGATGAGGCTTGGCAGGAGGCAGGAGGCTGGGGTCTTCAGGATTGAGGGTAGAGGCTAGAGACTTGAGGCAAGGCTTGGCAGGAGGCAGGAGGCAGGAGGCTGGAGTCTTCAGGCTTGAGGCTAGAGACTAGAGACTAGAGGTGAGGCTTGGCAGGAGGCAGGAGGCTGGGGACTTCAGGCTTGAGGCTAGAGGCTAGAGACTTGAGGCGAGGCTTGGCAGGAGACAGGAGGCTGGAGACTTGACTGGAGGTCGGAGGCTAGAGGCTCCTCCTGGGCAGGGCGTGGTACTCCTGGGCAGGGCGCGGATCACCACCCGACAGAGACAAGGGACGGGAAGGGACAAAACTAACCATAGGTAACGGCAATATGGCCTGGCTTACTCGACGGAGACAAATCACAGGAAGGGACAGAACCAACCGCAGGTAATGGCAAGACGGCCTGGCTTACCCAACGGAGGCAAGCGACAGGAAGGGAGCTAGGTACAGCGTGGCTCCAGGACAAGACTGCAGGTGAGACAAGTCTAGAGTTATCAGCAAGACAAGGCAAGGCTTCAGGTGAGGAAACAGGAGGCAGAAGAAGGGATACAAGGAGTAGGACAAGAACAATCCAGCAGCCACGCCCTGGTCTCTGAAGGTATTTATGCAGCCAGCCCCAACGAGCATCAGCTAGCTCAATTAGAGCTCAACAAGAACAGAAACAGGGTAGACAGGAAAACCTGGAGCAAAGGTCGATGGATCAGACCGTGAACCGAAATACGGACTTCACGGACCGGACCATGACAGCAGAAGGACTTAGAGGGATTAGGAAAATGGGCTAGAGAGAGGCAAATGAAATAAAATGTTGGAAAATGCATGGTCGTGCACTTTGCTAGTAGAAATAAATGTGCAGACTACTTTCTAAACAAGGAGAAAATCCAAAAATCTGGGATACAAAGGGACTCAGGAGTCCTTGTGCAGAACAACCTAAAGGTTAACTTGCAGATAGAGTCAATGGTGAGCAAGGCAAATGCAATGTTAGCATTCATTTCAAGAGGTCTAGAGTACAAGAGCAGAGATGTGATGTTGAGGCTTTAGTAGCACAGGTGAAGCCTCACCTTAAGTATTATGAACAGTTTTGGGCTCCTCATCTAAGAAAAGATGTGCTGGCATTGGAGAGGGTTCAAAGGAGGTTCACAAGGATGATTCTGGGAATGAAAGCGTTATATAGTAACTCATAGTTAACTTAGAATAAATGATGTTGAAATTGATAAGGTATTTGAAACAAAATTTTTGGGAGTGGTAATAGATAATAAATTAAGTTGGAAACCACATATAAATTATGTCAAAGCAAAAATGTCAAAATCTATTGCAATACTATACAAAGCGCAGGATTTCTTAAATCAGAAATCTTTGTATACGTTATACTGTTCACTTATAGTCCCATACATGACTTACTGTGTAGAGGTATGGGGAAGTACATACAAAACAAATACAAACTCAATTTTTCTACTCCAAAAGAAAGTCATATGAATTGTAAATAAGACAAGTTATTATGAGCCAACCAATCCACTATTTATTCAACTAAACACTAAAGTTCAGAGATTTCGTAGATTTTAAAATAATACAAATTATGTATAAAGTAAGAATTGGACAGCTAACACAAAATATCCAAAGGTTATTTAAAATGAGAGAAAGTCAACAAGATTTGAGAGGAACATGTATATTTCAAAAACAAAGGATAAGAACAAATGTAAAAAATCATTGTGTTTCAGTCAGAGGGGTGAATCTATGGAACAGTTGTACTGAGAATTTAAAAACATGCACCACACTTAACAAGTTTAAAAAATTATTTAAAAATAATTTAATGAACAAATGTAAAATACATGATTTAAATTGAATGGGAGTAATGTAAATAAATGATACTTGGGATTGGATTTCATGTTAAAAGATCATGAAATTTTTTGTTTTAATGTGATGATTGACGCCAAGTATGTTGTTGTATAAGTAAGAGGGGTAGGCGTAATAAGCTGTAGCTTCAGCCTACACCCTTTCGGTCTGTTTTAAAGAATATCTGTGTTTTCTTTTTGTTGTAATTTTGTCCTATGAAATCGTTGTTATGAAATCATTGTTGAAAATGATGCTTTTTGTTATGTTTGTACTGACCGAAATAAATTCCATTCATTCAATCATTCATTCATTATATGAGAAACATTTAGTAAGTCTGGGAGGGTACGGTACTCACTGGAAGTTAGAAGGACGAGGGGGATCTCATTGAAACCTTTCGAATGTTGAAAGGCCTAAACAGAGTAAATGAGGAAAGGATGATTCCCATGGTGGGCAGTGCCTATGACAAGAGGGCACAGCCACAGCATAGAGGGGCATCCATTTAAAACAGAGGTGCAGAGAAATTTCTTTAGTTTAGCCAGAGGGTGTTGAATTTGTGGAATTTACTACTGCAGGGAGCTGTGGAGGTCAGGTCATTGGGTGTATTTAAGGCAGAGCTTGATAGGTTCTTGGTTGGACATGGCATCAAATGTTATGGGGAGAAGGCCAGGCAATGGGGCTGAGGAGGAGAGAGAAGGATAAGCCATGATTGAATGGCAGAGCAGACTCGTCGGGCCAAATGGCCTAATTTTGTCCCTGTCTTATGGTCTAATTGCCTTTACTGAATCATGTTAGCCATGGCATACATTGGGCAACTTGTAGTGCAGGAGCGATGAACTGCGCTCACCAAGATGAAACATGTGCACTTGAAAGCCCATGAAAAAAGAGAGTGCCTCCCACGTTTAGAAGTCCTATTGATTTTCTCACAATTGATCCAATACAGTTCAGTTATTTCAAGGCTCATGCTGAGGCACTGATGGTCTGGCCTGCCTTTCAGGTGAGAAGGTTGTGTGGAGCCAGAAATCCACTGTGGTGAATGTGAGCTCTTCTTTATTGTGGATTGGAACAATCCTGTTGCACAGGGCCCACTGCTTTAGTTGCTGTGATTTGATGGACAGAAGCCACACACAGTGCACCTGCTTCCTTTCACTCTCACTCTAATCCAGCCAAAGACCTGGGCTTTCTCGCACCGGCGCCGTTTGATGCTCTAAAGAAGCAACAAGGAGGCACCAGGAGGGAGCAGCTTGTCATTCAGCAACTATGAGCGAATAATCCTCACAAATCCAGTGGTGCCATGCAGGAGTAAAGAACTGCTACCCCTGCGAAGCCGACTGTCTGGCCATGGACAGAGACCACCACAGGCAAGATGGTCACCTGTAGGAGTGGAGACACTGTGCACAGGAATTCACCTCTCTTCTGCAGGAGCAACAACACCTCATCACACACCCAGCACCATCCCAATACCTTCCCACAGAATCCTTTTCAAGTTGCACTGCCTCCAGGCAGAATTTTGGAGACATCAGGAACCAGGCTCTTGTGATTCAGGAAGAAAAGGAAAATGCTGTAACCACTTAGCAAGTCAGTCAGCATCTGCAGTAAAAGAAAAAGAGTTAATGTCAGGTCCAAGACTCTTCATCAGAACTGGGAAAGAGAGAGAAAAAAAGTTGAAATCTTGCATTCTCTGTCTTTCCCACTTCTGATGAAAGGTTTTAAAGCTGAGACATTAACTGATTCATTTTCCACGAATTCTGCCTGACCTTTTGAGTGCTGCCAGAGTTTTCTGTTTCTGCTTCAGATTTCTAATTTCTGCAGTTTTCTTTACTTTCATTTCCTGTGATTTGGGATCAGTTAGCAGCTTAACCAGGCTGAAACAATGGTGGAGCATTCAACCACCAACAGTTTATTGGTTGCTTTGTCTATTGAGACAACAGGTAGAGATCCAAACCACGGATGTCTTTCATACTGTACCATTACCTCAGAGCGCAGCTGCTTGCCTCATCCTTGCATCTGCCCCATGGCTTGCTAAACTGCTCCCTTAGTTACTAACTTCAACCCCATTCTCTTTCTCACGAGCTATTTCTGAAACTTTTTCCCCCTTTTCTAGCTCTCCTGGTGTCCATCTCAGGAAACAAACTATCCACTGGTACTTACTGTAAATTCACTGACTCACACAGCTACCTAGATTGTGTTTCTTCCCACACAAGACTGTCATTGATTTCTCCCAGTTTCTCACTCTCTACCACATTAGCTCTCAAAATGAGGCCTTCCAGTACAGGACATCTGAGGTGGCCTCTTTTGCTCAGGATGCATGACTTCTCTTCTGTTGTGTTTGGTGGTGTTCTCTCTCACATTTCCTTTGTTCCTCAGATGTCCCCCTTCACTGGACCAATCTCCACATCCAGGTGTCATCCATTGTCATTTCCACCAGCTCCTCCCCACTCCTTTCTACATTCCACGAGGACCACCTCTCCATGACTTTCTGGTTTGCTCATCCCTCCTCAACATCTGTCACTTTTTCCTGCTGTCACAGGTGTCTTTTGCTCTATCTATTTTTGTTTATAACTTGTAATAATATTTCTGCCTTGCACTGTACCCCTGCTGCAGCAAAAATAAAACAAATTTCTTGATATATATCGGTGATAACAGGTGCTACACCTGCCCCTACACCTCCTTCCTCACTACCATTCAGGGCTCCCAACAGTCCTTCCAGGTGAGGCGACACTTCAGCTGCAAATCTGCCGGGGTCACCTATTGTATCCTGTGCTCCCAATGTGGCCTCCTGTATACTGTATTGGTCACAGCCAACCCAGATTGGCATTCAGAGCACCTTTGCTCCATCCACCACTAAAAAATGGGATTTCCATGTGTCCACCCATTTCAATACTACTTCCCATTCCCATTCCAACATTCCATGAACTCTTCTACTGCCACAATAAGGCCACACTCAGGTTGGAGGAGCAATATCTTACATTCCGTCTGGGTAGCCTCCAACATGATGGCATGAATATTGATTTCTCAAACAAGAAATTACCCCCCCCCCATTCCCCATTTCCATTTCCCTTCCTCACCTTATCTCCTCTGGTGCTTCTCCACTTTCACTTTCGTCCAACCCCCTTCTCCAGCCCTTTATCTCTTCCACCAATCAACTTCCCAACTCTGAATTTCAACTTCTTCCCCTCTCCCAGATTCACCCATCATCTCCCACCTTGTACTTCTTCCTCCCCTCCCCTCACCTTCTTATTCTGACTTCTTCCCCCTTCCTTACCAGTCCTGAGGAAGGGTCTCGGCCCAAAATGTCAACTGTTTACTTTCATCTATAGACACTGCCTGACCTGATGATCTACTCCAGCACACTGTGTGTATTGCTCTAGATTTCCAGCATCTGCAGTACCTCATGTGTCAGTGATAACAAACCTGGTGCTGATTCAGAACACTTGTCCACTTAACTACCTTCCTAACCACCATCAAATGATCAAAATAGCTCATTCAAGAGGGGCAGGGATTCATGTACACCTCATCCAGCCTCATTTCCTACATTCGGTGCTCCAGATGTGGCCTCTTCTACATTGGCAAGGCAAGGTTCACTGACTACATATGTTCAGTCTGAAGTGGCAATCCCAAACTCGTGCGATTTCAGATCTGTTTCCCATCCCCGCACTAACAGTTCATCTTCAGCGCTCTCCATTGCCAGCAAGGACAATGCCTCATATTCCACAGGATTAACATTGGATTTTCTCATTTCAGTAAACCCTCACATTTTGATCCCCCTCAAATCCGCCACTCACCCTCATTGTTTCACTCCTCCTATCCTCTTCCAGTCCCCCTATTTGTGTCCATGTTCCCATACACCCTTTCCAGCTCCTGTCACCCAGTTTCATCACCTTTCCACTCCTGGTCCCATCCCCTACTACCCACATATCTCAACCACCAATTCTCTCCCCTTTCCTTCATATGTTCTGTGGTTCCTCCTGCTTTTCACCTCTCCCCGCTGATTCCCATTCTCATCGTCCTTACTTATCAGATTCCAGCACTAGTAGCACTTTATGTTTGTGCTTATGCAAACCCCCCCCCAAGCAGCTGTCCCCACCTTCAATCTCATCTTCCCCCTCCTGTCTCGATCTTCCTCATTTTCTCCTTGTCTGCCTCTATCTATCATCCCCTGCCTCTGTCTCCCAGCTCCAGCTATTCTCCTCTGCTGTCTGTTTGATCTACCCATGACTGTTTACTCCCCACAACCCAACAACCCACTTGATTCACCCGTCAACTCAGGCCCCTGTCTCATCGCAATCATTCTGTTTATTCTGGCCACTTCCCTTCTCCACACTGTCACATGCTTCCAAACCAAGTGCTCACAAGTTCATCCCCACCCTCACACTCCAGATGCTGTCTGACCTGCTGAATTCCTTCAGCATCTTGTTCATTGCTCCTTAGTTTAGGCCTGAAGGTGGTCTACCTACCACAGGGCTTGGCAAAGTTCATCAAGGACTTCAGTGTGGATTCAGAATGAAAGGGAACAGCTTTCCAAAAATGAGGCTGCAGGTATTGTAATGTAGTGGAGGCACATCCAGACAGACATAAAAGGGGATTGTTCACAATTGATCCAATTTCCAGGCTTTTAATTCTCTTTCTGGAACATATTCAAATGTAAGTGTTTTCAATCAGAATGTTAGCAAGGTTAAGATAAGTGAGATCCTAGTTAATTGAATTTACTCCTCATTTCAGTATAACTGATTAAATAATCTGTGTCTAACTAATTACTCCTATGTTTATACATTACTATTGCGGAAGGAGAAGTTAGAACTTAAAGGTTGCTACTCCAGCCCATGACATGAAGGTTGCTGGGTTAATCAGCTATTTAATATTGCTTCGAGAGTGTAGAATTTGGAGAGAGTTGAAGTGAATCTGGGAGAATAATATGGAATTAGTGTAAATAGTTGCTTGATGGTCAGCACAGACATGATGGGCAGAAGGGACTGTTTTCATGCATATGACTCCTTGATAACATGAAGAGTGCTAGTTAAAACACCTGACTTCTCTTCAGATGATGTCATTTGCTCCTGTTCAGACCAGCGGAATGCTAGTGGAAATAGCAGGATAATTTAAACTGCACTTCCCTTTACATCCACCTCTCCATCACCTCAAAAGCTCCCCCTTAATTTACAACCAATATTCTCGTGAGGTTGCTTGATATCATGTAGAAATGTAGGTTCTGATTGCAAGTTTTATCAAACAACTCAGAGTTGATCGCAAACCTACCTGACTATTCCTTTGTTGTTTGAGAAACTTCTATAGGTGCACAGCGGAGGGAATCCTGACCAGCTGCATCACAGCCTGGCACCAACGCCCAAGTATGGAAAAGACTACAAAAGTTGGTGGATACAGCCCAGTCCATCACAGTCAAAGCCGTCCCCACCATTCAGCACGTCCACAGGGAGCGCTACCACAAGAAAGCAGTATTCTTCAATAAGGACCCCCACCATATAGGCCATGCTCTCTCCTCACTGCTGACATCGGGAAGGAGGTACAGGAGCCTTAAGTCCCACACCACCATGTGCAGGAACAGTTAGTAGCCTACAATCATCAGGCTCTGGAACCTGCATCGATAACTTCACCTACCTCAACCCTGAACTGATTCCACAACCTATGGACTCACTATCAAGGACTCTACAACTCATGTTCTCAGTATTATTTATTAACTTATTTATTTATTATTATAAAGATTATTATTTGTATTACACAAATTGTTTTCTTTTGCACATTAATTGTCCGTCTTTGTGTGTTGTTTCTCATTGACTCTATTGTATTTCTTTGTTCTTCTGTGAATCTCAGGGTAGTACGTGGAGATTTATTAATACTTTGATGATAAAGTTAATTTGAATTTTAATTTTAATTAACTGGTGCCTACTCTTTCCCAGACCAGTGCCAGTGCTGCTGCTGAACCAGCTCCAGGGGTACTAGACGTTCGAGCGAAGCTTACACTGAAAACCTGGAGAAAAGGGTGAGTGTTTCCAGCTCTGAGCTGAGACATCATCAGCTATCTCATAAAGGTGTCATCATTGGTTATTTCCAGCAAGGCTCAGACAGGCTGTACGAAATCCATGCTTACAATTCCAATCTTCATACATATTTTGATATTCCTATACACTTACCCAGGTAGTGAAAATGAGAGGGGTGAGCAACAACTCACAAGCACAAATATCTTTGACAAGCAAATCAGCTTTTCTACATTGTTTGCTTTCCTGGAGTGATGCTCAATGTGAAAGGGGATGGAAGAAATAATGATTCATTTTACACATTTAAATGGAATAAAACAGACATTCAAACTGTTTTCCTAGCCTCTAGCACTGATTCACAAAGGTAAATACTCTATAATTTAATCTAGCAGCTACTGTACGTACATCCAATAAGCAGATTGCAATATACATTCTAATTGCATCCAATTAGTTTCAAATGGAATTCTATCAAAGAATGGAAAAGGAAGAAAACAATTTGGTTTAAATTGTGTTTGCAATTAAAATTACTTTTAATATATTGGGCGTACAGTCATACATCATTTGAATAGTGCAGTAGCAAGCTCATGGTACAATCTACAGACTACATTAACTATTAATAAAAGCAATAAATAGATGGTAATAGATGGCTGAAAATGAATTACAAGCTAGTAATGTAAGCAAAGGGTTGCGATGGCATGTTTCATGAATAATGGGTACCTGCAACTGATTGCAAGGTTAGAATCTGACTCAGAGCAGGAGGTATTTAAAATAGAATCATCTACAGCTGGGAGTGAAAGCAAGGGATCGCTGAGTTCCATGTGATGTGTGCACTGTCAGCAGAACGTCGACGAGGTTCTTTACTGGGTGCCTATTTCCCGTTAAACAATTCTCTTCAGTTTAAGATGGAGGGTGGTTCAATGATTCAGAGCACCTTGCATGGCTCCAGGGTCATCCTCACTAGCCACTGCATGCTGCAGTGCGGTCAGGAGGAAGTGCGGAGCCACATCCTGATCCACAGGCAGAGGGAGGAACCATTCCCAGCTTCTTCCTGTGAGCCTGGATGAAGGAAGAAACATTGGTTTGGAAAGAAGCTCTTGATGAAGGAAAATAGCTGATTAAAATAAGCAAACGGGGTTGACGTATGAAACCTATGGTTGTTTCAGTAGCTTAAAATCCCAAAGCTGTAGAGGCTAGTAATATACAAAATCGTGAAGAGTATTGCTTGCAGCCTCCCCCCCCCCAGAGACTGAGTGAGACAGTGGTGTATCTAAGATATGGCAGGTATGGCACGTGCCCTGGGTGCCACTTGAAGGGGGCGCCACTGAGCAGTTTCTATTAAAGTCAGACAAGCCATCCTCGGATAGTGAAAAAAGAATTTTCTTCAGGTGTATAATCTGTCTTTGATTATCATGGGTGAGAAGCACTAGGATGGCCTTATTGCAGAGCATTGTGTAAGAAGACTGTGAAACGTTTCTTCATGAAGAAGAAGGAGCTGAAGGACAGAAGAGATGAAAGTTGGAGGCGAAGGAAGCCAAGAAGTCAAGCAAGTTCTTCATGCCCTTCTTTGAAAAGCCCAGAACAAGTAGTTCGACATGTTCCATGGAGTCGCCTGCACCTGCTACAAGTTTGTTAGAATCCGAAGGTGGATCAAGTACAAATGCATCACAAG
The DNA here is from genome assembly GCF_030028105.1 of Mobula birostris. Classification (NCBI taxonomy): domain Eukaryota; kingdom Metazoa; phylum Chordata; class Chondrichthyes; order Myliobatiformes; family Myliobatidae; genus Mobula; species Mobula birostris. The sequence goes on from NC_092387.1 coordinate 43,108,666, forward strand.
CCGAGGAGGAAGTCAAGTCAGATAAATCCGAATGCGACGAGATTAAGAGTGAGGTTGCCACAGAGAACATGGACATGACAGGAGGGGAAGACGATGGTGGTGGTGTTGATGTTGAGTTTATTGACGAGATTTGACCTGACGAGATTTTACCTGACGACACTGAACCTAGTGATCTGGATGGTGTCAAAGAGCCTTGAACTGTCATACCAGAAGTGATTGAACAGCATGACATTGAACTTCTGAAGTTCGACAAGGGTACTGGAAAAGCAATTCTGCCTGATGCATTGAGAACAGAAATAATAAAGCTGGGTTCAAAGTATTTCCGGAACAGTGAGGGGCCTTTGCTACCAACAAATAACTGCTCAATGAACAAAACTTGGATCAAGAGAAAATTGGGAAATGGTCGTGATGAGGAAGTGATTTGCTCATGGCTGGTCTATGCAATGCAATGACATTACAGCACAGATACAGGCCTCTCGGCCCATCCAGTCCATGTCAAACTATTAATCTGTCTAGTCTCACTGAGCTGTGCCCAGACTATCACCCTATATACTCCTCCCATGCATATACCTAACCAAGTTTCTCCTAAGTGTTGAAACTAAACCTGAATCACTTCTGCTGGCCACTCATTCCACACTCTCACCTCCCTCTGTGTGAAGAAGCTCCCCATCATGATCTCCTGGGACATTTTGCCTTTCTCTCTGAACCCATGGAAACTTGTTCTAATCTCACACAATCTAGAGAGCCTGCCTGCATTTCCCTTATCGATACACATTATAATTTTATCGAACGACTTTGCAGAAACCATTACAGTAACACTGAGACAACGCCCTCTTCTTACTATTACCCTTCTAAAAAATCTGCATTTTGTATCTGTTGTCTTCTCAATTCCCGGTCAGACCGTCAATCCTTATTGGAGCAGGAAAGCGGTTTCAAATAGTGGAAAACACCTGAAAGGATTAGTGTTCATGAAAATGCCAAGAATCGTCGGGAATGCTTCACACAGTGGAAAGAAATGGAAAAAAAATTTAGCTGGAAACAGAGGAGTTTTTGACATGGTATTTCAGTCACAGATTGAGAAGGAAAAGCAGAAGTGCAATGATATCTTGACGAGAATCCTTCACTGCATAAAATTCCTTGCGACTCAGAACCTGGCTTTGTGAGGACACAGGGAGTCACTTCAGCTAGACGATGACTCCAATGTGGGAAATTTCCTTGGTTTACTGAAACTACTGGCCATCTTTGACCCTGTCATAAAAGAACACCTCACTCATTTTGAAAGTCATCCTGGATCCACGTCTTACCTTTCACTGGGTGTCCAGAAGGAATTCATCCACATGATGGCATCCACTGTTCGCCAGAGTTTACTGAGAAGCATTCGTAAAGCCAAGTACTATGTTCTCATGTTCGACTTGACTCCTGATCAGGCACACTGTGAGCAGATGTCAGAAGTAGTGAGGTATATGGAAGTTGATTTTGAGAGGGAAACAGTCCGTGTTAGAGAGTCCTTCCTTGGTTTTATCCAGATAAGCCAGAAGGATACTGAAAGCTTGGTTGAAGACATCTTGAAACAGCTAGAGAAGGACAAAATGGAGCTACAAGATTGTTGGTCACAGTGCTATGACAACGCTGTTGTGATGGCTGGACACAGAAGTGGTGTTCATCAAAGAATAAGTGAGAAGAACAACCTGGCAGTGTTTGTGAATTGTGACAATCACTGAACTTGGTGGGTGTGCATGCAGCCAAGCAGGGTACAATGATAGTCACGTTTTTTGGAACCATCGAAGCTCCCTACCTGTTTTTCTCTCTTTCAACACAGCGCTGGGAAAAACTCAAAAACGCTGTGCCTGTGGTTGTTAAGTCGGAGTCTGAAACCAGGTGGAGTGCAAGGACAAAAGCAGTGAAACCCATCAATAAGTACCTTGAGGAGATACTTCAAGTTCTCCAGGACATGATAGACAATGAAAACGAGACCAATGAAACAAGAAGTGACATAAGACAGCTGTATAACCTCATGTTGAGTTATGATTTTCTGATTTTGCTAGGATTTTGGAACAAAGTACTTATTTGCATTGACCATATTCAAAAGAGGCTGCAGGATCCTAGCATGAACTTCCACGATGCTGCCCTGGATTTGAAAGCCCTCCGAGATCATTTTTATGATGAAAGAGAAGTGTTCGTCAGTGAGTTACTCAAAGAAGGAGTCGGTCTCTGTCAAGAATAGAATATTGAAGTTGAAAGATGTCAGAGACAAAAGAAATGAATGGCTGATGAGAACTCGAGAGACACTGGGTTAACAGCTAAGGAGAAAATGGAAAGAGTCATGAAGGGAACACTCCACTGTCTTCACAGAGAAATGGATGAAAAGTTCGCTCGTTTGCACGACACTGTGACTGACACCAAGTTTGGGTTCCTTCTCTATGTCAAGGGACTGTGTTACGACGCTGACAGTAACAACCTAAAGAAGAAGTGGGAAAATTTGGGTGAATTGTACAGCTCTGATGTTGATGGACAGCAGCTATATGAAGAAATTTTGGATTGCAGAATGTTGCTATCAAGGCGGGTCAACATGAAAATATCAAGACTTGAAGAGCTTCTTGAATTTATTGTTCAGTATGGAGATGAGAGTGTTCTTCCCCAATCTTCGCATTGCTGTTCAGATAATGCTAACCATTGCAGTTTCCATCGCCAGCTGTGAGAGATCATTCAGCAAGTTAAAACTAATACTTTTGTATTTGAGAGCCTCTATGGGTCTAGGCAGACTCTGTGATCTTGCTCTGCTGAGTGTAGAAAGAGAAGAAACTGAAAAAACTGACTTTGATCACATCATAGACCAATTTGCATCAGTGAAAGCAAGGGAAGTACAGTTATAATTTTCATGTGGTGCCATAATTTGTTAGTTAAAAGATCAACGAGCTTGACTTGTATTTTTGAGCTGATATTATGGTAAAGTTATCTAAAAGATGGGTGTCAGATGTTTGGACAGGGGTGCAATTTCAGTGCTTGCCATAGGCGTTATTTTCCGTAGATATGCCCCTGGGGTGAGAATAGATTCCTTAGAGAATAGATCATTTTGTAGGTTGAGAGTGAAAGGCTAAGCAAAGCTCCAATGCCATATTTAATTTTGCTGATGACACAGTCTTTGGGGGTCAAATCAAAGGTGGCAAGGAACCACCGAATAGGTGGGAGATTGAAAATCTGGCTGAGTGGTGCCATACAACAAGAACATCTCACTCAAAGTCAGCTCGAGGAAAGAGGTGATTATTGACTTCAGAAGGTGTAAGCCGGAGGTCCATGAGCCAGCCATGATCAGGAGATCAGAGGTGGAGAAGGTCAGCAACTCTAAAATCCTGAGGGCTGGGTGTTATTATTTCAGGGGATCTGTTCTGCACCCAGCACGTAAGTGCCACTATGAGGAAAACACAGCAGCACTTTTACTTTCTTTGAAGTTTGTGAATTTTCAGCATGTCTATAAATCGCTGACAAACTTCTATAGATCCCCTGCAGTTTGCCTACCAGGAGCACATTGGAGTTGAGAATACTGTCATCTACCTGCTGAACAGAGCCTATCCTCATTTGGATAAGTAGGGCAGCACTGTGAGAATCATGCTCTTTGATTTCTCAAATGTCTTCAATACTATACAGCAGCCATTGCTGGGGGGAAAACTCCATTCAATGCAGATTTGCACTTCCATTGTGTAATAATAATAATAATAAAAATTTATTTCTTACATGCAAAGAGTAAAAATCTTTATGTTGCATCTCTATCACAATACACAAGCAATAAAGAGGGGAGATGTGGGAGGATATTGCCCAAACACTGATTGTATACATAATTGTTTTGTATACATGTGTGTACAGTCAGATCAATGCGTATCAATATATCTGATGGCCTGGTGAGAAAAGCTGTCCTGGAGCCTGCTGGTCCTGGTCTTAATGCTACGGTACCGTTTACCAGACTGGAGCAGCTGAAACAGTTTGTGGTCGGGGGGGGGGCTGGAGTCCCTGATGTTCCCTGGGCCCTTTTTACACATCTGCTGCTGTAAATGTCCTGAGTGGAAGAAAGTTCACATCCACCACTGTGCTGGGCTGACAGCACCACTCTCCACAGGTCCCTGTGATTCCGGATAATGGACTACCTGACTGGCAGACCAAAGTTTGTGTGCCTTCAAAGCTGCATGTTAGATATGGATATAAGGAGCACTAGGGCCCCACAGGGGACTGCACTGGCTCCCTTCCTGGTTACCCTGTATAACTTGGTCTTTAGATATAACACTGAGTCATGTCACCTGCAGAAATTCTTTGATGACTCAGCAATAGTTGGGTGACTAAAGGGAGGGCAGGAGGATGAATACAGGGCCTGGTGGAGGACTTTGTCAAATGGTGCAAGCTGAATCATCTGCAGCCCAACATCAGTAAGACAAAGGAGATGGTGATGGACTTTAGGAAGACTAAGCTTGCACTGCTTCCTGTTACTATTCAATATACAAAAGATGAGGATGTGGATGTGGTGAGGACCTGTAAGTACCTGAGGGTGCACCTGAATGATGGACTTGAGACTGTGTACAAGAAGGACCAGAGTCACTTCTTCTTCCTGAGGAGAGTGAGGTCCTCAGAGTATGTAGGTTTCTCTTTCACATGTCCAACCAGTCTGTTGTCGCCAGTACAATCTTTTATGTGGTAGTGTGCTGAGGCAATGGCATCACCACTGGTGATCCCAAGGCTCACTGGTAAGAAAGGCTGGCTCTGTGATAGGAGTCAAATTGGACAGACTGGAGGCTGTGGAAGAACGAAAGACCCTATGGGAAATCCTGGCAATTCTGGAAATGTTTTTTTCCCTCTGCATGCCACCTTGACTGAACAGTGGAGCACTGTCAGCAATAGACTAAGCCAACTGCACCGCTCCAAAGAACGCTATATGAGGTCGTTCCTACCCTCAACATTAGGCTGTAAAATGAGTCAATCTGTAGCCGGGGATGTAATGACCCCTTCCTGTTTGACTGTTTGAAGTAACTTATTTTTCATTCTTTCTTACTTCTCTTCTAATATTTGTATATCTGTGCAATTGTAATGCTACTGTGACACTGCAATTTCATTTGGGATCAATAAAGTATCTATCTATCTAGATGTATGGTTGAGAGTATATTGACTGGTTGCATCATGGCTTGGAAACACCAATGTCCTTGAATGTAGAAGTATACAAAATGTAGTGGATATGGCCCAGTCAATCACAAACAAAGTCCTCCCCACATTGAATACATCTACACGGAGCACTATCGCAGGAAAGCAGTAGCCATTAACAAGGACTCCCATCATTCAGGCCATGTGCTCTTCTCCTGCTGCCATCAGGTAAGAGGCACTGGAGCCTCTGGACTCACACCTCCAGGCTGACGGATAGTTATTACCCTTCAGTCAACAGGCTCTTGAACCAAAGGGGATAACTTGACTCAACTTCACTCGCCCCATCACAAAACTGTTCCAAAAGTCTCTAAGCTCATTTTCAAGGACTCTTCATCTCATGTTCTGGGTATTTTTTGCTTATTTATTTTTGATGATGATGATGATTATTTCTTTCTCTTCTTCCTCACTCAGAAGGAGGTGTGAGTATGGAACAAGCTGCCAACAGAAGTGGTGGGTGTGAATTGAGACTACATCCTATTGTGGGATTTGTGAAGCCTTTGTTTCAGTAGTCCTCAGGTCCCTGCCCTCATTTTCCAGTAGATTGCTAACTTGCTGCACGCATACTAAACTCAAATCTCTCATTATTTTGGCTGCCAGTTTCAAGTCTATTACCTTCATATTCTTCCATATCTCATCATCGTTTCCCTTCCTGTAGTTTTCTGTCCCTTTCAGAGGAATAGTTAGCAATAAATATCTAATACAAGCTGCGAGAGTCCCATAGCTATCTTGATTGTACTTCTAATATGCTGCTGGCTGCATAAAGCTAATTTTATGGCATTTATACACTGCGTATGTATGCCGATGACGATAAACAAACTTGAACTTCCTCCCACTTTCCCCATTACATTTTCACAATTTCTCCTTCTTTGTCACACCTTTCCTCACAAGATCCTTCCTTCCTACACCTTGGCTTCCCCCTTACATCCTGAAGACAGCAAGGATAGAGTTTGCCTCGTTGTCACTTTTCACCCGATCATACTTCACGTTCAACAGGTCATCCATCCCAACGAGTTTCCACCACCAGGTGAATTCTCCCATTTCAGAAATGTAGGGGGACCATTTCCTTCATGACTTCTTGGTCCACTCTCCCTATAGCAGAGACCATGTCCTGTGAGGATAGGTTGAATGAGCTAGGGTCCTCCTCTTTGGAGTGAAGGAGGATGAGAGGTGACTTGATAGAGGTGTACAGGATGATAAGAGGTATAGATCGAGTGGATAGCCAGAGACTTTTTCCAAGGTGGAAATGTCTAATACCAGGGGGCATAAAAGGTTACAGGGAGAATGCTGGGAACTGGGGTTGAGGAGGAGATAAAAAAAAGCATCAGCCATGATTGAATGGCGGAGCAGACTTGATGGACCAGATGGCCTAATTCTGCTCCTATGACTTATGGTCTATAATTTTACGGTGATTGGAGGAAAGTGCAGGGGGGATGTCAGAGGTAAGTTTTTTACACACAGTGATGGATGAGTGGAATGCCCTGCAAGGGTGGTGGTAGAGACAGACACATTAGGGGTACTTAAGAAACTCTTAGGCATACAGATAATAGAAAAATGGAGGGTTATGTAGGAGAAGGGTTAGATTGATCTAAGAGTAGGTTAAAAGTTCAGCACAACATCGTCGGCCAAAGGACCTGTACATGCTGTAACGTTCTATTTTCTACGAGGAGCTTTCCTTCTACAACTGTTTTAAAAGACAGCATTTCTGACAGTGCAGCACTTTTCAGCACAACTTCATTTTCATTAGTTCAGCCTCAAGTCCCTTAAGTTGGTCTTAAATCCACAGCATTTGCCTCAGAAGTGAGAATGGTGCCATCTGAAGCCTACCTGAGACAACATAGTTTTAAAGGAAACCTCTGTTGAGTCTCATCTTAGCCTACACAGAGCAAAGACACCTGTGCGTGTATTTGTTTAGAGTGTACTTGATGTTGCACTCCAAGAAGCACACGATACTTCACAAAATCAACCAACTGATTCCAGTGGCATGGAAACCACGACGATTGGAGCTGATGGATTTCTTGCAGCCTTCATCCGCCTTCACAGCCATTGAGTTCGAAGTAACTTCGTCCGCCTGTTCCACTGTTGAGGTCTTGGTTGGATTGTTCTTTGTCAGGGACCTCACCCTCGACCTTACCGCCATGGGTGACCCTACCAGGAGCATAGCTCCAGACGGCATCACTCTCGGGATCACGGGACCACACAAGCTTCTCCACCGCGACAAGGTGACAATCCATGGAGAAGACTTAGCCTACACTGCTGCAGTGAAAACAGCTTACGGCTTCCAAACCTGGCATTGCCAAGATTGTTCTCAACAGTGTCAACATCCTGTCTTCAACATTTCCCAAAATCTTCAACTGTAGCTTAAATCAATGATTTGCTCGATTCCTTCGTAAAACTTCGATATGCCACTTGCTTTTTGAACACCGAATTTAACCACACCAAGAGTAACAGTAGCGATGAAGTCTTTTCTAGCTGACCGATGATTAGCAGGATCACCAAGCGCTTATGTGGTGAATGTGTTATTAAGGCATCAAGCCACACTGCATCTGTCCATCCTATATAGAAAACGATATTATCACGTCAGGTTAAGATGCTATCTGACTGTCCATTCACAATGCAACCAAATAGACTGAGCTGAGCATGAGACTAGGAACCTTTAGCAACTGATGTGTTCATCTGAACCAGAGCATGAGCAAATTGATGAAATAAATGGTGGGGGATTATGGGATTTATGTGCAAGATTTAAGATAAATCTGGACTAATTGGTCATGACTGAGGTGATGAGAGTACCAGGTTTAAAGGCTTACTATGTTCGAATCTCTCCCTGTGATCATTAGGTCTGTCACCAAGGCTGTAACATGAGTTTAAGGTTCCCGGTGAGGCTGCATTTCTGCTCATGTCAAAACCAAGATCTGTCATTAAACCAGACCCTTTGTTTAAAATGTTCTGCCAAGCCATTGCTGTCACCTCTCTTTGCTTTTTTACTTTATTCTCGGAATGCTGTTATTAAAATGTCATTTCTTTTTTGCTGCAGTTGCTTTCCTCTGATAACTTTGTATTTCTGTGACTTATTTATTTGTGTCAACCAACCAGTGCTCACCAGTCTTCACCAATGATCACCACTGATACGGTAAGGAAAGAGAGAATAAATCCTGCGTGATCATATGGCCCCCTCTGTGGCATGTACCCGGTGTAATTGTATGTAAATGAGCTAAAGCTGGTTGTGGCACCCTGTTTGCTTCGGTCTGTTTGGAGGTGGCATTGGTCACCTGACATATACTGTCTACCTAACTCCAGAGTTAACTATTGAAGTGGTGCGCATTAGCTCAACCGAGCTCTCCTCTACAATCACTCTGAGCACCGGTGCCCACAAGGCTGTGTACTTAGCCCCCTACTGTACTCACTATACACCCATGATTGTGTAGCCAAGTTTCCATCAAACTCAATATATAAGTTTGCTGATGACACAACATTTGTAGGCCGTTATCTCGGGTAATGATGAGTTTGAGTACAGAGAGAGAATTAAGAACCTGGTGGCATGGTGCGAAGACCATAACCTATCCCTCAACGCCAGCAAGACGTAGGAATTGGTTGTTGACTTCAGAAGGAGTAGCGGACCGCACGACGCAATTTACATCGGTGGTGCGCAAGTGGATCAGGTCAAAAGCTTTAAGTTCCTCGGGGTCAATATCACAAATGACCTGACTTGGTCCAACCAAGCAGAGTTCACTGCCAAGGAGGCCCACAAGCGCCTTTACTTCCTGAGAAAACTAAAGAAATTTGACCTGTCCCCTAAAACCCTCACTAATTTTTATAGATGCACCGTAGAAAGCATTCTTCTAGGGTGCATCACAACCTGGTATGGAAGTTGTCCTGTCCAAGACCGAAAGAAGCTGCAGAAGATCGTGATCATGGCACAGCACGTCACACAAACCAATCTTCCGTCCTTGGACTCACTTTACACCGCACGCTGTCAGAGCAGTGCTGCCAGGATAATCAAGGACACGACCCACCCAGCCAACACTCTTTTCGTCCCTCTTCCCTCTGGGAGAAGGCTCAGGAGCTTGAAGACTCGTACGGCCAGATTTGGGAACAGCTTCTTTCCAACTGTGATAAGACTGTGAACGGGTCCTGACCCGGATCTGGGCGGTACCCTCCAAATATCCAGACCTCCCTCTTGGTTTTTTTGCACTACCTTACTTTCCATTTTTCTATCTTCTATTTATGATTTATAATTTAAATTTTTAATATTTAATATTTGTAATCCAGGGAGCGGGAAGCGCAGAATCAAATATCACTGTGATGATTGTACGCTCGAGTATCAATTGTTTGGCAACAATAAAGTATAAAGTATAATAGAGGCACAGGTTTTTGCTCAGACACCTGAGATTTCATATAGAAATGTCAGTCTTGCTATGAAGAGTGGCCGAGTATGGATAAAACACACAATCTATAATGATTAATGATAACCTTCCTTCATAGTCTGTTGTTGGTTCGTTGCAGTGTGATCTTGAGCTACTTCACCCTTTTCAGTTCTTCCATTCGGCACTATTAGGTGAATCCAAACCCAGTGACTGAAAATGGAAGGTTCTGCCCTGCTGTAATAGCAAGCCACCTCCCCTAATTAATATAAAATCCCTTCTGCTTCAACCCACAATGTACTGAAAGCTATCATTATTAAGTCCAGTGCTGGTACAAAACAATAGCCAGGAACCTATCAAAGATCTATATGGATTTTCTGCATTAAATTGAAATTCAATTCCAGTTCATTTACTGTTACATCCATTTCTTTTCTATGGCAATGCCAAGGAAATGATGCACTCTTGAAAGAGATTTTGACCAGAGAGTTTTCTTAATATTCTACTTGTTTTATTCCAAAGGTGAAGCAACCTTGAGGTTGATTCATTATCTTCAAACATTGCTAGCTTTGCTCAAAAAAAGAAAGCTGTCCTCAAAATGCTCTATCAAGATACAACAATGCTTACCCAAGCTGAGTATTGTTTGAAGAACAAAGAATATAATTAAATGACCTTTCTGATGATAGTGAGTAATGAGTGATTTGGCTTACTCCCACATCTCGAAGACTTGTGGGTTGGGAGGTTAATTGGCTAGAGTAAGTTGTTCCTACTATATAATGAGTGTAGATTTGGGAGGGGACTGTTAGCAATGTGTGGAGAATGAAACTAAATGGGATTAGTGTTGATGGGTACTTTATGGTCAGCACAAACTCGATCGACTGCATGGCTCAGCAATCTCTGCTGGGAAAGATTTTACCAACAGGTAACTATGATGAAGCACACACAGAATGGAAGAAATGTACAAAAAGTGAACAATAACATATGCTCATAAATGTTTCCAGAAATCTCTTGCTTTTATTAAGATGATGCTTTGTGTTTGTGTAGGTTATTAATAATCTGTATTGATATGGAGTCTTGAACTTAGAAAATGTCCCATGGAGTTTCAGAGGGCGAAAACAGAGTGCTGAAAGTGTGACTGATAATTTCGGCTTCAGTAATTTGGGCATCAAGAAGCCGAAATTCATAAAGTTATTTTTTCAATGCAATCTGGTAAGGCCCCTGGACTTAATGGCTATCCTGTAGACTTCTATAAAAAATTTGAAAAATTGCTTTCTCTGTGTATGTTGGAAATGTTTAAGGATTCTTTTGTGAAAGGTGATTTACCCTCTACTTTTTATGAGGCTTCTATTTCTTTAGTTCTTAAAAAGGATAAAAATCCTACTGCTTCTGCCTCATATAGACCTATTTCATTACTGAATGTCAATGTTAAGATTCTGTCAAAGATAATGGCCAATCGGTTGGAGAATATTTTGGGTTAAATTATTTTTAAAGATCAAACAGGCTTTATAAAGTGTCATTATTCTTTTTCAAATGTTCGGAGATTATTTAACATTATACATTCGTCCTCTTTTAAAACTCCACAATGCATCGTCTCTTTGGATGCTGAAAAAGCGTTCGATCGAGTCAAATGGAAATATTTATTTAATGTTTTAGAGAAATTTGGCTTTGGTGTTAATTTTAATAATTGGATTAGAATTATATATAAAACTCCTATTGCTACTGTTATTACTAATAACTGTAGGTCTCCTTTTTTCAGCTTTCACGGGGGACAAGACAAGGTTGTCCATTGTCCTTTGTTATTTAATTTAATATTAGAACCCCTTGCTATTGCTCTTCGTGAAGCTAAAGATATTTATGGGATTTTTGTAAATGAGACCATTCACAAGATTTCTCTTTACGCTGATGATTTATTGGTTTATATATCCAATCCCGAGGAATCTATTCCTGCCTTGCTAAAATTATTTAATGAATTTGGAGATTTTTCAGGATATAAAATAAATTTTAGTAAAAGTGAACTGTTTCCTTTAAATGAATCTGTTTCTATATATGATAATACTCCTTTCAAAGTCACGGATTCTTTTAGATATTTAGGTGTTATAATCACTAAAAATATAAGGATCTTCATAAAACTAATTTTGTTCCCTTGGTAGATTCCATGAAATATTTATTTAGTAGATGGAGTTCAATTACATTTTCACTTGATGGTCGCATCCATATAGTCAAAATGATGATTTTACCAAAATTTATTTCAGAATATCCCTGTTTTTTTGACTAAGAAGTTTTTTGATCGGATTGATTCTATTATTTTATCTTTTATTTGGAATAATAAAAGACCAAGAATTAGTAAATGTCATTTACAAAAGTTGAGAAAGGATGGAGGTCTTTGCTTAATTTAAGAATGTATTACTGGGCTGTTAATGTGTGATACATGTCCTTTTGGTTACATTGGGTTGATAAGAATGATCGGCCAATTTGGGTAGACTTGGAATTGAAACCTGTGAAACAGTTTCATTTAACCTCATTATTGGGAGCTGCTTTGCCTATACAATGAGCTAAAGTTGCTAATTTAAACCTATACCCTATCATTAAGCATTCTTTACAAATTTGGCTCCAGTTCCGCAACTTTTTTAATCTTAAAAAATTTAAACTTTGTAGTTTAATTTATCGAAATTACTTTTTTAAGCCTTCTTTGAGTGATCCAATTTTTTTACTTTGGAAAAATAAAGGTATTAATTCCTTTTTGGATTTATTTAAAGAAGATAGACTGGTGTCTTTTGAACAATGAGTTGATAAATATTCTCTTTCTTACTCATACTTTTTACAACACCTTCAAGTTAAACATTTCTTACAAAAATATTTAAGTAATTTTCCTTACATGTTGGATGCTGACCTGTTAGATATTATTATGAGTATGAACCCTTCGATGAAGGGTTCCACTGGAAGAATTTATAATTTACTATTACAATGGGATAAGCAACCTTTCTTTAAGATTAAACAAGACTGGGAAAAGGAACTTAACTTGACTTTTATGACAGGTGATTGGATGTGGATTCTGAATCTGGTTAACTTTTCTTCGATCTGTGATGGTCATTCACTGATTCAATTTTAAATTGTACATCGTTACCATGTGATGAAGGAGAGATTGTCTAAAATATTCCCTAACGTTGATAGTTATTGTGATAGATGTAAAACTGAGACAGCTATGCTGACACATATGTTTTGGTTTTGTTCTATACTGGAACAGTTCTGGAAATCAGTTTTTTTGACAATTTCTAAAGCACTTAAAATTATTTTACAACCTAACAAATTAACTGTGCTTTTTGGAATAATTCCTCAAAATATCCATGGTATCTCTTTGTCTGACCAACATGTTATTGCATTTGTTGCCTTGATAGCTAGGAGGGCCATTTTGTTGAAGGACACATCGGCTCCCACTTTGTCACAATGGTTCTCTCAAGTGACGCTATGTCTTAGTTTGGAGAAAATTAGAAGTCAAACCTTTGAACCTATGTTTGATTTTGAGAAAAGATGGGGTTCATTTGCTCGTTATTATCATTTGAGTTAATTGATAGATTTCCTCCACAACTAATTGTAAATTTTTGGTACTTTTTTTTCTTGCTGGCGGTTTGATGTTTATCTTTAGAAGCTTTTTGTATGACGCATGGCTCCGGGGTTGAACACCTAATGGAGTTTTTTTCTCACTTTTTTCTTGCTTAGTAGGGTTTTTTCTTTTTTTTTTAATCACCAAAGTTTTTCGATCTTTATAATAATGTCTTTTTTCTTGAGACATTCTAAGTGTTGCGTACTCTTGTAAATTTTGGATAATAATAATAAAAAGATCTGAAAAGAAAGAAGAAAGTGTGACTGATAACAGGTCTGCATATCGTTCCAAGGATATGCATAGTCCTTTGCATAGATTGATATGAGGGAGTTGACAAGAGGTTGGGGAAGGAGTATCAGAGATAGCTGAATCAAAAGGCAACTATAGAGAGAAGATGCAAAAGCAGGCCAGAGACAAATGATATAGCTGAAATATCTGGCTGGAGGGATCAGAATGTTTGGTTAGAAAAAGCAATTTTCTCTGCAAAATTGAACTTCATAAAATTTCTTTTGTTTTCCCAGCAGTGATGACATTTCAGAAGTGATGGATTGGAAGTGAGAAGACCCGGAATATGATAAGTTGCCAAAGAAATGCAACGTCTTCCATTGTTTTAATATTTCCCAATTTGTAGTGCTGGCACTCAGTGAGGTGGAACATAGTTTTTGTGATGAAAGAGCAGGAATGTACTGTTTTATTGAAGGCTGTAATTCACAGCTATCTCAATAACAGTGAGTGCCAAATCAAAAGATGAATTTGCTGCTGCTAATGTCTCCAAGGCTCCAATTTTCCAAGTAATGGGCAGCAGCATTGCTGCCTTCACTGTCAACTCCGTTTACTTCAATAGCAGGAAATACAGAAAGCAAAGTTCAAAAGTTCAGAAGTTCAAAGTTCAAAGTAAACATTAACAAAGCACATATATATTACCATATATTACCTTCAGGTTAGATTTCTTGCAGGAGAAAAAGAATTACAATGGAATTTATAAAAACTCTGCATAAAGAAAAACAGACAAACAATCAATGTGCAAAAGAAGACAAAATGTGCAAATAAAAAATAATACAGGGAGTATGAGTTGTAAAGTGTCCTTGAAAGTGAGTCTGTAAGTCATAGAATCAGTTCAGAGCAGTGGTGACAGAAGTCATCCATACCGATTCAAGAGCATGATGGTTGTAGCATATTAACTGTTCCTGAATCCGGTGGTGTGGGACCTAAAGTTTTTGTACTTCCTGCCTCGTGATAGTAGTGAGAAGTCAAACTGTGTCCAATTTCCTCAAGAGCTGGGGAGAGAGGACTGCCAGGTTGAGTGATTGGCAGGGTGCATGTCACAGGAGGAGAAAGACAATAAAATAGAAGTCTTTTGACACTGCTGCCAGTCATCCTGCACTTCACTGGTCAGGCAGTTTTAATATCTTTTTCATATACAGTAAGTCCCCGGGTTAAGAACGTCTGACTTACCGACAACTCGTACTTACGAACGGACTGCCATAAAGCCTACTATGTTAAAAATTTGAGTTAAGTACAATGGTTCGAAATAACGAGCGCACGCACTACTTTGTGGCGCTCATGAAAACATTGAGTGGCTTCAGCTTCTCTTATTCACCCCTGTAACCGTGCCTCCAAAGTGTAAATCCGATGCAAGTGCTGGTGATGCATCAAAGAAAAGAAAAGTGATCACAACTGAAGATAAAGCAGAAATAATAAAGCCATTGGAAAGAGGTGAAATGCCATCAGTCATTGGAAAAGCGTTAAGCTACAGTCGGTCAACGACCGGAACAATTTTAAAGGATAAAGTGAGAATAATGGAGCATGTGGAAGGCCCTGCCCCAACGAAAGCTACAATTATTACTAAGCAACGCAGTGGTTTAACTATTGAAATGGAAAGGCTATTGATAATTTGGTTAGACAATCAAAATCAGCTTAATATGCCTATTAGCCTTACTTTAATGCAAGAAAAGACTCGAAGCCTTTTCAATGATTTAAAAGCTGTACGTGCAGCAAGTGAAGGTGATAGTGATGAAGAATTTGTTGCGAGTTCAATCGTTTCAAAGTGAGGGCAAATTTACATAATATTAAAGTGCAAGGTGAAGCAGCGAGTGCTGATGTAAGTGCTGTGAGTGATTTCCCTGAAATATTGAAAAAAATTATTGAGGAGGGAGGTTATTTGCCAGACCAAATATTTAATGTAGACGAGACTGGCTTATTTTGGAAAAAAATGCCTGAAAGGACCTACATTTCGAAAGAGGAAAGAAGTACTCCAAGTCATAAGGCATCGAAGGATAGGCCAACGTTATTGCTTGGGGGGTAACGCATCCGGGGATCTCAAGCTCAAGCTTTTGCTTCTGTATCGCTCCCTAAATGTTTAAGATATTTTAGTGTATTTGGAAGTGTTTCTTAAGTGTTTTATATGCATAGAAAGGTAAAATATATACTATATACTAAGACAAATATTTGACTAACTGACACAAAATAAGAATTGTATGTACCTGTTCCGACTTACCTACAAATTCAACCCAAAGACAGACTTAGGAACAGATCTCGTTCATAACCCAGGGACTGCCTGTATACAATTTTTAAGATTTGCATGTTTTTTATTGTCCATTATTTTTTGTCCATCCTTAACTACACATGAGAAAGCAGTAATAAGCTGCTTTCTTGAACCATTGCAGTCCTTCCAGTGAAGGTAATCTGAAGTTAGAGTTGGGAAAGGTGTTCCAGGATTTAGACCCATTCGATGAAGGAGCAGCAATGTATTTCCAGATTAGGATGGAGTGCAACTGAGAGAGGAACCTGCAGGTTGTATTAGGGCTCCCATGTACCTACTGACCTTGTCCTTCATGGTGATCAGAGTTCTTGGAGGTACACAGAATGGTCGACCATCTCACATCAGTTAATGTCACAGTTCCGTAGATCCATGATCTGTCCTGACCTCCAGTGATGTCAGTGTAGAATTTCCCTGCCAATGTATAGTATCTTCAGGTTCATGTAACATAACTGAAATATATAGCTACAGAGATAAGCTACAAGAAGTTGTCAAATTAGTCACCCCCATCTTGGGTACTAGCCTCCACAGTATCCAAGGCATCTTCAAAGAGTGGAGTCTCAGAAGGGCGACGTCCATCATTAAGGACCCCCATCACCCAGGACAAGCCCTCTTCTCATTGTTACCATCAGGAAGGAGGTACAGAAGCCTGAAGGCACACATTCAATAATTCAGGAACAGTTTTCCCCCACCCCTCTACCATATGATTCCTAAATTGGCATTGAGGCATTGAACCCATGAACAGTATCCCATTTATTTTTAGTATATATTATTTCTGTTTTGTACTATTTTAATTTTTAAACCTGATTCTGATTCGGATCTGAAGATACTATACATTGACACTAACCTTGGTGTAGATTAGCGTCAACAGAATCAAATTGAAGCTGATGGGTGCACAGAGAGATTAATGAAATAAATTGAGAAATGGGGTAACTGGGATTGCTGCGATCTGGCATGGAATCCAATGAACTAAAAGGTGTCCTTCTGCATCGTAGTAAGAATCCTTATGTGGTTGCTGGGATGCCAGTCAGACAAGGTACTTTGTCCTAGATGGTGTGGAACCTTTTCAGAGTATTTGCAGCGGCATTCATCCAGGCTATTAAAAAGTATTCTATCATGTTCTTGAATTGTGCCTTGCAGGTGATGGAAAATCTTTAGGCTGGCTTGAGGTGCGTACCTGCCTGTGATCTGCTTTTGTAACTACAGTCTTTATGTGGCTGGTCCAGCTGAGCTTCTATCATTCTGACCCTCAGGATGTTACTAGTGGTGCTCTTGGCCATTGAACACAAAAGAATGTTTCCTGCTGGCAATGGTCATCTCCTGGAATTTTTGTGGCACCAGTGTTGCTATCTACTTCTCAGCCTTATATGTTCATGTTGTCGTGACCTTGCTGCATACAAGCATGGCTGTTCCTTTGCTGAAAAGTTGCAGTGGAATTAAACATCATGCAATTATCAGTGAACATATTCACTTCTGTTCTTAAGATGGAAGGATGGTTGCGAATGAAACAGCCGGGGATGTATGACATTGCCCTGAGGAATTCCTGCAGTAATGTCCTAGGGCTGAGATGATTGCCCTCCAATGACAACCATCTTACTTTGTGGAAGTTATAACTCCCCTTGATGGCTCTGAACTCTAAAGACCAGCCACCAGCCTAGCTCTGCTAGGGTGCTATGGTAATTAGAATCCAGCAGTTAGTCAAGGCTGCTGTAAATAGATGAGTGAAAACAGTCAGATGTCCTGCTTCTGAACATTGGCCCCTACTGGGATCACCACAGCCTGATCAGGCCAGTGTGCCTCTGCCCAATCCTCTGTTCCTTCCCCAGATTCCTGACATGCTTCTCCATTCTTTCAGACACAAAGTCCAAGGCACAGCTACTCAGAAAAAAATACATTTCCTCATTTCCATTGTGGTTCTTCTTCCATTCACTTTAAATCTGTATCATGTGGTCGCTAACTGTCTTGCCACTAGCTAAGTCTCCAATATGTAAACACCTTTATGAAATATAGTCCTGTGGGGTGAGCAATGGGTGGTGACAGGTCGGATGTTCCACTCAGTTAAACCAGGGAGCCAGGGTAGCATAACAGATAACAAAACGCTGTTCCAGCTCAGGGCATCAAAGTTCAGAGTTCAACTCCAATGCCATCTGTAAGGAGCTTGTGCGCCCTTCCTGTGAATACATATGGTTCCTCCAGGTGCCCTGATTTCCTTCCACTGTCCAAAGACAATTAGTAGGTTGATTGGTCATTGTAAATTGTCCTGTGATCAGATTAGGGATACGTCAATAGCTTGAGGGCAGAGTGGCTCGAAGGTCCAGAAGCACGTATTCCGTGATGTACCTCTAAATAAATGAAGTTCATGGATACAGTCCAAGTGCAATACTGGCATAATTAATAGATGTGTAAAAAGTTGAACATGAAGAGGATGCACAAAGTTCTGAGCCTATTGCAGGCTGAAATAATTATTCTCATGTTGCCTTTAGCACAAACCCCTGATCTGCGAGGAAAGCAATGTGATGTGAGCTCTCACTGATTATTCCTCCGTACTCTCAATAGTTCATCCA
The DNA here is from genome assembly GCF_030028105.1 of Mobula birostris. Taxonomy (NCBI): domain Eukaryota; kingdom Metazoa; phylum Chordata; class Chondrichthyes; order Myliobatiformes; family Myliobatidae; genus Mobula; species Mobula birostris. The sequence continues at coordinate 43,126,906 of NC_092387.1, forward strand.
GCAGTGAATTGGAGACACAGGAGAATGTGGATTCTGGAATCTGGAGCAACAAACAACATACTGGAGGAACTCAATGAGTCAGGCAGCATCTGTGGAAGGAAATCACAAACAAGAGAAAATCTGCGGACGCTGGAAATCCGAGCAACACACGCAGACTGCTGAAGGAACTCAGCAGGCTGGCAGTGCCTATGGAAAAAAGTACAGTCAACATTTCAAGCCAAAATCTTTCAGCAGGTCCTAAACATCAACTGTACTTTTTTCCATAGATGCTGCCTGGCCTGCTGAGTTCCTCCAGCATTTTGTGTTTGTGGAAGAAGATATTCTGTTGACATTTTGGGTCAAGTTATAATTATACTTAGAAGCTTGCTGTACCAATAATGTTTATAATATGTGTCCTGGAGAGGAGAAGATGGCTGCGCGACGCAGCTCGCAGCGGCCACCCCGGTAGTGATGTCTGTTATTTGTCAAGTAGGGTGCCGTGCACAATCCTGATTTGATGGAGACAGACGTGAGAGCACAGAGGAACATCTGGTGAAACTTCTGAAATGCCTGCTTCGCTGCTGCTGCTACTGTGTGATCCCAAATCTCTGGAGGGGAAGGCCCCGAGTCCTCGGCTTTGCTTGTTGCTCGGCGGCCAGGGCAGGGTCAAAGCGCTCGGCAGAGGATGGTGCTCAGAGAGGCTGTGTCGCAGGGCTGATCGGAGGCTTGAAGTTTTCGGACAGACTCAGAGTCCGCTGCGGTCCGGTGCTTCCAATGGTGCTGCATCGACAAGTTTGCGGCACTTGGAGGTTCATGGCAGGAAGAGTTTCTCCCTTCTACCGCCTGCGTGAGATGATGAGGCTATCAGGACTTGGAGACTTTTTTTTACGGTGCCCATGGTCTGCTCTTTATCAAATTACGTTATTGCTTTGCACTGTTGTAACTATATGTTATAATTATGTGGTTTTGTCAGTTTTAGTCTTGGTTTGTCCTGTGTTTCTTGTGATATCATTCTGGAGGAACATTGTATCGTTTTTTAAAGTATGCATTTCTAAATGGCAATAAACGAGGACTGAGTGTCCTCATGATCTAATCTAATCTAATCATAATTAATTCAATCTAAAGTGATTCAGTCTTTGCCAACAGCTGTCAAGGATCTGGTTAAGTGTACACTCAGTGGCCATTTTATTAGGTGTACTGGTACACCTGCTTATTAATACAAATATCTAATTAGCCAATCATGTGGCAGCAACTCAATGCATATAAGTATGCAGACATGGTCAAGATGTTCAGTTGTTGTTCAGACCAAGCATCTGAAAGGGGCAGAATTGTGATCTAAGTGACTTTGACTGTGAAATGACTGTTGGTACCAGATGGTGTGGTTTGTGTATCTCAGAAACCGCTGATCTCCTGGGATTTTGAAGCACAACAATCTCTAGAAGTTACAGATAATGGTGTGAAAAAAATATAGTGAGCGGCAATTCTGTGTCTGAGCGAAAATGCCTTGTTAATGAGAGAGGTCAGGGAAGAATGGTCAGACTGGTTCAAGCTGACAGGAAGGCAACAGTAACTTGATTGACCAATGTGTTACAACAGTGATGTGCAGAAGAGCATCTCTGAATGCACAACACATTGAACTTTGATGTGGATAGGCTACAACAGCAGAATGCCATGAACATACACTCACTGGCCTCTTTATCAGGTGTAGGAGGTACTTAATAAGTGGCCACTGAATGTATCAAGAGTTTACTTTCACTTCTACGAAAATGCAGCCAGGTACTCAAATCTTACAAGGCACCAATGAAGACTAGAAAAGTTCATCTATTCAGTCAACATCAAGGATTGGCAAAGCTGGGATCCAAAGAGATGACAATGAATGATCTTCTACTCTTGGAATAATTTCATACAGTTAGCTATGGGGAAGATTAACAAGATAGATTTTATGCTGGCAGGAGTAGGATTGGACTCTGATGTGAATGAGCTATTCTGAGTCAAAGAATTATGTCCTTAATTGAAATGAATACAGTGCAGCAGCACCAGTATAGATGATTGAAGACGGCAGTGTGTCAGCAGGTACACAGTCGGCCAAGCACATCTCGTGATGTCATAAATTGGGAAAGTAAAACTTGAGTGGTTTATGAATCTCAATAGGTCTGTGGATTCAATTATCACTAAAATTCCACCCAGAATAAATATCGAATCACTTACTTCATCTTTTGAACTTCCTTTTACATGCCCCCAAAACTCACATGTGAGCAGTTTAGCTGAGAAAAACTGCTGGTGACACTGATGACACATTGCAGTGTGTAAAATGTGTGAAAGCAATGAAAATATTCTCCTAAATCACTTGGATCAAAGTTATTCAATGCAGTGGAATCATAATGAGTGTTTCTCTCTGAATTAGTAAAGGAACATCATTAGCATACTGCTTTTAAAGTCCATTCTCCAGGAATTGAATTTTCGTACCTGCAACCTTTATTGCCTTACCAACTGCTGGTGCTTTTACTGATTTATTCACCTGCAGTCCTACATCTGCTGTTCACCTGCTCCATTTAGCCTCGTACTTACCAAAGAGGAAGTGCCTCTTTAATGAGGCACTCACACTTTGCTGCATTGCTTTTCATTTCTCATTTATCTATTTACCCTCCAAGTCTGCTTCTGTTTTCTTGTATCTTGGTGCAGTGTCATTATTCACTCAAACCGGCAGTTGTAGCAATCAGTTTACTAGATGAATTTTAATCCTTTTCTCGTTCTGTTTCTCCTAGGTGGCCGTTTGGCCTACAGAGTCTGAGCATCCTTTCAAATACCTATTTACAGTCATCCTACACTAATCCAACTTCATTTTTATTTTTCAACACTAATCCTACCCTAATCCGTTTTATTCTCATCACTTTCCGGTCAGCTTCCCCCAGAGACCATTTAAAGTACCACCCTGCTTGTTTTTGGGATGTGGGAAGAAACGGGATCTCCAGGCGAAACCCACAAGTCCGAGAGAAAATGTGTAAACCCTACGCAGGCAGCTTCAGAGATCAGGATTGAAACCAGGCCTCTGGCTCCGTGAGACACCAACTCCAGGAGCTGCACTACATTGCTGCTGGGCCACCCCTCTCTCATTCCTAATTCACTTGGTCTATTTCTGACACCTATCTCCACTTTCTTGATCCCTCTGTTTCCATTCTGGGGACAAACTGCCTACTGTTATCTTATATAAACCTGACTCCTACTGTAATTTTGACTATACCTCTTTTCACCCTGTCTCCTGTGAGAATGTTATTCCCTTTTCTCTGTTCCTTCGTTGCTGCCATATCTGTTCACAGGATGTGGCTTTCTTTTCTGGAGCACCAGAGATGTCCTCCTCCTTCAATGAACAGGGTCTCCCTTTCTCCAGCACTGGTGCAGCTCTCACCCATATCTCCTCCATTTCCCTGACATCCACCCTCACCCCATCTTCTTGCTGTTTGAACAGGGATAGAGTTCCTTCAGTCCGCACCTAGCACCTCTTTGCATGCAGCGTATCATTCTCCACAACATCCACCATCATCAGCAGGATCTTACTACCAAACACATCAATGAATCCTCAATCCACAGTCATCCAAGGGAAGTACAAATGTTCAGTTTGTTTCCTAGTTCAGTGCTCTGTGCGACAGCATCCCAACCACATTGACACACAAGCATATAAGAAAAAATATATACTAGGTTTCTATTTCTCTCCCATCTGCTCAGCCATTCAGTGCTCCTGGTTGATCCTTGACTTTGTGTCCATTTTCCCAACTAATTCCAATACCTTCTGATTTATTTTATATCAATTATCTATTAACCTCAGTACTGTATATATTCAACAGCGGATTACACACCAACCTCTATTATAGAGAATTCTACAAATTCACAGTGGTATGATAGTGACCGGTATTATTTTTTAGAACAGTAGTAAGTGACCAACTGTTGTCCATGTATTTCTATAACACTTGAGAAAGCCCCAACAGAATATTTCCTTCCACAAACACAAAATGATGGAGGAACTCAGCAGGCCAGGCAGCACCTATGGAAAAAAGTAGTCGACATTTCGGGCCTGCCGAAAGATTTTGGCTTGAAACGTTGACTGTACTTTTTTCCATAGACGCTGCCAGCCTGCTGAGTTCCTCCAGCAGTCTGCATGTGTTGCTCGGATTTCCAGCGTCCGCAGATTTTCTCTTGTTTGTGATTTCCTCCCACAGATGCTGCCTGACCCATTGAGTTCCTCCAGTATGTTATTTGTTGCTCCAGATTTCCAGAATCTTCATTCTCCTGTGTCTCCAATTCACTGCTGGGTGAACTATTGAGAGTACGGAGGAATAATCAGTGAGATGTTCACATCACATTGCTTTCCTCGCAGATCAGGGGTTGGTGCTCAAGGCAACATGAGAATAATTATTTCAGCCTGCAATAGGTTCAGAACTTTGCGCATCCTCTTTGTTCAACCTTTTACACATCTATTCAAGTTGCTTAGTAAACAAAATTCTGCTCTTTGTTTGAATCACCAAACATTCCTTCCTTGGTTTATGAGAGAATATCAGAGATAAAGGCTGGGACATATGTGTCAAAGGTGATGGTTAGTGAAACAATGGATTTTAGATGGTGTTCCTGAATTAGAATAACAAGCACAAGGAATGATCCCTTCTGGTTAAATAACACATGTTGATAGGCAGTGGTGCTTCCTCTCTGTAAGATACTTTCCCAGTGATCAACTCTGTTTTTATCAAGAGAGCGTCTTTAATGACCTACCTAAATTGGTGCCTGTTCCATATTCACAGCCTCCTGGAACATAGAAAACCTACAGCGCATTACAGGCCTTTCGGCCCACAATACTGTGCCGAGCATGTACTTACTTTAGAAATTACCTAGAGTTACCCATAGGCCTCTATTTCTTTCCCCAGTGGAATGTGGCAGATGCTTCTGACAGTAAGCTCTTGATTTGTCAGGGCGTCAAAAGTTACAGGGAGAAGGCAGGAAGGTGTGTTGAGAGGGAAAACAAATCAGCCGCGCCGAGCACACTCGATGGGCCTAGTGGCCTAATTCTTCTCCTGCATCTTATAACAGAAACCATTCTCAAGTGGAGAAATTATCCTCATTTTGCAAGTTCACTGATCCGATCTTTGTGTCTCTGGTTCCATACTATCCAACCAAAGGAAACAATCTCCCAATGACAAACATGTTCACCCCTCAGGATAGGTTTTGATCAAAACAGGAGAACATTGGACAGCTTTAGCTCTGCTCCTTCATGATAATGTGCCTCCAGTAAAAAGTGCCATTCATGCAATCCTCTTAGAGAGCAGAAACTGAGCCAAGTAGATGATTCCAAAATAAAATAGCATATACTGGGAACAGAGACCATTTATTAACAAGGAGACTGAATGAATAGAGGGTTTAGGAATTTTTATGAGGGACAGGTTGAGAGGGATAATAAATCAGCCATAATGGAATGGCAGAGCAGAATAGATGGGCTGAATAGCCTAATTCTGCTCCTATGTCTTATGGTCTTGTGGTCTTTAGTTGAGGAATTTGATTCTGAAATAATAAAGAAAAAGTGCAGGAAAGGAGCAAAGTCAGAAAACAATTTTAAACCAAGATTTTCAAGAGTGCAATTGCTGGCAGTTTCACTGAGGAACAAGTTCATTTTATTTAACTGTTTTCTGAGTCCCAGAGAGACAATTTTAACCCCTCTGAGACACAAGTCTCAGTCCACATATCAGAGACACAGGCGATTTTGCAGATGCTAGAAGTCTTGATCAACACACGCAAAACGCTGGAAGAAGGGTCTCGGTCTTAAAACATTAACTGTGTATTTCCCTCTGTAGATGCTGCCTGACCTGTTGAGTTCCTCCAGCATTTTGGGTGTGTTGCTCTGCTCATAAATCCTCCACTCATCATGATTAAACTCTATGGGGAGGCAATAGAGGGAAGGATGGAGGGAATTGTATTTTTACAGTATATTGTAAAGAAATTGTGCTTAATGTGCTTTGAAGAATGATGTGGGCAAGTGGAACCAGAGAAGATGGAAAGCTTAGCAACACATGCAAGATCCTGAAGGAGCTCAGCAGGCCAGGCAACATCTATGGAAAAGAGTAAACAGTCAATGTGTCACAAGGTTTGTGTGCTATGGAGACCATGTTTGGGATGGAGCTGATGGGCTGAAGGGCATAATTCCATGCTGCATAACCCTATGACTCAATGTTTCTAAGAAGCCCACCTCATGTAAAATATCAGTGCTCAGGCTGCTTCTGAAAAGTAATGTTCTCCACCAACTATGCCCATCTCTCTTCCAACTTTGAAATGTATGCACTTCATAGCTCTCTCTAAATCCCTACATTCACTTTCAAACTACCCCTCATTAGCTCTACAAAGCAGCACAATTTGTACATTTTAAATATTAACCTGGTGAATGGAATTGCAATTGACTTTAGCACTGTAATTTCTATTGATGTCTTTGGGTGCAAGGAATCTCTAGTGTGTGAAGGGACACAGGTGATGCAGACAAATAAAGGAACCTGTAATGTTCTGCTAAGGAGAAAAAATCGACTGGTGTTCTTTTTAATCACGTCATGAGAAGGGAGTAATGCACAGAAATAATTAACTCTCCTTTTGTAAAGCAATCCACAAAATGTTTCTTTCTCAGAGAAATGAGGTGGGACTGGGAAACATCTACACACATTGCTCTCATTATCGTACAATGCCGAGTTCACGGAATATGATGCATATCCCATGAATATTAGTTGCACATAGGCAGATAGCCCAAGTTTCTCATATCACATCACTCCTTGATGTTTGAAACCAGGAAGAAAATATTTCCACTTCGTCAACAAGGGGATCTTTGTAATGTCACCTTGTTTTTTAAACTGCTTATCTAGATTTCATAGCTCAGTGAATGCTCTCTTGAGTTAACAGATAGTGAATTCAAACTCCATTTCACAGTCTCTTGAATTACCTATTTTTATTCAGTTATTTTTGTGAAATATCCTGGCTGTCATTTGAAAAGCCTTCATTTATTGTTCATCCTTAATTGCGCTTCAGAAGACCATAAAACCATAAGAAATTGGAGCAAAATTAGGGCATTCAGCTCATCGAGGCTGTTCCACTATTCCATCATGGCTGATTCATTATCCCTCTCAACCCCATTCTCCTGCCTTCTCCTTATAACCTTTGACACCCTTACTTATTAAGAAAGTATCACCCTCCACTTTATACATACCCAGCGACTTGGCCTCCACTGACATCTGTGGCAATGAAATCCACAGATTAGACCATATCTGGGACACCACAGGGGTAGCACATCTTGGAAATAATAGATTGGCTTTAGACAATGTTTCAAAGTTGGCCATAGTGGATGCTATTAAATTATGAGGAGTGATTAGAGAAACAAGGATTAGTTTCCTTGAAATTTTTAAGACCAGTTTGCCAAGCTTTCAGGAGCGGTTAGAAAACAGTCCTATGTTGACAGGAAGATAGCAAATTGGATTTCTCTACTGCATATAACAACTGATATTAAGCCAATTGGTAATTTAATCTGAGAAAGATGTTTTTTTGTTAATAAAAATATTAAGGAACATAGGCAAAGATGAGAGTATAGACTTAAATGTTTCTTTGAATAGGGATACAGGATCAAGGAGGTGAATGAACTCCTTACATTCCTTTGTACAGAGTTTTTCCTTTCCCTGCTGTGGCCTATTGTCGACTATTGTCTCCCATTGTTTTGAGGAACCACTCACCATTTCTCTGAACCTCTCTATCAAAATTTGCCTGCAGGAAACTTCACTCCTGACGACCACTTTTCAACCAAACCGACCATTGAATAATTTCAGATGTTCAACAATATACTGTTTGTTCAGTAGTCTCAGTAGAAGCTGGTGTAGTCTTCTGCTGCTCTATCCCATCCACTTCGAGGTACAACATGTCTCATCCCAAAACATCAACCTGTTTATTCCATTCCATATTCCTTTTTTATTGCTGGCGGTAAGATCTTGCAGTTCATTAGATCATTGCTGTATATTCATCTACAAGTACTAGTAACAACTGTAACTTCTAGTAACAACTAACAAAAATCTCCTGTGTACCACTTTTTTGAAGGCCTTCAAAATTCCAATTACACCATATCCACTTGTTCCCTCCTATCTGCACTTAGTGGCCACTTTATTAGGTACATCCTGTACCTAATGAAGTGGCCACTGAGTGTATGTTCAAGGTTTTTTGCTGCTGTAGCCCAATCACTTCAGGATTTGATGTGTTGTGCATTCAGAGATGCTCTTTTGCACACCACTGTGACAATGCATGATTATTTGAGTTACTGTCACCTTCCTGGCAGGTTGGACCCATTCAGTCATTCTGCTCTGACCTCTCTCATTAATAAGGCATTTTCACCCACAGAAATGCCACTCTCTGTATGTTTTTTGCACCATTCTCTGTAAACTCTAGAGATGGTTGTGTGTGAAAATCCTAAGACATCAGCAGTTTCTGGTATACTGAAACCAACATTCTGGCACCAACATTCATTCCACGATCAAAGTCACTTAGATCACATTCCTTCCCCATTCTGATGTTTGGTATGAACAACAACTGAACCTCTTGACCAAGTCTGCACATGTTTATGCATTAGTTGCTGCCACACAATTGGCTAATTAGATATTTGCATTAACAAGCAAGGGTACAGGTGTGCCTGATAAAATGGTCACTGAGTGCATATCGATAAAAAATTCATCTGTTGCAGCTATTATTTCCCTTCACTGAAAAGCAACCTTGATCATTAACATTCTCTCCAACAACACACATCAAAGTTGCTGGTGAACACAGCAGGCCAGGCAGCATCTCTAGGAAGCGGTACAGTCAACGTTTCAGGCCGAGACCCTTCGTCAGGACTAACTGAAGGAAGAGTTGGTATGAGATTTGAAAGTGGGAGGGGGAGGGAGAGGGAGAGATCCAAAATGATAGGAGAAGACAGGAGGGGGAGGAATGGAGCCAAGAGCTGGACAGATGATTGGCAAAGGGGATATGAGAGGATCATGGGACAGGAGGTCCGGGGAGAAAGACAAGGTGGGGGGAACCCAGAGGATGGGCAAGGGGTATAGTCAGAGGGACAGAGGGAGAAAAAGGAGAGTGAGAGAAAGAATGTATGTATAAAAATAAATAACGGATGGGGTACTAAGGGGAGGTGGGGCACTAGCGGAAGTTAGAGAAGTCGCTGTTCATGCCATCAGGTTGGAGGCTACCCAGACGCAATATAAGGTGTTGTTCCTCCAACCTGAGTGTGGCTTCATCTTTACAGTAGAGGAGCCGTGGATAGACATGTCAGAATGGGAATAGGATGTGGAATTAAAATGTGTGGCCACTGGGAGATCCTGCTTTCTCTGGTGGACAGAGCGTAGGTGTTCAGCAAAGCGGTCTCCCAGTCTGCGTCGGGTCTCGCCAATATATTGAAGGCCACATCGAGAGCACCGGACGCAGTATATCACCCCAGCCGACTCACAGGTGAAGTGTCGCCTCACCTGGAAGGACTGTCTGGGGCCCTGAATGGTGGTAAGGGAGGAAGTGCAAGGGCATGTGTAGCACTTGTTCCGCTTACAAGGATAGTGCCAGGAGGGAGGTCAGTGGGGAGGGATGGGGGGGACGAATGGACAAGGGAGTCGCGTAGGGAGCGATCCCTGCGGAAAGCAGAGAGAGGCGGGGAGGGAAAGATGTGCTTAGTGGTGGGATCCCGTTGGAGGTGGCGGAAGTTACGGAGAATAATATGTTGGACCTGGAGGCTGGTGGGGTGGTAGGTGAGGACCAGGGGAACCCTATTCCTAGTGGGGTGGCGGGAGAATGGAGTGAGAGCAGATGTACGTGAAATAGGGGAGATGCGTTTGAGAGCAGAGTTGATAGTGGAGGATGGGAAGCCCCTTTCTTTAAAAAAGGAGGACACCTCCCTCGTCTTGGAATGAAAAGCCTCATCCTGAGAGCAGATGTGGCGGAGACGGAGGAATTGCGAGAAGGGGATGGCATTTTTGCAAGAGACAGGGTGAGAAGAGGAATAGTCCAGATAGCTGTGAGAGTCAGTAGGCTTATAGTAGACATCAGTGGATAAGCTGTCTCCAGAGACAGAGACAGAAAGATCTAGAAAGGGGAGGGAGGTGTCCGAAATGGACCAGGTAAACTTGAGGGCAGGGTGAAAGTTGGAGGCAAAGTTAATAAAGTCAACGAGCTCTGCATGCGTGCAGGAGGCAACGCCAATGCAGTCGTCGATGTAGCGATGGAAAAGTGGGGGACAGATACCAGAATAGGCACGGAACATAGATTGTTCCACAAACCCAACAAAAAGGCAGGCATAGCTAGGACCCATATGGGTGCCCATAGCTACACCTTTAGTTTGGAGGAAGTGGGAGGAGCCAAAGGAGAAATTATTAAGAGTAAGGACTAATTCCGCAAGACGGAGCAGAGTGGTGGTAGAGGGGAACTGATTAGGTCTCTCCAAAGCAGTTTAAGATGAGCTCCCTTAAAATGTCCAATAAATCTGATAGGTTTTCCTTTCCAATATTCTTGATAGTTAAAGGTCTCACCGCAAGAGATTCTGCAGATGTTGGAAACCTTGACCAATATACACAGAATGCTGGAGGAACTCAACAGGTCAGGTAGCACCTATGGAGGGAAATAAACATTCAACACTTCAGGCTGTTTGTTTCCCTGCAGAGATGCTACCTAACTTGCTGATTTCCAATGGCATTTTGTATGTATTGCTGTTAGTTAAAGATTTTTTTCTTTTTGCATCATTCTGGCTTAGGGCAGAAGGGGATGCATTTCCAAAATATACTGACTACAGTCTATGCAGATTCTCACTGACTTTTATTGCAATAGACTACTTTGTGCCAATGGGAATTTTCATGAGGTGGGAATCCTTTCATATTTTATACAAATGTCAAAGGGCTCCCTTCTCATAAAAAAATCCCATTTAGTAACATATTTCATTTGCCGTCATCTTCATTCCAGATTTGGATTTTTTTGCCCATAGACTCACTGAATTAAGATTTGAAATGGATGTCAGTGTAGTAAATTACATTCACACTAAGTTCCTAGAACAAGTTAAATATTTCATGCTTATCCACAAATGAATCATGTTGGCAATCTTTTAGGAAATGCCCAGCAGACATTGTTGGCTTTATAAAGAAATTCACTGAATATTCTTTCTCTGCTGTAGCCATTCGGAGCATTTGGTAAAATTTTCCTCAAGAGATGATCAATGGATCTAAGTCAACACTCTCAGTTCCAAGCCACCCTGCTTGGAGTCTTAGAGGAATACATCATGGATATGGGCCCTTCAGCCCAACAAGTCCATACTGACTGGGGTGCCCATCTAGATTCCTCTGAACATTGTCTGAATTTCATTCCACCTTCCCTGAACTGTTTTTTCATCTGCCTGAGTCTCCCTCCATCTCATCTAACATCATTCAGTTTCCCTGAATCTCACCCCCTCGTCTCCTAATGAATCTTCTCTGCACTCTTTCTAGCATAACCAAATCATTCCTATAGTGGGGTGACCAGAACTGTACACAATACTCCAAGAGCACTCGAACCAGTGTTTTGTAAAGTTGCAACATAATCTCCACTTTTTAATTCTATGCCACAATCTATGAAGAGAAGTCGTATTCACTACCATATTGACCTGTGCTCCACTTTCACAGAACTATAGACTTGAACCACAAAGTCTCTGTATTCAGATCCAGATTCAAATTCATTTAATTAACACATGTACCTTGAAACATACAGCGAAAGACATTTTTTTATGTTAACAACCAACACAAACTAAACAAGCGCTGGGGGCAACCCACAAGTGTCACCATACTTTCCAACACTGGCATAGCGCACCCACAATGTTCAGCAGAACAACACAAACAATAACAGCAACAACAGCAGCAATAAAACAAAAGAACAACAGCAAAATAAGTCTCTTTCCTCCATCGCACCCACACACTCATACACACAGACAGATCTCCAGCCCCAGGACAGCCTGCCTCTGGACCTCCAACCGCCGACCCTTGACCTGGATTCACAGACTTCGGGCATCTGACTTCCTTGTTACCAGGGGTTGCAGTGGAGGCAGAGAGTTTGGTGGAGAGTTTAAGAGGCTTTTAGATAGCCACATGAATATCAACTGAATAGAGTGTTACGAATGATCCACAGGAGGAGGGCATTGAGTATAAAATAGCACTGAGTTTACCACAATATTTTGGGCCGAATGGTCTGCTCTTTGCTGTGCTGTTCTATAATCTATGTTTAAATTTTCCCCCACACAAAGCCATGATAACTATTTATTTATTTATTGGGATGCAGCGTGGAATAGGCCCCTCCAGGCCTTCAAACCATGCCACCCAGCAACCTCTGATTTAACCCCAGCCTAATCATGGGACAATTTACAATAACCAATTAACCTACCAATCGATACTTTTTGGACTGTGGGAGAAAATTGGAGCACTTGGAGGAAACCCATGCAGTCACAGAGAGAACATATAAACTCCTTGCTGTCATTGGCAGGAATTGAACCCAGATCCCTATCAGCTCTTCCCTTTCCAAATGTACAATAATTCTGACACATAGAGAATTTTCTCCAATAATTTCTTCATCACTGCCATATGCCACACCTGCCTGTAATTTCTTGCTTGTACCTGCTGATGTTCTTAAATAAAATAACAGCATTAGTCACCATTGAAAGAGTCCTGACAAGTGGCATCTCCTTCTGGTATGGGAGCAGTCGAGTATCGGACCAGAAGTCTCTACAAAGGGCTGTGAAAACAGCTAGGAGGATCATAGGGGTCTCCCGACCATCCATTGGTGACATTTATCAGGAGTGCTGTGTGTGCAGGAGCTTTAGTATTATTAAGGACCCCAGCCATCCATCCAGCATCCTCTTTGACTTTCTACCATCAGGCAGGAGACTGCGATGCATAAAAACAAGAATGATCAGGATGAGAAACAGTTTGTTCCCCCAGGCTGTTAGCCTTCTGAACTCCCTGCCGCATAGTATTTGAAGTGTGACTGGTTAATCCATTCCAGTACAATATTTAATATTAATACACATTAGCATGTTGTTTATGCGTGATTCGTCTATCGATTTTATCTTTACCTACATAAGTTATCATGTGTTACGTGTGTTACTAGACTACTGTGCTTTACAACCTGGTTCCGAGAAACGTCTTGTTTCTATGTAGATTAAATAGTCATATACGTTATGTCCATCTACATAGTTAAATGACAATAAATTTGACTTGATTTAATCATTCTCTTGACTTCTGGTAGCCCACCTGTGGCTAACAAAGATGCAAAAACTGTGTCAGGGTCCCAACAATCTCCTTCCTTGCTTCCCAAAGCATTCTGGTACAGATCTCATTTGGCCCTGGAGATCTAGTCACCCTCATGTGTTTCAAGACATCTAACACTGCCATCTTCTTAATACCACCCTGCTCCAGACTGTCAATCTGCTCTTCCCAAATTTGTTTTCTTCCACACCTTCTCACTGGTGTAAATGGACAGAAAGTTATTCATTTAGGACCTTGATTCAACACATGAATTACGTCTTTTGTTGCTTAGGAGACCTATGCTCTCCCTGGCTATCCTATTGCTCCTTACATACGTACTGTACTGTTGAAATGTCTTCGGATTCTCCTTAATCTTGCCTGCAAAGGATATTTCATGGCTCCTTTCTGCCTTCCCAATTGCTTTCTTCGCTTTTACATCCTCTGTATTGCTCAAGGGACTCCCTTGATTACAATTGCCAAAATTTGTCACGTTTCCTTTTATTTCTTAACCAAACCTTCAATATATTTTGTCATTCAAATTTGTTTAATTTTGTCGTCTTTGTCTTTCACTCTCACCAGAACATACTGGCCCTGAACTCTTATTATCTTTTAGAAGATTCTCATTTTTCAGATGTTTTTCACATTCAAATATCTCCTTACACTATTGAAATTTGCCTTTCCCCAATTTAAAAATTCAACTTAAGGACCAACCTTATCATTTCCCTCAATAATGAATCCTCCACCACTACTGCTCACATAGATATTTCCCTTCTCTGATGTGCCAGGAACAATCAAACAGCCCATTTCCCCAACAGAATCTAAAATGGTTTACCCGTGTGAAGGGGAAAGAGGAGAAGGGATTCCTGTACTATGTGCTTTGGAATTACTGCCCTTCCCAGTGGTCTTGGTCTTTCTTCTGTTCCTGAGGTATGAATAACTCACTAACCATGCTATCCAGGTGTCCTGCATCCCAGGTGCTCCACAGCAGCTCTAGCTGCTCCATATGAAGAGACAGGGCCTGTAGCTGGATGCACTTCTCTCAAACATAGTCAATAGGGACTTTGGTAATGTCCCAAATCTTCCACATTCTGCAGGAGGACCATACCTTTGCCTAACTCCCATATCTGTTTTCGACAGTTCCTTTAGAAAGACTGAGAAAAATATTCTAACTTGATCATTCTTCACTCTCTTCACTGAAGCTGATGCTAAATAAAACCCATGCTTTGACTTCACACTGCTCCTCAAGACAGCTGTAAACCAGTACACCTCTCATTCCTTTTATACCCCACTCTCAATAATCCTGCCAATCCTCAACAAGTTCCTTTCTCATCAATCTTCTACAGTCCTGAGTGAAATATCAACATAATGATTCCATTCGTCCATCTTGAGAGGAGTTAATTGATCCTGTTTACTTGCCCTGCACTTCCTCTGTCGCTGTTACGCTTTATTCTGCATTGCTATTGTTTAACCAATGTGTTGTGCAATGATCTGATCTGTATGTAAAAAAAATCTTTTCACTGTATCTCAGTACATGTAACAAGAGTTAAAAATACATGTGGACTAAAATGTTTACTGTCCTGTGCTATCACCAGTGGGATCTTCAGTTGACCTGCCACCTGTCTTCACGAGTTTTGGCCCGCTTATGATCAAGACTCCCTCGAGGTGGTGGGCCAGCAGTGCTAAAGCACCACCTCCCACTGGTGAGCTTAAAAACTTGGCATCTGCCTCTATCAGAGTTGTTGGTTGCTTCCATCCAACAGATAGTCTGCTCTTCAGGTGTCTATGCAACTACTGAGGAGTTTGCACGATATGTATACGCTGTCTGACTATCTGTCCCTCCGGATGTACTTGGTCCACACCCATGCTGATCCTTTCTCTGCTGCCTCAGCTACAGCCCTGCTGGTTGACTTGATCTCTCTTCTAGTGAAGCCAAGGTCACGCAGCCACTTCTGGAAAGTGATCGCAATAAACCAACGGCAGCCTACTTCGAATGGATAGCATGAGACCTTCCACCCTCTGTCTCTGCACTCTGATCTTAATTCTAATAAACCAATTCAAATTCTAATTCCATTTTCCAAGTTTGAGCCCCTTTCAGTATGTGGGCTATTTCACAAGATTCCTTTGGGAAAAGGTTAACCAACTACTACTACATGGGAGGCTGGTCTGAAAGGTTAGGAATTCAGGGACTAAGACTTTGCTGAAGTCTAAGTGAACAGCATCCACTGTCTTTCCCTCATCCGCCTGGAAAGAGTCCCTGCTGGGTGGAAAACGTCAGGTGTGGTCCTAGTACCCAAGACCAAAAGTCTTGAATGACTACGGTCTAGTGGTCCTGACCTTAATATGATGAAGACCCTAGAGATGCTAGTCATGTCTAACCTCTGACCCCTGGCCAGATCAGCCCTTGATCCCCTGCAGTTTTCCATCCAAGAGCACATTGGAGTCAACGATGCTGTCAGCTACCTGCTGAACAGAGTCTTCTCCCATTTGTATAAGCAGGACAGCACTGTGAGGATCATGTTTTTTGATTTCTCAAGTGCCTTCAATACCATACAGGCCTCATTGGTGGGGGGAAAGCTCCCTTCAATGTAGATTGGCACTTCCATTGTATCCTGGATAATGGACTACCTGACTGTCAGGCTGCAGTTTGTGCGGCTTCAGAGCTGTGTGTCAGACATGACTATAAGCAGCACTGGAACCCCACAGGAGACTGAAATGGCTCCCTTCCTGTTTACCCCATATACCTCAGACTTTAGAGGCAACACTGAATCATGAAGGCATGACTTCAGGATGAAGGATGTCCGTTTAGAACTGAGATGCGGAGAAATTACTTTAGTCAGAGGGTGGTAAATCTGTGGAATTAATTGCCACGAGCGGCTGTGGAGGCCGAGTCACTGGGTGTACTTAAGGCAGAGATAGATAGGTTCTTAATTATCCAGGGCATCAAAAGGGTATCTAGTGAAAGCAGGGGAGTGGGGATGACTGGAAGAATTGGATCTGCCCCTGATGAATGGCAGAGCAGACTCGATGGGCCAAATGGCCTACTTCTGCTCCTATATCTCATGGTCTTATGGTCTTATGTCATCTGCAGACATTCTCTGATGATTCAGCAATAGTTGTGTGTATAAGGGGAGGATGGGAGGATGAATACAGGACCTGGTAGAGGACTTTGTCAAATGGTGCAAGCTGAATCATCTGCAGCTCAACATCAGTAAGGCAAAGGAAATGGTGATGAACTTAAGGAAGACTAAGCCTCTTGCTCCCTATTACTATTGATGGTGAGGACGTGATGTGGTAAGGACCTACAGGTACCTGGGGGTGCACCCAGATGACAGACTTGAGTAGAGCACTTATACAGAGGCTGTGTACAAGAAGGGCCAGAGTCATCTCTACTTCCTGAGGAGACTGAGGTCATCTGGAGTAAGCAGGCTTCTCCTTCACATGCTCTACCAGTCTGTTGTCACCAGTACAATCTTCTAAGTGGTAGAGTGCTGTGGCACTGACATCAACACAGGTGATGTCAACAGGTTCAATAAACTGAAGCAATCACCTGCACAAGGGCCACAGCAATTGCCCCTCTAGCATCCCACAAAGGTGAAGAATGAATTCGGTCAGGCCTTGGAATTTACCCACCTTACATCCTGTGAAGAAAGGTAAGTGTCAGTGACATAAAATTTGCTTAATTTTACTTACTTTAGTATCTTTAATTATGTGTTAGCTTTAGGCCAGTTCATTAGCTTGTCGGTGCATAGATGTTGTCCTGGAGCCATGTTTCTGCAAGTACAAACCCGCAGCAGTTCCTCATCTTGTGCACATGTAGCCACGGACAAACAGAACGCAGCTTGTCTTCCACCGAGCGGGCACTGGAGGGCAGCACCGATAGGAGTGGAGAGCCCCCAACCCAGCATGGAATCCAACGGCACACAGCCAGCTCCAGAGTCTCCTTCCCTGGCAGCTGTAACAAGCTGCTCCTGAGGCATGAGGGCCTGGTACACGCAACAACCGAGGCCACACAGCTCCTCTGTCGTCGGTCTTGTCAATAAAACAGTGAATCAGATTCACAGTATTCTACATTACCAATGTCCAGCAGGGTCCATTGGACAATAAGATCCATTCAATGGACCACACACTGCCTCTGATGCATTCTTCCCTGGGAGGCTGAAGCAGGCTGCAACACAGTGCGCACCAAATGCAGCTCCACTTCTATCAGGCAACTATCTGATGAAGTAGACCTACTCTTCTTGATATTTTTAACAAGCATTTGGGAGACCAGCAGGGTGGATAGGAACTTGTTTGCTGAATTCTGCAAGGCTCTAGCATCCTGTGGAGGGTGGAGGCAAGATGTTTCTGCGTCCTTTCTCTCCCAGCATCCATCACCCCACCTTTCCCAAGCCATGGTCAAGCAAGCACCCAATGCATTGAATGCCACAACTAACAAACAAGAAACATCCTACCCCGACATATTGCACATTCTTTCTGGAGACTTTAGTCGGGCTTGTTTCAAGAAATCTCTGCCCAAATACCATCAGCACCAGAGGACCCAACACACTCGACCACATTTCAGGAAAACCGACTATCCGGCTGTTCTCATCCTACCTAAGTATAGGCAGAGACTAAAGAGCAATGCATCAGAGGTAAGGATAACAACGAGGTTGTGTCTGGACACAGGGGAGTGACTACAGAACTGCTTTGAGTCAATGGACTGAGCCATGTTCAGGGACATCGGAGGAATCGAATGAATGCTCCATGGCTGTCACAGACTTTATATAGACACTCATCAGTTAGTGTGTCCCCAGAAAATCTTTCAGCGTCTCCCCCAGCCAAAAGTCCTGGATGAAGCAAAAAATCCACAGTCTTCTGAGGGCTAGATCGGTGGTGTCCTGTACTGGTGATCCAGGAAAGTACAAGTACAAGAGCTTCAGCTATGGCTTCGAAAAAGCCATCTCACACACAAAGAGGCAATTCTGGACTAAGCATGAGTCGCAGAGGAATTTACAACAACTGGGCAGGGCTTGAATGCCATTACCTCCTGCAAAGCAAACCAAGCAATATACTGTAAATGTCAACAGGGTTTTTGTCCCAGGTGAGCTCAATGCCATTTATGCTTGCTTTGACTGACAGAACATGGAAGAACCTTCCTGCACCCCCAACGTCCCTGACAACCCTATGATTTCAGTCTCTGAGGCTGCCGTGAAAGCATCTTCCAGAGGGTGAATCAACAGAAAGCATCTGGCCCCAATAGTATACCTGGATAAGTGCTGAAGACCTGTGCTAATCAGCTGGATGGAATGTTTTTGGAGATCTTCAAAACTCTTGGTTCGACAGTCTGAGGCACCCACATGTTTCAAGAAAACTTCAATCACACCAGGGCTCAAGATTAATGTGGTAGCCTGCCTCAGTGACTCTCATCTAGTAGCACTTATATCCATTATGAAATGCTTTGAGAGATTGGTCATGATACACAACAACTCATGCATGAGGAGTGTCTTGGATTTGCTCCAATTTTCCTACCATAACAACAGGTCAACAGTAGATACCATTTCATTGGCTCTTCACTCAGCTCTGAAACACCAGGCAATGAAGATGCATACATCAGAATTCTCTGCAGTCATTACAGCCCAGCAGTCAACACTATCACCCCATTGAAACTCATCACTAAGCTTGACACAGTCAGTCTGTGTTGGCAGGAACATCTCTGACTCCATCACACTGAGCACTGGATCCCCACAAGGCTGTGTGCTTAGCCCATTGCTGTTTACACTGCTAACACATGACTGTGCAGCCAGATTCAAGGAGAACCTGATCATTAAATTTGCAGATGATACCACAGTAGTGAGGCTCATCAACAAAAATGATGAAACAATGTACAGGGAGGAGGTCAAACACCTAGAGAGTTGGTGCAGTGAAAACAACTTGATGCTTAATGTCATCAAAACCAAGGAGATGATCGTCGATTTCAGACAGTCTCAGCCTGAGCACACACCCCTCAGCATCAGTGGCTCCACAGTGGAGAGAGTGGAAAACATCAAGTTCCTTGGGGTGCAGATCTCGAACAATCTCACCTGGTCCAGGAACACCACTGGGATTGTGAAACGGGCCCAGCAGAGATTGCACTTTCTGAGGAAGCTTAAACAAGCATCACTCCCCACTAACATCTTAACTACATTCTACAAAGGCGTGGTTGAGAGTGTGCTGACCTTTTGCATCACAACCTGGTACTCCAGCTGCAGTGCTGTCAACAAAAAAGCCTTGCAGTGGGTGGTTAGGGGAGCAGAGAAGGTTATTGGGGTCTCCCTACCTTCTGTCCAAGACCTCTTTCAGAATCGATGCCTCCAGAAGACAAGGTACATTATCAAAGACCCCTCACACCCTCTCCATGAACTGTCTGTTCTTCTGCCATCAGGCAAACGTTACAGGAGCATCAAAACTAAAAACACAAGGCTATTAAACAGCTTCCTCCCACAGGCAGTCAGACTGCTAAATAGCTGCTCTACCTGACTCTGCTTTGGACACTTTTAACTTGCACTGGACACTTATAACTTGATTTTAACTGACATATGGCTGTTGTGTTTTACTATTTATTGTTATATTATTATTTAGTGTTGCATTGTGTTATGTTATGATTGCACTGCTCCTGGGAAACGCTGTCTCATTCTGCCCTGCAGAGCTGATGTACGGTTAGAATGACAATAAGGTTTTTTGAATCTTTGAATCTTGAATCTTGAAGACCTGGGCTTTGATACATCCTTATTCAACTGGACCCGCGATTTCCTCAGCTGCATTACTCACTTTATACCTGTGATTGTGTGGCTAACTAGAGCTCCACTGCCATATTTAGGTTTGCTGTTTACTGGTGTTGGCTGAATCAAAGGTTGTGACAAATTGGCGTACAGGAGGGAGATTGAAGATCTGATTGAATGGTACCACAACTACAAATTCTCCCTCAACATCAGCAAAACCAAAGAGCTCATTATTGACTGCAGGAGGAAGAAACCACAGGTCCATGAGCCAGTCCTCATTAGGGGTTTTGGTACGGAGAGGGTCATTAACTTTAAATTCCTTGGTGTTATCATATCAAAGCATCTGTCATGGGACGAGCACATAAGTTCCATCATGAAAAAGACATGGTAGTGTCTCTACTTCCTTAGAAATTTGCATAGATTTAGCTTGTCACCAAAATCATTGACAGACTTCTATCGGTGCACAGTAGAGAGTATCCTGACTGGGAGCCTGGTATGGAAAATACAATACCCAGGAATGGAAAGACTACAGAAAAAGGTGGAAGACAGCCCAATCCATCACAGATAAAGCCCTTGCCACCATTAAGTAAATTTGAATAGAGAGACGCCGCAAGAAAGCAGCATCCTTCATCAAAAATCGCCACCATCCAGGTCATGCCCTCTTCTCACTACTACCATCAGGTAGGAGGTACAGGAGCCTTAAGTCCCACACCACCACGTACAGGAACGGTTATTACTTCAACAACCATCATGCTCCTGAACCGGTGAGGATGACTTCATTCACCACTACTCTGGACTGACTCTACAACCTATAGACTCACTTTGAAAGACTCTACAACTCATGTTTTCAGTATCATTTATTTCTTGCACAATTTGTCTTCTTTGCATGTTGCTTGTTTGTCTATTTCTATGTACTGTACTTATCCAAATTCTATCAAACTCGCATCCAGCACTTCTGCTGGCATCTCGCACCACCAACTGAGTGAGAAAAGCTCCCCCTTAGGTTTCCATTAAATATTTTACCCTTCTCCCTTAACATCTGACTTCTAATTCTAGTGTCACCTAACCTCAGAGACAAAACAAACATGAAAATCTGCAGATACTGTAAATCCAAAGCAACATGCACAAAATGCCAAGGAACAAAGCAGGCCGGGCAGCATCTATGGAAAAGAGCCCTGATGAAGGGTCTTGGCCCAAAACATCAACTGTTTACCCTTTTCCATAGATGCTGCCTGATCTGCTGAGTTCCTCCAGAGTTTTGTGTACGTTTCTCAGTGGTAAAAGCCTGTTTCCATTAACCCTTTCTATGCACCTCACAATTTTGTATTCTTCTAATAAATCTCCCCTCAATCTTCAACACTTCAGGAAATGAAGTCCTAATCTAATCGACCTTTCCCTGTAACTCAGATCCTCGAGACCTGGCAACATCCTGGTAAATTTTCTCTGCACTCTTTCAATCTTATTGGCACCTTTCCTGTGCGGTTCTCGCATGGGTCTCATTAGCAAAATTAGCCCCAAAATCACAGTGGACGTAAGTCATATTCAACCCCAATGGATGCTCTCAGATGTTGAAGCCAAGACTGAATCAATTGATCTCACTCCTTCTCACATTTCTTCTGTTCTTATATAATCCACGTGTGTTGGCGCGTGGCCAAGTGGATAAGGCATTGGTCTAGTGATCTGAAGGTCACTAGTTTGAGCCTCAGCTGAGGCAGCATGTTGTGTCCTTGAGCAAGGCACTTAACCACACATTGCTCTGCGACGACACCGGTGTCAAGCTGTATCGACCTTCGTGCCCTTCCCTTGGACAACATTGATGGTGTGGAGAGGGGAGACTTGCAGCATGGGCAACTGCCGGTCTCCCATACAACCTTGCCCAGGCCTGCGCCCTGGAAACCTGCCAAGGCGCAAATCCATGGTCTCAAGAAACTAACAGATGCCTATTATATAATCCACTATCAGAAAGACAGGAAGCAACAAGAGATAGATTTAGACACTGAATTGACAATATTAAGCTGCAACACAGGGTGGAAGAGGAATTCAAACTATCAGAAGGTAGATTTCTTGTTCAGGAAATCCTTGCCACCATGAGTGTTTGACACAAGAGATGGACTTAGGTTTGGATAATTGAGATATGTGTTTTGATTAGTCAGATGCTAAGATGGTGGTTGGTGTGCGGAGCTGAGGGGAACTTTATATTTAGCAAAACAGTGGTTGTCCTCCAAGTGTGTTTTCTGTGCTTCTGATCAGGAACTGATGAAGATCAATCTGAGGACTCTTGCACTGATCTCCTGACCACCACACAGTGTCAAACATCTGAACTTGTTTTCAGAGCATGCAAAAGCAAGCAAAGTGCCTTTTAGCCTCTGGCCATTTCTGTAAGAAGCAACACCTTTCCCCATTAGCTCATGTCCTTCTGAGCCCCTGGAGGTTTATGTGCACGCATTCCTCAGAGAGAAGTGTTAAAAATTGTGCTTAAGAGCTGCTTCCCTAATGTGTCATTTAAAAAAGAAAACCTTTATTTTCCCAGCTAGTGAATTAATGAACACATTAATAGACTCAAGGTACCTGGGAAGTTTGCATTGATTTTTCCACTTTACATCCTATTTCTATAGTCTATTAATAACTTAGATAGTAATGTGGTTGGTGAACCATCAGGCTCTTGAACCAGAGGGGCTAACTTCACTCAACTTCACTCATCCCATCACTGAACTGTTCCCACAACCTAAGGACTTACTTTCAGGGACTCTGCAAGTCATTTTCTTGATACATTGCATATTTATTTATTATTATATATTTTTTGCATTTTTTGCACATTGGTTGTTGTCCATCCTGTTGGGGGATGTCTTTGATGGATTCGATTGTGTTTCTTGTATTTATAGGGGTACAGTATGAAGTGGGCCCTCCAGCCCTTCCAGCCATACCACACCCCGCAACCCCCAACAGCCTTGATTTAACCCTAACCTAATCACAGGACAATTTATAATGACCAACTAACCTACCTGGTGCATCTTTGGACTGTGGAGGAAACTGGAGCACCTGGAAAAAACTGATGCATTCCATGGGGAGAACATACAGACTCCATACAGATGATGCCAGAATTGAACTCTGAACTCCAATGCCCCCAACCTGTAATAGTGTGACATTAACCGCTACGCTACCGTGGTACCATTTACTGTGAATGCCCACAAGGAAATAGATCTCAGGGTTGTATATGGTGACATATATGTACCTTGATAACAAATTTAGTTTGAATTTTTTGAATGTTGATGTAGATTGGCCTTCATAAATCAGGGAATTGAGTACAGGAGTTGGGATGTTATGTTGAATTTGTATAAAATGTTGGTGATGCCAAATTTAGAGTATTTTGTGCAGTTCTGGTCACCTACCTACAATAATAAATTTATTTATTTATATCATGAAATATCAATAAATTTGAATGAATGCAGACAAAATTTACACGGATGTTGCAGAATCTTGAGGACCTGAGGTACAAGGATAGGTTTGGACTTTATTCTCTGGGATGCAGGAGAAGTAAGGGAAATCTTACAGAGGTATGCAAAATTATGAGGCGTATAGATAATTAGAATGCATGCAGGAATTTTCCCCTCAGATTGTGTGAGACAATCTAGAGGTCATAAGTTTAGAGTGAAAGGTGAAATCCACTTCGCTCAGAGGGCGGTACAAGTGTGGAATGAGCTGCCAGCAGAAGTGTTAGATGTGGGTTCAACTGTAACACTTAGAGAAGTTTGGATAGGTACATGTAAGAGTGAGGTATGGAGGGCTATGGCCCAGGTGCATGTAAATGGGACTAGGCAGAAAGCTAGGCTGGCACGAAGTAGATGAGCTGAAGGGCCTGCTTCTGTGCTGTAGTGCTTTACGATTCTGCAACATATGGTTGTTGTTGCCTGTAAGGGCCCTGAGTGAAATGTGTTTTGAGTGACAATACTTCAGGTTCCACTTGGCCAAACGTGCTACATATTAGAGGTGACCCAGTGTGTGAGGGCCCCAGACAGTACACTGGGACAGCTTAACATACTCAGTCACACTCTAAGGAGGAGAGATTCCATTAAGGTAATATAGAGTAAGGTGGGGATGTTAGTGGTAGATGCAGGTTTCATGGTGGAGAGATATTGCCCACTAAACATGACTCAAGGAGCAACACAGTGGCACCTCATAGCTCCAAGGACACATGTACAAACCTGACTTTAGGACCTCTCTGTGCAGAGTTGGGGTGGTTTTCCAGTGACCATGCACTGGGTGTTCCAGTTCGCTTTCATATTCCAAAGATGCGCTTGTAGCGTAATTGGTATTACAACTTGTCCAATAGGTTAATGAAGAACAAGAATTTCAGAAAGGGGAAGTCATAGGCATGTGCATATTAGAGGATAAGTTGCAGGGAGACAGAGAAATAATGACTGGGGTATTGGGGCAATTCATCTGGAAGCTGGGGTAGACTGTTGAGCCAAATGTCCTTCAACTGTACATGCCTCCAATAAATCAATCAGGCTGATTACATGGCCACCACAAAAGTCCATAGGTTGTGCAGCGACTACAACATTCCATGGATTGTGTACTCATTACAACATTCCATAAACTGTGCAATCACAACAACATTCCATGGACCAATTTCCCCCGGGATCAATAAAGTATGACTATGATTATGGATTGTGTACCCACTACAACATTCCATGGATTGTGTAGCCATGACAACATTCCATGGATTGTGTACCCACTACAACATTCCATGGATTGTGCAGCCATGACAACATTCCATGGATTGTGCAGCCACTACAACATTCCATGGATTGTGTACCCACTACAACATTCCATGGATTGTGTACCCACTACAACATTCCATGGATTGTGTAGCCATGACAACATTCCATGGATTGTGCAGCCACTACAACATTCCATGGATTGTGTACCCACTACAACATTCCATGGATTGTGCAGCCACTACAACATTCCATGGATTGTGTACCCACTACAACATTCCATGGATTGTGTAGCCACTACAACATTCCATGGATTGTGTAGCCATGACAACATTCCATGGATTGTGTAGCCATGACAACATTCCATGGATTGTGTAGCCACTACAACATTCCATGGATTGTGTAGCCATGACAACATTCCATGGATTGTGTACCCACTACAACATTCCATGGATTGTGCAGCCATGACAACATTCCATGGATTGTGTACCCACTACAACATTCCATGGATTGTGCAGCCATGACAACATTCCATGGATTGTGTACCCACTACAACATTCCATGGATTGTGTAGCCATGACAACATTCCATGGATTGTGTACCCACTACAACATTCCATGGATTGTGTAGCCATGACAACATTCCATGGATTGTGTACCCACTACAACATTCCATGGATTGTGTACCCACTACAACATTCCATGGATTGTGTAGCCATGACAACATTCCATGGATTGTGTACCCACTACAACATTCCATGGATTGTGTAGCCATGACAACATTCCATGGATTGTGTACCCACTACAACATTCCATGGATTGTGTAGCCATGACAACATTCCATGGATTGTGTAGCCATGACAACATTCCATGGATTGTGCAGCCACTACAACATTCCATGAATTGTGCAGCCACTACAACATTCCATGGATTGTGCAGCCATGACAACATTCCATGGATTGTGTACCCACTACAACATTCCATGGATTGTGTAGCCATGACAACATTCCATGGATTGTGTACCCACTACAACATTCCATGGATTGTGTAGCCATGACAACATTCCATGGATTGTGTAGCCATGACAACATTCCATGGATTGTGTACCCACTACAACATTCCATGAATTGTGCAGCCACTACAACATTCCATGGATTGTGCAGCCATGACAACATTCCATGGATTGTGCAGCCACTACAACATTCCATGGATTGTGTAGCCATGACAACATTCCATGGATTGTGTACCCACTACAACATTCCATGGATTGTGTACCCACTACAACATTCCATGAATTGTGCAGCCATGACAACATTCCATGGATTGTGTACCCACTACAACATTCCATGAATTGTGTAGCCATGACAACATTCCATGGATTGTGTACCCACTACAACATTCCATGGATTGTGTACCCACTACAACATTCCATGGATTGTGTAGCCATGACAACATTCCATGGATTGTGTACCCACTACAACATTCCATGGATTGTGTACCCACTACAACATTCCATGGATTGTGTAGCCATGACAACATTCCATGGATTGTGTACCCACTACAACATTCCATGGATTGTGTAGCCATGACAACATTCCATGGATTGTGTACCCACTACAACATTCCATGGATTGTGTAGCCATGACAACATTCCATGGATTGTGTACCCACTACAACATTCCATGAATTGTGCAGCCATGACAACATTCCATGGATTGTGTACCCACTACAACATTCCATGGATTGTGTACCCACTACAACATTCCATGGATTGTGCAGCCATGACAACATTCCATGGATTGTGTACCCACTACAACATTCCATGGATTGTGTACCCACTACAACATTCCATGGATTGTGCAGCCATGACAACATTCCATGAATTGTGCAGCCATGACAACATTCCATGGATTGTGTACCCACTACAACATTCCATGGATTGTGCAGCCACTACAACATTCCATGGATTGTGCAGCCACTACAACATTCCATGAATTGTGCAGCCATGACAACATTCCATGGATTGTGTACCCACTACAACATTCCATGGATTGTGCAGCCATGACAACATTCCATGGATTGTGTAGCCATGACAACATTCCATGGATTGTGTACCCACTACAACATTCCATGGATTGTGCAGCCATGACAACATTCCATGGATTGTGTACCCACTACAACATTCCATGGATTGTGCAGCCATGACAACATTCCATGAATTGTGTAGCCATGACAACATTCCATGGATTGTGTACCCACTACAACATTCCATGGATTGTGCAGCCACTACAACATTCCATGGATTGTGTACCCACTACAACATTCCATGAATTGTGCAGCCACTACAACATTCCATGGATTGTGTACCCACTACAACATTCCATGAATTGTGCAGCCACTACAACATTCCATGAATTGTGCAGCCATGACAACATTCCATGGATTGTGTACCCACTACAACATTCCATGAATTGTGCAGCCATGACAACATTCCATGGATTGTGTACCCACTACAACATTCCATGGATTGTGCAGCCATGACAACATTCCATGAATTGTGCAGCCATGACAACATTCCATGGATTGTGTACCCACTACAACATTCCATGGATTGTGTACCCACTACAACATTCCATGAATTGTGCAGCCACTACAACATTCCATGGATTGTGTACCCACTACAACATTCCATGGATTGTGCAGCCATGACAACATTCCATGGATTGTGTACCCACTACAACATTCCATGGATTGTGCAGCCACTACAACATTCCATGGATTGTGCAGCCACTACAACATTCCATGGATTGTGCAGCCACTACAACATTCCATGGATTGTGCAGCCATGACAACATTCCATGGATTGTGCAGCCACTACAACATTCCATGGATTGTGCAGCCACTACAACATTCCATGAATTGTGCAGCCACTACAACATTCCATGGATTGTGTACCCACTACAACATTCCATGGATTGTGCAGCCATGACAACATTCCATGGATTGTGCAGCCACTACAACATTCCATGGATTGTGTACCCACTACAACATTCCATGGATTGTGCAGCCATGACAACATTCCATGGATTGTGTACCCACTACAACATTCCATGAATTGTGCAGCCATGACAACATTCCATGAATTGTGCAGCCATGACAACATTCCATGGATTGTGTACCCACTACAACATTCCATGGATTGTGCAGCCATGACAACATTCCATGAATTGTGCAGCCATGACAACATTCCATGAATTGTGCAGCCATGACAACATTCCATGGATTGTGTACCCACTACAACATTCCATGGATTGTGCAGCCATGACAACATTCCATGAATTGTGCAGCCATGACAACATTCCATGAATTGTGCAGCCATGACAACATTCCATGGATTGTGTACCCACTACAACATTCCATGGATTGTGTACCCACTACAACATTCCATGAATTGTGCAGCCATGACAACATTCCATGGATTGTGCAGCCACTACAACATTCCATGAATTGTGCAGCCACTACAACATTCCATGGATTGTGCAGCCACTACAACATTCCATGAATTGTGCAGCCATGACAACATTCCATGGATTGTGTACCCACTACAACATTCCATGGATTGTGCAGCCATGACAACATTCCATGAATTGTGCAGCCATGACAACATTCCATGGATTGTGTACCCACTACAACATTCCATGGATTGTGTACCCACTACAACATTCCATGGATTGTGTACCCACTACAACATTCCATGGATTGTGTACCCACTACAACATTCCATGGATTGTGCAGCCATGACAACATTCCATGGATTGTGTACCCACTACAACATTCCATGAATTGTGCACCCACTACAACATTCCATGAATTGTGCAGCCATGACAACATTCCATGGATTGTGTACCCACTACAACATTCCATGGATTGTGTACCCACTACAACATTCCATGGATTGTGCAGCCATGACAACATTCCATGGATTGTGTAGCCATGACAACATTCCATGGATTGTGTACCCACTACAACATTCCATGGATTGTGCAGCCATGACAACATTCCATGGATTGTGCAGCCATGACAACATTCCATGGATTGTGTACCCACTACAACATTCCATGAATTGTGTAGCCATGACAACATTCCATGGATTGTGTACCCACTACAACATTCCATGGATTGTGTACCCACTACAACATTCCATGGATTGTGTAGCCATGACAACATTCCATGGATTTTGCGATATTTAGCACTCCAAACCAGACAGAGCATCTGTCAGCTCCCAGAGTGATCTAATGTGGTCATGACAAGCTTTATTCAACAGCAGTCTATCTGTGTAGTTCTGGTTGCTGCCACTCTACAGGGAGGATGTAATTGCACTGGGGAGAGTGTGGAGAATTTTCACCAGGATGTTTCCTGGAATCAAGGAATTTAGTTATGGGGACAGATTAGATAGCCTTGGATATTTGTCCCTGGAAGAAAGCAGGCTGAATGTTGATCTGATAGAAGTATATACAGTTGTGAGAGATATAGATATGACAGATAGTCACAATCTCTTCCCCATTGCAGGGGTATCAAAAACAAAAGGCACAAATTTAAAGTGAGAGGGACTGTTAAAAGTGGTGGGAGGGTGATTACTTCTTTACACAACAAGTGATTGATAGCTGGAACACTGCCAGAGGAGGTGGTGAAGTCAGATACAATTACTGTGTTTCAGAGCACTTGAACAATTGGGGCATAGAAGGATAGAGTCCTAATGAGGACAACTATGATTAGTGTAAAAGAGCTAAAGGGTCAGCGTGGATGTGATTTGCTCAAGGACCTGTTTCTGTATCGTATGACTCTAAAACACTCTGAACAACATCTCTCACTTGCAACCCCATTAATGCTGTGGGAGCACCATCACCTCCGGGTCACACAGTACCACAGCATAAACATAAATCTTCATTTTATTTTGGAGCCGTAGAGTTATTGAGACATCCAGCAAGGAAACAGGCTCTTCAGTCTATCAAATTCATAATGAGATTAACCACCCATTTACACTGATCCTACGTGTGCCATTCTCCCCGTCCTCATCAGCTCGACTCAGATTCCACCACTTACCTACACACAATTTGATCATTGCTCATTCATTTTCTCACTCAACCTTATTCTCCTGCCCTCTCCTCATAATCTTTGACACTCTTTCTAATTAAATAATGAGGCAATTTAACCCATGCTGGCTCCCCAGAGCAATCCCATCACTCCCCTCCTCTCCCCTGTTTACGTTCCCCTGCTTCTATTCCTTATTCTCTCTCACATGCCCTCCAATGTCTCTTGGATTCCGTTTGACATTAGCTCACAGTAGGGGGTATTTTATAGCTGAGATTCTTTGGGGTGCGGGAGGAAACCAGGACACCTGCATGGCCATAAGGTAAATGTGCAAACTCCACATCCAAATTACCCATGGTGTTATTCATGCAACTGTGAGGCAGCTGTACTAAATGCCGCACCACTGCATTCCCGTAGTTATCTCTGCGGTTGGTGCATTATGATGATCATGAAGAATCTGACATTACCTTTGGAGAAGAGCCAAGAATTGTCCTAGTATCCTGCCTGTTAACACCCAAGCAACAAAGACATATTTTTCTTTAGTTTAAGCAACTTTACTTTCAAAGTCTCTGTTCAATAGCTGAGGGCTGCCACCTTTTCATCCCACAATTCCCCCTCTTTCCTCTGGCACGCAGGGACATAAGAATGCATATGCCTACTAGATACTTACATAGTCCAAATGAACAGGACTCAACACTGACGAACAGTTCTTTCCAGCCAATCCAACAAGAAATATATCAACTGGATATTAATTTTGAAAAACAAATAAAATTGCAGACGCGAGGAAATCATGCAGATACTGGAATTTCAAGCAACACACATAAAAATTGCTGGTGAATGCAGCAGACCAGGCAGCATCTATAGGAAGAGGTACAGTCGACGTTTCGAGCCGAGACCCTTCATCAGGACTAACTAAAAGAAGAGAAGAGATAGTAAGAGATAGTAACTCCTACTATCTCTTCTTTCAGTTAGTCCTGACAAAGGGTCTCGGCCCGAAAAGTCAACTGTACCTCTTCCTATAGATGCTATCTGGCCTGCTGCGTTCACCAGCAATTTTTATAAAATTACAGACCCTGGAATTTCGAACAGAAATTCTGGAAAAATTCTGCCAATCGAGCGTCATCTGTTGAAAGAGAAACCAGTCCATGTTCGAGGTCAAAGACCCTTCACTTCAACAGGATGTTTAGTTGATCATCCTGGATTTTCTCTATCAGCGACAACAGCTCCCCCAACACCCCATCCCAGCAGCTAAGGAGATTGTGTTGTCTCCTTGTCTCATGGCATGGTAGCTTACTGGTTAGTGTAACACTTTACAGAAGTTCAGGGTTCAGTTGCCGCCACTATCTTTAAGGAGTATGTACATTGTTCCCATGACTGTGGATTTCCTCCAGGTGCTCTGGCTCCTTCCACATTCCAAACAGAATATAGGTTTGGGTTAGTCAGTTGTTACATTGGCCCAAAAACATGGCAACACTTGCAAGCTGCCACCAGCACATTCTCAGGCTGTGTCAGTCGTTGACACAAGCAAGACATTCCACTGTATGTTTTAATGTACATGTGACAAATAAAGCTAACCTTCCTTCAACTTTCCCAGTTCTGACGAAAGGTTTTTGACCTGAAACATTAACTCCCTGTCTCTTCCCACAGATACTGCCTGGCCTGCTGAATATTTCCAGCACTTTCTTTTCCTGACGAAGGGTCTCGGCCTGAAATGTTGACTGTACCTCTTCCTAGAGATGCTGCCTGGCCTGCTGCATTCACTGGCAACTTTTATGTGTGTTGCTTGAAATTCCAGCATCTGCAGATTTCCTCATGTTCTTTTTTTATTTATTTGTTGCTATCATAGTAATTATCGCCCCATAAATGGCAAGAAATGATAAATAATCAGTTGTGTGAAGGTCTTTATAAGGTTTCTGTGCAATGCTGTAAGTGCTATGTAAAGATATTTAGCTTAATTCTGCATTGTGCAGTAAGAGCCTGTAACAGGTAACCTGTTTTTGATGGCTTTGTCTGAGAAATGATGTTCAGAATCAGGGAAGGAATTCCTAGGCATTCTATTCAGATGTTGCCTTGGATTTATTTAATGTCAGTCTGTACAGACATTTGGCCTTTGCTAAATTTATCCTGTACCCCTCTTATTAGGGCTGACCATTCTTGAACTATAATTCATTATCCAGGATGCACAAACCGGAATTTATAAACAAATAATCAGATGTGCAACTCATTGCCCCGAATTCCTTAACCACTGCATACTAATCAGAAGTCTTGAACCAGAATGATAGCCAATAGTCGCACTTGACCGAGAAGGGCACTTCCGCAAGCTCATAAACAGTCTTTTGGACAAACTCAACAGGTCAAGCAGCATCCACAGGGAGGAAAGAATTGTCAACAGTTCTGGGCAAAACACTGCTTCAGTCCTGATCACAAAGAAGAGAGAATCTGCAGGTGCTGGAAATCCAAGCAACACACACAAAATGCAGGAGGAACCCGGAGGGCCAGGCAGCATCTATGGACAAGAGTACAGTCAACATCTCGGGCCGAGACCTTCAGCAGGACTGGAGAAAGAAGGGTGAGGAGTAGAACTAAAAGGTGGGGGGAGGGGAGGAAGAAACAGAAGGTGACAGGTGAAACTGAGAGGGGGAGGGGTGAAGTAAAGAGCTGGGAAGTTGATTGATGAAAGAGATACAGAGCTGGAGAAGGGGGAATCTAACAGGAGAGGACAGAAGGTCATGGAAGAGAGAAAAGGAGGGTGGAGCACCAGAGGGACGCGATGGGCAGGCAAAGAGATAAATTGAGAGAGGAAAAAGGGGATGGGGAATGGTGAAGAAGAGGGGGGCTGAAGTACCTTCAATAACTCCAGAAGACTGAGGTTAGGTAAAATACCGAAAGGCTTTTATTCACTGTACAATACGACCTCCATGGTGAGTGTCTGCCCCCGGACTGAGGGGGAGGGGCAAGGCGAAACACCTTTATATAGAAGTCTGTGGGAGGAGCCACAGAGATAGTCAGCAGAAGGGCATGTCCAGACAGTTAACCCAGTTACAACATATATACATGGTTTACCACAAGGGCATTACCACAAGTTTAAGAAATCGATGTTGATGCATCAGGTTGGAGACTACCCAGGTGGAATATAAGGTGTTGTTCCTCCAACCTAAGTGTGGCTTCATCACAACAGTAGAGGAGGCTATGGATTGACATATCAGAATGGGAATGGGAAGTGGAATTAAAATGGGAGTCCAGATGCAGAGTTTCAACCCAAAACATTTGCAGTTGCTTCCCCACAGTGCAGATGCTGCTCTGGACACTGGCAGAATGTTTGCTGCTCCAGATTCCAGCATCTACAATCTCTTCTGTCTCCATTAGCAGGCACGCTTTATGTGTCAGCCTGGGAGTGAGACTTCCAGCAACCTTCTAAATCTGTCAGCCAAGGTTCAGTGGCACCTCTTCCATCTCTAGACTAGGATTAAATCAGATTTCAAAGAGTTGAGCATTCCCCTGCAGTACAGAGTGAGATCAAATCTATTAAAGGTGCTTCATTTTGATGCAAGGAAAACTGAGACCCTCCCTTCTCAGTTCTTGGGTGCTTCTAAAAATTGTATTATTTTAAAGATAAATGAAAGTATTTTTCAAATCACCTAGCCAATATTTATCTCTCAACAAAGATGTGATCAGATTCCTGTCGATGACAGTATGTTGTGCTCAGATTTTCTGCTGTTTCAACTAACTCAGTGGCCACTGTATTAAGTATACCTCCTCATTAATGCAATATCTAATCAGCCAATCGTGTGACGGCGACTCAATGCATAAAAGCATGCAGACATGGTCAAAAGGTTCAGTTGTAGTTCAGACCAAACATCGAAATGGGGAAGAAATGTGAACTAAGTGACTTTGACCGTGAAATGATTGTTGGTACCAGACAGAGTGGTTTGAGTTTCTGAGAAACTGCTAATCTCCTGGGAATTTCTAGAGTTTACAGGGAATGGTGCAAAAAGCAAAACAGCATCCAGTAACTGGCAGCTGTGAGGGCAAAAATGCCTTGGTAATGAGAGAGCTCAGAGAATAATGGCCAGACTGATTCAAGCTGACAGGAAGGTGCCAGTAACACAGGTAACCATGCATTATAACAGTGGTGTGCTGAAGAGCACCCCTGAATACACAACACGGCAAACCTTGAAGTGGATGGGCTGCTGCAGCAGAAAACCACAAACATACACTCAGTGGCTACTTCATTAGGTGCAGAAAATACCTAATAAAATGACCATTGAGCACTTACTGAACTATTTGCTTAGTGTGAGTCTCTTTGGAAATTCAAAGACCTTGAAAGAGTTTATATTAATAGAATTTCTTTCTTTAACATGGAATGGTGACATTTAGGAATGATCAAGAGATCTACAGCTGCACTTGGAGAACTAGTGAGGCTAAATAAATACTGAAGGGGCTGGCTGAGTAAAGAAGTTTATAAAGATTAATGACAAGTTAGCCCATAGCCAAGACGGAGTGAGGTCAGGAAGCATGCTGCACCCTGCTGGTTGTTAATAAAATCACAAGGACCGTTCCCAACTCGCAGACAGGAACTACTTTTGCAGGACCATTTTCATGTGACTGCCATTCTGTCACAGATTCTGGGCAGAGGTAGGATCAATCCAAATCCTGGATTTCTTGCTGTTGAGAGGTCCTGTTCTTAACAACAGACTTTAGCTGTCAGTAATGAATATTGTGTTGCCTAGGTTACTGTCAGCTTTGTAATTTCATGTCTTCTGTACCTTAAAGAGGCATTTAATTAATTTCTTATGAAGAATTAATGGTTCATGTGTAAAATATTAATAATTAAGCAATGACTATTAACACAGGAAGAAGTTATGTTTACTGAGTATTGAATATTAAGAACTACTTTGGTAAAACAGAATGGGTAATTCTTCAGCTATAAATGTGTCGCTGATATATACCCAGTTAGGGTGACCAAGTTAGTGTGATCTGTTAGTGTGTAGGTCAGATTTGGGTATCTGATTATGAAGTTGAATATCAGTGTGATCCCATTCAGATAGAGTAACCACTGAAAGAACATACTTGCATTTATTCAAAGAGGGAAATTATTCATCCTTTTCTCTTTTAACATGTATGGGTTCATTTTCCAGCACTGCTCCAAGGCCTGAACAAATGTCAAGGTCACAAGAATTGAATCAGATCTTAAAGAGAGTCAGCACAAGCATGATGAGCTGAATAGCCCTCCTGTGATGTCAGGCTTGATGTTTTTACAGTTGTTGCCTGTACTGAAGGCAAAGAATGGTTAAAATATCGCACTCTGTGACGCATAAACCCTGAGCCACATCAACTTCATTCAATGTTGTTCTTTCTTATTTTGATAAGGAAGGAAGTAAATTACTCCCTCTGTAATTATCCACTATTTATTTCACATTACTGCCCTTAGCATCAGCCTCCATCTCAGCTCACCTCCAACTCTGCTCACCATCTCCATATCTCCCACCGTATTTCCTTATGACAGAGGAGTTGGTTATGTGTCCCATTCACCCACTGATTTTCCCTGCTATTTATTTCCCCTCCCCATATTCCCATTAACTCCACCTCCCACCCCAGATTCCAGCACACACCCACACACTCAGAACTACGTACAATGATCAATTAACCTATTCGCCCATGTGTAGTTGAGCGGAATCTACAGCACCTGGAGGAAATCAACGCGATCACAAGGAGAACGTGCAAACTCCACACAGACAGCACACAAGGTCAGGATTGAATCAGGGTTGCTGAAGCCCTCAGGCAGCTTCTACACCAGTGTTACATCATCTCATTGCTTTTTCTGTCTTCCCTCATCCCTCAGTCTCCTCACACTCCTCTCTCTCCTCCCAGCCCTGATGCCGCACATTCTTCCTGTCTTTTTTACATCCCCCTACCTGTCTCTCTCTGCTCAACACCTTGCCCCATCCTTCCACCTCTCCTGAGCACTGCAGCAGCATCAGAGTCAAATTTGCTACCAATGACAAACCTCATGAAATTTGTTTTGTGACTGCAATACAGTGAAGGACATTAAAAAAACTGGAAGTTCCAATAACAGTAAATAAACACCGCGAAAGAGGAATAGGAAGGTAATATTCATGGGTTCATGGTCTGTTCAAAAAAACTGGTGGCAGAGGAGAAGAAGCTGTTCCTGAAACATTGAGTGTGGGTCTTCATGCTCCTGTACCTCCTCCCTATGGTGAGGGTCCTTAATGATGGATGTCGCCCTATCCAGGCTCTATTTTTTGCAGATGTCCTCAATGGTGGAGTGGTTTGTGCCCATCTTAGGGGTGGCTGATCTACAACCCTCCGTAGCTTTTCCCAGTCCATTGCATTGGTGCCTTCATATCAGGTGGTGATGCAGCCAGTCAGAAACTGTACATCTGCAGAAATTTGCTCGAATCTTTGGCGATACGAGGCAACTGTTTATTTCTTTCCATCGGTGCTACTTGACTCGCTGAGCTCCTCCAGCATGCTGAGTGTGTTTTCTCATGGTGAAACACTGACTGTCCTCTCACTGGGATAACATACTGAGACCAAGATTTACCCTTCAATTAATGATGGCTAAATGGGTAATTAATGTGGGCATTCTGATATTTCTATGGGATCTTTCTGTGCAAACATTTGCAGCAGTATTTTCTACAGTTACTGACACTACTCCACTGGCTGCAACGCATGTTCTGAGTCTGCAAAGGGGAATATTGTCTTTTCTCGAGAAGCAGAGAATATCACCAACAACCAACAATGAAGCAGTTAGCATCACACGTTACAGCGCAGGAAACCTAGGTTCAATTCCTGCTGCTGTCTGTAAGGAGTTTATCCATTCTCCCCGTGACTGCGTGGGTTTTTTCCACGTGGTATAGTTTCCTCCCACATCCCAAAGATGTACAGGTTAATGCTTTAATTGGTCACACGGGTGTAATTGTCACATTGAGCCAGAAGGGCCTTTTACAGTCCTGTATCTCTAAATAATGTTTTTAAATTGTCTTCTTATTTGATGATTCAGGGATCTGTTAAAATACCAACAATAATGAGATGAGCAGCAGAGTCACCGAATCTTAAAACCCCTGGGAGGCTTATGATTACAACTACAGTATAGACATTTTAGCAGCACTTCTAATGAGGCATCCTAAACAAACATTTCACTGGCAACATGAAATACTGCTGCAGCATGGAATCTGTAATTAATGAAACATGAATTTTTCAACTGAACAACAACTGGGGAAGTCTCAATATCAAAGATAAATTAACAACTAATGAAACGAAGAGAGGTCTGTTGTGAAGGAGAACAAATTTGGCTAAGTGCCCTG
Source organism: Mobula birostris (assembly GCF_030028105.1). Classification (NCBI taxonomy): domain Eukaryota; kingdom Metazoa; phylum Chordata; class Chondrichthyes; order Myliobatiformes; family Myliobatidae; genus Mobula; species Mobula birostris. The sequence continues at coordinate 43,164,050 of NC_092387.1, forward strand.
GAACAGAGACATGGAAGCCTTCATAAAAATTAAAATCGATTCTATCAAATGCATCAGCTTACTTCACTGAACTCTTCTGCTCTAATTATTTTTCCGTTTCTTTGTATGTAAGTGAGATTGAAATAGATCACAGGTGTGACGTGAAGGAACTCAACACTTCAGGTAATACAGCGGAAAATAATCTCTTCAATCGAGCCTGATGTAGAAAATAATAGTGAATCATATGTGACCACATAACAAATGAGGCTGTTAAAGTACGCTGCCACAATAGTGGCAGCAATAATAGTGTACTGATGAACAGTTTGGAGATAATTACAGTGCGCTAAAATAATAGGAAGATGTGGTAAGTCAGGGAACCTTGTGGAAAGTGCACCCAGCTGCAGCTTCTGACATTATGGAAACAAGGTTGCACAGTGGAGCACTTTAACTTCCACATTAATGATTGGAACTCCCTTAATCCGAGAGGTTTAGAAATGGGCAGGATTTCTTTAGTGCATCCAAGATGGGTTATTGAAACAGTATGTGGAGAATCCAACTGAAGGAAAATACAAAATATCTCATTGATTTGATTTGACACCAGCAACGCTTTTCACTCTCGTTCGATGTTCTGCTTTGCATTGAACAAATGAAGCTAATCTTTAATCTGATCTTTAAAAATATACTGGATTCTGATTTTGGGAAATGAGCCAGGTCAGGTGATGGATCTGATAGTGAGTCAGCATTTTGGGAGTAGTGAGCACAATTCATTATGTATTAAGATAGTTATGAGTAAGGATACAAACAGATCTTACTAATTTGGAGGAAGGCAAGTTACTCTAGGATAAGACGGGAGCTAAAGGGCATCAATGAGGAGTAGTTGCTGTCATAAAAGTCTATGCCTGACATGCAAGAATTGTTTAAAGACCTGCTGATTGTAGTTCAGAACTGGCATGTTCCAATAAAGAGTAAGGTAAAGGATGGCAAGGTAAGGGAACCTTGGATGACCCAAAAGGTCCTAAATTTAGTCAGGAAGGAAAATGAAGCATCAGAAGGTTTAGGAAGCTCTAATCAGACAGGACCCCTGTGGAATATAAAGATAGTAGGAAGGTGCTCAAGCAGGTGATTAGGAAGGCCAAAAGGAGCCATGTCCTTGGTAGGTAAGATCAAGGACAATCACAAGATATTTTATATTTATATTAAGAAAAGGAGGATAACTAAGGAGAGGGTAAATTCACTCAAGGATAAAGAAGGGAACAAGTTCCTGGAGTCAGAGTACAGGTCTGAGGTACTAAGTGAGTACTTTACGTCAGTATTTACCAAGGAGAAAGATTTGGAAGATAATGAAGGTATGACAGGCATACGAATGTTCTGGGACATTTTGAGATTAAAAAGGAGGTAGTGCGGGGTCTTCTGAAAAGCATTAATTTGGATAAGTCCCTCGGGTTGATGGCTTATATCCCAGAATATTGAAAGAAGCTGCTGAGGAGATTGCTAAGGCTTTGATAAAGATTTTCTGGTCCTCTCTAGCAACAGCTGACATCTCAGAGGAACGGAGAGTAGCAAACGTTGTGTCTTTGTTCAAGAAAGGAAATAAGGAGAATCCAGGAAATTATAGACCAGTGAACGTCTCATCAGTGAATGGGAAGCTATTGAAGAGGGTACTGAAGGATAGGATTTGTATAGATTTGAAAGATAGATCAGGGGAAGGCAGCAGCAGCCGAGTTCATGGCAACATGGGTGGCTCTGTGGCACAGGAGGGAAGGAAAAGGAGTGGGAGAGCTATAGTGATAGGGGATTTGATTGTAAGGGGAATAGATAGGCGCTTCTGCGGCTGCAAACGGGACTCCAGGAAGCTATGTTGCCTCCCTGGTGCAAGGGTCAAGAATGTCTCTGAGTGGCTGCAGGACATTCTGGAGTGGGAGGGTGAACAGCCAGTGGTCATGGTGCACACAGGTACCAACGATATAGGTAAAAAACGGGATGAGGTCCTACAAGGTGAATTTAGGGAGTTAGGAGATAAACTAAAAAGTAGGACCACAAAGGTAATAATCTCCGGATTACTACCAGTGCCACGTGCTAGTCAGAGTAGAAATAGGAGGATATTTCAGATTAATACGTGGCTTGAAAAATGGTGCAAGGGGGAGTGATTCAAATTTCTGGGGCATTGGAACCAGTTCTGGAGGAGGTGGGACCGGTACAAACAGGACGGTCTGCACCTGGGCTGGACTGGAACCAACATCCTAGGGGGAGCGTTTGCTACTGTTGTTCAGGAGGATTTAAACTAATGTGGCGGGGGATGGGAACAAGTGCAAAGAGACAGAGGGGTGTAAAATGACGGTAGAAGCAAAAAGTAGTAAGATGAAAAGTAAAAGTGGCAGGCAGCAAATCCAGGGCAAAAATCAAAAAAGGCCACTTTTCAACATAATTGTATAAGGGGTAAGAGTATTGTAAAAGCAAGCCTGAAGGCTTTGTGTGTCAGTGCAAGGAGCATTCGTAACAAGATGGATGAATTGAATGTGCAGATAGTTATTAATGAATATGATATAGTTGGGATCACAGAAACATGGTTCCAGGGTGACCAAGGATGAGAGCTCAACATTCAGGGATATTCAATATTCAGGAGGGATAGACATGAAAAAAAAGGAGGTGGGGTGGCATTGCTGGTTAGAGAGGAGATTAACGCAATAGAAAGGAAGGACATTAGCCGAGAGGATGTGGAATCGATATGGGTAGAGCTGCATAACACTAAGGGGCAGAAAACTCTGGTGGGAGTTGTGTACAGGCCACCTAACAGTAGTAGTGCGGTTGGGGATGGCATTAAACAGGAAATTAGAAATGCGTGCAATAAAGGAACAGCAGTTATAATGGGTGACTTCAATCTACATATAGATTGGGTGAACCAAATTGGTAAGGGTGCTGAGGAAGAGGATTTCTTGGAATGTATGCGGGATAGTTTTCTGAACCAATATGTCGAGGAACCAACAAGACAGCGGGCCATTCTAGACTGGGTATTGAGCAATGAGGAAGGGTTTATTAGCAATCTTGTCATGCGAGACCCCTTGGGTAAGAGTGACCATAATATGGTGGAATTCTTCATTAAGATGGAGAGTGATATAGTTAATTCAGTAACAAAGGTTCTGAACTTAAAGAGGGGTAACTGTGAAGGTATGAGACGTGAATTAGCTAAGACAGACTGGCAAGTGATACTTAAAGGGTTGACGGTGGATATGCAATGGCAAGCATTTAAAGATTGCATGGATGAACTACAACAATTGTTCATCCCAGTTTGACAAAAGAATAAACCAGGGAAGGTAGTGCACCCGTGGCTGACAAAGGAAATTAGGGATAGTATCAATTCCAAAGAAGAAACATACAAATTAGCCAGAAAAAGCAGCACAACTGAGGACTGGGAGAAACTCAGAGTCCAGCAGAGGAGGACAAAGGGTTTAGTTAGGAAAGGGCGAAAAGATTATGAGAGAAAGCTGGCAGGGAACATAAAAACTGACTGTAAAAACGCAAACATGAGGAATTCTCCAGATGCTGGAAATTCAAGCAACACACATCAAAGTTGCTGGTGAACGCAGCAGGCCAGACAGCATCTCTAGGAAGAGGTACAGTTGACATTCCAGGCCAAGACCCCTCGTCAGGACTAACTGAAGGAAGAGCTAGTAAGAGATTTGAAAGTGGGAGGGGGAGGGGGAGATCCAAAATGATAGGAGAAGACAGGAGGGGGAGGGATGGAGCCAAGAGCTGGACAGGTGATTGGCAAAAGGAATATGAGAGGATCATGGCCCAGGGGGAAGGAAAAGGGGGAGGGGGGGAAAAACCCAGAGGATGGGCAAGGGGTATAGTCAGAGGGACAGAGGGAGAAAAAGGAGAAAGAGACAAAGAATGTGTGTATATAAATAAATAACGGATGGGGTACGAGGGGGAGGTGGGGCATTAGGGGAAGTTAGAGAAGTCAATGTTCATGCCAACAGGTTGGAGGCTACCCAGATGGAATATAAGGTGTTGTTCCTCCAACCTCAGTGTGGCTTCATCTTTACAGTAGAGGAGGCCGTGTATAGACATGTCAGAATGGGAATGGAATGTATGTAAGGGGGTTTCGTCTTTTATGTTACTGCGTAGGCTAATTAAAATGGCTTCTTTGTTATGTTATACTTGGGAATGCTTCTTTGTTATGTTAAACTCTGAGAAAGTTCTTGTGCTAGCAGCTGGTTTTGGGTTAGACTATGATAAGAAGTTGTTACGAACCAATCGGGATAGTTGTTATGTTTTTGGTGTATCTGAAGATATTGTATGCGTAGGGTTTTGGGGGAGAAGGTGAGAGAGAGAGACAGAGGATGGACCCAGGTGCTTTGAGTCCGCTAACGGGGTAAGACCCCGAGCGAGGCATTCAGCGAGAAGAGGAGATGGAGACGGACTCATGTGGAGCGTCTGGTTGACCACCGTTGTTGGTCCCAGGCGGCCGGTCGAGGTGGTCCAAGGGGTCGCAGGGTGAAGAAGAAGGGTCCCTGAGCTCCAACTGTTTGTGCACGAAGAGATTGAACTTTGATAAGTGTGGTGCCTTTTACCTTCCTTTTATATTTTATCTCTATTAATTATATAGTTCCAGTAATATCTATAAACTGTAAATCATTTAATCGTATCTGGTGTATTGTCTGTTATTTGGGCGGGGTGGGGTACATCACACAGCATCCACACAAACTAATTACCCAGGTTGGCGGGGCCGAGGCTGTTTCCCTAGATGACAGCGAGCCGAGCGATCCTGAGGCTGGCCGGGGGGCTACATGTAGAATTAAAATGTGTGGCCACTGGGAGATCCTGCTTGCTCTGGCGGACAGAGCGTAGGTGTTCAGCAAATCGTGAATTGATGCATCAGCAAGGGAGATAAGGCTGAGTACAGGGCTATGGTAGGAAACTTTGTCAGATGGTGTGAGCAGAATTATCTGCAGCTTAATGTGAAAAAGACTAAGGAGCTGGTGGTAGACCTGAGGAGGGCTAAGGTACCGGTGACCCCTGTTTCCATCCAGGGGGTCAGTGTGGACATGGTGGAGGATTACAAATACCTGGGGATACGAATTGACAATAAACTGGACTGGTCAAAGAACACGAGGCTGTCTACAAGAAGGGTCAGAGCTGTCTCTATTTCCTGAGGAGACTGAGGTCCTTTATCATCTGCCGGACGATGCTGAGGATGTCCTACGAGTCTGTGGTGGCCAGTGTGATCATGTTTGCTGTTGTGTGCTGGGGCAGCAGGCTGAGGGTAGCAGACACCAACAGAATCAACAAACTCATTCGTAAGGCCAGTGATATTGTGGGGATGGAACTGGACTCTCTGACAGTGGTGTCTGAAAAGAGGAAGCTGTCCAAGTTGCATGCCATCTTGGACAATGTCTCCCATCCACTACATAATGTATTGGTTGGCCACAGGAGTACATTCAGCCAGAGGCTCATTCCACCGAGATGCAACACAGAGCGTCATAGGAAGTCATTCCTGCCTGTGGCCATCAAACCTTACAACTCCTCCCTTGGAGGGTCAGACACCCTGAGCCAATAGGCTGGTCCTGGACTTATTTCCTGGCATAATTTACATATTACTATTTAACTACTTATGGTTTTATTACTATTTAATTATTTATGGTGCAACTGTAACGAAAACCAATTTCCCCCAGGATCAATAAAGTATGACTATGACTATGACTAAAGCACACGGTATTTGGGGGTATGATATTGATGTGGATAGAGAATTGGTTGGCAGACAGGAAGCAAAGAGTGGGAATAAATGGGACCTTTTCAGAATGGCAGACGATGACTAGTGGGGTACCGCAAGGCTCAGTGCTGGGACCCCAGTTGTTTACAATATATATTAGTAACTTAGACGAGGGAATTAAATGCAACATCTCCAAGTTTGCGGATGACACAAATCTAGGCGGCAGTGTTAGCTGTGAGGAGGATGCTAAGAGGATGCAGGGTGACTTGGATAGGTTAGGTGAGTGGACAAATTCATGGCAGATGCAATATAATGTGGATAAATGTGAGGTTATCCACTTTGGTGGCAAGAACAGGAAAACAGATTATTATCTGAATGTTGGCTGATTAGGAAAAGGAGAGGTGCAACGAGACCTGGGTGTCATTGTACACCAGTCATTGAAAGTGGGCATGCAGGTACAGCAGGCAGTGAAAAAGGCGAATGGTATGCTTGCATTCATAGCAAGAGGATTCGAGGACAGGAGCAGGGAGGTACTATTGCAGTTGTACAAGGCCTTGGTGAGACCACACCTGGAGTATTGTGTGCAGTTTTGGTCCCCTAATCTGAGGAAAGACATTCTTGCCAGTACAAAGAAGGTGTACCAGATTGATTCCTGGGATGGCAGGACTTTCATATGATGAAAGATTGGATCGACTAGGTTTATACTCTCTGCAATTTAGAAGATTGAGGTGGGATCTGATTGGAATATATAAAGTTCTAAAGGGATTGGACAGGGTAGATGCAGGAAGATTGTTCCCGATGTTGGGGAAGTCCAGAAGGAGGGGTCACAGTTTGAGGATAAAGGGGAAGCCTTTTAGGACCGAGATGAGGTAAAACTTCCTCACACAGAGAGTGGTGAATCTGTGGAATTCTCTGCAACAAGAAACAGTTGAAGCCAGTTCACTGGCTATATTTAAGAGGGAGTTAGATATGGCCCTTGTGGCTAAAGGGATCAGGGGGTATGGAGAGAAGGCAGGTAGAGGGTTCTAAGTTGGATGATCAGCCATGATCGTGCTGAATGGTGGTGCAGGCTCGAAGGGCCGAATGGCCTACTCCTGCACCTATTTTCTATGTTTCTATGTTTCTCTGAAAGGCATGATCTGTTTGTTGTCAGTCAGCAAGGCTTTGTGTGTGGTAGGTCACGCCTTACAAACTTGTTCGAGGTTTTTGTGGAGGTTGTGAAGGAGCTTGATGAGAGTAAGACAGTGGATGTTATCTACGTGGACTTCAGTAAGAACATTGATAAGGTCCTTCATGGTAGGATGACTGAAAACAGAAAGATTCATGGATCCATGGTAAATTGCAAGTTTGTCTTCAAGATTCAAGATTGGTTATTGTCATTCTTAAGTACATGAGTGCAAATGATTGTTACTCCAGATCCAAAACAGCACAAAAAGCATAATAAACATAAAGAATACAATAAAAATGCATATAAATATAAAAGCAATCCTATAAAACATAATCTTCAAGTAAGCATTATATTTATTGACTGATGGTGTGTATGCAAAGTGACGCTAGTTGATGGTGGTGGGGGAGACTGGAGGGTGGAGGTGTTGATGAGCCTAACTTTTTTTGAGTCCAGTGGTTCTGGTATGGATGTTGTGTAGCTTCTTCCCTTATGGGACCCCATAGAAACCAGAGAGTAGGAGTGGAAAGCTGTTATTCTGGCTGGTGATCTGTGACCAGTAGTGTTCCTCAAGGATCGGTGCTAGACCTCTGTTGTCTCTGATATATATCAATGATTTAGATGAAAATGTAGATGGGGTAAGCAAATTTGCAGGTGAAACCAAGATTGGTGGAGATGCAGACAGGGTAAAGGTCTATCAAAGAATCAAGCTTCATATAAGTATGGAAAGAGAAGAGGTAAATTGAGTTTAAACCGTGCAAGTGTTAGGTATTGTATTTGGGTAGGTCAAATAAAAGAAAACAGCTTCATAGCATGGAAGTACAGAGGGAAATTGGGGTTCAGATCCATAGTTCACTGTAAGTGGATAAGATGGTAAAGAAGGCATCTGGCATACTTGCATTCATCAGAAGGGATGTTGAGTATAAGAGTTAGATAGTCATGTCACAGCTATATAAAACTTTAATCAGGGTGTACTTGGAGTATTGTGTGCATTATTAGTCACCCCATTAAAGGAAGAATATGGAGAATATGAAGAGAACGCAGAAGTGATTTACCAGAATGCTGCCTGCATTACAGAGATTGAACTATAAAGAAAGTTTGAATAGACTTGGATTGTTATCCTTCAGGCATCAGAGACTGAGGCCAGAGCTGATAGAAGTTTTTAAAATTATGAAAGGCATAGAAAAGGTAGACAATCAGAATCTTCTCCCCAGGGTAGAAATGTCAAACACCAGAGGACATGTTTTTATGGTCCGAGAGGGGAAGTTTAAATGCAAAATGAAAGCTATTTTTTCCATCTGGTGAGAGGTAGGTGCCTGAAATAGATGAGACCATAAGACATAAGAGCAGAATTAGGCCATTTTGCCCATCAAGTCTGTTCCGCCATTTCATTATGGCTGATCCAATTTTCCTCTCAGCTCCAATCTCCTTCCTTCTCCCCATAACACTTCATGCCCTGACCAATCAAGAACCTATCAACCTCTGCCTTAAATGTACATAAAGACTTGGCCTCCACAGCTGTCTGTGGCAAAGAATTCCACAGATTTATGACTCTCAGGCTAAAGAAATTCCTCCCCATCTCGGTTCTAAAAGGGCACCCCTCTATTCTGAAACTTTGTCCGCTGATCTTAGAACCTCTCACCATAGGAATCATCCACTCCACATCCATTCTATCAAAGCCTTTCACGATTCAATAGGTCACCCCTCATTCTTCTGAATTCTAGTGAATATAGGCCCAGTGTCATCAAATCCTTGTCAAAGGACAAGCCATTCAATCCTGGAATCATTTTCGTGAACCTTCTTTGAACCCGCTCCAGTTTCAACATATCCTTTCTAAAATAAAGGGCCCAAAACTGCCCACAAGACTTCAAGCAAGGCTTCACCAGTGCTTTATAAATTCTTAACATTACATCATTGCTTTTGTGTTCTAGTCCTCTTGAAATGAATGCCAACATGACATTTGTCTTCCTTACCACGGACTCAACCAGCAAATTAACCTTTAACGAAATCTATACCGGGACTCCCAAATCCAATTGCATCTCAGATTTTTGTATTTTCTCCCCATTTAGAAAATAGTCAACTCTTTCAGTTCTTCTATCAAAGAGCATGACCATATACTTCCCAACACTGTATTCCAACTGCCATTTCCTTGCCTATTCTCCTAATCTGTCTAAGTCTTTCTGTAGGCTCTCTACATCCTCAAAACTACCTGTCCCTCCACCTCTCTTCATTTTGTCTGCAAACATTGCAAGAAAGCAATCAATTCTGTCATCCAAATCATTGACATATAACATAAAAAGAATCAGTCCTAACACAGACCCCTGTGGAACTCTAGTCACCGGCAGCCAACCGGAAAAGACTCCCTTTATTCCCAATCATTATCTTCTGCCAATCAGCCACTGCTCTATCCATGCTAGAACCCTTCCTGTAATATCATGGGCTCGTAGTTTGTTAAGCAGCCTTATGTGTGGCATTTTGTCAAAGGCCTTCTGAAAATCCAAGTACACAATATCAACCAATTCAACCTTTATCTATCCTGCTTGTTATTTCAACAGATTTGTCAGGTAAGATTTTCCCTTGAGGAAACACTATGCTGACTACGACCTATTCTATCATGTACCTCCGAGTACCCTGAGACCTCGTCCTTAATAATTGACTCCAACATCTTCCCAACCACTGAGGTCACAATAACTGGCCAATAGTTTCCTTCCTTGAAGAGTGGAGTGACATTTGCAATTTTCCAGTCTTCCGGAACCATTCCAGAATCTAGTGATTCATGAAAGATCATTATAAGTGCCTCCAGGATCTCTTCAGCTACCTCTTTCAGAACTCTGAGGTGTACACCATCTGGTGCAAGTGATTTATCTACCTTCAGATCTTTCAGCTTCCCAAGAACTTTCTCCCTAGTTGCGGTAACTTCACACACTTCATGCCCTCTAATACCTGATGCTTCCATCATACTGCTAGTGATTTCCACAGTGAAGACTGATGTAAAATACGCTTATTCTCCGTAACTTCCGCCACCTCCAACGGAATCCCACCACTAAGCACATCTTTCCCTCCCCCCACTCTCTCTGCATTCCGCAGGGATCGCTCCCTACGCAACTCCCTTGTCCATTCGTTTCCCCCCCCCCATCCCTCCCCACTGATCTCCCTCCTGGCACTTATCCGTGTAAGCGGAACAAGTGCTACACATGCCCTTACACTTCTTCCCTTACTACCATTCAGGGCCCCAAACAGTCCTTCCAGGTGAGGCAACACTTCACCTGTGAGTCGACTGGGGTGATATACTGCATCCGGTGCTCCCGATGTGGCCTTTTATATATTGGCGAGACCCGACGCAGACTGGGAGACCGCTTTGCTGAACATCTACACTCTGTCCGCCAGAGAAAGCAGGATCTCCCAGTGGCCACACATTTTAATTCCACATCCCATTCCCATTCTGACATGTCCATCCACGGCCTCCTCTACTGTAAAGATGAAGCCACACTCAGGTTGGAGGAACAACACCTTATATTCCGTCTGGGTAGCCTCCAACCTGATGGCATGAACATCGACTTCTCTAACTTCCGCTAAGTCCCCACCTCCCCCTCGTACCCCATCTGTTACTTATTTTTATGCACACATTCTTTCTCTCACTCTCCTTTTTCTCCCTCTGTCCCTCTGAATATACCTCTTGCCCATCCTCTGGGTCCCCCCCCCCCGTCTTTCTTCCCGGACCTCCTGTGCCATTATCCTCTCGTATCCCCTTTTGCCTATCACCTGTCCAGCTCTTGGCTCCATCCCTCCCCTTCCTGTCTTCTCCTATCATTTTGGATCTCCCCCTCCCCCTCCAACTTTCAAATCCCTTACTCACTCTTCCTTCAGTTAGTCCTGACGAAGTGTCTCGGCCTGAAACGTCGACTGCACCTCTTCCTACAGATATGCTGCCTGGCCTGCTGCATTCACCAGCAACTTTGATGTGTGTTGTAAAATACATATTCAGCTCATCCACCATTTCTTTGTTCCCTATTACTACCTCTCCAGCGTTATTTTCCAGTGGTCTGATATCCACTCTCACTTCTCTTTTACACTTTATGTATCTGAAGAAACTTTTAATATTCTACATAGAAACATAGAAAACCCTCAGCACAATACAGGTCCTTTGGCCCACAATGCTGTGTCAAACATGTACTTACTTTAGAAATTACCTAGGGTTACCCATAGCCTTCTATTTTTCTAAGCTCTGTGTACCTATCCAGGAGTCTCTTAAAAGACTCTGTCGTGTCTGCCTCCACCACCATTGCCAGCAGCCCATTCCATGCACTCACCACTCTCTGTGTAAAAAACTTACCCCTGACATCTCCTCTGTACCTACTTCTAAGCATCTTAAAACTCTGCTCTCTCGTGCTAGCCATTTCAGCCCTGGGAAGAAGCCTCTGACTATCCACACAATCAATGCCTCTCATCATCTTGTACACTCTCATCCTCCGTCGCTCCAAGGAGAAAAAGCCAAGTTCACTCAACCTATTCTCATAAGGCATGATACTTGTAAATCTCCTCTCCACCCTTTCTATAGTTTCTACATCCTTCCTGTAGCGAGGTAAATAGAACTGAGCGCAGTACTCCAAGTGGAGGTTGACCAGGGTCATATATAGCTGTAACATTACCTCTCAGCTCTTAAACCGAATCCCATGGTTGATGAAGGCCAATGCACTGTATGCCTTCTTAACCACAGACTCAACCTTTGCAGCAGGTAAAGAGAAAAATATTCTCTTTAATATTATTGGCTAGCTCACTTTTGTATTCCATCTTTCCCTTCTTCATGACTTTTTTAGTTACCTTCTGTTGATTTTTAAACGCTTCCCAATCCTCTAACTTTCCACTAATCTTTGCTCTATTATATGCCCTGTCTTTGGCTTTTATGTTGGCCTTGACTTCTCTTGTGAGCCACAGATGTGTCATCTTCCCTTTAGAATACCTCTTCATTTTTGGGATGTATATATCATGTGCCTTCCAAGTTGCTTCCAGAAATTCCAGTGTTCTTTTCCAGTCAATTCTTGCCAACTCCTCTCTCATACCTCTGTAATTCCCTTTATTCCACTGTAATACTGATACTTTAGCTTCTCCTTCTAAAATTTCAGGGTGAATTTGATCATATTATGATCACTTGCCCCTAAGGTTTCTTTTATATTAAGCTCTCTAATCAGTCAATTCTGGCTCATTGCATAACACCCAATGGAGAATAGCTGATTCTCTAATGGGGTCAACCATGAGATGCTTTAAAAAGCCATCTCATAGGCATTCTAGAAACTCCCCCTCCTGTAATCCAGCACCAACCGGACTGTTTTGGCATGCATTTTCCATCTGCTGTTGTAATTTGTAGGCCACATCCTCACTACTGTTTGCGGATCTGTTTACGTTTCCCATCAGTGTCTTTTTATCTTTACAGTTCCTTAGCTCCATCCACAATGATTCAACACCTTCCAACCCTATATCACCTCTTTCTAATGATTTCATTTAATATTTTACCAACAGAGCAACACCGCCCCCTCTGCCTTCTTGCCTATCCTTTTGATACAATGTGTATCCTTGGATATTAAGCTCCCAGCTATAATCTTTAAGCCATGATTCAGTGATGCCTACAACATCATACCTGCCAACCTGTAAGTGTGCTACAATTCCCTCTACCTTTTTCCGTATACTGTGCACAATAAAATACAACACCTTCAGTTCTGCGTTCCCCCTTATCGGATTTTGTCTGCCTTTTATGTTGCTACTCATCCTGCTGACTGAAATTTTGCCCTATCGATAGCCTCTCCTCATTATTCATTGCCTCTGTTTCTAAACCAGCGACCTCATCTTCAGCACTATTATCCACCGTTCCTACAATATTTCTTGCATTGGCAGCTCAGGACACTAGTCGCACCATGCTCAGTCTTTACCAGGGGTAGTAGTGGAATCAGGCAGTTTGATGGAGTTTAAGAGATTTTTAGACATGTGAATATGAAGGGATTGGAGGATCTGTGAAAAAGAGCGCAGTCGATATTTCGGGCCAAGACCATTCGGCAGTACGGGAGAAAAAAAGCTGAGGAGTAGTTTCAAGGTGATAGGTGAAACCTTTTCTTTCTTCTATGGCCTTCTGCCTCTTTCACCAATCAACCTCCCAGCTCTTTACTTCATCCCTACCACTTCAGGTTTCACCTGTCACCTTGTGTTTCTCTCTCCCTTCCCCCCAACTTTTAAATCAACTGTACTCTTTTCCGCAGATGCTGCCTGGCCTGCTGAGTTTCTCCAGTGTTTTGACTCTGTTGCTTGGATTTCCAGTATCTGGAGATTTTCTCTTGTCTGTGGAAGGATTGGAGGATATAGGTGAAACACAGGAGGAAGATGTTTAGCATAAGTTGGCATCAAGATCGTAACATTGTGGACTGAATAGCCTGTCTAGTGCTGTACTGTGATTAAAATATTGCAGTGTTTTGCCACAACAGTTAAGGGAATTTTACAGTGTGCTGATGTACAATAATGGAGATATTAGAGTGTGAGGAAATTGATAAATTGGAAAATTGGTTTATTATTATCGCATGTACCAAGGTGCAGTGAAAAACTCTGTTTGGCATGACATCCATACAGATCATTTCATTACAACAGTGAACTGAGGTAGCACACGGGAAATGAAAACAGAATACAGAATCATCAGCAAGAGAAAATCTGCAAATGATGGAAATCCAAGCCACACACACACACACACACACAATGCTGGGGGGACTCAGCCTCTATGGAAAGGAGTAAACAGTCAACATTTCGGGCCGAAACCCTTCATCAGGACTGGAGAAAAAAAGATGAGGAGTCAGAGTAAGAAGGTGGGGGGAGGGGAGGAAGAAACACAAGGTGATAAGTGAGACCAGGAGGGGTTGGGGGGGTAAAGTAAAGAGCTGGGAAGTTGATTGGTGAAAGAGAGTCAGGGCTGGAGAAGGCAGAATCTGATAGGAGAGGGCAAAAGGCTATCGAAGAAAGAAAAAGGGAGGAGCACCAGAGGGAGGTGATTGGCAGGCAAGGAGATAAGGTGAGGAAGGGAAATGAGAATGGGGAATGGTGAAGGAGAAGGTGGGGTGGGGGACTACAGGAAGTTCGAGAAATCGATGTTCAACCCGAATGTGACCTCATCATGACAGTAGAGGAGGTCATGTACTGACATGTCAGAATAGGAATGGGAAGTGAAATTAAAATGGGTGCCCACTGGGAGATCTCACTTTTTCTGGCACTTGGCAAAGTGGTTTCCCAATCTTCGTCAGGTCTCACCGATATACAGGAGGCCACACCAGGAGCACCAGATACAATAGATGACCCCCAAGAGACTCACAGGTGAAGTGTCGCCTCACCTGGAAGGTCTGTTTGGGGCCCTGAATTGTAGTGAGTGAGGAGGTATAGAGCAGGTGTAACACTCATTCAGCTTGCAAGGATAAGTGCCAGGAGGGAGGTCAATGGGGAGGGACGATTAGACAAGGGAGTTGCATAGGCAGCTATCCCCACAGAAAGCAGAATATGGTGGGGGGGAAGGAAAGATGTAAAGATGTGCTTGGTGGTTCGATCCATTGGAGGTGGCAGAAATTACAGAGAATTATGTGCTGGACGTGGAGGCTGGTGCTATGGTAGGTGAGGACCAGAGGAACCCTACCCCTGGTGGGGTGATGGGAGTATGGGGTGAGGGCAGGCGTGAATGAAATGGAAGAGATGTGGTTGAGTGCAACGCGGATGGTGGAAGAAGGGGATCTTCTTTCTTTGAAAAAGGAGGACATCTCCTTAGTTGTGGAATGAAAAGCCTCATCCTGAGAACAGATACAGTGGAGATGGAGGAACTGAGAGGAGGGGATGTTATTTTTACATTTAACAGGTGAGAAAACATATAGTCCAGGTAGCTGTGAGAATCAGTGGGTTTATAATAGACATCAGTAGATAAGCTGTCTCCCGAGATAGAGAGAGATTGAGAAAGAGGAGGGAGGTGCCAGAAATGGACCGGATAAATTTGAGGGCACGGTGGAAGTTGGAGGTAATGAGCTCTGCATGGGTACAGGAAGCAGCACCAATGCAGCAGTGTAGGAAAAGCTGGGGAGTGATGCCAGTGCAGTCTTGGAGCATAGACTGTTCTACATAACTGACAAACAGGCAGGTATAAATGGACCCATGCGAGTGCCCATGGCTACATGTTTTGCATGACGGAAGTGGGAGGAGCCAAAGGAGAAATTATTGAGAGTGAGGACAAGTTCCGCCAGACAGAGGAGAGTGGGTGGAGGACGGGAACTGGTTGGGTCTGGTGTCCGGAAAGACATGGAGAACTTTGAGGCCTTTCCTGGTGGGTGATGGAGGTGTATAGGGACTGGATATCCACAGTGAAAATAAGATGACCGGGGCCAGGGAACTTGAAATCATTGAACAGATCAAGAGCATCTGAAGTGTCACGGATGTAGATAGGAGGGGACTGAACCAGGGGAGATAAAACTGACTCAAGGTGTACAGATATAAGTTCAGTGGAGCAAAAACAAGCAGAAACAAAAGGGACTGATAGGTTTGTGGATCTTAGGAAGTAGGGGGACAAAGGTGAGGCTCCAACCTCCCCCTCTCTGAGGCAGAACGTTCCGTCCTTAGTAAGGGCCTCACCTTTGTCCCTCTGCACCCACACCTCAGTGAGTTCTGCGCCCAACATTACACTCTCTTCTTTTACTGTCTCTGTCTCTAGTCCTACTTCTTTGGCAAGGACTTTCCACCCTGCACCGTTGACCCCTTCTCCCAACTTCAACCCTCCTCTTCTTCCAGGACACTCCACTCTGGTCTTCTGCCTGCACTGGATCTTTACATTGCTAACTGCTGACAGTGTCACAGTGGGGGGCACTGGGAGCAAGGGTGGACCCAAATGCAAGACACATCTTGTGAGGTTAATTAAATTTAGTTTATTGTTTGATACCAGGAGAGCAAGGCAGGCGCAGGAATAGCGAACTGGACAAGGACTCAGGACTACAACTAGGCTGGGACCAAGGGTCTGGGCTAGGACTCCGAATCAGATCCCAGAACTAGAGGCGACTTGAAGAGGCTTCGCTATGGACTCCGAGCCAGAGACTGGGCAAGGACCCAGTACCTGGGTCTTGCCTCGGGCTCGGACCCCAGAACCAGGCGTGGACATGACATGGGCTAGGGGGAGGAGGAACATGGAAAAACAGAGCCTCAGTCTTGGGAGAGCAGGTACATGGAACCATGGACACATACACGGAACACAGCGTTGGGACCCCTCCTTGGGAACAGCACAGAGGGCCGGGACTCATGACCCCCCATGGGGCAACAGCAAGACGGCCTGACTTACCCCACGGAGGCGAGGACAAGACAAAACACGACATGACCTCCCACAGGGCAACGGCAAGATGGCCAGACTTATCCCACGGAGGCGAGGACAAGACAAGACAAGACATGATCCCCCACGGGGCAACAGCAAGACGGCCTGACTTACACCACGGAGGTGAGGACAAGACAAGACCAGCATGAAAGAACACCAGACAGTACCTATCTAGCTCCGGCGATAGAACTCGACAGAGGTGCAGGCGAGGGCTGCAGACGAGGGCTAGAGGCGAGAGAGGCAGAGAAGGGATTCAGACAGGGGGGTAGGACAGGAATCCCAGACCACGAGGGACAGGACTTGACTCGGTACTTGGATGCTGCCAAGGCCAGGACTCGACTCGGAACTTGGATGCCACTAGGACCAGGACTTGACTTGGTACCTGGATGCCCCCGGAGCCAGGACTTGACTTGGAGCCTCCGGGTAGCGGCGAGCTCTCGACTCAGCCCGGGAACAGTAGACAGCGGTTCTTGATTCCCTCCGGCGGGTTACCTGACGGACCCACCTCGGTGAGGAAACTTTGCAGGCTCGCTTTGGCAAGGTAACTTGACAGGGGTGCTCTGGTGAGGAAAGGCGAATTACCGGCACTCGCTTTGGGTGGAGACTAGGCTTACTCTGGCCAGATGACATTGACACGCCGTATCTTTGGTGACTTTACAGACATTCTCGCGCCAAATGGCTGAAAGCCAGAGACTATAAACTACCGGTTCAGCCGAGAGTTAATTGCCTCCAATCACCAAGGCCAAGGGACACAGGAAAACAGGGAACCAAAGGGAAACAGGGAGTCAACGGTCCGGATCGTAACGTAAACAAGTAAATTTAAAGGGACCCCAATCCGGACCATGACAGACGGGACATCAACCATCTTGATTTCACCACTCTTTTCCCCAATTCCAACATCACTGCATTCCAAACACTCTGCTCTCCACTCTCTCTTCACCAATCCTAACCTCACCATCAAACCGCAGATAAGGGGGAGTGCTATAGTAGTCTTAGCCTTGCTGAAGCTCGTCCACAACTGTCAGACACCTCCTCTTACTTATCCCTCAGACAGGACCCCACTAAGGAGCGCCAGGCCATTGCCTCCCACATCTTATTAGCTCTGGGGATCTCCCATCCATTGCCACCAACCTCATGGTTCTCACACCCAGCACCTCCCATTTCTACCTCCTGCTCAAGATCCACAAACCTTCCTGTCCAAGTTATCCCATTGTTCTTCCTTGTTTGCCTCTATTCAGTACCCCAAACAGTCCCTCCAGGTGAGGCGACACTTCACCTGTGAGTCTGTTGGGGATCATTTACTGTATCCGGTGCTCCTGGTGTTGCCTCCTGTATATCAGTGAGACCCAACGTAGATTGGCAGACTGCTTCGCCAAGCATCAGAAAAAGTGAGATCTCCCAGTGGCCACCCATTTTAATTCCACTTCCCATTCCTACTCGGACATGTCAGTCTATGACCTCCTCTGCTGTCACAATGAGCCCACACTCAGGTTGAACGTAGATTTCTGAACTTTTGGTAATGCCCGCCCCTCTCTCCTTCACCATTTCCCTTTTTCATCTCATCTCCTTACCTGCCTATCACCTCCCTCTGGTGCTCCTCCTCATTTTCTTTCTTCCATGGTCTTCTGTCCTCTCCAATCAGATTCCCCTTCTCCAGCCCTGTATCTCTTTCACCAAGCAACTTCCCAGCTTTTTACTTCACCCCTCCCCTCACTCGGTTTCACCTATGACCTTGTGTTTCTCACCCCCTCCCCCCACCATCTTACTGTGACTCCTCATGTTTTTTTCTCCAGTCCTGATGAAGGACCCCGGCTGAAAACATCGACTGTTTACTCGTTTCCATAGATACTGCCAGACCTACTGAGTTCCTTCAGCATTGTATGTGAGAATGCAGAATGAAGTGTTAATGCAGCAGAGATGGGTAACAAGGTATAAGCCTATAGCAAGGTAGATAGTGAAGTGTAGAGTCCATCTTTCAGTGTGTGGGTACCATTCAATAGCCCTGTAGCAGACGGATCGAAGCTGTCCCTGAGTGTGGTAAATTATATTGATGAATATATTACAGCATGCCAATGCAGAGTAACAGAGGAATTACAGTGAAACTCCGATCATTAATGAATAGCTGACACTTTGGGTCGAGCCTTCATCTGGACCGGAAGGTGGAGGAGAGAGACCTAGTATAAAAGGTGAAAGGAAAGGGTGGAACTAGATCTGGCAAGTGACAGATGGATCCAGGTGAGGATGGTGGGAGTTGTGATAGACAGATTGTGGAGAGGAAAGCAGAAATAGTGATAGAGGCTGGGAGCTAATGTGTGGGATTAACAGAGAGCTGGAGATGATAGAATTTGGTACGAAAGGAAGGTGGATAATGGAGTAAAGGGAAGGAGATGGGAAGGGTGGATAGGAATAGTAGAGGAAGGGAACCAATTGAGGAGTATATGGGTGATGGGAAGATGGAGTGAGTAGAGGTGAGGTAAGAGTCAGAGTGATGGGGGCTAAGCAGTTGATGAACAGAGAGAAAAGAGACAGAGGAGGAGCACATTACCAGAAGCAGGAGAATTTAATATAACCACTACACCTTCCCTTCACATTTTCATGCTGGCTATCTTCCCTCTGTCTTCATCCAGATGAAGGGTCTCTACCCAAAATGCAAACTGTATACATTTCCCTTCATAGCCATCGAGATCCCCCAGCTGTTTCAGATTCCAGCGTCTGCAGTCTCTTGTGTCTCCATTAATTGTAGTGATTGGGGATATTGCAGTGTGCTGACGAACAGTGATGAGGATATTACAGTGAGCTGACACCTACAGTAATAAAAGTATTAAGGTATGCTGAAACAACAGTGAGGAAAGTATTGCAGTACCTCGGCAACATCAGTGATAAGGACATTGCAGTCTGCTGCCACTGGCAATTTTATTGTCTGTTGCAACAGTATTAATGGAAATAGTGAAATCAGCTTTTTGACTCATTCACTGAAGCACATGACAGGACAGGTCTCACACTCAACACAACGATAGGAAAATCAATGTGTTCTGAAACACAGAGTTGCAGATTGTAACAGTGCAGTAACACACAGTTATGATATTACTGTGAACCACAAGAAGATATTGCAGTGAGTTTCACCGTAGTAATAATGGGGATATAACATTGTGAGGAAAATCGTATTAAGGGTATTATTGCAATCAAGATATTACAGTGCACTGCTCAACTCAGAAAGGGATAACACAATACAGCAAAAATGAATGGAGATATATAAGATCTGCCACCACTCTGCTCAAGATCTTGGGGATATTTCAGATTTCTGAAACAATAGTAATGGAAATATTACAGTCCGCTGAAAAAACAATGACGGAGGTGATACCGAACTCTGACATAACCGTGATGGGCATAGTCATGTACGGAAAGATCAGTCAGAAAGATATGACAGCTATGGTGAGTGTTATAGTCATCTGTATGCAGGCACAGCTGTGAAAGGGATAATGTAGTGTGCATCACCAAAGGTGTGGAGATACTGCAGTGTGCTGAAACAATGGTGGTGGATTTACTACAGCGAGCCACGACACATGTGGAGACACAACAACATGACGAAATGATGCGGATGAAAATACCACAATATGATCCCACAGAAATAAGGGAAACGTTAAAGTGTAGTGAAAACCAGCAATAGATATCTCACTGTGAACTGCCTGAAAAAGTGATGAGATATTAGAAGCATAGAAAATAGAACCAGTCACAGAGAAAATGCAGCACAGACAGACAATAAGGAAAATGGCTATAGCAAGGTAGATAGCGAATCTTATAATTTTAGATTATTAGATTATTCCTCACTGCGCCTTGTAGCATATCAGGTGGAAATCTTGCCATTTCTTTGGCATTTCATCTATTTTTTATGAGGCCGAGTTGCTAGCTCAATGCTTGACCTAGCACGGATGGAAAGCGTGCAAGGTGCCGGCCGGATTTGAGACTAGGACCACTCCCCTCGAAGTCTCATGCTGATGCCAGCTGTTCTTTTTGGAATCAAGAAATATATTAACTCCTTCTTGTCACATTATTAAGTTAACAATGCCTTCTGGGATAGAGAAGTCTACAGGTTTATGGTGAACAACTTCCTCCTGATCTTGATTCTAAACCACATAGCCCATATCCTGAGCCTGTGACCACTTTTCATAGACTCTCTTGTCATTGACAACATCCTCCCTGTAACTCATTTATCTGCTCCAGTTAGAAATTGATTAACTTCTATGAGATAACTTCAGATGAATTCTATGTTTTCTATGTCCGCTTTGAAAGGGATATCATAAGTACAACTGACAAGATTCTTGCTGCACTTGGTGACCCTGTGATCTCTGTCTCGGAGGCTGATGCTAGACTGTCTTCAAAGAGGGTGAACCCTCGCAAGGCGAAAGGCCCCAACAGAGTACCTGGAAAGATTCTGAAAACTTGTGCCAACCAACTGGTGGGAGTATTCAAGGACACTTACAACCTCTCACTGCTATGGGCGGAAGTTCCCAGTTGTTTCAAAAAGGCAACAAGAAGAATAATATGAGCTGCCTTAATCACCCAGTAGCACTCACTTCTACAGTGATGAAATGCTTTGAGAGGTTGGTCATGACTAGACTGAACTCCTGCCTCAGTAAGGACCTGAACTCACTGCAGTTTGCCTATTGCCACAATAGGTCAATGGCAGACACAATCTCAATGGCTCTTCACATGGCCTTCAACCACCTGGACAATACAAACACCTATGTCAGGATGCTGTTCATGGACTATAGCTCTGCATTTAATACCATCATTCCCACAATCCTGATTGAGAAGTTATAGAACCTGGGCCTCTGTACCTCCCTCTGCAATTGGATCCTCAACTTCCTAACCGGAAGATCACAATCTCTGCAGATTGGTGATAACATATCCTCCTCGCTGATGATCAACACTGGCACACCTCAGGGGTGTGTGCTTAGCCCACTGCTCTACTCTCTATATACACATGACTGTGTGGCTAGGCATAGCTCAAATACCATCTATAAATTTGCTGTTAGTACAACCAATGTTGGTTGAATCTTAGATGAAGATGAGAGGATGTACAGGAGCAAGATGTGCCATCTAGTGGAGTGGTGCCACAGCAACAACCTGGCACTCAACGTCAGTAAGACGAAAGAGCTGATTCTGGACTCTAGGAAGGGTAAGACAAAGGAACACATACCAATCCTCATAAAGGGATAAGAAGTGGAGAGAGTGAGCAATTTCAAGTTCCTGGGTGTCAAGATCTCTCAGGAACTAATCTGGTCCCAACATATCGATACTGCTATAAAGAAGGCAAGACAGCGACTAACCTTCATTAGGAGTTTGAAGAGATTCGGTATGTCAACAAAAATACTCAAAAACTCATTCCGTGGAGAGCATTCTGACAAGCTGTATCACTGTCTGCTATGGTGGAGGGCAGGGGGTGCTACCACACGGAACCAAAAAAAGCTGTATAAGGTTGTAAATCTAGTCAGCTCCATCTTCAGTATGAGCCTACAAAGTACCCAGGACACCTTTAGGGAGCGGTGTCTCAGAAAGGCAGCGTCCATTATTAATAACCCCCAACACCCAGACCATGCCCTTTTCTCACTGTTACCATCAGGTAGGAGGTGCAGAAGCCTGAAGGCACACACTCAGCGATTCAGGAACAGCTTTTTTCCCTCTGCCATCCGATTCCTAAATGGTCATTGAACCCTTGAATATTACTTCACTTTTTCAATATATATTATTTCTGTTTTTACATGATTTTCAATCTATTCAATATACGTATACTGTAATTGATTTTTTTCTTCTTCTATATTATGTATTGTATTGAACTGCTGCTGCTAAGTTAACAAATTTCATGACACATGCCAATGATAATAAACCTGATTTTGATATCCTCTCATTCTTCTAAATTTTAATGGATGTAACCTTGACCCACCCAATCTTTCCCCATATATCAGTTCTTCCATTTCAGGAATCAAATAATAATCTCGAGATTCAGAGGTATACAGCACTGAAACAGGTTCTTTGGCCCAACTTATCCATGCTACCAGGATGCCTATCTAAAGTAATCTCACTTGTCTGCATTTGGCCGATATCCCTTTGAACATTTCTTTTCCATGTATTCATTCAAATGTCTCTTAAACGTTGCCATATCCTCTGGTAGTTCATTGCATCTGCCCACCATCCTATGTATGTGTGAAAAAACTGTCCCTCAGAAACCCTTTCTATCTTTCCCCTCTTACCTTTAACCTACACCTTCTAGTTTGGCCTCTCCCTGTGCTCAGACACTTGGGAACACATTCTCAATCTCTGTATTTTATTTCACCAGGCAGTGAGCTTCCATTAGTGAGTCCTCATTCAATGTCTTCAGCCTTAGGAAAAAACTGCTGTGTACCCAATTGATGCCCTCGTAGTCTCATAAATCTCGATAAGGTCATCCCTCAACCTCCTTCACTGCAGAGAAAACTATAAGCCTATCCAATGTCTCTTTGTAATTCAAGCCCTCCAGTTCTTGTGCTTTGTTTCTGCAACCTTTCTAGTTTAGTCATACCTTCTTATCATGCACCATACTTCAAGTGTAATCAAACTAACGATTTGTAGAAATGTAACATGATGTCCCAACTGAATGCCATGGCTACCTTACCACCCAGTCTAACTGCATTAACACCTTTAACCAACCATGTACTTGCATCCTATGTTTCTCTCTGCTCAACACTACGCTCCAGGGCCCTGCCATTCACTACGTATGTCCTGGCCTGACTTAACTTCTCAGCATGCACCACCTGCCATTCCTTTGCCAGATTCCTAGTTGATCTGGAGCCTATTGTAATCTTATATAACTTTTTTATTGTCCATCAATTTTGTGGTGTCTTTTCCAAACTTACTATCTTTCTGTTTTTGGAAAGAATATATATATCCTCTAGATTCCATAATGAACTACACCTACTGTTCAGTTTTTCGACTCAGTCGACTTGTCTAAATCACACTGAGATCCCTTTGCATCCTCTGCACAGCTCTCACGATGCCCCCAGTTCCTGCCCAATAACTGTGTCCACCTCTTTGGTATAGTTTGCATAATTAGAGATATCAGTGTACTGATAAAGATATTGCCTTGTGCAGCATTGAGGGAGATATTACAGTGCAATGTAACACACTGATGGATAGATTGCAGTGAGCTTCCCCAACATTTATGAGAATATAAGTGTGCTGTAACAACAGCTGTGGGGATACTACCATGTGATGGTTCCACACTGAGATATTAGAGCAATTGAAACACAATAATGGAGGGATCGCCTTGAGAAGCCAAAACACTAACGGTGACATCACAGTGTGGTGGATAGATTACAGTATGCATCCTCCACATTTAGGAGGATAGAACAATATGCAAAAACAATAGTAATTTGGATCAACACATACAAAATGCTGGAGAAACACAGCAGGCCAGGCAGTATCTATGGAAAAGGGTCAACGTTTCATCGGGACTGATATTACCATTGATACATTAAGAATAGTGCTGGTGTTACACAGAGCTTCTAAATACTGAGAATTTTTACAGAGTTCTGATACAACTTGCGCTGGCACACAATGTTGAGGATATTATACGACACAAACAACAGTGATAAAGATATTACAGCGAGATTCCACAAGGTATGTGTTGTTACCACAATCTGCAGAGAGATGATGTTGGAGATTTTACAGTGTGATTCTACTACAGTGCTGGAGATATTATAGTACATATGCTAAAATAAGACCATGGAAGATGGATGCTGAAGCAGGGACCCAATCGCAGACCAAGTACTGTGTGCACTGTGATATGACTTGAGTAGCAAATCCAGAGAGGCAACAAAGTCGGACTCAAAGTTCAGGCAGAGATCAAAAGTTCCAGAGAAATCCAAAAACCAGAATCAGGAAACAGGCAGAGCCAATATTCAGATAGACAGAGTACAAATACAAATGCTGAAAAGGCTCAGGAAAATGCACTGGTACAATCAAGCATCAAACAGGCGAAAACACAGGACTGAAATACACTGAGCAATAAACAGAGAGGCAGATGATAGGTGGAGCACAATGAGACACAGGTGGCAGCAATACAGGTAATAATGAGAAACAGGTGAGGGGCAGAGTACTCAGTAATACAGGGGCTGGAGTAGTGCAGGAGTGGGGACAGGAGCACATGGGGCATAAAACAAACAAGAGCACATGGCAATACAAAACCACAGAATGATGGCTAGGGGGAAAACACGCAAAAAGACAGAGTTCAGCTGGAGGTACTGACTTGTTGAGTTTTCACAGCAAGGATAGAGATATAACGTGTCCAGAAGATGGTATTGGGGATATTACAGTATGCTACCACAGTTTTCAGATCATACAGTATTCTGCCACACAGGGATAGGCATTGTGATGTGTGTATGGGCATGCACTTTGGCAGAGGGAATAAAGGCATTAACTATTTTCTAAACAGGGATAACCAATTCAGAAATCAGAGGTGCAAACAGACTTGAGAGTCCTTGAGCAGGATTCTCGAAAGGTGAACTTGCAGATTAAGTTAGCGGTCAAGTCAAGTCAAGTCAAGTTTATTGTCATTTAACAATATGCAGGTATACCATCAAATGAGACAACATTTCTCCAAACCAGGATGTAAAACACTGTGGTACACACATAACAGACAATAACCTATGAAAGTAAGGATGAAATCTACAAATAGATTACATATAAATAAACAAATTAATGTGCACAAATTAAATATTGTAAGGCACAGAACAGATTTACCAGTGACACTTTGAATGTGACGTGGCAGGGAGTTCAGAAGCCGAATGGCCTGGGAGAAGAAATTGTTTTCTATCCTAACCGATCTTGTTATTGTGCATCAAATGGTAGAAGGTGAAAGAGGATGCTGGATGGATGGGTGGGATCCTTAATAATGCTATGGACCCCGTGTACGCAACACTCCTGATAAATGTCCCCGATGGATGGCAGGGAGACCCTTATGATCCTCTCAGCCATTCT
The DNA here is from genome assembly GCF_030028105.1 of Mobula birostris. Taxonomy (NCBI): domain Eukaryota; kingdom Metazoa; phylum Chordata; class Chondrichthyes; order Myliobatiformes; family Myliobatidae; genus Mobula; species Mobula birostris. The sequence continues at coordinate 43,189,286 of NC_092387.1, forward strand.
CCCAGTCCTTCATAGGGACTTCCGGTCCGATACTCAGCTGCTCTCATACCAGATGGAGATGTAACTTGTCAGGACTCTGACAATGGTGCCCCTATAAAATGCAGTTAAGATGTGGGGGTGGGTGGTGAGAGCTTCATTTTACTCCATCTCCTTAGAAAGTGGAGATGCTGCTGTGCCTTCTTGTTCAGGGAGGTGATATTAAGGGAGGTGAGGTTATCAGTGATGTAAACTCCCAGGAACTTGGTGCACTTAACTTTCTCTATGGAGGAACCATGTATTCACAGAGGGGGATGGTTCATCTGCACCTTCCTGAAGTCCACAATGATTCCTTTGGTATTCTCCACGTTCATACTTAGGCAAATGCAATGTTAGCATTCATTTTCAGAGGATTAGAATATAAAAGTAATGATGTAATGTTGTAGCTTTATAGGACATTGGTCAGACCACACTAGGAATATTATCAGCAGATTTGGGCCCTTTATTTCAGAAAGCATATTCTGGCATCAGAGAGGGTGCAGAGAAGGTTCATGAGATTTATCCAAGGAATGAATGGGTTAACATTTGAGGAATGTTTGATGGCTCTGGGACTGTACATGTTGGAGTTTAGAAGGATGAGGGAGAAATCTCATTGAAACTATATTGAAAGGCCTGAATAGAGTGGACATGGAGAGGATATTTCCTATAGTGGGGGACTTGAGGACCACAGGGCACAGCTTCAGAATGGAAGGAAATAAGGGGGAATTCCTTTAGTCAGGGGGTGGTGAATCAGTGAAATTCCTTGCCACAGATGGCTGTGGAAGCTAAGTAATTAGGTATATTTAAACCAGAGATTGATAGGTTCTTGATTTATAAGGACATCAAAGGTTATGGGGAAAAGGCAAAGGAATAGGGTTGATTGAGATAATAAATCATCTATGATGGAATGGTGGAGCAGGTTCAATACATCGAATAGCCGAAATTCTTCTCCTTTGTCTTGTGGTTTTATGGCTTTATGTGCTGACACACAGTGATTGGGTTGCTGGTGTGTGCTGCCACAACAGTGCTGGTGATATGACAGAATTCTGACACATAGTAATGGCGATATTTCAGTGTGCAGACACACCAGTAAAGATATTACAGTTTGCTGACACAATTGTGATGACAGTATTGTACTGAAGCAACACAGTTGTGGCATTACTGCACGCAGACGCAGTAACAGTGTGATGCCGCAGTAGTGTTTGTGATGTTACAGCTTCCCTCCATAAGGGGAAAATTACACTGTGTAATTAAAGCATGCTGACACAGCTGACAGAGGCATTAAAATATGCTGAAATAAAAGTGGAGAGGATATTACAAAGTTTTCCCCTACAACAGAGGATATTACAGCGGGTTGATAGACAGTGATGGAGATATTACAATATTCTGGAATAGCACTGCATTGATTATTGCAGTTTACAGGGGTAACATTGTAGATAGCACAATCTTCCAATGCCACAGTGACGTTGATATCACAGTGTGCTGAGTATTGTTGTGGTGGGGATGATATAAACCACAGGGACATTGATGGTTAATTTACATAGTGCTGACAATGCAACGTGCTGGATTTTTACGCCATCTCTATCCGGTTTTGCTCTCTGTATATTTCAGCCCTACTGAACATTGTTCATCCAGCAACATAGAGTGTCAGAGGAAATCATTCCTGCCTGTGGCCATCAAACTTTACAACTCCTCCCTTGGAGGGTCAGACACCCTGAGCCAATAGACTGGTCCTGGACTTATTTCCTGGCATAATTTACATATTACTATTTAATTATTTATTGTTTTATATTGTTATATTTATATTCTTGGTAGGGCAACTGTAACGAAAATCAATTTCCCTCGGGATCAATAAAGTATGACTATGACTATGACTCTTCACTCTGCAACTCCAGAAATGCGCCACTGACAAAGGTGGGTGGTCCGAGGTTTGCCCTGGGCTTTGCAAATCCCTGTTGTATGTTACTAGTCCCTTCTGTTCATGACCAAACTGTTGGGTTCCATTCAATATGAAAGAGCCATTGGCCCAAAAAAGTTTCTCCCTTCATGTTGAGTACTGATTTCAATTAATTACTCCTCAAGTTATTAGCCACCTGACTATTGCCTTTTCATGTGCTGACTGAACTGCTGTACATTTTCAGCACTTTATACTGATGAGGATAAGGAATGTTAGGGGCTGTAAACTGCCTCTAGAGATGTTCGCAGCCACTTAGTGACTGATTAGTAAAATACAAAAGCGATCTCTGCTTTGGAAATGCGCCCACATTATTGAGCAGCAGTGTTTTGATCCACGAGAATTTACAATCAGCCACTTCAGGAAATATTCTGACCAAGTCACCTAAGTTGAGCTGAAGTGTGAATCACAAAAAGCCAGTGTGTTACACTCGGTATCTCCTTCACTGACCTGCCCTGTTGAACAAAAGTTGGAAGGTGAAGTTGCCACGATCACATTCTTTCACTGCTGAAGCTATTGGTGCATCTGTGCTTCACTTAGCCCTGTCCTCAGTGAATGAACATTTCTTTAACAGTAAATACCATCAAAATGTTCAGCCACACATGTATCTTAGGCCTTGAATAAATGTCGAGCAACATTTGTTTCATCTAAGGCATGCTTGTGAAGATGACAAAGGATTATACTGACTGTGAGAAATTAAATATCTTTCACCTTGTATTATTATTCCCAGACCTCCAGTAAAAGTGACTGATCTGCAGTTTATGGAAAGATTTAGCTCATGGGATCAACAGCATAATCTTGTTTTATATGTAAAACCTCCAAATCATCACAGTGAGTTATGCGAAAATCCCAAAGCACTGAATTTATTTCCAAACTTTAAAATGATGGAACATTTTATTCTGCCAGACATTTTCTGTGTTTACAATGTCCTGGACTTTTCTGGGGAGGTCTTGAATGTCAATCTCTCTGTTGGCCTATTTTCACACTGCACTCTTCTACCACTTCCAGAAAGGTAAAGCCAAGTGGGCACATCCTGGATGGTGGCAGGACCTTCCACCTTGTAATTCCAGAGAGACTGATCACACAAACAGGCCTTTTGACACATCAAGCCTGTGCTGACTATCTACCATCAAATTACACCAATCCTGCAGTATATTATCCCATATGCTTTATACTCTTCCATATTCTTATCGTGTCTGTTGAGATTCTACACATGCGGGACAATTTGCAGGAGCCAATAACCCACTGATCAACCTGCAGGTCTTTGAGAAGTGGAAGGAAGCTGAAGCACCCAGAGGAGGAGGTCCTGAAGAGAGATTTCCAGGAGTTAGGAAGGAAGCTGAGAAGCAGGACCTCCAGGGTAGTAATCTCGGGATTGCTACCTGTGTCACGTGCTGGCGAGGGCAAGAGTAGTCGGATCAGGCAGATGAATGCGTGGCTGAGAGACTGGTGTAGGGGGCATGGCTTCAGATACTTGGATAATTGGGATCTCTTCTGGGGGAAGTATGACCTGTTCAAAAAGGACAGGTTACACCTGAACCCGAAGGGGACAATATCCTGGCTGGAAAGTTTAATAGAGCTTTTAAACTAATTTGGCAGGGGGATGGGAACCGGAATGATAGAGCGGAGGAAGGGAAAAACAGAAATAAATCTAAGATAGTGAGCAGTAAAGATGTCAGGAAAGACAGGCAGGTGATGGGGCAAATTTGTAGCCATTGGGATGAGTTGCAGTGCAATAAAGTTGCAGTGAAATCAAAGCAAAAAGTATCAAATACTGGTCTTAAGGTGTTGTACTTAAATGCACGCAGCATAAGGAATAAGGTGGATGATCTTGTGGTACAGCTACAGATTGGCAGGTATGATATTGTGGCCATCACTGAGACCTGGCTAAAGGATGCATGTCTCTGGGAACTGAACGTCCAAGGATACACGGTGTATCGGAAGGATAGGAAGGTAGGCAGAGGGGGAGGCATGGCTTTATTAGTAAGAAATGATATTAAATCATTAGAAAGAGATGATATAGGATCGGAAGGGGCAGAATCTTTATGGGTTGAGCTAAGAAATAGCAGGGGTAAAAGGACCCTGATGGCAGTTATTTATAGGCCTCCAAACAGCTGCAGGGATGTGGACTACAAATTACAACTGGAAATAGAAAAGGCTTGTCAGAAGGGCAGTGTTACGATAATTGTGGGGGATTTAGCATGCGAGTAGATTGGGAAAATCAGGTCAGCACTGGATCTCAAGAGAGAGAATTTGTAGAATGTCTGCGAGATGGCTTTTTAGAACAGCTTGTTGTTGAGCCCACTAGGGGATCGGCTGTACTGGATTGGGTATTGTGTAATGAACCGGAGGTGATTGGAAAGACTGAGGTGAAGGAACCCTTAGGAGGCAGTGATCATAACATGATTGAATTCACTGTGAAATTAGAAAAAGAGAAGCCGAAATCTGATGTGTCGGTATTTCAGTGGAGTAAAGGAAATTACAGTGGCATGAGAGAGGAACTGGCCAAAGTTGACTGGAAGAAGACACTGGCGGGAAAGACAGCAGAGCAGCAGTGGCTGGAGTTTATGCGAGAAATGAGGAATGTGCAAGACAGGTATATTCCAAAAAAGAAGAAATTTTCGAGTGGAAAAAGGATGCAACCGTGGTTGACAAGAGAAGTCAAAGCCAAAGTTAAAGCAAAAGAGAGGGCATACAAGGAAGCAAAAATTAGTGGGAAGAGAGAGGATTGGGAAGTTTTTAAAACCTTACAAAAGGAAACCAAGAAGGTCATTAAGGGAGAAAAGATTAACTATGAAAGGAAGCTAGCAAATAATATCGAAGAGGATACTAAAAGCTTTTTCAAGTATATAAAGAGTAAAAGACAGGTGAGAGTAGATATAGGACCGATAGAAAATGATGCTGGAGAAATTGTAATGGGAGATGAGGAGACGGCAGAGGAACTGAACAAGTATTTTGCATCAGTCTTCACTGAGGAAGACAGCAGTATACCGGACACTCAAGGGTGGCAGGGAAGAGAAGTGTGCGCAGTCACAATTACAACAGAGAAAATACTCAGGAAGCTGAATAGGCTAAAGGTAGATAAATCTCCTGGACCAGATGGAATGCACCCTCGTGTTCTGAAGGAAGTAGCTGTGGAGATTGCAGAGGCATTAGCGATGATCTTTCAAAAGTCGATAGATTCTGGCATGGTTCCGGAGGACTGGAAGATTGCAAATGTCACTCCGCTATTTAAGAAGGGGGCAAGGAAGCAAAAAGGAAATTATAGACCTGTTAGCTTGACATCCGTGGTTGGGAAGTTGTTGGAGTCAATTGTCAAGGATGAGGTTACAGAGTACGTGGAGGCATATGACAAGATAGGCAGAACTCAGCATGGATTCCTTAAAGGAAAATCCTGCCTGACAAACCTATTACAATTTTTTGAGGAAATTACCAGTAGGCTAGACAAGGGAGATGCAGTGGATGTTGTATATTTGGATTTTCAGAAGGCCTTTGACAAGGTGCCACACATGAGGCTACTTAACAAGATAAGAGCCCATGGAATTACGGGAAAGTTACATACGTGGATAGAGCGTTGGCTGATTGGCAGGAAACAGAGAGTGGGAATAAAGGGATCCTATTCTGGTTGGCTGCCGGTTACCAGTGGTGTTCCACAGGGATCAGTGTTGGGGCCGCTTCTTTTTACATTGTACATCAACAATTTAGATTATGGAATAGATGGCTTCGTGGCTAAGTTTGCTGACGATACGAAGATAGGTGGAGGGGCCGGTAGTGCTGAGGAAACGAAGAGTCTGCAGAGAGACTTGGATAGATTGGAAGAATGGGCAGAGAAGTGGCAAATGAAGTACAATGTTGGAAAGTGTATGGTTATGCACTTTGGCAGAAAAAATAAACGAGCAGACTATTATTTAAATGGGGAAAGAATTCAAAGTTCTGAGATGCAACGGGACTTGGGAGTCCTCGTACAGGATACCCTTAAAGTTGACCTCCAGGTTGAGTCAGTAGTGAAGAAGGCGAATTCAATGTTGGCATTCATTTCTAGAGGAATAGAGTATAGGAGCAGGGATGTGATGTTGAGGCTCTATAAGGCACTGGTGAGACCTCACTTGGAGTACAGTGGGCAGTTTTGGTCTCCTTATTTAAGAAAGGATGTGCTGACGTTGGAGAGGGTACAGAGAAGATTCACTAGAATGATTCCGGGAATGAGAGGGTTAACATATGAGGAACGTTTGTCTGCTCTTGGACTGTATTCCTTGGAAGAATGAGGGGAGACCTCATAGAAATATTTTGAATGTTAAAAGGCATGGACAGAGTGGATGTGGCAAAGTTGTTTCCCATGATGGGGGAGTCTAGTACGAGAGGGCATGACTTAAGGATTGAAGGGCGCCCTTTCAGAACAGAAATGCGAAGAAATTTTTTTAGTCAGAGGGTGGTGAATCTATGGAATTGTTGCCTCGGGCAGCAGTGGAGGCCAAGTCATTGGGTGTATTTAAGGCAGAAATTGATAGATATCTGAGTAGCCAGGGCATCAAAGGTTATGGTGAGAAGGCAGGGGAGTGGGACTAAATAGGAGAAAATGGATCAGCTCATGATAAAATGGCGGAGCAGACTCGATGGGCCGAATGGCCTACTTCTGCTCCATTGTCTTATGGTCTTATGGAAACCCACAGGGTCACAGGGAGAACATGCAAATTTCACACTGACAGCACCCAGGGAACGGACTGAACCTGTGTCATTGGTTCTGTGAGGCAACAGCTCTACCAGTTGTGACACATGGAGAATAATGAGATCACCTGTATGGCAGAATAATCCTTACCCATAAAACTCCTCAGAAAATTTATGGAGTCACAGAGCACTACAGCATAGAAATAGGCCATTCGGCCCATCTAACCCATGCCAAACTATTATTCTGCCTAGTCTTATTGACCTGCACCTTGAACATAGACTTTCATACCCCTCCCACCCATCTACTTATCCAAACTTCACTGTCACACCCACATCCAGCTCTTCCACTGGCAGCTTGTTCAACATTCTCACCACTCTCTGAGAGACAAATAAGAGAGAATCTGCAGACGCTGGAAATCCGAGCAACACACACAAAAAGCTGGAGAAACTCAGCAGGCCAGGCACCATCTATGGAAAAAATCAATGTTTCAGGCCAAAACCCTTCAGCAGAACTGAAGGGTACTGCCTAATGGTCTCGGCCCAAAACATTGATTCCATAGATGCTACCCTCTGAGTGAAGAAGTTCCCTCCTCAGGTTCCCCTTAAATACTTTTCATCCTTAACCAATGACCTCTAGTTCTCGTCTCACCCAACCTCAGTGGAAAAAGCTAGATTGTATTTACCCTATCTATACCCCTCATAGTTTTGTATATGTCCGATCAAATCTTCCCTCATTCTCCTATGCTGCAGGGAATAAAATCCTAACCTATTCAATCTTTTCCTGTAACTCAGGTACTCAGGCTCTGACAACATCCTTGTAAATTTTCTCTCTACTCTTCCAATCTTATTGATATCTTTCCTGTACGTAGGTGTCCAGAACTACACACAATACTCCACCAACATCTTATGTAACTTCAATATAACATCACAACTCTTCTGCACAATACTTAATAACTCTACCTACCTATGTCTCCATTTTCAAGGAATTATGGATCTGTATTCCAAGATCCCTCCTCAGCGTCCTACCATTCACTGTGTAAGTCTTATCTCAGTTTTTTCTCCTAAAGTGCAAAACCTCACATTTGTCTGCATTAAATTCCATCTGCCATTTTTCATCCAACACACATCAAAGTTGCTAGAGATCCTCTTCCTAGAGATGCTGCCTGGCCTGCTGCGTTCACCAGCAACTTTGATGTGTGTTGCTTGAATTTCCAGAATCTGCAGAATTCCTCACGTGTGCCATTTTTCATCTCCTTTTTCCTTGCAAGCTTTGATAGCCTTCCTTGCTGTCCACTATGCCCCCAACCTTGGTGGTGTCTGCAAATCTGCTGATCCAGTTTATCGTATTATCATCTAGATCATTGATATAAATGACAAACAGCAATGGACGTGGTACATGTTCACAAAGAGGTCACCAGTTAACTTTACAGGTATAGCCAGCTCTTAAAGGCATGGTTCCTAAAGCGTTATAAAAGGTGCATCTAATCGTCTTGCAGGGGAGTGTTGCTTCTGAGTGAATGAATAATCACCATTGTAATGGTTGTGGGGCGTGGGGGAGAGTCAAATCCATGAGTCCAAAGACACCAGGGCTGATAGCTGTACTTGTTCACGCCACAGAAACCCTTCATGATTACAGCCCAACTTCCATTGCAGGACTCTGGAACTTGATATTATAAAATTCCCTCTACAATAACCATAAGGACGCGAACAAAGCCACCGGGCGACAGTACATGCTCAGTCTGCCAAGGGCTAAAGGCTGACAGGAAAGGTGTGACGGAAAAATTGGTGAAGCCTCTTCCCTGAATGGAGAACCTGATGTTATCCTCATCGCAACAGTGAGCAGCAAACCAGTGGAGGTACTGAGGTTATCGGTAGCGGCTTGAAGCGAACTCGAAGCTAGTAATCTTAGAGTGGCGCAGATCCTGACCTGCAAGACAAAAGTGTGAAGTGACGTTTGAGGTCACAGAGCTTGGCAAGGACAACAGACACAGACTGAGTGCTACAGCATGTTAAATGGAGTGAGCAAAGCTTGATTCTTCTTCTAAACAATTAAATAACTGAACGAAGAGGATGCAAATCTCGCATGATGCACTACTGCGTATATATTTTAGGGGAGCTTTACATTGACTAAAGTGCTAGGCAGAAAGAAGGCAACTTTGCTGACAGGCACCTGGAGATGTTGACAAACTGCTCGACTCCAGATTAAGCTAATTTTCAACAGTACATTGCATTTTCTGGAGTTATGTAAAGACTTTTCTTCACTGTACATACAGTGTTATAGTTAGTAGAGGTGCTGTCTTATGGCTCCAATGACCGAGGTTTGATTCTGTGCTCCAGTTTTCAGAGACAAGAGATTGCAGAAGTTGGAATCTGCAGCAACAATTTGCTGGAGGAATTCAACTGATCGAGCGGCATCTGTGGGGAAAAGGAACTGTCAATATTTTGAGTCAAGACTTTGCATCCATATATGTGACTACATGGCAAGGTGCTCTAGTTCTCTTCTGCATCCCAAGGATATGCTTATTGGTAGTTTAATCATCTGCAGTAATTTTTCCATTCAAGAGGAAGTTGATGGGGGGGGGTGGGCTTTAAATGGGATTTTTCAGCCTTGTTTTGTTCTGTTTGCTTTTTTTGGGTTTAGCCATTAGTTCTATTCTTTTTTTTAGTTTTTTTTTTGTTTTTTGGGGGGTTTTCTTTATAATAAAGCATCCTTTTCTTTTTATTTCTTTTTTTATGATTAACTATATCAAGAGTTTGGAAGTCTATTACACTTGTACTATTTGTAGTCTTTTTTGTATATGTTTATTAACAATAAGGTAATTCAAATCTCTTTGTATCACTATTGTTATGTTTATGAACTTGAAAATTAATAAAACATTTTTAAAAGATGGGATTTAAATGGGATTCATGTAGGACTGGAATAATATGTGCAGGCTCGATCACTGAACAGCTTGTTTCTGAGCTGTATGGATCTATAACTATGTAAACAAGTAAGCAGGGCAGGAGAATGGTTGTACATTTAGTGATAGGGAATATCAGGTCACATGTTGTTGGAACGGCAAAACAGCAACTCAAGATTAGTTCGACTACTTCCGATGCCAAGCCAAAGTGGAGCTGAATGCTGTAATTATCTTGTCTACTTTCAGCAGGCTGTTCTGGTTCCCTAAATCCAGCTGGTTCCCTAAATCCAGCTTTGAAGCTGCACATTAATCAGGGATGGACTACTTACTCTGTGACCTGCCTAAAGCACTATGTGCCAGACAGAATCGTGCCTCCATCCAACCCCTCACTAGATCCCATATTTCTAAATATTTCAATGATATTTGTAAATAATCTTCAGAATCTCACTCCAACTCTCAGTCTTCAGATGGGTGAAATTATCACCCATCAGTTCTATATTTGCAACATTGAGAGACCTGGTCAGACTTTGGCACTGATCTTATATATATATACACATTGTATATAGTATATACTGTATGAGGTATTCGTATCAGATAACAGCTCACCATACTCAGAGAAATATATTACAAACATTCAGCAGCCCAGAAGTCTAACCGGTAAACAGGAAGGTGAGTCTAAATATGACTCCAGCAGTTTATTAGTTGGAAATCAATCTAAGAAACCCCGAAATAAAAAAAGGCTTGATAAAAGTGTAGCTACAGGATTGTCATGAAGTCTATTTCTCTATTGTTAGTTAGGAAATGAAATCTGTCATTCTTACCCAGTCTGTTGCTTTTCTCCAGACACACACAAATGTGGACAGTTCTTGTCAGGTCATCAGGTCACTTAAATCCAGGCAAAATGTCCACATCGCTTGAATGAATGAAAATCACATGGCATTTTATTCTTCTTTGCTTATCTATGTTAGCATCAGTGACAGGGCATAATTGCCTTTGATAATAGGTGGTGAGATTCTTTCTGGGACTACTGCAGTACTTCTGGTGAAATTATTCCACCAATGCTACTGGAGAGGGAGTTCCGGAACAATGAGGTAATCTAGATGTTTCCAGATCAGGATGATGTGTGATTTGGTGGAAAACTGTTGCCGGTGACACTCTTAATGGCAGAGATCATGGCAGGTTTAGGAGACACCGAGGTGAGAAACTACAATGCATTTTATAGATGGCCAACAGTTGTCAGGCATGAATGGTACTCGCCTGGATAGCACTAAGCTTCTTAAATGCTGTTGGACTGGTTCAATTTTTATCAATGCACTATAGAAAGTGTTCAATCTGGAAGCAAAATGGCTTGGTGTGACAACTGCTCCACTCGCGACCACAAGAAACAGCTGATGGTTGTGGACACAGCTCAGCACATCACAAAAACCAGTCTGTCCTCCATGGACTTTGTCGGCAGTTCTTGCTGCCTCAGTAAAGCAACCAACTCAATCAAAGATCCAGCCCACCCTGGACATACTCATCTCCTCTCTTCCCTCAGGTAGAAGATACAAAGCTTTGAAAATACATACCATCAGGCTCAAGGGCAGTTTCTAGCTCACTGCAGTAAGACTATTAAATAGTTCCCCAGTACAGTAAAATGGACTCTCGACCTCACAATCTGTCTTGTTATGATCTTGCACCTTATCATTTACCTGCACTACACTTTTCTGCAGCTGTTACACTTTATTCTGCATTGCTATTATTTTATCTAGTTCTACCGCAATATGTAATGATCTGATCGGTATGAACAGTATGCTAGAATAGATTTTCACTGAATCTTGTTACATGTGAGAATAATAAACCAATTCCAATTCCATCCAGCCAAGTGGATTCAGAATCAGAATCAGGTTTAATATTATTGGTATATGTCGTGAAATTTGTTGTTGTGCAGAGGCAGTATATTGCAATACATAATAATAAGAACATTATTATTATTGTACAATACAGTAAGAAGCATATATATTAAAAAGACTAAATTAAATAAGTAGTGCAACAAGAGAAGAGAAAAAGGAAAGAGAAATGGATAATATTTCCATCACATTTCTTATTTGTGTCTTGTAGATGGTGAGAAGATAACTATCAGGAGATGAACCACTCGTCAACATGTAATCCAACTCCTCCAGCCTCCCTGTTCTAACTTTGCATTGCATTCTCTCAGCTTTTTAGTCATTAACTTTTGTTTTAATTTTTAAAATAAACTTGACCTATGAAAATTAAATTCAAAAATCTATTCTACACGGTATATTTGTAGTGTGAATATACAAAGCACCATTGCCACCTATGTGGCCCCTTTTGGGTGATGCAAACTCCTATTGTTTCAGAGACTTTTACCAGCTCAATGCCTAGTGGTAAAAAGACATTAGACTGCAGTCCTTCCTCACAAAGCCTTTGTGTTGACCGCACTGAGCTGCAGAGTATTCCTGAGCATGTTCTTTTGCAGCTCGGAATGTGCCAGCCAGCAGCGTTCCCTTATGGACACCATATTGTACCAGAAGGCCAACACATTTTTAAGCAGGTCAACGAGCGCCTTTTTCCAAGTTGTTGATCTTCCAGCAGTACTTGATGACTGCAGTGGTATCAGAGATTACAGAGTTCTTTACTGCATAGGATGAACCTTAGTAAGGTACTTTGTATCATCAAAGTACAGTCAACAAAGAGGTGGGTGATCATCTCGTCCTTGTTGTGGCCATCCAAGGGGCAGTGTGTGTTGGGAGTGTGAACCCAATCATGCAGGAAAGATGTGCCAGCCAAGCAGAGTTTTTGGTGCTACTCAGAATCCCATTCCACATCATTCAATGAACAAACATCAGCAGCAGCACTGATTTTACACTTCAATAGTTGCATGAGATCAGCTCTGACCAACGCCAGTCCCTTCTCCAACACGCACTCTGACTATGATGTTAGGAGAGGTTTAGCCAAATCTATTTTTACACCACTTGGTTTGGTTTTGCCTCTAAGTGTTCTTCAGGGGTAAAAATCCACCTTGGCATTGTCTCCAGGGACAATGTCTGTTAACATCTTGGGAAAAATACGATTTGATGAATAGATATTTTATTGATCCCAAAGAAAATGGCAGTGCCACAGTAGCATTACAAGTGCACAGATATAAATATTAGAAGAGAAGTAGAAAGAATAAAAAATACCACAAACAGGAGGGGGTCATCACTTCCCCGGCTACAGGTTGACTCATTATAGAGCCTGTGTGGTTCGTCCATCATTGTCGATGAAGACCTTGACACCATTAGTCACTTTGAGACTGGATGCGGTGTGTCTGAAGATGACTGGTCAGGCCAATTCTGGCACGAAGTGTCCTGGCACATGTTGGGCAGACATGTGTAGGCACTGCAGTCGTTGCTCTGGTGGCTCTGGACTTGAGCAGCTCGCGCTTACGTTGTGCTTCAGCAATGCGCCTTGCTTTGTAACCTTGACGGCCCTTGTGGATGAGGCTGCGCCAGGTAGGGCAGTTTTGCGCCAGCATTTCCCAGGAGGTCGTGTCTATGTCAAATGACTTCAGGGAGGCCTTTAGTGTGTCTTTGTAGCGTTTCTTCATTAAAAAAAGGGTCAGGTCAAGAAAGTTTATATTGTGACCAGGTTAATCCGAAAGGAGACCAATCCTGACACCACGCGCCAGACAAGAATGGCTGACTGTCTGGAGTGATACGCTAAAAAAATACATCAATAGTAACAGGGAGCAGTGCAGGCTTAGTCCTCCTAAGGTCCATCACTATCTCCTTTGTCTTACTGATGTTGAGCTGCAGATAATTCAGCTTGCACCATTTATCAAAGTCCTCCACCAGGGCCTGTATTCATCCTCCTGTCCTCTCTTTATACACCTAACTATTGCTGGATCATCGGAGAATTTCTGTAGGTGACATGACTCAGTGTTGTATCTAAAGTCCAAGGTATACAGGGTAAACAAGAAGGGAGCCAATACAGTTGCCTGTGAGCCCCCAGTACTGCTTCTAACCACATCTGACACACAGCTTTGAAGCTGCACAAACTGGTCTGCCAGTCAGGTAGTCCATTACCCAGGATACAATGGAAGTGCCAATCTGCATTGAACCTTGGCATTTTCCCCAGCAATGAGGGCTGTATGATATTGAAGGCACTCAAGAAATCAAAAAGCTTGATCCTCACAGCGCTGTTCTGCTTATCCAAATGGGAAAAGGCTCTGTTCCGCAGGAATATGACAAGACCATCAACTCCAGTGTGCTCCTGGTAAGAAAACTGCAGGGGATTGAGGCTGATCTGACCAGTGGTCGCAGGTAAGCCAGGATCAGCCTCTCTAGGGTTTTCATGATGTGTGAGGTGAGGACCACTGGACTTTCAAGACTTTCGGTGGCCCTTTTTGGATACTGAGAACACACATGATGTTTTCCATACAGTCAGGACGCTTTCCAGGCTAAGACTCGGACTGAAAATTACAGAGAATGGTGCTTAGTTAGTATACTAGTTCTCCTTCTTTAAGACCACACACTGGCCGCACAGTGAGAGGTAAATGAGCAGATCCACAAACCCCATTTGTTCCTTTGCTAAAGATTAACATCTACAGCTTTTAACTATGCCTTAGGGGGAAGAAAAATACTGCTTGTTGAAGTGTTTTTAATTGTTCATTCAATTAAGTTGGCATGAACTTCAGAACTCCAGTAAATCAAATGAATCAAAAACAACGCTTCGCATTTATTGAGTTACATTTTAACAGGGCCCTCGTCATAACTCTCAGAAACTCTCGGAGATCTCTGGAACATCAAGTTACTGTGAAGTGCGTTGATTGTAGTTCTGAGAAATCAGCCCAGCAAGCATTCACAAACAGGTGTGGGATACATTAACGGATAATTGTTGAATGATAAATAGCCAGGACAGAAAGGACACTTCCCTACGCTTCGTCAAATGGTGTCTGAGGAGCATTTGCACCCAACTGAGAATTTAAAAACAAACCTTTGTTTTAATTAATTGCATTATTATTATTGTCACACATACTGAGGGACAGTGAAAAATAATGTTTTGTATGCCATCTATACAGATCATTTCATTGTGCCAGTGCATTGAAGTAGAACAAAGGAAAAGAAAAATAAAAAGCAGAATAAAGTGTTACTGTTACTGTGAAATTGCAGTACAAGTAGACAATCAAGTTCAAAGGCCAGAACAAAGTAGATTTTGAAGTCAAGAGTCCATCTTACCATACTAGGGGGCCAATCACATTCTTATAACAATGAGTCAGAAGTGGTCCTTGAGCCTGGTGGTAAGTGCTTTCAGAATTTTGTATCTTCTGGCTCATTTTAGATCTTATTTGATAGTGCAATTCTGGTGCACAGTTAGATCTCCAGTGTCCAAGCATCATCACTTAGACATTGCTGTCCTGTCCTTTTGATAGTGTGATGTCCTCAGTACAGATAGAAAAGGCTCCTTCAGTTCTGCTGCTCCATGCCTATATCTTCTCTTTGGTCTGTATTTCTCCTTTAAAAAATCAGTCAGTTCTCCCTCAACATGATCCCTCTGACTATATGGCATTCACTCATTGCTGACTACTCAAAGCTGTGTAATATTGCTTCTTCAAATATGAATCATTCCTGCAGTATTCCTTATTTAGATAGTACTATATCTCCCTCGGAATAGACCTGTAAGCTATTCCAAAGTCAATGACTGCGCTCCATTAACTTAATGATACATCTCCAACATGGAAGTATCATACCTCTTCATCACTTTGTCTACTTGCACAGTGAACTGTGCACTTTTACTCCCAGATCCCTCTGTTCCACAACAAGTATCACGATCTGCCATTCACTGTTTATGTCATAATGTGTTTTGACTGTCCAAAATGCATCACTTCACATTTATCTAAGTTGAAATGTATTTGCCCATCTCCCTAACTGATCCAGATATCTTTGCAATTCATGTAACTTGCTTCACTAAGCTAGCCAATAATATCAAAGAGGATACCTGCAACATTGAATCAATTTCATGGGTCTGGTAAGTGAGACAAAAAATGCTGACTGCGAATAAGTATATTAATTGTTTATTTACAAACAGAAAAAATTCAATCAAACATTCATGTTCCCCAAGCTACAACAACTACAAAGCTAAATATTCAACAAACATACTTAGCTAAAAGTGCACGCAGAGTGGCCATGTGCACCGCTTGCCTTAAACAAAGGAAGAGAGACAGAACCTCCCGCATGTGCTCTCTATATACTCAGAATATTTGAAACTGGACACCAAGCAGCTAACCAATGGGAAAAGCAGCTGCAATTTCTAAATTAAGCAATCACGATGGAAGTGACTTTCAACAATCAGAATGAGCCACGCCCCTCACAGGACACTACACCTCTCGAAAGTTGCGAACGTGATAATCCTCCCTCAGACTAGTATGACTCGTGAACTCCCTAAATTACATATAAAAGATAAAAGTACAATACCCAGAACTGTAGGCCCAATAGTCACCCCCTAGTATGCTACAGTGGGGCACAATCCTCTCTGCGCCCCAAAAAGGCCACCAGCCCCACCCCGGTGTGCAATAGCTAATGAGCTGGTCCCCCAGTTAATCTTATGCACTGACTGTCAGATGTGATTAACCAGGTGAGTGAAGTTCTCCAACCTGTCAGGTATGTAGGTGCAGCATTCTTGACCAATAACAGTACAAATGCAGGTCATCACAATCAGTTCTCGGGACAGTCTGGCTGCACCATGCTGAGAAAGGCCGTCATTAAAAGTCTTCCTTTGAAATAGCCCTCTTACTGACCAGCATGCGACAAGGTGTTCATCCAGGGCACTGGATGGCATATGTACAGCACAACATATCGAGTGCACCATCCAGTGGAAATCACGGATAGGCCTAAGACCTGCATATCCAGTAAGTGTCATTCAGTGTCCAATAGTTTCCCAGCTTCAGAACACCATTTAACATAGACACAGCCATCCCAGGGTACTGTTGCTGCTCACACTTGCCACGCACCGTGAACCTTGTACCTGTGCTCAACATTCCACCTACACCAACACTCTCTGTTAGGTGGAGAAATCGCTTTAAGAGTTAGGACCTTCCAATTAAACAAATTGCACTTGGTGAAATACTAGTCCTTAAAGACCTTACTCCACCAGGGCTATTTGGGCTCATCTCTTAAGGCTGTTACCAACTGAGTCGAGGTTGTCTGGAATAGACTATCCTCTCCCAGCTCCCCAGAATGGAATGCCAAAACCCAAGATGTCAGATACTTTCCCCCAACAGTCTTTTTTTTGTCAAAGAAATCGATATCAGTGGCATCCCTCTGTGATGTAGTAAGGAGTCTTCATGCAAATTCAGCAAACTGACCC
This sequence comes from Mobula birostris, assembly GCF_030028105.1. NCBI lineage: Eukaryota > Metazoa > Chordata > Chondrichthyes > Myliobatiformes > Myliobatidae > Mobula > Mobula birostris. The sequence goes on from NC_092387.1 coordinate 43,206,167, forward strand.
ATTGATCCAGTGTGCAAGTTTAAACTTCATCCCTAGGAATATACCACAGGATCTCCAGCACAATCCAGCATCCATTACTTTCCAATTCTGTAATGCAGGGAGATACAAATGCACTTGTCCCTGATTAGTCACTGGATATTTCAAAAACAGAAAATACAACAGAATTACTAGAGTTGCTCTCCAAGTGCTTAATTCCTTCTGAAACATGGGCATATCATTTCTGGAATAAGGTTGCCAAAAGTTCTACTCCATCAACTCAAATTTCATATGGCCAGTATGAAATGAGTTACCCCTAAAACTAATCCCATAGGAAAACAAGTAGCAAAGTAACAGATTAAGATACAATAAACACCCAACAGACCTATAACACAAGAAACAAAGTAACATATTAGAACACCTCCGGCGGGTGAGTTCGAACCGCTGCGGCGGAGCCTTGGTGTGCCACTGCACCTTGGCCGTTTGGCACTGCATGCGTGTTTTGGCCCATTCACTGACCTGTTTACAAAGTCCATGCCACACGAACCTGTTGGCGACCAGCCGAACGGTTGTCCTGATGGAGGGGTGCGCTAAGTTGTGAATGGATTTGAAAACCCGCCGGCGCCAGGCTGCCGGGACGATGGGGCGGGGTTGGCCGGTAGGTACATCACACAGTAAGGTCCTCTCATCTGGACCTACGGGGAGGTCTTGGAGCTGCAAACCGGAGACTGCAGTCCTGTAACTAGGGATCCCATCGTCTGCCTGCTGTGCCTCTGCCAGTGCTGCGTAGTCCACCCCCTGGGACAGGGCCTGCATGGTAGGTCTGGATAGTGCGTCCGCCACGACGTTGTCCTTTCCCGAGACATGCCGGATGTCCGTCGTGTACTTGGAGATGTAGGACAGATGTCGCTGCCGGTGGGACGACCAGGGGTCGGACACCTTCGTGAACGCAAAGGTAAGCGGTTTGTGGTCTGTGAACACAGTGAAGGGCCTACCTTCTGAGAAGTACCTGAAATGCCGGATTGCCAGGTATAGTGCCAATAGCTCCCGGTCAAAAGCACTGTATTTGAGTTCCGATGGTCATAGGTGTTTGCTGAAGAACGCCAGGGGTTGCCAGCGACCCTCGATGAGTTGTTCCAGCACTCCATCGACTGCTGTGTTGGATGCGTCCACCATGAGGGCAGTAGGAACGTCCATTCTGGGGTGCACTAGCATCGCGGCGTTTGCAAAGACTTCTTTGGTTTTAACGAAAGCGGCTATGGCCTCTTCATCTCAAGTAATGTCCTTGCCCTTACCCGACATCAGAGTGAACAGGGGGCGCATGGTTCGGGCTGCTGAGGGGAGGAAACGGTGGTAGAAATTCACCATACCCACGAATTCCTGCAGGACTTTGATTGTGTTGGGTCGGGGGAAGTTGCGGACCGCGTCTACCTTGGCGGGCAGCGGGGTTGCCCCGTCTTTAGTAATCCTGTGTCCCAGGAAGTCAATGGTGTCGAGTCTGAACTGGCATTTGGCCGGGTTGATTGTAAGGCCGAATTCGCTCAGGCGGGAGTAGAGCTGGCGGAGGTGGGACAGATGCTCCTGACGACTACTACTGGCTATGAGGATGTCGTCCAAGTAGATGAATGCAAAGTCCAGGTCGCCTCCTACCACATCCATTAGCCGCTGGAACGTCTGTGCGGCATTCTTTAGGCCGAATGGCATTCGGAGGAATTCGAAAAGTCCGAATGGGGTGATGAGTGCTGTTTTGGGGATGTCATCTGGATGTACTGGGATTTGATGGCATCCCCGGACGAGGTCTACCTTGGAAAAGATCCTTGCACCGTGTAGGTTTGCTGCGAAGTCTTGAATGTGCGGCACAGGGTAGCGGTCTGGCGTTGTAGCCTTGTTCAGTCTGTGGTAGTCACCACATGGTCTCCGGCCCCCCGTTGCCTTGGGCACCGTGTGCAGGGGGGAGGCCCATGGGCTGTCAGACTTTCGTATGATCCCCAATTCCTCCATCTTCTTGAACTCCTCCTTCGCCAGTCAGAGTTTGACCGGGGGAAGCCTTCGAGCACGGGCGTGGAGGGGTGGTCCCTGGGTCGGGATGTGGTGCTGTACTCCGTGTCTGGGCATGGCTGCCGTGAACTGCGGTGTCAGTACTGATGGGAAATCTGCCAGGACCCTGGTGAATTCATCATCGGACAGCGTGATGGAGTCCAGGTGTGGGGCTGGCAACTTTGCTTCACCCAGGGAGAACGTTTGAAAAGTCTTGGTGTGGACTAATTGCTTCCCTTGCAGGTCGACCAGCAGGCTGTGGGCTCGTAGAAAATCCGCCCCCAGGAGTGGTTGGGCCACGGCGGCCAGTGTGAAGTCCCACGTGAACCGGCTGGACTGTAGCCGCACCGTGCGGGTGCCGTAGGTTCGTATTGTGCTGCCATTTGCAGCCCTCAGGGTGGGTCCCGGTTCTCTGTTGTGGGTGTCATAACTCGTTGGAGGTAAAACGCTGATCTCTGCTCCGGTGTCGACCAAAAAGCGGCGTCCCGACTGCTTGTCCCAGACATACAGGAAGCTGTCCTGATGGCCAGCCGTCATAGCCATCGGCGGCGGCTGGACCTGGCGTTTCCTGGGAATTTGCAGGGTGGTCTGCTGCAGCGGGCCTCTGTGCCCCACCGCTGGTGGTAGAAGCACCATTGTTCATTGGGCTCCTCACTCCCGTCGCCGGCTGTAGTAGGCTCTGCTGCCAGGCCTGGTCTGGTCTGTCGTTGGGCACGCGGCTTGGCGATCTGTGCGACGGACACCCCTCTCTCTTTCCTGGCATTCCACAGCGCATCTGCCCGGGCCGCCACCTCCCGGGAGTTGCTGAAGTCTGCGTCGGACAGCAGCAGGCATATGTCCTCAGGCAGTTGCTCTAGGAACGCCTGCTCAAACATGAGGCAGGGTTTGTGTCCTTCAGCCAGGGCTAGCATTTCGTTCATTAATGCCGACAGCAGCCTGTCTCCCAAACCATCCAGGTGCATTAAGCGGCGTGCTCGTTCGCGCCGTGAGAGTCCGAAAGTCCTTATGAGCAGGGCTTTGACTGCTGTATATTTGCCGTCCTCCGGGGGCGACTGTATAAACTCCTCAACTTGTGCAGCTGTCTCCTGGTAGAGGGAGCTCAGCACATAGTAATAGCAAGTGGACCCTGAGGTTATCTGCCGAATGTGAAATTGAGCTCCTGCTTGTTTAAACCACAGACGGGGTCGTAGCGGCCAAAAGCTTAGCAGTTTTAATGAAACTGCGTGAACAGATGCAGTGTCGGTCATCTCTGGTCCAAATATCGTTTGGGCTGTTGGGGTCACTAATTGTAGTGGTGTGCTACACACAGCACTAAAATAATCACACGTAGTCGGTGAGTTAGAGTTGAGATGAAAGAGATTTATTCAAACTTCGCAGCCTGTTTTAAAGCCTTCCCGTTCCGGCTCTCCCTGGGCGGGACTGCTGTGGGGAATGCATATTCCCAGACCCTTTCCGCACGCGGGATTTTCCCCCTGCTGGTGAAGATGGCCTGGCGCCCTTTTTGGGGCCGGCCCCTCTGCCTGCGCGCGCTGTTTCGTGAGCCGGTTCGTGTGTGCTAGAAAGTGGGTCACCACAAAGTGTGCTTTTTTGACTATTTAAAAACGCTGTCATGACGTGCCAGAACAGATGACCGCAGCACGGCATTTCATTGTTTTCTTGAATGCAACTCCCCACACAACCTAACAATTTCAGAACAGACGGCAACGTGACTGAAGCCAGAAGAGTTAGAAATGTACTCATCAAATACTTTGACCCATAACTTACTGAATAAATAAGTATACTCACTTTGCCCTGTTTTCTGTCCTAGCTTGTACGAGGGTGGTTTACCTATTTATGCAAGTACTTCTCTGACAATAGATGTGTAACAGCCTAAAGTAACATTGAATGGAAATACAAGATAACGCTGATGCAGACATGTTTTATACATTTAACAAGGTGCTTTGTTAATACAACAGTTAGTCAGTTTTTCAAAGTTCGTCGTCAGCCAGGTCATACTGTCTGTGAACTCCCTGTCGGTTGCCTCCATACGCTCCAGTATTTGTTTTTTTTTAGTTTTAAGTCCTCCTGCGCAAGAGCCAAGAGCAATTCCTTTGAAGTTTTTCTACTCTGTAACTGGACAAACGCGTACCGTTTCCTCTTCGCTTGTTTTCTGTGTGTCCTGCGCATAACCAGTAGTGGAGATTCGCCCAAATATCCGTGTTAGTGTGGACAGAGAAATTTTGAAAAACGCTTAGTGTGTACGCCTGTCCTTTTTACTCGAAACTGGTGTTTTCAAAATTATCCGGCGTAGTGTGGACGTAGCCTGAAAGGCAAAGTCCTCACACACATACATAAAAGCAAACTGCTATGTGTGGCCACACCGCATATATTTCTCTGCATTCAAATCTTTCACACTCTATTTACAGAGAAGAGGGCTGCAGGTTAAATGACCCCCTCCCTACAACGATGAGGTGCAAATTTGCTAGCTATACCACGATTCCCACTGCTGCTGAATGTCAGCCAATATCTTTTGCAGGGAACCTTGAATGGAACGCGAGGAATCTGGCAGAAGACAAAAGGAACCCTTACTGGGAGAGAACTTGAAGAATGACCCTTCCAAGAACAGCATCCAGACCAGATGGGGTACTTGGCCACATACTAAAGACCTGTGTTGATCAACTAGCTGGTGTGTTCACTGAGACCTTTAACCTCTCACTTCGGCAGGGTGTGGCACCCACCCGCTTCAAGCTGGCTTCAATTTTACTGGTGCCCAAGAAGAGTGTGGAGACCTGCCTCAATGACTGTCACCCAGTTGCACTTACATCCACAGTGACAAAGTGTTTTGAGAGGTTGGTAATGAAACACAGTTGCTCCTGCCTGTGAGGCAGCTGGGATCCACTCCAATCTGCCTCCCAGAGCAACAGATCCACAGCAGATACCAGCTCAGTGCCTCTTCTCTCAGTCCTGGAACATCTGGACAGCAAAGGTGCGTACATTAGGATGCTATTTATTGACTGCAGCTCAGCTTTCAATACCATCATCCCCTCAAAACTAATCAATAAGCTCCAAGACCTTGGCCTCAGTAGCTCCTTGTGCAATTAGGTCCTGATTTTTATCATTTGTAGTCTGTTCAGATTGGCAACATCTCCTCCACAAACTCCAGCAGCACAGGTGCACCACAGGCTGTGTGCTCAGCCCCCTGCTCTACTCACTTTCCGATTCTGACTGTGCGGCTAAGCACAGCTACAACGCCACGTTCAAGTTTGCTGATGACACCACTGTTGTGGGCAAATCAAAGGAGGTGATGGATCAGCATATAGGAGGGAGATTGAAAATCTGGCTTTGTGATGTCATGTCACAATAACAACCTCTATAGTTACAAAGAGCAAGGAACTGATTGTAGTCATTATGAGAGGGAAACCAGAGGTCCATCAGCCAGTCCCCATCAGACCATCAGAGGTGGAGAGGGTTAACAACATTAAATCCTAGGCGTTACTATTTCAGAGGATTTGTCCTGCGCCCAGCATGTAACTGGAATTGTGAAGAAAGCACAGCAGCACCTCAACATCCTTAGGAGTTTGTGGAGATACAGAATGACATCTAAAACTTTGACAAACATCTATAGTGGAGAGTATATTAACTGGCTGCTTCACAAACTAGTATGGAAACACAAATGTTCTTGAACAAAAAGTAGTGGATTCAGCACAGTACATTATGGATAAAGCTCTCCCAACCACTGAGCATGTCTCAGTGAAACGGTATTGTAGGAGGGCAGCGTCCATCATAAGACCATAGGGTATAGGAGCACAAGTAGGCCATTCAGCCCATTGAGTCTGCTGCGCCATTCAATCATGGGCTCCACTGCCTCTCCCCATACCCTTTGATGCCCTGGCTAATCAAGAACCTATCTCTGCTTTAAATACACATAGTGACTTGGCCTCCACAGCCGCTCATGGTAATGAATTCCACAGATTTACCACCCTCTGACTAATGTAATTTCTCTGCATCTCTGTTCTAAATGGACGTCCTTCAATCTTGATGTTGTGCCCTCTTGTCCTAGACTCCCCTACCATGGGAAATAACTTTGCCACATGTAATCTGTTCAGGCATTTTAACATTCAAAATATTTCCATAAGATCCTCGCTCATTCTCCTGAACTCCAGGGAATACAGCCCAAGAGCTGCCAGACGTTCCTCATATGATAACCCTTTGATTCCTGGAATCATTTGCATGAAACTTCTCTGAACCCTCTCTAATGTCAGTATATCCTTTCTAAAATAAGCTCAAAACTGCACACAATACTCCAAGTATGGTCTCACAAGTGCCTTATAGAGCCTCAACATCACATCCCTGCTCTTATATTCTATACCTCCAGAAGTGAATGCCAACATTGCATTGGCCTTCTTCACCACTGACTCGACCTGGAGGTTATCCTTTAGGATATCCTGCACAAGGACTCCCAAGACCCTTTGCATCTCTGCATTTTGAATTCCCTCCCCATCTAAATAGTAGTCTTCCTGTTTATTTCTTCCACCAAAGTGCATGACCATAAACTTTCCAACACTGTATTTCATTTGCCACTTCTTTGCCCATTCCCCTAAACCAGTGGTCCCCAACCTCCGGGTCGCGGACCGATACCAGGCTGCGAAGAATACAGCGGTGCAGTGGTAGCCGGAACGCACACAGCACATCTTTAAGGAAAAAGCAGAAATAAACAAGCTAATTGATTAGGTGCCACCAGCACGCATCAGCTTTGATCTGGGCCGACATTTAAGTGCTGGGCTCTCTGTTTCCTCAACACTATCCACTCCTCCACCTATCTTTGTATCATCGACAAATTTAGCCACAAATCCATTAATCCCATAGTCCAAATAATTGACATACATCGTAAAAAGTAGTAGTCCCAACACTGACCCCTGTGGAACTCTACTGGTAACCGGCAGCCAGCCAGAATAGGATCCCTTTATTCCCACTCTGTTTTCTGCCGATCAGCCAATGCTCCACCCACGCTAGTAACTTCCATATAACCATATAACCATATAGCAATTACAGCACTGAAACAGGCCATCTCGGCCCTTCTAGTCCATGCCCAACTCTTACTCTCACCTAGTCCCACCGACCTGCACTCAGCCCATAACCCTCCATTCCTTTCCTGTCCATATAGCGGTCCAATTTAACTATAAATGACAACATTGAACCTGCCTCAACCACTTCTGCTGGAAGCTCATTCCACACAGCTACCACCCTCTGAGTAAAGAAGTTCCCCCTCATGTTACCCCTGAACTTTTGCCCTTTAACTCTCAACTCATGTCCTCTTGTTTGAATCACCCCCACTCTCAATGGAAAAAGCCTATCCATGTTAGCTCTATCTATCCCCTTCATAATTTTAAATACCTCTAAATTCTCTTTAATTCCATGGGCTCTTATCTTGCTAAGCAGCCTCATGTGCTGCACTTTGTCAAAGGCCTTCTGAAAATCCAAGTACACTACATCTACTGCACCTTCTTTGTCTACCCTACTTGTAATTTCCTCAAAAAATTGCATTAGGTTTATCAGGCAGGATTTTCCTTTCAGGAAATCATGCTGGCTTTGGCCTATCTTGTCATGTGCCTCCAGGTACTCCGTAATCTCACCCCTAACAATCGATTCCAACAAGTTCCCAACCACTGATGTCAGGCTAACAGGTCTATAGTTTTTTTTCTGCTGCCTCCCATCCTTTTTAAATAGTGTAATATTTGCATTTTTCCAGTCATCTGGTATAATGCCAGAATCTATCGATTCTTGAAAGATCATTGTTCATGCCTCCACAATCTCTCCAGCTACTTCCTTCAGAACCCGAGGGTGCATTCCATCAAGTCCAGGAGCTTTATCTGCCCTCAGACCATTAAGCTTCCTGAGCACCCTCTCAGTCGTAATTTTCACTGCGCATACCTCACTTCCCTGACACTCTTGAATGTCTGGTATACTGCAGATGGCTTCCACTGTGAAGACTGATGCAAAATATGCGTTCAGTTCCTCTGTCATCTCTGCGTCTCTCATTACAGTATCTCCAGTGTCATTTTCTATTGGTCCTATATCTACCCTTGACTCTCTTTTACTCTTTATATACCGATAAAAGCTTGAGTATCTTCTTTGATATTAGTCACCAGCTTCCTTTCATAATTCATCTTTTCATTCCTAATGACCTTCTTAGTTTTCTTCTCCAAGTTTTTAAAAGCTTCCCAATCTTCTGTCTTCCCACTAGCCTTGTCTTCCTCATATGCCCTCTCTTTTGCTTTTACTTTGGGTCTGACTTCACTTGTCAACCACAGTTGTGCCTTTCTTCCATTCAAAAATTTCTTCTTATTTGGAATATATCTGTCTTGCACTTCTTTTATTTTTCGCAGAAACTCCAGCCATTGCTGCTTTGCTGTCCTAGCTGCTGGTATCCCAGCTGCTAGTGTCCTTTTCCAGTCAATTTTGGCCATTTCCTCTCTCATGCCATTGTAATTTCCTTTATTCCACTGAAATACTCACACATTGGATTTTAGGTTCTCCTTCTCAAATTTCAAAGTGAACTCAATCATATTGTGATCACTGTTCCCTAAGGGTTCCTTAACCTTAAGCACTCTTATCACCTCCAGATCATTGCACAACACCTAATTCAGTACAGCTGATCCCCTAGTGGTCTCAACAACAAGCTGTTCTAAAAAACCATCTCTTCAACATTCTACAAATTCTCTCTCTTGAGGTCCCGTATTGACCTGGTTTTCCCAATCCACTTTCATGTTAAAATCCGCAACAATTATCATGACATTGCCCTTCTGACATACCTTTTCTATATCCTGCTGTAATTTGTAATCCACATCCCGGCTGATGTTTGGAGGCTTGTATATAACTGCCATAAGGGTCCTTTTACCCTTTCCATTTCTTAACTCAACCCATAGAGACTCTACACCTTCCGATCCTATGTCATCCCTTTCTAATGATTTAATGTTATTTCTCATACACAGGACAACACCAACCTCTCTGCCTACTAACCTATCTTTCTGATACACCGTATATCCTTGGACGTTCAGCTCCCAATGGCAGTCATCCTTTAGCCAGGTTTCAGAGATGGCCACAACGTCATACTTGCCAATCTGTAGCTGAGTTTCAGGATCATCCATTTTATTTCTTATGCTGCATGCATCAGTGGTCCTGCTCTCTTCTCGCTGCTGCCATCAGGTAAAAAGTACAAGAGCCTCAGCACTTGCACAACCAAGAACAATTACTACCCCAAACCATAATTCTCTTGAACAAAAGGTGATACCTAACTACATTTGCCACATCATTGAAATGTTCGCGCAACCAATGAACTCACTGTCAAGGATTCTTCATCTCTTGTTCTCAGTATTTATTGCTATTTATTTATATCTGCATCTGCACCTTTTGTTTTCTTATGCACTCTAGCTGAATGCCTAGCTGGGTGGTCTTTAATTGATTTTGTTATAATTACTATAGTAAGATTTGTTGAGTATGCCCACAAAAAAATGAATTTAAGGGTTGTATATGGTGACATGTAAGTACTTTGATAATAAAACTTACTTTGAACTTTGAATCGACAAACAGGAAGCCCAATGAGCTTAACTCTGCAAATAATTCTCTCAGCTCCCTGTTTTATATTACTTAGCAGTGAGGGTTGAATGTGAGGATGTGGATACAGTGAGGTAGGTTGTTTGGATACACTGCTCTCTCCAACATAAATGAATGCAGAAAGCTGTTCTATCGGATGTTATGTTCCAGGGTTTATAATGAATAATTTTAATCAGCATGCAAATTTTTGAACCACTGATTTAAAAATAGACACGTATCAATGTACCAGCTAATCAGCTGAATATATTGCCCTCATCAATGACAGCATTCCCAAGAACAATTCCAAATCATTTCCGCATTTTATTAGACAACAGTGCCATGCTATGCAGATCAGAATCCTCACTGGAGATCAGAATATAGGAATAATAGTTGGGAAAAAGGGTAATTGTCTTCATCTTCCTCTAACACATCAATGTTAGCATGTAGATAATTAGCACAGATTATTATGCAAATCATCTTATTAATATGCATGCATATGCCAAGGATGTTCAATATATTTAGATTCCATCCTCTCTTCATATTTCCTGCAAGCCTCTGGATAATTATTGATACAGTTTAGCAGATATTATTTCCAGATGATTAAATAAAGCTAATCATAATGTAGATTTACACTTAATTAACTTTTAAGATTATGATTATATTTCACCGTGCAATTTGCAGCACTATACAAAGCGGAAGCTGACAGTTCTGGCTTCCTAACCAGACAGGTTTCAGACAGGGGCAAGACTAGGGTCTCAGAATTGCAACTTCATCAGAGGTGGTTTTACTGCTCTCCAAATGAGGAATATTGGGAGGTCCAGCCTAGCATTCTAAATTGTGGTTATCAAGGTAATTTTTCATGAGAAATAGATCTCCATTAACCAATTTGTTATACTGTATTTAGTCTAAACATAGAGTTCTACAGCATAGAAATATTGGTGCTGAAAGGTGTGACGACACTTGCAGGCTCTCCCATGCACACCCTTAGGTTGTGTTGGTCGTTAAATCAAACATCACATTACACTGTATGATTTGATGTACATGTGATAAATAAATCTGAATCTGAATCTGCATCTGAAATAGACCCTTCAGCCTATTTTTCATCCTCACCATTCCCATTTGCCTGCATTAAGTCTACATCCTCCATGCCTTGCCAATTCAAATGCTTGCCTAAATGTCATCTTAATTCCACTACTTCTCTGACAGCACATTCCAGATGTCAACCATTCTCTGTTTAAGTAAATCTACCCCTCAGATATGCTGTAAAACTCAATCTTCTCACTTTAAACTTATGCTCTCTTGTTTTTGATACCCCTACCACAGGGAAATGATTCTGACCATCTACCCCATGCCTCTAATAATTTTATATATCTCTTTCAGATCACCTCTCATACGCACCTCTCATACGAACTCTTCTCCCTCCTGCCATCTGGCAAAAGGCACTGAAGTATTTGGGCTCTCATGACCAGACTATGTAACAATTTCTTCCCCCAAGTCATCAGACTCCTCAATACCCAGAGCCTGGAATGACACCAACCTACTGCCCTCTACTGTGCCTATTGTCTTGTTTATTATTTATTGTAATGGCCTGCACTGTTTTGTGCACTTTATGCAGTCCTGGGTAGGTCTGTAGTCTAGTGTAGGTTTGTGTTGTTTTTTTACATAGTTTAGTGTAGTTTTTGTATTGTTCATGTAGCACCATGGTCCTGAAAAACGTTGTCTCGTTTTTACTGTGTACTGTACCAGCAGTTATGGTCAAAATGACAATAAAAAGTGACTTGACTTGACTTGACCTGTTAGCCTCTTTCATTTGAGGGAAATCAAGCCCAGCCAATCCAATTTATCTCCATATCTAAAATCTTCCAATCTAGGCACTGTCCTGATGAATATCCTTTGCATTTCTTCCATCACAGTCACATCCTCCCTATAGTATGGCAACCAGAACTGCATAGAATAATTCCAGTGCATTCTCACTGTTGTTTTAAACACAAGAGATTCTGCAGATGCTGGAAATCCAGAACAACACACACAAAATGCTGGAGGAACTCAACAGGTCAGGCAGCATCTCTGGAGGGCTTAACATTTTAGGCTGAGACCTTTCATCAGGACTGGAAAGAAAGGGATAAGAGGCCAGAATAAGAAGGTGGAGGAAGGGAAGGATTCCCCTCCATAGATGCTATCTGACCTGCTGAGTTCCTCCAGAATTTTTTGTGTTGCTATCTATTGTTTTGTAAGGTTTTGTAATAAAATATCTCAACTTTTATATCCTATGCTCTGACCTATGACATGCCATATGCCACCCTACCTACCCATGTTGTCACTCTCAGCAAGTTATGGATTTGAACCCCAAGTTCCCTCTGCTCATCAGCATTCTGCAGCACTCTACCTTCTTCTGTGTAGGTCCTTCCCGTATTGGATTTTCCAAAATGTGACACCTCAGGTGTCCCAATTAATTGCCAATGATTATTTCAACTTTTCATCTGGTCTTTGTCCTGCTCTTGAAGTGTGTATGGAAGTCAAAGCCAAAGTCAAGTTTATAGCTATATGCACAAGTATATGTATACCTAGATACAGTGAAAAGCTTGTTCGCAGCAGCATATCAGGCACCTAACAAGTATAAGCAGCATAACAAGGAAAAACTTAAATTAAGCATAATGATGATGACAATGATGCTGGTTCTTCACTTGAGAAGATCAGGAGGGAATATCTCCATCCCTGTAGGACTTTTCTTCCCACCTGGTTTATAGTGAGGATTGATGCGCTCAGACTGATTCCACCCTTTAGGCCGGGGGATGTTCCACAATGGCACAGCGAGCTGCGATGACTGCAGCGACCGCAAGGCTGTAGGTTGCCTTCTCCTAGACAGACTGCCTGGCAAGACTAACAAGTTCCCTTTACCCAGGTTTGGAATTAAAGTTGTCCTTCTCCTAGGCAGGCTACCAAACAAGGCTGATGAGCCCAGCCTGCTTGCTCAGTTATGCCACTGGACACTCGGTCGCACCATGACATAGAAAACTCAGTAAGAGCAGGGATGCCACGTGAAAGCATTGCTATGGGCACAGTAGTGTAGGAGAGGCCATATGCAAGTGACCTCCTGTACTGCAAGCCAGACAGTGATCTTGTGGTGATCACTACACCTGACAAGAAAAGGTTATGGAAGATCCTTCATATTCCTTAAGTGAGCATTTCATCTAGCCCAGATCTCATACGTTAAACAGCACTTTTACAAGAATAAAAAAATGTCAAATTTAGTGCAAAGTGATCAGAATGGTTATAGTTTTGCTAAATTTTAGTGCTGACAAAGGTTTTGCCAGTTGGTTCAGGAACGCAGTCGTGCTGTATGAAGCATTGACTTTACCTGCCAAAATAAACAGCTTATTATTCATTTTTAGGATTGGAATATGACTGAAAAGAAAATTCTAACCACCCAGAGAAGTTAAGATCTCATCATAATCTGGCAGCTTTAAGGTAATCTTCACTGTTTTATTTATTTCCATATTTTTGTAGAACAGAATTCAAACAGCTGTGATGGGAGTTGAGCAGGTATTTTCTGATTTTACGGACAGAATTTTGGGATAATTAGAGCCGCTACATTACTGTGCTTCCAGGTCTCTGGATGCACAAGGATAGAGCTGAAAGCAATTCTACTCAAGGTGTTGAAGGGTGTCAGTAATTCAATACTTGGACCTGAATGTTGGTAATCACTCAGCAGTCCTTAGTCCCTCTGTGGTGCATGGAGGCTCCTGCGTCTGCCCTCACTCTGTCTTCACGAAGCATTGACGGAAGATCCGCAGGCAGCAGGCACAGGTGGCAACCTGCTGAATAAGCAGTTTTATCACTAAATGAAAGCACAATATAAATGGGTACAGAAAGACTCTGATCACTGTTTCAGAATGAGGATGAGCACTGGGAATACCTCCAACTGCCATTGTTGTAATATTAAAATTGTAATTCAAAAATAGATTGCTGTTAAATATGACAATAACTACCAAGTAATATCATAATATGGAATGTTAAGTAATAGATCATAGGTAATAAAGGTGGTGACTCTACTGCAGTAGTGACAGGGTGTTGAACTATTGAAGGTAATAGAATTTAACATGACATTAAACAGTGGCTTTATCTAACTATCTCTGCGAATTGTGCTACTTAAAGAGCTGGGGGTTCTGCAAATGCTCAAAACACTTTTTCTGCCCGGAGAAAAGATTACTTGTACATCTACGGATAAATGGATAAATGAATAATTAGTCAATGTTTCGGGCCAAGACCTTACGTCAGGATTTTTCTGACTGTTATTCTTCTCCCTAGATGCTGTCTGACCTGTGGAGTTCCTCTAGCATTTCATGCGTGCTGCTCTGGATTTCCAGTGGCTGCAGAATCTCTTGTGTTTATCACTTTCACATTGTCTCTAAGATCTGGCAATTCATTAGATCATTTCTATATATTCATCTACAAATTGCTAGTAACAACAGTGTTCAAAATCCTCCTATGTAACACATTTTTGAAGGCCTTCAAAATTCCAAGTACACCATATCCACTAGTTCTCTTCTATCCATTCTGCTTGTTATCACCTCAGAAGTTCATCAGATCTTTCAATCACTATTTTTCATTCATATATCCACAATGACTGTTCTATATCATTCTATAATTTTTTCTAAGGATTCTGCCACCACTTCCTTCGTAATATAGTATGTTCCACTATTTCTCTCTACTAATAGTCTATTTTCCTGCCTTCTCAGCCCCTGCCTTTTTAATTAGTGGTTTGTTTCTACAACCATCAATTTTATACAAAATGATCAATAGAATTTTGGAAGATGACAAGCAGACATCCATTATCTTCACATTGGCTTCCTTTAAACTTTGGGAGACAAGTCAAAAGATTCTGCGGATTTATGGGCTTTAGTCTCATTAATAATTGCAATAACTTTTTAATTAAAGCAAATTTCTTTCAGCACTTTATCCACTCTAGACATTCATCTTCACTGTTTTAAGAGATTTGAGGTCTTCCATGAAGACGTTCACAGATTTAATTTCCTTGCCTTTATTCCTTAGCATAATTTCTCTTGCCTCGGTCTGTGAGCTAACTGCCCACAATAACTTTAGCCAATCTTTTGTCTGTGAGGTAACTGCCCACAATAACTTTAACCGATTTTTTCCCTTTTCCATATCTATAGAAATGTTATAGTCTGCTTTATTCTTACTCTCATATTCTACTTACCCTTCTGCTTTCCTTACTATTTTATGTTGTCAGTTTTTAAAGAAATCTAAACTCTTTCCTTTCCTCAGACTTAGTTTTCTGTTTTCCAATATCATTTGCCCTTTTCTTTGATGCAAATCTACACACAGTGGACTCTTTCTTAGGTACCATCACCCCGACGGGGTCATAGGTCACCAACACACCTCACCAGACTCCACTGTCTGGGCTAGTTTTTCAAGTTCTCCTCAGGTGTAATCCATCTTTGAGAATCCTTCCTCTCCCAGGGATGAGGTCTTTGGAACTTAAGTTGGCATTTCTGTAGCTCCAGGTTTTTACAGGATATGGTTGCTAGCCCCAAGCTCAACACTCCTCCTTTTACAGCTGGTCTGGGGATTGTCCATGACAGAGTTTGTGAAAGTTATGCTTCAAAATAGGACCTCTCCTATCTTAAAGTTAGGACCTCTTGCCTAACAAGGTATTTAAGCCCTGTTTAAAAGATGCATTTTTCTCCTTCAGCAGAGTTTTGCTCTAGTTCCTACATTTCTGAAGAAAAAATGGGAATCTGATTAATTAATTAATTAATTGATTGATGAAACATGTAATTAATTCTCAGGATGTTGCAGAGGAGTTATCAGACTTGAAACCAGCCTCAGCTCTAAGACAGTGTCAGCTTTAATATGATCCAACATATTAAACAAACCGAGGGTCACAGTGAAATTCTGTTTGCAAGGCTTTATTAAAACAATTTCCCAGTGGCCACACATTTTAATTCCACATCCCATTCCCATTCTGATATGACTATCCACGGCCTCCTCACTGTCAAGATGAAGCCACACTCAGGTTGGAGGAACAACACCTTATATTCCCTCTGGATAGCCTCCAACCTGATGGCATGAACACTGACTTCTCTAACTTCCGCTAATGCCCCACCTCCCCTTCGTACCCCACCCGTTATTTATCTTTTATTATTATATTTTTTTTCTCTCTCTCTCCTTTTTCTCCCTCTGTCCCTCTCACTATACTCCTTGCCCATCCTCTGGGCTTCCCCCTCCCCCTTTTCTTTCTCCCTGGGCCTCCTGTCCCATGATCCCCTCATATCCCTTTTGCCTTATCACCTGTCTAGCTCTTGGCTCCATCCCTCCCCCTCCTGTCTTCTCCTGTCATTTTGGATCTCCCCCTCCCCCTCCAACTTTCAAATCTCTTACTCACTCTTCCTTCAGTTAGTCCTGACGAAGGGTCTCGGCCTGAAATGTCGACTGTACCTCTTCCTAGAGATGCTGCCTGGCCTGTTGCGTTCACCAGCAATTTTTAAGTGTGTTGCTTGTTGCTTGAAATTCCTGCATCTGCAGATTTCCTCGTGTTTGAGGTAACCCTTACTGAATTGTAACAACTTGTTGAGTGCTGTGAATTTCATGTCCGCTGTTTCCATTGAATTTGCAGAAATGGGAATGGCTGAAGATAATTATGAGCAGGAGCACTTTCATGTCTAACATCGGCTGTGAATAAAGATAGAAGAATCATGGCAAACTCTGCAGATTTCATGAGTAAAGTGGCAGTATCAACAAACCTCGTCTAACATCAGAAAGCATCTCGAGGTCTAGTGTGGAAACATCAACGTCCAGGAATAGAAAAGCTGACAAAAAGTGGTGGACACAGTCCAGTCCATCACAGGCAAAGCCCTCCCCACCACTGAGTACATCGACAAGGAAGCAGCATCACTGATTCCCGCCATCCAGGCCATGATCTCTTTTTGCTGCTGCCATTGGAGAGGAGATACAGGAGCCTAGAACATAAGAAAGAAATGGGAGCAGGAGTAGGCCATCTGGCATATCGAGCCTGCTCCACCATTCATTAAGATCATGGCTGATCTGGCCATGGGCTCATCTCCACCTACCTGCCTTTTTCCTATAACCCTTGTAAGGGGTTTCTTCTTTTATGTTACCGCGAAGGCTAACAAAATGGCTTCTTTGTTATGTTATAATTAAAATGGCTTTTCTGTAATAATAACTGCTGAGAAAGTTCTCTCTCTGGCAGCTTATTCGGTTTTCAAGAGAATTGTATTAATTTGCTAACCAATTGGGATAGATGCTATTCTTTCTTGTGTGAATGTAAGCTATTGTTCGCGGGCTTTGAGGGAGAAGGTGCAATGGGGACTGAGAGAGGAGACGCGATGCTGTCAGCTGGCCAACGAGACGGACCCTGAGTGGGAGTCCAAGGCCCAGGGTCTTAGGAGACGAAGACAGACTCATGTGGAGCATCTGGCCAACCACCGTGGTTGGTCCCAGGCAGCCAGAGGGGATCGAATGGTGGAAAGAAGACTCCGTTAATTGAGCTCCAACTATTGTGCACGAAGTGGTTGAACTTTGATAAGTTTGGCACCTTTTATTTTCCTTTTATATTTCATCTCTATTAATTACACAGTTCCAGTAAGTTCTATAAAGTGTCATCATTTAATCGCATATGGTGCATTGTCTGTTATTTGGGCGGGGTGGGGTACATCACACAGCATCCACACAAACTAATTATCTAGTTTGGCGGGGCCGAAGGCTGCTCCCCTAAGATGAAAGCGAGCTGAGCGAGCCTGAGGCCTACCAGGGGGCTACACCCTTAATTCCCCTACTATGCAAAAATCTATCCAACCTTGTCTTAAATATACTTACTGAGGTAGCCTCCACTGCTTCATAGGGCCGAGAATTCCACAGATTCATCACCTTCTGGAAAAGTAGTTCCTCCTCATCTCCATCCCAAATCTACTCTCCCGAACCTTGAGGCTATGTCCCCTAGTTCTAGTCTCACCTATCAGTGGAAACAACTTTCCTGCGTCTACCTTATCTATCCCTTTATAATTTTATATGTTTCTGTAAGATCTCCTCTTATTCTTCTGAATTCTAGCGAGTACAGTCCCAGGTGACTCAGTTTCTTCTCATAGTCTAACTCACTCTTCTCTGGAATCAAGCTGGTGAACCTCCTCTGCACTCCCTCCAAAGCCAGTATATCCTTCCTCAAGTATGGAGACCAGAACTGCATGCGGTACTCCAGGTGCGGCCTCACCAGTACCCTGTATAGTTGCAGCAGAACCTCCCTGCTCTTTCGTTCAATCCGTCTAGCAATGAAGGCCAACATCCCATTTACCTTCTTGATAGCCTGCTGTACCTGCAAACCAGCCCTTTGTGATTCATGCACAAGCACTCTCAAGTCACTCTTGTGAACTAGGATGCCATAAACAATCCTGGTTTGATGGAGACAGACGTGAAGAAGCACGGAGGAACATTTGGAGAAACTTCTGAAATGCTTGCTTCGCTGCCGTTGCTACTGTGCGATCGAGAATCTTCGGAGATGAAGGCCCCAAATCCTCGGCTTTGCCTATTGCCTGTTGCCGGGGCTGGGGTCGAAGCGCTCGGCAGAGATGGTGCTCTGTGCTCGGTGTTGGAGAGCTGGTTGGAGGCTCGAAGTTTTCGAACCGCCTCAGAGTCGGACTGTGGTCAGGTGCTTCCAGGATGCTGCATCAGCAAGTTTGTGGCGCTGGAAGCTTCCTTCAACCGTCTGCGTGAGATGATGGGACTTTCGAGAGACTTTGAGACTTTTTACCGTGCCGTGGTCTGTTCTTCATCAAATTACGGTATTGCTTGCACTGTTGTAACTATATGTTATAATTATGTGGTTTTTGTCAGTGTTTTTAGTCTTGGTTTGTCTTGTGTTTCTGTGATATCATTCTGGAGGAACAAATTGTAACATTTCTTAATGCATGCATTACTAAATGACAATAAAAGAGGACTGCGTGTCCTCATAATCTAAAAAAAGACCCTCTGCACAGCAGCATGCTGCTAGTTTTTACCATTTAAATAATAATCTGCTCTTTCATTTTTCCTTCCAAAGTGGATGACCTCACATTTATCAACATAGTACTTCATCTGCCAGACCCTTGCCCACTCACTTCACCTATCTATATCTCTCTGCAGACTCTCTGTATCTTCTGCACAATTTGCTTTTCCACTCAATTTAGTATCATCAGCAAACTTAGATACACTACACACAGTGTCCTCTTTCAGATTGCTAATGTATATCGTGAACAGTTGCAGGCCCAGCACTGACCCCTGCGGCACACTGCCCACCACTGATTGCCAACCAGAGTAACACCCATGTATCCTAACTCTCTGCTTTCTATTAGTTAACCAATCCTCTATCCATGCTAATACATCACCCCCAACTCTATACATCCTTACTTTATGGACAAGTCTTTTATGCGGCACCTTATCGAAAGTCTTCTGGAAATACGCCCCACACCACCAGGTTCAGGAACAGTAAGTACCATTCAAGCATCAAGCTCCTGAACCAGTATGAATAACTTCACTCACTTGAACTCTGAACGGATTCCACAAAGTTTTGTCTCACTTTCAAGGAACCTACAACTCATGTTCTCAGTATTATTTATTTACTTATTATTTTTAATGGCACAATTTGTCTTCTTTTGCACATAGGTTGCTGTCAGTCTTTGTATGTGGTTTTTCATTGGTTCTATTGTGTTTCTTTATACCTTGTGAACGCCTGCAAGAAAATGAATCTCAATGACAAATACAGTACGCATTTTGATAAAAAATTTACTTTGAACTTTAAGGTGATTCAGAATGGTGACCTATGAATAAACTGAAGCCAGGTTTGAAGGCATGAGAGTAGAGGCTCAGTTAAATAAGGCAGGTCTAAAATAGGATTTTAAGGGAGTTAAGAAATGTGAAGTGGTATAAAGGTTAATAAAGAGGATTCCAGAGTCCTCAATCCAGGTATTGGCTGCTGATAAAGCAGCAATTAAATTAGGATAATAGTGCAATGAAAGAAGGTGGTCATAGGTGTTAGATCCGGAGATGATGTTGTGCAGAAGGTTCTTCAGCAGTCAAGAATGAGGTGCAAATCTTACAGTACCAGCCATTTTATTAGATATTCATCACAGTACAGGTCTGACAGGGCAAGCCACACCAGCAGATAAAGCTGAGAAGTAACAAAGGAACTGTAACTGTAGCAAACTTTGGCAAACTATAACAGTAACTGGCTGTAACGAAGGAATGTGAGCGCATGTTGTCCTTTCGTACTGCAAACCAGTCTGATCCAGTTTAGATAAGAAGCCTGTTTAGCAAGTAAAATATACAAAATGCTGGAGGAACTCAGCAGACCAAGCAGCATTTATGGAAATGAATAAACATCTGACGTTTCAGGCCGAGACACTTCATCGGGATTGGCAATAAAGATGAGAAGTCAAGTGTTTAGCAGATGTAGCTGGTACTGACTGAATCACACTTCAATTTTGCAAGCAAGGAAATTTACAGAAGCAGAGAACCAAACACGCTACAAGATACTGAAAGATTACAGATAAACAGGTGGTTATACAAACATATAAACAAGTGTAAAGAAAATCTTTAGCTTTCTAAAACAAAAAGTTTGTTCTTTAAAAACAAAGATCTGGACCATAATCCAGCATAAGGATCAGGATTCTACTAACTTTTCTTTTGTTCGCCAAGGCTCTTTCCCTTGTACATATAGGATATTCAACTCCCGCTCTTGAACCTCCTCCTTTCCCAATGTTGAGGGTACCAAGTTCTTCAGCTTGAAGCAGCAGCGATTGTGTGCTGATGCTTACGTTTTGAGCTCCTCTGTGTTGAAGCAACAAAATGCAGATTGGGTTGCACTTTATGGAAATGACCTTGAGCTTCCAGCCTTGTGGCACTTTAATATGCCTCATTCACTCAACAAGTCTTCAGCATCCAAAACAATTCCAACAAAACTCAAGGAACTGCTGTCCTGAAGCTAGGTTTTGACCTGGAACACCAACTGTTCCTTTTCCCCCACAGGTACTGCTTTACCCGTTGAGTACCACCAGCAGATTGTTTGTTGCTTTGGATTCCAGCATCTGTAGGCTCTTCTGTCTTCAAGCAACTGCACCCCTAAGGTTCGTCACTTTGTAATGGTGGTGAGTCGTGTGGGTCTCTGAGATCCCAAGAACAATGCTATTTGGTACTTAACTCCTAGTATAGGGTCATCCATGGCAGTAAGGTCAAGAGGGAGGTTCCAGACCAACAGCGATCCAACCAAGACCTCAAGGGTAAAGGTGGTAGAAGATGATGGCACATCACAATGGAGGTGAAGGCAAAGGAAGGCTGCAGGCGTGAAGGGTCCTCAATCACCTTGTATTCCATGTCACTGGATCCTGACCCCAATCTGACAAGAACCGTGTGGTGGCTGCCCATGCAGTAGCCTCCCCATGTTAAACAAAGTCACGCACAGGCATTCTTCATTAAGGGAATCCACCCTAACATCCCAGACACGAGGATCGCAAATCAGCCTCCACAGTCACCTGAAGACCCACGAACAGACATCCTCTTAGAACAGCATACTCAACTAGAGTGACTGCACTACTACTAGTACTACCTCACCTTCCACCAGGCACATTGTGGTCTCTAAACTCATGCTGCTCTTAGATTATCTGTACTTGCAGATTATCAGTATCTCCAGTACTTTTATTTCAGATTTCCAGCATTACTTCCACAGTTGGCACGTAATTCCAGACAATTATTCTGCATTTATATCTCCTCCAGAATGATCCTTTGGTCTTTAAAACCTTCCACTGCTTTAATCCATCATCTTCTTTGTCATTTAGTCTTTCTGGCCTCTGTCTTATCATGAACCTCCCTTCTGTTCCTGTCCTACCCCTCTTTTGCCCTACATTTCAAAATATTTTCTTTCTCAATCCTGATTCTTTTTTCCACAAGTGCTGTCTGACTTGTAGATTATTTCCAGAATGTTCCGGTTTTAATTTCAGTATAACAATTTCCTGCAGAGATGGAGGAATAAATGAGGCAGTGGAACATTCCCAGGCCATGCAGAGCACATGAAGGTTGAATGTTCCTTGCCTAATTAATAGTCTACTGATGGTTACGAATAGCTGAGAATCATTGTGTGCAGCAGTTTTGGAAATGCATGATTGCAAGTGTCAACTGTGATTAATTTGTATGTAAATATTCTTGCTCTTTGAAGTAATTAAAAAATTCAACTTCACTTAACCTCTGGCATGTCTGCATTGGATGAATGTAGCTACAGTGGTGGACATGGTTAACTATCTGAGGTAGTAATCCAGAACCTTGGACTAACAACTGAGAGACATGACTTCAAACCATGGTTAGCTATGAAATTTAAATTCAGTTAATGAATTAGAATTTATAAAAATAAAGCTAGTCACCAGTAAAAATAATCATAAAACTATCAGATTATTGTTAAAATTCTATGTGGTTCATTAATATAATTCAGAGGAGGAAACTGCCATCATCCTGACTCCAGATTCACTAGTATAGTTAGCCTCTGAAATTGCCTAACAAGCTATTCAATTGTACCATAATTGGTGCATTGAAACATAGGACAAGCGAAACTACAGAAATCACCTGGTATTAAACTGCACAGTGCAGATGAAAGTAAATCACTGAAAGCATATTGAGACTTCAGCTGTAATATGGGCTTCCAGACAAGGCTTGTTCCATAGATCAATCAAGCAGTTGCCTGAGCTGGTTGTTCTCACAGAGTTCTACCGTACAGGCAACATGCTAAAGTACTCAATTATAATCTCGAAGTTGATTGTGGAACAAAGCACCAAAAGGTATAGAAGAGGGTTGACTTTGGATTCATCAATGTGGGCGACAGATTCTGGGGTCCCATAGTATCAATTCAAACATGGGCCACCTTCTGACTAGAAAATGACTGCTCTCCTTCAGCCAATGAATCAGCACTTCTCCGTACTGAACACACTGCCTGATTAGGTCTATAGAAAGTAAAGAGTAATTAACATGAGGGATAAGCCACGTCAACACCTCCTCACCAATGAGGAAACACTTCTGTCTATGGAAGCATTGGCAGAAAGGACCACCGCACACTGCTTGTGAAGGCATCACACCAACGGCACTTTCCACTGGATTGTATAACACTACAATTATGCTAAATTAGAGGTGTAGTTCGAAGTGGCATCCATGAAGGGTCTTCAATTGAAAAGTTAATTCTGGAGCCGGCTGGTGGCGCAACGACATCAGCACTGGACTCTGGAACAGAGGTTTCCAGGTTCGAACCCAGTTGGGTCCGCTCCCGAGTACGCTTTCCATCCGTGAAGGGTTGAGTGTCGAGATCGCAACTTGACCTCGTAAAATAAAGGGAAAAATACTGCAAAATGTCTGTGTGCGGAGTGGCGCACCACATAGTCTCTCCCTCTTGCTCCGCGCCTTGTAAAGGCATAAAAAGATATTGTTCCGCCAACATCGCACACACAGACACAGACACACACGCACAGACGCACACACACGCATGCACAAGCCAAAAATAAAGAAAAGTTAATTCTGTGTCTCTTTCAACTGATGCTGCCTGTCCTGCTGAGTGTTTTCACTATTCTCTCCCTTTGTTCTGAACACTAAAACCAGTCCCTGCTCAATAACTTTTTAGCATTCTAAACCAATAACTTTTCATTCACTTTCATTTAGAAATGATTGTGAAACTATCAATGGGTCAGTAGATAGCGTCATTTACAACATATACAGAATAAGCTCCTTCAGTACTTATCTTCCATTTGATTTGAGACATGGAGGCAGGGAGAGCAGTACAGCTCCTGGTTATTGGAGATTGGAGGTTGAATGGAGTGTCATATGTCTTCCCAGACATTCTACATGAGGTATCTCTCCAATCCCGGTGACACCTGCAACACTCCCTTTCCTTCTGCCTCTCAGCTCACACATCTTCTAGCTTCTTTACACCAAGGCACAGGTTCTGATTCCTCAGGAAGGGATGATCCCTGCATCATTGTGCTTTCAGGCAGGAAGAGTAAAGGACTGCCCCAAGATGCAGCTTCTAACAGTTCTTACACAGACAAAGATTAGATGTACCTGATCTTTGTTATCACTGACTCTTGTGTAGTAGGCTAGAATCTGTTAGGCATTTCCAGACAGAACTGCAGTAAGCTTTGACCAGCAGACAGCCAAACATCTGCAGTTAAACATAGAACACGCAGGATACATACTAAAGGTATCCGACAGCTGCTGAAGGATCCCAGGGATGTTTCAAGGGCTTTGTCAGTTCACAATGAGATCCCAACCAGACCACAGTGCTGAAGACTGAGACACTTCAAGCCAGCCTTTACATCTGGACTAGATAAGTGAAGGCACAGAGAGATGATGGGAGGAAATTAGAGTAAGAGGGAATTGGGTGAGTAGAGCCAGTCTGGTTCAACAGAATCAACAGTAGGCAGTTGTAACTTGTGTCCTTCTTGTTACTCTGAATTCTAATACCTGTTTCTTTTGTGTTATAAATATTCCAAGAGCCATAGATTAGATCAAAGATTATCTTTTTATGTGTACATTGGATCGTCAAAACATGGAGTGAAACAGGCCGTTTGCGTCAATGATCAGCACAGTCCAAATATGCACTGGGAGCAGTCCGCAGAGTGTTGCCATGCTTCTGGTACCAACGTGGCATGCCCGCAACTCACTCACCCTGACCGTAGGTCTTTGGAATGAGGAAGGAAACCAGAACATCAGGTGGTTATGGGGAGAATGTACAAACTCCTTACAGACAGAGTCTGGGTTTCTGAGAAGAGAAAAATAAAGTTTCAGGCTGAAGAAGGACAAACCAGGTGTGGATTGCAGTCGATCAGAGGGATCTAGGAATACAGATCCTTAAAAGTGGCATCACAGGTAGATATAGTCGTAAAGAAAGTTTTTGGCATATTGGCCTTCATTAAATCAAGGTACTGAGTACAGGAGTTAGGATGTTTTGTTGAAACTGTATAAAATATTGATGAGGCCTAATTTGGTATAAAGTGTACAGGCTTGGTCACCTACCTACAGGAAAAATATCAATAAGATTGAAAGAGTGCAGAGAAAACTTACAAGGATGTTGCCAGGACTTGAGGACCTGAGTTAGAAGGAAAGGTTGTATAGGTTAGGACTTTATTTCATAGAGCATAGCAAAAAGAGGGGAGATTTGATAGAGGTATACAAAATTATGAAGGGTACAGATAGAATAAATGCAAGCAGGCTTTTTCTACTGATGTTAAGTGAGACTGGAACTGGAGGTCATGGATTAAGGGTGAAAGGGGAACATGAGGGGGAACTTCTTCACTCAGAGGGTCGTGAGGCGTGGGATGAACTGCCAGTGAAAGTGGTGGATGCAGACAGAAACGCCTGAAGTGCTGACTGACCACCCCACCACATTACTTGCCCCCCTAAATTTTCCAAGCCTGACAGCCTGGTGAATGGTGTGTCTGTCGTCTCCACACCTTGCTGTGTGGTCTCACCAAAACAATTCCATTTAATTGTGACCAGCGATTTCCATTGACGTCTGCAATACTTATAAAAGGCAATTGGGTGATGCCAATGAGTAAGCTTAAGGTATTTTTTGTACAGACACAGGTATTTAACTTTCATTCCATCAGTAGATACATCTTTTAAATCTGTTAATTAAATTGTATATTTCTTAATAATTCCAGCTCTCTCACTTTCCTCTCAACCTCATTTGATCCATGTAATAGGTGAGTTGAGGTACAGATCTCGCCTGATATAAGCAAGTGTTAGAAGAGGCATTTGCTGATAATCTCACTGGTGAATCTGAGAAAGCCCCCAAACTGTGAGGTTTGTCTTCATCTCTTATTCTTCCATCAACAGCCATCGACTGGTAACATAAGAGGACGGCATGCTTTGGCCGACTTTACTCTCTTAGTAGTTTGCAACCCTTGCCTCCTGAGAAATGTCAAATATTCCCACGCTGTTCCTCACCACCAATTTCTAGCACACTCTGGTCATAAATTGAATGGATTCAATTAAAGTTAAACTTACTGTGATTCAAGTTATACAGAAGCACTTCCCATTTCACTTGTGTGATAGTTCAATTTGCCAGTTGGGTGAACTCTGTAAAATAAGTGTCATGTCCATTCTTTCAATAGGAACACAATCTCACAGTCTTTCCCTCTCTTCTTCTACCCTCTTTTCCCCCTGCTTTTCTCACTCCCTGTATTCTTCCCTTTCTTCCCCCCACTCTTTCTCATTTCCCCCTATCTCTACCTCTTTTGGCTTCTGTCTCTTTCAATCTCTCCTTCCATCTTTTTTCCTTCGCCTCAGTCTCCAATCTTTTCACTTTCACCTTCTCCACCTTCTCTATCTTTCCATTGTCATCTCTCTTTTCCAACTGTCACTCCCTCCCATTTATTCTCTAGAGTTATCCTTGCTCTCAAACATTGCACAATAATGTAAGGAAAATACACTAATGTAAGCCATTTTAACTCAATTAAGGTGTTATTTACTCATAGTGTACAAATTCATAGGTGGGAGAAATCAGGAGTCACAATGAGTTAATGGCAATGAAACGACACTGACACTGATTTCAAAGGAACCCATCCATAACAGTCTGGGACTATCGTTAGCAAGACCTTAGCTTCTTCTGCACCCACTGTTAGTTCAACTGGAACACTGGTGTCCAGCACTGAGATGTCATTAATTCTATTAATCCTGCTGTCACATTGAAAAATGATCACAGGGAGCAAAGCAGAAAGCGTAATTTTTAATTCAAAGTATTATAAAAATTATGAAATAAAGAATGGAGCATAAACATTGAAATTGATACAAGCAAACATATATTGAAAGACTAACATTAAAATATCTATTTTATTTTAAAATATTCCAATCATCATATGATCGTTGTTAGAGACAGAGAATTTTAGAAGCAATAATTGTGGGTAGGAATTCCACATGAAACTCACGAAAAGATGGCATAGGGATTGATATGTTATGGGTATTTTACAATTTCATCAGTACCCCAAGTTCATGTCAATTCAAGCATGGTCCTTAATGCGGTTGGAGAAGATTGAGAATGGTGGAGTTCATGGAGAACCCATGATAGTGAGTGTGGAAAATCTCCAAGCTGTTGTCTGAAGTTACTGAATTGAACTTGGGTGATGGAATATATCGGGTGACTGATAAAAGCTGTACCCGAATTTCTGAAATGCCAGTGATATTAAACCAGATTCTGATTCAGAATCAGGTTTAATGTCACTGGCATATGCTGTGAAACAGTTCCCCAAACTGCAACCGTAGCCATCTTAACCACAACCAAGTCTGTGGACCCTCAGTTACTGAGCATGTTCAAGTTTGAGTTCATGGGGATCAGGAATATAGGGAATGTAATAAAAATATTGAATGTTGGGATCATCAATGGTCTTATTGCATGGGAGTGCAGGCTTCCAAGTTTGAATATTGTCCACTTTCTCCTACTTATTATGGTTATGCTACATGAGATGTGCACTTTGCCAAGATGTGCCCTGATGCAATACATTAAAAAAGATACTAATAAGATTGAAAGAGTGCAGAGAAAATTTACTAGGATGTTACTGAAAATTGAAGCTCGGAGTTTTAGGGAAAGATTGAATGGGTTAATACTTTATTCCCTGGTGAGTAGGAGAATGAAGAAAGATTTGATAGAGATATACATAGGGGTATAGATAGGATAAATGCAAGCAGGCTTCTTCCACTGAGGTTGGGTAAGCCTTGACCTAGAGGTCATGGGTTAAGGGGTGAAAGGTGAAATACTTAAAAGGAATGTTAAAAGGAACTTCTTCACTCAGAAGATGGTGAGAGTGTGGAATGAGCTGCCAATGGAATTGACAGATGTGAGTTCGATTTTAACATTTAAGAGAAATTTGGACAGCTACATGGATGGAAAAGGCATGGAGAGGTATGATCCAGCTGCAAGTCAATGGGACGGGGCATAATAATAGTTTAGCACAGACTAGATGGGCTGAAGGGCTTGTTTCTGTACTCTAGTGTGCTGTGATTTTATGACTCTATTAGGGCACAGTCTTTAATGTAAAATCGACGAACTGAAAATAATTCAAGAACCCTTTGAGAATACCCAAATAAAACATGTCAATAATTAGGATGGGAGACATTTATAAAAGGAGGCAGACAAAGTTTTAAAAGCTCTGGGAAATGAAGGTTATGTATAATTGACACAGAAGAGAAATTGAAGCCTGGGACTTATTAAATGGTGGTGTAGGTTGGAGGGGTGGAGATGACAACTCCTCATATTCCTTTCTGCAGACCCATTAAAGTAGCATGTTTAGCTACTCTAGGCAACTGAAATATTTTACATGGCGAGTTGTTAGGATCTGTGATTCTCTATGAGAGGTCGTGGTGGAAATGTACTCAGCTGTAGGAGAAAAGGAGATATGGCAAAAATCTGAAAGGGAAGAAATGACTGCAAGCTATGAGGAGATGTTGGAGAAGTGGGAGTGGGAGTTGCTCTCACATTCAGATGGCAAGGACGAAGGCCAAATGGCCTCCATCCTTGGTGTAAGTACTATGTGATCCTGTGATTCTGTCATCTTTATAGAGTAGACATCTATGTAACAGCTTTTGGCAGGATAACTCAAGTTAATTTATTTGATCCAAATGAAGGCTGACAACTATTTCATCTTAGAAAATAAGTTGGAGTAGAGTGACAAGTAAGTCTTTGTGATTTATATCCTATCCTAGAGTGACCTCATGATATTATCGTCCTTGCCAGTCCTTTCTATACCTCTTAATTAAAACATTAGAAAGTTTTTGACAAGAACAGGCCATTCAGCCCAACAAAGCTTGCCACATAGTGTGTTGAAATAGCAATCGAGTCTAGGGTACTACTCTCAATTACACAACTAGGTAGTTTGTTCCATGTGAGCACAACTCATTATGTGAAGAAATGCTTTCTGATGATAGTCTGAAATCTTCCTTTAACCAGTCTCCACCTATGGCCCCGTGTCCTTGTTGATGATTTAAGTTTGAAGCAGCAGCTGGCATCCACCTTACTTACACTCTTAATGATTTTGAACATTTCTATCATGCCTCCTCTCATTCTACGTCTACCTAGGCTAAAAAGATTTAATTCTTTCAGTCCTTATGCATAGCTCATACCCTGCAGACCTGGAATGAGCCTCGTCACCCTTCTCTGGACTCCCTTCAGTGCCTTCACATCACTCCCAAAATCTGGAGACCAAAGTTGTACACGGTACTCAAGATGTGACCTCACAAGCACATTAAACATCTTAAGGAGAGCGCATCTTGACTTGAACTTCACTGACTGCATTATATAGCCCAACATTCTATTAGCCTTCCTAATCGCTTCTGTGCATTGTCGATATATTGATAGTGAAGAGTCTACCAGGACGCCCAAATCCTTTGCATGCAGTGCGCTTTCTGACTCAAGACCCCTCATTGTACAATAATATAATATTTTTACTTCCTATATGTAATGTTTTACATTTACTTACATTAAATTTCAGCTGCCATTTATCTGCCCCATCTCGATTTTGTTTAGATTGAAACGTATTGATTCTGCTGCCTGAGTGTTATCAGCCCATCCCCCTAATTTTGTGTCATCTGCAAACTTTGCTAGTTTACTTGTCATGTGCTTACCTAAATCATTAATGTAAATTAAAACCAGCAATGGCCCCAAAACTGATTCCTGTGGAACCCACTTTTAACATCCTCTAGGTGTGAAAAAGTTCCTCTCACCATAACTCGTTTTCTGTTTTAAGCCAATTCTGGACCCACTTGCACACCTTACCCTGAATCGCTACCTCTTGTGCGGTACCTTGTCAAAATCCTTCTGAAGGTCCAAGTAGATTTTATCAACCACTCTATAGTTATCATAATTTTAGTTGCCTCTTCATAGAACTCCAGCATATTAGTAAAACATGATTTCCCCTTTCTGAACCCATACTGGCTTTCTGCTAACATGCCTGTTCTTATGAGCTGCTTTTCGATCTCACTCTTTATTAATGTTTCCATTATCTTACCTACGATACACATTAAACTTACTGGTCTATAGTTACCAGCGTCATTGTGGTCACCCTTAAATACTGGGACAATGTTAGCCCACTTCCAGTCCTTAGGGATTGCACCTGTTTTCACTGACTTCTGAAAAGTACATGTTAGGGGTAAGTATATATAATCACAGACCTCTTTAAGTACTGCTGGATATATAGTGTCTGACCCTGAAGATTTACCAACTTTCTGCCGTTTCAGCTGAAGCAGGACCTCACTTTCGAAGATTTCTTAAGAAGAACCTTATTTTTCTCTATACTTGCTGCCATGTTGCTAACATCTTCACAGGTGAATACTTCAGCAAAATATGAGTTAAGAGTATCCGCTTGTCCTTCACTGCATAAGTCAACACCCCTCTATTATTCTTAATATACTTAACTTCCTCCTTGCCTTTTCTTTTACTACTAAAGTATTGAAAAAATTTCTTGGGGTCAGTCTTAGCATTATCAGCAATATCCCTTGCAACCTGCCTTTTGGCAATCTGAATTTACCTCTTGACTATAGCTCTCATATTTTCTTATGCCCTACGTTTAACATCATCACAATCTTTTCTATATTCCTTATATATCTGCCTTTTCTTCAATAATTTTATGTATATCTTTATTCATCCATATAGTTGATCTATTGTTTTTATTGCTTCTCCCGACCTTAGGTATGAACATTTGCTGTACTGAGTGTATTACCTCTTTAAATTGACCCCATTGTTCTTCAACCGACTCAACATCAAACAGTTCCTTGCAGTTTACCTTCTGAAGTTTTTGTTACATCTGCACAAACTTTGCCTTTCTGAAACTCAATTTAACGGTTTTGGTTTTTACTGATATACTCTCCCAAAAAACCTTGAGACTAACAATATTATGATTGCTTGTTCCTAATGGTGCAACAACTTCCATACTCAAAATTCTATACTGATTGTTATACAATTTCAAATCTTGACAGGCCTCCCCACTTGTTGGTGCATTGCCATACTGGGTCAAAAAATAATCATTCAATAACTCAGTGAATTCACTTTTCTGTAATCATTAGTCAATGGTTCTCCCACTCAATATTTGGGAAATTGAAGTTTCCCATAACTATAACATTACTCTCAGAACTTTTTTAATATTCTGATAGAGTTGCTTATTAAAAACACTGTCAGCATTAGGGTGTCTATACGCCCGATCTTATTCCTTTATCCTTCCTGCTTTCAATTCTCACACAGATATCTTCACTAAGTCTCAATTCATCTCCTATCATAAGCAGCCTCATGTTTAAATTCTCTCCT
The DNA here is from genome assembly GCF_030028105.1 of Mobula birostris. Lineage (NCBI taxonomy): Eukaryota > Metazoa > Chordata > Chondrichthyes > Myliobatiformes > Myliobatidae > Mobula > Mobula birostris. Next base: position 43,237,083 of record NC_092387.1, read on the forward strand.
ATTTATAAGGCTACTCAGCCACCTTTATGATCTTGCTTATCTTTCCTAAGTAAAGTATTTTCTTTAATACTACCTGTATATTCATCACCATCCCTTGAGGTCAGCCAGATTTCAGTTATAATTAATGTGTCATTCTTATACACACTTGCATATCATTCCAGCTCATTTATTTTATTCTTAATACTTTCACTAAACATACCATCCTTAGTCTATTACTGATGTTTTTCATCCTATCCCATTATGAAGCCTATAATCGTTTTATGCCTATTATGTTATTCTCAATTAAGGTGTTTAAACAGTTGAGCCCGGCACTTGCCCCTCCCTCCAGCCCCACCATTCCCGAGTTAAACAGTCCTCAACTAACTGAAGCATACCCAGTACATTGTGCCCCTCCGGTTCAAATGCTACCTGTCCCGGTGGTACAGGTTCCATCTGTCCCAAAAGGCTCTCAATGTCTGATAAACCTATGCCCCTCTAATCTACACCATGATATGAGCCACGTGTTAATTCTTCGAGTCTCCTCCACCTTACCTGGACTGGTGTGTGGCACATGCAGAACTTCTGAGAAGACCAGCTTGTCAGTTCTGTCCCTTCTCTTCCCACCTAACTCTTTAAATTTGTCTTGCAGAACAGCCAGCCTTTGCCTATGTCATTTGTTCCGATGTGGACAATGACTACTGGATCCATTCCAGCTCTGGATAGGAGCTTATTTACGCATCCAGGGAGATCTCCTACTTGTGTTCCCGGTAGGCAACACACTGTAGGAGATGCCTTGTCAGTACACACGTGATTCTCAACCTCCCCGCCCCCCCCCCCCGATAATTGAGTTCCCTACTAACACTACTTCCTTTTTACGGGGTTTAGGTTTAGGATTAGATAGGGTCCTGTGGGGCTCCTCTGACCTTCCTATCATCTCAGAAGTTTCATCGTCGTCGTTGACCATCAGTTTTTAAACTCCTGTGTGAATACCCTTTTCCACAGCTCTTGCTACCAACAATCTCAGCCTCCTGACGCTATTGTGCACCTATTCTACTCCCACTATGCCTGCTGACTTCAGTCCTCCTCAATACGTGCCACTGAAGTCCTGGGTCCTTTTCTAGAGATACACGAATGGGGTAATTTACAGGTTGAGTTGGTGGTAAGAGAGGCAAATGCAACGTTAACATTCATTTCGAGAGGACTGGAATATAACAGTAAAAATGTAATGCTAAGGCTTTATAAGGCATTGGTCAGTCTGTACTTGGGAGTATTGTGAGCAGTACGAGCCCTTTATTTAAGAAAAGATGTGCTGGCATTGAAGGGGGCCCAGACAAGGTTCACAAGAATAATTCCAGAAAGTAAAGGAGCATTTGGTAGCTCTGGGCCTGCACTCACTAAAGTTTAGAAGAACGAGAGATGGGGAATGGGTGGGATCTCACTGAAACCTATTGAATGTTGAAAGGCCTAGATAGAGTGGATGTGGAGAGGATGTTTCCTATTGTGAGGGAGTCTAGGACAGGCGAATACAGCCTCAAAACAGAGGGACACCCATTTAGAACAGTGGTGACAAGAAATTTGTTTAGCTAGAGGGTGATGAATCTGTAGAATTCATTGCCACAGACAGCCTTGGAGGCTAAACCATTGGTTGATAGTTTCTCGATTAGTAAGCTTGTCAAAATATTCCAGGGAGGAGGCAGGAGAAATAGGATTGAGAGGGATTATAAGTGTTCCAATTTCCTCCCACCTCTCAGACTGATAGGTTAATTGGCCACTGTAAATAGATCCTGAACAACAGAAAATCTGCAGATGCTGGAAATCCGAGCAACACACACGAAATGCTGGAGGAAGTCAGCCGGCCAGGCAGCATCTATGGAAAAAAATTATAGGCGATGTTTCAGGCCGAGACCCTTCGGCAGGACTCACATTCCTGATTTGTAGATTGTAGTTCTCTCCTGCTGCTCCAGGAGAAGATCTGGGAACTCAGTCTGTTCTGTTCTTACTGATAACCAGCTGGAGCTTTGATCTTTCTGAATTCTAGGCTATGTTCCTAGGATCCTAGGGTTTCAGCCCAAAACATTGACTGTACATTTTTCCATAGATACTACCTGGCCTGCTGAGTTGCTCCAGCATTTTGTGTAAATTGATCCTAGTGTGTTGGTTAGCAGTAGAATATAGGGAGAATAAAAATGGCTTCACCATCAACCCTGTGCTCCATGAATACAGTACATTGACTCAAGGTTAAATCTTTGTTCTAAAATTAGGTACAATAGATTTATTTTCAGAAAATGAAGTTGATATTAAATAAAAGCATAGATATATATTGAAATTAAAAAAATAAATCAACAAAAACACAAAAGATTCTGCAGATACTGGAAATCCAGAATAAGACATACAAAGTGCTGGAGAAACTCAGCAGGTCAGGCAGCACATATGAAAATGAATAAAAGCTCCTGATTAAGACTGCCTCAGCCTGAAATGTCAATGGTTTATTCTTTTTCATAGTTGCTGCCCGGCCTGCTTATTTCCGCCAGCATTTTGTGTGTAGAAATCAACAAAATCCTACCCAAACGCACCTTCTAAACGAAGAGCAACAGCCCCTTTTGAATATGGGGCCACTAGAGGAGCACCAACTATAGGCACATGAAGTTGAGGGGCCAGGTGTGAAGTGCATCCACCCCTTCAAACCCGGTATGCTCCAGATTTGCGCTGCCATCTGCACTCCAGCTGGCTGGCCGCTCCCTAGACTGCTGCCAGTTTGCTCTGGCCCATTACCCACTGAGCCCCTGTTCGGATGAACTTTTCAACAATTCACTGCAGTGCCTCACAATTATTTAAATGCTTTCTTTGGGCTTTGAGTGGCCCCTGAGCTCACAATGAGTTTCAGGACAGGAATGTTTTCACTCTTCAGTCAGATGTTTTCAATTATACAAGTGCTGGTAAGGTTAATGTTGATGATTTAATTTTCTAAAGTTAGCTTCCAGGACCATGACTCCTCCTTGGATACAGCCTGTTAATGAAACCAGTGACATTTCTGAAAAGTCAGCCGACTAATTCCAAATCACATAACCAAATTCTTTCCTCTTTAAAACAAATTGCTTTCTGGTTAAATCAGTATCAACTTGCTGAAGACCTGAAATTAAGTTCAGATGTACATTGTAGCACTGGTGGAGGCTGTGAACCCAAATCCCACTCCAGAGACATGCAGCCATAACCTATATTGCCTGAAAGACTGTTGCTCTAGATCAAGTGCATTTGGGGATGAACTGAGAAACAAAGACTTTCGCTCTCAAGCTGATATAAGAATACCCTAGGATCATCAGAAGAGCTGGTTCATACCTATCATTCAGTTAACGAAACAGAAACACATTATCTGGTCACTATCACTTGGTTACCAGTACAACCTCGCTGAGCACAAAAATGCTTCAGTGTTTCCTAGAGTGCTATGCATCAAGAACATCCCACGTTGTAACATCCAAAGGTCACAGACAGTGGTCCAGACGTGCAAGTCTTATTTTCTAAGATTTTTGACTATTTTCTTCCAAAACTAGCGACGGGAAGCCCTCACCTCAGTGGGCCATGGGTGCAGAGATGTGGGAATAAGTGATGTGCAGGTGCTGGGAACAGTTGCTGCTTTTGGGTTTCATTATGTCATGAAACCTTCAGGCCTCTGCAGCTACCTAAAGAATATTGATTTTCCAGATTTCTTGAGCACCTGTATTTACTAACTGTTCTTTTAACTAGAGCCACTAAGCCCTTGTGCTTTTGAGTTAATCTTGTCAAGTTAATTGTGACTGACACGTGTTTCCCACATTCTATGCTTATTTAAAGAGTCTCTAGTTAGCTCTTCAGTGCAGCCCTACTATGTTATACACAATAAATTGTATTGTGGTGTCTCTCTGAGACTCAGCTGATATTCCTGTGCCTAACCGCTTGTTTCCATCTCTTCATGAGAATTCTGCCATTCCTCCACTCCTGGGTCGAGTCAGAGTAAAGGGAATTACAGAGGCATGAAAGGGGAGTTGGCCAGAATTGACTGGAAAAGAACACTGGCAGGAATGATGGCAGAGCAGCAATGGCAGGAATTTCTGGAAGCAATTCAAGGCATTGGATATATACATTCAAAGAGGAAGAAGAATTCTAAAGGAAAGGTGACACAACCATGGCTAGCAAGAGAAGTCAAAGCCAACATTAAAGCCAAAGGGAGGGCATATAATAGAGCAAGTATTAGTGGGAAGTTAGATGATTGCGAAGCTTTTAAAAACCATCAGAAGGCAACTAAGAAGTCATTAACACACACAAAATGCTGAGGAACTCAGCAGGCTAGGCAGCATCTATGGAAAAAAGTACAGTCGATGTCTGGGGCCGAAACGTTGACTGTACTTTTTCCATAGATGCTGCCTGGCCTGCTGAGTTCCTCCAGCATTTTGTGTGTGTTGCTCAGATTTAAAGCATCTGCAGATTTTCTCTTGTTTGTAAAAAGTCATTAAGAAGGTAAACGTGGAATGCGAAAGTAACCTCACCAATAATATTAAAGAGGATACCAAAAGTTTCTTCAGATACATTAAGTGCAAAAGAGAGGCAGGAGTGTATATTAGACCACTGGAAAATGATGCTGGAGATGTAATAATGGGGGACAAGGAAATGGCAGACAAACTGAATAAATATTTTACATCAGTCTTCTCTGTAGAAGATATTAACAGCTTGGTGGATGTTTCAGGTGTCAGGGGTCATGAGGTGTGTGAAGTTACCATTACTAGAGAGAAATTTCTTGGGCAACTAAAAGGTCTGAAGGTAGGTAAGTCACCTGGACCTGATAGTTACACCCGAGGGTTCTGAAAGAGGTGGCTAAAGAAATTCTGGAGGCATTAATAATGACCTTTAAAGAAGAGTCATTAAAATTTTGAGTCTGTGGTGAGGAAGGCAAGTACAATGTTAGCATTTGTTTCAAGAGGACTAGATTATAAACTCGAGGATGTAATGTTGAAACTTCATAGAGCACTGGTGAAGCCTCACTTGGAGTACTGCAAGCAGTTTTCTCCCCTTATCTTCTAAAGGTCGTGCTACAACTGGAGAGGGTTCAAAAGAGATTCATGAAAATGATTCCAGGATTGAATGGCTTGTCTTATGAAGAGCATTTGATGGAGTGTGAACCTGTATTCGCTAGAGTTCAGAAGTTTGAAGGGAATCCTAATTGAAACCTATCGAATGGTGAGAGGTCTTGATAGAGTGGATGTGGAGAGAATGTTTCCTATCTTGGACAAAGCCTTAGAATAAAGGATCTTCCTTTTGGATGGAGATGTGGAGGAATATCTTTAGCCAGAGAGAGGTGAATCTGAGGATTCTTTGCCATAGGCAGCTGTGGAGGTCAAGTCTTTATGTTTATTTAAGGCAGAGGTTGATAGATTCTTGATTGGTTGAGGCATGAAGGGATACAGAGAGAAAGCAGGAGACTGGGACTGAGAGAAAAATTGGATCAACCATGATGAAATGGCAGAGCAGATTCGATGGGCCAAAAGACCTAATTCTGCTGTTATATCTTATGGTCCTATGTCAACTATCAAGTTCCCATCTCATTTCCCAACCCTTGGTCCATAGCTTATTATGCATTCAGGTGCTTCTAAATGTTGAGAGAATACCTATCTCCACTACCCTCTAAGGCAGTGCATTCCAGACTGCAACCACTTTCTGTATACTTTCTCAGGTCCTCTCTTAAATCTCACACCCTTCGTCTTAAATCTCAGACATCTGGTCTTAGACAAGCCCGCTATGAGAAAAGTTTCTTTTTGATGCCTCAGATAACTTTGTACACCTCGTCACTCCAACCCCTCCCTTCCCACAGCCTCCCTACTCCAAGTAAAACAATCCCAGCCTACCCAGTCTCTCCTGATATCTGAAAAAATCCCATCCCAGGGAATAGAAAAACAAAGAAAAAGGTTTTTAAACTGAGTTGTAGATTAACCATGGGCCAATGTAAGTCAAGGAACACAAGGTCAATGAATGGAGAAACTTAGGATATAGGCAGCCAAGTCTTGTCAAGTACAAGATCACAGAGGCGGAATGCGGGAAATGGCAAAGGATGTAATGGAATAGTCAAATCCAGACACAATATCGCCATGTTGAAAGTCTTCTAGTGCAGCTAAACAGAGGCAAGACTATGTCTGGGTATGGTAACTGAGTTGAAAACAGGCAATTGAGTGAAGGTGCAGATATGGTCTCAAATTCATCCCAAGGTCAGATATTAAAACAGTAAGCAAATCAAGCTGCCATTCTTGCACATGTCGGTTGCAAGGGTTCTTTTCAATTGGAATAAATATCCTGTGACATTAGCCATTCAATTAGCAGAAATTGGAAATTTCCTCTTTCTAATGCTGGTCAAAACTCTATCGATAGGCTCCTCCAATACTCAACCTGGAACTCAGCTAACAAAAACACGATTTGATCAGTAATCTATCAGCAAACTCTGCAGAAAAGACTGAAGCACTTAAGTACCTGAGGACTGTGTCTCTCAGCCCTGAATAATATTTAACTCCTATTACAGTAGGCGGTGTCATTATTAAAGAGAGCCCGCACTTTCCTGCTGACACTGTAAGTGAATCACATCAGTCAACAACACACTTTTCTCCGCAACAAATCTCACTCCAGACCGGCTTAATGATTCATAATCATAGACATTATGTTAAAAAAAATCACTGACAAAATTAATGATGCCTTTTGGGATTTTTGCCATCTCTACGACCGGGTGACATTGAGCACAGAAATTAATCCAGAACAATCCTATTACCCAGAGTGAGAAAATTAACCAGCTTTTGTTTTCTGTGCCCGTAAGCAATTTAGCAGCAAGGAGCGTGACAAGATCAGGGCAGGGCTTGAGATATCATCACATAAAGCCAACTGTGGCTTATTATATGCAGCACATTTATCACAGAGAGTTCCTCTTACTCAGCAAGTGATTTATTCCCTTCTGTAAATGCTTCACAAGTTGCTATTTTTCCATCCCAGTTGTTACATCAGTTCCAGTGAATTTTTGGCTCTGAAGATAATAGGGGGAGCAGCAGAGAAATGAAGTGGCGTACCTCCCAAACTTGTGACCTCTAATTCTGAGAAGGACAAGGATGGCAATGCCACCAGCTGAGCAATCCCACCCAGCTCATTCCTGAGCTGGGGATATATCATTGTCACTGAATCGAAATTTTGGAACTTCCAGCCAGCACCACTCTGAAATTTCACCACGTGCTCAGCACAGGTAACAGAAGGTAGCTCCGCACATGTTCCCAAAGGGTTGGCAGTAGATAGCACTATTACCAGTGACATCCACATTCCCGAATAAAATATTCAAAATATATATACTAAACCAAAATGTCACAAATAGTGGAAATCAGAAAGAAAAAGAAAAATTGCAGGAAATAGCCAGTGATTTCCTCATATATCTCAAAAATGGTGGGTTGGCAGTTAACTGACCACTTTAAATTACCCTTGTCACTGGTACAATTGGGGAGAGTTGTAGGGGATGTGGTGAGAAACAAAAATGGGTTTAGTCCCCAATTAGATTAAGAGGGATATGGTCCAAATGGCACTAGCTTCAATGGACATCTTGGTCTGAGGGACAAATTGTGCCAAAGGGCCTTTTTCCATGCTGCATTACTCTTTGACTTTAATATAAATGAGGCTTTGGTAGTTCCATTTATACTGGAGTCACAGAGTGATTCTGTTGGCTGGCAGACCTCTTTCCATGACCTCATGACTGGATCAGCATTTGTGAAGAGAGAATCATAGTTAATGACTGGAAAGAAAGGGGGAAGATGACAAAATAGAAAGGTGGGGGAGGGGAAGGAGGACAGGTGATAGGTGAAGTCTGGTGGGTGGGAAAGGTAAAGGCTGGAGAAGAAGGAATGTTAGAGCAGAGAAGAGTGGACCACTGGGGAAAGGGAGGAAAGAGAGGCAGAAACAGGAGGTGATTGGCAGGTGAAGGGAATGGTTAAGAAGCCAGAGAGGGGAACAGAAAAAGAAGGAAAATAAAAAAAGAGGAAAAAATATTACCTGAAGGAGAAATCGATGTTCATGCCATCAGGTTGGAGACTATCCAGATAGAATATGAGGAATTACTCCTCCACCCTGAGAGTGCTTTCATTGTGGCGGAAGAGGCTTGTCGGAACCAACATGTCGGAACAGGAATATGGATAGAAATTAAAATAGTTAGCCACCAGGAAATCCTACTTTTGGCTGATAGAGCGGGGGTGCTCAATGGAACGGTCCCCAGTTTATGTCGGGTCTCACCGATGTAGAGAAGGCTGCATCGGGAGCACCAGACACAATAGGCGGCTCCAACAGATTCACAGGTGAAGTGTTGCTTCACTTGGAAGGACTGTTTGGAGCCCTGAATGGAGGTGAGTGGGCAGGTGTAACATTTCTATCACTTGCAGGGATATGTGCAGGAGGGAGATTAGTGGGGAGGAACAAATGGTCAAGGGAATCATGGAGCAAACAGTCTATGCATAAAGCAGAGAGTGGGGTGGGGAAGTAAAGATGTGCTTGGTAGCAGGATCCTGTATTCTGGCAACTTCCCCCTTTCCTTTCCAGTCCTGACGAAGAGTCTCAGCCTGAAATGTCAACTGTTTATTTATTTTCATGGATGCTGCCGAGTCCCTCCAGCATTCTGAGTGTGTTGCTCTGGATTTCCAGAATCTGCAGAATCTCTTGTGCTAATCAGGGTTAATATTTCCAATTACAGCACACGTTACAGCAACGGTAGAGTGAAGAGAGTGCAGTCAGGGTAAAAGTTGATTTTTCGACATACAGTATGCACAAACACGTGCACGGAATTCAGAGTGGTGGATGAGGCATTGATCTAAAAGCTGTATTGTCCTAGAAGCTCTGTGTATGTATATGTACTAAGTTTGGATTGACAACAATATCTCCTCCACATCTCCATCAGTACAGGCGCACCGCAAGGCTATGTGCTTAGCGCCCTGCCCTACTGACTTTATACTTGTGTGTGTGTGTGTGTGTGTGTGTGTGTGTGTGTGTGTGTGTGTGTGGCTGAGCACAGCTCCAATGCCATATTTAAGTTTGCTGATGACACCACTGCCATTGCCGAATCGAAGGTGACGAGGAATCAGCATATAGGAGGGAGACTGGAAACCTGGCTGAGTGGTGCCACAGTAACAACCTCTTACTCAATATCAGCAAGACCGAGGAGCTGATTATGGACTTCAGGAGGAAGAAACTAGAGGTCCATGAACCAGTACTCATCAGGAACTCAAAGGTGAAGACGGTCAGCGGCTAAGTTCCTCAGTGCTATCATTTCAAAGGACCTGTCCTGGGTCCAGCAGGTCCGTGCAATTTCGAAGAAAGCACACCAATGCTTCTACTTCCTCAGAAATTTACCAAGAATTTGCACGACATCTAAAACTTTGACAAACTTCGATAGATGTGTAGTGGAGAGTATTTTGACTGGCTGCATCACAGCCTGGTATGGAAACACCAATGCCCTTGAACAGAAAATCCTACAAAAAGTAATGAATATGGCCCAGTCCATCGTCGGTAAAGCTCTCCCCTCCATTGACCACATCTACATGGAGCGCTGTCAGTCACAGGAAAGCAGCAGCCATCATCAGGGACACACACCACCCTGGTCATGTTCTCTTCACACTGCTGCCATTAGGAAGAAGGTACAGGAGCCTCAGGACTCACACCACCAGGTTCAGAAACAGCTATTACCCCTCAATCATCAAGCTCTTGAGCCCGCAGGGATAACTTCACTTGCCCCAACACTAAACTGTTCCCACAACCTATGGACTCATCACAAGCTCTCAATATTTATTGCTTATTTATTTATTATTATTCTCTTTTGTAATTGCACAGTTTGTTGTCTTTTGCACATTGGCTGTTCGTAGGCCGTATTGGGTGAAGTCTTTCATTGATTGTATTATGGTTCTTGGATTTACTGAGTATGCCCGCAAGAAAATGAATCTCAGGGTTGTATATTGATACATATATACATACGTTGATAATAAATTTATTTTGAACCTTGATGTATGTTTTAAGACACATCTTCACGGTTAACCACATGTGAAATTTTCTGCCCCCTTTCTAAGAAAGATTAACTGGGACAGGCATTTTTTTCCCTAGTTTATTTTGACTCTGGGGCTAAGAGTTGGAGATTTACAAATTAAATCAATAAGCAGTAAGATCGCCAAGCCAATCAATGCCTTTAATCTGACACAGATTGTTCATATTTCCCATGGTAGGAACTGGTAGTGTCTAAAGGGCGGGCTCTCCTAAACAGACCCAGAATAGCAGGAAAATGCACAATGCAATACACTACTCCTCTTCAATGAAATGGCACAGTTTTCAATAAGAAGCCCAAAAAAAACCTGCAGATGGAGGAAATTTGAATTTGCTGGAAGAGTTTAGCCAGTTCTGTCAACATCTGTGGAGAGAGAAGCAGGGCCGATATTTCAGATAGATGACCAGAACTAGCAAGATATAGAAAACAAGACTATTTCAAGTTTTAGAAAAAGGGCCATTCTCTACTGTGAAGAGCAGTAGCGAAGCAGGAGTAACTTCTGTCACTGTGTGTCTGCTTGTGCATATATGTTTGGGTGTGTATATATGCAAGTTTGTGTGTCTATGTGTCAAATGTGTATGCATGTATGGTACCTAAGGAGTGTACCTTGCATATATGTGAAGTATGCAGGTTTGTGGTGCATGTGTGTAATGTCTGTATCTGTGTGTCTAGATATATATATGCAAGTTCATATGTGTGTGTGTGTGTGTGTGTGTGTGTGTGTGTGTGTGTGTGTGTGTGTGTGTGTGTGTTTGGACTTAACACCTAAATTTGAGGCTGGAAACAAATCTCCTGACAATTGTAACATCTAAACTCTTTTCTGGCAAATAATCCAATAGCACCGGGCAGATTAAGCATCCTCCATTAAAGATTGTGAAGATTAAAACTGGAAGACTTATTCACATCCGTTCAGCTGTGGTTTAAGAGATAATAATGCACTAAGATATCAATAAAAGCTCCTTCCAAGAAAAAGCTAAGTGAGATAAGGTATAACGGCATTAACATGAATTGTGGAATTAGAATGTGAATCTCATTTTAAATATTTTAATTAATTGAGAGAGATTACCACTGAACAGACACCTTCCAGATTCGTAACGACCCATGAGATTGAGAGAAAACAAACATTTTCATTGAAACACTACCTTTTCACACCTCCAAAATGTACCAATCTGATTCATGCTGAACGAATTAATTTGCAGCTCAGAGTCTGTTGCTGCAAAGTCAAATATGGCACAATTTTGTGTAAAGTAAGATCCCACTAACAGCAATAATCTCATTTGTTCCTGTGAAATATTTCAATCAGTACAGGGAAGGGATTCACAATGTGTTATTAGTGTATTCCCCTCAGATCCACAGGGCATCATGACAGTATTTCTTCACACATTACAATATTTCAGACAGCGAAAATGTCCCTCAGTCTGATAATGGAGCCCTCCTTCAACACTGCCCTGTGCTAATATCACCCTCCAGCATGCAAACAGTCCCCACTACTGCCCCTCCAACACTGACGTACTCCCATAGTATAGCAAAGCGCATACACTCATGCTGACATTGTTGTAGTTTAGTTCTCACTTAGAATTGCTCTTCAAATAATGTAGAATGTTTCAGCAATCTTCTTTCAACAGGGCAGCAGTACTGTCCAGGCAACAATGCAACACTCCCTCAGTACCGTCCCTCTGACAGTGCATCACTCCCTCAGTACTGTCCCTCTGACGGTGTGACACTCCCTCAGTACTGTCCCTCTAATGGTGTGACACTCCCTCAGTACTGTCCCTATGACAGTGAGACACTCCCTCAGTACTGTCCCTCTGACTGTGTGACACTCCCTCGGTACTGTCCCTCTGACAGTGAGACACTCCCTCAGTACTGTCCCTCTGACAGTGTGACACTCCCTCAGTACTGTCTCTCCAACAGTACAGCATCCCCTCAGTACTGTCCCTCTGACAGTGTGACACTCCCTCAGCACTGTCCCTCTGACAGTGTGACACTCCCTCAGTACTGTCCCTCTGACAGTGAGACACTCCCTCAGTACTGTCTCTCCAACAGTACAGCATCCCCTCAGTACTGTCCCTCTGACAGTGTGACACTCCCTCAGTACTGACCCCCTGAGAGCGAAACACTCCCTCTGTACTGTCCCTCTGACAGTGAGACACTCCCTCAGTACTGTTCCTCTGACAGTGTGACAGTCCCTCAGTACTGTCTCTCCAACAGTACAGCATCCCCTCAGTACTGTCCCTCTGACAGTGTGACACTCCCTCAGTACTGTCCCTCTGACAGTGTGACACTCCCTCAGTACTGTCTCTCCAACAGTACAGCACTCCCCCTTAGCACTCACCCATTGACTGCATGGCAGTCCCTTCTTTCTGCTTCTCTAACTGTCAGGCCTCCCTCACTACCATTCCTCCAACAATGCAGCAATCCCTCACTACTGCCCCTTTGATAATAAGATGATCCCTCTTTACTTTCGGTCTATCTTTCTGTAAAACTATCTCTGGGAAGAGAGATATAGGGAGAAGGAGAGAGAATTAAACTGAGAAATGTAGAGAGTTTGGGATGCTGGACAGGGTGCCGGTCGAGTAGGCTGTTATGTGTCCAGCTTCTTGGGGACTGTTGGAATTGCACTCTTTCAATCAAGTGGATGGTATTATTGGACATCAAACAAGGCAATGGCATTCCATCACATTCCTGACTTGTACCTTGTACCTGGTGGAAGTTGCTCATCATTAGACAACCGGCTTCTGACCTGCTCTTCTGACAGGATACTTATATGTTTGGTCCAGTTGAGTTTCTAGTAATTGATGACCTCTCAGAATCTTGACAGTGGCAAACTCAGAATACATGCTGTTGATTTCAGTGCATCAATTAGAGTACGGCTTCTGTATTCACCAGTTGAAGCCTATGGATTGATGTTAATGTCCTGTCCTCTGCACGGCACTGAATGACGGCAATATCTGACTCATGTAATGCAATTCCATCTGAGTTAATTAATCCTTTGATAAACAAAATAACTTCCAGCTTCACAAATGGAGGAATCAAATTTTATTGATGTTAATGTTCTCAGTTTAATTACTGTAGGAATTGATTCCAAAATGTTTTAGTGAAGATTATGTTTGTATTTTTCGAACCTTTGATTAAAACTACAAATGTCTCTGATCAAACTGCCACCTGAGGTGTTGGTTTGACTGTAACTCAGAAAGATCAAAGCTCCAGCTGGTTGTCAGTAAGAACAGAAAAAAACTGAGTTCCAGGATCTTCTTCTGGAGCAGTAGGAGAGAGCTACAATCTATAAACCAGTGAACAGGAATGTGAGTCTTGCCAAAGGGTCTCAGCCCAAAACGTCGACTGTACTTTTTTCCATTGTTGCTGCCTGGCCTGCTGAGTTCCTCCAGCAATTTTTTATGTGCTGCTTGGACTTCCAGCATCAGCAAATTTTCTCTTGTTTGTGACAGGAATGTTGCCTGCCATTTTGTGAGACTGTCCTTGCAACCACCATTTTATGAACAGTTTGGTGAATTGATTCTTGCTCCGGGATAACTTAATTGAGCAGCTGAATCTGGATACGAGGAGTTTCTGATCCCAGCCTCGGTCCCAACTCATCGAACCAATTGAGCAAAGATGCACAGCAGCCAGATCAGTTCACAGTTTCGGTGCCGCGGAGAAATGGATGAACATTTGAGGGAAAGTGAGCTAATTCAACCCGACCCTCTCCTCTGTTCCCAACATTCAGGATTCCAGTCTATGTGGCCCAAGCATAGGGTGGTGTCTCGCTCTAGGACCTGAAGCCGGTATCATGGTACACTTCGGCCACACAGCCCAAAGCCGTTCTCGATCTCACCAAATCGGCTGGGTGCTTGGAGCGATCCAACCTCGCGCCCGGGTTAGGTGGATGGGCATCGAAACTGTTCGGCATCAACTCCTCTCCAAATCGCTCACTCCATCTCCAGCAATTCCACCTGCGTCCCTGGCTCGAACACGTTGAGCCTCACAATGCCCCAGTACGGTTATCCCCCAAACTAGCTCGTCTCTGCCTGCCTTCTCTCTGTCTGTGGGGATAGTTCTCCACTGTTTGCTTCATAAAAGATGTTAAAAGTACACTCAGACTGCGTTTAATGCTGACAATGCGTTCCTCGGAGGTGGAGCGCAATGTTATTCAGGGCTCTGTGGGGTCATTATAACATTATGTAAATGAATACGTGTGCCTGATTAAAAAAAGACAAACCTGAGATCTATATTATTTTATGCATACACAGTAATTTGTGGAGTAACAAACACACAAATAGGCCTAACCTGTACACCAATGCAGCAGCAACGTACACTGTAGCAGCAGCAGCGGAGGGAATCGGGTATTGGTTACATCTTACAGGAGACACCAGGCTGGGGGTCCTCCTCTAACCTTGGCTTCTTCTTCTAGTAGGAGTTGAGATTTGACTGCCTTTTCTTAAGTTTCTTCCCATGAAGCAGTTCTCAATAGCAGGAAAGCATGTCAAGAATACCTCTCTTTATCTTACTGCTTCGCTCTCAGTCAGGGTCATTATCAAGGAACTGGTCCATGATTTGTGTGATTGTGGTGATGCTAGTGCTGAGGAATATTGTGGTGACGTTTCGTGCTGGTGTTTCCTCTTCTCCATCTGTGTCCTCAGATTCACAAAGGATATGTTGCTCTGCCAATTCTCAAAGCTCTTCTCTATTAAGGCTCTCATGACGAGAATGCAGTAACTCTTCAAGATCGCCAACATTAACATCGTCTAATCCGACTGAAGGCCTTTTTCCAGACATTATGGGTAAAGAAACAGAGTCATGGAGCAAGAACATTTACACACGCAGGGGAGGCAGTGTGTGAACTAATATGCAATTGGCTGTGAGTGGCTCAGAGTGTAGGTAAACCGCTCTCATCGGCTGATGGAATGTTTACTGTAATGGCAGCCACTCTTGAGAAGTTTTAAGTGTTGTTTAGGATGAATCTTTGACATTTAAAAAAATGTCAATAAAGAATTGAATAACTAAGTTGTAACGAATCAGTGCTATGTGGGGGTTTGAGTGTAATGTTATTAATCAAATCTCTTGCCTTTCAACCTGCCAGTAAGCTGTCATACATCTTCAGTAGCAGTATCTTCAAACAGAACAGTCCCTCCTGTCCTCTCAACCAAGGTTGCAGTATGGCAAGTTGCATGCAGTGACCAAACCTCAAACTTCAGGAAGATTGAAAGCTAAAGAGAGTAATTAGTTTCACTCAGAACAGTCGAGATTCCCGGACCAAATAGATCAAGGTTGGCAGCATTAACAATGTGAAGAAATCCAAAGGTAGATGATAGAGGTCTGCTAAAAAACAACAAACACTTAGCAGGTCAGGCAGCATCTGCAGAGAGATAAACAGGATTATTATTTCAGATCAGTCTGACATCACATCATTAGCATCAAACAATAACCACGTTTCCTTCAGTATAGATTTTAGCATGGATATAGCATTGGCTGACAGGTAGGAGGCAAAGAGTGGGAATAAAGGGAGCCTTTTCTGGTTGGCTGCCAGTGTTAGGACCAATTCTCTTTACATTATATGTCAATGATTTGGATAATGGAATTGATGGCATTGGCACAAAGTTTGCAGACAATAAGAAGATAGGTGGGGGGACAGGTAGTTCTGAGGAAGTGGAGAGGCTACAGAAGGACTTAGATTGGGAAATGGGCAAAGAAACAGCAGATGGAATGTAGTGTTGGGAAGTGTATGGTCATGCACTTTGGTAGAAGAAATGAAAGGGTTGACTATTTTATAAATAGAGAGAAAAAACAAAAAACTGAGGTGCAAAGGGACTTGAGAGTCCTTGTGATGGATTCCCTAAAGGTTAATTTGCAGGTTAAGTCTGTGGTGAGGAAGGCAAATGCAATGTTAGCATTCATTTCAAGAGGACTAGAATATAAAAGTAAGAATGTAATGGTGAGACTTTATAAAGCACTGGTGAGGTTTCACTTGGAACATTGTAAGCAGTTTTGGGCTCCTTATCTTAGAAAGGATGTGCTGAAACTAGAGAGAGTCAAAGGAGTTTCACAAAAATGAATTCGGGATTAAATGGCTTGTCATAGGAAAAGCATTTGATGGCTCTGGGCCCGTATTCAGTAGAATTCGTTGAAAATTATCGAATAGTGAAAGGCCTTGATCGAGAGAATGTGGAGAGAATGTTTCCTATGGTGGGAAAGTCTAAGAACAGAGGACACAGCCTCAGAATAGAGGGGTGGTCCTTTTAGAATCCAGATGAGAGGAATTTCTTTGGCCAGAGAGTGGTAAAATCTATGGAATTCTTTGTCATAGGCGGCTGTGGAGGCCAAGTCTTTATATATATTTAAGACAGAGGTTGATAGATTTTTGTTTGGTGTGGGAATGAAGGGATATGGGCAGAAAGCAGGAGATTGGGGCTGGGAAGAAAATTGGATCAGCCATGATGAAATGGTGGAGCAGACTTGAGGGACCAAATAGCTTAATTCCACTCTTATATCTGATGGTCTTGTGGTCTGAGATGGTGCCTGACCTATATCCAGCAACATGCAGAAGTTGGACAAATGCCTCCAAACGTGCCTTGTAGATGAGCTTTAAAAACTGATCCTTCCTCAGTTAAAACCCTCTATCTTTACAATATTTGTATGAACATCAAACCAATTTGAACTTCTTCAGACAAATATTCCAAAGAATGCACAGAATCTCTTACCTTGATGTTATTCAGCAATCTCATCTCATTGAGTGTCTGACTTAGGCTAAATTTCAAGAGCTTTGGAAAGTATTTTATGCATCGCTCATAAAGTGGAAGAAATTCTTATTCCTCCAACAATGCTCAGACGTTCTTGGAAACTTTAAATCTGTCATTTTTTGCTTCTTCCACCACATCTACATGATGATCCAAGCACAGAAATTCAGGTGTTCATTAAGGATCCCAAAATCCCATACAAAAAAAAAGAGTAGTGTTGGTTTAACTAACGCTCTTCTCTCACTCATCGGCAACAAATAAGCTTATATTAGAAGTTTAAGCAACAGCTCAACCCACCCGAAGTGCTTTCCAACCAGCAGCCTATGCTCCTGAGTGCAAAGTGGTCAGTTTGCCGGCAGCAAGTTCCACAGAAAACAGCCAAATAATTAGCTTTATTGATGTATTCTGAGAGATGAATGTTGTCCTGGATTCCAATGAGATTTGCCCTCAGCATTTTCAAAATAATGGCATGGGTGAGCATGTAGGGAATGAAAGATCTCCTCTGAAAAATAGCCCCTCTGACTGCTGCACATCCCCTCAGTAACATTTCTCTGCAAGTGTCAACCTTGATTTTAATATTCACCTCTGGAGTTGGATATGAACTCAAGATCTTCTGACGTGGCAGCAAAGTTCCGTTGAGCCATATCTGACAGTGACAACCATCATTTTACATGATGTCATATCCAATCAACAACAAGCAAGCATTCCTACAGCCTTTGGTGCTGGCTTGTGGGCAAACTGTATTTTTATCTGCTCTTTGTAGTGAATGTTCAGTGTTTAAAAGCCTAGATAATAAGACTCTTTAATTCTTCATGAATTAGTTCTGCAATTTCAGCTTGCTTTTACTTAAACAACACGAATTGTCCTCTAATGTAAATTCAATGTTAGCATTATATATCACTGAATATTTATGAGGAGCAGATTTTCTTCCAATAGATTTCTACCTACGGCCTATGTGAGTTCTGACAAGGAGGAACTTCAAACATGTTCCTCAGCATGTGGAGGCTGAGATTTTTCCAGTATTTTAAAGAAGTATTTGGAATCTTTCAAGCAATGAAATTGATTCTGATGTTCAGCACTTCATAGAAACAAGCAGCCGGGCATTTGCCCATTCTTTTATCCTGTCATTGACCTTTTATTGACTTTGCATAGAAAGACCATAAAACTCTGAGACCATAGGACATAGGAGTAGAATTAGGCCATTTGGTCCGTTGGGTCTACTCTACCATTCTGTGCCTGATTATTATCCCTCTCAACTCCATTCTTCTGCATTCTCCCCATAACCTTTGACAAACTTACTAATCAATATCCCATCATCCTCTGCTTTAAATATACCTAATGATTTGACCTCCACAGCCTTCTATGGCAATGAATTCCACAGGTTCACTGTTCTCTGGCTAAAGAAATGCCTCCTCGAATCTGTTCTAAAGGGATGCCATTGTATTCTGAGCTGTGTCTTCTGGTCTTAGTCTCTGTCACTACAGGAAACATCCTCTTCATGCCCACTCTATCTAGGCCTTCTAATATTCGATAGGTTTTAATGCGATCCCCACCGGCCCCCCCCATTCTTCTAAACTCCACAAGTACAGGCTCAACACATAGAAACATAGAAGCATAGAAAACCTACAGCACAATACAGGCCCTTCGGCCCACAAAGCTGTGCCGAACATGTCCTTACCTTAGAAATTATCTAGGGTCACCCATAGCTCTCTATTTTTCTGAGCTCCATGTACCAAACCATCAAACGTTTTTCATACATTAATCCTTCCATTCCCAGGATCATTCTCATGAACCTCCTCTGGACTCTCTCCTAATGACAGAACATCTTTTCTTAGACAGGAACCCCTAAACTATTCACAACACTCCAAGTGTGGTCTGACCAATGCCTTATTTAGCCTCAGATTTACGTCCTTGCTTTTATATTCTCGTCCTCTATTCTAGTATTTCTAAAAATGCCCAAATCATTTGGCAAAGGTTTAATATTTACCCGTTTCCTCCATGGTTACTAAAGATCCAGATCATAATATCAGATGCCCCTACATCTCATTTAGTAGTGCTCCCATTCTTGGGCCAGCATGTGGTGGTTTTGAACCTGAGGCCAGTGTGTCACAGTTTGGGATCTGGGTACTCTAAATTTGATAGACAATACCATTTTCAGGTCCCAGAGGATGACTACAGACAGAAATATTGCTGGCACATCTGGATATGCAGCACAGGGAGGTCATGCAAAGAAGTGTCAAAAACATACAATGCTCATCCAGAGCAACAATGTCCTCATTATTTGCAAGGTGTAAGGGCGCAGACTTCTCATGGATAACAAAAGTCACAGGCTACAGTGGTCAATTATTCCATGGATACTCCTGCGTAAATTTTATGTTCAGCTTCTATGCAATGATTTGATTTGTATGGACAGTATTCTCTTTCTCTCTTTCTCCCGCTCCCTCTCCCTCTACCTCTCCCTCCGCCAGACCCCCTTCCTCCTCCAGTCCCAAACCTCCATCCCCAATCCTACCCTTATCACTAACCCTAAGCTCTGCACCCCGACAAGTCCAGGCGAGGTCAAGAGCAGAGAATGGATGGGTGCTTGCCGCCATCTCCCTGCACTTGACTGGCCTTACTCTTCCGCTCATTAGCTGCTGTTGGAAGGAAGTGCAGAAGTCTTGGGATCAGCATTGCCAGGATTGATCAGTGAGGCTGTGGGCTCGCTTTGGGGGACTTTGATGTTCTTATTGCTTGTGTTCCTGGATTCTGGTTACTCATTTTTTTACTGTTTTTTGAGCGGTTTGATTGGGGCTTTCGATGTGGACTAGGACGCTTTGACGAAGAGTGGCCCTGCAGTCTGCATTGACAAGTGGTGTGGCTCTGAACTAAACCAAATACTACTGGTTTGATATTTGATATTCTCTGTGTTACTTGTTTGTTTTTTGCTGTTTTGTGCAATTTGTTTCTTTCTATCTTACTTTGGATGTTTGATGCATGGTGTTTCTTTGTGGGATCGAATCCCAGAGATGTATTCTCTATGCATACTTTGATAATAAATGTATTTTGAATCTTTGGCTAGTTCCAAAGACAGTCAAGTGTAAACTGCAGAGACAAGGTAGTTGAGCATGGAGGAATTGGGAGCCAATCAACGACTGTGAGCCCGGGAAAGGGCATTGAGATATGGGTCTCAGCAACAGACAGTCTGAGAAAGAAACAGAGTAGAGTGATGTGACTGAAGAGGAAACAAAGGGTTCAAGTAATGATGCAGAGAAGATCTCAGGAGCTCAGCTGAACAAGGCTATGAATTACAAGTCAAGTCAAGTCACTTTTTATTGTCATTTCGATCATAACTGCTAGTACAGAACATAGTAAAAATGAGACAATGTTTTCCAGGACTATGGTGCCACATGAAACAATTCAAAAGCTACACTGAACTATGTAAGAAAAAGCACAAAAACTATACTAGACTACAGACCTATCCAGGACTGCATAAAGTGCACAAAACAGTGCAGGCACTACAATCAATAATAATAAATAATAAACAAGACAGTAGGCCCAGTAGAGGGTATAGTAGGTTGGTGTCAGTCCAGGCTCTAGGTACTGAGGAGTCTGATGGCTTGGGAGAAGAAACTGTTACATAGTCTGGTCGTGAGAGCCCGAATGCTTCGGTGCCTTTTTCCGGATGGCAGGAAGGTGACGAGTTTATATGAGGGGTGCGTGGGATCCTTCATAATGCTGTTTGAATACATTTTATTGAATACATAATTCAATCTCAGACATTTACCAGGAAGTGAGAGAATGTAGACAGAGGCTAGAGTTTAAGCAAGATCCAATAACTGACCTCTCAACAGTTAGATAGCCAGAGTCAGACATCCCTACTCCCTCATTGAAATCTTGGAGGAAAGGTCCTGTGAAGCAGCAGAGGAAGCTGCTTTTTATTGCAGCAACTTTGATGAGTTATTTGAAGCCTACAGAACTTCTTTAGCATAGGAGCTCTGAAAATCTTAAAGCCTATTCACAGTACAAGAGTAATTACTAACTGGAACTTCACGCTGAGCAGAGCAGGTCTGCCTGGAGCCAAGTGGCTCTGGATCCAAATTCCCCATAAACTCGATTTGAATGTTAGCAATGAATTTTTCAAATTTTCAGATTTCCAGCGTCTTCCCAGCACAGCTACTTGATATCAATTCTTATAACAAAGAAGATGGCACAGAAGCATAGAGGTTAGCACAACGCCTTACAGTACAGGCGACCCACGTTCATTTCCCGCCACTGCCTGTAAGGAATTTGTACATTCTCCCCATGACCACATGGGTTTCCTCTTGGTGTTTAGTTTTCTTCCACAGTCCAAAGATGTACTGATTAGTAGATCAATCGGCTACTGTATATTGCCCCACAATTAGGCACAGATTAAGTCAAGGGATTGCTGGGCAGTGTGGCTCGAAGGGCCAGAAGGGCCTATTATATGCTGTATCTCAATAAATAAATAAGCTGCAGGGCCTGGTTCCTCCAGTTGTCTGTGTGGATGGGTGTGTGTGGTGCATGTGCGCTTATGAGTGTATGTCAGACTGCGCGTATATTTTTGCATGGAAGTGTGTTTACATAGGGATAAGGAGCAAAATACATAAAGCGGAGGAACTCAATGGGTCAGGTGGCATCTACGGAAAGAAATGAACAGTTGGCGTCTTGTGTCGAGATTCTTCAAAGCCTGTTCCCATGGTTCAGACAGCCGAAGGGTCCCAACCCAACCCAAAATGCAGATTGTCCACTTCCCTCCATTGGATGCTGCCAAACCTGCTGAGCTCCTCCAGCTTTTTGTGTTGCTCATCTGCAGTCCCTTGTTTCTCCACCCAGTACAGGGACTTATCAGGATTCAGGTGTATGTGCATGCATTTTGGGATGCACTTAGAGATATGTGTGTGTGTGTGTGTGCGTGTGTGTGTGTGTGTGTGTGTGTGTGTGTGTGTTTGTTTGTGTGAAAGCTGGTACATGCGTGCTGCTACTCACCTTCATTACTGTGACCAGGACGTCCTCCCAGTCATAAACCTTTCTGATGGATATCACCGTTATCTCACTGTCACTGGGTAGAAACCCTAAAGCCTGACAGCACTGTGGGAGTACCTTCTCTATTCATAAACACTGAAATAGCTTAAAATTATGGCTCACTTCCACCCTTTCGATGTGAATTCAGGACTGGACTATAGATGCCTAGATAATTTTTTTAGAAACAGATAAATACAGTCAGTGGCCTCTGAGTGTACTTTTGTGGTCTTCTGCTGCTGTAGCCCATCCACTTCAAGGCTCGATCCATTGTGCATTCAGAGATGCTCTTCTGCACACCACTGTTGTAACACGAGGTCATTTGAGTTACTTTCACCTTCCTGTCAGCTTGAACCAGTCCAGCCATTCTCCTCAGACCTCTCTCATTAATGAGTTTTCACTGACAGAATTGCCACTCACTGGATGTGATTTTTTGTTTTTCACACCATTCTCTGTAAACCCTAGAGACTTCTGTGCATGAAAATCTCAGGAGGTCGGCAATTTCTGAAATACTCAAACGACCCCATCTGGCACCAACAATCATTCCATTGTCAAAGTCGTTTAGATCACATTTCTTCCCCATTCTGATCTTTGGTCTGAACAACAACTGAACGTTGTGACCATGCCTGCATGCTTTTATGCACTGAGTTGCGACCACATATTTGGCTGATTAGATATTTGCATAAATAAGCTGATAAGCAGATGTACCTAATAACCATTAAGAGTAAATAAAAGATAGCTATATGCAGTCATCAGTACTTACTAGGGTGTGTTTTTATAGTTTGTAGGTGTGTGCTATACACATAGGTACATGTGAGATTGTACATACCAGTGGATGCATGTAGTTGAGCATGCATTTGTTCCTGAGTGTGAGTACTTGTCTGTATTTTGACGTGGCCCAAAACTGAACTCAAGATCATGATTGGAGAACAAAAGTACCAAGCCACAAGTTGTAAATTAGCCTACATAACTCCATCCATAATGTGGGTACGGTAGTCTAGTGGCTAAGTTCTTTGACTAGTAGCCGGAATTCTGGTTCATTAATTCAGGGATAGGAGTTCAAATCCCTCCACAGCGGCTGAAAAATTCATTAAATAAATCTCGAAACTTTAGTCAAGTTGTTCTTAGTAATAGTAAGCATAACACTGCTGGACTGTTACAAAAAATTACTTTCACAAATGTCGTTAAGGAAATAAGACGATAAGACCATAATTTATCCAGGTCATTTGGCCCATCGAGTCTGCTCCGCCATTTCATCACGGCTGATCCATTTCCCTCTCAGCCCCAATCTTCTGCCTTGTCCCTGTATCTCTGCATGCCCTGATTAATCAAGAAATCTATCAACCTCTGCTTTAAAATGTACTTAATGACATGGCCTCCACAGCCACCTGTGGCAATGAGTTCCGCAGATTCTCCACTCTCTGGCTGGAGAAATTCTCCTCATCTTCATTCTAAATGGACATTCCTCTGTTCTGAGGCTGTGTCCTCTGGTTTTAGATTCCTCCCCCCCCCCCCCCCACCCACCATAGAAAACATCCTCTACACATTCACTCTATCAGGGCCTTTCAACATTTGATAAGTTTCAATGAGATCACCCCCCTCCCAGAAATTTGAATGAGTACAGGCCCAGAGACATAAACACTCCTCATACGGTGAGCCTTTCAGTTCCGGAATCATTTTTGTGAACTTCCTTTAAACCTTCTCCAATGCTAATCTGCAGTCCTTTCATGATCAAGACTCTACATAACACATCTAAACCATCAGTATGGTTGACTCCTAATTACCTGAGTTTGGGACTACAAGGGTCGGAAAGTGTTGCATTGACAGCAACAACCACATTTTCGAACAAATAGATTAAACAAAGAATCACAACAACAGGCTATGATAGATAATTAAAGTTACCACCTGATACAAGTGGAAGAGTTGAGTGAAAATGATGACAGGACTACATAAACCAAAGTAAGAAACCTTTAAAGAGCACTTGGCTGAACGTGTTTGTTCAGTGGGAAACATGTCATGGCAACAGATCTGCGAGAGTTAATTACAGCTCAGCAGAAGTAAAAGGATCTGAAAATGTGTGACACAATCATGACAAAAGTTAGTTGCAACAATCAGAATAAGGCACGCCCCACCCACAGGACACTCCACCCCTTGAAAGTTGCAAACATGATGATCCAACCTTCAGACTAGTATGACTCCCGTGAACTCCTAACTAAGCTACATATAAAACATAAAAGTACAATACCCAGTACTGTAAACCCAATAGTTACCTCCCAGTAGTCCACCAGCCCCTGTTCACCCCAAAAGGCCACCAGCTCCAACCCAGAGTGCAATAGCTAATGAGCTGGTCCCCACTTCATCTTATACACTGACTCTCAGATGTGATCAACCAGGTGAGTGATGTTCTCCAACCCATCAGAAAAGTAGGTGCAGAATTCTTGACCAATAACAGTACAAGTGCCACCCTCTTTTGTGAGCAGGTCACCTAAGATCATCAAAAGCAGTTCTCACTGTGCTAAGAAAGGCCATCATTCAAAGCCTTCTTTCCTTTGTAATAGTCCTCTTCCAACCAGCACGGGCAAGGTGCTCATGCAGGGCACTGGGATGGCATACGTAGGGCACTGCATATCAACTGCACCACCCCGTGGTAACCATAAATAGGTCTAGGAACTGCATATCCAGTAAGTGCCATTCAGTTTCCAACAAATGCCATTATGTGTCCAACAAGTGCCCAGCTTCACAACACCATATGGCATAGACACAGCCACCCACTGTGAACCTACACCTACACCAACACTCTCTGTTAGGTGGGGAAATCACTTTAAGAGTTAGGACCTTCCAATTAAACAAATTGTACATGGGAAAATACTAGTCCTTAAAGCAGTTACTCCACCAGGGCTATTTGGGCTCAAGTCCCTTAAGGCTGTTACCATACTCTGAGTTGAGGTTGCTGGAACCTCAACTCAGAGATGAGACTACCCCCTCTCATCTCCCCCAAAACAGAGTGCCAAAATCTGAGAAGCCAGATAATTTTCCCCACAGTCTTTTCCTTGTCAAAGGGATCAATATCAGTGGCACCCCTTCCACTCTGTAGTAAGGAGTCCTCATACAAATTCAGCAATCTGACTCATTGGTTCAGTGTGAAAATTCAAATGCCATTCTCAGGAATGTATCACTGGATCTCACACCACAAATCAGCATTCACCACTTTGCCATTCTGTAATGCAGAGAGATACAAATGACATTCACTCCTGATTAGTAACCAGGTATTTGGAAAACAAAACAAAACAAAAAAAAAGGATTGCTCCCCAAATTTTCAATTCCCTCTGAAATGTGGGCATCTTATATCTGGAATAAAGTTGCCCAATTTTCTACCAAATTTCAACTCAAATTTCATATGGCCAGTATGAAAAGTGAGTAATCCTTAAAACTAATTGCATGGGAAACAAGTAACAAAGTAACAGATTAAGATGCAATAAACATGTAACAGACTTTAAAAAAAAAACAAGAAACAATATAACTGACTAAAGAAACACAAGAAACATAGCAACAGATTAGAACACAAAACACAAAGCCCAGGCTGTATACCTCTTCAAAACTTCATATGGAACTGCAAAAACTTAAAGCAGACAGTTAATTTCTCACAGAGAAAGAGTGATGATCAGAGAACAATTGAGAAGGAAAAAGTAACTGGGCAGGGAACAACACATTCACAGAGTCTCTTAAAGGTAATGTCCTGACACACAACCACACACACACACACACACACACACACACACATAAGCAAACTGACACATATGGCCTCACTTCTCATTTCTCTACCTTCAAATCATTCACACTCTATTTACAGAGAAAAAAGATACAGTTCAAATGAAATCCTCCCTACAACAAGGTGCAAAAGCGCTAACAACACCCCACACCCGATTCCCAATACTGGTGAACATTCTTTGCAGGCAACCCTGAATGTAATGCGAGGAAGCTGGCAGAGGGTGACCATAGGCCCAATTGGTGACATGTCTTTACTATGCCCTTCAAACTTCTGCTCTTTGAGGTGGGACATTCTACCTTCAGCAAATGCCTTTACTTTTGCCCCACCTGTGCCCACACCTTAACATATTCCTTGCCTGCCATGACACTAGACTATCCTTCTGTCTCCTCCACCAGTTTCTTCGTCAAGTATTGCTTATCCACCACTATTGACCTCTTCTCTCACCTTAAGCTCTCCTCCTCCTCTTGAACACCCCACTTTGGCATTCTGCCAATTCTGTATCTTTTAATCTCCGACTGCCGATAAGATACTAACCACCTGGTCTTCACGACTCCCCTCACCCCTTTGAATGCACTGCTCTTACCTACCCCTGTCCAGTAGCCCACTGAGAAGCTTCAGGCCAGTGTCTCCCACACCATGACTGACCACATCACCCCTGGAGGTCTCCTCTCTACAGTCTCCAACCTCATTATTCCTCAACCCCACAATATCCATTTCTACCTGTCCCACTGAACTTCTGCCCTCCTATTTTGATTCCATTTTGTGCCCCTTGGTTCAGTCTCTTCCCATCTACATCTGTGACACTTTGCATCCTCTCCACCAGTTCAACAGTTCCCTGATCACTTTATTTTCACCAGACCTCGAACACTTCTATCATTCATCAGGAAGGCCTGAAAGCTCTCCATTTCTTTCTTAATAACAGATCCAACTAGTTCCCTCCACCACCTCCTCCATCTGGCAGAACCGTTCCTCACTCTTAACAATTTTTCTTTCAGCTTCCCCCAATTTCTCCTGAGCTGCAGCTTTGGACACATGTATGGGCCTGAGCTATACTGTATGTCTGCCTTTTCATTGGTTTTGTGGAACTATCTATGTTCGAAATCTACACTGGTGACCTTCCCCATTTCTCTCTGCTACACTGATAACTGCTTTCTGCACTGATGCAAGGCTCATCAACGTTATCAATTTCATCATCAACTTCCACCCCACCCTTAAAATCACTTGGTCCATCTCTGACACATTTCTCCCCTTTCTTAATCTCTCTGCCTCCATCTCAGAAGATAGATTATCTATCGGTCTCTAAACTAGACCCATTTGCCCGTGTTTGACCCATAACAGTCTAAAGTTTTCCTATACAAGTACCTTTTAAATGTTGCTAATGTACTTGCTTCAAGCACTTCCTCTAGCAGTTCATTCCATATACTGATGACTCTCTGATTGTATTAAACTTCTCCCCTTTTACCTTAAACCTAAACCCTCTAGTTCTTGATTTCCCTACTATGGGGAAAAGACTGCACTTTCACCCTGCCTATACCCCTCATAAGTTTAATATACCTTGTTAAGTTCACCCTTTATTCTCTTGCATTCTATCATCCACTGACTGTTTGTCCTGTGGTATACTACCAGAAATGTGATCACCCTACTTTTATTTTTCTGTTTTAGTCCTTATGTGTCCTGCATAAAATCCTCACAATTTTTGCATTTCTCCAAGCTCTCCGTTTTCCTCCCACAGTCCAAAGGTGTGCAGATTAGTAGGTTAGTTGGTCATTGTAAATTGTCCCGTGGTTAGGCTGGTGTTAAATAGACGGGTTGTTGGGTGGTGCAGCTTGTTGGGCCGGAAGGGCCTGTTCTGCGCTGTGTCTGGAAATAAATAAATTTCAATTGTTTCTTTATCTAATATTAATATCTCTCTCTTCCCTCCAAAACTCTACACTCACAACACCTCAGGCTCTCCAACCCTATCAGCCCTTCCAATGCTATAGTCTCTGTTATCTACATTACCACCAACAGCCAGATGATTAGAATGATAAAAAAAATTGTTGATACTGAAATATTCCTCCTGTCAGACAGTGTCTGTGACAGTGTTTCACCTGTGAGCCATCATTAGAATGTAAAATTCTTATTTAGAAAGGATGTAAGAAGCTTGCTGTACTTGTCTAAACTAATTGAATAGGTCATTCACAACTTACAAATGTTGGACTTACAATTTTATTTGCCAGAAGACCGTAAGAACGTATGACATAAGATCAGAAATAGGCCACTCAGTCCATCAAGTCTACTGTCATTCGATTATGGCTAATTTGTGAACACGGCGCAGCACATCACACAAACCAATCTTCCGCCACACGCTGTTGGAGCAGTGCTGCCAGGATAATCAAGGACACGACCCACCCAGACAACAGACTTTTCATCCCTCTTCCCTCCGGGAGAAGGCTCAGGAGCTTGAAGACTCGTACGGCCAGATTTGGGAACAGCTTCTTTCCAACTGTGGTAAGATTGCTGAATGGATCCTGACCCGGATCTGGGCCGTATCCTCCAAATATCCGGACCTGCCTCTCGGTTTTTTTCGCACTACCTCACTTCCCATTTCTCTATTTTCTATTTCATATTCATAGTCATAGTCATACTTTATTAATCCCAAGGGAAATTGGTTTTCATTACAGTTGCTCCATAAATAATAAATAGTAATAGAACCATAAATAGTTAAATAGTAATATGTAAATTATGCCAGTAAATTATGAAATAAGTCCAGGACCAGCCTATTGGCTCAGGATGTCTGACCCTCCAAGGCAGGAGTTGTAAAGTTTAATGGCCACAGGCAGGAATGACTTCCTATGACGCTCAGTGCTGCATCTCGGTGGAATGAGTCTCTGACTGAATGCACTCCTGTGCCCACCCAGTACATTATGTAGTGGATGGGAGACATTGACCAAGATGGCATGCAACTTAGACAGCATCCTCTTTTCAGACACCACCGTGAGAGAGTCCAGTTCCATCTCCACAACATCACTGGCCTTACGAATGAGTTTGTTGATTCTGTTGGTGTCTGCTACCCTCAGCCTGCTGCCCCAGCACACAACAGCAAACATGATCGCACTGGCCACCACAGACTCGTAGAACATCCTCAGTATCGTCCGGCAGATGTTAAAGGACCTCAGTCTCCTCAGGAAATAGAGACGGCTCTGATCCTTCTTGTAGACAGCCTCAGTGTTCTTTGACCAGTCCAGTTTATTGTCAATTCGTATCCCCAGGTATTTGTAATCCTCCACCATGTCCACACTGACCCCCTGGATGGAAACAGGGATCACCGGTACCTTAGCTCTCCTCAGGTCTACCACCAGCTCCTTAGTCTTTTTCATGTTAAGCTGCAGATAGTTCTGTTTTATAGTTTAATTTTTTAATATTTACTAATTTTAACTGTTTTTAATATCTTTAATATTTAATAATTGTAATCCAGGGAGTGTGAAGCGTGGAATCAAATATCACTGTGATGATTGTACGTTCTAGTACCAATTGTTTGGTGACAATAAAGTATAAAGTAAAGTATTATTCCTCTCAAACCTCCCTTCTCCCCATAACCTTACTAATCAAGAACTTATCAACCTCTGCTTTAAATATACCCAATGACTGGTCCTCCACAGTCATCTGTGCAAATGAATTCCACAGATTCACCACCCTCTGGCTAAAGAAGTTCTTCCTCATCTCTGTCCTAAAGGCTCAATCTTCTATTCTGAGGCCATGCTCCTTCAATTTACAAATCTATTCTTCACTATTATGAAGAAAGTTGTTTGCTACTGTGAACACAATAGTGCACTGATCTCCATTCATAGGAATACTATTTATTACTATTTTATTACTATTTAATTATTTATTGTGCAACTGTAATGAAAACCAATTTCCCCCGGGATCAATAAAGTATGACTATGACTATGACTATACATTGTATCAAAATTCACAAATGGCATTTCACACAAAATCTCACTCTTGGGATCAAGCAACCCTTCTGTATATCAAAAAATGACTATAGTTCATCATATATGAATCAAGTTCTATAGGCAAGGGCTGAGGGGGCAGGAAAGATGGGGGCATTGTGATTGCCGCATTTAGGAGGGGAGAGAATATTCCACAAGCAAAATCCTGGGGGAGAAAATATTCTCATATCTTTGAAAACAGCAAAATAAGTTGAGAAGGATAGTTCTAAAAGGTCATGTGATCCTTTGTTTTATTAATAGAGGAAGAAAAACTACAAGAATGCAGGAGACAGGAGATAGGATGTTATGTTGATGTTGTATAAGACATCAGCAAGGCCTAATTTAGTGTATTGTGTGCAGTTATGATCACCTATCTACGGGAAAGATGTAAAAACAAGGTTGAAAGAGTACAGAGAAAATTTAGAAGGATGTTGCCGGGTCTGGAGAACCTAAGTTATCAGGACAAATTGAACAGGTTAGGAATGTATTCTTTAGAACATAGAAGATTGGGGGGGGGGAGATTTGATAGAGGTATACAAAAATTATGAGGGGTATAGATAGGGTAAGTGCAAGTAGGCTTTTTTCCCCTGAGATTGGGTGGGACTACAACAGGAGGCCATGGTTAAGGGTAAAAGGTGAGAGGTTTAAGGGGAATATGCGGGGAAGCTCCTTTGCTCAGATGGTTGAGAGAGTGTAGAATGAGCTGCCAGCACAAGTGGTGTATGCGAGCTCGATTTCAAAGTTTAAGAGAAGTTTGGATAAGGACGTGGATAGTAGGGGTATGGAGGGCTATGATCCTGGTGCAGGTCGATGGGAGTAGGCAGCTTAAATGGTTTTGGCACGGACTAGATGGGCCAAAGGGCCTGTTTCTGTGCTGTACTTCTCTATGATTCTACGACACTAAAAGCAAGGAACTACACAGAAACCTCATGAAAATTAAAACTGAGCTGGAGCATTGTAACCAAATTTGGGCCCCATGATTTGGAACAATCCAGACATTTTGCAGAAGGTTACTAGGAGTGAGGAGATCATTTCTGTGGAGAAACAAGAGCTGAGATTGCCTCCTTAGAAGTGGAAAATCAAGCAGGGAGGAGAAAAGTCTGTATGCAATGAACTGCATCTATCTGGGATTCATTGCCTGAGACAGTAGGGGAATTATAGTCAAAATGGGCTTTCAAAAGGGGACTGGTTAGGTATATAAAAGAAAAAAATATATCAGAACCACAGGGAAAGAGCAAGGAATAGTCCTATCAAAGGATAGGCACAAGTGCGAAGGGCTGAATGGCCTCCCAATGTTTAATCATCCTTAACATTCAGAAGTTTACAAGAGGTGATGAAATGTTATTTAAATGTAAGCATTTCTTTTGGCTCTTTGACCTCATTCTGTACAATGTAATGAAGTATATCAGTCATTTTTGCTGCATACTTCAGCAGTTTCTTCAGATCCAATGTTCAATTTGTCCTGTTAGTTATCAATTAGTTTCATTGAAACATCACTTCTGTGGGAGCTTTCAATATTTCACTCAGCCTGAGTGCTCTACTCCTTCAATTTACTTCTGTTTTATGTGGCTTGATTTGCGATGCACTGAAATTGATTGTTACTGTATTGCAATACGCTGATTGTATTAAAAAATAATGGCATTTCCCTAGCCTGTGAAGGTTTTGTTTATTTCGGAGGGAGCCTTTGTGCTGTTTCATTTCTCAGCCACTGCTGCACTTGAGCTGTTAAATAGATGAATGACATCACTATCTGAGTTTGCAATTGGTTCCTTCCCACACAAAAATGAGATTCAACAGCGTGAAAAATATCTTTACAGATCATTCAGTCCCATGTTTCTGAATTTAAATTGTTAGTTTTGACAGGGTACATAGAACATAAATTTCAGGGAGTATCTACAGGCAGTTTGAATTATAAATGCACCCTATCCTTGCTAAACTTTAGAATTTTACCCATTATTATATTGCAGTTGTACAAGAATGGTGAGGTTGCACATCGAGCATTGTGTACAGTTTGGGTTGTTAGAGGAAATGTGTCATTAGGTTGGAAAGAGCACAGAGAAGATTTACAAGGATGCTGCCGGGATTATAGTACCTAAGACGAGGGAAGTGCCCTTTATGCTCACTTTGACTGACAGAACACGGAGGCATCTTCACGAACCCTCACAGTCCCTGATGACACCGTAATCTTAGTCTCTGAGGCCACGTGAAAGCATCCTTCAGGAGGGTGAATCCACAGAAGACAGCTGGCCCGGATGGCGTACCTGACTGAGTACTGAAGACCTGTGCTAATCAACCAGCTGGAGTGTTTACAGACAGCTTTAACCTCCCGCTTCAGCAGTCTGAAGTACCACCAGCTTCAGGCAGGCATCAATCACACTGGTGCTCAAGAATAACGTGTTAACCTGCCTCAATGACTATCGTCCGGTAGCACTTACATCCACTGTGACAAAGTGCTTTGACAGATTGGTCACGAAGCATATCAGCTCCTGCCTGAGGAGTGAACTGGATCCACTCCAAATTGCCTAACATCACAACAGGTCGAAAGCAGATGCCATTTCAATGGCTCTTCACCCAGCTCTGGAACACCTGGACAATGAAGATGCATATATCAGGATTTTCTTCGGTGAATACAGCTCTGCATTCAACACTATCATCCACTTGAAGCTCATCACTAGGCTCCAAGACCTTAACCTTGCTACCACCCTGTGCAGCTAGATCTTTGATTTGCTCACTGGCAGACACCAGTACAGAATGGCAACAACATCCCCACACTCCTCATCAGGGCAGATGCACCACAAGGCTATGTGGCTAGTCCCCTGCTCTACACACTTTGCACTTATGCATGCGTGGCTAAGTACCTCTTCAATATAGCATTTAAGTTCGCTGACAACATCACTGTTGTGGTGCAGATCTACTTTCCGAGAAGTTTGCATAGATTCGCATGTCACTGAAAACGTCGCAAATTTCTACAGATGCACAGTGGAGAGTATCTTAGCCGGTTGTATCACTGCGTGGTACGGAACCACCAATGCCCAGGAATGGACAAGCTACAAAAAGTGGTAGATATAGTCCAGTTTTTCACAGTCCACCATCCAGACCATGCCCTCTTCTTGCTACTACTATTAGGCAGGAGGTACAGAAGCCTTAGGGTCCCATACCACCCCGTTCAGGATCAGTTATTACCCTACAAACATCAGGCTTCTGAAGTGACTTGAATAACTTCATTCAACACTACTCTGAACTGATTCTATGACCTACAGACTCACTTCCAAGGATTCTTTACAACTCATGTCCTCAGCATTACTTTTATTTACACAGTGTGTCTTTTGCAGATCAGGCATTGTTTGTTTATGTACAGCTTTTCACAAAATTCTATTTTATTTCTTTTTTCCTGTAAATCCCTCCAAGAAAGTGAATCTCACAGTGCTATTTATAAACATACATGCACCTTGTATTATGTCTTGGTAGCCTCCAACTTGATGGCATGAGTATCAATTTCTCCTTCCAGTAAACAATTCTCCCCCCACCCACCCTCTCTATTCCACACTCAGACCTTTTACCTCTTCTTACCTGCCTATTACTTCCCCCCGGGTCCCCTCTCCCTTCCCATTCTCCTGTGGTCCACTCTCCTCTCCTATCAGACTCCTTCTTCTCCAGCCCTTGACCTTTCCCTCCCACCTGGCTTCACCTACCACCTTCCAAGTAGCCTCCTTCCCCTCCCCTCACCCCTTTATTCTGGCAACTTCTCCCTTCCTTTCCAGTCCTGAAAAAGGGTCTCAGCCCAAAACACCGACTGTTTATTCATTTCCATCAATACTGCTGAGTTCCTCCAGCATTTTGTTTGTGTACTTCGATAATAAAATTTACTTTGAACTTTGAGTTACAGGGAGAGGCTGGGCAGGCTAGGATTTTATTCCTTGGAATGTTGGAGTCTGAGGGATGACTTTACAGAGGTGTAATGTATAAATCATGAAGGGCATGGATAGGGTGAATACGGATTGTCTTTTTCCTGGGAAGGAGAATCAAATGCTAGATGGCACAGGTTTAAGGAGAGAGGGAAAGTTTTAAATGGTGCTCGAGGATCTATTACTTCATGCAGAGGGTAGTGTGTTATGAACCAAATGCTGATTTATTGGCAGGACCCACAGTGGGACAGCTGCATGGACTTGGTTGTAGTGCAGACTCGGCCTCATGCTGTGGTGTTGGCTGTTGCAGCCGCCCAGGAGGGGTGACACCAGAAGCAATGTGGCAAGTCGCCCACTTTGGCTTTGGTGCTGCCCTTCAGTTTTTGCTCAGTGGAAGACAAGCTGGATTACATCCGTTTGCATACGGCTGCAGGCTTGTTCTTGCTGACAACATCCACGGGTTCGGGGATTTGGGCTATGTTATATATTTTCTGTGTGACTGCATGATTACGGTTATTCTATATGTACTATATGTGTCTTGTGCTGTGTATGACTGTTGGTACTATGTTTTGTCCCTTGGTCCCGGAGGAATGCTGTTTCATTTGGCTGTATTCATGTATGGTTGAATGATAATTAAACTTGAACTTGAGCTTGAACTTGGAAGGGCATCTTGGTCAACATGGATGAGTTGGGCCAAACAGCTCGCTTGACTCACAATGCTTTTTTCATTCCCATTTTAAATCTCTCCATGGTCACTTCCCATATTCTCCAGTGGTAAGTAAGAAGGACAGAAAGTAGGTGAGGAAGAGGAAGGAGAAAAGGGTGGATGATTGAACTCACTTGAGAGCCCTACCTGGGCTGAGGATGAGAAGTTTTTGCTCAAGATGTTCTGACTATGAAAGGATATTTATTGATGTCACCAGCTCGCTGAAATAGATGGCAGAGAACAAGCTTCCTATGGTGTAACCTCAATATGTAGTGAGACTGAGAGGAAGATCAGGCAGATGATAGGGCAAATTTACAGCCAGTGGGATGAGTTCAAGTATCAAAGCAAAATTGAAAAGGGTGATTAATATAGTACTGAAGGTATTCTATTCGAATGCCTGCAGAGGCGGAGCTAAATTAAGCTGGTGCTAAACAGTGACTCTTTTGCTTGCTTCTTCAGAAACAGTTTTATTTCTACCTTTCATATCTCATTTTCCCCTTTCCAGGGTGTGAGGGGTTCTTTTGAAAACCCTGACCTGGAGTTACACTCTGACTGCGGTTCCTTGCGGTAATGGGACCTGCTCTCAGGGCCTTACGTCCAGACCTCTTTTGATATCCCAAGGATGCAGCCTGGAAGATGAGTGCACCTTTAGGTTTCCAGAATTTTGTTGCTCTGGGGATGTGCTGATTCTAGGCCAGTGTCGCTGACTGAAGCATCGTGGGAGAACATGGAACATCGGGAGCAGTGGATTAGCTGCTGGGAGTTGTGTGTCCAGAGAGCTGTGTCTTTCTGGTGCCGAATCTCCCAGCGCAGAGCTCGCAACTAGGAGGCATATGATAAAGTAGGCCAAAGACAGCATGATTTCCTTAAGGGGAAATTTTGCCTGACAAATCTGTTGGAATTCTTTCAGGAAATAACAGGCAGGACAGCCAAGGAAGAGTCAGTAGATATTGCCTATGTGGATTTTCAGAAGGTCTTTGACCAGGCACCTCACATTAGGGTGCTTAACAAGCTAAGAGCCCATGGTATTACAGAAAAGATACTAGCATGTAAAGAATATTTGGCAGACTGGCAGGAAGCAAAGCATGGGAATGAAGGAGCCTTTTCTGATTGGCTGTCAGTAACTAGTGGCGTTCCTCAGGGTGTGTTGGGACCACTTCTTTTTACATTATATGTACAACGGATTTGATAGCTTTATCACCAAGCTTGTGGATGATACAAAGATAGTTTGGGGGGGGGGGGTGATCAGATAGTGTTGAGGAAACAGACATTGTGCAGCAAGAATTAGATTGGAAGAATAGGCAATGAAGTGTCAGAGGGAATATAGTGCAGGGAGCTGTAAGGTCATACACTTTGGTAGAAGGAATAAAGGAGTAGACTACTTTTTAAATAGGGAGAAAATTGAAAAATGAGAGTTTCAAAGGGACATGGAAGTCCTTATATAGGAGTCCCTAAAGGTTAACTTGTAGGTTCAGTCAGTGGTAAAGAAGGCAAATGCAATGTTAGCATTCATTTTGAGAGGACTGCAATATAAGGACAAGGATGTAATGGTAAGACTTTACAAGGCACTGGTAAGACCACAGTTGGGATATTGTGAGCAGTTTTGGATTCCTTATCGAAGAAAAGATGTGCTGGGAATGGAGAGGGTCCAGAGGAGGTTCATAAGAATAATTTCAGGAGTGAAAGTATTAACATGAGAGGAGTGTTTGATGGCTCTCGTCCTGTATTTGCTGGAGTTTAGAAGAATGGGGAGAGGGGGAAATCATTTTGAATTCTATCGACTATTGAAAGGCCTAGATAGAGAGGATAAGGAGAAGATGTTCTCTATAGAGCGTGAGTCTAGGACCAGAGGACACAGCCACATAACAGAGGGACGTCCATTTAGAACAGAAGTAAGGACACATTCCTTTAGCCACAGGGTTGTGAATCTGTGGAATTAACTGCCACAGATGGCTGTGGAGGCCAAGTCATTGAGTATATTTAAAGCATTGGTTGATAAATTCTTGATTAGTCAGGCCACCAAATGTAACGGAGAGAAGGCAGGAGAATGGGGTTGAGTGGGATAATAAATCAGCCATTATGGAATAGTGGAGCAGACTCAATGGGCCATATGACCTAATTTTGTTCCTATGTCTTATAGTCTTGTGATTAATATTGTACAACAGGTCACAAAGAAATGGATTAATTTCCTAGTTAGGCTAATTTCACAACTTTGGCTAGGATATAATGCAGGAGCTTGTGTTAGGTGAGCTATCATGTTAAATAACTCTGGGACCAGTTGATGAAAGGGGGGGCTGGGCATGAAATCTAGAGTTTGAAATTTGTGAAAAAGCTAAAAAGAATGAAGGATTCAAAGTTGCATTTGCTTAAGTATTGGACGATGGCGGGGTTTCAAAGGAAAATATATGGAGGAGATACCATTGACAATATTGGCAGAACTAGGAGTTAGAGAGGAAGGATCAATGATCATATGCACGATCATAGAAAGTGGAAGGACCTCACTGATGAGAAGGACAGGTCAAGGAATGGGGTACAGGGTTATAGGGTGGGCTGGGTCAACGATGGAATCTTTTACTCTCACTGGGCCTTTATCAAACCAGTCTTCTGGTCCTGATTT
Organism: Mobula birostris; assembly: GCF_030028105.1. Taxonomy (NCBI): domain Eukaryota; kingdom Metazoa; phylum Chordata; class Chondrichthyes; order Myliobatiformes; family Myliobatidae; genus Mobula; species Mobula birostris. Next base: position 43,273,852 of record NC_092387.1, read on the forward strand.
CATTCTTTACTGTGAAGTTAATTAGCTTATAGTCATCATTCCCTCCACATCTTCTCCATAAGACTTCTTTCACTAGAATCAATGCAGAGCCCACCTCCTTCTTTCAGATGGGTTATGTTGTTTCTGACAAATACAGGCTGGATATGGTTGGTTGGTTGGCATCCATCTGTAATGGGTGATCATCATCATCATCACAGGCCTAGGCAGAAGGTATGGAGATCCTGAGGTGCCCAGTTGTCAAGATCCCCCTCTCAGCCGCACTAGGGTCATCCAAAGGAAAGCTTTTGAAGCAATACATTTGGCACTAGCTTGGTGGCAGGAGCTGCCGGAAGGATGTACAATGACATCCAGCCACCTTACGGCTCCACTCCAGATTTGCTGTCTGAGTTTACTCCCATAGCCTTTGTCTATCCGAAGGTTGCCTACGAGGCAGTGGGGCTTATTTACCTATAGCTGGGAATCTGGTTCTCAAGCACCAGGGCATGTCCACACACCAGTGGGCCTGTGTGCTACGTTTGCAGGGGCCATATCTCCTCCCTGTCCTCTATAGTTCAGCCTGCGTCCGAAAGAAGTTCAGTTTCCATGCGTTGCCAGAAATATTGACAGGTAAACTAATGAAGATCAGGAAATAAAAGGCTATTAGACTCTCCAGAAAACCTAATGAGCATGAATGAAGCCTGAATGGGAGGGATCGGGTAGAAGATATACTCCCTCTCAGATTCATTGACAATTTACTTTCCAGTCCTGTCTCTTTTGCCTGCATTTTGGTTAGATATAAATAAAATATCAAATCCAGCGAAGTGCAATTGTACACACGTCACTGTACCACTTATCCAATCTACTAATATACTGATTATTCATGAAAGAAAAGGCTCCTTTCACAAAAGCTGTTACTCTCGAATGCACAGTGATTTTCTAATTTGATTATCCTGGTTGTAGAACATAGGAGGAACTGAATACAGTCTCACATCACTGCTAATACAGCGTCTGTGTGGCTCTCAAAATAACCACATTATCTATAAATAAAGTCATGTGTAATCGTGAGACTGTAAAATGATCCAGCACAAAATCAAGACATTCGTCCTTGATAATCGATATTGGTGTAATTATTTACATGAGGTACTTACTTAAGTCCCGCTAACCCTTCTAAAGACTCCAGAAGCAAATATACAATTCTATAATTCCTATCTCTTTCACTCTCTCTCACACACACTCTCCCTCTCACACTCTCTCTCTCTCTCTCTCTCACACACACATCTAGCTTTCTTTTTACCTTTAAAGCAAAACAAGAGGGCATATGTTTAAGGTGAGAGGAAGGAGTTTTAAAGGGGATGTGAGGGGATTTTTTGCTATAGAGGGTGGTTGATATCTGGAATGTCCTGCTTGAGGAATCAGACGCAGATACAGATTGTATTCATTGTCTTAAATGATGAAGAGACCCAATTCCCCATGTTCAGGCTGAATAATATAAAATCATAAGAGGTATATATACAGTGGATGGTCATAATGTTGAGGCCAGTGATGTTGTGGGAATGGAACTGGACTCTCTGACGGTGGTGTCTGAAAAGAGGATGTTGTCCAAGTTGCATGCCATCTTGGACAATGTCTCCCATCCACTACATAATGTACTGGTTGGGCACAGGAGTACATTCAGCCAGAGACTCATTCCACCGAGATGCAACACAGAGCGTCATAGGAAGTCATTCCTGCCTGTGGCCATCAAACTTTACAACTCCTCCCTTGGAGGGTCAGACACCCTGAGCCAATAGCCTGGTCCTGAACTTATTTCCTGGCATAATTTATATATTACTATTTAATTATTTATGGTTTATTACCATTTAATTATTTATGGTGCAACTGTAACGAAAACCAATTTCCCCCGGGATCAATAATGTATGACTATGACTATGACTAATCTATTTTTCCCATGGTAGAGGAGTCTAAAACTAGAGGGCGGGGTTTCAGAGGGGAAAGATTTTAAAAGAGATATGACAAAGGTTGGTGGGCATATGAAGGAAGCTTCCAGAAGAATCTGTAAAGGAAGGTACAATTACATGTTTAAAAGACATGTAGGTAGGGACATGGATACAAAATGTTCAAAGGGCTATGGGCCAAACACAGGCAGATAGGACTAGTTCAGGTTGCCATGGGTGAGATGAGTCAAATGACCAATAGTCCAAGTATGTTTTCTTTCACAACTATTGTTGGAATCTTGAGGAAATAACAGACTGGATAGACAAAGGAGACTCAGTGGATGTTGGTTACATAGATTTTCAGAAGGCCTTTGACAAGGTGCCACGCATGAGGTTGCTTAACTTAAGTGAGCATTGTATTACAGAAAAGATACTAGCATGCATAGAAGATTGGCTGCCTGGCAAGAGGCAAAGAACGGGAATAAAGCAGTCTTTTCTAGTTGGCTGCCGGTGACTAGTAGTTTTCCACAGGGGTCAGTGTATTGTCTGCTTCTTTTCACATTATATGTTAATGATCTGGAAGATGGAATTGTTGGCTTTGTGGCCATTTCAGATAGATACGTGGAAGGGCAGCTAGTGTGGAAGAAGCAGGGAATCTGCAGAATGACTTGGATAGATTAGGAGAATGTGCAAAGAAGTTGTAGATAAAATGTAGTGTAAGGAATTATATGGTCATGTATTTTGGTAGAAGGAATGAAGACATAATCTATTTTATAAATGGGGAGCAAATTCAAAAATCAGAGATGCAAAGGGACTTGGAGGTCCTAAAGGTTAATTTCCAGATTAAATCACTATTAAGGAAGGCAAATGCAATGTTAACATTGATTTTGAGAGGACTAGAATATAAAAACAAGGACGTAATGCTGAAGCTTCATAAAGCATTGGTCAGGCCACATTTGGAGTACTGGCATTTGATGGCTCTGGGCCTGTATTTGCTGGAATTTAGAAAAATAACATCTACCAAATATTGAAAGGCCCATGTAGAGTAGACATGGAGTGCATGTTTCCAATAGAGGGAGAGCTTAGGATCAGAGGACACAGCCTCAGCATAGAAGGCCGTCCCCTTAGAACAGAAATGAGGAGGAATTTCTTAAGCCAGAGGGTGAAGAATTTGTGGAATTCATTGCCACAGATGGCTGTGGGGGGGAAGTCATTGGGTGTGTTTAAAAAGGAGGTTGATAGGTTCTTAATTTGTAATGGCATCAAAAGTTACAGGGAGAAGGCAGGAGAAGGGTGTTGAAAGGAAAAATGAATCAGCCATGATCAAATGGCAGAGGAGGCTCAGTTGACTGAATGGACCAATTCTACTCTTATGTATTATGGTATTATGGTCTTATGGACCTACTCACGCGTTGTACAACTCTACGGCTGTAACTTATACCAACACCTGCACTGAATTTACCTATAGAAGCACACCAGAATACCTAATGGAATTTGCTTGCTTATGACAGTTGATAAAAAGTTGGCTAAAACACCAAGTATGAAATCATCAGAAGAAACAGCAGTGCTGACCTCTGCTCTGCTGCCTCAGACTCACAGCTTGCTGCCTTTTGACATTTCTCTTCTCAACAGGGGCCCCTGCAATACAAAAGTCAGCTCACATATTTATTCCTCCTGAACGTGCTCAAGGAAGGGATAGAAATGTGCTTTGTTTGCACTAAAAAGAGTAAATAGAAAATCAGGCTGAGTTAAATTCAAAGTTCTCAGTTAATTTAGGCATCTGGGTCTTCCAATGAACACTCTTGTGAATATCTTCATATGAAGGTGGAGCTTTGAAAATGAGTGCCTGATAATTAGTCAGAAATGGCAGAAACATTGTTTGTGTGTGTGTGTCTGTGTGTGTGTGTGTGTGTGTGAGTGTGTGTGTGTGTGTGTGAGTGTGAGTGTGTGTGTGTCTGTGTGTGTGTGTCTGTGTGTGTGAGTGTGAGTGTGTGTGTGTGTGTGTGTCTGTGTGTCTGTGTGTGTGTGTCTGTGTGTGTGTGAGTGTGAGTGTGTGTGAGTATGTGTGTGTGTGTCTGTGTGTGTGTGTATGTGTGTGTGTGTATGTGTGTGTCTGTGTGTGTGAGTGTGTGTGTGAGTGTGTGTGTGAGTGTGTGTGTGTCTGTGTGTGTGTGTGTGTGTGTGAGTGTGTGTGTGTGTGTGTGTGTGTGAGTGTGTGTGTGTGCGCACTCTTATGACACCTTTTCACTTGCAGCATTTCCCTTTACTGAGTATCATGTCAGCTCACTAGCCTTTTTCTCCTTCTCCTCTGCCAGCCCTCTCAGCATTTCCTTTCACTTAATGAGATGGTGTAATTTGTTTTCATTTCCTAAATAAAAGATTCCTTCTGCTCATTTGACCACGTCTATTTCCTTTCCACCTTTGTATTACCAGCTAATTTTTAGATTGAGAATCTTTATCTCCTTTTACCTATTCTTAAACTCTGCTGCCAGAAAGCAACAAATTTCATGACATGCATTAGTGATAATCAACCTGAATCTGAACTCTACGAGGCACTGTGCCTCACATCAACTTGCTTAATTTGTTCTGCTGTTAAATAGAAGCAGCCTACTTCACGTGCCTTCCTTCTGCGAGGAACAATGTGCTAATTCCTTCATCCAACTAGACTTCAGAAATTTCTTTACGCATTTGAAGATCATAAACAGCAGGAGTTTAGAAATATACATTATGTGTTCGTGTTGTGTGTTGTGTGTGTGCACGAAGGTCAGCATGATATTCAGGTGAGAAAGGATACACTGCACTTCCATTCTCTACTGTTTTCCTATCTACAACCTTACCAGAGAAAACTCTTCTTAAGTCTCCACAGAAATCTTCCCTCACGGTAGCTTGGTTTAATCGGCTGGTTTAAGATTTTGACATTATCCCTCTAAGCCCTGTGCTCAAATCATTTGGTGCCACAGAAAATAGCGCCTTAAGGAAAATATCTCCCTAATCCCCAAGACACCCACTCCTACCCCACCCCTTATCCCTCACAGTATCCACCCTTACCTTGGAACAGCTGTATGTGTGACTAACGCTGTGTCTTGCCAGCACTTTTTATAATTTCAATTTTATATTTGATTGCCACACATATTTTAATTGCATTTTCTAAGGATAAAGCCAGTAATTATACTAAAATGATTCTGTTCAGTAATGCTAGGTAAGCTTTCAATGAGAATTTCTCAAACACACATTTTAATATTCTTGTCATTCTAGGCAGCAGAAATTTAATGTAAGTAGAACAGGTTGCATATCATTTTGCTTTCTTTTATTTTATAATACAATAGCTTTCAATATGAATTCTGAATTACAAACAGATTTTTTTATTTCTGTTTGGTTTTGGCAAAGAAATGCAAATCATTATAGGACACGATGCCTTGTTTGCCCTTTCCTTGATTATTATATTTCCAATGCAAATACTCTCTCTGAAAGTGTTCCAGGTAACAACCTACAATGACCTTCTTTCACTTTAATGTTTTTCCAACACCATCAGCCCTTACCACACATAGCATTAAATTTGCTTGTAATACAGGGATATGACTTGTTCACATGAATTGATCACACTGACTGTGATAAAGACATAAAAACATTCAGTGTCTTCTCAATGTAACCGTGCTGGAGGGGCAGAGAGGAAGGGGAAGGTAAGATTTACACAGAACATAGAAAAGCACCATCACTTCAGTGCTTGTGCCAACCTTTTAACCTATTCCAACATCAATCTAACCCTCTCTTCTCTCATAGCCTTCCATCTTTCTTTCATCCATGCGTCTGAGTCTCTTAAATGTCCCTAATGTATCTGTCTCTGCCATCACCGCCAGCAGTGTGTTCCATGCACTTATCGCTCTCTGTGTGAGAAAGACTACCTCTGACAGCTAAACAGAACAGCAGAAGCCCACAAGATACATCCAGATTCGGAAGCTGCAGTGAATGGTCTGTAATAATCAGAGTGAAACTGAAATAATTGGGTTCACTATCATCAGTGTGGGTTGAGAAACAAATTTGTCACTCTTAGGTATCAGGAATGACTTGCTTCCATTTTGATGAGAGGTGGATGGCGAGACCTTAAGATTCTGCACAGACGTGGAAGGAGGAATATGTAGAGGAGTGCAGGTGGACGGCTAGGGAGGCACAAACCTTTTCTGCAATTTCCACTGGGCTTCTGTGTGCTCCAGAAAAATGACTTAAGATTCGCAATGCCATTCAAAAAAACTCTTCCTCCATTTTGAGTGCTCATGTAACAAGAATTCCCAAGGTTGTTGGAGATGCAACACTGTTTTTTTGCAACACTTTTTTTCAAAGAGGTTTTAAGAACACTTTGAATCATTTCCTCTGTCAATCTGAAGATTTCCTGATACTACAGAAGTCAGAAAAGGGTGCCTGTTTTGGAGCCTGGTATTGTGTATACAAGCAGCATGGGCTGAACTGAGAATTGCTTTCTGAGTGTAATTATGGTTTTAATATGGGGATGTTGACATGGTGGACTATACTGGTGATGAATCACTTCTCCTGCCAGCGGATTTGGAGGATTTTATGAAGACTGCATTAATGAGATGACCTCTCTTTGAGATTCCCATTGAAGGTACTCCATAGCTCAGAAGTACAAGGATCACTGCTTTCTGAGCTCTGTGCTGGATTTGAACTCTTAACCCTTCATTAGCTCAGGCAGCCTGAGGCTGTTCTGGTGCTCTGAAGGCAGTAGTGCATTTCATCATCGATGTCAAACTTCACTAAGAAATGAGTCCCAAGATATGGGAAGTGGTCCATGTTTTCCAGAGTGTGGCCGCAGACCATTACACTCAGTGACTACTTTATTAGGTACACCTGTATACCTGCTCACCAGTGCAAGTATCTAATCAACCAATCATGAGGCAGCATCTCAATGCATAAAAGCATTCAGACATGGTCAAGAGGTTCAGTTGTTGTTCAGGCCAAACATCAAAATGGGGACGAAATATGATCTAAGTAACTTCAGCCATGACACGATTGTTGGTGCCAGACGGGGTGTTTTGAGTATCTCAGAAACAATTGATGTCCTGGGACTTTCATGCACAACAGTCTCTAGAGTTTACAGAGAATGGTATGTAAAATAACAGTAAAAAAATCCAGTGAGTGGCAGTTCTCTGGGTGAAACACCTTGCTAATGAGAGAGGTCAGAGGAGAATGGCCAGACTGGTTCAAGCTGACAGGAAGGTGACAATAAATCAAATAACCACATGTTACGAAAGTGGTGTGCAGAAGAGTATCTCTGAACACATAACATGTCGAATCTTGAAGTTAATGGACTACCACAGCAGAAGACCACAACCATACTCTCAATAGCCACTTTATGAGATATAGAAAGTACCTCATAAAGTGGCCACTCAGTATACAAGAGGAACAGGTTGTTGGAGGAGCTTTGTTTTTGGGTTGTAAAACTGTGAGGCTAATTTTTTTTTTGGCTTCAATAACTTGACACCTCTGAAAATAAGTTGGGTGATAGTGGCTGTAGAGAGGATATGCCATACTTTGAGCAGTTCTTTGCTCAAAGTACATCAAATCTTCCATATGGTGTTTGAGATTCCAGCATCTGCAGAATCTCTTGTGTCTCTAATTTGTCGCTCCTCTTGGAGGTGTGCCTACCCTGAAGAAGTTGAACTCCTCTCTTCAACGCGAGTTCAGTAATATCCGCTCTCACTGCTCCCATTCGGTAATCTCTATTGCACTCTAGCTCATCAATCAGCTGCTCAGCCAGACTCGTCATTCCCTCCCTTCGCCCCACCACAATCTTCCTATTTCGGCATCAGCCCCCTTACTTTCAAGTTCTGATGAAATGTTTTATCCCAACTGTAACTGTTTATTCTCCTCTGGAGATGCTGGCTGATCTGCTGAGTTCCGCCAGCATTTTGTGTGCGTTGGCACAGTTGAGAATTCCTTTCATGAGTCACCAACTATCCCTCTGTCCTCAATATTCATGGCTTTCAGTGAGGTAGATCTTTGGATATTTGGGCTGCATGTGGCCTTAACAGTCCATACATGCCAAGGTTATCAGTGAGACGATGGATCTCTTGCATTCTTTCCAACAACTAACACTTCTTAAGATTTTTTTTGTTGGACTTCTGTCTTCAGGTACCAATAAACCTCTTTCATTTCCCTTGATGCATGCTGTAGGAATACCAAAACATCTCTGCAAGGATACCAAATGGTTGTGGCTAATACAACCTGTATCTGCTGGCCTTTCATATCAAAGGAGGCAGGGAACCTTTCGGTCAAGGAGCCAAAATTCTCTTCACAGGTACTAATAATAGAGCTGTCCAGACCCTACGGACAATTTGTCACTTCTGTTGGCTGAACGTCATTTGGTTTTAGTCGGGTACTTTTTGAGAAGAGTTATGGTTGTGATCTTCAATACTGAATTCTTTATGGCTACAGTTTCACTTCTGCACTTGTTTTGGGACCAGGTTCTCTTTAAGCCTTATTAGTCAAGATGGCCCTGACATCCTTGGGTTGACTTTACAACTTGGATGTGTCTTTTGCAGGGAAACTACCAAGGTATCCTGACTGGTTGCATCATGAACTGGTACGGCAATTCAAATGTTCAAGAGTATCAGAGGCAGCAGAGAAGAGCAGTACATCTCAGGTACTTCCTGACAACTACTTCCCTTCTCTTCCCTTCATTGGTTCTTGAACTCAACCAGTAAAACCCTAATTGCTATAGTTAGAAACATAGAAAACCTACAGCTCAATACAGGCCCTTTGGCCCTCAAAGCTGTGCTGAACATGTCCTTACATTAGAACTACCTAGGCTTACTCATAACCCATAAAAATTGCTTCGAGGTACAGCCCAAAACGTCAACTGTACCTCTTCCTATAGATGCTGCCTGGTCTGCTGCGTTCACCAGCAATTTTTATAGTGTTGCTTGAAATTCCAGCATCTGCAGATATCCTCATGTTTGCGTTATTCACAACCCTCTATTTTTCTAAGCCCCATGTACCCATCCAGGAGTCTTTAAAAGACCCTATCGCTTCTGCCTCCACCACCACTGCTGACAGCCCATTCCATGCACTTACTACTCTCTGTGTAAAAAACTTACCCCTGACATCTCCTCTGTACCTGCTTCCAAGCACCTTAAAACTATGCCCTCTCGTGCTAGCCATTTCAGCCCTGGGAAAAAGCCTCTGACTATCCACACAATCAATATCTCTCATTATCTTGTACATCTCTATCAAGTTACCTCTCATCCTCCGTCGCTCCAAGGAGAAAAGGCCAAGTTCACTCAACCTGTTTTTATAAGGCATGCTCCCCAATCCAGGCAACATCCTTGTAAATCTCCTCTGCATGCTTTCTATGGTTTCCACGTCTTTCCTGTAGTGAGGTGACCAGAAATGAGCACAATACTCTAAGTGGGGTCTGACCAGGGTCCTATATAGCTGCAACATTACCTCTCAGCTCTTAAACTCAATCCCACAATTGACGAAGGCCAATGCACTGTATGCCTTCTTAACCACAGAGTCAACCTGTGTAGCAGCTTTGAGTGTCCTATGGACTCAGACCCCAAGATCCCCCTGATTCTCCACACTGCCAAGAGTCTTGTCATTAATGCTATATCCTGCCATCATATTTGACCTACCAAAATGAACCACTTCACACTTATCTGGGTTGAACTCCATCTGCCACTTCTCAGCCCAGTTTTGCATCCTATCAATGTCCTGCTGTAACCTCTGACAGCCCTCCACGCTATCCACAACACCCCCAACCTTTGTGTCATCAGCAAATTTACTAACCCAATCCTCCAATTCCTTATCCAAATCATTTATAAAAATTACAGAGTAGGGGTCCCAGAACAGATCCCTGAGGCACACCACTAGTCACCAGCCTCCATGCAGAATATGACCCGTCTACACCGTCTTCATCCTGACCACTTTGACCTCTTTACAATAAAATGGACTTTTACATATTGTACTAATTGAATCCAGCTTGTAAATATTGTGTATAATTTGTAATAAATTTATGTTATTCTTGTGAACGCTGCTAATAATGATATAATTTGCCTGTGATGCTGCTGCAAGTAAGTTTTCCACTGCACCTGTGCATACAGGTACTAGTGTGTATGACGACAAACTACTTTGAATTTGAAGTTGATGAGCTGGTAACACATACAGAAGAGAGAATTGATTATTTTTTCTATGTTTGTGATTAGAAACTTATTGTACATGCTAAACATATGACATGGATCAGGGAGCTCAAGGCAATGAGATTATACTGAACAATGCACTCTTGATGGATTATTTGTTGGTCTTGTACTCAATCCCCATGTAGGACTCAGAATCCCCAAAACATGTTGAGGGTTCTCCCCACCTCATTTTTAAATAGTTCAGAAATAGGTCAGTCTCCTAGGAAATGATTCCTCTGCCCTCTGTACAAGGTATCATCAGAAGTGTAATCTCAGTGGCCACTTTATTAGATACTCCTGTACACCTGCTCATTAGTGCAAATATCTAATTAACCAATCACGTGGCAGAATTTCAATGCATAAAAACATCAGACATGGTCAAGAGGTTCAGTTGTTGTTCAGACCAAACATCAGAATGGGGAAAAATGTGATCTAAGTGACTTTGACTATGACATGACTGTTGGTGCCAGACAGGGTGGTTTGAGTACCTCAAGAACTGCTGATGTCCTGAGATTTTCACAGACCACAGTCTTTAGAGTTCACAGAGAGTGGTGTGAAAAACAAAAAGCACCCAGTGACCATCAGTTCTATGGTGAAAATGCCTTGTTAATGATACAGGTCAGAGGAGAATGGTCAGACTGGTTCAAGCTGACAGGAAGCAAATCAAACAACCACACATTACAACAGTGATGTGCAGAAGAGCATCTCTGAATGCAAAATACGTCAAACCTTGATGGGCTATGGCAGCATAAGACAACAACATAGACTCAGTGACCACTTTAGGTACCTAATAAAGTGGCCACTGAGTGAAAACACAGAATACAAGAAATGCACAGCAGAGGATAGGAGGTCAATTTAAACCTTCAAGTCAATATGGACAATCTGGCACATCCTCTCCATGACCTACTGAATAAGCAGAGAAGCACTTTTTCGCCAGATTCATTCAGCTCCACTGTCACAAGGATCATTACAGAGAATCTTTCCTACCAAATGCAATAAGCGCATACAACAGTACATCTTTGTGTGATAGGAGAACACACATCAGAGTACAATAGTCTCAGTTTTATTATTTTATTAATTATTATTGCACATTGGTACACTATTTTTATATTATCACTATTTTTGCACTATTATTATTCTGTATTTATTATTTAAGCACACTGCTAAGTGTGTTTTTAAATGTTGCTGCTATAATGAAAGAATTTCCCACTCGGGATCAATAAAGTATTATTACTATTAATTAAAAAATTCACGTGTCTCGCTTTTCTATTAAGTCAGAGTTAAAGGGAATAGCATAAGAACCAGAGGGTACACTAGGAAAGGCATTACCATTCAGAAAGTAGTTCAGATCAGGAAAGCTTTACACATTGGGGCACTGGATACAAGTTCAACAGAAACTGAAAAAAAAGAAATTGAATAAATTCATGAAAGAAGAGAACTTGCTTGCTTATAATAAAAGAGCAGGATTAAGTTGATCGTTTTTTTAAGAGGGCATATGATGTGGTGGTCTTCACTAGTCAGTGGACCGAATTCAAAAGCCATGAGGTAACATTGCGACTCTATAAAACCTGGTTAGACCCCTCTTGGAATATTGTGTTCTGTTCTGTTCTCCTCATTATAGGAAGGATGTGAAAATTTTAGAGCAGGGATTCTCTACCTGGGGCCTATAGATCCCTTGGTTAATGATAGGGGTCCATGGCATAAAAAAGTTTGGGAACTCTTGCTTGAGAGAGAGTGCAAAGGAGATTTATCAGGATGCTGCCTGGATAATAGAACATATCTTCTGAGGATAGGCTGAGGAAGCTACGGCTTTTCTCTCTGAAGTGATGAAAGAGGAGGAGAGGTGACTTGATAGAGGTATAAAAGAGGTACAAAAATGATGAAACGATGTACAGGGAGGAGGTCAAACACCTAGAGAGCTGGTGCAGGGATAACAATTTGATGCTTAATGTCACCAAAACCAAGGAGATGATCGTCGATTTCAGACAGTCTCAGCCTGAGCACACACCCCTCAGCATCAGCAGCTCCACAGTGGAGAGAGTGGAAAACATCAAGTTCCTTGGGGTGCAGATCTCGGACAATCTCACCTGGTCCAGGAACACCACTGGAATTGTGAAATGGACCCAGTAGAGATTGCACTTTCTGAGGAAGCTTAAACAAGCATCACTCCCCACTAACATCTTAACTACATTCTACAGAGGCGTGTTTGAGAGTGTGCTGACCTTTTGCATCACAACCTGGTACTCCAGCTGCAGTGCTGTTGACAAAAAAGCCTTGTAGAGGGTAGTTAGGGGAGCAGAGAAGGTTACTGGGGTCTCCCTACCTTCTGTCCAAGACCTCTTTCAGAGTCGATGCCTCCAGAAGACACGGTACATCATTAAAGACCCCTCACACCCACTCCATGAACTGGTTGTTCTTCTGCCATCAGGAAAACATTACAGGAGCATCAAAACTAAAACCGCAAGGCTACTAAACAGCTTCCTCCCACAGGCAGTCAGACTGCTAAATAGCTGCTCCACCTGACTCTGCTTTGGTCACTTTTAACTTGCACTGGACACTTATAACTGATTTAACTGACATGTGGCTGTTGTGTTTTGCTATTTAGAGTTATGTTCATTATTTAGTGTTGTGTTTGTTATGTTATGATTGCACTGCCCCTGAGAAACGCTGTCTCATTCTGCCCTGCAGAGCTGATGTATGGTTAGAATGACAATAAAGTTTTTTGAATCTTGAATCTCTTGAAAGATTAAAAGAGACAGAGATCGAATGAATAGCCAGGTACTTTATCCCAAGGTAGAAATAGCTAAATAGCAGAAAATATATTTTAAGATGTTTGGAGGAAAGTATAGGGAGGGATATCAGAGCAGGTTTTTCATACAGAGAGTAATAAGTGAATGGAAAGCACTTCCAGGGGTGGTGGTAGAGACAGATACATTAGTAGCCTTTAAAAAACTCTTACATAGATACATGGATGATAGAAAAATGGAGGGCTATGTAGGAGGGAAGGATTTGATTGGCTTTCAGAGTAGGTTAAAAGGTCAGCACAACACTGTGGGCAAAAGGGCCTGTACTGTTCTGTAATGTTGCATGTTCTAGCTGAAGACTGTTGCAAGCTTGACAGACTGAGCAGCCGCTATCAATATACGACTGTTCTTCCACGAAACGGGAGCAAAATAAGCTGCCTGATTTTCTGATCTAAAATAACTCTCCACCTCAAGCTGACACCAGTCCACTAGCAGTTAAAGCATCCAATTCAATGAGAAATCCTCAGGCACATGACAAATACTTAGGTACCATTTTGAAATTCCCTGAATCAGACGTGCATACAACAAATTGGGCTGGCTGGGGTCATATCACAGTAATTGGATTGTGTCTGCTCAGAGAGCTGTTGAAATCTTCAATTCTTGTTAAGAGTAGATTGCTCAAAGCTAAACGATAATGGAACACAGTCACAATAAAAGGTTACATAATGCAACCTTTTCCTCTTCCTGTTAAGCACTAATACTGCAGAAAATGGACCTGTGGCTGTTGTGTTCTGACTCGATCCTAGCAGAGGTCCTCCTTTTCTGAGGCTGTGCCCTCCAGTCCTAGATTACTGGAAACATCTTAAAAAGCTGAGGTTTTATAAGGGATTCCTCAGGTCACATATGGAGTATTGTAAGCAGTTTTTGGCCCCTTATCTCAGAAAGGATATGCTGGTATTGGAGAGGGGCCAGAGGAGATTCATGAGAATGATCCCAGGAACAAAAGGTTTAATGTATGAGGAGAGTTTGATGGTTCTGAGCCTGTACTCACTAGAGTTTAGAAGAATGAGGGGAGGTCTCATTGAAACCAATCGATTATTGAAAGGCCTAGATAGAGTGGACACAGAGAAGATGTTTCCTATATGGGGGTTTGTCTAGGACCAGTGGTCACAATCTCAGAATTGAAGGATATCTCTTTAGAACAGAGATGAAGAGGAATTTCTCTAGCCAGAGGGTGACGAATCTGTGGAATTCATTGTCACAGATGGTTGTGGAGGCCAAATCATTAGGTGTATTTAAAGCAGAAGAAGATAGGTTTTTGATTAGTATGGGCATCAAAGGATATGTGGGGAAGGCAGGAGAATGGGGTTGAGTGGGATAATAAATCAGCCATGGTGGAATGGCGGAGCAGATTTGATAGGCCGAATGTCTTAATTCTGCTTCTATGTCTCATGGTCTTATCCTCTCCACATCCACTCTAACTAGGCCTTTCAATATTTGGTAGTCATCATACTTTTGCTTAAATATAAAATAACTCTGACTTCTCTGAGTTTGTGAATTATCCTATCATCTCCAATCTCTCATTCTTCTTCAAGTTCTGGAAGATATTACAAAAGCAAATTACTGGAGGGATCCGGACTCTATGTTTGAGTTCTTTCCTATCCATGTCTTTGATTTATAGTCTTATGGTCTTAAGTAGACTCCTTATAATCATTTTGTCATTTGTCTGATATCTGCAACTGATCACAGATCTTGTCATTACCTTCAAAGGTTTGTTCAGCTTTATTCAGAATATGTTCAAGTCCTCTGTACTGCAGATAACTCAACAGTTCCAAGGATAAGAACTTCATAGACCCCATCTGCAAATTTTCATGGTTCACAAAACCAAGTACAGTCAATTCATGGTATGAAACTTCTTTTTCATGAGCTCTTCATCTTCACAATGCACAAAACCAAGCACACAAAATGTCACATGTGCCTTTAACTTCCAGAAGTTTATATATGAAGCCTATATCATCAAGTTCCTGTTCTCATGGTTTAGTGCCGACTGGGGCTTCAGGTTACAAATCATGGATCAAGAATCACTTTATTTCCCAAATACCTTTAAAGCTTCTGATGACAGACAGATATGCAGCTGTGGGGTATCATCATCAAGGACCGTCCAGGCCATGCTCTCTTCACACTGTTGCCATGGAGAAGGAGGCAGAGGAGCCTTACATCAAGTTCAGAACAGTTATTACCCTTCATCCATCTCCCAAACCAGTGTGGATAACTTCACTTACCTCAACACTGAACTGACTCCACAACCCCTATAGGATCTGTTTCACACACTCTACAACTCATGTTCTCAGTATTATTTATTTTCATAGTTATTTATTATTATTATTATTTATTTTTGTGGTAGTTGCACAGTTTGTCTTCTTGTGCTCACAGATTGTTTGTCAGTCTTTTATTGTGTGTAGTTTTTCACTGATTCTATTGTATTTCTTTGTCCTACTGTGAGTGCCTGCAAACAATTAATCTCAGGGTAGTATACGGTAACATACAAGCATAGTGATACAACCTGTGTTGTGTTGTGTTGATACAACTTGCAACAGAAACAACATTCAAGAATTATAAAGACTAAGGAATTATAAAGATAGTTATATTTTAAAATTAGAAGTATTGATATGGAATAAATTGTGTATAAAAACATAAATGAAATATAAAGCAAGTTTCTGTGGCCATACATCCAGATGTGCATGCCTCACATTTATCACTCAGATAATTTGAGCTTATTTTATGTGACATAGTGCTAACCAACAATTCCATAAGCAACTCCACAAGTCCCAGTCGTATCTTTGATTATGAACACAAGACTAGGAAGTAGACATTCACCTTCTCATGGGCAATTAGAAATGGCCATTAAATGCTTGCCCATATTCTGAAAATAAAGATAGCTAAACATTGTAATGATTGTTCTACTGCATACACAACATTTTGTGATTTCACTCTTCAATGGCCTAGGTTTAATGTTTAATATTGTGCAAACATCTCCTGAGGAAGAGATAGTTTCTCTGTATCTGCCCTATTGAGATACTAGAGACTGCTGGTAATGGAATCCGGAGCAACAAACAAAATGATGGAGGAACTACTGGTCAGGCAGTATCTGTGGAGGGAAATAGACAGTCGAGGTTTCAAGTCTGCAGTACAGATGAATAGTCTCAACCCAAATCATCAACTGTCCATTTCCCTCCACAGATGCTGCCTGAGCCATTGAGTTCCTCCAGCACTTTGATTGCTGCTCTGATCTATTGAAATCCATCATAGATCACCATTGCTGCTTTGCAGGTATCACAAATCAGCTAGAGTATTCACATGCCTGGTGCATGAGATCCGGTTGGTACTATGGGGGAAAGAAGCTCAAGTTCATTCTCATTCAACTGTACTCATGTATACTGCCAAACAAAACAACATATAACTCACACATCACACAAAAGGTAATATTACCATAAACAAATTAACGAAGAATAAGGTGCAGTCATGACACAAGTCAAAATGTAAACAGTACACACGACTGGCACTTTATACGTGATGAGACCTGAGCGGTGGCAGCGATTTTAGTAGTCTCACAATCGGGGGAAGAAATAGTCCTTAGATTAATGCTACGATACCTCCTGCCTGATGGTAGGGGGTCAAAGAGATTGTTGGATCATTGACAATACTTAGGGCCCAGTGTATGCAGCACTCCTGTTATCTCCGGTGGGTGGAAGAGAGATCTCAATGATCCCCTCAGCAGTCCTCAAATCCTTTGTGCGGTTTTGTGGTCAGATATCTTGCAATTCCCATACTAGTTGGTGATGCAGCTAGTCAGGGCACTCTCAATGGTTCTCCTGTAAAAGTTGGTCAGAATGGGGGAGCGGGGGGGGCTGGTGGTGGGGAGCCTCACTCACCTCAATCTCATCAGGAGGTGGAGACGCTGCTGTACTTTCTTGACTAAAAGAGATGGTGTTGAGGAGCCAGGTTCTGCCCACTGGTTATGTGACCCACATATTTGTCGCAGAGTCTGGGTGCCAATGCAGGTGGGCAGCTGAACAGGGTTGGCAAACACACTCATGAGTTTGTATATTCCAGCTAATTAGTGTTTCATTGTGGTTGTATTTAACTTCCTTCCTTTCGTTTCAGTCTTGTTGAGTCTTGACCAAAGCACAGCAAAGGCTATGCTCCCTGCTTACCTTAGTCTCCATTCCGTGAAAGAAGACTACAGCTTAGATTGATACTGTAAAGGAATGGAATTTAATATTAAATTATTTATTCCAAGCTGTAATTTTGGCATTAGCTTTAGCTTGAGGGTTTCATTTATCAGTCCTGTTGGTCTAGTGTTTGCTATTTTTCCTTTTGTTCTGCACAGTTCTTATTAAAATTCAGTGAACTGTTCAATTCACTTGAGTATCTCTCCCTCTGCACCGCACATCCCTATCAGGTTACTTTGCGAGAGGCAGTGGAAAGGGGACAAGCAGCTGGTTGGGCTTCCACAACCTGGGGAAATACATTCTGACACTCAACTCAACCCATTGCCTGAGGTGGCTCCAGCTTCAAACTGCACAATGGTCTCAGTGGGACAGGTGTGCCCTGTTTCAGACAGTCTGACACTGTGAATCCATTCTTAGTTCCTAGGTCCTGTCAAAGTATGTTCTTTTTCAAGAATGAAATTAAAGGCACCTTGAGCACCTGTAAAATACAGCCCTTATTTATGGTTCCTAAATACTGGTGGGCATATCATGCAGTTACCCATACCTCACAGTGAGAGTTTCATCAGCTGATTCAAAGTATACGTTGTAATCGGGCTGATGACCGAGGTTATGGGCACCTGGGGAAGCCTGTAACTCACACCCAGAACCTCACTTGGAACCTCATCAGGCACAAGTTCCACAACTTAAAATCCACCAATAAAAATAATGTTGCTGTGAATCAGATCCTGGGGTGGCTCATAGAACAACATAGAACATAGAACAGTAGAGGAAAGGAACAGGCTCTTTGGGTCACAATGTCTGTGCTGGGAATATGCCAAAGTAAACTAATCCCTTCTGCCATCACATGGTCCAAATCCCTCCATTTCTTGAATATTCATATGTCTATCTAGATTCTAGAAGCTTGTTGATCCCTCTATCAAATCTGCTTCCACCACCACCCTGGCAGTGTGCAGTATGCACCTATCACTCTCTGTGTAAAATTCTTCCCTTGCGCATCCCCTTTAAGCTTTCCTCCTCTCACCTCAAAGCTATACTTTCCAGTATTTGACATTTCTGCCTCAGAGAAAAAAAAATCTGGCCGTCTACCCTATCTAATAATTCTTCTCAGACACTGATGCTTCAGAGAAAACTATCTAAGTTTGTCCAACTTCCCTTCACATCTAATAAACTCTAATCCTGGCAGCCTCCTGATAAACCTCTCCAAGGCCTCCACATTTGTTCTTAAATAGAGTGACCAAAACCGCATGTGACCCTTCAAGGGCAATCTAAACAGAATTTTGTAAGCTTGTTGTAACACTTCTCACCTTTCAGCTAGCTAAACCACTGGTGATTTCAACAATCCCATGGCATGAATTAAGAGGCCAGAGGAGGTTCCCCATGTCTGGATCTAATAGTTATCCTTTAATTAACATTTCTATAATAAGTTACATTTATATTATCACACTATTTTTATGAGATCTTGCCGTTCACATATTGACTACAGTGTTTCCTCCATGATAATAGAGACAGCATTGTAAAAGTACTTAAATATCCTTCGATGTTCTGAAGGGAAGCATGAAAGCTACTGCAGAAATACTTGACTTCAAACCAAAGAGCTCAGTGAGGTCATTTTTCTCACTGCTGTTTTAACTAGAAATATTATTTCTTCATAAAAATTTAAAATACCAATCTAGTTCACCTGCATGAGACTTTTCACGGTATGATGTATTATTCTATTTGTCAGCAAGATCCACATCTTATGAGTTTGTTATTAAATTTACACAGGTTCCGCCCCTCAGTAATGGTCATAAACCATGTCCTTTTCCCATTTAACCTCCATGACTGCTACGCTGACTTTCAGTGTGTTCTTCAGCACATAGACCTACGCCTTAATATACCCAAGCCTGCAAAGATCCGAGTGGAGACAAATCTTTGCACTGAAGTTGTCGGACTGACCAGATTTTAATCATCTGCTGGCTGCAGCTGATGTGTCCTTAGGAGCAGCTAATAGAGTCGGGTGCAATGGAAATGTTTGGAATGAAGCTTAACAAAATCGATTTGCATCATTTGACAAACCTCATTTGATAATTATCAAAATAATTATCTCGATAATTATTCCTGTCAATACTTCAACATCCAATGCAACTCTTCATAACTTTCCCCCAGGTCTTCCTCCCCCCACCACTGTACAAGCTACTGGAGGAATTCAGCAAATCGAGCAGAATCTGGACGTGGGTAAGTGAATTGTCAATGTTGCGAGTCAGAGCCCTGCCTCAGGACTGAGAGTGGTAATAGCCAGATTAAAGAGCAAAGGGGGAAGGTGAAACTGGGGCCAAAGGGTTTAAAGGAGGTTCATGAGAATGAATCTGGGAATGAAAGGGTTGTCATATGAGGGGCCAAAAATGCGAGCCAATAGAATTTAAAGGTCAACTGAATGGGTAGCCAATCAGTTCCGAGGCAAGTGAACTGGGGCCTATATAAGTGTGAGCACTCCTAGGGAGAAACACTGACAACTGCACAATGAGGATATCACCTCGATGGTGATGCAATGTTTGCAAGCTAACTGCTAAACTCAGCAAACACCATAACATCAAAGAGCATCTGATGGCTCAGGGCCTGTACTCAGTTGGGGGAAGAATCTCATTGAAACATTTCAAATAAAGCTAATCTCTTTAATCTTTAGCCTAGATAGAATAGATGAGGAGAGGATGTGTCCAAGAGTGGGGGAGTTTATGACCAGAGGGCACATCCTTAGAATAGAGAGACGTCGATTTAGAACAGAGGTGATGAGGAATTTCTATTGCCAGAGGGTGGTGAGTCTGTGGAATTTGTTGCCACAGGTAGCATTGGGGGCCAGCTCTTTAGGTGTATTTAAGGCAGAGGTTGATAGGTTCAAGATTAGTCACAGAGCGAAAGGTTACGGGAGAAGGCAGGAGAATGGGGTTGAAAGGGAAATGGATCAGCCATGATGAAATGATGGAGCAGACTTGATAAAATGGCTTAATTCTGCTCCTACGTCTTATGGTTTAATGGTCTCATGAATTATCACTAGTGTCAGTGAGTTGTGGGCATACTCCAGAGGTCCATGCATGCTCCATGCTCCCAGCACATTCCTCACTGATGTAATTAGATACAAACGATGCATTTCACTGTTTCAATGTTTTCAAATCAAGTCAAGTCACTTGTTATTGTCATTTCGACCATAACTGCTGGTACAGCACACAGTAAAAACGAGACAATGTTTTTCAGGACAATGATGCTACATGAAACAATACAAAATCTACACTGAACTACTTAAAAATGACACAAAAACTAGACTACAGACCTACCCAGGACTGCATAAAGTGCACAAAACAGTGCAGGCATTACAATAAATAATAAACAAGACAATAGGCAGAGTAGAGGGCAGTAGGTTGGTGTCAGTCCAGGTTCTGGGTATTGAGGAGTCTGATGGCTTGGGGGAAGAAACTGTTACATAGTCTGGTCATGACAGCCCGAATGCTTCGGTGCCTTTTGCCAGATGGCAGGAGGAAGAAGAGTTTATATGAGGGGTGTGTGGGGTCCTTCATAATGCTGTTTGCTTTGTGGATGCAGCGTGTGGTGTAAATGTCTGTAATGGTGGGAAGAGAGACCCCGATGATCTTCTCAGCTGACCTTACTATCCGCTGCAGGGTCTTGCGATCCGAGATGGTGCAATTTTCAAATCAGGCAGTGATGCAGTTCTCAATACAACCTCTGTAGAATGTGGTAGAATTTGATGCTTATGCAACAAATAAAGCTAATCTCTTTAATCTATAGATGAAATGGGAACCAGGTAGTGGGGCCGGTACAGGGAGCCAGTGGGGGAACTGAGTATCAAGTGTGCAAGTGAAACCAGGTGTGATAGAATGATGTCAATAGATGGTAGGGAGCTGGAGGTTGGGAGGGAAGGAGAGAGAGTGGGAGTGGGAAAGAGTGGGAGGGAGGGAGGGAGAGAGGGAGAGATGGTAGAAGAGAGGGAGGGAGAGAGGAATGGGAGGGAGAGAGGGAGAGAGAAGGAGGGAGAGAGAAGGAGGGAGAGAGAAGGGGGGAGAGAGGGAGAGAGGGAGGGGGAGAGAGGGGAGGGGGAGAGAGGGGGAAGGAGAGAGAGAGAGGGGAGGGAGGGAGTGAGGAGGAAGGGATGAGGGAGGGAGGGAGGGAGGGAGTTGGAGTAGGAAGGGAGGGAGAGGGGAGGGAGGGAGAGTGGGAGAGTGGGAGAGTGGAAGAGGGAGACAGAGAGGGCAAGGGAGAGAGAGTGGGAGATGGAGAGGGAGCTGGTGAGAGAGAGAGAGAGACAGAAAGAAGCTGGGCAGCTGCATCTGCAGCATTCCAGCATCTGTAATCTCTTGTGTCTCCACCTTCCTCTCATTCCACCTTTTTATTGTGTCTCTGTAGTTCAGATGTTTATCTACAAGGTTCAGCATTAGAAGAAAGTTTTGATTTACTCCACAGATGAGAATTCATCCACTGAAAGATTTAAAATTCTGTGTGGAACTACAAGGTGTTATTTGCAGTCTAGACTGAGTCCGCGAGGCAGGGTGGAACTCCTTGAAGCACATTAGAGCTACCAGTTGGGTCATTAACATAATTCAGTTGATCCAATGCAAATTAACAGATTTATTTTCAGCACCTGTCGTTTCCTTTCCAATTGCTTTTTGCTTTTAAGTTGTTTTGTAACAGACTTACAGTATTTGACAGTCTTGCTGGGATTTCAAAGTGCTGCAGAGTATATTAATGTTCATGGGGATACAACACTGATTTTAGTCCAATATCCTTTTTAACCATTGGCCATCAATCTCAATTTTAAAATGATTAACTCAGCTTTCATCTTGTGCTTTTTGTAACAGAGAGTTTCATATTTCTGCCATTTTTAAAATGAAGAAAAGTTTCCAAACATCTCCTGAATGACAGGCTCTGAATGTTTTACCTCCTTGGCTTACACTTCCTAAAATTCAAAACAGAAAATGTTGGAAACACTCTGTAGGTCAGGCAGCAACTGTGGTAAGTGTAAGGGTTAATTTTTCAAGTTAAAAATGCTTCATCAAAGCTGGAAAATTAAGAAAATAAATTAGCTTTAAATTGGAGAGAGGGTGAGGAAGACGAGGCAAAGGGAATATTAATGTGAGCTACTGTCTGAAGAGACGTAGAGTTGATAGATGAGAGTGTGCAGATAATAGAGAGACAATCAGACAGGTAGCAAGAGAGGGAAAGACAGAAAAAGAGCAAGAGGGAAAAAGAGAGACAGCGAGAGATGTATTTAAAGGGATTGAAAAAGCCATTAAATGCAGGTCAGAAATGATGTAGAGAATTTAAATCAAGAGGAGAATGTTGGAAAGACCCAGCAGATCAGATAGTGTCTCTAAAGAGAACACTCAGAATTAATGCTGAGTTAAAATTTACAAACTCAGTGTTCCTTTTATCATTCCCAAATAAATTTCCAAAAACCTAACCTTAAAATATTAATTGACGCATTCCTCATATTCCAGATAGTACAATCTTACTCAATATAATCTCTCTCAGAATCGCTTTTGGTCCATGGAAACATTTTGGAGAATCTGATCACCTCCTTTTTCAGAGCTGGCTTTCTAGAAATGTGTGTGGTATTCCAGTTTTGATCTAAGCAGGATCAGTGTGATGATGATAAATTATCCTCCATTTATATTTCAGTTTTCTTGCTACAAAGGCAAACATCCCAACTCCTGTACCTAATAAAGTGGTACATGTATGTTCATGGCCTGCTGCTGCTGTATCCCATCCAATTCAAGACTCGACATGTTGTGCATTCAAAGATGCTCTACTGCACACCACTGTTGTAAGCACAGTTATCTGAGTTACAGTTGCCTTCCAGTCAGCTCGAACCAGTCTGGCTATTCTCCTCTGATCTGTCTCATTAACAAGGCATCTTTGCCCACAGAACCACTGCTCACTGGATTTTTTTTTGTTTATTGCACCATTCTGTATAAACTCTAGAGACTGTTGTGTGTGAAAATCCCAGGAGATCAGTAGATCCTGAGATAATTAAACCACCCTGTCTGGCACCAACAATCATGCAGCAGTCAAAGTCACTTAGATCACATCTGTTCCCCATTATGATATTTGATCTGAACAACAACTGAACCTCTTGACCATGTCATGGATCGATTTGCTACTACATGATTGGCCAATTAAATATTTGTATCAACAAGCAGGGATAGAGGTGTACCTAATAAAATAGCCACTGTGTGTAAGTTAGCATTACATTGCAGAGAGGGTGAGGAAGATCAGACAAATTATCAGGGTAAACTACTGACTGAGGAGATGCTCATTTGATAGATGGGAGATTGCGAATTTTAGAGACAAGCAGACAGACAGTGAGAGAGGTAAGGACAAAAAGAATAGGAGGGGAAAAGAGAGACGGAAAGAAAAGGAGGAAAAGAGAGATTAATTTGAAGGGGCTAATAAAAGCTGTTAAATGCTGATCAGAAGTGAGGTAGAAAATTTAAATCAGAAGGAGAATGTTGGTAAACCCCAGCAGATTAGATAGTTTCTCTAAAGAGAACAACAGAATTAACATTGAATTAAAATTTTTAAAAATCTGTGGTTTCTTTTATCATTCCTAAAATAATTTCCAAAACCCCAACTCTAAAACATTAATTAAAATATTCCTCATTTCCCAGACAGAACAATCATACTCAATGTAATTTCTCCTCAGAATTACTCTTAGACCTCGGCATCATCATGGTGAATCTGATCAGCACCTTCTTCCAGATGGGGTTCCTAGAAGTGTATGTAATATTCCAGTTATGATCCAAGTGGGATCTGTGTGACTGTGCCAAAACATCCTTCCTTTTATATTTCAATATTATTAATATGAAGCCTAATATCCCACCATTTTTTTCCAATTAGCGCTTAACTGAGTTCCATACATTAATACAAAAGCATGAAACTGTGAATGTAATAAACTAAAAACAGAAAATGCTGAAAACCAGATGAGGCACCATCTGAGAGAATCAATGTTAATGCTGCAGAACTGAGAAATAAATATAGATAAAACAATTTGTGTGATGCAGAAAAAAGGAGGCAAGGAGAAGGAAAAAGAGGAAAGATGAATGGCAGGACTTGTAATAGCAAAATGGGTAATAGAATGCAGAGACAAAAAAGCTTTTGAGAGACTTAAGTTATCTAGAGGAGCCAAAAGTACACAATCACAATTTGAATTTACAAAGGAATGTAATTACACATGAAATTTACAAAGGAATAAAATTACACATGAAATCTAAAATAAAAATATCATGGTGATGATATTTTGAAATTGTTGAACTCAGTGTTGAAGATGGAAGACTGCAATATATATGTCAGAAAATGAAGTTCTGCTCACCAAGTAGGAGACTGAGGTCAAAGAGATCAGAGAGGGAGTGGGATACAGAATTAAAGAAACAGATAACTGGAAGTTTGAATGCATAGACTGTATAGAGTTGTTGTACTTTTGAACTGCAAAAGTGGATGCCCAATCTGCCCCTTTCTAGGAGCCCACAATAACCATAGTGAACACCGAAACTAATTAAATTGAAAAGCAACAAAACGAAATCATTTTTTTTTACAGTGAGTATTTCGACTGCTGGGTAGTAACAGAGCATCTGTACTATTTTGAATTCATGGCTCAAAATACCTTTCCCGATCTAAATGATCTTAACTGTCTATTTCCCTCTAAAACCGCTGACTAACCTGCTGAGTTCCTCCAGCGTATGTTGTGTTGCTCTTGATTCCAGCATCTGCAGTCTCATGTGTCTTTTAAATATTTTTAGACCACCACAGGTTTTGCATTATTTAAATAATATTTTAAATGATCCATTTTTTTGCTGAAAAATGCATAGAAATACACTTAACAAGATTAAAATCCATCTACCACAACCCTTCCCAAACACTTAACCTGTCAATGTCTCTTAGTAATTTTAAACTCTCATCCATACTAATTACTATGCTACTAATCTTTATGGCATCAGTTGGCTTGGAGCTGTCATTCTGTCATGGATAAATATATTGAAGTGATCGACCTAATAAAAATTCTTTCTAGCCACATCAAGCAGTTATTTCAATTTCAAGTGTCTGGACATTTTCTATATTCTGAGCTCTACTGTCTAGTCTTTCTCTTCATCTGCAGTCCCATAGCCTTTAATTTTATTTCCCAGCCTCTTCGGAGGAAATCCATCAAAGGCCTTCTAGATGTTTGTTCTATCAACATTCTGTGTTTTCTCTGTGTTGGCAATTTTCTAAAGAAAATTTAATCAAGCTTATTACACATGACCTACCCTAGCAAATGCATGCTGCATCTCTCTAATCAACTCAAATTTCTCTAGGTGCCAGTTACTTTGTCCTTAATTATAGATTCCAGTAACTTCCCACAACAGCTGTTAGACTAACAGGTATATAATTTCTTGGTTCCTCTCTCTTGCCTTTCATGAACAGCAGCAGATGGAAGAGGATACTGTAGCAATGGCAAATCACAAGGGCAACAGAGATCTGACATCCCCATCAGTTACACTTTATCCAACAGTCAAGAGATTTTTGTTGCTTGACTTGAAGGATTCATTAAGTTGCAACATTCCCATAGAGGCCCTGAGCTCTTCACGATAACAAAGCAACTACACTCACTCCACAAGAATTCAGACATACAGCAGGCTTTTTCAGAAGTCGCACAGTGTTTACACTTTCCAAATTAACCTCCAATTTATTTTTTCTGAGCTGTGATTTTACAGGATCAAGGGTACTTCATTGGCTGCAAGACTATTTGAATATTCCAAGATTGTATAAGGTTCTATACTTCTCGTTGCTTCACTAAAGCAGTCAGCACAATCAAGGACCCCACCAACCTCAGACATTCTCTCTTCTCTCCTCTCCCATCAGCCAGAAAAATACAAAAGCCTGGAAGTACATACCACCAGGCTCAAAGACAGCCTCTATCCCACTGTTATCAGAATCTTGAAAGGATCTCCTGTACAATAAGATGGAGTCTTGGCTTCACAAGCTACTTCATTTTGATCTTGCATGTTTACACTTTTTGGTAGCATTCGCACTTTATTCTGCATTGTTACTGTTTTGCCTTATTCTAACTCAATGTAATGATTTGATCTGTATAAACAGTATGCAAGACAAGCTATTCACTGTATCTTGGTACATGTGACAATAATAAACCAATACTAATATCAGTATAACTACAAGACTCTATGGCCCAGAATTTTCAGAAGAACACTGCTATATGAGACATGTTATCATTACTTCTGTAGTCCCATCAATTATATCCTTATATTAGAGAGGTCCTGAATAGTTAGAGGTCAAATAAGTAACTGTATTAGTGGGTGGGAGGGGAGGGGGTGTGGTAGTCACCTGGCTAAATATGCTTTAGTCAGCTGTCGAGGATGTCAAAAGCAGTAAATGTTTCTGACATTCAATATCACTTGGATAATTTGATTAATTTTAAGTCTTTGAATTTTATTGCATTCAGAAACATTCAACATCATTAAAATCTATTCAAACCAGCAAAAATTTATAAAACATTAACCTTAGAAAGTAATGGAGCAAACACTGAAGAATGCATATAAATTTATAAAAAAAAACTAGGATTTTGAAAATGTTCTACTAATCCTGTGATTTGCCTGAATCCCTCACAGACATTCTTTGAGTCTTAAGCTTTGGTGATATTGATAAGCATTTAGTTGACATTATTTGAAGAAAGTATTATGTTTAAATTTGCTTTTGTGTCACGTGTTTCCTGCTGGAGTGATTTGCATGTGCATTTTCATTTATTTACTTATTTGTTTGTTTGTTTGTTTATTTATTTCAAGATACAGCACAGAACATGCCCTTGCACTCAATGAGCAGCACTGGCCAGCAACCCATCTACTTATCCTAGCCTAATCACTAGACAATTTACAATGACCAATTAACCAACTAACCGGGGTGCCTTTGGAATGTAGGTGGAAAGAAGAGCACCCCAAGATAACCCACATATTCATGTAGAGGACATATAAACTCCTTACAGATTACACCAGAACTGAACTCTGAACATAGACACCTTGAGCTGTAATAGTATCATGCTAACAACTATGCTACTATGGTGACCCACCATGCAATCCACAGAGAAGCTGTCCCCCAAGAGGTCCAAGCTGGAACAAATTGCTTAAGTGCACTCTTTACTGCTGGTTGGAAGAAATTTTTGTAGCTTCACACTGTGGATAGTCACCAGGGAAATGTTAACATGGATGTTGGAAATTGCACACATTTCTCACAAAATCCAGGTGAAGACTCGCACAGGTGAGGTACCATTGCTGTTTCCATTTTTGTTTGGTGCATTGAAATCAAGATTAGTGTAAAGTTTCATGGTGTTACATTTGGAAACAGATTTGGCCACCATGTGTTGTACAGGTAATAGAGTCACAGAGAAGTACAGTGCAGAAATAGGCCCTTCGGCCCATCTAGTCCATGTCTAAACCATTCAGACTGCCTACTCCCACTGACCAGCACCAGAACCATAATTGGTTGACACCAACCTACTGCCCTCTACTGTGCCTATTGTCTTGTTTATTATTTATTGCAATGCCTCACTGTTTTGTGCACTTTATGCAGTCCTGGGTAGGTCTGTAGTCTAGTGTAGTTTTTGTATTGTTTCATGGAGCACCATGGTCCTGAAAAATGTTGTCTCATTTTTACTGTGTACTGTGCCAGCAGTTATGGTCGAAATGACAATAAAAATTGACTTGACTTGACTTGAGTTCTCCATACCCCTACTTTCCATGTACGTGTCCAAACTTCTCTCAAATGTTGAAATCGAGCTTGCATGCACCACTTGTGCTGATAGCTAATTCCACACTATCATGACTCTTTGAATGAAGATAGTGTCCCCTCATGTTGCCCTTAAACTTCTCTCATTTCACCTTCAACCCATGACTTCTGGTTACAGTCCTAGTGTATTCAATCTTTCCTTATAGCTCAGGTCCTCCAGACCCAGCAACATCCTTGTAAATTTTTTCTGTACTCTTTCAAACCTGTTTACATCTTTCCTATAGGGAGGTGACCAAAACTGCACAAAATACTCCAGATTAGGCCTCACCAACATCTTTTACAACTTCGACACGAACGGGACATGAAAGGGGCATGAATGGAGCAAGCGAACGGTCTGTTGCCTCCCAGGTGGCAGGGTCAGGATCACATCCACAACATTTTGGAGAGGGAGGGGGAGCAGCCAGATGTCTTGGTACATATTGGTACCAATGACATAAGAAGGAAAAGCAATGAGGTCCAGAAAAGAGAATTTAGAGAGCTAGGTAGAAAGCTGAGAAGCAGGACCTCCAGGATAGTAATTTCTGGATTGCTGCCTATGCCACCCACCAGTGAGGATAGAAACAGGATGATTTGGCAGATTACTGTGTGACTGAGAAGCTGGTGCAGGGGGCAGTGTTTCGGGTTCTTGCATCATTGTCATCTCTTCTGCAGGAGATATGACCTGTTCAAAATTAATGGGTTGCACCTGAACCCGAGGGGGACCAATATTCTCGCGGACAGGTTTGTTAGAGCTATTGGGGAGGATTTAAACTAATTTGGCAGGGGGGTGGGAACTCAGGATTGAACAGATGGTAAAAAAGCAAATATAGCTTGCAGTCAGACTGTCAGGAAGGGCATGCAGATGGTAGGACATAATTGCAGCCAGCAGGGTGAGTATCAGTGTATTAGGGATGCAGAATCAAAAAAGGTAGCAAATACAATACTCAAAGTGTTGTATCTCAATGCATGGAGTTTAAGAAATAAGGTGGATGATCTTGTTGCACAATTATAGATTGTCAAGTATGATGCTGTGGCCATCACTGAATCGTAGCTGAAGGATGCTTGTGATTGAGAACTGAATGACCAAGCTTACACATTGTATTGGAGGGATAGGAAGGTAGGCAGAGGAGGTGGCGTGGCTCTGCTGGTAATGACTGGCATCAAATCAGTGGAAAGATGTGACACAAGATTGGAAGATGTTGAATCTTTGTGGGTTTAGTTAAGAAACTGCAAGGATAAAAGGATCTTGATGGCAGTTATATACAGGCCTCCCAACAGCAGCTGAGATGTGAAATACAGATTACAACAGGAAGTAGAAAAGGCATGTCAAAAGGACAATGTTCTAATAGTCATGGGAGATTTCAGCATGTAGGGCAAATGGGAAAATTTGTTTGGAAATGGATCTCAAGAGAGTGAGTTTGTTGAATGCCTATGAGATGGCATTTTTGAGCAGTTTGTCAAGCCTGCTAGGGGATCAGCGATACTGGATTGGATATTATATAATGAACCAAAAGTGATTAATGAGCTTAAGATAAAAGGACTCTTAGGAGGCAGTGATCACAATACGCTTGAGTTCAACTTGAAATTTGATAGGGAGAAAGTAGTCTGACATAGCAGTGTTTCAGTGGAGTCAAGGAAATTATAGTGGTATGAGAGAGGAGTTGGATTGGGAAGCTTTTAAAACCCTACAGAGAGCAACTAAAAGAATCGTTAGGAGGGAAGAGATGAAATATGAAAGCAAGCTAGCAAACAATATCAAAGTGGATAGTAAAAGATTTTTCAAGTATGTAAAAAATAAAAGAGAGATGAGGGTAGATATAGGACCGCTAGAAAATGAGACAGGAGAAATAATAATGGGGACAAGGAGATGGCTGATGAACTAAATGAGTATTTTGCATCAGTCTTCACTGTGGAAGACACTAGCAGTGTGCCAGATGTTGAAGGGTGTGAGGGAAGAGAAATGAGTGCAGTTATTATTGCAAGGGAGAAGGTGCTCAAAAAGCTGAAAGACCTAAGCCTACAAAAGTCACCCAGACCAGATGAACAGCATACGAGGGTTCTGAAAGAGATAGTGGTAGAGATTGTGGAGGCACTAGTAACGATCTTTCAAAATTCATTGGACTCTGGCATGGTGTCAGAGGACTGGAAAGTTGCAAATATCACTCCACACACAGATAGGCTGCAGAAGAACTTAGACAGATTAGGAGAATGGGCAAGAGAGTGGCAAATGAAACACAACGTTAGAAAATAAATGGTCATGTACTTTGGTAATAGAAATAAATGTGCACTCTGTTTTCTAAACGGGGAGAAAATCCCAAAATCTGAGATGCAAATAGACTTGGGAGTCCTTGTGCAGAACACCCTAAATGTTAACTTGCAGGTTGAGTCAGTGGTGAGGAAGGCAAATGCAATGTTAGCATTCATTTCAAGAGGTCTAGAATACAAGAGCAGGGATGTAATGCTGAGGCTTTATAAGGCACTGGTGGGGCTTCACCTTGAGTGGTGTAAACAGTTCTAGGCTCACCATCTATGAAAGGATGTGCTGGTATTGGTTAGGATTCAGAGGGGGTTCACAAGGATGATTCCGGGAATGAAAGGATTATCATATGAGGAACATTTGATAGCTCTGGATCTGTATTACTAGAATTTAGAAGGATGAAGGGGGATCTTATTGAAACCTTTCAAGTATTGAAAGGCCTAGACAGAGTAGATGAGGAAAGGATGTTTCCCATGGTGGGGGAGTCTATGACAAGAGGACACAGCTGCAGGATAGAGGGGCGTCCATTCAAGACAGAGATGCAGAGAAATTTTTCTAGCCAGAGGGTGGTGAATTTGTGGAATTTATTACCACAGGCATCTGGGGAGGCCAGGTCATTGGGTGTATTTAAGGCAGAGCTTGATAGGTTCTTGATTGGACATGGCATCAAAGGTTATGTGGTGAAGTCTGGGGACTGGGGGTGAGGAGGGGAAAAAGTGATCAGCCATGATTGAATAACAGAGAAGGCCAAATGGTCTAATTCTGCTCTTACGTCTTATGGTCTTAGGGACATACCATCCCATCTCCTGTACTCAATACATTGATTTATGAAGGCCAACGTGCCAAAACTTTCTTTGCGATCCTATCTACCTGTGACGCCACATTCAATGAATTACGGACGTGTTTTCCCATATCCCTTTGTCCTTCCACACTTGTCAGTACCCTACCATTCACTGTGTGAGACCTGCCCTGGTTGGTCCTAGCAATGCACAAAATCTGGCTTTTGTCTGCATTCCAGCAGCACATTTTTCAGCTCGTTTTTTCCAGCTGATGCAATTCTCTCTCCAAGCCATGATAACCTTCCTCACTGTCCACCACACCCCCAATCTTGGTGTCATCTGCAAATTTGCTGATCCAGTTAGCCACATTATCATCCAGATCATTGATATCGATGACCAAAAACAACTGACCCAACACCGATCCCTGCAGCACACCTCTGGTCACAGGCTTCCAGTCAGAACCCTCTACTACCACTCTCTGACTTCTCCCAAAAGCCAATGTCTAATCCAATTTACTACCTCATCCTGAATGCCACGTGACTGACCTTCTTGACCAGTCTCCCACGTGGGGTCTTGTCAAATGCCTCACTAGAGTCCGTGTAGACAACACCCACTTCTTACCTTCATCCACTTTCCTGTAACTGCCTTGAAAATCTCTATAAGATTGGTTAGACATGATCTACCATGCATGTCTATCCAAATACTTACATATCTGCTCCCTTCGAATACCTTATAATAACTTTTCCTCAACTGATTTCAGACTCAGTTGGCCTATAATTTCCTGGTTTATGTTTAGAGCCATTTTTTTAAAACAGCAGAACAAGATTGCCTATCCTCCAATCCTCTGGTACCTCTCCTGTCACTAAGGATGATTGAAATATTTCTGCTAGGGTAATGTTACAAGTGTGTTGTAATAATCTGTACTCCTCCTTAATTCACTCAGACAAATAGTCAGAAGAAGTCATTGCAAAAGCTATTTAGACAAGGAGTGGGAATTAGTAAATGGTAATTAATTAGCAATTGATTTCTTATTGTCACATTACTAAATATGGAGGTGCCAGTGCACAGCATTGGAAAAAATCTGCAGAGGGTTTTCTACTCAGCCATTTCCATCATAGGTACTAGTCCTCGCACCATCAAGGAAATCTTCAAAATATAATGCTTCAAAAAGGCAGCATCCATCATTAAGGAGCCCTGCCAGCCAAGACATGCCCTCTATTCATTGCTACCAACAGGGAAAAGGTACAGGAGACTGAAGACACACACTCAACATTTTAGGAACAGCTTCTTTCCCTCTATCATCATATTTTTGAAATGGTCTGTGAACCCATGAATACTACTTCACTATTTTCTCTCTTTTTGCACTACTTATTATTGTTATATATTTGTTATTGTATTTACAGGATATTTTTATGTATTGCACAGTACTGTTGATGTAAAACAACATAGTTCATGACATATGTCAGCGATAATAAACCTGATTCTGATTCTGATTCAGATTTTGATGTACTGAGGTACAGTAAATAACCTTCTTCTGCATGCCACCCATACAAGTCATCTCTAAACATAAGCACATCAAAGTAGTACAATAAAAAAGCAATAACAGAGTGCAAAATACAGTGTTACAGTCACAGAGAAGTGCAGTACAGGTAGACAATCAGATGCAAGTGCCATGAAGTGTAGTATCATACAAGGGGATCCATTCAATAAATCGTCCTATAATCATGGTCAATCTTGTGCCTGGTGGTGCATGTTTTCAAGCAGTTGTATCCTCTGCTCAGTGGAAAGGCAGAATGTCTGTGATGAGAGGAGTCTTTAAATATTTTGTTTGCTTTACTATTTCTTGCGTGATGTACTGAACTTTGTGCATAAAGTAACTCTGTAATTTCTTGTAATCTTCAGCAGAGCAACTGAATTCTTTCTATAGTGCATCTATAAAAATTATTGAGGACATGCTGAATTTCATTCATTTTTGGATCTTCCCTTAGTCCTTTAATGATTATAGCAAGAAACTTGAAGTTCTCAGTCATTTCCACCTCTGCGTTATTGATACATACGCTTTAAAGTGCCCTATCCAAAATCAATAACCTGATTTTTTGATTTGCTGACATTTAGGGGAAGTTTGTAGTCATGTCACTATACCACTGAGCATTTCTTTCCCTTTTTCACATACTTCGCCCCGTTATTAGTTAAGATCCAGCCCACTGCAGTGGAGTCTTCTGCAAACTTGCAGGTGGGGTCAGAGCAGAATCTGGCCACACAGCTGTGAGTGTTAAGGTTATTATACACAGCACTGTAAGCATGTATGCTTACAATGAACTTATCATTTAGTTTCCTTGATTAGACCCTTCCCCTCTTGCTAGCATGCTATTATTAAATCTTAAATTAAACAGATGTAGATTTTAAAATGGCAGTTATTGCTACTGAATGGTCTCTCTCTCTCTCTCTCTCTCTCACACACACACACACACACACACACACACACACACACACACACACAGGGTAAATACCATTCCATTCATTCATGGTATGGGTTTCACTAGCAACCCTACCATTTACTCCCCATTCCTAACTACTGAGGGAGTGGTAAGAACCACCTTCTTGAACTGCTGCATTTTGCACTGTAAAGAGATGCTCTAATTATAATCATCAAGGCAAACTTTCTCCCTCCCTCAGTCTGACAGGCAAATGGAAGAGCGGAATAGAAGTCTTCATACCTGGGACCTCTGTATAGACTAAATCTTCACATTTATCATATCTTTTCATGTGGTTTCCATCATTGTTCTGACCTTTGTTCCCTAATGGTAAAAGGATGCAAAAATGATACCACTTTTTTTTTCAAAATCATTTACTCCTGAGCTAATGTTAACCCGAGCACAAAGCCCCCTGCAGAAAACATGACTGCAATACTAAATCTTAGGCTCTCATCAATCTAAAATTCACACATGGAGATTACACAAATTGCATGCTCCTTGATCATTCCTTAAGTACCACATCAGCTACACAGCAGATTCTAAATCAATGGCACATTCTTCCAATGCTTTAATGGGACAGACTATTCCATTACAAAACTGTTAGCTTCCAATCCCATTTTATCAAAAGCAGGGGTTCCCAACCTGGGTCCACGGACCCCTTGCTTAACGGTATTAGCCCACGGCATGAAAAAGCCTTGGGACCCCTCATCTGTAGATTCACATGATTTAAAGCACAAGTGCCAGGGTAACTCCTACCCGCAAGCAGAAGCATTAGTTTAAAACCAGCCTTGTATCTGAATTGAATATTGACATGCACAGTGACATTACTTAAAGAAAGCAAACTTCACCATGAATCAATCGAAAGTTCAAGTAAACCAATCACCAGTGGTGCAGCTGTAGTGCCTCACAATGCAAGGTGACACCTCACCGATACGTGTTGTTTAACCTCAGCCAATATTAGGTGCTAAACTACATCATTAAAATGAGCTTCCAGTCCTTTCTGGTGGGGTAATGGAGGCTGGAGGAGGAGTGAGTTGTAGTAGTGAGAAGGCAAATATAGAAGAAATTGATTGAGATTTCTGCACCTGCTTGCTGTCCCTAAACACTGGCATCTAACACCAAGGATATGGATCGGAACACAAATAGACTGAACTGTGGAATCTCAAAATAATACATGGGGAATAGTGACTGTGCTAAGCACCTGGTGGGAGCACCAAAAGATTTAACCCCACCAGTGAATGATAACAGTGAGTTGTCTCGTTGTATCCCAGTTTCTGAATCCAACACTAATACGATGAACTCATCTGCAGGGCTTTGGGCATACCCTGGGCTGCTCCAGGGTTTGGATCTGAGGACTCAGTTTTAGTTCAGAATGTTGTTCTTCACTTTAATTGTTTGCATGATTTGTAATTTTTTTATTTCTCTTGAGTGCCAAGTATTGGTCTTTTAATTTTTTTTTCTTTAAATAGGTTCTTTTGAGTTTCTTGCTTTGTGGCTACCTGTGAGCGAGCAAATCTCAAGGTTCACACATCAAAGTTGCTGGTGAACGCAGCAGGCCAGTCAGCATCTCTAGGAAGAGGTACAGTCGACATTTCAGGCCGAGACCCTTCGTCAGGACTAACTGAAGGAAGAGTTAGTAATATATTTGAAAGTGGGAGAGGGAGGGGGAGATCCAAAATGATAGGAGAAGACAGGAGGGGGAGAGATGGAGCCAAGAGCTGGACAGGTGATTGGCAAAGGGGATATGAGAGGATCATGGGACAGGAGGACCAGGGAGAAAGACAAGTGGGGGGGGAACCCAGAGGATGGGTCATTTTATTTATACATTCTTTGATAATAAATGTACTTGAATCTTGTTACCCAGCACTGAAATCTAATATTGAAACCTAACACTGATCATAAAATGGTACCTGATGTTGGTCTCAAAGCTAATGACAACAATACAACCCTAAACCAAACTCTGGCACTGAATATGAACAATGTACCCCAAAAGTATATCACAGTATTGGAATGCAACATTGCTTCCCCAGCAATGAACTGCCAGCACAATACACCATCTATCAGCACTAACACTGCACTGCAGCCTTGTCCATATTATATCTTAATACTGTTACTGGAACTGGAGGGCTTGAGCTATAAAGGGAGACAAGATAAACTGCAAACAACAGGAATTCTGCAGATGCTGGAAATTCAAGCAACACACATCAAAGTTGCTGGTGAACGCAGCAGGCCAGGCAGCATCTCTAGGAAAAGGTACAGTCGACGTTTCAGGCCGAGACCCTGCGTTCACCAGCAACTTTGATGTGTGTTGACAGGATAAACTGGATCTTTTCCCTGGAGCATAAGAGGCAGAGGGATGACCATATAGAGGTGTATAAAATCATGAGGGGCATAGATAAGGTAGATAGTCATAGTCTTTTTCCCAGGGTAGGAGACTCTGAAACCAGAAGGCACAGGTTTAAAGAGATGAAAAAGATTTTAATGGAATCTCGGGGTAACTTTTTCACACAGAGGATGCTGGGTATGAGGAACGCTTTGCCATAGGAAATTGAGAAGGTAAGTACAGTTATAATGCTTAGAAGACATTTGGCCAGGTATATAGATAGGAAAGGTTTAGCGGAATATGGGCAAAATGCTGGGAAATGGGATTAGCATAGTCAACGTGGACAAGTGAGGCCAAGAAGCCGGTTTCTGTGCTCAATAATTCTATGACCCTGTGACTGATCCTCATTATTGCTCCAGAGCTGCAGTTCCACACCTTATCCGAGAAACGAACTCTTGTATTGTGCACATCACCAACACCAAACATTAACTTGTACCCCAACAAGATAAACCAATTGAACTCCAGTACTGCTTCCCATCACTGAATCAAAACTGAAAATTACCCTAAGTTCTGAATTCTAACAGTGCAGCACCACATTGATGTTTAATACCTAACACCAACAAAGAATTCAAACAATGCAAATTAAAACAACTCAGATATATGCAGCAGCATTGAACAAAACACTTCAAACCAAAACTGAAAATTAAAATGTACTCCAACTTTGAATCCCACCACTACCTGTAAGGAGTTTGTAGATTGTCCCTGTGATCATGTGGGTTTCCTCCGGGTGCTCCGGTTTCCTCCTATAGTCTAAAGGCATACCGGCTGGTAGGTTAATTGGTCATTGTAAATTCTCCACCATTAGGCTAGGGTTAAATCGGAGGATTGCTGGGCAACACGGCTCAAAGGACCGGGAGAGCCTATTCTATGCTGTATCTCAGTAAAATAAAAATAAAGACCAAAGCCTAAAATCAAATGATAAACCTGATCACCAAAGTTTAAGACTCACATTTGAAATCTAGTCTGGACAGAGAGCACCCACAGTACCTCTAAGCTGAAAAACGACATTAAACTAAAACTACTGCAACATTGAACACTAACCCTAAACACAGATTCATATTAAACCCAATAACAAGGAGTCCTAACACCAAAATCAAAAGTACATATTGATAATATATGGCAATATTGTAACCAGACACTGGAACTGAACACTACACCCATACACTGTAACTCAGTGGATCAATGGATTCTGCCCATAACCCAGCAATGGACTGTCAGCACTGCTCGCAGGAACACTATGCGCTAGAATGGAACAACATTGAACTCTAATACCGAAGCCTTGCCAGAAAAACAGTCAACCATGCATTCCAACACTGAAAATTAACAATGAAACACACCCCTGTACCCCATAATAATTCCTAATTCCAAGCTCCAAAGCTATGTCTCAGCCATGAATCCTCACTCCGTAGTGGACTGCTGGCTTTGACATTCATTATAACATTGAATGACAGCAAACATGAGTGCCAAAAACTAGACCTGGACTTTGTATAGCAGCTAAAGTTCCCAGTACTAAAACAGTACACTCCAATTTTAAATTTCAACACTGTTCTCCAACACTGTTTTCCACTGCTGTAGTTAACACAATACCTCATTATTATCTTCAAACATTCCCCAGTGCTCACCCTCTTATCTGCTGAAACTATGCATTCCTACTTTTCCGTATCTTCACAACCTTCCTAAAAATCTAGCCCATAGAAAGATCAACATAATGTGTTTTGAATGTGATTGTCCCACAATCCTAAATACTATATCAGTCCAGTACTGCCACACTGTTTCTGCACTGCATATCACTACCAGTTTACAGCAGTAACTCACTACTCTCTCCCAAACCAGCTATCTGAAAAGACAAGGTCAGCAGACTCAATGGAAATCCGTATCTCTGGTTCACCTCCATTCTCACAAAGGTAGCTTTCCACAACTCCTCATCATCGTAGGGCTGAAGTCCTGGATCTTCTCACTCAAGGGTTCTGTGGAGCACTCCTGCCATCCAGTCTGCAGTAGTTCAAGCAGCCACATTACATTCTCAAAGGCAACCGGGTGCAATAGCTTTGTCAGTAGCTCTCCCACCACAAGAAAGAATAAAGGAGAAAACGTACAGTGAAGAATATCAGTCACGGTAACCCAAACATTGTGTTTGCAAAGCAACCTTATCCCAAGAAGCTGAAAACAGACTGGTCACTGTATGATTCAGTATGCTTTTCAAGCCTTGCCGTCCAATGCCTGTGCTATCTTGTGTATGTAAAATAGTCAGTAGGGGTTGGTTAGCACAACGCTTTACAGTACGAATGACCTGGGTTCATTTCTTGCTGCCGTTTGTAAGAAGTTTTTATGTTCTCCTCTTGACTACGTGGGTTTACTCCAGTTTCCTCCCACATTCCAAAGACGTGCTGGTTAGTAGGTTAATTGGTAATTGTATATTGTCCCATAATTAGACTAGGCTTAAATTGAGTGTTACTGGGCTGCACGGCTCAAAAGGCCAGAAGGGCTTATTTTGCGTTGTATCTCAATTAATAAAAGTCTGTTTCTCAGTCAACAGAGAGAAGAAATGGGGGTTTAATTTGAAAGACCAGAGGCACTGAACAATGTTCCATAGGGATACACTGGAGAACATCTGAGTCAAATAAAGCAAATCAAAAATACTAACACATCATCACTGACAGGGTCAGAGGCTACAGTGCTTCACTGAAAGCAGAAATTAGCCTACCTGTTTCCACCTTCCTTCGTCACAGATGAAAGTTCACTATAACTAAATGTTCTTACAATTGCCTGGATTGAAACTACGTATCTAATGTGAACCATCATGAACCTCAGATAATATCTGCTTGATTAGGGGAGCTTACATCTTGAGTGGAAATAAGGATCTGGTATCCTAGTAGAGTATTCTGCCAGTTCCTTAGTAACAATCACCTTGGTGACCAAATAGATTGTAGAAGAACTCTCATGAGGGAAGAAATTTACCCAGGCCAAAACCATGGATTAATAAACATGTCTTGTCATAAGCTCTTTAACATGATCTGTGTTGTGCACCTATTAAACCTGCCCAGGTTAAAGATACAGCTCCATATTAATTAAATGTGACTTTTCATGCTCTGTTGCATAAAGAATCCATCACAACATTTCTCTGCTCATACTGTGGTCCTGACTTCTCTTCCATGACCATTGAACTAAGAAAATGTAAACAGCAGAAATCAGAACCCGCTGTCCAAGATGGGAAGGGGAAAGGTGCCAGCCCAGAATTTTGCTGAGATCCAGGCGCTTTGTAGTTACTTGGAAAGATCCTCTGTACAATATTACAGGCCTGGAAAATCATGGCAATGGCAAATTTAGTTAACACACAATCAGCACCAAAATTTCCAAGGTTTTTTTTCTCCCTGTTTACCATGAAGTCAGTGTCATACAGCACAGAAACAAGTCCTTTGGAAAATTGGCAAATATTGGTAAATTGGTAAATTGGTTTATTATGTTCAGTGAAAAACCGGCTTGCATAATGTTCATACAGATCAATTCATTTCAAGAACACATCGAGGTAATACAAAGTTAAACAATAACAGAGTGAAAAATATTGTGTTACAGTTACAGGGAAAGTGTAGTGCAAACAGACAATAAGACGTAAGAGGTAAATTTTGAGGTTAAGAGTCCATCTTGTTGTTCTAGAGGACCGTTCAATAAATTTTTAACAGTGGGCTAGAAACTGTCCTTGAACCTGATGATAGGCGCTTTCAGGCTTTTGTATCTGCTGCCTAATGGAGGGAGGAGAAGATGGTGGCGCGAAGCAGTGCACGTGGCTGTTCCGAATAATGATATCGATATGTGTTAACTAGGAAGCCATGCACAATCCGGATTTGATGGAGACAGCCGTGAGAAGTGCAGAGGAACATCTGGAGTAACTTCTGAAATGTCTGTTTCGCTGCCGTTGCCACTGTGCGATCGAGAATCTCCGGAGACGAAGGCCCCAAATCCTCGGCTTTGCGTATCGTCTGTTGCCAGGGCTGGGGTCGAAGCGCTCAGCAGAGATGGTGCTCGGTGCTCGGTGTCGGGAGGTGGTTGGAGGCTCGGAGTTTTTCGGACGGACTCGAAGTCGGCCTGTGGTCGGATGCTTCTGGGATGCTGCATCAGCAAGTTGGCGGCGCTGGAGGTTTACTGTCTGCGTGAGATGATGGGACTTTCGAGAGACTATGAGACTTTTACTGTGCCATGGTCTGTTCTTATCAAATTATGGTATTGCTTTGCACTGTTGTAACTATATGTTATAACTATGTGGTTTTTGTTAGTTTTTAAGTCGGTTTGTCATGTGTTTTCGTGATATCATTCTGGAAAAACATTTTATCATTTCTTAATGTATGCATTACTAAATGACAACAAAAGGGGACCGCGTGTTCTCATAGTCATAATGAGAGCGGAGAAGAGAAAATATCTGAGGGATGGTGTTTGGGGTCCTAGATTATGTTGGCTGCTCTACTGAGACAGCGAACAGAATCCACAAAAGGAAGAAAGGTCTCCCTGATGTCTATGCTGGCTACAGGTCCTATCCATGCTTGGCAAGTAGCCTTCCATTCTTGGCAATACATATGCTTGTCTAGATAACACTGTTGTGAGAATACATGACCCACAACCAACTCAGGCAATGAGTTCCAGATTCCAACCATCTTCTGGATGAAAAAGTTCTCCATCAGCTCCCCTCCCCAGCATTTTTACTTACTGATATATTTAAGTAGATAATTAACACAATATTGCTAAATTAAAGTCAATTTGCTGAATTAATGTTGTTTCAGTTACTGAGGATGAAAGCCTGTGTTCCAGAGAGTGGAGCTCGTGTCCCTGGGAGAGAACATGGTGTCCCAAGGAGTAAAGCTAATACCCTATGCCCAAGAGTGAGAAGCCAATGATTCAGGGAGACAAGTCACTGTCCCGGGGGGTACAGCTAGTATTCTCGGCGAAAGGAACCAGTGTCCCACTGAAATGAACCCATGTCCAAAGGACTGAAGCTCTCATGTCAGGGAATAAGACAAGTGTGCTGTGGAAAGGAGCCATTGTTGAAGGAGAGAAAGTCTGTGTCCTAGGGAGTGGAGACTGTGCTCTCAGGAAGAGGACCCGGTGTTCCAGGAAAGGAGGTAAAATCCTGGGGGAGAGAGGACAATGTAAGTGCTCCAGTAGAGGAGACCTAGAGACTGGAGTCAGCATGCTGGAGATAAAAACCAAAGTTCCAGAAAATACAGCCAATGTCCACTTGATTTCCTTAATTTCCAAAAACATACTGATTTCACTTTTGAATGAATTCACTGACTAATCCTCCTTAGTCCTTTATGTTAGACGATTTTAAATGAAAAAAAAAACCCTGCACTTCAGGGCTTTTGGGCCTGCTCCTTATTTCAGACTGTAACTCTTGGTTTCAGATTCCTCAGCCAGGGAAACTATCTCTCTACATCTATCCTGTTGTCCCTGTAAAACTTCTGTAAGTTTCAATTAGATTTTCTGTCATTCTTCTAGACTACTGGAGAATACGAGCCTGGTAAAATAAGTCTCTCCTGCTACACAAGTCTACATCCTGGCCTTGTGAGTTCTTCATCAAACTCCCTCTACCATGGACATGAGTTCTTCTCCCTGGGACACTGGTTACTCTCTAAGACACAGACTTCCATCCCCAGGCCTTTAGTTTTTCTCCCCCAAGGTACTGGCTCTCTTCCTTATTTACTAAGTAAGGGCTCCCTCCCTTATTTACTAAGTAAGGAAACAAAAATTGCACATAATTCTCCAAGTGCGGTCACACCAGGACCTTGGGAAATTGGCCCAGACTGATTCACATTAACGTATTGGTTAGACATTGAAATGAAAACTGAAAATGCTGAAAATAATCAGCAGGTCAGGCTGCATCTGGCCACTGGATTTTTTTTCCCAGCATTTTCTGTTTCTATTTCAGATTTCCAGCACCTTCAGCTTTTGTCTTTTATTATCAGTTAGACACTCCTTCAAATGTTGCATTTGTGGTGCTAAATGTTGCATTGGGGCTATTGATACACTCTTCATGGCAGGCAGTAAAATCCACTATTGAAGGAGGGAGTAAAATCACCTTTTAATTATCATGTTACATTCTATGAGCAGACGGCATTATCAAGCTGATAAATTAGCCTAATCTGACTGGCAGTTGTTAAAATATTTATTAATGATGTTATTTATTATTGAGACATTTAGGCAAATGCACATTAGATGCACAGCTTACTGGCGTTATTGCTTTCTGGCACTTAATGGGTTTAAAGAGCCACTGCCAATAATGATTTGTAGAGATTGGGATTTGAATGCAGTGAGCAGAAATGTTCAGGATCACCTCTAGGCTAAAATTATCAAGAGACTTTTCAACTTCGTTATTCATTGGATATGTAATGAAGTATTTCCAATTCCCAGCTCTGCTCACATGTTGCAATGGTGGAATATTAAGGTTGTTCAGATTGTTGAAAATGGATTCAGCTTTAATCCATAGGGAAATGAAACAGTGTCTGAGATCAGAACAGGACTGTGTTGTGGTTGAAGCCACTCAGTGCCGGGAGCCACAGATGTTATAGGTCTTTATTCATTGGAAGCAGACATTCAGGGGATATCAGGATGAAGAACATCCCCAAACACCAATTACATTCCGTTTTATACTTTCTAAATCCAGTGATATTATATGACAGATGATTGACAGCCCATTAAATATGACAGTGACAATTAGCATGGTTATTTGCAAGAAGCAGGGAGGAGTGCTGAACTTTCAGAGATGCCATCTTCTACTTGAGATCCTACCAAAATTCTAAGTTCTTTCAGGTGGATAAGACAGGTGCCATGGTACTAAAAGGCATTTACCACCATCTTCTCAAGGAAAATAAATGACCAAAAATGGCTGCTAGGTGGCCACCTCCCATCAACTTTAAAAAGAATCTTTAAGAACAAGGATTGTTAAAGCCACTCCCTTTAAATCATTATGGTTCCATTGCTATACGTAAGTTAGAGACAAAGGAGATCTGTGCTTCAATGATGCCAAATACCTTGACCCTCAGTTTCTTTTGGTTCTAACACAGGCACCATTTATCTATTGTTTCTCTGCAACAATGGCTATTCCCATCCACCTGGTACATCATTATGATATTTAAGCTTCAGGGCAATGTTATGATGAGGTTATATAAGGCATTGGTGAGGCCGAATCTGGAATATTGTGTTCAGTTTTGGTCACCAATTTACAGGAAGGATATAAATAAGGTTGAAAGAGTGCAGAGAAGGTTTACAAGGATGTTGCCGGGACTTGAGAAACTCAGTTGCAGAGAAAGGTTGAATAGGTTAGGACTTCATTCTCTGGAGCGTAGAAGGATGAGGGGAGATTTGATAGAGGTGTATAAAATTATGATGAGTATAGATAGAGTGAATGCAAGCAAGCTTTTTCCACTGAGGCAAGGGGAGAAAAAAACCAGAGGACATGGGTTAAGGGTGAGGGGGGAAAAGTTTAAAGGGAACATTAGGGGGAGCTTCTTCACACAGAGAATGGTGGGAGTATGGAATGAGCTGCCAGATGAGGTGGTAAATGCGGGTTCTTTATTAACATTTAAGAATAAATTGGACAGTTAAATGGATGGGAGGTGTATAGAGGGATATGGTCCGTGTGCAGGTCAGTGGGACTAGGCAGAAAATGGTTCGGCACAGCCAAGAAGGGCCAAAAGGCCTGTTTCTGTGCTGTAGTTTCTATGGTTGTATGGTTTCTATGGCAAGTATTTGAGTCTCAGAGTCGGAATCAGAATCAGATGTATTATCACTGACATATGTTGTTACATTTACAAGTTGTGCAGCAGTACAGCGTAATATATAAAATCATTATAAGTTACAACAAGAATATATAAGATGAATAAACAGTGCAAAAAGTGAAAAATATAGTGAGATAGTGTTCATGGATTCATGGACTGTTCAGAAATCTGACGGCGGGAATGAAAAAGCTGTGCCTAAACATTGTGTGTGTGTCTTCAGGCTCCTGTACCTCCTTCCTGATGGTAGTAATGATAAGAGAGCACATCTCGGGTGCTGAGGGTCCTCAGTGATGAATACAGCCTTCTTGAGGCATTGCCTATTGAGGATATCCTCAATGGTGGGGAGGCTAGTGTCCATGATGTAGTAGACTAGTTTACAACCGTCATTGGTGCTCTATACCAGATGGTGATGCAACCAGTCAGAATGCTTTCCACGGTACATCTGTAGACATTTACTAGCTTTAGGAGCATCTCCTGAAATTCCTAATGAAATATGCCTTTGTTATTGCACCAGCATGTTAAACCCAGGATAGAACTTCTGAGATGTTGATAACCAGAAATTCGGAGCTGCTCACCCTTTCCACAGCTGACTTCTTAATGAGGACTGGTGTA
Organism: Mobula birostris; assembly: GCF_030028105.1. Lineage (NCBI taxonomy): Eukaryota > Metazoa > Chordata > Chondrichthyes > Myliobatiformes > Myliobatidae > Mobula > Mobula birostris. The sequence continues at coordinate 43,317,995 of NC_092387.1, forward strand.
TCTTCTTCCGACTTCTCCTCTCTGAAGTTCACAATCAATTACTTGGTCATACTGATGTTGGGTGCCAGGTTGTTGTTGCAACACAGTTCAACCAGCTGATCTATCTCACTCCTGTATGCCTCCTCATCACCAAGGCAGAAGACTATGGATCTAATGTGGGGTAAGTGGGATTAGTATGAACAAGCACAATGGATAGCATCAATACGGTGGCTTTTTCCACACTTTATTCACACTTCTCTATATTACATAATATTCATATGCTGATCTCATCAGCATGTTGTGGTTTGTAGTCAAGCAAGAAGCTTTTTTGAATCTAATTAACATTGGTCTTGAAGTCCTGATAAAGGGCCTCAGCCCAAAACATTGACTGTTTTCTTTTTTTCCATAGATGCTGCCTGGCCTGCTGACTCCTCCAGCATTTTGTGTATATAAAATTGGCCTTGTCTCAGCTATCTCAATTAGCTGTATTCAAAATTGAAACAACACTTTCTGGATCTGAACAAGGGTTAATTTCCTATAAGGTTAATCTTTTTCTTTCTCCACTGTTGTTTCCTGACCTACTGAGATTTTCAGTACTATTTTCCTTTCTATTTCAAAAATTCATTTATTAGTAAATGGATTGATGAACCACTTGGTGGCAGATCAAGCTGCCACTGCAGTGAGATCGGGTGGCTTAGACTGCCAGTACCGTGGGCAGCCTGTGATTGGACCCAGGGCTGAACAGGCTACGCAGAGGCAAAGCTAGCTCCTTATAGTCAGAAAGTACGGGCTCTCACAATCCACTCGAACCTGCCCTCCTTACAGGGAGTTTTAGTGTTGGTGTACAGATTACTCTGAAGAGTGGATGACAAGTGAGCTCCAACAGCCTTTCCTTTGGAGGCTTTTGTTGTACTGTGAGAAACATAATCCCCTCCATAGATGCTGTCTGGTTTGCTGAGTTCTTCCAGTGTGTATTACCAACAATTTGAATAGATAAAGCTCCTGGGAAACAACAATATGGTAATGATCACATTATCTATTTTGTTGAAGGATAAAACATTGATCAGGATGTCATTTGGACACTGACCTTAATTAAAAGTCCTTTTTCTCTTTATTACATTTTTGGGGGTCTGGCCATTGTTAGCAAAAATTGTCAATTATTGCACACCCTTCATTGCCTTTTTGAAGGCAGTGATACCATGGCATCTGTTATATTCACCTCAAGGACCAACTTAAATATTGGTTCAAACTCTCAAGTGCAAGACAGCACCAATGAACAATGTAGTCCCACCATACTTCTCACAGTCATTCAAAATATAGAAGATAAAATCATCTGCATATTTTTGAGAAAACAAACTATGCAAAACAAAATCCTGCCTGATATCCCTCCGCTTCCAAATCCCTATCACCTGCCTTCAGTTAATTCCACAGTTAATCCATCATTTCCTACTCCATTCTCAAATATTTTTCAAGATGCCTTCCGTTGCCAAGTTACATAAAACTTTTACAAAGATCTATTATTGTTCTGATTATAAATAAACTATTCTTGAAATTCACTAATGCAACAATGCAAGCTAAAATGGAAAATTAATTTCTAAACACTAATGATCCTCCATTAATGCATTAGTTTTCTGCAATATGTAATCTCTGGCATTGCTTGTGGTTAAAGGTTGTGTTATTGTATAAAGTCAGGAGAAATCGCTACCGTTTAACTTGTATAATTCTGTTGCTGAGTGATCTCATTATAAGGCCACCAAGTATTAATTACTTTAAGTAAAAAGGACCCTGAGGTCACATAGAGGCTAATTGTGATTGTCAAGGTTTAAAGAGGTAGTGGATTGAGAACCCTTACTGTTTCTCTGTGGGGAGCAGCTAGATTGTAATGAAGGAAAGTGAAATAGTTTAGCCATGTCTCCTTTCAAAGGTTCTTTCTTTTTGTTCTTGGTGGTTCCCAGTCAGCTCAGCTTCTGTTCCATGGAAAAAAAAAGAAATTTGGCTTGAGTAGAGCAAAAACATACAATAAATAGTTTGGATCAAATGATCTGGTTCTTTGCTGTCATTCTTCCTTTGAGAAATTAATTGCATGCAGGATATCTCCAAGTGTCTGTATACAATTCCATGACATAGATTTGCCATGTGTGTTCAAAAGCATACTGAGCAGCACCTACATTATATTTGATTTATGATCTGTCAGTGGTCAAATAGCTGGAACATTGACAAACATTTTGATCAATAGCTCCCAGGAGATACATTCTCAAAAGTCCCTAAATCCTTATTCTACATAGCATGCATTTTGTTCTCAGATCCAAATCCATCACACATTATCCTACCCATTACACCAACATCTGAAATTGCATGTAAAGCCAGAAAATATTCAGCAGATCAGGCAGCACCTATGGAGAAAGAAGTTATTAATATTTCAATTTGATGAACTTCCATCATAACTCAATGAAAAACTCTTATGTTAGCTTTACAAGTCATGCCCTCTTCTTGCTACTACCATCAGGCAGGAGGTACAGAAGCCTTAGGCACCACACGACCAGGTTCTGGAACAGTTATTATCCCATAACTGTCAGACTCCTGAAATGGCATTGAAAACTTTATTCACCACTGCTCTGAACTGATAATACAACCTACAGTAGAGCTACTAGGACTTTATGTTTCAATCCCTATGGTAAGTTGGCACTCTCGATGTTGGCAGTGGGTTTGGAGTGGTGACAAGGAGGGAGGGTAGGTACGTCATTGGGGTCATCAGGTGGGCACCCTTCTTCTTTGACGTTTCGTTAATAAGCCCACGACATCTCCAGAGGGCTCAACGGTGCTACCTGGCGTCCCAGATACACCCCCCTCAGTTCCATACTCTCCTGTCTTCATCTTGCAGCCTAGTTGTTGTCTTTCCCTTTAATCCAAATCCAATTGCTGCTTTCGTCTGCTGCATTTGACAAGGACTTGATTGCTTGTTGGAGGAAGTGACCCCTCACCCCCATCTTCTTCAATAGACTGGTCGTAGATGTAGCAACGAATCCCCTGCATCCCACTTCAACAGGGAAAATCTTGGTCTTCCAGCCATTCTGGGCAACTTCAGTTGCCAGTTCAGAGTACTTGGTCGTTTTCCTCTCATAAGCTTCTTCGACACCATCTTCCCATGGTACTGTCAATTCCACAACATATGCCAGCTTAGCTGTTGCGGACCACAGGACCATGTCTGGCCGGGTGTTGTAGCTGCAATGTCTGGGGGAAACACAAGCTTTTTTTTCCAAGTCCACATCCATTTTCCAATCCCGAGCAACACAGACTCATTTTCAAAGCTTCTTTACAAGTCAAGTTCTCAGAATTATTTTTATAATCTTTTTTTGTCAATTTGTCTTATGTTGCACATTGGTTATTTGTCAGTCTTTGTTAATGTTTAGTTTTTCATAAAATTCTATTGTACTTCTTATTTCCTATAAATGCCTGCAAGAAAATGAATCTCAAGGTATTATATGGTAGGATATACAAACATTGATAATAAACTTAATTTAAACTTTGAACTAAAAAAAGCCAATGAACCTTGAACATTAACTCTGCTCCTGTCACTGCAGTTGCTATCCAGCCGGCTGAGTATTCCCAGTCCTGATGAAGGTTCTTGGCCCAAAATGATGACTGTGATTTCATTTTCGCAGATGCTGCCTGACCTGATGAGTTCCTCCAGCATTTTGTGCGTGTTGCTCTGGATTTGTAGCATCTGCAGAATCTCTTGTGTTTATTCCCAGCCTTCTGTTTTCATTTCAGTTTTCTGGCATCTGCCGTATTTTGCTTTGGTGGCATAAGCCTCTTTTATGAGGAATGAGGTATGCCTGCTTTCAGATAATTGCTCTGCTTTCACCCATAAACAAGGTCTGTTTGTAATGGAATCATCAGCCTGCACTCAGGGCTGTGAAAATTAATCACCATATTCCCAAAGAATTATGCCATGGAACTTTACCAAAGGTTAACCGAAGCTTCATGTTGAACACCACTGCAGGAGCCAAGGATATTTGAAAGATCAAGCTCATGTTGAAATTCTGCCACCCATTTTCTGAGGCTTAGGACTGGACGCCTGCTAAAATTCTCACATTATCTTCCTTTTAACTAGCTGCAATATTGAATAGGAAGTGGCTGCCTTTTTCTAATATTTCACATTGTTGTATTACATCAATAGAGTATGTTAACAAATAACCACCTCAGTAATTGTAATATTAACCTGAGATCAGCAACAATTATAGTTCCCTGGCCAAAAATCATCTTGAAGCTCACACAAATCACATAAATGTCAGGAAACCATTACTTCTCTAATATAAATCACACTGGTACAAAATAAGCACCAATTTAAAGTTAAACCATTGAAACATTTCATCTCTGGTCTCTACCTCCTCCATCAGCTCACCCTGTCCCTCTTCAGCATACACTGAGTTATTCATTCATACCATTTCCCTGAAGACTCTGAAGCTGATACCCTCCTGACCTGAACCTGGATTTGCTAGTCACTAGGAGACAGGTTTTGGAGAACTAGTGGAACATTAGTCTCTTTCTGGTCCGCCGTTTGTCCTTTCCCATGGAAAATGACCTAACTCCATTCAGTCACATGAACCAACCACCAAACTAGATCACCTCTTAACCAAAGTTCAAAGTTCAAATTCAAAGTAACTTTATTATCAAAGTACATACAGTATATGTCACCATTTATAAGTCTGAGGTTCATTTTCATGCAAGCATACTCAACAAATCCAAAACAGAATAATAGAATCAATAAAGACCCCACCAACCTGGACACTAAACCAATGTGCAAAAGACACAAACTGTGCAAATACAAAAAGAAATAAATAATAATAATAAATAAGTAAGCAATAAATACCAAGAACATGAGATGAAAAGTCCTTGAAAGTGAATCCATAGGTTGTAGGAACATTTCAATGACGGAGCAAATGAAGTTGAGAGAAGTAATCCCCTTTGGTTCAAGAGCCTGATGGTTGAGGGGTAATAACTATTCTTGAACCTGGTGGTGTGAGTCCTGAGGCTCCAGTGCCTTCTTCCTGATGGCAGCAGTGAGAAGAGAGCATGTCAAAGGTGGTGAGGGTTTCTAATGATGGATGTTGCTTCGCTGAGACAATCTTTCATGTGGATGTGCTCAACGGTGGAGAGGGCTTTACCCATGAGGGACTGGGCTTTACTTTTTGTAGGACTTTCTATTGAAGAGCATTGGTGTTTCCATACCAGGCTGGGATGCAGCCAGTCAATATACTCTCCACCACACATCTATAGAAGTTTGTCAGAGTTTTAGATGTCATTCTGAATCTTCACAAACTCCTAAGGAATGTGAGGCGCGGCCATGTTTTCTTCGTAATTGCACTTATGTGTTAGGCCCAGGGCAGGTCCTCCGAAATAATAACACTGATGAATTTAAAGTTGCTGACCTTCTCCAACTCTGTTCCTCTGATGAGGACTGGCTTATAGACCTCTGGTTTCCTCTTCCTGAAGTCAATAATCATCTCCTTGGTCTTACTGACATTGAGTAAAAGGTTGTTTTTATGGCACCACTCAGCCAGATTTTTAATCTCCCTCCTATATGTTGATTTGTCACCATCTCTGATTCAGCCTACGGCAGTGGTGTCACCAGCAAGCTTGAATTTGGTGTTGGAGTTGTGCTTAACCACACAGTCATAAGTGGCAAGTAGAGCAGGGGGCTAAGGACACAGCCTTGTGGCTCACCTGTGCTGATGGACATTGTGGAGGAGAGATTATTGCCAATCCAATCTGACTGGAGTCTGCAAGTGAAGAAATCAAGGTTTCAGTTGGCAAGGACATATTAAGGGCAAGCTCCTGAAGCTTATTGATTAGTTTTGAGGGGATTGAATGTCAAGTGGTAGTCAATAAAGAACATCCTGACTCTTGCATCTTTGCTGTCTAGATGTTCCACGGTTGAGTGAAGAGCTGGTGAGATGCTGTGGGCCTTTTGCTGCGATCAGCAAACTGGGGCGGGTCCAGGTTGCTTCTCAGGCAGGAGTAGATAGGTTTCATCACCAAACTCGCAAAGCACATCACCGCCATGGATCTAAATGCTACAGGAAGATAGTCATTGAGGCAGGCTACCATGTCTTCTTAGGCATTGGTAGAATTGAAGCTTGCTTGAAACTGGTGGATAACTCAGACTATTAAAGCAAGAAGTTAAAGATCTCAGTGAACGCTCCAGCACAGGTTTTGCATTTTTGTTGGTTCATCTCCTGAAGGCTGCTTGCACATTGGCCTCGGAGATTGAAATCACAGGATCATCGGGGACTGTGGGAGTTCATGATAGTTCCTCCATGTTTTGATGATCAAATCAAGCATAGAAGGCATTGAGCTCATCTGGAAGCACAGCACTGCTGTCTGCCTATGTTACTTGATTTGACTTTATAAGCGGTGATGGTATTCAAGCCCTGCCACAACTGTCGAGCAACATTCATTGATTCAAGTTTAGTCTGGGATTCCCGCATCATCCATGAGATGGCTTTCTGGAGATCGTACCTGGACCTCTTGTAACTTTCTTGATCACCAGACTTGAATGCCTCTGATCTGGCCCTCAGCAGACTGTGGGTTTCATGGTTCATCCAAAACTTTTAGATGGGGAAGACTCTTAATGATTTTGTAGGGAAATACTCATCTACATTCAATAAACTTGGGAGTCCTTGTGCAGGATGCCCTGAAGGTTAACGCAGGTTGAGTCAGTGATGAGGAAGGCAAATGCCATGTTAGCATTCATTTCAAGAGGTCTAGAATACGAGAGCAAGGATCTGAAGCTGGAGCTTTTATAAGGCACTGGTGAGGCCTCACCTTGAGTATTGTGAACAGTTTTGGGCCCCTCATCTTAAAAAAGATGTGCTGGTATTGGAGAGGATCCAGAGGAGGTTCACAAGGATGATTCCAGGAATGAAAGGGTTATCATACAAGGAACGTTTGGTTGTTCTGGGTCTGTACTCACTGGAATTCAGAAGGATGAGAGGGGGATCTCATTGAAACCTTTCGAATGTTGAAAGGCCTAGACAGAGTAGATTTGGAAAGGATGTTTCTCATGGTGGGAGAGTCTAGGACAAGAGGGCACAGCCTCAGGATAGAGGGGTGCCCTTTCAAAACAGAGATGCAGAGAAATTTCTTCAGGCAAACGGTGGTGAATTTGTGGAATTTGTTGCCACATGCAGCTGTGGAGGTCAGGTCACTGGGTGTATTTAAGGCAGAGATTGATAGGTTCTTGATTGGACATGGCATCAAAGGTTACGGGAAGAAGGCCAGGAACCGCGGTTCAGGAGGAGATAGGAAAGAAGGATCATCCATGATTGAATGGTGGAGCAGACTCAATGGGCCAGATGGCCTAATTCTGCTCCTATGTCTCATGGTCTTATGGTCTAAACCAGCTCTTGGCATCAAGCAAAATGCACCCATCTTTCCTGACTCTGTTCAATGTCTGTTGGTTTTACACATGCCAACCTCTGCACTTTGACTACACAGTTTACTTTCCTCAATTTTATCCCACTTCTTTGATTATTATATAAAAATATTTGTTTCCTTCATTATTTCCCTTTAACTTGGAGGTTGATCAAAGTAACCACCAACATCACAGAAAACGCTGAACCCACAATCCACAAAGTCCTTGGATGACAGTGTATTCCACTTTACCATAAGATATAGGTGCAGAAATAGGCCATTTATCCCAATGAGTTCATTCTCTATTTTTTGTTTTTTTGTGTGTTCCTGAGTGCGTGCGAGTCTGTGCGTGTGCGTCTGCATGTGCGTGCGTCCGTGCGTGCGTTCCATGATGATGTATTTTTCCTGGCTTTTACAAGGCATGGAACGAGACAGAAAGAGAGAGAGAGAGACTGTGTGGTGCGCCGCTCCTCACACAGACACTTTCGCAGTATTTTATCTTTATTTTATGAGGTCAAGTTGCGATCTCGACACTCAACCCAGCACGGATGGAAAGCATACTCGGGAGCGGACCTGACTGGTTTCGAACCCGGGACCTCCACTCCCGGGTCCAGCACCGATGTTATTGCGCCACCAGCTGGCCCACCAATGAGTTCATTCTAACTCATAAACAGTTCTAAAATGTGGTCAGCTGTCTCAGTGTTCATTTGGGGAGTTTGAAGGAGACTGCTTCAAGAGATACTCTGAATTCCTAGAAAACCACGGCAAAATTAGCATTCGTTCAACTTCATTCAAAACTATAACAAGGTGCTGCAATTCACCAACCAGCAGCCAAGTGCTAACATTGATAAGTACCCTGTTGTATTACTTAGTTCAGCCATTTCAGCTGTAAAGGTAATTCTCTGATCCCATGGGACAGCAGGAACAGAGAGCAGTCTGAGTTACATTTCATTAGCTGGCAACACAGGAAATGTTATAATACTATCATATACCGTAACAAACCCATCAAACACCACATTGCTTAATCTAGTACCCAATCCTTCAATAAACTCAGTATATGATCTATCATGAAAAATTGTGAAATGGTCCATTTTAGTAGGAAAAATAAAAAGTTCGCATATTACCTAAGTGGCAAGGTTGCAGAGCTCCTGAGATACGAGGAATCTGAGAGTTATGATGCACGATTCACAAAAGGCTAACTTGCAGGTACAGCAAGCAATTAGGACAGCCAACAGAAATTATTGTTTTGTTTTGCTAAGGGAATTGAATAGAAAAGAAAGGTGAAAGTTGGTTATATAAAGTTTCTGTTATATAAGTCTTTAATTAGTTCATTTCTGGAGCACAGTGAACTCCATTTGTCTCCTTATTAAAGGAATAATGTCAACACACTGAAAGCAATTCAGGGTACATCTGTTAGCTGGAATGGGCAGTTGATTTATGAAGACAAGTTAGACAAGCTAAGCTTCTATCTGTGGAGTTTAGAAGAATGAGAGTGACTTGAAAGTCACTTCCTTTGTGATTAGTTAGTTTAGAAACTGTAGCTGCTTTTCCTATTGGATAGCTGCCTAGTGTCCAGTTTCAAATATCCTGGGTATATAAAATAGCACGTGGAAGGGGCTTGCTCTCTCTTCCTTTGTTTAAGGTAAGGATGCACATGACAATTGGAAAGGTATGCTCTGCACACACTTTTAACTAGAGATGAGAAATGGAATGTATATATGTTTGTTGAATATTCAGCTTTGTAGAGTCTGTAACTTTGGGAACATGACATTTGGTTGAATTTTCACTGTTTGTAAATAAATAATTAATATACCTATTAAAGTTAGTGCTGACTCACTAGCTGGACATGTGAACCTGACTTAACATTACGACACTACTTTATTTTCTTGGAACAAAAGACTAGTGGAAACAGAGCCTTTGCAAATTTTAAGTCATTTTAAAATCCTTGAAGGGTAAGAGGTGAAAGTTCATCACAGGTATACAAGAATGTAGAGTTGAGGTTACAATACAATTTTTAACAACTGAACCCTTCAAAGGAACTATACAAAACCTTCAAAAGCAACACTGCCTCATGCATTCTTGGCTATGCCAAACAATCCTTACATAACAAGATTGCCCAATCCATCAACAATCCAATTACTCCATGATCAATAAATACATGGTGTAGTTCATAGGCAATCACATAGCCGATTGATAACCATCTAGTCCAATCTGATGATAACTATACTACCTATAATCTTCTGATAAACACTCTACCTAATCCATTGATAAATACTATCAAATTAATTGATAACCAGACTACTTAACCCCTTGAACACTAGAGTTTTGATTTTTTTTTCGATTTCAGATATATTTATCACATGTACATCTAAACACAGAGTGAAATGCATTGAATGCATTAACAACCAACACACTCAAGGATGGGCTGGGGCAGTTTGCAAATGTCACCAAATATTCTGGCACCAACACGCCATGTGTAGCCCCCTTGGCCAGCCTCAGGGTCGCTCAGCTCGCTGTCGTCTGGGGAAATAGCCCTCGGCCCCGCCAAACTGGGTAATAGTTTGTTTGGATGTTGTGTGACGTACCCCACCCCGCCCAAATAACAGACAATACACCAGAGACGATTAAATGATTTACAGTTTATGGATATTACTGGAACTATATAATTAATAGAGAATAAAATATAAAAGGAAAATAAAAGGCGCCACACTTATCAAAGTTCAGTCTCTTCGTGCACAAACAGTTGGAGCTCAGGACCCTCCTTCTTCACCCTGCGACCCCTCAGACCACCTCGACCTGCCGCCTGGGACTAACAACGGTGGTCGACCAGATGCTCCACATGAGTCCGTCTCTGTCTCCTCTCCTTGCCGAACACCCTGGACCGCAGACTCCTGCTCAGGGTCCAACCCCGTTAGCAGACTCACAGCACCTGGTCCATCCTCTGTCTCTCTCTCTCCCACCTTCTCCCCCAAAAACCTGCGCATCACAATATCTTACAGACACATAGGAAGCATAACAACTATCCCAATTGGTTTGTAACACCCTTTTATCAGTAACATAATCCAAACAAACTGCTAGCGGGAGGACTTCCTCAACAGTTAACATAACACAGAAGCCATTTTAATCACACTACGCAGTAACATAAAAGAAGAAACCCCTTACACATGTCACAACTGTTCCGCCCAAACTATTAATGACCACACTGCCTAGTTTGTGGATAACTAAACTGCCTAGCCAGAGATAACAACACTGCCTAATGCTTAACTAACCACACTGCCCAATTCATCACACAATCTGCCCAGCTCAAAACCATTTGACATTGAAGTTCAATGTTGAAAGTAAATTTATCATCCGAGTACAAATGCACTCAGTGGCCACTTTATTAGGTACACCTGCACACCTGTTTGTTAATGTAAATATCTAAAAAGCCAATCCTGTGGGCAGCAACTCAATGAATAAGAGCAGGCAGACATGGTCAAGAGGTTCAGTTGTTGTTCAGACCAAACATCAGAATGGGGAAGAAATGTGATCTAAGGGATTTTGACTGTGGAATGATTGTTGATGTTGGAGAGGGTAGTCTGAGTATCTCAGATACTTTGGGATTTTCACATGGTCTCTAGAGTTTACAGAGAATGGTGCAAAAAAAAACAAAACAGTGAGCAGCAGTTCTGTGTACAAAAATGCCTTGTTGATAAGAGGGGTCTGAGGAGAATAACCAGACTGGTTCATGCTGACAGGTAGGTGAAAGTAACTTAAATAGCCATGCGATGCAACAGTGGTGTGGAGAAAAAGTATCTCAGAGTGCTCACGTCAAACCTTGAAGTGGATGGGCTGCAGCAGCAGAAGACCACAAACACACACTGGGTGGCCACTTTATTAGGTACAGGCAGCATCTAATGAAGTTGCCACTGAGTGTATGTCACCATATACCACCCTGAAATTCATTTTCTTGCAGGCATTCATAGTAGATATCAAGAAATACATAGAATCAATGAAAAAGTATGCACAAAGACGGAGAAACAACCAGTGTTCATAAGAATGAAAACTGTGCAATTACAAACAATAAGTAAGTAAATAGCATTGAGAATATGAGTTGTAGAGTCCTTGAAAGTGAGTCCATAGGTTCTGGATTCAATTAGGTGGTGGAGTTCAGTGTTGAGGCGAGTGAGGTTATCTATGCTGGTTCATGAGTCGAAAGTTCGAAGAGTGATTAACTGTTCCTGAACTCTCTGTTGTGGGACCAAAGGCTCCTAAGCATCCATCCCGATGGCAGTGAGAAAAGAGCATAGCTTGTGTTGTGGAGGTCTTGGAGGTTGGAAACAGCTCTCTTGTGGTATCACTTTGTTGATGTGCTTAATGGTGGGAGAGCTTTTCCTGCGATGGGCTGGCTGTATAGACAACTCCTTGTAAGCTTTTCCATTCATGCGTATTGCTCTTTCCATACCAGGCCATGACACAACCAGTCAAGTTGAATATTGACCCATAGATGTCAGCTTGAGGACGAAAGCAAAGGAAGTACAATTCAACATGAAGAACTGAGTAACCAAGGATTCAAAGCCTGTAACAATAAATATTATGAGATTTTCCATTTGCTCACCTCTGGAGAGCTGCACTAATTATTGGGTTATTCATTCTCGGTAAGGTGCATATTAATTTCTATGTTTGCCCACATGACATCAATAACAATGCTAGATAATACAACACTGACTGCAAAGCGTTTGGCAATTAACAAAATGTAAAATACTAAGAGGTTCCAATGCCTGTTCTGTTTGGCCTATTGTCCATTGAATTGCCCATGCTATATACACCTCAGTGGCCACTTTATTAGGCACTTCCATCTTAAGCTTGTCGGCCCTCTGACCTCTCCCGTTAACAAGGTGTTGTCACCCACAGAACTGCTACTCACTGGATGTTTTTTTTATTTTTCACACCATTCTCTGTAAAGTCAAGAGAATGTAGTGCTTGAGGATCCTTGGTGATCAGCAGTTTCTGAGATACTCAAACCACCCCGTCTGGCACCAACAATCACTCCACGGTCAAAGTCACTGAGATCACATTTTTTTCTCCATTCTGATGTTTGATCTGAACAACAAATGAACCGCTTGACTATGTCTGCGTGCTGTTATACATTGAATTGCTGCTGAGAGGACTAGAATACAAAAGCAAGGATGCAATGCTGAGGCTTTATAAGACACCATACCTGGAGTACTGTGAGAAGTTTTGGGTCCCTTGTCTAAGAAAAGATGTGCTGGCATTGGACATAGTCCAGAGGAGGTCCATGAGAATGAACCTTGGAATGAAAGGTTTAATTGATGATAAGTGTTCAATTTCTCTGGGGCTGGTCTCGCTGGAGTTTAGAAGAATGAGGGAGGATCTGGTTGAAACCTGTCGTATGTTGAAAAGCCTAGATAGAGTGGATGTGGAGAGGATGTTTCCTATAGTGGGGCGAGTCTGAGACCAGAAGGCAGAGCCTCAGAAAGACGGACATCACTTTTGAACAGAGGTGAGGAAAAATTCCTTTAACCAGATGGTGGTGAATTTGTGTAATTCATTGTCATAGGTGTCTGTGTCGGCCAAGTCACTGGGTATATTTAAGGCAAAGGTTGGATGGGTTCTTGATTAGTAAGGATATCAAAGGTTACAGGGAGAAGGCAGGAGAATGAAGTTGAGAGAGGTAATAAATCAGCCATGATGGAATGGCAGAGCAGAGTTAATGAGCTGAATGGCCTAATTCTGCTCCTCCTATATGTCTTATTGTCTTCTGGGCACATAATTGGCTGATTAGATATTTGCATTTATGAGCAGGTGTACAGATGCACCTAATAAAGTGATCACTGAGTGTATGTGACACACTTTACCCCTCTTCTAGAAAATTTCATTATCAAGATTGTCGGGTTTGGTTGAGGAGCGACAGAAAGTTGCCTCCAAGAGGATAAAGAATATCCATCACCATGACCTGAGTTGACTCAAGCGTCAAGCAGATGGGTAACATTGGTGACGGAGATCAGAGAGATGGAAGGTGGAAGCTGAGCTTGAGTTCAGAGATCTGTGGCACACATTGAACTAAAGTGGGAGACCTGCAATGCAACAGGATGGAGAAAAAGGAAGTAATTATGTTATGTTTTACTGAACTCTTTCAAGTAACAGCCTCGTCACATACTGGATCAGTGCAATGCTAAGCTGCAAACAGCTCTCCAACAGCCTGCAGTGGCTTCAGGTTAAGATTCAAGATTCAGGATTCGAAATTGTTTATTGACCTCTTTCAGTACACTAGTGTAAAGGAGAACAAATTGAGTCCGGATCTGGTGCAGCATTAAAAAAGCATAAAGAACAGAATAAAAACAGCAATAAATATAAATAAAAAAGCAATCTTATAAAGTGCACTGTATTAGTTAGCATTTGAGTGTGGCACACATATTGTGCAAAACCTTTAAGCACATATATTTAACTAGGGTCTCCAACACTTTGCACAGTACTGTATACTATGTCTTTCTAGTTACCAAATAACACTTAATACTGCTGAGCTAATACAAAGTTAAGTACTCTTATTGTTGTTTCCCAACCACTTTTTTTTTACTTTAACCAATATACAATGCTGTGCAAAAGATTTAAGCTAAGACTTTTGCACAGGGGAACTCTTCTAGGTAGCAGCAGAGCATTTGGAAACACAGCAGGATAATGACTGTCAGTGTAGGTATGAGGTGTGGCGTTTAAGCATAAAGTGGCAGTACCAAGTATTCTTTGTAGTTGCTAGCTATGTCCCCAACAACAGCATTAGGAGCTTTATAGATCCAACAATTGACTGCTCTTCAAGGTTTTCTGAATGAGTCGTTTAACCAGAGATTTTAACTGAAAGGCAATTCTACACATCAGCCTAGGTCATGTCTGGATTAAGCAGCAAATGAGAATCTGCTATCCAGTTCCACTGTTTGTTAGAATTTAAAAGCTATCAATGAAATGGAGTGAATGCGCTCTTGACATGAGTGGGCAACTAAAATACCAGATGATTGAAAACATTTCATTGTGTTCAGATAAACAGATGTACACAAGACTTGTTTTAATCACAAATTTTATCATAGAGGTTTTCATTGTTCCCTTTGTTTCACATGGCCCAGCTGTTTTTCTGAGGTAGCTTTTAGAGCTTTCTTTTTCATTCAAGCATACATTTAATGTTTAGATATCAGTCTCTGTCCACAATATCCCTGTTTCTCTCTGCAATAGCAGATTTCAATAGAGAAAACTGGTTCACAGCTGCAGTTCAGATCACATCGGCTAACTGATAGAGTTCTACGCTTTAAAATTCACTCCCAAAACTTGCTCACATTTCCTTGAGCAGCATAGTTTTGCACAGGCCATGGAGCCAATGCCACACAGTGACAAGGACCCAGGCTCAGTTCTGATCATGAGTCTTGCTCATTTGGAGTTTGCACGTCCTCCCTCTCCTACATGGGTTACCTCTGAGTGCTCCAATTTCTTCCCAAATCCCAAAGTGTGCAGGCTGGTAGCTAAATTAACCACTATAAGTTGCTGCTAGAGTGTAGATGAATGTAAAATCTACAGAAAGTTTATGAGAATTAAAAAATAAGATTAGTATAAATGGGTTAGCATGACTTTGTGGGCCAAAGGGACTTTTTCTGTACTGTTTTTCCACATGACTCTGTGATTCGCTACCTCTTGTTTTGGATAATAGGGCCAATTGTCATAACAGCAGAGATTAACTAGATTGTGCCTACACTATATAGAGTTTGAAAGGTTGGCAAATAATCTTGTTGAAATATGAGAAAAATTTCTCACGAGGATTAACTGGGCAGGTGCTGGTTAGGATGTCTACACACAGGGTCATAGTCTCAAAATAAAGAGTCAGCTATTTAGCAAAAGAATAAGAGGAAAGAAGTTTACACAGTGGATATTTGTGAGAGTAAGAGTTCAGCACGGACTAGAAGGGCCGAGATGGCCTGTTTCCGTGCTGTAATTGTTATATGGTTATATGTGGTGTATTGAATCTTTGGAATTTTCTTTCCCAAAGGGCCTTTGGAGGCACAACCACTGAATTTACTCAAGGGAGAGATTGGTAGGTCATTACGTATTGAGGGAATTTAGGGATAAGGGGTTGCTGTGGGAAGGTGGCACAATGCTTCAAGATTAGCCATCAACACATTCAATTTTGGAGCAGGCAAGGGAGATTGGATGATTCAAGTGAAGATTATCAGTGAATTTCCATTAGCATCTGATAAACTTCACTGACCCAAAATCTCTATAGGCTGTCTTAACATCTTCAACTTCTGAACAAGAATCAAGATTAAGTCATCTCCTGATTTTAGATAATTTATTTTAATATTCCTAATAATCAATTTGACAGCCTGATCACTGAAACTCAAAGGTCAATAGTATTAACATTCATATTACCACAGCAATTAAGTAAATTGCTAAAAACAAATATAAAAGATGTTGAAAATTCTCAACAAGTCAAAAGGCAGCTAATGAGGGAGAAATAGAATTAGTATTTCTATTTGGGATAGTGCCTGTCCAATGAGGATAGAGTGAACAAAATGGTCTTATTCTTTAGGGTTTAGCAATATGTGAGGTCATTTTACTAGGTGGGCATTGTAAGAATAGATGATGAGAGTTTCCTTATTCTCTGGGGCTGGTTTAGAACTAGGGCCATAATCTCAGGTTAAGGCCTCTTAAGGAATTTCATTCTTCAGGGTTTTTTTCACTCTCCGGAACAACCCTCCACGTGGAGTGAAAGTTGACTAATCATTTTCAAGGGTTAGATTTCTGAACAAGGTGGAATCAAGATTTTTGGGGATTGAACAGGAAAATCTAGATGAGTCAAAGAACAGAATAGTTTGTGAAAATGGTGGACACGGGTTCATTTTTAGCATTTAAGAGCAGTTCAGTTAAGTACATGAACAGGAGGTATACTGAGGGCTGTGGTCCAGGAGCAGGTCGATGGGACTAGGTAAAATAATAGTTTGACACAGACTAGATGGGCCAAAGGGCCTGTTTCGGTGCTGAAGTTTTCTAGGATTCTACGACTATGACACATGACTCTATTGAATGGCTCAAGGGGCTATTCTGTTTACACTTTATCCGATTTTCAGTGGTTTAATATTTACACAATTTGCCACAATTGGTATTTCTTGACGTTTTGTCACATTACTTTCCACCCTCCAGGCAGCTTCATTGAACTAAACTTTGTATTGAGCCAAATACGGAGAAGTCAACCAAGTGATTAAAAATTGTCAAAGAAGTGTCTGTAGTACAAAGGAAAGTAGAGAAGCAGAAAAATTTAGCGGATTTTGAAGGTTTGTATCTTGGCAGCTGATGACATATCTGCCAAAGGTGGAATAACTAAATTTGGGGCACAACAAGAGGCAAGAGAGGGAATAGAGTTATTTTGAAAGATTATAGAATTGAAGCAAGTTATAGAGATAGGGAGATATTACATTTTTAATGTTGCAGGGCACTTCACATCTAGAAGGCAATTATTATTAATCAGGAGCATGACCACATGACGGAAGTTTATTCCCAAGAGACTGCAGATGTTAGAATCTGAAATAACAAACAAGATGCTGGAGGAACTCAAGGAGTAGGCAGCATCTGTAGAGTGAAATGGAGAGTTCACGTTTCAGGTCGATACTCTTCATCTGTTTTAATTCCTCCTGAACCACAATCACTGGAAATTATTTAAATCCTTTAATTGCTGCAATTTGGATACAGTTACAGTTCAAATAGAAGCTGGGTTCTTCTCAGTCTTGTGTGGTTGAGTAGAACTGTGCAAAATATAATTTGCCACCAACCTAATCAGCCATCCCCAAGGCAGTTTTCAGATGTAAGGATCCAAATATCTTTTCCCTTCATTTCCTAGGTATAGGGGTTCAGTCAACATGGATCAACTATGTTGACTATGGCCAACAAAGCTCACCAATGCCTCTACTTCCTCAGAAGACTAAAGACATTTGGAATGCCCCCCATCAACTCTTACCCAGTTTTTATTGATGCACCATAGAAATCATTCTATCTGTACGTGTAACAGATTGGTATGGTAACTCATAAACACAAGAGATTCTGCAGACACTGGAAATCCAGAGCAATGTCAATTTCTCTAACTTTCAGTAGTTTCTGTTCCTTCCCCCTTCTCTCTTTTTCCATTCAGGCCCCTCTTTTAACTCTTCACTTCCTCACCTGCCTGTCAGTTCCCTATGGTGCCCCTGCTCCTTCTCTTTCTTCCATTCTCCTTTCCTATCAGATTGCTTATCTTCAGCCCTTCACCATTTTCACCTATCACATCCCAGCTTCTCATTTCAACCACCCCCACCCACCTATATCCCTCTCACCTGGTTTCGCCAACCATCTGCTAGCTTTTGCTGTCCCCCATCCCCTCGATCTTATTATTCTGGCTTCTTCCTTCTTCCTTTCCAGACCTGATGAAGGGACTTGGCCTGAAACATTAACTGTTTATTCCTCTGCATGGATGGTGCTCAGTTCCTTCAGCACTTTGTGCGTTTTGCTTTGGTATGGCGACTGTTCTGCGTGTGACCACAAAAAGCTGCAGAGAGTTGGTGGATACAGCTTAGCACTTCACAGGAACCAATCTCCCATTTAGAACTGTCTATACTTCTTACTGCCTCAGTAGAGCAGCAAGTACAATCAACGACCTCACCCACCCCAGACGTTCTCCTCTTTCCCATCAGACAGAAGGTACAAAAGCCTAAAAGGGCTCTATCCCACTGTTATCAAACTCTTAAATGCACCCCTTGTATGATAAGATGGACTTTTAGTCTCACAGTCTACCTCATTATTATCTTGCACTTTGTCGTTTGCCTGCACTGTAGTCTTCAGTCAGCTTTTACACTTCATTCTGCACTGTTACTGTTTTATCCTACTCTGGCTCAATACACTATGTAATAATTTGATCTGCATAAATCGTATTCAAGACAAGCTTTTCTCTGTATCTTAGTAACATGACAAAAATAAACCAATAACTATTGATTTCTAACAACATATCTAAAGGCTTCTTTTCTGATGCAAGATCCACTCTATCGAAGCAATCAGTAGAAATACAACTAATTCAACTACATCGTTGCTATGGCTACCACAGCAGCTCAAATGACTTGCCCCCTTCCCAAGCCCTAACCCTAACCCATCACGAATATGATGGGATACTGTCTGGTGTAATCCAACAGCACTTAAGAAACATAGCATCATCCAGGACAAACCAGCCTTTATAATTGCCTTTCTTCAACCACTTTAAACATTCATTCCTTCCACCTGCAAGCAATGGGGCTGCTTCTACAGAATGCACAGCGGGTACTTGCGTGACTACTTCAGCATGATCTCTGTGATCTAGAAAAACAAGAACAGAATTGCACTGGAATACTGCCTGGTGCAAGGGTCAACTAACCTAATTGGAGTGCTCTCCATAGTTACTGAGTCTAGAAACTGGAAACCCCAAACCAAACAAGCTGAGGGATTGCCTTTATCAGGACTGCAGATGATTCAAATGCAGTCGCTAATCGAAGATACTGACAGATACACCTTCCTGCTCGCTATGCGGTTTTTCCGATTATGACTCTCAGATGGGAGCAGACATGATGCTCCCCACAAAGGACCAATGCTTCCAACTCACATGTATAGTGAAGGGTCCCTGTCCTGAAAGATCAGGCCAAGCCAGTGGTGCTTGGATCTGCCTGTAAGTCAGAGTCTCTAGAGAAAAAGAGAAAACAATACACAAACAAAATAAACCATCAAAACTACATTGAAAGCAGGAACCCTGAGAGAGATTCAGACAGATGCAGTCACCGAACCTCACAGTCTCCATGGAAACGAGCAAGTTTCCACTGTTGTGAAGGATATGACAAATAGCATCTTTTCCGTGCTGGTCACAGGACAAATGACATTTTCTTTGAACAATGTTTACTAATCAATTTTTTCCCAAGTGTTGGTGAGATCATGTAACTACTGGTTTGATAAAACAATGATAATATTCTTGTATGTATGTGTGTGTATGCAATCATAGTTGATATACTGTATGCATTTGAATACTGAGTGTACATATGTGTCATTATGTACTTCTGTGTGTCACTGTGTGCATATGTTCATAACTTACATTTTGACTGTGATTGCATCTGCGTGCATGTAAGATCAGGCTTTATATCTCTGCTTGTATTTTGTTTTTGTCTATGCATTTTTACAGATGCACAGTGTGTTGTGTCTGTGTGTGTGCGCGCGTGTATGCCTATATTGCGGCTGCTGTGTTTTGAAATTCAGCCCTAGGGAAGAAATAAAGAAATAACCAGACATGAAATGATAGCAGAGTAAACCTGGTCATGGTGAGAGGGCAACAGTTAAACACTGCTCTGGGATTGACTGCGGCAAGTTTAGGCAATACAAGTACTTGTATTCCCCTGCCACTTCCATTTAATTATACATCAGGTAATGCACTGCAAGATATTGTTCAAACATTTAATTGTGGTTACTTTTGATTATTTTTTAACTGTACAAACCATACCTTCACGTTGTAAGCAATCCCAACTGTCAATCACATCAACAAAGGCCTGGAGAAGTGGCTGGATAAATCTTGAAATA
Organism: Mobula birostris; assembly: GCF_030028105.1. NCBI lineage: Eukaryota > Metazoa > Chordata > Chondrichthyes > Myliobatiformes > Myliobatidae > Mobula > Mobula birostris. The sequence goes on from NC_092387.1 coordinate 43,337,981, forward strand.
CTGCACGTGTTCTCTTGTAATACCAATGACAGGACCGTAATACCAATGACAGGACTGTAATACAAATGACAGGACTGTAGTACCAATGACAGGACTGTAATACCAATGACAGGACTATATGGAGGGTTATTGCTGACTGGCTATTATTTCCTTCTCCCTCACCTCAGATTTCCATAGTCAAAGGGGTTGGAATTTTAATTGCCTTGAATTGTTTTAACTGCTTGAAAATCTAAATAACACAAACTTCCTTTGCAGTCTGTAACATTAGACCATAAGATAGAGGAGCAGAATTAGACCATTTGGCTTATCGCGTCTGCTCCGCCATTCCATCATAGCTGATTTATTATTCCTCTCAACCCCATTCTCCTGCCTTCTGCCTGCGACCTTTCACACCCTTACTAATCAAGAATTTATCAACCTCCAGTTTAAATATACCCAATAACTTGGCCTCCACAGCCATCTGTGGCAACAAATTCCACAAATTCACTATCCTATGGCTAAAGAAATTTCTCTTCATCTGTATTTTAAAGGGACGTCCTTGTATTCCGGGGTTGTGCCCTCTGGTCCTAGACTCCCCAATACAGGAAATGTCATCTCCATGTTCATTCTATCTCGATCTTTCAATACTCAATAGGGTTCAATGAGATCCCTCACCATTCTTCTAAGCTCCAGTGAGTACAGGCTCAGGGCATAACAGTTGTATATGGTATACATACATGCTTAAACAATAAATGTACTTTGAATGTTGAACTCTCCTCATCTGTTAACCCTTTCATTCCTGAAATCATTCTTGTGAACCACCTCTGGGCCCTCTCCAATGCCAGTACATCCTTTCTTAGATAAGGGGCATTATAACTGCTCGCAGTACTCCAAGTGCAGTCTGGCCAATGCTTCATATGGCCTCAGCATCATATCATTGCTTTTAATCCTATGGCTGTGTGGCTAAGAACAGCTCCAATACCATATTCGTATTTGCTGTAACCACCACTGTTGTGGGCCGAATCGAAGGTGGTGATGAATCAGCATACAGGAGGGGGGTTGCAAATTTGACTCAGTGGTGTCATAACAACAAGTTTTCACTCAATCTCAGCACAGGACTAAGGAACTTAAATATAGCACTGAAGCACACAATCATTGGTATAAAGTGAGTAGAACAGTAGGCCAAGTACACAGCCTTGTGGTGCACTTGTGCTGATGGAGACTGTGAATCAGATTTATAATCACTGATGTATGACATGGAATCTGTTGTTTTGCAGCTGCAGCACAATGTAAAGTCATAAAATTACTATTTGATCACCAAAATAAATAATGCAGAAACGGATTAACGAGGTAGTGTCCATAGACGGTTCAGAAATCTGATGGTGGTGGGGAAGGAGCTGTCGGTCCTCAGGCTCCTGTGTTGATGGTAGTAATGGGAAGAGAGGATGTTCTGCATGGTGAGGGTCCTTCGTTAAGACGTCCTCGGTAGTGGAGAGGGTTGTGCCACTGTTGGAGCTGGGCGAGTCTACAACATTCTACAGTCTAATGCAATCCTGTGACTTTGGAGCCTCCACACCAGGCTGTGATGAAACCAGTCAGAATGCTCTCCACTGCACATCTACAGTAATTTGTATGACTGTGCTGTGAGTCCTGGTGATTGATTAGATTGCTGGCCGTGGAAGTTGGAGCTTTTTCATCTTCATACATTCATCACAGTGATCATGAGACCAGAAGACACAGGACAAAATTAGGCTGTTCGATCAGTCGAGTCTGCTCCACCATTTGACCGTTACTAATTTATTTTCCTTCTCAACCCCAGTCTCCTGCCTTTTCCACGAACCTTTGACACCCTTAGTAATATCAACATCTGCTGTAAATGCACCCAACGACTTGCAGGTACATTGATTTTTTTAACTCCCACCTTCTCTTTCCGTTCTCCATTTTGGCTACCCTGTTACAGCTTCTTTTCTTGTCACTTACCCATTACATCCTTCTGGTTCCCCTCTTCCTTCTCTTTCACCCACAGTCCACTCTCTTCTCCAATCAGATTCCTTCTTCTTCAGCCCTTCCCCTCTTCCACCAATCGCCTCCCAACTTCTCACTTCACCACCCACCCACTTCCCCCTCACATGATTGCACCTATCACTTACCAGCTCCCGTAAACAGTTCAGAACTGGATATGATGTAATTAATTTGCTGCGTGAGCCTTTGCTTTGATGAACATTTTCTATTTCTCAGTTCTATATTTTAATTGATCCTTTGCTGATGGTTGAGGTTTACAGGTATTGTGCAAAAGTCTTAAGCACATATTTCTAGCTTGGGTGCCTAATCCTTTTGTATAATATTGTAGTAATTTTATGTGTTGTATTATACTGAGGCAGTAAAAAAAAACAATTTCATGACATATGTAAGTGATGATAAAGCTGATTTTGATATGGGCTTCTATTGTGGACTGAGAGTGGGAAGGGGACAGGGAGAGGGGAATCATGGCTGGGAAAAGGGGAAGGGGGAAGGGAGAGAGTGGGAAGCACCTGAGAGGCATTCTGTAATGATCAATAAACTACTTGTTTGGAATCAAATGACCTTGCCTGGTATCTCAGTGTTGGGCGTGTGTGCACCCACACCGATACCCCCCACCCGCCCCTGGTGCCCCTTCTCTGTCACCTGCCCCATGCCCCTCCCATGATGCTCCCCCCACACCATTCCCAACATCCTTTGCTCTGCCCAGTTCTATAAACACCCTCTCTGGTCTACATTGACAAATACAGTACTGTAAGAGTCTTAGGCACCCTGCCTAAGACTTCTACACAGTACTCGTAGCTATCTCTTGAGGTCGAGGATGATGGTCTTCGTTCTGAAGAAGTGGCCCACAGAGCGAAGACTCCTGTGCATGTATTTGTTTAACGTGTGCTTGATGTTGCACTTCAAGTAGCACACGATACTTCACAAATCAACTAGCGGGTTCCAATGGCATGGAAACCACGACGATTGGAGCTGATGGATTTATTGCAGCCTTCATCTGCCTTCACAGCCGTTGAGTTCGAAGTAACTTCGTCCGCCCGTTCCACCGTTGAGGTCTTGGTTGGATTGTTCTTTGTCAGGGACCTCACCCTCGACCTTACCGCCATGGGTGACCCTTCCAGGAGCATAGCTCCTGACGGCATCGCTCTCGGGATCACGGGACCACACAAGCTTCTCCACCACGACAAGGTGACAATCCACGGAGAAGTACACAGTACTGTACATTCTCATATTCACAAAACTAAAGATAAGAATCAGACTGGACATGTAGAAGATGCTAACCTCTTGGAATTGAGGGAGGGTGTTAATGCAAGCTTCCACCTCCTTATTTTCTTCTCCTTCTTAGTCAATCCCTTAGAATCAAGGGTGACCTGCTTCTACTGTGGTTTTGAGGGGTCAGGGGTGGGTGGTGAGACCAATGGTGTATCAATAGACTCTGTTGCAGGGCGGTTAAAGAGCACTTGTCAACATCAGAAATTGCTGCAAATACCAGGTCAGGAAGCATTAGTGGAAGGACAGTCTGAGCTAATGTCTCAGATCAAAGAATCTTTGTCAGAGCTGAGAAAAAGTTTTAAGTTACAGAGAGTATGCGGAAGGAGGGAGAGGACAACAGGAATATCTCTAACAGGATGAGGCCATGGTTGCCGTGGTTACAAATGGTTGCTAGGTTAACGGTGAGAGTTTAAAAAGAAAATGAAACAAAGAAATGTAATTGCTGTGAAATGCAGGTCAAAGCTATAAGAAACACGCACAGAACAGACAGTGAAAAACTGAGTTATTGTTACAAATGAATAAACTACAGCAGAACTGGTCAGGTCAGATATCAACAGAGAAAGAATTACTAGTGTTTTATGCTGGTTTTGGCATCCTGAACAATTCAAACGACAATGAAGTTCATTCATTAAGATGTGAGAAATGGTGCTCATTTTCAAAGGACCTTTCAAAAAGTAAAAAAGGACTAAAAATACAATAAACTTACAATAACTACAGAAACTGTTGGAAATGTTCAACATGTCACTGTATATCATATTGAGGATCTTTTGTTTTATGGATGTTACACATGTTTCATTCACATCTTCTGTGAATAAGTTGACAATAATTTGGTGCTCAGCCTCCAAATAATTTAGATGAATGCAACATCTGTTTATTGCAGCTGTGAGACTAGAAGCTAAAGTGAATTTTGGTCTTAGGAGGAATGTGATAAAGATAAACAGTTCTAAACACAAGAGATTATGCAGATGCTAGAAATCCAAAGTAAAGGCGAGTTTATACTTCTGTGTCAAATCGACGCCTTAGGTACAGCGTAGCCGCGTACCCTATGCCATACCCTATGGCATACCCTATACCGTAGCCTGACGCGCACCTCCCCAAAAATGTAACTACGTGTCATGGCGACACAGACCGCAACAACTGCAATTGGTCCGCTTGGTAGCATCGCATTTCCTCCTACGCTGCAATAGCTTCCCATTGGGTGACTGAAGAGCAGGGAAGGAACTCTGGCTGCAATGCTTTCCATAAAGCTTTACAGACCTCCGAAATTATGGAGGATCCTGTGCTTGCCACCAGTTTGTAGCTAGCTGCTACAGCCTGTTGACTTCCACCTGAAGCTAAAACTCAAATGGTGATTGCCAGTCTCTGAGTATACTGTGCGTACACTGATGCAAAATAAATGGTTGGAGACGATGAACCAAATCGTCAAATCTACCTGCCGACATCCGAAAATATTTGAAATGCATTTCCTCGTCCATGTCTCTCAGTGGCCGGACAAACACAGAAAATTCACCCTTCTTCAGTTTCAGTCGCCATTGTTTGAAGTTTGAGTTTCTTCATGTTGAGTTTCAACACAAAGAAACTCAACACAGTGGCATAGAAACCACACCGCCAACTAGCGTTTTGGCGGTGAATTGCAGAGCAACTCAGACACACCAACGCACGTACAAATGCTCACAATGGTGTAGGCTACTATGCAGGAGTATAAATCAGCCCTTACACAGAAAATGCTGGAGAAACACAGCAAGTCAGGCAGCATCTATGACGAGTCGACGATTCAGGCAGAGTCCCTTCATTAGAGCTGAAGAAGAAAGGGGTGGTGGGGGGTGGGTGGGGGAGGAGTACAAACTAGAAGGTGATAGGTGAAGCCAGGTGAGGAGGAAGGTTTTTTGGTGGGGGAGGGGGAATGAAGTGAGCTAGGAGGTAATAGGTGGAAAAAATAAGCAGTTATCCTGTAAACTTGGAAGAAGTTTGTTGGAGGAGATATGCAGTATTACAATGAGGATTAGGAAACATTTTGGGGCAATAATACAGCCTTGCTTGACACCAATTTGCACTAATTTACCATGACACTCAAGAAGACCATTCAATCTATCAGGTCCATTCCAGCTTCCAGAAGAGCTATGTCATTAGTTTCATTTCCCCTTCCTTTTTCTCTTGTAACTCCTCAGCTTATTCTTCCAAATGCAAGGGTGAAAAATACCCTAATATATAGTGGTTGATACACCCGGTATATGGGATGTCAGGGAGGGGTAGCACCTCTGGTGGGGGAACATGTCGCGTCCTTTTCAGGGCGGTTAGTCCACCTTTGGTCCCCACCTGGCACTCAGCTCTCACCTGTGGCTCCCCGTAGCTGTTTGCATGCGACAGCGGCCACACCCCGGGCAACGGCTCTGACAAGCCGGCTAAACCAGGTGAGGGTAGCCGACAGGTCTCAAACCCTCGGTGAGATAGGGTGAAGACAGACTCCGGCGGATTGAGCGGACGAGACCAATGGAAGGTCCAACGGTCAAGAAGGCGGTCTCTGCAAGCGTCGTGGAACGTGTAGAGCAGGACAAGACACAGAAGATGTCCTGGTCATCCACTGTGCCTAGTGTCATCTCCAGCCGTCTAGACTCTGTCTTGCCATTGGACCCAGATGGGAATTGGGAAGAGAGAGTGAGGCTGACGCTGCGCAACTCTCCCTCACTTAAATCCAAATCACGCGCTAGTCTCGACACCATCATTATGGTGTCGAGGTCCTCATCGACGTCTACGATGGACGAACAACAACATTACCCTTGACATGCAGTGAAGACCGTGTCCATGTTGTCTTTAGATGGAGGGAGCCTGGTTGCAATTTAGCGATTGCCTTGGGCAATTGATTGCTGAGAATTACTCTTTGTGGAAAACAGGCTGGAGACTCTCAGAATTAAAGTTAAGGATGCCATTTGGCCCATTGTCTCTATGTCTATGCTACTTGATGAAGAACCACCAGACTAATCCAACTGCACAACAATAGGTTCTCTCGTGGGCATTGATTTTGATTAATAGGAGGAAGGATGACAAAAGAGATGAGAAAATTTTCTTTTCACCTTAATAGAAGTAGTAATAGTTTGGAATCCTCTGCCTATAGAAGCAGAAATCTCTATCATATTTAAAAAGGTACAGATACCAGCTCTTAAAGACCTGTTCCTGCAGAGTTATGGTCTTACTGTTGTAGAATTGGATTAGTCTCGTTGTTCTTACTCAAGCAGCACAGAGACAATGGGCTAAATGGTCTTTTTATGTACCATAAACTGTCTTTGATTATACAGTTTTAATATGTGAACATCCATTTTCTAGCATGGGAAATTATTCTGGAAAGACAGAACAGCTGAGAAAGATTAATATCATCCAGCCCCCTTACAACATTAATTCCTGCAAATGTGCTTCAAAAAATCCTGCTTGCAAGAAATCAAATTCATTTTCAAGGCAATTTTGCAATCTAGTTGTGCTTTAGTCATTGGGTTTATCAGGTGAAAGAATGGTTATCAAGTTAACAAACAAAGGATTGTGAAGGAGGCCATAAATAGTGTTAACAAAGAATAAAGATATTTTATAAATGTTGCAAGAAAGGGAAAGAGAAATGAAAACTGATATAAAAGTTGCCTATGAGTGAAAACTATTTTATTTGCCCATAATGAATTTCTACTCTGTCTCCCAATGCACAAGGCAGTCTACAGAAGGAAACAAAGAGAGATGATTTTCAGATGGAAGGTAGCAGAGAGAAATAATAATTCACTCATATCTGGAACTGTAAAGCCCATGTGATACTTACTGCCGACTTCTGCCCATGTTTTGTCTATTCCTGGTAAACATCAATTATCTGCATGTGTTCTGTGTGTAGAGTTCTGGTGTTATACAAGTCCTTCCTCTCACTCAGGCACTGCCTGCATTGACCAGGACAGCCTGGGCACTGCTTGTATTACCCATTATTAATTCCTGCATATTCTACCAATTCATCTCCCATACTATGATTTCAATGATGACCTTGTACTATGTTTGCAAAATAACCAACCTCCTATTTAAAAAGCTTTGAGAATTGCATGTCCTTCAACCATGGCTGCTTTCAAGGCCTTGAGGTTTGATTAGCTCTCCGCCCAGACCACGATCGGAAGTCCATAAATTATTGAATCCATGCATCAAGAAATTCGGCCGCGCTCTGATGGGTTCTCATTTGTTGTTGGGGAGGATACTGAGGGCCTCCACTCAAAGACAACTCATCACATTTGGTCAGTCCTGTGAGATACTAGTAAATTTAGGGAATATTGCTCTATCATGGGGAATGCCTTTGCCAGCTCATATGGGATTTTTTTCTTGTATCCTCTCCTAACCCCAAGTGGAAAGGATTCTGCTTTCGGGCCCTCCAACTGCTGCGGCTCCATAGGCAGTGAGTCAGAATCACAGAATAGCTACACTGCAGAGAGAGCCATTTCGCTTAGCAAATCCATATTAGAGTAACCCCAGTTAACACTGCCGTCCCATTATGTCCCTGGAGAAACACAGGTTCATTAATTTTAGATGTTTAATAGTATTTTAAATGTACTATTGAATCTACTGGAGACCATAGCCATTCATTACATAAACAAAAGAGTTTCCGTGTGTTAGTTTTGGTTGTTTTACATATCACCTTCTCCCTTATAAAAATCATCTTCCTGAAATATTCATTATGTAATATTTCCATTACATCCACACACAGCCCTTTGTCACAGGGGGAATAACCCTGCCTCTCCACACTATTCATAAAACTGAGGTACCTCATCTCCGGGGTCATTATAGTAAATGTATTCTGCATCTTGTATAAAGACTTCATTTTTTTTAAAAAACTGAACTGGATTTGAGCATGTCTTATGAGGCGCGAAGTGAGCTAGGGCTTTTCTCTCTGGAGCGAAGGAGAGTGAGTAGTAACTTCATAGAGGTGTACGAGGTGATAAGAGACAGAGACTTTTTCCCAAGGCAGAAGTGGCTAATATCAGAACGCGTAATTTTAAGGTGATTAGAAGAAACATTAAGGGAGAGGTCAGAGCTAAGTTCTTTCCACAGATAGTGCAAGTGAATGGAACTCACTGGGGTGGTGATAGAAGCAGATACGTTGGGGCATTTAAGAAACTCTTAGATAGCCACATGAATGATAGAAAAATAGAGGCTATGGATGATGGAAAGTTTAGATTTACCTTACAGTAGGTTAAATGATTGGCCCAGCATTGTGGGCTGAAGGGTCTGTACTGTGTTGCAATGTTCTATGTTCTACAAGGATATTGAAGGATTGGATAGATATAGTGCAAGAAAATGGTGCTGATTTAGAATATGGATGGCAGAGCAGATGGTTAGGATCAATTACTGTCTTCTTGCTCCTACTTCCTATATAATTAAGGAGACACAGATGCTGGAATCTGGAGCAACAAGCTCCAGAACTGAGTGGATCAAGTGGCGTCTGTAGGTGCAAAGGAATTGTTGATGCTTCAAGCAATGCAGGGCCTCAATCCAAAGTGTCAACAAGTCCTTTCCCCATTGAGATGATGGTCAACCCACTGAGTTCCTCTAGCCGACTGCAATTGCTGTATGTTAGCTTTTCCTGTATCTTGTAAGGTGGTGAAGAAACTGTCGGATTCAAACCTTAATTGAAGGGGAGCACAACAGGCATCCTCATATTTGATCCCCTTTAATTCATGTTACCTCTCCCAGCAACATAAACTACATAAAGTTGCAGTTTGTCTATGCACAACTCAACGCCAAGCATAATCCTTGAGACGTCCAGTTAAGGCTCCACTTACTTTTCATTATGATTTGAAAAAAGTTTTTGTAGTGGGTACCTTCAAAAATAAATCAAGTCTTAGAATCTGCTATTCTAAATCAGATGTAAAACAACTTTAAACTGTCATAAAGATTGCGATTGCTGAGAATGGATTGCAATGTTATAAACCACCTTGACCATGGTTTCAAACTACTTGTAATAAATCTGGTCCTGGTTGCTTTTTCAATTTATTTCTTACATAAATAATGTATCATGTCAGAGAGCTTGGGTGCATTTCAAAGTTATACTTCAGCGGATTTACAAAGAGAAGCCCAAAGATGGACATTAACCAGGAGATAATTTGAATTAACGGATAATGAACTGCTTGTCCCCGTCCAGTGTAATTAACCGCCATTCCTTCTTCATGCCCTCAAGTTCTCCAACCACTCTCACATCTCCAAACTTCTTTCCTCCCATCTGCTCTACAACTAACTGATGGTATTTCACCAAACCCCTTTCAATCTCACTGATCACTAAATATAAGTCAACTAAACTGCAAAGTCAAATCCCTCCATGATTTCCCATGCCCTGGTGTGTTCAAAGCTTATTGGAAACATAATATACAGGACAACAACATTTTTCAGGAAGAAATTAATTGGGAAATGATACCTGTGGGAAAGCTAAAGCTTTCAGAGGCCCTGTTACGGATGGAGAATCCATATGAACAGAGTCAAGGAACAGGAGAAGTGTAGCTTTCTCAGAAGCACTGTAGGAGATTATTGACAGTTTTCAGAAAGTTGTGGAAACAGATCAATAACTGTGAGTGATTTCAACCCCCAAGAAACAAACACAAACAGAACTAATGCATGTGGCCACATTGGCCAACATCCTTCTGAGTAATTCTGAGATCCACTGGGGACAGAAGAAATGTTTGAGTGTGTTCGAGGAGATAAAGTGGCGAAAAGAAAGCCGCAAGAAGTCCGAAGCTCTAAGTAAATTTGTGACCATATTGTGCATATGTCACCATATACTACCTTGAGATTCATTTTCTTGCAGGCATTCACAGTAGAACAAAATACAATAAAATCAGTTAAAAACTACACACAAAGACTGACAAACAACCAATGTGTAAAAAAAAAGACAAACTGTGCAAATAAAAAAATTAATGATACCGGGCATCCTTGAAAATGAATCCATAGGTTAAAATGATAAGTGGGGAGAAGTTAGCCCACTTTTGGTTTCCCCTTACCCATCTTCATGTTGGGTCACATTTCTATCTGTTCAACCCCCCAAGTCTCTGTAAAATATTGTATAAAGTCCAGTGCTTAAAACCCAACCAACATCATTCAAACCTTATCTGTTCATGTAGCCCGTTATTGTTTCTTGAACCTCACTGTGAAAGCATCGGATGCCATACTTCCTTCATTACATTTAAAGATAATTTCATTGGTAGTGAAGCACTTTTGGGATATCCTGAGGTCACAAAAGACGCTATAAGAATTTAATTCTCTATATCTTTGGGCTAATTTCAATTTTTCAGTCTTGGTTCTCAGTATTATTTATCATCTATTTATTAATATTATTTCTATTTTTGTATTTACACAAAATGTCTTCTTTTGCACTTTGGTTGCTTGTCAGTCCATGCTTGTGTATAGTTTTTCACATTCTATAGTATTTCTATGTTCTACTGCAGTGGTTCTCAACGTGAGCTATATTGCTCCAACTAGAGGCCACAAGCAAAATACAAGAAACAGGGGGGCACAGGAGTATATAAATAGGCCATGATCAGGTAAAACATCTCACTCTGTGTGTGTGCGTGCGTGTGTGCGTGTGTGCAGCACATCAGTTGTTATCTCTGCTGCTGCTTGACCACACACACAAATCACCGTTCACGCCCCGCAGAATGGCTCACTGAACCCTGCTCCACATCCGACCCCAAAACACAAACTGCAGATTGGACAGAGTTTTCCGCAGCAAGGAGGCTGGTTCTGTTTGTCTTCCACTGATTCGTGTGTGTTATAATACTTAAAAAACATGACACGAAGGCTGCAGTTGCAGCAATGAGGTCAGCTGATAGAAACAGCTAAACTGCAGAGGGGCAAGAACACATGAGACCTACCACTTCGTCTCTTAACTACCACAACAACTTCATAGTCATAGTCATAGTCATACTTTATTGATCCCAAGGGAAATTGGTTTTCGTTACAGTTGCACCATAAATAAATAAATAGTAATAAAACCATAAATAATTAAATAGTAATATGTAAATTATGCCAGGAAATAAGTCCAGGACCAGCCTATTGGCTCAGGGTATCTGACCTTCCAAGGGAGGAGTTGTAAAGTTTGATGCCCACAGGCAGGAATGACTTCCTATGACGCTCTGTGTTCCATCTCGGTGGAATGAGTCTCTGGCTGAATGTACTCCTGTGCCCAACCAGTACATTATGTAGTGGATGGGAGACATTGTCCAAGATGGCATGCAACTTGGACAACATCCTCTTTTCAGACACCACCGTCAGAGAGTCCAGTTCCATCCCCACAACATCACTGGCCTTACGAACTTCCATTAACTCCCTGATACTTGTCATATTTTGAGCAAAATTCAAATGCAGGAAGCAAAATTTCTGGATAACGAGTGATATTCAATATGTTTCCTCAGCTCTGGGAGTCAGCAAAGTTGTTTTAATTGGATTTCCCAACTTATACCCAGTTGAATATGGTTTTAGTCAAGCTCTTCATCTGCAGTCAAAAGCTTGTACCTGTCTTGATGTTGTGAAAAGAGGAGATCTTTGATTATCTTTAACCAAATTGCAACCCGATATTCAAAAATTTGCTAGTTTGCTTCAATTGCAAGGATCTCACTAAATACCCAAAGTAGCAACATTAAGTGTTTTTTTTGCTGGTTGGAAGAATATTATATATATTATAAATTAAGTTTCATATTCAAAGTTTTGAAATAGTTTTATTTTTTCATATACACCTGTAACATTATATTTAATATGTAATAATACATATAACCCATGAAAACAAAACCATGATTGGCATCCTCCTGTCTTGATGGACAATGGGTGATGATCATCATCCTAACAAGGAATGTATGGAGATCCTGAGATGTCTAATCTGATGTCTCAGATCCTTAGATCCCCCTCTTGGCCTCACCAGTGTTGTCCAAAGGAAAGCTTATGAAGCAATAAGTTTGGTACCAGCTTGACTACAGGAGCTGCCAGAAAGTTGTCAATGATGTCCAGCTGCCTTAGGGGCTCCACCCAGATGTACTGTCTGGGTTTACTCCCATAGCCTTTGTCTCTCCCAAGACTGCCTACAAGGTAGAGGGTCTATTTACCCATAGCTGGGGATCTGATTCACAAGCATCAGGGTGTGTCCACATTCCTGTGGGCCTATGTGCTACATGTGCAGGAGCCAGACCTCCTCCCCATCCTCTGTAGTTCAGCCTGAGTCCAAAAGGAGTTCAGTTTCCATGTGTTGCTGGTGAGGAGGCACTACATGAGGCTTGCTGTTGGAGAGGCTATGTACTGGCAGGGAGAGACTTACGCATTCAGCTCTCACTTTTGCAAGACTGCTAGTCAGCAGTGGAAGCTGGAAGTGAGAGCGACAAGCACTACCCACTACATTAGATGCATCACAACAACATTTTGACATCAAAGCATAACATATATATGTATATTATTAGACTGGATATTAAAATAATTAGTAGAATTAACCAAAAAAATTAGCTATTAATGGAGACGATGGTGGGTGGAGTGGAGGCCTTGTAGGTAAATGGAAGTCACAAGTGGGCCACAAGCAAAGAAAGGTTGAGAACCACTGTTCTACTATAAATGCCTGCAAGGAAATTCGCTCAAGGTAATATATGGTGTACCACATACGTACTTTGATAATAAATTTTCTTTGAACTTTGTACTTTGGTTGGAAAGTTTGAGGTCATGAAGAGGGCCTGGTGGTGTTTCACATTGTGTAAGAGACGGGCTGTGCATCCTCTGTTAAACTTCTGTTAATATCCTGGTTACAGTGGTTGCTCTTGTCAAGCAGAACCATAATGCGTTGGGGAGCAGCAATCTATGAGTGTAGAGGAATTAACATAAACACGGCATGCTTTTCAACCAAACTTCAAGCTTAATATTAAAACTGATTGCTTTTCTGAGCTGATATACATTAATAATCTGTCGTCCACCCCTCCTGATTGGTTAGTCCTCATCCAATCATAAGACCATAAGACATAGGAGCAGAATTAGGCCATCTGGCCCATCGAGTGCTATGCCATTCAATCATGGCTGATTGTTTTTTGCTATCTCTTCCTCAATCCCAGTTCCTGGCCTTCTCCCTGTAACCTTTGATGCCATATCCAATCAAGAACCTATCAATCTCTGCCTTAAATACACTCAACGACCTGGCCCCCACTGCTGCATGTGGCAATAAATTCCAGAAATTCACCACCCTTTGTCTAAAGAAATTTCTCCGCATCTCTGTTTTGAAAGGGCGCCCCTCTATCCTGAGGCAGTGCCTTCTTGTCCTTGACTCTCCCACTATGGGAAACATCCTTTCCAAACCTACTCTGTCTAGGCCTTTCAACATTCAAAAGGTTTCAATGAGATCTCCTCTGAATTCCAGCGAGTACAGACCCAGAGCCATCAAACGTTACTCATACGATAACCCTTTCATTCCTGAGATCAACCTTGTGAACCTCCTCTGGACCCTCTCCAACGTCAGCACATTTTTTCTCAGATGAGGGGCCCAAAACTGTTTGCAGTACTCAAGGAGAGGCCTCACCAGTGGCCTCAATCAGGTTTCTACTGTCCCACCTTGTTTACAATCAAATTCCAATTCTTACTTCACCTTTGTTAAACTTGTTTCCTCTAGTTTAATTTCAATGGCTTTCTTCACCAGACGATACCAAAACCCACTGGTGTGGCACAGTAGTCTTGTGCCATCAAAGTCAATTCTATGGCCTTTGTGAATGCAATGCTCTGCCGATTTCTCCGGGTAACCCAAACAGGTACACCTCCTGTGTTCCTTGATGCGTGTTTCCACTGACTGCCGATATATGCTGCTCCACATTCACAAAGAATCCTGCAAACAGCAGCCATCCTGAGGGAAGAGGGACATATCACTATGTCTGGCTTCCCAATATTTCCATAGTTTCTGAAGGATTCACAAGAATCCTGAAGAAATATTGGAATAATATAATTCACAAACCCATAAGGAAGCTCTAGTTGCAGCTTATGTGAGTCAAAGATGACCTGGAGCACAGGATGGCTGGCATTTACAGGATTCCCTGTGAATGTGGAGCAGTGTATATCAGCCAGACGGGGATATATATACCACTGGACTAGACATGCCCAGGCATCAGCCCTGATGAACGTGGCAGAGTTTGTCATCAAAAGATTGGTTAAAGTTATGGGGAGTTTGGAAAAGGGTAAAATTTGTTAAATTGAGGTATTGGAGAACCGGGAAGAGTATACATAAGTGAGCAAAAGATTAAAGGGTGAACAAAATAGGGTCAGAAGGATGTGAGATGATCCCAAGTTCACAAAGCGTAGAAGTGGAGAGGGTGACCAGGAGCGCATTCGTCAAGTCCAGAGATAAAAAATGACATGGCAGCAGAAAACTGAGGCAGAGACAAAATCAGCCAATGTTACTTCATTCAGACCCTGTCTGTGTCACTGGAATAACAATAGACTTTGTAGACTTGGTCCTGAATGATAATGCAGATTTTAACCAGGTGCTGAGCACACCAATACGTAATTGTGTCCAGAAGGATCCTGCACAACATTCAACTTCACAACACAGTATAGACAGCAATAAGTAGATTTTCAATATCAGCGAATTATTATTGTTCCACAGCAGCATAAGTCTTTCTCTGACCTGTTAATTGGATGACTAATCTTAATGCTACAGATAATTCAGTAAAAGAAACATCAAATCAAGCAACCCAGACATAGATTCAGCCTATTGAGCCTGTGCTGACTCTATCATTATGCAATCTATTCCACTACACTTTCTGAGAGTTGAGGTGAGACAAAACATGTTAAAAATCCATATTTATTCACTGGAATCTTTTTCCTCAATGATTTTTCCTTTCCATTGGAAATATGCTTTACTCCATCAGTACCCTCTACGATGTCAAAGACAACTATCAAATCTTCTCTTAACCGGATGTACACCACAGTGAATATCTTCAGTTTCGCTGGTGCACCCACGTAACTGTAATCTGTCATTCACAGTTATATTCTGGTAAAGAACATTTTGTACAGCTGCTTTAAAAGTGGAAGTGATAGAGATGCTTAATGATTCGCAGCCTGCTGTAAAACTAAACTGGCAGAAGTGCCATCTTTAGAGTGAGAATTTAACCTGTGTTTATGTTTACTCTCTCTGACAGATACAAAGGATGCCATTCTATTTGGGAAAAAAAAACCTCATTTCCACTTCTCCTGAATATTGGCCTTGACAACAAATGGGATCTGTTAGTTTGTAAATTGTTTTGTTATTGTCACAGGTACCGGAGCACAATGCAAGTTTAGTTTTGCATGGCATTTGTGCAGATCATTTCATTACAACAGTACATTGAGGTAGTATAAGGGAAAGGAATAACAGGATGCAGAACAGAGTGTTACAGAGATAGAGAAAGTGCAGTGCAAGTAGATAGTCTGGTGCAAGGCCTTGAAGAAGTAGATAGTGAGGTCGAGTCCATCTTATCGTGCAAGGGAGCAGTTCAGTATTCCTAAACTGGTGCGATAGAAGCAATCCAGCAGCATGGCGGTACGTGTTTTCAAGCTTTCGTATCTTCTGCCCAATGAGATGAGAGAGAAGAGAGAGTATTCATGGTGGATAAGGTCTTTGACCATGTTTTCTGTTTTACTGAGGCATCAAGAAATGTAGACACATTCCTTGGAGGGGCGGCTGGTTTCCATGGCATGCTGAGCGGTGTCCACAACTCTTGCTGTTTGGTCACAGGCAGAGCAGTAGCCATACCAAGTTATGAAGCTTTTTAATGGTGCATTAATTTAAAAAAAGATTGCCTCAGGGGTTCAGAGCCTGCAATGGCCCACCATAGTCATCTCAATCCACTTAACAACTATATAAGACAGGGTTCTTTAAGGTTGTCATTGCCAGTGGAGGTAGTGGGGATAAACTTCCATAACCTATTAAATGCTCCCAATGGCATGTGTCTCTAATAGACTCTGACAACCAAGCCCACCTCCTGGTCTTCATG
The DNA here is from genome assembly GCF_030028105.1 of Mobula birostris. Taxonomy (NCBI): domain Eukaryota; kingdom Metazoa; phylum Chordata; class Chondrichthyes; order Myliobatiformes; family Myliobatidae; genus Mobula; species Mobula birostris. The sequence goes on from NC_092387.1 coordinate 43,354,237, forward strand.
TGTGGCTTAGCTACAAAGCCTGGTGGAACCATTTCTTTTGGCAGAGGAAGGGGCAAGGGTGGGTTACTAGCACCTTGATATCAGTTGCTTCAGGTAGCTGTGACTGGCACCTCATCTAGGAGAAGGAAAACCCTGACCTTAATCCTCCACTGCCTTGTGGCTATACCCACTCATGGGGAAGGCTTCTAGAGTAAAGTTCGAGGAAAGATCCAGAGCTGGAGTCCCCAAGGCAGTCCTGGGTTGGGAGGTCACCTGATGGAGGTGTGTAAGATGATGAGAGGCATTGATCATGTGGATAGACAGAGGCTTTTTCCCAGGCTGAAGAGGCTAACATGAGGGGTATAGTTTTAAGGTGCTTGGCAGTAAGTACAGAGGGGATGTCAGGGGTAAGTTTTTCACACAGAGGGGTGAGTGTGTGGAATTCACTGCCAGCAAGGTGACAGAAGTGGATAAGATAGTGTCTTTTGAGACTCTTAGATAGGTACATGGAACTTGGAAAAATAGAGGGCTATGCGGTAGGGAAATTCGAGGCAGTTTCTAGAGTAGGTTACACGGTCGACACAACATTGTAGGCCGAAAGGCCTGCAACATGCTGTCGATCGCTATGTTTCTATGTATATTTCAATGCTGACTGGCAACTCCTGCAACACCATTGGTGCCAAACCATTTTGGTCTCTGCTGTTCCCTTGGATTCATCAGCTGCATGGAGAGGGGGAGCCTGCAACATTGGCAACAGATTGTTCTCCATATCATACTGCTCTGGCTTGTCTGATGGTCTGTGTATGGTGTAGACAGCTATGACACAATATCCATGTTCAAACCCAACCAATGGCGGGGTCTGATGACAGGGTACAACGTAGACCTTTCACACTTTAACCAGCATCACAGTCTCAATTACACTCCTGATAAGTAACAACCAAGTAAGGAACAGAAGAAATCTATAGATGCTGGAAGACTGAAATAAATGTTTTAAATATGCTGAAAGTACTCAGGCAATGTCTGGGGAAAGAGGAGCAGAGTTAACATTTCAGGTCAAAGCCCTTTCATCAGAACTGGGAAAGAGAGAAAACAGGTTATTGTTATATTGTAGAGAAGGTGGCAGATGGATGGATATCAGACCTGTGTCCCTTTCATATGGGGGGGTTCGTATGGTAGCATAGTGGTTATCACGAAACCATTGCAGCTCATGGCATCAGAGTTTGGAGTTCAATTCCAGTGGCTTCTATCAAAATGTTTCTACGTTCTTCCCATGAGCATGTGGGCTTCCTCCTGTTGCTTAGTTTCCTCCCACAGTCCAGACATACTGGTTAGCAGGATAATTGGTCATTGTAAATTGTCTTGTGATTACGTTAGGGTTAAAGAGGTTGGTTGATGACTACACAGCTTGAAGGACTGGAAAGGCCTGTTCCACACTGTATCTCCAAACAAAAAATATTTCCTCAGCCAGACATATTAGCTTTGTTTTCCTTTCCACAGATACTGCCTCACCTGCTGAGTGTTTCCAGCATCTCCTGTATTTATTAGCCCAAGAATGATATCACTTTGGTCCAATATCTCAGTAGCCCCAATTGCTCCTCCAATGAATACATCCGAAAGTTGAGTTTAATGACACTTCTGTATTGACTTAACAAAGCTCTGCTCTGCAGCACGGATGGAAAGAGGCATCATTGCCTCTTAACTGTCAGGTAAGAGAGAATGGGAAATGCACATCACACACCTGATTTCCAAATGCACCTTTTATCACATTCCTTTGGTATATCTCTCTCTTTTCTACTGTCTCTATGTAAGGATTAAACTTGAACTTCTGCCCAATTTCAATAATGAAAATTTTGTTGCATGAAATATGGGTATCACCAGATCTCCTAATTGATAATGCTCTGTGTACTTTTCCTCAGATCTGGGGGTTATTAAAGTGTTATATAAATACAAGTCAAGGATATAGTGATTGCTTCCAGTGCAAGTTGGACAGGCCATTTGGTTAATAAATTTGAATTAATTTATGCCAACCTATTATATGAAGTCACTTTCAACACCAAAGGAAGCATTTGTTAGCTTGTAACTCCCATTAGGGGCATTCAAATTAAAAGCATTCTGCTTTGTTATGGTCCAAAAGTCGCATTCTTAAATAACCCTTTATTCCACTTTGGTGGTATCCTTAGGGAAAGAAGATTCATGTCTGGATGTAGGGTCGCAACTCAAAATTCCAATATTTTCTTTACCTCTACAGCTGCTGTCTTACCTACTGAGTTCCTCCAGCAGTTTGATTTTTGCTGCCTGCAAACTCTTCTGCCTCCTGTAGGGAAGGAAGTCATCTGCCCTCAGCATTCTCTATATACCGTCTCCACCTGCCATGTCTTGTCTGCCTCCATCTATCACCCACCTGCCTTTTGTCTCCAAATTTCTCCTCTCTCCTTCCCCTACCTGGCATCTTCCATCCATCCTTGGTCAACAAATCACCTCTGGCTTCTGTCTCTCCACACCACTCCCCCCTTTATATTGGTGAGCTTCTCTCTCTTTTCTTCATCCTGCTGCAGTGCTTTGGCTCAAAATGCTGGTAATTCCTTCCACCAGTCCCCTCCCCGACGCTTGTTTAATTTAGAGTTACCGCACCGTAACTGGCCTTTCCAGGCCAGTGAGCCCGCACTGCCACATTACATCCATCACTTAACCTACTTACCCATTGGTCTTTGGGTTGTGGGAGGAAACCAGAGCACCCGGAGGAAACCCACACAATCACAGGGAGAATGTGCAAACTCCTTACAGACAGTGACGGAATTGAAGCCAGGTCGCTGATGCTGTTATAGCGTTACGCTGCCGGACCGTCTCAAATGCTGGTCAACCTCAGCAACTTCCTCCAGCCAATTGTTTGTTGTTCCTGATGCCAGTGTCTTTTATCTCTTACATTACCCTTTTCAATTGATTCATACATGACTCCAGACCCACATCTATGTCACAGAGTCATAAAGTTCGGAAAAAGGCTCCTCAGCCCACCAAATCCAATCCAACATAATACACTAATCCCATTTGATTCTCCCCACATTCCCCATTAATACTTCTACCACTTGCCACTCACTAGGGGTAACTTACAGTGGCCAATTTTAACCAACCACCCTCACAATTCGGGTTGTGGGAGAATGCCAGAGCATCCAAAGGAGGTCCACGCAGTCATAAGAAGAATTTGTAAACCTCACACAGTCAGAACCAGAGGTCAGTATTGAACCAGGGTTACTGGCATGATGAAGCACCACTTTTGCAGAGTAACCTGTGGACGAGTAATAAAGCTTTGACCTGTCAATATCTCCTACATTTTATAACTCAAGAGCGAAATGCCATTATTTTTTATAGCAGCATGTTAAATATTTGCTAAAAGATAAATAAATATAACCCTGTGACTGTGCAGATTCACACTAACAACATCAGTCAAGATCGTATTCAGCGGAGGCATCTTCCTAATCCGTCAGATTTCATTTTGATTTGTGGTTGCTGGGACAATTAGTCAAGGAGTTATCATTGAGTGTCATCCCAGGCATGATTAGAACCAGCATTAACTGAAAGGATTCAGGGGATTAGATGTAATGGGCAATGGCTCCCTAGTACTGAATATGCATAAACTGGAAAATAGAAGTGGAACGAACAACAGAAAATCCTTTACAATTCCAGGCGCTTGTCATTTAGAAAAGGTCACAAGATGTTCCCTTTCACAAAGTCGTAGAGTTATAGAGCCGAACATATTCATGCCAACTAAGGTTTGTTTTCGTTTTCATTTTCTTTCTCTCTCTCTCTCTCTGTCTCTCTCTCTCTCTCTCCCACTCTCTCCAACTCTCTCACTCTCTCTCTCTCTCCAACTCTCTCACTCTCTCTCTCAACTCTCTCACTCTCTCTCCAAATCTCTGTCTTTATTAAGGGTTCTACAGTGGAAAGGGTGAGCCAGTTTCAAGTTCCTGGGCATCAACTTCTCAGAAGATCTATCCTGGACCCCATATACTGATGCAAACACAAAGAAGGCATATCAGCAGCTGTACTTCATTTGGAGTTTGAGGTGATTTAGTATGTCACCAGAGACTCTTGCAAATCTCTACAGATGTACAATGGAATGCATTCCAAATGACTGCATCATTGCCTGGTATGGAAGCTCGTAGCACAGAATTGAAGAAAGCTGCCAAGGGTTGTAGACACAACCAGCTTCATCATGGACTCAGGCCTCCCCACCATCAAGGACATCTTCAAAAGGCAATGCCTCAGGAAGTTGGCATCCATCATTAAGTACCTTCACTATCCAGTGCATGCCTTTGTCTCATTACTACCAACAGGGAGGAGGTACAGGAGCCTGAGAACCCATACCCAATGTTTTAGGAACAGCTTCTCTCTTCCACCATTAGATTTCTGAATAGTCCTTGAACCCATGAGCACCAGCTCACTATTTTGTTCGCCTTTTTTACTGGTGGCATAGTGGCATCAGCGTCAGACTTCGGGGCGAAAGGTCCCGAGTTCGAATCCAGCTCTGGCCGGCAACTTTCCATCCATGCTGGGTTACGAGCTGGTGATCTCTTTGGAAACTCACCCAGTAGAAGGCAATGGCAAACCACTGCTGTAACTTGCCTCGTACGCGGTTCCCCACTACATCAGAGAGGCATGGAGGGATATCATCCACTAGCCGGAGAAACTCCGGATGTGACGTCCCTTTCCTTTCCTATTGTAATATAGCATTTTTTATGTATTGCACTGTTCGGCACAAACTAATGGGCAAAGGGTCTGCTTCAGGGCTGTAGTGTTATTTGATTCTATAGTAAACCTGATTCTGATTACTTCTCAGGGCTTTGCTATTCACAGTATGTGTCCCATCCTCGTCTAAAACTTCCCAAAGTGTATTGCATCACACATAACTGACTTAAATTCCATCTGCCATTCCTTTGCCCACTATCCCAGTTGAGCTAGATCCTCAAATACAAGGAAATCTGCAGATGCTGGAAATCCAAGTCCTGATGAAGGGTCTCAGCCCAAAATATTGCCTGTTTACTCTTTTCCATAGATGCTGCCTGGCTTGCTGTGTTCCTCCAACATTTTGTGTGTGAGCTAGATCCTGATGTGTCCTTAGACAACCTTCTGCATCATTCTATATCCAATAGCAGGATATATTACTAAATGAATTTGTGGTAACTTTATAATATTCAGGAGATGGACCACTGAGTGAACAAGTCACAGCTTACATCTCCACTGTAATTTCCAGCACCTGGCTCTCTCAGTCCCCATTGAGAAAGAGGGACAACATGGATCCTCAACAGCGATCACGGCCAATGTGCAAAATGCCATACCCAGCTTTTGTGTGATCTGAGTAATTATGTTTGTGATCAGAGTGAGCATATATACAGTGTGTGTGGGATTAGACAGTCCGCATGTAATCAGAGTGAACGCAGGTGAGGCTGTGATCAGAGCAAGTGTTCAAGAGCTCCCTCCCGCTGTCTGTATGCTCACAATGAGTAAGTGAGATTAGTAAGTGTACCTGTGATCCCATCCATTGTGTGGGATCAGACCAAGTGTTGTGTGATCATTGTATTGGCGTAATAGTGATCAGCAAATGTGACTGTGGTCGTACCCAGAGGGAGTGCGACTTATCTGTGTGTGAGTGTGCTCACAAATGTAGCATGTGTGTGAGTGTGTGCCTGTGTGCATGCAATCATACCCAATGTTTGTATGTGAGTGTGTGTGTGTGTGTGTGTGTGCGCGCACGTATGTGCAAGTGTGTCTGTTAGTATAATCATGCCCAGTGTTCATGTGTGTGTTAGCATGTGTGCGAGTGTGTGTCTGTGTGCATGCAATCATACCCAATGTTTGTATGTGAGTGTGCATGTGTGTGTGTGTGTTAGCATATGTGCAAGTGTGTCTGTTAATATAATCATGCCCAGTGTTCATGTGTGTGAGTGTGTGCATGCAATCATACCCAGTGTCTGTATGTGAATGCTTGTGTGTGTCTGTGTGCGTTAGCATATGTGTGAGTGTGTTTGTTCGTATAATCATACCCAATGTCTGTGTGTGTGTTAGCATGTATGTGAGTGTGTCTGTTTGTGTACCCAGTGTTTGTGTGTGTGTGTGTGTGTGTGTGTGTGTGTGTGTGTGTGTGTGTATTGGTGAGTCAGGATAGGATCAAAGTGAATTTGCCAGTGATGACTCTGTCAATGACACCACAATCAGGTGAGCAAATAGTCAGACTCGGTGTATGAAAGTGTTCATATTTCCCAAGTTAAGCTTATCTGTTGATGACCTGGAACAGCAGAGTCCTGACTCCCGTCAGCCACTTGTAACCCGGCAGCTTGACTAAAACAACACAAAGCCTCTGTGTGGTGTCACGCACCAGACTGTTTTCCCATTGTCTTTTACTTTCTCATTCCTACTTATTATCGGCATCACCTTGCAGCCTGAGAGCTTGGGTTTCCTAAAGTTCAGTCTCGAGGAAGTAGATTGCTGGCTCTCCTCTTCCACCAGCTACAGGATCCTGCCAGCAACACCCCTATCCCACAACTAAACTAAAGATCAAAACGAAGCATTAAGCTAGATCTTGTTTTATGGCGCTGCATTCAAGAAATAACATCATGTACTTAAAGAGCATGAACCAACTAGAGAGGGTATTAGCAAGAAAAAGAGTGGGAGACTCGTCAAGACTAAGTAAATTATAATGGCTGTGAAGGTTTACGTAAGGCATTGGGTACAGAATATCTTGGGTGCAAGCCTAATGTGTCTCATTGTGCTGCCTCAGGGGCTGGTTGAGCTGGATGGTGAGGGCAAGGTTGATAATTGCAGGAGAAAGAGAGCAACATTTTAGTGAGTTCAGCTGCCGAGAGGTGAGATAGAGCAGGCACATGGTAACAGATGTGCTACTAAAGCATACGTTCCATGTCATTTTCAGTATGGTAAATTCCCAATAGCTGTGGCATTTCTTAGCTCCCTGACTGTTCTGGTGTAACGTGACTTCCAGCACCAAGAAGGATAAAGGGAACAGCTGTGTGACAACTCCACCACCTGAAGGTTCTGAAATTCCATCTCCAACAATACTATGGTAACACTATACCAGCTGGACTGCAGTGGATCAGAAAGACATCTCATCACCGCCCTCCAATGGGCAGTTAGAAAATAGCAGAAAATGAGAATGTGCCAGCAACACACCTAAAGATCAAAACAGACCATTAAAATGTACTTTGTTTTACAGCACTGTATTCAAGAACTAGCACCCTGTACATCAGAGCACGAACCATCTAGAAAGTTCAAGTTCACTTAATAATCGTTCAACCATATATGAATATAGCAAAACGAAATAGTGTTCCTCTGGGACCAAGGTGTAAACCTCATTACCAACAGCACAGAGCACATAGCACATAGCACATATTGCTATGATAGCAGCAAAACATACAGTGACAAATGTCCGAGACAGTCACTCGCACCACACACCACCTTGGACCAACAACAGTACACAACAAGTCCAGGCAACAACACAACAATGGTACACAATAACAACAGTAAGCAACAAATCCCGGGTAGGGTAGACCTACAGTACGAGGGGTGATTGATAAGTTCGTGGCCTAAGGTAGGAGTCAATTTTAGAAACCCTAGCACATTTATTTTTCCTACATTTACACACTTAATCCAGTGGTCGTGGAGCATATGGATCACTGAGCCGTATAACTCATCTCCTTCTACCTTAGGCCACAAACTTATCAATCACCCCTGCTATGGACCACCTGGAGGTCCAAGACACTCTCAGTACATGCACGGGCAGTTCAACTCTTTGAATGATAATGCAAAAAGTTTGAAGTTAATAACTCATCGGCTTCTACCTTAGGCCACAAACTTATCAATCACCCCTGCTGTGGACCACTTCTACAAAGAAAGGATCCGTATGCTTCACGACCTCTGGACTAAGTACTTACATGTAGGAGGGGACTATGTTGAAAAATAAATGTGCTAGGTTTTCTAAAATTGACTCTTTCTACTTTAGGCCACGTACTTATCAATCATCCCTCTTATTTGATCTTTTTAATATCCAGCAGTGACTTGCAATCGTAAAAACAAAAGATGAATGATTATACGTTTGGTTGGACCCAGAGTGGCTGCTGCGTCCGAGTGCAATGCCGTCCTACCAGAAAAATAGTGTTTTACCAGGAAAAGTGGTGGGAGACGTCAGCGTGATCTGGTAAAGACTGAGTAAATTATAAAAGCTGTGAAGATTTGCATAAAATGTTGAATTCAAAAGCTATTGAACACAAAATGAATTCATTACCTTTCTCTTAATTTTGCAAAATACTAATCTGCTAATTTTTAGCAGAATGAATCATGCACATCTCATTTTATCAAGAGACAGAGGCCATCCAAGATAAATGCCAAACTTTTGAGTTAAACCATCACAATAAAACAATAACTGCACAAATCCACTTGCTTCACATTGTGTTTTACCGTTGCATCATATTATTGATTTATTATTGGTTTATTATCTCAGCCAAGGCAATGGTTCCTTGTTCATTAAAAATCAGCTGAAATGTAATGTGCCCACTTCAATAAAAAAATAAAGAAAAGATTTTGGGGAACTGGCCTACAGTTGAAGCTACAGAAGAGTCTATAATGGTGAAAAACAACTTTTTGTCATTTGAAATGGAGAGGTGAAAATGAATGATCAGAGAGTTGTCCAAGAACACTTGCCAGAAGGAAAAGGAACAGCCATCATTAGTTTCTCCTCAGCAACGTTCAAGTCAAGTCAAGTTTATTGTCATTTCGACCACGAGCTGCTGGTACAGTACCCAGTAAAAATGAAACAACGTTCCTCCAGGACCATGGTGCCTCATGAAACAACACAAAACTACACTAGACTATGTGAGACAGTACAACGCTACACTAGACTATGTAAAACAACATAAAAACTGCACTAGATTTCACAGACAGAGATCTAAATGACAGTTTCAATCAAACTGTGGATTGGATTAATTGTGAACTTCTACGTGAGATAACAACCAAACACCAAACCAAGAGCTTTCAACATGGCAAAGACCCTAGGCTGGGGACTTCAGGATAAAACCGAAGCAAGAATCATTCCATGGAGAAGAAGAAAATTTCAATCTCCCTCCCGCTTCATGACAGTAGCAGCCCTTAAAGAAAAGCAGAACTCAGAAGGCGCAGGACAGCTGAAATGAGAAAATGCTGGATACGTTCAGGCATTGTCTGGAAAGAGAAACACAGACGACTGATCTAACACTTTGCTGAGCATCTCAGCTCCATCTGCAAAAAAACCAGAAATCCCGATGGCCTACCATTTTAATCCCTGTCCCTCTTCTTGTTCCAACATGTCAGTCCATAGTTTTCACTTCTGCCATGGTGAGGCCACTCTCAGGTTGAAGTGCCACACCTTCTATTCTGTCAAGGTAGCCTCTAACCTGGCTCTCCCCTGCCACCCCCGACTGTGCTATCCGACCGGAGGGATTTTCGATCCATCGGATGGACCGCACGGTGCCTTCGGGCAAGGCGAGGGGAGGTGGTGTCTGCCTACTGATCAACACTGGGTGGTGCTCGGACACAGTGGCACTGACAAGCTCCTGCAGCCCTGACCTGGAACACCTGTCGGTGAAGTGTCATCCCTACTATCTGCCACGGGATTCACCTCGGTCATACTGACAGCGGTCTACATTCCCCCCCAGGAGGACGTGGAGTGCGCTCTGAACATACTGTATGCCAACATCAGTGAACTTGAGACCAGGTTTCCAGAGGCTTTGCTCTTACAGCCAGGGACTTTAACAGGCCAACCTCAGAAAGGCGCTGCCAAAGTTATACCAACATGTCTCCTGCCCCACTAGAGGCCCAGATATACTTGACCACTGCTACACAGCAGTCAAGGATGCCTACCGTTCCGTCCCACAACCTCACTTCGGAAAATCGGACCATCAGGCCGTATTCCTCCTCTCGGCTTACAAACAGAAACTGAAGCGGCAGGTCACGGTATCAAAAGTAGTGTCGCGTTGGACAGAGGAAACGGATGAGGTCCTCCATGACTGCTTTGAACTGGTGGACTGGTTAGTATTCAAGGACTCGGCAGCTAACCTCGATGAGTATGCCTCAGCTGTCACAGACTTTATTTGGAAATGCACGGAGGACTGTGTGTCTCGCAAGACGATCCGGGTATTCCCTAACCAGAAACCTTGTATGAATTATGAGGTCAAGTCCCTTTTAAAGGCTAGAGCTGTGGCTTTTAGGTCCGGGGATACCAGTCGCTACATGGAATCCAGGCGTGAACTCCGGAAAGCCATTAAGGGCGCCAAGACAATATCCAGCCAAGTTGGAAGCCCAGGCTAACCAATGGGATGCCAGTAGACTATGGCAGGGTCTAAATGAGATCACTAGGTGCAAAGAAAAGGCTGGGAATATCAATAACTGTGGCGCTTCTCTTCCTGACGAACTTAACGTATTCTACGCAAGATTCGAACAGAAGAGGAGAATCCCGCTCCCTCCGGATGAACCGGACCTGGTGGCATCGAGATTCATTGTCACCGAGGAGGACGTTAGAAGGGCCTTTCTGAAGATAAATCCAAGGAAGGCGACGGGCCCAGATAGCGTCCCAGGATGGGTTCTCTGGTCCTGTGCAAGCGAGCTAGCTGGAGTGTTTGCTGACATCTTCAACTGCTCCTTGCTTCAGTCTAAGATCCCCTCGTGTTTTAAGAAGGCAACAATAATCCCAGTGCTGAAGAAGAGTAAGGTGGCATGCCTGAATGACTATCGACCCGTGGCTCTGACATCAATTGCTATGAAGTGCTTCGAGAGATTGGTTATGGCACACATCAACCACAGCCTACCGGTCAAACTCGACACTTTGCAATTCGCCTACCAGAGCAACAGGTCAACGGCAGATGCCATCTCTCTGGCCCTACATTCCTCCTTAGAACACCTGGAGAATTAAAACACATACGTAAGGCTCCTTTTCTTTGACTACAGCTCTGCCTTTAATACCATCATTCCAAATAAACTGATTCCTAAGCTCCGGAACTTGGGCCTTAGCACTCAGACCTGCAGCTGGATCTTCAGCTTCCTCACAGACAGGACCCAGGCTGTAAAAACAGGGGACAAGCTCTCCTCTACAATCACCTTGAGCACCGGTGCCCCACAAGGCCGTGTACTCAGCCCCCTGCTGTACTCACTGTACACCCATGATTGTGTAGCCAAGTTTCCATCAAACTCAATATATAAGTTTGCTGATGACACAACAATTGTAGGCCGTATCTCGGGTAATGATGAGTTTGAGTACAGAGAGGAAATTAAGAACCTGGTGGCATGGTGCGAAGAAAATAACTTATCCCTCAATGTCAGCAAGACGAAGGAATTGGTTGTTGAGTTCAGAAGGAGTAGCGGACCGCACGACCCAATTTACATTGGTGGTGCGCAAGTGGAACAGGTCAAAAGCTTTAAGTTCCTCAGGGTCAATATCAAAAATGACCTGACTTGGTCCAACCAAGCAGAGTTCACTGCCAAGAAGGCCCACCAGCGCCTTTACTTCCTGAAAAAGCTAAAGAAATTTGGCCTGTCCCCTAAAACTCTCACTAATTTTTGTAGATGCACTGTAGAAAGCGTTCTTCTAGGGTGCATCACAACCTGGAATGGAAGTTGTCCTGTCCAAGACCGGAAGAAGCTGCAGAAGATCATGAACACGGCGCAGCACATCACACAAACCAATCTTCCGTCTGTGGACTCACTTTACACCACACGCTGTCGGAGCAGTGCTGCCAGGATAATCAAGGACACGACCCACCCAGCCAATAGACTTTTCGTCCCTCTTCCCTCCAGGAGAAGGCTCAGGAGCTTGAAGATTCGTACGGCCAGATTTGGGAACAGCTTCTTTCCAACTGTGATAAGACTGCTGATCGCATCCTGACCCGGATCTGGGCCGTACCCTCCAGATATCTGGACCTGCCTCTCGGTTTTTTTGCACTACCTTACTTCCCATTTTTCTATTTTCTATTTATGATTTATAATTTAAATTTTTAATATTTACTAATTTTAACTATTTTTAATATTTAATATTTGTAATCCAGGGAGTGGGACGCACAGAATCAAATATCGCGGTGATGATTGTATGTTCTAGTACCAATTGTTTGGCGACAATAAAGTACAAGTAAAGTATAAGTAACCTGATGGCATAAACAATGATTACTTTTTCCCTCCCTTTCCCTCTTCTTTAAGCTTGTCCTCCTTCCACTCCCCTCACCTTCTTATTCTGGCATATTTCCCTTTCCTTCCCAATCCTGATGAAGGCTCTCACCCCAAAGCATCCACCATTTATTCCTTTCCATCAATGCTGCCTGGCCTGCTGAGTTCCTCCAGCATTTTATATGTATTGCTCTGGATTTCCAGCATCGGCAGAATCTTTTATGTGAATGATCTAATGTTGGAACTGGAAAAAAAATCAAGGGAAATAAGAGTAGGCCCGCCCAGATCCGTCACTGCTGCAGCTGTCTGTGAGGATCAGAGAGTAAGTGCAGGTCAGAATCAGATTCTTCTGCCCAGCAGGTCCATGCCAACCAAGATGCCAATCTCAGTTAGTCCTATTTGCCTGCTTTTGGCCTGTAACTCCATAAATCTTTTTTCTGTCAATGTTCCTGTTGAAATGACTTTTAAATGTTAAAATTTTACCTGCCTCCACAGCTTCTTCTGGCAGCTTGTTCCAGATAGCCACCACCACTCTTTCATGTGACCCTCTGATTTCCTCTGTCTCCACCTTCTCTCTCCCAACACCCCCTCCAAACCCAACCCAAACACCCTACTCCATTTGATCCTCATTCATTTCCAGGCCTGAGCAAATCCATAGGAAAGATTGTGTTGTCCATGGTGGGTAGAAGCATCAAACACGTTTTAATTTGGTTGCTTTTTGATTTCTGCTGCGGTTGAAGAATCTCTCTCCACCCCTGGGAACATGTTCTCCTTTGTGGACCGTCTGATCTCAGCATAGGAGATAGCCAACTCTGAGAAGAGGGCAAGCTCTTAAGGGCAAGAGAAATACTGTCTATATAGATCCAAGTTTACTGCCAGGACTAGTCTGGTATCTCAGCAGCTGATGACTTATCAGCTCACTCTAATATGGAACCACTACACACATCCTAGCCCTGGACGCTACAGATTATGGGAAGGAAAACTTCTCACCCTGAATCTTGTTCCAGAGGGAGGTTAGTTGATCCTCTGTGTGCACTTGGGGTCAGAAAAGAATAATCCTTTGAAAGCATTGACAAGCAAGAACAGAATAGGAAAGCTAACTCCAATGAATTCCTCCTCCTGACAAAATGCTTGGAACATGATTTTGCTATAGTCAACATTCCTTTTCATCAGACCCCAAAAGATCTAATACTCCTAATTCAAGGACAGACACCTGTTAGTTCATGTTTGACTGAAAAGCCACAAGGATGTCAATGACAGACACATGTGACTTTTGCATTGTCTCATTTTCTCATTTGCTTTGTTATCTCAATTATCCACCCCCAGAACATTGGAAACAATAGAAAAGATGACATCAGTGTAAAAGTATCAAGAAACCCACTATGGTAGCTTTTTTAGACAATGTCTTACCATCAACCCAACAATTCCCAACATAACACACTGTGCTCACAACCTATGACAGCCATAGATTCTGCGTGATTAACTACTCTTGGCCTCTCTTCTGGAAAAGACCAGGACCAGTTGGATTGAAATAACCAGAAGATCTAGAAGCTATATAGCTACAAACCTAAGATGTTGAATGTGGCCTATCAGTGGCATCAACAGAGCTTTACCAAGAGGGATTTCTCGCAGGTCGGTGCAGTTATTCAAAAAGGGAGCTTCGAGAGCGTTTGTCCATTGTATGTGGCCTATCAGCAGCGTCAACAGAGCTCTACAAACTAAATAAAAGTACGGAATGGATAAGCGGAGCTGCCATTGTCGGGACTAGGCCAGTGGCGAGAGTAGAAGCGACAGGCTTTGGCTCAAACCAGGCTTCGGCTCCGAAGAGGCATTGGCTCTGTGTAAAGTTTCTGTTAAGGTTTCCTTTTTGGTTTTCTCCCCCTGTTACTGTACTATTTAAATGGCTGTGGTGTGCGCTTTGTGCCGGATGTTGGAAAACTGGGAGACCCAGAGTCTCCTGGCAAACTACATCTGTGTGAAGTGCATCCTGCTGCAGCTCCTTGAAGGCCGTGTTAGGGATCTGGAGCAGCAACTGGATGACCATCGGCTTGTACGGGAGAATGAGGATATAATTGATCAAAGTTACAGGGAAGTAGTCACCCCGAAGTTGCAGGAGGTGAGTAGCTGGGTGACTGTCAGGAGAAATGGAAATAGGCAGTTAGAGCAGAGCACCCCGTGGCCATTCCCCTCAAAAACAAGTATACCGCTTTGGATACTTTGTGGGGGGATGACCTCCAGGGAGAATACCACGGCAACTGGGTTACAAGCACAGAGCATGTGTCTGTGGTGCAGAAGGGAAAGACAGAGAAGAAGGGAACGGTAGTGATAGGGGACTCAGTAATGAGGGGATCAGACAGGAGATTCTGTCAACGTGAACATGACACTTGGATGGTATGTTGCCTCCCCAGTGCCAGGGTCAGGGATGTCTCAGATCGCGTCCTCAACGTTCTGGAAAGGGAGGGAGAGCAGCCGGATGTCTTGGTACATATCGGTACCAATGACACAGGAAGGAAAAGCAATGAGGTCCTGAAGAATGAATTTAGAGTGCTAGGTTGAAAGCTGAGAAGCAGGAACTCCCGGGTAGTAATTTCTGGATCGCTGCCTGTGCCACGCGCCAGTGAGGGCAGAAACAGGATGATTTGGCAGATAAATACGTGACTGAGAAGCTGGTGCAGGGGGCAGTGCTTCAGGTTCTTGGATAATTGGGATCTCTTCTCGGGGAGGTATAACCTGTTCAAAAGTGACAGGATGCACCTGAACCCGAGGGGGTCCAATATTCTTGTGGGCAGGTTTATTAGACCTGTCGGAGAGGGTTTAAACTAACTTGGCAGGAGGGTGGGAACTGGAGTGAAGGGACACAGGAAAGGACAGATAGTTAAGAAGTAAAGATAGCATGCAGTCAGATTGTCAGGAAGGGCAGGCAGGTGATGGGACTTAGTTGCAGCCAACAGGCTGAGTATCAAATCACTAGGGATGCAGAGTCAGAAAGGACAACAAATACGGTACTCAAGGTGTTCTAACTAAATGCATGTAGTATAAGGGATAAGGTGGATGATCTTGTTGCAATATTACAGATTGCCAGGTATGGTGTTGTGGCCATCACCGAATCGTGGCTGAAGGATGGTTGTAGTTGGGAACTGAACGTCCAAGGTTACATGTTACATCAGAGGGATAGGAAGGTAGACAGAGGGGGTGGTGTCGCTCTACTGGTAAAGAATGGCATCAAATCAGTGGAAACATGTGAATAAGGATCGGAAGATGTTGAATTCTTGTGGGTTGAGTTAAGAAACTACAGGGATAAAAGGATGTTAATGTACAGGCCTCCCAACAGTGGCTAGCAGGTGGACCACAGGCTACGACAGGGAATAGAAAAGGCGAGTCAAAAGGGTAATGTTATGGTAGTCATGGGAGATTTTAACATGCAGGTCAATTGGAAAAATTAGGTTGGTAATGGATCTCAAGAGAGTGATTTTGTGGAATGCTAAAGAGATAGCTTTTTAGAGCAGTTTGTTGTTGAGCCTACTAGGGGATCAGCGATACTGGATTGGGTGTTATGAAATGAACCAGAGGTGATTAGGGAGCTTAAGGTAAAAGAACCCTTAGGAACCAATGATCACAATATAATTGTGTTCAGCTTGAAATTTGATAAGGAGAAAGTAAAGTCTGATGTAGCAGTATTTCAGTGGAGTAAGGGAAATTACAATGCTATGCAAGAGATTTTGGCCAAGTAAATTGGAAGGAGCTGCTAGCTGGGATGTCAGCAGATCAGCAATGGCATGCATCTCTGGGGAAAATGAGGAAGGTGAAGGACATGCGATTTCCAAAAATGAAGTAATACTCAAATGGTAAAATAGTACAAGTGTGGCCAACAAGGGAAGCCAAAGCTATTGTAAAAACAAGAGAAAGGGCATACAACAAAGCAAAAATTAGCGGGAAGGCAGAGGATTGGGAAGTTTTTAAAAACCTACAAAGAGCAACTAAAAAAATCATTAGAAGGGAAAAGATGAAATATGAAAGCAAGCTGGCAAATAATATCAAAGTAGATAGTAAAAGTTTTTTCAAGTATGTTAAAAATAAAAGAGAAATGACAGTGGATATAGAACCGCTAGAAATGAGACAGCAGAAATAATAATGGGGAACAAAGAGATAGTGCATGAATTAAGTAAGTATTTTGTGTCAGTCTTCACTGTGGAAGACATTAGCAGTATGTCTGATGTTGTAGTGTGTGAATGAAGAGAAGCGGGTGCAGTTACTGTTGCAAGAAAGATGGTGCTCAAAAAGCTGAAAGACATAAAGGTACATCAGTTACCTAGACCAAAGGAACTGCACGCTAGGGTTCTGAAAGAGATAGTGTTAGAGATTGTGGTGACATTAGAAATGATCTTTCAAAAATCATTGGACTCTGGCAGAGGACTGGAAAATTGAAAATGTCACTCTACTCTTTAAGAAAGGAGGAAGGCAGCAGGTAGGAAATTATAGACCAGTAGCCTGACCTCAGTGGTTGGGAAGATGTTAGAGTCAATTGTTAAGGATGAGTTGATGAAGTATTTGGTGACACAGGACAAGATAGTACAAAGTCAGCATGGTTTCCTTAGGAAAATTCTTGCCTGACGAAACTGTTGGAATTCTTTGAGGAGGTTACAAGCAGGATAGATAAAGGGGATGCGTGGATGTTGTATATTTGAATTTTCAGAATGCCTTTGATAAGGCGCCACACATGAGGCTGCTTACCAAGTTAAGAGCTCATTCTATACTGGAAAGTTACTGGCATGGTTAGAGCATTGGCTGATTGGTAGGAGGCACTGAGTGGGAATAAAAGGATCCTTTTCTGGTTGGCTGTTGGCTGTTAGTCTTCTGCAGGGGTTGGTGTTGGAACCGCTTCATTTAATGCTGTATATCAATGATTTAGATGATGGAATAGATGGCTTTGTTGCCAAGTTTGCAGATGATAAAAAGACAGGTGGAGGGGCAGGTAGCGTTGAGGAAACAGGTTAGCTGCTGAAGAACGTAGACAGATTAGGAGAATGGGCAAGAGAGTGGCAAATGAAATACAATGTTGGAAAATAAATAGTCATGCACTTTGGTAGTAGAAATAAATGAGCACTCTGTTTTCTAAACACACACATCAAATGAAGAAGTTCTCAGAAGAGCCCAAGCAGTTCGATCACTCATACCAACAATAAGAGAAAGACAACTCAGATTCCTAGGACACATCATGCGAAAAGATGAACTAGAAAAACTCATACTCTCTGGAAAGATTGAGGGGAGCAAACCTAGAGGAAGGCCTCGGCTTATGTACATCAAAAGCATAGCCAGGTGGTTACACATCGAGGAAATGGAAGTCATCCAAAAGACGAAGGATAGATCTATATGGAAGACCATGGTCACCAAAGTCCGCATCGGATATGGCACCTAGACACACACACACATCTATGAAAAGATGTGCTGGCATTGGAGAGGGTGGAAAGGAGGTTCACAAGGATGATTCCAGGAATGAAAGGGTTATCATACAAGGAACATTTGGTTGCTCTGGGTCTGTACTCACT
This sequence comes from Mobula birostris, assembly GCF_030028105.1. NCBI lineage: Eukaryota > Metazoa > Chordata > Chondrichthyes > Myliobatiformes > Myliobatidae > Mobula > Mobula birostris. The sequence goes on from NC_092387.1 coordinate 43,371,954, forward strand.
GGAATTCAGAAGGATGAAGGGGGATCTCATTGAAACCTTTCAAATGTTGAAAGGCCTAGACAGAGTAGATTTGGAAAGGATGTTTCTCATGGTGGGAGAGTCTAGGACAAGAGGGCACATCCTCAGGATAGAGGGGCACACTTTCAAAACAGAGATGCAGAGAAATTTCTTCAGCCAAAGGATGGTGAATTTGTGGAATTTGTTGCCACATGCAGCTGTGGAGGTCAGGTCACTGGGTGTATTTAAGGCAGAGATTGATAGGTTCTTGATTGGACATGGCATCAAAGGTTACGGGGAGAAGGCCGAGAACTGGGGTTGAGGGGGAGATGGGGAAAAAGGATCAGCCATGATTGAATGGTGGAGCAGACTCAATGGGCCAGATGGCCTAATTCTGCTCCTATGTCTCATAGCTTTATGGTCTTTTGTTCTTGGATTGGAATTTCACCCATCTTCAAAGGAAAAGAAATAATTCTACAGAAGCATGAAGGCTAAGGCACAACAGAAAAGTCATGATCTGAAGGGGGGAAAGAGTTCAGAAGATCCAGTGAGATATTGAATCACAACTTATGCAGATACTTCAGGAGTGTAAAGGCTACATTTAGTCCAAACACCCCAGGACCCTTTAGGAAAAATAAATACAAATTTATCAGGACTAGAGCAACCAGCAAATGGTTTGAGAATTACTTCAAATGTGAACGTAGGACCCGCTCTCAGGCCCTCATGACCGGCTGCTTTTTGATATGCCAAGGACGTGACTTGACAGACCAGCATGCTGGATTTTTATGGCTCTGAGGACAGGCTGATTTGAGGCCAGTGTCGCCGCCTGATGTGCGGTCTGTGGTCTATGGTTTCTGCCCTAAACTCCAGTCTTTGCTCTATGGTCGGTGGTCTATAGTCCCTTGTCAAAGCTTGGTGGTCTGTGGTCTGTGGTCACTGGCTTAAGCTCTAAGGCCTGTGCTCTGTGACCTGTCATCTATGGTCTCTGACCTAAGCTCAATGGACTATGCTATACAGACTATGGTCTATGGTCACTGGTCTAAGCTCTACGGCCTGTCGTACATGGACTCTGGCCTCAGCTCTATGGTCTGTGGTCTGTGGTCTGTGGTCTCTGCTCAAAGTTCTACTGTGTGTGCTCTATGGTCTGTGGTCTATGGCCTCTGGCCTAAGCCACGCAATGTGTAGTGGGAGTATACGGAAGATCGAAAGCAGAGACCTGAGTTCTTTGGGCACAGAGCTCGGAAATAGTGATGCAACAGACTTTTAACACCATAAATCAGTGAGTTGTTTTGTTATGCCTCCCTTTTCGCTGTAAAACAGAGACACATCTTTTTTCCCTTATTAGGGGGAGAGAGAGCCTGTGGTGTGTTGAATTACCGGGTGAACGAGTAGGCTTTGGGGTAATCTAAGTCTGTGTCTTTATTGATGCTTTGCTACACACTTGAGTGCTCGGTGGAGGGCGCAAATGCTTTTATGCTGGTGGGGGAGGGGGTCGTTGCTTTGCTGCTGCTCATGCGTGGGAGAGGGAAGCTGGGGGTTGCCTTTGGGATTCTAATATATTTAACTGTCATTCATTCTTTGGGCCACTCCTCTGTTTTCATGAATGTTTGTGAAGAAAATAATTTCAAGATGTATATTGTATACATTTCTCTGACATTAAATGTACCCATTGAAACTGATTGAATTCATAGCAGTCTCAAGTTTCTCAAAGCAGGCTTTCCGAATGTGAACTAAGTTTTCATGTAATAATGTTAATTGAGTCCACTCCTCTTGCAAACAAATGCTAACTCAGTTCAAAACATCCTGATCCATGCTATATTGATATTCCAAGGAATCAATACTGAGAAATAGCAAATACAGAGAGTATTTGACTTTCAGGCTCCTAATTTCAAATTTGAGGTTTCGTACTGAAAATGTGAAGTCTTAAAATAACAATGCCGTAAATAGGAGTGGGAGTAGATCTTAGAGCCTGTTCCATAACCATATACAATCACACCTGGTCAGATATTGGTTCCACATTCCTCCCAATTCTCACAGTAACATTAGCAAATCTGCAGATGACACAAAGCTGGGTGGCAGTGTGAAGTGTGAGGAGGATGTTATGAGAATGCAGGGTGACTTGGACAGGTTGGGTGAGTGGGCAGATACATGGCAGATGCAGTTTAATGTGGATAAATGTGAGGTTACCCACTTTGGTGGCAAGAACAGGAAGGCAGATTACTATCTGAGTGGTGTCAAGTTAGGAAAAGGAGAAGTACAACGAGATCTAGGTGTCTTTGTTCAGCAGTTACTGAAAGTAAGCATGCAGGTACAGCAGGCAGTGAAGAAAGCTAATGGCAGGCTGGCCTTCATAACAAGCGGAATTGAGCATAGGAGCAAAGAGGTCCTTCAGCAGTTGTACAGAGCCCTGGTGAGACCACACCTGGAGTATTGTGTACAGTTTTGGTCTCCAAAATTGAAGAAGGACATTCTAGCTATTGAGGGAGTGCAGCGTAGGTTCACGAGGTTAATTCTCGGGATGGTGGGACTGTCATATGTTGAAAGATTGGAGCGACTGGGGTTGTATATACTGGAATTTAGAAGGATAAGGGGGGGGATCTGATTGAAACATATAAGATTATTAAGGGATTGGACACATTAGATGCAGGAAACATGTTCCCGATGTTGGGGGAGTCCAGAACCAGAGCCCACAGTTTAAGAATAAGGGGTAGACAATTTAGAACAGAGTTGAGGAAAAACTTATTCACACAGAGGGTTGTGGTTCTGTGGAATGCTTTGCCTCAGAAGGCAGGGGAGGTCAATTCTCTGGATTCTTTCAAGAAAGAGTTAGATAGAGCTGTTAAAGATAGTAGAGTCAAGGGATATGGGGAGAAGGCAGGAACAGGGTACTGATTGTGGATGACCAGCCATAATTACAGTGAATAGTGGTGCTGGCTTGAAGGGCTGAATGGCCTACTCCTGCACCTATTGTCTATTGTCTATTGTCACAGCACTCAATACCCCTATAGAGCCAGAATGTGTTACCTTAACCCTGTATACATTGGTAATTGGTAAAACTTCAATTTTTTCTCCCTCCAAGACATTCAAGTGCAACTTATGGGTGATTTCTTAATCTGAACATATGTTCCCCGGGAAAAGAAGCAATGCCTCAGCATTGACCAATTAAGTTCCCATGAAACTTATAGAATTTAATAAAATCAATAATACTGACAAATAAATAAATAAATAAACAAGCAAACGTATCCAAGGATTCAGGTGATGACTGGATTAGGGAAATACCGCAGTCAAAATCGGAATTAAATTTAACAAAATCATGATCCCCAGTTCCTCCCAAAATTTACAGAAGTTGAATGGATCCAAATTTCCTGAGTCAATTAGATTCAACCAATAGACTAGACAGAAGACTAGAGTTTAGGGTTACAACTGAGGAAATAGGGAACGTGAAAATCCCAAATATCTCAATCAAAGTAATCATAAATGCAATGTCTGCTACCTGTATAATTATATAAATTGCCTTCATAATTAGTATATTAATCCTTGTAATTATGTTGAATCATCTAAGATCAAAAGAAGCAAATTGTCCCATTGCGCCTGAAAGGAGATATCCAATTAGTTTTAATCCCCCCTGTGCTTCCTCTGTTGGGCTAATACTATTTCCACTACAATTATTTATTTCTTTTGAAATTATTATTGAATCACCACACACAAAACATTGCAGATCAACAATAAACCTTGGATTGATGGAATTGTAATGGGGCCTTTGGAGCCATTCGGCCCATTTGAATAGAACAACACCAGTCTTATTCACCTCCTCTCCATCGAAGATTATTCCAAGTTCCTATCCAAATCCCTTTCAAAGCCATTGATTATATTTCCCCAACCCCACAGGCAGTAAATCCTTTATCATAATCTCAATGAGTTAATTTAAATCAAAATTCCTACTCAGTTTCCCTCAATGGTTGATTATATTTTTAATTGTACAAGTAACAATGTTTATGAAACACTCACTTCGCCAAGCAGCTTAATATAGGGGGTGATAACCTTCTGCCCGGCCAAACTTAAGAAATCTCATTTGGGTGGATGCTGCGCGATGTGTCCCCTGTTACAAATCAGTACCCTGAAATAACAAACAGTTCACAATATGCGATTAAATGATTAAGCTTTATAACTCTTACTTTGACTATATGGTTAGTAAAGAAACAAAATATAAGAGAAAAAGGGCCCAAATCTTATTATACAGTCTGTGCACAAAGTTGTAGCTCACTCGTAGGCCAATCAGTCCCCATCGACCTCCTCTGATCATCGCTGCCCTTCGGACCCTCTCTCCAGTCCACCCCGTTCGGCGGTCTACCAAATCTCTCCATTCGCGTCTTCTCTCTTCATCTCTCTCTCCCTCTCTGGCAAAAGCCCATGAAATCAGCTGCTTCCAGAATCACAAGGCAGGGCAACAAAATCCTGATTGGCTAACATGCATCCACAGTCCTGTTATCTCCAGCCATAACCCAAACATTGCTGCTACAGAGAAACCGTTACTTCAGCAGTGAACATTACAAAAGAAACATTACATTAGCAGTGAAACCTTACAGCGCGTTACACTTGATAAGATTAAAAGTAATTTAAAAGCTCCCACTCAGTGAATAAATTGGAGGTACAGTGGTTGCTCTACAGGGTAAACCATCTGTCCTAAAACGGCTAATGGTTCTCTGATGCTGTTGGTTAAACTGAAAACATTGACAATAATAGTACTGAAAACTTGTGTCTTCAGTTTCATGTGACCATCAGCATCCAGCAGAATTTCAAGGCATTGCAGGCAGAGTCATGTTTTAACATCTCTTTGTATGATTGAAATGTTAGCTGTAGATCAGGGAGCAGAGTACTCCCTACTATAAACTTGAGCCCTAAAGTCAGGCTGATGACTTAAGGAGTGCCTCACGGAAAGGGCTCTCTCAATTTTGTTGAATCATTCAGCCAAGACCCTGACAGGTTTCTCAGGTAGATGCAAAACAGTTGTAAATCTAATTCTTCCTAGTGTCTTTGACTAGCCATATGAGTAGATCAGAACTTGGTATCCCACAGCAAGTGACCTATTGCCTTTCCACAAGCCACAGGTCAAGAATACGGTGGAATACACTCCACCTGCCTGAGTGGATGTAGCACCCCAACAATATTCAAGATGTTTGGACAGAGTAACCCACTCCTTCATTCATTTTAAACTATCATTCCCTCTGCCATCATTGCACTGTAATGACAGTGTGCACCATTCACAAAATTAACTGCATTTACTCACAATGGGCTACTCCAACAGAAGCTCCCAAGCCCACAGCGTCTAACACCAGGTAAGGCAAGGGCAGCAGGCGCATGGGAACACAGCCTACAGGTTTCCCTCCATGTGGCATGACATGGAAATTGGATTATTGGAATATTTGGAATATTGTATTCAGTTCTGGTCATTTCATTATAAGAAAAATGCGGAAGCTTTAGAGAGGATGCAAAGGAGATTTACCAGGATACTGCCGGGATTAGGGAACATGTCTTATGAGGATAGGTTGAGCGAGCTAGGGCTTTTTTCCTTTGGAGGGAAAAAGGATGAGAGGTGACTATAGAGAAGTGTACAAAATGATAAGAGATACAAATCAAGTGGAGATATTTCCCAGGGCGGAGATGGCTAACACAAGGGGGAAAGTATATGGAGAATGTCAGAGGTAAGGTCTTTACACAGGGAGTGTGGGTGCACAGAATGTCCTGCCAATGCAATGGAGAGGCAGATACATCAAGGCCAACTAAGAAACTCATAGATAGGTATATGGATAATAGAAAAATAGAGGGCCATGTAGGAGGGAAGGGTTAGATTAATCCTAGAGCAGGTTAAAAGGCTGGTACAGTTTCATGGGCAGAAGGGCCAGTACTTTTCTGCAGCAGTTAATGTTCTAATAAATATATGTTTCCTTATTGTAACTAGCTCTACTCCTGAAACTCCCATTCCTGCAGCATTGTAAGCATACTTTCGTCAGAGGGATTGAAACAGTCCACAATAGCATCTCACCACCACCTACTCAAGGGTAATTAGGGTGGGGAATAAACATTGGTGTTGCTAGCAGCACCCAAACTCTAAAAAAATAATTTAATAGAAGTATCTGCCCAGAAAGTCACTTAGACCTCTGGGCTTAGATCACTGGAGAGGGATTTGAACCCACAACTGTCTGACTCTGGAAAGATAGCACTAGCCATTGATAATTCCCCAGCCAAATGAAAAAAAAAATGCTAGCAAGCTCAGGAAGTGTGATAGTTCAATGCATGAAGATCCAATATTGCTGCAACACACACAAAATGCTGAAGGAAGTCAGCAGGCCAGGTAACATCTTTGGAAGAAAGTAAATGGTTGACATTTCAGGCTGAGACCATTCATCAGGATTCTTCACCAGCATCTTCAGAGTTGCTGGTGTTTCCAATATCTCTGCACTTGCTTCAAATGGCAGCTACTCAAGTTGGAGGAGCAATACCTCATATTCCCTCTTGGTAGCCCTGGTCTGCCAATCTCTGTGAGTCCACTGGGGGATTTGAAGGCCCAGTATCTGTGTGGCTGAGTCTGAATCTAGTGGAGGCTGGAGGCCAGAGAAGTCATCTTACAAAAGAAGTTACAGGACTCTGTGTGTGTGTGTGTGTGTGTGTGTGTGTGTGTGTGTGTGTGTGTGTGTGTCTGTATGTGTGTGGGTGGGAGGGAGGTTCGGGGCTTAATTTGCTGTTGTTGGTTTGTTGCTTGTTGTGTTCTGTGCCGAGCATTGTGGGCATGCCATGTTGGTGCTGATATGTGTGGCAATACTTATAGGCTGCCCCAGCATGCTCATGGGTGTATTGGTTGTTAACGTAAATGACACATTTCACAGTCTGTTTTGACGAACATGTGATAAATAAACTTGAATCTGGCATCCTGGATCTTGAATCTTGAGCAGTGATTTCTCTAATTTCCAGCAATTGCACTGCTTCACCTCCCCCACCCCCCTTCTTTTTCACTTTTTCCATTCCTCATTCTGATTACCTTGCCACCCCTTCTCCTCTCTTGCTCCACCCTCATCAGCTGCCCATTTCATTCCCTTTATTCCATGGTCCATTGTCCTCTCCTATTAGATTCCTCCTTCTTCAGTTCTTTACCTCTTCCGCCTATCACCTCCCAGCTTCTTACTTCATTCCCCCTTGCCCCACCCTCCTCCCTACCCCCTCACCTGGTTTCGCCTATCACCTCTCAGCTTGTACTCCCCCCATTCCATTGCCCCCACCTTCTTATTCCAGCTTCTGCCATCTTCCTTTGCAGTCCTGATGCAGGGTCTCAGCCCGACACGCCAACTCTGTATTTCCATGTAATAGATACAAAATGCTGGAAGAACTCAGCAGGTCAGGCAGCATAAATGGAAAGAAATAAAGAGTTAACATTTGGGGTTGAGACTCTTCAATCCTAATGAAACATCTCAGCTTCTTCCCCTCTGCCATCAGATTTCTGAAAGAACATTGAACTAACGAACACCACCTCACTACTTTTTTTATTTATTAGACCTGATTCTGATTCTCTCCACAGATTCTCTCTGTCCTGCTGATTTCCTCCAGCATTTTTATGCGTGGATTTCCAGCATCTGCAGAATCTCTACCACTTCCATAGTGAAGACCTGATCAGCGAGTATCACGAGAGACTTGCTTCCAACAGTGATGTTAGTGCCTGTGGAGGAACGTTCCTGTAACTTTTCATTCTACATCGCCACAGGGTGTATTGTGACCCCTCAATAGTGTATAATTATCGGTGTCTGTAATCTCTTGTGACAGACAGGCTGCTGGGCAGCTGGCACGTTCATGCACCCATCACAAATCAAACCAGAATCCCAAAGAGAGAGAGCAATATTCACAGCAATTTAAACCGAAGTGTCAGTAACAGTGTGAAATAAAGAGACAACTTGCAAAATACCTCAGCGTGAATTAAATTAAATTAAATCACTCAGTTACCAGTTCGATTCCTTTTAAAATATTACTTCCCACTAGAGGAAAGGGCAAGATCACATTGCCGCAGAAAGTCAGATGCTCTGAGGCCCAGCGTTGGTCAGTGTCGATCATGGATGTTGCATCCCAGTGCCTACGTGATACACAAGCCAGGGCAGTACAGAACAGAGAGCAAGCTGGTGCCCTTGATGCAGGCTCCTCCTCTCCATGCAGCTCCATGCAAAGGGACGACAGAGAGACCGATACAGTTTGGCACCAGCGGCGTCGCAGGACTTGCCAGTCAACATTGATCTCAACGTAGGACTGCCTCAGGGGCTCCAGCTCCAGATTTTTTCCTCGGGGTTTACTCCCAAAATCTCCCCCATGACTGTGTATGGCCACAAGGTAGCAGAGATTTTGAGATCACCGCTGATGACCCCCATATGCCCGAACAAACTGGTTTTAAGGTGCCAGTAGCCTACCTTTGTCCCTTCTCCTGTCAGTAGAAACAGTTCTAGTGGGCTAAGTAACTAAGCTGCACATGAAGGCCATGAGCTGAACTTGAATGTCAAAGGCCATTTGAGACACATGCCATTGGGAGCATTTAATAGCTAGTGGGAGCTTATCCCCACTATCACCCCCAGCTATGACAACCTGAAGAAACCAGAAAGTAAGATAAATTGATATATGCGTATATACCACATTTATAATACATTCATTCTCATAGTATATGTATGTATTACTGAGCATAAATAACAGAGTAGTCTTCCCAATGCAGTGAAGAGGGGGCATTGCATTGCCAGTCAGAAGAGCTGTCCTGAGGGAGCATGACACCATCAGTGGAACAGCACTAAGAATATGCTGAGCTGTTTGAAGTTTTGCCATTTTGGTGATAATTTAACCTGTCTGTCCTTTACACTGAAAAATAGACATCACACATTTTCAGAGCAGGAGAGATCTTCCCGATCCCGTGGTGCAAAACTGCCCTTATCAATATTTGACTGTATCATATTGCTGTTGGTGGGAGCTCACTATGCACAGAGTGCTACTATTCTTAAATAACAACATTGAAAATAATAAGTGCTTCAATGGGACATCCTGACATCATGTAAACAGCTAAAGAAAGCAGTATGCTATTCATAATCACTTATCTGAGACTTCTGTCAGACACCTTGATGGGGAACTGACATTGGAAGCATTAAATCCTGTCGTAGAAACTTTAAACTTGATCGGCACAGACAGATTTCCCATCAGTTTAACATTGTATTGGAAGAATGTCATCTCCAACAATACAGCAGTCTTCGTTACTGCTTCTCTATCAGCAAAGCATTCCCTCATTACTGCTTCTAGAGCAGGGTTATGCTCCCTCATTACGCATCTCCAGCAATACGACGCTCCCTCTTAACTGCCTCTGGAGCACCCCCAGTGCTCTAGCACGCTCCCTCTTTTCCTTCTTTATTAATCTTTTTATTGATTTAGAGAAAACATATATACAGACAAGGGGAGAATTATCTCAAGTATATATATATATCAGCAACAATACAAACAAAAGATGAAATAGATATTATCATAATCATACATAGGTAATAAGCAAATATACAATATATAATAAAAAAGGACAACTAATTCTCCTCTTATCAGTTCATAAAGAGAGGGGGAAAAGCTTTAAATTTAAAATGAAAGGGAAAAAAAAACCTGTACTACACTAAAAAAAAGGGGACTGGGCAGTCCATTCGGAGGATATAACGAAGAAAAAAGGAAAGACTTTCTGATCAAATCTAAAACTTCAAAAAAAAAATGAAATAATTGTAAGAGTAATAAATCAAATCAAATTAAAATATAGAATAAAAGATCGCCATATTTGCTCAAATTTAAAAGATGTATCAAATGTCCAACTTCTTATTTTCTCTAAACTTAAACAGGACATAATGGAGGAAAGCCAAAAGAAGACAGTAGGTGGATTAGAATCCTTCCACTTCAATAAAATGGCTCTCCTAGCCAATAAAGTCGAAAAGGCTATCATACGTTGAGCGGAAACAGGAATGTTTCCTGCTTCCGATGGGATAATCACAAAAATTGCTGTAAGTAAGTTAAGTTGTAAATCCAGATCCAGACGTTTGACAGCATTTTAAAAACACCTCTCCAAAAGTTATCTAGCTTTATACAAGACCAAAACATATGTGTTAAAGTGGCCAGCTCAGTATTACATCCTGAACTGTATCAAGGAATGACGGGCACAAGTAGATGAGTTATTAATCAAATGAAAAACTTTACTCCATTGATTATCTGAAAATGACTCTTGAAATTCTGATTCCCAAGCACGTTTAATTTTACCATTAGATATCATTCATAAATTTAATAACCGTTTATAGATTATAGCTGTCAACCCTTTTTGAAATGGTTTAAACTGAAAGAGAGCATCTGTCATATTAGGTGGATAAGCAGAAGGGTAATTTGGCAACAAACCACGTAAAAAATTCCTAATCTGTAAATATCTAAAAAAGTGTACATTAGATAAACCATATTTATGCACTAACTGAGAAAAAGACATTTAACAATCCCCTGAAAACAAATCTGAAAAAGTTATTATTCCCTTGGTTTTCCAAATTTAAAAGGCCTTATACAAATTTGATGGTTTAAAAAAATAATTTAGATGGATATTACTAGAAAGAATAAAATTATTTAACTCAAAAGATCACAAGACTGAAAACAAATTCTTAATTTATGTTTAATAATGGGATTAAAATCTTGTCTACTAATCTTAGAAAATATAAAGGGAAGAGGAACTCCCAGTAAAGAGGCCAAAGAGAATCCCTTAATGGAGCTTTCCTCCAAATCCAACCATGAAGGACATTCATGTATATCTGAATAGTGAATCCAAAAAGTAATATATCAAATATTAATTGCCCAGTAATACATTCTAAAATTATCTGTCCCCTAAGAAAAGACTTCATCAAATCCCAAATAACCAAATTTGACATTCCCTCAGTTGTACTTAATTCAAAAAAATAGAGAAATTTGCTCTTTAATAAAATTTACAAAGGTTGAATCTTGCAACAATGAAACATTAAATCTCCACTGAGGTATCTGAATATTATCAGAAAACTTCAAAGTTAATTTCATAGGTGCACGATCCGACAACGCAATCACATCATACGTACACTCAGCAACAGAGGGCACCAATCGCGTGTCCAGCAAAAAATAACCAATTCTTGAATACTTATGGTATACATGTGAAAAAAAAGAAACATCTTTTACTTTAGGATGTTTAAATCTCCAAATATCCACCAAACCGTATTCTAATTAAAAAGAATTAATACAAGTCGCAGCTTTATTAGGAAGCGACAGATTGGTGGACGATCGGTCAAGCGACGGATTGAGACAGCAGTTAAAGTCACCGCCCATAATCAACTTATATTCATTTAAATTCAGCAATACAGAAAATAGCTTCTTAAAAAATTCAGGGCTTTCTATATTAGTGTATATACACACCAAAGCCACCTTTTGACCCCATAACAGACCAGTGACCAATAAATATCTTCCAATTAAATCAGTAGCAGTATTAAAATGAACAAAAGGAATTTTAGAATTAATAAAAATAGATGCCCCTTCTATTTTATTTACTGATAAAGAATGAAATAAGGGTCCCTTCCAAAATTAAAAAAGACGATTTTTATCCTGCCTGTGGATGTGAGTCTCCCGGGCAAAAATAATACCCGCATCAAGTGTTTTTAATTTCTTAAAAATCATCCTGCGCTTAATAGGTTGGTTCATACCGTTTAAGTTCCAAGATATTATATTAATTTTATTAAGATCCATATTTAAAATTTAATTTTAAAATTTTATAAAGTAAACTAATGCGCAGGCGCAAACTAAATCCGAAGAAAAGGCAAAGCATGACTCAATCAGAAAGAAAAGCAAGATGACTGTCAAAAAAACCCACTCCAGATTGCCCAGTCGAAAAAAAAACTAATCTAATAGACCCAACTCCTCACCCAGAAATCCAGAAACCATCCAATAGGCGAATGGCATGCTATTCTAATAAACTTTAACCCCTGTCTCCAGATAGCAGACCCTGCTTACAAAGTAATATGTTACCACCATCAAAAAGACATAACAAAGAATACATAAAGAAGTAAACAGATTCCAAATATTTTCATATTATGTCTAACAATAGCTAAGACCAAATTAACGACGGCCATCTTAAATCCATTTAAAATACGCAACCATGTATTCAAAGAAAAGGATAAATCCAACCAACTAATATACTACAACTAATATTAAAGACTTACAAATTAAAGAAAAAATAAGTAAATATATATATATGTTAAATTCAAAACTACATTAACAATTTAAGCAAACAACAACAGGTCCATGTCTAAGCACTCATAAAACATGGAGCGGACTTTCATCGAAACCATAACAAACAACTCCCAATTGAAGATTAACTCAAATCGAAGAAAAAAATGAATAAATCTACATATATTAAACCCAAAACTATATTAACCGTTAAAGCAAACAACAACAGATCTAAGTGAGTCAACCAAGTCCGTGTCTGGACACTCATAAAATGTGGAGTAGATTTTCATCAAAGCCATTACAAACAACTCCCAACTAAGGATCAAATTTTTAAATTGCTTATGAAATGGACATAAACTCCTTTATAAATTTCCAACTATCTTCTGGAGGGTCAATCCGTTATAGACGGGCATTGGGTGGAGTAATCATCAGACAAGCTGGATAACGCAGAGAAGGCCGACAGTTAATCTTAAAAAGTTCAGCCTTTGCTTCCCGAAATTTAATTCTTTTAGCATAAATCTCTGGGGTAAAATCTTCAACTATACGAATCTTAATTTCGTTATAAATTAGCTCATCCCTTTCCCTTGCATCTCAAAGAATAGCTTCTTTGGTTGTAAAATAATGCAAACACAGAATTACAAGAAATTAGTAAGGAATTAGTCCTTACTCTTAATAATTTCTCCTTTGGCTCCTCCCACTTCCTCCAAACTAAAGGTGTAGCTATGGGCACCCGTATGGGTCCTAGCTATGCCTGTCTTTTTGTTGGCTTTGTGGAACAACCTATGTTCCATGCCTATTCTGGTATCTGTCCCCCACTTTTCCTTCACTACATTGACGACTGCATTGGCGCTGCTTCCTGCACGCATGCTGAGCTCGTTGACTTTATTAACTTTGCCTCCAACTTTCACCCTACCCTCAAGTTTACCTGGTCCATTTCCGACACCTCCCTCCCCTTTCTAGATCTTTCTGTCTCTGTCTCTGGAGACAGCTTATCCACTGATGTCTACTATAAGCCTACTGACTCTCACAGCTATCTGGACTATTCCTCTTCTCACCCTGTCTCTTGCAAAAATGTCATCCCCTTCTCGCAATTCCTCCATCTCCGCCGCATCTGCTCTCAGGATGAGGCTTTTCATTCCAGGACGAGGGAGATGGCCTCCTTTTTTAAAGAAAGGGGCTTCCCTTCCTCCACTATCAACTCTGCTCTCAAACGCATCTCCCCCATTTCACGTACATCTGCTCTCACTCCATCCTCCCGCCACCCCACTAGGAATAGGGTCCCCCAGTCCTCACCTACCACCCCACCAGCCTCCGGGTCCAACATATTATTCTCCGTAACTTCCGCCACCTCCAAAGGGATCCCACCACTAAGCACATCTTTCTTTCCCTCCCCCCTTCTCTCTGCTTTCCGCAGGGATCACACCCTACACGACTCCCTTGTCCATTCGTCCCCCCCATCCCTCCCCACTGATCTCCCTCCTGGCACTTATCCTTGTAAGCGGAACAAGTGCTACACATGCCCTTACACTTCCTCCCTTACCACCATTCAGGGCCCCAAACAGTCCTTCCAGGTGAGGCAACACTTCAACTGTGAGTCGGCTGGGGTGATATACTGCGTCCGGTGCTCCCGATGTGGCTTTCTATATGTTGGCGAGACCCGACGCAGACTGGGAGACCGCTTTGCTGAACACCTACGCTCTGTTCGCCAGAGAAAGCAGGATCTCCCAGTGGCCACACATTTTAATTCCACATCCCATTCGCATTCTGACATGTCTATCCACGGCCTCCTCTACTGTAAAGGTGAAGCCACACTCAGGTTGGAGGAACAACACCTTATATTCCGTCTGGGTAGCCTCAAACCTGATGGCATGAACATTGACTTCTCTAACTTCCGCTAATGCCCCACCTCCCCCTCGTACCCCATCCGTTATTTATTTTTATACACACATTCTTTCTCTCACTCTCCTTTTTCTCCCTCTGTCCCTCTGACTATACCCCTTGCCCATCCTCTGGGTTTCCCCCCCCCCTTGTCTTTCTTCCCGGACCTCCTGTCCCATGATCCTCTCGTATCCCCTTTTGCCTATCACCTGTCCAGCTCTTGGCTCCATCCCTCCCCCTCCTGTCTTCTCCTATCATTTTGGATCTCCCCCTCCCCCTCCCACTTTCAAATCTCTTACTAACTCTTCCTTCAGTTAGTCCTGATGAAGGGTCTCGGCCCGAAACGTCGACTGTACCTCTTCCTAGAGATGCTGCCTGGCCTGCTGCGTTCACCAGCTACTTTGATGTGTGTTGCTTGATTTTCCAGCATCTGCAGAATTCCTGTTGTTTACAGAATTACAAGATGTGGTTTCATTTTGGCTGAAGGCTTAGGACGTCAAATTCGGTGGGCTCTGTCCAATATCGCACAGGGTTTGAGAGTGTCACTAAAAAGTGAATATAACATGTTTGAAAAAAACTTTAGTGGCTCACCGGTTTCCATATTTTCAGGCAAACCCAGTATGTGTAAATTCATCCTGCGACTTCTGCTTTCCAGATCAATGGTTTTCTTGCTAATTCTTGATAATTCCGAAGTTGTCTCATTAATTTTCTTTTCCATAAAAGACATCTTCAAATCCTGCTCTTTAATAGTTTGACTCATTAACTCCTGTTCTCTTTCAATTCCATGAGTGCTCTGCTTGAGCATCAGATATCGATCTTTCAGATTCTTCAAAGATTCCTGAACATTGAGAATGGTTTTTTCAAGCATTTTATTAGCGTTTGTCAATTTATCGATTTTGGTATCCACCGTACCGATCTTCGCATTAATAGCTTCTATTAAAGAGAGCATTCTTTCTGAAGTAGAAACTTCCTCTGATTTCTTTGTTTGTTGGGCTTTGGGAAGAGTTTTGCCACTTCTTAAATTGGTTCCAGATCGAATATCAGCCATCGTAATTAAATCATAAATCCTTCAGCAAAAATAACACATCTTCAAACTTGAAACGAATTTAGCAGTGGAAAGTAAGTTGCGAAAGATGGGGCTACGACAAAAACGTCTTACTTCATGAGCTGCCAAGTGGGGACTCAGCACACTCCCTCATTACCACTCATAAGACACTTCCTCGTTACTACTTTTCCAGCAATGTGGTGCATCCTTGTTACTCCCTCTCAAGCAGCAAACTTCTGCAAAGTTACTGCCTCTTCTGCAAAGTTGCTTTTTCTGATTACTGCTTCTGCAAACATGCAGTGTTAATAGTAATAATTATTATTATTATTATTATATTAATAAGTACTTTATTGATCTCAAGTGGGAAATTCTTTCTTTACAGCAGCAACATTTAAAAACACACAACAGTGTGCAGACTTAAATAATAATAAAGCACAGAATAATAATATACACAATAATAATTTGCCAATGTGCAATAATTTGCAAGAATAATATATGAAATAATAAACAGAGACTATTGTACTATGATATGTGTTCTCCTGTCACACAGAGATGAACTGTTGTATGCGCTTATTGCATTTGGTAGGAAAGATTCTCTGTAACGATCCTTGCGACAGCAGAGCTGAATGAATCTGTTTGAAAAGGTACTCCACTGCTTATTCAATTGGTCATGGAGAAGATTTGCCAGATTGTCCAAAATGGATAACAGTTTGTTTAGCGACCTCTTCCCTACCACTAACTCAGAAGAGTCCGGGTTGTAGCCAAGGACAGATCTAGCCTTTCTGATGAGTTTATTTAGTCTTTTTGCATCACCAGCACTGATGCTGCTCTCCCAACATAAAGCCACAAAGAAGACTGGACTCGCTACCACAGACTGGGAAAAGATCTCCAACATCCTGCTGCACACATTGAAGGATCCTTAGAGAATAGAGTCTGCTCATCCCCTTCTTGCAAACAGCCTTGGTGTTGGTTTTCCAGTCAAGTCTATTGTTGAGGTGAACACCCAAGTATTTGTACTCCTCCACCACTGCAATGTCTTCTCCCAGAATGTATACAGGACTCATAGTTACCTCACTACTGTGAAGGCAAGAGAAAATCTGCAGATGCTGGAAATCCAAGCAACACACACAAAATGCTGGAGGAACTCAGCAGACCAAGTAGCATCTCTGGAAAAGAACACAGTTGACGTTTTGGGCCGAGACCCTTCATCAGGACTGGAAAACCTCAGTGGGTCAGGCAGCATCTGTGCAGGCAAAAGGTGTATGGTGATTTTACGGGTTGGGGTGCTCCATCAGGAACCAATACAGACCCTGACTTAGGATCTCAACCTAAAATGATGACATGTACGTGTACCTTTTGCCTCCACTGATGCTGTTTGAGCCTCTGAGTTCTTCCAGCATTCTGTTGTTTACTTTTGCTATTCCAGCAGTGTTATTCTCCCATATTACTACCCCTCTAGCTGAGTAACTATGGTCTCTTCAAAAGGATCAACGTAATGCTCATTCAATACTGCCTCCCTGGCAGAGATTCAACAAATCAAATTATTCTCTTTCAAATAAAAAGACAAACCAGAGCTGATATCATTTTGGCAGGGCAGCTGATTAAATTATAAGATGAGAATGTTCTGTTCTATCAAATATCCAAAAAACAATCTCAAGACAATAAAAAGTTTACTAAGTTGAAATGCTCACTGTGCAAAGTTTGAATTTGTGTGAGTAGGAGGAGTTAGATGAGTTTTTGCCTCTGACTTCCTACATACTTTTATCAATTAATTTTTAATATTGGCACACACAGTAGCACCTATTGATCTAACTAATCATTGATGGGTAATTGTGGGGAAATTAATTTATTACTACACATGTTGACATGTCTTAATTAAGTTGGGTGCACAGTTTCTTTAAAAGATAATTAGTTGTCTGGAAACTGAAACTAATGATGTGTGGAAGCACGAAAACTGCTTTTACTAATGTGACATCAATTAGGCAATGGAGCTCTTTATAATCCACTTTCAGGGTCTGAACAAAAAAAATGGGAAATCTGACAAGAGATAACCATTAACACACACAAAGTGCTGGAGGAACTCCAGTATTTTGTGTGTGTTACTCGGATTTCCAGCACCTGCAGAATTCCTCTTGTTTGTGAGAGATACCCATTAAATCCTTTTGACTTTCTGCATATTTTATCAATGAATTACTAATGTTGGCCCACAGTCTCGGCCCGAAACATTGACTGTTTATTGCTCTCCACAGATCCTGCCTGACTGCTGAGTTTCTCCAGCAATTTGCGTGTGTTACTCTGGATTTCCAGTATCTGCAAAATCTCTTGTGTTTATTATTAAATTAATTTTGTCAAGTGTAGAACAAAGTTGAATGATGTCAATCTATACAAAGATAATGAAGGGCTGGAAGTGTCCACACTTTTCTGCATCTTCCAACATCAGATCAGGCTTTTGATTGGACATAAAGACACACGCCTCAAAACAGCAGCTGGGTAGGAGAAAAATAAAGCAGAAACTGCAGTCCAGGACAGATCTGAGAATGGCATTGTTGCAGAGAGAAGGTCCTGTAATTGTCCATCCCTCTCCACTTGACTATTGTCTCTTGCACTGTTCCTACAAGAGCAAACATAAGCTTGAGGAACAGTACCTCACATACCATTTAGGCACATTGCAGCCTTTGCCACCGAACATAGTTTAAATAATTTCAAACATGTTTTTTCCTGCTGTGACATTATCTGTCTGTAATATTAACTTGGGTTTTCTCTCTCCAGGGACACCACCTGATCTCTTGAGGATATCCAGAATTCTCTTATTGTTTTCAGCTCTCAGCAACAGTTCTGATGTCCTTTAACATGTCTTTTTGCTCGTCTACTCTTTCTATAATGTCCCTTCCTTATTTCTTGGCCAAATGATTCCGTAAGTATTGGGAAAACCTGGAAAATTCTGACCTCATCCTATTAGATATATTTCCTTTCTCCTATCCATCTCTCCTCTCCTTCATCATCCCTGCAACTTAAAACTAACAAGTCTTCTCACTTTTCCAACACAGATAAATGTCTTCAACCCAAAGTTTCAACTCTGTTTCGCTCCCTACAGTTGATGCCTGTGCAGCTGAAAGCTTTCAACACTGCATCTTCTTATTTCAGGATCACAATTGTCATAGAAAAGTACAGCTGGCTTTTTGGTCCATCTCTTGGGGGTATGCCAAATTATTTAAACTGCCTACTCCCATCAACCTCTACCAGGACCATAGTCCCCTATACCCCTACCATCCATGTACCTATCCAAACTTCATTGATATGTACAAGGAGCAAGTAGATTCATTTCTTTTGGCCATTTGTCCACAATAGGACCATATCCTTAATCAAAGAAAGAGAATTAGATCACTCTGTTGTTCAATCGACAAAACCCAGATCTCTGTAAATTTTTAAGTTAATTAGCCAAATGGAGTTATTATGCCACAACGCACTTTAGTTCTAAGATAGTCATGAGGCAGGGTTGGTAAACCTACAGCAGGCAAAAAAAAGTCTGCTGGCATGTGTCATGCAGTGGTGCCCTTCACGTCTTTCTTTGAAGCCCACCCAGAATAAAAAGATGCGTGATGATTACCTTTGTTGCTAAATGAAGCAGTGAATGATTTTAATAACCTGAGAGTAGTGAGATGTTTTCACAAGAAAAATCTCATGCCAGTTTGGATGGTTACAAGAACACACAATGTTGGTTAGTATGCTTTGAAATCCTCACAGACCAGACACACTGATCAGTAATAAATGGCCGGACCCATTGGCATTGGCTTCAGTATGGTTTTCTTTTTTTCTTCTGAGTTTGTGAGTGAAAAATAGATATTCAGTGATAACAACAGCAAATACTGTATGCAGTTTAGCACCACCATATTTATTTTTAATTGTCTTTTTAAAAGATTAATATTAATAATTTTCAACAGGTTTTCAAAAATATTTCATTTATTTCAATCTATCTCTGTTATACTTTTATTAATAGTAAAACACTGAATGCTCATAAATAAGCAATGAAACTCATCCATTTTTCTTAATAAAGTCTATTAATTATTGTTACTAATTCATTAATCAATTATATTCTCTGATCAAAATTACAATGGCAGATGAGAGAATTTTTAGAAGATTATTGCCAGTTTTGGCTAATTTATTATTCCCTCTCAACCCCATTCTTCTGCCTTCTCTCCACAACCTTTGACACCTTTACTAATCAATAACCTATCAACCTCTGTGTTAATAATATCCAAAAAATTGGCCTCCACAGACTCTATCTAACTTCAATATTCATTAGGTTTCAATGAGATCCCTCCTCTTCCTTCTGAATTCCAGAGAGGACAGGACCAGAGCCAACAAGCGCACATATATTAAGTCTTCCATTCCTGGATTACTCTCATAAACCTCCTCTAGACCCTTTCATATCCTTCCTTAGACATGGTACTTTAAACTGCACACAATACTCCAAATACGGTCTGAGCAATGCCTTACAAACCCATAGCATTGCATCCTTGCTCTGAATGAAGACTTGGATTCTGAAGACGCAGCAAGAAACAGGACAAACTCTGGGAAGGAGAAGGGAATGTAGGCTAAAGGTGCTGGAGAGATGTAATTAAGAACGAAGTCAGAAGAAACTTCCAATATTTTACTGTTCAAATTCTGAGCCATTCAAAAATCAAAGTTTCCTCTGGACACAGCTCTGGGCTTTCCAGCACCTAAGTAATGTTAACCACAGTTTCTGCAATGAGAACGGTACCTTGCTGAGGACTATCTTCTGATTCCAACTCAGTGCTCACTGGACAACTTGGGACTGCAATTGAGATGTGGTCACATGACCCCATAGTCGTGTTAATACAAAGCAAACATCTATTCTCATCCAAGTATTACACAGGCGAAATTGGTACTTCATTCATCCTTTTTACCACTTCCCAGCTTCGGTGCTGCAAATTACATTTCCAGGAACTAGGTATATATAGAATGGAAAAATAAAATCTCCATCATTGAACTTAGAAGCAGAAAGAGTGGGCCATAAACACAAGAGATTCTGTAGTTGCTGGAAATCCAGAGTTGCACACATAAAATTCTGGAGGAACTCAGCAGGTCAGGCAGCATCTGTGGAAAGGAATAACAGTCAACGTTTTAGGCCGCAACACTTCATCAGGACTCATGAGCAGGTCATAGCCTGGAACATCGACTCTTTATTCCTTTCCATAGGAGTGGGCCAGTCGGCCTTCTAGCCCACTGGGCCATGGCATTTATTTTCAACTATGGACCACTTGCTATGTCATGCACAACCTCAGAGGCAGCTTCGCCACACTGAAGTGAGTGGGGAGGGAGGGGTGTCTTTAATTGTTGCAAGAGTGTGAGGAAGGAAGGAGATCCAAGCCAGCTTGCCACCAGAGTATAGCAGTAATCAGAAACAGGGAGGGTGAGGGCCATGACAGGTCCCCAGATCAACAGGAATGTCTTTAATAAATGATGCTCTAATTACCCATAAGATAAAGGAATATGTTACATCAAATCTGCCATGCCATTCAATCGTTGCCTTTTTTTCAACCATATTCTCCTTCCTTCTCCCTGTAACCATTTACCTTCACCCAATGACTTCACCTCCATAGCCCTCTGTGACTATTTCTACAGATTACCTCCCTTTAGTTGAAGAAATTCTTCATTGCACTTCTGAAGTGACACACTTTAATTCTTAGACTCTCCTACTAGTAGATACATCCTATCCATGTCCACTCAATACCTTGAAGTACTGATTCCATTATTGTTTTCTTTGCTGGGAAGACACCCTGAATGCTAAGCAAGAAATCAGTATAGTCTCCCAGTTAGGTTCAACAGGCTTCAGCCTTTTGGAGAAGCATTCTTATTAGATATAGTCAACAAATTAAATTGAATTTTGAATTGACTTTATTTCTTACATCCTTCATATACATGAGTAAAAAATCCTTACGTTACATTGTCTAAATGTGCAACGTGCAATTCATAGTAATTTATAATAAATAGTATGTTCAACAGGACAGTCAATATAACATAGATACAATTGTATCAGCATGAATTAATCAGCCTGATGGCCTGGTGGAAGAAACTGTCCCAGACCCTTTTGGTCCTGGCTTTTATGCTGCGGCACCGTTTCCCAGATGGCAGCAGCTGGAACAGATTGTGGTTGGAGTGACTGGGGTCCCCAGTGATCCTTCAGGCACGTTTTACACACCTGTCTTTGTAAATTTCTTGAATAGTGGGAAGTTCACATCTACAGACGCACTAGCCTGCCCGCACCACTCTCTGCAGAGTCCTGCAATTGAGGGAAGTACAGTTCCCATTCCACGCAGTGTGGCAGCCATTCAGGATGCTCTCAATTGTGCCCCTGTAGAAAGTTCTTAAGATCTGGGAGCCCATACAAAACTTCTTCAACCATCTGAGGTGAAAGAGGCGGGGTTGTGCTTTTTTCACCACACAGCCAGCCTGTACAGACCACGTGAGATCCTCGGTGATGTGTATGCCGAGGAACTTAAAGCTGTTGACCCTCTCAACCCCAGATCCATTGATGTCAATAGGGCTCAGCCTGTCTCCATTCCTCCTGTAGTCCACAACCAGTTCCTTTGTTTTTGTGACATTGAGGGAGAAGTTGTTTTCTTGACACCACTGTGTCAGGGTGATGACTTCCTCTTTGTAGGCTGCCTCATTATTATTTGAGATAAGGCCAATTAATGTAGTGTCATCAGCAAATTTAGTTAGCAGATTGGAGCCGTGGGTCCAACACAGTCATGGGTATACAGAGAGTAAAGGAGGGGGCTTAGTACACAGCCCTGAGGGGGCTTAGTACACAGCCCTGAGGGGCACCTGTGTTGAGAGTCAGAGGGGCAGAGGTGAAGGAGCCCACTCTTACCACCTGCCAGCGATCTGACAGGAAGTCCAGGATCCAGCTACACAAGGAGGGTGAAGGTCGAGGTCTCTGAGCTTTTTGTCGAGCCTGGATGGAATTATGGTGTTGAATGCTGAACTGTAGTCCAAAAACAGCATTCTCACATAAGCATCTTCTTCTCCAGATGTGCAAGGACGGTGTGTAGAGCTGTGGCTATTGCGTCATCTGTCAATTAGTTGTGTCAGTAGGCGAATTGTAGGGGGTTCCGTGTGGGTGGTAGCAAGCTGCAGATGTAGTCCTTGACCAGCCTCTCAAAGCATTTGCTTATTATTGAGGTGAGTGCGACAAGATGCCAGTCGTTTAGGCATGTTACCTTAGTCCTTTTAGGTACAGGAATACAGCTGTATTTCTTGAGTTCCTGTTGGTCACCGGCAACGTAAGCTCTGTGTCATGCGGTAAGTGCTGCTGGCATGGAACTGTTGATCCAGGGTTTCTGGTTTGGATAGACCCTGACAAATTTCTGGGGGACAACATCCTCTATGCACTTCCAAATGAAACTCGTGACCCCTTCTGTGAACTTGGAGACATCCTCATCATGGAAGACATTCCATTTGACGTCATCAAAGCAGCCGTGTAGCATGGAGACCGATTGGTCGGACCAGCAGCGGACGGTTTTACAATGGCTGTGCCTTGTTTCAGTGTCTGCCTGATTCTCGGCGGCATCAAGATGGTGGAGTGATCTGACTTTCAAAACGGCAGATGGAGGAGCACTTTGTAAGCGTTGCGGAAGGGAGAGTGGCAGTTGTCGAATATGCTATCTGCCCGTGTGCTCACTTGGATGTGTTGACAAAACTTCCGAGAGACTTTAGATAGTGATGCTCTATTAAAGTCACCAGTGACGATGAAGGCAGCCTCTGGGTGTGCAGTCCCCAGGGTGCTGATGGTGTCGTACAGTTCCGTGAGAGCCAGGTCAGTATCAGCCTGTGGTGGAATATATACAGCTGTGATAATAACAGCCGTGAATTCCCTAGGCAGTCAGAAAGGTCTACACAAAATGCACTCCAGATCCGGGGAACAAAGGGATTTGAGGGCATGCACATTCCGGGGATGGCACCAGGCATTATTGACCGTGAAGCATACCCCACCTCCTTTACTCTTCCCAGAGAGGTTTTTACACCAGGGAGAACCCAGAACGCTCGATGGCATGATCCGGTATCTCCTCTGTCAGCCAGGTCTCTAGAAGCACAAAACATTACATTCCTTTGTTTTCCACTGATAGCAGATGCTGGCTCTCAGTTCACACAGCTTATTGTCCAGGGGCTGAACACTAGCCAGGAGTATGCCAGGGAGCGGCGGCCGATTAGCAAGCCGTCTCAGGCTCACCAGGACGCCGGCCCTTCTCCCCCACCTCCAGTGCCAACTCCAAAGTGCTGGCGGTGTAGTAGGTGAATCTCCCATTGATCGCGCAAGCAGGGGATCCTAGCGTAGAAAAGGTGGCACATAGTGGGTAAATGCTGTCTTCTTGATGTTCAGAAGAGTCAGTCTATCATATCAGATGTGACTATCAGCTACTCAAACAAGAAATGCGAAGGAAATCACAGAAATTAGTAGTATACTATAAAGTTGAAACAGAGCTCGCAACATGGCCGCCATACGCGACACCATCTTGATAGTGCAGGGTCTAATAGAGTTTTTCAAAGAGATGACAAAACAAATTGCTGAAGGTAGAGTGGTGAATGTGGTATATATGGATTTTAGTAAGACATTTGACAAGGTTCCCAATGGTAGGCTCTTCCAGAAAGTCATAAGGTATGGGATTCATGAAGACTTGGCTGCATGGATTGGAACTGACTTGCCCACAGAAGGCAAAAGGTGGTAGCAGGCAGAGAGTATTCTGCCTGGAGGTCGGTGACTAATTGTGTTCTTTAAGGATCTGTTTCACGGCCCCTGTTCTTTGCAATTTTCATAAACGACTATATGTGGATAAGCCTACAAGAGGTGAGGCTGTACTTATGTAGATAAGTCTACGAGACTAGAGGCTGCACTTGATTTGGTATTGAGAAATGAACCTGGTCAGGTCTCTCAGTGGGAGAGCATTTTGGAGATAGTGATCACAATTCTATCGCCTTTACCATAGCATTGGAGAGAGATAGGAACAGACAAGTTTGGGAAACATTTAATTGGAGTAAGAGGAAATATGAGGCAATCTGGTGGGAAATTGGAAGCATAAATTGGAAGCAGATGTTCTCAGGGAAACGTACGGAAGAAATGTGGCAAATGTTCAGGGGATATTTGCGTGAGGTTCTGAGTAGGTACGTTCCAATGAGACATGGAAAGGATGGTAGGGTACAAGATCCGTGGTGCACAAAGCCTATTGTAAATCTAGTCAAGAAGAAAAGAAGAGCTTACGAAAGGTTCAAAAAAACTAGGTAATGATAGGAATCTAGAAGATTATAAGGCTAGCAGGAAGGAGCTTAAGAATGAAATTAGGAGAGCCAGAAGGGGCCATGAGAAGGCATTGGCGGACAGGATTAAGGAAAACCCCAAGGCATTCTACAAGTATGTGCAGAGCAAAAGGATAAGACGTGAGAGTATAGGACCCATCAGGTGTGACAGTGGAAAAGTGTGTATGGAACCGGATGAGATAGCAGAGGTACTTAATGAGCACTTTGCTTCAGTATTCACCATGGAAAAGGATCTTGGCGATTATAGGGATGACTTACAGCAGACTGAAAAGCTTGAGAATGTAGATATTAAGGAAGAGGATATGCTGGAGCTTTTGGAAAGCATCAAGTTGGATAAGTCACTGGGACCAGACGGGATGTACCTCAGGCTACTGTGGGAAGCGAGGGAGGAGATTGCTGAGCCTCTGGCGATGACCTTTGCATCATCAATGAGGACAGAAGAGATTCCGGAGGATTGGAGGGTTGCATATGTTGTTCACTTATTCAAGAAAGGGATTAGGGATAGCCCAGGAAATTATAGGCCAGTGAGTCTTACTTCAGTGGTTGGTAAGTTGATGGAGAAGATCCTGAGAGGCAGGATTTATGAACATTTGGAGAGGCATACTATGATTAGGAATAGTCAGCATGGCTTTGTCAAAGGCAAGTCGTGCCTTATCAGACTGATTGAATTTTTTGAGGATGTGACTAAACACATTAATGAAGGTAGAGCCGTAGATGTAGTGTATATGGATTTCAGCAAGGCATTTGATAAGGTACCCCATGCAAGGCTTATTGAGAAAGTAAGGAGGCATGGGATCCAAGGGGACATTGCTTTGTGGATCCAGAACTGGCTTGCCCACAGAAGGCAAAGAGTGGTTGTAGATGGGTCATATTCTGCCAGTGACCAATGGTGTGCCTCAGAGATCTGTTCTGGACCCCTACTCCTTATAATTTTTATAAATGACATGGATGAGGAAGTGGAGGGAAGGGTTAGTAAATTTGCAGGTGACACAGAGGTTGGGGGTGTTGTGGATAGTATGGAGGGCTGTCAGAGGTTACAACGGGACATTGATAGGATGCAAAACTGGGCTGAGAAGTGGCAGATAGAGTTCCACCCAGAGAAGTGTGAGGTGGTTCATTTTGGTAGGTCAAATATGATGGCAAAATATAGCATTAATGGCAAGACTCTTGGCAGTGTGGAGGATCAGAAGGATCTTGGGGTCCGAGTCCATAGGACACTCAAAGCTGATACGCAGGTTGACTCTGTGGTTAAGAAGGCATATAGTGCATTGGCCTTCATCAATCATGGGATTGAGTTTAAGAGCCGAGAGGTAATGTTGCAGCTATATAGGACCCTGGTCAGACCCCACTTGGAGTACTGTGCTCAATTCTGGTCCCCTCATTACAGGATGGACCTGGAAACCATAGAAAAGGTGCAAAAGAGATTCACAAGGATGTTGCCTGGATTGGGGAGCATGCCTTATGAGAATA
This sequence comes from Mobula birostris, assembly GCF_030028105.1. Classification (NCBI taxonomy): domain Eukaryota; kingdom Metazoa; phylum Chordata; class Chondrichthyes; order Myliobatiformes; family Myliobatidae; genus Mobula; species Mobula birostris. The sequence continues at coordinate 43,397,944 of NC_092387.1, forward strand.
GGTTGAGTGAACTCGGCCTTTTATCTTTGGAGCGACGGAGGACAAGAGGTGACCTGATAGAGGTGTACAAGATAATGAGAGGCATTGATCATGTGGATAGTCAGAGGCTTTTTCCCAGGGCTGAAATGGCTAGCGTGAGAGGGCATAGTTTTAAGGTGCTTGGAAGTAAGTACAGAGGAGATGTCAGGGGTAAGTTTTTTTACGCAGAGAGTGGTGAGTGCGTGGAATGGGCTGCCGGTGGTGGTGGTGGAAGCAGAAATGATAGGGTCTTTTAAGAGACTCCTGGATGGATACATGGAGCTTAGAAAAATAGAGGGCTATGGGTAAAACCTAGGTAGTTCTAAGGTAGGGATATGTTCGGCACAGCTTTGTGGACCGAAGGGCCTGTATTGTGCTGTATCTTTTCCATGTTTCTATGACTTGGATGAAGAAGTGGATGCATGGGTCAGTAAATTTGCAGAGGACATGGAAGTTGGAAATTTAAGACCCTGGTTAGGTTATACTAACTCACCTTCCATCTTTATAAAGATTGCTATTATTTTGAGGCTTCTTTACCTTAAGTTTATTAATTAACCCTTTCTCTTTGCACAACTGTAGATCTAAAATATATACTTCTTGCTTTATTTCATTTTATACAGCACAGAATAGGCCTTTCAGCTCTTCAAGCCACACCACCCTGTAATCGCCTGACGTAACCCTTGCTTAATCACTGGACAATTTACAATGACCAATTAACCTACCAACCAGTACATCTTTGTACTGTGGGAGGAAATCGGAGCACTCAAAAGAAACCCACGTGTTGCAAGGAACGTGGTTTGAGCGTCGTGGGTTTTGGCCACTCCACCACTGCCCAGATCTTTTCGGGATCTGCACTTACCTGTCCCCTGTCAATGATGTACCCCAGGAAACTGAAGGAACAGGTATGGAACTCGCACGTTTCTGCCTTAACAAATTACTTATTCTCCAAAAGCCTCTGAAGGACCTAACGGATGTGGTGGGTGTGCTCCTGAAGATTAAGATGTCGTCCAAATAAACAAAAACAAAACGGTTAATAAAGTCCCTAAGGACGTCGTTTACCAGGGCTTGGAAGACGGTGGGGGCATTGGTGAGACCGAATGGCATGACCAGATATTCGAAATGACTGAGGGGGGTGTTAAAAGCTGTTTTCCATTCATCCCCTTCCCTTTTCCTGACCAGGTGATAAGCATTCCGCAAGTCCAACTTAGAGAAAACTGTGGCTCCGTGAAGGGGCTCGAATGCTGAATTGATAAGGGGCAGGGGATACTTATTCTTTATGCTGATGTTGTTAAGGCCACGGTAGTCAATGCAAGGGTGCGGTGAACCATCTTTCTTCCCCACGAAGAAGAAAACTGCGCCTACAGGAGAAGAAGAGGGTCGGATAATGCCAGCCGCGAGGGAGTCATTTACGTAAGTCTCCATTGCTTCTCCTTCTGGTCGGGATAGGTTGTACAGCTGACTGGTGGGTAGTGAGGCTCCAGGGAGAGGGTCAATTGCACAATTGTGAGGGCAATGTGGAGGCAGAGAAAGGGCCCATTGCTTGCTAAACTCTTCTCCCAGATCATGGTACTGTACGGGAACCTTGGACAAGTCAGGGGGCTCCGAGGCGGACGAGGTCGCAGTGACCTCCACTGGGGAAAGGGCTGATTGCAGACAAGTAGAATGGCAGTACGAACTCCAATTGACTATCTTCCTGGTTGGCCAGTCGATGTGGGCATTATAACGACTTAACCAGGGATAACCAAGAACTATAGGGGCTTGAGGGGAGGAAATTAAATTGAATCGTACCTGTTCCCAATGGTTTCCGGAGAGAGAGAGAAGCAGGGTTTCTGTGCAGTGTGTAACTCGGGCCAGAAGTCTACTGTCTAGTGCCCAGGCTTCCAGGGGAGTACTCAATGGCTCACGAGGAATTCCGGCTTGGAAGGCTAAGATTTCGTCCAATAAGTTTCCCTCTGCGCCAGAGTCCCACTAGTGCTGACAGAGGCAAGGACTGTTGGTTGTAACACAAAGTGGCTTGAAGCTGCATCCAGGGTCGGGGGATGGAAGGGAATGTTGCCTGGCTCACCAGGGTCCCCCTTGCTACTGGTGAGCCTTCCCTTTTTGGCCAAAGGGGACAGGTAGCAAGGAAGTGACCGGACTGGCTGCAATGTAGGTACTCACCCGCTCTCAATCTCCGGAGTCGTTCAGCGGGAGAAAGGCGGTTCTGTCCCAGCTGCATTGGTTCCTCTCCCGGGGCGGTGGAAATGGCAGGGCTGGGAACTACTCTAGGAGCAGAAGGAAAAGAGGGGCTTGTTCTGGTGGGAGGTGGTAATGAGTGCCAAGAAGTGGCCAAAGGTGGTGGACAACCAGTTCTTTCTCTATGGCGTTCTCGGAGACGATTGTCCAACCTGGTGGCTAAGGAGATCAGGGAATCCAGGCTGTCGGTGTCATCTCTTGCCGCCAACTCATCTTTCTCCAAGTCGCTGAGTCCATTCTGAAAAACCCCCTGGAGTGACTCATCATTTCACCCCGAGTCAGCCGCTAACATCCGGAGCTCTACGGAATATTTGGCAATACTGCGGGAGCCCTGGCAGAGAATGAGGAGACGTTTGGTGGTGTCTTTACCATGGACGGGGTGGTCAAAGGTCTTTCTCATTTCCTCGATAAAGGTGGCGAAAGAAGAGCAGATGGTTATCCCAAACTGCTATGGCCTACGCTAATGCACTTCCCTGCAACAATCCCATGATATAAACAATCTTTGACTTAACCGTGGAGTAAGTTGATGACTGTTGTTCAAACACCAGGGAGCACTGAAGGAGAAAGGCCCAGCACTTCCCCAAATCTCCCACGTAGTGCTCCGGCTCAGGTACGTGAGGCTCTCTGGGCGGGGGTGTTGCTGACACATAGGGGGTTGCCTCTACAGGCTGTCTGGGCTGGTTAGACAGGGTTTCAGGAGTGGATTGAGTGAAATGAGTGGAGACACGGTCCACTTGGTTACTGATCTGAGTGACGTGAGCAGACAGGGAACAGAGGTTCTCCATGACTTCCCGGCGGAGTTGGTCGTGCTGTCCCAGTAGGTAACCCTGGCTGACGAGGGCTTGTTGAAGGGTATTTGTGTCTGCTGGGTCCATGGTGGCCAGATCGTTTTGTTGCAAGGAACAGGGCGAACCCAAACGCAGGACACTAGCATGGAGATTGCGTTAGGATGCAGACGAGGGTGTGAGAGTGGCTCGAGCTGAACGGCGAACAGGAAGGTGAACAGGAAAGCAGGAGGCAGGCAGAACTTATCTTGACACGGAGCATAGAAAGGCAAGTGGTAGACAATACTTTTCTTGACAGGGAGAGATGGAGTTACACAGGGGTAAATCTCGGTACTGAAGTAAAACTTAGAATCCTCATCTTGACATGGAGAGACAATGTTACACAGGTAAACCTCGGTACTGTAGTAAAACTTAGAATACACAATCCTAAGTGGCTGGGAACATTAATTACCACACTGGCAAAAACAACAATCTGGCAACGAGTGGATGCAGAGCTGGGGTTCTTATGCTGCAGCTCTTGATGAGAACCAGGTGTGCCACCATCAAAGGGAATTAGGAGAAAATGGGGAATTAACAGTCAGGACAGTGACACAATCAAAGGGAATTAGGAGAAAATGAGGAATTAACGGTCAGCACCGTGACGCCACGTGGTCATAGGGAGAATGTACAAACTCCTTACAGGCAGTGGCAGGAATTGAGCCCAGGTTGCTAGTACTGTAAAGCGTTGTGCTAACCACTACATTAGTGCACCACCCCTTCCTTATACCACTTCCTTATTGGCTCCTCACCATATGGCTCTAGAAAAGTAACCTCTATGCTCTCAGTGAATTCATCCCCCCCTACTATCATGTTAATTTGGTGTTCCAAATATATATGCTAATTAATTGAAGTCATATGACCTGCTGATGTTAAACTCTTCATTTACTCTTCTGTTTAGAGGTTTTAAGACCAATCCCACCAAACTCTTCTCTTCTGTAGCTCCACCCAAACTGACTCTAATGCTTGAGTTTCTGAGAGGTCTGTTCTCTCAGCTATCTTATGCTTCAATGTTAAATCTAATTCTTCTCTTTTTTCCATTTTGTCCATCTCCTTGAAAAGTTAAAAATCCTGGATTAACTAATTCCCAATCTTTATCACTTCGGAGCCATGTTTCCATGACAACAATTAAATTGCATATATTTATTTCTGCTTGTGCAATTAATTCACCTGTCTTGCTATAAAAACTGCATGCATTCAGATAAAAAGACTTCTTGTAGCTCTTTTTTTTACTATTTTTCTTTGCTTTAATTATAATTAGACACATATTCTTTCATTTGTATCCTGACAGGCAACAGTTATTATCACTTTATCCTTTTTCTTTAATTTTCCCTCACTAGAATCTTATTTCTGCCACAATGTACTTTAAAGTCTTATCTACGGTCCAGGCTATTCAATTCACCAGCTCGTTGATCTATACCTAAGTCAAATGAAGCTTGTTCCAATAAAACAGTTGCTTTTTTCTCCAGCACTGGTATCAGCTTTCCTTGAATTAAAATATGGAAACAAGAGTGGCAGTATCAGATAACATTTCAACTTGAAGTCATTCAGCAGTCCAACCTGAAATATTAACCCTATTTCTCTCTCCATAGATGCTGTCTGTCCCGTTGAGTGTAATGCAGCATTTTCTGTGTTCATTCCAATGAAATGAACTGAAGCCCATTTCCTCAAGACAGACTTTGAATCATGCGTGCAAATCATTGATTTTGTTTGCCAATTTGCACATGGCTCACATGGTAATCCAGAAATTTTTACCTTCATGGAAGTGCTTTTGAATTATGGGTGCTTATTCTTCTTCAGCAGAGCTTCCTTCTTTGTCCTATCTATGTTGTTTCAGACATGAAAAATGAAACTGGATCTTTGCCACTCCACTCCTTATCATCTGCCAGGAGATATCCTTAAACCTGACACCAACCATATCACACAGACCCCAGCATTCATGCTCATGGCTACAGAACATTATAAATCCCCTTAATAACATGCCCACCTCTCACCATGACATTCATTTTCCCAGCTTGAATGCTCACTGTATCACGGTACTGAAGTCAGTTTATTTATCCTTCCAGCAATCTCTGCTCTCATCTACACAAGCTGCAAGTATTGCACAACTGTTGGACCAATTCAAGGGCTAGGGTTCCTCCAGTGTTAATTACACGATCTCTAGTTGAAATCACACCCTCCTTCCCTCTTGACTGACCAGTTCTGCTGTACTTAATTTAAGGTTGCAAAAAAAAAACAATATAAATCCCGTAATTATATTGCTTTGCCACCAATGCATCCATTTTCAGTCCCCATCTTAAATACTGTATCTACTTTAGCATGGAGCTGATAACATTCAAACAACAAAGACAAAATTTCTTTTGTGGACATGCCCATAACAGGGAAAGTGAACCTCCCATCTAAATGCTTACATAGCCCAAATGAAGCGAACTCAACAATCTCTCATCATTTTTATGTATATATAAAAAAATTAAATGTCTGTTGGTTAGATGTATTACTTTTACTTCTGATTGTTAGGCCTAATAAATTTATTAAGATACTATGTGTATATATATGTGTGTGTGTGTGTGTGTGTGTGTGTGTGTGTGTGTGTGTGTGTGTGTGTGTGTGTGTGTGTGTATGTATGTGTGTGTGTGTGTGTGTGTGTGTGTGTGTGTGTGTGTATGTGTGTGTGTGTGTGTTTGTGTGTGTGTGTGTTTGTGTGTATGTATCAACTTAAATGTCCTTAGGATTTTGGAATTAGTTCTAACGTTTGATGTTGATACAATTCTTAAGGTACTAAGTGCCTTCAGCAGCACAAAAGCTGGTGTTCCCTTTTTTGTGAGTAAGCTAGTTGTTCCTTTGCAGTTGACCAGAGCTTGTGATGAATTTTCACTGATTGGTTGAGTTCCTTGATGCTGCTTATCTCTAGTTCAAAGCCTGACTTGGTGGATTTGATGAAATCAAGCAGAGCAGTTGAAAGGTGCTGGAGGAACTCAGCAGGACAGGCAACATCTATGGAAAAGAGTAAAGAGTCAATGTTTCGGGCCAAGACTCTCCATCAGGACTCGGAAAAAGAAGATGAGAAGTTAGAGCAAGATGGTGGGGGGAGGGAAGGATTAAATACAAGGTGGTAGGTGATAGGTGAAACCAGGAGAGGGGTGAGGGGTGAAGCAGAGATCTAGGAAGTTGATTGGTGAAGGAGATAAAGGGCTGGAGAAGGGGGAATCTGATAGGAAATGATAGAAGACCATGGACGACAGGGAAGGGGGAGGAGCACCAGAGGGAGATGATGCACTGGTAAGATGATAAGGTGAGAGAAGGAAACAGGAGCAATTGGGGGAAGCAATTATCTGAAGTTTGAGAAATCGATGTTCATGCCATCAGGTTGGAGGCTTCCCAGATGGAATATAAAGTGTTGCTTTTCCAACCTGAGTGTGGCCTCATTGCAGCAGTAGAAGAGGCCATGGACTGACATGTCAGAGTGGGAACGGGAAGTAGAATTGAAATGGGTGGCCACCAGGAGATCTCGCTTTTACTGGTGGGCAGAGCGAAGGTGCTCGCCAAAATGGTCTCCCAAAATACATCAGGTATCACTGATATACAGGAGGCCATACTGGGAGACTGGACACAGCTGATGACCCCAACAGACTCACAAGTGAAGCGGTGCCTCAACTGGAAGGACTGTTTGGGGCTCTGAATGGTAGTGAGGGAAGAGCTGAAGGAGCAAGTATGGCACTTGTTCTGTTTGCAAGGTTAAGTACCAGGTGGGAGCCTTGTTGACTGTTTACTGTTTTCCATAGCTGCTGCTTGTCCTGCTGAGTTCCTCCAGCATTTTGTGTGTGTTGCAGAGCATAGTTGTCTATGACACAATTTATTTGTTGAGTGTTCTTCTATAGGTCGCCCTGGACAAACTCAGAATAGAATGCAGCAAGATAAATGGCATTGTCAATACCATCAGACATTGCAAGGGATTCTCCTGCTAGCAACTACGTACAACTCTTCTGATCTTTTTTGATTGCCAACTGAGGGGTGAAAATCTTACCTCTTCTCCCATCAATACAATAAAATATCCCCCATGAGTACCCCCATCAGGGAGATTTCCAAGTGAGGCATCACTGAAGACAACGAGCCTCTGTGAGATATCTTTTCCAAGCTGTTGAAACTTCAAGACTAATTCTGCACATCATCTTGTTTCCCTCATATAAAGTTTGTACTGTGGCATTTTTCGTGCTGGATACAAGTTGCAGGCATCAAACACGATGTCAGGTCTGCTCTGCCTTGCCACCCATAGAATCTGACCTATCTTTGACTTGAGCTGCTCAGCTTCGGTTTCACTGAGGGGAGCATCCCACTCTATGGCATACGAGGATTTCATGTGGATTGTCTGAGCATTCCTGATGTGGCTTCCTTGGTGCAGTTGTACGGTTCTGTCAACAGTAAGGATATCTATCCCTACATAGCAGAATCTGTCATGTTCCTCACCTCCAACCTGAAAGGCTGACTTTAGCTGAGTTTTGCGAGCCTCCCCATATGAAACCATCTACATAGAGTCATAAAAGTACAGCACCGAAACAGGCCCTTCAGCCCATCTAGTCCATGCCAAACCATTTAAACCACCTGCTCCGATCGACCTGCACTGGGACCATCTGTACCCCAACCATCCATGTACCTATCCAAACTCTCTTAAATGTTGAAATAGAGCTTAAATGCATCACTTGTGCTGACAGCTCAATCCACACTCTCACAACCCTCTGAATGAAGAAATTTCCCCTCAAGTTCCCCTTAAACTTTTCACCTTTCGCCCTTAACCCATGATCTCTGGTTGTAGTCTCACCAAACCTCAGTGGAAAAAGCCTGCTTGCATTTACCCAAACTGAACCCCTTATAATTTTGAATTCCTCTATCAAATCTCCCCTCAATCTTCAACATTGAAGGGAATAAAGTCCTAACCTATTCAATCCTTCCTTATACCTCTGGTCTTCCAGATCCAACAACATCCTCGTAAATTTTCTCTGTACTCTTTCAATCTGATTTACATCTTTCCTGTAGGTAGGTGACCAAAACTGCACACAAATTTCCAAATTACGCCTCACCAATGTCTTATACAACTTCAACATAACATCTCATCTCCTGTACTCAATACCTTGACTTATGAAGGCCAATGTGCCAAAAGCTTTCCTTACAACCCTATCTGCCCATGACCCCACTTTCAATGCAATATGGACCTGCATGACCAGATCCCTTTGTGGTACCACACCCTCAGTGCACTATAATTTACTGTGTGAGACCTACCCTGGTTGGTCCTACCAAGCGTAACACCTTGCACTTAACTGCATTAAATTCCATCGGCCATTTTTCAGCCCATTTTTCCAGCTGGTACAAATCCCACTGAAAGCCATGATAGTCTTCCTTGCTGTCCACCACACCCCTCAATCTTGGTGTCATCTGCAAATATGCAGATCCAGTTAACCACATTATCATCCAGATCATTGATATATTATTAAAGATGACAAATAATAACCCATTCACTCTTTGTAGTGCCCTCCAGAGCAGGTGGCCTGTCAATCAGTACAGGGAGAAGATTTGGATTCTGGTCGAACACAAGTTGATACTAGCTGTAGCTATGTACATTGTGCATGGTGTTTTCTGCATGGGGGCCCAGTCCAGGGCTGTGTTCCAATCACATTGCTTTACTTTACCTTCAGCATTACTTCAGTAAGCGTTTCATTGTGTTGCGCCAGAAGTCTATTACTCCCAGGGAATGCAGGCCACTGTTAGAATTCTCTGCCATATCTCTGAATTCATCATTATTAAAAATTCACCACCATTATCACTGAATAATTTCTAAGGTGGGCCATGCACACTTATCTAGGAATGGATGAAGTTTTTTAACTATCTCTGGAGGTTTCTTAGTGACCACGATGCTACCTACACTGAAATGTGTGAACTCGTTGACGACGTGGAGACCATTAACTTCTTGCTCAAGTGCATGCATGTCTACAGCTACTGCTTCATTGTATTCAGACACTAGTGGCAGATCAGCTGTAGACTTGGGTTTGGGATTTTCAAACTTTTGGCACATCTCACAGCTGTCAATCATCTACTTCAGAATTGAAAAAATAATCTGCATCTTTGTTTCCTGAATTCCTGTCTGAAGTCTATCAGTCGAAGCATGTCCAAACTGCCTGTGAAACTTGAGCAACCCTTTGTGTTTCTCATCATGTTCTCTGTAACAATTAGTACTTCACTCTCACGTTGATTCACAGTAAAGTCTTTATCTAGAATGTCCACACAGTAATGTCCAGATCTGGTGAGATACTGACCACCGAAACATTATTTCTTGGTCATTCTCCATATCCAGTACTACCCCCCGTTTTCTTTAGGGAAGCCTTACTCACGGGTAGTAGAATGTTCACTGATTCCAGCTCCATTTCAATGTAACATTTTGCCTGCCCTATTTATGCAGGAATTTTCACTCTTTTAGTAGAAGGTACTCTACAATTTTTCCATCTCCAAATCTGAATGCTTTGTTACTGGGTGTTATATCAGTTTATGCATTTCATTCTGGTTTAATTCACTTACATAGCTATCATTCCATTTTTCTCCACACTCTGTGTGCGTGCCTGCTGCATCGATAACAGCAGGTCCTAGAAATTCTAACATCAAAATCTCTGCATCAGATGTCTCCGCATTAGTAAGTGGTTCCTTCGCAAAACAATGTGATATGGCACTCTTCTACATCTTCAGATTTGTTACTTTCTTCAGTTAGCTTAACTTGTTCGGTTCTGTGCAAACAGCTTTTTGCCTGTGGTAAGTACTTTGTCAAACAGTACATTTCAGTCTCCTGCCGTACTTGTTTAGTGGATTTGTGCCAGATAATGGTGCCCTCGTCTGGTCATTCTGGGACCTACATGATACTTCCTCATTTCTGTTCAGAAAAGTTTGCTGTTTTCTGACTCAAACTAATTCCTACTGTTGTCATGGCAGCTTCTTCTCCAAAAATCTTCTTCAGTGCTGATTTCATAGATGCAAAATGTGAGTTCTGTACATGCAGTGAACCTTAGCTGTCTGTCCTTTATGTCCAGACACACAGTATCCAACAATTTAAAAGCTAATATTGCAACAGGAATTACCATTTTGTATTTACACATGCGACTTGTAATTTTGTTCAGAAGGAATAATATAATCAGTCATATTTGTAGAACTGTCTTTGGGAATATTGTCAACGTCTGAAAATGCCTCATAAATCTGATCCTTTTCTTCCTTCAAAGAAACTAAATCAAGTGCATTTATTAAAGTACTTACACCATCTTCTTTGTTCAAATCTTCCACCGAAACTCCTATCCTGGTCTTTCTCACTCTTCCCAAAAGCAACAGCACAATTACAAGGGCCGGTTTCTCCTTCTCGAGCTCCGTAATCCAAGTCCATATTCTGATTTCATGTTTCTCGCTTTCGTAAGGCTTGCTTTCATCGAATGCCCGTGGGGTCCTCGCCTACCATCAATAACATTCAAACAACGAAGAGAAGATCTTCTTTTGTTTTAACAACTTTACCTTCTCCATTCAATAATACACTAGGCTGGCATTTTCTTACGCAACGTCCTCCCCCGACCACCCTGGTGCACATACACAAGGGAAATGGATATCCCAGCTAAATGCTTATATAGCCCAAATGAACAGAACTCAACAGAGCTACCAATGGTGGCTGCCTCCTGGAACAAAGAGTACAGGTACCATTCATCAAATCTGACTAGAAGTTCCTCAAGCTTGTCTTGCATGCTGTTTGTACAAATCAAATAATTACATAACGCATTCAGTTAGAATAATGTAAAGCAACAACGATGCAGAATGAAGTGTTAAAGCTACTTAAAAAGTGCAGTGCAGGTAAACGATAAAGCGCAAGATCATTAGGGGGTAGACTGTGAGGCCAAGAGTCCAGTTTATTGTACAAGAGGTCCATTTAACAGAAGCTGAACTTAACCCTGGTGGTACATGTTTCCAGTCTTCTGCAGTATCTGCCCAGTGGGAGAGGGGAGAAGAGAGAATGTCTGGGGTGGGTGGGATCTTTGATTATGCTGACTGCTTCACTGGGTTCTCGAGAAGTACAGAGAGAGTCCATGGAAAGGAGGTTGGTTCCTGTGATGTGCTGAGCTGTCATCACAACTCTCTGCAGTTTCTTGTGGTCACATGCAAAGCGATTGCCATATGGATAATAAATCCCTCTGATAGTGGTTACCACCATCATTCACTGCTACACTTTAGCACAAGCTGCAGGAAAGAATTCAACTCTCACATAATCAGTGAGGCTCAGATAAATGTGAGGCCTCACTGATAGTAAATCCCACTGAATTCATTGACGTCAGTGAAGTCATATCCAATCTGACATACAATTGAGTATGTCAGAGGGAGGATCTGATTGAGACATATAAGATTATTAAGGGATTGGACAAGATAGAGGCAGGAAATATGTTCCAGATGCTGGGAGAGTCCAGTACCAGAGGGCATGGTTTAAGAATAAGAGGTAGGTCATTTAGGACAGAGTTGAGGAGGAACTTCTTCTCCCAGAGAGTTGTGGAGGTGTAGAACACACTGCCTCAGAAGGCAGTGGAGGCCAATTCTCCAGATGCTTTCAAGAAGGAGCTAGATAGGTATCTTATGGATAGGGGAATCAAGGGTTATGGGGACAAGGCAGGAACCGGGTATTGATAGTAGATGATCAGCCATGATCTCAGAATGGCAGTGCAGGCTCGAAGGGCCAAATGGTCTACTTCTGCACCTATTGTCTATTGTCTATTGTCTATTCAGTGTTTTTGAACGTCCTTGATAGAAATTCAGAAAAGTTCAGGGATTATTAAAAATTAAACATGCAGGTAAAAAATTTGAAAGGGTGTTAAAATCATTTTTGAAAAAATTAAAACAAAAACACAAGTAAATGCTTAAAGTATTCAAATACTTTTACGTTAACTTAAATAAATTAAAAACATATAACAAACAAGAGAAAATCTGCAGTTGCTGGAAATCCAAGCAACACATACAAAATGCTGGAGGAACTCAGCAGTTCAGGCAACATCTATGGAAAAGATTGGGCCAAAACCCTTTGGCAGGATTCTTTTCCATAGATGCTGCCTGGCCTGCTGAGTTCCTCCAGCATCTTGTGTGCATTGTTCTAAAAACATATAAGTTAGCTCTCTCCCTCAGATATAGCTAGGGGGAAGATTGACAGCATAATAGCTGGGAAATTCATGGTCCAACATCTAGTCCATGCAAGTCCAAAGTCTGAACAATTCTACTTTGGACTGCTGGCTTTGTAGCGGAGATTTCAGATGATTGTCATTCATTCCTTGGGTAGTTTGTAAGACATGAGTCTACTGATGCGAGCCTGATATTTGTGTGCTATTGGTCAAGAATACTTATGCCCACCGTCTAAAGATTGTGCACATGCATTGCAAAATACTTTATTCCTTTCCACATGTCTATTCTTACTTTAAAAAGGAGCATTTAATTTACTGCATATCACTACAACAAATAAAATTTGTTATATTTGGTGATATTTAGATTTATAGTTTATAATCTAATAGCTTACCCAGAATGAGGGATGATGAATAGAGCTACCTGTGTTGTTGTATCGTTGGCTATTTCATCAATTTATTATACTTGTAAAGAAATGCATTCACTAACCAGCAATGGATGTGTCTTGCTTCATGGTAATTTACAACTAGGTCCCTGAATGTTCAATCTCAAAATCCATTGTAGAAATGTTATACCAAGGGATTGCCAAATGTCATGGCCAATGTGTTACGGAGAATAAGGACATTTCAGTAATGGCACCAGTGGGACTCCTCTTCAGGCTCTCTCCCTCTGAAGACACTAATCATAGACTTCCAAGACAAAATTTGACAGTCAATGGATATGTGTTCAAGTCCATAATTTATTATATGTATTTTGTAACATAAACGTGCAAAAAAATCATCTGCAGGATAAAATCACCAGCTCCTCATATTTATCTATCTTCTGTTTTCTCATTCTCTGTCTGAAACACACACAGTGTGTATATATATATAAAACACAATTTATGTACACACACAGTGTATATGCACATAAATAAATAAAATCACGCTTTGTTTTAATGCTCCTGTTTCACTCAATGCTCACTACACTTCATCTGATTGCCTGATCTGTGCTATATGACAATATCCGATGATCAGATCCATCGTCTTCTTCCTCTGGCTTCTGGAACACTTACAAACAACTTAACAACTCTTTACTTCCAAGACAGGATAAAAGCTACAGTGCCGCTCTCCAGCCACCTATGCTGATTACTTTTCTTTAGTACTAATTTATAGGCACTTTAAGACTTATGAGGAAAATCCTTCTATTTGACACAGTTGATAGAAACCCCTGGGTTAGAGGGACAGGGTGACAGAGGGACCACTCTCAAAGCTGGATCTGCCACCATCAGAGGAGCAAACCTGAGGGAGTGTAGCACCTCCAGAAGGGCATTTCACTGACAAAGGTTCGGCCTATCAGATGCAACACTAAACTTTGGTCCTGTTGTTTACTGAGGTGTAAATTAAAGATTCCACTGTTCTACTTAAAAATAAAGGAGTACCCTTATTCAGTCCCAATCAAATTAACCACACTTTTGCTTCATGAATGTCTGTAATATTTTGATAAGCATACAAATCTATCTAAGCAGTAATTTATTCTCCATTGACAATGGAAACTGAAACACAGCATGTGGTTCTCCTTCTCTTCCTAACCTTTAGCCCACATTCCCAGGTCAATAAATACTGGAAAACTTTAGGCCGAGAATATTCGCTTGATGTTGGTGTAACTGAAACATCAAGAATAAACACTAGTTTATACAGCACATAACATGGAGAGGTGTCCCTCTGCAATTCATCAGCTGCCTTCCAGAAGAGGGCACAGCCAGTCCTGTGTTTTCCCATGGAATGCTAAAGGGTTTACTGGCAACCAACAAGTTCATTAAAACTCTCCAACTGTTCACAATGAATCGATACAGAGATAAATCAGAGTTACACAGGATTCTGCAGATGCTGGAATTCTCAAGCAACACACGCAAAATGCTGGAGGAACTCAGCAAGTCAGGAAGCATCTGTGATGGGAAATAAATAGTCTGATGCCGAGGCCCTTTATCAAGACTGGAAAAGAAAGGGAACAGCTTGCATTGCTCCCTCTCTCCCAACCTTCTTATTCTGGCTTCTATCCCTTTCCTTTCCAGTCCTGATGAAGTGTCTCACTCAAAACATCAATAGTTTACTTCCCTCCAGCTGAGTTCCTCCAGCATTTTGTGTGTGTTGCTTATTGCTTGCTTCACCTCATTCCAGGTGTGTTTAGAGACAACGGAAGGGAATTGAGCTTGGAAACTGCTGAGAGTAACAGTTGTCTTGAGCACAAGGTTTAATACATGCATAGGAGCACTATAGCCACAAAGAGCTCGGAGCAAAACGTGACTAGATCCTTAAGAGGGTTTCACATTGACTACAACAAATCAAGATTCACTTCCAGTCTCACTCTGGAGTTGCACTGAGACTTAATCACATACGAACTTGTCAACTGGTTCCCCTTAATTCTAAAGGACTGCAGCCTGAGTGAACATTCAGAATCTCACATCTCCCACTCTTCAGCACCATCACAACTGACAAAGGATGGACAGTTTTCATAAGAAAACTGATGAGAATTTAGGCTTTATGTCATACATAGACAAGAGACAGAACCAGTTTGTCATTCTGTTAAATTGCCAAGCAGAACACCAGGAAAGTTGATGAAGGGAAGGGAGTGGGCTTTGTCATTATGCCCTTTAAGCAAGGCTTTTGACAAAGTCCTACATGGAAGGCTGGTCCAGAAGGTTCTGTCACTTGGCCTTCAGGATGAGGTCATAAATTGGATCAAATGTCAACCTAGAGGGAGAAGGCAAAGAGTGCTAGTAGATGGCTGCCTCTCTGACTGGAGTTCTGTGACTAATAGTCTGCCACAGGGATCGGTACAGGGATCATTGTAGTTTGTCATCTAAGTTAATAATTTGGTTGATAATGTGGTAAACTGCAGATAACACCAAGACTGAAAGCACAGTGCACTGTGAAGAAGGCAATCAAAGCTTCCAGCCAGATCTGGATGAGCTGGAAAATGGCCTGAAAAATTGTAGATGGAATTTAATGCAGACTAATGTGAGATGTTGAAACTTGGGAGGACAAACCAGGGTAGGACTTACACAGTGAATGGCACAGCACTGAAAAGTGTGTCTGGAGGAAAAGCATTAATAAGCTACATGACTAGGGACAATGGAGACTGCAAAGCAAAGACCCTTGTTGCAAATAGAGAACAATACGTGCTAACTCTTGCAAGATAGGGTATGAGTCTAATCTGCTGTGACCACAGAAACAGAAACTAATGTGCTGAGCTCTGCAAGATAGTTTAACTTGTAACTGTTCCTTTCATTCTAAGTTTTTTAGTGAATGGTAACATAACCTCCCTCTGCAATTGGATCCTCAACTTCCTAACCAGAAGACCACAATTTGTGCGGATTGGTGATAACATATCCTCCTCGCTGACGATCAACACTGGCACACCTCAGGGGTGTGTGCTTAGCCCAATGCTCTACTTTCTATATACCCATGACTATGTGGCTAGGCACAGCTCAGATACCATCTATAAATTTGCTGATGATACAACCATTGTTGGTAGAATCTCAGGTGGAGACAAGAGGGCGTACAGGAGTGAGATATGCCAACTAGTGGAGTGGTGCTACAGCAACAACCTGGCACTCAATGTCAGTAAGACGAAAGAGCTGATTGTGGACTTCAGGAAGGGTAACACGAAGGTACACATATCAATCCTCATAGAGGGATCAGAAGTGAAGAGAGTGAGCAGTTACTGTCATGGTCCAGTCCGTGAAGTCCGTATTCCGGTTCACGGTCCGGTCCATCGACCCTTGCTCCAGGTTTTCCTGTCTGCCCTGAATCTGTTCTTGTTGAGCTCTAATTGAGTCAGCTGATGCTTGTTGGGGCTGGCTGCATAAATACCTTCAGAGACCAGGGTGTGGCTGCTGGATTGTTCTTGTCCTACTTCTTGTATCCCTTCCTCTGCCTCCTGTTTCCTCGCCTGGTCTTGCTGGTAACTCTTGCCTCATCTCGCCTTCAGTCTTGTCCTGGAGCCACCCCGTACCTAGCTCCATTCCTGTCCCTTGCCTCGCCGGGTAAACCAGGCTGTCTTGCCGTTACCTGCAGTTGGTTCTGTCCCTTCCTGTCCCTTGCCTCCGTCGGGTAAGCCAGGCTGTCTTGCCATTACCTACGATTGGTTCTGTCCCTTCCTGTCCCATGCTTCCGTCGGGTGGTGATCCACACCCTGCCCAGGAGTACCGCGCCCTGCCCAGGAGGACCCTGCCTAGCCTCAAGCCTGAAGACTCCAGCCTCCTGCCTAGCCTCAAGCCTGAAGACTCCAGCCTCCTGCCTCCTGCCAAGCCTTACCTCAAGTCTCTAGCCTCTAGCCTCAAGCCTGAAGACTCCAGCCTTGTCCTGCCTGCCAGCCAAGCCTCATCCTTGCCTAGTTCTGGGGTGCGAGCCAGAGGCAAGACTCAGGTACTGGGTCCTTGTCCAGTCTCTGGCTCGGAGTCCAAGCCCAGGCTCGTAGCTCTCTTGTCCAGTCCTGTTCCGGGTTCCCGGTTTTCGCGTCCATGTCCTTGCCCTCAGCCTGTATCCTAGTCCTGTCCCTAGTACTTCAGTGTCTGTGTCTTGCACTTGGGTCCGTTCCCAGCCACCACATGACAGTTTCAAGTTCCTGGGTGTCAAGATCTCTGAGGATCTAACCTGGTCCCAACATATCGATGTAGTTATAAAGAAAGCAGGACGGCAGTTATACTTCATTAGGAGTTTGAAGAGATTTGGCATGTTAACAAGTGCACTCAAAAACTTCTGTAGATGTGCTGTGGAGAGCATTCTGACAGACTGCATCGCTGTCTGCTGTCTGGAATCGGGGGGGAGGGTGCTACTGCACAGGACCAAAAGAAGCTGCAGAAGATTGTAAATCTAATCAGCTCCATCTTGTGCACTAGTCTACAAAGTACCCAGGACATCTTTAAGGAGCGGTGTCTCAGAAAGGCAGTATCCATTATTAAGTACATCCAGCACCCAGGGCATGCTTTTCTCTCACTGTTACCATCAGGTAGGAGGTACAGAAGCCTTAAGGCACATACTCAGCGATTCAGGAACAGCTTCTTCTCTTCTGCCAATCCAATTCCTAAATGGATATTGAACCCGTGAACACTACCTCACTTTTTTTTAATATACAGTATTTCTGATTTTTGTTCATTTTTAATCTATACAATATATGTATACTGTAATTGATTGATGGATTTTTCCTCTTCTACATCATGTTTTGTATTGAATTGCTGCTGCTAAGCTAACAAATTTCACATCACATGCTGGTGATAATAAACCTGATTCTGATTCTGTTAGTGTGGTAATATTTCTATACAATGATTGGATATATTATAATAAGTCAGCTGTTACTATGCTGAACTGTATAAAAGGACGCTATTGTAACAGGAGAGCACAGTCAGGTGCTGGTGGAGACCAGCTCTCTCTCTCTCCTTGGTACAGAGTAGAATATAGGTCCCAAAATGAGACTCTGGAGTCGAGCATTCTTTTCACTTGACTGAGGTCAAATTTCCAGGACAATCTGGCGTAGTCACGCAGGATCTAAGCATAACGGGATCCCAACAGGGGACAGCTGGGGAAAACCTCAGTGGAAGAGGAAAGCGATTGGGGCAGCTATCCTAATGGGCACAAGAAAGCTGTGACTCTTGTGCCTTGGGGCAGTCCCAGCTACTCCAACGATAATAGGGAGAGCCAGACTTTGTTGAACTGCACGTGGCCACAGGAAGCTCAAGTATGTAAATTATGGAATCTGAACAGGCAAAATCAAACATGGGTGCAGACAATGGCCCTTATCTCAGCAATAGGGGTGCCATGGAGAACCGGTGGTACAGGCAGCAGCTATCAGACTACCCAGGAGTATGAGAGAAGAGCCCATGATGGTTGTAAAAACAGGAGAGAGTGAGGTGGCTTGTCTGATTGATACCAGTGCTACTCTGCCTGCTGTGCCCCCTCCGCAGGCATGCAAGCTAATGGGCAGTTGACTAACACCATCGAGATAGCCGGACCCCGATGATGGAACCTTTATTGACCCCTACCTCGCTAACAATAGATAACACGGATGTTGCTGATACTCATATAAGTTCTAATGACAAGCCCCCTCCCCTTGTTAGGCAGACAGACTCTCTGTAAGTTAGGTGCGACCTTGTACTGTTGACCTGATGGCATTTACATGGACGTCCCGCAAATTCGTGTCCCACAGATGTTAAAGCTCACTAGAGGAGTGGGTGATTGTCATGATACTCCCGTACTGTACCGCTGACAAGTGGCTTGCAACCTTTATTCCCCGCTCGTGCAACAACTATGCACAGCCCTGGGGGATTCCTCTGGCTTGCAAAGACAGTATTTGCAATAGCTCCTGGAAACCAGCTGGGAAAGCAGGGTGTTTCACTGCACTGCTTTCTACGGGCAGAGCGCAGATCCCACCTACGATGAGCAGGCAGCCCCTTATATCGGAGGCACGGAGACCTCGAGAACTGGGTCGTTATATCGGAGGCACGGAGACCTCGAGAACTGGGCTCGTTATATCGGAGGCACGGAGACCTCGAGAACTGGGCTCGTTATATTGAAGGCACGGAGACCTCGAGAACTGGGCTCGTTATATCGGAGGCATGGAGACCTCAAGAACTGGGCCCCTTATATCAGAGGCACAGAGACCTCGAGAACTGGGCTCGTTATATTGGAGGGACGGAGACCTTGCGAACTGGGGTCCTTCTGTACTTCGGCCCGAAGGGCTGGGAGTAGCAGTAGAACTAAACGACCAACAGCGAGACTGATGGAGAACAGAGGGACTCTCTCACAGGGGCCCTTCAGCCCCTCACCTCACTGTAGTCGGAAGCCCCCACCCCCCGCTAAACCAAAGCACATTGGACCTGTGGTGCACCGTCTATCATAAATTTCTCATCAAGCTCATGCAATCTCTGTTCTAATCCCAGGCACGGCTACGGTCACCATCAAATTCTTTGACAGGCAGACAGGAAGGATTACTGTAAAACCTATAACGTTAAAGGCATTATTTCAGCGACAGTGCCTGCCCCAGCCAGGGCTCCTGCTTCACCCGAAAACTCTTGCTGGCATTAACACAGGACTGTGGGCCCAACACAGGAACCATGTCGGCATGGTGCGCACAGCACCAGGACATCGGGTGACCCTCAAGAAGGGATCCCTCTTGCCCTGCGTGAAACAATATCGCCTGACAGCTCAGGCAGAAGAAGACATCGCACCTGTGATTCAGTCCCTCCTGCAACAGGGGGTGCTGGTTAAGACACAAAGTCCCTGCAACACCCCCATCCTTCCGATTCCAAAACCAGGAAGGAAGAATGAATGGCGATTCATGCAGGACCTAAGAGCAGTAAATGAGATTGTTACCTCATTGCCCCACTGGTCCCCAAAACCAACATCACCCTCACCTCTATACCCGCCTCTGCCAGTACCTTCACCGTCATAGACCTATGTTCAGCGTTTTTCTCTATACCTCTACATGCTGACAGCCAGTATTTTTTCACTTTGACCTACATGAACCAGCAGTATTCTTGCACCTGATTGCATAAGGATACACGGACAGCCCAGCAGTGTGTGCGGTGGCCGTAAAGTATGACCTGGATGAGAGCCCCTTGTCTGATCATTCCACCCTTATCCAACATGCTGAGGATATCCTGACAACTTCGGACACGGACCCTCACTGCCTAGCTGATACGATAAGGGGTTACAGCATCTGGCTGACAGGGGACACTGGGTTTCCCTGGAAAAGCTGCAATGTTGCCAGGCCACCGTGCAGTACCTCGGGTTCGAGCCGACGGAAGGAACGAGAGGACTTGGAAAAGACCGTATATTGGCAGTCCAGCAGATCCCAATACCAAAGACAAAGAAGGAAACTCTTTCCTTCCTGGGAATGGTTGGTTACTGTCGACAGTGGATACTGGAGTATAGGGAAATGGATGCTGTAATCTGGATGACCACCCTGCAGGACCAGCCATCAACTGTGCAGTTACTGACGAAAGGGGTCGGGCCTTCACAGCCCTAAAAGAAGCCTTTCGTGAGGCGCCAGCCCTGGGCCTACCTGACTATGAGAAGCCTTCCCTGCTGTACATTAACAAGAAGCAAGGATTGGCTACCGGAGTGCTGTGCCAAAAATATGGGGGTGGCAAGCAACCAGTGGCCTATTACTCCGCCTCCCTACCTGATGTAGTAAAGAGGATGCCCTCCTGCCTGCGAGCGGTGGTAGCTGCAGTGTGATCGCTAAAAAATCTATCCCCGTAGTGCTTGATCACCCCTGCACTGTGTTGGCACCCCATGCAGTGACCCTGGTTCTCAATTCTGCCGCCTCCCAGCATTTTACTGCCTCCCACAGGACTGCTATGAGGTAATCCTCGTTGCGATCTCACTATACCTACCAATGGTTGCCTGCCGTAAACCCTGTGACTTTTGTGCCACCAGCTCCAGCTCAACAACTAGATGAAGATCATGAATGTGTGGCCGCTGTACAAGCTACGACCTCCCCGAGACCTGACCTCCGCAGAGAACCATTGGATAACCCAGACCTTATCCTGCACACCAATGGCTCTTCCCTCCTATTGGCCGGATACCATGTTGTGACGCCCCATGAGGTTGTAGAAGCTTATGCCCTGCCAACCGGAACATCCGCACAGGCAGCTGAACTTTTCGGCCTCACTTAGGCACGTGTATTAGATTCGGGTAAGACTGCGATCATTTACACTGATTCCCGCTATGCCTTTGGAGTAGCCCATGATTTTGGACAGCTGTGGAAGAACAGAGGATTAATTACCTCCTCCAGAAAACCTATTAAACATTCAACTGGTTATTAACTTGTTAGAGGCCATCCAGTTGCCGCAGGCCTTACCCATAATTAAATGTGAGGCACGTACCTCAGCGAGTACGAGGTCTCCAAAGGGAATTACTTTGCTGACACAACAGCAAAGCAGGTGGTGCTCCAGCAGCAGCTGATATTACAGGCCCCCGATGATACTGGAGAGAGTAGCTTCGATCTGGAGTGATGAAAAAACCGTAAAATATGCACAGGAGATGTCAGGAGGTGGAAAAGCTACATAGCCAAGTGATGGACGCCCAGATTCCCCTGACCAAGGGAAATGTGCATCCCTTCAAACCAGGGGATTGGGTAAGTGTTCGAGCTATGATAAGAGATTCTTTCTCTCCTAGGCGGAGAGAACCCTAGCAAGTTCTGTTGGTCACTTGGACTGCAGTGAAGGTAGCAGGAAAACCTGACTGGATACACGCCACTCAGTGCAAATGGCACTACAAAAAAGGAGAGGAACAATAGACTTGAGTGAGTAGCACCTTTTCAGCTGCCGAGTAGAGTGAAAGGAGCCACACCATCACTAATCTTGCAGACCACATAAAGAAATCAGTGACTAAAATAAAACAGGTGGGTGGGCAGTTCCACAACTATAACCCACCTGGGGAGAACGGTGGCCACCTGGAATTTGGCAGGGGATAATATTTGTAATTGTGGTAATTTGTGTACTGGCCATGAGATTCCTCTGTGCCCTACTACCCTCCGGAGGACAGGGCCCAATGACTCTAGCCCCATGTATGTACGAAGACCATCTAGAAGGCCTGGAACCTCTAGGGAGGGAGAGGAGGAAGAGGATAGTAGTGATAGCTATGATGATGAAGAATGTCTGAAAATGCACCCCCTTTCCTGAGGGTTATGAGGCCCCCTTCCCTGAGATAGACTCAATGAGAGAATATGACTGTGAATAGGGTAAACGATATGAGTGTTGATCTAGAAGATCAACAAGGAAGGATTTGTGAAAGGGTTAATAAGCTACATGTCTAGGGTCAAGGAGATGGCAAAGCAAAGACCCTTGTGTGCAAATAGGGAACAGCACGTGCTAACTCTTGCGAGATAAGGAATGAGTCTAATCTGCTGCGACCACAGAAACAGAAACTAATGTGCTGAGCTCTGCAAGATAGTTTAACTTGTGACTGCTCCTTTCCATATAACCATATAACAATTATAGCACGGAAACAGGCCATCTTGGCCCTTCTAGTCCATGCCGAACTCCTACTCTCACCTAGTCCCACCAACCTGCACTCAGTCCATAACCATCCATTGCTTTCCTGTCCATATAGCTGTCCAATTTAACTTTAAACGACAGCATTGAACCTGCCTCAACCACTTCTGCTGGAAGCTCGTTCCACACAGCTATCACTCTCTGAGTAAAGAAGTTCCCCCTCATGTTACCCCTAAACTTTTGTCCTTTAACTCTTAACTCATGTCCTCTTGATTGAATCTCCCCCACTCTCAATGGAAAAAGCCTATCCACGTCAACTCTATCTATCCCCCTCATAATTTTAAATACCTCTATCAAGTCCCCCCTCAACCTTCTACATTCCAAAGAATAAAGACCCAACTTATTCAACCTTTCTCTGTAACTTAGGTGATGAAACCCAGGTAACATTCTAGTAAATCTTCTCTGTACTCTCTCTATTTTGTTGACATCTTTCAGAATGGCAGCGGTGACTAGTGGGGTACCGCAAGGCTCAGTGCTGGGACCCCAGTTGTTTACAATATATATTAATGACTTGGATGAGGGAATTAAATGCAGCATCTCCAAGTTTGCGGATGACACAAAACTGGGTGGCAGTGTTAGCTGTGAGGAGGATGCTAAGAGGATGCAGGGTGACTTGGATAGGTTGGGTGAGTGGGCAAGTTCATGGCAGATGCAATTTAATGTGGATAAATGTGAAGTTATCCACTTTGGTGGCAAAAATAGGAAAATAGATTATTATCTGAATGGTGGCCGATTAGGAAAAGGGGAGGTGCAACGAGACCTGGGTGTCATTATACACCAGTCATTGAAAGTGGGCATGCAGGTACAGCAGGCGGTGAAAAAGGCGAATGGTGTGCTGGCATTTATAGCGAGAGGATTTGAGTACAGGAGCAGGGAGGTACTACTGCAGTTGTACAAGGCCTTGGTGAGACCACACCTGGAGTATTGTGTGCAGTTTTGGTCCCCTAATCTGAGGAAAGACATCCTTGCCATAGAGGGAGTACAAAGAAGGTTCACCAGATTGATTCCTGGGGTGGCAGGACTTTCATATGAAGAAAGACTGGATGAACTGGGCTTGTACTCGTTGGAATTTAGAAGATTGAGGGGGGATCTGATTGAAACGTATAAGATCCTAAAGGGATTGGACAGGCTAGATGCAGGAAGATTATTCCCGATGTTGGGGAAGTCCAGAACGAGGGGCCACAATTTGAGGATAGAGGGGAAGCCTTTTAGGACCGAGATTAGGAAAAACTTCTTCACACAGAGAGTGGTGAATCTGTGGAATTCTCTGCCACAGGAAACAGTTGAGGCCAGTTCATTGGCTATATTTAAGAGGGAGTTAGATATGGCCCTTGTGGCTATGGGGGTCAGGGGGTATGGAGGGAAGGCTGGGGCGGGGTTCTGAGTTGGATGATCAGCCATGATCATAATGAATGGCGGTGCAGGCCCGAAGGGCCAAATGGCCTACTCCTGCACCTATTTTCTATGTTTCTATGTTTCCTATAATTCGGTGACCAAAACTGTACACAATACTCCAAAATTGGCCTCACCAATGCCTTGTACAATTTCAACATTACATCCCATCTCCTATACTCAATGCTCTGATTTATAAAGGCCAGCATACAAAAAGCTTTCTTCACCACCCTATCCACATGAGATTCCAACTTCAGGGAACTATGCACCATTATTCCTAAATCCCTCTGTTCTACTGCATTCTTCAATGCCCTGCCATTTACCATGTGTGTCCTATTTTGATTAGTCCTACCAAAATGTAGCACCTCACATTTATCAGCATTAAACTCCATCTGCCATCTTTCAGCCCACTCTTCTAACTGGCCTAAATCTCTCTGCAAGCTTTGAAAACCTACTTCATTATCCACAACTCCACCTATCTTAGTATCATCTGCATACTTACTAATCCAATTTACCATCCCATCATCCAGATCATTAACGTTTATGACAAACAACATTGGACCCAGTACAGATCTCTGAGGCACACCACTAGTCACTGGCCTCCAATCTGACAAACAGTTATCCATCACTACTTTCTGGCGTCTCCCATCCAGCCACTGTTGAATCCATTTTACTACTTCAATATTAATACCCGACGATTGAACCTTCCTAACTAACTTTCCATGTGGAACCTTGTCAAAGACCTTACTGAAGTCCATATTGACAACATCCACCGCTTTACCCTCGTCAACTTTCCTAGTAACCTCTTCAAAAAATTCAATAAGATTTGTCAAACATGACCTTCCACGCACAAATCCATGTTGACTGTTCCTAATCAGACCCTGTCTATCCAGATAATTATATATACCATCTCTAAGAATACTTTCCATCAATTTACCCACCACAGACGTCAAACTCACAGGCCGATAATTGTTAAGTTTACTCTTAGAACCCTTTTTAAACAATGGAACAACATGAGCAATATGCCAATCCTCTGGCACCATCCCTGTTTCTAATGACATTTGAAATATTTCTGTTAGAGCCCCTGCTATTTCCACAATAACTTCCCTCAAGGTCCGAGGGAATATCCTGTTAGGACCCGGAGACTTATCCACTTTTATATTCCTTAAAAGCGCCAGTACTTCCTCTTCTTTAATCATCATAGTTTCCATAACTTCCCTACCTGTTTCCCTCTAAGTTTCACTCTGTATTTTTTTTAGCGAATGGTAATGTACTGTTAGTGTGGTAATATTTCTATACAATGATTGGATATATT
Source organism: Mobula birostris (assembly GCF_030028105.1). Classification (NCBI taxonomy): domain Eukaryota; kingdom Metazoa; phylum Chordata; class Chondrichthyes; order Myliobatiformes; family Myliobatidae; genus Mobula; species Mobula birostris. The sequence goes on from NC_092387.1 coordinate 43,422,935, forward strand.
ATAATAAGTCTGCTGTTACTGTGCTGAACTGTATAAAAGGACGCTATTGTAACAGGAGAGCAGAGTCAGGTGCTGGTGGAGACCAGCTCTCTCTCTCCTTGGTACCAAGAAAAATATAGGTCCCAAAACGAAACTCCGGAGTCGAGCATTCTTTTCACCTGACTAAGGTCAAATTTCCACAACAGTCTGGTAGAACAAGGGGACCTGAGAATACAAATCCATAATTCTTGAAAGTGGTATCACAGATAGATGGGATCTCAAAGAGAGTTTTTGGCATAGAGGCCTTCATAAATCAAAGTCCAACATTCAAAGTTCGAAGTAAATTTATTATCAAAAGTACATACAGTATATGTCACTGTGATTCATTTTCTTGAGGGCATACACAGTAAATATAAGAATCAATGAAAAATCACATCCAATAGAACAGGCAAATGACCAATGTGTAAAAGGCAACAAGCTGCAAATGCAAAAAAAGGGAAAAAAGAAATAATAATAATAATAAATAAATAAGCTGTCAAGATTGAGAACATGAGCTGAAGAGCCCTTGAGAGTGAGCCAATAGGTTGTGGGAACAGTTCAGATTTGGGGCGGGTGAAGTTACCCCCTCTGGTTCAAGAGCCTGATGGTTGAGGGGTAATAACGGTTCCTGAACCTGGTGGTGTGGGTCCTGAAGCTCCTGTACCTTCTACCTGATGGCAGTAACAGGAGGAGATCATGGTGGGCTTGGATGGTGGGGGTCCTTGATGAAGGATGCTTCTTTCTTGTGACAGCACTTTGTGCAGACTCCTCCAATGGTGGGGCGGGACGGGGAGTGGTGGGTGGTAGTTTACCTGTGACAGACTGGGCTGCATCCATTACTTTTTGTAGGCTTTTCCACTCAAGGGCATTGGTGTTTCCATACCAGGCCATAATGCATCCAGTCAATATACTCTCCACCATACACCTGTAGAAGTTTGTCAAAGTTTTAGACAACATGTCAAATTTTCACAGACTTCTAAGAAAGTAGAGGCACTACCATGCCTTCCTCATAATGGCTGAACCTAGACCACGTCCTGTGAAATTAGGCATTCCTAATCATAATATAGCAGTGGTTGCAACACACATCAAAGTTGCTGGTGAACGCAGCAGGACAGGCAGCATCTGTAGGAAGAGGTGCAGTCGACGTTTCAGGCCGAGACCCTTCGTCAGGACTAACTGAAGGAAGAGTGAGTAAGGGATTTGAAAGTTGGAGGGGGAGGGGGAGATCCAAAATGATAGGAGAAGACAGGAGGGGGAGGGATAGAGCCAAGAGCTGGACAGGTGATTGGCAAAAGGGGATACGAGAGGATCATGGGACAGGAGGTCCAGGAAGAAAGACAAGGGGGGGAGGGTACCCAGAGGATGGGCAAGGGGTATATTCAGAGGGACAGAGGGACAGAGGGAGAAGAAGGAGAGTGAGAGAAAGAATGTGTGCATAAAAATAAGTAACAGATGGGGTACGAGGGGGAGGTGGGGCCTTAGCGGAAGTTAGAGAAGTCGATGTTCATGCCATCAGTTTGGAGGCTACCCAGACGGAATATAAGGTGTTGTTCCTCCAACCTGAGTGTGGCCTCATCTCTACAGTAGAGGAGGCCGTGGATAGACATGTCAGAATGGGAATGGGATGTGGAATTAAAATGTGTGGCCACTGGGAGATCCTGCTTTCTCTGGCGGACAGAGCTTAAGTGTTCAGCAAAGCGGTCTCCCAGTCTGCGTCGGGTCTCGCCAATATATAAAAGGCCACATCGGGAGCACCGGACGCAGTATATCACCCCAGTCGACTCACAGGTGAAGTGTTGCCTCACCTGGAAGGACTGTTTGGGGCCCTGAATGGTGGTAAGGGAGGAAGTGTAAGGGCATGTGTAGCACTTGTTCCGCTTACACGGATAAGTGCCAGGAGGGAGATCAGTGGGGAGGGATGGGGGGGACGAATGGACAAGGGAGTTGCGTAGGGAGCGATCCCTGCGGAATGCAGAGGGGGGGGGGGAGGGAAAGATGTGCTTAGTGGTGGGATCCCGTTGGAGGTGGCGGAAGTTACGGAGAATAATATGTTGGACCCGGAGGCTGGTGGGGTGGTAAGTGAGGACCAGGGGAACCCTATTCCTAGTGGGGTGGCGGGAGGATGGAGTGAGAGCAGATGTATGTGAAATGGGGGAGATGCGTTTAAGAGCAGAGTTGATAGTGGAGGAAAGGAAGCCCCTTTCTTTAAAAAAGGAAGACATCTCCCTCGTCCTAGAATGAAAAGCCTCATCCTAAGAGCAGATGCGGCGGAGACGGAGGAATTGTGAGAAGGGGATGGCATTTTTGCAAGAGACAGAGTGAGAAGAGGAATACTGTAGAGATGAGGCCACACTCAGGTTGGAGGAACAACACCTTATATTCCGTCTGGGTAGCCTCCAACCTGATGGCATGAACATCGACTTCTCTAACTTCCGCTGAGGCCCCACCTCCCACTTGTACCCCATCTGTTACTTATTTTTATACACACATTCCTTCTCTCACTCTCCTTCTTCTCCCTCTGTCCCTCTGAATATACCCCTTGCCCATCCTCTGGGTACCCCCCCCTCCTTGTCTTTCTTCCCGGACCTCCTGTCCCATGATCCTCTCGTATTCCTTTTGCCTATCACCTGTCCAGCTCTTGGCTCCATCCTTCCCCCTCCTGTCTTCTCTTATCATTTTGGATCTCCCCCTCCCCCTCCAACTTTCAAATCCCTTACTCACTCTTCCTTCAGTTAGTCCTGACGAAGGGTCTCGGCCTGAAACGTCGTCTGCACCTCTTCCTAGAGATGCTGCCTGGCCTGCTGCGTTCACCAGCAACTTTGATGTGTGTTGCTTGAATTTCCAGCATCTGCAGAATTCCTGTTGTTTATAGCAGTGGTTGAGTGTGTTGGCCCCCCTGCTGCTGCAGGTGTTATGTTGATGATAATTAGGCCGTGAGTTCTTCAAACAATCCAATTTAAAGTCGCTGACAAGGATTTGAAATCAGAGTATTGAGTACAGGAGTTGAGATATTACGTTGAAGTTGTGTAAAACATTGGTGAGCCCTAATTTGGAGTATTCTGTGCAGTTCTGGTCATCTACATTTGGGAAAGATATCAATAAGATTGAAGTAGTACAGAGAAAATTTACAAGAACGTAGCTGGGTCTTGAGCACCTGAGTTATAGGAAAAAATTGAATAGTTTGGGACTTTATTTCCTGGAATGAGGGGAGATTTGATTGAGGTATACATAATTATTAGATGTATAAATAGGGTAAGTAAATGCAAGCAGACTTTTTCCGCCACTGAGGTTAGGTAAGGCAGGAACTAGAGGTCATAGGTTAAGGGTGAAAGGTGAAATACCTAAGAGGACCATGGGGTGGGAGGGACTTCATCACTCAGAGAGTGGTACAAGTGTGAAATGAGCTGCCAGTAGAAGTGGTGGATCTGGGTTTAATTTCATCATTTAAGGTAAGTTTGGATAAGTACATGGATGGAAGGGACATGGAGGGCTATGGTCCTAGTGTGGGTCAATGGGATTAGGCAGAGTAACAGTTCGCCACTGACTAGATGGGCCGAAGGGGCTGTTCTGTGTTGTAGAGAAAAGAAAAAAAGACACAGATGATAATCTGTGATCTAAATCTATGCATGCACTTTTCCTCTTATCCCCGATACCTTTGATTATCATATATATATTAATTTCAGATCTGAAATCATTAGCTATTTGCAGAAGAAGTTTCTAAGTTTCTGCATGGAGAAGTGTTTTCTAATTTTATTATCGAAAGGCATCATCTTTAATTTTTTGGCTGGACCTTCCATTTCTTGACTCCCCATAAAACTCGTCTCCTCTTCTGTGTACCATCTCTAAGACAAAGCCACTTCTGATTTGAGGTAATAAGAAAGACTCACAATACCTGAGATGTGTAGGTTATATAGTTGTAGTATAACTCTAGTAGAGCAGTGTAAAAGCCAGGTTAGCCATTATGCCACTGACATTCAAAGTCGGCATCAAGCCAGAAGAGAGAGATCCCCCAGGCAAGTATCAGCACAATGCTGAGCAAGTTCCCAGGCAAGATAAGTTCAGTGCCAAGAGATGTTCCCAGACCAGCATCATTAACTGATGTGATTGGTCAAATTTGGCATGTGGCAGATAACCATACTTACACTGCATTTTTTAAAGTCCCATGCAAGACATTATAATGATCTTTTTGCATGGTCCCTTGTGTCTCTTTGGACCATCACTGTCTCAAACTTTTCTGCCTATTCTGATCTATTTAATGAACGGTTTTATCTTTACCTTTACTGAAGTCCAATTGCCAGTTTTGCACTCTTGCTCAGTCCTTTAACATCCCTTTGTAAGTTAATATTTCCATCTACACTGTATCAATTGGCAGGCTTGGACACCTGGCTTTCTATTCCATTATCTAAGTCACCTAGGACCAGGACTACTCCAGCATGCTTATTATATAATATAGTATGCAGGTGCAACAGAGATCCATACATGGTCCTACTGATCACATCTTGCCAATTTGCCACCTGCTTAACATTATTTTTCTGCCTCTTGCCACTCTGGCCAGTGTCTTTGCCAGGATAATAGCTTGCTTTCTGTTCCATGAGCCTCCATTTTAGCTAACACTCCCTCCTGAGAAACTTCATCCAGCACCTTCTGGAGATCCATATAAACCACATGTATGGTGTTCACTTGTCTTTTAGGTGATCACCTATTTAAACATTGAACCAGATTCAACAGACTGATACTATTTGATAATGAAACGCTTCAAAGTTTCCATTCTCAATTAACTATAGATGCTAGAAATTCCTTAATATCTGATGTTAGGCCAAACGTTTTTTAAAATCCTTTAGTTTCCCTTAAACAGAAGAGAGTCCTGCACATTTTTTCACCAAGAGGAACAGTCCTGAATTGAAAGAATATTGGAAGATTATAAACACAAGGAAATCTGCAGCTGCTGGAAATCCTGCATCAACATGCTGGAGGAACTCAGCTGGCTAGGCAGCATCTATGGAAAAGAGTAAACAGTCAACACTGCAGCCGAGACCCTTCTTCAGGACTGGAAAAGAAGATGAGAAACCTCTGGAAGAAGGTAGAAATACAAGGTGGGAGATGAAAGGTGAAATGTGGAGAGAAGGAGGGATGAAAATTATACTCGGGCTACCTTAACGGTCTTACCCTTTTCCTTTAATACTCTAGGAATTGCCTGGTCCTGGGGATTACTTGCTCTTCAGTGCAATTATGCGTTTTTTTTTTCAGGTTCCCTTAATATGGTGAGTCCTTAACCACATCTACTGTAATTTTTTATAATGAAGATAATCCTTCAACAATTTCCTAACTTCCCTTCACAACAGCAGCATTACCCTTTCCCCACAGGATTGGATAACGGTTACAGCATAGAAGAAATCCATCCAGGTTCATCGAGCGAAGATTGAAAAAGAGCCTAAAAGCACATACCACCAGCGTCAAGGACAGCATTTACTCTATTGTCATAAGACTATTGAATAGTTCCCTAGTACAATAAAATGGAATCTTGACCTTGCAATCGAGCTCATTATGTTCTTGCACTTTGTCTACCCGCATTGCAGTTTATCTGCAGCTGTTGCAGTTTATTCTGCATTCTGTTATTATTTTGCCTTGTTCTACCTCAATACACTGTGTAATGATTTGCCATGTATGAACAGTATACAAGACAAGATATTTCATGGTACACATGATGATAATAAACCCATTCCAATTCAAATTCCAGTTCATGCCATTGTCCCACCCTTTTCTGGAGACTCAGTAAACTCTTTCCTTTTATAAACTTATCTAGCCCACGCCAGGACTCTAAATTGAATCTGTCTCTGCTACTCTTCCTGATTTCTGGACACCCTGAGCAGGGAAGTCATGTTAGAACTGCGTCTATCTCTGTTGGTGTCACAGCTGAAGAATGATGTACGCTCCTGATTATCACACAATGGAAAGTTATGATAGCACTGAAAACAGTGCTGAGGAGATTTTAGACATTGCCATGCCTATATGTAGTTAATGACTTTCATCAGAACGAGGAGGCTGAGGGAAGATTTGAGGAAAACATTTCATTAGGAAAGACCTAGAATGAATGAACAGGATTGTCTTTTCCTCCTGATCTTAGTGGCATAGACAAAATAATTGGGAGAAGAATTAGAGAGGAGATCTGGAATAAGTTTTGTTTACTGGATGAAGAGTGGGTGTTCAGAACATAGAACAAGAAATCTGCAGCATATTACAGGCCCTTCAGCCCACAGTGTTGTACCAACTGTGTAACCTACTCTAGAAACTGCCTAGAAATTCCCTATTGCATAGTCCTCTAGATTCCTAAGCTCCTCCTACCTATCTAAGAAAACCTATTGTATCTGCCTCTACCACCATCCCTGGCAGTGCATTCTACGCACCCACCACTCTGTGTGAAGAACTTACCTCTGATATCCCCCTGTACCTACTTCCAAGCACATTAAAACTATGCCCCTGGTGTTAGCCACTTCAGCCCTGGGAATAAACCTCCAGCTATTCACACAGTCAATCTTATACACCTCTATCAGATCACCTCTTATACTCCGTCGCTCCAAGGAGTAAAGACCAATTTCATTCAACCTATTCTCATAAGGTACGCTCTCCAATCCAGGCAACATACTTGTAAACCTCCTCTGCACTTTCTCTATAGTATCCATATCCTTCTTGTAGTGAGGTGACCAGAACTGAACACAGTATTCCAAGTGAAGTCTAACTAAGGTCTTATATAGCTGTAACATTACTACACCGCTCTTGAACTCAATCCCACGGTTGATGAAGGCTATCACACCATACGCCTTCTTAACAACACTATCAACTTACGCAGGAGCATTGAGTGCCCTATGGACATGGGCCCCAAGTTCTCTCTGATCCTTCACACTGCCAAGAGTCTTACCAGTAATATTAGATTCTGTCTTCACATTTGACCTACCAAAATGAACCACTTCACACTTATCTGGGTTGAAATGCACCTGCTCGCCAAGGCCTTCTCGTGGCCCCTTCTAGCTCTCCTAATTTTATTCATAAGCTCCTTCCAGGCAACATAGTGATTTTCTAAAGCTGTAGCAGTACCTAGTTTATTGAACCTATTGTAAGCTTCCTTTTTCTTCTTAACTAGATTTTCTACATCCTTTGTACACCACGGTTCTTTTACCCTACCATCCTTTCCCTGCCTCAATGGAACATACCTATGCAGAACGCCATGCAAACATTCCCTGAACATTTGCCACACTTCTGCCATGCATTTCCCTGAGAACATTTGCTCTCAAGTTTTTGCCTAATAGCACCATATTTCCCCCTACCCCAATTAAATGTTTTCCCAAATTGTCGATTCCTATCCCCCTCCAGCGCCGTTGTAAGAGAGATAGAGTCGTAAACCTTACCTCCAAAATGCTCTCCCACTGAGTGATCTGACACCTGAATGGGTTCATTTCCCAACACCAGACCAGGGACAGCCTCTCCTCTAGTTGGCTTATCTATATAATGCATCAGGAAACTTTCCTGAACACACCTAACAAACTTTACACCATCCAAAACTCCTTACTCTGAAATGCCAGTCAATATTAGGAAAGTTAAAATCATCCATCACAACAACCCTATTATTGTTGCACCATTCCAGAATCTGCCTCCCTATCTGATCCTTGATGTTGCTGTTACTATTGGGGGTACTATAAAAACACCCAGTAGAGTTATTGCCCCCTTCCTGTTGTTGACTTCCACCCACACAGACTCAGTAGACAATCCTTCCATGACTTCCTCCTTTTCTACAGCCGTGACACTATCCCTAATTATTAATGCCGTGCCCTGACCTCATTTGCCTCCTTCCCAGTCCTTTTTGAAACATCTAAAGCCTGGCACACTCAGCAGCCATTCCCGCCCCTGAGACATCCAAGTCTCAGTAATAGCCACAACATCATAGTTCCATGTATTGATCCACGCTCTAAGTTCATCCGCCTTGTTTACGATACTCCTTGCATCAAAATAGACACATCGCAAACCATCTGGCTGAGCGCTTCTTTGCTCTATCATCTGCCTATCTTTCACCACAAGCTCCCTACAAGCTGTCTCTACTTGTGCACCAACCGCCCTATCCTCTGCCTCTTCACTTCAATTCCCCCCCTGCAAACCTAGTTTAAACCCTCCCCAATAGCATTAGCAAACCCCCATCCCAGGATATTGATCCCCCTTCAGTTCAGATGAAACCTGTCCAACTTGTACAGGTCAACCCTTCCCCAAAAAGATTCCAATGATCCAAGAACTTGAAACCTTGTCCCTGCACCATCTCCTCAGCCACTCATTTGTCTGTGCTCTCTTCCTCTTCTGACATTCCCTAGCTCGTGGCACTGGGAATAATCAGAATTAAGAACCAAAGGGTAATGGAGGCAGAAACTCTCACTACAATTTTAAAGTTCCTGGATAATTACCTACAAAGCCTTAAACTTACCCCTCTATTGAAGGTGATAGGGTTGGGAAGTAAAATTAGGATAGTTTATTTTCTGCTGGGCTGGACACAATGAATGGAGAAGGCCTCCTTGTCAGCTGTCAATTTTTATAAGTCCAGAGTATGTATTGGACTTCTTTTGTTTGTTGAATTGGTATTTCTTGTAAATTACTTTATTTTTGTAGTTTTACTATCTGTTTGATACCATTTGTTGTTTCTTTCATCTCCTCTGCCTGGGTATGAGAGCAACACACACAAAGTGCCAGAGGAACTCAGCAGGCCAGGCAGCATCTATAGTAAAAAGTACAGTCGATGGTTCGGGTTGAAACCCTTCAGCAGGACTGGAGAAAAAAGGCTGAGGAGTAGATTTGAAAGGTAGGAGGAAGGAAGAGAGAAACGCCAGGAGATAGGTGAAACATGGAGGGGGAGGGATGAAGCAAAGAGCTAGGAAAGATTGGTGAAAGAGACAGGAGGCCATGAAAGAAAGAAGTAAGGGGTTGGGGGAGGAGCATCAGAGGGAGGTGGTGGACAGGCAAGGAGATAACATGAGAGAGGGACAAGGGGATGGGAAAAGGTGAAGTGGGGGGGGAGGAGTGTGGTTGAGGCATTACTGGAAGTTTGAGAAATTGATGTTCATGCCATCAGGTTGGAGGTTACCCAAACGGAATATAAGGTGTTGTTCCTCCAACATAGGTGTGGCCTTATTTATTATTATTAAAATCTGCAGATTTTCTCTTGTTTGTACCTAGATATGTGTTGGTTTTTCCCCTTCAGATTGACTTTACTTCCGTCCTTTTTCTCCTCGGCTATCCAAGGTAACCAGAGATCTTAATCTTCCATGTCACAGTAAGATCTATATTGAAATCTCTCACCACTTTTTGGTGACTTTGGCCATTCAGTGTCTGACTCAACACTTGTCTCATTGTCCATCTGTAAGCCCCTGCCCCTCTGCTGCTTCATTCTTTTGAAAACCAAAGTCCGAGTGAGATGAATAACAAAACGTTGGGGGGTGAATTTGATATAATTTTAGCGGAGCAGCTGACGTGTGATGACCTCATATTGCAGACAGGAAATGAAAGCTCTCAAATTTCTTCCCCAGCTGCTTTTGCTTGCTGAATGATAATTATATCCAAGTACACTGATATGTTTTTCACAATACTGTATGGACATTTCAAATATTCTGCAAAACTCAGATTTCAGAACAATAGAACCATCATTCACAGACATTCAAAATTCAGAAAATATGCTTTAATAAAACTATGTTCATCTAATAATTTCATGATTATAGTCAGGAAAAGTTTAAAAGAGTTTTGCAAGGTATTCTTTTTTTACATGGAGTGTGATAGGTCCCTGCATCATGCCTCCAGGGGAACTGGTAGAAGCAGATTCAATAGCAATGATTAAGAGGCCTTTAGACAGGCATGTAAGCAGGCAGGGACTGGAGAGCTGTGGACCTTGTGCAAGCAGACAGGATTAGTTTAGGTTGGCATAATGGTCAGAACAGACTGTGAGCCAAAGTATCTGTCCCTCTGCTGTACTCTTCTACATTCTATATTCCACATTTTACAGACAGATCAAATTTAAAAAAAACAATAACATATGTTTCGTTAACATAAGCTTTCTGATGAAGTAATAGTGAGGGCTGGTGAGGGGGAAGAACATTGGAGGTAGGAGCCAGAATAGACTGTGTATCCTACTGAGACTAGTCTGAGCTTTGGTCTCTGCTCCGCTTCCCTGCATGATTCCTTAATTCTCTATTGAACCTATTCATCCGCAGAAAAACATGACGACTTCATCATCGTCTCCGAGCTAAGGAATAGTTGTATTAAGTTTTGTAAAACATCGAGTGAATGTCTGAACAGTTCTAGATAACAATTTAACTGTTTCTGAACTTGCAGCATGTACAGCGTCTGTTTAAGGTAAACACTGTAGGTTTGTTAGTGTCTAATATTTACTGATAGCAGCTGGACTCTTTCTTAGACTCAGGCACCATTAACATGAGGATGTTGGCTCATAATTAAATATCTGTTGGTCACCTTGAGTGCTAGGTTGATGGGTTCTTTCTTAGTGTCTGTCAAGTTGGCTTGATGGACTCTTTTTTTGAATCAACGCTTAGTTCTTATATGTAATATTAATGTTCTTTTGCAACTAAAGGAATGTTGCATCCAAAGCTTTGTGAATTAATGAAGGAAGAGTGACCATTAAACCGTCTGATTGATTTAAAAGGGTATGCTGAACACTGTGTTCATGAACACGTGTTATTTGAATGAAAGAAACCACGCTGAGTTAATGGCATGAGAACAAAAGATCAAACAGTTTGTCTGTCTCTGTATGTCTCTCTGTGCTTGTGGAAATCATACTTATTTGGGTAGCCTCCCTGGGTTTGTCAGATTTTGCCCAGTCCAGAAATCACGATCTGTGCCTGGGACCCAGGGATGGTTTCATGAGTGAGTCACAATTCAGAATTCCCCTGACAACAGCAACAATCAAGAATCATGAGCTCTGAAATCTCTGTGGAGATCTTTGTGATTAGCTATGTAGTATTCTGTTAGGTTTATTTGTGCTTTCTATTTTATGATAATAAATTAGGCTTAAGCATTCTAAGTACTCTTATTTGTACATCTCCTGGATATTCAAATTGTTTGGGTTTGATCAGCTGGCCCATTACAGGAATTCCAAGAGATTTTGCATGTTTCAGTAAGATTACAGCTCATTCTTCTAAACTCCAATAATATAGGCCAGCCTGTTCAAATGTTCCACAAAATATTACCCTTTCACCTCCAGAATCAATTGAACTGTCACTATACATTCAATGAAGTACATATGGAAATTAATACACCAGTGACCTCTCATCTATATCCTGCTCCAATGTAGCAAGGTATATTTGTATTCACACTCCTCTTTGCAATCTAGATCAACAGTCTATTAGCCTTGTTATTTAGTTGTTGTGTCTTATGTAACCGTAGTCTCTAAGCACAGGATCAACCTATAGCCTATCTCCGTTTTAGTAACATGTTTCTTTACTATTCCTAAAAGTTGCTGGTGAACGCAGCAGGCCAGGCAGCATCTCTAGGAAGAGGTACAGTCGACGTTTCAGGCCGAGACCCTTCATCAGCACACTGATGCTCCCAGTGTGGCCTTCTATATATCGGCGAGACCCGACGCAGACTGGGAGATCATTTCGCTGAACACCTACTCTCTGTCCGCCAGAGAAAGCAGGATCTCCCAGTGGCCACACATTTTAATTCCACGTCCCATTCCCATTCTGATATGTCTATCCATGGCCTCCTCTACTGTAAAGATGAAGCCACACTCAGATTGGAGGAACAACACCTTATATTCCGTCTGGGTAGCCTTGAACCTGATGGCATGAACATTGACTTCTCTAACTTCCGTTAGTGCCCCACCTCCCCCTCGTACCCCATCCATTACTTATTTATATTGTTACGTACCCCATAACTGGGTTGCCAAACCAGCAGAAATGGACTGCTCGTTGAAGTCTGGATTACTAGGAACTAATAAATTTTTATTCAAGAAATAAGTAACGCAGTACTCTAATCGTAAGGATATAAATGCAACAGGCTAGCAATGATAATACACACATGTACACAGAACGAGGGTAATAGGAATCAAACCAAGCTCTATCGCAGTCTAGGGGTAAAATGATCAGTCTTAAGTGACGCAGAGTTCAGTTCAGCTTAGTACAGTTCGCAGTAATCGCTTTTGTGCCGTTGGAGAGAGAGAGAGAAAGAGAGAGAGGCGGGGGGGGATGCAGTTTGTTTCAGGCAGAGCTTTGATGTCTTCTATCCTGCTGTGGTCACTGACTGTGACCCCTCCGTTCCGGATACGACCGTTCTTCCGTTCTTCTACCGTTCTACACCCAGGCAAGGGCAGACACACACACCAGGTTCCCACCGATCGTACCTTTACACCCTGTGAGTCTATGGTCGGTTCCCGCGAACCGGATCTCCAAACTCTCACCAACTTGTGGGGGCACACTGCTTTTTCCAGCGTCTCGTTATCTCGTGATTTCGTGGTGTCACGTGCCTAGCGAACCTGCTCTTTTTATCCCCCTGCTGGGGTATCGCTTGTCCATCAAACTTCAAACAGTTCAGGTTCAAAGCAACTGGTCTGTCAATATTCTGAATTATGTTTCTTTTCCGTTAATCTCTCTCTCCTCTCTCATTAGCATTTTGAACGTTTCTCCATTCTCTCTCTTATCTCCCTCATTAGCATCAATCGCCCGATAACTTGGTTTGGCGTCACAATATACACAATATACACACATTCTTTTTTTCTCTCTCTCCTTTTTCTCCCTCTGTCCCTCTCCCTATACCCCTTGCCCATCCTCTGGGCTTCCCCCCTCCCCTTTTTCTTTCTCAGTAGGCCTCCTGTCCCATGATCCTCTCATATCCCTTTTGCCAATTACCTGTCCAGCTCTTGGCTCCATCCCTCCCCCTCCTGTCTTCTCCTATCATTTCGGATCTCCCCCTCCCCCTCCCACTTTCAAATCTCTTACTAGCTCTTCTTTCAGTTAGTCCTGACGAAGGGTCTCGACCCGAAACGTCGACTGTACCTCTTCCTAGAGATGCTGCCTGGCCTGCTGCGTTCACCAGCAACTTTTGTGTGTGTTACTTGAAATTCCAGCATCTGCAGATTTCCTCGTGTTTGCATCTTTACTATTCCTCCTAATTTACATCTCTCTGTCAAACTTTTGTCCACATACCTACCCAATTACCATTTGCAAATTCACTCTTTGTCATCCTCATCACTTCCTTTCCCACCTATAAGTGGGATCGTTAACCAGCCTGTCTGCAATATAAACAGCTCACAAATCAAATCTCCCTCTTGACTGTCATGTCCTCACTGCTGAGAGCCCATCCCTTTAAGGTCAAATTCTCTCTTGTAGCCAGTCTGTCTCTGCCAACTGTTATCAGTTGTCTCATGGCTTCTCTTTGTTCTCCGCTCTCTCTTACACGACCTTGGCAGTCAGAATTTGCATTGTCTCCCTTATCTCTAAGCTACAAATTAAGCCTGCTGGGTCCCAAGTCCAAGGACCACCTGGCCATTAGAAACATGAAATCCATTTAGTTATGTTATCTTATCTGTCAGACTCACATTTATCTTGTTACAATTCAATGGACCACACAGTCACTGACCTACAGTACAGCTTTAAGGTAAATTTCCTACACTCTGCATGTCTTCCTGCTCACAAAGTTTTGCTTCTCTCTATCTTCCTCATCCTCTACCCTTCCTACCATCCATTTGATATATGATCTTTATCCTGCTTGTTCTTGCAAACCCATGAATTAGATTTGCAACAGGTAAGAACCTGAAAAGGACCTATGGCCATTTTAAAAGTTATTAACTCAATTTTCCTGCACTACCTTGTAATCCACAATTCCCAGAGACGACAAAGATCTCCCCAACTCAACCTCGAAAGGGCAGCACAGGGTTTAAAACAGCGGCTATGCTGCTGTATCACCGCTCCACATACAAAGGGAAACAGGGGGAGGTGAAGAGAAGAGGTGAAAGGGTAACCAGAATGGGAAATACAAGAGAGGGGGAGAAACTACCAGAAGTTAGAGATTATCAATCCCCCACCCACTGGCATGAATAACCTCATTCACCACAACTCTGCACTGAATCTACAAACTAGAGATTCATTTTCAAGGACTTTTTACAGCGATTATATTTATTTACACAATTTGTCCTCTTTTGCAAATTGGTGTTTGTCAATCTTTGTGTATAATTTTACATAAAATTCTATTGTATTTCTTTTTCCATGTAAATACCTCGAGGTAGTATATGGTACCAGTTACATACTTTCCAGTTAAATCCGTTTAAGATGGCACTGAGCTATTGTCTCCACAACATTGTGGCTCAGATTTAGTTGATTTTTTTTCTTAGGGTGATAGGGATTGTTTTGGAGACAGAGGGGCAGGTAGGGGTCGGGGGGGGGTAGAGAGAGGGGGAGCTGCATGGTCTCGGTTGTAGCGAAAACTAGGCCTCAGGAAGTGGTGTCACCTCTTTGCAGCTGCTCAGGGGTAGGCGTCAGAGTCAAGTGCTCCACCGGAGTGCCAGAGACTCCATGCTGGAGTCAGTGCCCCCTAGTGTTCACCCAGCAGAAGACAAGCTGAATTGTGTTTGACCGCAGACTGCTGCAACGTTCATGGGCTCAGGGCCTTAGACTATAATTTCTTTGTGTGACTCTATTTTACTGCTGAACATATGTACTATATGTGCTTGTGCTGTGTATGACTGTTGGCACTGTGTTTTGCAACTTGGCCCCGGAGTAATGCTGTTTCATTTGACTGTGTTCATGATTGTCACGTATGGTTAAATGACAATTAAGCTTGAAATAGAAGTAAGGATTCTGGGACAAAGATGTGGGGGAATTAGAGGACAGGCTGGAGTGTAAGCCTCTGCTTCATGTTCAAAGGTCAATGACTTGGACATAGTCAGATGTCAGGCTGGCAGACCAGCAATGACAAGGGCTGTTATTTCTGTACCCCCAAACCCCTCACTCAGGTCAACACATTGTTGGTGCATTCCAGGATATGAGTTCTATTCGGGCAGGAGGAATGAGGCCTGGTAGCCCCCTGGGTATGCGAATCACCAGACTGGAGTTCAAGGCCTAGAGTTCTTGGTCCAATCATCAGTGAGTCCAGAGCTCAAGGACTGGAGTTCAAGTCTTCATCCAGGTTCCTCATTCATTGTCACTGGCAAATCCTGGATTGATACCAAAGATCGAAGTCTAAAAGTCGATTTGAAGCTCAAATCAAATCCTAAAGGTCCATCAGAAATCCAGATCAAGGCCCAATGGCCAGAGCTGCAAGTCTGCAAATCTCTGCAAGTCCACTGGGGAAGTTTAAAGCCCAAATTCTGTGAATCCATGAGTCTGCTGGAGGCCAAAAGATTGCCCTGGAGTTAGAGTTGTGTGCATGTGTGTGGATCAGAGTTTGTTTTGTTGTCATAGCTTTGTTTCTTGGTGTTGTTTTGTTCTGTTGTGGTCTGTATTGTTCTGCCGAGCATTGTGGGCATGCTACGTTGCAGGCAGAATATGCTGTGACATTTGCAGGCTGACCCCAGCATATTATTGGATGTGCTGGTTATTAACACAACTGACACATTTCACTGTATGTAATAAATAGATCTGAATCTGAATAAATCTGAATTTATTTTGAACTTTGTCGTGCTGGACAACTGGATATTATTCCCTTTTAATAACACAACACATTATAATGCATTACTTTTTAGATATTACAAGATATGATAATAAATGTACCACTGGATCTGGGTTAGTTTGAAGCAAGCATGTGAAATAAAGTATGACTATGACTAAATAGGATTTCTATGTATTAAAGAGAGCACAGAAATCAGAACCTGTTTCTGATCCCTATGAGTTGAATGAATGTACAGGAAATGGGGCCTCCACAAGTTGAATGGGAAGTTCAGCAGCTGGGATCCTGGCAATTGGGAAGGGACACTATCTAGTGAGCCAGATGCCGAAATATCAGATTTCCAAATGGTGTCATAGCTGATTAACAGAGTTTTTACAGTAGATGGTGCTTTGCAGTGGCAAAGTCATTGTTGTGCTTTACTCAGCATAGGGGGGTGGGTGGAGGAGGGTAGGTAATCATCTAATCATCAGCTGTTTGAGAAATCAAAAGATCTTTGAGAAATCTTCAAATAAAATTGTGGTCCACAGCTAAGACCTGCTGCTGGATGTCAGAATTGAGGGAGAATCCATCAGCACAAAGTGAAGTAGCTTTCCTTTTCCATGGGAAAGTGTCTGAGATCCGGCAGATCATCAGAGATGGAAAGACAGTGCTGTGAAGAAGATGTCCCAGCTCTTGAAGATTCAGTTCAGGACTGATTTCCATCTTTCACTGTGTTTTCCTGTGGAGTTACATCATTAAATCAAGACTAAACCACAGGGACAATGTGTGTAACAGATTCCCAGCATCATGTGCTCAATGTCAGTCCTGAACAAAAAGCAGACACAATTCAATTCGAAAATCTTTATTCTGAGCCCATTTCCTTGGGCCACTCATTAATCGTCACAAAAGTTTTCAATAAACGTATGCGCTTCACTGAACAGCTGCCTAGAAATAAAATCACTCAGCATGATCTAGACAAGTAAAGCAGGAAAAGCCTTGCAACAGAATATGTGGATTATATCAAGTACATAATCTAGAGAGAGGCCATTCAGCCCAAATGGTCCATACTCATGTTTCTTTCCCACTTGAGTGTCCTTCCATTTATTTCATCTAACCTCATCGTGCTTTTGTATTCTCTTCTCCCTCGTGTGTTTGTTCTCCTTCCCTTTAAAGTGAACAGCCTCTCCCTGTGTAAGTGAGTTCTTCAATTCCAACATACTTCACAATTCTCACTTGGATTTATTAGTGACTGTTTGATATGCATGTCTCCTAGTTCAATTCTCTCTTGCCTATAAATGCCCCAGAAATTTGGTATGATTGGATTCTGATTAAAAATCCAGTTGTTAAGTTAGACCACGTACTTAGCCTCCAGCAGTGTTAGTCCAGAAATGTGATAGACATGCTGGCAGCACAGTCGGACGGTTAGGCACTGCCTCAGTTGCAGCAGCAGTTCCAATCCTGACTTCTGGTGTTACATGCGTTGAGTTTTCCCATTCTCTCTGTGACAGGGTTTCCTTCAGGTCTTCCAGTTTCATTCTACATCCCTAAAAACACAGGGGTTAGTAGATATATTGGCCACTGTAGTTTTCCCCCTGGAGTGTTAAGTGGGTGGTACAATCAGGAGATTTGTTAGGACATCTTGAAAAGGCTGTGCCTTCAGGAAGGTGAAATCCATCACAGAGGACCCTCAACATCCAGGTCAAGCCCTCATCTCATTATTACCATCAGGGAGGAGATACAGAAGCATGAAGACCCATACTTAACAATTCAGGAACAGCTTCTTCCTCAGCACCATCAGATTTCTGAATGATTCATGAACTCTCTTTTGTATTACTTACTTATTTCATTTTTTAGAAACATAAAAACCTACAGCACAATACAGGCCCTTCGGCCCACAGGGTTGTGCCGAACATGTCCCAACCTTAGAAATTTCTAGGCTTACCTATAGCCCTCTATTTTACTAAGCTCCATGTACCTTTCCAAAAGTCTCTTAAAAGACCCTTTTATTGTAACTTATAGTATTTTTTTTGTCTTGCGCTGAAATGCAGCCACAAAACAGCTTGCACAACAGACTGTACATCAGTGATAATAAGCCTGATTCTGATTCTGACAGAAATAGATAGCAGGGAAAATTAGTAGAGCAAATGGAGTTTTTTTTCTGTGGGTCAGCACAGATATGACAGGTTGAATGGCCTCCTATACAGAAATTTTATTAACAACGAAACAGGCTGGGAAGGTGTCAGCAGGCAACATACACACAATGCCGGAGGAACTCAGGAAGTCGGGCAGCATCGACGGAGGGAAATAAATAGTTGATATTTTGGGTTGAGATGCTTCCACAGGACTGGAAAGGAAGGGGGCAAAAGCCAGGATAAGGTTGGGGGAGGGGGAGGAGTACAATCTGGCAACTTTTATCACCAATTCGATTTGTGCTTTTGTTCCTGGGAATGTAAAGCAAGATACTAGCATTGCAGAACTACAAGTAAAAATATTGTAAAGATGCACTCAGTGGCCATTCTATTCGGTACACCTTTTCGTTAATGCAAATATCTAATCAGCCAATCATACGGATGCAACTCAATGCATAAACACATGAAAACGTGGTCAAGAGGTTCAGTTGTTATTCAAACCAAACATCAGAATGGGGAAGAAATGTGATCTAAGTGACTTTAACCATGGAATGCTGGTGCCAGGTGGGTGGTTTGAGTTTTGCAGAAACTGATGATCTGGGATTTTCATGCACAACGGTCTCTAGAGTTTACAGAGAACGATGCAAAAAAAAAGTGCTGACAATAACTCAAACAACCATGTGTTATGACAGTGGTGTGCAGAACAGTATCTCTGAATATGCAGCACGTCCAACCCTGCAGCAGCAGAAGACCACAGGCACACACTCAATGGTCACTTTATTAAGAGCAGGAGGAACCTAAGAAAGTGGCCACTAAGTGTACATACTTCCCATAAAAAGTAAGATAAAATCAAATCAAGTTATTTACGGCACATTAGTTTGCTTACTACTCTCAGCAGAGTGCTTTCACATGGCACTTAGTTACTATTAAATAACGGATTGATTTTCATTTGGAGGTCCACAGGATCACTTTGCTCCAGGCTTCAGGACATTCTTCGTCTAACCAAGCCGAATTTTAGGCACAAGGTGAGACTGACTGCCCATGTTGTCAAAGCAGTCTTCAACTCGGTGAAACTGGACAAAATGGAAAGCTTTAAGATTCATTTGTTATTCATCAGTACACAAGCGTAAAGGATGTTGAAATGATTGTTACTCTGGATCCAATGCAGCATTAAAAAACACAATAAGCATAAAGAACACAGTAAAAACACAGGAAATGCAAATTCATAGGATTAGCTTATATACACGGGCACTTTATCTGAAGTAAACCACACACGAGAGGAAATTCAGTGGGAAGGTAACTGATGAATGCAGGTGATGGTGGAAGTGTATGGGCTACTGCAGAAGATTTAAGACCATGACATAATGATTGCTTCTGAAAATGAGACTGAGAAAAAAGATGTTGAACATTCTCAGTTCATATTTGCTGCTTCAAGTATAGAGCTGGATTAGCAATGAAAATGATTCATGAAGCCTGACGTCCCATACTGCCAGGTTCAAGAACAGCTACTTCCCTTCAACCATTCGATCCTAAAACCAAGTGACACAAACTTAATCAATTTAACAACATTATGGCCACTTTTCACTAAAATTTATTTCATTATTTTTGTGGTTTTCTAATTGTGTTCTTGTAAAGATTATGCATAATTTACATTTAATTTTTGTTTTTCTTGTGTAGGCTGCTTACATATTTCTACTCCCAGTGGCCACTTTATTGGGTCCCTCCTGAATAAAATGACCACTGAGTGTATGTTTGTAGTTTCCTGATGCTGTAGCTCATCTATTTCAAGGTTCGACATGTTGTGCATTCAGAGAAGCTCTTCTACACATCACATAGTTATCTGAGTTATTGTTGCCTTCCCGTCTGCCTGAACCAGTTTGGCCCTTCTCTTCTAACCTCTCTCATTAACAAGGCACTCCACCCACCCCCCACCTCAGAACTGCCACTCACTGTATGTTGCTTTTTTTTTTGTTTCTTGAATAATTCTCTGTAAATTCCAGAGAATGTTGTGTGTGAAGATCCCAGGAGATCAGCAGTTTCAGAGATACTCAAGCCACCCCATCTGACACCAGCAATCACTCCACAGCCAAAGTCAGTTAGGTCACATTTCTTCCCCATTCTGATGTTTGGTCTGTACAACGAATGAACCTCTTGACCATGTCTGCATGCTTTTATGCATTGAGTTGCTGTCGCATGATTGGCTGTAGAGGTAGTTGTATTAACGAATGGGTGTATAGGTGTACCTGATAAAGTATCCAATGACTGTATATGCCTGTGATGCTGCTGCAAGTAAGTCTTTCAATACACCTGTGTATACATGTACTTGCACATGTGAGAATAAACTTGTCTTAGGCTTTGACATTGATCTGCTGCATTTGGCACATGACCCAGATTGAACTGAAAAACGAGAAATTCTAAAACCCCCCCTGTGATATTAATCACAACTTGAAAAAGTTCAGTAGTCAGTGAATTTGCACAGCTAATGACTGGGAATGCAGTGTTATTCTTAACAAGTTGAAGAGAATATGGCAATAGCTTAAAACATTGATATGGAAGGAAAATAATGTGCTTGGCTGATTATTAAATAACCTGAGAACCAATTATTGAGCATAGATGGAGTACAAGGCAGAATGATGATCACACTGGCTTAGATCAATGTGACACACAATGAATCAACAAAGAAAAGTACATTGCAACTGTAATGTATAGAACTATTTCTTTTAGAGCAATGATTCCTCTTTAGCACTGCCTAAGGACTGTTGTCTACGCATGTGTATTGGTCTGTTGGCTATGCATATGCATTGTTCTCTCCCTCACTCTCTCTGCAACATGAATACACTGACATGTAATAGCACAAACATAACAAATTGGTGACAAACCTGAATGTCAGAAGGTATCACAAACTGCACCAACAGGTACAGAAAGAAACAGCGAGAGGAAAGAACTAAACAGTATAGAAGCCTTCACAGACATTAACAAAACGACGTGTAAGTACAGCGTAGTACACGGTGCAAGATGCACAACCAGCAAAATTCAAGGTGAAAATAACGTGGCAATGTCTTCAGTCAGGAAAATTGATGAATTTGATAGCTCTAATGACGGATGGGAGTCGTATATCAAAAAAGCGGAACTGTGTAGCAACACGAACAATGTGGAGAAGAAAATGAAAGCCCGCATACTTTTTAGCTTAATGAGTCCCAGGACCTGCAGTCTTTTACACAGCTTTGTAGTCTCTGAGCAGCCAGCAAATAAGACATTCATTGAAATTGTTACAAAATCATC
Organism: Mobula birostris; assembly: GCF_030028105.1. Classification (NCBI taxonomy): domain Eukaryota; kingdom Metazoa; phylum Chordata; class Chondrichthyes; order Myliobatiformes; family Myliobatidae; genus Mobula; species Mobula birostris. The sequence goes on from NC_092387.1 coordinate 43,443,988, forward strand.
TGAGCCCCAAACCGCTGGTAATAGCTGAGATATTAAGATTTTACAAATGGAGCCAGTCAACAGATGAAAGCATTTCTGAATACATTGCAGAACTGTGCAAACTTTCCCAGTACTTTGAGTTTACAGGTGGACTTTCTGATGTATTAAGGGACAGGCTTTGTTTGTGGCAAGCATAGCCAAAGCACTCAAAAGAGGCTACTGTCAGAAAGAGACCTAACCTTAGTATGGGCATTGATCTTTGCAATATCGTTAGAGACTGCAGCAAAGGATGCAGCAGAACTACAGAAAAGGAGAATAGAATGTGAAATGCACAAAATGTTCCTGAATAGTGCAAAAACCCAAAAATGTTACTGATGTGGCAAATCCTCCCATGATGCAAATGAGTGTTGGTTCAAAGAAAAAATTTGCAGAAAGTGTCGCAGACAAGGTCACAGAGTGTGCAAGGTAGACAAAAAGCACAATTGAGTGAGAAGTTTCAAACAGAAAACTAAACAAATGCATTAAGTGACAGAAAGTGAAACAGAATCAGAGAACACAGAGTCTAACAAAGGTAAGCTGGCATGCCTAGAGCTGCACAGAATTACTGGAAGAGATCACAAAATCATATGTCCCTCTGACTATACCCCTTGCCCATCCTCTGGGTTCCCCCCCCCCTGTCTTTCTTCCCAGACCTCCTGTCCCATGATCCTCTCGTATCCCTTTTGCCAATCACCTGTCCAGCTCTTGGCTCCATCCCTCCCCCTCCTGTCTTCTCCTATCATTTTGGATCTCCCCTCCCCCTCCCACTTTCAAATCTCTTACTAGCTCTTCCTTCAGTTAGTCCTGACGAAGGGTGTCGGCCCAAAACGTCGACTGTACCTCTTCCTAGAGATGCTGCCTGGCCTGCTGCGTTCACCAGCAACTTTGATGTGTGTTGCTGGATACAGGGTTAGCTTTGCCTATAATTTCAGAGGCTGATTACAACAGTTTTCTAAGCTACCATTAAAGAAGACTCTAGTGATGATAAAAACCTACACAGACGAAAAAGTGTCTCCCAAAGACAACCAGAAGATAAATGTGACATATGGAGGCCAAGCACAGCAGTTAAAGCTCTATGTATTGAAAGGTGGAGGGCCAACACTTTTCTGACATGAATAGTTGAGGAAAATCCAACTAGTCTGGCACTCAATCAGAACTCTCAATATGGCATCGACAGGCAAAGGCAGCCCAAATGGTAGCACTATCCAGAGACTGTCACTGCTTAAAATTAACAAGGAAGTGTTTGAGAAGGGAATAGTTAAACAAATTGAAGACTTTGCCAAAAGCTGTTCAGAATATCAAAAAGTTCAAAATGCATCCCACAGGCACTGTTACACCTATGGGACTGGCTGTCTTCACCATGGGATAAAGTACACATTGACTTTTCTGGGCCACTCATGGACTCCGTGTTTCTGATTGCCGTGGATGCTCTTTCAAAGTGGCTGGAGGTTATACCAGTGAAGTCAACCACCTCAACAAAAACTGTTGCTCTGTTGAGGACTATCTTCGCCAGAAATGGCTTACTAGAACAAATTGTGAGTGACAACAGACCATAATACGCATCAGAAGAATTCCAGCTGTTGTTGAAGAGAAATGGCATCAGACATTTCAAGTCAGCTTCTCACCACCCAGCAACGAATGGGTCAGCTGAAAGGTTTACCCAAACCTTCAAGAAATCCATTAAAGCTATAGACAAGGAGGACATTTCTCTACAGCACAAGATGGGTAATTTTCTTTTTGTGTATTGGAACTCTGTTTATGCATCGACAAATCAAACCCCTGCAGTGCTGTTCATGAATAGGAATTTGAGATCTTGCATAGACCTCCGGAAACCAGACCTATGGAGGGAAGTGCAGAATAAACAGTTCAACTGGTTGCCAAGTAAGTCAGCAATGAACTTTGAGGTTGGACAAGAAGTCCTAGTGTGTGATTACCGAGAAGACAAGTTGACACCCAGTAGGATAGCTACAAGAATTGGACCACTGATGTACAGAATGGATGTTGGAGATCATACATGGAGATGTCATGTGGACCAGATACTGAATGCTCAACTGAAGAACACACCTGAGTCAACTGCATCCAACAGGATGGACACTTCAGAGCCACTAGACTTACCTCTCAGTGATGATCACGTCACTGACAGGAACGTGACATCGGCAACCAAGAAAGTTGTCTTAGACGAGACTCCTACCAGACCTGATGCCATTCCACAGGTCCAGAGGTGCTACAAGAATGTTATTGGTGAGAAGACACCTGCCAAACCTGATGCCACTCCACTGGGCAAGAGGCACTACCTTGAAAGAAACAGAGCACTACCCAAAAGACTGAATCTTTAGTAGAGTGAAGCTAGTTATGGACTGTTATTGTGAAAACATGTTTATTTGGAATATGGGTTTATGAAAGGGAAATTGAATGTTTTGTATATATACAATTTTATGTTGCATTAGTCTAAAGGGGGAGGATAATGTATGGATCTATTTCTTTTAGAGCAATGACTCCCTTTTTAGTACTACATAAGGGCTATTGTCTACGCAAATGTATTGAATCTATTGTCTGTGCATGCCCATTGTCTCTCTCTTACTCTGGCTGTAATGTGAATACACCAGTTAAAGCCATTTCATGTGTGTGTGTGCCGTTATTTAATTGATATGTCGTTGCACAGTCACAACAGTAACAAGATACAGTATTGTGTAAAAGTTTTCGGCATATATATATAGCTAGGGTCCTTAAGTCTTTTGCACAGTACTGTAGTCATTTCAGGCATTGCACTACACTGCTGTGGTGCTAAAAAACAAATTTCTTGATATATGTGAGTGATGATAAACCATGATTCTAATATTGGTCCTCTTGTGGACTGAGAGTGGGAAGGGGGCAGGGAGAGGGGGATCATGGCTGGCAAAATGGGATGCGAGAGGGGAGGGAGTGGGAAGCACCAGAGAGACATTCTGTAATGATCAATAAACCAATTGCCCGGAATCAAATGACCTTGCCTGTTGTCTCAGAGCTGGATGCACCTGCACCACCCCCCCACCACTGCCACTCCTTCTCTGCCATCTGTATCTCACTCTCCCACGGCACTCCACACTCACCAGTCCCAACAACCTTTACTCCACATTGACAAATACGGTACTGGAGAAAAGGCTTAGGTCCTCCAGCTTACATATACCTAAGATGTTTGCTTAGTACTGTACACGAGAGAGAAACATATTGCAAGAAAGGAAATTGGGGGAATTTGCAAAAAATTTATATATATATATATATCACACACTGAAGCAATAAGTCTTTCCAGCCACACAAGAAATTTATAATAAAGACAAGAAGTTCTGCAGATGCTGTAAATCCAGAGCAATGTACACAAAATGCTAGAGGTACTCAGGAGGTCAGGCCCTTTCGGTCCGAAACATAGACTCTTTTTTTACATAGGTGCTGTCTGTCCTGCTGAGTTCCTCCAGCACTTTGTGTGTGTTAGCTGAGAATAAAGGTGAGGATATTCCAGAGGACAAAATTTCAGCAACATAACAGAAAGGCTACTCTGGGTTGACTTGCTGAACTGGGGGGTACCATTAGTTTAAGAAGGAGAAAGAGCAACCAGGACTATCAGTCCTGAGTATAACCTGGTGATCTCTGTAGGAGAATGCAAGTGATTCACAATCCCACGGCAGATGCTAAGTATGGAGGAAGGAGAGAGCCAGTGCGTGCCGGTTATGTGATCAGGAATTACTTTCACAACTTGAAATCTGCAGAAGGATATATTGATAAGAATGAAAAAGCATGGCCAATGGAATTCACTTTCAGTGAATGCTTACTTCAGTAACAAAGTTTTGCAGCAGATCATGAAACATTTTCACTGTAAATCCAACATTAATGAAGGGTATCAGCCCAAGACTTTGATTGTTTAATTCCCCTCCATAGATGCTGCCTGACTCGTAGAGTTCCTTTAGTACTTTGTGTGTGTTGCTCAACTCTCTAGTTCACAAGGCAAGTATGAACTGAGAATGTTCAACAGCCGTGTTACAGAAGCAATCAGTAAGTTATCAGGCCAAATCTTCTGCCGTGGCCAACAACCCTCCACAGTTACCTGTACACATCAGGTATTTGTCCACCAAATTTTCTCTTACCCAGAGGAAACTCCCCCACCTCAGATTAGCTCAATCGAGCTCTGTCCTGCTCAACAATCCAGTGGAAGGCAACCCAGGGTCTCTCCTGGCGAAATGGCGAGTCACACCCACAAAACTGCTTGAGACTTTCATGAAACCATACTGCCGGTTTGGCAGCTGTCAACACTGTCGAGGAGCTTGAAAAATTCAGAAAAGAAATTGCAAATTCATTTAGAAATGTAATTTATATCCTTAATAAGTAGCTTTTGCAAATGCTTTAACTAAATTAAATAATTAACAAATAAAAATAGATAAAATTACCTAACACTTACCTTGCCACCTGAACCACATGAATGAGTTCTCACTTTCTGTACAAACCAAATGGCAGATTTCTTGGAGGATATGACATAAAGACTGTGCAGATTCACCTTCACACTGAGCAGCAGACTAGTCCAGTGTCGAAGGACACACAAGGAATTGCCAGCAAGCAGCCCTATGCAGGTTCGGGACTTCCCCATTTCTCTCTAAGACTGAAGGTCATTCAGCTCACTGAGTCTAGACTTATTCTAAGAACGATCGCTCAGTCTAATTCCCAATTTATCATTCCTGTAACTTATTTTCTCATATGTACCCTTCACACTCCTGCTCCCAATTCTCCTCACACCCTTCTATGCACCAGAGCCAATTTACAGTGGCCAGCTAACCTAACAACCAGCGCAGCATTGGGATTCGGGGGCTCAAGTCACCAGTTACATTTGTGACATTGATAGATTATTACAAATTAAGGGAAATTAAGGTTTTGGAAGTGACACTGAGGTTAAAGAACAGGTGTGGTCTTATTTCACCAGCGAGTAGGCACAAGGGATCAATGGCCAAATCCTGCCTCCATTTTTTCAGACTCAAAAGCAGCTGCTGTCCCACTGCTGTAAGATTACTGAATGATTTCTTCTTGACCCTTGGGCTCACGGTCTACCTCATTTGGCCTCGCACCATTCTGTCTGCCCACACTACAGTTTCTCTGCAATATTTTATGCTGCATTCTGTTATGTTTTCAACAGTAACAGAAAGTGATGAAATGACTTTGATGTTGGGGTGGAGATACATCTCTACCAAAGGAGGTGTAAGGTGCTCCTTATCTTCATTACTTCATTAGCAGGTCACCCTTGGGAAAGGTGTAACATCTGCCTGTAAGGGGTTTGTATGTTCTCCCTATGACTGAATGGCTTTCTTCTGGGTGCTCTGGTTTCCTCCCACAGTCCAAAGACATAGCAGTTGGTAGGTTAATTGGTCTTGGTAAATTGTCACGTGATTAGCTAAGATTAAATTGGTGGTTACTGGATGGTGCAGCTCGAAGGGCCAGAAGGGCCTAATCCATGCTGTATGTCAATAAATAAATAAATAGATAGATAAATAAATAAAGTCCATGGGTTGTGGGAATAGTTCAGTGATGGGGCAAGTGAAGATGAGTGAAGTTATCACCTCTGGTTCAAGACCCTGAGGGTTGACAGATAATAACTGTTCCTGAACCTGGTGGAATGGGTCCTGAGGCTCCTGTAGTTCTTCCTAATAGCAGAAGTGAGAAGAGAACATGGCCTAGATTGTGGTGGTCCTTGATGATGGATGCTGCTTTCTGCAACAGTGCTTTGTACAGACATGCTCAATGATGGGGAAAGATTTACATAGATAGACAGATAGACATACTTTATTGATCCCGAGGGAAATTGGGTTATGTTACAGTTGCACCAACCAAAAATAGAGTATAAATATAGCAATATAAAACCATAAATAATTAAATAATAATATGTAAATCATGCCAGATGGAAATAAATCCAGGACCAGCCTATTGGCTCAGGGTGTCTGACCCTCCAAGGGAGGAGTTGTAAAGTTTGATGGCCACAGGCAGGAATGACTTCCTATGACGCTTAGTGTTGCATCTCGGTGTAATGAGTCTCTGGCTAAATGTACTCCTGTGCCCACCCAGTACATTGTGCTGTATCCACTACTTTTTATAGGATTTTCTGTGCAAGAGCTTTGCTTTTTCACACCAGGCTATGATGCAATCAGTCAATATACTCTCCACCATACATCTTTGGAAGTTTGTCAAAGTTTTAGATGACATGCTGAATCGTCACAAACTTCCAAAAAAGTAGAGGCATTGTCATGCTATCTTTGTAATGGCATTTGCATGCTGGACCCAGGCAGGTCCTCTGAAACGATAACACCGAGGAATTGAAAGTTGCTGACTTTCTCCACCTCTGATCCCCTGATGAGGACTGGCTCAGAGACCTCCAGTTTCCTCCTCCTGAGGTCAATAATCATCTACAGGAGAAAATCTGCAGATACTGGAATAATCATCTCTTTGGTCTTGCTGACATTGAGTAGAGGTTGTTGCTGAGGCACAACTCAGACAGATTTTCAGTCTCCCTCCTAGGTACTGATTGATCACCATCTTTGACAGTGGTGTTGTCAGCAAACTTAAATATGGCATTGGAGTTGTGCTTAGCCGCTCAATCATAAGTATAAAACGAGTAGAGCAGGGGGCTAAGCACACAGCCTTGTGGTGCACCTGTGCAAGGGAGAATGTGGGGGAAAGATTATTGCCAATCTGAACTGACTGCAGTCTGCAAGTGAGGAAATCAAGGATCCATTTGGACAAGGAAGTGCTGAGGACTTTCTATGTGATTTAAGTTTGGTTCAGAATTGCCAGGTTGCATGTGACATGGCTTTCTGGAAATCATAATGGACCGTTTGCATTTTACTTGATTGCCAGACCTGAACACCATTGATCTGGCCCTTAGCATTTTGAGGATCTCATGGTTCATTCAGGGCTTCTGGTTGGGGAAGACGCTGAATGATTTTATGGGGACACACTCATCTGTGATTGATGAGTCTGTGACAATCATGGTGCATTCATTCAGGTCCTTTGATGAGCCCTTGAACACAGCCCAGTCCAAAGCAATCATGTAGCCACTTCTCTGCTTCCCACAACCGGCTCTTCGGTGTCCTTATCTCTGGAAGACAATAATAAACCCCATGAGAAAAAGCTATGCAGGAAATGCTACACTGGAAAAACTTGTTAAAAGAATTATGTTAGAGCAGAATTATTTCTGGTTAGAAGAAATGGTGGACATGGGTTTGATGTCAATATTTAAGAGAAATTTGGATAAGTACATGGATGAGAAAGGTATTGAATGCTATGGTCCATGTGCGGGTCAATAGGACTAGGCAGAATAACAAAGAAGAGAGAACCTGCAGATGCTGGAAATCCAAGCAACAGACACAGCATGCTGGAGGAACTCAGCAGGCCAGGCAGCATCTATGGAAGGGTCCTGCTGAAGGGGCTTGACCGCTGTAGCCCCCCTGCCCAGCCTGAGGGTCGCTCGGCTCGCTGTCGTCAGCCCACGGTCCCGTCAAACTGGGTAATTAGTTTGTGTGGATGCTGTGTGATGTACCCCACCCCGCCCAAATAACAGACAATACACCAGATACGATTAAAGGATTTACAGTTTATAGATATTACTGGAACTATATAATTAATAGAGATAAAATATAAAAGGAAAATAAAAGGCGCCACACTTATCAAAGTTCAGTCTCTTCGTGCACAAACAGTTGGAGCTCAGGAACCTTCTTCTTCACCCTGCGACTCCTCGGACCACCTCGACTGGCCGCCTGGGACCAACAACGGTGCTTGACCAGATGCTCCACACGAGTCCGTCTCTGTCTCCTTCCTCGCCGAACACCCCGCTCGGGGTCTGACCCCGTTAGCGGACTCACAGCACCTGGCCCATCCTCTGTCTCCCTCTCTCTCTTGCCTTCTGCCCCAAAACCCCACGCATACAATCTCTTACAGATACACCAAAAACATAACAACTATCGCAATTGGCTCATAGCGTCTTCTTATCAGTAACGTGATTCAAACAAACTGCTAGTGGGAAGGACTTTCTCAGCAGTTAACATAACAAAGAAGCCATTTTAATTAGACTACGCAGTGACATGAAAAAAGAAACCCCTTACACCCGGAACGTCCACTGTACTTCATTCCATAGCTGCTGCCTGGCCCGATGAGTTCCTCCGGCATTTTGTGTATGTAAGCAGAATAACAGTTCAGCACAGACTAGATGGGCCAAAGGGTCTGTTTCTGTGCTGTAGTGGTCTATGATTCTATGATGCTAAAGGCCATATGAAGTCTTGAACCAACAGATGAAGTATCCTCATTAGGTTATGCAATCTAAAGTAGGGAATTAAAAATTTATACAATGGATAGAAAATGAAATAATTATATTCACATTTAAAAGGGATTGAGATAGTTACTAGGAAAGGAAAGATATATAGGTCTATGGGTCAAAAGTGGAGAAATAGGACTAGATCAGTGAGGCAACTTGGATGAACAACCTGGGGTGAAAGTCCTGTTTCCGTGCCTCATGATCTATAATTCTATGATTGAACTAAGGATGAGACAGAAAACACAAGAAAAATTATATTCTTTTCATGTATTAAAATTTGTGGAAACAGGACTACACATCTGTAAAATTAAATTTTCAGTGACAAAAATGCAGTATTGTTACTAATCACAAAGTAAAAAAATAATTATTAGTAGCATGATATTGCTTTAGCAGCTCTTAAATTGATTCAAGCTGAGGTTACCATCATAACACATACAAAATGCTGAAAAATCTCAGTAGGTCAGGCAGCACCAATGAAAAGAAATACATTTGACATTTCAGACCCAGACCTTCATCAGGACTGGAAAGGAAGGGTGAAGAAGCCAGAATAAGAAGGAGTACAAGCTAGAAGGTGATAAGTGAAGCCAGGTAAGGGGGAAGATAGGTTGGTGGGGAGGGGAATGAAGTGAGAAGCTGGGTGGTGATAGGTGGAAAAGGTAAAGGTCTGAAGAAGAAGGAATCTGATAGGAGAGGAGAGTGGACAAAAAAAGAAAGGGAAGGAGGGTCATCGAGGGAAGGTGATAGGCAGTTGAGGAGAAGAGAAGAGGGTAACCAGTTCACCATAGAAGTGTTTCATTGCCGTGTCCACCAGTGCTGCACACAGGAGGAGAGAGTGAGTACTGTATCACCTTTGGTTTTCTGAGTTTAACTGTTCAATGCATCTCAAGTTTTATTCTCATTGTGATGGCAAGTGATCAATCATTGTCCACACAATGTGATCTAAGATTTCCTTGCCCTCAAGACTGAATTTCACCAGAACTTCAAAAGTGTCAATGTTGACAGAATCATTGCAGACGGGGATATATCATAGGTTAAAAATTTAAAGCTTCAGAACTATTAGTGGAAATAAATAAAGAGATTGATGTAGGGTTGACTACAACTTAAACATGCTGTTTCTTTCCATTTACTCTCCATTAGCTTCATTGTTGCTTAATATGGCCCCTGATCTGAGCCCTGATTTTAAAAGGCTCTCACAATTCCCAAATTCCCCTGCCAGTCCCATGTCCTTTTATTTTGCTGTTACAGATCAAGAAGATTTATTTTGTTCAAGTATTCTTTGTTTTTAAAGGAGACAATAAAATGCAAGTTTGGAGAAAGAACAGTAGAGGTTCTGTGGTGGAATCTAGCCATATTCTGCAGCTATTCATCAAAAGAGACTAATTGCTTCATATATACCTTCATATCCCCCAAAGGATACAAAACACTGGCCCTGTTAGCCCTCAGTTTATTCTTTATGCTCTTACTAATTGCACCTTCAAACTATCGTTATGAAGAGTTTATGATTTATTTCCCTGATTAGTGCTACCTACAACCCTTGTTCACTGTTCTAGTTTATTTGTGGCACACCGACCATTACTCTGTACTGAAGAAGCAGAATTCCTCAGCTGAGAATATGATGCCACTTACTTGCTGAACCCATGAGTCTCATAGCAAAATAATTTGCTCACAGTACAATAGGTCTCTTAACTAAAAAATAAAACTATTTGTCACTCCAAGTGCAGAACAATATCTATGCATCAACATAACCCTCAGTAAACCAAAGTCGCAAACTTCTCTATAAATTACAGAAAGCTAAGAAAGATGTTTGTGCAAGTTCAGCGTTCACTAGATTATCTCTATTTGATTTTCTTTCTTCAATTGCTTTCCATCTGGAATCTCTCTGTGATCCTTAAACAATTAGATGTAGTAGGGTTAGTGTCCCAGACAAAGTGAAGTATTTATTGGGCAAGGCAGTTCCTTGGTGCAACTTCTCACATAGAGCTGGGCTGCCAGGTTCAGTAAAGGAGCTGAGTGAGCAATTGGCATTTTTGAGCTGCGTGCGGGAACTCACGGTCGGCCCATACCACAACTTGTCCAAGGCAAGTCTGATCTTGAAGATGAGAACTGTTCAAACAGCTGAAAAGGGAAGTCATTAAAGGATAACAGAAGGGGGTTATACTGTTAATTAAGGCAGTCAGCAGTGTTCTTTCTGATGAGAGCAAGGCACTGGAGTGTCTCAAAATACGAAGTTTTATTATCACATCTCCTGGTCACGTGGGTGTAACTGGGTGGAAAAGGCTCGTTAGGCCGGATGGCCTGTTACTGTACTATATCATTAAATAAATTTTTTAAATGGTGGCAGGTTAGTTAAGAGAACATTAGAGATGGAACAGATTGAGTTTCCATTTCACACACCCTTTAAATGAACTGCTTTCTGAGCAAACAAATTTTGTTTCTGTACATTTACAATAAATTTATGTTTATCTGGTATTTATGTTTCTGGAATTCTCATACAAACAGAATTCATTTCAGTTGTTCGTGCCGTATTTTATCTTAATACTATTTAGTCTTTGTTAACAGAATTTCAGTGTAAAGCATTGTTCCTTAAAATGGTAAGGAAATACCATATAGTTCAGCAATATATTTAAAAGGTTAATGCATAGAATAGTAGTGTGTGACGTACAGTCATTTAATGAGTAATTCTCATGAAAGCAGCACCCTCTGTTCCCCATGGCTGAGTGGAAACTGTATTCTGTTCACTCAGAATCACTTGTCCTGCCCCACCATCAAAGCATTTGATATGCCAATAAATGTGTATCAAATCAATCCCAGTCACTTGAAGCAGTATGGTCACAAAACGTAAACACAAGAGGTTCAGCAGATGGTGGAAATCCAGAGTAACACACACAAAATACTGGGTGAACTCAGCAGGTCAGGCAGCATCTATTCTGGCTTCTTCCCTCTTCCCTTCCAGTCCTGATGAAAGGTCTCAGCCTGAAACATCAACACTTTAACCCTCTCCATAGACGCTGCCTGACGTGCTGAGCATTTTGTGTGCTATACTCTGGTCACAAAATTTGATTGACAGAGGAATTAACCAATCATCATCACTCTGGGTGAACACTGTTCTTATTTTCTGGGAGTTACCGATCTTATTCATATGCAAACTTTTCACTGTAATTCCCACAGTTATTCCTTCATATTTCCCTAAACAAGAAGGTACAACCTTGTCTCCGCTTCCTAAGAAGTTTGAGGCAAGCAAGGACTCCCCCTCTCCCCACCACCACCCCCGCCATCTTAACTACGTTTTACAGGAGCACCATTGAGAGTGTCCAGACAAGTTCTGTCTCCATCTATAATGGGAGCAGTCAAGCATTGGACCAGAAGTCTCTACAAAGGACCATGAGAACAGCTGAGGGGATCATAGGGGTCTTCCTACCATCTATCGGGGACATTTATCAGGAGCGCTGCATACGCAGGAACCTTAGTATTATTAAAAATTCCCACCCATCCATCCAGCCTCCTCTTTGACTTTCTACCATCAGGCAGGAAACTACAATGCATAAAAATAAGAACAGTTAGGATGAGAAATAGTTTCTCCCCCTAGATCATTAGGCTTCTGAGCTCCCTGCCGCATTGTATTCGAAGTGTCTCTGGTTAATCTATTTTATACCTTACAATATTTAATATTAATACACTTGAGTTTGTTATTTATGTGTGATTCATCTGTAGATTTTATACTTACCTTCATAAGTTATCGTGTGTTGTGTGTACCATTGTGCTTTGCACCCTGGTTCAGAGAAACGTTCTCTCATTTTTATATACATTTAACACGCTATTTAAATGTATGTAGTTAAATGACAATAAACTTGACTTAACTTGACTTGACTTAGTCATTTCAGTGCAGAGCCCTCGAGTCTTTGAGGTCATTCACAGTCCCCACCTCCTCACTACTTGCAAAGTACTGGTAGTTGTTTTGATATCCAGCAGGAAAGGTGCCAAAAGGCAAAATCATTTACCTATTCTCTGCCTACTGACTCTCTTACAGGTCACTCCCACTATTCAGGCAGCAAGTAATATCCCTATGCTTGCATCAGACATGCGACCTGTGCCAGTATTGAGACTTTTCACTCAGCTCCTTTGTTGGGTGAGGGGGACCTCCAGTGAGTGAGAATCCAGGAAGAGATTGGGCTTGTCTGACAAAGTCCGCAATTTTCAGAGGATGGTTTTGTAAAACTGTCCCTCAAACTGCTTTGATTGATACACTGACAACGTCTGAAACTTGCTTGAAGTAGCTGTAGTGTCATAGGGTCATAGATTCATAGAGTTATACAGCTGTAGTGTCATAGGACCATAGATTCATAGAGTTATACAGCTTGGAAACAGCCCTTTGACCACTTTACCCATCTCAGCTAGTCCCATTTGCCCAAACTTGGCCTATTTCATTCTAAACCTTTCCTATCTATGTACCTGTCCAAATGCCTTTTAAATGTTGTTATTGTATCTATCTCTTTTATCGTAATGTTTGCATAATACATAGGAGGCAGCCATTTCAGTCAGCTGAGTCTATGTTGGCTCTTTCCACAACTAATTCTCCCCACACTCCCATTGTTTCCTGGCAGTTTCGAAAGCTCAGCTACATATCTGGGGGCTATTGTGTCTGTGCACAACTACATTTCAATTAAATAAAAGCGTGCACATGGGGAATGGCTTTAACAGGTGTCTTCACATTGCAGAGAGTGCAGAGAGACCAATGCACATGTGCAGACAACAGATCAATATGTAGTGCTAAGGGAGGGTCATTGCTTTAAAAGAAATAGATCCATACATTACACCTCCTTCCCCTTTTAGATTAAACTGCATATGTACAAAACATTCAATATGCCGTTCATAAACCCATATTCCAAATAAACATGCTTTCACAATAGCAATCCATAACTAGCTTCACAGTTCTAAAGATTTAGTCATCTGGGTGGTGCTCTGTTTTTTTTTTCAGGATAGTACCTCTGGACCTGTGGAGTGCCATCAGATATGGCCGGTGTCTCGTCAATGATAACATTCTCTTCACGCCTCTGGACCTATGGAGTGGCACCAGGTTTGCTAGATGCGTCGTCTAACTTAAAGCTCTCAGTTTGCAGTGTCACATTTCTGTCAGTGACATCATCACTGAGAGGTAGGTCCAGTGACTGTAATGTGTCCATCTTGTTGAATACAGTCGACTCAGGTGTGTTCTTCAGTTGAGCATCCAGTATCTGGTCCTTATGATGTCTCCATGTCTGATCTCCAACATCCACCATGTAGCTATCATACCAGGTGTCCACTTGTGCTGTACAGAAATGTCCTCCTTGTCCATCACTTTAATGCACTTCCTGAAGGTTTGGATAAACCTTTCAGCTAATGCATTCAAGAGCTGGTGAAGAACTGACTTGAAATATCTGATGCCATTTTTCTTCAAGAACAGTCGGAATTCTTCTGATGTGTGTTGTGGTCCATTGTCACTCGCAATTTGTTTTTGTAAGCCACATCTGGTGAAGATAGTCCAGTCCTCAGAGCGGAGACAGTCTTTGCTGAGGTAGTTGACTTCATTGGTATAACCTCCAGTCACTTCGAATGAGCATCCACAGCAACCAGAAAGGTGGAGTCCATGAATGGCCCAGGAAAGTCAATATGTACTCTTTGCCATGGTGAAGATGACCACTTCCACAGATGTAATGGTGCCTGTGGGTTGAACTCTTTGGCATGCCAAACAGCTATCAAGCAAGTCTTTGACCTGTTTATCTATTCCAGGCCACCAAACATAGCTCCAACAACAGGAATTCTGCAGATGCTGGAAATTCAAGCAACACACATAAAAGTTGCTGGTGAACGCAGCAGGCCAGGCAGCATCTCTAGGAAGAGGTGCACTTCTTCCTAAACATAGCTCCAGGTGAGATTCTTCATCTTGACTGTACCCAGGTATCCTTCATACAGATTTTCTAACACTCTGGTGCACAGTTTAGAGGGAAACATGACACGAGATCCACACATCAGTGTACTTTGACATAGCAACAATTGTTCTCGTCTTGCTGAGAACTCTGGAAAGATAGGGTTACCACGAGCTGGCCATCCTTGCATTATGATTTCATAGATTTTTGACAATGTCAGGAGACAATGTCCTTGTTTCCCTCTGTATTTCAGAGTTTGTACCTGCAACTGGTCCACCAATGCCATATGGAACACTTCTACTGAGTCACAGTATGAAGACTTTTCCTATTCTGTTGCCAATAGTGGAAGACATGACAACCCTCAGTGTTGTTGTGTTGTTTGGTACCTTTGAACCCTATGTGATACACGTGGGCTCCTAGGAACAGTGCCAACATTGTAACCGGGTTGCAGTCATCACTGGAATTGCCTTCCTGGGATTGAAAATGGACACAAGAGGCTGGTAATCTGTCACTAGCATAAACTTGTGTCTGTAGAGGTAGTGGTGGAACTTCTTTATTCCCCACATTGGACTAGGGATCTCTTGGTCAATCTGTGCGTAGTTGTGTTCTGCACTCGTCTGATCTTGAAGCAAATGCAATGGGACATTTAGATCCATCTTTCATAATGTGTTCAAAATGACTCAATGCCATAAGGTGATGCATCGCATGCCAGTCTGAAGGGCAAGATGGGTCATAATAGGTGAGCAGTTCATTGGACGTTATTAGTCTCTTTGTTTCCTTGAATGCTCTTTCACATCTTTCTGACCATTCCCACTTTGCTCCTGTCTGTAACAGTGTGCTCAATGGATGCAGCAATGTAGCAATGTTTGGATTTGGAGAAACTGGTGGTAGTAGTTCACAAGGTCCAAGCATGTCCTGAGTTGTGACACATTTTCCGGATAGCACTGCTTCAGCCTTCTCTTGTGACTTACGTAAGCCATGCTTGTCAATGACATGTCCACAATATGAGATTTCATTCTTGAAAAACTCTCATTTCTCTCTCTTTGAATGCAGACCATACTCACTCAGCCTGGTAAGAAATTTACCAAAGTTCGGGAGGTGCCTTTCATCATTTTTGCCAGTCACAATGATGTCATCAAGGTAACATTGTGTTCCTGAGATATGTTGAAGCACTTGGTCCATTGCTGTTTGCCAAATTGCTGGGGCTGATGCAATGCCAAAGACAAGACAATTATACTGGAACAGTCCCTTGTGAGGGTTGATTGTGAGGAATTTCTTCCTTGACTCCTCCACCTCCAATCGCAGATAGGCTTGTGACAAGTCAACCTTTGAAGACCACTTCCCTCCTGCCAAAGGTGCAAATATGTCTTCTATTCGTGGCAGAGGATGCTGCACAGTACATAGCACAAGGTTACTGCTCGTCTTGAAATCCCCACATACGCGACTGGCTCTGGCCTTCCCTTTCTTATTCACCAGGACAATGTGTGTGGTCCAATGGCTCTACTTAACCTCGGAGAGAATTCCAGACACCTCCAAGCTCTGCAGTTCAGCATCTTCTGTAGGACATAGTGCATAAGGCACCGGACACGCTTTATGGAATCTTGGTGTTACTGTTTCATCCGGTTTAATTCTGACCTCATGCCTTTGTGTTTACCAGTCACCTTCTCATTAGCATTAAGCAGTTGTGCCAGACTCTGGTTGGTGCTACCATTTGGGCTGCTGCTTCCTGTTGATGTAACATTGAAAGCTTTGATTATGTGCCAGTCTAGTTGATTTTTTTCAACAATTCACATCCGTGAAGAGTTGCCCCTCCACTTGTCAATACATAAAGCTCTAACTGCTTTGTTTGGCCTCCATACATTACCTTTACTTTCAGTTTGCCTTTGCGGGGACACTTTTTTTTGCCTGTGTAGGTCTTTAGCATCTCTGAGGTCTTCCTAATGCTAGCTTAGAAAACGGTCTGTTGCAGTCAGCCTCTGGAATTATGGACAAAGCTGACCCTGTATCCAGCTCCATTTTCAGTTTTACACCAGACACTCCTATTGTGATCCAGGTGATTTTGTGATCTGCTTCAGTAATACAATGCCGTTCTAGGGATGGCAGTTCACTTCTGTCAGACTCTACATTGTCTGATTCTGTCTTACATTTGGTAACTTAATGCATTTGCTTGGTTTTGTGTTTAAGACTTTTCACTCGGTCTTGTGCTTTTTGTCTGCCTTACGTATTCTCTTTTTGTGACCTTGTCTGTGACACTTTCTGCAGGCTTTTTCTCTGAATCAACAGTCACTCGCATCATGGGAGTATTTGCCACATCAATAACATTTTTAGCTTTTTGCGCCATTCAGCGACATTTTGTGTACTTCACATTCTAACTCCTTTTCTGTAGTTCTGCTGCATCCTTTGCTGTAGTCTCTAACAATATTACAATGGCCAACACCCGTTCTAAGGTTAGGTCTCTTTCTCCCAGTCGCCTCATTTGAGTGCTTTGACAATGCATGCCACAAACAAGCTTGTCCCTTATTGCATCAGAAATTCTAAAGTCACAGTACTGGGAAAGTCTGTGCATTTCTGCAATGTATTCAGAAATGCTTTCATCTTTTAACTAGTTCCTTTGTAAAATCTAAATCTCTCAGCTATTACCAGTGGCTTAGGGCTCAAGTGATTTTGTAAAATTGTAACAATTTCATTGAATGTATGGCTTGCTGGCTTCTCAGAGGTTACTAAGCTCTGTAAGAGACTACGTTCTTGGACCCATTAAGCTAAGAAGTGTAGGGGCTCACATACACTAGTTTAAAGGCAAAATTCAGAAAATGCAACAAAATAGGACAGAAACAAAGAGAGTGTTGGGCAGAAAAAAATAAATGGACTGTACAGGGAAGAGAAAAAGATAAAAGTCAAGTTGCAGCTTCAAAAAGAGCACTCATCTGCATTCTATTGATGAAAAGAATTGATTAAAATGACACAGGACTGAAGATCCTTGGGATTTACAATGTGAAAACTAACAAGAGACAAGCAATATAGTTTACACCATAAGTGAATAGTAGCAAATTAATTAAAATGGAATTGGACACTGACTCAGCTATTTCCGTCATTCCACAAAATGAGTTTGAGCAGCATTTCAAAGAGACCGAACTGAAGCCTACAGGTATCCAATTAAGATATACTGGGGAAAAGAAAACTCCTGTGGGAATGACACTTGTAACAGTGAGACAAAACAAAAGACATGCCCATTGGGCTTGTACGTGGTAAAAATAGGAGGGCCAGAATTGTAGTGACATGATTGGTTGAGACAACTACAACTTGATTGGAGACGCATGTCACATCCCCTGCAATAGGGTCAACTGGAAGTGAATTAAGAAAGATACTGGATAATGCCTCAGCTGTGTTCAAAGATGACATTGGAAAACTCAAACGTATCAATGGTAAAATAGTGTTAGATGAAAATGCCACACCCAAGTATTACAAAGCCCGTCCGGTTCCTTATGGAATCTGTGATAAAATAGCCAGTGAGCTAGATCACATGGTGGCTGAAGAAAATCTTTCCAAGGTTGAGTGGAACCCATGGGCAATGTCAGTGGTCCCAATAGTGAAGAAGAATGTGTCTGTCAAGGTCTGTAGTGATCTTAAGGTCACCATCAACCTAGTACTGAAAGTAGATCAATACCCTTTGCCCAGGACAGAGGACATCTTTGCAAACCTTTCTGGAGGGAAAAACTTCAGCAAGGTGGACTAAGCTGAGGCCTACCTACAGATAGAGATGGAAGAAGAGTCCAAAGAGTTTCTCACCACAAACATTCACAAAGGGTTTTATCACTGTAACAGGTATATTTTTGAAGTAGCATCTGCACTTGCAATCTGGCAGAAAACTATGGACCAGGTGTTGCAAGGCTGCCCAGGCACTCAGTGTTACCTGGATGACATGTAAGGTTGACAAGGAACATCTGCAAAATCTCAAGACAATGTTAAAAAGATTAGAAGATTATGGGATCAAAGCATGACACAACTAGTATGAATTCTTTAAATCGAGTTTCACATACTGTGGCTCACCATTGACACATAATGATTTCTTAGATTACTAGAACACCCAGTCCTCTTTTATTGTCATTTAGAAATGCATACATGCATTAAGAAATGATACAATGTTTCTCCGGAGTGATATCACAGAAAACAGGATAAACCAAATACTAACACTGACAGAACCACATAATTATAACATATAGTTACAGCAGTGCAAAACAATACCATAATTTGATAAAGAACAGACCATGGGCACGGTAAAAAAAAGTGTCAAGTCCTGATCGACTCCCAAGTCCCTGATAGCAGGCGGCAAAAGGGAGAAACTCCCTGCCATAAACCTCCAGGCACCATCAACTGCCGATGCCTTGGAAGCAGCTGACCACAGCCGACACTGAGTTCGTTCATCCGAAAACTTCGAGCCTCTGACCAGCCCCTCCGATACAGCCTCCTGAGCGCCATCCTCTGCCGAGTGCCTTCGACCTAACCCTGGCCGCCAAAATAAGCAAAGCCGAGGATTCGGGGCCTTCTGCTCCGGAGATTCCGGTTACCACACAGTAGCAGCGGCAGCAAAGCGGGCATTTCAGAAGTTTTTCCAGATGTTCCTCTGTACTCTCATGTCTGTCTCCATCAAATCAGAATTGTGCACGGTGCCCTACTTGACAGATAACAGATATCATTCACTGGAGAGGCCCCGCGTGCTGCTGTCGCACCGCCATCTTCTCCTCAAATGTGCTGAGAAAATTCAAGCAGTAGTGGATGCCCTAAGGCTATCGGACGTGTCTCAGTTGCAGTCTTTTTTAGATTTGTCAATTATATACCAGGTTCCAGCCAAACCTTGAACGCATTACTACAGATTAGTAAGAAATGGCTATGGACAATTCTGTGTGAGGTGGCTTTCCAAAAGAAAAAGGAAATGGTGATGTCAGACACCATACTCACGCCTTATGATCCACATTGTCCAGTGAAGCTTTCCTGTGATGCTTTGCCTTATGGTATAGGTGCAGTCATGTCACATGTTATGAGTGATGGAAGTGAACACCTCATAGCCTTTTGCATCACATTATGCTGCAGAGAAAAATTATACACAGATTGACAAAGAGATTCAGGATGTAAAATGTTTCAGCCAGTACTTGTATGGGAGAGAGTTTACCTTCGTTAGTGATCATCAACCACTAGAATTGATTTTCAAACCACAGAGGGGTGTTTCAGCAGCAGCACACATGCAGAGATGGGTCTGTTTCTTGAAGAACACAGTTACTATCACGTATATGCTGACGAATTGTCTCATATACTCTTGGAAAAGGAAATTAACTGAAAAATTTACAAAAGACGAGACTGCTCTTGACGTATTCCCTCTAAAAAGAATCAAAAGTCTCCCTGTTATGGCAGAGATGATCCAAAGGGAAACCAGAAAAGATGCCCAGTGGCTCAGGTCTACTTGTCCACCCAGAATGGGTGGAATATGCAGTAGAAACTCCAGTTCCCCCATTTTTACAAATGCCAGGATGAACTTACCCTTGATGGGCATTGTCTTACGTGAGGATTGAGAGCTGTTGTACCATCCAAGCTGAGAGCTAAAGTGTTGGAGGAGCTATACATGCCGGTCATCTAGGCATGGTCAAACTTAAAGCATTGGCTGGAAGCTTTGTCTGTCATGGTTCCGTTTGGTTATTCCCCTTTAACGCTCCTTTCTCCCTGATTATGTCCTAATTACAGCCATTAGATTTCCAATTGCTGCTAGTTTACTTAATTATGGTACACCTGGTTTGCATCAGAGACTGTGAAATAAGTACGATGGCGTCACTACACAGGTCGCCAGCTTGTTGGTCTATTCTTGTGTGACACCTCGTCCTCTTGTCCGCTTAGAACCGTTAGTTCTAAGTTTAGTTCCAAGTTCTGCTCTAGTTTCAAGGTAGTCCCTGTAGATCCCGTCTCCTTGTCAAGATTCCTCCAGTTTGCTGTTCTACGTTCACGTCTATGCCAGCATCCCCAACTCAGTCGACGTGCCAGTGTCCTGCACTTGGGTTCTCCTCAGTCGCCCCGTGCAACATTGGTGGCCTGGGATAGATCAACAGATCGAGCAGCTTGCCATGCACTGCCTGGGATGCCAACACACCCAAAGGGCAGTTACTCAGAGCTGTCAATGCCACTTTCTGCAGTCCCAGAGTCAATCCCTTCAACCACCTTCGAGGAGGCCCCAGAACCTGAGATTGTTTCACAGCCACAAATCTAAACCGTGAAGCAGAGTGACCTCCCTGCTCAGGGAAGACGATATCCCAGAAGAGTAAGAAATCCTTCACAGTGATTAAATTATTTAGGTCTGAATGGGACTATTTAAAGCAGGGGGCAATGTTGTGTATTTAATATTTCAATAATACTCGAGTAATATTGTAAATATATTGTTTGTTTAAACAATTCACAAGGGCAAAACTCCAGCCACATTCTTTCCCTGCAACGGATACTTCCGTACAGTTTGAATCCAGTTGTCCTCTCTCAGCAGGTTTCCGTTTCCTTGGGGCTGGTGCATCGGATTCTGCCAGCAGTATTTGTGTCCTGCCCTCGGGCTGCCGTCTGAGTCAAATGACTACCCTATGAGTGGAGTAAACCGGGCATTTATGTAGTCCTCAGTCTCCTGAGTTAGTTCTGCCCCCAAAGAAAATGTGAATATTGTATTTACATGCCCAAAAGGCACGCAGACCATTTTTAACAGATGTTCTTAGGCACCAGGTCTGAGTCTTCTACTGAATAACTGTGGCTCACCTGTTAGGTACTAAAATCAGAATCAGAAACAGGTTTATTATCACTATGCGTACATCATGAAATTTGTTGTTGCATGGCAGCAGTACAGTACAAGACTTAAAATGACTGCAATTTGCAATAAAAATATAAAATAAATAAAGTGTATGATGGAGAGCACCCCTTCCACATGTGCATTCACACATAAACATTGCCTTTTCATTCTGTTGTCATTGTGCTGGGAGGGCGCACTTCAATCTCTCATAATGGGCCCTAAGATCAGCTGAGGCAACACACATCAAAGTTGCTGGTGAACGCAGCAGGCCAGGCAGCATCTCTGGGAAGGGGTACAGTCGACGTTTCAGGCCGAGACCCTTCATCAGGACAAGCTCAGCTGAGGCACTCAGGTTGGTTTTACATTGCCTTACTCATTACACATGGTGGAATATTCCATTTCTTTAGTAATGGAAATGTGTAAATATGTATATGTTGTTTGTATATGCTATTTAATGTAGATACTTCTGTTAATTTTGTAATATGATTGTAACCATATTGTGGGGTGTATCATATTCTATTTCATGTGCAGTCTTAAGTCATCTTCGTTAGTAATTGAAGATGGTATGTCCAAGTGGTTAAAAAAAAGCAACTGATCGCCCTCAGTATGGGGAGAGAGATCTGGGCTGCCAGAAGATCACACAGGACAAGAATAGGTACAGAGTTGTTATTGTGTTCTCTGTTAGATATCTTTTTGTAAATATTGGCAGCTTTCTTTTTACTAATTTTTGTAAGTTTTGTTTTTGATACACATAATAAACATCCTTGCTTACTAAACTGCTAAGTGATAGAAGCCATTTTTCCTTTGGTTATAACCCACATATCTAACGTAGTGCAAAAGAGGAATTGTAAGGTAGCGATCATGGGCCAACACAGAGACAGCTGTAGATACTGTAGGATAGAAGGTACTGTATGCTTTTGAAACTAAAACTAAGGAACAGTAACCTGAAGTGCTTCATCTACCAAACCTTTGGGGATGTATAAAACTGATACATCTTTGAGGATTGTCACTTTGTTGTGCTGGAGAAGTTTGTGAGTTACTGAGATAATGAGAGAGTAGCTCCTGGTCAGGTCAACTTTGGCTGTAAGGTCAAGGGGGAGCTTCCAGATCAAGAGCAATCCAATCAAGACCTCAAAGGTGGAACTGGTGGAAGATGCTGGCACATCAAAATAGCAGTAAAGATGGAGGAAGCTGCAGCAGTGAAGGGTTACCAGATATCTTTCGTTCTCTGTCACTGGGCCCTGCCCCTGATCTGTCAAAGACCATGTGGGTAGCTGCCTGGACATCAGCCTCCCACGTTGAACAAAGTCACACACAGGAGTTCTCCATTAAGGTAATAACCCCTTAGGAGAATATCATACTGACTTGAGTGATAACACTACTATAAAACTGATTCTCCTCTCTGCTCATTTAGAATATTTAATAGTTGGATATTACATGGTTGGAATATTCTTCTGCATATCCATACTGTGATTACTTCATCACTAAAGCCATATGAAATGAATAGATTATGTGGGAAACTAAACACTTACTATCTGCTTGAATCCAGGATAGGATCTCTGGGATCACTGCCTAAGGATTAGCTGTGAGTAAATGCAGGGATCACACATTGGTAAGATCGTTGATGTGGGTGGACAACACAGGAAAATCAGATGGGGGGGCAGATCCTGTGCCATGTAAGTGGATTACCCAGACTTCTCTCTGTTTACGTGGAGGTAGATGGGTTTGAATACATGATTCCACACAGAAGCTCTAAAATGACAAGCATGGAAGCTGACGAAAGCCATTTTTGTGGAGGGTGCATTTGTGCATAAAGTCGGCGTCATCTGTCTGCATGAACACCACTGTGTAACGATGAGATCAGTGTGACACACATAAAAGTTGCTGGTGAACGCAGCGGGCCAGGCAGCATCTCTAGGAAGAGGTATAGTCGACGTTTCGGGCTGAGACCCTTTGTCAGGACTAACTGAAAGAAGAGCTAGTAAGAGATTTGAAAGTGGGAGGGAGAGGGGGAGATCCAAAATGATAGGAGATGACAGGAGGGGGAGGGATGGAGCCAAGAGCTGGAAAGTTGATTGACAAAAGGGATATGAGAGGATCATGGGTCTCGGCCCAAAACGTCCACTGTACCTCTTCCTAGAGATGCTGCCTGGCCTGCTGCGTTCACCGGCAACTTTTATGTGTGTTGCTTGAATTTCCAGCATCTGCAGATTTCCTCGTGTTTGCGAGATCAGTGTGAGACAGGATTGCAGATGGGAGACACAGCAGGATGCATAAGGTTTACAGTCGAAACCACTTATTTCAAGGAGGGAGCTGGCAGACAGAGGGATATTCCAGCCCAGTCAAAGATCATGCAGAGACTGAGACTAACATCTGACTACATCTGAAAGAGGCAGGATTAGAGATGCTGAAGACTCAGTCAAGTTCAGGGGCCTCTCTAGTCCTGAGTGATGTTCACTGTGGGAATGAACACTGTGCACAGTCCTTCATGGCACCTAACCAAATTAAGGAAACTTGGGGAGATGGGTCATGGCAAGCCTCCAGTGATATCAACAGAGTAGCTATAATATCAAGAAGAACTAACAGGGCACAATAATGTAGATTCGGGTATTTGAAGTGAATGGGGGAGCCATTATATAGAAGCATTGGTCATTTTATCAAAGACATTCAAAGATCATATATATTTCCATGTATTCAAAATTTGATGTGGTGTGTTGGTGTGACATGCAGCAAAACCAACAATATTCAATAATTATAAAGAATAAAAAATATAAAAATAAAGTTAGAAGTATGGATGTGGAATAAATGTGCAAAAATACATGAATACCAGCATGCACACAATGTAAAAAGCAGTATAGAAATAGTCTAAAGAGTTTACAGTGTCCTACAGTGACTGAGGTAATAGATGCAGTGGATGGGAGGTGGGAAAGATAGAATGGTTGATTAGATTAACTGTATTATTAACCTGAACATTGTGCAAAAACCTAATGTAAATCCACTCAATTAGTTTGGATAATCTTAAATATTCATTCAGATTCAATTGTAGAGCGCAGCACAAAATGGGAACTCTTTACGTTTTGGCTCAAATGGGTACAAAATTAAATGAAAATTTTGCTTGGGATTACAACTATCCTAATTAAAGAGCCGCTGGCAGAAATAACCACCAACAACAGATTCTGAAACAAGGAAAAGGACATCTGGTGTTTTGGGAGCATTGGATTCAAACGGTGCAGGAAAGCCTGTCTCCTGTCTGAGTCTGGAGAAAGGGTGGCTAGAGGTTTGCAATTTTCTTCTTTTTCCATAAGGAATCAAACATAATTGGGGTGTCTGGCAAAAAGATGTGCAGGTGCAAGAAAGCCAAAACAAAACACGCAATCCTGGAAGTACTCAGCAGACCAGGCTGCAACTGTAAGGAGGAAAACAGCCAACTTTTCAGGTTGAGGATCCTTCATCAGAATTGGAATTGGATGTTTTAAACACAAGAGATTCTGCAGATATTAGATATCTAGAGCAAAGAACACAAAATGCTGGAGGAACTCAGCAGGTCAGGCAGCATCTATGGAAATGAATAAACAGTCAATGTTTTGGGGCCAAGACCCTTCTTCAGGTCTGGAAAGGAAGGGGGAAGATGCCAGAATAAAAAGATAGGGGGAGGGGAAGGAGGACTAGCTAGAAGGTGAAGCCAGGTGGGTTGGAAAGTTAATGGGCTGGAGAAGAAAGAATCTGATAGGAGGAGAGAATGGACCATGGGAGAAAGGGAAGAAGGAAATAATCAGGCAAGAGGCCAGAGTGGGGAATAGAAGAAGAGGAAAGGGGAGGGCAAAAAAAGTTACTAGAAGGAGAGATCAATATTCATGCAATCAGGTTGGAGACTACCTAGACGGAGTATGAGATGTTGCTCCTTGAACCCTGAGAGTGGCCTCATCATGGCAAGAGAGGAGGCTGTAGACCAACATATTAGAATGGGAATGGGAATAGGAATTAAAATGATTCGTCACCAGGAAATTCTGAACTTGGTGGATGGAGCGCAGGTGCTTGAGAAAGTGGTCTCACAATTTATGTCGTCTCATCATTGTAAAGGAGGCCACATTGGGACCACCAGATACAATAGACAACCCCAACAAATTCACAAGTGACGTGTTGCCTCACCTGGAAGAACTGCTTGGGGTCCTAAATGGAGATGAGGGAGGAGGTGAATGGGCAGGTGTAAAATTTCTGTCGCTTTAAGGGATACATGCTAGGAGGAAGATTAGTGGGGAGGGGTAAATGGACAAGGGAATCATGGAGGGGGTGATCATTGTGGGAAGCAGAGAGTTGGGTGAGGTAACGATGTCTTTGGTGGTAGGATCCCAATAAAGATAGAAATTGTGGTGAATTTTGTGTTGGATATGAAGGCCCATGGGGTGGTAGGTGAGGACAAGAAGAACCCTTCCTCTGTTAAAGCAGCAGGAAGATGCATTGAGGATGGACGTCTGGGAAATGGAGGAGATGCAGATGAGTGCGGCACCAATGGTGGAGGAAGGGAAACCCCATTCTTTGCAGGAGGAGGACATCCTGGAAACAGATGTGGTGGGGAGGAAGGAACTGAGAAAAGAGAATAGCATTTTTACAGGAGGAAGGATGGGAAGAGGTATAGTCATGATAGCTGTGGGATTCAGTAGATTTATAAGAAATCAGTAGATTGTTTGTCTCCGGAGATAGAGACAGAGAGATCAAGAAAGACAGGAAACGTGTCAGAAGTGCACCGTGAATTTAAGGGCAGGGTGGTAGTTGACGAGCTCAGAAGGAGTACATGAAGCAGCACCAATGCAGGACGAGTTGGGGAGCGTTACCAGGGAAGGCTTGGAACATGAACTGGGGCCCATGCAGGTGTGCATAGCTACCCCTTGAGTTTGGACAAAGTGGGGGGAGCCAAAGGAGAAATTGTTGAGGGTGAAGACCAGTTCTGCCAGACAGAGGAGGGTGGTGATGGAGGGGACCTGGTTTGTCCTTTTGTTGAGAAAGAAGTAGAGGGCATTAAGGCCTTCTTGATGGGGGATAGAAGTGTATAGGGATTGCAATCTATGGTGAAGATGAGGCGGTCGGGTCTGATGAACTGAAAGTTGTTGAGGAGATAGACAGCATGTGAAGGGTCGCAGATGTAGGTGGGAAGGAACTCAACCAAGGGGAATAGAATGGAAGTGAGATATGTGGACACAAGTCCAGTGCAGCCTGAGCAGGCGGAGACAATGGGCTTACCTGGACTGTCAGGTTTGTGGATCTCGGGTGGGCGGTAGAACTGAACAGAGCATGGTGAGGGAACTATGAGTTTGGTGGCAGTGGATGGGATTTCTCCAGAGTTGATGAGGTTAATGATGATGTTGGAGACAATTTTCTAATGATCTGCTTTGGCTCCGTTTCAAGGGGTAAATAAGAGGGGGTGTGTGGGAGGTGCCGCCTGGTTTCAGTAAGGTCGAGGTCAGTCTGCCACATGTATTGGATATTTTAAGTTGCCGAGAGAGGAGGAGTAGAGAGAACTAATAGAATATCTGTAATAGAGAGAGAACAGAATAAATTGAAGCACAAAAGTGCAGTCACATCTGTGGGGAGAGAGAGAGAGAGAGGGAGAGCAAAGGAAGGACGGTAGCCTGAAATTGATAAATTCAATATTGAGTGCAGAGGGCTGTAAGTAAAGATAAAGTAATATTTCTCAAGCAAACATTGGAGCAATGCAAGAGGCCATAAATGAAGAGCTCAGGGTCAAGGTGACAAGAATATTTATAAAGGCAGGAATCTGGAAGCTCAGGATCACTCTGATGGATTATAAACCACAGCATCTCGGGACGGGAATAAACAGTTGACATTTTTGGCCGAGACCCTTTATCAGGACTGGAAGGGAAGGGGGTGGAATCCAGAATAAGAAATAGAGGGAGGGGAAGGAGCATAAACTGGCAGGTGATAGGTGATACCAGGCGAGGGGGAAGGTGGGTGGGTGGGGAAGTAGGGGAGATGAAGTAAGAAACAGGGAAGGTATAGTTGGAAAAGGGCTGAAGGAGGAACTTAATGAGAGCTCTGAAGAAAAGGGACTCCATCTTTTCCTATGCAATCACAGAAATTGCATTACTTGCATCCTCTTTGTGCAAAGTGCAAGGGCTACTTGGCTGTGTATATAATTGTATGTACATTATGTTGCATGGCTTGAAAACCTACTGTATCAGTTACTGCTATGAGTTCAGTGCTACTTCTCTTCTACAAAGGATGGTTGCTTTATCCCTTGTCTTATAGAATAGCAGTATTGGTTCTCCAATAGGCGCCAAACACAACCAGACTTGGTGAAACACCACCTTCCCTGCATGTCTTTCAATTTACTGTAATGAATTCACAACTCAATACTGTCCCCTCCACACTCGAGAGACCAAAGGCCCACCTGGACACATCCATTCAGTCTGCATGACCTTGAGATTTCATTTGTCTCTCATTTTATTTCACCATCTGCTCTGACCTCAGCCTACCCCCCCACATTACAACCTTCAGTCACTCTTTGACTCCAATTTGTATACATGATCTTTGAAACTTAAAATAATTCAGTTATATATCAAAAGCAAATTGATTTAAATGAAAATACAGAAAGAATAAAAGGCATAAAACTATGTCTAGTTAATAATGAGATCCTAAGAAATATGTTCTACCATTATTTGAGTTCAGTAACATGATTAACATATTACCACAAAATGCAAGAAACTCATCCCACTCCACCTACTACTGCTACCACTTCGTGCTCTCCAATACTCCCTGCACTCTCTCCCACTGCATCTACAACACACAGTCCTTTTTTCTCACTTCCCCATCCCTCCAAACCTCCTTCACATTTCCCCAATCCCCTTTGTTTATTCCCAATCCTCCTTTCTCCTTTTCACATAGGTATATCCACACCCTTTCTCTTCCGCTCCCTCCATCACTCTCAGCCACACTCCCACATCTCTGTACTGTCTCCAAGCTCAAGAAGCTGCTCCTCATCTACTGACCAGGCACATTGCAGCTTATTTGAATTTGACACTTCATTCAGTGAACAAAATGGAAGTCAACCTTTCAGGTCAACACCTTGCATCAGAACCCAGATTGCCAGGTTATAGTTGTACAAGGCGTGGGAATCGAGATAAAGGTTGATATGTGATACATAGAATCAGAGAAGGAGAGGATAATAGCCAAAGTCAAAACAGTAGAATTTATGAAAAACTATACATAAACAAAGATTGACAAACAATGTGAAATGTGTTAATGATAGGCAGATTGACAGATAGATAGATAAAACTGAGAACCTGAGTTGTAGAGTCCCTGAGTCCTTGAAAGTGAGTCAGGGTTGTGGAATCAGTTCAGAGTCAAGGTGAGTAAAGATGGGCAGATGGAGCTAGGTGGGGAAGGGAATAGGACAGACTGGTAGCTGAGCATTCAGTGAGTTCTGGTAAACAGCATTTGCACATTTTGTGTTGATTTCAGATTTCTAGTATCTGTAATATTTTTCTTTTGTAATTTCAGCCTCTCCAATTTAAATCTCCTCCGGATCAATCTTTATTTTACTTATGCTATTACCATTGCACCATTACCCCTTTTACCTATTAATGTCTCCTGATCTTTGCTGCATAACAAACCTTCCTTTTTGTTGTCTTCTTGTCCCCTTCATTTTTCTATATATGTCCAAAATCTTGGTACATCGCCCACTTTTTTAATAAAAGATCAACAACCTCACACAGTAATTTACTCTCCACAGTTGCACAGGGCTAGTTTTGATATTTTCTGTCTTCACTTCAGAATGCCAGGTAACTTGATTTACAGATTCGATGAAGTTTGACAGAGGACAGTTGAAAAGTTTAAATATACTTGGTTAAGGAAACCAGAAAAGGCTTGACACCTGACCATTTACCCTCTGTTGCAGTAGCTTCACCCAATTAGCTTCTCAGCCCATCACTGATACTAGCTGCAAAATATTTTCTTTAGTCCCATCCTGATGTATTCCTCAGAGTAACCAGAAGCATCCTTCAATGCCTCAGGTAACATATTAACAATAATATTCACTTGAACCGTCATCACTCTGGTAATGTAGGACACTGTGAAGAACAGCAGTTTTAAATTTACATATATTTTTGCACAAAACATCCTTTAAAGTAGCAAATATTGAAAGGCAATTTTTAATAAACAATTTTATTTCAGGACCTGGCAATAGTAATCCTCTGAAATCCTTTGGTCTTGAAGAAGGTTAAGAATTCAGAATGTTTTTCAGATCACTGTTTATTCCACCCGCCCCCCCCCCCATATTATCTGGGTCAATATTTCTGAAATTAATGGCAAGATTAGCTTCCAATATAACGATCAGATCAGATTACAGCCAGATATTTACTGTTTAATTAATCTGAACAGATGATCAGACGGTAGCAACAATCGATATTTATCTCTACAATATGTACTAATTCCTCCATGGGTAAGGAATTAAACACACTATTTATTATTAATTGGCTTTCAGTAATAAATAGAGAGGACTCATGAACTGTGGAAATCTGCACTTCTAATATGTCTGCATTTTCACTGATCCATGCAGCCCTTTTCTTTACGCAAATTATAGCTGTATTTGCAATGACTGATTGAATCATTTCTCAGAATGGTTGGGCTTTTTGCATAAAGGTACATTACTGAAAGGCCAGTTTCTATGCAGCATATTGTCTGTAATTGAGAGTCTACACATTCTGTGCAGAGATAATAGCTGATATACTGGAATTCATCAGTAGTTTCTTGTGCCTGGCAACAGGGTCCTCACTTGACTGAAATAATAGAAATGGTAATAATAAAAGGTTTAATGATTTCCTTTTCAATCTGCTGCTTGATTCCCCAATTACATTCTACTTGACAAACAAATAGTGTATCACTGCTCATTGTTAAGAACTGAGAATATTGCACAGAAGTTGTTGAATGCCATTATAAGAGAGGTTCATGTTAAGAAGATTGCAGTATTCCAGGATATAAGTGCTAATATGGCCCATTACATCTACCTGATAAAATGAAAACTTACAAGATAGACACAAGAGACCAGAGATGTTGACATTTGGAGCAAAAAAAAAACTGCTGGATGACCTCTGTGGGTCAGGAAACATCTGTGGAGGGAAATGGACAGTAGATATTTTGGGCTGAATTCCTTCATCTGGATTGAAAGATAAAGTGAAGATAGCCAGTATAAAGATGTGAGGAGAATTGCTATTTCCACTCTTCCATCCTCTATTTCCCTCCTCAAACGGTCAACCTATTGCTTGCCAGCTCTTGCTCTGCCCCTTCCCCTCACATCTTTATACTTCTCAACTCAAATCATCACTGTCCATATCTCTCTACAGATGCTGACTAACTTGTGGGTAGGAATAGGTTAGAAGGGAAATTGCAGACAAGTATGACTGATGATAACACTCTGAGAACTGACATAGCTGAAATGAGCTGAATGACCATCTTCTGTATGATTACTTCGTGCTTGTAATGAACCAAAATACCCAATAGCGATTCATAGTAAAAAAACAAAATTTAATACAGAACCCATATGAGGAGTGATTCGGGCATGTGGCCAAAATCTTGGCCAAAAGGAGTGGTAATAAAAAATATCTTAAGGAAAGATGGGAAGCTAGAGATGGATAAAAACAATAGATGGGATTCAGCTGGGATGGTACTTCAGAACAGAAGGCTGGGAGACCATAAGGCCATAAGACAGAAGAGTAGATTTAGGCCATTTGGCCCATCGAGTCTTCTCTGCCATTCAATCATGGCTGATCCTTTATTTTTCCCACCTCAGCCCCACTCCCTCGACTTCTCCCTATAACCTTTGATGTCATGTTGTGTCCAATCAAGAACCTATCAAGCTCTGCCTTAAATACACCGACGACTTGGCCTCCCCAGATACCTGTGGTAATAAATCCCACAAATTCACCACCCTCTGGCTAAAGAAATTTTTCTGCAGCTCTGTTTAAATGGATGCCCCTCTGTTCTGAAGCTGTGCTCTCTTGTCCTAGGCTCCCTCACCATGGGAAACATCCTTTCCACATCTACTCTGACTAGGCCTTTCAACATTTGAAACGTTTCAATGAAATCCCCCCTCATCCTGAATTCCAGCGAGTACAGACCCAGAGCTATCAAATGTTCTTCATATGATAACCCTTTTATTCCTGGAAACACCCTTGTGAACCTCATCTGAACCCTCTCCAATGCCAGCACATCTTTTCTTAGATAAGGAGCCCAAAACCCAAGGTGAGGCCTCACCAGTGCCTCATAAAGCCTCAGCTGAGAGCACATTCTGGTGGAGCAATTACAACTGAAGGAGAAGGAAAGATATCTCACAGGATTTGTAGGGAACTGCCTTAAGAAGACAAAATCAAGATTCTCACAATACAGGCAATTCCATCTTCTCACAGCTACCACTGGGCAGAATGTACAGCACCTGGTTCAAGACCAGCTACTTCCCTTCATGCATTTGATTCTAGCATAAACCTTATCTCTACCTTCAGTATGATAGCCTTACATTTTGGCCCAAAACATCGACTGTGCTTCTTTTCCATAGTTGCTGCTTGGCCTGTTGAGTTCCTCCAGCATCTTGTGTGTGTTGTTGTAATCTATGTTTACGTTTTCTTGTGAATGTAGTTAATGTGGCGCACTGTACCTGTGATGCTGCTGCAAGTAAGTTTTTCATTGTACCTGTGCATACACGTACTTGTGCATATGGCTCAGCACTAAATTGATTTTGACTTTGAGGAGAATACGACATCCCAAGGCCATAGGGGAACTAACTCTGAAAATGAGGCCTTAACTGGAGTCAATGTTTCACAGTAAGCTCAGAGTTAGCGGGTAAATCACACGGTACTAACAGTGTAGCATCTTGAGTGCTAGTCAGTGATTACATTTATGGACTAAAACTACAGGTGTGGACTTTCGATCCAGAGAACTGAGTTCAATTCTTACATAGCAGCAGAATTTCAGTAATTAAAAATAAATCAGCAATGTAAAAGAAAATGATTCAATAATGATAAGCATGAAAGAATCAAGTTGTTATAAAATCCCAATTGATTCACTGTGCATCAGAAATAAATGTCCTTACCCTGTCTAGTCTATATGTAATTCCAAACTCAAAAATGTCTATTTTTTAAATTTAATTAGAGATACAGCACAGAATATGCCCTTCTGGCACTTCGAACCATGCCACCAGCAACCCCAGGTTTAACCCTAGCCTATTCAAAATTGATCATTTACTAACTGGTAAATGTTTGGGTTGTGAGGAAACTGAAGTACCCAGAGAAAGCCCATGTGTTCCATGGTAAAGGCATACAAACTCCTTACAGAGGACACTGGAATTGAGCTCCAACGCCCCAAGCTGTAATAGTGCTGTGCTAATTGCTACACTACCGTGATTGACTCTTAACAGCCTCCTGAGGTTAGAAGCAAGTAAGGTGAAGAAGAAATGTCAACAGTTTCAGGATATCCATATCCCATGAGTGAATAAATGCAAGCGGGTCCAAGTTGGGACACCAACAGCAGCATTCATTCGTTTAATATCAGAGAGTGTATACAGTATAAACCTTAAATTCACACTCTTCACAGGCATCTACAAAATAACAAACCCCATAGAATGAATGATAGAAACACAATGAAAATACAAGAGACTGCAGGTGCTGGAACCTGGAGCAACAAACCTGCTGGAAGAGATCAGTGGGTCAAGCAGCATCTATGTGAGAAAAGGAATTGCTGACATTTCCCGTCAAAAATCTACACCAAGACTGAGAATGGAGATGGGAGATGGCCATTATAAAGAGAAGGAGAATGCTGAGAATGGATTCTGAAGCAATTGGAGAACTAAGGGGAGGGGAGCCTAAGATGACAGGCAGTTTGGGAGTTGGCTGGCAGTGTGATGAAGTTCAGATGGAACTTTGGCTGCCTGCGCTCTAATGGGAGAGTGAGATTACAATGAGAATTTGGCGAGCTAAGTGATAAAGGATTACCTACAGTTTGATAGAATGATCAAGTTTACAGGTTAGAAAAGGCAAGAATGCATCTTGGGTGATTTTATGGAGATGGAAGTAAATGCTCTTGAATGGTAATGAAGTTACATGAGTCTACGTTCATCATAAGGTCATATGTGGCACTGAGACAGGGAACAATTTAGTTCCATGTTGGAGAGCTGACATGTGAAATGCAGGGGCTAGAATTTGTGATTTGAAGTGAAAATAGCCTCAATTTTATCAATATTTAGTCAGAGAAAATCCTGCCGTTCTTTACTGGATGTCAGGTAAGTAGTTTTACTACTTAGGGACTGAGGAGAGGTCAGTAATTAGGTAGGAACTGCTGTCATTTTTCAGATAGCATCGGAGAGGGATAGCCTATTGAAAAATAGTTAGGGACCAAATGTAGATCTCTAGGGGACATCAGAGGTGATAATGAAAACATGGTGATGAATGTCACTGGGTAATTCTTTGGCTGACATTGAACAGATAAGAACACAAAGGCAGGCACAATTTCAATTTTCATTTCCGCTGACGTACAGAAATTCCAACACTGCTGCTTCTTTAAGTACCAGACAGACGGACTGGTCTAAACTCTGTTCTCAAATGCATGATGCATGCATGAATGAGCTGCTTTGCTCTCATTGAAGAAGTGTATTTTATTTTTAGAATGTGTCTCACTTAGGGACACCTGTGATGAATGAAATTTCAGTTGTTTACAATGAAGAAAGGGCAGTGAACATTTCATTGATTGCATGCAACATGTCCTTGGAGAGACCTTTTTTTAAGATTCTGCATGAGAGAGGGTCGTCTTTATTTCTCCCTGATCTTACGGGCAGCCTTAGTGAGTAACCTTGTATCTGGCATTTGATAATTAAGTAAAAACAAATCGTAGTTAAAGTCAAGCAGAAGATTTGGGCAATATATCAATAGTCAGGCAATATTTGTAGAGAAAGAGATTGGGTTAATGTGGTAAACCATATATATATGTTGTGACTGGGTTAACTGTCTGGACACACCCCTCTGCTGACTGCCCCTGTGGCTCCTCCCACAGAGTCCTGTATAAAGGTGTTTCGCCTTGCCCCTTCCCCTCAGTCCAGGGGCACACACTCACCGTGGAGGTCGTGGAGGTCGTATTGTACGGCGAATAAAAGCCTTTCAGTATTTTACCAAACCTCAGTCTTTTGGAGTTATTGGAGGTGCTTCAGTTAAACGTTCAGATAAATGCTCTTTCACTAAAATATCAGAAAGGTCGCTAACCTCTAACATCAACTTTGTCTCCATTGTCACATGTTGTTTGACCTCCCAAGTATTGCCAGGACTCTCAGTTTTTATTTCAGATATCCAAATTCCTGCACTATTTTATTTTCGCAGTGCAGACAAAAAAAAGCCTTCCCAAGCTTTTGAACTTCCCATTGCCAACCAGGTAGTGTTTTAATAAAACTACTCTGCTGGCTTGACCAAACCTTTTGCAGAATCTACTAGCAGAAAAAGAACCCCCATATCTACTCTAAACTTGTCTTTCAAGCTCAAAATCTGGGTTCTTTAGCTCTGAGGTCTTTGCAAGCATTTTTAAATTTTTGTTATCATTAACCTATTACATGTTATTTATTAATTTGCTCGTCAACTGTGACTGGCAAAGCTGTCTTTAATATCCACGTGCACATCTGTTTAAGCTTCTTCCTGTTTTTTGTGTTGTTGTTGATCATTTTGGCAGTTGTTGCTTTTCTTGGACTGTGATGAAATATATTTACTGTTATGTTACACAAGACAAATGTACTCCAAGTCCAGTACAGAGCAATGTCATAGCACGTGGTAAAGTTAGAGCCAATTTGCTTGAACAGAATCAGAATCACATCTCGAAGAGTTACAACACGCTGGAGGAACTCAGCAGGTCGGGCAGCATATGGAGAAAAGATCGGTCGACGTTTCGGGCCGGAACCCTTCGTCAGGACTGAAGAGGGAAGGGGCAGAGGCCCAATAAAGAAGGTGGGGGGAGGGTGGGAAGGAGAAGGCTGGTAGGTTCCAGGTGAAAAACCAGTAAGGGAGAAGGTAAAGGGGTGGGGGAGGGGAAGCAGGGAGGGGATAGGCAGGAAAGGTGAAGAAGGAATAGGGGAAAACACAATGGGTAGTAGAAGCAGGCAGAACCATGGGGGAGGTGATAGGTGCCTGTGGGAGGGGGCAGAGTGAAATAAGGATAGGGGAAGGGAGGGGGAGGGAATTACCGGAAGTTGGAGAATTCTATGTTCATACCAAGGGGCTGGAGACTACCTAGATGGTATATGAGGTGTTGCTCCTCCAACCTGAGTTTAGCCTCATCATGACAGTAGAGGAGGCCATGTATGGACATATCTGAATGGGAGTGGGAAGCAGAGTTGAAGTTGGTGGCTACTGGGAGATCCTGTCTGTTGTGGCGGACGGAGCGGAGGTGCTCGACGAAGCAGTCAGACTAAGGGTGTAGCTATGGGCACTGGCATGGGACCCAGCTACGCCTGCCTCTTCGTTGGTTATGTGGAACAGTCTGTACTCCAAACCTATTCTGGTACTGCTTCTCAACCTTTCCTTTGGTACATTGACGACTACATTGGTGCTGCTTCCTGCACCCATGCTGAGCTCGTCAATTTCATCAACTTCACTTCTAACTTCCATCCAGCCCTCTGTCTTGGACACTTCTCTCCCCTTTCTCGATCTCTCGGTCTCCATCTCTGGAGACAGACTGTCCACTGACATCTTCTACAAGCCCACTGACTCTCATAACTACCTCAACTATACCTCTTCCCACCCATCCACATGCAAAAATGCCAATCCTTATTCCCAGTTCCTCTGTCTCCACCGCATCTGCTCCGAGGATAAGGTTTTCCGTTCCAGGACATCTCAAATGTCCTCTTTCTTTAAGGATCGTGGTTTCCCTTTTGCTGTCATCAATGAAGCCCTCACCCGCATCTCCTCCATTTCCCACACTTCGGCTTTCACCCCATCCTCCCGCCACCACAACAGGGACAGAGTTCCCCTTGTCCTCACCTACCCCCCCACCAGCCTCCGGATCCAGCACATTATCCTCCGCAAATTCCGCCACCTTCAACAGGACCCCACAACTAAGCACATCCTTCCCTCTCCACCCCTCTCTGCTTTCTGCAGGGATCAGTCCCTCCGCGACTCCCTTATCCACACATCCATCCCCACGGATCTCCCACCCGGCACTTATCCCTGTAAGCGTAAGTGCTACACCTGTCCCTACACCTCCTCTCTTGCCACCATTCAGGGCCCCAAACAGTCCTTCCAGGTGAGGCAACACTTCACTTGTGAGTCTATTGGGGTCATCTATTGCATCCGGTGCTCCTGGTGCGGCCTCCTCTACATCGGTGAAACCCCATGCAGATTGGGGGACCGCTTCGTCCAGTGCCACAACAGACAGGATCTCCCAGTAGCCACCCACTTCAACTCTGCTTCCCACTCCCATTCAGATACGTCCATACATGGCCTCCTCTACTGCCATGATGAGTTGAACTGCTCATGCATGTAACAAGAGCGTCTTGGACCTCCAGGTGGTCCACAGCAGAGGTGATTGATAAATTCATGGCCTAAGGTAGAAGGAGATGAGTTATACAGCTCTCGTTACATGCACATGCAGTTCAACTCTTTGACTGAAAATGCAGAAAGTTTGAAGTTAATAACTCATCTCCTTCTACCTTAGGCCACAAACCTATCAATCATCCCTGCTGTGGACCACTTCTAGAGGTCCAGGACACTGACTTCTAAAAGAAGGGATCTGTATGCTCCACAACCGCTGGACT
Organism: Mobula birostris; assembly: GCF_030028105.1. Classification (NCBI taxonomy): domain Eukaryota; kingdom Metazoa; phylum Chordata; class Chondrichthyes; order Myliobatiformes; family Myliobatidae; genus Mobula; species Mobula birostris. Next base: position 43,480,827 of record NC_092387.1, read on the forward strand.
AAATGTGTAAATGTAGGAAAAATAAATGTGCCTAAGTTTTCTAAAATTGACTCCTTTTACCTTAGGCCACGAACTTATTAATCACCCCTCATAAATCTCCTACTCCTTAACTTAAAAGTAAGCACTCTGTTTACAGACGTGCAAGGAGAGAATGACCCTTATAATTTTGCAGACTTAAATCAGATTCTCCCCTCTGTCTTCTCCACTCCAAAGAATTCAAACCCATCTTATCCAGCCTCTCCTCATAGCTGAAATTTCCCATCATGGATAACGTCTTCGTGAATTCCCACTGTTCCCATTCTAATGTAATCATATACTTCTTATAGAGAACTGCACGACTTATTGGTCTTAACCAGTACCTAAACACATTTGACCTAATTTCTCAATAAATTACCTTTGAATTGCCCCCACTGGGGCTTGACCTGTATGTCACTGCTCCCAGTCCATTTTTACCTGGTCTCATGTTTCTATATCGAAACCAGCTTTCTCCAATACAAGGTTTTAATTTCCCATATACTCTATCCTTCTCCATTAATATTGAAGCTTAGTTACCATATCTAAACGTTTTTCCTTCTGACGCTCCCTCCATTTGTCCAGCTATATTCTCAGAGACCAGATTGAGTACTGTCGTGTCTTTGAGAGTACTATTTGTGCATTGGCTCAAGCAATTAAAAAATTATGCTCCCTCTAAATCTCTCAGATTAGGACAACTGCAGTTAGTATTAGTAAAGTTTAAATCCCCTATTACTTATACCATTACTTTTAAACTGTTCTGTGCCTTACTTGCATACTTGCTCCTTATCTGGCACTGACTGTTTGGCGACCTAGGAATGTGATAATCCTTTTTTTGTTTTTAAGATGTAGAAATCTGAAGAATCTTCTTGGATATTTTCCGTCCATACTGTAGTAATAGATTTCTTGATTAAAATTTGCACTGCCATCTCCTCTTTTACATCCCCCTTGACATGCTTGAAGATTCCATATTTTGGAATTTTGAGTAATAGTTCTTCCCATCTTTTAATCCTGTCTTCCCATGCATTAATGCACATCTTCAGTTCATCAGGTTTATTTTTCAGATCCCCTGCATTTTTCCTATGTGCCTACTGGAATTACTTTATTTTCCTTCCATGGTTAACCATTCCTCAACCTCTGAAGTCCTACCCTGTGTTTCATTCCACTGTCAAATTCATTGAAACCCTTCCCAATAACATTAGTTAACATTCTTGCAAGGATTTTGGACCTGATCTGGTTCAGGTGCAACCCATCTGGCTTGTATGGGATCCCACTTTCTCAGGAACAATCCCAGTGATGCTAAAATCTAAAGTACACCCTCCTGCTCCACCTCTTCAATGACACATACAAGTAATCTGTTATTCTATTCCTAATCTTGCCATCTATATATTATCAATAATTTGTCTGCAATCCAGTCAGTAATTCCATTTGTCCTAGCACCCTAGCTATTGCTTGTTAGCCAATCCTCTATCATATACAGTATTTCAAATGCCTAAAGCTCGTACTTTGTCCACTCACCTTTTATGTGGTGCTGTATCAAAAGCCTTACAGAAATCCAAAGGCACCTACCCCTTTTATTCATATCAAATAACTCAAATATATTTATTAAACACAAATTCCCTTTCAAAATTCCTTGCTGATTTTGCTTAATTCCAATTGGATTTCCTAATTAGTTCTTTCTCTACTTGCTTTAATAATGAATTCCAGATTTCCTCAATGAGAGATCTTAGACTGTCTTAGTTTCCTGTTTTGTCTCTCTCTATTCTTGAATAGCGGTGTCACTATTGTGACACTTTGGGAGGGGTAGCACCTCTGGTGGGGGAACATGTCGTGTCCTTTTCAAGGCGGTTAGTCCACCTTTGGTCCCCACTTGGCACTCAGCTCTCATCTGTGGCTCCCCGTAGCTGTTTGCATGCAACAGCGGCCACACCCCGGGCAATGGCTTCGACAAGCCAGCTAAACCAGGTGAGGGTAGCCGGTGGGTCTCAAACCCTCGGTGAGATAGGGAGTTGTCTATCCCAGCATGTGAAGACAGACTCCGGCGGATTGAGCGGACGAGACCAATGGAAGGTCCAACGGTCAAGAAGGCTGTCTCTGCAAGTGTCATGGAACATGTAGAGCAGGACAAGACACAGAAGACGTCCTGGTCATCCATTGCACCTAATCCCATCTCTAGCCATCTCGACTCTGTCTTACCACTGGATCCAGTTGGGAATTGGGAAGAGAGAGTGAGGCTGATGCCGCACAGCTCTCCCTCACTTAAATCCAAATCACGCGCTAGTCTCGACACCATCATAATGGTGTTGTGGTCCTCATTGATGTCAACGATGGACGAACACACTTTTGTGCATTATCTAGGAAATTTCCATAATCCCGGGAAATTTGGGAGGTCACAACCAATCCTTCCAGCATTTCCAGACACATTTCCTATGAAATCCAGTCTCTAAGGGGACGTAGGTTAGGCTATGGTCCAGGTGTGGGTTGATTGGACTAGGAAGAATAAATATTCGGCATGGACTAGATCAGCCAAAGGACCAGTTTCTGTGCTGTAGTGCTCCAGGACTTGATGCAGGACATGAAGTTGAGGGGACCTCTGCCTTTACTCCTATTACCATGCCTCATATTGTTCCTCTCACAATAATAATTATTTTAACCTTCTTTCCCTTTAATTCCCGATTTTCTACTATTGCTGTTTTCTTCCAGTGCCTTCCACCATGAATAAAGATGCTAAGTAAATCTAAGTATTGTCCCTTCCTTATTACCCATTACTTCCACAGTCATTTTTTAAGGGACCAATGTATACTTCAATTACTCTCTTTTATACACATGTAGAAGCTTTTACTATTCTTATGACTCTTAATAGCTTAACTTGATATCTATTTCCTCCCCTTTTAATCTTCCTATACTAGCTTTTAATATTTTTTCTAAATTCTGTGTGAACACTTCAAAATATTGTCTGCCTTTTATCTCCCAACTGGTTATCATTGTTGTTCATAGCTGGATCATCCTTATTATTTTTTGTTGAGAATTATGAGATGCCTATCACTATTTATCTATATTAGCTTTCAATCTATTCTCACAGTCTACTTTAGCTAGCTCTCCCTTCATGTTTCTTGTTTCCTTGCTTAATAATGATGTTGGTTTCTCACACTCAAATTAATCATATGATGATCACCCTTACTCAGGATAAAATTTCATGAGGTCAGTTATCATACATGACCAGATCCCTAATATTCTTATAACAAACTATCTTCAACCCAATCTATTTTTGCCATATTTGATTTGTTCAAATTATACGAAGATTAAAGTCACCCACAATTATTGAATGTTTTGGGAACATATTAGAAAACAGATTTAATCAATTGGATTTGCAGTCAGTATGTGTTCGAACTAACTAGATTTTGTTCCTCATAGTATTCCTCAATAAGTCTCCCCTTATGATTATGTGAAATTTTTATTTAATTTTATTTAGAGATACATACCATTCTGGCCCACCGAACTGCACTGTCCAGCAACACATCGATTTAACCCTAACCCAATCTCAGGATAATTTACAATGACCAATTAACCTACTAACTGGTACATCTTTGGATTGTGAGAGGAAACTGGATATGTGGAGGAAACCCATACAAATACAGGAAGAATGTACAAACTTTCTTAAAGAGGATGCTGGAACCCAGTTCCAAACTCTGACACCCCAGGCTGTAACAGCGTTGTGCTAACTGTTATACTACCACAGCTTCCAAATTATGGAATCAAAAATTAAATCTTCATAAGTAACTGGAAGTTTAGATTCACATTGATTCAAAACTTGGAATTTAAACTGAAGCAGAAATTCAGTACCAAACACAGACTTACTTGGCCAATTCATAATCACATCTGATTAATTTCCAATCAAAACCAACTGTCCTTGCACTTCTAGCCCCATACCGTATTATATCAGTCCATATTGAACACTTACTTTGCAAACCTTTTCTTGAATTGTAGTGGAACTTGGACTGAAATTGTAAAAGGAACTAAAAGGTCAAGGGAAGGGTAAGTAATACTTTGCAAAGTTTAATCAGAATTGAACAATTTTTGGTGCTGAAGGTTCATAGGATCACAAGCCTCCTTTTACTGCCTTCGCATTAACCCAGGACAAGTGTAAATGCCATTTCATGCATAATTAGATCATCTGAATGTGCTGATATGAAACCACTTATTTTCCATATTTTCTTGCAACCAAGAAGGTCATTTAGCTCTTCACGGCTATGGTCTTCAGGTGTTAAGTCATCCTCTACTCTTACTGCTACTTCTTTTCATAACTGGCTGCACCACAGCCTAGTATGGAAACACAAGTGCCCAGGAACAGAAAAGTCTACAGAAAGTGGTGGATACAGCCCAGCCCATCACTGATAAAGCCCTCTCCACTACTGAGTATGCTTCCATGGAGCGATGCTACAAAAAAGCAACATCCATCATCGAAGACCCTATCGTCATCAAGACCATGCTCACTTTATGCTACCACTATCTGGCAAGAGGTACAGAAGCTTTAGGTCCCACACCACTAGGTTTAAGGACAGTTATTACCCTACTACCATCAGGCTTTTGAACTATCAAGGTCTAGTGCTTTCCCCGCATATATGATGAATAAACTCTTCTTAGGCTTCCAGCTGGGTATGGGAGTCAATTATAACTGACATTTCAATGACAAACTCTGCCATCTTCATCAGGGATGATGCCTGGGCATGTCTAGTCCAGTGCTATTTATACCCCTGTTGTTCGTCCCTTCTAATTGGTTAGTCTTCATCCAATCAAGTTTCCGCTGTCCCACCTCGCTTACAATCAAATTACTTAGAATAAGACCTTTGTCTTTAGTAGAATTCTTTACTTCTAGTTTTATTTCATTAGCTTCTTTCATCAGGCAGTCCCAAAAACCATTGGTGCAGCACAGTAGTTTTGTGCTGTTGAAGTCAATCCTATGGCCATTGCGAATGCAATCTTCTGCTACAGGCGATTTCTCCAGGTAACCCAAATGGATGCATCTCCTGTGCATCTGAATGTGGGTTTCCACCATGCAGCCTGTCTGTATGATATATGCTGCACCACATTCACAGAAATCTAGAATGCCAGCAGACATACGCAAGACACTTCTGCCTCAGGTGTCGGTACAATCAAGACTTTACAAGCTCCCTAAGATACACAAGGAGGGCCCCCCCCGAGACCTACCACTAGTGCGATAGATTCTCAAACTTACTACTTTGCTAAGCTTTAACAACCATGCTGTCTCCCTTTTTTGGTGGCTGTGAGCATCACATCGCAAATTCAACCAACTTTCTAAAAATGATAACCAACATTCAGCTGACCCTGGATGACATACTGGTCAGTTTTGACGTGATATCCCTGTCAACGAGGTTTTCCATTAAAGACAGCTTGGTCCTCCTGCGGTCAAAGTTTGATAAGAGTACCACTGACATTTTTGAACACACCAATATACTTCCTCTATAAGGAGAACTACTATGAACAAACAGATGGAGTGGCCGTGGGATTGTCCTATTTGCTGGCTATTGCTGATTTCTACATGGAGGACTTTAAGTTCATCATTCTTAGGCCCCAAATGCTTCTTCAGATACATTGATGTCACCTTTGTAGTGTGGCCTCATGGACTCCAGGCACTCCAACAGTTCCACGACCATCTGAACAGCATACATCCAAACATTCAATTTACAATGGAGATGGAGAAGAATGGTTGCCTACTGTTCCTGGCCATTCTAATGTGACGGAAACTGGACTTCAGCTTCGGATATGGTGCCTATCGGAAACCCACTAACATGGACTTGTACCTCAACAATAACAGCCATTGTATGCCTCCCAATGTAGAGCGGTTCTTTCTACTTTGATTAACTGTGTGAAAACTATTTTGGACTTGGAGAGTCTCGACGAGGAAATAAGATTATTACACACGATGTTCTTATAGAATGGCTACAAAGTGAAGGATCTCAATTGGACCCTTAAAAGGGCCAACTGAAAAATCAGGAAACCAAACAACCCATTGCTATCACCTGTGTTCACTATATTTCCACCGTTTCTGGAAGGATTGCCAGGACTCTGAAGAAATACCAGATTAATACCATCCACAAACCAGTAAGGAAGCTCAGATCACAGTTCATGCGGGTTAAAGATGACCTGGGACTCAGGATGGCTGGCATTTTACAGGATTCCCTGTGAATGCAGAGCAGCATATATCAGCCAGACAGGACACACAATGGAAACCCACATCAAGGAGAACAGAAGGTGTGTCCATTTGGGTTACCCAGAGAAACTGGCAGTAGCAGAACATTGCATTTGCAAAGGCCATAGGAATTACTTTGATGGCACATAACTACAGTGCCGTGCCATAGCTTTTGGAACTGCCTGGTGAAGGAAGCCATTGAAATAAAACTAGATGGAAAGGTTTAACAAAGACAAAGGTCTCACTCTAAGAAAGAACGGAATTTGATTGTAAACAAGGTGGGACAGTGGAAACCTTGTTGGATAAGGACAAACCAATCAGGAGAGACAGACGAATAGACCAGACTAGACATGCCCAGGCATAATCCTGGTGAAGATGGCAGAGTTTGTCATTGAAACAATGGTTAAAATCAATACCTGCACCCAGCTGGAAGCCAGAGAAGAACTTATTAGCATGGATAACTTCATTTACAACTCTGAACTGATTCTACAACATACTGATTCACTTTCAAGGACTCTTGAGAACTGATGCTCTTATTATTATTTATTATTTGTACAGTTTGTCTTTTTCTGCAGTCAGTCTGAGTTTTTTTCATAACATTTTATTGAAAATATTTTTTCCTGTAAATGCCTATAAGAAATTAATTTCAAGGTAACATGGCAACATATATGTACATATATGTGGGGCTGCTTTGGATTAAACCCTAAATGTCATTACCTATCAAACCCCATCCTTCATTAGCTCCTGATAATTATGAAAAGATTAAACACAGGGTTTGGAGATTTTTGGTTTTTATAGACTACATTCTTCCCAAGTGGGAGCATTGACAGGATAAAAACACATGGAGCTTGTGCTATGAGAGCTATACCAGGATGCCGTATGTGGCAGTGAGTTACAAGAACTGGTACAAATTACTCTCCTGCTGCTACAAGTAATATACCTACAGGTGGGTCTGCAATAAGCCAGTTAAACCTGGTGTTAAGGTTTTACCCAGTACATTCAGGTTAGAAGACTGCATGAACATGCTGCTCACTTCTTGGGAAGAACAGATCTACTGTACATTTGCAAGTACTGGTTAACTGCCATCAATCAATGATTTCCCTCTTGCTTTCTTCATTGTTTCCTCAGCTCAAAAAAGGAATCTGGCCTGGGAGACAGTGAGGGTGCACACACTGTACAGCTAGTAACGCACACATCACTAACTGATCAACAAGCAGAGTTGGTCTGAACCTGGAGTTTTGTGGATTTTGTCCATCAAAAACACACAACTGTCTAGCATGATACCCTTAGATGGAGTCAGGTGGAGGGAGGCAGAGTGTTGAGGAACTAATTGCTCATTTAACCAGGTGCAAATAGTGAAGAAACAAATGCATTTTATTTCTTATACATGGTTAGGAAGGACAGTGAGCATTTCTGCACAATATTACCCCATTGCACATGTGAAATGAAAAACTGAGATTACATTTCCACAAATGAACCCCAATAATATAATCAGTAATAATGGAGACTTATCAATCCAGACTAATCACATTAGTGATGTAATATGCACAGAATAGGAAAAAAAGAAAATTGCTAGAGCAATAGAAATGTAATTTTATTTTAAGCTTTCTCCAATTAATGTATCAAGCTGAGAAGTGGCTCAGGTAAACAATCCAAATAGATAGGATGAGATATCCCTGTTGGTGTTGCCATCGCTTTCAATTTCATAAGGAATTCAATTTGAATACATTCAGAAATCTAAATCGTTCTATCATCCATGTAGCGTATTTAACTGAATTAAGTAATCTTCATAATACAATTAAGGTACACTTATTTTAAAAATGTCGTGTTTACAATTCCCATTTAGATGTTTAACCGTGTTGCTAAAGGAAAACTTGCATTAATGGCATTATGATGTCTCCTAGAAAACACTTCAAGGTACTTTGCAGTCTCTGAAGACACAAGCCGGATAAAATTTCACAATAATATGCACAAGCTTTTCTTTGGTAGAGGAATTTTGCCCTGGACACCTGAATAAGCAGACACAATAACACTTCAAAGTACTGCACTTTGGAAGGGGAGAAACTGCCTTGGTACCTCTGCATGAGTGTCAGGAAACAGTTGTTTCAGTATGTTTCTCTAATGAGCTAAGTTTTGATAGCAAAAATTAGACAAGGATAAAGTGAAAACAAAGACTGCTGAACATTTTCACCAGAGAAGGAAATAAAATCAGCCATGATCAAATGGCAGAGGAGTGTCAATGGCCTAGTTCTGCTCACATGTCTTACAGAGACAGCACCATCACAGAAAGAAACTGTTTCTCTTCATTTAGGAAATGAATTTGTAGCAAATATACAAGACATCTTTATTTAGTAGCTTTGCTACAAACAGCAAGCAAAACTGTTTCCCTGAGGCTTAGGCATTTTGTCACATCAACAATTGCTATTGGTTTCAAATCATGGCTTTGAAATGGAGATAAAGGTGACTTATGTTAAGCATTCACACAAATTAAGACCAGTACCAGTACATGAGTACAACCTTTTTATTCATGTCCCCAGCCAAGGTTAGACTTGGATTTCAGTTTCCAATCTGGGGATGGGTGAATTGTGCAACACAGTGGACGAACTAAATATTGCCAGGTTCCAGACTAAAACAGGAGCCATCTGCTGGGAGTTATTATTATTACAGTGAGGCACCATACTACCACACAATGAAAACAGCACTTACCACCTAAAGCAACAAGCATTTCCAACAACGATTGCAGCAAACTGATAAATCCCACTTCTGATTTGGTGCCACGGGCTCAGCATAGGCACAACTGTATGACATATAGAATCATTTAAAGTGCATCTCCTTACTCATTTAATCTATTATGCAGTTCCAAAGACTTAGTCAATAATGATTTTGCATATACATTTAAGTGTACTTTCTGAACCTCATTTTATCATTACATCAGCATATATTGCACTTGGACACAGCAGCACATTTGATACAGAATTGAATTATATTTAATAACTTATAAATCTGCAAGGACCTGGGCTATATGCAATTCAATATTCATGAACACCTGCAATGATATATGTGTATATGCTTTGAATGTACTTGCAGCTATACTGTATTCAATATCTGAGGTTACTGCAATACTATCAGAAACAGGAGAAGTGATTATAGTGTGACAAGTTTACACATGTAGTTCCCACTAAAAATGTGGATAATAGAATGTATATTGGAAATACAATATTATGAACTTTAAAAGAACACCAAATTTATGACACTACCCTGGTCAAATTATCTCTTTTCCCAACTCTCTGTGCCAACTATTATAGGACATTGAATCATTTAAGTACGAACTCCAGAATGCCATGTACACTTACCAATGCTGCTGAGAACCTTTGTGCAGTTTCAAGTGACAAATGCTGACATTTTAACATGATATCTTTTGCTGTACCTCCCAGCTTTACTTTACACGTGTCACACTTTTAGACAAGCACTAAGCTTATAGGAGCAGTCCACGCATCAATGATAAATGTTGAAAGGTGCAGATGAGTTTATCAGGGAGATAGCTGTAACGTGCTCAGATTCATATAGAACGAATGGACTTCTTTTACAAGGAAAATTCTGACTTTAAATTCAGATAATATTAACTTCTCAGTCTGTATTTTGAAATATTCTGTTATAATAAAAGCGAACGCACAGTTTGCACATTGTCTCTGTGTCACCAGAGCTTCTCCACTTCGTGAAGACATGCAGGTAAGTTAACTGGCCACTAGAAATTACAGGTGAATGGCAGCAGAATCATGGGGGAAGTTGGTAGGCATGTGAGAGAGAACAGATTGCAGGGAGGTAAATGGGGAGTGGGACTGATGAGTGTGGTCTGAGAAATGGCATAGAATCGATGGGCCAAATGTTATATCTCGTTATGAAAAATGATAAGAACAGTTGCAAACTTACTAGGGCACGGTAGGTTAGTGGATATTTCCTGAATCCAATTTGTTAATGAGAAACAAGAGAGAGTAAAAGTCAGTGACCAAGTTACAAAATTTCACAAGGATTTGACATTAAAAGCCAAGGAAATCTCACCCAGCTCCTACTCTTCCCCATTCCACCTCTGTGCTTATAGCACATAGTGGATTTGTACATTAAGGTGCCCTGATCCTTGGAATAGTTTAGGTAAAATGCTCGGTGACAGCCCCTAACAGTGTGCAAAGTTGAGACGAAAGGCAATTCAGATTCTGCCTTTCTTTCCCTGCACTACTGAAATTATTTAAAAGTTGGTTTACTATTTGAGACTGAAGTCACAGATTTCATCTTACTTCTGACAACAGAGCTGATACAGCACTTTCTGTGTGTATGTCAGATGTAGTAACTGCATGCACATAATCTGGAATGACATGCTCAACTCTTGTTCAGAATACTCAATGAATCTATGAACTGATGACCAGTTATCTCCTCAGAGGGCAGTCAGGACATCAATTTAAACTTAACTACTAAAAATAATCTCAGCTCTTCCTAAAACCGTCATTGTATCTTTTGAATTAAGTACTTTCCTGCAAAGCAACAAGCCTACATCAGAGGTGAATGTTGCTCCTAGGTTGAAGCATGCCTGGATAGTGACAAAGGAACACAGTCCTAAAGTCAGATGTTGTTTGCCCAGTACAACAGTGACTTTAAAAAAGAATCTTGAAATTTTCACACCATTTGTCCATGTCGCTTCTCCAAGGGAGGTTGTCAAATTACTCAAGAGTTCTGTTCTGTAGTCTTGCATCTATTGTAAGCTAAGTTACAAGTTGGCTTAAAAGTTTCAATGAAAATGAGTTAAACCCACAATAGTAAGAGAATAGCACACAGGACTGGTGCGAATTTAAACCCACACCCTTTGGGACATAAGGTCATGATTATTGGTACAGTTTTTCTATATATTTGATATTTAGCTAAATAGGTAGTAAATCTGTTGATGTAGCTACAGACACAGAGCAGTAAAAACTGTGCATGTGCATTGCAAAGAAATGAACACAATAACCTCTTTCCACCAAATGCCCTTAATATTGCATCTTCCCCAGGATCAGATAAATTGAAAAGAATGGTAATCTCTCTTCTGGTTGTCTTTAGACCTTTAGACAAGGGTCTTATGAAATATTTACAGCCACATTAAACATTATGCCCATTCTTTCTGGTAAAGATCTGGTAAGTATGATTCCCATTCCAGGTAATTTAAAGCAGAGCTTTTTTTTATTACTTATATTAGAAAGCTATCCCTCCAGAATTTTAACTTAAATATATTTTAACCTAATAGTTCCAAACAAACAAAAATATTGAACCTAGACTGGTCAGCTAAAATGAAAATTACCACTTTACCAATCAGCTGTCTTTACTCTCTCTCCAAACATAACATGTTCAATCAGATTAACTGAAATATAAGACAACAACATACAAATACGGTTTTCCCTTCAAATAAATCCTGCTCCACAATGTTCTATCAAGAGTTACAACTTTGTAACACATGACCAGGTCATTACAGATTCATAACTGCTCCACAGTTAATTTACATTCATTTTCCCATCCTGGCAAAATCTGACCAAAATTTCCACATTTGTTATTTGTATTGTCCCAAAGTAAAAGGCCACACATTGCAAATATAAACTGTCTCAAGAGTCTGCATATGCTGGACTTTGCCATTGCATCAGCCAGGTCAACAGCTGTCATTTTGATTGAGGGAAGTTAGTTAGGCCAAGTTAACAGTTACCAGTTCTAGACTTGGTGAAATCTCATCTGGCAGGCAACTTTCTAATGTACTTAATAGGCTTTTATCAACCTTGAAACCTTCAATTTGAGGGACTGAATGCATGTGTCTTTGGCTTAGGAAGGCGGGAATGCCGAACAGATGATGGAGGTTTTTCTGCCTGGGACTCATTTCTCTGATCCTTTGCAGAACAATCTTCTCTGAGCAGCTGTTTTTTCAGTAACCTGCTGGATAGGTGGGTCTCTGAGCAAGATTCATCTTGGTATTCGGCAGACTCAATGCATTGAACCTCCTTGTCAGGTGACCCAGAACTGGCTGAAAATGCTGAAGTCTTAATACTCAGAAGTGGTGAGGAGAGGGAAGGCGATGGTTTGGATTTTCTTTTTTGTTGCTCATCTTTTTGTGTAGAAAGATTTATGGGTATTGATTGTTGTTCTGATTCCTTTTGATCATCTATAGGTGGTTGAACTGGACTGTTTACAGAGAAAATTTCTGTGTGAGGGATTGCAACAGCATTTTTCCTAGACTTAGAGACTAGAGAAGACTTCACAATTGAAGTCTGGATCTTGGGCTTGACATTCAAATCCTTAGAAGGCAGACACTGTTTAAAAGCAAATTTGAGATGATGGCCTTTATTCAAGGCTTCTTCTGTAAATATTGAAGCGCTGGGTAAACTGACCTGCTGCACTGAAACCTGACTGTGCTGACGTTCCTCAGGCAGACTACCTGGATTCTGTTTGGCCTTATTAGAGACTAAGGGTTTCTGGGCAGATCTGTCATTAGAGTCATCATCCTTCTGTTGGGTTGATTGAGTGAAGCCTTTATCAGAATCTAGCTGTGAACAAATAACTGTTTTTCCACCTTGGTTAGTTTGACGGCAGTTCTCATTTGATCCATTCTTCAGATTCCTACTGGGGTCCTCGATACGGATTGGTTTTGCTAATTTTCCCATGTTGCGATCTTTGGAGCTGCATATGTAGTTGGAAGGCTGTAGTACTGGAGGCTGTTGAAGGAAACAGAACATTTCAGAACAAGTTAAATTTAATGTGACTTAGCCAAAAGTTATTAGGCAAAGTGCATGCTGGTTGGATTTGCATTTCTGGCTATCATGCAGGAGCAATGTTCAGGGTCAAAGATAAGCAGACAGCACAAATATTCGATGAAAGCACAGCAGCCATTCTTTGGAAACACAATGACATCTTTCATAAAATCAGGAAGGGGGTGTTTAGAATAAATGGATTTGATAATTTGCAAAATGAAAATCATACAAAATGCATAATAAAAAGTAATTTAAAACAACTGGTAACATACAAATCTTCCTGTCTGTCTGAAACATTAGTTGCAATTTACATAGCTCAAAAGGTTCAAAAAACAAATTTTAAATTCTTACTTTTTTTTTTGCTAAGACTAATAATCCAGAGATAGGGAGTCAATACCCACAACAGGAAATCAGAAATTTACATTTTTAAAAATATCTAGAAACATGAAGGCCATTATCAGTATAAGTCTCTCCAGAAAAGTGTCACTGGTTCATTATTACCCATGAATCTGGCCTGCAAGCTCACATTCAGTATACTTCAAGTTGCCCTTGCAATCCCTCTGTTTTTTTCTAAATGAAGGGGCACTGCCATTTCTTTAGGACAAAAAGTGGTAAAATATAATTATGAGTCTTGCCAGTAATACTCAACAATCCCAATGAATTTTCTGTGGCATGCTCATGATAACAAGTCAGACAATTTTATATAATTCAAAGATTTCTGAGATATCTAGTACATATGTGCCTCCCTGCTGTTAATGCAATATGTCTGATTAGACTGCCATTTAAAGGCCACAAAATCTAATTGGTATAAATGAGCATATTCTCTAGGATCAATTAGAGGCTAATTTCTCTCATTAAGAGAATTTGCTGATTAGAAGGTGCTTGGAAATTCACAGCTCCAGGTTGACAAACCCATTGTCAAAAATGTCCATCCCTCTATTTTCCCTTACCTTTGACACTTAAATTAAAACCTTTTGCTACGTGTAAATTCATTTGAATTTTTAGGCCATTAGTATCTGATCATGTTGGAATTTGCATATAAACAAATCATAATAATTACATGTAGGCAGACTGAAGGACAGCCCTGGTTCAGAGTACAGCAATGAAAAAAGGGACACCTGTAATTCTACCACTTCAGAGAATTTCATTACAAGGGTCATAAAAATGATATTTTTCTACTGGTTCTTATTTAAGGCTAATTCAATGGTGGACATTAATAATTCTAGCAATTTTTTAGCCTATCTTTGGCAAGTCTTTCTTTGCCATTCAATGAAACCAAATATGGTTGATTATATTGCAGTTCAGTCAAACAAGCAATTTACAAAACCCCTTTAGCAGGCATTATCTGCTGTGCAGCATTTACATGACTGCAGAGTAATCTTCCTTGATTGAAGGCTCACATTGAATGTGGGGAGGCTGAAAAATGAAGTGTTATTTTTCCTTTTCCTGTTATAGGTTAGCTGACAAAGTTCCTGTATAATTTCAATAATTGCCAATTTTTGGTTCAAGTTTAGTTTTATTGTGTTTGATTCAGGATTTGCATTTCATCGCATTTTTGCTGTTTAAACTGTTCATATTTTTAAGTGAATTTTGAAGACTTGCTCAGTTTATAAGTGGTCAAAACAAGCTAGGGTTACCTAAGATCCTAAGAATTATTCTGTATTTCTATTGATTGATAATGCTGTCGTCACAGCATAAAAGGAGTCTATTCAGCCCATCATGTCTATGCTGGTTCCTGGTAGAGAAATCCCTTTAGTCCCATTCTCTGCTCCTTCTGATAACTATCCAATTCCTTTTTGAAAACACTGATTCTGTTTCCCTTACCTTTACTGCTAATTCCAGATTCCAACTACACTCTGAGCAAAAGTATGTTGCTCATGTTTATCTTCTAGTTTTAGCCTCAGATTTTTTAAATGTGCACCCCGAACCATGAACTATCAGTTAACATGACCTGTTTCCCTCTACTTATCCTATCTAAATCAGACATGATCTTGAACAACTATATCTAATCTTCTCTCAACTTTCTTTGTACCAATGAGAATAATCCTGAATTCTCCATTCCACAACACACCATTCTACAAATTTTCTTATATTTGAATCTTCTCTACATCCTCTCCAGGTTCTTCACAACTTCCCTAAAGTGTGGCAACCAGAACTCGATGCAATACTCTCATTGTGATCTGACCAGTTATTTGTTCAACTTAACTTTACCGTTTTTGTACTCAGTTCTATTTATGAAATTCAAGATCCTGTATTGTTTATTAACTGCTTTCTCATTGTCACTTTCAACAGCTGGATGCACATGCAAATCCAATTCCTTTCATTTCTGTGGTCCCATAAGAAATATGGTATTTAGTCTTGCCTTACTCTTTCTACTGTGATGCAAAACATCACATGATTTTGTTATTTTGGCTTCTTCCTCCTTCCTTTCCAGTCCTGATGAAGAGTTTTGGCCTGAAATGTTGCCAACTTATTCCCTTCCTTAGATGCTGTCTGACTTACTGAGTCCCTCCAGCACTTTGTGTATGTTGCTGCCATCCTTTCTATATGTCTTCTTTTAGAAATCAGTCTCATGTTATCATCCTCACTAATTACCACACTTTGGGCTGTATCACCCACAAATTAATATATTGTAATCTACAGAGAGAACAAACAATTAGTTAGAGGCTTAGTGGGTAGAGCAGGATCTGAGGGAGAGAAATTCTCAACATTACAAGTTGAAACCCTGCATCCAAATACCCAGATGTAAAATATACATAAAAAAATCAGTCAGACTAGCACTGATCCTTGGAGAACTCTGTTCCTAATAACCATTTATCACTGTTCCCTACTTTCTGCAATTATGTTAATTTTCTATTATATAGTGACTCTTTAATTCAATGTGTGCTGTAAAATTTATTTAAAAATATACAAACATACAGAGAGATATAACACTTCTACTGTCATGTTTGCAATAAATTAGAAGCAGGTGTAAGCCACTTGACCATTCAAGCCTCTTGTATCAGCCAATATCATTAAATTTCATCTGATTGCAACCCGAACTCCACAATTCCACCTATACCAATAAACTACGTCTGTCACCATTGCTAATCAGGTAACCTTCCCCCATTCCCTTGTTTGTCAAGAATGTGAATGCTTTGACTTTAAAAGCATTCAAAGACTCTGTTTTCACTATTTTTGAGGGACAGAGTTCTAAAGGCAATTGTCTGAGAGTTTTAAAAAGCACCTCTACTGAACAAATGAGTAAAGTGATCCCTGGTTCTAAATTCTCTGAGGAGGAAATATCCTTTCTACAACCACCCTGTCAAGACTCATAATGTTACGTATTTCAATCAAGTCACTATTCACTTTCTAAGACTCCAATGTAAACAAATCTATCCTCATAAGACATTCTGATCATTCCAGATGTAAAGTATAATAAATCTCTGCACTGCTCCAATACATTTATATCCTTCCATGAATATTGAGACCAATATGATACTCAAAACTCCAGAGGCAATTTCATCAATACCCTCTAAGAGAATACCTGCTGGCATTGGAGAGGGTCCAGAGAAAGTTTACAAGAATGAACCTGGAAATGAAAGCTTTAATTTATGAGGAGCTTTTGATGGCTCCTGACCTGTACTTCATGGGGTTGAGAAAAATGAATGAGGAACTTAGTGAAATTTGCTGAATATTGAATGGCCTAGATAGAATGGGCATGGAACAGATGTTTCCAATAGTGGGAAAGTCTAGGACCAGAGGGAACAGCCTCAGAATAGAAGAATGGAGAGAGACGGAGAGGAATTTCTTTAGCCAGAGGGTGGTGAACCTGTGAAATTCTTTGCCATAGACAGTTGTGGAGGGCTAAGTCAATGGGAATATTTAAAGCAGAGATAGAAAGATTCTTGATTAGCAAAGATGTCAGGAGAATGGGAAAATAAATCAGCCATGATTGAATGGTGGAGGATACTCATGGCTAAATGGCTGAATTTTGTTCTGTCTTATGGTCTACCTTGTATCCCCTCTATTGTTGATTGTAAACTAATGATTATCCTGGCAGAATTCTATATTTGCATTAGTGAGGAGGCATAAAGAGAATTCCACAGGAGAGAGAGAGTATATATCTTCAAACATTCCTTGGGTACCAGTGTTGAACCAGAAACAAGAAACAGTAGGTGTGGATACTCATAGTTGTAACCCCAATAGCATAACTAGGTAATACAAATTTCTGTCCTCCAGGAACTGTGTTATGTAAAGTATAACTACTGTCACCTATACAACTCAATGTTACACCATCTGGGATGTAGAATGAATCATCACAAACACTATGTATCACAATACTAGTGGAGAAATAACTCAATAGCAAGAATTATTGCTTATTTATCAATGTCTATAAAGTAGGCATCACAGTCATTCTTTGAGCATTACCTGCTTCATAAAAGCCACTAAATCATAACAACCAGCATGACTTCCACTGATATACAGTAGCTGCTGCATAAAAAACAGACCCCTTCCCTTTCAGAACCTTTCTCCTCCAGGACATCACCTCCCCATTCTTTGCATCTTCCTATAGTGAGGTATACTTACAATGAAAATACTACATAAGTGTGATCATGCATTAGCTTATGTAACTTAATAATTTTACCTGTGATAATAAATAATTTCATAGTAAATTTCATTCACACTGTCTCTGCTGATGTTCAATTTGAGGCTTCAGGTTCTTCTAATTCTCATTCTGAATCCTGATTTCTTCATTAATCCTATGTGCTGTTCCGAAAATATTTTCCCTGAATGACCATGCCACGATGCCTACAGAAGCTTCCTAAAACTGACCACAGCCTAGTAACCTCAAGCATTTTTTCAACACGCTCCCCATCTCCCTGGGAACTGGTATTAGATGTAATTCTATGCAAAGGTTTTTTTTTTATCATTAAAGGTTTGTGTTGTATAGCTGAAGATCCTAAATTTTGAAACGTGTAATTTATCCAGTAATAGTGAGAAAATCTCATTCACACAACTGAAAATTAAAAAGTGTCTGAGTTTCAAAGCACATGAAGAAATATGTTTCAGTGGCACAATGGGCATCCTATTTAAGGCATTTAGCAAAAACCTACAGGTAACAAGAGGGTAAAAAAAAACCTTACTCTGCAAGCTGTATTGATTTGGAACACAATCTCTGAAAGGGCAATAGAACCAGATTTAATAGAAATATTCCAAAGGAATTGAATAAGCACCTTGAAAGATAAAAACAAATATTAAGGCTATGCTGAGAAAAGGGGAATTTGCTGCACTGAGGGC